>NC_060142.1:407725219-412725219 GCF_021461385.2 Schistocerca piceifrons
TTTGAACCATTTTTTTGAATCAAATTCTCTACTTAACGGTACGCGCATAAATTGAGAAGAGGACGTCTTCGACAGTCCCTGTTGTAATTATGACATCACACACGATTTTCGTCCTACCAGAACAATGGCTACGGGAAGCTGATATGATTGCAACTGAAAAGATTGACTGGTACTCCACGGACTCGCAACACTTTCGATTTTATTGTTAGTATGAATCACTGTACTAAACTAAGACAGACGTAAAGGTCGAGGTTCATGAACTGAAGCTGCAATCCTTATATGTTGCGATACCCCTGTAATCAGCTACATTTACAGTAGACTGAGACAGGTAAATAGCCGTTTTATATTATATACACGACAGCTTGCGGGAATATAAGATTCACACGTTGGAAGTGTGAATACTATGGGAACTCGCGGGAAAAGGAAGTTTCTCATTGCTGTCTGACACCCAGTGTCAAGCACTAAATCTTGTGACATACCAGCGAGCCGTGCGGCTGTATCAACGATGTTCCGCCGCCGGTATGGATCATCTTTCCGGCGGTGTGCGCAGAGCGCGCGATGGCGCCACCTACCGGGCCGACCGGTACCTAGAGGAAAAGCTGTGGAAGAGGGGTTGATTTTGCTTTGGGACGCCGAGCAGTAACGGCGTTTTGGGAATTATGGCGGACAGCTAAGGACCGGTGTCAGCCAGCAAGCAGGGCACGTCCAGAAGGAGCTGTTACGCGGGTGACGGCGCCGTGGCAAATATCGCCGGCGTGGAAAGAGACGTTACTGGGGAGCCGTTGGTGGTTTTTTTTTTTTCGCTTGCTTCATGTCTCCTGGCATCGGGATCTGCGGCGGCTGGCTTCGTCGAACAGGCAAGAGGGCAAGGGCCTTGCTTGTCCTGTAAATTGTGGTCGGAATCCAGTACTGGGTTTGTGCGGTTGACCGTATTTTCTTGGGCGGCCGTCGCTACTCCTACTGAGTCTGGCCTTCAGTGTGTTTATTTTAATTGGTTTAATACGTAATGTTTTAAGGTGTATGTGGTGTGGACATTAACATTTACGAGGGCCTGTATTGCTGAGACATTTCATTGTAGATCCCTACTGTCAAGGTTTAACCGCCATTGATTCAAAATGGTTCAAATGCCCCTGAGCACTATGGGACTTCCTAACTAACCTAAGGACATCACACACATCCATGCCCGAGGCAGGATTCAAACCTGCGACCGTAGCGGTCGCGTGGTTCCGGACTGAAGCGCCTAGAACCGCTCGGCTACACTGGCCTAACCGCCATTGAAAGCAGTTTGCTGGCCCTTGTTTAAGTACGGCCTGGTTATTGTATTTATATCACACCACGAAGTTAAGATGGCCAGTCGTTATTTATATATATATATATATATATATATATATATATATATATATATATATATATATATAAAATATTTCCCTGGATATATTTATCTCTGAATTGCAGTAACATTACTGTTACGTTTCTGTTTGAACTAATACTGTGTGAGAGGCACGTGTATAATTTTGAAGTCAGTAGTTTCCTAAATTCTTACCAGTTATTGAGAGGCCAGTTGTTATTGTGTGTTTAATAGCCTGAAACGGATTCTATTGATGGTGGTACTAGAATTCCTTCAATGACAGTAGATCGATATTGTAATTAATTTCATGTATTCATTTTACTGAGCAAGCAGTAAAGGAAACAAAAGAAAAATTCGGAGTAGGAATTAAAATCCATGGAGAAGAAATAAAAACTTTGAGGTTCGCCGATGACATTGTAATTCTGTCAGAGACAGCAAAGGACCTGGGAGAGCAGCTGAACGGAATGGACAGTGTCTTGAAAGGAGGATATAAGATGAACATCAACAAAAGCAAAACGAGGATAATGGAATGTATTCTAATTAAATTGGGTGATGCTGTGGGAATTAGATTAGGAAATGAGATGCTTAAAGTAGTAAATGAGTTTTGCTATTTGGGGAGCAAAATAACTGATGATGGTCGAAGTAGAGAGGATATAAAATGTAGACCTGAATGGCAAGGAAAGCGTTTCTGAAGAAGAGAAATTTGTTAACCTCGAGTGTAGATGTAAGAGTCAGGAAGTCGTTTCTGAAAGTATTTGTATGGAAGTGAAACGTGGACGATAATTAGTTTAGACAAGAAGACAATAGAAGCTTTCGAAATGTGGTGCTACAGAAGAACGCTGAAGATTAGATGGGTAGATCACATAATTAATGAGGAGGTATTGAATAGAACTGGAGAGAAGAGAAATTTGTGGCACAACTTGACTAGAAGAAGGGATCAATTGGTAGGGCATATTCTGAGGCATCAAGGGATCACCATTTTAGTATTTAAGGGCAGCGTGGAGGGTAAAAATCGTAGAGGGAGACCAAGAGATGAATACACTAAACAGATTCAGAAGGATGTAGGTTTCAGTAGGTACTGGGAGCTGAAGAAGCTTGCACATGATAGAGTAGCATGGAGAGCTGCATCAAACCAGTCTCTGGACTGAAGACCACAACAACAACAACAATTTTACTGATGATGTGTTGTGATGAGTTGTTGTGTTGCTCGTTATTTAAGGTAGATGTCAGTCCTTTGGAGATACCCACAAGTTCTGGGATTTTCTCGTGCCCATTCGTGACAGTTGCTGCTTCCGTCTGGGGGTCCATGTCGAGCCTGTATTGGAAACAGCTGAACGGGCGGGCTTCCGTTTTCTGAGCGTAGTTGTTGAATCTCATGAGCTTGTTTGCTCACATGAAATTTGATATTTTATATGCTAAATTATGTGGTGCCTACCATTTAAGTAATCTGTTGTGTGCCTGGTATCTGATTGTTTCCTCAACTCTGATTTATTTAGGTAATAACAGTCATTGTCGTAATGAAAGAGTACATTACTTAAATTTTGGTAATTTTTCTTCAACTTGCTTACAGTTTAGAGTACATAAAATTTAACTCATGTCAGTAAATGTGTAATAGGCCGTAAGTGCCGCGTTTTTATGAATAAAATTGAAGTAATTTATTTTCACCTGAATGGTAATTTTTAAATATGTGTGATAGTTTTAAACATGTGATGGTTTTATTTGTCAAGTTCTCTTGTTTAAAGGTACCAAATAAAATGTTCGGTGCAACTGTCGATGGTGACTGCCTGATGTGTTACTCTGGTCGAGTCCTACCACCCTACAACCTATTGTGCTGATTTTGTGTCGTTGCGTAAAAGGTGGAATTACATGCTGTCTCGACACTTCATCCAATAGACAACACTTTTTAGTAAATAAAATCGCTGTGATGAGATTTAACAATAGACTCGGTTGGACAACGCACAGGTCTGTTTGAACCTGTGGCTCGATATAATCAAAGGATCGAGCCACACACATCTGATTTCGTGTTTAGCTGAAGAGATAGTTGTACTCTGTGATCGTACAGTCAAATAGTGTAAGCACTGCCAAGTTATATGAATTTCATATAATAGCAGATTGCAATGAAATATAATACTACTACTGATAATACTAATACAGTAACAATAAGGGTTATTATCTCCTCATAAATTGATGTGAATGACTCCACAAGATTTATGTTGAACAAACTGATGATTTATTCAGTTAGTCATTTGAAAGACAAACGTAGAGTCCTGGTTCTTCAAAAATTTAATTTAAAAAGAACTAAGGTAATAAGATTACTCAACTGCAGTAAAGCCTGTATGAATGACTAGTAAGTATAGTAGCAGGTTCACCAGTTGTCATTGAATCATCAGTGGTCTGTGAAAACAACAGACTTCCATAGTTTTGAGCTCGGTACAAAATAATCGCCACCTCATAAGTTCTATAAAGCACGTCCTATAATTTTTCAAAAGTGTTAAAGTTTTCGCAAACTGCCAGAATCAAGGTACAACTTAGCTCAGAATTAATCTAAATATGGGTGAACTGTAGAGTGATCACGGGGCTTCTAGCCGTCCAAATACAAACGCTTTATCGCACTATCAGCTCCCTGGTGCATTGCCTGAAAACTGATCTGCTCGAATTCTGACTCCCGAATGCCTGCAGACCCCCAAATGATCTTTCTTTCCTATTGCGACTCTGCCTGAGTGACTGTCTGCTTACGCCAGTGACATCCTGTATTCCCCAAACACAAATGTACAACTTACTTAAAATTACAGAAAATGGACCACCATTTGAATAATAATAATGTTATAAATTTGACATATGACTTAAATAAAATCTCTTTCTCTTCCAGCTAAATATGTCATATACACAAAATTTTAGACATAAACAATAAAGACATGAATCTCGTGAATACATGATTATGACAAATAACATATTTTATTTAAAACATATGAAATAATAAACTTGGCCTGCTCAGTTGATGCATCTTTCCACGCTCAGTCTATTGATTCTATCAAATCTCAAGAACAATTTACCATTTGCAAGTCCTGTGCCTTTTTAATGCTGGCCAAATCAAGTTTTACTTATATAAACGAGAAAATAATTAACAGTCTAGACAAATGTAATATGGTTACATACAGAGAGATATGAAACATGCCATACTGTGTCATTTATTGTGTAACTATGGAGAATATGATGTTCTGACTCATTAACATAATAAAGGATGTAAAATAGAGAATAATGTAATAAATAAAGTATGTATAAATATGTAGGTTTCTGTGATGATAGCTGTAGTGCCAGGCTATTATCCAACACCTTGTTTTGTTATGTAATATGAACCATTCAGGAGTTAATAATTTTCAGTGATTTTTACAAGAGCATTCATTTACCATGTTCACCTAACTTCTCTACTTCGTGTGACATTATAAACCTATACACAAACTTATGATCTCAGAAACAGTCGGAGTCATCAGATTCAAAACCTGTGAAACATAAAAAAAAAAACCATCTTTGCCTGTAAGTGTCGAATTCTTGGATCTTTTTGAAGTAGTACTAAACAACAGCTATTTGACTTTTAACAATTAAATTTACATGCAACGTAGAGGTCTCACAGCGGGCTCCAGGGTGTCAGGTACAAACATACATCAGACACCCTGATCAAAAAACTCTTTCAATGGCATCAAGTTCTACAGATAAAGGTGTGCTGATAATACATTGCTCTTAGTAGATGCTGACACAAATAATATTAACAACATACTCTATACACTCAATAAACAGGACAGAAATATAAAATTCACTGTTGGATATGAAAAACAATAGTAACATCAACTCCTAGAACTAGTCATCAGCAAAGAAAATATTTTGCATATCTTTGAAGTCAACAGGAAAACATCAAAAGACACCACATACACAGCTCATCTTGACACCACCACCCTGTCCATGCACACACGCAATCATGCTGCATACAGAGCACTGGTTAACAGAGCCATAAATGTACCAAAGTATAAATGTGTGAAACTTTATTAACTCAGCACTATCAAGCAAAAAACTGAAGCAAATGTTTCTGATGACACATATATGGGAAACTTAACACAGAAAATGAAGAGTAAACCTACTGGTTGCATACTGCTCACAGACAAACTATCCTACAAAATCGTAAACATTGTCAGACTGCATAACATTAACATTGCCTTCATAATACTTAACAAACTGCAACATACATTGAGACACAACATAAACATCAGAAAGATGAACACGCACAGTCAGGCACTTATAAAGTAGTAGGTAGTAGATGCAAAGCTCTTTATGTAGGACAAAATGGGAGAGATTTCCAGAAGAGATACAATTAATATATAAATGCCTACCACACAAACAATTATGATAAATCGCCATATACATACAGAACACTGGCCACCCATTCTATGATATTGTGTCTGATCTTCGTATATTATATAAAATAGACAAAGCATACCACGTGGACTTTTGTGAAGAATTTGAAATTTTCATGCACGGCACAGTGCACTGATGTAACAAAAGTCATGCGATAGTGATATGCACATATAATACTACAGCGATATTACCCTACAAGGTCTGTCTTAGGAAAATTAGCGACGTCTGGAACTGGTCATTAATGCCTGCGTCCGATATATCTGTGACGTTCGACTTTTTGATCACATTTCACCAGCATATGCACAACTGTCCTGGCTGCTTGCAGACAAACGCAGAGTTTTCTATACACTCTGTCTCATCTACTGCCTTATAAATGTACACTGTCCCTCATATCTCTCCTGGTCCTTAACGCTGATGTTTGACCACCATGACCGGAACATATCTTCCCATCATAATAAAATCCTCTCTGTTCCACTACATCGCTCAGTCACCTTCTCGAAGTCCTTTACAGTAGCAGGAACCCGACTCTGGAATAACCTCCCTCGTTGTATTACAGAACTTAAAAGCATGCCCCGCTTCATGATACAGTTAATGATGTATCTACTTAAGCAACAGTAATGCCTTCCTCTGTACATGAATGCACTTCACCTCATTACTTCCTTCTTTCCTTCTACATCTTCCTCAGCTCCCAGTTTTTTCTTAACTGATGCGACCTCCTTAAATCTCCCTTCTCCAAAACTTGCTGTACCAGTAAACATCTACTTTATACACCAATATATTAATGAACATCTGCACAAATCTTAATCACTATTGCCAATTTTCCTCATGTTTACCATTACTATTTCATTTTTTTCTTTTACTGTTATTATTATTGCTGTATCACAATTTAATGTGCAGCAGCCGTTGTAAAATACTGCCAGTATTTACTTTATTAGGTCTTAGTCATTATTCTTTATTCATATTGTCACTAGATTAATCTATTTTTTTTATTCAGACTATTGTCATGATGTAACTATGATATGTAAAAAGCTGCATGTGTGGAACACTGGTCCGATGTAAGAGAGGGCCTGATATCCCTAATCTGATCAAGCTAAATAAATAAATATACATACAACTGTAGTACTGTGTGCACAAGTTATAAAAGGGCAGTGCATTGGTGGAGCTCTCATTTGTACTCAGGTGGTTCTTGTGAAAAGGTTTCTGATGGGATAATGGCAGCTTGAGAATTAACAGACCTTGAACGCCAAATGGTAGTTGGAGCTACATGCATTGGACATTCCATTTCGGAAATCGTTAGGGGATTAAATATTCCGAGATCCACAGTGTGAAGAGTGTGCCAAGAATACCAAATTCCAAGCGTTACCTCTCATCACAAGACTACTTTCACATAACGACCGAGGGGAACGGCATTTGCGTAGAGTGGCCAGTGCTAACACACACTGCGTGAAACAATCTCAGAGGTCAATGTGGTTTGTATAACGAACGTATTTGTTAGGGCAGTGCTGCAAAATTAGGCGTTTTTCGGCTATGTCAGCAGATCGACACAAGTGCCTTTGGTAACAGGACATCATCACCTGCAGCGCCTTGAGATGTATTTTCAAACCGCCACTGGATTCTCGTGATCCACAGCCTCTCCCAGACTTGTGACCATATCGATTAGACACAAGATGGTGGTAAGTTCCCATGGGACCAAACTGCTGAGGTCATCGGTCCCTAGGCTTATACACTACTGAATCTAACTTAAACTAACTTATGCTAAGGACAACACATACACCAATGGCTGAGGTAGGACTCGAACCTCCGATGGGGGGAGCCGCGTGAACCATGGCAAGGCGTCTCAGAACGTGTGGCTACCCCACGTGTCTTACACAAGATGAGTGAAAAACTGTGTCTTGGTCAGATGAGTCCCGATTTTAATTGGTAAGAGTTAGGATTTGAGTGTGGTGCAGACCCCACGAAGCCATAGACCCATGTTGTCAAGGAGGCACTGTGCAAGCTGGTGGTGACTCCATAATGGTGTGGGCTGTGTTTACATGGAATGGACTCTGGTCCAACTGAACTGATCATTGACTGAAAATGGTAATGGTTGGAGACCGTTTACAGCCACTTATGGACTTTATATTTCAAGTAATGATGAAATTTTTATAGATGACAATGCCCCATTCTCCAATGAACAGTCTAGACAATCTGAGCAAATGATTTGACCATCGAGATCATTCTATATGAATCGCATCAAACATTTGTGGGACATCATCGAGAGGTCAGTTCACGCACAAAATCCTGCACCAGCAACACTTTCGCAATTATGGATGGCTGTAGAGCAATATGGCTCAGTAATTCTGGAGGGGACTTCTAACGGTGATTCCATGTCACATCGAGTTTCTGCATTGCACCAAGCAAAACAAGGTTCAACGCGACATTAGGAAGTATCTCGTGACTTTTCACACCACGTTGTATATGGCAACATGTTACTAAATGGTAAGCTAGAAAGAAACTATATTAATCTCTTCGAAAACTTCTCCCATGTAAAATGCTTATTTTATTGAAAAATATTATCTTTAACAGTAAAACATTGTCTTCCAAGCATGTGTATTATATGAGCCATGACATGAATACATCTAGATAAGTGAGTTTCATCTTCACTGTTTGCTACATTCTTAGCAACTGAAACTAATTAACTTAGTAGTGAAGAGTCTTTGTAACGATGTAAACATCTGAATGTGAAAGTGTTAAGCTGTGATGGGTCTGTTTCTGTGCTCTGTTTAGCATAAAATTAAATTTGTTACAAAAATGTACGTAAATGCACTAATGAAGTAATCTAAGTCAGCAAATCACTTCGTGTAGGCACTTAAATGTATGCATCTTTCTGTACAGGACTATATTTCGATACTTAATCTCACTGGAGCACACAAAGCAAATGAACATGACTACACTTCCAGTTAATATAATGTAAGTGTACTGTATCTGTAATGCACCCGACAGTGGCTTCATGCTGCCACAACGCATCAGGCTAATTAAATAATAGAATATCTAAACCAGTACAAATTGTTTTCATAATTTATAATATTTGTGCCTTAATAGACGCACCTTAGTGCCCAGGACGTATTTACATGATTTGATTTGTGCTACGATGAAACATCGAATTACAGCTGAATTATACAGCTGAATTATAAAGCATTTCAAGATAGCCTGTTGCAAATGTCGCCATCTTACAACTCACTCACGCACTGGATGAAGCAAGCTGCCGACCAGCCGTTCCCGCAGCTCCTGTTTCCTGGGGGAAAACCGTCGATTAGCTGCCACTGGGCTCTCCTTTGCCGGCGATCGCGTGACTTGCCGTCGTGAATGCCTTTACCATCACCCTTCGCCTCGGCGCCTTCGGCCGAACCAACACTTAAAACTTCCACTTCGCTGATAACTTGCCAGCACATGTATTTCATTACAACCTTATTAAATAGATCGTCGAACCACAAGTAACAAAGATTCATGGGATATTTAATAGTGTATCGTCAGGATAGTGTAAGTCTGTACCCCACTGTATTATGTCTGCCTATAAATACACATATTTCCTCGGTTAGAGAAGAAATGTGAGTCATTAAAATTGCTTTCGAACTTTTCTTTCCAGTTTTTTTCGCATTTATGTGCAACTCCTCAAGTCTACTGTACTTGTGTAACAGCATTTTCATCATTTATAAACTCACACTCACACTCACACACACACACACACACACACACACACACACACACACAGGCATATCAAGTATATTTAGAAGAGGTAAAAAGAAACATTATGCTTGACAGTAATGTTGCGGGTGCACCGTTCTTGGCTAGTGGAGCCTGAAGGATTTGACGCCAATGATGTTCACAGAGGGTGTTCAAATTGTCGTTTGAAGAATATTGTTCCAGAACTATCGCTGAAAATTTGTTCGTTCACATTAATGCGCAGCTGGTATCTGCTTGCTAATGCTTGTCTAATATGCTGAAAACAATCAAGAGTTTTCAGAAGAAAGTCTGCTGCTTCAGATGCGCAACAGAATTAATTTACCGTTATTTAAATAAAACCCAAAAATGCACTTATTAAATTCCAGACATTCCAGCAACCCTGTGTTGTAGTCTAACTAATCTTGCACGCAGCGCATTGGTAACAGGAACAGAAAGCTGAAAGAAAACAGCAGTGGACTAACCTGACCTTGACAACGTTGTTACGAAAATTTTCACCTCTTGTAGTCCAAATCATCTTGTACTAAGCTGCTACACATAATAGATTATTATTCAGACAAAAGGTCTGTCTTAATAAAGAGAATGGCAGCTGCGGACATTGGTATCACGTGATGAACAAGTGCAAAACAGATCTTCTATATAGGCTAATAAAACAGAAGGCGAGGAAAATACGAGTGCATTGCTTGCACACAACAAAATTTTGACTCCAAATTCTTTAAATTAAAGGCCACGTGTTCATCACATCTTGCACATTGTCCACCTCAGCACAAAGCGTTCAGGAACAAGGGACGATCTCCAACGAAAACTCTTGAATTGCAGTTTCACCTAAATTGTGTATTAAAGAAATTGAATTAACAACAGAAATTACAAGCTACGTAATTTATAGACAATAGCATAACACCCGACACTTCAGACTCTGTCGTACTCTACACATACTCACCAGGAGGCCTCGATTTCCCACAGTTAAAAAAATTAAAGCACCACGAAGCTGACTCAGCTAACGATCTCCCAAAAGAGAGTGCCATCGTATCTCCTAAAAGCGACAGGGATTCTAGACTCACTAATCACTACCTGATCAGACAAAGGGTTTGCGGCTCATTAGCCTCCACGTGGCATGTAAAATCGCTGATTTACCAAGAATTTCCTCTCTAGGAAGCTACGAGTACACCACACGTTTCGACGTAACAAATTCCCATGTCGTTACGAAATTGCGGCGGAAAGTGACTCCAGTAACAGTAAACCGGAAAAATATTCTAATCAATTTTTTGGTAAATTAATGTACGAAACACTATATGCAAGGAAACGCATAAAATACTTTAAGACAAACCATTTATGAAATAAAACAAGCAAGGTAATATGAAACCTAATTATGTGTGAGGTCCACGTGCGCTTTAAAGAAGCCTCCCTTGAAACTTTTTATCTCCAAGTTTCATGAATGAAATTATGGAACTGTTTCGAGTAATTAAACTGAGATGAGATAGGTTATGGTAAAAGTAACAGTATTAATTCTCGTTCTCTCGCGCAAGCAACGTCACTGGAGTACTCGTCTTTTGGATTTGCAGCTCTTGTATTTTTTCCGTGTTTGCAATTAAAATTTTTGGGTATATGTTTCACCTTTTATGCAAAAAGACTATTTTTCCTTGTTACCCAGACATGTCACGGTACATCTGTGCCATCATCAGTGGATTTCGTTTACTGGAAACTGTAAAAAGTTAACATATTTTAAGTTGTAACTCATCTAACAAAATGAGTTTTAAAGATAGTTTTTGTTCGTTTGTGTCCTTACAGTGATTTCTCGTTATACGGTTTTGCAGGACCATCTGTATGGTGTCTCGGCGAACCAAACAATGTAAATGTGAGTTTTAAAAGCGAGTTAATACATACCTTGATTTTTTTAAAAACGTGATTTTCTTGTGGCAAAATGTTTCGTATACATGTTTGTTACTACTCACCTTTCTTTGACTGATCCTTCTCCTTTTGCTTTCTGCACACACATGTTGAGTAATTTCGGTTATACAAACTGTGGTGTCACCGCCAGACACCACACTTGCTAGGTGGTAGCTTAAATCGGCCGCGGTCCATTTAGTACATGTCGGACCCGCGTGTCGCCACTGTGTGATCGCAGACCGAGCGCCACCACAAGGCAGGTCTAGAGATACGATAGAGCACTCGCCCCAGTTGTACGGACGACATTGCTAGCGACAATACGGACAAAGCCTTCCTCTCATTTGCCGAGAGACAGTTAGAATAGCCTTCTGCTAAGTCCATGGCTACGACCTAGCAAGGCGCCATTAGCCTTACCTAGTTGAGAGTTATCGTATAAATGTCTCAAGAAGAACGTTGTAAACCAACAAAGAATAAAGTTAAGTATATTCCAAAGCTACGTATTTTCTTGATAGCAGTCATAACGTATCCTGTTCCAGACTTGACGCCAGTCGGCGTGTGTGTACGCGTGCCTTTCGGCTCCCTTCTCAGTGTGGCGTAGCTAGCTTGTTACGCCACAACACAAACGCCTTTTCACATCGCAAAACCTGGTGTGCATATGATGTTTCCTAATCCCGTCGGCGTTCGTTTGTTCTCGAGAGACACTGGCGCCGAATTGTGTGTGTGTGTGTGTGTGTGTGTGTGTGTGTGTGTGTGTGTGTTTAGGCTCTTTTAGCTGTTTGTGTTGCCCATTCTGTAAAGTTCCTTCGATGTGTTAAATAATGTGCCTTTATGTAAAATTATTTGCCTTCTGCTTTTGCCTTCTGTATATTCAAGTTCTCTTCTGTTGTTAGTTTGTGGTATAAGCTGTGGTTAGATTTCAGTATTTTTAAATCTCTTGCTATTGTAAGTAGTAGGGCAAAGTTTGTACCAGTGCATTTTGTTAGTGGGGGTTGACTACATCAGGGGCAGGTATGCCCTCAGGGGCAAACCTATTGTTCTCCGTTGATTGACAGATACGTAATCAATTGTTCTGCTTTGATTGACAGGTAGTTAATCTGTTATTCTCCTTTGATTTACAGGTCCTTAACCTGTTGTTCTGCTAAAAGGATTTGTCCTCCTTAACCTATAGTTCTACTAAAAGGATCCTTCCTTTTGATTGACAGGTACTTAACCTATTTTTGCCCCTCCCCCATTCAACCCCCCACCCCTCAGGACATCATCCAACCTGTCCCCTCCTCCTTGCTGCTACACTCAGATCTGAGTTATTTGGATAGCCCCCTTTTCCTCTTATCAGTTTGATTGACTAGTTAACTACATTGATCAATTAATTAACCTGTCCCCTCTAGTAACTCGGCCCCCCCTTACCCACCACCCCATCCCCCCTCCTTCGCCAATTCCCCTGCCAGGAAATTGGGGGCCTCTGTGTTGGAGAGTAAGGATCTTCTGAAGGGAAATTCAGGTGTATACTGTTTATTTACATAAGAAAACAATTTGCAGGGGTTGGATTTCTCTTGGTCATCATTCTATGCTGTTTAGAAAGATGCAGTTCTTGCAAGAAGTAATTAAATCGATCGCCCTTCTTTTTATTCCGACCTCCCAAGGCATACAATCATGCAACTCACATCACACGTAATCACACAGTTAAAAATCGATCAATGAAACACGGATCACCTGCCACCCCATGTCCGCTGGACCGCACATGCTGCCAGGAGTCGAGATACACCAGCAGCCCCGCGAAGTGAAGACGCGGCCGTCAGCTGCCGAACCACGCGCAGGTGTCAGTTCAGGTCCCAAAAGGATGAGGCGGTGGCATTCCTTCCATACATGACACATGAGAAAAACCTTCCCAGAATTCGTCAAGTGCTGCAGAAATAGTAAACCGTGCTTTTGTAGGAGTTTTCGCGATGTCTCAGCTTGTCTGCGTGGAAATTCTTGTCCTAACAGGACCTATTTACGAAAATAGCCTGAATAACACCGAATGCATTCTTCCTGGAAAAACAGAGAACCATCTGCCTCTAAACTTACTTGCATCTGCTTTAAAGGAGGACATAGAGTGGATGGGGATGTCAGTTGAGATGGAGTTGTATCGAGGTACAATTTAATGGTAGACTGATGATGCTTTCTAGAAGAGAGATAGAGAGATAGAGAGAGAGAGAGAGAGAGAGAGAGAGAGAGAAGGAGGGAGAAGTTGCTGCAGGTCAATTTTTCCGCTGTTCCGTCAGGATGCAATGGTCGTGTGACATTGACTGCGTACGACTCGTGTACAACCGCGTGTTCTTTGTGGGTCTTAGAGCAGTGTCTACTTGCGATCGTTAACACTAAACTTCTCGGTCATTACAGGACTTCCATCTCATGTGTGACACATTCCTCTAAACGAACAAAGATTTGTACAATGTACTCAATCGCCCTATCGCATCTTGGGCATAAAATCAAGACTTCAGTTTCATAACTAAGATGATTCTAAGATTGCAACAGGTGTTTGTGAGGTACTGCAATCCCCATGTACACATCTGCCTGACAGATGTCCCGTTTACAGACTTAGTGGCGGCATGACGTGTAATTTCAAATGTCAAACGCCGCTGCTATGCGTTTGTCTGTTTCCTTCTAAGAGGTTTTCTCAATTATTAACGATCATTTTATATAGGACTGATGTGAGCATAGTATAATTTCTGAACCATGATCGGATGTGAACAGTGGATGCTAAACATCTCTGGAAAGCTATATTATGCATGCATGACAGAGAATCGATATTTTAAGGATGTAGTGATTTCATTTTTCGATTTTTTACCATAGTTTATAGTAAGAAACCGGCAAGAAGCATGTATGTCATGCGCTGGAAGTATTTCTTACATTGCAATATTAACAGCGTTACATTCCATATGACCAATAGGTCTGAAACTGAAGCGATCTAATATTATAACCTGCTTTAAGTGCAGAAACTTGTAGCCTTAGGAGTGTGTTTGTTTATGTTCTCTCTTACCAATACCTTCCAGATATTGATCCCGGACTATAGAACAATACTTTAGAGTTGATAGCGTGGTTGATTTCCATAAAAATGCTCCGAACTCCATCTGCCTGGAGTACCAACATGCACAAAAACCAGCTGTTTCTTGTTTTTCTTAACCGTCTGCTATTACATCACAAGACTATCAAATCCGTACTATACGCTGATAAGGGGTGCTAACCTCATTGACATGGGCACATCTGGAGAAATCTTGTGTACTTGGATGTGCGAGGACTCAGCTAGCTCCATTCATTCACGAGCCGTGGAATGTAGCGGTCTACTTCTCGTCAGTTGCAGATTAAATAGGTAACAGTGCTGCAGGGTGTGCTGGTCAAAGACAGTGCGAGGGGGTCTTTGAGTCTCCAATTTTATCCTAAGACTGTGAGAATGCTCTGTGACTCCCATCCACAAAGGGATAGATTGTAAATTATGCACTATGCTCGAGGCGCTATAAATATGTAGAGTGCTGTCTGGTATACTTTGGTGACGTATGTGTTCGAGAATTAACAATGAATGGATGTACTGCACTGTCATCTATTTACATTCGCAATGATACTCGCAAAGTAGAGAAGGGGCAGTCTAGCTATGATACTGAAATTGGGAAACATGCCGTCGCATCATAGGTCGGTGTTGAAATTGCTGTAAAATTGCTAAAACTGTTCGCACTATAAACTGTGATGCTTATTATTACAGTGCATCGACGGTGCCTATTCCGTCACATCTGTTCATTTGTAGGCTGTTGGTTACCACATAATGATTGACTGACATCACTTGTTTGAGATGGAGAAAGAGTTTTGGTGGAGGGGCAACACCTTCTGAGGATGGCTAGCACCGAAACATGCCGTCGCATCATAGGTCGGCGTTGAAATTGCTATAAAATTGCTAAAACTGTTCGCACTATCAACTGTGATGCTTATTATTACAGTGCATCGACGGTGCCTATTCCATCACATCTGTCCATTTGTAGGCTGTTGGTTACCACATAATGATTGACTGACATCACTTGTTTGAAATGGAGAAAGAGTTTTGGTGGAGGGGCAAAACCTTCTGAGGATGGCTAGCACCGAAACAGTGATGGTGTACATGAGGAATCAGTCGAAATGAAGCATAGAACCATCAGCTATTCCGTCACTGTGAAAGATGAGTTTAAGTGTAGAGGTCGTTATTCACTTTTGGATAGCAGTTTGGAAACTCTCCACAACGCCGCCAAACGCTTCCAGTTTCCTTATGTTGTAACTGTCTTTTAGTTAAAATCATCCATTGTGTGTGGTATGTTATGGTAGCAGCGGTAACAACATGACTTATACCATGCGACGTCTGGATTTCTGCAAGAGGCAGTGGATCAGAACGTGTTAATGCCAGTTTAGAACCTGGCACAGACCTCGAAGTCGTGGCGGAAAAAAAAATGTATGGCTGTGTACAAAGCGTGTTACAGCAGAAAAAAACAGTGTTTCAAACAACGACACAGGGTCACTGGGAGGGTCTCTTCGAATTATAGTATAGTTTGTGGGATATGATCATCCTCCTATAGTACAGGCGATGCAATTTTACACTGGTCCATGAAACGGATCAGTAGCTGTATGTTTAATAGGATCGTCATATTCGCTCAATGCCGGCATGTAGACGGTATTTATTTTCGATGTATGGGAGGAGAGAGATGCAGTAAACATCTTATATAGTTCTCTCTCGGATGAAGTTAGTGGAGTTTTTATACTTCGTAATTTTTCTGTGTTGGATGGTACAGAATAACCAAGATAGCATGTTGACCTGATAGACGTGAATAGGCCCTGAGGGATGTGGATCTGCTTCGGATAGCAGCACTGGTATGTAGTTTGGGGGTGCACCACATTGCAGTAGCAAAATCCTCATCCTTCCCCCCAATTCCTGTAATGTCTTTTATACCACTTCGTGTTGCAGGATCAGGCTTCATTTGGCGCTGACCTTACACATCGTACACTATTGGCAGAGCTATGAGAACATGTTCCCATTTCCGCCGAATGGTCAAAACAGGTCTAGTCCCGCTAACTCAGGTCACTCTGTTTCTACACGGGTTATAGAAGGTGGTTGGTATAGCTCTCTTTGATTTCTGCTCAGTTCCGACTTAAGTTGGAACGATCACATGGAAAAAGCTGCAGAAATGGCAGCAGTTTTAGAAGGCACAGGGACTATCTAAAATTGTACTGTAGCTGATTGGTTCGAAAAATGTGAATCGTTTCGAGATATGAGAGTGCCAGAAATAAGATTCACTAATGACAGTAATCATTAAAGGACTTCTCCATAGGATCCACGCAGGTATGTAATTGAATGGAAAGACTTGATTCCTAATCCCAGACAGCATTTCTACAGCAGAGTGTAACACTAGAGATCTGAAAATCCTGCGTACATTTCTTACTACCTGAATCAGCACACCAACTACAGTTTGTGATCCTTCTCAATCAAACTTCGCCTATAACTCACTGGATATATCGCAGACCCTCTGACATGGCATTGAGACAGAATACGTCACAAATACTGGAGGAATATCTAAAGGCGGAATGAGGGCGCTGCAAATATTGGTTTTATATCACATTCCTTAGCTGAATCACTTTCAAAATTCCTTAATTTTATCAGGAGGTTGCATCATGGGCTAAACGTAACCGCACTGTTGGTCTGATAATATACACTCTAACGATCACTGTCTACATTCAGTGTCGCGATATTTGTCTGGAAAAGTCAATTCATTCGGAGGTAATAGCATAAGTCGATATATGAAGGGGGTATAGCATTTAACATGAATACTTGTGTGCTCCTGTAGAACCAAGACCGATTGTGATAGTATTATGGTCGTATTTTTTTTAACATAAAGCGGTTTGTAAGACGATTACACCTCTGTTTCTAGACACAGTGGTCGTACTCACAGGAACAACTTACGAGACATGTCCACCCATCACTGATTTTCTCTCAGTATTATTTCGTATCGCCAGCAGTCAGTTATTGGCAGAGTATTTTACTCAGTAGCAGGTGGTCCATGATAGGTTCGCCTTGAGCATCAGGCTTATAAAGTATATGTGCGTGTTCGGACATGTGCAAAGGAAATGACTATGTCCAGTCGTAAGGAAGGTATGGATTTGACATAGAATAGTGGGATAGCAAAGGGGAAAGTATGTCAAATAATAACAACGGCACAGATATTTCTATTTCCAGAGCCACAGCCGTCAGCGGGGTGTATTTTCGATACTTCGCTCATTGTCAAATGTCGTCCAATTGAGACCGTGATCGTAACATTTAATTTTAAGTATAGCAAATATGTTTGTGATTGGTTTCCTAGGATAATTCTGTCTAGGGGTGCGTGGCGCGCTGGCCGAGGCCTGTGGCGGGAATGATCACATTTCTGGCTAACGGTATCAGCTGTCCGAATGGAGAGGCATGTTGGGATGCAGGAATGTAGCTGACTTAGCCGTGTCGTCCTCTAAACGGCCGAATAGCGAACTAACTCTTAGTATGTGTTGGATAGCTTTCGTGATCACGTGGAAAATTGAGAAGATTCAATATGGAGGTGTGTTTCCGATGGACCATTATTCCCGCCTTCATTTAGTTGAGGAAACATCTATTGTGCTGTGTGCATGTAGGAGGTGAAAGACGGCGGAAGACACGCATAGGCATGAGAAACACCTTAGTTGACTTTGTAAATTATAGGGATGATTTCGGATCTGTTACATCACCGACACCGGTATTCTCGAGTGGAAATACTACATCTAAATAGGTCTGCATCAGTAAGTCACCGTTTCTCACACATATAACAAACGAAGTCTTTGCATGACACTCTAATAGGCATCTTTTTTTGTAAAAAAACTCAATTTTGCCAGCTGAAACAACAGATTCGTCTTGCAGGGATCCTCCTCCTGTTCCAAAGTGTTAGACAAGTGCGGTGCTTAGCAGCAGGAACTTACAAATGTGCTTAGACTTCAACAGCTTTGCGGTTTCTCCGCCCATCTGCTCGGATCTGGGTGGTGGTCGCTAAGAATGGAACGTATTGACACAAACCCTGACTTGGCGATCTGAATATATATGACACCCAGCTGGTGCGAGTGCGAACGTATCACAATTTTTTTATATATCTATAACTGATAGTCAGAAGTGTTATGCTCCTGCTTTAACGTAAAGGTACTGTGGCTTATGTTCCGACATGTCACCAGACGTTTGTGAGAACTAGTAAAACTATACTATCGTGTAAAAAACAATACTTATGTCTAGTCGTAAGGGAGGGATAGATTTGACGTGGTGACGTAAGGGATGACAGATTCATTTCGTAAACAGCTCCTCAATATAGCAATGCAGGGGCTCAACTAAACCTGCTATATTGTACAAACAGGACGGGCAGTACAGCTGCAACGAAGCGTTTCCTCAACGGCAGCCCTAAGCGTATCGTCGCGTTTTCCTTGTTGCAATATCGACGGTGACGTTGATTACTGTACACCAACCCGTATCGGTGATGTCTTTCCAACCCTTTCTCCCGCAGGAGCGTTGTTGATTATCACGTAGTGCCGGACCCATGTGCTTTGTAACACTTATATGAGAGAGTCTTGGCAGAATGCAGTGCTGACTGGGAAACTTAAATGTCAGATACTTTCCTAGGACTGAAGAGAATCGAGACATGTAGCTGCTGAGAGTGTGGGTATACCATAATTTTTTCGGGCGCTGCACACATATAAACGATAACTGCACTGTTTGTCTGAAATGCATATACACTCCTGGAAATTGAAATAAGAACACCGTGAATTAATTGTCCCAGGAAGAGGAAACTTTGTTGACACATTCCTGGGGTCAGATACATCACATGATCACACTGACAGAACCACAGGCACATAGACACAGGCAACAGAACATGCACAATGTCGGCACTAGGACAGTGTATATCCACCTTTCGCAGCAATGCAGGCTGCTATTCTCCCATGGAGACGATCGTAGAGATGCTGGATGTAGTCCTGTGGAACGGCTTGCCATGCCATTTCCACCTGGCGCCTCAGTTGGACCAGCGTTCGTGCTGGACGTGCAGACCGCGTGAGACGATGCTTCATCCAGTCCCAAACATGCTCAATGGGGGACAGATCCGGAGATCTTGCTGGCCAGGGTAGTTGACTTACACCTTCTAGAGCACGTTGGGTGGCACGGGATACATGCGGACGTGCATTGTTCTGTTGGAACAGCAAGTTCCCTTGCCGGTCTAGGAATGGTAGAACGATGGGTTCGATGACGGTTTGGATGTACCGTGCACTATTCAGTGTCCCCTCGACGATCACCAGTGGTGTACGGCCAGTGTAGGAGATCGCTCCCCACACCATGATGCCGGGTGTTGGCCCTGTGTGCCTCGGTCGTATGCAGTCCTGATTGTGGCGCTCACCTGCACGGCGCCAAACACGCATACGACCATCATTGGCACCAAGGCAGAAGCGACTCTCATCGCTGAAGACGACACGTCTCCATTCGTCCCTCCATTCACGCCTGTCGCGACACCACTGGAGGCGGGCTGCACGATGTTGGGGCGTGAGCGGAAGACTGCCTAACGGTGTGCGGGACCGTAGCCCAGCTTCATGGAGACGGTTGCGAATGGTCCTCGCCGATACCCCAGGAGCAACAGTGTCCCTAATTTGCTGGGAAGTGGCGGTGCGGTCCCCTACGGCACTGCGTAGGATCCTACGGTCTTGGCGTGCATCCGTGCGTCGCTGCGGTCCGATCCCAGGTCGACGGGCACGTGCACCTTCCGCCGACCACTGGCGACAACATCGATGTACTGTGGAGACCTCACGCCCCACGTGTTGAGCAATTCGGCGGTACGTCCACCCGGCCTCCCGCATGCCCACTATACGCCCTCGCTCAAAGTCCGTCAACTGCACATACGGTTCACGTCCACGCTGTCGCGGCATGCTACCAGTGTTAAAGACTGCGATGGAGCTCCGTATGCCACGGCAAACTGGCTGACACTGACGGCGGCGGTGCACAAATGCTGCGCAGCTAGCGCCATTCGACGGCCAACACCGCGGTTCCTGGTGTGTCCGCTGTGCCGTGCGTGTGATCATTGCTTGTACAGCCCTCTCGCAGTGTCCGGAGCAAGTATGGTGGGTCTGACACACCGGTGTCAATGTGTTCTTTTTTCCATTTCCAGGAGTGTATGTTCCAGTGTTAAGTTACTGTGGCTTATGTTCTGGCATGTCCAGAGAAAATGACTGTGTGTCCTATCGTGAAGGAGGTATAGATTGAGCATATTGATAGGCGTAAGGGGAAAGAAATATGTTTTTTTATGTAGAAAATTATGTGCGCTATCGATATTGAGATTTGTTCCGGAACCACGGCCGTCAAGAGGAGACATTTCCAATACATCGCTCAGTGTCAGACTGCAGCATCAATCCTATTTAATCGTAGGTGCACTGATAAATATATTCCTGGTTCCCAATATTCTTGTGAGTCTGGAGATAGTCGTAGAAAGCATAGCAGCAAGCAAGCAGGTCAGGGCTGGAAACAGCATCTCAGTGGACGCCTTTGTTCCAAGCTGGGTCTTACACCAGTTCAGAGAGCCCAAGAAAGCTTCCGACTTATGACGACTTGGCTCATGGCTCCCCCTGGACAGATAAATAGTGAACTAATACCCATTTTGCTTAAGTTGCCTGCTGGACCGCGTGTGTCGCGTGTATACTCTGCGGAAATTTGAGAAGATTCAATATAACGAGTATTTACGTATTTATAGAGTTCGAATTCTTACTACTGAAGTCCTCCTGGAGTGAGGGGTCGGCTAGCCGCTCTCTGGCTAACACACGCTCCTGCAGCTGCAGTCATGGGCCACATTTATGGCGGCAAATTCCTCGGTCAGCTCTGCTCTGCGGCACGGTGACTACATGGGATGTATTTGATGATCTGTTGACAGTTTTTGTGGGGTTTGACTGTCAATGCAGTATGGGGATCTGTACAAAATAGTTTTCCCACCGAAAGTCTCGTCTGCAGAAAACAATGGCGGATGGTGCTCCCACACCAGCAGTAGCAGCAGCAGTTTGACAGGTGTCCCACTAGGATCATGAGGGAGAATGCATCCGGTGTTACTTGGGGCTATTTTCGTAACAGGTCCTGTTAGGACAAGAATTTCCATGCAGACAAGCTCAGACATCACGAAAGCTCTCATAAAAGTGACTGTTAACTATTTCTACGACACTTTACGATTTCTGAGAAGGGACTGATATGTATTGGACGGGCTGTCCCGTTAGGATCGCTGGGAACAATGCACCCTGTGCTATTCTGGGAAGCATTGGAACACATTTCTATAGTGTGACCTGTGACGTCAGTGACCACAGGTACAGAGGTATCGCACCAGCAACAGTGCCTAGGTGAACGGTATTTAGACAGGTGTTTCTCAGATGTCATGTATCAAAGTGATGCCGCTGCCTCATCCTTGCACGACCTAAACTGACACCTGCGCGTTTCGGCAGCTGATGGCCGCATAATCACTTCGGGGGTGTCACTGGTCCGGTACACTGGTCCGGTGCATCCTGACTCCTGGGAGCATGTGCGGTAGTGTCCTGTACGGTCCAGTGGACAGGGGACGGCGGGCACTGCGTGCTTCACAGTCGAAAGATTTTTGTGTGCTTACGTGTGATGTGTTTCAAGACGGTATTCCTTGCGCAATCGGAATAAAAAATGAAATGCGATCGATGTAATTACTTCTCACAAGTCCTGCAGCTTTCCAAACAGCAGAGATGATCCAAACCCCACAAACTGATTTTTTTTATTATGAAAAAACAATATACCCTTTAATTTCCCTTCATGAGATCCTTCCTTTCCACTGCAAAGTCACGAATTTCCAGGTAGAGGAGGGGACGGGGAGAGGGGAGGGGGCGAAGGGTCCGGGGACGGGGTAGCAGGGGTGGTGATCGATTTCGTGAAAAATTCCTTAAATAAATAAATATACTATATTCCTTAGACTGCCATGAATCCCCTAAATTGTTTAAATGAACAAAAAAAGCACTCCGTCGTCAGGGCACGAGTGGCCTACAGGGGCCATCCGACCGCCGTGTCATTCTCAGAGGAGGATGCGGATAGGAGGGGCCTGGGGTCAGCACACCGCTTTCCCAGTCGTTATGATGGTATTCTTGGCAGAAGCCACTACTATTCGGTCGAGTAGCTCCTCAATTGGCATCACGAGGCTGAGTGCACGCTGAAAAATGGCAACAGCGCATGGTGGCCTAGATGGTTACCCATCCAAGTGCCGACCACGCCCGACAGCGCTTAACTTCAGTGATCTCACGGGAACCGGTGTATCCACTGCGGCAAGGCCGTTGCCCTTAAATGAACAATATTGTCTGAATTGTTTAAACAATATTCCATACACTACAATCGAATTCCCTCCAAATGACCGATCAACTGAGTCTTTTTCCCGCCACTTCCTGGGAGAGAGGGTGGGAGGGGAGAAAGGTTTACCAGAGGGGGAGAGGTTAATTAATTGATCAATTTAATTAAGTTGGCAATCAAATTGATAAGAGTGAGAGGGGCTGTTCCAATAACTCAGTCCTGAAAGTGTACCTGTAGCGGTGAGGGGGAACGTTTCCTGAGGGGTGGGGGGGAGAGTGTTCGGGAAAAATAGGTTAAGTGCCTGTCAATAAAAAGGAAGGATCCTTTTAGCAGAAAAATAAGTTAAGGACTTGCCAATCAAAGGAGTACAATAGGTTAAGTACCCGTCATTCAAAGGAGAACAATAGTGCATACCTGCCCCTGATGTAGGCAACCTGCACTAACAAAATGCATCTGTATGAACTTTGCCCTACTTCTGTTGTAGTTGGGTGGTGGTTATGGGCTATTAGTTGGTCAGCAAATATGCTATTAGTGCTCATTCTTCCCAAGGCTCTGGGGTGTTCTGAGTATCTTGTTTTAAAGTCCCTGCATGTTTGTCCTATGTATAATGATTGGGAAGTGTTGCATAGAGTTCATATATTGTTGGTGTGTTGAATTTATCTGTGGGTGTGTCCTTCATTCTGAATTTTTTTCTTTGTTTCTTCAATATGGTGCCTATTCTATGGACTTTTTTTTAGTTATGGAAGTTATTCCCTGATATATTAACAGGTATCCTACAATCCGTCCCTTCTTATTGTCAGTGTTTTCCATAAATTCTTTCCCTCACCAATTCTGCTTAGAACTACCCCATTCCTTATCAGTCCACCTAATTTTCAACATTCGTACGTAGCACCACATCTCAAATGCTTCGATTCTCCTTTGTTCCGGTATCCCCACAGTCCTTTTCACAAGCATACAATTCTGTTCCCAATCGTACATTCCCAAAAATTTCTTCTTAACTTTATGGCCTATGTTTGATACTAGCAGAATTTTCCTAGCCCAAGTATGCCCTTTTTGCCATTGCTAGCCTGCTTATTATGTCCTCCTTGCTCTGTCCATCATGGATTCTCTGGCAGCCTTAGCAGTAGAAGTCATTATTTTCGTGATCTCCGATTCTGATGTCAAGTTTATCGCTCTTCTTATTTCTGCTACTTCTCACTTTTGTCTTCTTCAATTCACTCTCAGTCAATGTCGTGTACTCATTACACGGTTTATTCCGCTCAACAGATCCTGTAACACTTCTTCGCTTTCACTGAGGATAGCAATGTCATTAGTGAATCTTATTCTTTCACCTTGCAACTTTAATCGCACTATCTAACCTTTTCTTTACTCCCATCACTCGTTCTTCGATGTATAGACAGAATAGTAGGGGCGAAAACAACATCCCTGTTTTACACCCTTTTCAATCTGAGCACTTCATTCTTGGTGTTCAACTCCTATTGTTCTCTCTTGGGTCTTGTATGTATTGTATATAACCCGTCTTTCCCTTTAGCTTATCCCAATTTTCGAACATCTAGCACCATTTTACATTGTCAAACGCTTTCTCCACGCCGACAAATCTTTCATACGTGTCTTGATTTTTCTTCAGTCTTGCTTCCATTCTCAACTGAAACCAAACTGATCGTCATCTAACAGATAGCCAATTTTCTTTTCCCTTCTTCTGTTCTTCTTATTCTTGTCAGCAACTTGGATGCATGTGTTGTTAAGCTGATTGCTTGATGATTTTCGCAGTTTTCAGACTTGCAATCTTGAAAACTGTGTGGCTGCTGTTTTTTCGAAAAGTCTGATGGTATTTCGTCCGTATCATACATTCTACACAGCATCATGTACAGATAAAAATGGTTCAAATGGCTCTAAGCACTATCGAACTTAACATCTGAGGTCATCAGTCCCCTAGACTTAGAACTACTTAAACCTAACTACCCTAAGGACATCACACACATCCATGCCCGGGGCAGGATTCGAACCTATGACCGTAGCAGCAGCGCGGTTCCGGACTGAAGCGCCTAGAACCGCTCAGCCACAACGGCCGGCACATGTACTTCCCCCAATGATTTTGGAAATCCCGATGGAACGTTATTTATCCATTCTGTCCCTTTTTTCTTACATCTTGCAAAGGTCTTTAAATTCTGATTCTGTTAGTGGATTGTCTATCTCTTCCCCGTTGACTCCTCTTTTTTCTCCTGTCACGTCATCATTCAAGGCCACCCCATCATAGCGGTTTTCAATGTACTCTTTCCACCTATCCACACTCTCCACTGCATTTGGCTCTGAGCACTATGGGACTTAACTTCTAAGGTCATCAGTCCCCTAGAACTTAGAACTACTTAAACCTAACTAACCTAAGGACATCACACACATCCATGCTCGGGGCAGGATTCGAACCTGCGACCGTAGCGGTCACGCGGTTCCAGACTGTAGCGGCTAGAACCGCTCGGCCATCCCAGCCGGCTCTCCACTGCATTTAATATAAAACTCCCATTGCATTCTTAATGTTACTGCGCTTGCTTTTAATTTCGCCGAAGTTTGTTTTGACTTCCCTATGTGTTATTTCAGTCCTTCCGACAGTCATTTCCTTTTCCATCTCTTCACATATACCCTACAGTCATTTCGCTTTATCTTCCCTGCACTTCCTTGTTTATATCATTCCTTGGGGACTTGTACTTCTGTATTCCCGAATTGCCATGAATATTTTTATACTTTGTTCTTTCATCGTCAACTAAAGCATATCTACTGTCACTCACTGTTTCTTAGGTGTTACTCTCTTTTTCCTACGTTTTTCTCTACGATTTCTGTGTTTGCTCTTTTAGAGATGTCCATTCCTCTTCAGCTGAACTACTGATTAACGCATATCTATAGTCTCAGAGTTCAAGCGTATATCTTCGTTCCTTAGTACTTCCGTGTCCCACTTGTTTGCGCATTGATTCTTTCTGATTAGTACCTTAAACTTCACCGTATACAATGTGTACGTTCGTAATACACATGTGGTTCCAACGTTCGATTGTACGAAGATAGTAATTTGTGTGTCTCTAGTTCGTTCCTTCTCTGATTACCTACCTGTGTGTGTGTGTGTGTGTGTGTGTGTGTGTGTGTGTGTGTGTGTGTGTGAGAGAGAGAGAGAGAGAGAGAGAGAGAAAATGGTACAAATGGCTTTGAGCACTATGGGACTTAACTTCTGAGGTCATCAGTCCCCTAGAACCTAGAACTTCTTAAACCTAACTAAGCTAAGGACATCACATACATCCATGCCCGAAGCAGGATTCTAACCTGGGACCGAGCGCCTAGAACCGCTCGGCCACGCCGGCCAGCAGAGAGAGAGAGAGAGAGAGAGAGAGAGAGAGAGAGAGAGAGAGTTGGGGGGGGGGGCGGAGGGTAGTTTCGGTTAATTTACACAGGGGGGGGGGAGGTGGTAGGCATGGAGGAGGTGAAAGAGTGGCCAATATACCAGGTACTTGCACCACAGCATGGCCCCCATGAATGCAGCTATGCCCCTTTACGGAAGGGTCGGTATAAGCTTGTGGAACAGCATGTGGCTGGCCTTGTGCTGTAGCCGGGTAGACAGAGTGGGGACTCGCCTGCTCGCGCTTCCGTTTACACTTGACAGCCTACATGCCTCTCGATCACGTCACTGACTTGTTTGGAGCTATAGCTATTAATACACAATATAGACTCATAAGCTTTTCTCTGTGTGTAGACGAATCAAAGTTTTTACGTCCCTGCACTCTAAGTGCATTGCCTATGATACAGTAAATATAATTTCTTATACAGAGGGATTTCCCTGTGTGGTGTGCGTACTGTAAGACCTTCGGTACACACACCATCAGATTATTTGAATTGTCGCTCTAACGAAGTAGGCGTGTGTCAGCAATATGTCTCGTGGTCTTATCGTGGCGTGTTTATCTTCTGCCGTTAAGTCAGACAATAGAAATGCCACTTGCACGCTTAGAGTAGCAGATTGACGGTGACCAACTTTAATTAGAACTTGATTAATTTTCACACACATTTATTAAAATAATAAAAAGTCATAGATTTTACGTAACTTGATTCTGGATGCTGTTTACAATTGACAATCTGAAGTTCCTTTGGTCTTGGTACGTTAATCTTATTCTCACATATCTCTGATACTTGACAAAGTGTCTATACATTTCTCTTCACGGCTATGTACAGGAATATGATAATCTTATTAGGCGCAGACTGAAATTTGACTATAGACTAATGCAGACTAATGCAGACTGATGCAGACTGACTAATCAGAGGTCTGTACACTCGTTGTAATACCTCGAGCGTTCAGGTATCACTGCGCGAGTGTGATCCGCGAGGAGAAAAGGTTCTACGTTAGCAGCAATCTCATTGGCTGCGTTACATATTAATACGCGGATCGGCGGAAGCAGAATTTGGTCCGTCTCTAAGACAGCGCCATCTCGTAGTGTGGAGACGGACGAGCGCTGCGCCTGCGCTGTTGTGCTTAGCGGGGCGCGCTCTAGTGGGAAAGTTGTGTACGCGCTGACTACGCGGAACTCTGTACACAATACCCTGCACGGTCAGTACACTTAACTATATGGAACCCCTTTTTAGTTGATACATTTTCTAATTTTGTTGCCGCAGGTCAGTAAAGAGCGTGCCTCACGTGCACGTAATACGCATTCTCCGTTATCGGCAGCCCCTTATCGCGAGTGTTAATTAGTTTGTCGTGTCACGGCTGTTCCGTAGCCTTCTGCACGGAACGCCCTGCGCCGCGTATTCCCCTTCCGTGCCCTGTTTGCACACAGCGGACTGGGCGGCACGCAAATAGGCCCGGCCGGCGGGTCGATGCTACGCTCGCAGCGGCGGCGGCGGCGAGCTTTCGCTGCGGCAGCCCGGCGCTGCGTTCGCCATTTTTCCTGACCCCGCCAATGCGAATCGGCGTAGCGCGAGGCGAGGCGCGCCGCCGGTGGTGGGGGTGGGCCAAGGCCGCGCCGGCGCGCAGCCTGACCTGTTGCGGCGCGCCGCGCTCGCAAGTAGGTCGCCGGCCCAACTGGGTCGCCGCCGCCGCCCAAGCAGACACTACTTGCACTTTCCCGCCGCCACACAGGCAGAGGCGGGGCCGGCCGTGGCGCGCGCTGTCTGGTAGTACTCAGCCACACGCCAAGGTTAACGCGCCCCCCCCCCCCCCCTCCCACTTCCACTATCTTACAACCATTTTACCCACACCAACTTCCTTGTCTCAATCGACTACTTGTGAACGTCCAACACCTTGTCGCTACTCGTGCTTTCACCGTACTTGAACGACTTCCCACACAATATAAAATGTCGAAATAAAGCACCTTCAGCAGTATACATTTCCAGTTACGTTGTTTGAGCAACTGAGTCGACACGTGATGATTGAAAGGATCACTGTGTCAAAGATCTACTGATACCAGTCACTAAATGCTGGCTCCTACTTTCACTGGACTAGAGATGGGATTATTCCTACATGTCGATCAGGGGGCCTGAATATAGCGTAACGTACCATTTCTCAAATAAAATAACAACTGCAAATTTAGAGTCGGCCGCTGTAGCCGAGCGGTTCTAGGTGTTTCAGTCCGGAACCGCGCTGCTGCTACGGTCGCAGTTCCGAATCCTGCCTCGGGCATGGATGTGTGTGATGTCCTTAGGTTAGCTAAGTTTAAGTAGCTGTAAGTCTAGGGGACTGATGACCTCAGATGTTTTAAGTCCCAGGCCGGCCGCTGTGGCCGAGCGGTTCTAGGCGCTTCAGTCTCGAACCGCGCAACCACCACGGTCGCAGGTTCGAATCCTGCCTCGGGCATGGATGTGTGTGGTGTCCGTAGGTTAGTTAGGTTTAAATATTTCTAAGTTCTAGGGGACTGATGACCTCCGATGTTAAGTCCCATAGTGCTTTGAGCCATTTGTTAAGTCCCATAGTGCTTAGAAGCATTTGAACAATTTTTTGCAAATTTAGACGGCTGAAGGACTTTTAGACATTTTATACTGAACAGCCGAGGTCCCGCAACCATCGGTATAAAGATGGGCTTACAGAGACTTTCCACACATGTTTACGACGGTAGCAAGCGAACAGTAGTTTCGCCGTTTCCGAGATATTCTTTCCCGGGCGAACACAAAATTCTCCTTTTGTCAAAGTCGCCAAACCTCGTTCCTGAACGTGAATGGCACTCAAAGCAGAGATAGATACAGGACACTGTTTACGACTAGCACACGAACTGCCGAGTAGCTTACGTTTGTTCCCAGACGCCGGACCCTACGGAAACGAGGAGTGGGAAGAAAAATATGTAGAGTGGATGATTGGCTTGGCCCGTAGTGCTCAGACATCGCGAACAAGCAAGTCGATACGAGTGTCAACTAGTGACTAGTAACATTATAGAATAATAATGGTCAATGGACAACGTATTTTAAGGGTTTATTCCAGGAGAAATAGGCCTGAGTTTTCACTTATTTGTGACGTGAGGATACAACGGGAGAAGTTATGGCGTTTAGATATAGAAGTTCATCAGGCTGTGAGGAACTGTAAGATGAGTAACGCACCATGATTTGGGTCGATATATCCAGTGCTGGTGAAGTTTGCTAAGAAAGCTGTTTGAAATAGTATTAAATGGAGAAGATGCTTCATCGGAAAAGAAAACATGTTACATAAGACCACTGCTTAAGAAAGTATCACTTAATGACCCAAATCATTATAAGGGACTGGCAGTGATCGCTTTCGCTGGAAGACTGTACTCGAAGGTGCTGAAAGGTCTGGTAGAGAAAATAAGTCACAAGCAGCAAGTGGAGCGAACAAGATTCCGAGCGAGAAGAGCCGTAATGGCCAACATCTTCACAATGAAACTAATACGTGAAAAACGCTCCATGTTGTACTGGAGACGCATATTGCATTGATTGACCTTGAGAAAGCATACAACGACGTATGGGCCAAAAAATTGGGAAATGTTGAAAGAGGGAGAGTTAGGTCAAAGAATGCTAAGAACGCCAAGTTATGGGAGTGATAGTATAGGTCATCGAGATATTTAGTCTGTATTTTGCAGATGACCAGATTGTATTAACAGAAAAGTGCATAATTTGGAAAAGTAAATAATTTGGAGGTAGGTGGAGAAGCAATTGTAGATGTGGAAAAGGTAAAAAATTTTGGGGTATTACTTAATAAAAATGACAAGCAGAGATGAGATCACTACCAGGATTAATAAAGACCGAGCTCTTAAAAGGGCAATGAAATCTTTTCTGTGAATGAACTACTCGCCACTGAAATGGACTCTATACTAGGATGTATAAGATAAGAAATGTAATTCGACAAAGGATGATATCCAACAAAAAACATCTGATGTGGTTTGGCCATGTGAGTTGAATGAATGAGGACAGTACCAAGTAGGGTCCTAAGATGGATATCATCCTGGTGGAAGAAAAGGGGTCGCCCACGAAGCTACTGGCAAAGTCATGTAGAGGAGGCAGTGGATGCAAGCAATATCAACGTTGAGGAAAGTCAAGACAGAGGAAGATGGCAAGTGTGGCTGGGGAAGCAGCGCCAGCCGTAGATAATCCGCAAGAAGAAGAAAGAACAAGAAGAGGAACTCAAAGTCGCTCATGTCAGTGGACACGGGTTGACGCTGGAAACATTTCCCGTTCTTCTCTGCTCCGTACACACCCTCAACAACTTCACAACGCATTCAGTCAGACGGTGCGCCGTGATCAGTATGTTCTCCAGATCAAAAAATTCATTCTAGAAACAGTCCCCTAGGCTGTGTGTAATCCATGTCCCCGCAATATCTTTTCTTCCAGGAGTGTTAGTCCTGTAAGTTTCGCAGGAGAAGTTCTGTGACTTTGGAAAGGCACGAAGTAAGGTACTGGTGGAAGTACAACTTTGAGGAGAGGTCGTGAGTAGTGCTTGGGTAGCTTTTTCGGTAGAGCACTTGCCCATGAAAGACAAACGTCATGGGTTCGAGTCCCGGTCTTGCATACAGATTTAATCTGCCAGGAAGTTTCATACAGTTGACATACAGGTCTCTCGGTCAATCAGGGGCAGAATATAGGCAGTTTCATTGGCCATTTCCTGCTCCTGCTTGCAGAGCTTCCTGGCAGCTCTTTTAGAAGTTTCTGTGCCACAGATGTTGGCAAATAAAGTTTGTCATGAGGTAATCACTTGCCCTTAAAATCCGCTCGGTCATCTTCGACCGCCACAGATTTAGGAGGATTAGGGAAATACCTGCCCATCATTTGCAGGACGACAAAAACTCATTTCTTCCTGCAACCGTAAACTACCCGCGGCGACTGCAATACTGAGCAGAGTTAGCACACGTGGGCGACAAAAGAGTATAGAGATGGGGCCCCTCCATGCCCGCACCAACGTGGTGACCAGACCAAAAGTCCTACTGTCACCTCCGTCAACATGTTAGTTATCTAGTAAGTGGATCACAGGATGCTGGGCTGTGATGCTATCCTTGCGTCTCGGTAAGACTACGCATTAACATGGTCCATCAGGTGATAGGTAGTGGACGAAACGCGAGTGAGGGTAGCAATTTGAAGAGCAGAGGGAAAAAAGCGCCAAGGCTCGTGCCGTGGGGAAAAAAAACCTCTGCGGCAGTGCAATTACAGAAGAGTGATTTGTTACGTTAGGCAGAAATGTATGCCTAAAACCGTGAGCGAACTGTCAAATCCCACATGTCACCTACAAAATTCTGGGTTAGGAATACGTTTGTTGGAAATCAACAAGATATATATCTAACAAGTTTCATAAGATTAGACGATGGCAGTATAAGTGTGTTGAAACTGGTTTTCGCGGAACAATAGAAGTGTTTACAATGCTATCGCGGAGTACGAATTGTGTTCTTCGGTTCCAACCATCCTGATCGCCCCACAGGACAGCATTGTACTTTGCAAAATGTTTTTGTTAGTAATATGTATCAACTATGTCGTTCATTTTCTCCTAGGTGGTAAATTGAAGTATATGTAACACGCAAAACACGTCAATGTAATGGTCTATGAGGATGGAGTTGTAGCTCCGATTCACATTGGTCTAAAAAAGAGATATATAATACTGTGACTGAAGACGGTGTACGAATATTAAAAAATATCCTTGCCTTATAAATCACCGTCACGGACATTCCTTGACGAAATGTCTGTTAGTAACGAAATAACTTCTGTTTTTACTATTTTGGCTGTTAGACAACTTATGACGAGCACTATTTATCATATCAAATGAAATTATTGATTGCCGTGCACAGCAGACGATTATGATAATTATACTGCTGGTTTTGTACATTATTTAAAATTTAATTTCTTGTTGATTACAGATTACTCAAATGAGTACAATCTCTGGAACTTTCACAGCTAACTGCCGGCCGGAGTGGCCGTGCGGTTCTAGGCGCTACAGTCTGGAGCCGAGCGACCGCTACGGTCGCAGGTTCGAATCCTGCCTCGGGCATGGATGTGTGTGATGTCCTTAGGTTAGTTAGGTTTCATTAGTTCTAAGTTCTAGGCGACTGATGACCTCAGAAGTTAAGTCGCATAGTGCTCAGAGCCATTTGAACCATTTTTTTGCTATGCAACTAAGCAGCGGAGGTATTGAGTTCCTTATTCAGTTACATTTGCCTGTTTATTTTTTCTCCTTTATTGTTATTTCAATTGCCCACAAAGGGAGCAGGGTAGCAGCGGATAAAATCCACTCGTCAGGCGAAGTTTAAATATATTCAGCGTCGACTGAACTAATACTTGCACTCGGCGGCCGAACTTCCCCGGGTGGGGCCACCCGGCCAACAATGCCAGACGATCATTTCATCATTCCATTTCAGAAGATGATTAAAATGTATACTAGAGAAGACAACAACTCGCGATTTAAAAACAAAAAAAAAAAAAAAACAAAAAAAACGTATTGATGAACAATATTTAAGATTTTATATAGAAACCGGTGACAGTAAATGCAATTTTTCTGAAACACAAATTGGTAGAAAATGTTGATGAATTTTAACACTTATATTACAGTTAAAATATAGTCACTGCTGACAATTTGAATGGTGCTACGGTGATGCTGCTTACAAATGAAAATAATAATGGTCGTGGTGAACCTTGAATGATGTATATGACTATGGGACTCTGCAGAACGGCAGACAGAGGCAGCAGTGCGGAGAAGGGAGAGGGAGATGGAGCGTTGTAGTTAATGTTGGAAAGATTGGTGTATCTCGGACGGATTTCATCGCTGGGAAGTGAGAGTTGAAATTTCGGCAGGAGGGGATGAATTGCACATGTAGGTGCACGGAAGGTGGAATATGGATGTAGTGGAGCAGCACTCCGTTTAAAAATAGCAGTTTGTTTAGAATGTGGAACTCATGTACTCTGGTACTAAGATAGAGTGTCCGGTCTTTCGAGGTAATCGCGAATATTGCCGAAAACAACATGGCCGCTCCTGTTACCGTTACTCCTCGTCCTTGGCAACGTTTTCGCAAGCGGCTACGGGTGTCCGAGGGCGTCGAAACATTGCGGACTGGCACGTGCGTTGGCGAAGGACGGCGCCCGCGCCCGAAAGCGGAAGTGTTGGGCCAGCGCGCCCTTGGAGCAGCTTGCCGCGAAATTCGCGCGGCGGCGCTGAGGTCGCTTCTGACGCACCGCGCACGGCAATTCGCGAGCCTGGCGCGCTGCCGAGGTCATTTCATTTTGTGCCGATCGTCACGGCCACTTTAGACCTCAGCCCGCCGCTTCTCTTCTTCTTTTAAACTTACGTGACCCACAAACAAGTACGGCGTGTCTGCATAGGCGATATCGACGTATGTAGCGAACAGAAGTATCCAGTCTTGTAGTCCACATTACTACGATTCTCTCCGTTGCTTATTCTTTTTTCTTGATAAGGACTCATTTATCACTGGAAATGCAAATGGGTGTCTTGAGTTTTGAAATCTGCTGTTGGAGATACTGTTCGTCTGCTCAATATTTCGACGTCAGCTTACTGTATGGTGAACGAGGTAGCGAGCAGTAGATTAGTCCGCGTGTAGGTGATAGCCTACAGATGGCGTTTAAACAAGCCACTGGGCCGTCAGACCAGTGACGGGTCGGTTTAAAAGCTAGATAACTTACCACACACCCCCTTGAAACCATTTGTTGTATTAAGTAGCAGCTCTGTTTAAATGCGCAACAATTAAAGGTAATACGCGTAAGATTAGTTGCAAGCTTCTGGAGACTGTCACCTAACTAAGGATATGAAATCAGCATTAGAGAACGCGAATGAAAGACTTAAATTTGTTGATAAGACTCCTAGCACTGAAATACGTCAATATTTTTCGTATCAAAATGTAACTGAGGTACACAAGCAAATAAATGAGAAATTAACTTATAAAGACGAAATTTTTTTCTCGCGAATCCTTGTCGAAGAAATACGACAAAGGTATTCATTGTAAACTGGACAACAATTCAGATGTCTCGTTGGAATATTCCGCTCTTAGCGGCCATGTGGATAGGGTAAAGGAGATTCGAGCGTTTTCCAAATGATGGGGGAACACTAGTAAGACAGTCAAAAGAATAATGCAAAAAGATAAAAGAAGAAAACAGAAATGTTGACATTGAAACTTCCTGGTAGATTGGCCGTGCGGTTCTAGGCGTTACAGTCTGGAGCCGAGCGCCCACTACGGTCGCAAGTTCGAATCCTGCCTCGGGCATTGATGTGTGTGGTGTCCTTAGGTTAGTTAGGTTTAATTAGTTCTAAGTTCTAGGCGACTGATGACCTCAGAAGTTAAGTCGCATAGTGCTCAGAGCCATTTGAGCCAGTTGAGCCTGACAGATTAAAACCGTGTGTCAGACCGAGAAACGAACTCAGGACCTTTGTCTTTCGCGGGCACCTGTTCTTTCTTCGGGGCGGATATCCCAAAACACCCGTTAAGGCCAGTGTTGAGCCGTTGACTCAGTTTTTTATTATACAGTGCAGCTAACCCTCTGACCGAACACGCTGAGCTACCACGCTTAGCTACCCACGTGGCAAGCTGATGGAAGGGTTTGGATTTTGCGAATGCCTGTATAACGTTGCCTGCTGTCACATGTAGTGCAAATAGTAAAGTACTAGGGGCTGATGTTATGCTATGGGGGTGCTCTGCGTGGTTGGGGTGCCCCATTATTGCGCTTAAGAAAACTCTGATTCTGGAAGTATAAGAATACATTTTACGGTATTGGGTACTTTGTACATTAGAGGAAATGTTGGGAGTCGATGAGTGTTTTATCAGCATGACAGTGCATCTGGCTACCCAGTCCCCATCTGAACCCAATGCAACACCTTTGGGATGAGTTAGAATGTCTATTTCAATCCAGACCTCAACGTTCATCACTTTCTCTGGGTTCGGTTCTTGAGGACGAATAGACTGATACTCCTCAACAAACATTCTGATATCTTACTGAAAGTGTCTCCGGTAAAGTACAAGTCGTCATAAACACTAACATGTGTCTTCGATCACTATGTGATCAAAAGAATCCAGACACCTAACTGAATATGACTTACAAGTTCGTGGCGCCCTCCATCGGTAGTGCTGGAATTCAATATGGTGTTGGCCCACCTCTAGCCTTCCACTCTCGCAGGCATGCGTTCAGTCAGGTGCTGCAAGGTTTCTTGGGGAATGGCAGCCCATTCTTCACGGAGTGCTGTACTGAAGTGAGGTATCGAGGTCGGTCGGTGAGGCCTGGCGCGAAGTCGGCGTTTCAAAGCATCCCAGATATGTTCTATAGATTCAGGTCAGGACTCTGTGCAGGCCAGTCCATTACAGGGATGTTACTGTCGAGTAACCATTCTGCCACAGGCCATGCATTATGAACAGGTCCTCGATTGTGTTGAAAGATGCAATCGACAGCCCCGAATTGCTCCTAAACAGTCGGCCTGTGCTGTGATAGTGCCACGCAAAACAAGGGGTGCAAGCCCCCTCCATGAAAACGACGACCACATCATAACACCACCGCCTCCGAATTTTACTGTTGGCACTACACGAGCTGGCAGATGACGTTCACCCGGCATTCGCCATACCGACGCCTTGCCATCGGAGCGCCACATTGTCTACCGTTATTCGTCACTCCACACATCGGTTTTCCACTGTTCAATCGTCTAATGTTTAGGCTCCTTACTCCAAGTGAGGCGTCGTTTGGCATTTACCGGCGTGGTGTGTGGTTTATAAGCAGCCGCTCGACCATGAAATCCAAGTTTTCTTCACCTCCAGCCTGTCATAGTACTTGCAGTGGATCCTGATGCAGTTTGGAATTCCCGTGTGATGGTCTGGATAGATGTCTGCCTATTACACATTACGACCCTCTTCAACTGTCGGCGGTCTCTGTCAGTCAACAGACGAGTTCGGCCTGTATGCTTTTGTGCTGTACGTGTCCCTTCACGTTTCCACTTCACTATCACATCGGAAACAGTGGACCAGGGGATGTTTAGGAGTGTGGAAATCTCGCGTACAGACGTATGACACAAGTGACACTCAATCACCTGACCACGTTCGAAGTCCGTGAGTTCCGCGGAGCGCCCCATTCTGCTCTGTCACGATGTCTAATGATTACTGAGGACGCTGATATGGAATACCTGGCAGCAGGTGGCAGCACAATGTATGTTTTTGGGGGTGTCCGGATACCTTGATCACATAGTGTATATCTTCATCAGGTGTTTCAAATGTTCCCATTTTCTGTAAATCTGTGTAACCGCTTTTCCATGATATGTTGCTAACAAGGTGCAGGAAGAATGGCTCTACTCTCTTGAAGTCGATGTTCCATATTTGCTCTTCTATCACTTCGTGCCAGTCTTTATTTCGCTGTCTTGTGCTTACCGAGACACGGTCCTCACTCAGTTCTTGAGTATCTTGGCTTACTTTCGCTTTCATTCTGATCTGTTGCTATCTGTAACGTTACTCTTGTTTCTGCGAGCTAATCGGCCACCCAGTAATGGTAAGAAGTAGGATGAATTTATTGTACGGTGGAATGCTAGCGGGCCCAGATTTCATGGCGCTCCGCAGTACCTCCGGGTTCCGGCTAGGCGACCAGCACGAGCGAGTCCAGGTACAAAGACTAGCGGCGTACAATAATCTTATCTTGGAACTCTTCCATTTGGTCCGTGTTTGCATAGAAAAACAGTAATATCATAAATTGAGTCCGCCCTGATGCAAAACACCTTGTTATTCGTTTATTTCTTTATTCACCCACGTTTATTTCTTTATTCGCCCAAATTAGTTTCGGGGACAAATATCACCATCATCAGTAGCTTTTTAAATCCAAAACATGCAAAAAATAGCATGGTTATACAAACACAGTAGCAAATGTAATAATGTGCTACTGTGTTTGTATAACTTTGCTATTTTCTGCATGTTTTATTTTTTAAAAAAAAAAGCACTGATGATGGTGATATTTGTCGCCGGAACTAGTTTGGGCGAATAAAGAAATAATCGTGGGCGAATAAGGAAATAAACGAATAACAAGGTGTTTCGCATCAAGGCGGACTCAATTTCTGATACTAGCGGCGTAGCCGGAAACAGAGAAAATCCCTAAGCTGGGAATTTGGATCGTTGTTACTAGCATGGCCTTGCATGGCCTTGGTGGAGTGTCAGACAATCCTAAAGATGGCTACGTTACAGCTTTTTGAGATTAGACAATAAGTCACATCAAATATTAACGCAAATCTCAATACATTTGCGATCTCAGAAAAATGAGGCGCACTCAGTGGCACGACAATGTCTCAATATCTTTAAAACAACAGAAGTTAATATTTCACAGTAAATCTCTGAATTAACAACTTTTAATACCTTCATGGGATTTCAACAAACGTTCTCTCAGATAATAGCATTGCACTATAGCTATCATCCCAGAAAGCTACTACGTATCTGCATCTCTTTTATTTCCTGACTTATTACTTCTTTTATATCACACAGCATGAATACTTCGTATTTTGTCATACTTGTGTAATTATTTAACGACCAGTTAACTTTATTTAAATGTTGACTGCAAATGCTATACAAAACGGCGGTAATTTTGAAATGGTCAATCGCATGTGCTAGCGGACACCACAGTTGAAAAGAGAACCTAACGACACTTCTGTCAAGAAGGCATAAATAATAGTTTAGATAATGTTTAACGACAGTACGTTGTCATTTATCGTGAGCGCGCTTACGCAAGGACACTGGTCTATTTGTTTATGGACAAACTTTTGTTTATAATTATTGTAAATTATCTGAGTAGGACAGAATATTTATAACATTTCTTTATTTGAATGTTGTTGCAACATATTAGTTTAGTCCGGGAAGTGATCATGTTGAATCAAATCATGTTTGTATAGCTTGGCCGGCCGGAGTGGCTGTGCGGTTCTAGACGCTGCAGTCTGGAACCGAGCGACCGCTACGGTCGCAGGTTCGAATCCTGCCTCGGGCATGGATGTGTGTGATAGGTTAGTTAGGTTTAATTAGTTCTAAGTTCTAGGCGACTGATGACCTCAGACGTTAAGTCGCATAGTGCTCAGAGCCATTTTGTATAGCTTGAAAATATATTTTTGGTGAGGATGGCCTTCAGCCAAAGAGTGTTGGACGGCGGCGGACCACTCCCGCAGTCAAGTGAGACTGGGACTTATCGAGTGAAGAGCTCTAGCGAGCGATTCTGGGGACACTTTATGTGTCAAGGAGACGCAGCTGCCTATAGTAACGAGGGATGTTCGATTAGTGGAGGTATTTGAGTCTGGGCAGTGAAAGACCGTTGTTATACTTCAACTTTTGAAGGAACCTTATATTTCGAGAAATTTGAATGTACTTCACAGGAGGACTCTAACTTTTGCCGGTTCATTTACAGAACTGGGAGTAGACAGAGTATGAGTCATTATTCTGTATATTGCGTACGTTAATTTGTGAGTCATCATGTTAAACTGTGAACCGTTTTGAGCTGGAGAGACTTTCGTGTATTGTGTTCAAGAAATTGACATAGTTTTCGCAAGTCCTTGATGACTAACCCTTTGGGGATTTTGCTACCATTCTCGCCGCGCCCTCAGCGTAACTTTACTTGTATTTGATAAGGGTATTTTCTGCCTGTATTTTAATATCGTAGGACCATTTCCCTTTTGTTTGAGATGTCCTTTCTTGAATAAACGCTATTCATCGTAATTCTCTGTCGTCTTCCAATTACAGGAGTTAGAACATAACCCTTTCTATTAAACTATTCCTGTATCTTCAATTTTGTATTTCTGTGTGTTTTATTAACTAACAATTCTAGCCAAGGCATTGACTATTTGACTGCAGGATCACAGCTACAGGTTATTATTTTCAGCGAATTAGCTGCGGACGATGAAAGCAGACGTGAACGGCTCGAACCTATGACTACAACGGTTTATCTTTTTAACTGCAGGTAAAGACTCAGATGGTTTGCTCGTATAGACTAGTGGTTGGAAAAGCAACTACACTAGCGCTAACCATTAGGTGACGTCGCACATCCCAAACGTTTCCTGACGATTCGAGTTTTTCAGTTTCTTTCGGCATCAGTCATATGTGATGAACGTTAAATCATTTTAATTTTTAGCTTCAAAAAAGTGTTCAAATGTGTGTGAAATCTTATGGGACTTAACTGCTAAGGTCATCAGTCCCTAAACTTACACACTACTTAACCTAAATTATCCTAAGGACAAACACACACACCCATGGCCGAGGGAGGACTCGAACCTCCGCCGGGACCAACCGCACAGTCCATGACTGCAGCGCCCTAGACCGCTCGGCTAATCCAGCTCAGCTTTTAGCTTCGAGGTTGTGTGACTGCATTCTCAGCTTGTCCTCATAACGCCACCGTAACCATGTATGTTAAAGAAGATGATGCGGACTTCATTCGTAATTCAGCCTTCAAATATCGCTCAAGAGGAAAAACCAAGAATAATACTAGCCAAAAATTACATAACCACATCTTTGATATTTAATTTCTCTGATCGTCTGAAGGGAATGGGAGTTTTATATGCACTATTTCAGATGAAGATACGGTTATAGAATCTTATGTCAGCTTTAGGAAATCGAAATTTGGATGTCGGAGTCACTCCTCAGATCTATTTTTAGTCCACAGAGGCGACTGACTAACAAACACATCTTTAGCTTGGGGCTGATTGGATGCTTATCAGTTTGACGGCTATTGTGAACTAACCGTCAGGTTAGAAACATAAAAGTTGAGATACATAACTGAGACGAGCAAGACGCCGTCAATATTTCGTACAATTTATCTGAACAGCACTTGTTGTACAAACATACGTATGTTTCAGCTTGATCAGAATTTCACACTCCGAAGAAATCGCGTTATTTTCTCAAACGGTTTTAAAAACACACAGACCATGCACATTTATGAAATTATAAGCAATATTGCCCCCTCGGCCGCCCCCCTCCCGCCCCCCGCTCCGTGAACCGTGAGCCATCGTCTTTGCTGTCGGTGGGGCTGTCAGTCAAATGAGACTGACAGGAAGAGGAAAATGGCTAAACAGGAGCAACTAGAGGACGGGGGTAAGGATTAAGAAGCATATTTCGTTACGGGAAAAATATAACGCCTACTGGAAAAATAAAAAAGACTTTGGGAGAAAAGAGAGGCACCTGTATGAATATCGAGAGCTCAGATGAAAAACGAGTACCAAGAAAATGAGGGAAAGCTGAAAGGTGGAAGGAGCATACACACTGTCGAAATTGAAGGCAATATTAGAAATGAAAGAGGACCTAGATGAAGGTGAGATGGAAGATATTACATTGAGAGAAGAATCTGACAGAGCACTGAAAGACCTACGTCGAAACAAGGCCCCTGGAGTAGACGACATTCTTTCATAGCTAGCCATGACAAAATTCCTCCATCTGGTGTGCAAGGTGTATGAGACAGGCAAAATACACTCAGGCTTTAAGAAGAATGTAATGATTCCAATTCAAAAAAAGAAAGCGGTGATAGGTGAGAATATTACCGATCTATCTGTTTAATAAGTCATGGTTACAAAATACTGACACGAATTCTTTCCAGAAGATTGGAAAAATGGTAGAAGCCAATTTTAGTGAAGATCAATTTGGATTCAGGATGCAATATTGACCCAACCACTTACCTTAGAAGATAGGTTAAGGAAAAGCAAACCTACATTTCTTGCATTTGTAGACTTGGAGAAAACTTTTGACAATGTTGACTGGAATAGTCTCTTTGAAATTGTGAAGGTAGCAGTGGTAAAATACAGGAAGCAAAAGGCTACCTACAAACTTGTGTAGAAATCAGATGACAGTTTTACGATTCGAGTGGCTTGAAAGCGAAGGAGTGGCTGAGAAGGGAGTGACATAGTGTTGTAACCTATTCCTGACGTTATTCAATTGTACATTGAGCAAGTAATAAAGGAAAAATTTGAAGTAGGAATTTTACAGTTCAGTGAAAAGAAATAAAAACCATTGGCGATGAGGAGAAACGAGGCACTTAAAATAGTAGATAGATTTTGCTATTTGGGACGCAAAATAACTGATGATAGCCGAAGTAGGAAGAATGTGAAATGTAGACTGACAATGCCAAGAAAGGCATTTTTTAAGAAGAGAAATTTGTTAGCACCGAATATAGACTTAAGTGTTTGGAAGTCTTTTCTGAAGGTGTTTGTCTGGCGTGTAGCTACTATCTATGGAAGTGAAACATTTACAATAAACAATTTAGACAAGAAGAGAATAGAAGCTTTTGAAATGCTGAACATTAGATGGTGGGTCATGTAACTAATGAGGAGGTGCCGAATAGAAGTTTGTGGCGCAACTTGACTGAAAGAAGGGATCAGGTGAAGGGTCACATCAAGAGATCACCAAATTAATATTGGAGGGAACTGTAAAAATTGTAGAGGGAGACCAAGAGAATACAGTAAGAATATAAAAAGGATGTCGGGCGTAGTAGTTATTCGGAGATGAAGAGGTTTGCACAAGATAGAGTGACATGCATCCATCAGTCTTTGGACAGAAGACTACAATAACATAAACAACAACAAGTTATATTTGAGGGAACAAGGACGAAAACACCCAGAAAAAATTTTTCAGTCTATAATCGCAATTTTTATTTTGTCTGTTGGTTACTGGTTTTGATACAGAGTAAAAACCCAGTATTAATCTAGAATGATAACGCAAGTGACATTTACAAAATATTTTTTCTGTATGAACGCAACCGTTATTGTATAGTGTGCAAGCTCCAAATGTATAGGTAGCCCCTTACCGTGGATCTCAGGCGTCTCGTTTGCTTTTAGTATTTCACACATTTTAAGGCTGCACCCTATACCATTCGTTTGCTGTAATGGAGAAAAAAAATCGTAAATTTCTCTTACGTTAGTATTCTATATACTGGAATTTTTTTGATCGTAAAATGGCCTGAGGATGGTATACCCTTCTGTGTACTGAAACCCGTAAGCAGCAGGCGAAATAAAAATTTCAACTATTAACTACAATATACAAGGGGAGGCAGGAGGGGTCAGTTATCCTTCTTCCCACCTCCTGCCATCTGGGATACAGGGTTTTCATTCTTTACACAATTCATATGCTTTTGGAAACGATTTATCGTGATTGCGCTAAACCATCCGTTTAGTCAATTGTAGCGTTACGTGGCTGATCACAGTGAGGCAGCAAGATGACTGTAGCAATTACCGTATAAATTATAGGTGTGTGTTTGTCATAATGTTCATGGAAAATTATCTGACTACCATATAAACTCAAATCAGAGGTAGGCCTTTGAAGGACAGTGGTGTAATAGAGCCCTCAATATTCGTCCTGCCGATTCCCATATCCGCTCTTGTTGGGACACAGAAAAGCACCGATCGAATACATCGGCAGACCGCCACCAATTACCAAAAGGACACGCATTCTCTTTCCACTACGGCTCAACTTCAACACTTTCAATTCAATAAAATTCGCCAACAGCCAACAGCCTGATTCATACGAAAGCGTGACAGCAACTGATTCATATGAATCGGTTGCACAACGATTGGAATTCGCGATATACAGTTCTACGGCGCCATACGATAAGTCTGTTTATTTGAAAAAAGTGTATCGGGCCTGAAGAGAGCAAAATGAATTGCCGAAACTGGTTACTTTCAGAGTAAAATAAAATATCTTTAAGTGTACGGCTGTTGGTAATGTTGATTGAATTGAAAAGTACGTACCAGCCGATGGCCCCTGGCAGTAAGGGGCCAACGAAGATCAACTTGAACATGGTGCTAGTTCACTATATCATCACCCGACACCATATTTCAGGTCACCTCTACCTACTGCTACCCCATAGAAATTAAACCTGCCTGTCTGAGTGTGTTTTTTGGAGGTTGCTCACATTCATCCAGACAAATACTGGGCCTGAAGTACATATTAAACAATAAAGACAAAAAGTAGATCCCAGCACATGTTTGTAAATCACTACTGATTCCAATGATGGTCAAGAAAAAAAAAGAGAGAGAGAGACAGAAGACACAGATACAATGCTTTATATCCATTAACGTGAGTAGGTGTGATTTTTTGTAAGCAGTATTATAGATTACATGGACACTGCGTGAGCATTTTTTCATTTTTTTCTGCTTTTCATTTTAGAGGAAGGTTAGTGAAAGGCTCTTGCGATTGGTTATTCCTATTTATAACCAACCATATTTCCTCATTTCTGTGTTTTTTATGTGCAGTATAAATCTAAAATTATTGTTATATGAATAAAGATATCTTTCCCAACTTATTGACCATTTTGTTCGATACACGTAAGATTTAGTCATATAAGGATCGTCAACTTCAAAAACGTGTCTCATACGTAGTCACTTTAACTAGACGACAAGGTGCATTTTGAAGAGAATCTTGAAAGATTTATTACCTTTCTAGTAGCAATGTAATTTACCTACAAGTGGATAACAGCGAGTTCTCTGAGATATAATAATAATATTTGATTCTTGAGGAATGACTCGTCGCCCTGGATAAATTTCGGCGAAAACCAATGTACAGCCGGCCGGAGTGGCGAGCGGTTCTAGGCGCTACAGTCTGGACCCGCGCAACTGCTACGGTCGCAGGTTAGAATCCTGCCTCGGGCACGGATGTGTGTGATGTCCTTAGGTTAGTTAGGTTTAAGTAGTTCTGAGTTCTAGGGAACTGATGACCTCAGAAGTTAAGTCCCATAGTGCTCAGAGCCATTTGAACCAACCCATGCACAGAAGTAAAACAGTTCCGAATGGCTATCAGCTTAGGCTGCACGTAAGAAGCAATTGTATTATGGTATCCGATACTACAGTAGCAAAAACCGTACCGGAGGCAAGCGCTCGCGCAAACTCGGCGAGGACTGCACTGTTTATAGCAGCCGGTGCTGTACGTTCTCACTGGCACTAGGCAGAGCTTGTTGCCGACGTTTGGTTTCACTCTACCAGCGGTTCTGCGCTCTTTGTTACACTTTGGGTGTCTTCTAATAGTTGACCTACTTTGCATCTGTGCATTATTCAACAGGACCTGAGGATTCCATTTCGAGGGCAGCTTGTGCCATTACGGCCATAAATGCAAAAATCCAGTTGTAATAAGCAGACGCTTGCCGTGAATAGCATAACTAAAGGCATGTTTTCGTTGTGAGCTGTATTTAAAACACTACTTTTGCGCGAAAGTAGAACTCGGACAAAGGGAAAAAGAATGAGAAAGAAAGGGAGAAAAGGCACCCAAAAGAACAAGTGACCCGACGGAAGATGCTCTACGGCCCGTGGAACAAAAACAGGTACAGTAGTTCCTGCAGAAAAAAGCAACAGAGCGCTGGCGATGCTTATCCGGATATTATGCGCTCGCAGAAAGGCGCGTGAACAATAGCGGGAACGTCACTTTCGCTTAATAGATATTAGTTGGCGCGGTATGTAGTAAAAGAGAATTCCTACAGTGAAAGATACACGGCACATTTGTTGCAAATTTTACGCTCCCTTTTCGTGTTCAGCGCTACAGATTTTCGTGATTTATTAAAGCCTCCGCAACTACATTCAAACTGGATTTCATTCTTTTCATTTCCGGCGCGAATATTACAAAGGCTCTTTTGTTAAAATATAAAATGATAAAAAAAACGAGATTGAAAGTGACTTTAAAGTTCTTTTGAGAGCTGCTGTTTAAATAATCACATAATTCTGCACTAAGAAGACGAGAAAAGAGTATAGAATATTATTATTTTTTATATTTTTTAGCAAGGTATTAATAACTACGAGAAACGAATTTATCTGTGATCTTTCACATTAAGCTGTTATTTTTGTTTTCATGAAGACATTGAAACAACCCTCTTTTGTTTTTCATCTGATAAAGACTTACGGTGAGTTTGTTCTGATTACACTTGTTGAAAATTCTGAATTAATAATAATTCCATTGGGCCTAGCGTCTCGTTTCTCAGCGTAGTATGAACCTTAAACATCGTTTCATTTATTTGTAATTGGCAATTGATTTGGCCGCCGATTAGTCGATACAGCTTAGCTGTTTGGTGAAGCACTGTAGTACATCAGTAGTTAAGAATCATATTTACATTACTAAACAGAACGTCCAGCTTAATGATTACGAAGTTCGATATCGGATAAGTGAAACTGTTTTCCCACTTTAATAATCCTACAATTTACGGATCATTTTTTTTGTGCCTACTTCTTGAGAAACAGTCAAATTTCAAATTTGATGATGCAACGCCATAGTAAGATCGCGGACAATGAATCTGAAACCCATTTATGCAATCGAATCAAAATTGTTGTTATACTCACTTGATTCTGCTTGCCTCTGTGACCTGTTTTTGCGTGAGCTGAACTTAAAAGGAGTTGGAGCGCCCTATGCCACAATGTTAAATTTAGTGACTTGGCTTCCCTGTATTTCAGGAACCACTGTAGCTATTGAAACGAAACTTTTACAGGGCATTAAACTGTATGTTCTGAGTCTACTGAACTACAATAATTGCATTTCAGCCACTGCTTTCGGAATACAATTTCTTAATTAGACGGTTAAAATTTTGTGTACATTTTTGTACGTTACTGTAAATAATTTTAATTATACATAACATTATGTTCTTATTTTAGTTCAGTACGCTCTGGATATATATGTTATTAGGCCCTGAAAATTTGAATACTCTACTCGAAGTGGTTTCAGAGATTCAGGGAAAGATGCAACAGAAAATGTAAATTTTCAGGAACGTCTTCTAAAGTTTCAAAAGAGTGTAACTCACTGAATATATGCTTAATTTTTTTTTATTTTTGGCACTCAGAAGCACCCTGCACCAAACTGTATATCATACTCTTGATCTTTTTCCAAGTTTTTCTTCTTTTCTTCTTTTTGGACTTCTTGGTGGCCAATTGTGTTGCATACTCTGCTTTATCAATGCGAACCTTGTCAATTTGTTTAAGTTCTCTGATGCAGTTTGCTCCAGGATTAATCCCCTATGCTGGAGCACTTTCAGCCTACCAATTTTGCCATCATTAAAAGCAATAAAAACATCACTGACCCCCCACTTTAGTGCCTTCATTAAAACAAAGACATTTTTTGATAAGCGCGTCCATATAAGATTACTGAACGACTCACTGGGATTTTGAGTCTGACTATGCAGACACTTCTTCGGTAATTCATAATTTTCCAGGTCTCTGTTAATAGGTTTTATGATATCGACGACTGCTGTTGTGATGGAATGTTTATGGCTGCATTAATCGTTTGAGTACTGGACATTGCGGTAATTGCACCATGAGTCAGGTCCAGAAGGGAAAAGGTGATGTACTGGTTTTTCATCGTTGACAGTCTGTGGAAGAAGGTAGCCTGCCTGCTTTATTTTCAATAAATCCTCAGTATTATTTCTAATGTCCATCCCATAATACTGCTGTAGTTCATCAATCATTTTGTCTGTGGTTTTATCACCACAAAGTTCCTTGTCTCTCAAACTTTGTTTCAACTTCCTCAATCTGGTGCCCATCCTCTTCTCGACATGACCAACACATTCCAGTTTTGTGATAACCTTCTCACCATAGGGCTTAGCAGCTACTACACTGTTATATGCTTTTGAGTCTACATCACCTAAGAACTTCGTGTAACACACTCCCCTTTCGTTCACAGATCGAATAAAAATTTCAATAGCTGCAGAGGCCTCCATACTACCACTTGTTCCTTCATAATTTCTGTCACAGGTATGCCCTTCTTCATTCCATGATTTACACGTATGACAACGTTTGGTTAATATTTGGAAATCTATCACCTGTCCAGTATCCACACTGGTCACCGTAGCAACAGAATTCTTAGAACTGTAGCCACGCTTCTGCCAAGTGTCATCAAAAGACACTGGTATGTCAGTCATACCGTCATTTATTTCAACAGCTTCGTGTACAGCACCCTTCATTGACTCACATCTAACAAATTCCACAGCAGCTCCAAAAAATTCTGCATATTTGTCGGTTTTACTAGGTGTGCGTGGCATATTCATCACGGCACACATTATTTCTCCTGCAGCATGTCCTTTGCCAACAGCTCTCAATCCATAAAACCACCTAAAATTTACTTCAATACAATTATCTTTACACTTATCAGAACTCCAATATCAATTATTTTATTTACAACTGGCAAATTAATGATAAGTTTACTGGCTAGTCCATTTGATACCTCACTGTCTTCATGTAAACTAACTGGCCCTCCACATATTTTACAACACACACATTCACCTAACACCCTTGTTAGGATGTGTAAATCTATCAGAATATAACCTAATCTACCAGTTACATCACATTAGTTTTGAGAAAACTGCGTATCACAAAATTTTATTTTAATCTGCGAAGCACTGATGGGAGTTTGCCTGTATTTCATTGTCTGTAACTTCACACGCCACATCTTGAACTCAATGTTTCCCTTTATTCGAATATCTATTACCACGAAACCCGCGTTTCTTAAAAACACTTCGTTTTGGCATCATACTGTATTTTTGGGAGAGTCCCCAATCTATTCGTCACTTTTCCTAGGAAAAACGTTAGCACTTCGACATACAGCTCGTGTTTATACTATGAAACGATACGATACTGTTTTTGACAGTGCTACCAATACAAACACGTAATCTAACCTTTATAACACAGCATGCCACGGCCTTCTGTATAAAAAATTACCGATTTTATTAGATCTTCAAGTAATTCACGTAAAAATTTTAACATTTTCAACCAGTGTAGATTATACTTAAAAAAATAAAATAAAATATTTCCCATGTGAGTTTATAAGTGAGTATATAATTCGGAAAATTGAAAATTTTATAATGAGATAAAAATCCAAAAATGTGAAAAAAATTCTTTTTTCCGTTCTAACTCCCCTTAAAGCAAATGTAAATTGCAAATGAAAATCACATTAGTAAAAGGCTAGATCACAGTATCCAAAGAGGAAATACATAATCCATTCTCACAGAATGGGCTGTGGGGCTGGTCCCGGGGGAGTTTCGAGTCCTCCCTCGGGCATGGGTGTGTGTGTTTGTCCTTAGGATAATTTAGGTTAAGTAGTGTGTAAGCTTAGGGACTGGTGACCTTAGCAGTTAAGTCCCATAATATTTCACACACATTTGAACATTTTTTTCTTGGCTCTGCTACAATCAAGTCTCCGATCTCGATGTTTTAAATGTCACTTCAATCCAAATTCAATGTCCCTTGCTGACTGGGTGCTAAGAATTAGCTAATCGGAAACTCAAACACCGCAGGGAACTTCCTTGCATTTCCTCGTGCTCTCCAGCGGATGAGATAACGAGTATTTAAATGTATTTTCGATGAAAATTGTGCTACCTCAGGCTGTTCCAATCATGTGTTTACCATGTATTGGGAAAAGCAAAACACTGGCCTGTGATAGCAATGAGTTTTCGTGTAACCTTAATTTCTGTCAGAGTACAATCACTCCTGGTTTTTTTAGCGGTAGTTCCACCCCTGTCTTCTCTCCCGAACCTGATGTTTCCCTTTCCCTGTTTAGATTAATGTCAGTTACGACTGTACGCAGTTTTATATTAAAAGAGGTAGAACCCTCACCTCTTTGCCCACGGTTCTGGTCTGATTTGTACTGAACTGCAGTCTGTGTGGAGATCGCCACTGGATCCTAATGTCTCGGAAAAGATCCCAGAGTTGTGTAAGCTGTATTTGCAATTGTATTTCACTTCAAACGGCCGGCCGAAGTGGCCGTGCGGTTAAAGGCGCTGCAGACTGGAACCGCAAGTCCGCTACGGTCGCAGGTTCGAATCCTGCCTCGGGCATAGATATTTGTGATGTCCTTAGGTTAGTTAGGTTTAACTATGAAACGTCCCCTTTTGAAGAATTATATACGAGACTGTGCTTATCTTGACACACAATATTTTTAGCGCAACGCAATCTGACTTTCAAAAATCCCTACAAAAGAATGGCCCTGACTAACATTAACCTATACGTTTCACAAATCACTTACCTCACAAAAATCTTGGGTACTCGAGCTACTGCAATAAAGCAGGCGCCACTACTGTCAGCTAAATAAAAGATTCAAACTACTGAAGGCACTAACTACTGATAGGCATAGTTAGCAAATGAAAGATTTTAATAGAGAACAAACAATGTATTTACCTGAATAGTCATAATATATATAGCAGTTCATGACAAATTTCAAAACTCCGCCATCTCTTTCCCCACATCCACCACTGCTGGCGGCTCACCTCCAATTGCACAACGCTACGCACTGTTCACAGCCAGCTGCCCAACACTACAATGGCGAGTATTACAACAATGCAAACTAGCCACAGACTGCACACAGCACAGCCAGTGATTCTCATACAGAGCGCTACGTAACGTTGCCAATAAGAAAACATAAACAGCCTACTTACATAGCCCCCATGCTCCCCACAAAAAATTTTACAAATTGTTTTGGGCAGTGGCCAATAATGATTTGATAAAATTTTTCATAATTACAATAACAAAGATATCAAATGCACACACTTATTGATCCAATGTTGGTCAAAAGCTAAAATTTTCTCACAGTCCATAAAGACAGTCCTGATCATTCATCACAGTAAAATTGCAGTGTTTTTTTGTTGTCAAAGTCTGAGCATTAAAAGAAAATGCACACGGAAGTAGTGGATTTCCATGCAATCTTGAAGAAGTAGTGCTCTCCTTCCAACGGAAAGACAGTGTTGACTCTTGACATGCAGACAGGTAATCGGCCACAACAGAGGAAACCCACAGCAGAGTCAGTCGAAGTTTTGAAGAATATTGGTAGGTAGGTCAAGTTCACCTTGTCGAGAGTGCGCTCCTCTGTTTGAATCTCGCCAGTTCTGATGAAATTCAGGTCTGTCGTTATGATTATGTCGGTAGTTCCTATAGTTTCTTTCTTGTCGGTTAAGTGGTGGAGAATTTCTCCCTGAATTATCACTGCACGGTGGACCGTTGCGTCTGAAGTTATTCTGTCTCCCGTGATAATAACAGTTCTGGTTGCCATATTGTCTGTTTCTCTGATTGTCTCTGCGATAGTCATTACTGCGGAGAGGTGATCTTTCCCTGTAATTATTACTACTCTGCCAACGGTTGTCATACGGGTGGTGTCTGTTTTGGTCACGATTTGTGTTGTGAGAATAGCCTTGTCGTGTCCAGTTATTATTTCTTTCATACCCGGAATTGCGACGGATGTGACCTGTAATTGTTGTGTTCCTGTTTTCGCGTTCCGTGATTGTCAGTGTCAATTTCTAATTCTTGTAAGAGTCCTTGAAAAGCTTCAATGTCGTCTTTGCAACGTCCTGCCAAAATAATGTGTCGTAAATGTTCAGGTAATTTGATTAAGCAAATGCGGATGAGTTTTGAGGGGCTGTATGGGTTTGACAGGTACTGATTCTTGTGCAACATGTCTTCAAAATATTTCACAAGACTGGAAAATTCGGATTGTTCGAAATGTTTCATCTTTATGATGCTATGTTTTACTCGGTCTTGTGTAGCTTGAGACCAATATGCCGAGAGGAAGGCATGATAAAATTCTCCTTCACTGTGACAATCGTGAATGACTGATCACATTCTTACAGCTGGTTCATTCTCTAAGTAGCCACACATAAATTCTAATCTGTGCTGTAATGACCAGTTGGGAGGAAAACAATGAGAGAATTGATGAAGCCATGCTCGTGATTGAATGTCGTTGCCAGAATTCTTAAATGTTTTGAATTTACGTGTAGTAATGAACAGCTTGTAGTCAAAATCATCGTGTCGGCGAGTCGCATATCGGTCATTGTTAGGTCGTGTCGGCGGTTCCATCGCAAAATTCGATGCACATTGCCAATTTCTTTCATAACTTCCGAAATGCCCTGTGTTATTATTTTGCGGCTTTTCCGTATTTCTAAGTCCCTGTTCCCGTGTTGGAGCGCGAGTGTCCTCTGAAATTTGTAATTTTTTATTACTTGTGCCAACTGATCTTGTACTTCCCGGATTTCTCTTTTGTACTGTATATTGATTTGATTTTGATTGAATTTCCTAATTTGTTCGCACTCTTCTGTGTCATTAAAGACTACCGGTTTTGTGTCATTCAGATTATCATCTACCTTCGTAGATAAATTAGTGAACTGATCCGAAAGTTCGGCTACTTTCTCCGATAGTGTACTTATTTCCTCAGTGTGTTTTTCTGAACCAAGTTTCAGAGTATCTACTGTGTCCTTTAAGTTTTCCTGAGTTTTTGCAAGTTGCATAACCGAATCGGTAGATGCAACTGAGTCAAATTTAGCTTGCAAGGTCTCATGATTTTCATGAACAATAGTTTGCAGTTCTTTTAGGGCTGCTTCGTGATTCTGTAATGCATTTTCATGCCGCGAAAAAATAGGTTGAAAATGCTCACAAATTTGAGTTTTTACGTCATTACAGACTTTTTGACATTTCGATTCAATGTTATGTAATTCAGTAGTTAAATCTTCACGTGTTTGTTGAAGAGTTTGTTCCAATGAGTCTAACTTTTGAAGCTGTTGCTGTGTTTGTCTCTGATTTTGTTCCATCGTGTCTAACTTTTGAAGATTTTGTCCCATTTGTTTCTGATTTTGTTGGAGCGTTGTGTCTAACTTTTGAAGATTTTGTTCCATTGTGTCTAACTTTTGTAGCCTTTGTCCCATTTGTTGCATTAACTGTAATAACAGTGCACTGGTGTCTGAAACATGTTCCTCAGTGCTTCTCGGCAGTGAAGTTGCACCGGCAACATTCACATTTTGACAAGCAGAAAAAGTGTCTTGACTTATTTGAGAAAACAGTGAGGACCCAAAACCTGAGTCTACAGTAGTTGCAATATTGTGTTCTGTCATTTCGGATTCCTGAGGCGAGCTGTTGCCGACCGATCGATCGATAATGCTTCCCTGTTCATTACGTGTTTCACTGTCTACACCATTATTTGCCGCCCGCTCCATTTCCATATGCACAGTTACCAAATTACTACTTTGAATGTCTGTTACTTCATTACACAGCAGTGCTGGTAAGCTACGCTCGTCGTCACTATTATTTCTCTGTTTACTTTGGAGCCTACTGTTACGTTTTTCACACGCCATTATTGTCACAATATTTCACACGATAACACAGAAAAGCACAATTTGAAGAGCAAAAGTAAGAGAACACATTAACATAGCACTGAAAATAATATCTAGTTAATTGCAAGCGCAGCTGCGAAATACTTGCTGCAAATCTACATGCATGCCACAACTGTTTTACTGTACAACAATGAAAAACTACAACTACAAAGGAAATTCTCTCTATAATTACGCGCTAGCAATAAACAAAAGCTACACTAATTACACAAACTACAAGAAAATATCAGAGGATTCCAGTGAGGTATCCTCGGCTAAGGGTCGACATATGAAACGTCCCCTTTTGAAAAATTATATACGAGACTGTGCTTATCTTGACACACAATATTTTTAGCGCAACGCAATCTGACTTTCAAAAATCCATACAAAAGAATGGCCCTGACTAACATTAACCTATACGTTTCACAAATCACTTACCTCACAAAAATCTTGGGTACTCGAGCTACTGCAATAAAGCAGGCGCCACTACTGCCAGCTAAATAAAAGATTCAAACTACTGAAGGCACTAACTACTGATAGGCGTACTTAGCAAATGAAAGATTTTAATAGAGAACAAACAATGTATTTACCTGAATAGTCATAATATATATAGCAGTTCATGACAAATTTCAAAACTCCGCCATCTCTTTCCCCACATCCACCACTGCTGGCGGCTCACCTCCAACTGCGCAACGCTACGCGCTGTTCACAGCCAGCTGCCCAACACTACAATGGCGAGTATTACAACAATGCAAACTAGCCACAGACTGCACACAGCACAACCAGTGATTCTCATACAGAGCGCTACGTAACGTTGCCAATAAGGAAACATAAACAGCCTACTTACAACTAGTTCTAAGTTCTAGGGGACTAATGACCTCAGCAGTTGGGTCCCATAGTGCTCAGAGCCATTTTCACTTCAAACAGTTATCCCGTTGCAGTAAAAGGCGAGGCATCGGTTCTTCATCGGGTACTGTATACTAAAATTGATTGCTATCACGTATGACTCGGATCTATAGGCTCAGGCAGACTGAGTCGGAGTCGAGATTTCGAAAAAAATGTCCATTATTTTATTCAAAATGTTAACATTCTTTAAATTACACTGTTGACAGTGTCCATATTCATTCCATATTCGCCAAAGATTTAAATTCCAATTATTGCCGTAGTGACACATTTACGTAATGATGGAAACTCGTAATACACTGCCAGACAAAGAAAAAAAGGACGGACCAAGAAGAATTCCTCTAAATGGGACGGAAATCGGTAGATGTGATTGCATGTACAAATAAACAAATGATTACAATTTCAGAAAAACTGTATGATTTATTCAACAGAAAGAATTTCAAAAATTGAGCAAGGTAGTAATGTGTTGGTCCATCCCTGGCCCTTATGCAAGCAGTTATTGGGATAGGCATTCATTGGTAGAGCTCTTGGATGTCCCCCTGAGGGATGTCGTGCCAAATTCTGTCCAACTGGTGCGTTAAATTGTCAACATTCCAAGCTGGTTGGAGGGTCCTGCCCATAATACTCCAAAGTCCGCCCCGATCGATGCATGGTCAGCGTGACGGATTGCCGTCCTACGGGCCCGGGTTCGATTCCCTTTGGGTCGGGGATTTTCTCCGTTCAGGGACTGGGTGTTGTGCTGTGTTCATCATTATTTCGTCCCCATTCGGCGCGCAATGTGGCGTCGAATGTAATAAGACCTGCACCAAGGCGGCCGGACCTGTCCCGCAAGGGGCCTCCCGGCCAATGACGTCAAAGGCTCATTTCCATAATGCTCCAAACATTCGCAATTGAGAATAGATCCGGCCACCTTGCTGGCCAATGTAGGGTTTGATAAGTACGAAGATAAGCAGGAGAAACTCTCGCCGTGTGCGGGCGGGCATTGTCTTGCTGAAGTGTAAGCCCTGGATGGTTTGTCATGAAGGGCAGCAGAACGAGACGTAGAATATCGTCGGCGTTCCGCTGTGGTGTCAGGGCGCCGCGGATGACAACTAGAGGGTTCCTGAATGAAAAGAATTGGCACCCCGGACCATCGCTCTTGCTTGTCGGGCCGTATGGCGGGCGACAGACAGGTTGGCTTGCCACCGGTGTCCGAGGCGTTTCCAGACATGTCATCGGACTGCGGTCTCACTGACTGGAACGGAACTGTCTTCAGTGATGAGACCCGCTTGCAATTGAGCCCCGATGAGAAGAAGAAGTGTCTATTCTGTACCACTGCTTTACTTCGTCTGAGAGTTGTGTTAAAGGTGCTATTAATTAAATTACATACAATATTTCGTGTTAACGAAACATTGAACATGATTTTATCTCGATATTTTCACAAAATGTTTATGTCGCGGTCGCGGACTGCTCACACAGAAATTTTTAAAGCGTTTACGAATGTGGAACATTGTTTCCGCCCTGTTTACAGCGGCAGCGATTACTTATTAAAATGACAGGCGTATATTTGTATACCGACAAAGGGTGACCGTGTGAATTTGTGAGTATGGGTGTACGCACTTGAAAGTGGCGAACAGCTGAAAACAGCAGACCGTGGTATAAATGTCTGTCATTATATAACAGACGTAATGGGAAACGGAAATGTTTTTCAAAGGAATAATGGCTGCAAGAAGCAGAAATCTTACAATGTTAAAAGGCGTAGAATTTAGCAGGGACGCCACGACGCCCTCGAAACATCGAAAAGTATCCCGTATACTATTCGAGCTGCGGTAAATGTTGGTAATCGCCGATGGCAGTACGTAAAAAGCTACGCCACTTTCAAGAAGGCTAACTCTCAGGCTTGTGGCGAGGGTATCTCAAGTGGGAGAAGTTTACGTGAGATACACCTGCCATAGTCTCTCGCATGAGCTTCGCGTCCAGTCATCAGCTGCAAGAAAATCAGTGTAATGGATTCGATGGCCGATGATGTAATGATTCTCGTGAAGAACAGCTCGAGAAGAAATGTAATGTGTCATAAATCTCAATGGACCAGCATCTCTAAATCAAGAGTTCAAGAGGTTCTCCAGAAGTTTTTGAAGAATCTAAAAGTATGTCTAAGAAAAATCACCAGAGGTGTCGAGACAGTGTTATTAATACAAACCTGCGACAACACGACAAATTGCTAAATGGGTCTGTTATGGTTCACCGAGATCGAAAAAGGTTGAATGCCACGGCCAAGTTGAACAATATCTCAAAGGGAGACTTTCCTGACAGTTTCACTTGCTTCTCCTCAAGCTAGGGTGGACTATGGAGAACAACTGAAGCATTGAAACGGCCATCTTAATTATTCTCTATTATACTAACCCGGTCCCCAAACTTTTTTCACTGTCACGGCATGCTGCTTGAAGACGAATGACCATAATTACGTTTTCAATCTCATAGGAGTGCAGGCCACAGGCAGAAGACATCTAAGGAATCTGATCCCGTATCTGTGGCATCGACATAGAGATGGTGCCGAGAAAGTACTACGAAATTAGACTTTCTTCGCAAATTTCAAACAAAGGCTCAGACTACGACACCTGAACCTTGAAAAGGGCTGACTCGCTTTCTGACGGTCAACGGTCCATATCCTGCTTACTTGCAACGAAACAGACGAATTCGTCTGAAGAGAAGAAATCACTCCAGAGCCCAAAGACTAGAAATGTCGTCTGTGTAGGTAAGTGGCTACTGATAAGCTGCAAACAACTGACTCTGCATTTAATACGAGATGTGGAGGAGACTCTCCACCATGAGATAATGTGACAAGTCCTCGACAACGTCGCTAACCTACAGTCCTTAAAAGACATGAGAGGCACGTCACTATCTGAACCAACACTCCACTCCAGCGCGGCTGGAGCTGCAGCGTTGCTCAAGCACTGGTCTTCTCACTCAGGGAACCCGAGAACACGGTCTGTCATGCGGCGACGCTCGACACTGAATACCGCAACGAGACTTAAGACCGGGAAGTCATTACTTGCAAACAAGGAGCACAGTGGATGAAGAGTTCACATTCATTCACAGCACCCCTGTAGTGCCGACGCAGCCGACAGTGGACCTGTGGACTATAATAACAACGAACGGCTGTGAAGAAGCTCCGATACAAAAAACTGTTAAACGGATAGACCGTTTCTTGTGGTAATTCATCGTGATATCAAGAGCTGGAGATAGACATGCAATTATGTATGTGTCGTAGTAGTAATATCGACGTTGATGGTGGTAGTACTAGCAATAGTAAAAGTAACACCATTAAATGATTTTCTCTATTTTTTAACTGTAGAGTCAGTATTTTACTTCACCCACAGACGACCTGTAACCCCCCCCCCCCACAACCCTACAGCAATGCCCTCAGCCGTACTGGATACATCTGGAGCGCAGTCGAGGAGGGGGAGGCATGTGCAGCATCGACCATCTATGTCGGTTTTGTGAGGCGATCATGGACTGCGATGGCTCCCTTACATTTACACTATGCCGTGATGAACACACCACGAATCATCATTAGAGCGAAATGGTAAGCTATCGACTACGTAGATTCCCCTAATTCAGTTATAGTTGTAACACGTGGATATCCGAACGCAGTGTTGTCAAAATTTCAAAGTTAGCGGTGGAGACGTTTTGGAGATTAACGAATCTGAAAAAACGAAAATTTACATATTTATTTACATAGATTACTGTCAGAGTAAACAGTGTTGATAACAACAGGCCGGCCGATGGTGGCCGAGCGGTTCTAGGCATTTCAGTCTGGAACCGCGCGACCGCTACGGTCGCAGTTTCGAATCATGCCTCGGGCATGGATGTGTGTGATCTCCTTAGGTTAGGTTTAAGTAGTTCTAAGTTCTAGAGGACTGATGACCTCAGATGTTAAGTCCCATAGTGCTCAGACCCATTTGAACAATTTGATAACAACGTCTCTTGGCGTTTCTTTGTTATGCCAAAGTGGGCGTTCTCGCAACTCCAGGACTAGTCACCATATAGAGTGAGTGTACGTAACTCGTGAAAGACAAGTTGGTCAGTGTGAGGTCGAGTGACGCTTTACGAGATACAGTAGAAGTGACGAACTTGGGCACATGAATTAATCTCCAGATAACATGAACAGCCTGCCCCAAAATTGTTCGCAGGTGACCAGAGTGTTCTCACACAGACTGGAGCTGCAGCAGCATTGCAGCCATCGCCGACGCTGTCGTCTCAGCAGTATCGACAACCAGTAAGGTTAATCACGTAAGATAACCTCAGAATTTTAGCAAGGGATAGCCAGTGAACTTCAGTGATAACTGCAAGTGAATCAAAACACAATTCATTTAAAATTCCAACTCCTATATTTTATCCTTAAAATCATATATTGTTGCCTGGACCAGGATCCTGCACTTCGCTTACTGTAATATTACCGAATGTCCTGAATGCATATGTAAACTGCCAAATAAAGAAAGAAACATGCTTTAAAAATACGCCACTTTCGTTTTATTAGAGAACAGACAAAGTCGTTCAGTAATAATGCCTTAAGCAATCAGTAAATGTGTTCAATATAATAATCAGACCCAATGAAAATCGTTGTATATGACTGAAAGTAGCATTAAGAGTAAAATAAATTATATACAATAATACTGGGAAACTACATTGTATTTTTGCCAACTTTGAACATGTGATTGATTTTGTGAAAGTGTTATGTTGCTTACTTGGTGGCTCATATTTCGCCATTGCAACCTGCATTGAATTTCATTATTAGTATTTTATGCAAAATGTTCTAAATTATTTAAAATAGTAAAGTACTATATTCTTTATTTGTGAAGTTTGTATGATTTGCTTGAGCAGGTTAACATTTCTACTAAGTAACGAAATATTGACAGTAATAGAGAAAGGCTAATATTGAACCATTTCCATACGGATTATTTGCATTTTTCCAGATTATTACATTTGATTATTTTAGCAATTTAAACCCCTAGTTAAAATCCCTTTTTGTTATTTTGTAAAGCGATTCTGTTATTTCCGCATGCGAACTGTTTTTCAGAGGAGTTGCGGCAAACTGTTCTGTCCTGGTAACTAACTTGTTAACGAAGATTGTCCAGTTGCACTGGCGGCCGAATTTATAACTTCAATGTTTTGCTTTGAGTTACTTAAAAAGCTCGTGATACCTCATGTCTTATGTAAACTGAAGGTGGAGGGGGAGAAATGAAAGGAAAGGAACTATTCATATGAGCTGCATCGGGACTTTATGTGGAGTCAGCTGCGACGAGTGAATATGCGTGCCATACTGGGATTCGAATCCGAAAGCTCCTGCTTATTAGACTGTTGTATTAACCACTGCGCTATCCGGACACGGTTGGCATCGTACCTGTGCGGTCTATCTCAGCATGCCTGCTGGCCCTCCCGCATTCCCACCTATCCACAATCCCAAACCACGTCCTCCATGCTCGCTACTTTGAGATTTCCTCAGGAGGTCGAAAGTAATTGTGCATCCGCACTGAAAGTGGTGAATTTATTGCCCATCGAGGCGAATCAATTACGTGAATGTGTGGTGCCTGTTCTTTAGGACATGTCCGAAAGAACAGACACCACGTATCACATAATAATGTTTGCTGTCATTGATGTGTGATTTACACTGCTTTATAATGGCCATTCAAATAACGGTGAAGTTAGTTGTTTGTAGAAGTAACTTGTTTAAGACTTCTCTAACCAGTTATTATTTCAGCAGTGGGTGCCTCCACTTTCTGATACGATTACATAGCCGATTAACGAGAGGCTAAGGTTACAATATGCATAAGTAACATGTGTTTTTTCTCGGTAACGTGACTTTGACAGAAGTCTGACATTAGTTTATTATTAACTTCTGTCCACTGATTAGCGACAATCGAAAAACAAAAATGAGAACATGAAAATAAAACGGAAAACTAGAGAGAAGTGACTGGAATAATACTGTACAGTGTAATTTTGTTTCCAATGGGCCCGCAGCTCGATATAAGTCGTGTAAAGACATTATGAATTAAGTCCAAAAAGCTGCCTCTGTTTTTAGATGTTTATTTAATCACGACATTCCTGTTTCATCACTATTGCCATCATCAGGCGATCTATAAAATCGCAGGTTAGTCACTCAAGAGTTTTTCTCTCGTCTTTTAAAGTTATTTTATGACGTAGCTTTCATAGGCTATATTTGTTTGAAGTTACAGTCTGAATTTTATTTGTTGTGTCATACGTAAGAAAAACACTTGAGTGACTAACCAGCGATGTTATAGATCACCTGATGATGAGAATAGTGCTGAAGCAGGCCTGTCGTGATTAAATAAACATCTGAAAATAAAGGCAGCTTTTTGGACTTAATTCATAATGACTGTACAGTGTTTTAATATTAATCTTTAGCATTTCAGTATCTGCCTGAGAGTTGCAGTGCTGCATGTTTGAATGACATAATCTCTCCATCGCTTTGTGTATTTGACTGGATACCTCTTAGATGAAGAGGCGGCCATATCACTATGTGAAATTTTTAAGAACGCTGAACAACCGTAGTTGGAATATTGCGTGCCACAACAGTATAATGAAAGATCACTGACTTGTAAAATCACATTACTCCCGTCCGTATAGTTTAGTGTGCACGAGTCGGAGGTCAACAGATTACCTTCTCAACTTCGTCGGTTACCTGCATATTTTTGGTGTGGGAGTGTCTACTGTCCATACTGGAACGGGGGAATTTCATCAATTCTACATTATTTACTCTGCAGCTATGTTCAGGTATTCTCCATAAAGTCAACTGCTGTTGGAGCTGTGTTAATGAGCAACTGGAACAGGTGAACGTGTTAACTAAGTAGGGCTTAGGTAAGTATAGGAGCAGGGTCTTATTGCTGATGGATATACGTATACGAAAGACTTCGCTTGTTCCTCAGAGGTGCAGCGAAAAGTTACGTCAACGATACAAATTGTTTAGCTTCCTTAAGTGACTTTCACAGACACTCTAAAGACCTTATGCTATATTTTCATGACTTAGTCGTAGTCTTGCTGGCTGTGGCAGCATTCTTTCTCAGAAAACGTCAACAGACTATAAAAATATGAGGACATGGAGAAAGGTTTGTTAAAAATGGGCAACAAATAATCTCCATTAAGTCTGTTTCAAGTTGAGATATTCTCCGCTGCCACAATTCACAATACCTTTGCATGTACTGCTTCTGGTTTCCGTCATTCTTCGGCTGTTCAGTTGTTTCCCTGACGTTCTGCCGTCACATGTGGCTTTTCAAGAGCCGCCCTATAGAATAGCGACGGAATGAAAGGAGCAAACGGTGGGGGGTTGTATGTACACGCAACAGTACTGTCTTCACGTTTTGCATGAATGCTGCCTGAATGGTTTCCTACCATAGACTTACTAAATATTTCTGGATAGCTTACTGGCGTTAGTGTAGCGTTGCCATACAGAACGTTGTGGGGAGTCGCCATTCGTAGGGCTACGCTATGTTTGCACGTAGTTAATGAATTCATATATCTGACAAAAGTTTGCGTGCACAGTGACTCAATATATGCAAATGGCGTTGATAAGGACTCTGTATCCTTGTTAAAAACAAGAGTGAGAAGGAAATACCTGAGTCAAGTCGTACTGAACATTGCAGTTACTCAAGTCCTAGGAATATTTAAGAAAATATATCATGGAATTGTGGAAAATAAAGGAGACAAAATTATTCCATAGAGAAAGTTAAAAACTAAGACAAATAATCGACCAAGACAGACGAAGAAGATGTGTCAAAATATTAAATAACAACTGAAAGTCAAAAACTTCGTAAATGATAAAATAATCTCACTCTATGCTAGTCCGTTGGCCTCATTTGGATCGGCAACTTATCTCATTTTCACTCCTACTTGTCAGAAAGCAATCCTACATTGTAGAACGAATATCTGCAACTTCCCGTCTTTTGATGTAGTCTTAATACAGAGCACTAGGATTCATCGAAGAGTAAGTTTAAGGCAGAGGATTACTCAGGAAGAGTTTTGAAGTAAACATATATTAATTTTGAGCTTTAATTTTTCTTTTTTGTCTGTCTTACCTTTCAAATCAGTAGGCCAGTATTAACATTCGTCACCGCGTAAGGCAGCGATTAGGTACTTCGGTTCGGAAACATTTGCCTTACTCCTCAGCTACGGCGTTGTAAGGGGTTGTATCCGACTTACTACCAGCAGTAAAATTCTTTCAGTGCATTTAGAAGGTTTCCTCTTTCCTACTGGACTTATTTTACTCGGTGGGTTCTCTGATGAAACAAACTCAGTTCTTTCCCACAGCGAGCAATTGCGTGACGCTGAATTTCGCTGTATGATCATAGTCACTCAAGAACAACGTTTGTTCAAAGAGCTCTACAGAATGTTAACGTATCGCCTTCTGGTTCTAATTAGCGTGAACACCTGACGTAAGAACTTCCTGTCCTGCACAGTGACGCAGGCAGCCTCCTCTCGTACGTGCAGGTATAATTAACCACGTCCTCTCCCTTAACACTGTGGTTATGATCAAGCCACTAATAGATATTAAAGAGAGGTAGGGGGATTACTATGAAACGTAATTCAAGTAAACAGATCCAGGAAGCTCACTCAATCAGTTAACGTGATAGAAGTACTACGCATGCTGTTCAGCTTTTACAGGTTGTTGGACTGGCAAGCACTGCCTGGCTAACAGGAGATAATCATGGGTATGAGTTTCTGAAACACTCGAGAAAATGAAGGCGTTCGAGTTAAATATACGACGGCAACTCACCATTTAGCTTGGCTGATTCTGTGGTTCGGTTGTGGGCTTACTTTCGATCTTTCATCGTAATATTTACTTAGCGAGTTGTCGCGGCTACCGAACAACTAGACGCCCAGGCGATTTTTTCGTCGAACACAGACAATCATTCATAAATATCTGTGCCTACAGCACTTCGGAACACCGTGACAACATGTCGCCTGAACTGTTGGTCCATGTGGTCCGTAGGCCACTATGGTGTCATCTTGAAGCCTATCTAATATATGACGCGATTTATTCAATGACATGAATGGAATGTAAACCGAGAAAATTGTGCCTGTGATATTATTGAGCCGTGCTGAGACTCGCGTTGGTGCTGTTTGTAGGTTTCCGCCGTCTGTTGCAGGCCAGACGGTATCGTTTAGTTGGCATGGTTGCGGCTGTTTGTCTTCTTCTCTTGTTGACTGGCGCCACTCGGTTTCGCAAGCTTTGCCTGTCCGCTAGTGGCAGCAGCGGCGGTTATCGATATGTAGTAACTGTTGCCCTATCTTTGGGGCGACGTCGTTGTTTTTACGGGTCGTCTGAGTGTGCCAGCTCGGTTGGGGACTGAGGAGGAGCCAGGTCCGCGCGCTGCCAGAACACGCCTGGACCCCTGGCGGCACGCGTGGACTGCCGGATGGAAGGACTGTGGTCACGAGGGTCCACGACCTCGTCGTAAACCGGATCCAGCAAGCTTTAAGATGAGCGCATTTGAATCCAAGTAGAGAAACCCCCACCATTGTGATATCCCGCGATTCTCCAGTGACTTGGGTTCGTGTTGCTGCTCGTAGTGTCGCCGAGGCGAAGAGCAGCGAGTGGAGTGCTTGGGGAAGGCGGATCTGATTAGCTTTCCTCGACTTCTTATTACTATTTTTGTTCATCTTGTTACAATTTGTTAAATTCAACCAGCGGTAAATTCTCTTGCCTGGTGGCCGCTAACTCCCCAGTTACCTACCCTGGGGGTTAGTGTATGTAACGGCGGTGTACATTTCCTCACCTTGCCACTGTTGCCGGGTAAGGCGTGTAGTTTTGACAGCTTTCTTGGTTGTAGGCTGATTGGTAATTCTTCTGCTCTGGTGGTAATGATTCCTTTCTCGTTCCGGGGGCTCTAAACACAGTATTCTGGACGTAGTGCAGACTGCGTTCCGACATCGGCGTAATGTTCTATCGTTGCATTTGGTTTATCGGACGTCAGCTAGCTTCAGCAAGATTATCATTAGTCATTCGTTAGACTGCCACTAGTCTGAGTTACCATCTTGTGAAGTGAATGCAACTCTTCGCTGCCTATGTCATCGCTCGCGAAAGTGTTTGTTGGCGGACCTTCTCAGAGGTCTATTCCTGGAGCACCGTCTGGATCAGGTGCTTGTTTTTCAATTAACTTTTGCTATTGTGTTTGCTGTTTTACAGCAGGTTTCAATTTTTTTATATTATTGCCGTTCCCGACGTGTAAGGCCTCCAGCCGTGATTGTGGTCATTTGCCTTAAAATTATAATTTGGTATTTGTATTTCAGCACTAAGCCTTAAAACCTTATTTACTGCCATTCCTGGCGTCTGATGCCTTCTGCTGTGTTTGTGGCGACTTACTTTAATATTTCAATACCTGTAAATTGTAAGTTGCAGCAAGTTTTAAACAATTCTTAATTTATTGCCATTCCTGGCGTGTAAGGCCTTCTGCCCAAATCACAGTGGCTTGCTTTTAAAACATTACCTGTTGCATCTGTATTTAATGGTGATTTGCCAAATTGTAACCCAATGAAAACACTATTATTTACACTGTTGTTTATTCCTTCATTAATAACATGTGGTATTTTTTATTCATTGTTGAGTATGGAATTATTGGTTTAAAATAAATTGTGTGTAACAGTAAAAGGCAACCAATAGTAACCGATCCTGCCTTCCCTTGACTACCAGGTTTCAATTATGAGTCATTTTGCCAAGTCTGATAATATTTTGTGACAAATAATGTAAATATTTTACAATAGTCTCAGAGATAAAGAATACGATATTTCAATATGTTCCATGAAAGCATGGAACTTGAAGTGTAATGTGCATCCACAAGAGCCATGTTGCTCGCCCCTGTTTGTTCTCTGTTTTTCGCCTGTTGGTTCTCTCTCGCCTGTGGATCGATGTATGTATAACTCGCTGTCTGTACAATCGTATGAGCTTTAAAGTTACAATATATTGTTAATTGGAAGTACTTTATGTTTCCTTTTAAAAATGCTTCTCCCTTCACGTGAAATTTATTCAAAGATAATAATATTGCTGTCGATTGCCCATCTGGCTTCGACTGTTTAGGTGGCACTGAGTCCGCGATTACGTGTGCTAAAGAATATTTAGTGTTTGCGAGCTTCATTCGCAAAGGAAAATAATCATATGTGCTTTTATAAATGTTTACCGCCACTTTGCAATATTAAAATTACTTAACATTTTTCATTTCTAAACTTATTCAGAAATTTAACACCTTAAGGCTTAGGTCAGGCTTCACCTCTGGTTTAAAATATTTTTAGTTAATTTAATGGATTAAAAGCTAACACACTTCTTAAAGAGATAAAGTTAAAGAAATTCTTTGCAATTATTTCAATAATAAATAGGTGTTTTTCTTTCTGTGTAACATTAGATTAATTTACTGGGAAAGAAATCATTTCATGCTCTATATAACAACTGGTTAGTTGCAGGTTGCGTTACGTTGTCATTTGTTGAAAGAGAGCGTAACATTTCCATTAACAATAAATAAATTTTGGCTACGTATTGAGATTACGTCACGCTACGTATATTTACGACACATTTACGCACGCTCAAAATATACGGGGCGTTCCAAAAACATATTCAGTGTTTCAACTGTTTAGCTACATTATCATTGCTGTAGATTACGCCCGACGCTTGTGTGCATATTTCAAACCACACGTAGCAATCTGCACTGACTTATACTAAATTAATTCTACACCACAGCAATTACGCAGATAGGAGGTAATGGTGCAATTGCCGCCCAACATGGGGCCCGATTGAATAATACAATCATAACATAGGTTATTGCAATTTTATTGTAATTTTGTTACATTTATGTGTGGATTAATGGAAGACAGCCTTTACTTTCGTGTTATTTACAACTTGTTGCTGGAATATAAACTCATTCGATTGTGCTGTGTATTGCGAGCATAAATCACTAGAAGAAAGCCACACACGAGTAGTCCTGGATCTTCTGCAGACTGTATTTATGGCAAGGGCACCACTGTGTGTTATTTTACTATTTTGTGTGAGTAGGTCCTTTTTTCGCTTGATATGCCAAGGTGCTTAGAGCTAGGGTGCGCCAGGGAACATTTATTTTGTGTATTCTTTTTCATACAGCAATAGGCTGTTGTATGCGTGTGAAGTTATGACTAAATTTCTTCTGCACCTGGTGTTGTGATAGATTTTACCGAAATAACTGCTGGTAACAATGTAGCTGGAAAGAGGTCAGTTACCAGTACCTCTGAAAGTCGTAAATTAATCTGTAACATGAGTCGAGCAAGAACGAGGCAGCAGATGAGGAAAGAGACTGAATACTCCGATTCGGAGTGAGTCGACAATACAACTGAGCTGCCAGTTCAGTGCGAAGCTATGGCAGAATTTAATATACAACAAATAGTACCGGAAAGCGAAACGGAATGCCGGATAATTCCGGAACCCGAAATGGATATATTAGGTAATGCAGCAAATACAGAAGCTTCTACCTATGCTAAGGTCAGATCCGATCTTGTCTAACAAATATATCACCAACCAGTATACCGATGTTACTTTATTAATCTGTTTTTGAAGAAGTTCGCAGAACAACAGGAAGAAAGAGATCGGATTATGCAGGAGAGAAAAAGAGAAAGAGATAGGACTGTGCAGGAGAAGCAAAAGCAAAGGGATAAGCTTTTGCTTGCCCAATTTAACGAAAATATGCAAGGACAATTAAAAGAAAGGGAAGAACATACTCTTACCCAATAATTTAATGAAAGTATACAGGAGAGAGAAAAAGAGAGAGACAGCGTTCTACAGGAACAGCTCAGAGAGAGAGAGAGACCAATAAATGACTACTTAGCTAAATGAAATTTTAGCAAAACGAGTTGAAACTTTAATTAAGAACTTGGATGATCAGTTAGATCCGATTAAAAGCGAAATCAAAGCCATGAAAGAAGCTTACAGCAGCATACCAGAGATGGTTAACAAAGTTACTGATCAGTTTGAAAAGTGCCAAGATAACCAAAACGACCTAAGCACTAAAGTAGAAGATGTTACTGCAAGGATAGACCTGTTATTACTGCAACTAACTGAGGAAGTAGATCAGTGTCTCAAAACTCAAGGAGGAAATATCGAAAGTGAAGTAACCAAGTGGTTGTAGCAAAAAAATGAGGAAGAACGTGAACATGTTACCACAGAATTAAATAACGTTGTAGAAAATGTCTCTAGAGAAGCGCTAGGAGCTAGCAGCAAACCTATCGAAAGTTTGCGTGAGGAATTAAACCTAGTCCAGCAGGCGCTTACTGAGGATATTCCTCAGTGGAGAAAAGAAGTAAACGAGGGAATTGCCACGCTGGAACGCAGAGAAGCGATCGTACAAAATACTTTGCCCAAGACGATTCCGGAGCGTAGGCAGTACGGTAACGAGAACTGTTACCTACAGACAGCTCTCCCGCAACCGAATATTTACCCAATGGTGCCAGAGAGCGTAAATATGACAGCTGCGGAAGAGAAACCAACTTACGCAGAAATTGAACTTCAAGAAAGAAAGTAGTGCATCCCGTGATGTTTTTAAAATGTTTTAAACACGTTCTGCCAAAAAGAGTGGACAGAGCGACAAACAATACAATTCGCCACGTCGCATATTACTGGCGAAGCAGCCTTATGGGTTATGGAAAGAGCTGATAGCTGCAATACGCTTGACGAATTTGAAAAAGTATTCCTAGCTAAGTACTGGAATAGCTGCACCCAGGAAAAGCTACGTCAGGAAGTGTATACCCGACGGTGTATAATCCCAAGCTAGGCAGTACCACAAGCTAGGAGACCCCCTCAAAGTGGTAGAAAGTTTCACTTATTTAGGGAGTGAAATATCTAGGGACGGAAGAATAACTAACAAAATTAATAGGAGTTTACAGAAGGGAGGCAATTTCTACCAAACAATAAAACACCTAGTTTGGAATAAGGAAGGTTCAGAAAAAGCAAAACTCCTTATGTATAAGAATTATTACTTCCCTATTGCCACCTATGGTGGAGAAACATGAACAATGACAGAAAGGGACTGGAGCAGACTGAAAGCAGGGCCAACGAAATTTCTCAGAGCAATGTAGAGATGAGAAAGGACCTTAAACAAGAAAGTATGAGAGAAGAAATTGAAAAAAAAAAGAGATTAAGATGGTATGGGCATGTTAAGAGGATGCATGGGCAGAGACTCCCCAAAATTATTGAAGAACTAAAGATGGATGGAAAAAGACCTAGAGGGCGCCCAAGAACACGGTGGAAAATGGGAGTGAGAATATCTGTAGAAAGGAGAGGTGTGACCTGGCAGCAAGTGGAGGAAGAAAAGTGGTGGGAGGACCGAGCCAAATCTAGAGGACTCGTCAGCACCCAGACCCGGCAGTAGCTGGAGCGGGATTCGGATATAGATATAGATAGATAGATAGGCAGTATGCGTAAATATATTGAAAGTTACATAAGCAAAACCAGATACTGGAACGAGCCTATCAACGAGAGACGTAGAGATATTACGCTTACTGAAGTCAAAGTTGCCCATTCCAGTACGTGAACAGCTGGTCAACGTTCCTGAGGATGACCTGGAAACGTTTTTGGCGATTGTAGACTAGCTTGACTTGACACACGATTATAGAAGGAAAATGAGTTCGAATAACGGAAATTATTCTCCAAAAAAGGTGGAAATAATGGTAGAAATAGGAATGGAAATAAGAAAATAAATGGCTACCAGCAACGGGAACAATGTAAACAGTAGTGGTTATAATCAACCATCGACTAGCAATGCATACACGAATTCCCAACGAAACGTGTTTGCCAACAACAATCAAAATAGTAACCGAAAGAGGCGCAGAGACGCCATACCACAAAATAATCAGGCTTATCAGCAGCCTGAAGCAAGTAGGCAAGATTCCGACAGATGGGCCAACCAGCCGACCAATCAACGGAATCAAAGCGGGGGGCCATCACAAGGGAATGCTCAGTATCACATTAGCACAGAACAGGCGAACGTGCAAAATCGGAATGCTAGAATGGTTCCTCAACCGCAAGACCAGCGGGTGAGAGTAGTTGGACTGGTGGACGAAAGCCAACCCGGCTCGGCCAGTCAATTAAACTACGCGTGTCCACCCCCTGCCTTCCGGTAGTGGTCAGGAAGGAAGCGAAGGCACCCCCTGTAGTTCTGTGAACATGCTTCGGTATAACAACGGACAAGACGTGCGTCAGGAACCCTGCGCCGAGCCGCGAACATGTGGTATTGCAGAGAAATCAATAGTGCAAGCTGCAGTATATGCAAAGACAGGCGATGTCCCAATCACGGTCAATTTAGATAATGGCGCTACCACGAGCGTGATAAGTTATGAAATTAATAAAGAATTAACTCGTCTGGACACGATACCAACTTTTTCGGTACAAGATTGTAGCGTTTTGGGTGCCGTACCTGCCAAGACACACGTTGTCAAACTAACGTGCAGCTGGACTTACAATAGGTTCAAAAATGGTTCAAATGGCTCTGAGCACTATGGGACTTAACATCTGTGGTCATCAGTCCCCTAGAACTTAGAACTACGTAAACCTAACTAACCTAAGGACATCACATACATCCATGCCCGAGGCAGGATTCGAACCTGCGACTGTAGCAGTCGCGCGGCTCCGGACTGAGCGTCTAGAACCGCTAGACACCGCGGCCGGCCTTACAATAGAAAATGGAGCCTTTAAGTGCACGTTACTCGTATTTAAAAGTCTCTCAGTACCATGCATCCTGGGTTGGGGTTTTTTCAGAGGGAGGAATGCGACTATCGACCTCACCTCTGGAACCTGCACGATAAATGAGGCCAGCGAGTAGTACTGGATTTGATTGCCACGGAGGGGGTTCACGGCAAATATTGTCGCAGTATCAGAATCGTGTGCACAATACCACAGTTATTATTTATACACAGTGACTCACCTAATCAGAGGTATTGTAGCTCACGCCTGTGTCATAGTGAAGAGGTACTTGCCAATTACGAGCTCATTAGGCAGAAGGTCAATGATTTGGAATGTTTGTATAAGCAGCAGATAGCACAGCTCACTCGTTTACTCAGTTCGTTCACGAAAGTGTTTTCAGAGATATCAGGAACTATTAAGGGATATGTGTATGACGTGCAGGTGTACCCACAAGATACTTATTGCTGCGCCACGTACTCAATCCCGTGGTCTAAAAGGAGACAGTAACTAAGGAAATTAGAAAGATGCTCGATTGGGACATCATAGAGCCTTCGTACTCCCCTTACAACAGTTCAATATTGGCAGTAATCAAGGCAGATGGTACCGTCAGGCTCGTCCTCGAAGCGAGAGATATAAGCCGAATAATTGTTTCAGTGTGTACTAGACCAGAAAACCTGGAGGAACAATTAAAAAAGTTCTGTGGAACTAAATACTTAACTAAAGAAATATTTTCCTTAATAATTTTAATGAATATATTTTATAATGTATGATTATGTATGTATATTGTTGCGTGATTGTATGTAGTATGTTTTAGTATGTAAGTGATTGTCAGCCCGCTTGACTGTTGGCTTATTTCCATATCTAAGGACTAAATGAATGCCCTGGGGGCAACTTTAAAAAGTTTTGCACAGATTACTAATTAGTCATAATTTTTGTAACACAGTTCTGTAAGAATTTCATTGGTAACTTTTAAAGAATTTAATTCAACACCACAGGGTGGAATGTCCTTAAAGCAATGAACATTTAATGTTTTCGCAAGATGTTGGAGATGGTACAACCCATCTTTTCATGTAGCTTTAGCCTTTTCTTAAGGATCTCAAAAAGACGGTTTTATATCTTTTCTATTAGCAGTAGTTAACTGTTTTCATGTAGTGAAAAGTATTTTTTTTTTTTTATGTATGACCATTATTAAACAGACTTGTGGTCATGGTGTACTCGGTATGGGACATAAGATGCACCATGGAAAGTCGAGTGGAAATTATTTTACTTTTGACAGAGATCAGCATTTTCCGCGGTTGTTGTGGCACATTTGCCGAGTTTTGAGGGTTGAATGTTGTCCTTCCGTCAACATTAATTCAATGTAGGCGACAGTAGGGTATTCCTCATAGTAGGGACACACAAGCTGGTGTTCTATGAAAAGATTACGCTTGTAAGGGCAACGAATCCAGATGGTCAGTTGATCACTAACTGGGAGAGAGAGATACATAAGAAGAAGCTTTTTCAGCAAAAAAGAAACATGTGCATCTCTATAACTGTAAGTTTCAGAACGACAATGTGCAGAGATACATCGGACAGACATTTGTTCAAAAGACAGAGAAAGACATTAAATAGTGACGTTATTGAAGCTGTAAAGACTCCATGAGAGGAGCAACAGTGCTGCGCCAGTGTTAGGTTCAATAGAAGTTGTGACAGTGGACTTAAAAAAAACGAGTCGAGAGATGCATTTCGAACTGCCGTGCAGTGAAGAGATCAGAACTTAAGGGGAACTCTGTTACACATGAACGCGACAGCGTGCCGTAATGACTGAAATAACGGCGTCGAGCGTGTGCATATCTAAATATTTAAAATATTTTTTGTTAAGTAATATTTTCTGCTGTGTGGGCAATCTCTATATTGCCGCAGTCAGAATTATTAAAATAAAATTATTAAAAATAATAAACTATAAGGAAGAGTATAGACTGTGAGATAAGTTCTTTGTGTAAGTGCAGCACAGCGAATATTACCTTTCACAGACTGGATAAACTGCCGGCGGATACAAAGGCGACTATAGACAACATACGAAACAATACAGGGATACGAGAGACATTTTAAGTGTATTCGTGTGCTAACCAAATGCTCTTTTCTGTGGACATTTTCCAGTGACTTTTTGCTATAAAAAATTTAATACTGAGAAGTGAACTTACAATTAAACTAACTTGATGTACCTTCCATAAAATGTAATTCAACAGCTTTACATTGCTGACAATGATTTATGAGAAAAAGCACACGTTTCAAACAAATTTCTGTTAAATAGTGCCATAGAGCATAATTTTCGATGATGTTTTCTGATGTTAGATTCCATGTGGTAAATTCATAAACTTGTAAATTGTAATGTGATTTTGGGCATGAGTCTGGCTGGAACTAACTGTTATTGTGAAGGTCAGACAAGGATATTTCGAAGGCTTCCGCCTACGTTTTCAGATGGAGTTTCCTTGACACGGGCCTAATGGGGAAGCGAAGTAATGATCCCTGGCAATGTCATATTTTAATCCGGAATATCCAGAGGGAAATAGTACCAAAGAGAACCGGGTACTATAGTCACAAGTGTGTTTACTCTGTAATAACAAGCGGCCTTCAGCCCTGAGTAAACAATCAAGTGACGAATGGATGCACCTGCCCACTGTTGTGTCTAACGTTAAGTTCAGTGAGAAAGTTTCGAACAGGTTACGTCAGTTGACATGCTTTAAACTTTCACTTGCAGGCCTATCTAATGTATGACACGATTTATTCAACTGATATCAATGGAATTTAAACCGAGAAAATAATAATATTATGCGTCATCTTGCCGAGTGTAATAATAGTTTGTGACTTTTTTTTTCACTATGCGACTTAACTTCTGAGGTCATCAGTCGCCTAGAACTTAGAACTAATTAAACCTAACTAACTTAAGAACATCAGACACATCCATGCCCGAGGCAGGATTAGAACCTGCGACCACAGACTGTAGCGCCTAGCACCGCACGGCCACTCCGGCCGGCGTTTGTGACAAATATTGTAAATATCTTCCGTTAATCTCAGAGATAAAGAATACCATATTTCAATACGTTCCATGAAAGCATGGAACACCAAGTGCAATATACCTGTATATACACAAGAACCATGTTACTCGCCCCTGTTTGTTCTCTGTTTTTCGCCTGTTGGTTCTCTCTCGCCTGTGGGTACATGTATGAATAACTCGCTGGCTGTACAATCGTATGATCTTTAAAAATACAATGTATTGTTAATTGAAAGTGTCTTATGTTTTCTTTTAAAAATATTTCTCCCTCCACGTGAAATTTATTTAAAGATAATAATATTGCTGTCGATTGCCCATCTGGCTTCTACTGTTTCGGTGGCACTGAGTCAACCATTACGTGTACTAAAGAATACTTCTGTGTTTGCTCGCTTCACTCGCAAAGGAAAGTAATCCTAAGGGCTTTTACGAATTTTTACAGTCAGTTTTCAATATTAAAGTTAGTTAACATTTTTGAATATTAAACTTATTCAGAGATTTAACACCTTAAGGCGTAGGTGAGGCTTCACCTCTAGTTTAAAATATTTTCTGTTAATTCAAAGGATTAAAAGTTAACTCCGTTCTTAAAGAGATAAAGTTAAAGAAATTCTTTGCAATTATTTCAATAACACGCAGTTGTCTGTACTATTCTTTATTTTTGTGTAACATTACATTAATTTGCTCGAGAAAGAAATCATTTCATGCCCTATATTATCGCTGGGTTAGTTGCAGGTTACGTTGCGTTGTCATTTGTTGAAAGAGAGAGTAAAATTTCCATTAATAGTAAATAACTATTTGCCTACGTATTGAGATTACGTCACGCTACATATATTTAAGACACATTTACTCGCTCTCTAATTATATGTGGTGTTCCAAAAAACAATATTCAGAATTTAAACTGCTATCATTACTGTAGACGACGACAGACGTCTACGTGCGTATTTCAAACCACATGTAGCAATCTGCACTGACTTGCACGAAATAACTAAATTAATTCTACACCAGAACAATCGCGCAGAAAGGATGTCATGGTACACCACGTACATGGTACACCGTCTTTCAAGGGCTGACCTCATCTAGCAGGTGTATCCCTGCATGTGAAATTCGTCAAGTCCATACAGAGACTTGGTTTTACCCAAATCCGCCGTGTTGGATATAGTTACTAACTTTTCATTGCAGCTTGATATTGACTCGCGAAAATCGGTGAAACATTCTTCTATATTTACGTGTTATCGTTACCTCCTTGCCGTATCTCGATTGCCAACACACTTAAAGTAGATACGCAGATTTGACACGCATTTTTGGCCTTAGTCGTGAATTAATTGTTAGCATCAACTGTTTCATTTTCTTGAATGAGGATAATTATAAATTTTTTGTCATATTATCGTCATCTCTCTGAGGATGTGGCATCAGAAAGCTAGTTAATTTATGGTTATCCTCATACATCTCACAACAGTCTCAGGCTCATGAGAGACCATATCCTTATAAATTGCGGCGTAATACGTATGAAATTTTAGAGAATTTTCTAATCGATCACTGGCATGATATTTCACCGAAGTTGGAAACCTGTGGCTGTGATAACATCCACATGCAATATGGTGCAAACCATTGACACACATCTTCAAAGAAACGACAGGCCAGGAGATATTTCTTATTTGTATTCCAGTCTCTGTCATCCCCTACAGTTTCTACCCTCTACATCATGGAAACTATTCCCTGTTCCTTCTTGTCACTGTTTTCCATATATTTCTCTCTTCACGGTTTATAATGGAAAACACATCATTACTTTCTTACCAGCGAACCTAGTTTTCAACATCCTTCTGTAGCACCACAACTCAAACGCTTCAATTCTCTACTTTTCCGGATTTCTTATTTTATCAGAATTTTTTTCCTCAGATTAAGGCCTGTGTTTAATACTAGTAGGCTTTTTTGCCAGGCTTGACCTCTCTGACTGTGCCAGTCTGCTTTTTATGTTATCCTCTCTTCATCCGTCGTATTATTTTGCTTCCAGAGTAGCAAAATCCCTTAACTTCGTCTGCCCAGGGGCCACCAATTTAATGTTGAATTTATTGCCAATCTCACTTCTACTACTCCTGAATAGTTTCGTCTTTCTTCGGTTTACTCTCAGTCGATATTCTGTCCTCGTTAGACGGTTCTTCAGTTCAACAGGTCTTGTAACACTTTTTCACTTCCACTGAGGATATAAATGTCATCAGCGAATCTTATCATTCATATCACTTCACCTTAATGTTTAATCGCAGTCTTTAACTTTTCTTTTGTGTCGTAATAGCTTTTTCGATATATAGATTAAACAGAAGGGACAAAAGACTACATCCCTGTGGTACTACTTAATCCTTGCGCTTCCTTCTTGGTATTCTGTTCTTATCATTCCATCTTGATTTATGCACATACGGTACATTCCTCGTCAATCCCTATAGCTTACTCTACATTTCTAACAATTTGAAAGTCTTGTTCGACATTACACTGTCTATCGCGTTTCCTAAGGCGACAAGTCCTATAGAAGTGCCACAGTTTTTCTGAAGTATGGCATCCTCTTTCAACCGCAGCGTCTGTATATTATCCTGGTCAACAGCTTGGATGTATGAGCTGTTAAGATGGTCGTGTGATACTTTTCGCATTTACCTGTCCTTCAGCAAAACAGACGGCATCAGCAGAATGATAATCTCAATTCGGCCGTTGATCAGTATTCACCCATCAGGGGAGAGCAGAAGAGTCCTGTAGAAGATACCAGCAAAGGGCTCGAAACGACGAGTAATTAGAAGTTTGAAGAAGAATATGACACTGCCTGACGAGTCCGATTATATCACCATAGTTTAGAGTGTCTCTCTCAGTGTTCCGAAACAACCTTGTGACTCTCCCCGGCCGGCCGAAGTGGCCGTGCGGTTAAAGGCGCTGCAGTCTGGAACCGCAAGACCGCTACGGTCGCAGGTTCGAATCCTGCCTCGGGCATGGATGTTTGTGATGTCCTTAGGTTAGTTAGGTTTAACTAGTTCTAAGTTCTAGGGGACTAATGACCTCAGCAGTTGAGTCCCATAGTGCTCAGAGCCATTTGACTCTCCCCGAGTACATGAGCGTATATGTGTTTGCGGCCACAGCGTGTGGCCATAGATCCACCGTATATTGGATGCGAACTATGATGCAGTATCTCAAAGTAGCATACAAATCCCGCGCTGTAGCGATTATAGTTATCTTTATCTAACATGTCCTTAAACTAAGCCGTTTTAATTCTACTCAGCCGTTGTGACGTCTCGTATATAGATACATCCAGTAGCTCTATACGCGCAGAATCTTCGCAACGACACAAAAGTTTGCAGTTTATCTATTCTGGCAATGCTTCAGTATTATTGCTCACATGTGTGACAACACTCACCTGTCATTTTACTGCTTTACGATTTGCTTAAGTAAATTTGGAAGTGATACGTCGCCGGCTTCAATTCACTAGAGGCTTTATCAATAAACTCTTCCGGGCTAAGTTGCCGTGGTCGATCTGTAGAACTTCTTCTCCCTGACGTTTCGTTCTCAACTACGGAGAACATCTTCCGAGGTGAGTCGACGACTGGCTGCTAGGAGCTGGGGCCGCCGCTTATATAGAGATCGTAGGGGGCGCCACCACACGTCACATGGCGTCGATGTGCAGCTATCTCTGACTATCGTCTGTTCTCTCGATTGCAGGCAATCGATTGTCACGTGATTGATGCAACGTCGACCGCCATATCTTATCCAATTTTAATCCTTCTTCTTTACGATTAAAATTGTATTGATGTTTGTGGATTTCAATTGCCTCTCTATACATACGTGTATAATAGTGCGACGTCCTCGCTAGCACGCTTGTTTCACCAAATTTTATTTCGTGATCTCCATCCTTAAAAACATGTTCCGCTACTGCCGATTTGTCGATATGTCCCAAGCGACAGTTTCCTTTGTGCTCCGTCAACCGTGTATTAATGCTTCTTTTTGTAGTTCCTATGTAAACCCTGGCACAACTACACGGAATTTTATATACCCCTGGGGTGGCTAGGGGGTGACGAGCATCTTTTGTTGATCTTAGGCATTCACTAATTTTCTTAGTAGGTCTAAAAATGGTCTCTACCTGAAACTTGGCTAGTACTTTTCCAATGCGATCCGTGATATTATGGATGAACGGAAGAAATACTTTTCCAGCTGATGGTTGTTGCTGTCTCCTATTTTTAGACATTTTTCTATTTTGGTGAAGTGCTCGGTTAATCTCGTTTTTCGTATAACCATTTTTCGCAAAGGCCATTCGTAAATGATTTAGTTCTTCTTGTAAGTAGCCTGGTTCACAAATATTATTGGCCCTATCCACTAGTGTTTTTATGAACCCCCTCTTTTGCCTAGGGTGGTGGTTTGAGTTCTTATGGAGGTAGCGATCAGTATGTGTACCTTTCCTGTAGACCTTATGGCCTAAGGTCCCATCTGCCCGTTTGATAACTGATACATCCAAGAAGTTAAGTTGTCCATTCTTCTCCTTCTCCATAGTAAATTTAATCTTTGGGTTAATGCTATTTAAGTGTACCAGAAAATCATTCAAGTCTTCTTCCTCATGATTCCATATTACAAAGGTATCATCCACATACCGATACCACTTCGAGGGGCTTTTTTTGGCCGACTGCAGTGCTTGATGTTCAAAATATTCCATGAATAAATTCGCAATTGCGGGACTTAGGGGGCTTCCCATGGCTACCCCATCGATCTGTTCATAAAATTCACCATTGTACTGAAAATAGGTTGAGGATAGACAGTGTTGGAACAAGGCTACTATATCAATAGGGAACATATCGGCTATATGGGAGAGAGCTCCTAGCAGCCAGTCGTCGACTCACCTCGGAAGATGTTCTCCGTAGTTGAGAACGAAACGTCAGGGAGAAGAAGTTCTACAGATCGACCACGGCAACTTAGCCCGGAAGAGTTTACTGATAAAGACGCCGGCCGTGAAAGCCTACATGGAATGATTCACTAGAGGCTTTTCCTAGATCAGATTTCCTCTCAGGTCACTTTGAACGCGGAAAGGTAATAAGGGGGGGGGGGGGGGAGAAAGAGTGGCAACCGCTTATCCCTCTAAGTCCCTTCATCACACCCTATTTTTCCTCAGACGGACAATGTTCATCCTTGGCGAATCCTCAGTTACCGGAATTGCTTGTTTTTGTAAATATTAAAATTGTGAGCGTACAGAACAATGTGATAAGATCTAAACGTTTTTCCTGTTAGTTAAATCAGTGGCAGAAAGCGTCAGCCTTCTTCGGCACTCTTACATGAAATAAAGCAATCAATTTTCCCCGCTTCATTCCAATGAAAGCGAAAAAGGTGAAAGCTTCGTGAGAATAAAGTTTTTTAAATTTTTTTTTTATTAGTGGAAGATACATTACATTTCATCAGTTGATGGGTCGATGTTGTTTTGTTTAAATGTAATGTACTGAAATTACTTAGCGACATTAAATGTTAATATATTACAGTTAATTACGAAAAATTTGTAGCACTACCTTTAAGAGTTTCAGTGAAGATACTCTTCAGTAGGGTACAAGTAGTTTCCCAGTAGAACATTCTTATATCAGTCTGAAATTCCACTTCATTACCAACAAGAAATTTAATGTGCTCTGGTTGTTTATTGAGTACCTATATATGGCTCCACTCGGTATCCTGCTCTTTTTTTTGTTTTAAACAAGGGCACATTGGTAATGACAAAGGTTGTTGGTGAATACACACTGCCTATCAAAGAAAGTGAAGCATGCAGAAGAAATTGTCAGATACCGATGTAACTTTGTCTATCTACAAACCATTTAAATGACAGGAGAAACAATTCTCTGTGAAACTTATAAAGACCGCGAGAATGCATTATTGTTTATATTTAGTGTTGTTATCAGGTGTGGTAGGACACATAAGGGGTATGAAGAGAGCAGATGTTGAATTGTCACTGTGAAGAACACGAAGATGCCGTGTATTCCTGTGAGACAGCTTTATCAGCACTTGACAGAGTTTCAAAGGTCCTCAACGTCGGTCTTCATTTGGCCGACTGTTCGAATCGTGTGGTATCCGGATTTTGAGGCATTCGAGTGCGACAGTGGCCTGATGGACTCCATAGTAACGTACGTGCAGGCATACTCGTCATCAAGATTCTGATCGATCACATCTGATCACCACAAGGGAGGATCGTCACAGCCAACCACCATCATCGTAATGTGTACCAGGCACATTGTAACTCCTTTAGATACGCGCCTGCCGTCCGAGAACAACTTCTTGCAACAGTCTGTGTCACCTTGCATCATTGGTCAGATACTAGCAACTGCCGAACTAGAGATTTTGTGCACCATGTGAAAGCTGCCAGTGACACCACACCGCAGACGGCTGCGTCTGGAGTGGTGCCGTGGCCGAGAAGCACGGACTATTGATGAATGGCGTCGCAGTGTGTTTGGCGGTGAATCGAGGTTTTGCAGTACTACAGAAGACCATAATCGATGAGTATGGCGGCGACCTGGGTAGAGATCCCATTCTTCCAATGTTCTGGAGAAGCACAGAGATGTTACCGCTGGCCTTATGGTGCGGGAAACCAAGGGAATAACTGTAGATCATGGCTGGTAGTGATTGAGAGAACTCTTACGGCAAAACGTACATCATAGATATCCTCCGACCTCACGTGCTACCTCTCACGCAACAGCATAGTGGTGCCACTCTTCAACAGGACAATACTCGTCCATACACTGCAAGTGTTTCTTTGAACTACGCTCTATATACATGATTTGGCGGACAGAGTGGGCATCAATCTGCAGCTGTTATCTGATATGCCGTTGTGTTCGGTGAGGTATCGAAGCTGAGTGACAGTGGGAAGATACAAGACGATGTAGAAAATATTCCCAGTTGGTGTGATGAAGGGCAGCTAGCCCTAAATTTGGAAAAATGTAAGTTAATGCGGATGAGCAGATCAAACCTGTAATGTCCGGATACAATATTATTGCATTGTTTTGTATCGTATGTTAACTGGGGTCCTAGAAACGACGGAGAGGCTCCGTCCCTGCCGCAGCCGCAGTGGTCCACAACCCCACGACAACTACCGCAGTAGTCCACTTCACCCCTCCGTCGCCACACATCGAACCACTCTTTCAGGATTATTACCCCTATGTTTACGTGGTAGAGTAATGGTGGTGGTGTATGCGTAAGTGGAGAACCAGTTTGCGCAGCAATCGCCGACATAGTGTAGCTGAGGCGAAATAAGGGGAACCAGCCAGCATTCGCTGAAGCAAATGGAAAACCGCCTAGAAACCATCCACAGACTGTCCGGCTCACCGGATTCGTGCTGGGACCAGGTGCTCCTTCCCAATCCGAAAAGCCGTGCGTTAGATCGCACGGCTAACCGGGTGGGCTACAATATTATTAGAATCCTGCTTGATACAGTCAACTTGTTTAAATATCTGGGCGTAAATTGGAAATTTGTGGTAAGGTCTTTGGGACCAAACTGCTGAGGTCATCGGTCCCTATGCCTACGCATTCTGTAACCTAACTCAAACTAACTTACGCTATGGACAACACACTCACCCATGCCCGAGGGAGGACTCGAACCTCCGACGGGGTTAGCCGCACGGACCGTGACAAGGGACCCTAGACCGCCCGGCTACCCCGCGCGGCTGTAGCCATAAAGTTGCAAAGCGATATGAGATGGAACGAGCATGTGAAAACTGTGACAGGGAAGGCGAATGGTCGACTTCAGTTTATTGGGAGAATTTTAGGAAACAGAGGTTCACCAGTAAAGGAGACCGCATACAGGGCGCTGGTGCGACCTGTTCTTGAGTACTACTCGAGTGTTTGGGATCCGTACCAGTCGGACTCAAGGAAGGCGTCGAAGCAGTTCAAAATCCAGCTGCTAGATTTGTTACCGGTAGGTTGGAACAACACCTAATCCTAAGTTATTTATTTATTTACATGTCAAGTTCCTTAGGCCCAAATTGAGGAGCAAATCGCCAAGATTATGGAACATGTCAGTACATGAAATTATAACATAAAAGTAACAAAAGATAAAAAATAAATGTTTATGAACCCAAAAAAAGGCAATCCATAAGTTTAAGTACACTCAATAGACAATATAACACAAGAATCAGCTTAATGTTTCAAGGAACTCCTCAACACAATAGAAGGAGTGACCCATTAGGAAATTCTTCAGTTTCGATTTGAAAGCGCGCCGATTACTGCTAAGATTTTTGAATTCTTGTGGTACCCTGTTGAAAATGGATGCATCAGTATACTGCACACATTTCTGCATAAGAGTTAAGGAAGAGCGATCCAAATGCAGGTTGGGTTTCTGCCGAGTATTAACAGAGTGAAATATGCTTATTCTTGGGAATAAGCTTATATTGTTAACAAGAAACGACAATAAAGAATACATATATTGCGAGGCCAATGTCAAAATACCCGGACTAGTGAACAGGGTTCGACAATAGGTTCGTGAACTCACACCACAAATTGCGAGAACTGCCTGTTTCTGAGCCAAACATATTCTTTTAGAATGGGAAGAGTTACCCCAAAATATAATACCATACGACATAAGCGAATGAAAATAAGCAACGTAGACTAATTTTCGTGTCGAACAATCACTTACTTCAGATACCGTTCGAATAGTAAAAACGGCAGCATTAAGTCTTTGAACAAGATCCTGAACGTGGGCTTTCCACGACAGTTTACTGTCTATCTGCACACCTAGAAAACTGAACTGTTCAGTTTCACTAACCATATGCCCATTCTGTGAAATTAAAATGTCGGGTTTTGTTGAATTGTGTGTTAGAAACTGTAAAAACTGAGTTTTACAGTGATTGTTTATTTTCTACAAGCCATGAACTTATGTCACGAACTGCACTACTTGAAGCCGAGCCAATGTTGCACTCAACATCATTTACTACCAATTTAGTGTCATCAGCAAACAGAAATATTTTAGAATTACCTGTAAAACTAGAGTGCACATCATTTATGTAAATAAGGAACAGCAGTGGCCTCAGCACTCCCCATTTGACTGTGCCCCACTCAGACCCCACATAATAGCCATCCTCAACACAGTGGATAATGACTTTTTGCTGTCTGTTGTTAAAGTAAGAGGTGAACTCCCTCTATTCTGTAATGGTCCAACCTCTGGAACAATATTTTGTGATCAACACAATCAAACGCCTTAGTTAATTAAAAAAATATGCCTAGCGTTCGAAACCTTTTGTTTAACCCATCCAGTGCCTCACAGAGAAAAGCGAATATAGCATTTTCAGTAGTTAAACGACTTCTAAATCCGAACTCTACGTTTGATAGCAAATTATGTGATATAAAATGATCTTTACATATAAAGCCCTTTCAATAACTTTAGCAGATACTCGGGACATATAAATAGGTCCAAAAATTGTCTACATTAACCCTGTCTCCCTTTTTATAAAGCGGCTTTACTACTGAGTACTTTAATCGTTCAAGAAACTGACCATTCCTAAAGGAAAAATTACAAATATCGCTAACTACAGAGCTGACATGTGCAGCACAGTTCTTTAATATTCTGATAGGCACTCCATCATATCCAAGAGAGCCTTTAGTCTTCAGTGATTTAATTATTGACTCAGTCTCCCCCTTGTCTGTATCACAGAGAAGTATTTCAGACAACAATCTTGGAAAGGCATTTGCCAAGAGAGATTTATGATTCCCTGCAGATACTAAATTTGTATTTAATTTACCAGCAATGCTCAGAAAATGATTGTTAAATACTGTACATATATCTGATTTATCAGTAACAGAAATATTTTACTACGAACTGACTTTATATTGTCGACCTTGTCCTGCTGACCAGACACTTCCTTCACAACTGAACATATGATTTTAATTTTATCCTGTGAATTAGCTATTCTATTTGCGTACCACGTACTCTTTGCTTTCCTAATAACGTTTTTAAGCACAGTACAGTACTGTTTGTAATGAGCCACTATAGCTTGATTGTGACTACTTTTAATATTTTGGTATAATTTCCGCTTTGTTCTACATGATATCCTTACCCCACAGTCAGCCATCCAGGCTGCCTTTTACTGCTAGTACCCCATTTAGAACGTTAAATGGAAAGCAACTCTCAAAGAGCATGAAAAATGTGTTAAGGAAAGCATTATATTTGTCATCTATGTTATCGGAACTATAAACATCCTTCCACTCTTGTTCCTTGACGAGTTTTGAAAAACTCTTTATTGCCGTTTGATTAACTTCCTAAATAATCTGTAATTATATGTGACATTTGTCTGAGTACAAAAGCCTTTTAGTGTTAAAATTTGTGCATCATGGTCTGAAAGGCCATTCACTCTTTTACTAACAGAATGCCCATCTAGTAATGAAGAACGGATAAAAATATTGTCTATGGCTGTGCTACTGTTCCCCTGCACTCTAGTTGTAAAAAATACAGTCTGCATCAGATCATATTAATTTAAGAGATCTACCAACATCCTTTTTCTTGCACAACCAAATAAAAAATTAATATTTAAGTCACCATATGTAACTAATTTCCGGTACTTCCTATAAAGTGAATCAATAACCCTCTCTAGCTTAGGCAGAAATGCTCTGAAGTTGAGTTAGGGCACCTATAAACATCAAAAATTGAAAGTTTACAATTTCACTAAATTCAACTGTCCCTGCACACCATTCAAATGTTTGTTCAGTGCAGTACCGCGATACGTCTATGGACTCAAACGGAATACTGTTTTTTACGTACATGGACACCCTTCCACTCCGCAAGAAACTGCTTGAAAAACAGCCAGCTAATTTGTATCCTGGTAAAGGAAGCCTCTCAACTGTCAAATTAATTAAGTGGTGCTCCGATATACCAATAATGCCAGAGTCAACAGCTCTAAGCAGTTCACTAACTTTATCTATAATACCTCTTATATTTTGATGAAATATGATAATTCTTTCTTTATTTGGAAACATGACGCCCTCTGAAGGCGATTGCTTAGTTAGTGAGACTTCATTTAAGCAGGTATACCTAACAGCTGACCTCAATCTAAAAAAGGTGCTGCTCGAAAACCAACTACTATGGCAATTTTTCCATGAGTGATCCCACCACCACCCATTATACTGTCACCTATAAGCTTTGTGCGCCTCCCCTTCCCATGTCTATCAAGTCTTCGAATGAAGCACTAGTGAAAACTGTAAGTGTTACGGAGATGCTTCAGGAACTCAAATGGGAATCCCTGGAGGGAAGGCGATATTGTTTTCGAGAAACACTACTGAGAAAATTTAGAGAACCGACATTTGAAGCTGAGTGCCGAACGATTCTACTGCCACCTACATACACCGCGCTTAAGGACCCTGAAGATTAGATACGAAAATTAGGATTCATACGGAGGCATATAGATAGTTGTTTTTCTCACGCTCGATTTGCGAGTGGAAGAGGAAAGGAAGTGACTAGTAGTGGTATAGGGTACCCTCCGCCACGCTCCGTACGGTGGCTTTGCGGGGTATCTGTATAGATGTAGATGTAGATGCTAAGGTATTCCTGCAGACAGAAAAATCCCTAAATCTGTACTCGATCAAGTGTGGAACCATCTTAGATTGAAGGAAGATATCGAAGCAGTGCTAGTATGCATGATATCATGAACCAGATACAACAGTAATTGCCAATGTCAATGAAACTCTCCAATAGCCGTGTAACTGAGATGTTATTTTTTTAAATTTTTGAGTCTACCAGCAGCATTTCACTATGCCATCTTCAGGCCCCATATCTCTCAAACTCCCAGGGTTGCTATCAAGTCTTCGAAAAAAGCACTAGTGAAACGATTTAACTCACGACATCCAGGGATTTATGGCACTGTATGACATTATCGTTTATTTAGAGAGTTGCGTATGGATCCAGAAGATGGCATAGTGATATGATGGAACTGGTAGCCCCCAAACTAAAACAAAATAACATCTCAGTTACACTGCTGTTAGAGAGTTTCATTGATGTTAACAGTTACTTAAACAGCACATGTCCCCTGTCCATGATGAATCAACAGACATATAACAGTTGTCGGTTAGCTTGCGTCAGGGAGGATAAAACACCTTCATGCCACCTTTCTCAACTGAGTCAGTGCACGCAACCAGGCCAGATGTGGTGCAACGTCATACTGACAAGTGGGCTCCTACAGTCAAGTTCTTAGTAAATGTGCGTAGATTTATCACATACTCTCTCAGTCCGAAAAATTTCATTTCGTTTCCTCCCGCCCTTCTGGGTGCCTAACTCTTTTTTTCAGGCAATTTACGAGCAAGTATCTATATTGTTTACAACTGGCAAGAAACCAAGATCTTTAAAGAGATATCCGCAGGATTTTCTAGAACTAAGAACAGGTATAGTGCTTCTAACATGATTCTGTGTTCTGAAAATACACTCCTGGAAATGGAAAAAAGAACACATTGACACCGGTGTGTCAGACCCACCATACTTGCTCCGGACACTGCGAGACGGCTGTCCAAGCAATGATCACACGCACGGCACAGCGGACACACCAGGAACCGCAGTGTTGGCCGTCGAATGGCGCTAGCTGCGCAGCATTTGTGCACCGCCGCCGTCAGTGTCAGCCAGTTTGCCGTGGCATACGGAGCTCCATCGCAGTCTTTAACACTGGTAGCATGCCGCGACAGCGTGGACGTGAACCGTATGTGCAATTGACGGACTTTGAGCGAGGGCGTATAGTGGGCATGCGGGAGGCCGGGTGGACGTACCGCCGAATTGCTCAACACGTGGGGCGTGAGGTCTCCACAGTACATCGATGTTGTCGCCAGTGGTCGGCGGAAGGTGCACGTGCCCGTCGACCTGGGACCGGACCGCAGCGACGCACGGATGCACGCCAAGACCGTAGGATCCTACGCAGTGCCGTAGGGGACCGCACCGCCACTTCCCAGCAAATTAGGGACACTGTTGCTCCTGGGGTATCGGCGAGGACCATTCGCAACCGTCTCCATGAAGCTGGGCTACGGTCCCGCACGCCGTTAGGCCGTCTTCCGCTCACGCCCCAACATCGTGCAGCCCGCCTCCAGTGGCGTCGCGACAGGCGTGAATGGAGGGACGAATGGAGACGTGTCGTCTTCAGCGATGAGAGTCGCTTCTGCCTTGGTGCCAATGATGGTCGTATGCGTGTTTGGCGCCGTGCAGGTGAGCGCCACAATCAGGACTGCATACGACCGAGGCACACAGGGCCAACACCCGGCATCATGGTGTGGGGAGCGATCTCCTACACTGGCCGTACACCACTGGTGATCGTCGAGGGGACACTGAATAGTGCACGGTACATCCAAACCGTCATCGAACCCATCGTTCTACCATTCCTAGACCGGCAAGGGAACTTGCTGTTCCAACAGGACAATGCACGTCCGTGTGTATCCCGTGCCACCAAACGTGCTCTAGAAGGTGTAAGTCAACTACCCTGGCCAGCAAGATCTCCGGATCTGTCCCCCATTGAGCATGTTTGGGACTGGATGAAGCGTCGTCTCACGCGGTCTGCACGTCCAGCACGAACGCTGGTCCAACTGAGGCGCCAGGTGGAAATGGCATGGCAAGCCGTTCCACAGGACTACATCCAGGATTTCTACGATCGTCTCCATGGGAGAATAGCAGCCTGCATTGCTGCGAAAGGTGGATATACACTGTACTAGTGCCGACATTGTGCATGCTCTGTTGCCTGTGTCTATGTGCCTGTGGTTCTGTCAGTGTGATCATGTGATGTATCTGACCCCAGGAATGTGTCAATAAAGTTTCCCCTTCGTGGGACAATGAATTCACGGTGTTCCTATTTGAATTTCCAGGAGTGTACTATCGCTGTAATTTTGCTTCCCCAATAGATGAATCCATAACTCGTAAGTGAGTCACATGCGGAGAATAAACTAGTTTCTTCATTTTTAAATCACTTGTAGCAGTAGGGATACTTACTGCAGGCGTAGCTAAACAATGGTGTTTCGCTAATGTTAGTCGGTGGTGATTCATCTGCAGTCCCAAAAATTTAACCCTTCCTACTTATTATATTTTACTTTTTGACTACTTTTACAGCTTTTGGAATTCTAGAAGAAGCACTGTATTGTGTATAAAGAGGTTTTCAAAAAAAAAAAAAAAATGATGATAGTCTATTTGCTTTCAAACATCCGTGAGTGTTTTCAAGTACTTCCTCAATTGCATTTTCAGCACAACTTCATAATCTATACATGTATCATCTACAAAAAGAACCAAATATGCATCTTATGACAACGCAAGTGAAGGATCATTTATGTAAATCATAAACAGCTGAGGACCAAAAATAGAACCTGCAGTGCATTACTTCTAAGTGCATAGCATTATAAGTACCTAGTGCAAGTGGTCGACACGGAACTGATAAACTGCTTTCAGGCATGGTTATAAAATAAAAATTATCAACTCGCAGCGTCTATCATTCCTTAACAGTTTAATTTTTGTTTGAAAATATCATGGTTCATACAAACAGAATCTGGAACCAAGTAATAAAATATTCCCAGTAATGATAATTTGTAATTTGATGATTGTAGTGCTCTTAATAAATAGTAAATATGGCCTGTTCAGTTGACAAATCATTATTGAAATCATTCCTTTGCTACTGAATATGATATTCTGTTGTAAGTGTTTATGACATCTGTTGTATAACATCATCTTAAAATGGTTTGAAAACATCTAAATGGGATGGGTCGGCAATTCTTTACTAGCGTTTTTTCTCATTTATTGTGAAGTTGTTTGAGAACATTTAGTATAAGCCTGTCTGTGCAAAACACAAATTGTCAATGAATTCGTAACATAAGTAACAGTTCAGTTCAGCTGAACAACATTTGATTACCTTACTATTGATTTCATCATTTATTTTTAAGAGTGTTAATAACAATGAAGACGTCTTCTAGAGTCTGTAAATGAATTTTGGAATGGTTTTCTTGGAAATTGTAAGCTATCTACAAAGTAAGTGTCCAGACGTAAATGTTCTGCTACTGACTGTAGTCCAGTAACTGCAATTTTGGAGCTAACTTTGTTACATTATCTGCCATTAGAGAAATTTTCTGATTAGTTTGATCTGTTTTATGGTGTCAATGAAAAAGATTATTTTAAAAAAAATCAGTACATTAGCAGATCTCCATGACTCTTTAGATATAACCCTGTGATCATCTGTCTCCCTTAATGCTAAGTAGAGTCTTCTAGTTTTTCAAGATATTCTGAGTCCATTTGTAGCCACTGATAACCAGTAATAACACCTCCAAGTGCTAAAATATTTATTTAAGGCAACGTTTAAGAGATTATCTGCGTAATAACGATCAAAGGATAGGCATCTTAACATCGTCGCTGCCCCAGTCGCTCAGAGTTGCGTAGCAGGCAGTTTTGACTAAAAATGACAATGCATCCACATTCAATGTAAGTCCCACTGCGACTTTTTCCTATTACCTAGAATGAAGTACCTAAAAGAGAAGCATTTTTAGGATACAGAAGAGGCTAAACAAAAATCGACAGGAGAGCACTACGAAGGATTCGGATAACTTTAAAAACTTTCCCTTTGTGGGTAATACCTTGAGACACGTGTATAAAGTGTTGGGAATAGTCCTTTTAAGGTAAAATGCAGGAAGTTTACGGTTTAATGTCTCACTGAAGAAGACAGAAGTGCACAAGCGCGAAATGACGATGAATGGAAAACAAAATGAGTTGTGCTTTTACGAAGGAACCATCCCGACATTCGCCTTAAGCGATTTAAGGAGATGACAGGCAACTAAATCTGAAACTTAAGATGGCAATTTTAGCTGCTGTCGTCCCGAATACAAGTCCATTATGCTAACCACTGCGCCAATTCATTCGGTCCTTTAAATGTAACACAGTTTTGTAAACAGTCCGTGAAAGAAAAAAGGTGTAGGATAGTTCCGTTTAATTTTGGGTCGCCTTCGTCTGTCCGTTTCCGACGACGATTCTCGATTTGTAGCTGTATAATGAGGTTTGCCTAATGTATCTAACGTTCACATACTGCCCTGTTAATATAAAAGGGCGAGGAACATACGAAAGGCGTATAGAAGAGCAAGAACACATGGTTGGCCTTATCTGGAGCCTGCCATCCGTCGTAAATTTTAGCTTATCTGGCGAGAACCTCGCCCACTAAGCAGAGCCCTCCCGACCTGCCTTAAGAGCTGACACCGTCAAAGCGCCGGCTGTGTGTGTGTCAGCTAACTGCAGGCTGAGCTGTCAGGGAGTGGGTCAGAAGCTGCCGCGTCAGCGCGCCACTCAGCGCTGCTTTTCTGGGCGATCTATTTACGAGTGGCTGGGATGATTGAACAGCGCTTTTATACAGCGGCGACCACCACCACACTGGCAAAATTCTGAGAAGCAGTTTTAGTTCGTGTATTTACGACCTCTTCTCCCCACATTCAGTATCGCCTACAAATGCACTGAAAACAGATACCAGTGCTGTGCGTAGTGGAAAACGTAGACCTTTTGGCTGAAAGTAAAGAGGACTTGAAAGATATCGGGAATGGTTTGCACAGAATGTCGCTGAAGAGGACGATGTGTAGCGGAAAGGAAAATGGCGACTTACTGCACTAGGAATGATATGAATGTAGAAGAAGCGAAAGAATTCTTCTGTCCAAGAAGCAAGGTAACACAAGATGGCTGAAGCAAGAATTATATTAGAAATTGAATACTGAAGTCCGACAGACCTTCTTCAGTATAAGAGCCGCGCTGATATTACACATCAGTAAACCTTCTTTAAAGAATCGAACTCCGAAGTATAAAGCCACTTCAGAAGATTGGTTACAGATGACTTACTATGTCAAATGTTTGACGTTACGCATTTAAGAGACAAAAGGTTTGAAATTACGTTTAAGACAAGTTCTTGTTATAAACCCTGGCTGAATCTAGCAGCCTTTCCCCCGTACTGTTCAAGCCCTGTATCGAAGAACTAGCACCAGAAATTTATAAAAAAGTCAGCTGTGGGATTTAAAGTCAGGGCGAAGTGTTAGCAATGCTAACCCCAGAACCCTGAACGGGAGAAAATGTTACATTTCTACTAAATCGTAGTAAATTGCACTACTCCAGATTTATTCAAAGTAAGTTGTAATGTATACGTTATGTATTGTTTAATTACAATTGTTAAATCTACAGCGGTATGTTAGACACCAAATTAATTACAAAATGTCATGTTTTATACCCTACTGTAATAAATTTTACGAGGGTTTAGTAATCTATGATTAAGACTGACTCAGTGAAAGTGAGGAACCGTTGCAGGACGAATGGAATAAATTTTCTGATGAGCATGGAATGTGGACTGACATCAAAGCAAAGAAAGGGAAGTAATTAGGTGTAGCAGGAATGAGACCCTATAAACTGAATGCCGAAATTGGAGACCAGGGAGTACACAGAGTTAAGAAATTCTGCCACCTTGGTAACAAAATAATACGAGGGTTGGAACTTTAATAGCGGCGCTGGCCGGAGTGGCCGAGCGGTTCTAGGCGCTACAGTCTGGAACCGCGGGACCGCTACGGACGCAGGTTCGAGTCCTGCCTCGGGCGTGGATGTGTGTGATATCCTTAGGTTAGTTAGATTTAAGTTGTTCTAAGTTCTAGGGGACTGATGACCTCAGAAGTTAAGTCCCATAGTGCTCAGAGCCATTTGGACCATTTGAACCAATAGTGGCAACTATTTATTTACAGCTCGTACAAAATAGATACGTGTTTCAAAGTTTTATTGACCTTAAAAGTAGTCACCATCATTGTGTATAACCCGTCGCCAGCGATGAGGAAGTCGTAGGATACTCTTAGCAGTATCAGTTGTGTTAACAGTTCGAACGGCGCGGTCTATTCCCCGACGAATTTGTAGCAGTTCTGAAGCGAATGCTGTGAAGTGTTTCCGTCAGATTAGAAATCGAGTTGAACTCACGAGGGCTTAAGTCAGGGATGTGCAGTAGGTGGTATAGCATTTAGCAGCCCCATCAGTCAAACAAATCAGTAACAGCTTGCACTGCACGTGCTTGAGCATTGTCCTGCAAAATGATGGTCAAGTCCTACAGAAAGTGTCATCACTTCTGTCTCTAAGCTGGTCGTAGGTTGTGTTCCAAAAATGTTGCTACTATTAAATTTCCAACCCTTGCATATAACGGACTAAAAAAGGAGAACAAAAAAGCAGGCTAGCACAGGCAAAGAAAGTGTTCTTGGTCTCCCATTACGACGCAGAAACTTGATTTTTGGCTCAAACGTGCCTACAAACTTGCTCTGTAATGGTGCAAAAGCGTGGCGCCCTACGAACTCACCCTTGGGCGAAGAAAAAGGTCAGACCTCAGAAGTTTAGGTGAATGGTACGGTGGGTTAATGGTATCACCTGCCCAACGCGACCTTGGACGCGTCACGCGATTGGAAGGTCGTTGTACCCGCCATTATACACATTTCACCTCTTCTCTTAAAGCCTCTCTGATGGACGGCAGATCAGCGACGTCAAGCGTTGAAATCACGCTGTTTCCTTATGGGTGGTGGAGGAAAATATTACAGACACACTGCCGCTCAGAATCTACAGGAAAAGGTTTCAGGAAGTGGCAAAAAAATCATCAGTGAAAGCATCCCTTCTTCTTAGGCTTTGATTCCCACACATTTCGAGGCCGAAAACGACAGTGAGTGCTATGAGCAACAGGACGCTGTTCTCGACAATTTGTGACACTGCTGCAACACCCAAGACTACTTAACCTTCCCTAAGGACATTGTATAATCATAACTAACACTTGGTTTAAGAATCATGAAAGAAGGTTGTATACATGGAAGAACCCTGGAGATACTAAAAGGTATCAGATAGATTATATAATGGTAAGACAGAGATTTAGGATCCAGGTTTTAAATCGTAAGACATTTCCAGGGGCAGATGTGGACTCTGACCACAATCTATTGGTTATGACCTGTAGATTAAAACTGAAGAAACTGCAAAAAGGTGGGAATTTAAGGAGATGGGACCTGGATAAACTAAAAGAACCAGAGGTTGTACAGAGATTCAGGGAGAGCATAAGGGAGCAATTGACAGGAATGGGGGAAATAAATACAGTAGAAGAAGAATGGGTAGCTTTGAGGGATGAAGTAGTGAAGGCAGCAGAGGATCAAGTAGGTAAAAAGACGAGGGCTAGTAGAAATCCTTGGGTAACAGAAGAAATATTGAATTTAATTGATGAAAGGAGAAAATATAAAAATGCAATAAGTGAAACAGGCAAAAAGGAATACAAACGTCTCAAAAATGAGATCGACAGGAAGTGCAAAATGGCTAAGCAGGGATGGCTAGAGGATAAATGTAAGGATGTAGAGGCCTATCTCACTAGGGGTAAGATAGATACCGCCTACAGGAAAATTTAAGAGACCTTTGGAGATAAGAGAACGACTTGTATGAATATCAAGAGCTCAGATGGAAACCCAGTTCTAAGCAAAGAAGGGAAAGCAGAGAGGTGGAAGGAGTATATAGAGGGTCTATACAAGGGCGATGTACTTGAGGACTATATTATGGAAATGGAAGAGGATGTAGATGAAGATGAAATGGGAGATACGATACTGCGTGAAGAGTTTGACAGAGCACTGAAAGACCTGAGTCGGAACAAGGCCCCCGGAGTAGACAATATTCCATTGGAATTACTGACGGCCGTGGGAGAGCCAGTCCTGACAAAACTCTACCATCTGGTGAGCAAGATGTATGAAACATGCGAAATACCCTCAGACTTCAAGAAGAATATAATAATTCCAATCCCAAAGAAAGCAGGTGTTGACAGATGTGAAAATTACCGAACTATCAGTTTAATAAGTCACAGCTGCAAAATACTAACACGAATTCTTTACAGACGAATGGAAAAACTAGTAGAAGCCAACCTCGGGGAAGATCAGTTTGGATTCCGTAGAAACACTGGAACACGTGAGGCAATACTGACCCTACGACTTGTCTTAGAAGAAAGATTAAGGAAAGGCAAACCTACGTTTCTAGCGTTTGTAGACTTAGAGAAAGCTTTTGACAATGTTGACTGGAATACTCTCTTTCAAATTCTAAAGGTGGCAGGGGTAAAATACAGGGAGCGAAACGCTATTTACAATTTGTACAGAAACCAGATGGCAGTTATAAGAGTCGAGGGACATGAAAAGGAAGCAGTGGTTGGGAAGGGAGTAAGACAGGGATGTAGCCTCTCCCCGATGTTGTTCAATCTGTATATTGAGCAAGCAGTAAAGGAAACAAAAGAAAAATTCGGAGTAGGTATTAAAATTCATGGAGAAGAAATAAAAACTTTGAGGTTCGCCGATGACATTGTAATTCTGTCAGAGACAGCAAAGGACTTGGAAGACCAGTTGAATGGAATGGATAGTGTCTTGAAAGGAGGATTTAAGATGAACATCAACAAAAGCAAAACAAGGATAATGGAAGGTAGTCTAATTAAGTCGGGTGATGCTGAGGGAATTAGATTAGGAAATTAGGCACTTAAAGTAGTAAAGGAGTTTTGCTATTTGGGGAGCAAAATAACAGATGATGGTAGAAGTAGAGAGGATATATTATGTAGATTGGCAATGGCAAGGAAAGCGTTTCTGAAGAAGAGAAATTTGTTAACATCCAGTATTGATTTAAGTGTCAGGAAGTCATTTCTGAAAGTATTTGTATGGAGTGTAGCCATGTATGGAAGTGAAACATGGACGGTAAATAGTTTGGACAAGAAGAGAATAGAAGCTTTCGAAATGTGGTGCTATAGAAGAATGCTGAAGATTAGATGGGTAGATCACATAACTAATGAGGAAGTATTGAATAGGATTGGGGAGAAGAGAAGTTTGTGGTAAAACTTGACCAGAAGAAGGGATCGGTTGGTAGGACATGTTCTGAGGCATCAAGGGATCACCAATTTAGTATTGGAGGGCAGCGTGGAGGGTAAAAATCGTAGAGGGAGACCAAGAGATGAATACACTAAGCAGATTCAGAAGGATGTAGGTTGCAGTAGGTACTGGGAGATGAAAAAGCTTGCACAAGATAGAGTAGCATGGAGAGCTACATCAAACCAGTCTCAGGACTGAAGACCACAACAACAACAACAAGGACATTGTGTGCACAGCCCGTTTGGAATGTAGGAGTTTTTGCTCCGATGTACGGACTGGAATTACTAGGAACAAAATCATTCGATGAAATATGAACGTGATCCGAAGTAGCAAAGGTTGTTTATGCTTTTTCAGCCCTGCTGTTTCATGCCATCGTGTGGCGTGAGTACAGGCAAGGGGTGCGACAATGACACAAACGTGAATAAATCGGCAAAAATGTCCCTTAAGACCCCATCACCCACCCAAATTTCGGCAACACACTGGGTTCTACCCTCGCACCTTTGTTGCGTACTTTAAAAATCTCCCTGTTCAAAGACGGCCATTCACTAAGTCCTCGGAGCCAGTCTGACGGGCAACCATTGCGACGCACCTCACCTGAGTGGAGCTACGTCGATGAACTAGCGCCTGCTAGCTGCGTGCCTTTAATGATGTTGCGCAGTGCAGTATGAAACATAGACAATAATTTGAGGAAGAAATTTCTGAAAATCTACATCCGGATTGCAGAATTGTATGGAAGTGAATCATGGACTGTGGAAAACCTGGAGAGATTGGAGTCAAAGGGTTTGACATTTGGTATACAGAAGAATGTTGAAAATTAGCTGAGTAGACAAGAAAAGAAATGAGGAAATTAACTGAAGAATCGGCGAGGAGAGTAATATGGGGAAAACACTGATAAGAAGTAGGGCCAGGATGATATGACATACGTTGAGACATCAAAGAATGACTTCCGTGGTACTAGAGAAAGCTATGGAGGCTAAGTACTAAAGGCAGTTAGAGACTGGAATACATCCAAAAAATGATATAATTGGATGTTAATAACATTCTGAAATGAAAAGGGTGACACAGGAGGGGCGGAGGGGACTCCTGGCGAGCCGCATCAAACGTATCAGAAAACTGATAACTCAATGTAACTAAATAAATTAAAGAAAGTATCAAAATTGTAAACCGAGAGAGTTGTTGCAACGATCATTTTATGTTACGCAACACTGAAAATAAGAAGGTAGCCGGCCGGTGTAGTCGAGCGGTTCTAGGCGCTCCAGTCTAGAACCGCGCGACCGCTACGGTCGCAGGTTCGAATCCTGCCTCGGGCATGGATGTGTGTGATGTCCTTAGGTTGGTTAGGTTTAACTAGTTCTGAGTTCTAGGGGACTGATGACCTCAGATGTTAAGTCCCATAGTGCTCAGAGCCGTTTGAACCATTAAGAAGCTAGATTGAAAGCATGAGGCGTAAATCCTTACCTGACAAATTTAGGGTGTACTAACATGACTGAGGTATGCCATATCGTCTGTTAATGCTCACTACCCATTGACTAAATTTAGTTATTCACGACATTTTAAAATTTTGACCAATCTCTCCTTTCGTGATTTTTTCTTGGAATATGAAACCAATACATAAAGTTATTACAAATATAGCCTGCTGTTGTTTAACTTTATAATTTAGGATTACTCCTTTATTTTCAAGAATTATAAACTGAAGATGCAAAGAAAGTGGTACACCAGCCTAACATCGTGTCGGGCCCCCAAAAGCACGCAGAAGTGCCGCAACACGACGTGGCATGAACTCGACTAATGTCTGAAGTAGTGCTGGAGGGAACTGACACCATGAATCCTTCAGGACTATCCATAAATCAGTTAGAGTACGAAGGGTCGAGATCTCTTCTGAACAACACGTTGCAAGGTATCCCAGATATGCTCAATAATGTTCATGTCTGGGGAGTTTGGTGGGCAGCGGAACTTAGAATAGTGTTCCTGGAGTCACGCTGTAGCAATTCTGGACGTGTGGGGTATCACACTGTCCTGCTGGAATTTCCCAAGTCCGTCGGAATGCACAATGGACGTAAATGGTTGCAACGTGTCACTTGTCAGAGTTGTATCTAGTTTATCAGGGGTCCATAGCACTCCAACTGTACACGTCCCACACCATTACAGGGCCTCCACCAGCTTGAACAGTCCCCTGCTGATATGCAGGGTCCATGGGTTCATGAGGTTGTCTCCATACTTGTACACTTCCATCCGCTCGATACAATTTGGAACCAGACTCATCCGACCAGGCAATATGTTTCCAGTCATCGACAGTCCAATGATGGTGTTACGGGTGCAGGTGAACCCTAAAGCTTTGTGTCGTGTAATCATCAAGGGTACATCAGTGGGCCTTCGGCTCCGAAAGACCATACCCATGGCGTTTCGTTGAAGGGTTTGCACGATGACACTTGTTGATGGCCCAGCACAGAAGTCTGCAGCAATTTGCGCGAGGGTTGCATTTCTGTCATGCTGAACGATTCTCTTCAGTCGTCGTTGGTCCCATTCTTGCAGGATCTTTTTCCAGGCGCAGCTATGTCGGAGAATTGATATTTTACCGGGTTCCTGATATTCACGGTACACTAGTGAAATGGTCGTCAGGGAAAATCTCCACTTCATCGGTACCTCGGAGATGCTGCGTCCCATTGCCCCTCCGCCGACTATAAAACCACGTTCAGATTCACTTAAATCTTGATAACCTGCCATTGTAGCAGCACTAACCGATCTAACAACCGCGCCAGACACCTGCTGTCTTATATAGGCGTTGTCGACCGCAGTGCCGTTTTCTGCCTGTTTACAAGTCTCTGTATTTGAATACGCGTGCCTATACCAGTTTTTTGGGGGCTTCAGTGTACATTCCGGCAGAACTGGCGTAAGCTGATGTCGCTAAGATGCGACAACGCCACCTTAGTATGTTGTTATTACAGGGCTTGATGTACGGCGTCAGCAGCAGTACGGGCTGTTTGCTTGGGATAACAAGCGCAAACTATTTAGCGGAGTTCGTCTGTTTACTATCCAAGACGCGTTCTGTTTGCCTGTAGGGCAAGGCCCGATAAGCTTCTTTCTGCCGATCTGCAATGATCATAAATAACTGAGGAAGACACGAAGGTATCCCCATGATTGTGATTCAGCCTTATATCTGATTTACTTGCATTTCGCGTTCTTGCAACAGTGCCTGTAATAGCGGTGTGAATCTTTTCAGTTGGTCCAGATAATGAAAGAAATTGGCCATGCTGTTGAAGGAACGCCCGTTTTCGTGGATACTGCTTGAGCGGAACCGGTATCAGAGCGTGATTTCATCTGATAATAAAACCAGCAATTCTACCTTTGGACTTTAACCTTGTCTGGTAATGTATCAACTGTTTATTTTACGCTTTTAAAATTCATCTCTTAATGGTAACTTGCATACATACAAATAGTCGTAATACTGGATTGAGAACGGACAGCTAAATCACAATCTTCTTTAAATGGTGATTACAATGCGTGAGTGTAATTATCATTTTAATAATGAAACATTTCCATAAAAAATTTCCAACCCTATTTCACCCTTTACGGTTTGAATTTTGAAAAGGCTGAAACGTGTTTTTTAAATTCCTGAATGAGAAACCAAATACCAATTTTCGTAGTTCTACTTCAAAACTGCCTTGACAGCGACATATTCTCTAAGAACATTTCATTTCCTATTTCATTCCCTTAAATAATGCCTACAGTATAAAATCCACATCCTCTCCAAGTTTCAAATTTCTGTCCTTACCCGTTTGGGCTGGGCGACGATGAGTCAGTGAATCAGTCACGACATTTCCGTTTATACAGCGTGAACCACATGAAAATCTACGCCATAAATATTGTGGAAATGAAAAGTGCTATTGATGTGCCCTTTTCACAGAATGGATTAGTAGTCATGGGCTCGCATTATTAGCCAATTAAGGGATTGTAATAATACTTAGAAAATGTATTTTTTGTGCAAACATACTTTTTTTGAGTGTAAAAATGCCTACTGACATCAACAAATTAAAAGTAAGGTAAATTAAAATGGCATAGGTGTTTGCTGCGGGATTTTAGTGCGGGCCTTTTATGAGATATTGCAGTTTGGAAAGTTTCCACACCGACACTTGTTTGTGACATTAGTTGGTAGAAAGGATGTTGTTACGTTTCCTTACAGTGCACTTGTGTGTTCACTGACTTCATTGCAACATGCTAGTCAATTAGTACTCGATAGTGCAAGCAGTAGTTTCTGAGTGTACGATGGAATTTACCAACGCAGAAAAAGCCGACATATTCATGATGTACGGAGAGCGCAGGGAGACTGCAGTTCATTGTCGTTCGGTGTATGTGGCAAGATATCCCAGTAGACGTCAACCATCTCGGCAATTATTTATCAACCTCTTAACCAGTTACGTGAGAGTAACAGAAGGAAACAAGTGACGACAGAAGATGGCGGAATTAATGTTCTTGGTGCTATGGCAGATGATCCGCACGTTAGCTTCCGCGGAATCGTGCGAATAGGTGGCATGATTGAGGTAAGTGTCCTGCGCATTCTCCATCGACAAAGGTTCCATCCCTATCAAATCTCTGTTTATCGAGGGCTGCATGGAAATGATTATGAGAATACTGTTAACTTCTGTGCATGCGCATTAAGACTGGTTACTCCAGTGATCATGTGTAATGGTAAAGACACAGTTACCAATCATGGCCAGGTAAACCACCGAAACATGTGCTCAGGGTGTGTTGATAATTCCCGTCAGGTGGAACCTCAGTGTTCATGGAGTATAAAAGTGTGGTGGAGGATTGTGAACCATCAGCTTATAGGCTGGTTTTTCAAGACGGAACACTGAACGTGTATCTCAGCCCCCTGACAGATCATCCTCCATGGCTGCCAATAGACGTTCCTCTTCAGACTAGGAGGAACGTTGAGAGGTTCCATGCCCTCTTTTGCATGTCTCCTCTCATTTTCATCAATTTTATTAATGTTATATGTCATTGCACGGTGGTAACAGACCGAATAAGGTTATTGTAATGAGAATATTTGTACTGAGAGCTCAAAAAAATACTTTTTACTTGATTCCTAAACATGTTGGTTACTTCCCTTAGTGGCCTGCGCGAGACAAGCATCGGAGGAGGTGGAACATGGCACTTCCGGTTGGGAGCTGCACTTCCTTCAATTCTGAGGGGTTTGTACAATAGGCTTAAGCGCCTGGCGAAAAGACTGACGTCGGTCGAGTTTCGCCTATTGTATGCATGGTGAAACGACCTGCGAGACATCTGAGAGTCGCCGCAGTTGTATGTGTTTACCGTTCCGGCGCGTCCAGAATGAAGATTCCTGCCACCGACTGACTGCATTGTCCTCTTGATTCTGAGAATCCATGTACACCGTGCCCTGCTGGGTGCGACTGTCTCGCACCGGATAACCGGTGGTCTAGGTAGGTTGTTTTCATAGCCGGTCAAACGGCAAGTTCAGTGCCCTCAGCAGAGGCATGAATGGTCAACTTAAACTGAGGCTAGTTGGCGTCATAAAGCCCTGATCGAAATTGGAGGGAACGGTCGGTATTGGCGTAAATGATGTTCTGGGACAGTGTGGGGGAATTTTGGAATCATAACTGCATGCTGATTTGCGGTTTTCAAGGAGAATGGGGATTTGAGCAATGCTGGCTTCGCTCTTGCATTGCCACACAGAGAGGATATTCGGGATCTGATCTTCCTTGGAGTCGGGCGGTCTTGCGACATGGTCGCTTGTTTTTGGAAGAACTTAGAATTCTTGGTTCAAAATGGTTCAAATGGCTCTGAGCACTATGGGACTTAACATCTGAGGTCATCAGTCCCCTAGAACTTAGAACTACTTAAACCTAACTAACCTAAGGACATCACACACATCCATGCCCGAGGCAGGATTCGAACCTGCGACCGTAGCGGTCGCGCGGTTCCAGACTGAAGCGCCTAGAACCGCTTGGCGACACCGGCCGGCAGAATTCTCGGACAGTCTTCGCGGCCAGGGGTTGACACAGAGTTGTTGCACGGCAGAAATCGGCGCCTACATCATCAGGACGCTGGATACCGACGACATGCTGCAGATTTCAGTACTGGCATTGTAGGACCTTATCAATTTGAGAGGCACCCACATGCCTTGCTCATACTGTGGCATCAAGCAGTCAGGCCTGCAAGATGAGTGGTCTGCCAAGCGAGTGGATTCATTCTTATTTATCGAGTAACATGAACTCTCGTACTCACAATTAAGTTACAAATTATCCTCCTGTATGAATAATACGCAACGGAAACGCATATCTGACTATCAGTGATTTACAGAACTCTGACTGTTCACTACGCACTGGCAATACCACATTTTCTTTTTGTCATTTATTTAACGGCTTTTACCAACACGTGGCCACCGCACTGAATATGAATGGCGCACACATAATAAATTCAGGACATTATGACAACATACAATTCGACGGAAAAGTCCACCAATCTTTTTCTTTTCACTATCTTATTTATTCCGATAAATTCTCTGACCTAAACACACAAATTCTATAACCTACAACAATAACACATGAGAAATTCCGCCCAGTGGGCATGGCTTTACATTGGTGAATCTCTATATTATGGTCTCGTAATTATTTAACGCTACAATGCACTTTCTGGACAGGATGGTGGATCTTTTATTATTTCTCACACTTCGACTCTCACAATCATCATCGCGAAACTTTCCTCCAGACCGAGCGGTACCGAAGGAACAAGCATAACCCACTAATCTTTTGAAACTACCTCGCTACTCTCCCATGCAAACCACAAATACCCAAATTACATGACATACACCACACTACGACATGGAATACAAACACTAAATAGTCACAACACTATCACTTTCAGCTTTCCCACTTCAATTAGTATTTATCCCAGATTCACACGACACTGCCCCACTTTGTAATTCTACCTTCCTACTATGAACTCTGAAGATATTTGCACGTCTTCCTGTGCAATGCAAGCCAAGTGACGTTGCTGGATAGACGGCCGACTCACCTTGCTTCTCTCTCAGAGTTTGAATCTAGCGTCACACGGAATCATATCACGCAAAGTAATATTAAGAACATATTCATCACACACGCGAGTCCTCAACTGATACAATGGACGAGTACTTCTCCTTATCCTTTGTCTCATACACAGACTGAGACTCACACAGTACTCACCACGTGGAAGTACTCGTCTCTAATTTCAAGTCCTGCACACGCCATTTCTTAAATATTTCAACTTATGGTACACACGCTATTTCTTAAATATTTCAACTTATTGTACACACGCTAGTAACTCAGCTTAACTTAAGCACACGGAAGTATTTCAACTTATTGCTACACGCGGTTTCATTTGACCGTTGGTCACTTCCGAAGATTACTACAATCCCATTAATATTACCTGCCTGACATTTAATTCTCCTCACAAAAGTTCCTGAAATAGAGAAATTATTATTTCAAACTACTCTTAAATATTCCACATGCATACCATGTCTCCACTCTTTTGTCATTACGGAGCACAACTAAAAACGGTCTTAACAGCACAAGATCCAGCGGCAGAGTGCTGAAACATGGCCATTCTCCAGGTCATCTCGCACCTATCTCGAGGTGGGGGAAGACCATGCTACCGTATTGGTCAGCCACATTTCAGGCGCTCAAAGCTCAGGTAAATTTCATCTCTTTGGTCCCACCAAAGGTGGCCAAAGGATCGACTCAAAGATGATCATATATTCACATTCACTATCTGCGGTTAGCAGATGACCATACATTCATTCATTTCACAGATCTCACCAAACTGGATGTAGGGATTTACTTTGTGGGAGTGCACATGTGATCAATTAAATAAATAAATTGTCATTCTTTCCCACACTGGTATCCGGCTTCGCTGTATTAATTGAAATTGAGTTATTTTACAAAAAAAATGTGTTGTTCTGACAAAAATAATGAAGTATGTTGTACCTATTTTCAATGTCGGGCGGTACTGTACCCATTCAAATTTTATACTGAATCCCTCAGCAGCACGCACGCTTGCTTTGCTACAAGTCCACCGTGCTTGTTTCTCCATGTGATCCCATTTGAGCTCTCACGATTAACTGCGATACTGCTATGTAGTCGGGAGATTAATATTTGATTCATTAGGACCTCCAGTCATTATCGTCAATCTATTGCATCACAGAGAGTAGGAGCCCATTATTCCCGAACCAACTGTTATTCTCATAATATTTCAGTATACCCAATCCTTTAACCTACTGTTTGTGTCAATAATCATGTGCATTTATATTCTGATGTATAATAAATCTCATTGTAATATTTAATCCGCATATCATTTCGTAGATATATGCAGAATCCCATTTCATTTTGTTTATTATGATAAGTTTCTCTTTCTTTATGAGTAGATTACGATTTTTATTAAATTATTGTGAGCGTGTACTGCTTATTTTACCAACTGGCAGGGGCCACCATCATTTTCTTCCTTTACCGTTGTGCGCATAATTAATTAGCTGGTAGATAAGGAGGGGGTCGACTGCATGTCACGTTCTCATGCAAAATTCGTCTGAATTAAAGAGGTACAAACTCTTCTCCACCCCGGCACCTCGCAACCTGTGACACCAACATGATGGCTGTCCAGCCCACAATGCACAAAGTATTACAGAATGCCTTCACCATTTGTTTACAAATCATTGGGTTCTTCACACTGGACCGGTACTTTGACAGGTCCGTTTCCCGAATTTGACGCCTGTAGACTTTTTTCTGTGGTGAAGCTGAAAGATGCTGTTTACAAGGACTTGCCAACTACACTCGATGATATGCAACCATGTATTACTGGAGCTTGCTCCGACACCTCCACTGAAATGCTAGCAGCTCTGCAGCACTCTTTCCTTACCAGACTGGAAGCGTGTATTGCCGCTGCTGGTGGTCATTATGAACACAGCCTGTGATGGTCAGTAGTCTCATTAATGCTAAGAACTCACATAATTAGCGTATGCACTTGTGTTGTTCTTTAGTGTGTGCTGTCACAGGTATTGTACAAGTGTCAGTTTGCCAACTTTTCAAAATACAGTATCTCGTAAACGACTCACACTAGAATCCTGCTGTAAACACCACTGAAATCGTAACTTACTGTACTTTTAATCTATTAATGTCAACAAGCACTGTTCCATTTAAAAAATAAATGTCGGCACAAAAAATACACTTTCTAAGTATTATTACGATCTGTTGATTGGCTAACAATACGAGTCCCTGACCACCAAGCTACTTTGTGAAACCGCACATCAGTAACACTTTCCATTTCCACATTACTTTCGGTGCGAGTTTTAGGTGTTTCAGCGTGCACACACTGGCAGAAAAAGACAACACCAAATAATAATGAATGTAGAGTAATGAAAATTCAGTAAGAAGTTTGTCTGGGTACATATTTAAGTGATTAACACTGCAAGATCACAGGTTAATGTAAGCGCCAGATAAACCATTAGAAATGTGGAATTCTGGCACATCAGTAACTGGTATAACCACCAGAATATTGAATGCAAGCATACAAACGTGCATGCATTGTGTTGTGCAGGTGGCGGATGTCTGTTTATGGGATTGAGTTCCGTGCCTATTGTACCAGGTCGTTCAACACAGGGACTGTTAATGCTGCTTGTGGATGACGCTAGATTTGTCGTGCGCTGAAGTGCGATGTGTGCACGACTGCAGACAGATCTGGTGGTCGACCAGACCAAGGCAACATATCGACACACTGTAGAGCACTTGGGTTGCAACAGCGATATGTGGACGAGCGTAGGAAAACGCTTCCTGGAAAGCTGTTCATAAATGGCAATACAATAGGGGTGGGGAGGGGGGGGTTGTTTTGGGAAGAGACCAAACACCGAGGTTATCGGTATCATCGGATTAGGGAAGGATAGGGAAGGAAGACAGCTGTGCACTTTCAAAGGAACTATCCCGGTATTTGCCTGGAGCGATTTAGGCAAATCACGCAAAACCTAAATCAGGACCAGTCCAGTGTGCTAACCACTGCGCCACCTCGCTCGGTTGCAGTAGAACAGGTCGTATCACCAGATTGCCGTGCATGTTTGCAGTCGGGATGTGTGGGATAACCACAAGAGTTCTCCTGCTGTCGAAATCGCAACCAGACCATAAGTGTAGTTCCGGTGTGTCTAGCATACAGATGGGTTGGTGGCAGTTCTGGCCTCCCCCTAACCAAGACACAGCCACCAGTTGTACGGAGGCAGAACTGCTGTGCATCAGAAAACACAACAGACCTCCACCTTGCCTTTCAATGAGCTCTCGTTTGGCACCACAGAAGATGCAAATGGCAGTGTTTTGGGGTTAGTGGAATGTACGTTACAGGCGGTCTGGCTCGGAGCTGACCTTGAAGTAACCGATTTGTAACAGTTCGTTTTGTCACTGTGGTGGCAACTGCTGCTCGGATTTCTGCTGCACATGCAGTACGATTAGTGAGAGCCACACGCTGAACACGATGGTCATTCGTGGTGTTGCGACTTTTTTTCCGTCAGTGTATATAAAGATTATTATATGAATGATGTTTAGGTTAGGATTATTTGTTTTGCAAGTGAATAAAAGCAGTTATTGCTTTGCTAAAAGCGCTTGGCAGCAATTTACTAAAGCATCATCAGCTGCCTGAAATGTATACCGTGTATATATTTTAATTTGTAAATAGCCTTTTTAAGTTATGTATTCTTCTATTGTACATATACAACATCTAACCAAAAGTATTCAGACACCTATTAATGGACATTAATATGGGCGTACAGTGGAGGCTTTCACAGCCAGATGTGCAGCGCAGCTCTGGACGAAACGTTAGGCCATACAGTCCGGAAGAGTCACCAAGTAGCTAATGTGCGGTGTGTCCACCCTTCGCCTTATGACGACTTGAATGGTGTTACTAAATGGTCTAGAGGTTGGCGTCGCTGCGTCTAGGTTGCGTGGTACTGGGTTATATACTTGTCAGAGTCGTAGGTTTTCTTCGTTTAGGAACAGGATATTGGTGTTTTCACCATCATTTTATCGTTATCACAAAGATGTTCAAGTGGCCGAAGTGGCATCAACTAGAAAGACGTAGAACAGGTGGTCGAACGACCCCAGATGGGGTACCAGCCATAGTGGAATTCACAAATATGGTATTGATGCATTTGATAAAGATGAGTGTCTCACAGGCATATTTTTAGATCTTTCTAAGGCTTTTCATGCTGGTGACAATGAGATTCTACTAATTAAACTAGAAGTATTAGAAATGAGACGGGTAGTTACTGGCTGGCTCTGATCATACCTAGAAGACAGATTACAAAGAGAAGAGATAACAAACACCTCAATTAAGTCTAAACGTTTATTAAAACGCTTACCGGAGACAAAATACACAGGAGCTCCTCAGGGTAGCATATTAGGACCATTACTGTTTATGATGTACATCAGTAATGTCAGTTATGGGGAAGAATTCTCTTTGCTGATGACAGTAATATTATAGTCACTGAGAAAACAAAAGAACACCTTGCAGAGAAAATAAATGAGACCCTCAAGCAAATATACAATTGGTCAATAAGTAAGAAAGTCACAATGAGCGAAAAGAAAAATAAAGCCATGAATCTCGGTTCGAAGAGTGAAAATGACCCTGTTAAATTAAATGTAAATGATACCTCTATAGGCCGCATAACAACTGCAAAATTTCTAGGAATGAATACTGATTCTCATTTGAAGTGATGTGAAACTTGCAAACAGAACGTCATCCGCATATTATGACTTGGAGTCCTGTCATCATTATATAACTGGGGATAAAATCCACGAAATATGAACGCAATTTGCAGACTGCAGAAAGGGACTATAAGAATAATAGCTAAATTAGCAGTCCTGCTCATTGTGAAGGTAAGTTCAAAACATTAGATACTTTAACTGCACCGTGTAAAAGCATTTAGCAAACAGTTGTACACATCAAGAATAACACTGATAATTATTTCACAGGTAGATCTAGAATGAGCTAGGAGTACCAAGAAAGAGTAAACATAAAACTCAAAACAGCACTTTCTGCAAATAAAACTGTGCAATAAATTACCAGAGGAGATTAAAGAAACTTCTAAAACAAACTTATTGTAAAGGCAGCTGAGAAGTATATATTAGCCCAGAATTCAATACCATGAAGGGGTACTTAAGTAACACAGAGTGGGGGTTTGTAAAAAGTTTATCCCAAATGATAATCACAATAATAAACATCTAATGTTCCACATAACACTTTCACACTACATTTATTCCTTATTTTTTCCCTTTTCTAGGAAAACATACTCCCAAATCTGCACAGTACTAATACCTCATCCTCTTTCGGAGCTAAACATCTCCCTCGTTATAAGGGATACTGACAGAGTTTTTCAAGTTAGTAAATAGGTAGTTGTGGTGCAGAAAATGGTCCTGACATCAGCAGATAGTACAAAGTATAGTTTTATGAAAAAATGTGTGCTCATCGAATTCATTGACTGGGAGTGAGAAAGGATTGAAGTGTAGCAACAGCCTCTTATAATTATTAAATAAGTTTTTTTAAATCTATCGTTCACTGTGGGTAAACCGAATGCAGTAGCACTGATTTAACCAGATTAGCTTTGGATTTGCGACGATGGTAGCGTCCGTCTTCATACAGCCATCACGATTTAGGTTTTCAGTGGTTTCACTGAAGTATTTCAGGCAAATGCCGAAATGGTTCCTACTAGAAGGCCAAGGTCGACTACCTGTTCCATCCTTGTCGTGCTCAGATTTTAAGTCCGTAAATGTGAACTACTTTATTTCTGCTGTTCTTAAATTGTAATACCGAGACATGTACAGTATATTTGTAAAAGATAGCTACGAATAAATAAAACTACTGCTACTGCTACTAATACTACTACTATTACTACAACAGTGACGGTAATAAATAACCAGAATAAACAGGTACAGATCGCCGAACGAGCCCAGATGGGGTATCAACCATAGTGGAATTCGCAAATATGGTATTGATGCATTTGACAAAGATGAGTGTCTCACAGGCATATTTTTAGATCTTTCTAAGGCTTTCCATGCTGGTGACAATGAGATTCTACTAAGTAAACTAGAAGCATTAGAAATGAGAGGGGTAGTTACTGATTGGCTCTGATCATACCTAGAAGACAGATTACAAAGAGAAGAGATAACGAATACTTCAAGTAAGTCCAAACGTTTAGTAAAACACTTACCGGAACAAAATATAGAGGAGTTCCTCAGGGTATCGTATTAGGACCATTACTGATATATATATATATATATATATATATATATATATATATATATATATATATGTATATCAGTGCTACAGCTCTCTCAGACAGTATGTCTGGGTTTGTATCAGTGTTGAACTTCACAGTAACAACTACACTGCACACACAACGAGAACAAAGCAGCGGGTATAATATCCGAGTGCTGCATCAGAACTGTCAGAGGATTGTTAATACGTTGTTTTGTTTCTGACGGACAGAGAGAAATTGTCTATCAAGTTACGGTCCCTATTTGGCGAGGAGAGAGAATTTCATGTAGTCCAATTAGGGCAAAATCACGGCTGACCTATTTTAGTTCTATCCAGAAAGCTGAAAACTTGGTATATGAAACGCGTAACTGAAATACCTATGTCAGATAAAATTAATACATTCCAATATTCACAACACTGTTCTTTCACATCAGAAAACTCTGCTTTTTTGTCCAACGTGTGTCTGCAGTGATCATATTGGTGACAGACATACTTTTGTTTGTTATAATACACAGGAGGAAAAAAGGCAAACAACTAGACTTTAATATTGTCTTACTGTTAGTAATACAGACAGGAATCGCACTGCCAATGTTAGGAGAAAAGGCGATGGGGCTAATCCGTAGTTTCTAAAACCTTTCCACATTCTTACGAGAGAATTCAGGGAAGATTCATTTAGAATATTCAGGAAGAGTGATACGATTTAAAATTGTTTAAGAAGGTTCCACTTCTTCGTACCGGATGTTTACTGCCTAGGGCTAATTAAAACTATATTTCCACAAATGAGACTTTAGTACTAAGTAATTACCATGTTGTGTAATTTACTTATTAAAAATTTGTGTAAGAGAGCAGGAAACGCTTTAATCTTCGTTAGAAGCCGTTTAAGCACTGGCACTAATATCCATCATGGAATACCAAATACAGTATGAACATTTTCTTTACTGAAAGATCGCATTGATAGCTCACATGGCACAGACGTTCCAGAAACCATAAAAAATCATGTCACATCGGGAATAATGTGACGTAATGAAGGAAATTTGGTATTTTCTCTTAATTAAATTCCGTAGATTCCCATCAATATACTTCAGCTGCTTTACTCTTTTCTGGAATCAAAGCTTGACAGATATGAAAGTGTCACAGAAACGTTATTTGAAGTTTTTGATGTGCAGCCACTACGAATCAAAACACAAGAAAATTAATGACTTTAGCTGCCTGTGGGCATTGATTTAAATCACTGGGGACAGTTGAAAATTTGTTCCACATCGGGATAAAAACAGAAGACATGAGTTCGGAGCACAGTCTGGTACAAACATTTAACTTTTCCCAGTGATTTATGACTCTTGTCGGACTGGAAAAATAGGGTACAAAGACTATGACTAAACTGCTGTTTAAATATTTATCGCATTGCAAATATATTGAAAAACATTTGGGAAATCATGAACGAATTTTCAGACCATTTTGAGGAGAAATAATCTTTTTCAGCAACGGAAATATTAGTCTTCGATGAAAAATGAAAAGCTCTAATAAAGATGGAAAATATCACCAGGAGTTTTTATACTTAGACAACACAATACAGCAATCATGAACATGAAGGATGGTAACAGCATAAATTGTTTAAGAGCGAAATGATACTGTCATATCAAAGACAGGTTACAGTTCTACATGCATTATGAAATATGAAACGGTTCCTGTAAATGAACACTTACTGTAAGAGCCTGAGTGATGTGAATAAAAGAAACGTTACGTAACAGAATGTCATCAGTGTACTGTGCTCTTAAAGTTCAGACATCAGAGTGTAATAGTCTGTGCTTTGTAATCACATATTTCTTGTACGTATGCTAAATTTAATGTTGTAAAAGCCCTTTTCCTAGAAATCAAATGTACTTAATATGAGCACAATTTTCAAATGACGTTTTTAATTCTTGTGACTTATTTTTTTGGAGTCAATGTAAGGATGTACTTGCGGAGTTGCCATCATGAGTGCACTTTCTGAGTATATCAACCCATAGGGTACAGCAAGGATAATGTTAACAGTTACTACAAAAACAAAAATAAGAGTATAACAGAGCTTATAGTCACATGAAAAAGGACAATAGTAACACCAAACAGCATTTTCTGTCAGGGAATAAATGTTTCCTAAACCAATGGATAATCAACATCAGAAAAAATTTATTAAACGTTGTCATTAGATGTGCCTCAAATAATAGTTACTGAATAATAAATGACAAGTAACGACACTCAAGTATATGTCCACTACATATAAAATATTAACCTTCCCATATTACTAAGGTCAACATTTCATACTATGAAATATATACGTTTAATATTATTGTATTAAATTAAGATATGTAAACGAAACACGAATTATAGTACGGAAACGGAATAGTGTTTGCTAAAACTTTTTTAATTAATATTTTACTTTTACCTTAGAATTTTAAATTTGAGTAATGCCATGGTGGCCACACACATGGAAGCGACACTGAAGTGATTCAGGTACATATTTTTGTTGGTACCGAATGTGGATAATAAATGAACACTATGTAAAATTTTTGTCTGTTACTCAAATCTCAACACCACCCAAGACTTCAAATAAAGCAATGGAACTGTAACTCTGAACGAAATTACGTCAGCTGATCACTGCAGTTGCAAATTGGTTACCTTCTAGAGAGGAGGGGGTCTCGATTAAACACCAGAAAATAAATGTAGGTAAGTATCTAGTGAGGTGTTTGTCAAGGGAAAAATTTGAGATGATTTTCAATTGTTATGGTTTGTCGCAAAACATATATTTCAAAACTACGATGGATCAAAAATAGTGAACGTCGAGAAAATGTGCGCCTACATACAATGTTTGCATTCTGATATTTAAAGTAAGTGAAGGGTCTATTCTGTTGATTTCGGTTAGTGGCTAGTTTAAATGTCAAAAAGAAACAGGTAGATGGCAAGGTGTATATCGCTGAGTAGTGTTTGCAGTCAATTACTTCGCGAAAATGGCTGCCAACTGTGTTGAATCTGAGGGCCACCGCCGATGCGCCGGAGCTATATGGAGCTCATTGGCGGCGAGGGCACAGACGCAGTAGCTTGAGGACGGTGTGATGAGACTGTCAATTGGGGTGGAGGTGGAGGAACATTCATTCAGGTGCCTCCCATCACCGTCGTTCTATTTGTACGTAACTACATAACGGCGGCCGTAGATACAGATCCTTGCACGATGTTGGCCATTCGCGGTTTGAACATCCGCTACACTCAGCTTCGCCAACAGATTCGGAGTCGTCACGTGATGTAGACTCTTTCGGTGATAAACGCTAATATGCTGCCCTCTCTCAGTTTCGCCGGCATCTTCACAGGGTGTATATTCTCTGGGTAATAAGCGCTAGTAATCGTACATCGCGTCCCGTTGCCAATCATGGCATTGTGGAAGGCATTGTAATGTGTCGATTATTAGCAACGCCAAAATCATAGACTTTGCCGTGGTGGAACCCACTAGGAACACAAGAATAAACGTTGAGAGTGTGACTACCATGGCAAGAGACACTGCATAGAGAAACTGCCCTGCTTAATAAAGGCGAACACTCCGTGTCTGATGCGAAACATCGACAGTAGGGTAGACTGGTGTACATTGGTACCTTCACACTTTCGCCTCTAATCAGCCCTGTAACAGAAGTTTAAGGTACTCAAATGGCTCTGAGCACTATGGGACTTATGGGACCGATGACCTCGCAGTTTGGTCCCTTCACGCCCCCTCTTTCAACCAACCAACCAACCACTATGGGACTTAACTGCTGTGGTCATCAGTCCCCTGGAACTTAGAACTACTTAAACCTAACTAACCTAAGGACATCACACACATCCATGCCCGAGGCAGGATTCGAACCTGCGACTGTAGCGGTCGCGCAGTTCCAGACTGTAGCGCCTAGAACCGCTCGGCCACTCCAGCCGGCTAATATGCTCGTACTTTCTTATTCCATTTTTTAAATGATACCATTCCCTTTTTAGGTGGTGCAGGCTGTTTATGAAATTACAGAAATTTGGTATATTAAGGTTTTTCCAAATGTGAAAACATGTTCCAAAGTACAACATGGTCACGTACATAGTAACAAATATTCGATCGTAATTTAAAAGCGTTGCAATCGAAAAAATCTTATCATTATCATCTATTTGTTACTTTATATTCCAAGTTATATTAAGGTTTTTCCAAATGTGAAAACATGTTCCAAGGTACAACATGGTCACGTACATAGTACCAAATATTCGATCGTAATTTAAAAGCGTTGCAATCGAAAAAATCTGGTCATTATCATCTATTTGTTACCTTATCTACGGTGCGTCAGTAATCTGTAAGTGAAATCAAATTAAGCAGAAGTATAATGCGAAACCAGTTATAAGTTAAATTATTTTGAAACAGTAGTTATTGCAAACTAACACGAATTTCCATTTTCAAGACAGACAAAATTGTTAATACTTTAACGCAACTTAGTTCATTTGCAAGTACCACATCTTCCATGGTAAAATACGTTCTTTCGTTTCAAGGTAGAAGACGGTGCACAACCTACGAAATAGAGAGCAACTCCACACCTGTTACGTAAGTAGCATTAACAAAAACAACATTACACTCATCATAAAATTCTCTAGCTGAAGAATTAACAATATACACCAAACAACTTTAAAGTATTATACAACACCTGAAGGTGTAGAACGTGAAATATCTACAACTGCAGCCTAAAACAGAACCTCATGCCTGACAACAAAATCTGTAGAAAATAGAGAAAACTGCTTATGGCGGTCTCTAGTGCAAATTCCTTCACGTGATTCTCCAACAAGCCACTAGACTGAAGTATCGATCAAAAAACATCATGTTTTCCTAGGTGACTATCCGTTAGGCACAACGCCTTCCCCTACCTAAGCACCGCAGTTTGGTGCTGAAATGCAGAATGCTCTGAAGTGAAACGGTTGTGTGGCTAGGGCCTTCCGTCAGGTAGACCGGTAGCCTGGTCCAACTCTTTTTAGTTGACGTCACTTCAGAAACTTGTAAGTCAATGACAATAAAATAATGATGAAGACAAGACAACAACCAGTCCCCGAGAGGAGAAAATCTTCGACCCGGCTCGGAATCCAATCTGGGCTCCTCGTATGACATCCCGCCACGCTGACAACATCTTTTATTTTTCTCAACTATGGAGACTGACAGAATGCGCTGGTCAGTGTAATTTGGTTCTGGAGGGCAAAGTGGAGTCGGAGAGCCTCATATTCTCGGAAAAAAGTAGAAAAATTAGGATTTACTGTCCAGTCAAAGAACAAATTATCAGAGATGGAGCTGAAATGCAGATCAGGTGCACGGTGAGGAAAGAAAAGACGTGTGCGCTAGAGCGTTGATAGATCGGCTTACAATGGATTTCGTAATTGTATTTGCTTAAGGATACCGCTCCGCTCTGCAGCCTCTTGGTTATATTCTCGGTGAAGTGGACTGTGGATTAGAAAGTGTCGCAACTGCATGTGGTCAAAAGCAAAGTGAAATTTGTGTCTAAAGAGGAATGGGAATTTAAGGACTGCGTCGACTGTCGTAATGCGCTACTTTTGCTTTTGCGTGTGGTTAATCTTTGTGAGGAGCAGAGCACTGAATGAAAGCAAAAAGGATGCTGTCTGTTTTTTCGACGAGAGGAGACAGTACCGGTGTCATGTTGAGACGCGTTGGTAAGAGTGAGGATTCATCCGGGTTAGTAGGATGAGAATTTAAATTTCACTTTCAGCAACGTGACATCCAAATCTAATTTCAGCGTGCTCTGAAGTATACCCCGTTTTCCTCATAGTACATCGAGGGGATGAAATTTCCACTGCGTGCGGAATGAAGTGTACACAGTAGCTCATTTTCCAGGAGAAAAGCAATGTCTCTTTCAGATTCGAAGAGCAGATGATCGATTGCAGCAAGGTTGAGCTTTGTGGACTGCACGTGTTCGAAAAAACCGAAGATAATTAAAGGAAGGTCGAAAAATGGGCATTTTACAAGTTACATAACAGCCTGGCCACTTGCATTTATTGAAAGTGGGTACGTAAATTTCATTTACTTCCTTGTAGTTCTGCGCCAATGACGATAGTCTCGTACAAGTAGTTTGAATGCGCTGGTATCTTTGGTGTAAATTGTTCAAAAAAACATTGGAATACGGCTGGTGGTCCGCTGGCAGTGAATGGCACATTCGGATACTAACGCATGACAAGAAACTTGTTAATCGCCATAACATCTTTCTATTCATCATCTAGGGAAATTAGAAATTCGTTTACGATAGTTTGAATTTAGAAAAACATTCATCTGAGTTTAACCAGGTAACAGTTCATCAGAACTTATAATAACATAAAGGCCGATGGGAACCAGAGTGTTGGTCGTGTTCTTAAAATCACCGCGAAGCTACATGCTTCTGTCGAACTTTCTAATAGCGATAGGAGTTGTCCAAACGGCACTGGAGACGAACGTGGTAACTCCAAGAATGATCAATTGATCTAGCTCAACCGTCACATCTTCCTTGATGAAATACGTGAAGTACCGAGGGCGACAAAAAGAAAAAGAACACCGAGAGTGAAAAAAATTAAAAGACAAACGCTAGACAATAGTTACAAATGCGTTTGACATCATATGGTCATATTCGATGTCATAAGGTTCCGAAAGCATTAAATGTTCCTTAACCGAAGATATTTTCGGGAATTTGTCTTTTAAATATCAATAACGATAGCATACGCACACTTTTATGTTTCAGCATCTTCAGAAGTGGTACAGTGATGGGAACCTGTTTTTCCATTATAATTTAAATATCAGATGCGCGACCTGCAAACACTGGTGAACCAGGGTGAATACACGCCACCCAATTCGTGTGTTAAACCTGAGTCCTTGCAGGGGGATACACAAATGTTTAGTATGCAGATTAACAATAAGCTTTTTAGTTTTGGCTGCTACCAGATTCCACATTCTCTTGATGCTGGTTACGAGCTGTGCACATTGTGTGGAGTGGAAACGTTGCTATGAAGTGTGGCTGTGGTAGACGTTGAGGACATGACGTTTCCTCTTTAGTCCAGTGCCGAGAATCTCGATGTGGATGTTTCGAAAATCAGACGGATCAGAAGAGACCGTAGGTATTACGGAACTGCGATGATGTAATGATGTGTCGCACATTGAACTGTACTGAAACACTGTAGATGTAACAATTTCTTTCGTGGTTCAATGCAGGCCCCAATGTTCGACAAGGCGGTCTTGCACATTTCATCCCCATCGACGTGCAAGTCGCCGAAGTGGCGTAAAACTTAGACTTACACCCGGCGAACAGTCTACCCGACGGGAGGCCCTAGTCACACGATATTTACATTTAACTACAGGGTATAGTTTACACACAAAGTATGTGCTGAGACAACCAAACAAAGGAAAGTGATTGCTTCAGGTCGGAAGTACTTAGGTAATAACAGGCAACAATGACAAAGCTATAACACCCACAGTGACACATATATGAGACAGGCGACATATCATCACCCTTCAAGAAGAGTGTAATGATTGAGTTTCTGAAAAACACAGGAGCTGACGGGTGTATTACTAAACTATTTACATTAATAAGTCATGGTTGGAAAGCCGGCCGAAGTGGCCGTGCGGTTAAAGGCGCTGCAGTCTGGAACCGCAAGACCGCTACGGTCGCAGGTTCGAATCCTGCCTCGGGCATGGATGTTTGTGATGTCCTTAGGTTAGTTAGGTTTAACTAGTTCTAAGTTCTAGGGGACTAATGACCTCAGCAGTTGAGTCCCATAGTGCTCAGAGCCATTTGAACCATGGTTGGAAAATACATAAATCAATTATTTACAAAATAATGCAATAAACTGGCAGAAGCCGATGTTGGGAAAAACCTGTTTGGGTTTCAGGGAAATGCACGGACAAGGGAGGCAATATTAACCCTAAGACCTATCTTAGAAGATGGGTTGTAAAAAGGCAAACCTATGTTTATAGTACGTGTAGATTTAGACAAAGCTTTTGGTAATGTCGACTGGACTACACTCTTCGAAATTCTGAAGGTAGCTGGGATAAAGTATTCACAGCTTGCACAGAAATCCGACTGCAGTTACATGAGTAAAGGTCATGAAAGAAAGCAGCAGCTGTGAAGGAAACAAAAAAGAGATTTCGAAAGGAAATTAAATGTCCAGGAGGAGTAATAAAAAACACGGAAGTTTATTGAGGACATTATAATTCGTCAGAGACTGCAAAGGACTACGCCGTCCGGTGTCGCCGAGCGGTTCTAGGCGCTTCAGTCTGGAACCGCGTGGCCGCTACGGTCGCAGGTTCGAATCCTGCCTGGGGCATGGATGTGAGTGATGTCCTTAGGTTAGTTAGTTTTAAGTAGTTCTAAGTTCGGGGGGACTGATGACCTCAGATGTTAAGTCCCATGGTGCTCAGAGCCATTTGAACAATTTTTTTGCAAAGGACTTGGAAGAGCAGGAATGGATAGCGTCTTGAAAAGAGATTGTAAGATGAATATCAACAAAAGTGAAACAGAGATAATGTAGTACAGTCGAATTAAATCCAGCGATGCTGAGATTTGTGGATTAAGAAATAAGATGTTAGTAGTAGATAAGTTTTTCTATTAAAAAATACACTTGTTTTTATGTGTAGTTGCATAAGTAGGAATAAAATGATAAAGTGTTCATTAATGTCAGCACTAATCATGTATACATATCCTGTAAACTGACTGATTCCACACCATTTCGATAAAAGAATCGTTCAAATGACCTACTGAACGCGTAAGTAACTAACCAACTGTGGTATCGATACCACCCTACTGGCGTTCTACAATTCGTAATGGAATTGCGAGTTTCCGTGCAACGCCGATACTGTTTGTGTGGGATCTGGCAAACCCAGTGCCCAATGGAGCACGCTTACAGCGCCACAGCTCCATTGGCTCTGGACTTCGAGCGCCCTTTGCCGCCACGATATAGGATGGCGGCAGCAGAGACTCACCCCATCTGTATTCAGAGCCTCTTCACTTTGCTGGCGCTGCCTAGCTGCATCTCCGACTCCATCGCTCGTGCCTTAGCCTACTACAGCGAGCCTCATGCTAACTGACACTCTGATAGCTGGACTCTGTTTCTTGTTGCATGCTTTGTGTTGAGTCTTCGTCTGCTGAGAGAATTACAAATTAAGTCAATTTTCCGTTTGTTGTATTAACTTGTTCACTAATCATTTCTGCTCCTATCCAGCTTTGCTGCGAGGATAGTTGCACCCCGTCGCCCACCTCTCCTTACTGTCGAGTACGAAATGGTACACAACCCTAACTAGCTCTGTGGGCAGCAAAGTAGCTGATGATGGTCCAAGTAGAGAGGAAATAATGTGCAGACTGACAATAGCAAGAAAAACATTTCTGGAAAAGAGGAACTTAGCACAACGTTCCTGAAGGTATTTGTCTTGTACAGATGTGAAATGTGTGTATAAACAATTCAGACAAGAACAGAATGTAGGTTTTGAAATGTGGTGCTACAGAAGAATGTTGATGATTAGACTGGCTGAGGAGGAGATATTGAGCCGGCCGAAGTGTCGCCGAGCGGTTCTAGGCGCTGCAGTCTGGAACCGCAAGACCGCTACGGTCGCAGGTTCGAATCCTGCCTCGGGCATGGATGTTTGTGATGTCCTTAGGTTAGTTAGGTTTAACTAGTTCTAAGTTCTAGGGGACTAATGACCTCAGCAGTTGAGTCCCATAGTGCTCAGAGCCATTTTTTTGAGGAGATATTGAACCGAAATGGGGAGAAAGAAATTCCTGCCACATCTTGGCTAAACCAACTGATCGGTTGATAGGACACACTATGAGGCATCAAGGAATCGTTAAGATGGTAGTGGGGTGAAGTAAAAATTGTTGAGAAGACCAAGGCTCGAATAGAGTAAGCAAGTTCATACAGATGTGTATTGTAGTAGTTATGAAGAGATGAAGAACCTTGCGGAAGTTACACTTCCGTGGAGAACTGTATCAAACCAGTCTTCACATGGAAAACCACTACAGCAACGACAGGTCAGTTATTTTGCTGCAACTGTTGCCCTCATACACTGCCATTACTGAACGTACGGTTCGCATTGCCAGCAACATTGGTCATTGCTAAAGAAACACATACATTACTAGTTGTTCCAATATAATTTTGAAACTACAAAGAAAATAATATATTTATTATTATCACAAAGTCAGCACAAGAAATTCGTAGAAACACTTTTTTAAGGAAGATAAAGTTCAGAAATGATTAAAACGTTAGAATTTCGAGAAGCTGTGTTTCATCTGTAGGAAGGGTAATTTTGAAACTTTCTGGCACAATAAATCACTGTCCCAAACCGGTACACTTCTTCGTTCTTCCAGGGTCACTAATCAAGCCAGCGGGAGAGCTTCTATGACGTTTGGAGAGCAGGAGTAATTCTATAGGGATAATTTGATTGTTGCCCATCGAATATGCGCAAAACAAGATGACAGAAAATATAAAACGGTGAGAACAAAATAAATCCTGGAGATAATGGTGTCTATGAACGCTCAGCACTCTGGGAAGATATGGGTACTGACAGTTCCAAGCGTACCTCGAAATAAGAACGTTGAAACATGTAACGTTACGTGTTTTTAGGCGAGCTGATTGTCCGCCTTGAATTGGTACGGGTAGGATCAATCTGTTGTACAGCTGAACACTAGTGGCCCCAATGGCTCAGGGGGTCCAAGCAATTCCAGGTGCAGAGACGAGGAGTACCTGGCAGGGAATATTAAAATCCCAACATGGGGAATTTTGTCGCTTAAGAGGACAAGCAATTCCTCAAGAACAGGCGGAGTGACAGACAAGCTGAAAAATTATTTCTTACAGCTCTTTGAGAGAGTCTATAATAATTTAACGTCAAAAATGCAAATGTGAATATATCTGCGATCTCAGAAAAACGAGGTGCATCCAAGGACACAACACTATTTCAATATCTTTGAAACTAAAGGAGGTTAATATGTCACGGTGAAGAAACATTTACGAAATGAACTTATGAATTAACATCTTTTAATCACTTCATGCGAGTTCAATGAAAAGTATCTGACATGATAGCATTGCTCTGTAGCTATTACCCCTGAAAGCTAGGTATCTATATCTATTTTAATTATTAATTTATAACATCTATTATATATTTTTCATTATGCAAATGTTTGTTAGAACACTATATTCTCCATATTCACACAGCTAATGAATACAGCATGAATATCTTACGTATTGTCATACTTGCGTATTTATTCAATGGACAGTTTACTGTTTTGGAAATAACTTTAACTGTTGATTGCAAGTGCTATTAAAAATAATACTAATTTAAATGTATAAGTCGCATGTGAACTGACACCACCGTTGGAAAGAGAACCAGACGACGCTTCTCTCAAGAAGCGGTAAATAATTCTTTAAATTATATTTCACGACAATTCATTGTCATTTAATGTAGACACACTTACGCAATAACACTAGATTATTTATTTATGAACAATCCTTTACTTGTAATTATTGTGAACGATCTGAGTGTGACCGAATATTTGTAATATTTCTTTACTTATATATTGTAATATATTAGTCTGGAAAGTGATCAAGACGAATCAGACCATGTCTGCAGCACATAAGAAGGACGTATTTTTGGTGGGGATGGCCTTCAGCCAGTGGAGAAGCGGACCATAGCGGAAAACTATGGGAGTCAAGTGGAGCCTGGGAGCGATGCGGGACATTTTTACTTTTGTTCTTGAAGAAGGCAGAACCGCCTAGGATATAGTGCTTTACCGCCGGCCGTAGTGGCCGGGCGGTTCTAGGCGCTTCAGCCTGGAACCGCGCGACCGCTACAGTCGCAGGTTCGAATCCTGCCTCGGGCATGGTTGTGTGTGATGTCCTTAGGTTAGTTAGGTATAAGTAGTTCTAAGATCTAGGGGACTGATGACCTCAGATGTTAAATCCCATAGTGCTCAGAACTGTTTGAACCATAGTGCTTTACTCGGTCATATGGCTGATAGATTCTGGGCTGTGAACGGCAGCTACCATACTTCAGCTTCTGAAGGGACTTTATACATCGAGAGATCTTAATGTGGTCCAGAATACTTTTTGCTGCTTGATTTGCGGAAGTGAGAACAGACAGAGGATGAATTACTACTCATCGTATTCTGTATGTTATTTATGAATCAACATGTTTAACTCCGAACTATTTTGAGCTGATGGATCTTCTGTGTACTGGGATCACGTAATGGGTTTAGTTTTGGCGTATCTTTGATTTGAGATGTCATTTCTTGCGTTAACATTATTCAACATAACTCCCTGTCGTCTACATCAGTTACAGACTTTGAAATAGAACCAGTTTTAGTAAATTATTGATTTAACTTTTATTTTTTATTTCCGTATATTTTATTAACTCGCAGTTATAGCTAACGAATAGACTATTTGACTGCAGGATCACAGCTACAGATTATTATTAGCAGCTAATTAACTGCGGGGCAGAAAGCAGACGTGCACAGCTCGACCCTATGACTACACTGAGCTATTCTTTTTAAACAGAACCGTGCGTAGCCCTAGTACCTGAAGTACGAGTAACTACAAGTAAAGTCGCAACTGGTCTGCTTGTATGGACTGCTGTTTAGAAGAGCAACTACTCAACAGTAAAAGCTGAGGTATCGTCGCAAAGACATATACGGAACTCACGGTATGTGAAGAGTATCCTTGTGTTCTAAATCACGTCATTCCTTTTTCGGTCTCGTTTGATGTACTTCAGTGAAATAAGTATCTGAGCCTCCAGAAGCTTATTACGACTCTTCTCTATTTCGTTCTGTAGCATCCGTGTTGCTGCTGCTTCAAGAAGATACCGTCGACTCTTCGGAGCCTGAAATTAATCTGGTTATTACCTGCGTTGTCGCAGGTGACCTAATTAATCCTTATTTTCACAAGTGAGCGTTTAGCTGTGAAGGCATTACATAGGACTGTACATCGGAAGGCAAAGAGTTACCCCTAGACACAGACACAGACGCACTCAGAGCAACCACTGCACCGCTTTCACTCCTCGACAGAGTGCGGGGGGCGAGATTCGTGAAACTGGGTCAGCTTACTGCGACCGAGCAAACGAACCGCACAAGAGAGCGCTTGCGACGACAACAGCAAACGAGAACCAACGCTGACGTCACACACGAGAGCAGTGCCTGTTTCAGAGAAATACTTATTTGTGTATTCGCGTGACGACGCTAGCGTTGCTTTGTCATTTGTGGGTTTGTTTCATCCGCACAGCAGACGGTGTCGTCATGCAAACAACAAACCTGCTTTCTCGAAGACGAGGAAGGAGGAAGTCCTCCGAATGGAAATGAGCACCTAAATGAGACCCACGACACTATAGACAGTTAATTGAAAAGCTAGTTCAACACTTGGCACGTTTCCTCATCGGGCTTAAACCATCATTCACACTGTTTCATCAATCTTTGAGATATCTCACTCCTATAATGACAAGAATATTTAATATTTACTTAGCACATTCCAGATCTGCACACACAAGATTCTCTGGCGTGAATGGTCCTAATCTCGGGTAGTTGAAGTGTTTTCTAAGGCAAGTAATTAGAGTCTGGTCACTCTTTCGAATACCTCAAAAAAGTGCAAAACTTTCGGCCAAAACTGAATAACAGATAGTTGTTGAAATGGTTCAAATGGCTCTGAGCACTATGGGACTTAACATCTAAGGTAGTCAGCCCCCTAGAACTTAGAACTACTTAAACCTAACTAACCTAAGGACATCACACACATCCATGCCCGAGGTAGAACTCGAACCTGCGACAGTAGCGGTCGCGCGGTACCAGACTGAAGCGCCTAGGACCGCTCGGCCACAGCGGCCGGCAATGGTTAGTTGTGAACGTAAGAGTTCACATGTGTAGTGGCTATGTACACTGATGAGCAAAAATATTATAGAGTGTTAGTCCACCTTCAGAGTCCAAAACCGCAGCATTTCTACGTGGCATAGATTCGGCGAGTCCTTGAGAGGTATGTGGCAGCGGATGTCTATGCACAGGTAGCGTAGTTTCCGTGGTTTGTGGACGCAGAGCTGGCTCAGGAGAGCTTACCAGATTCAATTCAGATTGGGAGAATATGGTGGCCTAGATATCAACGTACATTCATTATGTTCCTCAAATTGCCTCGTGACCCGCATAGTTATCCTGCTGAAAGATGTCATCCCGTCGCAGAAAACATTAAGCATGAAGGGATGCACGTGCTCCGCAATAACGTTCTTGCATTCAACAACTGTCATGCTGCCTTCGATTACTACCAGAAGTCCTATGTAAGATCGGTGAAAGTCCCCCATAGAATAATTCTGCTACCAGCATCAATTGTCAGTGGTGCTGTCCATGTTTGGAGCAGCGGTTCACCTTGATGACGTATTGGGACACGTTAATCGACTTCCATTCTCGATGATCTCGCGCCCATTGTAGTCGCAACTGACGATTCCGTTGGATCAACACGGGAAAACGTAGGGTCCTCTGTTGCGGCGTCCGTGTTCAACGGTGTGTCTTAAACCACTTGTTTCTGCACAAGTATTGTTCTCTGTCGTCAACTCTGGCAAGGGTCGCCGATTATCCTGCTTTACGGAGAGTACAGGCTTGCGAGTCCACGGGTTTTGCGATGAGGTGTAAGCTTCTATCACCTTACCGCCTGCTCGTGATTTCACTATCCAACAGCTTTCCACACACCGCTCAAAACAGTAGCACGCCATCAGTCGACCAATTTCTAATTTCCCAGAGGCTCGCCGGCCGGAGTGGCCGTGCGGTTCTATGCGCTACAGTCTGGAACCGAGCGACCGCTACGGTCGCAGGTTCGAATCCTGCCTCGGGCATGGATGTGTGTGATGTCCTTAGGTTAGTTAGGTTTAATTAGTTCTAAGTTCTAGGCGACTTATGACCTCAGAAGTTAAGTCGCATAGTGCTCCGAGTCATTTGAACCATTTTGAACACAGATGCTCGTTCTCCGACGCCGACTCCCTGCGTCAAAATAGCTAGCAGCAGTGGATTTTGCTATTTATTGTCCTTATAACGGCTTGAATCATAACCCATTCGTCTCTGGTGCGCTTACATACAAAGCGCAACACAATTAAAGAGTCACTTTTTTGAAACCATGTAATTGCCTCCCAGTCCAACGTAAAAGTTTGAAATTTGGCACAAAGATGCCTACAACCTTCCTCTGTATTGGTGCAAACTAGTGCCGACCTGTGACGTCACCCTCAGTCGTGGCTATGCTTCAGGCAGCAAGACGCCGACATATGGAAAACAAAGCCAGAGCTCAGAAAATAATGTGAGGTGTAATGTGGGTTAATGATGTCACATTAGCACAAAATTTCACCACAGTCTTGCCAAACGCCACCGAAGATGTGTCACGATATGGGGAGCACTTAGAACCCCTCATACCCACGTTTCACCAGTTATTTTGACACCTTTTCGATAGAGCCCAGAACCGCAACGCCCAGCGTTGAAATCATACTGTTTTCTTGTGGGTGCCAGAGAGCAACACTTCAGACACACCGCCGTACTCTATCGACACAAAAAGGCCTCAGAGTGTGGCATGAAGGGAGTCATTGAAATACATCATCCCATATATACAGACATCAAAAAAAGTTTTGAATCACCTAGGTCTCGAGAGTTCCGGAACCTGTACAGAAAATTGGAATAGAGACCAACATAAGCATCATTTCTGCCTTTTCATTACTCATGAAAGCGACCATATAGCGAGACCTTCAGAGGTGGTGGTCCAGACTGTTGTACACACCGGTACCAGTAGCACGTCCTCTTGTATTGATACATGCCTATATTCGTCGCGGCATACTATCCACAAGTTCATCAAGGCACTGTTGGTCCAGATTGTCCCACACCTCAATGGCATTTTTGCGTAGATCCCTCAGAGTGGTTGTTGGGTCACTTCGTCCCTAAACAAGCCCTCTCAATCTGTCCCAGGTATTTTTGATAGGGTTCATGCTAGCCATCTAGGAGAGCGATTTCGTTATCCTGAAGAAAGTCATTCGAAAGACGTGCACGGCGGGGTCGCGAATTATCGTCTACGGAGACGAATGCCTCGCCAATATGCTGGCGATATGGTTGCACTATCGGTCGGAGGATGGCATTCACGTTTCGTACAGCCATTACGGCACCTTCCATGACCACCAGCGGCGTACGTCGGTCCCACATAATGCCAACCCAAAACAGCATGGAACCTCCACCTTACTGCACTCGCTGGACTGTGTGCCTAAGGTGTTCAGCCTGACCGGTTTGCCCCAAAACAAGTCTCCGAAATTGTCTGGTTGAAGGCATATGCAACTGTTGTGTACACAGTTCCCCGTAGTCAGCGCGTACACAACTTTCCCACTAGAGCGCGCCCCGCTAAGCACAACAGCGCAGGCGCAGCGCTCGACCGTCTCCGCACTACGAGATGGCGCTGCCATAGAGACAGACCAAATTTTGCTTCCGCCGATCCGCGTATTAATATGTAACGCAGCCAATGAGATTGCTGCTAACGTAGAACCTTTTCTCCTCGCAGATCACACTCGCGCAATGATACATGAACGCGCGAGGTATTATAACGAGTGTAAAGACCTCCGATTAGTCAGTCTGCATTTGTCTGCACCAGTCTGTACCAGTCTGCGTTAGTTTCTACCAGTCTGTACGAGTTCTACATTTGTCTGTACCAGTCTATAGTCAAGTTTCAGTCTGCGCCATATAAGATTACCATATTCCTGTACATAGCCATGAAGATAAATGTATAGACACTTTTGTCAAGTATCAGAGATATATGTGAGAATAAGATTAACGTATCAGTATCAAAGGAACTTCAGATTGTCAATTGCAAATAGCATCCAGAACGAAGTTAAGTAATTTTTATGCTTGTTATTATTTTAATAAATGTGTGTGAAAATTAATCAAGTTCTGTTTAAAGTTGGTCACCCTCAATCTGCTACTCTATGCGTGCAAGTGGCATTTCTATTGTCTGACCTAACGGCAAAAGATAAACACGCCACGATAAGACCACGAGACATATTGCTGACTCTCGCCTACTTTGTTAGAGCAACAAGTCAAATAATCTGATGGTGTGTGTACTGAAGATCTTACAGTACGCACACCACAGCGACACTCACCTGTGAAGAGAACGTGATGCCAATCCTGAGCGGTGCATTCGGCATGTTTTTGGGCCCATCTGTACCGCGCTGCATGGTGTCGTGGTTGCAAAGATGGACCTCGCCATGGACGTCGGGAGTGAAATTGCGCATCATGCAGCGTATTGCGCACAGTTTGAGCCGTAAACCGACGTCCTGTGGCTGCACGAAAAGCATTATTGAACATGGTAGCGTTGCTGACAGTTCCTCCTAGCCATAATCCGTTGATAGCGGTCATCCACTGAAGTAGTAGCCCTTGGGCGGCCTGAGCGAGGCATGTCATCGACAGTTCCTGTCTCTCTGTATCTCCTCCCTGTTCGAACAACATCGCTGTGGTTCACTTCGAGACGCCTGGACACTTCCCTTGTTGAGAGTCCTTCCTGGCACAAAGTAACAATGAGGGCGCGATCGAACCGCGGTATTGACCGTCTAGGCATGGTTGAAGTACAGACAACACGAGCAGTGTTCCTCCTTCCTGGTGGAATGACTGGAACTGATCGGCTGTCGGACCTCCTCCGTCTAATAGGCATGGTTGTTTACACCTTTGGGCTGGTTTAGTGGCGTCACTGAACAATCAAAGGGATTGTGTCTGTGATACAATGCCCACAGTCGATGTCTATCTTCAGGAGTTCTGGGAACCGGGATGATGCAAAAAATTTTTATGTGTGTCTGTCAGGTTGAAGGTACCCGTTCGGTAGTGTTCAGGGCCTGTTTTTAGGGGCCGAAATCGTGGTATCGTATGGGGAGAGATCAAAACTATAGGACGGGTGCTCGAGTGTCTTCCACTTGAATTGTTGTAACTTCTGAGTTTCGACATTTTGCGATATGGTGTCGTCTGTTATCTTGAAGTAGCAGAATCCCACGTCGTACAATTCCACAACGGTGTTTTTCGACAGACATGCTCCTCCATACACATTCTTCATTCTCCGATGTATCTCTACCGTCGTTCGTCCTTAGGCAGTCAGTACACAGAGTCAGCCTGATCTTACGCCTTCGGCTAACTGGTTATTACGATACATTATGGGTTATCAATACATTGGAAGTTTCCCACTGAAGTGATTGTTTTGGTTTGAACGTTTACTTGCTAGTTTTACTATTAGTCTAAGAAATTCTGCTTTTCTCTGATGATTCCCTCAATAACACTAATATGACTGTGTTTAGCCAGATATTAACTACATAACTAAAATATTAAAGAATAATACACGTCTAAAACTAGTAAGATCAATACCTAGTCTTGTTCAGTCGTGCTGGAGATGGTACTCCGTCGGTATGCATCACTTGATTTTGACGTAAATGGAACGAGTCACAACTATACAGTATCGTTAAAATAGGACTTCTTACTTAAATGTTCAAACACACAAGTGATTAGAATCTCACTTAGGTCAGCTCTCATTATTGATAAAATATCTGGCCAACTCACACTACTTTCCGAGTGTTGTCGCTCAGTTATTGCAACCTATGTCCTCAATTATTTGCTGAATGTGTTTCTGTCTTCCTTTATGGTTTTTACCCTCTACAGTTACTCATAACAAACTGACTGTCGGTTTACGGTAGCCTGTGACTATTGTAGTGTTGGCAGCTAAGCTGTATGCAGTAGTGAACGACGGTGAATCATAAAATACTTACCAACCATATATTGCGTCAAGCGCCAAATTAAATGTTTGACAATACTGTGTGACCTCTCGGTCACACACTGGTGTCCAAAATTAACGCAACAAACTGCTGTTTCTCGGCGCCTAATCTATAATACAGGGTGTTTATAAATGAATATCGGGGTTTTAACGCTTTATAATATTTATTACATTAAACTTATAGTTATAAATGATATGTCATGGTTATAGTTATAGTTATAAATGATATGTCAAATGAGAGAGAAACTCAAACAATTTTACCAAGAACCTTATAAATGCTCAATGTGAGCACCATTTGTCACCCGGCACACATCAAGTCCATAGCCGAGTTCTTCCGAAACGTTGGTAAGTGTGTATTCAGTGATTGTAGTAAAAGCTGCTTCAATCTGGTTTCTTAATTTAGGGAGGTCTGCTGGTAGCGGAGGCACGTACACACGATACTTGATGAAACTCCAAAGGAAAAAATCGCTTGGCGTTAGGTCGGGTGAACGTGGAGGCCATGCAAAGCAAGCCCTGTCATTGGGCCCCTTGCGGTCTATCCAGCGCTTGGGTACAGACCTCGTCTTTAGACTTGATGTGTGCCGTGTGACAAATGGTGCTCACATATAACTTTTATAAGGTTCTTGGTAAAACTGTGAGTTTCTCTTTCATTTGACATATCATTTATAAGTGCAAGTTTATTGTAATAAATATTATAAAGCGTTAAAACCCCGATATTCATTTGTAAACACCCTGTATAATCATAAAACTGTCAACAGATGTCTGTAGGATCGTGTCGTGCACAGAAGATGGCATTCCTATCAACGGACAATCAAGCCAGCAGTGTTGTCAGGGCACCTACCAAGCAGGGTAGTGTTTGCAGGGTAGCCCCTCATCCACAATCGCTGTGTACACCGTCACAGACGAGAAAGTACGGTGCAAAGAAGAGGCTTACAGACTCTCTGCTGTCGAGGGCCATAGGAGGAATCGAAGCAGGGGAATCGCAAACTGATGTGGTCCGATGGCTTAATAAGAATCGCTGTGTTGTTTCTCGGGTGAGGCGACAGTTTATAGAGATCGAAACTGTGTCCCGGAGACAGGACAGCGCCGAACACGTGTGACGTCAGAAAGAGTGGACCGTTATTTGACTGCAAGTGCACGACGGTGCCACCTTGCAACTGCACTGCAGCTGGCATCTGACCTCGCAAAATCCCCTGGACGTATTGTACTGAGGCAAACATTGTACAGAATGTTTCTGCAGAGTGGCTGGTCTTCACTTGGAAACGTCTAGAGTGGAGACGTCAACATGCCACCTGGATAGTCGAACGGTTGGCCAATGTTCTTTTCGTAGATAAGTCCCGATTTGGTCTTGAGAGTGATTATCGACGGACTCGCATTTGGAGGACACATGGTACACGGTTTCGGGACCCAAAAATTGTGGAAACAGACTGATATCGAGGAGGATCCCTAATGGTGTGTGTTCAAATGTGTGTGAATTCCTAAGGGACCAAACTACTGAGCTCATCGGTCCCTGGACTTACACACTACTCAAACTAACTTACGCTAAGAACAACACACACACCCATGCCCGAGGGAGGACTCGAACCTCCGGCGGGAGGGGCCGCACAATCCGTGACATGGCGCCTGCAACCCCGCTGCCAGTCTGCAGGGCCTTAATGGCGTGGGCAGGGATTATGTTGACCACTCGAACACCTCTTCATGAAATACTACAATGTGCCTCATTCAAATTTTTGCTTACTGCAGTGTTTAGCATTTTAAGAATAATTCTTCTTACCGGTGTAACTGGTCGTAAGTGAAACGTCCCCAAAATTATTCGCCGTATGTCAAAGATCGCTTCCAGTGGGTTGTCTGATGGTGACAAGCAAAGCATACAAAACAGAGTTATTAGACCTAGCAAACATTATAAGAGAAAGTACCCTTCAGGTGCTCTTCCCCTAATCATTTAATAAAGTACTAAATTGACCCACGTCTGTAAGTAATGATTCCGAGGCAATTTGATCAATATTACATGAAATTTAAAAAAATAACTACAAAGCGTGATTTTAACTCTCAAAGCAGCCTTTGACCAAATGTTATATACACTCCTGGAAATGGAAAAAAGAACACATTGACACCGGTGTGTCAGACCCACCGTACTTGCTCCGGACACTGCGAGAGGGCTGTACAAGCAATGATCACACGCTCGGCACAGCGGACACACCAGGAACCGCGGTGTTGGCCGTCGAATGGCGCTAGCTGCGCAGCATTTGTGCACCGCCGCCGTCAGTGTCAGCCAGTTTGCCGTGGCATACGGAGCTCCATCGCAGTCTTTAACACTGGTAGCATGCCGCGACAGCGTGGACGTGAACCGTATGTGCAGTTGACGGACTTTGAGCGAGGGCGTATAGTGGGCATGCGGGAGGCCGGGTGGACGTACCGCCGAATTGCTCAACACGTGGGGCGTGAGGTCTCCACAGTACATCGATGTTGTCGCCAGTGGTCGGCGGAAGGTGCACGTGCCCGTCGACCTGGGACCGGACCGCAGCGACGCACGGATGCACGCCAAGACCGTAGGACCCTACGCAGTGCCGTAGGGGACCTCACCGCCACTTCGCAGCAAATTAGGGACACTGTTGCTCCTGGGGTATCGGCGAGGACCATTCGCAACCGTCTCCATGAAGCTGGGCTACGGTCCCGCACACCGTTAGGCCGTCTTCCGCTCACGCCCCAACATCGTGCAGCCCGCCTCCAGTGGTGTCACGACAGGTGTGAATGGAGGGACGAATGGAGACGTGTCGTCTTCAGCGATGAGAGTCGCTTCTGCCTTGGTGCCAATGATGGTCGTATGCGTGTTTGGCGCCGTGCAGGTGAGCGCCACAATCAGGACTGCATACGACCGAGGCACACAGGGCCAACACCCGGCATCATGGTGTGGGGAGCGATCTCCTACACTGGCCGTACACCACTGGTGATCGTCGAGAGGACACTGAATAGTGCACGGTACATCCAAACCGTCATCGAACCCATCGTTCTACCATTCCTAGACCGGCAAGGGAACTTGCTGTTCCAACAGGACAATGCACGTCCGCATGTATCCCGTGCCACCCAACGTGCTCTAGAAGGTGTAAGTCAACTAACCTGGCCAGCAAGGGCTCCGGATCTGTCCCCCATTGAGCATGTTTGGGACTGGATGAAGCGTCGTCTCACGCGGTCTGCACGTCCAGCACGAACGCTGGTCCAACTGAGGCGCCAGGTGGAAATGGCATGGCAAGCCGTTCCACAGGACTACATCCAGCATCTCTACGATCGTCTCCATGGGAGAATAGCAGCCTGCATTGCTGCGAAAGGTGGATATACACTGTACTAGTGCCGACATTGTGCGTGCTCTGTTGCCTGTGTCTATGTGCCTGTGGTTCTGTCAGTGTGATCATGTGATGTATCTGACCCCAGGAATGTGTCAATAAAGTTTCCCCTTCCTGGGACAATGAATTCACGGTGTTCTTATTTCAATTTCCAGGAGTGTATTTTCTAATCCTCCATTAGAGAACTGTAATGGTCGGCATCGTAAAACTCACAGTCAGTAAAACTGCCCTGTATACTATTTACTATTCATCTATTTTGAACATTTAGAAAAATTAACTATTCCATTGCAACAGAGTAAACAGTTCGCTGTTTGTAAATGAATCCTATAGGTAAATATTGATATCTGTTTATTAGTTACATTCAGTAGTTTTCTGTTTATCTGCAAATTCGTTAGCACTGTTTGTAATGGTTTACACGCACTCAGTTTGATATTTTAACTCCTGTAAAGGAAAACCCTCTTTGCAGAAATTACTACCGTTTAAATTTAAAGTTCAGTCAACGGCTGCGTGCACACGCTACAAAAAGTGATCTACGCAGCGAATCGAGTTACAGTGTTGAGTTCTACTGTAATCCACTCGGCACTGCCGCCGTGCACAAACCTAATACCGTCTGTGGAATGTTGGTCCTCTTACTTTTCGCTGTAACATCGGCTCCGGTTGTTACAACGAGCGCCACGAAATAACGCGAAGGCTCCAGATGGTTCTTGCTGTTTGCAGTGACGGTGTGGTTTTATTTCTTAAAAGTCTTCTTGTTCGCTACTGAACCACATCCGACTCATCCAGATAAGACAACTAGGATCTCCTCGACACTATAAATTTGGAAATGTCTTTCCACGCCATCTGGTTTACTCAGAATCATTCACTCTGGTTGCTATATTTTATAGCGATTGTTCAAAACCAGCTGTACTATGGACAAAGCATCTTTGGAAACAACTAGGTATTTTCTGTTCTCGGCTTGAGACATGGAACTAGCAAGGGAAGTTATGAAGGTTACAATATAGTAATAATTATACGTGTTCGTTTTTTATAAACTTTCTTTGAATGTTGTTTTTTGTCATCCGATCAAATAAGTCAGTGCAGATCTAAAGGTTCGAGGTTCGATCCGGAGCGACGTAAAGGTCTTTCTCTGGCATTTACCGTGTTGTTCACTTCTCACAACGGTTTTCATATACGAAAGAGCAAAGTTGAGTAATGGATATGGCTCCGCGTTAATTATTAGATTACAGAAAGTCAATAACATCCAAATGTGTCGAATGTGTGCCATATGGTCACTGTAAGAATTTTTTTATGTCATTCATCAGACTACACCACAATGAAAGTAGTATCTACAGTATGCAGTTGAATTCAAGTACAAATTTAAAAGGAATAATAATCACCTTTTATTGAGTCTACAAACCGATGAACAATTGAGTTAGAAATCAGTTACATTGTTTAACCTCAATGGCTACATTGTCACAGGAAGTGCTGAAGATCCATATCGCGAGTTGATTGTTAAAATTAGCCTCCTAAATACAGCCTAAAAATATTTGCAAAACTAATTAATATTCTTAAAAAAGCCATACCAGAGAATCTCTCATTGGAAGAATGAAGTTGATTCCGGAAAGGTCATTCATACAGTGATAACATATTCACCACAAAAAGAATTTTACAGAAACGAAGAGCTACATACAGCTTTTATTGAATTCGAAAGAGCTTTTTACAGTGTGAACAGATAAAAACAGCGGAACACAATGACTGAAGTTGGATATTCTACGCACCTCACTGAAGATATAGAAAGGCTACACAACGACAAAAAATAATAATAAAAGTAGGCGATTATATAACTGATAATAATAGACGTGCATGGCTGTAGCCTGTCAGCAATCTTATTTAGCATGTATATAAATAGTTTGAGTGAGAACTAGATACAGGAAGCAAATCCGGTTATAGATATAATATAAATAATTACGCTAATGTCTGTATCTATGTAGATGATACAACAATTTTGGAAGAAAGTGAGGATGAGCTACAAAAGGCGTTGAATAAGCAACTTAGTTCCAGAAAAGAGGACATAACATTCGTGCATCACTAAAGGAAATTAAATCATGGTTGATCATAGTAAATACCTCACCTGATCAATAATAATAATAATAATAATAATAATAATAATACATAATATGCCGTTAAGGAGGTCCCCATCTTTAATTTTTTTAGTATGTAATGTGAGTTACGAGATGAACAAGGATACAAAAAGAAGGCTGAAAAATATTAATTGATATTCAGAATGATCAACAAAACATTTCAAAACAATATAGGGAATGAAACAAAATAATGAACCCACGGCTATATGGAATCGAATCAAGGATACTTTAAAAAACGCGATAAATTAGACTACAAGTATCAGAAATGAGGTTTATGAAGAAAGTTCGAGGTTTTACCAGGGAAGACCACATAACAAATTAGAATCAACTAGCTATTTATAATGTTGAAGAAAATTCTGGTAACATCACCTACCAAAAATGAGTGTAGAGAGAATCCCATCACACGCTACGCCTTACAAGGTCGGAGGAAGAAGGGTCGTAGGATGATCCAGAATGAAGAGTCAGTGAAACGTGTAGACGTACAGGCACAAGTGGACTGGAGTAGAGGAGAAGTAAATTGCTAAAAATCATAGGAATAACAAAATTTTAGAGTTATTAAGCCGTGCCCATATGATTTACGTTGGCAACCCCAACGCTTCAGTCTACTTCATGACGTTTCCAGGTTAGTGAGAGGGAGAGGGGATTGAGAGGGGAGTTGATGGAGGGGGGGGGGGGGAGGAGGGAATCAACGACACGATAGCTCACTGATGCCTAAATTGAAATAACATTGTGCTCTGTCTAAGCGCTATTACAGTTTCAGTTTTCTGGCACCTATCCTCATCATTCTTACCTTGTTCACAGCGACAGTTGGGACTGGAGCGTTGTTTCTATCGAATTAGGTACGTAGAGCAGAGAAAGGGTGCTGTAAAGAAAGAAACGCAAGTAGATGTCTACCATCCTGATTTCCAAAATGGTGTTGTACCGAAAATTGCTTGGACAAAGGGGAACATTCTGTCTACATCCATATCCTTCATCTAATGCCCCAAGGCATAAATGTACATGCTACCTCTTCGTAACCCAGAGATTCATTTTAACATCTTCTCATTCAACCAATTTTGGCTATAGCCCCCCATATTATTTCTTTAGATCACGACTTCAATACCCCTCCCAGCTTCCTCACCGCCACAAATCCCTCCACTCTCTCTCCTTCATACTTTACCCCTCCTTTATTGGCCACATTTGCCAGCACAACATCATTGCGACCCCTCCTATACTCAGACACTCATACGTAGCGACCCATGCACATCACTCCACAGAACGGGAGGAAGGCTGTAGGTTTATGTTCTTCCTTTAACTGGACGGATTTGCGCCTACATTTACCAGCGAATCCAGCTCTAATTTACTGAGATTTGTATGAATTTTTTCTGAATATATTCTTAACGTGCTTCAGTTCAGATACTGGATGATCATGATCTGAAATTGTCTGTGGTCTTTATACTATACGGCTCAGGACGGCTCAGGACAGAACGTTTCTGAGCTGTGTAGTGCAAACCGCATTCATTCAGATAAAGATGTGCATGTGTCAGCTTTCTGCACAGAGAACGACCCAAGTTTCCATTCAAACAATGCGTCCAAAAACACACACTTATCTTCGGGGTTTTTAGTTCTGTAGTAAAGCTTATATTCAGATACATGACATTAATGTGGTCCAAGATCCATTCGGTGAGGCCAGATTGAAAACCTGTCGTCCACGTATCTAAAAAAATTTGAATGAAAAGAGCAGAATGTGGAGACCAGTCTTCGAAATCTTTCATAAAGAAATGAGAGGTGGCACACCACGCTCTAGCTTTAAGAACACTGTCAGTAGAATTAATATTCGTATTTTAGGTCATGATCCCGATGTTCCCTAGTACTGCATTTGGTATGTGTGCTTACGACTTTTTACATGAGGAAATTCGGGTAGAATTTACATATAACTGCATGTGTAGCCTGTAGAGAACTTGTATCTGAGGGACCTTAGTGGACACGATGGAAAACAGGGAGAAAGATGGATTGCAGGCCATAAATGCAGAGTGCAGTGAACTGGCTGTGCGAGTGATTCTGGGAAGCAGAGATCTGCTGATTGGACCTGCAGGGGGACTTTGGGCCATCGCACTCCCCTCTTCCCACTTAGGGTCAGAGCAGGAGGTCGTCGGTTTGCAAAACATTTTACCTGGGCCAGGAGACAGACATTTGCCAAGGTGGCCAGTTGGCGGAAAGTGGGTGGAGCAAACCTTTCAAGAGAGACTGATGTAATCTGAGCTTTTGTGAAAATGGTGGGATGGTCATAAAATTCCAAGCATTCTCATGTTAGAAGCTGGGATGATACCAACAGAGCGGCTGGTGCACGTGTTTACTGGAGACCAGACTGTAACTCCCTTGATGCCAGGAAGTCGCCAGGTTCTTTTAGCGAGCGACTAAATCAAATATTTCACGGGCACGACTATCTGAGAAGCTTAACAGCCTTCTGTCAGAACTTGGAAATGGTCAGCCTGAAAAGATTCTCTCTGTAAGTGAGGGACTGTGGCCCTGTCTAGCTTGACGTTTTTCCCGTGACATGGCTATGCTTACTGTGAGAAAGACGCCTTCCTAGTCTAAAAGCTTCTGCTTCTTTTCTCACACAAGAGAGATTTTGAGTCGCTCATTGACTCCTCTCAGGATATGAAAAGCAGAGGCTATCTTCCCCAGCTTGGGGACCCCAGCGCTGATTGGCTACCACGCCAGCAGATGTCAAGAGGGGAGACTCAGTGACTAGAGGATAGTTCTATTGATTTGTACAACTTGGAGGCGGTCTTTATCCCTGCTAATTCGGCTCCCATACCAAGGTTCTGCCAACAGTCTTGTCAAAGAGGGCGGAGGAGCAGACACAGTTTGGGGTGGGAAACTGTTTCTAAAGATGGAAGAATCAGCAATGATCAACGGCATGAGGATGCAGAAGGCAATGGGCACCACTGCATTAAACACACAGCACATTGAAAAACAGTCCTGATGATCTCTCCATTGGCGAAAGACTCCGGAATAGCCCCCCCCCCCCCCTCTCCCTTTAGGATCTCTGGAAGGGGACTGCCAAGAGGATGGTGACCATGACAAAAAGACTGAATAATTGACGAAAGGATAACGTTCTATGAGTCGGGGCGTGGAATGTCAGAAGCTTGAATGTGGTAGGGAAACTGGAAAATCTGAAAAGGGAAATACAAAGACACAATCTAGATATAGTAGGGGTAAGTGAAGTGTTATGGAAAGAAGACAAGGATTTCTTGTCAGATGAGTATAGGGTAACAGTAATAGCAGCATAAAATGGTATAACGGGAGTAAGAGTTGTTATGTATAGGAAGGAAGGGCAGAGAGTGTGTTACTGCGAACAGTTCTGTGATAGGATATTCTTGTCAGAATCGACAGCAAACCAACACCGAATACAATAGTTCAGGTATACATGCCGACATCGCAAACTGAAAATGAAGAAGAGATAGAGACAGTATTGAGGATATTGAAAGGGTAATACTGTACGTAAAGGGAGATGAAAATCTAATAGTCATGGGGGACTGGAATGTAGTTGTAGGGGAAGGGTAATATTGTACGTAAAGGGAGATGAAAATCTAATAGTCAGGGGGGACTGGAATGTAGTGGCAAGGGAAGGAGCAGAAGAAACGGTTACAGGAGAAGGGCTTGGGACAATGAATGAGAGAGGACGAAGAATAACTGAGTTCTGTAGTAAATTTCAGTTAGTAACACTGAATATTCTGTTCAAAAATCACAAGAGGAGGAGGTATATTTGGAAAAGGCCGGGTGATACGAGAAGATTTCAGTTATATTACATCATGGTCAGACAGAGATTCCGAAATCAGATACTGGATTGTAAGGCGTAACCAGGAGCAGACATAGACTCAGATCACAATGTAGTAGTGATGAAGAGTAGGCTGAAGTTTAAGACTGTAGTAAGGAAGTATCAATACACAAAGAAGTGGTATACGTAAGTACTAAGGAATGATGAGATATGCATAAAGTTCTCTACGGCTATAGGTACAGCATAAAGGAATAGCTCAGTGGGCAGTACAGTTGAAGAGGGATGGACATGTCTAGGTCATCAAAGATGTTGAAAACATAGGTGCAAAGAAGGTAATTGTCAGGAAACCACGGGTAACGGAAGAAATACTTCAGTTGGTCAATGCAAGGACGAAGTGCAACAATGTTCTGGAAAACTCAGGAATAGAGAAATACAAGTCGCTGGGAAATGAAATAAATAGGAAGTGCAGGAAAGTCGGACAAAATGGCTGTACGAAAAATGTGAATAAATCGAAAAAGAAGTGATTTTCGGAAGGACATTAAAAGCAAGGGTGGTAACATTAAGAATACAATGGGAATTCCACCGTTAAATGCAGAGGAGAGAGCGGATAGGTTGAAAGAATATATTGAAAGCGTCAATGAGGGGGAAGATTTGTTTGATGTGATAGAAGAAGAAACAGGAGTCGATTTAGAAGAGATAGGGAATCCGATATTAGAATTTAAAAGAGCTTTGAAGGGCTTAAGATCAAATACGGCAGAAGGGACGGGTAACATTCCATCTGAATTTCTGCAATCTTTGGGCGGAGTGGCAACAAAACGACTATTCACGTTGATGTCTAGAACGTATGAGTCTGGCGACATACCATCTGATTTTCGGAAAAAGATCATCCACACAATTCCGAAGACTGCAAGAGCAGACAAACGCGAGAATTATCAGCTTAACAGCCCATGCACCCACGTTATTGACAAGAATAATACATAGAAGAGTGGAAAAGAAAATTGAGGATGTGCTAGATGACGATCAGTTTGGTTTTAGGGACGAGACAGGCAATTCTGACGTTATGGCTGATAATGGAAGCAAGGCTAGAGAAAAATCAAGACATGTTCATAGGATTTTTCGACCAGGAAAAAGCGTTCGACAGTGAAAAATGGTGCAAGATGTTCGAAATTCTGAGAAAAAACAGGGGTAAGCTACAGGGAGAGATGAGTAATATACAATATGTACAACATTCAAGAGCGAATAAAAGAGTGGACGACCAAGAAAGAAGTGCTCGTATTAAAAGGAGTGTGAGACAGGGATACAGTCTTTTGCCCCTACTGTTGAATCTGTACGTCGAAGAAACAATGATGGAAATAAAAGAAAGGTTCAGGAGTGGAATTAAAATTCAAGGTGAAAGGATAATAGTGGTACGAATCGCTGATGACATTGCTATCCTGAGTGAAAGTGAAGAAGAATTACATGATATGTTGAATGGAATGAACTATCTAATGAGAACAGCATAGGGATTGAGAGTAAATCGAAGAAAGGCGAAAGTAATGAGAAGTAGCAGAAATGAGAACAACAAGAAAACTTAACATCAGGATTGATAGTCACGAAACAGATGAAATTAAGAAATTCTGCTACCTAGGCAGTAAAATAAGCAACGACGGACGGAGCAAGAAGGATATCAAAGGTAGACTAGCAATGGCAAAAACGGTATTCCTGGCCAGGAGAAGTCTACTAGCATCAAACATAGGCCTTAATTTGAGGAAGAAATTTCTGTGAATGTGTAACGTGCGCATGGGGAACATAATACTCATTAAAGCCTGTACTGTGGTAAGTGAGCGGGGTTCACCTTACGAGACAGGATTTTCGTATAGATATTGACCGAGTGTACATGAATGGTGGCAAATCAGACTTACACCTACTCTGTAATAACAATGATCCGTCAAGTAAGTTCAAAATGCAATTACACGTCAGTATGGAACAAAAGTAACACTGAAGATGCTACCAATTTGATAATAATCCGGTCGCCAGCCTAATTAGGCATTAACTGAGTTTCTTCCCTGTACAAGTTGGTGTATATTCATGCAAAACAATACGTAGTAACACTGCATAATATAGTAAAATTTTAGAACCAGAAAATCTATTGAACTGATAGTTTCACGTTCTGTACTGATATGGAAAAACCATGAATACATAACACTACACTATAATGTATACTATAAAACTTCGTACTGTCTATTGATCTGATTAAAATCGGGCGTAGGTTACCCTAGAAATAGTACTTTCGAGGCACACACAAAATGTCAATTTTAATAAAGATAAAACACTGATAAATTTTAGCTTTTATATTGACTTTAACTTTTGCTGGTCAAACCAATTTAGAACACTTCAAAATTCAAATGAATAAAAAGAGGGGGGGGGGCCTGAAACTGTTATGATCACTATATTAAAAAATTGATTACTGAAATTATCATGCGTTCAAGATTTCCAGTATATGAGTTACTACTCTTTTTATCTTATTTGCTTCTCATTTAAATACCTTTATATTTGTCTTTAAATAATTAAACTTCATTACTATTTAAATATTAAAGTTATCTTTCAACTTCGTTAGACCTTCGTTATTCATTTACTGATTCATAAACAAAACAGTTCTTTAAACACCATTCTGACATAACTAGGTCTGCAAGTAATCATTATTAACACCAAATTTAATTTTTCATTTCGGGACACTCGGATTGCACAACATTTGGAAAGGACCCTGTCTAGGTTTGTTGTGAGGATAATTAAATGGTGGGAAAGTTCTGGTAAAATTTAGGTTATTATTGAACAGTTCACTCTATGGTCCATACGAATACAGTACTAAAAGTTTCAACCTGCTAGTATCGATGCGGCGGTTGGCGGGCGGCGAGATGGGGAGGCACAGAGCACACATACAACCACAGCTATGGCTCTTGATGTATCGGCACTTTAATTCTTCATTACGTCGCAATACTTTTCCATTTAGTGCCTATGGACTTTTACCATGCTGTGTGCGCGTTGGAACGGCATACCCGAGGCTCAGTGAAGCTACGTCTTCCAGGAGAGCCTCCTCGCTCCAGAAGGTGTTGCTCAAACCAGTGCCAAACTCCAGCTACTGCTGAGCCCGTTGTGCCGTGCAGTGCCCGTGCGCATTTTCCCGCGCTCGCCTGCCATCCACCTTTTACCGCTCCCTTACAGACAGGGTATTCACCCGAGGTTTTGCATTCTACATACCCTAACACATTGCCTACGGATGGACCTGACGCACAGCTACAATTTTAAACATCTTACAACAGTTTCAACGTTTCTTCCATTTCAATTCTGTTACAATATTGCTTGACATTTGACATAAACATTAATATTCACATTGAAACTCGTTTACACTTTTCCTAACACAATGACATGAAACAAAAAACACATCAATTACACTAGTTTATCGAAAAACAAGAAGAAAAAAATAACTTATATGTACAATAGTACAGCGTCGTTGTTGTTACAAATGCACATCTGGAGTACAGCATTGTATGATAGTGAAACATGGACTGTGGGAAAACTTGAAGAGAAGAGAATGGAAGAATTTGAGATGTGGTGCTACAGACGAATGTTAAAAATTAGGTGGACTGATAATGTAAGGAATGAAGAGGTTCTGTGCAGAATCGGAGAGGAAAGGAATATGTGAGAAACACTGACAGCGAGAAGGGATAGGATGATAGGACATTGTTAAGACATCAGGGAATAATTTCCATGATACTAGAGGAAGCTGTATAGGGCAAAAAGTGTAGAGGAAGACAGAGACTGGAACACATCCAGAAAATAATTGAGGACGTAGGTTGCAAGTGCTACTCTGAGATGAAGAGGTTGGCAAAGGAGAGGGATTTGTGGCGGGCCCCATCAAACCAGTCAGAAGACTAAATGACCACAAAGAAAATAAACCTAGGTTTGGTGGAGACTGGCTGTGATTCTTTGCCTTTTTCGTCTTCTGGTTCTCCTCTGGTGGATAACCTCAGATCTTTCCCCAGTGGGTGAGACTTGTAGCCTGCAACTTGTGGTGGACTAAGAGCCAGTGGCAGTTTCCAACTGTACCGACAGTGGAACTGCATATCACCTCGCACATATCGTGTGTCACGACGGTGAAATTATTCGTCCGATTGGACCGTCAGGCGCTTGACAATTCCAGCACACACCGTTGTGCCTGTGGTGAGTCACATTGGTTGGGCAGAGCAGCGAACGTGGACACCTCACACTGAAATCTGTCCGGATGTCAGGGTTCTAATAGGGAAGTCTCCCGCATTCTAACAATCAGAACGCCAGTCCGCGTAGTTTGCAAATTTTCGCGGACGCCTCGGAACACTACAGTTGCGCCGCCCCTCACCCACAGCGTGCCGTTTTCTGCTGCCAACTGAATATCAAGGCGAAAGGGTAAAGCATTGTTGCACCGCGTAGGGCTAGTAAATGATATTCACAGCTCCATGCTCTCCGTGAACCATAGTTTGTGGTGTACTTGGTTGTAGTTGATTACATTTGAATAAAATAGGGCCTCACAGTGGATTCATGTAAACAAAGACAGATTGCGTTGTGAAAGGGATTAATTCAGGGAGAATTTGTATAGTTTCTACCCCAGATTGTCCATCACGCAATCTGATTTATGTTTGTCATTTCTTGTAAGACATATCAGCTCATGGTAAGTATAACGGGATTAATAAAAACTTGTCATTATTTTTGCAAACTTAAATACGCCACTGCCGTCATTCACACTTCCTGAACTATTTACCGTTTTTTTTGTGGTAGTACATGGGTACACCAGCAATTCAAGGTTCAGTCTAATTAAATTAATTAATTTGATTAATAATTTTAGTTCTGAAAGTGACCACAGACATAGGTAACCAAAGTGCCATGAGCAAATTTGCTAATTTCGTAAATAAAAAATTAATGGTGTATCTCACGAGTTGAAGGTGATTGAGAAAATATTACTTTCATTATTTAAAGAAACCTCCCCCCATGAACCATGGACCTTGCCGTTGGTGGGGAGGCTTGCGTGTCTCAACGATACAGATAGCCGCACTGTAGGTGCAACCACAACGGAGGGGTATCTGTTGAGAGGCCAGACAAACGTGTGGTTCCTGAAGAGGGGCAGCAGCCTTTTCAGTAGTTGCAGGGGCAACAGTCTGGATGATTGACTGATCTGGCCCTGTAACACTAACCAAAACGGCCTTGCTGTTGTGGTACTGCGAACGGCTGAAAGCAAGGGGAAACTACAGCCGTAAATTTTCCCGAGGGTATGCAGCTTTACTGGAGAGCTGCATCAAACCAGTCTCAGGACTCAAAATGGTTCAAATGGCTGTTAGCACTATGCAACTTAACTTCTGAGGTCATCAGTCGCCTAGAACTTAGAACTAATTAAACCTAACTAACCTAAGGACATCACACACATCCATGCCCGAGGCAGGATTCAAACCTGCGACCGTAGCGGTCAGTCTCAGGACTGAAGGTCACAACAACAATAAAAACAACAACATTTAAAGAAAATAACATTTAGCATCACTAGGATGGCCGGCCGGTCTGGCCGTGCGGTTCTAGGCGCTTCAGTCTGGAACCGCGTGACCGCTACGGTCGCAGGTTCGAATCCTGCCTCGGGCATGGATGTGTGTGATGTCCTTAGGTTAGTTAGGTTTAAGTAGTTCTAAGTTCTAGAGGACTGATGCCCTCAGATGTTAAGTCCCATAGTGCTCAGAGCCATTTGAACCATCACTAGGAGACATATTTACGATTAAAGCAAGCGACAGCTTGTGAAGTTCCAAAGACGCACCAATCGGTCATTTCTTAATATTTCTCACTCTTCAGAAAGTAACTGATCGCACTGAAAAGGGTCAATAACGCTAGGTGGAACATGCCACCTGGAACTTCTAAAGCATGTAGTATAGGTGCTTTGGTAAATAAAGACTTTATGTCTAGATCACCATAAAGTTCTATATGACTTTAATTGTCTCAGCAAATGCTTTAGATGGCGGATGTGATACTTGCAGAAGACGCCATTGGGTGTCAAGAGCTAGATAAGAAACTTTGCCAGTTTTTAAGCGAGAGATTAAATGGTGCTAGCGACTGGTCTGAGTGGGAAACCCACTGTATGTGTTTTATGCCAACGACCTAGTGTGGGTGGTCTGGGGGCATGAGGAATGAGGGAGTTACAAAATCAATCACGAGTCTCAAAGTTTTACAGAAACTGTCCCGTTTTTCTACTGACTCTACACGTCATACCCCTAATCGATAGTCTAGAAACACGTGTTTATGGTAAGGATTACACACACATTCCGCTTACCCACTGGCAGTAGTAGTGAGTCGTAAATGATATGTAAGAATCTGGGACTTCGCCTTTGGGCACAATTGCTGCTGGACTTAGACTTGTTGGTGGCCTTACTTCATCACAGCCTCTTGTGAGAGTTGCTTGGGAGGCTGTTCTAGCCAGCTAATAGTGTCCTCGACCGGTAGCTGCCGGGGCGTCGGTGCAAAATCTAAATCTTTACTCAGAACAGAAATGGACCCCATCATCCAAAATTTGGTGAGTGAGATTGATAGCAGTTCGCTGAGGTTCTTGTTTTCGTGATTGCTAAATCTCGGATGAGGTGTTCAAACCTCTTGACCCGCAGTTACTTTCCTTCGGCCTGGCTGGCTGCTGCGCAGCATTCGACGTATCTGCCTAGTCCCGATGAAACGGATGACATTTGAATAAAATACGTACGTTATCACTGAGAGTGCACCTGGTGTGTTGTATTAAATCAGCGCATGCGAACCCGCCCTCTAGATGATGAAAGTCTGGCAGTAGCAGTTAGGTTACCAAGCCATGTCATTCGTCCTGTACAAGAGCGAAAGCTATAAAGGGAGCAGTATACCCGCTGCAATTATCTTCTGATGAAGAAGATGTTGATTATCTTCGAAAGCCCGAATTTTAACTCACGTTTTTAGGTTGTCTGAACACCGAGAAGATTTTATACATGGGTTCCGCCGCGAAGAACTTCGATGTCAGTACGGAACTGACTAAATTGATTAATGAAGTAGAAGAGTCAAGGAAGAGTCACGAAATTTTGCACAGATTCGCGTAGTGAATGCTGGAGAATGGGAGAGTGTACATCAAAAACGTATTGCATCATTGAAAGGATTATTTTGAATTTACGAAAGTGGGCGTCGTATAGGTGGAGGAAAATATCACCACATCTCTCGTACGTCCCGTGTAAGAATCATTGCGGCAGAATTAGACGAGTTACTCAAAAGGCATTACCGCAATGTGCACCCACTGTGGCTGGTCTTAGTAATTTCAGTCTAATCAAACCTTAATCCAGTTTCTTGAAGTCGGGAGGAGGCACCGCACGCGGAGCCGAGGCGCGGTCTAGGTGCGACGGCGGCAGCCTGTGGTGCGCGCGCCGCAGCCATCCCGTGTAACTCACGGCTATTACGGACAAGCAAACAGGCGGCCGAGTGCGTCATGAGTTATGCAAACGCCCGTCGCGTTGCAACAGTGTAGTACTTCTCAAGAGCGGAAAAAAGCGTGCTGTCAGTGCTAAGGCCAGCCGCTGTCAAGACTCCATTACTGGCGGAAAACACAATAAACTAGAGGCAGTGAGGGAATGTCGTATCACTGAGTCTGTAATCGAGTGAACGGTCCCTTCATAAACAAAGCATTAAGGAAAAAACACACCTTCGTGTACTGATTCACGACATTTATTAATTTGGCGTACGCTGCATAGGTTTCGGGTTACTAGCTCAATATATTAATAACGTATTTGCAACTAACGCTACAGAATAGGCTAATATTACCAAACTTAATTGCGTCTGCAAAACTAATAATCAGTGAAACAGTACGAAAGAATTTTTTTTTTTCCTTCAAACCATTGTTTTTCCACTGGTATCAACAGAGGAGTCTCAAGAAATTGAAAAGCATAAATTGCTTTTGTTTGTTTGAAGTATGAGAGAATGTGTTAAATTCTACAATTCACTTCCTCTTTTCCGCTCTGAAGGTGAGAGACACCAAGAAGGAGTTGTGCGAATTAACAAAAAAAAAAAAAAAAGCTCGGAGCACTATGGGACTTAACATCTGAGGTCATCAGTCCCCTAGAACGGTAGAACTACTTAAACCTAACTAACCTAACGACATCACACACAACCATGCCCGAGGCAGGATTCGAACCTGCGGCCGTAGCGGTCGCGCGGTTCCAGACTGTGGCGCCTAGAACCGCTCGGACACTCCGGCCGGCGCGAATTAACAAAAGATGGTAGCCGTGTTTCTGCATCTGAAAGACGATGTCCAATAAAATTTCGCACCAGCCCCATAAGAAAATCAGGTTTGATTTCAAAACACACTGAATTGTTGTGAGCGTTAGTTACCTTTGAGATTGGACGCGGTGAGTTGACGTTAGTCAAGAACGCCATTAAGGCGTCAAAGACATCTCACTGAATTTGAATGACGTCGTGTAATAGAAGGTGGATGTTCCTTCTACGATACTGCACAAAGACTTGGCAGGAATGTAGCCACTAAACTTGATTGCTGGCAGCGGGTAGCCACGAGAAAGTACGGTTGCAAGGAGACAACGCTCTGGACGGCCACATGGAACAACCGAGAGGGAAGTCCATCGCGTTCAGTGTGTGGCTCTAAAGCGTCGTACTGCATCTTCAGCAGCAATCTGATGAGCCATTGGCACCACAGTGACACAACCGACTGTTACGAATCGGTTACTTCAAAGACAGCTTCGAGCCAGATGCCCAGTAACCGAGACTGCTCAGGTTTCAGGGAAGCTAGAAATTTAGTGCAGACGTCAATGCGAGATGCTTTTAATATTTTCTACAATGAAACATTGTCTCAAAATATGGTAGAAAACACAAAGAGTTTCTGGTCGTATGTAAAGTACACCAGTGGCAAAAAACAGTTAATACCGTCACTGCGCGATAGCGATGGAAATGTTACCGATGATGGTGCCACCAAAGCGGAGTTACTAAATACAGTTTTCCGTAATTCGTCCACGAAAGAAGGCGAAGTAAATATTCTAGAATTCGAAACCAGAACAGCTTTTGGCATGAGTGACATAAAAGTGGATATCTTAGGATTTGCGAAACAAATCACATAAGAAGGGCAAGTCTTCCGGTCCATACCAATCAGGTTCCTTTCAGAGTATTCAGACACAATACCGCCTTTCTTAGCAATCATATACAACCACTCACTTGACGAAAGGTCTGTTCCTAAAGACTAGAAAGTAGCACAGGTCACACCAATATTCAAGAAAGGAAATAGGAGTAACCCATTGAATTACAGACCCATATCACTGATCTCAATTTGCAGTAGGATTTTGGAGCATATACTGTACTCGAACATTATGAATCACCTTGAAGGAAATGACTTATTGATACATAACCAACACGGATTCAGAAAATATCGTTCTTGCGCAACGCAGCTAGCTCTTTATTCCCATGAAGTAATGAATGTTGTCGACAAGGGATCTCAGATCGATTCCATATTCCTTGATTTCCAGAACGCTTTTGATACCGTTCCTCACAAGCGACCATTAATCAAATTGCGTGCATATGGAGTATCGTCTCAGTTGTGTGACTGGATTCGTAATTTCCTCACAGAGAGGTCACTCTTCGTAGTGATAGACGGTAAATCATCGAGTAGAACAGAAGTGATATCTGGCGTTCCACAAGGTAGTGTCATGGGCCCTCTGCTGTTCCTGATTTACATAAATGATGTAGGTGATAATCTGAGCAGCCCCCTTAGATTGTTTACAGATGACGCTGTACTTTACCGTCTAGTAAAATCATCAGATGATCAATTCCAATTACAAATTGATCTAGAGGGAATTTCTGTATGGTGCGAAAAGTGGCAATTGGCACTAAACAAAGAAGAGTACTAAAAGAAATCCGATAAATTTTGGGTATACGATAAATTGCACAAAACTAATGCTGTGAGTTCGACTAAATACCTAGGGATTACAATTACGAGCAACTGAAATTGGAAATACCACGTAGATAACATTGTGAGGAAGGCGAAACAAAGACTGCGCTTTGTTGGCAGAAACTCGAAAGATGCGACGAACCCACTAAAGAGACAGCCTACATTACACTTAGCCGTCCTCTGTTCGAATATTGCTGCGCGGTGTGGAATCCTTACCGGGTAGGAATGGCGGAGGACATCGAAAAAGTGCAAAGAAGGGCAGCTCGTTTCGTGTTATCGCGCAATAGGGGTGACAGTGTCACTGATATGACACGCGAGTTGGGGTGGCAGTCACTGAAACAAAGGCGGTCTTCTTTGCGGCAAGATCTATTTACGAAATTTCCATCACCAACTTTCTCTTTCGAATGCGAAAATATTTTGTTGGCACCAACCTACGTAGGGAGAAACGATCATCATAATAAAATAAGAGAAATCAGAGCTCGAACGGAAAGATTTAGGTGTTCCTTTTTCCCACGCTCCATTCGAGAGTGGAACGGTAGAAAAGTAGTATGAAAATTGTTCGATGAACCTTCTTCCAGGCACTTAAGTGTGAATTGCAGAGTAAGCATGTAGATGTAGATGTATTCCACCGACCCCGCTATTTGCAGCTTTAGTGGTATCAAGTGAAACCTCACTGGAGGGCATAGTGGAGGTGTGTTGTGTTTTCTGATGAAAGGTGGTTTTGCCTCGGTACCAGTGATGTGTGTTGCAGTCTGGTGATTCGACTTGTTGTGGTGCCATTCATGAACAGCACTCCGGGGCGTTTTTTCCAACAGGACAACGGTCGGCCACATACCGCTGTTGTAAGCTAACATACTATATAGAGTGTTGACATATTGCTTTGGCCTTCTCGATCACTAGATCTGTCTCCAATCGAACACAGGTGGAACATCACCCGACAACAATTCCAGCGTCATCCACAAACAGCATTAAGCGTTCCTGTATTGAGCGACCAAGTGTTACAGGCATGCTATTCCATCCCACTAGCTGTCATCCGGCACTTACACAACACAATTCATGCACGTATGCATCGTTCTGGCGCTTACACCGACTATTAATGTACCAGCATATCATATTTGCAGTGACTTATCTCGCTCTTACATTATCTTGAAATCTTGCAATTTTAATAATTTAGATATGTTAACTAGACAAATATATTGCCAAAATTTCATTCTCTATATTAATTAATTTTGAGTGTTCCGATTTTTTTCCGTCAGTGTATTTATTGCGGCACTTAGTGTTATTATGTAAGTGAATCCAGAGCCTTCAATGAGAATCAATACATGCTGGAGCATAATTTAATCACATCAGAATTAACAAAAGTTTCCAACGGCCTTGCAGCAAAGGGAACACGGGTAACAGATGTATGCACTCAGCCCATGTGAGGTCCACCGAGGAGATACTTGACTGAGAACTTATGGCTCCGTCCACGAAAACTGAAGCGGCCGGGTCAGTGGTGTGCTGACCACATGCCCCTCCACATCCGTGTAGAGGCTGAGGATGACGTGGCGGTCGGTCGGTACCAGTGCGCTTTCAAGGTCTGTTTGGACAGAGGGATATATACCTCAATTATATAGATGAAAATGCAAACTTTGACACAAAAAACTGCAGTCAAGCTGCAACTGCCGAATTAATGTGTAACACAGACAATGTTAACACCAAAAGTATTCCTACTGACTTTTGTACTGTTTGGTTTGTACGTTAAAAACTTTTATAATTCACTATTAGACAGCGCGGTAATTATTAAAAGTGTTAATCTTGCCGACAAGTTAACGATTTACATAAAGAGTTACTGTTTGCCTATTTTGGCTGTTTTAATGCCTAATACAGAAAATGTCCTGTCGACATGGAGGACGTTAATGATAGATAAAATGCCAGTTCGACTGGTCTTTTGCTGAGGGAACTATAACGTAACTTCGAATCTTTACTTCACAGCCACTTTCAGAGGAACGTTTTAATGGATGTTGACTGCTTTACGTTACACGAAGTCCAGAAATTAGAGCAGCCAAATGAGTCGTGCAGATCTCTGTGCCGCAACATGTACTGATTTTTTTTGTGAGACTGTTATGCAACCCGCGAAAGAATGTGAATAGACTTCGATAGACCTCCAACAATTCGTAGACAAAATATTTTAAAAGGGGGAGTTGGCTATGCTGCGTAATACGACATTGCTGTTCAGTGAGTGGATTACATAGCAACTGGCCATCCTACGGGAAATAGACGTGGACACAGCCCCGCGTGAATAACTTAGTGTACGCGTAACTCAGGGCGTGCATTCCAAAACCAGTGGCGTCAGGTTCAGAGAAGTGGAGGTATCGAGTTGTGGAGGTCGCTTTTAGTAGAAGCAACGCCACTTCACGAGATCATTGAAGCTAGCGCATTGTAAAGTCGTACGGTGGAAACTGGCCAAAGAGTAGTACACTTCCACGTTGCTTTCTACATCTACATCTACATCCATACTCCGCAAGCCACCTGACGGTGTGTGGCGGAGGGTACCCTGAGTACCTCTATTGGTTCTCCCTTCTATTCCAGTCTCGTATTGTTCGTGGAAAGAAGGATTGTCGGTATGCTTCTGCGTGGGCTCTGATCTCTCTGATTTTATCCTCATGGTCTCTTCGTGAGATGTACGTAGGAGGGAGCAATATACTGCTTGACTCTTCGGTGAAGGTATGTTCTCGAAACTTTAACAAAAGCCCGTACCGAGAGGAGGTAGTTTGCATCTCTGTCTTACACCCGTTTAATTTGAGAACTTCGTTCTTGGTCTTGCAGTCTTATTTCCCCTCTTGGTTATTGCTTTATATATTATCCGTCTTTCTCTATAGTTTACACATATTTTCGTGGTCTTTTAAACGTCGTACGTTGTCGAACTCTTTGATGTTGCAGGTGCGTTTGTGCCTGACGTTACAATCTTTTGCAACTGAGAACTGAGTTTCTTGATACACACAGAAGCAGAAGGATTTTCCATCAGTCTCCAGACCGGTTTAATGCGGCCCGTCACGAACACTTCTCCTGGCCAACCTCACCATCTAAGAGTAGAACCTACACCCCACAACCACAATTAATTATTGAATTTATTCGAATCTTTGTCTTCCGCTAGAAGTTTCTACCCTCTACTGTCATGCTACCTATTCCCTGATGTCTTAGTGCATGTCATACCATCCTGTCCCTTCTTTTTGTCTTTTTTTTTCCTCCACACACTCCTCTGCTCGTCCATTCTGCGGAGGACATTCTCAATTCTTATCCCATAATTCCACCTAATTTTTAATATCCGTCCATAACATCACTTCTCAAACACTTCGATTTTCATCTTTTCCATTTTTCCCACATCCCATGAGTCACTTCCGTACGATACAACGCTCCTAACCTATATTCTCAGAAATTTCTTTCTCAAATTAAGGTCAATGTCTGTAACTAGTAGACTTATTTTGGCCAGGACCGTCGTCTTTGGCTGTCTTACTCTACTTTTTACATGCTTCTTACTATGTTCGTCATATCTCATTTTGCTTCCAAGATTGCAGAAGTCCTTCACTACCTTTATTTCGCGGTCCCCAATTTACATATTAAGTTTATCGGTTATCTCACTACTGCTACTTCTAGTTACTTTCGTCTTTCTTCGGGCTAAAGTCGTTCCGTAGTGTGCCTTTATTAGACTGTTCATTCCAGTCGACACGTCACTTTCACTTAAGATATCAATGTCATGAGCGAATCCTTTCACCCTGAATTTTAATCCCACTGTTGAACCTCTATTTTAAGTCCGTCAGTAGAGGAGGTAGTTTGCATCTCTGTCTTACACCCGTTTAATTTGAGAACTTCGTTCTTGGTCTTGCAGTCTTATTTCTCCTCTTGGTTATTGCATTATATATTATCCGTCTTTCTCTATAGTTTACACATATTTTCGTGTTTTTTTTAACGTCGTACGTTGTCGAACTCTTTTCCTATGTCGACATATCCTGTGACGTCTTGATTTTTCTTAAGCCTTTTACCAGTTATAAAGCGCGGAATCAGAACTATGTGATGCTTTACCTTCTTAAGGCGAAATTGATCGCTATCCTCAATTCTCTTTTCTATTATTCTGTATGTTAATCATGGCATCAACTTTGATATATGAGCTGTCAAACATACTATGCGATATTTCTCGAACTTATATGCCCTAGATGTATTCTGGATTGGATTTTCCAAACGTATGATGGTACGACCCCAGACTCACAGATTCTACAAGCCAACTTCAAGTGTCGCTTGGTTGCCATAACCCCCCCCCCCCCCCCAATGAGTTTAGAAATTCCGAAGAAATGTTGTCCCTCGTTTATATAAATCTTTATTTCTCCTCATATCATCAGAACTCTGAGGAGGACTCTGGTACCTTGACCGCAGCATGTCTAGTGCAAGCTAATTTGTCATCCCATGTTGATTTAATTTTACTACGAGTATCTGATTCTTGTCTCGTAATTTTACGTTTCATGTGCTGGCGTAGGAGCTACTTCGTGGTAAAAAGCCGGACATACCGATTGGGAATCATTTAAACTACGAGGGTCTTTACAGTTTTAGGAAGAAAGTCATCCGCCCTTATATGGCGGCAGTGAAGTCTACGTCGACTGTCAGAAGTTATATATTTATTCTTGGATAAGGGATATGTACGAGAAATTTAAATTTATTACTGAATTCCTTAAAAACACCTTGCATTGAAATCTCGCCTAAACCTCTGTTAATGTTAGTGCATCTAATGGTAAAATATATAGTGCTGAAATATTGTTCATTATGACTATACATTCGACCTAAATTGTAAAATAGTTATGGTTTCCAAGAAATGTACACTTTAAATCAAATACAGATCCCTTAAGGTTCTCAACTAATATTGGCTTACCTAAGTGGCCCGAGATAAGGTAAGCAAAGCAGAACGTGAATAAAGTGTGCATTTAAATGTGAAGATTAGCTTAGTGCGTTAGTCCATTGTCTCTGTCTTCAAAGAACTTCACGTACAAAACAATGGAATTACGTAAAGGGTAGTCAAAGACGATTTCAATGCTTACCAGAAAAATATGTAGGAAGTAATTATCAAATAACGTCACTGACTTTGTAATATTTTCTTTAACAGTTATCTTAAGAAGAAGTAGGCCTACAGAGATAACGTTAACAGAAGTCTCTCTTAACCTTAGTTGTTCTCAATTACGAGATGACCAAGGCAGTAGAGACTCTTCACCTACTACAGTTTTACGGAGTTACTGATTGTCGTAAATGAGTAAATATCTTATCTTGATTTAATCTCGGAGGTCACTAACCTCCAAGAAGATATGTAGTAAATCAGTGAAAAAGATCACTGAGATGTAAAAACAAAAATTATTGGAAGATTAATAAGCAGAGTAGGATCGACGGTATTGTGTGTTGCCTCATGAACAGATTTGAAAGTGAGTGTCAGCATGACTGCAAACCCTGTCTACGAATTCAAAGTGGAAGCAAACTGTTTCTGTGGAACAGCATACAAATGTTTGGAAAAACTTACAGACCATTTTACTGTTTGCAGAGTTGAGTCAGTGACATGACGTGGCTTTAAGTAGAGTCGACAACTGCACTCAACGGGCTTACTCGAAAAGCACGGAACGCAAAGAGTGTGTGTCCGCGATTTATACTCGTTTGTTCGGTAAAAGGCTTGAACGTATTTCACCTGACATCAGGGCCATTAATTCTTTCTACAGAGGCTAGATATAAAACTATTATACTAGCGAGGCATTGGCTTCCAACAACGGTGCATTGATATCGAAGTGTGTACTATTGAAACAATAGTTTACTTGATTCTCATTTGCCACGCGGAATTAGCCGAGCGGTTTAAGGCGTTGCAGTCATGGACTGTGCGGCTGGTCCCAGAGGAGGTTGGAGTCCTCTCTCTGGCATGGGTGTGTGTGTTTGTCCTTAGGATAATTTAGGTTAAGTAGTGTGTAAGCTTAAGGACTTGATGACCTTAGCAGTTAAGTCCATAAGATTTCTAACACATTTGAACATTTTTTTGATTCTCATTTACTTATCTATTTCATTCGTTCGCTTAGTTACTGAATACAGACTGGGATCTTTTTGATCTTACAGTAGACGAGACACCAAATATTTTACAATACCACAATATGTGTTTAGACAAAAGCTCGTGTCATTATATGAAAGGATATTAATGATATGTTTTACTCCAATAACAATAATCCAGAAACAATGTTTGCGAAAAAAACTGATAAAAGGAAGAGGGCAGAAGAGGAATGGTAAACGTCAAATAATATTATATTATGAGGCTACGGAGCACGTGCTACAGCTTTAGTACAAACCCTGTGCCTCTCAGGCCTCTTAAAACTTTGTCATCAGATGTAGTTTCGTCGAATGGGGAACAACAAAATATCAAAGTATCACAGACGTTAGGTTGTAATAATGCGATATGAAAGGATTAGCTTGACTCTTGATATTTGGTGAGTGGATGCGTCCAACAGAAACCGTAAATTCTACCAATGCAAACGGCGATCTAGTCTGACGCAAAAGAACAAAGACGAGAGACGAGCGAGACGAATTCTTGTAACTGGCTAACAAGTCGTGATCAGATATTCGCTCGGCCACCTTTTTATTAGTTCAAGTCTTAGAAGGTTTCTCGACATAGCTAGCAACTGATATTAGAGCTATGGAAATACAGGAACACGAAAGTTACAGAATACGTATTATTTCATCTCAGCAGTGGTATAAGGAGAACAAATAAATTGAATATTATTGAATGAATTTGTGTTTGCAGCAGACTCAGAGGATTGTTTTGTTCACCACTGTCAGAACAACCATTGTTTTGTTTCACAACGAATCATTCTGGAAAAACAGAGTATATTCCTCATTCAGTTACGTTTAGTTGTTTCTATAAAAGGAATTTAAAATTACTAACCTCACACATGGTTTTCACGGAAGCTAAATATTTCTAAAGCCTTTCCCTTTATAATCAAACTATGTCACGGCTATAGGTCAGTTTTTATTTTTATTTCATTTTTTATTTGTTTTGTGTCATTAGTATTCTGACAGGTTTGATGAGGCGCTCCACGAGTTCCTCTCTTGCAAACCTCTTCATATTAGACCAGCACTTGCAACCTACGTTCTCAGTCAGTTATTTGCTGCATGTATTCCAGTCTCGGTCTTACTCTACAATTTTTACCTTCTGCAGCTCCCTATAGCACAATGGAAGTTATTGCCTGATCTCTTAACAGATGTCTTAATCGATGTCCCTTCTTCTTGTCAGTATATTTTTTCTTGTCAGTGTTTTGTGAGAAGAAAATTATTCTTTGCTGAAATTTGAAGAACATATAGGTCTGAACACAGATACGCTTCGAAAGACGAAACTCAAACAAGAAAAGTGGGGCAAAGTAGACGGAAGTTCGGAAACAAGAGCACTCTGATCAAATGAAAAATTATTTGGGGAACCTGAAGTTAAATCAGACATAGTCATTTACACGGTCCATATAAGGCCGAAATCAAATTTAAAGAAATATTCTGTCGCATCCATGCTTATTCCATCGATATGCCATAGTTCAAGAAAAATTACATTTCTGTGGAACACATCATTAGGAAAACAATAATCTGAAAATTTTAGGACATATATCATCCAGTTGACTTAAAAGCTGTAATAGCTACAAACTCGAACACCACTAAAAACCTCACAATTTACACGATATAAATTCTTATTGTGCACCCTGTAACTTTTCTACTTGTTTAGTCTTGTGAACTGAAACTAAAGTAAACTGAGCTGCTGTTTTTCATGCTCGTGTATCTGTGTTGTTGTTGTGAACAATACAACTGGTACATTTATGGAAACGATATCTGATCAAATAAGTCTCCAAAACTGAAATCGCCACAACTGAAACTGTCCAACTGTATTTTTTACTTCATTTTCACAAAGTGTCTGGAAAATGTAACTGTATATTAAATAAGCTGTTCTGTGAAATTCTGTTGTGCGGGAAAGTGATGTCCTGCAATCCATGACGTCACAATACGTGACTTGCAGTCCCAACACACAAGCTAACAGAATGAAAATGCTACGTAAATTACTAACTGAATTTTGAAAGAATAAAACACCAAAACGTTTCTATAAAAATGTAACACAATGCGACTGAACAAAATTCCGAACTTAGACTTATGCACATGGAAACATAACATTGCACTGAAAAAATAAATCTACCTGTGTATTATATCTACATCTACATCTACATCCATACTCCGCAAGCCACCTGACGGTGTGTGGCGGAGGGTACCTTGAGTACCTCTATCGGTTCTCCCTTCTATTGCAGTCGCATATTGTAAATGAAATCTGAACTGAACTTTGCCTAAACTGACCTGATAATGAATTTTTAAAAGCAAAGATAATCAATTATCTAACTGTAACCTATCGGTAATGTAAAACAGCACCTAAGAATTTTTCTTGGCTTACCTGTTGCAAAGAAAACTTGGTACTGCTCGAAGTGATCAATTTAAAATACGTTGTGCAGCAGCAAGCAATTTAAATAAGAGAAAAGCCTTGCACAGAGCAATGCAAGGACGTGGAACTATTCTAAAAGGATCTCGTGTTTCAATCTTACTGTGTTTCGCAAAGCGCAATGCAGCGAAACACCTACTCAGAAAATTTGAAATCCTTTCGAGAGAGGGCACTGATGGAAATTGAACTTGCAAAACAATTAAAAGAAAAACTATATTGCAAAAACTGAAACACATCGACAAATTGTTACTATCATCTTCACAAAAATTATCATTTACAAGAAATATTAATTACTGAAAATGGTAGCAGGGTGGAAAAATCTGTAATCTCTAAGTGCGAGCCCTGTGAACTGATAACTTCACTGTTTCTATTGAACGGTGAAACTGACCAACCCAAACCAACAGAGAAAAATTCCACTAAAACCATTCGTTATTCAAATAAATTTTGATTATACTCAAGCAAGCAGTGCAGAGCAACATTACCTTATAATCTTCTCCTGTCCAATTAATCTTTACCACATCATAAATCACAATTCATACATCTCTGTGCCTCTATCTCTGAGCCTGTAAGCTACTTCAGTCCTCTCAGTAGAATAGCCACTACCCGACTCTCTGCTTATTGCAACGAAAATACTACTACCAACCAAAGATCATAATGCTTCTGCCCAGAACCTCTGTGGCGAATATCGACCATTGAAAACTACTGTTTGAAAAATGTCCAATGTACGCATGTGTAATATGATACATCAAATAGAAATATATAGCTCACATCACTTTCCTTCAATAGCAAAAGTAAAATAGAAACCTTACAACTCACCATTATGTGCATTCCAGTAGGCACTACGGCTGTGAGCAAAGTCTGCAGTCTACAAATACGTAAGCACTTAAATGGTCCCTACTGTTCCTTTGCTCCTACGTTCAGAAAAGTCAGTCTTTATTTTTCCTTCGTGAAGGGTCTCTCCCTTTCTCTGTTACCTTACTCAGCTTCCTATGGTTTGAGGCTCTGGCTATGGACTCAGGAATAATTTCGGTTTTTTTTGTTGTAAACATGCATTCTCAGCCTTTCCTGGCTGGACTTTTTATGCAGCTGGCAACCTAGCCCACAGACAAGGTATTGAAAAATACGCAACACAGCTTGTAATTTCACAGAAATTCTTTCCGTTTTCAAGAAGTTTAGTTTTCGAGCTACTTTATTCTGTACAACTTAGCTGAGATATCTGGAATTAAATTAATGCGTCTAAGAATATGAACGCGGTGGAGGGGGGGGGGGGGGGCGTTTGTGTTGATGACCCAAATGGCAACCCCATCTCATCTTTCTAGAATCCGCAACTAAACATCAGTGTACACACAGTCTCATGTCACTAATTTCTGATACATCTACACATTCTCAGAGCTTTTGGTCATGCTTTCTGATTGCAAAGCTGTGGAACACCAAGACTCATAAATCACTAATTTCACTTCGTTAACAGCGTTGTCTGTGGTATGTTGGCAAAGGTACGTAAGTGTGGAATTACATGAGTTTGTAAGTGTGGCAAAATACTCTTGTAAAGTTCATCCAGCAAGAAAAATTATTATACTAGACAACGAAAGAAGTAAGACCATTTCTAACTTGAAATTCATGTTAATCGAGCAAATAGGAAATATCACACGAGCGATAAGTTACTGTCCACGTGATAATGAGGTCTTCGCGGAAAACGTCGTAGATGAGAATCAAAAGGAAAGACTTAATTGGTTGCGACGTTTACTGCTTGTCAGTGATTAAAAACTCCGATATAACTCAAATAACTTTTATTCAACACATTAGCTACACAGCAACACACAAATGTGTTGACTTGCAAGAGTTCTATATGGTGTGGAGACTTATAAACAGGAAAAAAGCAAGATTGGGATTTCACATTTTGTCCATAAAAAGGTCATTTAGAGACGTAGCACAAGTTTAGGAAAGCCTGCATGTGGATTTCCAAACGGGGTTTGAACTGCCGTCCTCCACAAGCAATTCCATTGGTTTCCATATCCGCTACCTGCTCGATCTCAAGTTTTCTCATCAGAGTTTCTAAGTATCGTGAATCAAAGACGACGGATATTTTCGTAAGATTCTTTCCTCAGGACGGTTTGTGTACGACGAAGCCACAACAGTACTTGGTGGAGGACTGTCACGAACAAGTTGCTGTCCAGGCTTCTTTATTAAAAGAAGTAAGACATCAGGAACCAGTGTAACCTTCCGTTCTTCAAAGAAGTCTTCTCTGCATGCAACCCGCCGTTGTCCTGCCGAGATGTGGCATGTGCAGCTGACGAAGGAATGTTGCATGACGAGCTCAAAAACTTCCTGTCGTACTGCTATTCAGATTGCCCTCAGTACGCGAGGTCGGTACCACATTTTGTAGCTAATAGCATTTCAAACCATCATATTTGGTGTATTTGGTCCATAACGAAGAACAATGTCCGCTGACAGACTGCAGTCACCACATTACATTTGTATCCATCACTTTTGGAAGACACGAATCGGAGTCTTGGGTCATTCTTTGTGGGTGTTTTCACAAACGGACTTTATTATTACATTTTAATCGTTTCCATTCAGGAAAAAATTAAAAGGTGAGGGGGAACTCACGAATGATCAAACCATTCTGGATACAAATTCATGAGATATTTGAGTTAATTGCGCTTTAGAACATAAGTTTTTAGCTTTTTGTATAGCTAATACATGTGTCCGACACTCCTGCAATGGCACCATGTTAGTTATATTCTAAGGTCTAATGGTTGCAAAACAGGTAGACTGGAAGCAACACTTGTAGTTTGAGGAAGAAATATAAGTGAACCAGATAAAGAGGGCTCGATTCTACTAAGATAAAAAGTGACAAGCGTTAACCACGACTGTAGTAATGCGACAGAATGCCGGCTATCATTGGAAGAAGAGACACAAAGAGTACCAGGATACTTTAAAGTTCTGGGTTTAGTTTTTGTGTTTACAAGGTTACTTGGTTAAAAATGTGAACCAGAATCAAAAATGCTCCTATCGTAGCACGACAAACGCGAATATGTATTATGCAGGATTAGGGATGTAAAAGGATGGAACTAGCTTTTCGACTTATCTGGCAGCTTCAAAGACGTTTAAATCAAAACATATTGACATGTTTGCGCTTTCTTCCTTGTTAGTATTAGTAATCAAGTCATTGTGCGCATTGTGTCAAATAAAGTAACATGATACATGATGTCATTGACCAAGAAACAAATATACCGCCAGAAATTTTATCCACCGAGAATAACTTCCTTAGCTATTACATGCATGCTCTTCAGCCATGCGATATTGTATATTGTTTACGATGGCTGGGGAATCTTTTGGATTTTGGGTGCATGATTAAGGATTTCAGATGCAGGCATGCCAACACCTTGTAGTTAAGAGAGCTCACTGCACTGGGGAAGTAGGGTTAACTAAGTATATAATACGTCGAGATGTTTTGTTTTAAATGTTTCTGAAGCTGCGAGATAAGTCTAAAGCTAGCCCCCTTCTTTTACATCCCTAACTCTGCCCAGGGCATATCCCTTTTTTTGTACTGTGAAACGAGCATGTTTCCACTCTCGTTCCCAGCTTTTACTATACAATAATTTTGACATTATGCTGACATAGCTTGGCAACCGATGCCGATTTTTGTTGACTCGGACGACGGGTGATCCAGTACAGGTTTCTTTATTGTCTTTCCAACCATGTTTCTCACATCATGACAATGGATGAAGGTTTCACAGGACAAGACGAATATTTATTACACGTATTTGTGTATCTTCTTGCAAAATTTGAACCCATCCGCACAAGTTTGAAACATACTGATAAAAAACGTGTTTTCTGCAGTAAAATCGGAATGAAGATAGATCTTTGAAAGCAAGTTCAAGTTCTCAATTTTATCTTAGGAATGCGGTTTTTATTTAGTTCAATCACTTTATACCCTTCCCGTGCATTCAATGCAAGTAAGAATGATTTTTAAGTGCTGCGTTTTCCTCGACTTTATACCACCGTATCTCTAAAACGGATGAATTAAAAAAAATTATTTTGACTTTATCCATTTATCAACTTTCGAGCAAAGTTTAAACCGATACGTACGAGTTTAAAGTGTACGAATGGCGCGCTTCGAAAACCTCCCTGAAAAATTTGTTTTTCACACTTAAAATCCGAACGGTGCACATACAAGTTGTGACATTATTTGAGTATTAATATCAGTCCACTTAACATCTTTTGAAAAAAGAATTATTCGATTCGCTCAATTTCCCTGGGCTTGTCGTCAAAACCTTGCTAAATATGTTGCAAAATAGCTACAGTAAGGCAGATGTTCGAATTGCTATACAAATGGGCGGTGGTCCGGGTTGAATCAAAAACTTTTTACGCGACGTTCCTAGTTCAAATAGATCCTCATCCCAGACCGCGCTTCTGCGCGAAGCTTTCTCAAACATATTTGATGACTAGAGCGATGGCAAATTTCTGTCGCTGTTTGGTTCAAATGGCTCTGAGCACTATGGGACTTAACTTCTGAGGTCATCAGTCCCCTAGAACTTAGAACTACTTAAACCTAACTAACCTAAGGACATTACACACATCCATGCCCGAGACAGGATTCGAACCTACTACCGTAGCGGTCGCGCCGTTCCAGACTGTAGCGCCTAGAACCGCTCGGCCACTCCGGCCGGCTGTCGCTGTTTTCCCATGTACATGGTGAAGAGTGAAAGATATTGTGTTACGTGACCGTCCGTGTAGGGTCGAAACGTGGTCTCCAGACAAAGGCTCCTATTTTTATCGTTTTCTTCTTAGCAGTATCTAAGAAGTTCGGGGAATCTTTAGCGCCTTGTGCGTAAACAGTTGCTATTACGCTGTGGCGTACAGTCTTCCCTAAACGGCGCCGACCGGCGCACGCCTGGCGCTGCTTTTTGCTGCTCGCAGCCCAAGCGTACGCTGTAAGTCGCGACGGCGCGGTGCGCGGTGTCGCAACGCCACAGGCCTACGGTGGACGTTCGCAGAAGCGATGACATCACGGGAGGGGCCGCCGCGTAGCTGGTCCGCTGACACACTTCCAGGCGTTGCATCCAGATGCTGTCCTGCCTGTACCACTGTGCTTAAAGCGGCCCATAGCCGAGCGCCTACATCCGAAATAGCTGTGACACGCACATTCCTGGATTTATAGCTCCAACACTCATCACCGGACACATGTACCACTTCTGGCATCCAGGAACCTTCATTTCCAAGAAATTTTACTGGCATGAGCAAAAACTGTACGGCTGTCGATTCAGTTATACTATCTAGGAACTGCATGTGGAGTAGATGATATTTCGAACATCATCAACAGCCACAGAAAGTTAATCAGGTAGTAATAACAGTTAATAATCTTTCGCAATCTTCCCAATCCCAAAGAAAGTCGGTGTTGACAAATGTGAAAATTACCGAACTATCACTTTAATAAGTCACGGCTGCAAAATACTAACGCGAATTCTTTACAGACGAATGGAAAAACTGGTAGAAGCCGACCTCGGGGAAGATCACTTCGGATTCCGTAGAAATATTGGAACACGTGAGGCAATACTGACCCTACTACTTATCTTAGAAGCTAGATTAAAAAAGGCAAACATACGCTACTAGCATTTGTAGACTTACAGAAAGCTTTCGACAATGTTGACTGGAATCCTCTCTTTCAAATTCTGAAGGTGGCAGGGGTAAAATACAGGGAACGATAGGCTATTTACAATTTGTACAGAAACCAGATGGCAGTTATAAGAGTCGAGGGACATGAAAGGGAAGCAGTGGTTGGGAAGGCAGTGAGACAGGGTTGTAGCCTCTCCCCGACGTTATTCAATCTGTATATTGAGCAAGCAGTAAAGGAGACAAAATAAAATTCGGAGTAGGTATTAAAATACATGGAGAAGAAATAAAAACTTTAAGGTTCGCCGATGACACTGTAATTCTGTCACAGCAAAGAGGGACCGATGACCGTAGCAGTCTGGTCCCTTTAATCCCCCAAACCAACCAACAGCAAAGGACTTGGGAGACCGGTTGAACGGAATGGACAGTGTCTTGAAAGAAGGATATAAGATTAACATAAACAAAAGCAAAACGAGGATAATGTAATGCAGTCGAATTAAGTCGGGTGGTGCTGAGGGAATTAGATTAGGAAATGAGACACTTAAAGTAGTAAAGGAGTTTTGCTATATTGGGAGCAAAATAAGTGATGATGGTCGAAGTTCAAAAATGGCTCTGAGCACTACGGGACTTAACATCTTAGTTCATCAGTCCCCTAGAACTTAGAACTACTTAAACCTAACTAACCTAAGGACATCACACAACACCTAGTCATCAGCATAGGGAGACCAAGAGACGAATACACTAAGCAGATTCAGAAGGATGTAGGCTGCAGTCGGTACTGGGAGATGAAGCAGCTTGCACAGGATAGAGTAGCATGGAGACCTGCATCAAACCAGTCCCTGGACTGAAGACTACCACACAATCTTTCGCACATACATACACTGTTTTTGCATTTCTCAGTGCACCTTTAGCCTACCTCACGTCTTTAACGTTTCAATCGTCCATCTCCGTAGATGATAGTCGCTAACGTCAGCTAGTGACTTGGCTCTCTGTTCATACCAGATGTAGAAGTATGAATCCAGAATTTGGTTGCAATAATTACACGTCTATTGCGTGAAACTGATAAACAATATTGTATTCAATTTATACATTTCTCCCACCTCTCCGGCATTTTATGACTGCCACGCCAAAAAACTGTTCTTTTGGAGCTAACCAGTCAGCGAGTCATTTTCGTACATTGTCATACGAACTGAAGCGTTGTTCAGCGAGAGCGTGTCTCAGTGATGCAAATAAATGATAATCGGACGGATCCAAGTCTGGAGAATAAGCCGCATGTCCTAGTATTTACCAACTGAACGCCTCGATCGTTTCCCTGACCCGTTTTGCCGTGTGCAATGGGGCGTTATCATGGAGCAATGTGACTCTGTGTTGCCTTTCTCCATATTCAGGCCGTTTTTCACGTACTGCACAATTTAAATCAATCATTTGCTGTTGGCAGCGATCAGTGTGAAGGGGTTTCACCAGCTTTTAGCAGCTCATAATAGATGACACCCTTCTGATCCCACCAAACACAGATCATTGTCTTCTTTCCAAAGCGATTTGGCCTTGCAGTGGATGTGTATAGTTTGCCTGCATTCACCTATGACTTACGACGCTGAGAATTCTCAAAATACGAGGGCAGTTCAATAAGTAATGCAACACATTTTTTTCTGAAACAGGGGTTGTTTTATTCAGCATTGAAATACACCAGGTTACTCCCCAATCTTTGAGCTACACAACACTATTTTTCAACGTAATCTCCATTCAATGCTACGGCCTTACGCCACCTTGAAATGAGGGCCTGTATCCCTGCACGGTACCATTCCACTGGTCGATGTCGGAGCCAACGTCGCACTGCATCAATAACTTCTTCATCATCCGCGTAGTGCCTCCCACGGATTGCGTCCTTCATTGGGTCAAACATATGGAAATCCGACGGTGCGAGATCGGGGCCATAGGGTGCATGAGGAAGAACAGTCCACTGAAGTTTTGTGAGCTCCTCTCGGGTGTGAAGACTTGTGTGAGGTCTTGCGTTGTCATGAAGAAGGAGAAGTTCGTTCAGATTTTTGTGCCTACGAACACGCTGAAGTAGTTTCTTCAATTTCTGAAGAGTAGCACAATACACTTCAGAGTTGATCGTTTGACCATGGGGAAGGACATCGAACAGAATAACCCCTTCAGCGTCCCAGAAGACTGTAACCATGATTTTACCGGCTGAGGGTATGGCTTTAAACTTTTTCTTGGTAGGGGAGTGGGTGTGGCGCCACTCCATTGATTGCCGTTTTGTTTTAGGTTCGAAGTGATGAACCCATGTTTCATCGCCTGTAACAATCTTTGACAAAGAAATTGTCACCCTCAGCCACATGACGAGCAAGCAATTCCGCACAGATGGTTCTCCTTTGCTCTTTATGGTGTTCGGTTAGACAACGAGGGACCCAGCGGGAACAAACCTTTGAATATCCCAACTGGTGAACAATTGTGACAGCACTACCAACAGAGATGTCAAGTTGAGCACTGAGTTGTTTGATGGTGATCCGTCGATCATCTCGAACGAGTGTGTTCGCACGCTCCGCCATCGCAGGAGTCACAGCTGTGCACGGCCGGCCCGCACGCGGGAGATCAGACAGTCTTGCTTGACCTTGCGGCGATGATGACACACGCTTTTCCCAACGACTCACCGTGCTTTTGTCCACTGCCAGATCACCGTAGACATTCTGCAAGCGCCTATGAATATCTGAGATGCCCTGGTTTTCCGCCAAAAGAAACTCGATCACTGCCCGTTGTTTGCAACGCATATCCGTTACAGACGCCATTTTAACAGCTCCGTACAGCGCTGCGACCTGTCGGAAGTCAATGAAACTATACGAGACGAAGCGGGAATGTTTGAAAATATTCCACAAGAAATTTCCGGTTTTTTCAACCAAAATTGGCTGAGAAAAAAAATGTGTTGCATTACTTATTGAACTGCCCTCGTATATAAATTTTCATCTGTCACTATTCGAAGGAGAAACGATTTTCTTTTGTATCTGGCGAGCTGCATTTCACAAGTGGACTTTCGGTTTGCTTGCAGTCTTTCATTCAGTTCATGCGAAACCCATTTATGCACTTTCTGCACCTTTCCCATAACTTTCGACCGAGGACAAACGGTTTTCTGCATCACATTCAATTGTTTCGCAGTTACTGTTGATTTTGAGTATCGTCTTCATACAATAAGGCCTGCGATTCGTTGTCTTAGAACTGTTCGGTGGTTTTCCGCTCTCGTCGTTCCCCACGTCAAAATCACCACTTTTGAATTTTTTGAACCACTCGAAACACTGTGTTTTCCCAAGAGCATATTCGACAAGCATTCGATGCGATTCTGCAGCAGATTTTTTTTTTCAAATGATAGAAAAAACCAACACTGTACGCAAACCGTAGTTCGTAGGCACAAAATTCGATATGTTTACGGTTTGAAAGAGGTACCGATGCATGGAACACGCGTTACTGTGTGTTGACATTAATCGTCAGCCGTTACAGGGAGCAGATGGCGCTGCAGACGCGGTCTCACAAGCCGTACACTGACGGCTAGCACCACCGATAGGAAATTGCGGTTTCATACTTCTCCATCTGGCAGGTGGTGGCGCAGAGTCTCACTCGGATGGTCAACGTCTTGGAGAAAAAATGAAGGAAAGAAAGCGACGTCTTCGACCGTCTTACTTCCGTCGGATGATGGAGTCAAACTTGGTAACAACCTAGGCGCTGTTACAGAAGAGCAGGCCCCAAATTTCATTTTTGTTGTTAAAATCAATAATCAACTACTGTTAATATTTCGGGATATCTCTACGTAAGCCATTTATTTTTTAATAAAATGCTTTTCATAGAAGAAGAGGGTGGTTTGAGAAGTTTGGTAAATTTCCAAAATTTCCACGAAAGAGTGGAACGCTTGTGTTGCGCCTTCATGATTGGTAAGCTTGATTATTGCATGGATCATATAAAGACTTTCAATAATATAGAGCGTACAGCTCATTGATGAGAGCTGTCTAAATTGATCAGTTTGTCGACTGGGATTGAAAATGAAAAAAAACAAGAATTTCGTGCTGTTAATTAAACATTTTTATTTAAAGGGTGGCCGCGCGGCCCCTCCCGTCGGAGGTTGGAGTCCTCCCTCGGGCATGAGTGTGTGTGTGTGTGTGTGTGTGTGTGTGTGTGTGTGTGTGTGTGTTGTCCTTAGCATACGTTAGTTTAAATAGTGTGTAAGTCTAGGGACCGATGACCTCAGCAGTTTGGTCCCTTAGGAATTCACGGAGAAGCACCGAAGACTAAGTGCGCTCCAGCCGTCCAACTCACATCACCACATAGGCAACCATTGACAAAATCCATGATATGGTAATAATGCAAGACCACCGAATAAGAACTGCTGAGACTGTAGGCATCTCACCTAAGCGACTGAAATATCCTGCACGGAGAAATGGCTATGAAGAAGCTGTGTGCAGTTTGGTGCCGCGATTGATCACAGTCGACCAAAAGCACATCCTGCACAGCATTTGAACACAATGTCTGCGATGTTTAGTCGCAGTTAGCAAGACTTTTTGCGCCGATTTGTGGCTGTTGATGAAACCTGCATTCATCATTACACACCAGAGTCAAAACGGCAGTCACAATGGGAATAGTCTGAAGAAAGTACATCGAAGACGACAAAGACCGTTTCATTAGCTGGTAAGGAGATGGCCACCGTTTTTTGGGATTCCCAAAGAATAATCCTCATAGATTACTTGGGAAAAGGCAGAACCATTACTGGACTCTGATATACTTCATTGCTGGATCATCGAAACCTGGTTTGTCTCATAGAAGACCGAAAAAAATTGGACCACAGGAATGTGTTTTTCACCAGTACAATGCACCATCCCACACGTCAGCGATAACAATCTTGAAAGAGCATGAACTGGGCTTGGAACTGATTCCTCATCCACCCTGTTCACCTGAATTAGCTCCAAGTGACTTCTTCCTCTTCCATAACTTGAAGCTTTGGCTTGCTCGGAGGAATTTTCGTCAAATGAAGATGTGATGGTTACAGTCAACGAGTGTTTTGTTGGGTACCAGAACCTATTTTTCCGATGGGATGAAAAACATGGAGGATCGCTGGACCAAGTGTATACTCCTCAAAGAAGACTCTGTCGAGAAGTAATGTGGCCTGTTGACGAAAAATCGTATTTTCTTGCCATTTTTATTGGACTTACGAACCCACGTTACATGTCGTTAAGTAAAAGTGAACGTGAACTACTTCCCGTGAAGCTGTTAAAACTGAAAAATGACCTACCACTAAGTTCGGTGACGACATAAACCCTCACATTTGTCATTACGTCATTTACGTCTTGTTGGTCTTACGCAAAGAGCTCAGTTTAACATCTTTAAACCCAACAGTGGTTATAGCAACATACTTTACACCTTTCCGCCGTTAATATAATAATCAACCTACGGGTAAAGAATATGTGTTCTCCGAGTCTTTCACAGTGACATGATTCAATAAAAATTATTCGGTTTTCAAGGTCACGAGCTGTCTCCGCCAACGTCATCAGGAATAGAAATCCGGTCCTGTAGAAAGTGTCATCACTTCTGTCTCTATGCTATTAATTTTTGGAACACAACCTACGACCAGTTTAGAGACAGACGTGATGACACTTTATGCAGGACCTGACCATCATTTGCAGGACAATGCTCAAGCACGTACAGTGCAAGCTGTTACCGATTCGTTTGACTGATGGGGCTGCTAAATGCCGTACCACCTACTGCACTACCAAGTCGTCGTGGGTTCAACTCTGTTTCTAAACTGAAGGAAACGCTTCACGGCATTCGCTTCAGAACAGCTACAAATTCGTTGGGCAATAGACCGCGCCGCTCGAACTGTCAACACAACGGGTACTCCTAAGAATATCCTACGACTTCCACATCGCTGGCAATGGGTTATACACAATGCTGGTGACTACTTTGAAAGTAAGTAAAACTTTTAGACACGTATCTATTTTGCACGAGCAATAAGTAAATAGTTGCCACTATTAAAGTTCCAACCCTCGTGTGTTACGACAACCTTGAGAACTACGGATTCAAGGGAAAAGAGAATGTTACGGCTAACAGCGTGTTTGAGCTCGTGAAATCAAGAAATGCGTGTAATGTTCTCTTAGATATTTATATGAAACTGATAAAGAGTCGTCGCCACGTGAACGCTTTTGATTACTACATGATGTACTTTTTATTTGCCAACTGACGTATGTCAGGTATGAGCTACGCTTTAAGCACTATGACTCGAATGTGCGATGCCACACTGATGCACCGTCATCAGCGTCCCTTATATCACTTTAGTTTAAGCTTTAAAGGAACGTGATTCTCTGTTTTCTGAGTCATGTAGCGCTTCATTTATGAATTACGTTTTTGATTGCTTCAGGTGAACTCAAAGTGCGTAAGAGAAAGTTTTAATTCCAAGAAAAAACATTCACACGAATGGTTCTTCATAAAACGAAAGAGGTGTGACTATAAGCAGTATGCGGATAGGGGACTAGCAGATATTATGTACCATGTAACTGACATATAACACAATCTGGAAGCACTTTAAGAAATTGGCAGTTATTTTCTTTCAAATTCATGCAAAAGGATGGGGGTGGGGGCAATTAGTAACAGCAGCGAAATTAGCAATGTGCTGTCATACCGTTAAACATCATCATGTCCTTGCAATCAGTTCAAATGGTTCAGATGGCTCTGAGCACTATGGGACTTAACATCTGAGGTTATCAGTCCCCAAGAACTTAGAAATACACTCCTGGAAATTGAAATAAGAACACCGTGAATTCATTGTCCCAGGTAGGGGAAACTTTATTGACACATTCCTGGGGTCAGATACATCACATGATCACACTGACAGAACCACAGGCACATAGACACAGGCAACAGAGCATGCACAATGTCGGCACTAGTACAGTGTATATCCACCTTTCGCAGCAATGCAGGCTGCTATTCTCCCATGGAGACGATCGTAGAGATGCTGGATGTAGTCCTGTGGAACGGCTTGCCATGCCATTTCCACCTGGTGCCTCAGTTGGACCAGCGTTCGTGCTGGACGTGCAGACCGCGTGACACGACGCTTCATCCAGTCCCAAACATGCTCAATGGGGGACAGATCCGGAGATCTTGCTGGCCAGGGTAGTTGACTTACACCTTCTAGAGCACGTTGGGTGGCACGGGATACATGCGGACGTGCATTGTCCTGTTGGAACAGCAAGTTCCCTTGCCGGTCTAGGAATGGTAGAACGATGGGTTCGATGACGGTTTGGATGTACCGTGCACTATTCAGTGTCCCCTCGACGATCACCAGTGGTGTACGGCCAGTGTAGGAGATCGCTCCCCACACCATGATGCCGGGTGTTGGTCCTGTGTGCCTCGGTCGTATGCAGTCCTGATTGTGGCGCTCACCTGCACGGCGCCAAACACGCATACGACCATCACTGGCACCAAGGCAGAAGCGACTCTCATCGCTGAAGACGACACGTCTCCATTCGTCCCTCCATTCATGCCTGTCGCGACACCACTGGAGGCGGGCTGCATGATGTTGGGGCGTGAGCGGAAGACGGCCTAACGGTGTGCGGGACCGTAGCCCAGCTTCATGGAGACGGTTGCGAATGGTCCTCGCCGATACCCCAGGAGCAACAGTGTCCCTAATTTGCTGGGAAGTGGCGGTGCGGTCCCCTACGGCACTGCGTAGGATCCTACGGTCTTGGCGTGCATCCGTGCGTCGGTGCGGTCCGGTCCCAGGTCGACGGGCACGTGCACCTTCCGCCGACCACTGGCGACAACATCGATGTACTGTGGAGACCTCACGCCCCACGTGTTGAGCAATTCGGCGGTACGTCCACCCGGCCTCCCGCATGCCCACTATACGCCCTCGCTCAAAGTCCGTCAACTGCACATACGGTTCACGTCCACGCTGTTGCGGCATGCTACCAGTGTTAAAGACTGCGATGGAGCTCCGTATGCCACGGCAAACTGGCTGACACTGACGGCGGCGGTGCACAAATGCTGCGCAGCTAGCGCCATTCGACGGCCAACACCGCGGTTCCTGGTGTGTCCGCTGTGCCGTGCGTGTGATCATTGCTTGTACAGCCCTCTCGCAGTGTCCGGAGCAAGTATGGTGGGTCTGACACACCGGTGTCAATGTGTTCTTTTTTCCATTTCCAGGAGTGTACTTAAACCTAAATAACCTAAGGACATCACACACATCCATGCCCAAGGCAGGATTCGAACCTGCGACCGTAGCCTTCGCAGTCAGTGAACTATACTTTTTCGTTAAGCTCCAAACTGTTATACATTTCCGAAGCCGCAAAAAAGAGTGAAATAATTCTTAGTGCCCGACACTGTCAAACAAAAAGCAGCATTTCTTCCAATCTTTTTAAGCTTACGAGAAGTAGCCCTCTTTCCCCCGATTTTCAGTTTGAGAGAAATATTCCGGTTTGCCAGCCAGAAATTGTGGTAGCTTCAGATACATAGGATGCTGAACGTGAAGTTTTCGCCAAATCTTACGTACGGTTTTGTCGAATAGCAACAATTCCACAACCAGATGGACACAGACAGTGCTCGCAGACCGGCACAGACTTGTCCAGCGTGGTCAGACTGGCACTGACCCGTCCAGCGTGCTTAGACAAGCATTCACTTTCTGGTGGGGTAGAACGCTGCGTTCCTACTGGCTCTTTGAGGGAAGTGACGGGCTGATGGGGCAGAGGATATATAAAGACCATTCTACCCACAGTCGTCCTCATCCTTCCGCCAACACCGTAGTGTGAAGTCGAAAGGTTCAGCAGCGGCATCAAGCACTGTTGGTAATGCCAGTGGCGACAAACGGCAGAGACCGTTAGAGCACGATGGAGAATTACCTGGTAAGTGTAGATGCAAATCGGTAACTGTAATTTCCCTCTTGCATCAAGAATTTCATAGTATTGGATCCATTTCTTCTTCTTATTGTTTCAGCGCATACCCACCAACACCAAAGCGTGGATAATATGAACCCTATCGTGCAACAGCAGACACAGTGGTACCAGCGGCTCCATTCGCAGCAGCAGCATCGGCAGCATTGTAAGTGTACATGCCATCTTGGTAGTACTGGTTCGACCAGCGAGTCCGTAGATGATTTAGAGGGATCAAAATCGGTAACAGTAACGTTTTTTTCACTAAGAATTTCGCATTGAATACATGTCTTTTTGTTTCAGCATATATCCAGCGGGTAATTGATTAAGCTGAGAGGCAACGGCAACAGCAGTAGCAACAACAACAGTGGCTGCAGCTGCAGCAACAGCAACAGCAGTGCCATCAGCTGCACGAGCAGCAGCAGTGGTATGAACTGAGGCAGCATCAGTAACATCATCGTAAGCAGTATACACATCTTTCATGGAATACTTAATGTGTTACGACCAACGAGACTGATGTTGTTATAAATGATTTAGAGGGACCAAAATCGATGAATGTTACTCTTTCACTAATAATTTTGTATTCGTGCAGTATATGTCGTGTATACGTAGTTTCTTTCTAAAAAACATTCACCTTTTACGTAATAGGTTGTAGCTGGTGTTGTCGTAGATGATTTCGAGGATCAAAAACGATAAAACGTTCTTTTCTTTTCACTAGAAATTTCGTATAGTACTGTGTCTACGTAATTAAACTGCATCATATACGTACTATGGCGTATATTCTTTGTTGTTGTACATGACTTCCTGACATACGAAGAAGGGGGGGGGGGGAACCATCGCAGATCTCATGGTCCATTGATAGTGACCGGGCCAAATAACTCACGAAATAAGCGTCAAACGAAAAAACTACAAAGAAAGAAACTTGTCTAGCTTGAACGGGGAAACCAGATGGCGCTATGGTTGGCCCGCTAGATGGCGCGGCCGTAGGTCAAACGGATATCAACTGCGTTTTTTTTTAACAGGAACCCCCATTTTTATTACATATTCGTGTACTACGTAAAGAAATATGAATATTTTAGTTGGACCACTTTTTTCGCTTTGTGATAGATGGCGCTGTAATACTCACAAACGTATAAGTACGTGGTATCACGTAACATTGCGCCAGTGCGGATTGTGTTTGCTTCGTGATACACTACCCGTGTTAAAATGGACCATTTACCAATTGCGGAAAAGGTCGATATCGTGTTGATGTTTGGCTATTGTGATCAAAATGCCCAACGGGTGTGTGCTATGTACGCTGCTCGGTATCCTGGACGACATCATCCAAGTGTCCGGACCGTTCACCGGATAGTTACGTTATTTAAGGAAACAGGAAGCGTTCAGCCACATGTGAAACGTCAACCGCGACCTGCAACAAATGATGATGCCCAAGTGGGTGTTTTAGCTGCTGTCGCGGCTAATCAGCGCATCAGTAGCAGACAAATTGCGGGAGAATCGGGAATCTCAAAAATATCGGTCTTGAGAATGCTACATCAACATCGACTGCACCCGTACCATATTTCTATGCACCAGGAATTGCATGGCGACGACTTTGAACATCGTGTACACTTTTGCCACTGGGCACAAGAGAAATTACGGGACGATGACAGATTTTTTGCACGCGTTCTATTTAGCGACGAAGCGTCATTCACCAACAGCGGTAACGTAAACCGGACAAGTGGAATATCAGCTACCTTGGCGGGTGAATGTATGGTGCGGCATAATTGGCAATCTAAGTGGTGCAATGTATACTGATTTCCTACGTAATGTTCTACCGATGTTACTACAAGATGTTTCACTGCATGACAGAAGGGCGATGTACTTCCAACATGATGGATGTCCGGCACATAGCTCGCGTGCAGTTGAAGCGGTATTGAATAGCATATTTCATGACAGGTGGATTCCTGACATACGAACATACGAAGAAGGGGGACTGGGAGCGGTAAGTGCTGGAGATATCCAGGAACCATCGCATATATATATATATATATATATATATATATATATATATATGTGTGTGTGTGTGTGTGTGTGTGTGTGTGTGTGTGTGTGTGTATTGTTTCCCACAGTTACTGTGTATGTATGTTTTGCTATTATTAGGTCATTATGTTTCAGGTGATATACAGGACCTTCCCAAATTCAGGCAAGGTAGAGAGACCTTCATCGTCGTGAGGAGGTGAGGGAGATGTCAAGGAGCCAGAGCGAAACAGGTGAAATATATACTCAGTCTGCTTACAAGTAATCAGTATTCTCTCTGTCCCTAGCGACAGCAGGCGATGTCTAGAACTTGTGCTTATTTTCTTTTTGTTTCATTATTCTACAGCAGTTGCATCAGGGGAACAAGTCTCGCAATACGCCATGGCTCGGGTACCGGGGGCGGCGAAGGCTATAACATCTAAAGGAGGTCCTGTGCAGCGTGCTTCACCGGCAAGAGCGTCGCTAGTAGCCGCGTGGGAAGCGGCTGCCGCCGCCCTCGACGCCGCAGCCGCGCCGCTGCCCCCGCCCCCAACCCTGCCCCGGCCACCCACCGCATCGCTCTGGCGTCCATGGGCCGCCCTCCCTCAGCCTAGTGGGTTAGGGCTGCGGCAACCAGGTTGCACGCAGCGGCCCGATTCCGCAGCATCTCCTCTTCCTCCTCCTCCACCGTCACGTCCTTTCCGAACACGTGAGGTACGTCTCACCAACTCCATCGGCTCGTTGTGGTTATAGTATTAGTAATACAGGAGATCCTATGGCTAGTGGTAGTTCCCTTTCCCATCCTTTTAGTAAGTACATCTGGTCATTGACACCATACCGCAGTTAGAGTACTCGGTGATTGCAGACGCTTTTGAGGAGTGAATCTCGTTCACCAGGATCACGGCCTGGCAGGAGGGTACCACGACCCTGTTGGGTTTCTAAGGGCGAGCCTTCCTCCATCGAACTATCGCATCCCCTCCCCTCCCCCCCCCCCCCCCCAAGTTGATTCTGGTGTTGAAGAGACAACTCTTTGGCGCGATAACGCAGAGCACGTCAATCACTGAATGGTTGCGTGAATTGACAATGAGTGCTATACTGACCCAGTTTTCCAAGATGGAAGTTAGAGGTTCAGCTAGAGCACTCAGCCGAATACTACACCTGGAGATCCATACACATGTCTATGATTTGGTAAATGGAGGGTCTAGCTATATCAGGGGATATAGCTAATAAGCATGCATGTATTAATGTCATAAATAGAAACGATCAGGCTTATTTTGCGTGGTCAGTCCTAGCTCGCGAGAGAAATTACGCAAACATCCGCAATGCACAGCTCAGTATGGCAGGTACCTTGATATTCATAAGTGTTATAACTTTGATGGTATCGATTTTCCCGTCAAGATTCAGGACATGCCTAAATTTGAGGTGCAGAATACCAATATATCGGTTCATGTTTATGGCCTGGTGAAGAAAAGCAAGTCATATAAGCAAGGCAAGCACATTGTCGTGGGCCCCCTCCATTTCTCAAAATTTTCTGGTGAGTGAGTTGCATGTAAACATGCTGCTCTTCTCTCAAGGTGATAATTGTCACTATGTTTGGATCAAAGACATGTCCCAACTCCTTTCCATACAGATGAATAAACATGAACATAAGCAGCATATTTGCTTAAGGTGCCTGAATTATTTCTCCTCAGACAAGATATTAGCAGCGCATCTAGTAGACTGCACTCGGTACGTGTTATTATGCCTACAGAGGAAAACAAATTCATGAAGTTCAAGCATGTTCACCACCAGGAGCGATGCCCGTTTCTAGTGTACACCTACTTTGAATGCCTCCTCACTCCCGTGACCTGCTGTGAAGGTGAGCCTACAGCCTCACACACCACCTTAACAGAAAAAACATGTACCATATATGACAGCATACCAAATTGTATCGCTCTATGATTCCAATCTTAACTGCTACAAATCTTACTTCGGGGATAATCCCACGGTTTGGCTGCCCACTGAGCTCGAAAAATTTTCATGGGTGGTTGACAAGCTTTACAGCAACAACGTTCTCATGACCAAATCAGACGCAGATTTGTATAATAACACCGTTGATTGCCATATTTGTAGGCTGCCGTTAGACAGAAAAACGGAAACTCCTTGTAGGGACCATTGTCATCTTATGGGGAAGTTCCATGACGCTGCTCACAAAGCACGCAATTTGAAGTACCAGCTACCAAGACAAATACCCGTTTTCTTCCACAATTTAAGTGGATATGACGCTCACTTTCTAGTTGAGCGCTTGACTGATTTCAGCTTGGAGAAAGATCAGGTCAGTGTCCTACCAGAGAGCGTCGAGAAATACATTTCATTCTCCAAACGAATGATGCCAAGAATTATGCTCCACTTCCTTGACACGCTACGTTTTATGCAGGCGCCACTCCAGAAACTCGTTGAAACTCTGTCTCGGGAGGATACGCGTATCACTCGAGCTCCATTTCGCGACGAGGAAAAGTTTCAACTTGTGACTAGGAATGGGGTTTTCTCATATGAGTATGTGGATAATACGGCGAAACTCAACGAAACCAGGCTACCCCACATAACTACATGCTCCAGCAACCTTACAGGTGATGCCATAATGGATGCAGAGTATGACCATGCCATGATGTCTCGCAGGAATTCACTATTTCAACTTTAGGAGGGTATGCACGGCTTTACATAGACACAGACGTGCACTTGCTTGTAGACGGTTCGGAGAAATTCCGGAGTCTATGCATGACCACATATTCTCTGGATCCTGTCTTTTATTGCACAACACCTGGGTTGTCTTGGGACGCAATGCTCAAGAAAACGAACTGCAGCATTGAATTATTGACTGATGCTGACATGATTCTTTTCTTTGAGCGAGGGATCGGTGGAGGACTACACCAATGTGTCCATAGGCATGCGACGGCAAATAACCATCAGATGAGTGACAGGTTCAATGCATGCTGTGATTCGAGTTACATAATGTACCTGGTCATAAATAACTTATACGGGCACGCCTTGCAGTAATCACTGTCGATTGATGACTTTCGATGGGTGCCCAAGACGAATGCAAGGGATTAGGTGGAAAAATCATGGCGGGTATGGCAGCTGAATCTTTTGTTTCAGATATATTCCATCAATTTCACCGACCAATAGGATTCTGTCAATTTACAAAAAAACTATCCCAAACATGTGAAGAATATCGAAATAGTTAATTTACATAATTTTTTATATCAACATGATGTTGGTGGTACAATAGTTAAGGGGAGGGTGTGTTTGAGTGGGTGACGTGGAGAAGAACAGCAGGTTAACTCCAGAACACTATGTTAATTTGCATAATTTTATGTAAAGGGGGTGGGTAACAAAGAAGAATGCGCCAGATATGCCGTTCAATAGCATGTGAAACTAGAAAAGTGTACCTGAAAATGGTGGGAGGTCATAACTAATTACTTAATTTGGTATCAAAGGCGGAACAATAGCATAAGGAAATGGGGGTGACATGGGAAACCACTTAACAGAACAATAGGTTAAATGCTGACAAAGAGCCGAACATTAGGTTAAGACACACAGAGTACAATGCTGAAGATTGCGTTATGCAACATGTGTGCCCTATGTAATTACTTCTTACAAGACCTACATGTTTCCAAACAGCAGCGAACGGTGAGCAAGAAAAATCCTACCCCCACAAACTGAATTTCTTATAAATAAACAATATACCCTTGAATTTCCTGTTATGAGATCCTTCCTCTCCACCAAAGAGCCACCAATTTCCATATATTCCATACACCGTGTTGAATTCCCTAAATTGTGTAAATAAACAACATTCCACACATTGTCTAAATTCTTTAAACAGTATTTCATACACAGCAATCAATTTCTGGACAAATTCTCTAACTAAATAAATAAACTATATTCCATAATTAAATTCCATAATTAAATAATATTCTACACATTGACTGAAGTGTTTAAGCCGTATTCCACACACTGCAACCGAATTCCCTCCAAATGGCCCATCAACTTTGTCTGTTTCCTGCCAGTTTCTGAAAGGGAGGGTGGGAGGGGAGGGGTTTTATCAGAGGAGAGTGGTTAATTAATTGATAAATTTAATTAAATAGTCAATCAAATTGATCAGAGTGAGAGGGGCTATTCCAATAACTCAGACCTGAAAGTGTACCTGTGGCAGCGAGGTGGATGGCGTGGGGGAGGGGGAACAACAGGTTAAGTGTCTGTCAATCAAAAGGAAGGATCCTTTTAGCAGAACAGTAAGCTAAGGAACTGTCAGTCAAAGGTGAACATAAGGTTAACTACCTGTCAATCAAAGGAGAACAATAGGTCTGCCCCTGAGTTCATACCTGCCCCTGATGTAGGCAACTCGCACTAACAATATGGACCACAAATAGCTTTGTTCCACTACTGACAGGAACGAAGTGACCACACCAGACCTGGCAACTAGTGATTTTTTACTCCTGATGACTATGACGGATACAGTGGTCGAAAGCTTGGTATTTTCATCCAAAATAACGCGGCTAGAGAACGGAAAGGATTATATTCATAATACGCTTGTAATGGCTGCCAAAAGCATGGAAAAATGTTGTGATATCTTATGTTGTCTGGTATGATTAGAGCAAACCTTTGTGTACTAACAACTTCTCTCTTTTACATAGAGTGCTAACTTCAGCTCGACTGAACAAATTAAAACTGCCTGGTCAAAAATTAAATCTAGTAGCTTGTAGCAAAATTACGTATTAAATGCCTGTAGAAGTGAGTCCCAAATCAGGAAGCAAAACTATATTACATACAAGTAAAATCCGTAAAGAGATGTCTGTGGTATGTAGTGAATAGTGCAAAGAATGCTCCTCTTGTTGTAAGATTGCTCTCTAGAATTTAATTGTTCGATGGCTCATTACAGCATTAGAGTTTAGATGTAATTTATCACATGCTGCCATTTAAAAAGCTGGTGATTGACTCCTCAGCGTATCGAGTGGTTCGGATAACTTGTCTTGTTTTTCCTACTATACTGTGAGAGCATTCCACTGTATGAGACTTTTAAGTCACGAAGGCGTTATCATACTTCACGCTGTCTGGCGATGATAGTTTTTACAACTGCAAACTGCCAATCACCGAGTTATCTTAATCGCTCTATAATAACATGCATTTTGACATGCTTGTATAAACAGCGATAAACGAATAAGTAGTTACAAAATGTTTCCTGCAATAACAACCTCTTGCATGGAGCAGCATTTTTATTTTGATACAAAAGTAAGTCATCAGATCGGGGTATAAAATGTAATAATGAATGAGGCACATCACTCCTGTTTATACAATTACACCCTGAACAAGCAATCTTCTAACGAAGATAATTTCTCGTTATACTTGTTGTAGGTAATTACCATGCCTCAGGAAATAGCCACACTGACACACCAAACAAAGCAGAGTCAGAATATGTCTCCTTGTCTACAAAGTTAAATTTTTTGATGCCTTGCCTATTTCAAGGCCTGTTTTAAGTTTATAAAATTTGTACACTGTTACTCCTTCTGTGCTTTGAAACTGTGCTAAGTTTATTACCTCTTCCTTGGTAAAAGACGTCAAAATCGCCCATGATGCTTCAAACTGTAACAAATCTTATAAACTAACAGTAGCTTGTAAAGCCAGTGAACTTATTGAGAAGGTATGGTAATAAAGACCGTACGATTCTGACATCTATTAAGAAAAGGCTGATCTCGGATAATGCCATTATAGTCCACAGTGCAAAGGGAACGCCACTGTCTTTGTTCATAAAAGTGACTACATTGATAAAACCCAACAGTTTTTGCAGAACAGTGATATTTGCGCAAGAGATTATGATGCCACCGAGACCAATGCTAACGAGCTTAACACTTACTTAGATGGATGCTCATATATCATCTCCACTGATTCCTTACCCGATCTTAGAATGATGAATCCTAAGGTTCCTAACATGCATCCACAAATAAAGACTCGCTATTTGTTTCAGTTGATTCGCAACGAGTTCACATTTCGCGAAAATTTGGTCATTTCTAATAGAAAGGAACTTGTACGACTCTTACGTGATAAATCTTTCCCTCTAGACTGCACCTTACTGCCACTTGATATAAACAATTTGTGTATAAACATCCCGTTGGAAAAGACTATTTCAGTTATTCAGGGTATTATTTTTAGGCACCGACGTCTGTACACTGATGAAATTGTGAAGGTTATAACTCTTCTTAGGTCCTTGACTTCGTACAGTTACTTCACTTTTAATAATAAATTCTATAATCAGTTGGATGGTTGGCCATGGGTAATTACCTTGTGGGATTTCTTGCTGATGTAGTCATGAATTACTTGGAGTGTGACTATTTCACCCGGACCTCCATCATTTCCAAAATAAACCTGCTTTTACAGGCAATATGCCGATGAAATTATAATTGTTTTTTACGGTGAAGGATCGGATATTGCGCAGATCGGATATTGTGCTTCTGGACGAAGAGTTTAACAGCTTTCATAGCAAAATGATCTTCACGCAAGAAGTCATGAATACCAATGGAATACTCAACTTCCTTGATTTGCAGCTTTGTTTCACTAATAATGTCATCGAATTTGACATTTATCGCAAGCCTTCTATAGGTCACTCAGTTATACACGCTACTTCGTGTCATCCCTTAAAGTACAAGACGAGCTTCTTTAGACCTATGATTCTGAGTATCACTGAAATTCCACGTAGAGCTGAATCTATTGCAAAGAAACTGGAAAACCTGAACTACGTCGCTTGCCCCTCCATGATTGACAAATAATACCTGCAGAAAACATCGACATGCGATCGAAAAACTACTCTCAGTCATGCACCTCAAAAATACGTGTTTGCTAAGCTTCCATTTTTAGGTAATGTGTCCTGCATCATGGCTTAACTCTTCCTTGGTCAAAATATAAGAATAGTGTATACCCATGCCTAATAAAATCCAGTATTAATACACTCACAATGAGCGACCCCAGAGAGATAAATATGGTACCTCTGACGTATTTACGCTCGAGTGCTGTGAATGTCGAGCAGCTGATATTCGCCAGATGGTTAGGGCTTTTAACATTAGGCTTCAGGTACATTTACTCGCTAGGAAGAAGCAGGTTAAGCATAATTCCGCCTTCGTTGAGCATCTTAAATCCAGTGGGCACCAGTCACCTACACTCGGAAACTTAAGGTTGCACCACGCTCTCAAAGGACAGAGGTCGAAATTTTTGGACAATCACACGCTAAGAAAGTTATGTTACTCACTGATCAGTTAGCAGACAAAGATCAAGTGTTCTATGATTGCATGTTTCCCTTTTTCAAACAATTTAATAATTTTAGCTTTTTATTACCGGGGCCTTGGTTATTTGCCATCTGTATGCAGTTTTATTTCATCTTTGTAGCATTGTTACCTTATGGCCATATATTTGTGGTCTAATCTTTACTTTATTGCTTTATGTATTTTACTTCACTATTCTGTTTCATTGCTTTTGAGCATAAGGGTTTTCTATGTCTCTGTGCACAGTTTTCGATCTAGAATGTCCTGCATTGTGTATATTCCCACATACTCTATTATGTTTTATTTACTTCTTAATTTATATATTACTATTTGAATTTTGCGCCTGTCGCTGTCACACTGTACAGCCAACGGCACCGCCGCTTGACGACTGTCATTACTACCAGCCCAACATTTTGCATGAGTTCCTATCATTCATATATAGGCACTATGTGAATACGGACGACTGCGTTTTTAGTCTGCGCTGGGGTGCATGTCGTCGCCTCTATGAGATAACACACGTTTTTCGGTTTCTCCTTCACTCTCGACTCACGCCTGAACCTGGTGATTTTATTTCATTAATTTTTAATATTTTTTCCGTGTAGATTGCATTTTAGTACGTTTTATTCGGTATCGATCATCCTTGACGGCTGCTTTCTGGCAGCAAATTTCTGATTTTTTATCATGAGTTACGTTACGTTTCTCCATATTCGGTCGGTTTTTTAAGCTTGTTTTCATGTTATAGCAGTCCAGGATAAGACCATGCCGGAAGTGTAAATTTAGTCTTGCAACTTCTAGTATTAAAAGAAAATGACGAACTTTTAACCCACGTTTTAAATATACACTGGTCAGGCAGAACCTTGTGATCACTGACCCACTATCGATATAACCCTGTAAGTAGGCTGCTTAGGTTTTTAAGTTGGTAACGCCACGTAGCGCTCTGTGTGAAAATCACTGACTGCGCTGTGTGCAGTATGTGGCGGGTTGGACTCATTGTTGAAATATTCGCTATTGTAGTGTTGGGCAGTTGGATGTGAACAGCGCGTAGCGTTGGGCAGTTGGAGGTGAGCCGCCAGCAGTGGTGGATGGGGGAGAGAGATGCTAGAGTTTTGAGAATTTGCTATAAGCGGACGATCTGGACGTGTGTCCGCCAGAAAAAGGAAATTTGTAAAGAGGGTATCATGAATTGATAATATATATATGATGACTTTTGAACATTATTAAGGTAAAAACATTGTTTGTTCTCTATCAAAATCTTTCATTTGCTAACTATGTCTATCAGTAGTTAGTACCTTCAGTAGTTAGAATCTTTTATTGTATTGTATTGGTGCTCGCTGTATTGCAGTAGTTCGAGTACCGAAGATTTTTGTGAGGTAAGTGGTTCATGAAAGGTATAGGTTATTGTTAGTCAGGGCCATTCTTTTGTAGGGATTATTGAAAGTCAGATTGCGTTGCGCTAAAAATATTGTGTGTCAGTTTAGTGATGATCAGAATAAGTAAAGAGAGAACTGTCTGAGTACGTTCAGTTTTACTCAGCTGTCTTTGTGTAAAATAACGTAGAAGTTTACTAGCACAGCCATTCATAAATTCATAATTTTTCTAAGGGGACATTTCAACCCGTCCAGGCGATAGCAGCGTCACCTGGCGAGGAATGACTGCCAGTCAGACACACGCACGCTGCATGCAGTATCAATGAGCATGCTATCTGTGTAGAATTGAGAAGACGCGCGATATATCTTAGTTTGACCTATGGCAGATTGTGATCGTCCGGAGGCTCGGCACAAGCATTTCGGAAACTGCGCTGCTTGTCGCGTGTTCAAGGAGAGCTGTGATGAGTGTCTTCAACACATGCCGAAACCAAGACACTTTCAGACATCGTGGTGTGCGGCGGCCGTTCCTCATTACAGACGTCGAACTTCGTAGGCTGGGTGGACTGGTAAAACAGGACAGGTGGCGAACTGTGGTAGACCTAACATCGGACTTTAATGCTGGGCAGAGTACAAGTGTGTAGAACGCATAGTGAACTGAAACACTCCTAACACCACGACATCGGCAGCTGCGACTGAAGTGGGCAAGCAACCCGGCCACTGGACGATTGCGCAGTGGCAGAGAGTTGCACAGTCTGATGAATCTCTATACTTTCTTCAGCATGCCGATGAGAGGGCGCGAATCTGTCAACTTCTAGGGGACCAGTTCCTTGGCACATCTACTGCGGGACGGATAAAAGCTGTCGGAGGCTCCATTGTGCCCTGGGAAACATTCACGTGGACATCCCTGAGTCCAGTGGAGCTCGTGCCAAGGTACGATAACGGCCAACGGGTATCGTACATTGGTTAAAGACCATGACCCTTTATGACGATCATGTTTCCCGACGGCAGTGATATTTTTCAACGTGATAATTCACCGTGCCAGAAGGATAGGAGTGTGATGGAGTGGTTCGAGGAACACAGTGGCGAGTTCCAGTTGATGTGCTGGCTCTCCAGTTCATCAGATCTAAGTTCGATCGAACACATCTGGGATGTGATTGAACGTAGCTTGAGAATTTACATGAATTAGGTGACGTGTGTGTGCAGATGTGGAGCCAACAATCTCCAGGGAGGTATCAAGGTTTCCACGCCACGACGTGTCACTGCTGCTATCCTTGCCAAAGGTGAACATACCGGCTATTAGGTAGATGGTCATAATGTTCTGGCTGACCATTGTATACGTTAATTATATTAAGTTGTATTGTTCTGTCTGTTCCTTCTTGTGACGTGTTCGTAACCTGTATACTTCTCGTCATCAAACAGACTTTCAGTTGCTTTCACAGCTAACATCGCCAACGCAGTCCATTGTTGTGGCACTTGCCCAAGAGGCAGCCCATTCGACTCCTGCCATTCAAAATAGTTTTCAACAATAGTACCTCAAGTCTAAGGAGGAGAAAGACGGTAGTGTAAAGTTACTTAGCATCAGAATTCCCAACGATGTATTGTGTGAAACTCCTTATTACGCGAGATTATGGAGTGAAGGAATTTCCGTCGCTACTCGTTTCGCGCCATCTGAGAGGTGTAGCCTCTGTGCTGTCACAGGATTACTTCTTCCTCCTTTCCAGTCTACATTCGACTATAACAACACAACAACAATATTAGTCTGCACAAATAATCACAGACAGCCTTACATACATTTAATATAGCGTAACAGATTAAAGGAATGCAGTGGAAAATTACATACACACGGGGGTGGTTCAGGACAGCAAAATAGAAATTGAGGCATTGTTCTAAACTATCGCTGTCTGGATGTAAGACTAACATTGATAACGGGAACTCTGAATTTCTAATTGAATTATCTTGTCAGACACGAAGTGCAAATAAAGACAGATAATAATTAAATTTAAAACATGTCATAAAGTGGTATAGTTCCCATTATAAAAACTTGTTTTGTAATCCCATGCTAAATTTCAGCCTGCTAAATCTGTCCTGAGACCGCAGAGCTGGTGTGTACTGTAGACCAACGTTTCTTATACTGTGTTCTCCGTGGCCCTGTTGATCTAGTTTCTATCTCAGTCACTCAAAGGTTCTGCGAAACTTATGCGCCTTTATCCAAATATTCAAGAAACTAGCTTTAAAAAGGTAAAGCCTATACAAATTTAAAATGTGTACTAACTAACTCTCTATATAAAAAGGATATTACGTTAATAAGTTTCTATTTGAGTTCTATATTCCGCTGTTAATAACATTACGAAGCACGTAACCATTTAAACTTTATTCGTCCGTAAGAGGTAGCTGCCATTACGTTTTTTTGGCTCAAAATGGTTTTCGATAATTTGATGCAGGATGAAGATGAGGATTGAAAAGGCACTCTAAAGCTTTCTCTGCAGCACTTGACTCTTCTGCTTCAGATTCAACAACTAGCTCCTCTGCTAAAAATAATTATGGTAGTACTGAGAATCATGCCTAGATCGTCTCAAAAGAAGGTAGGCCATTTAAGCTTTTACAAGTTTTCAACCCAGAGCTGTTACTAAACATCTTAGTAAGTGTGATGCAAGTTATATATCTCTAAGTTCATAAACACTAATTATAACACTCTGTGTATTATATGCAACCCCAGAAAGCTCTATGGCTCCATCTAAAATGAGTCTTCGTTTGATATTTGTTCATCGTGAGGTTAAAGAATAAACTGTTGAAAAATAACCCTATAGCTCCATCTAAAATGAGTTGCCATTTGCAGTTTGGTCATGGAGAGCTTAAGTAACAAAATGTTGAATTGTTCATTGGAACGGTGAAGAATTTTTAAAGTGAACAATGTTTAGGTACAAATCATAAAATCTGTGAACGAAAAAGTAGCTCCGGTTTTTTACGTTACTCATTAAGAGGATAGCTGAATCCGGTGAGGCTTACTCAATTGCGGAATAGTCTTGTCTGACCTTCCGTTATGGCAACGGTAAAATGCGTGTTAGGTGAAAAATCACCAAAAGAAATAGCTAAGCTCCCACTGCCGCGTGACTTGGTATCTCAGTACATCAGAGATTTAACAAGAGAATTTAAAGAATGAACTCACATTCGTGTAAAAACATGCGAATTTTCGTTAGAAATGGATGAATGTAACGGTGTAGCTGACTCGCATTATTAGTAATACTAATTAGCTGCATCAAACCAGTCTAAGGACTGAAGACCACAACAACAACAACAATTAGATATCAGCGTATTAGTCGAGGATCGTCTTTTATGCAAATCGCTAGCACTACTTGCAAATTTGGATGAAAAATTTGGTTTCCTTTAATTCATTTCCTGAAGTGAATAAGGGAACCATGTGGCAATTGAACTAATGTCTGCACTGAGAGAGCAAAGGCCATGAGTGACGTAATTAATGCCGCTGTACAGCTTACGAAATATACCACCAAAAGCTATCCTGCAAGCCGCTGCACTTTACACAGGTAGGTACGAAAAAAATTATCCACCAGTTATAAGAATGCTGTTGAAGCCGTCATCAAAACCATTTCCAAAAAATGGCTCTGAGCACTGGGGGACTTAACATCTGAGGTCATCAAGTCCCCTAGAACATAGAACTATTTAAATCTAACAAACCTAAGGACATCACACACATCCACGCCCAAGGCAGGATTCGAACCTGCGACCGTAGCGGTCGCGAGGTTCTAGACTGAAGGGTCTGGAACCGCTCGGCCACAACGGCCGGCCAAAATCATTTGCTTCCTAAAATCTAAGCCACTGAATAGTCATTTCTTCAAAATATACGTGAAGACATAGGAAGACATCTCTTCTTTTTGATACTGAGGACAGATGATTAATTAATTTAAAGAGATCCGCTTCACTTGTACTGACGATTGTTCAAATCGCGACAGGTTTCGGGATGTTAAAATCGCTTCTTCAGGTATACAAAATTATTGTACTTGGTAACGCGTAACATGCGATCGGGCCAATCAGTACAAGGGCTCCAAATCACCGCATCTTGACGGAAACTATCCACTGTCGGGCAGCCGCACGGTATAAATGCCAACCATGACTGAGTGGAGGGCCACGTCGGAGGTCGGGAGGGGTGATGAGATTTTAACACCCCGAGAACGGCCATGGTTTGAATAATCATTAATACAACTGAAGCAGATATCTTTAAATTAATTAATTATGCCTCTCACTTGCTGATGTCCTACACACCGTATCATAAGATCAGATGGCTACCTCGAAGAAAGATAGTAACCAGTATTTTCGAGCCAAGAGACAAGGTCAGTGCTATGTTTTTAGAGCACAGTTTCTAACTGAAACACCGATTATTTTGTTGAAATCCGATGCTCCAAAATTCCTATTTAAGCGCCATTTTCACAAAGATCAATGAAGTTAATTTCACCTTTCAACTCAAATAAATAAATGCACGGAAAAAAAATCTTTCTCCGAAGAAATGAGAGTGTTTTTGACAATCTGCAAGCTTTTCAGTGTGTGTGACAGTTCCCCAACAACGAAACTATTTTTAGAAGCTAAGTGGTTGAAAATAAGAAGACATTTATTGAAGATGTTGTACAGATCCTGGTATATTTTACTGAAGCTATTAATCAATATTTTGAAAGTGAAAATCAAGTCAAAAGTCAAAATAAGTCGTGTACTAACACGCTGACCGCCAAGAGGCCTCGCACCTGACGCAATGTCCTCGCCAGCTGCTACAGGCTATATTCTGTTTAGTACAGTGTGTCCTTCTGGCTGGCGTGTTTGTAATGCAATCACAGTCACCTGCTACTTCTAGATGAAAAATGTACTATGGATGAACGTGGCCTGTAAATGTAATCTTGGTCTGACGAGGTATTATCGGCGTAGTCTTACAAGAGGACCATGCTTGCTGGTCATCATCGATTTCATCCAAATTTGTGGTATGTGCAGAACTCGGCCAAAATGGATGTGACAAAAGGGGGAACTCCAGATGGCAAAGCGTACGATAAATAGTATTTTTGGTGCGGCACGGGCGAGGCATTAGCCATTTAAACTAACACAGTTTCCGCGCAGCGGTTGGCGGAGTCGAAAGTGTAGAAAAGTTAATACGAGGGTCATGGATTCGAGTCTCTGTGCACAAATTCTTTTTTGTTTCCAAATCTTACGTTACTTTCGCTCCAAATAAACAGAAATAATGCTCAATATATTATCTTCATTAATACACTCCTGGAAATTGAAATAAGAACACCGTGAATTCATTGTCCCAGGAAGGGGAAACTTTATTGACACATTCCTGGGGTCAGATACATCACATGATCACACTGACAGAACCACAGGCACATAGACACAGGCAACAGAGCATGCACAATGTCGGCACTAGTACAGTGTATATCCACCTTTCGCAGCAATGCAGGCTGCTATTCTCCCATGGAGACGATCGTAGAGATGCTGGATGTAGTCCTGTGGAACGACTTGCCATGCCATTTCCACCTGGCGCCTCAGTTGGACCAGCGTTCGTGCTGGACGTGCAGACCGCGTGAGACGACGCTTCATCCAGTCCCAAACATGCTCAACGGGGGACAGATCCGGAGATCTTGCTGGCCAGGGTAGTTGACTTACACCTTCTAGAGCACGTTGGGTGGCACGGGATACATGCGGACGTGCATTGTCCTGTTGGAACAGCAATTTCCCTTGCCGGTCTAGGAATGGTAGAACGATGGGTTCGATGACGGTTTGGATGTACCGTGCACTATTCAGTGTCCCCTCGACGATCACCAGTGGTGTACGGCCAGTGTAGGAGATCGCTCCCCACACCATGATGCCGGGTGTTGGCCCTGTGTGCCTCGGTCGTATGCAGTCCTGATTGTGGCGCTCACCTGCACGGCGCCAAACACGCATACCACCATCATTGGCACCAAGGCAGAAGCGACTCTCATCGCTGAAGACGACACGTCTCCATTCGTCCCTCCATTCACGCCTGTCGCGACACCACTGGAGGCGGGCTGCACGATGTTGGGGCGTGAGCGGAAGACGGCCTAACGGTGTGCGGGACCGTAGCGCAGCTTCATCGAGACGGTTGCGAATGGTCCTCGCCGATACCCCAGGAGCAACAGTGTCCCTAATTTGCTGGGAAGTGGCGGTGTGGTCCCCTACGGCACTGCGTAGGATCCTACGGTCTTGGCGTGCATCCGTGCGTCGCTGCGGTCCGGTCCCAGGTCGACGGGCACGTGCACCTTCCGCCGACCACTGGCGACAACATCGATGTACTGTGGAGACCTCACGCCCCACGTGTTGAGCAATTCGGCGGTACGTCCACCCGGCCTCCCGCATGCCCACTATACGCCCCCGCTCAAAGTCCGTCAACTGCACATACGGTTCACGTCCACGCTGTCGCGGCATGCTACCAGTGTTAAAGACTGCGATGGAGCTCCGTATGCCACGGCAAACTGGCTGACACTGACGGCGGCGGTGCACAAATGCTGCGCAGCTAGCGCCATTCGACAGCCAACACCGCGGTTCCTGGTGTGTCCGCTGTGCCGTGCGTGTGATCATTGCTTGTACAGCACTCTCGCAGTGTCCGGAGCAAGTATGGTGGGTCTGACACACCGGTGTCAATGTGTTCTTTTTTCCATTCCCAGGAGTGTATTTTCATAAAATGCTTGAAAATAAAAGACAAAGGAAACTCAAAAATGGTGGATGAGTATGCGGAAAAGTATGTGAATGTTGTCATCATTTCATCAAAATCCGGGAAATCTATAACAGACGTACACTTTTTTTTTAATTGGTGTGATGAAGCCCTACGTCCAGGAGAACCAATTTATTCTGTTAAATGACTCGTGACGAGTACAAACAAATCTACAATTACAGTGCGAGATTTTCCAAGAAGATGGAAGATCTCCATCGTCCAGTATTAAAGTGATTCCCTCCAAATGCACTCCGCTAGTACAACGCTGCAACGTCTGTTTTTATCGTCAGGTAAAGAACTTGAACAAAAAGCTTCAAAACTGCTCTTGTCTCAACAAGAGATAAAAAGAAATTACACCCCGAGAAGACTACATCTAAATACATTTCGTTGAACGTCGCCGGCTATCCTCGTCAATATTTGGCGAAACGATGCATGACGCGTGGTTTTCTTACAAACCTTGCGTTGAGAGAGAACCTTTTATGATCGTAAACCAAGTTTGTTCTTCTACCGAGCGAGGTGGCGCAGTGGTTAGACACTGGACTCGCATTCGGGAGGACGATGGTTCAATCCCGCGTCCGGCCATCCTGATTTAGGTTTTCCGTGATTTCCCTAAATCGCTTAGGCAAATGCCGGGATGGTTCCTTGAAAGGGCACGGCCGCCTTCCTTCCCCACCCTTCCCCAATCCGATGAGACCGATGACCTCGCTGTCTGGTCTCCTTCCCCAAACAACCGAACCCCCCCCCCCCCCCCCCAAGTTTGTTCTTCTATAGAAACTTTAAAATAACCATGTAAGTCTAAAATGCGCCGTTTGTAATGTGTGGAGGAACCAAAGAAAATTATTGTTCCCCTTTTTACTACGATGATTATCGTGCCAGCATGTGTAAATCATTAACTGTTAAAAATAGAAATAAGTAACTTTTGTATATGAAGTTCTCGTGTACGCTTTATACGTAATTTCTTCCTGGAATTCTATTTGCAATCTCAAATTTAAGATAAATCTAATTTATCGTACTCAGTTACACATTTTATATTAGATTACATGTTTAGATCAATGTGTGTCATCTTCAGATCTAAGACAAAGTAAAACTAAATATGTTCCATCTAATATTTTACAGTAAGTAGAAAAATGGTTCAAATGGCTCTGAACAGTAAGGGACTTAACATCTGTGGTCATCAGTCCCCTAGAACTTAGAACTACTTAAACCTAACTAACGTAAGGACATCACACACATCCATGCCCGAGGCAGGATTCGAACCTGCGACCGTAGCGGTCACGCGGTTCCAGACTGAAGCGCCTAGAACAGCACGGCCACACCGGCCGGCTAGTAAGTAGAAAAGAAAAGAATTGTACGTAAGTGTAGAATTTACAGAACCAGTTTTGTCAGCAAACCGTTTTGTCTACTCAAAACCGCATATCAGAATACTGCGGTTTGCAACTTAATATCTCAAAGTACTAATCCAGTTTCTGTTGTTTTAATTCCACTTTAATAATTTACTTTTTTATCCGCTTTCTTTTTACATATCAATTCTGTCATTTTAACACAAGGTTTTTGACATAATTGACGTTTTACTATTTGTTCGGCACCGGTAGCTGCGTGGTCAGCGCGACAAACTGTCAATCCTAAGGGCCCTGGTTCGATTCCCGGCTGGGTCGGAGATTTTCTCCGCTCAGGGACTGGGTGTTGTGTTGTCCTAATCATCATCATTTCACCCTCATCCACGTGCAAGTCGCCGAAGTGGCGCAAATCGAAAGACTTGCACCAGGCGAGCGGTCTACCCGACGGGAGGCCCTCGTCACACGACATTATTATTATTACAATTTTATTAGAAGACCCTCTCTTATTAAACCCATAGCATCCCGGCCACTATCCCTCCCTCCCTCCCCCCTACGTTGTCGCTTTATCCCACTCTCAGCCTCCTCGCTCCATTTTATGATTTTATGCGTTTTACATTTTACATTCCCACTCTATTAATGTTTCAACGAGAATTTTTACATAATTATACGTTCTATAATTTCAGCACGACCTCTCTTGTTTAACCCATGACATCCTCACCGTCCCCACCCTGTCTCCTTTCGCCTCCCCCAATCAACCTCGCTCCATTCCAAATGTGTGTGAATTCCTAAGGGACCAAACAGCTGAGGTCACAGGTCCCTAGACTTACACTGCTTAAACTAACTTACGCTAAGAACAACACACACACACACACACACACACACACACACACACACACACACTCGTGCCCGACGTAGAACTCGAACCTCCGGCGGGAGGGACTGCGCAATCCGTGACATGCCACCTCAAACCGCACGGCCACCCGCGCGGCCACTCCATTTCCCCTCCACCCTTCTCCTCTACCTGCAACATATACTTATTTAAAACAATGAGCACAGTTACAAAACACCTCTGATATGTGCTTATGAGTAGATAATACTGGTTGCTGGCACTACTACTTAGGTAAATTCTACATTTATGTACAATTCTTTTCTTTTTTACTTTCGGTAAAATATTAGATGGTAAATATTTAGTTTTACTTTGTTTTCGACATTAAGACGATCCCGAGTGATCGAAACATGTGATCTCGTTAAAATTCTGCAACTGAGACAGAAAACAAATGAGAATTTTCTTAAAATATCAATATAGCTTCTGAATCTCTCAAGAACAATACGTTGGCTGTAGTGAGTCTCAAATTTTCCTTTGCTTTTCCTTGCTACAATATACTGAATATCTGCAAGGTACCGTAAAAACTGAAAATAAAGAAAGTTGCCCCATAGGGACTCCATCCACGGACCCTCGAATCACCGTTCTGTACTCTTTCTTTTTTTATTTTCATTGAGCTTCTATTTAAACGAAATATCCTTCTTCTGTTTAATGCAGAAATGAAACTCGTACTACCTGTCCGCTGCACCAACCGCTGACAAGAAGCAATAGTCATACATGACCCATGACTCACCCGATCTGTGACAAAATTACAATTTTTTCTAAGCGTTTGTCCATGTGGTGCCCCCACTTCCGTCACTTTCATTTCCGGCTAAGACTTGCACACACCATAAGCGTGGCTGAAATCGGTGGTGACGAACAGACGCGGTCACCTTGTGAGTCGCAGTCGTGTCCCCTTACAGTTCTACTTGCTGGAGACTTCTTGCAGTCCCTCGTCGCCGCCATTATCAACACAATCATTGTCAGTGTCACTGCTGACGCTATACGTTGTATCCGTAAACAAATATTCTGTCTCAGAAATATCCGATAGTGCTGGACCACCGACAAGGAGTCTGGTGCTTCCAGCATCCTCAATAATTCTTCATCAGTGAAACCAGTCGTTTATCGACGCTTGCAGTGTCGTAACGTCCCACTGGTTGACGGTACGGGACCCATTTGGGTAAAACTATTTATGCTCGTATTATGTGATGAAGAAAATCCCACTGTTTATGCTATAATATAAATTAGCAGTCAACTTTATAATAGATGTAGAGCGACTTTGAATTTTCGTAAGAAGTATTAATAAGAAATACGTTTAACATAAAACTGCAAAGAAAAAATTCAAAACCTTAAACAAGATATTGTACCCGATTTCCTGCGCACAGGCCCTCAACTCAATCAAGAAATACAAGTCAATGCACTGTACAGAAAGAATGGTCAATATTGACGGATATGACAGGAATGCTCATACGAATTAAAAATACTTCATATGGATGTATGCCCCATTCCGAGTTTTCGCGAGATAGAACACATTTAACGTCTGGTGCCGCACGATCGGTAACATGTTGATAGGTCCAGTCATTTTAGAAGAGCGATTGACGAGACAGTTTTCTTTGAATTTTTTGGGAATTTCATCCGTTGAACGGCTTGAGGACGTTTCGTTGGTCACGTGAATTGTAATGTACTTCCCCCATGACGGAATCCTTCCACGTTTTACCAGATGTGTGACGGAACATCTCAGCCGCACTTATCCTAATCGGTGGACTGGTCGTGGTAGTACTATTAAGTGTCCACCAAGATCGTCAGACTTTACGCCATTAGATTTTTGTTTATGGGATTGAATGAAGTATAAGATGTACAAGCGGAAGGTGAATATGTGAGAGAAACTGCTTGGACGCGTATGGACGCTGAGGCACTCAGACAAGTAACACGCTATATTATCCCAAGAGTGCACAAATACAGTGAAGCTCACGGTGAGATATTCAAATATTTATTGTGAACTGCACAATATCTGTAATGTGACTCGTTCGATGTGTTACAAATACGTATTTTTCAGTTGATGCTTTGCAAAGCACATGGGGCAATGTTTACCGTTGTACATGTGTAAACCTAACAGTATAATACATATTACAGAAAATAAATAACGGTGTGTATTACATGTTCTGTCTCGGAAAGCTTTTGGAACAGGAAATCTGTTCATACGGACATTTCTGATTCAAATGATCGTTCCTGTCATTCCTCTGAATACTGATCATTCCTCCTTGAGACACCGCACATACTGCACAAAAACAGAGGGAAGCGTGTGGTCACCGGCGGCCTCGTGGCAGTCAAACTGTTACAAACCAATTTATTGTCAAAGGACGACCTTTGACCACGTCATCAGAATAACACGATACTTTTATTCAACTGACATATGAGTTATCGTTTGAAGAAAAATTTAAATTAGTGCCGAGAGGGAAATTCTGATATAAGTAGAGACGAATATCCTTAATTTTCTCAAAAGGCCTTTTTGGTGCTTTCATTGTTTACAACTGAACTGTGCGTGTAACAGGGTCCTAAGCATACGTGTCGATAATAAATAAATACCGCAACGAACTTGATCCTGAATCTGTCGTCAGAATGCGACTTTCATCCATAATGCCTAAAATAAAGTATAATTGTGAAAATAAGAACCAGTTCCACTCATTACACTAAAATTAAAATTAAAAACTCTAGTTTGGTTATCTCATTTTAAATTTAATTTACAATGAAACTTTTTGGTTTGATTTTTAAATTAGTTATCGAAGCAAATGTATGAGGAGCAGTCAAATGAAAGTCGAACACCTGTCACTATGCAACGATGGAATGGTTCAGTTCAAAAGTAATCACCACGAGCGTTAAGACATTTATCCCACTGGGAGACGAGTCGATCATTTACCTGTTTCGTAGAAAATGGTCGGCTGCTGACGGATCCACAACCGCACCAACTCATGCGACCGATGCTGACGTCCACGCATGTCTTTCTTCAGGTCGCCAAAGATGTGAAAATGACGCGGTGTAAGATCCGGTCTGCATGGAGGATGTTGTAGTGTTACCCAACCAAATCGCAGCAGCGTAGCCTTTCTCCAACTGACAGTGCGAGGGCGGGTGTTATCGTGCAAAGGATGATTCAATCCGACAGCATTTCGACAGCCCGAGGGCAAACGGCAAAGCTACCAGTGGAAACGTCCCTTATCTTCGCCGCCAGAGAAATCCAAAGCTGTTTACACGAGTTCCGGTAAGGTCACGATGACCTTCTTCTTCGATTGCAGGGGCACTCTGCTCGTGAAGTTCCTCGAGCGTGGAACAGCAACCAGTCTGTAGCGCTATGAGGGACCTTAGCAGAAACTGCGACGTGCCGTAAGGTCAAAACGCCCAGGTATGCTGTCGGAAGGAATCATCCAGTTGCAGGTTTATGGTCGCCCCCACGCTGCCATTCGAACGAAGGCTGCGCTTCAGCGATTTGGCTGGGAAACACTGTAACATCCTCTGCGCAGTCGGGATCTTTCATCGTGTGATTTTTCACGTCTTTGGCGACCAAAGGAAGACACGTGCGGACGTCGGTATCAGTTGGACGAGGTATTGCAAGAGTTGGTGAGGTTGTGCATCCGTCAACGGCCGACCGCGTTCTTCGAAACAGGTTGGTTCAAATGGCTCTGAGCACTATAGGACTTAACTTCTGAGGTCATCAGTCCCCTAGAACTTAGAACTACTTAAACCTAACCTAAGGACATCACACACATCCATGCCCGAGGCAGGATTCGAACCTGTGACCGTAGCGGTCGCACGGTTCCAGACTGTAGCGCCTAGAACCGCTCGGCCAACCCAGCCGGCGAAACAGGAAATGATCGTCTCATCTACCAGTGGGAGGGTCCTCAGTTTTCATTTGAGTGCCCGTTACGTATTATTTGAAATAATGGTCGTTTACGTAGCAGTTAACCCTTTTACAGAAACAGAGCAAGTATTTCAAGATGTAAAAGGACGTTAAAGAGAGTTCCACTTATCGACAAGTTTAAGTGAGGCTGCTCTAGACGGTCAATCGAAATTGTGAAGGTTATTTTGTTTAAAAAGTGATTTCTAAGCTTCAGTCATCTATTTACTAGCATTACAAGATTGTCCTCTCAACTTGTCTGTACCAACCTCGAGTTTTTTTAGACGTTCTCTCTAACTTCTGACAAGAGATGAACAAAAACAAATCACTTGCTTGCATGACATAACACTGAAAACACAAATGTCAGTACACGTGAATAATACCGGTATTACGAAATATAAAGTTTCCAAACTCTCGCTTCGAGACTATAGCTTTGACAGCTTACCAGTAACGAAAGACTACTGCACAAATAAAGAATGCTGCTTTCTGACATAGATTAAAACGGCAGCATAGTAATTTTGTTTGTGATTCCTCAGAAGCACTTTGTTCCTTATTTTTAACACATTTTATTCTGATGCTCCGCCTGAGAAATCATACGATACATTGTAGTCGTTTAGTCTACGCCAAGCAGAATAGGAGACCCTGTACTCATGTTAGAGAGTTCTTGTTCTTTTGCCAACGGGCTGCAGATGGGATGGTGAAATGGAACTGTGCCAACTGTGGCACGCACTCCTGCCCTTGTCACGGTTCCCTTTGAGATCCCGATGTATGCCAGTGAATCACCGCGCTAGTAATTCCAGGTTAAACTGCCTTCTAACCCTTTGCTACAATGTACTGACGGAGTATCTGAAGGTTGTATGATAGCCAGGTGTGAAAATTTACTTCATTGTATGTACGGTAAAAATGTTTTAAACTGTAGCGATTCTGTGCGATCTCCGCTACTGACGCTTCCTAAATTCTTATTTTAAGTAACTGCTACGATGTTTTCTGATGTTTACACTACTCCAGAAGTGGAGAATGGTACTGGAATCTGCTACCTTTGCATTCTTATTCTTCTTGTAATATAGTATTTTGAGCTTATTCTGCTTTGACACTGATATGTGTTGCGGATCTGGCCTTTTGCAACACACGGAGGCTATTTACGGCTTGTGTTCGAAATCTAAATACACAGCTTCCTGTAAATTGTCCTCTTTAAAGTTAAGCGCTTTCTCCAGCGCATCGAGCGAGGTGGCGCAGTGGTTAGCACACTGGACTCGCATTCGGGAGGACGACGGTTCAATCCCGTCTCCGGCCATCCTGATTTAGGTTTTCCGTGATTTCCCTAAATCGCTTCAGGCAAATGCCGGGATGGTTCCTTTGAAAGGGCACGGCCGATTTCCTTCCCCATCCTTCCCTCACCCGAGCTTGCGCTCCGTCTCTAATGACCTCGTTGTCGACGGGACGTTAAACACTAATATCCTTCTCCTCCTTCTCCAGCGCTTCCCCAGTGCTTAGGATTCAACCTTGATCCTCTGTTCTGGAAGGCATGCAAATGCGCGTGCCCCTGGACTCTAAACTTTCTTTAACGTGGGAAGAGTGAATGTAAAAAACATTTCTTCAGTAATCCTACTGACAAAACATCTTGCTTAATCGCTGGATTTTCCTGGTAACTTACGTTTTTTACTTCGTAGTCTAAGTCTCTTCACACATATTTTTCTTCACTTACGTCGTCCTGAAGGTTATTGGTGATTAGTTACTGTATGTTTCCTTAAGGAAATTTCATCAAAAATTTCTTTTGAATTCTAGAAAAATTGGCATAAACCTTTTCGGTAGACGACATTAATCGTCATCTTTGGTTCAATGCCACGTGGTCTCTCTTCCTCACTCTCTCTTTCTCTCTTTCTCTCTTTCTCTCTCTCTCTCTCTCTCTCTCTCTCTCACACACACACACACACACACACACACACACACACACACACTGCTTTGATTGCTGCCTGGCATGAAGAGATGCCACCACATTTCACCCACAGTAATAAATCGACGAAGAAAAGCTGTCAAATTTTATTGGAAACCCCATGAAAAAAATTGGAAATTGTTTTTGGTCGGTATTCAACATGCCCCGCACTAATGTCTATGAAAGCATTCTCCTAGTTTACATTCTCTAATTTAATCTTCACATATATGGTACCACGTTCTTTTTCTTGATATGCTTATATCGTCAGACAGTCCATAGACGTTCAATCGCCGATAATTCAATAGGAAATTGTGCCCGTCGTGGACGTTTTCATCTTCGGTAGTATACGCACTTATGAAATCATTTGTCCATTTCTCAACTATAGCTTGCTAACTAAGATGCTTTCCGAAACTGCTGATCAGTTCATTTAGCTCGGTTTATCCTTAACCTTCATCAGGTATACATAAATGTCCTATAGTAAACAATTTGATGACAGATGATATATCCAGTGCATCCGCTTCAAAGAAGCACACACAAAAACACTGCTTTAAAAATCCTTGTTACCACAGTTCCAAGCTGACAACTGAGTTAGGATATAGAGTTAGGATATAGTGCATCGTATACACTGAGCCGACAAAAAGTCATGGGATATCCCCTGATACCGTGCTAGCCCTCCTCTTGCCCGGCATAGTGCATCAACTCGGAGAGACATGGACTAAAAAAGTCGCTGGAAGTCGCCTTGCAGAAATATTGAGCCAATTCTGCCTCTATAGCCGTCTATAATTCCGGAAGTGTTGCCGATGCATAATTTTGTGCTCAAATTGACCTCTCGATTGTGGCCTATACGTGTTCGATGGGATTCATGTCGGACGATATGGGTGACCAAACCATTCGCTCGAATTGTCCAGAATGTTCTTCAAATCAGTCGTGAACAATTGTGAATCGTTAACAGGGCGCATTGTCACACATAAGAATTACATCGTTCTTTGGGAACATGACCTCCATGAATGGCTGCAAATGGTCTCGAGGTAACCGGAATTAACCATTTCCATTCAGTGATCGGTTCAGTTGAACCAGAGGACCGAGGACCCAGTCCGTTCCTTATAAACTCAGCCCAGACCATTACGGACCCACCACCAGGTTGCACAGTGCATTGCTGAAATTTTGGGTCCGTGGCTTCGTGGAGTATGTGCCACACTCTTAGCTCTTACCAACTGAAATCGGGACTCATTCGACCCAGTTGTCTAGGGTCCAACCGATATGGTCACGAGTACAAGAGAGGCACTGCACGCGATGTCATGCTGTTAGTAAAGGCACTAGCGTTGGTCATCTGCTGCATAGCCAATTAAAGCCAAATTTCGCCGCATTGTCCCAACGGATACATTCGTCTTACGTACCACGCTGATTTCTGCATTTATTTCGCGCAATGTTACTTGTCTGTTTGCACTGAAAACTCTATGCAATTGTCGCTACAATCGGTTGTTAAGTGAAAGCCGTCGGCCACTGCGTTGTCCGTCGTGAGCGGAAATGCCTGAAATTTGGTATTCTCTGCACACTCTTGACACAGTGTATCTCAAATGGTTCAAATGGCTTTGAGCACTATGGGACTTAACATCTGAGGTCATCAGTCCCTAGAACTTAGAACTACTTAAACCTAACTAACCTAAGGACATCACACACATCCATGCCCGAGGCAGGATTCGAACCTGCGACCGTAGTAGTCGCGCGGTGCCGGACTGAAGCGCCTAGAACCACATGGCCACCGTGGCCGGCCAGTGTATCTCGGAGTACTGAATTTCGCAACGATTTACGACATGGGACGTTCCAGGCTTCTAGCTCCAACTACCACTCCGAGTTAATTCGCCGTCATGCTGCCAGAATGACTCTGGAAACCTCTTCACATGAATCACCTGCTACAAATTACATCTGCTCCAATGCACTGCCCTTTTATGCCTTGTGTACGCAATAGTATGGGTATACCGTTACCTCAAGTCTTTCGTCACTTCAGCGTACCAACACAAAAAAAGGAAAAAGTCACTGAAATCAACGCCAGCTCTACGTCAGGCAGATGGTGTTTGAGTTGGAGCGACCCCGCGAGCTATAGTTTCAGCGCGAGGAAGCTTCACAGCTGCCAGGCGGGCGGTTTCCTCTTGGCGCGTCAACGCACAGGCATTTCCGCTTCCCTGACCGCCATCTTCCAGCTCTGGCAACACTTCCACTTGCAGAGCGATCCCCAAGGCCGGCCCAGCACGCGCCGGCTGCTTTGCAGATTGCTTCTGGCGCCTGCGGTCTTCAAACTGACCCAGGTGCGAAACCGGCAGTACAGGGCACACCGTGAAACGACAGGCGATTTAAACACACTCATTTCGATACGGAGGGAGGGGGGGGGGGGAGGAAGTAACGATGCCTTGGAAAACTATCCTGAAACAAATTTCCCAACATAAATAAAATGTGGAAACTTAGAATGTGTCCAAAGGTACGAAACTGATATATTAGGATGGTGCGTAAGTTCGTAGAGTTTTTGTTTTGCATGTGGTATTCCGGCTTCTATGGGTTTATTTATCGATGCTTATTTTTTATCTGCAGTTCATTGTTGCTGTGTGAGCTTACATACTGTCGTTTTGTCATCTGGAGCTGTGTACGCTAGAAGATGGACTGCCAGGTGGAGAAATCGGAACATTTCCCATGTATTCTTCCGTTTAAGTTCATTAGTGACTCTCCACGTTCACGAAGACCTCCGAGACTTGATGAAGATAGTACAAATGCAATAATCCACAATGACAGACGTCAGTGTACTCGAGAACTAGGAAATGTAATGCACTGAGGCCATCCACCACCGTGCGGAAAAAGCATGCAGTGGGGAAGCTTCAACAATCAGGTGTATGGCTACAGAATTGTGTAAGACAAAATCAAAAAAATAAGCAGCTAGTGTCCATATGTACATCTCCGCTTGCTCGTCATCAGTTGGCTCGTGAACAACGCCGACCATTGCTATCCTATATCGTTACTGTTGGCGATAAATGGTGTCTTGATGCTAACATATGGAACAGAAAGGAATGGTTGAGCCCAAACAAGGCAGCTACTCCCCGTACAAGAATCTGCTCGCATCCACAAAAGATAGTGTACCGCGTCTGGTGAAAGAGCGACTGTGTGATGAACTATAAATTAAGTGAGGCTGCTCTAGACTGTCAACGGAAGTTGCGGAGGTTATTTTGTTTAAAAAGTAATTTCTAAGCTTTATTCTTCTATGTCGTTGCTGACATTTATCGCCAACTACTGAGACGCCGTGTAGACGCAATCCAAGAACAACGACCAGGAAGACTGAGTGAAGTGACGCTGCTCCACCATAACGCCCGCCCGCATCCTGACGGACTGGCTCGAAACACTATACAAGAATCGGGAAGTCATTCCGCACCCACCCTATTCACCTGCTCTTGCGCCCTCAGTCTTTTCACCTTTTCTGTCCTCTATGAGACAGCTTTCAAGGAACTTCCTTTCTGGATGAAAATGTACTCCGAACATGGCTCGATGAGCTCTCCAGTTGCGGGGTGGAAAAGTTACCGCAGCGTTGGCAAGCTGTTGTAAATAGTGAAGGAGAGTATGCGAGTATTATTGATGGCTGAAGTCACTGCTATGTGTGTCTCTTGTGTTTATTGAACGTACGGAAAAACTCTACGAACTAATGCGCCAACCCAACACTACAAAGGAAGGAATAGTCTAATTTGTAACATTTTTAAGGATATATCAGTTCATTCGTTGCGTATCAGCGTCTTCATTTGCTATTACAGTGCTGTACTGGTCAATTCATTTCGGCATTTCTGTGACGTGGATTTCAGTTACATCATAGTTGATTTCATCCCGAAGTAACACTTGTGCAAGTAACGTTTGTGCGTATGTTCCTGTCACATCCAAAAGAATTACGTAGTAAATTTTAACATTTCTTCTGTTACACTGTTGAATCGTTCTAGACCTTCCTTGATTTTATAAAATTAATTTCTGTAATTTCAGATTATTGTAATAACCATACATAGACTGAAAATATAAATCAGTTTCATCACTCAACGTGTATCTGTGTTTTTTACTGTACAAATATATTTATTGTAACACATATATCGTAGATTAGTAAGATAGTCCACATGTGGTGTTACCCAGAGTTGGTTGTGGTTGGAAGAAATGTGTCATGTTAGTTACAATAAATGTAATATTTGATGACTCTGATATACCAAAAAAATGTGGAAATTATTCGTTTATTTCTGAAAATACTGAACCAGCTTAGGGTTCGTGAAATTTAAAATTGAATCCGAAAATACCGGAGGGAGCAGTCTTACATTGAGATAAAATGAAACGATTGTTGGAAAATTGTTCAGATAAGTTATAATTTTAGTTGCACTGATTGTTGGCAACCGTTTTATTTGTATGTGCAAAATAACTGTTCTTCTGTAATACCACACGCTCAACCATTAACATTATCTTAATTATATGAGAAAGCGTAGTTTACATGATTAGAGACGTAACACAAGCTGGGACCGAACGAAGACCGGGAAAAAAACTACCTGTATGCTAATGCCAAGCTATGGGCTTTAGGAGGTGAGATCAAGCTGGTCAGTACAAGGTCTGGATTGCTCCCTATGATAACATCTAATCACGAAATAAACTCTGTACATCTAATCTTTACCCTTTTTATGGGTAAAATTATGACTTATTACTCTGACATTTGGGTGCCCGTAAGTGCCGATGATAGTGTCACTGTAAACATGAGCAGTCATGAAAGACTTGTAGATCAGTGAATACATCAAAAAATATATAACTCGAAACACTATATTCATTCAGCATGCAGCATACTGTATAATGAAGCAATGTTGGTACACAGCTACGTGTTTCAAGCGAAACACACCCATCATCTGAGACTATGTTTTTAAGTCATCAGTCAGCTGTATTTAGATGTGAAAGTTAGCAGTTATAAAATGAAACCATTTAAACAAACGTCCTCAATTTAATAGAAAATCTTCAACTCATGCCAAACGATGGGAGTCTGACCCAGAATGGATTGCTACATTGTGTTTTTTGCGCTGAATAACTATAGCATTGACTTGACAACCACTGTTTCGAACGCATAAGACGGATAACATTGAAATCTGACGCGCAAACATTTTCTCATCCTGAAGACTCCCAGTCTATTAAGAGTAAAAACGGATTTTCTGTACTGCAAAAATAGAAACGTGATTTCATTCTGATCATGGTAAGAGACTTGGAGACAAAGGAGGATTTCTGATAGATTTTTGAAACATATTTTAAATTTCCAAAAAATTTTCGGGTTTGATATGATTTCCGACCATAATTTATTCGATATGAACTGCAGACTAAAATGGAAGGAACTGCAAAAAATTAAGAATTTAAGGAGGAGCGGTTGTAAGCGCTTCAGTCTGGATCCGCGCGACCGCTACGTTCGCAGGTTCGAATCCTGCCTCGGGCATGGATGTGTGTGATGTGTGATGTCCTTAGGTTAGTTAGGTCTAAGTAGGTCTAAGTTCTAGGGGACTGATGACCTCAGATGTTAAGTCCCATAGTGCTCAGAGCCATTTGAACCATTTTTTTAAGGAGGGAGGAACTGGAGAAACAGAAAGAACTGGATACTGAAAGGTTCAAAGGCACCGTTAAGCAACGATTGATTGAACCAGTGTCAAGTAGTAAGATAGAAAACGAACTGATAGTTTTGAGAGATAAAATAGTGATGGCAGCAGAGAATCAAATAAGTAAAATACAAGCAAGTAGAAATCCTTGGATATCACGCAAGATACAGAATTTAACTGATGAAAGGAGAAAATATAAGAATACAGCAAATGGACCAGGCAAAAGAAATAATCTAAAAAAATAAGACTGACAGAAAGAGCAAAATGACTAAGTAAGAATGGGTACCAATGAGAAAGCTGTAGAAACATACATGACTAGGAGAAACATAGACGTCTCTCACAGGAAATTTGAAGAGTCCTTTGGAGAAAAGAGAAATGACTGTATGAATATTAAGATCTCAGGTGGAAAGCCAGAAGCAAGCAAAGAATGCAAAGCCGGCAGGTGGAAGAAATGTATAGAAGGGCTGTACAAGGGAAATGAACGTGAAGACAATATTACAGGAAGGGAAGGGGAGGTAACTAAAGATGAGATGGTAGATATGATTCTACGAGCAGAATCTGACAGAGCACTGAAAATCCTAAGTAGAGACAAGATCACTCGAGTAGACGACATTCTCTCTGAATTGTTCAGAACCTCTGGAGAGCCAGCCGTCTCAAAACTATACCGCCTGGTGTGCAGGACGTATAAGACAGACGAAATACTCTCAGAATTCAAGAAAAATGTGATAATTCCAATTAAAAAAAAAGCCAGGTGGTGACGGGTCTGAATATTACTGAACTTCCACTTAAATTAATCACAGCTCCAAACGTTGAAATGAATTACTTACAGAAAAAAAACTGGTAGAAATCTGACATGTGCAGGATTCTTGTGGAGGCAACGTTGACTCTACTGCTTAGTTTAGCAGATAGGTTGAAGTAATGCAAACCAATGTTGCAGCACTTGCACTTTTAGAGAACGCTTTTGACAGTGTTTACTGGAAAGGTTCTTTACAACTTGTGCAGAAACAAGACTGCAGTTACAGGAGTGGAAGGAAATGAAAGGGAAGTAATAGTTGAGAATGGGGTGAGACAGGTTTGTAGCCTATCCCCGATGCTATCCATCTGTACATTGAACAAGCGGTAAGAAAAAAAGAAGAAATTTGAAAAGTGTATTATACAGGAAGAAGGATTTATGGCTTTGAAGTTTATCAATGACATAGAAATTCTGGCAGAGAGTGAAAAGAACTTGGAAGAACAGTTGAACGAAATGGACAGTGTCTTGAATAAAGGTTCTGAGACAAACGTCGGTAAAAGTGAATAACGATAGTGGAAGGTAGTCGAGTTACATCGGGCGATGTAGAGATTAGATTAGGAAATGAGGCAGTGAAAGTATTTTTTGAACTGCTTGACATGCAGCTGTCCATACGTCCTTTATTATCACTACCAGCTTCTGTTAATAACTATCATCACAATATAAATTCTCATATATTAGTAACGCTTCAAATCATATCATTCGAACACAGAAATTTTATTATTTTACTTACATATGATTTAACGATGAGCAGCTGTATGAAATATTATTCCAACTTATTCGCTGAATGCGAATTACATAGCGTCAACTGCAATGAATGCAAATGTGTTACCCAGTTGTGACGTATGAAAGTTTGTGCCAAATCAGTAATCGAACCTGGAACTCCCGCTTACCACACGAGCGATCGCCTTAACAATTTCGTTTATCTGTGCACGCTCCCCGGGCCGATATGTCACTGTCCACTTCTTTATATCGTAGTCTTACGTTGTTATTGATATGACATGATATGTAAACTTTTATATTGTGGTGATGGTTATTAATCGAAACCGGTAGAAATAAAAAAGGACATATAGATGGCTGCGTGTAATGCGTTTTGTAAAATACTTAATTTTTGTTGGCAACCGCCATCAAAAAATGTATACTCTAAAAGTAGACGATCAGTCTTGCTCCTTGGGCAGCAAAATAACAATAGCAAGATAAGAGTTTCTGAAAAATATAAATTCCGAGACATTACGGACAAACGCGGCTAACACGTACTGGTGTTTCGGTTGACAGGTGACGCTGCGCAGCCCAGACCTGACGTAGGCGAGCATAACTCGCGAGGAGGTAGCTAAAGGAGTTGGCTGCTAGCCAGCAGACTCAACATCTCCTTCTGCAACTGGCGGAAAGATAATATATTAAGTGAGTTGACTAATAGAAGGGAAGCAGCTAGCGGGAGCGGGACCGGGTCGTTGTTGGAATTTCGTGGGTGAGAGGCGCCCCATAGCGCGTAGTCAGAGGCAGAAAATCCATTTCTCTCCAACAAAATACACAAAATTCAACTACTGTAGTCACGAAATAGGCGATGACATCAAAAGAAATATAAAAACAAGACGAGAAAGTACGACTAAACGCCCACTCGTAGACAGAATGCTACTTAAGGTACTAAAAATGTACGATTTTAAAATATGTATTGACTTACGGAATTTGAATAACAACTTCTAAACGCCATACACTATTTTAAAGAACCAAACGTCTACAGACAGCGTTTGAATAGCGATATAGAAATACAATTTTAGAATTTTTATTAATATATTGAAGAGCCAAAGAACCTGGTACGCATGCCTAATATCGTGTAGGGCCCCCGCGAGCACGCAGGAGAGCCGCAACACGACGTGGCATGGACTTGACTAACGTCCGAGGTAGTGCTGAAGGGAATTGACACCTCAATCCTGAAGAACTGTCCATAAATCCGTAAGAATACGAGGGGGAGAAGATCTTTTCTGAGCAGCAAGTTGCAAGGCATTCCAGATATGCTCAATAATGTTCGTTTCTGGAGAGTCTCGTGGTCAGCGGAAGTGTTTAATCTAAGAAGAGTGTCCCTGGAGCCTCTCTGTAGCAATTCTGGACGTGTGGGGCGTTTCATTGTCCTGCTGGAATTGCCCAAGTCCGTCGGAATACACAGCGGACATGGACGGATGCAGGTGATCAGACAGGATGCTTACTTTACGTGTCACCTATCAGAGTCGTACCTAGACGTATCAGTGGTCTCATGTCACTTTAATTGCACACACACCACACCATTACAGAGCCTGTACCAGCTTGATTCATGATGTTGTCTCCGTAGTAGTACACGTCCATCCTCTCGATACAATTTGAAACGAGACTCGTCAGACTAGGCAACATGTTTCCGGTCATCAACAGACCAACGTCGATATTGACCGGCCCAGGAGAGGCGTAATGCTTTGTGTCGTGCAGTCATCAATGGTACATATCGATATTTTTTCGTTGAATGGTTCGCACACTGACCCTTGTTGATGGCCCAGCATTGACATCTGCAGCAATTTGCGGAACGGTTGCACATCTGTCACGTTGAACGATTGTCTTCAGTCGTCGCTGGTCCCGTTGTTGCAGGATCTTTTTCCGGCCACAGCGCTGTCGGAGATTTGATATTTTACTGGAGTCTTGATATTCATGATACACCCGTGAAATGGTCGTACGGGAAAAACTCACTTCATCACTAACTCGAAGATGCTGTGTCCTATGTCTCGTACCCTGACTATAATACCACTTTCAAACTCACTTAAGTCTCGATAACCTGCCATTGTAGCAGCAGTAACAGATCTAACAACGGCATCAGACACTTGTCTTATATAGGCGTTTGCCGAGCGCAGCGCCGTATTCTGCCTTTTTGTATATCTCTGTATTTGAATACGCATGCCTATACCAGTGTCTTTGGCGCTTCAGTGTATAGTACATACTGTACGTTTTGAATTTGGAGCCCCAGTTTTAATACGAGAAAAAAAACGTATTTTAATGTAAACTAAATTGTAAACCAATAAAGTTAGTAGTAGCAATATGAATCAGTATACTATCTTAGCGATTTGTATTCATGTAAGTTTCGTTGCGTTTTATAATAAGGAACAGAAAATAAGTTAGTGGTTAAAAAATCTATGTAACAAAAAAACAAAAGATAGCAGCAAAAATCACTGGCTCCACAGGAAAGCTGATGAACTTCTCGTCTTAATTCAAACGTAATAATATATGTAATAGCAAAATGTTTAGTGTAAAGCTGAAAATTCCACAACGACAGATAGCTTCTGCTTAAGGGCGGCGAACGTAATAGCTGCAGAGTTAACTCAGAGTGATCACTAAAGACAGACATACGAGTGGATGAGCGGCGTGTCGGTCGCAACTGAGGCGATTCAAGTTTTTCTGGAAACAGCCTCCTCGTAAAAGTTTCTGCAGGAGTTCTGAAACTTTTAAAATTTTCGACAGCTAGCTTCGTTGGCTGGTAAAATTTTTTGTGGGAGTTCTGAAAACTTAGAAAAGTTTTGACAGTGCAAACTCGCGCTTGGGCTTGTAAAATTTTCCGACAGCTAGCTTGGTGAACTTTAACTTTGAACAGTAACGTGGTGTACCAGATCTAGCGCTTTTGCAAGCTAGTGAGTGACTGTGTTGTTGTTAGTCTCACAATATTAAATAAAGGTTTATTATCGTTTTTAATTCTAAACATTATTCAGCTGAAGTGTAGTATATTTACATCAGTAACCATAATCCTGGCTGCAATCAATTATTAGTGGAAGGTAACAGAACGATTTATTGAGTATTGCGACGGGTGGGTTACTATCCCCTAGGCACAAACGTAGCCAGTGATTGTAAATCAGTCACGCATCTAATAGACCCAGTCACTTTCCACGAGATTAAAGAAGGAGGTGTAGGCAATTACGTCGCAGTTTGTCTTACACCGAATATAAACCTAGGTGTTGGGACTCTTTTCTGAAGGTATAAGAGATTATGAGACATCAAGGAATCATCACCTTCGTAATGGAAGGAAGTAGGAGGGGGACAGGGGGGTAAAAATGTAAAAATCGGAGGGAAACCGGGCCTAGACTACAGGAAGTGTGTTGAAATAGATGCAGGTTGCAGTAATAATGCAGAACTGAAGAGCTTACACAGGATTGACTAGCGTGGAGCGTCGCATGAAACCAGTCTTCGGACGGGAGTCACAACAACAACAATAACAATAAAAAGCAACGCCTCCTTGGGGACCGTGTGCATGTTGGATTTCTATTCTTTCGAAGACGAAATAGTGAATATTGGCGTCATCGGCATGTCACGTACCACCTGGCACTTTTTGGATGAACGTTCTGCATGCTGAAACTGTAGTGAAAAGTTGTCGTACATCTGCGAAAGAGGAGAAACATGTATTGACGCGGCCAACTCTATTGGGGCTTTTGCCATCTATTATCTGCTAAAACATCGTGGTTCGTCGATTGCTAAACCTGGACGTCATAAGACCGATTTGGCTATCCCAGCTGTTTTCGCTCAGTTTGATAACAATTGGTGTCCAGTGTTCAAAAAAGCGTTTATCTTCAAAGCACAGATGATATACACGGACTTCACAGCAGAGTGCCGATAGTTCGTGTGCAGTAGTTTGTACGTTATTACTAAGGCAAAACACACTCAGCCTTAATGAGAATATTTTGTTTTGTATATCAGTACTACCGCTGGATAGAAAAGAAATAGACATAAGGTATCGCGCCAGACCGCAACTACCCCTACCATTACCATTTAATAATGGTACTCGTATGTGCGGAGTAGGGCAAATAAAAGTGGCCCAGAGCACAGAGTTTCAAGGTACAAAGAAACACAGCAAAGGAAAGGAAATGCAGTGCTAATCTGACTATAGCAGATGTTGAAAGTGACCACCACTCATCTCTCGGCACTTTTGGACCCTGATCAGCAAGTTTCTGGAATTGCTGAAATTTCATCCGAAATTTTCTACCGCAGTCTTGAAGACCATGAGGGTTGTTGTAATACACCTTAGACAAGAGGGCTCCCCAACAAAGTAATCGCACATTTGACAGATCACGTGACTTGGGTGGCCAGCTAGGGCCGCGAGCAGACTGACCTCTGCCAACAACTTTGGTAGGCGTGAAGACTGTGTAAATGTGCTCCAATGTTCGGCCGGCCGTATGGGCAGCTGTTCCATCCTGTTGAAAGTAACTGTAGGTCATTCTCTCCTCCGTTAATGCTGCCACAAATGGTCCGGCCCACTGTTATTTGCCCCACGCTGTACTAGACTGACGAGGTATCTTGAATCTGGTTTTTCCCCTCCTTCTGCCCGAAACGTGTTAAGCGTGATTTCCTATCAGGACTCAACTGTTCTATAACCCTTATCTTATTTCACTCGCGAACAGGTCATCATCTTGTTCTCTGAACAAGTGTATATTGTAAGTTGCATAGATATTGATTACATTTCCGTAATTCATTTTTTAGATTTTGTTCGATTTTTTAGTGACAATCTTTCCGATATTTTACGTAAGCATTGCCGTTCATCCGCTTTCCTTGGTGATATAATCAGAAAGGAGTACACTAAGTCTGGTGAGGCCAATAGAGGAGCTGTTTGAAGGAGACGCAGCACCTCGAATCTGTCCAGTGCCGGAAGAGCAAGTCCATTGCGAGTCAGCAAGTCTCAACGTCGCCAGGAGGGCACCTCCTAAGATGTGCAGCGCAGCTCTGGACGAAACGTCAGGAACCGAAAAGTTTCTTTTTACCATGTCCATACAACCTGGAAGACTGACCAGTCTCTGTTGGTCTATCATGGACAGGGGACATCAGCTGGTTAAGTAACTGTCAATATCAATGAAATTCTCCAACAGTTGTGTAACTAAAATGCTATTTTATTTTATTTTGCCGACAACCAGTTTAGGCATTCCACTACGTCATCTTCAGACCCCATATGCATCTCTCAAATTAATCGATAATACCATACAGTTCCATATATCACTGGGTTTCGTGAATTCAAACCGTTTAACATGTGCTTCACTCTAAGACTTGGTAGCATCTTCGAATGGAGCACTTTTGAGACGGTTGAATTCACGAAACCCAGGCCAGGCACGTATGGCAATGTATGTCGTTATCGTTTATTTTGAGAGATGCACATGGGGCCTGAAGATGGCATAGTGGAATGCCGAAACTGGTTGTCGTTAAAATAAAATAAAATAACATCTTAATTACACGGTTGTTGGAGAATTTCATTGATATTGACAATTACTAATACACCCGGTTGTGAAAGCCTTCACTATAGGAGTGTAAAATAAGATGCCTCTACAGCTGCGATGTATAGTGCACGAAGGTAAATAGCCAGAGGGCATTGGCTCAAATGGTGCTCATAACAGTCTGTTATTCTCTAAAAAAATTATAAACCAGATATTGAAAGATGGTTTCTATTCTCTATAAAAATACTTTAAAATATTTTGTATTTATAGACCACAGATGTATTTGGTTCTTTAGACTTAAATTAATTAGTGGTTCCTAAATTACTTGAAAGATATTCTCTCTAAAAAACCTTTAAAATATTTTTTATTTACAGACCACAGAAGTATTTGGTTCTTTGCACTTAAATTAATTTGTGGTTCCTAAACTATTTTCATTCCTTCAGCGATGCTCCCAAAAGCATGGACTAGAACAGATACATTCTTGTTACCTGCAGCTGTCTCGCTGTTTCCTGTATAACGTGGAACAACAGAACATCATCACCAAAGGAAGACGGGGAGGGGGACCGATTGTTATTTTATTCGTAACTTATGAAGCGGCATAGCCTCTCCAGAAATGACTAACGTTAAAATTTGTGGTTTACTTCGTAAGACTATCAGCTGAGAGACGTCTTGTCGCTGTGTTGTTCCAGGTTTTTCATGTCGGTAATTTTATCGCTAAAACAAGCATCCTGACAAACTATCTTATGCACTTCTTAATCACATTTACCTTTTATCACATGTTTAATTTTTCTTGAAAGCAGTCTTACGTGGGCCATATTTTCCGTTTGAACTGTGTGAGTTCTAGATATTTAAGTATTCATATCATCAGTTAACTTGGTGATCATCTCCGTAAGACTGACACAAGTATCTTCGTTTTGTAGAAGGAAACCCAGCAACGTCTGCATAATATCAATATACAGGGGTTTTCAGAAATGCATAAATTCTAATTCAAAAGAGAATCTGTTGGACATTAAATTGCCACAGAAAGCCCTCAGTATGAAGTTTATATTTGGAAATAAGTCAAAATGTTTGAATAGCACTCACTAGTACTAACGTCTGAATCAAACATGTGTACGGTTTCAATTTGATTCTTTGCGACAATACATATATTTAAAAGAATATCGGACGTCTGTAAACACACTGAAGATATTTATATACTTCTTCACCCACTTTTGTAATGGAAATGCTATTCTTATCCGTGAAGGATAATGTAGACTTTATCTGGTTAGTAAAATATGGGTTATAGTTTTCAACAAACTTTGTGTGCCATAGATCCCACAGCACACATTCCCTCTGAACGTGGTGATCTACACGTAGTTGTAGTCTCATGAGTTTGAAGACTGGCTTAATGCAACTCTCCAAGCTAATGTATCCTGTGCCAATCGTTCTATGTCTGCACAACTAATGCACCAAAGATTTTTTTGACGTGCTTAATGTATTTAAGCTCTGAGCTCCCTATACAGTTTTTGTGCCCCATACTTCCCTCCTTTGCAAAATTAACTAACCTTAATGCGGCAGAAAAAGCCCTATCAAGTTGTTCCTTCTTTTAGTCAAGTTGTACCACAAATTTCTTTTCTCCCCAGTTCGATTCAGTACCTTCACACACAACCACGTATGCTTGCTCGTGCGTGGGTGGAATTTGTGTGAATGAGCGACTGGGACTAATACAAAACTTCATTGCCAGCTTAGCATCGGCACAAAGAGCACACTGCTGCATTCGCCCCTTACTTAGCTTGCATTTATCCCCAACCTTTTGCCCAGCGCGAAGTCCCAAGCGACTGGAAAACCGCAGGTGACTCCAGTATGTGAGAATGGTAAAAGAACTGACCCGCAAAATTACAAACCAATATATTTAACATCAGTTTGCTACAGAATTCTTGAGAGTATTCTACGTTCGAATATAAGAAATTTCCTTAAGAAGGAAAAGTTTCTGTCTACAAATCAGCACGCATATAGAAAGGAACAGTTTCTGTCTACAAATCAGCACGCATATAGAAAGTTTCGCTCGTGCGAAACTTAGCTTTCTCTTTTCTCAAATGATTGTGAAGCAAAGGCGATGATGTGAGGTGTTCATGTCATATTGCCTATTACCAAATTGTTATCTTCTTATTTTCATACACCGATATACCTGAGAGCAAGCCATGTTGATCCTTGATCCTCGATCTTCGGTTATGTTGTTGGACTGTCTCTGCCTGAGTACACTGAGAGAGGTAATTATTAATCGAGGTGTTGAGAAGTAGATCTGGGACTGAATGATCAGGAAATTTTGATGTGGTATTCAGCTGCTAAATATTGAATAGAGATATGCTGGAAATGACTGAATAAAACGATGAGAGCATTAATGAATTTTGAAAGGGTTTTGTGAACAATTGTGATTCAGAGTAAATCAGCAGCTTTGCATACTCGCGCTTAGTTAGGACTCTGCTGTCAAATTAACTGTCTTACCGAGATTTGGTTGAAACATTTATCTCATGAAACTTCTTGGCAGATTAAAACTGTGTGCTCGACCGAGACTCAAACTCGGGACCTTTGCCTTTCGCGGGCAAGTGCTCTACCAGAGTGAAAATCTCATTCTGGATTTATCTCATGGATTGCCCACAGCTAGAGAAGTTAGTTCCCCTCCTCCACACGTACATTTTGTGAAAAAATAGAGATCATTTTGAACAGGTTACTCTTGTGTGTAGATTTTTGAGTAATCAGTCACTGAGAACTGTTTCTAAAACCAGTCATTATTGTATGAAGTCAATATTGTTCGTTATCTTGAAAGCGAAGCTATAAAGTAATTCTTTTCTCAAAACTGTTTTAGAAAAATCATGTGTAAAACATTAGCATCCAAAATTATTCCCCTGCCAGAAATTCTATGTTGCTTGTGTCCGCATCGAACATGGCGGTAGACAAGCTTTTGAATATAATTTTTTGTTTATCATTTTAATTTAGCTTTGCTGTGCTTCACTTTTGAGTGCAAACTTTTACGAAACTAAGGTAAGTGGAAGAATAGTTCAGGCACAAAGTTATACATTTACACTATACATATAGAACAATATATTTACACAGTTAATAATTAATTAGGTCCGATAGCTTACATTCAGTTTGGAAGTTATTTTCGTTTTGTAGAAAGTACATTTCAGTGAATAGTGTGATATATCCCTGTGTGAAACATTTTTCGTATTCTGAATCTTATTTCGCGTCAGTGGCATTTTATTAACGTAATTCAGATAATTCATTCAGACGAAATTTAGTGGTACATTTGATGCGTAACTGATTTTATTTTGGCGTATTTTTGAGATGTTGAAAACTGTCCACCGTGACGTCAGGCAACATACCACTGTTCTCTCGTTCGTGCAAAACAAGCTGAAGTAATCATATTTTTCCGTAATTAGTTTCGTGCACCTGCACTCTCTCTTTCTCTCTCTCTCTCTGTCACACACATGCACACACACAAACACGCACGCGCACACATACATACATAGAGTTATAAAGAAGGAAAGTTAAAAAGGGCAACAGGTAGATTCCACATTCCTAGATTTCCATAAAGCGTTTGACTCCGTGCTCAACTGCAGACTGTTGATGTAGGTCCGAGCGCACGGAACAGGTTCTCATATATGTGAGTGGGTCAAATACTTCTTAAGTAACAGAATCCAGTACGTTGTCCTAGACGGCGATTGTTCATCACAGATGAGGATTCGTCAGGAGTGCCCCAAAGAAGTGTGATCGGGTCGCTGCATTTCTGTGTGAACACAAATGCACATGATAGAGTAGCATGGGGAGCTGCATCAAAACAGTCTCTGGACTGAAGACCACAACAACAACAACAAACAAATGAGCTGACGGATAGGGTGAGCAACAGTCTGCGACTGTTTGTTTATGATACCGAAACGGGAAAGTATAATCGTTGAGCCGGCCGCTGGTGGCCGAGCGGTTCTGGCGCTACAGTCTGGAACCGCGAGACCGCTACGGTCGCAGGTTCGAATCCTGCCTCGGGCATGGATGTGTGTGATGTCCTTAGGTTAGTTAGGTTTAAGTAGTTCTAAGTTCTAGGGGACTAATGACCTCAGCAGTTGAGTCCCATAGTGCTCAGAGCCATTTGAACCATTTTTTATAATCGTTGAATGACTGTAGAAAAATAGGCGATGACTGAGAGAATTTCTATTTGATGTGTTGATCGGCAGCTTGCTCTATACGTGGAAAAATGTAAGTTAAAGTAAGTAGGTGGGAAAAAGATCCTGTAATGTCCGAATACAGAATGAGTTCTGTCCTGCTTGACACACTCACATCGATTAAATACCTAGGGAACGAGCACATAAATACGGTGGTAAGGAAGGTGAATGATAGACTTCAGATTATTTGGAGAATTTATCGAACATGTAGCTCATCTATAAAGGAGACAGCTTGTAGAACACCAGTGAGACCTAGTTTTGATTATTGCTCGAGAGCCTGGAATTGCCACCAGGTGGGACTGATGGAAGACATCGAAGCAATTCGGAGGCGCCCTGCTAGATCTGTTACGGTGAATTAGATCAAAAAAAATTTCAAATGTTTGTGAAATCTTATGGGACTTAACTGCTAAGGTCATCAGTCCCTAAGCTTACACACTACTTAACGTAAATTATCCTAAGGACAAACACACACACCCATGCCCGAGGGAGGACTTGAACCTCCGCCAGGACCAGAAGAATTAGATCAACACGCGGATATTATGGAGATGCTTCATGGCCTCAAGTGGGAATCTCTCGAGGGAAGATGGCGTTCTTTTCACGAAACACTATTGAGGAAATTTTGGGAACTGTAAGCGCCCTTTTATTTCAGCGTAAAAATAGAAGTTCCGATTCTGAATAAGTATAAAATTGACAATGAATAAGGAGAGTCAGGAAGACAAGAAATAACAAACTTAAAACAATATGAAGCTTTGACTAGTGCCTTTTTTTTCTTTTTTTAAGTGCATAAAGTGACGTAAGGCATTGTTTCAGCTTTTCTTGCTTCTTTCCCCTTGTCTCTGGTGTCTTGCATCTCGTGTTTAAGAAAAGAAAAAGAAAGAAAATTCAGCAGTTTTGAAATCAGTGACATTCCTTCAAATAGTTTGGAGAGACTTTATCGTAAGACGTGAAGGACAAAGATTCAAGCTATCAACAGCTATTTCGACGTGGTAGTAAGGTACACCAAAGAAAAGGGAAAGAAATTTTTAATCCACTGATGGTTGAGATATTCCTAGCTAGATAAATGGAGGACAGTGTTTTAAACGTGTTTCAGTGTGAATTGCTGTAATGCTGCGGGACGAAAAGTATTTGAAAAGTTCTTTTCAACTTCATCCGCGAGCAATAATTGATGTCTCTGGATTTCCTTTTGTGGGTTAGTCGGCAGTTATCAAGATAAAACGTTAGATGTAATTTCCCTTTAAATGTGGAAAAACAAGAAATGTTGACATACAGAAAAATGACCATTCTAGCCAAAATATATAAACTACTAGAGAAAGCATTCAAAGATAAAATTAGGTGGACGGGCAGATTCTATCCGTAGAACGGTTTTGTGTGCACTACTTCGTATTACGGGGTTTTGTCTTCCATCAGTAAATTTATTTGGAGAATGTTTATAGAAGAATGTATCTTCCTGTTCTGTTCTCCTGTTTACCTAACGACGCGACACCATTAAAAGCCAGAAAATAATGAGTGACGCATACTCGAAGAGAAAGAGACAGTACAGAACCAGCATTTGCAGCTGACAGCAGAACACGTCTACCGCCATGTAAGGCCCGCGAAGGCGCTATAGGAGAAATTAAAGCTCGTACGGAGGCGTGTAGACAGTCGTTTATCGCTCGATCTATTTGCGAATGGAACGAGAAAGCAAAAGAGTCGGAGTGGCAGAAGGTACCATCTGCCATGCACCGTACGGTGGCCTGCAGAGTATGTAGATGTAGACGCGCACCAAGGCGTGTCCAGTGCGATGGAAGATAGGGACGAAATGCGTCTACGTGCCCTGTGCACCAGTGATACGGGCGTATCTGGAACACAGGAGACGTGACGGGGCAGGAAAGGGGAGGGGACGGCTGGCGGTGGCGGTGGCGCCGGCGTGCCGCGCCCACCGTGCTTTCGCCGCGACGCGCGCCCCAGCTGCCGCTCTTAGCTCTCCTAGCGCGCTCCAGCCTTGGCAGCGCGCGCCTGCGGTATTTCCTGGCGGCGCTGCGAGGCGCGGCCTTGCGCGGGCCTGACCTCGCCCACCCGTCGCCGTCTTGCGCGCCGCGCCGAAGACAGGCCGCGTCTGCGGCACACTCACTCTCCCACTGCCCGCCGCGGAAAACAAAGGAGCCATTCCGCCTCCTACGGGTAAGACGGCAACCTGGGCAATTCACCGACAGCTTAAGTCCTAGTCAAGGCCACCCCCCTACAGTCAAATGATCCTACACTACTGGCCATTAAAATTGCTACACCACGAAGACGACGTGCTACAGACGCGAAATTTAACCGACAGGAAGAAGGTACTATGATATGCAAATGATTAGCTTTTCAGAGCATTCACACAAGATTGGCGCCGGTGGCGACACCTACAACGTGCTGACATGAGGGAAGTTTCCAACCGCTTTTTCATACACAAACAGCACTTGACCGGCGTTGCCTAGTGAAACGTTGTTGTGATGCCTCGTGTAAGGAGGAGAAATGCGTACCATCACGTTTCCGACTTTGATAAAGGTCGGATTGTAGCCTATCAAGAATGCGGTTAATCGTGTCGCGACATTGCTGTTCGCGTTGGTCGAGATCCAATGACTGTTACCAGAATATGGAATCGGTGGGTTCAGGAGGGTAATACGCAACGCCGTGCTGGATCCCAACGGCCTCGTATCACTAGTAGTCGAGATGACAGGCATCTTATCCGCATGGCTGTAACCGATCGTGCAGCCACGTCTCGATCCCTGAGTCAACAGATGGGGACGTTTACAAGACAACAACCATCTGCACGAACAGTTCGACGACGTTTGCAGCAGCATCGACTATCAGCTTGGAGACCATGGCTGCGGTTACCTTTGACGCTGTATCACAGACAGAAGCGCGTGCGATGGTGTACTCAACGACGAACCTGGGTCCACGAATGGCAAAACGTTATTTTTTCGGATGAATCCAGGTTCTGTTTACAGCACCGTGATGGTCGCATCCGTGTTTGGCGACATCGCGGTGGACGCACATTGGAAGCGTGTATTTGTCATCGCCATACTGGCATATCACCCGGCGTGATGGTATGGGGTGCCATTGGTTCCACGTCTCGGTCACCTCTTGTTCGCATTGACGGCACTTTGGACAGTGGACGTTACATTTCATATGTGTTACGACCCGTGGCTCTACTCTTCATTCGATCCCTGCGAAACCCTACATTTCAGCAGGATAATGCACGACCGCATGTTGCAGGTCCTGTACGGGCTTTCTGGATACAGAAAATGTTCGACTGCTGCCCTGGCCAGCACATTCTCCAGATCTCTCACCAATCGAAGATGTCTGGTCAATGGTGGCAGAGCAACTGGCTCGTCACAATACGCCAGTCACTACTCTTAATGAACTATGGTACCGTGTTGAAGCTGCATGGGCAGCTATACCTGTACACGCCATCCAAGCTCTGTTTGGCTCAAAGCCCAGGCGATTCAATGCCGTTATTACGGCAAGAGGTGGTTGTTCTGGGTACTGATTTCTCTTGATCTATGCACCCAAATTGCGTGAAAATGCAATCACATGTCAGTTCTAGTATAATTTGTCCAATGAATACTCGTTTATCATCTGCATTTCTTCTTGGTGTAGCAATTTTAAAGGCCAGTAGTGTATCTGCTTCCAGAGACCCAGTCTCAAACATCTAAACACAGACTGAAGCGATGAATTACAATTTGTGCCAACATCGGGATCCAAGCCTGGGTCTGCTGAACACTTGAAAATGTCTCTGGAACCATATAAACTGAAATGCCAAAGAAACTGGTAAATACATGCGTCTTCAAATACAGAGGTATGTAAACAGGCAGAATACGGCGCTATGGTCAGCATCGCCTATATAAGGCAACAAGTGTCTGGCGCAGTTGTTAGATCGGTAACTGCTGCTACAGTGGTAAGTTATCTGAGTATGAACGTGATGTTATAGTCGGCGCACGAGCGATGGGACACAGCATCTCCGAGGTAGCGATGAAGTGGGAATCTTACCGTACGAGTATTTCACGAGTGTACCGTGAGTATCAAATCACCGACATCGCTGCGGCCGGAAAACGATCCTGCAAGAAAGGGACTAACGACGATTGAATAAATCGTTCAAATTTACAGAAATGCAACCCTTCCGCAAATTGCTGCAGATTGCAATGCTTGGCCATCAACAAGTGTCAACGTGCGAAACATTCAACGAAACAACATCGATATGGGCTTTCGGACCTGAAGGCCCACTGGTGTACCCTTGATGACTGCATGACAAAAAGCTTTACGTCTCACCCGGACCAGTCAACACCGACACTGGAGTGTTGATGATTGGAAACGTGTTGCTTGATCGGACAAGTCTCGTTTCAAATTGTGTCGAGTGGTTGGACGTTTACTTGTATGGAGGCAACCTCATGAATCCATGGACCCTGCTTGTCAGCACGGGACTGTTCATGCTGGTGAAGGCTCTGTAATGGTGTGGGGCGTGTGGAGTGATATGGAACCCCTGATACGTCTAAATAAGACTCTGAGCGGCGACACGTAAATAAGCATCCTGCCTGATCACCTGCATCCATTCATGTCCATTGTGCATTTCGACGGACTTGGACAATTCCAGCAGGACAATGAGACACCCCACAGTCCAGAATTACTACAGAGTGTCTCCAGGAACACATCAGTTTTCGGATTAGGGGATGTTAGTGGTGGGAGGTGGCCAGTTTCTCTTCCTGTCGGCACCCATTTCCCTCTAGGACAAAATTTGTGTGCTCCAACTGTCCGCGTCAAGTATTATCCAATTTGAAACTCTGAAAGCGTTTTCTACATGTTTGGGAATCGTGTAACTGGGGTGGGACGTGGGTAGGAGGCCGCAATGCACCTAACTGGATGTGTGGAGAAACCGCGTGAAAACTGCATGCAAGCTGGCCAACAAAGCGGTCCACGACATTAATTCGCCTCATGGATTCGATCCGGGACATATGCGTGCTAAAGCTAACGCGTTTCGCTAGCCATTTGACCATGAATGTGTAAATTAGAAATTGGTAACGGTGGTTTTCAAAAAAGTATATCACAACCAAACTGAGGTTGGTTGCTGCTAATCTCTATAAACATTCTGAAGTTTAAAAAGTGGACGTGTTTAAGTTATTTATGCATTTATTTCACTTGGCGAGTTTAATTTATGGGTAAAATGGTTGTGAGCACTATGGGACTTAAAATCTGAGGTCATCAGTCCCCTAGACTTAGAACTACTTAAACCTAACTAACCTAAGGACATCACACACATCCATGCCAAGGCTAGATTCGAACCTGCGACCGTAGCAGCAGCGCGGTTCCGGACTGCAGAGCTTAGAACCGCTCGGCCACAACGGCCAGCGGCGAGTTTATGGTCTTCAGATCTTTCTTACATCTAACTATACATCCATAATGAGTCAACATTAGTATTCGTATAGCAAATGAACTATACCTAATATTAATAGTAATGATACTTATAATAACAGTGACAATAACTATGAGAATATTATAGCATTGAATACACCGTCCTTCCACATTGGCTCCAAAAAAGTTTCGAGACTCATTATACAAAGAGTGGTGAAATTTAGGGAATACGTTTGTCTAGTTAACGTATTTAAGTGATCAAGACTGGAAGATCACAGGTTAATGAGAGCGAGAGATAAGCTATTGCAAATGCGAAATTCTGGTACATTAATAATCGGTGTAACAGCCAGAATCTTGAATCCAAGCATGCAAAAGTGCATGAATTCTGTTGTGCAATGCCGGATGTCAGTTTCTGGGATGGACTGGCACGTGGTCGGTCAGTACACGGACGTCCTTCACTGAGCTCTCGCTTGACACCACTGAAGTCGCAAATGGCGGTGGTTTGGGGTCAGTGTAGTACACCCTACGCGACATCTGGCTCAGTGCCGTCCTTGAAGTCGCCAATTTGCAACAGTTCGTTATTGTTACTGTGGTGCCAAGTGTTACTCAAATTGGTGCTGCAGATTCAGTACGATATGCGAGAATCATTCGCCGAGCACGATGGTCTTCCCTCTCGGCAGTGCCACGTGGCCGTCCGGCGCTATGTCTTATTGCGACCGTACAGTGTAGTGACCATTGATGCCAGCAATCATGTAGCGTGGCTATATTCCTGCCAAGTGGTTCAGCAAAATCGCTGCAGCAACATCTAGCTTCTCGTGGCCCTGTTACAAGACGTCGCTAATATTCAGTGACGTGTTGTTAATGGCGTTCTTGAATAACATCAACTGACCACGTTCTAACTGAAATGTAACTAACGCTCACTACTGTTACAGCACGTATTTAAAGCAAACCTGATTTGCACCCTCATATTGGCACTACTAGCGCCACTCTTATGCGACTGGCGCGAAATTTGAATAGACATCATCTTATGTCGCACAAGTCCTTGTTTTTAGTCAGTGTATATGTGCTGTTTTAATGTCTGTCAGCATCCTATAATTTAAACGATTTTATTTAGATGCCGCAAATGTTACTAATTATGTAGTTGACTTATTTAATAAACACAGTCGTGATCGCTTTTATTTTTTATTTTTTAGATGACCGATTGTGATCTTCTGAGAGATCATCATCAACCTACATTCCTTAATGACAGCAGGAATCGCTGGCGTGGAGCAGGTCCGTCCGTGCAGGCGTAGGGAACACTGCTCATATAAGCACTGTTCTCCACGCCAGCAAGCATGGACCTGCTCCACGCCAGCGATTCCTACTTAAATTCGATCATGTCTGTGTTTGTTAGACAGGTTATAATATCAATAGATCGCTGTTTTTCCTGGAACAGTGTTCCAAAATATTTTATATTTACTTAACGCCTAAGAACCTTCCATTAACATAATGTAATTGTATTTCGTGGTGATGATGATGTTTGGTTTGTGGGGCGCTCAACTGCGCGGTCATCAGCGCCCGTACAAAGTCCCAAGTTTTACACTGTCCAATTTTTATTCAATCCAATCCATCCACTGTCACAAATGATGATGACGATGATGATGATGATGATGACGAGGACAACACAAACACCCAGTCCCCGGGCAGAGAAAATCCCCAACCCGGACCGAGCGAAGTGGCGCAGTGGTTAGCACACTGGACTCGCATTCGGGAGGACGACGGTTCAATCCCGCGTCCGGCCATCCTCATTTAGGTTTTCCGTGCTTTCCCTAAATCGCTCCAGGCAAATGCCAGGATGGTTCCTTTGAAATGGCACGGTCGACTTCCTTCCCCATCCTTCCCTAATCCGATGAGACCGATGACCTCGCTGTTTGGTCTCTTACCCCAAACAACCCAACCCAACCCCAACCCGGCCGGGAATCGAACCCGGGACCCCGTGAGCTAGTGGCAGCAACTCTAGCCACTAGGCCACGAGCTGCGGACATATTAGGTGGTGAATCTGTGGTCTAAGTTAGCGTTTTTAACTGCATGTTTGGCTAATAATGGAAATTCACAAATTTCGAATAGCACTCATCAGCAATGGCGGCCGAAAACTTTTGGCGTAAGAAGTCATCCTCGCTCCATCGACGGTCTTGTCAAAGATGGCAGAGGAGCGGACACGTATTCAATCTCGCCCTTACCGTGAGAAATTGCCCCAAAAAGGCGGAAGGATCAGCAGTGAATTGAAAAAGTGTGATGATGATCTCTCCATTGACAGAAGATTCTGGATTAGTTCCCCATTCGGATATCTGGCAGCGGACTACCAACGGAAAGACGACAGGAGAAAAGATGGAATAGCCTACGAACGTATAACGTTCTACGAGTCTGAGCACGCAGTGTCATAAATTTGATCGTAGATAGATGTAGCGGCGGTCAGTGAAATGAAACCGAAAGAAGAAGATTTCTGGTTAGACAAATATAGGGTAATGTCAACAGCAGCAGAAAATCGTATAACTGGAGAAGAATTCGTTGTGAACAGTAAAGAAGGGCAGCGATAGGGCTATTATCAGAATCGACAGCATACCAACGCCGACAACGATAGTTCACGTATAAGTGCGGACGTAGGAAGCAGACTGTGAAAAGACAGAGAAAGTGTATGAGGGTACTGAACGGGTAATATAGTACGTAAAGGGAGATGAGAATCATGGGGGATTGGAACGTGATTATAGCGGAAGGAATAGGGAGGAATATGAGCTAGGCAGCAGGAATGAGAGAGGAGACTGAGTTCTGAAATAAATTTCAGATGGTAACAGCGAATACGCTGTTCAAGAATCAGAAAATAAGGAAGTATACTTGAAAAAGTAGACTCATGTCATATTTTAGTAATGATGAACAGTAGATTGAAATTTAAGAGATTTGAAATTTAAGAGAATCGTCAGATACAGTCGGGTGTAAGGAAGTGGTACACTGAAGTACTGAAGAATGATGAAACATGTTTGATGTTAAATGTTTTTTATTCCAGTCTTTGATCACAATATGAATTCTTTAGACGATGACCGGTTTCAGTAGAGTAATGACAATCCTCAGATCTTTTTTACACCATGTCCTAAAGTGATAAGGCCACAATGTTTGAGGTTTACTAGGGATGTGATTATTTCGATGATGACTATCGCAGTGGGCAGTTCATTTGAAGAGGAGAGGAGATTTCTAAAAAGGGCAGTCACAGGTATTGGACAGTCAAAAATACATAGGTAGCTCTGAAGAAACCTTGGCTAACAGAAGAAATGTTTCAATTAGTCAACGAAAGGAGAACGTACAAATATTTTCAATATGAGACAGGAAAATAGCAATACAGATCACTTAAGAACAAAGAAACAAGAATCGCAGAGCAGCCAATGTCAAACGTCTGGAGGAGAAATGTGAAGAAACGGAAAAAGAAATGATCATCGGAAGGACTGACCCAGCATATCGAAAAGTCAAAACGACCTTCAGTGAAATTAAAAGAAAGGGTGGTAACATTAAGAGGGCAATGGGAATTCCACTGTTAATACGCAGAGCAAAGCACGGGTAGGTGGAAAGAGTACAGTGAAGACCTCTAGAGGGGAAGGACTTGTCTGTTTATGTAATAGAAGAAGAAAGTGGAGTCGATAAGGAAGACATAGGGATGCAGTATTAGTCAGAATTTAAATGAGCTTTGGAAGACCGATCAAAAGTAAAGCGAAGTGGAAAGATAACATTCCATCGCAATTTTTTAAGTCATTGGGAAAAGTGGCAACCAAACGACTATTCAAGTTGGTGTTGGTGCGTAGAACCTGTGGGACAAGCACCGTAACAACAGACTTTAGGAAAGATATTATCCCACAATTTCAGAGACACCAGCGGTAAATAGGTGCGAAAACTATCGCACAATAAGCTTAATATCTCATGCAACCAAGCTGATGAAAAGAATAATATACACAAAATTGGAAAGAAAACCGACAATCTGTTAGATGATGATCAGTTTGGCTTTAGGAAAGGGAAAGGCACCAGAGAGAGAGTTCTGACGTTGTGGTTGATAATGGAAGCAAGAATGAAGAAAAATCAAGAACATTCGTAGGATTTGGAACTAGAAAAAGCGTTCGACAGTGTAAAATGGGGACTAATGTTCGCAATTGTGAGAAAAATAGGGGTACGCTATAGGGAAAGAAACGTAATATAGAAATACAGAATCTGTGCAAGAACCAAGATGGAACAATAGCTGGGGATGACCAGGAAAGCTCTTCAATCTACACATGGAAGGTGCATTGGCGGAATAAAAGAAAGGTTCAAGAGCGGGACTAAAATTCAAAGTGAAACAATATCACTGACAAGATTCACTGATGACGTTGCTAACCTCGGTGAAAATAAATAAGAATTACAGGATACGTCGAACAGAATGAACAGTCTAATGAGAACAGAATATGGATTTAGAGTAAACCGTAAAAGGACAAAAGTAGTGAAAAGTAGCAAAAATGGGAATAGCTATTAACTTAACATCAAAATCGGAGACGAAAATGAGGAATTGTGCTACATTTGAAGCAAGATAACCCATGATGGACAAAGCAAGGAGGGACATAAAAAGAGGACTAGCACAGACAAAGAGCGCTCTTCTGACCAAGAGAAATCTACTGGTATCAAACAATGGCCTTAATTTGAGGAAGAAATTTCTGAGAACGTATTTTTGGACCACAGCACCGTATGGACTGTGGGAAAACCGGAACCGAAGAGAGTTGAAGCATTTGAGATGTGGTGCTACAGGCTAATGTTGAAAATCACGTAGAGTGGTAAGATAAGGAATGAGGTCGTTTTCCGCAGAATCGGCAAAGAAAGCGACATTTGAAAAGCCCTGACGAGAGAAAAGGGACTGGATCATAGGACATGTGTTAAGGCATCAGGGAATAACCTCTATAGTAGTAGAGGAAGTTGTAGAGGATATAAATTGTAGTGGAAGACACAGATTGGAATACGTCCAACAACAAATTGAGGTCTCAAGTTGCAATGCTTCTTTGAAACATCGAGGTTGGCGGGCTGCATCAAAGCAGTTAGAAAAGTGATGATCAAAAACAAGAAAAGAAAAAAAACAAAAGAAAAAATTAGTGAGCTATTGTATAACATCGTTCACCTTAATTATTTTGACGAGTACTACATCATATACAATTTTTGTAAACATGGAAGTCACTTGAAGAGGGTCACTTGATCGAAACTGTTTCTCTATAAATACACATACATTACAGGAGCTTTCAGTGGTTTCGCGAAGGCGTTCCTGAAGTACATCGAAGCCGTGATACACTGTTTACAGAAAAAGGCATACCGCTTGCAGTAAGGTTACGGTTAGTGAGACACTCTGTTGTTCAAACAGGACAGCTTCACTGTGCATAGCTCGTGTAAGTGGAATCACAGTAACACGTAACACTTAGATGAATCCAGCGGGGTGTATGATAGGTGCCAGCGTTAAGTATGCTGACGCAGCGCAGGTTTTGCCGCAATGTTGACATGGCAGTGTTTATGGAAGTGCAAAGTGCAGACAGACTTCAGCTTCACATTCGACACATTCCCCATTTATCGTTGCGAAATGCTTAACTGGAAATACCAGAAAGCGCTGTAGTATCTATATTAAATTTCAGCGCAACTATTTTCCTGTACACCGCCTGACAAGAAAAGTGAAGCTCTCGGAATAGCAGACGGAAACGAAATGAAGTTTCACGGGTTGAGAGGGTATGTGATATTTAGTTGATTACAAAATTGAGTTGGTCTGAGCTCACGCATCTTTATGACGTTGCACCCACTCTTGTCTGGATGCATGCGCTGCTTCTGTTGAGAAGGATGTCATAAACCTAGTGTATCCACTCCTGAGGTAAGCTGTCCCAAAACTAACTGATCTTTGATATTGTGGATACTGGCACTGCTCGTCCCACACGTGTTCCGTTGGGGACAAACCTGGGGATCTCGCTGCCCACGAGAGTACCTCAACATCACGCAAACATTTCAAAGAGATACGTGCCCTATGTGGACGAGCACTGTCCTTTTGAGAAATGGCACCACGCGTGAGAGGCAACATGAGGACGCAGCATGTCCGTGACGTGACGTCAGACTTCTCTCAAGCACTACCAGCAGTGACTCGAACCCGTACCATGTGGCTCCCCACCCATGGCGCCAGGAGTAACACCGTTCTGCCTCTCCAAATATTGGACGTAGTTATCTGTGGTCTAGGGGTCAGTCTGCTTTCGGCCGGTGAGCGGCGAGGACGTCTTGTTTACGTCCCGTCCGCAGAGTCGCGGTCCCGTCCGCAGAGTCGCGAGCGCGCGTAGTTTGTTTACTTCCTCGCCGCAGCTAATACTCGCGTCCGTTAACACTGCGTCGCCAGGGCTCATTCGTACAGAAAAGCTACCATCAAGATCAGCTTCCAGCCCGACTACGCACGACCACGAGCCTTTGAAGTCGAACGATTCATCCGTGACAAAGTTCAAATACCAACACAGCACATCATCGGTATCCACCTATCCATCACAAGCAGCGTCGTTTACGTCAAGATGGTCGATGACGAGTTATGTCACGCAGTTGTGAACAGATGCGCGAACACTCTCAAGTTCAAACACTCCGATGGTCACATCGGAGAGGTTACTGTTGACCATGCTGGACTAGGATTACACACACTAAGAGTCTTGGAACTCCCTTTCGAAGTACCACCGGACGTCGTTACCTCAGCTTTCCGCGCTTATGGGACGGTAATTAGCCACGTGGCCGAAAAATGGAAAACCTTCGAGACGTACCAAGTCCTCAACGGCGTCCGACAAGTGAAAATTGAATTAAAGAAACATGTGCCGTCCTACTTAGTCATAGGTGGCTGTCGAGCAATAATAATGTACGACGGCCAACCTCGTACTTGTTCTGGTTGCGGCCAGGAGGGTCATGTGCGCTCGGCGTGTATTCAACGTCGGATTACTCAACTTCCATTGCATGACACGACACCATCTCCTACGCTCACGGCCCTCCCCCTCAATTACGCAGAGGTGACACGATCGACCGTCATGACAGACGACAACCTCCCCGGAAGACAGGAAGCGTTAGAATGCGCACCTGTCGCCGGTCCTGGATTGACCAACACCATTACGGTGTTTGCAGGGGTTGAAGAACGCTGCCCATCGACTCCACATGAAGATTCGGACGAGAGAATGGAACTCGACTCTAGGGTTGTACCGACCTCTGCCTTTCTCCCTGAGAGGGATGCTATACGGGAACCACAAACTCTTTCGGACACAGAAACCCACGTCCGCAAACAAAGGTCACCGAGAAAACATAAAAAGCGACGTCGCACACCCTCAGACGATTGCCTCCAGCGGACGTCTTCTCCAGTTGACGACCGGACGGCCGACGAAACGACGAGGAGAATGGATGACACAAGATCGCCCTCACCTGTCACTTTGTCTGATTTTGACAAACCCGATTCCGCTCCCTCGGACAAACGGATGGCTAGCACAGCGTCCGCCGTTGGTACACAACCGGAAACAACTGCGGATTCACCCTTAGTCACTCAGCCCACAAGTGTTCTACCGCAGCCACCGTTAACATACGGACCTTGGGCGGATGACATTGAAGACGATTCTACGGCCGCTGTGGTGGATGAGGAGAGGGGTCTCTCCTCCCACACCTCGGCCCCTCCCGAGTAGCAACAGATGACGACGCGGACGCGGCCAGCAGAACACAGGCCCCACCTTTTACGACGACCCTGACGGCAGCCCCCACCTCAGGAGACGATCTACAAACCTATCGCTTAACGACCATCAACATTAACACTATTCGGACACGTACGAAGTTGTCGCTGCTCCAAGACATGCTCAATGCAGCAGACGTTGACATTGTCTTTCTCCAAGAAGTCTTCGTCGCCGATTTCCCGGGTATGTATGGTTATACGGCTCATGTGTCCCACGCCTCGCCAACTAACAGTGGAGTCGCCATTCTCCTCAGAGAGGGCCTCGAGGCGGACGAAGTCCGATATCTCCCCGACGCTAGAGGAATGGCCGTAACGGTGCAAGGCATCCGGTTTATCAATGTGTACGCCCCTTCCGGAACGAATCGCCGTCGTGACCGATCGCTCTTCTTCGCAGAAGGAATAGCACCGCTTTTTCAGGGCAGGCACGATGACTTGATATTAGGGGGCGATTTCAAATGCACCCAAGCACCTAAAGATCAGCTGCCACGCCATTCACCGTGCCCTGAACTTGGGACACTCATCGGCGATCTCCAGCTAGTAGATACATGGGAACATGTCCGAGGAAATAGACCGGGATACACCCATTTAACGAGTCACTCGTCTAGTCGCTTCGATAGGATTTACGTCTCCCGTTCTCTCGCGGCAACGGTGAGTGACGCGGAGGTGTGGCCAGTAGCCTTTTCCGATCACGAGGCCTAAATATGTGCCGTCACCCTTCGTCGCCAATGGGTGTGGCGCAGCCGACGTCCCTGGAAATTAAATCTTGCTCACCTCGCTTCTCCGGATTGTCGACGCGCCATCGAAGACACGTGGAGTTTGTGCGTCCGCCGCCGCCCAACGTATCCTACGTCGATTACTTGGTGGTTAACCTGCGCCAAGCCGGCCCTACGGCGAACCTTTATTACGTATGGTCGTGAGACTGCTGCTTGGAGGCGGCAGACCCTTGATTTTTATTTCACCGTCCTTCGCGAATGCGCCTCCTTGCCACCCACACCGGAACGACAGCTGACAGTTCAGCGTGCGAAAGCACAGATCGCAGCCCATATGCGCCGACACCTCGAAGGGACGATCGTCCGAGCGCGGACACAAGACAGACTCGCAACGGAACGACCCACCATGTACCACGTCATCCGAGAACGTACACTGCGAAGACGGGCGCTGATACATGCCATCACCACTGAGGACGGCCATCATCACACCACACAACGCGATATTGCTGCAGCCTTCTTCGACCATTACGCACGACTTTATTCTGCTCAATGTTCCGACCCGACGACGGTGACAGCAGTCTCACAACTGGTTTACGGCATTGTCCCACAGGATTTACAAACTGAATTATTGAACGACATTACGGAAGACGAAGTTATCGACGCCATCGGTAAAGGAGCGGCGAATAAGTCTCCTGGCCCCGACGGGCTCCCTGTGGAGTTTTATAGAACTTTCCAGTATTTACTGGCTCCCAAGTTAACAGACATCTGTCGGGAGCTTATGTCCCCCGCGGTGCCGCTCCCTGCGACCTTCGTAGAAGGAATAATTATACCGGTTCACAAGCCTAAAGGTGGGGCTCGGATACAAGATTACCGCCCGCTAACACCCGTCAACTGCGACATGAAGATATTCACCAGACTATTAGCAAACCGTCTACGACCGACCCTACCTTACGTCATCTCGCCAGATCAGACTTCCCTAGGGGGTATCAACAACATCCACACAGCACTGTGTCGATACCGTGACTTAATAGCCCTAGCCAGGGCACGCCGCATCCCGGGAGCGCTGGCATCACTAGATTTTAGCCAAGCTTTTGATCGAGTGGATCACGCGTACCTAACGTCCGTACTCCAGCACATGCAGTACCCACAGCCATTCACAGACGTCGTGATGCGCCTACTCCGAGGGGCGACTTCCAAAGTGCTCGTTAACGGGCGTCTCTCGCAGTCCCTCCCGATTTTCCGCTCCGTCCGTCAAGGCTGCCCCTTGTCGACGTCACTATATGCTCTGGCACTGGAACCGCTCCTCTGTGGTCTCCGTCAACGCCTCACCGGTCTTACCCTACGTGACGTCACATTTCGCTGTACAGCATAAGCAGACGACCTGGTTCTCGTGTTCCGCAATCGCGACGATGTCAACAGAGCACTAGAATGGATTACCACGTACGGTGTGGCTTCCGGCAGCTGTCTCAACTTCGCCAAATCGGTCGCCATGGCCATAGGAGACGGGTTGACCATAGCGTGTGTCGAACCCCTACAGCTTCGTGGCACTATCAAATGTCTCGGAATAGAGTTTCACGACGACATACGGCGCACCGCGGCTCTTAACTACCGCCGCTTATTACAACAAATTCGGGTCCAGATCTTCAACCTTCGTCTGCGGAACTTCGACATTCTCCAAAGGACACACTTCGTCAATGTTTACCTCGCATCGCGCCTTCCACAAATAGCGCGTGTTCTCCCAATACCGTTACTGATGGCTCGACGTCTATTAGCGGCATTCGGAGCCTACGTCAGTACAGGCATGCTCTTCAAAGTCAGTTATGAGTCACTGACCCTTCCCCCAGAAAGGGGAGGTCTTGGTCTAGTCCATGCCCACGACAGAGCTGTGGCCCTGTATGTCAGCTCACACATCAAGCTGTGGCGCCACCACCCGGAAAGTTTGACAGATTTGCTGTTGGAGTCCTTAGCTCCGCCCTCCATTATGCCTCCACTGACGACGCAAGACATACCCCCACCCTTCTACTACTTCGGGAACTTTTACATTGAACACAGCTATGTCCGTACCGCAGTACCACCGACGAAACAGGCGTCGGCGCGGGATATATATCATGTCCTACAGCGGAGGCGCACACCAAACATCGTGGAGACCAAAAGCCCTCAGGTTAATTGGAAGGTGGTGTGGAAGACGATTCACGCGATTCCACTGGACACAGCCGTCCGATCCACATGGTACATCACAATCAATGGTAAACAGATCACCCGATCACGCCTGCACAAGATAAACATGGCGGAATCGCCTCTCTGCGTAGACTGCGGGATATCAGACACGGACGAACACCGTCTCACATGTGGCGTGGCAGAAGACGTATGGCGCTTGGTGCGACAAATTTCGTCGTATTTTCTACGAGTGACTCCGGAACACATTACACCCCGGTTTCTACTATTTCCGGATCAACAGTATTTCCCGCGCGCCAAAACCAACGCCGTCACGTGGATCCGTGCGCATGCGGTACACTACTTATTTCACGATGGACCTACAGATGTATTAGACTTTTGGAACTACCTACAAGAACGTCATTGCAAGATCGTACGGAACCCAAAATACAGACAGTATTTTTCTAATTACTTAAGGAGTGCCCTAAGCGACCCTCCACGCAGCTGGATCATCAACAGGTAGGAGAAGATACCCATTGAGTGAGCTGACAAGACTAAGTTCGATTCTCGGTGGAACAACATGATATACGTGAAGACGTACCTGGATGATGAAGCGTAAGGAGAGTAGCGACACACCCTTCTGCATCCTGTATGAAGCACATTGTTTTTGTTTTCCCCATATACATTACCTCGGTGTAGGAACGTGCCGAGATATTGTTTTCTTTTTCTCAGAGCACGATGCGGTGCTAGATACATTTTTTTTTGTGGTATAAAGTAAAACCACATTAAGAATGTATTAAAAACAGTAAATAAAAATAAATAAATAAATAAATAATAATTCCCACAAAAGGTTTCCCCTTCCCATCCCTGATTCCTTGACGGACGAGGGGGACACTGCGACCAGGCCTCGGGTTACGACCCCTGATCGCTCTGCCTTCCCCGCCCTCCCCCACCTCCTTAAAAAAAAAAAATCATAATCTTCGGTCCGGGTTCGATCCCCGCCACTGCCTAAATTTTGATTAATAATCAGCATTGGCGACCGAAGACTTCCGGCATAAGAAGTCAGCCTCATTCTGCCAACGGCCTTGTCAAAGAGGGCGGAGGAGCGGATAGAGGTTCAGGGCACTCTCTTGTCCTAGGGGTGGGAAATTGCCCTAAAGGCGGAAGAATCAGCAATGTTCAACGACATGAGGATGCAGAAGGCAATGGAAACCACTGCATTAAAGACACGTAACGTGTATCCACAGGACATGTGGCCTGTAATTGAAAAAGTGTCATGATGATCTCTCCATTGGCAAAAGATTCCGGAATAGTCCCCCATTCGGATCTCCGGGAGGGGACTGCCAAGGGGGAGGTTACCATGAATTGAATAATCAACGAAAGGATAACATTCTACGAGTAGGGGCGTGGAATGTCGGAAGCTTGAACGTGGTAGGGAAACTAGAAAATCTGAAAAGGGAAATGCAAAGGCTCAATCTAGATATAGTAGGGGTCAGTGAAGTGAAGTGGAAGGAAGACAAGGATTTCTGGTCAGATGAGTATCGGGTAATATCAACAGCAGCAGAAAATGGTATAACAGGTGTAGGATTCGTTATGAATAGGAAGGTAGGGCAGAGGGTGTGTTACTGTGAACAGTTCAGTGACCGGGTTGTTCTAACCAGAATGGACAGCAGACCAACACCGACAACGATAGTTCAGGTACACATGCCGACGTCGCAAGCTGAAGATGAACAGATAGAGAAAGTGTATGAGGATATTGAAAGGGTAATGCAGTATGTAAAGGGAGACGAAAATCTAATAGTCATGGGCGACTGGAATTCAGTTGTAGGGGAAGGAGTAGAAGAAAAGGTTACAGGAGAATATGGGCTTGGGACAAGGAATGAAAGAGGAGAAAGACTAACTGAGTTGTGTAACAAGTTTCAGCTAGTAATAGCGAATACCCTGTTCAAGAATCACAAGAGGAGGAGGTATACTTGGAAAAGGCCGGGAGATACGGGAAGATTTCAATTAGATTACATCGTGGTCAGACAGAGATTCCGAAATCAGATACTGGATTGTAAGGCGTACCCAGGAGCAGATATAGACTCAGATCACAATATAGTAGTGATGAAGAGTAGGCTGAAGTTCAAGACATTAGTCAGGAAGAATCAATACGCAAAGAAGTGGAATACGGAAGTACTAAGGAATGACGAGATACGTTTGAAGTTCTCTAACGCTATTCATACAGCAATAAGGAATAGCGCAGTAGGCCGTACAGTTGAAGAGGAATGGACATCTCTAAAAAGGGCCATCAAAGAAGTTGGGAAGGAAAACATAGGTACAAAGAAGGTAGCTGCGAAGAAACCATTGGTAACAGAAGAAATACTTCAGCTGATTGATGAAAGGAGGAAGTACAAACATGTTGCGGGAAAATCAGGAATACAGAAATACAAGTCGCTGAGGAATGAAATAAATACCATCTGTCTTTCGGAAAAGCAACATCCACACAATTCCGAAGACGGCAAGAGCTGGCAAGCGCGAGAATTATCGCACAATCAGCTTAACAGCTCATGCATCGAAGCTGCTTACAAGAATAATATACAGAAGAATGGAAAGGAAAACTGAGAATGGGCTAGGTGACGATCAGTTGGGCTTTAGGAAAAGTAAAGGGACGAGAAAGGCAATTCTGACGTTACGGCTAATAATGAAAGCAAGGCTAAAGAAAAATCAAGACACTCATAGGATTTGTCGACATGGAAAAAGCGTTCGACAATATAAAATGGTGCACGCTGTTCGAGATTCTGAAAAAAAGTAGGGGTAAGCTATAGGGAGAGACGGGTCATATACAATATGTACAACAACCAAGAGGGAATAATAAGAGTGGACGATCAAGAACGAAGTGCTCGTATTAAGAAGAGTGTAAGACAAGGCTGTAGCCTTTCGCCCCTACTCTTCAATCTGTACATCGAGGAAGCAATGATGGAAATAAAAGAAAGGTTCAGGAGTGGAATTAAAATACAACGTGAAAGGATATCAATGATACGATTCGCTGATGACATTGCTATCCTGAGTGAAAGTGAAGAAGATTTAAATGATCTGCTGAACGGAATGAACAGTCTAATGAGTACACAGTAAGGTTTGAGAGTAAATCGGAGAAAGACGAAGGTAATGAGAAGTAGTAGAAATGAGAACAGCGAGAAACTGAACATCAGGATTGATGGTCACGAAGTCAATGAAGTTAAGGAATTCTGCTACCTAGGCAGTAAAATAACCAATGACGGACGGAGCAAGGAGGACATCAAAAGCAGACTCGCTATGGCAAAAAAGGCATTTCTGGCCAAGAGAAGTCTACTAATATCAAATACCGGGCTTAATTTGAGGAAGAAATTTCTGAGGATGTACGTCTGGAGTACAGCATTGTATGGTAGTGAAACATGGACTGTGGGAAAACCGGAACAGAAGAGAATCGAAGCATTTGAGATGTGGTGCTATAGACGAATGTTGAAATTTAGGTGGACTGATAAAGGTAAGGAATGAAGAGGTTCTACGCAGAATCGAAGAGGAAAGGAATATGTGGAAAACACTGATAAGGAGAAGGGACAGGATGATAGGCCATCTGCTAAGACACGAGGGAATGACTTCCATGGTACTAGAGGGAGCTGTAGAGGGCAAAAACTGTAGAGGAAGACAGAGATTGGAATACGTCAAGCAAATAATTGAGGACGTAGGTTGCAAGTGCTACTCTGAGATGGGCGCCATACTCGCCGGCGATCGTCGTCAGGAGTAGAGCAAACAAACTTAAAGCCCCATGGCTGAGTAATGTGGGTGAAATCTTATAGGACTTAACTGATAAGGTCATGAGTCCCTAAGCTTACACACTACTTAACCTAATTTATCCTAAGGATAAACACACACACCCATGCCCGAGGGAGGACTCGAATCTCCGCCGGAACCAGGCGCGCAGTCCATGACTGCAGCGCCTAGACCACTCGGCTAATCTCGCGCCTCAAGGCTGAACACAATCCGATTCCATTCATCAGCAGTCTATCCTTCCAGATCAAGGAGTCATTCCAAACGCAACCGTTTTTGTGTGGTATTGACGAACGCCTCTGCATGGGACAGTAAATCCCCCGTCCGGCTGCTGCTAGTGTCCAGCCAATGACGCGGGTCGACACAGAATATTGCAGACTGTCCAGTGCTTGTTCTCGGATGGCGGGCGCAGATATGAAGTGGTTACAATGTTCTCGGAGCAGATCCTCCCAACAGAGACCCACTATGAAATCCTTTCAAACTCTCTTAGGTGTTGAAAACGTTGTCTACTACGCGGCACATTCGTATCCTTCGCAGTGGCCACTCAGCGTCTGACACTGTCCACGCCCCTTACATACCCTACCAGGCGTGATAACAACACTAAACACAAACAATACTAAAGCACTCTAATGTTCGCCGCCCGCTTTGGCCGAGTGTTTCTAGGCCCTTCAATCCGGAATCGCGCTGCTGCTACGGTCGCAGGTTCGAATCCTGCCTCGGGCATGGATGTGTGTGATGTCCTTAGGTTGTTTAGGTTTGGGTAGTTCTATGTCTAGGGGACTGATGGCCTAAGATGTTGAGTCCCATAGTGCTCAGAGCCATTTGAACCACCCTAATGTTCATTCTATCTGTCACAGATAACTGCAACTCTTAATCATCAACAAAGCCGCCGATGGTGTGTGCGTGCACGAAGTTATACTGGCGTACGACCGTGTCTTCTGCGTGCTTCACTTATTTTGTCAGGCACAGTAGTTAATACAGTAGAAAGTTCCAGCTAAAACGCATCAGCTGTTTGAGAATTTCAGCAGGAAAATAGCGACGGCCACCAACGACTGTTAGCCGCGCGGGATTAGCCGAGCGGTCTTTTAACGACCGTTAGCCACGCGGGATTAGCCGAGCGGTCTTCGGCGCTGCAGTCATGGAATGTGCGGCTGGTCCCGGCGGAGGTTCGAGTCCTCCCTCGGGCATAGATGTGTGTGTTTGTCCTTATGTTAATTTAGGTTAAGTAGTGTGTAAGCTTAGGGACTGGTGACCTTAGTAGTTAAGTCCCATAAGATTTCACACACATTTGAACATTTTGAACCAACCACTGTTATGGACATGATGAAATATCAGAAAGTGAAGCTTCTTTGAAATTACACTTACGGAAATTTCTCCACAGAGAAGGTTACTGTTATAAAAAAATAAAGAATGATCTAAGAAAATTTCATGGTTGTCATGCTGTGACGCTCATTCACTAAACAGAAGCTTTTCGTAATCTTAAACCGTCCTCTTACACGTTTGTAAGACCTCATATCTGCGAAAAACATTTTTAGTTTGCGTTTTCCCTTAGATGAAATCACAGCGTATGTTTAAGATGACAATTATCGAACTATGTGAAAAAAAAAGTAAATTAGTTACAAGCTGTGGCATGGACACACTTTGTTCAACATGTAAACGTCACTGCAGACATTTGGATTTCGGTTATGTCATTGGCAATGGCATGGCGCTGAACAATAACGAAATTCTGCACGACCCGCTAAATTGTCGGAACATCGATGCTGTCAATGACCTCCTGAACACCTGTTCTCTGCTCATCAATGGTTTTGGCGTTATTGCTGAACACCTTGTCATTAATATAGCCCCCAAAAACAGAGTCGCTTGTGTTGAGATGACGGGAATATGGCGGCTAATCGAGGCCCATGCCAGTGGCCTCTGGTTACCCCAGAGCTAGAATGCTGTCCCCAAAGTGCTTCTCGAGGACATCATACACTCTCCTGCTTCGATGGGGTCGAGGTCCGTTTGCATAAACCACATCTTGTCGAAATCAGGGTCACTTCGGGTAACAGGGAAGAAATGATCTTCTCTTATTTTATCGTGATGATCATTTCTCCTTACGTAGGTGGGTGACAACAGAATGTTTTCACAACCGGAGGAGAAAACTGCTGATGGAAATTTCATGGGAAGATCCCGTCGCAACGAAAAACGCCTTTGTTTTAATGATTGCCACTCCAATTCACGTATCATGTCTGTGGCACTATCTCCCGTATTTCGCGATAATACAAAACGAGCTGCCCTTCTTTGAACTTTATCGATGCCATCCGTCAATCCCACCTGATGCGGATCCCACACCGCACAGCGATACTCCAGAATAGGGCGGACAAGTGTAGTGTAAACAGCCTCTCTAGTAGGACTGTTGCACCTTCTAAGTGTTCTGCCAATGAATCGCAGTCTTTGGTTTGCTCTACCCACAATATATCTATGTGATCGTTCTAATTTAGGTTATTTGTAATCACAAAGGTATACATGCAGAACACATTCAAGGGCAACGGAAGCTGTAGCAGTATAGTCCAGCAGAAAATTGCGTTGAAATTACGCTAGCAATAAGATAGAAAGAAAATATTAAGAATTTACATCTCCTCATTAGAGCTGGAACACTAGCTCAACAGCAAATTAAAGGAGTAACTGGCCACAACCTTGCACTATTTCATCGTTTTCAGTATGATCTGATCCTGATTAAGCGTTTAGAGCCTTGCACAGTGCCACTTCGCTTGGCGAAAACAAGAGCAGGACCTGCAGCTGGTTGGGGGTCCAGTGTAAACACTCTCGTCTGCGCTGCTCAGCGCCGTCTGAACGGTCGCCTGCTGTGCGTAAATGCAGGCTAATTAGCAGGCAGACCAGTAGAGCGTCGCCACCAGCGGTGTGTGAACTGTCGCGCAGGGCTCACTAAGCGAAACCGAAACCCGTTGGCGTCATATGTAAACCAGAGGAGACGGTTAATAGGTGAGCATGAAACAAAATTTTCAAATTGTGTCATTTTCGCTCCTGGAGGCTACAGTCCGCCCACCGCCCTGCATTTCGACACAGTAACTGAAGCAAAAGGCGCAACATCCGGCAGCCGACCTGAACCGTGATTTATTTTCAAAGAATACTCTTAAGAATATATTTTATTTACTAGCGATTCGTCAAGAACATTAACACATTTAATCACACTATGTAAGCATGGAAGTAGTTGCCAGGGTGTAACTGATGAAATCATAACCAAATTCCTTTTAACAAATGGGAATTTTATTCACTTTAATAGTGCCTAAAAGCATTTTTTAAAAGAAACAGATTTAAAATTATAATCAGAAAGCACCCTCTAAATATCAAAGTTACAATTTATTCAGAGGCAGAAAGAAACAAGCTTTGACTGTATGAGCTTTCTGGCAGAGAACCTTGCGGCTCCCTTTTGACACGGCCGTAGTTACGACCACTCACAACAGCCTCTGAAAGACTACACTGGTGGAAATCTGCAACACACCAGATAACTTTAAACTAAGAGTTTTAACAATTTACACAAGCACACAAACTATGCACCCCCCGTAGGAAGGATGGAAATGGTTCAAAACACAAACAATTAAAATATTAACCTTGCCACCGAAGGTGCAGCTTGATTTTAACTTCTAAGAAAAGTCTTACGGTGAAAGGGTGGCAACTTTATATACTAAAATGATCATTTAAATAAAAGCCCATGAAATGCAATCTTATATAAAATTCTACAAGGTTGGCCGAACAATAGTTAAGATGCTCTATAGTACTCAGATGCCGCCTCTCAAGATCATAGGCAATAATATCAAAGTTTCCAAAGATCAAAACTTATTTCAGGTATTAGGCCGTTACACACCAAGCAATAAATTCGTTAACACACCAAATCCGACAAACATGACAAAGGCAGCTTCTAACGGACGGCAGATTGACAGGGAGATTACCGAACAAACCGAACCGCAGATTGCTCTAACCTGCCCCTACTCCATAATGGAAAAACGGACCACCCAATTTATAAACAACCACCTTCCCGTGGGTGGGCAAACGGAGAAGAATGGTGGGACGACCCCAAAGAAAAATGGCTGGTCACCTCACCAAGAAAACAAGTAGAATTTAACAAGATTAAATCAAACAACATCACTAATCACTTTACTTCTAACAAACTGTGATTTCTCGAGAAGACCTGGCGCAGCACCCCCAAATCGCTCTCCCGAACCGTTCGCTGCCAGCTGCTTCAAGGGGACGCAGGAAGGCACGCCGATCTCCCGTCTCACGGCGACGCAGCTCGCACCGGCCAGACTAATGTCGTGGGTTGACTCCTGTTGCTCTCGTGTCGACCGCGAAGTCACTACCCCTTGCTATACGCCGCGGCCCACTGGACTCACCTGGCGACCTCACATGCGCCGACGCTCAAGACGGACAAGTCATCTTGTGTCTAAGTGCGTGACCGACCAACCGATCGATCCAACCGCCAATGACGATTGCCTGAGCAAATTCGAGCAGACTGGCGGCCTAACGCGCAGACTCAGATGCAGGAACTAAGTCCCGACCAGGCGACCACTCGCTGAGTTCTCTTACTGGCGGAGTGGAAAGACTCTCATTTTGTCAGCCTTAAAGGTTGATCCGAACGACAGACATACTAGCACTCCGAACGACAGACAGACACTAACTGCCTAACAAATGCGGACGAGAGAGAGACTAGCAAGCTGGGGACGAGAGACTGACCCAGACTGACCGACTGGCGCTCTCAAAAAATGGTTCAAATGGCTCTGAGCACTATGGGACTTAACAGCTGTGGTCATCAGTCCCCTAGAACTTAGAACTACTTAAACCTAACTAACCTAAGGACATCACACACATCCATGCCCGAGGCAGGATTCGAACCTGCGACCGTAGCAGCCGCGCATTTCCGGACTGCGCGCCTAGAACCGCGAGACCACCGCGGTCAGCGGCGAGCTCATAGCGCCCCTTAAAAGCACGTGAAAAGGCAACCTATCCCCTTTCCCACCAGAAGGAGACACCAAAGCTACGATTGCCACAGCGGGCACCACCGCCAGAAACGGAGGGCGACTGTTTCACACTACACGCTGCGACGCGCTCTTCAAAACAGCAATTTTTACCGCGGCTAACGACCTCGAAGTATGACGACAGCACTGAATGGTAATTCCCTCACAGTGCTTTACCTACGCAGCTTGCGTTCGCTTGTTGGCACAACGCTGGAACATTGCTTTTGCCTTCGTTAATGGTAACTCTAGTTATACAGGATGGTCAGAAATAGTCTGAAATGCTTGTAAGTGTGTTGCAGTGTAGGTTTCGTTGAGAACGCATAAGAAAAATATTCGATACGTGGCGCCGTTTCCGAGTTAATTAGCACTGAAGTTAGCCAATCAGGCCGCTGCGAGCGCATATTCAAGCGGCGTGTCAGATACAATCAGTGGCAGGTGTTCTCATAGCGTAGGTGATAGCACACGAGACTGCATACTCTTCGGTATCGATTCAGTCCTTACTAGCGCCCCACGTCCAATTTTAATATAGCTCTCTCGTTCGGTTCTAGGAAACCAAACGAAGAACACGTTTGCGACACCGTCTCTGGCGGGCCGCTTGAATTTGAGCGCGAAGCGACCTGATTGACTAACTTCAATGCTAATTAACTCGGAAACAGCCCAACGTATCGAATTTTTTTCTTAAAGATTATTTCTCAGCGCAGCCTACCCTGCAACACCGAGCGAGGTAGCGCAGTGGTTAGCGCAATGGATTCGCATTCGGGAGGACGATGGTTCAATTCCGCGTCCGGCCACCCTGATTTAGATTTCCGTGATTTCTCTAAATCGCTCCAGGCAAATGTCGGGATGGTTCCTTTGAGAGGGCACGGCCGACTTTCTTCCCCGTTCTTCCCTAATCCTATGAGGCCGATGACCTCGCTGTTTGGTCTCTTCCCCCAAACAACCCAACCCAACCCTACCCTGCAACACCCTTACGAGTTCTTCGCACTGCTCCTGGCCACGCTGTAAACGGTACTCATGATTGTCCACTTTTTGTATTATCTCGTGGAAGCATACGCTGGCTTGTCAGCCAGATTTCTGTAGTAAAAAAGAAGCTCCATGTGATGTAGTACTCGCTATTAGACCAGTCGACAGCGTACAGGTAGTGGCTGCCTGCTGCGTGCAGCTAATGAGCAGTATACCCCAAACAAGCCTTCTCTAGATCTTGATTTCCTTGCTGCTCTCTATCAGAGGATAACGTACAAGCACCTACGAGTGCTTATGAGAGCCAGTACGTTTCCACCCATTCTCCGTTGATTTCATACGAATTGTTTTGCGCAACAGATTACTTAACCTTCCCGTTGAGTGATCAAATCGCAGGCACTGCATCAACTGAAGATTCCCCTGGGTGCTGAAAACTGGCAGTGAACCCATCGTATACTAGCACAAAATAATACAATAAATTGACAATAAGTGCTATACAAAACAAGAGTAATCATTAACAAAGGCGAGGAAGAACAAATTTGATCGAAGTAAAATAATCTATAATGTATTCGAATTCATAGATATACTGATGTTCAATTCTGGAAAAATATATCGGACAACGTGCTCCTGTCATGGAGCAAATAAGGTTTAAAAAAATTTACAATTTCTTAATTATTTTCTCGAAAATAAGAAAAACTTAGAATAGCCAACACAGTAGCGGAAAAAGGTAAGGCTCACGGTAATTGAGTCATGCTCAGACCCTGTAACTTACCACGTGATTCACCAAGACGACAAAAAAAAAGAAGGTATTCAAAACAACCTTTCCGTACTAAAGGAAATGCTTAAGTTTCGTAACATACGATAAACATTATGACTATAGGGTGTGTGTGTGTGTGTGTGTGTGTGTGTGTGTGTGTGTGTGTGTGTGTGTGTTTGTGTGTTGTGTTACGGGCGCTCAACGACAGGCTTATCAGCACTTGTTATATACATCGTAAGAATTAGAACTATAAGCTAGTTATCTCTTATATTGTGCTACATAGAAGCTCCATTGCGTTTAACGAAGTAAAATCCCGAAAACTTAAAGAAAACTGAATCAAGACTCGTAAGAGGAACATGAGCATTTATATATCAACAGTCAAGTGGATTTTAACTGAACAACAAAACCCACAAAAGGGCTTATCAAACAAAATGTGATATTTTCTTACTTTGGAGGATCTGCAAAAACTTGCACAACATATTCCTTCAGGATGCAGTGAGTTTTATGAGACACTTTTCAAATGGCCCGCAACATACACAGAAGAAGAGGACTATGAACGAGAAGAAAGATTGCCATATGTTTTTCTGAAGTTCCTGAGTAGTCTTGTTCACGTGCTAATTCCATCATGTGAAAAATGTTATAAAAAGCTATTTTGAAAAATTGTTATTATTTACATCAAAATTTTTAAATTCCTGTGATTGTAAAATTCATAGACACATAAAAAGAAGATTTACATCACCCTGGTTCCCAGAACTCCTGAAGATAGACGCTGACTGTGGATATTGTATCACAGACACAGTGCCTTTGACTGTTCAGAGATGTCACGACAGTCGATCAGTTCCAGTCATTTCGCCAGGAAGGAGGTACACGGCTCGTGTTGTCTGTAGTTCAACCGTGCCTAGACGGTCGATACCGCGGTTCGATCACGTCCGCATTGTTACTTTGTGCCAGGAAGGGCTTTCAACAAGGGAAGTGTCCACGCGTCTCCGTGTGAACCAAAGCAATGTTCTTGGGACATGGAGGAAATACGGAGAGACGGGAACTGTCGATGGCATGCCGCCCGAGAGCTACTACTGCAAACTGTGCGCAATAGACTGAATAATGCGTAACTTGACTCCCGACGTCCATGGCTAGGTCCATTTTTGCAATCACGACACCATGCAGCGCGGTAGAGATGGGCCAAACAACCTGCCGAATGGACCGCTCAGGATTGGCTTCACATTCTCTTCACCGATGAGTGTCGCATATGCCTTCAACCAGACAATCACCGAAGAAGTGTTTGGAGGCAATCCGGTCAGGCTGAACGCCTTAGACACACTGTCCGGCGAGTGCAGCAAGGTGGAGGTTCCCTGCCGATAATGCAACCATATCGGCAGCATATTGGCGAAGCATTCGTCTTCGTAGAAGACAATTCACGCTCACATTGTGCACATCTTGTGAATGACTGTCTTCAGGATAACGACATCGCTCACCTAGAGTGGCCAGCATTTTCCCCAGACATGAACCCTATCGAACATGCCTTACATAGACTGAGAAGGATTGTTTATGGACAATATGACCCTTCACCCACTCTGAGGGGTCTACTCCGAATTGCCGTTGAGGTGTGGGATAATCTGGACCAACAGTGCCTTGATGAACTCGTGGATAGTATGCCACGACGAATACAGGCATGCATTAATGCAACAGGGCGTGCTACTGGTACCGGTGTGTACAAAATCTGGACCATCACCTCTGAAGGTCTCGCTGTATGATGGTTTTCATGAGCAATAAAAAGGGCGGAAATGATGTTCATGTTGATCTCTATTCCAGTTTTCCGTACAGATTCCGGAACTCTAGGAACCGAGGTAATGCAAAATTTTTTTTGATGTGTGTATTATTCAAAGAGGGAATACGTACAGTATACATAATGAGCAACAATTGCCTGATACGTCACATGTCGGAGTAGTTTTCCTTCCATTATTGTGACAAAAAGTGTGAACAAAGCTGCAAGGAAGTTTCATATGCAGATTTTGTGTTTTAAACTATCTATGAAGTTCTTTGTGTCTACTGAAATTTTCAGTTGTCCTTTCTGCATATTTTAGTTCAGTTGTTCTTCGCCACAAATATCCTCAAGCGAATTTCTGAGTACCATCAAAAGAGAAAGATGTGAGTACTTTCATTTACAAATAAATATTTGCTAACTGGCTCACGTAAATATACGATCAAGGCTTAAATTATTTCACTAAAAACGAACCTTCAGAAATAAGTGACTGGCCACAGTACAGGAGTGCTCAGGCTAATATTGGCAGGTTGATAGACAGTGACTGTTCTCTGCAGGGGACACCGTAAGATTAGACTGGACGAATATCGCATGCTCCTTTCCAGTACTTGGCGGCTAGTCAAAGCTAACCTTACCATCGAGTGCATTTCCAACTGCTCGAAGAGTCTGCGTTCATATAACCCAGTGATATCACCAGAAATGGCTCAGAGAGAGAGAGAGAGAGAGAGAGAGAGAGAGAGAGAGAGAGAGGGACAGTTAGACGGAAAGAGAATGAGAGAGAGAATAACCTTACTATTTTGTGTGTATAAATAAACATGGGATCACGTAATAATAGGACTGCTCTCAAACTCTTACCAAACTCTTATCCTTCCTTTTTCCCATGCTTTGAATCACGAATACCTTCAATAGAATGTGGACTATCAGCGGATAGTCTCTAAGAATAAATCCTGCTGCTTCTCCAGAGAAATGCGTTACACGAAATTGCTGAATCCTTTATTCCAGAGACAGTTTTGGTAAATTACCAGATGAATAGCTACCGCGACGGTAAACTACAGAACACTTTGGTAAATGAGAACTTTTAGCACTGCAGCGCGTCATCAATCGTGAGTAATTTAATGATTGTAAAGAATCCGCCTCGATTGCAAATAGAAACCGGATGTTGACCTAGGTTTCGGCGCGGATAACCACGGCTTCTTCGGAACACACTAAAATTACAAACTGCCTAAAGAGGCATGGTCCAACATTAATACAGAACGGCCAAAAGAACAAAAGACTCGCATAAAATGTAAGATAAACGGTACGTGTGTGCCATGTCAATAGCTGTACTTAGCTCAACCGTCAGAAGCGTGATTCCTCACTCCACCCAACGTTCGGTGGGCCGCGGGCTCTCAGGCTTCTGACGCAAAAGCAAACGAAATTTGAATTTGCATACAAATCTACGAAAAAATCTACAAAGAGGAATCTGTCTCCAAACACAGAAAACTAAGATATTATAATATCGGGAATATAAACTTTGAACTGGAATATTCAAAACATTGAGAGAAAGAAACGCAAAATCGTAAGAAACTTGTAGACGAATGATAACGACTCAGAAGCAGTCAGGAAATCAAACAATACATGTATAGCCATAGTAACATTAGAAAACGCAGATTAAGGTCCTGTGGGAACATATATATATATATATATATATATATATATATATATATATATATATATATATATATATATATATATATAAACTTCCTTTTTCTGGCGGACACACGTTCAGATCGTCCGCTTGTAGTAACCTCTCAAAACTCTGGCATCTCTCTCTCCACATCCACCCCTGCTGGCGGCTCACCTTCAACTGCTCAACGCTACGCGCTGTTCACCTCCAACTGCCCAACACTACACTAGCGAATGTTCCAACAATGCCAACCACCCACAGACTGCGCACAGCACAGTCAGTTATTTTCTTACAGAGCGCTATGTGGCGTTACCAACGTAAAAACCTAAACAGCCTACTTACAGTTTGATAGCATCAGTCTTGTCCGACATATTTGTTAACAAATGATTCTCCCCTTACATTTAAATACTCAATGAAATTAAAAAAGTGTTTGTCGACCATTAAAGATTTTGTCACTATTGTATATACCCCAACTCAGTTTCTTTTCCTAATGGCCGTCTGAAGTTCAGCCAGCATTCATTCTCTTTCGTCATAAGATAATGCATCATACCGCCTTTGTGGCTAGTGTTGTAGACGTTCCAATGAATTTTTTTCCACCTTGTAATAGCGTGATAGCGTACTAAGCTCTCTGAATGGCCTTCAGACTATACAAAAAGCAAAGGAATTCCCACTCAACATTGAATGATGTTTCTTCTCCTTTTTTCTTTTCTTTCGACAAGTGTGTACATGTCGTGGTATGCCTAATGCAGGACGTAAATCTAATTTAACACAGTTGGTACTCTTATCTAACTGTGACCAGTGGACACGTTCGCTCTAGCGACGCCTTGCTCCCACATTTTCCTGTTCCTACCCACACCTCTGTCTCGCTCAACGATGCACTGCCCCCCCCCCCCCCTCCCTCCCCGGGGGGGATTTATTGACAAGGATTAAGTAGACACGTAACGTTACCAAGCGTCTCCCACATCACATTAGAAACGTACTTTCACAACATGTGTTTTGCCTTCCAAGATGATAATTACCGTTGACCTTCTCCTCTCCTCGCCCTCGGCCACCGCTTAATGTCCGCAGCTCGTGGTCGTGCGGTAGCGTTCTCGCTTCCCACGCCCGGGTTCCCGGGTTCGATTCCCGCCGGGGTCAGGGATTTTCTCTGCCTCGTGATGACTGGGTGTTGTGTGCTGTCCTTAGGTTATTTAAGTAGTTCTAAGTTCTAGGGGACTGATGACCATAGATGTTAAGTCCCATAGTGCTCAGAGCCATTTGAACCATTTGAACCACCGCTTAATATTCGTAGAAACACATGAATATGGTAGCCAAATATGAAGATGAACTGGACTGTCCAACAGCTCGACTTGCTCAGATCTAATATCAGCACTAGATTTCAGGGCAAGGAAAATAGTGCATTTTAGTTTCACTGTTGTGACGTGTTTCCTAGTGCCACACTGCATCCCAGCGAAACAAATATTTTCTGAAAACAATTCAACATATCGTTTTGTTTGACAACGTTTTGCACCTACTGTAGTGCGTGGCAAAGGTGACTCACTCATCATGCTTCAGTAGTTTTAATTGTTTTGACAGCCTTTGCGTATATCTCAAAGCTTCAGTACTTGTAAGGTTACTAGAGTGTGCGTGCGTTTGTGCGTGCGTGTGTGTGTATGTATGTGTTCGTGGGTGCATAGCTATGTATCCGTGTGTCAAGCATGTACGTCCCAGTTTAGCGTCGTGAAATTGCTGCCAGCCAGTTCGAGCCACTACGCGATACAGCGAAAACAACATAGGGAACTTCGTTCTGTAAACACAGCTACAATTCGACATGTCGGCTACAATGCCATTCCGCGCGCCCGTCACCAGAGAAATTCGTATTATTAACGTTCCAGTGGGTGCTCTCGAAACGGAGACTAGCAAATGTTTTGTGCCACACTAAATCGATAAACAAAACACAAAGCCGAGGCATTCATGCAAACCGCATTCGCCGTTACCGAGCAGCGAATGAGCAGTCGTGCGAATGCGTTTACTGACGGTGTCTGCGGGATGCACTGCACTAATAGGTTCTGTCCGATGCGTTTTATCGACAGGACTGCGCTAGAGGTTACGACAATAAATGTTTCATTGAGAGACGTTGCTTATATTACAAAATGTGACGCTTTAGTCAGTAAATAAATTAGTTGCGAATGATAAATAACGTTGAACATTTAAATTACGAAATGAAAGCAAACCACATAAAAGAAGACTTGGTGGTGATAATAATTTTTTTTAAGAAACAGTGAAACTTCGAAGGCTATTTATAATTCAGCCAATTCAACGCAAATATTGATTCATTTTTTGAGAGATCCGCTGCGACGAAGGAGACTGACTATTACCAAATTTCACTAGATTTGCATGTAACATTAATTAAGGAACTAGAAATAATCTCGAAAGTAGTTTTAATTTAGATTGTGTTATCGTGCGACGAAGGAGACTGACTATTACCAAATCTCACTAGAGTTGCATGTAACATTGATTAAGGAACTAGATATAATCTCGAAAGTAGTTTTAATTTAGATTGTGTTATCGTGCGTCAGGGCCGACGGCCTATCCACAGTGGTGACGCCGGTTCCCGTTAGATCACCGAAGTCACCTAAGTGCCATCGTGCTTGCCTCACACTCGGATGGGTGACCGGCTGGAGCTGTTGAGCGCTGTGGTGAACTCAGCCCTTGTTAAGACAATTGAGGAGCTACTTTGCTGAGAATAGCGGCTCCGGTCACGAAAACTGACAACGGCGGGGAGAGCGGTGTGCTGTCCACATCCCCCTCCATATCCACATCCAGTGACGCCTACCTGCTGAGGATAACGCGGCGATCCTTCGTCCGTTCTGGCTTCTGGGGCCTTTTCGGAGTGAGGGAGGGAAAGTATTCTTAGTTAGGTTTTACGATAGTTCCTGAAATCGTTTTAGGCAATTAGATGGTTACTTGGAGAGGCCGGCCGGTGTGGCCAAGCGGTTAAAGGCGCTACAGTCTGGAACCGCGTGACCGCTACGGTCGCAGGTTCGAATCCTGCCTCGGCCATGGATGTGTGTGATGTCCTTAGGTTAGTTAGGTTTAAGTAGTTCTAAGTTCTAGGGGACTGATGACCTTAGAAGTTAAGTCCCATAGTGCCATTTCAACCATTTGAACTTGGAGAGGCCACACAATTAATCCACCTGGACTGTCCCGTTAGCAATAACTTCGGTGTTACAAAAACATTGACTTTATTGCTCCACTTTATCTGCCAGGAGGGAGGATGTTGCGCCTTGTGGAACGGAGTATTGTGCTGTGCAGGCATTTAAATCGTGCACCGAGCACACATCGATTAATATAGCAATAGAGAGACTGGAATACTCTCTTTCAAATTCTGAAGGGGCAGGGGTGAAATACAGGGAGCGAAAGGCTATTTACAATTTGTACAGAAACTAGATGGTAGTTATTCGAGTCGAGGGGCTTGAAAGGGAAGCAGTGGTAGGGAAGGGAGTGAGACAGGGTTGTAGCCTATCCCTGATGTTATTCAATTTGTATATTGAGCCAGCAGTAAAGGAAACAGAAGAAAAAATCGGAGTAGGAATTTAAATCCACGGAGAAGAAATAAAAACTTTGAGGTTCGTGGGTGACATTGTAATTCTGTCAGAGACAGCAAAGGACCTGGAAGAGCAGCCGAATGGAATGGACAGTGTCTTGAAAGGAGGATATAAGATGAACATCAACAACAGCAAAACGAGGATAAAGGAATGTAGTCGAATTAAGTCGGGTATTGCTGAGGGAATTAGATTAGGAAATGAGATGCTTAAAGTAGTAAATGAGTTTTGCTATTTGGGGAGCAAAATAACTGTTGATGGTGTAAGTTGGCTGTTTAGGTTTTCTTATTGGTAACGCCATGTAGCGCTCTGTATGAAAAATGACTGGCTGTGCTATGTGCAGTCTGTGGCTAGTTTGCATTGTTGTCTGCCATTGCAGTGTTGGGCAGCTGGGCTGTTAACAGCGCATAGCGTTGCGCAGTTGGAGGTGAGCCGCCAGCAGTGGTGGATGTGGGGAGAGAGATGGCGGAGTTTTGAAATTTGTCATGAACTGCTATATATATTATGACTAGTAAGGTAAATACAGTGTTTGTTCTCTACTAAAATCTTTCATTTGCTAACTATGCCTATCAGTAGTTAGTGCCTTCTGTAGTTTGAATCTTTTATTTAGCTGGCAGTCGTGGCACTCGCTGGATTGCAGTAGTTCCAGTAACGAAGGTTTTTGTGAGGTAAGTGATTTGTGAAAGGTATAGGTTAATGTTAGTCAGGGCCATTCTTTTTTAGGGATCTTTGAAAGTCAGATTGCGTTGCGCTAAAAAAAAAAAAAAAAGATTGTGTGTCAGTAAAAGCACAGTCGTGAATAATTGTTCAAAGGGGACGTTTCATCTGGCGACCCTGCCAGGATTCGAACCTGGAATCTTCTGATGATTTTTTTCTTGTAGTTTGTGTAATTAGTGTAGCTATTGTTTATTGCTAGCGCATAATTGTAGAGAGAATCTCCTTTGTAGTTGCAGTCTTTCATTGTTGTACAGTAAAACAGTTGTGGCCCGCAGGTAGATTTGCACCAAGTATTTCGCTGCTGCGCTTGCAATTAACGAGATATTATTTTCTGTACTATGTTAATGTGTTCTCTTATTTTTGCTCTTCAAATTGTGCTTTTCTGTGTTATCATGTGAAATATTGTGACAATAATGGCGTGTGAAAAACGTAATACTAGGCTCCAAACTAAACTGAGAAATGACAATGAAGACGAAAGCAGTGTGTTAGCGCCACCGTGTAATGAATTAACTAATGTTCAACATAGTAACTTGGTAATTGTGCATAGGGAAATGGAGCGGGCGGCAAACAATGGCGTAGGCAGTGAAACAGTTAGTGAACCAGGAAGCATTATCGATCGATCGCTCGGCAACAGCTCGCCTCAGGAATCCGAAATGACAGGACACAATTTTGCAAATACTGTAGATTCAGGTTTTGCATCCTCACCGTTTTCTCAAATAAGTCAAGACACATTTTCTGCTTGCCAAAATGTGAATGTTGCCGGTGCAAATGCACTGCTGAAAAGCGTAGAGGAACAGATTCCGGACACTAAAGCATTGTTATTACAATTAATGCAACAAATGGGACAAAAGCTTCAAAAGTTAGACACAATGGAACAACACCAGAGACAAACACAGCAACAGTTAGACACAATGGAACAAAATCTTCAAAAGTTAGACACGATGGCACAAAATCAGAGACAAACACAGCAACAGCTTCAAAAGTTAGACTCATTGGAACAAACTCTTGAACAAACACGTGAAGATTTAACTACTGAGTTACATAACATTGAATCGAAATGTCAAAAAGTCTGTAATGACGTAAAAACTCAAATTTGTGAGCATTTTCAACCTATTTTTTCGCGGCATGAAAATGCATTACAGAATCACGAAGCAGCCATAAAAGAACTGCAAAATATTGTTCATGAAAATCATGAGACCTTGCAAGCTAAATTCACATCAGTTGCATCTAGCGATTCGGTTACGCAACTTGCAAAAACTAAAGAAAACTTAAAGGACACAGTAGATACTCTGAAACTTGGGTCAGAAAAACACACTGAGGAAATAAGTACACTATCGGAGAAAGTAGCCGAACTTTCAGATCAGTTCACTAACTTATCTGCAAAGGTAGATGATGATCTGAATGACACAAGACCTGTAGCCATCACTGACACAGAAGAGTATAAACAAATTAAGAAATTCAAACAAAATCAGAATCAAATTAATACGCAATACAAAAGAGAAATCCGGGAAGTACAAGATCAGTTGGCACAAGTAATACAAAAATTTCATATTTCAGAGGACACTCGCGCTCCAACACGGGAAGAGGAACTTAGAAATACGGAAAAGCCACAAAATAATAACACAGGGCATTTCGGAAATTATGAAAGAAATTGGCAAGGTGCACCGAATTTTGAGATGGAATTGCCGACACGACGTAACAATGACCGATATGCGACTCGCCGACATGATGATTTTGACTATAAGCTATTCATTACTACACGTAAATTCAAAACATTTAAGAATTCTGGCAACGACATTCATCCACAAGCGTGGCTCCATCAATTCTCTCATTGTTTTCCTCCCAACTGGTCATTGGAGCACAGGTTAGAATTTATGTGTGGCTACTTGGAGAATGAACCAGCTGTAAGAATGCGATCGGTCATTCACGATTGCCACAATGAAGGAGATTTTTATTATGCCTTCCTCTCAGCATATTGGTCTCAAGCTACACAAGACCGAGTAAAACATGGCATCATAATGATGAAACATTTCGAACAATCTGAATTTTCCAGTCTTGTGAAATATTTTGAAGACATGTTGCACAAGAATCAGTACCTGACAAACCCATACAGCCCCTCAGAACTCATCCGCATTTGCTTAATCAAATTACCTGAACATTTACGACATATTATTTTAGCAGGACGTTGCAAAGAAGACATTGAGGCTTTTCAGGGACTGTTACAAGAACTGGAAATTGACACTGACAATTGGGGAACGCGGAAACAGGAGCACAACAATTACAGATGACATCCGTCACAATTCCGTGATGACAGAAATAATATACGACAAGGCTATTCTTTCAACGTAAATCGTGACCGAAACAGACACCACCCGTATGACAACCGTTGGCAGAGTAGTAATAATTACAGGGAAAGATCACCTCTCCACGGTAATGACTATCACAGAGACAATCAGAGAAACAGACAATATGGGAACCAAAATAATTATTATCAAGGGAGACAGAATAACTTCAGATGCAACGGTCTAGCGCGCAGTTATGATTCAGGGAGAAATTCTCCACCACATGACCGACAAGAAAGAAACTATGGAATCTACCGACATGACGACAGACGATATGATCGTAACGACAGACCTGAATTGCATCAGAACTGACGGGATTCAAACAGACCAGAGCCCTCTCGACAAGGTGAATTTGAAGAAGTTAGGTCTCCTAATCCCAGTAACGACGCGCGCCAACAAAGAAACAGACAATGACTCGCACTGCAGGCAGCCACGTGCGCCCGCTGGCTCAGGGAAAAATAACATAGACGCTAACCTTGAGAAAAATTCCAGTATTCTTTACCGACGTATATGACATGATAATTCCGTTGAAGCTCGAGCTTTGCATAGTAGTAAGAGTAAAGGCTTGCACCACATTTCACATGTAAAACCGTTTATTGAAAGATAATCTGCTTTTTAACTTTGTCTTTGCCATAAAACTTTTCACTTCACATTTCTAGTATGCTTTGTCAGACTTAAGAAACTGTTACCATGCAACAATGTTTGAAGTTAAATATCCAGTCAAGAACCTGGGCAACTTATTTAGACAGTAATTACGAATCCATTGTTACAGTGTACAGACGACACAGTGTTGTACATTCTTGCTTGTTAGTGGCACGATTACGTAACGACCATATGGCTCACATACTTAGAACATGCGCCGGTACTGCTAATGAGATTTTAATGCAACATTTTGGTTTATTTGAAAATACATTCTGGATTTAAAGTACTTTCTGAGAGATATCAGATGACACAGTGGTTAGTTTATTTGACAGCTACACGATTATATCACGCGCTACTAATGAGTGACACAATTTATATTATTGCTTACGCGCAGTATCTGTTTTATATCTGCACAGTTTTTCTGAATTCTTCTGGAAAGTAAAACATGTTTTAGTAGTAACTTTTGTGGTATAGCAACAATGAGACAGCCTTTTTCGTGGCACAACAATACGTTACTGTACAGTACTTTCTTCATCACGCCAATAAACATAATAACTATGATATCTATTCGCAAAGCATTTCACTTTCGTTTATGATGAGGTAAGTACATTGACTTCAGCAGAACTTTGCTTACAGAGGACGATAACTACGACACTTCCACAGAATTATCTTACAGCAAGACGCACATTTAGCACTACAGGACACGCATTTGAGTGATTAATTTTGTACTTAAACCATTTACTTTTCAAGATTTTTGAATTACAAAGAAAGTTTTCTGTGATACATTTCATTCCATTGCTGTAATCTGTAACACCTGAGGGTATAATTACATTTATCCTCAGGGGGTACACGCCTACTTTGTGTACCATGTGTTTGGCAAGCACAAGGAGCCCTAGCTAATATGGTATTTGCTTATACAACTTTACACATTGGTACCATATTTCTCTAACACAGAATTACACAGCTATCTGATTATTTGACAGAGAAACAAACATTCTTTTTACTACATCAGTGACACATGTTTACGCAATTACACAGTTGGATAACTTCACACTTATGAAACTGTATTTTGTCTGTACTTTGTGAACTGTTCATATTTTTTTCGGAACCATTTTGATACTATGAGAGCTTTGAATTATGTATTTGGTATGGGATCATGATTTTTAAAGTACATTGGAGGTAGATGACACTGTTGAAATGAGCAGAGGTTTTTTATTTAGGTTTTGACATTATTGCAGAAAGCTATGACGTTTTTGAGATTTGACTGAGGTGTTATGATGTTATTATTACGATGACTATGTGTATTATGCTGTTGTGGTATGTTTATGATCAGTAAGCTGATGCTATGTGATTTATTTGATTATGCTACATATCTGTAATGATGAAATATTGAAGAAGTGTTGACAAATAAGGTAAGGAATAATGAGTATTGGTTAAGGACTCTGGTTTGTGGAAAAGGTTGTTGGAAACCAAGAATCGTACTTTAAGAGTTATGAAATGTGTGTATATGCATGAATGTATCACAATGCTGGCGAAAATTTTTTGGACGCTGTTATATTTATAGGATTTTGTTTCTACAGATGTGTAACCCAAATTCTTGACCTGTGAAATATTTTTATATGAGACTGTCACTGTGGCGGAAACTGCCATCGTAAATATTTCAGCAAGAAAGGTAAGTGACCTTGGCGTAATACGTTTTGGGCGCCCAGCTGAGAGGTAGACGTCTGACAAAAGAAAGCCATTAGGTGCAAAAAAAAAAAAAAAAAAAAAAAAGGAAGCCATTAGCCTCGCTATTGACATTCATTTGTAGAAAGCATCGCAAATACGACACGCTCGAACTTGAAAACATATGATTACACTGTGGAGCTCTTAATTTATGATATTTACTAAAATGCCTAATGAAATGATGAGAAACATTTTACATCCATTGTCTTTCTAGTTGAGAGATTGCCCATTTTGTTTAATATCTAGTTTCTAGTGGCACTAAAGCATTGGTTAAAATAAAATTTTATAGATGTACTAATATAAATATTTTCTGTCTACAGATCGAGTAAATAATAATTTTTTCAAAAAAAATGAGGGAGCACAAAAAGACATTTACCTTCACAGGAACTGCATTCATAATTTTCTTTTCACATACTTGGTAACTTTTTTGGTAGACTAACTTCTTGTGGTGCACCACTTTAATTACTTAGACATTAAGATGTGATTATACATTTCCCTTATTGCATTGTTATCTTTAGTGTACTATTTTTTCTGCTTGAGCTATGTCATGTTTAGGTATAAGTTATTTCATTTTCTGCTGCTGTTTGCCAGGCATAGTGCTATTAAATTTCACTTTGTTTTACTCTGTTAATCTAGTTTTACTACTGATTTATTTTTCTTGTTGCTGCACATTGGCTCATATTAGTTGTAATGTTGCATTGCGTGGTAATTTAGATTTACTGCAGCTTACTTTGACAATTTCTATAATGCTGCTTGCTTCGCAAATCTGCATTTTTTTTCATTGCTGTTTGCGTTAATTGTTTTGTGCTGCTGCATTGCCTCGTCCCTTAGTTTAGCATCTGAGCTCAGTAGATTTAATTTAGCTTAAGAGGGGGTAGACTATATAAGAGAATGAGTTGCAATGCCTTGGAAGAAATGCATTGAGAAGTTATACGAAAAAAGTATAAAAAGCAGGTATAGATGGGAATTATTGGAAATAATGAAGAACGTAAGTTTTGTTTGCAAAATATTGCAATAAAACAAACCCTGCCCTTTCCTTATGTTATCTCACTATGTCTTTGTGTACCCTTGTGTAGTTGTGTTCTTCCTGTCTTTATGTGTTTATCTGATGAGAGTTACGTTGTTTAATTTTTCTTATAATATGTTATTTACTTTGTAAAGATGTTTAGACATTATTTATTCTGTTTTGTTTTAATGCTCATGTGTGAAGTTGATGTTTCAAAAGTTATTCTGATCTTTTATGTATTTACTTATGTCATAATTCCTGTAACACTGATGTATATGTTATTTCGATTCTTTTGTAAAGCCCATATTACTACAAATGTTATCTGTACTATTATGTTCTTTAATGATGTATTTTGTACCTTTGTAATTGTATTTTCATGTTGTAAATTTATAATTGTATAGACACCAGTTCTTAAAATTAAGTTACATTTCACTGCACACGTTTCTGTTGGTCATAGTATATGGACAATATGTGAGAAGTAGGGACTGTTAGAGTTTACACGTGTGTTAATAATTCAGCAAGGGACTGGATAACAGCATTGCTGGTTCTAAGGACAATTCCAAAAACTTTGTGAGTGCACAGGTGGTGGTTACGGACTTGCTATATTGTCCGCAAGACTCTTCAATGGTGATTGTGCACCTGCACAGTCGCAACAGATGGCTGCTGGCCATCTCTACAAGGACTACAGTGGGTCTACACCTTTGCTGACTCACGAGTACCATTATTTCTACAAGGACTGCAGTGGGTCTGCACCTCTGGTGGCCCACCAGTACCGTAATCTCTACCAGGACTACAGTGGGTCTGCTCTGTGATGACCTACCCACCAATATTCTTCAAAACTTCGAATGACTCTGCTGTGGGTTTGCTCTGTTGTGGCCCATTACCTGTCTGCATGTCAAGAGTCAGCACTGTTTTTCCGTTGGAAGGACAACATTACTTCTTCAAGACTGCTTGGAAATCCACTACTTCAGTGTGCATTTTCTTTTACTGCTTAGACTTTGAGAAAAACACTGCAATTTTACTGTGATGAATGATCAGGACTGTCTTTATGGACTGTGAGAAAATTTTAGCTTTTGACCAACATTGTATTAATAAGTGTGTGCATTTGATATCTTTCTTACTCTAATTATGAAAAATTTTTTCAAATCTGTATTGGCCAGTGCCCAAAACAATTTGTAAAATTTTTTGTGGGGAGCATGGGGGCTATGTAAGTTGGCTGTTTAGGTTTTCTTATTGGTAACGCCCCGTAGCGCTCTGTATGAAAAATGACTGGCTGTGCTATGTGCAGTCTGTGGCTAGTTGGCATTGTTGTCTGCCATTGTAGTGTTGGGCAGCTGGGCTGTTAACAGCGCATAGCGTTGCGCAGTTGGAGGTGAGCCGCCAGCAGTGGTGGATGTGGGGAGAGAGATGGCGGAGTTTTGAAATTTGTCATGAACTGCTATATGTATTATGACTAGTAAGGTAAATACAGTGTTTGTTCTCTATTAAAATCTTTCATTTGCTAACTATGCCTATCAGTAGTTAGTGCCTTCCATAGTTTGAATCTTTTATTTAGCTGGCAGTAGTGGCGCTCGCTGTATTGCAGTAGTTCCAGTAACGAAGATTTTTGTGAGGTAAGTGATTTGTGAAAGGTATAGGTTAATGTTAGTCAGGGCCATTCTCTTTTGGGGATCTTTGAAAGTCAGATTGCGTTGCGCTAAAAAAAAAAAAAAAAAGGATTGTGTGTCAGTAAAAGCACAGTCGTGCATAATTGTTCAAAGGGGACGTTTCAATGGTAGAAGTAGAGAGGATATAAAATGTAGACTGGCAATGGCAAGGAAAGCGTTTATGAAGAACAGAAAGTTGTTAACATCGAGTATAGATTTAAGTGTCAGGAAGTCTTTTCTGAAAGTATTTATATGGAGTGTAGCCATGTATGGAGGTGAAACGTGGCCGATAAATAGTTTAGACAAAAAGAGAATCGAAGCTTGCGAAATGTGGTGCTATAGAAGGATGCTAAAGATTAGAGGGGTAGATCACATAACTAATGAGGAGGTATTGAACTGAATTGGGGAGAAGAGAAATTTGTGGCACAACTTGGCTAGAAGAAGGGATCGGTTGGTAGGACATATTCTGAGGCATAAAGGGATCACCAATTACGTATTGGAGGGCAGCACGGAGGGTAAAAATCGTAGAAGGAGACCAAGAGATGAATACACTAATGTAGGATGTAGGTTGCAGTAGGTACTGGGAGATGAAGAAGCTTGCACAGGATAGAGTAGCATGGAGAGCTGCATCAAACCAGTCTCTGGACTGAAGACCACAACAACAACAGCAGTAGCGACAACCATAAGTAGCCATTTGCATTCAACGAAAGGAGGCATCGCACAATAACAAAAGAGGAATTCATAGTATTCGAAAGTAGATCACATTTCTTTCACTGATATCACGCATACCTACTCATTCATTTTCTTCGAATGTTTAGCATTGTGAGATTACGGTATTCTGTCGCGCTATTGTACGTATCAAATCTAACACATTACGTCTCACAGTACTGACATTCGAGATGAATACGAACGCCACTCGTGGAACTTGGAGATTTCGGGGATGTTTTCTGAGTATTTTATTGTAAGAAAACCGTGGTTTGCGGTGGCTCCTAAGAGAGTAATATTGTCATTATGATTTATTCGCTTTTTTAACCCAGGTAACTTTGTTTCTGTGAAGCCTGTAACATGCTATCTCCGAAACGTAGAATTTAAAAAACCGAGAATAATGCACCAATCATTAGACGGATTCAAAGATTTCGTGATGTGGTTGCCGCCACTGTGGCAACAGCTCAGCAAAAGCTCCGATGTGCCGTTCTTTCATTGCCTCCAGTAAACCTATGCATGAGATGCCTACTGGCCAACTCTTCATTCTTAAACCTACCCATTCCGTTCTGTATTAACTGTAACTAATGGAAATAAAAAAGTACACAGTAAAGGGATTTTATTCCTATCATCTGGCTTCTCCGACTCGCTGTTCCCTCCCTCAGATTGTTCACTGGAACATCCTCTACGTCCTCTTAAATTTGTGCACGCTCTTGCGGAATCATTCTTTAGAGTAGGAATACCACGAGTGAAGTTCATCCAGGAATTTTGTAATAAGGATTATCTTTGATTTTCATGATTTCTGAGGAGGGAAAGTAGTGTCTGGTAATCGCGTCGAAGGACTGTAACTATTCTTCGTAGCTAGACGTTACTAGCAGTGATTTGATCACAGTAATATGTTGGTTACATACATCTCGTAGGTAAATGGAACGAGGTCAGCATCGCGACGCGCATGAATTAATGAAGGGGTTGGGTTTTATTTCGCATAGGTACAGGTGGCGACTCAGCGAGGACTTTCTAGTGCCATTCCCAAATACAATTCTAACTGTGGCACCATTTGGAGCTGATCAAGATTAGTGATTTTCACTGAAACAAAACTCATTCTTTTATTTCTCAGATACTTTAAAGGCGTCTGTCCCCATAGACTAATGCATATATCTAAAGAACAGTGATTGCACGAGGCATATAACCTGGTTACAGTTGATTCACACAGTAATTTCGATGTAATTTTGTTACTCTTTCTTTGTCACTATAGATAAGAAGTGCAATAATCCCTAACTGTAGCAACATTTAGAAAGATTTTTAGTTTTTACTGCGTTCTAGTGGAAACTTTATTCTCGAGTGTAATGTACTTACGAACAGAGGATGAGCTGTGACATTAACTGTCAATAAAATGATTTGTGAACGCGATTAATCAATGACAAAGCAGGAGTCTCACGGTGTAGCAAATGTCCTCCACCTTGGAACCTGTTGGAAACGGGTAGCACTACGTACGTTATAATTAAAATGTAGCTCTTTTGTTTGGGTATGTGTGAGGTGTATATGTGTCTAGGTGTGTGTGTGTGTGTGTGTGTGTGTGTGTGTGTGTGTTTGTGTGTGTGTGTGTGTGTGTGTGTGTGTGTGTAGGTGTGGCTGTTGAGCGTGCCTGTTTGAAATTTTATTGTTAACTTAAGGGGTGATGTATTTCTGTTTGTATTATTTTATCCTAACTGTCCATGACGTAGTATGTTTTGTGTACTGTATTATTCATCTGGAAATAGGAATTTGTTTCAACTTTTTAATACATCGTATGTATGGGTGACACCGAATACCAATAAATAAATAAATAAAATCTAGCTGGGTAACACTGCGCACGCAGCACACAAATAACATGAACAGGGATTTTCGTTCTTATCCAACACGTCGCTCCTGCATTTGTTAGAAAAAGAAAGAGGTGAGTGGTAGACGTAACTACCTGGCCGAAATGTAATGCGAGACTTGCAAGATGAAAGGCGTTCGTGCTTAAGAGCTGAACAGCTGATACAAAGAATCTTGTGACCATCGCATGGTTCGAAACTCGAACACCTACGTCTGTACTCCGATTATCTCGTGATGATTTCGCGAGATGTGCGTGGGATGCAGTAACGCATTCTGCGGCAGTTTCAACAGTAAGCCTCTCCGTGATGCGCAACGTCTATGTTGTAGCGTTTGCCACTGGAGTTCGTTGAGCATGTTTATAACGCACTCGCTCCGAGTAAACGATCCTGTGACGAAACACGTCGTTTTTCTTTGGATCTTCCGGAACTGCCCTATTAACCCTACCTGTATTGATCATTTTGATTTGCTGCTCATTGTGTTGGCCGTGTTTGCAGTTAAAATTGTTGGATGTGAGGTCCGCCAGTTATGCAAAACATCGTTTTTTCTCAGTACCCAAACATCTTTCGGCACCACTGTGCCATCATCAGTGGGTTTTCGTTTTTATTTATTCTGTAATGTGAACATTTTTGTTAAATGATTATAAAATTATGTGGATGTCTAGTTCAAACAATAGATAGTTTCTTTTTGTAAATACCTCTACATTTGATGTAGTCCGGCACTTGCTTTTCCCAGTATTTGTTTTGTGTCGTGATTACACTTCAGGTACCCCGGATAGTTACTCCAGGTATTTCACGACAGCTACTGTTCCCAAAGATTTGTCGCCATTAATGTAATCGGACGGTAGTGGATCTATTCGCACAGTTTTTTCTCGATACGTTACTCTACCTTACGTTCAGGGTCAACTGGCAGTCCGTCCACCAATTGTCGCGCCGCAGCAGGTCTTCATGCAATTCAGTACAGACTTCGGCATCGCAACCCTCCTGCGCACAGCAGCATCGTCCGTGAATAGCCTCACGCGACCTCCAACGTTAACCACCAGATAGTTAAAATAAATTGTTGACAATAACGGTCCTATAACATTCTTTAAGTGTACTTCCAAAGTTACCTTTATGTCTGTCGAGTTTTTGAAGGTCATCGTAATGGTTCCACCTCGGTTGTTGCTTAAAGTAATTATGAAGGGCAGTCAAATGAAAACGAGACAGGTCAAAAAAAGTAAGTAAACTGTTTATTATCTCAAAAGTAATTACCATAACGTTTAATATAGTTATTGCACTGTGAGCCGACAGGGTCAGTGCCTTCATGGAGAACTGTCTGTGGTTGCCTATGGAACCGTGACTGTTGCCAGTCGTGCAGCTCCTCATCTGAACCAAATCGACGGTCACAAATGTCTTTCTTCAGGGCTCCGAAATATGTAAATAGCATGGAGATAGGTCAGAACTGTATGTAGGATGTTCAATGGCTTCACAGCGAAACTTAACACTCTGCCGTCCGGCGACACCACAGTGGTGTCGTGCGCAAAATAGTGGTCAACGGCCGGCTTCACCACAGTGGTGTCGTGTGCATAGTATCGCTCAGAGGCCGGCGACACCACAGTGGTGTCGTGCGCAAAATAGTGGTCAACGGCCGGCTTCACCACAGTGGTGTCGTGTGCATAGTATCGCTCAGAGGCCGGCGACACCACAGTGGTGTCGTGCGCAAAATAGTGGTCAACGGCCGGCTTCACCACAGTGGTGTCGTGTGCATAGTATCGCTCAGAGGCCGGCGACACCACAGTGGTGTCGTGCGCAAAATAGTGGTCAACGGCCGGCTTCACCACAGTGGTGTCGTGTGCATAGTATCGCTCAGAGGCCGGCGACACCACAGTGGTGTCGTGCGCAAAATAGTGGTCAATGGCCGGCTTCACCACAGTGGTGTCGTGTGCATAGTATCGCTCAGAGGCCGGCGACACCACAGTGGTGTTGTGAGCATAGTATCGGGCAGGGCCATTGACAGCACTTTAGTATCGTTTGCATTCTTGTGGTGTTTTATTTAGGTAACAATAAGTTACACGCTTCAAAAGGTTTCCGTTTTTATAATTACTTGTGCTCTTTCATCATGGCAGACGGAAGAGACGATACGATTATTTACTATGAACGCGCGGAGCAAAATTTGGAGGTTGACAGCCACGTCTCATCATGATCCGGTTGGCAGACTTTCCGGTCACATAAAACAACACCAACTAATAGGCCTACGTATTTCCGAAACGAATAAACGAAAAGGAAGAAACTGCCATGTATGTTCCAAAAACAAAACAAAAAAGAACAACAAGCTTAAAGTGCAAGTCTTGTGGAGTTGCGTTACATATTGGAGACTGTTTAGCTGGATATCATATGGAAGAGAAATACTAAGTACTAACGACAATGCAAATAAACAAATATATGAAAGAAACAAATTTTGTATTTATTTACGTATGTATTTCTACGAAATTTCATGAAAATAGGGAACAGGCTTGAGAACTAATGAGAACTAACGATGAGATTAGTAAAACGTAACAATTTATAATCTCCCGATAATGTCAAGAACGGCCGGCGTCAAGCCATGTAATCCGAATTAGCGCTACCGCGGAATTTGTACGAGACGTGCGGACGGCAAAGTGTTAATGCAGCCTAGTCGAAACAACAGGCACGCCAGCTACGGGAAAATCATGGAGACTTTCTTATTTAAGTGCAAGATCCCACTGCTCATTGACGTACTCCAACACAGCGCCACAATTAAAGAAAAGAGGTAGGTGAACACACTACGAAAACTGAAGCGCCCCATCAAATCGGAACGCCTATGAATGCTCACGGACGGCATCACTCTATTACAGGTGTGATGCCCGCTCAAATGTTTTCAAGGTAATCTCGAATACGCTGCAGAAGAATCGCTGGGAGGCTCTTACACATTCTACATACAGTCCCGATCTCTCCCCATGATATCTCCATATTTTTGGAGCCCTGAAGAAAGACATTCGTGGCCATCGATTTGCTTCGGATGAAGACGTGGACGCCTACGTATAGTCATTTTTCCGTGAAGGCAATGACAGTTTTGTCTGACTGTGGGATAAATGTATCAACAGTTACGGCAACTACTTTTGCAATAAAAAAAATTTTACTTACTTTTTTTTCTGTGTGTCTCATTTTCATTTGACTGCCCCTTATAATTTCGCACGACTGGCCAATTTCGGCCTTGCAGCTCATTGTCAAGTGCGGTAGGTGCCAACATATCGGAATGTATACGACTATTTAAAAGCCAACATAGTCGTCCACTGTTGGCACCTACGGCACTTCTTGAATGGCCTGCAAGGCCGAAATTGGCCAGTCGTGCGGAACTAGATAAATATGTTGACCAACAGCCGAGGTGGAATCATTACAGTGTCTTTAAACAAGGAAATGACTATTGTTCTTGTTGTGTTACGAAGCGTTGATTTCTTTCTTCTTAGAAAGCCCTTAATCCGATCTCACGTGTGGACCGATATCCCGGAAGCTCGTATTTTGTTCACTAAACGACACTGCGCAACTGTATAGAATCCATTCCAGAAATCAATAAATGTCTTGTCTTCGGCCCCCAGGATTTCACAGAGGAACAGAGTGAAGTGTCATTTACTAAAGGACGCAACGCTCTCTTATTCACACGCTCAGTTGAAACGTTAATTTATTATTCTTCGTGTATCAGTCAGTCCCTACGACCGGCAACGACATAGCACCAAGAGTGTATTCCACAGACAATAAACGGCAAATGACTGTAGAAGGCTACTAACAATTTCTGCAGATTCTGGAAAATTTCATTGGCCCAAATAGTCTGCAGGAGCCCACTGGTTTAATCTCCAGTGTTTAATCCCCAGTCTTCAGCAACATTGATTAGTATGGTGAAGTTGCGTCGTAGCGTCAAGCGTTCAGGGGCATTTTTTGAATTTTCTGAATTGACAAGACGCTGCATCAGATTCAACACTCCTCGAGGGCATCCTGGATAAATGGCGGCTGCCTCCTCTGAGACATATGCAGAACGATGTCACGCTATTTCCTCTGGAACCTGCTGCTCGGCCATTTCTTACAGGGCGGTGGGGACCGACAGGGGACCCTACCACATCACGGAGTCTTCACTGCGACTTTACTTTATTGTTTCAGAACTGATGCTTGATTGTGATCCAGTTGAAGAAGGACGATTCTTTCCCTCTGTGGCGGGAGAGTGATTTTTTCCTTATTAATCAGTGTATTTTTCAGTCAACGGAGTGGTCAGTGTCACAGCATTTGATTAAACAAGCGTCACATGCTTATACGATTCTTCTTGAAGATCGCTTCCTTCTGAGTCTAAACAGTGGGCTAGAGATCGGAGAACAATCCTAAGCCTCCGTGAAGTAACGTATCCGATGTACATCTACGAGTTTGTCTATCATACCCCGTCAGGACAAAAAGTTCCGAAACTGGATTAACAAAGAACAGAGAAAAGTTAAGAAGTGCTTTTATTGCTTAAGAGGTGCTTTTATTGCTTCAAATACTTTAAGTAGTCTCCCTCCACTTGAGAACAACGCACAAAGCGTTCTTGAAAGAATGTGAAAGTGCCAAAAAAAATCCAAGTTTGTGATGCTGTTCAACTCGTGCGTCACATTCGTTTGAACGTCGGTTATGTAATCAAAGCGTTGACACTTCAGGTGAATTTCTACACTTTCTCGTTTAATGTTGAGTTAATACTGATAGCACTGTCTCAGTCTTCCTTTAAAAGAACTGCTGACATTTTGAATTATAGTCAAGCTGCGGCATGCGTCCACGTGTTCTTGCTTTCGATCCTGTTCGTGGGTCAACATGTGTGGGACAAAGTTCGCAGAAACCTTTATTTTCTTCTAAACATTCTGGAGAATGTCTTGTACACTTGATTTAGACATGGAATCTGTGACACAAGAACGTTGATACACAATGGCCACACGTCCACTACCTTACACTGTCTGCACCCATTCTTTTTATGACTCATCATATCCAAATCTATTTTTTAAGTAGCTAGTTCAAACTCCCAACGTAGTTATTGCGCTGACATCGCTTAAAGACCAGGAATAAAGTTAGTCTCGTAACTTTTTGGATGGACGGTGCATATTCTACAACCCACTACAAACCTGTTGCAGAAAGTTTGGGAATCTTTCGTAGGTCACAGGCTTGTTTCAAAGAGGATCCGTTATTCTAGTTCGAGGTCTAGCTCTTTCACATTCGAATCGGTGTGATTGTTAGTCGAGCTGGGTTTGTAGAGAAAACTTCTTTTGTCTGGTGGACGTGTATACTGTTGTGCAGATTCAACAACGAATATGGAATTGAGTCAGACCATTTTTGTTTACTTGTCGTGGTAAAGCTCAGTAACAGTGGCGAGATTAAATTGGTATTGTTTGGATAAGATCACTCAGCGCGTATCAATCGGGCTGTGTGCTGACGTGTAGTAAAACTGGGTCTCGTACATTGATAACACGTAATTGAATGGAAGCTGATTATAGCACCGTACATTGTTTTTCACTTCGCCGGACCGTAAATTCAAAGATGTTAGCCTCTCCTGAAGTATAAAATAGTTTTCACTGGTTCAAGAAATAAGAGATGAGAAAACGATGTTTGTTTTGATTGTCCTAAAATTAAACTTTGTATTTGCTAGTTTGACTGTTCGCGCAGGGCTATAAAGTTATTTTCTTATCCTCAGTGGCGATGCAATTGCTTACTAAGCTGCTTCTTTCAGATTTCCTTCGAAATACACAAAATCCTTCGTTGTATTAAGTCACTAGAGCGCATCACGATGCATAGCCGCTATCTTGGTGAAACGTGTGGCATCACTTTACGAAAAAAATCAGTCTAGAAACTTTTTAGACACACGCAGGCCACGATCAGCTTCTTGTTAAATGAGAGCTGTACGCTAATTAGGACAACAACTTCACGTGACGAAGTTCGTGCTTTAGCATCCAACAATACACTGACGGAAATGGGAAATATCACACCATGAAGCAGTACTCCAATATTTACAAAATGTTGTGGATTTCTTAGTCACCTAATGAGTACTAAACGATGAAACTTTCCTCGCATGCTGTACTGATTTCCGTCATCAACGACATTATGAGGTGTGACCTTCCAAGGACACGAATACTCTCTTCTATTCGTTGGGGCATAGAAGAAAACAGCCTCCGACTGTCATCAAACCATGACTGAAACACATGCTTTGTCAGTTCATGAAGATTTCTGGCGGCAGGTTGCTGTGGAAGTGTATGACCTTCCATCGCATCCTGGACATGCTATATGGGAGAGAAGATTGCGCACGCTACTCAAGTGTCCGTACGCCGCACAGGATGTTTGTGGTGTGAACTAGTGTGTGGTTTTACATTATCCTGCTCGAACATTGCATGCATTGTATTGTATGTTAACCGGGTGCACGGAAACGAAGGAGAGGCTCGGTCCCAGCCGCAGCCGCGGTGGTTCACAACCCCATGTCGACTACTGCAGTCCACTTCACCCATCCGCCGCCCCACACCGAACCACTCTTTCAGGGTTATTGTGCGGTTCAGCCCCTGGTTGACCCCCCCCCCTCCCCCAAGGAACGTCACATACCAGACGAGTGTAACCCCTATGTTTGCGTGGTAGAGTAATGGTGGTGTACGTGTACGTGGAGAACTTTTTTGCGCTGCAAATGCCGACATAGCGTAGCTGAGGTGGAATGAGGGGAACCAGCCCGCATTCGTCGAGGTAGATGGAAAACCGCCTAAAAACCATCCACAGACTGGACGGCTCACCGGATCTCGACGCAATCTGCCGGGAGGATTTGTGCCGGGGACCAGGCGCTCCTTCCCAATCCGGAAAGCCGTGCGTTAGAGCACGCGGCTCGTCGGGTGGGTTAACATTGGGTTTTCATGAGCCCGCCCGGTGACTGCTGAGCAAACATGTTCTCCACGTACGCGTAAACCACCATTACTCTACAACGCAAACTTAGGGGTTACATCTGTCTAGTGTGGGACGTTCCCCCGGGGGTGAGGGGGGTCCACCGGGGGCCGAACCACACAATAACCCTGGGTTCGGTGTGGGGCGACGGAGGGGTGAAGTGGACTGTGGTAGTCGTCGTCGGGTTGTGGATCACTGCGGCTGCGGTGGGGATGGAGCCTCTCCGTCGTTTCTCGGCCCCCGGTTAACATACACTCCTGGAAATGGAAAAAAGAACACATTGACACCGGTGTGTCAGACCCACCATACTTGCTCCGGACACTGCGAGAGGGCTGTACAAGCAATGATCACACGCACGGCACAGCGGACACACCAGGAACCGCGGTGTTGGCCGTCGAATGGCGCTAGCTGCGCAGCATTTGTGCACCGCCACCGTCAGTGTCAGCCAGTTTGCCGTGGCATACGGAGCTCCATCGCAGTCTTTAACACTGGTAGCATGCCGCGACAGCGTAGACGTGAACCGTATGTGCAGTTGACGGAGTTTGAGCGAGGGCGTATAGTGGGCATGCGGGAGGCCGGGTGGACGTACCGCCGAATTGCTCAACACGTGGGGCGTGAGGTCTCCACAGTACATCGATGTTGTCGCCAGTGGTCGGCGGAAGGTGCACGTGCCCGTCGACCTGGGACCGGACCGCAGCGACGCACGGATGCATGCCAAGACCGTAGGATCCTACGCAGTGCCGTAGGGGACCGCACCGCCACTTCCCAGCAAATTAGGGACACTGTTGCTCCTGGGGTATCGGCGAGGACCATTCGCAACCGTCTCCATGAAGCTGGGCTACGGTCCCGCACACCGTTAGGCCGTCTTCCGCTCACGCCCCAACATCGTGCAGCCCGCCTCCAGTGGTGTCGCGACAGGCGTGAATGGAGGGACGAATGGAGACGTGTCGTCTTCAGCGATGAGAGTCGCTTCTGCCTTGGTGCCAATGATGGTCGTATGCGTGTTTGGCGCCGTGCAGGTGAGCGCCACAATCAGGACTGCATACGACCGAGGCACACAGGGCCAACACCCGGCATCATGGTGTGGGGAGCGATCTCCTACACTGGCCGTACACCACTGGTGATCGTCGAGGGGACACTGAATAGTGCACGGTACATCCAAACCGTCATCGAGCCCATCGTTCTACCATTCCTAGACCGGCAAGGGAACTTGCTGTTCCAACAGGACAATGCACGTCCGCATGTATCCCGTGCCACCCAACGTGCTCTAGAAGGTGTAAGTCAACTACCCTGGCCAGCAAGATCTCCGGATCTGTCCCCCATTGAGCATGTTTGGGACTGGATGAAGCGTCGTCTCACGCGGTCTGCACGTCCAGCACGAACGCTGGTCCAAATGAGGCGCCAGGTGGAAATGGCATGGCAAGCCGTTCCACAGGACTACATCCAGCATCTCTACGATCGTCTCCATGGGAGAATAGCAGCCTGCATTGCTGCGAAAGGTGGATATACACTGTACTAGTGCCGACATTGTGCATGCTCTGTTGCCTGTGCCTATGTGCCTGTGGTTCTGTCAGTGTGATCATGTGATGTATCTGACCCCAGGAATGTGTCAATAAAGTTTGCCCTTCCTGGGACAATGAATTCACGGTGTTCTTATTTCAATTTCCAGGAGTGTACAATGCATACAATAACATGGGCATGAAGAGTATGACAAAAGCTTCTCACATTCTACCAACATTCTGGGGAGCATTCAGCCTGCCTTCAGCAACTACCAAATCACTTTTGTTGTCATACCCAACGGCTCCCGACACCGGGGTTGAAGGCGTTGTGTGAGTCTCAAGAGTCGAGGCTACGTTGTCTGTGGACACGTTGACGTCGCAAGCAGAAGCGACGCTCGCCGTTGAACACAGCAGAATCCCACTCAGTGTACCGGTTGACTCTGGCTGTACGCGATGCAAGTTTCTGTTGTGTGTGGTATAGTATTATCAGCCTGTAAACTCTATTTGGGTTTCAACTGTTGTCATCAGTTAGTTTTTCAAAGCCAATCGGACAATCCTGTGATCTTTTCGTGGTACGGGATTCTAGAATGATCCATACCAAACTCATCTCGCCACCCTTTAATCCTAACTCCACCTCGTCACCACTCGTTCTGCATTTATTCGACCTTTCTCAAAGTCCGAAAGATGGCGAGTCTTCAGGCATGCTGTGTTGCAATCTCCATCTCAGAATTTCCACCAACGTAAACACATCCATCAGTGTTCTACGTCTGTGGTAATGGCTTTAATGAAAATACTGAAGGATGAAAGTTTAATCAACATATCCCACAGACTTGGAAACACTGAAATATCACTTGTTTTAGGATATTTATGGTTTTTACATTTTCACCAGCGTATTAGCTCAGCATTTACAACAAGATGGTTGTATAATGAGATTTAGCGTTTTAAACAGATTCGTTTAACCATTATTGCCATAAGTAATACTGAAAGCAGTGACTTCCTCCCTCGCTCACATTTTACTAATTAACGCTGTAAAATCTCTGGAAACTACTATTAAAATGTACAAAGCGTAATGCTTTCATGTTGAAACCAATATATATGGATTAGAAAAGTAATGACAAGTAACTCAATTTCACGAGTTGCATAATTACTGCCTCTGATTCTCTCGAGCTTCTGTTATCACTGACCTAATTTTACTCCTGTCGCAGTAAACGAAATAGAACAGTTCGTAGTGATCCAAAATAAATGAGTGCATTACACAACAGGTGTTGAATAACATGAGGTTTGTTAACCAATTACCATAATTTGCTTGCTGTCTCTTGCCGAACCGTGATTTGAAATAGCTACTGCTTGCCTCCCAACACCTCCTCCCCCTCCTCCCACTCTCCACGCCTCCCCGCCCCGCCCCTCCCTTCCAATCTTCTCTCACTACCAAGATTCGAATCCAGTATCTTTACCACTGTGGCTGCCTCAGTTTAACGCAGTGGGCATGCCAACTATTGTATACATAAGGTTAGCTACGCATATTCAGATTGAGCAACCGAAAGAAAAATCGAAACTTACAGGTTTTGTTCCGTTCTAGGTGAATGGGAGCATGCTACATTTTATTTTGAACCCGTGTTGTGTAGAAATGGAGATATGCGTAATATATACAACTACGAAGTAACCCAAGAATACTATTTAACAATGAGCAATGCGAATAACTTTGCATATGCAAATGATGAGCTTTTTAGCACAATCGAACAAAGTTAGTGAGGTGTCTCACCATCTACATTCTGTATATAAGACCAGATGACGCAGCAGGTTTCTCCTTTACAAATGACATTTGAGTGCTGCTAGTTTGTAAGAAGATGGTGTTACTGCTCGTGTAAGAAGTAGACATGGCTGATGCACGGGTTGCAATTCGACAGCTACAGGACCGTGTCCTTTCGAGACGCTCTTTGTCGTATTGTTTTGTGCTTTGGATAAGAAAGGGAACTTCCACCAGTACGTGTCGGAATCTGACAGAGTTAGTATCATTGCCTTTCAAGATTGCAGTTTATAACTCTGCCATATCTGCTTGCTTTAATCAGGATCTCACGATTGTCAACGGCTCCACGTGGCTAGCGCCCGAGAGAAGTGACACTTCGTTTGTTGAGACGTGCAGGATCGTGCAGGCACGAGTGGACTTACTTCCAGGAAGCTAAGTGTCCACGTGGAGGGTACCGCGACGCCTGGAGCACCACTGACTCTCAGCACGACGGCCATTGTTGTGGCTTCTCTTGAAGGCGCAACAGGGAGAGACTCACCAACAGTAGAGGGCCAATCGAAAACTTTGGACACGGGAGTACACCAAGTCGTTTTTTCAGACGAGCCCCGATTCTGCGAACAGCATCACAATGGACGTTTCCGTACGTGAAGGCTCCGAGGAGTACGAATAGTTCCAGACAGCATTCGTCGTCGTCGTCGTCATATGTGGTGATATGGGGTGGCATTTGGTGCCCGACACGGTGACCACTAGGTCACAAAACAGATAATATTGGCATCAGGTGTTAGATTTATGAGATGTTCATGCCAGTAGCTGTGCCTTTCTTTCGGGACCTCCATTCATTATGTTTCAGCAAAATAACGCAAGGCCACATGCTGCCCGTGCGGTGATGACCGACTACGATGCAGAGGTGATTCGACTATTGCCCCGTCGAGCACGTTTTCCAAATGGGTCACACGTTGAAAACGTCTGGTTCAAATGGCTCTGAGCACTATGCGACTTAACTTCTGAGGTCATCAGTCGCCTAGAACTTAGAACTAATTAAACCTAACTAACCTAAGGACATCACACACATCCATGCCCGAGGCAGGATTCGAACCTGCGACCGTAGCGGTCACGCGGTTCCAGACTGAAGCGCCTTTAACCGCACGGCCACACCGGCCGGCCAAAACGTCTGGTTGTGAGTTCCCGAGGCACTGAGTAACCAATCGCCAGCCACTGCGTTCGATGAACTCGGGCATAGAGTCGAAGCAGCATGGCTCATCCAAGCTCATTTCAAGTCGATGTCCAGCCGCTACGAGTTATTATTGTTGTCGGCATACTTGTGTACTAAATTTCATATCCTGTACATCGTCAATTCATCTGAGTTCTTCCTACTATACTGTACAAGCATAAAAAGCAAATTTTAATTATTTTATGTCCTTCCTAGCTTTGCAGTTTTTATTGACCAAGAGTGTACAGTTGTGGTTCAAGCAATAAATACTGTTTCCTCCAACTAGGTCTTCGAAAGAGATTTATGTTACTTTTGATTGATTGTGGAACGACATCCATCAGCAAATGGTAACGTTACTCTCGCGAGGCAAAGGCAGCCACAAGTCGAGTCACAGATGGACTTTTGGAAGAACGCGTGAAGAAGGAACTCCGATGCAGCTTTCCTGGTAGTAAACCAATCGAGAGCAGCGAGGTGTATGACGGGTAGCGTCCGATCGGTCAACTTAGAGCACAGCTGTCTGCATAGGAAACGTATTTGACCTACCAGCCCGTGCCTGTAAAGAACTTTATGAAATGGCGATATTTCAGTTTTACTTATTCTTTGAGTTCTTACGAGTATCTTTGGCTTGCCCTACCCTTCTTAAACGTTAATATTGTTGCCCTGCGCGTGACAGCCTTACTTAGTCCATACGACTCGTCAAGCAACAGAGAAAAAGATAATTGACGAATCACCTTGTAGATTACTAGCTTTACTTTCGATAAAGGTATAACACTGATTACTCGTGCACTGCGACTTTAGTTTGTGGTTTCATTGGTACAATATGATCAGTAGTGTGTTATGTATTCGACCGTAAAAGTAACCAGATACATGCGAAGTACTGATTATTGTTCGAGAGTCGAGAGTGATTGGTTGAAGCAAGTCTACGAAACACAGCTAACGTATAACGTTTATCAGAAGTTTCAATATTTAGTGCTATAATGGTGTTCACAAGTCGCTGGAAGCCCTCATCAGCGAAACATGCCTCATAGTTAACGTCGCAGACGCATTTTAGTGATAAGACGTACCCAATTGAAGTCCTGCTGACGGAAAGAAACATCACTGTCTTTAACTGCCGGCAACATAAATGCAAGTGATAGCGTAAGATCTCAGATCAAAAGGCTATGCAACAGTATTCTGCGTTAAATCCCGAACTTCCAAACAGTATTTCGTAGATTGAATGCATGAGACACAGTCCATAGAAACTGTCTAAGGAGGTTCAATGTTTAATGGATTGAATACGCGTTCAGGATGAGAAAAAATCGGCCATACATGTGTTTTTCCGAAGTTTCGCGAAATCACAAACGCTTCCGTGCCCCACATTTGTCCAAGAATAACTTGAGCTCTGTCCTAAAGACATTGTTGCCGCCGGCATTTTAGATACTAAGCATCCATACTTTTTATTCTGATCAGTCAATCGGATGGACACCAAGCTGGGTGGCGTGTTACTTATATTCCGAAGAAACTAGTAACCTCACCCGAGATTCTTTAAACAATCAAATTCCCGTGCACAAATCGTCTTATTTCCGAAACTATGTCATTCGGCACATAATATTGCAGTCGCATTCTGTGGTATGTGTGGATACTGGCTGCAAAATGTGTTGCGAATAGAGTTAGTTGTAATCTTCATTACTCTATGGAAGGTGTCAGCGAGAAAATGTTTGAAAAAGGTTTAAAATTGGATGCTATGTTTGTTTAAAATCGCTGTGTGCTCCCAATCTCAAATACTGAGTGCATAAATTCTGGGTAATCTGCACGTCGTGGATGACGCTGCCTCAAGACAAAGGTACACGCTGATGAGCCAGAACATTATCACCACCTGCGTAATTGACGTTATGTCCACCTTTGGCACGGATAACAGTGGCGACGCTTCGAAACATGGAAGCAATTAGGCCTTGATAGGTTGCTGGAGGGAGCTGGCACCACTTCTGCACACACAAGTTACCTAATTTTCGTAAATTTCTGGAAGGGGGCGATGAGCTCTGACGCCACATTGGATCACATCCCAGATATGTTCGATAGGGTTCAAATCTGGAGAATTGTGGGGGGGGGGGGGGGGGGAGGGGGACACATCAACTGGAACTCGCCACTGTGTTCCTCGAACCTCTCCATCACACTTCTGGCCCTCTGACATTCCGCATTATCATGTTGAAAAATTCCGCTGCTGTCGAGAAACATGATCGTCTATAGGGATGCACGTGGTCCGCAACTAGTGTACGATATACATTCGTTGTCATAGTGCCTTGTACGAGATCCACTGGACTCATGGATGCCTTCTTGAATGTTCCCCTAGAGCATAATGGAGCCACTGACAGCTTGTCTCCGTCCTGCAGTACATATGTCAAGAAGGTGTTACCCCGGAAGTGGCTGATTCGTGCCCTCCCATCGGCATGGTGAAGGAGGTATCGAGATTCAGCGGACCATGCAACGCTCTGCCACTGCGCCAATGTCCAGAGCTGATCATGACGTGCCCATTTCAGTCTTAGTTGCCGATGTCGTGGTGTTAACATTGGTCCATTCAGCGGTCGTCGACTGCAAAGGCCCATCGTTAGGAGTGTTCTGTGCACTGTGTGTTCAGACACGTTTGTACTCTGCCCAGCCTTAAAGCCTGATGTTAATTCCGCCACAGTTCGCCTCCTGTCCTGTTTTACCAGTCTGCCCAGCCTACGACGTCCGACATCTGAACTGAGGGGTGGACTCCCATCCCCACGACGTCTCGACGTGGTTTCACCTTGGTTTCGCCATGTGTTGAAGACACACACCACAGCACTCTTCGAACACCCGACAAGTAGTGCAGTTTCCAAAATTATCATGCCGACCGTCCAGGTCATCAGAAACTGCCCTTGGTCAAATTCAGATAGATCCCACGCCTTCCCAATTCTACACACATACAGCACGCTCACTGATACTACATGCACCGTGCGTGTGCCTGATTAGCAGTCATTCCTCGCCAGGTGAAGCTATTTATTGTCTTCTGGACGGTTTTATATCGACAGTAGATCGGTGCTCATGCTGTTCTGGCTGATCAGTGTACAAGGTGCTCCAGAAATCATGCCGACCGTCCAGGTCATCAGAAACTGCCCTTGGTCAAATTCAGATAGATCCCACGCCTTCCCAATTCTACACACATACAGCACGCTCACTGATACTACATGCACCGTGCGTGTGCCTGATTAGCAGTCATTCCTCGCCAGGTGAAGCTATTTATTGTCTTCTGGACGGTTTTATATCGACAGTAGATCGGTGCTCATGCTGTTCTGGCTGATCAGTGTACAAGGTGCTCCAGAAATCATGCCGACCGTCCAGGTCATCAGAAACTGCCCTTGGTCAAATTCAGATAGATCCCACGCCTTCCCAATTCTACACACATACAGCACGCTCACTGATACTACATGCACCGTGCGTGTGCCTGATTAGCAGTCATTCCTCGCCAGGTGAAGCTATTTATTGTCTTCTGGACGGTTTTATATCGACAGTAGATCGGTGCTCATGCTGTTCTGGCTGATCAGTGTACAAGGTGCTCCAGAAATCATGCCGACCGTCCAGGTCATCAGAAACTGCCCTTGGTCAAATTCAGATAGATCCCACGCCTTCCCAATTCTACACACATACAGCACGCTCACTGATACTACATGCACCGTGCGTGTGCCTGATTAGCAGTCATTCCTCGCCAGGTGAAGCTATTTATTGTCTTCTGGACGGTTTTATATCGACAGTAGATCGGTGCTCATGCTGTTCTGGCTGATCAGTGTACAAGGTGCTCCAGAAATCATGCCGACCGTCCAGGTCATCAGAAACTGCCCTTGGTCAAATTCAGATAGATCCCACGCCTTCCCAATTCTACACACATACAGCACGCTCACTGATACTACATGCACCGTGCGTGTGCCTGATTAGCAGTCATTCCTCGCCAGGTGAAGCTATTTATTGTCTTCTGGACGGTTTTATATCGACAGTAGATCGGTGCTCATGCTGTTCTGGCTGATCAGTGTACAAGGTGCTCCAGAAATCATGCCGACCGTCCAGGTCATCAGAAACTGCCCTTGGTCAAATTCAGATAGATCCCACGCCTTCCCAATTCTACACACATACAGCACGCTCACTGATACTACATGCACCGTGCGTGTGCCTGATTAGCAGTCATTCCTCGCCAGGTGAAGCTATTTATTGTCTTCTGGACGGTTTTATATCGACAGTAGATCGGTGCTCATGCTGTTCTGGCTGATCAGTGTACAAGGTGCTCCAGAAATCATGCCGACCGTCCAGGTCATCAGAAACTGCCCTTGGTCAAATTCAGATAGATCCCACGCCTTCCCAATTCTACACACATACAGCACGCTCACTGATACTACATGCACCGTGCGTGTGCCTGATTAGCAGTCATTCCTCGCCAGGTGAAGCTATTTATTGTCTTCTGGACGGTTTTATATCGACAGTAGATCGGTGCTCATGCTGTTCTGGCTGATCAGTGTACAAGGTGCTCCAGAATTTAGTTTGGAACTTCGGTGTCACGTAACTCGGCTTGTAATTAACTTAGAGAAAAAAGTAAAGTTTGTCTCACGCACTAGTTCAAAAGATTTTATGTAAGGCTACGAACAAATGTTTTGCCTTTCCAGCTGACAAGAGCAACATAACTGAAAAACATATTTTCTTTGTTGTTGCTAGGTGCTAGGAGCATCATAAACGAATCGAAGAGTGCTCTGCACAGGAAAAGGCACAGTGTATGGCTTGGTTTATTGAAACGAAGTCAGACACCATAGTTCAGAGAAATTCCTGGACCCGAAACGGGAAACCACAACCTTCTCAGCCTTCCACGAGAAAATAGCACAGCAGCCTCATGGAATAGGATTTGAAGCGCCACGTAGGCAGGTGTGAGATAACGAGCATTTCGCGAACATTTAAGTAAATGGCCGAAACAGTCAGACTTCAGGAATTGTGAAACGAACCCTGTCGTCCAGGACCGGATGCCATATAGGGCGCAGATTCACCGCGAGATGCGGAAACTCACAGGCGCCTGTTGTCTATTGAGGCCTAAGCGCTGTAGTGTGCTACTGAGGCGGACGAGAACCTACGTCATAGGGAAAACCAGTAGAAGGCTTTTGTGGCCAAGGAAAGGTAGAAGTGTTAAATATGGCGGACCTAAGATCGGCCATAAAAGAAACTTTTATGAAAACTATTTAATTCTGTAGTAATGCAGGGAATCAAGCCACAGTAATTTTAATCTGCCGTCCTCCATAAAATTTAATGGTGATCCCAATAAAACTTGAATATTGATCATATCTATAGTAGTTTAGGATTTACTCTTAAAGCGAAACAAGTTTTGTAACAAAGACCTGAATGCTAAAATCTGAACGCTTTGGTCGATCTTAACGATCGACATTTCGTATAGAAGCGCATCATTAAAATGACAAACGTTGTAGACATCAACTCTGTAACTTTATTTGTTCAAAAGATATAGTAATTTTCAACTATCATTATTTACAGTGAAGCATCAGATCATCATTTCCTCCACACAAAACACATTGAACGATGACAGCATGACAACTTATTGAATCATTAGGTAATAGAATATTTGTTGTACAGTTTAGTGCATAATACTTACTTTTGTTCTTTATTTATTTATCAGAAAGCACATTGGTGCAAGGCTACTGGCCGTGACATTCAAAGTTAAGAAGGAAATTGTATTTGTTTTATGTAAAACAATTTAACGTGTGTTATGTACTAAATATTATTGTTACTTTATTTAGAACGTGAAAGTGGCCAAGCTTTGAGTATTTAAATATGTTAAAATGTAAAATAATGTAGAATAAGCTGTAGCCAATCATATGGACAGCTTCAGGAAAGGGAACTGCATTAGTCAGTTGAGCGAAGATGTTCGGCGCGCGGGAAACGCGGCCGGGGACGGGCAGAGTGCTGGTGGGGACGCGAAAGCGGACAGTTCGGCTGGAGACACCGAAGGAACAGTTCGGATTGAGACGCGAAAGCGGACAGTCGGTCTTTAGGTAGCTAGGAAGTGAAACGACTTAGAAAACTTCGCGTTGTGTGGTATCTCGGGACTTAGGCTCTGAGCGGTGAGCAGCCACGCGCCTGGTGTGTACTTGAACGTTTCGCGTAATTAACGAGGTGGAGAGTTGAACTTTTAATTTACGGTGAGATTGTGAATGATCGAACTGTGTCAAATGGATATGCGCTCGAGTGTAATAGTAATTCTAAATACGACCACTTTCGTTATTAATTTCCTTTCTGAATAAACATTATTCTAACTAAATCGCAACTGTGTTGCCTACATCATTTATGGGTTGTTAATTTAGTTCCCTATATTATTATTACTGTTATTATATGTTATATTAACTTTGTATTTCGCAAATTTGCCATCAGCCAGACAATTTAACCACCTACTGGGTGTTTCAAAAATGACCGGTATATTTGAAACGGCAATATAAACTAAACGAGCAGCGATAGAAATACACCGTTTGTTGCAATATGCTTGGGACAACAGTACATTTTCAGGCAGACAAACTTTCGAAATTACAGTAGTTACAATTTTCAACAACAGATGGCGCTGCCGTCTGGGAAACTCTATAGTACGATATTTTCCACATATCCACCATGCGTAGCAATAATATGGCGTAGTCTCTGAATGAAATTACCCGAAACCTTTGACAACGTGTCTGGCGGAATGGCTTCACATGCAGATGAGATGTACTGCTTCAGCTGTTCAATTGTTTCTGGATTCTGGCGGTACACCTGGTCTTTCAAGTGTCCCCACAGAAAGAAGTCACAGGGGTTCATGTCTGGCGAATAGGGAGGCCAATCCACGCCGCCTCCTGTATGTTTCGGATAGCCCAAAGCAATCACACGACCATCGAAATATTCATTCAGGAAATTAAAGACGTCGGCCGTGCGATGTGGCCGGGCACCATCTTGCATAAACCACGAGGTGTTCGCAGTGTCGTCTAAGGCAGTTTGTACCGCCACAAATTCACGAAGAATGTCCAGATAGCGTGATGCAGTAATCGTTTCGGATCTGAAAAATGGGCCAATGATTCCTTTGGAAGAAATGGCGGCCCAGACCAGTACTTTTTGAGGATGCAGGGACGATGGGACTGCAACATGGGGCTTTTCGGTTCCCCATATGCGCCAGTTCTGTTTATTGACGAAGCCATCCAGGTAAAAATAAGCTTTGTCAGTAAACCAAATGCTGCCCACATGCATATCGCCGTCACCAATCCTGTGCACTATATCGTTAGAGAATGTCTCTCGTGCAGCAATGGTAGCGGCGCTAAGGGGTTGCCGCGTTTGAATTTTGTATGGACAGAGGTGTAAACTCTGGCACATGAGACGATACGTGGATGTTGACGTCATTTGGACCGCAGCTGCAACACGGCGAACGGAAACCCGAGGCCGCTGTTGGATCACCTGCTGCACTAGCTGCGCGTTGCCCTCTGTGGTTGCCGTACGCGGTCGCCCTACCTTTCCAGCACGTTCATCCATCACATTCCCAGTCCGTTGAAATTTTTCAAACAGATCCTTTATTGTATCGCTTTTCGGTCCTTTGGTTACATTAAACCTCCGTTGAAAACTTCGTCTTGTTGCAACAACACTGTGTTCTAGGCGGTGGAATTCCAACACCAGAAAAATCCTCTGTTCTAAGGAATAAACCATGTTGTCTACAGCACACTTGCACGTTGTGAACAGCACACGCTTACAGCAGAAAGACGACGTACAGAATGGCGCACCCACAGACTGCGTTGTCTTCTATATCTTTCACATCACTTGCAGCGCCATCTGTTGTTGAAAATTGTAACTACTGTAATTTCGAAAGTTTGTCCGCCTGAAAATGTACTGTTGTCCCAAGCATATTGCAACAAACGGTGTATTTCTATCGCTGCTCGTTTAGTTTTTATTGCCGTTTCAAATACACCGGTCATTTTTGAAACACCCTGTAGTTTGATCCAAGACACTTCGACGAAGAGGAACAGAATGTGAGCCCGAACATCTATGGGATGATAGCTCGCAGAGGCCAAAGAGAAGTGACGAACATACTGAGCGAATTCGACACGTTTTCCAGTATTTACAAAAGTCTGTTCGTAAGGTATGAAAAGAACTGTGAGTACCTCGTACTATAGTGCACTGGATACTCTGAAAGTGTCTTCAACTGTTGTCTTACAGACATCAGCTGTTACAGGAAATGAAACCAGGTGATAAGTCAAAAAGTGCTGCATTTACTCAGGGCATTATTCGAAGTGTGGATAGGAAAGAAGAATTTCTGAGACACGTAGCAGTCTGAGATGAATCAATGAATGTGTTTGGGAATGCACGTAGAACTTGGTTAAAGAACAAGGAAACAAATTTTAGCTGATGCATTAGATAAGCTCTACTTTCTATATATAAGTTAATTAGAAGTTGAGTTACATGACACTGAAGCTGTAAAAAGTACGTATGTTTTGGGACATGTTCAACCTTTGACGTAAGATTATGTCTCTCAATGAGTAGTTTAGGAAAGCATTTTTAACATTTGATTTCGGACAATATTTATATGACATGTGAAAAATCAAAATTTTTTTGCCACTGGGTGCCATTAGTTAGGCAACCTGCAACTGCGCCGCGCGTGTGTTAGTCGACTTAGTAATATGCATAGACAGGCGAAATGAGGACAGAGTGAATATGTTCTTAGCCTGAAAGTGATAAACTGTTTTAACGTAGGAACGATTTTTCGTCGCTATACCCGGCTCCGTAGCCGACGTCGCTGTCTCACGCCACTGAGGCGGAACTCGCCCAGAGGTAAGCTGACCCGAGCCCCGGTGATGGATGTGGTTTTCACTTCCAGTATTTCGTCGGCAACGGGAGGAGAGATGGTGGCGTACAGTTCTTGATCATCAGTCTTTGCGACAGCGTCCCATGATGCGAGGGTACGTGACACTGTTGATGATTACCTGTCCGTTGGGTGGGACGTTATGCTCGGTTGTGTCTGTAAGTAGGCTGTTTAGGTTTTTATGTTCGTAACGCCACGTAGCGCTCTGTATGAAAATCACTGATTGCGCTGTGTGCAGTCTGTGGCTGGTTTGCTTTTTTGGAATGTTCTAGTGTTGGGCAGTTGGATGTGAACAGCGCGTAGCGTTGCGCAGTTGGAGGTGAGCCTCCAGCAGTGATGGATGTGGAGAGAGAGATGGCAGAATTTTGAGAGCGGACGATCTGGACGTGTGTCCATCAGAGAGAGTAAATTTGTAAGACTGGATGTCATGAACTGATATATATATATATATATATATATATATATATATATATATATATATATATATATACTCCAGGAAATGGAAAAAAGAACCCATTGACACCGGTGTGTCAGACCCACCATACTTGCTCCGGACACTGCGAGAGGGCTGTACAAGCAATGATCACACGCACGGCACAGCGGACACACCAGGAACCGCGGTATTGGCCGTCGAATGGCGCTAGCTGCGCAGCATTTGTGCACCGCCGCCGTCAGTGTCAGCCAGTTTGCCGTGGCATACGGAGCTCCATCGCAGTCTTTAACACTGGTAGCATGCCGCGACAGCGTGGACGTGAACCGTATGTGCAGTTGACGGACTTTGAGCGAGGGCGTATAGTGGGCATGCGGGAGGCCGGGTGGACGTACCGCCGAATTGCTCAACACGTGGGCCGTGCAGGTGAGCGCCACAATCAGGACTGCATACGACCGAGGCACACAGGGCCAACACCCGGCATCATGGTGTGGGGAGCGATCTCCTACACTGGCCGTACACCACTGGTGATCGTCGAGGGGACACTGAATAGTGCACGGTACATCCAAACCGTCATCGAACCCATCGTTCTACCATTCCTAGACCGGCAAGGGAACTTGCTGTTCCAACAGGACAATGCACGTCCGCATGTATCCCGTGCCACCCAACGTGCTCTAGAAGGTGTAAGTCAACAACCCTGGCCAGCAAGATCTCCGGATCTGTCCCCCATTGAGTATGTTTGGGACTGGATGAAGCGTCGTCTCACGCGGTCTGCACGTCCAGCACGAACGCTGGTCCAACTGAGGCGCCAGGTGGAAATGGCATGGCAAGCCGTTCCACAGGACTACATCCAGCATCTCTACGATCGTCTCCATGGGAGAATAGCAGCCTGCATTGCTGCGAAAGGTGGATATACACTGTACTAGTGCCGATATTGTGCATGCTCTGTTGCCGTGTCTATGTGCCTGTGGTTCTGTCAGTGTGATCATGTGATGTATCTGACCCCAGCAATGTGTCAATAAAGTTTCCCCTTCCTGGGACAATGAATTCACGGTGTTCTTATTTCAATTTCCAGGAGTATATATATATATATATATATATATATATATATATATATATATATATATATATATATATATATATATATATATTATGACTTTTGAACACTATTAAGGTAAATACATTGTTTGTTCTCTATAAAATCTTTCATTTGCTAACTATGCCCATCAGTAGTTAGTGACTTCAGTAGTTAGAATCTTTTATTTAGCTGGCATTATTGGCACTCGCTGTATTGCAGTAGTTCGAGTAATGAAGATTTTTGTGAGGTAAGTGATTCGTGAAAGGTATAGCTTATTGTTAGTCAGGGCCATTCTTTTATAGGGATTTTTGAAAGTGAGATCGCGTTGCGCTAAAATATTGTGTATCAGTTTATAGTGTTTTATTTAGTTGGCAGTATTGACGCTCGCTGTATTGCAGTAGTTCGAGTAATGAAGATTTTTGTGAGGTAAGTGATTCATGAAAGGTATAAGTTATTGTTAGTCAGGGCCATTCTTTTGTAGGGATTATTCAAAGTCAGATCGCGTTGTGCTAAAAATATTGTGTGTCAGTTTAGTGATGATCAGAATAAGTAAAGAGAGAAGTGCCTGAGTACGTTCAGTTTTGCTCAGCTGTTTGAAAATCAAGTAACGTAAGGGGTTCATCAGCACAGTAATTCACTGATTTTTCTAAGGGGATGTCTCATAAATCAGTACAAAAGAATGGCCCTGACTAACAATAACCTATACCTTTCATGAATCACTTACCTCACAAAAATCTTCGTTACTCGAACTACTGCAATACAGCGAGCGCCACTACTGCTAGCTAAATAAAAGATTCTAACTACTGAAGGCACTAACTACTGATAGGCATAGTCAGCAAATGAAAGATTTTGATAGAGAACAAACAATGTATTTACCTTAATAGTGTTCAAAAGTCATCAGTTCATGACATCCAGTCTCACAAATTTACTATGTAAGTAGGCTGTTTAGGTTTTTATGTTGGTAACGCCATATAGCGCTCTATATGAAAATCACTGACAGTGCTGTGTGCAGTCTGTGGCTGGTTTGCACTGTTGGAATTTGCTATTCTAGTGTTGGGCAGTTGGATGTGAACAGCGCGTAGCGTTGCGCAGTGAGGGTGAAGCGCCGGCAGTGGTGGATGTGGGGAGAGAGATGGCGGAGTTTTGAGAGCGGATGATCTGGACGTGTGTCCATCAGAGACAGTACATTTGTGAGACTGGATGTCATGAACTGATATATATATATATATATATATATATATATATATATATATATATATATATATATATAATGACTTTTGAACACTATTAAGGTAAATACATTGTTTGTTCTCTATCAAAATCTTTCATTTGCTGACTATCCCAATCATATAAAACGTCCCTTTAGAATAAATTATGAATTACTGTGCTGGAAAACCTCTTACGTTATTTGCTTTTCAAACAGCTGAGCAAAACTGAACGTACTCAGACATCACTCTCTTTACTTATTCTGGTCAGCACTAAACTGACACACAATATTTTTAGCGCAACGCAATCTGACTTCCAAAAATCCCTACAAAAGAATGGCCCTGACTAACATTAACCTATACCTCACAAAAATCTTCGTTACTCGAACTACTGCAATACTGCGAGCGCCACTACTGCTAGCTAAATAAAAGATTCAAACTACTGAACTTTGCTTACAGAGGACGATAACTACGACACTTCGACAGAATTATCTTACAAGACGCACAGTTTAGCGCTATGGTACACGTATTTGAGTGATTAATTGTGTACTTAAAACATTTATGTTTAAAGATTTTTGAATTACAATGATACAAAGGTTTTCCGTGATACATTTCATTCCATTGCTGTAATCAGTAACAGCTGAGGGTATAATTACATTAATCCTCAGGCGGGTCCACGCTAACTTTGTGTACCATGTGTTTGGCAAGCACAAGGAGCCCTATCTAATATGGTATTTGCTTATACAACTTTACACATCGGTACCATATTTCTCTAAATAGAGAACAGCTGAGACCAAGTGGTCTGAATGTTACCGATTTTTAACGATCACTACATGGGGGCCAGCTGCCAACTTATCGCGCCCTTACCACAACTAGTCTACTGGACGCTTGCAACATACCAATTTGTATAGATTACCAATTAATAATGAGATTGGTACATATGCGGTCCGAGGTGTCGTCCCTCAATGTTAATACTGGCTCTCCAGCAAAAAGCTTTGACGACCACTGGCCTATATAAGTGCCACCACACTCACAGGGGATATTAAAAATTCGAGGGACCTTGAGACTCTCCTTAACAGGGCGCTTCATCTCCTTCATTTTCTTAGGAGGACGAAAATTCGGTCTTATACGGGACCCAACTTTGACGTACGGCAGAAAAACCATGGAGCTACGCCAGATGATGTTACAAAAAATCTCAGAGTCCGAGCTTCTAGACCTCCCAGGTTGTACGGACTACCGAAGATCCACAAGGATAATGTTCACTCAAGACCTTTTGTCAGTGCAATTGGTTCTCCTATTTACAAGCTGGCCAAATACCTAGCACAGTTGATGATTCCTATAGTCGGCCGGTGTGAACATCACATTAAAAACTCCCAGATGTTCATTGAGAAAATCAAACGGATTAGAGTTGGTCCAAATGACATTTTAGTCAGCCTGGATGTGGTATCACTGTTCACAAAAGTGGTGGACACTTTGAAATGCTGGCGAATCTTTTTCCTCCTGAAACTATAAAGTTGTTCGGGCATGTGATGACTTCCTGTATGGTAATAAATTTTATGAAATGACGGACGGTATGGCAATGGGCTCTGTGTTGTCTCCATCACTGCCTAACTTTTTTAAGGAGAATTTTGAAGAACGTGCATTATAATCGGCTCCCCTCCGTCCATCCTTATTTTATCGTTATGTTGATGATACATACGTGGTCTGGCCACACGGCACAGAAGCTCTCGAATAATTCATGGAACACATGAACAGCATACATCCGAACATCCGGTTCACTGTCGAGATGGAGAAGGAAGGGAGGCTGCCTTTCTTAGACGTTTTAGTACAACGACAGGCGGACGGGCGTCTCGGCCACTCTGTACACCGTAAGCCGGCGCATACCGATTTATACCTGAATGCACAGAGTTTCCATCAACCTGCTCAGAAGAGAGCCGTTTTGAACACGTTGGTACATAGAGCCAAAACTGTTTCTGACGAGGACCACTTAAAGTCCGAGGTTAACCATCTGAAATACGAGTTCCGAAATAATGGCTGTGGTGCACGGGATATAAAGGCAGCGTTCTCCAAGAAAAGGAAACATGAAAATGCTGCACACTCACAGGATGAAACATCGATTGCGCTATATCCACAAAATAGGAAGAGTCTGTGTAGACGGGTATAAGACCAATTTTTCGTCCTCCTATGAAAATGAAGGGAACGATGCGCACTGTTAAAGACAGTCTCGGCCTCAGGGTCCCTGGAATTTATAATATCCCCTGTGAGTGTGGCAGCAATTGTCTAGGTCATACCGTTCGTACGGTTTTCTACCGCTATGCAGAACACCAACTCCATATTAAAAGTAGGAAACTGGAGAAATCGGCAATTGCGGAGCACAGCCTCACGAACAAACATAAAATATTGTTCGATGAAACAAGAATTCTGTCCCATGGCTACACATACTGTTATCAAGAAGGCTGCTGAAATAAGAATGGGCCAGAAGAACTTTGACCGTGATAGCGGATACTATCTGAGCGGTGCATGGAAACGAGCGCTCGATGCAGAGAAGCAGTAGAGACATTCCTTCCAAGATTTACGTTCTAACGGAAGCGGTGACGCCATCTGCGCACACATTGACAACGTCTGCGACAGCAGTACGTAATCGCCGACCAGTCACAAGCCGACCAATCAGAAGCCGTCCACGGGCTGTAAAAGGCCAATACAGCAGCAGTGCTCCTGACGATGACGATGGAGGCTATCGTCGAAAGCAAGAGATTTTATCCCGAATTGACGCGGCAAGACAACCGAAAATGTTTTACGTATAAGTGCCGTCGCGATAGACTTCGTTCTCAGTAATAATCTTGTCAATCTGTTTGAAAAACCTACTGATTAGAGGCACACGTACTGATGAGGCGAAAGATTATGACTACTGCCCGCCGTGACGTCGAATGCGGTCTGGTGGCTCTGCGTGCACGTGACGCAGTAAGGAACGTGTATAAGCAGAGACGAGTGGGGAACCATTCTAGCGGCGATACTGCCGCAAATGGGTAAATCCACGGCCACAAGCAAAAAAAATTGAAATTTGTGGTAAGTTCAATGGGACCAAACTGCTGAGTTCATCGGTCCCTAGGATTACACACTACTTAATCTAACTTAAACGAACTTACGCTGAGGACAACACACACATCCATGCCCAAGGGGCGACTCGAACCTCCGAAGGGGGGAGCCGCGGAACCGTGGCAAGGCGCCCAAGACCGCACGGCTACGCCGAGCGGCCACTGACACAAGCCTTGTTGACAAAGGGCAGATTGTTATGGTCCAGGGCGTGACTACGGGCGTCTCGAAAGCTACACCTACATCTATACTCCGCGAGCCACCTTACGGTGTGTGGCGGAGGGTACTTATTGTACCACTATCTGATCCCCCCTTCCCTGTTCCATTCACGAATTGTGCGTGGGAAGAACGACTGCTTGTAAGTCTCCGTATTTGCTCTAATTTCTCGGATCTTTTCGTTGTGATCATTACGCGAGATATATGTGGGCGGTAGTAATATGTTGCCCATCTCTTCCCGGAATGTGCTCTCTCGTAATTTCGATAATAAACCTCTCCGTATTGCGTAACGCCTTTCTTGAAGTGTCCGCCACTGGAGCTTGTTCAGCATCTCCGTAACGCTCTCGCGCTGACTAAATGTCCCCATGACGAATCGCGCTGCTTTTCGCTGGATCATGTCTATCTCTTCTATTAATCCAACCTGGTAAGGGTCCCATACTGATGAGCAATACTCAAGAATCGGACGAACAAGCGTTTTGTAAGCTACTTCTTTCGTCGATGAGTCACATTTTCTTAGAATTCTTCCTATGAATCTCAACCTGGCGCCTGCTTTTCCCACTATTTGTTTTATGTGATCATTCCACTTCAGATCGCTCCGGATAGTAACTCCTAAGTATTTTACGGTCGTTACCGCTTCCAATGATTTACCACCTATGGCATAATCGTACTGGAATGGATTTCTGCCCCTATGTATGCGCATTATATTACATTTATCTACGTTTAGGGAAAGCTGCCAGCTGTCGCACCATGCATTAATCCTCTGCAGGTCCTCCTGGAGTACGTACGAGTCTTCTGATGTTGCTACTTTCTTGTAGACAACCGTGTCATCTGCAAATAGCCTCACGGAGCTACCGATGTTGTCAACTAAGTCATTTATGTATATTGTAAACAATAAAGGTCCTATCACGCTTCCCTGCGGTACTCCCGAAATTACCTCTACATCTGCAGATTTTGAACCGTTAAGAATGACATGTTGTGTTCTTTCTTCTAGGAAATCCTGAATCCAATCACAAACCTGGTCCGATATTCCGTAAGCTCGTATTTTTTTCACTAAACGTAAGTGCGGAACCGTATCAAATGCCTTCCTGAAGTCCAGGAATACGGCATCAATCTGTTCGCCAGTGTCTACGGCACTGTGAATTTCTTGGGCAAATAGGGCGAGCTGAGTTTCACATGATCTCTGTTTGCGGAATCCATGTTGGTTATGATGAAGGAGATTTGTATTATCTAAGAACGTCATAATACGAGAACACAAAACATGTTCCATTATTCTACAACAGATTGACGTAAGCGAAATAGGCCTATAATTATTCGCATCTGATTTATGACCCTTCTTGAAAATGGGAACGACCTGCGCTTTCTTCCAGTCGCTAGGTACTTTACGTTCTTCCAGCGATCTACGATAAATTGCTGATAGAAAGGGGGCAAGTTCTTTAGCATAATCACTGTAGAATCTTAAGGGTATCTCGTCTGGTCCGGATGCTTTTCCGCTACTAAGTGATAGCAGTTGTTTTTCAATTCCGATATCGTTTATTTCAATATTTTCCATTTTGGCGTCCGTGCGACGGCTGAAGTCAGGGACCGTGTTACGATTTTCCGCAGTGAAACAGTTTCGGAACACTGAATTCAGTATTTCTGCCTTTCTTCGGTCGTCCTCTGTTTCGGTGCCATCGTGGTCAACGAGTGACTGAATAGGGGATTTAGATCCGCTTACCGATTTTACATATGACCAAAACTTTTTAGGGTTCTTGTTTAGATTGTTTGCCAATGTTTTATGTTCGAATTCGTTGAATGCTTCTCTCATTGCTCTCTTTACGATCTTTTTCGTTTCGTTCAGCTTTTCCTTATCAGCTATGATTCGACTACTCTTAAACCTATGATGAAGCTTTCTTTGTTTCTGTAGTACCTTTCGTACATGATTGTTATACCACGGTGGATCTTTCCCCTCGCTTTGGACCTTAGTCGGTACGAACTTATCTAAGGCGTACTGGACGATGTTTCTGAATTTTTTCCATTTTTGTTCCACATCCTCTTCCTCAGAAATGAACGTTTGATGGTGGTCACTCAGATATTCTGCGATTTGTGCCCTATCACTCTTGTTAAGCAAATATATTTTCCTTCCTTTCTTGGCATTTCTTATTACACTTGTAGTCATTGATGCAACCACTGACTTATGATCACTGATACCCTCTTCTACATTCACGGAGTCGAAAAGTTCCGGTCTATTTGTTGCTATGAGGTCTAAAACGTTAGCTTCACGAGTTGGTTCTCTAACTATCTGCTCGAAGTAATTCTCGGACAAGGCAGTCAGGATAATGTCACAAGAGTCTCTGTCCCTGGCTCCAGTTCTGATTGTGTGACTATCCCATTCTATACCTGGTAGATTGAAGTCTCCCCCTATTACAATAGTATGATCACGAAACTTCTTCACGACGTTCTGCAGGTTCTCTCTGAGGCGCTCAACTACTACGGTTGCTGATGCAGGTGGTCTATAGAAGCATCCGACTATCATATCTGACCCACCTTTGATACTTAACTTAACCCAGATTATTTCACATTCGCATTCGCTAATAACTTCACTGGATATTATTGAATTCTTTACTGCTATAAATACTCCTCCACCATTGGCGTTTATCCTATCCTTGCGGTATATATTCCATTCTGTGTCTAGGATTTCGTTACTGTTCACTTCCGGTTTTAACCAACTTTCCGTTCCTAATACTATATGCGCACTATTTCCTTCAATAAGAGATACTAATTCAGGAACCTTGCCCTGGATACTCCTGCAGTTTACCAATATTACGTTGACTTTTCCTGTTTTTGGTCTCTGAGGACGGACGTTCTTTATCAACGATGATAATGTCCTCTCTGGTAAGCCGTCAGGTATTTTATCGTTTCGCCCAAGGGGGGGTCCCTCTAACCTAAAAAACCCCCGTGTGCACGCCACACGTACTCTGCTACCCTAGTAGCGGCTTCCGGTGTGTAGTGCACGCCTGACCTGTCTAGGGGGGCCCTACAGTTCTCCACCCAATAACGGAGGTCGATGAATTTGCAACCATTATAGTCGCAGAGTCGTCTGAGCCTCTGGTTTAGACCCTCCACACGGCTCCAAACCAGAGGACCGCGATCGACTCTGGGCACTATGCTGCAGATATTAAGCTCAGCTTGCACTCCGCGTGCGATGCTGGTTGTCTTCACCAAATCAGCCAGCCGCCGGAAGGAACCAAGGATGGCCTCAGAACCCAAGCGGCAGGCGTCATTCGTTCCGACATGTGCTACTATCTGCAGCCGGTCACACCCAGTGCGTTCAATAGCTGCCGGAAGGGCCGGAAGCGGCGAAATTGGTCGTGAGCGTCTATAGAAACTGGCCGAATATACGGTGAAACCACGAAGAGGCGACAGTGGTTGGAGGTCTATGTCTCCTTACGGAGCGTGGCAGTCGGAGGTTTGCTCGGCGCCGGCCGCTGTGGACGAGTCGTTCTAGGCGCTTCAGTCCGGAACCATGCTGCTGCTACGGTCGCAGGTTCGAATCCTGCCTAGGGCATGGATGTGTGTGATGCCCTTAGGTTAGTTAGGTTTAAGTAGTTCTAAGTGTAGGGGACTGATGACCTTAGAAGTTAAGTTCCATAATGCTCAGAGCCATTTGAGCCTGCTCGGCACGGCGATCTGTATAGATCTGACGACAGAATGCAGTAGTGGTGCACGCACAAGTGTTTTGGAGTACAGCTTTGGGGGCACTTTGTTGAACATTGGGCTCCTTAGCAGACGACCCCTGCGTATTCTTGTGTTCTTTAGTTACGATTTGTGTGGGCATGGGATCCCTGAGACTGAACCGCGGGATCCTCGAGAGTGAACCGTGCATTAATGATAACGTGTCGTTTTTTTGGTCTACTCACATATTTTGTTATACCAAGTGGATAGTCGTATCGAGATACTCCGTCGATCAGGCGAACTACTACTCTGAACATGCACCACGCCACGAATGCACCACGGGCGGGAGAAGCGGTAGTATTCTGTGGAACGTTCGTCTCGGCTTCCATAGGACCTCTGGTACTAATCGAAGGCACCATTGTAACACTAGACTACGTGCCACAAGGACATTATCCTCCTGTATTAGTTTGATGAGTATGACAATGAACTCATTTTGATTTCTTGGCCATTGACTTACCTGATTAGAACCTAAAGGAGGACAACTGGGATGTTACGGGGCGCCAGCTCAGCGCCCTCTAACTATCGCCTTTATCGTAACTAAGAAAACAGCGTTACTTCTGCGTGGGGTTGTTGACGAAATGTCGATATATCGATACCTACGTTTTTCAAAACATCGATACACTTTGTCAGCCATATATCGATAATTAGATATCGGAATGTGGATATCAAGATCCTTTATTTTTATTTTATATTACATTTTTTTTGCAATTTCCGGTAAATATTTGAAATTGTCCTTTTTAAATTGTAATAGAACATAATTTTACTTTCATTGCGTGAAGGAGGCTTACTATTTTTGAGCTTTCATCACGTCCAGTCTTCCTTGACCGTGTGGAGCAAGGTCGGAAGCGGTGGCGCCATCAGCGCACACATTGACACCGTCTGCGACAGCAATACCGAAACGCCGACCAATCAGAAGCCGACCAATCAGTAGCCATCCACGGGCTATAAAAGCCGACCACAGCAGCAGTGAAGACAGTCAGTTGCTCCTGACGATGACGATGGAGGCTATCGTCGAAAGCTTGAGATTTTATCACGAACTGACGCGGCAAGAAAACCGAGAATGTTTTACATGTAAGGTTATTACTGCTCGTTTTACAAGGTAGCGAATAAGAAGATTCCCTTTCTGAATCCCAGAACACATTAGCAATCACATTTCCGCGAGTCGAAGACGGTGTGACTTTCTCAGTTATTCTCTGTGTACTTGGACTCATAGTTTCTGAACGCATTATATCTGATACACATGTAATAGTGTAACTTAGTGACCGTCAGACTGCAGTCTACGGGCCGCAAGCGCCCTGAATCAAGTGTTCCTGGGGCCCGCGGATCTCGGCCGTATTTTATAACGACGTCCTTCTGGCAACGGGCAGCAGAATCCAAAAACATGACCTAACCTTAAGAGCTTCTTGAGAGTGTATTTATCCTGATTAGGAACAAAAAAAATACTAACAGAAACAGTAATATTTTAAGATATGCTTCGTTTTAACTGACGTTGGAGTATCATGCGAATAACTGCAAGTAAAAATTTACAGGGGGCGTAACGGTAGTAGCGTGCGACAGTTTGACAATTTGAGTCGAACTTGAGGTGAGCTCGGTTAGCCGACGATTAAGGCGAACGCTCGCGTAAAGCGGGAAATTCAGGTTCGAATCCCGGTCCGGCATAAATTTTGGCTCGTCGCCACTGAATTACTTCGATGCCTTAAAGCGGCTGACGTCGGTTTTTCCCTATCATCATGTAAACAATACGCTGTAGTCTACATTATGATATTTCAAACACAGCTCCTCCAGTATCACCGTTTCTTAACATGTATATCACGATTATTAATTTTGGAAAGTCATTCAATCAGATTTTAAATGAAGTTACGGATAAATTTAAAACGTGTCATTCATCTTTTTGTTTGTTAAAAAGGAAGGAATAAGATCTTATTAACATTTATCGACTTTGTGTAAAGTTTCAAAAAAACTAACCGAAACAAACAACTGTTTGTTCACAGTACGTTCCTGTTTGTTTAACTGAAACAAACACAGCCCTATACTATAGAGAATATTGACGGATAACTTTCACTATAGTGGTTTAAGATGTGCCAGGTTTAGGAAAATCATAGCTCCTCGGTGGAACAATCTTGCTCTGGTATGACTTCTCATCATCAACTATATATACACAGAACAGGAACATACGCAATCGCATACACGAAATACAAGGGGAAGTTTCTCTTATGACACAATACATATTCATAAACGAATGGATGGCCATTTCAATATTTTGGGAATGTAGTTCGTTTTCTATCTCTTCTTACATGCTATAGTTTTAACAAAACGACTATCACCAACATCAGAAACTGTACTATCTGATTGTTTTCGAAAGACAGGTCATGCTTGGACTGTATCTTCACCATGAAGAACTAATAGGAAAACATTTTTTGAGAGAAAATTCCGCACTGGCTGTATGAATGATTTTCATTAAACCTGCGACCGGTTTCGCACCATTCATCGGTGCATCCTCAGGCAATATACGCTCTTTATAACATAGTAACGTTGAACATCGCCCCGTAGCCACTCCCCACCATTCACGTCCAATATACCGTCATCTGATAAAAGCGGTAGTTAAAATTTAAAAAAACTTTTTTATTTTTTTTAAATGATGGGAGCGGCAATGACCGGCAGTGGACACGTTATTATGTTATAAATAGCGTATATTGCCTGAGGATACACCGAAAAGTGGTGCGAAACCGGTCGCAGATTTAATAAAAATCATTCATACAGACAGTGCGGAGTTTTCTTTGAAAAAATGTCGAAGTTCGGCTGTGGTTGCCCGCCCTACAAAACATTCCATAGGAAAACACCGTGAATTCAGTTTACCAACATTTCTTGCCTTCATTGACTAAAAGACGTTTAATAAAGTAAATCCAAACAAATTGTGGGAAATTTTAAGAAACAGATGGATCCCATCTCACATTATAAGAGCTGTACTGGAGTTATATATCAATGTCAAAATACACTCCTGGAAATTGAAATAAGAACACCGTGAATTCATTGTCCCAGGAAGGGGAAACTTTATTGACACATTCCTGGGGTCAGATACATCACATGATCACACTGACAGAACCACAGGCACATAGACACAGGCAACAGAGCATGCACAATGTCGGCACTAGTACAGTGTATATCCACCTTTCGCAGCAATGCAGGCTGCTATTCTCCCATGGAGACGATCGTAGAAATCCTGGATGTAGTCCTGTGGAACGGCTTGCCATGCCATTTCCACCTGGCGCCTCAGTTGGACCAGCGTTCGTGCTGGACGTGCAGACCGCGTGAGACGACGCTTCATCCAGTCCCAAACATGCTCAATGGGGGAAAGATCCGAAGATCTTGCTGGCCAGGGTAGTTGACTTACACCTTCTAGAGCACGTTGGGTGGCACGGGAAACATGCGGACGTGCTTTGTCCTGTTGGAACAGCAAGTTCCCTTACCGGTCTAGGAATGGTAGAACGATGGGTTCGATGACGGTTTGGATGTACCGTGCACTATTCAGTGTCCCCTCGACGATCACCAGTGGTGTACGGCCAGTGTAGGAGATCGCTCCCCACACCATGATGCCGGGTGTTGGCCCTGTGTGCCTCGGTCGTATGCAGTCCTGATTGTGGCGCTCACCTGCAGGGCGCCAAACACGCATACGACCCTCATTGGCACCAAGGCAGAAGCGACTCTCATCGCTGAAGACGACACGTCTCCATTCGTCCCTCCATTCACGCCTGTCGCGACACCACTGGAGGCGGGCTGCACGATGTTGGGGCGTGAGCGGAAGACGGCCTAACGGTGTGCGGGACCGTAGCCCAGCTTCATGGAGACGGTTGCGAATGGTCCTCGCCGATACCCCAGGAGCAACAGTGTCCCTAATTTGCTGGGAAGTGGCGGTGCGGTCCCCTACGGCACTGCGTAGGATCCTACGGTCTTGGCGTGCATCCGTGCGTCGCTGCGGTCCGGTCCCAGGTCGACGGGCACGTGCACCTTCCGCCGACCACTGGCGACAACATCGATGTACTGTGGAGACCTCACGCCCCACGTGTTGAGCAATTCGGCGGTACGTCCACCCGGCCTCCCGCATGCCCACTGTACGCCCTCGCTCAAAGTCCGTCAACTGCACATGCGGTTCACGTCCACGCTGTTGCGGCATGCTACCAGTGTTAAAGACTGCGATGGAGCTCCGTATGCCACGGCAAACTGGCTGACACTGACGGCGGCGGTGCACAAATGCTGCGCAGCGAGCGCCATTCGACGGCCAACACCACGGTTCCTGGTGTGTCCGCTGTGCCGTGCGTGTGATCATTGCTTGTACAGCCCTCTCGCAGTGTCCGGAGCAAGTATGGTGGGTCTGACACACCGGTGTCAATGTGTTCTTTTTTCCATTTCCAGGAGTGTACAAATAAAAATAGCAGGTAGCAGGCATAACGTGGCTAAAACAAACCAAGGAGTTTTACAAGGGTGTCTCCTCTCACCCACTCTTTTTAATAAATATAACGTCGATGTACCAAAATTTTAGTACAGACAGTATAACATTTTAAAATTAACAATGTTAATGTTTGTACACTACTTTGTTCCGACGACAAGTAATTGTAATCAGAATGAAAATGACTTCCAACAAGCTGTCTTTAATTTAAGAACAATAACCAGAGAATACAAGACTAACGTCTCCATGAGAAACATAAAATCAATGGAATTTCTTGGACACCAACACAAGCGAGTTAAAATTGAAGCTGCGAAGTAAATCATAGGTCAAGATAATACATTTAAAAAATAAGCGTTCAATATTTCATACAGGGTAAACGAATGAAATACAAAATAACTTAGACCTCTTTAATTATTTCTGCGAAACTTCACGCAGAACATTTGGGAAGCAAGTTCAGAGATGATGATGATGATGATGATGTTTGATTTGTGGGCGCCCAACTGCACGGTCATCAGTGCTTGTACGAAGTCCCAATCTTTTCACAGTCCGATGTTTTACGCAGTCGAGTCTAGCCATTGTCACGAATGGTTCAAATGGTTCAAATGGCTCTGAGCACTATGCGACTTAACTTCTGAGGTCATCAGTCGCCTAGAACTTAGAACTAGTTAAACCCAAATAACCTAAGGACATCACACACATCCATGCCCGAGGCAGGATTCGAACCTGCGACCGTAGCGGTCACGCGGTTCCAGACTGAAGCGCCTTTAACCGTACGGCCACACCGGCCGGCTGTCACGAATGATGATGACGATGAGATGAGATGATTAGGACATCACAAACACCCAGTCCCCAGGCAGAGAAAATTCCCAACCTGGCCGGGAATCGAACCCGAGACCCCGTGATCCAGAGGCAGCAACGCTAACCACTAGACCACGAGCTGCGGACAAAAGTTCACAGAAATATTCTACTGTGGATCTATAAGCTTGTGGCTATTAGCACTGATCTGTGGATGCGTAAACAGGACCCTTGAGAGAAGAGATGAAAAGAGAATAGAAGCACGCGAAATGGATTTCATTAGATAAGTGACTGGATATATTTTGATGGATAAACAGATAAATGACGAAATCCGAGTTGAACTGAATGCGCAAAATGTAATTGACATAATAACATAATATGAGTTAACATGGAAAGAACATATAGACCGCATGACACATGGAACCATAAAGATCTTCAGAAGATGGTTTGACCAAATTTACAGGAGACGAAACGGACCGAAAGGCCCATTTCCTGATGTAGATGATAATGATGATGATAAACGAATGGAACTCATGTGTTGTATGCAGGTAAAGAAAGCGTTTCCCGTTTGTAAGGCTGAACATTTACCGTACTTGGTCCATAATGCCACGTCACATGTACACTTTATCTTGTGACATTATGAGTCGCTTGGATGGATTATTTTATACAGTGGCTATGTTTGGTTGGGTCAGGGAGCTGGTGCCCGTCGCGACGAAGCGGTGATGGACACGAGGTGGCCACCTAACAGACGTTTAGCGGCCGCTGAGCTTGGCAGGTACCGGCCGTGTGAGCGAAGGGTGTAAGCCTTCAGGGACTAACGACTGTAATATTAGGCTGAAAACAATATATATTTACATAAACTTTCACATCAATGAAAAGACACTGGGGTCAGCTACACGGTGAGACAGCGAGGTGATGAAGTAACTGCACATAAAAACTATTAAACAAATTTTATTGTCATTGAACATTGACCAAAACAGAGTCCTTCAGATGAGCACAAATAACTAGCAACCGCATGTTTTATTTGCAATATGAACCATGCAGTAATTATTCGTTCAAATCTCAGTCATGCACTTGACTTCAGGCAGCTCATTACAAGTGTGGTTTACAAACTTACAACTATTAAAATAGAGAATATGTTTTAGATACGTAAGAAACTATGAATATGGTTATTATGTTTACATGTATTTCGAATGATATAAAATTCTAAATATTACGATTTTTGCTATAGGAAACTTGCGTATGGCAGTAGGGCACGTGACCGAGGCTTTAAGTAGGCTGGCAGAGCTGGTCTCTGGGCGTGTAGTTTCGCTTCTCTCTCTCTCTCTCTCTCTCTCTCTCTCTCTCTCTCTCTCTCTCCCTCTCTCTCTGTTGTTTGTTCTTACAAAGGCATTTGCTTGAAAACCTTCTGGACAGATGGATCGGTTGATACGGTCCAGCACCGTGGCCACCATGTTCGCTAGACATAACTTCTCTTGAGATTTTTGTGGGTTACTATAAGGATAGCGTTCATTCCACCAGTTCCTGATGTGCAAACTCTTAGCGCACGAATACTAGATGCTCTGACGGGTGTTGCCGAAAACATGGACAGAAATTCAGTTATCAGCTAGACGTTCTACTGGCAACTAATGGAGCACGTGAGGAACTATATGCCTACAGACTTTGAGTTAAGCTACTGTTTGCAACCTATCGTATAGCATAGTTCCTTATAAACAAATTTTTGTAATCAGGCAAAGACTTTATGCTCATATTATAGAGTCACATTGTTCAACAATAACCATAAAAGATATGGTTAACAAAAATTCGTGTTCTGAACAACTACAAATGACTAAAGCTACGCGCATTATCGATTCATATTTAAATGTAGATACTGTTGGATGTGAGGTCTGCTAGTTATGCAAAACACCGTTTTTCTCAGTACCCAAACATGTTTCAGCACCACTCTGCCATCATCAGTGGATTTTCGTTTTTATTTATTCTGCAATGTGAACATTTTTGTTAAATGATTATAAAATTATTTGCATTTTTAGTTCAAACAACAGATCGTTTATTTTTTTAAATACCTTTACATTTGGTGTGCATGAATTTTCTGGATCACTTTTGTGTTAATTACTACAGGTAGCTTGTCATCTGCAACCAAACGATGTTGATGAGAAAGTTTTTTGCTAGGAGTTAACCTATCTTCTAGAACGTAATTTAGTTTTTCGCGATGTTTACGTGCCTATTTTCGTATTTACTTACGTTTTCGTATCGGTTGCCCTTTCTTCTCTGATCTGCGCAAAACCTCCTCAGTTATTTCCTTATCAGTCCATCTAATTTTCAACATTCGTCTGTAGCAACGCATCTCAAATGGTTCGATTCTCTTCTGTTCCGGTTTTCCAGCAACGCTGGGCTCCAAACGTACATACAAAAATCTAAGTGACATGTCCACCATACAATATAACACTCCTAAAAAAGCTACTGTAGCACGATTCTCACCTTGTGACACGGACTGCTATCCTGTTGGAAGATGTACTCGCCTTTGGGTAGACATCAAGCATAAATGGATCCGGGTTGTCGGCAATAATTTCCCCGTTGTCCGCAGCTCTCACGACGCCTTTAGTCGCTGCCATATGTCCCACGGAAGCCCAGATGAATGTCTCCCACTGCACAGAACTTCCCACTGCCATCGTAATTTACCGTTTCGTTAGGAAAACTTGGGAACACACAGACATGATCTGCTGGGGAGCCCCATGTTGAGCCATCTGTGCTTAATGGTGCCCACCATAACACTTGCACCTTTACTAGCCTTAGTCTATGTCGTCAGACCTGCCACAGATCACCGTCTATCCTGCTTTACAGACTGGGCAAGGCTCCGATCTCCTAGTTTTGTGATGATCGGCGGAAGTCCAACACGTTGTCGCCTACCCGTGATTTTACTGTCCTTCAGCCGCTTTCCAAGGATGCCCACCACACCAGCACGCGAAAAGCCGACCAGCTTCGCCGCTGGCGATCTGTTCGTTCCTAAGTGCTGGGTTGTAAAAAACTGTCCTTTGTCAAAGTCAATTGTGCCAGTGGATTTCCATATTTCGCTATTGTCTGCCTGGCTTGCGAGACACCAGGATGTGCTGTCACATAGTATCTTGGCCAGTATTGTCATCTTATAGAGTCTTACTTCTGTTACCCTGTTTAATTCTCTGCTGCTACTCTTTTGCCATCAGAAGCTGGCACCCGACAGAGCCCTAGATGTGTGTTCCATTTGCAAGTGAGAGGGAAAAAGCGGAGATGACTCCATTATATAGACAGGGCAAAAGAACGGATTAGCAACGAACAAACTACTACTTAGGGGCAATTAACCACCTATGGACAACACTAACACACAATCATGACAAATACTGGTGAACCCCTGCAGCACAGCAAAATTAACTGGCACCTTCAGGAGTAAACTAGCGACCAACCAGCAACGCAGGGAAGCCGTATTGCACACTAAACGCAAACAAACGCAACCAAAACCCTTACACAGTGATCGATTTATGACCAATCGACCAATTTTGTAACAATCTTGGCACGTTACAGGTACAGACGGTGCAGCTGGCCCAGCAGTACCCCTTCCCGAAAGGACTGACACTCTTTAAGACGACTTAAGCTATGACAACGATGCCGAGTATTGCACGATACCCAAAACTAACGACCACCCTAGCCTTGCATGAACTGTCGCAGACAGCGAGGAACCGCTACTGCTCTTACTATCCGACCAGATTATTGCAGAGGTTTCTTTCCCTTGGCGCTTGCTTTGGCAGATTTTCCCTCTGCCCTTAAAAGCGCTAAACTTCTTTCGGTTTTCGTCCACTATCTATCTCCTCGATGCGACCGTGTTAGTGGGTAATCCTACCCAGACGCACGGATAACATCACGGCCCCGCATCCCGTGAAGTCCTCGATTAGTAACTAACAGATACGGTGGTGACTGTAGATCTTTTGAGATGATCACCACATTGGGTTGGGCGAGGAGGGATTCCACCCCTTAAGAAAAGAAAAAAAAACCGCAAAACTACAGACCAGCATCTCTAACTTCCGGTTGCTGTAGAATCCTCAAACATATTCTCAGTTCGAATATATTAAACTTTTTTGAGACTGGGAGGCTTATGTCCATGAACTAGCTTTGTTTTAGAATGTACCGCTCGTGCGAATCTCAACTTGCCTTTTTCTCACATGACATACTGCGAACTATGGATGAAGGGCAACAGGCAGATTCCATATTTCTAGATTTCTGCAAACCATTTGACACGGTGCCCCACTGCCGGCTGTTCATGAAAGTACGAGCAAATGGAATAAATTCACAGATATATGAGTGGCTCGAAGACTTCTTAAGTAATAGAACCCAGTATGTTGTCTTCGACGGCGAGTGTTCATCAGAAGCAAGGGTATCGTCAGCAGCGCCCCTGGGAAGTGTTATAGTACCGCTGTTGTTCCCTACGTACATAAATTATTTAGCAGACAGATGGGCAGCAACCTGTGCTTGTTTACTGGTGAAGCTGTGGTGAACCGTAAGGTGTCGAAGATGAGTGACTGTAGATTAGGACAAAATTTCTAATTAATGTGATGAATGGCAGCTAGCTTTATATGTGGAGAAATGTAAGGTAATGCGGATGAGTAGCATGAAAAAACTTGTAATGTTGGAATACAGCATAACTAGTGTCCCGCATGACAAAGGCAAGTCGTTTACATATCTGGGTGTAACGTTTCCAAGCGATATGAAATGGAACGAGCATGCAAGAACTGTGGCAGGGAAGGCGAATGGTCGATTTCGATTTATTGGGAGAATTTTAGGAAAAGGTGTTTCACCTGTAAAGGAGATCGCATATAGGACACTGGTGCGACCTATTCTTGAGTACTTTTCGAATGTTTGGGAACCGCACCACGCCAGACTCAGGGAAGACATCGAAGCAATTCAGAGACGGGTTGCTAGATTTGAGACTGGTGGGTTCGAACAACATGCAGGTGTTACGGAGATGCTATGGGAACTCAGATGAGAATCCCTGGAGAAAAGACGACATTTTTTTCGAAAAACACTATTCAGGAAATTTAGAGAACCGGCATTTGAAGCTGGCTGCCGAACGATTCTATTGCCGCCAACATGCATTGCGCTTAAGGGCCAGGAAGATAAAATACAAGAAATTAGTGCTCATACGGTGGCATATAGATAGTCGTTTGTCCCTCGCTTTATTTGCGAGTGGAACAGGAAAAAAAGTGACTGGTAGTGGTACTGGTACCCTCCGCCATGTACCGTACGGTGGCTTGCCGAGTATCTATGTAGATATAGATTCAGATGTAAAGGTTTTTTTCTTAGTTCTTACTCGCGTTAGTGAAAAATAGTAGGTTTTAAAATGCTACTCCGAGTACTTAAGTTTTTGGCTTCAAGGTACATTTCATCCGCTGATGCTTGCAGTTAGGATATTTCCTTATTGAAGTATACACTGAAATGACAGAAATTATGGGACACCTCCTCATATCGTGTCGGACCTCCTTCTGCCCGGCGTAGTGCAGCATCTCGGCATGGGCTCAACGCTTCGTTGCAAATCCTCTGCAGAAATTTTGAGCGACGCTGCCTCCATAGCCGTCCTTAATAGCGAAAATGTTGTCAGTGCGGGATTTTGTGCACGAACTGTCCGCTCTAATATGTCCTAAAATCTTCGTGGGGGTTCAAGTCGGGCGGTCTGAGTGGCCAGATCATCCGCTCAAATTGACCAAAATATTCTTGAAACCAATCACGAATTATTGTGCCCCGATGACATGGTGCATTGTCATCTATAAAAATTCCATAGTTGTTTGGGAACATAAAGTTCATGAAAGTCTGAAAATGGTCTCCAGGTAGTCGCACATAAGCATTTACAGTCAATGATCCGTTCAGTTGGACCAATGACCCAGTCCATATCAGGTAAACACAGACCACACCATTATGAGGCCACCACCAGCTTGCGCAGTGCCTTGTTGACAACTTAGGTCCATGATTTCATGGCGTCTGCGCAACACTTTGAAACGTCCCCTTAGAAAAATTAAGAATGACAGTGCTGGAATACCTATTACATTATTTGATTTTCAAACAGCTGAGCAAAACTCAACGTACTCAGACAGTTCTCTCTTTACTTATTCTTATCATCACTAAACTGACACACAATATTTTTTTAGCGCAACGCAATCTGATTTTCAATAATCCCTACAAAAGAATGGCCCTGACTAACGATAACCTATACTTTTCATGAATCACTTTTTTTTTTTTTTGTCATCAGTCTACTGACTGGTTTGATGCGGCCCGCCATGAATTCCTTTCCTGTGCTAACCTCTTCATCTCAGAGTAGCACTTGCAACCTACGTCCTCAATTATTTGTTTGACGTATTCCAATCTCTGTCTTCCTCTACAGTTTTTGCCCTCTATAGCTCCCGCTAGTGCCATGGAAGTCATTCCCTCATGTCTTAGCAGATGTCCTATCATCCTGTCCCTTCTCCTTATCAGTGTTTTCCACATATTACTTTTCTCTCCGATTCTGCGTAGAACCTCCTCATTCCTTACCTTATCAGTCCACCTAAATTTCAACATTCGTCTATAGCACCATATCTCAAATGCTTCGATTCTCTTCTGTTCCGGTTTTCATGTTTCACTACCATACAATGCTGTACTCCAGACGTACATCCTCAGAAATTTCTTCCTCAGATTAAGGCCGGTATTTGATATTAGTAGACTTCTCTTGGCCAGAAATGCCTTTTTTGACATAGCGAGTCTGCTTTTGATGCCCTCCTTGCTCCGTCCGTTATTGGTTATTTTACTGCCTAGGTAGCAGAATTCCTTAACTTCATTGACTTCGTGACCATCAATCCTGATGTTAAGTTTCTCGCTGTTCTCATTTCTACTACTTCTCATTACCTTAGTCTTTCTCCGATTTTCTCTGAAACCATACTGTGTACTCATTAGACTGTTCATTCCGTTCAGCAGATCATTTAACTCTTCTTCACTTTCACTCAGGATAGCAATGTCATCAGTGAATCGTATCATTGATATCCTTTCACCTTGTATTTTAATTCCACTCCTGAACCTTTCTTTTATTTCCATCATTGCTTCCTTGATGTACAGATTGAAGAGTAGGGGCGAAAGGCTACAGCCCTGTCTTACACCCTTCTTAATACGAGCACTTCGTTCTTGATCGTCCACTCTTATTATTCCCTCTTGGTTGATGTACATATTGTATATGACCCGTCTCTCCCTAAAGCTTACCCCTACTGTTTTCAGAATCTCGAACAGCTTGCACCATTTTATATTGTCGAACGCTTTTTCCAGGTCGACAAATCCTATGAAAGTGTCTTGATTCTTCTTTAGCCTTGCTTCCATTATTAGCCGTAACGTCAGAATTGCCTCTCTCGCCCCTTTACTTTTCCTAAAGCCCAACTGATCGTCACCATGCGCATTCTCAATTTTCTTTTCCATTCTTCTGTATATTATTCTTGTCAGCAGCTTCGATGCATGAGCTGTTAAGCTGGTTGTGCGATAATTCTCGCACTTGCCAGCTCTTGCCGTCTTCGGAATTGTGTGGATGATGCTTTTCCGAAAGTCAGATGGTATATCGCCAGACTCATATATTCTACACACTAACGTGAATAGTCGTTTTGTTGCCACTTCCCCCAGTGATTTTAGAAATTCTAATGGAATGTTATCTATCCCTTCTGCTTTATTTGCCCGTAAGTTCTCCAAAGCTCTTTTAAATTCCGATTCTAATACTGGATCTCCTATCTCTTCTAAATCGACTCCTGTTTCTTCTTCTATCACATCAGACATATCTTCACCCTCATACAGGCTTTCAATGTATTCTTTCCACCTATCTGCTGTCTCCTCTGCATTTAACAGTGGAATTCCCGTTGCACTCTTAATGTTACCACCGTTGCTTTTAATGTCGCCAAAGGTTGTTTTGACTTTCCTGTATGCTGAGTCTGTCCTTCCAACAGTCATATCTTTTTCGATGTCTTCACATTTTTCCTGCAGCCATTTCGTCTTAGTTTCCCTGCACTTCCTATTTATTTCATTCCTCAGCGACTTGTATTTCTGTATTCCTGATTTTCCCGGAACATGTTTGTACTTCTTCCTTTCATCAATCAACTGAAGTATTTCTTCTGTTACCCATGGTTTCTTCGCAGCTACCATCTTTGTACCTATGTTTTCCTTCCCAACTTCTGTGATGGCCCTTTTTAGAGATGTCCATTCCTCTTCAGCTGTACTGCCTACTGCGCTATTCCTTATTGCTGTATCTATAGCGTTAGAGAACTTCAAACGTATCTCGTCATTCCTTAGTACTTCCGTATTCCACTTCTTTGCGTATTGATTCTTCCTGACTAACGTCTTGAACTTCAGCCTACTCTTCATCACTACTATATTGTGATCCGAGTCTATATCTGCTCCTAGGTACGCCTTACAATCCAGTATCTGATTTCGGAATCTCTGTCTGACCATCGTGTTATCTAATTGAAATCTTCCCGTATCTCCCGGCCTTTTCCAAGTATACCTCCTCCTCTTGTGATTCTTGAACAGGGTATGCGCTAATACTAGCTGAAACTTGTTACAGAGCTCAATTAGTCTTTCTCCTCTTTCATTCCTTGTCCCAAGTCCATATTCTCCTGTAACCTTTTCTTCTACTCCTTCCCCTACAACTGCATTCCAGTCGCCCATGACTATTAGATTTTCGTCCCCCTTTACATACTGCATTACCCTTTCAATATCCTCATACACTTTCTCTATCTGTTCATCTACAGCTTGCGACGTCGGCATGTATACCTGAACTATCGTTGTCGGTGTTGGTTTGCTGTCGATTCTGATTAGAACAACCCAGTCACTGAACTGTTCACAGTAACACACCCTCTGCCCTACCTTCCAATTCATAACGAATCCTACACCTGTTATACCCTTTTCTGCTGCTGTTGATATTACCCGATACTCATCTGACCAGAAATCCTTGTCTTCCTTCCACTTCACTTCACTGACCCCTACTATATCTAGATTGAGCCTTTGCATTTCCCTTTTCAGATTTTCTAGTTTCCCTACCACGTTCAAGCTTCTGACATTCCACGCCCGACTCGTAGAACGTTATCCTTTCGTAGATCATTCCTCATGTCGTTGATCATTGCTGATTCTTCCGCCTTTAGGGGCAGTTTCCCACCCCTGGGACAAGGGAGTGCCCTGAACCTCTATCCTCTCCTCCGCCCTCTTTGACAAGGCCGTTGGCAGAATGAGGCTGACTTCTTATGCCGGAAGTCTTCGGCCGCCAATGCCGATTATTTATCAAAATTCGGGCAGTGGCGGGGATCGAACCCGGGACCGAAGACGTTTTGATTATGAATCAAAGACGCTACCCCTAGACCACGGGTCCATGTCACTTACCTGACAAAAATCTTCGTTACTCGAACTACTGCAATACAGCGAGTGGCAATTCTGCCAGGTAAATAAAAGATTTTGACTACTGAAGGCACTAACTACTGATAGGCATAGTTAGCAAATGAAAGGTTTTGGTAGAGAATAAACAGTGTATTTACCTTAATAATGTTCAAAAGTCATCATACATATTTAGTTTTGTGACATCCAATTAAACAAATTTCCTTTTTCTGACGGACACTCGTCCAGATCGTCCGCTCAAAACTCTGGCATCTCTCTCTCCACATCCACCACTGCTGGCTGCTCACCTCCAACTGCACAACGTTACGCGCTGTTCACATCCAACTGCCCAACACTACACAAGCGAATATTCCAACAATGAGTCCAACCAGCCACAGACTGCACACAGCACAGTCAGTGATTTTCAAACAGAGCGCTACTTGGCGTTACCAGCATAAAAACCCAAACAGCCTACTTACAACTTGAACCATCTATCAGCTCTTACCAACTGATATCAGGACACATCTGACCACAATACGGTTTTCCAGTCGTCAAGAGTCCAACTGATGTGATCACGAGCCCAGGAGAGGCGTCGCAGGCGATGTCGTGCTGTTAGCAAAGGCATTCGCGTCAATCGTCTTGCGTTTCATAGTGTTGCTTGTCTGTTAGCACTGGCAACTCTACGCAAATCCCGCTTGTCTGGGTCGTTAAGTGAAGGCAGTCGTCCACTGCGTTGTCCCTGGTGAGAGGCAACGCCTCGAATTTGGTACTCTCAGCGTAATCTAGGAATATTGAATCACTTAACAATTTCCGAAACGGAATGTCCCACGTGTATAACACCCACTACTGTCAGCATTGTAAGTCTGTTTATTTCCGTCATGAGGCAATAATCACGTCGCAAGCCTTTTCACACGAATCACTTGAGTACAAATGACAGCTCGTCAATATGATTCCCTTTCATACCTTGTGTACGCGGTAGTACCGTCATCTTTTTTCTCATCCAAACTGTGTTTGTAAATGTCTGTTATTTGTGTTGTAGCGTAACCGTTTGTGAAAAGGGCAGTGTCGTGGGCGAGTTGTGCATATTTCCAATTTACTATCACAGCCATATTATTTACCTAGATTAGAAAAACAGTGTTGGTAGAAGTGATATCTGCGATATCTTAGTTTCAGCTATTCTTGTGTCTGTTCTAGCTCCTTCTGTCTGTGCTCTTGCCCTTCTGTTGCTGAGAAAGCTTGCTAACAATATCCTGTAACAATGTGGGGCCTCCGTCATATCTTGTATTTTCGTTAGCAGGTTTTATTTCCTTGTCACAGGCTTTTTCTGTATCTAGAAATACTGCAGCAGAGAAGGTAGTAGTTACATGATCTGAATTACGCTGAACTTAAATTTGCTTTGGAATACGAATTGTTCTGCATGCACTGTTTTGGCTTGATCTAATATTTTCTGGATTCTTCTCTTACTGTCCTTCCAGGACTACTAAGTAGGATTACTGGCGTTCGTTGAATCTGTCCTTGATTTGGGGATTACTTTAATATGTGTAACTTTCCATTTATCTAGTACATGACGGTTTGTCAGGAAGTGGTGAATAATCCCGTTAATAACACAGTTGCCCTTCTGGGCAGATTCTTTAGTTGTTCATTACTGACATTACCTGACACGGGTGCTTTGTAGTTCGTTAGTTCTTGATTGTGTTTCATGTTCGCTGAAACTTGTCAGCCGGAGTTTCTGTTATTTAGTTACCAGTTCTCTCGGATGTTCAGTTGTTATTATGGAAGTTTGTTGTGACCCTCGAACGTCTCGATGACCTTTTCTGCTTTTGCTAAGTCGTCGTTAGTCAACCCATTCCTGGTTTCCAGAGCATTCTGTGCTTTTTTCTTTTTCTGAGCCTTTTAACTATCTGCCATTCTTCTAATGTTTGTAGTAGATATTCCGCCATTTTTCCTGCTGGTTTTGAGATCTGCATTCTACTTAGCGTCCTTTAGCCCTTGCGTACTTTGTCTTACATTACTGTGGTGCTTGCATTTTGATTCTTCATTCGACTCTGCTTCATTCTTATACTTCCCATACCACGTCATATGCCCACAACGCCACTAGGCGTCATTCGGTACCGCAGTGGGTAGTGAGCGTCATGCTTTGATTCATCAATGAATATTGCACATCATTTTTCTGGTACACATGTACATTTAGGATATGATATAAGAACAGTACGGATATAAGAACATTACGGAATTTGTGCTGCAAAAGTTGATTCTAACCCAAAAAAACCAAGACAAAAACACAACAAGTTGTGATAGAGCAATATTTTATAATATAAGTTTATTGTATGTATAAAAGTAAGCATGTATTTCAGGCCACTGATGATGCTGCCCAAATAAAAGAAGCGAATCGCGTATGGCAATAAACAAACTGCCTGCAATTAGTTGCACAGACAGAACATATCTCAACGAAGGAACGGTAAAGGTCAGGTAGAATAATAAACCTATCTTTGGAATAACACCAGATATGAGAAACAAAATTTCGGTGTCAGAAGATGGTGTTGTTCAGAAGTGGTGATGACAGGTTGCAGCGCTATAGTATGGGGTGACGCTAAAATCAAGTGTTAAGTGAAAAGCAACGGGTTCAGTAACGAGGAAATTTATTAATGTGATCACATTACATTAACTGCTAATGGTTACTTAACGCTATACTGCTCACTAAGTGATTTGGCAGTCAGCAACAACAAATGCTGAAAATTCGAGTAATCCGGGGGAAAAGGAATGATTTACCAAAATCTGGAGAAGGACAGGTCCGCGTGATTCAGAGGTGTAGGCCCTCTACCTCACTAGCGGCTGTACATGCGTGCTATTCCAGAACTTCTGTATTTCAGCTGTGTCGACACTGATGTTACTATGAAAGGAACGACGAACCGTTGCCACAAGCGGCGAGAAGAAAGACTAGGATTTTACTACTTTCCACGACGATTTCATTAGAGATACGAGACAACGAGCTATGATTGTGGAATGATGAAGAAACCGGCTATGTTATTTTCAAAGAAAGCCTCTAGCATTTGCCTTATGCGATTTTAGGAAATAACAGGGAGTATAAAATAGTATGGTTAGACGGGGATTTGAAACGCCGTGCTTCCGAATACGAGGACTGTCTCTTAGCATAGCGTGACGTCACCAGGTGCAGGTGAAGAGACAGTGAGGAGTAGTAGTCGTAGCTTTCACCATTTCGGTGGCTACCAAGAGCCAAGCAGAACTTTCTTACCGTACCATGTAACATTGTGATATATTTGGCCAGAAACATAATATAAAGCACTGTCCTCATTTGCGTCAATGCACCATGTCAAAAATTTTTCTAGTAAGTAAATTTTATCCTTAAAAGGATAAATATGATAGGAGCTAAAACTACTTATCTGCAACTGAAGTAACCTATTCCTTGGCCTGAGATCGTTTTCCAGGCAAACATTTTTGTCGATGTAGGAATACACTGTCTGATCGAAAGTGTCTTGGTCGCCAATTAGTGGACGTTAATGTGAGTAGAGTCTATTCCCTCGCCGTTGTGATGACTTGAACTCTGTAGGGGATTCTTCCAATGAGGTGTCTGTGCAGGAACTACTGCACACTATTCGTCAACAGCCGAAACCAGGTAAGTTAGTGCCATTGAACGCCGGGGTCTGGAGTGATGGCGACTTTCTACCTCATCCCAATTGTGTTCCAATGGGATCAGTCCCGGATTCTGGGAGGATCAATCCATTTCAGCAATGTTATCACCCATAGCAATTGCCTCACTGGTACTGTTTTATGACAGGGTCTATCGTCATGCTGACAAATAATTATTGTATTAGAACTGTTCCCCTACAGTAAACACGAACTGGGTAAACACTATACATTATCATCAAATTTGTTCGTATACTTCCGCCTTTGGTGTTTTTGTGTTATAAAGATACGATACCTCAACCAGGAAAAACACGCCCACACCGTACTACATTAATAACACTACACATGATGGCCGGTAATGTTCTCCAGCTATTCGCCAAACACAAACCGGATTGTCACGGGATGTAGCTCATTCATGACTCCGAATGATTCGTTCCCAGTCATCCATTGTCAAGTGTCGTCGCTGTTTACACCAACTAAAGTGCTTCTTAGAACTGACTTCCGAAGTGTTTGCCTATGAGAAGCTGCTCAACCCCCCCCCCCCCCTTTTTATCTTCCTACGAGCAGTCACAGTGCTAACTGGACTCCTGGCAGCACTTTGGAACTGACAAGTGATTCTTTCCGCTGATTTCATGAGTGTAAGCACACTCCGCAGTGAATCGACTGTCCCTGTACATCAGTACATGATAACTACCTCGAACGAGTTTAAGTGTTGTTGTTCACAACAGCCGACTTCAGCAGCTTTAGAAAGGCTCCACAGTTCTGGTGGCATTCAATGACTAGTACTCATTGCAGTTTTCAGCTGTCACGTATAATATTTTCAAACTTCTAGAAACGCGCCTATGAATGGGATATACTACTGCTGCAACTTAAATTACATGGTTCTCCATACAGAGGAATGCGATGCTTACGATGATACCAAGGGTATGCAAGTAAGAAGTATTGTGACCTAATTTTTATCTGTTAAAATGGTAAGGATGCGGAGACCTGGGACTGGTAAGCTATTGACCCAACCTCAGCAGAAAAATTAAACCATTTATTTCACTACCAAAAATTTACATGAAACAGATATTGGTAACATGAGCACATTTATTACAGTTGAAAGTTGGCATGTCACTCTCTCACTTTAACAACACTATCGGTCAGATTAATATTCATATTTTAGGCCATATTCTCCCCAGTACTACATTTGGTATGTGTGGTTTATGATTTTGTTTACATATGGAAATTAAAAGAATGTTCATATAAATACTTGTATCGCTTGTAGAAAACTTGTACCCGTGGGGCCATAGTGGAGGCGACAGAGAACAAGGAGAAAGGTGGATTGTGAGCCATAAATGTTGTGTCCAGCGACCTAGCTATCCAAGTGATTCAGGGAAGCAGCACTAAGTGAAAGGCACATGCAGAAGGACTTCAGGTCGTGGCACTCGATTCTTCCCACTTAGGATCAGAGGAGGAGGGCATCTCCTCGCGAAACATTTTACTGGGTCAGAGACAGTCGTGAAGGCTGCCGGTTGGTGGAAAGTGGATGGAGGAATCCATTTAAAAGAGACTGCTGTAATCTGAGCTTTTGTGCAAATGGCAGGACGGTCATAAAACTACAAGCCTTCTCATGTTAGACGCTGGGACAATGTGAACAGAGCGGCTGGTGCATGTGTTTAGTGGAGGCAAGACTATAACTGTCCCGACGCCGGGAAGTGGCCAGGTTCTTTTAGTCAGTGACAAAAACACTTCTTTCACGGGCAAGACTGTCTGGAAAGCTTAAATGCCTTCTTTCAGATATTGAAAATGGTTAGTCAGGAAAGATTATATTTCTCCATAAATGAGGGACTGTGATCCCGGCTAGCTAGATTAGTTAGACATCCTTACTGTGAGAACGACGCCTCCCTAGTCTAAAATCATTTTTCAGACAAGAGATTTTGAGTCGCTGATTGGCTCCCCTCAGAATATGCAAAGCAGAGGCTTGCTCCCCCAGTATGGGATCGCTGGTGCTTTATCTGGATTGGCTACCAGGCCAGCAGAACTCTCATAAAGGGAGATTCAACGATAGGAGGGTAGTTCGATTAGTTTGTACAACGTGGAGACGTGTTTTTTCTGCTAATTCTGCTCCTGTACAGAGGCTTAGTGGAAACTGATTGTGATCCTTTGCCTTCTTCGTCTTCTGGTTCTCCCCTGGTGGAGAACTTCAGGTCTTTCCCTGGTGGGTAAGACTTGTGATCTGCGACTTGTGGCGCACTAAGAGCCAGGGGCACCTTCCAGATGTACCGACAGTGAAACTGCACGTCGTCTCAGACGTATCATGTGTCACGAGGGCGCACTTATTCGTCCTGAGTCGGCCGTCTCACGTTTGACAAATCCAGCACACGTTGTCGTGCCTGTGAGTCAAACTGGTTGGTCAGACTAGCGAATGGGTGCACCTGACACTGAAATCTGCCGGGATTTCGGGGCTCTGGTTGGGAAGTTTCTCCTGCGTTCTGATAATCAGAACGCCAGTTCGAGTAGTTTGCAAGTTCCCGTGGACGGGAGAGAACATTACAGCTGCCCTCCGCTCCTCGGCCACCGCTTGCCGTTTCTGGCTGCAGCCTGAATCAGTGTGGAAGGGTGAAGTATTGCTGCACCAGCGTAGCGTTGTTAAGTGATATTCACAGCTCCCTTTTCTCCCTGAACCATAGTTTGTAGTGTACCTGGCTGTAGTTGATTCAATTTGAGTAGAATTCTGCCTCACAGTGGTTTCATGTAAGAAGAGTATAATTGCTTTGTAAAAGGGATTAATTCGTGGAAAAATTTGTGTAGTTTCCACTTGAATGAATGCTTTTCCAATCAAGCACTATCGCCTTCCTAATTTATGTTTGTCATTTCTTTTGTAAGGTGTATCACCTCGATTGTGTTATAAAAAGATGAATAAAAACTTTTGTCATTATTTTTGTAAACTTAAATATGCCACTGTTCTCTTTCATACTACTCCAACCATTCACTGTTTTTTATTTTACGAGGGTACACCAGCAATTCAGAATGCAAATGTGCTAAATTAGTTGCTTTGATGATTGGGTTGAGTTCTGAAAGTGACCGCAGACATGGGCAACAGAACTGCCATCAGTAAATTCACTAGTTTCATATATAAAAATTAACAGTTACATTAACGATTTGCAGGTTGTTGACAAGATAATACTTTTCTTTATGTGAAGATAGTAACATTTAGCATCTCTTGGACATATATTTATGATTAAAGTAAGTGATCTTTTGCACAGTGATAAGTTACCGCACTGTATTGCTCCCGAAATCAAAATATTGCACAGGCGTTGATAAGTAACTGTATATAGGAATTACTTAAATACTCCCAGAACAAATTTGACCACTGATCAAAATTATTTTTAAAGCACCAGTAATGCAAAATAGTTTAAATTCGAACCCAGGGTTTACCGACGAGGATATCAAGGGGGTCTAATTGGAAACATGATCAGGGGTCAGTATTTACATTCGGCATCGGTAGCCAGAGGTTGTCCCACCAAGTTACACGGGTAGAATACAATCTGGTAGTAGATCTCTAAAACAGAAAAACAACAGCGCCTTAAATAAATACGTAATACCATTTCTGCTCCTTTTTCCATTTATTATTTAAGAACGAGAATGAATTTACCAAATAAAGCGAGTGCCAGCTCAAAGGATTAATCACAGAAACAGACAAATGCAGATGTCACACAGAAAGTGCGTAGTTACAGTTACTATAAACTCCCAAGGCACACGTGAGGTACCACTGCCACACCATTTTGAAAATTTTAAACAAAGGAACTCCCGCAAGCACTGTCAACATGAAATCACACCAAAAAAAATTCATACACTTTGCCTCCCCCCCTCTCCCCCCCCCCCCCCCCCATCCTGATAAGATTTCATAAGGTAGAAGGGACCCCAACATGAACTTCCGTTGTGTGATGATAACCGCCACAACTGTCTCCAGCAAGTACATCTCTGTGAAGTACTTTCGCGGTGGAAATAGAAGCAGCTTTCCCCATGGACATTCTCCAAATCAGCAAGTAAATGCCCATGACGAAGCGGCAAGTTCATATGTGGCTTCCACCACATAGCCACCTCAAAAAGGACTTGCCGCTCTTACAAGGTAACACTGGGCCCTGTCGTGGACACTCCTCATGAGCTCGTGGACGCTGCCTGACTGCTGCAGATGTCCCGCCCGAGCCCTCATCTCATCTCTCTTCCTAGCGCATGCGCGGCGTCTGTAGACTGCCATCCAAAAACAGCATGCCGTCGTGGAGTGTCAAAGAACTCCAAAGGATCGCGGCCAGATTACCCGAAATATATCGGTACGAGCGTATCGGTTGTTTCAGTTGAAGTAAGGACTGTTAATGCTACACTAAATAAGCGTAAAAATATTTGCAACTTAAGGAATTTTTATATGGTTTTCACTAATAGATTGATTCACAAGGAAACTTTCTGTATATAATTTACTAGCTATTACCCGCGGCTGCGCTCGCGTATCAGTATTTTTGTTATGGTGAGTAACTAAGCTAGTAATTAATAAATGTCTGTATATATAGAGATGTAGAGACATCTACATCTACGTGGTTACTCTGCTATTCGTAATTAATTGCCCGGCAGAGGCTTCAATGACCCACTTTCAAGCCGTCTCTCTACCGTTCCGCTTTCGTATGGCGAGCGGGAAAAACGAGCACTTAAATTTTTCTGTGCAAGCCCTGATTTCTCTTATATTATCATGATGATCATTTCTCCCTATGTAGGTCGGTGCTAACAGAATGTTTTCGCAATCGGAGGGGAAAACTGGTGATTGAAATTTCATGAGAAGATCCCGTCGCAACGGGAAACGCCTTTGTTTTAATGATTGCCACTGCAATTCACGTATGCATAAAAAATGTACACTGTGCCTCGATTCCTTACATTCGTACAGAAGTAGCATTTTCAGGGGTTCCTCCCGCTCATTTTGCTACCAGAGCAACAACATAAAGCAACCGTTCCTTCCTTCCATTTCGCTCCAATATATCGCCAACTTTTTTGATCACCCTAAGACGACTAATTTATAATTAACATCGTCAGTTCGTAGATCAAATACAGCCTTACCAAAAGCCAAAAGATACGGCGTCTCTTTGTTTGTCGTACAGTCTTTAGCTCGTGCCGTCTTTGTGATTCTTCAAGCGCCATGAAAGCTGTAAGAGATGCGTGACGCTCAGCGACTAAAATACGACGGGCTGTTGTACTTCCTCTATAGCTCTTAAGCCCACTTGACGTTCTGCATCCAAGTTCCTGCGGATCTGAGATTTCTCCGAGGTTGGTTTGATTTGAGTAATTTTCGCAGCTGGAGGTCTCTTAGAACCAGCTACTAAATCAGTCTTACGTTAGCGACGCCTGTCGTAATACTTAAATATGGTTCTCTGGCTTACCGTCGGGTCTCACTGTTATATCTCCACAAAAAACTCTCCAGCTGGGCAGGTGGTGTAGGAACTCAATATATTAAACCACGCGCACAATAACGCTGGATTTGCAGTGTCACAGGAAGCTCGGCATTGGTGAAGAATGGGATACAACCCGTCGGCTTTGACCAATGACGTCATAAGTTACAAGAGTGCTGCATTGCACAGATCTAACAACAAAGACGGCTGTTGAGAAACAATGGAATGCAGGAATGAGAAAAAAAAATGGTGCACATGTATGACGAACATTCATATTCAGAACATAATGTTAGGTATGTCGCTCCTTTGAGTCCTGTTATCCTGTTCTTCAGTTGACCAACATAGTTCAACTGAAGTGCAAAAAAGAAAGGAAAAAAAGAGACAAAAGTAACGTTAGCGCAGAAAACCTCAGTTGACATTTGTGAGCTGTATACCGAACTTCAGTTGATCTGTATAGGTTAAATTCAGTACGAGATACAAATTTAACGTTTGTCAACTTTTTGCCTTCGCTAGCACTCTTTATAGTAGCCTATTCTTCGGTTGCATATGTAGGTCAACTGAAGCACGGGATACAAATTCTACAAGTGTTGCGTTTTTCGCCTCCGCTAATACTAGCATCCTGTTCATCAGCTTATATTGGTACTAGCCAAGGCGAAAAGACCGACATACGTAAAATTTGTATCCCATACTTCAACTGACCTATATAGGCCAACTGAAGAATACGATACTAATGCTAGCGAAGAATAAAATATCGACATACGTAACATAGTCATCCCGTACCTCAGTCTAACTACACGAAAGCGAGAAAAAGCGACATACTTAAAATTTATATCCTGTATTTCAGTAGAACTATATAGGTCACCTGACGAACAGATACTACCGAAGTGGCTGAACTGTGGTACAGGATGCCAATGTTAGTATGTCGCTTTTCTCGTCTTTGCTAGCGCTGGTATCCCACTTGTAGATCACTGCAGTTGACGAATCCTTCTTCAAGCCTTCCATATTCATAGAAATTGAAAATTATCCAGAATGAAAAAAGATTTCTTCCAAAAGATCTCAAATTCACTAAGAAAGAAAGTAAGTACCGAATGAATTGGAACGAACAAATGATTTAATTGATACGAGCGACAAAAATCGTACACAATGTCTAGGCCTATTTTTAAAAGCACATTCATTTATTTCAGTTTACAACGGTGACGCCTCGCCACAGAAGATAATCTTTTTTATATCTATGGCTCGAAAGTAAAGACATTAATATCCATGAATAAACTATGACGTCATTGGTAAAGAAGACGGGTTGTATAAAAAAAATGGTTCAAATGGCTCTGAGTACTATGGGACTCAACTGCTGAGGTCATTAGTCCCATAGAACTTAGAACTAGTTAAACCTAACTAACCTAAGGACATCACAAACATCCATGCCCGAGGCAAGATTCGAACCTGCGACCGTAGCGGTCTTGCGGTTCCAGACTGCAGCGCCTTGAACCGCACGGCCACTTCGGCCGGCACGGGTTGTATTCCATCCTTCAGTTGACCCGAAAGCTCTATAAACTCCAAGAGTCGCCGACCACCGCGACAGTGTCGTTTGCATGTCACTCACGTATACCGTGTTTAAAACTGTTAATAATACTCAAAAAGATACAACTTTCTAAAGCAGCTATGATCTTCCTCAGGGTTCAAGCCACCTCCATGCCAAATTTCGTCGAATCGATTCAGCGGCTGAGTCGTGAAAACGTAATAGAGATTATTTGATATTTAATAATATTGGTATTAGTATGGAAGTATAGATTGAACAAGTTGAGAACTGAATAAGCATTGTATTGATTACAAATATTTTTTTCCAAAGTCGCATAATATTCTTCAAATCAATAAATATCTCGTACTAAACGTTTTGTAAAGTAGACTGTTCTTCCTCAGGATTCAAACTATCTCATACCAGATTTCATGGGTATCGATTCACCGTTTTAGTCGTGTAAACGTAACACACAGAGTTTATTTCTCATTTATAATATTAGGATGGAAATTGGGTTTGGCATGGATTCAACACGTTGATGATTGTATAAGCATTGTATTCTAGCTGTTACTTGCGACTGTAAAATGAAGCCGGCCTGTGTGGCCGAGCGGTTCTATATTAATATCAAGAGCTCAGATGGAAACCCAGTTCTAAGCAAAGAAGGGAAAGCAGAAAGGTGGAAGGAGTATATAGAGGATCTATACAAGGGCGACGTACTTGAGGACAATATTCTGGAAATGGAAGAGAATGTAGATGAAGACGAAATGGGAGATACAATACTGCGTGAAGAGTTTGACAGAGCACTGAAAGACCTGAGTCGAAACAAGGCCCCGGGAGTAGGCAACATTCCATTAGAACTACAGACGGCCTTGGGAGAGCCAGTCCTGACAAAATTCTACCATCTGGTGAGCTAGATGTATGAGACAGGGGAAATACCCTCAGACTTCACAAAGAATATAATAATTTCAATCCCAAAGAAAGCAAGTGTTGACAGATGTGAAAATTACCGAACAATCAATTTAATAAGCCACAGCGAATTCTTTACAGACGAATGGAAAGACTAGTAGAGGCCGACCTTGGGGAAGATCAGTTTGGATTCCGTAGAAATATTGGAACACGTGAGGCAATACTGACCTTTCGACTTACCTTAGAAGAAAGACTAATGAAAGGCAAACCTACGTTTCTACCATTTGTAGACTTAGAAAAAGCTTTTGACAATGTTGCCTGGAATACTCTCTTTCAAATTCTAAGGGTGGCAAGGGTAAAATACAGGGAGCGAAAGGCTATTTACAATATGTGCAGAAACCAGATGGCAGTTATAAGAGTCGAGGGGCATGAAAGGGAAGCAGTCGTTGGGAAGGGAGTGAGACAGGGTTGTAGCCTATCCCCGATGTTATTCAATCTGTATATTGAGCAAGCAGTAAAGGAAACAAAAGAAAAATCCGGAGTAGGTCTTAAAATCCATGGAGAAGAAATAAAAACTTTGAGGTTCGCCTATGACATTGTAATTCTGTCAGAGACAGCAAAGGACTTGGAAGAGCAGTTGAACGGAATGGACAGTGTCTTGAAAGGAGGATATAAGATGAACATCAACAACAGCAAAACGAGGATAATGGAATGTAGTTGAATTAAGTCGGGTATTGCTGAGGGAATTAGATTAGGAAATGAGACACTTAAACTAGTAAAGGAGTTTTCCTATTTGGGGAGCAAAATAACTGATGATGGTCGAAGCAGAGAGGATATAAAATGTAGACTGGCAATGGCAAAGAAAGCGTTTCTGAAGAAGAGAAATTTGTTAACACCGAGTATAGATTTAAGTGTCAGGACGTCGTTTCTGAAAGTATTTGTATGGAGTGTAGCCATGTATGGAAATGAAACATGGATGATTAATAGTTTGGACAAGAAGAAAATAGAAGCTTTCGAAATGTGGTGCTACAGAAGAATGCTGATGAGTTGAGGGGTAGATCACATAACTAATGAGGAAGTATTGAATAGAATTGGGGAGAAGAGGAGTTTGTGGCACAACTTGACAAGAAGAAGGGACCGGTTGGTAGGACATGTTCCGAGGCATCAAGAGATCACAAATTTAGCATTGGAGGCAGCGTGGAGGGTAAAAATCGTAGAGGGAGACCAAGAGATGAATACACTAAGCAGATTCTGAAGGATGTAGGTTGCAGTAAGTACTGGGAAATGAAGAAGGTTGCACAGGATAGAGAAGCATGGAGAGCTGCGTCAAACCAGTCTCAGAACTGAAGACTACAACAACAACAACAACAACAGTAGTTACTTGGTATATAGGCACATCTTCAGGAAACAAACTGTTGATCTGTCCTGCACAAAACTGGAGTAATAAAGTATGCAGCCGCCATGGCTAGTGGCACTAGAGAAAGACGTAACCCAGACGTATTTGTACGTCTTCAAAGCTACAGATGCCAGCAGCAATAATAGAACACAGAATGTAGTCTTCCTCTGCTTCCACTGGCTACTTCTTTAATGACAGTTGCGTTCTTTAGGATGTCAGTTTTGTGCTGCCATATAGGGTACTTGTATTTTTTACCCCTAAGGAGATGTTAAGAACACAATGTGTTGAGAGATGAACAGTTTCTTACTGAAGATGTGACTACAAAGTCATCAAAATAGTCGTGATCACTAAACCAGCTGTTAAGGTTTTCAGTAGTTGAAAAACAAATGAAAAATTATTTTGACGAGCGTAGACGCCTGTTTCAATAGTGGGTTACATGCAAGTAGAGCGATCAGTTCCCTAGTCGAGAATACTGCTTGTAGACATTGTTGACTGTTCTGTTTCATTATTGTTCTCCACGTTATTTGTGTTTCGTTTCCTTCTGATCAGTGCACGTATGTTGCAGTTATGACCTTTATTAAACATGTCAACACATAAGACGATTTCAGTGTCGATTACAACATTCAAGTGACTTTTACCACCATGCGTTTCTCCCACTTTGCGGGAGCCTGAAGTACAGGTTAGGATGCCTGCCCCCACAACATCTCACCCCATGACCACCTGTACTATATGATCAAAAGTATCCGGACACTTATTAGTGGGAATTAAAGTAAGGTGTGTCCACCCTTCGCCTTTATGGTGGCTTCGGCTCTGTTGGGGGCACTTTCAATTTACCGTGTGAATGTCTGTGGAGAAATCACACCCCATTCTCCCTCAAGAGCCGAAACCAGCGCCGTTGGACGCAGTGGTCTGAAACGAAGTCGATGTCGTAACTCATGCAAACCATAGCTTCACGGATTATTCTTTACATCAGAGTGCATTGTCATGCTGAAATAAAGTTTCCGAACTGTTCCTCTACCGTACGTGGTACACAAGTCAGCAAAATGTGTTTTATTCTAGAGTTTTCTCAAGGGTAACACGGAAACGACGCCCTTACCACGAAAAGTCGTAGCATCACCTCCTCTGTACTTTGTTGTTGGCACGGCACACGATGCAGGCCACTTTCTCCAGGCTCTTCGCCAAACCCAAACCGTTCCATCGGATTGCCACAGGCTGTACCTTGACTGATCACTCCAAAGCACTCATTGTCAGTTATCCACCATCCAGTGGCGTTGCTCTTTAGATCACCTCAAGAGTTGGTTCTAATTGATTACCGATGTATGTGGCTTATGAGCAGCTGCCGGTCTTTTTAACTTCCCAAGCACAGTCATCGTGCTAGCTGAGCTGCTGGTAGCGCGAATGATTCCTTCCACTGGTTGCATGCGATTTTTGCAACCGCCCTCCCAAATGTTCGACGGTCCCTGTATGTCAGTAAATGAAAACTTTGTAGTCTTGATGTAGCTCTGGCCGTTCCTTCGCGTTTCCGCTTCACAGCCGCATTACCAACAGTCGACCTGGGCAGCTATACAACGATTTAAGTGTTCCTGACGGATTTGTAAGGTAACATCCAGTGACTAACCCACGTTCGAAGTCACTGAACTTTCCTGACCGATCCGTTCAGCTATGACTGGTTCTCTACTGACAACACAGTACTGCCCGTCTCCTTTTATACAAGCGGATACTTCTAGTAGTCAATTCCGAGTTAACAGAAGTCTCTGGACCCTCGATGTTATACAGGGCTCCGAAAAGTCTTGCCCTGATTACATAAACTGATAACTCAGGCTAGAAGTAAGACACAAATATGAAACTGGTGTCTAATTGTTTACAAAATATCAAAGTTTTTTTCACACATCAGTAAACTTCCACATGAGCACCCTTGGTAGCACGTAGCACATGTAGGCGATATTCAATTCCCGTCCGCACATTAGCCAACATCACTGGAGGGATCGATTCATCGACTGTGGTTATCCGTTGCCGCAGGGTTTCTAGATCTGGTACACGTGTTTGGTAGACCTCGTCCTTGACACAACCCCATAAAAAGGAGTTTAATGGGGTTATGTCAGGAGAGCGTGGAGGCCAAACCGTTGGCCCATCACGACCAATCCATCGCCCAGGAAAGGTCATATCGAGATAGGCACGGACGTCCAAACCCCAATGGGGCGGTGCACCGTCTTGCTGAAACAAGACATCGGGATGATACTGCAGCAGCTGAGTAACAGCATACAGTTACAACATGTCCAGATACACTGCAGACGTGATGGTAGCCTCAGCGAAGAAGAATGGCCCGACAATTCGATCGTGCAATAGCGCGCACCAAACATTCACCTTTGGACTGCCTCTGGTGCACTCCATGACTTCACCAGGGGGTTGTGAACCCCAAATGCGCACATTATGGCGATTCACTACTTCACTGACAAAAAAGGTCGCTTCGTCGGAAAAGGCAATTCGTCTAAGATAACCATCATCGTCTTCAATACGTGGTAGCATTTCGACCGCAAAGTCATATCGACGTGTACTGTCATTGGGAAACAAGGCCTGAACGATTTGCACTTTGTATGCACGAAACAATAAACGTTTGTGTAAAATGTCATGGAGAGAGTTTTTTGGCATCTGTTATTTACCTGAGGCCCTGCGCACCGATTTCTTCGGACTTCGCAGAAAAGACTGACTTACAGCTTCCACCCTGTCTGCTGAGGTTCTTGGTCGACCAGACCTAGGAAGGTCAGCAACCGATCCTGTGTTCTTGAATTTCTCATACCAGGCTTTAATGCTCTTGACATCAGGTGGATTCCTTCCAAATGTTGTCTGGAAGTGTCTCTGCGCTGTGGTTGGTGATCGTGTCTCATGGTACCACAGGACACACTGTGCCTTCTCCTGATTGGTTAACATGGCTTCTTAGGCACTGCACCTCATCCACTACTTATGTACTGCGAACCTAAAACAGAGAAAAACTTTGATGGTTGTAAACAATTCGACACAAGTTTCATATTTGTATCTTACTTCTAGCCTGCAATCAGGGAAAGACTTTTCGGACACCCTGTATTTTATGTAATGGCCGGGGTTGTTTCCTTCACTCACCGCAACAGTTTCTGGCAGTCAGCCAACTTACAGTTAATAGTTTGTAAGTAAAAGTTACTTGCAACAGTGACTAAACGATCGGCCTATATAAAAACAGAACGATGCAGTTACTTACTCTGAAACCTTTTACTGAAAAGCACTTACCCGGACTGGGATTTTCGTATGTTTTTCCAATCTCCCAAATTGGGAAAGGCCTTAAACAGTATAGTAGAACTGACTACCTGCCAACTCGGAAGAGTTACAATAAGTAGAATTATTTTTCTTCGCATACGATGTTTAGAGCCAATCTTGGGCATCAGCTCTAATCCACCAGGTTACCACCGGTAATTGGTACTCTCTCTTACCTCGCGAATGATCTTCGTTTCGTTCCTCCCATTTCTAAGTTCTTCTTTAATCGATTGTATGTTCTGCTGCCTCTGTGCCCCAGTAATATGACCTGGTATGTGCTATATTAAGTCAAGTTATTCACAGTCCTCCACAACGTTACAACTTTGAAAATAGCCTGTAACACACTCTAAACACAAACGCCTACACATGTATGTCACGTTAATTAATAGCGTCGTGCTGCAACAACCTAACCTGAATGGTGGAAGCCTACACACATATGTCATGTGATATTATGTGTAGCGTAACCATCAAAAAGGAAGTTAATGATATAAGGTTTTCCACTCCATGGCGTGGTGATGCAGCAACCAGTATGTAATATGAGAAGAAAAGTCTTGACTGCGGTGTTGAAATTATTGTATATTTATTCATTAATGACGCAAGTTTCGCCTAATTCTAGACATCTTCAGACTGCCGATAAATGTTGATAAGCAAGTTACGGATATCGATGATAAAACATCTACAGCAATAAGTTGCCCTCGTCATATGCAAGAAAAGTAGACGAGGCCAAAATATGTTCCCGTCTTGTATTAAAAGCATAACTTCTGGTAATCTTTTCAGCACGCGTAATGTTGTCCAGTGATTACAGGACAGTACAATCTCTCAAATGGTAAACAGGCTGGAAGCGTCGTTTTACTTCCTGCGACCACATACACAGTTCTAGTTAATGATGGCGGCTTTTAGCGTAAATTTTTTTGACTGATCCAGTTAGCAGAACTGAATGACTGAAAACCACAGCCAACATATTTTCAACGTAACACTTTGCATATAATGACTATTTCTGCTTCTATTTCCCACGTTGACGCGAATCGCAGACAAAATACGAATAAATGCAATAATTAGTGTAACAATATTTTCCTGTTCACTAATGCAGTGAGGTCACTCGCTATGCATAAAGCATACTTTGTCCATTTTCACTGAGCGTGCAATAACCTAATATTCATGTGTCCTGCCGATTAAAATATGGAGCGCTTCTGCATTCACTGTAAAAATGATCAGTCATCTGTGTCTGTGTATTTTACATAATATAAAACAATCTTTTGCGCATAATTACGAACATACATTTACTACAAACTAATTGCATGCGAAATTCTGTCTTGAAGTGTAATGGAAAGAGGATTCTCTTTGTTTCGCCGGCCAAAGCTCGATTACTGACGTTCAGCAGCTTTTGACATCCCAGTGACTGACAATATGAAAAATAACGCCTTTTAAAATTTACTCATGTACATTTACGCGATGAAAGGCTTGTACACGATGTTGAAAGGGGAAATGTGTTCACACTGACTCTCTCTGGAGTGTAATTTCATGTTACTTTCGTTCAAAGGATATGTTTTCAGAGGACCAGAAACCATATTGATAAAATGTTACGGGACAGGGATATATGCCTCGTTGGCCTGGAGTAGGGCAGGGGGAGAGGGGATAGAGGGGGGAAGTAGCTGGGTGTGTTGCACCTACACTACCGACCAACGTTGCGCGATGGTTAAGGCACTGGATTTGCAAGCAGGAGGAGCGATATTCAAATCCCTGGTGTATATTCAGATATAGGTTTCCTTCGGTTTCTCTGAACGGATTAACGCGAAGGACAGGATGACGTCTCTGAAGAAAACACGGATGATTTCTTTTGCCTTACTTGTCCTATTCGTGTTGGTGCTGCTTCTGTAGTGATACCGCTGTCGATTAGGCGATAACTTATAACCTCTCTCTGCCAGAAGCAGGATTGAATACTGGATTAAACGCATCGGGTCCGATGGCATCGTGGTTATTCGGACGGATCGGGAGTCGAGTTCCCGTCCAGCCCACCGAACCAAGTGTCGAACACCAGTTTGAGGCGAGTGTTGGGTAATGTCCTTGTACCATCGAAACAATGCTCATCTCGGAGAACAAATAATGCGATTTGTTCCTGTTTATTTAAAAGACTCTGATTGAAATTTGGTATACCAGCTACCTCACTCTATCTACATCTGCGTCTTTAAAAGTTTTCTCAAAAATTTGGTATGCGAACATATCCGCGCTTTCTTAACCTAGGACGCCCAAGCCTCTTTTTCTAACTTGGATGCCTAAGGGGAGGGGGGGTTCGGCGAGCCCACGGGTATTAAATAAGTTTACTGACGAAAAATTACAACTTTCAAAATGGTTTATGTATTTTAACTAAGGCATCGGTTTATAAATGTTAATTGTTATAAATATTGGATTGACTGAATAAAAAATAGACATATTGCAATACAAAATACAGATGAGTTCATATACAATAGACTACTCTGAGTCCTCAACTTCTTTTTTCTTTCAAAGCAGGAATTTTCTATAAAATATATTGACACTAACGTTTCATAAAATAGCCAACAAACAATAACTCAAAGGGATGGTTCAAATGGTTCAAATGGCTCTGAGCACTATGAGACTCAACATATTAGGTCATAAGTCCCCTAGAACTTAGAACTACTTAAACCTAACTAACCTAAGGACATCACACACACCCATGCCCGAGGCAGGATTCGAACCTGCGACCGTAGCAGTCCCGCGGTTCCGGACTGCAGCGCCAGAACCGCTAGACCACCGCGGCCGGCAACTCAAAGGGATATGTAGTATGAAAGTTACTTGGGCAAAAGCCCCTTAGGCGTCCTCACATCAAGTTCCCACAAGCACCGCTAACAGCAGCTCTTGAAAAATACAAGTGACTGTATGGCATTGTTGGCCGGGAGGCCCCATTCGGAGGAGTTCGGCTGCCGTATTGCAAGTCCTTTTTAGTTGAGGCCACTTCGGCGACTTGCGAGTCAATGATGATGGACACACAACACCCAGTCCCCTGCCGGGAATCGGACCCGGAACCCCCGCGTGCTAGGCGGTAACACTACCGCTACGCTACGGAGACGTACACAGTAGCTCTTTCACAATCACTAGTCCATCGCTGTAAGTCGCTCATACCCATCCTCTCCCAGTTGCCCTTTCTCACTCACTCATGCAGCTCAACTCATTGTCTTTATCTCTTAGTGTCTCCATGTCATTGTCTCTGTGTCACAGCCAGTGTCCTTCGTTGTGTCCTACTAGTACAGTCTGCTCTCATCATCACTTCCCTCTTGCTTTCTCTTACTGCTAATATGTCATTCGTTCTTTCACACTGCTGCTGCCTCTTCTCGCTGTCACTATCTCTCTCTTCCTCGCTGTTGTTGCCATACACTCTGTGTCTCATTATCAGTATCTCTCTCACCCACTTCCACTTTCTCTTTATTCCTTCTTCCCCCCTCCCCGGCACTGTGTCCTTACTCTTTCCCTAGCACTGTTCTGTCGCTATAAACTATGTTCCACTGCCACTTTGTCCTTCTCTTTCTCCCACACTGGCGTTGTGCCCTCCGCTTTTTCTACAACACAACCACTGTCTATCTTCGAGTATTTATCATTTTTACGTCTGCTTGCCGCAGCCACTGTCTTCTCTCTCCGTATGAAAAAGCACGAAAATATTCGTATGTCAAAATTTTTGGGAAATTTTTATAAGGTGGTTAGGAAGATAGAATGAGCAACTGGTACCCCCCCTTTTTTCTGTGAGATTTTTTTTTAACTAAACGGGAACATATTCATTTTTCCTACCGGACGGTAGGAGCATTTTTCCGCTAGTTCCCTGCTTTTCACTGCTGAAGCAGGGTAAGTAACTCACATGAAAGGAAGTACATTGGTCAGTAAAATTCAGATAATTTTCTTAAGTGAACTCACGATAATGCAAAATTAATTTTACACCTCAGATCGGTTTTTGCGTGCAAAAAAATTTTGCGTGTGCTTCGGTACTACAACATGGGGTTCCCAGATGATAACAGAGGCCCTTGGTAGCATATTTCTCCGTGCTACGCCACTTCATAAACTACATTTTCGCCTCACACCGGATTTTTACCTGCATATTTTACGTGTACTTCGAACCTCTGTATCTCGGAAACGGTTAAAGATGTGAAGAAAATTTTAATGTTTTTTTCAAGACCGTGATCTTAGGAGTACATCGTAAAAAATTACAGTCATTTGCTCTACATATGCGTTTCGGAAACCACGGCTGGATTTTAGTACCAAAAAATGAGTTTTCTGGATGTTTCTCGATGACGGATAGATTTTTGAAAACGGGGAGATGGCTCTTCTAGATAAATACCTAAAGAATATATCGTTAAATCTGCGAAATTTTCTGCGGTTATTTGTTATTTAGATTTCGTCTCACACCGGATTTTTCGGAGTTTACGTGTAGAAGTAGGCTAACTTCGAATCTCTATCTTGGAAAAGGATAAAGATGTCAAGAAAATTTTCAAAACTGTTCGACATCGGGATCTTAAAATCTTATCGCAACAATTTCAGCTTTTTATTGTGCAAACCCGTCTTGGACTTTTCAGTTGGATTTTGGTCTACTAGTGATAGCAAAAATACAGTAAATACACCTTTTTTGCGGTTTTCCGAGAAACCGCCCATGAAGTAATGGTTTCTCCATAATTCCTATAAAGTCCACCGCAGACTACATCAAATGCAAAAACAACCAACCGAATTGCTCCATTTGCCCGCGTAGGAGGAAGATTATAATATTCGTACTTTGACCGTGCACAGTAGGATAGTGGCACTAAGGCGATCCTTGTGTTGGGTATACAAATGATTCCTAGCCCAAGCGTTACCCAAAGCACTTGATCTCACTCAGTGCACAGCTGTCATAGTCCCATGGGAGTCCACTTGAATCTACCCAATAACATAACACTTCTCCCACGTGTCCGTCTTGCGTCCGCGTCCGCGTGCATATTTCGAGCAGCCGTTCGCTGGATGGCGGAGCATCCGAACACTGATATAACAAGAAACGCGATTCATCCGACCAGGCGACAAGTGTCACTGATCCAAGATCCCATATCGACGATACAGTGCCCACTACAGTCTTAACTGACAATTTCGTTGGGTGAACATGGGACACTCAGGTGTCGTCTGCTGCGGAACCCTGTGTTCAACAATGTGCACTGAACAGTGTGCTACGGAACACCTGTGACAGCGCCAGCACTGTGTCGTCAGATTTGCCACAAATCGCTGCCTATCTTGTTGTACAGAGCAGGCAAACCTGCGGCCTCCATGTTCTGCGATGAGGCGTGGACGTCGGACACCTTGTTACCTACTCGTGATTTCAACCGTCCTTCAATCACGTTCCATTCATGATGATGACAATAGTATATGAAAAACCGAACAGTTGATCGTTCCAAGGCACTGGACCATAACAATGTGCCCTTTGTCACGCCGCTTATGTGAGTGTACTTCCCATTTGCGGCTCGTGTTGCCGCTAGAATTGTTCTCGGTTCGTCTCTGCTCACGTCACGCGCCCACACCTCCACCAGGCTGCAGACATTCTCGTGATGAGCTGTCATGGCTCATCAGTGTAATTTGATAACAAGCGCCCTCACTATATAATCGTACTGAGGATTGCCATGTACCAGTTGTGAAGATATATTTGTTTACAACTGTTTATTCTCTGAAACGCATCGCATCACGTATGGAGGAAAATTCATTACTTACAAAATTACTTCTCCACCAGCTCAAATGGGTAATTATGTTCTTTGAGTTACGATACCTCTTCAACGTTTCTGTCTTTTATACAACATTTTCTTACTCTTCTGCTGTCTGAACAATTCCGGAAGGAAGCTTTCTCATCTACTTGCCAGTGGTATGCAGCACGGAATTCATACGAAACAACAATACATACTAATAGAATAGGGTGACCAAACGTCCCGGAAAACCGGGATTGTCCCGGTTTTCATCCCTGTGTTCCGGTGTCCCGAAAATTTGTTTCGGGACGCTGAAAAGTCCCGGAATTCAGTTTTTAAATACATTTCTTGAAACTTTCTCAATTTTTTTTGGATTTCGCTATATTAAAGGAAATACAACACAAGAAATAAATATATTTTAGCCTATTTGTCTAAAACCTCCATTGTCCCATACTAGTAATCGCAGTATCAGTATTGATACACTCAGGCAATAATTTACTTTGAGCGGTACTTTGGCCAACAAGTAGTAAGTTGTATTATTGTAACAGAGCTGTGAAACCGTCCGATTCTCGCGCCACTTACTCACACACTCGTTGTCAGAACACTGTAGTAGTTGATGTTTTGTCAGACAAACTGCAATAGTTTTTTCTCATAATAGTGGTATTATTGCTGCAGTACTGTGAAACGCAATGCCTAAACGTGCCTGCAAGATCAGTGACTGTTATTCTAAGGAATGGAATTTCATTAAGAAAGGTCGTTTTGATTACGAAGCAGTGTTCCGTATGTAACTGTTTTATTAGTATAAGTCATAGATCACATCAGGTCAAAGAAACACATTAACAGATACAGTGCACCGAGATGCAGTAAAACTCTACAAAATTATTTTTTGAAACATCAATCAAGTGAAGAGACGAAAGTTCGAGCAGCCGAGCTTACACTAGCCTACCACACGGTAAAACATCACCAAACTTATAGATCTAGTAATTGTACTAATAAGCTTAACAGCATTATGTTTGATGATTCTTCCATTGCAAAAAAGTTTAGTTCAGCAAGAACTAAAGTGTCAGCCTTAGTGAAAGGAGTTATTGCTCCCCAGAGTGTAAAGGAAACCCTTGAATACATCAAAAAGTCTTCTTTCTATGGGATATCCACTGATGCCAGCAATCATAAGGCCACCAAAATATTTCCGTTTGTTGTTCAGTTTTTCGATATTAATCAGGGAATTCAGACGAAACTTTTGGAGGTGAGTTCCCTACCTAATGAAACATCTGACGAAATTTCAAGATTTTGTATGAATACTATCGAAATAATTGATCTTGAGAAAAATAAATGTGTGGGATTTTGTGAAGACAGCACCAACACAAACTTTGTTGGTTAAAAAGACAACGCAAATGCAACGTATTTACCAAATTAAAGACAACATTGCATGAAAACATTGAAGGCATAGGGTGCCCTGCACATGTTTTACACAATAGCGTGCAGACATCTGCTGACAGTTTAAGGTGTGATGTTGAAACTATCGTCATGAAGGTATACTCACATTTTTACATATATACTACAGAGAGGCTTAAGGAGTCCTGTGATTATGTGGGAACTGAATACATGAATCTAATGTGTCACTCGAAAACTCTCCGGTTATCACTGTTTCCAGCAGTTGAAAGAGTAATCCGCCTGTTTGAACCGTTAAAAGATTTTTTTTCCTAAATGAAGACAAAGCCCCCAAAATATTGGTTCAGTTTTTCAGTAACACTTTAAGTGAAGCCTACTTATGGTTCATTCACAGTCAGCTTAGCACTTTGCAGCATGGGATAAAGGAAATTGAGGGAAGCACGAAAAGTGTAATAGAGGTAAACGATGTTTTGAAAAATACTCTGGAAACTGTTACTACGGGGAGAGAACAGCAGTTCATTTCTTTTAATGTTAAATCTGTCCTTAAAAGAGCAGAAGTATCATAAGCAGCGGAAAGGAGTTTTAGAGAAGAAGTTAACAAGTTTTATGACACTTGTGTAGAATATCTGAGCAGGTGGAGCGCCTCATATTTACCCTCATCGCCGGTGTTTGATTGGATGTTACTGAAGAGAGTGCCAAAATGGGAAAGTGTTGAAGAGACAGTTTCTTATTTGAAGAGTAAAGAGATTGAAATCGATTATTCCATTCTCTTTGATCAGTTCGGCATACTGACAAATTTTGTTGAAGAAAGTCTTCACAAGTGGAATGATGAAAAAAAAAAAAAAAACACCATTGGAATGTCATGAGAAGTGGGTGAGTTTTTAAAAGCTGTGACTGTCTTCAGCATTACTCTGAGTTGGTAATAATTCCAAGGTATTTATTTGCAATCCCAGCCCATAATGCCCATGTGGAAAGAATATTTTCGTTCATGAATATCCAGTGGACTGATGAAAGAAACAGAATGGAGTTGGACTCTCTTGAAGCAATCCTGCAGATCCTGTACAACTACAAAATGTGTCTCAAAGCACAAAGACATGATCAAGAAGGCTGGAGGCAGTGAAAAATACCCTTTTCTCCAAGGACAGTCAATTCCATCTACAAGTGCTCAGTAATATTAAAGCTCATTTTAATATTAATTGATTAAAAGTTGAATGGCTGTAAAATTTTGTAAAATCGTAATACATTTCTTTATTACTGTATACGTTTATTAAATGTCATTAATTATACACATAATCTAGATTATATCAATCTTTAGTATCCTCTTATTAGTTATAATAACCGGGTTAACAAAATGTATCAACAAAACATTAATATTTAAAATTAAGAAACCTGGGTACTTGTGGAATGAGGTGTCCATTGGCACCCAGGTGAATGTGTCCCGGTTTTCACCGAAAATAATTTGGGCACCCTATAATAGAAGGAATCTGTCAAAAATAAACGCAAAATATTTTAAATCAAGCGCAGTCCAGTTTACATTTCCCCATTGTGAGACTTACGCGCTCACGAAGTCATCTCTAAATATTTGGTGTAGTGCCTGGCGCTGTAGACAAACAATATCTAAAGCATGAAGTCACTTACGCGCAACAAGAAGAAGTTGTGCGACATAAACTAAAGTCGTAAGGCATGTTTCTACATCTGAAGCATGATATCTATTCAGATTTTGCGCCAGTCTAATAAGAGTGGCTCTACTAAGGCCATTCTTGGGATGTAAATCAGGCTTGATTTAAATGCACACTGTAGCGTCGTGATCGTTAGATGCCTTTGAGATTGGACATTGTGAGTTAATGTTAGTCAAGAATGCCTTTAAGGCGACAACCGCCATTGTCAACACCGTAGTGAGTTTGAACGAAGTCGCGTATTACGAGAGCCTAAATGTTCCTTCTGTGATACTGAAAAAAAGACTTGGCAGAATTGTAGCCAGACTTTTGACAGCGGTGCTCACGAGAATGTACGATCGCAAAAAGACCGGGCTCCAGATGGCCACGTGGTACTACCGAGACGGAAGACCATTGTGTTCGGCATATGGCTCATCGTACTGCATCTGCAGCAATAATTTCAGCAGCAGTTAGCAATACACTGACACAATGAACAGTTCCAAATCGGTTTCTCCACGTACAGTTCCGATCCAGGCGCGCTGTAGTATGCGTTCCACTTACCCCAAATCCCCACCATTTTCAACTTCAGTGGTGTCAACCGAGAGCTCGTTGGAGGGCAGACTGGAAGTCGTGTTTTCTGACGAAAATTGGTTCTGCCTCCATGCTAATTATGGCCGTATGTTGGTTACAAGGAAGTCAGTTTAGGGCCTGCACCCAACTGTCTGCGTGCTAGACACACTGGACCTGCAACTGGAGTTACGTCAGGAGTGCAATTTCGGATGGTATCACAAATATTCTCACGGCTGTCCCAAGCACCCTGTATACAAATCTGTACGTCAGTCTGGTGATTCGACCTGTTGTGCTGGCATTTATGAACAGCATTTCCAACAGGATAACGCTCGCCCACATACCTTTGTTGTAACCGAACACATTCAACATGTTCGACATGTTGCCTTGGCCTACTCGATCACCAGATCTGTCACCAAATCGACCGACAACTCTAGCGTCAGTCACAAGTATCATTAACCGTCCCTGTATTGACTAAGTGCAACAGGTACGGAAATCCATCACACAAGCTGGCATTCAGCACCTGTACAACACAGTGCATCCACGTTTGCATGCTTGGATTCAACATTGAGGCGGTTACACGGGTTATTACTTTGCCAGCCTTTCACATTTGCAATGGTTTATTTCGCGCGTGAATTAACTTGTGATCTAGCAATGTTAATAACTTAATTAAATTACCTAGACAAATGAACTCCAGAAATTTCATTACTCAAAATTAATTACCTTTTTGAGGTTCCAATTTTTACCGTCAGTGTACTTATACGACTAATCATCTAATGACGTTTATTTTTGACAGATTCCTTCTATTATAGGGTGACCAAATTATTTTCGGTGAAAACCGGGACACATTCACCCGGGTGCCAATGGACACCTCATTCCACAAGTGCCCAGGTTTCTTAATTTTAAATATTAATGTTTTGTTGATACATTTTGTTAACAAGGTTATTATAACGAATAAGAGGATACAAAAGATTGATATAATCTAGATTATCTGTATAATTAATGACATTTAATAAACGTATACAGTAATAAAGAAATGTATAACGAGTTTACAAAATTTTACAGCCATTCAACTTTTAATCAATTAATATTAACATGAGCTTTAATATTACTGAGCACTTGTAGATGGAATTGACTGTCCTTGGAGAAAAGGGTATTTTTCACTGCCTCCAGCCTTCTTGATCATGTCTTTGTTCTTTGAGATACAGTGATAAAACTCGGCACAATCCATTTTGTAGTTGTACAGGATCTGCAGGATTGCTTCAAGAGAGTCCAACTCCATTCTGTTTCTTTCACCAGTCCACTGTATATTCATGAACGAAAATATTCTTTCCACATTGGCATTTGGGCTGGGATTGCAAATAAATACTTTGGAATTATTACCAACTCAGAGTAATGCTGAAGACAGTCACAGCTTTTAAAAAAACTCACTCACTTCTCATGACATTCCAATGGTGTTGTTTTTTTTTTTCATCATTCCACTTGTGAAGACTTTCTTCAACAAAATTTGTCAGTATGCCGAACTGATCAAAGAGAATGGAATCATCTAATTACGAAGGATCTCCTAGTGGTGGAGACTGGGGCAGATTGACCCACTTCGTTTTCGTGATTTCCTTCTAGTTTGTATTTAAAGTGTTTCCATTGATTCTTTCATGTGGAAACAATGCTACTTTATTTCACCATCTTTACAGCTACTTAATTACGGCTTCTCACTGTTTGTCCACTCATAAAAATACTTAGAATATTAATAACACCTGCGCTAACCTGCCCCACAGACGGGGCAAATTGGCCAGAAGTTGGAGCAAATTGGCCCATATGATTTTATCGTCTATTTATTTACGACATTGATTATTTAATTGAAAATTTATCGATTTTAATGCTCTCAGTTTATTTTACCGCAGTTCCTACAGTTTTATAACAAAAACTATAGTCATAAATTGTTTTATTATAGTTATAATAGCAGTTTGATAGAAAAGTATGTCCACAATTTTTATCGGTCTTCGTCTGAAGGCCCGATAGTCTCTCCACGGTTCCGACTTTTTTTTTTTTTTAAAGAAAAGGCTTCTCAAGTCATTTTTAGCACATAAAAAATATTTTCACCGCTTACAATTTTTGTATTGAATTCATTTCTCACCTGGATTTCAGTGAGAAAATGGTTATGACATCTATCTCATTCAGCATCCTCATCTCTATCTTCTTCTGTGAGAATGTTCTTAGGAATGCCTGCTTTCTTTCTGCATGTAATTTTTGAGGGGTTTTGTCATGTGATTTAGCTTGTCATGGCGTTTTTTTTTTGTTTTTTTTTTTGTTTAGAAGAAAGGTTTCTACGCAGAACATACGTGTTTTCTATTCTGCCTATGGAGGCTGCTTGTTCACGTTCTATCACTGTTAGTCTCATAGTTGCTTCAGAAACACTGCTTCTTTCAGTTTTCGTTTTATAATTTCGAATCATCGTAAAAACAAAATGGAAGAAAGACGACGAGTAAAAGCATGATTACATTCAATAGTTTTAACGTCCCGTCGACAACGAGATCATTAGAGGACTAATTCGAAGATTCCATACTTTAAAATACGTGTCCTTCAGTGTTTCATTTATAATAAACTAAAATGTATTTCACAATGGCGTTCGTTGAGTGCTTGAAAAGAAGTTAACGGGTTTCAGAAGAAAAGAAGAAAATGTAATGAAACATCACGTAGACGTTACCGGTTTAAAATCAACGCAAGTCACTATTTTCTTACGTAAAAATTGCGTTAGATTAGATCTAGTCTTTGATTACGTTGTATCTGTTACATTTAATAAGATTATTTACTCACAAAAAGACAGCGGGATAGTGGAATGACAAGCCACTATTTAAGTGGGCCATACCGAAATCATGTTAATTTGTTTACGAAAAATCACTTATCGCAGTACACAAAGTCAAATTAAAATCTATGTCTTTAATGGTTGTACTTACTTGTTAAGAAGAGAAATGTCTTTAAGTACACAACAAAATATGTTGAGCAAGCAAAATTCACTTTCACTAATAAGAAAAGATCAAATGTGTGCCCTTCCTCGCTTAGCGATCTAAAGGCATTGACTGGTTTGTGGAAAGACGAAAGTATTGTTGCCAACAATCCCGATGGCATGTGGAGTATTCTAACGGCAGTTTAACAAAATAATATAACTGACCGATATGCCACGGTCTCTCCTACATATTTCTGAATACTCTTTAACAACAGTCACTAAAAATTATCTAAGGTCAATCACCATACCAGAAGAGACCGTTTTAGACAGCTCTATAATCCGCTGTTGTGGGTGCCGTTCCGCCCCAGCAGCTCTATAATTAGCCACATGACCTACGGCGGATTAAATGTACTGTTCTAACTCACATACGCAAATTATTAGCTTCTGCAGATAATACTGAAAGACTACCATTAGCGTCTTCCTCTAAAGAATATACACCGAGCGAGGTGGCGCAGTGGTTAGCACACTGGACTCGCATTCGGGAGGACAACGGTTCAATCCCGTCTCCGGCCATCCTGATTTAGGTTTTCCGTGATTTCCCTAAACCGTTTCAGGCGAATGCCGAGATGGTTCCTTTGAAAGGGCACGGCCGATTTCCTTCCCAATCCGTCCCTAACCCGAGCTTGCGCTCCGTCTCTAATGACCTCGTTGTTGACGGGACGTTGAACACTAACCACCACCACCACCAAAAGAATATACCTCCACAAATAGAGCTGTACATTCGATACATCCCACTCACCCATAATTTCAAATTTCTTGTCCAGCATGTAAAACGTGGCTGAGCTAGTTCAGCAACGGTAGCGTTACTTTGAACTAAATGACAGCACCTGTTGCTCTTACATTTTATTTTTTGTTAGCATCAAGTCCATATTTAGCGGTTATCTGAACAAAATTGAAAAAAAAGCAAGGTACAGTAGTATAGGCCCTAAGTTACATGAAAAACGAAGTAGCAACAAATATCGTCAAAGCAAGCATACGAAGATAAATAACGTTGAATAACAACTCATCCAGTAACATCATCAAAACACCATAGTAAAATAAATAATGTTGTATTGGAGTTCGTCCACAGTTTAAGAAAGGAACATAGATATCTGTCGACGTAGGATATCGCAGCCAAATTGATGAGGCATGTGAACGGGCAGTACTTGAACAAGGGGAGGGACGGGTTACAGGGAGGGACTGGATACGGCAGGGCAGCTGGAGAGGGAGAAACAAATAATAATAACACAAGTACAGTACTTTAAAATTACAACAGAATACAGCAATTCATGGCATTAAAATGATTTGCACAGACACAAAAGAGAAAGACGCGTAAATAGTAACACGAAAACAGCAAAGGCAATATACAACACTCAGAGAATGTATTAGTCAATATTATTACACCTAAGAGCGAAGGTGCTGCGGTCGGCTTACCATGAGTCATCGCGTAATCAGAGTTGACAGCATATACATAACTGAATTGAAAGCATTGACAGTGACATTCGTTTTCGCTAGTCGCTACTGTACTTGTTTACTGTGACATCACCGCGTGTTTACAATAACGACCAGGTGCAATAACATCGTGGCTGGGAAATAAGAAGAAGAGTCGAGCTAGGAACACCAGTAATGACAAACAATCGGAAACAGCAAATGCATCTCTGCTTGCAAGCAAGAAGTTTATATGACATGAAGCTTGAGGTACTATTCGTGGCCAGTTTACAATACGTAAGGCCACATTATGACGACAAGCGACGGCGCAAGCTTCATTTGCATTGTATCACAGTGATGACCTTATGAAAAGCAACAAACAAAACTAGTGTTTTTTAAGTTTTTCTGTTCGTTAAGAATTTTGTCTTTACTGAATGTCCATGCATAGACCCTTGTCCATGGTTGCGCATGGACATCCTTGAAGAAGGAAGTCATAACATAGCGATTTATGTGGTCAAAAGAGCGGTGAGAAAGAGTTCTTGCACAAAAAACTATTAACTTCATTGGTGGTGCAAAATTATTTTTCAGAAATTTATTACCTTGATAACCAATTGACTAGAGATGGATGCTGTACTGAAGGATTAGTGCTACTGTCACGAACTAGAACGGAACGTTATGTTGTTAAGTACCTTCTGAGTGGCAACTGCGAGTAGTTATACGTGTGCAACGGATGTGAAAGGAAAGAAAACCTGCATTCTTAGTGCAGTTCATTCAACACTACCAGCTGCTGACCGCTTGTGAAAAGGCGAAACCACATCCCTAGCCAAGTATTTTGGAAACGAGCACCCACTGTCCTACTGACCACCCTGACAGAGACTAAAGCATCGGATTAACTTCCTGCTAGAAAAGATGCGATAGGATCATGTCTTCACAATCACAGTGCAATAGATCAGGCATGATGACGGATTAAGAGCGGAGTGGAGGTAGAACAACTCCTACTCAAATAAGAGTCAGCTGCAGTCTCAACAGAATATGTTGAGACCCACAAATTATTAACAATGAACAATGAAGTTCACACGATTCAATAAGATAAAAAAGAGGGCACTTAAAAAGGGGCAGAAGTGCCTGGATGCAAGACAGTTATAGTGGACCGGTAAGCAACGGTCAATCAGTCAAGAGGAACCACATACATAAGCAGAAATGAAGAAATAAAAACATCACTAATGGCGAGCGACAGAGATGCTGTTTAATCACAGTGACAGTAGAACGTGGCAGATTACCTTAGTGGCGCCAGAAACGCATCTGTCCGTAGGAAACGGTGGTAATTTCGAATTGATATCGCAATTCCGGATGGTCTGATTGTCGCAGATGTCGAGCAACTGTTTCTCCGCCTAACCAGTAATGTTTTATCGATTCTTCTGGTGCTTGCAGCACTCAGTTAAAGTGTGTCAACGCCATGCCTAAATGGTAGGATTATATGGCCTGAAGATGGACTGTACTACGGCAGAAGAACCCGGGTCCTAGTGAGGCACAGCTCTTGTTACGGTGGCTGTATAAAACTTGGTGCTTCGGAGATAACGGTCGATTGCGCACAGCGCTCTGCTTTTCAGACTGCGTTCATTTGCACACTTTTGGCAGTCGCTTCGTTGTGTTAATTCGCCGGAAGATGGCTTCTTTCAAACGCCAGAACCTTTTCTTTAGTGGCTTTGTGGTGTATGTGAAGAACGGTTTTGTGGTGTCACCGCCAGACACCACACTTGCTAGGTGGTAGCCTTTAAATCGGCCGCGGTCCGTTAGTATACGTCGGACCCGCGTGTCGCCACTATCACTGATTGCAGACCGAGCGCCACCACACGGCAGGTCTAGAGAGACTTCCTAGCACTCGCCCCAGTTGTACAACCGACTTTGCTAGCGATGGTTCACTGATTATATATGCTCTCATTTGCGGAGACGATAGCATAACCTTCAGCTGCGTCAATTGCTACGACCTAGCAAGGCGCCATTACCAGTTACTATTGATACTGAATCATGTACCGTCAAGAGCGACGTTCACCATTAATGGATTAAAGTTAAGTATTCCACCAGCTACGTCCGTTTTTTCTAAATTCTAATTTCCTTGTCCTGTTCCAGACCTCACGCCAGCCTGCGTGAGCTAAAACGCGTGCCTTTCGGCGTCCTCTAGTAACACGGTGTTGGCTCTCCTGCCAACCACAACAGGTTTAGCGTAGCACAGAGGGCTTTCGTGCAATTCCGAATTAACTGCTATTATGACCAGCCGAACTTATGGACAACAATTCTATACCGGATCATCCGTAATATCATTCTTTCACCCTCGCAACACCCATAAAATCACGAATAAAATTGCTGTGTCGACCGAAGAAGGCACAGCCAGGACAAAGCCACCAAACGTACAAAGCTGAGGACAATTGTAGGCAGAGTACAAACTGCCAATGACCGGACGACAGCGAACAGAAGCCTACTCGGAAGAGAGAAGAGCTGCTCTTGCCCACTAGTTTATAGATAGAAATGGAAATGAGCGTTTGCGTCATTGGCAGGGAGGCCCCTTACAGGGCAGGTCTGGCCGCCTTGGTGCATTCGACGCCACATTGTGCGACCTGCGCGCCGGATGAGGATGAAATGATGATGAAGACAACACAACACCCAGTCCCTGAGCGAAGAAAAACCCCGACCCAGCCGGGAATCGAACACGGGCCCATAGGACGGCAAATTGCCACGCTGACCACTCAGCTATCGGGGCGGACCACTATGTTATACATCATCGTCCAGTATTAACTTGCAAGGGGGCGTAATTATAAAATAGAAATGCAATAATTTTAGTAGCTGTGTGTCCGGCTACGAAGTCTCGTAACCGGTTGGCCCTGACTAGTATTAGTACGCAATCTGACTGCATAAAATAACAATAAAGAATGAAAGGAAATTTCCGTTAACACAATTGATTAATTAAGTCCCCTGCAACTATAAAAGCTACGAAACAACAAAGCATAAGTGTAACTGTTCTGTGTGTGGTAGTGTGACTCAACGTACATGTATCTGGCACGGTTCTTCCTCAATACTACAAGATATTTTTGACACCATTTACAATGAACTAATTACAAAAAACCAGAATTACTATAATTGCACATAGAAACCAGAATTACAAGTCTAATACATGAATAAGAGCCAGATGCTTTGTTGACTGAACCTGTGACCAAGAGGCATTGTTATTTAGGAAATTTGAAATAATTTTTTTTACCTTCATATATAGTGACGAAAAATACACTGTGATTATAGCAATATCTTCCATCTATACATTACACCAACCGAACAGCATCTACTCTCTCGCCCAGCAGAATAATAACTGCACACGACATGCTCTCAACTAGTACTGCTCTCGACATTCTCTCAACAAGCAATGCCCACGGCAACCTCTGAACTACAACTGCCCTCGACATTCTCTCAACAACAACTGCGCCAGTGGAGGCAGCGGAATAATACTCTTTGACGCAATCTCTGGCGCTGTGACTCAGTGTAGCCACCTTTCAAACTTAGACAGGGAACATCGTTTAGTGATCTCTTAGCAGTGAACAGACAGTTGTTATAAATTGGGTCTGCACTGTACTGTGAAGTTTACTTACGACTAATTTCACTTCGCCATTGTAAGCCTTTTTGTGTTATATTACATGCAGTGTTGCAGAATTCATTATGCGACAAGTCACAAAGATAAGTAAAACTTTTTAACTCATTTGTGTGACTTTGTTAATAATTTGTTGGAGTGTTGTAGAACCTTTGCTCTTCTGTTCTGTTACCTGACCCTAGGGCAAAACTGTGTAATAGAGGAAGGCAGAAATTGTCTTAGCGGTGTACTGCACCAGAAGCCGTTTCACGAACTCACACACTAGGCCTACCGTAAGTGGAAACTCGGCCTCCATAGCACCTTTGTGACCTAAGAAGTTAGGCAAGGTAGCACCTTGAGTGAAACATGAATCAGTTGGACCGCCTTCTCTTCACGGGTGATGGAGGATATTTCTGAAGCCTGATGATCTTCGTAGAAGAGTGTGGAAGTTTATGATGCGCAATCCCACGGGAAGTGTGTCACCACTGTTCTGAGCTAGGATCGTGAATGAAAGTCGGATGCTTCTCAACGCTTCCGAGGATATGTACGAAAAAATAATTTCACTCATTTCTCCACGTCATAGGAACGGTATCACCGACTCTTGTATTTTAACCACACATCGTCTTGAAAACAAAGGGTTTGTTAAGTTAGTAGTGAGCCATCCGTCACTAGCCGCAAACCCTTCAATGCCCAGACTAACAGGGACAGGTGCATTCAGTTCAGTAAGCATTCTGCAATACGCAGAAACTGAGCTAACCGGATCTTCTTCATTCCTCACTGAAATTCTGCTTCAGTTTATACCTCCGGATTTTCGACAAAGTGGATGACGGAATTCTGAACCTTTCCGCTACATCCTTCATTTCAGTCCACATTCCACTATCCAGTAACATACTTCCTTTCTGCGAAAGTGAAGCAGATGTACTTCCTCGAAGTCAAGTTTACTATTAGTTTAGTTACTGTGGCAAGTCATGCATTGTTGAGAAAACAGAGAAGTGTTGCGAAACAAACATCTAAACAACTGACGAAACAGTTCGAATTGCCGAATATTAGATACCTGTTGACTTCGAATATTAGTTTTGTAGAGAAATCTGTCATAGAAATCGATTCGATTTCTTGAAGGTACCACGACGCAACACTTTTCGATTTACCGCTTTTCAATAAGTCCAGTTTGTCGGTTCTTGCAGCCTTCGGAATTGTGAGGATGACCATTTTCTTTTTCTTTGGAGTCTGATAGTGTAACGCTAGTCTCATACATTCTATACATCAATTTAGCCAGATGCAAAGGATAAAGAAAAAAAGATTGTATTTTTCGTCTTTTAAATTTTGTTCGAACAGTTCGTATGTATATGTTTTCTTGCTCTAATAAATGTAGATGTATTGAAATGATTGGACGACACTTCTCCTATAATTTCAGTTCAAAAGAGTGTGGAGAAATTAACATAGAGTCCTTGTCACATCCACTCTGTCTGTCCAAGCATTTATCCTGACTGTCACGGTCTGCTGTTATGGTTAACCGGATTGGGCACGTCAATTTGAAGGGGTGGCCGGATGCCCTTTCTGTCACCACCCCTCCAGAACGGAATGTGTGTACCCCAACTGTCTGCATCTAGTGTAATCTATGGAATAGTGCAAACGTGTGTCAAATGTATGCGAAACGTGTAACTGAGGCGGAACGGGGGACCAGCGCGGTATTCACCTAGTGGGAAGTGGAAAACCGCCTAAAAACCACATCCAGGCTGGCCGGCTCACTGGCCCTCGTCGTTAGTCCGCCAGGCGGATTGGATCCGTGGCCGGCGCGCCTACCCAAGTCCAGGAAGCAACGCGGTAGCCCTCTCGGCTACCCTGGAGTGTCCTTGTCACATCTACTACAGTTCAGATAACTTTCCCAATGATATTCGTTTCAGGTCTGTAGCCGGAACATAATGTCATATTGACACAATTTTTCGGCGGTTCACTTGGCCACCATCCTTAGGTGAGTACGCCTTCACACTAACTCGTCGGAAATGAAATCAAGGTGCAGCGGCGGCTCCGGTATATACCGCATGTGGGTCCACCGCGCGTGCGTGAAACTAACTGCTCTATAGTGCAAAACACGACAGTGCACCGGTGGTGAAAACTCGAGGCAACGACAAATCGAATAAGCCGGCCGTTGTAGCCGAGCGGTTCTAGGCGCTGCAGTCTGGAACCGCGCGACCGCTAGGGTCGCAGGTTCGAATCCTACCTCGAGCATGGATGTGTGTGATGTCCTTAGATTAGTTAGGTTTAAGTAGTTTTAAGTTCAAGGGGACTGATGACCTCAGATGTTAAGTCCCATAGTGCTCAGAGCCATTTGAACCATTTGAGCAAATCAAATATTACTGTTCACACCTTTTGATGACTGAAGCAAAGACCGTCGTTTTTTATTGTCAGACAAAACAGGATTCCAAGTCTTACTTAAAGGATACCCCTTATCTCTAGAATATTGTCAGATAGTTGGATTTCAACGGCTTCTTTCACTACACAGTCCCAATAAAGCGACGCAGGGGCAGTCACTTGTATCTCATCATACAGCATGTCAGTAAGACAATGTTCCGCAACCGCAGATTATTCTGGCTGAAATAAAAGCGTGTGGCGATGGTGCTCCACGCATCGATCCTGGACCGTGCGGTGAAAATAGCTATTGAAATGTGGCTAACTGACAATGTTACACACAAAGATAAGGGGTATTCTTTAAGTAAGATTTGAAACCCTGTTTTAGTTGACATTTAAAACAACGGTCTTTGTTTCGGTCATCAAGAGGTGTCAACAGTGTTTGATGTTCGATTTATCGTTTACGCTAGTTTTCACCACCGTTACGCTTTCGTGCTTTGCGCTAAGGGGAAGTTGCGTTCCCCGCACGCGCGGTTCGACCTACGGGTGATATATAAAAGAACCGCCGCTGCGGTTTGATTTCAGTTCGGGCAAGTTAGTGAACGGTTCACTCACCTGAAGATGGCGACCAGGTGGATCGCCGAAATATTGTGTCAAGATGACGTTATTTTCCCCGCTGTAGACGCGATATGAATATATCAACACATCCACCACGAGTTTCGTCTTTGTCCTTATTAAACTCTATCATAGTTGTTTCTACATTCTGTTACTATAATTAGACTTGTTCGTAAAAAGCATGGTCCATCGTAATCTCTCTTTCACCGTTTAGGAGCCGAACTGCACAGCATACAACTCGGACAGTACACCCAATATTGGCGCTACCGTGTAAACGAAAACGGCCACTCGTGACAGACGAGGTGAATACAGAATAAAGCGCCAGGAGCGCTGCAGTGGACTCACTTACCCCAACAGAACTCAGACAATACAATAGATTCAAAGAAACAGTATCGGCAGCAATTGAGAGATTTATACCAAATAGATTAATAAACGACGGAGCTGATCCTCCTTCGTACACAAAGCGGGTTAGAACACTGTTGCAGAAACGGCGAAACAAACATGCCAAATTTAAATAGACGCAAAATCCTCGATTGGCGATCTTTTACAGAAGCTCGAAATTTAGCGCGGACTTCAATGCGAGATGCCTATAACAGTTTCCACAACGAAACTTTGTCTCGAAACCTGGCAGAAAATCCAAAGAGATTCTGTCGTATGTGAAGTACGTTAGCGGCAGGAAACAATCAATGCCTTCTCTGCACGATAGCAATGGAGATACTATCGAAGACAGTGCTGCCAGAGCAGAGTTACTAAACACAGCCGTCCGAAAGGCCTTCACAAAAGAAGACGAAGTAAATACTCCAGAATTCGAATCAAGGACAGCTGCCAACATGAGTAACGTAGAAGTAAATATCCTCGGAGTAGTGAAGCAAAATAAATCACTTAATAAAAGCAAGTCTTCTGGTCCAGACTGTATACCAATTAGGTTCCTTTCGGAGTATGCTGATGGATTACCACCATGCTTAACAATCATATACCAATCAGGTTCCTTTCGGAGTATGCTGATGCATTAGCTCCATGCTTAACAATCATATACAACCGTTCGCTCAACGAAAGATCCGTACCTAAAGACTGGAAAGTTGCACAGTTCACACCAATATTCAAGAAAGGTAGTAGGAGTAATCCACTAAATGACAGGCCCATATCGTTAACATCGATATGCAGCAGGATTTTGGAACATATATTGTGTTCGAACATATTAAATTACCTTGAAGAAAACGGTCTATTGACACACAGTCAACATGGATTTAGAAAACACCATTCCTGTGAAATACTCTTATTCACATGTAGTGTTGAGTACTATTGACAAGGGATTTCAGATCGATTCCGTATTTCCGGATTTCTGAAAGGCTTTTGACACTGTACCACACAAGCGGCTCGTTGTGAAATTGCGTGCTCTTGGAATATCGTCTCAGTTACGTGACTGGATTTGTGATTTCCTGTCAGAGAGGTCACAGTTCGTAGTAACTGACCGAAAGTCATTGAGTAAAACAGAAGTGATTTCTGGTGTTCCCCAGGGTAGTGTTATAGGCCCTTTGCTGTTCGTTATCTATATTAACGATTTCGGAGACAATCTGAGCAGCCGTCTTCGGTTGTTTGCAGATGACGCTTTCGTTTATCGACTAATAAAGTCATCAGAAGACCAAAACAAACTGCAAAACGATTTAGAAAAGATATCTGACTGGTGCGAAAAGTGTCAGTTCACCCTAAATGACGAAAAGTTTGAGATCATCCACATGAGTGCAAAAAGGAACTCGTTAAACTTCGGTTACACGATAAATCAGTCTAATCTAAAAGCCGTAAATTCAACTAAATACCTAGGTGTTATAATTACGGACAACTTAAATTGGAAGTAACACATAGAAAATGTTGTGGGGAAGGCTAACCAAAGACTGCGTTTTATTGGCAGGACACAGAAAATTTAACAGACCTACTAAGGAGACTGCCTACGCTACGCTTGTCCTTCCTCTTTTGGAATACTGCTGCGCGGTGTGGGATCCTTACCAGATAGGACTAACGGAGTACATCGAAAAAGTTCAAAGAAAGGCGGCACGTTTTGTATTATCGCGAAATATGAGAGAGAGTGTACAGGATTTGGGCTGGAAATTATTAAAAGAAAGGCATTTTTCGTTGCGACGGAATCTTATAACGAAATTCCAATCACTAACTTTCTCCTCCGAATGCGAAAATATTTTGTTGACACGACCTACATAGGGAGGAACGATTACCACGATAAAATAAGGGAAATCAGAGCTCGTACGGGAAGATATAGGTGTTCATTCTTTCCGCGCGCTACACGAGATTGGAATAATAGGGAATTGTGAAGATGGTTCGATGAACCCTCTGCCAGGCACTTAAAAGCTATTTGCAGAGCATCCATGTAGATGTAGATGTAGAGGGGCTTTAAGTCACAGAAGCTACGCATGGGCCTTGGCTCTGCAGTATTGTTGTAGGTCATAGTTCATAGATCGCACAGTGTTTACAAGTTTTCCACAATCAAACGAAACATTTCGTTCGTATGCAGTCGCTGTTGTAACGGCGACTGGGGCTGTGCAAACTCTTTACCTCTGTGACGGCACGCGCACGAACCAAGTACGGCTCGTCGCGGCGCGGCAGGTGGCTTGCGCAACCTCTGCCTTCCGCGTGACGCAAGCGGATCGCGAATCTCAAGGCCGCGCGGCTCGGAGCGCCACACGCGCGCCCGGCCTGGGATAGGTCAGACCGCGCACCGCGCTTCCTGCTCCGCGCAGCCGCGAAACAAAAGCAAACAGCTCGCCTTACCGCGAACCGTTTCCGCGCATAGAATCGCAAGGCGGGCGCCAGTTCTGGCGGCTCTAGACTCGGCTGCTCGCCGTAACCCTACGCCGTGTCGAGAGTCAGTTTTCACCTTGGCAAGTGGTTAACACACTGCTCTCGCAGTCGGCGCGGTTGTTACCGAAACATTAGTTTAAGAAGCTATAAATGCAAAATGCTGAAACGATTTGTCTACAGAAGAATGGAAAACGTGTAGCCTAGACATCGAAAACCATATACAGTCAATGGGTGAAAAACTCCTGTAGTGGATAAATTTTGTATAGTGGTAGCACCGAGTAACAAGGACAACACTCTAAAAAATCTTGACGGATGCGGTGTGAGCGTTGGGGTATGGGGTGTCTTAAATGGGCTGTAAGTGAAATATCGATATATCGACATCCTAGACGTGTGACATCGATAAATAATGCAGGCATTACATACTCCGATATATCGATATCGAAGTGGCAATACCGAGAGCTGGTATTTTTACTATATACTGTGTTTTTTCGCAGTTTTCGTTAAATATTTGAAACGGTTCTTTTGCAACTGTAGTCGAAATAATTTTACTTTCACTGTGTGAAGGAATCTTATTAGTTTTGAGCTTTCATCACGTCAAGTCTTTCTCTTCGACTATGTGAAGCAAGTACAGGTGGCACATAGAAGAAACCCGATTGCACCGAAGGGGGCGATGTGAATACAGTGACAAGATTTTCGATGTGAAGAAATAGCACATCAGTTGCGTTAAAAACATTTTTTAACACGAGTAGTGTGCTATTTCTTCACATCGGCACTCTTCAAAACAGTTGCTTAAAATGATTAACATAAAAAGCAAATGACAAGATCAGTCGTTGCAGTGGACGGAGACGTGTGAAGGGAAATGTTGACGTAATTGGCAATCGGCGCCTCCAATAGAAACAGCAATCTTTAACTTCAGCACACAATTTTCGTACTGCAACTGCTAGGTCGCTGGCCTTTGCAGAAATGAAAAAAACAGGGAAGTCGACATGAAGTGTTCTGGACAAATCCGATATGTGACGAAACTGAACAACGGACCCAACGGACACCTTTTATTGTGTGTCTTAAATGCAGTTAACACTGTTAGCAATGTAGTTGTCGCCAAGCGTGAAAGTGCATCGTTTTCCTTTCAGTTCTTCCTCTAACGAGTTTAAGCAGGCCGCAAGTTTGTTGATGTACGGAGTATATAATAATAAATAAGTACCTAAATATACAGTTCTAAACCAGCAGTATATTTACAATATGCAGCCGATGTTTTTACAGGCCGGTTCGTCGATATATTGTCCGTACATATCGACATATCGATACTTCGTTTCAATATATAGAGGGCCAGTAATGATAATTTTTAAATATCGATATATCAGACTCCCAATATTTTAAAAAGCATCAACATGTGTATTTTAAAGATCACTTTTTTATGTTTCTTTCAAAGAACTCGAAAGTCACGTCTTCTTCCGTAACTGTTTCCAAGTACAAAATTGAACTAGATAACATTTCCTACTCATTTTTCTCTAGGAATAGTGGTCTTTGTATTGCAGGGATGGTAAAATCATAGATTATTAAAATGTATTAACAGTATAAAATCAGTATTTGTCTTTAAACGAAGTAGGCTAAAAACTAATATCAGTTGTGTGTACCACGTCAAAGTAGAGTAGAGCTGTAAGGGATAAATTGTGTTAGCAGGTGTGCGAGGGACGGTAAGTTGCCGGACTTCCCTCTCTCATAGGTCTCCAGATTGAAAATCGAATGTGTGAGTCCCCTGTCTACCTATCCAATCACGTCATAAAAAGCAACTACAGGGTATTTCACGACCCTCCACAACACACAATATGAATCACAGACCATGCAATGCGCAAACATATTGGGGGTGTTTATTTTCATAAAATGCATTAACACTACATGAAAATTCAGATACGAGTTACTAATAACACCAACGCAAGAAACACATATAGACAGAATCTACGTAGGCCTCTAGACACTGCTCTGCACTGCTAGAGGAGGAATTGAGTTCTAGTCATCCAGTACAGCAGCTGTAGTGTTCCTTCCGGGAAAGAGGACTTCACCTACTCGTACCAGCGCTGATCGCTTTTCGGTTTACAAGCAGACTATAACTCCCCAGCATTTCCTATCCAGTTCTTTTATGTGAGTTCTCTTAACTGAGATCGTGTTATATAGTGGAATTATTTCCAGTTTATTAAGTCAGTAGTTCCCCCATGAAGCATGGACCCAGCCGTTGGTGGGGAGGCTTGCGTGCCTCAGCGATACCGATAGCCGTACCGTAGGTGCAACCACAACGGAGGGGTATCTGTTGAGAGGCCAGACAAACGTGTGGTTCCTGAAGAGGGGCAGCAGCCATTTTAGTAGTTACAGAGGCAACAGTCTGCATGACTAAATGATCTGGCCTTGTAACAATAACCAAAACGGCCTAGCTGTGTCGGTACTGCAAGTGGCTAAAAGAAATGCGAAACTACAGTCGTAATTTTTCCCGAGGGTATGCAGCTCTACTGTATGGTTAAATGATAATGGCATCCCCTTGGGTAAAATATTCCAGAGGTTAAATAGTCCCCCATTCTGATCTTTGGGCGGAAACTATTAAGAAGGACACCGTCATCAGGAGAACAAAACTGGCGCTCTACGGATCGGAGCGTGAAATATCAGGTCACTTAATTTGACACCTAGGCTAGAAAATTTAAAAAGGGGAATGAATAGGTTAAAGTTAGATGTAGTGGGAATTACTGAAGTTCGGTGACAGAGAAATAGGACTTCTGGTCAGGTGAATCACGGTTATCAATACAAAATCAAATAGGGACGTTGCAGGAGTAAGTTTAATTATGAATAAAAAAAAAGAAACGCGGATAAGCTACTATGAACAGAATAGTGAACACGTTATTCTATCCAAGATAGACATGAAGCCCACCACAGTTGTACAAGTTTATATGCCAACTAGCTCCGCAGGAAATGTATGATACGATAAAAGAAATGATTCAAATAGTTAAGGGAGCCGCAAATTTAACAGTCATGGGGGACTGGAATTCGACAGAAGAAAGGGAAGAGAAGGAAAAGTGGTAGGTGAAAATGAACCGGGGGAAAGGAATCTACGAGGAAGCTAACAGTTGGTTTAAGACTCATGAGACAAGACCTACGTGGAAGACACCTGAAGGCACCGGAAAGTTTCAGATTGATTATATAATGGTAAGACAGAGATTGCGGAACCAGGTTTTAAATAGTAAGACATTTCCAGGGGTAGATGTGGACTCTGACCGCAATGTATCGGTCATGAACTGCCGATTAAAACTGAAGAAACTGCAAACACGCAGACATTTAAGGAGATAGGGCCTGGATAAACTGAGAAAACCGGAGGTTGTAGTTAGAAGGTTCTCTACAAACTTTTTCTTAGATCTAGACAGTGAAGCACTGACGGAGTTGGCCAATATCACACTACTGGCCACTAAAATTGCTACACAACGAAAATGACGCGCTACAGATGCAAAATTTAACCGACAGGAAGAAGATACTGTGATACGCAAATGATTAGCTTTTCAGAGCAATCACACAAGTTTGGCGCCGGTGGCGACACCTACAACGTGCTGACATGAGGAAAGTTTCCAATCGATTTCTCACACACAAACAGCAGTTGACCGGCGTTGCCTGGTGAAACGTTGTTGTGATGCCTCCTGTAGGGAGGAGAAATGTGTACCATCACGTTTCCCACTTTGATAAAGGTCGGATTGTAGCCTATCGCGATTGCGGTTTGTCGTATCGCGACATTGCTGCTTGCATTGGTCGAGATCCAATGACTGTTAGCAGAATATGGAATCGGTGGGTTCAGGAGGGTAATTCGGAACGCCGCGCTGGATCCCAACGGCCTCCTCGTATCACTAGCAGTCGAGATGACAGGCATCTTATCCGCATGGCTGTAACGGATCGTGCAACCACGTCTCGATCCCTGAGTCAACAGATGGGGACGTTTGCAAGACAACAACTATCTGCACGAATAGTTCGACGACGTTTGCAGCAGCATGGACTATCAGCGCGGAGACCGCGGCTGCGGTTACCCTTGACGCTGCATCACAGACAGGAGCGCCTGCGGTGGTGTACTCAACGACGAACTTGGGTGCACGAATGGCAAAACATCATTTTTTTTTGTTTGCAGCATCATGATGGTCGCATCCGTGTTTGGCGACATCGCGGTGGACGCACATTGGAAGCGTGTATTCGTCATCGCCATACTGGTGTATCATCCGGCGTGATGGTATGGGGTGCCATTGGTTGCATGTCTCGGTCACCTCTTGTTCGCATTGACGGCACTGTGAACAGTGGACGTTACATTTCAGATGTGTTACGACCCGTGACTCTATCCTTCATTAGACCCCTGCGAAACCCTACATTTCAGCAGGATAATGCACGACCACATGTTGCAGTTCCTGTACGAGCCCTTCTGGATACAGAAAATGTTCAACTGCTACCCTGGCCGCCACATTCTCCAGATCTCTCACCAGCTGAAAACGTCTAGTCAATGGTGGCCGAGCAATTGGCTTGTCACAATACGCCAGTCACTACTCTTGATGAACTGTGGTATCGTGTTGAAGCTGCATGGGCAGCTGTACCTGTACACGCCATCCAAGGTCTGTTTGACTCAATGCCCAGGCGTATCAAGGCCGTTATTACGGCCAGAGGTGGTTGTTCTGGGTACTGATTTCTTAGGATCTATGCACCCAAATTGCGTGAAAATGTAATTACATGTCAGCTCTAGTATAATATATTTGTCCAATGGATACCCGTTTATCATCTGCATTTCTTATTGGTGTAGCAATTTTAATGGCCAGTAGCATACGTCAAATCATCCAATTCTAGGTTCTAAGTTCGGTACTACTTAGGATGACAATGAAATCTACGGAGAGTGGTTGGTTTTTGTTACAAGATACGCAATAGATTACTCAAGGGTGCTCGTGTTCACAGTGGACGCAAGCTGGAGATACAATATTTTTACGCCTCTGCCAGCGGTATTTACCTTTAGCGGCAACATGTTAGCTGTATAGCTACCCTAGCCCTCTGAAAATTCTTACTGATTTTATCAGCTGAAACTTTCCTGTGTTTGTCGTTAGGCGAGATAACACACACTCATCCATAGTCTGGAAAATATTGCGATGCATACGGACGTAGATAGAGCAGAGTGTATACTTCAATGCCCTCTCAATTCTCGCAAGAACAATTAACTACACGGCTGTTAGGTTCTCCACTACGGGAGCCCAACGACTCTTCAACTAATTTCTAGATGAACGTCAGCCAAAGTGAATGCAGTGTTCGCACAAAATTTCTCTTTTTGCGTCGTGCAGAGCGTGATGCACACTGTTCAGCACTTGACGTTGGTTCAGAAGAGGATTTCGGTATCCTGTCTTTTGTAGCGAACTGTCTCCCACCTATTTCAAATGGTTCAAATGGCTCTGAGCACTATGGGACTTAACATCTGAAGTCTTCTGTCGCCTAGACTTAGAACTACTTAAACCTAACTAACCTAAGGACATCACACACATCCATGCCCGAGGCAGGATTCGAACCTGCGACCGTTGCAGTCGCGCGATTCCAGACTGAAGCGCCTAGAACCTCTCGGCCACAGCGGCCGTCCCACCTACGTTATGCTTCGCGTCGTGGCTTTTTAGACCAATGGCAGCATTCCTTTCATCTCGTGGAAACTACCCCACCAATCGCGAAGGACGTACCTTCGAACTGCGCCGTAATCTCGCCACTTCAGCTCCTTTCGAATTTATTTCAACCAATCGGACTTCTTGCGCCCTCTCCTGACGCCTTAAAGTTACACGCATACATCACGACAGCACCATGGATCTTTCACATGATCAGAAAATGCGACTCTATTTAAATGTGTCTCAGGCATGTTTGTCTCCATCTGAAAATTCCCCAACACAATTATCTAAAGAATTTTGAGCTGTGGAGACCGGCGATAGTTATCCTCCACTTGCATCACCAACATGTTTTGAAGGCAGGCCCTCGTCTCTATCTGCTGTGCCTGGGCCTCGCCGTCCTTGCCGTTTTGCCGCGCGCCAGCTGCACGGTGCTGATTAGTCGACCATTTGCGTGCGAAACGGTGGCCGGTCCGTCACCTCGTGCTGGAGATCTTCTCACCGCGTAACTGGAAGCATTGAGCTATACGGCGCCTGGTTGTCAGGAACACTGTCAGTGAAGATTATCTCGTACTCCAACAGTTTCGTCTCGCCTAACCGCTCGGACAACACCTCTGGGTACTGCTCAAGGACCTGTCTCAAGTCCCGCACTTGGTCGGTGGAAGGATGACCCATCTCCAACTGCACATTACCCAAATAGACGACACTGGTCCTCCTAGACTGATTACAGCGCACGCGCAGGTAGCGCTTGGCCATCACCTGCTCCCTTCAGTGGACTGCCTGGAGCATTCACCGTCTCCTTCGTCACAGGTTGCATGGGGGCTTAATTAAATAGAATGCAAATATTTTTAGTAGCTGTCTGTTCGGTTACGCTGTCTCGTAAACGGTTGGCCCTGACTAGTATTAGTACGCAATCTGACTGCATAGAATAACAGCAAAGAATGAAACGAAATTTCCGTTAACACAATTAATTAATTAAGTCCCCAGCAACTATGAAAGCTACGAAACAACAAGGCACAAGTGTAGCTGTTCTGTGTGTGGAAGTGTGATTCAACGTACACATCTGGCACGGTTCTTCCTCAATACGACAAGATGCTTTAAACGCCATTTACAATGAAGTAAATAAAAAAAAAAAACAGAAATACTATGATTGCACATAGAAACCAGAATTACACTCTAATACATTAACACAAGCCAGATGCTTTGTTGACTGAACCTGTGACCAAGAGACATTGTTAGTTAGGAAATTTAAAAAAAATAAAAAAAATGTTTTTTTTTACCTTCATATATTGACGAAAAATACACTCTGATCATTACAACATTCCCATTCGAACAACATTTGCTGTCTAGCCCATCAAAACAACTGCACACGACATGGCCTCAAATAGTACAGCTATCAACATCCTCTCCGCAAACACTAACTACCACAACTTCTGAACAAGCACTGCCAGTGGAGGCGGCGGAATAAAACTCTTTGGCGCAATCTCTGGCACTGTGACTCAGTGTAGCCACCTTTCATATGCCCCTTCTCCACGGGCTAGAATTTGATGGTATTTTTGCCAGCATTGGTGGTGAAAATACCACCAAATTCGTCAAAAAAAATACAGATAAAAATAAAAGATAATATTAATAAGTAAATATCACATAACTAAATAAATCTTGGCTTTGCACTGACCCTTCAATAACTTAATTTATAAAATATAGTAAGGAATACAAATGCTTGCATACATGTGATTTTACATAATAGTTTACACAAGTATCATGTGGTTAAACAATTCAATCAATAGCGTCAGCAATGACCAATAGGTGCAGGTAAGAGTCTCATAACATTTCATAAACAATAAATACACAAAAAATCAATTTATACAAATATTCACATAAAATCTTGTCAATAGTTCAATAAACAAGAAGCACTCCTCAGAGTGGTTGACAGTTCCAACAGTAGCACCCAGCAATGGTCAACAGCTGCAAATAGCAGTCTCATAACATTTCATCAGCAGTATTTAAACACCTCCAACAGTGGCACCCAGAAATGGCGAGCAGGTGCAGACACCAACAAGTGACCTTATTTCAGTAGAACCAGTTCCATCAGTGGCACCCAGCAATGTTGAACCGGTGCAGAAACCAACAAGTGACATTATGTCAGTAGAAACAGTTCCATCAGTGGCACCGAGCAATGTTGAGCAGGTGCAGACACCAACAAGTGACATTATTTCAGTAGAAGCAGTTCCATCAGTGGCATCCAGCAATGTTGAACAGGTGCAGAAACCAACAAGTGACATTATGTCAGTAGAAACAGTTCCATCAATGGCACCCAGCAATGTTGAACAGGTGCAGAAAGCAACGAGTGACCTCATCAGTAGTAGCAGTTCCATCAGTGGCACCCAGCAATGTTGAGCAGGTGCAGACACCAACAAGTGACATTATGTCAGTAGAAGCAGTTCCATCAGTGGCACCCAGCAATGTTGAGCAGGTGCAGACAGCAACAAGTGACATTATGTCAGTAGAAGCAGTTCCATCAGTGGCACCCAGCAATGTTGAGCAGGTGCAGACAGCAACAAGTGACATTATTTCAGTAGAAGCAGTTCCATCAGTGGCACCCAGCAATGTTGAACAGGTGCAAGTAACAGTCCATAATATTCACTGTCACTAAACAGACAGTTCATCAGAGTTTATCAGCAGAAATTAAACATTTCCAAGCGGCACCCATCATGTTGAACAAGTGCAGGTAACAGTTCATAATATTCACTATCACTAATCAAACAGTTCATCAGAGTTTATCAGCAGAAATTAAACATTTCCAAGTGGCACCCATCATTTTGAACAAGTGCAGGCAACAGTCCATAATATTCACTATCACTAATCAGACAGTTCATCAGAGTTTATCAGCAGAAATTAAACATTTCCAAGTGGCACCCATCATTTTGAACAAGTGCAGGTAACAGTCCATAATATTCACTATCACTAATTAGACAATTCATCAGAGTTCATCAGCAGAAATTAAACATTTCTAAGTGGCACCCATCAATGTTAATATGTGTAAGCACGAACAACAGTTTGAATGCACACACAATTGCTTTTACAAAATTATTATCAATGTTCTTACACTAAACATACAAATTATAATAAACACACAAATGATATCAGGTAATTGTCATACTAAATATTACAAATACACAAATATCAGTAAACCTATAATATTTATGGGTGTCAGTGCAAGCCACAACAAACAAGTAAAATAATATTTAGGAGATAGGTCGGTACCAATTATTTGGGATCAGGAAAGGAAAACACACAAAACACACTCACTCATCTTTCATCCTCATTAAGTGCTACTGTGTAATTGAATAGTGTTAACTGTGTAAATGCAAGTCTGTCAAAATTTGATGTTCAACAAGTGTATCAAGTAGTAGTGGTAACAGTGTATAACAGTCAATTAATAGTTAGTCAACGTCATAGTCATCATGTCAAGACCAATGTTTACCAAGCCAAATCAAAATGTACGGTTGCTGAACAACTGTCAGTGTGCCAAGATATGCAAATACTTCCTCTCTCCAAGAAAAAAGTATATACTGCTTAGTGATTTAACAAAGTGTGTATAGACAGTCTTCCTTCCACTTGAGTGTTCTAGTCTGCCATCTCATCCTCCTTGTTCCATATAAACCAACAACAAAAAATATGCTCCTCACTTACTTTACCTCTTATCCACCAAAACTCCAATAATCATCAGCATCACATAATCTTAATACTTCAATAATACCTCTTACGTCGATACATTTAAAGCTTGTCACCAATATCATTTACCTTACCTCTTGTCCACCAAAACTCCAATACTCATCAACTTCACACAGTCTGAATACCTCAATAATACCTCTTCAATACGTCGACACATATAAACCTTATCGCCAATATCATTTCACTTCCATAACAACTCTTTCCTCTAGTCAGTCTCCTCGAACAAGTACAGATAAAATACTAGTGCAAACTTCAATTCATCATCCCATAAAATCCGAAGACACAATGTCCACACACAACCTCTGTGTAATCCATCTGACCCAAATCTTCTACTCATTATGAATCATAAAATACATTTTGGTTACCTTGTCCACCATTAAATAAAAGAAATGCATACATGACCTCTAACAGCCTTTAGTTTGAATAACTTTCAGTAAGTAAGTACGAGTACGGAGTGTGAATGATCATAATATTTCACAGTGTGTACACCACTTCAAGAATCATGGCAAAACAGAAGCAAACATGTGGAGTATTTCTTGTGTCAAGTGTCACTTGCTATTTCAATTGCTGTCGAAGAATGCAGTGTAATAGCTTTCAATGGTCTAAACCTAGTGTTGGTATGTCATGTCGTTAGCTTCCTTCCTATTAACATAAATTTATGCAGTTTCCATAAAACCTCCAGCTCATGTGACTTCAATGAAGTTTCTTGTACTAATGTCGTTCGTAGCATTATAGTAATTCATTTTCTTATCTTAAAATACAAGGCACTGAGCGTAAGCAAAACGTACAATAGCGAGTAATATACCAGTAGAGAACAGAATGTCAACAAGTGGATGCAGCACAATCCCTATAACGAGGCTCCGCCAAGCAAACAATCTATAATTAATACCATAGTGTGACCTAAACTCCATGTTCATACACAGTATATCAGCATTTCTATATACCAAATTAAAGAGTAGTTATGACAACAAACAGAAATGTGTAAATATGCAGTCCATACGCAAAGCAGCAAATATGTATCTTACATAATAAACATGTCATTAGCATCATATCAGCATAAGCAAATAAATGTTCATATGTAATCTTAATAAGTAAACATGAAGGCGCAAGCAGGTAAATCACAAAGTGTAACTTACATACATAACCACAGTCAGCACAATTAATCAGGTACAATCATAATTTAAATAAATAAGCACAGCAGGCACATAGTAAAAAAAAATGTGACATCAGTGAAAAAGCATAGCAGCCAAGCGATGCATAATATACACAAGTAATAACACTGTTCATTAATAAAACATTTATAAAAATCAGCAAATGTACGCAAGCACGTCGCTTCACAAGTAAATTCATAGAACATAAAATTTAGCACAAACTATAAATCACGTAATCGCGAGCAGCAAATTACATCTAAAGTACATACCTAAGAGGAAATATGTTACCTGAAAAATAAACTCAATTAATAGTTACCTTTTTAGTTTATTAATTTCTTCTTCGAAATTACATTCTTCCTGAAAATTTCTCTATAGCAGTCCTCTTAACATCGGACACACACAGAATTTACCTGAAGTTCTTAAATATTTTATACAATCGTATCCTGAAAAATACTGAACGTTAATAACTTATTTTATCAAGTGACTATAGCTTTATATTGAATTTAATCGGAGAAATTAGACTATGTATTTGTTTACGGCTGTCAGTGCATTCGCACTGAGCGCTCGATCAGCTGTAGGTACGCGTGACGTAGGAAGTAATTGTTTGCGGTCAGCGACTGCCTTGTGCGGCGCGCAGGCTTGACTGTTGCTTTGAGTATGTGCCGCCGCCGGAACACGGCGCGGTGTCCTTGTATTCTCTGCGTGTTTACATGTAACTGTTAAAAGGGTCTCAAAAGTATGTCATTCCACAAAAATTTTAACGTTCGATATATGATGTACTCCCTTAGAGCGCCGAGATTTAAGAGTTTCTACTTCGACAGTGTTATCATGAATAATTTTGCGAACTCTATATGGACCGTTATAAAGCAGAAACAATTTTCGACACAACCCTTTTCCTTTGTGAGACAAACGGTGAGACTTAATTAACACCTTTTGACCAACTGACAAGGTTTTTAAACGACCAGGACGCTTGGCTGATTTCTCTCTTCTAGCAGCCGCAGACGCAATATTTTGTAGAGCCGGGTTGACAACTTCAGAATGCCGCAGTTTCCGTGAAGGCGGAAAAGTAACTATTTCAGAAATGCGATTTGTCGGTGCTTTATTTTTCAATATCAATATAGGCGGTAAAGAAGTTGAATCATTAGGGAGTTCATTCAGAATGTATTGAAAAATATGAAGATACTGATCCCAAGTTCTGTGATTCTGGTGACAATAAAGACGACACAACTTATTGATTTCCTTCACCCATCTCTCTGAAGCGTTAGATTGAGGGTGAAAAAGTGAAATGAAAATTGGTTTAATCTTATGACGCCGTAGAGTACGAAGCCAAATTTTAGAGCGAAACTGTGATCCATTATCTGATATAACCTTATCAACATGACGCACTTCTTTAAGAAAATGTTTGATGAAAGCATTAGATACTGAACGAGCTGTTGCTTTGCGTAAAGGTGTAAAACACACATATTTTGATGTCAATTCCACTGCTACCAAAATGCACACAAAACCATTAGTAGAACGAACCACTGGACCGAACAAATCGACTGCAGCCATGTCCTTTAATTTCGCTGGAATGATAGGAAACAACGGTGCTCTGTGAGAAATAGTTGGCGGCTTAGCCTTTTGAGATAATTTGCATTTGGCAAGAACAGATCGAATACGTTTTTCCATATTACTGAAGTAGCAATTTTCTCGTAATTTATGAAAGCATTTTCTGGGACCAAAGTGTGCATAACTGAAATGTGTATACCAAATCAATTTTTTAACCCACTCATCCGGAATGCAAACTAACCAAACAGAGTTGTCGACCAATTTTCGTTTAAAAAGAAAATCATTGCGAACTAAATAATACTGTCTAATCACTACGCTTTCCTTTCTCCTCCACTTCTCCTTAATGTCCTTCCAGACTGGATCCTTATTTTGCTCCTTAGCGATGTCCTGGAGCGAAGACGAAATAAAATTCTCAAACGCAACACCTTGAATATACATCAAACAATAATTGTTTTCTTCGCAGTCCTCTTCAGCACTTTGTTTCAAACCCATAGGTGCACGTGATAAAGCATCAGCGATAATATTTGAAGAACCCTGTATGTAAACAATACTAAAATCAAATTCCTGTAGATACAGCGCCCATCGTGACAATCTTCCATGTGTTAATTTTTGTTGACATAAGAAATTCCAGAGCTCGATGATCGCTGTAAACCTTAGTATGTCTGCCATACAAAAATATGCGAAATTTTGTGAAAGACCATACAACAGCCAAAGCTTCAAGTTCCGCAATCGAATAATTCTTTTCTGATTTACAGAGAACACGCCTTCCAAATGCAATAGTTTTCTGTACTACAACGCCGTTTTCTTCTATCTCTTGAAATAAATGTGCACCTATGCCTTTGTATGATGAGTCCGTCGCCAAACAAAAATCTTTAGATAAATCCGGATGTGAAAGAAGTGGAGCAGCAACTAAAGCATCAAGAAGTTGTTCAAATTCCGATTGAGCTTCCTCATCCCAACACCAATTAGAATTCTTTCCAGATAGTTCACATAAACGAGGTTTGCCCAAATTGTCCAATCTAACAAAGCGTCTAAGAAAATTACAGACACCAAGGAAACTACGAACATCACGTTTTGTGGTAGGAACAGCATAATTACTAATAGCGTCTAGTTTCTCTGGATCGGGAAGAATACCTTCTGTAGAAATAATATGACCAAGAAATTTCACCTGAGAACGACCAAATTCAGATTTTTCCAAGTTCACTGTAATGCCAACTCTTGCAAAAATACGTAATAATGAATCCAAAATTTTGTTATGCTCACTCCAAGAACGTTTAGCAAAAGAATATCGTCAACATATGAAGTAATATTGACACGAAGATAAACAGGTAAAATTTCGTTTCAACTACGAATGAATACTGCTGAAGATACAGTAAGTCCAAACGGTAATTTCCGAAATCACTTTTGGGTAAAATAGTCATATCCGGTTATTCTTTACCGACTCTCTAGATAGATTGATAGTTGAAGAGTTATTTTGATAGATACAAAGAATAATAAAAGAGTAGGCAGCAGTGCAGAAAACTAAAAGGGAAACAGCACTACTACAGCTCGGGGCCCTGTGCACGCTACGGCACATATTCTCTTAGTGTAGTGAATCCCCTGAGGACTTTTACATCTTCCAGCTAAAGCAATGTGTCTTATCGATTGTGGCAGCTTAATTAAACAAATACGAATTAATTCAGTCAGGCTATAAGGGCTGGAAAGGAACTGATTCTTTCGAATCATGTCTTCAAAGTATGCTGCTGGCGAGCGGAACTCAGACTGTTTAAAATTACGCTGCATAATAAGACTGTGTTTGACTCTGTCTTGCGTGTTTTCGGACCAATATGCCGATAGAAATGCATGATAAAAATCATTTAAATTATTACAATCTCTAATAAGTGCGCGCATACGCGTCGCCAGTTGGTTTTCTAAATATCTACACATAAATTCCAGCTTGTGACTTAGTGGCCAATTTGGTGGAAGTGCGTACATAAATTGATCTAACCATGAACATGGATGTATGTCATTATTAGAATTGCGAAAGATCTTAAATTTTCGAACAGTTAAAAAGTGTTTATAGTCAAAGTTTTCGCCTCGTGGCGACAAGGACCTACCGCGTCTGTCCCAGTCCGAATGTCGATTATTGTCAAGTTCGCGCGCCTAGCGCTCTCTTCTTGCATCTCGTAAATGAAATAAATTATTTTCTTCATAGCCCTCTGTTATCTGTGATTCTAAATTTCTTCTGCTGTCTCTTCCTACGATTTCGCTTTCAATTTGTTTGACTTGCTTTCGTAACGCCTCAAATTCCCTTTTAACGCGTTCATTAAATTTTCCATGATTTTCAACATATTTATTTATGTTCTGGTACTCTTCGGTTTCTGCTAATTGCAATGGAGCTGTATCATCTGAATCTCTGTCCCCATTTAAACTAAGACTTGTCAATTTATCTGAAATCTCGTCAACTCTTTCCGATAAGTCACCTATTTGTTCTTTCTGTTTATTTACGTCTTCCGTAAGTGTCACGACTCGGGTTTCAGTATTAACACATTTAGTAGTTAACTGTTCATATTGTTGTGTTAGGTTATTTATTCTGTCATTTGGTACGGATTCCTCGATTCTTTCAAATGTCTCTTCCTTATCGTGTGCACGTTGTAAATTTAACTCTGAAAATTTTTGTAGTATCACGCGATCTCTTTCTTCCTGTTCTCTATCCTGTTCCTTTTGTCTAATTTCTATTGCAATTAATCTATTATTGTGAGAATTCAAAATCGGTTGTACTTCTTCTCTAACTTTTTTCTTTAATTCAGCTTTCATCTTCTTGAAACATGTCCCTATTCATGAGTCTAACCGTGTTTCCATTGTTTTCATCTCTGTTTTAATTGTTCCTATTTGTGAGTCTAGCCGTGTTGCCACTGTTTTTAATTCAGATCCTAACTGTGATCCCAGTGAGTCTAACCGTGTTTCCATTGTTCCCATCTGTGATCCCAAATTTAACATAGCACCCATCAACTGCTCCGTATTAACTGGTTCAAAATTCTTTTCGCTTATATGACACTTTATCACCAACAATACCATTCACACGAAATGCTTCCCTCAAACACGATTAACGAACAATTGAAATCTTCATAATTGCACAAAATTGTCAAACGCGTATACAAGAGATCAAAAATTAAATTCTGCAAAAATACCATTAGAAGAAAGACAAGACAACTACAAATGTTCATTACCAAATCTACACATGCAATATAGACTACAATTACTAAACTACAAATTACTTCAACAACACTACTGTCTGCTATTTTACTATCAGAAGATTTCCAAAGGACGATCCGAAGCAGCGGTCGCCACGTGCATGGGGGGCTTAATTAAATAGAATGCAAATATTTTTAGTAGCTGTCTGTTCGGTTACGCTGTCTCGTAAACGGTTGGCCCTGACTAGTATTAGTACGCAATCTGACTGCATAGACTAACAACAAAGAATGAAACGAAATTTCCGTTAACACAATTAATTAAGTCCCCAGCAACTATAAAAGCTACAAAACAACAAGGCACAAGTGTAGCTGTTCTGTGTGTGGAAGTGTGATTCAACGTACACATCCGGCATGGTTCTTCCTCAATACGACAAGATGCTTTAAACGCCATTTACAATGAAGTAAATAAAAAAAACAGAAATACTATGATTGCACATAGAAACCAGAATTACACTCTAATACATTAACACAAGCCAGGTGCTTTGTTGACTGAACCTGTGACCAAGAGACATTGTTAGTTAGGAAATTTTAAAAAAATAAAAAAAATGTTTTTTTACCTTCATATATTGACGAAAAATACGCTCCGATCATTACAACATCCCCATTCGAACAACATCTGCTGTCTAGCCCATCAAAACAACTGCACACGACATGGCCTCAAATAGTACAGCTATCAATATCCTCTCCGCAAACACTAACTACCACAACTTCTGAACAAGCACTGCCAGTGGAGGCGGCGGAATAAAACTCTTTGGCGCAGTCTCTGGCGCTGTGACTCAGTGTAGCCACCTTTCAAGGTCACACCCTGATAAAAGTCTTTTGCTGTACGCGGGCCTCGGCCGGCCATGCAGAGTCCGTCCCAAACTGAAGCAACTCTTCCAGCAGCTTTTTTCACCTTTCCCTCACTGACATGCAGGATTTGTGTCATACCTTTTCGCATTAAATACGTTACATTTTGATAGGCAAATCTGAGGCAATATTATGGAAATGGAGAAGGACATAGAGAAAGATGAAATGGGAGGTATGATAGTGCGTGAAGAATTTGACAAAACACTGAAAGACTAAAGTTGAAACAAGGAGTAAGCCACATTCAGTTAGAGCTACTGAGAGCCGTGTGGGAGCCAGCCATTACAAAAATCTTCCATCTGGTGTACAAGATGTATGAGACAGACGAAATACCCTCAGAGTTCAAGTCGAATATAATTGTCCCAATCCCAAAAAAAGCAGGTGCTGACAGGTGTGAAAATTACCGAACTATCAGTTTAATAAGTCACGGCTGCAAAATACTAACATGAGTCTTTTACAGAAGGATTGAAAAACTCGTGGAAGCCGATCTTGAGGAAAGTCATTTTGGATTCCGGAGAAATGTAGGAACACGTGAGGCAATAGTGACCATACGACTTATTTTAGAAAATAGATTAAGGAAAAGCAAACCTGCGTTTATAGCATTTGTAGACCTAGAAATAGCTTTTGACAATGTTCACTGGAATACTCTCTTTGAAATTCTAAAGGTGGCAGGGGTAAAATATAGGGAAGTAAATGCTATTTACAATTTGCACAGAAGCCAGATGGCAGTAATAAGAATCGAGTGGCACAAAAGGGAAGCAGTGGTTGGAAAGGGATTTAGACAGGGTTGTAGCTTATCCCCAATGTTATTCAATCTATATACTGAGGAACCAGTAAAGGTTACAAAAGAAAAATTTGAGTATGATTTAAAGTCCAGAGAGAAGAAACAAAAACTTTGAGGTCTGTCGATAACATTGCAATTTTGTCAGAGACAGCAAAGGACTTGGAAGAGCAATGGAACGGAATGGAGAGTGTCTTGAAAGGAGGATATAAGATGAAGGTCAACAAAAGCAAAACGAGGATAATGGAATGTAGTTGAATTAAATGAGGTGGTGCCGAGGGAATTCGATTAAAAAATGAGTCACTGAAAGTAGTAGATGGGTTTTGCTATTTTGGAAACAAAATAACTGATGATGGTCGAAGTAAAGAGAATATAAAATGTAGACTGGCTATGGGAAGGAATATCGAGTATAGATTTAAGTGTCAGCTAGTCGTTTCTGAAAGTATTTGTATGGAGTGTAGCCATGTATGGAAGTGAAACATGGACGATACATAGTTTAGACAAGAAGACAACAGAAGCTTTCTAAATATGATGCTACAGATGTATGCTAAAGATTAGATGGACAGATAACGTAGCTAATGAGGAGGTGCTGAACAGAATTGGGGAGAAGAGGAATCTGTGGCACAACTTGACTAGAAGAGGGGGTCGGTTGGAAGGACATGTTCTGAGGCATCAAGGGATCACCAATTTAGTTTTGGAGGGAAGTGTGGACAGTAAAAATCATAGAGGGAGACCAACAGATAACTAAGCAGATTCGGAAGAATGTAGGTTACAGTAGGTACTCGGAGATGAAGAGCCTTGCACAGGGTAGAGTTGCATGGAGAGCTGCATCAAACCAGTCTCTGGACTGAAGACCACAACAACAATGACGAAGAGGTCAGAAGTTACTTGTAGTCGTCAAGTGAGCTGTTTGGCAAAAAAGCTTAACGGCTGGAGCTGTCAAGTGTCTCAACACTGAAAATCCTGTCCCAAAGTGTAATGTACTGTCTATATGTACTCGAAAACATCGATTTCATTGTTCGACAGTGTGAGGGGTATCAAAAGCATAGCCCCAGCGTCAGCTCTCCCAGCATCCGAATAGGTTGACATGCTAACATTGTGCACTTCTGCAAAGAAAGTAGGTCGCTTAGGTGTTGTAGAACTTCAGTTATTTCAGCGTAAGTCAAACGATGAATTACGGCGGAATACTGTTCTAGACTTGAAAATTACGACTCCAAATCCATTAGACACAATCAAATCCGTGTTGGGAGATATACCGTGGATGTGTTGTAAGTGGCTCCACTCAGTGCAACTCCCTCTACAGGTGCCGGCATTCCCTAAATTGAAAAGAGTTATGCAGTCTGCCAGTAAGGCAGTTAACGGTTTGAGAACTACAGCAACTTTCTCGTCATTCATTAATGTCCCACAAGGCGACTAACACAGTTACACGATTTTATCAAAATGGATCAAATGGCTCTGAGCACTATGGGACTTAACATCTGAGGTTATCAGTACCCTGGAACTTAGAACTACTTAAACCTAACTAACCTAAGGATATCACACACATCCATGCCCGAGGCAGGATTCGAACCTGCGACCGTAGCGGCCGCGCGGTTCCAGACTGAAGCGCCTAGAACCGCTCCGCATCGCCAGCCGGCCACGGTTTTATCAATAGCTGACAAAGACAGCTGCAAAGTTTCTCATTTACCAATCAAGTCCCTTTCCTATCAACACTATACAGGTCACTGACAACATCACACCTAAACACTTATTGTTTACAGGAATGTATTTTGCACATACGCTCACTTAATAAATACGTACTGATTTAATAAAATCAAAATAATACCTCTACATAAACAGATGCTCAGTGAAATTATCTCATCTACTCACCCAAGAGAACTGTATGAGAAATTGCTGGAGAGGTATAGTCTATATGAAAACTGAAAATCGAGCAGCGCTCAAGGTCGAGGAAGTCGCCTTTCCTGGAAGCTGCCGTACAGGATGACTAGGAATCAGTTTTCCCTCTAGCATTGGGACAATGCGCAGTGATTTACAGAGATTCTGTTCGTGAGCGTTGCTTGCGTTAGTATTGTTAGTAACTCATATCTGCATTCGATGATTCACGAGGCAAGTTGTCGAGGGTCGGTAAAAGTTTATGAAACACCCTGTAGTGGCTTCTTTTGACGCAGTTGTATAGACAGAGTGGGGAATCACCGATTCGATTTTCAATCTGCAGACCTATGAAGGAGGGACAGGCATGAACACAGTCCGGCAACCCACTAACCCTCGGACTTCTACCACACACATCCCCGGGGTTGGAACTCTTGCACGGATTGACACTTGCACGGAGCCTGGCGCTCTCGCCTGGCTAGCCGGCTTCTCACAGGTGCAGGCACGCTGAGAAGTCTCGCAGTTCAGCACTGCTGCTCGTGCGAGCTGGCTGGACCTCACACCACAGCAGTGAGCAACCGTGTATCGCCTGAGGGTGGCACGTTAGCGCGTTCCGTGGCCAATTTACTTTTAAGACTGTTGTGTTAATGAGAACAATGAGACAATGAAATTTAACATAACGAGAACAGACAACATCTTTTTCAATATTCTGATGATGCAAGGAATGGGGGGCAGCTAAATAAGAAACATGTTATTACCTACAACTGTTGCAGCCTTAAGATCACTACCGTCTTAGGACGAAATTTAAATTGACAAATTGGTATTTTGATACCATTTTATTTAAACGTTAAACATAAAAACACAAAATGTCGATGAACATTACTTACGTTGCTTTTCACCAAAGGACCACTGTCTGGTAGTATTTTTCAAGTAATGCTAATTGGAATATAAGCTCTTAAAGTGGAAGTCTGCCAGTGAGCTTGTGTGGGTGATTTTGGTTCTCTTCATTACGTAAAAAAGCAGCATGTAGATGTAAGTCTAAACATCGACATAATCGTAGCTGCTGACTTGTATAGTCGTGAAAATTTTCGTTCAGGAAACGGAAGTCTACGAGACTCATTGTGCCATAAAACTAATAAGGCAAACGTTACACTGTAAATGTATAAGGTCTAACTGTAGGAAGATTTGCACACTCTCAACATAACCAGAAAATCAATGAAACTGCGCAACGCTTTGCAAGCTGAAATGCAGTATGGTAACTTGTATGCATTAATATTACCAAAAATGTAATTTATTTTATCATCACATTTATGCACCGATCATTAAAGAAAATTTATGGCTGAAATTTTAAATAAATGCAGAAAACCAATTATTAAATTTCTCATGAATGCACGGAACTGCTGAACTGCGTCTTGTAATTGTACCTACAAAAGCTAGCATGTGACAACTGTGGTGTGAGAATCAAAAGTTTGTTTTCAGGAATACCATTAAAATCGTATTGAAATTCAAAACTCGAAAACCAATGAAGATGTGGTCTTCAAAACTTTCATATTGCTACGTCTTTAACAAAAGACACATTTTAAAATACCGTTGCTATCGGGAAAGCAGAAGAAAAGTTAAATTTTTGGGTGACACTGCCCTTAAGCACAGCGCCGTATATAGTGTCTGTTCGTTTCTAAGGCTACTCTCATCCTCATTATTGGCCATTCCTCTGAAGGCAGCACATTGTTTGCACTTGTGATGCGCTACCATTCGCCCGTGCCGCGTAACCATGAGCGCTCAACCCAGGCGGCGAAAGAGCGTGATCGCTCTTGCTCGCCTAGCAGCATTCTCAAGAGGCCTGCTATAGGCTGACATGCGTCCCTAGAAATTAGTTTTAACTTATGTTGAAAGGCTGCAAAATTGCGATCAGTCACCTTCTTATGATAATTTATTTTGTATTTACTAGTTTGACGCCGGTTTGTTCATCTTCTAACGGAGGGAGAAAGTATGGATTTAAATTCATGTCATTTGCCGCGTTTCCCCTGCAAAGATTTTATATTCGATGTCTGCCTTCACAGTTTTTGATTCTAAGAACCTGTCAAGGCGAATGCTGCGAATATCCCCTAGAAAAATTTTGCCAGTCTTCTTTAGGGTATATTTTAAAAATTTCAAAAGACAGTTAGTTGACTTTGTGCCACTTACTGGTAACAGCACGAGGAGGCAATCTCTTTCAGTCGCCAATAATATTTATTTATAATATTCCAAAATTACAAATAATTATATTACACTACTTTTCAATATTTACAAATTTCTCAATGATTCTAACGTTTTGTTTGTCATTGTAACTTCTGAGCGCAGGCCACACAAGTCAGAAATAATATTAAGTTCCCATGAGTTTGGAGCTTTTTAAGGTTTTTTGCAATAATTCCGTGACTCTGTATTGCTGACTTTTTTCTTCTTTTCCCCTCCAAGTTTAAAATTAGTGGGCCAGACTGGTAGCCAAGGTACTCTGATTTTCTCGAAGATTTTTCACTTGCGAGTAGACATGCGGATGAACTTTTGTTATTAATGTATTTATTCTTCTGTTCCATCCTTCTGAGGTGCAATTAATGCGATGGCGCATTCCACTGCAATTCCACATGTCTCTTGGGATATGTTCGTTATAGTGCCACTGGTCCACAAAATAGTCATACAATAGTCCACAAAATAATCAAAAAAGTAGATATCAAATGTCCTGAGGCATCAAGGAATAGTCAATTAGAAAATGGAAGGAAGTGCATGGGGGTAAAAATTGTGAAAGCTGACCTTCGCTTGGCTACAGAAGGCAGCTCCAGATTGATATAGGCAGCAGTTATTATGCATAGATGAACAGGCTTGCACAGGACAGAATAGCATGGAGTGCTGCTCAAAAACCAGTCATCGGAATGAAGATAGAGGTTCACTAAACAAGGTGACAGCCAGTTTCATTTCCCACCGTTGGCCACTGCGAGTGAGCGTGGGGTGGACGAAACGTTAACCCCCTGACTTACATTCCTTCCTTCCGTTACCGCGTTCAAGTGTAGCATCCATAGCATTAGCAGCTGCATTATGAACATTACGGTGATCCGAAGTAGAGATAACGTGCCGGCAACGAAAGAGTAACTCGTGAAATTAGCAGTGCTTGTGTTTTATACGATGGAAGTGTTTATGCGAACGTTCCCACTTGTGCGTAAAAGATATGCAGCTACCTAACTGGCTGCACTTACAAATGTAGTGCCGATACTTTCCACCCGATATCGTTTCGTATTTGCATACTACAGCTTTGTTTTTTCATCGTCCCTCTATCTTTTGTATCTTTAATTATCCTTCGTATTTACCTTTATGTCATACCAATCATAACGAGAATACTAACATGTGTGAGCTACTATTTGCCTCCCTGGCGCTATAAAGAATGAGCTGCATTAATAACGATCAGTTTACAGTTTTTTACCACCTCGGGCGTGTGTGTGTGTGTGTGTGTGTGTGTGTGTGTGTGTGTGTGTGTGTGTGTGTGTGTGTCGTCCTTAGTGTAAGATAGTTTAAGTTAGATTAAGTAGTGTGTAAGTCTAGGGACCGATGACCTCAGCAGTTTGGTGCCGTAGAAGCTTACCACAAATGTGTTTTGCCGAGTTGTTGTTCTTGTGCATAAAATGACAACAAAAACTCGGCAGAACACCCTGAACTACAGTATTAATTTGACCCATATTACTCGTAATTAATCACATAAAACCCAAGATATAGTATAGGTCTTAGAACATTCTTTGAAATGGCTAAGTACTTACGGGAAGATTTTCCTTGCAGAATATTTATATGTTCGCTATTTAAAGTGACTTACAGCAAAAATCTTCTAAAAATTTGAATTAAAAATCATGAAGGAGCACGGGCTATGAGGAGAAAATAATGCAATACTCAAATTAATGATTCGTTTTTCCAACTATGATGGTATACAGTTTCGCTGTCTTACTTATAATTTTATTTAATTAATCATAACAATGGGAGGTGCACTAGGTAATTTATCCCTCCAGTCGTTGCCTTCAGTTCCTTGAAATTCAAAAATTTATCAGCTGTTTCAGTACATTCACTGTTCATTCGTACAACCTTTTCTTCAACAACGCTTATAAGCTATTTTCATAATATTTTAATTGTTTTTCAGGTCCATTTGTAAACTGGGTAATTCGTACTCATTACTACATTCTGTAATCACATTCAAAACTTTTGAATTAAGCTTTTTTTCCGTACGTCTTCTGGGTAGTCTAATGGGGCACGCGACCATATCCTTCAGAACAGCACTCAAACTCAACGTCGTGATTTACGCGCCATCCACTTCTAAAGCCAGCTCGCCCCCTTACGAGACTAAAATTCTGTGATTTTTCTATGCGGATCGTAGCGATCTGAGTACGTATTTGTAGAATATAGTGAGGAAACTGTTAAGTCAAGCAGTTTTATGTGAATTATAGCAATTACGACACTGTTCGTGTATTGTTTTTCTTTTGCGAACAAATTTTAAATATTATCCTTTCTATTTATTGTCCTCCAACTTTGTTCGCTTATATTCAGTCACTATAATTTCGTAGCGCTTTCTTTATTTCACGTCTCGAATGGCCTTATAAACCTGATTTGTCATTATGATGTCAGGAAGAACTTGGATAACAGCGGGTAAAATTGTTGTTTATTAAAATACAACCAGTTTAGCGGCCTAAAGTCGCATCATCATGTGCAACAACTCTAACAGATCGTAGAGATACCCATCGCTCCTGGTCAAAATTTACTGTTCAGTGAATATCGTCAATACTATGGAGAGCAAAATGTGAAGAAGGCATGTTCCATTCTTTAAAATATGTCTGCGTCAGAGACTTGTGTACATCAGGCATATAAAACAAAACCTGAAATTATGAACACACTTTCCACTGAAGAAACTTGCGCAGGACAGGAAAAAAAATTGAGACAAGAATTCTACATTTACTATCATACTTCGCAAGCCATCATGCTCATTCCTTTTCCTCTTCCACCATTAAACGGAGCGAGAGCAAAACAATTGTACATACGCTTCCGTACGAGCCCTGATATCTCTTATCTTGGCTTCCCGGCCCTCACGCGAGCTGACATGTAGGTGTCAGTGCAGTCGTTATGTAGTCCGTCGCAAATGGCGGTTCTCTAAACTTTCTCAATAGCTTTTCGCCAAAATAATGTCCTCTTGACTCCAGGGATTTACGTTTAAGTTCACGGAGCAGTTCCGTAATACTAAAATTGAGATTTAGTCTCGAAGGCAGCAAAAAGGGAGTAATCATTCTTCAGATTCAAACGCTAATAACGCGTTATCGCAATAAAGGATGTCAGTGTCAAATGGTTCAAACGGCTCTGAGCACTATGGGACTTAACATCTGAGGACATCAGTCCCCAAGACTTAGAACCATGTAAACCTAACTGACCTAAGAACAGCATACACATCCATGCCCGAGGCAGGATTCGAACCTGCGACCGTAGCAGCAGCGCGGTTCCGAACTGAAGCGCCTAGAACCGCTCGGCCACAGCGGCCGGCGATGTCAATGTCACTGCACCTAAATATTATTATGAGAATTTTCTGTGATGGTTTTAAAAGTTTATATATCGTGTTGTATATATTTTTATATCTACATAGTTTTTATACGTCATTCAAAAATACATGAGCGTCAGAATTAATGCCAGAGGGTGTGAATACAGTTGAAACGTCCCCTTTGAACAATTATACATGACTGTCCTTAAACTGACACACAATATTTTTAGCGCAACGCCATCTGACTTTCAATAATCCATAAAAAAGAATGGCCCTGACTAACATTAACCTATACCTTTCACAAATCAATTACCTCACAAAAATCTTCGTTACTCGAACTACTGCAATACAGCGAGCGCCACTACTGTCAGCTAAATAAAAGATTCAAACTACGGAAGGCACTAACTACTGATAGGCATAGTTAGCAAATGAAAGATTTTAATAGAGAACAAACAATGTATTTACCTTAACAGTGTTGAAAAATCATAATATACATAGCAGTTCATGACATCCAGTCTTACAAATTTCAAAACTCCGCCATTTCTCTCCCCACATCCACCACTGCTGGCGGCTCACCTCCAACTGCGCAACGTTACGCGCTGTTCACATCCAGCTGCCCAACACTACAATGGCAGACAACAATGCAAACTAGCCACAGACTGCACACAGCACAGCCAGTGATTTTCATACAGAGCGCTACGTAACGTTGCCAATAAGAAAACATAAACAGCCTACTTACACAGTCACTTTACCTGAATATGAATAATGATGAATTTGTAATTTGGTTTTTTAGAAGTTTTTACACGGTGCTGTGTACTTTTATACCAACGCTGTATTTTAAACATTGTCTATCTTACAGGCATTTGGAATTGTACGAGTGTAGATATTAATGTCAAAGGGCATAACAGTATAGCCCAATTCTTTTGGTTTCCCTGGAATTATTTCAATGTAATGTTAATATACTGACGTAATACTATGTTCTAGTACGGTTCATGCTGTACCACGCACTTTGGGATCAGGTTCCTGAAACACACGCCCGATGGCGTGAGTACTGTCAGTTTTATGATTTTGCTATTAATCCTACAGAGTTTTAAGTTTGTTTCCCGTTGGGTGTATGGATTAGATACTATATTTTGTCTCCTGTTCTGAATAACAAAAGATTTTGTGATAATGATCATTAAAGAGAGCTCTGTTCCGTCCGATGTTGGTTGGCAATGAGCATAGCTGCATAAGTCCCTGTAAGTAACTATCCCACTTGCGTTTGTACCTGCAGTCTGACAAGTACTCTTCATAAATATGTGCAATTTGCAGTTTTACTGGTTGTGTTTATGATTCCACAGGGCTTTAATACTAGGTATGTAGATACAAACGATCTCTTCTATATGTTCTTACTTGTATAGCTGAGCAAATGTGGTATGTTATATAGTCTGATCATTTTATTCTTGTTTTATCTACAGCACTCATGATGGTCACGCAGTGATTGGAATCGACTTGTAACAAAAATAAAGATTTCTACTTCAGCGCTCAATGATGACCCTCATTTTAGTAGTTATGGAAGCAATTTACGAGCGTGATGCCAAATTTATGTGTTCCCTTAATCCGACACTATGGGGACACCAGATATTCGAGTAGCGCTCAGAAATGGCTCGCACAAGTGTTCTGTACACGGTTGCTTTTGTAGATGAGCTACACTCTCCTAAAATTCTCGTAGTAAACCGAAGCTGCCTTCCCTACAATCGACCTTAAACGCAGTGTCCATTTCATGTCGCTTTGCACCGTCACACATAGACACCAGAAGATGTGACTTACCGAGTTATACAGTATAAGATTATTTTCCCTTCTATCTGCATTAACTTGTGTTACCACATTTAGAACAAGCTGCCCTTCGTCACATCAAAGAGGAATTCTGTACAATCATCCTGTATCCTCCTACAGTCTCAACGACGACACCTTCCAGTTTACTACAGCGTCGTCAGCAAACGCATATTTATCCCCCAAGGCCGTTTGTGTACGTGGAGAACGAGACTGGTCCTGTTGCACTTCGCTAGGGCACTACCGACGATACCATTGTTTCCGATGATCACTCGCCGTCCAGGACAAGAGACTGGGTTCTATTACTTAAAAAGTTTTCGAGTCACTCCTGTATCTTAGAGCCTATTCCGTACGCTCGGAGCTATGTTAACATCCTGCAGTGTGGTACTTTGTCAAACTCTTCCCGGCAATTTGGGATATGGAATCTGCCTCCTGTCCTGCACCCGAAGTTCGAAAGATATAGTGTGAGAAAAGAGCTATCGGAGTTTCACACGAACGATGCTTTCTAAATCCGTGTTGGTTTGCGGGCAGGGAGTTTTCTCCTACAGGAAATTTATTATATTCGTACTGACAATCTGCTCAGGGCTTCTGAACCAAACCAACGTTAAGGATATTAATCAGCTATTTTGCAGGTCAGTTCGTACCCTTCTACGCTTTTTTCAGCAGTCTCAGACTTTTCGTTGCAAAAGATTCGCGGTATACGGCAAGCTAAGTATGGAACCAATGACGACAAGTTCTCTCTGTAAAACCTCATTTGGATTTCGTCTGGATCTGGCGACCTGTTTTTGAGTCATCATTCTGATCATTGAAAGAGCCTGCCAAAAATTCCTCTCCTGTGCCAACCTTTTCATCTTAGACTAGTATTAGCAACTTAAGCCTTCAACTACTTGCTGGATGCATTCCACTCTGTCTTGTTCAAAAAAAAAAAAAAAAAATGGCTCTGAGCATTATGGGACTTAACTTCTGAGGTCATCAGTCCCCTACAACTTAGAACTACTTAAACCTAACTAACCTAAGGACATCACACACACCCATGCCCGAGGCAGGATTCGATCCTGCGACCGTAGCGGTCGCGGTTCCAGACTGTAGCGCCTAGGACCGCTCGGCCACCACGGCCGGCTCTTGCTCTACAGTTTTCCCCTTATAGCTCTCTCTAGTACCAAGGAAGTTATTCTCCCTTGTTGTAATAGATGCCCTATCATACTGGCAGGGTTTTCCCTTTCTTGTCGATTCTGCGGAGAGCCTCCCCATTTATTGTGCTATCACTCCATCGATTTGCAACATTCCTCTATAGCATCACATCTCAAATGCCCCTATTTACTTCTTTTCCAGTTTTACCACAGTTCATATCTCACTGCCATAAAACACTGTGCTCCAAACGTAGACTCTCAGAAATTTATTTTTCAAATTAAGACCTATGTATGATAGGTCAGTAAGCTTTGCCCCTTTTACTAGTGATAGCTGCTTTTATGTCCTCCTTGCTCCGTCCGTCGTAGGTTATTTTGTTGACTAGCTGGCAGAATTCCTTAACTACGTCTGCTTCGTGATGCCCCATTTTGACGTTAACTTTCTCGCTGTTCTCATTTCTGCCGCTTCTCATTACTTTTATCTTTCTTTCGTTTTTTCTCAATCCAAATTCTGTAATCATAAGACTGTTCATTCTATTCACCAGATCCTAGAATTCTTCTTCACTTAGTATACGACTATCAGTAGGGCTAAAAGACTGCATCCCTGACCTACACCTTTTTTAATCCGAGCACTTCGTTCTTGGCCTTCCACTCTTACTGAACATATTATGTATTACCTTTGTTTCTCTACAGCTTAACACTATTCTCAGAATTTCGAACATCTTGCACCATTTTGAGCTGTCGAACGCTTTTTCCAGGTCGACAAACCCTTTGAACGTGTCTTGATTTTCCTTCAGACTTGCTACCATTTTCAACCGCACCGTCAGAACTGTCTCTCTGATGTTTTTACCTTTCCTAAAACCAAACTGATAGTCATCTAACAGATTCTCAAGTTTCTTTTCTATTCTTCTGTATATTATTCTCGTCAGCAACTTAGATGCACGAGCTGTTAAGCTGATTGTTCGATAATTCTCGCACTTATCGCCTCTTACAATCTTGGGAATTGTGTTGATGATGTTTTACCGAAAGTCTGACGGTATATAGTCAGTATCATACAGTCTACACACCAACGTGAATAGTCGTATTGTGGCCACTTACCCCAATGATTTTGGAAATTCAGATGGAATGTTATCGATCCCTTCTCCGTTATTGGATCTTAAACTCTTTTAAATTCTGATTCTAGTACTGAATCTCCTATCTTTTCCCTTTCGATTCTATTTCTGCTTCTATCACGCCAAGAAACAAGTGCTCCCCTTCATAGAGGTCTTAGGTGTACTCTTCCCGCCCCCCTCTTCCCCCCCGCCGGCCGGAGTGGCCGTGCGGTTATAGGCGCTACAGTCTGGAACCGCGTGACCGCTACGGTCGCAGATTCGAATCCTGCCTCGGGCATGGATGCGTGTGATGTCCTTAGGTTAGTTAGGTTTAAGTAGTTCTAAGTTGTAGGAGACTGATGACCACAGTAGTTAAGTCCCATAGTGTTCAGAGCCATTTGAACCATTTCTTCCCTCCCCACCTCCCCCGGTCACTTCTGTATTTAACAGTGGATTCCCAGAGCACTCTTAAGGTTACCGTCCTTGCTAGCCATTTACTTGTTTTCAAACCTTATTGTGCAGCAGTCAAACAATAGTAAGTATGTGTGATACTTCGCTGTAAATTATTTTTTTATTGAGATTTTTAAAACTTCAACTTTGCTTTTGGTGCCTTCCATTGCCGCGCTAAACTTTTCTACGAGTGACTTAACAGCACTCGTCGAACCGCTTGGTGACCTGACGTAGGGCCAGAATTTTTTAGGATTCTCGGCAAGAGCTTGCTGCCGACCAATCGTACAACTGAGGCAAAAGATATAAAGCTTTATCACTGTCTTCGTAATTCGTTACTGACCCACCAATCTGCAGTTTCGATACTGTATTTAATAGAACTAATAACAATTAATTGCTTAAGCGTTTGCAGCGTAAGGATGGACTGCAGTGAAGAACTTGGGATGCGTTCGAGACCCAAAAGGTTATATTTGCCCATCTCGTAAGAATTTCGTGTCTAGGACAAGCAGACATTCGATGTGGCAAACGACTGAATAAGTCAGAACAAGCGAAATAGCTTGAAACAGCAAGTGGTTTTCTTTAAGCGTTTTTCCTCGGGAACATTGAGACTGTCGTACTGGCCGAAAGAATGAGGAGACATTATACGCACTTGTGTGTTATCAAGTGGAAAGAAATCTAGTCTTATACCGTAACTACTAGTGTTCTCAAGAAAAGAAAGCACGGTGTCAGCTGGGTTGGCCTCTATCCATTTTAAGTTATCTAATTTTTAGCTAAATTCTTAACCAGTGTTGCAACCATTGCTCTATCAGTAGCAGGACTAATTTCTTCCGCACATCTTTGTCAAACCGGGAATGGTGATCCGTCTCCCTTTGCTTCGACGTTAACAAAAGAAAATCCACGACACTGAGGCATGTGCCCGAGTGAAAACACGGTTAAAGTAGGATTTGGTTTTAGACGTATTCGCTTTCAACTTATAATTTACTTAAAAACTGTTTACAACTTCCTTAACAGGAGCAACATACAACCCTTACTTTTGTTTTTAAGTTTCTAATGGTAATAATGTTTCACAGCCGGCTGATTTTATAACGTCCTCTTATTTCTTATTATTGATAAATTCGGCCGTTAATCCATTATCAAACCTTGAAAATATATACAAAAAAGAGGCATTTCTTATAAATTTAATAAATTCTATAGAGTTAGCAAGCAATAGTGTACAAATGGTTATCTGTCACATAAATTATGATTAGGCAATTGATGTTATAACTTCTGGGTTGAGAGGCTGTTGACGTTGCATAAGATTGTTTACTAACTTTTCATCCCATTCTGGCGATGACATCTTCAGAGATGAAACACTGACGACTTTGTCAACAGCTGTAGGGATCACGAATTTATAGTGGCACTATCAGCTTACAGAGGGCACGAAAAAATCGTCACGTGATGCTGAATGCAAACGTTTGTTTCTTACTGGTGACATCATTCTCCATTACAAGTAATGGTTCCTTAAAATCCCTTTCTTTGAGCACAGTCAGCAATTTTTTTAATATTTATCTTCCTCTCCATACCGTTAAAATTATGATATTCGTAAATTTCAATATTTAGAACCACAGTCACAGCGTAACTTGTGTGTTCTGTCGTACATAATGCCAAAACGTTTCATGCGTCGCCAGTCCTTGCTTAATAATGTATCTGAGCAGATACTTCAATATCCTTGCACAGTACTGTGTTTCTACATTGCGACATTCATTTCTATTATTTCATTTCAGTGAAATAATCCGAAACAGGAAGTAACTGATGCAGACCTCCGTAGGCCTAGAAACGGCGCCTCTCATAATGATTTTCTTAATGAATAGGGCAAGATTCTCCCTCTTTCGCTGTAGAGTTTTCCATTAGTGGCCCTCTCGCAATGCTTTATGTTGCTTCATCCCGTCTGCATGAGCTGCTGATACTGACCTACATACCAGTTGGACAATACTGAACAGGACAAGATCTGCTCGTACAGAGATACCTCTCCGTCGATTGTGCGCTCGTGTGAGCGGCTTACCTCTGCAACGGTACGTCACCAGCCAATTCCGCAGAGTTCAGACGGATCTGAATAAACGTTTTACATAATACGCTGTCGCTGGCGGCCAGATATCGACTCGCAGCTGACAGTGACAAATGCGGTATCTGTGCTGCGAGAGAACGCAGCTTCAGCGTCGTTCTTATGCGCTGACTGCACAAGTGGAATGCGGAATTTTGCTTTTCCGCTGCAGCAGCAATGTCTGCGCAAAATTCTGACTGTGTAAACTGCTGTCGCAACACAGCCAAAACCGTAACTACTGATTGTCGAAAATCAGGAGTCTCTAATATAAAGCCTAAGCAGATATTTTTCCAATCAGAGAGAGATTGACATTTCTGCTATTAAATCGAATCTATGTTACTTCTGGAGCACGATGCCCGGTTAAAACGTCAGACCAAATCAGCGCAAGGAGTCGTTATTAAAAGGGAATACTGTTCCCTTTCGATAGGTATGGAAGTACCTAAATAACTGCGAAATTTATGGAAGTTATTGAAATTTTCAGTATTTTTGTGACCCGCTTTTATTAATACCCTGTAAACACACTCTTTGACAAAATTCGCAGGCAGAAGCATTTCCCTACAAATACTGCAACAGAACAGAAACAAAAGCTTAACGTCTTCAACTTTTATAGTCCTGTATTCCTCAGTTGAGTGTAATATTACGGTATATTGATAATTTTTACTTATGGACCGTCTGACAGCAACTGAATAAAACACAATTTTAGTGCCATACGCGTTTCGCCTTTATTTTCTGCAAGGCATAATCAGTGGCCTGGAATATGTACATATGTTAGCTATTTTATTTACATTTTTGTCATTGTGCCTATAGGATATAAACAGTTCTGGTGGTTGGTGTTTCCTATTAAGTAGTAATGTTTTGAACTGTACTTACAGGTTGCGTGGACAATTTCTTACATGTTATTTCGGTTTTTTCCACATTCCACAGCACTATGCACTGAACGCTTGTTTTACTGCAATGTTTTGGTTTCTGTTGCCGACTGTCAAATGTTTTTGCCAAAGATCGAATGTTATTGCCAAACTTATGAGTGTAACTATTGAAGTATCTGTGGTCTGTTCGTGTATGCCTTTGTGTGTGCGTTTGTGTATGTGTGTATGTGTGTGTGTGTGTGTGTGTGTGTGTGTGTGTGTGTGTGTGTGTGTGTGTGTGTCCAGATGGTGTGGGGAAGAGTTTTTTGTTTGTTTTATGTTATCATTTCCTTTATTAAGTGTAGTAGGGAGCCTGTGCTGATGTGTGTTTGTTCAATTATCACATGTTTGTTTCCTGCTATGGCTTTCTGGATGTGGAAGTTTTCTTGCATTTGTATAAGATGTTTGTCATGGTTGCTTATTCTCATTATTCTCATTATTTTCATTTCTTGTTCCATGTTTGTAGGATAATGGTTTTAGTGTTTTAAATGCTCTGCAAATGTGGAATGGTTTGTTTCATACTTCCAACATCTGATATGTTCTTTGTATCTTGTTTCAAAACTCCTGCATGTCATGCCTATGTATACTGCATCACAATTTTGACATTCAAGTTTATAAACTCCTGAAAATTCATTGTCCCAGGAAGGGGAAACTTTATTGACACATTCCTGGGGTCAGATACACCACATGATCACACTGACAGAACCACAGGCACATAGACACAGGCAACAGAGCATGCACAATGTCGGCACTAGTACAGTGTATATCCACCTTTCGCAGCAATGCAGGCTGCTATTCTCCCATGGAGACGATCGTAGAGATGCTGGATGTAGTCCTGTGGAACGGCTTGCCATGTCATTTCCACCTGGCGCCTCAGTTGGACCAGCGTTCGTGCTGGACGTGCAGACCGCGTGAGACGACGCTTCATCCAGTCCCAAACATGCTCAATGGGGGACAGATCCGGAGATCTTGCTGGCCAGGGTAGTTGACTTACACCTTCTAGGGCACGTTGGGTGGCACGGGATACATGCGGACGTGCATTGTCCTGTTGGAACAGCAAGTTCCCTTGCCGGTCTAAGAATGGTAGAACGATGGGTTCGATGACGGTTTGGATGTACCGTGCACTATTCAGTGTCCCCTCGACGATCACCAGTGGTGTACGGCCAGTGTAGGAGATCGCTCCCCACACCATGATGCCGGGTGTTGGCCCTGTGTGCCTCGGTCGTATGCAGTCCTGATTGTGGCGCTCACCTGCACGGCGCCAAACACGCATACGACCATCATTGGCACCAAGGCAGAAGCGACTCTCATCGCTGAAGACGACATGTCTCCATTCGTCCCTCCATTCACGCCTGTCGCGACACCACTGGAGGCGGGCTGCACGATGTTGGGGCGTGAGCGGAAGACGGCCTAACGGTGTGCGGGACCGTAGCCCAGTTTCATGGAGACGGTTGCGAATGGTCCTCGCCGATACCCCAGGAGCAACAGTGTCCCTAATTTGCTGGGAAGTGGCGGTGCGGTCCCCTACGGCACTGCGTAGGATCCTACGGTCTTGGCGTGCATCCGTGCGTCGCTGCAGTCCGGTCCCAGGTCGACGGGCACGTGCACCTTCCGCCGACCACTGGCGACAACATCGATGTACTGTGGAGACCTCACGCCCCACGTGTTGAGCAATTCGGCGGTACGTCCACCCGACCTCCCGCATGCCCACTATACGCCCTCGCTCAAAGTCCGTCAACTGCACATACGGTTCACGTCCACGCTGTCGCGGCATGCTACCAGTGTTAAAAACTGCGATGGAGCTCCGTATGCCACGGCAAACTGGCTGACACTGACGGCGGCGGTGCACAAATGCTGCGCAGCTAGCGCCATTCGACGGCCAACACCGCGGTTCCTGGTGTGTCCGCTGTGCCGTGCGTGTGATCATTGCTTGTACAGCCCTCTCGCAGTGTCCGGAGCAAGTATGGTGGGTCTGACGCACCGGTGTCAATGTGTTCTTTTTTCCATTTCCAGGAGTGTATATTCCTGATTGTCAATGTCTGCGCAATGGCACACACACACACACACACACAGATACACAGCCAAATATAACACCAAAATACATATACACACACACACACACGCACACACACAGCACAAAAAAATATATATCACACCAAAAAACACTCACACACACACACACACACACACACACGCACACACATACACACACACACACATACACAAACACACACACAAATGCATACACGAACAGACCACAGATACTTCAATAGTTACACTCATAAGTTTGGCAATAACATTCGATCTTTGGCAAAAACATTTGACAGTCGGCAACAGAAACCAAAACATTGCATTAAAACAAGCGTTCAGTGCATAGTGCTGTGGAATGTGGAAAAAACCGAAAATTGGCGTTCATAAGAAGAAGAAAAACACCAAAAATGCAACAGGAGCGTATCATGTAAGAAATTGTCCACGCAACCTGTAAGTACAGTTCAAAACATTACTACTTAATAGGAAATACCAACCACCAGAACTGTTTATAACCTATAGGCACAATGACAAAAATGTAAATAAAATAGCTAACATATGTACATATTCCAGGCCACTGATTATGCCTTGCAGAAAATAAAGGCGAAACGCGTATGGCACTAAAATTGTGTTTTATTCAGTTGCTGTCAGACGGTCCATAAGTAAAAATTATCAATATACCGTAAAGCTTAACGTTTTCGCGTTGAGAGGAAGACAGAGAGTAGAACAAATTTACACATTAACAGTAATCGATTTTCTTCACCTAACAATATTAAGTTCTGCCAGATAAGATCTACTTCTTGTTGTAAAATATATGCTGCAGGAGCAGCCGTAGGAAACTGCTTGGGCGGATGTATGGTTGCGAATAGGGCTGCGTTTGCCTGACTGAAATGGATGAGCTGAACTTTCCTTACTTACAGTAAGAACAGTAGACCATAGCAGAGCTTCTGACGTATCTTCGTCTTCTGCAGCGGGGCCGAAACTGCACCACGCACAGCCAGCTACCCGCGAGAAGTAGCAGCAGTGTATTCTGAAACAGAGATCCGTGTAAATGACAGGCCTATACTCGCGGTATCAACGACACTTTATTTTCTGGTGCTCGCCATAGGAGGCGCAATGCAGGGGGCTAAAGTGATCTAGCGAAGCTGACTATTTGGCAACAACTGAAACAGCTCACCACTACAGCCACAAAACTTTAAAATTCCAGCCTGATTAAGATATTTAATTCTGAAATTTTAATACAGTGCAGAAATTTGTTACTTTAAAATGAATTCTTTAAACGACTTAGATGATTTAAAAGGGAACTCTGGTTTGCAAGCAAATAATTAGATCACCGAACGACAGATAACCATTTGCACATTATAGTCTGCTAACTTTATAGAATTTATTAAAATTTATAAGCAATGTCTCTTTTTTGAATACATTTTCGAGGTTTGATAATGGATTAACGGCCGAATTTGTCAATAATAAGTGGACGTTATAAAGTCAGCCGGCTGTGGAACATTGTTACTTTTAGAAACTTAAAAACAAAAGTAAGTGTTGTATGTTGCTCCTGTTAAGGAAATTATAAACAGTTTTTAAGTAAATTACAAGTTGAAAATGAGTGCGTCTAAAACAAATCCAACTTTAACCGTGTTTTTCACTCAGACACATGCCACAGTGTCTTGGATTTTCTTTTGTTAACGTCGAAGCAAAGCGAGACGCATCACCATTTCCGGTTTGACAAAGATGTGCGGAAGAAATTAGTCCTGCTACTGATAGTGCAATACTTGCAACACTGATTAAGAATTAGCGAAATATCAGATAATTTAAAATGGATAGCGACCATCCCAGTTAACACCATGCTTTCTTCTCTTGAGAACACTAGTGGGTATGGTATAAGACTAGATTTCTTTCGCCGCGCGGGATTAGCCGAGCGGTCTCGGGCGCTGCAGTCATGGACTGTGCGGCTGGTCCCGGCGGAGGTTCGAGTCCTCCCTCGGACATGGGTGTGTGTGTGCTTATCCTTAGGATAATTTAGGTGAAGTAGTGATTAAGCTTAGGGACTGATGACCTTAGCAGTTAAGTCCCATAAGATTTCACACATAGATTTCTTTCCACTTGATAAACAACACACAAGTGCGTATAATGTCTCCTCTTTCTTTCGGCCAGTGTTACTCTGAAGAAACGCTTAAAGAAAACCACTTGCTGTTTTTTTAAGCTATTTCTCTTGTTCTGACTTATTCAGCCGCTTGCCACATCGACTGTATACTTTCCTGGACACAAAATTCTTACGAGATTGGCAAAGATCACCTTTTGGGTATCGAAGGCGTCACAAGTGCTTCACTGCAGTCCATCCTTACGCTGCAAACTTTTGATTACTTAAACTCTCTTACGCTTGAGATTTCAACAAGGAAGATGATTAATAATAAACCACAGCCTCACAGATATATATATATATAGGATGGATCACCTAAAACTTTCCCCACAAATATTGAGCAAATGGAAAGTGCTGTTGATGTGCTATTTTCACAGAATGGATTAGTGGTCAGTGGCTCGTACCGTTAACCAAGAAACAGATTGTAATAATATTTAGAAAGTGTATTTTTGTGCAAACATACACTCTTTAAATGGAACAATGCCTATCAACAGTAACGAACTAAAAGAAGGATGTTTGTTGCAGGATTCTAATGATAGTCGTTTACGAGATATCGTATTCTGAAAATTTCCCACACAGACGCTTGTACAATACCTGTGGAAGCACACAATGAAGAACAACACATGTGCATACGCTAGTTATATGGATTCTGACCAGTAACGAGACAATTGACTTTCACAGATTGTGTTCAAAATGACCACAGGCAGCGACAATATACGGTTCCAGACTTGTGTGGAACGACTGATGCACACGTGCTAGCATTTCAGCGGAATCGTTAGACTAGACTGCAGTAACATGTCGTCGCTTATCACCGGATGTAGTAGGTATGTCCTTGCAGACAGCGCGATTCAGCTTTCTCCACAGAAAGAAGTCTACAGGCCTCGAATCATGGGTACGATCTGGCCAAGGTACAGGCCCTCTGCGTCCAATCCAACAATTTGGAAACAGTTCTTGAAGACTTGCTGTAGTACTTCGTGCACTGTGGACTGGACAACCATCATCTTGGCATCGCAGGTTCCTCCTAGTTTGCAGAGGAGTGTCTTCCAGCGTCTGTGGAAGATGGTCTGTCAAGAGGCTGCGATACTTGTGAGCGTTCAGTGTTCAGTCTATGAAATACGGGCCTATGACCTGTTGATTCACTACCCCACAGGTCTGGAGGCGACTCCAACAGCAGAAGAGCCGCGCTTCCTCGTGTTTCTGAGAGAGCCGTTTGAAGATAATCATATTACACTTTAAAAAAAAAAAAAAAAAAAAACGCAGCTTGCAGAAAATAACAACCTAACCTTGTGAGCAACTTTATGGTTTCAGATCACGACGGATACGAGGCTGGTTGGTGGATGAGAAAACGCCCCGTTGGTAAATTTGAATCGAACACAAGTAACAGTTTCTTTAGAAGTAGAAGTGCGTATTTTAATGTGGTTGGCGTTTTATCATGAAGCAGAGTCTTGTGGGATTTTGTGTGCTCGAAGGAATCTCGCTATTCAGCAACAATGTATATGATTCCGCTTTTGTTGGACATGTCTTGTTTGGCAGGACGAAATAGTAGGGCGTAAGACTGCGCTAAGAAAAATTATAGAGAGTGGTTCAAATGGTTCAAATGGCTCAAATGGCTCTGAGCACTATGGGACTTATCATCTGAGGTAGCGGTCGCGCGGTTCCAGACTGAAGCGTCTAGAACCGCTCGGCCACAGCTGCTGGCTATAGAGAGTGACTGGCTATAAGCAGAGGTTTGCGTATCTCGTGCTAATAAGGGACGTACATTGGAGACGGGCAGTCGAACGCATCTTGATTGACCAGTTATATCAATGTCAGAGCAACCATCTTCATGAACCCCAGGAACATTTGCATGATGGCAGTATTCTGCATGACTGTCAGTGAATAGTTACAGAGAGAATAGTTAGCAGCACACGTGTGATAGGGATTTATTGATCAGCACTTGCAGAAATCAGTACGATCACCTGTCTGAGGTACAGCTTTGCTGTAGAGAATGTACGAGTTTCTCAAAAATATCAGGGGCATATTCACTGTTACTTGGTTGTGGATAACATGATTAGAGGATAAATTTCTGGCTGCCATAAGCGTCAGGTAAGTGTATTTCTTGCTGTTTCAAGCAAAGCTGCAAATTAGCATATCCACTAGTCAGAGTTTTCATAAAGAGTTTGTGAATCATTAAATACTCATTCATGATCTCTTTCGAATAATTATGTTTTTAATAGACGAAATAACTGTAGCAATCGAAAGATTTTTTTTTCTGTTCAACACCTTTCATTCACATTAAATAATGCCTTTGTCCAAACCAGAACGACGTCAACCACAGATCAACAATCCTAACGATCACCACGCAGAGTTCTAAAGGCAAGTCGGAACAACAGCTCACCAGGGTGGGCGAAACTGAAGCGTAGCAGCGACTCTTTCGTAACCAGGCTGGTAAAACAATTCCGAAACACCGGGAAACTGCGTAGCCCTATCGCTCACAACACGAATATGCCAGGTTGTAGCGGAAATATGCCGACAAACACAGCAAACAATTTAATTAACGCTTAAAAGTGCAACTAGTCAGTGCAGAAATATCCTCAACACGATTTCCACAAATTCAGCAGAATACACCTGATGCCTGAATCTGACCCAGTATGAACGACACAACCAAATTTTCGAGTCAGATCACTATTCAAGGATGTAATAAAGTCTGTAGCAACGCACACTGGCAACAGACAAAGTGAAGGACAAAGAACTAAAGCAACATCCACGATTCCAATTCGCTGCTCTTTCAGTTCATGAACGAAGTCACCGCAAGCCTCAGTAGTCTACGTTCTTCCACAACTGCACGAATCCAAACGCCGTTGCGAAGTTCGGACTGATCAGACCTACTGGTCCACCGAAGCCGCCTCTGGTCCTCACATCCGCACGCTGCCCGCTGTCTTGCGGAAGTTACGCGACTGAGACACACACACCGCCGGCTGAGCACGTCTCCTTGGCCATGGGCGCTCGCATGACAACACCGAAGTTGTCGCTCGTGAACAACATTAGCGACAAGGCGCAATGCTTCATAAACGCGCCAACTGCCAAACAGGTAGCACCCGGCACACAACGTCTACGCTTGCCTAATGGTAACGAGTATTATATAAAAATTCTACCATGAATTTCAGTTTCCTTATACAGGGTGGACCATTTTAATCCATAATGGGGAATAACGCGGGATAGAGGTGAGATACAGCAAAATGTCTAGCTATTGTCGTACATAAAAATTGTTTGGGAACATGCAGTCCATAACGACTGCAAATGGCCTGTTCAAGTGTTCAAATGTGTGTGAAATCTTATGGGACTTTACTGCTAAGGTCATCAGTCCCTAAGCTTACACACTACTTCACCTAAATTATCCTAAGGACAAACACACACACCCATGCCCGAGGGAGGACTCGAACCTCCGCCGAGACCAGCCGCACAGTCCATGACTGTGGCGACCTTGACCGCTCGGCTAATCCCGCGCGGCGCAAATGGTCTCCAAGTAGCCGAACATAACCATTTCCAGCCAATGTGGGAAAACCGGAAGAGAATAGAAGCATTTGAGATGTGGGGCTACAGAGGAATGTTGAAAATTAGGTGGACTGATAAGGTAAGGAATGAGGAGGTTCTTCGCAGAATTGGAGAGGAAAGGAATATGTGAAAAACATAGATTTGTAGGCGGCTAAGAGGGTCACATATTGCTACTAAAGGCGTGACTTTGAATGTGATTTTTAAAAACGGTTTGGAGGATAAAGCGATTTTTTTTTTAGAATGAGAACGCCAAGAATTAATAAGAGCGGCATATTTCAGGTATAAAATAATACATTAGTCAAGGTCATGACATGGTTCAATGAAGTTCAGCTAAGTGGTTACCATTTTAGAAAATCACTTTAATCTAAAAATCACCTTGAAAACACGTTCAAAGTCACAGTCATTAGTAACAATGCCACCTACAAATTTATCCAAAGCATTTTGCTGTAATTCATCTCCATCCCGTATTATACCCCACTATGGATTAAGATGTTCCACTTTGTATATGTATGCACTTGGCTCAGTTTACTTTCATCAGTCGACAGAGAGATAGGAATTGCAAGACTTCCTCTGTTACAATCTAATTCAAGATTTTGACCCAGAGTTTTATACTAAGAAAGATTGTATGTTTCTGACACTCCACTCCTTTTCACGTTAGTCAGATATCAGCAAAAACACCATGTGAGTGCGAAAGCGTCTATAGAATGACAGGGGTTAGGAGTGGACTCTTATTCTATGACAGAGCACATCGGTGTTTAGCTGTATACAAACTGTTTTTAATTCAGGATTATTGTCAAAGAAGTACACGAATTTACATATTTTGTGACACGACAATGTTAGGACTGTTGTCAATATAACACAATACGTCCTATTTAGTCGAAATAACACTGAACACAACAATATCAATTTTTTAACCAGAAAGTTCTCTACAGAATTATTCTTACGACTACACCGTGAAGTTGGCCAACATTACGACAAATCATCTGATTCTGATTCTAAGTTTGGTACTGTTTACGATGACAATAAAATCTCCAGAGGATGGTTAGTTTTTGTGACAAGCTGAGAAAAAGATTACTCAAGGTTGCTCGAGTTCACAGTGGACACAAGCTGGTGAACCAACAAGTTTACACCTCTGCTAGTGGTATTTACGTTAGCTGCGATGGGCAGTCGGGTGCATGACTGTCCTCTGAAAATCCTATAAAAGCTAATCAAAATCTTTAATGATTTTATCAGTAGAAACTGTCCTAAGTTTCTCATTTTGCGAGAAAACATGCACTCATCCCTAGATTGGAAATATGGCGATATACACATGCTTACATGGAACAGTGTGCATATTACAAAGCCCTCTCACTTCTCGCAAGAACAGTTAACTAAGTGGCTGTTTCGTTTCTCCGATGTTGGAGCTCAACGACTCTTCAGCTAATTTATAGCTCAATGTCAGCGGAAGTGAACGCAGTGTTCACACAAAATTCCTCTTTTGGCATCATACAGAGCATGATGCGCCGTGTTCTGCACTTGACGCTGGATCAGAGGAGAGTCCCTGAAGTTTTTGGTCTTGTGTCTCTCGTAGCAAACTGTCCAACCAATAGGAGCATTCCTTTCATCTTGTGGAAACTACCTCTGCCAGTCGCAAAGGGCTTACCTTCAAACTACATCGAAATTTCGGCACTTTACTCCTTCCCAGTTCATTTCTGCCAACTGGACATTTTGTGCCCACTCCAGACGCCTAAAAGTTTCACGCAAACATCACGAGCGTATCAAAAGCATTTCACATGATCAACTGCATTACTGGTCTGTTTGTATCCATTTGGAAATTGCCCAATGCAGTTTTCTAAAGATTTGCTCCATAGCGCTGGCCCACTACCTGCTTTCCTTGATGTATCGCTTGGCGCATTCGTTCGCCACGGGTGCCCATCTCCTTTTTTATTTTTAAAGCATTCCGACAACTCGGGCTGTGACAGCGCAACTCACATCCGCCCCCAAACTAAAATGTTTCCTCTAGCCACATTTTTTACCTTTTGCTCATTGACACGCAGGATTTGGGTTCAGGGTGTTAATACCATCGAACAGAGTGTCATCCCTTTGCTCTGTATACTGTACATTTTAATTTGCAAATCTGCTCATTTTTGCCAAAGTATGTCAGGTGACATTTACCTTCTTGTTACGATGTATAAAATCTCTCATGTGAGGTGCGAAATTGACATTAATTCAATCTGCCACCTTAAAAGTTATTGGATGAGATCTTTAGGATACATTTTTAGCATTTTTCGGTCAACAATCATCAAGGTTGATGTGGCCCACAACGAATCCATTTTCTGTGATAACCTCTTCATCCCCAGAGAAGCACTTCTACCCAGCATCCTCAATTATTTGTTCAGTACCTTCTAGTCTGAGTCGAAACATATGTTTTTACCCTCTAGAGCTCTTTCTAGTACCATATAAGTTTTTCCCTGTTGTCTTACATAAAGTACTACCAACCTGTCCTTCCTTCTTGTCAGTATTTTACACATATTTCTTTCCTCTCATATTCTATGAAGAGCCTCCTTATTTTGTACCATCACTCTACCTAATTTTCAGCATGTTTCTATAGTACCACATTTCAGATGTTTCGATTCTCTTCTTTCCCATTTTACCCACAGTCAATGATTCACTACCATGCGATGCTGTGGTTCCAATGTGTGTTCTCAGAAATTTCTCCCTAAAATTAACGTCGATGTTTGATACTAGCAGACTTCTTTTGCCCAGTAATTCCCTCTTTGTCTGTCCTGGTCTCCTCTTTATATCTTCCTTGCTTCGTTTGTCAATGCTATTTTGCTCGCAAAATAACCACGATGGGAAAATTGGATAAATTAGAACTGATACAGAACCATAACGGCATTAACGTCGTTATCCCTACGCACAATTCGAGGATAGAACAGTAGTCTCCGCCACACCTTATTAAATCGATTTGCGAAGTATATATGTTGATGTAACAGAACTTGGCTATCTGATCGAAGTCTGTCGAATGTACCGAGCGAAGTACTAAGCTAGACTCGCATCCGAGTGGATGGCGGTTCAAATCTCCGACTGGTTTTCCCCATTTACATTTCCTTTGGTTTCCCTAAACCTTAAAGGCAACTGCCATTATAGCACCTTTGGAAAGCACACAACCTATTCTCTTTCCCACTCTTTCCCAATTCGTCTCTACTGGCTCTGTCGTTGGCGCTACTCTTCCATCGCTGTAGTATTACACTCTGAACACGCATACAGGCTATTTCAGTAGGAATAGTTAATTTTTTATGATGGGGCAGTATAGACTAATCCGAATGAAATGTTCCGTACAGAAGATGTTCGGTTGTTATTGGTTACAGAGATACAGCTGTTAGAATGTAACTCAAACACTCACGGAAGTTCTTAACAGAAGGCAGATGATTAAATTTGGTGGCGTAACTAGGTGCGAGGTGTTCGAGCAACTATAATGGCGCATTGGAGATAATCAGCCAGTTGTAATAAATGTAAACTCGAGTGTACCAGAAACGAATAAACATTGTTGTGCCATACGAAAATACGCTTTTCCGGCACTGTGATTGGTTCTTGTTTCGCTCCGGGAGGAGATTATAGCGGAACTATAACATATAAAACTTTTGAACAGTTTATTACAGTATAGATACGAAGATTTACTTAACTTCGTACAATCCATTTTCACAGGAATGTTCGGAGTATTTACAACGATCTCTGAACGTTAAAGAATGACTTGATACAGACAGTTTTACAAGACATTTCACTTCAAGTTCTGCCTAGAACATTGAATCCACAAGTGGTCTAACTAAGATAATGCTGTCGTTCTGATCGTTGACGGCGAATTGGGCGAACGGTCTGCTGCTCAGCCATAAGTAGACCATCGATTGCGGTGACGTGGCAAAGTTCTACGAGGTGTGGCTGCACCTGCGTTTCTCATCAGTCGGTGCGGCATGCAGCGAACACGCTCTTCTGTGGTTTCGTTGCGAGGTATCAGGCCTTGCTTGGACACCCCGTACTATGAACGATACCCGAATTAATTCACAGAAAAATATACTTGATAGGAACTGAGACTAGTTAGCGCTAGAATAACTTCAGATAAGAACTGTATGTCACTGCTAAGAAATAGTCTTTCTGTGTAACATTCATGGAACGTGCACTGCATACAGAGAACGAATCAAAGCCCAGTGCCTCTGGCGGCTGAATTGCAAACTATTTTGGCAGGTCGAGTAAACACAATAGCCGACGGTACAAACGATCTTGTATCTTGTGCGCTACATTGGCCCGTGGCAGGGTAGTGGCAGGGGAGCGGAGCCCAAAAATCATGCTGGTAGTGCAGTCGACATCAGGAGCGTGTTCTATGTTCAGGAAGCGGGTCACCTTTGGGCTGACGCGGTTGTGCCTTAAGAGATAAGGTTGAGGCTGGTTCTATGATGGCGGTACTTCTAGGAACGCTTGAGATGGTTTCACTCTGTCAATCGAGACTGTGATAGTTTTGGAATTCACTAAAAATCTCCAGAGTTCGTGCTCCTCTTTCGACGATACGACGCTGCCCTGTCTAAGGTGATTGTAGACCTGGTTCGACACCGTCTGTGCGTAGCATAACATGTGTGCAAATTTTAAAATCACGATGAATATACACTGAAACGCCGAAGGAACTGGTAAAGGCATGCGTATTCAAACACACATATGTAAACAGGCAGAATACGGCGCTATGGTCGGAAACGCCTCTATAAGACAACAAGTGTCTGGCGCAGTTGTTACATCAGTTACTGCTGCTACAATGGTAGGTTATCAAGAACTCAACGAAACATCATCGACAGAACATAGTGTACCTTTGCACGACACAGAGTTTTCAGCCTCGCCTGGGCCTGTCAACACTGACATTGGCCTGTCGATGACTGCAAACTTGTTGCCTGGTGGGATGAGTCTCGTTTTAAATTGTATCGAGCGGATGGACGTGTACGGGCATGGAGACAACCTCATGAATCCACAGACTCTGCATGTCAGCAGGGGACTGTTCAAGCTGGTAGAGGCTCTGTAATGGTGTGGGGCGAGTGCAGTTCGAGTGATACGGGACCCATAATACTTCTAGATACGACTCTGACAAGTGACACATACGTAAGCATCCTGTCTGATTACCTGCATCCATTCATGTCCATTGTGCATACCGATGGACTTGGGCAACTCCAGCAGGACAATGCGTCAGCGCACACGTCGAGAATTGCTACGAAGTGGCTCCAGGAACACTCTTCTGGGTTTAAACACTTCCGCTAGCCACCAAACTCCCCAGACATGAACATTATTGAGCATATCTGGGTGTTCAAAAGAGAACTCCATCCCCTCGTACTCTTATGGATTTATGGACAGCCCTGCAGGATTCGTGGTGTCAGTTCCTTCCAGCACTACTTCAGACGTTAATCGAGTCCATGCCACGATGTGTTACGGCAAATCTGCGCGATCGCGGGGGATCAACACGCTATTAGGCAGGAGTACCAGCACATTAGCACTGCTGGCGAAGAATCCAAGTATTGTTTATAATTGTTGCGAAGACCAAGCAGTACCGTATGTAGGGCTGTCGTCCAACTGGTGTCATGACACGTCAGTGCAGATTTCAAGGAACGGTCCAACGTTCGATTATGCTATTTCTCGCTGGATGTAGGTTGTTCTGTGGTGAATGATGCTGCAGAATTTGCTATGTTGAGTAATATCTCTGACTCGAATTGTCGACCACGGTCTTTGGTGATGTGCGTTGGACAACTGAAGCTTGAAATCCGATTCGACACAAAGGCGAAGGCTTGGGTTTCTGCCGAAATGTTATCGACTGGTATTCCTTCTGACCAGTGAGTGAAACAATCGACTGCAATTAACAAATAGCGCTGACTGTTTGACGGATGTAGCGTGCCTTCACCGTCGGAGTGCACATAAGCAATGCGTGTCGCCGTATTCGGAAAATCTCCCACTGCTGAATGCTCCTGATGGGATATCTTGATACGATGACACTGAATGCAAGCGCGGTCCACTAGTGACAAAAAAGTTTTTAAACCACGGGAGTTGTCGATCTAACACAGAGTGGCACAGGTTGTACAATCTGTCTAAAACACATCTGCGGAAAGCGAGTGCAGAAAACGACGAGGTCTTCCACTAGAGATATCGCAGTGTAGCTTCACGTCTGCGCTAGGAACGCAGTTTTAGCTGCAGGGTCGATGCTGCATCTTTCAGAAGATTCTGGAGTTCATGGTCAGAGTCCTGTGCCTATGCAAGTTGTGCAACATAAATAGCATTTGTTACGCTGCTAATGAGAGACAGTCTGCTTTCTCAGTGCCTAAAGACCGGACGGCAATGAATTCTAGATGATTGTACTGATGTGGTGAACATTCGTTCTTGTTCTGTCTAAAGCCGCAGACAAACAGATTGCGCGTGTTGAAAATTGTGAACTCCCCGGCTTCCAACTGGGAGTGCAAGTACTTGATCGCTTCATAAATAGCAAGCAGTTCACGATTGCAAAAGTTCGATTTTTGCTGCGAATGTAAGAGCGTATTTGGAAAGTAAGCGACTGGCTGCCAAGCACCATCGACTACGATACTGCAGTGCCTAGGTTATACTGATTACGATACTAAGTTCCTTTGTACATGCATGCAAATGCAAAGGAACTTTGTATCGTAATTAGAATAACACAGGCACTGTAGTATCGTATTTCTCTGCCGATGCCGGCAAGTGACTTACAAGTATAACATCTGACCTGTACGGGAATATACATAATAGATGTACGAGTCCAGGTCGTAGACGCACGGCTGACGACATATGTAAGTTTGCGTCTGGCCGTGAGTCGTCCACGGATAGCCAATGGTAAGCCGACCGCTCTTGATAAACGCGAAATCCGGGTTCGACTACCGCTCCGGCATAAATTTTCATTGTCATTCCATTCTGCAGCTGACGGTTGTCATTATTCGCAACTGCGAATACATTTAATGTACACCAACACAAGAGGTGTGTCCAGTGCAGTGTGTGACAGTAGTGCGGCATTTGCTAAGCTTTGCTCTGCTGCTTCGAAGGCATGACTCATCGCGTTTGTCCATTGGATTGAAGGACTTCCATTAGTTTTAGATCCGGAAAGTGCTGCCGTGAGTGGTTCTTTCAACTCGGCGGAGATGAGACCCGTAAGAATTCAGGATTCCTAGCAAAAGGCGTTGTTCTCTGGCGCTTTAGGGACGCGAAATCTTCATTATGGCTTCTACTTTCCCATGCATCGGAAGGCGTTTGAAGATTTTCACCAAATGTTGCTGGTGGCGATCTGCAGCGACAGGAAAGCGTAAAATGCCATCCAAGTAGGCAAAACAGAATAACAACCCTTGCAGCACTGAGTCAATGAAACTTTGCGAAGGCTTTGCAGCGCTGCTTAAACCAAATGTCATGAAGAAACTCTAGAACAAGCCAAACGGCTGAGTTCTGGATGTCCTCATCTGCCACGAGAATTTGCGTGAATGTTTTTCTGCAGTCCAGCACACTAAATACAGTCGCACCACACAGAGTTAGCTATACTTGCTTAGCAGGGATACTGGATATATGGCACTGTCCTTGCATTAAGTGCACGATAATTGCCACGCAGTAGCCATACACCACACTTCTTGGCTACGAGGTTGAGAGGTGATGACAATGGACTGCTAGAAGGGCGACGAATTTGCCTTCTTTGAGTTTCGAATCGAATTCTATTGAAATTTCGAGAGATCACTCTCTGGAAAGAGTCGGACAGCATATTACTTCCCCCCACACACGTCTCGCGTAATGACCACGAAGAGAAAATTCTAGAAATTAGAACCAATACAGAGGATTACCGACAATCATTCTTCCCACGGGCTATGCGCGAGTGGAACAGGTTTGGAGGGATTAGTTAGTGGTACAAAAGTACCCTCCGCCACACACCATTAGATGGCTTGCGGAGTATGATGTAGATGTATTGTGATGTACTTGTGTAGGAGCGCGTGGAGGTCGCGTTATACCTGGAACCTGTTCATGTAGCGCGACGAATTTACAGCCAGTCACCTGCGCTGTGCATCGCTGCACTGCGTCGGAATTCATCAGTTGTAAGGCTTTGATGCTGTCGACGAGTCTTGCATTCGCCACATCCGGTGGCAGATGATAGTGCACCGGAAGTCTGCTCCAATTATGGGTTCCGTGACGTCAGCGGCGGTGGAATTCCAGAGGAAGACACGGCGCAGTTCCAAGTCCAGCACAATACGTTGGGTGGCATATGTCGCTATGGATGAATTTCTGCAGCAGAGAGGCAGAACGAGGTCTGTGGCCGGCAGTTGTGCATTAAGGCACGTGGATAAATATACAAGTCTGAACCAGTGTCCTCAAGGAAACTTTATCCCCTCCTCCGATCGCTGGCAAATAATTGCTGAGACTGCAGTCGGCAATCTTGCTAAGTACAAGGTGATATGCACTTGTGCGCCTGATGTCCTAATTTCCTGTGAGACCAGCAAACAGAAGGAAACTGCTCTGTGCCGCTCACAGCCAAGGAGTTCGTAGAGGAACGACTACACGATATTTTATGATAGTGTTCCCTGACTTTGCACGAGTTACGACGAGACAACAGCTCACTAATCTGTACAGCCAGAGCGTCGAACTTATGTGTGTGGCAATCGTAAGATGCGTGTGTCACTGTTAAGGACGAAGCACTGTTGGAGAGCTGTTCTTAATATATATCAATGACTTGCCATTCTATATTCACGAAGATGCAAAGCTGGTACTTTTTGCCGATGATACAAGTATAGCTATTACACCCAACAGACAAGAATTAACTGATGAAATTGTAGACGATGTTTTTCAGAAAATCATTAAGTGGTGCTCTGCAAATGGGCTCTCATTAAACTTTGACAAAACACAGCATATACATTCCACACAGTAAAGGTAATGACTTCGATCAGAAATCGGTAGCTAAGGTAGAATGTTCAAAATTTCTAGGTGTATGCACTGATTAGAGGTTGAACTGGAGAAAACACAGTGAAGATCTGCTGAAACGTTTGAGTTCAGCTACTTATGATACTAGGGCCACTGCAAATTTTGGCGATACACATCTCAGTAAATTAGCTTACCACGCCTATTTTCATTCTCTACATTTGTATGGCAGCATGTTTTGGGGTAACTCATCTTTGAGTAAAAGGGTGTTCATTGCACAAAAGCGTGTAATCAGAATAATAGCTGGAGCTCATCCAACATCATCCTGCAGACACTTATTTAAAGAGCTAAGGATCTTCACTGTAGCCTCGCAATATATATATATTCACTTACGAAATTTGTTATTAAGAACCCGAACGAATTCAAAAGTAATAGCAGGGATACAACACCAGGAAAAAGGGTGATCTTCACTACTCAAGGTTCAGTCTAACTTTGGCTCAGGAGGGGGTAAATTATGCTGCCACAAAAGTCTTTGGTCACTTACTTAATAGCATCAAAAGTCTGACAGATAGCCATAAAAGGAAATTAAAAGAATTTCTGAATGGCAACTCCTTCTACTCATTAGATGAATTTTTGCATGTAGTAAGTGGGTAATTTCTCCACCCCCCCCCCCCAAAAAAAAAAATATTAAGTGTCATGTAAAATTTTGTATATTGTAATGTCTTGTATAGACACCTTTTATTAACCTGACACGTTCCACATCATTACAAAGTGTCAGATTCATGATCTATGGAACAAGTGCTAATCTAATCTAATCTAATCAGCGCTGCCACTGCATTGATCGCAATCGGCGTTATTGCGCCTTGTAGCCTGTCTCCCAGATCCGCGACGGCATCCAATGGCATTTCCGTCTGAGACACTATTATTAGCTTTCACCTGGGCTAGAAGGCCGCTACTCCACAGTAAGCGCAGCAGGGTGGGAGGTACAGTGCCTGCGTCGACTTTATTGCGTAAATGCCAAAGATAATATCGGCGACATCTTCCTGCGTTAGGACTCACCGCACACGCTCTTCTTGCGACGCGGAAAACCTGTGAATTAAGTCGGCCTTGAATTTGTCGTAGGAATCTCGTTCAGAAGGTTCACTTATTACACCTTTGACTTCTCCTGCGTAATGATGATGTATCTGGCTAAACATTCCGTGGTTATTCCGGCATAATGAAAGCTTGCTTCTACATGTGTGAATACGAGGCCAGAGCTGCGACACTGAGGGTACTTCCGCGGCTTGTGTCATGCATTTCGTAAAAAAAAAAAATATTATTCAAAGTTTAGTCCTGCCTCTTCGGGTTATGTAGACTGAACACAGAGACTGAAATCACTTCCTGCTCATGTCGACACATTTTTTTTTCCTTTATTGTAATTTTAAACACCTATACAGGCGGGCTGTCAGCAGCATAGTACGCTGCTCTTCAGCCTTAAGTGGAACAATAAACATGACAGAGAGGTGATATATACAATACAAAAAACGGCGGGCAAGAAATGGAGATACAAAAAAACAATAAACAAGAAGCCGTTCACGTTGGACGAAAAAAACACTAACACTTGGAGACACGGCGCACAAAACACGGAGAACGGCGACGGCACATGTGAACAGTTGAGTTGTAACTGCACGAAACACAAAACGATGCACACACACTAAACACTGATGGCGATGATCTCCGGCGCGCGAATGTTCACTAAGCGTGTACGAGTCTGGTGACCTTCCTAGAGAGGAGGTGGAGGAGGAGGAAGGGGAAATGGGAGAGGGGAGAGCAGAGATGCCATGGGCAAAGGAGAGAGGGGGAGGGAGGAAGGGGGAGGGGAAGCCCGGGGGAGAGGGTAGGAGGGAGGGGGGAAAGGAAAGAGAAAGGAAGGGAAAGGGGGGAGGGAGGGTGCCTAAAGGAAAGGAGGTGGGGGGGGAGGATCAAAGTTGATAGGAGGGGTAGATGCAGGGGAGGAGGACATCATCAGGGAGGGGGAGCTGGCGGAAGCCACCTTGGGAGAGGGTAAGGAGGGTTGAGAGATGGAGACTGGGTGGGACATGGGAATACAGGCGCGGCAGCGGGCGGGGGTGGGTGAGGATCGGGGAGACGAGCGGGTGAGGAGGGTCGAGTTTACGGGAGGTGTACAGGATCCATATCCTTTCAAGGAAAAGGAGGAGGTGGGGGAATGGGATGAGATCATACAGGATCCGCGTGGGGGAGGGGAGACGGATGCGATAGGTGAGGCGGAGAGCATGGCGTTCAAGGATTTGGAGGGAGTTATAAAAGGGAGGGGGGGCGGAGATCCAAGCCGGATGGGCATAACAAAGGATAGGGCGGATGAGGGATTTATAGGTGTGGAGGATGGTGGAGGGGTCCAGACCCCACGTACGGCCGGAGAGGAGCTTGAGGAGACTGAGTCGGGAGCGTGCCTTGGCTTGGATTGTCCGGAGGTGGGGAGTCCAGGAGAGGCGACGGTCGAGGGTGACGCCAAGGTACTTAAGGGTGGGAGTGAGGGCGATAGGACGGCCATAGATGGTGATGTAGAAATCAAGGAGGCGGAAGGAAGGGGTGGTTTTGCCTACAATGATCGCCTGGGTTTTGGAGGGATTGACCTTGAGCAACCACTGGTTGCACCAAGCGGTGAACCGGTCAAAATGGGATTGGAGAAGGTGTTGGGAGCGCTGTAGGGTGGGGGCAAGGGCAAGGAAGGCGGTGTCATCGGCAAACTGGAGAAGGTGGACGGGGGCTGAAGGCGGCGGCGTGTCCGCCGTGTACAAAAGGTACAGAAGGGGGGAGAGGATGGAGCCTTGGGGCACACCGGCAGAGGGGAAAAAGGTGTAGGAATCTGAGTTATCGACGGTGACATAGGAAGGACGGCGGGAGAGAAAGGAGCCGATCAGACGGACGTAGTTAATGGGAAGGGCGAAGGTTTGGAGCTTGAAGAGGAGACCGGAATGCCATACGTGGTCATAGGCACGTTCGAGGTCCAGGGAGAGGAAGATTGAGGAGCGACGGGAATTAAGCTGTTCGGAAAGGAGATGAGTGAGGTGAAGGAGAAGGTCGTCGGAAGAGAAGGACGGCTGAAAGCCACACTGGGTGACGGGAAGGAGGCGGTGCTGGCGGAGATGCTGGTGGATGCGGCGGGTGAGGATAGATTCCAGGACCTTGCTGAAGACCGAGGTAAGGCTGATGGGGTGGTAGGAGGAGACGGCGGACGGTGGTTTGCCGGGTTTAAGGAACATGAGGATACGGGAGGTTTTCCACAGGACAGGGTAGTAACCGGTGGACAGGACTACATTGTAGAGCCTGGCCAGGGTGGAGAGGAAAGAGACAGGAGCTTCACGAAGGTGACGGTAGGTGACACGATCGTGACCAGGAGCGGTGTTGCGTTTTGTGCGGAGTGTAGCAATGAGATCCTGTGTAGTGATAGGGGCATTGAGTTCCATGTGTGCAATGTTGTCCAAGTACTGGAAACCAGGAGCGAGGGGAGCGGAAGAGGTGTCAGTTCGATTGTGGATATCCGGGAAGAGGGAGTAATCGAACTGGGGATCATCGGGGATGGAAAATACATCGGAGAGGTAGGAGGCAAAGTGATTGGCCTTACTAAGGGAGTCAGGGAAAGGGTGATCATCATGGAGAAGAGGATAATAGGGGGAGGGTTTAGTTCCGGTAAGGCGACGGAAGGCCGACCAGAACTTGGATGAGTTGATTGGTAGGGTAGCATTTAAACGGGTGCATGTCTGTCGCCAGTCCCGGCGTTTCTTAGCTGCAAGCAAAAGACGAATGTGTCGCTGGAGTTGCCGGTGGCATCGTAGTGTCTCCGGGTCATGCGTGCAGAGGGAGGCACGGTAGAGACGACGGGATTCACGGAGGAGGAGAACGGCCTGTGGGGGTAAGGTAGGATGGTGGGGGTGGATGGCGACAGTAGGGACGTGGGCCTCCACGGCCTCAGACAAGGTCTGCTGGAGAAAGGAGGCGGCATGGGTGACATCGTCAGGGTGGTGGTAGGTGAGAGGGTGGCTATCGACCTGGGTGGAAAGGGTATCCGGGTAGGCATTCCAGTCGGCTCGGGAATAGTCGTGGACATACTTAGGGGGAGGGTCAGTACGAGGGTCGGGGCGAGGGCGACGACCGTCTGAAATGGTGAGGAGGACAGGGAGATGGTCGCTACCAACAGGCTCCAGGACATCCACCGTTATGCGGCCAAGGAGGTTGCGGGAGGAGAGGATAACATCAGGAGTGGAGTTGGATTCGGGATGGGTGTGCTGGGGGATGGGAATGAGGTCGCCTTGAAGGGAGGAGAGGAACCGATGCCACCGCCATAACTGGGCGGCGGAACGACTATGGATGTTGAGGTCGGCGGCGATCACGTAGGAGGAGAAGGTACGGTCAATGTGGGAGAGGAAGTCGAAGGGAATAGGGGCGTTAGGGCGGACATAGATGGTGGCGCAGGTAACGGTAAGGCCAGGGAAGAAGAGACTAAGGATCAGGTGTTCGGTGGGGTCGGGAAGGAGAGGTTGGAGCCGAACGGGGATCTGGCGATGGTGCCCAATGGCAACTCCACCACGCGCAATTGGGAGGGGATTATCGGAGCGGTGGAGGAGGTAGGGCGAAGTGTGGACGGTGTGGTGGGGTTGGAGGAAGGTTTCATTAAGGAGGAAGGCGTCCACACGGTGGGTGGCAAGGGTATGGAGAAAGAGGTTCTTGTTGGCGGGAAGGGAGCGGATGTTGTTGAAAAGGATACGTTGCTGTCACCCCATGACAGGGATTTAAACGAGGGTGTCAAGATGGGAGAAGGTGAAATGGGCCTGGTTGTTAGAGTAGGTGGCGTACATTTTGAGGTGGAAAATGGATCGGGCGGCGAGGGAGATCTGTTGGAGGGTGTGTGGGCGCTGAAAAGGATGTACATTCTGCAGGACAATGGTGAGGAATCGGATGATGTCCTCAGCGGTAGGGGGTGGGCGAAGGGAGTTGCCGGGAGGGGTGGGGGCGTCCAGAGGGTGGACAGGAACGGTGAGTTCAGGAGTGGTAGGAGGGGGTCGGGCCTTACACTTCTGGGAGTAGGTGGGATGAGGGAGGTTACAGGTATTACAGGAGGGGGGGGGGGGGACTGGAGATTGGGGCACTGCCGTAAAAAGTGGGCTTGCCTACAGTGCGGGCAGGTGGGGGCCTCGAGGCACTCACATGTTGGGTGCACATTATATCGCAAGTACCTTTGGCAGCGGAGGGATTGAGGAGGGGAATGGGAGGGGTCAACTTTATAACGCTGGTTAAAAAGGAGGGCACCCTCCTTCAGGAGACGGTCTATGGAGGGGGCGTGCTCAGAAAAAACGCGCATAAGGCGGGTGGGGCCGGCAGCATTATGGATCCGGCGAACCGCATGCACCTCCAGATGGGGATGGGCCTGAAGCTCCGCCAACACCTCCTCCTCCGTGATCACTGGACTGAGCCGAGTGATCACGGCGGTGAGGGTCGGCGGGCGACGCGGAGGTTGCGGTTGGCGGGAGGGAGGTGGCGAGGGAGCAGGGGTGAGAGAGGCATGAGGGCCAAAGCGGGTGATAGGGATGCGGGAAAGGAGGTCCGTGTGGAGGGTAGGGCTGGGGGAGGAGATGAGTACCGAATCACGGTGAGGAGTGAGGAGGGAGATGGGGGCACCAGGACAATTCTGGCGAAGGAAGAGGGTGAGGTTCCGGGCTTCAAGGAGGGAGGGATCCGGACGGGAAAGGAGGTAGCGGTAGGAGGAGGGGGTAGATGAGGAGGAGGAGGGGGCAGGGACGGGCGGGGAGACATCCATGGCATCAGGGGTGGGGGAAGGGGGACGAGACGGAGCCTTTTTTGAAGCAGACGAGACAGGAGTGCCACTGGGGCGCTTGACGGCGGCGGAGGAGGTGTGGGGGATGGGAACAACTGGAATGTGGCGGGGAGTGGCAGGTCCCGGGGCTGGAGTCGGCGCCGGAGATGGTGACGGTGAAGGCGAAGGCGACGGCGACGATGACGATGACGGTGGCAGTGGCGGCGGTGATGGCGAAGGTGACGGGGAGAGATGGGCGTGGACGGTGGCCCGACGGGCCACCACCCGAGCCGGAGCTGCAGTGACAGGCTGGGGGAGTGGGGGGCAAGGATCAGAACGAGAGCAGCGAAAGGAAGAAGCGGGAGAGGGGGCGACAAAGAGAGAGGGTGAAGGGAGAGTGAGGAGAGGTGGGATGGAAGGAGGGGGGTGGGACTGGGCACACCAAGTTATAGTGGTGGAGGCGGCGGAAGGGGATGTATAGACGATGGCGGTGGTGGTAGTAGTGACGGTGGTGGTGGGGGCGGACATGACGACAGGAAGAAAAAACGCACAGCACGAAAAGGAAAGACACAAACTGGGAACAGGCGAAGACGCAGACGGACGAAGACCAGGGTCGGACGACCAGGGCGGACGGCGACGGCGACGGCGACGGCGGCGGCGAGCACCGGCTGGCGGCGGCGGCGGCGGCGGCGGTGGCGGCGGCGGCGAGCACCGGCTGGCGGCGGCGAACAGACGGACGGACAGCACGCGGCGGCGGCGGCGAACAGACGGACGGACGGACAGCAGGCAGCAGCGGAGACGGACAGCGAGCAGGCAGGCAGGCGGACGGACGGACGGACGGACGAACGAACGAACAGCTACAACAGTAAGCGGCGGGCAGACGGGCAGACAGACAGACAGACGGACGCAATCTTCGAAAGCGGAGATTCCAACCTGAGAGTAGCCCAGGCTTTGAAGTCTGGCGCCTTCGAATGAGGGGATCCAACCCTCTGATGCATGTCGACACAATTATACTCAGCCATTTGTACGAAATATTAACTCCAGTGTGCCAGGAACGAACACGCATTTATCCGCCAATAACACACAAAAAGACACTTGGTAGGCTGGCTCTGAGCACTATGGGACTCAACATCTTAGGTCATAAGTCCCCTAGAACTTAGAACTACTTAAACCTAACTAACCTAAGGACATCACACACACCCATGCCCGAGGCAGGATTCGAACCTGCGACACTTGGTAGGACCTGAGACTATATAGCGCTAGAACAACGTTTGACAAGAACTGTCACTGCAAAGAAATTATCGTGCTAAGTTACATTCATCGAAAGTCTCACTGAACACAGAGAAGAAACCGAAACCCAGCCCTCTGGCGGCTGGAACGCGAGCTATTTGATAGCTCTCGTAAATACAGTAGCCGACGGTAACTAACGACCATATTCGCTAGAAGTTTGCAAGAACCACTCACTCGCACTGAAGCTCCAGAAACAGCTCAGTTTAGCCGGTGTGTCCGTACATGGTGGTATAAGGGGCTTACAGTATAACTGGCCACGCTTTCCCACCCTAGTTTTGCGGTAATTAAATCAGTCCGTCCTTGAACTGAGTGAGTTGTCGCGTAGGAATTCTTCCTACTCGTTATGTGGAGACTCTCTCGTAGTTTTATGTCCCCTTGCAGAGCCGTCGTCTTCTAAAAGTGAAATACTACTCTCTGTGTTTCACGCAATGAAGCGAAAGAAGTTTTTTGTGCAAATAATTTTTACGCGGAATGCCATTATGGTGAGTTTATTTAAGAAACACCGTTAAATGAACTTGTTCTCACATTATATGCTAACTATTAACGGTACGAGAGCATGGTCTACCGCATGACTAGATCGGAAGGCAAGTTATCGACGACTGACATGGTGTAGAATAGATCTGAAGATGGTCATTACTGACTGAAACCCGTTATCGTCGAAGGACTTTATAGTGTGATCAAAGACTGGATTAAAAAACATTGGACTGACGACTATGGAGCACAGTCTGTAACTTGAGCTGCAACAATGGGTATAGCGCGTGTAAGATCATACATCTTCACTTACCCAAAGTTATTCAATTATTCATTAATATCAACTTTTCCTGAAATATAGTATTTATGACTCGTTGACTCCTCCCAATATCTGAGTGGCAAAAGGCCACTTTTGTTAGCAAATATTTATTAATAGAAATTACATGATTCGCTCCAGAATAAATGTACTTTCCCTATGTATCTCTCTGCTGACGTCACGAGCGATTTCTGCAGTGGCACCTTATCCCACTCGCTCTGAAAGCGCCAGATGGCCAACGGCCTATGCTAGCCACCGTGGGTACCTACCATCTCTCCTTACTCCGTACGTATTGCAGCGCTGACACATTCATTTCACGTTTCTGAAATGGCAAAACTGGAAAAAAGTAAAATGCGTTCTTATCTGCAAATGAGAGGTACCTTACTAGTTCAAATATGATTCTTCATAAATTACACCTTGGGACTGCGTGCAGTTCCGAATTTTCTTCTGTTGTCGTCATGGCGCTTTTTTTAATGATGGTAGCACTATTCATAACTCGAACGATCGATTCCCCTCTTGTGTTTAAGTTTTCTTTGTATACTTCGCCTTCCAACGATCCCCACAGGCTACCCTAGGAATTTTAGTTCAAGATGATTTGCCACCTGCAACTAGAATATGCTTGGAAATGCAGAAATGTAACCAAATGAACTTCTTCCAATAATGGTGGAAGCTCGTTCTCAAGAGTAGATAACGGTGCACCAGCAAGTCGACTATCAGTACAATGAAAAACCAGTCAAAGTTGCCAAATTTCACTTTTTTTTTTGTTCACTCCACGACTAGCTTCGGGTCGGGATCCATTTTGAAAATGGGTCTCGGTCCGAAACTAGTCATCGACTGAGTATAAAAATGTGAAATTTACAACTTTGGCTGCTTTTTCATTGTACTGATTAACAGAAGTTGCTGACCCACAGCTATTACAACATGCTGGAAGTTCGTCAGATTTGTGTGACTTATCGCGTAATCGAAATTTAGCTGATTTCTTTTAGTACTAATGGGAATAACTTTACACTTTTCTTTATTCAGGGTCAACTGCCACTTTTCGCACCATACAGATATCTTATCTAAATCATTTTGCAAGTCGTTTTGATCAAATGGTGAGCCAACAGCGACATGAAAACTTATCACAGTTACCAGCTTTATCTCCGTAACCATTAAAAAATGGACACATTGTGTAGAGTGTTTTACTCTAATTAGTCTACACCATCACCTTCCAAAGTACACTCTAAGACCAAAAAGACGAAGCACCACGAAGGAATTACCCAAATGTCACGGAAATCAGTAGATATGAAGTGCATGTACAGGCAAACAAATGATTAAAATTCCACAAAAATAGGACAATTTATTCAAGAGAAAGAGCTTCGCAAATGAGCAAGTCAATAACGCATTAGGCCACCTTGGCCATTATGCAGGAAGTTATTGCGCTTGACACTGATTGACAGAATTGCTGGACGTTCTTCTAAGGGATATCGTGTGCAGTTTGTTGGGGGCCCTGCCCCTACTGCTCCAAACGTTCTCACTTGAAGACAGACCTGGCGACCTTACTGGCCAATATACGGTTTGGCAAGCACGAAGACAAGTAGCAGAAATTCTTGCCAAGTGTGGGTGGGCGTTATCGTGCTGAAATGTATGCCCAGGATGGCTTGCCATGGAGGGCAACATAATGGAGCGTAGAATATCGTTGACGAACCACTTTGCTGTAAGGGTGCCTTGGATGACAACCAAAGAGGTCCTGCTATGAAATGCAATTGCCTCCCAAGTCAACACTCGTGGCTGTCGGGCCGTATGACGTGTGACAGTCAGGTCGTTCTCCCACTGGTGTCGGAGGCGCCTCCGGACACGTGTTCACTGGTCATCAGGTCTCAGTTCCAAGTGAGACTCGTCACTGAAGACGATTTTGCTCGTCAGTTGGACGGAATTTGACACGATGTCCTTCAGGAGGACATCGAATAACTCTATCAATCAATGCCAAACCAAATAATGTGGTCCTCAACAGTGCGTTGTCCTCGATGGTGAGTGTTCATCGGAGGTGAGGGTATCATCTGGAGTGCCCCAGCGAAGTGTGGTATGTCCGCTTTTGTTTTCTATCTACATAAATGATCTTTTGGATAGGGTGGACAGCAATGTGCGGCTGTTTGCTGATGATGCTGTGGTGTACGGGAAGGTGTCGTCGTTGAGTGACTGTAGGAGGATACAAGATGACGTGGACAGGATTTGTGATTGGTGTAAAGAATGGCAGCTAACTCTAAATGTAGATAAATGTAAATTAATGCAGAAGAATAGGAAAAATAATCCCGTAATGTTTGAATCCTATCCCCATGAACCATGGACCTTGCCATTAGTGGGGAGGCTTGCGTGCCCCAGCGATACAGATGGCCGTACCGTAGGTGCAACCACAACGGAGGGGTATCTGTTGAGAGGCCAGACAAACGCGTGGTTCCTGAAGAGGGTCAGCAGCCTTTTCAGTAGTTGCAGGGGCAACAGTCTGGATGATTGACTGATCTGGCCTTGCAACACTAACCAAAACGGCCTTGCTGTGATGGTACTGCGAACGGCTGAAAGCAAGGGGAAACTACAGCCGTAATTTTTCCGGAGGGCATGCAGCTTTACTGTATGGTTAAATGATGATGGCGTCCTCTTGGGTAAAGATTAGGTGGGTAGATCACATAACTAATGAGGAGGTATTGAATAGAATTGGGGAGAAGAGGAGTTTGTGGCACAACTGACAAGAAGAAGGGACCGGTTTGTAGGACATGTTCTGAGGCATCAAGGTATCACAAATTTAGCGTTGGAGGGCAGCGTGGAGGTTAAAAATCGTAGAGGGAGACCAAGAGATGAATACACCAAGCAGATTCAGAAGGATGTAGGTTGCAGTAGGTACTGGGAGATGAAGAAGCTTGCACAAGATAGAGTAGCATGGAGAGCTGCACCAAACCAGTCTCAGGACTGAAGACAACAACAACAACAATGTTTGAATACTCCATTAGTAGTGTAGCGCTTGACACAGTCACGTCGATTAAATATTTGGGCGTAACATTGCTGAGCGATATAAAGTGGGATGAGCATGTAATGACAGTTGTGGGGAAGGCGGATAGTCGTCTTCGGTCCGTTGGTAGAATCTTGGGAAGATGTGGTTCATCTGTAAAGGAGACCGCTTATAAAACACTAATACGACCTATTCTTGAGTACTGCTCGAGCGTTTGGGATCCCGATCAGGTCGGATTGAGGGAGTACATAGAAGCAATTAAGAGGTGGGCTGCTAGATTTGTTACTGGTAGGTTTGATCATCACGCGAGTGTTACCGAAATGCTTCATTAACTCGGGTGTGAGTCTCTGGAGGAAAGGAGGCGTTCTTTTCGTGAATCGTTACTGAGGAAATTTAGAGAACCAGCATTTGAGGCTGACTGCAGTACAATTTTACTGCCGCCAACTTATATTTCGCGGAAAGACCACAAAGATAAGATAAGAGAAATTAGGGCTCGTAGAGAGGCATATAGGCAGTCATTTTTCCCTCGTTCTGTTTGGGAGTGGAACAGGGAGAGAAGACGCTAGTTGTACGAGGTACGCTCCGCCACGCACCGTATGGTGGATTGCGGACTAGGTATGTAGATGTAGAATAACTAGTTGTTTAAGGGCAAGATGTGGGCAAACGCGTTATTGATTTGCTCAGTTTCTGAATATAGTTTTCGCTTGAATAAATCATCCAATTTTTGTGAAATTGTAATCATTTGTTTGTTTTTTAATGTACTTACTATCCCTCCGGAAACACGGTATTGCTTCAATCCGATTTTGAATAAAGATTTCATAATTTCCTCTTGAGTCTACAGCACCATCGAATACTGATATTTGGGTTTGAAGGAAACATAGCTTAGCGAAACCATCCTCTAATTATGAATCCTTCTAGGCACTACACAAATAATCCAATTTATGCGTTATTTATACTGATATTTCCTAACAAAGGAGATCACTTCACTGCACCAACATTTTCGATTGCCACGTCTTACAGAAACGTCTTCCATAGTAACTGAACACTAGGCAAAGATGCAAGCTGTCCTGAAGTACTTTTAGCGGATGAACCGCGAAAGGAAGTACTATCTTATCTGGTCGGTTTCTCTCCGGGTTCTCCAGACGGTTCAGTAGATCTACCCAGCAGAGAAAACGGAGCATTGTATCCAGGAATCCTTTCTGTTGTCACGAAACGAGGGGAACCTTGTGCAGCTCTGCTCAGTAAGAGAATTCGTTGAAGTTGAGCGAAACGAACAATGTGACGCAGCGATCGAGGAGATTCTGCGGCGAAAACGTTGTAGCACATCCTACTTTCCCCCTTGTGATTCGTTTCCTTTCTGTTTAGTAAGAAAGTCATGTTTCAGAGAGGGAGAGGGAGAATGGCTTGAAATGAGGAACAAGCTGCTGCTGATGGAAGCACCCGTGCGCGCTGTAGCCACGGAGATGGGGCGACGTCGGCCTGACTCCAAACAAAAACATTGTCTTGCAGGCACGGGGCTGTACTGCGAGAGTAGGACACAGGGGTTTCTGCTGTTTGATCCGTATCTATTCTTGGCCCGGCACATTTTAACAGTGCGTGCTTTATTTTGGGATGAGGCGATTGTCCTCTATTTTAACTGATGACGAGACAAGTGTGGATAGCTGTGCTTGCAAATTATCCAGCGCATTCTTTATTAGTACTGTGAATAGCCTGCCTCATATACTGTATCTACCATAGGTTTTCAACTGTGTCGCTTACCTATCATTCTACTTTTCTTTTTTGTTTTACAGTCAGACTGTCTTGTGTTAAAATAATATGTGCATTAACTTTTATGTGCGATTGTGTGTGTGTGTGTGTGTGTGTGTGTGTGTGTGTGTGTGTGTGTGTTTGTGTGTTATTTTTAACGAAGAAGCGTTTTACAGATTTTAAGCATTCTCATCTCACTAAGATTAATTCGGGCGTAAACATTATGATATCGAGCAGCACTCAACATGTCATTATCAAACACATTCAGCTTCTCCCATCAGTTTATTTACATTCAAATGTTTTAGCGGAGCAAAGTCAAGAGTCCCTAGAAATTAGATAATGGCTCAAATGGTTCAAATGGCTCTGAGCACTATGGGACTCAACTGCTGTGGTCATCAGTCCCCTAGAACTTAGAACTACATAAACCTAACTAACCTAAGGACATCACACACATACATGCCCGAGGCAGGATTCGAACCTGCGACCGTAGCAGTCGCACGGTTCCGGACTGCGCGCCTAGAACCGCGAGACCACCGCGGCCGGCAATTAGATAATGGATTTTTGTCCTAAGTTCCGTAGCCATGGTCGGAAATTGTCTGGTGGGATATCAAATTGACCGGTGTGGAACCCAGTTTTTCAAAAAGGAATATTTAATGGCTTCAAAGTAATCAAGTTAATTAATAAAAATTTAATTTGTGATTTGAGGGAAATCTGAAATATTTCACGAACGGTTGCTGCTAGCTATGTACCTGAAGTGTCAATAAGCCACCTATTTTGCACATAAAATGTTACAATTGTATAGAAATTGAGGAATTCCTTGTTTGATGTTAAGAAAATAATATAAATATCAAATTACAGCGTAAATTGAAACCTCTCTGCTTTCCCTTTCCATAATACTCTTTATAATAATGGAATACCGATCAATATTTGTATATGTTCCATACTTTCTGAAAAAACTTTAAAATATTTAAAAAACGTAAAATATTCTGTAAAGTGATTTGTCTTAAAGTAAGAATTAAAGAAGGCTAGAGAAACAATTAACACATCTCATTTTCTGCTCAGGATTTCGAGCATCATTCAAAGGCCCTTCAAATGTTTCTCTAATTTGCATTCTTTCTTACTGCACGACAGTCATTTCACAAAATATTGGATCCTTTTTTTCAATTTCTCGTAACGCTGTTATACTGTAAACAGTTGAAATCTATTTTTTCAAAAACACATGTATTATTTAACAGTAATCAAGCAGAAATAAGTCACAGACTATGACAGAACATGGCTTCTCTTGAATAGAGCAAAGGATTCTGGAGGTGGATACCTCTTGGTCACTGTAGTACTCTGGAGATTTACTCGGCAATTCAAACTTTAGTGCTAGAGAACACTGTAAGTTTGTCAGACTGGAAGCACTCGAATACGAACCAGTCTCCTGGTGTTCGGACAGAGTAACAAAGTTTTACACCGAAGTTACACTACCTTACGCCGCCATCGCGTTACGGCAAATCATCATGCACTGCTGAAACCTATAATTAATTTAGTGTTAGAAGTACGTGGAAGGGGATTGCTTTATGCCCACCCTTTTAAAGTATTGTAATCTAGTCAATTAGTTTATATGTTAAAACTCTGAAAAAAAATTATTTTTTTTGACAAATTCTTCTACCTGACTGCATACATGTTCCAAATTTTTCCGTTAAACTTAACCCAAACATTTAAGTGCTAGTAGGAAATGTCGCTTTTCCCAATGAATGTCAAATTCAATATTTTTATGTTCAGGACCTTTCTTGCACATCAGCACTTCTTTAAAAAGTATGTTGTGAATAAAAGTCAACAACAATTAATAAAATTTGAATTTTTTTAATTTTCTAGGATGGACAAAAGTACCCCCACCCTTCGGTGGCACACATTATCGAAAATGCATTGATATTTGTAAGAATGTAATAAAATAAATTTTAATGGTCTGAATCCTACTAACACATCAGTACCTCTTCGAATATTATGTGGTTAATGTAAGTCAACAACAATTCACGCATTTTGCTTCTTTAAATTATTTTTTTAGGGTAGGCGTAAAGCAATGTGCATTATGGAAAGTGCCTTGGTATTGGGAGAGTTAATTATGAATCATGCGCTGTTGCTCTCCATTTGAGGCCACTACTTTGTAGTGAGGACATCAGATGTTTTAATGAGAAACGGAGCTAAAAAGAAAATGGTAAGGTACATTGACAGTATAAAATGTTGACATCATAGCATAGCTGCAAAATGTTAGTCGGTGGCAACAAATCAGAAAACTGGTAGTACTGGCTGTACAGTAGCCAAAATGGTAGGGTGCCAAACCTGGAAACTACTAAAACTGGCTGTAAAGTTGGTAAACTGTTAGGATGCCAAACTGTAAATTGGTAAAAGTGGCGAGACACGCCAAAATGCAGACGTACCAGCCAAAAAATGGAACACTTTGTGTAGATGTGTATCTGCCTTGTATGTAAATGCATCCATTGTAGCAGAAAATGATGTGTGCAACGTAAATAATTAGCTGTCTGACGTTAAGTGTAGGTCGTCACCCAACAGCACTTAAGCAAGAACTAATCATAGTGTCACTGTGTAGTCTGTACTCAAAAAATATACAAAAGATCCGAATTATTTATCAATAATGCACTGTTGTTCTCGGTCAACAGCTATAGGGCTCCACTGCTCTTACGCAACTTACTCTGCGTTCTAGATCCATGCTCTGTAGTGAGAGGATTAGTGTGCAGGTATTCGTTATAATAAATTATATTTTTTGTTGTTATTGTAGCTACAAGAGTTTTCGTCATTCGCAATAGTGAGAGCAGAGTTTAAACGAAAAATGTGTGACAGTATAAATTAATGACATCACAACATATTCTGCAAAATGGTGGTAAATATTAATATTTATTTTTATTTATTTATTCTTCATAATTACAGAATATTATCTGAAAAGGCGTTGTAGGCCATACAAATCACATTTTCTTGGATAATAATGCATTTATACAATAACTATTTATTTGTGATACTGCAACTATAAGGGCTACAGTGTGTGTTCTCTGTTGTTCATTTCTTTTGGCCGATTTAACTTGTAGATGGTTATTTCCGCTAATGGATCCACCCTCACACTACCGAAGTCAACCGCCATTGTCTGCCGGATTCCTTGGGCACCGGACGGCACAACAACAGCGTTTCCGCTGTAGCAAAAAATTCCACCCGTCACTGTTACATCTTAAAGTCCGCACTTCCATCATCACTTCACCAACGCCATGTAGATTCTTGGGAAAATATTTTATTCGATGGTCGCCGACCTCAGTTGCCTTCTCTCCATCTGCAGAGTATGTTGCTAAGCCTGGATGGCGACATACTGACTTATGGTTGAATGCCTCGTGGCGTCTTCCTTGGCTTTTCTGGATACTGTGGCTACAATATCGTCTAAGACGCGCCTGGTCAACACAGTACTGCTTTGGGATCTAACGTCCTTAGTACTTGACGTCTGTTACCGGCGGCATCTTCATACAGCGCGCAATTCCAAGTGTGTGGGATACTGTGCCCTACCGGCACATCTCTGAGAATCGATATCAGAGTGTTGCCGTGAGGGCTCTGTGGGGTTTGTTATCTGTGGCCGATGTGGTGGTGCAGATGTGTCAGCTGGTGCACACTGTCAGTCAGGAGTCGGCCTACAGACGAGAAGGATACTTTTGTTTATATCAACCGATGTAAACAAATGTATCCATTATCTTGTATTTGGTTCAGCTCATGGGTCGAAAAAGAAAATCAAACCTCTTTTTTATAATTCGCAATGGAGAGCTTTTCATGAAGACGCAAATACAAAACTTGCCAAGAAATCAGTGCCACCGTCTGTTGAAGGGCTCAGATCCAATACTAGCCACGGTACAATAACATCAAGCTTTAAAATCAACACCTTTTTGCAGTATTTCATACAGGATAATTTACGAGAACAAAATGGATAAAATAATTCATTTTAGTTACTTTGGGTATTGCTTGTAAATACTTTTTATGATTCTCGAGCAGAAAGTTCACTGGCTGTGAAGTTGGAGTAGCTGTATATTTAAATAGTTGTCATGACAGTGTTGTTTTATATATTGATTATATTCGTTCAGTTTTGTCATCACTTTTCGTGAATGAATGTGCATTATTAGCATGTGTGTCAGTTTTGTTATGTGTTCATATAATGCGTATGAGACAATGTACCCATAAATATTATGCTACCATTTGTAATAACAAATATCCATTTTCTTATGGTTAAATGTCATAAATATATTTCGACTTGAAGCTCTGTTGTTAATATTTTTTGTATTATGACTGAATGTGATAGTATATTTTGAGATCAAACTTCTGTTTTCAACCAGGGTGATGTCTCTCTTATAATTCTACGTTATGTTTAGATTTGGTCTCTATTAATAAGTGATCAACTGAAATTGGTCCAGTAAAGCTATCTCAAACTCCCATGCTCCCAGCCGTCTCAGGTACTTCGACAATACAGTGTGTAGTGTCACGATAAAGTCTGCAGAAATGTTAGTCCTCTAGACGCAGTGTGTGTGTATGTGTGTGTGTGTGTGTGTGTGTGTGTGCGAGAGCGCGCGCTATCCCCCCTAAAAATCCTAGCCAAAAGTATCACAACTAATGGCTAACTACAAGTTTACATCTTAATCAACATAATTACCAACAGGGTATTGGCTATTTCTGTAATTTGCTGTAATTGTAGCTTATTTTATAAATAAATATCCACTGTAAGTACAAGATCGAACTCATCGCTATGTGGAAACACGTTTTACACGGCCTTCTGTGCACATCTACATTAAATATTTGACACAACTAGCATTTTTGCAAGTCCCAGCTTATCCTCATACACATGCATTTTTACGGAGTCGATGAAAGTACTAATTTAGCCCTTTTTCAAGCTCCAGATTGTCAGCAGTTGTTGATACGAAATTGCAGAGAAACATTTGGTCCACTGGTCGAATCGGATGTGTGTAAACGAATGTCAGTGCCACTACGTAGTGTTACATGAAAGCATCATGAGAAATATTGCGCCACGGTACCGTCTAATAAGGATATTACCAAATTATGATTAAGTACTACAAGCGATGTTATTTAGTAGGTCTCAAGGAAACGGAGACAGTGTTGTATAGGAAAAAATTTGTGCGTTGAGTTGGAAGACGCCAACATATCATTTAGAAAGTATGACACTGCTTCTAAATTTGATTCTTGTGAGTTATTTTGACACTGTAGTATGTATACTGTAAATAAACGGCATCATGGCATCGCCCTTTACTACAGGCTGCAGAACTGTTCTTAAGATTTATGAACATATACTACGTTCGAACATTAAGCAATACCTCGAGGGAAACAGCATAATAAGGAAGTGAAGTCTCCAGCAGACGGTGAGTTTTTTTTTCTTTTTTTCTTTTTTTAAACCATCACGCAGCGTGCTAGTGCTGAGCGCACAAACAGTTCTCGCAGCAGTGAAATCTCATAAAAGAAAATAACGTGTTTTCTATTTCTGATCTGAGAGACCGCGAAGAATGATCACAGTGTACGCTGAGGCACAACCTGCAGACGTTTTCTTGAGAAGAGACGGTTAACTCTGTACTGTAAGTTGGTCGTTGCTTTACATTTAAACAGGACTGACGACGCTCTGTTTCGCCAGTCTAGGGCCATATTTGGTTTATTTCTTCATATGCTGAAGTATACGTAAGACAGCGAGGTGGAGTGGTTATATTTTAAAGAAGAATCTATCAACTGTTTAGCTTCATAATGCCTCCATCTTTCAATGAGTGACAGTGAAATAATGAGAAATATGTGTTTGCAACATTTAATTTTGCTTAAAGTAATTCAGATTTTTTAATGAAAAGTCACAATGACATTTGCAATCTGTTCCTTGACGTTTAAACAATTAGTTCAGTTGTTCGGACGGAATCTGTACAGTCGTACGATGAAAACTTATGGCTCCTTTTTGTTGAAAATATCTACATCCAGTTGCACAAAAGAAATTTTATTTCTTTAGCGGTTTCAGGCACCTAGTAACCATTTTCAGAAGATTAGAATTATCGCTTTACCAGCAAGCGTCAAAAGCAAGCATGTGATTAGTTGGTTAGCTCCAAAAAATTGTTCAAATGGCTCTGAGCACTATGAGACTTAACATCTGAGGTCATCAGTCACCTAGAACATAGAACTACTTAAACCTAACTAACCTAAGGACATCACACACATCCATGCCCGAGGCAGGATTCGAACCTGCGACCGTAGCGGTCGCGCGATTCCAGATTGAAGCGCCTAGAACCGCTCGGCCACACCGACCGGCCGTTTAGCTCCAGATCTAGCATGATGTTTGTATTTGTTGTTTCCTTCCCTTACAGCATATTTGTAAATAGACTATGATCCCCATGACAACAGTAGTATGTTGCATACACGTGCTTACTTCTGACGCTCGCTAATAGTGCGATAATTCTAATATTCTGAAGAAGGACACTAGATGCTTGAAACCGGTAAAGAAACAAAATTTTCTGTGCAGCTGGTTGCCAATTTTCTCAACAAATTCGGTTACAGATGCCCAAGAGGATAAAGTACTAAATGGTCTGTGGCGCACGATTTTTGATTAAGCTTGTGGCAAGTAAGATATACTTTCTGTAGATCGATAAATCGATCCTCGGTTGTTATCACCTGCGAACAGGCGGCAACTGAGAGATAAAGAGCGTGCATGCGCGGGTGGTGCTGTCTGGCGACAGTACTCTTAGTACGGTAACAGGGGGTAGCGCTTTGGTCTGCGAACAGGGTGAGCACGGTGTTCGCGGAAAGAGAGCTCAGCTGTGTTTCCGGGTGATGGCCTAGTGCGGGAGCGGGCGGTCTAGCGTGGAGTGCAATTGATAGCCGGCAGTAAGCAATAGGACTCGGTCTCCTGTGAGGACGGTTGATTCTTCGAAAGGGTTCGCTAACCGGCTGCAGGACGAATGTGCCTTGGGAGGAGCCGAAGCGAGTACAGCAAGGCAGTTGGGCCGTATATTGCATTTCGTCTCGCTGTGCTTCCTACTCGGACATCTGACCACGTTATTTCGAGCAGATTGCGCCGGTATTATAATGGTGAACATCTGCTTTACTACGTTCTTTGAAGAAGTTATCCGTCATGTTCTAAGGAGCCTACCAATTTGTACCATCCCGGTTTATAATCTGTTGTATTTGGTTTACCAAGAGCACACTGATAGCGCAGTGCGACGTAAGCTGCATTCTGAATAAAGTGTAGTATCAAATAATACATTGAAGCGCCAAAGAAACTGGTATAGGAATACGTTTTCAAATACAGAGATATGTTAACAGGCAAAATATGGCGCTGCTGTCGGCAACGCCTATAGAAGACAAGTGTCTGGTGCAGTTGTTAGATCGCTTACTGCTACTACGAGGTGCATTCAAGTTCTAAGGCCTCCGATTATTTTTCTAATTAACTACTCACCCGAAATAGATGAAACTGGCGTTACTTCTCGACGTAATCGCCCTGCAGACGTACAAATTTTTCACAACGCTGACACCATGATTCCATGGCAGCGGCGAAGGCTTCTTTAGGAGTCTGTTTTGACCACTGGTAAATCGCTGAGGCAATAGCAGCACGGCTGGTGAATGTGCAGCCACGGAGAGTGTCTTTCATTGTTGGAAAAAGCCAAAAGTCACTAGGAGCCAGGTCAGGTGAGTAGGGAGCATGAGGAATCACTTCAAACTTGTTATCATGAAGAAACTGTTGTGTAACGTTAGCTCGATGTGCGGGTGCGTTGTCTTGGTGAAACAGCACACGCGCAGCCCTTCCCGGGCGTTTTTGTTGCAGTGCAGGAAGGAATTTGTTCTTCAAAACATTTTCGTAGGATTCACCTGTTACTGTAGTGCCCTTTGGAACGCAATGGGTAAGGATTACGCCCTCGCTTTCCCAGAACATGGACACCATCATTTTTTCAGCACTGGCGGTTACCCGAAATTTTTTTGGTGGCGGTGAATCTGTGTGCTTCCATTGAGCTGACTGGCGCTTTGTTTCTGGATTGAAAAATGGCATTCACGTCTCATCCATTGTCACAACCGACGAAAAGAAAGTCCCATTCATGCTATTGTTGCGCTTCAGCATCGCTTGGCAACATGCCACACGGGCAGCCTTGTGGTCGTCCGTCAGCATTCGTGGCACCCACCTGGATGACACTTTTCGCATTTTCAGGTCGTCATGCAGGATTGTGTGCACAGAACCCACAGAAATGCCAACTCTGGAGGCGATCTGTTCAACAGTCATTCGGCGATCCCCCAAAACAATTCTCTCCACTTTCTCGATCATGTCGTCAGACCGGCTTGTGCGATCCCGAGGTTGTTTCGGTTTGTTGTCACACGATGTTCTGCCTTCATTAAACTGTCGCGCCCACGAACGCACTTTCGACACATCCATAACTCCATCACCACATGTCTCCTTCAACTGTCGATGAATGTCAATTGGTTTCACACCACGCAAATTCAGAAAACGAATGATTGCACGCTGTTCAAGTAAGGAAAACGTCGCCATTTTAAATATTTAAAACAGTTCTCATTCTCGCCGCTGGCGGTAAGATTCCATCTGCCGTACGGTGCTGCCATCTCTGGGACGTATTGACAATGAACGTGGCCTCATTTTAAAACAATGCGCATATTTCTATCTCTTTCTAGTACGGAGAAAAAAAATCGGAGGCCTTAGAACTTGAATGCACCTCGTACAATGGCAGGTTATCAGGATTTAAGTCAATTTGAACGTGGTGTTACAGTTGGCTTAAGAGCGACGGGACACAGCATCTCCGAGGTAGCGATGAAGTGGGGACTTTCGCGTACTGCCATTTCATTAGTGTACCGTGAATATCAGGAGCCCGGTAAAACATCAAATCTCCGACATCGCTGAGGCCTGAAAAAAATCCTGCGAGAACGGCATCAACGACGACAGCGGAGAATCGTCCAATGTGACAGAAGTGCAACTTTTCAGCCAATTGTTGCTGATTACAATGCTGGGCCATCAACAGGTGTCAGCGTGCGAACCATTGAACGGAACGTCATCAGTATGGGCTTAGAGCCGATCACCAGCTCGTGTACCCTTGATGACTGAAGCTTTACGCTTCGCCTAGGCCCGTCAACTGTGGATGAGTGGAAACATGTTGCCTGGTCGGTCGAGTCTCCTTTCAAATAGTATCGAGCGGATGGACGTGATGGGGTATGGGCCCTGCATGTCAGCAGAGGACTGTTTAAGCTGTTGGAGGCTCTGTAATGGTGTCGGACGTGTGCAGTTGAAGTGATATGGGACCCCAGATACGTCTAGATACGACTCTGACAAGAAACACGTACGTAAGCATCCTCTCTGCTCACCTGCATCCATTCATGTCCATTGTGCATCCCACGGACTTTCACAGTTCCAGCAGAACAATGAGACACCCCACATGTCAAGAATTGGCACAGAGTGGCTCCAGGAACACACTTCTGAGTTTAAACACGTCCGCTGGCCACCAAACTCCCCAGACATGAACGTTATTGAACATATCTAGGATGCCTTGCGACGTCCTGTTCAGAAGAGATCTCCACCCTCTCGTACTCTTACGGATTTATGCACAGCCCTGCAGGATTCATGGTGTCAGTTCCATCCAGCATTACTTCAGACATTAGTCGAGTCCATGCCACGTCGTGTTGCGGCACTTATGTGTGCTCGCGGTTACCATAACCGATATTAATCAGGTTACCAGTTTCCTTCGCTCTACAGTGTATATGTCCCTACCTTACAAGTAAGAAAGCGTTGTCATTTATCAAAAATTTCAGTGTGGTTTTGACCCGGGTGATGTGCGAGTATTGTTGGCATTAACGTCAAGAAACAATTAATCAGTTTCTGGCCTGTAAATTCCATGAGCCGTTGCAAAATTATTTCAAGCAAAGTTCTTCAAACCTGATGTCTCATTTAAATATTGTCCCATACTTTTAAGTACTTTCGGCTGTTGAACTTAGGAAGGGTTATTTTGTTGTATATTTATGTCAGCTGTACATGTATTTATAATTATAATATTTGGTGTGTCACAGGCAGCTTATTTGTTATATTGTAAAACCCTTGAACATTAAAGTGGTCACGGAGAGGTCGTAAAGTGCGATGTAGGAAACAAATGTGGGTTGTTATGACCAAATTTCCCATGGATCTTCAAAATGGTTCAAATGGCTCTGAGCACTATGGGACTCAACTGCTGAGGTCATTAGTCCCCTAGAACTTAGAACTAGTTAAACCTAACTAACCTAAGGACATCACAAACATCCATGCCCGAGGCAGGATTCGAACCTGCGACCGTAGCGGTCTTGCTGTTCCAGACTGCAGCGCCTTTAACCGCACGGCCACTTCGGCCGGCCCCATGGATCTTCACTTGGTATATGAGAGCTTATATGACCATATGTTCTGCACCACTAATTGTAGAATTTATTTAAACAGCTTGAAGTTTTTAATAGTGGGTTTTGTAATTGCTTTTGGTTGGAGCTGTTGTTAACGAAATTCATTCTGATTAGGAATATTCGGGTGCAACCACAACGGAGGTATATCTGTTGAGAGGCCAGACAAACGTGTGGTTCCTGAAGAGGGGCAGCAGCCTTTTCAGTAGTTGCAGGGGGAACAGTCTGGATGATTGACTGATCCGGCCTTGTAACACTAACCAAAACGGCCTTGCTGTGCTGATACTGCGAATGGCTGAAAGCAAGGGGACATTACGGCTGTAATTTTTCCCGAGGGCATGCAGCTTTATTGTATGGTTAAATGATGATGGCTTCCTCTTGGGTAAAATATTCCGGAGGTAAAATAGTCCCCCATTCGGATCTCCGGGCGGGGACTACCCAGGAGGACATTGTTATCAGGAGAAAGAAAACTGGCGTTCTACGGGTCGGAACGTGGAATGTCAGGTCCTTTAATCGGGCAGGTAGGTTAGAAAATTTAAAAAGGGAAATGGATAGGTTAAAGTTATATATAGTGGGAATTAGTGAAGTTCGGTGGCAGGAGGAAGTCAGGTGAATACAGGGTTATAAATACAAAATCAAATAGGGGTAATGCAGGAGTCGGTTTAATCATGAGTAGGAAAATAGGAATGCGAGTAAGCTACTACAAACAGCATAGTGAACGCATTATTGTGGCCAAGATAGATACGAAGCCCACGCCTACCACATTAGTTCAAGTTTATATGCCTACTAGCTCCGCAGATGACGAAGAGATTGATGAAATGTGTGATGAGACAAAAGAAATCATTCAGATAGTGAAGGGAGACGAAAATTTAATAGTCATGGGTGACTGGAATTCGATAGTAGGAAACGGAAGAGAAGGAACAGTAGTAGATGAATATGGAATGGTGGTAAGAAATGAAAGAGAAAGCCACCTGGTAGAATTTTGCACAGAGCATAACTTAATCATAGCTAACACTTGGTTCAAGAATCATGAAAGAAGGTTGTATTCATGGAAAAAGCCTGGAGATACTCGAAGGTTTCAGATAGTTTATATAATGGTAAGACAAAGATTTAGGAACCAGGTTTTAAATTGTAAGACATTTCTGAGGGCAGATGTGGACTCTGCCCACAATCTATTGGTTATGAACTGTAGATTAAAACTGAAGAAACTGCAAAAAGGTGGGAATTTAAGGGGATGGGACGTGGATAAACTGACAGGACCAGAGGTTGTAGAGAGTTTCAGGGAGACCATTAGGGAACGATTGACACGAATGGGGGAAAGAAATACGTTAGAAGAAGAATAGGCAGCTTTGAGAGATGAAATAGTGAAGGCGGCAGAAGATCAAGTATGAAAAGACAAGGGCTAATAGAAATCCTTGGGTAACAGGAGAGATATTGAGTTTAATTGATGAAAGGAGAAAATACAAAAATGCAGTAAATGAAGAAGGCAAAAAGGAATACAAACTTTCCAAAAATGAGATCGACAGGAAGTGCAAAATATCTAAGGAGGACAAATGTAAGGATGTAGAGGCATATATCACTAGGGATAAGATAGATACTGCCTACAGGAAAATTAAAGTCATTTGGAGAAAAGAGAACCACTTGCATGAATATCAAGAGCTCAGAAGGAAACCCAGTTCTAAGCAAATAAGGGAAAGCGGAAAGGTGGTAGGAGTATATGGAGGGTCTATACAAGGGCGATGTTCTTGAGGACAATATTGTGGAAATGGAAGAGGATGTAGATGAAGATGAAATGGGAGATATGATACTGCGTGAAGAGTTTGACAGAGCACTGAAAGACCTGAGTCGAAACAAGGTCCCAGGAGTAGACGACATTCCATGAGAACTACTGATGGCCTTGGGAGAGCCAGTAATGACAAAACTCTACCATCTGGTGAGCAAGATGTATGACACAAGAGAAATACCCTCAGACTTCAAGAAGAATATAATAATTCCAATCCCAAAGAAAGCAGGTGTTGACAGATGTGAAAATTACCGAACTATCAGTTTAATAATCCACGGCTGCGAAATACTAACACATATTCTTTACAGAAGGAATGTAAAAAACTGGTAGAAGCCAACCTCGGGGAAGATCATTTTGGATTCCGTAGAAATGTTGGAACACGTGAGGCAATACTGACCTTACGACTTGTCTTAGAAGAAAGATTAAGGAAAGGCAAACCTATGGTTCTAGCATGTGTAGACTTGATGAAAGCTTTTGACAATATTGACTGGAATACTCTCTTTCAAATTCTGGAGGTTGCAGGGGTAAAATACAGGGAGCGAAAGGCTGTTTGCAATTTGTACAGAAACCAGATGGCAGTTATAAGAGTCAAGGGGTATGAAAGGGAAGCAGTGGTTGGGAAGGGAGTGAGACAGGGTTGTAGCCTATCCCTGATGTTATTCAATCTGTATATTGAGCAAGCAGTAAAGGAAACAAAAGAAAAATTAGGAGTAGGAAATAAAATCCATGGAGAAGAAATAAAAACTATGAGGTTCGCCGATGACATTGTAATTCTGACAGACAGCAAAGGAGCTGGAAAAGCAGTTGAATGGAGTGGTGTCTTGTAAGGAGGATATAAGATGAACATCTACAAAAGCAAAAAGAGGATAATGGAATGTGCTCGAATTAAATCGGGTAATGCTGCGGGAATTAGATTAGGAAATGAGACGCTTAAAGTAGTAAATGAGTTTGTTATTTGGGGAGCAAAATAACTGATGATGGTCGAGGTATGGAGGATATAAATGTATACTGGCAATGGCAAGGAAAGCGTTTCTAAAGAAGAGAAATTTGTTAACATCGAAGGATGTAGGCTGCAGTAGGTACTGGGAGATGAAGAAGCTTGCACAAGATAGAGTAGCATGGAGAGCTGCGTCAAACCAGTCTCTGGACTGAACACCACAACAAAAGCATAGGAATATTATTTTGTATTGCCCGTGGGACACGTATTTTATTACAAAATAAGGGTTAAGTCTGTTTCTACACTATGTATTTTTAAATATTTTGAATAAATTTCTTTAAAACAATATCTTTTTCATTAAAGTCTGGCATCTCACCACACCAACACCCAGCTCCTTACCATTTCACTAAATTTAGAGCCCCTGTAATGTAGTTTGGGGTGACGGCGATAAGAATAGTGTTTCAGGGGATTTTTAATGAGGCCCTGTAAAAGCCCCAAGCTGAATCGGCGATCATTCTTTTGCAGCTGGTAGACTTTAACGAAAGACTTGATGGTGGACATAGAGGGAGTACAGTTTTAAGACACTCGCCTCGTATTCGGGACGATGGAACACACTCTGTTCGGGCATCCTGGTTTCAGGTCTCTATGGTTTTCCTAACTGAGTTCAAGCAAATGCCAAGACGGTTTCTTCACCAAATCCACGGTTCACCATTTGTCCTGTCCTCTTAAAAATATGTATATTCTGTGTAGCTACATCTACGTCTATACTCCACAATTCACCGTAACGTGCGACGGAGAGTTGTTTGTGCACAGTGTCACATCCCCCCTTTCCAGTTCCAGTAGCGTATGGTTCGCATGGAGAACGATTGCTGATAAACCTCCATGTGAACTTGAATCTGTGTAATTTAATCTTCATGGTATTTTCACGAGATATACAAAGGAAGAAGCAATATTCTGAATGACTATTCTATGAAGGGACGCACTTGTAACTTTATCAATAGACCATAACGTGATGCAGAACGTCTCTTGCAGTGTCAGCCACTGTAGTTGGCTGAGCATCTTTGGACGCTTTGGTTCAAAATGGTTCAAATGGCTCTGAGCACTATGGGACTTAACTACTGAGGTCATCAGTCCCCTAGAACTTAGAACTACTTAAACCTAACTAACCTAAGGACATCACACACACCCATGCCCGAGGCAGGATTCGAACCTGCGACCGTAGCGGTCACGCGGTTCCAAACTGACGCGCTTAGAACCACACGGTCACACCGGCCGGCTGGACGCTTTGGTTTCAAGTATTGGTGGAAAGAGTGTTTTGTAAGCTACTTCCTTTATTGACACACCGTATTTCCTGAGGATTCTTGCAATGAATCTGTCTAGCATCTGGATTACTCACTACTAATCTTATGTGGTCGTTCTACTTCAGGTCGCTCCATATGCATACCCTTTATTGTTTTTTGGACGTAATTGCTACCAGTGATGGCTCTGCAATTTTATAATCATGCAATAAAGGGTATTTCTGTCTATGTATTGGCAGTAAGAAACATTTGTTTATGTTGAGGGTCAAATGCTACTCTTCGCCCGAGCGTCGATCCTCTACAGTTTTCTAGCGCCGCTACTTCTCTGTATACAACAGTATCATCTGCGAAAATCGTTGTAGAACTTCCAACGTATCTGCTAGGTCATTTGTATACAGGGTTATTCAGCCGCCCTGCCCACGGGCGTTATGGAACGCGCAATACCATCATAAACCACTGTGAGGTTTTCATATTTTCTCACTCGCTGCGTCCAAAATATTAGTTCAAACAAAATTTTTAATGTAAATTTTTTTAGTGGCATACTTTATGCTGGAGGCCACGGTCTTCGAGTACTTCGAATAAACGGCTTTAAAAGATAACTTTTGTACGTTTTTCTTCAATAATTCGAGAACTGTGGCCTCTGGTGAAAACGTATCCTAGTACAGACTGCCGGTGATACGAGGCCGTTAGGATCCAGAACGGCGCTCTGTATTACCCTCTTGAACCCACCGATTCCATATTCTGCTAACAGTCATTGGATCTAGACCAACGCGAGCAGCAATGTCGTGATACGATAAACCGCAATCGCGATAGGCTACAATCCGACTTTTATCAAAGTCGTAAACGTGATGGTACGCATTTCTCCTCCTTACACGAGGCATCACAACAACGGTTCACCAGGCAACGCCTGTCAACTGCTGTTTGTGTATGAGAAAAATGATTGGAAAGTTTCCTTGTGTCAGCACATTGTCGCCACCGGCGCCAACCTTGTGTGAATGCTCTGAAAAGCTAATCGTTTGCATATCAGTGGATCTTCGTCCTGTCGGTTAAATTTCGCGTCTGTAGCACGTCATCTTCGTGTTGTAGCAATTTTAATGGCCAATAGTGTACTTTTATGGCTGAAGACTTCTCTCCGTACAGAATGACACGCACGTTCTGTTTACAAGAAACTCTTCTGTCCAGTCACACAGTTGGTCTGATATTCCATACTCTCGTATTGTGTTCGTTAGAGAACAGTGCAGAACTGTGTTAGGAAGCCAAGGAATACGGTGTCTACCTGGGCGCGTGTATATGCATATACTCATTTTTTTCTTATATTTCCTTGCATATTATTCTGAAATTTTAAACAAAATAGTTCTGACGAACCGTTCGGAGAGAAGAGGTAGTTTTCATTTTTTTTTTAATTTTAGCCAAAATGGTTCGGACCTAACCGTTTCGAGAGAAGTGATAGTGCTCTAGCTCTGATACATTCTACGTGTGCGGATGACGTCGAATATGGGACACTTTGACATCAAAGGAGGCAGGGGATAACGGTGAGTGGCGGTCGGAGCTACGGACGTCCAGCAGCCGTCCATTGGTAGAGGCGGAGCGCATGTGCTGATGCCGAAGGCGCGACGCGGTAGTCCATTAGCGCCGCCCTGCTGCCTGGCTGTCATTTGCGAGCCGTAATTGCAATTATCTCCCCGCACGCAAGCGTAGTATCTGCGCTAAATTTAGGTGAACTGCGCGTCAGTTTCCAGATGTGGCAGCTCCGGTAATCCGTCCCCGCCGACCGTGTTACCGATGCCGACCTACACCGGAAACCGGATACAGCGATACCGCGCTCATACAGAGCTCTCTGGCGAGAGTGAATCCAATAGTTGTTGTCCGACAGCATTACTGTGACCTGTACGCAGTGCCTCTGTAGGGATGAAACGCAGTTCCGAATTTGCAATACGCAGAAACAGAGCAGCCGACAATTCAAGTTCGGAATATGCTAGAATTGCGGTTCTGTGACGTTAATGAGTGGTCAAGTTGAATATAATCTTCCTGATTCCCAGGCTACAATCATATCTCACCAAGATCCCCCTCCCGTCTCTTCACCGCTTTATCCTCCAAATGTTACCAGGCTCCCTCATCATAACCTAGATTACCATGCCGCCGTCTGTCCTACGAGCTATACCCCAAGCCAGCCTCTACACCGTTTAATTAGCTTATTCACCACCACAACGACACCCTTGAGCTTTCCAATTCCATCACTGGGGACTGTGGTCATCCTTCATCCTGCTTTCCTGCTCTATCATCACTTGCCACAGCCAGTGACAAACTGACTCTCATGTAAACCATAGAACCAACTATACCAACTTCATCTTCTTTCTGGAGAATATGTTTACAAGTTATTTGGCTTGAGGGAAACCATGTGGACTGTCGGTAGCGCGTTTTCCTCCCCAATCAAATGGTTCAAATGGCTCTGAGCACTATGGGACTCAACTGCTGAGGTCATTAGTCCCCTAGGACTTAGAACTAGTTAAACCTAACTAACCTAAGGACATCACAAACATCCATGCCCGAGACAGGATTCGAACCTGCGACCGTAGCGGTCTTGCGGTTCCAGACTGCAGCGCCTTTAACAGCACGGCCACTTCGGCCGGCCCCTCCCCAATCCCCTTTCCGCCCTACTCCACGTGGAGGGAATAAGAAGGCCAATGGGGAGAAAAAAGTTCAATAAAATACTCTGACGGAAAAGAAATCCCAACATCAAGAAGAAGTTGTGCGACATAAACGAAAGTTGGTAAGGGTGTTTCTACATCTGCAAGTTGGAATCTGTTCAAATTTCTAGCCAGTCGCGTAAGAGTGGCGCTAGTAGCTTTAAATATGCGCTGTAACGGTCATGAGCGTTAGATACCACTGAGATTAAATGTGATTAGCTTATGTTAGTCAGCTGGCCGATGTGGCCGAGCGGTTCTAGGCGCTACAGTCTGGAACCGCGCGACCGCTACGGTCGCAAAAAATGGTTCAAATGGCTCTGAGCACTATGGGACTTAACATCTGTGGTCATCAGTCCCCTAGAACTTAGAACTACTTAAACCTAACTAACCTAAGGACATCACACACATCCATGCCCGAGGCAGGATTCGAACCTGCGACCGTAGCAGTAGCGCGGTTCCGGACTGAGCGCCTAGAACCGCTAGACCACCGCTGCCGGCCTACGGTCGCAGGTTCGAATCCTGCCTCGGGCATGGATGTGTGTGATGTCCTTAGGTTATTTAGGGTTAAGTAGTTCTAAGTTCTAGAGCCTTATGTTAGTCAATAATGACTTTAAAACGACGAAGACGCCAGTATCAACAGCGCACTGAGTTTGAACAAGGTCGTGTAATAGTGGTACGAAAAGCTGACTGTTCCTTCCGCAATTTTGCAGAAAGGCTTGGCAGGAATGTAGCCACTGTAGAAGATTGCTGGGAGTGGCGGTCACAGGAAGGTGTGGTCTCAAGAAGACAGGGATGTTGACGGCCACGTGGCACTACCGAGAGGGAAGACCACCGTGTTCAGCGTATGGCTGTGGCGCGTCGTACTGCGTCTGCATCAGCAATTCGAGCAGCAGTTGGCACCACAGTGGCACAACGAACTGTTACACATCAATTAATTCAAGGACAGTCCCGAGACACACGTCCTGTAGCGGGCATTCCACTGAACACATACCACCGCAACTTGGGACTTCAGTAGCGCCAAGTGAGAGATCAGTGGAGGGCAAGGTGGAGGTCTGTTGTGTTTTCTGATGAGAAGTGGTTCTGCCTCGCTGCCAGCGATGGCTGTGTTCTGGTTAGAAGGAGGCCAAGTGAGCGGCTGCCACGAACCTCTCTGGGGGATAAACACACTGGACCTACACCTGAAGCTATGAGCTGGAGTGTGATTTCGTATGAGCAAGAGCTCTCTCCTGGTTGTCCCACGCTCCCTGACGGCAAATTTGTACGTCAGTCTAATGATTCGACCTGTTGTGCTGCCATTCATGAACATCATTCCAGCAGGTGTTTACCAGCAGGCAAACGTTCGCCCACATACCACTGTTGTATCGCAACACACTCTACAGAGTATTAACGTTATGCCTTGGTCTGCTCGATCAACAGAACTGTCTCTAGTATGGCACGTATGGTTATCAGACGACAAGTCCAGCGTCACCACAACCAGCATTAACCGTTCCTGTTCAAATGGTTCAAATGGCTCTAGTCACTATGAAACTTAACATCTGAGGTCATCAGTCCCCTTGACTTAGAACTACTTAAACCTAATTAACCTTAAGGGCATCACAAACATACATTCCCAAGGCAGGTTTCGAACCCGCAACCGTAGCAGCCGCGTGGTTCCGGACTGAAGCGCCTAGAACCGCCCTGCCATAGCGGCCGGTCTAACCCTTCCTGTATTGACTGACCAAGTACAATGGCTATAGAAGTCTATCCCATCCACTCCCATCCAGCACCTATGTTACAATGCATGCTTGTTTGAATGCTTACATTCAATGTTTTGGTGGTTACACTGGTTATTAACGTTTCAGTATTTCACACTTGTAACGGTTTATCTCACGCTTACATAAGCCTCTGAACTTGCAACATTAATCACTTAAATATGTTACCTAGACAAATGTATTCTTGAAATTTCGTTACTCTCCATCATTTGTTTCTTCGAGTTGTGATCTTTCCCATCAGTTATATCACGTATAGAATGCGATTATGATCTACAGTAACTGAAAAAACATACGTCTAAATTTTATTAATCTAGTTTACATAAGGAAATCCTCTAAATTGTGTTATTTGACAGCTTATGACATGTAGTATTCTTGTAACAGTGAAATGTCTTTCTATGCGTTTCTCGAATAAACAAAAGGTTTGTAACAACATTTTAAAATATAATTGTTATTCGCCTTCCTATCAAAATCAACATTTGCTTGTCTCTTTCAAGCAGCCACTGAAGTTCGTTCTAAAGACGTCAGTCACCTAACCTCATATTTTTTTCATCTACTGTGTCTACAACAATAGAACCTCAATTTTTAGGTGGGCTTTCCACATGCGTTTCCGTTTTTCTTGTTAAACACTAAATTGTGTAATCTGTTATCTGACTGAATTGGTCTAGCAGCCAACTGAACGACATAGTGGAGACCACTCCAGTGAATCTGACTAGTTTTCTTTTAATGACGCAGTGATCCGTGTTCATGGACTGCACCATTACTGTGCTGACATAAAAAAGCTTAGAAACGAATAATCCCTCGCATGATGATTCCTCCAAAGCCATTGAAGGTCGTGGTAACGGCTCTGTTTAAACCCTTCGAGTCCCAACAATATGAAAAAATATATAATTTAAAATTTTTTCACATAATTATTCCTTATTAGCATAGTAAGCAACGAATAAAAACTGGCAAACTGGCAAAAAGTAGACAATCGTTTTAGGGAGGTGGTTTCTCTTTGGAACCACTAGGACATACAGTTTTCAACCACCAATCACTTTATTTGGTACATTTGAAAACAAAAATCTCACTTTTCCTCGACAAATTCATCATTTGGAAACTTCAATAAACTGGTAATGCCTAAATTAAAAATAACATGCAAAAATTGGCCTAACATTTAACACATTTTGTATCAAAACTATAAACTGCCCTAGTGGTTTCATTTCGAAACCACTCGTACAAGCGGTAATACAGACTCAAATTCACCTTGTAATAATATTAGATATACTAACTTTCAATGCCACTGAACTCCTCAGTACGACCACTATTAAAATAAAATAAAGAAAACGCATGTCAGAATCTCCTACACTCACATACCACAAACTCGATGCTGACTGTTGCTTTGAACGCTCTAAGTGACTGCTACAATCGATCGTAGAAACAGAAATCACAGAGGATACGGTGGCCGACGCGCAGTGGCCAATTTTCGTCCAAAGCGCTGGGCGAGTTCATTCGTTTCTTCGGAAAGGGGAGGCCAGTAAGCGTTTTCCACCTTTTGGCCGGTCAGCGATGACAGAATCGAGGGTCGCACCCTCAAACTTTCTCAAACGATTTTTCAGGAACTATTCGGTAAACAAATTAATTTTTACGTTTCTTATAGCTTCATTTGTCCGCCCCTGGTAGCTGAGTGGTCGGCTGTTTCGGAAATTTTCTCCGCTCAAGGACTGGGTGTTGTGTTGTCCTTATCATCATCATTTCATACCTATCGACACGCAAGTCGCCGAAGTGGAGTCTACTCGAAGGACTTGCACCAGGCGAACGGTTTACCCGACGGGAGGCGCTAGCCACACGACACTTCCATTTATAAATGGTTCAGATGGCTCTAAGCACTATGGGACTTAACTTCTGAGGTCATCAGTCCCCTAGAACTTAGAACTACTTAACCCTAAATAACCTAAGGACATCACACACATCCATGCCCGAGGCAGGATTCGAACCTGCGACCGTAGCGGTCGCGCGGTTCCAGACTGAAAGCGCCTAGAACCGCTCGGCCACCCTGGCCGGCTTCCATTTATAGCTTTATTTTCCAGGTTCATGATGTTGTGCCTATTATTTCGTTAATCGGCATAGTTATTCTGATATTTACGTGAAAGCAAGACACTGCGCGAAATTCAAAACTTTGCAATGAAAAATAGGGGTCACTAAAATTTTGTGTTAGGTGCATATTACATAATATGCTGCTGAATATGAAATTTAGCTAACATATCGAATTTTTCTTTAGACTTGGGTGGAAGCCTGTCACCAATCTCGCGAAAACTGATCTGAAACTGCACACTCATTTGCGATCGCGCTGCGCCAGCGTCAAAACCAGAGTGAAACATCCACAACATTCCTCATATCTAATAAACCGTTTGAGATACCGAAATGAAATTTTGGCAAATAGTAGAGTATTTTGTCAATGGTTATTATCTACCGTGTCATTCCACCAAGTACATACTTGTTCGATGAACGAATTTAATTTTTATGCGCCATCGATAGCTGGTGAAATGAGAAATGCTACGGGTTTTGGAAAAACGTAAATGAAGATACTACACATTTATTTTATACATAGGATGTGCTTTTTCATAAGCTAGTGACAGTACCCTTCTTCAATTCCTTCACTTAATAAACTTAATAAACCGCTGTTTCAGAATTCTCTCGCAATTGAATCTGCACAACATATTACTGAGGCGACACTGTAAATACCGCTGTGTTTGGTAAAAGAAGCAAATTTTAACATGGTGACAATAAAATTGTGTAGGCTCATGACGCTCCTGTGGAAATTAGAAATGGTTAACAAGCCAAGAGAAAATAGATCACTGCATTTTCAGCCGATTTCTTTTTAGATACCAACCAAAGCACAGATACCAGACCTTTTTGAATGGTCACCATGCAAATGTTGGTGTCGAGGGGCTTCATTTTATACCATTCCAAAGGGTTTCTTTTGGCCGACTGCAACACTTGTTGTTCGAAGAACTCCATAAATAGATTAGCAGTAGCTGGGCTCAGAGAGCTACCCATGGGCACCCCATCAATTTGTTAATAAAACTCGTTATATTAAAAATAACTCGAGGATAGACAATGTCGAAATAAAGCTATTATATCAGTAGAAAACATATCAGCTACGTAAGAACGAGCAAGAATTTTTCGAACAACAAGTGCTGCAGTCGGCCAAAAGAAGCCCTTTGAAATGGTATCGATACGTGGATGACACCTTTGTGAAATGGAATCATGCTGAAGAGGAACTAAGTGATTTTTTGGTGCACATGAACAGGTTCAATGCAAAGATACAATTCATCATGGAGAAAGAGAGTAATGGACAACAAATTTTTTTGGATGTATTGGTTATTAAACGGGCAGATGGGACTTTAGGGCAGAAGGAAACACACACACACACCGATCGTTACCTACATAAGGATTCGAATCATCGTCCTAGGCAGAAGAGAGGACTCATAAAAACTTTAGTGGACAGGACTAATAACATCTGTGGCCAATTTATTTGCAAGATGAATTAAGCCATTTGCGAACGGCTTTCAAGAGAAATGGGTACTAGATCGAGCACTCCACCCTAGAAGAAAAGTGTCCAAAAATACATGACAACAACAAGCGTCGGCTGGAAAAGTTTTTCTTCCATTTATTCATAACATCACGGACCATAATGGGAAAGTTTTGGCCTAGTTTCAAGTGGAAACAATCTTTCGACCTACCAAGAAAATTAGTGAAAGTTTAAGATCGGTGAAAGACGCACGACACCCCTTAGCTACCCCAGGTGTGTATAAAATTCCGTGTAGCTGTGGCGTGGTTTATATTGGAACAACTATAAGGAGTGTTAATACCCGCCTAACGGAACACAAACGGAACTGTAGATTGGGACAAATTGACAAATCAGCTGTAGCGGAACACGTTTTCAAAGACGATGATCACGAAATAAAATTTAGTGAGACAAACGTGATACCTAGGACCTCATATTATTATACCCGCATGTATAGAGAAGCTATAGAGCTCTACAAGCACGAAAATAATTTTAGTAATAAAGAAGAAGGATTAAAACTAGATAAGATATGGCGGTCGACTTTGCACCAACGAAGTGACAATAGATTACCTGTAATCGAGAGATATAACACTAGCCAGAGATGGTTTTAAAGTCGAAAGCACGTGATGAGTGGTGGCGCCATCCAAGCGCTCTATGTAAGCGGGACCTCCAGCGCCTAGCAGCCAGTCGCCGACTCACCTGGGAAGATGCCCGCAGTGGGCAACGAAACGTCAGGAAGGAGAAGAAGTTTTATATATGAACTACGGCTTTTCAGCCCGGAAGTATTAATTAATGAAGACGCCGGTCGTGAAAGCTTACATGTTATGTTTACTGTCGACTTCTTTCCAAAGCGCAGTGAATATAAGGGATCCGATTTACAATTTGGCACACTTATAAATGACACTTCACTTCACTGCCTAACACAATTGTATTTTTTGCAACTCTATTTTATCCTCAGCACAGCAGTATTTAATTTAAAGACTGTAAAAAATTTTATTGTTCTATACCGTCGGTTATCAGCCCTGAAGGAGCAATTTCACTTTAACGTTTCAGGAGTAACGTTACTATCACTGAAATAAAATATCTGTTTTCAGATTCACTTTTATTTAGACACATGATGGATTCAAATTGTGAAAGTATTACGTAACACAAAGGCCACTATCGTTAAAGTTTTTGTATCCTGTAATATATTAAATTAATTACTTAAAGAAGTGCAGCTATTTTCAAATATAATTGATCATCAGCAAATTATCAAAACGACAACCAAATTTAATGGAAAAAATATTAGGTCTTTAAGCCACAATACAGGTATATTTAATTTTAAATTTATGACTTTTTTTTCTCGTATAACTTGGCGTTTCAAATCTTCTAAATTTACACAAACATTTACAGAATTAAGTAAGAATGAATTTAAGAAGCTGTTTTAACATCCGCTTGTATTCAAAAGGTGCACAATATTCAGCGATAGTAATATTCTGAACAGTTCTAAGCACTACTAACTTTATGAAAACATTCTACCATTAATTATAAAACGTGTTCTAGTGCCTTTCGCAGGGATGGTTGCTAATTTGTCAAGCTCTTCACGACTATAAGCTGATGGAATAACGTGTGGCGAACAATATTATCTGTAGGAGACATTGTTCTTAAAGTTATCATGGCTCAAAATTCCATTTTAGATTATGACTGGAAATTCTTGCAGTCTGAGTCCCATGATTTTGAGAGACGATTTGTACCATAAATGAAACTACACCAAATCTCTTTTCAGTCGGCGGAGTATTCTCATTACTAAAATTTCACCTCTCCAGACATAATACAATGCCCCATTCGCACTCATGCGAACCTGTCAGCGTTTCCCCAAACTTTCTTTCTTTTTATAGCCACAATGCTTTCCAAGGCCATCCAAACAAAGGGATATAAAATAATTAGTGGATAACCACTTGTGTACGCTGCGTTCCCAAATGTTAATACATAATTTTTGATCCTAAGAATGTTACAGTTATATTTACTACACTGAACATTCATAATAATCATAAAATAGTTATTGAAATAGTTATTTACGCACCTTCATTTGTGCGGTATCAAAGAACTCTTAGGCTATTTGGTCGCCGGCCGAGGTGGCCGAGCCGTTCTAGGCGCTTCAGTCTGGAACCGCGCGACCACTACGATCGCAGGTTCGAATCCTGCCTCGGGCATGGATGTGTGTGATGTCCTTAGGTTAGTTAGGTTTAAGTAGTCCTAAGTTCTTGGGGACTAATGACCTTAGAAGTTAAGTCCAATAGTGCTCAGAGCCATTTGAACCATTTTCTATTTGGTCGATATGCCTGCATCGACTTCTGTGGTTACAGACAAATTTTAAAACTCTATCAATTTTAGGCTGGGTTTAAGCGTTGCCAACGGTATTTTTGTTCCGCCGTTACAAGTGAAAGAAAATGCGTGTTTTTATCACGAGAGGAATTTCGCTTTATTGAAGTAAAACATTACCAGTGGTGCGTAATTAAAGGTAAATACAGTTTGATTTGTATTCTAGATCAAAAACAATTCGTAAACAAATAGTTTGTTTTTACTTACGCCAATTTTTGCTTAATTTTTTGCCTGTATCGGTAAATGCCGTCTGCTTGCACGTCTGCGGTTTCTTTCTTCTTTAGGTGCCGATAACTGGTCTAATTTTACTCTGCTTTGCAGAAATATTACTTTTTTATGTTTAACACAGTACAATTTCGTATCCCGCTATTCGCTGTTTATTTTTATACTTCTAAGTGTGGATTGTGATTTGCGGAGTTGCCAACATTACCGCTAGTTTTTCTTCGATCTACATATTTTTTCTTCTCTGTAGTTCATTATATGTATGTTATTCTATTTGATTATTTTACTGTGTGTTTATATACTGTGTAAGAGTAATGAAGGAATAGTGACGCAGCTTTATTTTTTTGTTCTTGTTCCTCCCCTACCTATTCACAAAAAAATTAAAACTCAATCACTATGCTTTCATTACACTTACATAGTATATAAATACACAACAACATAAATAGCATAACACACATAAAACGAACTACAGAGGAGGAAAAAAATATATATCAAAGAAGAACCAGTGACAATGATAGCAAACTGCAAAACACAGTGTACACTTACAACTATACAAATAAACACTATAGAGTGGTTTACGAAATTGTGCTGTGTTAAACGTAAAAAATGCATAGTTTTGCAAAGCAGAGTAAAATTAGACTACAATTATCGGCACTTAACAAGAAAGAAACCAAAAATGTATTAGCAGACGGCATTTCCTGATGTGTGCGAAAACCAAGCATAAATTGTCGTCAGTAAAATCCAACACTTTGTTTACGAACTGTTTTTCGATCTAGAAAAGAAGAATTATAAATATCTCTAATTAAGGACCAATGATACTGCTTTAATTCGATAAAGCGGAACGCATCTCGTGAGAAAAACACGCATTTTGTTGTTGTTGTAACAATGGAACAAAAATACCCCAAGGAATTGCAAGCCAGCTACGGACAATATGGCCACACAAATGAAAAGTTTAAGCTATAAAATACCCAGTAGTTAAAGGTATCTTTTCTGGGGGACAGTTATTGGGGAGGGATTGTGATGCCATGGTATCCAGTAGCTGCTGATCTAATATGCATGATGGATTTATGAATGGTATTGCCAGGAACATGCTCAACACGTAATTTTTCGTGGCTGTCGTCGTTTATGCGCATAAGGAATAAGTAAATCTCAGTTTCGGTTGTGGTTCAGTTGTGGTTTCAGGTAATGTCCTCAGTTTCTCGAATCGGATAATGGGATCAGCTGGAGCTTTTACCAGAATCGCACAGGTTTTGTCATAGGACAGCTGGTCTGTGTCTTTCGTCGGTTAATGAATGGGCGCGCCTGACCGGAACATTTCTCACAGCTTGGATATGTTCCGCCTCTGCTTGTAAGCGATATGATTTTCAATGTGGGCCTAGTTTGTGCGCCCGATGTGCGGTGTCCCTAAGATTCATGAGCTGTTTTACTTCATCAATTAATCAAGGGGACCTTTCCCTCTTACTTTTCCGATCTTAGGGAACCATATTAGTCACATAGTTGAGTAGGTCTGCTAATAAATCCATGAAGGTTTTCTTTATGTCCTGGAAATGATGGAAGTCTTCTCCCGACCATTTCTTGCGCCTCAGTTACAACTACAGATACCGAGATTGGTTTAACGTCTCTGTTTGTAGTCACTTGGGGTGTCGTTCCTGGACCTTCTAATAGTAACGTGCTGATAATTATGTCATAGGCAGACATGCCAGGTGTCGATATTGAAGAGTAGAAATTACTCTGTGTTTGGGGATATCTTAGCAAATACATCTATGAGAGTTCCGGCATTGAAAGAACATAAAAGTATGTGCTATATGTGTAATTAGCTTACGTTAACAACTGGTAATTTTTCTTGGCATCAGAAAATAAATTACAACTTTTAGTCCCTCTAACCTAACCTCATGTTAGTACTTGCAGTCGTCCTACAGTTGGATCTGGAGGCCGAGGTTGGCAGGTAGCCGCGTTTTCCGGCGCTCCAGCCAACGTCTGTCAGCCCACTCAGCGACTGTCTTTCCTTGTCCGAACCGCAACTTATAGTGAGCGCAAACTTTTAAATTTAGCGGAGAGTCATGAAAAATCAGTAGTGCTAATCCGAAAATACTGTGTAACTAGCCGTTGCCCCAAGATGTATTTATTACAATTTTCTATTAGCCTGTCTCCTCCGACCATCTCTTTTTTTCCACCCCCTCCACTCTCTGTCCATCTCCTCATGCACTTCTCTCTCAGTCCATCTGATCCTCTCCCCTCTTTCCATCTGAACCTCACCACTCTGTCCATCTCTTTCCACCCTCTAATTCCGTCTCCTCCTTCTACCATTGGCCGACCTCCTAATTACCCTCTCTCTGTCAACCTCTGCCACCCACCTCCACTCTCTGTCCATCTCCTCCTGCCCCTCTCTCTCTCTGTCCATCTCTTCCTCCCATCTCTCAGTTCATCTTATCATCTCCCCTCTATCTATCTGCTCCTTCTCCCCTCTATCCATCTGCTCCTTCTCCCCTCTGCCTCCTACTCCACCTTTCTCTGCCCATCTCCTGCTGCCACCTCTCTCTCTCCCCTCTCCCTATTCATCTCCTCTTATTTCTGTCTCTCTCCTTTTTCTACTCTCTTTTCATCTCCTCCTCTTCCTTTTCTCTATCCCTACTCCCCCTATCTGTTCATCTCCCCCTCCCCTCTTTCTGCCTGTCTCTTCATCCCTCAGTTCCTGTCCATCTCCTCATTTTTCTTCTCTCTCTGTCCATTTTCCGCTTCCCCTCCCTCTGTCTGTCTACTCCTTCACCATTGTGCCCATCTCCTCTTTTTTCCTTGCTTCCATCCATCTCCTTCTCCCCCCTTCTCTCTCCACACTTTCACGATCACTCTAGAAAGAGGGTAATTGTTCTTAACTCCTATAGTATTCCTTTCCCGATCGTGACTAATGTGAGTGTCGAATGTGTCTGAAATCGTTCCAGGCGTTTAGGATGAGCTCTTTACATTTGACGTAGCCCATTTACGCAGATGTCAAATACTTTACACACATATTTAACATATTTCACACGTATTTGTACACATTTTCACCTGTGTCTCTAGCGAAAGTCGCCCTGCATTCCCACACAGCTCTAAATTTATGACGTTGTATCTCTTGAACTATGTGCTGCACAGTGAAATAATTTTTCAAGTACATCCATTGGTATATGTGGCCACTGTATGCTAAATATGTTGTGCGAATTAGTAGTAAATAACTAATAAATTAAAACGATACACATGATGCTGCAGTTTTTGACGTATCCCAGTATTTGTAGTCATTTCTCGTGAACTATGTGTCGTAACATTCAGCGACATATGTGGATATTATATGCGGAATGATTCCTGACTAGAGTGGTGGTGGTGGTTAGTGTTTAACGTCCCGTCGACAACGAGGTCATTAGAGACGGAGCGCAAGCTCGGGTTAGGGAAGGATTGGGCAGGAAATCGGCCGTGCCCTTTCAAAGGAACCATCTCGGCATTCGCCTGAAACGATTTAGGGAAATCACGGAAAACCCAAATCAGGATGGCCGGAGACGGGATTGAACCGTCGTCCTCCCGAATGCGAGTCCAGTGTGCTAACCACTGCGCCACCTCGCTCGGTCCTGAATAGAGTGAGTAGTAAAGAAGTAATATATTGAAAGTCATGCTCCATGCGGTAGTTTTACTGCGTGGACAGCGAAAATGTAGCAAGTGATAAACTTTTTTTCTTTTCATTATTTTGTGGTGGTTGTCAGGGGGAATAATCTCATACAGGTTTGAAATTATATGTCAAGTCTGTTGCAAGTCAGTAAGCACTATCATCTACAAGCACTGAATGAGTAAAGTATGGGTATTCGGACGTCCTGGACTACTCCCACCCACAAATTGGCTGATACGTGGTTCTTACCCCCACAGCCATTCTTTCCAGAAAGTAAGAGATATGTGTTCCAAGTTTACTTGAAATCGGTCCAGTGGTTTAGGAAGAGACGTGGAACGTACATACAAGCATATATATATATATATATATATATATATATATATATATATATATATATATATATATATATATATATATATATGTATGTATGTATATATCTACATCTACATCTATATATATATATATATATATATATATATATATATATATATAATTTTTAGAATATGTGTTGATATCAATTTTCTCTGCCCATGAAAGGAATGCTGTTAAACATTAATCTTTCTGAAAAATTGAATTTTCGCTATCAGCTGTACAAATTTATTATTTATTTTCTATTTATTTTGGTCGTAGCTACCATTTTGACAGGAAGAGAAAAAGCTATACATTAGGTGGATCTGCAATTCAACTGAAAACCATCAGAGTCTCAAAATATTTGCAGAACCACGTTATAACGCACCATGATTTCGATACCAGCAGAAAACTGACTTCACTATGATTAAAGAGAACTATCATTTAGGCTGTAGCTATTAAAAACATTTGTCAGCATAAGTTACTGAAATATGTTTGAAGCTCTCATAAAACAGGTATAAGCTTTAGCGAAAGACGAATGACATACATTGAGTAGAAGAACGGAGAGAGAACAATAAGAATGGAAGAGCAAGAGAGACAATAGCGAATTAATAATGGTATAATGCAGGAGTCCAGTTTTCATCTCTACTGCTCAATACCTACATCTATGAAGCAGTGACGGAAATAAAAGAAAGATTTAGGAGTGGGATTAAAATTCAGGATGAACGAAATGGATGATACGTTAGTTTCGCTGATGAGACGAATTACAGAACGTGTTCAGTGGTATGCTCTGATGGACACAGAGTATGAACTTTGAGTAAACCAAAGAAAGACGGACAGTAGTGAGGGACAGTAGATACGGGATTAGCGACAAACGTAAACTGTGGAACACATTATTCGTAGTGAAGTAATTCTGCTGTTTTATGGAAGCAAAATAATGCATAACGGACGAAGCAAGAACGATACAAGAAGCAGACTAGTACAGCCAAATGAGCATTCCTCGCTAAATACCTGTAAAACCTACTAGTATCGAATGTGGCTTAATTTGAGGAAGAAATTCTGAGAATATACGTCTGGCACTCGGCAGATCTCTAACTAGGTAAGCCTGCTCTTATGGCAGAAAGTTTATCCCTCCCTCCACCATTGAAATCAGTGCAACTAACTTGCAGTAATTATTTAATTTTTTCACACATTTAGCAGATTTTATGATATGTAAGTGTGTTTAATAAAAGTGAAGATTTATTAAAAATATATCATTAAATGAACTATGTTGATGAAAAATATGGCATACAACAAATTAAATGTATCAGTATCATAAATAAATTACAAATTGTTAAAACATTCTAAGTAGTTGGAAATAATACAAATTCTATGTTTTTATTGTTTATAGCAGCTGCTGTGCAATAGTTTTAGTACGATGTATGAATAGAACAAATTTCTTTGCTCCTCAGAAGTCAGTAATAGTGCAGAAATTATTAATTGGAAAAAAATGTAAAGGGCTGCAATTACGAGATGAGAAAATACCCCTTTTCAGGAATTTTGTACAGTGAAAGAGATTGTTCTTAATGTTTTTCAGAAATGTACAGTTTTCCGGGGATTGTATTTGATAAAGTTGAGATCTAGTTAGATATTGGAAGTGTAGCGGAATCGGTAGTGTAGTAGATTAATAATCTAGTGCAGTTCATGGATCGCTGGTCCAAGCCTCGCCGCAGTCATCTTTTTCTCGTTCAATTTGAAGTACCTGCGTCTCGTAATTGTAAAATTCATCATCACTTTTTATGAAAAATGCACGTGTTCTCGTTTCTAATTGCATATTGCAAGAAATTCCTTTTTCATTTCAAATATAAATTCTTAACTATCTTTATTTTATGAAATATTGTTAATAAAGCTTGCTTAAATTAAGAAAACATAAGTTTAATTTTAGGGTAAAAATGAAAAACAAAATACTGTTTATTTGGAGTAAGTCCAATTTTTTATACCACAGATGTAGTCTCACACGAAACAGAGTGATAAGTATCGTAGAAACATGAGAAACAATCATTTTCACGGCATCGAGCATACATATAAACGCTGATTTTTGTATTTGCCACTGTACCATTACAGTACGAACCCAACAGAACTGATCTGGAGCCAAGTTAAGGCATTTGGTCCGAGAAATAACAAGATCGTTAAGCTGCCAGACGTACTGGAACTAACGTACCTACGCAGCTTTTTCACATGTCGCTGCCGAACGGCACGTCATAAAAGACGCGGAGAAAATGCGGCGCATGGGTGGCTTCGTCGGTTCTGTTGTTGATCGAAACGTAGCGGATGACAGTTCCAGAACTGAAAAGTATTTCTTGGAATCGGATAAGGAATCATCTTTAAGATTACCAGACGACTGACTGTAATCAATACCTTCAGTAGCTTCAGCACTCAACAGCACGGTGAAATTCCTGCAGCACGCTTTTGCGTCACGCACAGCTTGCTCAGAAAAACGACCCTGTGGTTACATTAGGAATTTTCATCACCCCTGTTTGTTCAAATGGTTCAAATGGCTCTGAGCACTATGGGACTTAACATCTATGGGCATCAGTCCCCTAGAACTTAGAACTACTTAAACCTAACTAACCTAAGGACATCACACACATCCATGCCCGAGGCAGGATTCGAACCTGCGACCGTAGCAGTCGCGCGGCTCCGGACTGAGCGCCTAGAACCGCTAGACCACCGCGGCCGGCGACCCTTGTTTGTAATTAGAATACTATGATAGGTAAGAACGAGAACATGGTCACCTAAGAGGCGTGCGATAGTGCTGTAGATTTGCCAAATATTATTTCATTTTCTTCAAAAATTAAACGACATTCGAAGCTATATTGTTTCTTTGCTCGTCTCTTTTTGCGTCTGATCTGCAACTGCTCACGTCACAGGAGGTTAGTTGGACTAGCTGCCTGGTCTGTGCTGTCCAAGTATAATGTGCAGTTAAAGATGGTGCCCGCACTATCGCCGAGTCTACGTGCGTGTAACACAGCAAAAAACGTATGCTTATGATCGTATTCCACTGTACTGTACACAGCCCGGCTTCTGCTCCACGTGAAACGAAATCCAAAGAGATTCAAACAAACGCGGAAGAATACATCGCGTAATGTTTACAGCAGGTTTATTCTTATGATGACCAGAGTATAGTAGTTTCTGTACTATGCTACTGGTAGGAAATAACAATGCAATAATGACATTGTGACAACAGCATACGTTTATAGTCACAGCTCGAAGGGCGCTGACCAATGACAATTCATCTGACCGTGTGCCGTGTGTTCCTTGTGTGCTGCAAGATGCCACTGACGAAGCGTACTGTAAGCTGGTATTCACGTCGGGAACAAGCTGAGATGGTGTTTGTGCATGGACAAGGAGATGGAAACGGCACCACGGCTATAACAAAACAAGCACCCTCACAGACATCAACCACGTCACACAACTTTTCAAGCCCTTTTTGGGCGTTTGTAAGATCGTGGGTGCTTTCAGACAGACGAACGTGCAAGGAGATGGTGGACTGTGCGTGTACTTTATTTGGATGACCGGGATCTATAGGGTATTGCGACAAACCTTAGTACAAGCTCTATGCAAGTGGCCCGCCAAGTTGGTGCAAGCGAGAGTACGATTATGTGTACCTGCGTGACTGCTATCCCTATCATCTTCAGTGCCATGGAGATCGCGTTGAACATCTATTGTGACGTGTATGCGATACACCCCTGTACTATGTTCCTCGACGATTTGTTGTCGTCGCACGCTCACAGTCCATTTCCGGACACATGTTCATAGAAGCCTTCTTCCTCCATTTCCAATCAGGAATCCATTATTGCAGTTTGTCAGTTTTACCAATGTTCAGTCTGTAGGCGTGGTGTCTGTTCTGTCGGACATATCCGATAGGACAGATACCACACATATACTAAAAGATTTCTTTGGGCGACCGGGTTTCGATTCCGTCACTTTTGGGTTTCCAGCTGAGCGCTTTATCATTACAATATCAAGACCTGGCACCAACGAAAAGACTGAAGACATTTTAAAAAAAAAAAAAACATGTCGTAGAATGTCAATCGCGACTGTGCAAAGATCGATCTTTTATCAACGGTTCGTTCCGAATCGTTAGCTATGACGTGCGGCGCGCTGTCAGCGCCAGAGCGCTTGTGTGTGGTGACGTGTGACGTGTGGGGGGAGAGGGCTGACGCCCCGCGCCGACACCAGCTTGCAAGCAGCGGCAGCCCCAACATCTCCCTGGCAGAGCGCCGCTCTCCACTCCTCTCCTCTCCTCGCGCATTCAACATGCGGTCTCCCTGGCGAACCCTTACAGCCCCCTGCGGCAGCTCTCGGAATAACGAGAGCACCGCCGTGCCTCCCAGCTGTCGCCGAGCTCACGCTGTGGGGGCACACGTTGCCTACTCCGAGCACGCAGCTACACTTAAAAAAAATAATTTCGTGGCCGAAAAATCTCTACAATTTAACAGCAACGGCGTCGGGATGTCTTACAATTGTTGGGACGAAATTATGGCTAATCAAGACTTCTACACCATCTGTAAGTTTTGAATAATGACAACACAACCCCCGAAATATAACACAATGATAATTTCAAAATGACTGAAACTGTGGATGGAAGATGCACGGATTTTTGGAAGTGGAACGTATTGGATGAATACTGGTTCTCAACAAAAAAAATCCTTTTAAACTCTTTATTCGACACTCAACATCCCAACAGAAATACAGCATTGCTGAGCAGATACACCGTGCTCTACGACATCAGTGTTACTACTCGTTAACTTTTAATGAATGCAGTTTCATACCTTACAAAGTACACATCTGGCCATTATGCTACCTGAGAAACTCCTCAAGCTCATTTCAAGTTGATGATGATGGTGAAGAAGTCCCATACTCGGTTACAGAGCGTAGCGGACCCGCACCGCCGTACTGGGCAAGATCCTAGTGGAGGTGGTTTGCCGTTGCCTTCCTCCCACCGTAATGGGGATGAATGATGATGATGAAGACGGCACAGCAACACCCAGTCATCTCGAGGCAGGTGAAAATCCCTGACCCCGCCGGGAATCGAACCCAGGACCCCGTGCTCGGGAAGCGAAAACGCTACCGCGAGACCACGACCTGCGGACTCATTTCAAGTTACGCGTACACAAATGCAGTCACGTTAAACTAGCAACTTCCACAAACATAAAAACTTTTTCAGAGTTAAAAATGTAATAAAATGAGTTATCCACTTAAAAAAAATACAAGTTGAAATAATCTTTAAACAGATGAGCTTGAAACGAAATCATTTACTTTTAGCGTACTGCAGAACGTTCAGTAAGGACGTTCGTTATTAACGGGCTTGTGCCCAATGACAAATTTCTTATACGAGGGACATTTAATAAGTAATGCAACACATGTTTTTCCTCGACCAGAATCGGTTTATGAAGAGCGGAATCTGTTGTGGGACGTCGTCGAATATTACCACTTCAGCCTCTATACTTTATCAAGTTCCAATCGGTGGCGGCGCTATAAGTAGCCTTCAAAATGGCGTGCGTAACGGAGGTGAGTTCCAAGTAGAGCTTTCATTGAGTTTCTTTTGGCTGAAAACCAGGGCATCACAGATCACACAGGTACCTGCATAATGTCTACGGAGACCTGGCAGTAAACAAAATGATGGTGAGTCGTTGGACTAGGCGTCTGTCATCATCGTAACAAGGTCACGCAAAGCTGTCTGATCTCCATGTGCCGGACAGCCGCACACGGATGTGATCTCTACAATGTAGGAACGTGCGGACACTCTCATTCGAGGTGTCGAACACCTCGCTGCTCGCCTGGATGGCTCTGTTGGTAGCGCTGACACGCTCGTCCAGCAGTTGGAGTACTCAACGGTTTCTGTCTGCTGGGTTCCTCGGCGCCTAACAGAAGATCGTAAGGAGGAACGAGAGTGCGGAATTGCTTGCGCCTTATGAGGTTGATCAGGACTGTTTTTCGTCGTGTATCGTCGCAGGCTATGAAACATTATTCATCACTTCTAATCAGAAAAAAACTAAACTCCTCTCGAACAGGCCTTGAAGGCCCTACGGGACCGACCGGCCGGCGTGTCATCCTCAGCCCACTGGTGTCACTGGATGCAGATATTGAGCAGCATGTGGTCAGCACACCGCTCTCCCGGCCGTATGACAATTTTCGAGACCGAAGCAGCTACTTCTCAATCAAGTAGCTCCTCAGTTTGCCTCATAAGGGCTGAGTGCACCTTGCTTGCAAACAGCGCTCGGCAGACCGGATGGTCACCCATCTAAGTGCTATCCCAGCCCGACAGTGCTTAACATCGGTGATCTGACGGGAACCGGTGTTACCACTGCGGAAAGGCCGTTGGCCTTCTAATCAGAAACAAAACGGCAATTCGTGGAGTGGTGCCATATCACCTCTCCTCCGAAGAGAAAGTCCAGACTCACACCCTCAGTCGAAAGTCATGGCGATAGTCTTCTGAGACTCTGAAGCGGTTATTCTGTTTAATGTCCTCTCTGATGGTGCAACCATCAACTCTGACGTGCATTGTGCTAATGTACTGAAATTCGGGAAACGATTTCAGCGAGTTCGTCGCCACAAAACTGCAAACGAACTTGTCCTTCTCCATGTCAATGCAGGGCCTCACACAAATCGCATCCGGGAGAAGGTCAAAAAACCTCATTGGACTCTTCTTCGTCATCCACTCTACAGTCCGGATCTCACACTTACCGACGTCATCTGTTTGGACCAGTGAAGGGTGCACTCCACGAGGAGCAGTACGTGAGTGATGGGGAGGTTACTGATACAGCGAGACGTTGACTCCAACAACGACCAGTAGACTGACAACTTGTGGGCATACGGACCCTCCCAATAAGATGGCCTGAGGCCGTAGTATTGAACGGACATTATGCTGAAAAATAGGGTTTTGTAGCCAAAAATGTTGGGAATAATTTAGTATATTGGAATTCTAAATAAAATGTGTGTGTGTTGTATTGCTTATTGAACACCCCGTACATATACTTTCTGCCTTTAGCCTTAAAGTGAGGAAAAACTTAAAATTCTTTAACTTTTTCATATCTACCCCCTCGTTTTCACCAGTCACGTTCCCAACAGTCCTAGTATTGTTTCTGCCTCGGTTTAAGATATGGAGGTGTATTAGTAAGAAACATCGGAAGTTCGGAGAAGCTCTTCTTACTCCCAGTTTCATTATTACTAGATTGAGAGCACCAGTTCTTTGGCGAATGGGTTACATTTCTAATGAAAAATTTCCGTAGTACAATTGAGTTATATTCTCGGACATAAACACTTCCATCTGGCGTGACGCAACATCGATACCCATTGCTTTAAAGTGTTTTCAAGACCCACAACGTTAACGTACCGTTCGTTTACAGAAGGAAGTCGATCGCCAGTTCCAGTGTCCATCATTTTGAGGGAAGCATTCCAAATCCATGCACCTTAATCTAGACCTGCGACGCTGCTACCAACGGACAACGCTCCCGTCACATTACTGTCCGCTTCTCCTCCAGTCGCAGGGTCCACTCACTGCCCACTGTCTGTGCGCGCAGACGGACGGGCGCGCTCTCTGTCGGTGACCACAGTTATTTCCTGAGGTTCGCTTGTTACTGAATACCTGTATCTGTCTCACCACTCTACTTAGTCCAGCGACTATTCACTGAAGAAACTGGTGTAGCCATGCGTATTCAAATACAGTGACATGTAAACAGGCAGAATACGGTGCTGCGGTTGGCAATGCCTATAGAAGACGATAAGTGTCTGGCGCAGTTGTTAGATCGGTTACAGCTGCTATAATGGCACGCTATCAAGATTTCAGTGAGTTTGAACGTAGTGTTAAAGTCGGCGCACGAGAGATGGGACACAAAATTTCCGAGGTAGTGATAAAGTGGGGATTTGCCCATACGACCATTTCACGAGTGAAATATGAAGAATCCGGTAAAACATCAAATCTCCGACATCGCTGCGGTCGAAAAAAATCCTGCAAGAAGGGGACCAACAACGACTGAAAATCGCCCAACGTGACAGAACTGCAACTCCTTCGCAAATTGCTGCAGATTTCGATGCTAGTCCATCAACAAGTGTCAGCGTACGAACCATTCAACGAAACATCATCTATACGGGCTTTCGGAGCCGAAGGCCCACTCGTGTACCCTTGATGACTGCACGACACACAGCTTTAAACCTCGCCTGGGCGAGGGACTATGGATGACTGGAAACATGTTGCCTGGTCGGATGAGCCTCGTTTCAAATTGTATCTAGCGGTTGGACGTGTACGGGTATGGAGACAACGACATGAATCCATGGACCCTGCATGTCAGCAGGGAACTGTTCAGGTTGGTGGAGGCTCTGTAATGGTGTGGGGCTTGTGAAGTTGGAGTGATATGGGACTCCTGATACGTCTATACAAGACTGACAGGTGACACGTACGTGAACACCCTGTCTGATCAGCTGCATCCATTCATGTCCATTGTGCATTCCGACGGACTTGGACAATTCCAGCAGCACAATCCGACACCTCATACGTCCAGAACTGCTACAGAATGGTTCCAGAAACACTCTTCTGAGTTTAAACACTTCCGCTGGCCACCAAACTCGCCAAACATTATTAAGCATATCTGGGATGTCTTGCAACGTGCTGTTCAGAAGAGATCTTCACCCCCTCGTACTCTTACGGATTTATTGACAGCGCTGCTGAATTCGTGGTGTCAGTTCCCTCCAGCACTACTTCAGATATTAGTCAAGTCCAAGCCACGTCGTGTTGCGGTACTTGCGCGTGCTCGCGGGGGCCCTACACGATGTCAGGTAGGTGTACCAAATGCTTTGGCTCTTCAGTGGATATACACATCGCATAGTTAACGTCTATCATAAGAGCCGAATGACGTCTCGGTCCTAAAGTATTGTAATCTGTAATGTGACTCGGCTCAACATTGACATCACTGAACCGTAATTTTACTTTGAAAATCTTTTCTTAAAGAATTTACTTTATTTGCTAGCGATTCACCAAGAACATTAACACATTTAATCACACAAGGTGAGCGTGGAAGTAGTTGCCAGGAAGTAACTGATGGAAAATAAAATTACCTTTAACAAATGTGAATTTATTCCTAAAATCGTTTTCAAAACAGATTTAAAATTACAATCAGAAAGCACCCTCTTAATATCAAGTTACAATTCTTCAGAGGCAGAATAATTTTTTTTATTTTTTATTTTATTTACTTTTTCCAGTAGAAGCCTTCGGGCTGAGAAGCTTCCGCCCCCTTTCAGCACGGCCGTAGTCACGACCGCTCACAACGACCACAGAAAAACTACACTGGTGCAAATCTGCAACACACCAGATTACTCTAAACTAAAAATTTCAGCAACTCACACAAACACATTAACTATGAACCCGAAGGAAGGATGGAAATGGTACAAAAACACTCACATTAACAATTATTTGCCACCGAAAGTGCAACTTGTTTTTAAAAGAACACTTACGGTGGAAGGGTGGAAATCTTATAAAAATGACTATTTAAATACAACCCATGAAATTCAGACTTACATAAAATGTACAACATGCTCTACATTTCACATATACCGCCTCGCAAGATGATAGGCAAGAGAAAAACATATTTCAGGACTTCGGCCTTTACCTTAATTCTATAAATTCGTTAACACCCAATCCAACAAACATGACAGAGGCAGCTATTAACGTACGGCAGACCGACAGACAGACAGACAGACAGACACTAACTGCCTAACAAATGCGGACGAGGGACAGACCCAGACTGCCCTGGCTGACCAACTGCCTCCGACTGACTGACTCAGAGTCACTGACCAAGTGCCGAGCTCATAGCGCCCCTTAAATGCACGTGAACAGGCTACCTTTCCCATTTCACACCAGAGGGAGACACCGAAGCTGCGATTGCCACAGCGGCGCCACCGCCAGAAACGGAGGGCGACTGCTTCACACTATGCGCTGCGGCGCGCTCTTCAAAACAGCAATTTATACCACTGATGCATCACCCTTTACCTACGGGCGAAAATATAAATATTGAATCTAAGGGGACAACCGCTCGAATCTGGCGATTTCGGGCGACGACAAATTAAAATCTAAAATAACAGTCACAAAGGAAATAGGTTATTGAATTACACAAACCAAAAGAAAACGCGAGACAACGGTTGATTCAAAAGATGTAACAATGAAGAGAAAACTAGGACGAACCAACCTAGAACCAGTGTCGTAAGCTTCGCTTGACTTACGTAGCCCTTACACATCCTGCATACAGTCCCGACCTCTCCCCAAGAGATTTTCATATTTTTGGAGCCCTAAAGAAAGATATGCGTGGCCTTCGGTTTCCTTGGAACGAAGAGGCGCACGCTTGGTTACAGACAGACATGGGATTACAGGCAACCGCAAACATTATTCCAGGAAGGCGTTGACCTTTATTTCACTGTGAGGTAAATGTATTAACAATTATAGCGATTACTCTCTAACTGATGAATACTTTACTTACTCTGTATCCATCTGCCTCGTTTGCGTTCATGTACCCCTTTATCATTACACTTGACATCAGACATGAGATGGTACACACTAAGTCGGTCCTGGCGGTGATGATTTACTTTATTCTGTCGCTCTGGGGCGCTTTGTCCACCTGCATCTCAACTAACGTTGGTACGCCAAGGTACATTAATATCTGTTATTAATATTGTTTTCCTTAAGCTTTACGTTAACGGATTCAGCCTTCATCTGCAGTTAAACTCCTACAGATTTCATTATTCTTGAAGTGTCAGCTTTGTGTATGGTAACCACTGTTTAAGCTCGTTGCTAGGAAAACCAAAGAGAATGGATAAAAATATGTAGATGAAGTTGCCGCGCCAAATTCGAATAAGATGTCATGTTTTCGACGACCGGCTCCATCATCGTCGTCAAGAAGTGACCGTCATGTAATTGTCGAGCTTCGAGGTCATCCTTGCGTTCTCCTAGGGAAAACAATGCCTCATTCGAATTACTCGCTGAAAAAGGAAACACGATTGTGACACTGAGTGAACGGGACTATATTCTAAAGAATATGAAGCGTTGCGGCTTATGCAAGCTCAGTGCTGATCCGATCAGACAAAATCTCTTTACATGTAGCTCATTATCTTAGGAGACATATAAAATTCTTACCGTTTTTCGTTACTCCTTACACTACACAGTCTTTACAAAATATAGTAATATATGTTCTTCACCCTATCGTTAGCAATATGGTTCCCCCTACTTCTAATTTCATATTTTCGGTTTTCGTTAATAATTACAGATGTATCATGTTCATCTGTGTTTGCGACATTCAGTTGTCACCCGAAAATGGCCTGAGAGGTCGAAAGCCGGTTCGTGAGAAAATAAATATAATTTTGCTGAACATTAGGAAGTGTTTTCCTCTTCAATACCATTATCGTTTTCTGCAAGCACCGACGGAAAATTAAATGGATATATTTTGTATAAATAGAACAACTAAATATTTTATATTCACAATTTTACAGCGGGTCCCCGTAAACCTCTTATTTATTATCAATTACAAATGCCGCAATCAAATGCAATTATTCTGTAATTAAAATATTAATTATCGTTCGAACGTGGGGCCTTTACTACACTGCTCACTACACAAAATGGCGTCCGTCGTGGGGTATAACAGCATCGTACTAGCAGTTTTATTTGTACTGTGAATTAATATTTTTCTCTTCTATTCCAGGATATTGTGGGCCTGTAACCCTCTGTGCCAGGTGTTACTGATTTATTTCACCTGAACCATCTCTGCGGGAACGATACGTGTGGGACTGAAAAATGTTCATCACTTGCACGCTGTAAGGTCAAGCAATGCGTTTTCGGTACCTAAGAAACAATTCGCCAGAAGCCGATTGTTTTTGGAACGTTGCAACAGCCTTTGATCGGATTTGCTGAGTTTAATAAGCAAGTATTGTGACCGTTAGCGACTTAGGCAAATCACGGAAAACCTAAAGCTGGATGGGCGGACGGGATTTAAACCGTCGTCCTCTCCAATTCAAGTCCAGTCTGCTGACCCATATAATCCAAGTTTAAATTGACATTCAAGGTAAGAGATGTGCATAGCAGTATCAAACTTTGTAATATGTGCGCTTTCGTAGCGTAGCGGTAGCGTTACCGCCTACCACACAGGGGGGGCCCGGGTTCGATTCCCGGCAGGGGACTATGTGTTGTGTGTCTTTCATCATCATTGACTCGCAAGTCGCCGAACTGCCTCGAATGAGACCTCCCGGCCAACAATGCCATACGATCATTTCATTTCATTTTCCAATATAAATATCAGTTCTACAAAAATACGTTAAAAATAGACAACGTCAAAAATGACTGCTACTGATCAGGAGCTATTATTCAGCAGTGACTTGGAGAAAATTGTCTAAGGAATTTGTTTACTGCACAATTCCCTCCAAATGACAACCCATGCAGCACACAAAGGGGGAAGATCAGGGATAATCTTCCCGTTGCCGTCGTCGTGGTTGTCAGAGGAGGAGAACAAGCTCCGATTGTGAAAGATGAGTAAGAAAATCAACTTTGCACTGGAATCGCAAGTAGTTTTCTTTCGTTTCGGCACATCCATCGTAGCAGCAGTATCTCACGTGGAAGGTCTTATAATATCTCCGAACTTTGTTGTCATGGAAGGACCTGTGGAAGACAACGAGGTTCAAAAGCTGGTCATGGTAATGGATCAACGCTTCTGTGACTCCCAAATAATTTAAGTCGTAATCATCTCACACTTGCTGTTGTATAATAGATACATGGCTCGCCTCCCCCCCCCCCCCCCGTTACCTCCACACACACACACACACACACACACACACACACACACGCGCGCGCGTATTTATCTCGCTCATATTCATAGATCAGATGGAAAATAGTTAAAACGAAGATTTTTACCGGATGCTGGTATTCAATACGAAAGTCGACGCTGCATTCTGCTATTTCACGTTTTTTGCATCGCTGTTGAAATATCAGAATTACGCCGGACTAACGATTCGGGTTGCAGATTAACGAATGCTATTGGTTTCTTGTAAATATGTGGCTACATGTTTTGAGCGCCTAGACGAGTTAACTCATCGGACAAAACGTAATTGCTCAGGGCACCGAGGATCCTGGCATAAATGAGCAAACGAAAGAAATAAAAAAAGAATATTTATAGAGGGTATTTTGTTGATTTAAGGTCAGTATCGTTTGTAAATATTGCTAACATGGCACTGCTGGAATGCTGGAAACTACGGCATCAAGGACGGTTGACTGACAGCAACGGAGTATCTACGAGCGGAATAAATGAGTTTGCCTAGTGTGCTTTGTAACGTATATTTCAATCGACGAAGAACACAAATCTTTCAAGTGTTCCAAATTTGAGGAAGAGAAACAGGGATTGAATACTTGATGAGAAACATGGTTTCATTACGTGACCACACACCAAAATTTTGTACTTGCTGCGACGTAGCCTGTACTATGGGAGATTGCTGTACATGGAAAAGAAGCAGTCATAGCGGTGAAAAAGTATCTCAGGAAGTTTTCGTAAATTCTGCACACTGATTAATGTGGTTTGGACTTCGTAGAGAAGTCAAAGGCTGGAGCTGAGACAGGGAAAACGAGTATGTACATCTAAACCTAAAAGAAAATTGTGAAAGTATGAGCTAAAAGAAGAAAACAGAAACAACACGTAATTAAAAAAAGAATGATGTAAAGAGATATTGAGACAAATGGTTAAAATGGCTCTGAGCACTATGGGACTTAACATCTGAGGTCATCAGTCCCTTAGAACTTAGAACTACTTAAACCTAACTAAACTAAGGACATCACGCACCCATGCCCGAGGCAGGATTTGAACCTGCGACCGTAGCGGTCGAGCGGTTCCAGACCGATGCGCCTAGAACCGCTCGGTCACAGCGGCCGGCTATTTTGATTTTTTGAGTGTCATAAATTTTCTTACTGATTTGATGTGGTGTACCACAATTTCCTCTTCTGCACCAGTTTCATCTCAGTCACTCACATTCAGCGGCCTGATTATTTGCTGTATACATCCTTCTCCAGCAGTCTTTGCCTCTAGAATTGGTACCATGGAAGTTATTTCCTGAAGGCGTAACAAATCTATCATTGAGTGACTGTCTCAAGTTAGTGATTCCTCAATATTCCTTTGCTACCACATTTTGCAGTAACCTGCCTCATTTCCTTTGTTTACTCGGTCCATATAATTTTCAGCATTCCTATACTGCAGCAATCCGCCTAATTTCCCCTTCAATTCATATAACTGTCAGCATTCTTGTGTAACATCATGCCTCAGCTGCTTCGATTCTCTTTTCTCGTTTTCTGACGGTCTATGATTTGCATTTGTACAACTGTGTGCTCCAGATGCACATTTTAAGAAATTTCTTTGGAGAATTTTGACGCCGAATTTGCTGTTTGCCTATTCTTCTGAGTCGTCTTTGCTTTCTGCAACATTTTTTACATTTCTTCAAGCTTCGGCTATTACGTGGTTCGCAGTTCTGATGCGAAGTTTGGTGCTAATCTTATCTTATTTCTGCTGCTTCTCAATACTTCGTCTTTCTTATTTTTACTCTGTACATATTCTGTGTTCAGTAGACCACCCCATGAAACAGGTTACTAATTCTTCCTCATTTTCACAGAGGGCAACGCCATGAACGAATCTTATCACTGTCATCCTTCCACTTCGAATTGTAATCCAACTTTTGAGTCTTTCTGTTATTTCCATCACTGCTTCTTCGATATTGAGTTTGTGCGGTAAATGCGGTAGACTGCATCTTTGTTTCACATTCTTGTTAATCCGAGTACATTTGTCTTGCTCTTCCATTTTTATTGTTTAGGTTCTTGTAGATATTATACATTACCCGTCTTTCCCTATTACATATACCCATTTTTTATGGATTTCGAACATATTGCACTACTGTATGTTGACGAACGCTTTTTTCTCTGATTAACAGATACTATGAGGAGGTATCGCACGCACATCTGGTGGCCCTTGTGGGTATCTTGTTCTCGTACAAGAGTCGGAAGTAATTTTAGTCTCAGGCTTCCTGTCTGAAACAACAGAAAGGCACAGATTCAAAGTTCCTCATTAGCGCACGATACAGCATTTTGGTGCAGACCAAATTTCCGACCACTTTGCAGATTCTAAAAGAGTGAGGCCGTACGACACACTCGATAGACATCATCACATTGGTGTTTTTCAAGAGAAATGGACTAGCTGGCCACTCCGGGTGTGGGATATTGCCCACTCGTGTAAGATAGGGCGCCTAGGAAGCTGCTTTCTGGGATAGCTAGAATACATACAAGCAATTCACATTAATGGAGTTTATTACAGTAATTGAATTGACACTGCTTAACTTTGCCTTTCCCACAATGAAGTGTCACTTGCGGCGCGAAGCGATACTTGCGGCCTTCTTTCGGCGCAAGATGCTGAGGAGTGTGGAGCAGTGCCCGATGAGGCGGCCGTGAAGCAGTTCCGCTGGTGATGGTCCATCTCGTGGGTGGGAACGACAGGAGGCGAGAAACAGTGGACTTGCCCCTGGTGTGTGGGAAATTGGGCCATATGCTGCTTGAAGGTTCTGACAAAACGTTCCGCTTCGCCGTTTGACTGTGGATGAGAGCGGTGCACTAGGTAGATGCTGTATGCCATTGCGTTCACAGAATGTTTAAAATTCATTCGACGTGAACTGAGGGCCGTTGTCTGACTCTATGACTTCAGGTAATGCTTCGGGGCAAAATATAGAGGACAACACCTGAATTTTGCTACGTGACGTTGTCGAGTTCATTGTCTCAGCAAAAGGAAACTTGCTACACGAGCCGATAACATTCAACCAACGAGTGTTTCAAAAAGGTCCTGCAAAAGCTATATGCACACGTTGCCATGGTGATTGCGGCTTTGGCCAAGGAGAGAATTTTTGCGGCGGAGCGGACTGATTTTCTGCACATGTGTGACACTGTGACGTCATCTGTTCTATTTGGCTGTCCATACTCTGCCAAGTACAGTGTCGTCGCGCCAACTGTTTCGTACTTTAGGTACAAAAGCATATAGATTGTTCACTGTCATTTTGAACAAGAATCACACATTTATGTATAGCGAGGCTATGCCGATGTGCAGAGTATCGGCGCACTACAGAGTTCTTTATGCTATGCAAGGAACGAGCCCAAGAGGTGCGAATGTATGTTAGCAAAATGTTCAAATCTGAATCAGCTTCCGTGGCCTGTGCAGTTTTCTTCTAGTTCAGCGGGTAAGTTTGAAGCAATTCAGAATACTCAGCATCGATGTGACAATGAGATACAGCAGAAGCGTCAAAGTCTGTATGAGAGGCAACTGGAAGACGTGAAAGCGCGTCCGCATTACCATGTTGAGCTGTCGGACGATACAAAATCTCGTACTGGTGTTGAGACAACAACTAAGCCCATCGTTGCAATTTTTGGACAGTTCGTACAGGAACCGACTTCACCGGATGAAACAAGAACTGCAAAGGCTTGTGATCCGTTACTAAGTAGGATTTTCTGCCATACATATAGTGGTGGAATTTGGTGACACAATACACAATAGCCAAAGCCTCAAACAAGAGATCCCAGATTCGAATCACACTGCAGCACACATTTTCACTCGTCGTCGCTGATTCCACACCAAGCCACGATTGAGATACCATTAGTTCCTTCCCCTTCCCTTTCTTTCTCCCCTCTCCCCCTTTAATTTACGTAATAGTGATGATAATGTTTTGGCTTGTCGGTCTCTCTCTCTCTCCAAGATGTAAGTAAACTGTACTTTAAAAACTCATCAAGGTTACCGAAATGTCTGGAAGTGTCACTGGGAGTTGATGGTTGTGATTTGGGGTCCACGCGCACGAAAAATTAAATGTTGCGGTCTCAGAACCGGCGGTCGGGCGCGGAACTGAAATACGGATCCAGTTAATGAGAGAATAACAATCGCTACAGCATGGGGAAAAAGAGTACTGCAGAAAATATGCGAACCAGTACCTGAAAACGGAATGTTTAACAGAAGGTGGTGACAACGGCTGGAACTGCTATGTGGAAAACCAGAAAGACTGGTAATATTTAACAAACTAAAAACCGGATGAAGTTCATAATTATGTACGAAATAAATTGGCCAGGTGGACGTAGGACTTGCTCTCTGAGGGTTCTGCACAAATTTAATTATGTATACACACTGTTCATCCACACCGGCAGTCGAGAATCACGACGATTTTCGCCTATTATCGTCATCGATACTGGCAAAATGTCAGTCCCGGGAATTTAAAAACTTTCAAGAATGTTTCAATTTTAAGTTTGTAGTTGGTTAACCCCCCCCCCCCCCCCCCCATGAACCATGGACCTTGCCGTTGGTGGGGAGGCTTGCGTGCCTCAGCGATACAGATAGCCGTACCGTAGGTACAACCACAACGGAGGGGTATCTGTTGAGAGGCCAGACAAACGTGTGGTTCCTGAAGAGGGGCAGCAGCCTTTTCAGTAGTTGCAAGGGCAACAGTCTGGATGATTGACTGATCTGGCCTTGTAACAATAACCAAAACGGCCTTGCTGTGCTGGTACTGCGAACGGCTGAAAGCAAGGGGAAACTACAGCCGTAATTTTTCCCGAGGGCATGCAGCTTTACTGTATGATTACATGATGATGGCGTCCTCTTGGGTAAAATATTCCGGAGGTAAAATAGTCCCCCATTCGGATCTCCGGGCGGGGACTACTCAAGAGGATGTCGTTATCAGGAGAAAGAAAACTGGCGTTCTACGGATCGGAGTGTGGAATGTCAGATCCCTTAATCGGGCAGGTAGGTTAGAAAATTTAAAAAGGGAAATGGATAGGTTGAAGTTAGATATAGTGGGAATTAGTGAAGTTCGGTGGCAGGAGGAACAAGACTTCTGGTCAGGTGACTACAGGGTTATAAACACAAAATCAAATAGGGGTAATGCAGGAGTAGGTTTAATAATGAATAGGAAAATAGGAATGCGGGTAAGCTACTACAAACAGCATAGTGAACGCATTATTGTGGCCAAGATGGATACGAAGCCCACACCTACTACAGTAGTACAAGTTTATATGCCAACTAGCTCTGCAGATGACGAAGAAATTGAAGAAATGTATGATGAAATAAAAGAAATTATTCAGATTGTGAAGGGAGACGAAAATTTAATAGTCATGGGTGACTGGAATTCGAGTGTAGGAAAAGGGAGAGAAGGAAACATAGTAGGTGAATATGGATTGGGGGACAGAAATGAAAGAGGAAGCCGCCTGGTAGAATTTTGCACAGAGCACAACATAATCATAACTAACACTTGGTTTAAGAATCATGAAAGAAGGTTGTATACATGGAAGAACCCTGGAGATACTAAAAGGTATCAGATAGATTATATAATGGTAAGACAGAGATTTAGGAACCAGGTTTTAAATTGTAAGACATTTCCAGGGGCAGATGTGGACTCTGACCACAATCTATTGGTTATGACCTGTAGATTAAAACTGAAGAAACTGCAAAAAGGTGGGAATTTAAGGAGATGGGACCTGGACAAACTAAAAGAACCAGAGGTTGTACAGAGATTCAGGGAGAGCATAAGGGAGCAATTGACAGGAATGGGGGAAATAAATACAGTAGAAGAAGAATGGGTAGCTTTGAGGGATGAAGTAGTGAAGGCAGCAGAGGATCAAGTAGGTAAAAAGACGAGGGCTAGTAGAAATCCTTGGGTAACAGAAGAAATATTGAATTTAATTGATGAAAGGAGAAAATATAAAAATGCAGTAAGTGAAACAGGCAAAAAGGAATACAAACGTCTCAAAAATGAGATCGACAGGAAGTGCAAAATAGCTAAGCAGGGATGGCTAGAGGACAAATGTAAGGATGTAGAGGCCTATCTCACTAGAGGTAAGATAGATACCGCCTACAGGAAAATTAAAGAGACCTTTGGAGATAAGAGAACCACTTGTATGAATATCAAGAGCTCAGATGGAAACCCGGTTCTAAACAAAGAAGGGAAAGCAGAAAGGTGGAAGGAGTATATAGAGGGTCTATACAAGGGCGATGTACTTGAGGACAATATTATGGAAATGGAAGAGGATGTAGATGAAGATGAAATGGGAGATATGATACTGCGTGAAGAGTTTGACAGAGCACTGAAAGACCTGAGTCGAAACAAGGCCCCCGGAGTAGACAATATTCCATTGGAACTACTGACGGCCGTGGGAGAGCCAGTCCTGACAAAACTCTACCATCTGGTGAGCAAGATGTATGAAACAGGCGAAATACCCTCAGACTTCAAGAAGAATATAATAATTCCAATCCCAAAGAGAGCAGGTGTTGACAGATGTGAAAATTACCGAACAATCAGTTTAATAAGCCACAGCTGCAAAATACTAACACGAATTCTTTACAGACGAATGGAAAAACTAGTAGAAGCCAACCTCGGGGAAGATCAGTTTGGATTCCGTAGAAACACTGGAACACGTGAGGCAATACTGACCTTACGACTTATCTTAGAAGAAAGATTAAGGAAAGGCAAACCTACGTTTCTAGCATTTGCAGACTTAGAGAAAGCTTTTGACAATGTTGACTGGAATACTCTCTTTCAAATTCTAAAGGAGGCAGGGGTAAAATACAGGGAGCGAAAGGCTATTTACAATTTGTACAGAAACCAGATGGCAGTTATAAGAGTCGAGGGACATGAAAGGGAAGCAGTGGTTGGGAAGGGAGTAAGACAGGGTTGTAGCCTCTCCCCGATGTTGTTCAATCTGTATATTGAGCAAGCAGTAAAGGAAACAAAAGAAAAATTCGGAGTAGGTATTAAAATTCATGGAGAAGAAATAAAAACTTTGAGGTTCGCCGATGACATTGTAATTCTGTCAGAGACAGCAAAGGACTTGGAAGAGCAGTTGAATGGAATGGACAGTGTCTTGAAAGGAGGATATAAGATGAACATCAACAAAAGCAAAACAAGGATAATGGAATGTAGTCTAATTAAGTCGGGTGATGCTGAGGGAATTAGATTAGGAAATGAGACACTTAAAGTAGTAAAGGAGTTTTGCTATTTGGGGAGCAAAATAACTGATGATGGTCGAAGTAGAGAGGATATAAAATGTAGACTGGCAATGGCAAGGAAAGCGTTTCTGAAGAAGAGAAATTTGTTAACATCGAGTATAGATTTAAGTGTCAGGAAGTCCTTTCTGAAAGTATTTGTATGGAGTGTAGCCATGTATGGAAGTGAAACATGGACGATAAATAGTTTGGACAAGAAGAGAATAGAAGCTTTCGAAATGTGGTGCTACAGAAGAATGCTGAAGATTAGATGGGTAGATCACATAACTAATGAGGAAGTATTGAATAGGATTGGGGAGAAGAGAAGTTTGTGGCACAATTTGACCAGAAGAAGGGATCGGTTGGTAGGACATGTTCTGAGGCATCAAGGGATCACCAATTTAGTATTGGAGTGCAGCGTGGAGGGTAAAAATCGTAGAGGGAGACCAAGAGATGAATACACTAAGCAGATTCAGAAGGATGTAGGTTGCAGTAGGTACTGGGAGATGAAAAAGCTTGCACAGGATAGAGTAGCATGGAGAGCTGCATCAAACCAGTCTCAGGACTGAAGACCACAACAACAACAGTTGGTTAACAAATGACAAAAGCAATATTTCTGGTGCAATATAGTAATAAATCAACAGCTTTCTGATATTTTCCCTTTACATTTTCCGTGAAACCTTGCTTCTTTCAAATTTTGTGGTTCTCGGTCAACGAAAAGTATTGTATAGGTTTTGATGAATGAATTGGCAAGTATCAAAAAATGTGACATAAATGGTTGCATCTTTTGATTACATTGACTTAGAAGCTTAACTATTTTTCATCTCCATGGGACAGTAGATCTTAGCATGCGACATAAATTTAAGTGTGATACGTCTTCCCGTTCCTGAGAAAAGGGTTTTTAACTGTCGGTAAGACAGAAGACAAATAAACAGATGGACAAGAAAGTGATCCTACAAGCTCTCCGTTTCGACTGAGGTACGGAAAACCGAAAATAAAATAAAATGATTACAGAAGTAGAAGATAAGAAAGAAACTCTAGGAAAGATCGGTTAAAGGACTTTCAAGTGCATTTAGGGAGAATGGGCATCAGATAACGGAAGCGGATGGCAGAGAACGAGGAATTTGATGTAGAGGCAGGTATCTTAAACAACAGCGCTGAAGAACACATATTAAAATGGCGTAGCCTCAGAAACGCAAACAAATAGTGCCTGGATAAATAATATTATTACAACACCAAACTTGCAAGCCTTGTCTGGCGTCAGAAGTTGAAGAGGTAAACCATATCCTCTGCGGACTACGTTTGCCAGGAAGTGGAGTTTGGCTAAATGAGTCACAGCCTTCGTCACAAATTTTTCCAGATTATTAAATGCGAGGGGCAATAACATTAGTTTTAATTACCACCTCTAAATATAAAGTTATGTAATTAATTTTTTGTTTTCGACTAACCGAGGTACAATTGGTGATGTTAATTATTCCAGCATGTTAAGTACGAGGGGTAGTAGCAGTAGTTTTAAATTATCCCCTCGAAAAAATAAACTTACCCAAATTAATTTTTTGTTGTACAATTCTGGGATGCATCGATATCGCGAGTTACTGTAGCGTAGCACGCCGTTAGAGAGCCGAAACAAAACGGCACAACCCACTGAGGAGGCAACGTGGTGTGCGGTAATTCGTTTCCTGCAGTTGGAGGAAGACAACAGTTCATGCTGAGTGGAAGAGTACAGCAATAATGCACAATCACCAGAATGACACAGCGGTTAGGTAGCGGCGACGCTTCCAACGCGGTGAAACAAGGCTCAGTGACGAACAACGAGGTGGCAAATCATCTCTCACTGAAAAACCGGGAATCGCAGAAGAAGTGGAGAGCCTTGTGCTGAAGACCGGCGTATCTCAATCGGGGCGACAATGGAAAAAGTGAAAATCAATCATGGATCGGTATTCAAACTCTTGCAGAGCCACCTGCATTTGAGAAATGTTGTCACCCGCTGGGTTACGCGACTGTTGGCACCCATTCAAAAAAGACCGCTGCACCAAATCAGAGACGGAAACGTTGCAGCACCTTCACGCTAGTCCAGTTCACTCCTTTAGCTGAATAAGTTCTGGATCTATAGTTTTGTCTCCGAGACAGAGACAGTGGTAACATTGTGATACACCACTGACGAAGCAACATCGGGAAAGCTAAGGCTGATTTCTGGTACTCGCATGGTTAGGCGACAACGTATTACTCTCTTAAGGGCCAAACTGACAGAGGAGCGTACTACCGATATCTCCTGACGAGCTTAAGGAAGGCTGTCGAGATGAGAAATAGTGGGAAGCTCTCCAATTAGATGTTCTTGCTCCGCGACAAGGCCCCAGCTGACTCTGCCCGGGACACAGGCACACACTGCTGCTTCTGTGGCTTAAAAATGTTGTCTCACAGCTCCGTATTTTTCTAACATGGTACTCAGAGACTTGTTCGTCTAGTTTCCTGAACTGCCAAAATGCAGACTTTTAGAACCAAGATATCCCCAAGTCATCCAACGTCAGGAAAAATGTGTCACACTGAAAGCTTGGCATGTAGAGAAAGACCAACACGAAGTTTGATGGTCACAGGCTCGTTTTTCCGAATGCTAAGCAGTCAATACCGGAAATTATTGAAGTAACGTAACCGATTGTTTCACTGTTGTGTGGATCTCGAAACGTATTCTAGGTTGAAAATGATGTCTCTCTCTTTGAAGATAAGACATGGGACCGTGTCGTTTTGTTTGAGGTTCTGGCTAATTCTATGGCATGTGACCGTGTTTTGCCACCAAAATGGTACTGGTGTAAACGTTTGTTTTATAAAGGCGGATAGAAGCTGTTTCACAACTGAAGAACGTCTTCTTCTTAGCGTATGGCTGCATGAAAAGGAACGAACGTATCACATATACGATGAAAGCAAGGAAAACTTTTTAATCGCTTCAAGAAAGAAGTCCCAATGGAGGCCAATCTTCGGAAACTGAAAAGAAAGGCCTTTGTAACGGGGCCGCTCTCCACTGGACTTTCTCAGTCTCTCATGTTAATTCTATTTAGTAAGGGCCGGTGTCCGATAAACAACTCTCAACAATCAGCCGAGAAAGTCTTGTGTAAGCCATTTATTTCGTGAATGAATCACATTTACCTAAGACTCTTCCACCGGATCTCAGCCTGGTATCCACTTTTCCGATAATTAATTTTTTGCGGTCATTCCACTTTAGGTCGCTTCGGATGGTTACTCCTAGTTATTTTAGCGTGGTTATTGTTTCCAGTGATTTTTCACCACAAGCGTGTTTGAATACACTCCTGGAAATGGAAAAAAGAACACATTGACACCGGTGTGTCAGACCCACCATACTTGCTCCTGACACTGCGAGAGGGCTGTACAAGCAATGATCACACGCACGGCACAGCGGACACACCAGGAAACGCGGTGTTGGCCGTCGAATGGCGCTAGCTGCGCAGCATTTGTGCACCGCCGCTGTCAGTGTCAGCCAGTTTGCCGTGGCATACGGAGCTCCATCGCAGTCTTTAACACTGGTAGCATGCCGCGACAGCGTGGACGTGAACCGTATGTGCAGTTGACGGACTTTGAGCGAGGGCGTATAGTGGGCATGCGGGAGGCCGGGTGGACGTACCGCCGAATTGCTCAACACGTGGGGCGTGAGGTCTCCACAGTACATCGATGTTGTCGCCAGTGGTCGGCGGAAGGTGCACGTGCCCGTCGACCTGGGACCGGACCGCAGCGACGCACGGATGCACGCCAAGACCGTAGGATCCTACGCAGTGCCGTAGGGGACCGCACCGCCACTTCCCAGCAAATTAGGGACACTGTTGCTCCTGGAGTATCGGCGAGGACCATTCGCAACCGTCTCCATGAAGCTGGGCTACGGTCCCGCACACCGTTAGGCCGTCTTCCGCTCACGCCCCAACATCGTGCAGCCCGCCTCCAGTGGTGTCGCGACAGGCGTGAATGGAGGGACGAATGGAGACGTGTCGTCTTCAGCGATGAGAGTCGCTTCTGCCTTGGTGCCAATGATGGTCGTATGCGTGTTTGGCGCCGTGCAGGTGAGCGCCACAATCAGGACTGCATACGACCGAGGCACACAGGGCCAACACCCGACATCATGGTGTGGGGATCGATCTCCTACACTGGCCGTACACCACTGGTGATCGTCGAGGGGACACTGAATAGTGCACGGTACATCCAAACCGTCATCGAACCCATCGTTCTACCATTCCTAGACCGGCAAGGGAACTTGCTGTTCCAACAGGACAATGCACGTCCGCATGTATCCCGTGCCACCCAACGTGCTCTAGAAGGTGTAAGTCAACTACCCTGGCCAGCAAGATCTCCGGATCTGTCCCCCATTGAGCATGTTTGGGACTGGATGAAGCGTCGTCTCACGCGGTCTGCACGTCCAGCACGAACGCTGGTCCAACTGAGGCGCCAGGTGGAAATGGCATGGCAAGCCGTTCCACAGGACTACATCCAGCATCTCTACGATCGTCTCCATGGGAGAATAGCAGCCTGCATTGCTGCGAAAGGTGGATATACACTGTACTAGTACCGACATTGTGCATGCTCTGTTGTCTGTGTCTATGTGCCTGTGGTTCTGTCAGTGTGATCATGTGATGTATCTGACCCCAGGAATGTGTCAATAAAGTTTCCCCTTCCTGGGACAATGAATTCACGGTGTTCTTATTTCAATTTCCAGGAGTGTAGTATACTACATTTATTTAAGTTCGAGGTCGACTACCGGTCACTGCACCAATTATCAATCCTCGTTACACATTGCTGCATTTCCGTAAAATCTTCTAGCGCTGTGGCCTTCCTGCCGACAACATTGTCTGCAAATATCGCCACGGAGCTTCCAACGTCCACTAGATCATTTACAGGGTCCCTACAAAAAGTTCAGATACTGACTTTGTTCTTGGAGTTTATGCAACATCAGAGAAGTACGTAACAACAGTGGCAACTTGGAATGTAAATAACGTGCATTCGACCAGTCAGTTGTGCGTCGGTCGCAGTCTATAGGCTTCTGGTTGATTCTTTGGTCTGCGATGGCGTTGGGACAGCTGAGGCGAGTGCTTTGGCACCTCAGAAGCCTGTTGTGTCGCATGGGATCTTTGATGCCGCTGCGCCTCCAGATTCGCATGTCCCGGCGAGTCGACAGTTATTTGACTATGTTTGGCCAACGGTAGTGCGGTCGCGAATCTCTGGGCGGAAGGCGAAATCGTGTACAGGCTACACGACAGTCCGCATACGTCTTAAAAACAAGTTTGAGGTATTCCCTGCTGCTGAAAGTACTTTTGCATGAACAACTCGCAGAAAGGGGCTACTATGGTAGGTGAGTAAGTATTGAATAAGTATGTGGGTTTTTTAGATTAAAGAAATCACTTCACAGGCCCGCTTAGATGCGTTCTGAGTCCAGACAGAGTAGTTTGCCTCAGAGCAGATCGGAGAAGGAAAATGTTAACATAGTAGTAGGTAACAGAAGGAGCGACATAAGGAACGTTTCAGAACTTATCTTGCTTACAAACAGTAACACCATCCACATATTACTTGGCATAGAAAGCAGGCTAATAGCAATGAAATTCTAAGTTACTATTGGAATGTTTAGAATGAAAGCTCGTAGTGGAGGCATGTTTATAGGAATAGAAAATACGATAATATGTAGTGGGGTTACTACAGACCCAGAAAGGGAAATAATTTGGGTGAAGATAAGTGTTAAGGAAGGATTAAACATGGTCATAGGATGTTTTCATCGATCTCCTGCGTTAGGAACACTAGTGACACAGCAGTTGAGGGGCACATTATACACTATATGATCATAAATATCCGGACACCCCCAAATACATACGTTTTTCATATTAGATGTATTGTGCTGCCACCTACTGCCAGGTATTCCATATCAGCGACCTCAGTAGCCATCAGACATATTGAGAGAGCAGAATGAGGCCCTCCGCGGTACTTATTGACTTCGAACGTGGTCAGGTGATTGGGTGTCAATTGTGACATACGTCTGTACGTTAGATTCCCCTACTCCTAAACATCCATAGGTCCGCTGTTTCCGATGTGATAGTGAAGTGCAAACGAGAGACCGCCGACAGTTGGAGAAGGGTCGTAATGTATAATAGGCAGACATCTATCCAGACCATCACATAGGAATTCCAAACTGCATCAGGATCCGCTGCATATACTATGATAGACGGGAAATGAGAAAACTTGGATTTCATGGTCTAGCGGCTGCTCATAAGCCACACATCACGCCGGTAAATGCCAAACGAAGCCTCGCTTGGTGTAAGGAGCATAAACATTGGACGATTGAACAGTGAAAAAACGTTGTGTCGAGTGACGAATCACGGTACACAATGTGGCGATCCGATAGCAGGGTGTGGGTATGGCGAATGCCGGTGAACGTCATCTGCCAGCGTGTGTAGTGCCAACAGTAAAATTCTGACGCGGTGGTGTTATGGGGTGGTCGTGTATTTCATGGAAATGGCTTGCACCCCTTCTTGTTTTGCGTGACACTATCATTGATGTTTTAAGCACCTTCTTGCTTCCCACTGTTGAAGACCAATTCGGGAATGGCGATTGCATCTTTCAACGTGATCGAGCACGATTCGCAATGGTGCAAAATCGTTCAAGACCTTTTCCAGTATGTTTTGGAGAAGTGAAACGTGCGTGCCAAGTTAGTCGCTCACATCTTATCTCCAGAACCTGATTGAAATGCATCCTGCGGACGCTTATTTTCTGGGGAAAAACGTATCGGGTGACGAGACTTGTTGTTATCAATAAGAACACACTACAAAACTAGAAAGTGCAGAAATTCACATGAAGGGACAATGTTTCGACAACGTAAAGGACGTTAAGGGCAGTGTGACACACGCGTTGAACAACACCCCAAAGAATGACTTTCCTGTCTGTCTGAAATGGCTGTATGAACGTTCTGTGCATCGTACTCCAGTCAGTGGAGCGAGTCTCTCATAAAATTTCTCATGCTGGGTGATACTTATTAACGTTTAAACCACTCATCCCCCCTCCTACCCCCCCCCCCCAAGCGACGTAGGTGACGCTGCCAAGTAATTTGACACCCATGGGGCCACAAATGACAAATGTAGGGAAATATTCCAAAAGTCATCCACAAATGTTGAACATATGACTCCACCAGTGACGTACCTCCCTACACGTGCAGCCATTAGGCTTGCCGATCCTAGCTTAGTCGGTAGCGGGCAGCACTCCATATCGCTCCGCTGGGTTACGCTATTTTCGAACACCTTTTGTAAGTGTGATCTGTTCTGCAGGTAGAAATTACAAAATTAACGTCCTCCCTGTAAAAAAGGAAAAGCTGTTTCTATTTCGCGTTTCTTTCCTTTTGTCCCTGCTTGTCTTCTTTACAGACTTTATGTTGTAAAGAACACGTAAGTCATTTACTAGTAGCGATGCGATTCGAAATCTTATATTTATATACATGCAACGCTATACGTTAGGTTTGCTTCTGCTGTACTTTGCAGTTAAGCGGAGTAGATCGCGAAATTGGTAAACAAAATAATGAATATTACCTCAATGTAAACACATATATGTCTAACGCAGTACAAAATAATACTGCCTGCCAGACGCAAGACTCGAAACCTGCGTCCCACGCTCTGAAGTCACGCACGTAGACATGGGACCACACCGAGCGCTTGATTTGGGTTGGGATGATCAGGTGTGACATACTGATAGGCTCCACAGCTCCCCATGCGACGAGGTGCGTCATCTGGTAACGGCACACTGTACTTCACTTTTCGGGCATTTCCCGGTATTTGCGGCCCCACGTGACTTGTATTAACGTGAGACCTGAGTTTCTCCTGGCGTATACAACTTTCAAATAACTTCCGGGAATTCAGCCAGGTAACACTCTCAGCGACCGCCGATATTTCGGCGGTAGAACACCCCGCCATTTTCGAGGCAAACTGCAACGGACGGGCGACGTACATGCAAATTTAAAACCTCGGTTCTCGGACTGAAGCAGGAAAGATAACACACACACTGAACACTAGTGCCATCAAAGATGACCAAAGTCAGAGCTATCGATGGTGAGACTACGAATTCACGGGTGAGGTAGCATTGACTCTGTCCCTCTGTTTCTTGACAAGGGAGAGAGCCGGATTCCAAACAGAGTTAAACAGAAACCTCAATCCCTGTTAAAGAGGGAGTTCTGAGTCAACACCTATGTCAACTGCCTTTTTGCCTTACGTAGGAAACACGTCCAACAAGATCGGTCGTATTTTACGGAAATACGATGTGAAATGTGTTTTCCGACCTCCATCTAAAATTAGAGCGCTTTTGAGTTCCGTTAAGGAAGATCTCGGACAGCATAAGGCGGGTGTATATCGCATTCCTTGTAGCTGCGGCAGGGCATATATTGGTCAAACCATCAGGACCGTGGAGGACCGATGTACTGAGCATAAACGGCACACACGATTACAGCAGCCAAGTAGATCTGCTATTGCCCTACATTGCTTGGATACTGGTCACCCAATGTTATACTGTATAATAACACCGAGATATTGGCATGCACGTCCAGCTATTGGTACAGTGTTATTAAGGAGGCAGTTGAGATTAAATTAGTGAGCAACCTCGTTAACAGGGATGGAGGTTTCTGTTTGAACTCTGTTTGGAATCCGGCTCTCTCCCTTGTCGAGAAACAGAGGGAGCGAGTCAATGCTACCTCACCTGTGAATTCGTAGTCTCACTATATATATACTAACATGGTATCTGTTCTTTCGGACATGTCCGAAAGAACAGATACATTGTTAGTAAATATAAAGTTAAGGCTCGCCGGCCACTTGACCATCTTCTTCTGTGCAAATGCACAAACAGTGCCCGAACTCTTACGGGAATCGGCAACGCGCCGCGAGTAATGAGTGTAAGGGGGAGGGGGGGTTACGGGGGGGGGGGCACTACGAATGTAGTGTGGGTCAATACGTTGAGAATGTGGGTTTCGCGGGAGACGTGCCTGCAGTCGCGCTGTCCTCTGTGTCCTCGGTGGCTCAGATGGATAGAGCGTCTGCCATGTAAGCAGGAGATCCTGGGTTCGAGTCCCGGTCGGGGCACACATTTTCATCTGTCCCCGTTGACGTATGTCAACGCCTGTAAGCAGCTAAGGGTGTTCATTTCATTGTAATTTCGTAGTCTCACTATCGATAGCTCTGACTTTGGTCGTCTTTGGTGGCACTAGTGTTCAGTGTGTGTGTTGTCTTTCCTGCTTCAGTTCGAGAACGGAGGTTTTAAATTTGCATGTATGTCGCCTGTCCGTTGCAGTTCGCCGAAATATTGACGGTCGCTGAAAGTTTGAAAGTTGTATTAACGTACTTGTCTCAACGTCATCTACATCGCTTTGGGGGCTTTTAAACGTTAACAAGTTTCACCCTGTATATCGACAGCGATACGGCTTCCCTAGCTGTTTTCAGTGACATTGCAGGTGAGCTTCGTTCATTTCTGCGAGGCACTTACGTTGCTGTAACAATGGCGGAACGTGTAGCTGAAACGACATACAGCATCACTGAAACAGGTCAGCAGTGAAACAGGTCAACATTTATTCCCCTTCGTACAGCTCATAGTTTCAGAATCGAATAAATCAAGATCTTTACACATTTTATTCACTTTCACTCATTACTTTTCTGGGTATTTCATCGTTTAGAAGAAAGTTATTGATAGGCCAAGTGTTGAGGGGAGCTCTTAGAGAAGTAAAAAAATCATTAAGAAAATACTACACCGAACTCCAACCACTCCATCATTCTGACCTACTTCGTATAAAATTGTAAGCGTTAGAGCAGGCGAGGGGAGGGAGTGTCTGCATTCAGGTCGCACCCCGAGGTTCTCAGAAGCGGGTCAGCGCGAATGAAGAGCCGCGGCCCGCCGGCTAATGAGAGGCTGCGCTGTGCCTGCTGCAGCCAGCCGCATCGGTGTGCTCGCCGTTAATCTCTCTGCCCTCAAAATATCCTTCTACGACCAACAGTCTCACGTGGGCGTAAAACCTACAGCATTGGGTCACAGTTTCATTTACTATCAGGATACAATGTTTCGAGGTTTAATGCTTCAGTTCCATCTCATCTGCAGCAAATATTTAGCAGGGATTTGACATCCTGTTGCTATAGTTGGACGTTGTATAGAACGCTTGGAACGATGAACTTGTCACTGATTTATATATACTAAGATGGTATCTGTTCTTTCGGACATGTCCGAAAGAACAGATACCATCTTAGTGGGGGTCCGCAGCTCATGGTCGTGCGGCAGCGTTCTCGCTTCCCACGCCCGGGTTCCCGGGTTCGATTCCCGGCGGGGTCAGGGATTTTCTCTGCCTCGTGATGACTGGGTGTTGTGTTCTGTCCTTAGGTTAGTTAGGTTTAAGTCGTTCTAAGTTCTAGGGGACTGATGGCCAAAGATGTTAAGTCCCATAGTGCTCAGAGCCATTTGAACCATTTTTTGAACCATCTTAGTATATATATATAGTTAAGGCTCACCGGCCACTTGACTATCTTCTTCTCCTGTGCGAATGCACAAACAGTGCCCGAACTCTTACGGGAATCGGCAACGCGCCGCGAGTAATGAGTATAATGGGCGGGGGAACTACGAATGTAGTGCCGGACAATACGTTGAGAATGTGGGTTTCGCGGGAGACGTGCTAGAGATAAATCCCTGCAGTCGCGCTATCCTCTGTGTCCTCGGTGGCTCAGATGGACGCTGGCACGCTAGCTCAGCGTGTTCTGTCAGAGGGTTTAGCTCTGTAATAAAAGAACTGAGCGATCGGACCAACGAACAACCTGAACGGGTGTCATCCGACGTCCACCACGAACAAATTCAACGAACAATATCGAATAAAATGAGATTTAAACAAAAAAGAAAAAAAAGATGGATAGAGCGTCTGCCATGCAAGCAGGAGATCCCGGGTTCGAGTCCCGGTCGGGGCACACATTTTCATCTGTCCCCTTGACGTATGTCAACGCCTGTAAGCAGCTGAGGGTGTTGATTTCATTGTCATTGTCACTGATTGATTTCTTTATAGCGTTTACCTGTTCTGGTGGAACACTGGTTGTAATTACTGAACTCGTTACTTTGTTGCATCTTTGGTACTTGATGATTAGGCCACATAGTTTTCATAGCAAAAGTGTTTCTGTAAAGCATATATGATGTATAAGGTCTTTCGTTTATATGTCCTTCTTTGCGCAGTTGACGATTTCGTGATCTGTCAATAGTAACTGGTCGTATTCTGCTCACAGTAAACTTTGTCTTATATGAAATAATAAGCGTGATAAGTAGTGACTAAAAATTACGTTTTACTGTGAATAAGTTAGTAAATAGACACTGCGGTTAAGTGAGAAATGAATTGTTATTTGAAGCGGAATATTTAACTTTGACGTTATACGTCTCAACCTGCCGAAGCTTAATATTTGCGCCGGCCAGAGTGGCCGAGCGGTTGTAGGCGCTACAGTCTGGAACCGCGCAGCCGCTACGGTCGCAGGTTCGAATCCTGCCTCGGGAGTAGATGTGTGTGATGTCCTTAGGTTTAAGTAGTTCTAAGTTCTAGGAGACTGATTTAGGAACAGGGTACCAGGTCACAAGTATTGTGAAGCCACGTGCTAGCCTTACGCAGGTGACAAATAACACACGGAACTCGTGTAAGGATTTTGACGAAGAGAATCAGGTTATTAGACTAGATGGAGTAGGGAACGGCCTGGTTAAAGACAGAAATTACAGTATTACGGGTTGACCTGGATGAAATAGGAGTAGGAACTATCTCCACACACAAGTGTGAGATTTTTGGAAGTCCTAAATCGCCATGACCAACCCTGGTTTAACACTAGTGTCAGCTGTCTCAGCATAGAGGCTGCTACTGACTGAAATGAAATCGCACATGAGTTCAGTGCCTGTTGCTACAACTGGGAGATCGATATAAACTAGACATGGCCTACACTTGGATAAGAGAAGGAAAGATAGAATGGATGAGCTTCTTGCTCACTTGCTTACTGGTGTGACTTAGGTACTCTTTTTATGTTAGAATCAGGATGCAGGCAACTTGAACCGGTCGTTGTGGCCGAGCGGTTCTAGGCGCTTCAGTCCGGAACCGCGCTGCTGCTACGGTCTCAGGTTCAAATCCTTCCTCGGGCATGGATATGTGTGATGTCCTTCGGTTAGTTAGGTTTAAGTGGTTCTAAGTCGAGGGGACTGATGACCTCAGATGTTAAGCCCCATAGTGCTTAGAGCCATTTGAACCATTTGATTCAGGCAACCTCTTATGAAAGAATACATAACAGGAGAGCCCCACAAAATGCCCAAGGACGCACAGAAAAGTAGGGTTACCTTATTTCATCAGAACGTTGGAGTAATTCAGTAATAAGAAAGAAGAGCTTATTGTCTGTTTGGAAAATTCGGAGCTCGGAAAAGAAACACAGTCTATGCCTATCTGAGCATCACATAGCCACAAGGTTAGATAAGGTAAATATAAAAGGTCACACTCCAGCGTCTTATTAATGTAGAACTAATATGGAAAAGGGAAGAGTTTTTCCGTGTATTAAGACAAAACAGAAGGTCAGAATCATTGAGACACGTAGATTTTGTAGTGATCAGCAAACAGAAGCATTTGCTTGTGAATTAGTGTTAACAATAGTTCACTTTTAATTGTATATATATATATCCCAACTAGGAAATTTCGAAATGTTTATGAGGAATATGGAGTCCTTACTCTGCTATCCGTCACAGAGAAACAAGTAGTTAATAATCCTTGGTGATTTCAATGTAGATTCTCTAAAGATTTTTTGATAGGACAAGTGATCTCGAAAACTTATTTTAATCCTACAATTTGATTTCAGTAATTAACTTTCCAGCATGGGCGGATAAAGACAGTAGGAAATTAATTGATAATTATTTCTTTGATGAAGCTCAAAGAAAGGAAATAACTGTATACCCAGTAACAAATGCTCTCTCTGATCATGATGCACAATTAGTTAGCATAAATAAGCTACCGCCTTACAGTACAGATACTCCTCAGTGGGAACCAGAATATTTAATGACAACAGAAAAAAGTTTTTAAGAATAGTCTGCGAGTGATGACCTGGGTTGGAATTTAAAGTTAAACAAATTCTGACATAATATTTAAGCTGTTCCATGATAAATTCATGTCGTTATTTGAAAACAGCTTCTGACATCAAACAGTAAGAAAGGACATTAAACAGCCATGCAAAATTATTTCAGACTGTAAGAACAGCAGACCTGCACGAGGAGATAAAGATAGGTGAAAGAGAACAATAGGCCACTTGCAAGCAGTATCAGAAGTGTGCTCCCATGGAAAATCATGTCCATGCTAACTACGTTTAACGACATTAGACAGTATTGTGTTTTGGACCCACAGTTCCAGGTTTGTATTACTCGCACCATGTTATATTTCTTTACGATTGGTATTCGAAGTTAACTTTGTCAAATGTTTGTCTTTCAAATGTACAGTTATCCAACACTCCTTTTGTAACAATTCACGGAAAAGAATATCCGTCTCTGTGGACCTAGTAACTTTTGTGCAGTTGAGACGTCAGTACACCTTAACTGTACTTTAACTTTCGTTTCAGTTATCCGATTCTATTTTCATCCTTTGGGTCCATATTTCTTCATCAATCAGACGAGGTAATATGCCGTTACAATGTCTTCACACATTGCTTGTAATCCGTGAATGGTTGTTACTTGTTGAATGCTGTCATAACCTGAACTTCTCCTTTACTGTCTTTGTTGTAGAGCTGCAGCACTTTATTTCCTGTATTTAATTTTTACTGGTTACCTCTAATGAAAATTAGTAACAATCGATGACGACGAGTTAGATATAAATATTTCTTTGTAGCTTCAGGTGTCAAGGGCTTCCATTTTTTCAGTAAACTATCTAAATAAACGTTCAACAGAACACATGAAACGATGGTACTGTTGTTTGTACATACGTTTCCAAACGCCCATCGGATGCTTCGGTGTTACATGATTTCCTAACATCCGTCCGAATTACGAGGAATTACTTCGTCTTGTGAGTCGTCACGAATTGCGCTCCTAAGCCAACCTCTTCATCTCAGAGTAGCAATTGTACCCTACGTTGGATATATTCCAGTCTCTGTCTTGCCTTACAATTTGTACATTCTAAAGCCCCCTCTAGTACTACGGAGTGTATTTCCTAACGTCTCAACACATACCCTATGTTCATGTCTTTTCTTTTTGTCATCGTTTTCCATGTGTTCCTTTCTTCGCCGATTCTGCTGAGAACTCTCTCAGTTAACTTAATTTGCAACTTTCTTTTTTGTACCACCACATCTCAAACGCTTCGATTCTCTTCTGTTCCGGTTTTTTCACATTCCGTGACACACTACCATACTACGCTTTGCTCTAGAAATTCATTCTCAGACGTTTCTTCCTCAAATGTATGTCTAGGTCTGACACAAGTAGACTCCTCTTGATCAGGAATGCCCTCTTTTCCTATGCTAGCCTGCTTTTTGTGTTCTATGTGTTTTGTTGCTTCGTCCGTCATGAATTATTTTGCTTCCAAGACAGCACAATTAATGAACTTCATCTACTTTTTGATCGCCAGTTCTAATTCGAATTTCTCGCTATTCTCTTTGCTGCTACTTTACATTACTTTTGTCTCTTTCCGGTTCACACTCAAGCCATTATGCTGTATTCATTACATTGTTTACTTCCATCAACAGATGTCATCAGCTAATCTTATCACTGAACTTTCATCCCAGTCTTAAACCTCCGTTAAATTTCTGTCACTGCTTCTTCGATGTGTAGATTGAACAGCAGAGGCGAAGTATTGCAGTCCTGTCTTACACCCTTTTTAATCCGAGTACTCCATTTGTGATTTTCCAATCTTTTTGTCCACTCTTGGTTCCTGTACATATTACCCACCTATTTTACTATTTAGAACACTTTGCACCGTTCTATATCTTCGAATGTTTTTTCTAAATCAGAAAATTCTGTAAACAAGTCTTGATTTTTCTTTAGTCTTGCCTCCATTATCAAGCTTAATGTCAGAACTGTGTCTCTTGTGTCTTTACCTTTCCTAAAGCCAAACTGATCGTCATCTAACACACCATTAGTTTTCTTTTTCATTCTTCTGTATATTATTCTTTGCAGCAGTTCGTATGCACGATATATTAAGCTGACTGTGCATTAGTTTTCGCACTTATCCTATCTCGCCTTTTTCAGAATTGTGTGAATGACATTTTTCCGAAAGTTTGACGGTACGTCGCGAGTCTCACAGATTCTACACACCAACTTAGATAATCGATTGGTTGTCATTGCCCACGACGATTTTAAAAATTCCGATGTAATGTTGTCCTTTCCTTCTCCGTTATCTGATCTCAAGTCTTCCAGAGTTATTTTAAATATTTACTCTAATACCGGATCCCAAACGTCTTCCATACCGATTCCTATTTATTTTTCTATCACGTCATCGGAAAAGCCCCGTCACTGAGACCTTCGTTGTACTGTTTCACCTACCTGCTCTCTTCTTTGCGTTTAATAGTGAAATCCACTGGTCTCTTACCACCCTTACTTTTAATTTCCGCCGGCCGTGGTGGCCTAGCGGTTCTACGCGCTACAGTCTGGAGCCGTGCGACCTCTACGGTCGCAGGTTCGAATCCTGCCTCGGGCATGGATGTGTGTGATGTCTTTAGGTTAGTTAGGTTTAAGTAGTTGTATGTTCTAGGGGACCGATGACCTCAGAAGTTAAGTCCCATAGTGCTCAGAGCCATTTGAACCTTTTTTTTTTAATTTCCACCCTTGCTTTTAATTTCATCGAACTTTTGACTAGTCTGTATGCTGAGTCGATCATCATGTGAAGAAAATTTCTATTCTGAATACTTCACATCTTTCCTGCTGCCCTTTCGCTATGGTTGTCCTACAATCCGTATTTATTTCATTCCCAAGAGATTTATATTGCCGTATTCCTGTCTTTCCACGCTCTTTTTTACTTCCTCCTTTCGTCGATGACCTAGAGTATTTCTTCTGTTACCCAAGGTTCCTTCGCAGTAGCTTGTAGCTACGTTTGTCTGTCCAACATCTGTGGTTACACATTTTTAGGTATGACCAATTGCCTTCAAGTGAACTGCCTACTCTGATATTCCGTATTGCAGCATCCGCATCCTTAGCAAACTTCAAACGCATCTCATCAGTCCTCATTACTTCAGTATCCCTTCCATACTGATTGTTACGAACGATCCTCTAAGGCTTCAGTCTAGTCTTCATCATTACCAAATTGTGATCTGAATCTATGTCTGCACAAGGGTACGCCTTATCGTCCAATATGACTTCGGAATACGTGATGTAATCCATCTGGAATCTTTCTTGTCTCCAAGTATACATCATCCTCTGATCCTTGAAATCAGTATTCGCTATTACCATCTGAAATTTATTTCAGGAATGGTTAGTGTCTCTCTTCTTTCATTCCTACTGACAAACTCATATTTTCTTCTGTTCCTCGGTATGCCGTAAAAACTGTTTCTGTTACATTCCTGTAATTTTCATGTAGTTTCACAAGAGAGAAGAATTTCATTGAAGTGCTTTTTACCTTTCCAGAAGCCAGTTTGCTTATCTGAAGCATGGTAGTATTATCTAAAACCTTGTGGTTATTTCATATACCCTATTATATTAAACCCTATATGTCTAAATTTATAAGTATAGCATCACCACCAAACGTACACTATGTGATCAAAAGTATCGGGACACCTGGCTGAAAATTATTCACAAGTTCGTGGGGCCCTCCGTCGTTAACGCTGGAATTCAATATGGTGTTGGCCCACCTTTAACCTTGATGAGAGCTTCCACTCTCGCCGGCATACGTTCAGTCAGTTGCTGGAAGGTTCCTTGGGGAATGGCAGCCCATTTTCACGGAGTGCTGCACTGAGGAGAGGTATCGATGTCGGTCGATGAGGCTAGGCACGAAGTCGGCAATCCAAAACATCCCAGAGTTGTTCTCTAGGATTCAGGTCAGGACTCTGTGCAGGGTAGTCCATTACAGGGATGTTATTGTCGTTTAACCACTCCACCACAGGCAGTGCATTATGAATAGGTGATCGATCGTGTTGAAAGATGCAATCGCCTTTCCCGAATTGCTCTTCAACAATGGGAAGCAAGAAGGTGCTTAAAACATCAATGTAGGCCTCTGCTGCGATAGTGCCATGCAAAACAACAAGGGGTGCAAGTCATCTCCATGAAAAACACGACCACACCGTAATACCATTACCTCCAAATTTTACTGTTGGCACTAGACGCGCTGGCAAATGACGTTCACCGGGCATTCGCCATACCCACACCCTGCCATCGGATCGCCACATTGTGTACCGTGATTCGTCACGCCACACACCGTTTTTCCACTATTCAATCGTCCAATGCTTACGCTCCTTACACCAAGAGAGGCGTCGTTTGGAATTTACAGGCGTGATGTGTGGCTTACGAGCAGCCGCTCGACCATGAAATTCAAGTTTTCTCATCTCCCGTCTAACTGTCATAGTATTTGCAGTGGATCCTGATGCAGTTTGGAATTCCTCTATGATGGTCTGGATAAACGTCTGCCTATTACGCATTACGACCGTTCTCCAATTGTCGGCGTCCTCTGTTAGTCAGCAGACGAGATCGGCCTGTACGCTTTTGTGCTGCGCGTGGCCCTTCACGTTTGCACTTCACTATCACAACGGAAACGATGGACCTAGGGATGCTTAGGAGTGTGCAAATCTCACGTACAAAGGTATGACCCAAGTGACACCCAATCACCTGACCACGTTCGAAGTCCGTGAGTTCCACGGAGCGCCCCATTCTGCTCTCTCACGATGTCTAATGACTACTGAGGTCGCTGATATGTAATACCTGTCAGTAGGTGACAGCACAATGCACCTAATATGAAAAAGGTATGTTTTTGTGGGTGTCCGGGTACTTTTGGTAAAATAGTGTAATCATGATTAAACACTGGCTGTGTCCTAGTCTACTCGCAGGGTTGTCTCGTCCAAAGCTAGCTGATGAAATCAAGAAAACGTAATATTTTCACTTTACCAAAGTATCATTCATTCCTGTCATAGTTGTGTCACCAATGATGCTGTTTTCATTTCCATATTTCTATGTTTTACTTCGTGGATTTGCATTGTGTCAGTTTTTATACTGATGTCCCCATACCCTTCTTTCAGAGAAATCGACCTACGTCCTCTCTTTCTTCTTTATTGAGATATTTTTGTATCTACAAGTTTCTTTCTGCTTCAACTCATTGCATGCGGGGGACACTATACTTAAAAGGATTAATTTCTACTTCTCTCTTCTTTTCTTTTGGTAGTATTACGATAACAAAATAACAGTGCTTCTGAATACAGTATTTTGCATTCAAATGCGGGATGACGCAGAGCTCCACACTCAAACTTCCACAGACAGCAGTGTGGACCAAAACAGGAAAAAAAGTGTGGTATACATTTCTCTTCGGCATCTATAGTTTGGGATGAGGGAGCATAGACCGAAACAAAACAAAAAAATCAGTGAATGTAGGCTCTAAAATGCACACTTTGATATCTATGAACACTTGTTCAGTACAAGAGATACGTTCTCCAGTAGCGAAGATGAACAAGTGTTATTGGATCTAAACGTATGAACTTTAGAGCAGATGTTTAGTGGACTTTTTTTCTTGTTTTGGTTCATACTACTTCCTCTCAGATACGGAAAGCAAAGAGCTTTCAGTAGAAGACATGTGTCTCACAGTATCAAGATGAACAAGTGCTCATAGTTCTTAAGGTGCGGATTTTAGAACCCATTTTTACTAGACCTTTCTTTTTCTAGTTTTGTTTGACGTATGTGACAAACTTTCAGAGGTTGCAGTATGGAATTGCGCAAAATTTTCTGGAACCTGTATTGTGAGAGCACACTGTTGTTCGAAACACAGATTTGTACGCCTGTAGGAGAAGATATGCATTCATTTCATGCTTGGTGCATCAGAAGATTGTTGTAAAATAGTATGCAGACAGAGAACCATGTGCCACTCCATCCTTTACAACTTCTCGGACAGGACTCTTTCCTGATATACTTTTTATGTTCCTTCTTACCGAGTGAGGGTGCACTGTGATTGGCCTCGCATTCGCGAGGAATGGTTTCAGCTTTCGCCCGCGCCACGTGATTTCCTAAATCGATTAACGCGAATATCTGGATGATTCCTTTGAAACATACATATATTTCTCTATCCTTGTTCTACTCACGTTGGGTACTGTCTCTAACGACATTGTCATCAACAGGACATTAAATCCTAATTTTCCTCAACTTTTCTTCCAGTGTTTCTTCATTACTTACTTTGTCTGCACAATATTTTTTTAACAGCCTTCTGATGCACGAAATATGAAATGATTGTAGATTCTTCTGCTACAAGTGTTCCAGTCTGTGTTTCTATAATACAGTTTCAAGAGCTTTTTACGCAATTCCATACAAATGTTTGACATCAGGGAGAACTCTTTTGTTGATCTTAAGTACCTCTGCAGTGTTTGTCTCATTCAGATTTTTTCTTTTTTTTCAACCATCTTGCGTAACCTTGTTTCTTTTGTCCTAGAAGTTGTTCTACTCTTATACAGTAATCATCCCAGTTTTTATTTCAAGCAAATTATTTTACTGTTCTCCATCACCTTCTTTGCTGGATTAATCTTAACCAAATCCTTCGCTAATAATGCTATTCATTATATTTATTAGCAGATCTTAAACAGGACAGAAAACTTCGAAAACTTCTGGCTCTGTGGTCTGGCCGGTATAATCATGTTATTGACAACAGAGCTCGCTGAGTTCCAAGTCAAAGATTTTCTTTCCACGAATGCCTACGAAATAATTCTTTTGCTAGAAATTTATGGTTTGATTCATTCCTGCTAGAAATTTATGGAAATGGAAGCAGAAGTTATAACGAGTGCTGGTGAAATTATGCATTCAGGTCAGTGGCATTTATTTTGGATTACTACATGACAGCACTGAGTTCAGTTATAATATTCTAGAATGAATGTTTCACTCTGCAGTGGCGTGAGCTCTGTTTTGGAACTTCCTGACTATTAAAATCTATTAATACCTATTCTCTACCGACCAAACATAACATAAAGTATCTTATGCTCTGGCATGCATGACAATAAAAAGGGATATTGCGGAGAAAGGCAAAGTTCCGGCTTCAGATCCTGGTCTGGATCTCTGGTCTAATCTCACACGTAGTTTCTTAGCTGTGAAAACGACTTCTGAAAACAAACTGTAGCTTGTGGCTGAGCCATTTTTGCGACGGAAACATTTCTGCGAGCCGTCCTAGTTCCATCAGTAGGTGCGTCCTTGTGTGTGTGTGTGTGTGTGTGTGTGTGTGTGTGTGAGAGAGAGAGAGAGAGAGAGAGATTTCATGAGTCCTCGTATATCTATAGTTTTGTGTTCGTTTAGGATTATTCTGCACACGGTACCTCGAAAATTTATTAGTTTTATTAACCTTGTTAACACATGTGACCAAGACGTAGCACACAAATCAGGTGAGTGAGACACAAAGCGCCACGCGGCCCTTTTCGCCGGAGGTTCGATTCCTCCCTCAGGAATGGGTGTGTGTGTTCTTCTTAGCATAAGTTAGTTTAAGTGGTGTGTAAGTCTATGAAGATCTCAACAGTTTTGACCCTTAGGAATTCACACACATTTGAACATTTTGAGACACAAAGCATTCAGGTTCAGGTGTTCATATTTGTCCAGTTTTTCCATAGTAAGAAAGCAGGCTACTGGATAGCGGGATTGATCTTACACCCAAACCTCCAGATGTCAGACATTCAGAACGGTGCCAAACGTTCTTTGTTGATAGAGTATCAACCAGATCTCCCATTTGATTCGTACTATGTGCTGTCGTTCAGCAGACAGGGCGAAAATATCAACTAACAGTAACACCAGAACAACGAAACATATAAAAAGCATTACTGTAAGTAACTAACACCTGTTGCTTCGTGGGAAAGTTGAGAGAGCATTAGATCCTTCTATCAAGAGTACAGGGTTCAAATTCGACTGAGGATATTTCGTTACTGTGTTAGGCGTGAAAGTGTAGTATAGAACAAAGCGTTTATGACATGTGAAAGGGCTGTTTGGAGTTTATAGCAACGTACACTTGGCAATCTGCTTTCGCTTCGTTTCTTTGAAAGTAGTAAACGTATACATTTGTAGTTTCACAAAATGCACAATCAGAACAGAAAGATAAAGAAACAATTGCATCACACGTGCGGAAGTAATAGTAATAATAATAATTAATAATAAACAAAATAATAAAATCAGTAACAAGTATATAACATTCAGCTAATAAAGCGAAAGGAGACTGCCAAAAGAACATTGCTACAAATTGCGAAAAATGCATTTACATGTCAGAAACATGTCCTCCCATACGGCAGTTTCCCATGTAAACAGTTAAAACTACTGTCGTCAGTGGGGTTTGGAAGCTCTACCTTCTCACCCACGCGAGACGTACAACACAAACACTCACAAATACGCTTTTTCTGTGCGCTGTAGCTCTGGTGATACTTTGAGTTACCGATTACTCACCTTCTACTGGACTACAACACACAGCACAAACTAAATCGCTGTTTTGGTTGGATACACTGTCGACAAACAACGTTTTTTCCGAGCTTAGTGTCTGACATCTGTAGGTTGTAATGAACATACCTTGGCAAATTAATTTCCACTCCTGCTTGAAGCAAAATAAATTTAGAAAAACTTACAAACGTCCTTGATATACTTCTATTTCATTCTCATACAGCTGTACTCAATTAAACGCAATGATGTTCTGATAATCTCTGTTCTTAAAAGTTGATGCAATTAATGTCTTGAAATTAAGTCGTAAAATACATTTTCACCAGTGAATACCTGCGTTAATGAGTGAACCTATCGCTGGTCATAAGCATTCCAGCGTGACACACGTTCGCTCTGCTGCATAATAGCAACCAGGATTCTCCTGTTTTTCTACCATTACTTTTAAGTTTGCTGTTATGTTTCTCTTACCACACACCAATAACTCAACTCAGTGGATTCAGTCCAAAATCCAAACAGTTCAGCTCAGATAATGATTGGAATGGTAGCCTGCATCTTCAGACTATTGGAAGGGAATTTACAAAACGATTCGAGCCAGCTTCTCGCTGTGTTTCTACCGATTTGCATGAAGCGTAATGGTATCCACCAACGTCGAGTTGTTTCTAGAAGCTCTGGCTGAATGCTCAACATCGTGAGCAGACTCATGTTCCATTCACGAACACTTTACATTGAAATGTTGCATGTTACATCGTTTTCAATGCTGTCAATTATATCCCTGCATTTTTTTCAGATTTCACACAGTAAGTGTTACATCTCAATGTGTTTATAAAGCTCTTCGTGTGGCTAATTAAAGTCATACCTTCGCAAACAAAGTTAAAAGAGAAAGCGCCCCACCTCACCTTTTAGCACGTAACTGTATAATATGTTAGGCTGCAATCGGCCTACGCCGTACTGACTCACACCAAGGGTAAATATGTGGCATTTAACTTGCTGTTATAGGGTATGTGTCCTATACGTCCATGATTCTAACGTAACAGTGATGACTGTAAAATAAATGACAAAGAAAACATATTGGAACATGTAATGCGGGTTCACGAGATTACTGAAGCTTCGGGACGACTTGTGAGTTGGATGCATGGCCGATTCACAGTTAAAGAAAATCATGAACCGTTGTTCTTGTACTTCTCCAACGAAAACCACAAATTTCCCATTATCAATACTTTTTTTTTAAAAAAAAAAATACAAGTGATTGATGTAAACATGCATTCGTTACCAGAAGCTTCAGTTACGCTGTGTAAAAAATTGAACTGCCGACCTTTACATAAATGTCATACAAACTGTGCCGAGATGTTACTATTTGTATCGTTGTAATTTTTATGGATTTTACTGACTGTGTACGCTATGACACCACAAACTTTTTTGTATATCATTACTATATGAATGTAACTACAAATTCTGCCAAAGCCAATTTTTCATTGAGAATGCAGACATGTCGTAATAGATAAAGAAAAGATTTTAATCCTTCTGCAAACCCTTGAACTCTACCTACGGTTGCGTCCAGAATTTTTAACAACACATTGAAAGTCGTTTGTAGCAAGCGCAGTTAGGTACGTTTTTATTCTTTTCTGTCATTGTGTAGGTAGTTAATTGACAGATTTTATATATTCTGTAATACTTTTTGTCTCCACTATTGATCTGTTGACAGTCTGAAGATTACCATTGGCTGGTCGAAATCGGTTAAGGCATTGTAAAACGCTTGTGTGGCTGCATTGCAAAATGTAAAAGAAAAAACATTATCCCATTACATTCATAACCGGAAGATGTTAGTTACTCAAAACACAGAACTGGAATATGTATGAATCCCTTCATTCTGTTCCCTCTGTCTTCTGTTATTATATGTAAATTTATTCTCATACTTTCATGGATCAGTTATATGAATGGGTCAAAGGTTTCACAAATAAGGAATGTTCTGTTTAGAAGTATTACTCTCATTTATTTACACATATATTTCCGAAACTGACGTCATTATTAGTTAAACAATTTGTGGTTGCATAGGTATATATGTAGATAATTTGAGATTGTCTTTTTAACACACACATACAGAATCAATATGGTAATCTTGAACACATTTTATATGACATGTCTCTGGTATACTCCATTTCATTGTACATACTGTATATTATAATCATATAATTATATCAACATATAGTTCCATGCTATCAGTTTACTGAAATAAATTAAAGCACTCGTAAGTGCTATGGCAAAGAGGTATACATAAAGTAGCCCTAAATCGTTCCTGAGGTAATAGTTTCTGAGCAATTAAGAATTAAACTTTGCTTATGCTCGATCAAAAATTGAAGACCAGCTCTACAGTGCTAATAACAAATCTTATGTCTGCCACAGCAGTCCAGTATTTGAAAACGATGTGGGTCACAGTTGTCTACCGTAAAAAGAAGAAACTCATATGAGTTATGACACAAAGTTACACATCACGATTTTTGGTATTACGTATTGCAGGTACGACAGGATATCTAGTGTGAGCTGTTACTTACATAATGTAACAGCAATAGCACTAATTGTTTTTCCTGAGATTACTTGTATGGAACTTTTAAGAAAAGTTTAAAATAATTTCAGCATTTCTTGGTGCAAAAATAAGAGTGAAGAAGTATTCTATGTAATTTTACATCTGTATACGTGCTTTTACCCCACAAATTTCAGAAAAAGTTAACAAAATGTAGATAATGTATTTGTGTATATGATAATGGTGTGGAACAGCTAGCTCTGCATTAGCAGTTACATAAGTATTAATGTGTAATCCTGAGATAAAAACAATTTGTTTTTTGTAAGTCATATAGATTCTGGTTGATCACTATTGATTTTCTAAAGCATGATTACAGTATGTACATCGACTTTGATCAAAAACCAATAAACCTGAGGTTAAATTAACACTTTCATAATTTATCATTAAATTTTTCTTTGCAATTGTTTTTGAAATAACAACAAATATATAAAACAACTTTACAATTTGATTTCCGTAAACCACAGTTTATAAAGAGATGTATTTTTCTTATTAAAATAACAATATCAATAACTGTTTCTAGAAATCAGAATACTAGGCAGACGAAGCCAATAAAGTGTAGAAATAATCTGCACATTTTACCACACAAATACATTGTTGGCATTTAAGTATCTTAAATCACTTTGTACTCTGTTAATTAAAAACTGAAACAACAATTGCAGCTGTTTTTGTTCCAATAAAATAACTGTTGTTCTTTGAGGATTTGTTCCCAATTGTTGTACAAAAATGAGTCACTTGTGAGGCATATTTCAAAAAATTGTGAAATTATAATCCCTGATATATGTATAAAGATCATACACTGCTATGATTGTGCACAACATTCAGCTATGACAATCTAAACTATGACAACAGATAATCTAGTCAATTTCACATGGCACATACCACTTCTGTATAACATGAACGACTCATACTATTATTACATACATAATTACAACACAAAGGACATACATATGTTGACTCATAAGGAACTTGCCATTCATTAACACAACAAAGACTTCTGGAATAGACACTAGACGAGCTCTCTTAGATCTATAATATACTCCATGCAATTTTAATATTGTACACGTTTCAACACAAACTCTGACACTGACATTCTTTTTCGAAAGGCCATTTGTATGTACGATGGAATCAGATCAGTTTCAACCACTATGCATCAGGCACCAAAGAAGGCAACTGTGCACATAAAAATGGAAAATGCTTTATGGGACCCCATCCACACAAGGGGTCATAAACGTGGCTCTGAAGGCCAGCTCCAAAGACTAAACTTACTGTAACTTTCAACGGTTTAGAATGTGTATATTGGCACCTGAATAAACAACTAGCATTTCTGAATATTTTCGGGATGCAAAATGTTGAAATTTCTTGTATACGAAAAATTGTCTTTCACAAAAAAATGTAGAAACACTGTCACAAGGCCTCATGAATCTTTATACTTTATTTCTTCTTGCTACTGATGCGTTTGTACTTTGGTGAGGACTTCGTAATTTTAAGAAACAGCGAAAGTAAAATATACATTAGCACAAGTGTTCAACAATTTTTAGCTAAATAATTTCTTCTCTCTCGTTACCAGATATCGCAAATGCTCCTAAACACATCAAAAAACTTTTTCTTGTGCAGTACAGAGCAAAATTCTGATTTGAGGTACCTGCACGCAGGTTACTACATTTCTTTGTTTCTTTATTGCTAAAATGATCCGGAGCAACCCAGTGCTGCTTGTACGTACAGTCTTGTCAACTCGTCATAGTGCAGTCTTTGACACTCAGTCGTGCTCGCGAGGTTTGTAACTCTCTGTGAAAGGATCATAGTGAATCCAGTCTGTTTGAGATCAGCTGGGTACGAATTTCACTGAGCGCTATTCCTCGTTACTCGTAAAAAAACAATAAAAAAAGAAGAGAGATGAGCGAGCTCTTAAAGAAAAAGTACATTCGACACACACGGACAGCAAAAAAAAAAAAAAGAAAGGAGCGGAAACCGTCGTGTCCTTATCCCTCCAGCAGGCCATTCAGCCTGAATGTTTTATCTGCTTTCTGTGAATAAATTAAACAGGAATCGGAGTAATGAACATGTGTAGCTTATGAAGTAGCTTGCAGGAAGGGTAGGTGTATTTGGGCATTGAGAAAATGTAGACCAAGTATTTTATGGTACCTTTGGTTTATGTAATAAAACAAATACTAATGTTTTCTCTAGTAAGAGGCTCGGCGCGGTGTCTGGCGGGAGCAGCTGTTTCGATATAAATCTACTGGTCTCACTGGCTACCGACCCCTTGGTCGATGTGACCAAAACAGACAAATTATACATCAGACGACAATGCGTTTAATGCGCCTGCATACTCGTAAACGGGACTGTATTATAAGTTTCAAATGTCATACACATATGATGAAAATCGTGAGACGACGTTTACGTGAGAACAAGATGCTACAAAAATGTGAGTATATTGTCTGACAGTATTGAAAGGTAACGTCGTTAACGACCAGAAACAAGTGAATATATCCGAAGTGCTGAACCGTCTTTTGATTTGTATCCAAACAGCTACGCCACCAAGGGAAGAGTGTTCTTAGAGTTAGTCATGACTACTGTAGCAAATAAATTAGAATAACTGGGATATTTTCAAATACAGCGGCGAACAGTTTCAAATGGCGTACGGATACCTGGTTTAGGAAGGACCAGCGGAGAGACAAGTACCTTTAGTAATAACAGTACTGCTGTCAGCTATAACTCTATGAAAATTTTGACGTCCTCCAGTTAGACACGAGTCCACTAACTGGAGCAGAACACTGTACAAATGCGCGTCTGAGCTCGCATTTCCTCATCTCACTCGGCTATAGGCTAGACGCAAAGTACCCTGAACAGTCGTTCTGACTAGCCTACAATTTGTCCGTATTGTAGTCACTCGCGGAGTCACTTCGCTTCACTTGTGAGAAGTCCCAGTGTTTTACTCGCGAGCGACGGAACGTTAAGCGACGGAAGTGTCCGACGGCACTTACGAGGCCCCCGCGTAGTGTATGACGGAGCTGTAGCGGATGGCTGGTTCGGCGGCGGCCGCTGCCGCGATGGACTTGAGGATCTGCTTGCAGCGCTTGCGGGGCGGCAGCGAACAGGCGTCGCGGCGGTCGGGCGACGCGGGAGCGGCGGGTACGGGCGAGACGGGGTTGCTGGAGGGCGGCGTCAGCGGCGGCGACGGGCTGGAGGCGGCCAGGCACGCCGGCACGGGCAAGTCGTACGGCGTGGCGCGGCCGCGCATCGAACCCAAGGGCTCGGGGAACAGGTAGACGGGCGGCTCGCTCAGCGGCACGGCCGTGTCGGCGCGCGCGAAGTGCTCGTCGTCTTCGACGCTGGCGGGCGGCGTCAGGCTGCCGCCGACGCCCTCGGACGACGTCGCCGCCGCCACGGCCGCCAGCAGCACCGGGCTGACGCCGCCGCTGCCGCTCCCGGCGCCGGCGGGGACCGCCGCCTGGCCCGCGTGGGCGGGTGGAACGGGCACAGCCCCCGACGGCGGGTAGAAGTAGTAGTAGCACATGTCGCGCACGCTCACGGGGTTGCCCGCGTCGTCTTCCATCGACACCGCCACTTCTGTCGCCTTGCGCGCCACTTCCGCCTCCAGACGAGGCTCCGGGGACGGCGCTGGCGGCGGAGGTAGGTGGTGCTGCTGCTGGGGCTGCTGGTGGTGTTGCTGCGGCTGTTGCTGGTGGTGGTGGTGCTGCTGCGACGACGGCGTGTGCCACTGGTGCTGCGCAGAGCTCGCCGCAGGAGCTTGCTGTTGCTGCTGCTGCTGCTGCTGCTGAGGTTGCTGAGGTTGCTGCTGCTGCTGCTGCTCCGAGTGGCTCTTGATGTGCACCTCCATCGCCTTCTTGGACGTGAACGTCTGGCTGCAGATGGTGCACTTGTACACCTTCTCGCCGTAGTGCGCCACTTGGTGCAGCTTGAGCACGTGGTTGTAGCCGAACGACTTGCCGCAGATGTCGCACGAGTACGGCTTCTCGCCCGTGTGCGTGCGCGTGTGCACCTTGAGCTGCTTGGAGCAGGTGAAGCCCTTGCCGCACGCCTTGCACACGTACGGTTTCTCGCCCGTGTGCGTGCGCATGTGGATGACGAGCTGGCCGCTCTGGATGAACGTCTTGGAGCATACCTGGCACTTGTGCGGCCGCTCGCCCGTGTGGATGCGCATGTGCCGGTGCAGCTTGCCGCTGTGCTCGAAGGCGCGCTCGCACACGTCGCACTTGTACGGCCGTTCCTTGGTGTGGATGCGCCGGTGCACGCTCAGATTCTCCTTGACGGAGAAGGCCTTCTTGCAGAACTCGCACTGGTACGGCTTCTCGCCCGTGTGCGTGCGGAAGTGGCGCGTGAGGCGCGCCGGCACCGCGAACGTCTTGCCGCAGATGGTGCACGGGTAAGGATCGTCGCCCTCCTTGCCGTGCGAGCGCACGTGGTTCTGGTAGGTGTTCTTCTGCGAGAACGTCTTCTGGCAGAAGGAGCACTGGAAGGCGCCGGCAGCGCCCTGCGTGCCCGCGCCGCCCGACGCGGAGGCGGCGGAGGCGGAGGCCGCGACGGCGGCCGCCTGCTGGGCCGCCTTGCCCGCCTCCTCGAAGGCCTGCGTCAGCGAGAAGACGGGCAGGTCGGGGCTGCAGACGACGCGCTTAGGCGACAGCTCCTCGCCCTGCGGCGCCGACCCGGGGCCGGGCGCGGGCGCCGGGCCCTGCCCCTGCGCCTGGCCCTCGCCGTTGAAGTAGCCCACCATGCCGGGCACGGGACTCCACAGCAGGTCTGCAACACGACACCAGGCCGGCGGTCACACCTGCTGCACTGCACTGCCACCGAAATGGGCCCAGCAACAGCTGGAAAAATCGCGGTTGAACACGGCTTTACTAACCAGTTCTTTACACGACGAATTTCAGTCATAAACAGACCTTATTCAGACGAACTGTGATACACCTCAAGATCGTCTATTTATGACTGAAATCCGGCGTATAAAGACTGACGTATACATCAAAGTGCAACCACGATTTTTCAACAATTTTTGCAAGTTACCAATCTCACCGCAACAAAATAAAACTAGCCATCTCAAGCGCCCTCAGCAGCTCGTGCACCAATGCACTGAAGCAATAAATAATATCCACACGCATTCTGCTGTGACTTCGTGGCCAACGAAAGACAGAGAATACAATCAAATTCTAATTCTATTACCTTTGCCTAGAGGAAGAGATCCTCGGTATCATTTACAAGGAAAAGAAATTATAGTGAAAACAAAATGATTCTGAATAGACTACAACGGCGAATAATGCGATAAAGGCGAGCAAAAGACAAAACTGAAGGGTAGGAAAGTAGCTCTCTTAAATATACATATATATATTTAATTTTTTTTAAAAAATAAAGAAAAATATACCGGTGTCGCAATGGTAAAGTGCCAGTTTGCGGACATAAGGTTAATCTCTGGAAATGCCTACTAATGCACCGTGATTCGAGTCCACGTTGACTTTAGGTATCCTGTAAGTGGTTGGGCAAATCACAATAGATATAGGAAGGGAGCAATGGCGTAGTAGCTTGTTCAGACAAATTTCCGGCTTGCAGCCTCTCGTCATTTAATTCATCGCACGATATTTCGTCTGGGCAGTCATCTTCAGGTCAGCTATCAGTCTTCGATGCCTAGTAAAAACATCAATTTTGAAACTTATTAATCATTTCTGATAGCAGAATACTGTGGACAGACACGCAAGTCGTGCCCAGGCGCGTAAGCAGCGCTACTTCAATTGAAAGAAAGGAAGCTGGGTTAAGTTTTTAATGTTTAACTGAGCATACGTTTAATGCTGCTTCATGTCGCTAAACAACAATAAAGCACTTGTTATAAAAACTTTGCTGATACTCTGTTAACATTAGAATCCTGTCAGCGACGAACTCACTAAAGACGATGCACAAACTCGTATTGAGAAATAGTGGCGAAGAAAATAGGTTTTTCACAGTAGCGTTCCAGCGTTTTCTTAAGAGATTTAGGAAACGAAGGAAAACCTAAATCAGGCTGTGGTTTGCAAAGCTCTTCCACGCCAAAAGGTATAGTGGTTCGAACCACTGTTCTCTTGAATACGAATGAAATGTCTTGCAGTCACTCGCCAGTGTGCGATTGCTTTTTCCTCTATTATTTTTGAGCTCCACCGTTGCTGTCATGCGGTTTTAAGGGACTGACGACCTGATAGAATAACTACGGCAGAGAGACTGACATAGCCTTGGTTGTCACCGAGAAAAAAATCTGTTAGAGCAGAGTATAAATGTATGGTACGTTAAACAAGTTTCAGTCAATTTTACAATCACAATAAAGGAAAGAAGTCCCGTAAAGCCTTTAGATACATCTACACGCATCTAACGGATACATTTGTATATCTGTAGTTCATGTTTTAAATCATTTTATCAAACCACGTATGCGGCCTCGAAGAATGGGTATATTTTTCTGTACATTTACCTTTATCGTGACATCATGGGATATACTTTCTTTCTACATCTTTTACGGATTCTAATAACAGACAAAATTGACTGTTCGTGAATCCTTACGCACATAGCGTGGTAGGGATGTGCCTCCGACCCACGTGAAATTGACACACCGGATGAACAAGAGTTGGCCTGGTAGAATGACTCGACAGTGTGATCCGACATTCGTTTGCACAGAATCCTGGCTGGTACGCCGTCCCTGCCTCAAGAGAACACACAGAAAAAAAAGTTGAGAACATCATTTTTGTGATTCGTAGACGAGCGTTGTGGTGTAGAAGCAGCAATAGTGTTGAGCACCGAATAAAAACAAAATCTGATACCCAGGATGGTGGAGTGCCAACTAGGTGAGAATCAAAAACAAGTAGTGTTATTTGCGATAACTACATTCTCAACAGTACACGCATCCGTGTTTGAGACGGGAATTAGAATCTGTGGTGCCTTTCTAGCAGAAAGTTATGATTCAGTTCTAAATAGCCTTACCAGCAACGTAACAGTCAGCAGACGCTACCTCACATTGGCCAAATGTCTAGTAAAAGAGCGTAAAAGTTTTCTTTTACGTAGTGCTAAAGGTATCTGGAGCTTTGCAGACGGCTATGACGACACATTCAGGACGAAACGAACCAGCAGAGTATTTTAGGACGTGAAGAGGTCGTATTGCGCTGTCACCACACACGTCGAGAACCGAATGTGTAACTCACATTTCTTAATGTTCCACCGACGCGGTATCCTCCACCAGCAGATCGAAGGTACGGAAGTCCAACATTCAGATTGGCTAAACTGTCGGAAACACAAACTTAGGGATCACTCGTCACTGCCACCAACGGCCAACGCCACACCTCCCCGCGAGACCGCACTCCGCGCACGGAACACAGTTCAACAGTCGCGGCCGACTCGCGCGACTGGGAATCGCAGGCGATTTCGGCGCGCGGCGATCGACGGAAAGTCTTTATATACGAATAAACCGTGGTGCACGTATACGCACCGGGGGTATGCGCGCAGGTGTGTGCGCGTCGGGGGCGGAATGGAAAGGGCTGTCCCACGCAATGGGGGTAAACCACCCCCTACGCGTGCGCACGCGCAACCGCCGTGCGCCCACGTTGTCGCCCCAAGGCTGTGGGGGTGGCGCGGCAAATGGGAATGACGATCGCCTGCTGCCACACTACTGAAGGGAAGCGCTCGTTACGGATGATAATTTTCACAGTTATACATGCAGTTAGACGGCCCTATGCGACAAAAACATCAATTTTTGGTGATGACTGAGGACCGAAATTAATACGCGTCCTGAAAGTTGGTAGGACAACACCTTAGCGAACAACGGTAAGTGTTCTTACCGGTGGACGTCGCCGGCTTGTACGCGAGCAGGAGATGCCTGATCCATTCCTTCTGCGTCTTCTCCCAAATGTCCTCCATGGTCGGTGTAGCAGTAGCGCATTCGGACTAGACCGGGACCGCGATGGTGAGAAACGTCCAACAGCGTCGACAACAATGTTGACAACTCGACCGCCGGGCGCGAGAGCAGGCCAGCTCTGACCGCGTCCAGAAGGAGAACGCACACCACTGGCGCCCCTGTCCAGAGAGAGCCGCGGGGGGAACACTACAGTGCTTGTCAGAGTAGTTCGAAGAACTGAGGAGAAAAGTCTCGCGTCCCGTCGAGTCGACTAGTCCTAGTCGCAGCCGGGAGGGGGGAGGGGCACTTCCCGCGGGTCCGTGTGGGATAGACCCGCGCTGCTGGTACGTGCCGGGAAAAAACATATATATATGAAAAGTTTACAGCGCCAGAGGGTGTGTTGTGTGCGTCGTGGAGGGGGGTGGGGGTGTGGTGGGAGGCGCGTCCAGGGGTGGAGTGCCACAGGGTAGGGTGAGGGGGGGGGAAAGGGGGGCGGGGGGTTGGCGGTGCCTGGCGGTGGTGGGGAGGATCCTGGATGGGGGAGTGGGGGGTTGAGGGGGGGGGGGAAGCGCGCGCAGATACATCACTTTTTGGCGGCGGGGCCATTGAGCGCGCGCTACGTCACGGGCTGAGCTCCACGTGCCGGGCCGGGAAGTGGGAGAGCGCTCCTTGGGGCAGGTCAGGCGCAGCAGAGCCACACCGCACGCGTGCGCCAGCCTAGCTGCGCTCTCACTGCGACGCGGCGCTGCCCACTGCGGCCGGCCGGCGACTGCCCTGTTGCAGCGAGCAGGGTCCACTCCTTACCTCTGCCTCCTCTGGCACAGTGGCTGCAACGTTCACACCTGTTACTATGCCAGTGAACGAGTCCTTGGGGAAGTACAACTATCTGGCACCTATCACTTTTCTATTATAAGATTCTACGACACGTTTTGGAGTTACTTCTTCATTATCAGTTCTTTGTGACAGTTTGGTCTGACCACCTGCGCAACCGTCCCGCAATGCCCGTATGCTGCTGTTCGAACTCAACTATACATTCTATTGGTAATTTTTTTTTTCTTAATATTATATCTAGTTATGAAACGGGAATATTTCAACGTAACGGAAACAATAAGAAAGCAGTGCCAATCTTAGTTATGTTCATTTTATGCTATTTCATAACTGATTACTTACTACAGGGACACTTGTGTTGTGATAATGTTGATTCCATGGTTTGGCCGTTAGGAGCCACCTTCTGAGCTTTTCGGTTTGGTTACAGTGTAACACGTCCATTGCGACACCACGCATCTCTCCTTCAGCTCTGAAATCACAACACTGTGGCAGGTATTGATGGTGACGGCGCTGACGTGTTTAACAGAAACCAACCCGAATAGACATGAAGATGACCCATAATTGCCAGACCCAGTGAGTAACTGTAATACAGCGCAGTTACAAGTTTAGTAAATAACTTCCCACTGCTTGTTATGTATCTCGATACACCTTATTTCTGCCCTTTATGTTATGTACAATTGTATAACCTCATTTTAAACTTTCGCTGATCGTCAGATGACGCGCTTTCGTGTAGCTTTCACTATTTTTGAGCTACGAACATTCGGATGAATGTGACTGTTAATCAATATCTGACGTTTCTCGACACCAGAATATAAGATCTTAAAGTACGAATGTGCCCGATTGATAATTTACATTTTTTGCCGTCTAATTTCAAAGTGTAATAATGGAGTAGCACGGCAGGTAACCTAAATAGTTGTGGTGCTGCTACAAGTATCAAACGTGCGAAGGATTCAGGCCTTAAGGAATGCGGAGGTGAACCGGTAGTCTGAAGTTCACACTGTGATTATCGTAATATCAGAGGGTATTCAGTGAAGATATCGATGTTGTAAAATAACTTCTTTTTATGATTTAGCAGACCTTTCAACGCTATTCCCGTAAATTTCGTTTCAGAGAATGTGCAAGAAAGTGTAACAGCACTCTCTACCTGGCGTGGGATGTGGTCAATCAGAACACATGCACAGAACAAAGTTTGTGCTTATTGGCCAGTGAGGGTTCTCCTTGTTGTGTAGTAGAAATTGACTCGAGAGCGATATGAGAGGTGTAAACAGATTTAAAGGTGAGACAAGAACTTACAAAAGCCATTTCACTTAGATCTGAGATTAAAAACTGCCTCGCTATGGAGTGGAAGATACAAAATTGGTAGTACGGGAATTCATGGGGTTGTAGCCACCAGCTATTTTACGCTTCCTTTAAACGTTATATATAGAGGCTATTTTTGGAGACTTTACTCGCAAATGCGAGGGGAAAACTATAAAAAGAAACGCCAAATTGTCGATATCAATAATTTCACCAACTTTACATTCATCGTAATCGTAAACAGACTGTTCATTGCCAGCTAGACGTTTACTTTCTTTCTTTTTTCCTCTGCATAGTCTTTCGGACGAGGATGAGAGTCTTAACAATGTGCGAAGCAATTCGGACATGATTTCATGGGTGCGATCCAGTATACAGAGCCACATAACCGAGTGATAAATCCCACGAATTTGCTCGCTGCAACACGAAGACTTACAGGAATATCTGTGTTTTCCGCGATAGAAAAGATATTTTTGTCTTTCCTACACAAACAACACGTGTTGCAGAAGAGAAACATAAATACACACATACACATGCGCACGACTGTATACTGACAGCAGCTGTGTGATCCGTGCGACCATACTGCTGCTGCAGCCACAGGCAGAGGGAACCGCACGTAGTATACCCGCCAGGCGCCATGGACGTACGTTTCAACGGCTACCTCAGCACAAGCACTAAACTACGGCTCTTTATCCGATAAAAATCTCTGAGGTGTAGCTACCAGTCAAAAGCAAGAAATTTAAAATGTTTTTGAGTTCATCTTGGACTTGCTTTGTATGGTAATATGAAAATCGCTAGTGTGCGATCACAGTTCGCCTGTATACGGAGAGAAAGGACACTCTCCAGGATCCAATGCTGGTTTGTAACGAGTGTGCCTGCGAAACTAACTAACCCTCGGAATATACACTAGTGCGCTTGCTGCATGTCGTTAAACAGAGCTGCTGCGAAAACTTCCACGTTCTTTCCAGCGCAGCTGGCCAAGCACGGTTGGCGAAAGTTTCACAAGTTGAATGAAAAACGTGCAGTAGCGCCGGAAGTTGAGCACCGAGTCTTCAGATTACCTTAAAAAGCCCTGTAATAGGAACAGATAAACAAAGGACATTACATCGTGTCCAGACTTAGAGAAAACATAGATACAAGAAGACAAAGAAAAGCCGTGAGATTTGCTTCGCCTGATAATATTTCGCACAGTTTAAAGAGTATTGAACTAAACAGATTTTTCACTACCTTCACAGTATGTTACACTTGAGTGTAGCAATTTTAGTAGCAATGATACTGATATATGATTTACATTTGACGTTATTAATACCGCTACCACCACCAAAACACTACTACTAGTAGGAATAGTAGTAGTAGTAGTAGTAGTAGTAGTAGTAGAAGAAGAAGAAGAAGAAGAAGAAGAAGAAAAAGAATAGCACAAAAATGGTAGATGCATGAACGTTTAATACAAGAGTCGGTGATACGTACTCTGATTGAAGTTCAATACTTTCCTCGTTTGTGTAACCTACTTACAAAACTCTCATTCCCGCGTAAAATACTATCACGCGTTTCATAATGTATGTCCAAGTGGTTTATAAAATTCTGAATTAAAATCATCGTTTCCTTCACTTGCGCTAAAGTTATGTATTTAGCTGCTTCGACTGATTAATATCGTAAATAATAAAGTATTGAGGGAAATTCCTTTCACAATGGAACAGAGAAATAACTGTAAGGAAACTTGCTGATAGATCAGAACCTTCAGGCCCCCACCAGGTCCCTTATCTTTACCGAGCTGACCAGGCATGTGTCACGGCCGCTTCGATGCCTCAGTAGACCAGAATCTCTACCCTCTTTAGCAAACTCTTGCAGCAGGGTCTTGAAATGAGGACGCCTGCGTTCGAGGTCCCCATGCCCACAGCTCGATTACGTCACGAAGCTGACGAACTCAGCAGGTTGAAGAGTTGAATACAAGAAGCCAGCGATTCCGATACCTTGAACATTCTTCAATGGCTTTCGGAAACAATCAAGAAAATTGTTGGTGGAGATATTTAAAGAAATGACAAGAAAAAAATTCTCGTTCTACGAGCAGAAGAGAAAATGCTAGGGTAGACAAAGACTAGTGTGCATGACAGATGTTAGTTACGTAGACATAAAAAGATTATCACAAGACTGGAAGAGATGGAGGACAGCATCGAACGAGTGGAAAGATTGGTAAACTAAAAAAAGAAAGTAACATTGCCACTTTTTCCCTTATTTTTCAAAACGTCTACAGACATTGGCCACGTCATACCTAATTCTATTTTAAATGTGAAACTAACGTATTTTGTTTGTTGTACGCTGTCACAGTGACAGCATCCGTTTAAGTGTCGCATTTTTCTCTTTTTTTTACATACGGAGTTCACATCTGAGTCGATTGTATCTGTAACCATCCTCATCTGAAGAGTCTATTATTAAGGGGGGCGTCAGATGTTGGCTTCTCAACACAGACTACTTCAATATGATGCAATGTGATTACTGTTTTTTTTAATATGATTTAAGCAACAGAGGAAGCTTTAAAATACCCATGGGGACGAAATTAGTAAATAGCTAAGTCGTGAAATAAAGCGCTTATTCTGAATATTACTTCCCTCAATTATTTGTTAGATATATCCCATTCTCAATCTTCCACTACAGTTTTGAAGTTATTTCTTGACGTCTTCATACATGTCATATCATCCCAATCCTTGTCAGTGTTTCCCAAGTTCCTCTCCTCGCCGATTCTGCGGAGAACCTCCTCATTTCTTATTTTATTAACCACCTAATTTCCAATTACTTTCTGTAGCAACATCTCTCAGATGCTTCGATTCTCCTTTTTTTGCGACCTATCTGTGTAAAGTTTTGTCCTGGTCCAAAAAAATGTCCAAATGTGTGTGAAACCTTATGGGACTTAACTGCTAAGGTCATCAGTCCCCAAGCTTACACACTACTTAACCTAAATTATCCTAAGGACAAACACACACACCCATGCCCGAGGGAGGACTCGAACCTCCGCTGGGACCAGCCGCACAGTCAATGACTGCAGCGCCCCAGACCGCTCGGCTATTCCCGCGCGGCTTTTGTCCTGGTCTCCCTGCCCCCCCCCCCCCCCCCCCCGCCTCTTCCGCTGCTAAAACAAAAAATACTTATGTACTCATTGCCGAACCAGTCGCTTAATTTGTGCAGGTTTATCGATATGGAAAAATCTTATTGTTGTATTTCTGTTATCTATGGCTAACGACAGAAGTTGGTATTTTCTATCGATTGCTGGACAAAGAAGAATCGTAATGACGTTTCATGCTTAAATACGTCGGTTCGGCGGTGAATTCCTAAAGGATACTAGTCTAGTGAGACCGTCAGAATACGACATGGCTTACAGTTACAAAGCAACGGTTCTCTCATCCATCTTTACCAGTGTTCTAGATTTTGCAGAAAGTGGTGTCGCTCTCCATTATAAATACGTCGGTTGCCGCCCTACGATCGCTACCCGTGCAGCACACTAAACCACAGGGATTAAGTATGCGCAGCACACGCAGTATCTAGGGCCGCCAGTTCCTCAGACGGTCTCCGCTGATGGCATGGAACGAATCTGAAGGTCACGGTGCGGGCTATCTGCCGATTCTTTCTGTACGCAAGGCTGGAGCGGCTTCGCGATAAGGACTGCGTGGGTGGACCGGCGCGCCAATAGCGTGAGGCAAGCGGCCCACTTCTCAGAGACGACTTATCGTTGGCGACCCGACTTTTTAAAAGGTCGTGCAATGTTGTTGTGTGGTTGATATTTCTATATTGCACAACAGAGATCCCACGGAGAAAAAAAATGGTACATGTGTCTCTAATACACTGGAATGATCTGAAATACAATGTAATCACAATATCTAAATTTCGCACATTTTGTCCCTTAGTGTGATAGGAGTCGGTTACTTACTTTCATACTGTGTTGCCCCATCAGTACCATGTATTTGCATAAAGAACGACGAGATACTAAAATCACAAGGACCATTAAAAAAATAGGAAGCTGTGAAGTTTAGACCAGTTCATATCAATAACGTGGTGCTGACTGGGTAGAAGATTCTGTACGTGTTGAATACTTATGATCTTCTTAAATTATTAAGATGTATGAGAAGTGATAGAGACACTGTTACAGCTGTTAAATTATTGCACAAGCCACCGTTGTAGTCTTACAGGTGAAGTGAAATATTCTATAATAACAATAATGTTTTGTATTTATTTGTTTCTACACGACATAAACTGCCCAACGAACTGTGTTCCAATACTTGCCATGCAGTGGGCAAATAGTTTCAATTAATTTTTTTTTTCAAAATTATGAATAGTGATACAGCCTTAAAATATTACCTTGGTCGAAGGAATACATTTTGACAGATATTAGAAACTAATTAAAATGTGCATGCGTAAGCAGACTGTGCATTTCAATATTCATGCTATCAGTGTTCTGCAGAATGGTAAGGTTTCCTCATTTCTCATAACCTCTCAACAGCTTCCCTAATTGAAAGGAATCAAGTTTTGAGAAGAAATATATAGAAATATAATAGAAATAGAAGCACAGACTGTTAGTCACAGCATGACTGGGAGTACCGACGACCCCGCGTGGGTTTCGAATAACCATTAAACTGAAGTACCTTGTTCGAGTTTCACAATACGTGGTACAGTCTGCCTGCAAAACGAGCAGGCGAGTCCTCACTCCGCCTATCCAGCTACGTAACAAGGAGCAGTTGCTGGCGGTTGCACTAAGTTTAACCGCTCCTTGCGCAGCGCGTCTTTTAAACCAGTGGCGACACAGCACACAGACGGGCCTGTGGAGAGTTTACCCTCCACTAAATGCGTTACAGCCATGTGGAAGAAAGAATAACTAGGGGAAGAAACGAGCACGAACAGAATGCAAGTAAAGCAGCGCACGCTACACTACCCAGGAAGTAATTCTTAGTCATCCGTTACGGTTTACCTGGTTGTGCCACTTCCTCTACCACAAGCACTGATCGCTCTTTTGTTTACAAGGCGATGTTTCTCCCCCATGTATCGTCTAATAATATCAACACCACTGCATCTACTGTGTCGTTGACGTATTATAAACCAGCATTGTACATAATATCACTCTCCCTCTATCAGTTTCCAAACGGATGTGGTTCTTCGCCCCTTCGCATTTCTCCCACAACATCAGTACAAAAAAGGTACAATAGGACAAATATAACAGGTAAGGCTATGAATGTCCAAATAAGAGCAACATGCTTCGCGACTGGAACTGAATGGACGATGGATGGATCCCGAGCAAAGCAAAGCTCACGCTTGAATAAATAATTTGACTTCCACGGCCAGAGCCAATCTCATTAAAACACTTGTGGGTTTTCTGCCTAGTCATCTTACACGACACTTAAAATGCTAAAATAACAGCTGTTTCAGTAGTGTTGCAGCAGCTTTCTGTTAAGGCACAACTGCCTCTCTTGAGCCATAGAGTCTGTAGCCTAAGGTAGGTGCAAAAGTGCTGAAACGTTTGTTAATTTAGTGTTTTAAGTATATTGTAAGATGACACGGCAGTACAAGCACAAGGTGCGAGACACAGTCTTCAGGAAGAAAAATCTGTGAGTGTACTCGAACAACACACGCAGGCGAACAGTGAGTTTGTTCCTTCACACACCAATGGTAAGTGGAGTATGAGCTAAGGGACGAAGACCAGCGGCGTCCGGCCTAGGCGGGGCAGGGCAGCAACGCGCACGTGGAACGCGGGACAGCATACAACAGTGGGGCACAGGCGGTGTGGCGGTGACCGACACCCACCTCTCGGCGGCGTGGCGGAGTTTCGGCAGGTGCAGCTGAGCACAGGTGTGGCTGAAGCGGCGGCCGAGCAGCGTGCTGCTGTCACGGCGACTGGCGCACGCAGAACGCAGCACACAACACGCACTGCCACGCAGCGCGCAGCACAGCAGCGCCGGACCAGCGCCCGCGCACGTGCGCCCGGGACCAGCCAACCCCTCTGCACCCCGCAACAACCCCCTAACGGCCAGTAGTGCCCGTCATTGTTCCCGAATAACACCGAGCTGTTGTACCTAACCAAAATCCCACTACAGGCGCATTTATTTAAACTGCGTCGGTCATAAAGTCTGCAAGATATCGTGATCGTTATCAGATAACAGAGGTAGTCATAATATTCGACTATATAATATGGTGCAATGTGTTTGAAATTCTTAGAAAAGTAGGTCTAAACTAACCTGTAGTGAAAGACACGTAAAGTACAATAGGTACTGACATTGGAAGAAAGGGTAAGAATGGCAGACCTAGTGAGACGCATTTGGATTCCGAATGACGAAAGGCAGAGATGTAGTTTCCCTTACTGTTCAACATCGATATCGAAGAAGCAATCAGAGATTAATATGCAGGGTATCACAAAAAGACACCAACAAACCTTAAGGACAAGTTCCTTGAACTGAAACAAGTAAAAAAATCTAGGAAACATGGGCTCTAAAATGCGTACGAGCACTTGTTCATCTCTGATACTATGAAACGGATCTTTTCTACTGCAAGCTTCTTGGGAGGAGGAAATAGTGACCAAAACAAGGAAAAAATGTCTAGTAAACATGGGGTGTAAAATAGGGGTCTAAAACACATTTTTTAAGAGTTATGAGCACTTTTTCATCTTCGCTAGCATGAGAAACATCTCTTAAACTAAAGAAATACTCATAGCTCTTAAGATATGCATTTTAGAGCCCATGTTTACCACATATTTTTTTCTTGTTTTTGTCCGTACTACATACTTCCAAAATACGAGAAGCAAAGAGCTTGCAGTCGAAGAGTCATGTTTCATTGTATCAAAGCTGAGCAAGGGCTCATACCTCTTAGGGTATACACTGTAGAGCCCTTGTTTACTGGCCGGCCGGAGTGGTCGTGCTGTTCTAGGTGCTACAGTCTGGAGCCGAGCGACCGCTACGGTCGCAGGTTCGAATCTTGCCTCGGGCATGGATGTGTGTGATGTCCTTAGGTTAGTTAGGTTTAATTAGTTCTAAGTTCTAGGCGACTGATGACCTCAGAAGTTAAGTCGCATAGTGCTCAGAGCCATTTGAACCCTTGTTTACCAGACTTTTTTTCTTGTTTTTGTGTAAAGAACCTGTCCCTTAAGTTTTTCGGTGTTCTTTGGGACACCTTGTATGTACAGGGTGAGACAGTTCAGACAGGCTACTCCAGATATATCCAAAACGAATGAATGTGTTGGGATATGGTTTTCGCCAAGCTACACCAGATAATATGGCAAATTTTCTGGCCCTGGCAAGTAATTTTAATCGTTTATAGTCGCAGGATTACGCCATCGACTTCGTTTTTCGTAATAAAAGGACAGATTTTTTTCCGTGCCATTTGAAAGATGCTCTAAGAGAACTTCATCGATGCAACATGTATGGGACTTGATCAAATAGTATCAAGGCAACAGCGCTGCGAACCACTGCCCCGTCGTCAGGAGAAGAGGTTCCACAAACGTCTGCCCTATTATATCAAATGTAAGCAATCACGTAACTTAGGTAAGATTCGTGTGCTTATTATCACGGCTGCCATACCATGTGCTCAAAATGTTGACCTTGAGCATTGTTACGCGCTATAAAGTAATTCTAGAGAAACAATACTGCACGTTGAACTTCATCTGTAGTTAACAGTAGTACGGGCCCATGTTATAAAGCCACTCGTCGATGTTTCCTTATAGATCTCGTTCGCCACAGATAAAAGTATAGAAGTATTAAATTTGGTAAGTGAAATTCAACGTGCAGTATTGTTTCTCCAGAATCGGTTTATAGGATGTAGCAATGCTCAAGGGCAACATTTAGAGCACTTGGCATGATAGCTATCATAATAAAGACAAAACCGTACCATAATATAAATGATAAAAATTATTACGTACGCCAGGAAAGTCGCCATGTTGTCCGCTGTAACTTGATGAAAACCTCATATCGATATATTTCTTCATTCTGGATATATTTGGGGTAACCTGCCTTAAATGCCTCACCCTGTACATATACATATAAGCGCGCGATTAAAATTAAGCATGAAAATTATCAATGGTAACTGTCGCTGACAAAATTTCTTTTCTCAATAACAGTGAGAAAGAATTACAGGGTCAGATGAACGGAATGAGCAGTCTGTGAGCACAGACAAACCGAAGAAAGACTGAAGTAACGAGGAGTAGAAGAAATGAAAAAGCAATTAACGTCTGAACTGGCGACCATGTGAAGACGTTTGAAGAAATTCTGCTGCCTTCGAAGCAACATAATTTATCACGGACGAAGCAAGGAGGATGCAAGAGTAAGACAACAAGGGAAAGAGGGCGTTTTTCGCTAAGAGGAGTATCAAATATACGTCTTAACTTGAGGACTAAGTATCTCAGAATGGGCTTCTGCAGCAAAGCTTGTATGAAATTGTTATCACGGACGCTGGAGAAATCGGAAAAGAAGAGAATCGAAGCGTTTGAGGTGTGGTGCTACACAAGGATGCTGAAAATTACATAGACTGACGAGGTAAGACATGAGGTTCTTCCAAGATACGGCTAGGAAAGGAATACGGGTAAAACTTTAACCGGAAGGGTTACAAAGATAGAACATGTGTCAAGACATCACGGAATGATTTCCTTGGTATTTGAGGGAGCTAAAGAGGGCGTTAACTGTTGGGAGACAGAGGCTGGAACACATTCAACTATTAATCAAACACGTTCGGTGTAGGCGCTACTCAGACATTAAGAGGTTACCACAGGAAGGAAGTCGTGGCGGGCCGCATCAAATTGATCAGTAGATTACTGACCAAAAACAGAAAATCAAAGAAAAAACACTCCGAGTCGATATGTCACGTCCTCAATCATCACCTCAGTTGAGAATGTAAGTTTGGAAAAAAGACGTTCAGTTCGCGAAGATTTAGTGATTGATTAGGTTCACTTTTTTTTAATAAATTTTACGACGCTATCACACGAGAATTTCACAACGCCGTAACCTGTTTCGACCAGCCAGTAGTCATCTTGTGAGGAAAAGCATACACCATCTGAGAAAACTAGGCGAATGACTTCTAATGGACATCAATATTGTGTATTCTCACCCTTCACCTTTATAACGGCTTGAACTCTGCTGAAGACACTTTCAATGTGTCTGGATGTCTGTGAGTGAGCGGCGGACCACCCTTTCTCAAGAGCCGAAACGGGAGAGGGTAGTACTGTTGGGTGCTGAGATCTGGAGTGATGTCGACGTTCTAATTCATCCCAAAAGTATTCCCTTCGGTTTAGATTGGGACTCTGGGTGTCATGAATGTTATTGCCCACAAACTATTGGCTCACAGATGCTGCTGTGCGACAAACTGATAAAATCATCGTCTCCGCAATGTTCCCTGCTTTACGCAATACACAATACTGTAAAATTTTTTCGTATCCTTGCCCATTTAGCGCAAGCGTGAGACAATATCCAAATCTCAACACACCACCATACCATAACACCACCACCTCCGTGGTTTACTGATAGCATTGCGCTTGATGGCAGCAATGTTCTGCAGATATTCGCCGAATCCAAAGCCCTCAATCGTACTGGCACGGAGTGTAGCTTGATTCATTACTCCAAATAACTATGAGGCTCGTTCCGAAAGCAATCCTCCTAATTTTTTGTGGTTACTTTGGATGTCCGCGCCAGATGTCGCTGATGTAGTGCTAATGCTTGAACCGTCCTCATTCATTTGCAGGTGGTTCCGTTGTTCTGCGGTAGCTGGCGCCAGCAGAAGCATGCTCCAAAATGTGTGATTAAATTCCTTACTGCGCTGATTGAAATCCATCGACGCTTGTTGAAGGTGTATGGAGACGATACAGTAAAAGTGAGCAACGTGGGGCGATGGGTACGGCATTTTCAAGGTGGTGAAGAGGGTGTGCATGAAAAACCGCGGCCCGGTCGACCCTGCACAGTTGTCATCCCTCGCAATGAAGAGCGTCTTGATAAACTCACCAGTGCTGATCGGCGGCTAACGACCAGAGAATTGTAAGCAAAGCAGAACGTCGGCTGTTTTGCCCTGGAAACAATGTTGGAACATCCTGGTTATCGCAAAGTCTGTGCGAGATGGCTCTTGCGGATGTTTACAGAAGAGCAAAAAACTCACCAAATGCAAATTTATTGGGATCTGCTGCACCAATATGACGCCGAAGGCATCAATTTTCTGAATAGCATCGTCACTGGAGATGAGATGTGGAGACACCACTACGAGCCGGAATCCAAAAGACTGTCCATGGAATGGCGACACGCGGATTCTCGGTCAAAGAAAAAATTCAAGTCACAGACGTCTGCAGGCAAAGTGACGTGCACAGCCTTTTGGGATAGCCAGGGTTTGGTTCTTTTAGAAGTCCTGGAGTCTGCAGAAACTTTCAATTCAACACGCTATAAAAGGACACTGACTAAGCTGAACACTCGAATTTCCAGGGTAAGGCCAGAGAAAAAGACCAAATTTCACCTGCAACTTGAGAACGCCAGGCCCCGGATGAGCTTTGCGACTACACAACTCATTACAAAATAAGGCTGGACTGTCTTACCAAATCCAGCGTACAGTCCCAATTTAGCGCCTTCGGACTTCCATCTCTTTGTGTCTCTGAAAGATGGACTACGTGGCAAACATTTTCAAGACTCTGAAGCTGTTGTCGAAGTTGTAAGGAAGTGGTTCCCCTCACCTGATCCCGATTTTTACAAGCGCACATGCAGGTACTGGTTCATCGTTGGCAAAAGCGCGTAACGAATGGTGGTGACTATGTGGAAAAACAATCTGTAGCTGAAATATTTCTCTAGCCTATTTAGATTTGCTGTTGTGATTAATGTATTTTCTGTAGTTTCCACGAATAAAAATACGAGGCATTACTTTAGGAACAATCCCCGTAGTATCTAGTCATCGACTGTCCGTGCGGAGTCGCTCTTTACGGAACCTCGAGCGTCGGTTAGCATTGACTACAAAAAAATGTAGCTTATGAGGAACTGCTCACCCATTGTGTTCCATTCCTTTTAACACCAAATGCATAGCCATTGTGCTGTCTGGACTGCTGGTAGTACTTCACATCTCACGAGTGATTCCTTTCGTTGTTTTCAGTCGATTTTTACAGCCATTCTCCGCAATGCTTCGCGGTTCCTGCCCGTCAGTACATTATGTCTGCTTTGTGGTCATCCGTTCGCGTTCCTATATCCCTCAGTCACACCATCAGCAGTCCACCTGAGCACTTTTAAAAGGTGACATTCAACGACTATTCCACGTTCGATATCACTGAGCCCCTGATCGGCCCATTCTGGTATTACTGTTTCTCTACAGGCGACAAAATACTCTCCACCTCCTTTTATACTGGCGGTCCGCCTCTTACGACATCCCGTAGTCAGTTACCCGTTGTTTAGGGGTGTCCGGATATTTTTGATCGGATAATGTCTATTGTAATGCTTGCAGCTCATGCCTTTATTCTGAGGATGAAGCTGGCTAGTCAAATCCGAGGTAGCAATGTGAAATTCTCATATGCTAATGTCGTAAAAAATTATGAAAAAAATAAAAGATTATAAGAGAATGGAAGGGACTATGGTCGCGATCGACAAATTGTTAAAGCAGTCGTTTAAGAAAAACTAAACTGAAGCGACCACACGGAGATCTCAAGTGGCATCTCGTGACTACGGGGAATAAACAATAACCATTTCGCAGCTTGCACAGAGATTAAAATGTCGCCAAGACCAATATTAAACTAGACTACTCTTTTCTTGGGGTAATTATTCAGATTCGTTACACATGATATCTTTTTTCCTAGAATGTGTGTGGGAGGAAGGAAAATGGAGGCCTAAAGCCTTTCACCTTCTAATCATGGAGATAGAAAGGTGCGCACGTATTTTCTTGGAGGAGCATAAGACTATGAATCTGACGTGACTTTCTAGAAGGTACCATCCAATCCACCCCTGAACCTACACAACGAACCCTTCACATAGAACCTCAAACTTTTTAGTTTAATCCTTACCATGACAAAGTTTGGTGTCACAGAAACAGGTCTCATGTGCCGATAGGGATGGAGCGCCAGGTCATCGGCTTAAAGTTCAGGCACTTTACCGACTAATCCACCGACCCACGGTATAGAATCAGAAGATACACAGCAACTGTCCAACTAAGCTTCACCTTTCTAGATGTTTATGTCGGGTGCCTTTCCTAACAGTCTCTGGTGTTTGGGCAGCTATCTCTAATTTCGTCCTTGCAGTGTGTAGCTGAAGTCAGTCCAAACACATACTGCTCATCAAGTTTTTCATGCTACGCCCTGTGTCAACGGAAAGCCTCGGCTTGTTTCCCATCACAAAAAAAACAAATATTTTTAAGGCGGAATTTTACGTGTCCATTCGATGGAGCGGTTCCAAATCAGTCTAGTGTGATATTGGGTTGTATGTGTCAACAGGGACAGTAAATCCTTTGTTCGCCACATCTTCGTTGCCCTATTTACCCCGTGTCTCGCGTCCGGCATGGTCCACACTCTGTATGCCGCCGCCAGCAGCGTTACTCACAACAGTTGCTGGTGGAGTGCTGGTTGTTCTTCGTGCTTTACTATCAATATTAACACTCATCGTAAACCGAATATTTGAGCCCGCTCGATCGAATGGAGCCGTAAAATTCCGCTTCATTTATTTATTTATTTAACTAGCCGACGCTGTCCGTTGGCGATGTGTCGCATAAATCATGGGGTGTGAAACTAGCGGTGCTCCAGTTGTTCAGGCTTCGTGTCATGTCGCGTCGTGTTTGGGCAGGTATTTCCAGTTTCGTTCTTGCAATGTGCAGCTGAAGTTAGGATGAAGCCAGATCTCGTACAACATGGGCTGGGCGCAGCAGATCTTCGCCAATACAAATCGAGAGTGATGCTAGCTGTCAAAATTGGTTACTTATAATCTGACTTGATTGCAAAAATGTTTATTCAAATGACCGGTTTCGGTTCCTGTAGAACCATCTTCAGAACTGCAATTTCGGTTACAGGAGTAACCCTTCCACACACAGTAACCTTTACATGCTGCGTCACATGTGAAGGTTGCTGTGTGTGGACTGGTTACTCCTGTGACCGAAATTGAAGATCTGAAGATAGTTCTAGAGGAACCGAAACTGGTCATGTGATTAAACATTTTTGCAATCAAGACAGATTATAAATAACATTTTATAACCAGTGATTGCGGAAATCCCATCAGACATTATGTCTGTTTTTGCAATGTCAAAATTGGGCCAACTGTAATCTTCCGTAGAATAATGGAAGATTAGGATTTGATCTCTCGTACACTTCGAGATCGCGAAGTATTCGCTCGATTTGTGGGAGGATGAGGACGAAGCTCGACTCTGTCCTCTTCATGTTATTTTCTCTCAGCCTTTCCCTTCTCCCAAAAAGAACAAAAATGACTTTTATTTCAACTTTTCTTCAGGATACATTCTAGTAATATGGACGCCTCCAAGTCTAGAGACTCTATGTCATCTTCTAGTTCTTATTAAAATTTACTTCTTTTTATGTCTGTCTCGAGACATGTCCTTTCACTTATACTCAAAGAACTTCTCCCTTGATTGTTACTGATTTCCTTTGGTTAAGAAGGTTTAGCGGACTGGATGGACGAAAAATCTCCTCTACTGAGGTGACATTTCCGTGGCAACTTTCTCTACCTTGCAGAAGCTCTGCGTCAATAAAAACCATTTGTCCGTTTCTTGATTCGAGCAGTGGAACTGCGATTCCGAAAAAGCTGTCCACCTGTGCAGGTCATTCTCTTTCGGCGACACACCGTTTGCACGAGGGATACCTGCGACGGTATTCGGGGTCACTGATCTTCCGGAACGGCATTCCTGTCTGTGGTCTGCGCAGCATGCACCGCTGGACGGTGGCCCACTTAGCGTCACGGGAAGACGACGGCCCCGTTTTACGTATAACCTACCGTTAATGCAGAGACTCAATTATACAAATAGGAGAAAGCACGCCTACCGTAACGTACCGCTGTCGCGTTAACGAATCCCAAACGACAGTCTTCAGCGCTGCTTCGTGGTCGTGCAAGTAACAGGTATTCCTCCTCTGGGAAGGTCAGTTACACGCTGCGACACACTGACCAGTTGGAGTACTTGCAGCGCGGAAGCAGCGGCCGAGCTGGGAGCGGAACTGCTGGTTTTACACCGCAGTGCAGCAATCACAGGTCACGATCCAGGATCGAACGTATAGGGAGCAAGCGGAGTGTTTCCTTTTGAAATAAAAGTATTAGTAGAAATTATATAGTGTATAATACACAGCATATCCCACGAGGAATGGTCAATCATCAGTGATATGACAGGAACGATCATTCGAAGAAAACATGTGGGCTCCAAAGAGAATACCTTAAGATTTATGAGCTCCTGCCTGATTATCTTGGCTACTGCGAAACATCTCTTCTGCTCAAGAAGTGCTCATAGCTCTTAAAGGTACGCATTTTAGAGCCCATGTTTACTTGACAATTTTTTCTTGTTTTTATCCATACTATCTCCTCCAAAAATATAAGAATATATATATGCGGCATAAGGAGGGGAGAGTGGTGGACCCACCGTCCCGGCCCGGCCGACTTTCAGCCGTTGGGGAGATCCCTGGTACTTATTTTATAGCAGGCTCAGTGAACTTGGAGCCACCATGGAGGGACTTGAAAGAGGTGATCGTTAGGCTATGCCCCTGACCCTGATCTCAGTCCCGCATTTTATCCCACTTCAGAGTGATGATGTAGAAATTCTAATTCGATGACTGAGGCTGCCGTGATTGTCGCCAAGTATATTGTAATATGTAACGACATGTAGTTGTAACGTAGTTGAAAAATGGGGAGTCGCACCTCGATTTGGACGGAACTTCGAGGCTAAGGGCCCGCATCTCCCGGTTCGCAATTACATGGAAAATAGGGGCAAAATTCGTTAATTCCATTAACTACTGTTTATTTGTAAAATTACCGACAGTTGTAGGATTATAGTACTATATAGCTAAGGCCTACAGTACCGTAACACGTATTGTAACTTTCCGGTCACCACTTCAGTGTGAGCTTACGTGTGAGTGGGCGGCAGAACTTAAAAATGTTCAAATGTATGTGAAATCTTATGGGACTTAACTGCCAAGGTTATCAGTCCCTAAGCTTACACACTACTTAACCCAAATTATCCTAAGGACAAACACAAACACCCTTGCCCGAGGGAGGACTCGAACCTCTGTCAGGACCAGCCGCACAGTCCATGACTGCAGCGCCCCAGACCGCTCGGCTAATCCCGAGAACTTAAAGGCCGTGAACGCACTACCCGTCATTAATGTCGGTTGTTGGTCTACATTTGCTTTTTATCCATCAATTAGCTCCTCCGTTCTCACAACAAGGCTGGAAACTTGTTATTTCGAGGCAAAATACTTTCCTGTCGTCTTCCATCTATTACTTCCATGAACGTGAAAGTCAACCGGGGTGAATGATTGGGTACTTGGCAAACCATGGAGTTTCCCCCCGCAGTGTTGATTTTAATTTTAGAATCTGTTTATTGTATCTTCAACATTCTCACGCACCACCTCATCTCAGAACCCTCCAAACTTTTGATTACCGCGTTACTCAGCGACAGTATGTCCCAACCATACCTTTGTATGCTGCATAATACGTACACCAGTAAATTGTAGAAGTCATTTGTATTCTTTCCCGGAAAAGTGATTTTGTTGCTTGGGTTGTTCTCTCTTTCACATCCGCTGCACGTCTTCTATCCGATGTGATACAAGTTCCGAGGAACCTGAAGAAATTATTCTTTCGCCTTGATGATTCAGTTTTGCATTCTGTTTGCCATCTCCTGCGCTATCCAAAATTTTACATTCATTGATCTTCATTTTGCAACTTTCTAAATGAATTTGAGTGAGGTAATTACTATTGTAATAGAAATACCATAGAAATGATAAGGAACTGCGAATTGAAAGCAAACACACGCGGTGGAGTAGTCGTTTCACTGAAGTTTTCATCCAAGGTACAATACGATGTAATTAGTGCACGTGTACTCGGTCTGCGTAACATCAAGAAAAATGCACGTGAATTAACGTACTCTGTCAGTTACTCATAGGCGATAACGTTCTGGAATGCCCTGGATAGCTAATCAAGGCTTCCGATCATTGCGTCAGTCAGGTGGGGTTGCCTTTTGTCACACCCACTGCGTGTGTGATAGCTGTGCGAAAAAATTCCAACCGTATCGTGAGGACGATATGATTATCTCTGGCAGTTGACATAGGTAATGGCCATTAACGCGCAGCGAACCGCGCGAAATCTTCCTCCTTTTGACCTGGTCCGTAGCTCTAAAGCCCAGGAACTTGCAGTTTGCCGCGTGCAGAGCGACTGACCCGCGAGTGTAGCCTAATTAAAAAAGCAGGAGCGTTCGCACGTCGTTTTAAATGAGTCGCCGCAGGGAGCTGCGCCGGAGGCGCAGTACCGCGGCCTGCACACGGGCGGCCTTGAAGGCGAAACCGCTGTCGCCGCCTCCACGTGGAGCCGGCGCGAGGTTTTTATAGCGATCACCGACCTCGCCAACAGAGCTCTCGGTGGGGACGCAGCGGTGCGCCGCGCATGCGCAGTACGCAGCGCGCTGCACGCAACCGCAGGCTGGCCGTGCGTGCGTATTCGCGGCGCAGGTCCGTTACAAAGTCTCCTCTTATTTTTCCACACACACACACACACACACACACACGCACACTGAACCAATTATCTCATTGCTCCTCTCATTTTCAATATTATTAATAAAATACGACACACTTAGAAAAATACCACTCGTCCCGCCTTTCAATTTCATTTGCGCCTCTACCCCTCTCAACTCGCTTCTCACGCAGTACTCCACTGAAATGTCAATAGAACCACACAATACTCGTCAACGACACTAAGGACCTCTAATTTTAACATTATCTCCCGCCTAAAATCCTCTCGGAAAGACAGTTTGCACCTGTAAAGGACAGGCACTGGTATTTCACATCCAATTTTTCAATTACAAAGTGCGAGAAGGGCGTGTCTCGTTGTAGATCGCGCAACTCCATTTTCGCAATGTGACAAAGATTCGCCTACGTGCGTAGGCTTACCTGCGAAACAGGAATTGGCGAAGCTGTGGTCTCCGACGTCCCGGAAAGGGGCTCGCTTACTGCTCGAACGTCATTTCGAGAGTGTGTTGGAGAGTAACGGGAAGATTTTAGTGGTCGCTCGAAAGAAAACCATCGAAGCTGCTGCAGAACTGATGAGACTTGTCCCAGCTTTACGGACCCGTCCGCATGCAACGTCCTAGATCTCGAGCAGATGTTTAGAAATCAGGACGTAAATGTATGCCACTTGCGTTGTATGTACGACAATGTCGATGTAAAGGAAGGAAGATTAGAGCTTAACGCAGGAGTTCGTAGACGTTTCTTATGATGATATACATTTATTAATGTTTCAGGTCTGAAGAAATAAAGGTACTTAATAATGCTGCAACAGTGAACATGTCAACATATCTGCTACCCTTCGTAGCGACGATCAACGACATGCAAGAATATAACATATCAAAAGTTCATATTGATTTTAGAAGTAGACTGTAATTGCATAAACTACCAAAGTTGTCAAAGTATGTGAATATTTCTAGATACTCAATGATACAACACTTCCATCAACGTACATTACCACCAGTTTCGGAACCATGGCACTGACATTTATTTCGACACCCTGGAGGTACTGGATAGCCATAGGATACAACTACAAATTTTGCCATTTTATTCAACTGGAGACATACAAATATCTCTTTTGGCGATTCTTCGAATGAGTAGAAACACATATTATTTTCAGGGTTCTGGAAATACAGATCTTCCGTTGCTACTAGTGTGTTATGTGTTCAGGTGCATTTTGGGGTTAAACTGCACATATATTCACTGATGAAAGTAAAGCATAATATGTTACAAGCGCATGCTGTTGCTCGAAGAACAATCACAAATGAACGGTGTGTGTACATGTATTGGGGGGGGGGGGGGGGGAGTTGAGCGCAAGAAATTTCAGTACGGATTTTCGCCATGCTTTATAAATGCTGAGAGATACGTCGCATCACACAGTGGACTTCCGAAAAGTTTTGGAAGTATTATGTTATACAAGCACTCCAACCAATATGTAGCTCCCAGTAATTGCAAATCGCTTTTTGGTTTATATTCTGTCTTAGCGTGTAAAATGGCAGGGCCCTTTCCCACCATAGTTCTGGTTGGAAAGGTCATAGAACAATTGCTTCTCGCTCGAATACAGTTGAGATTTTCATTTTATTACAGGCAGGGAACTGTACGTGCAAATCGAAAAACAGCCAGTGAAATAAAATGTATGAAACAAAATATTTTTCCCGGTTGCAATGTTTTTTCTAGTTGTGTGGGTATGGGTAGGCATATACACCTTTCTTTTTGTGTGCGACATTGTGGAAGATCAGTTATCAGCTAAGATTTTTTTCTGCTTTCGCTCAATGGCTGAATGTCAAATATTCGGACATTGTGTAGTAATTCATTCATACCAGGGAAGGGTGCCGTGTTGAAGATGAAATTGTACTCACCTAGACAATTAAAACGTCGAAACAGTCGCCGGCTCTTGACAAGTGCACCGGCGGCGGTAACATGTCAAACCCGAAAGAGTTCGGGCCGCCGAAAAATGTCGGGCCGGGCGGCGCGTGCGACGAGACGACGGGCTAGAAGAGCAACGCACTACTCGCCACGAGAGGGTGTGTGACTGTCGCCGCGCCGTAGGTCGGCCGGTGGTGCGGAGCGCGGCTAGCGGTATTCCTAGTCGCGGCTAGCGCAGGCCGCGGTGACGTCAGCGTATTATCACGCCTGGTGTGTGTGAGGGGCCAGCTGAGCGCCGACTGGCGTGTTTACCTCCTACACGCGCCGAGCGCGCCCGACGGCGCCCGAGCGGCTCCGAGCGCGGCCGTCGCCTCCCTCCTGGCCTACTAGCGCGGCACGTGGAGGCACCCGACGACGGTTTCGCGCGCCCTTCCCGGCTTCCGCGCGTGGCGGCCCGCCGTGGTGCAGCGCCAGATCTCGCTGCGGAGAAACCGCGCACCGGCCACGCCGAACAGCCTACCGCAACGCGAATCTGCAGCACCGTCAAAATACACGCTCGCTGCGAACCGATCGCCGAAACTGGACGCTCTTCATAAACACGTGCGCAAGGCATAATATCCAATTCGCACTCACTCACACTCATAAAAGAAGTTTTTTCAAGACGGAAAAGTTCAGCCGAAAGCACATCGTTAATCAGTGACAGAAAAACTGAGAAATCGGAATAGTTTCAGGCGGATTTTTTTTTCTTGCGAAAAGATAACTTCGGCATCTGAAAAACTTTAAACTAGACGGAAAGTCTGTGAAAAGTCTATCCTGATCCCTAGAGTGTGCTCACTTGTACAGTAACCATTTCACACTTCAACAAAAGGTTCTGATTCATTAAAGATACTGTACAACTCGAATTTCATCGCTGTTATTCAGTCACCCAGATAGGGTCATCCAACATAGAGTGGTGTGCAGAGCATGGAATTTGTATTGTGCCTTTACCACCACAGTTAAATCACTGACGTATCTTCAGAGACCGTGGTAAAGGAAGATTATATTTAACATGTCGTCAACGTCGTCGTCACTGGCGTGTCTAGTGACACATTCCAGTCTAAGTTGATGACAGTACGTACTACATATTCGCACTGAAGTGTGTGAGATAGTAAGTAATGTTCTCCACAGTTATTCTCAGAAATTGTTTCTAATCGGAGTATCAGTTGTTACCTTCCGTATGGCAAATAGGAGTTCAAAATGGTTCAAATGGCTCTGAGCACTATGGGACTTACCTGCTGTGGTCATCAGTCCCCTAGAACTTAGAATCACTTAAACCTAACTAACCTAAGGACATCACACACATCTATGCCCGAGGCAGGATTCGAAACTGCGGCCGTTGCGGTCGCGCGGATTCAGACTGTAGCGCCTAGAACGGCTAGGCCACTCAGGCCGGCCAAATAGGAGTCTTAAAATAAAGTAGCATACTACATTAATAGGGAAAAACTAGAAAGAGTCTAGTAGAACAATGGATTTCAGCTCCAAGAAGAAAACCGAATGATCTATAAATATACTATGAGTAAATACCTCAGAGCAGCGGGGAAATTACACGGGGAAATTACACCAATGTATCAACATACGTGAATGTCTCTAGGTATTTAATGATGCAACGCTTTCGTAAACTTTCGTTACTTCTGATTTCCGATACATTCGTTGCGACACTCACAAGGTGTCGGAAAATCATATCGTAAACTATCATTTTTGCCATCAGAAGGTATGCTGCTACTACTGTGGGTTCGAGTCCTCCCTCGGGCATGGGTGTGTGTGTTTGTCCTTAGCATAATTTAGCCTAAATAGTGTGTAAGCTTAGGGACTGATGACCATAGCAGTTAAGTCCCATAAGATTTCACACACATTTGAACATTTTTACTACTGTGGGCAACTGTTGACTCTTATGCTGACGAGCAGATATACTCGACTTATGTAGAAAAAAAAAAAAAAAGGTAGTGGGGAGAAAATACAATTTTCTAAAGAAATGTGGAAAAATTTAAAGTTATTCTGCTACATAGAAACATAAATTATACGTCCAAAATTTTGTGTGGAATAATTTTTTTAAATTTTCTTTATGTCTACATTACGGACTCTACACGACTTGTCAGTCATAAATAGACGATGACATGAAATCTACAGCGTCTGATATATGGTGCACTGCTGTCACTGTTATTTCTTTTCAGGAAATTTACGTTCTTTGAAAATGTGAGTGGCTCCCATCGCTTCAGGTAAATATCGGCATAGCTCCCTCGATTTTCTTCCTCTGTCCGAGTTTGTACCCAAACCCATCGTTGGAAGGACCCTAAATCCCTATCTTCATTTTTTTCTTCCCAATTCTGCTTTTTCAGACTAGCTAGAATTAAGAAACTGTTTTCGGTATCTTGTTTTTTCTGTTTCTGGTTTGTCTATATGCTATGTCTACTTCTTCTTTTTTTTGTTACTGTCCGGTGGTGGAAACCATTAGGAAACAGTTTTCGGTATCTTCTTTTTTCTGTTTCTGTTTTGTTTATATACTACGTCTAATTTTTTTTTGTTTCTTTGTTACTGTCTGATGGTGGAAACCTTAAGGTGATGACTAACTAATTTGGTTTGCATCTTACTCCAGTTCACCGGTAAAATTTTATCTCGATTGTCTTTGTAGGAGGTGTTAAATAGAATTGGGGGGAAGAGGAGTTTGTGGCACAACTTGACAAGAAGAAGGGACCGGTTGGTAGGACATGTTCTGAGGCATCAAGGGATCACAAATCTAGCATTGGAGGGCAGCGTGGAGGGTAAAAATCGTAGAGGGAGACCAAGAGATGAATACACTAAGCAGAATCAGAAGGATTTAGGTTGCAGTAAGTACTGGGAGATCAAGAAGCTTGCACAGGATAGAGTAGCATGGAGAGCTGCATCAAATCAGTCTCAGAACTGAAGACCACAACAACAACAACGACTTTGTAGGTCTACGTCACAGAAGAGAACAAAGAGTCATGGTGACACATGCGTTGGTTACGAGAAGAAGATGGCTATGAAAACAGCTTGCTGGAAAGACGGCAAGCTAGTGAAACTTGCTGAACACTCTTCGCAGGCAAACCGACTAATATTCACTCGAAGTTTGTAGAGAAGGAGAACTATGTGAGATACGCAGATGCAGAGACAGTGCTTAGAACTGGAAGAGCGGAGAACAACTTCGAGGTAGTACACAGGATTACGGCTGGAAACAAGCTGCTTCGACTGACAAAATACCAAGCGTGACTTGTGTGGTTACACAACGTAAAGAAGACTTCCATGCGACGACTTCGATAGTACTTCTTTATTCCGTGCTCTGTGTGTGTGTGTGTGTGTGTAGGATCCCGCGCTTGCCGGCGCGTCGTGACCCTGCACTATCTTGGGCGCATAGCCTTAAGACGGTCTTGCCCCGGTGTGGCAGCCAGGCGACCTTTCGCCACAACATGTTGTACAATCTCTTGGCGACGGTTCGAGGACGAGGGCGACACGTGTGCGCCTTCTTAAGCATCTGGCTGCACCGATAAGACGTAATTACGTCCTCCGCCGAGTGTTTCAAAACCATCCCACACGCTCTGCAAGCCTCGCTCTTCGGAAAGAAAGACACTACGTCTTCCTTCGCGGGACGCGAACTGCCTAGAACGATCTCTATGTCCTACTCAAGTGACGGCGTCAATACGTAGCACACAGATGCTGTCTCTTCTGCCACGCTACGACGAATTTCGGAGAACAGCTGCCTTTTTTTTATTTGACGTCTTTCGGCTTGGAAGCACCCTCTCTTCCAGAGGCTCTAACGTCATACTGTTGACAGTGTTATGGGCGAAGGTGTATCTGTCAAAGCGCGGGATTGCAGACTCTGGTTTAAACCGACATAAAAAAGAAACAAATGCTTGTAAAGTTAGCTATTGTGAGGAGTCTGCTACTAGGAGTGTAGAAGAAACCGACTTACCCGTGCCAGCAGCTCTTTGATTTGTTGAGTAAGTCTTGCTGCTTCGTGGCGAGACTACGTTGCACAAGTTAAGCTCGAGAGCGTCATGACTGCCAACCTCCATTTGCCATTCGCTTTCTCCGGCCTGTAAAGCACACTCTTCTCTAACTGCAAATAAGGCCACTTAGCACACCTGCACAGGAAAGGAGCACTCGCAAGATCTGTAAAGCACTTTAAAAGTCTCTCTCTGTGACGCATTTGAAGATAAAAAGACTGGAATACGATTGAAATGCCGCAGTTGTTTCGACTGTGACTCACATTCGCGAGAAATTTCAAATTAATCTCGTCTTATCCTAGACTATGTTCAGCAGCCTCTCTGTGAATCAGTTCACTACTGACAAATACTTAGAGATACAAATTATACTTACATGTACCATCAACAGCAAGTGAAGTTATAGAGGCACCATTCGTTTTATAAACAGTTTGTTATGATACTACTAGAAATTTTGATGCTATTTCGTTATAAGGGTTTTCATCTCAGTCTATGAGTAGGTAATTTTGATTGTAAACGAAAAGGAAGACGCGTAATTTTATTCTCTTTCATTTGGTAAATAGATAGTTCGTCCTTTGCACAACTAATACATAGTCAAGGTTTGTTGGTTATTTGTCCTGAAAAGACCTCTTAAATCCAGCCAGGCATTCTTAATATCGTACATTACAATCATTATCACATACATGTCTCGTATAGAGTCCAGTACTGGGAAATAGTGACGCTACAAATAGGAGAAACACTAACAGTTAAAGCAAATAAAAGGTGAAGTTTATATTTGTTTGTTAGAAGTAGAATAATAACGACAAATTACACGTTGCCAGTTTTAAACCGTTTCAGCTGTGGACTTACGGAAAAAGAGACAGGGAGAGAAAGAAAAATGTGGTAAAAGGCAAGTAATGAAGGGAATGGAAAAAGTGTTATGACTGACTGAGAAATGTAGAGGGAAATACGCGTAGCAAGTAGCAGAGGAAGTGAACATTTCCTTCACTGTTTGACAAACATAGGTAAATTTTTTGAGAAATGTAGTGAGACTGACAAAACCAAGTGCTTCAGCGCTTTCTAAAATGTAAAAGCATACTGAAATGCAAGCGGTGTGCAGGTTGGTTTGTTCCAGGGACGGGTAGGGCCAATAGTAAAACAATTCGCGTACCGGTATAGCTTTCCTGTTTGAATGGGTAGAGCTGTGATTTTAGATGAGACCACTCTGATAAGCACACATTCCTAGAGATATATTGCTAGTAAATATACTCATAAAAGTGGGATGTGTTGTGTGTAGAGTTAAATGAGTTTGTCAGAGGTGATTTTTATATGCTTACTCATGCGCCCTTAAAACGTTATTTACTTATAATATCTACATTAGTCATAAAGATATATCACTTCACTTTTACCTGATTATCTACGAAATAACACTTACATAAAAGACATTCAAGAAAGTACTGTAAATGAACGAAATCACAGAAATGATATACTTCGTAGTTAAGAGGAGGACAGAATTTTTATTATTAGAATGGGCTAGTGAAAGTTACGTGTAGTTAAAGCGTTCCTCTTGAGATGATGATGTTTTTTAATTGCTTAAAAGTGAATATGTGTTGATGTATTCCGGTTTGAAAAACCAAAGCACATATGCAATTCCTCAATTGCCTAAACGCGCTATAACAAAGCGGATCCCTCAGGTTGCGTCCCACGGTGCAGAAATAACAAAGGCCCTCGTTACTCATCGTACTCCAAACTCTCTTTGTTCTCGCGTGTTCGCTGTTGCTTTCGTTCGGCACGCGTGGCGTCATCGCTATGCAAGTTTTGAGAGTTAAGGGAGACTGCGCTTTTTTTTTCATCGGCGTTTTTTTTCCTGCCTTTCCGAGTGCGACGAGAAAACGAGATAGTCGAAAGAAAGGCAACGCCGGAGCCGGGCCTGCGATATTCCTGTCTGGCGGCGCGCTGTTTGGGCAGGGGGGAGAGGCGGTTCGGGCCCCTGGCCCAGCCTGGGCAATGACCCAGTGGGCCGCACGTGGAGCGCGGGCGAAACCGCCGTCGGGTGCCGCCGCGCGGGGGCAACGACCTCGGAACCCTCCTGCTGCACTGCAACGGCGTTCTGGTTGGCTGCCGCGCCGGGCCTGCGCGCTCATTGGCTGCCGACCGAAACGCGGCGACTCCGTACAAAGGACGCCCCTGGTATTACGGCGCGGCGCTCGTGGTGGGGGGAAAGGGGGGAGAGGGGAGGGGAGCGACCGGCCGTGCACCCGCTAGCGCGCGCGAGCGGGGGGAGGACGCGGGGGAATTATTAAACGGGCGTGCGCGCAGAGACAAAAAAGCCAACCCGCGGTACCAAGGGGTCGCCCGATCCCCGAAAAACAATGTGTCGCCGCGGGGCGCGAGGGTGGTGGAGGAGGAGGGAGCACCGTCTTGGGGTGTCGTGAAGAGAAGAAGGGCTATGCCGTGCGACTATCGACCATTTAGGTGCAGACGCACGAGCGAAGCCCTGGAGGCTCGATAGACGCGTGCGTCCGAGCGGGCCTTGTGGTGGGGGAGCGTCGTTGGAACGTAGGTGGCAACGGCAGAAGCAGAGAGTAGGAAAAATGTGGGAGGGAAGGGGAGGCGGACGACGTTGCTGAGGTGTTGTGGCGGCGGAAAAGAGGACGAAGGGGGGAAGGAGGGGGAGGGGGTAGAGCCCGTCTCGTTTCGGCAACAGCGAGAAGTGAGAGTTAGCTGAACTGGCGGAGCAGAAGGAGAGAGAGAGAGGGGGGGGGGGGCAGGGCGCAGACAGGCGAACAGAGGTGAAGCGAGCGGCGGCACCTTGACCAATCTCAACGCGCCTTGATTTAGGACGGGCCAACGCTCGGCCCGACCGCCAGCGTGCACGCGGCGTCACTCAGCGACCGCGGAGTTTGACGCGCAAAACCTTATCGCTCGCCTGCAGTCAGCGACGTCCTCCTGGCTTAGGCACCTTCCAGAATCGTTGCCAGACAGCGGTGGAGTACTCACCCTCACCCCGGATTTCCCCACTATTTCACTCTACGCAATCTAGTGTCATCCTGCAGCTTATGCAACCAGGAGTGCAGCTTAGTCGCACGGGTTGCGTCATCAGATCCTGCCTGCCGCCTAGATTTTGCAGTAGCGGCCCTAACTCCGGCTAGGAGAATTCGTTACGTCCGGAATGCATGAAATATTTATAGATAGCACAACAACTTTCCTTGGAGACTTGAGATACGAATTTTCAACCTTCTCTGCTTGCATTCGACCTGTTCTTACACTCTCATACGTCAGTTCCCCCGTATCTGTTTCACAGATAACAGGCTTTCAGTGTCTTGGCAACAGCATTTAGATACATGACAGATAAGAATGCAACACAGCGTGTGATAACGGTCCTCAGAAAGACTACAATGTTTCCACTGGAAATAATCTCCTTGTGCTTACAGAGACTAATTCTCAACAAAATTCAGCGTCTCGTCAGGAATGCAATGGTGAGGCTGTATTTTAACTAGCGACGTCTTAGTTTGTGTGCAAGATAGTCAGATTTTCAAAATTACTTATAGTAATAATTTTACGTTCATCTTCCCGATATCACTTAAAATATTTTATATTGCACGCAACTGTCTCCTTCGACTCCTTTCCAAACTACTTCAGTGCTGAGAAAACAAGCAGCTTGTGCGATCTGAGTGTAGGTTCCCTAAAGTGTAGACTGGATCATTACACGCATACAATAGCTCTCGTTAGCAGAAGAAAAAGAACCCATCTTTAAACGAATTAGCTTTACCACAACATGTAGGTGGTCACAAGAAATGAAAGGAAAAATAAAAGGCATCTCCCAAAGGAAGGAAAACAAAATACGTACATGTAAAAGGACCTTCAGGGGGGCCGCACCGAGAAAAATGTCGAAAATTAAGTAGCTTTTGTTTGTTTCTGTAAAGTAGTAAAATTTCCTCCTTAAAGCTTATTTCTAAACATTTCCAATTTATTTTCTAAAAATGTGCTTTTCTGACTTTTGTCGTGCATTGTTCTCTTAAAATCTGTTGTTCAAATCATCCAGTAATTCAACAGATAACATATCTGTGCAACAAGCTCCCAAAGACGGCTAGCACGGTAACATGTTAAATGGTTTCTGTTTCATACGGTCTAAAGAAGTAACGTAATATCATTGTTCGTTTTGCTTCGCGAGTCGTTAGTTAAGTACAAACATGGCGCCATTCAGCAATCGAATTTGCAACAAAAAGAAATCTCCAGGCTGACAGATCAGTAACAGAATAATGAGAGTTAATTGGGATAACACGAGAAATGCTGCTACGAGTAGGGAGCTTTCTGGGAGGAATCGTCGACTCCAACATTCATCTGCAACGAAGTTTTACGAATCTAAGGTTCATAATTCTGATCGAAATCAAGTTGTTCACACACTTCTTCCAATTCTGTCTACAAACATGGAGCCATTTCTTCAATAACTCAATATCAGACTGTTTTCGGAAAACTGATTTTAATATTCCAACAACAGCTTTTCGTAGACTGTGGTTTTATAGCTAGAAATATGCACTGATTCTTTGTATTATATACTCCGTTCCAGTATTATGAAATACCTCAAAGAAAGCGATATATTTAGAAAAAACATTCTTGTGAAACACAACTGACTTTTTATCCATACGAACAACTACTCTCGACAGAATGCTTTTGATACCGTTCCTCAGAAGTGACTTCTGATCAAACTGCACGCCTATGGGCTAAGGTCTCAGTTGTGCAACTGGATTCGTGATTTTCTGTCAGAAATCTAATGAAACTGAAATCATATCTGGGATTGCACAAGGAAGGTGTTACAGATTCTACGCTGTTCTTATCTTACATAAACGATTTACGAAACAAATTATGCAGATCTGTTAGATTGCTTCCAGATGATGCTGTCATTTACCATCCAGTAAAGTCATCGTAAGATGAAAACGAATTACCGTTTGGTTTACAAAAGATGACCGCAGCAGTTGACCCTGAATAATAAAAATGTAAGGTCCTCCACGTGAGAACTAAAAAAATTACGTTAAACAAATTTAAGGACTGTAGACTCAGTTAAATACCTATTGATTACTATTACGATGCATTTCAATATTGGAACCAGTCTCACAGAAAATTTTGTGGGAGAAGTGAACAAAAACACAAGATGCAACAAATCTAGGAAAGAGACTGCCTGCATTACGTTTGTCTGTCCTCATCTAGAGTAATGCTGCTCGTTGAGGGATCCTTACCGGATAGGACTGACGAAGGGGAACGAAAAAAATCAGAGAAGGTCACAGGAGAGACTGTCACGGATATGATAAAGCGAGTTGGGATGGCAATCACTGAAATACAAGAATTTTTCGCTGCTGCGAGACTTTTCACGAAATTACGATCAGCAACTTTCTCTTCCGAATGGCAAAACATTTGTCGACTCCCACCTTCCCAGAGAGAGATGACCATCTTGATAGGTGAAATTAGAGCTCAAATGGGAAGACTTAGGTGTTCATTTTCCCGAGGTGCTGTTCGAGAGTGGAACAGCAGAGAAGTGGTCCGAAGAGGTTCTATGCCAATATAATCGTACAAGTGTGAACAACAGAATAAGCATGTATAAGATGTTGATGTAGATCAGTTGTATTTGCATCAGGGATCTGATCCCTTTGAACATAATCCATGTAAAGGTTCAAGATCTGTGACAGAGCATACTTTCGAGTATATGATGAAGAAAGAATATATTATTACTAGTCATTTAGCTGGAAAATACGTGATCAGCCCTACGTCACTCACTGACACTAAGCGGAAGAGGAATTCTGATAGAAAGAAAATTGGCTGGGAGAGAGAAGCTAGGGAAAGTACGAAAGCCACAGAAATGGAAATGAGCGTTTGGTGGCCATGAGGCCCCTTACGGGGCAGGTCTTATTACATTCCACGCCACATTAGGATACCTGCGTGCCGGATGGGGATGAAATGATGATGAAGACAACACAACACCCAGTCCGTAAGCGGAGAAAATCCCCGACACAGGCGGGAATCGAACCCGAGCCCCTTAGCAGTCTGTCACGTTGACCATTCATCTATCGAGGTGGACAGCTACATAAGGAAGTAGAGAGAGGGTTGGGTAATGATTCAACTTACGAGCTTTCCGAGTATTTTCAAGTGAGCTGTAAAAGACTTAGAATATATTCAGTGTTCGTACAGCATATCAGTTTACACAATTTGTCAATAGTTTTAATAGGTCAGTACCAACATGTGCAACGGAGCCTACATAAATATTTTTAATATTTTTATTATTTCGTTTTATTTATCATATTTAGTAAGATGCGTCATTATATTCAAATATTACAAATACGTCTGTCTGAAGATAAATGCTTCAGTGTATCTTTATGTATCTTCGTTATAAGAGAGCTTATTTCAACAAACGATGGGTAGGTGTCGACCATGATTGTTGACATGACTTCATGACTAATGGGTCGGCTTTTGTGTGTGATGGCACGTATAAAACATTTCAGTTAATATCTGCTCTGAATCAGTGCCATCTGCGGAAAGACAATGGTTACTACTGAGTAAACGGCGAAGTGAACGGTGCATTTTTTATTCCGGGATGAACTAGTTTTCCGTCTGTGGAAAGGACGCGGATCGGAGAGTCGCTAGTAAAACAAATATGAATAAGACTTATAGACTGTGCGGCTGGTCCCGGCGGAGGTTCGAGTCCTCCCTCGGGCATGGGTGTGTGTGTTTGTCCTTAGGATAATTTAGGTTAAGTAGTGTGTAAGCTAAGGGACTGAGGACCTTAGCAGCTAAGTCCCATAGGATTTCACACACATTTGAACGTTTTTGAATAAGACTTGGACCGTTTCATGACGCTTAATGAAATTCAATTGTTTCGCTGTTGTGAAGGAGTAGGGCATCATACAAACAAATATTCTCCGTGACTACGTCAGTGACGTGTGTTCAAATTATGTCCACATGTCCACTTTGAAGCAGCAGCCGCATGACGTCAGGTTCCCGACGACAGTTGCCACAGTACAGGAGTCGTCGGAGTTGCCAAATATTAGCTCCGCGCCATCACGCCTCACTATTTCGGAATTCTGTAACGAGTTATGGTGCAACCAAAGCGTAAATCCTTGAAACACAGTACTAATCGCGATCAGGCTCTCAGTTGCAAAAGTTGTGTAAGTGTTTTGTCTTTAAATATGTTCTTCTTGGTTGGGTCTCTACTGTCGCCACAGATCGCATCTACACCGCCAAACGCCTCGATCTTGCCATTCTTCCTCATCCTCCTCTGTCTCTATTCTCCCCGTAGCTTCTTGGGTACCCCTTAGCAATCCTTTAGATGCTCCCTCTTTCCAGCGCTTTGCCATGAAAGTGCTCTCTTTGGCCGTCTGTTTCTTTTGTTGTGTTGTCATATTCTAACCTTACAAGCTGTCGTTCTTCTACTGTATCCGTAATTTATAATGGGTTTGCGTCATTTCTCTTTCCTCATTTCTCACGCAGTGAAGTCGGGAAATTCTACATGCTCTATTCAAGTGGTCCATTTCTAAAGCTTTCTCCTTTTATTAATTTCCGTGAGTTCCCAACACTCACTCCTGTAACCTGCTGTTGATTACACGACGAATTTGTATAATCGCATTTTAACCTTTGAACTCATTTATGAGGAGCAAGATACAGAATTTAATTTTTGGATAGGCGCCCTCCTCTGCCTTATGCGTTGTTGGATATCTCGGTCACTTCATCCGTAATGTGACAAGATACTAACTAGACATTTAGACTCTTTATGCACTTTAATATGATGTCTGACAACGTCCAAGTTACTTCCCTCTTCTCAGCAACATAGATATTCCGTCTTCACAAAATTAATTTTCAAAACACCATTTTTCATATTCTTCCAACGATTTGTAAGATACGTCCTCTTCATCGTTTGCTGAAACCACCTGATCATCAGCACAGAAAAGTGTGTACATATACTGGTTCCCCACTTCTATCTCCATGTACATGAACTTCCTACATCAGAGGTTCAGTACCTTTTGCTCTCTTAAAGAGCGTGAGAAATAAACGGCATCCTCGTTTCAGTCCTGCAGTTATTCTAAAGGCCTCTCTACAAATATCTTTCCTCAGTTTAATGACACATTCTGCCGCATTGTAGAGGTTTATGACATAACGTAATTCGTAACCACAGCACTTCGAATAATATCTTTAGTGGCACTGTTTCATATCCTTTCCCAAGATCTATGAAAATCAAAAGACTGCTTAGATTATTTCCGAACCTGTTCTCCTTGGTATGTGTTAGAGTAAAGATGTTCTCTATATATGACCTGCCTCTTAGAAAACGACTTTGTTCTTCCTTGTGACACGCCACTATAATTGCTACCTATTTCTTGGTTTCCTTTCTATATATGGGTCTTCCAAACGCTAAGTTGCACTCTGCTGGAATTTCCTCTTGATATCACATATATTTATTAAATAACTTGTTAGATATTCATACAGAATAATTAGACCCCGTCTCATTAAATGTAAACTTGTGAACTGGAAAGATTTACTAACCGCCAATACAGGGCATGAGCGCGAACCTATCATAAATATTCTTTGCCCGATTCGTGTAGAACCGCACCAGCGCCGCATTATGTGACAGCTGGCGTGAACGTTGTTGGGGCTGGTTTGTTTACAATAGTATACGGATTGCTTGTGGGACCAGTATGTTACCTTCTGTCGGGTGCGGTATTTTTCGCAACGAGTTCAGGCACGGTGTGTCAAATTGATCACATTGCTTATTCACGTGATAAATTTTTTAAATTTCATTAACAAAACACACAATAAATTAAAAATATTTTTAAAGAAAGGCAAAGAAGATATAACAACACAACAGCAATAGAAATATTATTCATTCAGATTTCTTTTCGTGAGTGTTGGGTTATGGTAACAAACGATAACATCGCCTTTTTTTACTTGCTTCTGTATTACATTTCACTAATTAAACTCATTATAAATGACAAATATCTTTACAAAACGGCAAAGATGAGACTAAAGCACAGTAATAATGGTAACATTACTTACTCAGTTTTGTCATCGCCACTTTTGGGCTGCGGCAACATATGGGGAATTTAACCACACTCAGAACAAAACGGTTCAATGCGCCTCAAACAGATGGGCTTTTGACACATTTTTCATCAATTTTTCGTTAGTCTTCTTTACTGTGCAGGTGTTACACCTTTTACTCCTGCTTGCAGTTGTTTTTTTTATCCTTTTCTGCTTTTGTTTTCTGCCTTGTAGCCTCAATTGAAGATCCCTGTGAACCCCTGTGGTGTCCAAACTTCTTCGAACCAAGTGAGATAGAACTAATGAGTGAGATAGTTGTTTCAGGAATCCTTTTCTTCTGATACAATTCTCATTGCTGTCACAATAGATTACTTTTGCATTGATTACACTCATATTGATCACTACAACAATCTAACCATGGGCCAACGGCGCACGTTTCTTGCAACATTGTACGAAGAGGTCAACTTATCCATAGTGCCGACTCCACCTTTGGTGCTACTATAAAATGTTACAATCGATGGCTTTAGTTTATCTCCAGTGTCAGCGTCTATTGAATTATCGTCATGCATACTTGATGCTAGGATCATACACTTCTCCTTTCTAGGAACATTGCAAACTAGAGTACATGCTTTCTTGAAACCAAAAAGTGAACTGTTGGCAGCCCAGGTAGCTAGCTCCTGAGGAATCTCACGCTTGCTTTTATTCATACTTCCAACAGAAGAAAGATCTTTCCTTCGTAAGTCTTCTATCAAGCCAATACTAGTAAACCAGTTGTCTGCGGTCACATTTCAATCTGACTGATCAATAGGTTCACACAGTCGCGGAACAACATCGGAAGATTATTGCTTACGTGATAATCCATCTGGTTGCAACCCAGCGTATATTTCCATACTATTCATGTAAAATACTTGGGAATCCCATACTTGTTTGGTTTGCTAGGTACATATTGGCGAAAACTGCACCTTCAACGGAATCCTTCCAGTTTCTCATCTACTGTAACTTTTTCTCCGAGGGTATACGATTTCTGGCAGTTGTGTACAAATACGAGGTGCATTCAAGTTCTAAGGCCTCCGATTATTTTTCTAATTAACTACTCATCCGAAATCGATGAAACTGGCGTTACTTCTCGACGAAATCGCCCTGCAGACGTACACATTTTTCACAACGCTGACGCCATGATTCCATGGCAGCGGCGAAGGCTTCTTTAGGAGTCTGTTTTGACCACTGGAAAATCGCTGAGGCAATAGCAGCACGGCTGGTGAATGTGCGGCCACGGAGAGTGTCTTTCATTGTTGGAAAAAGCCAAAAGTCACTAGGAGCCAGGTCAGGTGAGTAGGGAGCATGAGGAATCACTTCAAAGTTGTTATCACGAAGAAACTGTTGCGTAACGTTAGCTCGATGCGCGGGTGCGTTGTCTTGGTGAAACAGCACACGCGCAGCCCTTCCCGGACGTTTTTGTTGCAGTGCAAGAAGGAATTTGTTCTTCAAAACATTTTCGTAGGATGCACCTGTTACCGTAGTGCCCTTTGGAACGCAATGGGTAAGGATTACGCCCTCGCTGTCCCAGAACATGGACATCATCATTTTTTCAGCACTGGCGGTTATCCGAAATTTTTTTGGTGGCGGTGAATCTGTGTGCTTCCATTGAGCTGACTGGCGCTTTGTTTCTGGATTGAAAAATGGCATCCACGTCTCATCCATTCTCACAACCGACGAAAAGAAAGTCCCATTCATGCTGTCGTTGCGCGTCAACATTGCTTGGCAACATGCCACACGGGCAGCCATGTGGTCGTCCATCAGCATTCGTGGCACCCACCTGGATGACACTTTTCGCATTTTCAGGTCGTCATGCAGGATTATGTGCACAGAACCCACAGAAATGCCAACTCTGGAGGCGATCTGTTCAACAGTCATTCGGCGATCCCCCAAAACAATTATCTCCACTTTCTCGATCATGTCGTCAGACCGGCTTGTGCGAGAAGAGGTTGTTTCGGTTTGTTGTCACATGATGTTCTGCCTTCATTAAACTGTCGCACCCACGAACGCACTTTCGACACATCCATTACTACATCACCACATGTCTCCAACTGTCGATGAATTTCAATTGGTTTCACACCACGGAAATTCAGAAAATGAATGATTGTACGCTGTTCAAGTAAGGAAAACGTCGCCGTTGTAGGTATTTAAAACAGTTCTCATTCTCGCCGCTGGCGGTAAGATTCCATCTGCCGTACGGTGCTGCCATCTCTGGGATGTATTGACAATGAACGGGGCCTCATTTTAAAACAATGCGCATGTTTCTATCTCTTTCCAGTCCGGAGAAAAAAATCAGAGGCCTTAGAACTTGAATGCACCTCGTAAAGAAAATATTTCCCGAATCGCTGTTATATTGTCTAATCGGCTCGCGAGTTGCATGATTGTCAAATCTGAGTCACCGCGTAATGAATCTGAAACGTATTCTGTTCATTACGAGGCGAAATTTCTCAATGCCATCTCCACATCAATCCCCTACGGATCGTCTAAGCTTTGTCTGTTACTTTCGTTTGCTCCAGCTAAACATAAGAGACCAATGAAGGCTTTCAATTCAATGGTGTTTATTTGTTTTACGTCTCTCTCTCGCTGGGATGAGGCTTTCACTCTCTCAGTATACTGATTTGTACGCAAACTATAATAGAGAAAATTTCGTCATCTATGAGGCAATTCCAGCATTCCAAAAGCCTTCCGCTGCTTTTAGCGACACGTTTAAGTGGAGGTAACTTCCAAATAATATTGAGAGCCCTGAATCGTACTCTCTGCGCTGGTGGAACTTCATTCCATTTTGTCTCTTTGCCCCCTCCAATATAGTAATGGCCATTTTCCTCAAGTACTTCTTCGTCATCTTCACTGTCGTCTTCCTCTGTTTCTGAATCTTCTGGCCGGATTTCAACTACATCATCACCATCTATGTCCACTTCGTCTTCAAACTCCTCTTCAATTTCATTATTATCCTCACTGAGTAGCATCTTTTGGATTTCTGCAACATGATTGGTGGGTTTGGAATTAATCTCACAATTCAAGAAAATACTTTGAAGAGATTCTTAGATATCTGTTCAGCAATGAGCGTTGGTGACAAAGAAAGAATGTTGCCTTTCCAAAAAGGTTTCATAACTTCAATAAAATCTCTTTGGTCTTTTCGAAAGTCTTAAAATATGGAAGTTAGCTATATATTAACTTGTTGACTGAATCAAGATTGCCTGGAAAAATTTTTTTCTAGGGTACGAGGATTAGATATATTTTATAACAATCCTACGCCTTTTGAAGTGAGGAATAGGATACGTCTCCTTACACTGACTGATAATGCAAGTGATATTTCTTTCTTTGGGAACATGCCAGTTACTAAAGAATTAAACACAGAGTTTTCCCAGTGTGACGTCGACCCGGGTTCTGCATCCCTAAGTTTCATTACCAGTGAGCTCTGTGTAAATGTTGTTGACGAAGCGCCGCTACGAGAAATCCCAGAAACTGTGAATGTGGAAGAAAATTTACTGACGGATGTGATAACAATGGGGGATGATCTGTAATCTCAGATGTTCTTCCAGATACGATAAAATACGTTGCAGGCTATATTGCATTTAAGTGCCACAATATTGGTAAACCACTAGGCTTTGCAGCGGCAAAAAGTGAAGAGATCATGCTGCAGACTGGATATCAATTATATCTCGTGGTGGTCTTTACACTCAAACGCCAGCGTGGGAAAACATGGTGTTGCAGTTGGAAGAAGAATTTGCTGCTTTTCACGGAAATGGAGTGTGTGAACAAAAACATGTCGTAAAGTCTCTGTGCTCTATTTTAAAACAAAAGTTTCCTGAGGTTCATGAAGCAGTTATTACTCTTTATGTAAAAACGAGAACTTTTATAAGGATTAGGCATCTCAATCAAGAAGCAAAGTTGGAAGCAATGAAGAAATGTACCGCAACGAGGAAGCAGTTATGGATTGCATCGTCGTCTGGTAAACGGCAGTAGAAACAGACTACATTAACGTTTGCTTCTTCAACAAACGAGTGAGCTATTTTTCATCTTAATTATCATTTGTTTACTCTTAATGTGTACAAAACCTGTCATGCCCCTTGTTTTGACTTGTGCAGATGCGTATCGAACGGAACCGAAAGTAAAATGAACGAGCAACATGGCACTGAGTCTGTGGTGCGGCACTTTTGCCGTGTAAGCATACGGCTGCGTTGGGCTAGGGTCCTCGTCGTGATGTCACGGCGCTCCACCCAATAGCAAGCGTTTTCACCTGAGTGGCCCCCTCTGCCTTAAGACCGCGCAGCTACCCCGCGGCGCTGTCCATGGTGATCACACACACCCAGTCCCGCCTTTTATCAAGTCAGAGGGCGCATCATGAATCGCAATGTATTTAATTTCTTTGAATAAAAGTATCATTTCTGCTCGTCTCATAGGGTACATTTTTCATTTACCTTCTGGACTATACTGTAGTAGCTTTTTTTATGGACCGTATACCGGGTATACTTTGGCCACCATGGCCACTTTGACCACTCATACAACAAGATTTTTGGAGATGACTCTCGGTTGCGTGCTTAGTATATACTGTGTAGCGGTAAAGTTCCGTCGACATACACTAAATGGCGCCATGTAGTGCTAATTCTCTTTCTCAACAGCCGATGAACCTGTTGTGACTTATAATTGTATATGAGAAAGTGTGTTGAAGTCAGGTTGTGCCAAATCCACCGATATCGTTGAACTGCGAAGCGATCTGTGATTTCAAGTGTATCATGTATGTTATTCGATTAATCCACAAAACAGACCACTGATTATTTTTCTGTTCACTTGTATATAAGTTAGTATCTGCCACTACAATGCGATTTCTGAGGTATCTGAGTGATTACTACGTTTCGGGATAACTGTGACCATTGGTCATTATTACCCCAGGATTACAGGTACACAAAATATTAAACAATGTTGATGCCATGTAGAAGAAGGCTCATTTGTAATTGTTAATGTGCCTACAATTGAGAAAAACAAATGCTCCCATTGTAAGTTGTTATGGTTCAGGCAGTGATTCAGGTACAAAATATAATGTCAAATACCTGCCGAAACATGGAATTAAGTTTGTTTGGGCACAAATGCCAGATATTGTTTCGGTAAATAAAGAACAGATAACCTTAATTCTAACTGCAATGGCTGTTTTGGAATGAGGATTTAAGATGGATGAAATCTAAGGTATTATGCTCAGCTAAATGTGGAGCTATGTGCGGTGTGGTACACCATTTTAGTACCTCTCATTATACTTAAAATTTTTATGATAGGTCACACTGACTTACGTACCGTGGTAGATTTTTCCTTTACGAGGCTTAATAAAGCACTTTAGAAAACGTTTGAACAACGTATTTATTTCTGGGTGGTCAAAGTTTCATTGTGTTTTTGATGTACTAACTATAAGTAGAATCGTAGCTGACAATTTTTGTGGCAGTATAGGCCAGTGAAGCCAGTCAATTTATCCCTAGATTCTTGCTAACTTTGAACACCTACATTTTTTACATTACTTCCACTGCATTTTAGAAAATTATTGTAGTAATTAGCGTTTAATCCTTTCATACAAGCTCCTGTGTTCACTAACATACACTGATGTCATGGGCTAGCGATAATCATATGTAAAGCTGGCGGTAGTATAGCGTACACAGAGAATAAAAGGACAGTGCTTTTGCGGAACTGTCATTTTTACTCAGGTGATTCGTGTGAAAAGTTTTCCGACGTGATTGTGGGAAGTAATGCGGAATGATAGTTGGAGTTAGACGCATACGACATTCCATTTCGGCTGTCATTAGGGAATACAATATTCCGAGGTCCACAGTGTCAAAAGTCTGCCGAAAATATCAAATTTCAGGTATTACCTCTCACCAGAGACAATGCAGTGGCCGACGGTCTTCACTTAGCGACCGAGACAAGCTTCGTTTGCCTAGAGTTCTCAGTGCTAACAGACAAGCAACACTGTCTGAAATAACCGCAGACGTCAATGCTGGACGTACGACGAACGTATTCGTTAGGACAATGTGGGGAAATTTTATGTTAATGGGCCATGGCAGCAGACGACCGATGCGAGTGCCTTTGGTAACAGCACGACATTGCCTTCAGCGCCTCTCCTGGGCTCGTGAGAATATCGGTTGGACCCTAGACTACTGGAAAACCTTGTCCTGGTTAGATGAGCCCCAATTTCAGTTGGTAAGAGCTGATGGTAGGGTTCGAGTGTGGCGCAGAACCCACGAAGCGACAGACCCATTTTGTCATTAAGGCCTGTGGACACTGGTGATGGCTCCATAATGGTGTGGGCTTTGTTTACATGGAATGAAGTGGTTCCTCTGGTAAAATTGAACCGATAATTGACTGGAAATGGTTATATTCGGTTACTTGGAGACCATTTGCAGCCATTCATGGCCTTCATGTTCCAAAACAATGATGGAATTTTTATGGATGACAATGTACCGTCTCATTCTTCGCGACTGGTTTGAAGAACTTTCTGAACAGTTTGAGTGAATGATTTGGCCACCCAGATTGCCGGAAATGATTTCCATTGAACATGTATGGAACATAAGCGAAAAACCAGTTCGTGCACAAAAGCCTGCACCGGCAACACTTTCGCAGTTATGGACGGCTGTAGACACAACATAGCTCAGTATTTCTGTAGGGGACGTCCAACAACATGTTGAGTCCGTGTCACGTCAACTTGCTGTATTACGCCGGGCAAAAGGAGATCCAACACGATATTAGGAGTATCCCATCATTTTTGTCACTTCAATGTATGCAATCCTTTCTTACAAGCCCCTGTGTTCATTAACATAAATATCGCAGAAGTTAAAAAACAGCCATGATAATTATATTTGAACCTGAAAATCGCTCAAACTATACCAGGTTTAAAACTTCCTGGCAGATTAAAACGGTGTGCCGGACCGAGACTCGAACACGGGACCTTTGCCTTTCGTGGGCAAGTTTCAAATCAGCGCACACTCCGCTGCAGAGTGAAAATCTCATTCTGGAAACATCCCCTAGGCTGTGGCTAAGCCATGTGTCCGCAATATCCTTTCTTTTAGGAGTGCTAGTTCTGCAAGGTTCGCAGGAGAGCTTCTGTAAAGTTTGGAAGGTAGGAGACGAGATACTGGCAGAAGTAAAGCTGTGAGGACGGGGCGTAAGTCGTGCTTGGGTAGCTCAGATGGTAGAGCCCTTGCCAGCGAAAGGCAAAGGTCCCGAGTTCGAGTCTCGGTCCGGCACAGAGTTTTAATCTGACAGGAAGTTTCATATCAGCGCACACTCCGCTGCAGAGTGAAAATCTCTTTCTATACCAGGTTTACAGTATGTTCCAAGATTCATCGAGCTATGTTATTTGGTAGTAAAAACTTATGTGAAAGTTACTTTCGTCCTTACTTTTCGCAGAACAGTGTATTTTAACCCCTTTGGGAGAAGGTCCTTATGTTGTACGGAAAAGTGTATTTAAATCCCTGTGAGGGAAGCTATTAAACGTATCCTCCATGCTACTTAAACCAGGAGTATGTCGCGCATAACTAAGGTGTAAGGGATAAATGTTACCTGACTTTAACACTAAAGGTGTAGGAGGCTCCGGGTGGCATCAGCACAAAACGCCTGACGCAACAAGTATTGCGGCGCCTGGCTCGGTTGGTCCAGGGCGCGCCGGCCGCTGCCCCCAGCGCTATCTGGTGACCCTAGCAGGAGGCTGCACATGTGGCGACCCCAGGCCCCAGACCCCAGACACGGACCCCGCTGCCCCGGGCGGGGCCCCACGGTTCGGCCTTGCAGCGGCCCTCCACACCTGACGCCGGCTGCCCGCCCAAACAAAGGACGCCGGGCCGTCGGCCGCTTAGGAGCCGGCAGACCACTCGCATCGTCCTGCCGCGGTATACTCGTTTCTTCGCCCTCATCTGAACGAATCTTCCCACAACTGCAGGCTGTTTCTTGCAAGGATAAGATCGCGTCCTGCCAGTGGATGACTAAGTTTTAGATAAAAGAGCACTTTCTTTGATTTAGACTCATCACAAAAATTAAATCAGAGCAGCAGTGTCAAAATGGACGTACTCTGTAAAGTGGCAGATTTTTCTCTGTTGCTACTGTTATGGTCTTCAGTCCAAACACTGGTTTCTGTTGTGCTGTACGAATGTAAGTTTGTTCCAGAAGGAGACAGTGGATTTATAACACGTAAAATATTAGTTCACTTTCTTACGATATAAATACGAACATTTACTTACGTCAACATAGAAAATCCGTTATCTGCCGGTTATCGGCGTCGAGTGCGAGTACGATACGGACTACGGGCAGGAAACCCAATTTCTGCCTGAAGACACACATGAAGATGTTACGGTGCTCGCTTATTTCCAAGTCCGTATCGATCTTAGTGCTGAGTTTTCACTCAGACGGCGCTTTGGCGTTAGGCGGTTGTTTCCGTGTGTGATCGCTCGCCGCAGTTTAGCTGGAGGCGTGTGAGGAGGAAAGAGGTGGCTGCCTTGGCATGGAGACAGTTCGGCTCGGCTGGGGTTGTTTGCGTCTGGACGCCGAGTGGGGCCCGATGGGAAGACCGGACCGTGATTTTACGGTTAATAGTGTGGACAGCGGTGTGGTGTGCCGTTTAACTTGATTCGCAAGAGGAGCAAAATCTCGCCTGTTGTAGTCTGTCGAGCCTGAGTTTGAAATACCTTCTATGTGCGGCGGGATGTCATTTCGTCCTCCTGTCTCTCCGTCGCTGGGATTGCTATCCTCGTTTACCGTCCCATGGATGTATATCGATGGGGTACACTGCTCTCCGTACTCTACTAGACGCTGGTGATGGAAGTGCGTTGTTCAGTGGCACGTTAGTCTGGGTGCTTTATGTTTGATCTTCAAGTGCATAGTCTTCGAGTGGCACTCCTTAGAGTTTGCCTTGCGCAGTTAGATTGGAATTTATTTTATCTTGTGGTGCTTCCGCTTTCCGTTAATGAAGGTTAAGCTCGATTCGGCACTCCGTACGACGCTTGGCACCTCAGCAGGCGGGTCGGAGCCACCTTCGCGACTAAATGGATGCCTTTCGACTGAGAGGTCTGGTGTTTTGCATATTGTTCATAAATTTTTGTTTTGGTTTTAAGTTGGCTGAGGTTTCTTATGGATTTCCCGTATTTGGTCTGTTGTCCGGCCCAGGCTAGGTCTCGTTATTTTAAAAATCAGTCCTTGTTTTGTCTTAGTACGATTTTGGTTTACTGCCTGGTGGTTCTGGTAGTACGCCGGGTCGCTGTCGTTGTGTTGCATTTTGTATGGGGCTGTGTGCTCGGAGCCGTGGAGTACCATTTGTGTGAACCGCTTCACTGGGGAGTACTGACCGGGCCATTCTTGGTTCTCTCCTGTATGAAATGATTTTATTATTATTTTAAAGTAACGTTATCACGTAAATGATTTAATTCTTGTTGCGTTAATTGCAACTTGGGTACTGCGAAATTTAGTAGTAAAATTACGAAAGATTTAATAGTGGCACATGCCCCTTTACCTGTTCCGTAATCTGTTAATTACCGAAAGACCTTAAATTATTGTTTTTTTATGTCATGTTACTGTTTTTTTTTAATTTGCTGATCACAGGTGTACTGTTCCAAGTATTTAAATGTTTCAGGTAGCTATTACTTGGGTGGAACGCGCGGAACCGCAACGGAGAGAGTAGTTGCGTGCCTTACGTGCCCGTTGTTGGCGCGGCCTGGTGTCCGTTGTTTGTTTTGATGCACCTGTGTTAAGTATTGTGTTGCCTCCGCCCTTGCGGCCCCGTCGTGTTCTTCTCATAAACATTTCCTTCAAGGAATTTTAGTTCATTTTATGCTAGTATTATTTTAATTTCTTACATCGGTAAAATTGTGCGGCCGTCATTATGCACACTATTTGTCATAGCGGAGTAGATGTGCCATTGTAATTTCTTGAACTCTGTTGTGTGTGCCCTTCGTGATACATATTGTTTGTCATAATAGATTTGAGTATGGCAGTTGTAATGTCTCATATGTCATGATGCGCGTGTGTAATGGTGCAATAAATGGATGAATGTTATTTCTGTTTTTGGCGCCCTTCATGCCTCCTTTCTTGTCCCTATTGGTTCGCTATCCTTGTACTTGTGATGGTAAGCCACAACAGAAGACTTAAGAACTTTGCATAATCCATTTACACAGAAATATTCTGAGTATATACAACTGTCTCTGACCTTGAAGAATCACGTAATACGGACAAATCTACAGAAGAATAACTGACACAATGTTCACGTAAATGCTGCGTAAGGTATTTAATACACTAGTGGTCTATCTAAGACGATGCTGTCGTCTTGATCGTTGACTCTGAACTGGACCGAGTGATCATCTCCTCAGCTGTAAGTACAGGTAGACCATCGACTACAGTGGCATAGCAAAGCTCTGGTAGGCGCGGCTACGCCGGCATTGGTCATCGTCAGTGTGGCAAGCAGCAACTATTCTTTTCTATGGTTTCGTAGCGAGGTGTCAACCTAGTTTTAGCACCCTGCTTTTCGGACGTCACCACAGTTTCACACAGCCCTCCACGCTAGTCTATCCTGTGCAAGCCTCTTCTTCTCTGCATAACTTTCTCAACCTATATCTATTACGATATTCAAGCTTTGGTTTTTCTTTACAGTTCTTACCCCACACTTCCTTTCATTACCAAACAGATGACTCTTTGATGCCTCAATACGTATCATATTAACCAATACTTTCTTTTAGACAAGTCGTGCCACGACGTTCTTACCCCAGTAAATTGATTCGGTACCTCCTTGTTAATACATAATTTTAGATTCCAAACTCGCTTGCTGTGCATGACCAGTTTCGACAGTAACTTCCTGCCATCCGTAGATTCTCAGATCTCCCAGAAATGTAACTATACATCAGTCTCGTCGACATACTGAGAACATGCTCCAGTTATAATAATACAGCTCCACGCTGGTTTGTAAAATTTATAAAATAGTGTGGAGCTGTATTATTATAACTGGAGCATGTTCTCAGTATGTCGACGGGACTGATGTAAAGTGATATTTCTGAGAAATCTGAGAATCTGAAGATGACAGTTAGTTACTGCGGAAACTGGTTATGTGATAAATGATATCGCAGCAAGCGATCTTGCCTTCTGATTTTATAAAATATAACATTAGATAGACCCAACAATAGCCCCAACAACATTTGTAAATTATGGCTCCTCATCAGTTACTCCACGTACCCAGCTAAAGCAGCCGGCCGGAGTGACCGTGCGGTTCTAGGCGCTACAGTCTGGAACCGAGCGACCGCTGCGGTCGCAGGTTCGAATCCTGCCTCGGGCATGGATGTGTGTGATGTCCTTAGGTTAGTTAGGTTTAATTAATTCTAAGTTCTAGGCGACTGATGACCTAAGAAGTTAAGTCGCATAGTGCTCAGAGCCAGAGCCAGCTAAAGCTTCTGTTGTCTCTGTGTCTGAACTGCTCATCGTCCACCTTTCACTTTCGTACGAGACTACACTCCAGACAACTACATCCGGTAGCGACTTCCTAGCAACCGGGCTTATATTAAACGTTAACGAATGTTTGTGTTATACAGGGTGAATCACCTAACGTTACCGCTCAATATATTTCGTAAACCACATCAAATATTGACGAACCGATTCCACAGACCGAACGTGAGGAGAGGGGCTAGTGTAATTGTTTAATACAAACCATACAAAAATGCACGGAGGTATGTTTTTTAACAAAAACCTACGTTTTTTTAAATGGAATTTGTTGTAATTGTGTACATCATTGGTCCTTTTGAATAGCAGTGAATTATTTACAACAAACTTCCCGAGGAATAAATATGTTATGAAGCAGTAGTCAGAATGCCCAACTCCTTAAACAGATGTTTAGAAGATGATCACGAATTAGCACCACATACTATTCTTACAGCACATTTTAGAGCAACAAAGACTTTCTTTCATAAAGATGAGTTACCCCAGTACAATATTCCATATGACATTAATGAATGAAAATATGTACATGTAAAATTGTTGATTTGTCTTTCTCCAAGATTTGCAATGATTCTAAGTACAAATGTGGCTTCACTAAATTGTTTTAGGTGTTCTAAAAGTTTGTTTTTCCATTTTCAGTTCTCATAAATGTGGACACTATAGCATTTTGAAGTTTCCGCCCTATTTTTTATTTCCTAACTATGTGTTACACTTACTGCTGATGCAGAACCCCTAGACGTGCAGAACTGAATACGTCGTGTCTTTTTCAAATTTAGGGTGACTGACTGCAATTCTCGTGTCACCCGCAAAAAGAGCTAATTCCGTTTGTTACGTATTAGATGAAAGAGAGTTTATAAGTAACAATAGTTCATCCAATATGTGATTTCTCCCCAGTCAGAATTAAGTGCCTGGATCGTATTGATTGAATTACTAAGTACCACCTAGTGCATTCTTTTGGTTAAATATGACATTATCCGAAGGTTGGCTATGTCATCAATACCATAAAAATTCAATTTATCTAGGAGAATACTGTGATCCACACAACCAGATGCCTTAGGTAAGTCGCAGAAAATACCAACTGGGGATTTTTTTATTATTTAATGTTTGTAAAATTTGGTGATTAAACAAGTAAATGCCATTCTCAGTAGAAAAACTCTTCTGAAACACAAACTGTGATTTGCTGAGGATATTATTGTTGATAATGTGAGATACTATTCTGGAATACATCACCTCAAAAATTTTGGAAAATGATGTCAGCAATGACACAGGTCAGTAGGTACTGAGATCTCTCTTATTTCCTTTCTTAAAGAGGGGGTTAACAACGGCATGTTTCAGCCTCTGTAGAAAAATGCTTTGAGTTAATGATACTTTACATATTTCAGATAAGACCACACTCATTGTGTGGGAACAAATTTTTAGTACTGTAATGGAAACTCCGTAGAAACCGGAGCTTATATTTTTGAGAGAATGTATAATTTTCTTTATTTCGGAAGGAGAAGTTGGTGATACATTTATAAGACTGAATTTTATGAGAGTTCATTTTTCAACACACTTCTGTGATTTTGCTCTTGAACTGTTAGCCCCAGTTCTTTCTATCGTATTTAAGAAATGATTATTAAATATATTTGCTACCTGTGACTCATAATTTATAGCCGTTTCATTGAGTTCGATAGCGATGTTATTCTCTTCTGTGGCTGGTTGTCCTGTCTCTCAATTCACTACATTTCATACAGCCATAAGTCTGTTGTCAGAATTACTGATTTTTTGACGTTATGTCCATGTTCCTTGATTTTCAATGGCATTTATTAGTAATTTTGAGGTGTTTTTGTAGTGTGCACTACTGCAGGATCTTTACTTGTTTCCCTTTATTACTGTTTAGTGCCTTTCTTATTCGCTTATATGGAAAGCTGTTTTCAAGTAACGATATGAATTTATTATGGAGTAGCTTAAATTTCATGTTAGCGTTTGATTCATTATTAATTTCATATCTTGTAAATTATTCCTAAAACATTTGTTGTGGAGTCATTAATTTTTGTAGCTGACTCCCTCTGAGGAGTATGCATACTGTAAGGCACTATGCGATTTATTCTACTAAATTGTGCATCATGATCAAGAGAGCATTTGTTATGAGTAAATAGTTATTTTCTTGCTTTGAGCTTCACCAAAGAAAACGTCTCTTTATTTTCCTGTGATGGAAAGTTAATTACTGGAATCAAATTTTATAACACAAACAAGTTTTCCAGATCATTTTTCCAATCACATACCTTAGAAAATCTACACTGAAGTCACCACAGACTATTTTCTGCTTGCTGCTGTTTGAAGACACCAAATTTCTCATAAACAGTTCAAAATTTCCAAGTGGGGATCTACATACAGTTACAATTAAAAGAGAATTATATTTCAGTATTAATTTACAAGCACACACTTCTGTGTGCTGATCACTACAAAATCTAATTATCTCAAAGTGTTTGAATTTATGTTCTCTCTTAATATAAGAGATCAATAACAATTAATATAAAAGATTGTGTAACACGTCTAATCCTGTGATAATGTGGTACTGAGATGTCTATCTCTGCAGAGCTCTCTAAATTTTCCAAACACACAAGAAGCTCTTCTACCTTATTCTCTAATATTAAGATGAAATAAAGTAACTTCATTTTTCTGTGCCTTCTCAAAGTATTTTATGTATCTCCACTGTTATTTTGACTTCTGTCAAAACAGGGTGCCTGAATCCCGATTCTCACCTAAAAAAGTACCTTCTGACCCCAGTAAACCATACCAAATTCTCACGCAAGGAAGCGATTTCCAGGTCATCCTGTGTTTACTGTGAAGATGGAGCAGGAAAGCTTGCCTCAATTTAGGTGCACTCTGGGGTGGTTTTCGGGGCCTGCTCGGCTTTCTGAAGTTGCGGTTTTCGGTAGTTAACCGCCTAGATGCGTCTGCAAAGTTTCCTTTACTCCCACCCCACCTCCCCATGTGCTCACTTGGGAAGCAACAAGTATCTTTTCGGCATTGATGTCGACAAGAATCTTCCCTTTCTTTCTGATCATACGCAAGAAATTTAGCTCGTCTCAACATTATTTCTGTTCATCCGATAGTTGTAGTTTGCATCCCCTACTAGCCACTGTGTACGCTACATCAATCTACAATACAAACCCATTGAAATTTGGTATCAACATAGTAAGTTGTTAACGCATATTTGTACGGTATGTCAGGGCAACTTTTGCAGTGTTCCCCTCTGTTTACGTGCTTTGAGTCACATTTACGTTCTTCACATTGGCTACAAGTCTGCTTCTGCCCCTTCAAAGAGAGTTTGGTTCCAGAGCAGAGAACTTTCTATTCGGTTTATTCACTTCCTGGCTGACGTCACTTGCTGGTTGTGTAGTTTGAAGATGTTGCTTTTGATTGTAGCACGAGGTATTAGTTTCACATCTCAGAGTCTGCACTCTGAGCAACTCGCATTTATCTGGTTGTTTGTGCATTTTTGATGTGGAGTTCATTGTGTTGTTTCTCCTGTTAATTTGATAATGCAAGTTGCGCGGGTGAGAAACTCTCATTATGTTCTTCTGTCATCCTTTCTAACGATGTCAATCGAAGTCCTACGCAATGAGCTTCAGTATTTCATGTTTGTTTTTTGTGGTTTTCTTTTTAAAGAGTCACATTACAAGAGTCCATATTGGTTTTGAATTTGACTGAATATACAGTAATTGGGATGTCGACTTCAGTTTATGAAAATACTACTTACAATTTCTCTAATGGTTAATTAACCGTTGTTTAACAAATTTATTCAACAATACACTAAGTTAACTGTGTTTCTGATGTGTGAAGTTGCCAAATTGTGGGTGGAGTGTTGCATAGTATGGAAATGCATTTATTGTGGTGACGAGTGGATAGCATTGGCACGATTTTATTCCTCAATTAGCTTCTCTCATGCATTTGTAACATTAACGTTAATTAAGAAATATGTAAAGTAGATAAACTGTTACCAATGCAGTTTAATTTCCGTTTAATGTGCAGATTGAATGACATTAGGGATAAGATACAGTTCTGTCTCATTCCTTTTTTCAACTACTGCTCAGCTTCCGTGTCCATTGACTCTTATAGGTGCGGTCTGATTTCTGTACTAGTTATAAATAACTTTTCGCTACCCATATTTTATCCCTGATACCTGCAGAATTTCAAAAAGTGATTTTAATAATAAAAGTATACGAAATGATTTCATGGAATACTAATAAGAACTGTTTCCACCACTTTAGTGCAAAGTCCAGTAACTTTCAGTTCAAAGCAATACCACATTTGTAAAGCATTCGTTCGAAAATTTGATAAAGAGACGTGTCACGCAGCTAATTTAACAACAAAATGTCACAACTTTGACAACATCAGCGAAATAGACTTTGCGCCTCGAATGTGAACACAGGTCTGTAGACTATGGCTGTGCGAGCTTTTAAATGAGGGAAATCCTGGCTCTTTCGGTCGTTTTCTCTTATGTTCGGGAAAGACAGTCTTTCTGTTTTTTTTATTTGTTCTTAGTGAGATGTCTTGCCTGGCTTAGCTTCCTTTGGTTCGCTGGTTATGCTTGTGAACTCACGAACCGTATCGGATTGGCTGTTGGCAGCAGGTACAGTCAGCATCGGATGGGCGCCAGTCCCACGGCGCAACGCTCTCTGCGGGCGGTCAAGCTGGGTTTTCCTAGGAGCAGGAATACAACGCCGCGCCAAGAGGACATGGCGCTTTGCGTCGGCAGGAACGTAAAACTTAAATACACTCTACGGCGACAGAAACGCACTGTGAAAGACAGTTCAATTTCAGAAAAACTTGATGATTTAATCAAGAGAAAGAACTTCACAATTTGAGCAAGTCGCACTGGGGTCCACCTCTTGTCCTTATGGAAATAGTATTCGGCTTGGCACTGATTGACAGTCGTTGGATGTCCTCCTCAAGGTTACAGAGCCAAATTCTGTCTAACTGGTGCCTCAGATCTGTCTGCAGAGAACAAGTCGCACTAAAGCGTATAAATAATCAACAAGTTGCTGGTTTGAGGGTAGTGTCAATAATCCTCCATACCTTCTGTTGTGAAGAGATACGGCAACCTTGTTGACCTAGGTAGGAATTGACAAGCACGAAGACAAACAGTAGAAACTCTCACCCTGTGTGGACGAACATTATCTTGTTGAAGTAAGATGGGATGGCTTGTTATGGAGGGCACCAAACCGGAGCGTAGGTTGTCGTTGACGTACCGCTTTGCTGTGAGGGTCCCACGGATGACGACCAAAGAGGTCATGTTATGAAATGAATGGCACCCCAAATCATCACTCCTGGTTGTTGGGCCGTAAGGGAAGCGACAGTCAGGTTGACATCCCTTCGCTGTCTGGGGAGTCTCATGTCTTCGCTGCTCATCGGGGCTCAGTTCGAAGCGGGACTCATCACGGAAGACAATTCTACACCAGTCAATGAGATTTTAGGCCGAAGACGTGTCTCGAGAAGCAACAGACAGTGGTGGGATGCCAACCTGACTGTCATTCGCCGTACGGCCCGATAACCAGGAGTAATGATTTGGGGTACCATTTCATTTCATAACACGACTATTTGGTTGCCATCCGCGGTGCCTTTACAGCACAACGGTACGTAGATGATGATCTACTCCCCATTTTGCTGTACTTCATGGCAAGCCATCCTGTGCTTACATTTCAACTAGGTAATGACCGCCCGCACACGGCGAGAGTTTCTGCTGCTTGCCTTCGTACTTGCCAAACTACACCTTGCCTAGCGAGGTCGCTCAATCTCTCCCCAGTTCAGGTTTGCAGCATTACTGGCAGGGCCCTCCAAGAATCTCCGGATTTTAACGATGTAACGTGCCAATTGGACAGAATTTGGCACGATATCCCTCAGGAGGATATCCAACAATCCTGTCAATCAGTGCCAAGTTGAATAACTGCTTGCATAAGGGCCAGAGGTGGACCAACGTGTTATTGACTATCTCAATTTGTGGAGCTCTTTCTCTCGAGTAACTCATCCAGTTTTTCTGAAATTGTAATCATTTGTTTCTCTGTACATATACATCACATCTACCGATTTCCACCCCTTTAGAATAATTCGTTCGTGTTAGGTACTTTCTTTTTATTCTGAGGGAGTACGTTGGCACTAGTGTTTTCCTAGGAAATGGAACCGCAAGCGCGTTAGCTATTCAGTCCACACGCGCTGTCTGGGAAGAGTGTTGATACATTGCTACTTTTACCAAAGTGTTAATATACTGAACGGTGCTGATGGTTCCCGCGGGAGAAAAGAAAAGGGGAAACCATGGTTCCTTGATAGCTCAGCATATAATGGACGATGAGGAAGAGGAATTATTTGCTCCAGACTTACGCGAAATGCAGAAAAATACTCAGTAGTATGTTTCTGAAGCGAGGGGTTGGGGACGTATTTATCGCAATAATCAACAAATACTTAATCGACGATGAAAGGAGGTTCAAAGCAAACTTGAGCTGTACTCGCCATCCGTCTGCATTGCGTTTGAGCTGTGTGGAAGAGGACCTGCGATCAGAAGCTTACAGTCGGGCCAAGTCATCAATAACAACACCTGGGAGCTACATAAATACATAAATACAGAAAAAAAATTTCACACATTCCATTGAGTTTTATGTATCAAACCACGCAAGAAACCTGACGCAAAACATTGTGTTGTTCTGTATTATTTGTTTATTGGTACTGCTCATCGATAAGGTCGTTTAGTGTAAAACCGAGTGCGTGGGGGACAATGTCACTTGTTTGGGTAATGTTACTAGGTGATCATGTACGTGTGTCACTGGTAGATCTGGAGAACGATACTGATGAGCGCTGCGAGGACGAATGACCTTCACATTTGTTGACCTAGACCCACACTGACGCTGTTGGTTCAGCGCCTCCATCTCTGTGACGATACGGAAAACTATAGCCTTAGTCTCCATGATGAGATCGAGCCGAAATTTTTTCACTAGCGAAGCCATTACATTCTCTTGTGGCGGTGATTTCAACAGCTCTTCCAGACATGTTTGTTATGTGCAGTCTGTCTTCCTTGTTGCCATTTAAATGTTTTGGAAGGGTATCACTGTTCCTCCTCTTTTTGGTCACAGGTTACGAGATGTAATTCCGAACTTTGGTGATTGATAATAAGTTGTTTCTGGAAGGTTACCGTTGACGTTGCTGCAGAGGTCATTATTGGGTACCAACCAACACGTCCAGTCAATTGTTCATACATTCTGTCTACGGTATGACATGTATTCGCTTCATCGTTCATGGGGTCTAGAAATCGAAGCCTGTCCCAGTAGATGATCCTCTTCTTTTTTGCAGCAGACCCTGTGATAACTATCCTGTCTTCCCTCTGTCATCTATAGTGATCACAGATACTCATCCCCTGCAGCAAACAATCGGTAATTTTATAAATGAAATATGAAGTTTGTAACTAGTAATATAAAGTTTACTGTTACACACATCATATATTTTTTAGTTGTCATCACATATTGAAGTCATTGGCCCATATATGGAATGTACAATCTCTTTTCTTACTGGAGAATGAGTAGTTTACATAAACAAATCATTACGTAAATACACTAATAGATAAATAAAACGTAATACCGCAGAAAAATTATGTCTTGAAAAGGTCCTGACATTAGTTTTAATGTGTTTAATTATGTTAAAGCTTACTAAACACTAAACGTATAGGAGCATTACCAAATGTTAAATGCTTCATCTTTGACTATGTTGTTATTGTATCATATACATATACTAAAATACTCATTCCACAAAGCATGTATGTAAAAGATACATAATGCAAATAAATTTTGTTTCAGGTTCGTTGTCACGGTAGTATACCACTGCTCGTTGGATTTTGTTTAACGCACCTCTGCATCACCTACATCCATGCTTGTATCACGAATACTGACAGTATTTCGCAGAAAGGTTGTGCCTGTATTTCTACTCCCCATAACCAAACAGATTTGGAAAGGAAAAGCTAAGGAGTTTTGATTCCGCCGGGTTTTCCTAACTATGCTGCAGCCATTGATGGTAAGCATATGAGACTGATAGCCCCAGAAAAAATGTTTGTTCTTCATCCACAAAGGATATAAATCGATTACGCTTCTTGCTAAGGCTGATGCCAACTGTCAGTTTTTGGTTGTTGATGATGGTTCGCATGGTAAAGGAGGTGATGGTGGAAACTATTTTCGTTCCCCATAAAATCTCCACGGTTCAAGTATCTTGCTACCACACGTGATAGTAAGTCATGAAGCCTTTCAGTTGAGCGAACGTGCCATGAAACCATATTGCAAAAAGCAAGTGTTGGAAGATGCAAGAAAACGGACATTTGATATCCGTATGAGTAAGGCTACTAAAACTTAAGAAAACATATTCGGAGTAATGTGTGCTACTTTCTGGGTTTTCTCCGCCCCTATAAGTATAAAAACAGAAACTGCAAAATTGATAGCTGTTGTGTGTTGTCATTTACACAATGTGCTCATGGAGGAATAATTTTCTGTTAAAAAATTGCACTGACGGGTTTCAAATTACTGAGGAGTTTCCAGCGGAAAACGTGGCCCCTCTTGCAGGTAGATGCCGTTTTGCTCTTGATTCCAAGTGAGAAGCCGGTTCACAGATTAGTTCATTAACAGAACCTAAGTTTGCTGTCGCTGATTGCAGCAGATATGAAACGTATTCTACTTATCTACATGTTACGAAAGTTCGTTTCATTTCGACACTTGTCTACGTATTCTGTGCTTGTCTTGGTCGTTTCCAGCAGTGACTGTACTAATGGTATCATAACTTACTTAGGTACTGACAACAATACTGTGTTTTGTGTTTGATGATCATGCTTCATTATAATGTATTAGAATAATGCGTTATTACAATGTTAAATTGACAGTATTACAGGCAGCATTGATAGATATTGCTAAAAAATTAATAATGGATACACAAACGAAGGACAAAATATGGTGTTTTATCCGCAACTGTTGGCTTATGTTAATATCATTTCATCGGAATTTGCTTACATAACCTGTTGACACCTTTTCCAACTTCTGTCCAAAGCGCGTCTTGTGTGATTGTATTTTTAAAGGCTGAAATCTTCATGTCCCATACCCAACCGTGAACAGGCACCGCGCCAATTAACAGTTCATCTTCCCCAGCAGTGATACACACTTGTAGCTTTTTGGTAGACTTTGTAGCCATTTTATACATGAAGTGTACCTGCCTTGCGGCAACTGTTTCGTAGATGGCTCAAATTGCTCTGAGCACTATGGGACTTAACATCTGAGTTCATCAGTCCCCTAGAACTTAGAACTACTTAAACCTAACCAACCTAAGTACATCAGACTCATCCATGCCCGAGGCACGATTAGAACCTGCGACCGTAGCGGTCGCGCGGTTCCAGACTGAAGCGCTTAGAGCCGCTCGGCCTCACCGGCCGGCCTGCTTCGCAGCGTACAACGCTTTAGACTCGTTCAGAAGCAATCGAACTGTCACACCTGATTACGCAGTGCGCTCACTCGGAATACACTTTCACTATTTTGTCATTCTCGGGGGGACGGCGCTCTATGCCGGACGCACTGCGAAGTTAGCGGCGCAGAATCCCAGCTCCGGGAAAACCCACATTAGGCCATAAGCCCATCGACACGGGCAGTCCTTCATTCAACCAACTGAATAGTGCCTACTATTCAGTTGAACATACCTTGTAATTTCTAGAGTTCCTTGCCTTTCTCGAGACTTTTAGTTTCGAAGTTAATTTATTTTCCCAATCGTAGCTGAGAAATTTGATAACGGATATATACTATATCATCAAAAGTGTCTGGAGACATATAATTGGACATTATTATGGGGTGTGTCAACCCTTCGTCTTAATGAGGGCTTGATCTGCTAGGGACACTTTCTATGAGGTCTCTGGATGTTTGTGGAGGAATGGCAGCCCATTCTTCCTCAGGTGGCGAAACCAGAATAGTTGTGATATTCGGTGCTGCATCTGGAGTTGGGTTCAGGTAGGGATTCTGGGCAGGCCAGTCCACTTCAGGAATGGTGTTGTCCACAGACCACTGCTGAGCCGTGCTGCGGCTCACGTTGGTTCTGTTGTAGGTTTCCGTCCTTTGTTGGAGGCCAGACTGTATCGTTTAGTTGACATGGTTGCGGTTGCTTGTATTCTTCTTGTGTTGACTGGCGCCGCATGGTTTCGCAAGCGTTGCCTGTCTGCTAGCGACAGCAGCGGCGTTATCGATATGTAGTAACTGTGGCTCTATCTTTGCGGTGACGTCGTTGTTCTTCCGGGTCGTGTGAGTAAGCAGTTCGGTTGGGGACTCCGGAAGAGCCAAGAGGGCAGTGCTAAAACACGCCGGGACCGCTGGCAGCACGCTTTCACTACGTGATGGAAGGGCTGTAGTCGCGAGGGTACACGACCTAGTCGTAAACCGGATCCAACAAGCTTTAAGTTGGGTGGTTTTTAATCCTAGCAATGAAACCTCCACCATTGTGAGACTTCGCGATTTTCCAGTGACCTGGGGTCACGTTGTTGCTCGCAGTGTGACCGAGACGAAGAGCAGAGAGTGGAGTGCTTGGGGAAGGCGGATCTAATTAGCTTCCCTCGACTTCTTGTTAATAATTGCTGCATTCTTTGTGTTACTATTTGTTACGTTCAACCAGCGGTATTTTTCCTGCCTGGTGGCCTCTAACGCCTCGGTGACCTGTCCTGGAGGTTAGTGTATGTAGCGGCAGTGTACTTTTCCTCGCCTTGCCGCTGCTGTCTGGTAGGGCGTGTAGTTCCGACAGTTTCTTTGATTTGTAGCTCGGTTGGTGCTTCTTCTACTCTGGTAGTAGTGGTTCCTGTCTCCTTTCGGACGCTATAAACACAGTATTCTGAGGACGTAGTGCTGACCGCCGGTGCTGGCTTTGGCGTGGTGTTCCATCGTTGCATTGGTTACCGGTAGCTTCAGCAGATTATCATTAGTCATTCGTTAGGCTGCCACAAGTCTGAGTTACCATCTCGTTAAGTGAATGCAACTCTTGGCTGCCCTTCTCATGGCGTGCAAAAGTGTTTTTGGCCTGACCCGCTCAGAGTCGATTCCTGGAGCACCGTCTGTGACTACCCCTTGTGTTTTATTATTGTGTTATTATTTTATTATTGTATTACCAAGTTACCATCATTTGTCCCACCTGTTTCGTGATCAGTTGTTTGTCCTTTTGAATTAACCTTGTCATTATATTTACTGTTTTATTGTATGTTTCTAAATTTTTTAAAATATAATTGCCATTCTTGGCGTTATAGAAAGTTTAAACGGTTGTGCTACCAAGTTTACTATCATTTTGTCTCTTCAGTTTGGTGATCAGTAGCCTGTCTTTCAAATTAACTTTTGATATTGCTTTGCTGTTTGACAGTATGTTTGTTAATTTTTTTTAATAATTGCCATTCTTGACGTTAAAGGCCTTCAGCGGTGACTGTCGGTACTTGTCTTAAAATTCTAATGTGACAATTGTATTTTAGCAGTTAACCCTTTAAGACCATGGTGATTTGTTTTCAATGTTTTAACAACTGTAGATTGTGTAAGTTGCAACAAGTTAAACAATTCTTATTTTATTGCCATTAAGGCCTTCAGCCGTGAGTGTCGTTACTTGTCTTAAAATTTTAATTTGGCAATTGTATTTCTGCAGCGAGCTTTAAGACCTTGGTCACTTGTCTTTCCTATTTTAATAACTGTAATTGTAAGTTGCAGCTAGTTTAATCAATTCTTAATTTGTTGTCATTATGGCCTTCAGCCGTGAAACTATTTTTAAATTAATGCTATTATTTTAATTTGTTGTTGGTTTTAAATAAATTGTGTGTCATTAAAAGAAAAGCCAACCAATACTAACTGATTACGGCCCCATCCACAATTGTAACCAAATCCTGCCTTCCTTGGCCACCAGGTCTCAATTGCCTCACAGGCTCTTTACGACAGGATCTATCACCGTCACCGAACTGGTTCTGTAGTGTACGCTGTACACAGTGCTATGAAATATGTTCATATCCTTCCGTATTTAGCGTTTCCTCAGGCGCAGTAACAGGACCACACCCTAACCACCAGAAACTCCTCACACTGTAACACCAAACCCTCCATATCTCCTACGCAGAATCATTGTGCTACGTAGACTCCTGGTAGCACTTTAGAGCTCACTATTGATTTCTTCTCTTGATTTCATGCGATCTTTTACATCGATCCACTGCACTGTTCGACGGTCCCTGTCAGTCATTACACGAGGTCTCTCTGAGGTTGGTTTAGCTATACTTGCTCCTTCGCGTTTCCACTTCGCAGTCAGAACAGCAACAGTCGACTTGGGCAGCTACAGAAGGTTTTAAATGTCCGTGATGGATTTGTTACTCAAATGACATCCGATGACTAGTCTGCGTTCGAAGTCACTGAGCTGTCCTGACCCACTCATTCTGCTGTTACTGATTCTCTGCCGACAATACAATACTCTCTGCCTCTTTTTATACCGGTGGACCTGCTTCTCTTGACATCTGGTGATCAGGTGATTACAAGTGGCCTTCCGGTTTCTTTTGATCAGATAGAGTATGCTAAAATTTGAACGGTTGTACTAAAATGTTTTCTAATGTGGGGGAGGAGGTGAAGGGTCGTCATGGCTCTCACGACTCATGTCACCCTTGGATATGCGTCCGAGTGTACGTTTTGAGAAGTCGGGCCCCGTGGAAACAAGTCGGGAAGAGGTTGGGTTTTGAAATAAGGGCATCGCGGGGAATGTAAAAAATGGAAGAGTGAACAGAGTGACATAAGAAGATGTGCCGAGGAGAGTGTGAGAACAAAGACAACTATACTACATCAAATTTAAATGTGGTACCCCACATTCATATCAGTCAACAGCTGCGTCAAAGGAGGCTGCATGTCAACATTTCAGTGAGGCTCCTGGTAGACATGGCTGTGGAAGCTATTACAGTTTCCTTTGTATACTCGATTTAAAGCTAAGTTAACATGACAGAACTTCACAAAAATGCACACCTTTTAAGATTTATATGTTAAATATTAAAAAGATTTCATAGCGTCGGCCAACGTTTGGTAGTCCCAGCCAAGGGCGCCAATACGCGGGAGGAAGAGGGTATCGCGTTCCACCCCTATCTCTCAGAGAAAGGAAAAAATACAGTTAAATCAGATGTTTTTCTTTCAAGAAAATGATTTGATAATCGGTATTACGCAGGTTTTTAACAGGGTCGGAACTGGAACATTTTTATGGAAACTTTCAAGTCGTTATTTGTCTTCCAAGCTATTAAAAATACACCGTACCCCTAGGTTTAGCCCCTCTCCCCTACAAACTATCGTATGGGAACCGTTGGTCCTAACCAATGGTGAATAACCAGTCGATGTAGCTTCAACGATTCCTGATTGGAAATGGAGGAAAACAGGCCCTATGAACATGTGTCCCCTTGCATCATTGCCACCGCAGATGGTGCCGACGAATGAAAGTTCCTCTGACCACGTGCCCCGTGTGTTCCTTGTGTGTGCAGGCTGTGCGATTGACGCAGCGTACTGTAAGGAGCCGAACGGTCCGGTATTCATGTCGAGAGACAGTACGGCTATGTCAAAACAAGTACCCTCACAGACACCAACCGCACGCTTTTTATTCAGTAGAATCCGATCCTCCAGATCTGTCACAGATGAAAGTAAACTGTTGCCGAGACAGCCGGCCGGGGTGGCCTAGCGGTTCTAGGCGCTACAGTCTGGAACCGCGCGACCACTACGGTCGCAGGTTCGAATCCTGCCTCGGGCATGGATGTGTGTAACGTCCTTATGTTAGTTAGGTTTAAGTAATTCTAAGTTCTAGGAGACTGATGACCTCAGAAGTTAAGTCCCATAGTTCTTCCATGCAAGCGGTGTAAATTTTCTATACGATACGTCTCGAAACAGCAAGCACTTCGGCGCCCTTGTGTATGGAAGCATCCACCACACTAGCACTAACAATCCGCCCACGTTCCAGTTCACTTACCTGCTACACACAACTCAGTTCTGACCACGACTGATACCTCAGACGTATTGAGGGCACTGCACAGGTGTCGTCCATGGTCAAATGCAACAGCTCAACCTGCAAGTTTGGCTACCATCTTAATTATGTCCAAGAAAGCGTATCCCGCAATGTATCTATATTCTTGTGTAAGTCCTGTACACGTAAACCGTTTAATTACTGAGACATCATATTACTCATGTTCCGATATTTCGATTTTTTATTAACTTTCTGTGAACACTGAAATGAAGTACATGTAACAGATATCATCATGTCACGTGCACCGGACAGTGTAAGTATCTTGTTTTAACGGTTATAGCATTCATGTTTTTACCAGCTCTTTTTAAAAGATTTCTATATGTTATCCCCCTGCAATTAAGATTCACAGTCCTCTCAAAAACGTGCAGAAATGTCCTTGAACCTCAGCTTTACAGCAGAATCAAGAATTATTAAATGTAATATTTCAAATTTGAGGATGATTCATCACAAATGGACTGAAGCAATACTTACTGCTTCATTTTTATGAAATTTATCAGGTAGCTATTCTGCTATATCTGTCGACGAATCAGACGGTTAATTTATTTAAGACTAAATGTATGTATCTACGGACACGTAATTCAAACGCTATACCACGACCTGACAGCGTCTGTAATCAGTCTGTCACGTTGCTACGGCATGCAGCGGGCTGGTGATGTAATTTTCGTCCGCTGGCTCCGGTACTGCCGATGTAGGCACTGGGCGCTGAGCATATGTGAGCGAGATAGCGGCGATGAGATAACAGAAGCAGGATGGGTTTATGACGCGCCTGGAACCTCCATATGCTCCTGACGTAATAACACTAGCGACGAAAATCACTTCAGCTTCACTCTTGTCATTGTATTTCGCACTTTTAAAAACCGCTGAACTAGGTAGATTTTTGTAAGAAATCCATTAGTACTCAAGCAGAGTTGTCCTGCATGGCAGGCGGAAGTAGCTTGAATACGCTGCAATCCAAAGAAGTATAAGGGCGGTTCTATTGACGCTACCGCTGTGTTCACGAAGCTTCAGACCATCACTACGTGTCATGGAAGTATTCCTGTTTCGGTTAACATCAGCCGCTGAATGATAGTCAAACAGTACCACGCCTCACAAAAAAACTACCTGGATAAAGATTCAGAGTTATCTACACGTCCAGTTGCTACGTTAGACGTATCAGATATTGCAATACATACTGGGGTCTGTGTGAGGGGAGAGCTATTGAGGAATACAATGACCAAGAAACCGGCGACAATCACATAGCGTGTCATGCGTATTTCACTTACACAGTCGCATCCGTCCCGAGTATATCGAGGACTAACTTGATCAAAATACCGAATGTTACAACCATCTCACGCAAGCATTTAATACCTCCTCGATTTGCAAGAACTTTTTATTATTCGTTCGTGTTGAACTACCTCTTGTAAATGAGATGAGGCAGGATTATTGACTGTTGTCAACTTCCGGCGTGATGTAAGGGTTAACGGAGGACCATGAATTATACCGTTAAATTGAATATTTGTCGCTGCTGTGAAAGAAGTTAGCTTGTTAGGGAGATGATTTAGAAACAGTTTTAAAAACATATTACAAATAGGGCTCTAGGGCGACGACACGATAGCCCAGCGTGTTCGGTCAGAGGGTTAGCTGCCCTAGGTGTTTAAAAAAACTGATTCCATGGATCAACGATGAACTAGAATGGGTGTCATGAGACATCCGCACCGAACAAACAAAATCAGATCAAAACGTCTTCTGTCCCGGGTTCGAACCCCATTACCTCTCAAATTTTGAATACAATTCATCAGCTTTGGCGATCGAAGACTTCCGGCGTAAGAAGTCACCCCTCATTTTACCAAAGCCTTGTAAAGAGGGCGGAGGAGCGGACAGAGGTTCAGGGCACTCTCCTGTCCTTGGGGTGGGAAACTGTCCATAAAGGTGGAAAAATCAGCAATAATCAACGGCATGAGAATGCAGGAGGCAATGGAAACCACTGCATTAAAGACACATAACGTTATCCACAGGACATTTGGCCTGTAACTGAAAAAGTGCCTTGGTAATCTCTCCGTTGGCAAAAGATCCTGGAATTGTCCTCCATTCGGATCTCCTGGAGGGGACTGCCAAAGGGGAGGACACCATGAGAAAAAGATTGAATAACCGACGAAAGGATAACGTTCTACGAGTCGGGGCGTGGAATGTCAGAAGCTTGAACGTGGTAGGGAAACTAGAAAATCTGAAATCGGAAATGCAAAGACTCAATCTAGATGTAGTGCGTGTCAGTGAAGTAAAATGAAGAGAAGACAAGGATTTCTGGCCAGAAGAGCATAGGGTAATATGAAAAGTAACAGAAAATGGTATGACGGGAGTAGAATTCGTTATGAATAGGAAGGTGGGGTGGGATAAAGAGTGTGTTAGTGTGAGCAGGTCAGTGACACGGTTGTTCTCACCAGAATCGACAGCAAACCAACACTGACAACGATAGTTCAGGTACACACGCCCACCTTGAAGCAGAAAATCAGGAGACGGAGAAAGTATAGGAGGATATTGAAATGGTAACCCAGTACGTAAAGGGAGATGAAAATCTAATAGTCATGCGCGACTGGACTGCGGTTGCAGCGAAAGTGGTAGAAGAAAGTGTTACGCGAAAATATGGGATTGGTACTAGGAATGAGAGAGGAGGAAGACTAATTGAGTTCTGTAATAAATTTCAGCTAGTAATAGCGGATATTCTGTTCAAAACTAGCAAGAGGAAGAGGCACACGTGGAAAAGGCCGGGAGATGCGGAACGATTTCAATTAGATTACATCGTGATCAGACAGAGGTTCCGAATTCAGATACTTGATTGTAAAATGGACCCAGGAACACATATAGACTGAGACCACAATGTAGTTGTGATGACGAGTAGGCTGAAGTTGAAGAGATATCAGTAAGAACCAATAAGCAAAGAAATGGGATACGGAAGTACCAAAGAATGAAGAAATATGATTGAAGTTATCTAAGGCTATAGATACTGCCTAAGGAATAGCTCAGCAGGCAGTACAAAAGAAGGGGAACTGACGTCTCTGAATCTGGCAATCACAGAAGCTGGAAAGAGAAACGTATGTACTAAGAAGGTAACTGCGAAGTGACCATGGGTAACAGAAGAAATAATTCAGTTGATCGATGGGGGAAGTAAGTTCAAAAATGTCCAGTGAAATTTGGGAAGACAGACCATTGTAAACTTCGAACAGCTTGGCCTGAAAAAAATCCAGCACGGTTTTTGAATTTTCCCGCCATTCTATACTTAGCATTAGTGACCTGCAATGCTATAGGATCGCCATCTAGGATTTTGTACTTACGACAGTTTGGCTAGGTTCACCATTTTGGATTCTGACATTATGAGGTTGCACTAATATCCGCCATCTTGGATTTTATGCTTAGAACATTTGGGCTAGGTCCACCAACCTGGATTTTTTGATTTTATGTGTAGGGCAATTCTCTTAGGTCTTTTGCGACAGAGGGGAAGGGGAAATCTTGCAGAATTTCATGGTGACATCATTGATGACATCATCAGGAATGGAGACTGCTTTGAAATCAGCTCTGATCCACTACTTGTGGACCTCTCCATAAATCATAGTTCCCCTTCTTCGAAATGGACTAGCTAGCAAAACATGTGGGCATACAGTTATTGGGCTGTTATCTCGGCGCTTTCATTTCAACACAGTAGAATTGATATTGGCGCACATTAAAGTTTACTTGTAAGAAATAATAAAAAAAATTACTCTGTCTGGAATGTAGGCAGTCAGCAAGAAAGCTACCTCTGAAGACTGGAAAAAAGCTGTCAAACATAGACAGCACATCATGGGAAAAGCACGGCAAACGATACATGTGTGAAAACGATTGGCCAGGTACGAGTAGAACTCGCCGACTGAGGGTTCAGCTACGCATATAGGCAGTTCATCCATTCTGAGAATCGAGAATCTCGACCATTTTCGCCTGTTGATACTGGCAAGATATCGGTCCGTTAGGATTCCAAGATTTTCGAGAATGTTTTAGTTCCAATAATATAAATTTACCATAAAGGCATGCAGGAGGCAGGTGACCACTATTATAATAAATCTTCACATGAGCGGTTACTGCACGTAGATATGGCATTTCAAGTTGTATGTGAAACAATCATTCGCAGACTAGTCTGGGTATTAAGGCTCCCGGATATCTGATGAAGGATAAATTGCGACACGCGTCATATGAGCAATAAACTCATTCCTTGCCCGTTGTTTCACTTTTAACATTGTGACTGGTTCAGCCTGAATGCAGAACTACTGATCGTTTTAATTTCAAGTTTGACGTCGGAAAACAAATGAAAAAAGAAATATTTTTTTAACATAGATTTTCGGATTTTTTCCCTGTGTATGTACTGTGAAAACTCGCTTCTTGCGAAATTTCAAGATTCCAGACCAACAGGAAGCAGCCCATACGTTTTGATGAGTGAGTCTGTGAGTATTAAAATACGTGACGTAAATGGCCATATCTATTGACTGCACTGGTTTAGAAGCTTCAATTTCTTACATCCCAAAGGGACCATAGACCTCAATATCTGACATAAATTTCAACTTGATACGTCTACTTGTTGCTGTGAAAAATGGTTTTTAACACTCGGGCAGACAGTCAGAGAGACATACGGACGGACGGACAACAATGTGATTCTACAAGGGTTCCGTTTTTACCGACTGAAGCAAAGAACCCTGAATACATTTACAGAAAATTTTACCTTAAATTGCCAGTGCAGTGTCACTTCAAGCATGTGTGATAGCGACGAAAGCATTGTCAATAGAGCTTTTGCATAGTTGTCAGAAAAAAGATGTGCACAGGGAGATTCAGCTGAATGCTGGGAGTGTACGGTTAAAGCACCAACATAACGTAATGAGATTTTCTTAAGTTTTAACGAGAAGGCTGTTATCAGCCGCTGAATTCGAATGAAGTTCATCTCAGGATTAGAATTGTTGCAGTGCTGAGATAGTTTGTTTCACTGTCAGTGGCTTCTTTTTTTTTTTTTTTTTTTCAAACCGACATGATCCTCACCTCGATTAACAGGCGTATTTATTTGTTGAGCTACAAATAAGTAGAAATTTTGATCAGAAAATGTAATAACGCGTTAATTATAAACCTAGCACTCAGTTTCTTTCTGTGTAACCAGACGGGCAACCGCTGAGGCTCTGACACTCAAGTCCAGCACTGTCTGTCATATTTACCTCAAATTATCTCGTGTTTCAAATTTCCGACAGAGACGCGGTTTTGAAGCAAATGAAAACGCGATGTATTTTTCAGATATCGTTCGTATAAATTCAGCAAAAATAAGTTTCCCGCATTTCGAAAGCTCGGTAATTTCGTCAGGAAATGAATTTTCGTAAACTTCCCGGATATCGTCTAAAAATCTCTTGCTATAAATAAAATTAAAATGTAATGCAGCTCTTCTAGAAGACACGGATGCCAATTCCGTCTTTGTACATCGAACAGTTCTCGACTTCGGACGCGCCGAATGAAACATAAGATAACACATGTGTTCTGTGCGGGATGTGGCATCTCAGCTCTGAGCCTCCACGTGTTCCTGCCGAAATGTCAATCCTGAAGTAATTTTGCGGCGCCATCTGTGCCAAGCAGCAGCGGCGGCCAGGGCAGCATGGGGTCCCGGCCTCGGCATAGCGCGCCTGCTGGCTGCAGGCTGCCGGATTGCGCTTCAGTTATTGGGTCTCCTCACGCCACGTGCTTGGCAGTCGTCTCTGCTGAGACCCACGTCCCCCCAATACAGCACGTAGCAGGCAGCGCCGCGACGTCCACTTCCGTTATAAATTACGCCTCAGCCCTCCGGACGATTCCACTTCACAGAAGAGTTTCACATTGTTTGCTAAAGGAGACTTTGACAAGGTAAGATGTTTTTCTTAGTTTTAACCTTATTCAGCTTCATCATTTTTTTTCTGTTATGTTCATTTCAATCCTTATTTTGGGGTCGGTCTGGCAGCATACACATTCCTGTTCTCCAGTTATAAAATGTGAAATTTACAGGGTGGATGAGGAGACGCTCCCTAGTTTTAAATGTCCATAAGTGTTGTGATTGTTGATACTTTTAATGAAAATTGTTGTATTTTAATACAGGACCCTGACAATATCTTGATCGTCTGTAGCAGCTTCTTACGGTGAACTACGAGAGAGCAAGAAAGGTGACTTCACAAGAGCGCGCCCAGGTCGCTTCGCAGCGCTGGTGGCGGGGTCTTCATGATCCTCATGCCACACTTGATGCTTAAACCATTAGGAACTGTAAAACCAGGGAATAAGGACTGGGTCATTTGCGAATAAACCCCGAGAAGGACCCCCTTCTGTGGCGCGATATCCATAAAACTGAGCCGTAGCGAGGGACATCTTCACGCGCAGTCCTAGTAAATCAGCACGCCAGGTAGCTCGTGGGCGTAGAATCAGCAGGCAAACGGTGAGTGTTTGTTAAATAAGGACCTGTTCTCGAAAACTGGAAACCCCATTACGTTAAAGAGTTATCACTGGAGGACTGTGAGGCACAGATGGAACATGGCGTAACGACTGGTTAGATTTTTTGAAGAACATTATTTGGAGCGATGAGGCGGTATTTTACGTTGGGGATTTCGTCAATCGACACAACCTCTGTTATTGGACAGAATCAAATCCGGGAATAACAATTGAAAAATCACAAAGTCGACCAAAATTGACAGTTCGGCGGGGTATGAATGCGGATCGTCTTATTGGCCACTTCATGTTGCGAGACACCTTGAATACCGACTGGTACCGTCAGATGCGGAATGAATGTGTGTGGCCATTGATATCTGTATGAGACAATGTTGTGGTTATCGTTTTTTCATCAAGACGGAGCACTACCTCATTTTTCCTGTATCGTTCGTAAGTGGCTGGACGAACGCTTTCCAGAACGTTGGCCGGGACGGCGAGGGTCCCACGAAAGGCCTCCGAGAAGTCCCGACCTCACCCCTTGTGACTTCTTCTTGTGGGGTTTGACAAAGAAGAGGTGTGCTGAACAAATGCACGTACTCTCGACAGATTAGATGAGAGGATCACAGTTGTCCTCGGAAATGTACCTGTGACTTTCCTGCAGAAAGTATTTGCAGTTACAATCATTGTATATAGGCTCCGCCTTTCATGCAAAATTGTTTTTTCTTGCTACCGAAACATCTTTCGGCACCTATGTGCCATCATCATTGGGTTTTATTTATTGAACAACTGTAAAAAGTGAACATATTTTAGGTTATAACTGATCCAACAAAATGAGGCCTAAAGACAGTTTTTGTTCGTTTCTGTTCTTACCTTGGTTTCTCATTACATGGTTTTGCAGGACCTTTCGTGTGGTGTCCTGCACTGGTAGCTCGTCAGCGTTTAGTTTGGTGTGCAGATGGCAAGAATCGAATAGAAGAGAAGAGATATTCTTCTAGGTGAAAACATGTGTGAAATGCACAGACTGGAGTGGGCTTCCATCCAGAACAGGACGATCGGCCGATCTATATAATATAGTCCGTTGGCAGACTTAAAAAATTGCTCTTGAGGTGGAAAATAATTATTTTTTTATAATTTGTTACTGGTAACATAATTCCATATTACTTTTTTTTGGTGCAAGGTGGGGTGGTGACTTTTAATCGCTCTTATCATCAACGTAAAGGCTTTCATCGTCGTGTAAATCGAGTTCGATATTTTTGTGAACATATTTACGGTTGCTATTCACAAAACATTGAATAAACATGATTTTACGCAGCACAGCTGCATCGCCACTTTGAGCTTAGAGTCTCCTGGGAGCATCCTCATCGAATCATCTGAAGACTATGTACCGGAACTACAGGTACATTGTGCGGTAATGTCACCGTCGTAGAACTTTGGACGTTTTGTCGCTGCTCAATCCGTGTCCAACAGCGGTGGTCACTGCTCAATTGCAGACTTCCATATTGCACACTGCATGTGTGCTCGTTAACATGCTCATAGGTGTCATTCATGGGAGGCAATGATTTTATTTCTCGAGCAGATTTCTAGGCTTTGCCATTTTTTTAGTCCTCTCGGTTTTGCCATTTTTGTAGTCCAAACGAAAAATAGCATATCGGATATTCTTTCTTTTACTTTGCGACTGTAGCACGCTACAATGACAACACTTGCCCCTTTGACGTCTGATGGGTCTGACGTTATGTTACCCAAAGATGATATGGTATAACCCCGTTTCAACTTCTGGATTGTCTTAGTTTTCCTATTCCACGTATGCTCCCAAAAGTGCCACATCGCGACAGAGAGTGTGCTGGAAAAAGGTTAGTGCCAATATCAGTATGCTTTAGTGTTGTTGCTCCAACATCTATAGATGTCCTCCTCGGGGAGGTTGGCTCCTGGGTTACCTAGTTTGCTATTCCACTCTCAACATACTAGTGAAGTAGAAAAACCAACACAACAGTGTCGTCTGACATCACCTTAATGTGATCACTTACATTCTGTATTGTCAGCCGCAATCTCTGTTGAACGGTTATACGAGTAACATCGCTTCCTCATGTTCCATGTATCTTACAAGTCTGTTCTTGACTCTGATTTTCCGTTTGTTACTTCAATTAGCGCATAGCCTTCACTGGTGAGAATGAGCTTGTGGACCTATTTGATAGAAAGGCGCCACTCAACCAGATGTTTACATAGGATGTCGATCACTTGCAGCTTGTTTTCAGTGACTTTCAGTACTACTTGCTGTGGTGAGACAGCTCTGTATAAACTGAATTGATGTTTTCTTGTCACATGTCAACTCGAGCGCACAAACCTAGTTAGATTTTTGATTCTGTACGTGTTGTATCGATCATGTACCAGGTATGTGTCTGTGAGCTTGTTTTCCACAAAGTAAGTAACCTTTTGAACAAAGTCAAACACTGTCCTATGTGTAGACCAAACAGTTGTGCAGAATGCAGCACACCGATAAATGATAACGGTATTCGGAGATGAATGAAGTTTCTCGCATGCTTCAATGGCCAGCAGTGCCTTCAACTTTGATTTGGCAGTGAATCTCATCTGGACATCAACTCTGAAGAGGGTACCAGTTCGTGCTTCAACAAGTCTGCAACGTTAATTGATCTGGAACATATCAAGCCAATCACTTCTGAATAAATCAATGATGTATCGAATACGCACTCTGAACCGACCTTCTGTTTTTCTTCTTGCTGACAGCGATACAAAATTTTTTCGATTCGGGAACGTGGAAACCTCCTGGTCATGTTTCTTCGAATGTCTGCATCTGTGGCCTTCCATTGGAAACTGCTTGGTCCACATTAACAATAGAAGGTGCAATACTGCGACTCATAATATTTATTATTTAAGCAGGATGTCGGTGAGGATCTAGTGGATCGATGCACCAAGACAATGCCTTACGCCGCGCGGGCTAGCCGCTGTTCGTGTGGCTCCCCCCGGAGGAGGTTCGAGTTCTCTCTCGGGCATGGGTGTGTGTCGTCCTTAGCGTAAGTTAGTTTAAGTTAGATTAAGTAGTGTGCAAGCCTAGGGACCAATGACCTCAGCAGTTTGGTCCCATAGGAACTTAACCACCACCACCGTCACCACCACCATAATGCCTTACATATCTTTTCCCAGTCAGAAGGGTCAGATTTCTTCCTAGCTGCTGTGCTTTCCAACCGTCTCCATGAGTAATAATCATCCTTCTCTTCCTTTTTGGCTTCTGAAGCTGCGTCAACATTAAACTTTCCCATGAATGTGCGTCTGGTATGTAGCATGGTATCTAACGTCTGCTGCATGAAAAATCACTAACTACACCCACAATTTTAATTCTGACTTCGTCCGACAGTTTGTCACCCTTTTCGTTCCGTGTATCAAGTATAGTGGGATACGGAAGTACTAAGGAATGACGAGATACGTTTGAAGTTCTCTAACGCTACAGATACAGCAATAAGGAATAGCGCAGTAGGCAGTACAGTTGAAGAGGAATGGACATCTCTAAAAAGGGCCATCACAGAAGTTGGGAAGGAAAACATAGGTACAAAGAAGGTAGCTGCGAAGAAACCATGGGTAACAGAAGAAATACTTCAATTGATTGATGAAAGGAGGAAGTACAAACATGTTCCGGGAAAATCGGGAATACAGAAATACAAGTCGCTGAGGAATGAAATAAATAGGAAGTGCAGGGAAGCTAAGACGAAATGGCTGCAGGAAAAATGAGAAGACATCGAAAAAGATATGATTGTCGGAAGGACAGACTCAGCATAGAGGAAAGTCAAAACAACCTTTGGTGACATTAAAAGCAACGGTGGTAACATTAAGAGTGCAACGGGAATTCCACTGTTAAATGCAGAGGAGAGAGCAGATAGGTGGAAAGAATACATTGAAAGCCTCTATGAAGGTGAAGATTTGTCTGATGTGATAGAAGAAGAAACAGGAGTCGATTTAGAAGAGATAGGGGATCCAGTATTAGAATCGGAATTTAAAAGAGCCTTGGAGGACTTACGGTCAAATAAGGCAGAAGGGATAGATAACATTCCATCAGAATTTCTAAAATCATTGGGGGAAGTGGCAACAAAACGACTATTCACGTTGGTGTGTAGGATTTGTCGACCTGGAAAAAGCATTCGACAATATAAAATGGAGCAAGCTGTTCGAGATTCTGAAAAAAGTAGGGGTAAGCTATAGGGAGAGACGGGTCATATACAATATGTACAACAACCAAGAGGGAATAATAAGAGTGGACGATCAAGAATGAAGTGCTCGTATTAAGAAGGGTGTAAGACAAGGCTGTAGCCCTTCGCCCATACTCTTCAATCTGTACATCGAGGAAGCAATGATGGAAATAAAAGAAAGGTTCAGGAATAGAATTAAAATACAGGGTGAAAGGATATCAGTGATACGATTCGCTGATGACATTGCTATCCTGAGTGAAAGCGAAGAAGAATTAAATGATCTGCTGAACGGAATGAACAGTCTAATGAGTACACAGTATGGTTTGAGAGTAAATCGGAGAAAGACGAAGGTAATGAGAAGTAGTAGAAATGAGAACAGCGAGAAATTTAACATCAGGGTTGATGGTCACGATGTCAATGAAGTTAAGGAATTCTTCTACCTAGGCAGTAAAATAACCAATGACGGACGGAGCAAGGAGGACATCAAAAGCAGACTCACTATGGCAAAAAAGGCATTTCTGGCCAACAGAAGTCTATTAATATCAAATACCGGCCTTAATTTGAGGAAGAAATTTCTGAGGATGTACGTCTGGAGTACAGCATTGTATGGTAGTGAAACATGGACTGTGGGAAAACCGGAACAGAAGAGAATCGAAGCATTTGAGATGTGGTGCTATAGCCGAATGTTGAAAATTAGGTGGACTGATAAGGTAAGGAATGAGGAGGTTCTACGCAGAATCGGAGAGGAAAGGAATATGTGGAAAACACTGATAAGGAGAAGGGACAGGACGATAGGACATCTGCTAAGACACGAGGGAATGGCTTCCATGGTACTAGAGGGAGCTGTAGAGGGCAAAAACTGTAGAGGAAGACAGAGATTGGAATACGTCAAGCAAATAATTGAGGACGTAGGTTGCAAGTGCTACTCTGAGATGAAGAGGTTAGCACAGGAAAGGAATTCGTGGCGGGCCGCATCAAACCAGTCAGTAAAAATTAAAAAAAAAAATAAAAAAATAAAAAATCAAGTATAGTTTGCTGGAAAGTTTTTTATCTTGACCGCAAACAACTGTCCTGCACTTAACTGCTCTTCGCCGATTAGGATTTCCATTAAGCATTGCGTGCCGGCCCGGTTAGCCGTGCGGTCTAACGCACTGTTTTCCGGGCGGGAAGGCGTGCTGCGCCCCGGCACGAATCCGACCCGCGGATTAGTGTCGAGGTCCGGTGTGCCGGCCAGTCTGTGGATGGTTTCCAGGGCGGTTTTCCATCTGCCTCGGCGAATGTGGGCTGGTTCCCCTTATTCCGCCTCAGTAACAGTATGTCGGCCATTTCTGCGCAAACCCTGGCTCCTCGTACGCATACACCATAATTACTCTACCACGCAAACATTGGGGTTACACTCGTCTGGAGTGAGACGTTCCCATGGGGTTCCACTGGAGGCCGAACCGCACAATAACCCTGGGTTCGGTGTGGGGCGGTGGTGGGGTGAGTGGACTGCTGTAGCCTGTTGGGGGACTGTGAATCACTGAGAGCTACGGCGGGGACGAAGCCTCTCCGTCGTTTCTAGGTCCCCAGTTCCATACAATACAATACAGGCATTGCATGGAACCAGCATACAATGCCCCAGAAAATTAAAAGCCTGAATTTCGGAATGGTGACGTTTTTCCAGTGTTTCACTTACAGATTAGATTTACAATTTTGTTTTTCTGCAAGATTTGTGATATATTTTTTTGACGTTTACGCTGATACACAACATTTATGACAAAGAACTATCATATTTGGATCAGCCTGAAGTATCATTGTGGACGTCAGTGCGCACGTCGTCCCGTCTCATCCCACTTGCCGCTGTGATCGACTGGATTCTACTGGCGCTTGCAGTAACAAACAACTCTGGGTCTGACCAGCATGGGAGTTCCGGAGTATTTCTCAAATAGTACTGACACATCTTTACAACTCTTCACAGTCTCCAGTCTGCAAAAGAAAAAGGAATTGCTTAAGTTACGTGAGGGAGTAATGAGATTTCTACTGTAAACACAAGTGAGAGCCTTAAAAATACGCTAACGGTATCCTGCTGTGCACCTACTGTTGCCCAGCAGTATCAAAGCTGCTCCCAGCAGATTTTGTTTACTTGAGACTTTTTGAGTGGGTTCCATGATAAAGCTTTGTGTGTAACTCATTTCAACGTCGTAGGTTTCTGCTACTGGACTAATGCGTATTTGTATACGGGTTGGCTGATAATTTGACCGACTTGTAGGTCATATGATTACATTTGAAACTGAATGAATATGTCCTCATATTCCACTACTCTCATTTTTTGATAAACGAGATATGTTATACAGGTGAACTACTTTACAACACTGTAAAGTGAACTATTGGTCTGGAAGGTTGTCTCATACGTCATAATTTAACTACTTGAAGAGAACGATGTCATTACTTTTCACCACGATGTCAGTTTTATATTAATCTGTGGATATAATGTCTTCAGCGTTACATCTAATTGTAATTTACGGTACATTCCTTGAAGCTGTGACGCAATAAATCAAACATGCTAGTCTTAAAACATTCTTTAAACAGAGAGAAGATCTATCGTGCCTCTCACAAATGGACAGAGGGATACCTACAACCGAAACAGAATGCATACTTTTAGTGATTTCATTTTATATTTTGTTTCGAATTTATTTCCACACAGTTCACTGAACTACTTACTAATCTTCTAAAACATTAAACATGCAGCTATCTGTACTACTGCAAAAGGTAATGGTAGCCAAGAGAACAGTGTCTTCAGAGAGATGAAAATCAACATACAATGTCCCAGCGTACACAGTTGATGAAAAGCTTTCGGGTTTCCAGCTGGATGGAACTGTTAAAATACCACGATGTTTCGAAGAGTCGCCAGAAGATGGCGAATATGACATTGTTCGAAATGATGCGGTAATCTGAACATCGCCACCTAACTGAAAACCCGAGCGGTTTTCATCAAATGAAAATTAAGTGGGACTTTAAATGTAATGTAATAAAGAATGAAACTACAAAACTAACTGTATGAAATCTCCAGATGAGAAGCTGAACTAACTTTGTCAATACTACTTGGTATCAATTACTACATCAACCGACCTACTGCAAACATATAAAAAACAACACTAGTATTACAGCTACAGGAGTGCCACCCCACTCTCCATTGTTGCCAGATGTAACCAAGATGGCGGCGATGACGGGAAGCTCAAATTCCATCAGGACAATGCAACACACCTAAGAATACGGCGGGAAAATAGGTCACTTGAGCTACCTCTACCAACCAACATCACCCGATCACCACCTCTTCCTAGGGATTGGTGGGAAGTTAGACGTCGCATTGTCTAAATCATATTGATACTACTGTTACCATAACACGCTGCACACACGGAATGATTTTAAATAAAAGTCATTTACAACATAAAGAAATTGGACGAGTTTTACAGTACTGGCATGCGTTTGCAAACTACATTTAAACTCATCTGTCACATTGACCAAATAGCTGATGGCTAGCCGGCCGCTGTGACCGAGCGGTTCTATGCGCTGCAGTCCAGAACTGTGCTGCTGCTACAGTCACAGGTTTGAATCCTGCCTTGTGCATGGATGCGTGCGATGTCCTTAGGTTAGTTAGGTTTAAGTAGTTCTAAGTCTATGGGACTGATGACCTCAGATGTTAAGTCCCATAGTGCTTAGAGCTATTTGAGCCATTTGAGCTGATGGCTCTGCGTTCCGTTTCGACCAGTTCCTCATATTGCAGTCATGTATGCGATCACTGTTTCGGTGCTAGCCATCCCCAGAAGGTGTCATCCTGCCACAAAACTCCTCCTCCAACTCAAACAAGCGCTGTCAGTCATTCATTATGTTGTAACAAACAGCATGCCACTGGATGGATGAGATGTAAAAGACACCGCTGATCTACTGAAATAATAAGCATCACAATTGATACTGTAAACAATTTTAGCAATTTTACACTAATTTCAACACCGACCAATGATGTGACATCTTGTTTTCCAATTTCAGTATCGTAGCTAAACCACCCCTTCTCCACTTTGCGAGTATCGCTGCGAATGTGGGTAGATGACTATGCAGTATGTACAGCCATTGTTAATTCTCGAACACATACATCATCAAAATATATCAGGAAGTGCTCTACATATTTCTTAACACCTTGGGCATAATGCTTAATTTACGATCTATCTCAATGCTGATGGGAGTCACAGTGCATTCTCACGGTCTTAGGGTAAAATTAGAGACTGAAAGATCCCCTCTCACACTGCCATTGACCAACCCATCCTGCAGCACCGTCACCGATTTAATCTGCAACCGATCAGAAGTAGACCACTACGTTCCACGTCTCGTGAATGAATGGAGCTTACCGAGTCCTCGCCCATCCAAGTGCACATTTCATGAGATGCGACCATGTCGAGGAGGTTAGCACTCCTTATCGATGCAGAGTAACAGGTTTGAAAGTGTCGTGATGTAATAGCTGACTGTTAAGAAGAACAAGAAACGGATGATTTCTATGTGCAATGGAGCTCCAGGCGAATGGAGTTCGACGCTTTTTTATGTAAATCAATGAAGCTATCAATTTTAAAGTATTATTCCAGAGTCTAGGATCAGTACCTGGACGGTATTGGTTAGAGAGAACATAAACATTCACACTTCTAAGGCTACAACGTTCTGCACTTACAATGAGCTATAATGTTAGAGGGCTTGCATTTCCGACCTATCAGTCATATGGAATGTATAGCTGTTAATATTGCAGTGTAAGAAATATATTTCCCGGTTTCTCTACGATAAAGTATGTTATGAACCGTAAAACGAAAAATCTACTGCCTTAAAACGTCGGCTCTGTGTGGTACGAGCACAATATAGCTTTCCGGAGATGTATAGCGTCCACTGTTCACATCCGATCACGGTTTAGAGATTATGCTATGCCTGCTGAAGTCCTATAAAAATGATCGTTAGTAATGGGGAATACCTCTTACAAGCAAACTGATGAACGCTTAGCAGCAGTGTCCGACGTGTGAAAATTACATGTCATTTCGCCACTAACTCTGTAAACAGCATATCTGTCATGCAAATGTATACACGGGGATTGCAATGCCTCACAAGCACTTATCGCTAACTTAGTTATGAAGCTGAAGTCTTGATTTTACACCCAAGATGCGACAGGGGGATGGAGTACATTGCACAAATCATAGTTCGTTTAGAGCAATGTGTCATGTTTCATCACACATGAGCTGGAAGTCCTCTGATGACCGACAGGTTTACCGTTAATGATCGCAAGTAGATTGTGCTTTAAACCACATACAGAACATGTGGCTGTAGACAAGCATAATTCAGACTATGTCAAGCGACTGATGCATCCTGACAGAACAGCAGAAAAAGTGACCTGCAGCAACTTCTCCCTCTCTAGATTGCATCACCAGTCCACTGTTAAATCCACTCTCTGTTATCCTTTAACGCAGATGCATGTAAAGTTTAGAGGCAGATGGTTCTCTGTCCTCCTGAAAATGTCAAATACAGTAGTCAACTTGCGTATAGCACTGGTACCTCAATAGACATACAGTATAATGCTGCCTCGATGGAGAAAAATTGACTGCTTCCCTGATTACCTTCACTTCCATGTCGACGTTTTCTCGATTCCTCTTGCTGCCGCATACTTGTTCCCACAATCAAATTGTTCTGCACAAAACAGAAGATATGCAAGTCCTTCCTCAATTTCGCCAAGTTTTGATGTATATTCAATCAATTTATACCTATTCCCCTGTCATTTTTCGCAATTCTATTGGTTTTATGTCAGATCTATCCATGCAATCGTGACATAACCTCTCATTCTGTGTTCTAAAATTTCCTGTAAATGTAGCACATCTGCCAACACCTATCCCAAATGCACTGACAGGGAAGTGTAGTATAGCATTGTACTTGATTGTATCCAGTTGCCTCCAAATTTGAAGAGCGTCTCCTCTATTTTCTGTATATCAGTGTGCGTGCACGTGTCATGGAAGGCTCCCAGGACCCACAGTAGACTCGAGTTAGTGTTCGAGTGTAGATCCACAGCGTGTAATATCTGCGATCTGGGATGTCAGTATGTGCATGCAGGCTAGATGCTGTGATATCAGTATGCGCGTGCGCATGTGGGCTATACACATCAGATGTGTCCCGTTAGAATCATGGGAGAGAGAAAGCAGTCAAACAGATGATACGGATGACAGCATTCTCTGTTGGTGGTACTGTGTACTAGGCCTGGACCTTGTGGTGAACACAATGTTTCCCTCCACCTTGAATAATGGTACTTGTGTCATCTGCTGACGTCATGGCCGCCATCTTGGATTACGTAACAAAATGGTGGCAGTACTGTGTACTAGGCCCAGACCTCATGGTGAACACGTTGTTTCCCACCATCTTGGGTAATGGTACTCATGTCATCAGCTGACATCACAGTGGCCATCTTGCATTACATTATGGAATGGATGACAGCACCCTCTGGTGGCATTACTGTGTACTAGGTCAGTTGGAGCCTGGACCTCATGGTTAACACATTGGATAGCTGTTCTGCATCAAATTAAATAAATAGTGCATGCAAAATAATAAAAACTTATGTCCAGCACAGATCACGTCGTGTCCCCGCCGTTCGGGTGACTTAGGTTAGTGGAGGTAGCCCAAATGACCCATTTTCCCGCCATTTTCTTAGATGTTTTGCTTTGTCCTGATGGAATCTGAACTTCCTGTCATCGCTGCCATCTTGGATACATCTGACAACAATGGGGAGTGGGGTGGTACCACTGTAGCTCTACTACTAACACTGTTAACTATACCTCATTACAGTGATGCCAGGCCACAGTTCACTGAGCCTGTTCCATAACAGATTCGCAATGGATAAATGTTTCTCACGTACTGTTGTTTCTAAATGTTCCCAGGAATAAAGTTTTGTACTGAAGATTTGTGGATTTTCTGTAACTGTATGTAAAATTTCTCAAAGATTTCCAGACGGTTCCTTTTAAAAGGACACAGCCGATTTTTTTCCGCAATCTGAAGCTGTGCTCCAAGTCTAATAAACTTGTCGCTGATGGGCTGTTAAACCCTCATCCTTCTTTCAGTCCTTGTTTATGACATTCCACAACTGATTACTCTTATTTATTGGTTTCATTCGACAATAGAGTTCCCTTCTTCCGTTTTAGTTTTATATTGGGATGTGAAAGCCCGCACCAGTACATATAGACTGTCGTGGGTATCATAATACTCGTACTTGCGTGACTGTGTGGTGGCGCATAATATCTGAAAACGTACTTCACGACGTGATGTGTTATATAAATGGTTTTTACTTTACATGATATACGAACTCAGAAAGTTCTTTTTTAGTAAATTAATTTTTATACCTATAACGAATTCGTACCCCACGTAGTTTACTTGCAGCATAAGAGAAGCATTTTTATGTAGCGGACAGCTGAACGCGTTCAGCTTTACCCTTACTCTTTACCACTTTCGGTTTTCGTAGCCACCATCACTAGAAGAAAAGCAGTACATTAGAAGGATCAAAATGCGTTCTAGTCATTAGAATACCAAAATACGACAATGTCCCACAGTGGTGTATAAAATACACATACTTTGCATAATGTAGTAAATCACACAAGTAGGTTAGAGTGTGTCTAACAGTCTGCGTGAACACTGCAGACAGTAAACACGCAAAAGTCGTGAAAGACACACATTATCTAAGATCATCAAAGAGGATAATATCAAAGATTAAAATACATGAATATCTATGGTATGGTTGATGGAAGAAGTCAGAGAGTATAATTCATACAATACAAATTCAATTTCGTTAACATGTTGTGGCTAGTCTACACTATCGAACAAATACATGTTTATTTACTTCATTTGTAGATTAATAATTATAGCTATTAAGAGTAGTATGTTTTTAGGTTGGTGAGTACATCCAAGTACATGTTGCTAGAGCAAATCATGAATGCTTACTTCCCCAAGGCAGCAGGTGAGGTGTTGAAGTGTGCACACGCAGATGCAAAACGCTTAGTCTCTACTGGCAAGCGTAGTACACTTAGCACTGTACTTACGACGATGTAGAAAACATCAGGTTGTAAATTATGTGACGTGTTTGCGGAAAAATAGACGGAGGGAAACATAACTAACACACTGAAGTGGGTACATACTAAGGTACCAGTGGTTGTAAAATGGTTCAAATATGGTAGATATTAAAACTTCTAAACTATGACATACCATATTTGGACAATTTTACAATCCCTAACGTTGTGTTTTTCTATGGACAACGATGGCACTAAAAATAGTTGCTAAGAATTAACCTCGGTGTTCACACACTACAAGGGATCACCAAGCTTCCCCGTCACCCCAGCTTTTCCATCACCCCAGACATCGATCTACATGTCTAGCTATCCGCAAATGGGTATGCGTGCACCACATGAACCTTCTCTCCATGTCGCTATATGGCGCATCCGCAGTTCAGCAGTTCAGTCTCGCCACTTGTTAGGACACATCCAGAGCGCGCGCTTGCAGTGGCAAGCTCATCCTTGACCCGTCTGGCTTCCCAGTTCTGCCGACTGTGCTGCTTAAGAACGACGCGATATGCAGCCTTGTTTCACTTCATGTCAGTCCGTTCTAAGCCTTAAATAATTTCATATTGGATTTTTTGGGGAATAAACCAAATTTTAATGCTGAATAATGTGGGTCTTTACCAATATGTTCTTCAACCCTTTTTGGGTACCAAATGAAGTACCGGTGCTGCTTAATTTTACCTAATCCAATAGATGATCGTATACTGCCGCTGTTTGATCACTTTTTCGGTATATGGGGCCCATTAGCGCACCAGGTAATGGTACACCTGGTGAGTAGAATTTAGTAGTTTTTTACCCAGCAAATAGTTTGTTAGTGGGAAGCTCTTCTTTTAGCTTTTGTCCTGGAGCGTATCACGGGAGCCTTCTATATTTTTTCATGCTATTTTATAATTGGCGTCCGCTACACAGCAAAAAACTGCTGATTATGAACGATAGATCATCTAATATTCTTTTCTGATCACAAAAAAACTTGATTTTGTATGTTCATCTGATATATCTTTTCATTATATTTACGCTTTCTTGTCTTAAATGAGTTTTTGTCTATTACTTTCACAGACTGCACTTGACGATGCAGCTGAAATACTGCGAAAGCGGTCGCGTTTATAAAAAAAGTACTTACAGCTGAAACGGTTTCATCTTCAAAAGGATATATCCAGGCTATGTCTGCCGACACTACTAAGTATTCTGTATATTTTTATTACTTAGGGTGTGCACTGAATTCTGTTGTAATTTGTTGTTTATGGACAAAGCTACTTTCACTTTATGTGATCTGCTTAGGTTTGCCATTTTTTGAGAAATATTGCCTGCATAACGTATGCTGACTATGCAAATTGATTTTATTAGTCCTTCCTTTTACACCGACAAGAATTTCTTTCTTTTTTGATATTTGTTCCTGCACTTTCTCCATCGCTGAGCTGGGGAAGTCACTGGCCACAGTAGTCTCCTCCCTGTTTTCTTTCTGAAGTCTCTGCCTGCAAGAGGATGGAACTGGCTGATTTTGGTTTAGGGCCCAAAAACAACTGAGGTGATAAGCACGAATAAGTAAAAGAATACGTGGAAAACACTGAGAAGCAGAAGGGACGGGACGATTGGACATCTGTTAAGTATTCAGGGACTGACTTCCATGGTACTAGAGGGAGCTGTAGAGGAAAAAAATTGTAAAGACAAAGATTGGAATACATCCAGGAAATAATTGAGGACATAGGGTGTAAGTGCTACTCTGAGATGAAGAAGTTGGCACAGGAGAGATTTTCTTGGCGGGCTACATCAAACCAGTCAGAAGAATGAGGCTAAAAAAAAAATAAAAAAAAGAGAGAGAGTTAGAAGCGATTATATGTTAAGCCCAATCGGCAGAAGGAAACAGAGCTAAAAACAAGGACTAGTCCTTCGAGATAGGGCCACAAAATACTCCGTAGTGACAGCGGAGGTCCCTAACCAAAGAAAAAGTGTCCTTCGACATATTGTTACGACGCATAAAAAGTAAAACGCGATCAACGTGTCGGTCTCTAAAACAGCCGATAACTTAGACGACAGACATACTTTGCAAAGGCATCAGTTAAAAAAAGAGCATCGGGTTAGGAAATGGCGAACCGTCAAAGGTTGATGAGAATGAGCGCAAAGTGGTTGGGGATCAGCACGTAACAAAAGGCGATGGCTAAGACAGTGCCCAATATACAACCTAGCTAAAATGATCTCCTTGTGAAGAGAGGGGAGAGAGGAGGTTGGTCAAGCCGTCGGGAGAGGTTTAATTCCCCGGAGCTTATTCCTGTAAAGAGAAGACCAGTGACGATGCGGAAGTGACACCATCTGCCGACAGACGGCAACTCGGAGATCATAAGAAAGAGTGGAAGAACTAGCCGGCAGAGGTAGGAGGATTGCAGGCATGGCAGCAGCGTCAGCAGCCTCGTTTTCCATCAGAACCGACACGAACCTCACAGTGGCTCCCTCAGAAACGAGCAAGTAGTAGCTTTCTTGGAACCGTTGCACTAAGGGACGGACTGTGCAGCACACAGAAGCTCTGAAGGGCACTGAGAGAATCGGAACATATGACGCAGTTTAAAAGACTGTGTCACCGGATATATCGGGTGGCCTGATAGAGGGTGAAGGGCTCTGCTGTAAAAATGGAGCAGTGTTTTAGAAACCGATAGGAACTGGCTCGGGCAGACGTACCCGGGACGAGTGCTCTGGGCACAGGGCAGCCACATCGAGCTCGGGGGAGGCGCTGCACGAGCGTACGACCCAGTCGTGGGGTCGCAGACTAAACGTCCCAAATAAAAGCCGGCGAGAGGAGCGGTGACCGGCTGGGCTGGGAACCAGTTTTGGGCAGCGCAGGGCAGCGCATTGTACGCGCGGTTCGGCTGCCTCGCCTGCAACCTCTGCCGGGGGAGGCTCGCCTGTCGGGCCGGCCTGCAGCTTTTTATGCGGGCCACATTATTTATCTCGGCACCCGGCCTTTGTCCGACCAGCCTCTGGTACAGCGCCGCGTCATAAGTCGGCTAGCGGCTAATCTGGAGCCGCTCTGTCATTCACGTGGCCTCCCGGGCATCTATTCTGTCGTTACTGACAGCTGCCTCCCTCCGCACGTCCGCACTAGCTGCTCTGGGTGTCAATGTAAACGATCTCGGTGACACACCCTCACTGTCAAGGCTCATAGCGTGAAAAATGTCGAAGGTGTTGCGTTCCGAACCAATCAGTCGTATTTCTGAGCTGATAATCGCCACGGCCACAATGAAGCTGTAGTATGAAATAGAATTATGGAGGCTTCCGTCGCCGATGGTTAATCTCATTAGAATCCTTGGTTCAAATGGTTCAAATGGCTCTGAGCACTATGGGACTTGACATCTGAGGTCATCAGTCCCCTAGAACTTAGAACTTCTTGGACCTAACTAACCTAAGGACATCACACACATCCATGCCCGAGGCAGGATTCGAACCTGCAACCGTAGCGATCGCGCGGTTCCTGACTGTAGCTCCTAGAACCGCTCGTTCACCCCGGCCGGTATTTGAATCCTTCTGAGTGTTATGAAATATGCGTGAACTTTAGGTCTTCCAGTTTTCTGAGCGATGTAGGGTAAGTAAGGCAATTAGGCAGTATTGGTAATTTTGAAATTTGCTGCAATAAACCCATCGAATGTAGTGTTTCTTATTTTGGCAGCAAATGCCATCGTGACAATGTCTTTTCGTGTAGCGCCACAGCTGTGCTTTCTCGCAGTCAGTAGAAAGCAATGACTAAAGTTACTCTTGTGTGACGTAAGTCGATTTGTTCCATCGATGTTGTAAATTCACTTTAGAACTGCAAGAAGGAAATAAAATACACTATATTTACTCACAATAGATATTACGAAGCCCATAGTAGTACTGTAAGAAGCAAGTAAAATACACTTTACTTATACACAATAGACGTTATTAAGCACATACTGTCACGTAAAAGCACTCTATTTATACACAATAGATATTATGAAGCCCATAGTATTACGTAAATAATTTAGTTGCTTTATTTTGTGAAATATGTGAAGACTTTCATTATTTTGTGAAATATGTCCCATCGTTATTGTAAATCCATTTTAGAACGGCAAGAAGCAAGAAAAATACACTTTGTTTATACACAACAGACATTATGAACCCTATAGCGTTACGCAAGTAATTTAGTTTCTTTATTTTGTGAAATATGTGAACAAAGTCAACGTTTGGTGTTACGATAACCGGACTCCATCTTGGGTCATTCAGTTGGACGACTGTTCAACTCGTTTCTGCAAGATGTCTGTTGCAAAATTTACTGTAGGCCAGTATTCCACACACGTAACTATAAACAAACTTAAATAAAGGCCATTAACAAATTACCTACGCCACTGTTTACAGTTACTAAACTACCTTCCTTAAACAGAAGACTTATCTGTTAAGTACAGTCATTTAAAACGCATTTTCAACTTTTTTTGCTAATATACTTTATTTCGAACTTTTCAGGATTTGGTTACACACATCATGTAAGGAGAAAAGCTACTGATTTTCAAGGAAGGCGTGAGAAACTAACTAAAGAAACGAATAAAATGAAAAGTGAAGAAGTGTGCGGAAATTGAAATCTTCGGATCCTTTGCTTTCAGGAAGAGCATGGAAACATGATATTAAAATTAATACTAAGTATCAAAACTGCACAGTGTTCTCTACAATAAAATCAAAAAGCTTTGGTGGACAATGAACCACTGAACATCCACAAATGCAAAAACTCGGCGGGCCATTTGTATTACCAGGTGAAGCAGAACATTGTGTTGTCAGCAATACTGTTGAGATCTGATTGGTCGGATTTGGATTAACCATGATACAACTCAGGAAACATGAGTACGATTTATCTGTAATCCAAGGAAGAGAGTATATATTTCATCCTGCAAAAAAACAGGTAGCTAGTAAGTCTTGTTGGTGAAAATTTAAAAAAAAGTTATGGTGTCAGTAAAGAGTTCCAGAGAAGCTGTCCATCAGTGAGAAATGAGTAAGTGATCATTCTATGAATCTGGATGCTCTGTGAACCAAGTCGGGCATAAAAAAGAAGCTGTGTCGAATTTGGAACGTTGATGATACTTAGATAAATTATGTAGTGAAGCCCAAAAAAATGGTCTACAAAATATGGAAGAAGAGCATTTAGTTACACCTTTACCTGAAAAGGAAAAGTTGCTCAAAATTGTGGAAGATTTCTTGAATATTCCAAATGAGTTTCTTCTCTCTCTCTCTCTCTCTCTCTTTCTCTCTCTCTCTCTCTCTCTCTCTCATTCTCTCTATCTCCCTCCGTTCCGTGTGAAGGCTTCGCTAAGGGGTGCAAATCTTTTTACTTGATGCTATTTAGGCGTCTTGCGTGTAGGTGATGATGAAACGATGATGGGGACAACGCAACACCCAGTCTTCGTGCGGAAAAAATCCCTGACCCGGTTGGGAGTCGAACCCGGGGGCCCTTCGATTGACATCCAGCCACAATGACCACACAGCAAATGACGTAGACGGTAATGCACCTAAGGCGTCAACACCGTAGCAGATCAGGGGAAAGAGGCAATCATTACCCAATGCAGTAAGAGCGTCGGAGGGGTGGAGGACGGACGTGGAACGTGTTGGGGGTTTTACTGGACATAGTTCAAGGTCATTATTTGTTTATAAACGTAGTATCATCTTACCATACTTGGCAGCTGGAGCGATTTTATAAATAATTACGACACAATTAAATAGGCATTTGAACTTGGTTATACTAGGCAGTGCCAGCCCGAGTGGCCGAGCGGTTCTAGGCGCTTCAGTCTGGAACCGCGCGACCGCTACGGTCGGAGGTTCGAATCACGCCTCGGGCATGGATGTCGTGATGTCCTTAGATTAGTTAGGTTTAAGTAGTTCTAAGTTCTAGGGGAGTGATCACCTCAGATGTTAAGTCCCATAGTGCTCAGAGTCATTTGAACCACTAGACAGTAAGTTAAACAAATCTTTGAAGTTGCCAATCACAAAAACATCTCTGCATCTACAGCTGCAACTTAATTATCCATGTCTTTAAAGTTGCCAATCATAGAAACATTTCGGCATCTACAGCTGCAACTTAATTATCTATGTCTTTCAAAAAAAACTCTTCGACATATGTCCAAAACACACGTAAAGAAACATTCACCAAACTATTTCACACATCTTGAATGCTTCACATAACCCTACTGCAACAAACACTCTCAATCTTAACACCAAAACAGTCACCTGGCGACCATCAGATTCAACACTGAACCATGATAGCTCTCTCATATACATAGTACCTTGTGTACACACTCTTGGTACTAACAGCGAGCAAACAATGCAGAAGAATCAAATTTCCTTCCATAATTCAAATAACTTCGGACTGGCTTCATCACTTAAATACGTAATGAAAAAGAAGCCAATCTTAATAGAAACAGGGGAGGACGGTTAAAAATCTTTCATTGTAAACTAGCTCCTCACTTATGCTCGATACAATTACACTAACATCTACATGGCGTCCCGAAACTATTCGTTCAAATTAATACAGGAGGTAGAGAATTGCAAAACAAATATATGTTGACCAGGAACATGTGGTCTCTGAAATCAGCTTGTAATGTTAGAGAGCATTTCGTTAGAGGTCCTGACGTAGGCTGCTGTGTCTGTGTCGCTTACTGGCAATGGGCACTGGCATTCAAAACACCTCTGTGTGCGGCTCTGAGGTCTGCTTGGAAACACACCGACTCATTCATAAGCATCACCGCCTTGTGACAACGATTATGAAGGTTCATTGGACCAGAAGTTCTTCCATTCCATCTCTACAGTCGGAGATATCGCATCATTGGGGAACACGTGTTGCCAGAACTGCTGGAGGATGTACTTCTGAATGTTAGACGAAGGATGTACTTCCAGCACAGTGGGGCGCCAGCCCATTTCAGCATTCCTTAAGGCACATTCTGGAGTCGATGGGTCAGCAGAGGTGCACCCAGGTCATCTGACCTCACGTGTCTGATTTGTTTCTCTGGGAGCGTCTGAAGCAGCTGGTGTATGAAACCGTTGTGGAAACAGAAGAAAATCTCGTCTCTAGATTTAACGTCGTTGCTAGTGCCATTGCCGACATGCAGCAGGATCTTCGAACGGACGGGACAGTCAATTATTAGAAAATGTACTGTGTGCGTATCAGCCATTAGTCGGGTATTCGAGCATTTCCTGTGATTACCATGGCTGTAATTAGCTTGCTAAACTACCTTCTGTGTGTATATATCCAGTATCAGAAATTACCATCAGGAACCATGTGTACCATAACTAAATATACAGGATGGTCGGATATTACCGTTACAAACTTCTAGGACATGTAGAGGGTAGTGTGTGCAGAACATTTTGAATAGGAACCCATGTCCGGAATCGTATCGTTTCCGTTCTATGACAGTTTCATCTCAGATGTGTACCTCGTCGACGTCTGCTTAGGGCAAGAGAAACGTCTCAGAGTTCCCTGTCCTGGTATGCGACAGGGTAGACACGATGACGTGTACTACGTCAAACGATCCCAAGATGTCACTTATTGTCCGCTTTGCTGTGAGACCGAGTCACCTGTGCATCACCGTTGGAGGAAATATGATGCAGTACACGTTTGCGGAATACAAAGACATGCTCCTTGTATATGGCGAAGCTGGAGGTAAGGAAGAGCTGTTAGTCGACTGTATCACGAACGTTTTCCACACCGTCACACTCCACCGTACAAACTGTTTGCCCAAGTTACACAACGGCTACGAGAAACGGGTACCTTCACCGTGAGGAGGCAGGACTGTGGTGCTCCACGGCCACGCCGCAGTCCGAATTGAAGATAGCCCGTCAACGAATTCGCGAACAATTGCGCGTGCAATGGCTGTTAGTCACAGTACCGTCTTGGACGTCCTGCATGAGGAACAATGACATCCGTACCCCTTACAAAGGTTACACGCTGTGGGTCCAGCAGACTTTCCACAACGCGTCGCCTTCTGCACATGGGTCCTGCTCCGCTGCATCGACGCGCCTCTGTTTCCACGAAGAGTTCTCTTCACAGATGAATGTAGGTTCACAAGGGATTGTGTTCTGAATGCTCGAAATAGCGATGTCTCGACGGACGAAAACCCCCATGCCATACATGTTCAGGGACTTCAAGACAGGTTTGGAATTAACGTGTGGGCAGGTATTCTGGACGGTCATGTCATTGGACTATACCTTCTTCCATCCAACATCACGGGTCCCACATACTTAGTCTTCCTTCGGCACGTACTGGACCCGTTCTTGGACGCTATGCCATTGAATGATCGTCAGGAAATAATGGTTTCAACATGATGGAGCACCACCTCACTTTTCACTAGCTGTCCGGATACATCTCAACAGACGGTATGGTGAAAGATGGATAGGCCGTGGTTGTCCAACAGCGTGGCCGCCACAATCGCCGGATTTAACCCCTATGGACTACTTCTTGTGGGGTCGTATGAAGAGCCTAATTTGTGAGACACCTGGAGAGAGAGGAAGATCTGCTAGCACGAGTTCTGGCCGCTACACAAGACACTGAAGAGACATCAGGTGGGATGGAGAAAGTGTACCAGAACATGCTTCGGAGTTACAATGTGTGTGACGACGTTGGTGGTCGCCACATCGAGCCGCTGTTGTAATGAAACGGTACGTTGGGGATGGTGCCGTAGATACTGGGTTCTTGTTGTTGTCGACTAATGTAAACCATCAGGTGTAAGTTGTAATGCAAATCCGTAAGTAATAACGGAACGAGTCAGTATTCTTTTCAAATGGATTGCAGCAATTATACTGGGTCACGCCTAAGTACGTTCCTCCCGTGGTAGTGGATGGGATAATCATACGCATTGAAACTGTCATAGAACGGAAACGGTACGTTTCCGGACATGAGTTCCTATTCAAAATATCATGTACTCACTACCCTCTACACGTCCTAGAAGTTTGTAACGGGAATTTCCTACCTCCCTGTATTTGTTTTGATATGCTCTACCTCTTATATTAATTTCAATGAATAGACACGAATTCAGAAGAGAACAGTAATGCGGAGCAATACTTGACACCAACGTAACCAAAAAGACACAACCAACAGGGAAACCGGCGTAACAGACGACAGGACAACTTAAAACAATGTCGCTTGTAGGCTGACGAATCACAGTGCCTCCCAATCACTGACACTCAAAACGTAAAAGCGCAATGGTTGCTCACAACGTTACTTAAACACAGTTAACCCACACTAGAGGTAGCGGCCACACGGCCGTACCAACACGCAGCAGTAAAGAGGAAAACAGACAAATAATCTACTAGAAGAGACGTTCGGTCACCCACAAGAAACAGTCAATGACTTCACTCCGGTGATGAGTGGTGTGATGACTGTTCGTTCTCTTGGAACGGCAGCTGCAAAACACACTGATATCATGTGAACGCAACAAGGCCAGCATGTACGTACGCTCTGTACTTCAAAGCCGCCAGAGAGAATATGCTACGTACACGGCAGCGAACAAAGGCAGGCACACAGCCTGCATTCATTGCCAGTATCTACACACTACCCATCCGGACGCCGTACTCCATACACGGCAGCGATCAATGACAACCTGTACCCGCTCCCAGAGGCTCGACACTGCCAACGTAGCTCAGCGATTGCACCTAGGTGGCTCTGTAGACAGGCTGACTGCTATCCAGCGCACTCCTGCCGGCAGTGTGTGGACTTCCTCGTCCGCGGCAGACTTATGGAGACCCTGCGTCGGCTGACGCTACTCCATTGCCGCGTTGGTCGCAGATAACACTCGCCACATTGTAGTCGCGGTAAGTCCCCCTGATATCGATGGCAGAGGCGCTCCTTTAACGACTCAGTAGTTGAAGGCAACCAAGGTTCCAATTCATCAACATCCAGTTCCACCAACTGTATACAAGGCCCCAGAAGTTCCCGTCAGTCCTTCCAAACAACGTCCAGGCAACAGGAAAGATGAAGATTAGATTTGAAGATGTACTTATGTGAAAAAAAACAGGTGCACCATGGACACAATGCCATTTTCGCTTAGCACCCAGCCGTGAAAGCTGCCAGAAAAATCTGACAAAGGAAGCTGTTAATGTGACAAGTGTTGTGAATTCTCCACTTCTCAAGATGAACTGACGCAGTAGGTTGAATGAAACCTTTCATGGCAAAGTTACCTTACCACTACGGGAGAACTACCTTACCTATTGTGAACAGTGTTAATAATGAGAATATTATAACACGGTTATAAACTGTGGCTCATATACGTAGTCGCTTAACAAAATTTTGCTCTAACAAAACAGTACGTGTTACTGAAAATATTGCCAAATTGCCTTATCTTACCCTATCGCTGAACGTGGGTTTCCGGTCACTTCTCTGAGTAATATACCGTTGTGTGATTGCAAGAGTGGATTGGTCTTTGTTGCTGATGTCAAAAGCGGGCTCCGTTTGGGAAGCGCTGGCGTGCTTAGTATGCGTGTGAGTGAGTCGCTGCTTGGACAGCTGGCTAGCACGCCGCACTGATCTGGAGCGTCAAGTGAATAGCATTCTTTATGAAGTTAAATCTTCTGGGTTATTAGACCGCGTCATATTTCTACTAAAATGATCGACGTGTCGACCACTCTGCTGGGATCTTCCTCAGGATCTTCTGATGTCCACTACTGCTAGAAAACCAGAATGTAGCACAGAAGTTAACTGAGAGAAATACGTAATGAGACGAATAAAAATGAGACATATATTCAAAGACCATAATTACACCGAAGTCAAAGCGTGTTCGGAATCTTTCGTGGGGCTTGAAAGACCTCGTATATTGGGCTGCTGTGGAATATTGGGTTAATTCCTCCACAGAGCAGCACATTGCCTACATGGGACTCAGGCTTCTCACATAAGGTAAGCGAGCAACAGGGAGACGTTCTTCTATTCCTTTGTATGTTTCATCTTCACTATACATTATAGTCCTTTATATGATTCTGTTACTACATCCATTCACATGAAACGTTGTCCAGAGCTTGTTCAGTTCGTGTTGGAGGTTGACAGTGTCGCTAATCCGGTGGTTTCGAGCTGTCGGCCTATGCAGACAAGAGTTCTTTCGTGCTGGATGGTGGTGCGTTTCCACATCCATATATCTATTGATGTCCATCCGTTTCCTGTACACTTTACGTCGTAGTTTGCCACTAGATGTGTTGTAGAGTCCCCCGTTCAAAAAAGGTATCACTCTGTTCTTTTCTATTTTTAGCGCGAACTCTTATGTTTCTATATAAGCTGTTGAGGTGCTGATGAAATCTTTGCAGTTCTGCTTCGCCACGCGGCAATACGACGAACGTCTCGTCTACGTTAACAACGTGGGTACAGTGGAGTGGAACTTAACGCTTCCTTTTCGAATGCTTCCACGACTACGTCAGCTGATCCAGGTTAAAAGAGGGTAGCCCAACGACAATCCGTCTGTGTCCTCATAGAACTATGCTGTCAGCTAAAATATGTTGATGACAAGGATAACTACATCGAGTTGCAGACGTCTGATGGTATTTCTTGCTGTACCACTAATGGTTTCAGCTACAGACACGTTGATAAACAGAAGTTTTGTATGAAAGCTGACCCTTATATCCGCAGTTACTACTTGTTGCTTCTGAATGAGCTGAGTGAAATGTGTTGAATCCTTAACATAACACTCCATGTGGCCAACCAGATAGTGTAACGTATGAGCCATGTGTTTCACCAGATAATATGCGGGTGCGTTGATCCCATTCACAATCGGTCTTAGAGAACAGCATTTCTCATGCACTTTTAGTGCCCCTTGTTTTTTTGGAGGCTCTGGAATTGTCGATTTGAATATCTTGACTGTGTTAGCATCTATTCTAGAACCGCCTCATAATCTTTGCTATGATATCACTTTTCAGTTCTTTGTATACGGAATCATTCAACGACTCCCTTATTTTGGCCTTATACAAAATAAAGTCCATCACTACTACGACATTACTTTTGTCTGCTTCAATATCTTCCTTGTTCATCAGTTCACTTAGGGCCTCTCTTTCTTGAAGTGGAATATTTTGCCTTGGAGACTCTGCTTCTACAATTTTCTGTTTGTTGTCAGATCTTCTCTGCTTCCAAGTGAGGCAGTCTGTAGGACAGCCACATGGTAATCGAAATAGGACAGTGCATAGAGGAAGTTATCACCTGAATCCAGTCGGCTACACTGAGGACAACCGCTGCAGACACTGTCAAAACGTCGGTATTTTCGTATTACTCTGTCATTACGATGTGGCCTAATACGCAAATTTATTTTATTCAAATCACTATTCCTTATGCTAAATTCGTTTTTTTCATAGTAAATTGAAGTATGGAATTTTTTTATTGTTGGCATATTGCCTTTAAACTGTTATCCTGTTTCGTGTTTGTTTAGATTAGTTGCAGAAGTTTCTAGGAAGATGCCGGACGTCGTTAGCACCATTTATTTTCAAGTCCACTGGTCGGATCTTGGCACTTTTCTGAGTGCAGTTAGATTGCTTCAGGGATTTGTTTGAGAGCACAAACGAGTTTAACCCTGTCTCGAAGGTCAAAGCAAAGATGACGACCCTTATTAAGACTACCTCATAAGTGCACCAGTCAACACGATTGATATGGGACCGCTAATAAACGTTTCAGAGCAACGCATGTCGTAATTAGGCTAGCTCACCAGAAGCGCATGAACTCCGTGGACACGAGTGACGTTTCGAGTAATGTCACGGCCTCTTCCTTAACGAGATGATCACATCAAACCATACTACAAGGCGAACGTGGCTATCCAAATAGTTGGGGTAATTCACGCTCGTTTTTCTATTCTAAAGAATAGCGGGAGAAAGAAGAAAATACCATCTTTCAGCACACCCACCCACACCAATACTGCGAAACAATGGCTATCCTGCTGAACTGTAGCAACTGACAGCACCCCACATGAACGTCTGTTAGTTGCCTCTGCACAAAATTAATCCTGTCACTGGAAACAAGGCGAAGGGGCACTAATAGGATCAAACCATTCTGTCTGAATCATCATTTATATAGGCTTTGTTTTCTGGGACGATCTGGGCCATGCTACCGGTTTATTCGTAGGGATCATAGATAGACCAGGCCGCTGATGTGGTAGGGTCAGACTACATTTAGAGACTAAATGTAGAAACAATTCCGTGTAGATGTTGACAATTCCAGCGCCACTTGTGTCGCATTAATTCTTCTTTTCGTATTTCAAAGTGAGGTAATCCTGACGATTAGACATTAGTTTTCTCTCATTATTTAGTGTTGCTTCAAATTGAAATGCTCCTTTTCGATCCTTCTTCTGAGCTTGTCCAAATTACAGTCTGATTATTGTGAACTTCTGTCGACTCCAGTTACAAAACGTTGATATGTGTGGCGAGAGTCAGGATCTATCAAGTTCGTTTGGATAGAAGATTCTAATTCTTCAAACGATCATTCTAAAGATCGTTATCTCTTTAAACATTGGCGTGTCTTCCATCTAATCATGCGGAACATAATTGCTCTAGCTTTGACATTGACACAGATCTCATTTCTGACTGGCCTCCTCACTACCAGATGCGGCCATAACCTAAGGAGATTTCATTTATTACTTCTGTTTCAGTTTCTATGCAAGTCTCCTGACTGAAACTCTTTTGCTCTGGAATCTAACCATATGAGCTGTAATTCATTATTAGATGACAGGCGTTCCCCACATTGACTCCTACAGCAGACCTATAATACTGTCATCCTCATATGTCACATAATCACAAATTTTTTCATCCTCTCTCGAACATTCTCTTATAGTCTCACTTGTCCCTGTAGAAGACACTCTTAATTCTTCTTGTCTTCTATTTTCTCAGTTTACGCTATCTAAGACTTTCATGATATTTTGGCCAAATTTCTTGATCTTCACCTTCCTCTCTTTCTCTTTTTCTTTCCTGATTGTTGCCTTTTCTTTCCTCCTCACTCTGCCTTCCTCTTTCTTTTTCCTTCCCCTTTCTTCCCCATGTCTACCCTTTTAAGTCTGTTTGCACAGTTGATGGTTTTTATCCATAATTTGCCGAATTGGGATAACCATTTCCTGAATAGGTAACTACCTTTCCGCCTTCTTCGTTCTTTCTGTCGTCCCAGAAATCAATGTGATAAGAGCTCCCAACTACTTATTCAACCATTTTCCCAGTAAATCGCTCATATTCGACACACATTCCAGTAGCTCACAGCACTAACTACAAAGACAGAGGCATAAAGAAAAAAAAATCTCCTGTCCAGCTTACTATAAATGCAATGCGCTAGCATATATTTTACAATGATTTCTTTCACGTACAGCGCATGACCAATGCTTCCAGCCGGCGATGATGCGACGGTTTATGCTTCCAGTAGGTGAAAATGAAGTTCTATGTGGTTATTCCAATCCTGACAGGACCTCCAGGTGATTCTTTCCTTTTCGTCCATTGTTCGGAGCTTCTGTAGTTTCGCATCGAACCCTGCTTGCGACCACAGACAGGAGCCACATACTTTTAGCAGTGTGACTCACGAAAAGCAGATAAAGGAGGCAAAACTTGCGTTGAATCACAAGACAGTGTCGAACTTCTCATGATTCCAAAAGTCAATAATTAAAATCTCTGCAGCTATCCAAGTATTTTCAGAAAAGATTCCAAGATCCAACCACTGGACTCGAATATGTTCATAGTTAACACTTCAATACGCCATCTCCAATTGGCAGCACACAAATTCCACTGATACTCATCACAACAATAAAACAGAAACTCACTACACAGGGAAAGAGTCAGCTATACAAATATCACTTTCAAGTTTCATTCTAAACAAGCATAATTTTTGGCTTTTACTAAACCTCACCATCTTGTTCCCAGTCGTCCAGCTAGCTACTGACTTCGCAACCTGCTGTAAGGACGTTACATACCGAACACGTACACGCTGCAACACTCGCCTAGAGTACCGGAAAGTGCTGCTAAGTCTATGTGGGCGAACTGAGGGATCGATTAGCACCCGGTTGTCAAATAATGAACGCTACGTGCGACTGGTGCTTCATCACAGCAAATCGGCTATAGCACAACACCAGCAGAACTGCGGCTCTTCTATTAATTTTTAAGATTCCCGTGTGCTTGCTCAGTAGTCGTGGATGCAGCACCGAAAAATGAGGCATGACGTCGAAATAATTGAATGTCTTTACAGCAAGAACGGGAAGGTTAGTTACAAGATACCGACTGTCTGCCTGCCAGCGATCCCAGTCTATCGGGCCGCATGTTTTCGCCAGCCAGCAGCTCCACATGATCTGGATTCAACGCTATGAACAAGCGACCACGTGAGGGGTGGCTTCACCACAAGATGCCGATTCGCTATTGCCTGCCAACCAATCACCTACCGGACAATAGAGGCAATAAAATGCTTTTTAATTCCAGTCTCTGATCACAATATGAATTCTTTAGGACATGGTGTAAAAAAGATCTGAGGATCGTCATTACAGAGTGAAACCGGTCATCGTCAAAAAATGGCTCTGAGCACTATGGGACTTAACATCTATGGTCAGCAGTCCCCTAGAACTTAGAACTACTGAAACCTAACTAACCTAAGGACATCACACAACACCCAGCCATCACGAGGCAGAGAAAATCCCTGACCCCGCCGGGAATCGAACCCGGGAACCCGGGGGTGGGAAGCGAGAACGCCGGTCATCGTCTAAAGAATTCATATTGTGATCAGAGATTGGAATTAAAAAGCATTTTACAGTATCTGATCACTGTTTGTATACGCGATTATGTCGCAGTTGGTGAAATACAGGCACTAACCTACCGTACAGCCACTCCTTCATAGCAAACTTTTCTTCGAATTATCCAATGGCATCCCAGAGTGTGACTTCGGTAGCCCCAACAGACAATAGAAACGAGACAGTACATCGTGGAAGGCCATCACCAGAATACAGCAGCAGTTGTCCTGAAGAGCACCGCTGCAAAGTCGGTCGAAACGTCGGTAGTTTAGTTGCTTTCGTGTTTCATAATGATGTCGCCTAATACCCAAAATGATTTTATTGAAAGTGATAGGGCCCTGGAAGCCCACGAACTTCTATTAGCATACTGACTTCACATAGACCTCACTAAGTCCATCTCTTTCATTAAACACTACCTCCAGATAGCCAACTGCCCCTCGCCATGATACAAAACCGCATGTGCTCACTCACTTAACCGCAACGTTCGCTTAGAAAACTGATAAATGACTAATAAGGATTTCATTCAGCACATGGGAACGCACTCACGAATTCCTGTTGCTTTGGTGATCAATATTTATCGAATTCAGAAATGTTAAACAGTTCTAGACACCTTCTTGTCCCTAGACGGCACACTACGTACTTCCTATACATCAGAGGACATCAGATCGACTCCTTGATCTCCCAAGATACTTCCAAACCCAAAGAGGGTTTGAACATTCAGCTCTTTCTGCCAGTGAACCTCAGAAACAGAATAAATGCATTCCTTCCCCATTAGTACCACTGTTCTGTCAGGGCTTCTAGCTAAATTATTTCCAACAGTTACGGCGATCATGGAGAAATCTCCAGGCGTTTAGACAGCCTAGTAGGCTGTGACCAGAAACCACTGTAGACGTATCGTGTAAAGGTTAACCCAACAGCTCCAGGGCGGACAAAACCCATATCCACGAATCCTGAAACCCTGGTTTCGTAACACTGACTATCAAGTGGACAGCCAGGAATGATATGTTTTTCTTCCACTGGAAACTGTACGTTAACCAAACTGACCATCTCGTCAGTTTTTATAGTACCTTTTATCAAGTTTCGTTTACCAAGCACGCTGAAGAACTTGATTACCTTTCCGTCCACCTAATCACTCAACTTGAGTATTACTGAATATCTATGGACTGCTTGAGGGCGCATTATGAAGTGTTTTGTTGTGGCTGGTGGAACTAAGCGCTTCCTCGCATTTCGCAAGGTACAGAATTACCTTTCCTGTTGTATTCTCCCGCAGTTTCGACTCCAGTGTTATGTTTTCCTGACCATCCTTAAGATCGTTTTACACAGACGACTTGCTGGCCAAAATCCACTTTCGCAGCGGGTGCGCGACGCGTGCCTGCGTATAAATCAGCTGCCAACCACGTTCCCAGTATGTCACTGACGTCAATGATCGATTGACTGTGCTGAACATGGGGATCTAAAATTCCAAATATTCTCAATACTGCGCGTACTTAGAAGCACATGCTGTGGCGTGTATGTTTATGTACAGCGATATCTAGCAGGAGGCACGTGGTAACGATTACTGTAGGGAACCTACACAGTGAGTTTTCATCACCATTTGTTAATAAATTAACTCCAGTTTTTGACACAATCACAGTATATTTATAATGATTAGAAATCAATAATTTTGTGGTGCTTTTTAGCAATGAAATGGACAAATAACGCTATAATTGCACTAACAGCAGCTTATCAAAAGGTACTTAATGTTGCAGAACATTAGTTATATCATAAAAAGATAATTTTATGTTGTCTTTACATTTTTACATTATAGGTATATGCAAACAGACTTACACATGTGGAGAGAAGTATGGCTGAAACATCCTATATTCTCTAGAACCCAAAGAAGTTTAGTTGCTGGGAGCAGAAGGGGTGAAGAAGGTGGCAAACGTTTTGCCAGGTGCGACCGCCGAAGCTTGCGAGACGAAATTTTAAACTTTGAGGTCCAACTACGTCGCAGAAGTAACCAGAAAAAAAGAAAAAAAAAAACGACAGGCTGAGGAGAGTGGATGCGCTTCTGCAGCCGCATACCTCCCAAGAGTATGGTGGTTCCCACTCACGAATTTTTTGCAAGATTTTAGTACGACACAAAAAGGGTAAAGCAACGTTCTAATGGCGTAAGTATTTCTCAGTTACACTTTTATTATGAAATGCATAACACATCGATTCAATTGTGTCTATTCTGTTGCAGAAACAGTTGTTTACAAAATGCATAACCTCTATGGTGTCGAGCTGCAGGCTGACCAACTTCTGTTGTGTGTAATGTGCTTAGTACAACTTGCTTTTCGGCCCTATTTCATGCTGTGCTTCTGATCTTCCAGACACGAAAGAACAATATTTGCTATTTCAGATTGTAACAGTATTTTGTAGCGACAAAAGTGACTGAAAGTGTGCTAATGCTAGTGGCGCAGCGCTGAGGTGGAAGCGAACAAGCATTCCTGAATAATTAGTACAACAGCTGACATAATTTTCGGATAAGCTATTTCATTATTCCAGTTTTTGTCACGTAACAAAGAAATTAAAACAACAGTAGGTTAGAGGGAGCTAGCACGCTACCACCCCTCTTCCCAATCCCCCACCTCTTGTTGAAAAGTTGGTTGTATTGCAGTACTGACATATGGTTTAGCCTGAGGTCTACGTTAGCTTGAAACGTTAAATTCCGATAGAAGTTTAATTTTGCTATTCTGTAGCTGATGAATTTAAACCGTTTGCATGTCAATTTAAATAAAAGTTGATACGAATTTTATTTATGAGGCTAGAAATATTCATACTTTTAAGGGCGCATGCAAAACACTGTAAGTAATTCGGCGTGCAGAGTTGGATATTATGGTGACGATATACTGATTTATGTGAGGTGCTCAAATGAATTCCAGCTTTCCTGAATGCAGAGTCCAGTGAACCTTCGACACTACCAGCGGACAAGATGGTGAAATATCAGGTATCATGCAGTTTCTGATCGATGCAGATTCTGAAGTCATATTCTGTGAGACTGTAGAATTTATTCTTAAACCGCCGCATACAAGGCAGGTCGAAGTGCACAAACAAATGAGGTTCAGGTCTGCCACAAGTACTGATGCGCAATAAATACAGCATACGCTTCCAACAAGTACACTGACATGTTGCTGATCCTCGATGAATGGCCGACACGATGACAATCAAACAGCAACAGTAGCAGTAGTAGTAGTAGTAGTAGTAGTAGTAGCTTTATTCATCCGTAGATCTCTTTTTACAAGGATATAGGATATGTCAAAGTACACTCCTGGAAATTGAAATAAGAACACCGTGAATTCATTGTCCCAGGAAGGGGAAACTTTATTGACACATTCCTGGGGTCAGATACATCACATGATCACACTGACAGAACCACAGGCACATAGACACAGGCAACAGAGCATGCACAATGTCGGCACTAGTACAGTGTATATCCACCTTTCGCAGCAATGCAGGCTGCTATTCTCCCATGGAGACGATCGTAGAGATGCTGGATGTAGTCCTGTGGAACGGCTTGCCATGCCATTTCCACCTGGCGCCTCAGTTGGACCAGCGTTCGTGCTGGACGTGCAGACCGCGTGAGACGACGCTTCATCCAGTCCCAAACATGCTCAATGGGGGACAGATCCGGAGATCTTGCTGGCCAGGGTAGTTGACTTACACCTTCTAGAGCACGTTGGGTGGCACGGGATACATGCGGACGTGCATTGTCCTGTTGGAACAGCAAGTTCCCTTGCCGGTCTGGGAATGGTAGAACGATGGGTTCGATGACGGTTTGGATGTACCGTGCACTATTCAGTGTGCCCTCGACGATCACCAGTGGTGTACGGCCAGTGTAGGATATCGATCCCCACACCATGATGCCGGGTGTTGGCCCTGTGTGCCTCGGTCGTATGCAGTCCTGATTGTGGCGCTCACCTGCACGGCGCCAAACACGCATACGACCATCATTGGCACCAAGGCACAAGTGACTCTCATCGCTGAAGACGACACGTCTCCATTCGTCCCTCCATTCACGCCTGTCGCGACACCACTGGAGGCGGGCTGCACGATGTTGGGGCGTGAGCGGAAGACGGCCTAACGGTGTGCGGGACCGTAGCCCAGCTTCATGGAGACGGCTGCGAATGGTCCTCGCCGATACCCCAGGAGCAACAGTGTCCCTAATTTGCTGGGAAGTGGCGGTGCGGTCCCCTGCGGCACTGCGTAGGATCCTACGGTCTTGGCGTGCATCCGTGCGTCGCTGCGGTCCGGTCCCAGGTCGACGGGCACGTGCACCTTCCGCCGACCACTGGCGACAACATCGATGTACTGTGGAGACCTCACGCCCCACGTGTTGAGCAATTCGGCGGTACGTCCACCCGGCCTCCCGCATGCTCACTATACGCCCTCGCTCAAAGTCCGTCAGCTGCACATACGGTTCACGTCCACGCTGTCGCGGCATGCTACCAGTGTTAAAGACTGCGATGGAGCTCCGTATGCCACGGCAAACTGGCTGACACTGACGGCGGCGGTGCACAAATGCTGCGCAGCTAGCGCCATTCGACGGCCAACACCGCGTTTCCTGGTGTGTCCGCTGTGCCGTGCGTGTGATCATTGCTTGTACAGCCCTCTCGCAGTGTCCGGAGCAAGTATGGTGGGTCTGACACACCGGTGTCAATGTGTTCTTTTTTCCATTTCCAGGAGTGTATTTACTAGTTTAGACCAATGTAAAATAAGCTAATTCGTATACACATGCATTTACAGACTTAGAGACAATCATTAGATTTACTCCTGGTATAAAACACTTTTTTTACAAATAACTTATTAAATTATGTAATGCCACACTGTTCATTCGTATCTCATTATCAGTCACTGCGTATGCCGTGAGATGTCGAAGAGCTCCATGGGCCACTGCTTCTTTCGTGCTGAAAAACCACTTCGAGAGACAAGTTACACCAACTGATCGAAAAGTACCAGGAGACAAGTATGTAATGCGGAATTGACCACTAGATGTCCTAGAGGCGGAAACGTCATTGTAAAGGGAGGTGAGGAGTATTGTGTTGTCAACAGCGAAGCATTAACAGTAAACTTCGTCGGTCGGGAGAACTGTGACGTGGACTACTCATTGAGATATCACACAAGTAGCAAATCCATCAGGGGCGTTTCAGCCCTTCTAAAGCTGCTCAAATCGATGACTGCGAAGTGGCAACGTGAAGGAACAACGGCAGCTAAACCAAGACTCGGCAGGTCTCATGTACTGATGAATAAGGACAGTCAAGAATTGCGGGGGAAAGTAGTAAAAACTCACATGGTATCATTGGACAGACGCACTCCTGAGTTCCAAAGTGCTACCAACAGTTCACCTAGCACGCCGATTAGCCATATGGAGAAATAATGATTTGAAGTGATGAATTGCAATAGACCAAGTGGCAATCCGATGGAAGAATTTGTTTTTGTCGAATGCATGGAGAATGTTACCCGCCATCGTGTAAAGTGTCAACAGTGTAGTATAGAAGTGGCTGTGTTACGGTATCGGGGTGTTTTCCGTGGTTAGGGTGTGGTGCCCTTATTGCATTTAAGAAAACGCTAAATGCGGAAGAATATGAGCATGTTTTACAGTATTGTGTATACCGTATAGCAGAGGTACAGTTTGGAGACGAAAATTGTTTTCATCATCATGGCAATGTACTGTAAGGTGCCTTAAAGCAGCATTTCTGAGGCAGCAGTTTGCGAACAGTGCTGAAAGGGACTGGCTTGCCGGAAATCCCGACCTGAACAGCTTTACCCTCATTTAGGGGGTCCTCTCCGCTCCAGACCCCAGCGCTCAGCATCACTACTTTCTTTTTTCGTCTCTAGAAGAAGAACGGGTCGCCATTCGTTCGCAGACATTTAGACACCTCGTTCAAAGCGTCCCTAGCAGAGTTTGCGGGGCGGCGGGTAGAATTAATTTACTTGGTTTGTTCATTTGGTTTTTGTATGTTTCTTGAAATCCGAAATTTTTGCAAGTCTTGTTTCCTGCTATTTTTGGATATCACTGTCTTTTACAAGGGCATGATAACTATTTGTGCCAACAGCCAGAAAGCGATAGAGAACGCACTGCTCAGTGATCGTCAGTCCACAGGTCCACAACTCAGCTCACCAAAACTGAACTAAAATGTTATACCTCTCTTAATGCGGAGGATACAAGAATAACGGCAATCAATTAAGATCTATTGTCGTTTAACAAATCAGTATCTTCTGACCTACATTCACACGCACAAGTATCAGTTTCTTCAAATCCTATTGGATTGGCCTATCGAACTCAGAACTCTACATAGTTTAGAGAGTATTTACACTGTTTGTTCCTAACTGCTTAAAGTTAACTGCCCTCCTTAAAAGTGGAAAAAATCTTTTCTACTTGGCACGCAGTTTCTATAACATTGCGGGCGGCGCACGAAACAGAATATCGAAAACGATACATGGAACTGCCAGTAAATCATTAATTTGATTAGTTGACTTTCACACATTTGCACTAGACAAGCGCCATCTCTTATTCGACTGAAAAACAACTAGTTGACGTTAACGCCATCTAAGGCTAAGCGGACCCGAGCGCGAACGGAATCACGGCACATTCTGCAGCGGAGCCTAACACCTCCCTTATGACTGACGACGATCGAATAACCTCCCAAGTGTAGACGCTTCGGTCTTCATATTCTCTCGGTGCCGACAGCGAAGGAAACATTCGCTGCGAAACTGCTTTCAGCGTCGACTGGAGCGCCAGTTAGCACCCTTTCTGACTGCAATACTACACTCCTGGAAATGGAAAAAAGAACACATTGACACCGGTGTGTCAGACCCACCATACTTGCTCCGGACACTGCGAGAGGGCTGTACAAGCAATGATCACACGCACGGCACAGCGGACACACCAGGAACCGCGGTGTTGGCCGTCGAATGGCGCTAGCTGCGCAGCATTTGTGCACCGCCGCCGTTAGTGTCAGCCAGTTTGTCGTGGCATACGGAGCTCCATCGCAGTCTTTAACACTGGTAGCATGCCGCGACAGCGTGGACGTGAACCGTATGTGCAGTTGACAGACTTTGAGCGAGGGCGTATAGTGGGCATGCGGGAGGCCGGGTGGACGTACCGCCGAATTGCTCAACACGTGGGGCGTGAGGTCTCCACAGTACATCGATGTTGTCGCCAGTGGTCGGCGGAAGGTGCACGTGCCCGTCGACCTGGGACCGGACCGCAGCGACGCACGGATGCACGCCATGACCGTAGGATCCTACGCAGTGCCGTAGGGGACCGCACCGCCACTTCCCAGCAAATTAGGGACACTGTTGCTCCTGGGGTATCGGCGAGGACCATTCGCAACCGTCTCCATGAAGCTGGGCTACGGTCCCGCACACCGTTAGGCCGTCTTCCGCTCACGCCCCAACATCGTGCAGCCCGCCTCCAGTGGTGTCGCGACAGGCGTGAATGGAGGGACGAATAGAGACGTGTCGTCTTCGGTGATGAGAGTCGCTTCTGCCTTGGTGCCAATGATGGTCGTTTGCGTGTTTGGCGCCGTGCAGGTGAGCGCCACAATCAGGACTGCATACGACCGAGGCACACAGGGCCAACACCCGGCACCATGGTGTGGGGAGCGATCTCCTACACTGGCCGTACACCACTGGTGATCGTCGAGGGGACACTGAATAGTGCACGATACATCCAAACCGTCATCGAACCCATCGTTCTACCATTCCTAGACCGGCAAGGGAACTTGCTGTTCCAACAGGACAATGCACGTCCGCATGTATCCCGTGCCACCCAACGTGCTCTAGAAGTCAACTACCCTGGCCAGCAAGATCTCCGGATCTGTCCCCCATTGAGCATGTTTGGGACTGGATGAAGCGTCGTCTCACGCGGCCTGCACGTCCAGCACGAACGCTGGTCCATCTGAGGCGCCAGGTGGAAATGGCATGGCAAGCCGTTCCACAGGACTACATCCAGCATCTCTACGATCGTCTCCATGGGAGAATAGCAGCCTGCATTGCTGCGAAAGGTGGATATACACTGTACTAGTGCCGACATTGTGCATGCTCTGTTGCCTGTGTCTATGTGCCTGTGGTTCTGTCAGTGTGATCATGTGATGTATCTGACCCCAGGAATGTGTCAATAAAGTTTCCCCTTCCTGGGACAATGAATTTACGGTGTTCTTATTTCAATTTCCAGGAGTGTATATACTGAGATCATCATGTTCGCCGTTGATTGTAGAAATTACTTCACTATTGCATTTTCAGCATTTGTGCGATTATCAAACGGTAATGCAAAAGATTTTGCTTCAGCAGATGTCAAACTTCAAAATCCACTTACATGTATACATGTCATCATCAGAACTACGCCTTCTCACTGTAACAATACAGTAACATCGAACGAGCGCGTAGCTCTCTGTATCTTTTTTAGTTGTAAACTAGCAACGATCACAATTTTTTTAAGTAAATATGTACTCCATAACTCTTAACTTTTGATCTCCAGAATTTTTCAAACGGATTCGAGAGTAAATAGTGATCTCTGAGCTGTGAGTTACTTAATTTCTGCACCTGTGTTAAATTATAATATCATAGTGAAAGTTTATACAGTTTCAGTAATATATACATTAAACTCAGCGTTGTCGTCTTAGCTCTGTATCTTATGTATAAAGACAAGTTGAGGTTAGAAAGAAAATTGCTTTTTATATAATAATTCAAAAAGTAAAATAGGTAGCTTAATGAAAACCTCCATAGATTGTTTTTCCAGTAAAGTGAATATAAATCCCGAATTTCGACTTCCTACCTTTTGATATTGCACTGCTTTGAAATTTCTAAAAACATGGAATGAGTCGAAATGAGATAAGTCGCATTTTGTTTTCCGTAAGCAGCCTAAAACCTGTGGAGAGCTCCGTGATGTGGTCACAGCAGCATCCGCATTACCCTTTGAGAACGATGTACAGTTCAAATGGCCCTGAGCACTATGGGACTCAACTGCTGAGGTCATTAGTCCCCTAGAACTTAGAACTAGTTAAACCTAACTAACCTAAGGACATCACAAACATCCATGCCCGAGGCAGGATTCGAACCTGCGACCGTAGCGGTCTTGCGGTTCCAGACTGCAGCGCCTTTAACCGCACGGCCACTTCGGCCGGGCAGAACGATGTACGTCAGGAGGTTAAGGCGCGCGACGTCGGCGCCGATTCCGGATTATCTACGCCCGTTGAAGCTATCAAAAGGGAACCACGGCGTTGTCTCAGATGCGGCAGTACGGTTCATTTGGTACGCTCTTGTGTTCAGCCTCCTAGAGCCAATAGATGACGCCGGGCTGGCCCGCGAACTATCGTAATCAGGAAACCTTTAAGGGCAGGCCGGGGAACCAAGTTTATGTTCGCAATTTCCAGGGGAGGCAGGTGAGCGGTGGGAATCTTAGTAAATTTACTCCTCGTTTTTTGGGGCCTTGCACTATTGTGCGTATATTGTTGGTTGAGGAGAACAGCTTACCTTATACAAGTTAAGTTCAGGTAGCTCATGGTTTGGATTACCACCTCCTTGGGTTAAGTTTGAGGGTGGGAGGTTAAGCGGGGCTGGCCCCGGCTTATAGTTTAAACCTTGATTGTTTGGTTTCCCACTGTTATTGCCGTTATGCCGTGGCTCTTCCTCCTTCTACGTGTGGCACCAGCGGTGTGTATCGATATTCGCACCTTGTACTATCTTTGGTCTGGGGCTTATAGTTTCCGGCTAGCCGGTGTGCGGCAGCCGGTCGGTTGGGGTGGATCAGAGGAAACCTCCATGCGGCGCAGTGGGCCGGGCCCGCTCGGAGTCTCTACGCAGTGTCGGAGTGTGTGGGACCCGTTCCGATTGCTAAGAGGTTCGTGGCTCACCGACCCAGGACATCAAAGTTGAGAGGTGATTTACTTGCCGAAGCCAGTCTGTCCACATTGTGCCGCTGGTTTTCATGGCTGGCTGTTGGGGGTATTCCCGTGAGCAATAGCGAGTGTTCGAGTGGCGAAAGTTTGGCCACCATCAGGTGGAATTTAACTGTATTTTGGTTACTTGAAGTCCAAGTGCAGCAGCGGAATTTTCTGCCTTGTGGCATTCCGGTTACCTGCCCCGACCGCTGACGTAAAATTCAGGCAGTGTCCTTTCCTCACCGTGTTGTCGCTGTCCAACACGTGTGTGTAGTTTTGACAGTTTATGCATACTTGGTTGTGGGCGGCTACGCCTTTTACGTTTTGGCTTTGGAGTTCCTTGTATACTAGTCAGGTGGAAAGCAAGTCGTCTTGTCGGTGGGTTCGGTGACTCTCTTGGTTGGGTTGACGGTGCATCGGATATAGTTGGGCCGACTACCTGTCTCCCCTAAGCGAACGTTAATATTTCAAGCGTAGACCGACCCCCGGAAACTTCTGAGCGCCGGTGGCTGTTCTACCTTTTCTTATTGGTGTTTGTGTATTTTAATGGCTCATAGCCGATGGTTTGAATTTGTTTGCTTTTAGTTGGGTTTTAAATAATGGACCTTCAGCCGCTTTAAAATTGAAAATTCCTTACTTGTCAAGTCTTGCATTGTTTTGGCCTTCAGCCTCATTTAAAATATATTTTTTGGATAAAGCTTTGGGCCTTCTGCCTTTGAAAATTCATTGTAGCTGTGTTTTTAAATCATGGGCATTCAGCCATCTTAAAATTTAAATTCCTTACTTGTTAAATCTTATATTTTTTGGGCCTTCAGTCTCATTTAAAAAAAAAGTATTTAAGGATAAAACCTTGGGCTTTCTGCCTTGTAAAACTTTATTGTAGTTGTTTTTTGAATCATGGGCCTTCAGCCTTTTTAAAAGTAAAATTCCTTACTGTTAAGTCTTAGATTGCCTGGGCCTTCAGCCTCCTTTTTTAAAATTATTTGAGGATAAAGCTTTGGGCCTTCTGCCTTTGAAAATTTGTTGTGATTGTGTTTTTAAATCATGGGCCTTCAGTCGTTTTAAAATTAAAATTCCTTACTTGTCAAGTCTTAGATTGTTTGGACCTTCAGCCTCATTTGAAATATTATTTAAGGATAAAGCCTTGCGCTTTCTGCCTTTTGAAAATTTGTTGTAGTTGTGTTTTAAATCATGGGCCTTCAGCTGTTTTAAAAATTAAAGAGATTGTTCTCTTGAGACATAAGATTGTGTGACGTATTCAGTCGATAGTTAATCTCGGAAATTTGCGCTGTAATGTTTGGGCAACTGAATAAACTTATGTGTGTTCGAGTGTAACTGACAGCCGCTCATTTTTGGCCGCTTTCCACAATTCCAACTACCTGTTCTGTCCTGCGGATTTAATCATGCGTTTCACATGGATTCATGAGGTTGTCTCCATACCCGTACACTTCCATCTGCTCGATACAATTTGAAACGAGACTCGTCCAACCAGGCAACATGTTTCCAGTCAACAACAGTCCAACATCGGTGTTGACGGGCCAAGGCGAGGGGTAAGGCTTTGTGTCGTGCAGTCATCAAGGATACACGAGTGGGCTTTCGGCTCCGATAGCCTATATCGATGATGCCCCAGCATTGAAATCTGCAACAATTTGAGGAAGGGTTGCACTTCTGAGACGCTGAACGATTCTTTTCAGTTATCAAATGGTTCAAATGGCTCTGAGCACTATGGGACTTAACTTCTGAGGTCATCAGTCCCCAAGAACTTAGAACTACTTAAACCCAACTAACCTAAGGACATCACACACACCCATGCCCGAGGCAGGATTCGAGCCTGTGACCGTAGCGGACGCGCGGTTTCAGACTGTAGCGCCTAGAACCGCTCGGCAACTTCGGTTGTCAATAGTCCCGTTCTTGTAGGATCTTTTTCCGGCCGCAGCGATGTTGGAGATTTGATGTTTCACCGGATTGCTGATATTCGCGGTACACTCGTGAAATGGTCGTACGGGAAAATCCCCAGTTCATCACTACCTCGAAGATGCTGTGTCCCATCGCTCGTGCGCCGACTATAACACCACGTTCAAACTCACTTAAACCTTGATAACCTGCCATTGTATCAGTAGTAATCGATCTGACAACTGCGCCAGACATGTGTTGTCTTATATGGACGTTGCCGACCACAATGCCATATTCTGCCTTTTTATGTATCTCTGTATTTGAATACGAATGCCTATACCAGTTTCTTTGGCGCTTCAGTGTAGTTAGTTTTACGTCTAGAAAAAAAAGGCCAGGAATTAATCCCTTTTCACTTATATCCTTTTACGGCCTCGAAAAACAAATGACTCATTCGCCTTCTTTGTAGTAAAAGGTCAGAACATTAATAATTGTGTACATCGATTTCTTCATTTGGTTACTATTAAATAATGAACGCACGTACTGCTATCTGCCCAAGCTCTAGCCAATGTTATAAAAGTGAAGATTGCACAGTGTGACAAAACATCAACCGTAATATATCTACTGTTTTTCTATAGATATAATAATGTTTCATCTGGCTCTGAAATTGTTTATTGTAACTCTTCACTGCCCCCTTGGGCGAAGTCTGTGGAATTTACACTCACACGGGTGAGCCCTGTGATTCACTTCACAAAATGTTTGTTACGTACTGTCTTTCACTTGTGGCAGAGCGACCTCGGGTATTTTAAAATCTTTGTATTCATTATTGTCCATGTTGCGTTGAGGTTAGGTGGCCTTGTATGTGGTTATTTCAGATATAATTTTTTACAGTAATATGAAGCTGCCTTTCGTCCTGTTCTTTCGACGGCTGTAGCACACACAATATTGTCTTTACACACAAAAAAATACATAGCATAACTTATCCCTTATCACATTACCTGTGTTTCAAGGTGATTTCTCTCTTTGTATGTATTTTATACATTCATGTTTCAATAACACAATAAAACAAATGTTTTTAGCAAAACATTCACAGTTTCTCGCACTTACAACGGAAACAAGATAAAAAATACAAGACAAAATTCATACATAACTGTATGTTCTCTTCGGGTGTTTTTTTAATTAGGTCGTAGGGTGAATCAGGTATGGTTTGGGTAATTGGACTGTTCTTTGATACAAAACAACTTCTTGAAGAAGTCGGTGAAAAGTCCTTCAAAGCGTAATCTTTCGGTTCCCAATACTCCCCACGGTACCTCTTGCTTTTGAGGGATGTCCACCACTTTCTCAAATGATTCTTCACATGAAAGAAATATTTTAACAGAAATTGGATAATATCTTATTCTACATACACATATACATAAAAATTCTACGTTCTCCTTCACTGCATCATCATTTCATTCTTGGTACTCATAGGTCTGGAGTGTCTCGAGATTTCTCCTTTTGCGTTAACTCATGAGTTTTTAGTAAGGATACATTTATTACTTTCTCTACAAATTCCCTCAATATGAACAAGCAAATGTATCTTTGTGAGGTTCGATCCTATTTTTAAATTCTCATTTCCCCTGTGTCCACTAGACGGCAAGAACCTGGGGCGAACATGAGTGCGTACGCAACAACCAATACGGTACCACAGCGAAGCAACTGGCCTTCTTATTCATCACAGTTGAGCGGTGCGGTGTACTTTATAACCGGGCGTGTGTTACGAGCGTGGGTTCCCGAGTGCTTCCTTGCATCATGGTTTTATGTGCATTGAGAAGAGTAGCAATGTTCTTGAAGAAGTCGAGAGTCCCTTCTTTACTACTAGATCCCGGTAAGTAGCACAGCTTCATGTTTATGTGCATGCGTAAGGCTCCCATATATATGTTTTAAATATACGGGACACCTTCAAAGATACTCCAGTATCATACTCGGGGACGAAGACGATCTGGACATCCATTGAAATGACTTATGGATATCGTTTAATTGGAACCTAAACCAGTCAATAATGGCTTTTTTGTTACTGGAATACTATGATGACGACCTTTACCATCGATATTCATATAAGAAAATAGCATTTCAATGATAATAAAAAGCCATCATTATTCATATAAAACTTGTATAAAGTAGTTAAAAGGAAGAGCAGTATAAAATTGAAAACAATTTAACTTTTCTCACAAATCTTTCATGCGTAGGACAAACCTCATGCAGTCATACATGTTTGATTATTTACGTATTATGCGCTGGAGTGAATATTTTCACAGATCTTTCCGACACTCAACAATTTGTCACACGTTTCCGTGCATGGAAATGTGAAATTACGTTTTAGCATTAAAGAATTTGCAATAGTAGACTCCAAAATACTGATCTTTTCACATAACCAGTACTTATTCATTTTTGAACAAATACCCTCAATGGCTGCATTTGAGCCTAGAAGGCAAAAGATAAATTCTATAACCTCAGGGAGGACTGTTATTGCAATGTTTTTCTCCTTGAATACTTTGAAAATTTCCACTCATCTGCCCCGTACTACTACAATTGTTTTAGCCATACAGAATTCATCAGACAAGAGTGAACAGTCAAGTATTACATTACCTATGTCCCGTGTTGTTGAAATACAGGCCTCCACATATGACCATTTCGGTTTTGTTTTCTACGAAGACCAACGAAAGTCTGTCCCACGTGGAAATTTCTGACTCCATGAAACTGAGAGTCATATGTTACACTGTAGAACATATTTAAAAATGATTAAAATCTGTCTTGAGATGGGCGGTCACACTCAGACAATCTCAGTAACATGTACTTCAACTTGGAGACTCATCTCTCTCCTTCATTTTACCTTTGTTTTTAGTAGCTTATAACACCCTAATGCTTCTGTAACACAAATATTCTGCGTTTCAGTTTCTGGCATGCTTGTTTGAAAGATATTTAACTGACTGTGCAAAAACCATAATCATAACTGATTCTTCGTTATTGACAAATGAATACAAAGCATCAGGGCATCCTGATTCTGACAGGAAAAATGATTTTGAAGCAGGATACAGTTTTCCAATCAAGTGCAGGCAAAATGTTAACCACCTTGTGCTGCTGTTACCCAATACTTGCTGATATTCAATATTCACAAATTCACAGAATTCCTTTAGTTTTTCCACCCTAACACTGTACTCGTACATGTGGAAATACTTAGAAATTTTGTACACAGTGTCTTCTATATCGATTGGTAACTGGTCTACTGCTGTTTCTACGCTGTTGTGATTTATATGTGCCATAAAACCAATCCCTACAAGAGGATCTTTCAGACTTACTTGCAATTTGCGGAAATGGTTTTATTTACCTTCTCTCTTAACCCCACCAAACATACTATTCGCATCATCAGTTGAGAGACATACAAATTTTGACTCCAAATTATGGGCCTGTAGGACGTGCTGTACACGCTGTGATAAGACAGCTGATATTTCATTTTCGACAGAACAGAAACCTAACAACTTTAAATGTGCCACACTTTCAGGTTTTGAAATATCTGATAATAATCATTTTCGATGTGCTGTCTGTGTAGCTAGCTGAGACTGTGACACACCGTGTGGTATGCAAAAGTTCCTTCTGCCACAGCCAATTTTAAATCTTCGTTGCCTGAGACAAGGAATTCATAAAGATTAGTAATAAAATAAAGAAGTTCCAGTAGTTAGTAACAAGTATTAGGTTTCAGTATTACAATATTCTGTTAACATACCAAATATTGTACTGGGGAAGAAGATGCTTATTTTCGATGATGTTGCAGCGGCTATTGAACGCAATTTGTTTCTTAGTTTTCTCATGCTGTAAAATGCCTGAACTTCCACCATGTGCAATGAAAAATGTGTTGCGGCAAGTTGTGAAATTTGTTTTGGTACTTTCCAGAAAAGGATACGTTTCCCTGAGTTTGGCTGAAAACATATACTTGCGTCTCGGCGTAATTTGAAGTCATTTCTTTAAATTACCGATCTCTGCGGAAAATGATTCTCTGAATACTGAATGTGAAAACAATACTGAAACGATTATTCACAAAACTGAACAAGAGCACACGCACTTCTTAAAGCATTCCACATTCAATAGTCACCACTGAGCTGAGGTCGGCACAAGTGCGCACAGAAAATAAGTAAGAATTCTTGATATTCAAATAAAGAAACAAAATATGTGGCTAAATTTAAACCTTCGCTAAGCAATAGTTTTACTTCTTTGCTTAGTCATGCATTGTTGTTGTTTGAAAGTAAACATTAGTAAACATTAACTTGGTTTAGTGCAATCGTGATATAGGAGACGTGGAAGGGATAGAAGGAGGGGAGTCGATTGTTGACCATTGTAGTATTGTGTGGAAGCGTACATTTACTTCAACATAAACCTAACAAAAAGTAACTTCAATATAAATCAGCATTTATGGCAGAAAATGTATTTGCTAAATTTTAATACACGGGACGTTTGTGCCTCCCGAAAAAATTACAGGGACGCCGCACAGTTGAGCCAGAAAAGAGGACTGTCCGTTTCTTACAGGTAGTTTGGTAGGCTTACGCATACGCCATGCTGCCTTTAGAAACTCTTACTGTCCACCGTTGCAAGCCCGGAACAACTTTTCCTCCTCAACGGGAACCAAACTTCCTCAAAACACAGCTTTCACGTCATTATATTTGCACTACCCGAAAGTAGTCACTCAGTTTGTAGTAATTTTCTAATTTTAGTTCATAACAATCTTCTTTCATATTGCCCTCGCTCAGTGGTACAACCTTTACTTATTTGAGAACATCACGAACGGCATATGCATTTATCTACAAGTTATTATTTACAACGCGATTATTTGAGGTTTCCTCTCACTATTACTGAGAGTGTAAGCAAAAACGGACTACATGATACTGTCTTGTACATCCAGCATATCGAAACACGAATCGTGTGAATACACGGGTAATATGGAAAGCACGCCTTGTGAAGTTACAGCACTCATTTTCCTCATTGTAAATGCGCTTTGCTTAATTGTTTGGCGACTTTTTCATCAAAATTTCGGAGCACCGTCAAGCGTTCGGGGTGGGGGGAAAGAAGATTATTTAACCTTTCTTTCTTTGTTCCTTCTTAGTGACGTCTTCACGTATGTAGCTTCAGATCTAAATTTGCACCGTTGGTATACTCCAACTAGGTTCACCCTATCCACTGATCTGGTTGTGTCAGTTATGTTTGTGTTCATGTTCATTTCATTGTGTCTTACCGTTCTGTTAATTCACCTTCCGGGGCGTGCTGCGTAGATCATACCTGTTATATAAGAATAGTGGGAGCTAAAGCCGAGCTCTTGTCCTGCTGCTACATATATTTCTGTCTTCTCATTCATTTGCATACTTCTGTCAGAGCGCCAGTGTATGTTAAAAATGTATAAACATTTGGGTCCTGCCCTTCACTGCAAAATAAAATTCCTCGCTTCTCAAGTAGTTTGTACTTCTATTCTTCTGTAGTTTAGAAGTGTCCTTTCCTTTACACCATTCCTTTAAGGAAGTCAATTTCTGGTTCCATCCTTTGTCCACTCATCTCGACCATAGACTCCGTACCCATACACTCGGGGTTCCTCTATTATTTAACCTATAGTGATCAATATACTATCTTGCCCGACAATTTCCTCGCTTTTTACCTGCTAGTAACAAATGTATCCTGGTACAACTTCCTTTTTATGATCCAGTTTCATTTGGCACTTAACCGTACCAATTTTTCGTTTTACTGAAGTACTGTGTGTAAGGCAGAATAGCACCAGTATGTTTGCATTGTTGTGATTTTGTTCTTTAACCTTGTGCTCTGATCTATAGCCTGTTCTTACTATTTTATGGTCTTGGTATTACCTACACAAGCAATGTCACTGCTGTTAGTTTTCTTTCTAATATCGACTTCCTTGTTATACCTTTACAGGTTACTCTTCACGTGTGGGCACCCACTCGGTTCCATGGTCATCATCGAAGGGTATAATGTGACCAATTCTAGTTTGATGTATTTGTAGCCACCGAATGTGTGTTATCGGTGACCTTGATTATATTCACTACTGGATTTGGATTTCCCCGTTGTGGCTCCCCATTAGATTCGGGGCCGTATCCGATTGCTGGTAAGTATTTCTCCCCTGATTTAGTTGTGGCTGGTTTCCCTGGTGGTATTGTCAGCGTGGATTCTGAAAATTCCTTTTTGTGTTGTACTGTGAGTGACTGACCATATGTGGTGGTCCACACTGACTTCTGTTGTTCTGAAATTCCAGTTGCCGTTAAACTGGTTCGAATAACCGCGATGATACTTGTCATCATTCCTGCATCTGCCTTTATGATTCGGAGAGCTGCCGCCGGCTGTGCGAGGCACTGACATGGACGCAGGCTGGTGTGTGTCAACACAGGCGGGACGCGCGTGAGGTGCTCGCCCATGATTGTTGCCGTTATACTGCGGCCGGGTGGGCGTACCCTGTCCTCCGGCCCCACCATTGCTACACCCATTGTGTATTGTTATTAACAGCCTTCATATCTCAGTTTGTAAGGAAAATTTCACTTCACATTAGTGAAAAACTTATACAGGTCCCGGAAACCAACCTACGATCCTTTTTTCAGTCCTCGAATAGCATCGAGGACTGAAAAAAATATTGTAGGTTAGTTTCTGGGATCTCTACCAATTTTTCTCAAATGTGAAGTGGAATTTTTCCTTTTGAAATATGTTGAACATCACTAGGAGCCAAGGGTTCATCCCAGAAACGAGTTTTATTTATGTGCTTCACGAAATATTTCCTTAACGTGCCGTGCCTGATTTTGCATGGCTCTGGACTAAATACTTTTTTTGCTAATCTTTCCAGGACACAACGCGACCAACATTTCGCAAGAATCGCATTTCCAAATTGTGCCATTGTGTGACAGCTCTCTGCCATCTCGGGTGTCCAAAGTGCAACCTCACCTTGTGTAAAATCTAATACACACTGCATCTTTTGTTGTTCTGACCAAACTTTAGGCAACACGCTTCTAAAAGCTTTTACAAAAGTAGCTGGTGAACAGATTTCTTATCCGGGATGGACACCTGGAATTGACAATATTTTAAAAGAGTTTCTCCTAGTCTAATTGATGAAGATGTAACAGCGTTTTGTGGTATCATGTTTGTGCTAGCTACTGTTCCTTGTGTACATACATTTGCATGAGAAACCTTACCGCGACATTCATTATTACTCTTGCCTGTACAGCTACTGTCATTCCTAGCTTGCTCCTTAATGTTATTCCATTCTTCTTCTGATTTCTATAATTGCATTCCTATTTGTGTTTGCACATGATCCACTTAGGTAGATCCTGTGTAAGTGTTCTTTGTATCTGACGTAACTCAGTTTATATCTTTAACACTGACCTGTTGTGCCCTGTGAACACATCGTTAATCGTTTGCTCAAAGGCATTCTGTAGCTCTATCTCTAACCTGTTATCAGTTAAAGTCTCAGTTTATTGTAAACAATGATCAAATTGGTTTTCATGCTTTGTTGCCTACTTGTCTGACTACCTGTTGAACTGTGGACTGTAATGTGTGTTCTAACCGCACTGTATCAAAATTATGTCAGTTTCTTAATCTGTTCTGGCATGTTCAGTGTTGAAATGTCATTAGTTATTTCTTCTAAGTCGCCGCGTTTTATTTCAATGAAGTGATTCGCAAAGTCTGTTTTCGAAGTGTTTTGCATTTCAGAAAGATTACTAACGTCGTCAGTCAAAGCCTCGAACTTTGCTTAAGTCTTGTGCTGTTTCTGATTGTTTTTGTCAAATATTTTATCAAGTTTTTCATTGTCTTCGTTAAGTTTTGATTGACGAAAGCCTCTATCCTATGACATAGTCGCACAAAAGTTTCAGGTGTAGGATTTGCTACTTCGGGACTAGTACTGTTTACTGGATGTGAGGCTGCGTCACTTAGTGGCCCGACAACATCGCTACCGCTTCCTTGACCGTTTTCAACATTACTCTCGTGTACAGGATCTGAAGTGGTCTCTTCGTCTGAACTTTTCATGGTTGTTGTTTCAAACTTAGTTTTAACCATATCAACGTGTATGACTCTCGGAGATTAAATAATCTTCTCTTTCTTATACGTCTTACGTTCACAGATGGCGATCAGTCGTAACTTGCCTCTGCTAGCGAAAAATGTTTCTTTTCAAAACAATTGGGTCATACTAAGCGTGTTTGCGCGTTACTGCAAGAACGTTTTCGCCATCTTGTGAAACATATACGTAATCAAAAATTATTACAAAAATAAGAAAATTTGAAACTAGCAGCCGCGCGGGATTAGCGGAGCGGTCTTAGTCGCTGCAGTCATGGACTATGCGGCTGGTCCCGGCGGAGGTTCGAGTCCTCCCTCGGACATGGGCGTGTGTGTTTGTCCTTAGGATAATTTAGGTTAAGTAGTGTGTAAGCTTAGGGACTGATGACCTTAGCAGTTAAGTCCCATAAGATTTCACACACATTTTTTTTTAACTAGCAGAAAAGGAACCTAATTGTATGTGAAACGCACAGTGGGTCTCACAAAAAGTCAATTCTACTCCGGCATTTAACTTATAACAAGCGCTGCGACTGTACGTTACCTGACGTACTGTTTTGCTGCTGTCGGGAAAATATTTCTGAATCGAATTTTTTTTCCAGATTTTTATGTTCTGGTTTTACTGTCTCAGAATTTTGGAAAATATTTCCTTATTACTGTAGTTCACCCGGCGTGATGTGCTCTGTTACATATAGCACGACACAAACAAACGTTTATGTAACAACAGTATTGTTGCTTTACACATACGTATACAATAAATTCGAGAAATATGTATATATTTACGTCATCGAACCTGTCGCCAGTGTAAAATCTCCTACTCTGTGTCTTACGTTTATTGATGGGAAGAGAAAAACTGTTGACCCCTGAGCCATGTCGACTCGTTTTCCGAGCTGTTATATCGCTGCTTACTGGCGTGCCCGTTTTCCCGTCATGCCACTGCGCGGCGCTTCGGTCTTCTTGTAGTTGGTTCTTTCGTTAGAGGAAGTTGGAGGCAGGTTGTTGACAGACGGTGGGGCAGTGGGAGAGAGGAACGTATGACGGACGGTGAGCGTGCGATTACGGGGCATGATCGGCGGCCGCTCGTTCAAGTGGGTGGCTACCTGTATGGGACTGTGTTGGTGTGGAGTGTTGGGCTCTACGCTGTTGCGGCCGATTGATTATCTGGGTTTGCGAATGGCTGTCTACTGATGTGGGCGTCGTGATCACCCCGCCCGTCCTACTTTATTTTTGGCTAACGTATTGCTGTTTATGGATTTGGGCACCTGTGCTCCGGTGTTGGACTTGCTCCCGTTAGGCTGGTGTCCCCACTGTTCTCCGTCCTTACTGAAATAGCTCTCCATCTCTCTGTGTGAACTCCCCGTATGCGTGATGTAACTGAGTCTATTTTTAACTGTGTTTTCCTTTAACTACAATTTGTTCAGCATTTCGGTGATCGTGTCATTGTTGCTTGGGTGTGAAATTTATTTGGTTGTAATATGTTCTTGAGCATATGTTAGTGAGCACTGAGGTCGAATATCGAGCCTGACCTTTAATGTATTAAGTTCTCGCTCGCCCGAGTTGTGCATGAATTGTAACATCGGGTATGGTCGTGGTAAGCAAATGCCAGTGGCCCGATGAATGTTGGCTCGTTTTCTGTACTCACATTGGAGGGTCTTGATGAGATCCAGCGCCGGCCGGGGTGGCCGAGCTGTTCTAGGCGCTAAAGCCTGGAACCGCGCGACCGCTACGGTCGCAGGTTCGAATCCTGCCTCGGGCATGGATGTGTGTGATGTCTATAGGTTAATTAGGTTTAAGTAGTTCTAAGTTCTAGGGGACTGATGATCTCAGCAGTTACGTCCCATAGTGCTCAGAGCCATTTATTTATTTATTTATTAATTTTTTATATCCAGCACTTCTCATAATAGAAGGAATTTATTGTTTTACTGTTGTATATTTTATTACCACTGTGATCTCATGCTGAGGTACTAGCGCTTAAACATTTCTTCCTACTTTTAAGATTAGTTTAGTAAATACGTGTTTTTGGTGGGGTCTTGTTAACAGTTGTTGAAACAAATTAATTCCTCTGTTTGGTCGTTTGTGTTAAACGATTTACCGGTTAATCTTTGTTTTAATTATGCAGTCATTGTAAGACTTTCTTTTTGGTCGGTGTCTGGGACGGCGTTTGCATTTGGTATTCTTGTGTTGGTCCTTGGGAATTCACTTATTTGTGGCTCAGTATTGCATGAATAATATGTTTGCCCTCGCCCCGAGTTCGTCGCAGCGTTGGAGCCGTTGTCTCCGGCATGTTATCCACCACCCGCCGCTTCACCGGGCGTGGCTAGTCCATGGCGGCTGTGCATGTGTGTGCGGCGTGGTGCCGCGCCTGCTGTCTTGCGGTAGCCACTGAGGCCTCCTCGCCTACCACGGCATGTCTCTACGAATTATGTATAAATCAAGGTGTCCGCTACCCTAAGCCACTCTAGCCAAGCTTTGCCTCTGCCAGCTCAGCCTCGTCTTGGTATTGCTGCTTGACTTGAAGATCTTTCAGTCCTTAGTTTTGGATTGCTGTAAATTTTAAAATCGTTGTTACCAAAGAACGTTCCAAATCTTTGTTGTAATCCTAGACCTGTTGTAACCTCCCCACAAAAAATATAATTAAATATTATTTGGTTAATGATTCTAATTTTAGTGTAACCTCAGAACAAAACTGGTTCCCATTTAATGTACCCACAAAATTCTTTTCTCATTTAATATAAGCTCGAAACAGAAAAATTCCTAAACCTTGTAATAAAAAATAAATTCAGTAACCTGGTAAAATTTGGACGACAGCAGTGCTGCGTCATGGCCCTGTAAGATCATTCTGAATAAAAAGCAAAAATTCTCACCTCCATAAAGTCGGCAACTATCTGCTCTTATAATAGCTCTTTTCCGGCACAGCTCTGTGCAATGCTGGCCTATACATTTGTTATTTATGAAAGGAAGCAAATGATTTTTCTTTTGCAACAATCGGAATGATCATGCATTGAAAAAAATATTAAATTCTTTAAATTGAAATGAATGCTTGTTATTATTAGGACATTTTTAAAAGATATACATGGGAGTTTACTTAATATTACTAGATAGGCGCGAGGCTGTTTTTTTTACCTTATACAATAATACTCAGGCTCCGGCATCGCTGCACCGCGACCGGCCCAGCCAACATGATACACCAGACCAGACCAGAGCAGACATACACACTGGCAACAACTTACTGCTACTGCTACACAGTTCGTACAGTCAACTCTGCTCTCTTGTCTGCGATTCTCTTATACCTTGCATATCGCAGGCAGCGCATGAGCAATACATCGAAATTACATCTGCTCGGACCTCTTACATAAAATTACATCTGTATTACATCTACTCAGACCTCTTACACTGTAAATTTTAAAATATTGTCAAATGCTGAACTTGAAAATTTTTTAATTTTGTTAACTTCCTGTTTGAAAAGATCCTAAATTGGGAGCACCAAAATCGCTCTAGAGTTATTTTAATGGTAATCCCGAACTTGTAAATTTTTTTCTAAATAAGGGCCATCTTCCTTGTTTGAAGTTCACTATCTAGATTTTCAAGTTATGGTAATGCTCTTTCTGTAATTGTCGTGAAGTCGGATTTACCTTGTTGAAATCTTACTAATGTCTAAAGAGCTCTCGAGCTGTATTTTTGTGAATATTAAACTTGTTATTTTAAAAGGGTATTACTTGTCTTGAAAAAGATAAAAATGTAAGTTTTCTCCATTCGGTTCATCGTCCTGAAATCAATGTGAAAGTTACTATTGATGTATACAGGGTGGTCCATTGATTATGAGCGGGCCAAATATCTCACGAAATAAGCGTCAAACGAAAAAACTACAGAGACCGAAACTCATCTAGCTTGAAGGGGGAAACCAGATGACGTTATGGTTGGCCCGGTAGATGGCGCTGTCATAGGTCAAACGGATATCAACTGCGTTTTTTTTTAAATAGGAACCCACATTTCTTATTACATATTCATGTAGTACGTAAAGAAATATGAATGTTTTAGTTGGACCACTTTTTTCGCTTTGTGATAGATGGCGCTGTAATAGTCACAAACATATGGCTCACAATTTTAGACGAACAGTTGGTAACAGGTTGGATTTCTAAATTAAAATACAGAACGTAGGTACGTTTGAACATTTTATTTCGGTTCTTCCAATGTGATACATGTACCTCTGTGAACTTATCATATCTGAGAACGCATGCTGTTACAGAGTGATTACCTGTAAATACCACATTAATGCAATAAATGCTCAAAATGATGTCCGTCGACCTCAATGCATTTCGCAATACGTGTAACGACATTCCTCTCAACAGCGAGTAGTTCGCCTTCTGTAATGTTCGCACATGCATTGACAATGCGCTGACGCATGTTGTCAGGCGTTGTCGGTGGATCACGATAGCAAATATTCTTCAACTTTTCCCACAGAAAGATATCCGGGGACGTCAGATCCGGTGAACGTGAGATCCATGGTATGGTGCTTCGACGACCAATCCACCTGTCATGAAATATGCTGTTCAATACCGCTTCAACTGCACTCGAGCTATGTGCCGATATCCATCATGTTGGAAGTACATCACCATTCTGTCATGCAGTGAAAGATCTTGTAGTAGCATCGGTAGAACATTACGTAGGAAATCAGCATACATTGCTGCATTTAGATTACCATCGATAAAATGGTGGCGAATCATCCTTCCTCCCATAATGCCGCACCATACATGAACCCTCCAAGGTCGCTGATGTTCCAGTTGTAGCAGCCATCGTGGACTTTCCGTTGCCCAGTAGTGCATATTATGCCGGTTTACGTTACCGCTCTTGGTGAATGACGCTTCGTCGCTATATAGAACGCGTGCAAAAAATCTGTACACGACATTCAAAGACGTCGCCATGCAATTCCTGGAGTAGAGAAATATGGTACGGGTGCAATCGATGTTGATGTAGAATTCTCAACACCGACAGTTTTGAGATTCCCGATTTTCATGCAATTTTTCTGCTACTGACCTGCGGATTAGCCGCGACAGCAGCTAAAACACCTACTTGGGCATCATCATTTGTTTCAGGTCGTGGTTGACGTTTCACATGTGGCTGAACACTTCCTGTTTCCTTAAATAACGTAACTATCCGGCGAACGGTCCGGACACTCCGATAATGTCGTCCAGGATACCGAGCAGCATACATAGCACACGCCCGTTGGGCATTTTGATCACAATAGCCATACATCAACACGATATCGACCTTTTCCGCAATTGGCAAACGGTCCATTTTAACACGGGTAATGTATCACGAAGCAAATACCGTCCGCACTGGCTGAATGTTATGTGATACCGCGTACTTATACGTTTGTGACTATTACAGCGCCATCTATCACAAAGCGAAAAAAGTGGTCCAACAAAAACGTTCATATGTCTTTACGTACTACACGAATGTGTAATAAAAAATGTGGGGTTCCTATTTAAAAAAAACGTAGTTGATATCCACTTGACCTATGGCAGCGCCATCTAGCGGGCCAACCATAGCGCCATCTGGTTTCCACCTTCAAGCTAGACGTGTTTCGTTCTTTGTAGTTTTTTCGTTTGATGCTTATTCCGTGAGATATTTGACCCGGTAACTATCAATATACCACCATGTATGTTATTGATGTTTTAAAGTATATCTTGTTAAATAAAGGATTATCAACTATTGTGAAGCAACAGATGGCCTTCCGTAAACTCAGCCTCCACCTTTCTCCCGCCTGTTAAGTTGTATGCTGGAGCGTGCACTAATATTTCAGCTGCGAAGTGAGAGAAAAATAATTTAATAATTTTGAAATACAGGAACACCCGCATTTGAGGATGATTCTGGGTGCAATCGTTAGACGCAGAACACAAAATGGATTTATACTAGCGATAGAGATACGAAAGGGGGGTTATTCTCTAGTGCCATATTTTACGATTGTGTTTAGTTTCACGATCTAGAAAAAATAAATACCTTTCTCGGTTTAGATTGGTATGTAGTAGGTAGAGGGCTTCACTGACGAGTGGACTAGGAGAAAACTATTCTGAAAGTCAAATACCGCAAGCTCTTGAAAAGGACGAGAATTATACTCGCTCATTTTTTACGTATCGCGCAAGCCGTCATTTTGACAGAGTCCAAACCCGCCAGGAATTAATCCGTTTCCACTTCCCTTCCCTACTGTAAAAGGTGACACAGTATAATAATAATAATTGTGTACAATGATTTATTCACTTGAATGGTCATTATTAAATAATAAACAGGTGTACTCCCATCTGCCCAAGTCCCATCCAACACTAAAAAAGTAAATCTAACAGAATGTGACAAAACAAGATCAACCTCAACATATCTGCTGTTTTTCTGCAGAGATACTAAATTATTTATTTTAAATCTTCAGATCCAACCCAGAGTCACTGTATGTTAAGCGAAGATTAAACTATGCATTTATCTTCAAGTCGTTGGGCTACTGATTTAGTAGAGTTGTAAATTTATGAATAACCAAGGAGTGTTTTTCGGGAGTTTGAGGACTTTTGTTAAATACAGATGTGCTTGACAGTTGCAAACTCTCACACTTGGCAACTGCTTAATAAAGAATCCTGCTACAAGGAATGAGGCCCGAGCCACAAAAAGTTACACGGTGTTGGAACTGAAATTATAATCTTATTAACAACAGCAATACATTACAAGAAGAACGAAACATGATTTTGAAATTAATCAGTTACAACTGATTAGAAAATGTACTCGTATAGTGCCACAAACAAATATGGAAAATTAATAAGAAGTTCACACAGAGTACTTACGAACAAAGAAACGGAAATACACAAATACATAGATGTGTGCAACTTCTAAACACAAAATTTTGACATTAATATTAGAACATAAAATGACATAAACTTCTTTTAAAACATGTACTAATAAGTTATCACTGTTTAAGAAAACACGTACATAAGATGTACTCGTACATACAATAAAGTCTGAACCACACAATTTATTTCAAAAATTGAAATTTATTTTAAAGGAAGAAATATTAAGAGACTAAACACATTCAACAAAAGTTTACAAATAAGAGTTCTGAATCACTCTTATCAGTTATTAATGAAACAGAACCTAGATTGGAGAATCTTGAATTATAGCTGGAACAATGAAACAAGGAACTCCACTATAAACCTAAGGACCCATTTTAGAATGAACCACATCATTAGTTAGTGCAGTCATAGTTGGTAGAGGATCAACAACTAATAGCAATGACAATTACACAAACGCTAAAGAAGAGAGATTACATAATAATAATTGAAATCTACAGCATACAAAATGAAAGTAGAGAGGTTGAAGATTTATTAGCAGAAAGTAAGACATGAAGTAATAGTTGTGATGATTTAATTGCTGTGTTTAGTAAACAACTAAATAACAAATTTCATAATTTTTCCCATCAGGTGATATGCAACAACTTTTATTTTTGAAATCTTTTAAAGCTATGTGGACTGGTTATAATAAAATACAAGTTGTAACAAGCTACAGGGCTGGAGAGCTGCACAATGGGGAATGTTACAGCTAGACGTTTCAAAATTTACTAAAGTTTCAAAACTTTTTTACATCAAAATATTCGAGTGTTAGTGCACAGAAGAATCTACATCTAGAACTCTTTTGTTCCAAATCATAGAACACAAATCCTGGAAGGGTTAGAGAGATTTTGCTGACTGGTATTTTGTTGACAAGATACATATACAATTCCACAAGGGAGGAACATTTGTTGGAATAATTATCACTTGCTTGCCATAGGGAGAAAGAGACAACCTTTTTGGAAAAAGTTGGATGAAGTCAGGAATTTACTAGAATATCTGGAACAGACACTGTTAGGAGACACTCAAAAAGGTGACAATAAATTAGCAGTAGCAATAACAGTAACCAACACAACATCACAAATAGTATTACAATAAGGTAGGAACTGTACAGTGACAGGGTCTCAATCTAAACGTCCACACTCAATGTTTACTGCAAAACAACACGAGCAACAGAAAAAACTGGAAAATAAAGAAAGGAATTTGGTTTCATAAGGACAACAAAACAGATAAATGGTTACAACATGTATCTAGAGACAGTGTATAATTACTAACAAGGTTTTGCACGTTCTGGACCTAAGGAGAGTATGAAATACTATTATTATTACTACTATTACTTTATTCTTATTAATACTACTATTACTATCATTATTAGTACTGCCATTTGAAATACTTTTATGATTTCTGTGTCCCATTATCACAGGAGAACTACGGAAATTGGTAGTAATAGAGTTTTACAGTCCACTACGTAGAGGCTGGGGAGGAACGTGATATATCTTTGTTTTGTACAGAATACTGGTCATTGTGAATAAAACATATTGTCCAAAAAATGTGATAACACATAGCATGATTGTTCAATTAGATCATTATTTCAAAAATGTAAACTTACAACTGTATTTTCCAAAAAGAAAACACAACTTATGGCCAGACAGTTAAAGGAATTTTTGGCATGGGAAAATGTAGAACATATTTTAACTTTCTGATACCAACCACAGGGTAATCCAGTAAGAAAGAGTCATGTATGTGTGCTAGGTAGATTATGATGAATTTATTCTGCAAACAAACATTCGAAGAGGCTGGAACTAGTAAGTGAATTTGAAAAAGTACTGAACGAATTACCAAACTTTGTCACCAATATTTCTCCAGCAGTGATCATAGGAGTACAAGTAGAGGAGGAACCAATCCTGTTGTGGATCGATTGGCCAGAAGATAATGTTGCCATTCTATCATTGCCAGTAAGAAACAGTAAGGGATCATTAACGTAATAAGAAGACAAATGGAAGACGGAATGGTAGAAAGGTACCCCAGTTAGGTGCAAGACAGGGATTCTAATTTTAGTTAAGTACTGTAAGCAAAGTTCAAAGAGTGAAAAGGTAATAAGGAAGTTGTAGTCATTGTTAAAGTAACATTTCTTGTAACCAGATTGCCACAGTAAAAAGCAGTAATATTAACTGACCCAGTGACTGTAACAGAAAATAAATCTGTATAGTGCTCCGATTTTACGATCGTTCTTAACAGATGAAAGTGAAAAAGAAACACCACACGCACATTTTTTATATTTATGTTGTAAAAACTCTACTCTGAATATTCTGACAACTCACTGGTCACTTGGGAGAGGGTCAGATTTCTGTCTATTGTAATTAAAAAATTAAGAAGTAGTACTTAACTAGCATTTTACAGAATGGAGGGATAAATAGTAAATTATTCTTAATCACAGAGGAGAAATAAGGTTTGCAGTTGATAACACTGTATCAGGGTATAATACACAATACTCTTTTTTGTTTGTGTGTACCTTACCTAATGGGCGGAATTTTAAGTATGACTATATGATGAATATTAATGTTAACATTAAGAAGAAATCTTAACATGAAATATTAGGTTGAGCAGTGAACCTATCCATTCTGCTTATTTTGGACTGATAATAATGTCTGATATTTTATGTATAGAGTCTGTGTAGACATAGCAGCTGCAGGAGACGGAGACTGTTCTTGTTATTGAGGTCATTATAACAACTACAACTGTGTAAGAAACCTTAGAAGGTATCCCTTACTGCAAGGAACAACTGTTTAAGAGTGCAGCAGTTGAGTCATATTTCGTTCCATTGTTGCTGCAGAATGTTAGTCAGTAAGGAGATAAATATAGATTTATAAATAAAAATCAACAAATTAATTGAGAATATGCAATTTACTATGAAATCTAGTGACATTATAAGTATCTTAACATGTTACAATATTTATTTGTGGATATGAAAAAAATGTACATTAATATCGTGAACAGGATGAGTGCACACACTGGTTACTAGAGTACTTTAGTTTAGACAGTTCAATCATAGTCTTCCATTTTCAAATATTCTGAACAAATAATACTTACATATTTCTAACAGAGATTTACTACAGCTTCAGCAGCGTACTGTTCATAGGTCAGCTCTTTCTCCTGTTACATTACATTATGTACAACAACCTCTCTGTATGCTAGGACGTTCTGTAGGCTTGCTTCGCTTCAGTTTGGAAAATTTCACAAATCATATTAGACAGTATGTTACTCATGGTAGCTTGGACATGTATGTGTTCTGAAACAAGTTCATAATACAACTGATGCAGAATATCTCTTCATCGTGCACAGTTTGAGTTTTTAGTAGCATGAATCATTAAAGAAATGATACCTCCTGCATTTAATAGGGAAAAAAATATGACCAAAGACCATTGGCGAGTATGTCTTGTACAACTGTAGACAGCAAACAATTTGTCACATATGTCGACGCCTCTTTTCGTGTTGTTGTACATAACTATCATTTTTGCTCTGTTCATGTCTACCTCAACAGTGTCATCACGGTGAAGACTGGATACAAATACAACACATTGTCAGTCACCCAGAACTTAGAACTACTTAAACCTAGCTAACCTAAGGACATCACACACATCCATGCCCGAGGCAGGATTCGAAACTGCGACCGTAGCGGTCGCATGGTTCCAGACTGAAGCGCCTAGAGCCGCTCGGCCACACCGGCCGGATCTTTTTTATGGATATATGATACAAGGGTACGAGATTTTCTGAAAGCAAGCATATTTGAACATGTTTGACGCTTATTTGGCTTTGTTAATTCAAGTGGCAATTCCTTTTGGTTTTTACGAATTGTTCCTATAAAGCTAGCTAAAAATTATTTTTGAGTGCTTCAACCAACTGAAGACTGGTAAACCAGTGATCCACCGTGGTATTTGTGCCAGTTCCTTTGACAGAAGCACACAGACTCTGAGTATTAATGTCCCCTCTGGTTGTTTTCGAACATACACTTCCATAGGTAGTGTACGCTGTTTTGAAATTTTTGGACAAACATGTCAAAAATGTTTCTTATTGGAGCTAACTTGGCACATTTCCATCTTCTGTCTCCTGTTAACTGGTCGTCAAATTGCAGATTTATGGAAATGAAACGATATCTTTTAAGACATGGTGAGCCCGAATATTTATACCACTATGCGATCAGTCTTCCATTGAGCATCTGCATTTAGATGGTTAGCCTTCATCATTCCAGCAAAACACAGTAAATCTATTAGAGCTTGAACTTCACTTGCAATCATAGCGTTGTATTCCCTGTTTCTGGAAAATTCTTCTTCCTGAGAATCGATAAACAGGTTCACGTTTTCTACTATTGTACTGATAATATCATCAGTAGAAAGAGCTTCCAAATTTCAGCTACAGTTTTCAGATCTATTACAGTAGGCTGTGTGCCAGGAAGATGGGTTATTACGTTTTCGAACCTGATTCTAACATTTTATGGAGATGCATGGTTATCCCATTTCATAACCTGACCTTTCCCAACTTTTCCACCAGGCCGTTTGCGATTCATCAATAGCGTCTTCAACATCAGACGCCTGTCGTTTTGAGGTAGAATTTTCGTCTTGCTCTTCTGACACATTTTCACTTTCTTCTCATCCATCATCATAATTACCTTCAGGATCACTCTGTGCCAAAACCTTAACAAACAACTTTCTAATTCTTTCATACTCTCTTTCATATGCATCCATTCTACAAAAAAATATACAGCTAAAATAATTAACTAACCTGAACCTAACAAAACAATATGACAAATAGAAGGTAAGACTGCAATAATAAGAAACTGCTTGAGAATATAGCTATAATTACTTACCTTTTACTATTTCTTCCATTGCAACACTGCAAATACCACCAAACGCCACTGCTCAGACGGAATTGGGAGTCCACAATTGTCGACCATTCTACCACCGCTGCTCCAAATGAAACAGAGGAGTAATGTAATACTGTTGATTTTAGGAAGGTACGCAGGTCATGTGAGTCCTAGGTCCAAACAGATTAAAAGGGAAAAATAAAAAGTCATCTGTGTAGACTATCGGTATATACACGACTACTGCAGGGTTAACAGGCATGACCTCTGATGAGATATTACTAGATGTCAGGGCTATAATTAATATTGTTAGCAATATGACTAAAAAGGAGCCTAAACGATTCCTGAGTCTGTCCACTTTGAAAACCATGTTCCAAGGCAACTATGTACATCCCAAACAATGTCTAGACATTAGGGTTCAACAAGAAAAGATTACATACTAAGACAATAAAATTTTCCTATAATTTTATGTTAGGATTTGTTCATTATAATATTAAGTTTTATAGTGGAAATTATACTTGATAATAACACCTGGGGAAGGTTTTTATCATTACTTATACACCTATGTATGATTAGAGCAGGGATGCTCAACCTGTTCATGATTGATATCTACTGCTTGGGATTTAGTCAATTTAGTGATCTAATTATTTAAAAATTCATAAAAGTGCAAGCACAAAACAACACCATAGGTAAAATTAACCACTTTTATTACATCAAATGTGTAAAAGTTGTATACCTGTTACTCAGTTTTAAAAATATCGCAACTGTAAAGAAAATTAAAATATACACCACCATAAATGTTGAAAAAAGGTTACTGAGCTACCTACATTTGCATATTACTGGCAGGTTTATTAGAATCTTGTGAATAATTTGTCGGAGTCAACATTACATGGCCTGAAACACGAGGATCAGTCAGTTTATTTTTACACTTAGATTTCACTAAATTCAGGGCTGAAAAATGTGCCTATTAGGCAAGTTTATCCAAATACGATAAAACAAACGATGCGACTTTCACGATATTAGAGTAGATTTTGACGCTCACTCATTTCAAAAGCCGTCTTCGTTGTATTCTGAATTTAAGGAAATATTCTTTAATCGAACTATTTCCGCTTCAAGTTCTGTCTGATTAAAAGAGTGCACTGTAAAGCATATTATTTGCCGGTGTTGACTGCATTCTCGCTAAAACGCTGTGCTGTCTCTGTGGTGTACAACGTTGCGCTATTTGATCGCGATTGTTTCTAAAATGAGTGATGAGGCGGTTATTTGATACGTCAAAACGTACAGCAATCTCAGCTTCGATAACACAAAATATTTAACTGAATATTACCTTCGTAGTACACATGTTGTTTCGTGGAACCTCCAAGAAAGAGGTTTATGTTACCTACTGGAGACAAAGCGTGGTCACCCCGCTCCTTCCCCCTGACCATACCGCACACCGCACCTAGTCCCACAGCAGACCATGAGCGCCCTACCCACACATCGCAAAACCCACTCACAACGCGCCAAGTTACGTTTCGCAAGCAATAACCTCACCATGCAAGAAGAAAGACTGTTGCTTGGCCCGAGCGTTAAAAGTGGTGAAAGGTACATGGAGATGAAAGAGACCAGACAGTATTGTCAGATGTACCTACAAATATTGGGCGAAACACTCACTGGCAACAAACTACACTACTGGCCATTAAAACTGCTACACCACGAAGATGGCGTGCTACAAAAGCAAAATTTAACCGGCAGGAAGAAGATGCTGTGATATGCAAATGATTAGCTTTTCAGAGCATTCACACAAGGTAGGCGCCGGTGGCGACACCTACAGCGTGCTGATATGAAGGAAGTTTCCAACCGGTTGCCCATACAGAAACAGCGGTTGACCGGCGTTGCCTGGTGAAACGTTGTTGTGATGATTCGTGTAAGGAGGTGAAATGCGTACCATAATGTTTCCGACTTTGATAAAGGTCGGATTGAAACCTATAACGATTGGGGTTTATCGAATCGCGACATTGCTGCTCGCGTTGGTCGAGATCCAATGACTGTTAGCAGAATATGGAATCGGTGGGTTCAGGAGGGTAATACGGAACGCCGTGCTGGATCACAAAGGCCTCGTATCACTAGCAGTCGAGATAACAGGCATCTTATCCGCATGGCTGTAACGGATCGTGCAGCCACGTTTCGATCCCTGGGTCAACAGATGGGGACGTTTGTAAGACAACAACCATCTGCAGCATGGACTACCAGCTCGCACATCATGGCTGCGGTTACCCTTGACGCTGCATCACAGACAGGAGCGCCTGCGATGATGTACTCAACGACGAACCTGGGTGCACGAATGGCAAAACGTCATTTTTTCGGATGAATCCGGGTTCTGTTTACAGCATCATGATGGTCGCATCCGTGTTTGGCGACATCACGGTGAACGCACATTGGAAGCGTGTATTCGTCATCGCCATACTGGCGTATCACCCAGCGTGATGGTACGGGGTGCCATTGGTTACACGTCTCGGCCACCTCTTGTTCGCATTGACGACACTTTGAACAGTGGACGTTACATTTCAGATGTGTTACGACCCGTGGCTCTTTTCTTCATTCGATCCCTGCCAAACCTTACATTTGAGCAGGATAATGAACGACGGTCAAATAAGGCAGAAGGGATAGATAACATTCCATCAGAATTTCTAAAATCATTGGGGGAAGTGGCAACAAAACGACTATTCACGTTGGTGTGTAGAATATGTGAGTCTGGCGATATACCATCTGACTTTCGGAAAAGCATCTTCCACACAATTCCGAAGACGGCAAGAGCTGACAAGTGCGATAATTATCGCACAATCAGCTTAACAGCTCATGCATCGAAGCTGCTTACAAGAATAATATACAGAAGAATGGAAAAGAAAATTGAGAATGCACTAGGTGGCGATCAGTTTGGCTTTAGGAAAAGTAAAGGGACGAGAGAGGCAATTCTGACGTTACGGCTAATAATGGAAGCAAGGCTAAAGAAAAATCAAGACCCTTTCATAGGATTTGTCGACCTGGAAAAAGCGTTCGACAATATAAAATGGTGCAAGCTGTTCGAGATTCTGAAAAAAGCAGGGGTAAGCTATAGGGAGAGACGGGTCATATACAATATGTACAACAACCAAGAGGGAATAATAAGAGTGGACGATCAAGAACGAAGTGCTCGTGTTAAGAAGGGTGGAAGACAAGGCTGTAGCCTTTCGCCCCTACTCTTCAATCTGTACATCGAGGAAGCAATGATGGAAATAAAAGAAAGGTTCAGGAGTAGAATTAAAATACAAGGTGAAAGGATATCAGTGATACGATTCGCTGATGACATTGCTATCCTGAGTGAAAGTGAAGAAGAATTAAATGATCTGCTGAACGGAATGAACAGCCTAATGAGTACACAGTATGGTTTGAGAGTAAATCGGAGAAAGACGAAGGTAATGAGAAGTAGTAGAAATGAGAACAACGAGAAACTTTATATCAGGATTGATGGTCACGAAGTCAATGAAGTTAAGGAATTCTGCTACCTAGGCAGTAAAATAACCAATGACGGAAGGAGCAAGGAGGACATCAAAAGCAGACTCGCTATGGCAAAAAAGGCATTTGTGGCCAAGAGAAGTCTACTAATATCAAATACCGGCCTTAATTTGAGGAAGAAATTTCTGAGGATGTACGTCTGGAGTACAGCATTGTATGGTAGTGAAACATGGACTGTGGGAAAACCGGAACAGAAGAGAATCGAAGCATTTGAGATGTGATGCTATAGACGAATGTTGAAAATTAGGTGGACTGATAAGGTAAGGAATGAGGAGGTTCTACGCAGAATCGGAGAGGAAAGGAATATGTGGAAAACACTGATAAGGAGAAGGGACAGGATGATAGGACATCTGCTAAGACATGAGGGAATGACTTCCATGGTACTAGAGGGAGCAGTAGAGGGCAAAAACTGTAGAGGAAGACAGAGATTGGAATACGTCAAGCAAATAATTGAGGACGTAGGTTGCAAGTGCTACTCTGAGATGAAGAGGTTAGCAAAGGATAGGAATTCGTGGCGGGCCGCATCAAACCAGTCAGTAGACTGAGGACAAAAAGAAAATGAACGACCGCATGTTGCAGGTCCTGGATCGTCACAATACAACAATACGCCAGTCACTACTCTTGATGAACTCTGGTATCATGTTGAAGCCGCATGGGCAGCTATACCTGTACACGCCATCCAAGCTCTGTTTGGCTCAATGCCCAGGCGTATCAAGGCGGTTATTATGGCCAGAGATGGTTGTTCTGGGTACTGATTTCTCAGGATCTGTGCACCCAAATTGCGTGAAAATGTAATCACACGTCAGTTCTAGTATAATATATTTGTCCAATGAATACCCGTTTATCACCTGCATTTCTTCTTGGTGTAGCAATTTTAATGGCCATTAGTGTAGTATTTCACAAAAACAGCTGATTTAAACAGATTTAGGACAAAGGTTTTGAAACACTGACTTACAAAGCTGTGGTGATCGACCAGACGATCGCGATCGACGGTTTTAGCACCCCTGGATTACAGCAAGACACTTGAAGAATCACTATACACCTCTGACAAACAAGTCATACAATTGTCTTGACGAACTGCATGCTGATCCGCTGTAATTAACTGAATAAACGAAAAATTCCACATCTCTCAATTCCATCGATAGGAGGTAATCGCTTTAACTGATTGATCTTGCTAAGATGAATTTCTTTGTTTTTGATTATAACAAACATAACATAAACTTATAGGTTTATATGAAACATTCACCTGTGTGATACACCTGTGCTAATCTACATGGTACAAATTAGAATTTTTGTAGCAATTTTTCAAGGAGAAAACAAAGGACAACTTAAGTGTTGTGATGTCATTGGAAAAGAACGTAACGTACTGTCTCATTAAGTAATTCGCTATTTAGGTACACTTAATTTCACATAAATCAGAGTACTACATTTACAAACTTAATGTCAACCAAACCATTACTTAATGTTATGAAACCATGTGTACATGATACATATGACGTCTGCATGATTAAATGTAAACAAATAATGAAAATAAAAGCAGAAAATTGATGGCATGAAGAAAGCAAGTACAATTAACAATAGTCTCATAGCTGTTAAGTGGAGAATCAAAGTCAATTTTGTATTAGTGAACGGTTTGTCATACTTGAATAAGTGATTTTGATACTTGTTAATTTATAAAGGGTAACAGATGACGGGGTACGAGATTTTCGTGATCAAAATGTAGCAATCACTCACTGAAAGTATACGAAGGCTTCCTAAGACTTAATGTTCTGAAGCGAGGTTGGCTGTGCTAACTGAATATTTAATGGAACCGATCATACATAATTCCCTGTAAACAGAGTGCTGTGAGAGCACATAGCCTAGACGAGTGGATCATGATTATATATCATGTGAGCCAAAAATGTACGCATTTTTGTTGTTTTACTTTTTACGTATTTTACATTCTGTAGTACGAATGATGTTAATTTACTACTTCCACATATAATAATTTCTGCATAATAAATCATTCACAGCGTAATTGCTTTCAGTTTCTATTATTTACCAGCACCTGATCCATTAGTTTTATCAAGTATCTTAATGAGGTTGAAAGCACCAGGAAATATAAGCCATTTGTTAGTTACAACTAAACACAGTTTTTTCTCTCACTTCAAATGCAAAATGATCTCACGAGCTCAAACATAGCTCAACCAGAAAATGAAATACATCTAGAATGTGAAGATGTGACACTTCAAGCCATCTCTGTTGTTCACAGTTGGTGGAAATATGTTCATGGCGTCGATAGATCTGAGAGCGTTTGTTGTAGCTGATTGATCGCACAGTTCAAGAAATTAGTATCATTACCAGCGAAATGAATGACTAATGTTAAGGAGAGTCGTGTATATTCTTGTATGAAATTGTTTTTATTCCCTACAATACACTGTCTGGTATCTTTAGATAGGAACCTTTTAGCACGATAAAATGCACTGAGCGACGTTTGATACCCTCCGCACATACATACCCGTCATAGTTTGAGTTTCACATCTTTTGGAAGACAGAGAAATTATTACTAGTAAGCACTTTTTGGTTGATGAGTTCCAGTGCGTTGCAGTGGTCTAACTGAATCCCTTAAGCTTGCTTTGATGTGGGGCATGTGCAACAGTGTCCAGGGCAACAATATATTGAAACTGATAACAGCTTAAAATCTGTATTCAGATTCTAATGTAATATTTTGAATACTTTTATCTGTACGACAAAACGTTCGCCCCAGCTCGAAACGCTCAGTCGCATGTAAAGCAGGAGACAGACAGCGTTTCATTGGTAGAAAAGCAGGGAAATACGAGAGGTCCTACAGGAGGAGATTGCGGTTCATCCTAGAATATTGATAAAATGTGTGACACTCGTTCTTAAGAGGACTAACACGAGACACTGAACGCATACAAGTAAGAGGGCATCACAAATGGTCACAGTTTTTTTACCCATCTGAGAGCTTTATGAAGATTCCCAAGGCACTGAACTGGCAGATGCTTGAATATTGGCGCAGCCTATTCCGATAACGCCTGCTAGTAAACCGTGATAAATCCACTTTACGTGGTGAATCTACAAATATGCAACAACATCACGGAACTGCCTTCAAAAATGTGCTGGTATTCGCTGTGAACAGACGCAAACTATCCCGTAAAAGACTGGTTACAAAGTTTTGAAAACCAGATTCAAGCTTCCCACACATCATTCCCATTGGGCTCTTGAGACAAGATTAAATTAATTTTTGTGCGCAGAGATATGTAAGCAATCGTTTTTCTTAGACTCCATGTGTGAATAGGAAAAGGAAGAAGCCCTAATAACTGGTACAGGGCAAGTAATTTTTGATATTCAATTCACAGTGGTTTGGAGAGTATGGATGCTGAGGCAGTTACTGTTAGGCCTCTGCAATCCAGCGCTGTCGGCCTGAGAAAGAGGGGGCGTTGAGGGTGAGAGGGAAGCATTTACAGAAAAGTACACAGACATGGCACAGCCATTCCAAACATTCTCCACCCCAGGTTCACGATACCGGCGACATCTCAGGCATGCCTTGGCGACTGCCTGCATCAACTGCTCCAGCAGCAACATTGCACGCGTGTACCGTGGTACTTACTCGCTTTCGTTATAGCCACAGTGCACCCGTGTTGATGGCAATAATGTTGCGCCCACATATTACCGTAAAATATACTCCAAGTAAAAGGCACCGGCACAAAACTTAAAATTAGTTTGCGATACGAGTAGCAAAGAGTTTCACAATCATCGCCACATACTTTTGGCACTTCTTTCGGAATATGTCGAGATTTCCGCTGTGGTGCTAACGGTGAAACCTAACAGCACAGCTTAAATTTATTTGCACACCCCGCCTTATACCATGTCGTGTATACACTATTGGCCATTAAAATTGCTACACCAGGAAGAAATGAAAATGATAAACGGGTATTCATTGGACAAATATATTATACTAGAACTGACATGTGATTACATTTTCACGCAATTTGGGTGCATAGATCCTGAGAAATCAGTACCCAGAACAACCACCTCCGGTCGTAATAACGGCCTTGATACGCCTGGGCATTGAGTCAAACAGAGCTTGGATGGCGTGTACAGGTACAGCTGCCCTTGCAGCTTCAACACGATACCACAGTTCATCAAGAGTAGTGACTGGCGCATTGTGACGAGCCAGTTGCTCGGCCGTCATTGACCAGACTTTTTCAGTTGGTGAGAGCTCTGGAGAAAGTGCTGGCCAGGGCAGCAGTCGAACATTTTCTGTATCCAGAAAGGCCCGTACAGGACCTGCAACATGCGGTCGTGCATTATCCTGTTGAAATGTAGGGTTTCGCAGGGATCGAATGAAGGGTCGTAACACATCTGAAATGTAACGTCCACTGTTCAAAGTGTCGTCAATGCGAACAAGAAGTGGCCGAGACGTGTAACCAATGGCACTCCATACCATCACGCCGGGTGATACGCCAGTATGGCGATGACGAATACACGCTTCCAATGTGCGTTCACCGCGATGTCGCCAAACTCGGATTCGACCATCATGATGCTGTAAACAGAACCTGGATTCATTCGAAAAAATGACGTTTTGCCATTCGTACACCCAGGTTCGTCGTTGAGTACACCATCGCAGACGCTCGTGTCTATGATGCAGCGTCAAGGGTAAGCGCAGCCATGGTCTCCGAGCTGATAGTCCATGCTGCTGCAAACGTCGTCGAATTGTTCGTGCAGATGTCTGTTGAATCAGGGATCGAGACGTGACTGCACGATCCGTTAAAGCCATGCGAATAAGATGCCTGTCATCTCGACTGCTAGTGATACGAGGCCGTTATGATCGAGCACGGCGTTCCGTATTACCCTCCTGAACCCACCGATTCCATATTCTGCTAACAGTCACTGGATCTCGACCAACGCGAGCAGCATTGTCGCGATACGATAAACCGCAATCGCGATAGGCTACAATCCGACGTTTATCAAAGTCGTAAACGTGATGGTACTCACTTCTCCTCTTTACACGAGGCATCACAACAACGTCTAACCAGGCAACGCCGGTCAACTGCTGATTGTGTATGAGAAATCGGTTGGAATCTTTCCTCATGTCAGCACGTTGTAGGTGTCGCCACCGGCGCCAACCTCGTGTGAATGATCTGAAAAGCTAATCATTTGCATATCACAGCATCTTCTTCCTGTCGGTTAAATTTCGCGTCTGTAGCACGTCATCTTCGTGGTGTAGCAATTTTAATGGCCAGTAGTGTATTTATATTTCATTGAGCGGTTGTGTGCACTCCTTAGAACAACACCACTCTCTCATTGCCCTATGTAACACATCATATTACCAGTTGCTAAGTGCTATCACGTACTGTACACAGTTTTCTGAAAAATTCATTTTTAGCGTACAATACGGTATGTTTTATGATTTATGGTAGTAGATACACTTCTAGTCTACATTTCACTGTCGTAAAAGTGTATGTAGTGTTTGGCTGTGTCATGTAATAGCTTTCAGAGAGAAAAGAGGAGTGCCATCGCTATTGCGGTTAATGACAGCAGGTCAACCATTATATTTCAAACGCAGTTTACGTTTGGAGACAAAAGTAGCTCTTGAAATAATCAAAGAAATTTCGCGATTGTCCATTATTAATACTTGATAATATTTTATGTGAAACAGTAACAAACTTAAAACGAAAAGTGATTGTTACATGACAGTTTTGTGTCTGATACACAGAACACTAGCAGGAGCAACAGCAGCAGCGCATTGGTGAAACCACGGCGGAACATTTTCTCTTAGAACCTCTTAATACGTGTCGTTTTAAAGACAGGACATTAAAATTAGAGAAAATGGGGCCTTACACTGACGTGTACCCCGCGTACCACCTGCTCAATGGAAAAGGAATGCGACAACAGCTTGGTAAACTTTATAGCCCACGCAAAAGCACACGGGAGTTTTGGGAAGTAGAATTGTTAATGTGAAGAAGGATATCGCTTTTCAGCTCAAAGTTTTCAGTGTCCTGTCGATCTCAAAAAAAAGTAGCAACTGTAACTTCTTTCATTCTTCCTTGGTGAAGCAAGAGATTTTATACTCGTACACGCTTTAAATGCTTTTTCTCCCTTCCATCTTATATTGTAATTGCAATTAATAGTGGTTTTCTAATAAAGCATTTTTACTTACTGTGAACATCGTGAACAACATCAGATGTAAACTGATGTTCTAAGGTAACTGCGCTTGGAAATAGAATGATATGTAGTGATGAGTAAAGCGAATATCCCAAATTTGTTGAGAGATAGATTGCTTCAGCAGCTCTGTCTGCCATCAACCTGGACGTGAAAATCCTTGCGGAATATCCACTACTGTTTCTACATCTACATGCATACTCCGTTAGCCACAGTTCGGTGCGTGGTGGAGGATTCCCTGTGCCACTACTTGTCATTTCTCGTTCTGTTCCACTTGCAAATAGCTCGAGGGGAAAACGACTGTCTGTACCCCTCCGTGTGAGCCCTAATTTTTCATGTCTTATCTTCGTGGTCCTTACGCGCGATGTTTGTTGGCGGCAGTAGGATCGTTTGGCAGTGAGCTTCTGTTTCCGGTTCTCTAAATTTTCTCAACAGTGTTTCTCGTAAAGAATATCGCCCTCCCTCCAGGGATTCGCATTTGAGTTCCCGAACCATCTCCGTAACAGTTACGTGTTGTTCGAACCTACCGGTAACAAATATAGCAGCCCGCCTCTGAATCGCCTCGATGTCTTCCTTCATCCGACATGATACGGATCCCAAACACTCGAGCAGTACCCAAGAAAAGGTCACAACTGCGTCCTATATGCGGTCTCCTTTACAGATGAGCCATTCCTTCCAAAAATCCTCCGAGCAAACTGAAGTCGACCATTGACCTTCCCTTCTAGTTTTCACATCCTCGTTCGACCTCATATCGCTTCCAACGTTATACCCAGATACTGAAACAACAACAGGACATTAGTAATACTGTATACGAACATTACTGGTTTGTTCTTCCTACTCACGCGCATTAACTTACATTTTTCCACATTTACGGCTAGCTGCCATTCATCACACCAACTGGAAATTTCATGTAAGTCGTCTTGTATCTTCCCACAGTTACTCAACTTCGCCACCTTACCGTACACTACAGAATCATCAGCAAACAGCGGCAGATAGCTGTCCACTCTACCCACCAAATCATTTATGTATGTAGAGAACAACGACGGTCCTATCACATTTCGCAGGGGCACTGCTGACGATGCCCTTGTCTCTGATGAACACTCGCCATCGAGGACAACGTACTGGGTTCTATTGTTTAAGAAGTCTTCAAGCCACTCACATATCTGTCAATTTATTTCATGTGCTCGTATCTTCGTTAACAGCCTGCAATGGGACACCGTGTCAAATGCTTTCCGGTTCTCACCATATCAAGTGAGAAAAGGGCAAGCTCAGTTTCGCACGAGCGATGCTTTCGAAAACCATGCTGATTCCTGGACATAAGCTTCTCAGTCTCAAGGAAGTCTGTTATATTCGAACTGAGAATATGTGCAAGGATTCTGCGGCACACATAAGTTGGGGACACTGGTCTGCAATTTTGCGGATCCTTTGTTTTCCTTTCGTATATAGTGGAGTCACCTGCGTTTTTTTTCAGTCGTTTGGGACATTATGCTGGACGCGAGATTCACAACAAATGCAAGCCATGTAAGAGGACAATGACGCAGAATACACTTTGTAAAATCGAACTGGGTTTCCTCCCGTCCCGGTGACTTCTTTGTTTTTAAAACTTTCATTTTTCACCTGACGATCATCGCTTTTGAAATATTTGCACGAATTTGTGCCTGTTGAGCAAAATAAGTAGCCCTGTTTTAGGAGTAGCTGTAGGTATCTGTAACAATAGATTCCTTTGTCTGAAAAAGAGACACAGGTCGTTTAGTAAGTAAGAAGGGCGTCAGGAGAAGAGCGAACAACTACAGTTCTATATCACTGGCACAAATTTGTTGTAGAATTATAGAACATGTTTTGTGTTTGGTTTTTGTTACTTATTTGAGCACCATGAAATGTTGCTTTTTGAAAAATAAATAGAATATGCCCCAATCGTTCGATTAAGGCTAAAATACATTAAGAATAAATTTTCTCTGTGTAAATAAATCTGTAAAGTAAGGAGGAAATGTCACGACTTAATGTAGGTAATGTATTTTTGTGCTGTTCCGATAAAGAATATTCCAGAAAATGTTTATATGTTGCCCTGTAAAACAAGCTGAAGGCAGTCGCCGTAATTTGTTTTGGACTGTATAAAAGAAGGAGCTGTGAGCTCTCTCTCTCTCGTTTGTTTTCGATGGTTGTTTCACAAAATGTAAGTGCCGCTCTCGTGTCTGAAATTTTTGGCTAAATAATTACGCTAATTTAATTACAATAGCCGCGTTTGAATTAAAAACCCACTTTCCTTTTCTATTATGCCAATCTCATTTTAGTTGCATTCTAGAACTTTTTCAGGCTGCAGGAAAGGAGAGTTGTCGACGAAATTTTTAGTGGCCACAGTCGAACGCTACTGGTGTTCAAGCGGCGTTTTCTTTATCAAACTTTTATTTCAGTGTCCCTCAGATGTCTTTTACCGATCGTTTCTATCAGTATCCGGGCAAGGTAATGACGCAAACTGCGTAATTTTGGGATCGGACACTGGCCCCTAAACAATGCCGTCGGTCAACGTTCTCGTCGGTCTGATGGGAATCTGAAGCTGGTAGGCGGAATATAGTTTCATTATCAACAAGTAAAAATTTTCTATGCACCATTCTCATTTCGGGAGCGCTGCCACCCGCAAAAGCGATAAATATAATATTACTTTTTTTTAAATACCAGTAATACTATAATACAGTCTTCTGTACGCATGTCTATAGATCATGTGACATTCAGTCGCATCTGCTTTTTCGCGAGATTTAGAAGGCTGAATGCTGTGTTTCATGACCTTTGTGAAGTCATCGTTCAACTGTGGTATGCAAAATTCGTACTGAAAGGAGAAAGATAAAATACGCGGATGGATGTTAAGGCCTATGAGCAAACAGAATCAGTATGCTGTAAGACGTCATTGGAAACGGAAGTAGCGTTGAGTGCACGTGAAGGAAGTATGATTGTGCGGTGACATTACAATGGACACATTTTTCGCGTATTTACTGTCTTTTCGTAAAATTCTAGTGTGAACAGTGTGAAAATACCAAGTATCTTGTGCTGTTAACTGCAGCAAACATGTTTGCCAGCTGTTCGTATAATTGTAGGTGGAGGGTGTCATCAATCAAGGGTTAGCCACTCGACTGTAATACAGGAGCCGCAGTCGATTACAGTCCATTAGTCGGCCGGTGTAAACTGCCTGTTGGAAGCCATTATGACCTAACAAATTATTCCTGAACTTATGCTCTTTTTCACATTTTTTATTGGCATTTGGTGTGGATACTTCGTATCCCGCACATTAGTTTACGTGTATCAATCACAACACATTTTTTTCACTACATTCAGAGCACATAGCAGCCGACAGTAATATGTATAGGTTACTCTCTAAAATAGTGATTATTTTCGAGTATTTTGCGTTTTCAGATGCGAGGCTAGTGGTAATCTTTTTTTAAAAAAATGCATAACGAAATGGTGGGTTGCATTTTATTCACCATCCGGTTTCATTCCTTGCTCACGCTACTGTAACGAATACAAAATAAAAAAGAAATAAAATGTAGTCCCAAACATGACCTGCAAGGTCAAAAGTTAGAACGTAACAGTCGTAAAAAGAGACTTACGTCAAAATGCTATTATAAATCCAGTACCACACGTCATACATCTTACGGAAACACAGACAAAACGGTTGTTGGATTTGGATATAAGTGAGTACCAATTTTTGCAGCCACCTACATTACGTGAAGACCACGTATGACTAGTGATTATGGTTGATTTACGGACTATTTGACTCTAAATGTTACGGTGTTTATGTTTCCTTCATTGGTGCTTCCTGTTTGTTCATGCCTCACTACAAATGCCATATGTGAATGCGACTTTTTAATTTCTGATTGACGCCCAAATGCACTTATATAGATTTTGCTAGTGACATACTTAATGTTGTAAAGATGTTTATAATTTTCTGTAAATTCTTGAATAGCGTTAATTTCTCAATATTACGATAATTATATTATTTTGGGCGTTCATTGCTGATTGGATAGGGTCTATTAATACACACGAGGTTACAGTTCTCGCTTCGTTGTAGTTATAAATTGTGTGTCCGACAACTTATGTCGTTGCCTTTGTTTTACTGTTTTATGTTGGAACCAGTGAAACATGTCTGTCTTTGTAAAATATTTCCTCAAAACGCGTAACAATATAGTGTCGATTCCTGTGACCTGTATGACTGTCGACTGGTTACAAAAATTCTTGTGAACAGAATATGTGGTCGCTGCATGGGCTATCTCTGTAGCTTAAACAAAATTACGCTGTTTTTCTTGCTTTCTTTTACACGTCTAGTTCCGCAAGACCAAGTAGAGGAGCAGATCTCCATGGTTATGGAATGCGATAGTGCATGAAATTACAGCAGAAAAATAATAATAATTGATAAAATAAAATGTTTAAGAATCCTAAGAAGACGACAAACTCTAAGTTTATTTAAACGCAATCAACAATGTAGCACAGGAATCAGCTTAATTTTTCAAGGAACTCCTCTGCAGAATGGACCCATGAGGAAACTTTTCTTTTTGGATTTGAATGCGGGTGGATTACTGCTAAGATTTTTGAATTCTTGTGTTAGCTTATTGAAAATGGACGCAGCAGAATACTGAACGCCTTTCTGCACAAGAGTCAAGGTGATGCGATGCAAATGTAGGCTGGATTTCAGCCTAGTATTAACTGAGCGAAAGCAATTAATTTTTGTGAATAAGCCGACATTATTAACAAGAAACGACATTAAAGAGTGTATACATATTGAGAGGTCAATTCAGAATACCCAGGCTTATGAACAGGATCGACAAGAGATTCGCGAACGAACACCACTTATTGCCCGAACTCCGGATTTCCGAGTCAAAAATACCTTCTGATATTAGGAAGATATAGCACAAAACATAATACCATATGTCGTCAGTGAATGACACTATCGGCATCAAGTCTTTCAACAAAATCCTGAACGTGGGCTTTCCACGACAGTTTACAATCTATCTGAACACTTACAAATTCGAACTGTTCAGCCTCATTAATCATATGCTCTCTTTCTCTTTAATTAAAACGTCTGGTTTTGTTTAATTGTTTCAGGAAGTGTAAAAACTGAGTCTACTGTGATTTAGCGTAAATCATTTCCTACAAGCCACACACTTATGTCATGAACTGAACTGTCTTAAACAATCCCATCATTGCACACAACATCCTTTACTACCAATTATCAAACAGAAATCTGTTAGAATCACCTGTAACACTAGAAGGCGTGTCATTTATATTTTATATAAATAAGGAGCAGGAGTGGCCCCAGCACAGACCCATGAGGCAACCCGCCGCCCCCCCCCCCCCCGCCCCTCATTTAACCATGCCCCACTCCGGCCCACATCATAGAAATTCTCAGTACCATGGAGAATGACTTTCTGTTGTCTGTTCTTAAAGGTGAACCAATTGTGAGCTACTCGTTGTATTCCATAACGGTCCAACTTCTGAAGCAATACTTTGTGATCAACACACTCAAACGCCTTAGTTAAATCAAAAAGATGCCTAGCGTTCGAAATACTTTTTTGATCCATCCAGTACCTCACAGAGAAGAGAAAATACAGAATTTTCAATTGTTAAACCACTTCTAAAACCAAACTGTACATTTAACAGAAAACAATGTAAAATGAAATGATCAATTATCCTTACGCACACAGCCTTTTCGATAACTTAAGCAAACACTGGTGGCATAGAAATAGGACTATCATTGTCTACATTATCCTTTTCTCCCTTTTTATAAAGCGGCTTTACTATAGAGTACTTTAATCATTCAGGAAATTGACCACTCCTAAAGGAAAAATTGAAAGTATGGTTATGTATGAGGCTAACGTGTGCAGCACATTACATTAGTATTTTGCTAGATATTTCGTCATATCCATGAGAGTCTTTAGTCTTCTGTGATTTAATTATTGCCTCCGTCTCTCCCTTGTCAGTATCACAGAGGAGTATTTCAGATATCAGTCTCGGAAAGCCGTTTTTCAATAGAGTTATAGGATTTCCTGTAGAACGTAAGTTTTATTTAATTCACCATCTATGTTCAGAAATTGAGTGTTAAACACTATACATGTATCTGACTTATTAATATCAGAGACATTTTTACTACGTACTGATGTTCGCAACTAGTGGTCTAGCGGCTAGCGTTGCTGCCTCTGGATCACGGGGTCCCGGGTTGGGGTTTTTCCCTGCCCGGGGGCTGGGTGTTTGTGTTGTCCACATCATCTCATCATCATCATCATCATTCGTGACAGTGTCAGAAAATTGGAATGTGTAAAAATTGGGGCTTTGTACGGGTGCTGATGGCCGCACAGTTGAGGCCCCATGAACCAAACATCATCACCACTAAGTATTGACTTTATATCCTCGACCTTGTGCTGCTGACCAGACACTTCCTTCACTACTGATTATATAGTTTTAATTTATCCTGGGACTTAGCTACTCTATTTGCGTGTCACTTGCTCTTTGCCTTCTAATAACATTTTTAAGCACCTTAGTACTGCTTGTAATGGGCTACTGTAGCTCGATTACGACCTATAATTTTAATATAATTCCCACATTGTTCTACATGATGACCATATCCCACTAGTCGGTCAACCAGGCTGCCTTTTACTGCTAGTACCCTGTTTTGAACGTTCTAATGGAAAGTAGCTATCAACGAACGTGAGAAATGTCTTAAGGAAAGCCGGCCGCGGTGATCAAGCGGTTATAGGCGTTTCAGTCCGGAACCACGCCGCTGCTACGGTCACAGGTTCGAATCCTGCCTCGGGCATGGATGTGTGAGATGCCCTTAGGTTAGTTAGATTTAAGTAGTCCTACGTCTAGGGGACTGATGACCTCAGATGTTAAGTCCCATAGTGCTTAGAGCCATTTGAGCCATTATTTTCCTAAGGAAAGCTTTGTATTTGTCATCTATGTTATCGGCACTATAAACATCCTGCCACTCTTATTCCTTGACGAGGTTTAAAAAACTCTCTATTGCTGTTGGATTAACTTTCCTACATTTGTTTGAGTACAAAAGTCTTTTAATGTTAAAATTTGTGAATCATGGTCTGAAAGGCCATTCACTCTTTTACTAACAGTCTGTCCATGTAGTAATAAAGAATGAATAAAAATGTGCTATGGTTGTGCTAATGTTCCTCTGCATCCTGGTTGTAAAAAATACAGCCTGCATCAGACCATATCAATTTAGAATATCTTCCGACATCCAACATTAAGATGAGGTCGATCACGATTTGAAATCGTCACACGAAGTGCATATTTGTTCCAACAGTTTCAGTAGATATCTCTCCAATGTCATCACCTACGTCATACTCCCCGTCCCTTTTTAAGATTATTCCCAGCTCCAAACACTATCCCTATCTGAGCCTCTTTCGTAATAATCCTACATAACTCCCCTAAATTAAGTCACTTGAGGCAGCCCTGCACTATGCTTCATATTGCTGGTGACCTGATTGTCATACTTTGTACACAAAGGCTAAATGGCGTACTGATTATCGGGATTTTTTTGTAAATATAAGGATACTCACATATGTAAATGCAATGTTTTCAATTTTAGTCGCTCATATAATTTATATATGATAGATTATATTTTTTGTAAAGTATTTTATGTACTTGTATTTTATCAGACTACTTTATCTTTCATTTATTCTTGTATTTTCCATGTTTCTGATATCCTTGTGTTCCATGCTGTTTCATCATGATGTCAGTGAACATATGTGATTTTGTTGTTGACTCTCGAAAGCCTGTTTATTGACTTTATTCGAATTGATCGTTCTGTACTGTATCTGTACTGTTTGAATTTGATTATGTCTTGTGTATTCGTAAGAGGTATGGCATGTAATGTTGGATTTGTAATAGCATTTTGACAAAGTATCTACTTACGAACGTTATATTCTCATTTTCGACTTTGCAGTCTTTTTTTACTCAGTATCGTGAGCAAGGTCTTGGACTGGAACCGGTTTGTGAGGAAAATAAAAGTCAGTATTCGCATTATGCAAAGATGTGAAGAAAGGTAGCCGGCCGGAGTGGCCGAGTGGTTCTAGGCGCTACAGTCTGGAACCGCGCGATCGCTACGGTCGCAGCTTCGAATCCTGCCTCGGGCATGGATATGTGTGATGTCTTTAGGTTAAGTAGTTCTAAGTTCGGTGGACTGCTGACCACAGCAGTTAAGTCCCATAGTGCTCAGAGCCATTTGACCCATTTTTTGAAGAAAGATAGTGGTATCATTCGTAGGAAATAAGTGTTTCATACTGCTCTCTTGAACAAGGTAACGCTTTGATATCCCTCTGTTGTTCATTTGTATGAATAAGGTTGGGAAACGAAGTTTCCACGATGTAAATGCATCCTCCTCAATCTTGTTACATATCGTGTTTTTCTCCACGACAGCGCCTCAGCTCCTTCTGACGGCACACATGCGTGCATACTGCTTCTTTGAGTTGTCAAATTTTGTGATGAAGAAACCATTGCATGGCGGGCCTTTCCAAAGTGACAACCAGATAAGTTTCGAGATGGGACGTTCCATGAAAAGCCAAACGAAGACTTCTGCAACCAAGATCACCGCCAAGTCATCCACTGTTGGGTAAAGATGTGTCGCTTAAGAAGAGTGAATACGTAGAGAAGGACTAACACTAGTTTCCATGGTGGCAGTTTCTATGTTTCTAGGTGTTAGTTAAAATATCATTAGTATATCTATAAAGGCGCCCTGACAGTTTTAAATGCCTGCGCAATGTTCTCGAGTGAAGTAGGAAGGATCCAAAACGTGACTGAATGCTTGCTCACCGCATGTAAATATACGAGGATCATTCGAACAGAAACTTACACTTTTACCATTTGACTCGCGTATTGTCGTGTGGACTGCTTTGCTCCCGGGTAGTGGTTCTCAGCCTCTCTTAGAACTTTACCCCAGAGTGGAATCTGACGTTAGCTAGTATTCCCCTCCCCTATCATCCGTTGCAGCCCCCCCCCCCTCCCCACACACACACACACACACACACACACACACACACACACATTGTCACCAACTTTACCACGTAACTAAACTGTAGAATGAAATACATTTCTTGTAACACTTTTATTTTCAAAATGATGAAAGATGAATGATATTTAGTTTGTGTGTGTGTGTGTGTGTGTGTGTGTGTGTGTGTGTGTGTGTGTGTGCGTGTTTGTGTGTGGTGAGTTTTAGAATGAATGACGAAGGAATTCTGGGTGCATCGCAAGTACTACCCACAACTCCTCAGATAAGAAAGCTAACTGTCCACAGGGAGGGCAGACACTTACCGCAAAACGTACTTCCCCTTCATCACTGCTCTTCATTGCGGCACTTGCTTGACTTGCACTTGCAACCCCATTTAAAATCAACGAAGTTAAAATGTGTGCACTCTACCTACTGTTGGTAAACCACTTGATTGCTGCGCTCCTTACACTACTGAACTGGCAGAAGTTGGAAGGCTTCTGGCTGTAATGCTTCGTGTTTGACCATTCCCATTAATGGTAATAATACAATAATAATAATGTGCATGGCACTGTAGTAGCCTATATATAATTACTGCTGTGAATTTTTGTCAGTTAATTCATTTATATGTTTCGAAGCATGTAATGAAGCTGTTTCTGGACTACTACAGGCACTACGTATAACTTGGAGAAGATATTTTCTTGAGATATTTGGCATTTGTTACGTATATTTCCCACTTTTATCATCAGCGATGTACAGGAGAAAGCACAACATAATGTGCGTATTTGGTAGAGTATGTAACTTGTAACCTCCATAGCATTAATGCCGCTAACTGAGAAAAAGTAATTATTGAAAACTTATATAATTATTATTGAAGTCTTGCGAAATTGTGATAATAGTAATAATCTTTTGAAAAACGTTTCGTGACTGAAACAGAATCGAATGATTTAATTTTTATCCCTCATAACTTTCATTTTACCCCTCAGGTGGTAAATACTCCCAGGCTGTGAAACACTGCGTTAGGGCATCGCTTGTGATAGGATGGAGAGGAGATAGCCGTGTACATAATTGAATACCATCCAACCTGAAGATGCCTGAAACAGGCGAAACGCGTCATTGGTAAATAAATAATTATTATAAGCCTGCAATCAGGACTGTTTGTTTCTTCAAAAAAATGGTTCAAATGGCTCTGAGCACCATGCGGTCATCAGTCCCCTAGAACTTAGAACTACTTAAACCTAACTAACCTAAGGACATCACACACATCCATGCCCGAGGCAGGATTCGAACCTGCCACCGTAGAGGTCGCGTGGTGCCAGACTTTAGCGCCTAGAACCGCTCGGCCACCCCAGCCGACTTTTGTTTCTTCGTCGTACGTTACCCGCAGCTGTACCAACTCCGCTATGAGTTGGAAAAGTTTTTCACTGCATTTGTATTGCTATATATCGATAAAAAAAAAGCTGTGTTGCGATAGTCCGGTTTATACATGAGTGACCCCCGTAGAGCTACGATTATTTTGGCGTGACTGAGCAGTGGAAATACTGTGGAAGCTGAATAAGTATGTTAGTGGCTGCTAGCGGTACTTCAGGATAGAGAGGTCTGCCGCCTACCTGGGTAGTGTTTCATCTCCCCGCGTAGGACCTCGGCGATGAGGCGGCGCGGCGCTGGAATCGCTGGAATCGCTCCCAGCCACCCACGCCAGCTGGTATCTTATCACTGTGCAGCTGCAGCTGCAGCTAGGTGGGTGCCACTGGGGCATTAGGCCACCAGGGACTGCCTTATCGCCCGCACGGCGCAGTGCTACGGCCGGCGCGGCCACTGGCTGCAGCGCAACACGGACAGGCGTCGGTCACGCACTGTACTGCCCTCATTACACATCCCACGTGCAAGGCTTTACTCTACTTCAAAAGCCGTCTCGTACTACTTGGCTACCGGTATAACTGCTTTTCTGCATTGCAAGATATCTGCAAGGACTGCTATAATTCACTATCACAATGCGCTGGTTTCCACTTCTCTTCTTCTTGCAGTTTATCTACGGTTGGCGCGGCTTCTCCACCCCCAGTCGCCATATTATTCTGTCTCGAATTTCCTCAACGTTCATTTTCTTTGCTTCTATTGCTGCCTCCGCATCACCTTGCCGGTCGCGTCGCGGGCGAACCATTTTCTTCCGGTGGGAACGTATACAGCTGAGTACCATATCTGGTATTCTTACTTCATTCGCGCTATTCACATGGCCAACCAACATCAGCTCTTTTTACTGTATATCATGACAGATATGCCTGTCCATTTTCGCGCTTTGTCTATGTTATATTTTTCTCGTCCATCCTAATACAGCTTGAGCCTCTTCTAAAGAAAACCAGACATTTATTATTATTAATATTGTCATTTTGCTACCTTTTCAGACTTCTGCTCCGTGCAAAACTACTCTCTGGATATCAAACTTCTTTGCCCAATAGCCAATATTTACATTGTGGGGCGGAGCTCGAACCATGTACTGATCTTATGATTACTTGACAACCTACATAAATTAGTTTCGTTATGTGCCCCCAATGGATATTCCAATGTACACTACTGGCCATTAAAATTGCTACACCAAGACGAAATGCAGATGATAAACGAGTATTCATGGACAATTATAGTAGACTGACAACTGATTACATTTTCACGCAATTTGGGTGCATAGATCCTAAGAAATCAGTACCCAGAACAACCACCTCTGGCCGTAACAACGGCCTTGATCCGCCTGGGCATTGAGTCAAACAGAGCTTGGGTTGCGTGTACAAGTACAGCTGCCCATGCAGCTTCAACACGATACCACAGTTCATCAAGAGTAGTGACTGGCGCATTGTGACGAGCCAGTTGCTCGGCCACCATTGACCAGATGCTTTCAATTGATGAGAGATCTGGAGAATGTGCTGGCCAGGGCAGCAGTCGAACATTTTCTGTATCCGGAAAGGCACATACAGGACCTGCAACATGCGGTTGTGCATTATCCTGCTGAAATGTAGGGTTTCGCAGGGATCGAATGAAGGATAGAGCCACGGGTCGTAACACATCTGAAATGTAACGTCCACTGTTCAAAGTGCCGTCAATGTGAACAAGAGGTGACCGAGACGTGTAACGAATGGCACTCCATACCATCACGCCGGGTGATACGCCAGTACGGCGATGACGAATACACGCTTCCAATGTGCGTTCACCGCGATGTCGCCAAACACGGATGCTACCATCATGATGCTGTAAACAGAATCTGGATTCATTCGAAAAAATCACGTTTTGCCATTCGTGCACCCAGGTTCGTCGTTGAGTACACCATCGTAGGGGCTCCTGTCTGTGATGCAGCGTCAAGGGTAACTGCAGCCATGATCTCCGAGCTGATAGTCCATGCTGCTGGGAATGTCGTCGAACTGTTCGCGCAGATGGTTGTTGTCTTGCAAACGTCCCTATCTGTTGACTCAGCGATCGAGACGTGGCTGCACGATCCGTTACAGCCATGCGGATAAGACGCCTGTCATCTCGACTGCTAGTGACACGAAGCCGTTGGGATCCAGCACGTCGTTCCTTATTACCCTCCTGAACCCACCGATTCCATATTCTGCTAGCAGTCATTGGATTTCGACCAACGCGAGCAGCAATGTCGCGATACGATAAACCGCAATCGCAATAGGCTACAATCCGACCTTTATAAAGTCAGAAACGTGATGGTACGCATTTTTCCTCCTTACACGAGGCATCACAACAACGTTTCACCAGGCATCGCCGGTCAACTGCTGTTTGTATATGAGAAATCGGTTGGAAACTTTCCTCATGTCAGCACGTTGTAGGTGTCGCCACCGGCGCCATCCTTGTGTGAATGCTCTGAAAAGCTAATCGTTTGCATATCACAGCATCTTCTTTCTGTCGGTTAAATTTCGCGTCTGTAGGACTTCATCTTCGTGGTGTAGCAATCTTAATGGCTAGTAGTGTATTATACTTCCTATACCGAGCAAAAACTCTGTTTAGGGGAAAGAAATAGGCAGTGTCCTTTACAAAGGCACTAGCGCCACTTTTGGCATAACACATCTTTGAAAATAATTTTGAACTAAGTTGACAGTTGATGCCACGACTACCCACAGGTTCTGCAGATACTGACACTGACGTTGTTTACAAGTTCTAAGTTCTGATTGCTGAACTTTTTTTAAAAAAAATATTTTTTGAATTTTCAGTTTTTCATGCCTGTTTTTGGATAGCGTATGCCTCTCGTTCAGGTGTTCATTGAACCTTAATTACAGATATGATGCCTGTAGTCGTAGGCCCACCGTCCCCTGTGGCAATAATATCTTAATGCGACTTATCTTCATCTACGGCAGATGCGTAAAATTCTACCTCTTGCTCAAAATCTTTGAAACTGAAGTACTCCACCTATCTTTACCGCACCTGTTTAACTTTTACTACTTTATATAACTTTTTCTATTCTCCCTGATAACCGCGCGGAGTGGCCGCGCGGTTAGAGGCGCCATGTCACTAATTGCGCGGTCCCTCCCGCCGGAGGTTCAAGTCCTCTCTCGGGCATGGGTGTGTATGTTGTTCGTAGCATAAATTAGTTTAAGTAGTGTGTAAGACTAGGGACAGATGACCTCGGCAGTTTGGTCCCATAGGAATTCACACACATTTGAACAATTCCCTACCTGAGACACAAAGCCACTACATATTCATTATTTCTACCGATTTGTCCCTTATACGCTGCCTCTGTTTGCCAACGCATTGCCACTGGTCTCACATCTTGCACGAAGATTTTGGTATCTGTAATGATACATAACTCTCCAACCATACCTATTTTCTCGCCACTTTTCGTCATTCTTCCTTCATTTTTATCCTCTTCCTCTGCCCTTTAGTCGTCCACCACTTCCTCCTTCCCCTCCCCCCTCCTCATCCTCCTACTACTACTACATACTGAGACTAGTCTCTTCTTAATCCAGAAGCTGGTTCCACTATTGAAAGTAATCGTTTTCATAGTATGAGTGGTTGGAGTGTTGTAGACATGGTGAAACGTCCCCTTAGAACAATTATACATGACTGTCCTTAAGCTGATACACAATTTTTTTTTAGCGCAACGCAATCTGACTTTCAAAAAATCCCTACAAAAGAATGGCCCTGACTAACATTAACCTATACAAATCACTTACCTCACCAAAAATCTTAGTTACTCGAACTACTGCAATACAGCGAGCGCCACTACTGCCAGCTAAATAAAAGATTCAAACTATGGAAGGCACTAACTACTGATAGGGATAGTTAGCAAATGAAAGATATTAATAGAGAACAAACAATGTATTTACCTTAATATCATCATATATATATATATATATATATATATATATATATATAGAGCAGTTCATGACAAATTATAAAACTCCGCCATCTCTCTCCCCACATCCACCACTGCTGGCGGCTCACCTCCAACTGCGCAACGCTACGCGCTGTTCACATCCAGCCGCCGCTGCCCAACACTACAATGGCAGACAACAATGCAAACTAGCCACAGACTGCACACAGCGCAGCCAGTGATTCTCACACAGAGCGCTACGTGGCGTTACCAATAAGAAAACCTAAACAGCCTACTTACAATGGTACTTTATGTATTTATAGGGTTGAAGCGCAGTACAACTGCTAGACCACAGCTCTAATCTCTCTGATTTTATCCTCATGGTCTCTTCGCGAGATATACGTAGGAGGGAGCAATATACTGCTTGACTCCTCGGTGAAGGTATGTTCTCGAAACTTCAACAAAAGCCCGTACCGAGCTACTGAGCGTCTTCCTGCAGAGTCTTCCACTGGAGTTTATCCATCATCTCCGTAACGCTTTCGCGATTAATAAATGATCCTGTAACGAAGCGCGCTGCTCTCCGTTGGATCTTCTCTATCTCTTCTATCAACCCTATCTGGTACGGATCCCACACCGGTGAGCAATATTCAAGCAGTGGGCGAACAAGGGTACTGTAACCAACTTTCTTTGTTTTCGGATTGCATTTCCTTGGGATTCTTCCAATGAATCTCAGTCTGGCATCTGCTGTACCGACGATCAACTTTATATGATCATTCCATTTCAAATCACTCCTAATGCCTACTCCCAGATAATTTATGGAATTATCTGCTTCCAGTTGCTGACCTGCAATATTGTAGCTAGATGATAAAGGATCTTTCTTTCTATGTATTCGCAGCGCATTACACTTGTCTACATTGAGATTCAATTGCCATTCCCTGCACCATGCGTCAATTCGTTGCAGAACCTCCTGCATTTCAGTACAATTTTCCATGGTTACAACCTCTCGATATACCACAGCATCATTCGCAAAAAGCCTCAGTGAACTTCGGATGTTATCCACAAGGTCATTTATGTATATTGTGAATAGCAACGGTCCTAGGACACTTCCCTGCGGCACACCTGAAATCACTCTAATTTCGGAAGACATCTCTCCATTGAGAATGACTTCACTCTTTTGGATGACAACGCGCTACCACGCCGAACTGCGTGGGTGGAGGAGCTCATGGAACGAGAGAATATTCCGCCAATGGACTGGCCTGCTTGTTCCCCCGACTTAAATCCAATCGAGTACGTGTGGGATGCGTTCGTGAGATATTACTGCACACCCACATGCACCAACGGCCATCCAGCCGTTGGAGGATGGAACGCCATTTTCGATAGCATGGGAATACGTTGCAGAGCAAGCACTGCCTCCGTGATGATCATACATCCTATTAAGAACCATTTCCCAGATTTTTTCGTGTCTAAAGCACCATCATGAATTTCTGTGACATCAGTGTAAGTATCTTATGTGCGTATATACGGAAGCTGAGAGTGAAAATTTGTACCACGCCCGGGAATCTAATCCTTGTCCCCTGTTTGCCAGGAAGGTGTGTTAGTCACTGAGCTATCTTGGCACAGCAGTCCGCACAACTGTACGGATTACCAACCTCGACGCAAATCCTCACTGGCGCCCCAGTCTACTTTAATTTGGGTGGAGGAGGGAGGCATTGTGTGCACCGCTGTGCCAAGTGACTTAGTGGTTAACGCACTTTAGTAAGCAGGAGACCTGGGTTCGATTCCCGGCCTTGGTACAAAATGTCATTCGCAGGTTCGGTCTATAGACATAAAATCATATCTGTATGAGACCAGTCTTCCCCCATGAACCATGGACCTTGCCGTTGGTGGGGAGGCTTGCGTGCCTCAACGATACAGATAGCCGTACCGTATGTGCAACCACAACGGAGGGATATCTGTTGAGAGGCCAGACAAACGTGTGGTTCCTGAAGAGGGGCAGTAGCCTTTTCAGTAGTTGCTGGGGCAACAGTCTAGATGATTGACAGATCTGGCCTTGTAACACTAACCAAAATGGCCTTACTGTTCTGGCACTGCGAACGGCTGAAAGCAAGGGGAAACAACAGCCGTAATTTTTCTCGAGGGCATGCAGCTTTACTGTATGATTAAATGATGATGGCGTCCTCTTGGGTAAAATATTCCGGAGGTAAAATAGTCCCCCATTCGGATCTCCGGGCGGGGACTACTCAAGAGGGCGCCGTTATCAGGAGAAAGAAAACTGGCGTTCTACGGATCGTAGCGTGGAATGTCAGATCCCTTAATCGGGCAGGTAGGTTAGAAAATTTAAAAAGGGAAATGGATAAGTTAAAGTTAGATATAGTGGGAATTAGTGAAGTTTGGTGGCAGGAGGAACAAGACTTTTGGTCAGGTGAATACAAGGTTATAAATACAAAATCAAATAGCGGTAGTGCAGGAGTAGGTTTAATAATGAATAAAAAAATAGGAGTACGGGTAAGCTACTACAAACAGCATAGTGAACGCATTATTGTCGCCAAGATAGACACGAAGCCCACGCCTACTACAGTAGTACAAGTTTATATGCCAACTAGCTCTGCAGATGACGAAGAAATTGATGAAATGTATGATGAGATAAAAGAAATTATTCCGGTAGTGAAGGGAGACGAAAATTTAATAGTCATGGGTGACTGGAATTCGAGAGTAGGAAAAGGGAGAGAAGGAAACATACTAGGTGAATATGGATTGGGGCTAAGAAAAGAAAGAGGAAGCCGCCTGCTAGAATTTTGCGCAGAGCATAACTTAATCATAGATAACACTTGGTTCAAGAATCAGAAAAGAAGGTTGTATACTTGGAAGAACTCTGGAGATACTGAAAGGTATCAGATAGATTATATAATGGTAGGACAGAGATTTAGGAACCAGGTTTTAAATTGGTCATGAACTGTAGACTAAAACTGAAGAAACTGTAAAAAGGTGGGAATTTAAGGGGATGGGACCTGGATAAACCGAAAGAACCAGAGGTTGTACAGAGTTTCAGGGAGAGCATAAGGGAACAATTGACAGGAATGGGGGAAAGAAATACAGTAGAAGAAGAATGGGTAGCTTTGAGGGATGAAATAGTGAAGGCAGCTGAGGATCAAATAGGTAAAAAGACGAGGGCTGGGTAACAGATGAAATACTGAATTTAATTGATGAAAGGAGAAAATATAAAAATGCAGTAAATGAAGCAGGCAAAAACGAATACAAACGTCTCAAAAATGAGACCGACAGGAAGTGCAAAGCGGCTAAGCAGGGATGGCTAGAAGACAAATGTAAGGATGCAGAGGCTTATCTCACTAGGGGTAAGATAGATACTGCCTACAGGAAAATTAAAGAGACCTTTGGAGAAAGGAGAACCACTTGCATGAATATCAAGAGCTTTGATGGAAACCCAGTTCTAAGCAAAGAAGGGAAAGCAGAAAGGTGGAAGGAGTATATAGAGGGCCTATACAAGGACGATGTTGTTGAGGAGAATATTATGGAAATGGAAGAGGATGTAGATGACGATGAAATGGGAGATATGATATTGCGTGAAGAGTTCGACAGAGCACTGAAAGACCTGAGTCGAAACAAGGCCCCCGGAGTAGACCACATTCCATTAGAACTACTGACAGCCTTGGGAGAGCCAGTTCTGACAAAAATCTACCAACTGGTGAGCAAGATGTATGAGACAGGCGAAATACCCTCAGACTTCAAGAAGAATATAATAATTCCAATCCCAAAGAAAGCAGGTGTTGACAGATGTGAAAATTACCGAACTATCAGTTTAATAAGTCACAGCTGCAAAATACTAACGCAAATTCTTTACAGACGAATGGAAAAACTGGTAGAAGCCGACCTCGGGGAAGATCGGTTTGGATTCCGTAGAAATGTTGGAACACGTGAGGCAATAATGACCCTAAGACTTATCTTAGAAAGTAGATTAAGGAAAGGCAAACCTACGTTTCTAGCATTTGTAGACTTAGAGAAAGCTTTTGACAATGTTGATTGGAATACTCTCTTTCAAATTCTGAAGGTGGCAGCGGTAATATACAGGGAGCGAAAGGCTATTTACAATTTATACAGAAAACAGATGGCAGTTATAAGAGTCGAGGGGTATGAAAGGGAAGCAGTGGTTGGGAAGGGAGTGAGACAGGGTTGTCGTCTATCGCTGATGTTATTCAATCTGTATATTGAGCAAGCAATAAAAGAAACAAAAGAAAAGTTCGGAGTAGGTATTAAAATCCACGGAGTAGGAATAAAAACTTTGAGGGGCGCTGATGACATTGTAATTCTGTTAGAGGCAGCATAGGACTTGGAAGAGCAGCTGAACGGTATGGACAGTGTCTTGAAAGGACGGTATAAGATGAACGTCAACAAAAGCAAAATGAGGATAATTGAATGTAGTCGAATTAAGTCGGGTGATACTGAGGGAATTAGATTAGGAAATGAGACACTTAAAGTAGTGAAGGAGTTTTGCTATTTGTGGGGTCAAAGTAGAGAGGATATAAAATGTAGACTGGCAATTGCAAGGAAAGCGTTTCTGAAGAAGAAAAATTTGTTAACATGGAGTAGATATTTAAATGTCAGGAAGTCGTTTCTGAAAGTATTTGTATGGAGTGTAGCCATGTATGGAAGTGAAACGTGGACGATAAATAGTTTAGACAAGAAGAGAATAGAAGCTTTCGAAATGTGGTGCTACAGAAGAATGCTGAAGATTAGATGGGTAGATCACATAGCTAATGAGGAGGTATTGAATAGAATTGGGGAGAAGAGGAGCTTGTGGCACAACTTGACTAGAAGAAGGGATCGGTTGGTAGGACATGTTCTGAGACATCGAGGGATCACCAATTTAGTACTGGAGGGCAGGGTGGAGGGTAAAAATCGTAGAGGGAGACCAATAGATGAATACACTAAGCTGATTCAGGAGGATGTAGGCTGCAGTAGGTACTGGGAGATGAAGAATCTTGCACAGGATAGAGTAGCATGGAGAGCTGCATCAAACCAGTCTCAGGACTGAAGACCACGACAATAACAACATTATGAGACCAGTAAAGTCTCTGAAATTGTGTTATTTCACTGTACGTTGTAAGACCGGTATATTTCTATTGTCTATTGTCAAACCACAATTTATGAAAGTTATTTATATTTTATTAATATGATTAAGTAGGAATAATTAATATTTGTCATGTTAGAAATAATTGTGGTAGCAGGAAATGTCTGCACTAAAGTATTGTTGAGGAGAGACCGCATATTGATATAATTTTAAAAAGGGCGGGAGAGACCGCGGATGGATGCATTTTAAGAAAAAAGCGGGAAAGACCGCGCATGATACATTTTGTAATGGTAGCGGGGATTGTCTGCACCAGAAAGCATTGTTGGCGGGAGAAAACGCACTTGAGCGTTCGTAGGAAGTCGGTAGTAAGCGAGATGTGAAGCGAGTTGGTAGCAGGTCTGAAGCGAGAAGTTGAGAGGAGCGGTGTCCCTGCCAGCCAACAGCTATGATTTACAAGAGATTATAAACGGCTCTACAGAGACATCAGCTAACTATTATCATAAAGAGGAACTAATATTATTGAATTAGTTTTTTGGGAAACTCAAGAATACTGAAGGTATGTTTGCGCAATGCTAGTTGTAAGATTATTGTTAAAAGTAAGTCCCATCTGAACGTTTGTAAAATAATTTCATACAGAATATAATTAATTTTTGCCAGCAGTATCGCATTACTGATTATAATCTTCCCAAAAACCATCAACTTTTCAAAATTTTGTTGTTGTCAAGAAAACGTTTAACTATGAATTACGTAACTTCAGTGAAATTAAAGAATAACGTCAGCTTTGCTAGTAAAGAATACCGTCTGCTTTGGTAATACATACGGCTACTTATTATGACAGCCCACCAGCTGTTAATAGAGTATAGTAAAACAGAGTAAGTATATTCATGTAGCAGTTAGATGTAGCAGTCAGATTGCGATACAGTAACAGTGAAAAAGGTAAGGAACAGTTTTGGGTAATTGCAGGTAACGACTGAGGGCCTCGACGACGACACATTCTATGTTTCGTAGAAATAATCAGAATATCACTTTTAATAAGCAGCATTTAAATTTGTAGGAGAAGATTGGGAAAGAGAATTAATTTCAAAGGGGAAATTTCATTTGTTATTATTAAGCAAGAGATAGAAATTCCAGAGAAGGTTTCATAGTTATTGTAGAAGGGAAGGTTGCGTAACAAAAGAGATATAGAGAAGACCGGTAGGTTCAACGTATTCTCTTTGGATAAAAGTGTTCGCCAGACAACGTGTTTCTTTCACTTATCTTTTGTGCTATATTGTAGCAATTCTTTCTATCTCTGATCCAAGTTTCGATCTATGTTTCTTGGCAGTGATACACCATTAAAGAGTTACTTTCGTCGCTAAATTTTGCGCTCCACTGTGTCTACCGTTTACAAACCTAACCTTCTTGATTCACTAACTACAGCGATTACCCCCTAATGACGCATCATAAAAGGGTAGTGTGTTAATACGGCTGAAATAATAGACGCTAGCACATTCTGCAAGTACTGGTCATAGTGACCTTATCTAGTAAAATTGATCACTAAATTCAAAAATTCAAATTAAAAATTTTGCCTTTAAAAGGTGCATATTTCCATTTTATAGTTCAATTTTTAACAAATTGTATCATGTAAATAAAATCAGTTTACACAGTTCAGTTACAGCTGCCAATACCTTATCCATCAGCGTCATGCGATAAATAATTTAGAGCTACGTGGATGCGTAATTTGCAGATTAGGTAAACAAAGAATGAATCTACATAGTTGTTCCGCCGCATACTTACGCTCTGATTTGTGCACAGCAACTCTACGGTACAATACCACGTCCATGATTTCACACATATTGTGTTATTCTTACAGTTACACTAAGTTAACAACGTGTAAATGCATTATGTGAAACCATTTAATATTAGTCTTTTAAATGAGGATGATTGTTAGGTACTGAACTCACTCATCACCGTGTCACCGTTAAAGAGCCGTGCTATCGTGAGACATACATACAAATACGTACTTCTAAAGGGGAAGAAATTTGACAGCATTATGATTTAACGTTATTTCTGTTTCACTTGCGTGTTAAACGCAAAATTAAGTCTCTGGAGGTAAGTTCACAGAGCAGAAGTGACTTTCGAAGAATAATGGGCAACGGGTACAGGTTTATTCATGACAGTAAACATTGAAATGATATTATTGGCTGTGATACTCCCGGGGTGCTCAGTTACGTAAATCGGGCCGTTTTTCTTCATTGTAGATGAAACTTTCTGATGGTAAAAGAGAAAGTGGTGTACAATATTTACTATAGCTAGGATGGAGAACATAGCTAGCATCTCTCAATGCAAGCATGAGACACGGCTATCGCAAATTCAGAGAACTAACAGTGCTGGAACTCGATTACGGAATATGTGAAGTTAACGTAACACTAGCCTTATAACGGACTAGATACGCCTGTATATAAAAATCAAATGGCTGACTGTGACGGTGGTCTACGCACGTGATCTACAGACTTCATTTACAAATCTAATCTAGCCCATCAGGCTATCGTTCAAAAAAATAAACATGAACTACAATACCAATTAATCAGTATATTTTACTTTTTCTATAAAGCAAATGTCTTAATTTACTAACGAATTTTCTTCTATAAGGGCTGGTCATGAAAGACTGAGGGGAGTCGGTCTTCAGATCCACCTTAAGCCTTTACTGTTTTGTGCAATGCTCTTCACACTGATGAGACAAAAGTCGTGGGATACCTCCTACTATCGTGTCGGACTTCCATTTGCCCGGAGTAGTGCATCGGATCGACGTGTATTGGATATGTGCAGATCGCTGGAAGTCCAATGCAGAAACATTCAGCTGTGCTGCCTCTATAGCTGTCCATAATTGCGAAAGGCATACCGGTGCAGGATACTGTGCACGATCTGAACCCATTTCCTCCATAAATGGTGTGATTCATGTCGGGAAATCTGGGTGGCCAAATCATTCGCCGCCGGCCGGAGTGGCCGTGCGGTTCTAGGCGCTACAGTCTGGAGCCGAGCGACCGCTACGGTCGCAGGTTCGAATCCTGCCTCGGGCATGGATGTGAGTGATGTCCTTAGGTTAGTTAGGTTTAATTAGTTCTAAGTTCTAGGCGACTGATGACCTCAGAAGTTAAGTCGCATAGTGCTCAGAGCCATTTGAGACAAATCATTCGCCGGCCGCGGTGCCCGAGCGGTTCTAGGCGCTTCAGTCCGGAACCGCGCGACTGCTACGGTCGCACGTTCGAATCCTGCCTCGGGAATGGATGTGTGTGATGTCCTTACGTTAAGTTAGGTTTAAGTAGTTCTAAGTTCTAGGGGACTGATGACCTCAGATGTTGAGTCCCATAGTGCTAAGAGCCATTTGAACCATTTGAACTAAATCATTCGCTCGAATTGTCCAGAATGTTCTCTAAATCAATCGCGAATAAGTGTAGTCCGGTGACATGACGTCATTCATTGGGAACATGAAGTCCGTGAATGGCTGCAAATCGTTCAAAATGGTTCAAATGGCTCCGAGCACTATGGGACTTAACATCTGAGGTCATCAGTCCCCTAGAACTTAGAACTACTTAAACCTAACTAAGCTAAGGACATCACACACACCCATGCCCGAGGCAGGATTCGAACCTGCGACCGTAGCACTCACGCGGTTTCGGACTGAAGCGCCTAGAACCGCACGACCACCTCGGCCGGCTGCAAATCGTCTCCACGTAGCCGAACATAACTGTTTCTAGACAATGATCGGTTTAGTTGGATCAGAGGACCCAGTGTATTGTAAGTAAACACAGGCTACACCATTAGGGAGCCACCACCAGCTCACACATCGCCTTGTTGACAACTTGAGGTAATGGCTTCGTAGGGTCTGCACCACACTCGAATCCTACCATCAGCTCTAACCAACTGAAAACGGGAATCATCTGACCAGGTCACGGTTTTCCAGTCGTCTAGGGTCCAACCGATAGTGTCACGAGCACAGAAGAGGCGCTGCAGGCGATGCCGTGCTGTTAGCAAACGCACTCGCGTCGTTCGTCTGCTGCCATAGCTAATTACCGCCATATTTCGCCGCACTGTCCTAACGAAGACGTTTGTGTACGTCGAGCATTGATTTGTGCAGTTATTTCACGCACTGACAACTCTGCTCAAAGGCTACTACTCTCGGTCGTTAAGTGAAGGCTGCCAGGCACTGTGTTGTCCGTGGTGAGAGGTAATGCGTGAAATCTGATATCCTCGACACGTTCTTGACACAGTGGATCTCGGAATATTGAATTCCCTACCGATTTCCGACATCGAGTGGCCCCTGTCTCTAGCTAAAACTACCATTCCACCTTTAAAGTCTTTTCAATCCCGTCGTGCGGCCATCTTTTCACACGAATCGTCTGAGTACAAGTGACAACTCAGCCAATGCATTATCCTTTTATACCCCGTGTACTGGATACGTGAACATCGCTATCCCATGATTTTTGTCACGTCACTGTAATACGCTCTCTGGTGATTTCCTAGAATGTCGCCCATCATTGTCCATTACGTCAGCATAAATATTTTAGCCAGTTTCATGTAATAACGATTAACCGAACTTACACTTTTTTTTGTTAACGAAAAGGCAGCTACTGCGTTCGTTTGCTGTTTGAGATTTGTCCCGGAACGAATAGCACAAACAAGTTGTATTTAACCTACCTGTCGCTTCATGGGCCAATGTTTCTGTTTCAGTGAATGTTAGCTTTTGTAGCTGATATAGATTTGTTCAATAAAAACAATACCAATCGTCGTTGTATAGGTTTATTTCTAGACAACCAGTTTCGACGTTACACTACATCATCTTCAGGCCGAAACTGCTCCAGTCCAGTATACTTCATTTTCCAAATATAACAGTGCCTTTAACTGGTCTCGTAATAGCTATTACGAAACCAGTTAAAGGCACTGCTACATTCGTAACACGAAGGTTACTGGATTGGAGCAGTTTTGGTCTGAAGATGATGTAGTGTAGCGTTGAAACTGGTTGCCTAGAAATAAACCTATATAGCGTTCAGGTTTTGTTTTTATTGAACATTACAGCCGTGGTCCCATACTCCACCAAAAGATGGAATTACATTCGTTGGATATAGATTTGAGTCCACTCACTGTCAAATTCCAAACAACCTTATAGCCGCATTGAAAAAAATTACAATAGTGTGCAAGTAGGACGTAGCATGAGACTCGCTTACAACATAAATATGTTAAAAGCTAAGTGACAGTTTCATTCAGCCAAAATGCAGTGATAGATGTTGTTTTGACAACAAAGACAACAGAGGCTACCTCACGAAATAGGCCTTTCTAACCATTGGAATAATGGTCTCCTAAAACAGTGATGACTCCCTTTACTACAGATATTCGAGAGATAAAGTAGCCCGCAATATAACTTGAGATGCCAGAAGAGAAATGAAATGGAAAACTTACAAAATTTCTGAAGCTTCAAGAGGATGATACTGGAAGTCGATATCATGACAGAATTATAATATAAAGAGAATCATTTTCAGTACGATAAGAAACCAACAATGATGCGTTAGGAAAGTTCCAAGGAAATACCTTAATTTTCAGGTAGCGAATAACAATAAATGGGATGATTATGACAAAAACAAGAGATTCAAAATCATATGCGTACCACAGAGATACAACACATTCTTCCCAAAATCAGATAACGACAAGACAGGAAATGTTCAACAAAGCGAAGAAGTATTAAATTAAAGAAGAAGAACGAGTAATACAAAAGCAAAAAGAGAAAATATTTGACAAATTGCAAAATATTTAAACTAATAAGAGAAGGAAAAGTGTTATATTTCGGGGGAGATTCTAGCTACGCTAATTGCTCCTTGGGTAAAGTCATCAAGATAATTTTTATGAGCATATGTAGTACGGAAGGGGTTGACTAGTTTGCTGTACATATTCTCCACATCGACTCATGGAATCAATCTTTTAAATCTAGCTACACAATTTTGACAAAAAATGTTTAAGCTTCCACTTAATCTGGCGTTAAAAGATCCTTCGATATGCGATTCTGTCGAAACGCTGTTGAAGAACGGTGAGTCCTCATTGAATGAGTGAAAAGCGTGCTATGGGTTCACAAACTGTCAAAGAAGCTGCAGCACGGCTCATGCTTGAATATAGGTAATCTAAATTATTCTCTGCTCCTGGTAGCACTTGAACTCGTATCGCAATAGGGAACGATGGCTCGACGAAATTATTGTTTCCATTTGCCGACTGTAATTTGTTTTTGTTACCACTGCAGTTAGTTAACTCCATGTATACGTTCACCTCGTTTGCAAGAGATATTCTAATAACAGCTCAACCATGAATGTTTCACTGAGGTCTCGTTATACTTACTTCGCTTTAGTGTTTATTGTTAGACTGTCAACGTTTTTCAGCGCAAACGTGGCCTGCGTCCAGTGCTTCCTTGCGTTCATTGAAGGCCACATTTACTGAGACAGTGAAGTCAGGTCAGAAGGTGTTCCATATCAGCTATTCGCGAGAATTTTATCTATCGTCATATTCGACTGTAAAGCCCCACTCGATCAGGTTTGCTTTCACTGGTGCTACGCCCTTTCTGCTGCGATTCAGATTCCTGCAGATAATCCATCTCAAGTTCTCGGCACTGGCTTCTCCTGTAGCGGATGTTCGTCATTTGGAGACTGTGTATATTATCTGCTCAAGAATATCTTTGTCTGTTTATCTGTGTGCTTCAGGTTGATAGCATTCAGTATTACATTCAACTTTCGGTCTGTTTGTCTTGGTCGAAGCTGGGAGGTACTTACCTGTGTCTTTGAGGTATTTTCTTGTGGTATTCTGGCATCTCTCGCTATACTATTTTCTCTTTACATATATTACATTCAATATCGGTTTTCACTACAGTGGTTGTCTTGTTAGATGTGTAAAGAGCTATCGGTATACAAAATGTTTACCACTGTTTAACAGTCGACTATTTAGGCTGGGGTGGGAGCCTCGGTTAAAAAAAAAAAAACAAAAAAAAAAAAAACGCATTTTTTCAACCATTAGCCATTACACAACTTTAGTTACAAGAGAATCCTCGCAAACAGCATTTTAACAATTTAGAAATAGAAATAATTCAAAACTGACTTCATAAAAAATAATAAATCAATATTGAACGATCTTGGAATAGATGGGCCTCAATAACGTCTGCTGCACTTAGGGTGGCGATGAAATCAGTTGACGCCAGAAAGTATCTTGACAAACACCACAAACCAAGATATAAGAAAACGTCAAAAACATCGTTTATGGTTACAATGTCTGTTTTTATACAGCGCCTGTAGATCCACATTCTGCGACTATGCACTGACGTCAACTGTTTGCGATATATGAAAACTGGTGCAGGGCCAGGACTCGAACCCGGACTTCCTGCTTATCGCGAGCGTCGAATCACTTCGGCTATCCCAGCACGTCACCAGAATTGATCCAAATTTCAATACGTCACACAGTCACAGCCCTTATGCTCGCAAAATTCCTGATTCCCGCACAGGAAGACAAATATTATATCGTCGTTTTAGTTCGTTGAGGCATGGATACATCACTGACGCTTACAATGACTGTGTTTAAACTGTGTCTGTATCTTCACAATAAAATGTCCTTAAGACATGCATGCATGTCTGAAGGAACTAATAGTGCCAATACGATTACAGCTGTGCTGAACACTGCGAAACAGATTAGAATATTGCGACCATGCATTAACGTCGGCTGTTTAGTTCAAATGGCTCCAAGCACTATGGGACTTAGCATTTGAGGTCATCAGTCCCCTAGACTTAGAAGTACTTAAACCTAACTAACATAAAGACATCACAGACGTCCATGCCCGAGGCAGGATTCGAACCTGCGACCGTAGACGCAGCGCGTTTCCGGACTGAAGCGCCTAGAGCCTCTCGGCCACAGCAGCCGGCCAGCTGTTTGCAACACATGAAAATTTGTGCGAGCTTAAGGGTTGTGAATACCTGGTGTACGGAAGTTTGTATCGGTTCCAGAAGTGTGCTGGGATAAGCGAAATAGTTAAGCCGGCCGCTCGCGACAAACGGGAAATCTGTGTTCGAGCCCCGGTTCGGCACAAATTTTGGTGTGTCGCAAACAGTTGACGTCAGTGCAAGGTCGCAGATGTGCGAATCTATTTCATTAGGCCAAAATCAATTATAGCAGCGCTGAGCGAATGACCGCTAGTTTGAAGCACCCTACACAAGCACCGTAGCAGTCCTGAAGCGACGAGCCGAATGCACTATGCGGGCCAGGAACCACTCGCATGCACTCAGAACGCCTGTCCAAGTGCAGACCCACAGCTCGCCCGCCCCCAGTCGTCCATTCCGACGTTGCTGCTTACTCTGCGCAGCGCGAAAGCGCCGTCCGTAGTTAAGTTCTTGCTGCTCAGACCAGAAACACATTACTCGTCCCTCCAGCGCTCCGCCGTTTCCTTCTCAAGGAACAGGCCGCGTTCTCATCCCATCTCGCCTTACTGCAGCAAGAGCGCAGCGGGCGTTATGAAGCCGACGGGCCGGCCGCAGTGGCCTTGCAGTTCTAGGCGCTTCAGTCTGGAACCGCACGACCGCTACGGTCGCAGGTTCGAATCCTGCCTCGGGCATGGATGTGTGTGATGTCCTTAGGTTAGTTAGATTTAAGTAGTTCTAAGTTCTAGGGGACTGATGACCTCAGATGTTAAGTCCCATAGTGCTCCGAGCCATTTGCACCATTTTTTTTAAGCCGACGGGCCGTGATTGACAATGGAAGACACTTTTTTTTTCTTGGCCAATTCCCGCTTCAGCCACTATAGTTTCATGAACTTCCAGTATGTGGCGGCGCTATACGTAGTCTTCAAAATGGCGACTGTAACGGAGGCGGCTTCCAAATAGAAAACTGTCATTGAGCTTCTTTTGGCGGAAAACCGGAGCATCTCAAATATGCATACGCGCTTGTAGAATGTCTATGAGACCGATCAGTCGTCATCACAACAAGGTCGCACAAAGCCGCTCGTTTTCCCGCGTGCCTGTCGGCCGCACACGGCTGTGACTCCTGCAATGCTGGAACGTGCGGACACTCTCATTCGAGGTGATCGACGGATCACAATCAAAAATCTCGATGCTCAGCTGGACATCTCTGTTGGTAGCGCTTACACACTTGGGCAGTTGGGGTACTCAAGGTGTGTGCCCTCTGGGTTCCTCGCCGCCTAAAAGAAAACCATTAAGAGATAAAACTGGGCAGTATTCTATGAACGTATATATCCCAGAACATTCCACAAGTCACAAATAGCAAACGGTAAATAATTTCAGGAGACGGGAGCCAAATCCTCCCTTCCTCTGCAAAGTCTCCAGCCAGCGTCTATAATTGCTACACCGCAGCGCACGACGAACATCACATAGCAACATCATGTTTGCCGATATTATGTTGTACAACAGCCGCCAGTACTTTTCTATATCGCTCGAGCGCCCTTGAAAATGATACTACATGTGTGTTTTGAAGCGTCGGTTACTCCCATCATTGTTGTTAGCAATACATATTCCTCAGAGTCGGCGTTTTGATTCAATTAATATTGAGGTAGTTTCTGAAGAAGCATTTAACTGTCTCGTTGCCTCTCTCTAGCAGTGGAAAAAAACCTACCGACTTCAAAATATATATATTGGTGTAATAAAAGCCAACTACCAAGCAGGATGTTTTGTAAATGAAAGCAAAACACACAAACTGCAGTACGTTTAAGACCGAAAACAAACAATTAACATATGATTCGCAGAGCACTTCAAAAGGATTACTTCAGGCGGTGTTAGTTTAGACTAACAACATTCCAATTTTCCACTTTTTAGACGCAGATTCCCGTTCCGTTCCCTAGGGCGAGAGGTTGCCCCGAGATTCTGTCCAAGGCAATACCTTGAGCTACATATGTAATAAGTACAGACCTTAGGTGTGCTAGAAATTTGCTGTTGACAACAGTTTATTCAGTGGTACTTGATCGAACCGAAACTACACTGCTGGCCACCATAAATGCAACACCCTGAAGGAAGCATCCGAATCAAGTGAAATTTACACCATGGGTTTGCAGCGATGAGATATGCAACTGATTAGAATTTCAGCGCAGACGCACATCACGCGCGCCTGTGGCGCCACCTCATAGTGCTATTTAGGCTTGGCGATTTCGACGAGTGTACGTTCGGCACGTGTGTTTACCTTGTGGTTGTTTCACAAGACGATCAGTTATGCCTCGTAGACAACAGCGAACATCGTTTGATCAAGTATCCGAGTTCGACAGAGGAAGGATAGTGGCTTACCGAGATTGTGGATTATCATACAGAGAAATCGCTAGTCGTGTTGGACGAAACCAAACAACTGTAATGCGGATATGTGACCGTTAGATGCAGGAGGGTACGACGGACCGACGTGGTCGATCGCATTCACTTCGGTGCACCACTGCACGTGCTGATAGGCAAATTGTGCGCATGGCAGTGACGGATCGCTCAGTGACATCCCGAACCATAGAACAGCACGTTGCGTCTGTAACGCATCATCCAGTGTCTGCGCGTACCATTCGACGCCGTTTACAGCAGAGTGGTCTGTCCGCAAGACGTCCATTGCTTCGTCTACGATTGACGCAGAACCACAGACGTCTCCGTCGCCAATGGTGTGATGACAGACGGATGTGGACGGCAGAATGGAATGACGTTGTTTTTACTGACGAGGCACGCTTCTGTCTGCAGCACCACGATGGTCGGATTCGAGTGGGGAGACACCGTGGAGAGAGGATGCTGGACAGCTGCATTATGCACCGCCACACTGGTCTTGCACCGGGTATTATGGTATGGGGCGGTATTGGATATTACTCTCGCACGTCTCTAGTACGCATTGCCGGTACTTTAAATAGCCGGCGCTACATATCCGAGGTGCTGGAGCCAGTTGTCCTTCCTTACATTCAGGGCTCGGCCACAGCCATATTTCAACAGGATAATGCGCGACCACACGTGGCACGCATTGTCCAAAGGTTCTTCGTCAATAACCAGATTGAAGTGCTTCCGTGGCCGGCTCGCTCTCCGGATCTTTCGCCGATAGAAACATGTGGTCCATGGTTGCTCAACGAGTGACCCAGATTACATCCCCAGCTGCCACACCAGATGATCTTTGGCAACGTGGAAGCTGCTTGGGCTGCTGTACCCCAGGAACACATCCAACGTCTCTTTGACTCAATGCCGAGACGTGTGGCAGCGGTGATCTCCAACAATGGCGGCTACTCTGGCTACTGATCGAGGCAGGAACCACATGTCACAGAAGTCTGTAAACGTAATCATTTGATACTTGGTCAACATGTTATCTATAAAATAAATTTTGTTGTGCTACCTCTTGTCTTTCTTGGTGTTGCATTTACGGTGGCCAGCAGTGTACATAATGTCCATTTTCCTTAGACGACATTTATATAGACAGTGAGTTCATGAGCACTACAGATTTTGTTTTATAATCCTGCCTCTCCTAATGGCTGTAGAGCATTTTTGGTCCCGACATCTCTATTTTTATGCTATCTGATCGAATAGGGATGCTGTGCGAAACGTGCCTGTAGTAGCTATCGACATATGTGATCAGAGAGACGTTTTTTATGTGAAGCTGGGCCACGGTCTGTAAATGTTGAGCGTGAGTGCTGCCGTAAGCACAGGATGGTGTGTGCTCAATCGGCTTCCCGAGAATTTAACAGCATACGCCCAGTGCACCTGCCAAATTGTGGAAAATTTAAATGTGTTTCAGAAATAAACTCCCAGTGCATCGCACAGAAAGATAGACCACCCAAGTTTCGCAATATGTTAGCCGTACCACCATTCTATATACACAACTGGCCATTAAAATTGCTACACCACGAAGATGACGTGTTACAGACGCGAAATTTAACCGACAGGATGAAGATGCTGTGATATGCAAATGATTAGCTTTTCAGAGCATTCACACAAGGTTGGCGCCGGTGGCGACACCTACAACGTGCTGACGTGAGGAAAGTTTCCAACCGATTTCTCATGCACAAACAGCAGTTGACCAGCATTGTCTGGTGAAACGTTGTTGTGATGCCTCGCGTAAGGAGGAGTAATGCGTACCATCACATTTACGACTTTGATAAAGGTCGGATTGTAGCCTATCGCGATTGCGGTTTATCGTATCGCGACATTCCTGCTCGCGTTGGTCGAGATCCAATGACTGTTAGCAGAATATGGAATCGGTGGGTTCAGGAGGGTAGTACGGAACGCCGTCCTGGATCCCAACGGCCTCGTATCACTAGCAGTCGAGATGACAGGAATCTTATCCGCATGGCTGTAACGGATCGTGCAGCCGCGTCTCGATCCCTGAGTCAACAAATGTTCGACTGCTGCCCTGGCCAGCACATTCTCCAGATCTCTCACCAACTGAAAACGTCTGGTCAATGGGGGACGAGTAACTGACTCGTCACTATACCCCAGTCACTACTCTTGATGAACTGTGGTATTGTGTTGAAGCTGCGTAGGCAGCTGTACCTGTACACGCAATCCAAGCTCTGTTTGACTCAATGCCCAGCGTATCAAGGCCGCTATTACGGCCAGAGGTGGTTGTTCTGGGTACTGATTTCTCAGGATCTTTGCACCCAAGTGGCGTGAAAATGTAATCACATGTCAGTTCTAATATAATATATTTGTCCAATGAATACCCGTTTATCATCTGCCTTTCTTCTTGTTGTAGCAATTGTAATGGCCAGTAGTTTAGGTTTCCGTGAGGTATAAGAACTTTAGTATGTTTAAAAGGCCTACCCAGGAGCCATTAAAGCTCAGATCACAATAGTGATGAAGAGTAGGCTGAAGTTTAAGAGATTAGCCAGGAAGAATCAATACGCAAAGAAGTGGGATACAAAAGTATTAAGGAAAGACGACAGACACTTGAAGTTATCTAAGGCTATAGATACAGCAACAAGGAATAGCTCAGTAGGCAGTACAGTTGAAGAGGAATGTACGTCTCTAAAACGGGCCACCACAGAAGTTGGAAAGGAAAACACAGGTACACAGAAGGTGACTGCGAAGAAACCATGGGCAACGGAAGAAATACTTCAGTTGATCGATGGAAGGAGGAAGTACAGAAATGTTCTGAGAAACTCAGGAATATAGAAATACAAGTCGCTGAGGGATGAAGTAAATAGGACGAGACGAGATGGCTGCACGAAAAATGTGAAGGAATCAAGACAGAAATGTTTGTCGGAAGGACAGACTCAGCATACAGGAAAGTCAAAACAACCTTCGGTGACATTACAGGCAAGGGTGGTAACATTACGAGTGCAACGGGAATTCCTCTGTTAAACACAGAGGAGAGAGCGGATAGGTGGAAAGACTACATTGAAATCCTCTATGAGGAGGAAGATTTGTCTGATGTGCTGATGTGATAGAAGAAGAAACAGAAGTCGATTTAGAAGAGATATGGGATCCAGTATTAGAATCAGAATTTAAAAGAGCTTTGGCGGACTTAAGTCCAAATAGGGCAGAATGTATAGATAACATTTCATCAGAATTTCTGAAATCATGGGAGAAGTGGCGACAAAACGACTATTCACGTTGGTGTGTAGAATGTACGAGTCTGGCGACATACCATCTGACTTTCGGAAAAGCATCATCCACACAATTCCGAAGACGGCAAGAGCTGACAAGTGGGAGAATTATCGCACAATCAGCTTAACAGATCATGCATCCAAGTTGCTTACAAATTATACAGAAGAGTGGAAAAGAAAATTGAGGATGTGGTAGATGACGATCATTTTGGATTTAGAAAACGTAAAGGCACTAGCGAGGCTACTCTGACGTTGCGATTCATAATGGACGCAAGACTAAAGAAAAATCAAGACACGTTCATAGGATTTGCCCACGTGGAAAAAGCTTCGACGATGTAAGGTGCAAGATGTTCGAAATTCTGAGAAAAATAGAGGTAAGTTGTAGGGAGAGACGGGTAATATATAGTATGTGCAAGAACCAAGAGGAAACAATAGGACTGGACAACCAATAAGGAAGTGTTTGGATTAAAAAAGATGTAAGACAGGGATGTAGCCTTTCGCCCCTGCTGTTCAATCTGTACATCGAAGAAGCAGTGATGGAAATAAAAGAAAAGTTCAGGAGTGGAATTAAAATTGAAGGTGAAAGGACATCAATGACACGATTCGCTGATGACATTGCTATCTTGAGTGAAAGTGAAGAAGGATAATGATGACGTTTGGTTATTGGGGCGCTCAACGGGCGCCCGTACAGAGTCCCACTCTTTATTCAGTCCAATTTAGCCACTTTCATGAATGATAATGATGATGAAATGATGAAGACAACACAAACACCCAGTCCCCAGGCAAAGAAAAGCCCCAAACCGGGTCGGGAATCGAACCCGGGACGCCGTGATTCAGAGGCAGCAACGCCAGCCACTTGACCACGAGCTGCGGACAAAGGGAAGAATGATTACATGATCTGCTGAATGGTATGAACAACCTAATGGGTTCAGAAAACGGACTGAGAGTCACTCGAAGAAAGGCCAAAGTAATGAGAGATAGCAGAAACGGGAACAGCGAGAAACGTAATATCAGAATTGATGGTCACGAGAAGTTAAGGAATTCTGCTACCAAAGCAGTAAAATAACCAATGACGGGCGGAGCAAGGAGGACATCAAAAGAAGAATACCACTGGCAAAAAGGCCATTCCTGGCAAAGAGAAGTCTGCTTGTATCAAACCTAGGCCTTAATTTTTAGCAAGAAATTTCTGATAATGTACCTCTGGAGTACAGTATTGTGCGGTAGTGAAACAATGACTGTGGGAAAACCGGTACAGAAGAGAATAAACGCATTTGAGATGTGGTGCTACAGACAAATGATGAAAGTTAGATGGACAGTTTAGGTAAGGAATGAGGAGGTTCTGCGCAGAATCAGAGAGAAAAGGAAAATGCGGAAACACTGATAAGAAGAAGGGACAGGATGATAGGACATCTGTTAAGACATGAGGGAATGACTTCCATGATACTAAGTAGAGCTGCACAGAACAAAAACTGTGAAGGAAGACAGAGATTGGAATACATCCAGGAAATAATTGGGGACGTAGGTTGCAAGTGAGATGAACAGGTTAGCACAGGAGAGGAATTCGTAGCGTGTCACATCAAAGCAGTCAGGAGATTGCTGACTCCCTCCCTCACCCACAAAAACAAAAAAAACAAAAAAAACAAATGTTTTTCATGAAAAACTTTTCATTTATCTTAGTGCTCTGTTTCAATTACATGACAACAATTGTTCTGTGAAGGAAAAAATTGAAACGTTTTCAATTTATTTTCTACACAGAACAGTTGCAATTTGTCATGTAGCTCATTACTCAATGCGTCACATATTTGACCTGAATTCAAGAGCTTTACATCGTATTTGTATTCAAATAATTCCTCTCGTTTTAGTCCTAATAAACATTAACCGTTGTTATCTTTGAAAGGCCACTGATATATTCTGTAGATGCACTAGTTTAAAATCTTTGATTCTATAAAAATTTCACAGTCACACATATTTATCTTTGTACCTGATAATGCCGTAACAGCTGAAAACCGGTGTGTAACATAAAATAATAAATATTGTAGATTATTGCACCGGTGTCACGTGTGTTTCTTTCGTAATGTATAAGATATTCTACCAAGAACCGACGGAAGAATCGGTCAACGCAAATCCAGTAACGGCTGCAAAAGAGGGCCACAGCGGGAAAGCAAGAAAGTCCGTGAGAACCATCCGAAGGCTTATTGATAGTAAATCTTAAACCGCGTATTATTTGATTCTAACATTTTTAAGGGAGATTTGTCGCTGGTTCTGTTTCACAGATTACCAGGTGCTTATAATTAAAGTGCAACCAATTACAGAGTATTGTGTGGGCCGTAATTATTGTACGGGAGCGAAATGTGATAAATATTCTAGTGAATTTATGTGGAACCGATTTTCGCTGGAAAAAAATTATTTCCTGTTTTGTCCATCAGGTGCATTTTTGGTTCTGTGAATGAAAGAAAGATGTGCAGCAATGTTCCCATGCGTAATGGGTCAGGAAGTGGATGTGGGCAGAAATGGTCAAACAACTGAGAAAGGCATAATGCTGATTTCCCTATTAACCGTTGCTTAAGCAATTTGTTCACTGTGGGCATCGGAGATGTTGATTTGACGCTGTACAGCACCAGATTTGCACCTGATGGCCAAAACTGGAACTAATTTTGTTCCAGGGTAAATATGTTCCGTATTATCGCATTAGCATGTCTGCCAAGTTTCGCTACCATACGGTAATTACGTCCGATTGTGGTCCTAGCTACACTTTAGTTATAAAAAATGGTTCAAATGGCTCTGAGCACCATGGGACTTGACATCTTAGGTCATCAGTCCCCTATAACTTAGAACTACTTAAACCTAACTAACCTAAGAACATCACACACAGCCATGCCCGAGGCAGGATTGGAACCTGCGACCGTAGCAGTCCCGCGGTTCCGGACTGCAGTGCCTAGAACCGCACGGCCACCGCGGCCGGCCACTTTAGTTATAACCACCTGGTATAAACCTATACTTTTAATTGTCATATATGTATTTCATTTACACAGCTCACACAGCTGTGTCTGGTAATTTGATGCCGACTGCCAGTACCACCGCCATAACATTTGTTCCCGCAGTGTGACGCAACTTGTGCTGCGACTGTTACAAAGCGGAGTGCGTGGCGCTCGAGCAGCCATTGCACTGGCCCGGTACCGGGGAAGTGCATTAGCGGCGGGCCAGCGCTGTGCGTTGTTATCCCAACCAGCACCTGGCAGCGCGCTAATACTAACAACGCTACGGCCGCAATGGCATTAGAAGCGGCGCGGAAATTAACCGCCGTGCTGGGCTAGCCAGCCTTGTGCGCAAACAGGTGGAGGCGCTGGCTGGTGTTCGCTTCCCTTCACAGAGCCAGCTTCCCCTCTGCATGCAATCTTACGTGCAGCACGAGGAATGGAAGCTTACAGAGGTTAAACACACTCCAGCCACCGAGATCGTTAGAGGCAGGGCTACAGTTCAATTGAACCGAATGGTGCAACAAAGCGCACATATTTTTGTTGAAGGAAAAGTCTTGGTCTGTATATGAAACTATTCAAGGCTACCAGGAAAATTCTATATGAGAAACACGTCATCATTGATATGAATTTTGGTAGTTAATACTCACTTTGTAATGTTGATGCATTAAGTTGTTCTGAAAGCGGTGCTGATATTCAAGACAATAAAAGCGGGTTAAAAGCTGTGAGCTATCTGGGGAAGTTAACCTTGCATTACTGAGCAACTGTTTCACCAGGTATCCAGTCTAGCTTACCAAATTCCCAACCAGACTAACATTAATTATAATCTTTTAATAGTCATTTTGCGACAACCGGCTATATATATATATATATATATATATATATATATATATATATATATATATATAGAGAGAGAGAGAGAGAGAGAGAGAGAGAGACAGAGACAGAGACAGAGACAGAGACAGAGACAGAGACAGAGACAGAGACAGAGAGAGAGAGAGAGAGAGAATTTAAATAAAAAGAAATAAATCAGTTTATATTTGGACATTTATTTTAACATTGATCATTGTTCTGTTAAACATTCAGCATATTAAACTTGATTCATAACTAAACTGGTGCCTTATTTAGGATTGTGAAAATGTGAGTTTGTGATCTTACAGAACACATCAAATATGGAACCAAGATTGGGAGACTGCATACAACACTGCATTCATAAAATAACACACGAGGAACATTGAAACCTATGCAAGAGGAAATTAGCCACAACCAACCGACTCAATTTTCACCCAAAGAAGTTACGTTCGTAGCAAAATCCTGTCCGTCATGAAATTACCACACACTGGTATACTAAATTCATACTAACTCTCGGTGAAATCTTCCCGAAAAGAATAGCTGAGGGCTACTTTGATGATTACACCACATGCTTCACGTGGTCAACTTAGTTTACACAAAGAGTGTAACTCCACAATAATTTTGATAATTACAATAAATTACATCGAAACGCAATTTACAAAAGAAAAATATCGAACTGGATACTATCGTCTTACTATTAACCTGATGGGCCACACAATTGTATAAGCACATGGTACTGGTCTCACAAAGTACACCCCACGTGGGTTGAACATAAAGAAAAGTTGCTATATTAAAAAATATTGTCAAGAGGAGACACTATAATCTCACCCACATTCGCATTTAAGATTGATGATCTTAGTTAGAGTTACGGATTATGAACTTGTGGTTCCACTTTACTCAGAAAGTAGTGAAAAAGCAACTACTGGAAGATATTCTTAACTTTACACTGCGTTGCAGTTTAAGATAACAAGACATTTTAGATCTAAACCTGAAATAAAGGTGATTAAATTTTCAGTTAGGCTGAACTTAAGAAATCCATTGTCCTACGGACTTAGCAGAGACGCACTTACCCGGAGATCTTACCACTCGCGGTGGACAGACTGCTGTGGGCCCCTACCGAGGGTGCTTAACAGATACAAACGGAAGTGATCAGAGAGGCAGCTTCCTATACCAACATGACAAGGGACGGGCAGGACCATACTAAGAATAGAAACCTCTTTGCTTTTAGAAAGCGTAGCTACCTGTTCCGACGTTGGTCCTACTGTTCCCTAGCAGACAGGCTTGTCTGCTACCATCAAGCATGCAACTAGAAATACATTTGTTCATTCATCCTTTCACACAGAAGGGAAGGGAGATGACAGTATCTTATCATATACAGTATATAAAAGAAAGCAGAAGTAGGTTCCGTATGAGACTGTGTGACATGAATTACACATAAACTGTGTTTTAAAGTGTAGTAGTGTGACACATCGTTCTTTATTATGTGTAAAAGTAACACGTTCCACTGCTCAGTTCCCTCCCAGATAGAGTCAGAAACACCACAGTAAATTTAGAAATGGAATGTATGCCTTAAATGACAAAAGATTTAAGAAATTAACATGAAAGGAATCCAACAGAGACATTTCAACTTGTACACTGTAATGACGAAAGGCGTGCGATTTCCTAATACCGTGTCGGACCTCCTTTTGCCCAGCGTAGTGCAGTGTCTTGACGTAGGACGGACTCAACAGGCCAGTGGAAGTCCCTTGTAGAAATATTGGAACATGCTGCCTCTATAGCCATCCATAAACGTCACATTGTTGCTGGTGCAGGATTTTTTGCACGAACTGACCTCTCGATGTGTCCCATAAATATTCGATGGGATATAAGTAGAGTGATCTGGGTGTCCAAAATGTTTTTCAAACCAATCGCGAACGATTTTGGCCCGGTGATATGGTACACTGTCATCCACAAAAATTCCATCGTTGTTTGGGAAGTCCCTGAATAGTTGCAAATGGTCTGCAAGTTGCCAAACAATGATCGATTCATCTGGTCCAGAGGACCCAGTCCATTTCATGTAAACACAGTCCATACCGTTATGGAGCCAATAATAACTTGCACAGTGCCTTGTTGACAACCTGAGTTCATGGTCAGTCCACCGTTTTCCAGTAGTCAAGGGTCCAACCGATATTATCATGAACCCAGGAGACGCGCTGCACGCGATGTCGTGCTGTTAGCAAAGGAACTCACGTCGGTCGTCTGCTGCGACTGCCCATCAGTGCCAAATTTCGCCGCACTGTCCTAACGGATACATTCACCGTACGTTCCACATTGATTTCTGTGATTGTTTCACGCAGTGTTTCTTGTCTGTTAGCACTGAAAATTCTACGCAAACGCTGCTGCTCTAGGTCATTAAGTGAAGGCCATCGGCCACTACGTTGTCCGTAGCGAGAGGTGACGTCTGAAATTTGATATTCTCGGCACATTCTTGACACTGTGGATCTGGACTGTCTCATGCGCCTAGCCCCAACTACCATTCTGCATCCAAAGTCTGTTAATTCCCATCTTGCGGACATAATCACGTCGGAATCCTTTTCAAATGAATCAACTGAGTACAAATGACAGTTCCGCTAATGCACTGCCCTTTTATACCGTGTATACGTTACCTTTTTGGTCGTCTGGTAAATAACAAACTCGAAACATTTAGCACTGGTCAGGAGCATGTGGAATAACAATGGGTCAAGTTCAGAAGAATAACTGGCCATGCACTTGTAGGTATGTACATAGTAGAACAGTTCATGTTGGGAGACACACTCCACGCTAAACAGTCACTGCAAGGAATGTTCTAAACAAAGAATGTCTACTGCACTGTAGGTGTACAACAAAATAGACGGCCACAGATTGAGAGGTGATGAATGAAACGCTTGACCGTGAGAGACGAGGAAACACCCACTAAAACCTCCAGGATACTGCACCGAGGGAAACTACAAGCTTGAAACCTGAAGAAATTAGAGTTTCAAGTTATCACGAGTCTTAACGCCGACAGTAGTGTATTGGTACTGCCTGCTGACAAGGGAAATGCGGCTGTTGAAATGGAGGCCGAAGATTATGAGCAGAAGATCAAAATCTATTACTTCTGACGACGTACCGGGACCTAAGAGTTGATACGACGCAGCGGAACATACAGAGTACGATTCGGTTAATCAAGACGTTTTCTCTCTCGCCGGATATAGAAAGAACCCCTAACATCTAGACCGTATGGATTACCAAGGATTCGTTAGCGTAATGTTTCATTAAGACCAGTAGTAAACGCTCCTGGCTCACCGGCTTATAAACTGATGAGACATTTGGCCTCTCTGCTTCAGTCGCACTTCGGGAATATCCACACATACTCGGTATATTTCATTGAGAGGTTCAAGAAACTAAAGCTTGGACAAAACGATGTCATGGCCGGCTTTGATGTTGTCTCTTTGTTTGCCAGAGCACCATTCACTCATTCTGTGGAATAATCGGTTCCTTTTTCCTGTAAGACATCACCAAGCTCTTTCATTCGTATCTCACCTTGAACTTTTTCATGTGGAATGTAAGTTCTACGAGCAGTTGGAAGGTGTCGCCATGAGTAGTCCACTTAGTACAGTGCTAGCTGATTTGATGGAACTTTTGGAAACACAGGCACTGGACTTGGCACTTTGTAAACTTAAGGTGTGGTAAAGATAGGTAGACGATACCTTCGTTATGTGAAGCCATGTTATGAGGACAGCTCGGTAACTTCCTAAGACACCTGAACAGTCATAAGGACAACATAAAATTTACCAAGCAGGTAGAAATGGACCAACAGCTACTTTCCATAGATATGCTGGTTACGAGGGATGCTGAAAATCTGGAAAATAGCGCTTATCGAAAACCGACATACTGGGATCGATACCTGCACAAACTGTGAAATCACCATCCGAACCAGAAGAGAGGCATGATTAATACACTCGCAACGCGCGCAAGACGAATATGCGAGTCGCAGCACCTTAGGCGCGAGACACAACACCTATATAGCGCTGTGAGGAGCACTAGGTTCTCCATCAATTACGTAAGAAGTGTCACAGAATAAACACTAGGCAAAGTGACACATCATAAGAAGAAATGTCGGATACGGCCTTTCTGTCATACATACCCAGCGTGACAGACAGACTCGGCTTTATATAGTGCAAACACGGCCTAAAGACTATAAGCCGACAAAGAAGGTCAAAGAGCGTTTCTGATCGCAAAAGGTGAAAAGGATGCAATGTCGGTAACATATCGCATACCATGTTCATGAGGAAAAGTCTATGTTGGAGTGAATGAACCATCAGTCAACAGCATCAGCGAAAAAATGTTCAAAGGGACCAAACTGCTGAGGTCATCGGTCCCTAGACTTACACACTACTTAAGCTAACTGAAACTAACTTATGCTTGAGCAAAACACACACCCATACCCGTGGGAGGACTCGAACTTCCGGCGGGAGGGGGAACCTAAGCGACATTGCGGGTTGAGTAGAAATCGGCTGCGGCGGCGCACCTGCTGTGTGAGATCGACTGACTACATAATAAAATTTGCCGACACGGAAGATCTTGCTGTAGAGAAGTGGTACTACAAGAGCTTGTTAAATCCACAAACATGACAAGAGCTTCAACAAGTAGGAGGAAAGCCTCATCGTGAACGGATCCTGGATTCCCACGCTGCAGCGAACGACCGTTACAGGTAGCAAGGGGAGAACTGCAGCGCTACTGACCACGGACAAGTCCATGGACCTTGGTGTACCACATACAGATAAACTGCGGCCTCGAGCTCAACTCCAGTCCATCACCAGCAGTGGAGGGTGAAGATTTGACAATTCCATACACTCATTCTGGCGACACGTCAGAACAATCATCAAACAAACGTCGGCCGAAGAATCAAAGACAGAGCCCATAAGACAATTTTTCAACAAGTGGTCGCGAAAGCCTTAATAATAATGTTTATATGACTCTTGTCCGACAGTCTCTACCATCTGCACCCTGTTTTCTAAGAAACAATGGAACCACTCATTTGCTGTTACTCTTACACATAGTGCATTTGTTTGCTAGGTAATATTTTATGATTAACAGTATCAGTTTCCTTGGAGAAGTCTACACATCTGCCTGTAACAAAGTCAAACTTAAATTTTTTTTTCGTTTTTGTGGTGATACACAGCCTCTAAATGCTTATCGAAAGAAAACATGGCCAAAGTAGTGTGTAATGTAGACGATCTTTATTCAAATTGTGCTATTGGCTAGTTTGGACAACTTGTCATTTTCAAGCACATGCGTACTCTTAGATATTACATGCCGTAATCATCAAATTGTTTTTCACCACACGTAAAAGGTAGACGTTATATTCCATCCTTACATTGTGAATGTATCCACATTGACATGACAACTGTGAACTTCATACTGTGAACTTAGCTGAAAGTACACTTATTTTATTAAAAAATCATCCTTGTCTAGAGCTTCACGTAACACTTTTGTGAATTGTGTAATGGTTGATACTGTTAATCTGCCACCAACTGTATTTCGTTAAAAACGTTTTTTTTGTACTTTTTCCTTTACAAGTACTGTTAACATTTCTTCTTGCAAAATTTCATGATACTGGATCAACGTGCAGTACCCTGCAGGTTTTAACAATGAGTTTCCGAGTATCAAAATATGCGACATAAATGGCTTTATCTCTTCACTGCATTAATTTAGAAGCTTAAATTTTTTACACCGACAGGGTATCGCAGACTTTGGCATTTCACATAAATTTCAACGTGCTAACTCTACCCATTGCTGAGAAAAAGCGGCTTAACAGATGGAAACGTGGTCAACAAAGTGATCCTGTAAAGGGTTCTGTTTTCGCTGACAGCGATAAGGAACCCTTCAGATGATCTCACACTACTCCCGCTTGTGCTCTGCTCAAGACGCAGTCTAATGGGGTACTCGACATCCGTCAGGGAGGGAGGGGTGTAGTCTGGAGTACACCTGACCACCAACTGTCACTAACATTGCTTCAGCTCACAAAACAATGGTGACAACCTGATGAAACGGAGCAAGGCAAAGGTGAAGAAAATACACCGCAGCGTCAAAAACTTCAGCTACACTGTGGCGTGTATGTTCGGACAACTGCCCACATACGGCACCCCGCGTCACTGCGCGCAGCAGGTCGCATCGCGGCGTGCAGTCCCTGCGCGGAGCTGCGGGTAGATTTCCACGGCGATAGCCGCCCCGCTGAGTAAGCCGGCACGTGGCGGCGACCTGTGCTGACACACTAGCGGCCGGGGCGCTCAAGGTCCGCTGGCGTAAGTCCGCTCCCCGCCCACAGCACCCAGCACCTGCTGTTCACCAGCCGCGAACTGACAGTAGTGCCACTGCAGGCAGCTGTAGCCCCGAAAACCGTTCGTAAATAATGAAATTACGCTATTGCCAACAGAAACAAATCTTAATTCTGTGAAAGATGCAAAAACTAAGAAGACAGGTAGAGATACTTTGCTGAGCTTCTGTCGAAAATAAACATAATTTTCATAAAGTCCGGAAACAGTTCAATTATTTATTGCACAAGAACTAAACATTGTTCAGATGTCATACACATTCATACACATTGCATTTTGAAGAGAAACTCTGAAAGTATTTTTTTTGTCTTTTTTACAAACTTTCGATATGCGAATCATGAGTGAGCCGGCTGACGTCAATACGGTAATCGAATTCCTGCCGTACCCGTCCCAGCATGGCATCGTCGACTGCGGCAGTCGCTTCCCGTATTCTCTCCCGGAGCTCTGCTGCATCACGTGGTAGAGGCAGTACATACACCACATCTGTAATGTGGCCCCACAGAAAAAAATCACACGGAGTGAGATCTGGTGATCGGGGAGGCCAGTTCATGAAACAGCTTTCCCCCTGTGTAGCACGGCCGATCCATCGTTGCGGCAGCTCCGTGTTTGCGACTAGCGCTGACTATCGGCAAATTATTAAACTACGCTGTGGCGGTATACATGAGGAAAAAACTTTCAGGGTTTCTTTTCAAAATGGCATATATATGACATCTGTACAATATTTCTTTTTTGCGCAATAAACAATTGAAACTGTGCCCGGACTTTATGCACACCCTGTATTGAAACTTGGTTACTGGCACTGTTCATTCTAGTAATAGTGGACACTGGTCCACCTAAAACTCGCACCGCAAACATTGCAGAAATGGAAGGTATTATACACTTGCCGTTTTCACAGAATGGACTGGTAGTCAGGGACTCGTATTGCTAGCCAATAAGCAAATTGTAGTAATATTTATAAAGTGTATTTTTTATGCAGACATACACTTTATAAATGGTGCAATGTCTATTGACACTAACCAACCAAAAGTAGGGTAAATTAGAATGTCAGTAGTGCTTGTTGCACGATTGTAGAGCGAGGCGTTTAAGAGATATCATATTTTGAAAAGTTCCCTCATCGACACTTGTACACATGTACACACCTAATCTACGGTTACCGTTCAGAACCTACATAACTACTGTACGCACTTTGGTTGTTCTTTATTGTGTGCTATCACAGGTGTGCCATTTCTTGGTGCCTGTAATAACGTATTAGGACGCGGTTTCCATAGAGACATCCAGGTTGATAGGTCTTCCAGTTGTTAAAGATGTACTTCGCGCTTGCAATAACGCTTGTAATATCACTCACCAAAGATAAAAGGAGGGTTGTTCGAAGAAGGGGCGCGATTTTAGCCACATTATGCTGTTGTTGATAATCGGCAATACATCACTGTTCACAAGAGGAAGCGATTTGTTACAAATAATATAGACACATTTGAAGTTTACAATAAAAATATGTCTTAAGAAGACCAGTAAAAATGTACTTGGTATGTCGTATGCATTGTAGGCAGTGTCTTTCAGCTTTCCCCAGAGAAAAAAAAAGACTGCATGCGGTAGATCCGGGGAATGGTTCGGCTAAGGTCCAAATCTCCTGCGTCCAATCCAACGATTTGGAACCACAAGTTCCTCCTAGTCTGCAGAGGAAGTTCTAGCATTCGTGGAAGATGATCTGTTAGGACGCTGCGATACTTGTGTGCGTTCAGTATTCTAGATACGAAAAATTGGCTTATGAGCTGATGGTTCACCATCCCACGCCACACGTTTACACTCCATGGACGCTGACGATCCACCTGAGGAAGCTAACGGGGATTGCCAACATTCTGATGGTGCATGTTTCGGCGGTTTAACGGCCATGACTGGTAAAAGTGACTTCATCACTAAATAAAATACATGATTCATCTGGAGTATCATGTCTTAATTCCCATGTACAGAAGTTAATAGGATTCTTATAATCGTTTCCATGCAGCTCCTGATGGAGAGAGATGTGATGTGGATGCAACCGATGTCGATGTAGAATGCGTGGAACACTTGCCTGACTTACGCCACTCCCTCGCAATTGTGCGAGTGCTGACGCACGGATCAACTGCAACAGCAGCAAGAACATTAATTTCCCGTTCTTTTGTCGCTGCTTGTTTCCTTCTGTTCCGTTGTCTATCTGTTACACTACCACTTTCGTATAGTTGGTTCAAGAGGATGATAAGTAATTGTCGATTTGGTTGACGTGTATTGGGATATCTTGCCGCATACGCCGTACGAGAACGAACTGCATTCTTCCTACACTTTCCGTACGCCATGACCACTCACGACCTACTGCTTGGTCTGTCACCAACTGACTAGCAGGTTGCTACAAACGAAAATATTGTCAGCGAACATAGCAACATTGTACCTTGCAGATACGCAGGCTGAATGGCACAAACTAGTGTTGGTGGGAGGACTTTTCAAAATAAGATGTCTGCAAACGACCCACACTAAAAACCTACAAGAAACACCACTCACAGCCTAATTTACCCTGGTTTAGTCTGTTAATGCCAATAGGTATCATCCATTTCAAAATGTATATACTGGCACAAAAAATACACTTCCTAAGTATTATTACAATCTATTGATTGGCTAACAATACGAGACGCTGACTACCAATCCATTCTGTGAAAACAACACACCAACAGCACTTTCCATTTCTTCAATATTTGCGGTGTGACGTTTAGGTTATTCACTCTGTACGTTCACAAACAGAAGAATTTCTGCCCCGGCCTGTTTCTACTTGATACTGGTTTCTGTTAATGCTTACGTCAGCCTGTGTGTTATAACAATGTAAAAACAAAATGAGAAAAAAAAGATCTGTGACAGTACAAAAATTAATCAAAGAAACAAGCAACGTAAGAGTATAGAAAAGTGAATAAAAGTATATAATAATATTTTCTTTCTGATTTCCTGCGATACTTTGTCTGAGGACCGTCTCTTCGTAAGGTCCAGCAGTAGTCGTTCAACAAGGTCTTGAAGCAGATGATAAATTAGATATAGCACTGTTTTATTTGTTTTAAAGGTGAATCCAGATTTTTTTGTCTCACAGAAATAACAATCTGTTGCGTGATCAGTTTGTTTCATCAAAATCATGGAAACACCAAACGACATATGACGTTATCCTTTTAATCACCCTGTCAGGAGTGTATTACATGTCATACTGCATATGCGAGGGACACATTTTTTGTCTTGGTAGCCAACCTTACAACCAAAGTAAAGGTCATAGCACTTTCTTTTTCTTTTTTTTTTTTAAAAAAAAGAGGATTGAGCTTTAATTTTTACAATTTCAGAATTTACTCATCACAGATGTAACAAAAAAGAATTTGGATTATTTACACAGGTACGAGGCATTTCCTCTTCTGAGTTGGCACAAAATACAAAACTACACCATCCTACAGTAACTCGCTTCACAAGGAGAGAGCTCTCTCGCTACTGAGACTGATGCAACTAAAGCAACACGATGTGGTGAAACGTGAACATGACTCATTTTCCTCCTTTGTATCCTGGCGGTGAACGTCAATCCGAGTATCTTGTAAGAAATTCCTTGTATATATCTCGATTGTTTATCAACAGTTACATCTGCAAAAAGTAAATAAAAGCAAATTGATCTAGCAATCCCCGAATAACGAATATGCAGCCCTTGAAAGTTATTTTTTAGATATAGGGTACCGTATTATGAAAACTATGGCTGATAGACAAAATCGGATTTCATTCTGGAATTCAGTAAGCACGACTTAGCTAGGAGCAACTTTAATATTCTTTGTGACAAAAATGCTATTGTCTGTTGCAATCAATCCATTCAGTTACACTTAGTAGGCGGTGGAAAGATGTGACTCCGACGTTACAGTGCATAGCCCAGTATCACTTCAATCAGTGTTTCAGTACCTGCCACGTGCGCCGACTTCAGCTTGTATATCTTGTCCTATCATTAGCACCGTCATTTGTGAATAGTCATCTGTCCACTGCTGGATAGTACTGTATCATCCATCCATACTGATTCTGCGTGCCTCCTATTATCTATCCACCATCCTTTGTATCGCCGTGGCCGGCCGGAGTGGCCGTGCGGTTCTAGGCGCTGCAGTCTGGAGCCGGGCGACCGCTACGGTCGCAGGTTAGAATCCTGCCTCGGGCATGGATGTGTGTGATGTCCATAGGTTAGTTAGGTTTAATTATTTCAAAGTTCTAGGCGACTGATGACCTCAGAAGTTAAGTCGCATAGTGCTCAGAGCCATTTGAACCATTTTGTATCGCCGTCACGGTATTTTGTTACCCGCTGGAATCGATTACCTTGGTCCATCTGCCACCCATTCGCCTGGGTAGTTTCCCTCTCTCTCCTCAACCAAGGCGTAACCGAGAGCTACATTTCATCCAATGAGGAAATTTCTAAATTCCATTATCGACGAAAGTCCACTGAACACAGAACTGCAGCCGATAGCGATGAGATCCAACACGTCATAAAATGCGACAGAGTCCACGGGAATGTCATATGCCCGTATTCTAGGTGTCTTAAGAGTTGTCATCCGTCGTTGAGAACCGGTCTTGTGAGGTATGAATTTTTTGGCAATGTTGACAAGTTAATGACTACGCCACGCGGTTCGTTTCACGTAGTTATTGCTTTGATGCACTAATTTATGCTTGTAAACAAACGTCTCTTGTACACAATAAGTGTCTTTCAGTGTAAATAAGGTGAGCACTCTAATATCAAACTCAATGATTGAAAATTAACGAAAATAACGGAAATCAAGCCCATACAACTTTAAGCTTAATTCTTTGTTCCACGTTACCTATTTCGGAACGTAAAAGAGAACATTTGTGAGAAGGAAGAGCAGCGTTTAGTGTCTCGTCAGTTAGCAAATTTCTTATTAACATTTTATCTTTTTCGCCCTTACAATATCCGATATACACTATGTGATCAAAAGTATCCGGAACCCCCAAAAATTTACGTTTTTCATATTAGGTGCATTGTGCTGCCACCTACTGCCAGGTACTCCATACCAGCGCCCTCAGTAGTCATTAGACATCGTAAGAGAGCAGAATGGGGTGCTCTACGGAACTCACGGACTTCGAACGTGGTCAGGTGATTGGTGCCACTTACGGCATACGTCTGTAAGCGAGATTTCCATACTCCTAAACATCCTCAGATCCACTGTTTCCGATGTGATAACGAAATGGAAATGTGAAAGGACGCGTACAGCAGAAAAGCGTACAGGCCGACATCGTCTGTTGGCTGACAGAGACCGCCGGCAGTTGAAGAGGGTCGTAATGTGTAATAGGCAGATATCTATCCAGACCATCACACAGGAATTCCAAACTGCATCAGGATCCACTGAAATTACTGTGACAGATAGGCGGGAGGTGAGAAAACTGGGATTTCATGGTCGAGCGGCTGCTCATAACAACCCATACATCACGCGACGCCTAGCTTGGTGTAAAGAGCGTAAACATTGGACGATTAAACAGTGGGGAAACGTTGTGTGGAGTGACCAATCACGGTACACAGTGTGTGTTGTGTCTAGACAAGACAGCCTAGACACAATGAGAGGAAGCCGAAAGGCACGCGCTAAGTTAAAGCAGGATGGCGTGAGGTCTGAAACAGGATACGTAATGAATGCTATAAAGAAAAGTACGTAGCTTCTGTAATACTTAACTTTAATCCATCCTTTTGGTACATCTGGAGATTGTGGCGATACAAGTGAGACTCTTTAGATACATGCAATGTTACTAATGGCACCTTGCTAGGTCGTAGCCATTGACTTAGCTGAAGGCTATTCTAACTATCTGCTCGGCAAAGGAGCGAGGCTTCGTCAGTGTAGTCGCTAGCTACGTCGTCCGTACAACTGGAGCGAGTGCTAGTCCGTATCTCGAGACCTGCCTTGTGGTGGCGCTCGGTCTGCGATCACACAGTGGCGACACGCGGGTCCGACATGTACTAATGGACCGCGGCCGATTTAAAGCTACCACCTAGCAAGTGTGGTGTCTGGCGGTGACACCACATTCCTCCCCCGCAAATCGGCGAACGGTCGTGTTATAAGGCTTCCGCCCGCCGTGGGGAGGACCCCATGTTGACGTATGCGATGAGGTGGGGAGCCTAACAACAGGCGAGGCTGTGCCACCCGCACCCGGCCATTCGGTCCGAGGGGATCTAGGAAACGCCTGCAAACCTAGTCCAGGGTGCACGTCAACATGCGGTGTATGCGCCCGTAAAGAAACAGGAGGGGCCGAAGGGTCGACCTCCATTGCGTCGGGGTATCCGACGCGCGATGACGTCATGTGGTCCGGAGCGGACAAGAGTTCCATGGCGGAGGACAGCTGGTCACGGGAAGCGATCGGCGGCGCGGGACCCAGGGAGGCGCCGGGCGGTTGCAGCGACGCGTCTACTGCGGGCGTCGCCGGCGGGAGAACAGGCGGCGGCGGCGGCGGCGGCGGCGGCGGCGCGACGCCATGGGGCAAAATGGAAGGCAGCGTCGGGAACAGCTGGGGATGAGGCGAGCCAGTAGATGGGTCCCCAGGGCGCTGACCGGACGGCACCGTCGCTGAAAGCAGACGGGGAGCGGCAGAACCCAGGCGACGACAGAGGCGCAGCTGATTGAGATGCCGACGAACCTCACCAGAGGCCCCCAAAACCAAATACATCGCGCGGCCGAGGCAGCGAAGAATGCGCCCTGCGAGCCAACGCCATGAACCTCGATAGTTTCGATAGAATACAACGTCGCCTGGAGCAAAAGCGGAAGTCTGCCGCTGCACAGGAACCTGATGTGGCGGGTGCAGCAAAGACATCAAGGTTCGATGAGGACGACCGTGGAGCAACTCAGCCGGCGAGCGACCATCTCGGGGCTGAGAGCGATACGATGACAAAAAGAGCAACAACGCCTCCTCCCGAGAATGCGACTCTTTCAACTTCAACATCTGTGACTTGAAAGTCCGGACCAATCGTTCAGCGGCACCGTTTGACTGAGGCGAAAACGGCGCGGACGTCAGATGTTGAATACCATTGGCCTGGCAGAATGACTGAAATTCTGCGGACATGAATTGTGGGCCATTGTCGGAAACAATAGTCTGCACATGTTCAATCACTACTTGTGATTCTAAATCGTTTAATGTTCTTGCGACCTCATCACGCAATGCGTGAGGAACATTGCGCGCTCTGAAAAATGTCGGTTGCGTGTTGACTTTCAGTTCCAAATGTGCTTCATAGTTCTTAGCGCAACCAAGGCCCGGTGCAAGAATGTCTGCAAATTCTTCACATAGCCGAGAAACACTGTCTGAAGGCACAGTCTGATTCACTGATATGACCTGATTTACAATAGACAAGTTAAACAATTGAAATAAATCTAAACCAAACAAGTTCACTGCAGTAGAAGAACGAAGAACATAAAATGACACAAGTTTTGTTTGTCCCTTGTACATTGCAAGAAGGCTGCACTGTCCTAACACGGGAATATTCTGACCTGAATAACTATTTAACTTAACATTTGCGGCACGCAATGGAGGTTTGCCCAGTTGTTTGTACGTGTCATGATTGAGCAATGAAACTGCAGCTCCGGTATCGAGCTGGAATGGTATGACTGTGCCATTAAAGTCCAAATCTACAAAAAGTTTATTGTCCTGCTGACGACAAGAGCGACTGTCTCGTGCAATTTGAACTGATATAGGTACAGAATCACTTGCTAATTGACGTGATTTCCGGCGACGTCGACGCACACTTTGTGGGGGACGAACACAGTCACTGTTACAGACAGTGGCACTGGACAAAGTGGAATTAACTACATGAATGTCCATGGGCGAAGGTTCACGAGCCTGAGTATTCTTGGTTCGATTCCGGCGCAAAGCAAAGGGCCTGGAATGGTTGTGATTGTCTGATCTGAGCTTTTTCTGGCAAACACTTTGAACATGTCCTTTTTTATTACAGTAAAAACAAATAGCTTGGCGTGACGGGCAATTGTTACGCGAATGGCTAGTAGCACAATGCGGGCATGATTTCACTGCATTTGTATGCTGGCGCGGCACACCTGGTTTAGAGCGTGGCGGCAGCTGCGTGGACGTGCGCAAGGGCAGTTTACCGGGCTGTGCAGCACGCCCGGCGGGCCGGTTAATGTTACACACGGCCGGCGAAGTTTCAAATGATCCCTGTGCAAAGTCAAGTGTGTCTTGTCTATCCAATATGTCTATCACTTGTTGAAGGGAGGGACTGACGAGTTTCAAAATCTGTTACCGTATGCGAACATCAGAAACGTTCTGTGCAATTGCATCACATACCATTGTATCTGAGTAAGGGAGTCCACATTCACACTCAAAAGCACAATCCCTTGTAAGGCCTTGCAATGTTGCAACCCACTCCCTATTAGTCTGACCGGCCGAACGTTTCGTACGAACGAAAGTATACCTTTTTGCAACGACATTGACTGTTTCCTTGAAATAGGCATCTAAAGCAGACAAAATTTCTTCGTAGGACAGAGTTGCTACGTCGCGTCGGGGAAATAATTTCACTATCACACGGTACGTTTGCACCCCTACACACGCCAATAAATAAGGCTGCCACTCATTACCTTGAATTCTGTAGGCGGCGAGATGAAAACCAAACTGGCGTGACCACTCCGTCCATGTTTCCTTAGCTGGGTCAAATGGCCTAAAAGGCGGTGCAACTGCGAGCTGTGGCTGCAGTAGCGGTGGAGCGGCGGCTGCCGCATCGTTTTGCAGTGCACGTTGACCCTGGACGAGCTGTCCAAGGGCATCCAATAACGCCTGCGTCTGCCGATTCTGCAAGTGATAAAATTCGGACAGTACATCTGGCGAAGCCATGACACAATTAAATGTAAGCAATTAGAAAGAACAAGACCCTTTCCGTTGACTCGTCGCCAAAAATGTTGTGTCTAGACAAGACAGCCTAGACACAATGAGAGGAAGCCGAAAGGCACACGCTAAGTTAAAGCAGGATGGCGTGAGGTCTGAAACAGGATACGTAATGAATGCTATAAAGAAAAGTACGTAACTTCTGTAATACTTAACTTTAATCCATCCTTTTGGTACATCTGGAGATTGTGGCGATACAAGTGAGACTCTTTAGATACATGCAATGTTACTAATGGCGCCTTGCTAGGTCGTAGCCATTGACTTAGCTGAAGGCTATTCTAACTATCTGCTCGGCAAAGGAGCGAGGCTTCGTCAGTGTAGTCGCTAGCTACGTCGTCCGTACAACTGGGGCGAGTGCTAGTCCGTATCTCGAGACCTGCCTTGTGGTGGCGCTCGGTCTGCGATCACACAGTGGCGACACGCGGGTCCGACATGTACTAATGGACCGCGGCCGATTTAAAGCTACCACCTAGCAAGTGTGGTGTCTGGCGGTGACACCACAGTGTGGCCATCCGATGGCAGGGTGCGACTATGGCGAATGTCCGGTGAACGTCATCTGCCAGCATGTGTAATGCCAAAAGCAAAATTCGGAGATGGTGGTGTTATGGTGTGGTCGATTTTTCATGTTTTGAGTGGCACTATCACAGCACAAGCCTACATTGGTGTTTTAAGCACCTTCTTGCTTCCCACTGTTGAAGAGCAATTCGGGGATTGCATCTTTCAACACGATCGGGCACCTGTACATAATGCACAGTCTGTGGTGGAGTGATTACACAGCAATAACATCCCTGTAATGGACGGCCTGCACAGAGTCCTGACCTGAATTCTGTAGAACACTTCTGGGATGTTTTAGAACGCCGACTTCGTGCCAGGCCTCACAGACCGACATCGATACCTCTCCTCAGTGCCGCACTCCGTGAAGAATAGGCTGCCATTCCTCAAGAAACCTTCCAGCACCTGATTGAACGTATGCTTGCGAGAGTGGAAGCTGTCATCAATGCTAACGGTGGGCCAACACCATACTGAATTCCAGCATTACCGATGGACGGCGCCACGAACTTTTAAGTTATTTTCAACGAGGTGTCCGGATACTTTTGATCACATAGTGTACAATGCGAATCATATACTGTATGAAACGCTGCGGGAATGTAGTGGAAAGTAGGATGTGGAACTATCAGGCTTTATTATAGTCTGCAACACTCAATCTCACAGTAACATCTTACTAAACTAGGTGGCGCAGTGGTTAACACACTGGACTCGCGGTCGAGAGGGCGACGGTTCAAACTCGCGTCCCGCTGTTCAGATTTAGGTTTTCCGTGATTTTCCTCAGTCGCTTACAGCAAATTTGCATTTGAAAGGGCACGGTCGATTTCCTTCGGTATTATTTTCCAGTGCTTGCTTTTGCTCCGTCTTACCTATACGTCATAAATTGCTTACCTATACGTCATAAATTGCACACCAGTGAGTGCTATCGACAACGGATTTCAAGTTGACTCCATATATCTGCATTTCTAGAAAAATGTTGACTTCATTCCTCTTAAGTGGTATAAAGAGCAAACTGCGAGTTTATGGAGCATCGTCTCAGTTGTGGGACTCGATTCATGGTTTCATATAAAGAAATCACATATATATATGGGGGCTCCTCAAGGAAGTGTCATAGACCGTCTACTGTTCTTAATCTTCATAAAAAGTTTAGGAGACAATTTGAGCCGTTTTCTTAGATTTTTTGAAGATCGTTACGGTTTAGTAATGTTATCAGCAGATCAAAACGAATAAAGAGAAGATTTAGACAAGATGTCTGCAGGGTGCTAGAAGTAGCAATTGATAGTGAAAAAAAAGGAAGTGCGATGTCCTCCACATGAGTACGAAAAAAAATTCTGTTATGTTCCTGGTATACGAAAAATTGCATAAAATGAAAAGTTATCCATTCCGTTAAATACCTAGGGATGACAATTACGAACGACTTACACTGGAACCATAACACAGAAAATGTTATAGAGAAGGCGAACGAAAGGCTGCGTGTTATTGACAGAACACTTGGACTGCCTACAGCACGCATTTTCCTTCTCTTCTGGAGTACTGCTGCACTGTATAGAATTCTGAAGGATAGAATTGAAGGAGGACATCGAAAAAGTTCAAAGAAGGATAGCTTGTTTTGTATTACCGCGAAATAGGAGACCTGCTGCATGTGTACCTCTGACGGGTCTTCACTGAAGGGAACGTGTAAGGTCGAGTTGTCAACATGCCACTTGGACAGTCGGACAGTGGGCCAACGTTCTTTTTACGAATAATTCCAGATTTGTTCTGGAGAGTGATTCTAGACGGAATCGCATGTGGAGGGAACGTGGAACACGATTTCGGAACCTAAACATTGTGGAAAGAGACCCATATCGAGTAGGATCCCTAATGGTGGGGGCAGGGTTTATGTTGACCGCTAGAACATCTCTTCATGAGATTGTACGGGTGAATTGGCATGATTTAACTGCTGTCAGGCGTCGTGACGAGATCTTGGGACCCCATTTGCGGTTGCTGCCAGGTGTTGTGAGCCCAGACTTCGTATTGATGGACATTCCTGGACCATTGCGACACACGACTGGAAGAAGCAGGAATCAGCTGTCATACATTGGTTTCCAAAATTGAAGCAATAAGCACCAACCGCTGTATCCCCGTCTTATGTCTAATTCGCTATATAATCATACAAACTGTCAACAGCTGTCCATACGATCGTGTCCTCCACCGAAGATGGCATTCCACTCAACGGACAAGCACACCAACGACGACGTCAGGGCACCTACCAAACGGGGTAGTCCCATACCCACGATAACTGTGCATACGGTCACAGACGGTGCAGTATGGCACAGAGAAGACGGCTACCAGACTATGCGGTGGTGGGACACAGGAAGAATTGAAGCAGGACAGCCGGCCGGTGTGGCCGAGCGGTTCTAGGCGCTTCAGTCAACCGCAAGACCGCTACGGTCGCAGGTTCGAATCCAGCCTCGGGCATGGTCGTGTGTGATGTCCGCCGGCCGCGGTGGTCTCGCGGTTCTAGGCGCTCAGTCGAGAATCGCGCGACTGCTACGGTCGCAGGTTCGAATCCTGCTTCGGGCATGGATGTGTGTGATGTCCTTAGGTTAGTTAGGTTTAAGTAGTTCTAAGTTCTAGGGGACTGATGACCACAGATGTTAAGTCCCATAGTGCTCAGAGCCATTTGAACCATTTTTGTGATGTCCTTAGGTTAGTTAGGTTCAAGTAGTTCTAAGTTCTAGGGGACTGATGACCTCAGATGTTAAGTCCCATAGCGCTCAGAGCCATTTTTTTAAAAGCAGGACAGACGCAAACTGACGTGGCCCGAGGACTTAATTTGAATCGTTCTGTTATTTCTCGGACGTGGTGACAGTTTATAGAGACTGAAACTTTGTCCCGAAGACCAGGGCAGCGTCGATCATATGTGACATTAGAAAGAGAGGACTGTTATTTGGCTGTAAAGGAACGACGATATCGTCTTAGTATTGCATGGTAACCGGCATCTGATCTCGCAGTATCCACTGTATATGTTGTATAGAGGCAAACAATGCACAGGAAGCCTCGGCGGAGTGGCCATTACTGTCGGAGACCTGCTGCATGTGTACCTCTGAACGTGTAAGGTCGAGTTGTCAACATGCCACTTGGACAGTCGGACAGTGGGCCAACGTTCTTTTTACAAATAATTCCCGATTTGTTCTGGAGAGTGATTCGCGACGGATTCGCATGTGGAGAGAACGTGGAACACGATTTCGGAACCTAAACATTGTGGAAAGAGACCCATATCGAGTAGGATCCCTAATGGTGGGGGCAGGGTTTATGTTGACCGCTAGAACATCTCTTCATGAGATTGTACGGGTGAATTGGCATGATTTAACTGCTGTCAGGCGTCGTGACGAGATCTTGGGACCTCATTTGCGGTTGCTGCCAGGTGTTGTGAGCCCAGACTTCGTATTGATGGACAATAATGCTCGACCTCAAAGAGCATGTGTTGTTGAAATGTTCTTGGAAACAGAAGACATTGCACGTATAGCGTGGCCTGCCCGGTCTTCGGTTTCAATTCCTCAGAGCATGTCTGGGGTGCACTGGGAAGACGGGTTGTATTACGTCAGCATTCACTTACCACCCTCCAAGACTTGTGAGCAGTGGGGCAGGAATAATGGGCGTCATTGTCTTTTCTGGAGACTGACGACATCAGTCTCAACATGCCAGACAGCCGGCCGAAGTGGCCGTGCGGTTAAAGGCGCTGCAGTCTGGAACCGCAAGACCGCTACGGTCGCAGGTTCGAATCCTGCCTCAGGCATGGATGTTTTTGATGTCCTTAGGTTAGTTAGGTTTAACTAGTTCTAATGACCTCAGCAGTTGAGTCCCATAGTGCTCAGAGCCATTTGAACTCAACATGCCAGAGGTGGACACACCCAATATTGTGCACATTAACCAGTTGTCGGAATGTGTGCGCAAATCGTTTAAGTTGGAAAAAACGAAGAACCTTTTTTCTAACGCTATGCATTTCTTTACATTGTTTCCACTTTACTATCACCTGTTTATATTGTTTTGTGGCAAAATAGACATAACACTGCAAAATTCCCGTTTGTTGCTTGAATTTTGGACAGCAGTGTATGTATCATTTTTTACGCAGGCAATTTATAGTAATCCGTGAGGACAAAGTCTACGAAATGGTCGGGAGTAACAAGGGCCTAGAGATTAGGAAATGAAACTGTTTCCCTCTGTTACGTGGTGAAACGGTGGGATTTACCATGCCAGTGCTGTAGAACGTAACAGGTTTCTCCCAGCAGATCTTCTAAAAACCTGTGCAGCTGTAGAAATATTCCTTAGACCCGCAGAAAGCCTGAACGATGGTGCAGGTAGCTTAGTAACTCTTGTTGCGCAATCCGAGCCTTTACGAGGTGGCATGTTTGAACACTCAGAGTTTATTCACGTTCTGCTGTGGTGATTGCAAATTGGTTGCCTGACTATACAGGGTGTTACAAAAAGGTACGGCCAAACTTTCAGGAAACATTCCTCACACACAAATAAAGAAAAGATGTTATGTGGACATGTGTCCGGAAACGCCTAATTTCCATGTTAGAGCTCATTTTAGTTTCGTCAGTATGTACTGTACTTCCTCGATTCACCGCCAGTTGGCCCAATTGAAGGAAGATAATGTTGACTTCGGTGCTTGTGTTGACATGCGACTCATTGCTCTACAGCACTAGCATCAAGCAGGCATTGTTGGTGATGTCTTGATTGGGCCCCACGTTTTTCCACCTACGCTCAATGGAGCACGTTATCATGATTTCATACGTGATACTCTACCTGTGCTGCTAGAACATGTGCCTTTACAAGTACGGCACAACATGTGGTTCATGCACGATGGAGCTCCTGCACATTTCAGTCGAAGTGTTCGTACGCTTCTCAACAACAGATTCGGTGACCGATGGATTGGTAGAGGCGGACCAATTCCATGGCCTCCACGCTCTCCTGACCTCAACCCTCTTGACTTTCATTTATGGGGGCATTTGAATGCTCTTGTCTACGCAACCCCGGTACCAAATGTAGAGACTCTTCGTGCTCGTATTGTGGACGGCTGTGATACAATACGCCATTCTCTAGGGCTGCATCAGCGCATCAGGGATTCCATGCGACGGAGGGTGGATGCATGTATCCTCGCTAACGGAGGACATTTTGAACATTTCCTGTAACAAAGTGTTTGAAGTCACGCTGGTACGTTCTGTTGCTGTGTGTTTCCATTCCATGATTAATGTGATTTGAAGAGAAGTAATAAAATGAGCTCTAACATGGAAAGTAAGCGTTTCCGGACACATGTCCACATAACATATTTTCTTTCTTTGTGTGTGAGGAATGTTTCCTGAAAGTTTGGCCGTACCTTTTTGTAACACCCTGTATAGACGTATGTGTAGTCATATTTTTCCGCTTAACAATATTTTGTCAAAGTACTGTTTCTTACAGCATCCCTTTGCTACCACCCGATTTCAGTTGCCAGCTGGTGTCACACACCTTATTATACGACAGAGGAAAATTTGCAGACTGCGATTTTGAAACAAATCAGAGTATGTGTGATGGGCATAATTACACATGAAACGAAAAACAGAATAGAAGTAAAAGCATGCAGATAAATTAATCAGGTATTCGTCTTTAAGGTGACTTGTGAGGGACAACATAATTTAAATGGTTACTGTAAAATAAGTGATTGAAGTGGACGGAAAATAGTCGTTAATTTCGTATGGTAATTCGATACAGATTTACCAGGGAGCTACAGTACAGATATAGTTCCCGTAAATTATTCCTAATTCATATTGGAGGTTCTCACTCGACAAGACAGTAGCATACACTGAATATCAGCCTTGGAGGGAACAGGCTTCCCGAAATGGTCGCAGAATTAACATTCAGGAATAAATGCAATGGTACTATGTAGAACAGTGTCGGGAAGAACCTTTCAAAATCACATTCTTAACATGGATCGTGTTACATAGCTTAACAACGTAATGGACATGGCTAGGTCAATAATTAAGCGAACGCTCTGGATATGTAACTGAAGCAAGAGTATACAAAGGATATTTGAGGACCACATCGACGAATTTGAGACAGGTTTGAGCGAGGCGTGTCAATCGTGGTATGCAATGCAGTAGAAAAGTAATATTAGTTCTTGTTTAACGATGGTGATGATGATGATGATGATGGTGGTGCTGGTGGTGGTGGCGAAAGTTTTGGAGTGCTAAACCCCTGAATCGTCCAGAACCCTGTTGTTGTTTAACCTGTAAGCCTTCAGTGTGGCTTCTTTACATGTGAGGTTACGGAATCGGTATGGAGCACGAATCGTGAGGCAAAGGGTAACGGAACAAACGCCTTTAGTATCCACGAACATTCCTGTACTGATAAGTGACGTCTACACCACAGTTCTTTTGGGTTTCCTGAACTTGATCGAGGCCTTCGAGAAACACGGATTTTTAATTCTGAGCATCTTAGCAGGAGGGGGCTCGATGCGGGAACGCTGCGCTTGGAGAATGCTGCAGTAATGCAGCTGCAGCCGGATGTACCTTGTGTATCACAGGTCGCTGAACAATGTGGACAGTGAAACTTCCTGGCAGATTAAAAGTGGTTCAAATGGCTCTGAGCACTATGGGACTTAACATCTGAGGTCATCAGTCCCCTAGAACTTGGAACTACTTAAACCTAACTAACCTAAGGACATCACACACATCCATGCCCGAGGCAGGATTCGAACCTGCGACCGTAGCAGTCGCGCGGTTCCGGGCTGAAGCGCCTAGAACCGCTAGGCCACCGCGGCCGGCGGCAGATTAAAACTGTGTGCTGGACCGAGACTCGGTCCGGCACACAGTTTTAATCTGCCAGGGAGTTTCATATCAGCGCACACTCCGCTGCAGAGTGAAAATCTCATTCTGGAATGTGGACAGTATTACAACACTAGAAATGCATGTGTGCCACGTTCAAAAGGTTCCATATTTTGCATACAGCATTGTACAGTGGTTTCTCCAACAAGGAGGGGACCGCACACACATGTATTTAATGGGATTTGGCTTCCTTCAGGGGTGCCAATTATTTTAACGGTCGGATTATTCACATGTGATGCTATGAGAATCCACATGCGAACGTTGTTAGATCTCACCAACGAATATATTGGATGAACATTGGTACCGCAATTTTTGCAAATCATGTTTAGGGGCCTGAACGCATTTCTGGAGTCATTTACCACCATTTTAACAGCTACAATGCAGACGCAATTGTTAGAGACGATGGCGCTTTTTATGCCCTGCACTTTCTGGTTCCAGCGTGATGGGGCTGCAGCACTTTTCTGTGTAGCTGTGTGGGTGGGGCTAAACGTAGACTTTGATAACCACTGGATGTATTGTCTACGGCCAGTCAATTGGCAACTGCGTTCACCTTGACATTTTTTATGACGGGAGCGGTACATCAAGCGCATTCTGACCATTACTCAACTTCAAATAGTTTTCTTAGTGTATGTCTTGATTGCATTAAACTTATTAAAAAGATCGGTTTCGGTTCAACCATAAAGCAGCATCTGCAATGCTCTGTGGCGTTGGCCGGGTTACATTGCGAAGGCATCAAACATCTAACGAGAGGTAGGGCAGATTGTTTACACAGCAGCTGCATGTTTACTAGAACACATTTTTAACCTTTTCCTACAATTGTTCCTATTCATTCTTTGGTCGTTCTGGGTGTGCTACAATGATGTAAATGGTTAGTGAAAAAGAACTGATCACTAACAAAATAAAAAGTATCGTCTTTGTGTGCCTGTCGTTCCTGATGTTTCATAGTGGGTTCCTGAATCAATCTACACGTTGATGACAAAGCAGTCTCAAAGTTTTACAGAAATTATCGGAAGGGAAATAACATATTTGACGAAACTGAATGAAAAAGTTCCATACAATCGGAAGGAAGTTTTTGGGAAGAACAATAACGCAACAACAAAATAAGCTAAAAGAATTGTGAAAATAACAAAGTTGCAAGTGCAAACTGATAACCAATAATGGATGTAGATCCAAATGTGTAACTTACAGAGCTAGAATGGTCCACATAAGCGTTGAGTGATAGAACTATGCAACTGACATAAGACGTGAAGACAGCTCGGCTGAGGAATAGAAAGATGAAAAGACGAACATCGTCAATAATATATGGAGTTCGCAATAGTCTACACACCCCAAAACGTTGTAAAGGAAATGATGTTCAGCTAGAAACAGAATACAAATTGTTATGGACCCATTACTAATAGAAATGATGATGCAGACGTACTGTAATTGCTTGTTGTATTACTAAAACTTTCAAAGTTGAAAATGAGTTCTTTTTCAATGAAAACGTGTAGACGCTCGAGTCACTGGTGCTGACAGGACCATCAACACAACCACAAACGACTATTTGAAATTAATACCAACGTTCTTCACATAGGAATTACCTACATGGTAGAACACAGATATTGACTGCAAATTTCTATCAGAATGAGTTTCTGGTTATCGATAACGGCTGAATACATGTGGGGGGGGGGGGGGGGAGTGGGAAAGAGGGAGAGGCAGAAGGAGGGTTCTTCTTTCAAGTTTCATCACCTAATTTTTCAGAACATCTAATCTAAAAAAATATTAGTTTCCCTCAGGGATGCAGCCAACGGCCTTCCTGCAGTGGTAACACCGGTTGCCGTTAGATCACCGTAGTAAGCGCTGTCGGGCTTAGCTAGCATTTGGATGGTTGACCATCCGGGTCTGCCGAGCGCAGTTGGCAAACAGGGTGCACTCAGCCCTTCTGAGGCGAACTGAGGAGCTACTTGACTGAGAAGTAGCGGCTCCGGACACGAAAACTAACAACGGCCGGGAGAGCGGCGTGCTCTCGATAGCCGCATCCACTGACGCCTAACAGCTTGTAATCCCTGACACAGTACTCGTTAAAGCCTGTGCTATGGTAAGTGAGCGGGATTCACCTTATGAGAAAGGATTTTCGCAAAGATATCGACCGCGTGTACCTGAATGGTGGCAAATCAGACTCACATCCACTTTGTAGTAACCATGATCCGTCAAGCAAGTCCGAAATACAATCACGCGTCAGGATGAACCAAAAGCAAACCAGAAGATGCTACCAAAGTGACAACAATACGGTCGCCAGCCTAATTAGGCATTAACTGAGTTTCTTCCCTGTACAAGTTGGTATATATATTCATGCGAAACAGCAAGTTGTAACACTGCATAAAATAGTAGAATTTTAGAACCAGAAAATCTATTGAATTGATAGTTTCACGTTCTGTACTGATATGGAAAATCATGAATACATAACACTACACTATAATGTTTACTACAAAACTTTATACTGTCTGTTAATCTGATTAAAATCGGGCATACGCTAGAAATTGTACTTTCATGCCACACACAAAATGTCAGTTTTGATAAAGATAAAACACTGATAAATTTTGACTGTTATATTGACTTTAACTTTTGCTGGTCGAACCAATTTAGAACACTTCAGAATCCAAATGATTGAAGAGGGGATCCTGAAACTGTCATGATCGCTGTATTAAAAAAAATTGATTACTGAATTTATTATTCATTCAAGATTTCCGGTATATAGGTTACTACTCTCTTCATCTTATTTACTGCTCATTTAAATGCCTTTAAATCTGTCTCGAAATAATAAACTTCATTACTATATCAATACTAAAGTTATCTTTCGACTTCGTTAGACCTTCGCTATTCATTTACTGGTTCATTAACAAAACATTTCTTTAAACACCATTCTAATATAGCTAGTTCTGCAAATAATTATTATCAACACAATTTTTAATTTTCATTTCGGGACACTCGGATTGCACAATGTTTGGAAAGGACCCTGTCTAGGTTAGTTGTGTGTGGATAATTAAATGATGGAAAAGTTCTGGTAAAATTTAGGTTATTATTGCACCAAACAAACACAGTTCACTCTCTGGTCCATACGAATACAGTACTAAAAGTTTCAACCTGCTAGTATCGAGGCGGCGGTTGGCAGGCGGCAAGATGGCGAGGCACCGAGCACTCATACAACCACAGCTATGGCTCTTGACGTATCGGCACTTTAATTCTTCTTAGCGTCGCAATACTTTTCCATTTAGTGCGTATGGAATTTTTCCATGCTGTGTGGGTGTTGGAACGGCATACCCGAGGCTCAGTGAAGCTATGTCTTCCAGGAGAGCCTCCTCGCTCCAGAACGTGTTGCTCGAACCAGTGCCAAACTCCCAACAACTACTGTGGCCGTTGTGCCGTGTAGTGCCCGATCGCATTTTCCCGCGCTCGCCTGCCATCCACCTTTTACCGCTCCCAGGCAGACCGGGCATTCACCCGAGGCTTTCCATTCTACATATCCTAACATATTGCCTACGTATGGACCAGACGCACAAGTACAATTTTAAACATCTTACAACAGTTTCAACATTTGTTACATTTCAATTCTATCACAATATTACTTGACATTTGACATAAACATTAATATTCACATTGAAATTTGTTTACGTTTTCTTAAAATAATGGCATGAAAAAAAAGGAAATGAGATCAGAACATCAATTACACAAGTTCATCGTAAAACCAGATGAAAAGAATTACTTATATGTACAATAGTATAGAGTCGTTGTTGTTTACAAGCTGAGGACGACAATGCGGTCGTTCGGTACCGTTGGGGCTTCCGAGGCCTGATCAGACGGAGTCTGGAGGCAGGGATATAGCTTTTTGCAACTTTCATAATAATCGTGGTTTTCGTTACGATATTCTATCATTTTAGTGTTGGAAGCTACGATAGATTTTGACACTAAGGTGAACATCTCTACTAGACCTGTTGTCACAACATGTTGTGACACAACATAAAAATCACAGACAAATACATCAGGATTTCAGAAAACAGTGGCAACGATGTTGCCTTTACGACTCCAGTCCATCATATTTCAGTTGCCGTAATTTCGTTGAGACTGCAATGGGGATGCAGGAAATTATTTCCTTCTAATTTTCCTTCAAGGAATAACATTTATACCAGAATCAATCAAGAAATATCTGCAATTGGCGTCTGATGAAATGCAGAAGGTGTACAGCGTGAAATTCAGGATAACGGAAAGCAATATTGTAATTTGGTATACTAACGGCTTTGGCAACACCGACGGGCTTTATGAGGCATGAGATTCTTTTTCATTAATGTTTCTCCACGTTAAAAATGGACTGCAGCGTATCACATTTCATTTTATACTGAGCGCGACAGGTGTCGATATATGTCGGTCATATTTAATTGCTTTTTGTCGTAGGGTCTATATTTAATATAGCGCCGTATAGTCCTGTATTGAGATAGAAGTCTATATTTCACTCGTTCGTTGTTTAATTCCCATCTCACTGCAACTGGAAAACTCGGCAGAGTCCACCGATGAGAGCGCTGCAGTTACTTTGTATCCTCTCATATGAGAAATATATAGTTAGATATGGAACATAAAAATTCGCAGTTAGCCGTCTGCTATTCGCAGCGCAAAAGCGAAAGAGACATGAACAAATATCGCTTAAAGTACACAACAATGAGAGCGCCTTACGTACTTACATACGTCATGCAAGGTGAGGGAAAATGGTTAAGGATTTCAAATACAGCAAAACATACTATTTTAGACAAAGAGTTTTATTTTACTATTGGGCCAGCTGGGTAGCGACGCCTCAATTGTAGTGCTTCACGATGCTGATAAGTCAGACAACTCCCTTGGTTCTCTTTAGATGCACAAGGGCTAGCATATTTTCACTTAATTTACTATAAAAACCATTATTATCGATTACCATTATTCTGAGGTAATCTGGGCCTGTTTGAAGTGATCTGTTTGGCATCAAATTTTTCCACGAGTCTATACTGACAATCGTCATCAACAAATGATTCCAGAAAGCATCTTGTGTGGTGACACACAGTATTTGCTGCGATAATCAGGCCACTGCAAGAAGAACGTCCTTCGTATAAGAACGAGCAAGACACTGGATAAAAACGGACAGTACGTACTTACACTGAAATCGTGTTACTTCTTCACTTCATCGTCGGTGGACTCGCTTAACAGGTGCCTGTGCTACATACTGTATATGTACCGTGTCTCATAAGACAGACAAATAAATGAGAATGAATTTTAAAAAGAGTGCATGATCTAGTTTTTGCAGGAACATGTCGATGTGCAAATCTGTGTTCTGTGGTCAGCCGTCAGTAATCCGAGAATGGTACGTGGAAGAAATTAAATTTCATTAGAAACTAGCTGATTACCCAGAATTCACCCTTAACGTATTCAAAACTGGACTTTGGTGTTATCGAGGAAGCACTTGGTCAGCCTAGCAACGTTCGAAACTATGGGTAAGATGCTTCTGGAAGTAGTTTTAAATTATTGGCTGCCGCCCTCTTTCCGACGCCATCGGCACTATATCCCAAAAAGCGAAATACCATACGGACTGCCGATGAAGAGACAAGGAATGCCCTAATCTGTGGTGTTGATTTCGGTCGTGTTCAAATCCTTTTTTGCGTATCACCATTCCTAGCGGTAACAGGACCCAATAAATTATCTTAAAAATAAGCCAGATCTGTAGCAAATTTAGCTGAATTTTCCGCAAGCGTTCCAGAGTTAGGCTTTATACTTAACACCTTCCTACCAACACACGATAGCCAGATGTCGAATATTATCAGGTCTTTCAACGTAGCGAGCTCGAGAACTATAGGTGCGAAAGTATTATTTCCATATGTCACCCATTTCACAACCAACCCCAAACCATAATGACGCTAGGAGTGAGTTATCCAACAATATATACGTAATGAATTTGGTTGAGATTTCTACATGAATTCCAATGTAACTTATGTCTCCTTCCGAAGGTTCCTCCGCAACCCTTCCTACGAGATCTAGAAGTCTCCACCTCCCACAGAATTTTTTTAAAATATAGTAAGTAATATACGCACCTAGTCTGTTTAAACTCTTCAAGGCATTCCAAAGTTTTAATCAAACTTAACAACATTCCCAAACTCACTCCCACAGATCTGGGTGTGAGGTCTACAAGGTGGTAACTCATATACTGGAACATAAGCACATACATCTACTATTGAATATCGTCGTTTTTGTGATATACTTTTGAATATGTAGGTTACGAAAAACGACAACGGAGACGCATGCAATGTTGGTTAGAATGAATGAAACATAATCTGAGAGCTGAAACTATCTTTATGACTGGTTCTAACGTTTTCAGGGTGAAACTGTCGATGATATCTTTGAATCAATGTTTGGCCCTTGAGACATCTCCATGAACAATGGATCTTGCCGAAATTGAGTTGTTCGTGTACCTGTGTGACACAGATAACCTTACCGTAGCTGCAACCCATCGGAGAGGTACAAAGGCCCCTCAAATGAGGCAGCAGCCTTTTCAGTAGTTGCAAAGTCACACTTTGGACGATTAACTGGTTTGGCTTTGATAATAGTGGCCAACATGGCTTCAATGTGTTTGTCTGCGAACGGCTGAAAACAAGGGGAGAATAAGGCCATTATTTCTCACCAAGGCATCCATCTCTTCTGCATGATAAAATAATGATGGCATGCTTTTGGGTAAAAGCATTTCTGGGATAACACAGTCCCCATTTGGATTTGCGGATGGAGGCTATTCAGGAGGATATCATCAGGAAAAACAAAACTAGCATTCTATGTTTGAATGTTAGATTACGTAATTGGGTAGGTAGGACAGAAAATTTAAAAACTGAAACAGATAGGTTGGGCTTAAGATACACCGACAATTAGTGAAGTAAGATAGCAGAAAGAACAGGAATTCTGTTCAGTGAGCATGGGGTTATAAACACAAAAACAGATAATGGTAATGCAGGAATGGTGCGTGAGTGGGTGTAGTAATAAATTAAAATGAAGAAAAAGAAAAAAAAACAGGAATGCGGGTAAGCTAAAGTGAACAGTGTACTGAAGGATTATCGCAGCCAAGACAGAAAAGAAGCCAACATCCACGACAGAAGTACAAGTTTGTATGATAACTAGCTCCTCAAGTGATATAGAGACTGAAAGAATCTATGTTGAGATAAAAGAATTATTTGGAAAACTAAAGGAGAAGAAAATTTAGTTATAATGGCGGAATGGAATTCAGTGGCAGGAGAAGAAAGAGAATGAAGAATATTAGAAGAGCATGGTATGGGAGGAAGGAACGAAGGAAAGCATTCAGGGAAAATTTTGAACGAGCATAATTTAATCACCGCTAATTCTTAGACTAAAAATCGTTAAAGAAGGTAGTATTCATGTAGGAGACATGGAGACACAGGAAAGTTTCGGGTAATTGCATAAATGCAAATTTTTAAACAAGATTTTAAACTGCAAAACGGTTCCAGCGGCAGATGTGGACAACGACTATAATTCATTACTTATGAACTGTACAGCAAAACTGAAGAACATTCTGAAGAGTGGGAAATTAAGAACATGGTATCTAGATAGATTGAAAGAACGAGAGGTTGCTGAAAGTATCAAACGGAGCATTATGCAATGATCGACGGAAACAGAAGTAATGAACACAGCAGAGGACAAATGGATAGCATTAAGAGATAAAATAGTAAAGGCTGTGGAGGACCAAATAAGTGTAAGTGTAAAATCCAGTAGACATCCTTAGATAACGCACGAAATATTGATTCTAATTGATAAAAGATGAAAATATGCAGCAAATGAAGCAGGAAAAAGGCATTATAGACGCCTAAAAATGAAATTGTCACTAAATGTGAAATGACGTTGCATGGATGACTAAACGAGAATTATGAGGATGTGGAAGCAAGCATAGCTAGGGAAAAATTAGAGGTGGGGTTGTTTTTGGGGGAAGAGACAAAACAGTGAGGTCATCGGTCTCATCGGATTAGGGAAGGACAGGGAAGGAAATCGGCCGTGCCCTTTCAAATGAACCATCCCGGCGTTTTCCTGGAGTGATTTAGGGAAATCACGGAAAACCTAAATCACGATGGCCGGACGCGGGACTGAACCGTCGTCCTCCCGAATGCGAGTCCAGTGTGATAACCACTGCGCCACCTGGCTCGGTAAAATTTAGGGAGATCTTTGGCGAAAAGAGAAGCAGTTGTATGAATAAGTTCAACTGCAAGCCAGTCCTGAATAAAGAAGGGAAAGCTGAAAGGTGAAAGGAATGTATGGATGGAGTATACAAGGGAAATATAGTGGAAGATAGAGTTTTGAGATACGATAATGCGAGAAGAATTTGACAGAACACTGAAAGACCTAAACCGAAACCAGGCCTATGGAGTAGACGACATTTCATCCGAATTATTATCAGTCGGAGTCCTAGCTATGAGAAAACTATTCCACCTGGTGCGTAAGATATATAAGACAGGCGAAATACCCCCAGACTTCAATAAGAACGTAATAATTCCGAAACGAAACAAGGCAGGTGCTGACCGGTGTGAATGTTACCGACCCATCAGTTTAATAATTCATGGTTGTCAATTACTGACACGAGCTATTTATAGAAACTTCTTGTAGCCGACCTCGATAAAGATCATTTTGGATTACAGAGAAATGTAGCAACACGTGAGGCAATACTATCTCTACTACACGTCTTGGAAGACAGACTGAAGAAAGGCAAACCTTTGTGTATAGTATTTGTAGATATAGAGAAAGCTTTTGACAGTGTTGACTAGTATACACTGCTCGACGTTGTGAAAGTAACAGGGGTAAAACACAGGGAGCGGAAGTTCACTTACACCTTGTACAGGAACCAGACTGCAATCGAAGCAGATGATAGAGAAGCAGTGGTCGAGAAGGATGTCAGAGAGGTACCTAGTCTATCGTCGACGTCATTGAATTTGTTATCTTGAGCAAAGAGTAGAAAAAGCAAAGAGAAATTGGAGAGGGACTTAAAGTTCAGGGAAAATAAATGAAAACTTCGAGGTTGTCAAATGACATTGAAATTTTTTCAGAGACAGCAAAGAACTTAGAAGTGGAGTTGTATACAATGAATGCAACATGAGCGTCAACAAAAGTAAAACAAGGATAATGGAATGTAGTCAAATTAAAACAGGTAACACAGAAGGAATTAGATTAGGAAAAGAAACATGAAAAGCAGTAGAAGAATTTTGCTGTTTGAGCAGCAAAACAAGTGATGACGGCCGAAGTAGAAACCATATAAAATGAAAATACAAGCTAGCTACAGCACGAAAAGTATTTTGTAAAACAGGAATACGTAGACCTCTAATATAAATTTAAGGGTTAGCAAGTCTTTTCTGAAGGTACTGGCCTGGAGTGTAGCCTTTTACAGAAGTGAAATGGGACGATAAGCAATTCAAACAGAAGAGAATAAAGGGTTTTGAAATGTGGTGTTGTAAAAGACTGGTAAGGGTTAGATGTGTAGACGGAGTGACTTATAAGGAAATAAGTCATCGAATGTGATAAAAAAGAAATACACGACACAACTCGAAAAAATGAAGCGTTCGGTTGACAGGAAACATCTGAAGCATAAAGAAGTCGTCAACTTATTTTAACAGTACTTTCAGAATTTGTACGCTATAAATACGGAGGGGCTTGCACAGGATAGGGTTGTGTGGTGAGGTACATGAAAACAGTCTTCAGAATGAAGACCGTAAAAGCTACGGTCGCAGGTTCGAATCCTGCCTCGGGCATGGATGTGTGTGATGGCCTTAGGTTAGTTAGGTTTAAGTAGTTCTAAGTTCTAGGGGACTGATGACCACAGCAGTTGAGTCCCATAGTGCTCAGAGCCATTTGAACCATTTTGAAGACCGTGAAAAAAACAAGCCTTGAGAAAAGAACAAAGTTCTGGAAAATTCCACCCTTCCCTGACTAGTATGTAAGGACTCATGTGGAACTGAAGTCCCTGCCAGAGTCGGACCGTTTCGCAGTAACAAAGAGAGCAACGAGCTACTTTTTATATATTTTTAAGTCTCCCAATGAATGATTCGAGCTATCCCCCGTCTTCATTCGGCATAACAGATACTTAAATATTCATTAGCACGCTATTAACACTTTGACAGCATTTTGGATGCTGCAGCTGGCTGTGGAAAATAACTATTGGTTTAGCTAGAGCTCTTCGAGGCTTGCACTATTTGTTAGACGAGCTTAACTGCCATACTGTTTGTTGTTGCAACGATTTTGTGAGTTTATTAACTCTTTCTCTGTGAATGATCCACAAAACCACTTTTTCTGTGTCTGATCCAAGAGGAGCGCAGCGTTCGCCATATCGCTTGCTTACACTGGAAATTACGGCTGAATTCAAAGTTATTTATTGCTTACAAATTCTGAAAGTGCTGTTGAAATAAGTTGCGTCTGTACATTATTTTATTTTAATCTTCTGTATGGATAAAAAGTGCAAACTGCTAATCATCCACGGTACTGATCCAGACTAGGCCATTTTCCAGGTTTCTTTTTCCTGCAGCAGCACTTTCATAGCCATAGCTTTTATTTGTCGTAGGGCAAATACAGCAACCAGAAATACAGTCGATGTGTTAATGTTGTTCTAACGAATATTTAAATATGTATCACGCCCTGTGAAGATTGGAGAAATCCCGAAACGCGTACTGGAAGGGGACGCGGCAAACAATGCAGTCGTTGTTGTAATGCGATAACGGAGCGATTTATCTGACCTCCAGAATGGCTTTCGGACAAAGGGTGGAAGCATTTCTGAAGCGGCTAAGTTTGTAAACTGTTCGCATGCCACTGTGGTAAAAGTATACCGTGGATGTCAAAAATGGCGCTATTCAAAGCTGGCGCAGGGACAAATGTAGTGCAACGCGGGCCACAGATAACATGAGTGAATGACGGTTGCGGATATGTGTACGGGCGAAAAGATGTGTAGCTGTTGAGCAACTGTACTCCTAGGCCTAGATGAACCAAGGAGCAAACAACAGTGCCTTTTCAACGACCGTTCAGCGAACTTTGTTACGTATGGGCCCCCTCGGTAGGCGAGTTGTTCATGATGACTGTTCTTGTTTGGCGACGAAGACTGAAATTTGCACGCCAGTACCGCAACTTGACGTCCGTTGGGTGGTGACAGATCGGCTTTACGGATGAATCACGTTTTATGCTGCATCGGAGGGAGGGCCTCTGGCGTGTACAGTGTGAAACGTACAGGAGGGAGCGTTGTGGTCTGGGCAATATTTTCGTGACAATTCCTGGGCTATCGCGTTCTGAAAGCAACAGTCGATCACCAAAGGTATTCATCCATCCTTGGGAACCATGTCCATCCATACATGCAGTTCGTTTTCCCTCAGCACCATGGTATCTACTAACAGAACAATGCAACGTGTCACACAGCTCGCAGTGTACGTGAGTGGTTCGAAGAGCACCACGATGAGTTAACCGTACCCCTCTGGCCAAAAATCTCACCGGATTTAAACCCAGTCGAGAATCTGTGGATCTATCTCGATCAGGCTGTTTGCCCCATGGATCCTCAACCGAGACACATAGCGCAGCTGGCCACGGCAATATGGGTTCGGCATGGCTGCCCCTGTCCGAACCTTCCAGAAGCTCACTGGCACTCTTCCTGCACGTCTCGCTACGGGCCGCGCTTCATTTATGATACACTACTGGCCATTAAAATTGCTACACCACGAAGATGACGTGCTACAGACGCGAAATTTAACCGACAGGAAGAAGATGCTGCGATATGCAAATGATTAGCTTCTCAGAGCATTCACACAAGGTTGGCGCCGGCGGCGACACCTACAACGTGCTGACATGAGGAAAGTTTCCAATCGATTTCTCATATACAAACAGCAGTTGACCGGCGTTGCCTGGTGAAACGTTGTTGTGATGCCTCGTGTAAGGAGGACAAATGCGTACCATCACGTTTCTGAATTTGATAAAGGTCGTATTGTAGCCTATCGCGGATGCGGTTTATCGTATCGCGGCATTGCTGCTCGTGTTGGTCGAGATCCAATGACTGTTAGCAGAATATGGAATCGGTGGTTTCAGGAGGGTAATACGGAACGCCGTGCTCGATACCTGCGAAACCCTACATTTCAGCAGGATAATGCACGACCGCATGTTGCAGGTCCTGTACGGGCCTTTTTGGGTACAGAAAATGTTCGACTGGTGCCTTGGCCGGCACATTCTCCAGATCTCCCACCAACTGAAAACGTCTGGTTAATGGTGGCCGAGCAACTGGCTCGTCAGAATACGCCAGTCACTACTCTTGATGAACTGTGGTATCGTGTTGAAGCTGCATGCCCAGGCGTATCAAGGCCGTTATTACGGCCAGAGGTGGTTGTTCTGGGTACTGATTTCTCAGGATCTATGCACCCAAATTGCGTGAAAATGTAATCACATGTCAGTTCTAGTATAAAATATTTGCCCAACGAATAGCCGTTTATCATCTGCATTTCTTCTTAGTGTAGCAGTTTTAATGACCAGTAGTATAGGTGGTCACGTTAATGTGACGGGACAGTGTGAAAGGTGGCTGGTAGCTCTGTTTCTCAAAATAAATTAATTCACAGCCACGGAGTTCAGAAAGCTGTAAAATGGATTAATGAATGTAAAATTAAGGTTTTCATTTGTATCACCCTCACTGTACTTCGAGTTGTGCGCTGTAAGGTCTGATTCCTTCTCGGGACATACTGACCACCGGACACATGAGACCTCTTGTGGTACTGACGTTGCCCGGGGTTATCGGAGAGGCAATAGCGCGACAGCAAAGAATGCGCGGGTGGATAAGAGGAGCATGCAGCGGCGACCCTGGGCGAGAGTGACAACAAGCAAGGCGGCCCGCGTTGCGATAGGATAGGCCGCACGTGTCGCCTATCTGCCCCCGCCGCCGCGCTGAGCCAGCCAGCCAGGGCAGGCATCTGCAGGCAGGGGCGGGGACGGCGGCCGCACTTGTTACGCACTTTGTTGTGCTCTGGCTGCGCTGCGCACCGATGCCTTTTTCTCTTCAAGTGGGTTGACTATTTACCAATATAGCGCAAGAACGACAGCTAGGACGTGAACTACATAAAATGCCATCCCAGAAAACTTTAAGCAGCTAGAAGTTCCGCCTACGTCTTTCATTGATATTAATAGAATTATAGAAATTCTAAAAAAAAACATAAGCTCATGTGATGTCGTTGGAACTCTGGACTTTAATATTGTAAGTAGGCTGTTTATGTTTTCTCTATGTAAGTAGGCTGTTTAGGTTTTTTTATTGGTAACGCCACCTCTGTATGAAAATCACTGGCTGTGCTGTGTGCAGTCTGTGGCTGCTTTGCATTGTTGTAATACTCGCCATTGTAGTGTTGGGCAGCGGCAGCTGGCTGTGAACAGCGCGTAGCGTTGCGCAGTTGGAGGTGAGCCGCCAGCAGTGGTGGATGTGGGGAGAGAGATGGCGGAGGTTTGTAATTTGTCATGAACTGATATATATATTATGACTTGTGATGATATCAAGGTAAATACATTGTTCGTTCTCTATTAATATCTTTCATTTGCTAACTATCCCTATCAGTAGTTAGTGCCTTCCATAGTTTGAATCTTTTATTTAGCTGGCAGTAGTGGCGCTCGCTGTATTGCAGTAGCTTGAGCAGCGAAGATTTTTGTGAGGTAAGTGATTTGTGAAAGGTATAGTTAAATGTTAGTCAGGGCCATTGTTTTGTAGGGAATTTTGAAAGTCAGATTGCGTTGCGCTAAAAATATTGTGTGTCAAGTTAAGCACAGTCATATATAAATTGTTCAAAGGGGACGTTTCAATATGTCCTTACTCATGTATACCATACGTCACTGGGACAGCGAATTTTTCCAGACAGGTTAAGATATGCAATTGCCAAACTTCTTCAGAAGAAGGGTGGCAATACAGACTTAAATAATCATGATTAGTAATTATACGAAGAGCAAAAGTAACTGAACTTAACGGTTTGGAAACATTTCCGTACTGGCATCTTTTTGCAAAACATTCGAAAAAGCAGTCTCAACAGCAGTCTCATACTTCAATGGAAACGGTTTTCTTGGCATATCACGCTTCGAATACCAGAAGGGTTGCTCAACTGAGAATGCTATTTATACTTTAACTCGTCAGATAGAAAGAGCCTTAAATAATAAAACATCGCCAGCTGGTATCTTTCGTGATCTTCCCAAGACGTTTTACTGCTTAACTCATGTTAACTCTAAGTAAAACTCAAGTTTTATCGAACTAATTGCCTTACATACAGCTGGTTTAATCGTACTTAAGAAACAGAGTGCGAAAGGTGAATAATTCAGACAATGTTGGAAGGGTAGAAAGCACTACTGACTGGAGAGAAATCGCAAAGGAAGTCCCACAGGTCTCAATTTTTGGTTCACTCCTTTTCCTTGTTTATGTTAATGATCCTCCACGTAACATTCAACAATTGGTAATTTTTGCACACGCTACTAGTGTTATAATAAATCCCATTAGAGAGGAAGCAGCAGAAGAAATGGTAAATGATACTTTCCAAACAATTATAAACTTGCTCTCAGCAAATGAACTCTCCACGAATTTTGAAAAAAAAAAAAAAAAAACACTCAGTTCTGTGCAATAAATAGTCGTATCAAGAACTGATGTAGTACATGATCAGGAGTCACTAAATAGAGTATAGTGCTCCGAATGTTTGGGTGTACATGTTGAGGAAAACTTTAGCTGGAAGAAACGTATTAGTGAGCTTCTCAAACCGTTAAGTTCAGTTACTTTTGCTCTTCGTATAATTGCTAATCTTGTAAACAAACGACTCAACCTCCTGACATATTTCGATTATTTCCACTAAGTAATTTCTTATGGAATCGTTTTCTTGTTTAATTCGTCACTTAGAAAGAAATTATTAATTGGCAAAAAGCAAATCGTAAGACTAAAATGTGATGTTCAGCCACGGACGTCTTGTAGGTACCTCTTCAACGAGCTAGGCATTTTAATTTCACTGTCTCAATACATACATTCGCTAATGAAATCCATCAGAATTTGAGAAGGACAATGATGTCCGTACTTACAATACTAGAGGGAAAATGACGTTTAGTACTCACTATTAAAGCTGCCAGCGGATCAGAAATGAGTTCAATATGCAGCAACAAAAATCATTAATATTAGCGCTAATTATTAATACATAACCTGCAAACTGACCCTTTCTACATTACTTCGACAAAAGAAAAGGTCAAGTGTTCTATGTGACATGTTACTAACTAAACCGAAACAAAAATACAAAAAAGAAATAAACACAAGACGGCAAGACCGTTGGGACACCTTTCTTAAAACACAACTACATAATAACACATGGGGAGAAATTATAGACAGAAGGAATTAAGAAGCCAACAGTTCTGTCAACATTAAAACAGACCGACGGTACTATGTCACAAGACTGGAGATGCTCGGCAAAGTATCTGCTGAGCAAGCTCCTCCCTGATGACGATCAAACACGACACCAACAATATCGTACAGACTTACGCGACCACACGTACAACCTTTACGCAAGCGGCGGTGTTACTATTCCTCTCACCCGTGAGGAGCTGGCATTAGCAATACCTATACTTAAAAATAAAAAAATAGAAAGGCGTCCGCACAGATGGAATACTTTCGGAAACTCTTAAAAATAGTGACACAGATCACCCCCTTTCTGACATGCTATACGACGTTTTACAACAAGGAAGATTCCCTCCTCATTGGAATATAGCCAAGCTAATCATTATTAAAAAACCAGAGGACAGGGACCAAAGTGACATTAAAACATATATGCCTATCTACCTACTTAACACATTGGTTAAGATACAGGAGCGGCCCCTTTGCGATCGACTAGAATCATACAGGAAATTTTTTGGCCTTAGTCCACACCAATAAGGTGTTAGAGCAAAAAGATCAGTAGACGACACAGTCAACCGCGCACTAGAAATAGCACATACGATAAACGCAAAATACGCAGTTGCAATTTTACTTGGCATCGCAGGTGCTTTTTGATAACCTTTGCCGGCCGAAGTGGCCGTGCGGTTAAAGGCGCTGCAGTCTGGAACCGCAAGACCGCTACGGTCGCAGGTTCGAATCCTGCCTCGGGCATGGATGTTTGTGATGTACTTAGGTTAGTTAGGTTTAACTTGTTCTAAGTTCTAGGGACTAATGACCTCAGCAGTTGAGTCCCACAGTGCTCAGAGCCATTTGAACCATTTTTTTTATAACCTTTTGATAACCTTTGTTCTCTAGGCTGGTAGAGATGCAATTACCAACTGCCCTGTGTAACAGTTCATGAGATTACTGGAAATACAGGACAGCCGAATGGCAAGCAGGATATCAGAAAGTCGTAAAAAAAAAAATAAAAAAAAATAAAAATAAAAAAGATAACGGAAGGATGCCCGCAACGCTCTATCTGTAGACTAATATTTTGGGACATTGCCATCAGGCCACTCCCACATAATGTGGCTACATTATGCAAATGAAATGTTAGTCGTTGTACCAGAAACCGCACGAGTACACCTACCGAACTAAACTCCACTACTTCTTGCAAGCATAAGTTACTGACGTAGTCAAAACAAACTCAAAACCGCAGCAAACAAAACAGTAGTTTTTTACTCAGAGGGACACTAAAAGTGAACCCAAAATGGATGGCATTAACAAGAAGAGGAAGCAAGTCACTCGACATTTAGCAATATATACACTACTGGCCATTAAAAGTGCTATTCCACGAAGATGACGTGCTACAGACGCGAAATTGAACCGACAGGAAGAAGATGCTGTGATACGCAAATGATTAGCTTTTCAGAGCATTCACATTAGGTTGACGCCGGTGGCGACAGCTACAACGTGCTGACATGAGAAAAGTTTCCTACCGATTTCTCATACACAAACAGCAGTTGACCGGCGTTGCCTGGTGAAACGTTGTTGTGATGCCTCGCATAAGGAGGAGTAATGCGTACCATCACGTTTACGACTTTGCTAAAGGTCGGATTGTAGCCTATCACGATTGCGGTTTATCGTATCGCGACATTGCTGCTCGCGTTGGTCGGGATCCAATGACTGTTAGCAGAATATGGAATCGGTGGGTTAAGGAGGCTAATACGGAACGCCGTGCTGGATCCCAACGGCCTCGTAGCACTAGCAATCGAGACGACAGGCATCTTATCAGCATGGCTGTAACGGATCGTGCAGCCACGTCTCGATCCCTGAGTCAACAGATGGGACGTTTGCAAGACAACAACCATCTGTTCGAACAGTACGACGCCGTTTGCAGCAGCATGGACTATCAGCTCGGAGACCACGACTGCGGTTACCCTTGACGCTCCATCACAGAGAGGAGCGCCTGCGATGGTGTACTCAACGACGAACTTGGGTGTACGAATGGCAAAACGTCACTTTTTCGGGTGATTCCATGTTCTGTTTACAGCATCATGATGGTCGCATCCATGTTTGGCGACATCGCGGTGAACGCACATCGGAAGCGTGTATTCGTCATCGCCATACTGGCGTGTCACCCGGCGTGATGGTATGGTGTGCCACTGGTTACATGTCTCGGTCACCTTTTGTGGGCGTTGACGGCACTTTGGACAGTGCACGTTACATTTCAGATGTGTTACGACCCGTGGCTCTACCCTTCATTCGATCCATGCGAAACCCTACATTTCAGCAGGATAATGCATGACCGCTTGTTGTAGGTCCTGTATGGGTCTATCTGGATACAGAAAATGTTCGACTGCTGCCCTGGCCAGCACAGTCACCATACCTCTCACCAACTGAAAACGTCTGGTTAATGGTGGCCGAGCAACTGGCTCGTCACAATACGCCAGTCTCTACTCTTGATGAACTGTGGTATCGTGTTGAAGTTGCATGGGCAACTGTACCTGTACACGCCATTCAAGCTCTGTCTGACTCAATGCCCAGACGTATCAAGGACGTTATTACGTCCAGAGGTGGCTGTTCTGGGTACTGATTTCTCAGTACCTATGCACCCAAATTGTGTGAAAATGTAATCACATGTCCGTTCTAGTATATTTGTCTAATGAATACCCATTTATCATCTGCATTTTTTCTTGGTGTAGCAATTTTAATGGCCAGTAGTGCATTTAAGAACGACCTAGTTTCAACATGCACACGATACTGATTATCGGCGAAGCGACGAAACTAATGCACAGACATGCGAGGTTAAACACTACAGAATTCCCGCACTTCCTTAACTCTTGTGCAGTATACTGCTGCATCCATTTTCAATAAGTTACCACTAGAATTAAAAAATCTTAGCAGTAATTCACGCTCTTTCAAATAGGAACTGAAGAGTTTCCTCATAGGTCGTTCCTTCCATTCTCTCGAGGAGTTCCTGGAAAAATTTGGCTGATTCTTGTTGTATTGTTGATTGCGTTTACTTAAACTTACGGTTTGACTTTCTTCGGGTTCATAAGGATTTGATTTTATCTGTTATTTCTTTTATGTTGTAATTTCATGTACTGACGCGTTGCATGACCTTGGAGATTTGCTCCTCAATTTGGTTCTACGGAATCGGACGTTATAAAATTAATAAAATAAAATAAAATAAAATATTAATTATTTTATCTGTATGATTGTCTCCCCTATGAGTCGTCAGGTTTTAATTATTCGGTATCAGACGCTTGACAATGGCTTTTTCGTAAAGGCAATGTTACTCGTAGTTGACCGTGAAATAAAACTGAAATAATCGGACTTCGTAATTAAATCGTTTCCAAAGACTGCTGCGGTAGGTGCGGACTCATAATCTAAATCTCAATATTACAATAATTTGCCAGCCATGCCAAAACGTCGTACAGAGGTGATTGTCTACTAAACAAAAAAATTACACAGTTAGTTAAATCAGATATATTCAATGAATAAGCCTACAGTTCATAATCCTACTTACTTTTATAAATATAAATTCTTTTCAGAATCGAGTGCCTAGTATGGTTGCAACTCGCAGTAATTTTCTATAACATGAAATATGGCGGTGTGCCAGACAATAAAACTAAAACACGTGCTTCTCGCACCACTTCAACCAGAGCTCTCCTTTCTTAATCAAACATACGAGTAACGTAATTGTGCTTTTGTTTTATCAGCGACACAGCGCTGCAGTTGTGTGCCATAGGCTTTATTTATTTGTCACTGATTATTTATTTAATTAATATCTCGCGTTTCCGAGGAAACTCACGCTCGGCATGCAAATGTGCCTTTATATTGCCCCCTGAATTGCGAGGCGAAAGGACACACCTGCAGGCGAGCAATTCACCTAAAGGCACAAGAAAATCTAAGTTATCTACAACTATTTACATGACCTACATTATACACATTATATACAAACTTTGAATGACGCGGGTGCGCCGTAAAAGTTCTTATGTTGGCAGATAGAGTGTGCGCATGCGCAGAAGCGTCTGTGTGACTGCCGTTATGTCGTACAGTTAGATCACGCGGCACAGTATTGCAGTTCATATTGTTCGTGTGCGCGCGTTTCTCAGTCGTTGCACAAAGAAAATATTCAACCAAGATTACATATGAAGACTACATTCTATGACAGGTAACTTAGTTTTAAATTTACAATATTCGTTATAACACAATACAACTTAGATTGTTGAATGTTCTTAGTTACATAGTATTGTTTTGAAATACTTCAAAGAAAAATGTCCGTATGTTTCAGGTGCGTTGACCTATACACATCGTGTCGTTATCACAGTTCATATTCATCTGCTGCACAATAATTTTTTACAGGTTAGTATCGTCGTGGTAAAGTTTTTTGATCAGAGTAACATCGTTGTATAACAACGTGATTAATACATAAGCGTGTCCATTTCCTATTTCCATTATAGTCGTTGTGATGCAGTTCATTGTGAGTAAAAGCATTGCTTATTACAGATCAGACGTGACCCGTCGAGTAATTGGTCCACGTGCAGTTCGTTTTTCACATTCCGTGGAAGCTTGGTTGCAGAACCTCGGACGGCACATAGCTGGCGTCGATCCTTGGACAGTCCAGGTAAGAGTGTCCGTCACATTTCGAGAACATTTCATTCCCTGAAGTTCCAACCAAAATTCTTCCACCCGTCGTGTTGTTTTCTGGACAGGCACTTTGTGTCCATTTAATCCAGTTAACATCTTGAAGTTGGGTACTGTAGTAATGTCACTAGACGATGCACGAATTATGCACTTCACATTTTCAGTTTTCTGCTGAATATAGCTCACCTAAATGTTCGTAGTTATTAATCAAGGAAATCGTTCATCGCGTTTACATAGGTACGATGCATAATGAATGGCATTAACCGTTTCCTTCACATAGGTTTCTGCGTAGTTGCAGAGTTAGTAATGTTCGTTAATGTCCGTGAACAGAGGTTCACTATGCAATGTCTTTTTTGGCACTCGTTTTGTTCAAATTTTTACATGATACATCAGTTAAAAAAAAATAAGTAATTATACATACACACGTCACATATTTTCTTAGTATAAACATAATACAGTTGCACATAAACATGTTTACATCATCATTACATCGCTATAGGTTATTACATTGTGTCACATTTGATTACATGAATTGCAGATATTTACATCCTCTTTAGCGGTTTTGCTGGGATATTATCGATGTTTTTTGTGATGTCATCTGAAATTAAGATAGGTTAGACACAACATTCATTACATCAGTAGGCAAGACCAGGCGTTTTCACTACTCAATAAATATTCAAAATAGTAAGAGAGAGAAAATGTTCGATTCCTCGCGTTTTTTGTGCGTGTGTGTAGAGTGTCTGTGTGGCCTTGACTACTGATAGATGCTTTTCGTGTTGAGAGATGTGCGTCTAATCTATTTCTCAAAGTAAAAGATCGCTTCACAGATGACGTCTGTCGGTTCGTCAGGTGTCATACCAAGTCAGTGGTACCTACAATAACAAATGTTCCGTGAAAAATTAATATGTCATTCACTGCTACGTAATCATAAATTTTACTTTAATATTCAGTCTTCTCGGTGGAGCCGCGGCGTTGAAAGAAAAGTTCTTCTGTCTTCAACTGCGACTCTGGAACGCTGAAATGAAAATTTCTATACTACTTATTATCTGTGTTGTAGCAACAGAGTTTTTCGAGTTGCTTAGCAATATTTTGATGGGTATGACTTTGACATTATTCAGCATGAAATGCTCTAAGATCTCGGTGTGCGTATAGCCCAATAATTTTGTTAGTTCTACGATGTTGTAACAGATACGCACCAGGGTGCGGTATGTTAACAATTATATAAGGTCCTTCATATAGCAGACGTCACTTAGCGTTGCGTCGTTTGAGTGCAACAGATTTATGATGAGTACGAAGTAGTACAAGCATTCCTACCTCGAATTTTTGTTTTCTTTTTATTATGTTTCTGTGATGTTTGTTTCGTATTTGTGCGTGATGTGTCAATGTAGTCAATACTTCTTTTATTTTCTGTTCAGGTGTGATTTCCTTGTCTGACAACTTAGGTAATGGTTCTATCCACTGATCGTTCTGTTTGCAATTGAACATGATCTCGTTAGGTGTGTAATTTGTATCGTAAATATTTAAGTTATTGTGTACGTCTTCGAAAAGACTTAGGTAGGACACCCAATTAGTATGTTTTGATGAAATATAGGTCCTCATGAAACGATTTAATTCTCGGAAAAGTCTCTCAGTCGCGTTACATTGTGGACTAAACCTCGAAATAAATATACTTTTAATGTTATTGTCCTTCAAGAAATTTCTCCATTTGTACCCAGAATAGTATGCTGCATTATCTGATAGAATTGCTTTAGGTTTTCCCACGTGCGTCAGGTAATCACTTGAGAATCTTCGTATTATAGCACTTGCAGTAGCGGATTTTAAAGCATAAAGTTTAACATGTTTAGAAAATATATCGTAAAAAGCTAAGATATATTTGACGCCTCCAGAGCTTGCTGGATGCGGTCCACTGATGTCAGTACACAGAATTTCCAGGGGTTTACTAGGTAAAATAGAATGTAAATCTGTTTTTGTGGATAAATTCTGAGGTTTTGATTTTTGACATATGACACATGTTTTCAGTTCCCTGTAAATTTTTCTTCTCATATTGCTAAAATAACAGTATGTACTGAGCTTCGCTAAACACTTTTTTGTCCCATAATGACCCCAAACTAAGTGTGTGTGCCAAATTAAATTACGTTCAGACTCTTTGGGAATGCATACACACCAGTTAGTAGCATTTGGATGTCGGCGGTAAAATAGCACATCATTGTGTAACTTGTAATACTTAGTCAAAGGATGATTGTGTTTTTCTACCAGTAATGTTATTATTTTATACCAGTGAGGATCAGATTTTTGTAATTCAGCCATGTTTCTGCACATATCAATATAATATTGGTGATACTGCTTGTCTTGCATTAAGAGAATCCTGTAGTCATTTATATTTTCTAAGTCACTGTTGGTATCATTCATACCTTGTGGAAGTCTAGACAAAGTGTCTGCAATGGTGTTGTCCTTACCTCTTATGTACTTAATTTCAAAAGAGTAGTTCTGAAGTGTAACTGCCCATCGTGATAGTCTAGGATGTACAAGTTTACAAGTTAACAAAAATGTCAGGGCCTGGTGATCGGTGTAAATTACTGTATGTTTTCCAAATAAATAATAATTGAATTTCTTGAATGCCCATACTATGGAAAGTGTTTCTAACTCAGTAGTGGAGTATGTACGCTCACATTCAGTTAGAGTGCGACTCGCAAACCCAATAATTCTTATCTGTTCCTCCTCTTTATTCTTTACAACTTGAAATAAGCAACAGCCCAAGCCAGTACGTGAAGCGTCACAAGTCATACAAAAATCTAAATTGAAATCTGGATGGCTCAATATGTTAGCATTGACTAAAGCATGTTTAATTGTATTAAAGTCATTCTGGCACTGTTCCGACCAGATCCAAACTTGATTCTTTCTGAGTAGATTTAGCAGATGTTTACTGTTCAAAAGTGGTTGTGGCAAAAAACGTCTGAAAAATGAACATAGCCCAAGGAATGATTTTAACTGCTTTTTAGTTCGAGGGCTAGGAAAGTTTCTGATAGCATCTAATTTACTGGGATCAGGACGTATGCCCTGTGAATTAATGATATGTCCTAAATACTTTATCTCACTGCAACCAAACTTTGATTTTCTAAGATTGGCTGTGACTCCAGCTTGTGCAAATTTTTCTAAAATTCTTTGAAGTGTGTCAACGTGTTCATTCCAGGATTGTGTAGCTATCAGTATATCATCTACATAGTGTGTGACTGTCTCAACTAAATCGTCGCCAAGCACAGTATCCAGGGCTGTAATGAATACCCCAGAGCTGACATTCAGTCCGAAGGGTAGAACACAAAACTGATAGATTCGCCCCCCGAACATAAATGCAGTATATTTCCGAGAATCAGGAGTGATACCCACCTGCCAAAACGAATTAGCGAGATCTATTGTGGAAAAATATTTTGCATCTAGAAATTTCTGTAATTGCTCTTCTAAATTTTCAGGTTTTGTGTGAACCGGTAAAATTATTTCATTAATAGCTCGTGCGTCTAACACTAACCTAATGCTTCCATTTGATTTTTTGACAACAAGTAGAGGACTACAGTAAGGTGAGGTGGATGGTTCAATGACCTTCCAGTCTAACATTTGTTTTAATTCTTGCCACACAGCAGGTCGTTGAGATAACGGTACGTTATATGTCTTATGGTAGAAGATCTTGTGAGGCTTAACTTCAATCTTGTACACATACGTGTTGATAACACCTAATCGTTTGGTAAAAACTTGTGAATATTTGGAGAACACTTCCTGTAGTTTTATACGTTCATGTACACTGAGAGCTGTAGCTTCACTTATCTTATGATCAAGCAATGTTTTCAAGTCCACTAGCTCTGCGTCAGATGAGTGTGTTTGCATGTCTTGAATGTCTTTGTCAAGTACTAACTGAACCTTGTACCCTGTACAGTGTTTGTCATGCTTTAGAGTTCTCCTGTCCAAATCAATAATAATTACCCTGCTTTTATCATTTAAAATACATTTACCTTTGGAGAAGTCTATAATGCAGTCCTTCTCGCTCATAATATCTATTCCTAATATGCAATTAGTCACATGGTTTTGTACAACCAGGAATGGCCATTGTACGGTTCCATTACCTATTTTAACGTTTACAAAAACTTGCTTCGTAACCCTACATGACTTATTACCTAGTGCAGTAGTTATTTTACAGTTTTGGGCAGGAAACTCAGGCACAGGTTCCAATTCACACATCTTTTTATAAAAATTAAAAGATAAAACGCTCACAGCTGCACCTGTATCTAGGATAATAGTAGTTGGAATCCCACCTACTACACCAGTAGTGGATGCTAAAACAATTTCATTTGTGTTTAAACGACATTGTGTACTGTCTTGTAAAAGTTCATCTGATATATTGTTATTGTGGTTGTATCTTATAAATAAAACAGGTAGTTTTTGTTTAGAATTACTCGGCATATCATTATTCTGTTGTTCAAGTGTGGTGTCAAATAACTGATTAACATTGAAGCCGCCCCCCAAGGATTCTTCAGCCACGACCTGGGGCAAAGTAGTGACTGTTTCTAGTTTGTTGGATTAGCATTTGTACTAAGTACTGACACAGATTGAGGTTGTGCATCAGGTGTCATTTCTATTATATTCACATTCGGATATTGCCTATTATGATCTCCAAACTTTTGCGGTTGTTGTTGCTGTTGCGCATTATAACTTACCTGTCGGTCGTAAGGTATGCTCCAATTTCGTCCTGGTGGCTGCTGTGGTAAAGCAGAGTTTGAATGAAAGTACTGATCGTTACGAGTCCAACCTGGATGCTGTCTTGGCTCGTAGTTATTATTATTTCTATTTCTGTTTGTGTTTTTGTTATTACCTTTGTATCCGTTGTTACCGTTGTAGTTATTACCGCGGTGCCTTTTGTATTGATTGCCGCATGAAATGTTATTACTGTTATAACTATTGTTTGTATTGGAATACGCGTGTTGATTTTGATTTCCGTACTGAGACGGCATGTGAGTTTGCTGTTTTTGTTGTACCGCGTATCCAACTGTGGGCGCGCCAGAATTGTGTTGGCAAGCCTGTATGTTTTGCATACCACTAGTGTAAACATTGTGGCTGCTGTTTTGCCGCGCGAAGCGCTGATCTTCAAGTAACATGTCAACCGAATCTAAAGCTGTTAAAAAATAATCTGAATCGTCATCCGGGATATGTAGGAGTTTTTCTTTAATGTTGAAAGGCAATTTGGCCTTCAACGCACGGAGTATATCACGCGTTGCGACTGGTTCGTCTAAAAAATGTCCCATGTTCAAGTATTTTTCAAAATATCTGCGTAAGTTGCCATTTTTACTGTTAAATGTTTCAGGTTCTAAAATTTGTCTTCTGAGTCGCTCCTGAACGGATTGCGACCAGAATTTGTTCAGAAAAGCACGCTCAAACTCACTGTACGTGGTACATACGTCAGCTTGACTGTATGCCCAGACAGCTGCATCGCCTTGGATGTAACCGACAATATATGAAATCTTTTTCCGGTCACTCCAAGTGCGTGGAAATGCGTTACTAAAAGATTTGAGAAAAATCACCGGATGAATGGTTCGTTTTTCTGGGATAAAAATCTGAAATTGCCTGTGTTTCATTAAGCTTTCGTCTTCCTTTGCATTATGATATGGATTTGTCCCACTGTAATTACTGCTATGTCCAGCTGGCGAGTAATTACGATAATGTTGCTGTGGTTTACCATGATAATAGCTTGTGTTTGTGTTTCCACATCGTGGTATGTGTTGTAGTCGTGGTGTGTTTTGTTCTTGTGTATTTGTCGTGTGCGGAATGTGTGTATCATACTCGAATGTATATTGGTTTCTGAACTGTACATTTTGACTGATATTTTCGTTACATTCAGACTGTGGTCGATCGGTGAATTGTCTCATGGGTGCAGTGACGGATTGTACTGCGTCACTGATCAGCTGTTTGTTATTAGTAATGTATTGCGCTACGGAGTCGTGCACCATTGTTGGTAAATTTTCACGTAAGCATCTATCCAAATGTTTGTCTTTGTTCACTACCCAATCATGAAATTCTTTATTAATATTTTGAAAATGAGCTGTGGCATCAGATTGTAATATGTCAGTCAGGTGTTGTTCAACATTGTCAAATTTATTCTGTACGTCAGTAATTCGTTTTTCAAGGTTGTCATGTACTGAAGGATATGTTTGAATTTGTTCAGTAAGAACTTCACACGTGACATTAAGGTTTTTTACTTGTGTCTGTGAAAGTGCTACGTCAGTTGTAGTCTTTTCTTGTCTCGTATTAAGCTGGGAAAATTTAGCACTGAGTTCAGTCATCTGTTTGGTCAGTGTGGCGTCTATAAGTTCCACACGCTTACATAAAGTGTCATTACCTGTCTTGAGTGCTATGAGATCAGATTTGATTCCGTCATTTTGTGTCTTTAACTGTTCATTTTGCGTCTGTAAGGTTGCCATGTTTTCGGCGTTTTGTTTCATTAGCATTTGTAACATGTCGGCAATGTTTACCGTTTGCAAGGTCTCTGCCCCCGCCGCGTCATTAGACGTGACGTCATGCATTAACATGGGCTCTGATTGAGACTTTGAAATTCTTGTGGTGGAAGGCCTATTGTCAAAATTTTCGTCAACACTTGCGTCAATGTTTGATGAATCGTCACTACCGGTTGCTGTCGTAAAGTCATTTTCTAACATTTGTCTCTCGTCCGAGTCGGATTGCGTCTGAATAGTACGTCTTTGCTGTTCCATTTTTGCGTATTGTTTTCTAGTTATTACCATGCCACACGTGATATATGTTTCAAGAAAGTATTTGACACTGATTTTTAAAATAAAATGCAGTTGAGCATGAATCGGTCGTAGCAACAATGGCTATCTGTTAATTTAAAAATATAAACTGAATTTGAGATTATTGGTAATGGCTGCTGGCCATGTTACATGATATCGTACAGAAGTCGGCCATATTGTACACTCGTGTATTGGTATTGTTGCATACGTTATTGTTTAGGGAAAAGTACTGAGAATGGAATTTATCACTGAAACTGTTATGCGGAAAAGAAACACTACAGAATCTACTGAAAAGCTAATACACTGAATTATACGTCTGGTCAAGCCTGCTAATGCAAAGATGCTGCGTCTTACCTTATTTTGCTGGAAGCTTCTTTGCGTCTTCCCGCAAAATTTTATAATTGGCAAATATCTTCTGATTTTTGTTATTTCTCATATAGTCAAGTCCAGATCCAGAAAGTTGATTTTTCACATGAAACAAAGAGAACAATGTAACAAATGACAAAATAACAAGTCCGACACGCAGTCGCCAATATAAAATTAATAAAATATAATAAAATAAAATATTAATTATTTTATCTGTATGATTGTCTCTCCTATGAGTCGTCAGGTTTTAATTATTCGGTATCAGACGCTTGACAATGGCTTTTTCGTAAAGGCAATGTTACTCGTAGTTGACCGTGAAATAAAACTGAAATAATCGGACTTCGTAATTAAATCGTTTCCAAAGACTGCTGCGGTAGGTGCGGACTCATAATCTAAATCTCAATATTACAATAATTTGCCAGCCATGCCAAAACGTCGTACAGAGGTGATTGTCTACTAAACAAAAAAATTTCACAGTTAGTTAAATCAGATATATTCAATGAATAAGCCTACAGTTCATAATCCTACTTACTTTTATAAATATAAATTCTTTTCAGAATCGAGTGCCTAGTATGGTTGCAACTCGCAGTAATTTTCTATAACATGAAATATGGCGGTGTGCCAGACAATAAAACTAAAACACGTGCTTCTCGCACCACTTCAACCAGAGCTCTCCTTTCTTAATCAAACATACGAGTAACGTAATTGTGCTTTTGTTTTATCAGCGACACAGCGCTGCAGTTGTGTGCCATAGGCTTTATTTATTTGTCACTGATTATTTATTTAACTAATATCTCGCGTTTCCGAGGAAACTTACGCTCGGCATGCAAATGTGCCTTTATAACGTGTAATTAAATAAATACAGACTACCTCTGAGGACGCAAAGAACGTGTCACACGGCGCTCTATGAAGCAATAGCACGCTTTGCAGCAAGTCCATGGGTGCAACGAATGTATCTAGAGACCTATAGAACACAATGAGGCTAGCACAAAGCAACATATTACTGAGAATGTCGGATGCTTTTGGCAGCTCATCAGTAGAAGTGTGGTTTGTGTTTCTGATAACTTGTCCCACAGACATCACTATCCCTCAGAGAGCAGCGACGCACTGACTAAAGAGAGGCAGACGCGACAAGGTTCGCGAAGTAGCGCGGGAAAACATTACAGACACGCGTCAGCTGAACAGCTGGCGCCTTGACACGTGGTAGCGGGAGGGGGAGACGACAGACAGAGGCAGTCGCGTTTTCTCTCGCTTCCCCAATGCACAAGAACGACTGAAACATGCGGACCCAAGCCTTGGCATGGTTCGCTTTTTGGCCGATTACGGGTCGCCGGCCCGCACCCAGCACGTCTGAACGTCGGGGGCCTCATCCAGATCGCTACATGCACATGTGGAGCATTACACTGCAACACCCTCACACACGTAAGACCCGTAACAGAATACGACGACATCAAAGAAACGTTAAGACACGCTCTAGGCTATATCGCTGATGAGGATTCAAGAAAACTATGTGATGTCTATAGACAAAAAAATCTCTATGGGAAATGTCGAACAAACACACGACAACAGGATCCTTGGGATGATATAAACACAGTCACGGCCACTGGTGTAGAAGCAGACACAGAAAATGACACAGACACAACAATAACATCACACTCAGAAAGATTCATAACATAAGGAGCGTAACACTTAAAGCAGGTAAATAAAATAATTATACGACAAGCACATGCAGCATGCGATGTGTCTATGTAACTAAATTGCACATTAAATAGGAAGGGCGTTCAATAAGAAATTCAACGTCTTTTTTTTCTCGGCCAGTTTCGGTTGAAAAAGAAAAACGCAGGATTTGTTGAGGGACATCGTGGAGTAGTCCCCATAGTTTCATGAAGTTCCGATAGGTGGGGGCGCTATAAGTAGCCTTCAAAATGACGTCTGTAACGGAGGTGTGCTCCAAACAGGGAGCTGTCATACGTTCCTTTTGGCGGGAAACCAGGATATCGCAGAGATCCATAGCCGGTGAGTCGTTGGACGTCTGTTATCATCGCATCAAGGTCACGCACACCTGTCCGACCTCCCTTGTGTTGGTTGGCCGGACACAGCTGTGACTCCTGCAATGTTGGAACGTGCGGACACACTCGTTTGAGGTGATCGACGGATCACCATTAAACACCTCTCTGCTCATCTGTACGTCTCTGTTCGTTGTTCTGACACTCGTTCACCTGTTGGGGTACTCAGCGGTGTGTGCACGCTGCGTTCCTTGCAGGATTGTAAGGAGCAACGAAAGACCATCATTGCGGAGTTCCTTGAGCGTTGCGAGGCAGATCGTGACGAATTTTGTCGAAAAGCATCACAAGCGATGAAATATAGGTTCACCGCATCGAACCGGAAACGAAACGGCAATCAATGGAGTGGCCTCCTCTTCGAAGAAACAAGTCAAAGCTGCACTCTCAGCTCGTGAAGTAATGACGAAGGTCTTCTGGAACTGTGAAGGCGTTATTCTGTTTGATGTCCTCCTTCATGGTGCAATGACCAAAGCGGAAGTGTACTGTGTTGCCCTCAGGAAATTGAAAAAAACGAGTTCAGCCTGTTCGTAGCCACAAATATACAAACGAACTCCTGCTTCATCATGACTACGGAAGGTGTCACACAGTTTTTCGCATCTGAGTGGAGTTGAAAAAACTTCGTTGTTCTTCCTCATCCACCCTACAGCCCAGATCTCACACCTTCCTTTTTTCCATCTGTTTGGTTCACTGAAGGATGCACTCCGTTGGTAGCAGTACGTGGATGACGGGAAGGGTATTGACGAAGCAAGACGTTGGCTCCAACGTCTACCAGGATAATTGTACCATGCGGGCTTACTCACCCTCCCAGTAAGATGGCCTAAGGCCGTAGCACTGAACGAAGATTATGTTGAAAACAGGGCTTTGTAACCGAAAGAATGGGGAGTAATATGCTGTGTTGGAAACCTGTATAAAACCGACCCGCTTTCAGAACAAAATGTGTTTCGTTACTTACCGAAAGCCCCTCGTACGATAACTAAGTAATGTAAGTGTGGAATCCGTACCAGGTCGGGTTGACAGAGGAGATAGAGAAGGTCCAAAGAAGAGCGGCGCGTTTCGTCACAGGGTCATTTGGTAAGCGTGATAGCGTTACGGAGATGTTTAGCAAACTCAAGTGGCAGACTCTGCAAGAGAGGCGCTCTGCATCGCGGCGTAGCTTGCTGTCCAGGTTTCGAGAGCGTGCGTTTCTGGATGAGGTATCGAATATATTGCTTCCCCCTACTTATACCTCCCGAGGAGATCACGAATGTAAAATTAGAGAGATTCGAGCGCGCACGGAGGTTTTTCCGGCAGTCGTTCTTCCCGCGAACCATACGCAACTGGAACAGAAAAGGGAGGTAATGACAGTGGCACGGAAGGGGCCCTCCGTCACACACCGTTGGGTGGCTTGCGGAGTATAAATATAGATGTAGATGTAAAGGGTAACGACTAACTTCAACAACGAGACAATCAATGCTTCTAAGGAATACGACATTCTGGGAGGCGAGGATCGGAGTTCACGTTCCGAGACTCCCCTCCCACGTATGAGTTTGTTTAAGGGAAACAGCGTCATTCACACAGACATACAAAATAATAAAACACTTACAACATGTAGAACTAGGCTTAGGTGTAGCATTACAAATAATGCAATGGGTATCACCTGCATAAGCACTTAAAACATGTTTTAAGTTTTACTAGTTCTTAGACAGTAGAAACAGACACACGGAATCACTCATGGTGAACTTCATTTAGTAAAATAAGAAGCCACAATTTTGTATACTACTTCAGGTGAGACAGGCTCTAACAGCACAAGCCGAACCAATAATTCATGAGTTTATTTCGCTTTAACAGTAAAAGAAAATCTGCAGATCGTTCTTTTCTTATGTTTCTGTTATTTCCTTCTAAATCACTAACATTTATTTACACCTTCCATTTCCTTGAACTAATACAATTTTCTTTGTAACCCATTGATATTACCCTGGATTTTATTGTTCAAAACAACTTTCGCTAGTAACGTGGAGCAATGTATTACATACAAAATTGCAAAATGTACAAAGATTCTAAAACCTCACACAGCAGGTCTTTGAATATGCATTAAATGAAATTGAATATTTATCAGTTTGTAAACATGTAAAGCATGTAAAATTGTTACTCAGAAAGCTGCTAAAATTATTCATAAGATTGCCCTTGTTGGCGCTGCTGACTATAAACACCGTTGCTTGTGGTGCGGTCACATCACGAAGCAATCTTCAACGCTATTGTGGGCTTCGCTACCAGCGTCAGGGCACATCGGCAGGAGAACTACAAAACAATACTGCAACGAATTCAGCGGAACGTTCGTCTGCTGCTCACCGGCGCCTTTCGCACTGCACCTGTCAAGGATTTACTGGTGATTCTCGGGACATGTCCGATGGACGTCCTGAACGTTGCAGGGCAGCACTGTATTGTTCGCGACGCGAACAATATGACCGTGTGTTCGAGATCACAGGACCTCATATTACTGATAAAAGACACTTGACTTACGAACCTGAAAATTAGATATTGGGCAGTCTGGGACACTAGAAGGACTGTAAGGCGGGTGTTAGGAACGGGCTCAAATTTCACGATATTGCCCCGAGGTATGGAGCACATATTAACAGGTCATGGTCCATATCCCAAACATCTGCTTCGAGTAGGATGTAAGAACACATCAATCTGTGAATGTGGAGAGGAAGGTTCCGCTGAGCACGTCATTTCAGTTGCCCCTATTTCCAGAATGAGAGAGACTGCAGAAAATTAAAATTAGACTGCGATCTGCAAACAATTGGGAGTGACCAAATCTTATGGAATATAGTCAATATGATTGCATATATAATATCCAAAAGGCAACTACTCAACTCTCAAAGAGTAAGTGGACACTTAGAACATTAGAATAACCTCAACAGACCACAAGAAGTGTTCCCTCCATTATAGAGAATGACAGGCACATACAAATATAATTAAGTCAAACTTTAAAATCATTTATATGCATGTTATGACCATCCAGACGGGAATGCGTAGAATCGAGGGTTGTCGAGGCATGCACATACTAGCGTGCGAAATGTGTACAGCAACAGTAGGTCTGTGAGTCGGTACAGTTACAGTTCGTCGGTAAACCTCGAGTTCCACGCGGCTGCCAGAGGCGCATCTAATAGTAAAAGCTGGAAGTTAATGCCTTTTACTTTTATGTTGTTTTTATTTGATAACTTTTTCAATGTTCTGTTTCATTTCTACGTAATACTAACAATGTTAACTCTTAGCGTATGACTATACAAATAGCAAAAAAACTGTATTTCACAATGAGTATTGAATACGTACGACGTGTTTGGAGTTTCCAGATCACAGGTCAAAAATACACAGCAACAAATTGGACTGAATTGAAATATTTGTCAACTATAAATACAAGTGGCTGCTTGAATGTCCAGAGAAGAGTATCGTGAAACGAAGAACAGAGGATAGGAATAAAATTTACGAGTCTTTAGAAAAAGCATCAGTTCATTACCCATAAGTTAAAATATTTGAACGTATTGATTCCACCTGGCGGGACCTTGGACGACGCTTAGTGCAGCCGACAGTCTGGGAATGAACTCCCAAGATCTTTTTTTTTCGGGATTGATCCACTGCAACTACACTCTTCAACAACCTCACAGAGAGAACGCCCCGTGTACCAACCAGGTGTAATTATATCTTAGATGGACTGCTTTGTATTATACTTTCAGGTCATATTACTTTTTTCTTTAAATTTGCTATATTCCATTTCATACTATTGAAGCGTACGCCATACAAACAGTTACTACCCATCAACTTGATGATATAATTCCTAAATATATTTTATTCTTTCTTGCTCTTGCCGGTTTCCAATCGTCAGATGGCTGCATTACATTTACAAGACCAACTGTTAGCCAGCTGTTGAGTGCTTTAATTGAAATGGTGGCCTAATTGAAAACTTTTTAAGCTCGTAAATTTTCAGAAAGGAAATGGAAATAGAACACAAACTCAAGTTGAAGTTGTAAGATGAAAGTGTAACTCATGTGCTTCCAGTGTGTGCGCCGTGCATGATTTAAAGGCTTGGATTTTCTCCGTGTAGTATGAAATGCTGTATTCAGTAAACATAGCGGTATCGCTATTTTGAGTGTTTGTATTTAAAGGGATTATGCAAAATATGGAAACAGCGCGAGAAATGTATGCTTGTACATAAATGCAAATGATAGCCAAACCTGCAGGTTTAATTATTATATGGCACCAATAACGGAACCTGTGCAATGTACTCAATACGCTGCAAGCGTTTTATTTATTTACTTATTTTTTTATGGAGCTTCGTACACTGTGAATTGCAGGAATTCCAAAACCAGTCATCAGTGATGGACATGCCTGTAACAGGAAAACGTGATGCCGATGCCATAAGACCCGGAGCATGGAGCAATGGAAGAATAACCTTGTCGACTGAGCCTTGTTTCATTGTGTTTCCATCTTCCGGCAACGTTTACGTCACTAGAGGAAACATGGCGGGGGTTCACCAATGAACTGGGGAGCCATATCGTGGATTTCCATGGGTCCCATGGCAACTCTGCAAGGTCACATTACTGTCAAACTTTATGGGACCGTTTTGGGTGATAATGTCCAACCCGTCGTACACTGTGTCTTCCCCAGAGGCGCTGCTGTCTTCCAAGTCGCTGTTCATCCAGCTCGCATAGTGCAGGACTGTTTCGGTGAGCACGAGGGTGAACCGTCACTTTCCCCTGGCCACCACAGGCAGCAGATCTCAATGTTATTGAGCCTCTGTGGTCTACTTCGGAGAGTAGTGTGCTTGACCGCTATTCGCTTCCATCTTCGTTATCTCAAACACCAAAATTTTAGGAGAGGAAGGCGGAATGAGTATTGAGACAGCTGGTCCGCTCTTTTCTGCCAGAGTCGTTTAAAAGAGGTGCCTATTCGCAAATTTTTTTATTTTTTATTTTATTTTTCTGAAAAAGGAGCATTTTTCAGCGGTTGGTCAGTAAAGTTTAGTTTGTTTGTATTCTTCGACACATTTTCACACTTTTATACATATGAAAAAGTAAGTATGGATAACATAATGTTAACACAAGATCAACTCCCATCCAACGCAAATTCGCTTTACCCACCTTACAGAAAAACCCACAACATTTTTAGGCTGCACTTAGAGTATGCCGAAAAGTACGGCATTTGATTTGCAAGTACAAATAATGTCGTATGACGGAATAATTTTTTGTACGGTGCTTATGCAACCAGGTGGCGCAATCGAATAATTTCCGGGTCAAGACAGCCTGTATAGGTATGAAGCGCGCATTAAATAGAGATAGCGACTCAAAAAGTTTTATTGGTGTAAAGAGGGGCCTAAAAAAGGTAGTTTGATGACCCCAGAACGCTTCGATGTGTTTACTACCTCAAATAATATTTTCACCTTAGACCGGATATCACGCAATCTGACATTCAATAATCCCTACAAAAGAATGGCTCTGACTAACAATAACCTATACCTTTCATGAATCACTCACCTCACAAAAATCTTCGTTACTCGAACTACTGCAATACAGCGAGCGCCACTACTGTCAGCTAAATAAAAGATTCTAACTACTGAAGGCACTAACTACTGATAGGCATAGTTAGCAAATCAAAGATTTTAGTAGAGAACAAACAATGTATTTACCTTAATAGTGCTCAAAAGTCATAATATGTAAATCAGTTCATGATATCCAGTCTTACAAATTTCGTTTTTCTGACCGACACACGTCCAGATCGTCCGCTCTCAAAACTCTGCCATCTCTCTCACCACATCCACCACTGATGGCGGCTCACCTCCAACCGCACAACGCTACGCGCTGTTCATATCCAACTGCCCAACACTACAATAGCAAATATTCCAACAATGCAATCCAGACACAGATTGCACACAGCACGGTCAGTGATTTTCATACAGAGCACTACGTGGCGTTACTAACATAAAAACCTAAACAGCGTACTTACAATTAATAGAACCCGAGATACGCCCGCCTGATAAACTGCATTTTAGCGCGGCGTCTTTCAAAACATTTAGGTGCCCCGTACTGTCGTGCACGGACCGATAATATCGATATGTTTTCGGCAGTAACAAATATAGGATCATAGTTGCTGAGGCACGGAAGAATCAACATTGCAGTGAGTGTCGCGCTCATCAGTATACTTTTTCTGGTGTATCAGTAGTGTGGCTTAGATTCAAGTGTTTTTGACGAGCTCGTTCTTGCTGCTAACAAATCACTTGCAGCAAGTGTGAAGCGAAGTTGCTGGGCATTTGCTCTCTCCAACTATAATTAAAATGGAATCTAATGAACAGATCCCAGCTGACATCGGCCAGAGGTCGTTTACAGCGCTGCTTACGTTCCACAACATCGAGCCAGTCATGATGCAACCTCTTCTAAGAGAGACAGTTACAATCAGCATCAGTTGGGCAGTACCAAAATGTGCTTCCAGCATCACTGTCCTCAGAATTATCGGATGGAGATGGAACAGCACCCATCTCATACTTTAGTCCCGGAGCAGTCTCATACAAGTAACATCTACTGACAAGTGTCAAGACAACTATCACCATCGTCGCGATAGGTACTCGCTCATGATCCAGATGTGCCAAAGAAGTGAAATGCGTAATAGAAATGTCGTAGTAGACGCAGATGTGTCAGATACTGCAAAAATAGACTACACTCTAGAAGTTTTAGACAGTAACATAGAAACTACAACGAGCAACCTACTTCCCAAAAGTATGGTAGTCGTAAGGGCTTGGACAGTTAAGTGAATGTAGCTGTAACTCATGCACGAAGTAACACGTTTCCTAGCAACAGGAAATACGCTAGCAAACATAACACTTATCATTTAACAAACATGGGACGTATGTTGTCTTTGTAGACGGAGGAAGTGACACTGTGGGAAAGTGGCATCCAACAGCCTTACGAAGAATGTTTTTTAAAAAAAGTAACAACTTGCCATATGAAATTATTAATATTTTAGCTGTTTACAGAAACAGATATGAAACTCAAAATAAATCTGGGACATCAGCAAACAGATTAAGATTGCGGGACGTCACTCGACAGTAAAGTAAGGAAGCTTACATCCCCAATTTTCTAACAAAGAGGCGGGGAACAATTCGTGATGTTGACACAGCATTATCTAAAAGAAATATACTTGCAGAAATGAAGGCTGAATGTTTAGTAATTGACCTCGGAAGTGTCACAAAGAAAGTAATTAGAAGTGGAAAGGTGAAAGTCCATCCAATACCTAACATTTAAATTTCAGCAACTTATGTACGTCTTGCGTTATGCGCTGCCCCATTGTTCTGTACGTCCAGTCATCCTGCACTGCCATAACTGTCTTAGATAATTCTGTTTCAGTATGATGTTGTTGTGGTCTTCAGTTCTGAGACTGGTTTGACGCAGCTCTCCATGCTACTCGATCCTGTGCAAGCTGCTTCATCTCCCAGTACGTACTGCAACCTACATCCTTCTGAATCTGCATAGTGTATTCATCTCTTGGTCTCCCTTTACGAATTTTACCCTCCAAGCTGCCCTCCAATGCTAAATTTGTGATCCCTTGACGCCTCAGAACATGTCCTACCAACCAGTCCCTTCTTCTTGTCAAGTTGTGTCAAAAACTCCTCTTCTCCCCAATTCTATTCAATACCTCTTCATTAGTTACGTGATCTACCCATCTAATCTTCAGCATTCTTCTCTAGCACCACATTTCGAAAGCTTCTATTCTCTTCGTGTCTAAGCTATTTATCGTCCATGTTTCACTTCCACATGGCTGCACTCCATACAAATACTTTCAGAAACGACTTCCTGACATTTAAATCCTTCGGCTTCCTGACGCTTAAATGTATACTCGATGTTAACAAATTTCTCTTCTTCAGAAACGCTTTCCTTGCCATTGCCAGTCTACATAATATATCCTCTCTACTTCGACCATCATCTGTTATTTTGCTCCCCAAATAGCAAAACTTCTTTACTACTTTAAGTGTCTCATTTCCTAATCTAATTCCCTCAGCATCACCCGAGTCAATTCGACTACATTCCATTATCCTCGTTTTGCTTTTGTTGATGTTCGTCTTATATCCTCGTTTCAAGATACTGTCCATTCCGTTCAACTACCCTTCCAAGTCCTTCGCTGTCTCTGACAGAATTACAATGTCATCGGTGAACCTCAAAGTTTTTATTTCTTCTCCATGGATTTTAATACCTACTCCGAATTTTGTTTCCTTTACTGCTTGTTCAATATACAGATTGAATAACATCAGGCAGAGGCTACAACCCTGGCTCACTCCCTTCCCAACCACTGCTTCCCTTTCATGTCCTTCGACTCTTATAACTGCCATCTGGTTTCTGTACAAATTGTAAATAGCTTTTCGCTCCCTGTATTTTACCCCTGCCACCTTTAGAATTTGAAAGAGATTATTCCAGTCAACATTGTCAAAAGCTTTCTCTAAGTCTACAAATGTTAAGAAACGTAGATTTGCCTTTCCTTAATCTTTCTTCTAAGATAAGTCGTAAGGTCAGTATTGCCTCACGTGTTCCTACATTTCTACGGAATCCAAACTGATCTTCCCCGAGGTCGGCCTCTACGAGTTTTTCCATTCGTCTGTAAAGAATTCGCGTTAGTATTTTGCAGCTGTGACTTAGTAAACTGATAGTTCGGTAATTTTCACATCTGTCAATACCTGCTGTCTTTGGGATTGGAATTATTATATTCTTCTTGAAGTCTGAGGGTATTTCGCCTGTCTCATACGTCTTGCTCACCAGATGGTAGAGTTTTGTCAGGACTGGCTCTCCCAAGGTCGTCAGTAGTTCTAATGGAATGATGTCCCGGGGCCTTGTTTCGACTCAGGTCTTTCAGTGCTCTGTTAAACTTTTCACGCAGTATCATATCTCCCATTTCATCTTCATCTAAATCCTCTTCCATTTCCATAATATTGTCCTCAAGTACATCGCCCTTGTATAGACCCTATATACTCCTTCCACCTTCCTGCTTTCCCTTCTTTGCTTAGAACTGGGTTTCCATCTGAGCTCTTGATATTCACACACGTGGCTCTCTTTTCTCCAAAGGTCTCTTTAATTTTCTTGTAGGCGGTATCTATCTTACCACCAGTTTGATAAGCCTCTATATCCTTACATTTGTCCTCTAGCCATGCCTGCTTAACCATTTTGCACTTTCTGTCAATCTCATTTTTTGGACGTTTGTATTCCTTTTTGCCTGCTTCATTTACTGCATTTTTATATTTTCTCCTTTCATCAATTAAATTGAACATTTCTTCCGTTACCCAAGGATTTCTACTAGCCCTCGTCTTTTTACCTACTTGATCCTCTGCTGCCTTCACTATTTCATCCCTCAGAGCTACCCATTCTTCTTCTACTGTGTTTCTTTCCCCCCTTCCTGTCAATTGTTCCCTTATGCTCTCCCTGAAACACTGTACAATCTCTGGTTTAGTCAGTTTATCCAGGTCTCATCTCCTTAAACTCCCACCTTTTTGCAGTTTCTTCAGTTATAATCTACAGTTCATAACCAATAGATTGTGATCAGAGTCCACATCTGCCCCTGGAAATGTCTTACAATTTAAAAACTGATTCCTAAATCTATTTCAGTGTATAATAACGTATTAATCGTCGTTACGCTAAAATCTCGCATAGCGGGAATCTCAGGTGCATTCCTTGAAACGGAAAAACAAGCAGCCACTGATTGCAGTTGCTCAGTTTGTACGCAGCACGTGGCTCCTAATTCCAGGGGAGCCTGCAGCAATTCTTGCGCCTCTGATGCCCCCATCACTGCGACCACTACATGCCCAAGCTGTTGCCGATGTTCCTACGACACAACTGCTCTCTACTTGTCACTGACCTAAAGTATGCGAGAAACCAAAGGATATGAACTTGGTAGAAAAACGGCTACAGCAGGGACCTAAGCAAATAGTTATATCGGTTCCAGCTCCCATATCTTAGAAAATTAAAAGATGCATTTTCAGTTCGTACAGTCCCGATTATTCTGATGTGTTATGTGAATGAATGATCCAAAGAGTTCTATAAAAACAATCCAGATCCTCTACTCCACTAATAACATCTCACCGTGATCGACATGCTGCTATTAACAACATTTGTGCTCCAGTAACGCAGATCTTTCTTCCCCTAAATTACCAAACAGATGTGGACACGGCATAGGCTCTTATACGAAAGGCTATTGAACACTTCTACAAACCTGGCAATGGCCTTTCAAATCCCCCAGTGGAATGCACGATCAGCGTTCTCGAAGAAAGAAAGTCTTCATAGGGAGGGGGCTTAGCAGCAACCACATATCATTAACCTGTATTTATGAAGCTTGGTTTAAGCCATCTAATCGAATAGAACTCCAAGGATATTCAACAATTAGAAACGGTGACCTTTGCTTTCGTGGGTAAGTGCTCTACCGACTTCCTTTCTTTCTTTTTTTAAGGAAAAGTCCTCGCTGGCATTTGATTGCAGATTATAGAACAAAGTCGTCCAAATGCCTTTGAGCACTAAGGGACTTAACTTCTGGCGTCATCAGTCCCCTAGAACATAGAACTACTTAAACCTAACTAACCTAAGGACATCACACACATCCATGCCCGAATCAGGATTCGATCCTGCGACCGTAGCAGTCGCGCGGTTCCAGACTGTAGCACCTAGAACCGCTCGGCTGCAGATTATAGGCTGCACAGGCAGATTCCAAACGAAAAAAGAATGTTACGAACAAAAATAAGAGCAAATGAAAAAGTCAGTACGACGTTTAAAATAACGCGTCAAAGAATCGTAAAAAGTTACATTTAGAGCAACTAATTGAACAAAAATAATAATCAAACGCTTTTGATGAGATTTAGAAATCGCAAAAAAATTTCTACACGTGATGAATTTTTTTTTCATACCAAATTTTTTTTGTTATTTGTTTGGATCACATAGGATGCCCTCCAGGCGAAAAATAATGATGTGTAATTAGCATCAATAACAAACAAAACAAAAAGGGAATTAAAGACTCTGAACCGCAAGGCAGTCAGACATGTTACAGGCACGTTTTCTCGAAGAATATTCCATTTTGCAGGTACATTGGGCCGAGTCCTAGTACTACACAATCACACTGAAATCATCTTCTCATACCTGGGACACCTCAGCTGCACCACCCAGAAAGTTGGCATAGTATTACGGTATCGCGGATGGTGCACGAGAAAAGTAAAGCGATCTTGCACGAACGTCCAAACATCAAGAACACTCTTGTCGTCTTCATGGAACAAATAAGAGATCGAGAGGCCTTTTATCCAGATCACAGCGTTGGTCTTCGTATTTGGGAAATAAGTCTCATCTGGGAACAGAAGTGATTTCGGTGTAATGGCTTGGGGAGCCGAAGAATGATAATTGCTCCATTAATGGTCAAGCTCCATCTTGAAGTGATAAATTTGATCATGTTGCCATTGTAGATTTCTAATAAAAGGTCAAACCTACGTAGAAGAAAAGCAAGCATCTTCTGACTCAGCTGCCACACCTCTGCAGAAGATCTACACGTCAATCGATGTTCGTCCGTATCAAGCGTGTGGCAATGAGGGCACAGCGGTGAATCTGTCATTTTTATGTCATGTAGACGAAGTTGTGTCCTGTATTTTCCATTAACGACCAGATACCAAGGCGCAAGAGCGCTCGTGTCGAGGAGGACGTGGTGCACAGAACGCCAAACCAAGGGCCATGCGATCATATCGGTTTTCCACAACATGCCGAGTGTGATTTCTCATCATTAGGTGGTAAACAACATGTGCCGTAGGCTTCCCGGCACTAAGCAAATCGGCATGGGCGTAGCTGTATTCGATAAAAAAGGTCCTGACATGTGAGAGAATGGAAGAAATATGGGCTACTGCAACGGTTGCCACATGAGAGGAAGGGGGCCAGTTCGTCAGTCAGGTTTTCCGATTATCCGGTTCGGCGGCGGTTACACGATTTAACCATCGTACTTACATAAAGGGCAGTTGCTCTCTCTTGGACGTTGACAAGGCCGAGGCCGCCATCTTGATGAGGAAGTGTCAGCGTGTCGTAGCGACACTTTGAAGATAAGATCCGCGCTTACGGAGTAGCTGAACGTGGCCTGCAGTCTGTGTGCCATTGCCTTTGACATCGGTAAAATCTGTGCTAAATGGAGTAGTCCGAGACTACATGAGTGTTAACAAAATCCACCTGTTGCAACTTGTCCAATGCTCTCAGGGGGTTGCACGAACGTTCGTACGGATAGCTTAAAGCAGGAGTTTGTAGTTAAAAGAGATCGTGCGCTGTATATCAAGCGTGAATGTGATCCCCAAGATTTGAGCTTGTCAAGTAAGGGCAATGGAGCCACACTCCCTGCTCGCTGGCGTCTACCGACAAACGTAGTACTAGATTTCGTCACTTTCACACAGCTAACCGCAACAGTCCCGTAGTGGTTGATCCATGCCAGTGCCACTCGCACTTCATTCTCCGATAGAATGAAGAACATCATGTTATCCGCATAGGAGCGGCAGATGAAAGCATGCCCTCTGTTATCCCTGTCAACCGGCTCCTCAAATCGTGTGAAAGTGGCTCAACCACGATGACGAGAAGGAGCATCGACAGCGGACATCCTTGACGAACCGACCGCATGATATTAATAGGGCCCGCTACACGGCCATTGACCAGTACTCGCGACGTGGCACCTCGGAGGATCCGCAAGACGCTGTATATAAATATGTGGGGGAGGGCCATCCGTCGGAGTACGTTTTCTAGAAAGTCATGACTCACTCTATCAAAGGCGTGGTCGAAGCCCACGGCGACTGCGGCAGGTCGTGGCCGGGGCTATGACGTCACGATAATCTCTGAACTCCAACTGAATGTTACTGTCACCACCAAAGCAGGGATATGACTTGAGGGATGACGCGCAGCAGGCGGGAGGCAAGAATCCGAGAGTAAAAATCTTCAAGTCACAATTTAACATGGTCAACGGCCGATAGTGTCCAACTCCCCTACCTCCCGACGGCTTGGGGACCGGGACAAGCAAACCTTCTACGAATTCGGGTGGGAGGGGAAGGTCAGTGTTCATCAGTTCTTTATTCATCGCAGTCCAGCGTGAACCAATGGTGTCGTGGAATGTGCGGTAAAACTCCAGCGGAAACCCGTCGGGACCAGGGGCTTTGTTGGCCTCATCCTTATGAAGAGCGTCGGTGACGTCATCATCAGTAACTGTCACTGTGAGGCTCGCCGCAGGAGCCCCGTCAAGGGTACTTTTCAAGGAACGGAGGACATCAGTCATTACCGCCATTTTCCGGTCCTCTGCTGCATAGAACCGTTTGTAGTGATCCACAAAGGCGTTTACGATATCATTCTGGGACGTCAATCGTCGTCCATCTGGCATGTCGGAGGCTTTTACCAGCTTTCTCCGACACCGTTGCTCCTCGCAGATAATATGTTGCATGGACGGGGGTTCTCCTAGTACACAATCTTTCGTGTGCTACTGTGCCTTCAAGGCGGTGAGATATAAGAGAAATTATCTTCGCCTTAATCCACTGAATTTTAACCTGTCGTTGAGCAGACAGGCCATGGCTTCGCGGAGAACTGCGAAATAGTATTCCATGTTATGTCGTTGCCACAGCATTTTGTCGCGATCGTAATTCATCATCCAAAGACGTGAAGCAGGCTTGGTGCAGTCGAGCCACCACTGGAGAGTTGAAGGATACGCTGAAAGGCGTCTTACACAGTTTTTCCACGTCGTTTCTATGACCTGCCTGCTTTTCGGATCTTTGAGATGGGCGACATTCAGTTTCCACAGGCCTCGACCGCGCCACACCTTCTGCCTCTGGAGTGAAACAGTGCAAATGTAAGATATGGTCGGAGAAGGCGGTAGGCCATAAATCAGCCTAAAGCGTGGCTGTTACGATTCCTTGGGAAACGTAGACACAGTCAAGACGACTCGCTGAATGGCTGGTGACGTACGTGTATCCAGGTCGATCACTATGCACGCGGCCCCAACTATTGGTGAGGGCAGCTTGAGTTCCTGGCATATGGTGAAATGGGGATGTTTGTCCTTCTGGGATAACACACAATTGAAGTCGCCGCCAAGAATAATATACTCGTAGCGGCCCAGAAACAAAGGAGCGACCTGTTCTGAATAAAATCGCGACCGTCGCTTGGCCCTGTCCGAAGCAGCGTAAACATTGATGATTCGGACACCGTGGAAAGTCACAGCAAGACCCCTAGCCGATGTTTGGTAAATCGCGTCGTCTACCTCAGTGCCTTTGTAAGGTGTTAGGCAAATCCAACACCTTCCATGAAAACCATGACATGATAGAAAATCCAGCAGTATGTCACATAGCTCCAAACAAATCCTGACATTAAATTAACCAAAGTAATACGATCAACGAGTGAGCAAATGGAATACCACAAACTAACACAAGAACGCCTAAATGCATGTCATACCTTCCCACCGTGAAACAGACGCAATTTCGAGGGGAGAAAAGAGAGCAGAAGCCGAGAGCAGAATCGTGTAGGTTAGGAGGCCCTACGATAAGAGACGGACACCCACGTCGCCAGCTGACCGCCAAAACCACCCCCCCCCCCCCAGCTGCCCTCCAGAAGAACAGTATAGATCTTATGATAACACTAAAAGGGCCACACCTGCTGCAAGTTTTAGCTTGAGACTTTTTCGCGTCTCTGTTACGTTGCAAACGTTAAAAACATTGCCCCACCACGAAAAGTATAATGTTTCTCATTGGATAGACAGAATTTTGTAGGCGGAGCTTAAGATTAACATTGAGACCCTGATTGGTCAGTTGAAAACACAGCCAGATAGCCTTTTTTTTTAAACCAACTTCGGTAAATTGTAGTAAGGAGAAGTTAGAAGAAAGTGCTTCCGAGACGGCGAGGTGTGGAGCTATGCCGCCCGCCGCCCCCTGATGCTGCCTAAACACCGACAAGGTAATGAACGCACGCGATACCGCATTTTGAGCGCATAAGGCTTCACTCAGAACTACAGAAGTCTCATCTGTTACACCCCCGTTTTGCGTAATACTAGTGTCGATCGTCAATTAAAGCTCATGGTATTCACATTTGCTACATGAAGTAAAAATCTGAAAGGCGATGATTTTTCTGTTACATAATTATTGAGAAATCACATCAGCCACTGTAATTTACGACAAGTTAAATAAGTAATTAAAGATAATTGAGGGTCACTGTAGACCATTTTGATAGTTTTCTCTTTTTATGAAACTTAACTTAAACCTAGATTATAGATGTGGTATGGCATAGGTCATCCTTCGATCCATTAGAACTTGGAAATCCGTTCAGGGAATATTCGTTCACATTTTTGTTGAACGCAGTTGGTTTTTATCATCCTGTATTAAAATATTTCCTTTTATCAATAGTGCAATTTATAAACAATGTTTTGTGAGCAGAATAAAATTTGCAATGGTAAACTTAACTGTTTTTTCGACGTTATTTTACCAGCTAACTAAAAATAGGAAAGCCTTGAACCCCTTCCACTAAATTTAGTTAGTATTAAGATTCTTTTACAGGGAGTGCAGTAAGGTTGACGCTGAAATCATTAAGTATCTGATTATATCATCGCTAGTCTCGCTGAACTCTTCTGAACTCTACATGTCATGTGTGGTCTGGCGTCTCCTTACCAGAAACAGGTCCCAGGTTCAAACTAGTCAATTCCCTAAAAACACGCTCAGAGCGTCGTTGCGCGAAAGTAGTAGGGAGACACGACATAGAACAAACAGACTGTAACAACAACAACGCTGTACTATTGCACATATAAGTAAATTTTTTTTCCATCTGATTTTTCGATAAATTAGTGTAATGGATGTTCTGATTTCAATTCTTTTTTGTTTCATGCCATTATGTTAAGGAAACTGTAAACAAATTTCAATGTGAATATTAATGTTTATGTCAAATGTCAAGCAATATTGTAACAGAATTGAAATGTAAGAAACGTTGAAACTGTTGTAAGATGTTTATAATTGTAACTGTGCGTCTGGTCCATACGTAGGCAATGTGTTAGGATATGTTGAATGCAAAACCTCGGGTGAATACCCTGTCTGTAAGGGAGCGGTAAAAGGTGGATGGCAGGCGAGCGCGGGAAAATGCACGCGGGCACTGCACGGCACAACGGGCTCAGCAGTAGTAGTTGGAGTTTGGCATTGGTCTGAGCAACACGTTCTGGATCGAGGAGGCTCTCCTGGAAGACGCAGTTTCATTGAGCCTCGGGTATGCCGTTCCAACACCCATACAGCATGGCAAAATTCCATAGGCACCAAACGGAAAAGTATTGCGACGCTATGAAGAAATAAAGTGCCGATATGTCAAGAGCCATAGGTGTGGTTGTGTGTGTGCTCTGTGCCTCGCCATCTCGCCGCCCGCCAACCGCCGCATCGATACTAGCAGGTTGAAACTTTTAGTACTGTATTCGTACGGACCAGTGTTACTTTTGTTCCATACTGTTCAATAACAACTTAAATTTTACCAGAACTGTCCTATCATTTAATTATCCTCACAATTAACCTAGATAGGGTCCTTTCCAAATGTTGTGCAATCCGAGTGTCCCGAAATGAAAAATTAAATTTTGTGTTAATAATAATTACTTGCAGACCTAACTATGTAAGAATGGTGTTTAAAGAACTGTTTTGTTAATGAACCAGAAAATGAATAACGAAGGTCTCACAAAGTTGGAAGATAACTTTGATATTGATTTAGTAATGAAGTTTAATTATTTCGAGACAGATATAAAGGTATTTAAATGAGTAGGAAATAAGATAATGAGAGTAGTAACTCATTTATTGGAAATCTTGAGCGCATAACGGTGTCAGTAATTAATTTTTTTAATACAGTGATCACAACAGTTTCAGGGTTCCCCCCCCCCCCCCTTCTTTTTATTCATTTGAATTCTGAAGTGCTCTAAATTGATTTGACCAGTTCAATAGATTTTCTGGTTCTAAAATTTACTATATTATGCGGTGTTACTACGTGTATTTTTGCATGAATGTACATCAACTTGTACAGGGAAGAAACTCAGTTAATGTCTAATTAGGCTGGCGACCGTATTATTAACAAATTGGTAGCATCTTCTGTGTCGCTTGTTGTCCGTCCTGACGTGTAGTTGTATTTCGGACTTATTTGACGTATCATTGTTATCACAGAGTGGGTGTAAGTCTGATTTGCCTCCATTCAGGTACACGCGGTCAATATCTATACAAAAATCCTGTCTCGTAAGGTAAACCCCACTCACTTACCATAGTACAGGCTTTAATGAGTATTGTGTGCCACGCGCGCACGTTACAAGACACCACGCAGAATGTTAGACCTTCCTTTAAAAGAATAGCCGACCCACTGCCACCGTCAGCACACGGCGTGAGGTAAGAAACGTAGCCATACATATTAGGAAACGTCGCTAAGCGAACTTCCTGCAGAAGGGCATCATCGAGTTCCGACGGCCTAAATATTTTACGGAGAAATTGTAGTTTGATAGGGGTTCCAATGGTGTTGACACTGGTGGAACCAATCCTGTATGCTTGTTGCGGAATTGGGACAACTGGGACGCTCATGGAGGTACGAAGAGCAGCAGTGAAGAGGAACGTTGTCCCAACAGGCTGCATATCCCCATCCAGTGACGCTATCGATTAGCAGTCGTGGGTTGGAGCAGCAGCATTCACTACTGTCACAACGCTGGGTGTTTCGTTGTCTACATCGTCAGACCACTCAAAGGTGCGTGGATGGTGTGTGTCCAGTGGAGTACCTGCGGAGTCGGAAGAAGCCGGCCGTGGTGGCCGAGCGGTTCTAGGCGCTTCAGTCTGGAACCGCGTGACCGCTACGGTCGCAGTTTCGAATTCTGCATCGGGCATTGATGTGTGTGATGTCCTTAGGTTAGTTAGGTTTAAGTAGTTCTAAGTTCTAGGGGACTGATGACCTCAGATGTTAAAAGTCCCATAGTGCTCAGAGCCATTTTGAAGTCCGAAGCCGCTGTCATGTCGGCGATGGAAGATTGGTGCTGGCTCAGCTGCTGTTCAACGTCCGTACGTACAGCGCCTGGTGCATGCGAAGATGGTTGTACCTCCGACGGGGGGCAGGCTGGTACTTCCAAAAAAAAAATGGCTCTGAGCACTATGGGACTTAACTTCTGTGGCATCAGTCCCCTAGAACTTAGAACTACTTAAACCTAAGGACATCACACACATTCATGCCCGAGCCAGTATTCGAACCTGCGACCGCAGCAGTGGCTACGTGAAGTAAAAATCTGAAAGGCGATGATTTTTCTGTTATATAATTATTGAGAAGCCACACTGCCCCCCGTCGGAGGTACAACCATCTTCGCATGCACCAGGCGCTGTACGTATGGACGTTGAACAGCAGCTGAGCCAGCACCAATCTTCCATCGCCGACATGACAGCGGCTTCGGACTTCAAAATGGCTCTGAGCACTATGGGACTTAACATCTGAGGTCATCAGTCCCCTAGAACTTAGAACTACTTAAACCTAACTAACCTCAGGACATCACACACATCAATGGCCGAGGCAGAATTCGAACCTGTAGCGCCTAGAACCACTCGGCCACTCGGGCCGGCTGGTACTTCCACCACGAAATCGTCCACTGGGGGAACATTTTGAGAGTTGTGATCCTCGTAGTCTTGAGACTGCGTCAGACGGTGCGATCCGCCGTTTCCGACGTCTCTTCGGCGACCGTTGCTTGCCCACGAGATCTTCAGTGTCCGAAGACGCCTGGGGATCCGGTTGGTCAGGCACAAAAACATCGGTAGACACAACCATGGAGTCAAGGGCCATACCCTGCACTAGAGATCGCTCACCATTGCACATGGCGGGAGGAGGAGACAAGGGCGTCGGTCCGTCCGCAACAGCCTGAGGCCTACTGCAGGCTACGATGTGTCAGTAGTCCTGCCAGTGGTGACCGCGGACGGGGGTCGTTATGGAGAACTTCGACAAACGTCAGCGGCAGCGTCGTCGGAGCGGTCGTCGCCTGCAGGTCCCCAGGCGGTAACTGTGTGATCCTGGGTTGCAGTCAACTGTAACGGAGGTGTCATTCTTTCCCACATTCTGAGCGTGTCTTCGGCTGGCCATCACAAATTATAATTGCACGGCAGCCACCAATATATAAGGAGGACGGCACATGTTTGGTTAGCTCTGTGCGGATCTGTCGTACTCCATTGAGAACCGGGTATGTAGTGAATTGAACCCACTTTTCAGCTGTATGACTAATCTCCTTTCCATATGGGCGGAATGCCGATACTACTACCTCTGAAGGCACCTCGAAATCGAGTTCAAATACACGGATCGCCCGCAGTTCAAGTCCCGCAAGTTCCACAGTTACGTCACCGATGTGTCCATCAGAGTAACGGAACTTTAGAGCACTTTGAGTTGCATTTAGAACTTTGTCACATATGTCTTCGTTAACGAATATCACGTATACCACAATGCTCACCATAGACTGTTCGATGTCAGGTACTTTTGGTCAGTCATGCTCATGTGATTTCAGTGTCGATTTTCTGTGGGCATATGCCATTCTCTTTCGAAGCAAATATAGCGCGCTAAGACGGCAGAATCACGTAAACAGCTGCGCGATCGAGCTGTGCGGCGTGGACGTAAAAAATGGTTCAAATGGCTCTGAGCACTATGGGACTTAACATCTGAGGTCTACTTAAACTACTTAAACTTAACTATCCTAAGGACATTACACACATCCATGCCCGAGGCAGGATTCGAACCTGCGACCGTAGCGGTCGCGCGGTTCCAGACTGAAGCGCCTAGAACCGCTCGGCTACTGCGGCTGGCGAAGCAACCTATAGGTTGTGATGAATGAGTTTGCGATGGTCAAAATAAGTGACATAAATAGCCGTATAATAAGACTGCATTGCCTTAGAAGCTAACGTTATTATCCCACAAAGGGACCATAGATCTTAGCATATGACATAAATGTCAATTTGATTGGCCTGTCTGTTCCTGAGAGAGAGGGGTCTTAACAGAAAGGCAGCAGACAGTCTGAGAACAAGTGACAAAAAATTTTTTCGCATGATATAATTACAAATTAACACTTTCGGATATTTTGCTTTTGTTTTACTATGAAATCGTGCTTCTTGTCTAAGGCGCTGCAGTCATGGACTGTGCGGCTGATCCCGGCTGAGGTTCAAATTAGATTAGATTAGAATAATACTAGTTCCATGGATCATGAATACGATATTTCGTAATGATGTGGAACGAGTCAAATTTTCCAATACACGATATAATTAAGTTAATTCAACAACATAATTAAGTTAATATAACAACTTTTTTATTTTATTTTTTTCCTTAATTTATATCTAAAAATTCCTCTATGGAGTAGAAGGAGTTGTTATTCAGAAATTCTTTTAATTTCTTCTTAAATACTTGTTGGTTATCTGTCAGACTTTTGATACTATTTGGTAAGTGAGCAAAGACTTTAGTGTCAGTATAATTCACCCCTTTCTGTGCCAAAGTTAGATTTAATCTTGAATAGTGAAGATCATCCTTTCTCCTAGTATTGTAGTTATGCACGCTGCTATTACTTTTGAATTGGGTTTGGTTGTTAATAACAAATTTCATAAGAGAGTATATATACTGAGAAGCTACTGTGAATATCCCTAGATCCTTAAATAGATGTCTGCCCTCCCTCGGGCTTGCGTGTGCGTGTTTGTCCTTGGGATAATTCAGGTTAAGTAATGTGTAAGCTTAGGGACTGATGACCTTAGCAGTTAAGTCCCATAAGATTTCACACACATTTGAACATTTTTTTCTTGCTTCTTGGCAAATTTCATGATTCAAGGTCAACAGGCAGTACACAGTAGGTTTCGATGAGTGACTTTGCGAGTATCAAAATACACTAACGGAAAAAAATTTCAACACCAAGAAGTAATTAATGTAAAATAATGAAATATCGGGAATAAATTTGTCTAGGTAACAAATTTAAGTGATTAACGTCGCAAGTTCCATGCTAATGTAAGCGTGATAACAATGCTGGTAGATCCAAATGGTTCAAATAGCTCTAAGCACAATGGACTTAACATCTGAGCTCATCAGTCCCCTAGACTTAGAACTACTTAAACCTAACTAACCTAAGGACATCACCCACATCCATGCCCGAGGCAGGATTCGAACCTGCGATCGCAGCAGCCGCATGGTTCCGGACTGAAGTGCCTAGAACCGCTCAGCCACCCCGGCCGGCGGTGGTAGATTAATATCCGGTGTATTTGTTGGAATGCTGAGTTGAAGAAGGCAGACGTTGATACATCACGCGTCGGAAGTCAGTTTGTGTGATGGAGTACCATACCTACTGCACTTGATCGGTTATTTCACTTTGTCACTCAATACAGGGGCGATTAATGCTGGTTGTGATGGCGCTGGAGTTGTCGTCCGGTGATGTACCATACGTGCTCGATTGAAGACAGATCTGGTGATCGTGCAGGCCAAGGCAACACGTCGCCACTCTTTACAGTAGGTATGTGGGCGAGCGTTACCCTTTTGGAAAACAACCCCTGGAATGCTGTTCATGAATGGCAGTATAATGCCTCGAATCATCAGATAGAAGTACAAATTTGCCGTCAGGATGCCGCAAGACCATAAATCCAGGTGTACATCCATTGTGTCTAGGCGCACACCGGGCCTCCTTCTAACCAACACACAGTAATCACCTGCACCGTGGCAGAAGTGGTTTCCTTAAGAATACACAACAGACCTCCACTCCGCCCTCTTCGCTTGATACTACCGAAGTCTGAAACGACGGTGGTTTGTGGTCATTGGAATGCACGCTACAGTGCGTCTCGCTTGGAGCTGTCCTTGAAGAAACCGATTTGTAGCAGTTCGTTGCGTCACTGTGGTGCCAACTGCTGTTAGAATTGCTGCTGCAGACGCAGTACGACGCGCCCCAGCTATTCGCCGAACACGATGTTGTTTCCTCTCCGCAGTGCCACGTGTCCGCCCGCGACCGTAACGTCGCGTGGCTGCCTCTGCCAGCAATACATGCAAAAAAAGACACCTATCACTTTCGTATATTTCGCACAACTGCTTTTTGGTGTTGACATTTTTTCTGTCAGTGAATCTGAGAAAATAGCAGTATGTTTTCTTGCATTGACTTAAAAGCTTCACATTTTGACATCGCTAAGGGAACGTAGCCCTTAAAATGTGATATAAATTACAACTTGATACGTCTAAGGGGGTTAACAGATGGATGGATGGTTAAAAAAAAAAGTTTTTTCGTGTGATGTGATTACAAATTAGCAACTTTCAGATTTTTCCCTTTGGCTGTAGTGTAAACACCCAAAATAATTTTATTCAGATTGGTAATAGATGTGGAAGCCTTCGAACATTTGTTTCATCATTTTGAGCTTCTACATAATTCTTTCGTTGTCTGGAGGGCAGAAACTCCTTGTAGCTGTCATGAATTGTGTTTGAGACTAAATTTATTTGATTACTTGAATATGTCCACTTCACTGGATCTCGGACTGCGTTATATAAATTGTCTAGTGTTTGTCCAGGACACGTATCTAAATCATGCAAATGTGTGTTCATTAGATCCTGTCTCTCAACAACTGCATTCTTAGAATTAGATTTTCACTCTGCAGCGGAGTGTGCGCTGATATGAAACTTCCTGGCAGATTAAAACTGTGTGCCGGACGGAGACTCGAACTCGGGACCTTTGCCTTTCGCGGGAAAAATGCTCTGCCAACTGAGCTACCAAAGCACGACTCACGCCCCGTCCTCACAGCCTTACTTCTGTCAGTACCTCGTCTCCTACCTTCCAAACTTTACAGAAGCTCTCCTGCGAAGGTAGTAGACGAGGTACTGGCAGAAGTAAAGCTGTGAGGATGGGGCGTGAGTCGTGCTTGGGTAGCTCAGTTGGCAGAGCATTTTGCCCGCGAAAGGCAAAGGTCCCGAGTTCGAGTCTCGGTCCGGCACACAGTTTTAATCTGCCAGGAAGTTTCAACTGCATTCTTGCCTTTGTTTGTGATTTGGACCCACACTCCCTAAATGCGTTGGATAAGGACCACGCCCGCCGCCCAAGTTCTCATGCCTCATCTCTAGCCTCCTTGTGTTGTCGGTGGGGAGCGGGCATACACTGCAGTCCTCACCGCTGTTTTCCTATTCCGTACAGTCATCCGACATCTCATCAGTTGGCGTTTGAGCAGTTTGTTCTTTCCTTTCAAGGCCAATATCTGGTCTATTTTCGTATCTTTAGCCAGTAGGCTGCAGATCTGTACCTAACGGTAATAGCTATAGGACAAGTGCAGAAAATGTGTCACACCTGATTATTTCTTTGTTTATTTTTGTTGCGCCGAGTATGTAAGATTATCGGACGCTTCATTCACACATCTGGTCGGCGCTGATGGTTCAAATGGTTCTGAGCACTATGCGACTTAACTTCTGAGGTCATCAGTCGCATAGAACTCGGAACTAATTAAACCTAACTAACCTAAAGACATCACACACATCCCATGCCCGGGGCAGGATTCGAACCTGCGACCGTAGCGGTCGCTCGGTTTCAGACTGTAGCGCCTAGAATCGCACGGCCACTCCGGCCGACGTCGGCGCTTAATAAAGGCATTGTTTGTTAGAACGATGCTGCGAGTGCAGTAAGACACTGATTGCCTTTATTTACTGTATTAACATTTAATCTATTGGGATTGTGCTCACCTTTCTGTCTCCTTCGCCGACCGCGGTGGCTACGCGGTTCTAGGCACTGTAGTCCGGAACCGCGCAACTGCTACGGTCGCAGGTTCGAATCCTGCCTCGGGCATGGATGTGTGTGATGTTCTTAGGTTAGTTAGGTTTAAGTAGTTCTAAGTTCTTGGGGACTGATGACCTCAGATGTTAAGTCCCATAGTGCTCAGAGCCATTTGAACCCTTTTTTTTCTGCCTCCTTCAGTTATGATGCCTGAGTTATGCAACCTCCCTCAAAGGCGTGATTAAGTTAATTATGTGTTCCGACCAAAGTTACTGACTTATCTTCAAGATGTATAAATTAACGTAAGCCGTAGTAACCACGCAGCTGTATATTCATTAAAAAAAATTCTGTAGAATTTCCGACAAGAGTTTTCTTCAAGTATGATTTGAAAACTATTTTTGTTACTCAGGAAGTATGTGGTGTCACCGCCAGACACCACACTTGCTAGGTGGTAGATTAAATCGGCCGCGGTCCATTTAGTACATGTCGGACCCGCGTGTCGCCACTGTGTGATCGCAGACCTAGCGCCACCACAAGGCAGGTCTCGTGATACGAGCAAGCTCTCGCCCCAGTTGTACGGACGACCTAGCTAGCGACTAGATGTACGAAGCCTTTCTCTCTCATTAGCCGAGAGACAGAATAGCCTTCAGCTAAGTTAATGGCTACGAACTAGCAAGGCGCCATTAGCCTTACAGTGATTGTAATTAAAGTCTCCTGTGTATCGTCAAGAGCGATGTACCACAATGATTGATTAAAGATAAGTATTAATCCAGCTACGTACTTTTCTTCATAGCATTAATTACGTAGCCTGTTCCAGTACTTCACGCCCGTCTGCGTTAGTCTAGCGTGCATTTTCAGCCATCTCGATATACAAGGTGTTGGCCCAGCTGCCGACACATCAAAGTATTCCATATCATTGGGTACATTATCACAGATTTCTCAGCCAATGTCAAGATAATGAAAGATAATGAAGAGTATGTTTAATAGTATTGTAATTATTAGCATAATTATTGGTTTTAAGGCGTGATTGGTTACCTATAATAAATTTCAAGGCCTGACTCCTTGTGTTTACACATCTTCCCGGTACAAATGTGTCCTGTCAGTGATAAAGTACAAGGAAGTGAGAACAAATATGGAACTCTCATTCATAAAATACAAGGAACGGAGGACAAATCTGGAATCTTTGTAGTGTGATTTCTTTTGGTGTTCTCCCGGAATGAATTAACTCAATGGTAAAGTTCGAATATCAGTCCTGCCATCGTCATTTAAGTTTCTTAGGGGCATCAGAATGAAAGGATGGCTGGTGTTAATATGCCTGCCATTCTTCGACATTCTATAAGGGTGCAAAATAATGAAAGGTAATGAAGGATGTTGTTGTTTGCAGGACAGAGACTCCCTGTAGTCATCATAAACTATGTTTGAGACAGGATTTGTTTGAGTGTTTAAAATCTGGAATCTTTGTAGTGTGATTTCTTTTGGTGTTCTCCCGGAATGAATTAACTCAATGGTAAAGTTCGAATATCAGTCCTGCCATCGTCATTTAAGTTTCTTAGGGGCATCAGAATGAAAGGATGGCTGGTGTTAATATGCCTGCCATTCTTCGACATTCTATAAGGGTGCAAAATAATGAAAGGTAATGAAGGATGTTGTTGTTTGCAGGACAGAGACTCCCTGTAGTCATCATAAACTATGTTTGAGACAGGATTTGTTTGAGTGTTTAAACATGTCGACATAATATCTGTAATTAAAAAAAATGGTTGAAATGGCTCTGAGCACTATGAGACTTAACATCTGAGGTCATCAGTCCCCTAGAACTTAGGACTACTTAAACCTATCTAAACTAAGGACATCACACACATTCATACCCGAGGCAGGATTCGTACCTGCGACCGTAGCGGTCGCGCGGTTCCAGACTGAAGCGCCTAGAACCGCTCGGCCACGCCGGCCGGAATCTGTAATTGAAGAAAATGTCACTAAACATTACTTCCACTTTATGCTCCTAGAGCAGTGAACAACTGATGCAAGAAGCACTTTCTCCAGAAGCCTACAAAAATATAAGTGCAAGCAACGAAAGATCTTCGTAATTGCTCTAGATATATCGCTAAAATACACGAGGCAGCAGATTCGTTTTTGAACGAAATTATTTTGGGACGAAAGAGGAATTTTCATATTAATCAGCAACTCTACTGGGTTGAAACGGATTTGATGCAGTTCTTTCGACGTCGCTTTCGGTCCGTTTAACTATTTGTCTTGTAGCAGAGCGGTTTGTGTGTCACATATTCACCTTCGTCCCGAGACCGCTGAGCGCTGTACACAGCAGCAGATGTGCTTGTTTGCGTCTTAGTCAACAAATCTTTGACGTCGCATGACTGTTCCGGAGATAACAATGGGTTTAGGTGCGACGTCGTGACCTGGACGCAGTGCTCTGGATCAGCAGAAAGTCACACGTGGCTCCAAAATAGACTCCGTTTGTGTTGTGAGTCACAACGATAAACAGGGCGCTGTCACAATGTTGTTTTGTGTACTGTACGGCCCAATACTCAATAGGCGTTGTCCAGCAGAGAATATCTGTCCAAAAGAGTGTGTATTTAGTGCCCGAAGAGGCCGTGAAGATTTTTGTTAATAATTACTGGCAGATCTAGCTCGTGATGCAAAAATGTGTGCAGTATTTAAAGTAAATACTGCTTTAAAATAAAAGCATAAGCAGTATTACAATTTTATTTTTATACGAAACTTACGGAAAAGTCCAGCGACTGGCCCTGACGGCCGACCTACCACCATATCATCCTCTGCCAATGGCGCCATTAAAGCCTGGACCTTAATCTACTCTTCAACATAGTTTCCGCCTATATTAATGCACTTATTGTACCGTATGACCAGATTCTGAAACCCATCCTCACAGAAAACTGCCGCTTGTATTTTTAGCCAGGCCTCTCCTGACATTCTGACATCGTAGCGCTGAGCGGCAAGGTGATTCCTTGAATTCAAAAACATTGCTCGAAGTCGCTTGGTACTATACGGGACATACGGAAGGTGATTCGGTTGTTGCCAAACATAGAAATCAGGGAGATCTCCGTGTGATGAGCCACTGGATACCAGATATCGTCGTGCAGCAAAACGATACCAAAACACAGTGCACCTGATTTTTCGGACTGAAATTGTTTACAGGAACCTTAGTTTCTTGGGTGATTTTGAATGCCTTTATTACAAAGACGATTGCTTTTATTTCTGTATACGTAAGCGACCATTATTTCGTCACTAATGACTATTTGCCGTGAAAACGTATTACTTTAGACACAGTATCTCTGGAAGGAAAGTGACTGCACTGTCTAAACGATTGGTTTTGTGCAGCATACTTCCCGTATTGTGTCTTTCTTGATCTCAGATAGTCTACCCTAGTTTAGTCCATCTAGCTTTCTGAGTATTCTTACATATTATATTCATCAGATGTTCAATTCTATTTTCTACCTGTTAATGACATATGTGGTTATGACTTACGAACCTATATCTGTGCTATCTAATTCACACTGAATAAGAGGAGGGTCTACCTAACATACCAGAAATACTGCCTTTAACACTTGGGGGGGGGGGGAGGGGGGGGGCGTTTATACACATTTTAAGATTAAAGGTAATTGGTATTACAAACCTCTATTCGGATACTTTATAAATTTCAGGTCCTGTAACAACCATGAAATAAAAAAATTAAGAAGCAAAATATTAACCATGGCAAATAAAACTCAACTATTAACAGATACTTATTCCTATTATGAAAGCTACTAAACAAGACTGAGATAACTGTTATAACATTAAAAGACAGTGAATTTTCCTTCAGTGGCTAACACATTTAGTTTTCTACAGTTCAAGTAAGAAAATCCCACTCAGTGGTTGTACGTTTATGAAAAGATGTAACTGTAGAGAATAAATAATAGTAAACCACACAATCATTAGGAATAAATTCACCGCAGATAGAACTCATGATTAGTGACGTTCCTCAAAACACTATGCTAACGTTTGAGAAACTTAATCCGTACAATTAAAAAATATTCTTAATACCCTGACAATGTCAACAGTTTCCTTCAATCTGAGGTAACAGAGAACACATGCGAAAATGTTATTATGTAACACTTGTATCTTGTGCCTTGTAAACATTAGTGGTGTGGTTCATCTGCAGCTATAACAATCTACAGCAGAAAACTGCATTCCGTATCTTACTGCATGTGTCGTTTTTAACTTTTTAAAAATGCAATGTCATTAACGAAACTGCCAAAGTTGTTTAGTGTTTAAGCAGACTGTCACTCACGTAAAGGTTGAAAAATTCTCTGCCACCCTCCTCCCCTCCATATCGCCCAATACCTCGAAACGCTTTTGTTATAGCACAGTCATGTTTGCTGAATGTCGTATGCCGGATTACATTCTTTTACTAGAATGTTATTTTGAGCAACAATGACTTGTGTTATAATAAATAAGTATTTTTGTAATTTAACTGGTAGTATAGGACCAGTAGACCTTCGGGAATTAATTTTTATTATTTTTTCTATTATTTACATATTAAATCACCACTCAGTTTCAAGTAGCAGAAAAAAATCGTCTTTTCGGACAACTGATTCAGAAAATCATATTTTGTCTGCCAGGTCTTACCTGGTCTGAAAGTAGAATGCAGTTTTTGTGGTAACTCTTGCTTCAAATTCTCTACCCTTCGTTTTTGACTTGTAACGTTATGGGATGCATCGAAACGATTGGTAGCACATTCTTCACGCTGTTGCTCAATGAAGTAAGAAGTGTGCTCGTGCCAGCCGTAGAAAATTAGAGCGCTTTTTACGTAGTGTAGCGTGTGAGGTAATCCACTCACAGAGAACTTAATGGTGGAGGCGATAACTACTATGAGCCAGACTCTCATTACCTGCACGGTTTAAAGTGGACTACTTGCAAGGTGCTTGCATATCCTTGAGACTGAAGTGAAACGCCCCTCGTGGCATACGGATGTGACGTGCTGCGCCACCACTTCCGCCTTGCCAACTAGCGGCACTTACACGTAATAAAAAACTTCTGCCATGCTGCTACTAACCTTTGCTCTTTCTCCCTTATTATTCTTTCTGTGGACTGCCGTTATTCTATGCATTCGTATCTGACTGAAGACAATGTTTCCCGTTTCTTGTTGTTTTCTTTTCATTTTAGTTTCACCCATTCAGTATTATTTGTCTCTCTAAAATGATTACAGCGTTAAGACATTCAAATAGGCATTCAATGTAACATCCAGGCAGCTCATTGCCGGCTGTGTTCTTCTAAAGAACAGGAGGCGATTCAGCCATCGATTCCTCGGATCAATTATCTTCTGTGGTGCAACCAATTGAAAATAGTATTTGTTACCTACGTTAACGATTACAATTACAAAGATTGATATTCACGGTAATTATTCCTCACTTGCTTTAACGATAACATTTACATCTTCAATTCACAAGTGCCAGACAGAGGGTTCATCGCACCACCTTTAAGAAACTTCTCTACCATTTCACTCTCGAGCAGCGCGCGGGAAAGTCGAACACTTCAGTCTTCCCGTGTGAGGTCTGATTTCCCTTATTTTACTGTAACGATCGTTTCCCCCTATGTTCGTGGGGGCCAACAAAAAATTTCCAAGTCCTGAGGAGGAAGCTGTTGGTTGAAATTTCATGAGTAAGTATTGCCGCAGCGAGAAACAACTTTGTTTTAACGACTGCCACCCCAATTCGTGTATCATATCTCTCCCCTATTTCGCGATAATACAAATCGAGCTGTCCTTCGTTGAACTTTTTTGATGAGACCCGTCAATTATTCGTAACTGTAATCCCTAAGTTTTTAGTTGAGTTTGCAGCCTTTAGATTTGTCTGATTCATCGTATAACTGAAGTTAAGCGGATTCTTTTTAGTTGAGTTTGCAGCATTTAGATTTGTCTGATTCATCGTATAACTGAAGTTAAGCGGATTCTTTTTAGTGCTCCTGTGGAATACTTCGCTCTTTTCATGATTTAGAGTCAATTGCCAAAATATTAGATACAGGCTCCCAGGTAGATGCCATTTTCTTTGACTTCCGGAAGGCGTTTGATACAGTTCCGCACTGTCGCCTGATAAACAAAGTAAGAGGCTACGGAATATCGGACCAGCTGTGTGGCTGGATTGAAGAGTTTTTAGCAAACAGAACACAGCGTGATGTTCTCAATGGAGAGACGTCTACAGACGTTAAAGTAACCTCTGGCGTGCCACAGGGGAGTGTTATGTGACCCAGTATGAGTAGATAGTGTCGGAAGTTCCACGCGGCTTTTCGCGGATGATGCTGTAGTATACAGAGAAGTTGCAGCATTAGAAAATTTCAGCGAAATGTAGGAAGATCTGCAGCGGATAGGCACTTGGTGCAGGGAGTGGCAACTGACCCTTAACATAGACAAATGTAATGTAATGCGAATACATAGAAAGAAGGATCCTTTATTGTATGATTATATGATAGCGGAACAAACACTGGTAGCAGTTACTTCTGTAAAATATCTGGGAGTATGCGTACGGAATGATTTTAAGTGGAATGATCATATAAAATTAACTGTTGGTATGGCGGCTGCCAGGTTGAGATTCATTGGGAGCGTCCCTAGAAAATGTAGTCCATCAACAAAGGAGGTGGCTTACAAAATACTCGTTCGGCCTATACTTGAGTATTGCTCATCAGTGTGGGATCCGTACCAGGACGGGTTGACAGAGGAGATAGAGAAAATCAAAAGAAGTGCGGCGCGTTTTGTCACAGGGTTATTTGGTAAGCGTGATAGCGTTACGGAGATGTTTAGCAAACTCAAGTGGCAGACTCTGCAAGAGAGGCGCTCTGCATCGCGGTGTAGCTTGCTGTCCAGGTTTCGAGAGGGTGCGTTTCTGGATGAGGTATCGAATACATTGCTTCCCCCTACTTATACCTCCCGAGGAGATCACGAATGTAAAATTAGAGAGATTCGAGTGCGCACGGAGGCTTTCCGGCAGTCGTTCTTCCTGCGAACCATACGCGACTGGAACAGGAGAGGGAGGTAATGACAGTGGCACGTAATGTGCCCTCCGCCACACACCGTTGGGTGGTTTGCGGAGTATAAATGTAGATGTAGATGTAGACTGCCTTTATTCTACGCTTTCGTATCTGACTGAAGACAATGTTTCCCGTTTCTTGTTTTTTTTTATTTTAGTTTCACCCATTCAGTATTATTTGTCTTACTAAAATGATTACACCGTTAAGATATTATTCAAATAGGCATTCAATGTAACATCGGCGATTCAGCCATCGGTTCCTCGGATCAATTATCTTCTGTGGTGCAACCAATTGAAAATAGTATTTGTTACCTACGTTAACAATTACAATTACAAAGATTGATATTCACGGTAATTATCCCTCACTTGCTTTAACGATAACATCTACATCTTCAGTTCACAATTAAGTACCCGACAGAAGGTTCATCGCACCACCTTTAAGAAACTTCTCTACCATTTCACACTCGAGCAGCGCGCGGGAAAGAAGAACACTTCAATATTTCCGTGCGTGGTCTGATTTCCCTTATTTTATTATAACGATCATTTCTCCGTATGTAGGTGGGGGCCAACAAAATATTTCCAAGTCCTGAGGAGAAAACTGTTGATTGAAATTTCATGAGTAAGTATTGCCGCAGCGAGAAACAACTTTGTTTTAATGACTGCCACCCCAATTCGTGTATCATATCTCTCCCCTATTTCGCGATAATACAAATCGAGCTGTCCTTCGTTGAACTTTTTTGATGAGACCCGTCAATTATTCGTAACTGTAATCCCTAAGTTTTTAGTTGAGTTTGCAGCCTTTAGATTTGTCTGATTCATCGTATAACTGAAGTTAAGCGGATTCTTTTTAGTTGAGTTTGCAGCATTTAGATTTGTCTGATTCATCGTATAACTGAAGTTAAGCGGATTCTTTTTAGTGCTCCTGTGGAATACTTCGCTCTTTTCATGATTTAGAGTCAATTGCCAAAATATTAGATACAGGCTCCCAGGTAGATGCCATTTTCTTTGACTTCCGGAAGGCGTTTGATACAGTTCCGCACTGTCGCCTGATAAACAAAGTAAGAGGCTACGGAATATCGGACCAGCTGTGTGGCTGGATTGAAGAGTTTTTAGCAAACAGAACACAGCGTGATGTTCTCAATGGAGAGACGTCTACAGACGTTAAAGTAACCTCTGGCGTGCCACAGGGGAGTGTTATGTGACCCAGTATGAGTAGATAGTGTCGGAAGTTCCACGCGGCTTTTCGCGGATGATGCTGTAGTATACAGAGAAGTTGCAGCATTAGAAAATTTCAGCGAAATGTAGGAAGATCTGCAGCGGATAGGCACTTGGTGCAGGGAGTGGCAACTGACCCTTAACATAGACAAATGTAATGTAATGCGAATACATAGAAAGAAGGATCCTTTATTGTATGATTATATGATAGCGGAACAAACACTGGTAGCAGTTACTTCTGTAAAATATCTGGGAGTATGCGTACGGAATGATTTTAAGTGGAATGATCATATAAAATTAACTGTTGGTATGGCGGCTGCCAGGTTGAGATTCATTGGGAGCGTCCCTAGAAAATGTAGTCCATCAACAAAGGAGGTGGCTTACAAAATACTCGTTCGGCCTATACTTGAGTATTGCTCATCAGTGTGGGATCCGTACCAGGACGGGTTGACAGAGGAGATAGAGAAAATCAAAAGAAGTGCGGCGCGTTTTGTCACAGGGTTATTTGGTAAGCGTGATAGCGTTACGGAGATGTTTAGCAAACTCAAGTGGCAGACTCTGCAAGAGAGGCGCTCTGCATCGCGGTGTAGCTTGCTGTCCAGGTTTCGAGAGGGTGCGTTTCTGGATGAGGTATCGAATACATTGCTTCCCCCTACTTATACCTCCCGAGGAGATCACGAATGTAAAATTAGAGAGATTCGAGTGCGCACGGAGGCTTTCCGGCAGTCGTTCTTCCTGCGAACCATACGCGACTGGAACAGGAGAGGGAGGTAATGACAGTGGCACGTAATGTGCCCTCCGCCACACACCGTTGGGTGGTTTGCGGAGTATAAATGTAGATGTAGATGTAGACTGCCTTTATTCTACGCTTTCGTATCTGACTGAAGACAATGTTTCCCGTTTCTTGTTTTTTTTTTATTTTAGTTTCACCCATTCAGTATTATTTGTCTTACTAAAATGATTACACCGTTAAGATATTATTCAAATAGGCATTCAATGTAACATCGGCGATTCAGCCATCGGTTCCTCGGATCAATTATCTTCTGTGGTGCAACCAATTGAAAATAGTATTTGTTACCTACGTTAACAATTACAATTACAAAGATTGATATTCACGGTAATTATCCCTCACTTGCTTTAACGATAACATCTACATCTTCAGTTCACAATTAAGTACCCGACAGAAGGTTCATCGCACCACCTTTAAGAAACTTCTCTACCATTTCACACTCGAGCAGCGCGCGGGAAAGAAGAACACTTCAATATTTCCGTGCGTGGTCTGATTTCCCTTATTTTATTATAACGATCATTTCTCCGTATGTAGGTGGGGGCCAACAAAATATTTCCAAGTCCTGAGGAGAAAACTGTTGATTGAAATTTCATGAGTAAGTATTGCCGCAGCGAGAAGCTCCTTTGTTTTAATGACTGCCACCCCAATTCGTGTATCATATCTCTCCCCTATTTCGCGATAATACAAATCCAGCTGCCCTTTGTTGAACTTTTTCGATGGCCCCGTCAATTATTCGTAACTGTAATCCCTAAGTTTTTAGTTGAATTTCCAACCTTTAGATCTGATTCATCGTATAACTGAAGTTAAGTGGATTCTTTTTAGTGCTCCTGTGGAATACTTCTCTCTTTTCATGATTTAGAGTCAATTGCCACTTTTTGCTCTTTCCTAAATCATTTTGCGACTTGTTTTGATCATCTGATGACTTTACAAGACGCTAAATGACAGCTTCATCTGGAAACAATTCAAGATGGCTGCTCACATTCCCTTCTAGACCTTTTATGTAGATCACGAGCAACGGAGGGCCTATAACACATTCTTCGTTAGCGCCAGATATTACTTCTGTTTTAATCGATGACTTTCCGTCGGTTAATATTAACTTTCACCTTTCTGACAGGAAATCACCAGTCCAGTCACACAACTGAGATGGTACTCCATAGGTACGCAATTTAATTAGAAGTTGCTTTTGAGGAACGGTGTCAAAAGCCTTCTGTAAATCTAAAGCTAAAAGTACGGAATGAATTTGACGTCCCCTGTCGATAGCACTTATTACTTTGTGCGAATAAATAACCAGTTGAGTTTCACAAGAACGATATTTCCTGAATCCGTGTTAGATATTTGTCAATAAATCGTTTTCTTCGAGGTGATTCATAATGTTCGAGCACAGCTCTTCAAGCTTTCCCGGCATATATATTGTAAATAGTCTTCACGGGTTTGCCGCCGGAGGATGTTGTACAAATTCCCAATATTTCCTCGGAGAAACTATCCGACATCTTCACGTGGTTCAACCTTGCTGGTAGCCAGGTACGACTGACGGTATCCGCACGTCGACGCCCTGTATATATAACACATGCGCGCAGAATGCGCAGATGCAGAAATCACGCAAGCGCAATGATTTGCAGATCGATTGTGCCATACTAAAACGCTCTCTGCCGAAAATCGCAGAGCGGCCCTCCACAGTTTCTACAGAAACTATGGAAATTAAATTCTAGTAAGAGGAGTCTGGGCATTCCACCAGGAGACTGTAAGGTCTGTATGAAAAACAAAGCAATAGTTTGCGGAAACGAATGTGATCACTGGAGCTGACGCCAGGTTTGTGTGGCTGTTGGGAGGGGGGGGGGGGGGGTTTGTCTATTGTATCATGGGAAGCTTAAGGGTGTGGATGTGCTCAGCTGTAACTCATCATTTGGAATAACTGATAATTTGGGACCACGGTAGGAATTTGTGTCTAATGCTTACAGGTTACAAGTGCTTCCAAACGTACATGTTCTAGCAAAGCAAGTTTTTTCGTTTCGTGACTGTATGATGGACTTCTAAAAATACCGATATGACATCATTTCTCGTTATCAAGTTCTTATATTCATCCTAGAATATGGGCGTCTCCCCCATAATATTGTATTCCTTATTGCAGCTGCTTCGCCAATTGTAAATTCGGATCTACGGATCTCCTTCAAATAATATGAGAACCATCCCGCTTCTCTTGGTATTCAATTTAAAATTTATTCCGTGTTTCGTTTCCCAGAAGGCTTTTGACACCGTACCTCACAAGCGGCTTGTAATCAAATTGCGTTCTAATAGAATATCGTCTCAGTTATACGACTGGATTCGTGATTTCCTGTCAGAGAGGTCACAGTTCGTAGTAATCGACGGGAAATCATCGAGTAAAAAAGAAGTGATTTCTGGCGGTCCCCCAGTCTGAGAAACTGTCTTGTTTTGCTGACGATGCCGTCGCTTATCCTCTAGTAAAGTGATCAGAAGATCATAACCAATTGCGAAACGATTTAGACAAGATACCTGCATGGTGCAAAAATTGGCAGTTGACCCGAAGTAATGAAAGGTGGAAGGTCATCCACATGAGTCTAAAAGGAATCCATTAAACTTCGGTCACGCGATAAATCAATCATATCTAAAGGCTGTAAATTCAACAAGGCACGTAGGAATTACAATTGCAGACAAATTAAATACAAAGAACACATAGAAGATGTGGGAAAGACGAATCAAAGACTGCGTTTTACTGGAAGATCGCTTAGAAGATTCAGTACATCTGCTATAAAGGCTGCCCACACTACGCTTATCCGTCCTCTTTTGAAGTATTGCCGCGCGGTGTGGGATCCTTCTAGGATAGGATTACCGGAGAACATCGAGAAAGTTCAGAGAAGGGCAGCACGTTTTGTATTACCGAGAAATAGTGGAGAGAGTGTAACAGACAAGATACAGGATTTGGGGTGGACATTATTAAAACAAAAGCGTTTCTCGTAACGCGAAATTTTAATCACCAACTTTCTCCTGTGAATATAGAAGTATTTTGCTGCCACCGACTTACTTAAGGAGAAACGATAATCATAATAAAATAAGGGAAATCAGATCCCGCACGGAAAGGTATAGGTGTTCGTTGTTTCCTCGCGCTGTTCGAGAGTGGAATAACAGAAATTGATTTGAAGATGGTTCGATGAACCCTCTGCCAGGCACTTAAGTGCAGTTGCGAAGTAGCCTTGTACATGTCGATGTAGATGTACTGCATGCTCCAGTTGATGGTGTACTTTGCCACAGTCCCACATAATGCCGTGCGATTTGTCGAATAGATTTCTGCTCTCTCTTTCTGATATTTTCTTCTGTCGTCAGTTCCAAGAGCTTCACACTAAATATTAAGTCTCACCAGCATGTTTCTAAAATGCTCCTCAAGCATATCTTTACGAAGCTGTAAACATTTCTGTCTTCGTCAGTTATTACATACGTTTTAATAATAAAGATACAGATTTAACATTGCATTTAAATATCGAAAGAATGGTATCCTGTAAAGACATACAGGGTGACACAGAATAACGGAAATGTTTGAAATGAGTAGTGGCAGCCATGGGCAGGTGGCAGCACTGCGGGATCGTGACAGCGAGTAAACAGTTCGCTATTTCAGTAATCATGGATCAGTGGAACGGACAACAGCGTGCGTTAGTCATAAAAATGTTTGATAAAAACAACGATAGTTTGGTACCGGCGCAGAGGGAGTTTCGACGTTTTTATAATTTATGACGTCATGATGCCGTTCCGCCGAAACACGCAATAAAATGTTGGATTAATAACTTTGAAGAGACTGGATCTGCCTCCGAGAAGAAACCAGCAGGACGACCAAGAAGTGTGCGATCTCCAGCGAACATTGATGTTGTACGCGAGTCTGTCTTACGGAGCCCACAACGTTGATTTCATAAGCAAGCAGCAGTGGTTGGAATGTCCCGGGAGAATGTTCGCAGAATTCTTCATCTTGTTTTAAAATCTCATCCGTAAAAACTACAGATGGTGCAACAACTGAAGGACAACGATTACCGGTTACGAATAGCATTCTGTCAACAAATGTTAACAAAAAATAAACAATGAAGATGAATTTTTAAACAACTTGTGGACGTCAGATGAGGCACATTTTCATCTCACAGGTTACGTGAATAAACACAACTACCGTTACTGGGCAAACACAAGTCCTAATGGCGTTCATGAGTGCCCTTTACACGCTAGTAAAGTGACAGTATGTTGTGGTGCTTCATCACATGGGATTATCGGACCGTATTTTTACGCAAATGAACAGGGTAACACAATAACTGTCAATGCTCATCGTTACGTGGAGATGTTACGAACTTTCGTTACACCTGCAGTGAACAGCTATCCAAACGTTCAGGAAGCCTTGTTTCAGGAGGACGGAGCGACATCACACACTGCATATTTGCGAGAACTTTTTGGCAACCGAGTGATCCCACGATTCGTTAACATTCCCTGGCACCCTAGATAGCCAGATTTACCCGTTAGTGATTTTTTATTGTTATTGGGTTGTTTTTGGGGAAGGAGACCAGACAGCAAGGTCATCGGTCTCATCGGGTTCGGGAAGGACGGGGAAGAAAGTCGGTCGTGCCCTTTCAAAGGAACCATCCCGGCATTTGCCTGGAGCGATTTAGGGAAATCTCAGAAATCCTAAATCAGGATGGCCGGACGTGGGATTGAACTATCGTCCTCTCGAATGCGAGTCCAGTGTGCTAGCCACTGCGCCACCTCGCTCGATGTGATTTTTCTTGTGGGGCTACCTCAAGAGCAAAGTCTACACGACTCGACCAAGAACCCTGAATGAGTTAAAACAGAGAATTTGAGATGGATTTCGCAGTATCCCAGCTGAGATGTTGCAGCTGACAATGAGGAATCTCAACAGCATATTCCTACAGGAGGACCCCATCTAATGGACGCGATTTAAAAAAAAAATGATAAATGCCATCAATGTTTCGTAAATGGCCAAGTTGTAAGGTTTCAATTACTATGAATGCAACTTCTTTTCTTTATCACTTCTAGTTTTATTGTTTTGTGGAAATGTTCCCGTTTTTCTGTGTCACCCTGTATTAGTAATTTCCTCTTTTTTGAGTTTTAATAAACTATTCCTTCAGAACAAATGTAATAGCGTGATTACAAATGTGTTACTTGTGATGAAGAAAAGACACATGTATATGAATCGTCCAGTCTAAAGCCTGGAGTAATCAGTTTAGAAAATAAGTTATCGTTGTAAAACAATATTCGCCTCTTGTCAGACATACTTCACTTGGTAATTCCCCCTTCCCCTTTACTTCTCCTAGCTGCGATCTGTTAAGACTCATGTATCAATGTAAGCTCCTTTAAGGGAGAATAATCTCTCATTTTTGTTCAAACCTCACCTAGCGTGTTATTTTGTACCACTTATAAGCTTGATATGTTACTGAAAGGTTTTACAGTGGAAGTGCAAGTGAGTCTGATTGTATGAAAGCGAATAACCGGCTTACGCGATGCCTCTTTAGCCACCATTATGGCTGTCTCACTGAGATCGCTACGAACTGCAATAATTACTTATAATCTGCTTGCTATTTAATGTAAGAAGTCCGATTTGCTAGTGCGGGTAATATTAGCGCACTCGAGGTATTCGATATTTAATATTTTTATTCATTGTCAGTTTACCTCCCCAGTACACTTACAATGGCGAAGGCTCAAAGGTCTATTAACATATATGATTAATATGCTGCATACATAATTTTATTTGAAAACGTACGTATTTCATGATGGTCTGTTTGTTTTTTCGTGTATATCTGTGACACGTACATGCGATGTTAATCTGAGCTGTGAATTTTTGCAGAGTAAAAATCCATTTAACAACGAGAGCGAATTTAATTTAAAGACATTAACATCAAGGGAAAAGGCGCGAAAAAGAAGAAATTACAACTGATAAAATTTTTGTGAAGACACTATAGGCAACGGGTACAACCTAAGGTAAGGCAATATACATTGCTCATTCAACTGTAGTACTATTTCCGGTTTTTATAGCTGTGAAATCAGTTTGCTTGAGGCTTGTAGCTTCAAAATTTTACTCATTTGCAAAATTTAAAATTATTATGTAATTGTTCCACATGTTGCAAAGAAGGCCACAAGATGGCTTATAATCATAGTTAGGTTTGCACGGCTTCTAGTAGTGATTAGCATTTGTTTTCCAAAGAAACATTTTATGGTGTTCAGCAGCGCACGACTACCATCTGTAAACTGTTAGCTACTTTAGGATAAGTAACATATTCGTCAGCTGTATTGTACGGTAGTACAATGATAACCAGTCACATTTTAAAATGACGGCTTCCTCACAAACGAAAACTGAGTCTAAACAAATACCAGTAGGCGAATTCGCCACTGAAAATTTAAATAACGCGATAGCTGTGACGAGTGGAATCCCGTCGCCGGCTATAGGCGAGAACATTCCTGAGCTTTTTAATTTAGCAACAAATCCTGGAACTAAAAAATGAGAATCAGAAAGTAAATAATATTGATCAGAGGAAAGGAAGAATAGGTAGTAATATAATCGCTCTGAATCAGAGACAGGGAAGTATGAAGCAACAGCACGACGATATGTCTAAGGGCGAGTTTGCTAGTCACGTGACCTACGAGTAGAAACTACAATAAGAGAGATTACAGGGTTTCATTAGAGGTATTTTTGTATCTGTACACAAACTGACTGAGAACCTTAGTACTATTCAACTAGAGCAAGAAACTTTGAAATCCACCCTTCAACAGATATTAACCCAAGTAGAAGATCTCTCCACTGGTCACGAAAAGAAATTAGGTGCATTTTTAAAGGAAAAGGATGAACAAATTACAGAAAGATCATAATTGTAAGCACAGAAAGCCGTGCAGCAAACTATTACCGAAGTGTATTCCGAATAGAGCACTTCAACGCAAGCTCTTAGAGGTTAGTTAGGACGCCTACAGAAAGCCTTGACAAAAGATTTGCCTAAACGGCAAGAGAAGGTCCAATCTCACCTTAATGATCAGAGAGGTAACACAGAAAAATAATTAAATGCAGTAAATACATATTTTAGGAATGACACATCTCATGCGGATCAGGTAGCTGGGACTTGTGATGTTTATCGTAGTCCAGTAACCAACGAATATACTTATGTTGATTAAATGCATTGTAATAATCTGTTGCTACAGAAACATACAAGTAGGGTTATGGTATCAATGCTATCTTTTCCTATTATTCTGCTAGATACAAGTCTATTCAAACACAAACAGCTTCAAATGTTCGTCTTTATGATGAGCAGCAATGATGACAATGCCTAAACCTACAACAACAGTTGCGTTGTGAGTTATTGCACGCAGCTGCGTGTGAAGTTCCGTTGGCGCGCTACGTCACAAGAGCGAGACCTCATTTTGATGACGCAAGTGATGACGCAGCCACTGTGACACCGAGGTCCATGAGAAAGTCGTCGGCCTCGTACCATACACGTGCCACGCAGAAAGCGGACCGCCTTGTATCAATAAAACTTGATTGACGGAAGGCCAAACCCTTACCGTGCTTCGGATTGTGACACAAAGCACCGAGTATGACATGCTACACATGCTATGACGCATTACACAAACAGCGAACCACCAGCATTGGTGGGGTAAATTCTATTCCAAATCTGTTACTTGTTGGCATATGACATTACCAAAAAGTTTAAAGGACTTTATTCGCTGAGAGACCTAAAAAATAGTTTCACCCATTACAGAAGCAGAAAGCGAATTACGGGCTCAGAAATTACAGTTGTTTATATGAAGTCATATTTATTACTTACTCAGTTAGGCACGACTGAATGTTTCCAAACTATGGCTGAATTAAGGAAAAATTAAAAATGAAAAGGTATTGTCCTACTCTTACGGAGTGAATCACGTCCTAGATTGTCTCTGAGATGCTAAATCGATCTTAATACTATTTTGTAAATAACTAGGGCACATTGGTGGCTAGTTGCTGTCAATCAGTAGTTCTGGTGAGTACAGATAGGTATATGAACACAGTAATTTTCAGGATAATTGTGCATAAGGAAACTGGAGTCAAACGAAACACCCTGTGTAGGTATTTAGGTGTAGGCTGGTCGAGAGTATGGAATATTGAAAAGGAGCGAATGGAACTGTCTTCCATAAGGAATTAAATATAGCAAGTGAACATGTAAACAAGTTGGTAAGTATTTTTATGAAATTAGTAAGTAATAAAGCAGATACTGTCTCATGTTCAACGATAAAGTTATCTATCTATGTTATCTAAAAAGTAAGTATTAGCAGTCTCAGAGGTCTGAATAAATACGTAATGGGGTAACAAACACCTTTGCAGATCTAAGTTTAACTGTGTCAACTGATAAAATAAATTTGAGTACTCTAGTCCGAAGCTCTGCTCAGAAAACTTCCAGTAATGTTCATTTATAGCCATTTTTCGACGATATTCTATTTATACATTATAAATCTCAGCAAGCTTCTCACGACATAATGATAAAAATATAGAACCAAACAGAGTGGCTTTAATTTAATTAATAGAATGTAACCTTGTAGTAATATGAGGATATATCTCTGTAATATGCAAGTAACTACCCCATGTTAACAAATGGGGCTATGTCAACTGATAAAATAAAGATGAGTACTCTAGTCTGAAGCTCTGTTTAGAAAATTTCCAGTGATGTTCATTTACAACCATTTGTCGACGATATTCTGTTTATACAGTAAAGATCTCAGCAAGCTTCTCACGACATAATGATAAAAAGGTAGAACTAAGTACAGTGGCTGTAATTTAATTAATAGAATGTGATCTTGTAGTAACATGAGGATATATCTCTCTAATTTGCTAGTAATTTCCTCATGTTAACAAATGGAATCTGATAAAAGCATTTGTAATGAACCCTTATAACAAACAATTTCTATTAGTAACGTAATTAGAATGTAAAGAGATTTTAGTCCTCAGAGTTACTGAGAACGAGATTTACTCTTTCTAGAATGATAAAACAACAGAGCTCTATGCTATGAACTTAATATGACCATATCCTCATAAAAATCTTAATCAAAAAATGTTCTCGTGAAATAATATAGAGATACCTTGGTTTGGTAATCTAACCTTCAGCCCTGTATATAGCAGATGATAAAAACTTACCAATTATTGTTAATCAGAGAACAATAATATGATGCCTGGTTTGTTGCGCAGATGCTTCTGACTCGATTTTGAAGGAAGTGCGGAATTTTGAATTGCACAAGATAAATGGATTAAGCCCATTTTTCTTATTTCCATGAATTTTTATAAATATGTTTATACCTATTTGTAGTAGTAACTGAAAAGTTTCACATAAAAATAGTTATTAGGACATCGTGCGATATGAGAGTAAGTAATGGAACGAAGTTATGGCTTTCAAATACCAGCTGAAGATAACCAGACGAATAAGAAATGTACATTTATATGTAATATGTCAGACTTATTACTGTGGGCAAATAAGTTGCCCAAATGAAAGACGCTGTAGAATTCTGTGTACTATTCACACAAATTGAACTGATACTTGGTGCGATCTTTGATGAGAGCATGCGTAAAGGTACATCCCATTTGCAGTTGCTCCCATCAAACGCTGCGCCTAGTGTCAACTTAGTTTGCGCGAATATTACAAGTCTCGAATAAGTAAATTCTACTTTATTTTTCCGTAAGCTCCTTAGGTAGAATTTTCATTCTTTGCCTTCCTTGTTGGCGCCCATTTTTTTACACACGTTGATGCTATTAATGATTCCGTTTGCCCTCTGGCAATTTATTGTCCTCACTTTTCAATCAATGAATGAGTAATGTACTGTTTTGCTAAGCACGGCTGGCGAGGACACTAATAAACTATGTCCCCGTCTGAGCGTAAGTTACGAAATATTAATTCTCCGATCACACCGATGATTTCTCGCACAGAAAAAGAAAATTGTGCTATAAACGTATAAATTTTTATATAACACAGCATCAAATGAAGTCTTGGCTAAACTTTTCGTGAGTGAGGCCTAAGCGCGTATCTGTTTGATTCAGCCTTGGTGACTAATTGTGTTATTTGCATCTGAGACTGTTTGTGATGGATAAAAGCGAAACGGTGACAGGTGATGGTGTGAAGAAACTGTGTCACCCTCTGAATAAACTACGTGGATATGAATCTACGTTTCACTTACCAATGGTGGGACGTTACGGAAGTGAGCTGCAATTGCAGGCCCAAAAGTAATTTTCGGTTTGTCCAGTGAATGATGGTAAATATTGTGATTTGCTGATGATATAGATATCTTGTACGTTCACTAAATCGACGGCATGTGTGTACGCGCTTGTCAGTGTGATAGCGTGGCGTAATTCAAACAGTCGGCTGCCCGGTGTTGTGACGTAAGACCTAACTGTTGTCGGTATTCTGATTCGGAAGCTTATTTTCTTAACGCTCAACGGACAAGTAAATGGTGTTTTAAAATGACAAAAAGACGCACAAAGACACTGTATTCTACGAATATGTTTAATTATCCCTAGAACGAACATTCCTTGATGAAAATGAGATAAGAACCACCTACAGTATTTCGTAAATAAGTGCGCTAAAGTAAGATTGGCATAGCCAGGCAAGAACCCAGCGTCATCAAGTTTAAACTTATGAGAATTCATTATAAGTAAATGCTGATGCAAGTAAAAAACCATTGCCAGAAAAGGAGAAAATAACTTAACTGTACCCTATGAACAGACTTCTCTTGACGCACACGCGGGTATATAGTGTGGACGACTATTCTAATGCGTGTCTATTTATTTTTTCTTGTAACCCACCGAATGCGGACGTCGTCATAATCCCCTGGAATCCCGTCCTGAACAGTCTCAAGATACCCTGTCCATTACTTCCGAAAAAAATGTTCCTAGATGGTCCCGGCTTCCGATGGAAGGCCCTGAAACATTAAGCCATGGCGTCTGCAGACTTACGCACCTGTTCCGTCGCAACGCACACGTCACTGGCCCTGTCTAGTTGAAGCTCGCATTTAAAAATCGCTTGAATGGATGTCTATCCGATTTTCATCCCACTCTTTTAAAGAAAAGTCTGAAGCATTAACAAAGCCACTTGTGTTTTGGAAATACGCGTCGAATAATCAAAAGAATTAAGGGTAGTGTACAACTATTACTTGTGATAAATGTTTAAGTGATGTGACCCTTGAAAATATAAAAACTATTAAGACAGTTGATAATTCAACATACTGAAGAACAGTATTATCTTTTATCTGTACGTATCTGAAAATTGCGTGAGTCCGGCGGAAAAAAATTAAAAAAAAATGGTTCAAATGGCTCTAAGCACTATGGGACTTAACATCAGGGTTCACCAGTCCCCTATACTTAGAACTACGTAAACCTAACTAACCTAAGGACGTCACACTCATCCATGTCCGAGGCAGGATTCGAACCTGCGACCGTAGCAGCAGCGCGGTTCCGGAATGAAGCGCCTAGAACCGCTCGGACACAGCAGTCGGCGGTAAAAAAATAATGCAAGACTTTGTTTCTACCTATAGATAAACACTTATTTCAACTTTTGGCCTATTTTGGACACTAAATATTTATTATTTCTAATCATCCGGAATTAACGAGAGACTTCTGAGTTCTGTTTCATCAATTAAATAAGATTACTTCTTGCCTCAGTCAAAGGGAATTGTATTACGACATATTTGTAATTTTCTTTTTTTTGTGTTAGAGCAATTATTATAACCTGATAAGCAACCAGTTATTTGCGATGAAGAAAAGCCACATGTATATGAAACATGCAAGCATAATGTGTGAAGTGTGGAGTAATCGGTTTATGAAAGCTATCGTTCTAAAATAATATCTGTCTTTTGTCTGACACATTTCACTTGTTACTTTTTTGCTTACCTTTACTTTTCCTAGATGCGATCTGTTACGACTCAAGTATCAATATAAGTTGCCTTTAGCGAGACAAATCACTCATTTTTGTTCAAACCCCGTGTAATATTGTTTTATTTGGTGCCACTAATATCCTTGGTATGTTATTGACAGATTTTACAGCGAAAGTGTGGGTGAGTCTGATTGCACGAAGGTGAAAAGCCGGCTCGCGAGATGTCTGCTTAGGTACCGTTACAGCTATCTCACTGAGATCGCCATGAATTTTAGTAATTACTCAGAACCTGCTTGCTACGTAATTTATAAAGTCCGATTTGCTAGTGCGAAGGATATTAGCGTACGTCAAATATTCGAAGTTGACAGGTCGCTAAAATAAGAAACCAAGCTAGTTGTTCCCAAACACATAATATTTCATGCAGATTGAGATTTTCGAGTGTTTTGTAAGACATATCTTTCGCTAAACAAATTAGTTTCCTTAAGACTATCCAAATCAATCTCAATCTGGCATCTGATTTTCCCACTGTTTGTTTTATGTGATTATTCCACTTTAGGTCACTCCAACCTCCACGTTGTCTGATGAGGCGTGGATTTCCAGCAGATCGTCGATTATTAGTTTCACCTTCATTCAACCACTTTCAATGGATGGGCACGGCAGGAAGACCTGCAGCATTGAGTCTTGTTACAGGGATCGACTGTTGATCTTCAACATACAGGTATGTAACCTATTTCGCATATATAGACAGAAAGATCAATTACTGATTACAGGATCGTAGAACAGTATGACTGGAAGCAGTGCCATCCATTACATATCTGAGAGTATGCATACCGAGCGATTTAAAATGGAATGGTCACATTAAACTAATTGTATGCAAGGCAGACGCCATACTGGAATTCATAGAAAGAATCCTCAGGAGGAATTGTGCACCCACAAAGAGTTCGACTAATGCAGGGTGGGGCAAATAAAAGTGACCCGAAGATCAGAGTTCCCGGGTACAAAGAAACATAGCAGAGAATAGGAAATACAGTACTAACCCGACTGTAGCAAATGTTGAAAGTGACCACCATCTCTTGGCAGTTTTGGGCCCTGGTCAGCAACTTTCTGAAGGCGGATCGTGGCTGGACCGCTGGAATTGCTGCACCCTCATCCGAAATGTTCCGCTGTAGTTCTTGAAGACTACGAAGGTTGTTGCGGTACACCTTAGACTTAAGGACTCCCCACCCAAAATAATCGCACACTGACGAATCAGGTGACGTGGTGGCCAGCTAGGGCCGCGAATAGACTGACCTATGCTAACAATTGCGTCAAGTGTGAAGATTGTGTAAATGTGCTACAAGGTTCGATCGGCTGTATGGACAATTGCTCCATCCTGTTGGAAGTACCTGTAGGTCTTTTCCTCCTCCGTTGATGCTGCCACAAATGGTTTCAAAATGTTGGAAATGTAACGTCGGATGGAAGAAGGGAGCTGCTATCCAGAACATGTGGTTCTGTGAGCTGACATAACCACTCAGATGAAACCAGGCTTCATCAGACATGAAGAACAGATCCATGTACAAGTCATTCGTTCTTATCTAAGTGAACAACCGCTCACAAAACTGCACCCGCTGACTACCATCTGCTGGTTTTAATGCATGAACGACAGATACTCAGTAGGGATGCATTTGCAGGTCCAGATGTAGCATTCGTCTGCATGATTGACGTGATATGCCGGTCTCTGGCGACAGACGTCGGGTTGATTTGACAGGACTATGAAGCATTTTCTGCTGAACTGTAGCCACATTTTCTGGTGTGCGGACACGTTTCGGAATTTTTTTTTTTTTTTACTTGTTAGAAACAGATACTATCTGCCGCCATTTTCGGGCTAAGCGTTGTATGGCACTCTTTGCTGGCACTTTGATACCATTAAACTTCTCAGCAAACAACTCACCACACCGTTTCCACGACTCTGACGTCACTTAACTTCCCACGTCCAACATCCGCTGCTCCACTGTAAATACCATCGTCCCCTTTACACTGCTTCACTCGCAGTGGAACAGCCCGCACTTTGCTCTGAACCAGTGTGGATCACGTGGTAGGCCACGAGGTGTGATTATATGCATACGTTAACGTCCAATCGTATCCACTTATCCTGGTCACTTTTATTTGTCCCACGCTATATTTAGCTGTTGCTCCTAAGTCCGAGATCTGACTGTGGTGGAAATAGAGAAGGTTAAAAAAACAACAGTGCGTTTCATTACAGGCTCATTTGGTTTGCGCGAAAACCTGTTCCACTAGGAGACGTTACAAGAGAGTCGTTGTGCAAAACGATGTCGTTCACCGTTAAATTCTGAGAGCTTACGTTCCTAGAAGAGTAAAGTGACGTACTGCTTCCTCCTACGTACGTCTCGGAGAATAGACCATGAAGGTAAAATTAGTGATTCGCGCACAGACGGTGGCTTACCAACATTAGTTCTTCCCGCATTTCTTTCTCGACGGGAAAGGAGGAAGCGACATGATACACAGTGAACCCTTCACTACACACTAGATGTAAAAGCAGTCCTAGTATTTGCGAATGTCCATCCAGATATCCTTCTTTAGCGATTCAGGGAGAGCACGGAATAGCTAACTCTGGATGGCCACTAATAGATCCCACAAAACTGTTAATGCCTACATGGAAAAATATTTGCCGTTGCCTACGGGACGTGCACTAATGTCTTTCTTCAGGCCTCCAAAAATATGGAAATCACATGGGGATAGATCGGGACTGTATGGAGGATGCGTAAGGGGTTCTCAGCGAAAGTTCTACAGCGTAGTCGAAACAACTTCGGTAACATGTGCCTTCCCCCAGAAATTTTCGGTCTGTAATGTTTCCCTTCGATATCTAGCCAATGACTTGGTTGAAAACCTTGAACCTCTTACAAGGGAACTTCTTGAAGAGCTCATACCACAATGACGGAAAAAATTGCCACACCAAACAATAATTATTGTATAGTAATGAAATTTAGGGAATACAGTTGTCTAGGTAACATATTTAAGTGATTGACATTGCAGGATCACAAGTTTACGTAAGCGCGAAATAAGCCGCTACAAACGTGAAATGCTGGTAAATTAATAACCGGTGTAGCCGCCAGAATGTTGAATGCAAAAAGAAAAAAAAATAGTTTGTGGCATGGAGATCCGTGCCTGTTGCACTTGGTCGGTCAATACAGGGATGATAATGCTGTTTGTGGATGATGCTGGAGCTATCGTCCTATGATGTCCCATATGTGCTTGGTTAGAGATAGACAGATCTGATGATCCAGCAGGCCAACGAAACATGTCGACACTCTGTTGAGCATGTTGGGTTACAACAGTGGTATGTTGGCGAGCTTATCACTTTGGAGTACACCCACTTGAATGCTAGTCGTCAATGTCAGCACAACAGATCGAATCACCAGACTGATGTACACATCTGCAGTCAGGTTATGTGGGCAAACCACTGGAGTGCTACTGTTCTCATACGTAATCACACCCCAGGCCATAACTCCAATTGTAGGTCCAGTGTGTCTAGCACGCAAACAGATTGATTACAGGCCCCCAACTGGCCTCCATCTAACCAACACACGACCGTCGCTGGCACCGAGGCAGAACCAGCTTTCATCAACAAACACAATAAACCTCCAGTCTGCTCTACAATTAGCTCTTGCTTGACACCACTGAAGTCGCAGGTGGCAGAGTTGTCCTTGAAGTAACAGATTTGTAACCGTTATGTCACTGTGGTGCCAACTTCTGCTCAGATTGAAGCTGCAGACGCAGTACAATGCGCCAGAGTCACACTCCGAATAGGATGGTCTCCCTTTCTGTAATTCCACCTGGCCGTCCAGAGGCTGGTCTTCTTGCGACCGTATATTCTCGTAACCACCGCTGACAGCAAACGTATACTACGGTTACATTCTTGTCAATTCTTTCTGCAGTTTGGGAGAAAGAACATCCAGGTTCTCGTATCCCTAATACATGAGCTCGTTCAAACTCAGTAGGGTGTAGATAATGGCGTCTTCGTTGCCCTAAAGCCATTCTTGAGTAACATCACCTCACGAAGACCAGTCTCAAAGGTAACTAGCACTCACGACCGTTACGGGGTGTATTTAAAGCAAACCTGATTTGCATCCTCATAGTGACGCTACTAGCACCACTCGCATGCGACTGGCGCGAAGTTTGAATAGACATCGTCTTTCAGATGTCGATACACGCCTACCAACTGTAGTTTATATCGCACAACCTCTTCTTGCTGTTGCGACTTTTTTCCGTGAGTTTAGTATCAATTTTCTGGATTATTACAATATTTCTTAATTACTATACCAATCATATGTATTTCTAGGATTTTGTATAGTAAAATGTGCTAACTAGAGACTTCACTTCGGTGCTCTTTATTTATTTGTTTATCAAGTACCGTGAAACCGCTCGAGCCAAATCCACTTGGTTATGGAAGGATTCAGTACACAGTTCACTGTATTCTTATTAGAAAATTTATGAACAGAAGAAGAATTAATAAAACTATTCGGAGAGGCTATGTGAATAAATAACACACACAAAGTTCTCAACTACCGTGAGGAAGTCCTTCATAGGATAGACGAGTTTTGAGTACTTCAAGATAATCATTTAATTTTTTTCAGTTCTACTAGATGCCTATTGAAAACAAAACATGCTGGGTAGTGCACAACTTTCGTGAACGTGGTGCATCCATGTAATCTATCCTCGGTCCTAATAAAACAAAATGTTCGACTTCATTTGCTGACAATACACTTTTATTGGTTAAAATGGCTCTGAGCACTATGGGAGTTAACTTCTGAGCTCATCAGTCCCCTAGAACTTAGAACTACTTAAACCTAACTAACCTAAGGACGTCACACACATCCATGCCCGAGGCAGGATTCGAACCTGCGATCGTAGCGGTCGCGCGGTCCCAGACTGAAGCGCATAGAACCGCTCGGTCACATCAGCCGGCTACACTTTTATTGTTAGAAAATGTATGGACTACGTTTTGTTACATACTCATGTTATGAACCATCCTGTTTGCTACACCATTATATTGCATTCCGTATCTTTCGCGATAAATACTAACGCGAATTCTTTACAGACGAATGGAAAAACTGGTAGAAGCGGACCACGGGGAAGATCAGTTTGGATTCCGTAGAGAGGTTGGAACACGTGAGGCAATACTAACCTTACGACTTATCTTAGAAGAAAGATTAAGAAAAGGCAAACCTACGTTTCTAGCATTTGTAGACTTAGAGAAAGCTTTTGACAATGTTAACTGGAATACTCTCTTTCAAATTCTGAAGGTGGCAGGGGTAAAATACAGGGAGCGAAAGGCTATTTACAATTTGTACAGAAACCAGATGGCAGTTATAAGAGTCGAGGGGCATGAAAGGGAAACAGTGGTTGGGAAACGAGTGAGACAGGGTTGTAGCCTCTCCCCGATGTTATTCAATCTGTATATTGAGCAAGCAGTAAAGGAAACAAAAGAAAAATTCGGAGTAGGTATTAAAATTCATGGAGAAGAAGTAAAAACTTTGAGGTTCGCCTATGACATTGTAATTCTGTCAGAGACAGCAAAGTACTTGGAAGAGCAGTTGAACGGAATGGACAGTGTCTTGAAAGGAGGATATAAGATGAACATCAACAAAAGCAAAACGAGGATAATGGAATGTAGTCAAATTAAATCGGGTGATGCTGAGGGAATTATATTAGAAAATGAGACACTTAAAGTAGTAAAGGAGTTTTGCTATTTAGGGAGTAAAGTAACTGATGATGGTCGAAGTAGAGAGGATATAAAATGTAGACTGGCAATGGCAAGGAATACGTTTCTGAAGAAGAGAAATTTGTTAACGTCGAGTATAGATTTAAGTGTCAGGAAGTCGTTTCTGAAAGTATTTGTATGGAATGTAGCCATGTATGGAAGTGAAACATGGACGATAACTAGTTTGGACAAGAAGAGAATAGAAGCTTTCGAAATGTGGTGCTACAGAAGAATGCTGAAGGTTAGATGGGTAGATCACGTAACTAATGAGGAGGTATTGAATAGGATTGGGGAGAAGAGAAGTTTGTGGCACAACTGGACTAGAAGAAGGGATCGGTTGGTAGGACATGTTTTGAGGCATCAAGGGATCACAAATTTAGCATTGGAGGGCAGCGTGGAGGGTAAAAATCGTAGACGGAGACCAAGAGATGAATACACTAAGCAGATTCAGAAGGATGTAAGTTGCAGTAGGTACTGGGAGATGAAGAAGCTTGCACAGGATAGAGTAGCATGGTGAGCTGCATCAAACCAGTCTCAGGACTGAAGACCACAACAACAACAACATCTTTCGCGATAACAGTTGTGTCATCTGCAAAAAGAAAAAAATTTAGTGCCTGATTACTGATGTACGTCAAGAAAACCAACGAACCCAGAGCAGACCCCTGTGACCCCCACCCCACCCCCACCCCCACCCACCCACTATTCTTTACATGACCACGCCCGGGTTCCCGGGTTCGATTCCCGGCGGGGTCAGGGATTTTCTCTGCCTCGTGATGGCTGGATGTTGTGTGCTGTCCTTAGGTTAGTTAGGTTTACGTAGTTCTAAGTTCTAGGGGACTGATGACCATAGATGTTAAGTCCCATAGTGCTCAGAGCCATTTGAACCATTTTTCTTTACATGAGCGGTGTCACATTCAAATTGCTTCTCTGTTCGTTCACACTGGAGGACAACTTTCAGTTTCCAACTTCCCATATATGAAGTGGAACAGTGAACAATTATTTTTTGCCCTAATCCCTTAATGTTCAGTCTTACCTGTATGTAAAACTATTCAGAGAACGCATTCTGCCTACTGTGTGTTTCCTGATAATACATTGCCTTCGACTAAATGATTCGTAGTTCCGAGTCAGTTTAAGTCTCACTCTCTTTTTTTCATTTTTTATCCTCTGGCCCGGCTGTTTAGAATGTCTCCTCTTATTCACATATTCCGGCAATAATAAAGCTAACATTTTACCTGGCATCAAGAATTTAGTAAAGTCTCTTCCATTGATTTGCAACCCTTAGGAAACTGATTTAAAACTTCCAATGGCGTCCTGACGATATGACAGGCTTAAGCAAAACTAATAATCTTAGAGGCAGTAGATGAGAGCCTATTACAGATGACGTGGTCTTCTCCCACATCCCGTTCCCCATCCACAGGAGGGAAAGCAGCACAATTCCTGACCAGCTACACGGGACACATCATGAAGAATGTTTTCAGCAATCGTTAGAACGAATACAGACTTGTCTAGACTTGGTTGTACTTTGAAGGTAAATGGAAATGAGCGTTTGGCGCCATTGGCCGGCAGGCCCCTTCCGGGGCAGGTCCGGCCTTCTTGGTGCAGGTCTTATTACTTTCTACGACACATTGGGCGACCTGCGCGCCGGATGGGGATGAAATGATGATGAAGACAACACAACACCCAGTCCCTGAGCAGAGAAAATCCCCGGCCCAGCTGGGAATCGAACCCGGGCCCGTAGGACGGCAATCCGTCACGCTGACCACTCAGCTACCGGGGCGGACACTTTGAAGTTGATCATCACTAATTTAACAATTTTGGAAAATAAGCAAACGTGCAGTAGCTGTTGCACTTCTCTTTTGGCAAACTTCTTATTCGACATTTTCTGGTAGCCCTCAAGAACAGATGTGAAGCGAGCTGATAAACGCATAAGGACATAGCCTCACTTCAGGCCATCACGGCAAGTGATACCTTAATAACGTGAAGAGTCTATTTTGTGCCGAAGCTGTATGTCACGAATGTGAGGTTTGACTTACACTATTTCGACGAAATAGATCTTCTTTCGCGTACAGAGTGAATAATGGGATTTTTGATTCAGTTTGTCAGTATCATCCTACATAACGAGGTCATTCTAATCTTCCCGTTTGTATCTCATCATTCATGAGTGACCAGGTAGTCTGTATTGGCATTGCATAGTAGTTTCCTTTCGCCATTAATTTTAATCCCATCTGTTTTACTTAGAATTTCAGACGTCTTGCATCATTTTACAGTGTCGATTGCTTTTCCTAGGTCTTCAGGGGATGGGTCTCGATTTATCTTAGAGTTTGCTTTCATTTTCATGTGCAACGTCAGAACTGCCTCTCTGCTGCGATTATATTTACTAAGGCCGAACGGAACGTCTTCTAACAGATCATGTTTACTTATCCATTTTTATTATATCAGACTTGTCAACAACTTTGATGCATCAGCTGTAAAGCCAAGTGTGCTACAGTACTTGCACTTATTTGCCCTTGTTATCTTTGGTAAGTTGTTGCTATCCTCAGCGAAAAAAAGAAGAAGAACTGCAGGATCTGTTGAACGGAATGAAAAGTCTAATGAGCAAGCGCTGTGAACTGACAGAAAACTGAAAAAAGATAGGGAGAAAGAGAACAAAAATGGGATCTGCGATCAGTTTAACATCTAAATTGAGGACCACCAAGTGAACAAAGTGTAGGAGTTCTGCTGCCTAGGAAGCAAAACAACGCAAGACTGAGGATGCAAGGAGGATATAAGAAGCAGAAAGAAGTTTTCTAGCATCATCATTTGAGGAAGAAATTTCTGAGAATGTTACTTTGGAGCACAGCACTGTATGGAATGGAATCACAACTGCGGGTACACCGGAACAGAAGAGAGTCGAAGCTTTTGAGATGTGGTGGTACGAAAGGATGTTGGAAATTAGGCTGACTGATGTAAAAGGAAATGAAGGGTTCTCCGCAGGACGGATGAGGAGAGAAATATGTCGGAAACATTGACATGAAGGAGAGACAGCATATGTTTAAGACATCAGGGAATTACTTCCATTAAACTTCAGGGAGTTGCGGAGTGTAAATACCGTAGGGGAAGAGAGAGACTGAAATATATCCAACTAATTGACGGTGCTGGGTGCAGTTATTGTTGTGCTATTAAGAGCGTGGCACAGGTGAGGAACTCTTTGCGCTCTGATAAGACCAGCAGAAAAACTGATAACAGAGACAGGGAAAAGAAGTAGCTGATTCTTCGTAATTCAAATTAGTGAGAAAGTTGGTAAAACAGGAGTAACATCATCCATAATCAATCCTGGAACTCGAATTCCGACAGAGATAGTTGGCGAAATCGGGTGGCAGTTCTGTATTTAACACTCTGTGTAATACATAACTTGAAGAGCACCTTACTATTCTTTTATACGTTTTAGGAGAATAGACGTTTCATATTTGAATCAAGCCCTAGCTTGAGGCATGGGCGGGATACGGGAGTGTCGACAACCTTTCGTGATCCAGATTTCCGTCAGCAGGTGAGCCATTGGTGCTACGAGATAAAGCCAGAAACAATAGGACATAAAGTGACAATAAGCTATGATTTTTATTGCTTACGTTCTGTTTAATACCCAGAGAGAACGGCTGCACCACGTGCTGGAAACTGGGGCACAAGCGGGCCAAGTAGCAGCCCGTTGTGACAAGCTTAATACTTCGACAGGTTGCATCTGATGCTCACTTCTTGCACACTGTACCGACAGGAGGAGGATTTCGTCAAAGTAAGCTTTGTATTGACGTGTACGTCACAACAGTTCAAAATCTTCAAGTAGTGCATGCTGTGGAAAATTAAGTAAATTAACGAAGTGAACAAACACATGAGAACATATATTAATATTGTATGTTCTACTTCTTTTCTTTAAAAAAAAATTCTCATTTACTCCATAGTGATTTATTTGCGTACAACCAAATTAATTCAAACACACACAAACACGCACGAATTCAAGTTCTGCTTTCTGTCTCTCTCTCTCTTTCTCTTTCTTTCTGTTTCTGTCTCTCATTCCTCTATGTTTCAAGAGGAACGCATGATATTATTTTGGATGATACTACAACTACTTTATCAACTCACACCCTCGCGTCATTTGTATCACGAAGAAATGGCTGTACAGTACCAACATGTATGCTATTTTTCTTCAAAAAGAAATGTTCAAATGTGTGTGAAATCTTATGGGACTTAACTGCTAAGGTCATCAGTCCCTAAGCTTAGACACTACTTAACCTAAACTATCCTAAGGACAAACACATACACCCATTCCTGAGGGAGGACTCGAACCTCCGCCAGGACCAGCCGCACAGTCCATGACTGCAGTGCCCTAGGCAGCTTGGCTACTCCAGCGCGGCACTATTTCTCTTATTTGGCTTTATCGGCTATCCCGGTTTTTCAGTAACTGCCTAGCAGAAGCCACAACGGTCAGTGTCCTTCTACTAGAAGTAGGCCATAAAGACAAACAAAATTCTAAAGCGCATAGCTTTCATAGATTTTTGAATTATTACAGACACACAATTAGAAAATACACTTATGTTCAGAAAAAAAACAGAACACCTTGAAAGACTAGAAACTGGACGTTCGTATGCACAGCAGACGTACATTATTATGTTCTGCAGCAATGATTAGCATTTGAACCATGTGGGCCGTAGGGCTCAAGGTCAACAGCGACATTGTGGCGCAACACCACCTTCCAGTAAAATGAACCTGCGGTTCTCGTTGTTATAAACTGAAGGTAATGGATCACTGTGACTTGAGCAGACGTGCAGGATGCCTCGCAGACGTATGCGCGAACCGTGCAGTAAGACCAGTGAGTTTGAAAGAGGACAAGTTATTGATATGAGAGAATGTGATGCATCAGTCCAGGAAATTGCTCCTCGTGTGAAACTAAGTATTTCGGCAGTGCAACGGGTTGGCAGACGGGTTCACGGAAGGTCGTAGAACACGACGAGATGTATCAGGTAGCACAAACATTCTCCCCCCCCCCCCCCCCCACCGCCCCCCCACCGAGAAGATCGACATCTCATCCGAATAGCATCCCAGGACAGATTTGCGTCCTTCTCGGCTCTGGCGCAGCTGTGGAACACTGTAACACATCGTACACTGTCAGGGCTGACAGTTCGTCGCCGTTTATTACAGCATTACGTGCGCGTCGTCCACTTCTCCAACTACCTTTGACGAATGTGCATAAATGTAGTAAACTACAATGGTGTATGGAACGATGTCACCGTGGGCAGGAATGGCATCAAATAGTGTTTTCGGGCGAATCAAGGTTCTGTTTATTTGAAAATGATGACTTCATTTTGGTACGCCCAAGACAGGCGGAGAGGCATCACAGTGACTGCATTCGTACGAGACATACAGCACCAACTCTAGGTCTTTTGGTGTGGAGCGCTATTGAATACAACCGCAAATCACAGCTTGTGCCTGTAGTGGGCACTGTGACCAGTGTAATCTACGTGAATGACATCCTGCGACCCGTAGACAAACCCTTTCTGCACAACATCCCAGACGACATTTTTCAGCAAGACAATGCAGGATCACATGTTCTTGCGCGAAAACATGCCTCCTTGGCGTCGTAGAATGTCAGTCATTTGGCCTGGCCCGCCATATCACCAGACTTGTCGCCAACCGGAGGAGTTTGGTACACGGTGAACCGACTGATGCAGCGGTATGACTCAATGCCAGTCACAACAGATGAACTTTGAGACCAGGCGAATGCAGCATGAATGGCTATACCACAGGACGCCATTCGCACCTAATACTCGTCGATTCCATCACACACGGAACAAGTTATCAGGGCCCACGCTGTGCCTACTTGGCAACAGGACACATGCTAAACCGAGGTAATTGAAATGCTGATCATTTATGGAGAACATACTGATGTACGTGTTCTGTGAATATGAACGTCCCATCTCTAGTCGTTCAAAGCGTTCTGTTTTTTGCTAAACATGAGTGTAGTTTCTTTAACGTATACGTCGGTAAGTCTACAAAGCAGATGCAGGTATCTAAAACATCCAGTATTCCAATTTCATGGTATTAATCGTAAATTATTTTCCCAACTTTAGCAGTTTTCTGAAGTTTTTCGTACATGTCATTATTATCGGATTGTTGTTGGGTTTCGAATAACATATATTTGTTGACCGCATTAACGAAAAAGATAAAAGAGTTTTGCAGTAACAAATGCGGAAAATTATTTTACTATTTTAAGTTCTTTTGGAGGTTTTCTGTTACTTTCAATCGTAATTTTGTCCTTAGATTCATCGCCTTGTCTTGTCACATTCTAGTGATGCGACAGCTTTCTCTTGCTTCTTGAAGTGCATTACTTCGGTATTAATCCTTCAGACAGAAATGATTTTTACTGTTTTAAATAGTGAGATAACTGATGGCGGACGCAATTAAACGCTAATGTTACGTCATGCACCTAAATTATTAATTTTCAGCATGCCGGTCCACGTATTTGAAATATGCAGGATTTTTACTGTTCTCTCTTTTTCAAAAGTATTTCTTGTTAAATATTTATGCTTGTGTATCATAAGCATTACGCGATCGTTATTTAATCTTTGACGGGCCACGTGTCGTCACACTGTGGCACGTTCATGCTGCGGAAATATATTTGTTAAAGAATTGTAGATCGTGTTATTTGTAATTCTGTTGGTTTTTCTTTGTCCAAACTTAATTATCTCTGTATGTTTTGACGCCTTGGTTGACTTATGATTGTACATTTTTATAGGTTCCGGTTGTTTATGTTACACCCAACCTTCCGATTACTTTTTTTTACGAATTTATGTCCTTTTTCTGATTCTTAGATAGACAACCGGTCTAAAAGACAGATTGGAAAAGATGAGGACATTGAAAAATATGGCAACATTGTCATCGAATAATATACAAAGAACCTTGAATCTGTCCTCTGGAATACGTGGAGAAGACAGAGAAAACATAATAAAAGAGATAAATCACACTTGTGTTGTGTGCTACGTCATGCGGTGTGCGAAAATTGAGGCTGTGCAAATACATGTGCAGCTGCAGGAACTGTAAGGATGATTCCGCCGTCGCCTGTCGCCGTATGATTAGACGGTTTGCAAAATTGCAAGGTTTGTCTGGTAGCCTACAGTTGCAGGGGCTCGGCAGTGCAAAAACTGAAGACATACCGGCAGAGCACTCAAAGCAAATTCCGTTACGTATTTCTGCTAGTATCACGCAACAAATACATACATGTGTCATTCAGATTCTTAGAACAGTTTCCAGTTTCAGTTCAGCGTATCCGACGGTCGCAATCTGTCATGAATAAGCTGCCAAAACATTGTTTAATTTAGTTCATGTAGTCGATGTTTCAGGAAAGCCTGGAACTATATCATTCACAATTTAAATAATAAAAACTGCACCAGTTACTTACTTTTTCATACTTAGTGTAATGCGTTTCGACAAATTACTCTGGATTTTCAGGTGCATTTGCTTACATGATTATTTTGGGCGATGTTTGCAGGTATGATTTTCTGCCTCTCTTGCGTCTGTTTGAGGCTATACTGGAATCCGAAAATCGTACAAAATGACTCTTTGAGTGCTCTTATATGCCAATGTTAGAAATGGTATTTTTGTTTGACTACTTGCAGGTATTGCACATCCTTCATTGTACAGAACATCACAGACTCACAAATCATCATGTACACCGTTTGTTTTAGCAATCAAAACATACTACAAAGATATTAAGACACTGTGGTTTCATAAATAGTCTGTACACCATATGATGTAAAAAATGATAACTGTTCCATTTGCTTACTTTTTCGTGATTAGCACAACACGCCTAGACTACTTATTCTCATTTTCATACAAATTTGTTTACATGAATATCTTGGGTAATGTTTGCATATGTGATTTTCTGCCTCTCTTGCGTCTTTTTGTGTTTATACTGCAATCAGGAAATCAGCTGTTTGAGTATTTTTAAATGCTTATGTTAGAAATGCTATTTTTTTGACTGCTTACAGCTATTGTGCCTCCTCCATTACACAGAATATCAAATACATGCAAATTATCATGTATATAGCAATCAAAACATGTTACAAAGATATTGCGACACTGTGGTTACAGTGTTTTTGGATTAAATTATGTATATAGGTTTTCAGATCTTAAATGTATTTTTCATAATGAAACTATCAAATGTATTTTTCCTAAAGAAAAATGTACATATTTGTGAAAATTACTAGTATTAATTGAAGGAGAAACATTTGAAAAAATTAATTGATCACTATCTAGTTTGTTATTGAGAATCTTTGGCCAATGGAGGGATAGTCTTGACACTTTTTCAATTACAGGCCACATGTACTGTGGACACACATTACGTGTCTTTAATGCAGTGGTTTTCATTGCCTTCTGCATTCTCGTACTGTTGAACATTGCTGACTCCTCCGTCTTTTAGGGGCAGTTTCCCATCCCAGGGGAAGAGAGTGCTCCGAGTCTAGTCCCCATTCGGATCTCTGGGAAGGGACTGCCAAGTGGCAGGAGACCACGAAAGAAAGATAGAATAACCAACGATAAGATAATGTTCTACGAGGCGGGGTGTGCAATATCATAAATTTGCGTAGTAGGGAAGCTAGAAAATCTGTAAATGGAAAAGCAAAGGCTCGGTCCAGATATAGTGGAGGTAAATGGAAAGGATTTCTGGTCAGATGAGTATAGGGCAATCTTAATAGCAACAGAAAATGGAGTAACGGGAGTAGGGTTCGTTATCAATAGGAAAGCAGGTCAGATGGTGAGTTACTGTCCACAGTTCAGTGACCCGATTGTTCTCATCAGAATCGACAGCTACCCAACACCAACAATTATAGTTCAGGTATACACGCCGACATCGCAAATAGAAGATGAGGAGACAGAGAAAGTATATGAAGATACTGAACGAATAATTCAATAATTCAGTACATAACGGAAGATGAAAACCTAATAGCTATGGGTAATTGGAATGTGATTGTGGGGGAAGGAGTAGAAGAAAGTACTACGGGAGAATGTGGGCTTAGTTAGAAATGAGAGAGAAGAAAGACTAATTGAGTTCTGCAATAAATTTCAGCTAGTGATAGTGAATACTCTGTTCAAGACTCAAAAGGCAAAGAGACATACTTAGAAACGTCTGGGAAATACGGGAACATTTTAGTTAGATTACATCACGGTCAGACAGAGATTCCGAAATCAGATATTGAACTGTAAGCCGTACACAGGAGCAGATGCAGGCTCAGATCACAATTTAGTAGTGATGAAGAGTAGGCTGAAGTTAAAGAGACTATTCAGGAAGAAACAATGTGCGAAGAAGTGGGATACCGACACACTAAAGTCTTGAAGTTCTCCGAGACTATAGATATTGCGATAATGAGCAGCTCAGTAGACAGCTTATTTGAAGAGAACTGGACATCTCTAAAATGGGCAATCTCAAAAGTTGGAAAGAAAGACGTAGGTACATGGAAGGGAAATGCGAAGAAACCATGGGTAACAGAAGAAATACTTTGGCTGATCGACGAAAGAAGGAAGTACAGAAATATTCAGGGAAATTCAGGAATTCAGAGATACAAGTCACTTAGGAATGAAATAAACAGGCAGTACTGGGAAGCTATGGCTGAATGGAAAATCTGAGGAAATTGTCACAAGGACTTTGAAATTTGTGATAAGGTCTTATGGGACCAAACTGCTGAGGTCATCGGTCCCTGTCACAAGGACTGACTCAGCATATAGGAAAGTCAAAATTGCCTTCAGTGAAATTAAAAGTAAGGACGAAAACTTGAACAGTGCAATGGGAATTTCGCTGTTAAAAGCATTGAAGGCCTCTATGAGGATGAGGACTTGTCTGATGTCGTCGTAGAAGTAGAAACTGCGGTCGACAGATAAGGGATCTTTATTAGAGTCACAGTTTAAAAGAGCTTTGAGGATAGGTAACATTCCATCGAAATTTCTAAAATCCTGGGGAAAGTGGGAACAAAACAACTATTCACGTTGGTGTGTAGGATGTACAAGACTGACGATATACCGTCTGACTTACGGAAAAATATCAACCACACAATTACTAAGATAGCAGGAGACGAAAAACGCGAGGATTATCGCACAATGAGCTGAACAGCACATGCATCGGAGCTATTGACAAAAATAATGTACAGAAGAATGGAAAAGAAAATTGAGGACCTGTTACATGACGATCAGTTCGGTTTAAGGAAAGGTGAAGGCGCCAGAGAGGCAATTATGACCTTGAGGTTCATAACGTAAGCAAGACCGCAGAAAAATCAAGACACTTTCGTCAATCTGGGAATGCGGTTGATAATGGAAGCAAGACTAAAGAACAATCAGGACACTTATCGACCTGGAAAATGCTTTCGACCATATGAAATGGTGCCAGATGATTGAAATTCTGAGGAATGTAGGGTTAAGCCAGAGGGAAAAACGTGTAATATATAAAACGAACATGAACCAAGAGGGAAGGATGGCTCATCCAACTAGCAGCGCGATCTAACATTCTACAGTGACGGTATCAACAAACTAGTCTCTCGTTGGAAGAAATGTGTTCGCCGCTAGGATAACTATGTTGACAAATAAATATCTAGACATGAAAAATAAAGACGTAGAATGCTAATAAAGTTTGTTGCGTTTAAGAATCTTTGAAAGTTTCAGTTTTAAAAAGTCGGAGGCATTACTTTTCAGCACGCCCTCGTAATATACTACTTTTGGTTAGAAATGCAGCCTTTACCTGTGCTGGTCTACTTTTCGCATCCTCCTTGCTTTATACGTGATGTGTCATTTTGCTTCGAATGTAGGAACACTCCTTCACTCCGTCTACTTCAAATGGTCACCAATTTTGATGCTAAGCTTATCACTAATCTCAATTCTGCGCTTCTTCGATTTACTCTCAGGCGACATTGTGTGCTCATAAGACTGTTCATTCCATTCATCAGATCCTGCAATTCTTCCTCACTTTTCCTGAGGATACCAATGTTAACAGTGAATCTTGTCATTGATATACTTTCACTCATACTCTTTCTTTTATTCCCGTCGCTGTTCCTTCGACATATGGACTGAACAGTATTGACGAAAGACTACATCCCGTCTTACACCTTTTCTAGTGCGAGAACATTTTTCATAGTCTTCGAATGTTATTTGTACTCTTATTTCTTGTACATACTGTATATTATCCTCCTTTCTCTGTGGCTTACATCTATTTTCCCGAGGATTTCGGACATCTTGCACCACTTTAGATTGTCGAACACTTTTCTCGACGACAAATCCTTTGAACGTAGAATCTTGCTTCCATAATCAATCTCTACGTCAAAGCTGTCTCTGGTACTTCACCATTTCTAAACCCAGACAGGTAGTAGTTCATTTACGTAACCAATATGCTTTTCCATTTTTTTGCATATTATTCATGAGAGAAACTTCGACGCATGTGATGTTAAGCTGTGTGTGCTATGGTTTTCGCACTTATCTTCCCTTGTTAACTTAGGGATTGTGTGGATTAAATTTTTCCGAAAGTCAGAGAGTATGTCTCCAGGACCATAGGTTCTACAAATCAAGTTGAATAACCGTTTGGTTACCTCTTCCTGCAATGATTTCAGAAATCACAAAGAAAAGATATCAATTGTAAGCTTTCTCTCGTATATGTGAATTGCTGAATATTCTTTTTTCAAAAACTCTCTCCTCCAGTAAGATGTGCTTCAGATATCGTATTAAACTGTTGAGCAAAAACTGATTGTTGGTTAGCCCCGTGTTGCGCATGTGAACGGTGTAATGAAAAAACACTTAAATCTTAATGAAATGGTGAACGTGAACTAATGAAAATGAATTTAATTAAATGCAAAAGAAACTAATTGTGTACTAAGTGAAAACTATGCAAGTTAACTCAATACTGAAGTACGTTATGGGAATTACGTAACATGAAGTGCAATGTCTGATTTGTAATGTCTATAAAATAAAATACCACTCCACTCGAAAGAAAATAACTGTTTGAGATTACGTTCGCTGTTCACTGTAAATAAATCTGCTTACTTAGCACACCTGAAAATGCTGACTACGTACTGTTATCTTATAAGAATGCAAAGTGAAGTCTGCCCTGAGAGTAAAGTAATTTACCTCTTGATAAGCATGCTATTTTGTGTCTGGAATACTGACGTTCTCGAAAACAGATTGAAAGCAGCAAATGCAGCAGCTAAAGGAAAATAATCTAATTTTTCTTTGCTTGTCATAAACAGTTAGTGGCTGCGTGTGGCGAAGGGTGCAAACCTTTAAAACTTCGTTACACATTTAAACTTCACTAAGAATGACAGAGGAGGGCTTTACTCCTCAGGAAATCGTTCTTGAAAAATTAAACTCGGATTATTGTCAAAAAAAGATTGTACAACGTAAGAACACTCTAACAGTTAAGAAATTCTCTCATTACAAAAATTACCGTTATTTCAACAAATTGCGTATTTTGTGACATAATGAAACCAATGAGATCAAATTAACACAAATCATGAGTATTATCTACGGGACAAAGGTTTCCTGACAAATAAACATTTCATTCTTGCGCTTGCATGGATTACCTTGAAATATTGCTCCAAAAAAATCTTCTTTGTCAGTACAATCAGTAAAATAGTTTTGTAAATTCCTTTTTATCTGAGTAATAATAATGGATTTCAGATAATTTCTCCAAGATTCACAAATACCAGATCTTCTCAAAAATTCAACTACTCGTTACTATGCCTCTAATAAGAATATCCTAGAGCTGCTCAACTGATTGGCCAGAAATGTGCACGACAGATTACATTTAACGCGGATTTGTGGATCTTATCCACCATTAGTACACCACGCTCGTCCAGTTTTGTCCCAGGACAGTAAAGGTGAAATATTGACAGTGACTGAAAATACGTAAAAACGTTACATTATGCCTTCCGTTTTATTTGATTACAAGCCTTCCAAAGCTCTTTTTAACCCTAATACTGTATCCCATACGCCTCTCAAATTGACTCCCATTTCTTCTTGCATCACATGGTTCACATGGCTCTGAGCACTATGGGACTCAACTGCAGTGGACATCAGTCCCCTAGAACTCAGAACTACTTAAACCTAACTAACCTAAGGACATCACACACATCCATGCCCGAGGCAGGATTCGAACCTGTGACCGTAGCGGTCGTGCGCTCCCAGACTGTAGCGCCTAGAACCGCTCGGCCACAAAGGCCGACTTCTTGCATCACTTCAGCGATAGTTAATCCCCCCAGTAAAGGCCACCTAAGTAACTTTTCCATCAATCCGCTTTCTCTTCCAACAATGGAATTCCTCTTGCACTCTTACTGTCGACAATTTTCCTGGATGCGTTACGTGTTCTCTCAGCTCTCGCCGTATGAGACTACGTCCAGCATTGTCGAACATGGTCGGTTTGGTGGTCCACGTGTATGTTGTGTAGAGGCATAACGTTGCATGGACGAGCTCACCTCCAAATCTTTAAACACGGGACACGGACCGATCAGCGTTATCGTGACACTGTACTCCGTCTCCATGTGCGCGTTTCAGAGGTGCATTCCGCCCTGATCTCATTTTTATAGACGAGAACGCGCGACCACATCGAACAGCGCGGTTGAAGGAGCTCTAGGAACCAGAGGATATTGAATTGAACGGCACGTCCATTCCATCGATTTAAATCCCATCGAGCACGTATGGGATGCGTTGGGGAGACGTGCCGCAGCACGTCTACATACACCAGTGACCATCCTGCACCTGACAGCTGTGCTGGTGAAGGAGTGGAACATATTGGTACAAGATCTTACGAACATGGGAGCACACTGCAGAGTATGCACTGCCGACCGTGTTGATCGCACACCTATTAAGAACCGTGTCACGTCTTTTGTAATGCCAGGGGACCCTCATCAATCGGGGTGACATTAGTTCAGTTATTGCAGATGGATGTGTCATTTCTGTTTGTCTCATTGCGTATTCCTTCCCGTTACGAACCGCTTATGTTGTAGCAGTTGTTTCTGCACATTGTCTACATTTCGTCGAGCTGCCTGCTTAGCAGTGACACATCTTACGAAAGTTACTTTCGTCCTTAAGTTTTGCACATCAGAGTATAATTATACTGAAACTGATGTTTTGTGAAATAACTGCCGTTGTTACACCTATCTGAAAAGAGCAGAGAAATATTTATTGAAATTTAATTCACTGCAAAGACGTAACATTGAACATCGCATGTCGTAATTATGTTTATGGGACATGTATTTACAAGCGTGGTGAGAGCTAGATCTAATTCTAATCACATCATGTGAGATTTAATATTATATTTATCCGAAAAATGAAACAGTTGAATTAACATTAGTGAATTCGCGAGGAGGAACTACGGGATACAACACAATTTGCTGCTTCCAACAAGCAGCATTCATTCGAATCCCGATGTTATTTTAAAATGACTTTACACAACGAATACTAGCTATCCAAATAGAGACGACAGCCACACATTAAAAATGGCTCTGAGCACTACACGACTTAACTTCTGAGGTCATCAGTCGCCTAGAACTTAGAACTAATTAAACCTAACTAACCTAAGGATATCACACACATCCATGCCCGAGGCAGGATTCGAACCTGCGACCGTAGCGGTCGATCGCCTCCAGACTGTAGCGCCCAGAACCGCACGGCCACTCCCGCCGGCCGCCACACATTAAATACTAGCTATCGACATGCAGACATGTTTTTATATCTAATGTGAGCTTATTTTGTAAGGAACAACAAGAAGAAAATTAAACGCCATACAGGATGTCCCAGGAGGAGTGATCAGTATTCAGGTCTGTGACAGGAACGGTTATTTGAAGTAAAACAGTCAAGTAAACATAGACTCTAAAATGCACAGCGAAAGAGCTATGAGCCCTTCTTCATCTTCGATATGATGAAACAAATCTCTGCTATTGCAAGCTTTTGCTTTCCATATTTTGAAGGGTGGTAATTTGCACCAAAATGAAAGAGCATAAAATTTCTCGTAGAATGACCGATTTTAAAATTAAAGTAGGTTCACACGTTTAGCCACAATCGATCGTCATTTTTATCAACTTGGTGGAAAAGTGAGTCATGCTCATGTTCCACCGCCATATTTAAGTTAAGTGACGGCAGTCCAAGATGAAGAAGTTAATCACTCTCGTCATCCGTGCTTTTCTCCTACCAGCTACAACAGTGTTTTAAAATCAGTTTGTAAACGAATGTAGGGAAGTGAGCTTCGACAGAAGCAAAGAGAGTGTATGAAAATGAGTCGAATTCCATAAAATTACTTATTAGGTACTAGGATATTGATGGTCTAACATTTAACGTGCACTTCGACACGACGACACAGTATACCGTCTCCTGGAAAGCCTTCTAAAAACTGTAGTAAAATGTTACGACAACCACAAGTGACCTGTGTCGGTAAAGAATAAAACTATACGTGTTTGTGTCGTAAATTAGCGATCAGTGGTGAAATATTATTTCGGAACGAGAAAACTTTCCACCTTTACGTGTTTTGAATATAAAAATATTAATAATAATTATACTTCTGTGTAACAAATAATAAGAAGAACAAAGACTACGAGCTTATCATGTAACGGAATTTTTATGTAACTGTGAGTTAAATACTTGGATTAATAAAATGATAACTCTGGTGTCAGCTCTCATACCTAACAGACGCTCTGGTACGCAGCTGCTTCTGAACGCACCATTTTGTTAATTGTACGGAAGTTTCTCCTCACCCACGTATATATATAAGACAACAAAAAATACTCTAAATCTTTTCCTATCAAGAAACAAAAATACCTTTAGCAGAAAGGATTTCAAAGATAATAAATAGTAATATAAGACTCAGACTTACTTATGAGTAAATCGCTGACTGGTAAAAATCTTGTTTTCACTGCCGTAGATATTATTCAGATCATACTTAATAGTATAAGAGGTTAGTCCTTAACAAAGAGTCCACGTAACATTTGGAATAATAGTGCAGCTACGTAGCTGATTATATCGTGTCTCTCTCTCCAACTACACTCCTGGAAATGGAAAAAAGAACACATTGACACCGGTGTGTCAGACCCACCATACTTGCTCCAGACACTGCGAGAGGGCTGTACAAGCAATGATCACACGCACGGCACAGCGGACACACGAGGAACCGCGGTGTTGGCCGTCGAATGGCGCTAGCTGCGCAGCATTTGTGCACCGCCGCCGTCAGTGTCAGCCAGTTTGCCGTGGCATACGGAGCTCCATCGCAGTCTTTAACACTGGTAGCATGCCGCGACAGCGTGGACGTGAACCGTATGTGCAGTTGACGGACTTTGAGCGAGGGCGTATAGTGGGCATGCGGGAGGCCGGGTGGACGTACCGCCGAATTGCTCAACACGTGGGGCGTGAGGTCTCCACAGTACATCGATGTTGTCGCCAGTGGTCGGCGGAAGGTGCACGTGCCCGTCGACCTGGGACCGGACCGCAGCGACGCACGGATGCACGCCAAGACCGTAGACGGCACGCAGTGCCGTAGGGGACCGCACCGCCACTTCCCAGCAAATTAGGGACACTGTTGCTCCTGGGGTATCGGCGAGGACCATTCGCAACCGTCTCCATGAAGCTGGGCTACGGTCCCGCACACCGTTAGGCCGTCTTCCACTCACGCCCCAACATCGTGCAGCCCGCCTCCAGTGGTGTCGCGACAGGCGTGAATGGAGGGACGAATGGAGACGTGTCGTCTTCAGCGATGAGAGTCGCTTCTGCCTTGGTGCCAATGATGGTCGTATGCGTGTTTTGCGCCGTGCAGGTGAGCGCCACAATCAGGACTGCATATGACCGAGGCACACAGGGCCAACACCCGGCATCATGGTGTGGGGAGCGATCTCCTACACTGGCCGTACACCACTGATGATCGTCGAGGGGACACTGAATAGTGCACGGTACATGCAAACCGTCATCGAACCCATCGTTCTACCATTCCTAGACCGGCAAGGGAACTTGCTGTTCCAACAGGACAATGCACGTCCGCATGTATCCCGTGCCACCCAACGTGCTCTAGAAGGTGTAAGTCAACTACCCTGGCCAGCAAGATCTCCGGATCTGTCCCCCATTGAGCATGTTTGGGACTGGATGAAGCGTCGTCTCACGCGGTCTGCACGTCCAGCACGAACGCTGGTCCAACTGAGGCGCCAGGTGGAAATGGCATGGCAAGCCGTTCCACAGGACTACATCCAGCATCTCTACGATCGTCTCCATGGGAGAATAGCAGCCTGCATTGCTGCGAAAGGTGGATATACACTGTACTAGTGCCGACATTGTGCATGCTCTGTTGCCTGTGTCTATGTGCCTGTGGTTCTGTCAGTGTGATCATGTGATGTATCTGACCCCAGGAATGTGTCAATAAAGTTTCCCCTTCCTGGGACAATGAATCCACGGTGTTCTTATTTCAATTTCCAGGAGTGTATATTTATTTATCGATCATTAACTACTACAGTTTAAAAAAAACCACTCGTACTTTTGAGCTAGTCGTGTGTGTTGACAACATAAGTAAATTTTTACAAACCGACCTTGTACCTTTACTCAGAATTGTTTACCTACGTAGCAACATTTATTATTGCTGGCCATATTTTAGCCGCTACTACGGGTGTGCGAAATATACGCGACGTCACGACTTATGAATATTCTCATCCACGATTCCAAATGTAACAAACCGATAATTCTCATCCACGATTCCAAATGTAACAAACCGGTAACATTACAAAAAAAAAGAAGAGAGAGAGAGAGAGAGACAGATGATATAACAGTAACGATCGATTCTTCGAATATTTACGCTTCATACCGGAGCAGACTAAGCATTTCCAAATTCTGTAAGACAAGAAAATTTTTTAGGAGCTTGTCATCTCTTTCCACTGGATTTTCAATGATTACAAAGGATAGAGGAGCGTGAGAGACAGGAATGTCAACGGTAGATCATTCACTGACAAATGTACATTCTTTACAAAGATAATGCGATAAAATACTGATCCTACACAGTCCCTTACATACACACATGAGATAACATCAAAGAAAATCCTGGTCATAATCACCAGAATAGGCACTTGAGAACTGCAATATGATAAATGTTCTGGGAATTGTTGAGAAATGGAGAAATCTCACACAGAAAAGTATGGGAAATACTACGCACTGCACTAATACAAGAAAGCTCGCAGGAGTTAACAAATGACAGAAAACGAAGTTTATTACATCCGTCAAAAAGAAATTAATTCTGACAAATCTCAATATATGGAAATACTGCTATACACATAGGGTTTCGTTTTGTTCTGAAAAGTTAGTACCATGTAATCAGAGGTTAAAAATGGAGCTCAAAGTCAACCCCTAGAGACACAATAATGTCGACAAAGCCCGATTGATGTAAATGTTACTTTAAGTATAGTGCTTCGTTTCATTCAATAAATTCAACCCGTCTGATAGCATTGTTTTTTAAGAGAGAAACCTATAGTCGATTATAGGTGGTGGATGGTGTCGCACAACAGGTAAGTTCAGCTAGGAAGACATAAGAAATACCATTGGTATTACTTACTCGGACAAAAACCGCACCAGCAAGCACTAGTTATTAGGCATTGAGGCGAACGGTTGAACCTAATCAAAACGGATACAGTAAGAGAACGTGGCCTGATCTGGACTGCGAACAAAGCACAACCACAAGTTCGAGCATTATACGCAGATATTATTGGAATAGAGTCCGCCTCGATAGCTGAGTGGCCAGCGCGGCCGAATGCTGTTCAAGGGGGCCTGGGTTCGATTCCCGGTTGGGTCGGAGATTTTCTTCGCTCAGGGACTGGGTGTTGTGTTGTCTTCATCAACGTACCATACCCACATACATGCAAGTCGCCGAAGTGGCGTCAACTCAAAAGACTTGCACCAGGTGATCGGTCTATCCGACGGAAGGCCCTCGTCACCCTACATTTCATTGGAATAAAGAAAGAAATACGAGTTGATGACTGCATCAAAAGTATCTTGAAAATCTGACGGCCGTTGGATTCGAGGCATCTTTTTTCGTAGGGTGGGGGAGGACTCCGTCACGTGTACCTAGCTTATGGAATGATCCAAAATAAAGCGCGAAAGCTCTGAGTCTATTTGCACGACATGTTACTGAATTTCTATGGAAAGGCCCAGCGAGGTTGGTACCTGTTTACTGTGTGGAAATGGAACTTCTCTGATCTCCACTGGTACAACTGAAATCATTTGGTCAACCATCCAGAAATGACAGGAATTATTCACGGGGTACCAGAAAAAAGAAAAGGTTGCTGCTTTCGAAATGAATAAAACAAGATTGCTCCATCGCATTCTTTCTCCAAGTACTCATACTAAGTACAGCTGGACAGACGAAACAACATCTGCAAGACTTCAAACAAGAGATAACAGGGCATGATACTACAGACAACATGGAAGTGGGCTGAAACAGTTCCCTCTTAAGGTTATCATTCGTTTCTAATGCATAGACATAGACAGAATTCTTCAGATACTGGTATACAGGACACATTTTTCAGTCAGAATAAAATTAAAGACTTTTTCCTGCAGTTAATTCAGTCCATACTGTGGGAGTCTATGAAGCGACGTGTGGCAGCGGCAAAGTGTACGTAGGTGAAAGTAGGACAACAAAAGAACGCACTGAAGAGTATAAACGTGACTTGCTGTAAAACCAGAGTGAAAAATATACAACAGTAAAACATCAGAGCTACTGTTTAGATACTGGTTTAAAAAATGTACGTGTACTGTTCAGGCAAAGCAACATTTATAAAAGTAAAGCCCGAGAAGCGGTTTAGATTTCCGAGAACGAATGTAATTTCAATAGAGAAGACGCTATAGGCTTCCAGTTTCGTGGCTTCCCGCCATCATGGAAGTAAACACGCAGCCACAGTTGAAGTGGAAGCAAAAAAAAAAGACTAGGAAGACGTCTCTGCGATACGACAACAATATGCCTGTTTCTCTATATATCCAATTACGATGGCCTACCATTAACAGTGGAAGAATTCTACCCACAGCCCCACGTCTTCAGAATAAGTGCGAGAATTCTCGTTTTATAAGCGAGCACTATACTAAACTTTGATAACATTCAGCTATCTGGGAACGCCAGAAGATCTTGCAGAAGATTTCAGCAGAACTATGTAAACGCCGACTGCGTAAGAAGCAACTGTGGAGGAATATGAAGTTACCCAATAACTTTAAAAAATGTAGCTTCAGTCGATAGGAATATTTGAGATGACTGAATATTCCATTCTCCATTGCAATGTGTGCTGTTCTGACAAGACTTCCTAACAGATTAAAACTGGTGCCAGACCGGTGCTTGAAACAGGAACCTTGCCTTTAAGTACTTGGTATTTCAAAAAGTGTCAACCGATAACACAACAATATGTCTCCAACATAAATTAACACAGCAACTTGGGGTGCATTTCAACATTTTCAGTTGCTGAACTGTTTTCAAAATTTGAAAAAAAAATATTTTTGCTCCTTTTTGTGTCCACAAGATTGTATTAATGACATTTTTAAGGAAAACTTTATTTTTCATACATGTCTTTAAAAAAAGAAATTATCAAATATACTCGACATCAGGTCTGAATAATACTTGAGGGTAAAAAATAAGAAGTCAACATCTACATATTTTACAGATTCATTTACTGTGGAAAGTCTCCCAACAAGTGAAATTTTCCCCAAATACATGAATGAATCTGCTGAGCAAGATGTATGAGACAGGCGAAATTCCCTCAGACTTCAAGAAGAATATAATAATTCCAATCCCAAAGAAAGCAGTTGTTGACAGATGTGAAAATTACCGAACTATCAGTTTAATAAGTCACAGCTGCAAAATACTAACGCGAATTCCTTAGAGACGAATGGAAAAACTGGTAGAAGGCGACCTCGGGGAAGAACAGTTTGGATTCCGTAGAAATGTTGGAACACGTGAGGCAATACTGACCCTAAGACTTATCTTACAAGAAAGATTAAGGAAAGGAAAACTACGTTTCTAGCATTTGTAGACTTAGAGAATGCTTTTGACAATGTTGACTGGAATACTCTCTTTCAAATTCTGAAGGTGGCAGGAGTAAAATACAGGCAGCGAAAGGCTATTTACAATTTGTACAGAAACCAGATGGCAGTTATAAGAGTCGAGGGACATGAAAGGAAAGCAATGGTTGGGAAGGGAGTGAGATAGCGTTGTAGCCTCTCCCCGATGCTATTCAATCTGTATATTGAGCAAGCAGTAAAGGAAACAAAAGAAAAGTTCGGAGTAGGTATTAAAATCCATAGAGAAGAAATAAAAACTTTGAGGTTCGTCGATGACATTATAATTCTGTCAGCAACACCAAAGGACTTGGAAGAGCAGTTGAACGGAATGGACAGTGTCTTGAAAGGAGGATATAAGATGAACATCAACAAAAGCAAAACGAGGATAATGGAATCTAGTCGAATTAAGTCGGGTGATGCTGAGGGAATTAGATTAGGAAATGAGACACTTAAAGTGGTAAAGGAGTTTTGCTATTTGGGGAGCAAAATAACTGACGATGGTCGAAGCAGAGACGATATAAAATGTAGACTGGCAATGGCAGGGAAAGCGCTTCTGAAGAAGAGAAATTTGTTAACATCGAGTATTGATTTAAGTGTTAGGAAGTCGTTTCTGAAAGTATTTGTATGGAGTGTAACCATGTATGGAAGTGAAACGTGGACGATAAATAGTTTAGACAAGAAGAGAATAGAAGCTTTCGAAATGTGGTGCTACAGAAGAATGCTGAGGATTAGATGGGTAGATCACATAACTAATGAGGAGGTATTGAATAGAATTGGGAAGAAGAGGAGTTTGTGGCACAACTTGACTAGAAGAAGGGATCGGTTGGTAAGACATGTTCTGAGGCATCAAGGGATCACTAATTTAGTACTGGAGGGCAGCGTGGAGGGTAAAAATCGTAGAGGGAGACCAAACGATGAATACTCTAAGCAGATTCAGAAGGATGTAGGCTGCAGTAGGCACTGGGAGATGAAGAAGCTTGCACAGGATAGAGTAGCATGCAGAGCTGCATCAAACCAGTCTCAGGACTGAAGACCACAACAACAACAACATGAATGAATAAATAATAGCAATACCATCAGCTACATAAAAATGTATAGGGTTTCTAGGTGGGGGAAAAAGTACGCATTGGACCAGAGTATACATCAAACTTTCAGATCCCTAAACCAGAAGTACACTATTCTACAAAAAGATAGCGCATACGTCACCTGGAATGTCGAGGCAGCCGGTGAGTAACTGTTATATGTATTCGAAGTAAAATTTGCATTCGTTTTACGGTGTATTATATGAATTTAAATCCACCTAAAAACTAGATAAACTCGGACCGGAACTGTTATCCGTAGATTTCCGAAAAATAAAACAACGGAATTACGCACGTCTAAAGGAGTAGAAGTTGAGAGGTCGTTCTTTTATCCCATCAAGAAACTATTTGCGAAATTTTACCCCGTAACCTGTACTTTGAATTGTGTAGTCCTTTCTAGCGTATTCAAATATTTTTGGTTAGTGTTTATTTACCTTATATGCCTCATTATTTTCCTTAGAGAACTTAAATCTTTTTTCTATACGTTTTCTTTAGTGGTTTTTCAAACGTACGTACCTCTCAAATACATTTAAAATATGATCACGTCCTCCTTTTTTTCCAGAAACCGACCGAGAACATCAACTCGATAGCTGTTAACAGAGCCCCCTACCATCAAGGTCTTGGTCTTGTCGAAAATGGGAGCTCAGTAAGGTAAGTATCCAAATCTACCGAGTTTTTCAGAGGCTGCCTTAAGAAAACGTCTTACAACCGGCGAAGCTAGTAAGCACCTAGACAGATTCACAAAAACGTTTTCATTGGAGGAAGAACGAGCAATAGTCCAGAACTGAGTTTTCCTCGATAAACGTATCTTCGGCCTTACTCTTAGATCGTTACGGCATTTACTTTTTGAATTCACCAAAAAATAAACAGTTCTCATTATCTTTACATTTTCTTCAGTTGCGCGTAGAAGTACGCACTGGATATTTTTGTCCCAGGCCCGTATACTCTTACCTCACAGCTTGGGTGTTAGGAAAACTTTTATTACTCCCGTAATAATAGCTGGATGGTAATGAAACTTTTACGTAATGTTATCAAGATGTTAAAATAGATTGGTTTTATATGATAGGCGCCTGTCATACAAAATGCCACGAAGCAGTTTGGGAATTCTATAGACAAAGGCAAACATCACATTTTGAACATAGCACTGTCAATTTATGTCGAGAAGATGTTTATACGACTACTTGCATCTTTGCACTGATGTATGGTTGGGAGGTGATTCATGTCATTCAGCTGTACATTTGAGGCACGTCGCCTCTCTGCTCTGGGTGTTTTCCGTTCGAAAATTATTCGAGGTAGGTATTCCTCCTTACCTCTTTCCCTATGTCCCTGCGGACTTACGGCTACACATAGTTCGAAATGCAGTCAGTCGAATAGTTAGTTAGTTTGAATTTGGCTTAGTGAAAATTGCTTACAGTATTCCAACTGTCCGTTAACTGGAGCAAGGTCTGTAGCATAAAGTCCTTTTTCTGGACCTAATAAAGATTCTGCATAGTCCAATCAGCTGATCATCCAAATCCGCTTCACCTATGTTCTTCATTGCCTGACATATCAATACTCATATCAGACACACCTCCTTGTGATACAAAGTCCACGATGTCCGTGCAATTATCTGCATTTGTGAAAACATACAGCATTCTGTCGTCTATAAGTGAAAGTAAATATTAGTCAGTCTTACATCTGTTGCTCTTAGGAATGTCGTAATGTACAACATGAATTAAAAAATAATGTCTCTAAAATCTTTTATTAGCTTCCTTTATAAATCAAAAGAGGAACGGGCAACTGCTTGAGTTAACGTCATAGCAGGGTAATGCGTCGACAACAATCATTATCTCATAGTCTCCATTGCACTGTAAAGGATAACAAATATTACTAACGAGTAATAATGTTCAGAATTGTGTCTAACTACTCTGAGTGTCGCAACAGCTCAGCTATATTCATAGACTCAGGTCTCTGGTCTCTGGTCTCTTACTTTATACTCAATCTTTACCATATGATGAAGCGCCAAAGAAACTAGTATAGGCATGCGTATTCAAATACAGAGATATGTAAACAGGTATAATTCGGCCCTGCGGTCGCCAACGACTATATAAGACGACAAGTGTCTGGCACAGTTGTTAGATCGGTCACTGCTGTTAACAACGGCAGGTTATTAAGATTTAAGTGAATCTGGCTGTGGTGTTATAGTCGGCGCACGAGCGATGGGAGACCGCATCTCAGAGTGTTCCATGAATCCGCTAAAACATCAAATCTCCGACATCGCTACGGCCGGAAAAAGATCCTGCACGAACGGGACCAAACATGACTGAAAAGAATCGTTCGTCGTCACAGAAGTGCAACCCTTCCGCAAATTGCTGCGAAATTCAGTTATGGGCCATCACCTCAAAAAGCGTCAGCGTGCGAACCATTCAACGAAACATCATCGATATGGGCTTTCGGACCAGAAGGATCACTCGTATACCCTGGACGACTGAACGACACAAAGTTTTACGCCTCGCCTGGGAACGCCGACACCGATGGACTGTTGATGACCGGAAACATGTTGCCTGGACGGACGAGTCTCGTTTCAAATTGTATCGAGCGGATGTACGTGTACGGTATGGAGACATCTTCACGAATCCATGGACCCTGCATGTCAGCAGGGAACTGTTCTAGCTGGTGAAGGCTCTGTAATGGTGTGGGACGTGTGCAGTCGGAGAGATATAGTACTCCTCATACGTCTAGATACGACTCCGAGAGGTGAAACGTACGTAAACATCCTGTCTGATGACCTGCATGGTTTCACGTCCATTATGTATTCCGACGGACTTCAGCTATTCCAGCAGGGCAATTGGACACCCCACACGGCCACAATTGCTACAGAGTGGCTCCAGAAACTGTCTTCTGAGTTTAAACACTTCCATTGGCTACCACACTCATTATTGAGCATATCTTAAATACCTTGAAACTTGCTGTTTAGAGGAGATCTCCAGCCTCGCCTACTCTTACGGATCTACGGACAGCCCTGCAGCATTCATGGTGTCAGTTCCCTCCAGCACTACTTCAGGCATTAGTCGTGTCCACGCCACGTCGTGTGGCGGCACTTCTGTGTGCGTATATTGAGCAGAAGAAAATGTGGATATGGTATTAATTAAAGAGAAAGTATGTGTTATCTACAGCACATTTCAGTGAGTCCTCCATCTTGACTGTTTCCTGTCGTAGTAGACGATTCCATGGACAGAACGCAGCAAGAAGCGCGAAACCCTAAGCGACAGATGTCCAGAAATACGCCACAAGTTCTAAAACTGTGGAAGAGATCATTCACTGGTACAAAATATGCAAAAAGCATGTTTACATAGATTGGACCCTAGATATGGAAGGTTTAACTTATGCACACAACTACAAACTTTGTATTCTGAAAAGAGTCATCCGAATTTACAGCGGTGTGTGTTTTATGTGCCAACGACCTTGCCGCAATGGTAACACCGGCAGATTATCGAAGTTAAGCACTGTCGGACATGGCTAGCGCCTGGATGGATCACCTTCAGGGTCTGCTGAGTGCTGTGGACAAGTGGTGTGCACTCAGCCCTTGTGAGACCAAAATTGAGGAGCTACCTGACTGAGAAGTAGCAGCACTGGTCACGAAAACAACGGCCGAGAGAGCGCTGTGCTGACCACATGCACCTCTATATCCACATCCAGTGACGTCAAAGGGCTGAAGATGACATGGCGGCCGGTCGGTACCGTTGGCCCTTCAAAGTCTGTTCAAACCTCGTTTTTCTTTTCATGTTTTATGTAGGGTGTCCTACCTGTCCTTCCAGGTCGTAAATTTCCGAAGTGAAACAAAACGTACAAAATGAGATTGGCTGGGTATCAGCGCACACTCCGCTGCAGAGCGAAAATCTCATTCTGGAAACGTCCCCCAGGCTGTGGCTAAGCCATGTCTCCGCAAGATCCTTTCTTTCAGGAGTGCTAGTTCTGCTAGGTTCGCAGGAGAGCTTCTGTAAAATTTGGAATGTAGGAGACGAGGTACTGGCAGAAGTAAAGCTGTGAGTATCGGGCGTGAGTTGTGCTTCGGTAGCTCAGATGGTAGAGCACTTGCCCGCGAAAGGCAAAGGTCCCGAGTTCGAGTCTCGGTCGGGCACACAGTTTTAATCTGCCAGGAGTTTCATATCAGCGCACACTCCGCTGCAGAGTGAAAATCTTATTCTGGAAACGCCCCCCAGGCTGTGGCTAAGCCATGTCTCCGAAATATCCTTTCTTTCAGGAGTGCTAGTTCTGCTAGGTTCGCAGGAGAGCTTCTGTAAAGTTTGGAATGTAGGAGACGAGGTACTGGCAGAAGTAAAGCTGTGAGTACCGGGCGTGAGTCGTGCTTCGGCAGCTCAGATGGTAGAGCACTTGCCCGCGAAAGGCAAAGGTCCCGAGTTCGAGTCTCGGTCCGGCACAGAGTTTTAATCTGACAGGAAGTTTCATATCAGCGCACACTCCGCTGCAGAGTGAAAATCTCTTTCTATACCAGGTTTACAGTATGTTCCAAGATTCATCGAGCTATGTTATTTGGTAGTAAAAACTTATGTGAAAGTTACTTTCGTCCTTACTTTTCGCAGAACAGTGTATTTTAACCCCTTTGGGAGAAGGTCGAGTTCGAGTCTCGGTCGGGCACACAGTTTTAATCTGCCAGGAGTTTCACTAAGTTAGGTATTTTTTTAATTGCACATATATTTTGTTTGTACAGAAATTAAACCCAGAGGTGCAATTAATTATGGAAGACTTCACTTCAATGTCCTAGGCCCCACACATTCTAAACCATGAGCCTTCGAAGGACTACAACGGAGCGCTATTTCTGCCTGCACTGTCCTGCAGCCTGCTGTAAGCAGACTACTATCACTATGCATGTTCTACCTACACTGTTCAGTCTACTAGTACCCCCTGCTCGGGCCAGCTGTACTACTGTCTGTGTCAAACAGCAAAATACACTCTGACGCATTTCACGTACGTTTAGGACAGTGCTTTCGCTGTTCTGATGTGGTCTGCGGTATTTGCGGTAGTCTCATCAATATGTCAGTCTTCAGTAGTGAAGAAAAACTAGATATGATGTTAGTATATTGCGAGTCCTTCACATCGCACTATTTCCAACATCCGCACAAGTCCCATGGGAACAGACAATTTGGCACTCCGACAGCTTCAACGTATGAACATTGCGACTAAAAATGACAACGAAATTGCTTTTCTGGCTGCTGCAACCCAGTCCTGAGGTGAGTGTACGACAGACTGCACTGGAATAAGCCGTAGCAGTGTGTGGTCATATGGGTATACTTTTCTCTGCCTCGTGATGGCTGGGTGTTGTGTGCTGTCCTTAGGTTAGTTAGGTTTAATTAGTTCTAAGTTCTAGGCGACTGATGACCTCAGCAGTTGAGTCGCATAGTGCTCAGAGTCATTTGAACAATTTTTTGGGTATACTTTTCATCGGTATCATATCTCACGCCACCAAGAACATTACGGAAATGACTTTGAATCCCACACTGAATTCTGTCGCTTTGCATAGTCGTCCTGACTTCCTATGTGTACACTGTTTACCTGGTGAATCTTCGTTCACAATCTATGAGGTGGTACAGGTTCATTGGGCGAGACGTTACCGGTTACTTGGAGTGCGTCTTCCGTGCTGGATGTCATGTACAAACTACAAGTTTCTGTGGGCTATAAGCTCAGTGTAATTGTGGTTCAAATGGTTCTGAGCACTAGCCGGCCGGGGTGGCCGAGCGGTACTATGCGCTACAGTCTGGAACCGCGCGACCGCTACGGTCGCAGGTTCGAATCCTGCCTCGGGCATGGATGTGTGTGATGCCCTTAGGTTAGTTAGGTTTAAGTAGTTCTAAGTTCTAGGGGACTGATGACCTCAGAAGTTAAGTCACATAGTGCTAAGAGCCATTGTACTTATCCCTATCTAACCTAAGGACATCACACACATCCATGCTCGAGGCAGAATTCGAACCTGCGACCGTAGCGTCGCGCGGTTCCAGACTGAAGCACCTAGAACCGCTCGGCCACGCCAGGCGGCCGTGTAATTGTGATTAGGGCACTTAAACCGCGTCTTATCACTAAATTATATGTCTAGTTTCCATTCCTATAGAAAAATATACGTGTGCCACTCAAATAAACGGAAATGTGTGTGTGTGACGAAGTGGTGTTCGTAGACATTCACAGATTACGCATTCCCTGCCACTGTGTGAACCGCTGACAGGTGCATCCCTGGCCAATTACATTTTTCACATTTTTTCATTTAAGAAATACAGGGTGATAATAATTAAAAATAAACTTTCAAACTGCTATAGAAATAACGCCACTGGTCAGAATGACGTCAAATTGCAACGGAATATTATCGGAGAAGGAGGGAAAACGTATGGCGGGAGAAAAATAAATAGTTACAGAGTGTAGCAATACATGGCGCTGTAAGCGTCATAATTTAATAGTGGTCGACTTAAAATGACAAATGAATCATACAACAATGTCTAAGGTGTACGTTTGACGTTGAACAAACTGTACTACTCAGTGTGCATGGGTGTACAGGTGTGATACTGTTAGTTACGTAAGCCCATCCACCACGGCAAGGTCACATCACATCCGATTGTCCTGATGCGGAAAATCGAATAAAAACCGTCAATTAAAATCAAATCGGATCATTAATTTCCGTGTGACTGGGGCAAAACATGTTCAGTATGCTGTCCACCGTTTTCTGCAACAAGTTGAAGTCGAGAAGCAGCATGTTCCACAACTGATCGAAGTGTTTCCGAGATCACGTTCAGAATGTGTTGCGCAGTGCGTGCCTTCAGTGCACCTAAGTTTGCAATCGGTACAATCAACACCACATCTTTCAGATAACCTCACAGCCAGAAGTCACACGGATTAAGATCAAGTGATCGGGACGGCCAGGCTGTAGGGAAATAGTAGCTGATAATTCTAGCATTTTCGAAATGGCGCTTCAGCAGCTGCTTAACTGGATTTGCAATGTGCGGAGGTGTGCCATCAAACGTTCATTTCTGAGGAAGAGGATGTGGAACAAAAATGGAAAAAATTCAGAAACATCGTCCAGTACGCCTTAGATAAGTTCGTACCGACTAAGGTCCAAAGCGAGGGGAAAGATCCACCGTGGTATAACAATCATGTACGAAAGGTACTACGGAAACAAAGAAAGCTTCATCATAGGTTTAAGAGTAGTCGAATCATAGCTGATAAGGAAAAGCTGAACGAAACGAAAAAGAGCGTAAAGAGAGCAATGAGAGAAGCATTCAACGAATTCGAACATAAAACATTGGCAAACAATCTAAACAAGAACCCTAAAAAGTTTTGGTCATATGTAAAATCGGTAAGCGGATCTAAATCCCCTATTCAGTCACTCGTTGACCACGATGGCACCGAAACAGAGGACGACCGAAGAAAGGCAGAAATACTGAATTCAGTGTTCCGAAACTGTTTCACTGCGGAAAATCGTAACACGGTCCCTGACTTCAGCCGTCGCACGGACGCCAAAATGGAAAATATTGAAATAAACGATATCGGAATTGAAAAACAACTGCTATCACTTAGTAGCGGAAAAGCATCCGGACCAGACGAGATACCCTTAAGATTCTACAGTGATTATGCTAAAGAACTTGCCCCCTTTCTATCAGCAATTTATCGTAGATCGCTGGAAGAACGTAAAGTACCTAGCGACTGGAAGAAAGCGCAGGTCGTTCCCATTTTCAAGAAGGGTCATAAATCAGATGCGAATAATTATAGGCCTATTTCGCTTACGTCAATCTGTTGTAGAATAATGGAACATGTTTTGTGTTCTCGTATTATGACGTTCTTAGATAATACAAATCTCCTTCATCATAACCAACATGGATTCCGCAAACAGAGATCATGTGAAACTCAGCTCGCCCTATTTGCCCAAGAAATTCACAGTGCCGTAGACACTGGCGAGCAGATTGATGCCGTATTCCTGGACCTCAGGAAGGCATTTGATACGGTTCCGCACTTACGTTTAGTGAAAAAAATACGAGCTTACGGAATATCGGACCAGGTTTGTGATTGGATTCAGGATTTCCTAGAAGAAAGAACACAACATGTCATTCTTAACGGTTCAAAATCTGCAGATGTAGAGGTAATTTCGGGAGTACCGCAGGGAAGCGTGATAGGACCTTTATTGTTTACAATATACATAAATGACTTAGTTGACAACATCGGTAGCTCCGTGAGGCTATTTGCAGATGACACGGTTGTCTACAAGAAAGTAGCAACATCAGAAGACTCGTACGTACTCCAGGAGGACCTGCAGAGGATTAATGCATGGTGCGACAGCTGGCAGCTTTCCCTAAACGTAGATAAATGTAATATAATGCGCATACATAGGGGCAGAAATCCATTCCAGTACGATTATGCCATAGGTGGTAAATCATTGGAAGCGGTAACGACCGTAAAATACTTAGGAGTTACTATCCGGAGCGATCTGAAGTGGAATGATCACATAAAACAAATAGTGGGAAAAGCAGGCGCCAGGTTGAGATTCATAGGAAGAATTCTAAGAAAATGTGACTCATCGACGAAAGAAGTAGCTTACAAAACGCTTGTTCGTCCGATTCTTGAGTATTGCTCATCAGTATGGGACCCTTACCAGGTTGGATTAATAGAAGAGATAGACATGATCCAGCGAAAAGCAGCGCGATTCGTCATGGGGACATTTAGTCAGCGCGAGAGCGTTACGGAGATGCTGAACAAGCTCCAGTGGCGGACACTTCAAGAAAGGCGTTACGCAATACGGAGAGGTTTATTATCGAAATTACGAGAGAGCACATTCCGGGAAGAGATGGGCAACATATTACTACCGCCCACATATATCTCGCGTAATGATCACAACGAAAAGATCCGAGAAATTAGAGCAAATACGGAGACTTACAAGCAGTCGTTCTTCCCACGCACAATCCGTGAATGGAACAGGGAAGGGGGGATCAGATAGTGGTACAATAAGTACCCTCCGCCACACACCGTAAGGTGGCTCGCGGAGTATAGATGTAGATGTAGATTTAAATGATCCCATCCATTCATCGACGCTGTCGGAGAGCTGGTATGACGTGGTTGCGCAAAAATGCTCATGGCGCTTACCAGTGACGTTAAAAATATGGCCCTATGATAAATGATGCCGTAAACCCGCACCACACAGTGACCTTCTCAGGTTGAAATGTTACTGGTTAATTTGCGTGTGGATTTTCCGTTGTCGATATTCGACAATTCTGTGTATTGACATATCCTGTCAGATGAAAGTTGGCTTCGTCTGTTCACAATATCTTTCTTGGCCATCATTGTCCACTTCCACGAGAGCAAGAAATTCTAAAGCAAAGGTCTTTCTTCCTGGCAGGTCAACAGGAAGCTGCTCGTGCACAGGGGTAACTTTGAATGGACAGCAAAGAACGATTTTACTCACCGTGCTCACCGATATGTCCAGTATTCGGGCAATTCTCCGTGCACTACACTTTTGCACACCACCACTCGTCTTCTTCTGCACTGCTGTGGCCACTACTTCCACCGACGTCGAATCAATTCGCTTCCTCCCTCTACCAGGTTGCATACCAAAGAACGCGTCTTTTCGAATTTCCGAATCATTTTCTCCAGACTCACGGCAGTCATCGGGCCGACGCCTCTTCAACGTCCGGAACTTCTACAGAGCGACGTGTGCACAGTCATCACATTCTTTTAATGCAGCTCTACAGGCAGAGCGCGATCCTGCATTGAGACAGTCATGACGAACGTTGCAGACGTGAAAGAAGGAAAAGCAGTGTACCCGGCGTGTTTATACCAACTTCAATGGGTCGTGCGCATACAGGTGTTTTCATTTAGGTATTCTGCCACATACAGTGCCATCTATTGATCAATTTTAACACTACTTCTTCTCTTCTGTCACACTTTCCCCCCTTTCTCCGATAATATTTCGTTGCAATATGACGTCATTCTGGTCAGTGTTGTTATTTCTACAACGTTTTGAAAGTTTAACTTTTATTATAATCACCTTGTATATAAAATCGGTAGTTAGCTGGGACACCATGTGTACATGCACATACAGCTTTCCTATTCTTTTCACAACCACACTTAGGATGGAAATCTTCCTTCGATTTTCACAGATGTTCAATGTGCTCTCCACTGGACACAAGACAAACACCCACACGATATTCATATTTGCGTCATAGTTTGACGTGGAGTCACGGCATTCACTGCTTGTGATACCTGGCTTTACAGTTCCCCTAAAGTTTATGGACAGCGTAACACGGAGACTGAGTCTTTCACGAACCCCACAAAAAGAATACAAAAACCGTGAGACTGGGTGATCTGGGGCCCTCATAGAATGCGAGATCCATATGGCACTTCTGGTGTAGGAGGGGCAGTATCTTATTCTCGACAAAAATCACACTGCGCCATTGTAGACAAATGGCCTCTCTTGAAACGGAGAACACGAAAAGCCTTTCGTTGCTGCCTTATCGCTGTTTCGATTCGACGTACACTGGGTAATGAACCACCGGGCGAGCTATCTGCGTTGCGAAACCCCTAGCGGCAACAGCATGAGCCGGCAACAGTGTATACTTTTAGGTTCAATGCTTAAATTCACTACAAATTTCTGTCTTCATTCCTGTAGAAAAAGGAACCCTGAACTTCTCGTGGAAACGTAACTTCCAGTATTTTGTATGTATCTTCAGGAAAATTGTCATTAGATCCTAATGTTTCAACTGATTTGTGAACATGTCATTCCATTATTGTATCTACATACATACTCCGCAAGGACTCATACGGTGCAGGACGGAGCGTCCTTCGTACTACTGCTAGTCATTCGTTCCCTTTCCTGTTCGACTCGCAAATGCAGAGACTGTGTCAAGCAGCATTCCGCTAATGCTCAATTCGAACATTGCTTGATTGTTTTTCCTACTAGTATGCATTAAGTTACATTTTTCTACATTTAGAATAAGGTGGCATTCATCACATGAAAACACATGAGGCGTTCGATAAATAAGGCAACACATTTTATCTGAAGGCGGGGTGGTTTTATTAATGATTCCAATACACCATGTTATTCTCCCTCTTTTGGCTACAAAACCCTATTTTTAACATGATCTCCGTTCAATGCGATGGCGTTACGCCGTCGTGCCGGGCGAGCCTGTATGCACGCGTGATACCACTCTAGTGATCAATGTCGGAGCCAACGTCTTCCTGGCTCATTAGACTCATCGTCCACGCAATGTTTCCCGTGGAGTGCATCCTTCATTTCACGATCAGCCTGGTATAGCGCAAGCACTTCCCCACAGATGGTCCTTCGTTGTTGCTTATGGTCTTTTGTTAGGCGGTGAGTAACCCAGCTTACACACACCTTGGAGCATCGCAACTGGTGATCCGTCGATCTCCTCGAATGACACGTGCCAACATTGCAGGAATGACAGCTATGTGCGGCTGGCCGAGCGCGAGAGATCGGACAGGTTTTTGCGACCTTGTTGCGATGATGACAGACGCCTCTCCCAAAGACTTACCGTGCTTCTGTTCACTGCTGGGTCTCCAAGAGCCTTTGAATATCTGCGATGCTCTGGTTTGCCGCAAAAAGCAACTCAATGACAGCTCTCTGCTTGGAACGCTTCTCCCGTACAGACGCCATTTTGAAGGCTACATATACCGCGCCACCTATCAAAACTTTATGAAACTATAGGGGCCGAAGCAGGTCCCACAACAAATTCCGAAATTGGTCGAGAAAAAAATGTATTGCATTAATTATTGAACGCCTCTCGTAAAAATTCCAAGTCACCCTGCATCCTCCAACTGTCACTCAATGACGACGCTTTCCCATACATTACTGCGTCATCAGCAAACAGTCGGATTGCTGTTCACCCTACTTGTCAAATCATTTGTACATAATGAGAATAAGAGCGGTCCAATTACACTTTCCTGGAGCACATCTGATGATACTATTGTCTACTATCCAGGACAACATTACTTACGAAGTCTTCGTACCGCTTACGTATCTGAGAACATAGTCCATAAGCTTCGACCTAAACCTTGCGGCAAAACTTTGCTGCTGTGCACTTCGAAAAAACTCTTTCCTGAAATGTAGGAAAGTGGAATTCTCACGTTGCCCTTCATTTATGGTTCGCCGGGTATCGCTCAAGAAAAGGGCAAGCTGAGTTTCGCCCAGGCGTTCTATATCCGTGCTGATTTGTGGAAATAAGCTTTTCTCTGTCAAGGAAATTTATTATACTCGAATTTCTGATACGTTCAAGAATTCTGCGGCAAAACGGCGTAAAAGATATTGGGCTGTGATTTTGAGGGTCCGTTGTTCTACTCTTCTTATAAACGGGTGTCACATAGGGTTTTTTCAATCATGTACGCTGCGTGAGAGATTCTCGATAAAAACATTTCCTCTGGAGTGACGTCCTGTAACAGTTCGTATAAAACGAACTTTACACAGTATGATCAAAAGTGTCCGGATACCCATTAGTGGCCTTTGACGTGGGGTGTGGCTACCCTTCGCCTTTATGACGGCTTGACCTCTGCTGGGGACACTTTCAGAGATTTGTCTGAATTTCCCTGGCTCAATGACGGCCCATTGTTCTCACGAGTCGAAGCCAAAGAAGGTTGTTCGATGGGGTCAGGAGTGACGTCGTCGTTGTAACTCATTTCAAAGACGTTCGATTGCTACAAAATATATAATTGGAACATCCGCACCTGAGAAACATTTCAATAGAATAAAAATCCGCTTCAGTTGTAGGTAATTTGTCTTTTTTGTTGCATGACCGCTTTTGGAGCTTGAAGCTCCATTAACAGGTACCAGCTGTGTTGGTTCTCAAGGCAGGCGCCCAGGTTTCTTTACTTACGCTCCCATGCATTGTTTGGTGCATGTTTGATCCTCCGTGCCTGACTGGCCCGACCGCCACACTTTCATGTTTTTTGTAATTGGCTCTGAGCACTATGGGACTTGACATCTATGGTCATCAGCCCCCTAGAACTTAGAACTACTTAAACCTAACTAACCTAAGGACATCACACAACACCCAGTCATCACGAGGCAGAGAAAATCCCTGACCCCGCCGGGAATCGAACCCGGGAACCCGGGCGTGGGAAGCGAGAACGCTACCGCACGACCTTTTGTAATTATTTGGTGGCACCTGATTATGGAGCTTTCCGCTCCCGAAACCGATCGAGGACTAAAAAAGACAAATTTATTTCATCTGAAGCGAATTTTTTTCCATTAATGCGTTCTGTTGGGTTCAGGTCGTGTCTCTGGGTAGACCAGTCAATTTCAGAATTCTTATTGCCCACAAATCATTGTCGCACAGATGATGTTTTATTGGAGGGTGCGTTGTCATACTGATACAGTCACCTTACCGAACTGGTCCTCTACTGTAAATAGTGCACAATGATGTGAAATGTGTTCAAATCCTTCGGCATTTAGCGTTTTCTTAAGCACAACAGGACGACTGCACCATAACCATGAAAAGCAACACCATACCACCACAAAATCTCCTCTGTACTTCACTGTTGGCACTACTCATTGGCACTACTCACGATGTGCCCTTCCTTAGGACTGCCACAACGTATTGCGTTGTTCATCACTCCGAGACACTGTCCAGTGGTGTCCATTTTTACACCACCTCTTAGCGTTACTTAACACTGTAAACTGAAATGTTTGGCTTATGGGGGAACTGTTCGACCATTGTACGCTACTCTTTCTAGGTCCCTAAGTAGATTCAATGTGCTAGATGGACTGTGGTAAAACTTTGGGGCTCACGAGTCATTCTTCCCGCAGACAAAATGTTATTTTTTACAGCCACACTCTGCATTTCTCGACGGTCTCTGTCTATCAGCAAGATAGAGTGTTTTACCTAGGAGGTAATGTACCTAGGCACATAAGATGCTTTATGGTAGGTACTTCGATCTACTGAGTGATTTTAAAATCACATTATGGAATACGCCGTGTGTATGAAGGAATGCGCCGTGTACAGTGTCTGGTATTTGCAACAGTTTTTGTTGTTGCTAGACACGAGTGCAGTATTTTTAAATATTTAGAGTTCCGCAAATTTCTGTACAATATATTAAAGCTATTGCGAATATACTGTTAAATTTTCAGTTATGTAATTTTGTAACAAGTAAAACTCTACAAATTTTTAAAAGTAGTTCTGTAACGTGTGGGCGGTAAGGCTATACTTCTTCGATCCTGCGCATCTTGTGCCTTGAAATAGAAGGTCTTTAACTAAGGAACATGGGTTATATGAAAATGAACTAAGTTATGTTAATCCCTTAATAATTTTAGCTGCATTGAAAGTGAAAATTTCTGTTAGTTTCCAATAGCTTTAGATTTAACATCTAACTATTATTTGATAATACTTCTGTTTATTTTGATTTTCTTACTGATTATTAGTGTATAATAGAGTAATAATGCAACAGACAGATGACTAAATACAGCACGACAACATTTTCCGCGATTGTAACGCTTTTAAATTTCAAGAGAATATTTGTTCATGGTGTAATGTCCATGTTGTACCTTGAAACATATTTTTACTTCTGAGAACACCTTGATCTTCTAGAGCAATTTTTGAAATTTGAAAAAAACAAAGTAGAGCATAAAAAGTGATGCTATCATTTAAAAGAGGACGTGATTCAGTTGCAGCTGTCGATATATTCTGTGTAAGCCACAACGCATTCAAATACCACGTGCAAGATTTTCATATTCTCTCGCTCGTTATGTGCAAACTGTTACTCATACAGAAACAATAACCTGAACCTTCTTATAGGAAATTTAATGTAGTGAAATTTTGTACTGGGGTACGTTTTCGCTAGAGGCTGTAGTTTTCGAAATATTGAACCAAAACTAACAAACGTGACCTTCAAACGCGTTTTTCTTGAATAACTCCAACCCCATGGCCTCCAGCGGAAACGTATCCCATTACAATATTTAATTACATTAAATTTTCTACAAAAAGATCTTGTTCATTTTTTATGTAGGCTAATAATTTGCGAACAGCGAACGACAGAAAACGAAAACCTCACACGTAGTTTTGAAGGAGTTGTGGGTTGCATATAACCTTTATATAAGGGCAGCTGAATCAACTGGTACTTAAATCTCTGTTACAGAGGTGGCTACAGGTGAATGTTTGGAAAGTGTCCGAAGGTGCGACACATCTGTCTATGATGTATATGTGCAGCCCTAAACAATGAATGAAAATTTTACCAAGTGTAGGTTTCGAACCCGGGTCTCTAGCTCATCAGTCAGATACGCCAACCGCTACGCAACCCTGACAAGTGGCTTTGAACCGCTTCACGGACTACCTACCTCACTCCTCAGTTCAAATTCCCATTCGCACCTCAGCCGACGTGGTATTCCCCTAAACACGAACAGTGTTGCAGAGGTTCTCCAACTGTATCGGAACGGAGGATCCTGCTTGAAACACAGGCATAAGTACTTTAATCAAATAAAACTATATGCAGTTCGAGTTTTGGGGGAACATCAAGTGGGCTGAGACATGAATGGGAGTTTGGATTCAGGAAGGCGTGTTAGCATAGTCCGTGCAGTTGTGCACAGCCAGTGTGCCAAGAAGAGTCGGCTCACAGCCGTGTTAGCGTGCGGAGCTGCTCCGCGCGCCGTCCGACGCTCCGCTCTCGGTGGTGTTTACTTCCGCGTCGCGGTGTTTGTGTCTTTCGTGTCCAGTACTAACGTACTCCATGGCGCACTCGTACCGCCGTGCAACGATCAAAGTAACGTTTGAGGCCGAACGTCCACGACCCAGAGCTTTCGAAGTCGAACAGTTCATCCGAGAGGATCTACGTTTGAACCCCCAGGACGTAATCGGCATACACTTTTCTATCACTGGAAGTGTTGTCTACATCAAGATGTCGACGGAGGAAATTTGCACTGACATAATTAACAGTCATGCCACCGGACTAAAATTTAAGCACTCTGATGGCCATGTGGGTGCTGTGACAGTCGCCCATGCTGGATTAGGTCTCCGGACATTGCGGGTGTTTGAGCTCCCGTTCGAGGTGCCTCAGGATGTGGTCATTGCCACTTTCCAACCATATGGCACCGCCGTCGCGGAGAAGTGGCAAACATTTACCACCTACCCCGTATTAAATGGCGTCCGGCAAATAAAAATTGAGCTGACGATACATGTCCCATCGTACCTGCTGATTGATGGTGTGAGGGCCATCGTCATGTACGATGGACAGCCACGAACGTGCGCAGGATGTGGCCAAGAGGGACATGCACGTTCCGAATGCTTACACCGCCGTTTAATACAGACGCCGTTACGAAGAGACCCAGGCTTCGACGGTCACGTCCTTAGCCATCACCTACGCCAAGGTTGCACAGGACCCCGTCGTGCCACTCCCGATTGCGCCAGCAGCATCGTCAACGCCACCCGCCGCAGCACAACGCGCCGACGACACAAGCACGGCGTCGCCCCCAGTGCTCGCTTCAGGACCGTCCGGGTTGCAGACCGAAACCGATGTTCCTGTTGGAACCATGGACGTTAAACCTCGGTGTCGTGCCGACGTCTGCCTTTGTCCAGACAGGTTCGGCGTCAGACGACGGGCGACCACATTCTGATTCAGAAGGCCACATCAGAAAACAGCGGTCGCCTCCCAAACACAGGAAACGACAACGAACGCCTTCTGATGACGCCCTTTGTCAGACAGCCCCGCGAGATGTCAACCTGATGTCTGACGGTGATCTCCCACATTGCGTCCAGTCACGCGATGCGGCAGCAACAGGTGCCCCTCCTGTGACGCCTCCTCTCCCAGCCTGGGACGTGTCCTCGCCGTTGTCAACGAATGATGACGGCGGTCCTCCTGCCACTCATGTTGCGGAATCCACAACACCCGTTCCGGACGTACCTGACCGTCACATGTCCACGTCGTCAGCTTCCTGGGCCGATGACCTTGAAGAAGAAGTGGAACAGACTGCCAGCGTGTCTGCACAGGAGGCCACCACGGCGACACTGGGGCTGGCGCCCCGCCAGTAATTATCACCACTGCGGCACCACCGGCGGGTCTCCACCTGCCGGCTACTACCGCACGTTTGGCAAATACTGAGGATGGCCGTACACAGCAATATCGTATCGCCACGATGAATCTTGCCACCATTCGTGCCCCCCATAAATTGGCCATGTTCCGAGACACTATATACTCTGTGGATGTTGACATAGCACTCCTACAAGAGGTGTTTGTGGTTGACTTCCTAGTTCCCACCGGATACAACGCACATGTTTCCCCCGCATCCGACACCGGTAGCGGCGTCGCCATCCTGCTACGCGACGGACTCCCTGCAGAGGACGTCATCTACCTCCCCACTGCGCGAGGTATGGCCCTCACGCTGTTCGGCGTGCGTATTATTACCCTCCGTCCGGAACTGGCCGCCGTCATGACCGACAAACTTTTTTTGCCGAAAGCGTCACACCCCTCTTCACAGGTCCGCAGGACGATTTGGTACTCGGTGGGGATTTTAACTCGGCACAAGAGCCCGCGGACCAACTCCCGCGACATTCACCTTGTGCATCTCTCTCAGTGGTCATCGACCGTCTACGACTTGTTGACACTTGGAAGAAGCTCCACGGAATTCAGCCGGGCTATACATTCTACACCTCTCACTCGTCAAGCCGCATCTACGCACCTATGTTACTCGCTCCCTTGCTGATGACACACGTCATGCGGAAATCTGGCCTTTGGCCTTTTCAGACCATGACGCCTAGCTCTGTGACGTCACTCTCGCCCGACAGCGAGTGTGGCATAGTCGTCGTCTGTGGAAACTCAATGTCGCTCACCTGACCTCCTCAGACTGTCGCCGTATGGTCGAAGAAGCCTAGGCACGCTGCCGCCATCGTCGAGAAGCCTATGACTCCACCTTATCATGATGGCTCTAATGTGCAAAGCCGACCCTCAGGAAGACACTGATGAGTTATGGGAAGGAATTTAAGGCGGAACAAACTAATACCCTGCACTTCTACTACACCATACTACGTGATTGTGCGACGATACCTTTCTCGCCAGCCCGGCAGTCGATGGTCCATCGCACGAGGGCGCAGATCTCCTTGATCATGCGGCGTTACTTGGAAGGAACGGTAGTCCGTTCTCGTACTTCTACTCGTATCCCTCAAGAACGTCCGTCGATGTACCACCTCCTTCAGGAAAGACAACGACGACGACGAGCTCTGATCAAAGTCCTCACTGATGTGGAAGGGCGCCGGCACGACACCCAACAAAGCATCGGTCGTGCTCTCCATGCTCATTTTGCCGGGCTATACGCAGCCGTACCGCATTCTGCAGCACTGATCACAGAAGTCGCTCAGCTTACTACGAACACTCTTCCGGAGGATGCAGTGCATGACCTCCAAGACGACGTAACCACAGATAATGTGGTAGATGCTATCAAGGCGGGTTCCGATAACAGATCTCCTGGACCTGACGGTATACCTATCGCATTTTATAAAAGTTTTCACTATTTGTTGGCTTCCACGTGGACGGCAATCGCACAAGAGCTGATGTCTCCGATGACAGTGGTCCCGAGCGCCTTTCTAGATGGCATTATTATCCCCGTACATAAACCGTACGGGTTATCGAGGGTCCAGGACTATCGACCAATTACTTTGCTCAACAGCGACATGAAAATATTCACACGGCTATTGGCATCGCGACTCAAGAAGGTCGCACATTACGTCACGTCCTGCGACCAGGCTTCCCTAGGAGGCGACAACACCATCCGTACGGCCCTTTGCCGTTACAGAGACATGATAGCATTGGCGCATAATCAAAGTCTCCCTGGCGCCTTGGCTTCACTGGACTTTAGCCAGGCTTTCGACCGTGTTGACCACTTCTATTTACGGACAGTTCTTCAGCATATGGGATTTCCTGGCGGTATTGTCACAGTGGTTATGCGCCTGTTGAGTAGTGCAACCTCTAAAATCATGTACAATGGTCGCCTCACATCGCCCCTGGTCATCGCACGATCTGTACGACAAGACAGCCCTCTTTCCACGATTTTGTATGCTTTCGCCTTGTAACCCCTGCTCCAGGGTATGCGCCAACGTTTGGAAGGTATGGCTCTGCACGGCCACCGTTTTTGTTGTACAGCCTATGCAGACGACTTAGTACTATACCTGCGCAGTGAAGAAGAAGTACGAGCAGCACTGACATGGGTGGCGACTTACGGCGAAGCGTCGGGGAGCTGCCTCAACGTGTCAAAATTCAAGGTCCTCCTCATTGGTAAGGGCTTGCCGGAGAGATGCGTTGCCCCCCTTAGTGTCGCCGCCACCATACGATGTCTTGGACTTGATTTCGCAGCAGATCTGCGCCGCTCAGCGACTATCAATGGTAGACGCTTGCTACAGACAATCAGAGCAAATCTCGCAGATCACCGGCTACGGCCTCTCGACGTTATCCAACGCGCGCAATACGTGAACATGTATCATGCTTCCCGTATACCACACGTGACTCAAGTATTACCAATCCCAAATCTCCTGGCCCGACGACTGTTGATGGCTTTCGGCTCCATCGTCAGCTCGGGGATGTTATTCAAGGTGCAATATGATACCTTGCACTGCCACGAGATCGTGGCGGGGTGGGACTCATCCACGTGCCGACTCGTGTCAAGGCACTTTACGTCAGCTCCCAATTAAAACTTTGGCATCGTTGCCCGCAGAGAATTACTAGCCTCCTGCTTCACAACTTTGCGCCGGCCTCCTTGTCCGCCCCAGTACTGGTATCAACCATTCCAACCCCTTTTCTTACATCCAACAATTTTTTCTGGAGTTCAGTTATGTTTACCGGTCCTTACCACTTACACGTTAGTACCACACGAAAACAGTGTCCGAATTATTACAACAGTGCCGCCCGTCCAACCCCATCGAACGTAAGTATCCACAGTACGTGTGGCGACACATATGGAAGGCGATCCATGCGCGTTTTCTCGAATCAGACGTTCAATCAGCGTGGTACATCACCGTGAATGGCAAACAAGTTAAACGAGATCGTCTGCACCGCATCCACCTCGCCGATTCATCCCTCTGCACCCACTGTGGAGTGGATGACACGGATGTCCACCGGTTCCACTGTGGCACAGTGTTCGACGTCTGGACACTTACGCGGCGAATTTTGGCGTTTCTTACTCGACAGACACCAGCTGAGATCGACGTCCACATGCTTTTATACCCTGATAAGACTTTCTACCGCTTCACCAAAACTCACTCTGTGAATTGGATCTGAGGCCACACGATCCGCTGTCTTTTTACTACTGGCGACAAGTCTACGCTAGGATATTGGACTTATCTCAACGAACGACACTGCGTCCTGATACGCAACCCACGCTATTTTTCCGATTTCTTACGGAGCACCTTCGATGACCCACCTCGTAGCTGGAACGTCCAAGCCCTGAGAAGCTGAAAACTGTATTAACCGAACCGAACTGAATAGATCTGCTACCCAGATCCTACGTCTACGCAATAAGACACGTTTGGACGAGCTGGCCTGCTGTAGGCGGAGACACTTCAGGCGCTTCTGTAAGAACTGGTCTTTAACTACAAGTCGCACGACTTATATATATATACAAACAAAAAAAATAAAATAATAAAATAAAAAAATAAAAAATACAAAAATAAGAAAAAACTTTTCCTTATTTATTCCACATAATTTATTCTTAAAGGAAAATGAAATTTGATTTTGGCTTTGAGGAACGTTTTTTTTGGTTCCAAAAGATTGATTCTTCGCCATCAAGACGAAGGAGACTAATTTTTGTTTACTGGAAGGAGAAACCTGTATAATTGGAGTATTTGTTAAAAAAAAAAGAGGAGTCGTTAGTTCCAACCGTGGCAGAGGCCAGCGTGTCCAAACTTTTTTCCGTGGTTTATTTTATGGAGCTGCGAAATTACAAAAAAAAAAGTGGCGTAGTGGTAAGCGCATCTGCCTCGTGAGCTGGAGATCCGAGTTTGAACCCCAGCCTGAGTATAAATTTTCATTCATTTCTTCAGATGTTTGAGGCTTAAAAAAATATCTGGTACTATATAATTTCGTCATTTATGCCTGTGTATGAGCCAGGTTTCCCCATTTCGTTCGATGACGAGGTGATGATGCCAGAAAGTCGGAGAGCCTCTCCTATGCTGTACTTTCTAGAATACTTCTGCCTCGTCTTGGCTTAGCTCTGGTTGTTCCTTCGCGTTTTCACTGCACTGTAGGTCACCAACAGCCGACTCGGGCAGCTTTAGTAAAAGCGAAGTGCCCTGAGAGATGTGTTACTCATGTGACATCAAACGGTTAATGCACACTCTAAGTAACTGAGCTCTTCTGACCGCTACTGACAACATAATAGTCCCCGCCTCCTTTATACTGGCGGATCGTGACATTTAGTGGTCCATTCCGTGGTACTTCTGATCAGCTAAAGTATATTGGGACATGACATTTTCTATTTTGCCACTCACATTTCATGCGTTCTTCTGTTCTTATTTCCAGAAGCGCCATGTATTAATACGAACAAATCCATCCGGTGGTTTCCAGCTGCACCATTCGAACTTTTGATGACGTGGCGTCCCCCGGGGAGCCAGGCAATTTCACGTATCCTGCTCTACTGTCCGCCTCTACCCTTCGCCGGCCTGCCTTACTCCACATCCCGGCAATTGCGCAACGACGCGACGTCCCGGAAACTGCCGCTGAAAGTACGTCCGGCGCGAATATAACTACTACGGCTCCCAGGGGCGTACGTCACGAATTCGAGGTAACGATGTAGTACCCTACAAAATGGAAACAGTTCGCAGATGCGGCGATTCTGCAACGCTGCGCTGTTACAGAGGTAGGTTCTGACAGCTTCCCGCAACATACAAGATAAAGCCGACTTCCCAAACTGTTGTAGTCAGATAGAGCACGTCATACATACGTAAATAACATCCTTACCTATATGATTACTCTGCAGTTTACACTTCTGTTTGACAGAGGTTTCGTAGAATCAATTTCACACAATCTTTCAATCGTTCGACTGTCGAACAGCACGTACGAAAAGTGAATCTCTAACTATTTCCGTACGATATCCATTTCTTTTACTTCATTACAATGCTAACTTCACGCTTTCGAGGTGGGAATCACCAAAGCTCATTGCTTGTCAAAAGACGTGAAACACACAGAAGACATACCTAAATGTCAATGTAACGTTGTAAGTGAACTCACCCTCTGCGGGTAAGTAAATTGCACTTCTCTGCTCTTTCTAGAGCGACTGCTAGAGTGAATTGGTGCTATTCGTGGCTAGTATTACCACCGGGCCGGGCAGGACGTGTACGGCAGTAAACAAAATTAGATGTTGCTCTGAGCACTATGGGACTTAACATCTGAGGTCATCAGATTAGAACTACTTAAACCTAACTAACCTAAGAACATCACACAACCAAGCGCGAGGCAGGATTCGAACCTTTTACCGTAACAGCATCGCGGTTCCGGACTGAAGCGCCTAGAAACGTTCGACCACAGCGGCCGACTTGTTCGCTGTGAAAGGCACGAAGATGCTGTATACTCGAATGAGACATGCGCCAGTATCGTGGTTCCGTTCCTCAACATGAGGATGTAGGTCTGTCTGCGTGATGCTGAGGTACTCCCTCGGCTAGCATGATCCCAGTACCTGTCTTCGACAGAGCATGTGGGGATCAGCTCGGATGTCAACTCATCCCAGTGCCAGTATTGAGGATATCAAGAAAGAGTTTAACTTCCCATTGAGAACGATGTCCAGGATATCGAGGACCAATTAATGCATCCGAGGGCCTATTTACCTTGGGATTGGTTAGAACGTCTTTATGACCGCCATTTATTCTGATTCACTGCATGCATTCAGACCAAGTGCGGTGTAACGTCAAATGGTTCAAATTGCTCTGAGCACTAAGGGACTTAACATCTGAGGTCATCAGTCCCCTAGAACTTAGAACTACTTAGACCTAACTAACTTAACGACATCACACACATCCATGCCCGAGGCAGGATTCGAACCTTTAACCAAATCAGCGTCGCGGTTCTAGACAGAAGCGCCCAGAAACGCTCGACCACAGCAGCCAGCTTGTTTGCTGTGAAAGACACGCAGATACTGTATACTCGAACGAGACATGCGCCAGTATCGTGGTCGCATTTTTCAACAGGGGGATGTACGTCTGTCTGCGTGATGCTGAGGTACTCCCTCGGCTAGCATGATCCCAGTACCTGTCTTCGACAGAGCATGCGGGGATCAGCTCGGATGTCAACTCATCCCAGTGCCAGTATTGAGGATATCAAGAAAGAGTTTAACTTCCCATTGAGAACGATGTCCAGGATATCGAGGACCAATTAATGCATCCGAGGGCCTATTTACCTTGGGATTGGTTAGAACGTCTTTATGACCGCCGTTTCTTCTGATTCACTGCATGCATTCAGACCAAGTGCGGTGTAACGTCAAATGGTTCAAATTGCTCTGAGCACTAAGGGACTTAACATCTGAGGTCATCAGTCCCCTAGAACTTAGAACTACTTAGACCTAACTAACTTAAGGACATCACACACATCCATGCCCGAGGCAGGATTCGAACCTTTAACCATATCAGCGTCGCGGTTCTAGACAGAAGCGCCCAGAAACGCTCGACCACAGCAGCCAGCTTGTTTGCTGTGAAAGACACGCAGATGCTGTATACTCGAACGAGACATGCGCCAGTATCGTGGTCGCATTTTTCAACAGGGGGATGTACGTCTGTCTGCGTGATGCTGAGGTACTCCCTCGGCTAGCATGATCCCAGTACCTGTCTTCGACAGAGCATGCGGGGATCAGCTCGGATGTCAACTCATCCCAGTGCCAGTATTGAGGATATCAAGAAAGAGTTTAACTTCCCATTGAGAACGATGTCCAGGATATCGAGGACCAATTAATGCATCCGAGGGCCTATTTACCTTGGGATTGGTTAGAACGTCTTTATGACCGCCATTTCTTCTGATTCACTGCATGCATTCAGACCAAGTGCGGTGTAACATCAAATGGTTCAAATTGCTCTGAGCACTAAGGGACTTAACATCTGAGGTCATCAGTCCCCTAGAACTTAGAACTACTTAGACCTAACTAACCTAAGGACATCAGACACATCCATGCCCGAGGCAGGATTCAAACCTTTAACCGTAGCAGCATCGTGGTTCTGGACTGAAGCGCCTAGAACCGCTCGACCACAGCAGCCGGCTAAATTGCTGTGAAAGATGCTCTATACTCGAACGAAACTTGTGCCAGTATCGTGGTCGCATTCCTCAACAGGGGGATGTACGTCTGTCTGCGTGATGCTGAGGTACTACCTCGGCTAGCATGATCCCAGTACCTGTCTTCGACAGAGCATGTGGGTATCAGCTCGGATGTCCACTCATCCCAATGCCAGTATTGAGGATATCAAGAAAGGGTTTAACTTACCATTGAGAACGATGTCCAGGATATCGAGGACCAGTTACTGCATCTGTGGGCCTGGTTGCCTTGGGATTGGTTAGAACGTCTTTATGAGAGCCATTTCATCTGAATCACTGCATGCATTCGGTACAAGTGCGGTGTAACGTCATACTGACAAATTCAAATGGTTCAAATGGTTCTGAGCACTATGGGACTTAACATCTGAGGTCATCAGTCCCCTAGAACTTAGAACTACTTAAACCTAACTAACCTAAGGACATCACACACATCCATGCACGAGGCAGGATTCGAACCTTTAACTGTAGCAGCATCGTGGTTCTGGACTGATGCGCCTAAAACCGCTCGACCACAGCGGCCGGCTTGTTTGCTGTGAAAGACACGCAGATGCTGTATACTCGAACCAGACATGCGCCAGTATCGTGGTCGCATTTCTCAACAGGGGGATGTACGTCTGTCTGCGTGATGGTGGGGTAGTCCATTGGCTAGCATGATCCCAGTACCAGTCTTCGACAGAGCATGTGGGGATGTCAACTCATCCAATTGGCAGTATTAAGGATATCAAGAAAGTTGAACTTCCCATTGAGAACGATGTCCAGGATATCGAGGACCAGTTATTGCATCTGTGGGCTTGGTTGCCTTGGGATTGGTTAGAACGTCTTTAAGACAGCTATTTCATCTGAATCACTGCATGCATTCAGACCAAGTGCGGTGTAACGTCATACTGACAATTTCAAATGGTTAAAATGGCTTTGAGCACAAAGAGACTTAGCATCTGAGGTCATCAGTCCCCTACAACTTAGAACTAAATAAACCTAACTAACCTAAGGACATAACACACATTCATGTTCGATGCAGGATTCGAAACTTTTACCGTAGCAGCATCTCAGTTCTGGACTGAAGTACCTAGAACCGCTCGACCACGGCTTGTTCGCTATGAAAGACATTCGGATGCTGTATACTCGAACGAGACATGCGCCAGTATCGTGGTCGAATTCCTCAACAGGGGGATGCACGTCTGTCTGCGTGATGCTGAGGTACTCCCTCGGCTAGCATGATCCCAGTACCTGTCTTCGACTGGGCATGTGGGGATCAGCTCGGATGTCAACTCATCCCAGTGCCAGTATTGAGGGTATCACGAAAGTTAGAGTTGAAGTTCCCACTGACAACGATTTCCATAATATCGAGGACCAGTTACTGCGTCTGTGGGCCTGGTTGCCTTGGGATTGGTTAGAACGTCTTTGAGACAGCCCTTTGCAACTGAATCACTACATGCATTGAGACCAAGTGCGGTGTAACGTCATACTGATAAGTTCAAATGGTTCAAATGGCTCTGGGCACTATGGGACTTAACATCTGAGGTCATCAGTCCCCTAGAACTTAGAACTACTTAAACCTAACTAACCTAAGGGCTTCACACACATCCATGCCCGAGGCTGGATTCCAACCTGCGACTGTAGCAGCCGCGTGGGTCCCGACTGAAGCGCCTAGAACCGCTCGGCCACCGCAGCTGGCTCTGAAGTAAAAGTTGCAATGGGAACGACCTAGATTTTTATTCGGTGATTCTGGTGCTCTGGAAGGGCACCTCTTTGCTGTTGTCGGGCCTTGTTGCGCGATCTACGAGTTCGGCGGTGTTAGTGGGGCCGCCGCATCGTGGTGTGTATCACTTGTAGAGGCAATTTCGGAAGGTAAGGTCCGATTAGGAGCGAAATGGAAACCACTGCAAAAATCCGTTGAAACTTTGCACAGATGTATTGGATAACGTCTTTAGTGTGCCTGTCGCTGCTTCACGTCGCTCTTTTCAGTTCAGAGCGCGAAGTGATCACGTAGGAATGCCTAAAACAACAGTGTCTCCTGCCAAGTATGTGGATCCAGTGAGAGATTTCGCCTGTAGCTATTTAGCCAACATAAGGTAAATGTCATGCATTTCTTTCTTCAAGACAATTTTCAGCTGCATTCTGCAGAGGCAATGCAGACGCTCCTGCAGCGTTTTCAATGGGAAGTGTTTGATCACCCACAATACAGCCCTTAATTGGCTCTCTCTGTTGTTCATCTCTGTTCGATCAACCACAATACAGCCCTTAATTGGCTCTCTCGGTTGTTCATCTCTGTTCGATCAACCACAATACAGCCTTTAATTGGCCCTCTCCGTTGTTCATCTCTGCTCTCATAAACCGCTGGCTACGAGGACAACATTTTGGCACAAACGGCGAAAGGCAGATCAGCGTAGAAAATTGGTGGGAAGCACAGGTGGCTGCTTTCTGTGACGAGGGTACTGGAAAGTATGTACAGCGCCACGGCAAATGTCTAAGTCTGACTGGTGAGTATTTACAGATGTAGCTGGAAGGCGTGGCTAATTGTTGCGAATAAAAAAATTTTGATTTTCGCTGTGGTTTTCATTTCGCGACCGATCGGACCTGACTTTCCGAACGGCCCTTGTAGAAACTGTGATCACTGAGAGCCCTGTGTTGCTTTCCTGACAAATAACATAATTGTAATATTTTAAACATTTTTAATGGCTGGCTGTTTAGCCACATCAATTGCACAAAATTTCTGTCAAATTTACCATGGTTTCGACTGCGCCAAGGCAGTGTTCAGCTGAGTAAAAAATTACATGGATTAAATGTAATCACACTATGGGTGTTGTAAGGCGACGTCCCTTACCTGATATTTGAACCATGGTTGGGTCTGTGAGCCGTCTTGTAGAGGTATCTGCCCGAATTATTATTAATAAAACCAGCATTTTGTCCCGGAAGGGAAGTTCAAACTATTATTTAAAATCTACTTAAACTCTTACGCTTCTTCCACATTTCTGGTCCCTAATAGAAAAGGCAGGGATTGCAGGCCGGTTGTTGATTAAGGGCATTTAATCAAAAGCTCATTCTGAAATCAGTGTCTCTTCCCAACCTGCACAACTGTTTTACTTGGTTTTCTGAGGTTTAATACTTCGAGATGGTTGATCTTAACCAAGTCTATTACCACGTACAGCTGACCGAGGATTCTAAGCGTGTTACTGCTCTCTGCACTGATTGTAACTTGTATGAGTTCAGTTTGGTGACCTTTGGCTTACCTACCGGTACCGCTGTGCTGTCTCGCCTGTTGGATCACGATATGGTCGTTTACAACTACCTTGATGTTCTTATATATACCCATTCATTTGAGCAACATTTCATCTCGTGGAAGTGTTGTTACGGTTTTGGACAACCGGATTGGGCGTTATTCCGTGATACACTGGCTAGGAGGCAAATTTCTTTCTTGGATTAACCTGTAGCGAGTGATGGGATTAGAATTTATCGGGATCGTACCTCGGCTTTACGACGTTTTCGTTGCCCAAGGAATAAGGGGGCAGCTAGATTTATCAATATGTTCAGTTATTTTAGGTTCCTAATTTTACTCAGTTGAAGCACCTCTTAATAGTTTGCGTAGAAAGGGAGAGGGCTTTGTTTGGGGGGAGAGCCAGCAGGCTGTTTCTGAGCCTGTTAAAACTGTCTTGAGTGAAAAATGAAATGATCGTATGGCATTGTTGGTCGGGAGGCCCCATGTGGGGCAGTTCGGCCGCCGTATTACTAATCCCGTAGTCTTGACCATACCGGACTTCGAGAATGGTTTCATTGTCTAGAATGACCGTACTCTAGCAGGAATGTTCCGGAGAAAGGCGTCCCATCGCTTACGCCTCGAGGGATTTAACTGTTGCTGAAGTACTCCTTTTACGGATGTGAGGCCCTGTCCGTTCTCTTCGCCAGTGATAAATTAAATTTTTGTCTCGAGCACAGGGTGTTTGATGTGGAGACGGACGACCAAGCCTTTAGCTGGATCGTAATGGGTCATACAAAAACCGGTAGGACCGCCAGATGGGCGGTACGTATTTCCGCATTTCGCTTCAGAGTTCGGACGTTAACGGGCATGACAATCAGGTGGCCAACGCACTTAGTCGCATGTTTGAAGTACCCGCCGAGGGAGTAGAAGGGTGTCATTCCTCGTCCGTGGATCCCTTTTGTGGTGTTTTGGCCGAGGTAACGAAGCTTTTTACCGACCTTAAGTCTAAACAAGGCCAGTACCTTCTTTTATACCGATTACAGAAGGTCTACTGGCCAGGAAACTGGTACCCCGTTAACCTGTTGAAGAGGAGCATAGTTTATCGCGAGGTCAGGAGATCTGTTGATGTTACAGTTTACCTGTGGAGCTTGTTCCTTCCATTTTTATTACTAGCGTGATTTCTTGCTTGGAGGGCATTTGGGATACACTAGAACATCGCTAAGTTGTGGCAACACGTGACCTGGCCGTCATTACACATGGATATCCGCCTACTAATGGGGAGTGAGAGCTCTTTAAGATGGAAAAAACCCAATCACAGATAACGCAAGGGACTTTTGCAGCTTATCATGGATAAGTTGTTTATTGACTACGTGATGCCTCTTCGTCGTACAAAAGGGGGTATCGTTATATGATAGTTATGGTAGATGCCTGCTACCGTTTTGTTTGGCTTGTTCCTAGTCGGTCGGTTACTGCGGCCGTACCGAGCGAGGTGGCGCAGTGGTTAGCACACTGGACTCGCATTCGGGAGGACGACGGTTCAATCCCGGCCATCCTGATTTAGGTTTTCCGTGATTTCCCTAAATCGCTCCAGGCAAATGCTGGGATGGTTCCTTTGAAAGGGCACGGTCGACTTCCTTCCCCGTCCTTCCCTAATCCGATGAGACCGATTGCCTCGCTGTTTGGTTTCTTCCCCCAAACAACCCAACCCAACCCAACTGCGGCCGTTACTACCCACCATCCCTCCAAGATCTTTCTCATATTTTGGTCTCTTATAGCTCTGGTGAGTAGTAATGCCCTGGAATTTGTCTCGAAGGGGTTTAAGCGTTCTTTCTTTGCTAACGCCATAAATCATGTTTCTACTACCCCTGTTATCCTCAGCCCACTTTCGCCGTAAAGGTGAACAGAAACCTTAACGCCGTTCACATCATCTACCACAAGTTTCGGACCAAGTGGGACGGCTCACTCCCTTGGATTAACTTCGCTTTTAATTATACTCAAAACGAAGCGATGAAGGCCACTCCGGCCTCGTATATGTTCGCCTTCCTCCTTAATTCCCGTTTCTCGAAGTTATGGAGCAACAATGATCTTTTGCCTCAGAATATAATCCAGAGATTATCAAACGGAATTGTGATAACGCTAGATGCATCACAGAACTTGCTGCCAAACAAGGCGCAGCGACCAGAGGAGGCAGCCATTTCATACTAAAGCTGGGGACAAAGTTTTTGTTCGCAACTTCAGTGGTGGTGGCGGTGGGGATACGGATATTTATTGTAAGCTTGCTCCACGTTTTTACGGTTCCGAGCCCAGTTAACCGTTTGGCTCGCAGTCTTGAGGATTCATATCAGCTAGGTCAAGGAAACGAGGTAGAGCTCCTCTTTTTCCATACCCCTACTGTTATTGGGAATAAAAGAGGCAGAGGTTGAGTCATATCGGCTCGTATCGATTGGCCTGTAGCTCATACCTCAGATTCGATTTCCCTCTAGTCGCCGGGCGGCACTGTTGTGCAGCGTCTTCCGCTTTGAAGTGTTTGCGAGACTGGCAGGTGTGGAATGGACAGTCATCGGGGAATGAGGGGGAAGGAAATCGTCTATTGTCACGTGCCGGTGATCGGCGTATTGACCGATTCGCTCTGAGGGAAACGTTGCAACAGGAACGACTTTGACTTCGACTAACTGATTCCGGCGCTCTGACAGGGCACCACTTTCCTGTTGTCGGGCCGTATTTTGCGATCTAGTTCGGCGGTGTTAGTGGACTCTCCCGTAGTGTGGTTCAAAATGGTTCAAATGGCTCTGAGCACTATGGGACTTAACATCTGAGGCCATCAGTCCCCTAGAACTTAGAACTACTTAAACCTAACTAACCTAAGGATATCACACACATCCATGCCCGAGGCAGGATTCGAACCTGCGACCGTAGCGGTCACGCGGTTCCAGACTGAAGCACCTAGAACCGCTCGGCCACACCGGCCGGCCGTAGTGTGGTATTTATCCCTATAGAAACTGATTCAGCTCACCCTTGTGCACAGTGAGTGTCCTGTGTTGCTTTCCTGACAAGCAACTTAGTTGTGATCCCCGGTTTTGACGACTGTGCTTATAGTTTTTATTGTTTGGTTTTAATATTCTCTTTGCCAAATGATGCATAACATGATTTCTGTCGCCGTCTGTGTAAGCGATGGGAATATGACGGCGGTCATGAACAGTTATGGTTAATGTGCCATTTTCATTATGTTCTAGATTCTGATCTGGCCAGATCTCGAAGTATACCTGGTGCACTCCCGGAGAGCTGTGAAATTTTCTGTGTTGGCCCCGTTGGTCTTGTGAGGCGACGTCTCTTATCTGAATCTTGGACGGTGAATGGGTTTGCAGGCCGTCTCGTACTAGAATCTGACCATTATATTATTAATACACACACCAAAAAAGTTGTGCAGAACTCCTGAAGATATGCGTTCACTGTGGATATTGTATCATGGACACAGTCCCTTTGACTGTTTAGAGATGTCACAAAACTCACCGAAAGATGTAAACAACCATGCATGAGCAGCGCCTATTAGACGTTCCCCCAGGACGAAGGTACACGGCTCGTGTTGTCTGTAGTTCAATACTGCGGTTCGATCGCGACCGTATTGTTACGGAAGGGCTCTCAACAAGGGAAGTGTCCAGGAGTCTTCGAGTGAACCAAAGCGATGTTGTTCGGACATGGAGGAGATACAGACAGACAGGAACTGTCGATGACATGCCTCGCTCAGGCCGCCAAAGGGCTATTAATGCAGTAGATGACCGCTACCTACGGTTTATGGCTTGGAGGAACCCTGACATCAACGCTACCATGTTGAGTAATGCTTTTCGTACAGCAACAGGACGTCGTGTTACGACTCAAACTGTGCGCAGTAGGCTGCATGATGCGCAACTTCACTTCCGACGTCCATGGCGAGGTCCATCTTTCCAACCACGGCACCATGCAACGCGGTACAGATGGGCCCAACAACATGCCGAATGGACCGCTCAGGATTTGGCATCACGTTCGTTCCACCGATGAGTGTCGCATATGCCTTCAACCAGACAATCGTCGGCGACGTGTTTCGAGGCAACCCGGTCAGGCTGAACGCATTATACATACTGTCCAGCGAGTGCAGCAAGGTGGAGGTTTCCTGCTGTTTTGAGGTGGCATTAAGTGGGGCCGACGTACGCCGCTGATGGTCGTGGAAAATGCTGTAACGGCTCTACGATACGTGAATGCCATTCTCCGACCGATAGTGCAACGATATCGGCAGCATACTGGCGAGGCATACATCTTCATGGATGCCAATTCCCTCCCCCATCGTGCACATCTTGTGAATGACTTCCTTCAGGATAACGACATCGCTCGACTAGACTGGCCAGCATGTTCTCCAGACATGTACCCTATCGAACAGGTCTGGGATATGTTGAAAAGGGCTGTTTACGGATGACGTGACCCACCAACCACTCCGAGGGATCTGCGCCGAATCGCCGTTGACGAGTGGGACAATCTGGACCAACAGTGCATTGGTGAACTTTTGGATAGTATGCCACAACGAATACAGGCATGCATCAGTGCTAGAGGACGTGCTACTGGGTATTAGAGGTACCGGTGTGTACAGCAATCTGGACTACGCCCTGTGAAGGTCTCACTGTATGCTGGTACAACATTCAATGTGTGGTTTTCATGAGCAACATAAAGGGCGGAAATGATGTTTATGTTGATCTCTGTTTATGTTGATTTTCTGTACAGGTTCCGGAACTCTCGGAACCGAGGATGCAAAATTTTTGTGTGTGTGTAGAACCAGTATTTGAACTCAGAACGGAAGTTCAAACTGTTATTTGAAATCTAGTTAGACTCTGTAATTTGGTTATGTTTGTATGCTTACTCTTCGTTCTCGCCATTGTTTAAACAGCACCGCTCTTGAAGTTCTTAGTTTAATATGTTAAGCGGCGTTTGCCGGGGTTGTACAGTATTGTGGGTTGCTTGTTTAGCCAGTTATTTGCTGAAAATATTTTCCTACTAATTGACCTGTTGTGTTTCTAGGCATCTTCTTTTCACATGACGTTTATTTTACGGGTCAGCTACCGTTTCTGCAGTCTATGCGTGCAATTGGCTCGACATGACAAGGGTGAGCGTACCGGTGGCACGATATTACTGGACAGCATTTGGGATTCGCCGCTGCTGTTACCTTCTGTGGAGCATCTCTAACGTACGGTGACTGCTTTTTAAAATTTTTTCTTCTCTGTTTCGTATGGACCTGAATCTCTCCAGAGTTCGCGTAATTTTGTCTTTTAGCTTGGATCCCTTTTGTGTCGAACCTTTCTGTATTAAGTCTTCCCTAGTCATCCGGGCATTTGCTGGCCCTCGTGTCGCTTGAATTTGTCATCTTTCTCAAAAGATTTTGTTAAATTTTCATTTGTAATTTAAACCCATTCTGTCAGATTGGACATTTATATCTGTTTAAACATTTTACCCGTTGCTAAACTATTCGTTGTTGCATTTGGCTTTAAATTTGCTTTAAATTTGTCAGCTCTCGTAAAGTATCGCGTAAAATTTTAGTCCGTGATTTGAAACCATTATATTAGCTTCGTATCATTTTGTTATTTCTAAAAGGTTATTTCATTGGGTTTGACTAATATTTCCTTCTTAAAAAACATTTAATAAATGTAAATCACTCGACAAATGTCACTCTAGGGCCTAGCTCTTCCATGAATTTAGGTTAATTGGCTGCTGAAGGGCAACCAGTTAATTAATTACGAGAGGTGATGATACAAAAGGCCTAGAGTCACAGGAATATACCAACTGACGTACGCAGCGGTGAGGTAAAGATTCCCAAATCAGATGCTGCATTGTACGACATATCCAGAAGCAGATTGTACACTCACAATTCAGTAGTTATAAAGAATATATGAACTTTAATAGAATTATCATGAAGAATCAATGTATAAAAAAATGTGTGAGGTACAGCAGAAGGATGATATGTCTCTGAAATTATCTGAAAATAGAAATACTGCTATAATGGACACAAGAGCAAGTAGTATAGTTGAGGAGGAATTGAATAGACGAATAATGATGGTTGGTAACTTAGAAGTTGTGTTTAACAAACGAAATACTTCAATTAATCGACGAAAAAAACACAGCTATTCAGCTAAAGAACGAGCGCCAAGGAAAGTAAAACAACAGAGTAGCAGGAACACTTCGAAGAAATGGAGAAACAATGGTCGTCGTAGGAACAGATTCAACACACAGAGAAGCCACAGAAACTTCAACGTAATTGCAAGCAAGATAATGCCATTGTTAAACGCTGAGGAAAGAGTGGATAGGTGGAAAGAGTACATTGGGAGCCTCCTTAAGGTGGAGGAACTGTCTGCTATATGAATATAAAAAGAAATGGATGCAATTTGAATGTCTTGGGCGTTCTAGTATTATTCAGAGTTCGAAGGCTCCGAAAGACATGCGATGAAACAAATTCTAAAGAATGCTGAAAATTCCTACATAATTTGTAAAATCGTTGGAGGAAATCGCACACAAGCGAGTATTCAATTTGTTGTGCGGAATCTACAAGATTGGAGACTTATCACAGTTCTTTCAGCAGAATGAATCAAACAACGCACATGACGGCAACAGGAGGTAAACGTGATAAGTGTCGCGCAATCGGCTTACATCTACATGGATACACCGCAAATCACACTTAAGTGCCTGGCAGAGGTTTCATCGAACTACCTTCACAATAATTCTCTATTATTCTACTCTCGATGAACGCTCGGAGGAAACGAAAACCCTGGTTTCCCTTATTTTATTGTGATTATCGTCTCTCCCTATGTAGCTCGGCGTCAAAAAAAAAAAATATATATATATATATATTTGCATTCGGAGTAGGAAGTTGGTGACTGAAATTTCGTGAGAAGACTCCGCCGCAACGAAAAGCGTCTTCGTTTTAATGCTGTTCACCCAAAATCCTGTAGCATGTCAGTGACACTCTCTCCCCTATTTGCGATAGCAACGTGCTGCTCTCCTCTGAACTTTCTCGATGTACTCAGTAAATCATAACTGGTAAGGATCCCAGACCGCGCTGCAGTACTACAAAGAGGACGAACAAACGTAGTGTAGGCAGTCTCTTTAGTAGATCTGTTATATTTTCTAAGTGTTCTTCCAATAAAACGTAGTCTTTGGTTCGCCCTCGCCACAACATCCAACATGTATTCTTTTCAATTTAAGTTGTCTGTAATTTTATTTCCTAGGTATTTAGTTGAATTTACAACCATTAGTTATGACTGATATATCGTGTAACCGAAGTTTAGCGGATTTATTTTTGTACTCATGTGGATGACCTCACACTTTTCATTTTTGCACCATTTAGATACCTTTTCTAAATCGTTTTTCAATTTGTTTTGATCTTCCTAAAAGAAAATGGCAGCATAATCTGTAAACAATCTAAGACAGCTGCTCAGATTGTCTCCTAAATCGTTTACGTAGCTAACGAAGAGCAGAGGTCCTATAACACTACCTTGGGGAACGCCAAAACTCACTTATGTTTTACTTGATGACTTCCGTCAGTTACTACGAACTGTGACCTCTCCGATACGAAATCACGGATACAGTCACATAACTAAGATGATATTCCATAAGCGTGCTATGTCACTACAAGCCGCTTGTGTGGTACAGTGTCAAAAGCCTTCTGAAAATCCAGAAGTACGGAATCAATCTGAAATCCCTTGTCAGTACCACTCAACACTTCGTGTGTGTAAAGAGCTTGTTGTGCCTCACAACAACGATGTTATCTAAATGCATGTTTACTGTACGTCAATAGACCGTTCTCTTAGAGGTACTTCATAATGTTCGAACACAATATATGATGCGAAATCCTGCTTCACAGCGCATGCATCCAACTTGCTGACGAGGCTAACACACAGTAAAATGAAAAAGAAGTTTGTCTATTATTCCAGTGAGCTGAAGACATGACTGAGAATATCAGTCTTGCCAACAGTTTCAACGAAGCTCCGAATCTGTAGTATAGGCCCGGGAACTGATCGGAGCCCTGTGGTTCTAAAACAAAAAAAGACTTTTAACCTTCAGTGACAAGCTAGACTGTAACTTCCTTGACTTTCGGTAGAGAGGTGAGGATTAAAATTCCCCTCAAATGGTTCAGTAGTGGATTACGCACCAGATTACTAACCAGTTACACTATGTGATCAAAAGTATCCGGCCACCCCCAAAAAGATACGTTTTTCATATTAGGTGCATTGTGCTGTCAGATATAAACCCAGACAAAGGCAATAATGCAGTTGTTGGGAGAAAGGATCTCCTGAATACACAAGCCGGCCGCTGTGGCTGAGCAATTCTAGGTGCTTCAGTCCAGAACCGCGCTGCTGCTACGGTCGCAGGTTCGAATCCTGCCTCGGGCATGGATGTGTGTGATGTCCTTAGGTTAGTTAGGTTTGAGTAGTTCTAAGTCTGGGGGGCTGATGACCTCAGATGTTAAGTCCCATTGTGTTTAGAGCCACTTGAACCATTATTGAACGTCGCCTGCCAGCGTGTGTAGTGCCAACAGTAAAATTCGGAGGCGGTGGTGTTATGGTGTTGCCGTGTTTTTATGGAGGGCACTTGCACCCCTTGTTGTTTTTAGTGGCAGTATCATAGCACAGGCCTACATTGATGTTTTTAGCACATTCGTGCTTCCCACTGTTGAAGAGCAATTCGGGGATAGCGATTGCATCTTTCAACACCATCGAGCACCTGTTCATAATGCACGGCCTGTGGTGGAGTGGTTACACGGCAATTACATCCCTGTAACGGACTGGCCTGCACAAAGTCCTCGCCTGAATCCTATAGAAAACCTTTGGGATGTTTTGGAACGCCGACTTCATTCCAGGCCTCACCGACCGATATCGATACCTCTTCTCAGTGCAGCACTCGGTGAAGAATGGGCTGCTATTCCCCAAGAAGCCTTCCAGCACCTGACAGAACGTATGAATGCGAGAGCGGAAGCTGTCATCAAGACTAAGGGTGGGCCAACACCATACTGAATTCCAGCATTACCCATGGGGGCCGCCAGGTGTCTGGATACTTTTGATTACTTAGTGTAATTATGTACAGAGTGCGCTTAATTCCTTTTTAGCTTAGGCATCTCTCCATCCATCCAACCTAGATAATGATAGCTAGAGGAGACCCCAAATAATTAGTGTAAGACCCAAAGAAATGAACCCGCCAGATGAAAAAAGTAAGCTCCTGGTTATCAGTTGCCGAAGCATTCAGAACAAAGACACGGAGAAGATGAAGTCCTTAAAAGCACTTGAAATATAATACTAGGTACAGAAATCGACAGAAATGAGTTTCAGTGTAAATTTAAGTGAAAATGGAAAGGATAGACTAGTGATAAGTGTTATAATTTTTGCAGTAGACAAGAAACTAAAATCCAGAGATATAGAAATTATAGCTACACGCGAGATTGTTTGAGCAAGACTTGGTACTAACTGTCGAAATAAACTTATAGCTGGATATTTCTGCTGACCATCAGACTCCACCTCCCCCACTCGATGCAACCCGAAGCTATAGGAAAGTCCATCAGTTCGCTAGAACTGATGTTTCCCAATTATATTACAATTGCTGGAGGAAACTTTAATTATCCAACAACCTACAGGGAGAATTACGTTTTTATAAGCAGTGAACGTCAAACATTACTAAAAGAGATCTGTGAACACTTGCCTAGCACAGACAATTCGGAAGCCCTCTGCTGATGGAAATATGTTAGATCGGACCACTTTCAAGATGACCATTTCGAAACCAGGAGGCAGTTGTAGCACCTGTGATTACTAATGCAGAAACGGAAGCTACAACAAGTAGGAAGATATTTATTTTATGTGGTCTAGATTAAAAGACGTGTCATATCTCAAAGAGGATCTCAAAGCATTTACATCTGGACAGAAGTAGGAAGAATAGTGGCTAAAATTTAAAAGAATAGTCAACAGTGCACTAGATGGATACGCACATAGTACAACAGTTCATAATAGAAAGGATCCTCCGTGGCATAGTCTCTGTACAGAAATTTCCAAGGAAATGCTTCTGTACGTGAAAATTAAAGGATAGGACCATAGATAGAAGATGAATGAAACGGGTTTAGTTGTCAAAAGGGCATTACGTGAAGCCTTGAATGACTAGCGAAGCAGAATCTTACCGATAGATCTCAGAAAACACAAAAAAAATCTAGTTATACTTAGAGGCTGTTAGTGGCACCATAGATTGTGTCTCTTGGGTGACACAGGAACTATAACTGAGGCTACCAAACCAATTAATTGTAGCTTTCATTTGTAGTTGACATTTACGTACTACAGAGAGGCAATAATACATAAATTAAATGTCTCAAAAATAAACCTGTTGCCTTAAAGTTTGTTCGAATGAAAGATATTAATCTCTTTAGATGTTTTTTAAATTGCATAGTCACAAATTGTTAAGAATGTTCAATAATAAATGTCAAAAAAACGGAAAAAAATTCAGTAAAAAGCAGTGTTGAAATCATGTCGAACAGTGAGAAGGTAGCTGTAAGAGGAGGATGAATGAGTATTTTTGTAGGTGGAAGACCTGTTGACATAAAACGTCAGTTTTTTTGTGCCATTAATGACATTATAATTGTCGGGAGGTCTGTACAGTGACATCACTGATAGCTAAATGAATAAATGTAACAATATAGTTTTAAGGTGCTGTAGGCGAAGTTCCACTCAGTCTGAAGTAATAGCAATGTTCGCTATCAGCTCAATTTAACTGAGTCTCAATCAAAATACCGTAGTTGGAATACAATACTTTAACCAGCCAAGAATCTACATGTTTTCATTTATGTAATTTAGACAACCAGGTACAGCGTGAAGAGCACAGAACGAATGTCAGTCTAATGACGCAAGGCTCCTCAAGTCAGCCCTCTTTTGAATGATAGCTCTTCGAGGTAACTCAGCTTGGCAACTCTGTGGTTGAGTTTGTAGCGTCAACTGAAAGGAGCAAGTTTAGATACACTGCGGTGAGTTGTCCGAATAATAGCCGCGTCACGAAACTAGCCCAGAGGTGGCACACTGTTTCAGCTTGTCACTGACTCTTTTACCTTGAGGATAGGAACAGATTTCAGTTTCGTAAATATTAGCCGTTTTACAAAATTTCCTTCCATTTTTGTCGTCTTTGCAACTAGCGCAGATCCACGGTTGAGTTCAGTGAAGAAGGGGTTATTACAAATTATTCCTGTCCTCCCGCCTCCCCTCCCCATCTTAAATATAAATTACCGTCACCCCTCCTTTAACGAGTTGCAGATGCTTAGTATTTTAATAATAGTATAAAATACATAAATTGTTTTAATATAGTTATAGTAATTTGTTTACACGAGTGTTGAGTACATCGCTTTAACGTAACTCGTAACAAACATCAATTCAGAGAATACGATATTTCAAACATTCGTCCAAAAGTTTAAGAAATCTCATGCAGTTGATTTGAGAACTGTAATAAAAATAAACTTACACAACCGACAAATCGAAATGTGCTGTAACCAATATTTGTACACTCCTGGAAATGGAAAAAAGAACACATTGACACCGGTGTGTCAGACCCACCATACTTGCTCCGGACACTGCGAGAGGGCTGTACAAGCAATGATCACACGCACGGCACAGCGGACACACCAGGAACCGCGGTGTTGGCCGTCGAATGGCGCTAGCTGCGCAGCATTTGTGCACCGCCGCCGTCAGTGTCAGCCAGTTTGCCGTGGCATACGGAGCTCCATCGCAGTCTTTAACACTGGTAGCATGCCGCGACAGCGTGGACGTGAACCGTATGTGCAGTTGACGGACTTTGAGCGAGGGCGTATAGTGGGCATGCGGGAGGCCGGGTGGACGTACCGCCGAATTGCTCAACACGTGGGGCGTGAGGTCTCCACAGTACATCGATGTTGTCGCCAGTGGTCGGCGGAAGGTGCACGTGCCCGTCGACCTGGGACCGGACTGCAGCGACGCACGGATGCACGCCAAGACCGTAGGATCCTACGCAGTGCCGTAGGGGACCGCACCGCCACTTCCCAGCAAATTAGGGACACTGTTGCTCCTGGGGTATCGGCAAGGACCATTCGCAATCGTCTCCATGAAGCTGGGCTACGGTCCCGCACACCGTTAGGCCGTCTTCCGCTCACGCCCCAACATCGTGCAGCCCGCCTCCAGTGGTGTCGCGACAGGCGTGAATGGAGGGACGAATGGAGACGTGTCGTCTTCAGCGATGAGAGTCGCTTCTGCCTTGGTGCCAATGATGGTCGTATGAGTGTTTGGCGCCTTGCAGGTGAGCGCCACAATCAGGACTGCATACGACCGAGGCACACAGGGCCAACACCCGGCATCATGGTGTGGGGAGCGATCTCCTACACTGGCCGTACACCACTGGTGATCGTCGAGGGGACACTGAATAGTGCACGGTACATCCAAACCGTCATCGAACCCATCGTTCTACCATTCCTAGACCGGCAAGGGAACTTGCTGTTCCAACAGGACAATGCACGTCCGCATGTATCCCGTGCCACCCAACGTGCTCTAGAAGGTGTAAGTCAACTACCCTGGCCAGCAAGATCTCCGGATCTGTCCCCCATTGAGCATGTTTGGGACTGGATGAAGCGTCGTCTCACGCGGTCTGCACGTCCAGCACGAACGCTGGTCCAACTGAGGCGCCAGGTGGAAATGGCATGGCAAGCCGTTCCACAGGACTACATCCAGCATCTCTACGATCGTCTCCATGGGAGAATAGCAGCCTGCATTGCTGCGAAAGGTGGATATACACTGTACTAGTGCCGACATTGTGCATGCTCTGTTGCCTGTGTCTATGTGCCTGTGGTTCTGTCAGTGTGATCACGTGATGTATCTGACCCCAGGAATGTGTCAATAAAGTTTCCCCTTCCTGGGACAATGAATTCACGGTGTTCTTATTTCAATTTCCAGGAGTGTATTTTACTCAACACTAAAATTAAGAACAACGTTCTGCAGTCTACAGCAATTCAAATCATTTCCACCTACGTTCGAGGAGGTTAGTTTTTTTTCCTTGGTGGAGAGTCTCTCGCCTCGTACCCGCTTCCACTTGTGGACTCGCCATGTCGAATGTTTGGTTCTCCGGGAGATATTACGTAAATGTGAGTGGGCACTTTATCCTTGCTGCATTCATTTCTGCAGCCTGTCGGGCCTCAAGCCAATCCACGTCATATAGCATATGGTAAAATAAGTGACTACGATTTTTTGATAATCAAAATACGCAACTTTCTAGAATTCTTTTACGCTTTGGAAACCCTTAGTTGCCGGCCGCTGTGGCCGAGCGGTTCTAGGCGCTACAGTCTGGAATCGCGCGACCGCTACGGTCGCAGGTTCGAATCCTGCCTCGGACATGGATGTATGTGATGTCCTTAGGTTAGTTAGGTTTAATTAGTTCTAAGTTTCACGGGACTGATGACCCCATAAGTTAAGTCTCATAGTGCTCAGAGCCATCTGCACCATTTAGCCAAACCCTTAGTTCCTTTCTTCCGTGGAAATTCGTTTTTTACTGAATAGATGGGTTCATACGTCATCCGGGTAATCGAAAATCCGGATAATACGAAGAGCCAGACAAAAAATCGTATGTCATGGTGTAAATGCTACAAACACACACCATATTTATTTACACGCAAAGATACAAATTGTACATATTTTCACACAAGATTCCTGGCATTTAAAAAGACAGTTTTACACACTTAAATAATCGGTAAGATTCTTTTTAGCATGATTAGTATGTCCTTGATAGTGTAAGAACTTAAAGGTCGAACAGCAGCTTCAATATGCCTCATAGGAGACAGCGGAGTTCGAGCACGTTTCAGAGTGCGATCGAGGAAGAATAGCTACCTATAGCGATCGTGGATTATCCTTCGAGAAATCGGTGAATGTGTCGGACGGAACCAAGCAACTGTGATGCCGATCTGTAACGGCTGAATGCAGGAGGGAAAGACGGACAGGCCGGACCGACTGGGCTCTCCTCCTTGTACCACTAGAAGTGATGACAGGCATACTGTTCGCATTCCAGTGATGGCTCGCTCTGCTACATCATGAACCATATCAATACAAATTGGTCTGTTGCGCAATAAGTAGCGTCTGCGCGTACCATTCGACGTCATCTACAGCAGAGTGGATTGTCCGCAAGGCGTCCATTCAAAAATGGCTCCGAGCATTATGGGACTTAACATCTGAGGTCATCAGTCCCCTATAACTTAGAACTACTTAAACCTAACTAACCTAAGGACATCACACACATCCATGCCCGAGGCAGGATTCGAACCTGCGACCGTAGCGGTCTGCATCTACATCTACATCTATACCCATACTCTGCAAGCCACCTGACGGTGTTTGGCGGAGGGTACCTTGAGTACCTCTATCGGTTCTCCCTTCCATTCCAGTCTTGTATTGTTTGTGGAAAGAAGGATTGTCGGTATGCCTCTGTGTGGGCTCTAATCTCTCTGAATTTATTCTCAGTGTCTCTTCGCGAGATATACGTATGAGGGAGCAATATACTGCTTGACTCTTTGGTGAAGGTATGTTCTCGAAACTTTAACAAAAGCCCGTACCGAGCTACTGAGCTTCTCTCCTGCAGAGTCTTCCACTGGAGTTTATCTATCACCTCCGTAACGCTTTCGCGATTACTAAATGATCCTGTAACGAAGCGCGCTGCTCTCCGTTGGATCTTCTCTATCTCTTCTATCAACCCTATCTGGTACGGATCCCACACTGCTGAGCAGTATTCAAGCAGTGGGCGAACAAGCGTACTGTAACCTACTTCCTTTGTTTTCGGATTGCATTTCCTTAGGATTCTTCCAATGAATCTCAGTCTGGCATCTGCTTTACCAACGATCAACTTTATGTGATCATTCCATTTTAAATCACTCCTAATGCGTACTCCCAGATAATTTATGGAATTAACTGCTTCTAGTTGCTGACCGGCTATTTTGTAGCTAAATGATAAGGGATCTATCTTTCTATGTATTTGCAGCACATTACACTTGTCTACATTGAGATTCAATTGCCATTCCCTGCACCATGCGTCACTTCGCTGCAGATCCTCCTGCATTTCAGTACAATTTTCCATTGTTACAACCTCTCGATACACCACAGTATCATCTGCAAAAAGCCTCAGTTAACTTCCGATATCATCCACAAGGCCATTTATGTATATTGTGAATAGCAACGGTCCTACGACACTCCCCTGCGGCACACCTGAAATCACTCTTACTTCGGAAGACTTCTCTCCATTGAGAATGACATGCTGCGTTCTGTTATCTAGGAACTCTTCGATCCAATCACACAGTTGGTCTGATAGTCCATTTGCTCTTACTTTGTTCATTAAACGACTGTGGGGAACTGTATCGAACGCCTTGCGGAAGTCAAGAAACACGGCATCTACCTGTGAACCCGTGTCTATGGCCCTCTGAGTCTCGTGGACGAATAGCGCGAGCTGGGTTTCACACGACCGTCTTTTTCGAAACCCATGCTGATTCCTACAGAGTAGATTTCTAGTGTCCAGAAAACTCATTATACTGGAAAATAATACGTGTTCCAAAATTCTACAACTGGTCGACGTTAGAGATATAGGTCTATAGTCGCGCGGTTCCAGACTGTAGCGCCTAGAACCGCTCGGCCACTGCGGCCGGCGGCTTTATATTCAGTCATGTGATCTTTATATAACATGTTATCTCCCAAATCAGTTTGGCTGTGATATGTATGGTCCTTCTTTTTGATGCATTTTGCACGACCAACAGTATATATAGAAAAATATTTTTTTTAGTAAAACTTTCTTTGGAGGATGGGTGGGGGGGGGGGGGAGGGGAGAGGAGTCACGAAGCGTATGAACTCCACTTGGATCGTGCCAGCAGCGCAAGTGGTCTGCAAGTGTCGGGCCTGCGCAGTGGCTGTATGCGGCTGGCAGGTCCGGCGCTAGGTGGCCTCGTCTTTCCTCCGGCTGCAGGACGCGGGGGTCGCCCGGGCGCCACGTGCCAGCGCGTCGGACTCTTCGTTTTGTGCAAACAGCGGCTGCAGGAGCAGCAGGGGCAAACACGAGCAGGAGGGTGAGGGGGTGGGAGTGGCGGCGGCGTCGCCCGGGCAACACGGCGGCCGGCACGTGGCGGCACGCGTCGCTTCCCAGAACCGCCGGCAAGGGCAGCACTGCGGACTTGTTGCGCTGCCCCCGGCGGCGAGTCGCTGCCGGTTGCCACCGTGTGCGGCGCGCACCTCCACTGCCAGGGCGCGACCTTGAGGCTCAGCACTGCAGCGGAACTTGCTGCTTAGTGACTCCGCATTTATACCACTGTGGTCTCGGGGTAGCGTCTTTGGCTAGAAACCAAAATGTCCCGGGGTTCTAACCCAGCCACTACTTACATCCACACACACAAAAAAAAAAAAAAAAAAAAAAAGACGGAGGTACTTTTGCGTGTATGATTTCCATCTTTTCCACCTAAACCACAGGGTCGATTTCAACCATACACACATAATTTACTGTCCGGAAAAATAGCTTAGAACCACCCACCTTGTTAGGTGTGGAGTGGGGGTGAATATGCAGTGTATCCCGCGATGCGAGAGTGGCCATACTTTAATCATCCAGTATTTGAGAATGCTAGCACTTCGAGAATTGGAAACAAACTTTGCACATAATTTCAGACCCTTACGGAAATTTTTCTCGCTAACGACCCCCACAAAACGATAAAAGAAAAGTTTATCACTTACTAGATTTTCGCTGTTCATGCAGTGAAACCTCCACATGGAACATAACGTTTGAATTTATTACTCCTTTACTACTAACTGTATTCGTGGAACTTTTTGCAGATGGTATTCACATAAAGCAGTGAATGTACCAGAAAAATTACACCATTGTACGACAATTAGTTCAGGAGGCATGACGTCATAAAAATTGAATGCCTGAAAAACTACCCCATCATACAAGACGTTTAAATTTACACTACTGGCCATTAAAATTCCTACACCAAGAAGAAATGCAGATGATAAACGGGTATTCATTGGACAAATATATTATACTAAAACTGACATGTGATTAAATTTTCAAGCAGTTTGGGTGCATAGATCCTGAGAAATCAGTACCCAGAACAACCACTCCTGACCGTAATAACAGCCTTGATACGCCTGGGCATTAAACAGAGCTTGGATGGCGTGTACAGGTACAGCTGCCCATGCAGCTTCAACACGATACCGCAGTTCATCAAGAGTAGTGACTGGCGTATTGTGACGAGCCAGTTGATCGGCCACTATTGACCAGGCATATTCAATTGGTGAGAGATCTGGAGAATGTGCTGATCAGGGCAGCAGTCGAACATTTTCTGTATCCAGAAAGGCCTGTACAGGACCTCCAACATGCGGTCGTGAATTATCCTGCTGAAATATAGGGTTTCGCAGGGATCGAATGAAGGGTAGAGCCACGGGTCGTAACACGTCTGAAATGTAACGTCCACTGTTCAAAGTGCCGTCAATGCGAACAAGAGGTGACCCAGACATGTAACCAATCACACCCCATACCATCACGCCGGGTGATACGCCAGTATTGCGATGACGAATACACGCTTCCAATGTGCGTTCACCGTGATGTCGACGAACACGGATGCGACCATCATGATGCTGTAAACAGAACCTGGATTCATCCGAAAAAATGACGTTTTGCCATTCGTGCACCCAGGTTCGTCGTTGAGTACACCATCGCAGGCGCTCCTATCTGTGATACAGCGTCAAGGGAAACCGCAGCCACGGTCTCCGAGCTGATAGTCCATGCTGCCGCAAACGTTGTCGAACTGTTCGTGCAGATGGTTGTTGTCTTGCAAACGTCCCCCTCTGTTGACTCAGGGATCGAGACGTGGCTGCACGATCCGTTACAGTCATGCAGGTAAGATGCCTGTCAACTCGACTGCTAGTGATACGATGCCGTTGGGATCCAGCACGGCGTTCCGTATTACCCTCCTGAACCCACCGATTCCATATTCTGCTAACAGTCATTGGATCTCGACCGAGGCGAACAGCAATGTCGCGATACGATAAACCGCAATCGCGATAGGCTACAATCCGACCTTTATCAAAGCCGGAAACGTGATGGTACGCATTTCTCCTCGTTACACAAGGCATCACAGCACCGTTTCACCAGGCAATGCCGGTCAACTGCTGTTTGTGTATGAGAAATAGCATATCACAGCACCTTCTTCCTGTCGGTTAAATTTCGCGTCTGTATCACGTCATCTTCGTGGTGTAGCAATTTTAATGGCCAGTAGTGTATTACTTCGTTGCTACTATATTCGCAAAACTTTTCGCAGACCGCATCCACATTTGCTACTGAACGACGTTACAAAAATATGATACTGGCAAAAAACAGTTCAGGATATCCGAAAACAAATTGCAACATCGTGCACGCCGTTTTAATTTGTTACTTCTTTATTACTAACTCTATCAACGACGCATTTCGCCGACAGTAGGCACATATACCACTGGATGTATCTACAAAATTATATCATTGTACAGCATATACTTCGGGAGATATGACATAATCATTGCGCTGCTTGTGAATGAAACTGCGGAGCGAAATTCGCTACACATACGGGTGAAATATGTGTACGAATACGCGATGACATATGTTAAATATGTGTGAAATGTATTTGACATACGCGTATGCGAGCAAAGTCACGGATAAAAAGCTTATCCTAAACCCCTACAACGATTTGAATAAAACTGGTATACCCATTAATTACACTCTGAAAAGAAATACGGTAGCAGTAAGCGTGGAGTCCTGCCGACTCATCTCGTATCTTTTTTTTTTTTTTTTAACCTCATTTTGTTCGCTTTTGTTCGTTGCATCTGCTCGGGGTGGACATCGTAAGACATCTGTTTAAGTTCGTTGTTGACCGCCTAACTCAGTTTTTTATTACAGAGGACAACTAACCCTCTCACCGAACACGCTGAGCTACCGTGCCCCACAGGATGCTGCTCTCTCGCAGTGCTATACCACAATTCAAGCAAGTCACATTAATAGTTTATATTACAACTAAGCAGACTGACAATACCTAACTTTGAATTTACAGCGGTGTCACAAGCGATGGGCGACATGCAAATAGTCGAAATCCTTTGCTGTATACAAGGTCGATGTAAGCAATTGATCTGGATCACACGTCACTGCTATCGTAGGGCTCTCCGCTAGTACTGTGCGGCTGAGGGTGGCAGGAGCGGCGCTTATATTCTCTTCGGCTAGAGGGCGCTCCTGTAGTGGTGCGGTCCTAATCAGCGCACCATTGGCCGACGTCGTCTCACCGCCTTCTCTTCTCTTGCGTTCTTCATCTTCGTTCCGGCGATTTTGGTTACGCCAGAACGGTAGGAACCATCAGCCTTATGTGAGGGTGTATGTGAGAATGTGAAGAGAGAAGGGACGACGAGGAGCTGAATAGACAACGAGGGGGAAGGATGTGGTAGGCAAAGATAGTAGATGGACAGAAATAGGAGACGGTTAAATGGACAGAGGGAGGAGAGAAGAGGAAGTGGACAGAGAAAGGTAAGAGCAGAAAATGAACAAGGAGAGGGGGAGTATAAATGGAATTAGATGGGTGAGGAGATGCACAGAGGGGCAAGGAACAGATGGACATAGCAGTGGAGGAGTAGATTGACAGAGAGAAAAGGGGGACGTGGAAACAGACAGAGAGCACGGCTGGAGGAGATGGTTGGAAAGTTGAGGGGGGAGAGGGTGGAGGAAGTGGATAGTGAGGTGGGTGGTGGAGATGGACAAAGAGAGGGCGAAAGAGGAGATGGGCTAATAGAAGAGTGGAATAAATACATATCTGGGCAACGCTGGATACTAAGCTAATTTTGAATAAAAATGTCAGCAACGTTGGTCGAAAACTTCCAGTATAAAGGGTCAAAAATTGCGGAGGAATGAACAGACATTCGGGGCACCTCTTGCACCTGGGATGGCAAACTGCCCCTAAAATGTGGAACAATCTGCAATAATCAACAGCATGAGGATGCAGAATTCAATGGAAACCACTCCATACAACCATGTGTATCCTGAGCAGATGTAATTGGAAAAATATCATGAAGATCTATCCATTGGCAAAAATTCAAAATTAGTCCCTTATTGGGATATCCGAGAGGGGATCAACAAGCAGAGGCAACCATGACAAACAGATTGGTTTTGTGGACCCGAGAGACCAGGTCTTTACAGAAAGGAGGCCGTGTAGCCTACCGTCCATATTCGTTCAAAAAGTATGCCAAAACGGAAGTGGGTTGCAACAGAGTCAGCTGAAGGCAGACTGGATTGTTACGCGTTGCAAAGCGAAATACGGCCGACAGGCGTGGTGAAGTAGAGTCAGCTGGGCTCGATATAGCAACATCAGACACTAAAATACGCTAAGGGAAGGACGGAGGCCTTTTCTCACTTACCACAATCGAAGTGTTTGAAGTACGTGCCTTGCGTCCTGAACGAACGTAGTCTGGAGCGTGTAAGTACTCAGCCATTCATGTACTAAAATATCCACGTCTCAGTGTCACAGCCTAGATTACGAGCCAGCGACACCCAGAGTGACATACCAGAATGCCGTATGAGGGTCTGCTGTTCGACCACGGGATGGGGCAGCCGACCCTAGACCACGAGATCAGCTGCCACCAGAACAGAGAGCCGCCCGCTCGCTGGAGGGGTGTCACGGCCGCCTTCGTGGTATCGTCAGCTGCGCTGCCGCGTTTTCACCACTGTCACAACAAGGGATGTCACTGACAGTGGCGATCGAGGGACACCACAATCGGCCTCCCTCTTTGCACTATCAGCAGTGCCAGAGGTCTATTGTTACGCATGAGAGGCAACTGGACGCCTCCACCAATCTGTTCTTGATGTAGTACGGCTGAGGGTCAGAAAGAGAAGTTAATTAAACAAATCCATTGTCATCTTGACGTCTCATTTCACTCTCCATGGCAGGCAATTCATTGGTCGCGTAACAGTTGGTCCCAATAAATGCTCATTAACGAATTATACTAGTAAAGTTGGAAGCTACTGGGAAACCTATGAGAGGTGGCGCCCTCTTCGGGTCGTGGTTTTTTTATTTCAAGAAAGGTTGTTTTCATAGCAATTCACAATCTTAAAAAAACAAGCACCGTACAAAATGATTATGTAACATATGTGGCACATATATGTTTTGTAAGTGTACTTATCTACACACACAAAACACAATGTAATACTAAGGTATAACTTACAGACCCAGAGAGTGTGAGGTCTACATGCCATAAGGCATCATCACGGAATTACAACGCAGCATTGCTACATTGTAGCCTATGTAGCGTTGCCATTCCGTAGCAAAATTGTGGCAAAGACGGCAAACATGTTTATAAGCCGCAAATGAATGTTTAAATAAAGTTTAAAAATGTGCCATTAAAATATATCCGCAAGTCTAGTCATTTCTTATACTTCTGAATTAAAAATGGATCAGTTTACGTCATGCATATAGACATACAGCAGCAGGATCACATGCAGATGTGAAAACACAAAAATAAACAGCAATTATATAAATAATAGCATCTGAGCAGTCAGTACAATTACCAGGAAAGGACCAGTTGAAGGGGGAGCTTGGGTAAGGGAAAGGGGGAGGGAAAAAGGAAAGCAGTACGGAAAGGAATTTGATGAGATAGATGGGATGAAAAGATTAGAATAGGGTGAAAAGAACGCAGGAGGGGCGGGAGGAGGAAGGGGGCAAAGGTGACAAGTGGAGCTCTAAATTGAGAAGTAAGCTGTAACGCTTATTTATAAATGAGCAAACTAATGATGAGCGTATCACATACGTAAACTATGCTGTACAATAAATATTTTCCACAATAATACATAAAATTATTTCTGAAAAATCTGTATATCACAAAAAAAAGATGACAGAACATAATGGCTAGGATTTAACTCTGACAAGCATAGCCAATTTCGAATTAGGAGGAATAAACCAGCCTTTAATTCTGATTTCAAACTCACGGTGCCACGAACACACTCACCAGTCTAAAAGACTTGTGCTTGTGCGTAAATAATCTCCCGCGATTTCTATTACTTTGTCTAGTCTTCCCACCTCCGGCCAGTATGTCGGAGATGTGTAACAGATTAAGTCGATAGGATATATTTAGAGCGCCACGCACAGTACTGCACAGTGCTGAAAGCCCCTAAAACTCACAACGGAACACTTCTTTGACTTCGTCTGACAACGGTTGTTCTATGTTCACATTACAGAAAAAGAAAAAACGCAAGAAGAACTAAATAAATTCTGCCCTGAAAAAAAAGTGGTAAACTCAAATACACCCCATAATACTTAATAACCAGCCCCTCTGATTCCTTTATAGTGATCGAGAACGCACATATCACTGGAAATTCTAGTCTCCTAACGTTTCTAAATTTTAAAAGAAAGATCCGTCACGATGAGCATATGTGTCCCATATCTTGTTAAGATTGACGTTTCTATTACGTTACTCAACATCTTTTACCGAGCGAGGTGGCGCAGTGGTTAGCACACTGGACTCGCATTCGGGAGGACGACGGTTCAATCCCGTCTCCGGCCGTCCTGATTTAGGTTTTCCGTAATTTCCCTAAATCGTTTCAGGCGAATGCCGAGATGGTTCCTTCGAAAGGGCACGGCCGATTTCCTTCCCAATCCTTCCCTAACCCGAGCTTGCGCTTCGTCTCTAATGACCTCGTTGTCGACGGGACGTTAAACACTAACCACCACCACCACCAACAACATATTTTTTCACATATTATAAGTTTTGTCTGGTCAATGTTTCGTAGCAAAATACAGGGTGACAACATAGTTTGACATGAACGAAAATCAGATGGGCCCATTAAGAGACAACCTTGGTCTCAATGTTCCTGGAATTTACAAGTTGTGTGAATGTGGTAGCAGTTATATTGGTCGGTCAACACGACCGATTTCTGAACGCTGCACAGAACACGGACACCACATTAATTACCAAAATTTAGAAAAATATTCTGTTTGCGAACACAACCTCATGAACCAATGTACGATTATGTTTCATAAAACACAAATATTGTAATTGAGGAGGGAGGCTAATATGGGAATCACTCATGGTTGTTCCCACAGTGATTGGTGTTAGAGCTGCACCTTTTTTAAGTAGAAATCAACCGATAGGTATCCCTGCTTAAGGGGCTCCGGAAAGGCTCAAAATCATGAAAAGTTCAATTTTTACTTTTTTGCGTTTTCTGAATCTGCAGACTATTACCTTTTAATAGATATATAATTTATTCAATTCCGAAGACTACAACTATTTTTAAATTTTTTTTTGAAATGTGTTCTACATGGGCGTGACCCACTGTGGCGCTGTTAAACTGCTGTCAAATGGTGTTATTATTAACGTCCGTGTTCATCAGGTACATTTTAGTGATGTGAGATAAAGTATGTGTTGTGGCTAACCTGTGATGGTTAAATATATATCGCTGGTGTGATTGTCGATTGTTTCATGTTTATTTACTCTGTAGTTATCTCGAAAATATTCGTAATTAATTCTGTTTCTTGAGTCTCTGTTTTGTTGAAGTATAATAATGAGTAAAAGTAAAGTTATTAGAAATCCTCTGAAGGCTTTTAAGAAAAGGAGAAATGTTGGAAAGCCAAAGGTATGTGTTATTACTGTAAACAATAAAGACGATAACCAAGTGAGTGAACCTAACCTCTCAAGTACACCTGCCCATAGCAGTCAAAATGGGAAAGAAAATACTTCACAGAAGAAGCTTGGTTCAATGAGTGAAAACTATGAATGTTTTATGGGCGAATCGGGTGTGAATGAAATATTTGATATGTCGGTTCTCAAAGGAATTTTTTCAAACTGTGTAAGATGTATTCATTGTAATGAAGTTGGTCTGGAACTCTCCATAATAAAGCACGTAGGACTTGCTAGTGAAATACAACTGAAATGTGATAAGTGTTCATACATGACCACCTTTTGGAACAGTGTTGCAGTAACTGCAACTGAAGAAAATGGTAGCAAAATCTACGAACACAACAACGAGCGATGCTTGCTTTAGACAAGGGACGCCTTCGGGCTGCAGACAGGGCTGTAAAGAGTCTAGAAATACAAGCAAGAGTAAACAGGAGGAGGAACAAGAGGAAGCTGGAGGAGGAGTTTGCAGAGGATGAAGATAATCCATCCTATGGACCTGGAATGCACTAAAAAGTTATTCCAATCTTTGTCGCTCGATTCCCAAAACTTTTATTTTCTCATAATAATTACATGTTTTCTAAGGATCTTCCAAACATATTTGTTTCAAACTTTCAGTAAATGTTACACAGTACCTTCTGCATAATTTAACACAGCCTTTTTCCAAAAAACTGTATATTTTTGAATATATAAATAAAAAATTGCAAAAAAATGTTGTGAATTTTCATTACAATTGAAAAAAATCATCTTTAATAACTGAACTAAAATTTTGTAAAATCCCTGTGTTAAGTTGTAGCCCATATTCCAATAAATAATCTGTAAAAAGTTCAACTTCCTACCTCAAATACTTTGTGAGGAAAGATGTAATTTATAAGCGTTATTTTAACATTGCAAGTATAGGGCGTTCCGGAGCCCCTTAAAGGAAGTCTCTCTGATAAAGAAACCCCCTCACGAAACGTTGCGTATCTAAGTAATGAATAAATTAGCATATTTCACTGAATGTAAGAGGTATTAGAGATAAAGATAGTGAACTGCTTACAGATATTAACATTACTGACATTATTGGTACAGCACAGTACTATTAAACAATGTGAGAGTTCAGTGGCTTCCTGTACCAGGATGCACATTATCTGGCTATTTTTCAAGGAGCTCTTTGCGGAGGGGTCATGTACGCGAGAACTAATATTCCATGTGACTCTATTGATACATCAAAGCGCTCCACTGAACAGGTCAGCCGGCCGGAGTGGCCGTGCGGTTCTAGGCGCTACATTCTGGAGCCTGGTGCCCGCTACGGTCGCAGGTTCGAATTCTGCCTCGGGCATGGATGTGTGTGATGTCCTTAGGTTAGTTAGGTTTAATTAGTTCTAAGTTCTAGGCGACTGATGACCTCCGAAGTTAAGTCGCATAGTGCTCAGAGCCATTTGAACCATTTGAACCTGAACAGGTCATTGAGCACTGTGCAGGAACTGTTGAATTTAATGAAACTTAACTTTTAACTGTAGTTATCTACAGGTCCCCCAAGTCTGATTTCAGATATTTCTGTTCAAGCCAGAGACAGTTCTTGGTGCACTTTAGAGAACGTACCGTAAATTAGTTGTATGTCTTGGCTTCAGTAATAATTTTCTAAGTAACTCCCAGAAAAAGAATGTTAGTAGATCTGAATTCACACCATCTGCTGTAGATTGTATTCTTTTTAACCAAAGCGCAGGGGAACAGTAGCACAACTGTGGACAATGGTTTTGATCATTCATCTTTACTGGAGGGTACGTTCTGTTAGTAAATGAGTAAATGGCCTTTCACACCATAGTACGCAAATTCTAATACTAAATGCAATTTGTGCACACACACACACACACACACACACACACACACACACACACACACAATTAAATATAATTACAAACTATTTAGAAATGATAAGTGGCAACAAAGTTTATTAAGCGTCGACAAAGGACAAAAGTGGCTGGACGTTTACAGTGCTGATGATATAGACATTAATGTAATGCTTTCTTCAACGTATTTCTCATGCTCTGTGAAACTTGCTTTCGATTAGAATATTTAAAACACTGTTCTAGCCTAACCGGCAGTCTGGATGGCCGACTAGTGGGATTAGGATATCACGTAAAAAGGAAGTGGGAATAATATCAAAATTTTATTTACAATCGAACTGCAATAACCCATTACAGAACTGTAAGGTGGTTAAAAATATTACTAGGAAGGTAAAAAGCATGTGATATGTAAATGGAACAGGTAACTCTCAGGAGAAAATGAAGACAATACGATCAGTATTGAAGGAAGTATCTGGCCCCCAGAGCAAAAATATTTTTGTCACTGATAAGTCACATATATGTATAGTGTATAACAATCACGTTCTGAATATAACAGGTGAACGAAATAAAAACTTAGTTCTACAGGGACTATTTAACGCTCTTAGAAAATGGCTTACTAAGTCTGGATCTGGATCAACGTCCATGATATTGATAAGGGGGATATAGAGTCAATAATCAAATCGAATACTAAGGTCTCTCATGGATATGACGGTGTATCGAGCAGAGTACTAAAGCACTGAGCTGCACGTATTAGCCCACTAATTAATCACATTGTAATTTTTCCTTTCGGAATGGAAGTACTCAGTAGTGAAATCGATTTATAAAATAGAGGGAAATGGATATTGTTGACAATTTTAGCCTTATTTCTAGGCCATCGGTGTTTGTTGATGTTATTAAACGGGTGTATTCATAAAAGTGATTGATCATTTCAGTTCACACACTTTTCTGTCAAACGTACATTTTCCTTTTATAAATAATTGTTGTTGTTGTCTTCAGTCCTGAGACTGGTTTCATGCAGCTCTCCATACTACTCTATCCTGTGCAAGCTTCTTCATCTCCCAATACCTACTGCAACCTACATCCTTCTGAATCTGTTTAGTGTAGTCATTTCTTGGTCTCCCTCTACGATTTTTACCCTCCACGCTGCCCTCCAATACTAAATTGGTGATCCCTGATGCCTCAGAATGTGTCCTACCAATCGATCCCTTTTTCTACCCATCTAATCTTCAGTATTCTTCTCTAGCACCACATTTCGAAAGCTTCTATTCTCTTCTTGTCCAAACTATTTATTGTCCATGTTTCACTTCAATACGTGGCTACACTCCAAACAAATACTTTCAGAAACGACTTCCTGACACTTAAATCTACATGCGATGTTAACAAATTTCTCTTCTCTAGAAACGCTTTCCTTGCCATTGCCTGTCTACATTTTATATCCTCTCTACTTCCACCATCATCAGTTATTTTGCTCCCCAAATAGCAAAACTCCTTTACTACTTTAAGTGTCTCATTTCCTAATCTAATTCCCTCAGCATGATCCGACTTAATTCGACTACATTCCATTATCCTCGTTTTGCTTTTGTTGATGTTCATCTTATATCCTCCTTTCAAAACACTATCCACTCCGTTCAAATGCTCTTCCAATTCCGCTGCCGTCTCTGACAGAATTACAATGTTATCGGCGAACCTCAAAGTTTTTATTTCTACTCCATGGATTTTAATACCTACTCCTAATTTTTCTTTTGTTTCCTTTACTGCTTGCTCAATATACAGATTAAATAGCATCGGGGAGAGGCTACAACCCTGTCTCGCCCCCTTCCCAACCACTGCTTCCCTTTCATGTCCCTCGACTCTTATAACTGCCATCTGCTTTCTATACAAATTGTAAATAGCCTTTCGCTCCCTGTATTTTACCCCTGCCACTTTCAGAATTTGAGAGAGAGTATTCCAGTTAACATTGTCAAAAGCTTTCTCTAAGTCTACAAATGCTAGAAACATAGATTTGCCTTTCCTTAATCTAGCTTCCAAGATACGTTGTAGGGTCAGTATTGCCTCACGTCTTCCAAAATTTCTACGGAATCCAAACTGATCTTCCCCGAGGTAGGCTTCTACTAGTTTTTCCATTCGTCTGTAAAGCATCTGCGTTAGTATTTTGCAGCTGTGACTTATTAAACTAATTTTTACATCTGTCAACACCTGCTTTCTTTGGGATTGGAATTATTATATTCTTCTTGAAGTCTGAGGGTATTTCGCCTGTCTCATACATCTTGCTCACCAGATACTAGAGTTTTATGAGGACTGGCTCTCCCAAGGCCGCCAGTAGTTCTAATGGAATGCTGTCTACTCCAGGGGCCTTGTTTCGACTCAGATCTTTCAGTGCTCTGTCAAACTCTTCACACAGTATCATATCTCCCATTTCATCTTCATCTACATCCTCTTCCATTTCCATAATATTGTCCTCAAGTACATCGCCCTTGTATAGGCCCTCTATATACTCCTTCCAGATTTCTGCTTTCCCTTCTTTGCTTAGAACTGGGTTTCCATCAAACCTCTTGATATTCATGCAAGTGGTTCTCCTTTCTCCAAAGGTCTCTTTAATTTTCCTGTAGGCAGTATCTATCTTACCCCTAGTGAGATAAGCCTCTACATCCTTACATTTGTCCTCTATCCATCCCCGCTTAGCCATTTTGCACTTCCTGTCGATCTCATTTTTGAGACGTTTGTATTCCTTTTTGCCTGCTTCATTTACTGCATTTTTACATTTTCTTCTTTCATCAATTAAATTCAATATTTCTTCTGCTACCCAAGGATTTCTACTAGCCCTCGTCTTTTTACCTACTTGATCCTCTGCTGCCGGCCGCGGTGGTCTAGCGGTTCTAGGCGCTCAGTCCGGAACCGCGCGACTGCTACGGTCGCAGGTTCGAATCCTGCCTCGGGCATGGATGTGTGTGATGTCCTTAGGGTAGTTAGGTTTAAGTAGTTCTAAGTTCTAGGGGACTGATGACCACAGATGTTAAGTCCCATAGTGCTCAGAGCCATTTGAACCATTTTTTTTATCCTCTGCTGCCTTCACTACTTCATCCCTCAAAGCTACCCATTCTTCTTCTACCGTATTTCATTTCCCCATTCCTGTCAATTGTTCCCTTATTCTCTCCCTGAAACTCTGTATAACCTCTGGTTTAGTCAGTTTATCCAGGTCCCATCTCCTTAAATACGCACCTTTTTGCAGTTTCTTCAGTTTTAATCTACAGTTCATAACCAATAGATTGTGGTCAGAGTCCACATCTGCCTCTGGAAATGTCTTACAATTTAAAACCTGGTTCCTAAATCTCTGTCTTACCATTATATAATCTATCTGAAACCTGTCAGTATCCCCAGGCTTCTTCCATGTAGACAACCTTCTTTTATGATTCTTGAACCAAGTGTTAGCTACGATTAAGTTATGCTGTGTGAATAATTCTACCAGGCGGCTTCCTCTTTCATTTCTTCCCCCCAATCCACATTCACCTACTACGTTTCCTTCTCTCCTTTTTCTACTACCGAATTCCAGACACCCATGACTATTAAATTTTCGTCTCCCTTCACTATCTGAATAATTTCTTTTATCTCATTATACATTTGTTCAATTCCTTCATCATCTGCAGAGCTAGTTGGCATATAAACTTGTACTACTGTAGTAGGCGTGGGCTTCGTGTCTATCTTGGCCACATTAATGCGTTCTCTATGCTGTTTGTAGTAGATTACCCGCACTCCTATTTTTATTCATTATTAAACCTACTCCTGCATTACCCCTATTTGATATTGTATTTATAACCCTGTATTCACCTGACAAAAAGTCTTGTTCCTCCTTCCACCGAACTTCGCTAATTCCCACTATATCTAACTTTAACTCATCCATTTACCTTTTTAAATTTTCTAACCTACCTGCCCGATTAAGGGATCTAACATTCCACGCTCCGATCCGTAGAACTGCAGTTTTCTTTCTCCTGATAACGACGCCCTCCTGAGTAGTCCCCGCCCGGAGATCCGAATGGGGGACTATTTTACCTTTGGAATATTTTACCCAAGAGGACGCCATCATCATTTAACCATACAGTAAACCCGCATGCCCTCGGGAAAAATTACGGCTGTAGTTTCCCCTTGCTTTCAGCCGTTCGCAGTACCAGCACAGCAAGGCCGTTTTGGTTAGTGTTACAAGGCCAGATCAGTCAATCATTCAGACTGTTGCCCCTGCAACTACTGAAAAGGCTGCTGCCCCTCTTCGGGAACCACACGTTTGTCTGGCCTCTCAACAGATACTCCTCCGTTGTGGTTGCACCTACGGTACGGCTATCCGTATCGCTGAGGCACACAAGCCTCCCCACCATCGGCAAGGTCCATGGTTCATGGGGGTATTAACAAGTGAACATGCTATATTCTCTTTTCTCTGCGAAGCACTCGACGAATTAGACAAAAAGTTGCGAACAGTAGGCGTCTTCTTTAACTAAGACTTCTGAATGTGTTGATCACAAAATGTTATAACAGAAGTTGGACCAATGTGGAATAAGGTGAGCAGATAACAGTTGGTTCGCGTCTTACTTTAAGGGCTACGAAAGATTAGTCCCCACAGTTATGAGAAAGGCTATGACCTGGGGTCTAACTGCGGCACAGTTGGGTGCTGGGTGCCTCAGGTGTCAGTACTAGAAACAGAACTGCTTGTGATATATACATAAATGACATGCCTTCTGACAAGTAATTCTAAAATATTTCTGTTTGCTGATGACACAAGCTTGGCAGTGAAGGATGTTGAGTGCAACATTGACAGTGTATAAAATATTGCAGTACAGGATATAAAACCGTGTCTTTTGGAAAAATATACTGATGCTAAATCACAGAAAGCCACAGTTTTTACAATTTCTAAATGCCATTCAAATGAAACTGGAATCTCGGTTATACTGACTGGGCATATGATTAGGGAATCTGAACAATGTACATTCTTGGATGTATAGATATATAGTGTGCTGGTGCGTTTCTGGCGCCGGTTTACATTGATCGTCATTTTGATCTTTGAGTCGACTTCGATGCTTATTTGTCTTCTGCTCATCTTTGGCGGCGCGGATTTAACGGCAGCGCGTGCGCTCTGCAGGGGAGGTGTGTCGGGATCGGCGGTGAGCGAGAGTCACGTAGGACTGTGTAAGTAGACAGGACGGCAAGAGTACGAGTCGGACAACGAAGGAGCGGGGCTAGCGGCTACAGCGTGTTGAGTCGTGATGGCAGATCCATCGCCCATGGTGATTTGGTTTCCCTAGAGGTAGGAAGGACAAGCTCCTTCGAGTCTGTTACAAGCTACACCGGCCGATTGAATTGGAGTCGCCGAGTTCCTTCGATGGGTTGCGTGCTGCTTAATTGAATATGCCAGTGCCCTAAAAATCCTTTGGAATTGTTTTAGTTGTTTATCGGTGTCGTGACTAACTATCTTGACGGCAGCTTAGGATGTGTGGTACGCCCAACCAACCGACATGGAGCGTGGTTTAAGACGTAGCTAGAAGTGCAACGAGTAGTGAGTAAGACCGGCTCTGGCGTTTCAAGACACGCCGAGATACGTCCCCTATTCTACCTTGGAGTTCATTTGGTAGTTTGGCGTGTAAATGTGTGCCGAGATAATTCTTGTCATCTTAACTTTAGGGCATGATTTTTGCGAACTTATTAATCAAAGTTTAAGGGTTGGCATTGGCCAAGTAACTCACTGGGGCTAATTTGTTTCTATTCAGTTGTACTGATCACCTGTTCTCTAGATAAGATTGTGTAGTTTATGTCTCAGAATATTGTCTGCCGTTGATGTGTGTTGTGTTACAGATAATTAGGAGCGGTCGACGCAAGCCTACTGGGAGCAGAGCGCCACGGGGGCAGAGAGATATTGAAGGCGCTGTCCTCTCCTTTACATCTTGGGTTATGCTGCCACTGTTGAGTGAGTCCTTCTTTCCGATGGAGAATTATAGCATCTGAAGTTCAATGGCAGTTCAAGGTTGAGAACATTTCTATGTCATTTCCTGTCTCGTGGATCTCTCGTATTGATTTGAATCCTTGGTCTGCTCGCGTCTATCGCTAATTCACACGCAATATTGAAGCAACCTCATTTTAGGGGTATTGTCATATGGTCATGTTCTAGTTGTAATCATTCTAACAATATGGAAAATCCATGTTAAGGAACTTTTTCAAAAATTGAATGCTGCTATATTTATAACTAGAACATTATGTAGAATATGTGATAGTCCAACACGAAAATTCGTCTACTTTCCATATTTTCATTCGCTTATGACGTACAGAATAATGTCCTGGGCTAACCCTTCCCATTCAAATTTGATTCAGAAGCGGGCAGTTTGTACAGTGTATGGTGTAAGTTCGCGAATTTCTTGTCACCTCTCCCCCTTTTCAGGAGTCTGGGATTCCGATATAATGAGAAGAGAGACAGTGCACTGCTTGTAAAGTTGTATTATCAGAACGGCAGCAATAGCAGCGCTGCGTTACGGGAATATCACCGACAGAAACAGGTGTGAAGAGTCCCCGTTGTCTATAAATGGTGTAAAGAATATGATCAAGAAATCTGAAGGAAAAGGGCGAATTAGGTGGCGCATCAGGGAGAGAGAGAGGTGGCCCATTCCCACAGCTGTTGTTGATGATGCTGTAGCTATGGCCGACCGAGCGGCATATGCCTCAAATTCTGCACCCAGTGAAGGCTATCATACGACGATATATCGCTCTGATTACAACGGATGTGCTGCAAGCACCTATCGACCATGCCTTGTTTCGCATGCAGAATGTTGCTGCTTCAGGACGTCTTACTGAACACATATTGTGAAAATTTAATGTTAAACTTCTACTCGTTCGTCTGAGGTTGATATCTGACTAATGTATGAAACTTATTTTGCCATCTAAATACGTAAATATCAGAGCAGGGCAACAGAACTGGGTTAAAATGAAATTTTGAACGGGAATATGTGAAACTCAAGCTACACAATGCGAAATCCAGACTAGCCAGTAAATGTAACAATTCGCCTGCGACAAGGCAGTCAGTTTTCAATGAAATTTACATAAGCCGTCTGACTGCAAACAAATGACTCACATTAAAATGTTGACGCTGAATACTGCTAGACTTTCTTCGTCTTGAAAACAATCACTGTAGCAGAGCTGTTGATGTTATTACACAGCAAATGAACGCAAAATGTAACGCAACCGACTTTCTGATAAAACTGCTTGAAAATTCACAGGATGGCATTTTACTGAGATCTTATACTGGTATTAAGCCCCGGAACTGAAATATTCTCACAAAGACATTGTGACAATCACTATACCTTACAGTGGACATAAACTTTGATTATTAAATTTGTTGGCCTACCTGTGCTCACGGAGCGCTCCTCTGTTTTGCAATCTGTTAGTACCAAGATAATGATGAGAATGTAAAAAATCAAATTTCATTTACCGTACTAGCAACCTGCAGTACAAGACGGTATCTCACCAATTTTCACAAAAATGATTCTGCAGCACACAACTCGCGATGTGCAATGCGAGTACACAAACAAAAATACATAAAGGTAAAGAACGAAAAATGAGGAACAAAACGTCCGATATGTGAGACCAAAGACTCGAAGTATAACTATCCTTCATTAATCCATAACAGCAATACGCTCTTTCATAAAGTTCTCACAACTAGACAAGTTAGCAAAACGTATCTTAAGAATTTTCTTGTGGAGAGTTATTTTCCTTGACACTTGTTTTAGTTATAAGACAAAGCCATATGTTCCATTTGAATATTTATACATAATCAATCATACGCATTGTTCCAGCAATAAGAAAATACATAATTACAAATATGAAAAAAGTGGGTTATGTTAAGACTTGAGTTTGTAACTCTTCCGTTAATATTTGCTCGGTACTTTCAATATTCCTAAAAAACATGTTATTACAAAATCCTTTTGAAATAATGCTGCCTCCACTGCCCGGCACGCCAGCTTTCATCCTTTTCAAACCAAGTACATTGCCAGACTCTCTAACGCACGCTGCCTGCTACTCTCTTCAAAAGAAGTAACCTCTCTGAGGAAGATATTTGGTCTCAGGAACAGACTTACAAAGAATATGGTTATAGCAATACCATGAAAGCTGAGTACTTTTATCAAATTCACAACTTCATTCACATTTATGGCCAAGGCTTCTCGCAAATATACTTGGCAAATAGAACAGGACCCTTTCAGTTGTAACTTGTGACCACATCCTAATAAACGAGCCAGAACCACTGTTTTCATTTGTTTGACCATTATTCCCCTATTCCTTAACTCACAACACTTTCCAACTGCTTACAATGCCACATTTTCACGTCAAATACCTCAGTAAAAAATATTCGATCAGTAAATTTGTCACCAGAGCAGTATTATGGTGGATGCCAACAAAAGAGAGATACTACATACAAGAAAAAGCGAAGTCGAGTTACAGTGATTCTCGTCAACTGGTTACCGTCGGAATTCCTGGGCAGTTTATGACACCATGGTAGTAAGAACGCCAAAGCATTTGTTTCTTAGGAACACTATGATGGTTACAGTAAACGAGCATAACGTATGAGAACGATGTGCGCAACTTTCTTGTCGTGCATTTGGATCTGGACACCATGTAGTGGATGATGGAGCCCGACGACAGAAAGGGGCATATATGTGAAAATGAGGAATAAATTAAATGAGGAATAACAACGTCTGTAGTAGCCAGTTCTTTCCTCGATATCTAACTGAAGTTGCATGTGCCACTTTCGGCTCAAGGACTGCACGGCCCAACTGGACTGTGTTGCTCACCTCGGGAGGGCAGCTCTACGGCAATGTGAAGTGTTACCTCTTATGAGGCTGGACGGCCTAATCGAGAGTAGAGACAATTATTGGGTACCTGCAGTTGCCACGCCAATGCATCACAACTCGTAATGGTATTCTGTGTGCCGCTGGTACTGGGTATATGCCACCCATGGACCATTACTAGTGCAGCAGTATAAATTGTATCTGAGTCACATGCAAAGTGTCCCAGAGTTAAAAAGCACCTTTTATTTCACACATTAACACTCTGTCTAGCGTTGTTTCGTGAGTTCCGATCGTACCTTAACTTCTGGACACTGACGTACTTCATTGTACGTCAAAATATTAATTTTCTAGTTAATTTACGTAATTTTAGGCACTTTCAGAGTTTGGTCTGTTACTAAGATAAACGAAACGTCATCTAAATGTTAATGAACACGTTATTCTTAAATACTCGTGCATTTTAAGTACCGGTATTCTTAAGTGATCGATGTAATCACTACGCCTCTTGCAAAAGTTTGAATATCAGAATTGTTGTTTCCATCGATTTCCGAATTTTAGCGACATGTGTATGAATAACATGTAATACAATTGAACTGTTCCAGATTTACTAGCAGAATACTTTGTACAGGATGTAATGGTGTAAAACCATACAGTTGAAAGGACACAATACTAGGAGCAAATAAACCTAATAAGTATGGGTTCTAAAATTCGTACCTGAGGAGCTAGGGCACTTATTCATTTTCGATACAATGAAAAAAATCTTTTCCACTGCAACCTCTTTGCCTTTCAGATTTGGAGTGGTGGTATTATGGACCAAAGAAGGAAATAATGTCCAGTAACGTGGGCTCCAAAGTGCATACATTAAAAGCTATGAGCACTTGTTTATCTTCTCTTCTGTGGAGTACGTCTCTTCCACTAAACAAGTATTGTAAGTAGGCTGTTTATGTTTTCTTATTGGCAACGTTACGTAGCGCTCTGTATGAAAATCACTGGCTATGTAAGTAGGCTGTTTACGTTTTCTTATTGGCAACGTTACGTAGCGCTCTGTATGAAAATCGCTGGCTGTGCTGTGTGCAGTCTGTGGCTAGTTTGCATTGTTGTCTGCCATTGTAGTGTTGGGCAGCTGGATGTGAACAGCGCATAGCGTTGCGCAGTTGGAGGTGAGCCGCCAGCAGTGGTGGATGTGGGGAGAGAAATGGCGGAGTTTTGAAATTTGTAAGACTGGATGTCATGAACTGCTATGTATATTTTGATTTTTCAACACTATTAGGGTAAATACATTGTTTGTTCTCTATTAAAATCTTTCATTTGCTAACTATACCTATCAGTAGTTAGTGCCTTCCGTAGTTTGAATCTTTTATTTAGCTGGCAGTAGTGGCGCTCGCTGTATTGCAGTAGTTCGAGTAACGAAGATTTTTGTGAGGTAAGTGATTTGTGAAAGGTATAGGTTAATGTTAGTCAGGGCCATTCTTTTGTAGGGATTTTTGAAAGTCAGATTGCGTTGCGCTAAAAATATTGTGTGTCAGTTTAAGCAGAGTCAAGTATATTTACTGAAAGGGGACGTTTCAGTATGTATAGCTCTTAAGATATGCATTTTAGAACCCATGTTTAATAACCATTTTCTTCGTTTTGGTCCTTGCGACCTCCTCTCAAAATAAGGATAACAAATAACTTACAATAGAGGTGGTTTATTTCACAGTATCCAAGATAAAGATATACCCGTAGCTCTTCAGGTATGCATTTTAAAGTCCACGTTTACTAGATTTTCTCGTTTCTAGTATCGTGTATTTTCAATGGCATGCGTTTACGTTATTGATTGTGGTATAGCCTGCATGTATGTGTGGCACTACCTATCAGCGGACTGACTTCTCATTAGTGACAGCATATTTAACACGATGCACTTTGCACCACGAACTGGATCAGCTAAATCAGTGTTAGTTTCTTCGTTTTGAGGGAGGGGGAGGGTCTGTGGATCATTAATCTTCTAATTCGTTTGAATGCAGCCTGCAATTTCTTCTTCTGTGCCACCTCTACGTTCTACTCAGACTGTCACTTGCACTCGAAATCCTCAATTATTTGTGGGACTTATGCCAGTCGCCCCTACAGTTTTTACCTTCTAGAGCTCCCTCAAGCATGGTGCGACTTATTCCTTGATGTCTTAACACATGTCCTTTCATCCTGTCCCTATGATCACTCAGGTATTCTCGACGCCTAGATCGTCTTTTAATGTTACAAACAAAATTTTATATCTCTGTTGATGAGAGCGACACACAGTGGATGACATGTTTCCGTAGGACTCTACTTACATTTTCGTATATTGGACCAGCATAAGGCAGATAACCGATATGTAGCATTTCTTCATCGGTCTAACTTATTTCTCTGATATTCAAGATTTTAAATGCATCACCCGTTCAGTTTGATGATCTTGTCCCTTCTTTTGGTCAATATTTTCCACAACAAGTGTCTGGCGCAGTTGATAGATCGGTTACTGCAGCTGCAATGGCAGGTAATCAAGATTTAAGTAGTGTTATCGTCGGCGCACGAGCGATGGGACACAGCATCTCCGAAGTAGCAATGAAGTGGGCGGGGGGGGGGGATTTGAAACTAACTTCGTCATGATTTTCTTGAGTAACTTAAAACCGCGACGTCTACCGTAAACGTCCTCCAGTGCCCTTTTAAACTATATAAAATCTCTAAAAAAGACTCTATTCATGTGTCTCTAGAGATAATATTTTCTGCAAAGCAAGGAATGGGAAAAATGCAGATTATGACAACACTGTTTTATTGGTATAAGATTAATTTTTATTGTTGAATGACGTGGTTTAAGGGCAGATTATTAAACGTACTCGTCCTACAAGTTGCAACATGATCGTCAATGGAACATTGACCCGAGAATGTAGAATACATTTCTTTTGTTTCATGTCTATACTCACAAACTTGTAGGTCCTCAGACTATCGCTTTCGGTCAGCAATGACTGTAATCAGATCTGTTTTATTAAATACATGTCCTAATATACTGGAGCCATATCGGCATCCTTTAATGTTAAACACAAAATCAGCGTAAGCATCATCACACATATACAAATTATAGCATATTCTAGAGTCATCTTGTTAACAGCGCCATTGTTTATGTTGAAAAGTAGCACTGTTAACAAGATAACTCTAGTATATATTATAATTTATATATGTGTGACGATGCTGGCGCTGATTTGTGTTTAGCATTGGACGATGCTAATATGGCTTCAGTATATTAGAACATGTTCTTCTTATACAACAGATCTGAAAATGGCCATTGCTGATCGAAACCGGTAGTCTGAGGACCTACAAGTTTGTGACCATAGACGTATAAGCCACATCTAAGTGCTGTAGATCCGAATTAAGGGATGGATTTTGTTCTGGGCTTGAACGGGGTGGAGTAGTGGGAGGCGGCTGGAAGGTAGAGGCGTAAGGGAACGAAGGTTTCCGGTTGTGGTCATGCACTTCCGTCCTTCTCAGGTCTGGTAACTGTAGACCGAGCTGGCAGCTTCCCATTCTCTCCACCCCACTACGTTACAGTAAGCAGCTACTAGGTGTTCCACACAGTTATGTTGATCTTTCGCAGTACACCTTACACTGACGACACAGTGTTATAACATACAGTAGGGTGCTTATTTTCCACAAAATGCGTTAGCACTGTATGGAACACAGATAAGAGTTATTAATAATACTAACTCAAGATACACGTATGGAGAGAATCTACTTAAATCGCTACAAACGGCTCTTCACAAGAGGGGGGAAACTGGTTCTTAGTCATCCTATACGGCAGCTGTAACGTTCTTCCAGCAAAAGCAAATTCCTCAACCGTTAGTGCTCCGCGATTTTCAGTTTACAGAGAGACTGTAGTTCCCCAACATTACTTGTTGACTTCTCTTTTTTGAGTAGGCAAAGTTCAGTGGAAGTCCCCTGCAGAAATATTGAGCCATGCTGCCTCTACAGCTGTCCTTAATGGCTAAAGTGTTGTCGATGCAGGATTTTGTACACGAATTAATCTCTCGATTTTGTCTAATAAACGTTCGATAGAATTCATGTCGGGCGATCTGGATGCCCAAATCATTCGTTCGAATTGTCCAGAATGTTCTTCAAATTAGTCGCGAACAGTTGTAGCCCGGTAACATGTTTGGGAACATGAAGACCATGAATGGCCTCGAATGGTCTCCAAGTAATTGAACATAAACATTTCCAGTCAATATTTGGTTCATTTGGAAGATAAATGCCAGTCCATTCCATTTAAACGCAGTCCACTTCATTATGGAGCCACTACCAGTTTGCACAGTACCTTGTTGACAACTTTGGTCCATGGTTTCGTGGGGTCTGCATCACGCTCAAACCCTACCATCAGCAGCTCTTACCAAGTGAAATCGGATCTCATCTGACCAGGCTACGGTTTTCGAGTTGTATGGAGTCCAACCGATGTGGCAACGAGCCCTGGAAAGGTGCTGCAGGTGATTCCGTGGTGTTAGCAAAGACATTCGCGTCTGCCATTTCTCTGCCAACTGTTAGCACTGACAACTCTACGCGAACGCTGCTGCTCTCGATCCTTGAGGTGAAGGCCGATGGCACTGCCTTGTCCGTGGTGAGAGGTAATGCCTGAAATTTTGTATGTCGGCGCACTCTTGACACTTTGGATCTCAGAATATTGAATTCCCTAACGATATTCGAAATGGAATGTCCCGTGCCTTTAGCTCCTACTACCGTTACTCGTTCAAAGTTTGTTAATTTCCGTTGTGTGCCAATAATCACGTCGGAATTCTTTTCACACGAATCACCTGAGTACAAATGACAGCTCCGCCAATGCACTGACCTTTTGAACCTTGTGTACATGATACTACCGCCATCTGCATATGTGCACATCGCTGTCCCATGGCCTTTGTCATTTCAGTGTATAAAGTGGAGTTATTTGTAATTTAGTAAGTTAGTAGCTATTTGCTATTGTTAAGTGAGATATTGTGTATGAAGAGCTCAATGGTTGTAAGGAGCCTACCACACTGAAGAGCCTGTACCAAATGTAATGTGCTGTCAGTATGTATTCGACAATGTCGATTTCATTGTCTTCAGAACAAATGGCTGGAACATTTTTCACAGCATCAAGGGTATCAAATGCATCACCCCAGTTGTAGCTCTCCCAAACTATGAAGAGGCGCAGAGTCATAAAGTCGCTCCCTGTCCAACGCAAGTAGGTCACCTAGGTGAAATGGAACTTCAGATATTTCAACGTAAGTCAAGCAATGCATTACAGCAGATTAGATATTACTAAACATGAACATGGTCAGTCACATTCCACCAGATACATTCACACTCACCTTGCAAGATATATTGTGGATGTATGGTAAGTGCGTCCACTCAGTGCTGCCCCTCTACAAGTGCCCGAAATTCCTGGATGGAAGAGGCTTGTGCAGTCTATTATATCGCAGTTAATGGTGAAAGAAGTGTAATAGCTTTCTGACCGTTCATTATTTCACCAACATGGTTACATTACATTACTACACGGTGTCAATAACAGATAGCTGGAATATATTTTATATGATAGCTCAGTTAACATCCGTTAATAAGGAAGCAGTTAATAAACTGAAAATAACTCCATTAATAAACATTAGCTCAGTGAAGTTATTTTTGCCTACTCAGTTAAGAGAATTGGACAGGGAATGCTGAACTAAAAACTGAGCAACAGTCATGGTATGAGAAGTCGCTTTTACCTGAAGAACGCTAGAACTGCCACACAGGATCACCAAGAACCAATTTACTCACTAGTAGCATAGAACAATGTGCAGAGATTTACATAGAATTTGTCCAATAAGTTTCTTGCGTCAGTGATTTCTAAGGATAGCTGCTGAAGGCTCTGTATAACCATCAAATTGCTCCTTGTAACGCAGGGAGAGTCAGAACTCTCCTGCTACTTCTTCAGTTTGCAGACATACCGAGGCGGAAAGTGCCTGACGACAATCCGGCAATCTACCTTCCCTCATGCGTTTACCGTCAAAAAATGGGTTCATATGGCTCTGAGCACTATGGGACTTAACATCTGAGATCATCAGTACCCTAGATCTTAGAACTACTTAAACCTAACCAACCTAAGGACATCACACACATCCATGCCTGACGCAGGATTCGAACCTGAGACCGTAGCAGCAGCGCGGTTCCGGAGTGAAGCGCCTAGAACCGCTAGACCACAGCGTCCGGCGTTTACCCTCCACCTTCCACTTCCGTCCAGCCTATCACGTCCACAGAACACAATTTACCCTTTAATATGGTTCTGCTATACTTAGATGAGGTACAGAAATTTAATATTTATTCGTAACCCATTTCATTTAACAGTAAATATATATTTTACAGGAAATTCTTCTGCAGACAAGATCGCCTGACATTTTATTTTATTTCGCAATCGTCGGTTTCGATAGAATCTTGCTATCTTCGGAAAATTCTTATTAACGACTCCACTCGTGTGCTAGCCATCAAAAGCTCGACAGCCCGAACGCCAGTATCTGCAGACCCCGAGGTGTGGCGCCAGCGTGGTAGTATACGAAAAAGCCGGCGCTTCACATCCCATCTCCGGGAAGACTACAAGATACCAGCACCTAAAAGACCCTGACGACAGCGCTCGGAGGCCAGGTCGTCAGCGCAGATCGTCTACGCAGTTCGACAACTCAGCTCCACAGGACAGCGGCTGCTGACGTCTTAGTTTAGTTAGGTCTGCGAGAACCAGCGCAGCTAGAAAAATAGTTTGCTGTTGAGTTGACAAAAGACATTATTCAGGGATCGTAAATGCTTGTTATGTTCTACACTACTGCTTCTCAGAAAATAAGTCAATGTGTTTGATTATTCAATTATAGCACGATCTCTTCTGTGGCGTGCCCAGCTATCCTGGTCTGTCTCCTGCTTCCTAGTCCACGAATTACTGATGTGACCACCCGAGATACAACATCCACTCATAGGAAATATCACTTCGGCTAGTCAAACACATAAAGAGGACATGCGGTATATACATTACCAGGGATGGAGGTGTACACGTAGAAGGTGCGTTTGTGGGCCAAGCACATCACAATGTTTCCTGTCACTGTAGTGGTGGCATGCATGTTAAGAAGAATTTTCCGAAGATTCGACCATGACAGCACGATTCTGTCGAAACAGGTCACTGTGAAATAAAATAAACATACCAGGCGACTTTGGATGCAGATTATTCTCCTATTCAGCAGTGACAGATAGCTCTCTACAAACACGTGCCTCCTATATTTATTTTATGTGAATAAAACACTATTTTTAATAAGATATTATTTTTGCATCCTCTGCAATGCGGAAACTAATACTTCTTGAGAAAAAATTAATAGAAACTTTTCTGTAGGAAACTTAATATACATTACTGGCCATTAAAATTGCTACACCAAGAAGAAATGCAGATGATAAACGGGTATTCATTGGACAAATATATTATACTAAAACTGACATGTGATTACATTTTCCTGCAATTTGGGTGCATAGATCCTGAGAAATCAGTACCCAGAACTACCACCTCTGGCCATAATAACGACCTTGATACACCTGGGCATTGAGTCGAACAGAGCTTGAATAGCGTGTACAGGTACAGCTGCCCATGCAACTTCAACACGATACCACAGTTCATCAAGAGTAGTGACTGATGTATCGTGACGAGCTTGTTGCTCGGCCATCATTGACCAGACGTTTTCATTTGGTGAGAGATCTGGAGAATGTGCTGGCCAGGACAGCAGTGAAACATTTTCTGTATCCAGAAAGGCCTGTACAGGACCTGCAACATGCGGTCGTGCATTGTCCTGCTGAAATATAGGGTTTCGCAGGGATCGAATGAAGGGAAGAGCCACGGGTCGTAACACATCTGAAATGTAACGTCCACTGTTCAAAGTGCCGTGAATGCGAACAAGAGGTGACCGAGACGTCTAACCAATGCCACCCCATACCATCACGACGGGTGATACGCCAGTACGGCGATGACGAATACACGCTTCCAATGTGCGTTCACCGCGATGTCGCCAAACACGGATGCGACCATCATGATGCTGTAAACACAACCTGGATTCATCCGAAAAGATGACGTTTTGCCATTCGTGCACCCAGGTTTGTCGTTGAGTACACCATCGCAGGCGCTCCTGTCTGTGATGCAGCGTCAAGGGTAACTGCAACCATGGTCTCCGAGCTGATAGTCCATGCTGCTGCATACGTTGTCGAACTGTTCGTGCAGATGGTTTTTGTCTTGCAAATGTCCCCATTTGCTGACTCAGGGATCGAGACGTGGCTGCACGATCCGTTAGAGCCATGTGGATAAGATGCCTGTCTTCTCGACTGCTAGTGATACGAGGCCGTTGGGATTCTGCACGGCGTTCCGTATTATCCTCCCGAACCCACCGATTCCATATTCTGCTAATCATTGGATCACGACCAAGGCGAGCAGCAATGTCACGATACGATGAACCGAAATCGCGATCCGACCTATATCAAAGTCAGGAACGTGATGGTACGGTACCCATTTCTCCTTACACGAGGCATCAGAACACCGTTTCACCAGGCAACGCCGGTCAACTGCTATTTGTGTATGAGAAATCAGTTGGAAACTTTCCTCATATCAGGACGTTGTAGGTGTCGCCACCGGCGCCAACCTTGTGTGAATGATCTGAAAAGCTAATTATTTGCATATCAAGTCATCTTCTTCTTGTCGGCTAAATTTCGCGTTTGTAGCACGTCATCTTCGTGGTGTAGCAATTTTAATGGCGAGTAGTGTAGTTGTAGACCATCTTCGCTAGGCAACGCAGTTTTCGATGAACTCAAGCAAACTTAAAAAATGCGAGCCTTAATCGCTTCCCCTCCCCATGTTCAGAGTCTATCAATCAGGACTTTTAGTATATTGCTCATGCCCCTCACCCCCTGCCACTATACAAAAATTTACGACTACATGACCTTTTCCCATAATCGAGCTCTTTGTGTAGTCAAATACAACGCTATCGAGTGGGAAGGAAGGTAGCCGATATACTACTAACAAAACAGCGGCGCCTTGATTGCTAATTTATGCAGCTCTCAACATGGGACTTGTACTCGCTTCATTTCTAATACACTGACGGGGAAAAAAAAACTGCAACACCAAAACGTAATTGATGTAGTGTAATGAATTTTAGCGAATACATTTCTCAAGATAACATATTTAAGTGATTAACATCGCAAGATCACAGGTCAATGTAAGTGCGCGATAAGTCATCGTAGATGTGAAATGCTGGTATTAATATCCGACGTATCCAACAGAATGTTAAATGCAAGCATGAAAATGTACGTGCATTGTAGAGGTGCTGGGTGTCAGTTTGAGTTATGGAGTTCCATGGCTGTTGCACTTGGTCGGTCAAAATAGGGACAGTTAATGCTGTTTGTGGATAGCACTGGAGCTGTTCTCAGATGATGTCCCATACCTGTTATATGGGCGACTGGAGACAGATCCAGTGAACGAACAGGAAAAGGTAACGTGTCGACACTCTGTTGAGCATCTTGGGTTACAATAGAGGTATGTGGGCGAGCGTTATCCTGTTGGAAAACATCCCCCAAATGTTGTTCATGAATGGCACCACAACAGGTCGAATCACCTGATTGCCGCACAAATATGCAGTCAGTGTGTGGTGGATAACCACAAGAGTGATCCTGCTGTCATACGAGACCGCTCCCCAGACCATGACTGTAGGTGTAGATCCAGTGTGTCTAGCATGATGATTGCAGGCCCTCAACTGGCCTGCTTATAACTGACACACGGCCATGACTGGCACCGAGGAAAATCCAGATTTCATCACAAAACACGACAGATCTCCACACTGCACTCTCTTGAAACCAATGAAATCGCAAATGGCTGTGGTTTGGGGTCAGTGGAATGCACGCTACAGGGCATCTGTCTCGGACTTGTCCTTGAAGTAACCGATTGGTAACAGTTCATTGTGTCAATATGTTGCCATCTGTTACTCAAATTGCTACTGCAGACGCAGTGCGATGCGCCAGAGCCATATACCGGATACGACGGTCTTCCGTTTTGGTAGGGCCACGTGGCCGTCCGCAGTCCGGCCTTCTTGCGGTCGTACACACTCGTGACCACCGCGGCCAGCAATCATACACAGCGGGTACGTTGCTGCGAAGGCTTTCTGGAATATCGCAGAAGAGACATCCAGCTCCCCGTGACAAACTACACGACCTCGTTCAAACTGAGGTGTTGGGAATGGCGTCTTTGTCGTCTTAAAGGCATTCTTGACTGAAGTCAGTTCACCACGTCCAGTCTCAGCGATAACTATCGCTCACGACCGTTACACCACGTTTTTAAATGCTAACCTGATTTGCATTGTCATAGCGTAACTCTTATGCGACTGACGAGAAATATAAGACATCATCTTCCAGATGTAGAAATACGTATACGAACTGTCGTTTACTCGCACAACTCCTTCTTGGTGTTGTGACTTTTTTCCGTTGGCGAGTCTAGTCGACGGACAGTACACAGGTTGCAGCGCACGTGGGGTGCAATCCGCAGGGCTGTGGACACGTGGAGACAGGCAGCGCTGTGCAGGATCGACCCAGCGCCGGCCCGTGGCCTGGTGGCGTCACCCAGTCTGTGTCTGTGCCCGTGCAGCTCCATTGAGCGCATTGAATGAGGGAGGGACGTGGGGGCTGGGCGTGGGTGGGGTGCCACGTGTGCACCGTGACACGTGTGTCCTTGCGCGGCAAAGGGACGGCTGGGGGCCAACAGCGGCCTCAGTGAGTCCGCCCTGCCGTCTATATGCTGCTTTGCTTCCCCTCCACGCCCTCCCACGCGACCAATCCGCCCTTTCGACGCAGATAACAATCGTTATACCTTGCAAGAGAGAGCAGTAAGTCGACATTCATCGCTAAATCCGTATATATTCTAGCCAATATGGAAGTTCATGTAAAAATGGAGTACTGAAAGCCGCGGGAAAATGTCAGTACAATCAATAAATACAATATGTCCCTAATTATTTGATGACATAGACAAACAATGGTTAATGCCACACTAAACAAAACAGTGCAGAAAGTTCTCCTTAATAAATCGACGAACGTAAGTAGGAAAGGGTCTTCTGACAGGAGGGAAATCATTTATGGAGTTCGACAGGGCTCAGTCTTAGGTCTACTACTGTTTCTTATATGTAAACGACCTTCCATCTAACAAACAACAAGCATAATTAGTTCTATCTGCAGGTAGTACTAGTACTGTAATTAATCCAGAGATAATACAGCAACAAAAGAAATGTTAAATAATGTACTTGAAAAAGTATCGAGTGTTTTTTAGCAAATGCTCTCACTCTCAGCTCCATAAAGCAAAGTATATTCAGCTCTGCTAGTGTAGAGCTACTACACCAGTGATAAATGAAACACATGTTGAGGAAATAATAAGTACAGTGGAAATTTCAAACATTTTTACATGACCATATCGGTCATAATTTTAAATTAAAAAAAACGAAACGTATTCTTGAATTTCTAAAAAATCACAGTCTAACCACATTTGCACTTGAAATCACTGCAAATCTTAGAGAGTGGCAAATCAGTAACTTAAAATATTCTGCTTATTTTCATTTTATAACGCCGTATGGAATGTTTTGAAATAACTCGACTTCAATAAAGAAACTTTTCTTTACTCAAAAACGCACTGTAAGATACTGTAATATCTGTTGAAGAAGTATCAGATTTTCACTATTGCTTCACAATATCTGGATTTTCTCATGGAGTTTGTTGTAAATACCATATTACAGCTCAAAAAGGAACAGTGATGTACATAATTGCAATACCGGAAAGAATAATGACAATCGTTAATTATTACATTAAGGTTGACTTTAGCCTAAAACGAGGATCACAATGCTTTCATCAAAATTTTTGATCACATAAAATATGATATAAAATGTCTGACAGGCAGAAAAGATAAATTTTGAAAGAATATGAAAAACTTTCTTCTTAACAACTCCTTCCATTGAATAAAGTACGTTTATGTAATGTATGAATGGGGGCAAATAGGAACAACTAATTTACATGTGGAAAATATACAACTACTTATAAAGGGTCAGCAAGTAGCCATATTTACATATGATTGTACAATATAAATATAAAATTACTCTTTCCACATAATTACGATTAATTGTACAAATCATCCAGGCCATCAGTTTGAAGACCGTTAAGTGACACTTTCTGGTCTTGAAGACATGTTACTACAGGCTCTATATCAATGTCTGTCCACTGCAAGTGACTGTGATGAGTGTCGCGGGATTCATAGTGGCGCTGGCCACTGTGACCGAGCGGTTCTAGGCGCTTCAGACAGGAACCGCGCTGCTGCTACGGTCGCAGGTTAGAATCCTGACTCGGGCATGGATGTGTGTGATGTCCTTAAGGTTAGTTAGGTTTAAGTAGTTCTAAATCTAGGGGACTTACGACCTCAGAAGTTGTCCCATAGTGATCAGAGCCATTTGAACCATTTTTCAAGTCCCATAGTGCTTAGAGCCATTTGAACCATTTGAGTCCTAGTGTACCTGTCCAATTTCTCCCACCTTTAGCCCCTACCCCTTTCATCTCATGCTACCTATTCCATTCGCTGATGGTCGGATGACATGTTGGACCAAAGATTATCGGTATCCCTCCGTATGGTTCAGAATTTCTGCAATTCTTAGCGTAGAGCTTACTATGCGAGATCAATGCTGAGGGAAGTAGTATGTTTCTCGACTCGTCCTGAAATATGGGATCTCGAAACCTTACAAGTAACGCTCTCCGCGATTCACAGTGTCTTTTCGTGACGCCTCAGTCTGCAGTTTTTGTGGTACGCTTAAGCTGAGCGAAGATATTCGTGACGAATTCTACAGCTGTTCTTGGAGACTTTTCTTCCTTTAATTATAGTAAAAAGCGAGTCAACAACTATCACATATCCCGCGAATTTCACGCATCCATTCAACGTGTTCTGGGTAGAAGTCGATGTAGAGTGCAGGTTATTTACACTTGCATAGAATTAACATTATTATGTAATATCTTGTTCATTTTGTGCAGTTTCCCGTTTATGTGCGCTTTTTTCTTAAAAATAAACTTTAAAGTTTATTTGAATCTATTTTCGTATAGGATTAATGTAACATTTTACATAAAAAAGTGAACTGTTTCACTGAAATTACTGAATGCAATTTTTAAGGATATTTAAATTTAGCAGTCTGTCAGACAAGCAGGGCGTGACAGAAAATGACCTGGGAAGCAAAGGGTAAAACAAGTTGACTGGACTGTGTCCTTGACTATTCATCTGTACCCCCTGCAGATACACAAAACCGAAAGAGTAGTATGCGGCACAATAAATAAAACGCTAATAGAACGCTTAACTGGAGTATGAAGATGCCCGTGGGCATACATGGTGCTTAACCATGTTTCCTCTCTAGCGCTGAAAAAAAAAGAATAATGAAGACAACATAAGAGAAATCTCTTGTATCAGTTAGAAGTGTAATGACAAGAGCCAGAATACGAAATAAAAGAATACGCAATCTGATCATCGCCTACAGCTTTGATGATGAAACCGTGAAATATCGTCATAAGTGAAGATCTCACGTAGATCAGATGTGACTCACTAAGGCTACCACGGAGTGTCAGCTTAGCGAAGACCAGATGCAAAGACCAGCACTGAATGAAAACTGCAACTGTCTGGGCAGCCTGATAATTACCGTACGTTATTGTTATTGTTATTATTATTTTTCTACTAATGTTATGTTTACGTTCTTTGAAAGTAAATGATTAGAAAGCGAATTAACTTACACATACTTCTACTGTTAAGTTGTAAATATTCGAAATATTACCATTACCAGAGATATATCGTCTACGATTCTGTACAACAGTAGATGCCGTTCCCATTGCAATTAATTCTAGAGTCAGTCAAAATCACATCTCTCCTTGAATTTGTATGTACCCAGTGCCCTTGGGAACGATTCGTAGATAAAGTTATTGACAGTGTTAAATCTGGAGGTCTCAACAGCAACCTCCTGTCACTTATTTCACCCAGTAGTAACCTACTCATATGCCTATAATGGTGTACCATCATTCTTGGAAAAGGAATCAGCTCTTACCTTACGCTGATCTTGCTCAAAAGGCTCCTCCCTCGCCCCCCCCCTCCCCCAGGTCACGTCACACACACACACACACACACACAAACACACACACACTACCTTCTCTTCCATTACCATGCTGATCCCAGATGTAATTCAGTGCTTCTTCATTAGTTACCCAGTCTACTCGTTTAATCTTAACTATCCTTCTACAACGCTATCTTTCAAAAGCTTCTATTGTCCTCTCATCTGTAGTATTCATCGTCCACGCTTCAGTTGCTGCGAAGACTACGCTCTAGTCAATCCTCACAGAAAAACTTCCTAATATTTAAAATTTTGTTCGATGTTAACAAATTTTGCTCTTCCAGACAAGCTTTTCTTGCTTTAGCCTGTCTGCATTTGTGCCCCTATACTGCGGCCATCATGAGTTATTTTGTTGCCCAAACACCAGAACTCATTTACTACTTTTAATGTCTCATTTCCTAAAGTGCTTCCCTTAGCATCGCCAGACATAGTTCGACTACATCCCATTACCATTGTTTCACTTTTAGTGATATTGTAATCTCTTTCCAAGAGACTATCCATTTCGTTCATTTTCTCTTGCTCTTCTAGGTCCTTTGGTCTCTCTGACAAAATTACAGTCTTATCAGCGAACCACATATTTCTTATTTATTCTCCCTGAAGCTTTGTTCCCTTTCCAAATTTGTTTTAGATTTCGGTAACTGCATGTTAAACGTACAGATTGAATAACATTTAGGATAATTACAATTCTGTCTCACTCCCTTCTCAACTGCTGCTCCCCTTCCGTATCCTTCGACTCCTATAACTGCTGTCTAGTTTCTGTACAAGTCGTAGATAACCTTTCCCAGTATCTGCGATCTCAACTGTAGCAGACTGTCTTAAGCGAGTTTGAAGAGTTTTGGCGAGCGACACAGTTTCTTTCTGTCTAGAAGGAGAGCAGCCTGTGTTCCCGTCCTGCGGCGACCGTGACACAAGGGCGGGTGTCAGGTCACGGTCGCTACGCCGGCAGGGGTGGAACCGGCCCCCTCCAAGGTTTGCTTATCGATTGTGAGCCCCGTGCTACCGGGCGGGCGATGCTCGTGTACTCGGGTACCCAGTTCTCTAGGACAGCTCTGCAACAGGACCGGGAGTATCGCTCTAGGCAAGCTGAACTGAGCAGAAGGCTTGCATATTAAGTATCGTCACGCAGAATTCACAGACCTAATAAATAGCTCGAGTTTAACCGGACTGCATAGGAATTCTGGAGAAGTACGTTTGACGAAAGTACACCGACCTTCGTTTAAAACCTAAATTTATCGCCAGTATAAAACTCAGTAGACAGTTATGGTTATAAATGCTATGTCAAATAACGGATACAAGTCAACTAAATATTTGACGGTACTCTGCAGGTCATGGGTACTGCTTAGTGATTTGTCTCATATATAGCCTTGGTTATGTAAGTAGTCCGTCCTGTAGCCACCACTGGGTGCGTTAAGAGTGCGCTGACGTACGTAGCTTCATTGTTGTACCAATATAAACTTATGCTGTCGGCTGTAATGTGTGTCAGATGGTAGGCTCTTTGCGTGACAAGTGTCATTTGTCGATTACATAAAAGGTGTGCAGCTTCAGGAAATATTTAACCGAAGGTCATTTGTGCATCTACATCTGCTACACCTACAGTGTGGTCAGAAACAGTCTAAGAAGCCTATAAGGGTGTTGCAGGAGAGGCTGTGCTGAGAAATAGTGTGGAAGGATAAATTCGATACGTAGCGCCGCCTCCGAGTTATTTAGAATTGAAATTAGCCAATCACGTCATTGCGCACGCAAATTCACGTACTTGCGCGCTTAAGCGCGGTAACGCACGTTCATTTGTGGGTCACTGAGTTACCACTTGTTTAAATGCTCACTATCAGTAAAAATGTGTCTCTTTCGGAAATCATAAATTTCAGATAGGTGAGCAGAAGCTACTTTGCTTCCCCCGCAACATCCTTTCAGTCTTTTCAGACTGTTTATCACCATCCAGTACATTTGTGCTCCTCAGTCGACCTTATGGTGTGGGTGAGGGGGGGAGGCACCTAGTGTTCCGCTTTCATTTTCCCCCTTTCCTGTTCCAACTGGTTCACGGGAAGAACGATTGTTTGTAACACTCTCTGTAAACTCGAATCTTTCTAGTTTCATCTTGACGGTATTTTCGGGGGTTATGTGCAGAAGGGAGTAATCTCGTAGATGAACGTCCTCAAAACAGAAGTACACACACATTCCATTCCTCTAGGAAATGATACAAGCGAAGCGAAGACATTAGCTGCCATTGGGCATTGAAATACGTCAACGGTGGAAGTTGGAAATTTGTGCCGGATGGGTACTCGAACCCAGATTTTTGCGTTTCTCGCAAACAGTCGGCCTGAGCACCTCTGCCATCTGGACACAGTCCCTGACTGACTCTAATTTCCAAGTTTTATTTATTTACCAACTTTTAGATATTTCACAAACATGTGTGGAGTTGTATTGTTATAATTGGAGCACGTTATCAGTATGTCTGGGAGATCTGAGGATGACAGCTACTTACAGTCGAAACTGATCATGAAATAAACTATTTCACATCAAGCGATCTTGGCTTCTAATATTATAAATTACAGTATTAGATCACCGCAACAACATGTGTAAATAATCTAATTTTCGATTTAGCCACACACAACTGACGTAGTGTCCCTGCCCGTTATCCTCGCTACTTGAAGGGTTCGCTCATTCCCACAAGAGTTCGAGTGCGTCGCACATCTGCACAGAAAGCTCACTGGGCTGTTCAGTAACAAAAGAATTGTACCCACTAATGCGGGGTTTTGGGCCGATTTTACACTGTTAGTTCTGCCTTAGTGAGTCGAGCCTAGTCGACTACCTGCAAAAATTGTGGCCCTTGATAAATCGCTAGAAGACGTGCACAAATAAATAAAGGTCAAAACGAGCAATCAGTGCATGAGGAACACAAAACACATTGAACGCGGTGATAGCGTTACAAATGCTCATGTTGTTGTTGTAGTCTTCAGCCCTGATCAACAGTTATTTTGCTCCCCAAATACCAAAACTCCTTTACTACTTTAAGTGTCTCATTTCCTAATCTAATTCCCTCAGCATCACCCGACTTAATTCGACTACATTCCATTATCCTCGTTTTGCTTTTGTTGATGTTCATCTTATATCCTCATTTCAAGACACTGTCCATTCCGTTCAACTGCTCTTCCAAGTCCTTTGCTGTCTCTGACAGAATTGCAATGTCATCGGCGAACCTCAAAGTTTTTACTTCTTCTCCATGAATTTTAATACCTACTCCGAATTTTTCTTTTGTTTCCTTTACTGCTGGCTCAATATACAGATTGAATAACATCGGGGAGAGGCTACAACCCTGTCTTACTCCTTTCCCAACCACTGCTCCCCTTTCATATCCCTCGACTCTTACAACTGCCATCTTGTTTCTGTACAAATTGTAAATAGCCTTTCGCTCCCTGTATTTTACCCCTGCCTCCTTTAGAATTTGAAAGAGAGTATTCCAGTCAACATTGTCAAAAGCTTTCTCTAAGTCTACAAATGCTAGAAACGTAGGTTTGCCTTTCCTTAATCTTTCTTCTAAGATAAGTCGTAAGGTCAGTATTGCCTCACGTGTTCAAATATTTCTACGTAATCCAAACTGATCTTCCCCTAGGTCGGCCTCTACTAGTCTTTCCTTTCGTCTGTAAGGAATTCGCGTTAGTGTTTTGCAGCTGTGGCTTATTAAACTGATTGTTCTGTGATTTTCACATCTGTCAACACCTGCCTTCTTTGGGATTGGAATTATTATATTCTTCTTGAAGTCTGAGGGTATTTCGCCTGTCTCATACATCTTGCTCACCAGATGGTAGAGTTTTGTCAGGACTGGCTCTCCCAAGGCCGCCAGTAGTTCTATTGGTATGTTGTCTACTCCCGGGGCCTTGTTTCGACTTAGGTCTTTCAGTGCTCTATCAAACTCTTCACGCAGTATCATATCTCCCATTTCATCTTTATCTACGTCCTCTTCCATTTCTATAACATTGTCCTCAAGTACATCACCCTTGCATAGACCCTCTATATACTCCTTCCACCTTTCTGCTTTCCCTTCTTTGCTCAGAACTGGGTTTCCATCTGAGCTCTTGATATTCATACAAGTGTCTCTCTTTTCTCCAAAGGTCTCTTTAATTTTCCTGTAGGCAGTATCTATCTTACCCCTAGTGAGATAAGCCTCTACGTCCTTACATTTGTCCTCTAGTCACCCCTGCTTAGCCATTTTGCACTTCCTGTCGATCTCATTTTTGAGACGTTTGCATTCCTTTTTGCCTGCTTCATTTACTGCATTTTTATATTTTCTCCTTTCATCAATTAAATTCACCATTTCTTCTGTTACCCAAGGATTCCTACTAGTCCTCGTCTTTTTACCTACTTGATACTCTGCTGCCTTCACTACTACATCCCTCAGAGTTACCCATTCTTCTTCTGCTGTATTTTTTCCCCCATTTGTGACAATTGTTCCCTTATGCTCTCCCTGAAACTCTGTACAACCTCTGGTTCTTTTAGTTTATCCAGGTCCCATCTCCTTAAATTCCCACCTTTTTGCAGTTTCTTCAGTTTTAATCTACAGTTCATAACCAATAGATCGTGGTCAGCGTCCACATCTGCCCCTGTAAATCTCTTACAATTTAATTCCTGGTTCCTAAATCTCTGTCTTACCATTATATAATCTATCTGATACCTTCTAGTATTTCCAGGATTCTTCCATGTGTACAACCTTCTTTTATAAAATAGATACCGAGTGGGAATCAGTTCAAACACTTGGTCAGGAAAAACAATAAATATTGATGACCTACATTCTCAGACCACCATCTTATTTAAAAATAGATAAAATCGATTGCTACGAAGTGGATACTGCTGTGGACCACACTTCATCCAAATCTACTGAAGGATTCATGGATGATTCGATGGAGAAATGTGTTACTAACACGTTATTTTACAGCGTCTAGGGTAAAGATCTGCAACTAATACAGTGTTTGAAATTGTTTCATGTTCTATTGATCCCCTCTGATGCCGTGAGGTTCGAGATCATACCGCTTTCGTACAATCTGATTCCAGCAAGATTCGTCCTACATCTACCTCCAACAGTTCCAGTCAGTCTAACATCCAGCCATTTATCTGACGACCAACTCCATCTAGCTCCATCAACCTTCGTTGAATCCGTCTATTCAGGCCAACAGATTGGTATTATGTATTTGTTCACTGAACTGTTTCAAACATACAAACTGTAGTTTATGCCCTATTAGTAATCTGAATATTCAAACACTTTATCAAACGAAATTAGTTAACATTTTAAAAGTCCAAGGTGATTATTACATTCTATTTTAGTTTTCTCTTTTCTGTGTGTAATTTTCAAAATTTTAATATCCTTCTTATCTATATATCGCAAATAGGTCAAGGTTGGGTGTCTATATTCCGGGGTTTTCCGTAGTTTCCCTTTGGAATACAGCTTCCTGATGGATAGACCTGAATTTACTGTGATTTTCCATAGTTGTATGGTAAAGTGAGACATAAGCCTCAGCGCACGTCAAAGTCAGCAACCTTGTACCAAATGAAGTAGCTGTTTGTAAACATAAGCTACCCTAAAGACAAGGTACAGAAATTATATTGCGAAATTTTGAAAACACAGTTCATAGTTACTCGTCCTCACAAAACTGTACAATCCCTTTTTAACTACGAGTAACCACGTTTCATTGACATTTAGGTTGTGTTGCTCCCATGAGAACCATTTATATTATTATTCTTGTAGTGTACATGTGTATCAAAACTGCGCAAGTAGTGTATATGGGTCCAAGAGTCATTATGACTGCGTGAGAGAGAGAGAGAGAGAGATAGAGAGAGAGAGAGATTATCTATGACTCAAGTATATAAAATCTCTTTATATATAATGTGGAACATTACGTGTACTATGAACTTACTTACTTGTGGTTTAGCAATTGCGGAGAGGAATCGGATGGTATGATCGCAGCTGAACTGTAATTAGAGGCATTGTTGGAAGCTGATTAATTAAGAGAAAATTTCATCTCATGCAAGAGGATGATGTACCCTATATTGTAGCTATGAAGATAATTTACGCAAAAAATATAATTTTATGAATGGAAAAGGTACGTTTAATTCTTTGGTTATTTTACCTTCTCCCTTGTCTGTGGCTATATTCTGAGAGATTAATTTCATGACTTTTATCGAAATTAGAGGCGACGATCGCCAAAATTCTGCAGAGGCACAGAAATTTTATTCCAGGTGCCGACTTTGACATCGAGAGGCAACAGAGTATGATTACGAACTGTAGCTTCCCTTTTCATATCATTGATCATTTTGTTTTACAGACTTGAGAATTCAAACAGGAATTAATACCTGGGAGTACGGGAGATGTATGTGTTAGAAATACTGGGGAAGGAACTCATCTCGCTCAATAGTTTCCATGCAGCTAACCAGATATTATTCAGTGATAATAATTTAACATCATTTTAATGGGGAGAGAAGTTTGAAAATGCACACATCAACAACCTTTGGGAACCGTCGCCCCGCCCCCCCCCCCCCCCCACCTCGTATTCACTAGGTTCCATAATGTCAGCTGTGTAAGCCGCACGAATTGACTCGAATGTCAACAATAAAAGAAAAAAAATCATGTGTGTACCTAACTTTGTATACTCGAAAGAATAAAATGTTTTCTCTGTCGACCACAAGGTACATCTGGCACATATTTGTATGCGGCAATAGGAATCTCGTCAAATATTGGTGCATGTATGGTTCTGCCCTACCAAACCAGTGTCATTTAATTCGACATATCGTGGACGCATTAATGAAGCTTGGTAGTCTTTACGGCACAAACCGCACCACAAGATACATTTTAAAAATTTTGATGGAAAATTATACGTGTATATGTGGTAAACCCAAGAGAATTCTCTAAGACCATGCTACGAGTTTCCCCCTCATTAATTTTTCGCTCGACTTATAAATCGCCGTCATCCCGCGAAGGATTTCGGCTTAATCAGTCGTAAAGACGAAAACTTTCGAGGTCAGGGACCGAGTGATGGTGATAATGCATAGGCCGTCGGATGCCGAAGAGAAAAAGCAAAGTTCTTCCACCCGTACGAGGCCCCATAAGTGCTATGACAGGTGGTAGCGCGAAATTCCTACGCTATTTACGACGACGACCGAGAGACTGGGATATTTGACGCCCGCAGCTTGAGGGCTTACGTGACTCAGTACCATACCGCAGCAGCGGGTGTCATGATCGTATGTGTGTGAGCAGAGTTCCATTCACCGACGCACCGCGCAGCTCGAGGCTGAGAGGATCCACCACCTGCATTCGACAACAACTGACGTCCCATTGCGCGCGATTATTACACAGCTCACGCTAGTGCATTTCTATTTCTATGTACGTAATTGTTTTGCTCTGTTGTGTGCACTTAAGTGTAATATGATGTGTGCATGTTTTATCATACTGACTAAAGATAGGTCGAACTGAATGACACTAGTGTGGTGGGGCAGAACTACACGTGGATCAATATTTGATTAGGATTCCGTTGCCGCATACAGAAACATGCCAGATGCACCTTGTGGTCGGCAGAGAAGACATTTTATTCTTGCGAAGTAGTGCAGGGAACGTGGAAGGAAGCATATTAGGGTTATCTTGCATGTTGGAAGTTAAGGATACGTTAAGATCTTTCGAGTGTACAAAGTTAGGTACACACACGCAGCAATAATCTATTTCCGGATTGTACTTTTGAATCATCAGGGTCAACTTCAGTATACTCTTACATGTGTACCTGACGAGTGTTAGGAGTGTTATAGAAAGGTGGTTTGAATATAATCCAGTTTTCAGGCCGAGTAGTTAACTACCGAACTGTTTTGTTACATAAACAATGGTTCTGTAGCAATGTATAGTGCCTCTGCGTCCGGTAGTTTCCGGTTACATGCGGCAATAATGCCCCCAGTCCCATCCTTGCGTGCACCCTTCGCCTTCTGCACTAGTGCCTGTGAAGAGTTGGAAAGGTGTCGAGAAGTCAGGGTGCAACAGACAAATATTGCCACGGAACGCAGTCTTTACCTTCTCGATCCCTATTTTCTCCTCAAGTCCCCAGGTCCACTTCTTGTCCTTCTTCAACAGAATGGGTATAGGACCCTATATCTGCACCAAGTTGACTACGTGCCCCTGTAAAATGGTATTATGCCCGAGAACTACCTCAATTCTCGCATGCGGAATGGCCATTTTATTTTCGTGATCTGTATCAGTTTGTGATTTTGTAGACAGATACGTTCCGGCGAGTTCTCGAACGCCGAGATATACCATCCTGTTTGCGCAAATGTTTCTTTGTCACGCCTGAGCGTCACGACGGATCTCTGCGGCTACGCCAGCGGCTGATTTATGTGTCACACATGTTCTTTGAATGGCGCAGATGTGACAATTATGTCGTCGATGTATACGACACAGCATTCCCTCAACTGAGATATCGTTATACTGTTCAGGACTCACAAATGACGAAATCAAGTCCTTACGCCCGAATGGTACTCATTTGTGCACTTACTGCTCTCCGCCGAGTAGGAAGGCAGTGTACTTTCTGCAGGATTCATCGAGCTCAACTTAATTGAAACCTGTTCTGATGTCAAAGGTTAAAAGCCTGTTTTCTCCGAAAACTGGCGCAATATCTCCTGGATCGGTTCCGGCCTTGTCCGTTGGCCTCAATGCGCACATTTAACACCCTCGCACCGTTTCGTCGTTTTTAGACACAATTGCCAAAAGATTAACATATTCCGATGCCGCCCGCGATGTGATTCCGGCTAACTCCATCGCCTGCATCACTTCACTAGCTTCCAGGCGACTGTGTGGGCCTTCCTTATCCGGGGCCGATCACAGCTTACTCTAAACTTGTGGACCGCTCCCCGGAATCTTCACGGCAGGAACGAGAATGTATTCCTTTGTTCCATGATTGTTTTCTCTGCTCCCGGCTCAATTAAGTGTTATCGTGGCTACTCTTTCTAAGTATCCCGATCGGATCAGCTTCTGCGTTCTCCACATGCACTTCCGGCTGATCGTCTGTACATTAGACGCCATCTACCGCGTCCCTTGTTTCTGGCTGAGACGTGACTAATTTACCTCGCCACTTCGACGTATGGTAACACATGTGATCCTCTGATCACCGTCTGGCTTTTGCGAATTTTTCGGCTATAAACAGAACAACATTGTCGTCTACTGCTGGCGAGTGGGCGTATAGTATATTTTCGTGGCGCATCTCACAATACTTCTCAGACACTCTGCAAACTCTTTTGCATTCTCGCTCGACATGAGCTTCTCTGTTGCTGTGGGGGCTTCCCCTTCAAACTTTTTCATTGTTTCGGGGCGCTTGTCGTCACAGTGTTTGACTGTGGTCTATCGCTGCTTACATTTCGATATTGTCTTCCGTACTTCCATGGGGGACGTGAGGTGTCGCGGGAGAGTACTCGTTAACAGTCTTTGGCCCTCGAAATCCTAAAAGCACACGTGAGAGGGTATCTAACCCACGATCAGTTGCATCATGTCCATCAGATTCTATATCGTCATCTAGGTGAGTGGAATTATCATCAAGACTTGTGGACGAAAAATTGACTTTACCTGGAATCCCTGTTCCGTCTAATAAATCACCTTTCAGCTCGCGTGGTCCATCTGTAAACATTTCCCTATTCTCCTTACATTTAGCATAATTAGTTGTGCCCTCAGTGTCCTTTGCACCCCATGCGACCGGATATTTGAAAAATTAACCTCGGTTTTAGTGGCACAGTCCATGGTCACCTCTCTGCTCGAGAGTAAGTCATTACCGATTATAAAACCTAGCGACAACAAGCGAATGACAGTTGCATTCATATGGAAACCACGTCTTCCATCACTTAGTGATATGAAGACATCCTTTTCTATCTTCTTCCTGTTGGCCCCAAATGCGGGTATTAGTGGTATCTCAGCTAGTTAGTACCGTTTTCCACCAAATTTGCGCAAGAAGACGTGCTCTCACTCCCGTTCCAGAATCAGAGGTGCTCTCGTCTTAACTGCTTCCGCGGTTATCCGAATGAGGGGGCACTTATGTCCTCCTTTTCAGGCAACTCTGGGTCATTGCATTACTGTTCGCTGTCATCTTGCGCTTGCAATTTCCAGTAGCACACATCGCGTATATGATGTCCTTCCTCTTCTGAGGCGTCCCTTGCGATATCTCACTATCTTTGGTCATTCGCTTGTGCGATCTCACACACCTGAGCCTGAGTTGGGGCCAGTGGTGATGCTCCATTATTCCCTCCGTCTCTAATTACGTAACGCTTACGCACAAATCACGGGACGTCCGGGGTCTAGCACTTCGTTCATGCTCTGCACTTCCTGGTGCAGACGACGGTGCCTATCCGGCTCTCACCTTTTCCCCTCTTCTCCCCTTCTTCCGTTATTCTGCTAATTCCGCCTACCATTGCGCTGCACAAATACTTAGAGCGTCTTATTTTGTGTTCTCATTGCGTTAGCGTGCGCCGTCCTTTGTTTCTCCTGCTCTTCAGTGTCGTCCAAAGACCTTAAAATATCTAGGAACTGTTCTCTCGTCAGTGCCCCGCCGAGTTCACATTGTACATGGACAGGGAAATGTGAGAGCATCGCGCTACAACATCCCTCAGGTGTTATTTTGTCGTCCAAGTATCCCACCAGAACGACAAAGAAAGCAGCGTATGCTTCCATCGTTTGATATGACTGTGGCCCTTACTGTTCCGATATATGCGCACCTTTGCACTGACCTGTGCGGCCAGGGTACAGTATTTTGTCTTAAATTTGGTGCAAAAATCCTTGTAATTACTGTTCTCGCAAACTGTTACGTCGAACCAGGTCGCTTTCCCTTAGTCTAGAGTCTGCCGTGCAACAAGTAAAACATTGCATTCCCATGCAAATACGCGTTCAAAATTTCTGTGGTATGACTGCAGATAGATACTGCGCGTTCGACCGAACTTAGCTCGGCAGTGGTATGACTGTCCCATGTATTGGGAATGCAGCCGGAAAATTCTTAGGTGTAACCTGCGTTACCAGGACATTCCCTTGTCGTACTGCAGACATCTTGTTTAAGGACTGACGCTCCTCTTTGAGTCTCCTTGGAAGATTTACGAGGGCTACCCAGAAAGTAATGCACCACATTTTTTCTTCAACAATTTATCGGACGAAAGAATGGTGTTTTATCTACACACCCTATTCTTCCACGTATCTCCATCCTGTTCTATAGCCTTCCGCCAGAGCGAAACTAGGGCGTATATGCCCTGTCGGTACCAATCCTTGTCCTGGTGGTGGATTCACTGTGTGAAGCACCTCCCCATCGTCCTCAAAATGCCTCCCACGAATGGCATCCTTTAACGGCCTAAGCAAGTGGAAGGTCGCTGCAACATGACACTCGTGTATGGCCTCCCCGACAGCTGCAAATCGTGGAGCTCCACCGGACCGCCTTCTGATGACCTCATCCTCTGTTCCCAGCGACTAATTGCGCTTCTGTCGACAGCAGATGCTCCGTAGACTTTGCACAATCGTTTGTGAACATTCCCCACAGATTCTTTCTCTGCGGTGAGAAATTCAATGACGGCACGTTGCTTGTAACGTACATTACCTAAATACGCCATTTTGAAACTGTCCTGCGCCTTCGCTATCTGTCAGAAGTGACAGAAACTTAGCGCACTCACTCAGGAGACTTCAGATAATACATACGTAACATTTCGGATTCGTAGCATTGTTCTCGGCGGAGAAAAAAAAAAGTGCGGTGCATTACTTTGTGGGCGACCTTCGTATTTTCCTCACCTTTACACGCGAAGATATCAGTCATCTTCGTATTTACTCGTGTTTCTAGGTTGTCAACTTTTTTTTCTTTGTTGTATTTTTCCTTTATACAAAGGTGGGCTGGCAGCGGCGTACAGATGCCACTTTTCGGCCAACAGAAAAAAACATATAGCAGACATGGAGACACAGAAACAGAAATACATGAATGTTAAAAAAAGAAGACACACGCAAGAATAGTGATGAAGGCGTTCGTCGGAAGGCACTGGTTTCTGAAACAAGGTTCACAGTGCGCATAAATAAAGTCAATCAGTTGTACACTCGAACGAAGGAGCTCACTGAAGATAACACTGATACACAGAAACGAAGAAAACACCGTTACACTGAACACTGGTGACAATCTTTGGGACAGAAAACACTGAACACACTTGATGAGATGGGGGGGCTGCCACTGGGTGTAGGAGACAGGCAGGGGGGGGGGAGGAGGGGGGGGGGAAAGAAGTCAGTGAGAGAAAAGAAGGGAGAGGGGAAGGGAGAGGGTTGGGTGTGTGGAAGCTCAAGGAGGGGGGGGGGGGAGACAGTGGGAGAAATGGGGGAGAGGAGGGGGGGAGTTGTCAACCTTGCCTTCACACGTTTTTATCACTGTGTCAGCATCATTTTGGTCTCCCGTTCCCAATACGGGCCAAATTTCAGCGATCTCCCTATCAATCTTGTGATCGAAAATTTTAGTTCGGTTCCAACTATTGCAAATTATGTTCTATTCTCCTCCCTCATGGCGTTTAGCTGAGAGTAGCGGTTTCCTAATACCATGAGAGTTCGATACAGTGGACTCTGACTCTGCGATTCCCCCACAGACCTGCCTTATGTTTCCTCGCTCACCCCATAACTTTCCTCAGTCCTCCTGTCGGTTTCCCGTGTGTTCTGGTTTTGCGTACTCCCCACGTATGTGTCTCATGTTCCCTCACTTACCCCCGAACTGTCCTCAACTGGCCTGTCGGCCTGAACATCAATCAGTCCCCCGGACCTCAGTTGTATAGAAAAAATGAGCTCAAAGCAAAAGTACTCCACACAACGAACTGACATAAGTAATACGAAGCTGATGTCAACGTTGGTATCAACAAACAGAACAATGAAAACTTAAATAAAATATTTGCAGTAAGCTTCCCTAAACTATTCTAAAATTACTTCACAAAATATAGGGGAGGCTGTGGGGAACCGAAATTAAATACGCTAATTACAGTTATGTACTTCATACTGTTCATTCGCAGCACACTCAAAGCACACAGGCACCTCGCATCACATACAAAGTAGTTAGCATATTCCGATAAAGGTATGGGAAGTTAATCCTTCCTGAGACGTGCCAGAAAATGTAGGATTCCTCAAACTAGCAAATACAAAATACATAGGAGAAGATTAGATTGCTACTCACCGCAAAGATGGCCCATTGATTTGCAGACATGTACAACGAAAAGACTGTTACACATCATAGCTTTCGGCCAAAGCTTCTATCAACGCGGAAAACACACACACACACACACACACACACACACACACACACACACAACCGCACATTCACATAAGCAAGCACACTGTATGCATACAAGACGTTTCCACTGGCAGCTCTGACCGGTGGTAGCGGTTATGTGTGGGTGAGATGTGTTTGCGTATGTGAATGTGTGTGTGTGTGTGTGTGTGTGTTCTCTTTGCGGAAGAAAGCTTTGGCTGAAAACTATAATGTGTAACAGTATTATCATTATGTTTGTCTGTAACTCAACGGATGTTCTTTACAATGAGTAGCAATATATCCTTCTCCTAATGTTGTTGGTATTCCAATCTGGAGTTTCCATTGTTTGAGAATCAAGCTCCATGTTTGGCATCCAAAATGTAGTGAACTCAAAACACATGTCCGTCATGATTTGACATTACATGCAGCTTGCTAACGAGATTATCACATCCTGGGATCCGATAATTATGTAACTACTATGGTCATATAGTAGAATCAAACAGCAAAATGTTATGAGATTGAGGGATTGATATGCGATTAGAAGAGCTTAATTAGGGATTTAATGCATGAAATGTTTGCTTTTATAACAGTACCTTTCACAAATGAAACAAACACTGTCCGAACAGACCTTAAAAGCCGAACGGTACCGACCGGCCACCGTTGCATCCTCAGCCCTTAGGTGTCACCGGATGCAGACACAGAGGGCCATGTGGTTATCACAACACTCTCACAGCTGTTGTCAGTTTTCGTGACCACTACCACTACTTCTCAATCAAGCAGCTCCTCAATTCCTCAATTGGGTGAGTGCATCCCGCTTGCCAACAGCGCTCAGCAGACCCGGACGTGACCCATTCAAGTGCTAGCCAAGCCAGACAGCTCATAATTTCGGTGATCTGACGCGAACCTGTGTTAAAACCGCGGCAGGGCCATTGGCACAGTAGCTTTCATACAACTTAAAAATCTCTATGATGAATTGACTGGTTGTGGACAAGACACGGTTAGTAAGGGGAAGAAAAGGGGGAAGAATCATCTCATCATTCTTCGTATTAATTTCTGGTATGGTGACGTGGGCGGCAGATGCCGGTCATTTATTATTGTGCACAGTGCTGGAAACGTAAGTAAAATGTTATTTTATTTGCGAATAATGTTTACCTAAGCGCTGGAACCTGCTGCTCCCCAAGCATCTTGCCCTGTGCCAATTTCAGGCACTACTGATAAAGTTCCAAAATTAGTTGTTAAGACAAAACTAACGTCATCACTGTATAACTATTGTTCCTTTTTTTAAAAAAAGGACGGCTGTAGGTGTTTTATTTTGTCACAGTCTTTAAAAAAAGGTTTTTAATCTGTTAAATGCATGATTAAGATACATGTACAACTTATCCGCTGCTTGCAGTTTCCACCATTGCGGCGATATTTTTTTCAGCCGTACAACTGTGATCCCTCACCCTTTTATTAGAGTAAACCTCTGTAAACTCTTTCATACTGTCTGACGGGTTGCAGGTGACAGCTCTGTATTAATTCATTAATTCATATTTCCTATTGCAGTTCATTTGTTTCATAAAATATGTTAACCGAGTAAGGAATATCATGCCAATGCATAATGTGTTCCTCCCTCACCCTTACCTAATATGAGCCACCAGTGGTAACGATGTTGAAAGAACGTGAAACTCTCAAGTCCCATACTTTATCAAGCTTCTCCTATATTTTTGCCTTTCAGCCTTCGTTGACTAACTCTTGCTTTTTTTTGACTCTGTCGGTATTAGGTTTCGAGGATCAAGGATATCTTTCATTTTCCATTTTCTACTTTCATTAAGTTTGCTGGAAAACCTAAAGATGGCAGCCCCACCAGCTAGCTACCCTAGCTACATGTCGATAACTTGTAACAGAATGAATAAAGCAGTTATTTCTCGCAACCAAGCAAATAAAGGTTTGTGTAGATCCATAGTATAAAAGTGAATGCGGAACTGCTGCTAATCAATAACTGGTAGAAAGGATAACAACAGCCGTAATTATTCCCAAATACAACCAGTTGTCCCGTGCAGCAATACTAAATGTCCATAATAAAATAATGTAAATGCAGTGTCCACCCTTCTCGGGTGTAGATGAGCCGGCCGGTGTTCAAAAATGTGTGTGAAATCTTATGGGACTTAACTGGTAAGGTCATCAGTCCCTAAGCTTACTCACTACTTAACCAATTATCTTAAGGACAAACACACACACCCATGCCCGAGGGATGACTCGAACCTCCGCCGGGACCAGCCTCAAAGTCCATGACTGCAGCGCCTTAGACCGCTCGCCTAATCCCGCGCGGCTCGGCCGGTGTGACCGAATGGTTCTAGGCGCTTCAGTTCGGTATCACGAGACTGCTACGGTCGCAGGTTCGAATCCTGCCTCAGGCATGGATGTGTGTGATGTCCTTAGGTTAGTTAGGTTTAAGTAGTTCTAAGTTCTAGGGGACTGATGACCTCAGATGTTAAGTCCCATAGTGCTCAGAGCCATTTGAGCCATTTGAGCCATTTAACTAAAACTTTGTTGCCATATAGCCTATGGAAACTAACTACAATTAATAGTAGCAAGAAACTTCTCACATTTCAAATCAAATTCTTTGCGGAAAAGTGACGGAACTTGGTTCACTTAAGCAACAGTTATTATTTTGACACAATCATATGTGTCCTAAGTCGAACTTTTTGTTAGACTGTTGTAGTGTCTCTGTTTTTACTATACATAATCTATTTCAATGTAAAAAATATCACAATCAGGCAACTGCGCACAATTCCCAACACATTGTGGTATTTATCCACAGTGGTTGAGGAATAGTTCGCTCGAGAAGGGACGCTACGTGAATAAAAACAGTCGTCACTCAAATTATTTGCCCATTTATACTAGGAAATTATAATATTGAAATGTATTTAAACAGTTACATGGAATCTGTAATCATTTCCACTTTCACATTTCAACATTTTTCACAATCTTCTTTTCCTCAATAAGCAATCATTAGAAACATTCTTGGAGTTTCTACTCCAGGACGTGCACCATAATTCCAAGTAGTGTACCCAACACAGCTGTATGACAGTTTCTTGAGTATACCTGCTTCTCCACGGATGCGACTCATTAGGTTCTTTACTACCAGTCGGTACTGACTTCAACGAGCCAGCAAAGTGATTATCGTAATCATCATCATCGTCTTCATAATCACAAATGCTGGGAATATCCGCTACCTCCGATGACTAGTGTTTTCTCCTTACTTTTTATTTTCCTTTCTCTTGTTTTCTCTTTGTTCAGTAAAGCAACCACGTACAATTTTCCCACTGTCGATCTTCAACTAAGTATGTTGTTTTTATTCGTTCCTCACTTTCTTCTTCATTTCAGCTTATTTCTGACGTGCGTGAGCACTCTTACCCCAGCATGTCATTATGTAGCAACGCGATTAGATTCTGTTTGTTAAACTTTTATGTTTAGAAAGCAAATACTTGCAATGATACGATGAATTACAGGCTTTAATAACAGAAGCGGATAAAAGTAAATTAGTAATAACTGTTAGCTAACCTTCTTATTTCATATCTGCACAAAATAAAAAAAGCCTGTTTTGTTTCCTTCATGCTCACGTAATCGTCACGTTCATTACAAGCTGCACACAATTACCTAATTCTCCGGTAACGCTGCAACGCTGTCACTAAACGCCAAAAACGAATCAAAATGATCACCTGTACGTTCGCGCCTTTTTTCAGGGCAGGCGTTCTCTATCTATCTCTCTTTCTCTCCTCTTCCAGCAATCTGCATGACTTTGGAGATACACTTTGCGAAAGCGTTTTCGTGTTCGTCGCAACACGAAGCGAATACCACCGAACAGTTATGGGAAGCCCGTAGGGGGGAATTCGCAAAGTCGATCAAAGGTCAACACTTTGCGCCGAGCCGCAGATACGAAACCCCGCTCGCGGCTACAGCAACACGATAAAGAGAACGACGAGAGAAAATCTCTCCTGTTGTCACGTTTAAAGGGAATCACAGCGGTTTTTTGAGACTGACGTGCAACATAACTCCAAAACACTTCCGTTAATGATAGGAATTTGTGTTGTATGAGTCACCTGAAACAGAATTAAAAGAAAATTAATTTCGCTCTGTCATTTGACCGTTCACCGGAATTCTACTGATGTAACTAATGCCAAATAAAAGGCGTTTCAGGAGAAAATTGGGACACCCTAACAGGCGACTGTGCTACTGACAAGGAATATTTCGCGTGCGAGGTCAAAAGGTCAGTCTTTAGCAAGGCAAGTTTGATAGTGTTGTGTTACCAATTATGACAGGGAGTATATTACCTGCTAGTGATTCAACCTGAGCATCAGGGGGGCGCCAGAAAATGAGTGTCCGGGAGGTGCAGGAATCAACCTCGTTCTAAATGTATGTATTACACTTCGACTGTTAAGAAATGTTCCTAACAAACCGCTAACTTGCACCATGAACAGCGAATGGAAAATGGTACGACACAATGATCACAAAAGGTTCACACCATCAAAGTCGAAGGCGAAATCCTTTGGAATTGGTAACCGTGCAGAACATTCAGCTAGATTGTTGATGTTCTGCTCTTCAGTCCAAAGACTGGCTTGATGCAGCCCTCCACTCTATACTGTACAGGCCTCTTCATCTCTGAGTAACTACTTCAACCCACGTCCTCCTGAATCTGCTCGCTGTATTCATCTCTTGGTCTCCCTGTACCGCCCATGAATCCCTCCAGTACTAAATTGGAGAATACTTGATGTGTCAGAATGTGTCCTACTAACAGTTCCCTGCTTCTAGTCAGGTTGTGCCACAAATTTCTCTTCTCCACAATTCTTTTCAGTACCTCCTCATTAGTTACGTGATCTACGCATCTAATCTTCAGCATTGTACTGTTACACCACATTTCCAAAGCTTTCCTTCTCTTCTTGTCTAAATTGTTTATTGTCCATGTTTCACTTCCATACGTGGCTGCACTCCATACAAATACTTTCAGAAATGACTTCCTGGCATTTAAATTTATACTCGATGTTAACAAATTTCTCTTCTTCAGAAACGCTTTTCTTGCCATTGCTAGTCTACATTTTATATTCTCTCTACTTCGACCATCATCAGTTATTTTGCTTCCCAAATAGCAAAACTCATCTGCTACTTTAAGTGTCTCGTTTCCTAAACTAATTCCCTCAGCACCTCCTTCTTTAATTCGGCTGCGTTCCATTAACGTCATTTTGCTTTTGTTGACGTTCATCTTATATCCTCTTTTCAAGGCACTGTCCATTCCGCTCAACTGCTCTTCCAAGTCCTTTGCTATCTCTGGCAGATTTACAGTGTCACCAGCAAACCACAAAGATTTTGTTTCTGCTCCCTGGACCTTAATTCCTATTCCATATTTTTCTTTTGTTTCTTTTAGTGCGTGCTCGGTATGCAGGTTGAATAACATCGGGGATAGGCTACAAACGTGACTCACTCCCTTCTCAATAGCTGCTTCCTTTTCATGCCCCTCGATTCTTATAACTGCCATCTGGTTTCTGTACAAATTGCAAATAGTCTTCGCTCCATGTATTATACCCATGCCACCTTCACAATTTGAAAGGGAGCATTCTACTCAACATTGTCAAAAGCTGTCTATAAGTACACAAATGCTAGAAACGTATGTTTGCCTTTCCTTAACCTATCTCCTGTGAGAAGGTGTAGGGTCAATATTGCCTAGCGCGTTTTTAAATTTCTCTTGAAAACAAACTGATCTTCCCCCAAGGTAAGCTTCTAGGAGTTTTTCCATTCTTTTGTAAAGGATCTGTGTTAGTATTTTGCAACCGTGACAAATTAAACTGACAGTTGGGTAATTTTAACACCTTTCAGCACCACCTTTCTTTGAAATTGGAATTATTATGTTCTTGAAGTTTGAGGGTATTTTGACTGTCTGATACATCTGGCACAGCAGATGGAAGACTTCTGTGATGGCTGGCTCTCCCAGGGCTATCAGTAGTTCTGACGGAATGTCGTCTACTTCCGGGGCCCTGTTTCGACTTAGTTCTTTGATCACTCTGTCACATTCTCCACGCAGAATCGCATTTCCCATTTCACCTTCATTTACGTCCTCTTCCATTTCTGTAGTATAGCCTTCATCTCCCTTGTATAGATCCTCTATATACCCCTTCCAATTTTCTGCTTTCCCTTTTTTGCTTAGGACTGATCTCAGCTTTTGATATTCACACAGGTGGTTCTCTTTTCTTCAAAGGTCCCTTTAGTTTTCCTGTAGGCAGCGTCTTTCTTACCCCTAGTGATACATACTTCTACATCCTTAATTTTGTTCTCTAGCCATTCTTGCTTAGCCATTTTGCACTTCCTTTCGTTCTCATTTGTTAGACTTTCTATTCCCTTTCGCCTGTTTCATTTGTTGCATTTTTATATTTTCTCCTTTCGTCGATTAAATTCAATACCGTATCTCTTGTGTTACCCAAGGATTTCTACCACCCCTCGTCTTGTTACCTACTTGATCCTCTGCTGCCTTCACTAGTTCATCTCTCAAAGCTACCTATTCTTCTTGTAATGTTTTCCTTTCCCCTGTTCTGGTCAATCTTTTCCCTGATGCTCCCTCTGAAACACTCTAAAATTAGGTATCCACTCGTAAAGAATGTATATAGAATCATGTTTGTGACCATATTGCTGTAACGGGATGATAAGAACTGATGAAATGTGATGGCACCCAACCAAATGCGAAACAGTCTGTTGTGGTGATTGTCATGAAACTGGCTATCCTTTAAGGCGCAGGTGCATATAGTGCGGTAATGTGATTTACAGGCAAAAAAGAAAAAAAACGTCCAGAGGCTGAATTTGTTCAGTGGTTCCAGGTGGCATGAATTGCAATGTCACACACTTTCCAAGAGCGATAGTTTGATCTACAGGAGTATGATTTTCATACGCAGACCAGGAATCAAACAAAAGCAAGTCATTTGACCAGCTGTTAGCCAAAAGCAGTGCTCATATGATAGTTGTAGTCATTTTACGCCCATTTGCCTACTCTTTCTCCTGTGACCTATTTATTTCCTTCTGCCATTGCTGGATCATGCACACGAAAATAATCGTGGGAGGCAGAGCGCCTCCATCTTCTCGCAACACAATAAAAAACTTCCAACCAATTTAACATGCAGATTAACAGTCAGCGTAATTATACACGAACACGTTAAGGCATTGATGTATGTTGAACTCGTTACAACTCTCTTAGCACGTCTAGTTTTCAGGGTTCCTTTTGTGGTGTCACCGCCAGAGACCACACTTGCTAGGTGGTAGCCTTTAAATCGGCCGCTGTCCGGTAGCATACGTCGGACCCGCGTGTCGCCACTGTCAGTGATTGCAGACCGAGCGCCGCCACACGGCAGGTCTAGAGAGACGTCCTAGCACTCGTCCCCAGTTGTACAGCAGACTTAGCCAGAGATGGATCACTGACAAATACGCTCTCATTTGCCGAGACGATAGTTAGCCTAGCCTTCAGCTACGTCATTTGCTACGACCTAGCAAGGCGCCATTACCAGTTAATATTGAGATTGTAAAACATGTACCCTCAAGAGCGATGTACGCCAATTATGGATTAAAGTTAAGTATTCAGGCAACTACGTTCTTTATTTATTAGACTCAACTCCTTTAATTGTTCCAGACCTCACGCCAGTCTGCGTGAGCGTAAACGCGTGCATTTCGGCCTCCTCTAGCTACACGGTGTTGGCTCTTCTGCCAACACATCACCTTTCATATGCATTTCGTCTTCAAATCTTGATTGGTCGAAGCTGAAAAACAAAATCCCATCTGAAGAATGGGATAAGTGTGTTCACTTCATCTACAAATTGTCGGGGCAATTTCACCTTGTGCTGCATATATTGTAAAGCTGACACTTTAAAATTTCGCTATCTTACTTCTTCCAATTCTGTATCAATGTCTGAAGTTATACAACCGTCCACTGCTACCCTCTAAATCACTGTAATCTTTGTCACGCACAATTTGATGTGCATCACGTAGTAGGTCACTACTATGAACATCCTCTCAATTGCACCAAGCATTCGTGGAACGCACAATCACCGGTTTTTGTATTACCTTTTCCTGCCTTGAATATCTTCAGTTCTTCTTGTGCGCTACAGGGTCATGTTGCTTCGAACTTACTCGAAATCCGTACATAATTGTATTTTTACTATGCTGCACATGATCTTCCATGTACGTAATTATGTTTAATCCTCGCTCCTTAAACAACGATTGTCGTTTACTACTTTCCACTGGAGATGGGATTTGTGGCTTCCTGCCCATCAAGGATGATGAACTACATGGCTCGATACCTGTTTCAATATCACTTTCACTTTCACTTGTTAAGCAGGTATTGTCATCATCATACACCTAATGTATATTGTCCGAACAGTCGAGCGTGTGTGATACCACACATTCCATTGACTTATCTTGCAGAAACGCTAATGTTTCATCTTCCGCTTCTTTCTCAGTCTAGGCTCCTTTCTGGCGAAATTTCAACTTCGGCAACTGATGTTGTAGATTTAATGCAATGTCTGGTTTTTTTATCGATGTCACTGTCGTCGAATAAGCAGTTCAACTACGCTCCGTAGCCTCATGCTGTGCTCACCATTGGATACCTCCAGTACCGCAACCTGTTGCCTTTGGCAGCCGAGATTGTGAGTGCATGGTGGACAGTATGTTGGGTGTCGAATGCCGTAAACATCTTTGGTCTTTTGCGAACTCGCACTAGGTGGGTTCCTTGCGAGAGCCGATCGCTCCCCAAAGAACTCAGATGCTGAATTAAGAAGTGAAAGTAACAGATTTTACGATATCAAAGGGGTGGACCTTGTAAGCGAGTCGTGGGTGCTAGGCTTGACAAAAATGACTAAAAACATACTGCAGGGAGAAAGGAATTCGCTAACTACTGACTTAAAAAGTTGACCGAAATGGATCTACGTTTATTATAACCATTCTCAGGTTGCACTAGTGAAAAAATAATTAACATCCTAACAACTTAATCACGCGAAACATGGTCATTGGAAAATAAGCAGTGGTGTAATATCGTACCAAACGGTGAAACGAAACCAACCGTGCAACAACCTGGTCATGGACGAGCCCTCCTGACTTTCATCTACATCTACATCTACATGATTACTCTGCAATTCATATTTAAGTGCTTGGCAGAGGGTTCATCGAACCACAATCATACTATCTCTCTACCATTCCACTCCCGAACAGCGCGCGGGAAAAACGAACACCTAAACCTTTCTGTTCGAGCTCTGATTTCTCTTATTTTATTTTGATGATCATTCCTACCTATGTAGGTTGGGCTCAATAAAATATTTTCGCATTCGGAAGAGAAAGTTGGTGACTGAAATTTCGTAAATAGATCTCGCCTCGACGAAAAACGTCTTTGCTTTAATGACTTCCATCCCAGCTCGTGTATCATATCTGCCACACTCTCTCCGCTATTACGTGATAATGCAAAACGAGTTGCCCTTTTTTGCACCCTTTCGATGTCTTCCGTCAATCCCACCTGGTAAGGATCCCACACCGCGCAGCAATATTCTAACAGAGGACGAACGAGTGTAGTGTAATCTGTCTCTTTAGTGGACTTGTTGCATCTTCTAAGTATCCTGCCAATGAAACGCAACTTTTGGCTCGCCTTCCCCACAATATTATCTATGTGGTCTTTCCAACTGAAGTTGTTCGTAATTTTAACAACCAGGTACTTAGTTGAATTGACAGCCTTGAGAATTGTACTATTTATCGAGTAATCGAATTCCAACGGATTTCTTTTGAAACTCATGTGGATCACCTCACACTTTTCGTTATTTAGCGTGAACTGCCACCTGCCACACCATACAGCAATCTTTTCTAAATCGCTTTGCAACTAATACTGGTCTTCGGATGACCTTACTAGACGGTAAATTACAGCATCATCTGCGAACAACTTAAGAGAACTGCTCAGAGTGTCATCCATGTCATTTATGTAGATCAGGAACAGCAGAGGTCCCAGGACGCTTCCCTGGGGAACACCTGATATAACTTCAGTTTTACTCGATGATTTGCCGTCTATTACTACGAACTGCGACCTTCCTGAGAGGAAATCACGAATCCAGTCGCACAACTGAGACGATACCCCACAGGCCCGCAGCGTGATTAGAAGTCGCTTGTGAGGAACGGTGTCAAAAGCTTTCCGGAAATCTAGAAATACGGAATCAACTTGAGATCCCCTGTCGATAGCGGCCATTACTTCGTGCGAATAAAGAGCGTGCGTTGCACAAGAACGATATTTTCTGAAACCATGCTGATTACGTATCAGTAGATCGTTCCCTTCGAGGTGATTCATAATGTTTGAATACAGTATATGCTCCAAAACCCTGCTGCTAACCGACGTCAATGATATAGGTCTGTAGTTCGATGGATTACTCCTACTATCATTCTTAAACACTGGTGCGACCTGCGCAATTTTCCAATCTGTAAGTACAGATCTATCGGTGAGCGAGCGGTTGTATATGACTGCTAAGTAGGGAGCTATTGTATCAGTAAATCTGAAAGGAACCTAATCGGTATACAATCTGGACCTGAAGACTTGCCCGTATCAAGCAATTTGAGTAGCTTCACAACCCCTAAGGTATCTACTTCTAAGAAACTCATGCTAGCAGCTGTTCGTTTTTCAAATTCTGGAATATTCCATTCGTCTTCCATGGTGAAGGAATTTCGGAAAACTGCGTTCAGTAACTCCGCTTTAGCGGCACAGTCGTCGGTAACAGTACCACCGGCACTGTGCAGCGAAGGTATTGACTGCGTCTTGCCGCTTGTGTACTTTATACGACCAGGATTTTTTCGGATTTTCTACCAAATTTCGAGACAATGTTTCGTTGTGGAACCTATTAAAGGCATCTCGCACTGAAGTCCGTGCCAAATTTCACGCGTCTGTAAATTTTAGCCAATCTTCGGGATTTCACGTTCTTCTGAACTTCGCATGCTTTTTCCGTTGCCTCTGCAACAGTGTTCAGACGTGTTTTGTGTACCATGGGAGATCAGTTCTATCTCTTACCAATTTATGAGGTATGAATCTCTCAATTGCTGTTGCTACTATATCTTCTAATTTGAGCCACATCTCGTCTACATTTGCATAGTCAGTTCGGAAGGAATGGAGATTGTCTCTTAGGAAGGCTTCTAGTGACACTTTATCAGCTTTTTAAAAAAAAATTACTTTGCGTTTGTTTCTGGTGGATTTGGAAGAAACGGTATTGAGCCTAGCTACAACGACCTTTTGATCACTAATCCCTGTATCAGTCATGATGCTCTCTATCAGCTCTGGATTGTTTGTGGCTAAGAGGTCAAGTGTGTTTTCGCAACCATTTACAATTCGCGTGGGTTCGTGGACTAACTGCTCGGAGTAATTTTCTGAGAAAGCATGTAGGACAATCTCGGAAGATGTTTTCTGCCTACCACCGGTTTCGAACAAGTATTTTTGCCAACATATCGAAGAAAGGTTGAAGTCCCCACCAACTATAACCGTATGAGTGGGGTATTTATTTGTTACGAGACTCAAATTTTCTCTGAACTGTTCAGCAACTATATCATCGGAGTCTGGGGGTCGGTAGAAGGAGCCAAGTATTAACTTAGTTCGGCTGTTAAGTATAACCTCCACCCATACCAATTCGCACCGAGTATCTACTTCGACTTCACTACAAGATAAACCACTACTGACAGACACAAACACTCCACCACCAATTCTGCCTAATCTATCTTTCCTGAACACCGCCTGAGACTTCGTAAAAATTTCTGCAGAACTTATTTCAGGCTTTAGCCAGGTTTCTGTACCTATAACGATTTCAGCTGTGCTTTCTATTAGCGCTTGAAGCCCAGGGACTTTCCCAGCACAACTACAACAATTTACAACCACAATTCCGACTGTTCCTTGATCCAAGCACGTCCTGTATTTACCATGCACCCTTAGAGATTGCGCCCCATCCCGTACTTTCCCGAGGCCTTCTAACCTAAAAAACCGCCCAGTCCACGCCACACAGCCTCCGCTACCCGTGTAGCCGCCAGCTGAGTGTAGTGAACTCCTGACCTATTCAGCGGAACCCGAAACCCCACCACCCTATGGCGCAAGTCAAGGAATCTGCAGCCAACACGGTCGCAAAACCGTCTGAGCCTCTGATTCAGACCCTCCACCCGGCTCTGCACCAAAGGTCCGCAGTCGGTTCTGTCAACGATGCTGCAGATGGTGAGCTCTGCCTTTCATCTCGTAAGCAAGACCGGTTTCCTTCACCAAATCAGATAGCCGCTGGAATCCAGAGAGAATTTCCTCAGATCCAAAGCGACACACGTCATTAGTGCCGACATGTGCTACCACCTGCAGCTGGCAGCACCCTGTGCTCTTCATGGCATCCGGCAGGACCCTTTCCACATCAGGAATGACTCCCCCCGGAATGCACACGGAGTGCACAATGGATTTCTTCCCCTCCTTAGCCGCCATATCCCTAAGGGACCCCATTACGCGCCTAACATTGGAGCTCCCAACTTCCAATAAGCCCACCCTCTGCAATTACCCGGACCTTGAAGGCTGAGAATCATCCTCTGAAACAGGGCAGGCAGTTGCATCTGGCTCAGCCAGAGACAGTACCTGAAACCTGTTTGTCAGATGCACCGGGTAGGCTTTCTGATCAGCCTCCGGGGACGTCTTTCGCTGCCTGCCACGCCTTGGAACGACCTCCCAATCAACCACAGGCGAGGCCTCAGCCCCACTGCGGGCAGCGACAGGGGCAACCACAGCGGCAGACCGATCTGGGGACAGACGGGACGAGGTTGACGTCCCCGTGATACCCAAGTCTGGCTGCCCACAGTGGTGCCCATTGGCAACAGCCTCAAGCTGCGAGACCAAAGTCAGCGCCGCCTGCAGTTGTGAGCGAAGGGATGCCAACTCAGCCCTCATCCGAACACAGCAATGACAGTCCCTGTCCATTCTAATCGATGTTGAACAGCAGTTACTGAAACACGAGTCCGTGCCTAGATAACGCAAGGGAAACACCCAAAGAATGTATGAACTAACCTGTACAAATGCCTAACGACTGCGCTACAATCTGCCTGAATTTACGATTACAGTAATTAAAACTCGAAATTACACCTCCTATACAATTTAAATAAGAATCTACGAAGTAAACACAGGGAAGAAGCTATATACGTATCTTTCTGCGCTGTCGATGTGCACCAACTGGGAGCTGAGGCCACACTGGTCTCTGAGAGCCTACTAGACAGACAAGTGCCACTGACGTACCAAAACAAAACAAATGCCTAACGACTGCACTACAATCTGCCTGAATTTACGATTACAGTAACGAAAACTCGAAATTACACCTCCTATACGAAACTCACACGCAAATTAAGTAAGAATCTACGAAGTAAACACAGAGAAGACGCTATATACGTATCTTTCTGCGCTGTCGATGTGCACCAACTGGGAGCTCAGGCCATACTTTCAGTAATTGTCAAAAAACGCCTGACTTCATTCCTCCCTAACCTGCCAATACCGCCGGATAATCTGACCGTAATCGATGTGTAGGAGTGCGAGATGCATCTAGCGCGAATGGCTGCCATTGCTCTATTCAGACATCTGATGCCTCCCGCCACTGAAGTCTGAAATTTACAGTCTTAGCTTTAAACATGGGTACTGTCTCACGTCTTCTGTCACTGTACTAAAATCTACCTTTCCGGACCCTGATCTGCACAGAGTGCTTGCCATAAAACACAGTGGAATATTCTGGCCACTAATATTACTGTTAAGATGGTGTAAAAAATTATCCAATCAGCTGTCTTCCTGCCCACACCATTTATAGGACATTCTATGTCGATTTCCTACATCAGTGTCCACCAGTCCATGGTTTCATGCGTAGAAAATTTTCCTGAACATCAGCTCATAGTCTCCTATCTCGAGTACTTTACAAGAATGCCCAATAAGAACATCCCACGTCTTTTTGTGGAAGAAATTCTCACGCGACCATGCACGGCGTCCGGTTGACGCAATTCGTTTTTACTGGGAGGCCGAAAACACATGTAACAACACTGAACACCGTCGCTTCGAAACAGAAGAAGGTACGGATCTTGTTCTAGCGGTTTCCCACTCTGCCTACCATCAGAGAAGTCACTGGGCCGAGTAAAATGCCTTATACAAAACGTACTTTGACTGCCCTCGGCCTGGTGGTAAAACTGTCCTTTACTAGCTAATGGGGACTGTTTGCATGCTCAAAATTCTCGCAGTTCATCCATGCACATTCTGAGTGCTCTATCCTCTTACGGCCCATTGAAAATATTTGCGCGGAACCTGCTGTGGCATACAGATAGCTCCTCAGACCAAGGCTCACAGTCAGCAGTTACCGTTCCACACGCAAAAGTTCACATTCAAAATGGAGACGGTTAACAAAGAGGAAAAGCTGGCTTCACCTTTACAATCACTGATATGATTACCGTAATTGGCAACTAGTGTAAATCGAAAGGTAGATACATGACTGTTTCTGCGATTAATAGAATTTGCAGAATAAAATGAGATGTATCAGATTGGGATCAGACTAGCATCTCTTATCACATCCAACCCGTAATAAAAATTTTGGATGGGTGCTGTTTCGCCAATGGATTATGTTGTGACACCAATAATCAAATTTTCCGCAAGTGGAAAGATTTCATTTACGATTTGTATTTGTAAAATAAGAATATAGCCAGTCATTCTAAAAATGAAGGAATCTTACAAATGTCGTTAGTTTTAATCCTGATTCATTCTCTCACGTATTTTCAACTCCCTCATATATGTTCAAATGGTTCAAATGGCTCTGAGCACCATGGGACTTAACATCTGAGGTCATCAGTACCCTAGAACTTAGAACTACTTAAACCTAGCTAACCTAAGGACATCACACACATTCATGCCCGAGGCAGGATTCGAACCTGCAACCGTAGTGGTCGCGCGGTTCCAGACTGTAGCGCCTAGAATCGCTCGGCCACACCGGCCGGCCCCTCATATATGTTACCCACTTACTCACTCATCGTCGTAAGGATGGTTCCCCGGGTTTACTCACTCATTAAATACATCAACAGTTACCATGATACACACACAGTCTTAGCTAATGCATTCCGTGAATATTTATTGCTCACAAACAAGTATTCACATAACCTCTGTTGACTAAGGAAATTTATTCTTTCCTAGACAAAACGAAGTCCAATTTTATTTCTGCAATCCTCTACTGATAAGGACACAAACACTGGCAGGCATTTAATATAAATAATTAATAAAAAAACTGCAATAAACATGACAATTGAAGTATGATAAGGTGACTCATGAACAGCATTACTTCATATTAATTCTTGCACTAGAGGACGAACAATTAATTCAACAACACAAAATATCGTAAAGGCTTACCGACAATTATGCACAGATAACAGTAATTCTACTCATAATTTATATCATGGTAACACTGAATTTAAATGTACACTGACACAGTTCACGTAACATTGTACACAGTAAAATAAACGACATGCTGTGTTTCTGTAAGAGTGCTACCCACACGTATGTAACACAAAATTCTTAATAGAAAACGCATATACAGAGCTTTTTTTCTTTCAAAAATGCACATTACGTTCTTGGCGGAGAGGTCAACCGAAAAGAAAAAAACATACAAAAAGTCATTACGTTCTCCATTTTTACCTAACATTGTGCAACCTAATGTTAAACAAATTCTGTGTCACTACTGAATTTGGCTCTCGAAAATTGTACAGACACTGGCCACACGAAAAGAGGACTACGTAGATCAGTCCAAGGGGTGGGGGGTGGAGAGGAAGCTGTTATCCGTCGTCGTTGACTACTGGTAGTTGCGTGCATAGTACCAGGAGATTTCCAACGGCAGGTTCGTTCAATAAGCGGGCCAGCTTCCCCCATTAGAAGCGATTGTCCAGACAATGCGTCTGTCGGGTTGATGAGGCGACATAGCTAGCGTCAAGATAGGACAAGACAAAAGCCTCAGCTGCCAACATTGCATGGAATTTCTGAGTTTACTCATCAAAATAGAACATTCACATGTAGCTTCACTGGATCTGGTACACCGAACACGGAACTGAAGCTTCTCAATTGCACTGCCAGTAGTAAGGTGCTGATGCTATCCACAGAGAGCAAACTTGTTCGCGAAGTAGCGCTACCATGCGTAATGTTGATATACACAAGTGTTTGTCAAACCCGGATTGCTTCTCAGAGTCGACAGGTGATGACTTAAGGAAATTTGGCCAAAATCGTCTTTATCAGAAAAAAAGAAAACTTCATGGTGATCTGATTCTACAATATTTTATATCGCCGTCCTGCACAGAGATGTTTCCGCAATCTGTTCCCTGGTGTTGCGGAAGGTGCACGCAAAACAGATTTCTTGTTGCTGTATAGTCTGAGCATAAAGTCGAATGTGGCCACAACAGGAGTGACACCCTACTGTATGTCTCAACTCCACTTAGTACAGCTGAGATATTTTTACTGTCCGCACCAGCATAAAGGCACGTCGACTGCCTGCCGCCGAGACTGCTTCTCCAGGCGACTGGATGCCCCGTCGACCAAGCATCTTCACAGCAGTGAAAGGGAAAGTAGGCCTCGCCCGCCCAGTGTCCCCTGCTCGGTCTTGTCTGCCAGCCTCTCGCCCTCTTTGCACATCTGCTTGTCGTTATCTGGTTATCCGCAACGGAATCTCGTAGCGAGGCGTGTAAGTACCCGTCCAGCCAGTGTCCGCTGTTGTCACACATGCCACGTCTGCTCAGTACTCTAAAAGCTCAATTACTTTCTTACCCTAAGCTAAGGCTTCCATGTTACTTATAAGACATTAAGCAAATTACTCCATTGTGAATATATCCTGGAACACAAATTTAGCCTTGCTCCACCACTTTCTGAAGGTACTCTTCAACTACTAATTTATGTGTGATACCTTGTACACTCATCATTTCTCATAGAAGTCAGGCATATCTCCTAATATCGTGTCGGACTTCCTTTTGCCTCACATAGTGTAGCAACTCGAAATGGCATGGACTCAACAACTCGTTGGAAGTCCACTGCAGAGATACACTACTGGCCATTAAAATTGCTACACCACGAAGCTGACGTGCTACAGACGCGAAATTTAACCGACAGGAAGAAGATGCTGTGATATGCAAATGATTAGTTTTTCAGAGTATTCACACAAGGTTGGCACCGGTGGCGACACCTACAGCGTGCTGAAATGAGGAAAGTTTCTAACCGACGTCTCATACACAAACAGCAGATGACCGGCGTTGCCTCGTGTGAGGAGGAGAAATGCGTACCATCACGTTTCCGACTTTGATAAAGGTCGGATTGTAGCCTATCGCGATTGCGGTTTATCGTATCGCGACATTGCTGCTCGCGTTGGTCGATATCCAATGACTGTTAGCAGAATATGGAATCGGTGGGTTCAGGAGGGTAATACGGAACGCCGTGCTGGATACCAACGGCGTCGTATCACTAGCAGTCGAGATGACAGGCATCTTATCCGCATGGCTGTAACGGATCGTGTAGCCACGTCTCGATCCCTGAGTCAACAGATGGGGACGTTTGCAAGACAACAACCACCTGCACGAACAGTTCGACGACGTTTGCAGCAGCATGGACTATCAGCTCGGAGACCACGGCTGCGGTTACCCTTGACGCTGCATCACTGACAGGAACGCCTGCGATGGTGTACTCAACGACGAACCTGGGTGCACGAATGGCAAAACGTCATTTTTTCGGATGAATCCAGGTTCTGTTTACAGCATCATGATGGTCGCATCCGTTTGGCGACATCACGGTGAACGCACATTGGAAGCGTGTATTCGTCATCGCCATACTGGCGTATCACCAGGGCTGATGGTATGGGGGTGCCATTGGTTACACGTTTCGGTCATCTCTTGTTCGCATTGACGGACTTTGAACAGTGGACGCTACGTTTCAGATGTGTTACGACCCGTGACTCAACCCTTCATTCGATCCCTGCGAAACCCTACATTTCAGCAGGATAATGCACGACCGCATGTTGCAGATCCTGTACAGGCCTTTCTGGATACAGAAAATGGTCGACTGCTGCCATGGCCAGCACATTCTCCAGATCTCTCACCAACTGAAAACGTCTGGTCAATGGTGGCCGGGCAACTGGCTCGTCACAATACGCCAGTCACCATTCTTGATGAACTGTGGTATTGTGTTGAAGCTGTACCTGTACACGCCATCCAAGCTGTGTTTGAGTCAATGCCCAGGCGTATAAAGGCCGTTATTACGGCCAGAGATGGTTGTTCTGGGTACCGATTTCTCAGAATCTGTGCACCCAAATTGCGTGAAAATGTAATCACATCTCAGTTCTAGTATATTTGCCCAGTGAATACCCGTTTATCATCTGCATTTCTTCTTGGTGTAGCAATTTTAATGGCCAGTAGTGTATTAAGCCATGCTGCCTCTATAGCTATCCGTAATTGCCTGAGTATTGCGGTGCAGGATTTTGTGCTCGAACTGACCTCTCGATTACCCCTCATAAAAGTTCGATAGGATTCATTTCGGTCGATCTGGGTGGCCAAGTCATTCGTATGAATGGTTCACAATGTGCTTCAAATCAAGCACGAACAATTATGGCCTAGTGAAATAGCCCATTGTCATCTAATGATAATTCTTTCGTTGTTTGAGAACATGAAGTCCATGAAAGGCTAAAAATGGTGTCCAAGCAGCCGAATATAACCATTTCTAGTCAATGATAGGTTCAGTTTGGCCAGAGAACACAGTCCATTCCATGTAAACATAGCCCACACCATTATGAAGCCACTGCCAGTTTGCACAGTGCTTTCTTGACAACTTGGGTAAGCGGCTTCGTGGGGTCCTCGTCACACTCTAACCGTACCATGCGCTCTTAACAACTGAAACCGGGACCCATCTAACCTAGCCTAGGGTCCAACCGATAGGGTCATGAGCGCAGGAGATGCCTCGCAGATGTGCTGTTAGCAAAGGCACCCAAAGACACTAGTGTCTGTCGTCTGCTACTATAACCCACATTCCGCCGCACTGTCGTACCGGATACGTTCCTCACACGTCCCAAGTTGAGGTCTGCGGGCATTTCACGCAATGCTGCTTGTCTGTTAGCACTGACTACACCTCGAAAACGACGCTGCTCTCCGTCCTTAAGTGAAGACCGTCAACCAGTGGTGACAGCTAATGCTTGAAATTTGCTATTCTCGGCACATTCTTGACACTGAGTATTTCGGAATACTGAATTCCCTAACGATTTCCAAATTGGAATATCCCATGCCTCCAGCTCCAACTACCACCCCACATTCAGAGTCTGTTGTTCCCGTTTCGTGCAGCCATAATGACGTTAGAAACCTTTTCCAATTAATCACCTGAGTACAAATGACATGTCCGCCAGTGATCTGACCTTTTATACCTTGCGTATGCGATAACACCGTCATCTGTATCTGTGCATACTGCTATCGTATGGCTTGTCACTTAAGTTTATATTAACTATAAATATTACTCTACAATAATCAAAATATTATAACCAAAACTAAACTTAGGTCTCGAGGCAAACACTGTTAGTCAGACTACTGTTAGTCAACGGTATTGGTTGGGTTCTTGGTGAATCAATTGGTTAGTAAAAACGTACATAACTCACCTTTACAGTGCATGCGTCCTGTTAACGGTTTTATATTCTCTTAACCCCGGTGGTCTCGTGTCCATTATCACCGACGCTCGTACAACTTGCAAATGGAAGTTAAAATTTACAACTATGTCTTCCCAGCAGTAGAAAGTAATAAACAATGTACAAAAGTCATGGACATGACAAACGTAAAAGAGATAAAGAAAACTTACGCGAGACTCATAAACCTCTTTCACTTAACAAAAAATATCTCTCACTGAAAAAAAAAAAAGTTGTGTTGACCAAAGAAATTCCTACCCAGCTTTCGATGATTGCTTTAATAACGGACTGCCCTTCAGGTTCACTGCATCAATACTATGTCCAATATTTCACCTCACAATCGGATTCATCATTATTTTGAGCACTATTTATACACGTGTCGCGGTGTTCTATTTCTTCCATATTATCGTGGACTCACCATTTTCATTTCTCCCTTTTACTTTCCCAGACACTTGCTTTACTCTTTCCGTGTCATCCTTCTTGTTCGCCACTCGCATACTATAGTTCTTGCAGTAACCCCAGAAATTCCTTAACATCCCTCTTACCTCGAGTAATAAAGACTCTTTTGCAGCTGGTGGGTAACTTTTCATGACGTATCCGTATGGCATCTGAAGCATTAAATGGGGTGTCAAGAAACTGGTCTTTATTTTCCATCTCTGCCAAAATTTTGAGGGGGGTTATCATCATGATATTGTTCTAAACTAGAGCTCTATAACATCTCCAGCCAAAAAAGCTCACCTACCCTCCTCATGCGCTGTACTTTGTAACAACGCTATTCTGAATCTCATCGCCGCATCGTGATAAAGCTAAACACAAAAAAAACTAAAATTTGTGACAGGGTAGGAGGAAAGCCAAGCGCTCTGATGCATCGTTTTGCCATCACCTAAAAAAACCTTCAACTTCTGCATCGATAATAAGTGTTTATAGGGCTCCCCTTCTCGGCACTCAACGAGACTTTTTGTCGCACGAATCGGTTCTTTCTCAGCGACTTGGTTTGTACCTTCTACCCTCTGTTCATTGCGGCCTATTCCACATGCCCTCTTACATTTAAGTTCCGCCGGTTCGCGGTGGTTAATCTGAAATTGTTTTATGGTTTTTCTCATACATCACTCCGCCTGAGGCGTCCTTCGTCTTACTCTGTCTTCTTTGCCAGCCTTGTGCGTCTCCATCTTAGTGATTCGGTTCTCCTTTTCACTTGGTTGTCGTTCTCTGTTGCTGGTTCGCTGCTGCGTCCTCATCATTCGTTCCAACCGAGCCCCGATATCTGTTAGGTGTCCTCTGACCCTTATTAGTACCTCGAATTTTTTTCGTTCCACCTTTAGTCTTTCTCCTCTCTCTTTATCCCCTTTCTGTATCACCTCTTTATCTGCCCTTGCTAAATACTCTGATAACTATCAACAATACATCACTCTGTTGCCCAGTAAGACTCTTCTTCTTCATAGGTCACCAGTCCAGGTGAACATCGAGATGGTACTCCGTGTTGCCTTTCATGCTTTCTGAGATGAAAAGGTTAGTGTAGGAGAGTAATTCATGGTGGATCACATCAAACTAGTCAGAAGATTGACGACTCAAAGATTTCATGAATTAAAATACTTTCAAATATTTTGTCGCAGTAGCAAAGGCACATGTTCTAGCAACTCAGGTATTTCGTCAGAAAACATTGTAAGGTTCTCCGTTGAACCTGGTATTACGAATATGAGGCCCTAACAAACAGTCATCAACAATGCTGGCCAAATGTCGACAAAAAATCTTTGTAGAAAACATGACTGCACAATTGCGTGCGGATTTTCTGCATCTCACATATGTTGATTGAAAAAATTTTCAATCTGATCGCCTTGAAATGAAGCCTTATCCGTGAACACCACATTTGCCCCGATGGCACTAAACTGAGGGTTGGCGCATTGTCGAATGAACCATTCACAGAAGTTTACCTCTGCAGGAAAATCAGTTGCTGATAGTGCCTGCAAATGCTGTACTTGGCACTGATACAGCGGGTTTGCATGTTGCACACCCCAGGCAGCTAACTGTCTTAACGCCGACACTAGGGTTTCGGCAACTGCACGAAGAAGTTCCTCCTCCAGTTGAAATGTCCTCTATAGAGTCCGCATAAATGTACAGTCATGCTCAAAAGTATCCGAACCACCTGAATTGCATTTCGCTTGATTCGTATGCAACCCACATAACGCAGCTGTCTAGCAGGTCCTCTAATCGCTCCTTGGTACAGTCGTTTGACTATTGAAAATGGTTCCAACAAGTCACCACTGGAAAACACTACTCTGTATCGTAATGACGCTAGATGTAAAGTAATACTACGATACTACAAATATCAGGGAACACCTAATCGCTGGTAAGACTGTCCTTAAGGCTTGTAAGCCCACATTTGTTACAATAAATGACATACCTGAAATGTTACCACTCTCATTATTACGTCAGATAGGTAATGCATGTAGTAAGTTCGTCGTATTCATGATTTCCTCTTCAAAGTAACCTACCGTACTTGTTATTTAACACAAAATGATATTAAAAATTTAAGTTATTCACGAGCAGCTAATAGAGAATATGCATGAACTTCAAATGACACGACGAACCGTCTCGTTCTGCATATGGATTCAAACCCAGGTCATGCAGACTAAGCAAAGATTTCGTGACTGACGGAAACTAACAGACATTCCTGATTAGGCATAGAGAGTGATATACCTCCATTTTAGAGAGTATCAATTAGCAAATACAAACTTTAAATTACACAACGCAAACATTTTTAACGGACGCGAATTCCTACCCAGTACCTATTGTCCCCGTTAACGAACTACGAGAGATGTTAAATACTGCTTCTTAACAAGTAACTTACTTGAAATGCCGTAAGGTAAAGCTTTGTGTTGGACCTTCTCTGCCAAGTAGACGTTAGATTGAGCCACAATAAAGTCTGGAGTGGCGACATGTAGAAACTCTATCACCAGTAACCTTTCTTATACTAGTTATATATTTCTAGTGACGAAACAAACGCTATGTAGGCTCACAGGAGACTTATTCCATCTTTTATCTGATCTTCTGTATGTCGATAAAATTGGTTCTGAACTGGGAATGCAACTCAGACCGCCCTTAACGCGGAATTTGATCCCTTCATGACAATACAGCTCGGCTACAATTTGTTGTTTGTTCAGAACTGCAGATTCCTCAACATCTCCACATATCACGCGTGAATGGGCTCGAATCCTTGCCCGGCACTAAAAATTTCATTATGTGTTATCAAGCTCTAGCATGAGAACACCTATCTGGTGGTGGATAATAATTTCGATTTTTAATGTATTTTCATTCGTTGTCAACACTAATGATATTTGACGTTTTTTACTCCCAGTGAGACACAGAACTATTTGCGAGATGTTATTCCGGGCTGCTGGTGGAGAAAAATTCCGTAGCTGACGTCTCTTTGTGTGTAGTCAACAACGATATATGTGGAGCTCTATTCCCAGTCAGCACTGAACTCTTCGTCATATTATTTCTAGTTCAAACATGCTCACATGTCGCTGCTGGTGCAACAAACCCATATTTAACGTTCGTTTTCTCTAGAATATAACAGCGATAGGTACCGGGTTGGAATCCTGGGAACGAAAAAATTAATGTTTCGTCTCGTCATTTCAGTTAAAACATCTAGCTACTGTCGAGAAAATCCGATATGTCACAGTTGATTGTGCTTATATATCTATCCAATTAGGTTCTGGGTTCGAATCCTTACCGCATTTCAAGTAAGTTACTTGTTAAGAAGCAATATTTAACATCTCTCGTGGTTCGTTAACAGGGACAATAGGTGCTGGGTTGGAATTCGCGTCCGTTAAAAATGTTTGCGTTATGTAATTAAAGTTGATATTTGCTAATTGATACTCTCTAAAATGGAGGTATATCACTCTCTCTATGCGTAATCAGCAACGACTTTTAGTTTCCGTCAGTCACGAAATCTTTGCTTAGTCTGCATGACCTGGGTTTGAATCCATATGCAGAATGAGAAGGTTCGTTGTGTCATTTGAAGTCCATGCATATTCTCAATTAGCTGCTCGTCAATAACTTAAATTTTTAATGTCATTTTGTGTTAAATAATAAGTACGGTATGTTACTTTGAAGAGGAAATCATGAATACGACGAACTTACTACATGCATTACGTATCTGACGTAATAATGAGAGTGGTAACATTTCAGGTATGTCATTTATTGTAACAAATGTGAGCTTACAAGCCTTAAGGACAGTCTTACCTGTGATAAGGTGTTCCCTGATATTTGTAGTATCGTAGTATTACTTTACATCTAGAGTTATTATGATACAGAGTAGTGTTTTCTAGTGGTGACTTGTTGGAACCATTTTCAATAGTCAAACGACTGTACCAAGGAGCGATTAGAGGACCTGCTAGACAGCTGCGTTATGCAGGTTGCATGCGAATCAGGTGAAATTCAATTCAGGTCGTTCGGATACTTTTGAGCTTGACTGTACATAAAAGTTATATTTTTATGAAGTTAGGTATAATATTGATGTTACTTTATGTTAACAAAATGTTGCTTGTGGTGGGTGAATAATTACAAAGGTTTAAATCTCATAGCATGTACTAACTTCACCGAAGATTGCAAAAACAGTTTTCTCGAAATAGGAATAATAATAAGAGATGACTTCGTGGAGATGCCTGCTTTTTGACACTGTACCAATCTAGATGTCTAAATTGCATCTCTGCTCTGCAGGTATACACGGGCAGCCAAAAGATACACAAAGGATTAAGTCTTGAACTTTCAGTCACATACAAAAATGGTGAGTGCATTCAGTATTAAATAATTACGTATCAATCACATTAGGAATATTTTTAATCTTGATTCTCAGAATGTATAGCGCATCAGAATAGATTCTTTGCCGTCGGTGCCTGTGCTCCTGACCTAACAATACAGCGATAGGAATCAGATTCCTGTACAGTCAATTAGTCGTACAGAACAATGAAGGAATTCATACACCTCTGATCCAACCCAAGAAGAAGATAAAGAGAGAAGTGGACATCGAACACAAATATATGAGTAACTGCATACAAATTACCTACCTGTCTATCTATGGAAATGAGTCTCTGGACGTAGAAGTTCAATTAATTTTAGTTCTGATGTTACACCTCCTCCTTCTAGGCCTTCCACAGTCGCGATATTAGGATTAAACGTCCGAGGATCGCCGGCCGCGGTGGCCGTGCGGTTCTGGCGCTGCAGTCCGGAACCGCGGGACTGCTACGGTCGCAGGTTCGAATCCTGCCTCGGGCATGGGTGTGTGTGATGTCCTTAGGTTAGTTAGGTTTAAGTAGTTCTAAGTTCCAGGGGACTTATGACCTAAGATGTTGAGTCCCATAGTGCTCAGAGCCATTTGAACCATTTCGTCCGAGGATCCCTGAGACGACGATCAATCCTTCAAACGACCTCCTGTCGGGGAACCGTCGTTCTGGAAATCGCTCCAGATACAAAAGTTGAGAGCAAGGCCTTTACCATCTGCTAATCCGTTAAGAAAATGGGCATCTGCCAACTGCGCATTTGAGTACGCCGCGATTGCACTGTAGTGGAAACAAAATCCGTGATTAACACTAAACAGCTGACGCTACTTGCTTGTTACTAGTAGAGCAATGAAGTTAGCTCGTGTCAACATTCGAAATGAAGTAGGTCATATGTCAAAATTACTTTCATTCAATAGGAACACCAGATAGTCGCGGTGAATCTAAGAATTACAACTTACAGTCCTAGCAAACATAACCAAGAAAGTATTTTCAACATTCCACTTGAGAAAAAGTTTTATACAATCCTGATACTTTCTGTTTCTGTGTGCTCCCCTTGATTAATTTGCTTATGAAGAGAATTTAAAAATGAACTCTACTATGTGTGAGGATTGTTTCGTGCAAGTTTGGCCCTAGCTTTTTGTTGCACCATGTATTTTTTTGACTATTTTCCTACATGCGGCGTGAGAAATTCGCACTGGATTTTAACACGCTATTTTAAAGTAATTAACACCACAGAATCCGTGAGAAACTAACGCCCTTTTATAGTTCTGAATAATGACAGCATTCGAAATAACTTTAGGTGTTGGGATAAGCGTATTTGTGATAATGTAGAGAAAACATCTTTAAAAAATTACCCGAACGACGTGAAACAATAATCACGAATTAATGATACGTCCTTTTGTATACATCACCATGCATTAATTTTGTAATTTCCAACTTTCGACCGTAATATTTACATTTACCTGTTGCTGAAGTTAAGTTTAATGAAAAATACGAATATAAAATACAAAGAAGTAAATAAATGTGAAATTCCTAGGTTAGAACCTAGTGTCTGCAGCTTTCCTGATACGTCACTAACGCCACAATGACCTCTAACTGTATTTTGAAATTTTAATTGCACTTCGTAGTTTATGTAACTACGTTAGGCCGTAGTAGCAATAAATAAAGCACAATTAAAGGCGACAGTGACAAATATGTTTGTGTTTCGGAAAGTATATTTGTTTAGAATAGTCATCTTGTACAAGGGACAGAGATAATGGACTACCGCAGAGATCTCGGTTATTATCTATGACAAATTATCCAATTAATAAGTACTTTAAAACAAAGAAAATGGTATTTGTACTAAGATAATACGAAAAGGGAGTCTCTTATTCGTGATCAATAAGTTAGCTTCGTAAAATATAGGTATGAAGGTGGGAATGCATGAGGTCCTTTTGCTTACGATAGTTAAAAATCTCTTTTATGTTAAAATTTTCCACAAATTGAAAGTTTTAGCGCAAAATCTATATGCAGTGTGAGAATCCGGTTAAAAATCTTTCTAACGATACTTGATTCATCCCTGTGCGATTAGTATTTGTTGAGAAGATGGGATATTCACTTGAAGAATAATATGTGTATATGATAGTCGAATATATACTTCATTTGTTTCATTGAAATGAGGGTATAAATGGTCATCGCGGTGACATCAGTCGTATCATGTCCATACCTCCAAGAAATCCAAGACACACGTTTTCTACGGAACCACTGGAATACAAAGAGCTAGGGTGGCTAATGAACAAATTATTGTGCTTGTACTAGTGCTCTATTTGAAGTAACAATGCGGAACTGAAATACACGTCGAGCTGCCTGGCGCAATTTTCCTAGATTGTTTTCCACCAAAAACGTAAAACAATGTAATTGTTTGTCCTAAGATCACGGATAGGGGAACGAAATGTAACGTGCGTCAAATAAGTGATAATTATGTCAGAAACAAGATACACTTTTTCTCAGATCAAATTCCTAGTAAGAGATACTCAAATATTATTCGCTTACGTCGTAATGCCCCAATTTCGGAAGTTTTAATTGTCATAACTTATGTGGGCACCACGTATGGTGTAGGTGACCTAATTTAAACTTTACCTGGTGACTACAGAGTGGAAATGCACTTGTCTAATTGACGAGCACTTTGTAAAAAGTTTTGCGCAGGGCTTCCCTGTTCAGGTAAATTGTGCTGCAGAACAGAGAGTTACCCCCTCCTCGCCCACGCCCTTCCCCTCTCTGTCCCAGACTCTTCTGGGGAAGCCTGTTCCGTAAGTTAATTAACTACCCGTTACCGTTAATTTACGGCGGCGCTCAGAATGAGCGTAACGCTGCATAAAAACCTCACTGTTGGGGACGGCAGCCGCGTGTTGTGCAAGAAGAGACTGAGTCTGCATCGCCCAGTGCTCTCAAAACCTATAAAACTGGCTGAACTAGGAAACTGCTTTTTGGTTTTACCAGTTTGCTGTCAAGAAGTTTGTGAAAGCAGTGGTTAAGCTGAACCCACAAGTCAAGAAAAGAAAACAACCAACTGTGAAGACACCACTTGACGATCCTGTACGTAAAGAACCTAAAAGGCATAATCGAAATAGATTTCGTGTGCTAAATCCAAAAATTTCTTGGTTTTGGTTATGAAAGTAAATATTGAAACAACGAGCTGATAGATGTGTTACAGTATCATTCTGTAAATCGTGATTTCAGAGTACCAACTCTAGAATATCAGCAAAAGAATTACATAAAATAAAATGAGTCAATACACATTTAACTAATTTATGAATAAGAGGAACTGAAAATTAAACATTTATCCAAATTTTATGTATTATATTGAATTAATGTGACTGTACATGAATTCTAGAAACTAAAACCCGGAGAGTTTCTTACCATCTTCTTCTTGAATTTATTTGTTAAGAAATTATCCCATAGAATTTCTTCATTAAAAGAGTAAACTACCGCTAGCAGATATTCTCTGAAGAGTCGTATAGAAACGGACCACAAGCTTATATAACAGATAATTAACTTCGGTGGATGACGATGGGTGACAATCCTGAAAACGTAAAGAAATTTGGCAGAGGCATCCTGCCGTTGAACAAGTCCAAGCACAATATTGACCAAAATTATAAAATCAGACCATCGCTACCTGCAAGTATCCACTCATGTCGTCAGGCATTTTACAAAACTGTGCGCCTATAAGGTTTTGTGAAATGGTAGACTACCACGCTGCACGCACCCTCTGTGAAACCATGACCCCTCGAGTAGATATTATATTTTCATTTTGCCTTGGCACAGCTCTTCATGGCGTGAAATGCGTAGGATGCCCATAAAGTACTGCAATCGTTTTAGAATGCTCGTATCTTTTGAAACTACTGGAGATAGAGCAGCTCTGACAGATATTTTTCTATTATTCCAAAATGTCAGTGTCCTCGTCGCTCGTAGAACATCAAGACAGATGAAACTTCCTGGCAGATTAAAACTGTGTGCCGGACCGAGACTCGAACTCGGGACCTTTGCCTTTCGCGGGCAAGTGCTCTACCATCTCTCGCTGCGAGAGCTTCTGTAAAGTTTGGAAGGTAGGAGACGAGGTACTGGCAGAAGTTATGCTGTGAGGACGGGGCGTGAGTCGTGCATGGGTAGCTCAGGTGGTAGAGCACTTGCCAGCGAAAGGCAAAGGTCCTGAGTTCGAGTCTTGGTCCGGCACACAGTTTTAATCTGCGAGGAAGTTTCATATCAGCACACAGTCCGCTGCAGGTTGAAAATCTCATCAAGACAGATATTCGACTTCTGCCCATGTACCGGTCAACACTGCAGCGTCAACGGTTCTGAAGGTAGAAATGTCATTAGCGTCGTGCTCACGTAGTCCTCGAAGCAACCCTAGCAAAAGAAATCCAACGGCGCTGGGGCCATGCGATGGGACCAACACGACCCAACCGCCTCTCTTAATCTTGCTTCCTGCAGTTCGGGTGGTGCATGACGAACTGACTTATGGGAGTTGCGTTGAAATGCAGCTTTCACTCTGTCAACACGTGCCTGAGACACAGGAGGACGTCCACTTCAAGGAAGAACTTTAATACTACCTGTCCCCTTAAAATTTGTGAACCATCTAGCTATACTTGTTTTTGTCGTTGGTGGCCCCCGATACCGCCGTCGATAACACCGCAGTACCATCGTCACAAAAAAATGGTTCAAATGGCTCTGAGCACTGTGGGACTTAACATCTGAGGTCATCAGTCCCCTAGAACTTAGAACTATTTAAACCTAACTAAACTACGGACATCATACACATCCTTGCCCGAGGCAGGATTCGGACCTGCGACCGTAGCGGTCTCTCGGTTTCAGACTGAAGCGTCTAGAACCGCTCAGTCACAACGGCCGGCCACCATCGTCACAGCTTTGGACTCAGTGGTGTGTACATAGTTCCGCGTAGTCAGCCCGTACACAACTTTCCCACTAGAGCGCGCCCCGCTAAGGACAACAGCGCAGGCGCAGCTCTCGTCCGTCTCCGCACTACGAGATGGCGCTGTCTTAGAGACGGACAAAATTCTGCTTCCGCCGATCCACGTATTCATATGTAACGCAGCCAATGAGATTGCTGCTAACGTGGAACCTTTTCTCCTCGCGGATCACACTCGCGCAGTGATACCTGAACGCTCGAGGTATTATCACGAATGTACAGACCTCCGATTAGTCAGTCTGCATCAGTCTGCATTAGTCTGTAGTCAAGTTTCAGTCTGCGCCTAATAAGATTACCATATCCTGTACATAGCCATGAAGATAAATGACTAGACGCTTTGTCAAGTATCAGAGATATGTGAGAACAAGAAGACCAAAGGAACTTCAGATTGTCAATTGTAAACAGCATCCAGAATCAAGTTACGTAATGTCTATCCTTTTTATTATTTTAATAAATATGTGTGAAAATTAATCAAGTTCTGCTTGAAGTTGGTCACCGTCAATCTGCTACTCTAAGCGTGCAAGTGGCATTTCTATCGTCTGACCTAACGGCAGAAGATAAATACGCCACGATAAGACCACGAGACATATTGCTGACACTCGCCTACCTCGTTAGAGCGACAAGTCAAATAATCTGATGGTGTGTGTACCCAAGGTCTTACAGTACGCACACCACACTCAGTAGACCAGACGATATGTATATCGTTTGCTTTTCACCAATTTAAGTCACTCCAAGTCAAACCTGCAATACAGGCCAAATTAAAAACGCTTTGAAACTTTTTACAAAAGACCAAGACGCTCTATTGTTAATAGTCTCCTAGTTATGATTTTTTGGAGCTGATAGTTCAATTTGATGAAAACGTTGTATTAAAAAAATTTTTTTTTCGGAACATAATAAATATTAATGTCACATACAATGACATGACGTTAATATCTGATTCACCGGTAGGGAAACGCTTAACAAATCTTTCTTTGAAATTTCTTTCACATTGTACGAAAATTGTTACTTGAAGCAGGTTTGAGTTCACTGTTTTAATCTTATTCCATGCCATGATTTCACAATTTGTTTGTTCCATAATATTTGACACTTGTGTTAATAGTCTCCAGCTTCTTTGTAACTTACGTTATAATATCTTGACCTTCTAGTGGGAGTATTTGCAGAACGTTTTATAGGCTCCCACAGAAATTATCCATAAATGGATAATTACATTGTTTATGTTGGCTGGGCCTGCAATAACCGTACCAGGTACGAGCCGTGCTGCACGCAGACCATTCGTCGAGGCACCTCAGTCTGCCAAGAAATAGTGTATGGATTTAACATGCCTATCCCAACACGTCATGTGAGTTATTTGCATTTTTACAGGAAACGATGGAGGTTTCCTGGCTTATTATTTGCTGATTGTGCCAAACTTATGTTCTCATACATGATTACAAACGCCTTTCTACCACATCCAAACAACGAAAATGTCGTTTACGTATAAATTATTAGTACTAATTTCCTTAGTTTGTGATTCTGGCCACGTTCAACGGCAGACATCCTCTATGTTATTTTTCTGATCTTGACGATCATCATCATAGACTGTAAATAATTAGTCGTAGTATAAGACTGAGGTGCGTAACCGAAATAAAAACATATAAGGCGTACGGAATTATCAACCAGGAATAGAGCTTTTTTGTATCATCCGACTTATGACTCTTCAGTGCGGCCCCCCACAGATTCTTCTCTTGTGCCAACTTCTTCACCTCAGAGTAGCACCTACACCCTATGTCCTCAGTTATTTCCCTACAGTTTTTACCCCCTATTGCTCTTTGATTACATTTTACCCTTAATTTTAATCCAACCCCTGGATCTATCTTTTATTTCCGCCATTGCTTCTTAGATCGAAAGAACAACCAGTAAAAGCTACAGACTGCAGCCGATGAGGAAGCCACCATTCTGTCTTGCAACGTATAGGGGTCTAGGATTCTGGGGAATACCAGCGTTCGCGGTGAAGAAGAAGTGGAATATATTAAAATGTCTTAAAGATTATTATTTTTTTCCCGAACCATGGATTTTCCACAGGTAGCTGAAGGACGACAAAGCAACATCTGCCCAGGGCTGACTGCGGTTGGCTTTGTGGTCGGAAAGGTCGGAAAGAAAGTGGGTCTTCCCTGCGTGACACCTGTTGAATTCAAGTCAGTCAGCCGTTTTCCGCTTTTACGGTCAAGATGCGGTACATTCCGTTCCTTACAACCGTCGGAACTGAAGCAGTGCATGCAAGAAGTTGTAGTCGCACTTGCCCAGCTTACACTAGTATGAAATTTGGCTTTGGGGTAGTTAACAGCTTCCAGTGTGCTTATGTCACAAATTTCCCAGCTGAGAGCAAAGTAGAACTCTACTGTCGAAGTTTATTTGAAACTCACAATGAAATAACTTACGTAAAAGTATCAATTTCACCATCGAACATGAACAAAATAATAAATAATCTCTCTAGAGCTCGAAATCACAAGAAATGGACCAATGCACGAATACTACATCAAACGAAAGCAGACAACTTCAGACTGTATAATATACAATAGCTCTTGTCATTCGAGAGGGCACAACGAGGCATATTTTCGAACCTGTACAAGGAGACTAATAAGGTACCTACTGACTAAAGGAAACGTTACATCTGAATTAACACACTATCAAGAGTAGCTAAAAACAATGATTAAAATCCCGCTTGGAAAATACATGCAAATGAAAATAAAATACAAGCTAGCATTACGCTAACAAGGGCAAATTATGGCAAAAACACAAAATTCACTATAATGTGATGTTGGGGAAAAATTACAGATAAAATCGTATTTCCACTTCAAAAAATCAGCCTAAAATGAGGTTAATAACACATTACAATCACAAATTTGTAAAAATATAGTAAAATCCATAAATTTTCCGGCCCAGTTGTTTATATGTTAAAATACGAACAAAAGTAAGAAAACGTGCATAGGACAGATAGGGAGAAATTTCAAAACAAGATTTAAAGAGCATCTGAATTTGGTTTGCAGGAACCTTTCTTCATTCAGTTCACGCTTAAAAGAATAAAACCACACTGCCAACGCAAGACACATGGTCCGTAAGTCCTATCAATATTTTGCCGAAAAAGACAGCTTGCTAAACATTTTGGAATGAATAGAAATTTTCGCATACTTAATGAAACATCCAGATCGTCGAAAACCACACTAGTATTCTTTACCATACAACATATTTCATAGTTCTGTTAACAGAGACAGTAAAAATTAGAAGAAGTGTATGATATACATGGAAGTGTAATATGACCGGTGGCACTACAGACTTACGCAGAATATTGCTCTAACGCGGGCCCCATCATGTTATTAGGCCCAAAAAATTAGCAGACAACTGTTTAAATTTGCTTCTTGTCCCTATTTTGTGTAACGTCCACACAGCAGTTGTTTTAAATAGAAAATACTGCAGAGCTTTCGTGAAAACACGGTGTCAGGAAGGCATTTCAAACATTTTTCTGGTCTTAAAAGTGTATTAAATCCAGTGACACGACACATTTGCCCTCGTTAATGTGACTTTGTTTGTGTTACATTGTTTTGAGTAACCAAGAAGCGAAATATGTGATATGCAAAGGCTTCTTTCGTAATCCAACATTTTCCTCAATACGGAATGACGAAACTGATATTCCTTCTATATCCTCTTTCTGAAAATGCCGAGAACATATTTTGCTATGTAGTATTTCCTTCTCAGAGCGTTCAACCAGAACTATCTTCGAGTAGTACTGATAAGAAAAAGTCAAACTACAGAAATAAAACCACTACAGTAAAGGTAACTAGCGCAACTAAAATTCGTGTATATAAAGAAAATGTCGCTTGAAAGAGTCCACTTACAGATAAAACGGATTAACTTACGCTTTAGATTATAAACTGAATGACTAATAAATTAAACTTGTAACTGATGCAAGCTGGTATTTTTTATCAAAAAATCTACCAAAAGCTAATGTTTGAGGTTACTATCACGACGGACGTCGGTCTCAAGTTTGTGACTTCATGACAACTCTCCTTATCATACCTCCATGATGGTTTATAACAAATAATAATCTTTGCATGTGCATCCACTAACAACTACACATTCTCGCAAGAATTCAGTATTGATTATATCTATATGGGACACCCTGTATATGCACATACATGCAGTCATAAATCATGTGATCACGTTATTGTATGACTGTTACGAAAGACCATATTTGCAAGTCATATTACGATAATATAGAAAACCACATATTCGTTACACACTATACTTTATAAATAACATATCAAATATCTATCTTCTTAATAAAGGAACCGCTGAGCATGGACGAATGCTAAAAGTAATCCAATTTAATAAATTAAAATCAAAAAGCAACTTACGACAGATTCAGTGTTATTATTATTATTATTATTATAACATATTGTCAAGAAGAAAAGGATTATTGTGGCAACAGCAGAACAGAGCGTAGCAAGCGAAGTTAGTCATTTCGCTGCAAGACTGTCTAAAACGAATAGTGCACTTTTGAATTCAAGTGCAAGAACAAATGCAACGATAAAAATCAGAAAGGGAGATTAGAAACGGAGCGCACTCTCAGATGGGGGGGGGGGGGGAGATAGACTAGAAAATAGGCCGTGACCTTTTCAAAGTAGCCGTTCTAACATTCGTCTTTAGTGATTTAATGAGACAAACCTGTGTGCCGGGACGAAGATTTAAATCGCCATCATCCTCAATGAGAATCCAGTGCCTTACCACACAAAATTTGTAAGAATTCATCAGAAATTTGATCAAAATTAGCCTCGCAAGACAAGAGCTTTTACCCTAAGTAGATTCATCAATTACCTGCATTGAACAAAATCGAATAAGGAGGAGTAAAGGTACTTGACGTCATGAGGAAATCTAAAACTTGTGATGAAGTTGCCGTAGATCTGAGTGGATCTTTTACTCAACAATTCAGTAGTCTGCATACAGAGTTAGGTGAGAGAGTGCACTACAAACTGATATAAAAATTGGGACTAGATAATAAGGGCCCGGGTAAACGTCTTTCACTAATAACCAAATGTGCTCCGTCCCAGGTTCGAACTCCATCACTGCTTAAATTTTGAATAAATTAGCAGCAATGGCGGTGGCCTCTGAAGACTTCCAGCATAATAAACCGTCACATTGTGCCAACAGCCTTGTCAATGAGGTCGTAGGAGCGGACACACGCCCACTCTTGCCCTAGGGGTGGGAAACTATCTCTAAATGCGGAAGAACCAGCAATGGTCAATTGCATGAAGACGCAGAAGGCAGTGCAAATCACTACATTAAAGGCACATAACGTGTAACCACAGGACATGTGGCCTGTAATCGAAAAAGTGACTTCTCGCCAGTGGTGAAAGATTCCGGACTATCCACCATACGGATCTCCGGAAGGGGAATGCCAAGGGGGAGGTGACCATGAGAAAAAGATTGAATAACCAACGAAAGTATAACGTTTCTCGAGTCGAGACGTGGTATGCCAGAAATTTGATCTTGCCAGAGAAGTTAGAAAATCTGAAAAGGGAAATGCAAAGGCACAATCTAGATGTAGAGGGGTTCAGTGAATGAAATGGAAAGAAGACAAGGATTTCTGGTCAGACGAGTATAGAGTAATATCAACAGCAGCAGAAAATGGTATAATGGGAGTAGGATTCGTTATGTATAGATTCAGTTACTGTGAACGGTTCGGTGATAGGGTTGTCCTCAGCAAAATCGACAGCAAAACAATACCGACAACTAAAGCTCAGGTGGAAATGATGACGTCACAAGCTGAAGATAAAGAGATTGTGAAAATATACGATGATATTTTCTCTGGGTAATTCAGTATGTAAAGGGAGGCGAGAATCTGATAGTTATGGGGGACAGGAATGTGATTGTATGGGAACGTGCAGAAGAAAGGGTTACCGGAAAATATTGACTTGGTACTAGGAATGAAAAAAGAGAAAGACTTATTGAACTCTGAAATAAATTTCAGCCAGTAATAGCGAATACGCTCTTCAACAGTCACAAGAGGAGCAGCTATACTTGGAAGATACAGGAAGATAGTGTCGGAAGTTCCATGCGGCTTTTCGCGGATGATGCTGTAGTATACAGAGAAGTTGCAGCATTAGAAAATGCAGCTAAATGCAGGAAGATCTGCAGCGGATAGGCACTTGGTGCAGGGAGTGGCAACTGACCCTTAACATAGACAAATGTAATGTATTGCGAATACATAGAAAGAAGGATCCTTTTCTGTATGGTTATATGATAGCGGAACAAACACTGGTAGCAGTTACTTCTGTAAAACATCTGGGAGTATGCGTACGGAACGATTTGAAGCGGAATGATCACATAAAGTTAATTGTACGTAAGGCGGATGCCAGGTTGAGATTCATTGGGAGAGTGCTTAGAAAATGTACTCCATGAACAAAGGAGGTGGCTTACAAAACACTCGTTCGACCTATAATTGAGTATTGCTCATCAGTTTGGGATCCGTACCAGGTCGGGTTGACAGAGGAGATAGAGAAGATCCAAAGAAGAGCGGCGCGTTTCGTCACAGGGTTATTTGGTAACCGTGATAGCGTTACGGAGATGTTTAGCAAACTCAAGTGGCAGACTCTGCAAGGAAGGCGCTCTGCATCGCGATGTATCTTGCTGTCCAGGTTTCGAGAGGGTGCATTTCTGGATGAGATATCGAATATATTGCTTCCCATTACTTATACCTCCCGAGGAGATCACGAATGTAAAATTAGAGAGATTCGAGCGTGCATGGAGGCTTTCCGGCAGTCGTTCTTCCCGCGAACTATACGCGACTGGAACAGGAACCAGGAGCGTAACCAGGAGCAGGGACAGTCTCAGGTCACAATTTAGTTGAAATGGTTCTGAGCACTATGCGACTTCTGAGGTCATCAGTCGCCTAGAAGTTAGAACTAATTAAACCTAACTAACCTAAGGACATCACACACATCCATGCCCGAGGCAGGATTCGAACCTGCGACCGTAGCGGTCACTCGGTTCAAGACTGCAGCGCCTAGAACCGCACGGCCACTCCGGCCGGCCACAATTTAGTAATGATGAAGAATAGGGTGAACTTTAAGAGACTTGTCACTAAGGATCAGCGTGCAAGGAAGTGGGATACGGAAATACTAAGGAATGAAATATTTACCAACATCCTGCATGCTGGAATAATTGTAGTTCAGCAACTTCTGTTAATCCGTACAACGAAAAACTAGCCAAAGTTGCAAATTTCATTTTTTTATTTTCTCTGTGACTAGTTTTGGATCAGGACACCTTTTCAGATCATCGTGCCAGATAGTCAAAATTTTTCGTTGTATTGATGAAGAGATGTGTTTTAAGGCCTCTGAAGCTATAGATAGTGTGCTAGTGAATAGTTCAGTAGCTCGGCAGGCAGTTCAATTGAAGAGGAGAGGACATCTCTAAAAAGGGCAATCAAGGAAGTTGGAAAGAGAAACATAGTTACCAAGAAGATAATTACCAGGGAGATAATTGCGAAGAAAGCTGGTGCAAGCATTTTTCGCAGCTCCCCGTTCAGCACACATTTTTGAACTTCGTGCTCTGCAGAAGACTGAAACTATGGATTCCCCTTTTTGACCCAACAACTTCGTAAATTACGACTGCAGTGGCCAGAGGCATTTTTTACTGAATGACCACCATAAATGTGGAATTGAACCCTGTGGCATGATCTTTGACACCAATATACGCTGACAAAATCACTGGCTCGCAGTAGTGCTCAGTCTGGCGACATGGTTCACGCACAGAACAACACTGTCACAGTATTTCCTTTCTAGATGGCAAGTTATACATCTGCCAATTTTGGTAGAAACTATTTCACACATTACACAGATATGTCACTGTCTTTGCACCATTCTTCACCACGAACAGGGATGAGACGTCAGCTGCACTGTCACCACTGACCCTACCGTCCCAAAAAAGTTTGGATACGGTGCTAATATCTATCCTTATTGAGTAGTTTACGTATCGCCGCTTCTTATCCACAACACAAGGGTGATAGGGGTTATTACTCCACACTATTTTTATACAAACAATTTTACAAATAATGAGTCATGTGTATACAAAATTTCGTTGAAATTTCTCCAAACGTTCCTGACTTATGCTTCTATGTAATCCCCTTTTCACGCCAACCTCCCCCCCCCCTCCCCCTACAAGAAGAAGGTCCTCTCTTCTTTCCAGACAGTAAGTGTTATGTACCAGGTCTGGACTACATACAGCTCTACCGCAAGTGCAACCACAACTGAGAGCATCTATTGAGAGGCAGGCAAATCTGTGGTTCCTGAAGAGAGACAGCATTCTTTTCAATAGCTGCAGGGGGAACAGGCTGGATGACTGACTGATCTGAGTTTGTAACATCGACCAAAACGGCCTTCCTATGCTGATACTGTGAACAGCTGAAAGCAAGGGGAAATTACAGCCATAATTTTTCCCGAGGGCATGTAGCTCTACTGTATTGTTAAATTACGATGGCGTCCTCTTGTTTAAGATATTCCTAAAGTAAGATAGTTCCCCATTTGGATCTCCGGGAGGGGACTACGCAGGTGGATGTCATCATCAGGCCAGACAAAACGATCATTCTACGGAACGGAGCGTGGATTGTTAGATTCCTTAATCGAGCAATGGATAGGTATGACTTAGATATAGTTGGAATTAGTGAACTTGAGAGGCAGGAGGAACAGGACTTCCGGTCAGGTGAATACAGGGTTGTAAATATAAACTCAAACAGGGGTACTGCAGGAGTAGCTTTAATAATGAATAAGAAAATAGAAATTCTGGTAAGCTAACATGAACAGTACAGTGAACCCATTATTGTAGCCAAGATCGACACGAAACCCATACCCACCACAGTAGTACAAGTTCATATGCCAACTAGCTCCGCAGATGATAAAGAGACTGAAGAAATCTATGACGAGAAAAAAGAAATTGTTCGAATAGTTAAGGAACTATAAGTCGATAGTAGGAAAAGAAAGAGAAGGAAAAATCTTAGGTGATTATTGCTTGGGGGAAATAAATGAAAGAGGAAGCCGCCTGGTAGAGTTTTGCAGGGAGCGTGATTCAACCACCTCTAACGCTTGGTTTAAGAGTCATGAAATAAGTCTGTACATGTGGAAGAGACCTGGAGAGACCGCAAGGTTTCATATTGATTATGTAATGGTAAGACAGAGATATCGTAATCAGATTATAAACTGTAAGTCATTTCCAGGTGTAGACCCTGGCTTCAATTTATTGGTTTTGAAGTGTAAATTAACACTGAATAAATTTCAAAAAGGTAGGGATCTAAAAAGATGGGACCTGCATAAGCTGAAAGAACCAGACGTTGTTGAGAGTTTCAGAGGGGGCGTTAGGCAACGATTGACAACAACAGAGGAAAGGAATGCAGTAGAAGACCAATGAGTGGCTTTTAAAAATGAAATAGTCAAGGCAGCAAAGGCTCAAATACTTAAAAAGACAAGACCTAGTAGAAATCCTTGGCTAATACAGGAGATATTGAATTTAACTGATGAAGGGAGAAAATACAAAACTGCAGTAAATAAAGCTGCCGAAAAGGAATGCAAACGTCTGCAAAATGAGATCGATAAGAAGAGCGAAATAGCTCAGCTGGAATAGCTATAGGACAAATGAAAGGATGTAGGAGTGTATTTTAACATATATGCTGCCTACAGGAAAATTAAAGAGACTTTTAAAGAAAAGAGAACCACCTGTATGAATATTAAGAGCTCAGATGGAAAACCAGTCCTAACGAAAGAAGGGAAAGCTGAAAGGTGTACGGAGTGTATAGAGGTTATGTACAAGGGAGATGAACTTGAAGGCAATACTACAGACATGGAAGAGGACGTAACTGAAGGTGAGATGGGAGATCCGATTCTGAGAGAAGAATTTGACTGAGTGCTGAAAGAACTAAGTCGAAACAGGGCCCCGGAAGTAGACGACATTCAGTCAGAACTACTGATATCCTTGGGGCAGCCAGCCCTGACAAAACTCTACCAACTAATGAGAAAGATGCATGAGACAGGCGAAATATCCTCACACTTCAACACGAATATAATAATTCCAATTACAAAAAAAGCAGGTGCCGACAAGTGTGAATATTACCGAACTATCAGTTTCATGTCATGGACGTAAAATACTAACAGGAATTCCTTGCAGAAGAAGGAAAAACTAGTAGATGCCGAAGTTGGTGAAGATCAGTTTTGATTTCAGAGAAATGTAGGAACACTGGAGGTAATACTGATCCTATGATTTCTCTTAGCAGATATGTTAAGGGAAGATAAACCTACGTATATAGCATTTGTGGACTTAGAGAAAGCTTTTTACACTGTTAAATTGAATACTCTCCTTGAAATTCTAAAGGTAGCAGCTGTGAAATACAGAGAGCGAAAAACTATTTACAACGTCTACATTAAGCAGATGACAGTTATAAGAGTCGAAGGGCATGAAAGAGAAGCAGTGCTTGAAAAGGGAGTGACACAGGGCTGTAGCCTATCGACAATGTTATTCATCTGTGCACTGTGCAAGTATTAAAAATAATAATAATAATTTAGAATAGGAATTAAAATCCCGAAAAAAGAAATAAAACCTTTGAGGTGTGCCGATGACATTATAATTCTCACAGAGACAGTAAAGGACTTCAAAGATCAGTTGAACGCAATAGGCAGGGTCTTGAAACGAGGACACAAGATGGACATCAACAATAGCAAAACAAGGATGATGGAATGTAGTTGAATTAAATCAGGTGATGCTCAGAGAATTAGATTAGGAAACGAGACACTTAAAGCAATAAATGAGTTTTGTTATTTTTGCAACAAAATAACTGACGACGGCCGAAGTAGAGAGGACGTTAAATATAGACTGGCAATGAAAAGAAAAGCTTTTCTGAAGAAGAGAAGTCTGTTTATATCCAATATAGATTTAAGGGTCAGGAAGTCTTTTTGAAAGTATTTGTATGGAGTACAGCCATGTACGGATTTGAAACATGAACGATAAACAATTTAGACAAGAAGAGAACAGAAGTTTTTGAAATTTGGCGCTAGAGAAAAATGCTGAAGATAGACGGGCAGATCTCCTAGCTAACGAGGACGTACTGAATGCAATTTGTGGTACAACCTGACTAGAAGAAGGGATCGGTTAATAGGACACGTTCTGAGATGTCAAGGGATCTCCAGATTAGTATTGGAGGGTAGTGTGAGGGGTACAAAATCGTAGAAAGAAACCAAGTAATAAATACAATAAGCAGATTAGAAGCATATATGTTACAGTATTAGTTTTAGATGAAGAAGCATGCACAGTATAGAGTAGCATAGAGAGCTGCGGCAAACCAGTCGTCAAACTGAAGACCAGAACAACAACTACATATGTTAACAGTGCAACGAAACTGGATGAATATATTCAGTGATGAATTTAAGGCCATATTAAAGTCTTACATCAGCGTACATACACTACGTGATCAAAAGTATTCGGACACCTGGCTGGAAATGACTTACAAGTTCATGGCGCCCCCCATTGGTAATTCTGGAATTCAATATAGTGTTGGACCACGCTTAGCCTTGATGACAGCTACCACACTAGCAGGCATACATTCAATCAGGTGCTGGAAGCTTTCTTGGGGAGTGGCGGCCCATTCTTCACGGGGTGCTGAGGAGATGTATCGATGTCGGTCGGTGACGCCTGGCGAGAAGTCGGCGTTCCAAAACATCCGAAAGGTGTTCTATAGGACTCATGTCAGGACTCTGTGCAGGCCAGTCCATTACAGGGATGTTATTGTCGCGTAATCACTCCGCCACATGCAGTGCATTATGAACAGCTGCTCGAACATGTTGAAAGGTGCAGTCGCCATCCCGTAATTGCTCTTCAACAGTCAGAAGCAAGAAGATGCTTAAAACATCAATGTAGGCTTGTACTGCGATAGTGTCACGCAAAACAACAAGGGGTGCAAGTCCCCTCCATGAAAAACATGGCCGCACCATAACACCACCGCCTCCGAATTTTGCTGTTGGCACTACACACACTGGCAAATGACGTTCACCGGGCATTCGCCATACCCACACCTGCCATCGGATCGCCACATTGTGTACCGTGGTTCATCACTCCACATAACGTTTTTCCACTGTTCAGTCGTCCAATGTTTACTCTCTTACACCAGGCAAGGCGTCGTTTAGCATTTACCGGCGTGACGTATGGCTTATGAGCAGCAGCTCGGTCGTCAAGTTTTCTCACCTCCCGCCTAACTGTCATAGTACTTGCAGTGGATCCTGACACATGTTTGGAATTCCTGTGAGATGGTCTGGATAGATGTCTACGTATTACATGTTACGACCCTTTTCAACTGTCGGCGGTCTCTGTCAGTCAACAGACGAGGTCGGCCTGTATGCCTTTGTGCTGTACGTGTACCTTCACTTTTCCACTTCACTATCACATCGAAAACAGTGGACTTAGGGATGTTTAGGAGTGTGGAAATGTCGCGTACAGACGAATGACACAAGTTAAATCCAATCACCTGACCATGTTCGAAGTCCGTGAGTTCCTCGGAGTGTCCTATTCTGCTCTCTCACGATGTCTAATGACTACTTCGGTAGTTGAAATGGAGTACGTGGCAGTCAGTGACAGCACACTGCACCTGATATTAAAAATGTATGTTTTGGGGGTGTTCGGATACTTTTGATCACATAGTGTACGCCATCACATTGCCAGTGATCGTATCGCCAAATTGGTGGCAAAACAATGGTTATTACAGGAATGTAGAGTGCAGTACATGCAATGTAAAAATATCGAAACGAAACATGAAATAAATGGCTCTCAGAGGGTATAATCAGCGAACGGTGAACTTTGATAAAAATCGCTAAAACACGTGGGTACTTTAACAATTTAGGATTCGACGTAAAGAATGACCGTACAAAATATTACCTAAAGAAAGCAGGATAAAATTGCACAGATATATGTGGTAAATGTTTGTGTGACCGTTTTCCAGTGTAGGCATCGCCGAATATTTATTGCACTTTTCAGCTGAAAAATCTTGGCCAGCAGTTACAATAAAAATACAAAGCCTACAGAGCATTGTTTTCTGGCTAACTGGGACTGCTTTACGGAAGTGGGTCAGCTGTAGCTATTCCGGATGGCTGTGTGGTGAGCGCGACGCGGGTGGCGGAAGTGCTGCAGACCGCGCGCCGCCCACGCGGGAGCGCAGGTTCGCCACGTGTATCACCTGCGTTGGCGGTGACCCAGTGACACACCGATAGGGCGGCCCACACTTCCACCCTCGAGTCTACGCTCGTTACTCAATCGACGATTCATTACGTATGTGTCGCTAACAGTTCCTATAGTTAAATGTTTCCAGGAAACTGTAATCTCTTCGGGCATCTATCAGTAGAAGTCACTGTGTTCTCATATTAGGAAATCTGAGTACCACAGAGACAGTGATTGAAGGATATGTAGCGCAGAGTGTCAGTAGATCCATTTACGAGGACAGTTCAATAAGTAATGCAACACATTTTTTTCTGAAACAGGGGTTGTTTTATTCAGAATTGAAATACACCAGGTTATTCCCCAATCTTTTAGCTACACAACACTATTTTTCAACGTAATCTCCATTCAATGCTACGGCCTTACGCCACCTTGAAATGAGGGCCTGTATGCCTGCACGGTACCATTCCACTGGTCGATGTCGGAGCCAACGTCGTACTGCATCAATAACTTCTTCATCATCCGCGTAGTGCCTCCCACGGATTGCGTCCTTCATTGGGCCAAACATATGGAAATCCGACGGTGCGAGATCGGGGCTGTAGGGTGCATGAGGAAGAACAGTCCACTGAAGTTTTGTGAGCTCCTCGCGGGTGCGAAGACTTGTGTGAGGTCTTGCGTTGTCATGAAGAAGGAGAAGTTCGTTCAGATTTTTGTGCCTACGAACACGCTGAAGTCGTTTCTTCAATTTCTGAAGAGTAGCACAATACACTTCAGAGTTGATCGTTTGACCATGGGAAGGACATCGAACAGAATAACCCCTTCAGCGTCCCAGAAGACTGTAACCATGACTTTACCGGCTGAGGGTATGGTTTTAAACTTTTTCTTGGTAGGGGAGTGGGTGTGGCGCCACTCCATTGATTGCCGTTTTGTTTCAGGTTCGAAGTGATGAACCCATGTTTCATCGCCTGTAACAATCTTTGACAAGAAATTGTCACCCTCAGCCACATGACGAGCAAGCAGTTCCGCACAGATGGCTCTCCTTTGCTCTTTATGGTGTTCGGTTAGACAACGAGGGACCCAGCGGGAACAAACCTTTGAATATCCCAACTGGTGAACAATTGTGACAGCACTACCAACAGAGATGTCAAGTTGAGCACTGAGTTGTTTGATGGTGATCCGTCGATCATCTCGAACGAGTGTGTTCGCACGCTCCGCCATTGCAGGAGTCACAGCTGTGCACGGCCGGCCCGCACGCGGGAGATCAGACAGTCTTGCTTGACCTTGCGGCGATGATGACACACGCTTTGCCCAACGACTCACCGTGCTCTTGTCCACTGCAAGATCACCGTAGACATTCTGCAAGCGCCTATGAATATCTGAGATGCCCTGGTTTTTCGCCAAAAGAAACTCGATCACTGCCCGTTGTTTGCAACGCACATCCGTTACAGACGCCATTTTAACAGCTCCGTACAGCGCTGCCACCTATCGGAAGTCAATGAAACTATAAGATACGAAGCGCGAATGTTTGAAAATATTCCACAACAAATTTCCCGTTTTTTCAACCAAATTGGCCGAGAAAAAAAATGTGTTGCATTACTTATTAAACTGCCCTCGTAATTTCGCTGAACAGAATCGTGCCGGAGGCAAGTATACTGTATGATGTCACAGCTACTCCCTTAATGTTATGAACACGATGAAACCAACTAATGTGTATAACCACCTTCAGTTTATCACTGATACTCCTGCTTCAATATACTGCAACTAACATTACACGAGAATAGTGTTTGTTGAAATTTACAATGTGAAGCAGAGGGAAAAATCACGTACAGTAGAATACGAATGGCACAATAAATGTAAGTACAATAATCTGCGACCAAATATTAAATAATTACAAGAGCAGTTACCATGTATGAGTATGGCTCTGAGCACTATGGGACTTAACATCTTAGGTCATTAGTCCCCTAGAAATTAGAACTACTTAAACCTAACTAACCTAAGGACATCACACACATCCATGCCCGAGGCAGGATTCGAACCTGCGACGGTAGCAGTCCCGCGGTTCCGGACTGAAGCGCCCAGAACCGCACGGCCACCGCGGCCGGCATGTATGAGTAGTAGAGAATTACAGACACACTCTAAGACAAAAAAAAAGACCCACCACTAAGAAATTAGTAGATATGCTGTACAGTACAGACAAAAAAATAACAATAATTTCAGAAAAATTGGACGATTTATGAAGACGTGTTTCTAGACTTGTCTAGAGACGCCGTGGACAGGAGTGAGATACCAACCTGACCGTGGCCCTCCATACGGCGCTGCAACCAGGAGTGATGGTCAGGGGTGTTTTTTCCATAGCAGGAACCCTTTGGTTGTCACCTGAGTCACCCTTACAGCACAGCAGTACGTCGACGATGTTCTACGCGCCCGTTTGTTGCCCTTCGTGGGAAGCCGTCTTGGGCTTACATTTCAGCAAGATAATGCCCGTCCACACACAGCGTTTGTCTTCTTGTTTGTCTTCGTGCTTGACGAACCCTACCTTGTTCGGCAAGGTCGTCGGGTCTCTCCCAAATGGGGAACGTTTGGAGCATTATGGACAGGATCCTCTAACCAGTTCTGCACAGAATTTGGCACTACATCCCTCAGTCAATCATTGCCAAGCTGAGTAACTGCTTGTATAAGGGTCCAGAGGTGCACCAGTGTGTCTCTTACTTTCTTAATTTGCAAACCTCTTTCTCTTGAATAAATCGTCCAAATTTCTCACGTTGCAGTCTTTTGTTTACGTATCAGTACCCCACCCCTAACGATTGTACCGATTTCAATCCCATTCAGATAATTCCTTCGTTGTGCGTCTTCCATTTTATTTAGTCAGTGTGTATAAATGTCTCGTTGTACCATATGGATTGGAGAACTAAAGGATTCAGAATAGTAAGTCACTATATGTATTGTAGCTTCCAATAAACGTGTGCACACTAGCTTTATCTAACACTGAGAATGTTAGGTCGCAATATGGGGAGGTATGCTAAATCTGCAATGAATCAGCACCAGCTGTATACAGCACACAGACGACGAAAAAAAAAAAAAAAAACGTAGAACTATAGAAATACACCAGTGCATCTACTATTCCGAAATCTGAATCATACGATCAAACAATTCAGTATTTAGTTTAGAACAATGGCGAACTGAACTTAATTAACAGAAGTAGATCTTATAAAGTTTGTTCAATCTCTTAACGATATTACGTATTAAAGTTTTCCTTAGGTTTGCTGTCTGGCAAGCACTCAGGAAAATATAGTCGATCATCTTTGAAATAGGTTATTCAAAAAGTAATCTGAATAAGTATGAAAATAATTCATTCAGAACTGAAATAGTTGAACTATTATTGAACTATTATTCCACAGCCAATGGCAAAATGTACAAATAAAATGTGGATCTAGCAATTGGAAGTCCTCCAAACAAAAGTGACATAATTAACCAGAAAATTGTGCACTCATGCATGTATGTAATGGAACTAATGCAGAAAGAGAAAATCTGTTAAACAGCTTCTATAACTTGCACAGTAACATCAGTTTCACCATAGAACAATAGAAAGATAACGAAATAAGTTATTTAGACATGACCATAACTAACACAAACCAGCCCGTGAATTTCGACCAACACAGAAAACCAACAAATTCTGGCATTATCATTAATAAATCTTCCACACACCCAAACTAATATAAACAAGCTAGATTCAGATCCTTCTTAAAAAGAACACAGGAATTCCCACTTAATTTTGCTGACTATGAGACGCAAATTTAACACTATCAAATACACTGCACACAGAAATGGCTGAGGCAGAAATAAACACTATCAAATACATTTACACAGCAGTGGCTATCATGAACATGAAATAAATCGACGTTCACAATGTGTAATTAAAAAAAAAGCAAAAAAAAACTAACTAACATTGCTATATAACGATACCATCTTTAAGACTCATCTCAGACAAAATAACAATATTGTTTAAAAACACAGACATCAGGATCACTTTTGCCACCAACGCCGATTTAAGAGAGAAACTGTTCAATGAGATCGTACAACCTACAGGCAAACTGAGCGAACCAGGGATTTATAAAATTAAATGTAGTCACTACAAAAAATACTACATTAAGCAAACAGAAAGAAACTTTAAAACCTATTTTAAAGAACAAATTGACTCTTTCAGACTGTATAAAGATAATGAGCCAGCAGTAACAAAACGTATAAATGCAACAGAATACAATGTTACAATAGATAACGACCTCAAAGTGTAACACAGTTTGGAAAAGAGTCGGAGAATAGATATCTCGGAAGAAATGGAAACATTCATCATGTCATTAAGTCTAAGAAAGAGATCCTAAATGAAATGACATAGTTCAAAAATTCACACTCCTTTACGAATCTCAATTCAGTACTATTAAAACAGCAAGTATATGACTTTAATGTTGCATATATTATTAATCTCACAAATATCTTTGTAATTCTGAAAATAAAAATACTTATACTGTCATTTGTATTATAAAATTGTCACAGTTGATCATTTTGTAGTTTGTAATGCCAAACACATCAGTGATACGACAGCAAGACATGCAGAAGTCATTTCTTCTGACAACACCAAAATCGACAGGTCGATAGTCAAATCGAAAATATCTTTGTTTTGACTGTCCTCATGTCTTCTGCACTGCGAAGTCTGTGCACAATGGTGAAGAAGTCCAAAAGAGCCATAGAAACAGCGATGCCCCAACGCACCACAAGAAAACTGCCATGCCACAACAACAAAGTGAATGATTGTTTTATAAAATTTCCATGTGAACAGAAGACCAATACACAAAGTGACGTCGGCTCTTACTAGGTCATCCTTCTCTCTCTCCACAGGATGATCACAGTAGTCAGGTAAAGAAGCTTTAACATCTGTATAAACACGTGTTAAACGTTTTTGTAATGTCAATGTATCCTGATGACGTTGAGTCAACTCGAAACATGTAGCTATTTACGAACTTTTAGGTATTTTCATGAGCTTTATTGCTGTATCAATTTCAGAACTATAACAAGTAATTCATATACTGAAACAGAACAACATATGCACTTAGATTTATAGTGTGTGTATTTTGTATTAAACTGGGGACCTAGAAACGATGGAGAGGCTTCGTTCCACCTTACCCTCAGTGGTTCACAACCTCATAACAGGCCACAGCAGTCCACCCACCCCACCGCCGCCCCACACCGAACCCAGGATTATTGTGCAGTTCGGCCCCCTGTGGACCCCCAGGAAAGTCTCATACCAGACGAGTGTAACCCCAACTATTTGCGTGATATAGTAATTATTGTGTATGCATACGTGGAGACAGTGTTTGCACAGCAATCGCTGACATAGTGTAAGTGAGACGGAATAAGGGGAACCAGCCCGCATTTGCTGAAGCAGATGGAAAACCGCCTAAAAACCATCCACAGGCTGGCCGGCACACCGGACCTCGACGCAAATCTCTCGGGCGGATTCGTGCCGGGGACCGGCACGCCTTCCCGCTCGGGAAGCAGCGCGTTGGACCGCGCGGCTAGCCTGGCGGGCTTAGATTAATAGTACTTAAGTGGTTAGTAATTCACAGAAATTACACATCAGATAATTCTCCTTACGAGTGATTTGCTGTAGAAAAGCACTCTTTGTCATCAACAGGATTTGGCTTCATTGTTTTGTTTCCTGCCTTCCAAGCGGGGCACGTGATGTGTTGGCAGAAGAGCCAACACCGTGTTGCTAGAGGAGGCCGAAATGCACGCGTTTAAGCTCACGCAGACTGGCGTGAGGTCTGGAACAGTTAAAGGAGTTCAGTCTACCAAATAAAGCACGGAGTTGCTTGAATACTTAACTTTAATCCATAATTAGAGAACATCGCTCTTGATGATACATTAATTATAATCTCAATATAAACTGGTAATGGCGCCTTGCTAGGTCGTAGCAAATGACGTAGCTGAAGGCTAGGCTAACTATCGTCTCGGCAAATGAGGGCGTATTTGTCAGTGATCCATCTCTGGCTAAGTCTGCTGTACAACTGGGGCGAGTGCTAGGACGTCTCTCTAGACCTGCCGTGTGGCGGCGCTCGGTCTGCAATCACTGACAGTGGCGACACGCGGGTCCGACGTATACTAGCGGACCGCGGCCGATTTAAAGGCTACCACCTAGCAAGTGTGGTGTCTGGCGGTGACACCACATTCCTCCCCCGCAAATCGGCGTACGGTTGTGTTATAACGCTTCCGCCCGCCGTGGGGAGGACCCCATGTTGACGTATGCGACGAGGTGGGTAGCCTAACAACAGGCGAGGCTGTGCCATCGCACCCTGCCATTCGGTCCGAGGGGAGCTAGGAAACGCCTGAAAACCTAGTCCAGGGTGCACGCCAACATGCGGTGGATGCGCCCGCAGAGAGACAGGAGGGGCCGAAGGGTCGACCTCCATCAGAACGGGGCACCCGACGGGCGAAGACGCCGTGTGGTCCGGAGCGGGCAAGAGTTCCATGTCGGAGGACAGCTGGTCACGGGAAGCGATCGGCGGCGCGTGACCAAGGGAGGCGCTCGGCGGTCGCAGCGACGCGTCCACTGCGGGCGGCGCCGGCGGGAGAACAGGCGGCGGCGGCGGCGCGCCGCCATGGGGCAAAATGGAAGGCAGCGTCGGTAACACCTGGGGATAAGGCGAGCCAATAGATGGGTCCCCAGGGCGCTGACCGGACGGCACCGTCGCTGAAAGCAGACGGGGAGCGGCAGAACCCGTGCGACGACAGAGGCGCAGCTGATTGAGATGCCGACGCACCTCACCAGTGGCCCCCAAAACCAGATACATAGCGCGGCCGAGGCAGCGAAGAACGCGTCCTGCGAGCCAACGCAGTGAACCTCGATAGTTGCGATAGTATACAACGTCGTCTGGGGCAAAAGCAGGCGTCTGCCGCTGCACAGGAACCTGATGTGGTGGATGTAGCAAAGACATCAAGGTTCGATGAGGACGACCGTGGAGCAACGCAGCCGGCGAGCGACCATCTCGGGCCTGAGAGTGATACGAGGAAAGAAGAGCAATAACGCGTCCTCCCGAGAATGCGACTTTTTCAATTTCAACATCTGGAACTTGAAAGTCCGAACCAATCGTTCAGCGGCACCGTTTGACTGAGGCTAAAATGGCGCGGACGTCAGATGTTGAATACCATTGGCCTTGCAGAATTACTGAAATTCTGCGGACATGAATCGTGGGCCATTGTCGGAAACAATAGTCTGTAAATGGAAATGTCGTGTGGCTAGGGCCTCCCGTCGGGTAGACCGTTCGCCTGGTGCAGGTCTTTCGATTTGACGCCACTTCGGCGACCTGCGCGTCGATGGGGATGAAATGATGATGATTAGGACAACACAACACCCAGTCCCTGAGCGGAGAAAATTTCCGACCCAGCCGGGAATCGAACCCGGGCCCTTAGGATTGACAGTCTGTCACACTGACCACTCAGGTAGCAGGGCGGACACAATAGTCTCTGGAAGACCTTCAATGCAAAAGATAGCGGATAACGCTTGGATGGTGGCAGATGACGTCGTGGAAGATATCCGGACAACAAAAGTAAAATTACTGAATGAATCTACCACAACCAACCATCGAGCATTCCAGAATGGACCAGCAAAATCGATGTGTAAGCGTTGCCAAGGGGGAGTGGCTTTTGGCCATGCAAAGAATTTCCGCGGTGGTGCGGATTGTTGTTCGGCACACGCCATGCAAGAAGAGCACATATTCATAATCGCAGCACCGATTCCGAACCATGTACAGTGCTGACGAGCAAGTTGTTTCGTTCGCACTATACCCCAATGTCCTCGGTGGAGAAGCCGTCAGACAGAGGACTGTAATGAACGTGGGACCACGACCCTGGACTGATCATTATCAGAACGCAAAAGCAAAACACCACATTGAACAAAAAGTCTCTCCTTGTGAGCAAAAAATCGGCGAACCAACGGATCCTCGATCCGTGACTTTGACAAGGGCCATTGAGCAGCAACAAAACGCAAAACGGTAGCAAGGACCGGGTCAGCAGCTGTGGCTGTAGCTACACGACGAAAATCAATCGGATACGATTCGACCACGTCATCGGTTTCCGTATCAATGAACATGCAAGCAAGTTCGGAAGAATCGAGCGCTCTATCCTCAGCAACAGGCAAACGGGACAACGCATCGGCGTTTCCGTGCTTAGCAGTGGACCGATACAAAATATCGTAGCGGTACTGCGAGAGGAAAATAGCCCAGCGAATGAATTTCTTCGCTGTACGTGGAGGTACAGGCTTGTTCGGATGAAAAAGTGATGTCAAAGGTTTGTGGTCTGTGATGATGGTAAAGTGACGACCATACAAGAAATCATGAAACTTAGTAACACCAAAGACGAGAGCCAAAGCTTCTTTCTCTATCTGTGAATAATTTCTTTGAGCAGACGAGAGCAATTTGGACGCAAAGGCAATAGGGCGATCATGCGATCCATCTTTGTGCGCAAGCACAGCACCGATCCCAAAATCCGATGCATCTACCATCAACAAAAGGGGTTTCTGGGGATCGAATGGCGTAAGGCAAGTATTTGAAAGCAACGCCGATTTCAACTGGCGAAAGGCGCGTTCGCATTCAGTCGTCCAGACGAACGGAACACCTTTACAGCGTAAGCGATGAAGCGGAGCTGAAATGGAAGAGGCGTGGCGCAAATATCTGTTATAGTAACTGATTTTTCCCAGCACACTCTGTAGCTGCTTCAAATTCTGCGGCGAAGGCAAGTCCTGTATGGCACGGAGGTGCTCTGGACTCGGATGTATGCCTTGGGCATTGAGTACATGGCCCAGATAGGGTAAGTCAAGAGCAAGAACCACACATTTGTCCTTCCGCAAGCGAAGACCATTTTGTCGCAAGACCTGAAATAATGTTCTGAGATTGGCTAAATGTTCTTCTTCTGTCTTTCCGGAGATCACAATATCGTCCAGATAGTTTACTGCAGTAGGGACCGAGGCACAAACAGTTTGCAGATATTGCTGAAACAATGCAGGGGCGGATACACACCCGAATGGCAGTCTTTTGAATCGATACAAACCAAGATGCGTGTTAACCACCAAGACGTGCTGGGATTCGTCGTCCACTGGTATTTGCAAGTACGCATCTGCTAGGTACAACTTCGAAAAATATTTACCCGGGCACAGTTTGTCAAAAAGATCTTCCGGGTGGGGTAAAGGAAAAGTTGCAATCACTAGTTGTGGATTCACTGTTGCCTTGAAGTCCATACAAAGTCTCAATCTTCCGGAAGGTTTTGGCAATATTACTAAGGGTGATGCACAGAGAGAAGCCCGCACACGTTCAATCACACCTTGCGATTCCAAATCGTGTAACGTTCTTGCAACCTCATCACGCAATGCGTGGGGAACATTGTGCGCTCTGAAAAATTTCGGTTGAGCATTTACTTGCAGTTCCAAATGTGCTTTATAGTTCTTAGCGCAACCAAGGCCCAGTGCAAAAATGTCAGCAAACTCTTCACATAGACGAGAAACACTGGCTGAAGGCAGAGTCTGGTTCACTGATAGGACCTGATTGACTACAGACAAGTTAAACAACTGAAATAAATCTAAACCAAACAAGTTCACAGCAGAAGAAGAACGAAGGACGTAAAACGACACAAGTTTTGTTTGTCCTTTGTATGTTGCAAGAAGGCTGCACTGTCCTAACACAGTGTTAGCTTGTCCTGAATAACTATTTAACTTAACATTTGCACCACGCAACGGAGGTGTGCCCAGTTGTTTGTACGTGTCTTTATTGATCAATGAAACTGCAGCTCCGGTATCGAGCTGGAATGGTATCACGGTGCCATAATTGTCCAAATCTACAAAAAGCTTATTGTCCTGCTGACGACAAGAGCGACTGTCTCGTGTAACGTGAACTGACACTGGTACAGAATCACTTGCGACTTGACGCGATTTCCGGCGATGTCGATGCACACTATTTGTTGGACGAACACAGTCACTGTTAGAGAGAGTGGCACTGGGCGGAGCGTTATTAACTACATGAATTGCCATGGGCGAAGGTTCACGAGCCTGAGTATCCTTGGTTCGATTCCGATTCCAGCGTGAAGCAAAGGTCCTGGAATGGTTGTGAGTGTCCGATCTACGCTTTTTCTGGCAAACACTCTGAACATGTCCTTTTTTATTACAGAAAAAGCAAATAGCCTGGCGTGACGGGCAGTTCTCACGCGAATGTCTAGTTGCACACCGCGGACATGATTTTAGCACTGCATCTGCTTGCTTGCGCGGCAAACGTAGCGGAGAGCTTGGCGGCAGCTGCGCGGACGGGCACGAGGGCTGTTTACTGTTCCGTGCAGCTCGCCCGGCGGGCCGGTTAACGTGACACACGGCTGGCGGAGTTTCAAATGATTCCTGAGCAAAGTCAAGTGTGTCTTGCCAATCCAATATGTCTATCACTTGTTGAAGGGAGGGATTGACTAGTTTCAAAATCTGTTCTCGTATACGAACATCAGAAACTTTCTGTGCAGTTGCATCACGTACCATAGTATCTGAATAAGGGAGTCCACATTCACACTCAAAAGCACAATCCCTAGTAAGGCCTTGCAAAGTTGCAACCCACTCCCGATTAGTTTGACCGGCCATACGTTTGGTACGAAAGAACGTATACCGTTTGGCAACTACATTGACTGATTCTTTGAAATATGCATCTAATGAAGACAAAATTTCTTCATAGGACAGAGTTGCTACGTCGCGTCGGGGAAATAATTTCACTATCACACGGTACGTGGACACGCCTACAAAAGAAAGCAAAAAAGGCTGCCGCTCAATACCTTGAATTCTGTAGGCGGAGAGATGGAATCCAAATTGGAGTGACCACTCCGTCCAGCTTTCCAGTGCAGCATCAAAAGGACGAAAATGTGGTGCAACTGCGTGTTGTGGCTGCGGGAGCGGTGGAGCGGCGGCTGCCGCATCGTTTTGCATTGCACGTTGACCCTGGATGAGCTGTCCAAGGGCATCTAATAAGGCCTGCATCTGCTGATTCTGCAAGCGATAAAATTCGGACAGTACATCTGGAGATTGTGGCGAAGCCATGACACAAGTAAATTAGTGCAATATAAAGAAGAAGACCGTTTTTATACTCGTCGCCTTGTGATGTGTTGGCAGAAGAGCCAACACCGTGTTGCTAGAGGAGGCCGAAATGCACGCTTTTAAGCTCACGCAGACTGGCGTGAGGTCTGGAACAGTTAAAGGAGTTGAGTCTATTAAATAAAGTACGGAGTTGCTTGAATACTTAACTTTAATCCATAATTGGAGAACATCGCTCTTGATGATACATTAATTATAATCTCAATATAAACTGGTAATGGCGCCTTGCTAGGTCGTAGCAAATGACGTAGCTGAAGGCTAGGCTAACTATCGTCTCGGCAAATGAGAGCGTATTTGTCAGTGATCCATCTCTGGCTAAGTCTGCTGTACAACTGGGGCGAGTGCTAGGACGTCTCTCTAGACCTGCCGTGTGGTGGCGCTCGGTCTGCAATCACTGACAGTGGCGACACGCGGGTCCGACGTATACTAGCGGACCGCGGCCGATTTAAAGGCTACCACCTAGCAAGTGTGGTGTCTGGCGGTGACACCACAGCATATTTCACCATTTTCGTTAGCATGCTGAAAATCTGTTATCAAAAGTGATGTTTCATCTACACTCCTTCCAACAGACAGTCATTAATTGTTATCTGCCGTAGTTTCTGCTTTCCATCAATTATAAATAGCTATTTTCATTGATTTGTCAGCATGAGGAAAATATATAACTTTGATATACCACCATTCTTACGTGGTATATTAAGCCAAGTAAGGTGGCCGTACTGGCTATCACAAGAAACGGCTATTACTTCTCAATTTAATTTCTTGGATTCCTCGACACGGTCTGAGAAAGCAATAATTTCTGTAGAGCAAACAAATGTGAAATCCAAGGGATAGAAGAACAGTACTAGCTATTTTCCCTTGTAATCTGACAACTTTATGTCCTCTGAATTTGTACCAACTGCAGAATTTTGTGACTGGCAGCGGTATTTGAAAACCTTTTGATGTTCTTGGTGTTTATAATCAAACTTCTGCTATTTTAGAGGGCCCTAATGAGAAACTAATGTTCCTAGGGAGTGATAATTTATGCAAAAATTTGTAAGAATAAGCGCTAGAGGAATAACAACTAAACCATTGAAAGGAGCACGTTTTAATTTCCACGTGGGAGGGCAGCATTTGTTAATTGCGCACCGTGTTTATGTTCCAAGTTACAAACATTCCTCAATGTGACGACCATCTGCGTCCACTACAGCCTGGAACCGCGCCAGAAATTCCTCTACTGCTTCCGGAAACAATGGTGGACCGTGGAATGTTCAGTTTTGTCTTTTTTTTTTTTTTTTTTTTTTTTTTTTTTTTTTTGCTATGGGACCAAACCGCTGAGGTCATAGGTCCCTAGGCTTACACACTAATTAATGTAACTCAACCCAACACGCTAAGGACAAAACACACACCCATGCACGAGGACTACATGCAGATCGCACATTGCGTCCAGCATAGTCAGACATGGTAACAGTAATTTCTTGAAAAATTTGTGGCGCATTTGGCCGTCAACTTTTGTCAGGAGAAGTTACCACATCGCCAGTTAATTTGAACTTCCGAATCTTCTCCTTTAACCCTGGTGCGGAAGGAGGTACTCCCGTATTCGTTTAACGCGTCGATATTCGCGAAGCGCAGCAGCACTATTCCTGCTGTCAAGGTAAAACAACCTTACGAGTACTGACCAACCTAGGAGTACTACCCAAACACGATATTATTACACTTATCCTTTTCGGAAACACGCGATGACGCTACAGTAAAAAAGAAGTATGGTGATTAAGGAAAACGCATTGCACTGTCAGTGCTTCCAGGTCTGCTGTGGATATACTGTCAATGCCGATTACGCGCTGTCTAAAGATAAGCGTACCAAATTGCCATCACTTTCCGGTGCAGCAACATTGTGGTCGACTAGAAAGGCCCCGCTCATCTTATCCAGGCCCATGTTTACTGTCTGCAACTGTAATACGCACTGACGCTTATATTTCAACCCTATATCGCCGTACCAGTACCGGTGCCTAATTACAAGCCGTGACACTAACACTACAAATCCTGCAGCGCACAGTCTGGCATTAATCCGACAAAGCTGGGTAAGCATACGGTACATAGTTTTCCGTTTACGTTGGTGCAAGTACCGAAAGCTTACTTGCTCATAGTTCTTCGACTATAGTATAAGCGCAGCGTTGGCCGTCTTGGGGAATTCACATTGTCGGCCTCAACAACTTCTCAACCCCACACTGCAGCTGCTTTGTTTGTGCTCGATGCCAGGAAAGAAGATTATGGCTTAAAATCTCGTCCACCACGAAATCATTAGAAACGATAATCAGCTGGGAGTGGGGAAGGGTAGGGAAGGAAACAATCCCTCCTTTCAAAGCAACCATCCCAATTTTTTAGTTAAACCTGAATGACCAGACGGCGATTTCAATTCATGTTCTCTCGAACGCGAGTCCAGTGCCTATTGCAACTGTCTCAGTATATAAAAGACATCATATACATGCCAGTGACTGTAACACTTTCTTTATTTCACGATTGCAATTTCGGCCTTAGACCATTATCAAGTGAAGATATTATGGGTATTAGGCCACGTCAACCTAAAATGAGCTGACACATTTATATGTCGTTGTCATTACTATTAAATACATTGGTAACGCTGTAATGACAACGATATATAAATGTGTCAGCTAATTTTAGGTTGACATGGCCTAGTAGCCATAACATCTTCACTTGATAATGGCGTAATGGCGAAATTGCAATCGTGAAATAAAGAAAGTGTCACAATCACTGCCGTAAATATAATGTCTTTTATAAAGTTCTACATGACCGTGGATCCCAGATATAAAAAGTTAATGTCTCAGTATATTTACCAAATTATATACAAGAATTCATAATAAAATAAATAAAACTAACACAAAACGTATAATAAAGTGAATCAGTTTGTAATATAGCGATGCACACCACATAATGCTAGTTGTCCTGTACTTTTGTATTAAAATTGGAGTTGTTAATTCGGCAGAAAACGGTGATAAAAATACTGTATAATCAAGTATTAAAATTAGGTAACAGGTGAACAGTTCCTTGATTTTACCCTTGACTATGCAGCCCATAGACCATTTACGGGCCTAATAGTATTGTGTCCTCATACCCTTCAAGCACTCAGTTTTATCACCGAGGTTTGTTTTTAACGCCATAAATGGCTAATGCTACATAGGGTGATATACACGCTTCCATTCGATCGGTAATTTTAAATAGAGGATGTATGAGAATGAGGTTTGAAAAATTTGTTAACAGGTTCCTTACACCAAAACAAGAAAAAAATTGAGTAATCATGGGCCCTAAAATCCGTACCTCAAGCGCTATGACTATTTGCTCACCTTCGCTATTGTGAAACACACGTTTTCTGCCGAAGAGCTCCTAAGATACGCTCTTAAGAGCAAATGTTTAGCAGATTTTTTTTTTCTTCTTCTTCTCCAAACAACCTCTTCCCAGACTACGAAAAGCAAAGAGCTTGCAGTATAGGAGAGATGTTTCACAGTACTGAGGACAAGTTCTCACAGCTCTTAAGGCACGAATTTTACAGCCAATGTATACTGGACATTTTTCTTGTTTTTTAAAACGTCTTTCTGAAACACCATAAATAAATTGGTTGTGAACATTCTACATGGTGACTGATCTGCCCATACCCGTGGGTTTTATGCAACCCGCAATCCCTCAAAAACTAGTTAGAATTTTCATATTCTCTCACTCGATATTCGCAAACAATTAGTCCTACAGAAAAAATGAATACCACCTTTTTGTGGGAAATTTGATGTAGTAAAATTTTATACTGTGATACGTTTTTGCTGGAGGCCACGGGTTCCGAGTTATTCAAGAAAAATGCATCAGAATGTCACTTTTGAACGAATTATTCAAGAAAAACATTCGCCGTGTCGCATAAATGTCTGATGACATTTAACATACACTACTGGCCATTAAAATTGCTACACCAAGAAGAAATGCAGATGATAACGGGTATTCATTGGACAAATATATTATACTAGAACTAACATGTGATTACATTTTCACGAAATTTGGGTGCATAGATCCTGAGAAATCAGTACCCAGAACAACCACCTCTGGCCGTAATAAGGGCTTTGATACGCCTGGGCATTGAGTCAAACAGAGCTTGGATGGCGTGTACAGGTACAGCTGCCCATGCAGCTTCAACACGATACCACAGCTCATCAAAAGTAGTGACTGGTGTATTGTGAGGAGCCAGTTGCTCGGCCACCATTGACTAGACGTCTTCAATTGGTGAGAAATCTGGATAATGTGCTGGCCAGGGAAGCAGTCGATCATTTTCTGTATCCAGAAAGGCCCGCACAGGGCCTGCAACATGCGGTCGTGCATTATCCTACTGAAATTTAGGGTTTCGCAGGGATCGAATGAAGGGTAGAGCCACGGTTCGTAAGTAACGTCCACTGTGCAGTGCGAACAAGAGGTGTGGCGATGACGAATACACGCTTCCAATGTGCGTTCACCGCGATGTCGCCAAACACGGATGCGACCATCATGATGCTGTAAACAGAACCTGTATTCAACCGAAAAAAATTACGTTTTGCCATTCGTGCACCCCGGTTCGTCGTTGAGTACACCATCGCAGGCGCTCCTGTCTGTGATGCAGCGTCAAGGGTAACCGCAGCTATGGTCTCCGAGCTGATAGTCCATGCTGCTGCAAACGTCGTCGAACATTTCGTGAAGATGATTGTTGTCTTGCAAACGTCCCCATCTGTTGACTCAGGGATCGAGACGTGGCTGCACGATCCGTTACAGCCATGCGGACAAGATGCCTGTCATCTCGACTGCTAGTGATACAAGGCCGTTGGGATCCAGCACGGCGTTCCGTATTGCCCTCCTGAACCTACCGGTTCCATATTCTACTAACAGTCATTGGATCTCGACCAACGCGAGCAGCGACCTTTATCAAGGTCGGAAAAGTGATGGTACGCATTTCTCCTCCTTACACGAGGCATCACAACAACGTTTCACCAGGCAACGCCGGTCAACTGCTGTTTGTGTATGAGAAATCGGTTGGAAGCTTTCCTCATGTCAGCACGTTGTAGGTGTCGCCACCGGCGCCAACCTTGTGCGAATGCGCTGAAAAGCTAATCATTTGCATATCACAGCATCTTCTTCCTGTCGGCCGAGCGTTTCTAGGTGCTACAGTCTGTAACCGCGCGACCGCAACGGGCATGGATGTGTGTGATGTCCTTAGGTTAGTTAGGTTTAAGTAGTTTGAAGTTCTAGGGGACTGATGACCTCAGAAGTTAAGTCCCATAGTGTTCAGAGCCATTTGAACCATTTTCTTCCTGCCGGTTAAATTTCGCGTCTGTAGCACGTCATCTTCGTGGTGTAGCAATTTTAATGGCCAGTAGTGTACATAAGATAGAAAATGTTGTTGTCTTAATATTTGGTCTATGAGTGTGCGAATTTGTAGTTTCATGTATAAGCTGACGTGAGCATGAGAAGTATATTCTGATCTTATGGATGGTACAGGCTTGGCCATTTGTAACACACACATCAAAAAATGTTTTGTATCACCTCGATTCCGAGAGTTTCGGAACCTGTACAGAAAATTGGAACTGAGATTAACATAAATATCATTTCCGCCCTTTTTGTTGCTCATGAAAACCACACATTGCATGTTGTACCACCATACAGCGGGCGATCCCTTCAGAGGTGGTGGTCCAGATTGCTGTACACATCGGTACCTCTAATATCCAGTAGCCCGTCCCCTTCCATTGATGCATGCCTGCATTCGTCGTGGCATACTATCCACAAGTTGATTAAGACACTGTTGGTCCAGATTGTCCCTCTCCTCTATAGTAATTCGGCGTGGATCCCTCAGAGTGGTTGGTGGGTCACGTCGTCCATAAAGAGCCCTTTTCAAACTACCCCAGGCATGTTCGATAGGGTTCATGCCTGGAGAACATGCTGGCTGCTCTAGTCGAGCGATGTCGTTATTCTGAAGGAAGTCATTCACAAGATGTCCACGATGGTGGCGCGAATTGTCGTCCATGGATACGAATGCCTCGCCAATATGCCGCCGATATGGTCGCACTATCGATCGGAGGATGGCATTCACGTATCGTATAGCCGTTACGGCGCCTTCCATGACCACCAGCTGCGTACGTCGACCCCACATAACGCCACCCTGAAACATCAGGGTACCTCCACCTTGCTGCACTCGCTGGACAGTGTGTCTAAGGAGTTCAGCCTGACCGGGTTGCCTTCAAACACGTCTCCGACGATTGTTTGGTTGAAGGCATATGCGACACTCATCGGTGAAGAGAACGTGATGCCAATCCTGATCGGTCCATTCGGCATGTTTTTGGACCCATCCGTACCGTGCTGCATGGTGTCGTGGTTGCAAAGATGGACCTCGACATGGATGTCGGGAGTGAAGTTGCGCATCATGCAGCCTATTGTGCACAGTTTGAGTGGTAACACGAAGTATTGTGGCTGACGAAAAGCATTATTCAACATGTTGGCGTTGCTGTCAGGGTTCCTCCGAGCCATAATACTTAGGTAGCGGTCATCTACTGCAGTAATAGCCCTTGGGCTCCATGTCCGAACATCATCGCTTTGGTTCACTCCGAGACGCCTGGACACTTCCCTTATTGAGAGCCCTTCCTGGCACGAAGTAACAATGCGGACGCGATGGAACCGCGGTATTGACCGTCTAGGCATGGTTGAACTACAGACAACACGAGCCATGTACCTCCCCCCTGGGGGAAGGACTGGAACATCGGCTGTCGACCCCCCTCCGTCTCATAGGCGCTGCTCGTGCGTGGTTGTTTACAACTTTGGGCGGGTTTAGTGACATCTCTGAATAGTCAAAGGGACTGTGATTGTGATACAAAATCCACAGTCAACGTCTATCTTCAGGAGTTCTGGGAACCATGGTGATGCAAAACTTTTTATGATGTGTGTGTATAGAATATGAGCAATGCTGTCATGTTGTAAATGCACTGCTGTAATGTAATTTTTGAAAAATTTTGACATGTTGTGGTGTAACGACCGTAATTTTAATTCTCGTGTATATCATAAAGATAGGAGTTTTTTCGATCGATATAGCTAAGAGGAAGTGAAACTACAAGGGGGAATTTATCTGTGCTAATGTTTAAAAAATAGCCACTCAGTGTACAGAGGGACTGTAGAAGAGGAAGTGATATGGCTCCCGGCAGCGTCAGCAACACCAGCAGGACGACAACACGCCAACTGCTGCTCGTGAGCTGCGATGTGAAATAACGTATCACGTCTTACACGTGTAGCCTTAATCGAGCTAATTGTAGAGCAAACATCGCCAAATGTCAACAGCTGCATAGAAATTTCACTCCACGTTCAGCTTGATGGACCTCTTACTTATATTTTTGTTTCCATCCTCCTGAAGTGTATTTGTTACATTTCGCCAGGCCAAGGTCTTATTTTAATTTATAGGGTTGATCTTACCTTGATACACGTGAAAGATGGAGAATATAGGGCGAATTACCTGTGTTCTGTATATAAAGAAGAAATTCAACAATATGTTAAAGCAGAAAAGCATTGGTTCTAATTTGTGGTTTGTAGTTTGAAGTGATAGTGCGTTGCAGTGATATTTGATTTGCCATTTAGCACTGAACAGTGTTATTTAATTCAGCCTGGACAGTTAATTACGAAGAGGACATGACATTTACTACTAGGAAACTATAGAACTTCTTAGAGTATTGGAACCACTGGGACCAAAGTCATATAGGGACTTGCGGTAACACATCCTTCCTTCGTTGCCTGCCCTATTCGAGTGCTGCAAGTTTATCAGTCCATCATATCGCTTTAGGGTTGGTTGACTTTTAGTCTTTCATATTTGTTTTCGTTTCGTTTCATCGTATTTTGCTTCTGATTACAGCTTCTCGTGCGTACTAAATTGACTGAATTCTGCTCCCGTCCATGATATAAGGGGGGTGGGGGGGGAGGGGGATTATTCCATATTTGGTTTTGATTCATACAAAACATTAACAGGTTTCGTCACACAGTATTGTGTGGACTTTCCAGTATTTGTTGCTCCTTACGAAACTGCGTGTGACCTGCTCGATTTACACTCATGTTAAGCATATTGCTTTTGTTATACTTTATTTTTGTTTGCATCCATTTTCAGAACTTTCTCATATTTAATGGAGTGCTCCATATTAGCAGGTTTGGACAGTGTTGGTATTCAACTTTATTACATCTCGTCACGGAATGTAATTCTATTTCGAAAGGTGTTGCTTCTCGCCGCTGTGTGCTATGTTTTTCAGAGTGGCTTGCAGAGTATGCAAGTAGATGTAACTGAGTGCTTTGCAGTCTTGGTGACTAGAGCATTCTTCCTTGCAAATACTAAAAATCCGACAGTAGTTACTCCAATGTTTTCAGACGTTATTAGCAGAAGGCAATGATAATTTCAGTGACCTCCATCAAATGCGAGAGTACGAAAAACAGATAAGAACAGAAATACTGTGGAATATGAGCAAAGTATTTATAATACATTTAAATCAAGTAGTTCACACACGGTCTCGTAAGAAGTAACACACACGAGTGTACAGAATACCATACGACGAAACCAGCTTCTGTTTTGTACGAAACATAAACAAATGTGGAATCATTTACCCCACGGCGGATGTGAGTGACGTATTTACAACGCAGAGTAATCTGGAACATACTTGTAATTCCCGCTTCATAACAGCTGCGCCCTCAAAATTGCAATATTTGGCTATTTTTACAAATTAATACACATTATCGCCAGACTACCAGACTCATCCATAAAGTATAAATGAAAAATGATATCATATAGCACTAGCATTTTGCATAGCGAGAATACTGTTAGCGCAGACTAAGTTCAAACTAGGGATGGTGGCTGATAGAAGCCGCCGTAAAGGCATTCCCCATTTACGGTCGCTTCCAAAAGCTACCGCTTCAAGTGTCAACATACTTTTGCGCGTGTAGTACAGATTATCACGCTATATTTTCCTGAATTCGAAGTTCACTGCCGGCCACTCGGAGCGCTACTGACAGCCTCTGCTCCCGTATCATAACATGGACCCTATATTTATGATATTTTGACGTTCTGTGACTGCAACTTTTGCATTCGCGTGCAACAACGTAGCATCGGTTGAAAGAGATTATTAGTCAGTATCATCATTTAACAAACCACTGCCCATTTCCTGGGGATAGTGTCCAGGGTCAGGAGAGTAAGAAGATAGGCGGACACAATAATACCATTCAATATTCACATCACAGTAGGCAGACTGCCACAGTGTGAACAGCTTCATCTGAAGATGGGCCTACCAGTCACAATATCGAGTATGCACCAAATAAACTGAAAATCACTTTTGCAGCCAGAGGCTAATTTATTTATAATTGCAAATTTTCAGGCTGTTGCCTTCTCGTCATCCACTACGTTCGGGAGACAAAACATTATTGTGGACTGTCAGATTTGTGATGTAACTGCGCAGCTTGGCCTGAACCGCATCTAATTCTGGACTCTGGAGATCCTGAATGGAATAGTTAACCTCCGGGCGCAAGCGGTGCCACGCGGGGGCGGCAGCGGCAGCTTCCCTCGGCTTCCCTTCCGGAAGCTGCTGGGGCAGAGCCGCCCACGCCGCCGGCAGACCTGCCACGTGGCACGTGGTCTTCTGGCCGCTGGCCGTGGGTGGTGACCTGTGCTACCCGGCGCACTCCGGTGCACCCCACCTGCGCTTCACAGTCCTCCATCCGCTCTTTAGCTAACGGCAGGAACGACCTGCCCGTGAGGTCCAGTCGATAACGCTTTGTACCGAATATAGCACAGCGATTGTGATGCACTACAGAATACTTCGGAAACCCACAGGCTTCCTAAGAAAACAGTCGCACAAGGGCTTATAGTGCAACAAAAAGGTATTCATCGCTTTATAGTCTGGTCGAATACAGACGATCCTAGACCATTGTCTACTATAACAGACCTGAAATTCTACTAGCCGCTAGTGTTTCTCCAAGCAAATGAATTCGTTCACTGGGTAAGGGACAGTGATCAGCACACTCTAACAAAACCCTTAGCTTGTAAGACATCTAATCAAGCGAAACTTTAACTAGTACAGGGTCGGATCCATACCAAAAAACATCCAATTGTCCACGAATATTCCATTATCTATGGATTGAAGAGAGACAAGGACGACCCTTACACCTATTCAACACATAATTACGAAATGGTTGAACTTTTAACCACAATTTTCATGTAAAAATCAGAGGATAAATCTCTTTTCTCCTCTACTGCACAGTGACACTGACTGTAACCAAACTTAAAATGGTAACGGACAAAAAAGGAAACAGAAGGCGTCCACCTGACCAAAACGTTCTCTCAGTCCGTTTCCAATGTGGTCCACCCACTACTTGGTCTGCTCCTCATTCGGCTACATCTACATCTACATCCATACTCTGCAAGCCACCTGACGGTGTGTGGCGGAGGGTACCCTGAGTACCTCTATCGGTTCTCCCTTCTATTCCAGTCTCGTATCGTTCGTGGAAAGAAGGATTCTCGATATGCTTCTGTGTGGACTCTAATCTCTCTGATTTTATCCTCACGGTCTCTTCGCGAGATATACGTAGGAGGGAGCAATATACTGCTTGACTCTTCGGTGAAGGTATGTTCTCGAAACTTTAACAAAAGCCCGTACCGAGCTACTGAGCGTCTCTCCTGCAGAGTCTTTCGCGATTACTAAATGATCCTGTAACGAAGCGCGCTGCTCTCCGTTGGATCTTCTCTATCTCTTCTATCAACCCTATCTGGTACGGATCCCACACTGCTGAGCAGTATTCAAGCAGTGGGCGAACAAGCGTACTGTAACCTACTTCCTTTGTTTTCGGATTGCATTTCCTTAGGATTCCTCCAATGAATCTCAGTCTGGCATCTGCTTTACCGACGATCAACTTTATATGATCATTCCATTTTAAATCGCTCCTAATGCGTACTCCCAGATAATTTATGGAATTAACTGCTTCCAGTTGCTGACCTGCTATTTTGTAGCTAAATGATAGAGGATCTATCTTTCTATGTATTCGCAGCACATTACACTTGTCTACATTGAGATTCAATTGCCATTCCCTGCACCATGCGTCAATTCGCTGCAGATCCTCCTGCATTTCAGTACAATTTTCCATTGTTACAACCACTCGATACACCACAGCATCATCTGCAAAAAGCCTCAGTGAACTTCCGATGTCATCCACAAGGTCATTTCTGTATATTGTGAATAGCAACGGTCCTATGACACTCCCCTGCGGCACACCTGAAATCACTCTCACTTCGGAAGACTTCTCTCCATTGAGAATGACATGCTGCGTTCTGTTATCTAGGAACTCTTCAATCAAATCACACAATTGGTCTGATAGTCCATGTGCTCTTACTTTGTTCATTAAACGACTGTGGGGAACTGTATCGAACGCCTTGCGGAAGTCAAGAAACACGGCATCTACCTGTGAACCCGTGTCTATGGCCCTCTGAGTCTCGTGGACGAATAGCGCGAGCTGGGTTTCACACTACCGTCTTTTTCGAAAGCCATGCTGATTCCTGCAGAGTAGATTTCTAGTCTCCAGAAAAGTCATTATACTCGAACATAATACGTGTTCCAAAATTCTGCAACTGATCGACGTTAGAGATTTAGGTCTTTAGTTCTGCACATCTGTTCGACGTCCCTTCTTGAAAACGGGGATGACCTGTGCCCTTTTCCAATCCTTTGGAACGCTACGCTCTTCTAGAGACCTACGGTACACCGCTGCAAGAAGGGGGGCAAGTTCCTTCGCGTACTCTGTGTAAAATCGAACTGGTATCCCATCAGGTCCAGCGGCCTTTCCTCTTTTAAGCGATTTTAATTGTTTCTCTATCCCTCTGTCGTCTATTTCTATATTTACCATTTTGTCATCTGTACGACAATCTAGAGAAGGAACTACAGTGCAGTCTTCCTCTGCGAAACAGCTTTGGGAAAAGACACTTAGTATTTCGGCCTTTAGTCTGTCATCCTCTGTTTCAGCGTACTCCAGTTTTCAGCGTACCAGTTTTGCTGTGAGCTGCTGACGACCACTAGCAATATTTGCCACTATATTTTCGTCTTGACTGGACAACCAACCATAAATTTGTAAATATTTGCAGATGCCTTTCCTCAGTTGCTGCTTCATCACGAGTGCCATTTAGATAAGAACAAATCCGTCTTTGACTTCTGAATATTTATCTGTTTTTATCCAAAACCCTTCTTCATGATCTGAGGGTATCGTCTCTGACTATTTATTGGAATGTGGATCCGGGTTCGATACCAGCTGGTGCGTAAGTTTCCGATGAGCACAATTAGCAATGTAGTTATAAGAGTTGAAGGACACGAACGGGAAAAGGGAAGCTGTAATTGAGAAGGAAGCGAGATAGAGTTGTATCGTACCCCGACGATATTCAACCTGTATATTGAGCAAGCAGTCAAGGAAACCAGAGAGAAATTTGGAGAAGAAATTAAAGTTGATGGGGAAGAAATAGAAACTGTGAAGTTTGCCGATGACATTGTAATTCAGTCAGATACGGCAATATTTTGGAAAAGTAGTTTAACGGAATAGCTTGTGTCTTCAAAAGAGTTTATGAGACAACATCAACAAAAGTAAGACATAGGTAAAGGAATTTAATCGAATTAAATCAGGCACTGCAGAGGGAACTAGGTTAGGAAATGAGAAACTACAATTAGTAGATGAGTTTTGCTGCTTGGACTATTTGGGCAGTAAAATAACAGATGATGACCGAAGTAGAGAGTAAATAAAATGCACATTGGCAGTAAAGAGAAAAAAAGAATTTCTAAAAAAGATGAATTTGTTAACATCGATTTCTTTTTGAGTCATCAGTTCTCTGACTGCTTTGATGCGGTCGGCCACAGAGTCCTCCATTGTGTCAACTTGTTCATCTCAGATTAGCACTTGCGTCGTACGTCCTCAATTATTTGCTGGACATATTCCAATCTCTGTCTTCCTCTACAGGTTTTACCATTTACAGATCCAGCTAGTACCACGGCAGCTATTCCCTGAAGTTGTAACATATGCTCTATCATCCTGTCCGTTCATGTTCTCAGTATTTTCCATACGATCCTTTCCTCGCCGATTCTGTGGAGAACCTGGAATAAAAAGCAGTATTTTCTGAAGGCATTTGTATGTAGTTGTACCCTTGTACTTAGGTGAAACTTGGACGATAAGCAGTTATCACAAGAAGAGAACAGAAGCATTTGAAACGCGGTGGTATAGAAGAATTATGAAGATTGCATGGGAGATCGAATACCATATGAGGAGATATCGAATCAATATGGGCAAAAAAGAAATTTATGGCACAAATCGACTAAAACAAGGGACTGGATGATAAGATACTTCCTGAAGCATCGAGGAACTTTCATTTTGGTAATGGAAGCAGACACTGGGACAGGAGGGGTGGAAAGGGATAAAAATTGTAGAGGGAGACAAAAGCTTACATATGGTAAGCAGGTTCAAATGGATGTAGGTTGCGGTAATTATGCAGAGATGAGGAGGCTTAAACGGTGTAGACTAGCATGTAAAACTGCATCAAACCAGTCTTCGGACTGAAAATCACAACACAAAAATATTTTTTGAAGATTTAGTAATCAGTTACTGGAAATGTACGATGCATGGCTTAATTTTAGAGCTACCATAATCTTTGCAACTATGATATATGTGTTTTCACACCGGTTCTTAAAATATCATTCGTATTTTTATAAGTTTTGAATTGTACGTAATACTGCAAAAGCCAAGTACGATAGGGAATCTGTCGTGAATAATTATGATGTTTTCGCTAGCAAGTCTTGCTAAGTCGTGCCGTTAACAAACCGGCTGTCACAGGTAGACAGCTTGATAAATCTTCGTATGGCTCATTTTTGACAGGAACAGGTATTTTTCATGGAAATACGATTTCAGAAAGGGTTTTGATTCGCTGAGCGTTTATCCTCTAACCCAGTATTTTACATATCAATCCTCCTAAAGATAGACAGTCGTTAAAACTACTGCCCAGATGACTACTACAAATGTTTTTCAGCACTTCGGGCCAGCGTGCTGGCCGCTGTTGCATTGGCTGGTCGCTCGCAGCACTCACATGATGAATTATTGACCGCGTCCTATTTTGAGATAGCAGCACGGCGGAAAGCAGAACTGAGCTTTGCGGTTTTTGGCGGAATAGGAAATTGTTGCTCTCTCCGCCAGACACATACTTCCTGGTCGGGAGACAGGTGGAAATTACTAGAACCAGAAGTGCCATATCTATAGAGAACTTGTAATAGTTCTATCGCTGTTTAGAAGCGAAATTATCGCTAGGAAAATACAGCTCTGTAGAACAAGAAACTATGGCTTTATGCGAACGTACAAAACAGTTGTGTGAGAACGTCATAGCTGACGTTAAATTACTTCACTTGCGGCTGCTGGTTGCAATGCATTCTGAAGTGGAATTGTGAGTGTCATCATCGCTTTAATAAGAGATGTAGCCTGCAACGATAGGTTTTTGGTTTTTTGAGATCATCTATATTCGTTCTGTTTCAATTGATTCTTTCTCGCATATCGCCTGTTTTTTTTTTTTTTTTTTCATTTTGACAGCCTTAGGGAACTGCTATTACTATCAGAATATATATATCTCTCTCTCTGTTTACTTTTGTAAGTATTTTTGTGAGTTGCTAATTTAGCATTTGTACTCCACATAATACAGGCCGATCCATGTAAATCTGAACTACTTTAATGGGGCATAATTTCCCTCCGAAAGCTCGTAGAAGCAGGAAAGTTACTTTAAGCCTCATCGGTCGATGTTTGTGAAGTCTGTCAGTACGTAGTTTGGGCATATTACTGATTTGTTCGCTGTCTCTAGCTGGAAAAAACATACAGTGCACACTTGAGAGCAGATTTTTAGTGTGAAAACGTACTAAAAGACAGACTGAACATACACGATATTCCAACGAGGGCGATAATTTTATCGACTATAAGGAATCTGGAGACAGCTGGTGTACTAAACAGTGACACTGATAAACGACCATCATTAGTGCAGAGGTTATTGATAATGTTCGAAGACGCTTGGAGAACGCTTCAAGGAAATCGTCACTTCGGCTGAGCCAGGAGACAGGCGCTTCATACGGCAGATGTCAGAGTTCTGCGAAGAAAAGGGCATTGCAAACATACAGAGCACACATGCTGAAAACATCACAACAAACAGATCATGAGAAAACAATTCGTTAGTGTCGATGGTTTAAGGAGTTTCTTAACCAACATCCATACCTACTCTCCATAACTTGGTTTACAGATGAGTCATGGTTCCATCTGCCAGGTTATTCCATCTGCCAGATTATTCCATCTGCCAGATTATTCCATCTGCCAGATTATTCCATCTGCCAGATTACATCAACAAAATGGTTAAAATGGCTCTGAGCACTATGGGACTTAACATCTGAGGTCATCAGTCCCGTAACTAACCTAAGGACATCGCACACATCCATGCCCGAGGCAGGATTCGAACCTGCGACCGTAGCGGTCGCGCGGTTCCGGACTAAAGCGCCTAGAATCGCTCGGCTACACTGGCCGGCTGACATCAACACACAAAACAAAAGATGCTGGGCTGATGCAAATCTCCATATCATACACGAAACACCACTGCATGATGGACAGGTTGAAGTGTGGTGCACGGTGTCAACTTCCAGGGTTGTGATTCTTCAGTTTCTCCCAGCGTATTTCTTGCTCGAACAGTCCACGGGTATACTGCTGGTCCATAGTACCCAACGGGCGCAGTATTTCGGCGATCAGACATGTCGTCATCGTCAGGTGCGTTGACGAACTGAGCCCCTGAGGACCGGCGGCAGTCTCAGATCCCCTCCCCCTGCGAACTTCCAGGCTTTTTGGCCCCATTTTCTTTGATATGACCGTAGACACTAAAGTTTAAACGGGCATCTTCAATACATTTCTGGAGCAGCTGGATGATGTCGAACTTACAGCACGTTGTTTCCATCAAGATGGAGCAACGTTTTACACGTCTAAAACTTCTGTGCAACTTGTAGCCAACTTCTTTGGTGACCGAATAATTTTAAAAAATGTATGTCCCCTTCCCCATCACCTGACCTAACCCCTCCCCCGGATTTTTTCTTGTGACGGTAGCTTAAAGCCCAGTGAACAAAAATAGATTACGGACAACTGCAGAACGCTCTAACGACATTACTCACGAAATAAACATCATAGGCGAGGATACTCTTCACAACAGGTCACGGAATATGGTAACAGGAGTACGATTGTGCATCGATGCTGGTGGAGAGCATTTCCAAAGTATAGGTGATTTCCCATTTGTGTATTATCATCTCCCAAAATTGAAAATATGTCCCATTATTGTTTCAAATGTTATGACTCAAGCAGTTCAGATTTATAGGAATCACACTGTGTATTTCCTGCAGTCTTTGTTGCAACAAACATTTGAAGGTAGATTATAGTGACTTTTACACTGAACGTTATATCACGGTTATCGCTGGTTGCTGTTAGCGTTTTAAATTCCTACTGCTAATTTTTAGCAGACTCTTTTGTCGTCGAGTCCAATGGCACAAAGGTCTGTTGGATGATCCCTCACACTATCGTATTATTTCTGAGAAAAATGTAGATCCTTTCAAATTCAGTTGCACAGTTAGGACAGAATGTTAAAATCTAGGAAATAATTGAAATTAAACACAGCTCTCGGCTTTTTCTAACCGTATTATTAGGACCTTTGAAGATGTGAAAGAAGCTACATTGAGATCTAGTGAGATTGTTGAGGGCGAAAGTTTCAGTCGAAGAAATGCGATCAAAGGTGTTACAAGGTGGCAGACAGTCGTAAACCCGTAAGTAGCAGGTTTATTTGCAAATCAGTAACAGCGAAAGGTACCAGCAAAGAGGTCACATTTGCAGATCCTCTGGAAGAAGTATAAAAATGGCTGCATCGAAAAATAGTGATTAGCTGTCGAGGTAGAGCTCTGATTCTGTACAGCAGGAAGTAGCCGGCAGTGCTGGAAATGTTTAACTCCATGTGGCTCGACCAGCTACAGAATTTCCGTACTCCATATTTGCAGTATTTTATTTGTTGACTGAAGATATAAACCGTGGGACGGACTGCTTTGTGTTCACGCTTTTGCCACGGGATAACAGAATCAGCAGTCCAGAAATTATTGGCAACTCATTCATGCGTTAACATGTAGCCTAGAAGGTATTTCAGACATAAAAGCGATGCAGGTAATCCAGTTTAAAGCAAAACAAAATCATGCCTCAAACATTAGAGGACGGCCGAAATTTCACACTTAGAATTTTTTCCTGGCGTTTTCCTAAAGGCTGAAAGTTGTTAAGAAAACAGAATGTCATAATATTTCTGCCACATGTCGGTAATGTAGGCAACTTCCGAAATCATCTAGGGAAATGTTTTATAAATTTTTGTAAGCCATGTTTTGGTTTACGTAATCTAAATTCTTCTTCTTGTTATGTATATAACGAAACCAAACGAATGATCTCACTTTGACACACGTTTGAGAACACATGTAATGGTAAATGACCAGGAGTAACTGTTGTAAATATGTTGTTTACAGTAAATGCACTCATGCGGATCGAGTTGTCGTTGCGAAGCTGCCGATGAAGAAGGGTCATCCATAAGTCAGTGACGAGTTTGATGGCAATAAAATGTGTGCAACTATTCAGACTGGAAACAAAAGCTGGCTATGAGATATCTAGCTCTGACCATCGTCTGCAGATGACGTAAAGAAATTTATGGTATATGTTCGATAAAATGAGAAGTACATGTTCATTTTCGGTGATACACAACGGTGCCAACAACCTACACTAAGAAAAATAGACCGTGTCAGGGTAAACATCTGTTAGAGTCCTTTCGATTCTACTCTATTGTTAAAGCCACTGTTGCTTATTCAGTGGGAAACAACAGTGATCACAGTTTCAAATTCACTTGCAGTGTTACTTATACAGTCACTGCCTTGAGAATACAGGGTACTTATAAATGGTGGAAAAATCGAAATTTTTTATGACTTTATTAAATTCTATAGTCTTTCCTGATTACATTGATGTATACGTTATAGGGTTTCAAATGAAAAATTACTTAAATATTCCAAATTTTAAAGCTGTGGTCATGTTTGAAGCCACACCCCCTATACTTCTATTAAAGAAACTAGTATTATTTCGAAAAGAACTGTGAACTTTCTGTTTCCAGCGATTATACGTACGATACGAGTATATTGTATATGTTGGTAACAGTGCAGGTTTCCAGTGCCTGTAAATGATTATCTTTGTTAGTATTTACTTTTGTTTCGCTAAAGCAATTTGTTCACGTGTTAATGAATGTTTGTTGCCCAAGTGCTACATATATTTGTGGAAGTAATTATCCTTTAGTGTGCAATAAATACGAATTATGCCACGTATCAAGAAATTCAATGAAAGGATTTCCGTGGTAACCAGTTCACAAACAAAGCAAACCACACTGCTGAAAGTAACCTATGTATCAGTTCTTCAGGGAAGAAACTCTCACATGGCACGCCTCCTGGTGATGCAAATTTTTGTGTCAACAATGACGCAGTTTGTAATGGATTTGTTGTTGTTGATGTGGGCATCTTATCTTCTTTGATAAAGGAAGTGGCGAAATGTAAACAATGTGATGGTGCAAGCTGTCTGGAAATAACTGAACAACAAAGTAACAGGAAGGGCTTAGCATCAAAATTAGTTGTTCTGTGTAGATCCTGCAATAAATTTACCTCGAAAATGACTTCGAACATTGTGTATAAATCTTATGATGTGAATTTGAAGTTAGTGTATGCAATGCGTGCAGTAAGAAAAGCAAAAGAGGCTGCTCAAACGTTTTGTGGTTTGATGGACCTTCCTCCTCCTCCCAGTAGGTTCAGCAAGTACATAAAAATTCTTTTAGGTGCCTTGACGGTTGTGTCTATAGCATCTATGACATGTGCAGTTGAAGAAACTGTAGATATTAGTGGAACCAGGGACATTGTTGTTGCACATGAAGGGACATGGCAACGTCGAGGACATCGTTCCTTGAATGGTGTTCTAAGTGCTACTTCTCTGGAGAATGGAAAAAGTGTTGATGTTGAGTGCTTATCTAAGTATTGCCACACCTGCCATGGTAACACTGAAGGACATACTGAACATCAGTGTTCTAAGAATATGATGCTTACAGTGGAGGTATGGAGTGTGATGGAGCTCTAAAACTACATCAGAGGTCGGTGCCCATTTATAACGTTACATATACGAAGTACCAAGGCGATGGGGACTCTAAAGTTTTCAGTAAAATTAATGAGTTAATTGTTTATGGTGATACCTCGGGAAAACAAAACTGTAGTGTTGTGGACATGTGAAAAAGATGATGGGTGTTAGATTAAGAAAGCTACACAGATAAATGAAAGGAAATTTGCTATATCTGTCTGGCCGAGGCAGATTGACAGAAACTGAAATAGACCTTCTTCAGAGTTATTATGGACTGGCTATTAGACGAAATGAACCTCTGAATGATGTTACAGCAATGAGAAAAGCTGTATGGGCCATCTGCTTTCATAAGTTGTCCACAAAAAAACGTTTAAATGTGTGTTAAATCTTATGGGACGTAACTGCTAAGGTCATCACTCCCTAAACTTACACACTACTTAACCTAAATTATCGTAAGGACAAACACACACACCCATGCCCGAGGGAGGACTCGAACCTCCGCCGGGAGCAGCCGCACAGTCCATGACTGCAGCGCCCAAGACCGCTCGGCTAATCTCGCGCGGCTAAGTTGTCCACAGATGACCACCCTGTTCACAGACTTTGCCCTAAAGGAGCAGATTCTTGATGTGATTACCAAAGAAAGGTAAAGAAACTGGTTAAATATACTTTCATAACCATTCTCTTCCTGAGCCTGTTATGAATGAAATAAAACCAATTTTTAGAGACCTGAGTGACCCTGTTTTGCTTAGTAAATGTCTTCATGGGGGCACTTAGAATACAGATGAAAGTTTCAACCATTGCATATGGGAAAGATTTTCAAAGAATGTTTTTGTAGGACTAAATACATTGAAATTTGGGTGCAGTGATCTGTTCCAATGATGGAGTGATTGGAAGGTTGGAAGCCCTCAGAAATTTAGGTATAAAATGTGGCTCTAATATGGAAGATCAATTGCTTACGTGTGACAGACAACGGGGGCATGAAGCTGAAAGATTCGCTCTTCAAGTTGCCAAAGAAGCAAGAAGTGCTAAAAGGAATGCCAAGAGGAAGGTTGAAGATGAAGAAATCCAGCAGGATGAAGATTATGCTTCAAGAATTTTTAATTGCACTCATATCTTCATTCGCAATTTCCTGCAAGTTGTATTTTTCAGAATCCAGGTACAAATACTTCCGAAAGTTTATAAAGCATTGCTCTAACTTTTTTCTGCAACTTGTAATAGTCTATACTTATATAGTAGACCTAAGCTTCATTGTAGAATCAACTAAATTATAGAAAACACAACATTTTTATTAGGGAAAAATTATAAAAATTAAAATGTAATATGTGATACTTTTTTATCCTTGTAATATACATAATAGGTGGAATTAAATAAGTCTAGCACCTCAGCCACCATGTAATAAATATCTAGTAAAAATTTGGTCTCCTTCAAATGTATAACATTGGATTAAATTGTACTTCAATTTGAGGAAGGATTTTGGAAAAAAATTGGATCAATTTCTTTTTAATTTCTTTAATAACCCTAAGCAGGTTCAAAAATGTTCAAAATACTTCTAATTTGTTTAGAAAGTGTGATTCGTTACCTGGCATCAACAAAAAATCTGTAAAACATATACATTATAAACAGTACCTGAAAGAAATAGGTGTTGATTTTTACATAATATTGAGCCAGAAAAGTACAATGTCAACTTGAACTAATCATGTTTTCAGTATCCTTTAAAATCTTCTCGGTGACGGCTTTGTGCCTCTTAACGGACCTCTTTTAATATGGCAACTAATTTTGTTAACAGCTGCTACTGCGTGATTACTTCATTCGTTGAAAGAGTTGCTGAGTAAATGTACTGTTGCGAAAAAGTGTATGAAATGTCTTTCCTTCCTGTAATATAGTTGTCTGTGCCTGATAATTCTTTGGGGTTGAAAGTTACATAGTGCTGTATATTACACTAACTTGGTCCCTGTGTTATTGTAAATCCGGTCTTTAATTATTTAATATTTCACTGCATATTTTTGCGAAGCAAGATAAATTTGTTCCACCCAACCACGATATTATTGCACTTGGCGTCTCTTGGTCGATGTCGGAAACACGTGGTGACGTTCAGTAGACAAGTACAGTGGCGATGCAACGCCGCGTGATTGCCTTCAAGGCAGCTGTGCATATGCTATCAAGTGGTCCAGCGTTTCCTTGTGAAATATCTCGATAAAAACTCATGGTAACCGACCGAAGCGCCATTATTCACAGGTGCAACAATATTGTGGGCGACTAATACCAAAGTTTTATCTAAATTGTGCGGTGCTTAAATCCGGACAAATTTCAGTTTGAATTTGCCGCCAAATGTTCGCGTCCTAGGCATTGTGTACAGTGAGGGTGATATCATGCCGCCACATTTCTTAGAAAAGGAACAAACTTTCGCAAAAGAAATTCATCTGTAAGTTTAGACGAATATCGTGAAACCACGAATGGTAATTGTGGCTTCGGGGAGACAATATGTCTTTCAACAGGACGGTACACCGTTTCATATGGGCCATGTAGTCCAAAAATGGCTCTCGGATAACGTCGACATGTTCTGGTCAAAGGAGTTCTGACCCTCGAAAAGTCCGGATTTAAACCCTGTCGACTACTATGTTTGGAGTGTAGTCGAAAGAGTTACCAATAAGACGAGGTACCCGAATGTCGCATCTCTATGCAGCACTGTCGAAGCAGCATTCGCGAATATGGACAGCGCTGTTTTAGAGGGTGCGTGCGATCCCTTCAGGACAAAATTGGAGGCGGTCATTACGGTTGAAGAAGGTTACATCGCGCAGTTTTACTCTTGAAAGATGCCACTACTTGTATGTAAAGGTATTTTCATTTGTACTTTGTTTTATTATATTTTCTTTTAAAAATAGTTTCATTTGTCCGGATTTAAGCACCACATCCTGTAGTTACGAAAACCAATTTGGTGAACGTGACGCTATTTGGTAAGTTCATCGCATTTAATGTTTGGGGGGGTGGGGGTGGGGAACGGTGGGGATGGAGAGTTTATTTGATTTTAATTGGATGAAAAAAAAATGAAATGATCGTATGGAATTTTTGGCCGGGAGGCACCAACCGGGGAAGTTCGGCCGCCAATTTCTAATCTTATTGCAGTCGACGCCACATTGAGCGACTCGCGTGCCGGTGATGAGGATGAAATGAGGAGGAGGACAACACTACGCTCAGTCCGCGAGCCGAGAAAATCTCCAACACGGCCGGGAATCGAATCCGGGCCCACGGCATGGGAGGCAAGACGTTACCATCCAGCTACGCGGGCGGACTTTAGTGGGATAGTTACAAGCGATAATGACAAGTTGTACTGTTTCCAAAATCACGTACTAGTCCAATAGCACGTAACATAGTTGATTAAGCTTGCAACTGCGATCTGATTAGTATAAGGAATAGCTTATTCAACATAAGATACATATTGTGATCGGTTCATTTCAAGTCACATAATATACTACACAGCAGTTGAATATGTGTTAAAATATTCTCGTTCGTAGTCGCAGTCTGTTTATGAATGAAATGAGCTGCTTAGTCATGAGTAAACCGTAAAGAGGTGAACAATTCCTGTTCTTCTCTCGCTCAGGAGTAGGAGACACCTAGAAATTAAGTAATACTACGAATAAAATAATAATATGTGAAGAACAATTTTAATTATAGAATATCAACGGAATAAGTCCCGTCAGAGACATGCACGCGAAGCAGAACAATAAGAAACGCGCAGCAGCTAAATCTTATTGTAGCTTATGGAGAAGAAGAAATGGATTTGGACACTATTCCACAGTTCCTTAATAATAAAAATATTTCAAAATCTTAAACACGGCTGCGAAAAAGCAAGTGTTTTCAACCTGTTCAAAAAAATTTTGATATTTTTTACGTACCTATTACACTCATTCACTTGACACTATTCGTTATTTTTCTCTTCAGAGCATAAAAAAACGTCATGACAACCGGAAGCGATGGCAGTAAGCCAGTAGGTCGTAGAATAATGAGGCAGATCACATCACAGTCTGAGGCTGGATGTACCCGCCATTCTTTGTACAGTTGCTGATTCAGTATCAAACGTAAATGAGATCCTACACTTCAAACAATAAAACGTTGCGCTACAAAAAGGGCTTCAAAATTAAGCGATATAGTGCAAAATTAAAGGATACTAAACGCAATAAGAGGTTAAAAAGTCTGATGGAAAATTATTAGCTGAAAAAGCTTCGGGTTGGCTACACATGCGTTAATACGCTCTCTTCTAACTCAGCGGAATATCAAGTAAGCGAAAATGTTGCAACATTACAGAAATATTGGTAAATGCGACAAGGACTCTTCATGACATTATACACAGTTTCTGTTGTTCTACACCAAATTCGCATCTTGGCACGATATGATTGTATGTTAATACGCTTTCTTTCGGTGAATCTCCACTTTACTACCTGCGGAAATACTGACACTGATACAATATTTTCCGCCATAGCGATAAACATTTTAAAAACGGAGAGAATATAATCTACTTCCAGCGGCATTGTAATTATAGGAAGAGAAAGAACAGAAGAAATATAAATAAAAATACGGGAAGGGAGTCTAGCTTTTACTGCTGCGACGAGAGCAACGAAGCGGTCATTAGAAACGGAGCTCAAGCCCCAAAGGAAGCCGGCTGGCCTCTTGTCAAAGGAACTACACGACCCCGGCCTTTAGCTTGAGCGACTGAAGGAAATTACGCAAAATCTAAGTGTGGATGACAGGGTGGCGATTTGAACCACAGTCCTCCGAACTACGAGTTGATTATGATTGCACTACTCTGCTCGGTAGGTTTTAATTGCTAAATGAATGAGGTAATGGTGCCTCATTGCTATAATTCTTTTCCTCAGTATTTGTCCGCCCCTGGCAGGGTGGCATAATGATCAAGAACTGGCACGCCTGGATTTGAATTTTTTTTTAGTTTAAATTTATTGGACGGCCGCCTTATCTGCCAACTTCGGTTGCCCTAATGATGGAAAGCTGTGTGCGTCACCTGTCTGTGATGAGCGTAAACATTATTGTGTGTTCGTGTTACAGCTCTTTGTGTACCCTGTGTCTGAGTCGAAAAGGGAAACCAATACTACATACGTCAAAACTAGTAGGGAAAACCTCCTAAGGGCCACACTGACACTAGCCGGTGAACCAGAGCGACCCGACGCTGGCCTCCTTTCTCACAAACCAACGCTTTAAACGTTAAGCTATTCGAGCTGGTACTATACTGTAATCATCATCATCATCATCTTGGACAGTTTCCAGCCACTAGCTGGGTCTGTCGGGAACACAAGCCTCTCCATCGTGTTCTGTCTTTCCACCATTCCCTCTCTTTCACCTTCGTCCAGTTCTCTCCTCTTCTCGTCACACATTCCTTCACTCCCTTCACCCATCTATCTCTTGGTCTTCCTCTGGGCCTCTTCCCCTCCAGTTGCAGATCAAACATCCTCTTTGGAATTCTTCCCTCATCCATTCTCTTCATGTGTCCATACCACTGCAGTCTTGATTTTTCTATCCTGTCCTGTACTGGTTCCTCCTTTAGTCTTTCCCCCACATACACATTTCGCAATCTGTCTCGTCTTGTTACACTCAACCTGCTCCTCTGGAACTTCATTTCACTAGCCTGTATTCTACTTTTGTCGCTTTTGTGCATTACCCATGTCTCACTTCCGTATGCCAATATGGGGACAAAGTAGGTTCGGTAATATTTCCCTTCGATTTCTGTGGCACCTCCTTGCCCCAAATAAGCCCCCTAATGCATTTGTAGAACTGCCCTGCTTTTCTGCACCTTTCATTTATTTCCATTGCGTTTCCCCCTTACTTTCAATCATGCTTCCCAGGTACTTGAAGTTCTCTACCACTTGTAGTTTTTCCCCTCCGCAAGTTATATCCACATTTGGTCTATCCTTCTTCCTTGTTGTGACAATTATTTCACTTTTCTTTGCAGAGAAATGCATTCCATATTGTGCTGCCGTTGCCTCTCATACATCTAACTGCTCTTGCACCTCCTTCTCGCAATTTCCCATCAGGTCATCGGCAAAAAGCACTGCTTTCATTTTATGATCTCCAATTGCATCTGATACTTGCTGTAGGATTTCATCCATAACAATAATAAACAATAAAGGCGAAAGTGCACTTCCCTGTCGCAGCCCATTTTCCAGCTTGAACCATGCAGTACGTTCCCTCCCCACTTTCACACAACTCTCATTTCCCTCATACATTTTTCTGACTTTTCGTGTTATCTCTTCATCTATCCCTTTTGCGTTCAGCACATCCCAGAGCTTGTCCCTACAGATACTGTCATACGCCTTCTCAATATCTAAAAAGGCCATGATTAAGTCCTTCCCGTACTCATAGTGCCTTTCCTGCAGTTGCCTTACCGCAAATATGAGGTCCGTTGTTGATCTTCCCGGTCTGAAACCGTAGTGCTCCTCTTGCAGTCTACTTTCAATACTGATTCTTATTCTCTTCTCCAGGATCTTTTCATAGATTTTTCCGCAGTGGCATAGCAGGGTGATACCTCTGTAGTTCTCAAATCTCCTTTTATCCCCTTTCTTGAAGATCGGGACTATAATTCCTTTCTTCCAATCCTCAGGTATTCTGTTCTTCTTCCACACCACCCTCAGCACTCTGTATGGCCACTGGGTTCCACTTCTCCTGTTGCTCGTATCATATCCACTGCTACTTCGTCCCAACCTGGTGCCTTGCCCCCTTTCATCCTCTTTATGGCTTCTTCCACTTCATTCCAAGTTAGATCATCAATTTCCCCACTATTATAATCGTCTGCTGCCTTAGGCTCTCCATCGCTGTTAGTTACCCGCTTGGCGGCATTCAACAGATCTTCAAAGTACTCCTTCCAAATCTTTTTGAGCTCATGCATTTCCTCCACAACTCTTCCATTATTATCCATGATCCTCAGGCACTCGCTTCTGTCGTTCCTCTTATTTCTTACCATGGTGTAAAGTACTTTTTTGTTCCCTTCACTGTCCTCTTCTAACATTCTTGTCCATTTTTCCATCCACTTCTTCTTCTCCGCCCTTACTATGGTCTGTGCCGCTTTCTTGCTTTCCTTATATTTTACCCTAGCTTCCTCTGTTCGGGTCTGGAACCATTCTCTGAAGGCTTTGTTCTTTCGAAGTACTGCCTCTTTACATATGTTGTTCCACCATGGGGTTTCCTTACTTCTCCTCTTTGTGCTAGTTCTTCCGCACACAGTCTCAGCTGCCTCAACTAGAGCCCTCTTAAAATCTACCCATTCTTCTTCCACTGTTCTCTGATCTCCCTTTGGCAGCTTCTTCCTGATCAGTGTCTGGTACTGGGTCCTCCGTTCATCCTCTTTCAGCATCCATGTCTTCAACCTTTTCTCCTGTATTTCTGTTGCCCTCCTATCTTTTTTCTCTCTCAGGGTGGCTACCAACAGCCGATGGTCACTGTCTAAGGCCTCAGATGGAATGACCTTAACATCTGTGAGGCTGCTCATCATCTGCCTATCCACTAGTACATAGTCTACTACTGAAGTTTGGGACCAGTCTCCACTGTACCAAGTTATTTTGTGGCTATACTGTAATGTGTCCCACAAAATAAAATGAAAGGAAAATGATGTGACTGTTCCAAGTCGAATGTCTGAGTGGTGGGCACATCACATAGACGACGAGAAAGAAAAATCAGTAGGCTGCTGACCTTAATTATATGTCTTTAGTGCCATATGTGTGCCATATGTGTGCTCTTGTCTTCGTAAGTTTATAATATTCTCAAAGCTATGTGTCATAGCTGGAAAACAGTGAGCTCCGTGACCCATGGCCGTGTAATTGTTACGGTTGATGCAAAGAAGATAATGATAGTAATCGGATTTCTTTAATTTTATAGGCTGCAAGCTCGAATGATGTACGTAGTAGTTTGGAAACTACAGCACGCTAATGGCGTGCGATTGTAACATCACCAACCCGATCACTTCCCACTGGCTTAATACGTTGAAATCACATATCAATTATTCCGCTAGTAAATAAAACAGGGAGCAATTCCCAATATAATTAATTCATTATCGGATGTGGTAATGAGTGGTATATGACCTTCTCAACCTCAGGCCGACAAGATAGAGAGGACAGTCATTCCAGGCTAGCGTTAAGACAAGAGTTGAAACAAAAGTGAGTTGTACATCAGTTTTTCAAACCGCTGATTCACGAAATTCACAGAGATGCGTTAGAGATGTACTCTCTGCTGTACGGTTACGCCTTAGGCTTTAAATTGTTTTAAAATCATTTTTCACAATATTCAAGCCTCGAAAGAGTGTTATTTCACGATAGTTGTTTCCGTAGACCAGGACTGTTGAAATACTATTAAGGACTGTGCTAACTGCGTACGGACAAGCTTAGTCTGCAATTATTTTGGACTCTCTCCACGAATCTGTTCAGACGTTACGTACGTACGTTGCCTAATTCCGCCCTTGTTGCACTATGCGTGTCTCGCATGGTGAGTGGCAGAGGCATCCTCATCCACGCGATGTCGTCACTGTCCAGTTTCTCAGGGACGTGGGCAGTTCTGTGTGGAATCAGTCTGCCGGCCTGGTAAATGACGTTGCGACCCACTCCAAGGGACACCTCTCTACCATACCGTTTCTTTGCGAATCGTCCTGCTACAGAGTTATGCATCTACAGTCTACATCTACATGCACCCTACAAAGCACTGTAAAGCACGTGGTACAGGGTGCTTGTCATTGTACTACATGTTGAGATTTAGCCTCGTTCCAATCGAGTCTGGAGCACGGGAAGAATAATTGCTTGAACACCTTTAGCCACACCCTAAATATCGTAATGTTGTGTTCACAGGTCCTACAGGAACGACGCGTAGACATCTAAACACTGCCTCTAGATTCTTTGTTTAATACTCGTTCTTGAAACTCCCGAAAATCGACATGAATTAGTTCATTGACGTCTAGCCTCAACAGTCAGCAAATTTAGGTTTTTCGGCATTTCCGTGACTCTCACCAGTGGCACAAATAAATTTGTGATCATTTGTGACGCCCTTCTTTACATACGATCAACAGTCCTTGTCAGTATATCGCACAAATACGTGGGACCCGTACCAAACATGGCTAAGAGGATATGCACACTTGATTTTTATGCAATTTTCTTTATAGATTGACTCAGGCTCGCAGTATCCTGCCAAAGAGCCTAAACCTGCAGCTGTCTTACATATGATTATGGGTGGATGATAAATTGCATTTTACTTCACTACAAACTGTATTTGTATGAGTTGATTGATTCCACTTGTGACTCATTGGTGTTGCAACTATCGGATATTTCTTTTCTGCGCTTTGTGAAGTGGACAACTTTAAATTTCTGCGTACGTAAGGAAAGTTACCATCGCTGCACCATTCTGAAGCGATATTCTGGTGCACATTGAAAGATTCTGCTTCTCTACTATCATAGTTTGTCACCCTCCAGTATCTTTATTGCACAAAAATGCCTAAATCGTTGTCTCCACATCAGTCGGTGTAAGCATGCCTGAACTGAGATTAATCTAAAGTCACTATGTTAGCTAACTACCCTTGGCCTCTATTCCCATTATTGTAGTTAGAGCCAAATAGTGTAAGGACCTGCGAAACAAGAGCGCGCTCCCGTGTAATCCATATAAAGTTTATTACGGGTATTCTTCTTACCTAAGATACTAGGAAAGCCAGAGCTAATTCGTGAAAAAGTAGAGACTTTGCTCCCTTTTTTATTTGGACCGGGTCCAGATCTTTTTCGTTTTTCTCACAAACAGTAGCACACCATATGCTATTTTCTTTGCCATCGCCGTGGTGCATATACTTTCACTTGACCATCAGCCCTTGCCCCACCATTGCGTGAAAAACACCAAAATGTATTTTATGATACTGGTCAGCTGGTGGGCACGCTGTTTTTTCCCTCACAAGCCTAATGCGCCTACGAATAATGGAGAAGGGGCTCGACTCTACACACAACTTTTATCAAAACTGAAGCTCACATACCCAGAGTTGATGCGAGGAAATAAGTGTGAGCTGTAGTAAAAATTGCTGTTTTGAAAAGCGCGCCGCAGCGCGTAGTGTAAAGCAGTAAAGCAGTCGCCCTCCGTTGCTGGCGGTGGCCCGCTGTGGCAATCGCAGCTTTGGTGTCTCCCTCTGGTGTGAAAGGAGACAGGTAGCCTGTTCACGTGCATTTAAGGGGCGCTATGAGCTCGGGAAAGGGTCAGTCTGTCAGTCTGAGTCTAATCAGTTGGTCAGCCGGCTCAGTGTTGGGAAGTCAGTGTCTGTCTGTCTGTCGCTCTGCCGTACGTTAAGGTGGACAGTCGGAGTGAGACTAGGTCATTCTCGCGTCACCAGTTGCTGGTCTGTCTCCCGTTCGCATCTATGCGGCAGTCAGTGTCTGTTTGTCGTTCGGAGTGCTAGTATGTGTTATGTCGCCAGTCTGCTTGAGTTTGTTTAGGCAATGGGCATTGGCGGTTGGATCGATCGATTGGTCGGTCGCGCACTGGGACACAAGATGGCTTGTTCGTCTTGAGCGTCGGCGCATGTGAGGTCGCCACGTCAGTCCAGTGGGCCGCGTCGTATAGCGAGGGGTAGTGGCTTCGTGGCCGACACGAGAGCAACAGGAGCCAACCCACGACATCGGTCTGCCCGGTGCGAGCTGCGACGCCGTGAGACGGGAGATCGGCACTCCTTCCTGAGTCCGTTGGAGCGGCTGGCAACGGACGTTTCGGGAGAGCGTTTTTTGGGTCCTGCGCCAGGTCTTCGCCAGACATCGCAGTTTTTAGAAGTTAAGTGATTTGTGATGTGTTGTTTCATTTACTCGTTAAATTCTACTTGTTTTCTTGGATAGTCTCTCGTCCCCAACTTGCTCGTTTGTCTCGCGTCCACATTTGTTAGGCAGTTAGTATCTGTATGTCTGTCTGTCGGTCTGCCATACGTTACAAGCTGCCTCTGTCATGTTTGTCGGATTCGGTGTTAACGAATTTATAAAATTAAGGTAAAGGCCAAATTCCTGAAATATGTTTTTATTTAGTCTATCATCTTGCAAGGTGGTATATGTGTAATGTAGAGCATGCTGTACATTTTATGTAAGTCTGCATTTCATGGGTTTTATTTAAATAGTCATTTTAGTTTATAAGTTGCCATCGTAAGAGTCCTTTTAAAAGCAAATTGCACTTTCGGTGGCAAATAATTTTTTTTAATGTGAGTGTTTGTACTATTTCCATCCCTCTTACGGGGTGCATAGTTAATGTGTTTGTGTGAGTTGAGAAAATTTTTAGTTTAAAGTAATCTGGTGTGTTGCAGATTTGCGCCAGTGTAGTTTTTCAGAGGTCGTTGTGAGCGGTCGTGACTACGGCCGTGTTGAAAGGGAGCGGAAGCTTCTCAGCCCGAAGGCTCCTACTGTGAAAAAAAAAAAATGTTATTCTGCCTCTGTTAAATTGTGACTTGATATTTCAAGTGTACTTTTCTGCTTATAATTTTAAACCTGGTTTGAAAAAGCTTTTAGGAATACAGTTCACATTTGTTAAAGGATATTGTATTTTCCATCAGTTACTTCCTGGCAACTACTTCCACGCTCACCTAGTATGATTAATATTTTGGAAGTAAAATTTTTACGGTTCAAAGTGTACTGTTTTGCCAATATATATATTCCTTCTTCACTGTACTTTACCACAGTTTGATTGAAAGATACTTTCAGGGGGTGCAGAGAATGGCTCAATAAGTCCTACGAAACTACAAGATAACTTCACTGTGACATAAGAACAAAAGAATAATCAAACTAAAGGTAGTCTGTTCTAGAGTGCGCTACGGTCGCAGTTTCGAATCCTGCCTCTGGCATGGGTGTGTGTGATGTCCTTAGGTTAGTTAGGTTTAAGTAGTTCTAAGTTCTAGGAGACTGATGACCACAGAAGTTAACTCCCATAGTGCTCAGAGCCATTTGAACCATTTCTTTTTTTTTCTAGAGTGCACATATTTGCGTATCGGTACAATCAGAATCAGATTCTGGTAAACATTCAATACGATGTGATTCTTCACCTCCTCCCAGAATAATTTATGAGGACATTGTTCACGGGGGACCGGTCGGATGTCGACGTCCAACAGGCGCAATATTTCAGCTAGTGACCACACTGCTGCTACCATCAAGTGCGCTGATGAACTGACGGATCAGGGGCTGGAGCGATATATCGACGAGACCTTCGTCAAATGGCCACACGGAAGAGACAAGTTGAATGATTTCCTCGTAAATCTCAATTCTCTACAACAGAACATAAATTTTATTACTGAATTCTAGGCGTGTGCAGTACTCCCCTTTCTAGACGTAAACACTCTTTTACAAGTGGATTCAGTAAACCACATAGCCCAATCATCCTACAAAAATCCATGCGCTTCCGCTGTTCTACTCATCCCGTGTATCTAAAGGGATCATCATCAGTGTGTGTGGCAACGCAGGCCTCCACTTAAAATACGGCCCAATTCCGGTAGGTGCTTGTAGCTTTCAGGGCCCACATAAGCGCCACTCACGGCTGCTAGACGGCCTTCCTCCGTTTAGCGGTGAGCAACCACTGACACCGAACCGAGCCAGAGGGGTGCTAACTCAACGGAACAGGGTGCTGCCGTGCCTCCTCGCGGGGTGCCAAGCATCAAGTTGCTTGGTGATCAGCAAAGAAATCACACTGACGTGACAAAAAAGTCATGGGGTAGCGATATGCACGTATACAGATCACAGTAGCACCGCTTGCACAAGGTATAAAAGGCAGGAGCACTGCAGGAGCTGTCACTTGTTCACAGGTGATTCATATGAAAAGGTTTCCGACGCTATTACGACACCACGACGGGAATAAACATACTCCGAAAGCGGAATTGTGCTTTGGAGTCAGACGACCGGACATTCCATTTCGGAAATCGTTAGGGAATTCGGTGTTCCGATATCGACAATGTCAAGAGTGTGCCGAGAATACCAAATTTAAGGCATTACCTCTCACCACGGCAACGCAGTGGTCGACAGCCTTCACTTAATGACTGAGACCATTGGCGTAGCTGACAGTAACACTGCGTGAAATAACCGCAGAATCGATGTAGGTCGTACGACGAACGTATCCGTTAGGACAATGCGCAGAAATTTAGCGCTAATGGGATATGATAACAGACGACCGACGTAAGTGCCTTTGCTAATAGTATGGACTCACTTGCAGCGCCTCTCCGTGGCTCGTGACCATATCGGATGGACCCTAGGCGACTGATAAAGCGTAGTCTGGTCAGATGAGTCCCGATTTGAGTTGGTAGGAGCTGATAGTAAGGTTCGAGTGAGGCGCAGACACCACGAAGCCATGGACTCAAGTTGTCAACAAGGCACTGTGCAAGCCGGTGGTTACTCCATAATAGTGTGGCCGGTGTTTCCAAGGAATGGATGGGATTTTTATGGATGACCGGGCCACATTTGTTAGCGATTCATTTGAAGAGCGTTCTGGACAGTTCGAGCAAATAGTTTGGCCACCCACATCACTCGACGTGAATCCCGTCGAACATTTATTGAGCGTAATCGAGAGATCTGTTCGTGCACAAAATCCTGCACAGGCAAAATTTTCTCGTTTATGGACGGCTATGGAGGCATCATGGCTCAAAATTTTTGCAGGGGACTTCTGACGACTTTTTGAGTGCAGCCCACATCGAGTTCCTGCACTACGCTGGGATAAAGAAGGTTGGACACGATATTAGGAGGTGTATCATAACTTTTGAGGCCTCACTGTACATTGCGCTTTCGATTATCCAATGAAAGTGCGCAAAGCTCGATTAATCATCAGAATCAAATTCTGACAAAAATCAACGAAATCCATACTTTGTGCATTGCACTGTAAATAAATGTTACATGAGGCGGAAAAACCTTTTCCACGGTTTTCCTAGGTTTTCCGTGGAACCGTGCCAGAGCGGGAAGGCTTGTAATCATGAACAGCTACAGTCAGTAGAAGTACTGAATTAAGACGATCTGTGAAGCACCATTACTGTAACTGAAGTAATCAAATCTTAATGAAAAACCATGTTCTATGCAAAACAGCGTCTAGTACTTTGCAATCATACTGATTCAAAATAAAAAGAAATTCTAAGGTAACAATTTGCTGTGCAATCTTCATACTCTTTTTTTCAAATCATACGTAAATCCCAGTTCAATCTTTGTCATTGGAAGAGAACAAATTTTATATTAATGATAAACTTCATCCGTAATCAAAGTGAGAAAGGAAACATCAGTGAAATCTTTTAGAATCAAAAGACAGTACTTTTCAATTAAGAGTGGAAGTAAATGGCTCGACCATTGGTTATATGGATAGCCCGGGTCTCTCGCCATTGTCGGCGAATATATTGTACAACTTAAGAGTACAGATTATTTAGAAAATTAAGTTACGATTGCCCAATTGGCACGGCACTTATGTTTCTGCTTTGACAGCCATCCATAGAAGCTATATGACATTACTGCTGCAAGGTTACATGCTACCTACTATCTCCACTCGCTGATTCACATGCGTTTATAAAACGAAACGTAATGTGATTCACACTCTCACTTTGTCGCTGAACTCGTACTGAAGTAGATGGAAGTGCAGGTGCGGTATGTATTAATTATGATACCATAAAATAAGCTGTTCAGTGCAATAATCTTTATCAAGTATTTTACAATGAAACCTTGACGTACAATATTAAGAAAATTAAAGCACGTCAAGTAATGTACGAAGTTGTTTAAAGAGTTTTCAGCAAATGAGTGACTGGGAGGTGCAAAGATCAACCATTTATTGGATGTATGTAGTACACTTCACAAAATGGATATTGTCGACATTCAAGAAATGTTCAAAACAAGCCATTAACTTGCACCATAAGCACCGAACGAAAAATGGCGCGACACAGTGATCACAAAAGGTTCATAGCAACAAGATCGAAGCGAAATCCTTGGGAGTCACAAACCGTACAGGACGTTCAACTGGGTATCCACTCTTAAAGAATGCGTGTAGAATCGTATTGGTGGAAAGGGGCCGATGAGAACTAATGGAATGTGATGGCATGCAAATGAATGGGAGACAGTCTGTCGTGGAGCTCATTGTGAAACCATCTATCTTTTACGGCATAGCTGCAGATAATGCAATTATATGTTTTATAGGCAAGGAAAAAAACACCCAGACGCTTAATTTGTCCAGTGATTCCAGGTGGTATGAATTGCAATGTCATATACTGTTTAGGAGGGATAATTTACTCTACAGGAGTATGATTTTTGTACGCAAACCATGAATGAAGCAAAAGCAAGTTATTTTGACGTGTTACTGGCGAAAAGCAGTGGTAATACCATAATTGTAGTTCTCGTACGTCCATTTTCTCACTGCTGTAACGTAAATATTCCCTATTGCCGTTGCAAGATCAAACACATGAGAAATATTCGTGGGGGGTAGACTACCTCCAATTTCTCGCAGCACAATAAATAACTTTCCTGAAAATTTACCATCCCGATTAGCAGTCGTTGTAATTGTATATGAATGCGTTAAGGCATTGTGTTAGCTGATTTTGATGGAACTCTCATGATACCTCTAATTCACAGGGGTCCTTTCATATGTATTTACTCTTCAAATCCCGACTGATCGGAGCTGGAAACAAATTCCTTACTGAACGATGGGATAAGTTTGTTCATCTTATCTACAAATTTTCGGACCGGTTCCGTATTTAGCTGTGCATTGTCAAGTTAGCGGTTTGTTTGAAATTACGTTATCTTACGTCTTCCAGTTCTGTAGCACTGTTTGAAATCTCTGTAATTTATGTCGCGAGCAATCTGATGTGCATAACATAGGGAGATCATTATCATGCACACCCTGCAAATTGTATCGAGCATACCTGAAATGTGCAAACACCAGTTTTTGTAACAACTGTGTCTTGTCCACCCTTGAATAACCGTGGTTTTTCTTATGACTACACGGCCATGTTGCTGCAGACTTATTCGAAATACATTCTTTTTCTTTTTACTTTGAGGCTGATGATCTTCCATGTACGTAATTGTATTTAGTACCCGCTTATTGGACAGGATTTTGCTTTAAATGCCTTTCACTGGAGTCGGGATTTGTGGCTCCCTGTACGACAAGAATGATGAACTACGTGGCTCGATACCTGTTTCAGTATCACTTTCAATTGTTAAACATGTATCTTCATCATTGTACTCTTTATTTACAGCGTCCGCACAGTCTGTCGTACACGACACCATACATTCCACTGACTCATCCTGTAGTAACGCTAGCATTTCATCTGACACTTCATTCTCACCCTGCGAAATTCCTTGGGTTCATTTCTGACGAAATGTCAATTTCGGCAACTGTTGATGTAGATATAACGCAGTTTTTGCGTTGTTTATCGTTGTCTCTGTTCTGCTCTGTATTAATACCACTAGCACTATAGCACTGTTGCGCGTTACTCGTCGACTGAGCAGTCCAACTATGCTCCGTAGCCTCGAGCTGTGCTCCCCATTTGTTGCGACGTAATGCCAAGCGCCGGCACACCAGTCGGGAACGACATGGAAGAGAAGGCTGTGAGAAGAGATCAGCCAATCGCACGCTGACCGGACCTCCCTCCAGGACGACAACGCGACAGCAGCGGTCCCTATATGAAGAGAACATAGGCGCCGCGACCGACTAATGACGGCCAGTTCAATAGCAGCTTCAAGATTAGATACTTGGATAGCATCGTCAACGCCAGATCACTTCGCTTGTACTCTCTGTGTAACACAGACATGGAACTGTCTATACTCGAGAAGATTCATTATTTCGTATGTCACCCCTTGCTTGCGACACGTCTGTGTAATAAAACTCGTTAATACGATTTGTTTTAATGTTTGCCTAGCGGACCAAGTACGCAGTCTTACTAGAATCCACATTATTGGATACCTCCAGTCTCGCCTCCCGTTGCCAGTAGCAGCCAATTTTGTGGTTGCATGGTAGGCAATATGTGGGGCGTACAATGCCGTAAACGTATTTGGCTTTTCGCGACCTCGGACTCAAGGGATCCATTGCGAGTCTTCAAACACTAGACAGAACCTGCTCTTCGATTGCGAGTATGACAGCGAAAACTACTTTTATAGTCACAGATATTTAGATTTTATAAATACGATTAACACCAGACAGGACGTATGGGTATACCATAACTGTCTGCGAAATGTGTTGCGAATAGAGATAGTAGTAAAGAAGTAATTCATTAAAACGGTTACTTGATGCAAAAATTCTCCTGCATGAAGAGCGAAAATCATTTTTCCTTCCATCATTTTGTGCTGGTGTCACAGATATAAAGTTTCGTAAAAGGACTGAAATTACTAGTAAAGTTTGTAGCAAGTTACCAGTGCTCTCATTCTCATATACTAGATGAAGATGGGGTGGGTATTTGCACAAGGTGAGTTATGCTGCTCAAGACATAGACACTGCTCCTGACAGTAATACTCTTCTGTGTTGACATTTTGACTACCAATTTTATTTCAAAGACACCAATTGATGGTTATTTCAATTAATGTCTTGATCAGGACGAACAAGATGAAAAGAGTAAATGCAGCCGTCTCGTTTTCCAAGGCTTGGGGGGGGGGGGGGGGCGAGGGGGGTTTACCATATACAGGGTTTTCCCTAAGTACTTTCAGGGTATGATGAGATAAAATAAATTATTCAGGTAGTGAAGGGAGACGATAATTTAATAGTCATGGGTGACTGGAATTCGACAGTAGGAAAAGGAAGAGAAGGAAACGTAGCAGATGAATATGGATTGGGGCTAAGAAATGAAAGAGGAAGCCGCCTGGTAGAATTTTGCACAGAGCAAAACTTAATCATAGCTAACACTTGGTTCAAGAATCATGAAAGAAGGTTGTATACATGGAAGAACCCTGGAGATACTAGAAGGTTTCAGATAGATTATATAATGGTAAGACAGAGATTTAGGAACCAGATTTTAAATTGTACGACATTTCCAGGGGCAGATGTGGACTCTGACCACAATCTATTGGTTATGAACTGTAGAGTAAAACTGAAGAAATTGCAAAACGGTGGGAATTTAAGGAGATGGGACCTGAATAAATTGAAAGAACCAGAGGTTGTGCAGAGTTTCAGGGAGAGCATAAGCGAACAATTGACAGGAATGGTGGAAAGAAATACAGTAGAAGAAGAATGGGTGGCTTTGAGGAATGAGATAGTGAAGGCAGCAGAGGATCAAGTACGTAAAAAGACGAGGGCTAGTAGAAATCCTTGGGTAACAGAAGAGATACTGAATTTAATTGATGAAAGGAGAACATACAAAATGCAGTAACTGAAGCAGGGAAAAAGGAATACAAACGACTCAAAAATGAGATCGACAGGAAGTGCAAAATGGCTAAGCAGGGATGGCTAGAGGACAAATGTAAAGATGTAGAGGCTTATCTCATGAGGGGTAAGATAGATACTGCCTACAGGAAAATTAAAGAGACCTTTGGAGAGAAGAGAACCACTTGTGTGAATATCAAGAGCTCAGATGGAAACCCAGTTCCAAGCAAAGAAGGGAAAGCAGAGAGGTGGAAGGAGTATATAGAGGGTCTATACAAGGGCGATGTACTTGAGGACAATATTATGGAAATGGAAGAGAATGTAGATGAAGATGAAATGGGAGATACGATACTGCATGAAGATTTTACCGGAGCACTGAAAGACCTGAGTCGAAACAAGGCCCCCGGAGTAGACAACATTCCATTAGAAGTGCTGACGGCCTTGGGAGAGCCAATCCTGACAAAACTCTACCATCTGGTGAGCAAGATGTATGAGACAGGCGAAATTCCCTCAGACTTCAAGAAGAATATAATAATTCCAACCCCAAAGAAAGCAGGTGTTGACAGATGTGAAAATTACCGAACTATCAGTTTAATAAGTCACAGCTGCAAAATACTAACGCGAATTCTTTACAGACGAATGGAAAAACTGGTAGAAGCTGACCTCGGGGAAGATCAGTTTCGATTCCGTAGAAATGTTGGAACACGTGAGGCAATACTGACCCTACGACTTATCTTAGAAGAAAGATTAAGGAAAGGCAAACCTACGTTTCTAGCATTTGTAGACTTAGAGAAAGCTTTTGACAATGCTGACTGGAATAGCCTCTTTCAAATTCTGAATGTGGCAGGGGTAAAATGCAGGGAGCGAAAGGCTATTTACAATTTGTACAGAAATCAGATGGCAGTTATAAGAGTCGAGGGACATGAAAGGGAAGCAGTGGTTGGGAAGGGAGTGAGACAGGGTTGTAACCTCTCCCCGATGCTATTCAATCTGTATATTGAGCAAGCAGTAAAGGAAACAGAAGAAAAGTTAGGAGTAGGTATTAAAATCCATGGAGAAGAAATAAAAACTTTGAGGTTCGCCGATGACATTGTAATTCTGTCAGAGACAGCAAACGAATTGGAAGAGCAGTTGAACGGAATGGACAGTGTCTTGAAGGGAGGGTATAAGATGAACATCAACAAAAGCAAAACGAGGATAATGGAATGTAGTCGAATTAAGTCGAGTGATCCTGAGGGAATTAGATTAGGAAATGAGACACTTAAAGTAGTAAAGGAGTTTTGATATTTGGGGAGCAAGATAACTGATGATGGTCGAAGTAGAGAGGATAGGCTGGCAATGGCAAGGAAAGCGTTTCTGAAGAAGAGAAATTTGTTAATATCGAGTATAGGTTTAAGTGTCAGAAAGTCGTTTCTGAAAGTATTTGTATGGAGTGTAGCCATATATGGAAGTGAAACATGGACGATAAATAGTTTAGACAAGAAGAGAATAGAAGCTTTCGAAATGTGGTGCTACAGAAGTATGCTGAAGATTAGATAGGTAGGTCACACAACTAATGATGAGGTATTGAATAAAAATGGGGAGAAGAGGAGTTTGTGGCACAACTTGACTAGAAGAAGGGATCGGATGGTACGACATGTTCTGAGGCATCAAGGGATCACCAATTTAGTACTGGAGGGCAACGTGGAGAGAGACCAAGAGATGAATATACTAAGCAGATTCAGAAGGATGTAGGCTGCATTAGGTACTGGGAGATGAAGAAGCTTGCACAAGATAGAGTAGCATGGAGAGCTACATCAAATCAGTCTCAGGACTGAAGACCACAATAACAACAACCTTCAGGGTTTCAGAAGACGACTAGGCAAAAACTACAAGTTGTATTGGAAACCGAGACACATCAATGGACACAGAATCTCTGCATGTTTGTAACTCACACTATAGGTGATGAACATGGTCTTCGTTTGTGATGCGTGAAACGTCAGTTCGTGGGTGCAAGTCGTTGACACGGTGTGTCCGAGAAGACGCGAACTCAGCCCAATTTGCGAATCTGGTGATTGGGTTGTCTATCAGCAGGTGAGAACTAATTCGATGTGACAGCACAGAGACGAGTGGTAATAATGCAACTTGGGAGCTGAAAAACCTACAGTTGCAATCTGTAATTATAAGAATTCTGCTAACCACTAGTATGATTCCTTTTATCGATAAGTCACTGATATACAGCAATAACAAGAAACAAATTCCGATTGGTTCTCTGATAACCTATCGTTGGACACATATATCCCATTGGTATTCAAAGCGTTAAATCTTTAAAGTAAGATTATACATCGTAGTGAGAAGATCATGATAGAATTAATTTTTTTTTTCATTTTGCTCAATAATTATATCAAATATTGAAAATGAAATTTTTGTTGGAGGTCGTCGGTCCCTAAGCTTACACACTATTTTAATCTAACTTAAACTAACTTACGCTAAGGACGACACACACACACCCATCCCAGAGGGAGGACTCGAATCTCCGACGAGGGGAGCCCCGCGGACAAGCCGTCTTAGACTGCGCGGCTACCCGATGCGGCAAATTTTTCTTGTACTCTGAGCCTGTAGGCAGGCAACCTGGAACTTGGGCCGGATGACTGCGCCCCAGGTTATCCATTTAGTAACATAGATTTGAGGTAGCTTTAATTTACTGACAATACCAGGATATGGTTTAGAGGCTACTTGCTTGTGTTTTCACTACATATAGCTGTACACATACGAATTACATTGCGTGTCAAAACAAGGGAAGCACCCGTAAGGGGCAGACGAAACAGAATGAAACTTCACAGACTGACAGGATATGTAATATTGCTGTAGTGGTTACAAAATCGAACCATATTTACCAAGTATTAGGCGGTAGGAATGCACTTATCAGTATGACGTTGCTAACCCTTTGGCCAGTATGCACGCGGAGATGACGTCCGAGCAAACAACACATGTCCTACTGCGGAAAGACCTGAGAGTCATGATGGTCACTGGTGAACTTCAAAATCACACAGACAGTTCAAAATCACACAGACACTTGTGGACGATCGTTGTCCTGTTGACAAGGGTACCACGATATTGTAACATGATAGGTAACACATGAGGAGCAGGATGTTCGTGACGTGCCGTTGTGCCATTAGAGTTTCCGTAATCACTACCAGCCGTGACCTGAAGACATTCCCGATGGTTCCCCACTCCATAACGCCAGGAGATACAGCGCAGTGCCTCTCCAGAACAATGGAAGAATGGGACTTCTCCAAAGGTGGCCACCGGCAGTCTACAATGAGGTGATAGAAGTCATGGGACAGCGGTATGCAGATATACAGACCGCGGTAGTATCGCGTACACAGCGTTTAAAAGGGCAATGCACTGGCGGAGCTGTCACTTGTACTCAGGTCATTCATGTGAAAGGGTTTCCGTCGTGGTTACAACAGCACGACGGGAATTAACAGACTTGGACGCGGAATGGTAGCTGGAGCTATACACATGGAACATTCCATTTCGGAAATCGTTAGGGAATTGAATACTACGGGATCCACAGTGTCAAGAGTGTCCGAGAATACCAAATTTCAGGTATTGCCTCTCACCACGGACAAGTCAGTGGTCGACGGCCTTCACTTAACGACCGAGAGCAGCTACATTTGCTTAGAGCTGTCAGTGCTAACAGACAAGCATTGCTGCGTGAAATAAGAACAGAAATCGGCGATCGTATCCGTTAGGGACAGCAAATGACCGAGGGGAGTGCCTTCGCTAAGAACACGACATCGCTTGCACCACCTCTCCTGGGCTCGTAACCATAGTCAACTGAAAAACCGTAGGCTAGTCAGACGAATCCCGAATTTAGTTGGTAAGAGCTGGTAGTAGGGTTTGAGTGTGTTGCAGACCTCACGGAGCCATGGACCCAAGTTCATAATAAAGCACTGTGCCAGCTGGTTCTAACATTCTGTGTGGTGTCTGTTGTTCTATGTCGTGTCTCCCTACCACTTTCGCGCAACGACGCTCTGAGCGTGTTTTTTAGGGAATTGACTAGTTTGAACCTGGGACCTGTTGCTGGTAAGGAGACGCCAGACCACACATGACATGTAGAGTTCAGAAAAGTTCAGTGAGACTAGCGATGATATAACCAAATACTTTATGATTTCAGCGTCAGCTCCACTGCACTCCCTGTAAAAGAATCTTAATACTAACTAAATTTAGTGGAAGGGGTTCAAGGCTTTCCTATTTTTAGTTAGCTGGTAAAATAACGTCGAAAAAGCTGTTAAGTTTACCATTGGAAATTTTATTCTACTCACAAAACATTGTTTATAAATTGCACTATTGATAAAAGGAAATGTTTTAATACAGGATGATAAAAACCAACTGTGTTCAACAAAAAATGTGAACGAATATTCCCTGAATGGGTTTCCAAGTTCTACAATGGATCAAAGGATGACCTATGCCATATCACATCTATAATCTAGGTTTAAATTAAGTTTCACAAAAGAGAAAAATATCAAATTGGTCTACAGTGACCCTCAATTATCTTTAATTACTTATCTAAATTGTCGTAAATTACAGTGGCTGATGTGGCTTCTCAGTAATTACATAACAGAAAAATCATTGCGTTTCAGATTTTAACTTATGTAGCAAATGTGAATACCATGAGCTTTAATTGACGATCGACACTAGTATTACGTAAAAAGGGGATGTAACAGATGAGACTTCTGCAGTTCTGAGTAAAGCTTTATGCGCTCAAAAATGCGGCATCGCGTGCGTTCGTTACCTTGTCGGTGTTCGTCAGGGGGCGGCGGCTGGCGCAGCTCCATGCATCTCGCCATCTCGGAAGCAACTCTGACCTAACTTCTCCTTACTACAATTTACCGAAGTTGGTTTAAAAAAAACTATCTGGCTGTGTTTTCATCTGACCAATCAGGGTCTCAATGTTAACCTTAAGCTCCGCCTACAAAAATTCTGTCCATCCAATGAGAAACGTTATACTTTTCGTGGTGGGGCAATGTTTTTAACGTTTGCAACGTAACAGAGACGCGAAAAAGTCTCACGATAAAACTCGCAGCTGGTGTGGCCCTTTTAGTGTTGTCGTAAGATCTATACTGTTCTTCTGGAGGGCTCTAGCTTTTAACATTGGCTGGGGGGTGGTCCTGTCGGTTAGCTGGCGACGTGGGTGTCCGTCCCTTATTGTAGGGCCTTCTAGCTTAACACAGTTCTGCTCTCAGCTTTTGTTCTCGTTTCTCCCCTCGGAGCTGCGTCTGTCTCATGGTGGGAAGGTAGGACATGCATTTAGGCATTCTTGTGTTAGTCTGTGGTATTCCATTTGCTCACTAGTTGCTCGTATTACTTTGGTTAATTTAATGTCAGGATTCATTTGGAGCTATGTGTCATACTACTGGATTTGCTATAATGTCAGGGTTTTCATGGAAGGTGTTGGATTTACCAGTCACATTACATGGTGGTGGCTCCAGAATGGTGTGTGCAGGGTTTACGTGGAGTAGACTGGATTATCTGGTCCAACTGAATCAATAATTGACTGGAAATGTCTGTATTCGGCTATTTGGAGACCATTAGCAGCTATTCATGGACTTCATGTTCCCAAATAACGACGAAAATTTTATGGATGACCAAGCGCCATGTCAGCGAACCACAATTGTTCGTAGTTTGTTTGAAGAACATTCTGGACACTTCGAACGAATGATGTGGCCAGCCAGATCGACAGACATGAATCCCATCGAACATTTATCGGACATAATCGAAAGATCAGTACTTGCACAAAATCCTGCACCGGCAGCACTTTCGTAATTATGGATGGCTATTGTGGCAACATGGCTCACTATTTCTGCGGGCACTTCCAGCCACTTTTTGAGTTCATGTTACGTAGAGTTGTTGCACTACGCTGGGCGAAAGGGATTCTAGCACGATATTTGGGGGTATCCCATGACTTTTGTCACCTCAACTATAAGTTGAGAATGACACGGCGGTCGGTCGATATTACTGGGTGGGAAGTTATAGCGTGGATGAAGCGCACGAGACAACTCAGCTTTTGTCTAAGGTTCGATCTTCACTACCATCCCATGTTCAACTTACGATACGTATCGCCCTCTTGTTTCGTTTAGGAAACAAAGCGAAGAACACGTTTGACGATACCGTCTTTGGTGGGCCGGTAGAAATTTTGCACGCAACGGCCTGATTGGTTAATTTAATTGCTAATTAACTCGGAAACGGAGTAACGTGTCGAATTGTTTTATCTTTGCAATTATTTCTCAGCACAAACTACCCTGAAAAACTCTTAAAAGATTTTCAGACTGTTCCGACCACCCTGCATATTACATTTTCTGTGAAATTCATGGTTGCGAAAGTTTTTGTAGAAGGGGCGAGGTAGAATTTACTAACAAATTAAGTTTCAGCTTTTAGATGTCTAGTTTAAGCCAACATGCTATTATTTTTCAGATAGAATCAATCTATTCTGATTTCGCTATCGTCAGGATAATGTACTGATCTGGACAATAGGATATAATTGCTTTTGTACACACAGTAGGGATTGCGCCTGTGACTATTTTGATATCATACGTTACCTGTTTTCTTCGAACAAAGCGTGTTAATTTTGTGATAAGCAGGTAAGCACTTAACATACACTACCGGTGGAAACTAGAAACAATGGTTACTGAACTTCTGCTTGCGGAAAGCACATTAGTAACGAGTAATGGGGATGCAAGTTTTTTGTCAAGACGTTTGCATCATAATTTCAGTTGTGGTAATGATATATGTGTGTACTAGATATACTTGCTTAACGTTTGGGTGCATAGAAAATTTTACGGTTCATAGTAACTATGTGGAAATGGTACTTCTAAGCACTTCGTGAATTTCAAACATAAGAATATTTGCTTCTTGTCATTTATGTTCAAGAACCCGCAGATTTAATGAATGAAGAAGGCACAGATTCCGTACATTCTTATAAGAAAATCATTCGGTTGCAGAATGTTTACTTAAGAAGACATCGCTTTTAATAATTTTTGTTTCGCCTTCCTCCGACCACTTCTTAAAATTTATATTATTCCAACAAATTACATTTCTGTTTAACTTGTATTTCACTAAGAACTGTTTACTATCACACAACCAGTGCTATAAATTTTACCTTACTGCACTGGAACTGACACTTTAGTGATCCGATAATGAAATATACTCTTAAACGGAAGCATAAATGGGGATCCAATGTAAATATTTCGATGAACTCAGAATTTTAGCTTACTTACTTCAGATATCAATATTAATGTAAGGTCATTAAAATACTTGCTGACAAGGTAACCACGTTACTACTATTCAGAGAGAGCTTATATTTAATTTTTATTATAGCTTATACTGAGAGATAGCTTATATTTAATTTTATTTTCATTATTAAGTATTATCTGTTAATGTCACTTGTTTCTATGAGAGGCAGTCAAATGAAAACCGAATAGCCGCCACAAAGGGACGATGGAAAGGTTTAATTCAAAAGTAATCACCTTAATCGTTAAGACATTTATAAACGCGATCGGCCGCTGACGGAGCCACTACAACACCAGTCGTGCACTTCCTCGTCTGGCTGAAAGCGACATAAATACACGTCTTCCATCATGGCAACAAAGATGTGAAAAACACGTGATGTGAGATCCGGGCTATATGGAGGATGCTGCCGAGTTTCCCAACCAAATCGCTTCATCCTATTGGCACTGTGGGGGCGAGCGTTATCATGCAACGGGGTAATTACGTCGAACAGGTCGAGGGCAAACGGCAAAGCCTACAGTGGAAACACTGCACATCTTCCCCGCCAAAGGAATCCAAAGCTGTTTAGACAAGTTCCGGTAAAGTCATGATGACCATGACTGGACGGAATCTTCCTGTGTCATGATAACGCCCGCCCCCACAGTGCCAATTCGGCGATAGCTACGCATCATCAATGTGGTTGGGAAACACTGGGAAATTCTCTGTACAGCCTTGATGTTTCATTGTGCGATTTTCACATCCTTATCTACCTGAAGAAGGACATGCGTGAACGTCGGTTTCAGTCGGACGAAGAATGCAAGAGTGTGTGTGGTTGTGGATTCGTCAGCCGCTGACCGCGTTCTACGAAATAGGAATTAATCGTCTTGTCTCCCTGTGGGATAAATGTCATAGCGTGTGTGGTGATTATTCAGTGGAATCATTCTATGGTCTCGTTGTGGCGGGTGTTAGGGTTTCATTTGACTGCCCCTTACCGACGAAGCTTCTTCATTACTACCCAATTTTCAGTTTATAAGGTACAGCCTCCCCCAGGACTCATATGGGCCACCTTTTTTTATTTGCATCCTGATAGTTATCGGACAATTCAGTGCTTTCTAAGGCCTTGTATGTGTGTCTTAATATGCATCATTCTGTCCTATTTGATAAAAAATTTGATGTTCATTGCGAAGGCATTTCTGGAAGGACGTGCGTTGTCGTAATTATCGGTGGATTGTTGTCATTGATAAAATTATGTACATATACTAAATTAAGTAACTAATCAAGAAATTGAAGTAATAAGTCCTTAGCAATAAATAACTAGAGACTGCAGAAATGCTAGCATGAAAAATCAATGCTTCTAATTAAGAAAATGGTAATCTAAAAATGCATAACGGAAGACCTAATTATCTTTAGAAACAGCTTAAAAGTTATAACCAAACGATGTATTTTCATTCGTTATTTATTTTTATGTTTTCCTATGCAGTTAATATTGTTTGTAATTACATTTCTAATTAACTCTCCAATTGTTTACATCTCACAGTTCTCCAGTTTCCAGAATTTGAGGCCTTATTTGTGCATTTTATGTATGTAATCGTATAAAGCACGAGCTCTGTACTACCATTGAATATTAGTAACAAAATCCAAACTGTAATTAATTACGTAACTAAAATCATACAAGAGACATTATTGTAATTAAAATTCAGAATGATTTTCTTATTAACTAAAGATATTACTATAAAAGATTGTCCTTGAATATTGTATTTTGTACCTTATTTGGCTGTAACATCAGTTTCTTTAAGTTTTGTAAATTTTAATTGTAATATCAAAATTGTAAAAAATTAATAATGCTTTATTTTGGAAGTTATTGTTAAAATTCTATATAAAGCGATGCAGTGATGCTGCGAGGGGTCAGTTTTGAAGTTACTTTTCGAAGTTAAAGAGATCAGTGAAGTCTGTCCGTGTTTTATTTACATGACGAGTGTGCAGTTCGGATGCCATTTAATGTGAATAAATTTGTGAAGCCTGAAAATTTCCCATTTATTCATCAATGGACCATGCAGAATAAACTTAAGTAACTTTCAACATGAATCGTTACAAGTTTCATAAGACTGCTCAATTTCTGAAGAATAAAGACTTCTTGTTGTGTGCAGTATAGTATTAAGCCACCAGCATCGAGGAATGAGTGTAAGCCAAGAATTTACATTTACCAAAACGTTCGCATTCACAATTGCCGTTTGAAGGAAAATGAGAGTTATCTTACTTATATATTCGTGGTCACACTCTTATTATTTTACATTATCAGTTTCTGTCGATTTCTACAGTGATATAGGTACTGCTTGGACGAGGGATGTCGAGCTCAATATTAACTTTACCTATAAAGCTAGATATTGCATAGAATATAAATTTCTCCCTCAACAAAGTTTTCTGTTTTATGAGTTAAAACTATGTCTGCCCATATCATCTGAAATATAAATGTATTATCTGTGTCAGAATGGTTTGGAAAACTCTGGGACTGCATGACTACAAAAGTGTAGAAAGCAACCAACAAGCAGCCGATGGTTGCATCGTTTATTTGGAGCTAACCATTTATAGTCGCATGGTACAGCATGATGTTGCAAGAACATTAAAATGTTGTTCGTTCAAGTAGAGCTTTTACTGTACCTCAGTGTGACTGAGTGTGTGTGTGTGAAAAAGAGAGAGAGAGAGAAAGAGAGAGAGTGTAGAGAGATCCACATACCAATGAATTTTCACGTGTTGAAAGTTCACTCGTCCCACAAACGTTTAATACTATTGCTGATAACCCAGCTGTGTGCACCCGGATTTGCCTCCCCCCCCCCCCCCCCCCGAAAAAATACTCATTTTCAGTGATAAAAACAGAAATAAGAAGAAAATATGATTTTTCAATGCAGAAAAAAATGTGTGACACGTAATGAGTTACGTGTGAAAGAAATTTATCTTCTTGAGACACGTACTATATTGTATGCATTCTTATAAAATTGGTATATTTCTACGTTCAATGACGTTTTCGTTTAATAACGCTGTCACAGTTTTCCCAATACTCTGATAACAACAACTCTCCAGTAACAAATAATTTCAGAATTTGTACCTCATGTGATTTACGACCGTCCACAGTCACTAAAATCGACTGGCTGTTGTGTTTGTCATGCGGCGTGTTGAGAGCTGAAGCCATGTGTTACTTGTTCTGTGGGTTTGTATTTATGTCAGTACCAATTTGCAAGAAGAATGAATCGCATTGGCATCCATCCTGTTTCAGTTGGATTAATAACATTCCGAAAATGTGGGATGAAAAGGGCTTTCTGGTCATTTGCAGTTTAGAGTGGAGGCACCTGCCCTTGCAGCGTGGTGGGCTGAGCATCAGCTTGACGGCGCTGGAAGGGGAGGTGTGTGTGCGTGAACGGTGATTTCCATTGCAGAAACGGCAATCATAAATTGAAAACCGTACAGAATGATTGCTGGTTTCGATTTGTTTATAAATGAAGAGTATTAGCTCATTATGTATCCTATACCTGCATCTGTTGCTCACGTCCCTTCCTATTACGACTATGATACCTTATTCTAAAACAAGAACCGTATCGTTGTCATCCCCTTACACATTTTTATAAGTATATATAAAGCTATGCGTCTCGCAGAAAATCAGTGCGACATGAATGTTATACAATCGGTTGATACTTGTTTTTTTGTGACACTAAATTGCTCAGTCCTTTCATCCTCCTCTGATCCCGAAAGAGCAGACACCACATATTCACATAATTTATCGGCTTCGATGTGCAATGAATGCACACCTTGAGTGAGGATGCGCAATTATGTTCGACCTCCTGTGGGAATCTCAAAGTACACCTATATCTACGTGATTTCTCTGCTATTCACAGTAAAGCGCCTGGCAGAGGGTTCAATGAAACACCTTCAAGCTGTCCCTCTACCGTTCCACTCTCGAACGGGACGCGGGAAAAACGAGCACTTACATTTTTCTGTGCGAGCCCTGATTTCTCTTATTTTATCGTGATGATCATTTCTCCCTGTGTAGGTGGGTGGCAAAAGAATGTTTTCGCAACCGGAGGAGAAAACTGGTGATTGAAATTTCATGAGAAGATCCCGTCGCACCGAAAAACGCCTTTGCTTTAGTGATTGCCACTCCAGTTCACATATCATGTCTGCGGCACTATATCCCCTACTTGGCGATAATACAAAACGAGCTGCCCTTCTTTGTACTTTTTCGATGTCATCCGTCAGTCCCATCTGATGCAGATCCCGCACCGCACAGCAGTACTCCAGAACAGGGCGGAAAAGCGTGATGTAAGCAGTCCCTTTAGTAGACGTGTTGCACCTTCTAAGTGTTCTGCCAATGAATCGCAGTCTTTGGTAGACTCTACCCACAACATTATCTACGTGATCGTTCCAATTTAGGGTAGTTGTAATTGTAATCCCTAAGTATTTAGTTGGATTTACAGCCTTCAGATTTGTGTAACTTATCGCGTAATCGAAATTTAGCGGATTTCTTTTTTACTCGTGTGAATAACTTCACATTTTTCTTTATTCAGGGTCAATTTCCACTTCGCATTCAACATTTTGCGCCATACACATATCATATCTACATCACTTTGCAATTCCTTTTGATCATCTGATGACTTTACAAGACGATAAATGACAGCATCACCAGCAAACAATCTAAAAAGGCTACAGAGATAGTCTCCAACGTCGTTAATATAGACCAGGAACAATAGTGGTCCGATAACACTTCCTTGGAGAACGCCGGATATTATTTCTGTTTTACTCGATGACTTTCCGTCTATTATAGCCGGCCGTTTCATTTCCACTGGCGTTCCAACCTATACTAGTATAGGCAATTATTCATTACGCCGTTTTTATAATAAAGACACTCCACCATCTTTCATGTAATAAGCCTTAACAATTATTTACAAGGCGTACGTGACATTGTCATTCTCCTTTAAATATTCATATATATGATGTACAACCTATCAAATGATACGTAATTCTGGTTGTAGTTCACGGTGAAGTATGTGGATGAGTGCTTGTAAGGTGCGAAATTATAACCACCTTACAATACCCTCACCTAACGAACTATTTTGTACTAGGATGGGGCAGTTCTTACAGTATTATCTCATCCAGTACAAAACCATATAACCATCAATTGTCTGTACAAGTGAACTAATAAGAATACGAGGGCAGAGGAACACTTGAATCATGATCTTCTACAGCCATTCTGCATTCATTCATGGGTTTACTGCCGTAAATTTACTTATTACGCGTTTGTTATAACATGTCTACCCCTTATGTTTGGAACACTGTTCCGAGATTTGGCAATTGGAACATACAATATCAAAATAAATTTAACTAACATTACAAAAATTTTATTCCCTTTCAAATATGACAGTTCCCATCTTTCTTTAGACTTAAGGCCTACGGTCTCTGTCATTTATCCATCCCTAAGCCATACGTTAAGGCAAGAAATATTAAAGTATCCTAATCTTTTGAAAGTGGTCGTTCAATAAATTACATGTGCTTCATTTAGCCATGAATACGCAATCTAAATAGTTACGTCAATAATACAAGAGGTTAGCTATTGGTCATTATACAATTATACACAATTCTGTGAAACATCCTCCGTAATTTCACTTGGTCATGAAACTTCCTGGCAGATTAAAACTGTGTGCCCGACCGAGACTCGAACTCGGGACCTTTGCCTTTCGCGGGCAAGTGCTCTACCAACTGAGCTACCGAAGCACGATTCACGCACGGTACTCACAGATTTACTTCTGCCAGTACCTCGTCTCCTACCTTCCAAACTTTACAGAAGCTCTCCTGCGAACCTTGCAGAACTCAGTTGGTAGAGCACTTGCCCGCGAAAGGCAAAGATCCCGAGTTCGAATCTCGGTCGGGCACACAGTTTTAATCTACCAGGAAGTTTCATATCAGCGCACACTCCGCTGCAGAGTGAAAATCTCATTCTGGAAACATCCCCCAGGCTGTGGCTAAGCCATGTCTCCGCAATATCCTTTCTTTCAGGAGTGCTAGTTCTGCAAGGTTCGCAGGAGAGCAGTCTTTGGACCCTCAGGCCATTGTTGATCCCGTTTGGTTTGGTTACCAGTTTCTCGCAGAGTTGATGATGTGGAAGGGGCCCCGGAATATACAGCCAGGTAAGTGAGTGTATATTTTGAAACAGCCAAGTTTTTGTCGAATTTGCACACTGTATGAGGGAGACATAGTCAGGTAGTATCTTTGTAGGTCGCCTAGAATTCTTCTGTGTCAGCTAAGAGAAGTGAATTGTATCTAGTTTTCAGTTCTTTTTCTTTTATTATGTTTGTGTACCTACTTTTCTGTTCTTCATGTTGCTTCTTTCTCTTGATATAACTATCGTGTTTTCTATAAGGATATTGGTAATTGTGGACAGATATGTTATCTGTTTGGTGACACTATACTTGGGATTTGAGTCGCTGTGTGAGACTCAGATTCCTCAGGAGTCAATGCCAGGTGACTGACTGCTACAGATTATGATGTTTATCAGCCTCTGTCTGCTGGAGAACTGCTAACATGGTTGACAGTTCTGTACAGCTATTAGCAGTTGCGCTGCAGGCTTAACTGACTGTATTATGTGTGCAATTGGTTTATCTCGTCTCCATCATGTAGTACAACAGTGGAGACAAGTAATTAGTGGCCTTTTAAACACCACTTCTGCTACGCTGGCCACGTTACCTAGTACACCATTGTCTGCTGCCCGCGTGTCTCCAGGTAGCCGATGAATCACCCACATTGGCATCCTGCTCGACAGTGTCCCTTGCTTCCGGTCCATTCCATCCACATCTTGCGTTGTTGCTTCCAGTGTGTCTCACAAAGATTTTGTTTGTGCCTACAATTAGTTTCAAATTTACAACAAATACTATACAATACATAACACAAAATTATTGGCATTTATGAAATACAAAATTATAAGATGCATTCGCTAGTAAAGTCATTTATCTTTACATTTATTTGAGTTGTACAATCAACCAAGACGCTTGCGTATTTGCTATTATTATTATGATCAAAATTTCATGTATAAAGTAAATGTTGATTATAAAAGAACATTCCTCAACCTACGAACTTTACTTATTAAATAATCTGTTGGCACCTGTATACCTATGAAAAATACATGCTCATTAGTTGTCCATACCACAGTAATATTATAATCATCACCAGATCCCATTGTTAATAATTGCAAACTACTTGTTAAACTATTCGTTACACTACTTGTTAACTACTGGCCACTAGGATGTTTATATGAGCCCAACTACCCCACTATTCAAAGAAAAACTACTCTGTTGTTGGGTATCACAAGATCGTTCAATCCCACGGCTCTTGGTTTCGTTGGGGATGTCATCGTGAATATCTGTGAACAATAAAGTGCATGTCGGCACACACATACACAAATGAGTGATTGGGTGGGCCTCTTCGCCATTTCATGCTTCTCGCTTACTTCCTGTGGACAATCATATTACGTAGGAAGTTTAGTGCAATTACTGATATCTTTTATTTTAATCACGCTTTCACGTACCTTTTCTCATGGTTTTACTCAGTAATACCTTCTTCTGGAGCTACTGTTATTACCTTTCTCTGGTTTCCTCTTCCTATATCGTTACTAAAGCTATTTTTTATTTTGGTTAGTGGTACCTACAAATATAAAGATTTTAGTACATTATATAAAATCGCTGCTCATCAACACGACTGCCATGTCCTTATGTATTCCCTCTGTGTCACTTGCGTTGCACGCACAGCTTCATATTTTCCTTTATTATATTTTACGTGTCCATCCCATTATTGCACTTCCATTTAATATAGCTCTATCACTCAAATAATATTTTGGTGCGCTCATAAGGAATTCCGCAGAACTGGCCACCATGCATACAATTATTCCGTCTCTTTGAACAGCATAAATACAACATTCCCATACAAATAACGGTGCGCTCTCGCGTAGACACGTGGAGCTGGCCACCTATTGAACTCCCGTTTCTCTGAATGGAGACAAATCATACTTGGACGACACACCTGCGTGTCACCGCAAACCCTACTAGCAAGTCACTCATTTATGATCCCATTGCTAAACATTTAAAATAGGCATTCATTTCTACAATTTTAACAACTGACGTTCCCTGCTAATATGTTACACATCAATTGGTTAACAACTTTTTATCTATTCACACATCTTTACAACATTTTTGCAGTACCAGACGTTTCTCAATTTTACTTCATTCTTTCATGGACAGATAGCACATCTTAAATTCTAGAAACCTTCTAAAATTGTACGCTCAGCTTTCTGTGCACATAGTTATAGCCTGCACAAAGTAATATACCCTAATTTTCTTACCCACGACATCCTGCCCTTTTATGTACTGTAGTACCTCTTTTAACATAATAATATTATAGAAAATTTCATAACTCTACAGATCAGTGTAATACTTAATTACTAACTATACACAATACTATACTTTTGGCATACAATCTCCCTCCAATTTTCACTACTTACTCCATAAGTGGCTTGAGATGGCTCACATGATGAAGTCCCAAAGATTTTCCTGTTTTAACAGACTCAATTTCAACCACATTTGCGAGCTAGTCTTCTTATATGTACAGGGCCGCTGTATCTCTTGAAGAACTTTTGACATAGCTTCTTTTGTTTGTTGGACAACCTATAAGACTTAACTAAGACTTTTTGTCCAACAAGAAATTCCCTTACGTGCGTCTTTTGGTCTGCGCGCACCTTGCTCTTCTCTCCAGCTACCCGAATATTGCGCAAAGCTTCCTCCACTATGACTTTATGTTGTCGGAGCGTCCTTTGTGGAAAATCTATCAGTCCTCGAATTTTATCTGGAGGGTCCCTTTTCTTCAGAACCATCATAGGTGGCGTCAATGTAGTACTGTGTGGGAGCTCGTTTATCACATCCTGGAAATCTTTAAGAAATACATCCCAGCTAGCATGATTCTTTCCACAGTATAGTCTGCACAAATTACCCAAATCTTTCGTCGTTCTCGCTGTGGGGTTCGAACTCGGATGAAACCTACTGATAAATATGGGCTTTATCTATTACCTCCTTAGTGTTCTTTTCCATACCTCAGATTTACATCGAGGCCCATTATCTGAGATAATACAGTCTACGGTTCCCACTTGGCTTATGAAGTCTCTGCATAAGGCTCTACTTATAGTTGCACCAGTCGCCCTTTTCAGTGGTTTCAACGTCACAAATTTGGATGTCAGCTCCAATACTACCGATATATATTGATGGCCCTTCGGTGTTTTGGGTAATGGTCCCATTAAATCCGTCGCTGCCCTATGCCTTAGCTTCTCAGGAATAATTGGGTATAAAGGAACCTGGCTTCCTACAGTTATGGATTTCGACTTTTGGCAGTTTTTACATATGGCTAGTACTTTCCGTACGCGTTTCTCCATTTTTTTAAAGTAGCAGACACTCCTCATTTTCATAAAACATTTTCGTGGGCCGAAATGAGAGTAACTGAGGTGTGTATACCATACAAGCTTATTTATTAACTCATTTTGTATGCACACTACCGACAGCGAATCATTAACGTTTGCCCTATAAAACAGAATCCTTTTTCTCAAGAGGTAGTGCTGTCTTATACCGGCCTGCGTCCGATCCTTCCATTTTTCTTTTATTTTGACTAAATCTGGGTCCTTGTCCTGCTCATTGTGGATATTCCGCATCGTTCCAGTAACGAAGTTTCCAAATGCCGCTCCTTTGAGGTAGAACAACGAAAAGTGCTCTTGCTCTAATGCTTCAGCCGTCTCTTCTGTTAAACCAATAGGTGAGCGGGACAGGGCGTCAGCGATAACGTTTGTCCGACTAGGTACATAGACCGTTAAAAACTGGTATTCCTGAAGCACATCTACCCATCTCACTAGTCTTCCATGTGGAAGTTTGGTGGTTAGGAGAAATTCTAGGGCCCTATGGTCCGTATATACTTTTTGGTTTTCTACCGAACAGAAGGTATCTGAACTTCTTAAATCCCCGTACTATTGCAAGGGCTTCAAGTTCGGTAACAGAGTAATTTCTTTCACTTTTGGATAGTACCCTGCTACAAAAGGCGATTGTTCTATGTACTAATTTACCATCTTGTTCAAACTCCTAAAACACCATAACTCTCAGACCGGTCTTCGCGCTGTCAGTGGCCATACAAAAACCCTGTGATAAGTCAGGATGTACAAAATAGGAGCATTGACGGGTGCCGCCTTCAAATTATTGAATTCTCGGTCTGCACACTCATCCCACACCCTGGGTGTTCCTTTTCACGTTAATTGGCAGAGTCGGGGACTTACTAATGTTTCCACATAGTTAAACTTCTTATAGAAATTTATTATTCCTAGAAACACTCTAGGTTGTTTTCTGGTTGTAGGAGTGGTAAACTTTGCAATTGCTGCCATCTTCTCTGGGTCGGGACTAATCCCTTCCCTGTTATCAAGTGTCCCAAAACAAGACTTCTCAATGTTTGCGGTCACCCCATATCTTTTCAAACTGATTAACACTACCTCTGAGAGTTTGTTATGTCTCTCCCAGGTCTTTTCCGCTATCAATATATCGTCTACATAACACGTGAGTTTCTCTTTTAACTCTTCACCCAATATTTTGCTACAACCCCTGGTAAATGCAGCTGAAGATATATTCAGTCCAAAAGGGAGCCTTTTGAATCGAAAACACCTTCCAAAGGCAATAAAGGCCTTTCAGCATTCAATATCGAGCTTTATCAACCAAAACCTCGATCGGAAATCAAGTGAGGAAAACACCGAAACCCCGTGAAATCTCTGAAGGAGATCCTCAAGCTGTTCAGGACGATCCGTCTCTGGAACAATAATGGTATTTACTTTCCGTGAGTCTAACACCAGTAGAATACCACCGTCCTTTTTGTCTACAATGCGTAGTGGACTATTGTACTCAGATCTCGAGGCCTCAATTACACCTTCGTCCTCCATTCTTCGTAGTTCACTTAGAAACCTTTCCCGTTATGACTATGGGATGGCATAAGAGGGTACCCGAAATGGTCTATGTTTCTTTACCTCAAATTTATATTGATACCCGTCAATGCATCCTGTTTTGGGTACGAAGATCTCTGCGTTATTTTTAAGTTCAAGCTCCAAACCTTTTCTATCCTTATTATCTATGTTATCCAGATTCTCGATTTTAACATCAATCCTACTGTTAATTTCATTAATACGTTCACGTTTTGACTTGAACTCTGCTCTATTCTCGTTATCTTTTCTACACCCTTCACTCTGAACTGCATATTGGCCCGTGAATTGTAGTTTTAAACAGTTCGCCTGAATTTGAGCATTTATTGCCTTCTAATCAAATCTGATTTTTATTTTATCCTCTTTCCCTAACGTTAACTCTCCTCTTCCTAGATCGATGATAGCTTTCGGCCCTGAAAGAAAATCTACATCAATTATTATGTGAGCTATTAGTTTCGGTATTATGAACAGATTTGCAGTCATATGGTGTCCTTGGCAATCAAAGTCTAGACGTGTTTGTTGCGATATTTCCATACCCTTTCCAACTAACGCACCTCGTACCTTTGTTTTATGCACAGTGAGCATAGGTGGATTAACTGAATCCTTGCATTTAGCGAACAGTCTGTCTGAAATAGCTGAGAGTTCGCTTGCACTATCTATTACTGCAGTACCCATAATGCCTCCAATTTGTGCTTTTACCACCGGTTAGATTTCCTGTTTGGGTAACGTTTCCTTTTCATCAACTAATATCTCCCTCATGTCCTCATATTCTATAATATTTATATTATTACTTCCGAGAAGGTTTACGGGCGCATTTTCTCTAGTGCCCGTCGTCCAGCCTAGTAATTGTTCGTTTTCCATGTTGTTTTGGCGTACTCTCCCAAGATTATGTGGACTAATTTCAATCGATTGTTCCCGATTCCTGTTGTTGTTCATTCCACCCCATCCTTGGTCAGACCGTTGACGAGTTCCTCCACTGTCGCCCCATGATGCACCATTATTTTGTGGCTCCCATCTCCGGTCATTTTGTTGCCTATACTCTCTGCCATAGTTGCTCCACTGTCCGTTATTCCCACTACGATCTCGCTGGTCTATGTTTTGATGAGGCGGACGATTTACATTATGACCTCTACCATTACCTTCGTTGTTCTCCCTTCTTTCACCTTACACGTCTCTCTGCCTACGTTTTTCTCGCACCTGCTACTCGTTGAAAGCGAACTCCAACTCTCTTAAGATACCCTTGAATCCTTCTACATCACTTCCACATCGGCCGATCAGCGTCTGCTCTTAGGAAATTGGTAACTTCATGTAACATTATCTTATGATCTCAGCCGGTGTCCATGAGTTGTCCAAATACTGATTTCTCTTGGTCAAGTTTTCGAAAAACTTCACCGGATACGGAACCTTTAACTCTCCAAGTCTCTGCTCATCATTATTTCCTGCTTGATCCTATCCTGTGTCTTCTTGGACCAGTATTTGTTTAAAAATGCGTCACGATACTCTTCGTATGACGTGCACGTTTTTGCAATGTTCCGCATGCATTCGGCCGTTGTTCCCTCGATATGTGAACATACGAAGTCCAGTTCGTACATCAGACACCAGTGAGGAGGTAATGATAAATCATATTGACCAATAAAGGTCTTCCGGTGTAAAACATTACCTTCGTCTTTGTAATGCTGAAATTTACGTACATAGATAAAACGCTTAAAATCGAAACTTTCATTAGAGTTTCTTCCCGCTCGGCCTATGACATTCTCACTTGGCACTAACGTTTCCGGTCTACCATTGCTTTGGGCATCCTCTCTTCTGCTCCCTGTTACGTTCTGATCAGTGGAAAAATGTTTCGTGGTGTGCATTATTGGGTTAATATTTGATTGCTCTTCCCGTATTCGCAATTTGCGGCCCAGTTGTGCCCTGTGTAGACGTGGGGCCCATATCTCTAACGATATTTCGTTGCTCTGCAGATACGTTTTCAGTCTGTAGTTGACGAGCACATTCTAATATCGTCTGGGCTTGAACATGATCATGAAGAGTTTTAACTGGGTCTTTCGGTTTCTGTTGTTTGCAAATCGCCTACTATTTCTTTTCTGAGAGGTGATTTTTGCCTTGGTTGCGACCTGACTTACTGAGATAATTGCTTAATTTCGCTTTCTGCGTTCTGTTTAAATTGGGAGAACAACGCGGTCAATGCCTTATTTGGTGCAATTTCTGTCGTTTGCAGCTGCGTTATTTCTACTTGTTTCACGCACCTCTGCAACTTCGTTAATGTTGCTCTACCTATCTTTGTCATGTTTTCTGTCTTCTCTAATGTTTCAATAGCAATCCGCTTTGCGCCTCTCGCTAGTAATCGTGGCTCGTTCGCGGTTCTTCTGACCTCGGCAATCTCTCGTTCTAGTTTTGTTCGTAGCGTCACTACCTCATTTTTCACTTCCATCGTCTCATGTTTTATTGCCTGAATTTCGACACTAATGTTCTAAATTTTATTTCCCATTTCAGCACTAACATATTGGATTTTACTAACGTTTTGAATTTTACTTCCTATTTCTCTTAGGTGTGCAAGGAAGTCCGACACACCTGTGTTATCTAAATTCTCTCTCCTATTGTGACTTTCTCTTCCTCTACTCTTAGGTGATCTTCTCCCTTTTCCCTTTCCATTTCTTGGTAATCACGAAAGTCATTACCACGTGCCCCTGATACGCTGCCTCGTGACGATGCCACTGACGGCGATCTACCACAATTCTTAGTTGTTCTGCGTTCACTTGGACTCCCTACGTTATATTCCCGTATCTTTACGACTGCCTCAGTGTGTCGCTGTTAATCATCTTCACTATCAGATTGCCCACCACGGGCTTGGCTGTGTCTGTCATCCTCACAAAATTCCGTTGGATCGGTATTCCCCTCACCAGTGCCTTGTGCTGCTAACATAGCTAACTCTTTCTCATCCCATAGGCTTTCTTGACCACCCCATGTAATTGCCATTTCTATATTGTTATAACTAGTGCTTTGTTGTGCTACTAAGTGCGCTTTAACCCTAGTTAACATGGACTAATAACTGATAACAGCTCTCTCTTAAAGGTTCATAATTTACACTACCCACATTAATTATGTAATGGGCATGTAACATAAAATATCGACAACAAAGAAACTAAACTAATGGAAACATCATGAACGATCAGTGTCATTACAATACAAGCAAAATACAATGACAAATAACATTACAAAACTCAATAAATTGCAGCCTTCAGGATGAAGCGCAGTGCCTCTGCAAAGAAATACAATGAAATACACAAATACTATTATTTTTTTAATGTTATCGTGCGACTTCACTACCGCAAATTATACACGCAAGCTGGTGGCCACTATCAATAAAACCTAAACATTAAATGGGAAAAAAATTTTTTGAAGATTTCCTTGGTTTCAAACTGATTTATGACTACTATCAGAAGACTCTAAGTAGGATCCTGTCAGGGTCGCCGTATCCAAGATGCTATTCCAGGCGGGTGTAAAAATGAATGTGCGCAACGGAAAATAATAAACGCAAAAATGACGATTTGGCCCTGTCTGCCTGCCACTGAAGCATATCTTAGGATATCTTAACGGTCTTTTTAACATATAAATTACAATCTAAACATAAATGAATGATGAAGGCAACTAATACTACTAAATAAACGTTGTTGTTCGATATATATTTATTATAGATTAAAATCAGCCCTTTAAGTACAATTGTCTATATTTTCTAACTAAAATTATTAATCAAAAGCCCAACTCTGCCCCTTTTTATGTCCACGCGATCTAACATAAATAATGTGAAATGACAGAGATTATCTACATACCAGACACTAAGAGACACTACTTTTAAAGATGGTCTATGGTGGTGTGAAACCTCAGCGGAAATAAACTAATGCTATCACAGCTGTTTAGCTTTATAGCCCTAATAAGACGAAGCAAGCTGCGATATCACCATATGTACTGCGTCTGGTGCATCGAAGTGATGGTTCTCATACTCGTCTGCAACAGTGGAAGAACTCAGCCACAAAATAAACTCTTTCAAACACTAGGATGGTAGAAGGCGGTCCTCTAACTAATATACTCTAATACTGTCTTCTCCTCTCTGTGTTCTACAGACGAGAAATGTGAAGCCACAAGGACCGAGTTCAGATAACGTCTCAACGTAAGTATAGGCACAAGTGCTCTCAATTACTGAACACTGCGTACCCTATGACGACTTCCAACCCGGAGGTCAAGTCCAGAATCGTATAGGTTAGCAACAGTATAGTGCCTAACTGTTCTTAACTATAAACTCTACTGAGAGAAAAGACAGCAAGTCTGTCTGTACCAACAAAGCTGATACCGAGCGACCGTCACACATGGCCACTCACAATGGAAGACCTCGTCTCTCCACCGCTGGCTGCCCAGCAAGGCTCGGCTCCCCACACTCGTAATTCCGAAAACGAATCATATTCCCGAAACCACGGAATATTCTCCCTCTCTACAGATTCTTCCGAACGCCGACCAACATATTTTAGTTTTTTGTCGTCCAGCGCGGAAAGTTTGCGAGGGGAAAAATCAATACTCGTACAATTGTACGCTTCTGAATAAAATTCCTTGGAAATAACGCAGCTTGCATGGTTTCCGTGGTGCCGCTTCTTCATTCCTCTCACCTGCATCCAAGAGTTGCATAGTTCGCGGTTATCCTTCCGGTCCTGCTACAAAAGCGGCCGGCTGTCACCCTATTGAGTTCCAGAGCTCAGATTTCACGACGTCTGTCTAGCTACTTCCTTTTTTTAAAGCAGGACCAACACCTGTGCGGGTCTTCCTCCCAGAGCTTGAGTTCTGCCTGCCGTTTCATCTCCACTGGCGTTCCAACCTATACTAGTACAGGCAATTATTCATTACGCCGTTTTTATAATAAAGACACTCCACCACCTTTCATGCAATAAGCGTTAACAATTATTTACAAGGAGTACGTGACACTGTCATTCTCCTTTAAATATTCATATATATGATGTACAGCCTATCAAATGATACGTAATTCTGGTTGTAGTTCACGGCAAAGTATGTGGATGAGTGCTTGTAAGGTGCGAAATTATAGCCACCTCACACCACAACTGGCTGTCTGTATTAGTTACTATCCGGGGATTACAGTAACTAATTATCGTTGTAGGTTAATGATTACTAATGGTGGAGCAATACTAACTGGGAAGTTGCACATCTCTAGTGCTGTTATTGTAATTTAAACCTCAAAACTGGCTCAGAAACTGGCATGGGGACCCAGAGACTGTTCTTTAAACTGACTTAGATCAAAACTGAACATATTAGTTAAAGCCTAGTATGAGAAACATATTTTACCTAGGTACAGATTAAAACATAAAACTATTGCAAACCTGTAAGGCAATTATACCTAATGGCGGCCCTTCAGTTTTACTAGCCAGTAACTATTCTGAATAATCCCAATTTTATCCCAATAACTTACATTCTTTTTTGACATTTCAATAACAGTGGTGTTAAGCAAAACACTTTAGACCATTTCCGTGCAATTGTATTTTCGTTGACCTTTAACTATCCTTTTATGAAAAGCACTTGAAATTTTTATGACATTTACTACGTCACAAAGTTTATTAAATGTAGTTGAAGAAAATAATTATTTTTCGGTTCAATAGTATAGGATATTCGGAAAAACTACAGCACTTGGAAAGGAACCTTGCCTCGGTGAATCACTAGGGATTAAATATGCGACAAAAAGTTTAAAAAAAGCATTATTATTTGGATAATAAACCAAATAATGGTCCATGCATTTACATTTACATAGTACTCCACTGGTTGTCTGAGACAATGGTGGTGGCTATGGCAATATCCTTTGGTTACTCAAAAACGCGGTAAAAGCGCCCGTGGCTGTTGTTGTGAAATGAGCTATGAAAATTAACTTGTTAGCTTCGGATTCACAACTGATACAGGAGAGACATATGTTTGCACTTGTTACTGTCCTTCGAAGTAGTCACCAGCGTTGTGTAGAACCAGTTGCCAGCGATGTGGAAGGCGTAGTACACCGTTAGCAGGGCCTGTTCTGTTGATGGTGCTAACCTATGTAAGCCATAATAATAATAATAATAATAATAATAATATAATCATGCTGCTCTTCTTGCCTCATTCAGCACACAAGATGCGAATACTTTGAATGCTAGCCACTAACTAACTTTTGCCACAAAGAAGCCTTGCCTTGCTGTTCGACAGTCAAATAACCTTTTGTTTTTCCCCCACGCGGGGTTGGTTTCAGAGGGACTTTCCTCCATATTTTACATGATTACGATCCTAAGTACCCTATGTACCCTACGCATGAATCAGTATTGCAAGTAAAGTTTTAACGTTTCCATTCTCTTACAGAACGTTACTTCTAAAATTACATCCATAGTTAATTACATTGATATAAATGGGTATAAAGAATGAAAAAAGTGTTTACATACATATTACATCAAAGAGCTTGGTGATAGAGAAGTCAAATTACGTAAAAACAAAGCAGATAAGATAAGTATATGTAATATCACTAATAGTGTTACAACTAGAATTAAGTGCCGACCAAAAAACATCCTGTGTTCAAAAAAAGTAATGCGATAGTTCTAGTCTTCTGAAGAAAGGAACTAGGTGCCTGAAACCGGTAAAGAAATTAAGTTTCTTTTCAGAAACTGGTTGCTGATTTTTCCAACAAGTATACTTTCAGTTGCTGAATATGGATAAAGTAGTAAATTATCATCTACGTACAACGCTCTCCCCTATCAGCATGACAATGCACCCTATTACAAGGGTTGGAACTTAAATAGTGGCAATTATTTAGTCACGACCGGTATAAAAGAGATACATGTTGGTATTTGTTACTGTCCGTCAAAGTAGTCACCAGCGTTGTGTAGAACCCATTGCCAGCGATGTAGAAGGCGTAGTATACCGTTAACAGAGCCAGTTCTGTTGATGGTACGAATGGAGCGGTCTACTGCCTGTCGAATGTCTGGAACAGTTCTGAAGCGAAAGCCACGAAGTGGTTCCTTCATCTTCGGAATCAAATCAAATTCACAGGGACTTAAATCCGGGAGGTATGGTGTATGGTACAGTACTTCCCAGTCCCATCGACCGAACAGAGCAGCCACTGCTTGCACTGTATGTGCCTGTGCATTGTCGTGCAAAATAATGGGTGGGTTGCGCAGAGAGTGTTGGTGCTTCTTTAGCAAAGCTGGTCACATGTGATGGTGACTTTGATTTGATTCCGAAGATGAACCACTTCATGGCATTCGCTTCAGAACTGTTCCAGACAGTCGACAGACAGTAGACCGCCTCCATTCGCACCATCAACAGAACAAATGCTAACGTTAAACTACGCCTTCCACATCGCAGGCAACGGATCCACACGATGCTGGTGACTACTTTGAAGGAAAGTAACAGGTGCAAAGATGTAACTCTTTTGTATCGGTTGTGACACCGGCCACTGTGGATGAGCGGTTCTAGGCGCTTCAGTCTGGAACCTCTCGACCACTACAGTCGCGGGTTCGAATCCTGCCTCGAGCATGGATGTGTGTGATGTCCTTAGGTTCTTTAGGTTTAAGTAGTTCTAAGTTCTAGGGGACTGATGACCTTAGATGTTAAGTGCCATAGTGCACAGAGCCATTTCAATTTTTCGGTTTTGAATAAATAGTTGCCACTATTTAAGTTCCAACCCTCGTTTAAAGAGGCATCTGAGGTCTTCAGACAAATAACATTCCTGAAATGGATTGACTGCACAGAGTCCCGATCTGAACCCAATAGAACATCTTTGGTACGAGCTAGAATTTCGACTCTGCCCCAGAATGTAGTGCTGAACATTCCTTAAGGAGGAATAGGCTGCCACTCCTTCACAGACATTCAGACACCCCATTTGAAATGTCCCCACAGAGTCAATGTCGTAATAAATTGTAGGATGGCTACACCACCCCATCAGTGTCCGCTGATAGATGTTCAGTTACTTTGGATCAGATGGTGTATGCCTAGTCATTTATATGATGTACGATTTATCATCGGACATTAGTATGCATTTGTGTAATTACCACAGTACATGACATTTGTGAGCGTCAGAATAAACGGGTTTACCTTAGAAAAAAATGAAAACAAGCTCACGACAAAAAATAAGTCACCATCGGGAGACATCACACAGTACTGTCTAACACTGACTGCAGCATTCATAATGGCCTGACGTCGGTGAACAGTACAGTCTACAATTATCTTCAAGTTATCTTCAGTTATCTTTATTTGGCTGAAGCCATTCATTGATGATCAGATTTTTCGCCAAACCAGGCATGTACCAGTATATGTGCAGTTACACCTTTGAACAATTCTGTTGTGCTACTGGAAGAGAGCGATGTCCATAGTACACTCGACATGAAGATATAGAGGAAACATAACATCTGGTCACAGAAAACGTTGAAATAAACATCCTTGTTCACGTTCGCGATAACCTGTGTAAGTGGGGCCAGGTCGAGCTGTGAAACGTCTCCGAAACATCACAGAGCACCCCTCCAGCCCGAACTGCGCCCTCCGCACACTGCGGCTTAAAGGCTTAGCTGGGCTTCGGCGCACTCGTCTCCGGTACCTTTCGGATGGGATCTTTTTAAGACTAATACTGTTACGAAGAGTTACGTAGCTACGATTGGTGCACTATTTCTGTTAGAAAAGCTGGACTGCCCGTGCTGATACAGCAACAAATCAGACAACTTCGTTTAACGTGCGGTCATGGACTTGTCGACACTTCTTTCTTCACTGATTCCATACAACTGACTGGTACACACATACACACTTTTTAGCACCTCGCAACATACCACTACGAAACTCAAAATGTATGGCATTGTTGTATGCAACCGCGTGTATTAACGCCTTGTACTCTGGAGGCGAAACTTTTCTTCCTGCACTAGCTGAGCACCCGGCACTGCATGAGAATGTACTTATTCCAAATTTTATACCTCCATGTCCTTCTTTTTCTCCCTCTTTCTGTCCATCTTCTCCTGCCCCCTCTCACTGTCTAGCTTCGCCTCCGCTTCTTTGTCCATTTACCACTTCCCATATCTCTATTAATCTCATACTCCCTCATACCCCCTCTCTCTGTTCATCCCCACCTTCCCCTCTCTGTCAGTCTCCTAATTCTCCTCTCTTTGACAATCTCCTCTTCCTTCTGTCCCACTCCTCCTCCCATCTCTCTGTCTGTCGCCTCCTCCCCCTCCCCCTAACCACCTCCTCTTCCCACTTTTCTTTACCATCTCCTTTCTGCCCTCCTCCTCCTCTTTCCTTTCTCTGTCCATCTCCTCATCACCCCCATCTCGTACCATCTCAACCTCACACTGTCTCCGTTTATCACCTCCTCCCCTCACTGTGTTCATCTCCACTGCCCTCCTGTCTATACCCCTACTCTCCTCCCACCTCTCTGTCTGTCATTTTCCTCCACCTCCCTTCTTTCTTCCCATTATCACATCAATCCCAGTACGGCCACTCACCGCCGAGGTTATCAGGGACATCAGTAGGAAGGTGGTGGTCCTTACAGCCACAGTATTTCTTTCCAGACAATAAGCAACATGTGTACCTAGTCTGGTTGAAATCGATCTATTAGGTCAGCAGGACCTTTCTACCCGCACTTCAACAGTGTACGCACAAGTCACATATAATACCATATTTTACACCTGACTGAGATTTTCACTCTGCAGCGGAGTGTGCGCTGATATGAAACTTCCTGGCAGATTAAAACTGTGTGCCCGACCGAGACTCGAACTCGGGACCTTTGCCTTTCGCGGGCAAGTGCTCTACCAACTGAGCTACAAAGGTAGGAGACGAGGTACTGGCAGAAGTAAAGCTGTGAGTACCGGACGTGAGTCGTGCTTCGGTAGCTCAGTTGGTAGAGCACTTGCCCGCGAAAGGCAAAGGTCCCGAGTTCGAGTCTCGGTCGGGCACACAGTTTTAATCTGCCAGGAAGTTTTCATATTTTACACCTATTTCTACAAACATTTCGGCTTCATCTCTAGCAAATTTCGCCCTGCAGTTTCGTTTTCACGCAGCTCAATGTCTATAGAGTCCTATCTCCTAAACTCTCTCTCGAAGAACGATATAATTTTGTAGGCGCAATCGGCGGCATATGTGGATACTGTCCGGGAAATGTGTTTGGACTAAAGTTGATAGGACAGAAGTAATAAATTAAAACGTCTTGCATGATGCGGCAATGCGGCAGTTTTTCGTGCCTCTCACTGTTTATGACGTCATACCTCCAGAACCATTTGACGGACAACGATACAATATTGCAGATACGTTCAGCCGCAAATGTGAACACTGTGTGCAAAATGTGTCACGAATAGAATTGATACTAAAGAAGTAATAAATTAAAACGTCATGACTCATGTGCGGTAAGCGGAAAAGCAGTAAGCGATAATTATTTTTTCATAATTGTGGGGGATGGAGGAGCGATAAAGAGTATCGAAAGGTTAGAAATTGTGTGTAAAGTTTGTCGTAAGTGACTAAGTGCTCTCATTCTCAAATATTGAATGGAAAAAACCCTGGGAATGTGCGTGTCATGGGGTAAACTCTTTCACACCAACACCAGTCACTTTGACACGTAAGTAGTTCCTACCCTTAAGGCGCTTATTTGTACAGTGGTCTATGTGTAGTCGTCGGCCCAGGGTTCGAACCCCGCCAACGCTTAAATTTTGAATAAAAATCACCAGCAGTGGTGGCCGAAGATTTCCGGCATAAGAAGTCACCCTCGTTCAGCCATCGATCTTATCAAAGAGGTTAGAGGAGCGGACGGAGGTACAGGGCACACTCTTGGCCTTGGGGTGGGAAAATGGCCGTAAAGGCAGAAGAATCAACAGTGATCAACGGCTTGAGGCTCTAGAAGGCAATGGAAACCATTGCATTAAATACACACAAATTGTGTCCACAGTAGACATCGCCTGTAATCGAAAAACCGTTATGATGATCTCGCCTTTGGCGAATGATTCCGGAGTAGTCCCCTATTGGGATCTCCAGGAGGGGACAGCCTAAGGGGAGGTGACCATGAGAAAAAGATTGAATAACCAACGATAGGATAACATTCTACGAATCGGGGAATGCAATGTCAGAATTTTGAAAATGATGAGGAAGATACAAAATCGGAAAAGTGAGAAGCTAAGGCTCCATCTAAATATACTGAGCGGTCAGTGAAGTGAAATGGAAAGAAGGCAAAGGAGTATAGGATAATATCAACAGCAGCAGAAATGAATCGTTATGAGTAGGAAGGAAGGACAGAGAGTGAGTTACTGTGAACAGTTTAATGACAGAGTTGTTCTCACCAGAATGGACAGCAAACCAACACCAAACAATAGTTCGGGCATACATGCCAATGTCGCAGCCGAAAACGGAGAGACAGAGGAAGTATACCAGGACAATGATAGGGGAATTCTGTACGTAAAAGCAGATGAAAATCTAGTAGTAATGGGGAACTGAAATGTGGTTGAAGGGGAGGGCGTAGAAGAAAGAGTTACGGGAGAATATGGGCTGGGTACTAGGAAAAACGTATTGAGTTCTGAAATACATTTTAGCTAGTAATAGAAAATACTCTGTTCAATAATCATAAGAGACGAAGCTGTACTTGGAAAATACCAGTTAGATTACGTCATAGTCAGACAGAGGTTCCGAAATCAGATAGTGGGTTATAAGGCGTATCCACGAGCAGGTATAGATTCAGGTCACAATTTAGTAGTATTGAAGAGTAGGTTGAAGTTCAACAAACTAGTCAGGAAGGATCAATATGTAAGGAAGTGAGATACTGAAGCGCTAAGGAATGTAGTGGTATGGCTGAAGCTCTTTAACTCTATAGGCAAAAAGGAACAGCTCAGTAGCCAGTTAAAGAGGAATGGATAACTCTAAAAAGCGTAATCACAGAAGTTGGAAGAAAAACATGTGTACAAAGAAGGTGACTGCGAAGAAACTATGAGTAACAGAAGAAATACTTCATTAGACCAATGAAAGAAGTGCAAAAATATATAGGGAAATTCAGGAATACAATAATACAAGTCACTTAGGAATTAAATAAATATGAAGTGCAGGGAACCTAAGGAAAAAGGGTACTTGAAAAATGTAAAGAAATCGAGGAAGAAATGGTTATTGGAAGGACTGTCTCAGCACACAAAAGAGTCAAAGCAATTTTCGGTGAAATTAAAAGCATGGGCGGTAACACTAAGAGTGCAATGGGAATTCCACTGTTAAATGTAGAGGATGGAACGGATAGGTGGAAAGAGTATATTGAAAGCCTCCATGAAGGAGAAGAATTGACAGACGACATGATAGAAGAAGAAAAAGGAGTCAATATAGAAAAGACAGGGAATCCAGTATTAGAATCAGAATTTAAAGAAACTTTGGAATACTTAAGATCCATACGACAGAATGAATAGGTAACATTCCATCAGAATTACTAAAATCAATGGGGGAAATGGTAACAAAACAACTGATCACATTGGTGTGTAGAATGTACAAGACTCGTGATATACCATCAGACTTTAGGAAAAATATCATCTTCATAATTCCGAAGATTGCAAGAGCCGAAAAGTGCAAAAATTATCGTACAACCACCTTAACAGCCATGCATCCAAGTTCTTTACAAGAATAATGTACAGAAGAAACGAAAAGAAAATTGAGTATGTGTTAGTTGAGATTAGTTTGGCCTTAGGAAAGGTAAAGCCACAAGAGTGGCAGTTCTTCCTTTGTGGTTGATAATGGAAGCAAGAATGAACAAAAATCAAGACACGTTCATAGAATTTGCCGATCTGGAAAAAGCGTTCGATAATGTCAAATGGTGCAACATGTTCGAAATTCTCAGAAAAATAAGGGCAAGTTATAGGGAAAGACGGGTGGTATACAATATGTACAAGAAACAAGGGGTAACGATAAGATTGGAAGACCAAGAACAAAGTCCTTGGGTTAAGAGGTGCATAAGAAGGGGATGTATTTTTTCACCCCTACTGTTCAGTCCTCACATCGAAGAAGCAATAACGGATAAAAGAAATGTTCAATAGTGGAATTAAAATTCAAGGTGAAAGGCTGTCAACGAAAAGATTCGCTGATGACATTGCTATGCTCAGTGAAAGTGAAGAAGAATTACAGGATCTGTTGAATGGAATGAACAGTGTAATGAGTAGGGAATGTTTATTCAGAGTAAATCGAAGAAATACGAAAATAGTGAGAAGTAGCAGAAATGAGAACAACGAGAAACTTAACGTCAGAGCTGGTGATCATGAAGTAGATGAAGTCAAGGAACTCTGCTTCCTAGGCTGCACAATGCCCCATATCGGACAGAGCAAGGAAGACGTAAAAAGTAGACTGGCAAAGATGGGATTCATGATCAAGAGAAGCCTACTAGTATCAAACAAAGGCCTTTATTTCAAGAATAAATTTTCTTAGAATATATGCTTTGAGCTCAGCAGTGTACGGTAGTGAAACATGGTTGAGGGAAAACCGGAACAGAGGAGAATCGAAGTATTTGAGATGTGGTGCTACAGAAGAATGTTGAAAATTAGGTGGACTGAAGAAGTATGTAATTAGGAGGTTCCCCGCAGAATAGTCGAGTAAAGGAATATATGGAAAATACTGACATTAAGAAGGAACAGGATGGTAGGACATCTCTCAACATTTCAGAGAAGCTGTGGGGCAAAAACTGTAGAGGGAGACAGAGATCGGAATACATCCAACAAATAATTGAGAACGTGTGTTGCATGTGCTACTCTGAGATGAAGAGGTTGGCTCAGAGACAAATTTGTGAAGGGTCACATCAAACCAGACAGAAGACTAATGACTCAAAAACAAGTGATATGCATATCAAGTTTGGTACAAAACGATTCAATAGTTAGGTCGAGACGCCGAACATACATACGTAAATACATAATTTTTTCTAAAATGAATGGATCCTTCACATAAATATTTCAACCGTAAGGTTTATTAGCACTGAAGGTAATTTTAGGTATTGGTAACACAAAGCTTGTGAATGCTCTGCAATATTTGTGTTAAGAAGTATGAGACAAAATAAAAAATTCCGTTAAATACTTTCTCTAGAATCACGCAAATCAAATCCACTAATATGTTCTAATCCCGTTTACTAGAGAATTTGAAGCGTAATCAGTTAAAAGACGTATCATAAAAGAGCCCTTTCTACATCTACACTTATATACTCCATGCCTAAAAAATGCTTGCAGGTGTCAAGGCACAGTGCAGGGGTTAAAATCCCCTTCCGGGCATCCAGTCTAATGTGTACAGTGCAACCTTTTCTTTTCTTTCCTTTCTTTTTAAGCAGAACATGGTCGATTTCCTTCCCCATCTTTATCCTGTCCGATGTTGCACTCAGTCTCAAAATACCATGTCACTGATAACATGTTAAAACCTATTCCTCCTTCACGGCAGTTTGTATCATTTCCTGTTATTCTTTCCCGTGTTCACTCACAACTAGAACACGATTAATTCATTTTCTGTATAACATTTCCTCAAACCATTGCTACTGTAATCTTGATAAAATGCATTCGCGAAAAACAGTTTTTTTCGCATGTTTCAATGTTTTCGTCTACATCCACATACATACTCCACAAGCCAAGGTATTTTTTATGGCGGGGCATACTTTGTACCACTACCAGACATTTTCTTTCCTGTTGTATTCGCAGTTAGAGAAAAACGACTTTCTATATGTTTACGTACTTCTCTTATGTTCGTGTACGTCGATGGCGGTTGAATCGTTCTGCAGTCTACTTTAATTGTCTGTTCTGTAAATTTTCCTAGTAGTATACCTCGAAAATAACATCACTTCCACTCAGTGATTCCCATTTGGGTTCACGAAGCTTCTCCGTAATTCTTGCATGTTGCTCGAAAACTACCTGTAACAAATCTAGCAACTCGCCTTTGAATAACTTCGATGTCATACTTTAATCCGTCTTGACTGGGATCCCAAACACTCGAACAGCATTCAAGAATAGGTTGCACTACTGTTCTCCTTATCATTTGATCAACACTTTCCCAAAATTCGCCCAGAAACCGAAGTCGACCTCTCGGCTTCCCTACTGCCGTCCTTACGTGCTCATTCCGTTTCACACCGCTGTACAACGTTATACCTAGATATTTAATCGACATGGCTGTATTCGAACATTACAGGATTATTTTTCCTATTTATCTGCATTCACGTATACTGGCTCCCAGCAGAATGACACCTTCTTCCCTAGCCCTTACAGTTGGAGAATTATGCCTTTGATATTCTTGGCTACTTTGCCTGTTGACTAGAAGCGTCTTAGAAATTGAATGCAACTTACAAACAACAGTTATTAAAATATTGAAAACAAATCACTAAGGTCTTAGAGGTTATCTGCTAAAATATAATTGCCACATCTGAATTTTAAGACAAGTAGCGACAGTCATGACTGAAGGCCTTTAACGCCAAGAATGGCAATTATTAAAAAAATTTAACTAACATACTGTCAAACAGCAAGGCAATAGCAAAAGCTAATTTAGAAGCCAGTCAACTGATCACCAAACAGGTGAGACAAAATTATAGTAAACTTGGTAGCACAACCGTTTAAACTTGCTCTAACACTAAGAATAGCAGCTACATTAAAAAATTTAGAAACATACAATAAAACAGCAAATATAATAACAAGGTTAATTCAACTGATCTCCAAACAGGTGAGACAAGTGATGGTAACTTGGTAATACAGTAATAAAATAATAACACAATAATAAAACACAGCCGTGCGGTTCTAGGCGCCTCAGTCTGGAAACACGTGACCGCTACGGTCGCAGGTTCGACTCCTGCCTCGGGCATGGATGTGTGTGATGTCCTTAGGTTAGTTAGGTTTAAGTAGTTCTAAGTTCTAGGGGACTGATGACCACAGATGTTAAGTTCCATAGTGCTCAGAGCCATTTGAACCAATAAAACACAAGGGCTAGCCACAGATGGTGCTCCAGGAATGGACCTGTGAGTAGGTCAGGCCCAAAACACTTTCGCAAGCGATGAGAAAAGCAGCCAAGAGTTGCATTCACTTCACAACATGGTAACTCAGACAAATGTCAGACTAACGAATGACTAATGATAATCTGCTGAAGCTACCCAGCATCCGATAACCAATGCAACGATGGAACACCACGTCAAAGCCGGAACCGGCGGTCAGCACTATGTCCTCAGAACACTATGTTTAGAGTGTCCGAAAGAAGAAAGGAACCACTACTACCAGAGCAGAAGAAACACCAACCGATCTACAAATCAAGGAAACTGTCAAAACTACACGCCTTACCGGACAGCAGCGACTAGGCGGGGAAACGTACACTGCCGTTACATACACTAACCTCCAGGACAGGTCACCGAGGCGTTAGAGGCCACCAGACAGGAAAAATACCGCTGGTTGAACTTACCAAGTAGTAACACATAGAACGCAGCAATTAGTAACGAGAGGTCGAGGAAAGATAATTAGATCCGCCTTCCCCTAGCACTCCAATCGCCGCTCTTCGTCTCGGTCACACTGCGAGCAACAACGTGACCCCAGGTCCCTGGAAAATCGCGAAGTCTCACAAAGGTGGAGGTTTCACTGCTAGGTTAAAATCTACTCAACTTAAAGCTTGTTGGCTCCGGTTGACGACTAGGTCGTGTACCCTCGCGACCACAGCCCTTCCATCTGGCAGTGCATGCGTGCCGCCAGTGGTCCCGGAGTGTTCACGCACTGCCCTCTTGGCTCCTCCGGAGTCCCCAACTGAACTGCTCACTCACACGACCCGGAAGAACAACGACGTCACCGCAAAGATAGGGCCACAGTTACTACATATCGATAACGCCGCTGCTGTCACTAGCGGACAGGCAAGCGTGCGAAACCAAGTGGCGCCACTCAACGCAAGAAGAATACAAACAACCGCAACCATGTCAACTAAACGATAGAGTCTGGCCTCCAAAAGAAGGCGGAAACCTACAGCAGCACTAACGCGAGCCGCAACACGGTTCAGTAACCAAGGGATTCGATTTATACTTGCCACATACTAAGTGACTCTAACTCAAGCTTTACGTGGATCCCAAACTGCCTCCTTGCTCTCAGTCGATCTGACGATATTTTCCCCATAGTAGGATAAATAACGTTATGATGCGCTGGCGAATTTGGAACATCGAGGACCTCATACGCCTGACAACACGTGGAGATGTCGCCACAGCACAGAGATGCTGCGATGTTGTTCCTGGAAGACCCAAAGACCAGTATGATTCCCACAAACTGAATAGCGTCACTGATATTTACATGAGAAGTTCTCGCGGATTCGTACACTGTGCACCCACATCCTATGCAAGGGCCAACGAAAGCCTTATAGAACTGTGGCAGCGCGTCCTGTCCGCTCCCTAGGACTTGTGGCTAAGGCAGTTTAAGATATTCAGTGCTTTCAGGGTCCTTGTCTTCAAACCTCTAAGTGTGCCAACAATGACAGTTCTAAATCTGAGGCCATGTAGAACGGTGTCCACTGTTTGTAATAATGATAAATTAAAATATGACCACAACGGTTAAAACCAAGAGACACATGCACACGGGTCCCGGTGGAGGTTCGAGTCCTCTCTCTGGCATGGGTGTGTGTGTTTGTCCTTAGGATAATTTAGGTTAAGTAGTGTGTAAGCTTAGGGACTGATTCCCATACGATTTCACACCCCAACATGCACACACGCGCGCGCGCAGTCACCACACACACACTCACACACACACACTTAGATGCAGAAAGTTCAACACATGTCTCTGCAACCCGCTTTTCCATCCTCTTAACTATGAGTTGTAACTAACAAGATGCTGTTTAAAGCCAATTTAATGTTCTCATTCCACTTAATGGCCGCTTCCTGTCGTTATGCCTAGATATTGAAGCGATGTTTCAGAGGCCATTGCCATTACTCTAATTATCTACTCGACCGTCACGAGATTTTGCCTTACTTACGCAGTTTATACCGAATTTGTGTTCGCTTAAGACGAGTTACCGTTCATTGCAACAAGCGGACATTTTTCCTAAATCATAGTGAATTTACCTGCACTTACTGCATGATGATACTTTTTCGTACACCGCAGAATCATCAGTAAAAGATCTAAGAAAGCTGCTTAGACTCTCTGACATACGATTTATGTAAACTAAGAACAGAAGTGATCCTTTCACGTTCCCTTTGTAGTCTCAACGTTAGCGTTGTTTCTGGTGAATACTCTATGTTCAGGATAAGGTTCTGGTTCCTGTCAGTCAAAAATCATTCAAAGCAATCACATATCTAGGAATATACTTTCTCACAAATCAATCTGTATCTTTTAATAGTTAAAGGCGATGGACTGCTTGTATGTCAGATATATATACACCCTTCCGTTTTAACAACAATTTCATTACTTTTTTTTCAGTATTGTCTTGACTAAATAAATCATTCTCTTCATGCTAACAGCGAGATTGCGTGTAACATGGACCGAAGTACACCGTGGCACTGCACAGTTGTACCCGTGACAACAGGTAGTGACATGTTTTTATTGAATCCATAGACAAATTACTAAATTTGTACTACAGCTAAAAATGTTTAGCACTGCAGCTTCATAACTAAATTTTGCCAGTGAAAAGCGCTTCCCCTATTAGCATTCGGTCAGCGCAGCACTGCAAACGTATTTGAGAGCTCCGAAATTCAGTCTAATGCATGTAGACTACTATTATTTTCATTGTCAATACACTTCGAAATACAGTGTTACCATGTTAGAAGCGGACATAACGAACGACGATTTTACTGTATGTGCAGGTAACCCTTTTCATCAAAGGAAATACTCGAACGCAACTTATTATTTCTACTTATTCCTGTAGAATATTGCTAGTACCGGTTAGTAATGGCTTTGCTCCTTTGTCTTCCCGCATGATGAATCCGTACCGCCGTTTCCGGCGACGCATCATAGATCCGTCACACATATGGGCGCTGGATACGCGGCCAAAGACCTGAACTGACAGTTGCGGAGTAATGCATAGCCATACTGCGACACTGTGTACTATTCACGATTTAAATATAAACAATTTTGGTACTCAGATGACAATACATACCAGATTAGAATGATACATAGTTAGCGGAACGCACACTCTATGAACGATAGGTCAAAATACATCAACTATGATTTTTATTTTGCCTTCAGTATTTTATTTCTCTGGGGTTTGTTTCATTCAGTATGTTTCATCATTATTTATCTTCTTACATTTCATATTCTGTGCGATTTTTATTTCTGATTATCTCTTACCCGCAGCTGAGCTCGCATATCAACGGCTTTGTTATGGTGAGCGGTAGTGGTTAGGTCTAAGTAAGCTGTAGAACGTGCATTAATGTCAGATGCCCTCTAATTCTCTATCTGTTACGGTAAGCATTGCCAGTGACGATCATTCAAGAGTTGGAGAACATCCCACGCAACATGATCGTGACAATGTGGTTCCCATTCATATTGCTGAGAGTTGTAAGTAAGTACTCCGACCGTTATTCATCCATGTTGTAATATATTTTACTGAGGAAATGTAAGGCAAGAAAATACGTGTGGTGTCTTGTGCGTCTGTCCACGATGTATAACGTATGTGAACAGCAAGAAGCAACGCCAGACACGGTAGCGGCCGGGTGCCCCTGCAAGTTAGACTCGCCCGTGAAGACAAACGGATCTCATTGCGAGTTTAAACTTCTCTAACTGATTACTTGAGGAAATATTGCTTGAAAAACCTGAAAATGCCTTGTTAATACAGCAGTACATAACTAAACATCTGGAAAGGCTGTTTTTACGACAGGCGAGTGTTGCGTTTGAGGTACATATCTCAGTCATTGCCCTTTTGAAAGTGGGAAGATAACCTAGGAATATCCTTTGGCAGAGGGTGAGTTCTTAGCTCCATAGCTCACCCACTATTGCATAAATCACTGTTGTATGAGAATGATTCAAGCTACTTGTACGCGGTGGAGTAGGTATGAAATAATCTCATGCATAAACGTGCACTGGATCTATGTAACACTCCAGAGAGGTATAGTTCAGCTCATAATTGTAAAACAGACTAACGTCCTCCAGTCTGCCAAAAAGTTATGAAAATTTTTCCTGACGTCAACATTCAAAAGTGCTAAACTCAGATCTGGTTCACGACAGGTATAAAGCTGAGAGACTGATAGGACTGATGTCGGGCAAGAAGACAATTTTGGAAACACCGTACAAACAATACCAATACATAGGCGTACCGAAGAAGCTGGTGTTACTAATTTGTTACAGGTTTCAAGGGTAGCTCTATCACTGTAGAATGTTCTTTATTTGCTCTGACTCTCTAGGTGCCTTACAATCTGTGCAGCAATGTACCCAGTGGAAAGAATGGTTCAAACTGTCCCGATCCAAAACAAAGGCCAAAAGGCGGTGTTCTGATAGGACACATTGGAGTATGGGGAAACAATACAGCCGACAAAGTAGCCAAGGAAGTGTGTAGCAGAGGCGTTGTGATTCTGTGTGCCTTTCCGTTGCACGCTGTCATCTCATTGTGAAGTAGGAAGATCATGCGACGGTATGTAAATGTGTAGCTGGAGGTGGTAAACAGCAAACGGCAATCAGTCAAAGCAACAATCCAGGTATGACGAAACCCTTACCAGACAAGTCGATGGAGAAAAAGTGATGAATAAGGCATTGTCCGTTGACACACGGTCACACACACACACACACACACACACACACACACACACACACACCACACACAGTTTCCTTCTCCAGAGCGATGAGGCATCAATATGCGAATCCAGTGGAATTTCACTTTCGACACGACGTATATTAACTGCATGTGTTTTATTTGCCGACACAGGGGGAACTCTCAGCTTGTCTGGAGACCTGTAAGGTATCCCAGCTGAGAGCGGCACACATTTTAAAGTTTTGTGAAGTGTCGGGCTTCCTACACAAAACCGTAGGGAGAGGAAATCAGTGAGTTCTAAGCGGAAGGCTCGCAGCCAGGCACCTATCTAACAGTAGTATGTCATAAAGACGTTTTCCAAAACGACTATATTTGTGCCTATATTTTTCTGAGGAAAAGTATTAATATGTGTTCCTGGGAAATTGTCGAAGCATTTCACACTTCTGACGCCAGACAGCGTTTAAACCACGAGAAATGAGTGTTTATAATACGTAAGGGCGCTAATAGCCATGCTTTTGAGCGCTCTAAATTCAACACCACCTTCATCAACATTGAAAAAATATCCTAATCCTATCACCGGCGAATTAAATAACTGAAAAAGATACTAAAATTTAATATATGGCGACCAGCTACAATTTCATCAAATTAGATGTCTATTTTGTTATACTGACCTCGAATCTGATCCCAGTTTTGGATAAGCTACCTGAGCTACCTCTACAAGAGATGTCGTCCTGGAAAAGAAATTTCCTATCTGTAAGATAATAATAAATGTATATTCAGTTAATATGTAAGCAATTACAGTACTTAGGACGGAGAATCGAACAAATTAGGTAATAAAATTCTGCCATACAAGAAAGAACATGCAGAATATAAAAATAACATACAGTAAGAATACATGTAATAAAAACTACATTTAGGAAAACGCGACAGTAATGTGACTTGCACAACACAGTAGTAGATGCCTGTATGCAGGTAAATACCCAGCACTGCGTTATAAATAAGACCACGAAGAATTATCATTTGAAAAAGTTTAGAAAATGAATAATCGACAGAGGTTAATAAAACAGTTCTTTAAGTATCTTCAAGAAAAGATACTAACAACAAACTGGATCTGAGGAAAATATACGATATAGAAGAAAAGAAGCAAATATGACCGCCTTCAGACTTAAATTTTGTGTTCTGCCTTACGGCACGTCTTGTCGTAGGGGAAGCCTCGTCGGAGGGGTCCACTGTATGAGCTTCTAGGGAATTGATTCCAGTCGTGGTTTCCCGTTGCATTCCACTGATGACGATGAAATGAGATTGAGGACAACACAATACGCAGTCCCTGAGCGGAGAAAATCTCCGACCGAGCCGGGAACTAGAAGCCGGACCCTCTGGCATGACACACCATCGGACTGACCGCTTAGTTATCGCGGCGGACCGTCTTGAGAAGGGAAGTGTTAAAATTAAAGTTGTTCCAAAGGTAAAAGCCTGAGAGAACAGAAATGAAATGATTTGAGGAAAGGAAAAAAGAGAAAGGATGAGAAAATGAAACAAAATGTCCATTGCAGGTCGTAGTGAAAAGAAAAAAATCAAATGAAAATATGGTACATGAACAGACATTATTCGTATGTTTAAATCATTCACAGAGTATTTGTCCTAATTTCGTAAGGTTGTTTTCTCTCCAACAAAAATATTAACCAGTGTAAAACATAAATTTATTCCAAATATAAGAATTAATACTGAACTAAAGTCAATAACTTGAAATTCTTTATTTGACGAGGTGTTCGTTCGTAACTTTATACGTCATTGTGTTGTGCTGAAGTTTATGTACGTGTGTGAGTTTTTGTGGCAGATTAACACAGTGTGATGCACATTAAAAAAAAAGAAAGAATCAGATCGCTCTGTCTCTCAGGAAAACAGATTGCATATTTAGAGTCTCGGCAATGCAGACTCCAAATGGTTTTATGTTTTAGGAAACTTCGTCTCTGGCGACACCGCGAACTGCACACCGGTATAATCTCTATGGCAATTATAGAAAATGCTTGTCGCAGAACTTCAGTCTGAAGCCAGATATTACCGCCGGGGGACGCAGCAAGTAATTTCATCTCTGATTGTCTGATACTGTACATTTCTCTGGAGACAGATCAGGGCTGCGCGAGGCGAATCGCACACGAGCGCCCATCTAGGTCGCCGCTTGCTAACCAAGACGTCTCGCCGCTGTAGTTCCACGCGCCGCCAACAGATGGTCCCAGAGGTTAGCAGATGCTGTTTCGCACTAGGGCTCCTAAGCCAACTGTTGCAATACCGCGCAGGACATAAAACTACGTTTGTTGCACCAAACGCAATAGTTTCAAACGGCAGTTTGATACCTATATCACTATGCTCAGATTTAAAAACACATACTTGTAGTGTTTACGTGAAAATCCCACGATACTCTAATGCCTGTTTCATTAATCGTTCTCTAGCACTATGAGGTCATCACGAGATCCAATAAACGTTTAAAGGAGCTCCCTGTCCACTGCTGCCAGCCTACCTCCTGTTGTACGGGTATTAAAATCACAATAAAGAAAAAAAACTCCCTGTCCATCTGTAACTAGAAAAAAAGTGTTGAATTTGTTTCAAGTTATAAAATACGTCAACAGGCACTTCTCGAGACATAATCTGTGCTTTTATCATTCGCCAATTGCTGTTAAGCAGCTACAGATAGAATAGTTCAAACACGCATTTCGTTGAAGCTTGTAGCAATTTCAAATGCAATTGATCCGCATCAGTCGCTGTTCATCCAGAAAATAAAAAAAAAAGATTTACAGCTCTGTGTACCGCTGTCAGTCGGTATAATCCCGACGAATAAGCGGGCAATACGAACCCCTTTTTTGTGGTGTTATCGACAGTCCGCCATGTCACAGAGGGCTTTAGAAGAGCCCATATAGCTGTCGCTCGCATCAAATGAAGCACGTTACCCTACTGTGGAACCATGTGCGGCGCACCACGCCCTGTGAGCGAAGCTAGGACATTTAATTGAAAGATTCGCTAAATGACAGGGAGGTACCATACGCAGAATCACTGCAGTGAAAAATAATGATTTAATCTGCAATTTCAAACAATAAGCTATCAACCACTGCAGTCATCCTCAGAACTGCAAGGAAGTCCTCTACGTTTAAAGTGTTTAACTGCTCATCTGTTGACTGTACACGTCGTTACCGTTCCCATGCATTTTCTTCATTGTTGTCAGTTCCGACTGTCAGCAAATTGCTACTAAGTACAGGATAGTGCCTTTCTTACTAAGAAAACTAAACCTGTACCTCAATTTTAAAAAATTGTGAAGGAATGAGACGTGACTGCGAAAGACTCGAAAGCAATGAAAGAAATAAATGTCCTGATAAGAAACATTTTTCAGATTATAGAACCTTAGCACTTCCAAGGAATGCTTCAGAATTTCTATTCAGTGGAGTTAAAGAAAGATTACGTGTGAGTATTAACAGAAAGGTAGGAGAAGACAGATTTGAATACATTATGAATGATTTTAGAAAGAGGACTGGATATGGAAAGGAAGATGTATGCCACTTTTATTAGTCTAAAGAAGATAGATAGGACTGGGAAATACTGTTTGGGGAACTGAGTAAAGTTGGAAAAGATTGCAGGAATAAAATAGTGAAACTCAGTCTGTACAATAATCACAGCACAGAAATAGATGTCAATGATATTAACAAAGAGGCTATAATATGAAGAGGTGTCCGATAATGCTGTCCTCTCTCACCATATCTATTTACTGTAATTTATTTGTAGAAAAAATAAACCGCTACGTCGTAAAGAAAAATTAATTAATTAACTTGCTCTTTGACTTATGTCTTTGACACAGATAAGACAGGTATTTGATTTAAAATCTCTTCTCATTTTTTTCCTAGATGCATATATACAAAAAAAATTTTGCCTGTCTAAGATAAAAATCTGTGAAAAAAAATTTTGACTTTATATGATTATGTTTTCTTCGTGGTTGCTGTAAGGAGAGAACGGGTTAGATACTGGTCGAGTTGGCGGTCGGAGGTTTCCGCTTCTCCGGTTCACAGAAAACACCAGGCAAAGTCGGAGAAAACTGCTACAACTCGTGATGAAGACTCCGTCCCTCTTGGCTACAGAAGTACTTACAGACGCCGTAAGATTTTCTGGAAACACTTTCAGAATGAGACGGTTGGACAACAGTGGTAGTATGATATCTTCTGGCTAACAAACTGGTCGCTTAGGGAACGTCTTTAACATACAAGTTGACGGTGAAATATTGTGCGTCATTCGGACCGTGATAGAACAGATTCGCCCAGTATTGTTAATTTGCGAAGTAATCACTACACACTGTATTGCTGATCACACAACTCGTTTTATGAAGGTCCGGGGATCCAACGCCAAATAAAAGTTCGTAAACGATATTTACCTTCTCTTTCACAAATTAAATTTTTTATTCTTGATAATTACGATTACAAGTTGTGTCTACGTTGACTTCATAATTACTTCTATATGCAAACTTATCTGACCTCAAAAAAACACAGTGTCGAAACAGCACTCCTTATCTCCAAAGACTGCAGGAAAACATAGATGCTCCTTTTTTTCAGCAAAGAGCATTGTCGTCAGAGCAATGAGCGTTGTCGTATCAAATTAATGTAGCGCATCATCGGTGGTACGCGCAGCCTGAATATTACAGTCATATTATATTATGTAGGCACATTACAAAGTGCGTAAGAAGTGGTGTTAAGTCGCTTAATTTGATGAACAAGAATGTATGATAATTGATGTGCTGATGACATAATAGTCTCAACAGATTTTGAAGGGGATATGAACTATATGTCAGAAATGTTGTATGGTGCCTTAGACATAAAGAAGAATTCCTTTGATCAAACAAGTTTTCACAAATAAGAGTAAATTTCTTTGGAACTTTTTAAACTATGTTAATAAAGGATGGGTTCTGTGGAAACAGGAAAAGAACAATTAGAATCAGTTGAGCTGTCGATATAGGGAAGAGCCAGAAATCCAGTGCAAAAATAATAAACAAATTTAAAAGAAAAGCACATTTATTGATTATTATGAAAATCTGATACCTAATTTCGATGTAACACCACCACAAAAATCATACCAGAAGGAAAATTACGAAATGTGGTAATATAAACAAATGGCAAAAATGACGAGATGCTGAGAAGGGCTGCTGCATCAACAAGGCGTTGCCTTTGGTGTCTATACTGACGGCACGAAACATGATATTAAATACCTTTTATAACCGTTATTCGTGTGAGTTTACAAGTCTCGTTTGCTTTTTAACGTCTGCTAGGCGAAAGAAAAGGACAGTGCAAACGTAGGTACAAATTTAATCCCATCACATTTTACCCAAAAGCCACGAATGTTCAAATGGCTCTAAGCACCATGGGACTTAACAAAAATGGTTCAAATGGCTCTGAGCACCATGGGACTTAACTTCTGAGGTCATCAGTCCCCTAGTTTTAGAACTACTTAAACCTAACTAACCTAAGGACATCACACACATCCATGCCCGAGGCAGGATTCGAACCTGTGACCGTAGCAGCAGCGCGGATCGGGACTGAAGCACCTAGAACCGCTCGGCCACAGCGGTCGGCGCCACGAATGTCAGTTATTGTCTATGGCCTACCTAAAACTGAATATGCTGTCTGTATATGATGTTCCCACTTCTCCAGATCCGGAAGCCCACCCTACATTGAAGTGCCATATCGACGTCTCTCCAAGGTCCATTCTGTACAACTGTGGAGACTACAAAAATCACCTCACACCACACCACATCTACTTACTCCTTTACACAAAGCCTTCTTTCCCCCCCTACTTTTTCCCTTTTTTCTAGTGCTCTCTTTGCTATAGATCAGAGATTCCACGATTTATTCATAAGCTAGATTATTTTGTCCTTGCTCTCGTTAAATACTAAGTGCACAACATCCTCTCCTAAAGTTCAAGATTTTTCCGTCCACCTACGTGCCCACAGCCACTACCCTTTCCATCCACTGTAGATGCTCACGTCCTGTAGTTCATAACTTCCTATTCAAACCGCACTATCTTAGCCCTACAATGTAATGAATCCTGCACCAAGGCGGCCGGACTTGCCCCGCAAGGGCCTCCCGGCCAATAACGCCAAACGTTCATTTCCATTGGGTTGTCGGGGATACTGGTTGTAGATGAGGTGCCTCTCGCCATAGATTAGCCCTGGGACAGCAGTCGTCCGCGCTCTGACTCCGCTCATACTAGCCCCGTCTATGTACTTTTACATCTCTTTGAATTATTTCTGATTTCTGGGGTCAATATTGCTTTGAAAGCCTTGATTTTACAACTGCTACATGCAATCACAATTCGATTTGACTTCTGGCTGATGTCATTAAATCCAGATGGACTGTTTCTTGAACAACGGGCTAATAAACTCGATTCTTGAACCCCCCTCCCCCCCAAAAGAAAGCAACCAACCTCTCAGTCACCACCACATCCTCCCCTCACACACCTACACAGTTAATACCGCCAGTTCTGATGTGAAACTTGCTATCATCGCCGTGTGGTAATTGTAGTACTTCGTTTCTCTAACAGCCCAGCTATAAACATCTCGCCGGCCGCTGTGGCCGAAGGGTTCTAGGCGCTTCAGTTTGGAACCGCGCGACCGCTACGGTCGCAGGTTCGAATCCTGCCTCGGGCATGGATGTGTGGGATGTCCTGAGGTTAGTCAGGTTTAATTAGTTCTAAGTTCTAGGGGACTGATGACCTCAGATGTTAAGTCCCATAGTGCTCAGAGCCATTTGAACCATTTTCTAGCGTCTAACTACTATGACGGATAGTCCATCGCATGAATAAGGCAAAAATTTGCAATCTTACTTTCATTAATGAGATTTTATACAATCATGACAAACAATGGCTCACAAATATACAATACAGTTTGAACGCACAACAATAATTGTAAAAAAATCACAGCTTTGGTTGCGTATTACAGAGCCTACTACTACATAATCACAATATCGAAGACTTTTGGGATAACGTAACCACATCCAACAAAATAAAAAGAAATGCAACGCATCACTTTTATTCAGCATCCCAATGCACCACATTGTTTCTCACACTTTTGGTTACAAAACCCTACTTTCCAACATAATATTCGTTCACTGCGACAGTCTTACGCCTCCTTACACGGACGGTCTTTGTGCCCACATGGTACCATTCTACTGGTCGATGACAAAGCCAACTTCTTTCTGCATCAATAATCTCCCATCATCCAAGTGACTGCTTGCCACGGAGAGCATCCTCCATTGGGCCAAAAAAGTAGAAGTCGAAAGGTGCAAGATCCGGGCTGTAGAATGGATGAGGAAGAACAGTCCAATGAAGTTTTGTGAGCTCCTCTAGAGTGCGCAGACTTATGTGAGGCCTTGCGTTGTCATGGTGAAAGAGAAGTTCGTTTGCATTTCTGCGGGGGCGAGCACGCTGCCGTCGCTTCTTCAATTTCCTTAGGGTAGCACATACACTTCAGAGCTCATCGTTGCACCATGACGGAGGATATCAAATAAAATAACCCCTTCGGAGTCCAAGAAGATCATCGCTATGACTTCAGTGGCTGGTCCTTTGTTGCTCTTTATGTTCTTCTGTTAGGCTGCGAGGAACCCAGCGGGAACACACCTTTGGGTACTCCAAGTGGTGGAAGAGTGGGTCAGCACCATCAACAGAGACGTCCAGTTGTGTAGCTAGGTGTGTGATTGTGATCCGTCGATCACCTCGAATGAGAGTGTCCGCACGTTCCAATACTGCAAGAGTCACAGCTGTGTCCAACCGGCCGACACACGGCATGTCCGAAAGGTCTGTGCTACCTTGAAAGGATGATGACAGACGCCTCGCCCAACGACTCACTGTGCTTTTGTTCACCGTCAGATCTCCGTAGACAATCCACAAGCGGCTATCAATATCTGCAATGCTCTGGTTTTCCACCAAAAGAAACTCAGTGACAGGTCTCTGCTCGGAATGCACTTACGTTACACACATTTTGAAGAATACGTATAATTCCGCCACCTATGGGAGTTTGTGAAACTTTAGGGGCTGAAGGGAAAATATTCCAAGTCTCCCAACAAAATCCGCATTCTTAAACCGAAATTGGCCGAGAAAAAGTGAGCATTTCTTATAGAAACCCCCTCGTATTACTCATCTCACTTAAAAGAGTACACCAGTCGCTTTCGAGTGCTGTAGATGTTGTACAACTGGTAACAGAGGGTCATGTGACCCTATACTGCCGACTTAAGTGGTGTGTATATGCCAGTCGATTAAATGGAATTAGGGCAGTAAGTGGAGGATTACAGGACGGCTGAAAGGACTACGCCAACTGACTTGCCGTGGTCGATACACCGGCAGACTTAATAACCATCAGTCTTGGATGGGTGACCGTCTCGGTCTGCCGAGCGCTGTTGTCAAGCGCGGTGCACTCAGCCCTTGTAAGGCCTGATAAGTAGCGGTTCCAGTTCACGAAAACTGCCAACGACCGGGCGAGCTGTGTGCTGACCCCACGTCCCTCCATATCCGCATCCGATGACGTCTTTGGGCTGAGGATGGCACAGCGGTCGGTCGGTAACGTTGGGCCTTCCGAAGCCTGTTACTATTGGTCTTTTAGGAGCTATCGTTCTTAGACGTGCCCATCACAACCCCGTAAATGACGTTGTCCAGTTCGGTGATGTACTGACGAGGTCTATCCATTGTGTCTGCAAGTATTACTATATCACTCGCGGCCATATAACACAGTCGCCGACAAGCACTGGAGACGAAAGTCTCACTCTGTCAATGAAAGTCGATTAACTGAGATGACTGTTACCTGTGGCCCTGAAAATTACTCAACTGCTGTTTCTAGTATGAAAGGATTAGCCGCCAGATAATTTTAATTCATTCTCTGGCGTTGCCCAGGGGCCAGGGTATGCCAGATAGCAGTGCAGGAATGAGAAGAAATGAATCATCTTACTTTCCTGCATCATTCAACAGTGGTAGGTTGAGATGCACTTACAACCCTAATTTCATGTTAATTAGTGCCAGTATAAGTCAGCAGTGTCTAAAATCTATTTACACTGCAGTACCTATCTCACAACATAGATAAATAATGTGCCAAGTATTTGCTGCAGTTAAATGTCAGAAAGCACCTTACTGTAGAATGGCCGAAATATGCAGAGCTTCTGAATTTTAAAAGTGTCTTCAGCAGAACCATTCCAGAATCATACAACACTTTCACTGTAGCTGTAAAGAGATGCTACAGGACGTCTACACCTCGTGGCTGCCAGACATATTATATCCCTGCTCTCACGTCAGATCAAGCTGCTCTACTTGCAGAATACTGCAATTTGTTTGATAAAAATCCTTTTATCGAAGCATTGTGGAAAATGTAAACAAGCTTATTTGCACTATATAGGATACAAAAAGGGATCACTGAATTTGAACCATTGATCACTCAGGTCTGACAAGAGAAGCCATGAAGCATGGAGAATTTTGAGTCATTTAAGCAATGATCCAACTAAGACCATTACACATAATAACATCACTGCCAACTAAATAGTACATCAGTTATTAATGGGCAGGAATGTTATCTACAAGTCTAAAAAGCCTAATTCCTTACAGGCACGACCAAGAGGAGAGTAGTGGTCTTACAATACCATTCAGCAAGGCCGAATTAGAGAAGATCATCAAGTAGAGTAAAAATGGAAAATCAGTAGCCTGGGATGATATACAAACCCAACAAATTTATCACTTTCCCTGTTGTTGTTGTGGTCTTCAGTCCTGAGATTGGTTTGATGCAGCTCTCCATGCTACTCTATCCTGTGCAAGCTTCTTCATCTCCCAGTACCCACTGCAACCTACATACTTCTGAATCCGTTTACTGTATTCATCTCTTGGTCTCCCTCTACGATTTTTACCCTCCGCGCTGCCCTCCAATACTAAATTGGTGATTCCCTTGATGCCACAGAATATGTCTTACCAACCGATCCCTTCTTCTGGTCAAGTTGTTCCACAAATTTCTCATCTCCCCAATTCCATACAATACCTCCTCATTAGTTATGTGATCTACCCATCTAATCTTCAGCAACCTCCTGTAGCACTACATTTCGAAAGCTTCTATTCTCTTCTTGTTTGAACTATTTATTGTCCACGTTGCACTTCCATACATGGCTAAACACCATAAAAATACATTCAGAAAAGACTTCTTGACACCTAAATCTATACTCGATGTTAACAAATTTCTCTTCTTCAGAAAAGCTTTCCTTGCCATTGCCAGTCTACATTTTATATCCTCTCTACTTCGACCATCATCAGTTATTTTGCTCCCCAAATAGCAAAACTCCTTTACTACTTTAAGTGTCTAATTTCCTAATCTAATACCCTCAGCATCACTCGATTTAATTCGACTACATTCCATTATCCTCGTTTTGCTAAGAACAAAGAAATGGATACTCCCGCTATTCATCAACTGTATGAACAGATACGATATTCCAAAGATATAGCGAAAGAGCCGAGCTGTTGCCCTTCTCAAACATGGTAGAGAAGACTTCAATCCAAAAAAACTTAAGTCCAGCTGCACTGTTGTGTCATCAGTTCAATCTACGAGAAAGATTGGTCTTAAATTGCTTTGTACCTGCGATACTTTACTTGCATCTCAGTAAGTTGGGTTTAGTCGTGGCAAAAATTGTATTCGACATGACTAACCTAAGGACATCACACACATCCATGTTCGAGGCAGGATTCGAACCTGTGACCGTAGCGGTCGCGCGGTTCCAGACTGAAGCGCCTAGAACCGCTAGACAACAACGGCCGGCATTCCACAAGGAAACGCCTGCTTAGAAAATTGGCTGGTTCACATCTGGGCAGTCAAGCCGAAACTATTTGTTCAAAATGGCTCTGAGCACTATGAGACTTAACATCTGTGGTCATCAGCCCCTAGAACGAAGAACTACTTAAACCTAACTAACCTAAGGACGTCACACACATCCATGCCCGAGGCAGGATTCGAACCTGCGACCGTAGCGGTCACGCGGTTCCAGACTGAAGCGCCTAGAACCGCACGGCCACACCGGCCGGCTCGAAACTATTTGAAACATGAAATGGCACACAGTCATTCTGCTGCAAAGCACGTCTGTCACGTTCGGTAGAACTCAAGTCACTCGAAACAAGTGGATGTAGGCCTCAAAAACACATGCCGGTTTATAACAAGCTGTTGGAAAAAGAGCGTCCGAAACTCCACAGTCTAGTTATGACGTTGGGTGGCTGACATGTAAGTCGTCGAACATAGAACTAGACACCTCCAGAGTCAATATGGCACGATGGGGCTACGACAAAGAAGACAATGTCAAGTGCCACTGTGCGGAAGATCAGACAGTTAAACACGTGCTTCAGTGTCGTCTGTGTCCAAACTCCTCCACGGAAAAGTATTGGGCCACGAAGAATGCACTAGAAGTGCTGTAATGTTTGTTAACTGTGTCCGACACGAGAATAATGTAATGGGCAATCAAATGGCAACGACACATATGGAAAAAAGTAAATAAACCGTTTATTATTTCTAAAGTAACCGCTATAATTGTTAAAAAAGGGTGGGTATAATAAATATTTCCTTACTTGAACCAGTGTAGGCGGAGAACTATTTACCGTAAGCTTATCCAACTTTATAGGAATGATGTTCAGACTGAGTGCTGCAGGATTTGCGTTGTTAGTGGTGTTAGTATTATGGCTTACCGTTAGGCGCCGGTACTGGTATGGCAACGTGGCCGTAGAGGACGTCACATGACATCCGTTGAAATTCGTTTGTTGATCCGTTAGGTCAGTTTTTTTATTACAGAAACTAGCCAGCTCTTTCACCGAACACTCTGAGCTACCGTGCAGGCTGGGTTTGAAACACAAGCATCGGTGTGCGTTAAGCAGCGGACAGTCAACATGGGCCTGGACAAGGTGAGCAGACCTTACTCGCAATGCTGTTTCATCAAAACAACAGCAACAGTGTTGCTGCTTTTGCAAGTAGCGAAGGAACTTGGAGAGGTCGTCTTTTCGCACGGAAGTTGAAGAACGCGATTCGGAAGTTCGAATTAACTGATGATTTGGGAGTTACTACTCCTGGGAGAGGCGGACTGCCAATTGCGCTACAAATTGTTGAAGGCTGAGAATGCTGGACGAAATGTGCAATCTGCAAACAGTGCACGAGCTGTGTTATGACAGTTGAACGTTCCACAGTCCACCGTCGGCGAGGTGCTGTGAAAGGCTGTGAAATGGTGCCTGTAGAGACTTCAACGGTTTATTCGTTACTTCTATTCTGCGTGTGTAGAGGCTTCAACGGTTTATACGTTATTTCTGTTCTGCGTGTCATTGAAAATGTTTCCACAAAGTGTCTTAGTTCTACCGTAACTTGTTTTTCGTGGGGGCTCACTTAACTAGCTAAAGTTTAATTATAACCACCCTGTACATTTTTCCGATTGCGAGACAAGATAGGCAGTTCCTTCATGGAAAAATGTTTGGGGTTGCCTCTAATAAAAGTAATGACAATACGTTTCAAAACCTATATTGCCACAGTAACTCAATGCGGGTCCATCTCAATCTATTTCCTAGTTAAATTGCAAAGGGAAGTGTATGAAACGACCATTTGGAGGCGAGGACCTCGCAAAACGCGGTACATAAAGCTACATTTTTCTATGGGCTAATCAACGTGGAAGCTTGAGAACAACTGATTGGAGGCGTGTAATGTGGTTCAACGGGTTGTGATTTTGCTTCTTTTCATACGATGTATTGCGTCGACTGTATTGATGTCCCAATAAGACATTTCATCCGCAATATGTGGAGAGTGTAGTCCAGACCGAAGAGGGATCTGGAAAATTTTCTGGTGTTTTTCGCACCTTGCCTGCATCTACTCCTTCAAAGTACCGTGAACACGAACGAGCGTACTTCTTTCAACATTCTCGGCGAGTAAGTATTTCCCTTTTTTTTACATCTTATGCTGTGGACAGTCCCGTCTGCCATGATACCAATCGCGGACTGCGCGGCCCTTCCCGCCGTAGGTTCGAGTCCTTTCTCGGGCATGGGTGTGTGTGTTGTTCTTAGGGTAAGTTAGTTTAAGTAGTGTGTTAAGTCTAGGGACCGATGACCTCAGCAGTTTGGTCTCTTAGGAATTCAAGCACACACATGATACCAACAATGATGTTCGCAGGACTGCAAGCACTGTTGGTGCTCCTGGTTTGATGAACGCTCAGGCACGCTGAGGAGCCTAGATTGGCCCGGTAAACTGCTCGATCTTAATCTCACAGGAAAGTCTGAAACTCTTCAGAAAAGAAGGTTAAACATGAAAATCAACATCTTTGCAGTCTGCTTAAGTTACGGTATCTAATCATCAACGAGAGGGTTCAGCTGGATATGGCACACTTAAACAAGCGCGTGGACTCTCTTCCTCGTCGAAATGAGTACATTATGAAGAGTTGATGATATGAGCTTGATGTCTTCTGCGGGTGACTTATTTTCTGTCCGATGTGCTTATACACTGTCCACTTACATTAATGTGACCAACTGAAAAAAGTATGACTACTACTGAGACACGTGCAGGAAGAGAAACAGTGAGGTTGCAGAAAGTACCAACAGGGATGTGCAGGCATGCAGACTAAAGTGTCGTCAAAAGCTGCGATAGGTTTCTCGGTTGTCGCGAACAGCCCGCTCGAACCGGTCCCACACAGTCTTAATTAGATTTAAATCCAAGGAGTTTGATGGCCTGGAGAGCAGCGTAAACTCGTCCTGTTGCTCTTCGAACCACGCACCTACACTGCGAGCCGTGTGACACGTTGCATTGTCCAGCTGCTAGTTTCTATCGTGCCGAAGAAAAATAAACTGCTTATATTGGTGGACATGGTCCGCAAGGATAGCTGCATACTTGTGATGATCTATTGTGCCGTCCAGAATGATGAGGAAATGCTCTCCGGCCTCTACTCTTCAGACGATTGTTGCAGAGTGTTTGCTTCCAGACGTTTCACGCTGTTCACGTCAACGGCCATCTGTCTGACGGAGCATAAAACGTAATTCATCTGAGAAGGCTACCAGTCGCCACTCAGTTGCGTCACCGATGAACGGCAGTCAGTAGGCGTGCTTGAACCAGACACCTCCTGCTCAGGCCCAGACGCAGTTACGTTCTCTGTATGGTAGTTGAGGACACACTGTTGGTAGCCCCTTGGTTCATCTGCGCCGTCGGTTGCTCAACATTTGCACGTCTATTCGCTCTGCAGGCGTCGTTTACCCTTGTCATCTATTGGTCATGGAGCACCACAGTTACAATGGCACAAGTTTTTGGTAGTGCCGTTTTGACATGACGGCACACTTTAACCACTCTCTGTTGATCCATTGTGGACGCGGGACAGGGGCTGGTCAAATATTTAACAGGGAAAATCGGCAAGCAGCAGGGTTTTGACTCGAAGTACCGATATAAGCAGCTGTTGCAGCCAAGTCTTCGAAGGAAGCACATGAAATACGAACTCGCGACATCCAGACGCTGATGGTTACAGTGTGCCAGTATCGATGCGTTTGCGTGTCTGTACCTAGGAAGCGCGTGAGGCATGAAGATGGCATGTTGAATTTGCGAAACTGGCTGAGAAAATAAAATAAAATAACTTCTCAAATTGCACGACTGCTTGCCGGCTGCAGTGGCCGAGCGGTTCTAGGCGCTATAGTCTGGAACCGCGCGATCGCTACGGTCGCATGTTCGAATCCTGCCTCGGGCATGGATGTGTGATGTGTTTAGGTTTGTTAGGTTTAATTACTTCTAAGTTCTAGGGACTGATGACCTCAGAAGTTAAGTCCAATAGTGCTCAGAGCCATTTGAACCATTTGTTACTCAGCATGATGGACGCTTACCAAACGTTATTTTCAAGAAAAAGCTATACATACTAACTCACTGTAGAAACGAAAATGTATCATTACCAAAAAATAAATTTTTGCACTTTGCCCTAAATTGTTGTTTCATTTTCAAAACCGTCACTTGTTTCTAGCACAGCCTGTACTTTACTTTGAAGATATCCTATAGTATCCTAATGTAACGCAAGTAACTGGCTAAGCCTATATGTTTTGCCTGTGCGTCTGTTGCTGAGACGGAATAGTTAAGTGTAAGTGCTGGCTAGGATGAACGCACTTTACGTTGGAGGTATGTGGCAAAACTACACGGACAACGTCAGTGAACACTTTACCTCCACTGCTGCCTCTTCACTCGCACTCGCTACTGGATCCTGTACCCTATTTTGCACCAGCAGCACCCTAGGAAGGCCGTGGCGGCTCTACCGGTAGTGTATTCAAGTTTTTCTTCGCTAGTTCGTTAGTTAATATATTGCTAACAGATTGTTTATGCTTACTGGAATATACGGTAGGTATCACGGAGTTTCTGTGCACTAGCAAGCTTCGAGACTGCCTCACAACCAACCCCGCCACATCTCAGGAATCTGCTACTGCCATAACATATTGTCTAGTGTCTGCGTTTTCCTGTGAATAAAAGGTTGGTTAACTGATTCTACCGTCGTTTCTTGGTAAAACAACAACGTAATTACAAATGAAAAATATATTTTTGTCTTTGTGCTACAATATTAATACGTTTTGTTAATCCGCTTACGGGTTACATGGACGTCATCAGACTCCAACTGTCGTCATTCAGAGAGGGCACAATACTTGTGAACATCATTGAAAAAGTTGTTACACATCTAGAGTGAGGTACGAAAAAAAAGTAAAAGTCATCTTTGACAGCGCATTGGTAGTGCAATTAAAAATGTTGAACAGTAAATAGACTTCAAGGGAACAAGCCAGAAAAACATCAGCATTAAATTCGAAACACTTATCTAGTTTTACCTTGATGATCTGACCGATACAACTATGGAATCAGATTGCTTTGCAGGAGCCAGTGCGGCTTAATTAAGCTGCGCAACGGAGTTTAAAGAGGGCGATAAATTATGGGGCTTTGAGTGGGTCTCAGTTACCTGTCTATTAATTCTCCCTGTCGATGTGGGTTTCATTAGATACGAAAGGAAAGTCAAATAGTAAAATACACTCCAAGGCAGTAAAAGACGCACCACGAAGTAATTATCCGAATGCGACGCAAAGCGGTGGATTTGATGTACATGTACAGACAAACAAATGATTACAATTTCAGATAAATTGAATGATTTATTCGAAAGAAAGAACTTCAGATATTGAGCTTTGGTCTACATCTAGGTCTTAAGTAAGCAGTTAATCAGCTTGGCATTGATTGACAGAGTTGTTGGATGTCCTTCTGACAGATATTGTGGCAAATGTTATCCAAATGCCGCATTAGATCGTCAAAGTCCAGAACTGATGGACGGCCTTGCCCATAATGCTCCAAATTGATTACCAAGGTAGGCGTTGCACAGCACGAAGATAAGCAGTAGAAAGTCTCTCCGTGCGTGGGCGGGAATTAATTTGCTGGAATGTGAGACCAAGACAGCTTTCCATGAAAGCCAACAACAGTGTCACCTCAACTACCGTACAGAGAACGTTACTGCGTATGAGCCTCAAATGGTTCAAATGGCTCTGAGCACTATGGGACTTGACATCTATGGTCATCAGTCCCCTAGAACTCAGAACTACTTAAACCTAACTAAGCTAAGGACATCACACAACACCCAGTCATCACGAGGCAGAGAAAATCCCTGACCCCGCCGGGAATCGAACAAGGGAACCCGGGCGCGGGAAGCGAGAACGCTACCGCACGACCACGAGCTGCGGACTATGGGCCTCCGCAGGAGGTGCTTGGTTTATGTACCTTTACTGAATGCAGTTCATCGGTAACGCAACTGGAATTTCACTGAGTAGCGACAGGTAGCATTACGTCGACGAATTTCTGTGCTGTAAGGGTGCGCGGATGAAAGCCAGAGGGGTCATGGTATGAAATGAAATGGCACCCCAGACCAGTGTTAAGTCCTTAGAACTGAACCACGATGATCAGCGAAGACTTGTCTGGTGACGCCCCGGATGGTATATCACCCTGACTGTAGCTCGCTATACAGCCCGACTACCAGGAGTGATGATCTGGGGTGCCATCGCGTTTAATAGCAGGACCCCTTTGGTTGTCATCCGCAGGATCCTTACAGTACAGCGGTACGGCGACGATATTCTGCGCCCCGTTTGGTTGCCCTTCATAGCAAGCTATCTTGCGTGTATATTTCAGCAAAATAATGCCCTCCCGCACACGGCGAGAGAGTTTCTATTGCTTATCTTGTTGCTTGTTGGATCCTACCTTGGCCAGAAAGGTCGCCGGATCCCTTCCCAGTTGAAAACGTTTGGAGCACTATGGTCAGGGTGCTCCCACCAGCTCGGGATATTGACGATCCAACGCGCCAACTGGATAGAATCTGGCGCGATAGCCCACAGGAGAACGTCTAACCAGTCTACCAGTCAGTGCCAAGCCGAATAACTGCTTGCAGAAGGGCCAGAGGTGAACCAATGCGTTACTGATTTGCTCAGTTTGTGAAGCTCGTTCTCTTGAACGGATCGTCCAGTTTTTTAAATTTTTCTCTTACCGCTAGCGCGTTACCGCCACCCTGAGAAAACAAAAGGAAAAAAGGTCCCATTCCCTAGGTATTGGTTTGGTAGGCCACCAGCTACGTGAAAACAAATCAAACTTGATATTTTGGGTATTCTTTCTGAAGATGTCATCTGCGGCTGGATTCTATGCTTTTGCAATCCCAGAGACGTCACCGAGCATTTTTCTTAAATCCCTAATGCCATCAGGAAAATTTTTCCCTTTAACATGTTGGCTCATAGTATGGCCCTCAAGTTAGACTAGGGTAAGAGGGGGAGGATTACATCGCGGCAGCAGCTCCCTGTAATGGCTGTCCGTGACTCAGGGGACAAAGCACCGTTCTTCCGTTCTCAATTGGCCATGAGTTCACTGTCCGGCTTGAAAGAATACTGCCTCCTATGTCCCAATAGATGAGCTCAGAGGCAGACACTGTCTCCCAACAACACGCACTCCCCCTTGACGGTTTCCTGTCTGCCTCTACACAGCATTATTACAAGATTCACTAATTACAGTCACAATATAAAAGCAAATGAAGTTAGTATTGTCATTGCAATCACTGTCATATCGTTCATTTCAGTTCCAAGTGCAGCTGTCAAATTCAGTTGTTATGAACATGCTAACTGTCTCATCATCTCTCACATGGATGAGATGTACTACCCTGTACGCTTAACCATCTCTCAGCCTACTTATCTATTTGAATTAAATTAACAATACCAATAAAAATAGTATTTGACTAGCATGTGGAATAATAGCTCAGAGAGATATTACATAGACATATTTAGGAGCATAGTAAAATACAAAATTGTCAGTTGTATCAACAGAATATACGGAGTACGTACACAATCACAATAAAATATATAATCACAGGAGATATGGAGGAACAGAATGAAACTCAGTGCGCGAAGAATTTGAAAACATTGAGGACTGAGCGAAGTTTAGAAGAGAGATATATCGAGTAGTGTTTGCCAGTTTTGTCAAAGAATGAAATTTTCACTGTGCAGCGGGATGTGCACTGATGTGGAACTCACTGCCAGATTAAAACTGTGTGCCGCACCGAGACTCGAACTCAGAATCGTTGCCTTTCGAGGCCAAAGGTTCTACCGACTGAACTAGCCAAGCATGACTCACAACAGGTTCCCACAGTTTTACTCCAGCCAGTACTAAGATATGTAGATATGGGATAAGGCACTGCAGGAAGTAAAGCTGTGAGGTCGGGTTGTGAGTCTTACTTGGGTAGTTCAGGCGGTAGAGAACTTTTCCAGGCTTCGAGTCTGGGTCCGGTAAACAAGGTGAGCTGAGACTGCTTGAAGCAAACCTCTGTCGACGCTAATCATTGTTCACATATCCCCCCCCCCCACCACCATAGTCTTCAGGCCATGTACCATAAGTAGATCTGTCCGAGACCCTGCTGGAATGTGCAAGTTACCATAGAATCAGCTTTAGCAGTCAACACTTGACACGTGTCCTGCTAAACATCTTATTCGTTGAGGATTGCTCACAAACGCTTGTTACTGGAATTTTCTTTACAAGTTCCGTGTTAGTTCTCCCACATAAATCGCAAACCACTGGGAGATTTAATTTATTATGTTTGTTTGTAGGACTAATTTGCGTTCCACGAAAAGGAGAGAAGAAAAGCTACAGTATAATGTCTTATTTACATCGAGCTTAGCAAAGTATTACCTAGGAGAGCGCAAAGATGAGTAAGTACGCCTGCCTTGTGCTTTTCGGAAGAACCATACCAAATGGTCCCACATGATCATAGGTGAAAACCTACAGTAACCCTGGTACTAGAGACTTGCTGCAGTTTCCTTAAGGATTTCGTATTAGGTGATACTTTGTCAAAATATCTCTTCACCTAGTTAATGTGAAACTCATTTTGAGGCTGAGGCTTCTCAGTACCTTTTAGTCAACCCAGTTTGTGAATGAAGATCCATAATTTTTGAAAGGCACAACATTACACTGATACACCTAATGATAAGGACCGAAGATGGTTACAGTCGGGTCCGTAAAACGTGAAACCGGTCATTTCTGACTGAGTGTTCTGACGTTATCGCAATGTAGCACAACCTACAGGTTGTACTCAGCATCAGTAATGCTACTGGCAGGGCAATAGCCCACTTTCGTTGGCGATAGTCGGGTCAATCTTATCTGTGCGGCATAGCCGTGGACTTACGTTTGGAAGCAAAAAAATAGCTCTGAAGATTATGTTACCGTTCCAATTTATGTTATCAGAAGCCGCATGAACACTTCTACTTTGTTCATTCTGTAGTCAAAGGCACGAAATGTCTTAATGTAGAACCTAGACTTATTCTCAACGATGTCTAGTTTCCCTATTGGTGACTTTTGACTTTATTGCTGTTTTTCGGATAGGAAGTAGCTTCTTACAAGACTCATATAATGTTGGGTGAGATTTAATTTATTGCTTAGATTCATTGTTTTGAAGACACTATGAAGAGATGTTTGACTAGTTCTGTTGGATTTATTTTTCAAGTGCTTCTCGGGGAAACCTATAGCTTATAATGCATGCACTTTCAAATATTATTACTACCATGTAAAAAGTAAACTCAATGGAAGTATACTTCAGTGTGATGGTTTCAGCTGGTTGTGTGACTTTTCACTAATTCTTCTGGTCAAATTAAACATTCATTCTGTAGTAGGGGTCTGTTACAGACGATTAAGAGCAGCGGCGTTTGGGTAGGGTTCTCAGGGTTGGCAGACAAGCAACACTGCTTGACATAGCTGCAGAAATCAATTTGGGACGTGCGACGAACGCGTCGGTTAGGACAGTGCGGCAGAATTTGGCATTAATGGGTTACGGCAGCAAACGACATACGCGAATGTCTTTTCTAGCATCACGACATCGCCTGCAACCCTCCTCCCGCGGTAGTTACCATATCGGTTGGTGCCCTAGACGACTGGAAAGCCGTAGAATGGTCAGATGAGTCCCGATCTGTTAGCAAAGAGCTGATGGTATGGCTCAACTGTGGCGGAGACTCCACGAACCCTTGAACCCAAATTGTCAACAAGGCACTGTGCAAGCTAGTGGCGACTCTGTAATAGTGTGGGCAGTGTTTACGTGGAATGGACTGCGTTGTCACATCCAACTGCACCGATCATTGACTGGAAATGGTTGTGTTCGGCTACTTGAAGACCATTTGCAGCCATTCATGGACTTCAAGTTCCCAAACAACGATGAATTTTTATGGATGACAATGCGCCATGTCACCGGGAAGTAGGTATTCGTTATTGGTTTGAAGAACATTCTGGACAATTCGCTCGAATGATTTGGCCATCCAGATCCCCCGACATGAACTCCATCGAATATTTATGGGACATAATCGAGAGGTCAGTTTGTGCACAAAATCCTGCACCAGCAGCACTTTTGCAGTTATGGACGGCTATAGGGGCAACATTGATCAATATTTCTGCAGAGGGCTGCCAACGATTTGTAGAGTCCATGTCACGTAGAATTGCTGCACTACGGAAGGTCCGATACGCTATTAGGAGGTATCCCACGATTTTTGTCATCTCAGTATATGGTAACACTGACATACGAAATTCGCCATGCTGCTCCCATTACGTCATTACGTTTGCTTACTCGCCACAAGCTCAAGTTGTGTCGAGGGAGGCTGAACTCGGAGCCTAGTCAGAAAGCACTCTCTTCTAACGAAAAAACCATCAGCGACCCAGTCTCAATGATCAGAGCGAGGTCTACCCCACGTATCTCACCCAAGCTCTATCCTTTCGTTGATGTTCCTATCTCAGTTCTAGGAATAGCGTATCTAAAATATGGTTCATAGTTGTGCAAGGCCCGACTTTTAGAATAAACTCCGAACTGTCTTTTAAATACTGCAATAATTCCCGGTTCCGTTTACTGCACACGTACAATGAACTGACTTGGAATAATCGGGTGACATAGGCTGGCACCTGAAGAAAGTGCTGCAAAATACGTGGTGTCCCACGAACTCCTAAATGGAGACTGACCCCGTCCCACAGCTAGGAGCTGATGGGAATCACGCACAGGAGGAGGAGGAGGAGGGGGAGATTACTGTTTAACGTCATCTCGACAGCGAGGTCATTAGAGACGGAGCACAAGCTCGGATTAGGGAAGGATGGGGAAGGAAATCGGCTGTGCCCTTTCTAAGGAACCATCCCGGCATTTGCCTGAAGCGATTTAGGGAAATCACGGGAAACCTAAATCAGGGTGGCCGGACGCGGGATTGAACCGTCGTCCTCCCGAATGCGAGTCCAGTGTGAATCACGCACAGTGAGCTATTCCTTATAATTATCTAGTTGTTATTCCTGGATACCTTGGTGCTTCCCATCATAGCAGCTATGTCTTACTGTACCACGCGATCTTTATCGAATGAATATTAAAAAGTAGCAACACTGTGCAATATGCAAAATCTCTCTACCAGCGCCAACGATCGTCCCATACAGAATACGTTGATAACTATGTTGCCGTGTTTCGATGCATTTTCACTTATGGCAGCCCTCTTTGAGCATTTGTATCACTGCTACTCGCGTCTTCTTCATTTGTTACCTTCGGGGCGTAGTCGAAGTGTTTCAGATACTGCTTGAATTCAGGCGCACTACGTAAAGACAAGGTGCTGCTACAAACCAGAGGTATATGAGAGTTTCAGAGGGAGCATGAGGCAACGATAGACTGGAACAGGGCGAAGGAGTACAGTAGAAGTCGAATGCTTAGAGAGGTGAAATAGAGAAGGCAGCGGAGGAACAAACAGGCAGAAAGAAAAAAATGGTTCAAATGGCTCTGAGCACTACGGGACTTAACATCTGAGGTCATCAGTCCCATCCCATCAGACCGTAGCCGTCGCGCGGTTCCAGACTGAAGCGCCTAGAACCGCTCGGCCACTCCGACCAGCCCAGGCAGAAAGAGAAGGACGAGGAAAAATCCTGCAGATTGTACACGAATACTGAATTTAACTGAATTTAATTGATGGTAGGAGAAAACACAAAAGTGCAGCAAATGAAGTAGCAAGAGGGACTACAGATGCCTAAACACTGAGATTCACAGAAATGGCTACTGGTGAAATGAAGAGCTGTAGAAAAACGCATGAATGTGAAAAAGATAGACGCATGCAAGAAAATTAAAGTGCTCTTTGGAGAAAAGACTAACACCTGTATGAATCTTAGGAGCTCAGATGACAAACCTGTCTTTGCTAAAGAATGAAAAGCTGAAAGATGGAAGGAATATGTAGAAGACCTGTACAAAGGAAAGGACGACAATTTTATAGACACGGAAGAAGACGTAGCTAGCTGATGTGATATGTAGGATAATGCGAGGAGAGTTAGACAAAGCATTGAAAGATCTAAGTCCAGGTGCTTGTCCGTGGACGGATGATGACATTCTTTTCGCAAAACAGTGTTGAGACAAATTTAGAGAATCGGCGTTTCCGACTGACTGCAGAACGATTCTAACGTCGCTAGCTTTGTATTCCGCGTAAGGATCGCGAAGACATGGTTCAAATGGCTCTGAGCACTATGAGACTTAACATCTGAGGTCATCAGTCCCCTAGAACTTAGAGCTAATTAAACCTAACTAACCTAAGAACATCACACACATCCATTCCCGAGGCAGGATTCGAACCTGCGACCGTAGCGGTCGTGCGGTTCCAAACTGAAGCGCCTAGAACCACTCGGCCACAGCGGCCTGCTCGCGAAGACATGATGAGAGAAAGTAGGGCTCGTATAGTCGTGTCCATCCAGTCGTTTACCCCTCGCTTCATTAGCAACAGGAACAGAAAAGGGAATGCCTAATACCGGTGCATGTTTCCCTCCACCATGCACAGTACGGTGGCTTGTAGTGTATGTATATAGATGTACATGTAAATGTAGATGAAGTAAGTCCCCTAGAGTAGTCGACAACCCCTCAGAATTATTGAAGTCCTTGGGAGAGCCATCCATTACAAATCTATTCCTCCTGGCAAGCAAGATGTAATGAAACAGTCGAAACATTCTCAGACTTCAAGAAGAATGTTGTAATTACAATTCCAAAGAAGGCAGTCAGACTGAAGTGTGCGTGTTGCCGAACCATCAGTTTAATAAGTGTGGTTGCAAAATACTGACATGGGTTATTTACAGAACAATGGATAAACTGTTAGAAGACGACCTCAGACAAGATGAGCTTCGATTCCAGAGACATGGTGGAACGCGTGAGATAATACTGACCCCATGACGTATCTCAGTAGACAGGAAACCTATGTTTATAACGTTTGTATATTTAAATAAAACTTTTGATAATGTCGCCTGGAATACTCTTTGAAATTATGAACGAACGGTGACAACTAGTAATTGAAGGAGTCAGATACAGTTGCATCCTGTACCGATGTTATTCAACCATCAATGGAGGAATCAGTAGAGGAAACCAAGAAGAAATTTAGAAAGGAAATCAGACTTCAGAGAGAAGAAATATAAACTATGAGGTATATTAAGGACGTTGTCAGTGACTAGGAAGTACTTGGAAGATCAGTTGAACGGAATGAATAGTGTCTTCGAAAGATGTATTAAGACGAATAGCAACAAAAATAAACCAATTCTAATGAACTGTAGTTGATTTAAATCGGGCAATGCAGAGGAAACAAGATAGAAAAGTTAGTTTCGGTATTTGGACAGGAAAGTCAGTGACGGTGTCTGAAATAAAGAGAATATAAAATGAAGACTGACAATTGCAGGCAAAGAATTTTGGATTAGAGAAAATTCTTAACACTGAACAAAAATTTAAATTTTAGGTGATCGCAGTGTGGCCTTGTACGGCATGAAAAGTGGACGATAAACAGATTGGACAAGAAGAGAATAGAAACTTTTGAACTGTGGGACTATGGGAAAATATTGAAGATTAATAACTAATAGGGAGGTACTGCACCGAATAGAAGAAAAATTTATAGAGCTAATTGACTAAAAATGGGCTGATTAATAGGAAACATCCGAGACCTCAAGGCATCATCAAATTTTTAATGATGGCAAGTGTCTGGGGTGAAAATCTTAGAGGGATACTAAAGCTCGAGTATAGTAAGCAGGTTCTTCTGGGTGTAGGTTGCAGAAAAGAAGAGGATTGCACTGGATAGATTATCGTGCAGAGCTACATCCAACCATTCTTCGGAGTGAAGAAAACAACAGTAACAACAAAAACAACAATCGTGACAATTAATTTCCAGTTTTAATTCGTGAATAATCAGCTTGTCTTGTTGCGTTCGTTTTGTCCCGTCAAGGAACCCTCTTTGAGCTGCTACCAGCGAATTCTTCACTTGCTACTTTCGAGACGGAGCACGAAAAGTTGAAAGTGACATCATTTGTTTCTGTGCGATGTTTGAGTTCAGAATCACAGCAAACTGTAAACTAGCACGCCAGATCGTCAACTGAATCTTTATAGCGCAAACAAAGAAAACGAGAGCCAAAATAATCCGACAGCGTGTTTTACGTTTGTTATTTCTGTATCTTATCTTCAAATTGAAATATTATAGTATTTTTTGTCCAAGCCGCCCTAACTTGGGTGCTAAAAATACCAGATATAAGGAAACTGGAACAAGAAAAACAGAGAGATTCAAGGAATTTACCATTTTCACTGACAAGTCTGCGCAGCCTGGTTTCGTCTAGTGTCGTACAGTGAATGCAGCTGGAGTTCACTACATGCTTTGAAACCGAACGAAGTCTTTAGCCTCGCTGTTGTTTAACACCCACAAAAAGCAGAAAATCTCACAGTTCACAGCTAGCGGAAATTTCCAGTTGGCTGCCAGCCGACAGTGCGCACATATTTCTCGGAAGCAGTTGCACAGATCATGTTTAAAAAAAAATGTGTGAAATCTTATGAGACTTAATTGCTAAGGTCATCAGTCCCTAAGCTTACTCACTAATTAACCTAAATTATCCTAAGGACAAACACACACACCATGCCCGTGGGAGGACTCGAACCTCCGCCGGGACCAGCCGCACAGTCCATGACTGCAGCGCCTTAGACCGCTCGGCTAAGATCATGTTTAAATATGGTGTAATTTCACAAGATGTACAAACACTAGTGAATCACGTGCCAACGTTCTTTACTTTTTTTTTTATTTTTGACAAATCTGTTCCACACTTCTGCAAAATATTCTCCTAAATCAGCGTAGAAATCAAACCAGTACTTCTACGAATCACCGTGGTGAATATTTCATTATACAGGTTGGAAGAACGGGGAGAGAGGAATCATAATTTACGAATGTTTCAAAGTCATCGAAACGACTGTCCCGTGTTGTATTAACTTCCAAAAATTTGATCCTAGCTTTGCGCAGTGTCGCTGATGTTAAAGGTACTAACTGATAAGCAACTCACAAAAGGCTTTTTTTCCCATGCCAGGAGAAATACTGACGCACCTAGTGACAAAAGCCGTGCCACGCGAGGGAATTTCGGACACGCAGGATCCATTGTGTCGGAAGCAATGAACCTGCTACAAAACAAACTTTCGTTACGCCTTCATGTCCATTGTTTTCTATTCTGTGCGGCCTGTTGCGTGCCAGACGTCATGGCATTCAGCACTGAACAAACAAAGTTCGAATGTTCCCCCTGGCTCCCTGCCGATCTAACTGCTGCCTAAGTGATACGAATGAATCGGGAACTGCTTCTGGCATACCATGTGACAAATAACCATACGAACAGACAGAGAGATAAGGTATGGAATCTTGGGACGCCGTTTAGCATTTCCACCTGTATACGAGTCCACATACAGTTCACCGCACTACTAATACCCAGCCGGCCGAAGTGGCCGTGCGGTTAAAGGCGCTGCAGTCTGGAACCGCAAGACCGCTACGGTCGCAGGTTCGAATCCTGCCTCGGGCATGGATGTTTGTGATGTCCTTAGGTTAGTTAGGTTTCACTAGTTCTAAGTTCTAGGGGACTAATGACCTCAGCAGTTGAGTCCCATAGTGCTCAGAGCCATTTGAACCATTTTACTAATACCCAAAGACGTAACACAGTGGTTAATAGACGGGAGTTACATTTTGGAGGACGGCGTTTCTAATCCCGTCCGGCCATCTAGCCTTACATTTTCCGTGCTTGCCCTATATCGCTAAAGGAAAATTCTGGATTGATTACTTTCATAAGGACACGGCCACACTGCCGAATTCCTTCCCAATCTGCGATTGTACTCCGTCTTCAAGGACCTCGTTGTCCATGAAAGTTAATCCGTAGTATTCCTTCCTGTTTTAAAACTTTTATTAATCAACTTTCGTAAGAACCTGATTCCCAGAAATATCAATTGTCCCGAGTATAGAGGTGATGCAATAGGAGACAAAAAATGTACATGTTGTAAGGTACCACACAGAACCTGTATGTCTGACCACTACATCCCCATCCTGATTCTGTAGATTAGCTTCTCATCGTATGAAGAGGCGCTCACTTCATTTTCTGCTTTAATTGGTCCGTTTTTTTGTGATTTGCCAATGATATACACATCAGTGTACATGGATTTATAGGCGAGTCGAAGCAACTTCGGTGTTCACATTACATGTGGATAGGTCTTCGCTGCGTTGTACTCTGCTTTACTTACAGAGGTTTGTAGTAAGTGCAAGGTGTGGTATCCAGAGTGCGCTGTAGTAGGGGAGACTGGGGAAGCTGACGATGTTAGCAGTTAACCATTCTTAATACACTACTGGCCATTAAAATTACTACATCAAGAAGTAATGCAGATGATAAATGGGTATTCATTGGACAAATATATTATACTAGAACTGACATGTCATTACATTTTCACGCAATTTGGGTGCATAGATCCTGAGAAATCAGTACCCAGAACAACCACCTCTGGCCGTAATAACGGCCTTGATACGCCTGGGCATCGAGTCAAACAGAGCTTGTATGGCGTGTACAGGTAGAGCTGCCCATGCAGCTTCAACACGATACCACAGTTCATGAAGAGTAGTGACTGGCGTATTGTGACAAGCCAGTTGTTCGGCCACCATTGACCAGACGTTTTCAATTGGTGAGAGATCTGAATGTGCTGGCCAGGGTAGCAGTCGAACATTTTCTGTATCCAGAAAGGCCCGTACAGGACCTGCAACATGCGGTCGTGCATTATCCTGCTGAAATGTAGGATTTCGCAGGGATCGAATGAGGGGTAGAGCCACGGGTTGTAACACATCTGAAATGTAACGTCCACTGTTCAAAGAGCCGTCAATGCGAATAAGAGGTGACCGAGACGTGTAACCAGTGGCACCCCATACCATCACGCCGGGTGATACGCCAGTATGGCGATGACGAATACACGTTTCCAATGTGCATTCACCGCGATGTCGCCAAACACGGATGCGACCATTATGATACTGTAAACAGAACCTGGATTCATCCGAGAAAATGACGTTTTGCCATTCTTGCACCCAGGTTCGTCGTTGAGTACACCATCGCAGGCGCTCCTGTCTGTGATGCGGCGTCAAGGGTAACCGCACCCATGGCCTCCGAGCTGATACTCCATGCTGCTGCAAAAGTCGGCGAACTGTTCGTGCAGACGGTTCTTGCCTTGCAAACGTCCCCATCTGTTGACTCAGGGATCGAGACGTGACTGCACGATCCGTTACAGCCATGCGGATAAGATGCCTGTCATCTCGACTGCTAGTGATACGAGGCCGTTGGGATTCTGCACGGCGTTCCGTATTACCCTCCCGAACCGACCGATTGCATATTCTGCTAATCATTGGATCTCGACCAAGGCGAGCAGCAATGTCACGATACGATGAACCGAAATCGCGATAGTCTACAATCCGACCTTTATCAAAGTCAGAAACGTGATGGTACGGTACCCATTTCTCCTTACACGAGGCATCAGAACAACGTTTCACCAGGCAACGCCGGTCAACTGCTGTTTGTGTATGAGAAATCGGTTGGAAACTTTCCTCATGTCAGCACGTTGTAGGTGTCGTCACCGGCGCCAACCTTCTGTGGATGCTCTGAAAAGCCATTCATTTACATATCTCAGCATCTTCTTCCAGTCGATTAAATTTCGCGTCTGTAGCACGTCATCTTCGTGGTGCAGCAATTTTAATGGCCAGTGGTGTACATTCATTTGTCCTTTGTACGTTTTAAAAGTTGGCCAATTATAGTATGGTAACAATACAGTCCAATTACATTACTGTCACCACCTTCGTAGAGGTGGAGACGCACAGGAAGAGAGGCAGTAACGTTCTGGAAGGTTCCGACAGAGACGTGGGACGATGCAGACTCCAGTGCCGTGGCCAGATGCTCTACATTCCACGGTTGTGGGTCCCACATAATCTCGAGTGGGTTTAAATCTGGAGGGGTTTGGGGGTGTTTGGAGTACAGTAAACTCATCCTGGTGCTCTTCGAACCACACTCGTACAGTGCGAGCTGTGGGACACAAAGCGTTGTTCTGCTGGTAGATGACCTTCATGTAAGGATGGACATAGTCCTCAAGGACAGACAGATACTTGTGTTGATTCACTGTACCTTCCAAAATGACCTGATTACCCAGGGAATGCCACGAAACCATTCCTCAAACCAAAACGATCCGTGCCTCGGCCTGAACCCTTCCGACAACTTTTGCAGAGCTGTAAGCGCCAAAGGCCATCTGTCCGATGGAGTATAAAAAGTGATGCATCCGAAGAGGCCAACTGTCGTCACTCATTGGACATCCAGTTGTGATACTTGCATGTAAATTGCAACCTTCGTCGCTGATAAAGAGCAGTCAGCGTGGGTGCATGAACTAGGCGCCTGCTGCAGCAACGTTCGCTGGATGGCCATTGAGAAGCCACTGTTGGTACCCCCCTTGATTCATCTGGGCGGACAGCTACCAAAAGCTGTACGTCTATTGGCCCGTACACATCTCTGCAACCGACATCCACACCTGTCATCATAAGATGACGGGCCAATAGAAGTGCAGATATTTGGTAACTGTCCGCCCAGATGAATGTATTAAAAGAAACATTTATACAACTAGACGATCCAGATAAACGTTACCAACACCTCTGTTCGACGTTAACGTACAACAGCCACTCACAGACGGAAGTTGGCAGCTCTAGCGACGGAGGGTATACATAGTGTGCCGGGTGACGGGATGTGTTGAACCACAGTTGCCTCTTTGCCAGTTGTGGATGGCGCCATTTTACCATGCGTGGTATACTTTAACCACGGACACACGCAAAATAGATTACACAGTTAGCCATGAAATTCTTCCACTCTTCGCTCGAAGCCCAATGAACATGCCCTTTTGGACGTCAGATAAATCGCTCCGTTTCCGCATTACAACAGATGGTTTTGTTCTTTCCGTCACCCGACACTCTGTATATACCCTCCATCGCTAGTGCTGCCAACTTCCGTTTATGAGTGGCTACTGTACGTTAACGTCGAACAGAGGTATGTGACTGGATCGTCTACTTGTATAAATGTTTCTTTTAATACATTCACGGTTTCCCCACTACTAGGATAAGACGACTTTGACAATGGGGCAAGGTGACAAACAGCGAATACGTGTTCACTCTTGTAATGCAAAAGAGAGTATACTGAAACCACGCTTAGAAAAATTTATGAATCACTGTGCTGATAAACCCCTTACGTTATTTGATTTTCAAACAGCTGAGCAAAACTGAACGTGCACCGACATTTCTCTCTTTACTTATTCAGATCATCAATAAAATGACATACAATATTTTTAGCACAACGCAGTCTGACTTTCAATAATGCCTACAAAAGAACGGCCCTGACTAACAATAACCTATACCTTTCATGAATCACTTACCTCACAAAAATCTTCGTTACTCGAACTACTGCAATACAGCGAGCACCAATACTGCCAGCTAAATAAAAGATTCTAGCTACTGAAGGCACTAACTACTGATAGGCATACTTAGCAAATGAAAGATTTTGATAGAGAACAAACGATGTATTTACCTTAATAGTGTTCAAAGGTCATTATATATATATATATATATATCAGTTCATGACATCCAGTCTTACAAATTTACTGTCTCTGATGGACACACGTCCAGATATCCGCTCTCAAAACTCCGCCATCTCTCTCCCTACATCCACCACTGCTGGCGGCTCACCTCCAACTGCTCAACGCTACGCGCTCTTCACATCCAACTGCCAACCACTACAATAGCGAATATTACAACAATGCCAACCAGCCACAGACTGCACACAGCACAGCCAGTGATTTTCATACAGAGCACTACGTGGGGTTACCAGTATAAAAACCTAAACAGCCTACTTACAATATTAATAAACTTTGTTACATATTTCTTATTCAAAAGGGTTTTAATGAAAGGACTGATGTTGCAGGGCTATGCCTGTTCTCTGGTGGAAGTAGGTGACCAGGTAGCTCGAAGACGGCTGAAACTTTTATTTATTTGTCAACAGTTTACGATAGTATACTGGTACTCACAGCAATTGGACCCAGGTTGCTGGGTGTCGAACACTCAGTCCTCGATGCACGACGGGTAGAGTGGACATTGCCAGTGATCACTATGCCCAGCTCGGCTCGACGGCTCGACAGCGGATCGAGCTTTGGACGCTATCATTCCTGGCCAGGCGGCGGGGCTGCGTCAGGAGCTAGCACGGCAGACTGGTAGGGCTGTGTCGAGTGCAGGGTTGACAGCATGCCCTAGCGGTGGTGAGTGAGCGAACCCCAGCCTCGAAGTATCGCTCGTGACGTGTAGCGTCGGCGAAATAAAAAAATCTGACCCACAGAAAACGACACATTGTTGTCGAAACATGTCTCCGTAAATACAAAAATAAACTAATTGTGTTTGCACAAGGCTGATTTCCAAAACAACCCAGTTTTTAAACCGCAAACACAGAAGAACAAAAAGAGGAGTTTCAAACCTTAGTAAAATGAGAAATGAGAAGAGTGAGAAATTTAACACCAGAACTGATATCGAAGTAAATAAAGTTAAAGAACCTGCGACCGTAGCGGTCGCGCGGTTCCAGACTGAATCGCCTAGAACCGCTCGGCACTCTGGCCGGCGATTAATGTTTAACGTACCGTCAACAAAGAGGTCATTAGAGAAGGAGCAGAATCTCGGATTAGAGAAGGGTAGGGAAGGAAATCGGCCGTGCCCTTTCGAAGGAACAATCCTGGCGTTTGCCTGAAGCGATGTAGGGAAATCACGGGAAACCTAAAGCAGGATAGTTGGTTTGAACTGTCGTCTTCCCGAATGCGAGTCCATTTTGCTAACCACTGCGCCACCTCGCTCGGTCTGACAAGAGTGTGTCTTGGACCAAGATGCAAATTGGCGATGCAGTCACTTGGGTTACTGCCAGTTTATAGACTTAACCTGGTGTGGAATGGTATCTATAGCACACGGTAGCAAAGATAAGACAAAGGGGCGCCGTGCCCCAGTACCAATGGAAGAATAATAAGAATTCAATAATTCTCAGCTCACTACACCTTCAAGTAACCGTGAACGAAGAAAAAAACCAAGAAACTCATATTTTCTGTAACGCCTTAAAGTGTGGTGGATATTGTTAATAAATTATTTGTAAATATTCATCTAAGAATGCTTGCAGGAGAAGGCTGATACTTGTCTTTACAATATCCTAGACACGGTAGCAATAAATTCATGGATTCTACAATCAAATAACTGAAAATAAACTAAAGAGGAAGAGTACAATCCTCAGCTGGTTAATGATCTCATGATGGAAACAAATTGTGGGATGGGATCAAGAAAGCCAATAGAATGAAGAAACTAGAAACCCAGAACAATTTAAAAAAAAGAAATATGTGTCACATTGTAATGTCCAAAGGAAACGAGGCAAATGACGCCTGTATAAAATGCAGATCATTTGCGTCTGAAGAACATCTCCAAAAAGAACCAATAACCTGCTCAAAATGTGATTTCAGTGTTTACAAACAAACAAGTGAAACGAAAGAAGAAATATCAGGAAGTTTAGGAATAGGTCACATTTCTGGGTTGACATACAACGTTATGTATCAAAATAAGTAATTTAAAGTGGTAGAATATTGAGATTAAATATTTGACTGAAGACTGTAGATGACGTACAAATGAATGGAAAAATATAGGTTTTACTCTAACCATGCTGCAGGTTTTTAGTGTAAGCTTCATAAGGTGCCAGATGACCTCTACCCATAGGGGTATCATGTTTTTGGCTGTAGGGATAAGCAATTAATACACTCCTGGAAATGGAAAAAAGAACACATTGACACCGGTGTGTCAGACCCACCATACTTGCTCCGGACACTGTGAGAGGGCTGTACAAGCAATGATCACACGCACGGCACAGCGGACACACCAGGAACCGCGGTGTTGGCCGTCGAATGGCGCTAGCTGCGCAGCATTTGTGCACCGCCGCCGTCAGTGTCAGCCAGTTTGCCGTGGCATACGGAGCTCCATCGCAGTCTTTGACACTGGTAGCATGCCGCGACAGCGTGGACGTGAACCGTATGTGCAGTTGATGGACTTTGAGCGAGGGCGTATAGTGGGCATGCGGGAGGCCGGGTGGATGTACCGCCGAATTGCTCAACACGTGGGGCGTGAGGTCTCCACAGTACATCGATGTTGTCGCCAGTGGTCGGCGGAAGGTGCACGTGCCCGTCGACCTGGGACCGGACCGCAGCGACGCACGGATGCACGCCAAGACCGTAGGATCCTACGCAGTGCCGTAGGGGACCGCACCGCCACTTCCCAGCAAATTAGGGACACTGTTGCTCCTGGGGTATCGGCGAGGACCATTCGCAACCGTCTCCATGAAGCTGGGCTACGGTCCCGCACGCCGTTAGGCCGTCTTCCGCTCACGCCCCAACATCGTGCAGCCCGCCTCCAGTGGTGTCGCGACAGGCGTGAATGGAGGGACGAATGGAGACGTGTCGTCTTCAGCGATGAGAGTCGCTTCTGCCTTGGTGTCAATGATGGTCGTATGCGTGTTTGGCGCCGTGCAGGTGAGCGCCACAATCAGGACTGCATACGACCGAGGCACACAGGGCCAACACCCGGCATCATGGTGTGGGGAGCGATCTCCTACACTGGCCGTACACCACTGGTGTTCGTCGAGGGGACACTGAATAGTGCACGGTACATCCAAACCGTCATCGAACCCATCGTTCTACCACTCCTAGACCGGCAAGGGAACTTGCTGTTCCAACAGGACAATGCACGTCCGCATGTATCCCGTGCCACCCAACGTGCTCTAGAAGGTGTAAGTCAACTACCCTGGCCAGCAAGATCTCCGGATCTGTCCCCCATTGAGCATGTTTGGGACTGGATGAAGCGTCGTCTCACGCGGTCTGCACGTCCAGCACGAACACTGGTCCAACTGAGGCGCCAGGTGGAAATGGCATGGCAAGCCGTTCCACAGGACTACATCCAGCATCTCTACGATCGTCTCCATGGGAGAATAGCAGCCTGCATTGCTGCGAAAGGTGGATATACACTGTACTAGTGCCGACATTGTGCATGCTCTGTTGCCTGTGTCTATGTGCCTGTGGTTCTGTCAGTGTGATCACGTGATGTGTCTGACCCCAGGAATGTGTCAATAAAGTTTCCCCTTCCTGGAACAATGAATTCACGGTGTTCTTATTTCAATTTCCAGGAGTGTATTTGTATAGCTAGAAACTACTTTTCACTCATCACTGATGAATAATCCCAGTCCATGTCAGTGAGCTTTTAAATATAGTTCTTTTACAACAGCTACTCGTTCCTTCAACACCTTGTGTGCTTACACGTCATCGACCTGTTCTTGAGCACCTTATGTATTTTTCACTGTTCAGATGACGGCTCATGCTCGTCCAGCTAAACAGTCCACCAACAAGAGCAGTAATTATGAATGGAATAATTACACCCAATATCAGAGGTATCGGTATAGCCCAAGGCGTCTTAACCAGTCTTCTTTTTATTCATTTCTACTTTGGGGTATGCTTATCTGCAGACAGCGATGATTGGATGATAGTTTACAAACTCATTTGGTCTTATTGCTTTGGTCAACAATGAACGGTGTTCATTATTTGCCGAAAATTTATTCCGTGACGCAATTTAAATCTGGATGCATGGTTTTATCAATGAAAATGCGGAAGTATGGTGTGGTACAGCAATGACACTTCTTGAATGTATTCTCTTAGTTTTATCAGCTAACATTCGATCTACTGTGGAATATTCTGCTTCACTTTTATCTGTGGCATATGCAATATCATGATCTATGCAGGTTTCATCTAACAGATTAATTCCTATATCAGCACGTGTGAGTTATATGTAGGAATCTGTAACTCTACAGGCAGCTTGTCGAGACTACTGCTGCTACCATGTGCAGTGCCTTTCATACCATGCACGCTATGCTACTGTATGGTGTTGGGTATGCAAGTCTTATTATATAACACATCTTCGACATTTATCCATCTGTAGTGAGATGAAGGGAAACCAAGCCATCAAACCAACACCTTAATTCCTTGATATTTCAAGAGATGCTCTATGAGAAACATATCCAGTTTGAAGCTTATCTGTAATTATTAGTGCAGAAACTTGCTGCTATTTCATTATCTCTCCTGTCCTTTAGAATGTATGTTATTGGATACATCTGCATTACCTTGGATTTCGTGAGCACCTCTGTTGACTGCTTTGGTAGATGTGATTTCTCAGTTGAATTCTTGTATTTTGAAATATGTACCAAAACACCTACATGACTTCCAGTTTGTGTGGGTTCACCATTTTAATGTGCCTGTATAAAGTACCTAAAACCCATTATCATGGATCTCAATTGACTTCATATTCGTTTTTCGAGATCGAGTTTGGCCGTACTGCTCAATTACTTGTGAATGAATATCTATCCATTTTTATGATCTACAAAGATCAAAATGCACATACGTCAGAGTTTTTGACATTTTGTTCTCACGTTCCATGATGCTTGCTTTCATCTGGGAGAATGTCGAATAGTGGTGCGTATCATACCAGTCTAGTTACTGCACTAAACTTCACCACAATGATGAGTTTGAAAGTCTGCTGGATAGTGATTTATCCTCGCCTGCAGCAACTGATACATCACCTGTGTAACTGCATTTTCCACTCTATTTTAACAGGATCATGCCCAAGCGAGTTTGGAATATGTATCAATGATCATTTTTACCTGGACTCTCAGCTGACAGGCATCCCTCGGTGTGTGTGCCTTGCAAGCAGATGCTGCTCCATTGCTCAGTCGCTGCTCCAGCACTCATGTCACTGCCTGCTGCAGAGTAACTGTTTGTAAATAATAATAATAATAATAGGACAGACGTTTCCAAATTGTTTGAAGTAAAACAGCAACAGCGCTCCTAAATTGTTTAGGGCAATCGCAGGCTGCGGGGTGGGGAAATTGTGAACAAATGGTGAATGTAGAGGAGGAGGTAAACTGGGGGAATTGTGTGTGTTTTTAAGTGCCACATTTGTGGTGGATCCACAATCTTGGAATTTTTTGACCAGAAATGACAAATACTATATAGAGAATGGAATGGGAGGAAGGTGACATTGAGGGTGACTTTTGGGTGGGTGAGGGAGGGGCAGGAAGTTTCATTGAGGATGTGGTAAGTGGGTGACGTTGAACTGCACTAGAAACAGCATTCATCCATTGGAAGCAGTTAATCTCGAAACTGTTACTTCAGCAACTTATTTGCTGCATCTGTCCCATTTCAACACCCACTGCTGTATCAGAAACTTGTCACAGAAATTTGTTTACTAAAATTTCACTATATTTCGTAATTCAGTTTCCCTGTGTTTTGTGTGTAGTTCCACACGTACAGTTAAATTTTGCAGCATACAATCACTAGCTTACTATTGGTTGTATGATACCTGACAGTACAGGTGCTTATAGGCTGGTATGGGTTCCAAGGATTAACTCGTATCCTGTTGGTAAAATGCCTTGAATGATATTATTCTAGTTTTCGCAACAGAGACGTTAAGATCGTGTTTCTGTTCATTCTTGTTTAATCTGTTAAGTCCCTGTTCGCATAATGCTCTTTGTTGTTGTATGGTAACTGTATTATATGCATGCTTAATAATCCACATTTTATCTCATATCTTCAGTCAGAACATTTGCTCTATCATGACTGGATAATTTTTCCTTTTGTGCCGGCCAAGGAGAGAGCTACATAGAGTGACTTCCATACAGGGACGTGGATAGATCTAATGTACAATTTCTGATGCCATAGAGTTGAGTTAATCTGATCACAGCAAATACTTCTCTACAAGAAGATAAAATTTATTCGGGCAATGGATAAACTTCGGCTTCAGCAGAAGGTTTCGTGCTTTATATTCTCTATCTTAAGGTATATTTTCACCGATTACAGTTTTTCCACGGGAAAAATGTGGACAAGAAACGAAGAAATGGTAGAAAACTGAGATTTAGTGTTCTGCTGACGATGTGATTATTAGAGATGGAGAGCAAGTTCGGAAGGATGGAAGGGTATGGAAGAAAATTCCCTGTTCCTCTCAAAGAAATCAGTCCGGTGTTTGCCTGAAGCGTTTAAGGGGATCCAAGGAAGACATCTAAATGTGGGCAGCTGGATGGATGGCAGATCAGACAGATTCATTCACGAATTCAAGTTCAGTTTTCTAAACAATGCGCCTCTTACCTCGGTGTAAGGACAACGACGGCTGATTTTCGAAAACACGTGATGTGTTCAAAAAGTGACACGAATTCTGTAATTTCGCGTGTTGTATTAGTCGTATAGGTGTTATTTTTTCATTTTTGTGTTGGTAAAAATGTCTGAAAAGCATCGGTACAGTGCTACCCACATTGAATATTTAGTGTCTTGTCAGCTGTTAAAAAGAGTACATGTGTTTTGGTAGTATCAGCGATTACTTGTTTTGTATAACAATTTTAAATGATGAGGAACCGCCAAATGAATGAAAAGAAACCAATTACTTCATCCATATTTTAGAAAAAGGAAGCTGATGCTATTGTGCAAATTATAGAGGCATTAGCGTTACTTGTACAGCATTGCAATTATACGACGAAGTAATAAAGTACAAAATAGAAGTCACATAACGAAGTCTGAGGAGCCAAGTTGTGTTTAGAACGGTGTGTTTATGTACAGACGGCATATTCACTATTAAACACATAATTGAAAATGGGACTGGAAAGGGAATGACGGTTCACATGAAATTTCTTGATCTGGAGAAGTCATGCGGTACAGTTCGACTAAGTAAGCTGTGGGTAGCAATGCAAAATTTTGTTATAGGTGACAAGCATGTCCAGGCTGTAAGAAACTTATGAGAGCACAACAGTACGACCAAAGTAGGTAACAAATATTCCCAAGAATTCTTTGGGAGTGTACTTATCAGCACCGACTTTATTTAAATCACACTCATAAAAATTGTTGCAGAACTGGAAGACACAATGCTGTGATATTTCAATTACTGCAGGACAAGAAATACTGTATACTTCAGTCTTTGCCGATGACCCGGTCCCGATAGTGAGAGTAAAAGATGACTACAGTTACAAGTTCAGGAGACTGCAGGAAGAATAGTCAAAATGGGTCCTGACAACAAACACGATAAAGACGGAATGCATGGCAGTGGTTGAAGAAGAGGATTTGGATGTAGGATTCTGGAAAATTAAAATGTCTTTCCATTTAAATACCTGGTTGTCACTCCTGTGAAGAATGGGAGAAGCACGCAAGACGCCACAAATAAAATTGGGCAACCGAAAAGAATAATTGGCCGTTTAATTCCTTGCTATGGAGTGACAGAATTACAAAGAGAACGAAAGTCTTGCTGTACAGATCAGTCGGAGAGAGTGACACCTCATATGGCGCTAAACCATTGGGAGGTAGCCAAAAAGAAGGAAAATAAGTTGATGTCCGTTGAGGTGGATTTTTGAGGAAGAAATTGTCGTATATTCAGATTGTTAAAACTTCATAAACGACAGAATACGGAAAATTGTAGGAGAAAAGATTAATAGACAGAAAAATATTAATTTGGTATGGTCACCTCCAAAGACGGTAAGATGACCGATGGCTCAAAAGAATCTATAAATGGAGGCCATCTGGGGGAAGAAAACCTGGAATATCACATAGAAGACGAATGCAAGATGTTAAAAATGCGATGAATTGAAGGGGCTTTCATGAAGAAGATAGTACGTATAGAAAATTAAGGAAATTGAGAATCGGAAGAAGGAGAATGCAATTTGCTGAGGAGAAGCTACATCAAGTCAACAACAATACAGGGAAACGTGCCACAGCAGGTTATGAAGCATGAGCTGAGGTACACACGTCATACCAAAGGCTCAATAGTTCCAGTGGAAGAATTCTTATTCGACAAGGCCGCCGGCCGCTGTGGCCGAGTGGTTCTAGGCACTTCAGTCCGGAACGGCGCGACTGCTACGCTCGCAGGTTCGAACCCTGCCTCGGGCATTGGTGTATGTGGTGTCCTTAGGTTAGTTAGGTTCAAGTAGTTCTAAGCTCTAGGGGACTGATGACCTCAGATGTTAAGTCCCATAGTGCTCACAGCCATTTGAACCGTTTTTTTTTTTTTTTTCGACAAGGCTGAAAATATGTCGATACGTGGCTACATGTGAAGATTATGCTCACTGGGTTTTTTAACGGCAGAGTGAACCAGAATTTCCTTACACGTTAACCCAGTTTGCATGAAGCAATGCGAGAAAAGGCCAAGCCTTTTTTTATTTTATTTTATTTTATTTTTTTATTTTTTATTTTGTTTGAGTCATCGGTCTTCTGACTGGTTTGATGCGACCCGCCACGAATTCCTGTTTTTTCCCGCTACGGCTCCCTTTAGTACCATGGAAGTCATTCCCTGATGTCTTAAGAGATGTCCTATCATCCAGTCCCTTCTCCTTGTCAGTGTTTCCCACAAATTCCTTTCTTCTCCAATTCTGTGCAGAACCTCCTCATTCCTTACCTTGTCAGTCCACCTAGGTTTCAACATTAACCTGTAGCACAACATCTCAAATGCTTCGATTCTCTTCTGCTCCGGTTTTCCCACAGTCCATGTTTCACTACCATACATTGCTGTTCTCCAGACGTACATTCTCAGATATTTCTTCCTCATATTAATGCCTATGTTTGATACCAGTAGACTTCTCTTGGCCACGAATGCCATTTTTGCCAGCGCTCGTCAGCTTTCGATGTCCTCCTTGCTCCGCCCGTCATTGGTTACTTTGCTGCCTATGTAGTATAATTCCTTAACGTCATCTACTTCGTGACAATCTATCTTGATTTTAAGTTTCACGCTGTTCTCATTTCTGCTCCTTCTCATTACTTACGCCTTTCTTCGATTTACTCTCAATCCATATCCTGTACTTATCAGGCTGTTCATTCCATTCAGCAGATCGTGTAATTCTTCACTTTCGCCAAGATGTACGGCGAAACAATTCATAGCACGATAAATCACTTATTCACACTTCGCTGCCTGCTCGTGAGTTTTCAGCAAAAAAATATTACATATTCGTGATAAAAGGGCCTCATACAACGGCAATCGTTTTACAAGCATAGATGAGACTTAAAACGCATAACAGAGGGAGCTAAAAGGTATACCTAAGGTCAAGGTCCGGAAGTGTTTAGAGGACTGGATAAAGTACTGGTATATGTGTATGATATCTAACGGGGCCTATTTAGAAGGGGATAACTTTGACGTAGACGAATAAGTAAAATTCTTTCCAAAAAACTAAAATTCCCGTTATTCTTTGAGCTCCCTTATCCTAAATCATGACCGGTATATTTAAAACTGTATTACTTGTTAGTTGATCCTCAGCAGAGTACTTCTGTTATGAAATGAGTTCCGTGCCGTCAGTAGTAAACAAAGAGCTGTTTTCGCATTTGGTTGGCGTCATACCCACGAAGATCTCCAGTATACGGGGAGCGGGCGAGCTGTCGGAAGCTTCTCTGCCGCAAGTCACGTATCCCTGCGCCTTATCTCGCGGGTATCAGAGTCCTCGGGTAACTTTCCACAAACAGCAAACAACAACGCCAACCACATGCAGCTCATTACCACCGCCTGGCCGGAATGGATCGACGTTGTGCAAATCCTGGAGCCTCCCCACTGCGATTCAGCGCGCACCAAACGCGGATGTTGACGACCATTGGTGAGAAAAAGTCTTCGAGCAGTTAACACGTTTCTCAGATAAAAACACCTGAAAGGCTCAGCGTCCCGTCAAAACAACCTTCATATTATACATGGACATACTGGAACAGTATTTCCTGTTGCGGCATCTATTATACTGTTCAAAGTTTTTCATTCTGTATAATGAAGCTGTATGAACAATATACACAACTATTTAATACCTGACAAATTATCCATTGTGTACCTCTATACAATATTAAACCAAATTGTGAGAATAATTATGATGCAATACAAATGAAAACTACAGCAAATATACACTTTATAGGGTGCTTCATCAGGAAAATTGAATATTTGAAGAGGGAGTAGTATAGACTAATTCAAATAAAACATTCCATTTAACATGTATCCAGGTTTTATTGGTTACGGGCTTAAACGTTGTTACATAGAAAGGTTTTCATTTCATATGTTGGCACTCCAATTCGTATGAGTTTGTTTGTTGGCTGTCCTTATTGTTTTGGAATTCAAGGTGCGTAGTTTTGCTTCAGTTTACACATTTGAAGTATCCAATAGTGACTGTAATTACGATTTATTGCCAGTTCTACATCATCGTTTAAGCATTCTGCTCGTACTTACACACTGTGTTGGTGCCTTGGCGACAATGATGGGTATGTTCTTACAGTATGACGAGAATGCTGCACACATTCCAGTCGTCAGGCGACACGTAATCTAAACCTAAATTTCCCGTATGATAGATCGGCAGAGTGGTGATTGTGACAACGATTTTTTGGCCGGTTCTACTTTGTCCTTTAACCATGCCGCAGATATTTACAAATGCTGAATATGCCGAAATGGTATTTGTATACACTGCTGCTGTTTGTAGGGAACACGCTATGCCCTTTCCTCACCGCAGAGTACCACATTCGAGAGTGTTTACTCGTGTTTTAACTAAATTGTGTGAGACTGGTCCCGTTTTCAGCAGTCATATCTTATCTGGCCACGCGAATCAACAGACTATGGATGAAGTGGAAGACGTTATCCAGTTGGTAGAGTGTAGTGCTTAAACAAGATCACACTGAATTTCTACACATATTGCAGTTGGACATTCAAGAATATGGTGAAAACATCGTATGCACAGCCTCTATCCTTATCTTTTAAGCGGATTCAACACCATCTAGATGGAGATGAAAGTAGACGATTGGTGTTTTGTCTTTGCATAATTGCAGTTCGCCGAGTAGTATAACGATGAAATCACTTTCACTCGCTACCATATCAACTTTTACTAGTGTCGGTAACGATGATACTCTTAACTCACATCGGTTATCCGACAATCCACACTCTATTTTGGAGACATAATTTGAGACACGCATCCCTGTAAATGTGTAGTGTTGATGTTAGGCAAACAGTTGATCGGGCCTGTAGCGTTACCATATCGTATTGTAAACCATAGTTACTAAACGCGCAAACAAAGTTGATACTCGGCGCGATGGCTGCTGGGAGCGGCTGTAAATGGGAAATGCCTTTGCAGTCGCTCCCATCACCCATCGCGCCGAGCGTCAACTTTGTTTGCGCGTACGATATGCAAAGTATCTTAAAAATGAGCTTCCAATATTATTATAATACGTTTCCTTGGCTACAACGATGGGTATGTTCTTGCAGCATGACGAGGCGCATGCACGTTCTTATCGTCAGGTGACATAACATTACCCGGAAAATGAATTGGCAGAAATGATCACGTTTCTTGGATACCAAAGTCTCGGGATCTTACTCCTTCAGATTTTTTCCGGTTGAACGACGAACTGTTCGAGTAAAAAGTGTACACAAGAGACGGATTGATGGTTCTGATGACGGAAAGTGGTGCTTTTTAAAAGATGTGTGTTAACTCCTGTCATACGTAACCAGCGCCATCTACCTGGACGTTGTCCTCCGTGCACTGAGTCACACACCGCAGCTTGTTCGGTCAGCGGAAAGGGCACTGCACCAGCCAACGCAGAGAGCGTGCCAAGCTAGGTCAGGCGTCGGAAAACTTGGATATCCTGAAAACTTCGGCACTCTCTTAACTGTGATCCAGAATACGCATAATGTGTCCATCGTAAATAAGAAATGTACGGGGTAATTGTTTTCGTATGAGTAAGGAGTAAGGACGATAGGAGTATCGTCTGCACCACCAGTTAGAGATAGCTATCATGTAGGCATTTAGCGTCATGGCTAAGCCAGGAATATTAGGAGATGTAATCCTGGAAAAGCTCACGTCAAGGGAAAGCTGTTAACGGGTAGTACTTGCCGATAAATTAGAAAAGCAATAGAAAGTCACAACGCTGTTGCTTCGCTAGGTTTTACTGTCTTCACACCTTGCGGCGTTGTCTCAAAACAGCAAAGCGCTTAGGTACCACAGGGATGTGACTTGGTCGTTAGACGTTACGTCGTCAGTTAAACCAACCCAGATCCATCGAGAAGCAATGTTCATGGTAGTGATAGATCCACCAACAATAGCCGGACAAACGAACGAAATGACATGGCGGAAAAGTCTGTCATATGGTGGAAGATACGTGGACGTAAAGTAATTTACAGGGGTTCTTTTTGTGTACGACATGGGTGGGGCTGGTATAGCACCTGTAGCTGGGAAGATTATAGGATTAGTAACCTAGCACCCTGTGCTTCGGTCGCGTGGACTGTATGGTCGGCACAGACTTTTTTTTTCTTTTTCTTTAATCGAATTTGTATCTTGGCACGCCCATTGCTCGTGTATAGATTTACACACTGTAAAACATTTAGCGACTCTTCACAATGTTGCCAGTTTTTGCATAAATAAAGTGTTTCAATGGGTTTAATTTAATTTCATATATCGAGTAAAAAAAGAAAGAGACAAATCGGATAAGTGGTTCTGTAGATTTTAGCCCCAGTCTTACAGCCGGTACTGAATTCTATAATCTCAAACGTGTAGTCCTGCACATGGAATATCATTTAAATGTGATATCGATTTTGTCATCAATTATGATTAGTGTGCATAGTAATTACAACAAAATAATTTTATTGACATAAATTAGCCTACTGAAAAATTAACATATTAAAGATCCAATAACGCAATTCCGACAACTCGATTTGTCGTGGTGATTGTTAAATAGCTTTCTTGGATTTAGTTCACAAATTGCAGCTTTAAACTTTTCACGCTAATGAAGGTCATAAAAGCAAAGTCTTTTCCGAATATACTTCTAAACAAAGACCGATTCTGCTTTTATATATAAAAAAAAGTATTATCGTAAAATTTTCATCGCCTGTTTTACCACATTGTGGGCTGAATTTGCAAAACCACTGAAGCACGTACTTTTTATTTCTGACCGACAAGACAAATACAAATTTTAATAGATTTCGCTCCAAATATGTTTTCTAACGAAATATTTACATGAAACTTTTCATCCCCTATTTGGCTCCCTTAGGACCTGAATTTCCGCAAATGCTGAAAGGTTTTCTTTATTTCTAACTGATAATCCAAAAACCGAACTTCGCAGTACTAGCTTCAAAATTATGTTAATAGCGACATATTTTCAAAAAAATTTTTAACCTCTATTTCACCCTTTGGGGGGTGATGCACCGCGTCCTATACTCGTCCACCTCGGCGGTCGAGGTCACAGCATAAAGTCATAGCACCTGATGATGGGCATATAAGACCCCGAAACCGGTCGTGTTCTAAATAAATAGAACTTTGCAACTGAAGCGGTGTTTTCAACCTCTGCTATAATGTTCAGTTGCGGATGTTCCTCCGATAGGATTGTTAGCCATATAAATACCTTGAATCCGAATTTCCGTAAACTATCAGGTGAAAAAAATTAATTTTTGCATATCATACAGTCTGATACCTACACTCGATGCAGAACTCAATTTCTTTTCCTTACCTGTGATATTTACTGCTTTGCATCAACTTAAGTAAAACTTTGCCTGTGCTGAGCGATGGCGTCCTGGTCCATATGAAATACTTACCACCCTATTTTTCGAAAACTATGAGGTCAAAAAATTTGATTTTTGCACATCTTACAGTCTGATAACTGTACTCGATAAAGAACTGAATTTCTTTTTGTTGTCCGTCACACTGTCTCCGCTGTATCAAATTAAGCAATATAATCCACGAAAGTTTAAAGAGTTTGCAGAGGTAAAAACGCATTTCCATGATCTTTATATATGGTTAAGTTTAGCGTATACACTGCAGTAAATGAAATGTAAACAAGATATCATATTTTAATTTAAAACTAAGAGAAATACTATATCTCATTTCGTTCTCGAGTAATTGAGTTTTATATCCGAAAAGCGGTAGCGCGCTCATCGCGAATTATGTGGTCATAACAATCGTCATGTTTCATAAACGACTCAAGATACCGAAATGAGGTCTTCTGTAAATGGATAGCACGCAATGAGTCACATATGTTATACGACAAATACTCGAAACTTTTTTATTCGCCGAGATATGGAAGCAACTAATTTGCAGCAATGAGAGGTCGGGTGGCTCAGCACGGATTCAGACGTCCATAGCACTGTAGGAAAATCCATGTGGAACTGTGTACACGTCCACAAAACTTGGGGAACGGCGTAGCAGGACCTGTATATACAAGCACAGCAACGAAAATGTTGAGCCCACAGTACATGTATTTTTCTTTGAAGTCGTTAATGCTATGTAGTAAGTTATTAGCGTAAACTTGCCGATGATGATATGGGGAGGACTAGATAAGAGCAAATCAGATCATATTCCTAGGAAGCCACCCTGACACCCGTTCCCTCCCGGCTAATGGAGAGAAATCTGTCACCAATAGAAGCAATGGATAAAGTGAACCATGAAAAAAGACCTCTGTATAGTACAAAGGACAAAGCGACATTGTTGGCGCAGGTGAAAAAGTAAAGCGTAAATAATTGTGTTGTAACTGGACAGTGTCGAATATGGAGACGAGCGATCTGTGTGGATTAAAATTCCTAAGTCACTATCATAAAAAAATCTTTATTTATACATCTGAAGATGGCTAATCAATGAGCTGAAACTAATTACCAAAAAATATATTTTTGCAATCTTGACTTAGTATTTTAATCCATGCATTTTAATTAAATAAACCATTGTCTACGTTGCAGCATATTTCCGTAAGACTGACATCGTTCAAAAATCCTGGGAAGACAATAAAATATCAGATATCCATTGCACATTTTTCAACACATATATGCAGGGTGTTCGGGAATTCCAGTTACAAACATCTCGGACCTGTGCAGGAGAGTAAGTATATAATATTATGAATAGGAACTCAAGTTCACATCCATTTGAAGACACGTTTGCTAATTAAGTGCTACAGGGTAGTCATGGTGTGGGATGGCTACGTCTGGTCGGCTGATGTCATTTGACGCCTCTTCTACCTCACTGACCAGGTTCGAGCCTCATTCACGTGCGTGCGTGAGTCTTAGAGCAACACGGCTAAGTACACGTTTGCAGAATACACCTTTTTTTTATGGTGCACCACATGGTGATGGAAGAACTGCTCGTCGCCTTTATCAACATCGTTCTCTACGACGTCCGATTCCACCCATTTCACCAAAATTACACAACAGCTCCGAGAAAGGGTACCTTCACCGTCAGCAGGCGTGACTATGGTGCTCGAAGGAGTCGCCACACACCTGAAGTGGAAGAGACCGTACTGCATCACGTTGAAGAGAATACGTCAACGAGTGCGCGAGCAGTTTCTTTGGCTATTAATGAGGAACTGTAAAAGATGTTCCAACTCAAAATATTATCTACTCACGCCCCTCTATAATTCCTTGAAGTCTGTAACGGAATTTCTGAACACTATGTATAAGACCTGTATTTACAATCACAATCACCATTGCTTATTGATGATGATTCAATAGTCCCAAACGAGCCACCTCACTCCAGAGTGCCTGTAATATCTATCAAGAGATCTTAAGTATCGTGTGACAGTATGCTATAATCCGTAACATAGAAATTATTAGATGATGCATATGCGTATACACACGGACACACGCACATGTACACGTACACACACACGTACAAGAAATGATTTACATAAATACTTGCACTATATCATCTAGATGAGGACGTCTATGTGCCTCATCACCATCTCCAGATCAATCACAGAAACACTTCATGGCTGACAGAGTAATCTGAAATGCATTCAAACTGTGCAGCGGGTCCTATATGGGGCAATTGGAGGGGGGGGGGGCATAATGCGTGATCATCCGTGTGTTAGTGAAGGACAAATCCCACGCAGTCAGTCGATGGGATAACGTTCTGATAATTTCCCAGCCATTAGGAGAAGAGATCTAGAGGGGTGTGGGGAGGATGCTGAAGAAACTGTCTTACAGGATAGTGTCACATTGAACAATGGCACTTGTTGGAGGACAAACTGTTACATTATATCTTCTATTTATTCAGATGCATTACAATTGTGTAATGGATGCGGTGTCTGTCTGGAGATTACGAGCAGATAGACCAATTATAGTCATATTCCTAGCAGTATGTGCCTACAGAAACTATAAAAATATTGATGTCTGCCACGTATAATTCAGATCTCTGTCAGGGCAGAGATTATTGTGTGCTTATAACCTGCAGTCCGTTCCTACAAACACTAGAAATTTACTGAAGTGTGTTATGTATTATGCAGTCAGTGCCTCTACCATGACTTGTGCAATGGTCCTTAAAGGTATAGATCATAGATTCTGTAGAAGCGCATCCCTTTGTGTATTAAAGCAGCAGACTAGGAGCACTTAAGTTCACCACCAAGTATTATTCTGGCTGCAGCTGCTGTGTTGGGAGTTTATTAACTACAAGCATATTGAAGCAAAAATTTGGGTGTGCTATTTAAGATAAGAGCTACAACTGTCATCTAACAGTCAGTGCTGTGCTTACTGAACTCTGCTGGTTAACAAGGCTTTTCGGATAGCGGATGTGTGGAGAGTCGGCTGGGTTAACCGCTTTTGGGTCTGTGGTCAGCATGAGTCTTAGAAGCATGTGGCGGTGCTTAGACGGGTACAACCTGCAGTAAAAGGAAATGGCTGTCTGTGGTGTGCTGCATGTGTACTGAGAATCACGTGCAGCATAGCCGCCTACGTGGCCGGCCGCTGTGACCGAGCGGTTCTAGGCGCTTCAGTCCGGAAACGCGCTGCTTTTACGGTCGCAGGTTCGAATCCTGCCTTAGGCATGGATGTTTGTGATGTCCTTAGGTTAGTTAGGTTTAAGTAGTTCTAAGTCTATGGGACTGATGACCTCAGATGTTAAGTCCCATAGTGCTCAGAGCCATTTGGACAAGTTTTGAACCGCCTATGTGAACATCAGTGGCATTTATAGGCTTGTAGTACAGTAGACCACATGACACAGTGCGGTGCACCTGCTAGTTGAGCTGTGTACTGTGCCAGTGTCTCTCTTTACAGACTCTGAAAAGTTATAACACAGCAGTAATTGTTTTTAACAAGTAAACAATCTTACATTCCACGCTATTTTATGCTCAGCCCAACGCTGGAGATTGCTGTAGTATTTTTGTGAAAGAAATACTGGTAGATAAATGCCTGAAGATATATTCCTACGTATATAAATAGACCACGTTACCACACATCGACTTTTTTAAAATTACCTGTCATATTTATATATGCACTGCAATGTCATATTGTTGGACTTACCTCACGAAGCCATATTTGTTAGCGACATCATACACTGTCATAAAAGATACTAACTAAGATAAGGATTCCTTGAAAATCACCCTTCAGACATTTTAGGTCATGAATTATAGCATTAAAGACCAAGGTGACATAAATGCAAAGGCAGCCATTTTAGGTAATAAACTGTAGTGATAAAAGTACTAAGTATACACGGGATATCTACCAGCCATGCAGGCTGTTTCAGTATACTTCAACCAATAGAGCAACAAAGAATTTCCCATTTTTTAGATTCCTACCATTTATACACAATGCATGGCCTAGAGGAGTGTGGGAGGGGGAAGGGCGATAAGGGAGGGGGAGGGGGAGGGGCTGGGGATGGGATGGGAGAAAGGCAGCAAAAGCACAAAACCATTCCACCCCATTACTTCTACATTCTGAAAGTATTATTCCTGCAAGTTGCATTTTCACTCACTAAATAGTTTCCTTATTTTTATATCACCTACTGTATATCAGTAATTACACAAACTGCAAAAGCATCCAAAATGAGATCCTTGATAAATTGTAGGGTATATGTTTGCAGAGTGAGGTAGTTACGTATACTTTCTACTATTTGCGTTTCATCACCAGAGTAGGCTTTTTTCTGTAGTTTGTAACTTTTTATGAGAATTACTGTATTTTATGTATTGTTTCTTGACAAATTTTAATAATAGTTCAGTTCCCTTCAAGCATTTGTTGAGCTTTCCGAAAATTTCATTACCTACCTTTTCGATAAGGAGACTTTAGTGATGAACTATCTGATTTTATTACAACACTAGAATTCAGGAGCGTTTTCACATTCCTTCAAAATTCCTACGAAAAGGATGCACTACCTTGATTTTCGTTAAATATACATTAAAGTATCTCATTTAGCTACCTACTTTCATTAGTGTGAACTAAAGTGGGGTAAAATGGCGCACTTGCCTCTGTGTGTGTAACTATCCCAACAAGTATGGCTTCTGTAAAACTATAGTTCCACACTTGTGCTTTGCTTCGGACAAATGATACTTATATGACCGTGAGTGTTAATGTGCAGAGATAGGTATAACATCAAAAACTTATATTTTAACATAACAGGAAATTGCTTATTTCTTAGAAACTAGAAATCAAGTGTTACAAGATACAATGACAAAACATGCTGTTGGTTGTTGCGCCGACAACTGGCAAGTAACGGTTCCCGCATTCTGGATGCTTATTTGTATAACTGAGCACCAGATGATAGCACCGATTAGATAAGACTAGCTCTCTCTGTTGAAGACATGCTGGCGCGTGTAATTTTGCCAGCTGGGCCAAATTCCCCCACTCTACCCTACTCTGTCATAATTCGTTCGGCGAAACTCGAAGTTTACTGCATCTTAATAATGTCACAATTATGTCCAAAGACTGACAGACGTTCCTGACATTTTACGTATCGAAAAATAATTATTTACAATTAAAATAGCCACTGTTCGCGGCCCACTCTCCAGCTCATCCCCAATCCATATGTCAGCGAGCAAGACATGTCCTCACGTTGCAAGCTACTCTTCACAACTTGCTTTAAGCACCATAAACTGTCAGCTCAAAAGTATGCGGGGAAGCCTCCTTAATGCAGAATTCACCACCAGATGGCACAAGAAGCGGACTGGCCTTGTAGAGGACGGGGGAAGAATAGTGTTATCCGTAGAGGAGCAGTAACAACAGAATTTGTTGACCAGCGGAGCTCAGTGACTTAGAACGAAGACTGGTCATCGGAAGTCACCTGAATGCCAAATCCATCAGGGACATTTCCATCCTTCTAAAACTAAGTGGACTGTTGGTTATATGACTTCGAAGTGGAAAAGAGAAAGAACAACCAGAGCTAGATGCAGACCAGAAGGACTTAATGTACTAACGGACAAGGACTGTCGGGCACTATGGAAGAAGTTTCTAATAATCACGTGACGTCTTCGATCACTTGTGAGTTCCACAATTCTGCCAACAGTTCGGCTGGCACACTGACTGTGCGTCGAGAGTTAAAAAGAATGTTGTACAATGGTCGAGTAGCCACACATTTCTGCTTAAAGTGGTGTAAAGATTGGCGCCATTGGACAGTGAATGACTTGCAACGAGTGATTCTGAGTGGCGATCACGCTGTACCATGTGGCTACTCGATTGAAGGGCGAAGGCAGAGGAGCAGCTCTGCAACGATGGTTGTATGTACCAGCGTAACAATGCACCCTGTCATGAAGGAGCACCTGTCAGGAAATGTTTTGTGGAGAGTAACATTCTTCAAATGGACTGTCCTGCACGAGTTTAAACGTCAACAGCGTCCAACATCATTGCTGTCTCCATTTCAGTTCTTGAGGAAGAGCGGACTGCCATTTCTCCACAGACATTCAAACACCTAATTGAAAGGGTCCCCATCAGATTTCAAGCAGTCGTAATATCGAAAGATGGACTCGCCACATATCATTGTCCGCTAACAGCTGGTCAAGCTCTCTCCAGCTGTGGGCATAGCCTCCAGCTACAATTCTGTGACCCTGTAAGCTACTGTCCTAGAAAACATTGTGATGTCTGAGTCGTAGTACCAAAAATTTAATTTAAGATGATGTAAAAAGCCTCAGTAAGATAATGTGCGTCACAAGGCACAGTTGACGTTTACTCTGCGAACACATGCAGACAGCTTCAACCTCATGTTCAACGATATTGTGCCTTTCGACAGCGGACAGTTTCCATGATAGTCTGTACCATTTTTGCAAATGCCACAGATTTCACAAACAAGTATAGTATCAAGTACTGTAAAAGCTGTCGTCTCAACTCTGTAGGCAGGAAAATGTTCGCAAACTGTGTTTCATTTTATCACCTGGCCATGAAAATAAAATACATTAAAATATTCGTGTTCAATTAATTTGTTATTTGTTGGAAGGTTTCATGAACCATCTAACATACTACACACGAATATTACTAAAAACTAAATAAGCATTTCGTACAACTAGTCCTTTTTAGGAACATCCTTAAGGACGAATCTTTATCTCCGTGAAGCCTCTCAGACTTTTTATTCGAAATGATTCTTTATTTCTTACACTTGTTGGTTCTACTGGGTCTGTGTTCGTTACCGCTCCCATATAATATATGTTGACTTACTTAAAAATGGAGGCTAACAGTGCTGAAACTGCTTCACTAAACAACTCGCGAGTGCTGATTCATTACACATACTCGAAGAGAAAATGCTATTTTCAGTTTATTTAAGAGGACACTCGCGGAGAAACAGACACATACAGCTTAAGATAAAAAGCTTCTACCCTTTCTCTTATTTCACTGTTTGAAAACGTTTGCAATTCTGATGTTTTCTCCGACAGATGACAGTTTCTTTTGGTGCGTTAATCTCTTGAATCAGTTCCACTTAATTACTTTCAAGCGTCCGTATTGCTACTGATGACCGCTGGAAAAGGCTTTAATCAAATAATCCACGTAGGACGAAGTATATATACGACAATATTGTGTTGCTAGTTGCACTCAACCTACAAAGTAAGCGAAAAGGGAAATTACAATAAAAGTAAAATTAGGGCAGTGAGACAATTAAATATTAATATGGAGAAGGATTGTGGTACGCGTAAAAAGTATCATATGTAGTGCGACAGAAACTTGTCAGCAGATTAGCACTGAGATAAAATTGGCATCATATTATGGAATGAAGAAGTTCTCTCAAAAGTCTGTAAGTTCATACTACGTATAACATCAAATTAATGAGCCTCGGGAACAAATGAAGGGCTTATTTCATTAGTGGTACAAGTCCATTTTTGTTCATTGTGAGATACAGAGTCCTAAAGTTAAATGAGCGCTGAAAAATCTGCAGTTGAGATAACAGAAATATTGAAGCATATGGCTTCTTGCTACAGGTGAACCTTTCTTTCTGTTTGCTTGGATCATTAATTTGGGAAGCATTATAGACAGAAAAGTGAAGGTAATGGACTTGTTCCACTATTGAAATAAGCCCTTCAAATGACCTCTTCCATGGCAACCCACATGGATTTTGCAGGCGTCGATCACATGTAACCCAATTTGCACTTTTCTCATTTGACATTCTGAAAGCCTCAGGCAGATCCAGTGACTCTTGATTTCCGAAAACCGTTTCACCACACATACGTTCATACTCGAAAATTTTTGATAAGAGTTTCAAGCGAAATTTGTGACTGAGCTGAAACTTTCTTGGTAGGGAGGATGTTATCTCGAATGGAGAATCATAGATGGATGTAGAATTAGCTTAAGATGTACTCCAGGTAAGTGTGTTGACCTTGGAAACAGTATTACATGTAACCACAAACTTTTCGCAGATGATGCGGCCATCTACACTGAATTATTGTCTGACAAAACCTGAAAAAATGTTAAACTGGATCATAATAAGATTTCAGAGTGGTGCAAAGATTGTCATTTTGTTTTTAGTGTTCAGAAATATAAATCTGTACACTTTACAAAACGAGATTTCGTAGTATGCTACATCATCTGATCTCAGCTGAAATGGGTCAACTCATGTAAATACCTAGGAGCAACAGTTAGTAGAAAAATAAAATGGAACGATCACATAAGCTCAATCGAAGATACACTGAGGTGACAAAAATCATGAGATAGCGATACTCACATATATAGATGGCGGTAGCGTCGCGTACACAACGTATGAAAGGGCAGTGCATTGGTGAAGCTGTCATTTGTACTCAGATGATTCATGCGAGAAGGTTTCCGATGTGACTATGGTCGCGCGACGAAAATTAACAGACTTTGAACGTGGAATGGTAGTTGTAGCTAGACGCATCGGACTTTCTATTTCGGAAATCGGTAGGGAATTCAATATTCTGAGTTATACAGTGTCAAGAGTGTACCGAGAATATCAAACTTCAGGCATTACCTATCACCACGGACAACGCAATGGCCGATGACCTTCACTTATTGACCTACAGGAGCGACGTACGCTTAGAATTGTTAGTGCTAACAGACAAGCAACAGTGCGCGAAGTAACACACAGAAATCAATGTGGGACGTACGATGAACATATTCGTTAAGGCAGTACGGCGAAATTTGGTGTTAATGGACTATGGCAGCAGACGATCGATGCGAGTGCCTTTGCTAACAACACGAACTCGCTGAGGTGCCTCTCCTGGGTTCGTGACCATATCGGTTGGAACCTGGACAACTGGGAAACTGTTTCCTCCTCTGATGAATCCCCATTTCAGTTCGTAAAAGCTGACGATAGGGTTCGAGTGTGGCGCAGACCCCACAAAGCCATGGACGCAAGGTGTCATCAAGGCACTGCACAAGCTCCATAATGGTGTGGACTGTCTTTACAAAGAATGGACTGGGTCCTCTGGTCCAAATAAACCGGCCAGTGTTTGCAACTGGTTATGTTCGGACACGTGGAGATCATTTCCAGCCAAGTATGGACTTCATGTTCCGAAGCAACACTGTAATTTTTATTGACGACAATGCGCCTTGCCACCGAGCCGCAATTGTTCGCGACTGGTTTGAAGAAAATTCTGGACACCTAGAGCGAATGATTTGGCCACACAGATCACCCGACATGAATCCCAACGAATACACGAGGCATAATCGAGATGTTAGTTCATGCACAAAATTCTGCACGGACAACTCAATCGCATGGCTGAATATTTCTGCAGAGGACATCCAACGAGCTGTTGAGTCCATGCCACGTAGAATTGGTACACTACTCTGGGCAAAAGGAGGTCCGACACGATATTAGGAGGCAACCCACAACTTTTGTCACTTCAGTGTAGATTTTACTGGTAGATTATTGGGGAAATGCAACCAGTTTACAAACGAGATTGGTTAAAAATCATTCGTGCTACACGTCCGAGAATAATGCTCAAATGTAATGTGGGACCGTATCAGATGGAACTCACATAGGATACTGAACATACAATGAAGGGTAGCACGAATGGTCACAAATTTGTGTGACCCATAGGAGAGTGTCAAGGAGATGCTGAAGAAGCTGAACTGTCAAACAATTGAAAATACATCTACATCTACATGGTTACTATGCAATTCACATTTAAGTGCTTGGCAGAGGGTTCATCGAACCACAATCATACTATCTCCCTACCATTCCACTCCCGAACAGTAGATAGACGGAAACTATCCCGAGAAAGCCTATTTAAGTTTCAAATACCAGTTTTAATTGATGAGTGTAGGAATATAATGTAATCCTCGACGTATAGCTCCTGGAAGGTTAACTAGAGAGCGCACAGAGGCGTTTAAGAAATCGTTTTTACCATGTTCCAGACGTGAATGGAGTGGAAAGAAGTCCTAATAATTCACGCAATAGAAAGTATTCTCTAAGATGCACTTCACAGTAGCTTGAGAATTTAAATGTAGATCTGGATCACAGAACCTTGCATGTTACTAAAGGGAAACTTAGTCCGTATTTATTTCATCGCATTTGATTTTTTGTAACTTCGTCTTTCATTTTTGTTTTTATTAATTTCTAAAAATATGCTGCTCCCATTATGGACCACGCCTGTATGGGGACGTGGCTAAAGCCCTATAAAAGCTCAGGTGATGCTATTAAGCCTCTGGAGGGCCGACGTTCAACTAGCGGATGCATGACAGTGGAAGGGCCCACGACGATTTGCCGATGGCCACAGTATGGCTCATAAAGAGGGTTTCGGGCACGTTTACCAGTCCAACAGGGAAATTGCGGGCGTAAACTTTATATTTCGGTCACAGCTCCGCTCCGAATGGTCGCTCTTGCTTCAGTATACGAGTGGCAGTCAAAAAGTTTTTCTCCTCCCTGTTGCACAGCACGGAAACAGACGAGATTTCACGCCGAATTAAGCCCGGGTCCACACAGTCTCCCCATAAAGGAAAAAAGAATCAGAGATCCATGATCATCGTAAACCGGGGAAGTTTTCAAGTTCACACGAAAACCAACAACAATGCACAGAAGTGACACGAACGTCGGTGTAGGAAAAATTTCAGTACTAAAGAGAGGAAACCATTTGGCACTGCTACACCACAGGAGCTTGAGGAGGAGGAGGAGATTAGTATTTAACGTCCCGTCGACAACGAGGTCATTAGAGACGGAGCGCAAGCTCGGGTTAGGGAAGGATGGGGAAGGAAATCGGCCGTGCCCTTTCAAAGGAACCATCCCGGCATTTGCCTGAAGCGATTTAGGGAAATCACGGAAAACCTAAATCAGGATGGCCGGAGACGGGATTGAACCGTCGTCCTCCCGAATGCGAGTCCACAGGAGCTTGAAAGATGGTGAGCTCTTTGTCGGAACATAATCCACTACGTTTTCTGTTGAACCGGCGGACCTGTAGGGCGTACTGTCGTGTCAGAGGCTGAGTTGTTTTAATTCCTCATCGAAATTCTTTGATAACTGAATGCAGTTTTTGGTTCTTACCATGGTGGTGCATATTGTCTTAGTGCTGAAGGTATGAGTCTGTAGTACATACACTGTAGAACTGCCTGCTTGTATCCAAAAAGCCTCCACCAGCTGCACAGACTGTAGCTAGGCGGCCTAGATGTAAAGCAACTATGGATTAGTCGGGTGACAGGTGATTCTGACGTAGGAACGCCGTACACTGCTTCTGAGGGCTCCAATGGTGTTCTGTTGTGAGTGTCTACTGCCTGTCAAAGTTGCTTTCTTCGCTGTTCAAGAAAATTAATGTTTTGAACGTTGTGAAATGTCTCGAGGTAAGTTTAGAGATATTCATATCAACTATTAGATACATGTCCTAGACATTAAGGTAATGCACAATCAAAGAGGAATAGTTAATAATAAACTGGACATCTATTAGTTGACAACTTTTTTTAGCGATAGAAAGCACATTTTCCCAATTTACACTTCTGTTACGTTGAACGATTCTCTTCAGTCGGCGTTGGTTCCGTTCTTTCAGGATCTATCGGGCATCTAAGAGTTCCTCTAAGTGTTTGTGTGCACCCGCGCCTAGTTCATCGACAAATGTGGTTCTACATGTGGTCATATCACCACCTCCGTAACAGATAGCGTCGAATGCAAGTAGAAAAGCTGAGACTTTATCCTCGATTAACTCCATAAGAAATTAATTTAGAAGTCGAACTAAGAGCTAAGCAACAATCCAAAGTAAAGCAGATGTGTAGACTTCGAACTGTGTGCTGTGCCGGAAGACAACGATGCTGAATGTCTTCTCCGCGACGGAATTTTTTCCAAAAATAAACAAGGTGAGACTTGAGTACAATGATTTGGTTGCCTATTGTGAGTCCTACACAGAGAAGGAAGAATAAATTTGTGTTTTCTGTAAACAGATGAAGGTAAGTTACCTTATTAAACAGTATAACTGTATTCTGAATTGTATTGCACTTAATGTATTCTCTGTAATTACACATTGTTTTTTTTGCAACTTTAGTTTAGTTTCTGTATTATGGACAACCTATTCCAGATTACTGACTATTTCATATTAATCGTCCACATACCAATTTTATTACTTAATTTCTTCCTAATAATAAGAATTTTTGGAAGTTACGTTTTCACAAAAAAAAACTTATCGTAATAAGATAAGTCTGTATTTCTTTTGGGCCTTTTAATCATTCTGGTAGTAACGTATGTTCACATATATAAGTGACATTTCTTAATACCAGAAGAACTGACGACAGAGCCCTGGGTGTGAAGAGGAAAATAGCAAACATGACGATCCACGTGGCCCGCAAATTTTCAATTCGATTAATATCCAAGAAATCTGGAAGCCAGGAGATATCATCGTACCTTTGTTGTTCAATGGTTTTATTCGCTAATGGCTGCGTGGTAAGGTACACAATCTTCGTAATAAATACACTGAAGCCCCAAAGAAATTGGTATCGTCATGCGTGTTCAAATACAGAGATAAGAAAACAGGCAGAATACGGCGCTGCCTATTCAGGCGTGTCTCGTTTCAAATTGTACCGAGCGAATGGACGTGCTCGGGTATGGAGACAACCTCATGAATCCATTGACCTGCATGTCAGCAGGGGATTGTTCAAGCTAGTGAAGGCTTTGTAATGGTGTTGGGCGTGTGCATTTGGAGTGATGTGGGGCCCCTGATACGTCTAGATACGACTCTAGCCGGTGACACGTACCTAAGTATCCTGTCTGATCGCCTGCATCCACTCATGTCCGTTGTGCATTCCGACGGACTTGGGGAACTCCAGTAGGGTAAGGGGATACCCCACACGTCCAAACTTGCTACAGAGTGGCTCCAGAAACAGTTTTGACTTTAAACACTTCCGCTGGCCACCAAACTCCCCAGACATGAACATTATTGAGCATATCTGAGATGCCTTGCAATGTGCTGTTTAGAAGAGATCTCCACAGCCTCGTACTCTTATTTATTTATTGGTTCGTGGTTTCAGTTCCCTCCAACACTACTTCAGACGTTAGTCGAGTCCATGCCACGTCGTGTTGCGTGGATTCCCTGTTAGAATGTCTTGTTTTTAAACGATTATGACCAAGTAAAGTACACAGAAGCTCATGCAGGTACTCCGAGATTTTATGCTGCTGAGATGACGTTAATGCCACCCACTGCATTCATCACTTAGATGAAATATTTATAGGTTATAAGGCAAAGTCTGTAATAGACGACACGGATATTTGCACAGATCAGGCCTTTTAGGAGCGATTTATAATACTTGTAGACTGTGTTGTATTGTGGTTAACAGTTCGAAGCACATGTTCAATATTCAGTCATGTTACATAAGAATAACTTTCCCCCTCTTTGCTCCGCTTTGCATGAGTTCGTCCTCTCCTGTCTTTAGAAATAAGTTCAGAACGCATTATCATTAGACCACATTCACGGTATAAACTGTGTTGATCACTTTGCATGAGCACTCGTAGTCAGTCGAAATATGAGAACGACTTACAAGTTTTATCAAACACCGTTACGTGAAGTCACTTACAACGGATTGTTTTATATGTTATTATGCGTAGGCTCCACAAAATTTTTAAATCTCAGTTTTCTGCAATAGTGAGAGCATGGTTTATGTAGTATAAGTATATATTAATATTGTTATTATCGATCCTTGCACAGTTGTTAAGGTGGCTTCAGGCACTAGTTGCCTGTTTCAGACTCCTAGGAATTGCAGCGTTACCTGAAACGTTGTAGACACAAATTCATTTAACGGTTAGCTGTTCCAATCTGTCAAGCCTAAAGATCCTCATCGAGTGCCGTAGGTGACGTTCGTCTTGGGCAGTTTCCTTGGAGGGCTGTTCACAAAACTTCGCTCAAGAATTTGACGATATGCTTTCTGCATGGCGACGGGCGAACAGTTCATGAAATTTTCAACATCATAAATTACTTTGCAAGCAACTGAACGTTCATTCTTGCGGGTCAGTTGAATGGCGTCGTGACAGTCGGGACACATACGCGCAGTCTCCTGAAGAAGAGTGTTGAAAAATTTGCGTAACACACATTGGGTACACCGGACATCGAATTAGACCCATTTTGAAGAGGAATCCACGCCCTGAAATTTGTAATAAAAATGACAATGTTAAATGATGTATTTTCTGCTCTCATTGCCGTCTTGCGCAGCTTCTGTCATACATCAAATTATTATTGCTTTTTCCGGTATTAAGCTTACTGCAAGTAAAGAGTATGCTTGCTTCCACCCAGTTTTGATAGAAGAATGTCGGTAGTGGAAGACAAATGTACCGTCGGATTTACCTGATGTGTCTAGACGCAAATCGCACACTGCTGCAAAACAGTTTCTATTTAAAAAGATTTAAAAAGATTCCAAATTTATGACTTCTTTGAGGTTTAAATAAAATAATGTATTAGTTGGAATTTATCTGTACTAATATAGAAAAGGGGAAAAGTTATTTGCAAAGCCTGTAGAAGTTCTTGTCCAATTTGTTTCACATTTCTACATGATACCCTATAAAACTTTGCAGTTCCACTACGATCAAACTCACTGATAAATCCGAAGTCGCGATGCACTCGGCAGTAAACAAAGTCTAAAATCTCAATTATGCGCCCAATTGCCGCCCTGAAATCAACATTGTTTTCTGGAGCCAGAGCTCCTTAGACTACTGTATTAAGTTTCAAAGAGAATTGCTCTCTCTTCTAAGTCACCTTGCCCGTCCCTAGGCTTTTATCAAAAAACCAGCTTATGTCTTATGTCTTACCCTGACTATTTCTCTCGGTATGCTTCCGACAGGATGCTGTTGTTGTCTCTTCCCTACCTAGTACCTCCCTTCCAATAGCGCGCTTTATAATACAATATTTTCCACCAATTTGAACCCTTTAGCAAAAATTAATTAAAAAGAGCCACATAACAGATCGCACTAAAGCACATAAAAACACATCAAATGCTATTCATTAAAAATGAATAATACCTAATAAAAAGCCGGCCGTTGTGGCCCAGCGGTTCTAGGCGCTTCAGACTGGAACCGCGCGACCACTACGGTCGCAGGTTCGAATCCTGCCTCGGGCATGGTTGTGTGTGATGTGTTTAGGTTAGTTAGGTTAAAGTAGTTCTAAGTTCTAGGGGACTGATGACCTCATATGTTAAGTCCCATAGTGCTCAGAGCCATTTGAACCTAATAAAATATTACGCTAATGCGAATTATTTTACTGTCCACCTAATCCAAAAATATTATACTCATTTCTAATATTAAGAACGGTTAATTAAGTTTGTAAAATGGAGTGGATTATATTGCATTGTGTGTTGCATGCATTAAATATTGGTAATTGTGAATCTATTGAGAATTCTCTCTCGCAAGGGGAAGGCCGCTTGCCTACAATATAAAGGCTCAAAAACCCCCCACCCTCCACCAGTTATATAAGTAAAACCACCCGTCGACTCATAATTGAGAGACTCGATAGATAATTTCAGCATCACATATAGGGTCCACAAACGTCCATTTTCGTCGAAATCGAGGAAAGGAACACTTACGACTAGCGCTTACGGATTCATAAGGTAAGGCATTGCAAGATACGCGGAGCTGATGTAGCGACTAAGAAATCTGACTCGAGAGTAGAGAACCCGTGTTCGTATCCCACATGAATTCTGCAGTGTTCTTCTATTTTTTATTTTTTCGTTTTGAAATTGCTAGTAATAGGAGGGTTAGTAAGGAAAGTAAATCAATAAGCAATAATAACAAGGTAGGATACTAAATTTTGCCAAATGACTTGCATTTAGCAAAGAATTAAAAATTCAGTCCTGGTTGCTTTACAGTGAATTTCACTCAGTCTGTTACATGTCGTCAGTTTCCTTAGAGCAACGAGAGGGATGGTACTTGTCATATCAACATTCGAAGCAAATGCTTTCGAAGCACCAAGAGAAGCTAATGTATGCAGTTTTCTCACAACTGCATCGTTTCTTCCAAGGATTCGGCGGGGAACAGACTTCCTTTACGTTCAAAAACATTTGTGTTTCGAGAATTAATTTTGATGAATACCTTACATACCGCAACATTGCCTGCAAAATCGGAGCTGAAAGTTCGTCTTGAATTATTCTGTGATCGTTACTGAGTGCGTTATTGAGTGCAATTCCCACTGGGTATCCAGAAGCGGACTACAATTTTAAACATCGAAATAAAGTTTTTAACTTGGCGATAAAAGTAAACATCACATGGCGGTCACAGATGTGTGCAGTTTTACAGTACTACCGTGGAAGTTGGGTGATCCTTGTCATCTATAAACATGCTACCTTACACGACCGCATTACTTTCTTCCACTCCAGGAATCCAATAACAGATGAACCTTCTTATCAGAGACGCGTCATGAACTTAAAAGGGTAGTTGTCTCAAGAACTGAGAAATGTTGAGCCAAAATATCTTAGAGTCTTTTCTTTTAGGATGCACACAAGCGACGTGGTGAACACGAGCCGAATCGTTTGGCCGTGTCAGATACCTTCCACTTGCCCGTCGCTTTCGGCGCGATTTCCCGTGCTAGCTGCGCGGAACTTTCCTCCCCAGTATTCTTGCCACTATCTTATCCAGCCGTCATACTCCAGTCGATGAGGTCAAATTAGAGGAGAGATAGAAGGCAGTGCCATGAACGATGCACTAAAAATCCAGGCCGATGTAGTGTGAGCGTCGGGTTGGGGGCGGGGGGGGGGGGGGGCGCTTAACGCTCCCTTTTTATGTTTTTTTGAGTAACTCGTAAACTGTGACTTTTAGCGAAAGTGCTTGCCGGTTCAAAATTACTACATTAAATTTTCTGCAAAAAAGGTCTGATTTACTTTTCCTCTGGGACTAATACTAACCGCGTTGCCGGGGATGGAAAATCGCAGTTTATTAAAAATATTGTGTTAAAGATACAAATAAATAAAGGCTCAATAAATTGAAAGAAACTCCGTTGTACAACGACGTACTCAATGAAATAATTTTGTTCAAAGGTGTGTGAATTCCTAAGTGACGAAACTGCTGAGGTCATCGGTCCCTAGACTTACACACTACTTAAACTAATTTAAACTAACTTATGCTAAGAACAACACACACTCCCATGCCCGAGGAGGCACTTCAAACCGCGCGACCACTCCTCGCAGCGATAATTTTGTCTACGCACATGAGGCAACTGGACAGGACATACTGGAGAGATACAGTGTATCTGTAAATTGAAAAGCGAGCATCACTCGTGATGGTGCAAGTTGGCAATTCCGTGAACAATGCTACGGCTGTCGCACAGGATGACTAAGAATCAATGTCCCTTTTAACAGCGTAGAACACTGTGCAGAGATTTGCGTAGCTTCTGTCCACATGCGTTTCTAGCGTTGGTATTACACATTAGTAACGCGTATCTGAATTCCATCTAGCATTAATCACTTAGAGGAAAGTAAACAGCACCCTCTCCCTTCAACGGAGACCCCAGCCGCCCTGCCATGTCTGCACACTGCGTTGCCAGTGCGGTGTCTGCACTGTGGAAGGTGGGTACAGCTTTGTGGAGCACCCTGTCGGTGCTTCCCGTGACGTAGTGAGGAAGACAGTGTGGGCAATCACCTGCTCGCTCTTCTGTTTGCAGACGTATGAGGGAGGGTAGTACATGATTACAATTTGGCAACCCATCTTCCCTCGCACTTCTACCCCCACTTACCATCCTTTCCCCTTCCACCCTGTTATGCCCCCATTTTTTTTAATACGGCTCTACTACATATAGATGTGGGGAACATATTTAATATTTGTTCTTAACCCACTTCATTTAGCAATAAAGATTAGTTTTACACCCTTAAAACATTATTTTTAATAATCTGATATTTTTCCACCTCTTGTAACGCGGAAACTATCAGTCATAGTGGAAAAATGAGCAGAACCTTTTGGCAGAAATAGAATGTAGCTGTTTTCGTACAGGGAAACGTTTTCATTACAACCGCGGTTTCCGAGTTGCTCAACGAAAACATGAGAAAGTGACCTTTAAAAGCTCCCCCTTTCCCCACTCCCACCAGTCGTAATTCTTAGTGTGTTGTTCATTCCACTGCACAAAAATTTGCGACTGCGCGAATTTTTCCCCTATTGGAGCTTTTGGTATTCGTTGACTGTGCTGCTAAGCATGCTGACTAATTGAAAACCAGAGTGCATCCGAACAATAGCATCCATTTTCAACTTTCCGGACTGGAAATACCTCTTCTCATTTATGCACGGGCGCGTCCTGATCTGGAATATTTCTAAAGAGCTGCTCCAAAAGTTTTCTAAAGCCTGGCTGCGAGCTCTGGACTTAAGATACCTACTCGTAAGTGCCTGCTATTCAGCATCTCTCACCGGAATTCTGCAACACACTGGAGAACCACTGCCTGCAGTTCGCCATCGACTATTTGATTGTCTTCCAATGTCTCTCCAACCTGTTCAGTAACTCGTTCATGACAATGTGTTTACCAATCCACTCAAAACAAATGCTGATGTCCGCTCTGTCATCTTTCTAGTGTTTTTCGCTTGACGAGTTTCGTCTTTATTTACAAAGCAATTTCAGTGGCCAGTTTGTAAATACGATATCATAATGTTTCTATATTTTGCTATTTAGAGACTCACATGACCATCGAAGATGCTTTGTAAGTAAAAGGGGAAGGAACTTGGTGAAAAACTGTTAGATCGGTAGGAATTCCAACGTCACTTGCCAAGTGGCTTCTTTCTGACTATGATGAATATATTTCTTAACCACGAGCACCTGTTTTCTGGGTTTTGTTCTAAAAAAGATCTAGTTCTACTACTGACGACAAACAGATATTTGACAATGTGTGCCCCAGACCCAGCGATGAAACACTTCGAGCTACAAAGGAACTGCTAACAGCAATATCTAAAGCTAGAAAGAATAATTGTCTGTTAATGAAAAAGAAAATGGATTTGAGCAGCAACAGTTTAAAAGCTTGGAAAATTCTTAACGGGTTTAGTGATAATTTGACAAGTAGTCTAGAGCATGAAAATTTTACTGCCGATCACTTATCCCACCAGCACCTCGTGAATGGCAAACCTTAGAATCGTCTAAAAATTTCACACTGTCTAGCACAGCTGATCGAAACGTAGCCTTTAACAGATCCAAGATTAGTGAAGCAGAAATCGTAAATGACATCAGAACTGAACAAATACAACAATTGTGAAAGAAAGTGAGAGTATATATCCTTGAACTATATAACAACTGTCTCAAAATATGTCATATCTCGAGGAATTTACATGTGGTACCCATTCTGAAGCCATGTAGATCACTAACAGCCACTAAACGCTATAAATCACTATCACTATTATGTCATTTACATAAATTTTTTGGAAAATTGTTAAAGAACCGCTTACAGAACGTGGCAGAGTCAGCCAATGTTAATTCATCAACAAACAGATTTCAACCAGGCAAGAATTTTACATCCCAGATTCTTTATCTATTCAGGTATATAGAGGAAGGGTTAACTTTCATCGTCCTGGTAACTGCTTCCAAAGCTGTGAATTATCGTATAGTGATAAAAAAGGTTTGTGGGCGCTAACTAAGACTACGTTCTTACTAAACTCACTGAAGAATTAGTTGCAACCAGAAGCACAAAATATTTGATCAAACCGAAGGTTATACGTAGTTTCAGGTATAACGAAGTCGATGGTGGTTTCTGAAAAATGTGCAATCACAGCGAAGTGACGGTAGACCCCTGCTCTTTTTAACATCTATATTCGTACAAAGGACTAGCCACTTCCAGGGTACATCAGGGGTTTCCTTTATGAAGATCATTTGCATCTGGGAAACTCAGATTAAGTCCATTGATGAAATGGAAGTTCATCTGACATAATCCCTGAAGAAGATGAGTGTTTGTTGCAATAACAATCGACTTCACCAAAATGAAGTTAAAACACTGTTGTGTGCCTTCCATCTTAAAGACAGGCAAGCATATAGTGTGGTCCGTGTTAAATGGAAGGAACTACCAGTGGATGCTACACCATATCCACAATATCTTAGTCTCGCGCTGGAACTTACCTGATTTACAAGCAGGATGTCGTAGCATAATGCTGAAAGTGAGAATATGAAATAACATTCTAAGGTATATATTTGGGCTCTCAACCATGAATTTAAAAAACAATTCATTATCAGCCCGTTACTTTGTGGTAAAACATGCACCTCTCGTCTGGTATAGGTCTGTGTACTGAATAACACAGGAATTGAAATAGAGGTAACAAATCAAAAGCAGAAATTCGCAACTCCACTTTCAAATGGTCATTTTCATAGACAAATTCATAAATTAAAGGGTGGTGACCTAGTTTAATTCTCACACAACTGTAAAGATGACTGAAATAGATATTAGTGTCCGACGCGTTCAAAAACACCTGAAATCGCTCGAATTGTTCAATACTCTCGGGCCTGCTGAAATTCCTGTCACATTGTATACATAATATTTAACCCCTCATTTAACCATACGAAACTGCAGATGCTTCGAATGAAACACTGCTGTGCCCAGTAGTTAGAAGAAAGCTCAGGTAGCACACGTCTACAGAAGGATAGCTAAAGTGATCCACAGAGCTACCGTGTAACATTGTCCGCATCTTGTAGAAATGTAAAAGGTAGACTGAGCTCAAAAATAATACTGTACCTCGAACAGAATAACTTCCTCCACGCCAACTACCCACATCTGCATCTACACACGTTCTCTGCAACAATTTTTCAGGAAGAACTGGCGCATAGCATTCATCATTTAAGGAAGAGAACAGCAATTGTAAATTTTTTCTGTCATAAGATGGCATTGTCTTGTATGTGTGTATAATCAGTTTAAATAAAACTTTCTTAAACTTTGCGTGTGAGTTGATTATTTTTTATCACGGTACAGGTAAAGGTAGCTCAAGGTTCCTTGAGGTTTTTCTGTATCCGACACTGATCCTCAGTTAAAAGAGAAGTATTTGCGGACTCTTAGTGTGGTGTAATAGCTAGGGAAAGGCCTTCACCTGCTGAAGGTTGTGTGTTCAAATCTTATCACGTACTTTCAATTTTACTCTTAAATCTTTATCAAAACAACAGCAGTTTTTAAAGAAATAAGAGAAAAAATGATTTTGATCATTATTTTTATTTATTTTTATGTGATTCATTTTTCACTCGGAATATTTTTGAATGAATACCTCTAGGCAAAATGAACTACCATGGTTAACTGAACATGATTATCAGTATAACATAAAACAATGTATGCAACAGAAAGACAGTGCACAAGCTACACACCGTTAAAATGTAAATATAAACTGAAGGCAGCTAAATAAAAAACAATCCAGATAAAACGACACATAACAGTAACAGACAATGCGCACTCGTATCTGAAAACTCATTCCTAAAAACAAACACAACATGGTACATCATAACCAACTCATACACAAGATTAGTAACGTCACCAAAAAAAAGAAAAAAATTAATATATCCTTCAACATAAGTAATGCAATACCAAACAAGTTAAAATCTGTAACAGAATACAACAGATTAGCAATATGTGTATTTATATTTACATATAATAGTCTCCACTCTAAATATACTACAATGACAGCAAGCTTTCTTTTTTTTTTTTTTTTTTTTTTTTTTTTTGAGAAAATGATGACAGATGACAACATTAATATAAGAAAGTCATGGCAGTCATGTGCCTAAAAAACAAAAGCAAAGCAATGCTCACAATACAGGGAGAATATTTCATACAGAAGACTACGAATAAAAACGAACGTATTCTCAGTGACCAGAAGAGCAATTATGGAGGAAAGATATTCAGACCAGTTCAGTTTACCAAAAAAATCTAAAAACTGAAAATAAATAAAAACGATAAATAAAAATTCCACTTGACAGCTACATTCCGATCCGAATTGCCGGAGATGGTGGTCATTTGTGATTGAGGTGTGCTGGCTTGTGTGAATGAATGTGTGTGAATTTCCTTTTCTGGCGAATTCTGTGGCCGAAACATTACGGTGTCTTTCAGTTGTGTATGTCTGCAACTTAACGTTTTCATCTTCACGGTAAGTAGCAATCTCTCTTTTCCAACATGGAGTTTCGATTGTTTGGTAAATAAAAATTTCTCTCTCTCCCTCTCTCTCTCTGTCTCTCTCTCTCTCTCTCTCTCTCTCTCTCTCTCACACACACACACACACACACACACACACACACACACATACACACACATAAACGCAGAGTCCCACCCAAACATCCCACTCTGATCTCAACCACTATATCTCCTATGATCCCTCAGTCAGCCCTAACTCATGTAAGCAAGGCCATGTACAGTCTGCTACGGTATATGACACAAGCAGTGAAGTGTTTAGGTATGATCCCTCAACTGCAAATGTGGATGTAGGGGATATATAAATACACTTAGATACATGGAATATAGAAACGACCATAAGGATAAAAAAGTGTGAAAAGCAAAATAAGTATAATTAATTAATTCTCATTGTATTGTAGATCACTGAAGATGTCTAGTACGAATATGCAAAATTTGTTTGGTAGACACAAATAAAACATCCTGCTGCAAAAAACGGATTTTTTTCTTATTAGTGCATAATTGAAGTAGCAACTCCGGTGAAATGACTACAAATATTAAAAATATTAAATAGATATGTATGGGATTCTGATCCACGAAGATAAGAATTTAACCAGCACACTCAGCAGCTAACGTAGAAACTTATTAACGCTGTTGTACATTACGTTGAGTTTTACGGACGTAATATGTTGTCTACCTGTACACCGCGAACACAGCTTTCACTGAATAAATTTTTACAAATAATTATACGCGAAGTCACGTGCCGTCAAACTGACGTGTTTGCACACGTAATTAATTCGAACTCACGTTGCCTGCCGTACTGTAGCCAATATGTCAGTATCTTTACCCGATCCTGCACCATCAGTCGGAGAATAGATGACCGTGTCAGGGAAGGTGAACACCAACAGTGAGCACCGTACAGTTGCCTATCTAAATAGTATTAACCATAATGGTAAAACATACAGTATTTTTATCAACCATTCTTCTCTATACAGCTTCATAATTAAAGTAATTACAGAAATTAAAAACATTGCTGACCAACAGTGACAATAACCTGCAAAACTTATACATATATTTAACGTGACAGCCAGAAACCTAAATATTGTTGCATCCACTCACAAAACCAAATATAAGACCACATCTGTGAAACGAATTAGATGTAAACTGGAAGTGGGTAGAATTGTTATTCATCATGTATTGACATTTAAATGTCTTGGTATTGAGCTATCTAGCAGTGAAAATGTCGAAAAGGAAGTTATGGAACAAGTAGTAATAGTAAAGAAAGTGGCCGGGCGTGTAAATGGTATTATTTGGAAAAAAAATATTGTAAAAGATGCAAAAGCAAGAATATATAAAACAATCGTGAGAACAGTTATGACATGCATACCTGAGACGAGACCAGAGAGATTAAAAATTACAAGACTCTTGGAAATCACGGATATGAAAATTCTGGAAAGGATTACAGGGAAGACACTGAGAGATAGGGAGAGAAGTTGAAAGCATTAGAAGAGGATGTAAAGTGTACTCCATTAAAGAGTGGGTGCGTAAGAGAAAGCATGAACGGAACGAACACATAGACGGGATGAAAGAACGAAAGATTATGAAAATTGTAAGAAATAAATCACCCGCTGGTAAAAGAACTATTTTGGCAGTCCAAGGAAAAGATGGAGCGATAACGTCAAGGTAGACTGTGGGGTACTAAAGGAAACAAGTTTTAGACAAGGAAAAAAGGGATAAGAAGAAGAAGAAGGCTACTGTTAAGGTCACCATAATGCTATGCTTCAGAGACATTCTTTCGATAGCTAAAAACTGCCTTCTTTCTAAAGTGATCCATCCTATGATGCTCTTCTTGTCGAATGATCGGGTACTTTTCAGTTAAACTACAGATAGTAACTCAAATCTTATTTCATTCGTGTATACACTGATGAGCCAAAATGCTAGTTCACTACCCACCGCGAGACTGAATCCGTGTAATGGCGTTACGGGCACCGGACACGATAAGAAAAGTTACAAATATAGCAGAGAATAACGGCGAATCATACGCAAGCGGAGAGATCTACTGACGTAAACGACTTTGCAAAGGGTATATGAAGATGGTATGTGTTCTTTCGGACATGTCCGAAAGAACAGATACCATCGGTGACCATGCAGCGCTTTAGAATGAAATGATAATTAAATCGAGGCCATACGCTGTCGACAGGCGCTGATATACATAAACGGCGACAGTTGAAAATGTGTGCTCCAACCGGGACTCGAACCCGGGTTCTCCTGCTTACAAGGCAGACGCTCTAGCCATCTGGGCCTAATTATCATTACATCGACAAAGGGTAGGTGCCTATGGGCCTGTGCTTGTCCACCATTCGAATGCTGCTGCCGTGAGCGCCTATAGAAAGTTATTGAACAACCGTCAAAACCACGTATAAGCGGCAAGTTGCTAGACGTCCATGTGTCATCACAGAATGTGGAGGCCGCAGACTAGCCACTCTGTAAAACAAGGTAGGAAGCAACCTACGGTAGGTGTTACTACTGAGTACCATGCTGGTGCAGGCACAGGTGTATCATGAAACAGTTCGGCGCACATATCTGAACACGGGACTCCGCAGTAGACGACCGCTACATAATCATATGTTGAACAATCTACATCGTCAATCACGAATGCAGTGCGCACGGGATACTCGAGATGGGACTGTGGATCAATGAAAACTTGGTATCTGGTCGGATGAATCACACTTATATGTGTCACGCTTTAACCAGTGTGCTCTTTCATTGTTTTTTGTTTTCACTGGCATACCTAATCCATCGACATGATAGGTCTAATTAATCAATAAATTCCTATGTATATGAAAAAGTGTAGTATTGTAGAGGATTTCCTTTCAATTTCTCTTAGTTCTAAAATATATGTTAGATTCATTCTGGTAGTTAGCTGGAAATGAAAATATAGCCCCTACAGTTTTCATTCGCCTTGGCACGTCTTCAGCGGACGTGGCGACTAACTGATAGCTCGCTGGGTGTTACACGTAACAACGGCCAGCTGAGTCTTGTGGCCGGCCGTGGTGACCGAGCGGTTCTAGGCGCTACAGTCTGGAACCGCGCGGCCGCTACGGTCGCAGGTTCGATTCCTGCCTCGGGCATGGATGTATCTAATGTCCTTAGGATAGTTAGGTTTAAATGGCTCTGAGCACTATGGGACTTAACATCTGAGGTCATCAGTCCCCTACAACTTAGAACTAGTTAAACCTAACTAACCTAAGGACATCACACACATCCATGCCCGAGGCAGGATTCGAACCTGCGACCGTAGCGGTCGCGCGCTTCCAGACTGAAGCACCTAGAACCGCTCGGCCGCCCCGGCCGACTAGTTAGGTTGCTCAGAGCCATTTGAACCATTTGAGTTTTGTGAGCGGACCCGCTGCCACGTTCACCGCGTGTGTCTTTTGGCAAGAATAAGAATACAGGGGTTTTCCAAAGGACAGACCACCCAGGCAAATGGTGAGTCCCGTAACGTTAAAAGCGCAGTGTCATACAGTAGCCACGTGGCGCCTCCAGAGGCGACTCTTTGACACTTTAGGCGTAAGTAATGAGAAGGCAAGCTCACGGGACGGCGTCTGATATTGTGGAATTTGGGAGCGGCGATGTGCCGTAGGGCGGGCGCTCGCCAGTTTCTGGAACGAGGAGCTGGGATAGATAGGCCGGCGTTCTAAATCTTCAACAAAGCGACCTAAACCTTTCACAATAAAACTGAATTTTTTAGATTGGAGGAACAAATATGAGGTTTCAGATTGACGAAAACGGCAGTTTTGGTGATATCACGCCCGGAAGGATCAGGAGAGCACAGTATCAAGCAGTACGTCATTGAGAGGCGCAGAGAGCAGACTGGTCGGTGCGAGAAATCAACAGACCTAGAGAGGAGCAGTCGATTTGTGAACAGACGGGCCGCACCAGGTCAGCGACCTCACCACAAATTGTCTTCACAAACGATACAAATGTCTCAGCAATGTCGCACATCTACATCTAAGTCTACGTGGATACTCTGCAAATCACACTTAAGTGCCTGGCAGAGTTTTCATCAAAGCACCTTCACAATAATTCTCTATTATTCCAATCGCCAACATCGCGTGAAAAGAACGAACACCCTTACCCTTTCTTGTGAGCTCTGATTTTCCTTATTTAATTGTGATGATCGTTTCTCCCTATGTAGGTCGGCGTCAAAAAACTATTTTCGCATTCGGAGGAGAAAGTTGATGATTAAGAAGATTCCACCGCAATGAAAATCGCCTTTGTTTTTATGATGACCACCCCAAATCCTGTAACACGTCAGTTACACTGTCTCCCTTATTTTGCAATAATATAAAAAGTGCCGCTCTTCTTTGAACTTTTTCGGTGCACTATGTTAACCCTATCTGGTAAGGGCCCCACATCTTGCAGCAGTACTCTAAAAGAGGACGGACAAGCTTAGTGTAGGAAGTCTCTTTAGTTGATCTGCTGCATCTAAGTGTTCTGCCAACGAAACACAACATTTTTAATGTGTTCCTTCCAGTTAAGTTCTTCACAATTGCAATTCCTAGCTATTAAGTTCAGTTTACGGCCTTTAGATTTGACTGATTAATCGTGCAACCGAACTTTAACTTTAGCTCTCATTTAGATGGCCTCACACTTCTCGTTATTTAGGGTCAATTGCCAATTTTCGCACGATACCTTTTCTAAATCGTTTTGCGATTGTTTTGATCTTCTGGTGACTTTACTAGACGATAAACGACAGCATCATCAGCAAACAACCTACGACGGCTGCTCTTATTGTCTCCTAAGTCGTTTATATAGAAAAGGAACAGCAGAGGGCCTCTAACACTACCTTCGGCAATGCCAGAAATCACTTATGTTTTACTCAATGACTTTCCGTCAGTTACTACGAACTGTGACCTCTCTGACAGGAAATCACGAATCCGGTGGCATAATTCAAATGTTCAAAATGTGTGTGAAATCTTATGGGACTTAACTGCTAAGGTCATCAGTCCCTAAGCTTACACACTACTTAACCTAAATTATCCTAAGGACAAACACACACACCCATGCCCGAGGGAGGACTCGAACCTCCGCCGGGATCAGCCGCACAGTCCATGACTGCAGCGCCTAGACCGCTCGGCTAATCCTGCGCGGCAGGCATAATTAAGACGTTGTTCCATAAGCACGCAATTTCACTACAAGCCACTTGTGTGGTACAGTGTCAGAAGCCATTTGGAAGTCCAGATATACGGAATCAGTTTGGAATTCCTTGTCAATAGCACTCAACATTTCGTGCAAGTAAAGAGCTAATTGTGTTTCACAAGAACGATGTCTTCTAAATCCGTGTTGACTCTGTATCAATAGATCGTTTTCTTCGAGGCAATTTGTAATGTCCGAACACAATATATCTTCAAGAATCTTGCTGCACATCGACGTTAATGTTATTGCCAGTGATTTAGTGAATTACTCCTATTGCCTTTCTTGAATATTGGTGTGAACTGAGCATTGTTCCAGTCTTTGGGTACTCATCGTTCGTAGAGCGATTGGTTGAGTATGACTGTTAAGTATGAAGTTATTGCATCAGAATACTCTGGAAGGAACCTAATTGGTATACAGTCTGGACCGGAAAACTTGTTTTAATTAAGTGATTTAAGCTGCTTCACTACCCCGAGGATATCTACTTTTAAGTTACTCATATTGATAGTTGCTCTTGATTTGAACTCTTGCCGTCCACTGTCTTCGATAGTATTTCCATTGTTATCGCGCAGAGAAGGCATTTATTGTGTCTTGCCGGTACCATGTTTACATACGACCAGAATCTCTCGCTGGGTGTTCTGCCAGGTTTCAAGACAAATTTTTCGCTGTGGAAACTATTATAAGCATCATGAATTTTACTTGTGAAAAAGATCGCCAGTCTTGGAGCTTTTCGGTCCGTTTAATTTTGACATGCGTTTTTCGTTGTTTCTGCAACAGTGTTCTGACCCGTATTGTGAACCAAGTGTGATCAGCTCCATCGTTTGTTAATGTATTTGGTATAAATCTCTCAGTTATTGGCGATACTATTTCTTTGAATCCAAGCCACATCTGACATACAGCTTGGAAGGAGTGGAGATTGTCTCTCAGGAAGGCGTCAAGTCATTTTTTATCTGCTTTTTGGAATAGGTATATTTCTCGTTTATTTTTGGAAAATTTGAGAGTTAACAATATTCGATCTCACTATCATAACCCTGTGTTCACTAATATCTATATCCGTTTTGATGCTCGTTATTAGCTCAGGATTATTTGTTGCTAAGATGTCAAGTATGTTTTCATACCGTTTACTATTCGCGTGGGCTCAGGAACTAACTGCTCGAAATATTTTTCAGAGAACGCGTTTATCACAATTTCGGATGATATATACCTCCAGATTTAAACACATACTTTCGCCAACATATTGGGAGTAAATTTAAGTCACCACCAACTATAATTGTGTGACTTAGGTATGAGTTTGAAATTAACCTCAAGTTTTCTTTGAAGCTTTCAGCAATCGTATCGTCCGAGTTGGGAGGTCGGTAAAAGAATCCAATTATTTTATTCCGGTTGCCAGGACTGACATCTGCCCATTAGTGCGAAGATGGTAGGCTGCATTGGCTCAGATTATCAGTCAGTCACAGCCTGACTATGGTTTTTAGTCGGTTTCCAACATCCACAGAGCCACGTATCGGTCTGTTACACAAGCTACACAAACACTGAGAAAACTTTTTCAAACTTGAACACGAGATGGACTCTTGATGCAAGACACATGGGGTGCGCAGATTCCATCCCGAGAGGACTGGTGGCGTCAGAGAGGGCATTCGGTCACAAACTGGCGCTAAAATTATTTAAACCCTTACCACAAGACCGACCCCGTGGAGAAACTGGAAAAAAGCAAAGAAGAAGAAGAAGAAGGAGGAGGAGGAGGAAGAGATGTAGGTCAACATTTTGGAGTATCCTTAAAAAAGCTGTAATCGTTGAATAGTAAAGTCGTATGTTTCTGTGCACTCTGTCATTCATTGGCTTTTTCAGTAACTTTTCCTTCTTTTAAAAATAATATTTCGTTAGGTTTTTAATGGGCTACACTAGAGTGACGGTCTAATTTAGAACCAATATTCATGATTTTTGCAATGAAATAACAAACAAATAACAAAACTGAGTTTAGACATTTAATGTACACCATTAACAATGTATTACGTATTCTTCAAGGAAAAAAAAATTGCACCCGGTAGACACTACACACCATTGAGGAAAGCCTTTCGCGAGTGGTGAAGGTGATTGCTAAGAGCTTTGAACGCCACAATTTTCAACCTTGAGCAGAATTTCAAAAAATACTTCGAAACTGATGTTGTTGTTGTTGTTGTTGTTGTTGTTGTCTTCAGTTCAGAGACTGGTTTTATGCAGCTCTCCATGCTATTCTATCCTGTGCAAGCTTCTTCATCTCCCAGTACCTGCTGCAACCTACATCCTTCTGAATCTGTTTAGTGTATTCATCTCTTGGTCTCCCTCTACGATTTTTACCCTCCGCGCTGCCCTCCAATAGTAGATTGGTGATCCCTTGATGCCTCAGAATGTGTCCTACCAATCGATCTAGTCAAGTTGTGCCACAAATTTCTCTTCTCCCCAATTCTGCTCAGTGCCTCCTCATTAGTTATGTGATCTACCCATCTAATCTTCAGCATTCTTTTGTAGCACCACATTTCGAAAGCTTCTATTCTCTTTTTGTCTAAACTATTTATCGTCCACTTTTCACTTCCATACATGGCTACACTCCATGCAAATACTTTCAGAAAAGGCTTCCTGACACTTTAATCTATACTCGATGTTAACAAATTCTTCAGAAACGCTTTCGTTGCCATTGCCAGTCTACATTTTATATCCTCTCTACTTCGACCATCATTAGTTCTTTTGCTCCCTAAATAGCAAAACTCATTTACTACTTTAAGCGTCTCGTTTCCTAATCTAATACTCTCAGCATCACCCGATTTAATTAGACTACATTCCATTATCCTCGTTTCGCTTTTGTTGATGTTCGTCTTATATCCCCCTTTCAAGACACTGTCCTTTCCGTTCAGCTGCTCTTCCAGGTCCTTTGCTGTCTCTGACAGAATTACAATGTAATCGGCGAACCTCAAAGTTTTAATTTCTTCTCCATGGATTTTAATTCCTACTCCGAATTTTTCTTTTGTTTCCTTTACTGCTTCCTCAATGTAAAGATTGAATAACATCGAAGATAGGCTACAACCCTGTCTCACTCCCTTCCCAACCCATGCTTCCCTTTCATGCCCCTCGACTCTTATAACTGCCATCTGGTTTCTGTACAAATTGTAAATGGTCTTTCGCTCCCTGTATTTTACCCCTGCCACCGATATTGTGTAACCTAATACCTAGGAATATTTTTAAAAAAACGGTTTTTAACAAAATGGCGGCACTGTCAAACAACAATTATATCTTCAACAAAAAGTCTTTAAAAATGCGCACCAAAAATCAAAATTAAAATGTATCGAAAAATTCTACGTACTGTAGTAGAAAAAACGCTGAGTCACAAGTTACAAAAATACGAAATGTAATTTCATGTTCGAGTATATTTAATGTATTACAACTTTCCCCCCCCCCCCCCCCCCCACATTGAAAAATATTGTAATGAAAAAGCAAACGTCTAGAGATTCATCTTGTGTTCGTCTTTTTTTGGCCGATGTCGGAACACTCTCATTTTGACGAAATTATATATATTAAATGTCGTCCGCTTACCAATTGAAGCCTTTTCTCCACGATTTGGATAAATTTTCGAACCTTTCCTGTCCGTGTAAATACGTTTGTTCCTTATTTTCAAGCACTCACATTTACTTCGCAAAAAAAAACGAGCGAAATGAGAAGTTAAGCAGACGCAGGACAAGCACGAGCTTTCACACTGTTTACTGTAAACGATTCATCTTACGAAGCGAAATCTTAATGGGGATAGCAATTTAGCTAATACGGGTGCCCTCTGTGATACTATCCCAATCTAATAGGACCCATATTCCATCAGTAACTGTTAAGTATTACATCTGTTGCATTCGTGCTCATGGATACACCATGTCCCATTCAGTAAACCGCGCTGTTTTAAAATATTTTACCGTTTATGGCACACTTTATATGAATGAATCTTAAAAGTAGACTCTCTAAGGGACGTTTTAAGCCAATAAAAAATTAGACTCAAAAAATTCTTATATCCTGGTCCCCCCCCCCCCCCCCCCCCCGTAAGTACGCCAGAAAGTGCTGAATAAGTTTATTTGTGTTTATTTGTATTTTATCAGAGCCCGTTTATTATAATACAAAAAAATGTGATCATTTAGATATTGAACTGCAGTTACGTAGTAATATAAGATGGAAAGCAACGTTCTGATACACTCCATCAACTTTCGTGAAAACTCCTAGAAAATTTGTCGGGGTAATTCGGTTTCATCCCATATTTGCCACAGTACGATGCATTATCTATTTGTATGTACTTATCAGCCGGTTAACCTACGGTTCCCATCGAAGAAGATGACTGTGTGAGTTCTACAGGGTGAACCAGAACTCAACCGACAACCTTTCAGCGGTGGTATAAGTTTCATTTCGAAGGTCGTAAGTCTAGAATCGGTATGCCAATCAGGCAATATCGCAACGCACCAGGTTGAACACAGCCGTTTGGTATAACATCGTATCCTGCTGCATGAAGAAGTCCGTAAATGCCTGCTGCATATCCTCGTTCGACAGGAACCATCGGCCCTTCAAGGCCGTTTTTAGGGAACCGAAGGCAAGAAGACCAACACGTTGGGACAGATCAGGACTGTAGGGCGGGTGTTCGAGCGTCTCTCACTTGTTGGCGTAACGTCTGCGGTACGACATTTGTGCACCATTCCACAACGGTGTTTTTCGACAGGCATACTGCCCAACACACTTTCTTCATTGTCTTAAGGATGTCTACAGTTGTTTATCGGTCGGCAGCCAAGAAAAGAATAATACCACGTTCGTCCTGTTTGGACGCATTTGGTAATAACGTCGCCATAGTAGACGTTTCAGCATTTACCGCACGCGAATCTCTGCCTACATATCGGTGCTTTTGCAGCCGCATTGGAATCGCGCCACGTTGCAAATATGTTGCTGCAATGCCCTCAGACTGAAACTTTTACCTCATCTTACACTACCGACCAAAACAAGAAAAATGTCCAGTAAACATGGGCTCTAAAGTGCATAATTTATGAATTATGACCACCTGTCCACCTTCGCTATTGTGAAACACATTTCTTTCGAACAAAACACAAGTTCAGCATACACAGAAAACGCACACCTCATCATGCCATCCCACCACACAGAAACATGCTGCATTTAGGTCCATACTACACAGAGTACACTCTCTTATTTAGAAGAAAACACCCTTAAGAATGAGATAGATACAATAAAGAGTATTGCCATAAACAATGGCTACGCAGCCAAAACAACTGCCAATTTAGACAGACAAATACATAAAAGTAAGACAACGAATGGTCACACTGTGAAAGAAGAGAAAATATTCGTCAGTATCCCATACCTGGGCCACATGTCACAAAAAATGGCTAACCTTTCCAAAAACACAAAAGTAACAGTTGCATTCTCAACTAATAATAAATTAGGAAACTTACTCTCGCATAACATAAACTCAGATAGGCAGACATACAACAACAGTGGAGTGTACAAAGTATCATGCCCAAGTTGTCCTGCTACTATGTAGGGAAAACAGGCAGAAACTTCAAAACTTGTTTTCAAGGAGACGTAAATGCTTTCAGGCTCAACCACATCGAAAAATTAGTCATTGCACAACATATATTGGAAACGAAAAATGTCATCAACAGTCTATAAAACAATTTGGTAGTACTACATAATGAAGCCAATGGTAAGACCCTAAATCTGTTAGAACAACTGGAAATATACCTCCACAAAATCCAAAAACCAGAATGTACGTTAAATGAAGAAAGAGATTCCGCAAGCCACAGTTTTTTCAGTAATTTTAAAGACCTGTTCTAAAGTTATTTCCTGCATATGTCAATTGTTTAATAATTATATCTTTAGCACTACGAATAAATTCATCTTTGACCACACCATGCACAAAAACATCTGCGAAGTGTTTACAAACATGTGTATGCAAATGTGCCTCTTGAATGAAGTTATATATACGAAAACGAAGGAGGGAAGAATGTATGCTGGCGCAGAAAAAAAGGTTAAAAACGCGTATCTTGGATTGTGTGGTAAGTTTACTGTTCATTTGTCCAGTATTTCGCAAATATTTTCCGCATTTGAGTTACGAAATTCTTAACCTAACATCAAACCTTTTCGTGACAGGAATATGCATTTCACCTCATTCAAGGGAAAAAAATTAAGCATGTATTAAAACAAATAACAGTTGATGAAGGACCCACAGGGTCAGAAATGCATCGTGTATTTTATAAAACATGAAAAGTTGTGACCGAAGGCGGTTTTTAATTCATACCTCCTCTCAAAATATGGAAACGATAGAGTTTGTAGATGAAGAGATGTGTTTCACAGTATCGAATATGAATGAGTACTCATAGCTCTTAAGGTATGCATTTTAGATCCCATGTTTACTACATACTTTTTTCTTACTTTGGTCCATACCACCAGTGGAGTTCCTTTCGCCCTGTGTGTTACTGTCCTAGAGGATATCTTGCAACAAATCTGTTTTACCAAAGCGACTATCTCGATACTCGGAACCAAGTACCAGTTGCAGGTTGTCTATCTAACAGCTTCCGGGGACCAAAAAAACACTTGATTTCCTATAGTTCGCATTGTTTTGGATGGAATTTTGAAATTTAAAATACTGTCGTAATCTATTCATTAAGAGATATAATCCTATGTTTTAAATTTAACATAGTGAAACTAGTATTAAAATTAGAAACTGTGTATTTGGTTTGAAGCAGCGTAACTGATGGCATGCAAAAACCCGGACTTTATTCATCTAGTATATCAGAATGAGAGCACTTAGCGACTTCCAACAAAATTTATGCATTACTTCAAACCTTTTGTAAACTTTTCCTCGCTTACATACTTAACGACAGTTAATTAACACATTAACTCATTTATAATCAGATGTGTGAAGCTGTTTTATACACGGAAGTTCAATTTTTTGAAGAATCGGGGGTTCTCTGTGTTCTTCTGATCCCTAATTCCGGCAATCGAAATCAGTGCGCAGTGTACGGGGTGTTTTATTGTAATGTGTTTTTCTCTGTAACTTACACGTTAATAAGTAAAATGGATCTTTATTTAGTTACGCGAACATAAGATACACTCTTGCTGCGAAGTTACGAACATTGTACATTTACTTATTTCACAGAGAGTTATAACAACGAGTTACAATTATTTAAACAGAAATTGTTTTTATCATATTACTGATGTATTTGAACCAACTGTGTACAAATCGATTTAGGCTAAATCAAATTTCTGTAAATTTTAGTACGGCAGCTAGAGTTTAAAGCTGGCCACAACGTGCTGTACATAAATTGGCTGTATTCTGGTGGATGTTCTGGAGGTGGAATGTTCACTTAAGCGAGATGTTCAAACGAGCATCCAGTTTTCCTGAATGCACAACTCAAAGTTCCTCTGAAGAGATGTAATGTTGCTGTTGTCACGAAGCGATAAACTTCCTCGATGAATTGCTTGAAGCTAAGTTCGGGTTGATTGCGGGATATGTCCTTACACTACGATACACAAGTTGGATAGGAATGCACAATCAACAGGGGTTCGGTGTGCCACGGATACTGACTTGGGTAAACATGGCATATAGATCCAACGAGTACAGTCATATGTTGTTATTGGCCGATGAATGCGTACACGATGCCAATGAACAAGTCATGGCTGATTCCATGAGATATCGTGCTCGACGGCCTCGAAAAACAGTTATTTTGAGAACGCGTCACGGTAAGAGAAGTGAGGATACGGTAGTGTCTATTATAGCCACAAAACACCATAATTATCATATCACCTTACGAGAAGTTGCTGCCGTCACTGATGCCTGCCTAACGTATGTGTTGCGAAAAGTTCAGAGCCACAAGATTCATCTGGGTCAACTGTGACTAACACAGAAGCTGCATGGGAACGATTTCAATCGGAGAACGGGCATGAATAATTTCACTCTGGTGCATCAACGTTGACAAGTTACGGTCCAATGAACCATCATACCGCGCGGTCTAGGAAGCCATGTCACCGACTGCGCGGCCTCTCCCGTCGGAGGTTCGAGTCCTCCCTCGGGCATGGGTGTGTGTGTTGTTCTCAGCATAAGTTAGCTTAAGATAGTTTAAGTAGCGTGTAAGTCTAGGGACCTATGACCTCAGCAGTCCCTTAGGAATTCACACACATTTGAAGCATCATAATAAGTTACTCTAACTTATTGTATTTAATTGTCTTTATCGTGAAGTTTTTTGAACAATATGACTGGTTTCGGTTGTGCCACAGCCATTTTTCACAATCTACAATGGAAGCAAAACAAGAAAGAGTCATTGTGTACTATGTTAATAGGTTAAAATAACTAAACAGGATTATGATATAAACGTGATATACCCAGCTTTCTGCTACAGTACAACAAGTTATAACCATGCAAAGATAACAAGAATCAAGATTCTCATGTGTGCTTCTACCAGTATATATGACATGTAAATGCTATCCTAGAGGTCGTTGACGCATGCAGAACTATAAAAGTAGCTAGAATGTATTCGTTTTAGCATGATTTCCTTAATCACATTTTATTTTTGCAACATTTTGCTAAATTCGGCTCAGCTGTAAACTGTCAGAAGACTAATAGATTCTTTTTGTATCGTCAAATATATTTTTTTTCTTATTTACATAGAACTTAGATAATTTTTAAGATCTATACCTCTAAATCAACCTTCTTTTAATTACTTTCTACGCGTACATTTATTTCTACGTTATGCATGCATCAACAACTTCTAATATAGCATTTGCATCGTTTAAATACTAGGCTGAAGTATCCATGGCAACTTTGACTCTTGTTATTTTTGCATTATTACAGCTTGTTGCAGTGCAGCTGAATAAGAGGTATAACCTGTTTATCTTCTATTTTGTTTTTTAACGTACTAATGTAGTAGATACTAATGTTTTCTTTTTTTTACTTCTACTGTTAATTCTGACAAAAGATATTGCATAATCTAAACTTACCATTTTCTTCAAAAAAACTTTGTGATCTAGACAATTAAATTTAAAAAAATTACGTTAAGCATATGATCGCTCTCCAAATGGTCATTTTATGTCAGATTCTACGTCATAATATGCATTACTGCGCCAACGAAATTTCTAGGTTGGTACACCATGTTGATTGTCAAAAGAAATGATCCATTAATGTATGGTGTAAACTCCTTTGAAATTAAGTCATCGGTACACTCTATTTCGCAGTGAATTGTACCGAGCTTTTATCTTCCATAATTTAGATACTCTACTTGAAAATATCAGTCTAGGCACTGAAGGTAATGGTCATCCAGCCCATTCTGCACGTAATGTTGTGTAAGAACTGAATAACAACTTTCCTAGAAGACGATTAGGACGCCATAGTCATCAGGAATGTACCGTACTGACCCACGATATAACACAAGAATTTTTCTTTTTGATGAAATCTAAATATCGTGTTTACGTCACAGAACCTACAGTCACTTCAAACAACGCATCGACGAACTTTGTCGCTCCTTGACACCTTGGTTACTTATAAGGCATGCAACTATTCTGTATTTATTGAGGAATGGAAAGGACTTCACGTCCGGACATGTTTTGAACTCAGTGTCTCATATTATTTTAAATGAACACAAGAAATGGGTGACAGTATTCGTAGATATGGTCAAACCGTAGGTCTCACTCGACTATTATACGGTGTTCACCGAATTTAGTATATCTAATTAATTCGCTGTATTTCATGCATAATTACATGTGATCTTAAAGTACTAGAGTAGCTGTGTTCTTGTTCTGATATTCCTCTTCCGCTCAGCTCCTTTTCTAATAGATGTGTGTGTCTAACCGATACAATGGTCCACAACATCCATGTCACAATCACGTTTTGCAAAACCTGGGCAAGAAGATGTCATTCTGCTAGCTACCACGGCAGATATCTACATCTATGCCTCTATACATACAGTGCAAGCCGCCGTACGGTGTGTGGCGGAGCGAAACCTGTACCACATATCACTACTAGTCAATCCCTTTCCTGTTCCAATCGCAAAGAGGGCGAGGGAGCAATAATTTCTCGTATCTTAACTTTGTGGTTCTTACACGAAATGTACGTTGGCGGCGGTTGAATCGTTCTGCAATCAGTTTCACATGCCGGTTCTCTAAATTTTCTCATCTGTGTTCCTCGAAAAGAACGTCGCTTTCTCTTCAGGAGTTCCCATTTAAGTTACCGAAGCATCTCCTTATCACTTGCGTGTTGCTCGAATCTACCGATAACAAATCTAGCAGACCTCCTTTGAACTGCTTCGCCCGACATGATACGGATCCCAAACACTCGAGCAGTACTGAAGAAAAAATGGCTCTGAGCACTATGGGACTTAACATTTGAGGTCATCAGTCCCCTAGAACAGGGGTTCCCTATAAAATTTTCTCGAGGATCCTCTCATCGAGTATGACTGGTACCTTGTCATATCACAGTATCAAGTACCTAAAAAAGCCAAATTAAGAGTCTTTTTATACGTTTTCTATTTTTGGTACTTAGAAAAACATTGACATATTCATTATTAAAAAAATATTGAGCGGCCAAAACAAAAAATCTGTTATCGTGCGAAATATATTTAATATATTTTTTATTCTAATAGCATCTTGTGGACCCCTCTGGCGTAGCTCGCGGGCCCCTGGGGGTCCGCGGACCACCTGTTGGAAACCACTGCCCTAGAACTTAGAACTACTTTAACCTAACTAACCTAAGGACATCATTCACATCCATGCCCGAAGCAGGATTCGAACCTGCGACTGTAGCAGTCGCGCAGTGCCAGACTGTAGCGCCTAGAACCGCTCGGCCACACCGGCCTGCTTCTGAAGAAAAGGTCGCACTAGCATCCTATATGCTGTCTTTTTTACGGATGAACGATAATTACCTAGAATTTTGCCAACAAGCCGAAGTCGACCATTCACCTACCCTACCACAGTCCTCACATACTCGCTTCATTTCATGCCGCTTTGTAGCTTTATGCCCACATATTCAAACGACATGACTGTGTCAAGCAGAACACTACTAATGCTGCAGTCGAACATTACGTGTCTGGTTTTCCTACTTATACACACATTCTTCTACCTTTAGAGCTAGCTGCGATAGAATTTCAAGGAAACGAATGATAATATCTGGTAACGACAGCAAATATTGAAATCATATGGCTCGACGTCACAGCCCCTTACTTTTTATCACCTCGCTACTACAGTATAGAGTCATGGATCGATGAGAGTAGTAAGGCTGGAAATGGAGAACAAAAAGTTGCGTCTCGCAATTATAGCAAGTAAGTCATTGCGTAACTCGTTCCAGGCACACAGGCCAAACGAGAGCCTTCACACGCGCCTACGGACAGTATAGAGTACGATAGCGAACAGTTTCTTTCTCCGGCAGCAGGACTCTGCTATGCCTCATGCTTGTCGTCTACAAATTCCCGTACGCCACAGTTTAGCTGAATTTATTCCATAATCATACCAGTATACAGAAGTTAGTTTACTGCATGACTTGTGCATCGTTTTGGCAAAAGCGTTTTTTGAAGTGGCTAATCTGCTTCCTAAAAACTTCGTCTCTTGACAAGTTAATTGGCCCTTCCACCTTTTTAATCGGATCAGCCGTCCGCAATATCCTGAGTCATCAATCATGTCTTCTCTTTTTACATTTTGAGAAAATATTAAGAAACAACCGATATTTACAGATTTTGTAATTTGAGTGATACCGGTAGTATTACTGTTCGCTTGTAAGCAAATGAAAATAGCAGAAGGTGGGTTGCTGCGGTTTTAACTCACGGTCTATTTGATCTCTTTTCAGTTTTTACGCGGTCCAGGAACAAAGCACATTAATATCATTGCCGTTGTACGTCCACGCCCCCCCTCCCCCCCCCCCCCCCACAACGTTCCCATCTCTCCCCCCCCCCCTCCCGCCTTCCCAGGTATACAATTTCAAAAGACAATTACCGTATTTATTACACATAATATGAATTTTTATGATATTTTGTGCACCTGGAAAACTTTGGCTGTGGCCCTGTGTAACAAATTTTCCTACGGTTCAGATTCCGAATTCTCTCTTCTCGGTTACTTTCATAGGGATGTTTCGAAAGTAGTTTTATTGCGTACAACACTCATTGAAATTATAATTTTTCTAGTTTATTGCGGGGTGGTAAAAATCCCTTGCTATTAATTCAGCATCACTGAGAATTCCGCACTAGTACAGATTTTGCAATTTGTGCAATCTGCATAATTATGCAGATGAAGTTGGTTGCATGTGGAAGGATCCAAAGACTATTTTTAGTCAACTATCAGTAGTTAATTTTGGGCAATCTATTTTGCGCATAGACTTAATTTCCGCTTCAGAAGCTTTAAATTTCTCCTCAGCTGGTAGGAAAAAAGCGATGTTTCCGTATATCGTAATTCGTTGTCGCTCGTAATAATTTAGTGTATTACAAAACGCTAAACATTCAAACCTGCAAAGTAGGAACTACTCGTCATGTTCCTATATTTCACTAATCACGCGGGTATATTACTGACCACTAGTGTGATATCCTCCGATTATAGGTCCTTGTGGTCATTGGAAAATAATGTTTCTGAATTGAAAAACTTATATGAAAATATGTGCACTATAAAGACTTTGAAATATATAAAATAACATAGCTCTTAAAAAGAAGGCACGAACAACAAAAATTTCGTGTTGTTGCTCCAAGAAGACTAAGGTACTAATCATACACAAATCAGGCACAATTATAGGGCAATGCTACCGCGCAGCCACACACAACACTACGCAGAATGGCAACTGTCTAAACTTTTCGTGCTCTATTCTCTCACGCATTCCAGTAGCAGCTGCTTATACGTTTTTGCCAGGTGTAGGAAGAGGTTTTGCAGCGAAGAAGACGCAATCTCTCTACCGAACAAAGATAGTCAGTACTAGCTCATAAATTAGATATTATCGAAGACCAAGATGGCTAAACGCTTGGTTAGTCCAATATATGGGAAGAGATGTATAGGTATGAATACTGCTTCGCTGCTTTATTTGGTTACTGGAACAAAATTGACTCACAAGAAGTATTTGGCATATCAATCTCGTCTACCAAACCAGTTTCGAAAAAATTCAACAAAGTATGCTTCGTACAAATTAATTCTGACAAAAAGTACAAAAACCACCCCCAGCCACTGTTAATACTGCTACTTAATTTAAAAAGATATGGGCGAAACACTGATGGTAGTGTGTGTGAGCGCGCGCGTATGTGTGTGTGTGTGTGTGTGTGTGTGTGTGTGTGATAATTGATCAGAAAATACTTGAATAGCTGCAAAGATCATATATTACAAAGTAATCATGAGGAGTGTAGTGTTGTGAGTGGCAGGTATGATAATTATAGAAGCTGAAGAAATGAACTAAAATGTGTACCACAGCCAGGACTTGAACCCTAGTCTCCTTACGAGGCAGATGTTCTAGGCATTACACCACAGCAGCAATATAGGTAACACAACGGCACGGAATACCCTAATCCGATGCCCTCCTCACCACAAACTTCTGTTAATGCCTTCACCCCTTTAGTCAGTATTACAGAGGCTCTCCAGTATTGGAATAGCACCCCTGCATTGTACGTAATGGGAAAATCCTGCCTATAACTCAAGTGTAGGTGATCTATAGATCTGCGAAATTAAAAGTAAAAAGGAAATCAGTGCATGTGAACAATATTGGAAAGATTCAAAATGGAAACGGAAACAAACTAAGTCCATGTGATCAGGTCAAACGTAGATGAAACGACGAGAAGAGGTGAGATACGTTACAGAACGCTCCGAGAGGCAAAAGGTAAATGAATGCAGGAATAATATGGTGAACTGGGGATAAAAACAGAAAGGGAAGAGAGTTATAGAATATAGTATACCCCGACTAACAGACCAGTTTGCCGAAAGAGTGCAACAGAAGAAGATTACAGAAAAATGGAGAGATGTGATGGATACAGATAATCTGGAGAGAACAGAAGAGTTTTAACATTTTCTCAGTGGGTGCAATGTGCTGAAGTTGTTTAAGAAAGGAGATAAAGAAATACAGTAGAATTTCCGTCCACTTTCTCTTTTCCCAGGATTTCCCAAAACTTCAGAAAAGGCAATTTACAATCGGCTTCTTAAACATCTGACAGCTAATATATGTTCTAAAAATCACAGTTCCGATGTATAAAGCGTTCTGTTATTGAGAAGGAGGTCCCTACACATACGGCAAGAATGTACTTGATTTATTAAACAATAAATTCCAGAATAGTGGTATGTTTTATAATATTTTAAAGGTATTTGATTTGGGAAATCACAATATCCTCTTAAGTAAATTATAGCATCACAGTGTAACAGGAAATGCTGCAAAATGGTTCATATCCCCCATATCAAGACTGTCGTTACGAAGAAGGCATGCATTAAGCTATCAGACACCATCAAACTGGGAACTAATTACATGTGCCGTCCCGCTAGTTTCCAACTTAGGGCCCTCACTTTTTCTTGTGTATATCAATGACCTTTCAACTCTAACAATGCCACACGTTATGTAAGCCTTATTTCCTATTATTTACAGGTGTTACTAACGTAGCAGTAAATAACAAATCAAATATAGCTAATGAACAGTCCAGAACATTAGCACATGGTTCCTAACAAGTTCTTCCTGATTAAATCTTGAAAATACACACTGAATGCGATTTTGAACTTGTAAGAGGTTGCCCACCAGTTTGTGCCTTAAGTACGACGACAAACAGATAGAAATAGTTGGCAGCGTTAAATTCTTGGGATTGCAGCTTGATAATGAATTCAGCTGCTGGAGCGTCTGCACAAATCACTATTTGAAATGCGAAAGTTGTCAGACATAAGTGATGTAAGAATAAAAAAGTTGGCATACTACGTTTACTTTATTTCTTAATGTCACTTGGTATTATTTTTGGGAATAACTTATCAAGTAAAGCTAAGGTTTTCTCGATCTAAGAACGTGTAATAAAATTTATTTGTGATGTGAACTCAAGAACAACCTGCAGAGACCGGTTTAGGTAACTAGGGATGATAACTACTGCTTCCCAATATATTTACTCTTTAATGAAATGTGTCTTTAAAATATCTACCTCCTTTTCAAACCAACAATATAGTTCGTGGAATCAATACTAGAAATAAGAACAATCTTCAAAATTATTTAAAGTTATTCAGGACCACACATTTCAGTCACTTCCAGCACCAATGAAATTTTAACTATAAGTAAATTTCACTTTAAGAGGAACGCAAAAGGGTTTATAGGTTGTCAATCCTTTCTATTCCACTGACGATTTTCGTAGTAGAACCAGCTGATCTGTATGTACTACTAATAACATCAAATAACGCAAGCACTAGTACAACCTGACTTCTGTACAAATTAAATAAAAGTGAACATTTTAAATAACTGTTGCAAAATGGTTTTACTATTTGATGATGTATGGTTACAGTAACCTAAGAATTATCATATGCACATCTATGTATTGAACATTTACATGTTTTATGGGAAGTTATTTATTATCTTTCAAAAGCTTTTACTCTCTCTTTTTCGGAACTGTTTATCGTCCACGATGCATTCTGGTACAAGCCTGTATGCCAGACAAATACAGAAAAGACTTCCTATCATTTAAGTTAGTTGTCGATGTTAACGAATTTCCCTTTCTGTTTCTGTCAGTCTTCTGCCACCGAGCAGTGTGTCAGCAGTGCGCAAGTAGGAGCACGTGGCTTATTTAGCGCTCATATAAGTGTAGTAGTCAAGTTTAAAATTTGTTTGAGTGTTCTTAGCGCACTTGTTTAGTTAAATCCGTCAAATCATTATGTAGTTTCGTATTTAGCAGGGGCACACTTGCATTTTAATATCTGTGAGATGTAAAGTCTCGTAGTCGTTTGTCATTTGTTTATTTCTTTCAAATAGTCTTTGTACGTTACTGACAGTACACTTAGCCTTCTGCCGCCGAGCAGTGTGTCAGCAGTGCACAAGTAGCAGCAATACTGCATTTACTAGGCAGTTTTGTACTTTAATAACCGTTTAAAATTTGTGTTGAATTGTTTGTGCTCTCTGTAGATTAGTTCAGACGTTCTTTACACAACAGTATTTGGCATGAATAGGGACTGCGACTGCTGTGTTCGGATGCCGGCTGGGTTGGCATCCCTTCGCTCCCAGCTTCAGGCAGTGTTGGCTTCGGTAACACGGCTTGAGGCTGTTGCCAATGGGCATCACTGTGGGAGTCTGAACGGGGGTTTGTAGGGGACGGCCAGCTCGTCCCACGCATCTCCCGATCGGACCACAGCTGTGGCTGCCTGGGATACTGTCCACATTGAGGCTGACCCCTCACCTGTGGTAGAGTGGTAGGTCGTCTCGAGGTGTGGCAGGGGGCGAAAGACATTCCGGAGGGCTGAACGGAAGGCCTCTCCAGTTTGTCTGACGAACCGCTTTCAGGCTCTGTCTCCGGCTGATACTGATCTTCGGACGGACATGGCTGCTTGTCCTGTTCCAGAGGTTGCCCCTCAGTCTGTAAGATCTGGGCGGTCGCAGAGGGTGGACTTACTGGTAGTTGGGAGCTCCAACGTCAGGCGCGTAATGGGGCCCCTTAGGGATATGGCTGCAAGGGAGGGGAAGATAACCAATGTGCACTCCGCGTGCATACAAGGGGGGGGGTCATTCCAGATGTGGAACGGGTCCTTCCGGATGCCATGAAGGGTACAGGATGCACCCATCTGCAGGTGGTCGCTCATGTCGGCACCAATGATGTGTGCCGCTATGGACGGAGGAAATCCTCTCTGGCTTCCGGCGTCTATCTGATTTGGCGAAGACTGCCAGTCTCGCTAGCGGGATGAAAACAGAGCTCACCATCTGCAGCATCGTCGACAGGACTGACTGCGGACCTTTGGTATAGAGCCGAGTGGAGCGTCTGAATCAGAGGCTGAGACGGTTCTGCGACCGTGTGGGCTGCAGATTACTCGACTTGCGCCATATGGTGGTTGGGTTTCGGGTTCCGCTGGATAGGTCAGGAGTCCACTACCCACAGCAGGCGGCTACACGGGTAGCATGGGTTGTGTGGCGTGGACTGGGCGGCTTTTTAGGTTAGATGGCCTCGGGCAAGTACAGAAAGGGCAACAGTCTCAAAGGGTGCGGGGCAAAGTAAGGACATGCGGGGACCAAGCAGCAATCGGTATTGTAATTGTAAACTGTCGAAGCTGCGTTTGCCGGCCTGAGTGGCCGTGCGGTTCTAGGCGCTACAGTCTGGAACCGAGCGACCGCTACGGTCGCAGGTTCCAATCCTGCCTCGGGCATGGATGTGTGTGATGTCCTTAGGTTAGTTAGGTTTAATTAGTTCTAAGTTCTAGGCGACTGATGACCTCAGAAGTTAAGTCGCAAAGAGCTCAGAGCCATTTGAACCATTTTGAAGCTGCGTTGGTAAAGTACCGGAACTTCATGCGCTGATAGAAAGCGCCGAAGCTGAAATCGTTATAGGTACGGAAAGCTAGCTGAAGCCATAGATAAATTCTGCCGAAATTTTTACAGAGGCACAGACGGTGTTTAGAAAGGTTAGATTGCACGCAACCGGTGGTGGCGTGTTTGTCGCTGTTAGTAGTAGTTTATCGTGTAATGAAATAGAAGTCGATAGTTCCTGTGAATTATTATGGGTGGAGGTTATACTCAACAACCGAGCTAGGTTAATAATTGGCTCCTTTCATCGACCTCCCGAAAAATGAGCGTGTTTAAAAGTGGAGTCAGTAATTTGTTCACAAACTTGACAACATGCGGGACTGCTCCTACCGCGTGGGACGAGCCAACTGTGCCGGCTCTTGCGAAAGCGGCGCGCCGCTGCCCGTTCATTAGCGACTATTTACAGTACAGCCCTCCCTCCCTCCCTCCCTCTCTCTCAGTCCTTTTCACCTGCCACAGCCCTGTCCCGCTTTCCTAGTCGCTAGCGGGATTACTCCCGTTCACTACCTTACCGGCACTACCATTAAGAGTTGCTTACCCTGCATCATTTCTACAGAAGTTGATGACAAAAGATTCAGTGTCAAGGAGGCATGTAATAAACGCCAAATTGGAGTAGATAACGAAATCGCTTCAGCGCCACAACGAAAGTGATTAGGAATAATTTTATTTGCATTATGTATGTAAGGCAAACTTACGCAGAAGGTGTTACGTCAAAGTACAAGTTTCAAAACACAATAAAAGCAAAACAGTAACATTTCGAACATAATTAACAAGATCTCCACCACGGGAAACTAGCTACATGTACAATATCTTACATGACAGCCAGAGCACATAGCAAAATATTATAAAAATTTACTCCACTGCACGTAATTATTTACATAAATCACTGCAATAATACTGCTTGTAATGTCGAGTAACAATTATCCATCCTCCTCATGTTTATCAAGCATTTGATTTCGACTGATAGGTAAATGTCTTTTCTAGACCGTTACGTCCATTTCGATAACAACTATAGGCATCGTTGTTGTTCTACCTCTACATCTGCGTAAATACTCCCGAAGCCACCTGACGCTGTGTGTGGCTGAAGATACTTCTGATACCATTCACGAATGGCGCGTGGGAATAACGATTTACGGTAAGCCTCTGTATTAGCTCTAATATCTCCGATTTTCTCGTTGTGGTAATTTCACAAGACGGACGTTATCTCACGTTGATAAGGAAGCACGTTGTAAGTTATTTCTTTACTGCATAAATAATTACATTTCCTTAAAATTATTCCTATAAATATCAGTCTGGCATATACTTTTCCTACTCTCCACCAGCTATTTCCAGTAAATTGGCAATATGTTACACTTATTTACATTCGGGGTCAACTGCCAGTCCCTTCATCAATCCTCTATAGGTCCTTCTGGGTATCGCAACTGGTTTCTGGTGTTGCTGCCTTCTCATAGACGACCACATCATTTGTCAACAGCCTTAAAGCCCTTTCTACCAGAACATTTACACTGATCAGCCAAAACATTAAGACCATTGTCCACCGCGAGGTTGGATGTCGCCCGGTGGCGTTGCGGGAACGTGACGCGGTAAAGAAAAAATATAAGTGGATCAAAGACAGCTGGAAAATCATTCTAGCGACGACAGGGGAGCCAGTGGAGAAATCTACTGACATAAGCCACTTTCACAAAGGTGAATTTATTATTACCCAGAGCCTGCGAACGAGTATCTCGGAAACAGCGTAGCTGGTCGAATGTTCACGTGCTTCTGTAGTGGGCGTCCTTGGGAAGCGGTAGAACGACAGTGAATCTACCACTAGGCGATATGTGGTTGGACGTCCACGACTCTTCACAGAACGTGGGGTTTGGAGGCTTGCCTGCTCTGTAAAGTAGGATAGGTTTCGATTTGTGGAATATCTGCCGAAAGAGCAGAATGCTGATGCACGCGTAAATGTTTCGGAGCACACCGTTCATCGTACACTGTTGGACAGGAGTTCCACAGCAGACGTCACCCAAGAGTTCACAACGACATCGTCAATTAAGATTGCAGTGGCCACGGGATCCTCGAGATTTCACCGTCGGTCAACGCAAACGTGTCGTCTCGTTGAATGAATCAGGTTTTTGATACACCATGTTGTCTCCAGTAACGCCGTCACCCAAGCGCACGGCGGTTTGAAATTTGTACAGTGCCAAGGACAGAGGCTGGTGGGAGCAATACTGTGCTATGGGAGACATTCTGCTACGTTATCTTGGGACCTGTGGTACTAATCTAAGACACGCTGACAGTTGTGGACCACAGGCACCCCTTCATGCTTGATGTCTTCTCCGCCGGCGATGTCATCTTCCAACAGGATAATGATCCATGTCTGAGAGCCAGAACCGTGCAACACTGTTTTGAGGAGCATGATAGTGTACTCACGTCGATGTCTTGGCCACGAAATTTGTTATAACTAAATCCAGTGGAACGCATTTGGGTCGCTGTCAGTGGCCATCAGCGCGTACAAAAATGAGAGGCCCGCTGTTTAAGGAAATTATGTGACTTGTGCTTGGACATCTGGTGCGACAAACCTACCAAGAAACTGTCGAATCCTTGATACGCAGATTATTTGATGCGTTGCTTTGCAAAGATGGACCAACAAGTTATTAAGCAGGGGGTCAAAATATTTTGGCTCGTCGGTGTACATACATTGCGAACAGAAACAGTCCTATCAAACTTCCTCGGGGTACTCGCAAATTTATCTTTACATCTGTTGTTTTTATTTCATTCTCCTTTTTTTACTGACGTCTTCCAGTAAGTCATCGTCTAGGTCTTTTCTTATACCTTGAAATCCAAGACACAACTTCCTTTCTTCGTTTACTATCGATTCATCTGCACACCAGCTGCCTTACAAAGTGTATCACGCAGACAGTTCATAAAGACGCTTACCTTGTGTGGACGAGCACTGACCTGCTGAAAAAGTCACGACGATACTGTTATATGAGAGCTAACACATAGGGACGCAGGGTGTCCGTGACGTACTTATGGTGGCAGAGTTCATTCGATCACCACCATCAGCGACCTGAAGTCATACCCGACAGCTTACCTGACCATGACACAATACATTAGCAGACTTGAATCTCACATCTCTCCCGGTTCTAGGCGCTACAGTCTGGAGCCGCGCGGCCGCCACGATCGCAGGTTCGAATCCTGCCTCGGGCATGGATATGTGTGATGTCCTTAGGTTAGTTAGGTTTAAGTAGTTCTAAGTTCTAGGGGACTGACAGATAAGTCCTATAGTGCTCAGAGCCATTTGAACCATTTGACCTCCCTCCCCCCCCCCCACCCCACCCCCCCCCCACCCCCTCCCACGGCTCGCCGCCATACTCGCCCACGACGGTCATCAGCGGTAGTGCTGCACTGCGATTCATTGCTGAACGCATTTTGACGTCATTCATAATCGATACATGCATCGCGGTAAGGGCACCAATCTATACACACCCTACTGTGTTATGCTGTTCAGGGTAATTCTCTTGCCCTACTGCACCTAGCCACCGACCAATGGTGCGGGATGACAGAATATTGCAGGGAGCCCGTTAATTTGTTCTAGGATGGCAAGGGCAGATGCAAATGCAGTTTACAGCGAGCTTGGTGTATAAAACAGTCATTCTCCCTTGTGGTAGCCAGACGTGGTTGACTGGAACCTTCGACGAGCAGGCCTGCCTTCACGTTCCCATGCAGTCGAACGCCGGGTCACTGTCAAATCCGAACGTCCCGCAAGCTTGGATATTGCACGATTCGACCTGCCGGCGAGGTGCAGACCCACAATGAGGCCAGTTTCAAATTCATACAGGTGCTGATAACGCTATCTTACTCGAGTACGTGGTACCTCTGCGTCCTTCACAGTGATCATTCAATATTTGATGCTTGTATACACTACTGGGCCTGGCAGAAACACTAAACACCAACAATACTAAAGCATTGTGACGGCCATTGTATCTGTCACAGAGGATCGCTGTACTAACAGTTGACATACACACTGACGTTTTGAAGTGTGCGTGTCATCTTGGTCATTGCAGCATTGTTAACTCATTACTTTCATACATCGATATGCGCACATCTCAGAGCAAGCCATGTTGATCCGCGATCTTTGGTTGTGTTGTTACACCATCTCCGCCTGAGGGCGTTCAAAGAGAGAGCATTATTACAGGGTGGGGCAAATAAAAGTTCCAGGGTACAAAGAAACACAACAGGAAAGGAAATACAGTAGTATTAACCTGACTATAGCAGATGCTGAAAGTGAGCACCATTCATCTCTTGGCACTTTTTGGGCCGTATTCGCCAAGCTACTGAAGGCGGATCGAAAGTGGACTACTGGAATTGCTGCAGTCTCATCCGAAATTTTCTGCTGCAGTTCTTGAATACTATGAGGATTGTTGCGATACACCTTAGACTTGAAGGCTCATCGCACAAAGTAATCGCACACTGACGGATCAGTTGACCTGGTTCGCCATCTAGGAAAGCGAGCAGACTGACCTCTGCTAACAACTCTGTGAGGCATGAAGATTGCCGCTCGGGGTAGCCGCACGGTCTTGGCGTCTTGTAACGGTCCGCGCGGCTCCTTCCGTCGGAGGTTCGAATCCTCCCTCGGGCATGGGTGTGTTTTTTTTCCGTAGCGTCAGTTTGCTTAAGTTAGAGTAAGTAGTGTGTAAGCCTAGGGACTCAGCCACCCGTGGTCCAGGGGTAGCGTCTTTGATTCGTAATCAAAACGTCTTCGGTCCCGGGTTCGATCCCCGCCACCGCCTAAATTTTGATAAATAATCAGCATTGGTGGCCGAAGACTTCCGGCATAAGAAGTCAACCTCATTCTGCCAACGGCCTTGTCAAAGAGGGCGGAGGAGCGGATAGAGGTTCAGGGCACTCTCTGTCCTAGGGGTGGGAAATTGCCCCTAAAGGCGGAAGAATCAGCAATGATCAACGACATGAGGATGCAGAAGGCAATGGAAACCACTGCATTAAAGACACGTAACGTGTATCCACAGGACATGTGGCCTGCAATTGAAGAAGTGTCAAAGTGGCAAAAGATTCCGGAATAGTCCCCCATTCGGATCTCTGGGAGGGGACTGCCAAGGGGGAGGTTACCATGAGAAAAAGATTGAATAATCAACGAAAGGATAACGTTCTACGAGTCGGGGCGTGGAATGTCAGAAGCTTGAACGTGGTAGGGAAACTAGAAAATCTGAAAAGGGAAATGCAAAGTCTCAATCTAGATATAGTAGGGGTCAGTGAAGTGAAGTGGAAGGAAGACAAGGATTTCTGGTCAGATGAGTATCGGGTAATATCAACAGCAGCAGAAAATGGTATAACAGGCGTAGGATTCGTTATGAATAGGAAGGTAGGGGAGAGGGTGTGTTACTGTGAACAGTTCAGTGACCAGGTTGTTGTAATCAGAATCGCCAGCAGACCAACACCGACAACGATAGTTCAGGTATACATGCCGACGTCGCAAGCTGAAGATGAAGAGATAGAGAAAGTGTATGAGGATATTGAAAGGGTAATGCAGTATGTAAAGGGGGACGAAAATCTAATAGTCATGGGCGACTGGAATGCAGTTGTAGGGGAAGGAGTAGAAGAAAAGGTTACAGGAGAATATGGGCTTGGGACAAGAAATGAAAGAGGAGAAAGACTAATTGAGTTCCGTAACAAGTTTCAGCTAGTAATAGCGAATACCCTGTTCAAGAATCACAAGAGGAGGAGGTATACTTGGAAAAGGCCGGGAGATACGGGAAGATTTCAATTAGATTACATCATAGTCAGACAGAGATTCCGAAATCAGATACTGGATTGTAAGGCGTACCCAGTAGCAGATATAGACTCAGATCACAATATAGTAGTGATGAAGAGTAGGCTGAAGTTCAAGACATTAGTCAGGAAGAATCAATAAGCAAAGAAGTGGGATACGGAAGCACTAAGGAATGACGAGATACGTTTGAAGTTCTCTAACGCTATAGATACAGCAATAAGGAATAGCGCAGTAGGCAGTACAGTTGAAGAGAAATGGACATCTCTAAAAAGGGCCATCACAGAAGTTGGGAAGGAAAACATAGGTACAAAGAAGGTAGCTGCGAAGAAACCATGGGTAACAGAAGAAATACTTCAGTTGATTGATGAAAGGAGGAAGTGCAAACATGTTCCGGGAAAATCAGGAATACAGAAATACAAGTCGCTGAGGAATGAAATAAATAGGAAGTGCAGGGAAGCTAAGACGAAATGGCTGCAGGAAAAATGTGAAGACATCGAAAAAGATATGATTGTCGGAAGGACAGACTCAACATACAGGAAAGTCAACGGTAGTAAGATTAAGAGTGAAACGGGAATTCCACTGTTAAATGCAGAGGAGAGAGCAGATACGTGGAAAGAATACATTGAAAGCCTCTATGAGGGTGAAGATTTGTCTGATATGATAGAAGAAGAAACAGGAGTCGATTTAGAAGAGATAGGGGATCCAGTATTAGAATCGGAATTTAAAAGAGCTTTGGAGGACTTACGGTCAAATAAGGCAGAAGGGATAGATAACATTCCACCAGAATTTCTAAAATCATTGGGGGAAGTGGCAACAAAACGACTATTCACGTTGGTGTGTAGAATATATGAGTCTGGCGACATACCATCTGACTTTCGGAAAAGCACCATCCACACAATTCCGAAGACGGCAAGAGCTGACAAGCGCGAGAATTATCGCACACTCAGCTTAACAGCTCATACATCGAAGCTGCTTACAAGAATAATACAAAGAAGACTGGAAAAGAAAATTGAGAATGCGCTAGGTGACGATCAGTTTGGCTTTAGGAAAAGTAAAGGGACGAGAGAGGCAATTCTTCCGTTACGGCTAATAATGGAAGCAAGGCTAAAGAAAAATCAAGACACTTTCATAGGATTTGTCGACATGGAAAAAGCGTTCGACAATATAAAATGGTGCAAGCTGTTCGAGATTCTGAAAAAAGTAGGGGTAAGCTATAGGAAGAGACGGGTGATATACAACATGTACAACAGCCAAGAGGGAATAATACGAGTGGACGATCAAGAACGAAGTGCTCGTATTAAGAAGGGTGTAAGACAAGGCTGTAGCCTTTCGCCCCTACTTTTCAATCTGTACATCGAGGAAGCAATGATGGAAATAAAAGAAAGGTTCAGGAGTGGAATTAAAATACAAGGTGAAAGGATATCAATGATACGATTCGCTGATGACATTGCTATCCTGAGTGAAAGTGAAGAAGAATTAAATGATCTGCTGAACGGAATGAACAGTCTAATGAGTTTGCGAGTAAATCGGAGAAAGACGAAAGACGAAAGTAATGAGAAGTAATAGAAATGAGAACAGCGAGAAACTGAACATTAGGATTGATGGTCACGAAGTCAATGAAGTTAAGGAGTTCTGCTACCTAGGCAGTAAAATAACCAATGACGGACGGAGCAAGGAGGACATCAAAAGCAGACTCGCTATGGCAAAAACGGCATTTCTGGCCAAGAGAAGTCTACTAATATCAAATACCGGCCTTAATTTGAGGAAGAAATTTCTGAGGAGGTACGTCTGGAGTACAGCATTGTATGGTAGTGAAACATGGACTGTGGGAAAACCGGAACAGAAGAGAATCGAAGCATTTGAGATGTGGTGCTATAGACGAATGTTGAAAATTAGGTGGACTGATAAGGTAAGAAATGAGGAGGTTCTACGCAGAATCGGAGAGGAAAGGAATATGTGGAAAACACTGATAAGGAGAAGGGACAGGATGATAGGACATCTGCTAAGACATGAGGGAATGACTTCCATGGTACTAGAGGGAACTGTAGAGGGCAAAAACTGTAGAGGAAGACAGAGATTGGAATACGTCAAGCAAATAATTGAGGACGTAGGTTGCAAGTGCTACTCTGAGATGAAGAGGTTAGCACAGGAACGGAATTCGTGGCGGGCCGCATCAAACCAGTCAGTAGACTGATGACCAAGAAAAAAAAAAAAAAGCTTAGGGACCGATGACCTAAAGCACTTTGGTCCCATAAGATCTTACCACAAATTTACAAATTTTTGCATGAAGATTGTGTAAATGTGCTCCAAGGTTCGGCCGGCTGTATCGGCAGTTGCTCTAGCATGCTGGAAGTAACTGCAGATCTTTTCCTCTTCTGTTGATGCATACATTCACGTCCAGTCGTATCCACTAGTCCGGGACATTTTTGTTTATCCCATCCTGTTTCCGTTGACGTGTATAGGGAAGCAGACATGGATCTGAATGGTCACGAAATTTTTATCTGGAATTGAGCGGTTGAGTATTGAGATTTACTGTAAATGATTCAATAAGATGATGATGAGAGTGTTTATTGATTTTGAAGAGTTTTGATTTAAGGTAAATTTGCTCTGCATAAATGCACGTAGCTGTAAAATAAATTGTTGTACGGAAATTTGATTGAAACAAGCCTCATGGATTTCTCGTAACTAGTGAACTTAGTCCCCCCCCCCCCCCCTGCACACACACACACACATACATATAAATTTCTGGGTAGATTAATCTCTGTGTAAAGTAAAATTTTTGAATAATCATCCTGTTAAAAAAATATTTTTTTATAAAATCAATGTTGTTCAGGATCTTGAAATTCAAGCTATAAAGTAATTCTTTGCAATGAAACCGTTTCAGAAAAAAATCATTTGTAGATCATTAGCAAACTGAATTATTCCCATGCAAGAAATACTGTGTTGCTTATGTCCGCATTGCACGTGGTCGTACACACGCTTTTGAGTATCACTTTTAATTTACCGTTTAATACAGCTTTGCTGTGGCGCTGTTTGCTGTGCTCCGCTTTCTACAGAAAACTTTTACTGTAACGAGGCAAGTGCAAGAATAGGTCAGGGCCATAGTCATGCGGCTACGCTGTACATAAAGAACAATGTCACAACACTGTTAGTCATTGGTTAGGTCAGATAGCTTATACCCAGTTTGAAAGCTATTTTCTTATCATACAAAACACATTTCAGTGAACACTGTGATATATCCATGTATAAAACATATTTCCCATTCTGAGTTAGGTTTCACAAGTTAGGTACGTAAATCGGTAGTTGACTTTCATGAAAGTAATTTGGGTAATTTTTTCAGACAAGATTTGGTAATTCATTTGATATGCAATGTTCATTTGTTTTATGATCATTCGACTGCGCAATACAGGTGTTAAGTTATCACATTTTTCAGTTACTAGTTTGGAGAACTTACAATACACACACACACACACACACACACACACACACACAAAATAGTCCTTTTTAACAAAAAAGATACAACTTATGTAAAGTTATATTGACATCCGTCCATATCTTCTAGCTGCTTCACTTATTTTGTAAGGTGATCTGCCACAAATGTGATATCATCTTCATTATTTCTACGACTATTTGTTCCATTACAGTGTCACCTAGACCAGTTTGATCGGTTTCCCGACAGACGCCTTTCCAATATTCCTTAAGCAGTCCTCAGTTTGTGAGTGGTTGGAGTAGTAACAGTCTGATCCCACTGTCATAAATCAAAATAAATTAAACACACTGACTCTAAACTTTTCTTTGGAGCCACTTCAGAATATTAGTTTTGCAAACCCTGTCTACTTAAGCTGCAGCGAACCAGGTCCTTTTTACTCCTCTGTTTATTTGCTTTCTGTGCGTTCCACCATTGTTCTCAACTGCTCGAAATATTAAAACCCCTTAATAGCTCTATGGTTTATTATTGATATACATAATTTTCTTTTTTAAATGTTACGTGTACTTTATTTTAGTCTTATTCCAGACATTCCCAGCACTGCATTAAAATATGATGTATAAAGTCCTTCCATTCGTTGTTGGAGGTTACGTACACTAGAGGCAAGTAGTACAACATCCAAAAACACGAGCCTGGGTCATATCAGTACAGTGATGTGCCACACCTTAATGACCACCTTCTTAATAGTGTGTTGGTCCACTCATGGAACGCAGTACGGAAGCTGTTCTGCGTGGCATGGATTCGACAAGTCGTTGGTGACTTCTGAAGGAATGTGCCATCAGGTGTTTACGCACGGGTCACTTAATTATAGAAACTTATGGGTAATATTGTACTCTTTTGTCACATATGCACATACTGCCGCCTATCCTACTTTACAGAGGGATTAAGCGTCCAACGCCCACGTTGAGGCGTGGACGTCCAATATGTTGTCGCCTACTCTTGGTTCCGACGTCGTTCAACCATAGACTGTAATGTCATGAAATGGTCGGTGACACTCGCCGATTGTAATCGCCGATACGGTGTCTGTACAAGGCGTTCATAGGCTCTAAGCACTGTGAGACTTAACATCTGAGATCAACACTCCCCTGGACTTAGAACTACTTAAACCTAACTAAGGACATCACACACATCCATGCCCGAAGCAGGATTCGAACTTGCGACCGTAGCGGTCGCTCGGCTCCAGACTGTAGCGCCTAGAACCGCTCGGCCACTCCGGCCGGCCTCTTCAGTAACATCGTGGGCCGCTTTGCGACTGCTGGAGGCACGTGTGTCTCGAAGGGCTCTGTCAGCTTCCTTAACAAGTCAAGATACTCCGGAATTCTGTGGCGCAGAGCCTTGTGGAGCCCGTAATGAGTTGGTGACATTGCAGCGGGCTATTACAGGAATGTTGTCAATTCTTCTGCACTCTGGCAGCCTGTGACCGCAACGTTATATATGATTGGTCCTGAGAGCTAAGCTAAGGTCCAGCCACTCTCTTTTTCCGGGTTCTGCAGAAGCCGGTGAGAATTAGTGTACTCATTAAGCTGTTCGCGTGTCCTGGTTACTTTTGAAATCCGAATTATATTGTTAATCCCGTGTCAGATTTTGAACAGTTCATGACCTCAAGATGGTCACGTTTTGTTAAGTTTTAAATCAGTAGCTGTTGTGTGTAACAGATACCACTAATTCGGTCCTTGTATAGTGTGAAATTGCCTAATCTTAAATTTTGTGTATGTGGGTTGCTTGTGATAACGAATTTATATTTCAGGTATTTCTGTACAAATGTTCTGTTCTGTTTAATGAACTGTGAAAACCACATTTATACGTATGTTTAAAAGAAAAAAAGAAAAAGAAAAACGCGCGGAACAGCTATTTGAGAATGGGGCTAGTGCCCGTGCGTTATTGTTTGGATCTAGACCCGTAAGTTAAGTAACCTGTTTTTTTTTTTTTTTAATTTGTCATCCTGTTGTAAATTACTAAGTTGTAATTATTGTTTCGCTATTTAAATTCTGTACCCTGTGGGGGCTGTTAGTTACAGAAATTTGCTGTTTAGTTTCAAGTGTCATTATTGTTTTTTGAAAGGTCTGGTTGAATTGAGTACCTTGAAATACAAATAATCGGCTCTTAAATACGGTATAGACAGCATTCTGAAAATTTTGTGTGCCATTGATTAATATAATTTCGCATTTTTGTACTCAGGCTTTAAACTTTAAGAATTGTTCAAAAATTGAAGCTATTTAACTACTGTTGTGTTTCGTTTTAATCTGTTCACATCACTGAACTTTGGCATAACGCCGTTTACAAGGTTTAACAATTTTGCATTATAGTTGCATGTTCATATAAGCCTGATGAGATGCAAATATTGTTACTGGATTACATCAGAATTTTGTAACTACAGTTACGTTGTTCGCCACTATGTTTAACTTCTATATTAAGTGGATCTGTCATTTTATAGTTGTTATCTAAAGTCTTAGAAATTCATTTGAATTGTGCCACCTTCTCTTTTCCTAGACTACAGGCGGTACGTAAAATTTGAGGTTACAACTTGGTTTCATGTGGATCACCATCAGACGGTTAAACTTTTCTTTCTTATAGTATGAAGTCATCAGAAATTGTAATATGAATTGCAAAGCATGTGTTATTCATTCTGTGAAAGTTAAAACAAGTTTTAGGGTTTTAATATTGAAGTTTGAATTTCTCTTCAATAAATTACTTTCAGCTAAATGCGTAAAGTAGCTTCGGCCCAGCTTTTTAGCACTTCCTTCCTGATCCTACCGGTTCAGTTTCGATAATTTGAGTGTGAGTCGATGGCTGCTATTCGATCTTGCCGAGACAGTCTTCTCGATACCTCTGACTTTCTCGTTGTCTTGTTGTTGTTGTTGTTGTTGTTGTCTTCAATCCTGAGAGTGGTTTGATGCAGCTCTCTATGCTACTCTATCCTGTGCAAGCTTCTTCATCTTACTGCAACCTACATCCTTCTGAATCTGCTTAGTGTATTCATCTCTTGGTCTCCCTCTACGATTTTTACCCTCCACACTGCCCTCCAATGCTAAATTTGTGATCCCTTGATGCCTCAGAACATGTCCTACCAACCGGTCCCTTCTTCTTGTTAAGTTGCGCCACAAACTCCTCTTCTCCCCAATTCTATCCAATACCTCCTCATTCGTTATATGATCTACCCATCTAATCTTCAGCATCCTTCTGTAGCACCACATTTCGAAAGCTTCTATTCTCTTCTTGTCAAACTATTCATCCTCCATCTTTCACTTCCATACATCGCTACACTCCATACAAATACTTTCAGAAATGACTTCCTCACACATAAATCAATACTCGATGTTAACAAATTTCTCTACTTCAGAAACGCTTTCCTTGCCATTGCCAGTCTACATTTTATATCCTCTCTACTTCGACCATCATCAGTTATTTTGCTCTCCAAATAGCAAAACTCCTTTACTACTTTAAGCGCCTCATTTCCTAATCTAATTCCCTCAGCATCACCCGACTTAATTCGACTACATTCCATTATCCTCGTTTTGCTTTTGTTGATGTTCGTCTTATATCCTCCTTTCAAGACACTGTCCATCCCGTTCAACAGCTCTTCCAAGTCCTTTGCTGTCTCTGACAGAATTACAATGTCATCAGCGAACCTCAATGTTTTTATTTCTTCTCCATGGACTTTAATACCTACTCCGAATTTTTGTTTTGTTTCCTTTACTGCTTGCTCAGTATACAGATTGAAAAACATCGGGGAGAGGCTATAACCCTGTCTCACTCCCTTCCCAACCACTGCTTCCCTTTCATGTCCCTCGACTCTTATAACTGCCATCTGGTTTCTGTACAAATTGTAAATAGCCTTTCGCTCCCTGTATTTTACCCCTGCCACCTTTAGAATTTGAAAGAGAGAGTCCAGTCAACATTGTCGAAAGCTTTCTCTAAGTCTACAAATGCTAGAAACGTAGGTTTGCCTTTCCTTAATCTATTTTCTAAGATAAGTCGTAGGGTCAGTATTGCCTCACATGTTCCAACAATTCTGCGGAATCCAAACTGATCTTCGCCGAGGTCGGCTTCTACCAGTTTTTCCATTCGTCTGTAAAGAATTCGTGTTAGTATTTTGCAACTGTGACTTATTAAACTGATAGTTCGGTAATTTTCACATCTGTCAACACCTGCTTTCTTTGGGATTGGAATTATTATATTCTTCCTGAAGTCCGCGGGTATTTAGCCTGTCTCATACATCTTGCTCACCAGATGGTAGAGTTTTGTTAGGATTGGCTCTCCCACGGCCGTCAGTAGTTCTAATGGAATGTTGTCTACTCCCGGGGCCTTGTTTCGACTCAGGTCTTTCAGTGCTCTGTCAAACTCCTCACGCAGTATCATATCTCCCATTTCATCTCCATCTACATCCTCTTCCATCTCCATAATACTGTCCTCAAGTACCTTGCCCTTGCATAGACCCTCTATATATTCCTTCTACCTTTCTGCTTTCCCCTCTTTGCTTAGAACTGGGTTTCCATCTGATCTCTTGATATCCATACAAGTGGTTCTCTTTTCTCCAAAGGTCTCATTAATTTTCCTGTAGGCAGTATCTATCTTACCCCTAGTGAGATAAGTCTCTACATCCTTACATATGTCCTCTAGCCATCCCTACTTAGCCATTTTGCACTTCCTGTCGATCTCATTTTTGAGACGTTTGTATTCCTTTTCGCCTGCTTCATTTACTGCATTTTTATATTTTCTCCTTTCATCAATTAAATTCAATATTTCTTCTGTTACCCAATGATTTCTACTAGCACTCGTCTTTTTACCTTCTTGATCCTCTGCTGCCTTCACTACTTCATCCCTCAGACCTACCCATTCTTCTTCTACTGTATATCTTTCCCCCATTCCTGTCAATTGTTCCCTTACGCTCTCCCTGAAACTCTGTACAACCTCTGGTTTTTTCAGTTTATCCAGGTCCCATCTCCTTAAATTCCCACCTTTTTACAGTTTCTTCAGTTTTAATCTACAGTTCATAACCAGTAGATTCTGGTCAGAGTCCACATCTGCCCCTGGAAACGTCCTACAATTTAAAACCTGGTTCCTAAATCCCTGTCTTACCTTTATATAAAAATATCTGATACCTTCTAGTATCTCCAGGATTCTTCCATGTATACAACCTTCTTTTATGATTCTTGAACCAAGATGATTAAGTTATGCTCTGTGCAAAATTCTATCAGACGACTTCCTCTTTCATTTCTTAGCCCCAATCCATATTCACCCACTATGTTTCCTTCTCTCCCTTTTCCTACTCTCGAATTCCAGTCACCCATGCCTATTAAATTTTCGTCTCCCTTCACTACCTGAATAATTTCTTTTATCTCATCATACATTTCATCAATTTCATCATCATCTGCAGAGCTAGTTGGCATATAAACTTGTCCTACTGTAGTAGGCATGGGCTTCGTGTCTATCTTGGCCACAATAATGCGTTCACTATGCTGTAGCTTACCCGCACTCCTATTTTTTTATTGATTATTAAACCTACTCCTTCATTACCCCTACTTGATTTTGTATTTATAACCCTGTATTCACCGGACCAAAAGTCTTGTTATCACACGGAAACCCCATGATATTCCAACACGAGCCTTAATCAGCCTTTCCATTCCTCCTTCTGCCTATGCTCTGGCTAGCAGTCAGCGAAATGCCGACACCTGCGTAAGTAAGATGGTGGCTCTTGGTTATCTAAGCCTTCATGTCTCTAACTATCCTTTCTGAGGATGTGTTTTCCCTTGATGAATTTGTTTTTTCCTAGTGCAATCCAAGCCACCTCTTATGTTACATTACATATATTTCATTCGGTCCAGAAGGAATACGTGGTATTCACCAGGTACAGGTTTACCTGTTTCACCGGTAACAATCAGGAGAATCCCTTTTGCATCCCAGAAAACTCTGCCCGTGACATTTTCAGCAAATGAAAACTGAATTTCATTTCACCTTCCCTTTCTTGACTGGTGTTTCGTTTGTGGCGTGAGTTGGAAGGTACAAATCTCATCCACTGTAACAACCGGCTCATAAAATTGGTTGGATTGTTTTTAAACAGTCCAGACATTATTGAATTATCATTTTTCACATTCGCAATTTACAAGAATGTAACAAATGCAACGCCCGTGTTGCACAAAGATGTTTCATGTAAAATGTTGTGTGTTGTTCTTTCTGAGATAATTGTGCCACAGATTACATATGCTCTCTGTACTCCAATTTTATGTCGTTTCAGCTTCTCGACGCATCCATCTACGATTGTACTTTTGAAAGAGCAGGCGGGTATCACGTTCGAGAGAAGTAGCATCACGGTGTGGTTCAACCGCGCTTCCTTCGCCAGATGAAAGTGAAAGTTTAGGAGCATTTCCATTAAAGTCAATTGTAAGAGAAAGGACTGAAATGTAAGGCGGTTGAATTAAATAATCGCATGATTTAAATCGTTTTAATAGTGTAGGTACCTTTAGGTACCTTTGGTAAGTGCTTGATTTGTCTCTTATGCTGTATTACACCCAATGATCCATTACAGCTGTTTGCTTGGATGGACATAATTTAACGATGTACGAGATTAGCTCACTTACCCTCCGAAACTTTGAGGAGTGTATTTCACAAAACATGTACCATCAGTTTTAGTTTTATATCACAAGGTACATTGATCCCTTTCTTACTACAAGGGTTGTCCAGAAATTAAGTTCTGATCCGACATGAAATGGAAACCACAGTGAAAATCAGAAATGTTTTATTTTCAACACTTAGCTACATCTCCCACCTACTTCTCTACGTGGCTGCCTCTCCGATTTAGACCTGTGTCGTAGCGTTGTACGAACTTTCTAATACCCTCGTCATATAAGGTAGTTTCCACCAATTCTTTACGCTGGTTTGGCGCTCGTTGTCTGTGCCAAAATGTTGTTTTCATAGCAAGTGATTCATGTGATCAGAGATGAGGAACAAAGGGAGCCACGTCTTGGCTGTGTGGTGAGTGATGAAACACTTCCCCTCGACAACGCTGCAGGAAATTCATGGCAATTACGTTGTGTGGGGTTACATTAAACGAGGGAAAATCTACCGGCAGGCACTGATTACTTGGCGGGAGGCACTATTTTCCAGGCGTCTTTACACGCTCACAATACACTCAGAACTTCAAAGTGCAATATGATGCGATCGACGGGAATACTAGAGACACTGCCCAACACATCTGTCTAATATTTCACCGCATTTTCACTGTGTTTTGCACGCTCCTCGTATTTTCACACATAGATGCTTCCCTAGAAACCACGTAATAATATTACGTTTGTCGTAACTATACACTAAAGTTTTTCTTAAGATTCTGGTCACAATTAATGTCAACGTCATCATCATGACGAAAACTTACACTGCTGAAGTGGATATTTAACTGTACGGTACTGTTTTGAAGAATGCGTCATTTATTGATGTGTCATGCGGCAGGAGTGAATTTATTCTGCACTCACCGCTTTCCTGGACTGACTGCGTAAAAGTCATACCCATTCTGTCTATAACAATGACTCCTATGCAGTTTTATCATTTTCATTGAAACAATATTCTGTGTACATCGTAAGAACTAAAATTACGTGCGACCTTTGCCAAGTTTTGTATGCTATGAAGTGATCATATTGTAAGGATAGGTATCTTTACGATGTTCATCTGATCAAGTTTCGTACAGCCTGAACGTCGTTTAACACAGACTCATATCGATTACTAAATACTAAAAAGTGCCCATCTGTTGTACATGCACTGAAATTTCTTAAATATTGTATTGTACTCAATATTCAACCGGGGGCCTAGAAACGACGGAGATGCTTCTTCCCGCCGTAGCCCTCAGTGGTTCAAACCCCCACACCCACCCCACAGCAGACTACAGCAGTCCACCCACCACACCGCCGCCCCACACCGAACCCAGGGTTAGCGGGAAGGCGCGCCCGTTCCCGAAACCGCCCGGCGGATTAGTGTCGAGGTCCGGTGTGCTGGCCAGCCTGTGGATAGTTTTAGACGGTTTTCCATCTGCCTCCGCGAATGCGGGCTGGTTCCCCTTATTCCGCCTCAGTTACACAATGTCGTGGCGATTGCTGCACTCTACTACGCAAGCATTTGGGGTTACACTCGTCTGGTATGAGACGTACCCGTGGGAGGGGGGGGGGGGGGGGGGCACTGGGGGCTGAACCGCACTGTAACCCTGGTTCGGTGTGGGGCGACGGTGGGGTCAGGGCCAGCCCGCATTCGCCGAATCTGATGGAAAACCGCCTTAAAAACCATCCACAGGCTGATCGGCACACCGAACCTCGACACGTATCCGGTGGGAGGGTTCATGCCAGGAACCGGCACGCCTTCCCGCTCGGGAAGCAGCGTGTTAGATCGTGCGGCTAGCCAGGAGGGCATGCAAAATATCAGTTTTATTTTACTTTGTTACGTGTGTCATGGGTCGTTCTTTGATGCTCTTCCTTTGCATTTCAGATGAACATAGAGACATGCATACGATTCTTTACACCTCCTGTTCGTATCTATATTATTTGTTGTGTTCACAATGCATTACGAAATACATTTAAATGTTCCCAGAATGAGATTTTCACTCTGCAGCGGAGTGTGCGCTGATATGAAACTTCCTGGCAGATTAAAACTGTGTGCCCGACCGAGACTCGAACTCGGGACCTTTGCCTTTCGCGGGCAAGTGCTCTACCAACTGAGCTTCTGTAAAGTTTGGAAGGTAGGAGACGAGGTACTGGCAGAAGTAAAGCTGTGAGTACCGGGCGTGAGTCGTGCTTCGGTAGCTCAGTTGGTAGAGCACTTGCCCGCGAAAGGCATAGGTCCCGAGTTCGAGTCTCGGTCGGGCACACAGTTTTAATCTGCCAGGAAGTTTCACATTTAAATGTTCTCCTAATGTGATATTTAAAGTTCTCCTGTTTGCAATGTCACAAAAAAATAACCTTTTTAGTATACCTTTAGCGAAATCAAAAGTATGTGCATTACATTCTTCTTCAGTTGACATAATTTTTGTATTCCTACCACTTCATAAAATTTTTAAAACTTGGATTCGGTTTTCATTATTTATTTAAAAAAACACTAAAGGCAAAAAGGTACACAATGGAACTGTAAACGTCATAAAACAAATTTCGGACTTGGTTCTCTATAACTTCAAAACTAATTGACTGTTATAAGGGAAATATATTTAATGCCATGTGGTGAATGAAAATTTATCGATGGACGTTGTTTAGTTCCACTGTGAAAGATAATATGTTTTTATTGAGATGTAGACAAAAATTGACTTGGTTCATTTCAGCTCTGAACCCTCCAAATATTTCAGCAACTTTGAATGAATTTCCATTTCTATTTTATCTTCTAAAGTAAGCTGTTTTATGACGAGACAGTATTCTACTTTATCCATTTGAACGAAAAGGAAGTAACACTGAAATGTAAAGAACTATGTTCTGCACTTAAGTCTGACACTTTTACGCAACTGCTCAGTATGCACCAATACAGCAGGAATCAAACGTAGTCGCTACCAGCACCATCTCTATGTCAGGCCGAGAGGTTATTCCCCTCGCCTTCGACTCCTACTGTGCGTAACTGTTTGTACAGGCAAAGATCCGCTAAAGAAGTCAACTGTTGAAAGCCTTAGGAAAGAGGGTAAAATTATCAAGATAGCTTTGTTGGTTCTGCTGAACCGGAAAAAGCATTAAAAGAAATGTCTCAAATTCTCAGAAAGATATGTACACGCTGTAGTCAATGATCGGCATTATTGATTATGTCTGAGATCCAACAGGGAACTATCAGAATGGGAGACCAACAGAAAAGCTTTAGAATTAAAACTGCACAAGGTAGGGATGCCGTCTCTCTTCACTACTGTTCAGTCTGTACGTCGAAGAGTCAGAGAAGGAAGGAAACGAAAGGTGCGGAAGTGGGATTAAAATTCAGGGAGGAAGGGTATCACGACAAAATTCACTGGTGATAGTCTAACGAACAAGCCATATGGACTGTGACTAAATCCAAGAAAAACGAAAGTATTGAGAAGCACCAGAAATGAGATTAGTGAAATAAGTAACATCGAAATTGTGGACCGTGGAGAAGATAAAGTGAAGGAATTCTGCTGTCTTGGTAGCCGAATAATACATTACACATTAAACTATGAAGTCACAGGAAAAAAGAGCTTTCACCAAAAGGAGTTTACTGTTATCAAACATAGGTCTCAATTTTGGAAAGAAATTTCTGTGAGTTTTTAGGTAGAACATAAAATACGCAAATATCGGGAAAGACGATAATCAAAGCGTTTGAGAGGTGGTGTTCTAGACTTTTTAGAAAGAAGGTGAAAATTAAGAGTACTGATAAGAAAGGAGGAGTTCTTGGAGAATCTGCAAGTAACCTGATTGTGTGGAAAAATTTAACAGGATGAAGGGAGAAGACGTGCAAAGACATTAGGGAATCACTTCCATAGTACTACAGGGAGCTGTAGCCCCCATAAATTATGAAAGAGAGAGAATGAAACACATAATTGATGGTGCTGTATGTATGTAAGCAATACTCTAAGATGAAGTACTGGCACAATACAAAAAATTTAACAAATAGCATCAAATAAGTCGAAGCACTGTTCCGTAGCGGTTACGTTCATTCTTGACAAACACAGCAAAAGTAAACATTAGTTGGCCGCGACGCCATGTTGACAGAAAGTCTCCTCGCCCTTTCTCCTTAAACGAGTAAGCCTTTGCAGAGGCATTGAGTCGCTAAAGAGGCTCACAGCAGTAACTTTTTTATTTATTTCGGTTCCAGCTGCCTATTTATTTAGGCAGTTACTTGTTATTTAATATAATTACAATTTCCTATTCATTTATTAGCAGCCAGACTCTGTGGCCGAGCGATTCTAGGTGCTTCACTCCGGAACCGCGCTGCCTCAACGGTCGCAGGTTTGAATCCTGCCTCGGGCAGGGATGTGTGTGATGACCTTATGTTAGTTAGGTTTAAGTAGTTCTAAGTCTAGGGGACTGATGACCGCAGATGTTAAGTCCTATAGAGCTCAGGGCCAATTGAACTTATTAGCAGTGTATTTTCGAGTCCTCTTACTATTGATTAGTTTCATCTATCAGTACAAATAACACGAACTTAAAACCTTCCTTATTTTGAGAATGTAATTGGCAGTCAGAGTCCACTTGAGTAAATTTTATGGGTTTCATCATTAGAAATAAGTAATCGCCTAAAAGATCCACACTCCACTCAAATAATCAATCGCCAAAATGAGTGCAGACAGTTTCTTCTTCCGCTATCAATAGCTGGTGAGCAGCCGTGGAGTCAATTAGCTGTAGCTCGGTGACTTCATACTTTGGAATTTAGACATGAGCGTCCGCCTCTTGGAAGTATTTCGCAGTGTGGTATCATATTTTTGGCCGTTGGCTGTTGACTGCCGTAGAGTGAACAGGCGAGCAGAAGCTGATTTAGATCTGCCAGTTCTGAGCGGTAATCTTTATAATATGGAGAGGTTAAACCTGTGATTCTGTAGAAATGTGGAGGATAACATAAAATCGATTTCGCATTCTTGTGATTGATATTGTATATGGACGTGAAAGTTTTAATGTTCTTTCAGCAATGAATGATTGTATCTTCGCAAAGTTTTGTCCTCTCTTCATCTGAGAGGTTACATAGAGTCGGTCCCTTACATCAAATGCTCCTACCGTTAAAGTGGTTACGAAACCTGCACGGATAGCAGAGTGCATTAGCACTTCGCTTGTGAGCAGGTGTATCGGCCAGCCCGATGTGGCGTTTAGGCGGGTTTCCACATTCAACTAGGGGAATACTGGGCTGGTACCCACGTCTCGCCTCAGTTACAAGAATCGCAAACATTTAGCAAACGCTCATAACTTTCACGTGAGATAACTTTAAACGCATAGAGAGATTGGTTAGATAATTTCCGTCGTTAGGGGTTAGAGGGTTGACGACGGGAAGGGAATCCCACCATCCTCTGTTGCTAACATTGTTAAATCAAAATGTTAACTTGCCGACCCCTGCGAAAATATGGGGTAGTCTCCAAGTAAAAAATGGAGTTACAGTCTGTATAAGGTGGATGTGTAAACAAAAGTACTTTTTCTGTGACGCTGCTCTTTGATAATTGGTTAACAAATGAATTGTCTATGACTCCGGAATGCCCTCCCATACTGTGACGGATTAGTCCGTGTACATCAAAGAGGTAACAGTCATTAATTTTGTCTTTGTGGGGGACCAGATTCATTTAGAGATTTTTGAAAGAAATTTCCGCTATTTGACCGTAAATTCATTTATTTCACATTACAATGATTTTGGATTTACACTATCAAGTACAGTTTGAAATCTCAGAAATATTGGTCAGCCTAAATAACATATTATCCCCGAAATAACATTTAATAAGTCTTATAAACCAATCGTATTAAAGGGTATGAGTACATATCGAAGACATACAATATGGCTGAAATTGTGCGTGGACATGATGAATGCAGGTCACAGTAAAGTACTGGCTATCAAATACGCATTAAAGTTCGTTAATATTTATTTTCCACCGAAAGTTTCAGAAATATTACACCTATGAGCCAAAATAATTTAATAGTCTGATGGTCCACTTTTCAAACACAGTACAGCAGCGATTCTGCCTGGCATGGATTCTAAATTCTTTATTCTTATAGAAAACAAAGATTAAATGAAATATATAATAATATAACACATTTATTGGTATACAGGTTTCGTACTTGATAGGTTTCTAGAAGTATGTGGCGCCAGATGTCTACTGACAGATTCTTAAATTTCGGCAAACTAGGGGACGGTGTTTTGTGTGCTGCAGCTGGGGTCTGATATGTGCTGCAATGGGTATAGATCAGGGGAATCTGCTGGCTAAAGCATCAGTGTGAGTTCACTATCACGCTTCAGAAACCAGTGCAGCATGATTCTGGCCCTGTGTCGGGGAGAGTTATCCTGATGGAAGGTATCATCGCCATCAGACAAGACTTCAAGCATGTAGGGATGCAGTTGGTGCGCAGTGATGTTCACGTAGTGCACTGTTGTCATGGCGTCTTCTAGTACTATCATAGATCCAGTAGAAGACTAACTCAACGTACCCGTAGCATAATTCTGCTATCACCGGCCTGCATCTGTGCCGTGGTGCACGTTTCAAACAGCCATTCGCCTGGATGATGGCATGTAAGGATCCAACCATCGATCTGGTGTAATAAGAAATGCGATTCGTTCTACAGGCGACACGTTTCTATGGATCCGTGGCGATAGCTCAGTGATGCTGTGCCCACTGCAGTCTTAACTGACAATGTCATTGGATCAACACAGGAACACGTAGGGGTCATGTGATGGGGAGTTACATGTTCAACAGTGTCCTTTGAACTGAGTGCTCCGAAACACTCGTGCCTGCACCATTATTCTACTCTGTCGTCACATCTGCCACATATCGCTGCCTATCCTGAATTACACAGTGGGGGATCCTCCGATCTCTACGTATTGTGATGAGGAGTGGACATCCAGTACCATACGGCCCAAGCGATATTAGACCATCGTTCAACCATTATCCACAGGTGCTCACGACAGTAGTACGAGAGCAGCCGATTAGCTTCCCCATTTCAGAGTGTGCCCTTTGTCAAAACCACTTGTATCTGTGGATTTCCGCATTTGCGGCCCGTGTCTTTGTTACAATGACAGCCCATTTGCCTCTCTTCCGCTTACATTCTTTCCTCACTGCGTCACGTGCCCAGAACACCGCCAGGTGTCATTCAGCCTCGCGGTGGGCAGTGGTCATAAAGTTTTGGCTCATCATTGTATGTCTCTTTCATATTTACAGATATCCTTCAACACGAAGACTGGTTTATAAGGCCAGATAAATGTTATTTCGAAGATGAGATGACATTTAGGTAGCTCAGACACTTCTGAGATATCAAATTGCAGCTGAGAATGGTTATAAATCCGAAATCATGAATGTGTGAAATAAATGAATACATTATCATCATCATTTAAGACTGATTATGCCTTTCAGCGTTCAGTCTGGAGCATAGTCCCCCTTATAAAATTCCTCCATGATCCCCTATTCAGTGCTAACATTGGTGCCTCTTCTGATGTTAAGCCTATTACTTCAAAATCATTCTTAACTGAATCCAGGTACCTTCTCCTTGGTCTACCCCGACTCCTCCTACCCTCTACTGCTAAACCCATGAGTCTCTTGGGTAACCTTGCTTCTCTCATGCGTGTAACATGACCCGATCATCTAAGCCTGTTCGCCCTGACTGCTACATTTATAGAGTTCATTCCCAGTTTTTCTTTGATTTCCTCATTGTGGACACGTCCTAGCTACTTTCATATCCGTAACCTCAACCTTATTGACAAGGTAACCTGAATCAACCCAGCTTTCGTTCCCATACCATAAAGTTCGTCGAAAGATTGAACGGTGCACAGATAACTTAGTCTTGGTACTGACTTCCTTCTTGCAGAAGAGAGTAGATCGTAGCTGAGCGCTCACTGCATTATCTTTGTTACACCTCGCTTCCAGTTCTTCCACTATGTTGCCATCCTGTGAAATATGCATCCTAAGTACTTGAAACCGTCCACCTGTTCTAACTTTGTTCCTCCTATTTGGCAATCAATCCGTTTATCTCTTTCCCACTGACATTTCTTTCGTTTTGGAGATGCTAATCTTCATACCATAGTCCTTACATTTGTGATCTAGCTCTGAAATATTACTCTGCAAACTTTCAATCGAATCTGCCATCACAACTAAGTCATCCGCATATGCGAGACTGCTTATTTTGTGTTCACATATCTTAATCTCACTCAGCCAGTCTATTGTTTTCAACATGTGATCCATAAATAATATCAACAACAGTGGAGACAGGTTGCAGCCTTAACTAACCCCTGAAACTACTCTGAACCATGAACTCAATTTACCGTCAACTCTAACTGCTGCCTGACTATATATGTAAAGACCTTTAATTGCTTGCAAAAGTTTGCCTCCTATTCCATAATCTCGTAGAACAGACAGTAACTTCCTCCTAGCAACCCGGTCATATGCCTTTTCTAGATCTATAAAGCCTAGATAAAATTGCCTGCTCCACTCGTAACACTTCTCCATTATTTGCCGTAAGGTAAACATCTGGTCCTGACAACCTCTAAGAGGCCTAAACCCACACTGATTTTCATCCAATTTGTCCTCAACTAATACTCGCACTTTCCTTAATGAATAAAAAAATTAATGAATACAAATAAATGAATACAAATCTTACAAAAAGATAATAGTTTGTTCTCAAATTCCAAGATTGGTTTCTAGTTAGTCGGTTAAGCTCCGCGCATCTGTTGTTACGAGTATATCAGGGATGTTACGCAATGTACAGTCGTGGACAAAACGAGCGAGACCCTTCGCCTTTTTGTTATGCTGATCCGCACAGCTTTAGAGTCTGCTACACAGCATAACAGGCAAGGCGACGAAGTGCTACCAACATACGGTCAAGAAAGTGAGGCTAGTAGGGTCCCATTTTTACCCATTTAGGTGACGAAATCCTAACAACGAAAATAGCTACGACAGTTATTGAAGATGAGGGCTGCATAAGTAATTCCCCCTACTCTTTTTTCTAAATGTTCTAGTTGCAGTCGATACACCAACACATTACTCGTAGCTACGCTTTCGATCCAAATCACGTTCACAGGAATGCAAATAAAATCCATTTGCCTATACATGTGGTAATTCAAATCCCAGTATTAATGCCACCGCGTTTTAGAAGTGCGAGCATTCCCATTGCTAGCTAGCTTAAGAAACACTTCGGCTAATGAACTTTTTCTGGTTGTGGCGAGTCTAATGGAGAATTCGAAACCTTGTAGAATACGTTTGGCAGCTATATAACCGTTTATTTCCTGGGGTGGTGCAGAATTATCCTACTAAATTTACTCTTTAATAACAGTATTTTATCATTTCGATAAACAACCCGAATGATAGTCACATAAGCGGTGACATAAAGGTAGAAAATTCTTTTTTTTTTAGTCCAGAAAGCTCTATGAAACAGAAACTGAATATCATTTTACCATTTTCATTGCGAAATTGCCGGCTTATTCATGTCTGGGGTAATAATAGAGGGCTGTTTGCCTGGGTTGTCTGCTAGTGTAGTGAAAGGAGTTTGCTACTGCAAGGGAGGTCTGGTTTGTTTTCGGTTCTAATCTCGATGGAGGCAGATGTACTATGAGTAAAGCAATTTTAAGAAATTCCCGCGCCCCAAATACGCTTTATTCCTATCTTTATTCTGTACCGGCGCCCCGTGGATATAAATATAAAACTCTTGTAGAATTTCTTACATGTTACTGCCCACTTTTTCCGCTTCTCTCAATAACTCATTTGACTTAAGTGTGGCATTGAATGATTTTTAACTGAATTTCGTTATGAATCTTCATGCATTGCTAAATCTGCACACTTTCGTGGTAGGTCAACAACGGTAATCCAGTATGACTGGTCTGAACGTTGACAGAGATCATTTTGCGGCCGAATGCGCGTAATATTCGTAATGATCTGGGGTCCTTTGTCTTACTAAAGGAGTTATGTTATCTCGATAACCTGAAATTTATTTTTATTAGTACAGTTCATACTAATTAGCGTTTCTTCTTTCATTTATATCTTACATTTATGTGTTGTGTTTGAGACACTAATCAGCATTAATATAGTCTTACACATGACTGAAAAGAATCTGACAAAGTTCGGATAGTTTTTCAACTTCACGCCTGTGCATAGTATATTGGTAGCACTTCGTCGCCTTGCCTGTTATGCTGTGTAGCAGACTTTAAAGCTGTGCGGATCAGCATAACGAAAATGCGAGGGGTCTCGCTCGTTTTGTCCACGGCTGTACATCTGAATGTCTGTCTTACTGGATGAACCTCTGCTGTAAAGTTGCTCGTTGCAGGAGGAAGCTTGTACGTGTTGCGATATCGATAGGGGGACAGAAGTATGCAAGCCCTTTTTCAATCAATCGACTTAAATCCGTCAGGGCGTATCGGTATAGTTGTCGGGTACTATCCCATTAAGAGTCGGGTATTTGGCGATCCGCATCCACTCGTTCGGATATGATGCCTCACGGTGGTCGCTGTGTGGTAGTACTCCGCTGGCATTCTTCCACGCACTCCCGGGCCACCGCCGGACGCAGAGGTTATAGTGGAGCTCCTGACGTTTCCTCGGACAGGGGAAGCTGGTCTGCGGTGGAGGGTGCGCCGGTGCCGGCGTTTGAAGCGCGCGCCATGGGGCATGGCGGCCGTCCTTGAGGCGCTCCGGCACGTGTCGCCGCGGCTCCACGTGCGCGGCCAACGACCCCGCGCGCCGCGCCTGCGGAGCGCTGACCCACTTGCCGGCGGCACGTGCGCCCAGCCGGGCCCGGCACGCAGCACGCAGCACGCACCACGCACCACGCACCGCGCTCCTGCCTGCTGGCGCTCGCTACAGCAACCTCGAAACACTTCTGACCGTTCCCAGCGGCCGCCGGCTGCTCCTCGCCCGCCACTACTGCCACCATCGTGTCCTTGGCAGGCGCACTACCTTGCTACAACCCCTGTCCTCTCGGTCTGTCGTCCTTTCTGCATTCTTCTTTTCATATACCACTCTACAATTATGATGAGTTTAATCTGGCTCTCAAGCAATTTTTTTGTAATTATTTCGAGATGAATTAAATAAAAATTTAGTTTCTACAGGATATCATATAACTTTCTTGGCGAATGCCTTTCCGAGATCGATGTCTGAGATACTCCTCTGTGATACAGACAAGAGGGAGATTGAGTCAGTAATTAAATCACTGGAGACTAAGGACTCTCATGGTTATGATGGGGTGTCTACCAGAACATTAAAGTAATGTGCTGCACATGTTAGCACTGAATTTAGCCATATTTGTAATTTTTCCTTTAGAATGGTCAGTTTCCTGAGCGATTAAAGTACACAGTAGTAAAGCCGCTTTATACAATGGGGGAAAGGGATAATGTAGATAATTTTAGACCTATTTCTACACCGTCAGTGTGTAATGTCTCTTGCAGCGCTCTCTCCGCCATATTTTCAGAAATTTTATAACTCAGTACATATCTCGAAATATCTCTTCTTATCTTACCGATTCCTAAACTTTAATATACGATGATTATCAATGCAAAGTAGTTTCAAGCCCTATTATTGCTTGGAGCGTCCATTTACTCCGTGGAATAGCTTCTCTGCTATCTATGTTTTCTCTTAAGAAAAGAAAGATTCAGATCTTGCCGATTAGCCGTGACAGAAGGAAGATGTATATGTATGTATTGTTGAGCTAGTCGCCATCTTGATGAGATTCTGTATGAGAAGGAATTTAATACATGAACTAAGCCAAAGTAAGTGTGTTCGCGTATTATTTAACTGATTATTATTGACAATGTCCGCTTACTACGCTGTGTTGCACGGGATCAGTGGGGAAAGTCTGACTTACACTGGACGAACCTGCCGTTTTGTATGCTCAAGATATCCAGTTTATTACTTCCAATAAATAGGTTAAGACGGTCTTACCAGCAGATCTCCGGTCTTCCCCATGTGATCATCGAAAGTTAATAATTATTACAAATGTTTTCAGGAGATCGACTGACAATTTTCGTCGCACCGAGACTTCGAAATTGCTTCACTGCCTTATGGAATTTAAGTTAAGCTTAATTTAATCAGGATATAACAGTATTGAACTGTGTGAATGTGATAAGCCTGCTTTGTGAATGAAAATTCCATTAATATACGCATGTTTTCTACTATCCTGATCAGTGAAGATAAATCAGGCCGGTGTGAGAGAGGTTTTTAAATTTTAGATCCCACAAAAAATATTAAAAGTGTTTGCAAAAGTTATTGAAAAGGCTGTGTATGTAAGGATAACTGATAATTTTATATCATACGATTTGCTATCAAATGTACAGTTCGGCTTTAGAAGTCGTTTAACAACTGGAAATGCTATATTCTCTTTCCTCTGTCAGGTACTGGATGGGCTAAACAAAAAGTTTCGAACGCTTGGCGTATTTTTTGACTTAACTAAGGCATTTGATTGTGTTGATCACAAAATATTGCTCCAGAAGTTGGTCCATTACGGAATACGGGGAGTAGCTCACAATTGGTTCATCTCTTACTTTAGCAACAGTCGGCAAAAGGTCATTATTCACTATGTCGATATGTGATATGGGAACTGAGTGGGGTACTGTCAACTGGGGGGTGCCCCAGGGATCAGTGTACGGGCCACTCCTGTTCCTTATTTATATAAATGATATTACCTCCAGTATTATGGGTAACTCTAAAATATTTCTGTTTGCTGATGACACTAGCTTGGTAGTAAAGGATCTTGTGTCCAACATTGGCTCAGTTTCAAATAGTGCAGTACATGACCTCAGTTCATGGCTTGTAGAAAATAAACTAACGTTAAATAACAGTAAGACTCAGTTTTTACAGTTTCTAATACACAATTCAACAAAACCTCACGATTTAATTTCACAGAACGGGCATATGATTAGTGAAACTGAACAGTTCAAATTTCTAGGTGTTCAGATAGATAGTAAGTTGTCGTGGAAAGCCCACATTCAGGATCTTGTTCAAAGACTTAATACCGCCATTTTTACTATTCGAACGGAATCAAAAGTGAGTGATATTCGACACGAAAGTTAATCTACTTTGCTTATTTTCATTCGCTTATGTCGTATAGTATTATATTTTGGGGTAACTCTTCTCATTCTACTAGGATATTTTTGACTCAGAAATGGGCGGTTCGGGCAATAAGTGGTGTGAGTTCATGAACCTCTTGTCGACCTCTGTTCAAGAGTCTGGGTATTTTGGCATTGACCTCTCAATATGTATACTCCTTATTGTCGTTTCTTGTTACCAATATTAGTTTATTCCCAGGAATAAGCAGCTTTCACTCGGTTATTACTCGGCAGAAATCAAACCTCCATTTGGATCGGACTTCCTTAACTCTTGTGCAAAAAGGTGTGCAGTATACTGTTGCATCCATTTTCAATAAGCTGCCACTCGAATTCAAAAATCTTAGCAGTAATCCACGCGCTTTCAAATCGAAGCTTAAGAGTTTCCTCATGGGTCACTCCTTCTATTCTGTCGAGGAGTTCCTTGAAAAATTAAGCTGATTTTTATTGTATTGCTGATAGCGTTTACTTAAACTTATGGACTGACTTCTTTCAGGTTCATGAACCTTTATTTTTATCTGTTATTACTTTTATGTTGTAATTTCATGTACTGACACGTTCCATGACCTTGGAGATTTGCTCCTGAATTTGGTCCTACGGAACTTGACGTATAAATAAAATAAATAAAAATGGGCACAACCTGCTCGTATAGCCTAATGCGCAAAGCGCTAGATTACGACACAGGGAGGTGAGCCAAAACCGGATAGAGTCCACACAGGCTGCCTGGGTGTGGTTTTCAGGCGGTTTCCCATGCTCGTTTAAGCAAATGCCGGGGTGGTTCCCAAATTCCGTCTCAGAGAATACTTTTATTTGAGGCAGTCTTCTGACTGGTTTGATGTGGCTCACCATTTATCCCTCTCCGGTGCCAACCTCTTCATCTCGGAGTAGCACTTATAACCTACCTCTTCAATTATTTACTGAATATATTCCAATATCCCCCCCCATGAACCATGGACCTTGCCGTTGGTGGGGAGGCTTGCGTGCCTCAGCGATACAGATAGCCGTACCGTAGGTGCAACCACAACGGAGGGGTATCTGTTGAGAGGCCAGACAAACGTGTGGTTCCTGAAGAGGGGCAGCAGCCTTTTCAGTAGTTGCAAGGGCAACAGTCTGGATGATTGACTGATCTGGCCTTGTAACAATAACCAAAACGGCCTTGCTGTGCTGGTACTGCGAACGGCTGAAAGCAAGGGGAAACTACAGCCGTAATTTTTCCCGAGGGCATGCAGCTTTACTGTATGATTACATGATGATGGCGTCCTCTTGGGTAAAATATTCCGGAGGTAAAATAGTCCCCCATTCGGATCTCCGGGCGGGGACTACTCAAGAGGATGTCGTTATCAGGAGAAAGAAAACTGGCGTTCTACGGATCGGAGCGTGGAATGTCAGATCCCTTAATCGGGCAGGTAGGTTAGAAAATTTAAAAAGGGAAATGGATAGGTTGAAGTTAGATATAGTGGGAATTAGTGAAGTTCGGTGGCAGGAGGAACAAGACTTCTGGTCAGGTGACTACAGGGTTATAAACACAAAATCAAATAGGGCTAATGCAGGAGTAGGTTTAATAATGAATAGGAAAATAGGAATGCGGGTAAGCTACTACAAACAGCATAGTGAACGCATTATTGTGGCCAAGATAGATACGAAGCCCACGCCTACTACAGTAGTACAAGTTTATATGCCAACTAGCTCTGCAGATGACGAAGAAATTGAAGAAATGTATGATGAAATAAAAGAAATTATTCAGATTGTGAAGGGAGACGAAAATTTAATAGTCATGGGTGACTGGAATTCGAGTGTAGGAAAAGGGAGAGAAGGAAACATAGTAGGTGAATATGGATTGGGGGACAGAAATGAAAGAGGAAGCCGCCTGGTAGAATTTTGCACAGAGCACAACATAATCATAACTAACACTTGGTTTAAGAATCATGAAAGAAGGTTGTATACATGGAAGAACCCTGGAGATACTAAAAGGTATCAGATAGATTATATAATGGTAAGACAGAGATTTAGGAACCAGGTTTTAAATTGTAAGACATTTCCAGGGGCAGATGTGGACTCTGACCACAATCTACTGGTTATGACCTGTAGATTAAAACTGAAGAAACTGCAAAAAGGTGGAATTTAAGGAGATGGGACCTGGATAAACTAAAAGAACCAGAGGTTGTACAGAGATTCAGGGAGAGCATAAGGGAGCAATTGACAGGAATGGGGGAAATAAATACAGTAGAAGAAGAATGGGTAGCTTTGAGGGATGAAGTAGTGAAGGCAGCAGAGAATCAAGTAGGTAAAAAGACGAGGGCTAGTAGAAATCCTTGGGTAACAGAAGAAATATTGAATTTAATTGATGAAAGGAGAAAATATAAAAATGCAGTAAGTGAAACAGGCAAAAAGGAATACAAACGTCTCAAAAATGAGATCGACAGGAAGTGCAAAATGGCTAAGCAGGGATGGCTAGAGGACAAATGTAAGGATGTAGAGGCCTATCTCACTAGGGGTAAGATAGATACCGCCTACAGGAAAATTAAAGAGACCTTTGGAGATAAGAGAACGACTTGTATGAATATCAAGAGCTCAGATGGAAACCCAGTTCTAAGCAAAGAAGGGAAAGCAGAAAGGTGGAAGGAGTATATAGAGGGTCTATACAAGGGCGATGTACTTGAGGACAATATTATGGAAATGGAAGAGGATGTAGATGAAGATGAAATGGGAGATATGATACTGCGTGAAGAGTTTGACAGAGCACTGAAAGACCTGAGTCGAAACAAGGCTCCCGGAGTAGACAATATTCCATTGGAACTACTGACGGCCGTGGGAGAGCCAGTCCTGACAAAACTCTACCATCTGGTGAGCAAGATGTATGAAACAGGCGAAATACCCTCAGACTTCAAGAAGAATATAATAATTCCAATCCCAAAGAAAGCAGGTGTTGACAGATGTGAAAATTACCGAACTATCAGCTTAATAAGTCACAGCTGCAAAATACTAACACGAATTCTTTACAGACGAATGGAAAAACTAGTAGAAGCCAACCTCGGGGAAGATCAGTTTGGATTCCGTAGAAACACTGGAACACGTGAGGCAATACTGACCCTACAACTTATCTTAGAAGAAAGATTAAGGAAAGGCAAACCTACGTTTCTAGCATTTGTAGACTTAGAGAAAGCTTTTGACAATGTTGACTGGAATACTCTCTTTCAAATTCTAAAGGTGGCAGGGGTAAAATACAGGGAGCGAAAGGCTATTTACAATTTGTACAGAAACCAGATGGCAGTTATAAGAGTCGAGGGACATGAAAGGGAAGCAGTGGTTGGGAAGGGAGTAAGACAGGGTTGTAGCCTCTCCCTGATGTTGTTCAATCTGTATATTGAGCAAGCAGTAAAGGAAACAAAAGAAAAATTCGGAGTAGGTATTAAAATTCATGGAGAAGAAATAAAAACTTTGAGGTACGCCGATGACATTGTAATCCTGTCAGAGACAGCAAAGGACTTGGAAGAGCAGTTGAATGGAATGGACAGTGTCTTGAAAGGAGGATATAAGATGAACATCAACAAAAGCAAAACAAGGATAATGGAATGTAGTCTAATTAATTCGGGTGATGCTGAGGGAATTAGATTAGGAAATGAGGCACTTAAAGTAGTAAAGGAGTTTTGCTATTTGGGGAGCAAAATAACTGATGATGGTCGAAGTAGAGAGGATATAAAATGTAGGCTGGCAATGGCAAGGAAAGCGTTTCTGAAGAAGAGAAATTTGTTAACATCCAGTATAGATTTAAGTGTCAGGAAGTCATTTCTGAAAGTATTCGTATGGAGTGTAGCCATGTATGGAAGTGAAACATGGACGATAAATAGTTTGGACAAGAAGAGAATAGAAGCTTTCGAAATGTGGTGCTACAGAAGAATGCTGAAGATTAGATGGGTAGATCACATAACTAATGAGGAAGTATTGAATAGGATTGGGGAGAAGAGACGTTTGTGGCACAACTTGACCAGAAGAAGGGATCGGTTGGTAGGACATGTTCTGAGGCATCAAGGGATCACCAATTTAGTATTGGAGGGCAGCGTGGAGGGTAAAAATCGTAGAGGGAGACCAAGAGATGAATACACTAAGCAGATTCAGAAGGATGTAGGTTGCAGTAGGTACTGGGAGATGAAAAAGCTTGCACAGGATAGAGTAGCATGGAGAGCTGCATCAAACCAGTCTCAGGACTGAAGACCACAACAACAACATTCCAATATCTGTCTTCCTCAACAGATTTTACCTTGTAAAGGTCCCTCTAGTACCAGGGAAGTTATTCCCTAATGTCTTAATAGATGTCCTATCATGCAGTCGCTTCTTTCTTCTTTTTTTTAATTTTGTTCCACACTATATATTCCTTTCTTTTCTGATTCTGCGGAGAACCTCCTCATTCCTTACCTTATCAATCTACATTATTTTCAACATTCTTCTGCAGCACCAGATATCAGACTCTTCGAATCTTTTCTGTTGGGGTTTTCCAATAATCCATGTTCACTACCATTCAATGCTGTGTTCCAAACGTACGTTCTCAGATTTTTTTCGATATGTAAACAATTAAAACACTGTAACATACCGAACAAAGTTTATAAGATTATAAAACAGATGGCGCAGATGACGTCTCTTTAAGGTTAGCGTAGCGTCAGGAAGAGCTTCCACCCACACCGTTAATTAATAAAATAATCTGTTTATAAACTGAAAAAGTGGGTCCCATAATTGTCAGGGTAAACAACATGGAAAAAGATAAATATTACTTCAAGGCATGCAGTATAGTAATTTACTGACAATTTTATTTGCAATTGACTCCAGGGGTTCGTTATGTTTTTAAATGAAAACATTGTCCGTTAAGGGCTATAAAGTTTTCAGAATTATTTGCTATTGGGTAGTTTCGACGTTTCAATAATTAACAAGCAAACTATAAAACTTGCCCTTTAGATATCTCTACACAAAATTTTGCGTTTTGACTGCTATATCATGGTAAATTCATAAACATCATTGTGCCCTTATCAGTATTCACAAATTTTGCAGAGTATGACTGTATTGCTGCTACGACTTCGAGACCAGAAACGTCTTAGATACGTAGACACATAAATATTCAACCATCTTCCAGAGCAAATTGATTGTCTTACAGGTAATAAAGTTTAAGGTCGACATAAGGAATATTCTATTGTGAAACTCCTCCCATTCTTTTAAAAAGTTTGTTCACAGATACTGATGAATTTGCTTATAACGTAACTAATTGTAATACCATAGTACGTAAGACACTAATTTATTGTACTTACATAAAAACATGAATCTTTGACCTCTTTATTGCTTCCAGGGACTCTGTATGACGCAATGAAATAACATTCTTCTAACGTACTGAGGTATTGCAGAAGAGTCGAAGATTCCAGTGCCTTGAGTGTAAAATAATATTTTAAACGTGTAGATTTCTTTAGTTAAAGAGTGTTTCCTTTCCCTGCGTTAAGAGGAAATAGACAAGCAGTCGAGTAGTTCGTTCTGGAACTCTGCAAAATCAGTTGCGAAACAGGCTTGTGCCCCTGGCACATAGGCACCCACGAACACGTTAGTTTGCAAGCTGATCCTCAGGGAAACTTCATTTGTCTTATGAAGACAGAACAAGCACAGAATTGAATCACAGCTACTGTAGATACGTAAGCCCGGAGCCTTTCTGCGTCCAGGTTCGTCGTGGAACCCGTCCAAGATCAACACAGCAAACAGAATGCTAAAGATACAGAATGAAAAAACCGTGGAGACAACAGCTGTAATATCCTTCCTACGTAGTAAAAAAGACCAAATAACATCTTTCATACATATTGACCGTCCGAATGTTGCTCACTAGTTTGCCAACATCGCAAATGTTGCGACTAAGAATGGTTTTATGGAGCTTGGAAGGACCCGAGCGCCTGGAAGTTAGATCACACGGGGAACAAAAGATTGCGGATAAAACTGCAATCTGTAAGGAATAATTAGAATATGATTTATTACTTCACTGTACTGGATGTTTATTTTCTAAAACGTAATTAAATTTATTCGCTTCAGGCAGAGTCCATCACTGAAACCGTAAAAAATAAATTGCAAATATTAAAGAAAACTGCGAAAGACAAAATTTACAGTTTCTTCAAAGACTTTGTCGAAATGTACTTGGTAACTCAAAATTACTCATTACTTAAAGCGATGAGGGAAAGATGGTTGGCTGTTTCGTAATAGCGGCACTATGCACCTACTGCAAATTTCGGTCTTCAGTTCGCAACTCCAGCGCCTGATGAGTAGGCCACCAGTAGTACGCAGATTTGCAAGCTATCAGCAAATGCTCCTGCATTGTAATTTAGACGTAGCTTGCGGAAACTGGACTTTCAGATCATTTTCAGCTGTTCTTAATAAACCGTATTCACTATATCTATCCATTATCACTACGGAAATCGAAAAACAATAAACGTGGACACTGCCATAAAGTGTCTTGAGAATACTAATGGTAAGAAAGAGATATAAGATTCTGTTAATCGAAGACTTATAAATTAGTATCTATGTTGAAAGAAGGATATTAAAATGAGCACATATTTCCAATAGTAATATGAGAATCAGCTGTGTGTATTTGTACAATTTACCGCAACAGTCGAAACTGATACATAGAACACGTAAATAACATCTTTGCCTTCAATTAAGTATTTATATTTACATACATTTTAATAGTTTTTTTGGTAATGATGTAGCATCTTGTACATGCAGTTTTTTATGAGATTCCCTGTGTAAAATTTTAAAGAGACTGCCGTGTAATATGTGCAATATTCCGCTGCTATTAACAGACGTAAAGAACGACACCATAGCCACGACTAGCCTAAGTAAAATTATCTATATTTGTACTCAGATTAAAGTTTAGTATTAGGTTACTCGACCAACTGGTACAAAAAGGCCTTCTTCAAATGTATGAGGCGTAAATGAAAACTGCAGGTAACACTGACACATAACTGATCGTGCTACTGAAAGTCCATACGCGCCTAGGGCACTTTCATCCATCATTATGTTACTATTAGTTGCTAAAGGGAACTGATATATTCACGACAACTCTTGTTGCTTTAACTACTGCACATGATTTTGCAGACGACCTGGCGGAAAACGAGAAAAATTAAACACTGCTATACCGATATATCATCTGCAGCAGTAACATCAGTTATGCACTTTTATGTGCAACCATATAAGGCCATACTGTACAAAGCATGCACCTACTGGCAACGAAGGCACATCCGACAAACGACTAGCTAACATATCTACTCTACAGTAAAGACCTTTCTTTGCATGATTCGAAATTTCTATGCAGTAAATAACGATATTTGTAGGCCTGGTTTCGCTGTTTCAGAGGCTTAATATATTTACCATTAGGTAGTTGGCTTGGTGTGAATGTGTAATCAATTACGACCGCGATACTGTATCAGTAACATCAACGCTGAGTTACTGAAATTAAAATCTACAAATTCCTTAGGCCAATTTACGAAACAGGTTTATGACGAAATAAATATTTACTCCATGCACTTGTCTGAGTTTCCTGTATGGATGAACATTTATATCCAGACGTCATAATACACCTTCTTTCCACCGCAGGCCACATTTCACAAAGACGTTACAAACTAATTACGGTGATAGAACATTTACGGCACTTACAGCATTCTTCTTTGCAAGGGTTACCTCCAGTGTACGTTAGCAAACTATGATGGCAGTTGACTATATGGCAGAGGACGAATTTGAAAAATTGATTCCTAGAGCTACGAAATAGGCAAGAAGAGCAAGTAGAAAAAAGATAAAGGAGAGAAAAGAAAAGAAAAGATGATGTCATAGACAAAATACAACCTTAGAATTAAAATTCTCCAAAACTACATTTTTCACACGTTTCATTAGTGCAAAAATGAAGTAATTCCTCCAGAGATCAGATACTTTTGTTATGCTTTAAGATTCTCTTGCTAGTAACTAATTCTAACAACTACTTACCTATCCTCAACAGGAAAAAATAGGAAATTACGGATTATGAAAGGAAAAGCCTTTATTTTGGTAGTAAGTTTTAAAAAAATTATGTGGTAATAATGTTTGGTATAAATTACTTAATTACCCTACATTTCAGAGAAACAAGTTTTTAATGTGTATTTAAAATTTCACACAGGTAACTAATGTAACTTGGCAGCGAATTATCCCCAAGTATCGATACGCAGAAAGAATTTTTTTGCTAATGCAAACAAAAATATTCTAAAAGGAAGCCAATAAGGGCACTAGTGTCATAATTATGTATTAGGATATAGGGTACCTTTACTGTTCTATAATTTTAATTCGACATTACTTCAGATTTTTGCATAATTTCCGTATAAACTCCACGGGAGTTCCCAGATTTTTCCTAGGCCTTCAGATGGCATCACGTTGTCCTTGAAGTGCGCGTCGCTGCCAAATATGTGTTCTGACGATAACGTAATTACAACATTGCAATATTGGTCTTCCATCCAGATTTTCACTGTACAAACGAAGACATTACTTACCAAGCGACAGCAAGCAATTGATTAAAAATGCTTTCTACAAACGTAGGGTAATATCAACAGCAGCAGAGAATGGTATAACGGGAGTAAGATTCGTTATGAACAGGAAGGTAGGACAGAGAGTGTGTTACTGTGAACAGTTCAGTGATATTTTTGCTCAACGACAGTTCAGGTAAGCGTCATGACGTCGCAAGCTGAGGGTGAAGAGACAGAGACAGTATATGAGGATATTGAAAGGGTAATACAGTACGCAAAGGGAGATGAAAACCTAATAGTCTTGTGGGACTGAAATGCTGTTGTAAGGGAAGAAGTAGAAGAAAAGGTTACAGGAGAATACGGGCTTAGGACACGGAATGAGAAACGAGAAAGACTAACTGAGTTCTGTAATAAATTTCAGCTGGTAACAGGGAATAGTCTGCTCAAGAATCATAAGAAAAGGAGGTATACTCGGAAAAGGCCGCGTAATATGAGGAGATTTCAGTTAGATTGCATCACTGTCAGACAGATTCTGAATTCAGGTACTGGACTGTAAGGCGTACCCAGGAGCAGATATAGACCCAGATCGCAATTTAATGGTGATGAAGAGTAGGCTAATATTTCAGAGGTTAATCAGGGAAAATCAATACACAAAGAATTGGGGTACGGAAGTACTCAATAACGACGAGATGAGTTTGAAGTTCTATAAGGCTATAGATATAGCAGTAAGGAATAGCTCAGTAGGCAGTACAGTTGAAGAGGAATGGACATCTCTAAAAAGGGCACTCATAGAAGTTGGAAAGATGAACACAAGAACAAAGGAGTAACTGCGAAGAAACCATTGACAACAGAAGAAATACTTCAGTTGATCGGTGAATGAAGGAAGTACAAAAATGTTCTGGAAGTTCAGCAATACGGAAATACAAGTCACTGAGGAATTACATAAACAGGAAGTGCAGGGAAGCTAAGACCAAAAGGCTGAATGAAAAATGTGAAGAAATCGAAAAAGGAATGGTTGTCGGAAGGACTTACCCAGCATACAGGAAGTCAAAACAACATTCGGTGAAATTAAAAGCAATATTGGTAACAATAAGAGTGCAACGAGAACTTCACTGTTAAATGCAGAGGAGAAAGCGGATTGGTGGGAAGAGTACACTGAAGGCCTCTATGAGGGGGAGGATTTGTCTGGGGTGACAGAAGAAAAAACAGATGTCAACTTAGAAGAGATAGCGGACCCAGTGCTAGAATCAGAATTTAAGAGAGCTTTGGAGGACTTAAGATCAAATGAGACGGGAGGAATAGATAACTCCATCAGAATTTCTAAAGTGATTGGGGGAAGTAGCAACAAAACGACTATTCACGGTGGTATACAGAATGTATGAGTCTGATGGCATACCATCTGATTTTCGGAAAAATATCATCCACACAATTCCGAAGACTGTAAGAGCTGACAAATGCGAGAATTATCGTACAATCAACTTAATAACTCATGCATCCAAGTTGCTGACAATAATAATATTCAGAAGAATAAAAAAGAAAAAATGGTTCAAAAGGCTCTAAGCACAGTGGGACTTAACAACTGAGGTCATCAGTCCCCTAGACTTAGATCTGCTTAAACCTAATTAACCTAAGGACATCACACACATCCATGCCCGAGGCAGGATTCGAACCTGCGACCGTAGCAGCAGCGGTGTTCCGGACTGAAGCGCCTATAACCGCTCGGCCACAGAGGCCGTCGCTGAAAAAGAAAGCTGAAGATGTGTCAGGTGACGACCAGCTTGTCTTTAGGAAAGGTAGAGGCACCTGAGATTCAATTCTGACATTGTGGTTAATAATGGACGCAAGACTAAACAAAAATCAAAGCAAATTTGTCGACCTGGAAAAAGCGTTTGTCAATGTAACATGGTGCAAACTGTTCGAAATTCTCAAAAAAATAGTGGTAAGCCATAGGAGACGGGTAATGTACAACATGTACAAGAGCCAAGAGGCAATAATAACAGTGGACAAGGAAGAACGAAGTCCTCGGATTAAAAAGTGTGTAAGACAGGGATGTTGTCTTTCGGTCCTACTGTTCAATCTGTACATCGAAGAAGAAATGATAGAAATAAAAGAATGGATCAAGAGTCGTTTTAAAGTTCAAAATGAACAGATAGCAATGATTCAATTCGCTGATGACATTGCTTTCCTGAGTGAAAAGGAAGAATAATTACACGATCTCCTGAATGGAATGAACAGCGTAATGAGTAGAGAATATGAATTGAGAATCAATCGAAGAAAGACGAAAGCAATGAGAAGTAGCAGAAATGAGAACAGCGAGAAACTTAACATCATGATTGATGGTCAGAAAATAGATGGAGTTAAGGAATTCTGCTACCTAGGTAGCAAAATAACGAATGACGGGCGGAGCAAAGAGGACATCAAAACCAGACTAGCACTGGCAGAAAGGGCATTCCCTCCCTAAAGACGTCTACTAGTATCAAACATAGAGCCTGATTTGAGGAAGAAGTTTCTGATAACCAACGTTTGAAGCACAGCATTGGATGGTAGCGAAACATGGTAGGTGGACTGATAAGTTAAGGAATGAGGAGGTTCTGCGCAGAATCGGAGAGGAGAGGAATATGTGGAAAACATTGACGAGGAGAAGGGACAGGATGGTAGCAAGGAACTATTTCCATGGTATTAGACGGAGCTGTAGAGGGAAAAAACTGTAGAGACAGGCAGAGATTAGAAAGCATCCAGAAAATAATTGAGGACGTAGGTTGCAAGTACTACTCTGAAATGAAGAGGTTTGCACAGAAGGGGATTCCTTGGCGGGCCGCATTAAACCAGTCAGAAGACTGATGACTAATTAAAAAAAAGAAAAAAAAAGATGAGAAATAAGAAATCTGCCTGTCAGCTACTATTGACAGCCGACAGTAATAAGAGAACAAACACGACAGCTTTCGAGTTCAAGATCGCAACCTAGAGAACTCTCTTTTGTCACTGTAGACGAGTTATCTTATCGGCAAGAACAGGTCATCTTACAATACTAAATAAAAATTATGTTGTCTTAATTTTGCAACAGATCAATATGTACTGTCCCAAGTAATCCGTTTTCTTCGATTCACGCAAATACTGTACACTGTGTTTCCGTATTTTACCAGCAACGTACATTTAGGGACGTAAGTATCTTTCATTCGCAGGTATAGCGCATGAATTCGACGACGAAGCGCCTGACGGGTAGGCCGCCAGGAGCGCAGATATTTGCGAAAGGTTCGCACGCGGAACTGCGTTAGGTGCGGGCAGCCTACACTCTGATCAGCCTCAACCCCTACTTGTTGCACGTGAGCAGGTCTTGTCAGCAGCGCCCCTACTCCAGGTACTGTGGTCGGACAGGAGTGAACGTTCTCGGCAAATTAGAAAGCAGAACACGTTTTTGTGCACATGTGGCAACCATGCAGCAACGCTGGTGTGGAAGAGTTGCAGTGGCGGTGTCCATCTTCACCGTTACTGGATCATCGATTTGCTGTTCACCAAGCCGCACTTAACGTGAAGGAGAAGAACGAGTACAATAGAAACTCGTCTATCCGGACTAGTTGTAACAGCTGGTTATCCAGATTATCGAATAACATAGGCTAAATGCCATAAACGCACACGGTGACATAAACTTATGCATTACTTTTAGAATAACTTTTGACAAAATACGGAAAAGAACGCAGTGAATTTTATAGAATGAAATGATTTTTACTTTCTTTTGAGCTAGATTCGTGTAATTTTTCATATGCAACATTTCAGCAGCATTAGTTCTGCAGAAATTGCTAGCTTGAATTCCAAATAAAACATAATTTTGTCCATCTGCATTGTTGCACATATGTCATAATAAGAGTCAAATTCTTCAGATAACCCATCAATACCGTCATTGTCTGCAAATGTATAGACGTCGGTAATTTCGTCAGGAGTTATCAATGTGAGACTGAGTTGGATTATTCTTCCAATTTGAGACAATTGACGTTCCAACTCCAAATTCACGAAAAAAAACCAAACGGTACTCCTCTATCAGTCCTATGTACTGCATCTAATTATTTGTCCACGAACACTACCACCTTTCAGCACTTTGATAACATGTTACTGTCTGTAAAAAAGCGATACACTCCTCTACAATTAAACTTTAGCTTTTTAACTGACACTGTGTCAGGGTGAGTGTATGATGTTTGTCTCAATTTAAATTTAATGGATTTCGTCACCGATTGTTGGCGCTATTATTTATGCAGTGTCGAACACTGTACAGTCTCCGTATTTTAAAGAAACGTATCTGGGTGAACCGGAGATCCGGGATAATGAGAGCAAGATAAAAGAAATTCCGCTCTACTCCTCTCGTTGCTCGCTTTTATAAATGCATTGCTGGTTTATGTTCAATAAAACGAAAAGTGTAGAGCAGGAATTAAGGAGTATGAAATCATTAGACACAACAAATACCCCATGTTTTATTGCTGTTCTCACAGAGTGGCGAGGAGTAAGGAAACAGTGTGGATTTTGTTCAGGCTGTTATCGAATTTTAACTGTTTGAGTGTCGTATTTTCTGAGGCGGAGTATGAAAAACGCCCTAAAGACCACACTGAGGCTCCACTGTGTACCAGACTAGCAGTCGTTAATCCGTTAATATTTGTGTGTGTGAGTCTGAGTGTGTGTGTGTGTGTGTGTGTGTGTGTGTGAGAGAGAGAGAGAGAGAGAGAACATGACACCATTGTATGAGTAAACAAGCTTCTTTGGCGGTGCCGGCAAACTTTCGCACGTAGCAGCTGAAAGCTGTCTACAACGCAGGTATCTCATAAACAGCGTGCTGCATTGTGTTGCTGAACTTACGTGTTCCAGCGAGATGCTATACGCCATTAAACTATCTAGAAGTACTCCTTGCATTCCTTGTCATTAACCCTTGGAATAACAAGGGGCCCACTTTTTGTAAATATCGTAATCTAGTCATGTACTTAACATTTTAAAATTTTGAAAAAAGTAGTATTTTTAATGGTTTCTTATATGAGATTGCGTAATTGCTTTAAATTTGTCAGTGAAATATAACACAAAAACTTAAATCCTATAGTGAATGTGACTTTTCACAATAAAGTCATGTTCATATTTTGAGGTTCAGCACCTTTCTTACGCAACTAAATTTGTGTACGAAAAATGTTGCTAATAAAAATCAAGAAAAATTAACAGAATGTGTAATTTTTAAAATTTCTTTGTGGAGATAATAAAGTATTCCTCTCTTCAGTGTACACATTACAGAAAAGGCGTCGCGATTTCAAAGATTATGTTAAAAAATATTATCGTGTTGGACCCTACTTACAGATCAGTACCCATTTAAAAAGTATGTTTTAGTAAAAGTTAACAACAATTAATGAAATATTTTTTAACTATCTTGTTGTGGACAGCATAAACCAACTCCTTACCATCCCTTGGTAGCACACGTTATGGAAAATGCATTCCCAATAGATCGACTTCCAAAAGCAGTTTGGATTGAGAACAAAAAAATTAAACGCACGCTCAAATAAGAACCATTTTAATATCAAAACTCACAGGATGGACTGGAAGAAGTGAAATAACATCGATAATTGTGTAACGAAGTTACAAAATGGTTCAAATGGCCCTGAGCACTATGGGACTTAACTACTAAGGTCATCAGTCCCCTAGAACTTAGAACTACTTAAACCTAACTAACCTAAGGACATCATACACATCCATGCCCGAGGCAGGATTCGAACCTGCGACCGTAGCGGTCACGCGGTTCCAAACTGACGCGCTTAGAACCGCACGGCCACACCGGCCGGCTAACGAAGTTACAGCCCGTTAATGAAAAACTCAGGATATCCGCTGGTGTAAAACATTAGCCTGCAGTCGAGGAGGATGTTTCTGGAATGATATATCTGGAGCACAAATCTTTTTGGAAGTGTGAAGGGACTGGGAGAATAAACCGAGTATAAGAAACTGATCGACTGTCAACAGTTGAAGGAACACGATAGGTACAGTTCCTTTGCTTTACATTTATCATCGTTTCGACATAACAAAAGTCAGTGATACCATAGATAATTGATGTAACCCTTGGTAAGTGGTCAAAACGTCACGACATCGACTGAAAGAGGTTTTGCTTGCTAAAATTCAACCAGATCGATGACGAACTAGTGCTAGCTGCCGGGATGCAGAGGGAATCTATTGCAGAAACAATTCAAAATCCAGTGACGTCTAGTCTATAGAGTTCCTTCAACTTCCACACACCAAGAAACAGACGTACTGCTGCCCCTTTTAACTGAAGGGTTGAACAATATAGGATGTCAAAAAAATGATCCAAGTGGCTCTAAGCTCAATGTGACTTAAAATCTGAGGCCATCAGTCCCCTAGACTTAAAACTACTTAAACCTAACGTAAGGACATCACACACATCCAAGCCAGAGGCAGGATTCGAACCTGTGACCGTAGCAGCAGCGCAGTTCCGGACTGAAGCGCCTAGTACCGCTCGGTCTCAGTGGCCGGCTAACGTAGAATGTCAAGTCGCTGGTAAGAGTCTGGACTGAGGACGAGTACTCAAGTATCGGTCGAACGAGGCTTTTGCATTCGGTCGAACGAGACTTTTGCATAAACTACACTTCCTGAGTATTCTTCCAATGAACCTCAATCTGGTGTACGTCTTTTCCACGGGTGTACTTACGTGCTCCGACTTCAAGTCGCTCTTATCAATATTTAATAAATGTGTTTCCAGTGACTGTTCGGCAATTATGTAATCAAATACGCTTCATAGCACGCGATCTTGTTGGCATTGCGGGTCGCTAGATCGCGTGGAATAAGATTTTATGGCAACTGGACCTTCTGCATTCTTCAGAAAACACTAACACTACCAATGAATAATTTCGGATGTTTCTTATTACTTCCATTGTGACGACAGATGATGTGGGTGCTGACCAGTAAAAAACCATTACTTTTAAATTAATATATTTTCGCTCTTGTTAATTGATGGATGATTTGCTCACATGATGCAATTCTGGATTCAGTGTAGATCGATTCCCATATTATTCTATTAGAATATGGGGACTTACAGCTTCGAATCTTCCACTTAGTTTCAACTAAGTTTGAAAACACTTTACTAAGGTTAAAAATTTTTACATGCCTGCCCGCATTTTTATTTTCAGAGTGCCCCTTAATTGTTAGTTTGCGCGTACACGCCCATATAACACATGCCCTCATTTAGATATACTGTTGCAGCCAAATGCTATTCATCTGTGCTCACTTTCCTTATTGCCTTTTTGTGGCCATACTGTAATTCAAAAGAATTCTTTAATTAACAGCTTAGGATAAAGAACGCTTAAAAAATTTGCCACATCCTTTCTAAAGATTATGTTGCACTAATAATGCTAAACACATTTTCTAAAGGTCTCTGTAAGACAAGTTTGTTAAATTGTACCGGTACAATATCGGAAACTTATATTGACTCTTCGACACTTTCCTACAAATGAATCATAATGAATAAAAATTCGTGACTGAAAAGTGAGGTTAGGTCATGTATATTCACTCATAAATATAACATTGTGTTAGCACTTATAACAATAAATATCTTCGTCCCATACATAAAGAGTTATACGAATGCAACAAAATGTCTTCTTACGACGGCCTGTTTCTCAACACACAGAACTCCTCTTTCACAACTGCCTGCTGCAAGAAGCACTTTGTTCACACTGACCTTACTAAATGTCGGCTGTATATAAGGTATGAATTTTATAGTACTGGTAGAGACTGGGAGCCAGTAAATGATATGCAACTGTGTCGTTCGTTCCACGTTATTCTAGTTAAAACTTGTGTCATATGCAAAGAGAAAGTTTTTGACTCATCTGTCATCTTTAGTGATAGATCATTGATATTTATTAAGAACAGTAATGGTTCCAGAGCAGAATTTTGTGCCACCCCATTCTTTACATTTTCGTACTATGTTGACACTGTAGGACAGCCGTCTGCCTCCTACTACCCACGTATGAAGTAAACCATTGGTGAGTGTTTTTCGTACTGCAAAGATGTTCCAACTCATGCAATGTACTACTTGGTCTAAACAACAGAAAGCACTGCCTAACTCAAAAATTGCACATTTGGACATGGTCCAGGTTTTTACTCAGTCGTCCATGTACAACTGAATCATCATTGATGAGGTTTAGCAGGCATTTGCTGATAGCCTCACAGTCTTCCTGTGGCAAAATGTGCTGGAGGACAAGCGCTGGGTGGCTCACGGCTTCGCGCCGGCAGAGGTCAGCGGCCTGCGCCGGCAGCCGCCCTACCCGAAGAAGCGCACACGTGCCAGGGACACAGCGCAGCCCCTGCCACGTCTGCGCAGTCCGCCTTGTCATCGCGCCAACAGTCTTCAACCCTATGTCTGTGAGCCTGTAGCACCCACAAAAATCATGTCTGTGTTGATTCATTGTGGACGTGGGACAGCGGCAGGTAAAGTACGAGGGTAATCCCAAAAGTAAGGTCTCCTACATTTTTATAAGTACATAGACCTCCTTATTTCTACAATGGTTTACATCAGTTTGCAGCTGCAACATTTAGCTATTTTTTGACATAATCACCATCTCTGTCGATGCATTTTTGTAGACGCTGTGGCAGTTTTTGTATGCCCATGTCATACCAGCTCGCCGCCATGCTGTTCAGAAAGTTACGAACCTCTTCTTTCACCTCGTCGTCGGAGCTGAATCGCTGGGACCACAATTAACAATGACAGGTACTGTGAGTCTCTGATAAAACTCAAACGGGCAATTCAGAACCGGAGAAGAGGAATGTTGAGCAAGGGCGTACACATTCTCCATGACAACGCTCGCCCACACATCGCTCGGCAAACCGTTGCTCTCCTGCAACAGTTTCAGTGGAACATAATCACCCACACACCCTATAGTCCTGACTTGGCGCCCAGTTCCCTAGGTTAAAAGAACATTTGGGCGGAAAGCGATTCAGCTCGGACGACAAGGTGAAAGAAGAGGTTCATAGCTTTCTGAACAGCTGGTATGACGTGGGCATACAAAATCTGCCACAGCGTCAACAAAAATGCATCGACAGAAATGGTGATTATGTCGAAAAATAGCTAAATGTTCAAGCTGTAAACTGATGTAAACCATTGTAGAAATAAATAGGTCTATGTACTGGAGACCTTACTTTTGGGATTACCCTGGTATTTAACAATGAAATGCACCGACAGCCGCGAAATTATTTTGTTTTAACTACCAGTATCGGCATTCTGTTATGCCATCTTCAGGTCCCATATGCATCTTCCAAAAATGAACGATATTGGCATTCTGGGGCCATATGTCCCTCGATGTCGTGAATTTTAAACCGTATCCCAAGTGCTTCCTTCGAAGGCTTGATTGCATCTGAGCACACTGAGTTCTTGGAGTGCAAGTCCATACAACCAGTTGGTTGTAGGTAGGCTTACCATACGTCCGGGATTTTCCCTGACAGTCCTGGTAACATCTGGGCTTGTAAAATGTCTGGGGGTTTGAGAATTTTATGGTTAGCAAGAATTTTTGAAATTTTATACCTATATGTTCGACATCGTGTTTCTTTTTTTTTAAAGAAAAAATATCTTAGAGCCGTTGGTCTTGGGGCAAGCGCTGACGTCGATGTGTCGATGTGGAAGCGCGGATTCCGTGTCAGCACAAATTTGGTCAAACAACAGGGGCAACGTGGTTATGTTGTGTTTGTGAGTGCAGTAGCTCGTCCACACGTTTTTGGTCACTTTATCTCTGTTCGTTTTCTGTTTCATCATTTAGCAAGGGCAATATGAATACAGTTGTAATTAATTATATAATGTTAGTAACAATAAACGTTTTTATTGCATGCTGTATACTGGAAATTATCTGCTGCACATAAAGGAAAAGATGACATTAAAGACCACGTGAAAACAGCTAAATATATGGGCGCTATTAACACGCTATTGGTTGTAATTAATGTTCTGAGAAAGTATCAGATGCTATTGAAGAGAAAAGGAAAGTAACTCTTAAGGTGTTCCAAAAGGTTGACATTTCATGTTGCAATATTTCTAACAAGATTGAGTTCCTGATTTCTTTGGCTCGCCATCTCGCCATCTGTTCTAGTTAGAGTTTTTCAGTTATGGGGAACATTAGTTCTGGATAAAGTGATAGACTTCCAATATCTACTGTTAAATATTAGCTAAATGGTGAAATTAATTCAGAAGCTTTTATTTTTAATTTTATGATGTAATTAAAACAAACCCTTCTGAAAATACATCGGGTGTAGTGAAAAATACAGCTGAATAAATAAAGTTCAAGACTTTGAAAGAATTTCAAAAGTTTGTTCTGGGTTGGAACCAAAAAGTATGGTAAGCCTAGATGTGTGGATTTCGACACAGTAAGTTGGGACAACGTGCAGAGAGGACAACAGCAGAACAGAGCTAACGTTTTGGACGTGCCCCTGACCGCACGGTGAATTAAGTTGCCGAATTGTTATTGTATCAACGCGGTCTGTCCAACATGTCTACAGACAATGGCTTACCACCCGCAAACTTACGATGCCACGTAAGGAAAATGATCGTAGAAACATAATAACCAACAGACACCGGAGACGAGTGCCACAGCATTTGCTGGTGTCCGTGAAAGCAGATCCAGCTCAACTAGTTTCCATATCAGCACAGCGAAGGAAAGTACGTGCTATGGACATCTGGAATCGAATACTTCGCAAAAAGTCTTATCTCACAGTGGCTCATAAACCAGGGCATCTACAGTGGGCCTGACAACACAATAATTGGACACTAATTGAGCAGTCGCACTTGTGCCTCTTTGCAAAAGATCAAGGTGTTAACGGCACCAGCGGCCAATTACTTGTTAAGCCTGCAGTATGAAGGGCGCAACTGTGGGCGGAAACGTTTCTGTGGTATTTCTGGGGTGTTTTCCTTACTGTGCATGGGCCGACTCATTCTGATTCTGGTTACCATGAATATGACCCAGGAAGTTTCAGTTTACTCTCAACGACCAGATATTGCATTTTCTCCTACATCTTCACGATGTGTCTGCTGTGGACATTCCTGTCTCCCGCACAGGTCGCACGCATACGAACGAACGCGTAAGAACACTCGGGCACTGTACTGCATCTCAACTGCCCACTAAATCTCTCTTCCTTGTCCTATGGAAAGTGTTTGTTGCTTTTTGGAACAGTGGGTGAAACATAGTGAACAGATTCCCCGTAGTTTGGTAGCCTGTGGGACGTAATTATCATTGAGTGGCTTCAGATGGACGTTCCATACCTGACTCTCTTCCTCACCGACGTGATGCCATTGTTAAAGCTAGAGGCGACTATTATGAAGTTTGTGTGATTTCTTATGTGGCATGAAAAACTTTTTGTCTGGGTGATTCCATATCAGTGAATAAAGATCCTGGCCATCTTTCATCTGCTTGTGTACTCTGAAAACTGGATTACGGTGTTTGTCGGTGCGTATTTCTGGCAGCACTAACAATTTTTCCTGTTCCATTCTCAAAAATTGTGTAGTAACATCGACTGTCGAAGAGCCTTCGGACAATTTCGAATACCTTGATTTTCCTGTTCTAGTCATTTTGCGAAACGAGTGTGAGAGGAAGTAGTATTTTAACTTACTCTCCTTGGAGAGTACCTCTCCTAAATTTGTTATTTTCTGTGTTACCCGTCGTTGTCCCTTCTATGTACACATTACGAGGTATAGGGCAGTTTTTGGTACTTCTGTAACAGTTCTTCACTCCAGTGAGAAGTTGGCTGACTGTTTTCCATGTTCGGAAAGGCAGTTGGTAACATAGCGATACTTTTTCCTTTGGTTTAATTAATGCGACGTTGAATCTCGGTTGTCTGTTTATGAAATCTTTTAGTTTTACTCAAGAGTTGGTGCTCTGTTGTGTCGGAAGTTGAGAGCGCCCCTTAATTTGTTTCTTTCTTTCCGCTTCCATAGTTAATAGTTCAGTACGAGAACTGACATTCCGGTCATTTTACGGATACCTGAAGCTGAATGTGCAATAAGATCTGGATTGTTACTGACTTTTATTCATGTACAAAACGTAATTTTATAACTAATCATTACAAATGTTTCAAAGAGAAATCCTAGAACTGCCGAGAGCTTAAACTGTAAGGTTAAAATTTATCATTTACGTTCTACGCCATCGAAAACTCTCCTGAACTACATTTACAAATGACGCAGCCTGTAATTTAAAGAGAAGCAGAGAGAAAAGTTCTAGGCGGTGGACGATTTTCGCAATGAAAGTCATGACGGACTACGACCAGAAAAAGGAAACTAATTCAGTCTGTCAGCTATCAGTTATTGGAAATTATCTGCTGCACATAAAGGAAAAGATGACATTAAAGACCACGTGAAAACAGCTAAATAAATGGGCGTCAAATATGCAATGTACTCATCCAAACTAATTTTACGATGAAATTATCCATAAATTTAGGCTGTGGGAAAGCAAGATGGCAGTCTGAGACTCTCGAAAGACGCCACCTATGAAACAATAGTCGTCCTATTGTTGAATGTTTTTCTGTCACAGTTGAACCCTTAGCAAATTGGTTTAACTAAAACGGAACAAAAGTTTTATAGAAGACCCAAACGATTTGTGAGTTGTTCTATTTTCCCAGCGCAATAGCATCACTGAAAAGATGCAAAAATATTCACGAATGATTTACTAATCTATACAATGCCTACATCCTAAGAAAAGTCATGAAAAAGGTTGATTCCTTCTTCTCTATATACCTTACACTCTGCGTCTTACGATGGTTTCTATAAACGTACTTTTATAGTACAATATTGTTTTGCATAGTGACTTTATCAGTAGTGGTCATGCTCTTTTCTGGAACATTATGACGCTTTTAAGAGCCACGTACATACAATTATATACTGAAAGATACTTTCCCCTATACAGCATGTCTATGAGCAAGTGAAAACGAACAAAATCGAACCAAGTCGATATAGCACGGCAATGTTGCTTAATACCCAGTCCTTGAAACATTTTCGTTGGGAAAGGTGGAAAGACCTACACCCAGGTGTGGGGTTACGTAAAACGTTTCAAAATAGCAGGATTGTTAGGAACGCGTCGTTTCCAGAGTCCTAACGCCTCTTGATCGTGGCTTGGCGCCAAATCACTCCACGCTGACAATAGCGCAGGTTCTAGCAGTTCTTGGAAGTCATCGGGCCCACTGTGTTCTGATTCGGGTATTCAGCGTCAAATATTGGCGTTAGACATAGTTACAGAACTGGTATGCCATCCACGCTATTGTGCAAGAGCGGCGAGTTAAAAATCCGCATCCAGCCATCTGACTTTAACTTTTCTGGGCTTCACTCTAAACTAAGTGATTAAAAGTATCCGGACACACTCACGTAACGCGAAATTCACCTCCAGATGTCACGAGGGGCGGATCAGACATTATAAAATGATGCTGGGAGTATTATGTTGTCAGTAGAGAAGACGTAACAATGGAATGCGTCGGCCAGAGAAGCTCAGTGTCGTTGAACGTGAAATAGTCGCTGGATGCCACCTAAGTCCATCAGGAACATTTTGAACCTTCTAGAGCTAAAGACTGCCGACATATCATGCGACTTTAGGAAAAATATCATACACACAACCCGAAAATAGCAAGGGCAGAGAGTTGCGAAAATTATCGCACCATCAGTTTAACATCGCATGCATCCAACCTGTTGGCATGAACAATACAAAGAAAAATGGAAAAGAAAATTGAGTATCTGTTAAACGACGATCACTTTGGTCTTATAAATGTTAAAGGTACTACAGAGGCAGTTCGCTTGATAATTGAAGCAAGGCTGAAGCAAAATCAATACTAGGACTCCCCGATATAGAAAAAGTATTCAGCAATGTGAGATGCAGGATGTTCAGAAGTCTGAGAAAAATAGAAGTAAGATACAGGGAGAGACGGCTGATATACAATATGTACAAGAATCAAGAAGGGAACAACAAGACTGGAAGACCAAGAACGAAGTGCGCGGATTAAAAAGGGTGTAAACAGGAATGCAGTCTTAGGCCCCTGGTTTTCAATCTATACATCGAATAAGCAATGACGGAATTAAAGGAAAGGCTCAAGAGGGGGGATTAAGCTTCAGGGTGAAAGGATATCAATGATAAGATTCGCTGATGACAGTGTTACGCTCAGTGAAAATGAAGAAGAATTACATGATCTGTTAAATGGAATGAAAAATCTAATTATAGAATATGGATTGAGAGCAAACGAAAAAGGAAAAGTAACGAGAAGTATCCGGACTGGGAAGGAGGGCATAGTCCCCGGCACGAATACGCCCGGCGGACTTGTCTGTGGATAGTTCTTAGGCGGTTTTCCATCTGCCTCGGCGAATGCGGGCTGTTTCCCCTTATTCCGCCTCAGCTACACTATGTCGACGATTCCTGCGCAAACAAGTTCTCCACGTACGCGTACAATATCATTACTCTACCACGCAAACATAGGGGTTACACTCGTCTGGTGTGAGACGTTCCCTGGGGGGATCCACCGGGGGCCGAAATGCACAATAAACCTGAAAGAGTGGTCTGTGTGGGGAGGCGGAGGGGTGAAGTGGACTGCGGTAGTCGTCGTGGGGTTCTGGGTCACTGCGGCTGGGCGGGGACTGAGCCTCTCCGTCGTTTATAGGCCCCCGGTTAATATACAATACAATACAATACAATGAGGAGTAGCAGAAATGAGAATAGCGACAAGATAACGAAATTGGTGATCACGAAGCAGATGAAGTTAAGGATTCTACTGCCTCGGAAGCAAAATAACCCGTGTCGGATGAAACAAGGTCTGCGTAAGAGGCAGGAAAGCACGGGTAAAGAGGGCATTCCTTACCAAGGGAAGTCTACTGGTATCAGTTATATTCCATAATTCGAGAAAGCAGTTTTTGAGAAGTAAGTTTGGAGCACAGCACTGTGTGGTAGTGAATCATAGACAGTGAGAAAACCGGAACAGAGGAGAATCGAAGCGTTTGACATGCGCTAGTACTGCAGAATATTGAAAATCAGTTGGACTGATAATGTAAGAAATGTGGAGATTCTCTTAAGAATCGGTGAAGAAAGGGACGTAATTGGACAACACTGACAAGAAGAAGGGACAGGATGGTAGGAGATTTGCTAATACATCAGGGAATAAGCTCTTTGGTATTTGAGGGTACTGTAGAGGGTAAAACTTGTAGAGGAAGATAGAGATTAGAATACAGCCAGCAAATAATTCAAAAGTGCTGCCAGCAGTCCAGCTAGTGTAATGAATGTTCTTACGGAGTTAAAAAGAATTGGGTACAGTGGTCAAAAAATTTTCAGATGTGTGTGAATTCCTAAGGGACCAAACTGCTGAGGCCGTCGGTCCCCAGACTTACACAATACTTACACTAACTTATACTAAGAACAACACACACATCCATTCCCGAGGGAGGACTCGAAATTCCAACAGGAGGGGCAGCGCAATCCGTGACATGGCGCCTCTAAACGCACGGTCACTCAGCGCTGCCTGCAATGGTTGAGTATCTCCCTATAGCCATACATTTATGTTGTCAATGCTAATCGACATTTGAGGTGATGTAAAGAGCGTTGCCATTTGGCAAAAGATGACTGGAAAGGAGTGATTTGAAGTGATGTATCACGTCATGCTATGTGGCAACTTGGTGGGAGGGTTTGGTTTTAGTGTATACCTGGACAAAGTCGCCTGTCATCATGCGCAGTGCCAACAGTTGAGTACGGAGGAGCTGGTGTTACACTATTGGGGCGTTTTTCGTGGTTAGGGTGTGGTCCTCTTATGATGCTTAAAAAAACGTAAAATGTGGAAGGTTATGAACACATTTTACAGCATTTTTTGTTGCGCACAGCAGAGAAACATTACGGAGACAATGACTGTTTCTGTCAGCAATACACTGAATCCTGTCGTCAAGCAGCATCTGTGGGCCAATGGTTTGTGGACATTACGTTCTCCTAGTTCGTCCGTCATTGTCACTGTACTAGATAAGCTATGTCAAAAGACTCGATTTATACATTGTTTTAGATTCTTTATCAGTACCAGAAATAGCTTTTGGTACTAAACGACTAAAACAAGAGTAGTTTGTCCGAAAGTGAACCCTGTGAAGATAAAACCTGCTGCTGGGTAAAACCGAATACCGTGTTGATCCACTTCATGTATTGTAATATGCTTTCATCCGCCTTGGCACGCTGCCTATAAAGGGGTCGACACATTGCTGCCCAGTCATGTCCTGGCGGCCATCTGAAGTGATTGAGAGTGAGTGAGGAAGGGTTCCTGCAACGTCGCACTGCAAGTATCGACTGGTCTCAAGAATCCTCGGTCGGGTTCATGCCAGCAGACACCGTAAGCCTTTACACTCGGTTGAACCGTACCTCTTGGAGGAACCTGTTCACTATGTCGACACGGTTTACTTATGAATTATTGCTTTGAAACGCGAACCAATCGTGAGCTGCTACTTCTTTCAAAACTAGCTGCTAGTCTTCACACGATATAACAAACATACTTCCTGACCTAAATTTCTCCCCAGGCAGTGAATATGAATGACTGTAGTGCGATCTGAGTTTTAACTATAGATTGGAGAAGTCAACCTTACACAGAGTGCAACTAAAAGGGGTGAGGGGCAGGTAGTTACTCGGAAGTAACACAACTGATACTGAACACGGACGTTAAATGCAAACCTCATACTACATGGCGAATGTTACCTACACTGTCTAAGAACCTGAAAACGCTGAGCTTATATGATGAATGCATTACGTCGTCTAGGCAACATGATACCTCGAAGAACTCCACCAGTGTCAGTTTGACTAGGTTGTTAAAACTCTTTTTACAAAACAGTTAATTCTAGTGAGTCACGCATGAGCAATGTAACCCCGGATCAAATGCATCGTAACAGTAAGAAAGACGTTTTACCATGAAAATACTTTCAAAGAGTAAACAAGGAGCCAAATGCACATGATGGAATTGGTAGTTCCAGGAAAAAAGCGTGAGTTAATGAATTACCGAGGTCGAAATCTATCATAGAATCAAAATAACCTACAAGCGGGTTATGTATACAGTTTCTTCTAGGTGTCTAGGAACACATATCGAATCGGAGTAGCTACCATCCCTTCCGAACAACACCTCAGAATTACAGAAGAAATAATGTTACAAATTATATGTATCATATAATCGAGCATGGGAAAATCTGCTTGCAGGTCACATGACTTGACAGATGCCTAGCACAAAGATGGATTCATATCACCGTGTGGTCTGAAGCAGTTAAGCGCACAGACATCTAGTGTTCTGAATGCAAAATCTGCCTGTAAAACACACTGTGGAAAGAAAAGATTTTATATAACTTGAAAAATAATGTGGAACCAGATGATGTGAATGCAGTTGGAATGCTCGTGGCTTGTTGCCTGGCGCCATTACACCAAAGGTTGCTGGTCGACTGCGTTCACATCACAAATCTCCGAAGTACTGCTTGTTCAGCGTGCTGACCAGGCCGGAAGAAAAGACGAGAGTGCGTTTTGCTTCATAATATAATTGGCCGAAATGAATTCCAATGTCTAGCATTCCCATTCGCCAGCTCCCCTCAAAGCTTTTGGTCTAGCAGTAAGATAAACTTTCACTCCCTCGTTTTCACAAAAGAGAGTTCCCCTCGAGGACAGAGGCGGCTCGTGAATGATTTATGGATGAACTGTGGTGTAGCTCTGCGACGCATGTAAGGTGATCGTTCCGAAACGACCGTCCTTCACAATAACAGAAATGTTGACTGTAGGTCTCGACAACAGAATCCTGTCTTGATACCACACACGCATCGAGCTACCTTTAATACCACTGAGAGTTGTCCGATATCCATGCGTGATATATGTCCAAAACGTGACTAACCTAATTCCTTCATAAACACGTGTAACTGTATGCCTGGGACGTGCTTTGGTATCTGGCAGCCTCCACCCTCTTCTACAACGATCACGAGACTTCAGACAAAGCCTGCACATGTTGGTGAAGAGAAACAGCCATCATTTCTGTAGTCCACCTTTTTCAAGAATGCGGTTCGGGAAGGGGGTAGGGGGGTTGGAGAGGGTTCGTACTGTTTTTCGCAAATGGATCGTGTGGCGATTGCATACTGTCTGATTGGAGGCATCCTACAATAAGGCAACGCATAGTGCATTCTCCTCAACTTACGAGTTGTAATTTGTGGATTATGCTCATCAGCTGATGTCGTCGACAGCAAGCTCCAATTTTTTGTGTCTTTCGAGAGCGGCTGAATCTTCGAATGGTGTCCTTTTCCGCATGCCAGTTGCACAGTCAACTTATTGTACCGATAACTCTTTTTGCTTTAAAGCGGCAATGCGTACTGTGACATGTTATTTCGATAGGGTTATATATCCAATGACGAGTGAACTTTAAAGATATTTGTCATTTCGTTTAAAATTGAAAGTAGTCATGTGCACTTCTTTAAATTATGAAATCTGGTATTTAGCTGTTTTTTTTTTTTTTTTTTTTGTTGGCTTCATTGCCTTCTTTGCAGTATGATTATTCCCACAGGCTTGTCAATTCGAAGAAATTACTTACAAAGTTCACAAAGTTCAATTCGATGTTTCACAGTACTAACACTACTTTCACATTTATGCATTTCTCTACAGTTCGACAGACACCTCTGTATCTTGCAACCGACTGCACAAAATTCTCTTGTACGTCTCGTCCAGTCATGAGCAAGGTAGATTAACAGAGACACTCCAATTGTATGTAAAGACTCTAAGCGTTTACATAGCAGGTGGCGAAACTATTTGAATCTCCTTTACACAAGCTTTTACGTAAATTTTACGAATTCTAGTGAAAAAAGTTGTAAATAACTTTACAAAATTAACTTACTAATACTTTTAACAGTTAACTACAAAACTGTTGAATTGATGTCAAATGAAATCAGCTGTTCACAAAGTATATCGCTTACGTAGAAATGAGTCTGTTCCGTTACCATTTTCTATCAAAAAAATTATCAGTGCCCAGCAGTATCAAAGGGTTCCTAAAATGCATGAGGCTTGACCAAATCACAGTGCACCGTGTAAGCTTAATTCGTCCGCTTGAGGTGTTTTGAGAGACCGAGCAGCACACACAAGCAGCATTGACCCTCTCGGACTGAACACTTGGTGCTCTCTGCACACAGAACAAAACCTTACTTTAGCCTCCACTACACAGGCGGCAGTGCGTAGTGGTATCCTGTGTTCAAAGAGTATTGGGAAAATACTTTTCAGATCAAAAAAACATAAGGTATGGAAGTAACGACAGATCTACAAACTGCTTCACAGGGAGCAGGCCGGTTGCTCGGAGTAGTACAGTGGCAATAATAAGCATAATTCAAATGGTTCAAATGGCTCTCAGCACTATGAGACTTAACATCTGAGGTCATCAGTCCCCTAGACTTAGAACTACTTAAACCTAACTAACCTAATGACATCACACACATCCATGCCCGAGGCAGGATTCTAACCTGCGACCGTAGCAGTCGGGCGATTCCGGACTGAAGCGCCTAGAACCGCTCGGTCACATCGGCCGGCTAAGCATAATTCTTAAATGAAGTATTTGCACAAGTAATTTATTAACCGAAATTTTCTTCTCCAAATAATAAAACTTCTCAACATAGAGAATTTGTTAAAACAACGTTTTCCTTGGAAACAGATCTCAGCATTATTAAATGAATAAAATAACATTTTCTCCGCCCATTTGTTAGACAAGATTTGTGAGGTTAGTACGCAGTGAACGCCTTCGAATGACTGGTTAAATTAATTAGATAAAGAAATATAATTCCATTTAACACTTGACTAACACAGTAATTAGGCTCATGGGCGTTGACATAAGCATTAAACCAGGAATCATGGTAAATCTTTGCTTCTTAATAAGCCAATGGAGTCTCGGAATAGTAATAACAATCTTCACATTAGTCAGCATATCAAATGACGCAGAACTCTATGAGGTGATGAAAGAGTTTCCGTTCGAAGGCCATACACTCCAAAATCAGCATGACAATCAGACGAAAGTGCTGTGAGAATTCAGACCATCATCCAACCGACGCACCAAATGGAAGATAACCGTTTTGCAAAGCACCGCACCCTGTTGCGTGAAAAAGTCCGTAACTGCCTACTGCACATGCTTGCCTGACAGGAATCGTCGATCCTTCAAGACCTTTTTTAAGGGACCAAAGGCGTGATAATCCCATGGGGATCAGGCCTACAGGGCGGATGCTCTAGAGCCTCCCAGCGGCTTTCATCCCCTGCAACGATGTGCTCAAGGAAAGTGTTGCGTCCTGTGTCGAATCGCGACCAGCTGGAACTTGGCGCACAATTCCACAAATTGTTTTCCACAGAAATGCTGCCCCACAGACATTCTTCATTCTCCTGGGAGTAGGCATTAGGCGTGATTTAAAATGGAATGATCATATAAAGTTGATCGTCGGTAAAGCAGATGCCAGAGTGAGATTCATTGGAAGAATCCTAAGGAAATGCAATCCGAAAACAAAGGAAGTAGGTTACAGTACGCTTGTTCGCCCACTGCTTGAATACTGCTCAGCAGTGTGGGATCCATACCAGATGGTGTTGATAGAAAAGATAGAGAAGATCCAACGGAGAGCAGCGCGCTTCGTTACAGGATCATTTAGTAATCGCGAAAGCGTTACGGAGATGATAGATAATCTCCAGTGGAAGACTCTGCAGGAGAGACACTCAGTAGCTCAGTACAGGCTTTTGTTGAAGTTTCGAGCACATACCTTCACCGAGGAGTCAAGCAGTATATTGCTTCTTCCTACGTATATCTCGCGAAGAGACCATGAGGATAATATCAGCGAGATTAGAGCCCACACAGAGGCATACCAACAATCTTTCTTTCCACGAACAATACGAGGCTGGAATAGAACACCGTCAGATGGCTTGCAGAGTATGGATGTAGATGCAGATGTAGCTGTCTACAGGTGATTGTCCTTTGGCAGCCAAGAAAAGAATAACAACATGTTGGTTCTGTTTGGATGTATTTGGTAATAATGTCGCTGTAGTTCACGTTTCTACATTTGCTGCACGCAAGTCGGAAAGACACGAATGACACACTGATCCCCTGTCTACATGTCCGTGCTTATATACCCGCATCGGAGTCGCATTAAGTTGCATATATGCTGCACTAAAGCCGTCAAATGGAAACTTTTTGATAGTCCCTCATATATCAGAGAGAGACAGAAAAACAATTAAAAAGACCATTCAAATCGCTAAGTCACCAATTTAGACAACTAGCAACAATTGGTTACAAAAAAACAACAAGTGAGATGGCAGTTAAAACTAAAGAGCCCCTCGCCAGGTTGTGCGACCTGAGGGATGTCTATCGGCCACCGCATCATCCTCTGCCTTGGGGCGGCGGCGTCGTGCGAGTGTGGTTTTGAGGGGCTTGTGATTAGCACACCGCTCTCCCGGTCTTGTACAGACTTTCAAGACCGTGAAGCCTCTACCAATTGGTCACGTAGCTTCTCAGTTGGCATCACGACGCTGCCTGTACTCCACACCACTCCTTTCACCAAAGAAAAGTCCATTGCAGTACCAGGAATCAAACGCATTGCAGTCATCTACGTTGAAAACCCAGCTACGGAACTGGGCTGACAATTAGATGCAAATTATACTTCGTTAAACAAGTCTTAATATGGTAGATAAACTCTGCATACATTTACAGGGTTACAGCTGTATAGGTAGCTGGTCAACTGTCAACTGCACCTAAAACTTTGTTCTACTTTGACATTCCCTGAATTATTACAATAACTTTAATGACACTTATTAAAGCCTCCCCCCCTCCTCCTGAGGCAATAAGTTAAAAAGGTAAAATGCGACAACGAGAAAACGATCCAGAAGAAGATAGGCAAATGTGTGTAAGATGTCATTACTCACAATAATATTCATAAACACGCGGGTAAGATATTAACCATGCCAAGCAGAAAAGGTAAAAATTTCAATACCAATTTTCGAGTGAGATCCGAAGCGACGACAGCAACAAGTTTAATACAATGTTCTCACCCAATATTTTCCAACTGTGATCGTCCTGGAGCAAGAGATCCACAGCCTTCAATGTCGTGTACTAGACTTAATCAACTAATGAAATATCTTTGTCAAGACACTTCGCCAAATCAAAAACCAGGCCTGGACTACAAAGAACGCATCAGAAATAGAAAGGCGCCAAGAAGAACTTTCTTACTCGGCCACAACGAAGTGAATGTGGCAATGTACCACACCTAGCCCATCACCGGTTATGCTGTCACAACTCTCTCCAGCACGCAACTTACTCGGTCGATCCGCGTTAAGTCGGCGTAGCGCCCGCCGCCCACTGAAGTGAGGGGGGGGGGGGGGGGGGGGGCACGGAAAATGATCACCTTCTCACCAGTTAAGAAAAAATACACTGATACGTACTACCGATCTCGTACGTTCATTTGGAACACTGTTTTGAACTGTTTAGTTACAGTTACGTTTCTGTCTTAGACAATGAGTGGATCGTAATCACGTTCTTCCATAACTAACTCTAATGATCCACAAGTATAAGAGGAGGAAATAATTTTTCTGATATTTTCCATTCTATCTCAGAAGTATGTATTTAATCTGACACAAAATTTATTATACTTTAGTATGGTCACTGTTCTGTGTACTAGAAACCCTACGGCCTCAAACTCAGACCGCTTAAGAGAGAGCAGCTAAAACGACGCAATTGTAGATTCCACCGTGCTGCACATTCTTAATACGTCACTACATAAACCTTACTCACTTCGAAAGCAAAACGGTCGGCTAACCGAATCACAATACTGCCTTGCTATCGTCAGTGGTTCATGGTCCTTGGTCTCGACATAATTTCACTCTTGCTAACGTTACGGCGTCCTCCGATGTAAATGCGTGTTTAATTAGTATACACTGTCTCGCTACTGAATATGATGTTAGTCAGTCATCAGAGCGAGAGCGCTTGTGGTTTCCTTCTCTGCGTTATCACAGATGGCACAAAAGGCGCGGAACCCACTGAGCCGGTACTACGTGCGATCCGACACGTTCAATTAAAGGCTGCGCGACGCAATGTTCGTGCATGCAACAGTCGTGTTCTCACAGGAGCAATACAAGAGACAAGACACGGCTGGTGGAAATAGACTCGCGTGCGGCGTGTTACGTTGAGCCTCATCCTGGACAAATTCCGAGACTGGAAAGAGATATGGCCCTCTTTCTAGCGTTAAAAATAAATTTAGATATGTTAGCTACGTTTGGTAAGCGACATTGTAAAACCTAAAATATACCAAAAGTAAACCAGCCAGCGACTACATCTTTTACTGGAAACTTTCCTAAGCATCCGCTGTTTTCACTTAATTTCGATGTAGCACAATAACTATAGGCAGTAACGAAAAGGAACAGGTCGTTATTAAACTGTACTATCAGACGATATGACTCTAAACAAGTTTTTTTACCGAATAGTTTCCTCAAAGTCGAATGAGAAAGATTACATAGTGGACAACACGCGCGAATCCCGAAACTGTAGTTTTTAATTTATTTACGCGAAAAGTAAAATCTTTACTGAGAAAGTAGCTGCTACAGAGACGAAAGTAGCATTGTTTCATCCACATAAAAACAATATTTAAGAAAGAAATTCCCAAACAGCAGTTCAAATCGAGAAGTTATTTTGTTTTCGCTACCAGTTACAGCAATTCAATGTGCCGTATTCAGGCCCCATATGCACCTCTCAAACATTATCGATATTGCGTCTGTTTCTGGATGTCGTGAATTCGTAAGTGCTTCCTTCGAAGACTTGCCTGCAAACTGAGCACAATTTGAGGTGGCCCCAGTATTCAAATATTGAAAATTTTTTGATGTGAATATGGGACCTGACGATGTCATATTGAATTGCCGAAACTGGTAGCAAAAACAATATAAAATAACTTCCTAATTAGCACGGCTGTTTGGAAAATTTCTTTGTCATATATCTGACCAGCCGCTGTCCTACGTCCACAATGGATCAACAGAAACTAAAAACAATTTTTTGAGGCACATCAGATGATCTGAAATTTCCTTCACTGCGTACTGTACGACACAGTTAATGAGTCGCAACCAGCACTCCCTATTGAACTGGAAAATACGACAGAGAGCTGGATTGATGCTGTATCGCTGTCTTCCCAGTGTCAACCAGTTATGTCGCTTCAGCTACGCTTCAACGCGTTCCACCAATAAAACTTGCTTTTGCGTCGTATCGCTTGGAATATCGTATCGTCACAGTAAGAACCATACCTACCTGTCACCATCTGCAGTGCAGTAGCAAGACGGGCCCTAGTTGCGTCTTGCTGCATCACATCGATACATGGAAAATCCGAAAATGTCTACCAATCTGACATCTTCAAGAGATGTTCTCGTCTCCGCACAGAGGTAGCAAGTACATTGTGAGTCCGTTGTTCTTGCTACGAGGCTCTAATGGAAATACTCATCAAGTAGCTAAGGCTCACTGTTACTGAAATTAAAATCAAAAAATTTGTTGAGGTGAGATCAACTTTTTATCTTGCACATTTTATCACACAAAGCCGAAAACTGATTACAGAAATTGTGTGGTACAAAAAAAGGTTCGATTACAATATTCACACATTATTTTTTTTAACTATATAAGACGGTAGTATCTGTTCCCGAAAGAACAGTTACCGTGGATGACCATGCAGCTTTGCTAGAAATGAAATGATAATTAAATAGACACCCTAGCTGCAAGCAGGCGTTGATACACTTCATTGGGGACATGTTGAAAATGTGTGCCCCGACCGGGACTCGAACCCGGGATCTCCTGCTTACATGGCAGACGCTCTATCCATTTGAGCCACCGCGGGCACGCAGGGTAGCGCGTCTGCAGGGACTTATCCCTTGCACGCTCCCCGTGAGATCCACATTCCCAACATGTCCACAACACTACATTCGTAGTGCGCCTAATAGATGTTTGCCCATCATACTCATTACTCGTGGCAGATTAATCTACCAAGTCCCGTACGAGTTCGGGCATAGCGTGTGCGTTCGCACAAGAAGGTCAAAGGCCGGAAACCCATATTTTTTAACTATATATGACAGTAGTATCTGTTCTCACGGGGAGCGTGCAAGGGATAAGTTCCTGTAGACGCAGTATCCTCTGTACCCGCGGTGGCTGAGCTGGATAGAGCGTCTGCAATGTAAGCAGGAGATCCTGGGTTCGAGTCCCGGTCGGGGCACACTTTTCAACATGTCTCCAATGAAGTGTATCAACGCCTGCTTGCAGCTAGGGTGTCTATTTAATTATCATTCACACTTTAGTCATTAATTATTCCTGTTATTGCAAACATAATCCTTGTACGCTAATGAACATGATAAAAATTATTGTTATTACTTCAGATTCAAATTACAAGTCCTAAGCTCAACTACTCTTTGCCTTGCTAGCAGAATCGCGATTTTGCACACACAACTTTAGTATTATTCGGCCCCAGTTTAACGACCGCACTGGGTAGCACGAACTGTTTCACTTTGTGGCCATTAAGTTCTATCTCGTTATTCAATTATTCTCCATATATTTATACTAAAATAAAGTGTTGGCTAGGTCATACGTAGGAACAGCATAGTACTGAGAGATCCTCCGCTACTACTAAAACAATATGTTAATTATACTCGAGTAACATTTAATTACTGTTACTGTGAGACCTATCGCACTGGTCCGAGGGTAGTCCCTCTATCTTCTGTCACAACAGAGAGTCAGATTACAAGACTCTTCAGTTTGTGGGATGGGGTTCCATGCCTGTTGCACTTGGTCCGTCAATACATGGACGATTAATGCTTGTCGAAAGATGTCTCGTATGTGCTCGGTTGGAGACAGAACTGGTGATAGAGCAGGGCAAGGCAACATGCCCGGCCGCGGTGGCCGAGCCATTCTAGGCGCTTCAGTCTGGAACCGCGCGACTGCTACGGCCGCAGGTTCGAATCCTGCGTCGGGAATGGATGTATGTGATGTCCTTAGGTTAGTTAGGTTTAAGTAGTTCTAAGTTCCAGGGGACTGATGACCTCAGATGTCAAGTCCCATAGTGCTCAGAGCCATTTGAACCATTTGAACGAAGGCAGCATGTTGACACTTTTCTGCAATACAGCAGATGGAACATCCAGATTCTCGTATTCCTATTACACAACCTCGTTCGAAATCAGTGAGGTGTTGATAAAGGTCCATTTCTCACTTTAATGGCATTCGTGACTAACACCAGCTCACCCGGTCCGATCCCAAAGATAGCTCACACTCACGACCATTACAGCGTGACTTACAGAAAACCTGATTTGCATCCTCATAGTGGCACCGCAGGCTCCTTTCCTATGTGACTAGTGCAAAATTTGAATAAACATTACCTTTCAGATGTAGGAACACGCCTACCAATTTTCGTTTATGTCGCGATTTTTTTGCTTCAGCGTAGTTATTCGCTCCCCTCCGGAAACGGATGCTGGCCGTCGTTAAACAGTATCACATGCTGTGACGTAACCGCTCCGGCCTGTTTCTCTGTGAGCCTCGTAACGATATGCACACCCGTATTATACAGTTGTTCCTAACTCACTCCAGTTTACGACGTCAGGTATCACCTACGGCATCTCCGCTCAATTCAGATATGGAGCCTGGTAATAAATCTTTTGGCTCGCAAAGCCAGAAAAGTTACTCGGATATAGTCAGTCTTGCTAATGTGTTCTTGGTGTAGAAGATTTAGAAGGCGTCTAGTGTCAGGAAATGCTCACTAGCACAACTCGTAGCCTATCTGCGACTGCAGAAACAACGAATCTGCTGCAGCCCAACTTCAACAGGCAGCCATCCTGATCACCGAACGTCTACTCATATCACTCACTTGTATCATCATCATCTTTTACAGTTTTGAGCTCATCACACATACAACATGCGTTCCAACTGCGACATCTCGTCGGAAAAATACACCGCATAGCGTACTGCAAACTACCCTCCCTGGCTGCAATAACGAATGACCCACACTCCACGAGTGATTGGTGTTAAAAACCTACGAACAGGCCACGTTAGATAACAAGTTTCCACTGTTCCATTAGACATAGTGTAGATGCAAATGACTGGCTGGGCTCAGGCATTCGCCGGGCGCTTGTTTACTTCTAGGCTGTGGAAGAGCTCGCCACTATTTTTGTACTGCGTTCTTGACAGATTTGTAACATGTTTTGTTTTATAAACTGGAAGGCTGCTTTCGTCTCTGCTGACTCGCAGCTTCGTATATTTAAATAGACCCATCCTTTCCCCTTTCAGCCACTCACTTTATATCAAGTCAACGATGCCAGCAGGCGGTGATTACGATTCAGTGACCGTGTCCGAGAGTCTTGTTAGCATGTTGGAAGGACGGAAAACTTACAGTTTATCGTTGATTATCAGGTCATTAGAGACGGAGTACCAGCTCGAATTAGAGAAAGAATGGAAGGTAATCGATAGTGTCCTTTACAAGGAAACCATTCCAGCATTTATTGATTGCCGACTCCATGGAGTGCTGTGTACATAACGATCATATATGTTAAATTAAAAGGAAGGTCAGCGTTGGCCGTAATATTGATGTTTTATTGATAGCAGAATCGATATTCGATCACGTAGTGATCATCTTCAGTGCTGTGTTGTACAAATTAAACTCAGGCACTGGTATCAAGTTATCAATAACCAAAACTGAGAAGCGATCACAATAACTGAACTATCAATAAAACATCAATATTACGGCCAACGCTAACCTTCCTTTTAATTCCAGCATTTGCTTTACGCGATTTAGGGTAACCACGGGAAACGTAAATGTAGATGGCAGGATGGTTATTTCAGCCGCCGTTCACCCGATTGCGAGTCCGTTGTCTTAAACACTGCGATATCTCACTCCATTTAATCATATTTTACCTTAATTCTGACATCTTTCCTTCTAAGATGGAATCAGAATGGAATCGTTTCATGGTCTATCTGAAATACTGCTTATCCAAATCAAAAGTCTTTCAGGAGAGAAAAGTTATCATGCTTCCAGTGATCTCTACTGTCGTTCTCCAAACAGTTCTGCAAAACTTTCGAATAAATTACATGCAACCAAGTAACAAAAGTTCTAAATTCCTTTAGCTTATACCATTGCACAGACTTCACTATTGCCAAAATTTGAGCAAAAAGGAAGAAAGAGTAGAATATAAGGTCCTGTTGACGACGACGTCATTACAGATGAAACACAAGTTAGAGTTGGGGATATACGGGGAGAAAATCGGTGTTGTTCTTTTCGAAGGAACCATACCTACATGTAACTCAATCGGTTTAGGTTCAAAAAAGGTTCAAATGGCTCAGAGCACTATGGGACTTAACTTCTGAGGTCATCAAATCGGTTTAGGAAAACGATAGAAAACCTAAATCTGGATGTCTAGACGGATATTTGAGTCGATGTTCTTCCGAATATGGATCCAGTGTCTTACTACGGCTCCACTTCTCTCGGAGTAAAACGGATGAGGGACTCACGAAAACATTCGGGCTCTGTCTAAGCTTTCAAGGGTCACCTTACACTGACGAGGGGCATTCAATAAGGAATTCAACGGATTTTTTCTGAAAGCAGATTGGTTTTATTCAGGATTTCAATACATCATATGATTCCCAATTTTCTTTACTAGAAAAGCTCTATTTTTCAACTGTTCAATGTCACGGCCTTACGCCACCAAACTGGGACGGCCTATATGCCCACAAGCTACCACTTTGCTGACCTACGTCTGAGCCAGCGTCTTGCTGCACAAATAACCTCCCCATCATCCACATTCTACTTCTCGCTGATTGTGTGCCACATTAGGCCAAAAACATGGAAGTCGAAAGATGCGAGACACGGGCTGTAGGGTGGATGAGGAAGAACAAACCAACGAAGATTTGTCAGCCCCTCTCGGACGCGCGGATTTTTGTGAGCCCTTGAATTTTCATGAAGAAGGAGAAGTTGATTTGTATTTTTGTGACGACGAATTCACTGAAGTCATTTCTTCAGTTTCGTAAGGTAGCACAATGCACTTCAGAGTTGATTATTGCACCATAAGGGAGGACATAAAATAGAATAACCACTTCAGAGTCCCAGAAGACCGTCGCAATTTACCGGCACAGAGTGCGGCTTTGACCTTTTTCTTCGGAGATGGTGTTGCGCCAGTCCTTCGACTGCCGTATTGTTTCCGGTTCGAAATTATGAACCCATGTTTCATCGCCTGTGACAAAAGTCGACAAAAAATTGTCACGATCAGACTCCGGACAGATGGTCCTTCGTTGCTCTTTATGATCTTCTGTTAGATTGCGGGGAACCAAGCGGCCACACACCTCTCAGTACCACAACTGGTGGACGAGTATCTCAGCACTACCAATACAGACGTCCAGTTGTGCAGCGAGGTGTTTGATTGTGATACGTCGAGCACCTCCACTGAGAGTGTCTGCACGTTCCAAGTTGGCCGGTGTCACAGCTGTGTGCGGCCGAGCGGATAGGACAGGTTTGCGCGACCCTGTTGCGATTATGAGAGACGCTCCGCTCAACGACTCACCGTGCTTTTGTCACTGCCACGTCTCCGTTGACATTCTGAAAGCGCGTGTGAATGTCTGAGATGCTCTGGTTTTCCTCCAAAAGAAACTCAATGACAGTACTCTGCTTGTAATGTCTGTCCGTTACAGACGCCGTTTTGAAGGCTACGTATAGCACCACTACCTATAAGAACTTCATGAAACTATAGGGGCTCAAGCGGGAATATCTCCGCAGTTTTTCCAACTAAAATGACTAAGAAAAAAGGTTGTGTTGTACTACTTCTTGAACACCCATCGTACGTTTTGTCGAGCTGCTTCGAAAAATCACACTCTTACCTGTCTGTATTATAAATGATTAGCTTGATCGTCCCACTCTATACTATTCCATGATTCTATGCCTTGTTATTTAAATGGCTTTTACCGTTCGAGATGTTAGGTTGCTTTTGGGTAAAATTTACGCTATATTTACACTACTGGCCATTAAAATTTATACACTGCGAAGATGACGTGCTACAGACGCGGAAGTTAACCGACAGGAAGAAGATGCTGTGATATGCAAATGATTAGCTTTTCAGAGCATTCACACAAGGTTGGTGCCGGTGGCGACACCTACAACGTGCTGACTTCAGGAAAGTTTCCAACCGATTTCTCATACACAAACAGCAGTTGCCCGGCGTTGCCTGGTGATACGTTGTTGTGATGCCTCGTGTAAGGAGGAGAAATGCCTACCATCACGTTTCCGACTTTGATAAAGGTCGGTTTGTAGCCTATCTCGATTGCGGTTTTTCGTATCGCGACATTGCTGTTCGCGTTGGTCAAGATCCAATGACTGTTAGCAGAATATGGAATCGGTGGGTTCAGGAGGGTAATACGGAAAGCCGTGCTGGATCCCAACGGCCTCGTATCACTAGCAGTCGAGATGGCAGTCATCTTATCCGCATGGCTGTAACGGATAGTGCAGCCACGTTTCGATCCCTGAGTCAACAGATGGGGACGTTTGCAAGACAACAACCATTTGCACGAACAGCTCGGAGACCATGGCTGCGGTTACTCTTGACGCTGCATCACAGACAGGAGCGCCTGCGATGGTGTACTCAACGACGAACCTGGGTGCACAAATGGCAAAATGTCATTTTTTCGGATGAATCCAGGTTCTGTTTACAGCATCATGATGGTCGCATCCGTGTTTGGCCACATCGCTGTGAACGCATATTGGAAACCTGTATTCGTCATCGCCATACTGGCATATCACCAGGCGTGATGGTATGGGGTGCCATTGGTTACACGTCTCGGTCACCTCTTGTTCGCATTGAAGGCACTTTGAAAAATGAACGTTACATTTCAGATGTGGTATGACCCGTGGCTCTACCCTTTTCGATCCCTACGAAACCCTACATTTCAGCAGGATAATGCACGACCGCACGTTGCAGGTCCTGTACGGGCCTTTCTGGATACAGAAAATGTTCGACTGCTGCCCTGGCCAGCACATTCAGATCTCTCACCAATTGAAAACGTCTGGTCAATGGGGGCCAAACAACTGGCTTGTCACAATACGCCAGTCACTACTCTTCATGAACTGTGGTATAGTGTTGAAGCTGCATGGGCAGCTGTACCTGTACACGCCATACAAGCTCTGTTTGACTCAATACCCAGGCGTATCAAAGCCGTTATTACAGCCGGAGGTGGTTTTTCTGGGTACCGATTTCTCAGGATCTATGCACCCAAATTGCGTGAAAATGTCAGTTGTAGTGTAATATGTTTGTCGAATGAATACCCGTTTATCATCTGCACTTCTTCCTGGTGTAGCAATTTTAATGGCCAGTAGTGTGCATTTTCTCGAGCTGCTTCGAAAAATCACAGACTCTTATCTGTCTGTATTATAAATGATTAGCTTGATCATCCCCCCTCTGTCTTATTCCATGATTCTATGCCTTGTTATTTAAATGGTTTTTACCGTTCCAGATGTTAGGTTGCTTTACTTGGGTAAAATTAACGCTATATTTAGATTGCTTTATCTGGGTAGAATTTACGTTCTATTTAACGCACATTATCTTCCATTGTATTCGCTCAAAATACCTTAGGTTAAAACTGGATCGCCTCTTAACTTACAAACAACGCTGTATAGACATCGGATAGAAGAACCTCGTCTGTAAACTGAGAAACACCATGTAGTGGTCCGCAGCTCCTGGTCGTGCGGTAGCGTTCTCGCTTCCCGCGCCCGGGTTCCCGGGTTCGATTCCCGGCGGGGTCAGGGATTTTCTCTGCCTCGTGATGACTGGATGTTGTGTGATGTCCTTAGGTTAGTTAGGTTTAAGTAGTTCTAAGTTCTAGGGGACTGATGACCTCAGATGTTAAGTCCCATAGTGCTCAGAGCCATTTGAACCATTTGAACCACGTAGTGAGCGCAGCCCAGCTTCTTCCGCACATCCCCTCTCCTTATGTGTTCCTCTGATACAGAGTTCGTAGCTCCACTTTGGAGGAACTCCGTGAATGTTAGTGAATTTCTTGTAGCTCTTCATGACACAGATGGCATAGTCACAGTAGTAGTAGTAGTAGTAGTAGTAGTAGCAGTAGTAGATAGTGGTAGTTTTATGCACCTGTAGATCTCTTTTACAGGGATATTGGAAATATTTTGGTATTGCAATTTAAGAAGAATAAAAAGAAATTAATTCACATCTACAGACATTTGGAGACATAGACTGTCTAGTATGACAAGGATGGGGGAGGTAGTCGGCTGTGGCCTTATAGTGTTCCTACTATTTGCCTGAAGAAATTTAGGGAAACCACGGAAAACCTAAATCAGGATAGCTGGTTGATGATTGTAGCCTCCACCCTCCCGAATACAAGATAGTCAGTTTAAAGTAGCGCTACATCATTTGGTTTACCGATAGTGTAATGCTACACTGTTCATTCACTTCTCACTCCCAGTCACCGCGCACACTACACTTACTTTACACACAGCGTTTCATAACACTACACACACTCTCAGGTGACGTCACGACCATTTTGTGCACTACAACTTCCCATTTGCTGGCCTGAAAATAATATTATACAATGTTTAGCTCTGGAGTAAGTTTTTCCGAAAAGGAGGAAAAGAAGGAAAAAATATGGTGTGGAAGCGTTAGGGAATGTTAGATGTATTGTTATCGTCTTATTATTTATGTATGACTTAACAGGTAGTTCTTAATTTTCTTTTTAAATAAGTTTGTTTTAGTAGTTTCCTTAATCTCCCAGGACGAGTAAGACCAACCCCATTCAATAAAAGCTTTCCAGTCATGGGAGTAGCACTTCCAGATGTAACATGACACACAGCAGCAGAAAGTGAACAGATGAAGCCGGAAACAGATCCAACGCATCTAGTGTTTGGAACTCACGGTTATTCATTACGACTGAAATCCAAAAAAAGCTACCTTCTTACAACATGACCAATTCCAACGTCAACAGAAGGCCGCCGAACTAAGCTATGGGAACAAAGTCCCATGGAGGATTACGGACACCAAAAGAGAAGCTACAATCAAGCGGCCATCTCTAATACAGGATGCTCAACAGGTTAAAAACAGTGGTCTAAAGGTGTCAGACTGATCTGAGGGAGTGTGGATTCATTGATGATGAACTCTTGTTGGTTTGCAGCAATCTGAGCGAACCCTGTGTCATGGAAGGCTTCTTTGTAACGAATGACCACTCCGATCTAGCAGCTGAACATTGGATACACAAAGTGTGAAATCCTCTCAATCATTAACGTTAAACTGTATTTTAGAATGTTATTTGTTTCAGTGTCTTTTTTCTCTGCGTTCCAAAGGCAGCTGCCATTAATTACACACATTGAATACGTTTTGTACGTCATTCTGAAGAACGTGGTAACAGTTCCATTAGAGAAATAGTTGAAAGAGCAAGCTAGTCCGGTTTTCTAGTTGTATACGCGCGTTCCGTTTACGGGCTTAACTTCTTGAAGCGTGTGCAGCTGAATATAACTGAAGACAGTAAAAAGGCAACAAGAAAGAGCTACAAAAGTAGTAAACCATCGTTCTCGTGTAATATTTAAGTGCCACAAGCACTCGGTGATTTGTAGCATCAGAAACTCTGGAAAAACTTCAGGCGAATAAGGCATCTACTAACGGAGAACTGCCAACGCTGAAGGTTCCTCCGCAACTTCCGAGATAAGGATTAAGAGCTGCTAAGCGGTTTTCAGTAATGAATTGAAAGGAAGTGTGCTATTAAGGTCCGGAAATTACCTTCAGGACTGCAAATATTTCTCCAGCAAGGAAGAAAGAGAACCTGTAACAGAATTCAGTTTGTTTTGCGTGAAATAGTACTTAATTGAATTCTGTTGTATTTTGTGTGTAATATAAAATTTCCTTTTAAACATGTTAGTGAGTCACAACCCAAGGAAATAAATTTGTCACATCTAATATCTGAGACGAATCCTGTATCCATCCAGAGACAGCTGAATTCAGAGAGGTTAGCTACAGAGATAGAGACATGTGTTGAAAGAGTACAGCAATCATATTGGCGTCTTGTCATTGTAAAGAAGTTTGAAATCTTAGAAACGCAGTAATCGAGCAACGGATGATTAAAGATGTAGTAGACAGACTGTCCCTTCTAGTGGAAATTAGTGCTGCGTTCAAAGTACTGTGAATGAAATATGATTACTTTTGGCTGTGAAGAAGACCTGTTCTGAGTACTGCTTAACGTGTAAGGGCGTGGTTTCGTAATTTAGATTGTCTTTTGTAGTATAAATATGTAGAGACTAGCTAAAAAATTTCAGTATCTTTGCACTTATCAGAAACTTCACATCTGAGTCTTCATATAGTGTAAAAGAGAAGTTTTCCCTTACACCCGAAATGTGATTCTGTTAGACTATTTACCAGTTTTCAGAAAAACTGAGTTCTGTTTCTCAAGAAGATTTGCACATAGCAGATAAATGTAAATAACTGATATTTTTCACCTATCTGAATTAAATTTTCCAAATAACATTGTTGGACAGCGCATCGCATGTCAAAGATAAGCAGATAGCAGCAAGCGTGGAAAGCATTCCTCAGAGAAGGTTAGATCGTTGATATTGTCATCCAAGAAAATCATAGACACGTAGTAGTTCGAGGTTCTATAATAAGCCGGATCATCATCAATCTGTTGCACTCTTAGAGCAGAAAATCAAACGCAAAAAGAACTACGTATATGTGGGCTGATAATCTATGAACAGTTTTATTAAATCCTTAAAGTAATATTGAGAAATAATTTAATTTTTTCTCCGTGTGTTCAGCTATTCAGCTGCAAATATCTTGATCTCACATTGCACAAGAAATATTTTACAAAATTTCTTTATTGGGCGTATTGATGAAAATTTAAACTCAGTGAGAAACAAATTTCGAACTCTGTGTAAATTCTATGCAGATAAATGAACATATGTCGCTCTGACTACAGAAATACCTCTTTTATTGGATCTATAATTTTATAAGGAGTGTTCAAATGAAAATATACAGTTTGTCATAACAAACAAACCGGCTGAAATTTGCATTTGCCTCTTTGCGATAACGTAGCGAGACATCTAGGGATGTGAACGTAGCGTCGTCACCTCCCCTAAAAAGTTGAAAGTTGTGCCCTCAGCAGGTAAGGCAATTTTTCGACGTCCGAAATCCTATACTCATCGAATTCCTCGAGCATGGAAAAAGCCATTAAGAGTAACGTATACTGTGAGACATTGTGTAGTCTGCGGAAGCCCATCAACAGCAAGCGGCCTGGGCTGCTCATCGAGGGAGTGACCATTATACATGATGACGTGCGTCCACACGTCGCCAAGGTCCAGCAAAGTGTAATGGCCAAGTTCAAGTGGAAGCAGCTTGAGCATTCACCCCACATCTTGGACATGTCACCCTCAGACTTTTGTGTGTTGGTCCGCGAAAAAAAAAATCTCAAAGTGAAGCGCTTCAACTCGTACTATGAGCTGAATTACACAGTGGAGGACCGGCTCCTGTCACAGCCACAGGATTTCCGGGAACAGGCAATCCTTCGGCTCGTGAAACAGTGGTCTAGCTGTAGTCAGGCCTCTGGTGATTACTGTTGAATAAAGACATCAGTTATACATAAAGTGTTGTTTCAGGCCTTTTTTTAACACCACTCATGTTCAGGTTATCCAAGTCTTATACTGCGAAGAGCGAAAGAAACTCGTACACCTGCCTAATATCGCATAGGGCCCCCGCGAGGACGCAGAAGTGCCTCAACACGACGTGGCAAGGATTTGTCTAATGTCTGGAGTCCCTGTATGTCCATCTTTTCAGAGGTGTTTGCCGCACGCGGCTGACACTGACACCATGAATCCTGCAGGGTTGTTCATAAATCCTAAGAGTACGAGGAGGTGGAGATCTCTTCTGTACAGCACTTTGAAAGGCATCCAAGATATGCTTAATAATGTTCACTTCTGGGGAGCTTGGTGGCCAGTGGAAGTGTTTAAATGCAGAAGAGTGTTGCTGGAGCATGCTTACGCGCGTGTCGCCTGTCAGAATCATATCTAGACGTATCAGGGGTCTCATATCAATCCAACTGCACACGCCCCGCACTAGTACAAAGCCTTCACCAGATTGAAAAATGGTTCAAATGGCTCTAAGCACTAAGGGACAACATCTGGGGTCATCAGTCCCCTAGACTTAGAACTACGTAAACACATGTATGCCCGAGGCATGATTCGAGGGGCACTGAGCACTATGGGACTTAACAGCTGTGGTCATCAGTCCCCTAGAACTTAGAACTACTTAAACCTAACTAACCTAAGGACATCAGACACATCCATGCCCGAGGCAGGATTCGAACCTGCGACCGTAGCAGTCACGCGGTTCCGGACTGCGCGCCTAGAACCGCGAGACCACCGCGGCCGGCAGCATGATTCGAACCTGCGACCGTAGCAGCAGCGCAGGTCGGGACTGAAGCGCCTAAAACCGCTCGGCCACAGCGGGCGGCCCAGCAGCTTGAACAGTCCATCCGCTCTACACAATATAAAACGAGACTCGTTCGACCAGGCAACATGTTTCCAGTCGTCGACACTCAAGCGTCGGTGTTGACAGGCCCAGGCGAGGCGTACAGCTTTGTGTCGTGCTGTCATCAAGGGTACACGAGTGGGCCACCGGCTTCGAAAGCTCATATCGATGATGTTTCGTTGAATGATTCGCACGCTGACACTTGTTGATGGCCCAGCATTTAAATCTGCAGCAATTTGCGGAAGGGTTGCACTTCTGTCACGTTGAACGATTCTCTTCAGTCGTCGTTGGTCCCGTCCTTGCGGAATCTTTTTCCGGCCGCAGCGATGTCAGAGATTTGATATTTTACCAAAGTTCTGATATTCACGGTACACTCGTACGGGAAAATTACTAATTCATCGCTACCTCGGAGATACTGTGTCCCATCGCTCGTGCACCGACTATAACACCATGTTCAAGGTCACTTAAATCTTGGTAACCTGCCATTGTAGCAGCAGTAACCTATCTAACAACCGCGGCTGACACTTGTTGTCTTATATAGACGTAGCCGACAGCAGCGCCGTATTCTGCCTGTTTACATATCTCTGATTTGAATACGCATGCCTATACCAGTTTCTTTGGCTCTTCAGTGTGGAAACGGCACTTAATTAGAAACTGATTTTCTGGTGACAGTGTGTTTGAGATTATAATTTACGCCCTGGGCAGAAGTAAGGTTCTGTCCTGGAAGCACAGTGTTAGTAGTTGCGGTATGGAGACCGAACTACGAATGAAAAAAACTATTGATAATGTCTGTGAATGGTGGCGGACACCGAAAAACCGCCCTCTGAAATACATGTTCTTGCATTACACCATGTCTCATAATCTATACTATCATCAGCTCGCAACGATAGCTAGTGTAGCAATGTACAATCATTATAATGATAAGCCGATAATTAAAATCATTAAAATATTCTTTTTAAGAGAACTTGCTATAGTGACAGTGTAAGGTACTTACACTGTTGTTTTAACTATTGTTTAAACTCTAATCTTATTTCACACCACAATTTGCACCCCCATTCTTGATTTCTGTTTTATTTACATTTTACATATATCATTATAATCGAAGAGTTCTCTACCATCATTATTTAAATAATTGGGATTCAGTTTGATTGTTAAACTACGTACTCACGTTAAATATTGGAAATGTAATTTCACTCCACAAGCAATAAAGCATTTTTTTAGGACCATATGGGACCAAACTGCTGAGGTCATCGATCCCTAAGCTTACACACTATTTGACCTAACTTAAACTATCTTATGCTAAGGACAACACACACACCCATGCCCGAGGGAGGACTCGAACCTCCGAAAGGCGGAGCCGCGCGAACCCTTGACATGGTGCCAAGACCGAGCGTGGTAGCAGCAATAAAGCATTAAATTCAACACTATCAGAAATCATTTCAATTAACTGTACAGGCTGAACCAGATCTCCGCCGACAAATCTACAGATGTGGTAGTATGGAGAAAAAAAAGAAAAAGTTGTCTAGTACACATGGGCTAGAAAATGGATACCTTAAGAAGTATGGGTATACGTCTCCTCTACTGAACAAGTGCCCATAGCTCTTAAGACGTAGTTTTAGAGCCTATGTTTACCTCACAATTTTTCTTGTTTTTGTCCATACTACCTAGTGACAGAATATAGAAAACAAGGAGTTTTCAGTAGAACAGGTGTCTTTCAAAGTATCGAAGATGAGCAGGTGCTCACAGCTTTCACTATCCGTATCAGAGACGATATTAATAGACATTTTTTTGTGTTTTGGGTCATACTACCACCTTTTAAAGTTTGTCAGTGCTACTCTGGTTCACCCTGTGTACAATGTTTTTCTTCTCCGGGATTAGTTTATATAATTTCTCTGTGCAATATAGCACGATTTTAAAGGTAAAATATCATCAGGCAAAAGCAATTTTTTTTTTTTTTTTTTTTTTGGAAACAATGAAGACTATCGAGGTATTCAGTACACTGTAAACACATATTTATCAATCTCATCAAGATACAACTGTAAAAATGTTGTGTTATTTTGATAATTCAGGTATTTATGTGACACTTAAGACAAACCAAACAGAAAACACGCTTCTGAAAATAAATGACACAGAAGTCAAACAATTGCTTCCTGCAATAAGTACAAAGCACGAGGAAAATCATTAAGTACAAAATGTCGAACTACTTTGTGCTATCAACCTTAAACGCAATATGGAATAATATTCCATTACTAATTTATATTCAGAAACTAAATACTAACTCAACTAAAACTGCACACGAGTTGTTTTAGATAACCCTGTGAACAACTAGGCATAAATCCCTTATGAGGTATGTTAACAAGAACTAAAAGTGAGAAAATGACAGCATGTTAGCATGTAACACAACAGATTGGTCTCAACTGATTCGACTTTGTGTCATTCGAAGCAGTATCCATACTGAGTGCAGCCAGACGGTAAAAAGTATATGGAGTATAACAAACACTAATAAATAAGTAATCCAAATATTTTACTTTTTTTGCCGCGTACTCCATTTCTTTTTTTCACACAATGTAAATATCGTAGAGAATCCCGATAATCAAAACCGCTGAATTTCTCATCTAGCTTTTTTCTTGACTTTGAGCAGCACCCGACCATAAATATTAATATGTTAACTTGTTCTTTTGATTCAAGTACACATTTAACATTTGTAAATGGGTTACCTGAGTGCTTTCGAATTTGTGTCGTGTTTTCTATCTGTGCGAAGCATGACAACTTTGAGTATAACTCATCGTCTTCGATTCGCTTTTTAGCTCAGCTGATTGACAAATGATATGGTTTACAGCCATGGCTGTCCGTATTTTGGAAAATGGGGACGAAGGGAGTACTTTACGTTCAGTGGACTTGTCACTTTATGATTCGAATATGTAGAAAGTCTACTTACTTTCCTTGTAAGACAAAGGGTTCAGCTAAACGGGTTTAAATTACTAATATCTATACTTTTTAAGATACTTACATTTAAGTATATCCGAACAGCGGTCAGTGGGCTTACTTATGGAATGAGCTACGAATCTTCTGATGGCATCAAAAATTAATAAGTGACCAAACCGAATAGAAGTAAGAAAATTACAACTTTTCAGAACAGCTGCAGTTTTTGCATATAAATACCGTGTCCACCTACATGTAAAAAGTAGACAAAAATTCACAAGAATTTTCTTACTCAAAATTTTCCTTCACACTAGCTCCTCACATCTTTGCTGTTTCTTCGGCAACGTTTGCTACATAAGCGAAAACTTTTGAAACGAAAGCGAAACATCTGTTAAATTAGTAAGACGACGAGGGCTATTACAAAAGAAGAAAAGTTTGCTAGACTTCCCTTTGTAGATCGTAATGAACTGGATTCGTAGACTAAAACCATCCTAAATTAGACCCATCTTACCTTGAAATACATTCAATTCCTAAGCACCAGGCCACACGAATTTTTTGGAGTATTACATCTGAAGAGAAATTACCTTCATTCTTAGCCCTCACATTTTTGAGGCTTCTAGGCTTAGAGCAAACGTAAATGATTGGAAGTAAGTGAAATACATGTTTATGTAAAACAAATCTAACAGATAATATACGAAATTTGATTACATGTCTCTACTATCGGTATGATAGGCAACTGTTAAAGTACACGACCTTTTGATACATTTTCATGTACCATTGTATGAGTATAATTATTTGCTTGTATTTATTTTCCTTCACTGTGTTTCTCACATGGCCTCGGTTCCTGTTTTACACATAACTGGAAGTTTTTCGTACAATTAAGCAGATAGCTATGTTGTAATATTATCCTTACAAGATGGAAATAGAAAATTGTTGAAATGAAAAAGTCGCACCTTTGGTCCATTCAACATAACCAGCTTTCAAAGACTGTTATCCGTAGATTTTTGAGACAGCGATCATTCAGTCCAACATGCTTACTGCTTGGTCTCTGTCTAAGGTTTTTCTTTTCCTTCACGTCCTTTTATTACCAAACTGACATTTCCTTGATGTTTCAGGATGTGTCCTATCAACCGATTCCGTCTCTTACTATTGTGTAATAAACGTCTTCTTTCCCCAATTCGAATCAGTGCGTCTTCATTAGTTATTCACTCCACCAATGTAATCTTCATCATTCTTCTAAAGCACCACATTTCAAAAGCTTCTTTTCTCTTGTTATCTGGAGCATTTGTTGTCCGCGTTTTATTCCCATACGAGACTACACACTACACGAATACCTTCAGGATAAGCATCCTAACATCTAAATTTCTCTTTCTCAGAAATGTAGTCAGCCCGCATTTTAGACCCTCTCGACGTCGGCCATCGTCAGTTATTTTTCTGCCCAAATATCAAAACTCATTGACTGCTTTTAGTGATTCATTTGCCAATAAAATTCTATCAACTCATTTCACCCCCTTTCACTCCATTACCCGTGTTTTACCCTTGTGGATGTTCATCTTATAGTCTCTTTCCAAGACATTATCCATTCCGTTCAACTGATCTTCCAATTCTTTTGTAGTTTCGGACAGATTTACAATGTAAATCAGTAAAATTCAAAGTATTTTTCTTCTTCCTGAACTCGTAAAACCCCCTTTCCAAATTATTTAGTTTGAGTGCATGACACACGAATTTCCGGACGAATGCCTCAAAATGCTACACGAGATGCACTGAAAAAAAATACGTTTTTTAGATAATTTTATGTATTGGTCTACGGCAATGATATCACCTTTAAAAGAGGCCCCATAAGATATTACACGCTTTTAGCAGCGCTTTTTGCAAATCACGAAGTACCTCAGTAACATGATGATTGGGATGGCTAAAAGCTCTCTCAGCAAAGCGTTTTTAATCTCATCTGTTCTTTTAAAATGGCGGCCGTTTAAGAGTTTCCTTATATTTGATCACAGAAAAAAGTCACATGAAGCCATGTCTCATGAATACGGAAGCTGGGACATCATTATAGTGTTGTTTTGGCCCCAAAATTCACGAACAAACAACGAAATGCGTGCAGGTGCATTTTCATGGTGCAGTAGCTATGAATTCTTTCGTCACAAAGCCGTTTTTTTTCTTTTTTTCGGACTGTTTCACACAAACTGCATTAAAATTGTACGCGGTTCTCCTTGCTGGTTGTTCGACCTTATTGCAAGAACTCACGGTGCACTACGTCGCTAAAATTGAAGAACACTTAGAGTATAACCTTCAGTTTTGACTACATTTATAAAGATTTTCTCAGTCTTGGTAATCTAGAATGCTTCCACTGGGACGATTGTGCCTTAATTTCGATTTCATATCCGCGAACGCATCATTGTTGATGTTATCTAGAAACCCGTGAGCAATTTGCATTCGTTGCTGGTTGTTTAGAAACTAAATAATTTTCGAAGAAATTTTTCTGTCACACATTTCGTACTTAAAATTTCCAAAATAAGGTCATGGCATGAGCCAAGTGAGATGCCAACATTAGCAGCGACCTCTCTGATTGGGATCTGACGATAGTTCGTAAACACTTTTTTTTTTTCTTTTTTTCTAAAACTGCGCTTGCTGGGTCGTCTAGGGCGCTCGGCATCGTCAGTATCTTGATGGCTTTTTTGGAAACGCTTATACCATTCGTAAACCCTTGATTTCATCGTTTGAGACTCACCAAAAGCAGTATTTAATATTTCTGGAACTTTTCTGCACTTTATTCCATACTTACAGTAAAACTTAATGCAAGTTCTCTGATCCATTTTTATACAGGAAGATTTGAAACCTGTTTGACAGCTGACAATAGACTAAATATCCGACATAGGTTACTCCGTACAGACACATTTTAGACACGTTTACCAGCACAATAAAGAAAAAATCGCATGAGCAAATTAGGTAATTGTAACATTCGTGCACCTCGTATTTCTCTAAAGTGCAGTTTATTGGATGTTATGCTAATGCGATTTACTAAGCATCAATCTAAAAAAAATTATTATTATATAAAAATGTTTTACATATTTCATTGTTATTATAATTAAAATCGTGCACGTTTATAGTACCTTGAAATAGTGGACAAGAGCAAGCTATAAACTGAGGTGACGAAAGTCATGGGATACCTCCTATTATCCTTCTTTTGCCCGGTGTAGTGCAGCAACTCGACATAGCATGGACTCAACAAGCCGTTGGAAGTCCCTTGCAGAAATACTGAGCCATGCTGACTCTAAATGCTTTCTCTGAGAATTACTTTGAACAATTAGTTCATGAGCCCACATGAACTGTAAATGGTTTCGAAAACACACTTGAACTCTTAGCCACAAATAATCCTGATCTCATAGAGAGCGTATTGACGGATATAGGGATTAGTGAACACAAGGTCATTGTAGCGAGGCTCAAAACCACTAAAAACAAACGCAAAATATATCTATTTAAAACAGCAGACAAAAATTTGCTTGATGCCTTCCTAAGAGAGAGTCTCCATTCCTTCCAAGCTAATTATGTAAGCGCAGACCAGATATGGCTCAAATTCAAAGATACAGTATCGACAGCAATAGATAGATTCATACCGCATAAATTAATAAGAGACGGGACTGATCCACCATAGTACACAAAACACGTCAGAACACTGTTGCAGAAGTAACGAAAAAAGCATGCCAGATTCAGTAGAACGCAAAATCCCCAAGACTGGCTAAGTTTCACTGAAGCTCGAAATTTAGTGCGGACGGCAATGCGAGATGCTTTTAATAGTTTCCACAATAAAAAATTGTCTCAAAATATAGTAGAAAACCCAAAGAGATTCTGGTGGTATGTAAAGTACACCAGTGGCAAAAACAGTCAATACCGTCACTGCGCGATACCGATTGAAATGTTACCGCTGATGGTGCCACCAAAGCGGAGTTACTAAATACAGTTTTCCGTAGTTCCTTCAAGAAAGTAGACGAAGTAAATATTTCAGAATTCGAAACCAGAACAGCTGTTAGCATGAGTGACATAAAACTAGATATCTTACCTGTCGCGAAACAACTCAGTCACTTAAGAAAGGCAAGTCTTCCTGTCCAGATGGTATACCAATCAGGTTCCTTTCAGAGTATAAAGTAACAATAGCGCCTTTCTTAGCAATCATATACAACCGCTCACTTGACGAAAGGTCTACTCCTAAAGACTGGAAAGTAGCACAGGTCGCACCAATATTCAAGAAAGGAAATAGGAGTAACCCATTGAATTACAGACCCATATCACTGACTTCAATTTGCAGTAGGATTTTGGAGCATATACTGTACTCGAGCATCATGAATCACCTTGAAGAAAATGACTTATTGATACATAACGAACACGGATGCAGAAAACATCGTTCTTGCGCAGCACAGCTAGATCTTTATTCCCATGAAGTAATGAGTGCTGTCGACAAGGGATCTCAGATCGATTCCATAATCCCGAATTTCCACAAGGCTTTTGATACCGTTCCTCACAAGCGACTATTAATCAAATTGCGTGCATATGGAGTATCGTCTCAGCTGTGTGACTGGATTCGTGATTTCCTCTCAGAGAGGTCACAGTTTGTAGTGATAGACGGTAAATCATCGAGTAGAACAGAAGTGATATCTGGCGTCCCGACAGGTAGTGTCATAGGCCCTCTGCTATTCCTGATTTACATAAATGATCTAGGTGATAACCTGAGCAGCCCCCTTAGATTGTTTGCAGATGACGCTGTAATTTACCGTCTAGTAAACTCATCAGACGATCAATTCCAATTACAAAATGATCTAGAGAGAATTTCTGTATGGTGCGAAAAGTGGCAATTGGCACTAAACAAAGAAAAGTGCGAGGTCATCCACATGGGTACTAAAAGAAATACGATAAATTTTGGGTATACGATAAATCGCACAAATCTAAAGGCTGTCAATTCGACTAAATACCTAGGAATTACAATTAGGAGCAACTTAAACTGGAAAGTCTACGTAGATAATATTGCGGGGAAGGCGAAACAAAGACTGCGCTTTGTTGGCAGAAAGAAGATGCGACAAACCCACTAAAGAAGCAGCCTACATTACACTTGTCCATCCTCTGCTGTAATATTGCTGCGCGGTGTGGGATCCTTACCAGGTAGGATTGACGGGGGACATCGACAAAATGCGAAGAAGGGCAGATCGTTTCGTGCTATCGCGCGATAGGGGTGAGAATGTCACTGATATGATACGTGTGTTGGGGCGGCATTCACTGAAACAATGCCGATTTCTTTGCGGCGAGATCTATTTACGAAATGTCAATCAGCAAATTTCTCTTCCGAATGTGAAAATATTTTGTTGGCAGCTACCTACGTATGGAGAAATGATCATCATAATAAAATGAGAGAATTCAGAGCTCGAACAGAAAGATTTAGGTGTTCGATGAACCCTCTGCCAGGCCCTTAAGTGTGTGAATTGCAGAGTAACCATGTAGATCTATAGCCGTCCATAATTGGTGTACTGTCACTGCCGGGGATTTTGTGCACGAACTGACCAGTCTATTATATCACATAGATGTTCGACTGGATTCATGTCGAGAGATCTGGGTGCCCAGATCGTTCGTTCGAACTGTCCAGAATGTCCTCCAAACCAACCGTGATCAACTGTGGCTCGGTGACATAGCGCATTGCCATCCGTAAATATTCCATCGTAGCCGAACATAACCATTTACACTCATGATCGGTTCAGTTGGACCGGAAGATCCAGTCCATTCCATGTAAATACGGCCCACGCCATTACGAAGGCAGCAAAGTCTCCACACTGCCTTAGTGACAACCTGGGACCATGGATCCGTGGGGTCTGCGCCACACTTGAACGCTACCATCAGCTCTTACCAACGGAAATCGGGATTCTTCTGACCAGGTTACGGTTTTCCAGTGGTCTAGGGTCCAATCGATGTGGTCACGAGACCAGGAGAGGCGCTGCAGGCGATGTCGTGCAATTAGCAAAGGCATTCGTGTAGGTCGTCTGCTGCCATAGCCCATTAATGCCAAATTTCGCCGTACTGTCCTAAAGGATACTTTGGCAGTACATCCCACATTGATTTCTACGGCTATTTCACGCAGTGCTGCAGGTCTGTTAGCACTGAGAACTCTACGCTAACGAGGCTGCTATCTGTCGTTAAGTGAAGGCGTCGACCAGCGCGTTGTCCATGTTGTTGTTGTTGTAGTCTTCAGTCCTGAGACTGGTTTGATGCAGCTCTCCATGCTACTCTATCCTGTGCAAGCTTCTTCATCTCCCAGTACCTACTGCAGCCTACATCCTTCTGAATCTGCTTGGTGTATTCATCTCTTGGTCTCCCTCTACGATTTTTACCCTCCACGCTGCCCTCCAGTACCAAATTGGTGATCCCTTGATGCCTCAGAACATGTGCTACCAACCGGTCCCTTCTTCTAGTCAAGTTGTGCCACAAACTCCTCTTCTCCCCAATTCTGTTCAATACCTCCTCATTAGTTATGTGATCTACCCATCTAATCTTCAGCATTCTTCTGTAGCACCACATTTCGAAAGCTTCTATTCTCTTCTTGTCTAAACTATTTATCGTCCATTCTTCACTTCCATACATGGCTACACTCCATACAAATACTTTCAGAAACGACTTCCTGACACTTAACTCTATACTCGATATTAACAAATTTCTCTTCTTCAGAAACACTTTCCTTGCCATTGCCAGTCTACATTTTATATCCTCTCTACTTCGACCATCATCAGTTATTTTGCTTCCCAAATAGCAAAACTCCTTTACCACTTTAAGTGTCTCATTTCCTAATTTAATCCCCTCAGCATCACCCGACTTAATTCGACTACATTCCATTATCCTTGTTTTGCTTTTGTTGATGTTCATCTTATACCCTCCTTTCAAGATACTGTCCATTCCGTTCAACTGCTCTTCCAAGTCCTTTGCTGACTCTGACAGAATTACAATGTCATCGGCGAACCTCAAAGATTTTATTTCTTCTCCATGGATTTTAATACCTACTCCGAACTTTTCTTTTGTTTCCTTTACTGCTTGCTCAATATACAGATTTAATATCATCGGGGAGGGGCTACAGCCCTGTCTCACTCCCTTCCCAACCACTGCTTCCCTTTCATGCCCCTCGACTCTTATAACTGCCATCTGGTTTCTGTACAAATTGTAAATAGCCCTGTATTTTATCCTGGCCACCTTTAGAATTTGAAAGAGAGTATTCCAGTCAACATTGTCAAACGCTTTCTCTAAGTCTACAAATGCTAGAAATGTAGGTTTGCCTTTCCTTAATCTAGCTTCTAAGCTAAGTCCTAGGGTCAGTATTGCCTCACGTGTTCCAACATTTCTACGGAATCCAAACTGATCTTCTGCGAGGCCAGCTTCTACCAGTTTCTCCATTCGTCTGTAAAGAATTCGTGTTAGTATTTTGCAGCTGTGACTTATTAAACTGACAGTTCGGTAATTTTCACATCTGTCAACACCTGCTTTCTTTGGGATTGGAATTACTACATTCTTCTTGAAGTATGAGGGAATTTCGCCTGTCTCATACATCTTACTCACCAGATGGTAGAGTTTTGTTAGGTCTGGCTCCCCCAAGGCTGTCAGTAGTTCTGATGGAATGTTGTCTACTCCCGGGGCCTTGTTTCGCCTTAGGTCTTTCAGTGCTGTGTCAAACTCTTCACGCAGTATCATATCTCCCATTTCATCTTCATCTACCTCCTCTTCCATTTCCATAATATTGTCTTCAAGAACATAGCCCCTGTATAGACCCTCTATATACTCCTTCCACCTTTCTGCTTTCCCTTCTTTGCTTAGAACTTGGTTTCTATCTGAGCTCTTGATATTCATGCAAGTGGTTCTCTTTTCTCCAAAGGTCTCTTTAATTTTCCTGTAGGCAGTATCTATCTTACCCCTCTTGAGATAAGCCTCCACATCCTTACATTTGTCCTCTAGCCATCCCTGCTTAGCCATTTTGCACTTCCTGTCGATCTCATTTTTTGAGACGTTTGTATTCCTTTTTGCCTGCTTCACTTACTGCATTTTTGTATTTTCCATATTTGTCCATGGCGAGAATTAATACCGGAAATTCGGTATTCTCGGTACAATTTTGAAACTGTTGGATCTCGGACTACTGAAATCCCTAACAATTTGCAAAATGGAATGTCCCATGCGTCTAGTTCAAATCACCATTCCGAGTACGAAGTCTGTTAATTCCCATCGTGCGACCATAATCAGGTTGAGAACCTTTCCACATTAATCGTCTAAATACAAATGACAGCTCCGTCAGTGCACTGCCCTTTTATACCATGTGTACGCGACACAACCGCCACCTGTATATGTGCATATCGCTGTCCCATGACTTTTGTCACCTCATTTCATTTGGTGAGTGTGTGTGCATGAGTGAGTGTGTGTGTGTGTGTGTGTGTGTGTGTGTGTGTGTGGAAGGGGGGGGGGGGTGATGTGGCCGGTGGGGGGGGGGGGCTGTGAGATGGTAACAAAGTGTCACTCCTCCATAAAATCCAACGCTGAATCCATATCTTCAATGAGATCATCAAAACAATCACTACCATGGAAGGTGGCAACAACCAAATATTCGCCAGCAAAGAATCTTACTGCGTGTCAGTATGGAGCGAGGTGCCTGGGAGATAGTGGAGGAAGGCGCGTGGAGCTTGATGTGGCCACGTCTCGGCAGCAGGAAGCAGGTCAAGACGCGGTGAGTGTAGGAAGCGTCGGCCAGCTTCTGCAGCAGCTGGCAGGACGCCGTCGGCCCCGGATGTTGAAACAGCGCGCACCCATTGTGGCGCTTGAGATAGTCGGCGCGGCGCTAGGATAGGACAGGGCCGGCACTTGTGGCCCGCCGCGCCACGTCGGCCAAGCGGTAGGCCAGCACAGCCCGGCCCGGCCCAGCCGTTGCGAAACGGAACGGAACGGAACGAAACGTGGCCCGCAGCGGCGTCGACTGGCTTTCGAAACGGCGCGACCTGACCGCTGCGCGCTACCGCAACCCTGTGCTCAGAAACACTCCGCTGCCCTGCCCTTCCAAGTCTGCGCTTGGACTGGGCGCGTCGTCACTCGCTCTGCACTGGTAGGCTTCGCATTAGGGATGTGCTATGCTGGCAAATCATCTACTCCGATTTCGTTTTGATTATCATTTTCTAAACATCGATGGTCGATAATAATCGCCCCAAAACATTGTAGTTTAAACATTTTGCAATCATAGAATGGCGTAAAACACAACATACCAATACATCTATTACCACGCATTGAGGTGAAGATATCAGTGCCATCGGTACATCAGCCACGAAAGGGCGGTGCATTGGCGGAGCTGCCATTTGTACTCAAGAGATTCATGTAAAAAGGTGTCCCACGTGATTATAGGCGCACGATGTGAATTAACAGACTTTGAACTCGGAATGATAGATGTTGCTAGACGCATGGGACTTTCCATTTCAAAAATCGTTAGGGAATTCAATAATCCGAGATCCACAGTCTCATGAGGGTGCCGAGAATAACATATTTCGGGCATTACCTCTCACCACTGACAACACAGTGCCCGACGGTCTTCACGTAACGACCGAGTGCAACAGCGTTTCTGTAAAGTTGTCCGTGCTAACAGACAAGCAAAACTACGTGCAATAGACACAGAAATCAATGTGGGACGTACTACGAACTTATCCGTTAGACCTGCAGTGCCTCTCCTGGGCTCGTGACCATACCGGTAGGACCCTAGACGACTGGAAAACCGTGGCCTCGTGCGGATGAGTCCTGATTTCAGTGGGTGAGAGTGGACAGTAGGGTCGAGTGACCCCCATGGAGCCATGGACCCAAATTGTCAACAAGGCACTGTGCAGGTTGGTGGTGGCTCCATATTGGTGTGGATTGTGTTTACACGAAATGGAGTGGGTTCTCTGGTCCAACTGAACCGAGCATTGACTGGAAATGGTTATGTTCGGCTGTTTGGTGACCATTTCAAATCATTTATGGACTTCATGTTCAGAAACAACGGTGATCTGTCAACGGGCCACAGTTGTTGTTATTTGAAGAACATCCTGCTCCGTCCGTCCGTCATGATTTATTTTACTGCCTACAGTAGGTAGCACAATTCCTTAACTGCATCTACTTCGTAACCATCAATCCAAAAAAATGTTCAAATTTTGTGAAATCTTATGGGACTTAACTGCTAAGGTCATCAGTCCCTACGCTTACACACTACTTAACCTAAATTATCCTAAGGACAAACACACACACCCATACCAGAGGGAGGACTCGAACCTCTGCCAGGACCAGCCGCGCAGCCCATGACTGCAGCGCCTCAGACCGCTCGGCTAATCCCGCGCAGCTAACCATCAGTCCTGATGTTAAGTTTTTTTTTCTGTTCTCATTTCTGCTGCTTTTCATTACATTCTTCTTTATTCCATTTACTCTCAAACCACATTCTGTACTCAACAGACTATTCATTATATTCAGCACATCTTGCAATTCTTCACTTTCACCGAAGACAGCAATGTCATCAACGAATCTTATTATTGATATCCTTTCACTTTAAATTTTAATTTCACTCTCGAATCTTTCTTTTACTTCTATCATTGTTTATTTTATGTGTAGACAGAACAGTAGAAGCAAAAGACTACATCTAGAAGCATAAGACTACATCCCCGTCCTACACGCCTTTATATACGAGCACTTTCCAATCTTATTATTCCCTCTTGACTCTTGACAAGTTATATATTATCCGTTTCTCCCTATAGCTTATCCCTATTTTTCTCAGCATTTCGAACATCTTGCACCATTTGACACTGTCGAACGCTTTTCCAGGTTGACAAATCCTAGGAACGTGTCTTGACTTTTCTTTAGTCTTATTTCCATTATCAAGCGCAACGGCAGAATTGCCTCTCTGGCACCTTTACCTTTTCTAAAGTCAAACTGATCGTCATCTAGCACATGTTCAATTTTCTGTTACATTCTTGTCAACAATTTGGATGCATCAGCGCTTAAGCTGACTGTGCGATAATTCTAGAACTTGTCAGCTCTTGCAGTTTTCGGAATTGTGTGGATGATATTTTCTCGAAAGTATGTCGCCAGGCTCACACATTCTACACACCAAGGTGAAGAGTCGTTTTCTTGCCACTTACCCCAATGATTTTAGAAATTCTGATGGAAATTAATCTATTCCTTTCGCCTTTTTTAATCTTAAACCATCCAATGCTGTTTTAAATTTTGATTCTCGTACTGAAACATCTATCTCTTCCCTGTTGACTCCTGTTTCTTCATCTATGACGTTATCAGGCAAGTCTTTCTCCTCGTAGAGGCCATCAGTGTACTCTTTCCAACCTACACCCTCTCTCATTTGCATTTAACAGTGGAATTCCCATTGCACACTTAATATTACCGCCCTTGCTTTTAATTTCACGGGAGGTTATTTTGACTTTTAGGTTTGCTGAATCTGTCCTTCTATCCGTCATTTCTTTTTCGATTTCTTCAAATTTTTCGTATAGTCATTTCATATTAGCTTCCCTGCACTTCCAATTTATCTCATTCCTCAGTTACTTGTACTTCCGTATTCCTGAATTTCCCTGATCATTTTTGTACTTCCTTCTTTCATCGATCAGCTGAAGGATTACCTATGTTTTCTTTGCAGTTACCTTCTTTGTACCTATGTTTTCTTTTGAAACTTTTGTGATTGTCCTTTTTAAAGGTATCCATTCCTCTTCAACTGAACTGCATAGTGAACTATTCCTTATTGCAGTATTTTTTAGTCATAGAGAACTTCAAGCGTATCTCTTCATTCCTTAGTGGTGCCATATCGCACTTCTTTGCCTACTGATTCTTCCTGACAAGTCTGTTAAACTTCAGCCTATTCTTCATCACTGCTAAACTGTGGTCCGAGTCTATATCTGCTCCTAGGTACGCCTTACAATTCAGTATCAGATTTCGAAATCTCTGACCATAATGTAACCTAACTGAAATCTTCCCGCATCTCCAGGCCTCTTCCAAGTATACCTCCTCCTCTTGTGAATCTTGAACAGAGTATTCGCAATTGTTGTTGTTGTGGTCTTCAGTCCTGAGACTGGTTTCATGCAGCTCTCCATGCTACTCTATCCTGTGCAAGCTTCTTCATCTCCCAGTTCTTACTGCAACCTACATCCTTTTGAATCTGCTTAGTGTATTCCCTCCAATGCTAATTTTGTGATCCCTTGATGCCTCAGAACATGCCCTACCAACCGGTCCCTTCTTCTTGTCAAGTTGTGCCACAAACTCCTCTTCACCCCTATTCTATTCAGTACCTTCTCATTAGTTACGAGATCTACCCATCTAATCTTCAGCATTCTTCTGTAGCACCACATTTCGAAAGCTTCTATTCCCTTCTAGTCCAAACTATTTATCGTCCATGTTTCACTTCCATACATGACTACACTCCATACAAATACTTCCAGAAACGATTTCCTGACACTTAAATCTATACTCGATGTTAACAAATTTCTCTTCTTCATAAATTCTTTCCTTGCCATAGCCAGTCTCCATTTTATATCCTCTCTATTTCGACCATCATCAATTATTTTGCTCCCCAAATAGCAAAACTCCTTTCCTAATCTAATCCCCTCAGCATCACCTGACTTAATTCGACTACATTCCATTATCCTCGTTTTGCTTTTGTTGATGTTCATCTTATATCCTCCTTTCATGACACTGTCTATTCCGTTCAACTGCTCTTCCAAGTCAATTGCTGTCTCTGACAGAATTACAATGTCATCGGCGAACCTCAAAGATTTTATTTCTTCTCCATGGATTTTAATACCTACACCGAATTTTTCTTTTGTTTCCTTTACTGCTTGCTCAATATACAGATTGAATAACATTGGGGAGAGGCTACAGCCCTGTCTCACTCCCTTCCCCACCACTGCTTCACTTTCATGCTCCTCGACTCTTATAACTGCCATCTGGTTTCTGTACAAATTGTAAATAGCCCTGTATTTTATCCTGGCCACCTTTAGAATTTGAAAGAGAGTGTTCCAGTCAACATTGTCAAAAGCTTTCTCTAAGTCTACAAATGCTAGAAACGTAGGTTTGCCTTTCCTTAATCTTTCTTCTAAGATAAAGCGTAAGGTCAGTATTGCCTCACGTGTTCCAACATTTCCACAGAATCCAAACTGATCTTCCCCGAGGTCGGCTTCTACCAGTTTCTCCAATCGTCTGTAAAGAATTCGCGTTAGTATTTTGCAGCTGTGACTTATTAAACTGATAGTTCGGTAATTTTCACATCTGTCAACCCCTGCCTTCGTTGGAATTGGTATTATTATATTCTTTTAAAAGTCTGAGGGTATTTCGCCTGTCTCATACATCTTGCTCACCAGATGGTAGAGTTTTGTCATGACTGGCTCTCCCAAGGCCATCAGTAGTTCTAATGGAATGTTGTCTACTCCCGGGGCCTGGTTTCGACTCAGGTCTTTCAGTGCTGTATCAAACTCTTCACGCAGTATTGTATCTCCCATGTCATCTTCATCTACATCCATTTCCATAATATTGTCCTCAAGTACATTGCCCTTGTATAGACCCTCTATATACTCCTTCCACCTTTCTGCTTTCCCTTCTTTGCTTAGAACTGGGTTTCCATCTGATCTCTTGATATCCATACAAGTGGTTCTCTTTTCTCCAAAGGTCTCTTTAATTTTCCTGTAGGCAGTATCTATCTTACCCCTAGTGAGATAAGCCTCTACATCCTTACATTTGTCCTCTAGCCATCCCTACTTAGCCATTTTGCACTTCCTGTCGATCTCATTTTTGAGACGTTTGTATTTCTTTTTGCCTGCTTCATTTACTGCATTTTTATATTTTCTCCTTTCATCAATTAAATTCAATATTTCTTCTGTTACCCAAGGATTTCTACTAGCACTCGTCTTTTTACCTACTTGATCGTCTGCTGCCTTCACTACTTCATCCCTCAGACCTACCCATTCTTCTTCTACTGTATTTCTTTCCCCCATTCCTGTCAATTGTTCCCTTATGCTCTCTCTGTAACTCTGTACAACCTCTGGTTTAGTCAGTTTGTCAAGGTCCCATCTCCGTAATGTCCCACCTTTTGTGAAGTTTCTTCAATTTTAATCTACAGTTCATAACCAACAGATTGTGGTCAGAGTCCACATCCGCCCCTGGAAATGTCCCACAATTTAAAATCTGGTTCCTAAATCTCTGTCTTACCTTTATATAAAAATATCTGATACCTTTTAGTATCTCCAGGGTTCTTCCATGTATACAACCTTCTTTCATGATTCTTGAACCAAGTGTTAGCTATGAGTAATTTATGCTCTGTACAAAATTCTACCAAACTGCTTCCTCTTTCATTTCTTACCCCCAATCTATATTCACCTACTATGTTTCCTTCTCTCCCTTTTCCTACTCTCGAATTCCAGTCACCCATGACTATTAAATTTTCGTCTGCCTTCACTACCTGAATAATTTCTTTTATCTGATCATATATTTCATCAATTTCTTCATCATCTGCAGAGCTAGTTGGCATATAAACTTGTACTACTGTAGTAGGCGTGGCCTTCGCGTCTATTTTGGCCACAATAATGCGTTCACTATGCTGTTTGTAGTAGCTTACCCCGACTCTTATTTTTTTATTCATTATGAAGCCTACTCCTGCAGCACCCCTATTTGAATTTGTATTTGTTACCCTGTATTCACCTGACCAGATGTCTTGTTCCTCCTGGCACCGAACTTCACTAATTCCTACTATATCTAACTTGAACCTATCCATTTCCCTTTTTAAATTTTCTAACCTACCTGCCCAATAAAGGGATCTGACATTCCACGCTCCGATCCGTAAAACGCCAGTTTTCTTTCTCCTGATAACAACTTCCTCTTGAGTAGTCCTCCCCCGGAGATCCGAATGGGGGACTATTTTACCTCCAGAATATTTTACCCAAGAGGACGCCATCATCATTTAACCATACAGTAAATCTGCATGCCCTCAGGAAAAATTACGGCTGTAGTTTCCCCTTGCCTTCAGCGGTTCGCAGTACCAGCACAGCAAGGCAGTTTTGGTTAGAGCTACAAGGCCAGATCAGTCAATCATCCAGACTGTTGCTCCTGCAACTAATGAAAAGGCTGCTGCCCCTCTTCAGGAACCACACGTTTGTCTGGCCTCTCAACAGACACCCCTCCTTGTGGTTGCACCTACGGTATGGCCACCTGTATCGCTGAGGCACGCAAGCCTCCCCAACAACAGCAAGGTCCATGGTTAATGGGGGGGGGGGGGGGGAGGAATTCACTTCACTATTACTAGCTGAAATTTATTACAGAACTCAATTAGTCTTTCTCCTCTTTCATTCCTGTTACCAAGTCCATATTCACCCGTAACCCTTTCTTCTACTCCTTCCCCCGCAACCACATTCTCGTTCCCCATGACTATTAGATTTTCATCTCCGTTTACGTATTGAATTACTCTTTCAATGTCCTCAACATACTTGCTCTATCTCTTTACCTTCAGCCTGCGTGTGTACCTCAACTATCGTTGTATTTGTTGGTTTCCTGTCGTTTCTGATGAGATCAACCCAGTCACTGAACTGTTCCTTGTAATTAACTCTGTGGCCTTTCTTCCTATTCATAACGAATCCTACTCCCGTTATACTATCTTCTGCTGCTATTGATATTACCCTTTACTCGCCAGACCAGAAATCCTTGTCTTCTTTCCGTTTCACTTCACTCACCCCAATTCAAGTGTATCTAGATTGAGACTTTGCATTTCCTTTTCCAGATTTTCTAGCGTCCTTACCAAGTTCATACTTGTGACATTCCACGCCCCGACCTGTAGAACGTTATCCTTTCCTTGCTTATTACATCTTTTTCTTTTAGCACCATAGCTCTGTGAAATCCGGCCATCCAATAAAATGCTTTTTAACAATCTTTACTCGTGAAGCCTTCTCCAGTTACCATAAAAATTTTCAGCTAATTTCTCGGACGCACTTTTTACGTAGTGAAGGAGAAGTAGAAATATTAGAGTGAGCATGAAGTTGCCTACCTCTGATATTTAATTGAAGAAAAACAGCTATTCTGTGGATGATCTGTAAACCGATATTTGACTGGCCTATAAAAACCACTTCAGGCCTTAATGCATGAACATGATATTGAAAAACGGTTTCCAAAATTCGTTTTTCGTCTTCCGGATGTTGCGTCGCATGTAAGTGTCGAACGTCTGTTATTCCGGTAGAAGTTTACAAGAATGACTTTTCGGGTTATTCGTTCGATAGATTTAGAATTGATCCCCGCGTACCTATTTTGGTAATGTAATAACAGAGTTTTTTTTTTTTAATCTGCTGTTAAGGCATACTTTTGACAGATTTTTGATACCAACGTAAATGACCTTCTAAATCCTATAGCTGCCACAGATTTCAGTAACTTCGAATAGATGCCATCAGTACACCATTAAAGAAGTCCACTTTAACACATCTTTGAGGAATGACCAACAATGTGTATATATAACTAAGAAGGAAAAATGACTGAAGTTTGCGGCTAAGGGCTTCTTCAGGATGAAACAATGTCCGATGATTTGGAAGGAAGGACCATTAAGGCCGATAGACAAGGACTACAAGCTCGGTTAGGGTAGAAAATCGGATTTGTCCTTTTCTAGGTACCGTCACTTGCCTTAAGCGATTTTCGGTAACTAAGGAACGACCAAACAAGGATCTGAAACTCTCTCTTTCCGAATGTGAGACCAGCGTTTTACTCGTCTCTCAGTAGTATTCAGAAATGTGTTACCCAAACACAATGTTCATTAGTGAAATTTAATATCAGGATCTTCCTCTGTGTTTTCCTTTCCTAGAAAGTATTCTCAGTCTAGATTATTTTTGCAGCAGCCAATAGTGTATTCCCTTAACGTCAATAGAACAAAGAAATCTTTACTACACTTTCAGCAAGTGAATACGGAATTGGACGGAACCTACTGTGATACTATCAATTTGTTGATGACGTAAATACCAAACCAGCTTGACATCTGAAATGCCGAATCCTTTGCTTCAACGATTCCCCATAAAAGTGGATTTTCCCCTACAACTGAGCGGCCGATCCACTTCTAGCGAGATAACTTTCATTAGCATCGTAATTACTTGAAGAATATCAATGATAAGCTTGCCCTCATAAATTTCTTTTGTCGGACCGTAGTCCACCGTCGTCTGCTGTAGCAGTTTTAAGTGCCTTACGTCATATGCCTCTCGCGTTTACGACACAGCGATTCCCTTTTACACAGGAGCCACGTGGTTCCATTTCGCCACCTAGCTTCGCCGCATTTTTGGTATCTCACCCACTAAAGCGATATCTGGAAGTGTACGGCTCGTTTCGCCCGCGATAAAGATTAACGGCAGGCAGCTGATGTAGGTCGGTGTGCCAGCTTGTAGGTCACGTTCACAGACCAATGGACGCAGGGCTAGGCACCCTCGCTGAAGGCAGGGTGTCTCGCATAATATTGCGATAACCGGCCTGTCGCCCGGAGAACAACTCTATCAGACAAACAGTTTGAATTCTCTACTTGCTTTTGTCGAGGTTTCTCTCACACTTCCCAAACATGCACTGGTGCAATTTCTCCAGGACGCTGGACGAATCAGTTCGAATTACCATCCATATCTCAGAAGAAACTAACTTCGTAGATCTTGTGGTAGAACATGAGGTGGCGGTGGTTACAGCAACAGTGGGTTCTGATTGCCGTGACATTGTACTCCACCAGCACAGCAGTGCATTAATTCGCGTTTCAGAAACCCAAAGATCGTAAGACAGCCTCAAAGACTTAATGATATTCTCTCATAGTGATGGTGTGTATAACTTCAATGTGATACAAGCAATACTATCAACTGGTGAACAAACAAATTAGAAGGTGTCTGTTTTTTAGTTCTGTAAATACCGTATAGTGGTCCAAGAGAACGAGCACAACCAGACAGTAAATTGATGATAACCGTTTCATTAGTAAATGGTTTATACTTGCGCAAAAATCGAGACCGAGTGCCTCCTGTACATCCATCTTCATCAACGTCAATTGTGTGTTGTGCAATACAGAGCTTAAAGATTATAGTACACTGAAACGCCGTTCGTGTACACCTGATGGCCATCAATATGCACGCATGAGGATTTTGTAATCATCAGTCAGTATGCCTTGCGAAGCAGTTGTAAGCAGTTTGATCTGAATGTTGTGTTCATGGAACATTTTTTGTAATGTTGACACAGTGTCGCGTCTTCTTCCTGGAATATATGCACACGCTGTGTCCGTTGGGAGTACAATTGGAACTTCAATAGTGGCAAATATTTATTTACAGCTAGTACACAATGTATAAGTGTTTCAAAGTTTTACTGACCTTCAAAGTAGTCACCAGCATTATGTATAACCCGTTCTCAGCTATATGGAAGTCGTAGGATACTCTTAGCAGTGCCAGTTTTGTTGGCAGTTCGAGCGGTACGGTCTATTGCCCGACGACTTTCTAGCAGTTCTGAAGCGAATGCCGTGAATTGTTTCCTTCAGTTTGGAAATCGAGTTGAACTTACAAGGGCTTAAGTCAAGGGAGTGCAGTAGGTGATAAAGCACTTAACAGCCCCATCAGTCAAACAAATCAGTAACAGCTTGCACTGTATGTGCTTGAGAACTGTCTTGAAAAATGTTGGTCAGGTCCTGCAGAAAGTGTCATCACTTCAGTCTCTAAGCTGATCGTAGGTTGTGTTCCAAAAATGAACAGCATAGGGACAGAAGTGATGACACTTTCTTCATGATCTGACCATCATTTTGCAGGACAATGCTGAAGCACGTTCAGTGCAAGCTGTTACTGTTTTGTTTGATGGGGCTGCTAAGTGCTATACCATCTACTGCACTCCCCTGACTTAAGCTCTCGTGAGTTCATCTCGATTTCTAAACTGAAGGAAACCCTTCACGGCATTCGCTTCAGAACTGCTACAAATTCGTCGGGCAATAGACGGCTCCGCTCGAACTGTCAACACAACTGGCACTGCTAAGAGTATCCCACGACTTCCACATCGCTGGCAATGGGTTATACGCAATGCTGGTGACTACTCTGAAGGTCAGTAAAACTTTGAAACACGTATCTATTTTCTACGAGCTGTAAATAAACAGTTGCCACTATTACAGTTCCAACTCTCGTATGTTAGTGGACGGCCATGTGGTAGCAGCAGGGCACCCGCCCTGTGGTAAATCCGCACCTGTGTCATAACATAGCAGGAAATATACTGCGTTAAAATAAGTCATTTGAAATCATTTGTTGTGTTTTATAATGTTGTACAGGAAATTCTGCGACTCAGGAGTATTGCCTGATGCGTTGGTGAGACGTTCAGGTGGCGAAGGCAGCGTTTGATCGAGTTTTTCTTTACCATTCTTACAGCATAAAAACAGGCCGCTACCATTCCAACATTATTAGTCTGTCGTGCTGGGTACCTATACAAAAGGGTCTGGATAAATCACTTCTTCCCCCTTCTCGCTCCTCAGTCTCTGATGGGAATGGTTGAGAGTGTATAGGGAAGGTGATTGATACTGAGAAAGAGGGGAAGACAAGATGAACAATTGGAGAAGATGAAGAAAACAGAGACAAGGAGAGGAGAATATGAGGTGAACAGAGAGAGGGAGAAGATGAGGTAATAGACAGAGAGAGGAAGGTAGGAGGTGATGGAGAAGGTATACTAGAAGGTTCAAATGGCTCTGAGCACTATGGGACTTAACATCTGTGGTCATCAGTCCCCTAGAACTTAGAACTACTTAAACCTAACTAACCTAAGGACATCACACACATCCATGCCCGAGGCAGGATTCGAACCTGCGACCGTAGCAGTCGCACGGTTCCGGACTGAAGCGCCAAGAACCGCTAGACCACCGCTGCCGGCATACTAGAAGGTGGGGATGGACAGAGAGACTAGGAGGAGCAGACAGAGACTGGGAAGAGTGAATGGGCAGGGGGAGACAGGGAGGAGGGGATGGATAGAAGAGGGGGAGGAGGAGTTGAGAGAGGGGATTAACAGAGGCTGGAGAAGATCATAGCCAGAGAGAGTGTGTATGAGGATAATGGACAGAGAGAGTGTGGAAGAGAACGAGATGGCCAGAGAGAGTGTAAAGGAGGATGAAATGAACAGAGAGATGGCATGGAGAATGTGGACAGAAAGAGGTGCAGCCTTCGTGTCAGTGACTGAAAAACCGTTTCTAGCCCCTGATGTGCAAGCTGCCCTGCAAACCATGTCGATATGTCAGTCTGACAATATTCCCACACAACATGCCTAATATGCAGAGAAGTCTACTTGTCAGAGGTTGAAAAATACGTTTACCCCTGTCTTCTGTCTTACTGGGACAAAGAGGATCTGGTCATAAATACGCTCTGCTGCCTATTATACACACACACACACACACACACACACACACACATACACACACACACAAAACACACACACAAATGTACAGTGTCTCATAGTTGTTATGCTTTCGACATGAATGAATAAACTTAAAAATGCATTTTCTTTTAGTCTCCAAAAAGTCTAAACAGTTACACAGCACATGAGAGAAGCTGATTATATATGAATAATAGCTGAAGTCTTTGGACTTTCTGTGAGTCATCCAGATTTCGAATTTTCTGGTATAAAAGCAGTGAACTGCAACACTATTATCTATTGAGACATCATTTTTCTTAGTGTTTCTCTGCCAGTTACAACCTATTTTTTCCATTATTGTTATTTCATCCCTCTGTACCCACAGGAGAGGTGCCTGTTCTGTCGTTGATACAATTCTCTGCTCTTCAGCAAGACCACTTTAAAAACTTAAAACATATTAAATTTTTTGCATCGGTAAAGAAACGAATAGCGCCACTAAATATAATACTGCTGATGAGTTTGTGAGCCTAGTTCGTTTTAAGAGTAAACAGCAGATTTGTTGATCGTTTAAAATACTTACACAGATTAATGAAGTGATGAGTTCATGTAGACTGGCAGGAATAATGATATTATGGGAGCTGTAGGTATCTGGGTTGTGTATAATATGATTTTATGTCGTTTTGTTGAGAGACTTGGGAAGGTGATGAGGGGTAAGGTTCCAAATCAAGTCATACGTGGAGTGGTAGGGAGGAGAGCCCTGACAAGGTGAAAAGAGGTTGGTTCTGCAATATATGGTGGTATGGGATCTCAGTGGATTTCATGATTAGACGAGGCCATGTGATTAAAGTTTCGTTGGGAGAGGATGTGAAGAGTGAGTAGGTGCAGTATTTATGGAATGTGTTGGCACAGGCATGGCAAAGTACTAGGTTAGGAAATTGGGGCTGGGGGAGGGAAGCAGAACTGGAAGTTTTAGAATTATGTAGTGTGTTCGGAGGTGGAAGAAACAGTGAATTGCAACACTATTGTCTACTTTCTGCCTGTTTCAAGCTCTTTTATCACCATTATTGTTATTTCATCCCACCCCCGTATCTCTCCATCCCCTCCTCCTCTTTCTGTCCATCCCCTCCTCCCCATCTCTCTCTCTCTCTCTCCATTCCCTCTTCCCAGTCTCTGTGTATCCACCTTCTCCTCCCTGTCTCTCTCTTTCTCTCTGTTCATTCCCACCTCCCAATCTCTCTTCATCCATCCCATCTCTCTGTCCTCACCTCCTCCCCACTCTCTCTGTTCATCACCTGCTTCTCTCTGTTCACCTCATCTTCCCCTCTCCCTCTCTCACTCCATCTTTCCCATTTCTCTGTTCATCTCATCTTCCCATCTCCCTATCCATCTCCTCCCCCACATTCTCTTAACTGTGTCTATCGACACTGAGCAGTGTGGCATTGTGGCAAAAAGTGGATTCGTGTAGGTGAGAGTAATCAGATGAGAAAGTCTAAGCAGAGCTCATGGCGTCCTAGTATCTGAAGGGCACGATATATACGGAGCAGTCAAGTGAAAACTGAACACCCCTCAGAATGGACCATGGAATAGTTTGAGTCAAAAGTAATCACCACATGCATTAAGAAATTTTTGCCACTGGGCTGCTGACGGATCCACACAAATTCACTCTTGCACGTCCTCGTCCGACGCATGTTTTTCTTCAGGTCGTGAAAGATGTGAAAATCAAGTGGTGTACTGTACAGAGGATGTTGCAGTTCTTCCAAACCAAATCTCTCAAAGTAACATTCGTTTGATTGGCAGTATAGAGGCGGAAGTTATCGTCCAACAGTAGGATTCTGTCCAATAACTTTACCGGCTGCTTCGACTGTATCGTGCGCGCAGTTTCTGCAAAGTGTCTTCACATCGGTGCAGTGATTGTGGATCCATGCTCGAGGAACTCGAAGAGCAGAGTGCCCCTACAGTCAAAGACGGAGGTCACCATGACCTTTCTCGAACATATGTGAACATCTTTGGGTTTCTTTCGTGGGGGAGATGTAGGATGCTTCCACTGTTAGCTTGCCATTTTCCTCAGGTTGTCTGAATGCTGTCGGACGGAATTACCTGTTGCATGACAATGTCCACCATCACACTGCCAATCAGGTGAAGACTATGCTTCAGCGATTTGGTTGGGAACCACTCTAACGTCCTACGCACAGCGTGGATCTTCCACCGGGTAATTTTCACATTTTTGGCGACCTATGGAAAAACATGTGCGGACGTCGGTTAGAGTTGGATGAGGAAGAGCAGGAGTGGGTGTGGTTGTGGATCCGTCAACGGCCGACCGCGATCTACGAAACAGGAATTGACCATCTCGTCTCCCAGTGGATAAATAGCTTAATGTGTGTAGTGATTACTTTTGAATGGAACCATTCCATACTCCCTTTGTGGCGAGTGTTCAGATTTCATTTGACTGTCCCTCGTGAATCAGGAGGACAGGATATCCATGCTACATTTGCAAAGCAGAGAGTGGGTCATATCAGAAATTTATAACTGAGGACAGTGGGATGGTGCAATCCCTGTATTTGGTCGATTAGTAGTTTATGTAGTTTCAGTCTATTGTGGGCTTTCTGTCGAATGGTTAGTATGGAAGCATATAGTCAGTCCCTTTTCCCTCAATCCATCTGCGAGTGTAATGGGAAAAGGAATGACTAGCTAATGGAAAAAGGAATGACCAGCAGTGGCATAAGACACCATTCGCCATGCACAGTATGATGGCTTGCGGTATATGTGTGTAGATGTAGGTGTAGATTCCCTGGATGCAAATCAAGATGCACGTGCTTTTCTATTTGCTGAAGATATGGTCCGCTAAAGTATTCTGCACATAAGAGTTGGCGTCGACTATAAATGCGTAATGTACATCAGGAGGAAATTGGGTACAGGATAAATCTCGTCCAATTTGCCTCTGAGACCTTCATGATTTAAACACACTTACTTATCATGAAACCGTCCATTGAAGGCTCTAAAATTGTGTCTAATAGTTTTTATATTTTTTCTGCATGTTAATATGATGCAGAAGCTTTGTTCACATCTTAAAAGCACAATTCAGCTCAGAAAGGAAAAGTAACCCATGCGTTGGATTAAGATCGAATGATTTGGTGGGCCAGTCGAGGTTCGGTAAGGTGCTCGAGTGTTTGCCAAACCAGGTATGTATCCGTGCAGCCCTGTGAGTATAGCTGTTGTTATTTAGGAGGCATACTCTTTATGAAGACACAGAAGAAATGGTCACACTTGGTCACCGAGAATGTGGTCACAAACATCCCGGTGGTTCACGTTGGCAGTAAACTGGAAACAATGTATCCAAGGCATGGTACTAAGAACCCCCAGAAACATCACAGAACCGCTTACGTCCTAAATTACACCCCTAATACACTGCGGGTTAGATGCCTCATTGGATCGTCGGCGTGTTCGGTGCTTTACATCATTTGAATAGAGGGAATATCGCGACCTGTTGGAATACATTACACGCCACCAGCCAGTTGCCGTCCTATTTCTGGTTTGTTTGGTCTATTAAAGGTTAGTATCTTTTTACGACAGTGCTCTTACGCCACTTTAAGTGGATGTGAGGTATAACAGTTCTTGTCGACACGTTGGAGAGACTGCATTGACACAACAACAAATCGGGAAACTTCGTTCACGACTCATGGACTCGTTCGAGAACAATGGCTCCTTACTGACAATCTGTCACGTCTCCACGTCGGCCCATATTAGTCCGCTGGTTCCATACAACCGACTGTCACAAACAGAGCATTTCACTTCGATGACGTAAGTCAGCGGTGGAGAGTTGTGCAATATATAAAGTGCAGCAAAGCGCCCAGTGTGTTCTTTTAAGGTAGTGGCTAACGTTTTATCCCGTGAGATTAGATTCCTTTCCTTTTCAATACATCCAGTTTCTAAAGTATTTACGTAATTGTGACATTCGTAGATATTTTACCTCCTTAAGGTTGTCCCGATGTGTTGTGTGGCCAGGTTATTATTTTCAATTTCAGGAACGTTTTGACAGCGTTACTCTTCTTCGCAAGCAAGTATTGGTGTTTCTTTACTTTAGAATGAATGAACCGAAAGACTAGTAAAGCAGTCTGGCCATTTCGTAGAACGAATATAGTTAATATGATGTACGTGCAAAATATCGTCTTATGTTAGTAAATTTCCTAAACGACGCGTAGCATTTGAAGAACAGGAGCATTGGAGTAGCTCAGCGGAGAACCAAATAAATAATAAGCATGCACCACCTCGGCTGGGACTGCACATGATTTCGCCTTGTTAATTGCACTCTACTGCGAGAAGAAAACCTAATATCCGATGTAGCAAAAGACGGCAGCATCCACATCTAGAACAGTAATGAAGTAAGAAACGTAAGTGACTTCTTCCGAAGTTAGTAAAAATATTGTACCTCGCTTCCTTTAATAAAGTGTGGTCAGCTTAGCTAAAAAAAAAAAAAATCTGTTTGCTCTAGGAGAACAGTTAGGTCATATATCTGCTTAGTGAAGACCAACGATAGCGTAAAAGAGGGAACAAAACAGGGAATCACGTAGATAGAAAATGCCGCCTGTTCAGCTTTCCCGAGTGAGAAAAAGAGTCAAGTGAAAATTATCGAAGTTTGTTTTTTTCATATAAATGAAGCTAATAACTAAATTTAACTGCTACGAAAATTTATGTTGAACATCAAAAGTAATTATGATTTTCATGTGAAACGAATATCGCTTCTGATGATTAAAGGCAGTCCCTCGTTAATTTATCACGTTTCGGTCTTATCAGGTTTACAGGTTTCCGATTGAAAACAAAATGTAAGGCTATGTCCTTGAGAAAATATTTATTTTTGACCCCTAAATCTTTCGCACCTTAGGTTACATCTATTTTAGGCATTTCACAAATGAAGTGGCCTCATCAAGATACGATACAAGCACAAGACGCTTAGAGTACAAAAGAAAATTACTTCAGATTGCAACAAAAGCAGGTGCTGCCTCAAGTGTTTACTCCTTCAGTTCCACCTCCACTTCCAGTTACACTTGGTAAATGACGTCTACTGTGTATTAGTTAGACAACTCCGTCTTTTTCCCTGCATGCGATGAAAAGTCAGTTGTCTCGTGCAGAACTCGCTTGGAAACGTGCCTTCTGCATCAAGCGATGAGCTTTTAATTTGGGCCCAGTTTGCCCCGTCATAAATACGGTAAGCTCGTTGCAGTTTCTTGCACGTCGTTAGGAACCAACTACACGTTTAACGTTGACGCCGTGATAGGAACCGTTTGCGGTTTATCCGAGGAGCGCACGGCAGAGGCTTCCATATTTCGGATACTTCGAGTAGTCGTACATTCTTAGAGCATAAATACTTCAAAAACCACATCTCGTCCACAGGCGTGTTTACAAAAAAGGTTCAAATGGCTCTGAGCACTATGTGACTTAACTTGTAAGACTGTAGCGCCTAGAACCGCTAGGCCACCCCGGCCGGCGCGTGTTTCCAGATTGCTAAAAAATTTCGCTCATTAGTTTTCCTTTATTTGACAAATCGATAAGTAATCAGTTGTAGAAGTTAATGGCCGTAATTTAACCTATCAACAAGGACATGAAATCACAGTGTCAAAGGATTTGTTGGGTGCCTCTCCATTTGCGAGATGTATTGAAATTGTATATAGATATTAACAACAACGTAAGCAAAAAATAAAATCGAAATAAAATACAGAATCTCGTAATGAATGACAGCTTGCCTTAGCCTTAAATGTGGGTACATTCAAGGTATATGCATGATTAGGCCAGAAAAACAATTCGTATTTGAATATAGCAATTGTAGAATGCCGATATCTAGTTGAAATATTGTTGAACACTAAGGAATCAATTCTAATGGGAGAAAATGTGTGAAAGATTTTGTGGATGAACTCAGAAACCATTTGACTTTTTGGACTCTTCATTATGACCGAATGACACATTAGGCAAGGAAGATATTGCTGGTTGCTTCGCCAGTACGAGAGCAATGCTGGGATGCTAGGTGGTATTAAGTGTGAATTTTTAGTATGAAGTCTAATTTTTTTTGGACGAAAGTACTATAAAGCGGCCTTAATGTTCGCATTTCTAAAGTTCGTGAGAAAGATATATGACAACGATACGAAGCACATACGGAAGCGCAAACACAATTATTTTTCACTTTCTTCGAAGGATATGGAAAGAAAAGAACAAATAACGATGTAACATAACCTCCTTCATGCAGTTTGCAGGTTTTTTTCGGTTTATTTATCCAACTGTACTAGCATAAACAAGTATTAGAGGCAGAAACGGCCTAAAAACGATTTTCTGGTGCCGATTAGTATTTTTTAGCAGTGCTATTGGTGCGGTCTTCAGTCCGAAGACTGGTTTCATGCGTATCAACTAACCAAAATGTAATTCTTTTTCCTCCTCGACAGATACTTTTAACCACCACATTCCCTTTCCTAAGAAAATTCACGATTCCTTGGTACATCAGAAAGCGTCCTTTTAACCTATCGTTCCTTTTAGTCAAATTGTGCCATAAATTTCTTTTCTTCACAGTTCACTTCGGTAACTCCTCGTTACTTATTCCCTTTATCCATCTACTTTTCGACATTCTTTTGCAGTACCACACTTCAAAATGTTCCAGACAAACTCCTGCAGACAAGACTTAATAAAACTTAAATTCATATTCCATGTTAAAAAATCTCTATTTTTCACAAACTCTTCGCTTCTTATTGCCAGTCTGCATTTTATACCCTCTCTGCATCGCCCCTCCCCCCTTGCCCCCCCCCCCCCCTGACGGTCAGTTATTTTTCTGCCCAAATAGCAAAACTCTTATTCGGGATCTCGTAATATAATTCTACTTCGTTCCTTTACCTTCGTTTTACCTTTGTTGATGTTAACCTTATAACCTCGTTTCAAGACACTACAAGACACTATCCATTCTGTTCAATTGCTCTTCCAAGTTCATTGCCGTTTCGATTTACAATGTCATCGACTAACTGCAATGTAATTCTTTTTCCTCCTGGACTCTTATTGCCTTTGCAAATTTCTTCTTGGTTCCCTTTACAGATTGATCATTGTACAGACTGAATAATGCCTGGGAGAGGCTACAAACCTATCACACTCCCTTCTCAATTACTGCTTCGTGCCCTTCTATTATTACATCTACAGTCTGCTTTCTGTATAAATTACAGACAACTTTTCGCTCCCTGTATTTTACCCCTTCTACCTTCAGAATTTTAAAAATTATATTCTAGCCAACATTGTCAAAAGCTTTATACAAAATCTATGAACGTGGGATTGCTTTCTTCAGTCCGTCTTCGGCATTGCCTCGCGTGTTCCAACATTTCTCCGGAAGCCAAACTGATCTTCCCAGAGGTCGGCTTCTACCAGTTTTCCCATTCTTCTATAAACAATTCTTGTCAGTATTTTGCAACGATGACTTATTAAAGTGAAGGATCGGTAATATTCACACCTGTAAGCATCTGGTTCCTTTGGAATAGGTTTTATTACATTCTTCTCGAAATCTGACGGTATCTCGCCTATCTGATAAATCTTGCATACTACATGGAATACTTTTGCCATGGCTGGATCTGCCTAGATTCTCAATAATTCTAAGGGAAAGCTATTTATTCAAGGAGACTTGGTTCGCGTTAGTTCACTCATCTCGCAGTATTACATCCGTCCCGTCTCCATTTACACCCTCTTCCCTTTCTATATAATTGTATTTAGATTCATTTCTCTCTTAATATTTTACTTTGATAGTGTGAAGCTCTGCAAGCTAGAGTGACGATATCAACAAACTCTTCTCTCGTTGGGAGAAACGTGTTAGTCGCCAATGTGACTGTACTGATAATTACGTAGGCATGAAGAATAAAGATAATAACGTATATTCGTTTTTAAAAGCCTCAAGAGTTTCGAATAAAAAATTCAGAGGCATTACTTTTCGTTAAAATACATGGTGACGTTCAGCTGTCATTTATTTTGTGCCATTTTCTGCTAGTTTCGGTCAATGACCACTATCAAGCTTAGCTTGCATAAATTCCCTCGTACAACTGCCGTGTTTGTTTTTGGGAATCGGAGAATGAATTCGTGCTCCAAGGTGTTAGACAGGACGCTTTCTGCAACTCAGTAAGGGCTAAGCGAAAAAGCATCGGACTGAAGGCATCATTTTCTCTAAAGGTGCTTATCCCGGCTACATAACTGCGGCGAAACAGCAGCCACACGAAGAAATCGGCATAATTTTACGTGAACAATGTGACAATTAAGAAAACCCAAGATATATAGCAACTCCTAAAGCTGTAGTATTTCTCAGCGCAGACAGAAATATTAAATCTTGAGGTCATTGCAGTCACAGACAATATTTTCAAGAAATCCGAGAGGATTCTAAAACCCAGATTACAGGAGGAAACGAGCGCCTCCTCCCCTCTCCCTCCCTTGCGGACGCTTACTGTATTGTACGATCTCTAAGGTCGAAATATGCCATTTGACCGAAGGTTTCAGATTTTTGACGTCAGTGGACGGGAGTGAGGCGCGATGGTGGAAGAAGCAACCATAAAAATTCGAGATGTGTAATTCACTTGGCCCACCAGTAAGTACTTTTGCTGGTCCCAAGTTTTGGTTCCCACGATCTGACCTGTAAATAATAAAGTAATCAAGAACAAACCTTCTGTTGTTTATTAATAATACTATCACGGGAGTTGTTGTGCCTGATCAATTCATCTACGTTGAGCCCTCATGTAAACAAACGTATGCTGTGCCATTGGTCTTCGACTGTATTGTTCAAGCGTGTGGTGTCGTAAGACTGCTGGGAGTAGACTTCACTTATGTATGAGGTATTCGTCGTTATTCTGCTGCGAATGAAACTCTAACGTATGCTAAAGGTTGTTACAGATTAAATGCACTGCTGATTAGTGGGTATGTTTCACCACTGTAGGGCAGCCTCGGTGATGTGCCAGTAGCGAGGTGCAGCATAAAACTTCATAATCGTACACGACTCTACGCAAAGGGGAGAATCCAACGACGTAACAACAGAGGAATGTGTAGCGCACTGTTGGTGCTCATGCCCAGCTCACGATGAACGGAGCGCAGTGACCTTCAGGCAGAATGCTCTGCTGGCGGGTGCTGCGCAACTTGAAAGTGTGCACTGCTGTTAAGCCGTGCACCTCCCCTCCATCCTCTGTTCTCGTCATTCGTCTGCTTTGTTCTCTCCGTTCCGATAAAAAGTCGGCTGTTAGTTGTTTACAATGTTGATAAGATTGTTATTTCTAAACTGAAAGGAAGTCGCCATTGCTTCTTTCTTTATTTTACAGATATATTTTCCTGTTACTAATATTGAAGTATTTGTCTACGTTTTCATGTACTGTAGTCGAAACATAACTAATACGTTACTGTCATTGCTATACTGAAATACAGAATTTGGAGGCAAGTTTGGCAGTAAGCGAATCATTGAAAGCTGACACGCTTTTGAAAAAGATTTAAGTCTCGTACAGCTCGGCCAAGCAGAGTGTGTGTAGAGCGTCAAAGGCGTGTGAGTATTTTCGAACTGGCGTGTATGAATCTGTCGAGTTTAACAATTACGAATTCTTGTACACTCGACAGAAAAGACGTGAAGCATCATCACGATTAAAGCACACTTGGTTCTCTTGAAAGATTTTACTTTGGTAGTGGGAAGCGGTGCAAGTTACAGTGACGGCATCAACGAACTCTTCTCTCGTTGCGAGAAACGTGTTCGTCGCCAGTGTGACTGTGCTGAGCATTACGTAGACATGAAGAATAAAGATGTGGAATGTTAATATCGTATTTTCGTTTCTAAGCCTCAAGAGTTTCGAATAAAAAATTCGGAGGGATTACTTTTCGTTAAAATTCATGGTGACCTTCAGCTGTCATTTATTTTGCGCCATTTTCTACTAGTTTCGGACAATGACCATTATCAAACTTATTGGTCTAACCATCGCTTCGTCGTTACTTCAACGTTGCTTCTTATGTGTTTTGGCGTGTAGTTAAGCAACATCTTTATCATTCTGGCCGAATTCATTCTCGATGCATGTTCCTTGTATTTCCTTCTGTATTTTATTTCTTCGTCGAGGTTCATTGTTGTAACCTCTCTTATAATGTCTTCTCTTCATATCCAGAGAGGTACAGCAACCTCCTTCTAAGGAATCTCATTTCTACACCTTCTGTTCTTTTTTCGTGTTGCGGTAGAGTCCATTCACTATTCACTTCCATAATGCGATGTTGGCACTGCCATTACTTCGCAAAATTTTGGAAATGTCTCCTGTTTGCAAATTTCGAAAGTTCTGCTTGATTGTTTCACACAAAGTCTGAAACTTTTGTAGCTTTGAAGCGATGTGATGACATCATGTATGGGTGACGAGGCAATTCCTTGCTACATATAAGAAGTTGTTTACCTGCTCTATTGTTTTGTTGATAACTGTATTGGTCCAAACTAGGTCACTTCCTCTGAATTTCATCCCTTTGGTCTTTGTTATAGGGATATTCAAATTATATTCCTTTGGTAATTACGTACGTATGTGTAGCCTTCGTTCGAGATCATCTTCTGAGTCCATTAAAATCACTTTGTCAACCGCAAAAAGCAGTGTATTTAGAGTGATGTCCTCAGTTCTGCAATGTGTAGATATTTCCTTTCGCCAATCATTACTGACATCAGTATCAACATGAAATAGTGTGAATGACACTGGTCACCCTTGTCCAAGACCGTGGATTATCCCAGCTTGTACCGTGTCATCTAGAATGGTGATATTCGTTTTCTTGTACGCAACTCTCTGTTATTCTTACAAGATGTGGGAGACCCTTGTTCTCTAAAACTTCAAATAACTATACACCGTTTACTCTCTCGAATGCCTTGTTTTGTGATCAATAAAAGCGATGTGCGTTGGTTTTTATTCCCTTTTTTTCCTTTGTTAGCTGTGCCATAGTGAACAAACAGTCTGAAGCAACAGTAATTAGCTCCTATCGACATAATACAAGCTCGCACAGTAAACGAAGTGTGAACGCCGTTCAACATAGGAATATAATTCATTTTTAGAGAGATATACAAGCCTTGTATTATTTTCCCGATTAACGTGGCTTTGTTATTAAATTTTAAACTTAAAGTTTTCGCTGTTAAGCTTTTTTGCTGTGAAGTTTCGATCCGCACTGTCTACTCAAGCTTCGATTGTTAGGTGTATCTCATTTGTATGTAAAATATGATCATGAGACGGTAATTCAAGGCTTATCCAGTGAATGTGTCCGCAATTGCTGTCTGGTATGTGCATATATTACACTTTGATCTGCATGTCAAACGAAACTACATGCAGCATCGCCCGAAGTGGAGTAACTGCAGAAATTTTAATAATATTTATAAGAGATTCGCCATGAATAATACGTCATGTTTTGTACGAAGCGCTTAATGAAAGATCGGGGAATGTAAGTGGGTTAGAGTGTTACATGATAAGTATTGCACTTCATTTCATTGGTATGATATTCCAGAGGACCTATTCTTGTAAATCTAGAAAAGTTTCCAGAGGAAATTTGCTGTCAGATCCAACGATATTTGGAATTCTACACGCGTCCAGAGCAGTTGCCACGTATAACATAAATATTGATACACAGAGCTAGCTAATGAAACAGCTGTTTTCAAGTCTCAGGTGAAAGCTCTCTATATGGGTATTATGAATATTTTTTCAAAGTGCTGTGTTAACAAATACTTATCCAAACATCGAAACAGTTTTGAGGATATTTATGACAACGGTAGTAACTACAGCATCTTGTGGTCGCAGTTTTAGCAAGTTAAAGATGATAAAAATCTACTTAAAGCCGAGCATGGGTGAATTCAGGTTGTCAAACTTAACTATGTTGTCGACAGAATACGACACAGATGCTAAAATTCACTTCAATCAGATAATAAATGAGTTTTCTTTGCTCAGTGTAGGAAAATTCAGAGTAAATATATGATAAAGAAACAATTCCTGAAGGAGATACTTTCCAGACTTTAATTATTGCTGATTTTCTTTTATTTCTAATTACTAATTTGTGAGTAGTAAATAAAACCTGTTCATTACTATACATCCTGATAAAAATTATGTATAGTAGCAGCCATAAACAATAAGCTATAGATTTTTTTACTTTCAGTCTTTTTGATTTGTTGTGTGTAATCTTCGATATAGTTCATTTAAGTAACATTTTTCAATAACGCTTCATTTTTATTGAATCTGCTGACTAAATTATAAAATTTGCTAAATCTGCATAGAAAAGATTGCAGAAAAGTAATTATTAACTGGAGGGTGGAGGCGCGCAAGCGTGACAGTTCTGCTAATGGCGCAGATCATCTCGGAATGGCTCTGACTGCGGGACCGAAACAATGAAACATGATAACTAATTTCTCTTTGAATTAAAATTCAGAGATGTAGATTGATATTATGGTAAGCTAAAAGCTCTCTTCTCGCTTCCCACGCCCGGGTTCCCGGTTTCGATTCCCGGCGGGGTCAGGGATTTTCTCTGCTTCGTGATGACTGGGTGTTGTGTGATGTCCTTAGGTTAGTTAGGTTTAAGTAGTTCTAAGTTCTAGGGGACTGATGACCATAGATGTTAAGTCCCATAGTGCTCAGAGCCATTTTTTTAAAGGCTCTCTGTTTCACTTGAAGGGCTGGTTTCTCTCACTGCTGAAGTCTCGTTCTGCGCCCTTGTGCTTTACGGGACAGTGGCGAGAGGTAAGTGTCCAGTGAAAGGAATAAACACAAGTTTCTGGCTCAAAAAGTTATTACAGCTCTACCGTTAAACTAACTCAGACAATATTGGTGTCAGTTTAGTACATTGTTCGCAACGTTCCGTCCATCTTGCAGACTTACACAAGCCCTTTTTTCGGAAAAGGCAACTAGCTCTCATAATGTCTTATTTTCAGTCTGAGAATAAAATGAAAACAATAAGCTTCACTCATTACATCATGTGATGAGCCGATAAGTGGCCACGACATTCGATTGATTTGCCATCGTACATCTCGTCCCCCTCCGTAGCTAGGTAGTCAGTGCATTCGTAGATGCTACATACCGGCAGACCTCGACAATGAGCAACTGCATTCAGTCTGTAACACTAAAGAGGGTTCTGCTCATTGACGATACGACGGCAGTCGCGGAAGCAGAGAAACAGCCGTAGGGGAAGGGTGCAGTGGCTGGAGTAGTGTTTCGTAGGCAGCTCTCGAGTCGGGCGATTATCTCAGATCCATTCGGGTCAGGTCATTTACGTCGGGTGGCGGAAGCCTTGCTAGCGATCTGGCAGTAACTTGCGAATAGTGAATGGGAACTAGCTTTTATCTAACTGCATTAGCCAGTAGCTGTGTCCGTATCGCGTACTTGTGCTTAAAAGCTTCCCTCTTTCCTCTCTCACGGAGCACCACTTTCCCCCAACCAGCAGCTTGTGTTCTCTTAATTCCGCCCTGACATTTTTTCCCCTTTCAGTGAGGGAACTACGCCGTGACTTGTCTCGATTTGATCTCTCTGACAGAAGACAGTCACCGTTGTAAGCTAACAGGCTTTCCTATAGTCAGTCCTGTATAATTAAATATGCAGGCAATCGATTTAGTCAACGAACTCATATAAAAGCTATTCACTGCCAGCATCAGTAAGATACACATTCAGGGGTATCAAGGAATTCTTTGCCGTTGTAGAGCCGCTAGTTAATGGCTCTGAGCACTATGGGACTTAACATCTGAGGTCATTAGTCCCCTAGAACTTAGAACTACCTAAACCTGACTAACCTAAGGACATCACACACATCCATGCCCGATGCAGGATTCGAACCTGCGACCGTAGCGGTTGCGCGGTTCCAGACTGACGCGCCTAGAAACGCTCGGCCACCAGCGGCCGGCTGCTAGTTAATCTGGTCCCGTCAGGATGCGATGTCGTATCGTAACTGAAGTGTGAATATTAAGCCTTTCTCTGATAATAAAAATTTATTTTTGTGAAACTATGCTGGATACAGCTATGCGGCTAGTTGAAAATTGTACCTTAGCTAATAAAGTTATTTATGACTACCTTTCCATATCTCTACATGATTTTTTTTGAAAATTGTGCTTTAATTCCTGGCGTTTTTCTGGACACATTTCGACATAAGCTCAGTTACCTCAGTTACAGCAATTTCAGCTACGGATTACGTTTCAACAAAATGGTGCATCGCCACGCAGGGGGTTCTTTGTTCGCCAGTTCTTGGACGACACCTTCCAGGACAGGTGAATCTGTACAAACGATTCTACATCATGGGCTCCACATTCGCCAGACATAACCTCTCATGACTTTTTTGTGGTGTTACGTTGAGGATAAAGTGTTCAGTTCTCCAGCTTCTGATGTGCAAACTCTTACAGCAGGAATACGTAGAGGTAGTGCGGAAGAGACTTTGGCAAAGACAGGGAGAGAAATTCAGTGTCGTCTAGACGTTCTGTGACCAACAAGCGGAGCTAACTTTGTGAGCCAAGCAACTATTTGCGACAAACCACTTAGCTGTATCTAGCATCATTCCTTACAAATAAACTTTTGTATAAAGGAAAAGACTTAATCCTCAACCGGCGTATTAGTTTTGCTTGAATCTTACTTAATGAAGTTCTCATTTTATCAAACATATAAACCTTTAGTTAAATAAAACATTAATGCAAGTTCTGAGCTTTAGCAGTATATATTTTACTAAAAACGGCACGCATAAAAGACAGTTTTAGCCATGAATTAAATACGAGTACCAAATGTAGACAGTCTCTACCAAGTTCATTTAATAGTTACCTCCTTATCAGAGCAGGGTTATCCGTAATACTTTTCTACCACTTAACATAAGCATATGAGAATAAACAAACTTAAAAATCAGTAAGCTGCTTTAAATATTTAATCATATTGCTTGCGTGGCTGAACACTGCACCACAGTAGTCACCTACGCAGCTATGTAACTTTCAGTTTCTCAGTTTTGGCCTCTGTTTTGGAATTACCTTGGCCACAAATACAGGAGAGTCAAATAGGTTTAATCGTTTTTGGTAATTAGTTTTATAACAAATCTAATTGCTGTAAAAATTCTTGTAGCACTTGGGTCATACAGATGAGCCACTATATTTCTAGTTGCTAGTTTACGAACACCAACTATCAGTCAAATAGTTTGTTAGTTTCGTATTTATCCTGTCCTACGTTGCTCCACAGCTGACAGCCTTTTTCTAATGTTCTAACGATGACTGTCTGGTTTCATAATTTTTTTACACCATATGAAATAATCTATTTCTCATACTCCGTTAAATTTTACTAAGTTCAAAACTATAGTATCCACTTTTGAAGACTTTTTCAGGTCAGATAACTAGCACCCACATAAAGAATATTTCAACCGATTGCTCGCCCAGCACTAACACACAGCTGCACATAGAAAATCTGTATTGAGATTACGGGACAGGTACTTGTCTTAATCATCGCTTAGTTTACTCCTATATTGTATCCATATCCCAAGTATTGATGAAAGTGGGCTGTTATAAGCCTGCTTTAGGTCTCGCGCACTAATTTAAGCGAACGTCTGTATAATCGCCAGCTCCGCAAGTTCCCTCTGTTGACGTCATGTATTCACTAAAATCTCAGAAGTTTATAAGAACAACAATCCTGCATCATTCTCTTAGCATATACCAGGATGAGATCAGGAAGAAATGCTGAGAACCCCTGGATAAAGATATATTTTGTTTATAGAGATTGACGCATCAACTCATCTTCTCACAATGGATACATGTTATTGTTGTTGTCGTTGTAATCTTGAGTCCGAAGACTAATTTGATGCAAGCCTCGACGCTACCCTGTCCTGTACGAGCACCCTCATCTCCGAATAAATACTGCAGTCAAAATCAATTTGAAACTGCTTATTGCATTCTCCATCTGGTTCGGCTATCATCAGTTAATTTGCTGCCCAAATAGCAAAAACGTCTAATATTTTAGTGTGTCACTTCCTAACCTGTCTTCCTTAGCATCGCCTGATTTAGTTCGACTATTTTTCATTATCTTTGTTCTACTTTTATTAATATCCTTTCATATCCTTCCACTCATATAACAGCAGTTTGGTTTCTGTATATAACCTATCGCTCCCTATAGTTGATCCCAGGTACCTTCAAAATTGAGCGTAATCAACACTGTCAAAAGCTTTCTGTAATTCCGCCAATGCTTTAAACGTTTGTTTGCCCTTCACCAATCTATCTTCGAAGTCGTAGGGACAGTATTCCCTCATGTGTTCCAACATTTCTCTGGACCCGAAATAATCTTCCCCAAGGTCAGCTGCCACCGGATTTTCCATTCTTCTGTAAATAATTCGTGTCAGAATTTTGCAACCGTAACTTATTAAACTGATAATTCGGTAATATACAGGGTGCCTCTAAGAGTCGTTGGGCGCATTTTCTCTGGTGTCTCGGCAAATATTTGCAATTCCGTTTTTGCAATGTGTATCTGGAGTCAGCCCAAACAAATCCTGCTCGTCACGTCTTTTATGCGATGCCAAGCGTCGATGGATAGCGTCGGTTTGCTTCCTATTACGTGCAAAATTATTTTTATAGTGGAATTTTATGTGCCCATCCGACACAGCGGTCTAGTATTAGTCTAGTGCGATAATCCTTTTATCAGTATGCACTGACAGGGACAGTAAAACAGGAAGAATAACCAGGACTTCAGCAACCACATCATCGCCTTGGCCAGCGCTGTCTGCTTCCGCCATACGGAAGTGCACTGCTCAGTCGCTGCTGGAGAACAGATTATTTTTCGTGTTTTACTGTTGCTACTAAAACACATCGATAACAAGAGTCACGCACTAAACTAACCTGGGACCGCTCTATCGAATGGGCACGTAAACTGTTGTGTTCTTCAGTCCAAAGGCCGGTTTGATGCAGCTCTCCATGCTCCTCTATCCTGAGCAAGCTTCTTCATCTCCCAGTTCCTACTGCAACCTACATCCTTCTGAATCTGCTTGGTGTATTCATCTCTTGGTCTCCCTCTACGATTGTTAGCCTCCACGCTGCCCTCCAGTACTAAATTGGTGATCCCTCGATACCTCACAATATGTCCTATCAACCGATCCCTAGTCAAGTTGTGCCACAAATTTCTCTTCTCCCCAATTCTATTCATAATCTTCAGCATTCTTTTGTAGCACCACATTTCGAAAGCTTCTATTCTCTTCTTGTCTAAACTATTTATCGTCGATGTTTAACTTCCATACATGGCTACACTCCATACAAATACTTTCAGAAAAGACTTTCTGACACTTAAATCTATACACAATGTTAACAAATTTCACTCCTTCAGAAACGCTTTCCTTGCCACTGCCAGTCTACATTTTATGTCCTCTCTACGTCGAACATCATCAGTCATTTTGTTCCCCAAATAGCAAAACTCATTTACTAGTTTCAGTGTCTCATTTCCTAATCTAATTCCCTCAACATCATCCGATTTAATTCGACTACATTCCATTATCCTCGTTTTGCTTTTGTTGATGTTCATCTTATATCCTCCTTTCAAGATAGTGTCCATTCCGTTCAACTGCTCTTACAGGTCCTTTGCTGTCTCTGACTGAATTACAATGTCATTGGCCAACCTCAAAGTTTTCATTTCTTCTCCTTGGGTTTTAATTCCTACTCCGAATTTTTCTTTTGTTTCCTTTGCTGGGTTGCTCAAAAACTACGATTTAAAAATAATTTTATATGTAATGGTAAACAAACCGACGTTTCCCGTCGGCGCTGAGCGTCATACATAAGACGTGATGAGGATTTATTTGGGCTGACTGCAGCTACACGTCGCAAAAACGAAATTGCAAATATCTGACGAGTCACCAGAGAAAATGCACCTGGCGACCCGTGAGAGAGACACTAGGTATACACCTCTCATCACCTGATTTCTTTGGAATTATAATTCTGACATTCTTCTTGAAAACTGAGGCGATATCTTCAAGATCACTTCCCTTGTAGAGCCCCGCTATATTCCTTCCACTTTTCAGATTTCCTTTCTTTACTTCGTATTGATTTGCCCTCTGAGCTCTTGATATTCACATAGTTGTTTCTCTTTTCTCCAAAAGTCTCTTTAAACTTTCTATACGTGGAATCAATTTTTTGCCTAGTTGTACATGCCTTCAGGGTCTTGGATTTATCCTTTAGCCATTCCTGCTTAGAATTTTGCATTTTCTGTCAATCTGAATTTTTAGATTCTACCAGGCAGCTTTCAGTTTCATTTTTCCCTAAGTCCATATTCTCCCAGTATTTTTCGTTCTCATACCCTTCCTGCTATCGGATTCCATCCCATATGACAAACAAATTTTCCTCTCCCTTAACTATCTCAATAATTTCTTTTATCTCATCGTACATTCTTCCAATCCCTTCATCTACGGAGCTAGCTGACATGTAAAGTTGTTTACTGTGGTAGATGTTGGCTTCTTGTCGATCTTGGCTACGATAATTCGTTTACTAAGCTGTTCACAGCATGGCGCTTGCTACAGGTATGTGGCTTGCGTACCTCAACGATACATATAACTTTACCGTAGATGCATCCACAACGGAGGAGTATCAATGGAGACAAACATGTGGTTTCTGTAGAGGGGCAGCGCCCTTTTCAGTACTTCCAGTAGCGACAGTCTGGATGGATGATTGATATGGCATTGTAACATCTGCCAACATGATCTTGTTGTGCTGGTACTGCGAACGACTGAAAGCAAGAAAAACTTGCTTTTCTCGAAGGCGCACAGGCCCTACTGTATTGTTAAATGACCATGGCTTCCTCTTGGGTAAAATATTCCAGGGGTGAAATAGTCCCCCGTTTCGATCCCCGAGCGGAAACTGCTCAGGAGGATGTCGACATCGGCGGAAACAAAGATGTCATTCTATGGATCGTCGAGTAGAAAGTTAAATCCCTTAATCGGAAGGGGGGGTTGGGGGGGGGGGGGGGGTAGGTTAGAAAACCACAAAAGGAGACGCTATGGATTAAATTTATTTATAGTAAGAATTAGTGATGTTCGGATGGTACAATGCAGGAGTAGGCTTAATAATGAAAAAGAAAATGGAAATGTAAGTTATTATGAACTACATAGTGAACGCATTATCATGGACAGACACGAAGTCAACACGAATCGCGGAAGCACGAGTTCATGTGTCAACTAGCGCCGCACCTGAAAAGATTGAAAAAATGTATGATGAGATAAAAATATTATTCTGTTAAAAGACAGGAATATTTAGTTGTGATGGAGGCCTGGATTTCGATATAGGGGAAAGGAAGAGAAGTAAAAACAGTATATGCATACGGATTGGGAGAAAGGAATGGCAGAGGAAATAGAACTGTTCACAGACCGTCATTTAATTACCGCCAACACTTGTAAAAGAAAGTTGTACAGGTGGAAGAGATCTTGGGGTTTTAGTTTGATAATATAATACTACGGCAGAAATTTAGGAACGAGAGCTGAAACTGTAAGCCATTTGAAGCTGCAATGTGGTTTCTGGCCATAATTGGTCATGGACTGCAGATTAAAACTGAAGAAATTGCAAAAAGGTAAGAACTTAAGAGAAGGGACGTGCGTAAATTGAAAAATAATACAAGAGGTTGTTGAGAATTTCAGAAGCATCGCAAGGCCACAAGTGACTGAGAGAGGAGAAGGATGGAGGAGTTGCTTTGAGAGGTTGAATAGTGAAATCAGAAGAGGATAAAACAAATAAAAAGGCCTGGTAGAAATCCTAGGATATCACAGGTGATATTGAATTTAGCTGATGAAAGGAGAAAATGTAGAAATGCAGCAAATGAAGCAGGCGATAGGGAATACATACCTATAAAAAATGAGATCGACAGAAAGTGCAAAATGTCCAAGCACAAATGGCTATAGGTCAAATGTAAGTATTTAGAAGCATATATCACTAGATAAAACAAAGGTACTGCCTACAGTCAAATTAAAGAAGCCTTTGGAGAAAAAAAAAAAGCGGCTGTATGAATATGAAGAGCTCATATGGAAAAGCAGAATCAATCAAAGAGAAGAAAGCTGAAATGTGGAAGCAGTATATAAAGGGATTTTAAAGGGAAATAAACTTGAAGGAATGATACTGTGGGAAAAATTTGACGGAGCACTGAAAGGCCTAAATCGAAACAAGGTTTCTGAAATACAAGACAGTCTGTCAGAACTATTGATAGTCTTGCGAGAGCCAGCCATGACAAAACTGTTCCATCTGGCCTGCAAGATGTATGTGACAGGCGAAATACCGTAGGCTTTAATAGCAACGTAATGATTCTAAGTGCAATAAAAGCATGTGCCGACAGGTGTGAATATTACCGAATTGTAGTTTAAAAAGTCAAGGTTTCGAAATACCGGTACGAATTAACTATGGAAGAAAAACTGCAGGAAACCGACCTCAGGAAAGGTCTGCTTGGGTTCCGGAGAAATGTAGGAACTCTCAGGGCAAACTTTAGAAGATAGCATAAGGCAAGTCAAACCAACGTTCATCGAAACTGTAGGCTCAGTGGAAGCTTTCTACAATGTTGGCTCGAATTCACCCTTCAAAATTCTGAAGGGTATAGGACTAAAATACAGTGTGCGGATCGTTATTTACAACCTGTACAGAAAACAGACAGCAGTTATAAGAGCCTAAAGGCATGAAAGAGAAGAAGTGAGACAAGGCTGTACCCTACCCACGATGATAATCAGCCCACACATCGTGCACGAAGTAAAGGAAACCAAGAATAAATTTGGTAACGGAATAAAGTTCAGGGAGAGGAAATAATAAATTTGAGGTTTGCCGATGCATTGTAATTCTGTGAAGGGCAGTAAAATGCTTGGAAGAACAGCTGAACGGAATGATCAGCGTCTTGAAAGAAGGATATAAGATGAACATCAACAAAATCGAAACAAAGGTAACTGAAACGGTCGAATTAAATCAGGTGATGCCCAGCGTCTTGAAAGAAGGATATAAGATGAACATCAACAAAATCAAAACAAAGGTAACTTAATATGGTCGAATTAAATCAGGTGATGCCGAAGGAATCAGACTGGGAAATTAGACACTAAAAGTAGTTTATGAGTTTTGCTGTTTGGGCAATAAAAGAACTGATGATGGTTGAAGCAAAGAAGATATGAAATGTTGACTGGAAATGGCAAGAATGGTGTTTCTGAAAAAGAAAAATTTGCTAACATCAGACGTAAATTTAAGTGTTAGGAAGTTTTTTCTAAAGGTATTTGGCTGGTGTGTTAGCCTTTTATATAAGTGAAACGTGAACGATAAACAGTTCAGACAAGAAGAGAATAGAAATGTCTGAAATGTGGTGCTAGAGAATAATGCTGAAGATTAGAGGCGTATACCACGTAACTAATCAGATGATACTGAATATAACTGCGGAGAAAGGAAATCTGTAGCACAACTTGACTAAAAAAGGGATCGGCTGATAGGACACATTGGTCCCAGTAGTTATTCGGAGATGAGGCTTGCTCAGGATAGACTAGCATGTATAGCTATAGCATGTATAGCTAGCATGTATAGCTATATTGTATTCGGACTGAAAACCACAGCCAGCCGAAGTGGCCGAGCGGTTCTAGGCGCTACAGTCTGGAACCGCGCGACCGCTACGGTCGCAGGTTCGAATCCTGCCTCGGGCATGGATGCGTGTGATGTCCTTAGGTTAGTTAGGTTTAAGTAGTTCTAAGTTCTAGGGGACTGATGACCTCAGAAGTTAAGCCCCATAGTGCTCAGAGCCATTTGAACCATTTATTTGAAAACCACAACAACAACAATAACGTTCTTCCCTTATCCACTATTAGATTTCCTGTTGTACCCCTATTTGGCTTTGTATTTATAGCTCTGTCTCACTTGACATGATGTTCTGGTCAGCTTGCCATCGAACGTATCTAATTCTCAGCATACAGTTTCAATCTAACTCTTTCTCTTTTCATATTTTCTACCGTGCCTAAACGATTAAGGATCTGACATTCTACTCTCCGATCCGTAGAATGCAATTTTTCTTTTTCCTGATGCCGACATACTCCTCAGTAGTCCTCGCCTGGAGATCCATATAGGGGACTAGTTTACCTCCGGAATACTTGATCCAAAAGGATGCCATCTTCATTTAACTACACATTAGAGCTGTATGCCCTCGGCAGAGAAAACGGCTGTAGTTTCTCCTTGCTGTCAGCCGTTCGCAGTACTGGTATTGATGATCTTACAAGGTCATGTTAGTCAATCATCCAGATTGTTGCTCCAGCATCTACTGTAAAGGTTGCTGCCCCTCTTCGGGAACCGTATGTCTGTCTAGCCTCTCCACAGATACACCTCTGTTGTGTTTGCACCTAAGGTCTAGGTGTCTGTATCGTCGAGGCACTCCAGCTAACCCACCTCGTAAAGATTCATAGGGGAGGGTGAACACTGGGGAATACATACCACGAAATATTTCACGCTACTTTGACAAGGGCTTATAAAATAGCGGGTGGCTACGATGTTTTTTCTGGCTGCTTGCAAAGGGATTCGGTTGAGAGAAGCGACAAAAAATTTCGTCTTCTGGCGCAACCCACACTGGGAAGTGTGCTGCTGGTAGCGGTGACGTTATCGCCTCAGGATACAGAGCAGACGCTGCACTCAAAACAGCATCTCGCTTCCGTTGTTTATTTACGCCCCCACAAAACTATTCTTTGGTGCTAACATCGTCTACAGCTCGTTGTCTTGTGGTTAGCATCGCTGACTCTCATCCACGGAACGCCGGGTTCGATTCCCGTCCAGTTCGGGAATTTTCTGCAGTCGGGACTGTGTGTGTGTGTGTGTGTGTGTGTGTGTGTGTGTGTGTGTATCATCATTTCAAAATAGCTAGACCTTGAACCGATGAAATTTTTGACACTTAAATTATTCATTTACGTATATCTGTCCTTGAAATATTTCAGTTTTCCCTCAAATCACTAATTTTTTCTACCCTGATTACCTTCAAATAATACTTTTTTTTTCAAAACTAGAAGTCACACAAGTTAACTTGACGGCCCATTTGTCCAATTCCCACTCTTTGTTTAGCTATGAAAATTCGGATAAGAATCCACTCTGTAGATCCTAGGAAGTGTTGTCTGCACTAAAACGACAGTGCCTTGGACAGCATAGGAAATATTCAATTTAACTAACGAAAGAAGATGCCGCAAGAAAAGTATTCTGTACCACGATATGGTTTACCGATAATTTTCCGCTCTCATACGTTCCTAGAAATTCTGCAAACATACTGCTCCTTCCTAGGTACATCTTACTGGGTGTTGTGTGATGTCCTTAGGTTAGTTAGGTTTAAGTAGTTCTAAGTTCTAGGGGACTGATGTCCATAGATGTTAAGTCCCATAGTGCTCAGAGCCATTTTTATTTCACTTTTTGTTAGCCGCTGTTGCTATTTGCATCAACAGAATTATTATCAGACTTAATTGGCCTCTTTAGTGATGAGTGTACGCTATATTTTAACCTCGTGATAAAACTCGGATGTAGGTTAAGAGTATAGGCCAGTATTCTGGTCTGCCACACATCTATGATCTGTCATGTAGTTTCGTTCAAGTATACACAGCACTTCAGAGCGTAGATTTCATTCTGAAAACAGCAATTGAATAGTTAAAGCGATTATTTGCCGTATCTCTCCGATTGGCGCTATACTAAAGAGTATCAGTGTAAATTTTGGCAAGTAAAAGAGAGATATCGGCAGAGTGAAGCTATCGGTTGAATCATTATGGCTACCCCGAGGGCTCATTTGGAAGGAGACAGGGAAAGATTTGGTTAAATGTATATTTTCATCCGTTTATAAACGTCTATTGGCGTAGTCCACAGCAAAGTGATTCATTCTGGAATGCTCTTCCGTGGCGGATGATGATTGAAGTTCATCATCTCGTTGACAGCTAAATCATGGAGAAGTCGCTCAGCTGGACAAGAACAGCACTGTTTTCTGAGTAATTGTCCCAGTATTCAATTTCTGCCATTAATTGGCCAAGTATTGATGTAGAAGTAGAGCATGGGAATTGAATCCCGCTCCTTCAGTATCCAGGTGCTTCGTCCACTACACCGTGCCGTTTGGAACATCTCTTACGCTGTCCGTACGAAACTTCCACTCAGTTTTCTGGATTAGCGTCTCTGGGAGGAAAGATGCAACATATTAAAAAAAGCTTTCACGAGGCAGTTATTTGCTGCTTCTAATTTTTATTATTATTATTATTTTTTTTTTTTTTTACAGTCATGCTTTGCACAACAGCAGTATTTCACTAGATTACGAGCAGCTAGTTTCTGTTGTACAGAGAAACTGGTTGTCTGACTAAAAATGGCTAAAATGGCTGTTTGTGATTCTATATACAGCTTTTGCACAAATCATGACTTTTTAAAATTTATATATGAAAGCTTGACGTCATTTTCTGACAGGGTTGCTTGACTAGGCGGCAACTCAGAAGAGCATTCGTCAAATTTGGGAAAGCCGGAGAGCTGTAGAAACTGAGTAAAGTTATAAATTGAACTGAGACGTCGGATTAGATGTCACTGGTGGTAAGATCATTGCACTCAAATGGCAGTAGCCCTTATTCGAGATTCAATTTGACACGTAACTTCAGTTTTTCAGGAATTAGCATATACTTTTTTTCAAATTGTCAACTGAGACGATCAGTGGTCGTACTGAGGTGCTTCTATTCCCCCTGAGCCATCTTTGGTCTACATCCTGAGGACTCCCTTAGCCCGTGCGGAGGGGAACTTAGAGGAGGGGGTGGTGTTACCTCGGCGCGGCGGCAGCAATAGCGTCTGGGAACGACGTGACCACACACGCGGCCACGGCCGGGCTTTCCCTCTCTGGTGACCTTGGTGCTGGCCTTCCCCTTCCGCCGGAGATGCTTCTTTTTATTGAGGAGCAGGGAGGCAGAACCCCACGGTTCCGGAGGCCGTCCACTGGTGCTTGCCCACCCGACGCCCTTCGCTCGTTCCGAGACTGGCTCGACCTCTTCTGGACGTGATCCCTGGACGTGGCCTTCGCATTCTTTGTCGGAGCTCTGTGACTGAGATTTGTCGGCCAGCTAGGTAATTAGGCCACGTGGTGTTACGCGCAGAAGGCCGAAATCATACTTATTAACTCAAACTCAATTTTGTATTCGTAATTATCTCATAAGTCCTGATACGAAGTGGCATCCGACAGGAGTCCTGAGCAGCACCACAGATGGCACGAAGGTTGGATATTGTACTCTGAGAACCACCACGTTCATCAGGTCGACTCGGGAACCGATCAACGATGCAAAGGTTATTGGCGTTCATGATAGAGAAATGGTTCCAGCTCATCGTATTTTGATTGCACCATACAGGACACAGGTTTCCTACAAGAGCACGTTATTTGATGGAAAGTACCTGGACGCCTATTAGTGGACTTTCGGCTTTAAGACGGCTTGAATTCCTCCGGTGACACTTTCAGCGAGGTTTCCGAATGTCTGTGGAGGAATGGCTGCCCATTCCCCCCCAATCGGGGAAGGTAGTGATGTTGGACGCTGGCGCCGGAAGTGAAGTAGACGTTCTCATTCATCCCACAGGTGTTCCATGGAGTCCCGGTTCAGACTCTGGGCTGACCAACACACTTCAGGAATCCTGTTGTTCACAAATCATTGGCTCACAGATGGTGCTTTATGACAGGGTGTGTTGTTATGCTCATACAACCATCGTCTCCGAACTGTTCCTCTATTGTACTCTGGCATAATGCTGTAAAGCTTTGAGCGTTTTCTTACACGCTATGAGGGGGCCACACCGTCCAATCTCCCTTCTAACAGCTTTATCCAAAATTTTTGAGAAAGTAATGTATTCAAGAGTAGCTTCACATATCTGTAAAAATGAAGTACTAACAAAATGTCAGTTTGGTTTCCAGAAAGGTTTTTCAACAGAAAAGGCCATATATGCTTTCACCAGTCAAATTTTGAATGATCTGAATAACCGAACACCACCCATTGGGATTTTTTGTGATCTCTCAAAGGCTTTTGATTGTGTAAATCATGAAATTCTGCTAGACAAGCTCAAGTATTGTGGCATGAGTGGGACAGTGCACAAATGGTTTAATTCGTACCTAACTGGAAGAGTGCAGAAAGTTGAAATAAGTAGTTCTCGTAACATGCAAAGATCAGCACATTTCTCAAACTGGGGAACTATCAAGAATGAGGTTCCACAAGGGTCAGTCTTGGGTCCTTTGTTGTTCTTATTATATATTAATGACTTGCCATTCTATATTCATGAAGAGGCAAAGTTAGTTCTCTTTGCTGATGATACAAGTATAGTAATCACACCTGACAAACAAGAATTAACTGATGAAATTGTCAATACTGTCTTTCAGAAAATTACTAAGTGGTTCCTTGTAAACGGACTCTCACTGAATTTTGATAAGACACAGTACATACAGTTCCGTACAGTGAATGGTATGACGCCATTAATAAATATAGACCTTAATCAGAAGCATATAGCTAAGGTAGAATATTCCAAATTTTTAGGTATGTCCATTGATGAGAGATTAAATTGGAAGAAACACATTGATGATCTGCTGAAACGTTTGAGTTCAGCTACTTGTGCAATAAGGGTCATTGCAAATTTTGGTGATAAACATCTTAGTAAATTAGCTTACTACGCCTATTTTCACTCATTGCTTTCATATGGCATCATATTTTGGGGTAATTCATCACTGAGGAATAAAGTATTTATTGCACAAAAGCGTGTAATCAGAATAATAGCTGGAGTCCACCCAAGATCATCCTGCAGACATTTATTTAAGGATCTAGGGATATTCACAGTAGCTTCTCAGTATACATACTCTCTTATGAAATTTGTTATCAACAACCAAACCCAATTCAAAAGTAATAGCAGTGTGCATAACTACAATACTAGGAGAAAGGATGATCTTCACTATTCAAGATTAAATCTAACTTTGGCACAGAAAGGGGTGAATTATACTGGCACTAAAGTCTTTGGTCACTTACCAAATAGTATCAAAAGTCTGACAGATAACCAACAAGTATTTAAGAAGAAATTAAAAGAATTTCTGAATGACAACTCCTTCTACTCCATAGAGGAATTTTTAGATATAAATTAAGAAAAAAAATAAAAAAAAACAAAAATATAAAAAGAATAAAGAAAAAACACAAAAAATAAAGTTGATATATTAACTTAATTATGTTGTTAAATTAACCAAATTATGTCATGTATTGGAAAATTCGACTGTACTTCACAGTTGGCAGCACACATGACAGATGACATTCACGGGTATTCACAAAAGCCAAAATCTTCCACCGGATTGACACAGATTGTGTCAAAATCATCAATCTAAATCACATGTTTCCAGTCACCCACTGCTCAGTGACGTCGCCCTTTACATCACTTCAAGCGTAGTTTGGCAATGAAAACCGCTGCACTTTGAAACCGATTTTTTAGTCTGGAAGAAAAGTCTTCAGATTATCAAAAAAAAGTTTTAATTTTATTTTTGACGAGTACCCTTCCTTAGTACTTCAGAATGAAGTGAGTCCTTTAGTATTATTTTATTGTTTCCTGTTCATGTGTATCATAGAGCTACAATCAAAAGGACCCACTTCAAAGGCGGTAAAAAAGGGGGAGTGCAACTATTGTCATTTTCAACTGAAATTGTTGGAAACACCGATTATTTCTCACTTTAAATAAAAACAAGTTCTTTGGCTTCACTAGCTTAAATTCAGGCCAAAATAGTTAACATGCAGGTTCGACTTTTTGATAGTGAGATAACTAACGATAGAGCGCTCGATCGTTTCATCACCAAACAAGTCGCTTCCAATTTAATTTAAAAGGCCGGAAATTACTTGCATTATATAATTAAAACAGGAAAACTGAGAGGCTGATCATTTCACAAAATACAGTCAATGTAAATGTAAACGTAGGCTTCCGCGGCCGTTGTCACAGTCAATAAAAAAAATCTTCTGGGTTTGAGGCCGCATTGTCATCTGTAAAATTCCAACGTTTCGGGGACTGTTGCAAGGCGCCTTCCCCAGGCTGTACTGCTAACTGCTGATGACAATGCGGCTCAAACCCAGAATAATTTTACTGACTAAAAATTCAAGTTTGAAATACGATGGTCCAATTATTATTGACAAAATGTTACAGTGAAAACACTTTCATCAGTAACATGCTTCTGCCAGAAAACGATCAGAAACAATGTAACGTCGCTTGTTTCATAGAGAGAATAACTAAAATTTTGTAGAAGAAAGATTATCATCACGTAAGGTGTTTACAGCTGTTAATTCTCTGAAAGCTTCGCTATTTTATAAGTACAATTAAAAGAAACAGTTTTTTTACTGTTCGTTCAATGTAGTTGCAATGCTTCCGCGAATATTTTAAATGACATAACATTAGTAATTATTATACATAGGAATCCATGAGTAGAAATATCACTTGACGTTGTTGTTATTAACATTACCGTTAAGGACTATTCAGTTAGGCACAAAAGTTCACCTTTGTTGTTATATTAACAGATATGTTTTTTTCTTTTTCTTAAGAATCGATTTCATTTTCGATTTGAAATAATTATTTTACTTTTCAACTAGGTTATTTTCCTCACAGAAAGATATTTATTTTCCCTGAAGAAGTACATTTACAGACGACATCATTTTTGGCAACACCGGCAGAGGACATGTAAAAACTCCTTGATGAATGCAAAAATAAACCGATGATTTCGGCCGAAGGAGGTGTTACGATGGCGAGCGTGAGGTGGGACTGAAACAGTGAAAGGAGATCCCTCTAAAATGTAGTGTACGTCGCTACCGCGCTCTTGAGCGGAAATGTCCGACTCTAAAGTAGCTAGTTCCAACCCTGTTAGTAGCAGAAATTTTCATAGTAGTTGCCTGGCAAGGGGTGTAGCGATAAGGAGCACGTGATAAGTCCGTCGAATAAGTGTGTTAAATTCGGCTGCCCCCTTGGTCCTATTCGACTGCACTGAACTATGTGCCAGTACGGTTTCATGCTACGCGTTGTAAGCGGTGTATTGTGCAATAAAAATTAACTACTTCCATTAGCAATTACGTTTTAAGCTAAAGAAGAGAACACGGCCATCACCCTATTCCTGGTACGTTCGCTCGTTATAAAAGACGTCAGAATAAGCGAACACGTGCCTCCGTTCAACCGTAGGTGTTCGACCGTTTCTGATAAAATGACGGTCAGAGTTTTCGGCGCACATTATATGTCTTTTCAGGCGAGTACTTGAAACGAACCGGTGGCGCGCAATGCGGCTTCACAAGTTTGCGCCCGATTTCCGAAACCCGATTTTTAAAATTTTTTGTTTTATTTTATTTCGTTTATCGATCCATGTTCGTAGAAGGTTACTACAGAAACAGAGTAGGAGATACAAGGGCGTTATATTAACTGAAAAATTAATACCGGGTTTCATAATGTCATACATTTATACACACATCAAAAAGTTTTGCATCACCTCGGTTCAAATGGTTCAAATGGCTCTGAGCACTATGGGACTTAACATCTTAGGTCATCAGTCCCCTAGAACTTAGAACTACTTAAACCTAACTAACCTAAGGACATCACACACATCCATGCCCCAGGCAGGATTCGAACCTGCGACCGTAGCAGTCTCGCGGTTCCCGACTGCAGCGCCTAGAACCGCAGGCATCACCTCGGCACTGAGAGTTCCGGCACCTGTACAGAAAATTGGAATAGAGATCAACATAAACATCATTTCCACACTTTTTATTCCTCATGAAAACCAGACTTTGCATGTTGTACCTCCATACAGCGAGACCTTCAGATGTGGTATTCCAAATTGCTGTGCACACGTGCTCGTTCACTGTTGTATGCCTCTATTCGTCGTGGCATACTATCCACAAGTTCATCGAGGCACTGTTGGTCCAGATTGTCCCACTCCTCAACGGCGATTCGGTGTAGGTCCCTCAGAGTGGTTGGTGGGTCACGTCGTCCATAAACAGCCATTTTCAATCTATCCCAGGCATGTTCCGTAGGGATCATGTCTGGATAACTTGCTGGCCACTCTAGTCGAGTGATGCCGTTATCCTGAACGAAGTCATTCACGGGATGTGCACGATCTGGATGCGTATTGTCGTCCATGAAGACGAATGCCTCGCCAATATGCTGCCGATATTGTTGCACTATCGGTCGGAGGATGGCATTCACGTATCGTACAGCCTTTACGGCTCCTTCTATGACCACCAGCGGTGTACTTCAGACCCACATAATGCCACCCCAAAACAGCAGGGAACCACCTTGCTGCACTCGCTGGGCAGTGTGTCTAAGGCGTTCAGCGCGACCGGGTTGCCTACAAACACGTCTCTGACGGTTGTCTGGTTGAAGACATTTGCGACACTCATCGGTGAAGAGAACGTGATGCCAATCCTGAGAGGTCCATTCGGCATATTGCTGGGCCCATCTGTACCGCGCTGCATGATGTCGTGGTTGCAAAGATGGACCTCGCCATGGACGTCGGGAGGCATATAGCCTATTGCGCAGTTTTAGTCGTAACACGAAGTCCTATGGCTGCACTAAAAGCATTGTTCAACATGGTGGCATTGCTGTCAGGGTTCCTCCGAGCCATACTCCGTAGGTAGCGGGTATCCACTGCAGTAGTAGACCTTGGGCGGCCTGAGCGAGGCTTGTCATCAACAGTTCCTGTCTCTCTGTGTCTCCATGTCCGAAGAACATCGCTTTGGTTCACTCCGAGACGCCTGCACACTTCCCTTATTGAGAGCCTTCCTGGCACAAAGTAACAATGAGGACGCGATCGAACTGCGGTACTGACCGTCCAGGCGTGGTTGAACTACAGACAACACGAGCCGTGTACCTCCTTCCTCGTGTAATGACTGGAAAATGATCAGCTGTCGGACCCCCTGCGTCTAATAGGCGCTGCTCATTCATGGTTGTTTACATCTTGGGACAGGTTTAGTGACATCTCTGAAAAGTCAAAAGGACTGTGTCTGTGATGCAATATCCACAATCAACGTCTGTCTTCAGGAGTTCTGGGAAACGGAATGATGCATTTTTATGTGTTTATTATATAAGAGTATATGTTATTTTAAGGGGTTATAATTCTTTTAAATTCTCATACTCTTATAGTAAATTCTCATATCAATTCTTACATTAATTCTTACATTTTCTTTTTATGTTTATTCTTCAGGAAATTTTGGTCTATTCCCTTGAATGACACCGATTTTAGAGACAATCGAAGCACTGAAATTTCGAATACCATGAGCATCGCGTGAAGGCGGGTTTACAACAGTGACATTTCTTCCTATAAATATCACCTGGGAAAAAAGCTTCATTAACATTGCTTAAGATTTCCAGTATTGACAATAATTTCGTGGCAGATCACGCATAACGGTTCGCTTTTCCGAAAACCAGCGCTTACAATCGATTATGAATTGAGATAAACCACAGGAATTTTACCGAAAATAATTTCAAATAATTTTCATTCTTTTTTTCTTTTTCTTTATTTTTGTAAATTCTTTCACTAGACAAACAATTAGTAAACGAATAAGAACGATGTTATTTCAACATATATTGGAAAACATTCGTGTAGTAATCTTCTATGGACTTGTACAGATAAATTACAAAACTAAAATAGAAACAATAATCCGGATTCGAACACGGTGTGCAAAACTCTCAAGCCGCGACATTAGCGACTAAATCACTGCTCCAGTTGAAATTATCCGCTAGAAGGAACACAGCGCACCTCGAACACTTTGGCCGTCGGTTTCTCAGAAACTGTCAAGTATCCACGGATAATCCGAGACGCGTGTTCGCTAATTTTGACTCCTCTTCCACTGAGCGAAGTTTCCGGGAAATAGGGTTATGGCACTTGCCATGTTCTCCCTGTAAGCTGTACTATGGAAACGCGTTCACAACGCAAATATTAACGACATAATCAGAATAGGCACAACAGAAATGAATTTTGCATAGTTACATACTGATACGTCGAACAGAAGGTAATCATTGATGAAGAACCTGTCCAAAAATTAATGTGTATGTTGTTAGCTTATAACCAAAGGTATGCTACGAGGATGATACCTCGTATCTGTAAACACTAAATTTAGACTTGAAAAGAATATGTATTCAAACATTATACACTGAAGCGCCAAAGAAACGGGTACAGGCATGCGTATTCAAATACGAGGATATGTAAACAGGCCGAATACGGCGATGCGGTCGGCAACGCCTATATAAGACAACAAGTATCTGGCGTCGTTCTTAGATCGGTTACTGCTGCCACAATGGCAGGTCACCAAGATTTAAGTGAGTTTGAACGTAGCGTTATAATCTTCACACGAGCGTTGGAACACATCATCCCCAAGGTAACGATGAAGTGGAGATTTTCTCGTACAACCATTTCACGAGTGCACCGTGAGTATCAGGAATCCGGTAAAACATTAAATCTCCGACATCGCTATGGCCGTAAAAAGATTCCTCAAGAACGGGACCAACGATGACCGAAGAGAATCGTTCAACGTGACAGAAGTGCAGCCCTTCCGCAAATTGCTGCAGGTAACAATGCTGGGCCATCAACAAGTGTCAGCGTGTGAACCATTCAACGAAACATTATCGACACGGACTTTCGGAGCCGAAGGCCCGCTCGTGTACCCTTGATGAAGGCACGACACAAAGCTTTACGCCTCGCCTGGATCCGTCAACACCGACATTGGACTGTTGATGACTGTAAACATGTTGCCTGGTTGGACGAGTCTCGTTTCATATTATATCGAGCGGATGGACGTTTACGGGTAAGGAGACAACCTCATGACTCCATGGACCCTGCATGTCTGCAGGGGAATGCTTAAGCTGGGTGGAGTCTCTGTAGTGGTGTAAGGCGTGTTCAGTTGGAGTGATATGGGACCCATGATACGTCTAGATACGACTCTGACAGGTGACTCGTACGTAAGCATCCTGTCTGATCACCTGCACATCCATTCATGGCCATTATGCATTCCGACGGACTTGAGCAATTCCGACAGGTCAATGTGATACCTCACACGTCCATAATTACTACAGAGTCGTTCCTCGAACACTCTTCTGAGTTTACACTCTTTCGCTGGCCACCAAACTCTCCAGACATGAACATTATTGAGCATGTCTGGAATGCTTTGCAACGTGCTGTTCAGAAGAGATCTCCACCCCCTCGCACTCTTACGTATTTATGGACAGCCCTGCAGGTTTCATGATGTCAGTTCCCTTCAGACATTAGTCCAGTCCTTGCCACGTCGTGTCGCGGCATTTCTGCGTGCTCGTGGGGGTCCTACACGATACTAGGCAGGTGTGCCAGTTTCTTTGGCTCTTTAGTGTATTAAAAAACGTAAATCAGGATGCGATTTAAGAACAACTATCCAAATGCTACTGTAAATGTGGAGTCACTCACTATCATATGTTCTACGTGACATCTCACTTATATACCAAAACACAGTACGTTGTATTCATGCCACTCTTTCGGAACAGCATCAGACGACTTATCTTTCTCCACCTGTAACCTTAAGCCATGCAAAGTATTGGGTATTTGTAGTTATTGGTTTGGGGTGGTAGAATATTATTAACTCAATTAGCTGGTCGTACCATATCTGAGCATAGAAGTGACAAGTTTTGTAACAAGAGCTTGAACAAGATGGCGACATGGCAGAATGTAACTATGTTACGTAAGATAATAAATGAAGTGACTTAGGTTGAGCGAAATAACTCGGAGAAAATATATATATATATATATAAAACTCTCAACACAGTGCAGTTGATTCACAGAGAACACCTATGTTCACTTTCGGGCTAATATGATATAGGGTTCTCGAAAAGAGTAACAAAAATTAATCTTCCGAATAAACGACTTAAAAAGCAAGACAGAAAAACATTTGTTGGTGTAGGGGACAATGACAAGCTATAATCTACATCATGACACACCAAAAAGGTATTACTCGTTCCCATAATCAGCTTCTGTTTCACGAAAAGTGAACAGACTTTGAAGCTTCGTTTCACCACGCGGAATGATATGATTGCAAGTTCTGTATGCGGAATAATCGCAAGGTATCTGTGCAGCTATTCAGAATACGCGACTAAAATATCCTAAAATAGTCTATCAGTCACCAAGTGCTAGTAACTGAAAAGATCTCACCCACAACCTTCATCACCGTAGAAACTCCTATCCAGCTCGCATCGACGCCAGAAAAATCAAGAAGGAACAACTTAACTGCCTCGCAAACCGAAACAGAGACAAGACTCGTGAAAACTTATTCGAAACTATACAGCCCTGTGGCAACATACACGTGAAAGTTTCCCATTGGCTGATGATGCCCCAAACAGGCGTCCAAAGATATGAAATGCATCAGTGGGGACTCGAAGTGATAGCTCAAACGGCTTGATTCGACCAAACAAGAAAAGCATTGCTAGGATGAACTCGCGATTTAAGAAACGAAAAAAACCTGTTATCTTTATCCAGAACGTAAACATGACATTGCAACGCTATACGCAGTCACTCATATTCAAAAAGATACAGCTGAGGCCATTCTTCGCGAAGGAAAGGTCCCAATGTGTGCACGAAGGAAGAAAACCTTTGGAAATAGGCGGTTGAACCTACCCTCTGGAGTTCTGACAGGCAACAACAACACACAGCTCTTCCTTACAAAAAGAGTGATTACACTCAACGAAGCAACTCGTATACAGCCTACAAGTCAGTGACGAACCATTATGTTGACAGATAAATCTTGCTTTACCACCGACAGAACTTTTCGTTCATGAGGTTATACCCTTATGAATTATAAAGCAATTACGGACACTATGGCCACACAAATAAAAAAGAACTTTTTGTTTTGGTGACAAATAGGAATCCAATTTTTTTTTTAATTTCAGTCTTTCCCCTTATTTCATATCTTCTTTCATCTGTTCATACCTGCAAACTGAAATCTTCGAATGCTCCTAAGAGGCTTCTCTTTAATGCTGTGTCAAGATCCAAGTTATTCCATTGTCCTTTCATGTGGTGATAATATCACACTGAGATTATCCTTCAACTACTCTTTCTAGTATAGCTTCTTTGAGTATGTTATCTGTCATTTTCACTTTGGCATCCATCTATAACGCAATATTTCAAGTGCCTGCCGTAGTCTTACATCTAATTTTCTTGCCCTGTCCGTGTCGCTTCCATACGACATACGCGACATACGCTACAGATGTGTATGTTCAGGAATTCTTCTCCTTCGCCAGTTCCATGACAATATTCAATCCATTATCATTCGTCAATCACTCGTGAAACTGACAGAAGTGGAGGGAACGAGGGGGGGTGGGGGGGGGGGAGAGCAAAATATTTTCTTTGTATGGGCGCACAGACGTCCATGACTTCTTCCGACGTGGAACTGTGACACCGAAGCTCCTGTGTCCTAACGCTACAGGCTATGGTTTCAGGATATCTTTAACAGAAAACAATTCAACGAAAAAGATTACGATTTCCCAACCAGTAGAATCTGTTGTGTTCAACTCAAACATGCTAACAGTCCAGGTGACGGTACTGTTTCCATGCTGTGGACAGCATTACAAGGAGAATGGTATCCAGCGGCTATACAAGTATTCCTTCATTCACAGAACTACACATGTCCAAACTTCGTGCACACACTAAGGTTACACACTTTATTCTGTCCGAAGAAGCTTCTTGATATCGAGAGATGCCTTCTCACTAAATTAAAATACAACTGTCTGTCCAAGGCAACTTAAACCAGAACTCACCTGCGAAGAACAATTCAGCATTGATCTGCAGTCCATTGTGCGTGTTGGCGTGTACACAGACGAGCGGTGGGCGATGCAGATGTTTACATTAATGAGTCAAAATATTATGCCCACTTGCTTAATAGCGTCTTTGCCTGACTTTGGAACAAAATACATCACTAATTCTGTGAATCATGGATCCAACAGTCTGTTGGTAAGTTTGTGGAGGTATAGGGCTTTAGATGTCTACGTACAGGTAATGTAATTCGCTTGAATAACGAGCCGATGATTTGTGTACGCGCTGATAGCGCCCGGTAGTGACCCAGATGAGTTCCATAGGATTTACATCAGGCGGATTTGGTCGTTGAGACATTAACATGAATTTGCTACAATACTCCTCAAACCACTGCAGCACAGTTCAGGCTCTAAAACGGGGACAATTGTACTCTTGAAAGATGAGATCGCCGTCGGGGAAGACATCAAGCATGAAGGGATGCAGACAGTTCGCAGTTCTCAGTGTGTCTTCGATTATAACCAAAGGCCCCATCCTAGCGCAGGAGAATTTCTCCCATAGCATAATACTGCTCGCATCAGCCTGCGTCCATGACGCGCTGCACGTGTTGAACCACCGTTCACGTCGATAACGGCTTTTGTGGAGACGACCATCGACCTAGTACAGCAAAAATGTGATTCACCCTAAGAGCTGGCGCGCTTCCATTGATCGACTTTCGAATCTCGACGGTCCCGTGCCCACTGCAATTATTACTGACGATTTCCTTGGGTCAACATGTGACCACGTAGACGTGGTCCGCTGCGGAGCTCCATGTTCAACAATGTACGATGAACGGTGTGCTCCAAAACACTTGTGCGGTCACCGTCGTTGTGCTCTTTCGGCAGAGACGCCACAGATTATCATCTATCCTACTTTACAGAGTAGACAAGGCTCCAAACCCGAAGTTCAGTAAAGAGTCGTGAACGCCCAACCATTTAGCGCCTAGCAATAGCTTCATTGTCCGTCTTCCTCTTCCTGTAGATACTCACGACCGTAGCACTTGAACATTCGACGAGCTCCGGCGTTCATATGCTCTGCGAAATAATAATCTGTCCTTTGTCAGCATCGCTTATCTCAACGAATTTCCTCATTTGCAGCTCAATCTTCTCTAGGGTGATTCTCCGTCCGTGTCTGCTCCACTTACATACTTTTGATACGTCAAGTATCCTCAACGCCACCAACGGCATCCTACGTAGCGGTGGGCAGTGATCATAATGATTTGGCTCATCATTGTATACTAAGTAACATTCTGTGCACAGTACTCACTGGTATCAACCAACCAGTAGCTGCCGCTATTGCGGTGGCATCGCGTCCCATTCGTTCGAGAGTATAGTTAGAAACGCTGCTCCTCAGTGCCCTTCGCAGCCCTTCATCGGCATAAGTTGAGCCTTTTGAATGTCAGATCTGCGTTGCCTCCAGTCTGGACGGCAAATATATTGTAGTTCGAAACTTCCTGGAAGATTAAAACTGTGTGCCGGACCGCGACTCGAACTCGGGACCTTTGCCTTTTGCGGGCAAGTGCTCTACCAACTGAGCTGCTCAAGCACGACTAATGTAGGTAGGTTGGAAGGTAGGAGAAGAGGTACTTGCAGAATTGAAGCTGTGAGGACAGGTCGTGAGTCGTGCTTGGATAGCTCAGATGGTAGAGCACTTGCCCGCGAAAAGCAAATGTCCCGAGTTCGAGTCGCGCCCTGGCACACAGTTTTAATCTGCCAGGAAGTTTTATATCAGCACACACTCCGCTGCAGAGTGAAAATCTCATTCTGACATTGTAGTTCCTCCGGTAATTTGTAGGCGCGACAAAATACAACAAATCTCACTGTCTATGCTATATTTTCTCATTGCCTCACCAAAAACTGCCTTCCGTCACCAAAGCATACGGTTATATAATTTATACTGAGGATGCAACCAAATCGCAGTCAGCACTGTACTGTTGCTTTACATGGAGTACTTAAGTGCAATAACAGTGTGCTGAAAATATAGTCAACATTCTCGTCAAAACCGTTTTGCTCTCCCAAGGTGTTTGTATCATTGTGATACTTTCTCGATTGACGATAAGCAGAGTAGGTTTAAAACACACATTTTTAACTGAACTGCAATCATACAGGAATAGTTACAGACATTGTGTGATCAAAAGTATCCGGACACATGGCTGAAAATAACTTACAAGTTCGTGGCGCCCTACATTTGTAATGCTGGAATTCAATATGGTGTTTGCCCACCCCTAGCCTTGATGACATCTTCCATTCTCGCAGACATATTTTCAATCAGGTGCTGGAAGGTTTCTTGCGGAATGGCAGCCCATTTTTCTTCACGGGTGCTGCACTGAGGAGAGGTATCCATGTCGGTCGGTGAGGCCTGGCACGGTGTTCCAAAACATCCCAAAGCTGTTCTATAGGATTCAGGTCAGTACATTACAGGCATGTTATTGTCATACAACCAGTCCGCCACAGGCCGTGTATTACGAACGGGTATTCGATCGTGTAGTAACAAGCAATCACCATCCCCGAATTGCTCTTCAACAGTGGGAAGCAAGAATGTGCTTAAAACATCAATGTAGGGTTGTGCTGTGATAGTTCCACGTAAGCCGGCCGTGGTGGTCTCGCGGTTCTAGGCGCGCAGTCCAGAACCGCGCGACTGCTATGGTCGCAGGTTCGAATCCTGCCTCGGGCATGGATGTGTGTGATGTCCTTAGGTTAGTTAGGTTTAAGTAGTTCTAAGTTCTAGGGGACTCATGACCACAGACGTTACGTCCCATAATGCTCAGAGCCATTTGAACCTTTTTTTTTTTTTTTTGAGTTCCACGTAAAACAACATGGGGTGCAAGACTTCTCCTTGAAAAACACGACCACACCATAATACCACCGCTTCCGAATTTTACTGTTGGCACTACACAAGCTGGCAGACGACGTTCACCGGGCAGTCGCCATACCCACACCCTGCCATCGGATCGCCACATTGTGTACCGTGATTCGTCACTCCATACAACATTTTTCCACTGTTCAACCGTCCAATGTTTGCGCTCCTTACACCAAGCGAGGTGTCGTTTGGCATTTACAGGCGTGATGTGTGGCTTATGAGCAGCCGCCCGACCATGAAATCCAAGTTCTCACAACTCCCGCCTGACTATCACAGTGCTTGCAGTGGATCTTGAAGCAGTCTGGAATCCCTATGTGATGGTATGAATAGATCTCTGCCTATTACACATTACGAGCCTCTTCAACTGTTGACGGTCTCTGTCAGTCAACAGACGAGGTCGGCCTGTACGCTTTTGTGCTGTACGTGTTCCTTCACGTTTCCACTTCACTATCACATCGGGAACAGTGGACCTAGGGATGTTTAGGAGTGTGGAAATCTCGCATACAGACGTATGACACACGTGACACCCAATCACCTGACCACGTTCGAAATCTGTGAGTTCCGCGGAGCACCCCATTCTACTCTGTCACGATGTCTAATGACTACTGAGGTTGCTGATATGGACTACGTTGCAGTAGGTGGCAGCACAATGCACCTAATATAAAAAAGGTATTTTTGGGGGTTGTCTGGATACTTTTGATCAATTAGTGTAGCTACGTATCATTCCTATATGCACTTCATCTTAAGCTACACTACCATTTTTTGTCGCCCTATACACTAAAAATGGTCACAGTCTTCAAACTACAGAAAAGGGACATTAGAATAGCAATTAAAATTGTAACCGCGCTCCCTGTAAAGAAAGATCTGTTTCAAAAGCTGATGAGTCAAACTGCACCGTGTAAGTACACCTACCAATATCTTAAGCACATGAAGAACTTCGATAATTATTTCACAAACAGCACCATTTATGAGCATGGAACGAAACCAGACCAAGAGTAAACAAACAAAAACGAAAAACAGATCTACTATGTATGGGAGTACAGTTGTAAAATAAAATTCCCAAGGAGATTAAAGGGACGAATAAAATCTAAGTACTTAAAAAGTCAACCAGAACATATCTCTTGCCGGCCGCGGTGGTCTCGCGGTTCTAGGCGCTCAGTTCGGAGCCGCGCGACTGCTACGGTCGCAGGTTCGAATCCTGCCTCGGGCATGGATGTGTGTGATGTCCTTAGGTTAGTTAGGTTTAATTAGTTCTAAGTTCTAGGGGACTGATGACCACAGATGTTAAGTCCCATAGTGCTCAGAGCCATTTGAACCAGCCACATATCTCTTGAACAGTTCACTCTACGAAATTAGGGATTATTTGCGTACCACAGAGTAGAAATGGTAGAATGTTAATGTTATTTAATATTAAACAAAGGACATTTTACAGTAAACTGTCATAGTTAACGAATCAAACTAAAATTCTGTGCCCAGTATCCGTAATGAATAATTCTAGCCTATTTCCATTTTTGAGCTCAACATCACGCTCTTTGTGGTGAGGTGCTGGCTCAGCATTTTCAGGTTGGGCTAGGGGACAACACGAAAAATTCAATAGAACGCCGGATATTGCGTCTTGGTGTGTCTGTGTATGTGTGTGTGTGTGTGTGTGTGTGTGTGTGTGTGTGTGTGTGTGCGTGTGTGTGTGTGTGTGTGTGTGCGGTTCAGTGCAGTGCTGCGTAATGTAGTGTATGTATGTATGCAGTATGGGCAGTGACCAGTGATGACTTGTTTGCAGATGTACATATCGTGCACAACAGGTTAATCTTCGTTTGTCAGTTAAAACGACATCTCTGGTATCATTCTGCAAAGATCTGTGGATGAATACATAAAAATCTAACGAACTATGGACAGAAGAAAGCTGGCCGGGTTGGCCGAGCGGTTCTAGGCGCTACAGTCTGCAACCGGGCGACCGCTACGGTCGCAGGTTCGAATCCTGCCTCGGGCATGGATGTGTGTGATGTCCTTAGGTTAGTTAGGTTTAAGTAGTTCTAAGTTCTAGGGGACTGATGACCTCAGAAGTTAGGTCCCATAGTACTCAGAGCCATTTGAGCCATTTGAACAGAAGAAAAGCGAAATAGTAAACAAGTAAACGAAGGATTCTAAAATTTGTTCGTAATAGTACAAAACTTGACAGAAATTAATGTACAGTTTGTTTTCCGGAGTTATCACAATAGTAGGTCATTCCAGTTGCTGTCAAACTTCATTAACTGCACGAACTTCTGAGCGCACCTACCAATTTGACTTTTATGGTCCAAGTATCATTAACGACTCAGGAATCAGCGGACGCGTAAACATGATTAAAAGTTTCTTAAAAGACATCATAGTCGCCGTTGACTGTATAAAATATTTATTGTTACTATTGCAATTTCGGCCTTATGGCCATTTTCAAGTAACACTTCAAAGTTACATTCTGTCGGAATATAACACGACACGATTTCGCCACTGTGGGAAAATAAAAAGGAAAAAATACGCTCTACTCTCTCAGCGTTAGCTTGGTTAGCCGCCAGCCACACAATAAAGTCACAGTCAGTCGTGTTTCTTGGTACGCTTTCTGAAGATGTTATCTGTGCCCGGAGCCTACCTTTCCGTGCGTCCAGAATAGCGTTTCTTTGAATTTCCCCATACCACCGGCGAGTTTTTGTCATCCACCTGCGGACACGCTGTACTGTCCGCAGGCTGAACTGCAAGAAACAGTGGGGGGAGGGGGTCACATTTTTAACACCACAACTGCGTCCTGCCGTATTGTCCTAGGCCAGGACGTTCTCTGGCATGGCCCCTATCCTTTCTCTCGCACATAGTCTGTTTCTCCTGCTTTCTCCCCGGCGTGACTTCGCTGCCCAGCTTATGAAAGGACACCGCCGCCTACGTCCAATGCGAATGACCGCTGTGGAAGTCCCTCGCTGCCTCGCACTCGCCTGCCCCAGACGGCACAGTGCGTGCCTCTACACCTCATGATACGAAAGCCCAAGAGATAAAGAAAAAGCACAAAAAGTTAATTCTGTCCCTGAAGTCACTGCATATCCGTCCTCCCGACTCTTACTGTAGTTGCACCGTTCTGCATATCATTAGCATACTACTCTGTTTCATCTCTTCTTAGGGGTGAGATATGGCTAGCCAGAAAGAGTAGCTACCGCTCATAGTTATAACCGTGACTGCCTTATAAACAGTTTCGACAACGCAGACTGGAACATGCGTCGAGGTTATTTCCAGTATTCTATTTTCTGACTACATGTATGGTCTACAAGCAGTGGACGAATGACCACTGACGCGTGTGTAGCACGTTCTCAATTTCATTATTAATATATTATCTGAGACTTTGTAACAAGATGACTTCACTCCAGATCCCGGTGTCCAACATGAGTATATTTTGCGGCTTCGGTTGTTGAGGACGAATGGGCTGCCATTCCTCCACAGATATTCAGATGCATCATTGAAAGTGCTCCCAGTAGAGCTCAAGCTACGATAAACGTGCAGGGTGGACTCACTCTGTAGTAATGACCACTAATAGGTGTCCAGATACTTTTGATCAAATAGTGTATTATGTGCTTCTTACTTTGTACTCATTTGCTCGACTGTTAATCGTAATATCTGAATATTTCATGCAATAACATGAAATTCTGTTTCCATTGGAGCACGACAACTCAACATTTTAATAGTTGAGAGGCTGGATTAACGACGTGGGACACTGTCTGCAAACCCGATAAACATATGGAGGACCTTGGTTAGATCCACGATGACACAAAGGGATTTATGTCCTGATTAAACAATGCCTACTTGAGTAACCGTAATGTAATCTTACATTAACGGGGATTTTCGCTTTGTTATATGCAGTAGGTTACACTTACTAATATTGAGAGATAACTGCCAGTCATTACACTACGCATTTATTTTCTGCAAATCCTCATTTATTTGTTCACAACTTTCGTGTGGTACTACTTTCTTGTAGACTACAGCATCATCGGTAAACAGTCTAATGCCGCTGTCAATACCATCAACCAGATCGTTTATGTAAATCGTAAACAGCAGCGGAACTATTACGCTGCCCTGGGACACACCTGATGTTACGTTTGTTTCAGTTGAAGTCTCCCCGTTCAGGTCGACATATTGCTCTCTGTCTGTTAGAAAACTTTCTATCCAACCGCATATGTCATCGGACAGACCTTAAGCGTGCACTTTTTGGAGCAAGCGACAGTGCGGAACTGAGTCGAACGCCTTTCGAAACTCGAGGAATATGGCATTAACCTGGGAGCCGGTATCTAGAGCCTGTTGTATATCATGCACGTAGAGGGCCAGCTGTGTCAGGCATGACCGCTGTTTCCTAAAACGGTGCTGATTTCTGCAGATGAGTTTCTCAGAGTCTAGAAAGATCATTATGTCAGAACACAAAATATCTTCCATGATACTACAACAAATCGATGTCGGTGAAATTTGCCGCTAATTATGTGCATCCGAATTTCTACCATTTTTATATATTGCTATGACCTGGGCCAGATTAAAGTCTTCACCTGTTACTAATGGATAATTTGGATATTTATTTCCTGTGTACTCAAGACTTTCCCTGAAACGGTCTGCGACGTTTCTTGCGGATGCTGGTGGTCCATAGAAACATCCTAATACAATGGTCACTCCTTGTCTGATTGACAGCTTTATCCAGACCATTTCACAGTTCGACCCAGTATCGATCTCAACTCCGTTTAAACAGCTTTTGACTGCAATGAACACACCACCTCCCATAGCATCAGTCCTATCCTTCCTAAGCAACGTCTTTTACCAATCTCCACAATAAAAAATCCAGAGGCATCAAGTCTGGCAAATGAGCCGGCCACGACACATCTCCTCCGCGTTCAATCCAGCGATTTTTGGAATTCTCTCTGCAACTCATTTCTAACCATCAGCGAAAAATGTGTCAGATACCCATCGCGTTGATACCACATTCTGTTCCTTGTTCCTAAAGGTATTTCTTACAATGACAGACTTAATGTTTCTTGCAGGAGTGTGGTGTACTCCCCACCATTAAGATTTCCTTCGATGAAATAGCGGCTTAGAATTCTGTTCTCCAGAATCCCACATCAAACGTTCATCGACCACGTTTTTGTTGTGCAAATTGCCGCAGCCAACATGGAGTTTCAGTTGCCCAATAATGCATGTTATGCAAATTAACATTTTCATGGTTCGTGAATGTAGCTGATTCTGAAGCTCATTCCATCGGCAGAATTCAATACGATGGATACAACCCGTACCAGTTAATTCTTGCTGCTGGAGACTGATATGGTAAGGATGATATTTATGGCGATGGACAACACGAACAACATTACTCTGGTTCATGCCAGATTCAGTTGCGATCTGACGCCAACTAACACAAAGATCTCGAACCACAGTGGCAAGAGTACAAATTTCCGTTTCCTCGTTAGTAACTTGCCTTTTCCGAGTATATTTCCGATGCATTAAAGATCGAGTTGTTCACAGTTTATCATACACATATTTCAATGTACGACGTGTAGGGTGACTACGTTGAGGATATCTTCCAGCGTATAAGTCTCTAGCTCTCACTGAATTTCGTTGGCATATTGACTTGTTCTTCGAAGAAATACATCATTCACATTCGCTTGATTCGACGATACTAGTCTTACCGTTCCTATTACTGTTGTACTGCGAAACCGTCGAATGGTGTTTACATGTCAATGGCACGTTAGATGGATACGCCGTATTCGGCAAATATTTACTATTTGCACGATATACGAGAGAGATTTGTGAGAGTATGTGGTTCGATAGCTGCCGAAGTGATAAGAAATACCACTCAATCCATGATAAGAAGATTGCAACACTGCATTGATGCCAATGGTCATCACTTCGAACAAGTTCTGTAAATGGACGTTGATGCCACCTTTTTGACCTTCGTTGACCTTCAAAGACCTAATGTCTACACATCATTGGATTTGTCTCGATAGCCGCTCTCAGAAAATTAGCACCAAACTATAGCATCCCATTTTAAAAAGAAAGACAAAGTCGACCTTCGTATCTCTGAAGCGACCCCACCTAGAAACAAAACAAAGTCATATTATGGCCTCCGTTGTCCCATACAACTTTTGTCCCACAAACTTTTTAGTTACTATCATACCTTCGGAGTTATTCTAGGTGTCAATAGTTAGTGACTCACCCTGCATAGGAGAGGGTTGAGAAAGGGGATAGGGGCAAACGACGAAAGAGGGGAGGAGACAGGGAGATAACCAAGAAAGTACATGTGGTTCATTGAATTGCATGAATGTGCAACTTCTCACCATCGTTGTGAACTGTAGTTTTTGTATACTACCGTAATCATCTAAACTTAAACTTATTTATTTATTGCTTATTTAGCCTGACCAGGTTATGGCCTTAAGGCCCTCTCTTATATCTGACCAGTACAAATATACAAAAAGTACTACATATGACTCACAATAACAATAATTATTAATAAAAATAATAACTGGCAATAATAATAATAGTAATACTAATAATGATGGTAAAATAATGGAACCATTAATAAAGATATTAATTAGTTATTATGTAACAAATGCAATAATAATTTATTAACAAAATCAATAAATTCCAATAATAAAATAAATAATATTAATAATAAACTAAGAGAGGCATTAAGGATACTATTGATTAGCTAAGCACTTTTGAAGCTTTGTTTGATATTAGAAGAAGAGGCAGGAATAATGAAAGAGGAGAGGATTGAAATGAATGTGGCAGCAGGTTCTAGTAAAGAAGAGAAATTCAGATAGTGAACTCTGTAGACAAGGGCAATTAAAAGTTGCGGCAGAGGTAGGATTGACTGAGTGATTTGCAAGAAGAGATAGTTTTTGTGATAGGAGGTGGGCCTCTAGCTGTCTATTGAAGTCTGAAACATTTTGAAGAAAATCGTTCTATAGTCAGGTTCCTGATGCAGAAAATCTTTTAGAGAAGAAGGTAGTGTTGTGTAGTAGTATTGCACATACGTAAGTATTTCACATACTTGCTACTATGTCCATCTTTTTCTTAGTCTTTTCGTGGTAGTTCAGTCGCAAAAAATTTCCATAGTTGACCATTCCACTTTCTTCTCTGAGCTTGAATGATTTTGTACCCCTTACATGTTCATCTTTTAAATAATATTTTCTTTAGATAGTCAAATTGTACATCCACACCTTGTTCTAAGAATTCTTATTCTCGAAGCTTATATCTACCTCTCCTGTAGTTTTCTATTTAATTTTTATGAACCATAATTCTCTTACATTTGACACTGTTTGAATAACGACTGGTAAAACTATAATGGAGCTTCCATTTTGAATTCCCATTCTTAAATAACTGTTGATTGTTCCAAATATATTCCTAGACCCTTCCAATGTGTGTCACTTTGATGTTCATAATTTTGTAGCTCAAACACTTAAACTGGTTACTGTTTTACTATTTACAAGCCTTATTCTATTGGGGTTTCTTTCAGATGTAACACATAATTTTTGTTTTCCTTCTAGATATTTTAAAATCGGTTGTTTTGAAAAGTTTTCTCTGGATACAGAAATCATTTTGCAGCTCATCTTGATTTTATGACATCAGAAAGATATCAAAACAATTTAACAATATGTATTTGAAACTTGTATTGTACAATGAAGTAAGTGTTCTATTTATGTCTTTTACTGTCTCCATAATTCGTGAAAAATGAAAATAATATGCCACATTTTTGTCTGTCACCCTGTTTCGTTTTGATTTTGTTGTAACAGACTGCATAAACACTGATTTCAAAATGAATTCTGATTTTTCATTCTAGAACGTATTATTTATAGTGGATTTCCATACTGCTCTCTTACTGTCAGCAGCTGTTCCCTGTTAATACTTACAACTGGTTTTACATATCATGTAAGTTCCTTCATTTTACTATTTATTTTTTTCAACTACCTGCTTTATTCTAAAAATATCAACCATTTTTTATCCAATGTTTTTCTAAATCTCATTTGCTCCCAAACTAGTTGGCTTTTTAACATCATTTTTAGATTTTTTCACAATCCCAACACTTCAGTCTGTGCTGTATCTGGTACAATGTTTCTTTTTTAATTGCTACAGTTGATGCAATCTTTTTCTTTGGTTAATATCTTGCATTTAATCCTTGTCTTTTTCTTTGGTTTTTATGGCATTGATGCCTACATATTTTAATTCAACTAAAGTGAACAACTGTCCAGGTTTAAAATATTTTCAGTTAATAGTGTTGCACTGCTTTCATGCATTTGGAAAACAGAATGACAGAAGCACCAAAAGCTATTGTAACGTTTATTTATTCACAAACAGCCTGTTCCTGCCAGGAAACAGTCTTCAAGTCAAGTACTAGCACTCTGTCATTATTAAAGGAAGGTTCTTTGATGTCAAATACACAGTTGTCTTTAGTTGTACATGTATGTGATGTACAGATGCTGCAACTAAAACATTTATGTATATGACACCGTGGACCACATTCCTTTAACTTCGTATAGTGTGAAACTGTGACTAAAAGATGGTAGCATGACCAGAACAATTTGTCAGTAAATAAATATACATTACAGTAGCTTTTGGTGGTTCCATCTTCCCATTTTTGCTCAAGGTTTAATAGTACTCTGTATCTGCCAGTTACTTTATAGATTTTCTGTTCTGAAGAAGGTCAGGTTCTTTTGTTGCTTTTCTTGTAATTCAAATATGTTCTTATTATGTTATGTGATCTCTTGAAACAACCATCTGGTCATCTGTAATGTCAAAGTATTTTTAGAATGTAAAATGCTTACAGTAACACTTCTAGTGTTATTGTTGTGTTCATCAGTCCAAAGACTGATTTGACTTAGTTCTCCATGTTAGTCTATCCTATGTGAGCCCCTTCATCGTTGCATAACTACTGCAAAATATATCTATTTGAAGTGCTTACTTCTGTATGGAACAACTAGATGCATCAAGATTCAGAAAGAGGTACGGCTGCATATTATCATCTTACTTATTCAGTCTTTATGCAGAGCACGTTATGAGGAATGCCAGGCTAGGTGAAGAAGTAACCGGAATTAAAGTGGTTGGGATAAATATAAACAACTTAGATAAGCAGGTAATACCATGCCGTTCTCAGAAAGTGAAGAAGAGTTGAAGACTTTCTTGCTGAAGGTGAAAAAAGAAAGTGAAAAAGCTGGTCTTAGGCTGAATGTTAAGAAAACGAAAATTATGGCAACTACACTTACCATTTCATGGCATATAGGAGGAGAAACGATGGGGCTAGTGTCTATGTTCAATTATTTCGGTTCCCAGATTTTTGCTACTGGTGATTGCAGCCACGAAATCAGGAGACGCTTAGTGCTTTGTAAAAAGGCAATGCCAAACCTTGACAATGTTTTAATGAGTAGAGATATAACTTGAGCAACGTTGTTGTTGTTGTGGTCTTCAGTCCTTAGACTGGTTTGATGCAGCTCTCCATGCTACTCTATCCTGTGCAAGCTTCTTCATCTCCCAGTACCTACTGCAACCTACATACTTCTGAATCTGCTTAGTGCATTCATCTCTTGTTCTCCCTCTACGATTTTTACCCTCCACGCTGCCCTCTAGTACTAAATTGGTGATCCCTTGATGCCTCAGAACGTGTCCTACCAACCGAACCCTTCTTCTGGTCAAGTTGTGCCACAAACTCCTCTTCTCTCCAATTCTGTTCAACACCTCCTCATTACTTATGTGATCTATCCATCTAATCTTCAGCATTCTTCTGTAGCGCCACATTTCGAAAGCTATTCTCTTCTTGTCTAAACTATTTATCGTCCATGTTTCGCTTCCATACATGGCTACACTCCATACAAATACTTTCAGAAACGACTTCCTGACACTTAAAGCTATACCCGATGTTAACAAATTTCTCTTCTTCTGAAATGCTTTCCTTGCCATTGCCAGTCTACATTTTATATCCTCTCTACTTCAACCATCATCATTTATTTTGCTCCCCAAATAGCAAAACTCCTTTACTACTTTAAATGTCTCATTTACTAATCTAATTCCCTCAGCATCACCTGACTTAATTCGACTACATTCCATTATCCTTACAAAGATCCGTATTGTAAGGGCTGTGGTCTTTCCAGCTGTGATGTATGGACATGATACCTGGACCATTAGAAAGGCGGAACGGCGAAGAATAGACTCTTTTGAATTGTGACGTTGGAGGAAACCTCTTAGACTTCCACGGATTGCAAAGAAAACGAATAAGTCAATATTAGAGCAAATAAAACCAAAGTGTTCCCTGGAATATCTGATACTAAAACAAAAGCTGACCCACTTTGAACACATCATTAAAGCGTGTCTTATACTGGAAAAAACACTAATGCTGGGGAAGATGGAAGGCTCTAGAAGAAGAGGACATCGGGGCATGAATGAATACATGAATCACAGAAGTAATGTGTAACAATCTGGAAAGCCTACGGAAGAAAGTGCAGAACAGAAGCAATTGGCGTTCATGGTGTCGTGGAGAGTCCGAACCAGCTAAACGAATAAAGAGAGAGAGAGATAGTGGTGGCAACTATTCAATTTCATCACTGGATTCTTTGGGAAGGAGCAGATACTGACGACTTCTAATTGCCGAGAGCATCGACGGACGGACTCAAGGCACAAGCAGGAGTGCTGCTAGTCTTGCGAGGCGATTCGCAAGCCAAGGTGTCGGCCCTTGCCGGTGGTCGCAGCGGGCCTCGCCGTCGACAAGATGGCGGCTGCTGCCCGCTGTTGCACCGCTGGTGCGGCTGCTGGTGGTGTGTTATCGATCTGGATCCTATCCTCGACCCAGTGGGATCGCGCGGAGGTCGTCGACCCCGGCCCCCTTTCTGCGAACTGCTGCGGCCGCTGCCGACACGTGGAGCTCCCGAAACGTCCTGCCCGTGACGTCAGCACCTGTTTCCCCACCCCTGGCAGGCGCCCCCGTTCTCCGCTGCCGGCAGTGCGTCAACGCCCTCTGCCGGGCCTCTGCCGCGTGGCTTCCTCGTCCTTCTGCTGCCGACGCGACAAATGGCAAAAGCCGCTTTATTTTCTGTCGCTCTCGAAGAACGTAATTCCAGGCGCCACCCGGAGGACGCTCCCTTCCTTTCCCACACTACCGCGCTCCCCGGATCGCATTCATTCGCCGACCCCGTCATCTTCCCCCAGATGCATTACAATGCACCCTCAGTGGCGCACGGAGGCGGATGTCGCTCCCCAAATAGGAAGAGCATTTGCGGTCGCCGTGCTGTTTCGATGGATGACAAAATATTGCCACTGACTTACTGAGTGTTTAACTGGATCGACTGCCACACAACTCGAACAGCAAATTCCAGTAGACATAAAACATTACACTTGTTTCAACATATTTACATTCCGTGTAAGCAATGATTGACGGTTGTAAGATATCTGACGAATTTCAGTGTATGTGCAATAGATACACTAGTTTCTTATGTGTTATTCAGCTGCACTAGCTTTGTATTTACTATTCTGCGCCCGATTTTGATCTCTGCTTTTAGATATTCGTCACTGCTGTTATTTTTATTTTCATTAGATTCATTAAAATCCTGTTTCAAATTATATTTCATTCTGTTAATACCATTTCATTACTCTTGATCGTCTTAAACTCACTGGCATTTCACAAGTAATCATGATGCAAGAAGTACTATACGTGTAAAAGCCTGGTCCGATGTAAGAGAGGACCTACAGACCATTATCTAATCAGGTTAAATAAATAAAAGAATTACAAGATAAAAATATCGGACCACCTTCAAAACTAGTATCAGACAAATCTTTCGTTATAGTATGATCGCTTCATGATGATGCTCAGATGATCATTTTTATATCTCCTAAAAGCTGTGCAATATAAAACGAACTCCTTTGTTAAATAATAAATAAATGACAAGTGAAACTTTTGTACACACAATGAAATTCCTCAAATTTACTTTCAAGATCTGTGACTGTTCAACAACACAATGTCACTCTAACAGGTTTTCTGATATAGATTATTTGGTTAGGTGTGAGGGAATAGTCTGCGAAATATCCATCCACATCTTGACAGTACCTGACAACTGGGAATATTTGAAGATAAATCAAAACCAGTACACTTCAGGAATTTTCAACAGTAGTATCATTTCAACTTAATTTCAATGACTTGCATAGGCAGTAATCGACGCATAAATAAAAAGAAGTAATTAATACATCATCGGCAAAACCTGAGGGAAACCGCCTGTGCATGAAAGGAATAGCTACATATTATCTAGTTCACAGGATTCTGATTGAAAGAAGGTCGCGAAAAACTAGATATGTGTGAATTCATGAGAGAACACCCATATGAATACTACACTACAAACAAAGTAGTGTGCCGTAAGAATGGTACTCAGAATCAGAATTTAAAATTTGATGGATTTGATAGTTATATGTCTCATTTAGCATTTCTATTAAAATTTGTATAACAGTGCACACTTACCTGCACACTGGCTAAAAGAATATTTTCCAGATGCAAATATTTTTCCTGTCTAGTGTTCATTAACTGAACCACATATATGAAGAGTCAGTGAGTTTACTGCTACAGCTGCCACATGCTTGAATGGCAGCCAACAAGAAGTTGGGGAACTGAAACTGGAAACAGTTCTGTTAGCTACTGTCTGGCCTGATAATAACCATCTTCGATGCACTGAGGTACTCTACAAAGTACCACAGGACACGCGGGTTGTAAACTCCAGGATTTTAGTGTCTATGTAATAATATTTCGAAGGAGAAGGTAGTAGCACTGAATTTCTGCACAAGATCGTGGGCGCAAACATTCCAGTAACGCTCTTGGTCTATCTAAGATTCTAAACGTTTGAAGTACTCTACTTCGCTTATTGTTCGATGTTCATTTGACTGTAAATTGTGATTTTACTAGAGTCTCGTTTCAAAAGTGGAACAGGGTTTGAAAAAGGACAACAACTGCACTGGTTATTTCGTTCTTTTAAAAAAGTTGCTTGCCATGGCTCTTTTTTAGCGTACTGTGTAGCTGCAAAATAGTTTAGAAAATGGTGTTTCACCTGTAATAGGATAGTGAAAGTGTATGTAGGATGCGATTAGGCTGCTCTAGCAGGCCACGCTCTTGCAAAAAATTACAGTTTTCAGCTAAGCATTTGGTAATTCTATAGTCTGCACATTGCTCACATAGTTTCAGTGAAGATGATAGTAGACTAACAACAGTTCCCAGAGAGACATATGAGCAGATATTCCTCCAACAAGAAGAGATCACAGCTTAATATAAAAGCACCATCCGTCGTACACATTATAGAGATTTGCTTAATATAGATTTAGATATATCTACAAGTCTTGTAATTAATAAAATACATCGTAAAAACAATCTATGATTTCAGCAAATGGACAGAGACAATTCTGGTGTGCAGTGGCACACTAGTACCAAATTTTCCAAATTTGCGCACATAGTCTGTTCTTGAAGGATGTATCTTTGTAATGCTACTGTACAGTGAAACAATTGTTAACAATGAATGTAGTTTGAAAAGGTGAGAGTCTCTTCGTCCTTTACTTTAAGCACTTTAAAATCGAAGTTAAAAGATTTCCCAGTTTCACAAAACAAATACTAATGTGAGCATTACCTACAATTGTTTCCTTTTTTTCTTTTTTCTTTTCCCAGTAGAGAAGGCTATTATTCAGTTTAATTCCTCGAACTGATTCCATCTATCTGCAAGGAATGCAGCACTTTAAAACCGATGTTTAAAAATTTGGCGATTTAAAAAAGCGAATACTAATGCGAGCAGTATCTACAATCGATTTCTCATATTTTTTCAGCAGAGAAAGACGTTTAATCAATATTATTCCTTGCATTTGTCCTAAGCATCTGCAAGAAAGACAGCACTTGGTAATAAATTGCAAATGCTCTACAAGTACGAACTGCAAATATCCTTAAATTATCCAACAGAGTAAATTCTGCCACTTGTAACCCCAGTTTGTAAAATAGTTTGTGGAGATAGAATACGTACTCTTAATTAGTTTGACTTTTCAAAACGCAATTTCCAAAAATCTCTTTCTGTAATTTAATTTAGAGATCGCCTTTAACTTTTTCACGAATTCTCGCAGGCATGTGTTCAGGAGGAATTTGTCAGGCGACTCAAGAAGGCAGTGGCGCGAAGTCCGCGTTTGCTGTATTTCTCTCGTAAATAAGCAACGTTTTTGGTTTGTTTTTTAATATAGTTGAGTTATTCGATTACTTTACTAATAGTGTTTGCATTTCCGTGTTCAGTCGAACGACGAGTGTTGAAGAAAATGATGGATCATGTTTCACAATGTTGCAAGAAAATAAATGCCGTATACGACGAAGAAGCGTGTTATAGTGAATGCAATATTAGTGCGTCGTATTAGTGCACTGATAAAAATGAATGTGAACGATGTGTCTGCAAACGACGCCACAAAAAATGAAGCACCGTTATGAATTTCACAGTATTGTATAATGTTATCAGCTCCGTTTGCGCACTTGCTACATTTCGCAGTAAATCGGTGAAAACAATATCGTCAGTATTTATGTCGTTATTAAGGTTCACCGAATGTAACAGTTATCAGATTGGCGTATTATTTGTACCTTATTATCTAACAGTATTTTTACATAATTTGAAGTTATAGGCCTACTACAAGATGCGCTTATGTTGAAAGTGAGGCTGCACAATCATTTATTTATTTATGTTTGAAGAGTTTGCTGTCACCTTTAAGAAGGCTCATTTCCAAACTATCCTCTTATTTCTAAGTTAGAGTGTGAGAGCTGTGAAATAATATCACATACTGCTAAGAGTGCTTTCACTGCCAGAAAAGAACATGCAGGAGAAAACGATGACTATTGTGTAGCTAGCGTAGCTGTGCTCTGTCATGGTGCAGTTCTGTTCTTTGAGATCTGCAGTTATCACTCACACAGTAAAATAGTATATCTACAGTTAATAAATAATGCGTCCTCTGACCAAACTGTTCATGTGAAACTAATGAAAAATTATCACTCGATGTCCGTGAAAGTTTCTGTGAAGAAACTATACAATTAGAAGAGAAGGGACAGAAGAAGCTGAACTGAAACTAATTTTGTATCCCAGTCAAATGATTCGCAGCATAAATAAAACCAGATATTTAGATAATAACGATAACACCTCGTTTAAGCAAGAGTCTGTCAGTGAACAGTAGGGCACAGGTTATAAATTAGTAAAACCGTACACAGAGGTGAATATGTGGAGACCGTTCAGTGTGAAGTGTGACTTGGACAGTAATACTGGATGACCAACAAATAAAGAAATCCATAATTTGTAGATTTATTGTGCCAGTACTTTATAACTAAATGTAGGAGGCTTCAAAGCCATGAAGAGATATGTCTGTCCTATTTTGTGGCACTAATGAAGAGTCCTCACACAACCTTTGCATCGCAGTCGAGTGTTAATAGTGATGATAGTGGCAAGCTCACACAAACACAGTATCCTTTAAATGTTCATGAGTACCGTTACTATAAGTACCTACGTTTTGGTTCTTCGTCCACGAATTGAAGAAATATATGCAAGGGAAAACACAGAATCCAAATCAAAACTGAGATTGGTTGATCTCTAAAAGATTCTTTCAGGCAACATTCAGGTACTGTTGGTGCCTAGAAGGCTTACCTGTATTTGAATGATGGTGAGGTTAATTTATTTTCAACACCCTAGCACATACAATATGTCTTGTACCCACTACACTCTTTTGTAATTGCCATAATTGTTTTGATCATCTTTATTAGGTACCATATAGTGTTTACTTTTTACTTCTCTCCACATATTTCCTATTCTAAAGATGGTAGGCAATCTGTTAAAGTGACCGTTGTACCCTCGCATTCTCAAAGTGTAGTCAGAGTGTAAAATCCTTACGGAAATATTAGAAGTGTTGTTGTCTTTATAGTCTTCGGTCTGAATACTGTTATTTTAAAGCAGATCTCCACTTTGTCCCATGATAGCTTCTTTATTTCTGCATATCTGCTGCAAAATACATCCACTTGAGCCTCCTCACTGTAGTTAAGCCTTGGCCTCCCTCTACAGATTGGTCCCACACTTTCTTCACTTAGAGGATTGTCTCAGGGTGTCCTATCAGCCACTAACTGCTTTTAGTTAAGTTCTGCCATAAAATTCTAGTCTTCTCAATTCGACTCAGTGCCTGTCAGTTATTCCTCTGTGGTCTCACATTTTAAAAGCTTTCTTTCTCTTCTCCTTCAAGTTTTCACTATCGTATAAAGCTGCATTCAACACAAATACTTTAGGAAGAAATTTCGAAACACTTAAAAAAGTTATCTTTTACAGAAACACTAATTTTGCTGATTCCTTGCTGCAGTTTAAATACCCTCTGCTTCGACTGGCAGTCATCAGTGGCTGTAATGCGCAAATAGACATCAACAACTTTTAGTGTCTCATTTCCTAATCTAATTTCCTCGACATCGTGTGATTTAATTCGACTACATTCAAATACCATTGTTTTGCCTTTGCTGATGTTCCTCTTATAGCCTCTTTTCAAGACACTAACCATTCCGTCCAGCTGATCGTCCAAGTCCTTCGACACCTCTGACACAGTTACAACATCATCGCCTAATTTCAAAATTTTTATTTCTTCTCCCTGAGTGAGTTTGTATACAGTTAACTTTTCTGTCATATTTTTCTTTTACTTGTGTTTTACACGACACGTTTTCTGAAACTATTCTCATTTTTATCTACCAGTTTTTCATAAGGTTTTTGTTATTTGAGGTCCAGCATTGTTTTTCTGTCTTTACTGTAATATATAAAAGCACGCAATTTTTAGTTGAGTATAGATCTTTATATACAGTTAGTGGTGAAATTTTCTCATGGTCCATTTGTGCAGAGCCTCACACATATTAAACATCACACACAATTTTCTGCACACAGTATAAACTGGGAATAACAAACTTACGTAAATTAACAGTTACAGATGTGTTTTTAGGTGTAGTCAACAGAGGTAATGCTACAAGTCTTCCACAAAGTATGACATACTTTTGAATATACGGTATTTATTTTAACAATCTGGATCATAAATTTCTTATATCTACGTACAATGGTGCTTATTTCTATGTGTTACTATTTTTAATTAAGTATACTGTCGAAGAATTTGAAGAAATTCACTGATTCATTCTCAAGTTTCTCGTTTAATATTTTGTCTTCATATTTTCTGTAGTGTGAATATATCTCCGGCCAGCCGGTGTGGCCGTGCGGTTCTAGGCGCTTCAGTCTGGAACCGCGTGACCGCTACGGTCGCAGGTTCGAATCCTGCCTCGGGCATTGATGTGAGTGATGTCCTTAGGTTAGTTAGGTGTAAGTAATTCTAAGTTCTGGGGGACTGATGATCACAGATGTTAAGTCCCATAGTGCCCAGAGCCATTTTTTTGAATATATCTCCAGTTCTTATAACATATCCATTTTATGCTATTTATCTATTCAGTGGAGTACTATGACACTTTGTGCTACTTTTCCACGTGGGTGTTTTGCATTATGGTTACTGCTCATGTTGTGTGTGTAGGCTATAAAGAGCACTGTATACCTGGTGTTGTAATCTCAGCCTGTTTGTCCTTGGTAGCTCATGAATCATTCCTGGCATTTTACTTCGTATATTCCAGAGTATGAGTATGGGTCATGATTACACTTTATTTTATGTATTAGTTTTTGTTGTAGTTTATCAGGTGTAGGAAAACCCTATTTTTACCTTATAGTTTTTGAAACTATTTGCAGTCTTTCTTTATATCTTTCCAATGTATGGGAGACTAGATACGTATTTTTTTGTCTGTTTCTTTTGTGGTATGGTTTTTGCCTTTCTTCACTTTGTCTAGTACTGTGTCAACAATGGAAGCAGTGCAAACATTGACGGATGCAATCTGTTTCACTATATTTATTTCCTGTTGCGTGTTTTCTTGGTTCAAAAGTATTTTGGTTGCCCTACATCTCCGTTAACTTTAATTCACTTTCCAACTTTCTCCTTAGTTTTGTTTCCTCTTTGCTCAATGTGCAGACTGAGTAATATCAGGGGTAGACTAAAATTCAGCCTCACTTTCTTCTCAACTACTGTTTCCTTTTCATGTCCTGCGATTCCTATAACTGCAGTCTGGCTTTTTCACTCTCTACATTTTGTCCCTACTCTTTAGAATTTCAAAGAGTGTCTTCCAATCACTATTGTCAAACACTCTCTGTAAATATATAACAGCTATAAACGCTGCTTTTTCCCTTCCTGTTGTATCATCTGATATAATTCAGTGGGTCAGTGTTGCCTCACTTGTTCTTACACTCCTCCAAAAGCCAGTCTGATCTTCTCAAAGGTCGACTTCTGTAAACAAGTAGTGTTAGTATTTCAAAACGATGGCTTGTTATACTGATGGATTCATAATATTCACATCTGTCAGCTTTTTACTTCTTCGGAATCGGGACTGCACAAGCTTTTTGATGATTTAGGCTGTTTCGCCTGTCTCATGTATCCTGCATACCATATTTGGCACTTTTGTCAAGATACGTTCTTCCAAGGAACCCAATAGTGCTGAGGGAGGTGCCTTGTTTCGGCTCAGGTCTTTCAGTGCTCTGTCGAATTATTTCCACAGTATCACATCTTCCCTCTCACTTTTATCTACTTATTCTGTCCTTACCATAACTTTGTCTTCACCTACGTGCCTATTGCTTTTGTTCTATATATTCTTTCCGCCTTGCAGCCTTTTCTTCTTCACTGAGTACTGGTTTTCCGTCATAGCTGTTGAAATTCACACAGCTAATCCCCTTTTTTCCTCACAATTTTTCTTTAATTCTTCCAAATGCGGAATCAGTCCTTACCGTAGTCATGCAGACTTTACATTTATACTCTAACCATTCTTGTTTAGTCATTGCACACGTTCTGCCAATCTAACTTTTTAGATGTCTGTATTCGCTTTTGCAATGCCTTAGTTATTGCATTTTTTTTTTTATTTTTTTTTTTTTTTTTGCTTTCCTCGATGAAATTTAATCTCTTTCCCTCAACTTGTCCTCGCAACAGGTAGATCCCTCTCATCCTTTTGATTGAGCGACCTGCCCATCCATTTCAACCTTCGCCCCCCTGTCTCTCTTTCCTTCCCAAGGAAGTAACCCATAGTTCCGAAAGCTATAATAGTGTGTGTATTTGTTTATATTTCTATGGGCAAAAATAGTAAATATTCCGTCTCATGAAGGTAAGTGAGGCCAGAAACTTTTTGTTATTCTCTCGAATGAATGCTCCGCTTGATATATTTTAATACCTGGTGTGCTATTTCAGGATTGTTACCCAGTCTTGTTTTGAGTAGTTTTTCCGCAACTGTTCTGCACTATTTCATCTTGCACATATCCATGCGTCTTATATTTTAATTCTTTCACTTGTTTCATTCAGCCGCTGCCTAATATTTCGTGTGAAAGTTCAGCAATTCCTGACTGCTTCGACTTATTCAGGTACCATATTCTCAATTTCCTACCTTTCTAGAGATTCTTCAGTTTCGATTCGTACTTCATAATCCATAAATTGTAGCTAGAGTATTCCTAGACTCCTACTCGAAATTTTTTTACAGCTTAAAATCTAGTTTAGAAATTATTGAACAAGCTACCAGAACCCTTCCGGTGTCTCCAAGTCTTTTCCGCATACGCTGCCGTCTTTCATGATTCCTAAACAAAATGTAAGCAACGATTAAATTACTTTCTGTGTAAAGTTCTACCGAGCGGATTGTCCTTTCACTCTTCCCCGCAGTCCGACAATCGAGGGTGCCATTTCTCTTCAAATATAATCACTTGAAACCTTCACAAACCACAGCGTATTTTAATGAAAATCGTTTTTACCGCAGCTTATGATGCCATTCTTACATTTCAGAGAAGGGTTTCACCAAACATAATTGTCATTGTGGTACTTCTTTATTATGGCGGGTGGTCAAGTTAGTATCTGTCACGTAAGCTTTGTCGCCATTGCAATATTTTCCTAAGAGTGTCTTCACATTAACAATACTATTGTTGGTCACTTAACAGAATTATAAAACCCGAGGCCATAAGAATATCCATTCGTTAATTTTTTTATATTTCTTCCACACTTAGTATTTTGGTCGGTTAAATTTTCGGAGGGTTTATCAGGTATGAAACTGTAATGTGTAAAGAAGTTATTTTTGTTGCATATAGGTTTTAATTGGATATTATTTGGTTATAAACATGAATTTGTACATCAGTTCGTCTAGATTGTCAAAGAATTTACCTTGTTCCTAGCTGAAACCTGCTGCTCGCTGAAAACTAGTGCTTTGAGGGTGTCCTCAGACTAAAGTCATCATGTCTTTTCACAAAATCGCAGTGAATGTACCCTTCATATTTATCTTATTGAACTGATGTTTTATTTTCAGTTACTCTGCATACTTGGAGACTAGATTTAAGAACTCATCTTTATTCAAAGGCATTAGCTGGCTACCTACCTTTTGTAACGTGAACTCTTTCGTCTGCCTCACTATTCTCTGAATAAAAAAGCTTATTATTCCGTAACAGGAGTTTCACATCCATCTGTTTTCCCGTAAATACTGTCTGTCGGCTAATGTACATCTTGGAACGCAATACTTTTCATTCGCCTCCTCGTTTGCCATTTCTAGCTTGCTGATTTTTTATACGGCTCCCTTCATGTTATTTCCTTCAATTTACGTTCTGAATTTTACGTGTTTCCATGTTAAAGTAAAAAAATAAAAATCTACGTGTTTATGCTATTTGTTTTGCCGGTAGAATCCGAAATATCTTTGTCCGATGGTACCCGAACATACCGCTGTGTAGTTTAACACCCTTATTGCTAGTACTTAAGCTAGACATTGTCACAGCCTAGGATTCAGATACCAGTTGTGTCTAGAGATACAGTTAAAATGTAATATTACTTACAAACACAACATTCTAAAGTTATGTTGTAACACCGAAAAATGTATACGACTAGTAATAGATAACATGTTGCCACTTCAAAATGCACTGTTATTTTCACTCAGAGCTACACTCCTGGAAATTGAAATAAGAACACCGTGAATTCATTGTCCCAGGAAGGGGAAACTTTATTGACACATTCCTGGGGTCAGATACATCACATGATCACACTGACAGAACCACAGGCACATAGACATAGGCAACAGAGCATGCACAATGTCGGCACTAGTACAGTGTATATCCACCTTTCGCAGCAATGCAGGCTGCTATTCTCCCATGGAGACGATCGTAGAGATGCTGGATGTAGTCCTGTGGAACGGCTTGCCATGCCATTTCCACCTGGCGCCTCAGTTGGACCAGCGTTCGTGCTGGACGTGCAGACCGCGTGAGACGACGCTTCATCCAGTCCCAAACATGCTCAATCGGGGACAGATCCGGAGATCTTGCTGGCCAGGGTAGTTGACTTACACCTTCTAGAGCACGTTGGGTGGCACGGGATACATGCGGACGTGCATTGTCCTGTTGGAACAGCAAGTTCCCTTGCCGGTCCAGGAATGGTAGAACGATGGGTTCGATGACGGTTTGGATGTACCGTGCACTATTCAGTGTCCCCTCGACGATCACCAGTGGTGTACGGCCAGTGTAGGAGATCGCTCCCCACACCATGATGCCGGGTGTTGGCCCTGTGTGCCTCGGTCGTATGCAGTCCTGATTGTGGCGCTCACCTGCACGGCGCCAAACACGCATACGACCATCATTGGCACCAAGGCAGAAGCGACTCTCATCGCTGAAGACGACACGTCTCCATTCGTCCCTCCATTCACGCCTGTCGCGACACCACTGGAGGCGGGCTGCACGGTGTTGGGGCGTGAGCGGAAGACGGCCTAACGGTGTGCGGGACCGTATCCCAGCTTCATGGAGACGGTTGCGAATGGTCCTCGCCGATACCCCAGGAGCAACAGTGTCCCTAATTTGCTGGGAAGTGGCGGTGCGGTCCCCTACGGCACTGCGTAGGATCCTACGGTCTTGGCGTGCATCCGTGCGTCGCTGCGGTCCGGTCCCAGGTCGACGGGCACGTGCACCTTCCGCCGACCACTGGCGACAACATCGATGTACTGTGGAGACCTCACGCCCCACGTGTTGAGCAATTCGGCGGTACGTCCACCCGGCCTCCCGCATGCCCACTATACGCCCTCGCTCAAAGTCCGTCAACTGCACATACGGTTCACGTCCACGCTGTCGCGGCATGCTACCAGTGTTAAAGACTGCGATGGAGCTCCGTATGCCACGGCAAACTGGCTGACACTGACGGCGGCGGTGCACAAATGCTGCGCAGCTAGCGCCATTCGACGGCCAACACCGCGGTTCCTGGTGTGTCCGCTGTGCCGTGCGTGTGATCATTGCTTGTACAGCCCTCTCGCAGTGTCCGGAGCAAGTATGGTGGGTCTGACACACCGGTGTCAATGTGTTCTTTTTTCCATTTCCAGGAGTGTATTTTCATTCACAGTCACGTCAGTGGTGTTCATCTTCCATGGTTCACTCTTCAATGGCGTCACAGGTGCTGTCACTTGTAATGGAGCGTAGAAACAGCTCTTGTCCGACACAGTGTCAGACATTAACCGACCATCCCCTAGCGCGAAGTAGATGTCAGTCGTTTCTAGATGTACCCATGTCAAACGGTTTGTGCAGAAGATTACGCGGATGCAGTTAATGGTTAAGACTATTAGAAAGATTCTCCGATGTATATATCCGTATCACACACTCCATGGATAGGAGATGAAAAATAGTAGGAATATGTAGAGACAAATACCATACTTTTCCCCTTTACACTACGCTGGAGGGAAAGGACACAGCCTGCAGAGAATGGGGGAAGGCGCTATGTATTTGCCGAATAGCTGCGCCTTTGCCCTGTGACCATAGACGCAGTCTGCTGCTGAGCCGGGCCGCGGTATGTCAGCCAAGTGGCAAGTGGGTCGATCAGCCGTCAGCAGTTACAATTCTTCTGCCCTCAATACGGGCGGCCTGTCCTACATGCAAAGTCACCGCCGGCGGCAGCTTCTTCGGTCCACGGCTTGTATTTAATGGCCGGACATCACTGCGAATGACAATGCAAACGACTAGCCGTAGCGCAGTACCTTCCCACGAGAATGAGGTTTGAGAAAGGGCACAAGGCTACATACGAGAGGTGGAGCCCAACTCGCATGATGCTGGAATTTATCAAAACTATTTTCGCAAGGAAGGTCGTCAACAAACGCTAGTGCGATATAGCTCGATCCACATGTAAAATGTTTGAATCCTGGTTTTGGAATAATTTTTTAATTGCCTATATCTGACCTTCAAGGAGAGGTAAAGTTGCACCTTACGTTTGTGGTGCTACGTCAGTGTCTTCATTTAAATCCCAAATCTGTCTACACTGACTTATTGAATGATTAGTTGTGATACTTCATTCCTCAGTCGTACTGGGGCGTTACTGTTCTCCTTCCCCCTCCCTTCCGACTGCCTGTGCTGTTCAAGGGTAGCTGTTCCCAATTGACGAACTGCTCAGTTCTAATTCATTTTCAGTTGTACAATAGCGTATTGAAGGCATTATATCGTTATGACATCTAGGTAGAGAAATTGTGCTGCTACTGCAATAATTGCCATGTGCGTGACTAGTTTATCCACTAGTACAGAAAATGGTTGTAGAACGTTCATCTAATAACTTGGAGATGTGGGCTCATCTCCTCAAGATGGAAGTAAATTGCAAAGACCGTTCTACATCTACATCTACATCTACGTGATACTCTGTTATTCACAATAGAGTGCCTGGCAGAGGGTTCGATGAACCACATTCAAGCTATCTATCTACCGTTCCACTCTCGAATGGTACGCGGGAAAAACGAGCAGTTACATTTTTCTGTGCGAGCCCTGATTTCTCTTATTTTATCGTGATGATCATTTCTCCCTATGTAGGTGGGTGCCAACAGAATGTTTTCGCAATCGGAGGAGAAAGCTGGTGATCCGAAATTTCACTAGAAGATCCCGTCGCAACGAAAAACGCCTTTGTTTTAATGATTGCCACTCCAATTCACGTATCATGTCTGTGACACTATCGCCCCTATTTCGCGATAATACAAAACGAGCTGCCCTTCTTTGTAATTTTCCGATGTCATCCGTCAGTCCCACCTGATGCGGATCCCACACGGCACAGCAATACTCTAGAATAGGGCGGACAAGCGTGGTGTAAGCAGTCTCTTTAGTAAACCTGTTGCACCTTCTAAGTGTTCTACCAATGAATCGCAGTCTTTGGTTTGCTCTACCCACAATATTATCTATGTGATCGTTCCAATTTAGGTTATTTGTAATTGTAATACCCAAGTATTTTGTTGAATTTACAGCCTTCAGATTTGTGTGACCCATCGGGTAATCGAAATTTAACTGATTTCTTTTAGTATTCATGTGAATAACTTCACACTTTTCTTTATTCAGGGTCAATTGCCACTTTTCGCACCATACAGATATCTTGTCTAAATCATTTTGCAAGTCGTTTTGATCATCTGATGACTTTACAAGGCGGTAAATGACAGCATCATCTGCAAACAATCTACGACGGCTACACAGATTGTCTCCTCTGTCGTTAACATAGATCAGGAACAATAGAGGGCCTATAACACTGCCTTGGGCAGCGCCGGATATTATTTCTGTTTCACTCGATGACTTTCCGTCTATTACTACGAACTGTGCTCTTTCTGACAGGAAATCACGAATCCAGTCGCACAACTGAGGCGTTAGTCCGTAGGCACGCAGTTTGGTTAGATAACGCTTGTGAGGAACGGTATCGAAAGCCTTCTGGAAATCTAAAAATATGGAATCAATTGCGATTGTAGGTTCCCATTTGTTTTTTGGTTCATAGATTACTTACCACCTTATTTTAAACAAGTTTCAGAATTAGCACATTTCGCTTTTCGTAAAATAAGAAAAAATATGGTAGAAGCGTACACTTCAAGTGACGTTTTTGTCGAAGTTGTTAAGTCGCCCGCAACAAAAAACTTTCAGACACTTAATTAATTTCGTTCACTCGTTATCATCTTCAGTTCTCTGAAAAGACATGCCAGCAGCTCAGCATCGGCTCCTCAACTGTATAAGTTTTGAATAGAACAACATCTAAAATAAAAATCAGTATGAATGCTAACAGAAAGTGTAACTTTCGTCAGCTGAAACGAATCACTGTGATGTAGTGATGAATGGTTGCGATAGTGATGGAATTATTAGTGCTGTAATCCTGCAGCGTGTGTTGATTTTGGACTTGGTGCGACTCTAACAAGTTATGCGTTCGGTGATGTAGGTGCAGAGTACAGAGTTGTCTGGGTAGAGGTGTGTATCAACAGGACGGAGGGAACTGTTAATTCCCGATGCGTTGGAGAAAACGTAGCCCTCAACTTTATACGAGTAAAATGAGACAGATAGGTTACGCACTGATGAGGATTGCAAGCTGAGGCATTTCTTCAGGTCATGATTAGCTTTTCAGTTAAGACTGGGTTTGAGATCTTGAGGGTTCAACAAAACGTCTTCGATGGGAAAGAAGGGCACCATTCTTTTATAATTGAAGGGAACTCTGAGAAAATGCAGATCTAAAAACAGGGCTTAGATTTAGTTCCCGTTCGACCTCACCTTTTTTATGTCAAAATCAACTTCTTAGATTACAGCACCGTGGAGGCTGGACATCGAGGAGGTTGGACACACTGGGACTAAAGGTTACAGAGAAGAGTTTACATGCTAGGAGGGAGTGGATATCAAGATTGGAAGATTTTATTACGTTGGAATCTTTACGTGGTATAATGTGGGATATTTTTAGATTGCGAAATGGGGCCGTTTGGACCTACACAGATATCTTTGAACCGGATTAGATTATGAAAGCCAATGTCTGGGTCGTTTGCTACTTTAATAAAATTAATTCTAATAAACTAGTATTTAGCGAAAACATTGGCTTTTATACACGTAATGTAACGTTTAGATTGAACAGAGAGTTTTGTGTTTAACAGTTTTCAACCATGTAACGTTAGAACCAAGAAAAAGATCAGAGATTTCACGCGTTACAGGAGTCCATGTGTTCGGTGATCCCATGTTTGTGTGTGTATGTGTTTTTATGCGTCGGGTGCAGAATAACAGCTGTCATTCTCTCATGCGGATCAATTTGCAACGAGGTTTCTAGGTACTTTGATTTGGTGTAGGTGTCTAAATTTGTGCGACGTTACGTCTTAAACGGAGTGTGGACTGTCAGATGAGGCAATGAAGCAGAGTGAGATGAAGCTGTTGTTAATACTTAGACAGATGACTGTGGTGCAATTGTGACAGTTCCATATGGTAATGGTACGGCTGTGACCGCTGCGTGTGACGACGGTGTCGGCAGTGCAATTACTGGATAACGAAGAATGTCTGTGGTGGCAAAAGAAGTGGTTGGTGAATTTCATGAATATAAAGACGCGAGGGTAAAGTCTGTGCAGACTACCCTGACGATGGGCTACAGCGTTACAAATATAAATGATTTTCTCCTTAATAGAAATAATGCCCCTCCTCCTGCCCCACTTCTACATTGAACCATGGACATAGTCATTATGGTGTGACTTGCGTGCCTCAACGTTATACTATATCTGTACCATGGACTCATCGACATCAGAGGGGTATCTGTGGAGAGTACAGAGTAACATATGGTCCCTGTCTGTTGATAAGACACCTTCTTGGCATCAAAGAGTACAGAGGGGGGGGGGGGGGGAGGGTTGAAAGTAGGGAGCGGGGGATGTAGAAGGAGACCTGACTACAGTAAACAGGTACAAGTGGATATAGATTCCAGTATTTATTGAAGATAAAAGCAAAACAATATAGATTTAACAATGCTTCTAGTGATAGAGTGTATAACCATTAGAAATATTCCATACTAAATGTAAAGTTTATTTTTATTTTTAAATGGTTCAAATGGCTCTGCTGAGCACTATGGGACTTAACATCTGTGGTCATCAGTCCCTAGAACTTAGAACTACTTAAACCTAACTAACCTAAGGACATAACACACAGCCATGCCCGAGGCAGGATTCGAACGTGCGACCGTAGCAGTTGCGCGGTTCCAGACTGAGCGCCTAGAACCGCGAGACCATCGCGGTCGGTGTTTTTTTTGTTCTTTTTTTTAGTCATGTACAATTGCAACTGAGATATTCACAGCTAACTAGGGATGTTCTTGATTCCCTCTGCCGATTATTATGTACTCTCCGATACCGTGAGATGACGGGTCCTGGTTAGTGCAGCGCTAGAAACAGACATATCTCTTCTCAGTCATTTCTTTTGTTGCCTAGCGTAGTTTTTTTTTATTTTACTTTCTTGTTCTTATGACTGTTTTCTTTTAAATTTTGTTTCCGCCCTGTACATGTAAACTGGGTTTGTCTACGTATGCTATATGAGCCTCTCTTTTTATATTTACATTATATTTTAAATTACAGTACAGCCCTTTGTCGTCCTTGAGAAAACCGTTTGGGTTAATATTTTTAAACATTACAGAAGCATGTAAAGAGAAATTTGTGATTGTCTGTTACTGTGTTATTACTTTGTGAACTGTAAGTGCGGCAGCGACACCTAGTATGTGAAGCTGTTCACTTCAGCAGTAATTTTTTTTTCTGGAAAATCTTGCACCTTAGTTCTGTAATGAACAATACTAACATGTTGTCCTATTTCTCAGCTTAGAATTTCGTTCATTTTGAAGGAATGCTGTATCATATTTTTCAGCCAAGAAAATGGGAAGTTTCGGTACAGAAAATGGAAACCAAATATCTTCATAATGATCCTGATGCAAGCTAATAGTGTGTGTATTGTGTGTGCAGCGATTGGTGCTGAGAAATGTATGAACACTGAAGCACTACCCTTTTACATAATGAAATTATGTGTGTATAATGTGTGTATAGTGTGTGTAGCGTGTGCAGTGATTCGTTTTGAGAACTGAATGAACAGTGTAGCACTAGCTTTTTACATTACGAAATAACTTCTTTGCAGTAATGTGTAAACAAGATGGTATTTTACGCTAAGAATAAAGTGTGTGATGTTGTGCTGTTTACTAGCCTTATATTCCAGGAGTTGGAAACTCTAAACACCTTCCGATCAGCCTGGTTTAGGTATCTTCTTACGTCATTAAATTATTTTAGGCAAGTGTTGGCATCATTCCTACCAAAAGGCAAAGGCCAACTACCTGTACCGTCATTGTGAAGCTATACTTGTATGGTTCGTTGGTTGGTTCATTTGGGGGCAAGGGACCAAACAGCAAGGTCATCGGTCCCATCGGATTAGGGAAAGACGGGGAAGGAAGTCGGCCGTGCCCTTTCAAAGGAACCATCCCGGCATTTGCCTGAACCGATTTAGGGAAACCACGGAAAACCTGAATGAGGATGACCGGATTCTGTTTTAAACCGTCGTCCTGCCGAATGCGAGTCCATTGTACTAACCACTGCGCCACATAACTCGGTTTGTAAGTATGAATATGCCTGTACAATTATGTCTTTTTATCCTTAAATTGTCTTACCACGCCGGCCGGTGTGGCCGTGCGGTCTAGGCGCTTCAGTCTGGGAACGCGTGACCGCTCCGGTCGCAGGTTCGAATCCTGCCTCGGGCATGGATGTGTGTGAAGTCCTTAGGTTAGTTAGGTTTAAGTAGTTCTAAGTTCTAGGGGATTGATGACCTCAGCAGTTAAGTCCCATAGTGCTCAGAGCCATTTGAACCATTTGTCTTACCACGACATGTGTTCTGTCCTTGTAAATGTGACATACGTATGGTTAGTAGTCCACATGCAGTATTCCTGTGATGGTGGAGCTTATTGTATTCACAATTTTTTTTTTTTTGCAGAGATCGCAAAAATAACGTACAGGCGAGGCATACAAATTATAAAGTGTTTTACATAACCCCATAGAAAGAATTCCAAAAAGGTTATATCCGGAGATCGTGGTGACTACTTGTTTCACCGACCACGTCCTATACATTGCTGTCAAGTGTTGGGTCCAGGAAGTCACGAATACGTACACTCCATTGCAATGGTGCAAGATCCTGCTGGCAGATCATATTTGGCTTCACCGACCACGTCCTATACATTGCTGTCAAGTGTTGGGTCCAGGAAGTCACGAATACGTACACTCCATTGCAATGGTGCAAGATCCTGCTGGCAGATCATATTTGGCTTACGGGGAAGAAGCTGACGGAAAGCAAATTGCTCTAGCATGTCCATCCAAACTGCTCACGTTAGTGTTTGCTTTACAAAATCCGAGTATGCTGTCTATCGTCAGCGCTCGCCACACATTCACTTTTTCGCTCTCTCTGATGCGAATGTTGTGGAAAGTTGCTTCGTCAGAGAAAATGACACTTCCTAGATGGGATTTTCTCTACTTTGTTCCAGTACCTCAGTGGCGGTGCTGCAACTCATTTCGCTTCAATGACTGCTTTATTTGAACTTTATTAGCGTCCCAGTGTCCCGCGCCTTGTGAACGGTTGAGCAAGGGAAGTTGAACTCTCATGATGCTCAGCGAACTGATATTTATAGTCTTGAAACTTCCTGGTAGATTAAAAGTTTCTGCTGGACCGAGACTCGAATTCGGCGCCTTTGTGTTTCGCCGAAAAGTGCTCTACCGACTGATCTACCCAAGCACGACTCACGACTCGTCCTCGCAGCTATACTTCCGCCAGTACCTCTTCTCCTACCTTCCAGACTTCACAGAAGTTGTTCTGCGAAAGTTGCAGGGCTAGCACTCCTGGAAGAAAGAATATTGAAACATACTCCTTAATCGCAGCCTAGGGGATGTTTCCAGAATGAAATTTTTATTCTGTAGCGGAGCGTGCGCTGATTTGAAACTTCCTGACAGATTAAAACCGAGTGCCGGACCAGGACCTATGCCTTTGTGGTAGAGCACTTGGCCGCGAAAGTAATAGGTCCCGAGTTCGAGTGTTGATCCGGCATACAGTTTTAATCTGCCGAGAAGTTTCATATCAGCGTACACTCCACTGCAGAGTGAAAATTTCATTTTGATGGTCTTGCTTGGAAGTTCTCTCCAATCTTCTTTACCGTTTTATCAGGTGTGCGTTTCCTGTTAGAACATGGCTGTTTACACTCTCAGTTGCAAGGAATTTGTCGTACCAAACTTTGCCTTTGCGTCTGGTGGCTCCCTTTGATATTACGCTGCAACTTGGCGTCATAGTTCGCACATGGGACTCGCACTCTGAAGTATGACGGTTCAAATCCTCCTCCGGCCATCCAGATTTAGGTTATCCGTGTTTTTCCTACATCGCTCCAGGCAAATCGTGGTATGGTTAGTTTGAAAAGGACACGGTCGATTTCCTTCCCCATCATTTCTAAATTGCGGTCTTGTGCTCCATCTTTAGCAATTTGGCTGCCAATGGGACGTTAAATTCTAACCTCTCTTCCTTCCTTGCTTCCTTCCTTCCTTCTTCGCTTCCTTCGCTTGGAAATTCATTCGGGAAATTATTTGGACAGCAGTGGGTGATTTCGCTTCTACATATCACACCAAGATTGGAATCTCTGTTGAGGTGTAGTCATTTCTGCGGCACCTGCAAGAAAACAGAAACAGTTTGGAAAAAAATCTACACAAAACATTTTAAGACGTATCACGTAATGCCACAAACTGCAAGTGTCTGTGTCTCTTGGTTTTATTTTGTTTAATTGCATTTGGAAAAGAGCATTGGAAAAGAGCACAGGTAGTCCCAGTCTTCAAGAACGGTCATCGAGCAGATGCGCAGAACTGTAGACCTATATCTCTGACGTCGATCTGTTGTAGAATTTTAGAACATGTTTTTTGCTCGTGTATCACGTCGTTTCTGGAAACCCAGAATCTACTCTGTAGGAATCAACATGGATTCCGGAAACAGCGATCGTGTGAGACCCAACTTGCTTTATTTGTTCGTGAGACCCAGAAAATATTAGATACAGGCTCACAGGTAGATGCTTTTTTCCTTGACTTCCGGAAGGCGTTCGATACAATTCCGCACTGTCGCCTGATAAACAAAGTAAGAGCCTACGAAATATCAGACCAGCTGTATGGCTGGATTGAAGAGTTTTTAGTAAACAGAACACAGCATGTTGTTCTCAATGGAGAGACGTCTACAGACGTAACCTCGGGCGTGCCACAGGGGAGTGTTATGGGACCATTGCTTTTCACAATATATATAAAAGAACTAGTAGATAGTGTCGGAAGTTCCATGCAGCTTTTCGCGGATGATGCTGTAGTATGCCGGCCGGTGTGGCCGAGCGGTTCTAGGCGCTACAGTCCGGAACAGTGCGAGCGCTACGGTCGCAGGTTCGAATCCTGTTTCGTTCATGGATGTGTGTGATGTCCTTAGGTTAGTTAGGCTTAAGTAGTTCTAAGTTCTAGGGGACTGATGACCACAGATGTGAAGTCCCGTAGTGCTCAGAGCCATTTGAACCATTTTTTTTTTTTTTTATTTTTTTATTTTTTTTTTTTTTTTGCTGTAGTATACAGAGAAGTTGCAGCATTAGAAAATTGTAGCAAAATGCAGGACGATCTGCAGCGCATAGACACTTGGTGCAGGGTGTGGCAACTGACCCTTAACATAGACAAATGTAATGTATTGCGAATACATAGAAAGAAGGATCCTTTATTGTATGATTATATGACAGCGAAACAAACACTGGTAGCAGTTACTTCTGTAAAATATCTGGGAGTATGCGTGCGGAACGATCATATAAAATTAATTGTTGGTAAGGCGGGTGCCAGGTTGAGATTCATTGGGAGATTCCTTAGAAAATGTAGTCCATCAACAAAGGAGGTGGCTTACAAAACACTCGTTCGACCTGTACTTGAGTATTCCTCATCATAGTGGGATCCGTACCAGATCGGGTTGACGGAGGAGATAGAGAAGATCCAAAGAAGAGCGGCGCGTTTCGTCACAGTGTTATTTGGTAAGCGTGATAGCGTTACGGAGATGTTTAGCAAACTCAAGTGGCAGACTCTGCAAGAGAGGCGCTCTGCATCGCGGTGTAGCTTGCTGTCCAGGTTTCGAGAGGGTGCGTTTCTGGATGAGGTATCGAATATATTGCTTTCCCCTACTTATACCTCCCGAGGAGATCACGAATGTAAAATTAGAGAGATTCGAGCGCGCACGGAAGCTTTCCGGCAGTCGTTCTTCCCGCGAACCATACGCGACTGGAACAGGAAAGGGAGGTAGTGACAGTGGCACGTAAAGTGCCCTCCGCCACACACCGTTGGATGACTTGCGGAGTATAAATGTAGATGTAGGTGTTGAATATCAGGGAGGTTTCATAAGGACAAAGTGAACAATGATTATCACGATTCGCGCTTGTGAAGGGCATTACCGCTATGCATTTAATATGAGTTGCGTTTGATACCTAGATAACAGGCTGTACTTCAAAGTTAAATAAATGCCGTGCGCATGATCCGGCAACAAAGTAAAGTGAGTTAAATTACTCATGCGCCGGCGGTGAAACCGGAGAGGTTGGGGCGCGCCCTGTGCTGAGGTCAGTAGTGGGCGCGCGAGGGGAGCCTCCCCTAACAGCGAGGCGCACGCAGGAAGCGGCTGTGCAAGGAAGGGTGTCCCGGCAGCGGCGGAGCCGGGGGCGGCGGCGCGGGCTGCGGGCTGCCACGTGCGGCCAGCCTCCACGTGGCCGGGGGTCGCTGAACCCCTCCACCGGCAGTGCTGCCACCACCGCTGCCGCTGCACAAACCCGGCCGAGTTGCGCGCCATCCGGCGGCGCCCCTCGCCAAGGTCACCCGTTACGCAAGTGGCCGCAGAGGGGGAGGCCCGGCTAGGCTCGGCTCCACGTGTAGCGCCTGGTGCAAGGACCCCGCGCCGCGCCGACACGTGGCGAGGTCAAGAAGCCAACGAACTCCTCGCCGAACGCGACCGGCCGTTGACACCGCGCCCGTGGCGGACACCGCCGCTGACCACCGGACGGTTCGCGCCGCTCGTTGCGCACTAACGTGAATTTCCTCATCCGTGACAATTAACTGACCTTCCCACGCCGCGGGCACCACTAGCGAGTGGCGAAACCACAAAAAACTAGACGCCAGTGAAGCTTATGCAAGCAAAAGTGACTTCATATCCATGTGATACAACAACTGAGGCCACGAATGGTCTGGACATGTCCTAGCTGAGCAGTCTCCTATAAAATCGCGGAAAAATCGAACCTTACCCTGAAATCTCGTAGCTCTTCACATAACAGAATGTACCTCTTCATTTCTTGCAGAAAGCACGAAATGCTGACATATATATATATATTGTAATTTTCATCAAAGAACTAATGAATGTCAAATGGTTTATGGATAAGAAACTATGGCAAGAAATTAGCAACCATTATAACACACTCCACACATCTACGTTCTCTGGAAAAGAGAAATCACACTAATAGAGGGCATCAATGAAGGTCGCACTGCACACAAATTATCAAATATTCATGTTCTTACTAGCCACTACCCTGTAACATCCTCCAGTTGACAGCTAATCTTTTGTGTGAAATACCATTAGACTCCTTCTGAGCCGGCCGGTGTGGCCGTGCGGTTCTAGGAGCTTCAGTTTGGAACAGCGTGACTGCTATAGTCGCAGGTTCGAATCCTGCCTCGGGCTTGGATGTGTGTGATGTCCTTAGGTTAGTTAGGTTTAAGTAGTTCTAAGTTCTAGGGGACTGATGACCACAGATGTTAAGTCCCATAGTGCTCAGGGCCATTTGGACCAATGTTTTAGACTCCTTCTGAATTGGCCATGTAGGCCGAACGTTACCGACTGGCCATTGTCTCATCCTCAGCCCCTAGGCGTCACTGGATGCGGATATGGAGAGACGTGTGGTCAGCACACCATTCTTGCGGCCGTTGTCAGTTTTTGTGGCCAGAGGCACTATTTCTCAGTTAGGTTGCTCCTCAATTGGCGTCACAAGGGCTGAGTGCACCCCACTCGCCATAGAGCTCAACAGTCCTGGCCGGTCACCCATCCACTTGCTAGCCAAGTCCGACAGCTCTTAATTTCTGTGACCTATTGGGAACCGGTATTACCACTGCGGCAAGGCCTATGGCGAAGCACCATGGGAGCTCAACAACAATTTTGTGCTCAGTTTTTTTTTCTAATATATGTCGGAAAAGATCTGGCTGGGTGATGTCTAAGAGACAATGAACAAATGTTCAAATGTGTGTGGAATCTTATGGGACTTAACTGCTAAGGTCATCAGTCCCTAAGCTTACACACTACTAACCTAGACTATCGTAAGGACAAACACACACACCCGTGCCCGAGGGAGTACTCGAACCTCCGCCGGGATCAGCAGCACAGTCCATGACTGTAGCGCCTTAGACGACAATGAACAGAAAAGCGAATAAGAGCTCATAAGAATTTTGTGTATAGTGAACTAAAAAGCCAAATAATCCTCAGTCCAAAATCCATGGCTATGTCTTCATGAGGAATTGATATCCAAACATAAATAAAGGCAGAGTCATTTCTGTTAAGGACATCTCACATCAGACACTGCATAATCACTGATTCCTTCATTCGCATTTCCTCACTGAAATTTTCTCCTCATTTCACTTATAAAAAAAGTGCCGCACCGATGATCGTGAATTTGTGGAGAAGAACATCCTACAGATTTCTTATATTGGCTCCAAATAAGAACTAATATAAAAAATTTTTAGTGTAAAACTAACTTTTAACACTACCTGAGAGGAACAACGAAAAGCAACGATGAGTTAATAACTTACTGGAGGAAATGTTCTAGCATTCACCTAAACTTGTTTACGGAAAAGGTGGGTGGGCACGCTTCCAGCCTACTACTGCATGTCTGCCAGCCACGATTTTATTCATGGACTTCTGTTTCTCAACTCATGGAGACTGTTACATTAAAAGAGTGTTACAACGCAAAACTCTGCTCAAGAATGAAATCATCAGCATTGGTCACAGCTCATTTGAAGAAGGCAGCACATTTTATGTTTGGGGTGGTGGTGCGATACTGACTCATGAGTGTTCCTGAAAGACTTGGCAACACTGGATTTCAGTTTTAAAATGTTTTCGAAGTCTCTGTCCTCCAGGGCTTTAACCACAGACCTTCAGTGGTACATTACATGAGAACTAAACTTGTTATAAGGTGGATCACAACTAACATGACAACATTTGTTTGCACATTGTGCAATCAAAAACCCAGATGGCAGGTGGCTCATATAAGCCTGCGAAGCTGTACACAATCAAGTGGAACAGCAAGACGGCTCACGCAGGATATGTGACGCCCTGACATTACGTGCCGGTCCAACAGAGAACAATGGCGCCGGGCGAGTGGCAGATAGCAGCTGGGGCCACTGGGAAAAGTTTTTGGCACCAGCGTGCGCAGACACGGACGTGGCGGCGGCGGCGGCCATCTTGTTGTTGACGCTGCCACGTGCTGGCGAAGCGGTGGTGTCAACGACCCCGTGTTCCGGTCACGGGCGTTCATTGGCAAAGGTCGCCGCGCAGCGCGGCTCGGGCTGGCGCGCTGCGGTCGAGAGCCGAGCACCACCGGGTCAACATGGCGGCCGCGGCTGCCGCCATGGTGGGCCCCGAGGTTTCGCAACGCCGCTCCGGGACAGAGCAGGCCGGGCGGCGGAGGTTCCACGCGCTTTCCGTGCGGATAGATCGCGAACACCGGCGGCGCCCAGCCGTTTGCCAATCTGCGGTGCGCTGACCCGCTCGACACCTCTGGGCTCGGGCACAGTCCTTGCGCAGCGCCTGGCCGTCAACCTGGTGCAAGCGGACTGAAATAAACACCTACCCCTCTAATCAGACTGAATAAGGATTATTGTCGAGAGTAGTCACAACACCTACCCTGTCTAATCAGACTGCATAAGGATTGTTGTCGAGAGTGGGCACAACATAAGAAACCCACGGAGAAAAAATCTCAACATAAACGAAAATTGTTAGGTGTGTTTCTACCTCTGAAGGATGATGTCTACTCAATTTCGAACCAGTCGCATATGATGATACAAATCAGGTTTGCTTTAAATACACATTTTAACGGTCTTAAGGGTTAGTTGCCTTAGAGACTGGACTTGGTGAGTTGATGTTAGTCAAGAATGCCTTTAAGGCGACAAAGACGCCAGTATAAACACCTCACTGAGTTTGAACGACAAGCTGGATGTTCCTTCTGCGATACTGCAGAAAGACTTGGCACTGTACATGATTACTGGCGGTAGTGGTCACGAAAAGATACGTTCGCAGTAGGACCGCGTCCTGATGGCCACGTAGCACTACCGAGAAGGAAGACTATCGTGTTCGATGTATCTCTCTGACGCATCGTGCTGCATGTGCACGAGCAATTTCAGCAGCGGTTTGGCATCACAGTGACACAACGAACTATTACAAATCGGGTACTTCGAGGGCAGCTCCGAGCCAGACACCCTGTAGCGTACATTCCATTGACGCCAAACGACCGCCATTCGACAACTTCGGTGGTATCAAACGATAGTTCACTACAAGGCGGGGTCGAGTCTGTTGTGTTTTCTGATGAAAGGTGATTCTGCCTCGGTGCCATTGATGGCCGTGAATTGGTTATAAAGAGGCCAGTTGAGGGCCTGAAACCACCCCTGTCTGTGTGCTAGACACACCGGACCTACACGCGGAGTTATAGTTTGGAGTGCAATTTCGTATGACAGCAGGAGCACACTCATGGTTATCCCACACACCCTGACTGCAAATCTGTCGTCAGTCTGGGGATTCTATATGAATGTTACAGGGTTGATGGTAACTGGGATTGGCATAGGTCTACGCTCTAGGTACATCGGTACTTTACACGTGTTAATTATTTGTCGGAAACGCGTCCAATTATTCCAAGTTTGTATATTTCCAGACCCCTTAAGAGATGTCTTGAAATTAGTAAAATGCAATTAAATGATGTAGCAAATAGTTTAACGGACGTTGTCAGATCGTCGATTACAAAAATGGTTCAAATGGCTCTGCGCACTATGGGACTTAACATCTGAAGTCACCAGTCCCCTATAACTTAGAACTGCTTAAACCTTACTAACCTAAGGATATCACATACATCCATGCCCGAGGCAGGATTCGAATCTGCGATAGTAGCGGTCACGCGGTTCCAGACTGAAGCACCTAGAACCGCTCGGCCACACCGGCCAGCTCGTCGATTACAGCAAAAAGATTCTCGTGTCTGATTCTTGAAAGTTTGCATGGCGAATAGAATATTCCATTATCTTTGGACATGCAGCCGGCACAGCAATACATCTTCAAGGCGAATCAGTAACTGAATTACGAGTGTTCAAGTATACCCACTTATTTTAGTATTTAGAGGCCTGCCTCGACACTCAGAATCCAGTCGCCGAATCGCCCTGAAGCTGGTTGTATGGTGAACAGCCGAAATTTCGGAACTTGAAGTACAGATGTCCCGGATGCGCGGCATAAATATGACGAATGATTGTCCCTTAACTCGGAAAAACACAATTCTTATAGTTTCTGGAGCATAACCATGATAAAAGCTTTCATGTTACGAAGTGATCGACTATTTTAAATTCCTAGGTATCCGGCCAACTAATAGTAGACGTTAACATGGGGTGTGTCCACCATTCGCATTTGTGGTGGCTTGAACTGTACTGGGGAAGCTTTCAGTAGGTGTCTGCAGGTCTGTGGAGGAATGGCAAACCCCTGAAACCAGAGAAGATAGTGAAGTTGTACGCTGGGCACTTGAGCGAATTCTACATTCTAGTTCATCGCAAATGTTAATTCCAACATAATCAGGAGATGGAGAAAAGCGATCTAAATACTATAAAGAAGTCTTTACAAAATTCAGAAAACCTATTAATCTTCAAGTTCGCAAATAAAACGACATTAAATACTGCCACATGTAATCAAAATATCCACGGGTGTACTGCCGGTCTACAGTATCCAACGGGCAGATGTGGGCAGGCTGGTCCATTTCAGGAATCTTATTGTCCACAAACCATTGCCTTGCCGCTGCTGCTTTGTGACACATTGCATTTTCATGAGGATACAAACGATCATCCTCTCAGAGCCGTTTCTCTATTGTACGCAGTACACAATGATGTAAAATGGTTTCACGTCCTTCCGCATTTATCGGTTTTTAAGGGCAATTCGAACCCATGGCGTTTTGATCACTAGACAAAACGCTGCCGCTAGTCAATGGGCTTGACCGCACCGTAGCCAGGAGTAACACCCCCATACGATAACACCGCCTCCCCTGTACTTCAGTGTTTGTACTACATATGGGCCGGCCGCTATCGCCGAGCGGTTCTAAACGCTTCAGAAGGGAACGACGGTGTTGCTACGGTCGCAGGTTCGAATCCTGCCTCGGGCATGGATATGTGTGATGTCCTTAGGTTAGATAGGTTTAAGTAGTTCTAGGTCTAGGGGACAAGACCTCAAATGTTAAGTCCCATAATCCTTAGAGCCATTTGAACCATTTTTGAACTACATATGATGGCAGGCAACGTTCTACAGACACTCGCCACAACCAAACCCTCCCATTGTGTCATCACAGGGTACAGCGTTATTCATCACTCAAAATCATTCGAATCTATTCATCCACTGCCCAGCAGGGTCGCTGTCTACACCACCTCAAGCATCGCCCAGCACTGGCTACAGAAATATTTGGCTTATAAGGAGCAGCTCGATAATTGTAACCTGTTCTTTTTAAGTCCCTACGCCCAGTCACGTGCTAGCTGGGCTGCTCGTAGCGCTCTGGAACTCAGGAGTGATTTCGTCCTCTGATTTCAAGCGATTTTTTACAACCACCCTTCGCAATGCTAGACGATCCCTGTCCGACAGTACACGAGCGCTGCCTAGTTTCGATTTAGCTGTGGTTGTTTCTTCGCGTTTCCACTTCACTCTCACATCGCCAACTGTCGAGTTTGGAAGCTTCAGGAGTGTTGAAAGTCCCTGATGGATTTGTTATTCAAGTGACATTCAATGACTAGTCCACTCCTGACAGCCTCACTCTGCTGTTACCGCTTCTCTTCTGACTACACAATACCCCTCGCCCCCTTGCACTGTGGTGGGGCCGGCTTGTAGCGACATCTAGTGGTCAATTTCGCATTACACAGGGGTGTATACCTGTAGATAGTGTACTTCCAGATGAGATTTTGGGTGGAGAATATAGGCTCATCCAGAAACAAGTACAGAATTTGTTCGATATTGTAAAGAAATGGATACAGATTTTATTTTCGATTAGTTTCCAGTAGAAGTGAAAAATGTATCTGATATGCTGAAAGACATCCTCGTTCCACACGCATTCCAATCAGTAGGTATCTTAAGTCGTCCTTCTGAAAAGAAGGGTAGGATTTCTATCATCTTATCCCGCCATACAATGACAAAATCTTTCTCCACAGTCTTTTATATGTTTCTTTTTTCTATGTGTATCTAGTCAATCTTTTTACAAAAGAGCAAAGTAAGACCGATCGTCCGATAGTTGTCATATGACAACCGTGCTTCTTCTAGCTGACACAGAGATCTCTCAGGAAAAAACGGACCGTCCAGGCTCCTGCTATCATATTTATGTACTTCTAAGGAGTAAGCTCTATTTCTTCGGTAATATAACTGGCCATGTTTATCTAGTGGTGAATATGGTAGACTTATTTCGCGTTTTACATTTGCAGTAATTCAAGATGATAAAAGTAAATAGAGGAAGAACAGTGAGTCCCATATTTGTATATTCCAAATTTTAAGTTGAAATTTAAGCGTTATGGAATACGAGAGTATTTTCTGCATAGTGCTTCATATTAAAATGATCAATATTTAGAGTTTTCTCTGGGAAGGAATTGTAGAGCATGGAGTAATGGCCCGACAGACATGTTTAACGAACATTTTGGTTTCTCTTTCTGCATCCCGCAAAATCACATTTACCAAGTAAGTGGTAAAATGAAAATTGATGACCAGACTGAAAATGAAGGACGAAGGAAAACACTGAAAAGGCTGAGGAACTGTACATGCAGAAGTAAGAGGTAGCAAGAAAGAAGCTCAGCATATAAACTGCAGGGCCAAAGAAACTGGTGCGTATTCAAATACAGAGAAATGTAAACAGGAAGATTACAGCGCTGCGGTCGGCAGCGCCTGTATAAGAAAACAAGCGTCTGGCACAATTGTACTGCTGCCGACAATGGGAGGTTATGATAATTTAAGTGGTGTTTTAGTTGGTGCATGAGCGATGGGATACAGAATCTCCGAGGTAGCGATGAAATAGGGATTTTCTCGAACGACCAATTCACGAGCGTACCGTGAATATCAGGTAACTGGTAAAACAGCAAATCTCCGACATCGCTGCGGCTGGAAAAAGATCCTGCAAGAATGGGACCAACAACGACTGGAGAGAATCGTTCAGCGTGACAGCAGTGCAACCCTCCCGCAAATTGCTGCTGATTTCATTGCAGTGCCCTCAACAAGTGTCAGCGTGCGAACCATTCAACGAAACGTTATTGATAAGGGCTTTCGGAGGTCCACCCATGTATCCTTGATGACTACACCACACAAAGCTTTTACCGAATTTCGACTGTTGATGACTGGAAACATGTTACTTTGTCGGAAGAGTCTCGTTTCAAATTGTATCGAGCGGATGGACGTGTATGGGTATGGAGAACGCCTCACGAATCCATGGACCCTACATGTCAGCAGGGGTCTGTTCAAGCTGGTGGACGGTCTGTAATGATGTGGGTCGTGTGCAGTTGGAGTGATATGGGACAGCTGATACGTCTAGGCACGATTCTGATAGGTGACACGTGCGTAAGCATCCGGCATAGGTTCATGTCTACCCACAGTGATGCACAGTTGCTATTCTCTAGAGCTAATTATACTTTTATATCTGACCATTCCTGAAGAAGGTATTCAAATCAAAAAAAGTGTGACCTATTGCAGAAAGCTACGGAGTCTGTAGGAACAATGTTCACTACAATCAGTTGTAATCTGTGCCAGAATTCTTCCTCGTACGGCACACATAAACAATAAGAAGTCTTGTTTTTATTTTAGATACAATCATGTAATAGGCAAATTATTCCCTGTTCGGTCAGTTTATGGCCGAGATCGTTTATGACTGTAATCACATTCTGTAATTGTGTGTCAAATGAAAAGACGTGTAGAATGCGTCAGTCAGTAGTCGGCATACTGTTTGCTGACGGTGCTATAATGTGCAGGAAAGTATCGTCGTTTGATGACTATAGTAAGATACAGGATGACTCAGGCCGAACTTCTATTTGACATGATGAATGACAACTTGCTCTTGCTCGGCATTGTTATTACAGATTTGGCAGTGTTCATTGCAGAGGGTGGCAGGATGCCCTTCCTGACACCACCACGAACCCCCCGGGATGGAGGTAGTGTACCCCAACTTTCTGCGTCTAGTGTAAGTCATGAAATAGTGCGAACGTTTTCAGATGTCTGTGAGTCGTGTAACTGAGGCGGAACTTGGGGACCAGCCGGTATTCACCTAGCGGGATGTGGAAAACCGCCTAAAACCATATCCAGGATGGCGGCCCTCGTCGTCAATCCGCCGGGCGGTTTCGATCCGGGGTCGGCGCGCCTACCCGAGTCCAGGAAGCTGCGCATTAGCGCTCTCGGCTACGATAACTGGTGGATAACAACTTGCTCTAAACCTGGATAAATGAAAGTTAATGCAGGTATTAGGAAAACAACCGGGTAATCTTCGAACACAGTGTCAGTGGTGTGCGGGTTGACAGTCACGTCGATTAATAAGTGTCTACGCGTAAAGTTGCCGTAGAACGTGCATGTAAGGTAGGTTGTACGGAAGGCTAATGGTTGACTTCTGCTTATTGGGAGAAATCTAGGAAAGTGTACCTCATCTATAATGGAGGTAGCTTACAGAATACTTGTGCGGCTCGTTTTTGAGTATCGCTCGAGTGTTTGGTTCCCCACCAGGTCGGGTTAAAGGAAAACTTCGAAACTATTCGAGGGCGTGTCGCTAGATTTGTTACTAGTAGATTGGATTAACACTCTAAGATTACGTAAATACTCCGTGAATTCAAATGGGAATCTCAGGAGGGGAGCAAACTTTTTCGCCAAACACTATTGCGAAAGTTTAGAGATCAGAAATTTGTGACAGACCGCAGCACGAAAGTGCAACCGCTAATGTAGATATCGCGTGATAAACGTAAAAATAAGACAGGAGGTATCAAGTATCGTAGAGAAGCATATAGCCAGTCGTTTTTTCTTCACTTTATTTACGAGTGGAACAGGAAAGGCAATGACTTCGACATTTATCGTATGGTAGCTTGCGGAATTTGTACCTAGATGTACAATTTTTTTAAGTCTTCACAACAGGTATACAGTTGTTTACTTGAGGGTGTTTCAATCCGTCCAGAATATGGAACAGGTTGACCGCTGTCCAGTGCGGCTATTTCGGAAGCAGCGCCAACTCGAAAGCACCGAAGCCTCCAGATGGAGTCACAAATATTCAGGTGTCCGTGACAGCGGGCGTATCAGGTGTTGTACTCTATTTTTACATGTCACTGCTGAATAAAAGATACCTCGGCTAACAGACCACGTGTGCACAGCTATCACGTGCACATTACACCTTGAGACCACATTTCCATGTAACATACATGCGTCCGTTAGTCAAACCGCTCGCTTAGCAATATTTCAGACTGCTCCAGTTCATTTGCCACCCCATTCTACTTTTGGGGCTTCTTTTGTATCTCCTTATTCGTTAAGGACTGGTAGGTTCATACGGGACTGAAGCGTGGAACGAGCTAGGGAAGGCGAAAGTAAAATCGAAGCCTTCGAAATTCGATTTCTTCGATCTGCTGTGGAGATGAGAAAGAGGAACAGAAAAAGAAATGGTAACATACAACAGAGACTCTAAATTTACAACTTTAATGACAAAATCTTAGAATACGATCGAAGTTGTAGATCTCGTATGGAAAAAATGAGCGATGAGAGGTTACCAAAATCAGGCCCACTTTCATGGTCTGTGTGGTGGTCTTCGATTCGGAGGTAAGCTCTTTCGAAATTTGATGATGGTGGATGAAAGTTTTACTGCCAGTATTTAGGCGGCAAGCGGAGGAGGGATGATGGCGTAAAGCCAATACCCTAAATTAAATTCCAAACCTCTCAGAAGGGTTTCATGAAGTGAGAACATCTGACACTGTTGATGATGATCGTATTGCTGTGTTAAGCTCGGTGCCACCCATGGCGCTATTCGAGAGGAGGCGTATATATAGTCGTTTTCCCACCGCCCTCTTTGCGAGTGGAACAGGAAAGGAAGTGACTAGTAGTGGTACAGGGTACCTTCCGCCACGCACCGTACGGTAGCTTTGCGGAATATCTGTATACACGCAGATTTATAGCAGGCTGTGTGCTACACCGCGAGTCTCCGTTTTTCTACCTTCATCATTATCATCATACATTACACACCCATATAACACTACATCATCCACACATTCATTACACTCACTTACACCCAACAAATACACATATAACGCAACTCTCAAATATCAGCAAGGAAAAGGACCAGTGTACAGGGAGAAAGAACACCCTTTCCGACAAGTGGCTGAACCCACCCAGTGCGATACCCCAGCCAACAATGCCAAACATCGTTTCATTTTTAACAAAATCAGGATACACACCTAAGCATAAATGTTCATAGAACGTGCATATCAAAGAGAAGATAGAAATATCAAGCTTGAAGTTCTTAGCCGAGTGAAAAGCGTGATGTTTGAACAGTTATGATGATGATGATGATGATGATGATGAATCATGAATCAATTAGTTCAACTGTGTCTTAGTCTCTATGCTTCCCTGCCTTTCGATGCCTTTCATGTAATTAAAGAAGAATATTTCCAATTCCCAAAAAAGGCTTATTTCTTTCAGCGCTGCGCCGTGCCAAGAGCGTAGGCACACAACATGCCGTCCCAGCCGTCATGGTGGCGGTACTGCAGGACAAATATTTCAATTTATTAGTGGCTTCAAGGTAAATGAGAAGTCGGTGTGAAGTTACATAACCTTTATTTGAAAACGGTTACAAAAATTGCTCGAAATCACGCAATCCTGCTTGAATGCACGCAGTGCAGTCACTCTGGAGCGACTGCCGCACCCTTTCAGACACTCCTGGCAAAGTGGAAATTGCTTCTGTGGCTGCCATAATGCGGGCTATCAACTCTTCATCAGTCTAAATTGGTGTTTTATAAACTACAGATTTCAGATGGCCCCAGAAGGAAAAATGAATGGGCGTCAGTCAGGGGAACGTCCACGCCATGTCACCCGCCCACCACGCCCTATCCAGAACTCAAACAATAATAATGACTACCGTTGTGCCTGCACACACCCGTTAACCCCGTATATCGTTCTTTCCACCAAGACCTTCCTCACCAGCTGCGACATAGTCGCGAATACAAAAAGTGATCCAGATACTGCCAAATGTTTTATTATTCCAGTCTTTGATCACAATATAAATTCCATCGACGATGACCGGTTGCAGTCTGATGGTCATTACTGACTGAAACCGGTCATCGTCGAAGGACTTTATATTGTGATCAAAGACTGGAATAAGGAAACATTTAAGACCTTCCTCTTTTCCCAGTATTGTTAGCTAGTACTGAATCCTTAAATTTCCTTTCCCCAGAATTAGTTGTATCAGAAAATATCTATTTCGTACAGTTATAAATTCCTTTTATATCTCCCACCACTATTTTTGTTATCATTATTGTCATTATTAGTACTATTATTGCGTTGGTCCATAAGTTCTTAGCATTTTTCCATAAGTAATAAAAACAACAAACACACACAACAGAGATTTCACTTTTCAATAATATATATATAAGTTAGGCAATCCTGCTACCTAGGCAGCAAAATAGCTCATGACGGACGGAGAAAGGAGATATAAAAAGCAGACCAGCACTGGGAAAAAGGTCATTCCTGGCCAAAAGAAGTCTACTAGTATCAAACATAGGGCTTAATTTGAGGAAGTAATTTCTGGGAATGTACGTTTGGAGCACAGCATTGTATGGTAGTGACTCATGGACTGCGGCAACACCAGAACAGAAGAAAATCGAAGCATTTGAGATGTGGTGCTGCAGAAGAATGTTGAAAAATTAGGTGGTCTGTCAGGGTAAGAAATGAGGACTTGCTTCGCGGAATCAGTGATGAAAGGAATATGTGGAAAACACGGACTAGAAGAAGGAATAGGGTGATCGGACATCTGTCAAGACTTGCATGTACTAGAGGGAGCTGTGGAGGAAGATAGAGATTGGAATACATCTGCAAATAGTTGAGGGCGTAGGTTGCAAGTGCTACACTGAGATGAAGAGTTTGGCACAGGAGAAGAACTTGTGGCCAGTCCCATAAGACCAGTCAGAAGAGTGACGACTTGGTAAAAACCCTTAGATATTGTCTCCTGTTAATGGACTAGTAAGGGCGCACGTAACTTGATGTCAGAAGACCGAATTACTAAGACTATGGTACACTAATAATGAATTCCATTTACCTCCACAAGTTTCACAAGCTGCTACATTAACAACAGTTTTTTTTCGGAATGATGTCCCCTAGCGTCACTACGGGCATTCCATCGTCGCAAAATGTTCTGTCGCATCCGTTCTAATATCTCCGGTATCTCTTGGACAGTGTTGCAGTCAGCAGTAATTCTTGGCCGGTGTTCCTCTTCAGCCTCGACAGGCCTCTCGTACGCAAGACGTTATACATCGCCCCACAAGAAGATTAAGTGGAGGAGATCAATGCTGACCACGAAACAGGATCTCCACTGCCTACCCACTCTTTTCAGGGAATGTCTGATCCACGTCTGTTCACGAACCCTCAGATCAAAGTGAAATGGGACTCCATAACGCTGGAACCACATCCCTTGACGAATATCAAGTAGGATACGTTCCAGGAACCTGGGAAGTACGTCTCTGATAAACGCTGTGTATACTGGTGCATTTAAACGGGGACTAAGAAGAAACGGATGTAGTACGTAATCATTGACTATTGCCTGCCCGTATGTTGACTGGTAATCTGAGTTGATGGTTCTTCGCAACTATAGCGTAGGAATTTTCATCGGCCAAAACATGACTACTGCGATTATTTAACATTCTGTCTCTGGTGGCACATTCTTCGTCAGTGAAAATTACCTACACTGAAAAGTGAGGATCGACTTAAGGTGCAGCGAGAACCATTGGCGGTACACGACAGGAAGTACGGAGTCAACAGGAGTCAAAGTAGGCACTTGAACTGGATAGTGGTAGTGTAGCTGCATTTTGCGTAATACTTGGTGTTCAGTGGTCTGTGAAACAGTCATTTCACATCCAGCTGGTCGCATAATGACTGTAGGAGCCTCATCCACTCGACCAAGCACTGTAAGTATGGAGTTGCTGTAGTTCGTCGTCCTCCTCGGTCGTTGTTCTCTGTACTAAATGCCCTATTTCATTTAATCGTTGGAACAGCCTTGGAAACATGGTGCTATCCGGATATCTTCTACGCAGATGTTTGTTCCTGTACAACCTTCCCGCTTCTCTGCTGTTTCCATTTGCTTGCCCATACACGAAAATTATGTCTGGAAATTCCGTCACCGGGTATATCTCCATTTGGTCAGAGCTGATCGATGTTAGTACAGCATCTTGTAAACACAGAGTACAGTACACTGCACACCAGGAATGCTGATGCCAGTACTTCTACATCTACATCCATACTCAGCAAGCCACCTGACGGTGTGTGGCGGAAGGGTACTTTGAGTACCTCTGCCGGCCACGGTGGCCGAGCGGTTCTAGGCACTTCAGTCCGGAACCGCGCGACTGCTACGGTCGCAGGTTCGAATCCTGCCTCGGGAATGGATGTGTGTGATGTCCTTAGGTTAGTTAGGTTTAAGTAGTTCTAAGTCTAGGGGACTGAGACCTCAGATGTTAAGTCCCATAGTGCTTAGAGCCATTTGAACCATTTTTTTTTTAGTACTTCTATCGGTTCTCCCTTCTGTTCCAGTCTCTTATTTTTAGTGGAAAGAAAGACTGTCGGTATGCTTCTGTGTGGGCTCTAATCTCTCTGACTTTATCCTCATGGTCTCTTCGCGAGATATACGCAGGAGGGAGCAATATACTGCTTGACTCCTCGGTGAAGCTATGTTCTCGAAACTTCAACAAAAGCCCGTACCGAGCTACTGAGCGTCTCTCTTGCAGAGTCTTCCACTGGAGTTTATCTATCGTCTCCGTAACGGTTTCGCGATTACTAAATGATCCTGTAACGAAGCACGCTGCTCTCCGTTGGATCTTCTCTATCTCTTCTATCAACCCTATCTGGTACGGAACCCACACCGGTGAGCAGTATTCAAGCAGTTCGCGAACAAGTGTACTCTAACCTACTTCGTTTGTTTTCGGATTACATTTCCTAGGATTCTTACAATGAATCTCAGTCTGGCATCTGCTTTACTGACGATTAATTTTATATGGTCATTCCATTTTAAATCTCTCCTAATGCCTACTCCCAGATAATTTATGAAATTAACTGCTTCCAGTTGCTGACCTGCTATCTTGTAGCTAAATGATAAAGGATCTTCCCTTCTATGTACTCGCAGCACATTACATTTGTCTACATTGATATTCAATTGCCATTCCCTGCACCATGCGTCAATTCGTTGCAGATCCTCCTGCATTTCAGTACAATTTTCCATTGTTACAACCTCTCGATATACTACAGAATCCTCCGCAAAAAGCCTCAGTGAACTTTCCATGCTATCCACAAGGTCATTTATGTATATTGTGAATAGCAACTGTCCTACGACACTCCGCTGTGGCACACCTGAAATCACTCATACTTCGGAAGACTTCTCTCCATTGAGAATGACATGCTGCGTTCTGTTATCTAGGAACTCTTCAATCCAATCACACAATTGGTCTGATAGTCCATATGCTCTTACTTTGTTCATTAAACGACTGTGGGGAACTGTATCAAGCGCCTTGCGGAAGTCAAGAAACACAGCATCTACCTGGGAACCAGTGTCTATGGCCCTCTGGGTCTTGTGGACGAAAAGGATCGTCTTTTTCGAAACCCATGCTGATTCCTACAGGGCAGATTTCTAGTCTCCAGGAAAGTACCCCATGTGCAGTATTCCTCTGACAGCATTGAATTAGTTGAGTTGTTACCCTAACCTGTACCCCTAACTGATCGTCGAGACTGCCTATCCCATAATCTTAGAAACAACGAAATCGGTACATGAGTTCCACTGTCACAGGTGTCAGAACGATTTTCACTTATAACTTTCGACTCTTTCATTTCACGGCCAGTATTCTTTATCTCAGATTGATACATTTACCCTTTGCCATCATTGCTGAAAGCCTTCAACAACATCACGGAAATACCCGTACATACTTCCATACGATCCAACATTTCTGTTATACTGTTTTCGCGATCCTTGTGTTTAGTGAAAAGAACTTTACTCCTCCGGAGATCGAAATTTGATTTCACATGTTACTTTTGCAACACCAACGTGTTGACCGAAGCTAACGCTAGCAAATCTAGTAGCGGAAAAAAAAAGAAAAACAGACCTCGTCAGAAACTGCTGCGAGAAGAACTCTGCCATTCAGCACCGTTCACGAGTCAAACCTTTCGGGTCTTGGCAAGCTAGTGTACCATGGCTTAGCTTACTAGGTTAGCAGAGTTTCTTCTCGGCTGAAAGGCCCTGGAACGTTAGTGTTCCGGCCCAAGTGAAGGACTATCGGCATTCGTGTGCTGAAGGAATTCGGGCAATGGCTTCAGGCCCAGTTAGATCTCCATCAACACACCTGGCTACACTAAGTTTGACCCTTTATAAACACCACCTGTCCTGTTACTTTGCATGTAGAAAAAATACACTGAAGCAGTGAGAGTAGGACTACCATAAGTACGGTCCAAAGTGAAGGTAAATTAAATTCTAAATCCGTATATATGTTTTATTAAACAGAAAACATGCATGGAGAAAATGTTCTGTATATTTCATTATACAGAATCAGTAAAGCCGTATTACAAATATTGAAAGAATCTCAAACAAAATATAGAAGATTGTTTTAAAAATAAACAAAACATTTTCCATGGACCTCTTTCGTGTACATACTCCAACAAACTCACATTGTGGTGAAGAGTTATACGATTTGTACGAAGAATAACAGACACTGATAAACAATTTAAAACACAATTACATTATGATAATGGGGTATTTTAATGCGAAAGTAAGACAACAAGTAAAGAACAATTCTTCATCGAAAATCTAAATGTGACACCAGAAATCGCGTAAAGCATACTTGAGAAGAATTAGCTGAGAAAAACATGTTCGTCCTTTACACACACTTCCAGAAGGAAATAGTTTAAAAACATACCTAACAGATACCAAGTGGAACTAAAAATGAAACTGACTATATATTATTAAATAGTAAAAAGCTGTACAGGCTAGGATGGTCATCAACCAAATTTGGATTGCAAGTTATCATAGTGTTATAAAACGCAGAGTATAAGTAGACAAAGAAAAGAGCAAATTAGGCAGAAAGTCGAAAATGTAGGTTGTGACAATTCCTTTGAGATTAGCATATTTTTTGTTGTTTCGTTAGCCGTGTGACTGTTGATAGTCTCTTTATGTTGGAGGAACACTTACACCCAATGTTCATATATACTTATTGGATATATTCCAATCTCCGTCTTCAATTACAGTTTTTGTCCTATGCTACTTCCTCTAGTACCGAATACAGGGTTAATATACCAGGTTGAATTAAGCAACAGGTTCATGATACTAGAAAGTGAAGATTACGCGAAGGAGCAATTATTTAAAAGGCGTGCAGGAAGATAGTTGTAGGAATATGTCGTAGCTACGAAGAAGGCAACAGAAAAGGAAACTTAAGATGCAACAAGGTAACTGTTACAGAGAAGGCGAGAGTTTCAAGCACGAAATCTTAAGAACAAGATAGAATATTCTGAATCAAACCGTTAGAAAATGTCTTGGAGAGGACAGCGGCAAAAGTCTTGGAAGCGCAGATGAACAGAACGGACAGTGTCTTGAGAAGAGGTTATAACATGAACGTTAATAAAAATATAATAAGGGTAATGGAATGTAGGAGAATTAAACGAAGCAATGCTGGAAGAATTTGATTAATACACGAGACACTAGATGTAGTAGACAAATTTTGGTATTTGCATATCAAAATAACTTATGATGCTCGATGTGGAGAGGATATAAAAATGTAAACTGGAAACACACTGACGGAAAAAAACCACAACACAAAGAAGGAGTTGTGCGATATAAACTAAGCTTGGTAGGCGTGTTCCTACATTTGAAAGATGAATTCTATTCAGATTCCACGGCAGTCGTTACGAGAAGCTGGATGTTCCTTCTGCGATACTGCAGAAACACTTGACAGGAATGTAGCCATTGTACATGATTGTTGGCAGCGACGTTCGTACTCTCTCTAGAAGACTGGGCTCCGGACTTCCACATGGCATTATCGAGGAGGAAATTTGGAAATTTGTAGTAAGTTCCTACGGGACCAAACTGCTGAGGTCATCGGTCCCTAGTCTTACACACTACTTAATCTAACTTAAACTAACTTACGCTGAGGACAAAAATCACACCCATGCCCGAGGAGGACTCGAAAATCCGACGGGGGGAGCCGCGCGAACAGCGGCAAGGCGCCCCAGACCGCGTTGCCAGCCAGCAAGGCTTTGAGAAAGATGACCATCGAGTTCGGCGCATGGCTGCGCAAGGCGTACTGGGTCTGCAGCAGAAATCTGAGCAGCAGTTGGCACCACAGAGACACAACGAACTTTCACAAATCGGTTAGTTCAAGGGCAGCTCCGAGCCAGACGCCCCGTAGGGTGCGTTCCACCGATGCCAAAGTACCACAATTTGCGACTTCAAGCAAAGCAAGAGCTCATTGGAGGGCATGCTGGACGTCTGTTGTGTTTTCTGATGAACGCTGGTTCTGCCTCAGTGTCAGTGATGGCCGTGTGTTAGTTAGGAGAGACCAGTTGAGGGCCTGCAACCAACATTTGCGCATGCTAGACACACAGGGCCTACACCAGGAGTTATGGTCCGGACAGCGATTTCGTATGTCACCAGCAGCACTCTCGTGCTTATTCTATTGCAAATTTGTACATCAGTCCGATGATTCGCCCTATGGTGCTGCCATTCGTGAACAGCATTCCAACGCTCACCTACACACCCTTGTTGTAACCCAGCATGCTCTATAGAGTGTCGATAATTTGCCATGGTCTGCTCAATCACCAAATCTGTCTCCAGTCGAGTACATGTGGTACATCAACGGCCGATAACTCAAGCGTGACGCACAAACAGCGTTAACCGTCCCTTTATGGACCGACCAAGTGCGACAGGCATGGAACTCCATCTCACAAACTGACTTCCGGCACCTGTACAACACAATGTATACACGTTTGCATGCTTGCCTGCAACATGCTAGCGGTTACACCGGTTATTAATGTACCAACATTTCACATTTTCAATGGCTTTTCTCACGCATACAATAATCTGTGATCTTGCATTGTTAATCACTTAAATATGTTACGTAACAAATGTATTCCAGAAATCATTACTCTGAATTTGTTACTTTTTAGTTCAAAAAATGGTTCAAATGGCTCTGAGCACTATGGGACTTAACTCCTAAGGTCATCAGTCCCCTAGAACTTAGAACTACTTAAACCTAACTAACCTAAGGACATCACACACATCCATGCCTGAGGCAGGATTCGAACCTGCGACCGTAGCGGTCGCGCGGTTCCAGACTGTAGCGTCTAGAACCGCTCGGCCACCAAGGTCGGCTTACTGTTTTGGTGTTGCGATTTTTTTTCCATCAGTGTAGCAAAGAAAGTATTTCCTGAAAATAGAAATTTGCTAACGTAAAAAAGAAATCTTCACTGAAGGTATTTGTCTGGGGTGTACCTTTGTTTGGAAATAAAACATTGTTGAGAAACAGTTTAGAGAAGAAGAAAATAGAAGCATTAGTATTGCAGTGCTACAGAAGATTGTGGAAACATAGGTAGAATAACTAACAAAAAGCTACTCAGTGCAACTGGCTAGGAAAGAAAATAGTTGCAGAACCTGTCCAAAGGAAGGGTTCGATTGATAGGGCTCATCCTGAGGCTCGAATGAATGGTCAGTTTATTAATGAAGGCAAATGTAGTGGTTAAACATTGTAAAGAGATGCCAAGGCTGGACAATGGTAAGAAGATTGACATGGATGTAGATTAGAGTTGTAAAGCTTCCGTAGGCTACTGTAGACTACCGTAAGTAAATGCTGACTACCGTAGTTTTCCTAATAGTTTTGGTTGTACCCGCATTACCAGTATGTTAGGTGTGTTGCCTACCTCTCGGGTGTTACATCGTAACAATCGCTTTCTTTATATACGCGATCATTGGCTTACTAAATTCCCCTAAAAATCGGAAGTGGTGTGTTGTCTAGAAATTGTGTGAGGCTGGCAAAATGGTTATGCTCCTGCCTATTAAGTACGAATAAACAGCATTTATTGTGAAACTGTCCGCAGATCGTGGTCTTGCGGGTTCGATTCCCGGGGGCGTCAGGGATTTTTCCTTCCTCGAGATGACTGGGTGTTGTTGTGTCGTCTTCATAATCATCATTCACCCCCATTACGGTTGGAGGAAGGCAATGGCAAACCAACTACGCCAGGACCTTGCGTAGTACAACGGTGCGGGTCTCCCGCATTGTCCTCTACGCTCCTCGGACTATGGGACCTCATCATCATCATAGTGAAACTGAGACCGTCAATATTTAACTGAGGTTTTATTCGGAAATTATTCATTTGCAAAGTGAAACAGAGGGGCGTTGTAGCAAAATAAAGGAAAGAATACAAATTGATAATACAGCACAAAACTAAAACATACAAAACATGGCTTCAATACTTCGTCGAAATATGGTTCTGTTACTCATAAACAACTTTCGCCTTTATCAATAATAAAAAGAAACTCTTGCCTTTGATCATAATGAAGAACGTTCTATTGCATACAAAATAGCAACAACAATTATTTTTATATCTTTATTTTTGTGCGTGTAAACTGTGCTCGTACCAAAAGTAATTGCTTTGGTTGCATAAAAGCGCAGAAGTTAAACGTTCAACAATTTTTTTTTTTACTTGTAAAATTCAAATTAATATTCGGTAAGGTAAAAATACACAATGGCGCAACACTAAATGATGTGCCGTTGTAAATATGTACAAAACAAACAACCAAACAAACAAAAGAACAAAGAGAAGTCGTCGCATCCCATTTTTTTCTCTTACACATTCATTTACGTTTCTTTTCCTGCCAGTGCTGCCAATACAACCTGTAATACTCCTTTTTAGTATGTCATTTATGTAGTGTAACAGAACTACCGAACCGTAGTTTTGGTGGAGCTCAACTTCAATGTAGATAATAGGGCTTATGCGTAAATGTGCAATTTACGCAGCGTTGACAGTCTTCGGACTGAAAACCACAACGGCAACAGTTAAGTGTTACCGACGCCGTGTGCTTCGAAACAAGTAGCATCCTCATACGTCTTCTGCTACTTAACAGGCGCGTGTGGGGATATTATCCGGGGCTGGCACTTGAGGATTTAGCGCCGAGGTTTTTGTACCAGGTTATGCCAGTTCAGCATCAGTAGTATCGATTACTCGCGCGCCGCGATCGACGGGCGGTGTTAGGGCTGCGCGTCCGTTGCCACGGTCGGCCACGTGGCCGCCAGCCCCACGTGGCTCGCGCCACGGCCCAAGAAAACGCTGGTGAGTGGAGCGTATGGCGCCGGCGGGATGGGCGCGGCTTATCGGCCTGTTTATCCTAGGTCGAGCCGTATCGCGCCCCACTTCTGCCGCAGCGCTGCGGCCACAATCACTCCGTGTGTCTGCTTGTTTGTGTGCGACTGTTGGACTCGGCCACATTACACTGGGGCCTAGCGCTGTTCTCGTTTAATTAATCCACCAGCTGTAAATTCAGGTCGTCTGGAATGAGACAGCCGGCAGCTGCCTGTTGATCTGAGGTCTGGGTGTCACCCTCCTACCCTGCTCCCTCCTGGAGCAAGTGTCCTTTTTAAGAGAGAGCTTCTCTATCTGAACGAGTTAAAAAGCAAACAAACTTGCTAAAAAGGAATTTTCAGCCTTCTCTACACACTCTTTATCAAACTTCCCGGTAAATCTAAATTGTGGGCCGGATTGGGACTAGAGTCCGGAACGTTTTCCTTCTTCGGGCAGTAGTTTGTACCTCACTGAAACGACGATGCGTGCCACAAACTGAAAAATTCGGGGATTTTCTTATTTGACATCACTGATTTTATATCGCCTAGCATTACGTAAATGTTTTAAGAATCTGATAATGGTCCGTGGACCGAAACTGGTTTTCGATAAAGAAATTTCAAGAGCCGCTCTTGACGGTAAATCGGGCCGTTCTTTCGCATATACTCATATTTTGTTTTGTTTCTTTTTTCCCGTTTAAATGCTAACCTTGGCGGCGTGGTTTTTCTTTGACGTCACGAGTCATTATCTGTCAGATGCTACGTACAAGACATCTTGCACTTTCTCCACAATATCTCGTTAACGAATCAAGTTTTCTGAAAATGCGTGTATCCACCTTCTAGAGTTTAAACGTCCGTGTCCGGCGACAGGAAGTCCCGGTTTAAATGAAATGAGGTGTGTAGCGACATCGCTTCCCGCAAAATCGAACCAATTTCAAGCAGCCAAAAGACCATAAATACTCATTTAAAATCAATTTGCACGCGTTTGAACGGTCGCCATTGAGAATTCGATGTGACGTTGGAGAGGTGATGACTTAATCCAAATGTACAAATGTGTGTGAAATCTTATGGGACTTAACTGCTAAGGTCATCAGTCCCTAAGCTTACACACTACTTAACCTAAATTATCCTAAGGACAAACACACACACCCACGACCCAGGGAGGACTCGAACCTCCGCCAGGACCAGTCACACAGTCCATGACTGCAGGGCCTCAGACCTCTCGGCTAATCTCGCGAGGCTGCTGACTTAATATCAGATTATATATACACCCCTATGTAATGAGAAATAGACCACTAGACGTCAGTAGAGAAGCTGTAATAGCCAAAATGGTCACCTAGGAGAGTTCAGTAACTTCGCACATGGCTAGTAACCTGAGTAACATATCCATCGCCGGCCGGTGTGGTCGAGCGGTTCTAGGCTCTACAGTCTGGAATCGCGCGACCGCTACGGTCGCCAGTTCGAATCCTGCCTCGGGTATGGATGTGTGTGATTTCCTTAGGTTAGTTAGGTTTAAGTAGTTCTAAGTTCTAGGGGACTGATGACTTCAGATGTTAAGTCCCATAGTGTTCAGAGCCATTTGAACCATTTAACATATCCATCACGTACATTTCAACCTTTCTAAAATCATCCGACTTTTGGTGATGCGATTGTGAAGTGGAAGCACGAAGGAACAACCACAGCTAAACAAAGACCACGCGGATCTCATGCACTGACGGACACTGACCGTTCAGCACTGAGGATAAAATCAGCGGAAGCAGTCACTCGTGAGTAGAAAAATGCCATCAGCAGTCCAGGTGGCACATATGGTGTTAGAAGAACGGGGCAGAATGGTCGAGCAGCTATAAGTAAGAGACCGTTTCTGTAATCAGTATTATAAGAAGCTTGAGATATGGTAAACAGCGACGTCACCGGATAGGGGATCAGTGATAACGAGTGATGTGCAGCGACGCATGACTGCATCCTGTAACAATGCCATGGCAAAGTTTGAGTTCGGCGAATATCTGGGGAACGTTACCTGCCATCTTGTGCAGTGCCAACAGAGTTTTTCGCGATCCCCTTACTGCACTTAAGTAAACGTTAAACGAGAAAGAATGGGAATACACTACTGGCCGTTAAAATTGCTACACCACGAAGATGACGTGCTACAGACGCGAAATTTAACCGACAGGAAGAAGATGCTGTTATATGCAAATGATTAGCTTTTCAGAGAATTCAAAGAAGGTTGGCGCCGGTGGCGATACCGGCAACGTGCTGACATGAGGAAAGTTTCCAACCGATTTCTCATACACAAACAGCAGTTGATCGGTGTTGCCTGGTGAAACGTTGTTGTGGTGCCCCGTGTAAGGAGGAGAAATGCGTACCATCACGTTTCCGACTCTGATAAAGATCGGATTGTAGCCTATCGCGATTGCGGTTTATCGTATCGCGACATTGCTGCTCGCGTTGGTCGAGATCCAATGACTGTTAGCAGAATATGGAATCGGTGGGTTCAGGAGGGTATACGGAACGCCGTGCTGGATCCCAACGGCCTCATTTCACTAGCAGTCGAGATGACAGGTATCTTATCCGCAAGGCTGTAACGTATCGTGCAGCCACATCTCGATCCCTGAGTCAACAAATGGGGACTTTTGCAAGACAACAACCATCTGCACGAACAGTTCGACGACATTTGCAGCAGCATGGACTATCAGCTCGGAGGCCATGGCTGCGGTTACCCTTGACGCTCCAGCACAGACAGGAGCGCCTTCGATGGTGTACTCAACGACGAACCTGGGTGCACGAATGGCAAAACGTCACTTTTTCGAATGAATTCAGGTTCTGTTTACAGCTTCATGATGGTCGCATCCGTGTTTGGCGACATCGTGGTGAACGCGCATTGGAAGCGTGTATTCGTCATGGCCATACTGGCGTATTACCGTCGTGATGGTATGGGGTTCCATTGGTTACACGTCTGGGTCACCACTTGTCCGCACTGACGGCATTTTGAACAGTGGACGCTACATTTCAGATGTGTTACGATCCGTGGCTCTACCCTTCATTCAATCCCTACGAAACCCTACATCTCAGCAGGATAATGCACGACCCCATGTTGCAGGTCCTGTATGGGCCTTTCTGGACACAGAAAATGTTCGGCTGCTGCCCTGGCCAGCACGTTCTCCAGATCTCTCACCAATTGAAAACGTCTGGTCAATGGTGGCCGAGCAATTGGCTCGTCACAATACGCCAGTCACTACTCTTGATGAACTGTGGTATCGTGTTGACGCTGCATGGGCAGCTGTACCTGTACACGCCATTCAAGTTCTGTTTGACTCAATGCCCAGGCGTATCACAGCTGTTAAAACGGCCAGAGGTGGTTGTTCTGGGTGCTGATTTCTCAGGATCTATGAACCCAAATTGCGTGAAAATGTAATCACATGTCAGTTCTAGTATAATTTATTTGTCCAATGAATACCCGTTTATCATCTGCATTTCTTCTTGGTATAGCAATTTTAATGGCCAGTAGTGTACATTTTAAGCATTGTGTGTTGTGTACTGTAGAGGAAGAGTTCGGAGACAATAAATGTTTCTACCAATATGACACGGCCCCCTGCCACAAAGCAGTATCTCTGAGGCATTGGGTTGTGGACAATACCATTCTTGAAATGGAAAAAATGGTTCAAATGGCTCTGAGCACTATGGGTCTTAACTTCTGAGGTCATCAGTCCCCTAGAACTTAGAACTACTTAAACCTAACTAACCTAAGGACATCACACACACCCATGCCCGAGGCAGGATTCGAACCTGCGACCGTAGCTGTCGCGCGGTTCCAGACTGCAGCGCCTAGAGCCGCTCGGCGATCTCGGCCGGCCCTGTAATGGACTTGCCCGCCCAGACTCCCGACCTGAATTCAACTGAACACTTTCCGGCTGAGTTGGAACGTCGGCTTCCCTTCAGACGTATGTGTCTCATATAACTACCTTCTCTGGTTTCGGCTGTTGAGGAAGTCTGGGTTGTTATTACTCCACAGACATTTAGATACCTCATGAAATTTGCTCCAGCAGAACTCAAGGGTCATAAACACGAAGGGTGGTCAAACCCCAAATTAATGTCCACTAATAGGTGTCGCAGGTAGTGTAAATCAGCTGTCCACTGAAACAGCCGAAATATTGCATATCAAGTAATTACATCCACATGTTTTACTATTATAAGCGGCCCTGCAGCACAGTAGTTTTTCTGTAATTTTTTCTTGTTTTGCAGGCCCTTCTGCAGAGGCCTTGGTGCATACGCGTAATTCCACCCGGGTTGAGGTTGCGTTGACAACACATGTGAGGCGCACGGTTTCTTGCTGTGAGCTGGCCGGATCTGCTCCCCTCGCGCTGCTCCCCTCGACTACCAGCCCCAGTCGGGTGATTACGTGTGCGCCGCAGCGGGATGGGGCAGAGTGGGGTGCGGGAGCTGGCCACACACGCGCCTCCTGCTCTCCCGCACTGCAGACACCACTGACAACAACAACGCGTCTCCTCTGTCTGTCACTTGCTGTGAATTACAATCAGCTGCGCTTCCGCTGCAGACAAAACTCTGTTCCGCTGCTACTGCCATTCTTCAGATAGCTAATTCCCCACTTCTCACATGCCTGCACAAGCCTTCCACCACCCGAGCCCCGGCTACTCGCCGTTGTCATTTTGGTGAAAATACAGTACCGAGTAAAGAATAACATCGCTAATACTTGTTTCAGTAGACGATAAATCATTACTTTTTATGGAGCATAGGAAACAAGAGTACCAACACATCAGAAAATAAAGATATTTGTAGGTCGTAATGCGGCCGTTGAGTTTCAGTATATAAGCACTTTCCTAGTAAGGAATGTTGACAGTTGCCTTTTCAAGACACTGAACGTCGTGTTACAACCAAAAATTTCAAGCACGCTTAGTTTGAGTACTGTACCGTCCCGTGTGTATTTTCGAGGTGAAAGTATTCAATTAAATTACAAGGTTGACGGAAGTAGGGTCAATCATTTATAATATGACCTATCAGCGTTGCATTTAATTGAAAAACTTAACACAGCCACAGAAAACAATTCACACACACACACACACACACACACACACACACATACACACACACACACATCACTTTACGTTATTTTTAAGCATGCACAAAAATAATATTGCAAATTTTGAAAACAGTGTATCGTCGAAAAAACTGAGCAGCTAGTACAGTGCTGTGAAATGAAGTGACTGTGGTGACTTTTCAATATGTAATGCTCCAAAGTATTTCAGACAGTTAAAACATGATCGTCTGAGAATTAATGTTAGTGCCAAATAGCATTAATGAATTTAAATGTAGCTATTCAGAATATCATTTCATTTCAATGCAGCAGTTAATTCTATGACATTACTGGAAATTCCTAGATGGAGCAACACGTAAAATAAGGGAAAGTCAGCCGGCCGGTGTGGCCGAACGGTTCTAGGCGCTTCAATCTGGAACCTCGCGACCGCTCCGGTCGCCGGTTCGAATCCTGTCTCGGGCATGGATGTGTGTGATGTCCTTAGGTTAGTTAAGTTTAAGTAGTTCTAAGTTCTAGGGGACTGATGACCTCATATTTTAAGTCCCATAGTGCTCAGAGCCATTTGAACCATTTTGAAGGGGAAGTCAACCACTCACATACGTCGGATCGACACGTGGACCAAAATAACAGATAACAGAAAACTGCAGTCATACTACCTTTAGAGCACGGTCCTTTTCCTGGGAAAAGTACCTTAACATCGTCTACTACGTGGCCCCCAAATCTGACGTTAAGCACATCGCAATGTCGTCAATGGATTTTATTATTGATACCATTTCACTCCGAATTTTAATCCCATTTTTTAACCTTTTATTTTGTTCGTAGTTTCCCTGATATACAGGCTGGAAAACAGAGTAGAAAGGCGCTTTTTGTACCAGCATCTTTCTCCTGTTGTTCCTGTCGCTCTCTCGTAATTCATGTGAACACTTCATATCAGTTCTAGCCCCATTTGTCGTATCCCTATTTTTCTAAGGATTCCGGACGTCTTACACCACTTTAAGTTTGCAAATGCTCTTTCTTTCTCAACAGGTCCTTCGAAACGGTCTTAATTTTACTTGTCTTTGCTTCCTTGAATATTCATTAGCTGTCACATCTATCTGTCCTTGCTACCTTCGAGAAAATAATTATAAAACTTAATTACAATGTTTAAATACATTAAGCGCTTGATTATTGAAAATGAGTAAAATGACGGCTAAGTATTCATAATCGCGTTTTTCGACAACTTAAAATTTGACCATTCGCCCTTCACCAAACATGTCCTGCTGTCCTGGCTGCATCGTTAGTTTTGGCCCTCATTTGCAATCCTTTATAGTCGCATACCGCTATAGTCAGCTGTTCTTAATGCGATTGTGAGTTCGAAACTGGTTTGATGTCGCTGTCACGCTAATTTACGGCTAGTTTATCCTACGCAGGTCTCTAAACCTTTGAATAACTACAGCAGGCTACACTCTTTTCAACCTGTTCACTGTAGTCAAGCCATGGTCTCCCGCTACAATTTTTAACCCCCACACTTCTTCCGTTATCAAAGCGACTAATCCTTTATACCTCAGTGCCTCAGAACATGTGCTATGAACCTATTCTCTCTTTTGTTCAAGACAATAGATCTTTTTTATTCACGTTATGCCATAAATTCCTTTTTTCTCCTCGATTCCGTTACCCCCACATAATGCTACACTCTAGATAAATATTCCCAGAAAAGATTTTTTAACATTTAAGTACATATTAGACGTTGAAATGTTGCCTCATAAGACACAAAGTTTGTTCCAACCTCATAGTATCAAACAGCAGTGCTGAACTTAAAGGCAGCTGCACTTGATTCTTACAAGACATTAAGTAAGCTGACTTTTTTCTGTAGACATTAACCTTTGGCGATAAATATCTTCTCGAACAATATTCAGCTCGGTATACCTTATAGAGTTTTAATATGGAATGAAATAAATCTGTATGACAGCGTGAGTAATGAATCACAAGTAACAGCCAGTAAGGTTTTGTTAGTAAGAAGCGAAAACAACACGAATACAAACTAAAACTGGCTCAACGTTAGCCTTGCACTTATACATTTAGTATGTCTACCATGAACGATTCAATAAGATAATAATGCAGCTTCGTCGTCTCAAGTGAGACTTAGAAGAAGCCGTGGCTACATATTAGCACGACATGCGATGTGTTCCATATGCTAAAATGAAATAACAGTACTATTGGTAACCTGGGTTGGTACTCAAAATGTCTCCGTTTTGGTGACTCGATTAATCGATGTTAATATACTTCTTCGCTTTTCTAATTTCGATATTGACAAATATCTGTCTGTACTCAGAGCACATCTCATATTTATACAACATCTGTTTCCTAAAATTAAATTTCTGAAAGCTGGAAATTAATTAAATGTTTGTTGGTCACTTCCAAACGGATTAAATTCTCTTTTTACTCGAGATCATCACATGGTAACGTGTAAGGAATTCATTTGAGGATTATCTTTGCTCTCAGATGCAAGATCTTCTTCAGCTACCTTCAGACTACACTAAACTAATACTTCGTGGCAGAGATATTATTTCCGACCCAGCTGTACAGCAGTGTTGCCTATGGCATGTATGACGACCAGATTCCGACACTTAACGCTCCCGGGAGTTGGCAACAGTGCAGAGACTTGCGCAACACGGTAACCGTGCCACGAACGCTGCTAGGTTGGAAACCGCAGTGTTAACACACTGCGCAAGTTCTCCCTAACGGTGTAACATAACTGTGAGGCACAGAACGAGCCAGAAAATACTGACTTAACTTTGCGGCCAACTGTACAACATGAGTGCCGTTTCCATGAAAACAGTAAGGTATATTTTATAAGGTATAGTACGTCTGAGTAAAATACAGTTTGTATAGTACGTCTGCAGACGTCTCTACATACGACGGCAAACAGATGTAGAGATTCATAACAACCACCAACAAGGAGTAGGGTTATTACAGATTAGACGTTTTGCTTTGCATTCTTATTTCCTAAATTTACAGTCCTGGCTTGCTCAACGAAATTAATCTCTGGAAGCCAAACGTAAATAGGAGTAACTCGTCATTTCCGGGCGCAGCTTCACAAGAATGACCGCCGTCATGCTGGTATAATCTTCACTTTTTGTACGCAAGATTTCGATTCCAACTGATAAATTTTTATCCCTGTAATACTCTATTCTGAGCACGTGAAACAAACCACGAACGTATTGTAGTTTATATTATGGATTAAGTCTAACAAGAAAAGTGTCAAGGTGAAATGTCAGGTGGTACACTAAAAGAAACAATGCAGGTTTAATTTCCCACAGCTCAGTGAGTTCCCACAGCCCAATGTGTTGTCTTTAATTTTGTCAGACGTGCACAATACGATTTGTATACGTGTTACACTTATTAATCAGTACAGCAGCAGGATACGGGATCACAACCAGAGATATAAACGGTTGAGACGAAACACTTAAGAAGGCATAAGAACTATTGTAATCCCTTGTAGCACGCTGGGTACTCAGAGAGAAAATTTGGCAGCATACATGCTGTAGCTACCTGTGACTTTCGATCAGTCTTTCTTTCTCCATTCATGGGGAACGATTCTAAATCTTGTAGACAAAGAATCATTCCAAAACTGCTACAGTTGTTAAAGACATTCTGACAACCATTCATTCCTTTCTACACATTAAGCTTTAATGTCTCTGTTATTACTTTTCTACTGAAGCTGAGCTGGCGGGAGCGCATCACATGTCTCCGGCTGCAAAAACCTTGGAAACTATTCAAGACTGGACCTTGGATCCAACGCTCCGTACCTGTCTTGTCAGAGGTGATTGTTGTGATATAGTTTCATAATCTAATATCGAAGCAATGCCGATCGCGACACCGACACCTAACAACAATGTCTTTGAAACTAGCGTAGTATTTTGTTATGTGACTTCCATTTTTATGCATATGACACATTTATGACGAGAGTGCAATAGTGCTGATCGCTTGCTGATTCCATCAGTACAGTACAGTCCTCCTGAAATTGTATTTTAGGATTCCTGTAAGCAATTCATATTTCTAACATCGAAATGACTTGATTATGTTGTGCCACATTTTGCTACGGTGAACTGAGGTTCGATAGTCACTAAAGGGCGAAGTAGCATAATAAGGTGCATGTGGGACCAACTCATCTGTCCAATAAGCCATTATCCACTTGTCCAGTTCTAAAATTTTGCCGCATACGAACAAATGAAGTTACTTCGTATTATTCACGTTCATTTAAATGACTGTTTTGAAAAGTAGCATTTATTCGGCAGATGCTAGAGGACAAAAGATCATGATTTACACATACAACTGTAATCCAAATAAGTCAGCTTGATTACTATTACTAAAATATAAATAGAAATGTTACATGCAGCGGACACGCAAAATCTAAGAGCTGTTTTGGATTCAGCGCTTAAGTTCCATTAACGTAAGTAACATCGATACATAAATTCTCAGTTCTTTTAAATTCCACAAAAATTTACTTCTTTTACTAAGCTGGCATACTGGTTTCGGGATATAATAGTGGACTCAACGATGGTGGCAACCACACTGATATAGGTTCAGACTTCATATATAACACAAAAATTCTTGTAAGTTAATACAAATATAAAACAAGGAAGGGACATCACATAGCTTAAACTGGTGGAGAGAGTAATGTCTTTAAATACATTTTGTGTAGTTCCCGAGCGTCATGAGTTAATGTTGTAGTAGGTTACGCAGATCTACAAAGCCTTTATTTTTGCTACATCCAACCAAATGCAGTTTGTAAGCTGTGTGAAAACATGTCAAATGACAGTCGTGCGACTTTGCTCAGTTGTTTAGAACGCAACCAGATGAGCCAAAACACTATAATCATCTGTTTAATAGCGTGTTGGTCCGCTATGCAAACACAACAGTGATTCTGCTTGGTATGGATGTTACAAGTCCTTGACAGGATTGCTGAAGTATATGGCACCAGATGTCTAAGGATAGGTCAAGCATTTTCCGCCCCTAAGCATAGGTCAAGCATTTTCCGCAAACTACAAGATGGTGGTTTATGGGCACACAGCTGGCGCCCGATATGCGTTTCAGTGACAATAGATCAGGCATACTTGCTGGATAAGACATCTGAGTTCACTATTTCTCCCTCAAACAACAGTAGAACGATTGAGACCTTGCAAAAAGGATAGTTATCTGCTGGAAATGTCATCACCAGAGGGAGAGACATCAAGCATGAAGCGATGCAGATGGTCAGCAATAATGTTCACAAAGTTGACTGCTGTCGTGATGCCTTCCATTACCACCACGGATGCGCGCCAGCTAGCCGCGCGGTCTAACGCGCTGCTTTCGGAACAGGAAGGCGTGTCGGTCCCGACACGAATCGACCAGCGGATTAGCGTCGAGGTCCAGTGTGCCAGCCAATCTGTGGTGCTCGGCGAATGCGAGCTGGTTCCCCTTATTCTGCCTCAGTTACACTATGTTTCCGATTGCTGCTCAAACACTGTCTCCACGTACACGTACACCACACCATAATTACCACGCATACATTTGGGATTACACTTGTTGGTATGAGACATTCCCGGGGGGGGGGGGGGGGAAGGGGAGGGGGGGAGTCTGTTGGGGGCCTAACCCCACAATAACCCTGGGTTCAGTGTGGGGCGGCAGTGGGGTGAGTGGACTTTTGTAGTCTGTTGTGGGGTTGTGAACCACTGAGGGCTGCGGCGGGACGAAGCCTCTCCGTCTTTCCTAGGTGTCCGGTTCAACACACAATACACAACCACAGATCCTATGGAGCCGAGTTCAGTGTACCCCATAGCATAATTCTGCCGTCACTAGCCTGCATCTGCGGCGCGGTGGATATTTCGCGCAGTCATTTGTCTGCATTACGGCATGGGAAGACCCAGCCATCGACCTGGTGTAACAATAAATGCCATTCATGCGACAGGCGACGTGTTTCTGTTGATCGACGGTGAAAACTCAGTGATGCTGTGCCCACCGCAATCATAACTGACGATATCGTTGTGTCAGGACAGGAACACGTACGGATCGTGTGATACGGAGCTCCACGTTTAACAATGGCCTTTGAACGGTGTGCTCGGAAACACTTGTGCCTGCACAAGCATTGTATTCTGTCGTCGGATATGCCACAGCTCGCTTCCTACCCTGGATTACATAATGGAGGATCCTGCGGTCTCTATGTTTTGTGATGAGACGTGATCGTCCAATACCAACGGCCTACTCGTTATTTCACCATCTTTCAGCCACTTTCCACAGGTACTCACAACAGTAGTACTCAAACAGCCGACTAGCTTCGCCATTTGAGAGAGCCTCGTTTCCAGCCGCAGAGCCACAACAATGTGCTCTTTGTGAAAACCGCTTACCGGTCTATCAGTGGATTCTCTCATTTGTGGCCCGTATCTTCGCTGTAATAACTGACCATTTGTCTCTCTTCCGATTACATTCTTTCCTTCCTGTGTCACGTACCCGCAACGGTGGCAGGAGGCTTTCAACCTCGCGGTGGGCAATGGTCATAATTGTTTCCCGTTATCAGAGTAAATGTCTGACTATGAAGACATATTTTATTTATCAGTATTGACCACGTACGTAGCTATAAGACCTGACAGGAAAAGTGAACATGCAGATCACAAATATGGAATCAAACGCAGCCACGGAACTCATCATATTATCTTGATGAAATCCACAAGTTGGATTTGTGGAGTACTGTACTTTACTGTACTGACCGGAAAAGCAAAACTCCACATTCTGGTGCTAACGGGCCAATCGCGACCGATTACCCACCGTGTCATCCGCTGCCAGTGACATCAATGGATGCGGTATGGAGAGCAATGAAATCAGCACACCGCTCTCCCGGCCGTTGTTGGTTTTCTTGAGATTGGAGGCACTACTTCGGTTTCAAGTAGTTCCTCAGCTGGCATCACAAGGTTGAATGCACCCCGTACCAGTCCTCTCACCAAGTAAAAACCCCGCAGTACCGTGATTCGATCCCAGGGATTCCGGATAGCTGCCAGACAAGCTGTCCAATGAGCTATTCTGGCAGACATAGTAACTAGCGGCACAAGCACAGGTAACATCACAGGGTTACGTAACTCTATCCTGAATATCTAAATATTCTTCATTCAATGCAGTTTAGTCCCATGCTCCTTATAATTTACAAACGTACAAGATATAATATATAGTCATATAAATGTAGTATACAGAATACATTAGAGAAAATAAATATATAACAATGTTCCATTCTCTCGCATAATTCGTGAGCATATTAAAACTGAGAAAGAAATTTTATCCTCTAATCAGACATACAAAGTCTTTATAATACAAATAAAATATAATCATTGGCTGTAAAATACTATTAATACTATTATGCAGCGTTTACACAATAAAGTACTTTGATGTTACAAAAAGACATTTTAATTCAAATAAATATATTAAATGTATAAAAAAGAGTTGAACTACATATTCTAAGTAAAAAATCGTGCCATCCTATAAGAACTTTATAGGAAAAAACAAAAGAAAGAGACACACTGTACTACTAAATAACAGTAGGTCCATTCGGCAGTATATACCGGTATCGTCAGGCGCATTTTCTCTGGTGTTTCAGCATATATTTGCAACTTCGTTTCTGCAGTGTGTAATTAGAGTCACCCCAAACAAATACTGCTCATCAAGTGATTCGTGCTGCCCACAGTGTTGACGGAACGCACCGGTTTGTTTACTGTCGCAAAGAAAATGATTTTTAAAGAAAATTTTTACGTGCCTATTCGGAAGAGTGGTCCCAACTTCATCTCATCGATATTCGTTTTGTCGATATGCATGAACAGGGACAGTAAAGCAGGAAGAGTAACCAGTACTCCAACAGAGACAGAGCAGCGTTGTTGCCCGGTGCTAGCAGCCAGGGCGTTGCTGTCGCTGGTCGATTACTGGTTATTCTTCGTGTTTTACTGTCGCTGTTAACACATGTAGATTAAACGAATATCGCACTAGAGTAATTCTGGAACGTTCTATCGAATGGGCAAGTAAAATTTCGGTTTAAAGATGATTTTGTTTGTAACAGGAAACAAAATCAATGCTTTACGTCCGACGTTGGGCGACGTATGAAAGACGTGATGAGCAGCATCTGTTACTACTGACTCTATTTACATATTGCCAAAATGAAATTGCAAATATCTGCCGAAGCACCAGAGAAAATGCACTTGACGACACCCCTTAAATACTCTACTAGCCATTAAAATTGCTACACCACGAAGATGACGTGCTACAGACGCGAAATTTAGCCGACAGGAAGAAGATGCTGTGATACGCAAATGATTAGCTTTTCAGAGCATTCACACAAGGTAGGCGCCGGTGCCGACACCTACAACGTGCTGACATGAGGAAAGTTTCCAACCGATTTCTCATACACAAACAGCAGTTGACCGGCGTTGTCTGGTGAAAATTTGTTATGATGCCTCGTGTAAGGAGGAGAAATGCGAACCATCACGTTTCCGACTTCGATAAAGGTTGGATTGTAGCCTATCGCGATTGCGGTTTATCGTATCGCGACATTGCTGCTCGCGTTGGTCGAGATCCAATGACTGTTAGCAGAATATGGAATCGGTCGGTTCAGGAGGCTAATACGGAACGCCGTGCTGGATCCCAACGGCCTGATTAGATTAGCAGTCGAGATGAGAGGCATCTTATCCGCATGTCTGTAACGGATCGTGCAGCCACGTCTCGATCCCTGAGTCAACAGATGGGGGCGTTTGCCAGACAACCATCTGCACGAACAGTTCGACGACGTTTGCAGCAGTATGGACTATCAGCTCGGAGACCATGGCTGCGGTTACCCTTGACGCTGCATCACAGACAGGAACGCGTGCGATGGTGTACTCAACAACGAACCTGGGTGCACGAATGGCAAAACGTCATTTTTTCAGATGAATCCAGGTTCTGTTTACAGCATCATGATGGTAGCATCCGTGTTTGGCGACATCGCGGAGAACGCACATTGGAAGCGTGCATTCGTCATCGCCATTTGGCGTATCACCCGGCGTGATGGTATGGGGTTGCCATTGGTTACACGTCTCGGTCACCTCTTGTTCGGATTGACGGTACTTTGAACAGTGGACGTTACATTTCAGATGTGTTACGACCCGTGGCTCTTCCCTTCATTCGATCCCTGCGAAACCCTACATTTCAGCAAGATAATGCACGATCACATGTTGCAGGTCCTGTACGGGCCTTTCTGGATACAGAAAATGTTCGACTGCTGCCCTGGACAGCACATTCTCCAGATCTCTCACCAATTGAAAATGTCTGGTCAATGGTGGCTGAGCAACTGGCTCGTCACAATACGCCAGTCACTATTCTTGATGAACTGTGGTATCGTGTTGAAGCTGCATGGGCAGCTGTACCTGTACACACCATTCAAGCTCTGTTTGACTCAATGCATAGGAGTATCAAGGCCGTTATTTCGGCCAGAGGTGGTTGTTCTGGGTACTGATTTCTCAGGATCTATGCACCCAAACTGCGTGAAAATGTAATCACGTGTCAGTTCTAGTATAATATATTTGTCCAATGAATACCAGTTTATCATCTGCATTTCTTTCTTGGTGTAGCAATTTTAATGGTTATTAGTGTACTTATACCAACATATAACCAAAACGTAAGATATTCATATGACTATATGGATATAAACTCCCTCTCCTCCATCCTCTCGTTATTGCAACGGGGGTGATGTCACTGACTAGTGTAGATTTGTCTGCATGGGCTCATCCAAACAGTAGAAAATACAATATCTATGGTTAGTAGCTCATTTTTCTTAAATGTGCTTTTGTTCTTTCTTATGGTGGAGTGCAGTTCGTTGTAGGACAATCACCTCATGCTTCTCACTCTAGTGTGCCACCTGCTCAATCTTTGAACTGTTACATCAATGTCCTCCTTAGTTCTTACGTCATGTCTTCGCATTCCTTCTTTGTTTCAAAGACATTTATTGACATTCCTATTCAATGCTTACGAGTTCAGTAAGATAGCTGGCTGAGTCAACAGACCGTACCTTATAGCAGCTACGATCTAGAAATACGTCACAAATGACCTCCTTAGTAAAGGAACCCGAGGCCAGGCAAGAGGCGGAGAAAACCCTACGGTCACATTTTTAATGGTGCGGGGCAGAGTTTCCAGAGAGCAATGGCCGTGCTTCGTTTCGTAAGAGTGGTTGGTGACTTGGAAGCGAGTTACGCCAGGCAGTGAAAGCCGGCGGTCCTTGGCGAGTCCTGCGCCCCGCGCCGCGCTGTTGCACAAGTAGGACACGCCACGCAGCCAGCACGCAGCAGTCGCAGGTGCGTCTGTACAGCGTCGCCCAAACATCGGAATCGCTGACGTTGAGAACAGTCCATTTGCTTCAGCTACCACGTCGACAGTAAGGGTTCACACGAAACGTGAAAGAACATAAGACCAAAGCAAACTATACTTGTACCTGGGGGTGTGCAACACCTAACAAGCATCATACTTTTACACTGTCAGTCCAGCTGAAGAGTATAATTTATCACTTCTTACTGATCGAGCTTACTCTGACATACAAATAAAAAAATACTAAAATTATTGCCCGTAACTTATGGTACATCTGCAAAGTAACGAAAGCACAGAACAACCAGTAAGTTTCAGCTTATATTGAAAAGTGTTCTATCGGTAATTCCAGGGCGTTGTTTTCTGTTCCCTACAATATTAAGATTCCATATCACATAAAATTGTACTCAGTAATAGAATTACTTACAAGAAACTTATCAAGGACTCCGCACTGAAATGTTATCTTTCCTCTCAGGGTGTTGGATGTAGATAGAAGAAAAAAACAACAGCTAGCACACGCAATATGACAATTACATACCAAAGCAGCGTTAAGTTTTTTTTTTTCATTTATTGGCTTTTGGTAAAGGACGACACAGCCATCTCAACAGTGGAATGACGATACGACAGTGTGCTGCGACAATTCAGAATCTTCTTCATGGTCAGGCAATACCCTGGTATGAAGTTACATAGGCTTAAACTTGTCATGTCACGCCATGCACGCGAGTTTCGTGTCAGTTATACCGCTTCTAAAATAATGACAATCCAACACAACACTCAGTCTCCAAGCGGAGAAAATCTCCGACCTGGGCGGGAAGCAAACCTAGGCCCCTTCAGTTAATAATCTGCCGCGCTCACTGCGCAGCTACGGACACGGATCATTATGAACTTGTACATGAATCAATTCAAAACGTAACTACACAGTGTATGCGACATTCATTTCTGTGTAAGCATGCAGTAATTATTGTTACAATCAGTTATAAAGAACAATTAATTTCAATAACTGCTTAACAAATTTTTGTTGATTCTTAAATAAAAACTTTGTTGTGCTTTAATGTCACAAAGAAAACTACTGCTCATAAAAAAATTGATTTTCCTTTTCATAAAACGCCTTTCCCTGTCTCTTTTTTGTGGATACCCGGGCTTAAGCCACGTCTCTCCATAAAGCAAACCGCGGTCAGCTGTCAGCACGACGTAAAACCAAAACACAGCAGCAGACATACTTTTAGTCCATTCAGAGCAGTATTTTGAAGTTTATTGAAACCTATAGGAAGTTTTAATGCGGAGTAATATTTTCTAACCTTACGTAAACATATAACTTATTTTCATACGTAAGGCCCGTTATACTGTGAATATTTCTTAGAACTACAGTCGGTCTCGTGTTCCCGGTGTGCGAAATTTCTGCAAACTGATGTTACGCAGTGCAGTCTACCTCTTAGGTGCGCTTTCTACATTGCAGAAAAGTTGTCACGTTATTAACGGGGAAACTAAAACACATGCATTATAGTCTTTACGATCAAACGTTAAAGATACATATAACTGTGAACTAGATTTTTTTATCGAAGACGTACCCAAAAATTTTCGCAAGGCGATTTTGTTTCCCCACATATCATGAAAGATTGGTTTTAGTGTATTAAGTTAAATAAAAGGTAAAATAACTAATGAGGAGGTACTGAATCGCAATGGGGTAAAAAGTAATTTATTGCGCTATTTGATTAAAAGAAAGGATCGGTTTATGGTACACAACTTGAACCGTCAAGAAATAGTCAGTTTGGTTATGAAAGGAAGGAGGCAAAGGAAGGACTTAAAATTGTAGAGCGAAATCAAGGCTTTTACACAATAAAAAGGTTTAAATGGATGTAGGATATAGCCTAGCCATACACAAATGACGAAGAGTGCACAGGATAGACTGCCTTGGAGAGCTCCATCAAACCAGTCTTCGGACTGCACACCAGAACGGCAACAGGCTACTGGCTGCACGTATTTATCATATATACAGTTTTGCGTGATACTGTGTGAGACTCCACGTTCCCACCTCTAGAAACAGTTCTAATATTACATATAAAGCATTTTTTTGCAAGGGTTCGTTTAAATATGTGTAATGGTTGCTCCCTTCACAGCGCTGTAGTTTAGTGTAGCATAAACAGAAAGGCTAATTTTTGGCGCGCATTTGATTATGCTTCAACAATGTACTTCCTGATATTTTCAATTTTGATGTGAGAAACTTCCTTTCAGCTAAAAACGCAAAGATAAAACACAATAAAACGATGACATTATAAAATAACGAACATCCTAGTCTACTGGAAGATATATTTTCTTGGTAGAACTATAAGAAATATACAACTATTGTCTTACTAACCAGGTGAGTTCCAGAGGTATTTTTACATTTAACTTAATTCACTCAAAACAATATTTCATAATACCTCTCGATACAAAATCACTTTGCAAAAATTTTTTAGTACATCTTCGATGTTAAATCTCTTTCCGAGGTTCAAAGGTATGTACATGATTGCTTGTAAACATGTGAAGACATGTGTTATCGTTTCCCGGCTAGCAACACGTGCCACGTTTCTGCAAAGTGGACCGCGCACCTACGAGGTAGGCAGCACTGCGGAACACCCGCTTGCAGAAATTTCGCACATCGGTAACACAAGACTGAATGACAGTCTAAGACGTATTCACAACATATGGCACCTTACTTATGAAAATAAATTATATCTTTACGAACTCTCGTAGCGTTTGCGTTATATTTTTTTTTATTGTTTCAGTGATATTTTTGCAAGGTTTCTGCGATATTTGTTTTTGTTTTCTGTAAAATCAAATATGTTTTCAACAAGTTTAGGATGAAGGAATTTTTATGCTCTAACTGCTTTTACACTGTTACTCTTTCATATTATTGAGTGAAGAAGTAATATCGCTTCTTCGTTCTAACGCACGAATATTCGCACGCGAATTGTATGACGCCTACCGCAGTAGGCAACCTGAGACACAATTCGCTACAGCTGCTTCGCCAATTCTCCTTCAGTTCCTACATCTGCGACATTCAGCACAGTAGGAATTCGACTCTTACCGTTAATGGTGTAGAGCTCTATCGTTGTTTTCGTATTAACTGCTTCAAAATTTATCTTCAATGCCTTTATAGGTGCAACCATTGCAGATTTCACTTTCAAACAAATCCTGCGCAAAACTGCTTCTTTTGTAGCAACGTAAATCTTTGAAATCAAGCAAACGACAAGAAATTAAAACTGAGCAGTAATTAGATTCATCACTTTTAGAATTACATATTATGGTCTCTGCGCCGCAAGGGAGGAAGTTAAGTAATGGACCGATCTTACAAAAACAATTTAGACCACTGAGCAGTGGCAGCCTCTGGGAACAGAACATTAAATGGGAACGGCACCATTAGTTAAATAATAACATATAGTTCTCCGCAATTCGCAAAACAAAATTTGAGCATGCGACATCTAATTATTAAATGACATCTTGAATATTTTATGAATACAAATTTTCTCATAACTTGTTTAATCTTAATGACTAGCAGTCGTAATGACAAGCAGTCCGCAACTGAGCATTGTAGCAGAGATTGAAAATATCGCTTCTGTTGTAAGTGTTTTAAATAAAAAGAACCTTATAACGGAAGCGATATTTCCAATCTCTGCTAACCTTAACGAATTTCTAATAGACCATCTTAATTGTGCGGCTGGATGCAATAACGGAATCGAACTCCCGAAAATGGATGCACCTCGTCTTCCTCTATAAGAAGGCAATCAGAGGTACTGCACTGCCCTTACAGCACATGACAACTGCTTGATATTAAATATATTGGCTGGCTTTTAAATTTTATTTGTGTTTAATACGATAGTACGAGCGTTCTGCTCAGCTGTGGGTAACCATTGTCGTGAGAATGTCTTCATCTTAAAAACTTTTGTGTATGGATGTAGATTTCGAAAATATCAATTTAAACTAAAACAGATTTGTCTCCTTGTATCTATAAATACATTTTTATTTTTAATCTAAATCATTTTCTTGTGAAATAAATTGAAACTAATCATTCTCGCTCCAAGATTCTGTCTGTGCGATCTAACATATTTCGTTGATGACGTAACATAACCCATAGAATTAACATATGTTCCAAAAATGAGAAAAAGTAAATACCTAACATTCTCTTCACGCTTTAAATCTATAGGTCTGACTTACGAAACGTCTTATTATACAACCTAGGCCGCAGGGGATCTGATTCATGCATACAACATCCGTAATGTTAAATAACAGACAATCTAGGACTCGGTGCGGTGTCGCCCAAATCATGAATCGTTCATTGAATCCCGTTAGTAACGTATGCACCGCTCCATAATGTCCAAGAGCAGAGAACGACTGACAGACACTTTAGTGCAGGTCACTGAATTAAGAAGTGGCTGTTTCAGTAAGTATACTTCGTATTCGACACTGAGGATCCTAGGTAAATGCTGTCGTATTGCCGGCCGATGTGGCCGTGCGGTTAAAGGCGCTGCAGTCTGGAACCGCAAGACCGCTACGGTCGCAGGTTCGAATCCTGCCTCGGGCATGGATGTTTGTGATGTCCTTAGGTTAGTTAGGTTTAACTAGTTCTAAGTTCTAGGGGACTAATGACCTCAGCAGTTGAGTCCCATAGTGCTCAGAGCCATTTGAACCATTTTTTTGCTATCGTATTGATATATCTGTCGCTGTCGGTCACTAGACATGAGGTGCTGTGGGAATTACACCAAACACGTATCATTCCCTAGGTTCTCTGGAAACCGCTTTACCCTTAGATGAGACTGGAAAAAAGCAGTGAGGCGGAGATGTCGTCAGACGTGCCCCAGGACCTTTCTTGTCCTCTCTAAACACAAACGAACTGACGGTTAGCGTGAGTAGCAGTTCGCTTCCGTTCCCTGATTACCCCATAGTGTATGGAGAAGTGTGGTCGTTGTCGAATGTAGGACGATAAAGAAAGAGTTCGACAGAATTTCTATTTCATGTTACGAAAGGCTGGTTACATGTGGATAAATGTAAGTTAATGCAAATGAGTAGGAAAAATAATCCTGTAACTTTCGAGCACAGTACTGGTGGTGCGTTATTTAAGACAGACACTTCAAGTAAATATCTACCTATAATGTCGCAAACTGGCATAAAATGCAACGAGTACGTAAGGTCAGCTATAGGGGAGACGAATGATCAATTTCAGTCTATTTGGGGAATTAGGGAAAGCGTAGATCGATAAAGGAAACCGCATACAGGACACTAGTGCGAGACCTTGAGTACTGGTCGAACGTTTGGTATCCCCTCTACGTCACATTAAAGGTGTGTATACTAAATATAGATTGTATGGCTAAAACTCTGTTTCTCATGACAGGTTCGCATCATGTCCGTTGCTATGATTATTTTTTGTCTGAACGGAGTCCGTTTTTGTGTGGTTATTGTAAACGTAAAAGCACCAACACAGCGTTTTGCGACAATTGATATTCTTCTTTTAAACTACTCCAAATTCCAGTAGCATCTTTTTAATTCCAACGATTGATCACACAGTTCAATAAAAGTTTTGTTTTCATCTGCTGAAATGGTCGAACGTCGTTCTTTTAAAATAAATTGGTTATTAACCCACAATTAATTTTGATATTCAATCTCCTTTTCATTTGGAAAATTTGGCTAAACGTTTCGTTCAAACCTTCGAGGTGATGCACAACTTCTTCAATACCTTCCTCTTCTAAAAATCCCTTTATTGTTGGATAAGTATCTAATTCGTTTCGGTTTCCGCTTAGTCGCCGTCTAATACAGCGTTATTCGTCTTCGATGTAGTACTAGTACCGAATGTCCAGATTAGTAAGTGGAAACGAGAGTTATTAATTTTTCAGTTTTTTTAAATTTCGTAGACCCGTTAATTTACATTGTCTTTTAGTTACTTTCTTGAATGTTACGAAAAAAGTGCTTAATTTTTGCCGAACCCTTGAGTGATCTCCAAGGAAACCCATGGTCCTATATCGAAGCAATTCAGAAGCAAATTGCTAGGATTGTTTCTGGTAGCTTCGACCAACACGGGAATTTTACGAAGATGCTTCGTGAACTCAAGCGGGGATCCATGGACGAAAAATAACGTTCTTTTCGCGAAACACTAACAAGAAAATTTAGAGAAATAGCATTTGTGACGAAATGCAGAAAAATTCTACTTGCACCACCGTACATGTTGCAGATGGAGCTACAAGACAAGAGAAGTCAGTGCTCGAATGGGAGCAGGCAGACAGTCATTTTGCCCCTGAGGGACTCGCGAGTATAACAAGAAAGGGAGTGATTAGCAGTGGAACAAGGTACCCTCTCCGTACATCGTATGACGGCTTATTGAGGATATATGTGGAAGACATGGTTTTAGTACATTCTATTATTGCTCACTCCCTTTAACGATTTATGAACGCTTGGAGCCAGGAGTAAATGAATAGCCTTATTCCTCTGTTTGTGCTTCTTTTTTTGTCGTTACGATTATATAAAATTAATGATGGCAGCAGAGGGATTTCACACGTTATAACACATAATCTCTAATTTTAGCTAGCAACACTTAGTGTGCAGACAGCATCTTTTTCCTCCAACGATCCCCATTCCAGTTCCCTGATCATTTCCGTAATTCTACCATAAGGCCGAAACAGACCGATAACAACCCCTGCAGTACATCACTGAGTTTGTTCGACATGAACCTCCAGCAGGGCTATGAGGTTATTTTGTCAGGCTGTGCCCCACAAATCGTAAGCACTTAAAAAGAAGTCATGGTTTACCACGAAGAGGTGCTAATAAATACTTCTTTATTACAACCGAGTTCAAACTTAAGATTTTAATCAGATATCTTAGTCATTTATGACACAGAAATATTAAAGTTGTGGCGTAAAGTAGCATAAAATTCATCCTACATTGTTACTGTCAAGTGGTAAATTATTGACATAGTATCGTATTGTACTATTTGACAGTAGTGACGTAAGATGAATTTTATGTTATTTAAATCCACTGTTTTAATGTTGCCATTCAAGCTGTTATAAATATTTTTTAAGATACCTCATGATGTTCTGAAGACTGAAACTGGTTGTAAGTGAATAAATATTTATTAGCAGCTCTTGCACTTGTAGGCGCTACAGTCTGGAGCCGAGCGACCGCTCCGGTCGCAGGTTAGAATCCTGCCTCGGGCATGGATGTGTGTGATGTCCTTAGGTTAGTGATGTTTACTTAGTTCTAAGTTCTAGGCGACTGATGACCTCAGAAGTTAAGTCTTATAGTGCTCAGAACCATTTTGCAGTTGTATTATGAATTTTTTAAAGTCTTACTAGATTGCTGCTGAAGTCAATGAGAAAAATGTAGTAATTATTATGGCTCAGTGTTCCTTCGACGACGAGGCTACCAGAGATGGTACTCTAGAACAAACCACACAAGAATCTTTACCCGACTAGCCGACGTGCTTCACGTTCCCAGGATTTTCCCAATATAAACTGCATTTTCTGGTAGTCCTAACTGTATCTTACTTTACGTGTCATTTCGACATCATGTTGCACTATAATGGTATCATAAAGGGAAATGCTACTACCACAGCAAAACAAGGCGAATATGTCCTGGACAGAGTTAGGGATGCAAAAGAAGGGAGCTAGCTTTTCGATTCATTTGGCAACTTGAAAGAAATTTAAATCAAAACATCTTGACATATTCGTGCTTTTTTACTTGATATTATTAGTGACCATATCATGTAATATAATGCCTCTTGTCAAGTAAAGTAAGATGACACATAATGTCACATGTTATAAAATAACACATGACATCATGTCATCCAACACGGCATTTGTCATCTCATGCAATATGGCACAACGTGTCATTAAAGTTTAGGATGCTTGCTTTCCCGCTCTGGGATACTTCCTATTACAGATGCACCCCCACTCTCAGATACTTCCTGTTTTAGGATCCCCCCAGGAATAAATCCACGCCCAGAAATTTTATCCCCCTGAGAAAAAACTTTTTAGTTATTACATGTATACGTTGTTTACTATCACTGTCGAATCTTTTGGATTTTGTACACAGGATCAGGTACTTTAGCCTATAAACTGCAAGATGCAGGTGTTCCTACACTTGCAGCTAAGAGAAATCACTGCGCTGGAGAAATGGGGTTAACTCGTAAAAAAAGGGTGAATAAAATGGTTCAAATGGCTCTAAGCACTATGGGACTTAACATCTGAAGTCATCAGTCCCCTAGACTTAGAACTACTTTAACCTAACTAAGGACATCACACACATCCATGCCCGAGGCAGGATTCGAACCTGCTACCGTAGCAGCAGCGCGGTTCCGGACTGAATCGCCTAGAACCGCTCGGCCACAGCGGCCGGCAAAGGGTGAATATGTCAAGATGTTTTGATTTAAATGTCTTTGAAGCTACAGGATAAGTCGAAAACCTAGGTCCCCCCCCTTTATATCTCTAACTCTGCCTATGACGTTTTTGTCTCTGTTGTGCTATGACATGAGCATTTTTGTTCTGGTTGCCAACTTTTACTCTACCACGATTTTGACATTAGAACGACATAGCTTGGCAGCCGTCGTAGATTTTGTCGACTGATCCGGTACAGGTTTTTTTTATTGTCTTTCGAACCACCTTGCTTATATCGTGGCAACGGATAAAGCTTACACAAAACAACAGGACGACCATTAATTCAGGTATTTGTTATCTTATTACAAAATTTCATTCGATTCGCACAAGTCTCAAACATAGAAGTCTCAAACTCTCAAAAACGTGTTTTTTTGTACGTAAGATCCGAATGAAGTCATAATTTTCAGCGCCACTTTTCAGGTTTATCGTAAGAACACATTTTTTATTTCATTCACTTCAAGCCGTTTTCACGTATTCAACTGATGTAACAACCACTTTTATGTGCTACATTTATCTCAACTTTGACCCATCCAATGTCGACAACGGATAAATACTATTGGGTAAAAAAATCATTTTGACTATCCTTTTATCTACCTTCGTGCAGAGTTTAATCGATTGGTATAGGTTTAAACCATAGGAGTGGCACCTCCTAGAAAAACGTGTTGTTTGCAGGTAATATCCGAATAGTACACATAAAAATGATACTATTAGCTGAGCATTAATTTCAGCCCAACTAAAATTTTTTTCCTAAAGGAATTAATCGATTCGCACAGTTTGCCTGGGTGCCAACTCCGGTTCGTCAATCAAACATCATGTAATATACTGTAACATAGCTACAGTAAGACAGATGTTCGAAAGGTTACACAGATGGCCGCTGTAACGATAACCGCATAGTTATTTGACGCATCGTATTCCAGAGGAATATGAATGAGTTTATGCTTATCCATTACGGATATTTTAGAACCGTGACTGTATATTGAATGTAAATAAGTTATACACAACTGCAACCAGTCACTTTTTTGAATAATAATGCTTTGTTTCATGAACCGGTTTTCGAACCTTTTCAGGTTCATCTTCAGATGGTTTCGGGAGGATCCGAGAAGTTACATCATTACTGGTAGAAGCATAATGCTTGGTGCTGGTTTGCGACAGTATAGGCGGCTTTTTCGGATCTGTCTGCCTCCATTTTGATGTCCAGAACACTTTCACACAAACTATATTAGTTTACACTTTGACAGTGACACTTTTCCAGCATCCAGCATGCAACAGTTGTAAAGCGCATGCTGGATGCTGGAAAAGTGTCACTGTCAAAGTGTAAACTCATATAGTTTGTGTGAAAGTGTTTTGGACATCAAAATGGAGGCAGACAGATCATAAAAAAGCCGCCTATACTGCCGCAAACCAGCACCCAGCATTATGCTTCTACCAGTAATGATGTAACTTCTCGGATCCTCCCGAAACTATCTGAAGATGAACCTGAAAAGGTTCGAAAACCGGTTCATGGAATAAAGCATTATTATTCAAAAAAGTGACTGGTTGCAGTTGTGTATAACTTATTTACATTCAATATGAATGAGTATTTAATACACTTCGTAGTGCACTGCCTAACAGGTTATTCCGATGTGATGATGGGCCACAGACACCGTGACCACCTCACACAGGTAGCGTCTTCTGAAGCGTAGGTGAATTTATTAATAAATGTGTATATTCGCAGGATAACTCATGTGGTAATCGACCACGTCGTGGCAAAGAGGTCGATACTATCTGTTCCACATTGGCCGTAATTCTGGAACCAGCTGCTGGCGGCCTCTGGGTCACCGAGAACTGAGTGGCTATTTTCTCTGCTTAAGGCTATCACGCCAATTGATCAAGTTGACACCAGATTTTAGCCTCTGTTGGTGCCATTTATGACAAACTGGCAACAAACGTATTTTCTCAAGAATAACAGCGTCGACTCATACTCGGGATACAGCAGCCAAGTCAGAAAAACAACTAAGAAAAAGGGGAGGGCGGGGAGAAGGAATCTTCGTTTTTCATCTGCACCAAGTATTAGTGATGTTTCCTTTATCTTCTTTCAGGCAAAAATAGTACTACGAAATTTTCTTTTGGCCGCTTACTTATTTACGAATCACTTGTTAACAGTTTTCTTAAAGCCATATGTTTCGACTGTTTGTAAGATCTCTTGCTGACCTATTAGTGTAATCCCATCGCTAAAAGAGCGTGCCACTTTGAGTTTCAAATTTATTTTTTATTCGTTTTAGTGTAAATACTTACAGCATCTCTATTCATAATAATGGGCAGAACGTCTTGAGGAAAGAGGAAAGATTACTAACGTTTCTTTCAAAAGTCATCAGTTACTTGTGCGCATTTAGATGGTGCGATTAAGATCTCTCACTTTTCATATAAGTCTTCACAGTGGGTTCAGTTACCACAGTTATCTATTGTTTGACCCTCAGTATGGGTACACAACAATAGCGTAAGAAGAGCTAAGTGCAGGGGGACATGATCTAATTTTACAGTTTTGTGTACTGCTTGCAGTAGAGGAACAGTTGGAGACGATGACTGCACCAGCAAGACAATCTATCCTTCACAAAGCAGAATTGGTGAGATAATGGTTTGTGAACAATGAAATTCCTGAAAAGGACTTACTTTCCCGGAGTCCCGACCTGAAGCCAATGGAACGCCTTAGGAATGACTTATAACGTCGACTTCGCTGTAGACCCCGTCACTGCCTTATCTGATCTCGGCTCTTGAGGAAGACTGCGCTGCCATTCCTCTACAGGCATTCACACACCTCACAGAAAGTGTCCCCTGAAGTGTTCCAATCTCATTAAACGAAGGGTTAACACACCCACATTAGTCTTCACTAACAGACGTCCGAATACTTCTGATCTGATAGTGTGTGTGTAAGGTTGTCACGTCACTTTGATTTTTGTATGTCATCGATGTGCTCGTCAGAGAGAGAACAAGTTACGTTGTTGTTAAATTATCTTTGGTCTTGTCATGGCACAGGCTTTGCCTCTGCGCAGTCTGATTCATTCTTAGCAGTGCTGTGTGGATTTGTGACTGTATCTGTTAGATGAAGAAAGGAGCAAGGATGAATATCATTTACTCATTTAAAGGTGAAAGGAATATATTTTGAATAATGTCGTTATTTTTTAAGAGAAGAAGTTTGAGGTAAGACTGCAGCATTGCGCAGGTTGGAATGATTATTGTCAGCTAATTAACTTGCTCGGAGCCGACAGAATGACGACCCCACTTCCCCGAGTCATGGATTCGCATATTAATTGACTAAGCTGTTTGATTTTTGTAGAAATTCTCTGTTGTCACTGTACCTTTTTAAAAATATTGTTCACCTTATTAAGCATAGTATTGTTCAGACTAATGTCATGTGTAAAGATCACGCGAAGTATTACTCAGTCTTTTTGAATGTATATTTGATTCTAAAATCGTTGTCTTGGAATATCATTTCACAGGAATTATGTCTCCCCACCCCACATTTTATCATTTCGCATTACCACATGCAACAGTTTGAATATGTATTTAGAAACATAAATCTAGCTTAGGAGCTGCCTTATTGCTGTTGTGCTTTCGAGAAATCTGTAACAATGTTGTCAAGATGCGAAGTAAGTGGAAATTTTAATTAGGGCCAGATAATAGTTTTACTTCCGTTGCTCATTTGATATAAAGTCAAGCTGCATTCAGATCAGTTACAGTTCAGTTCAGTCGGCCGGTGTCGCCGAGCGGTTGTAGGCGCTTTAGTCTGGAACCACGCGACGGCTGCGGTCGCAGGTTCGAATCCTGCCTCTGGCATGGATGTGTGTGATGTCCTTAGTTTGGTTAGGTTTAAGTAGTTCTAAGTTCTAGGGGACTGATGAGCTTAGATGTTAAGTTCCATAGTGCTCAGAGCCATTTGAACCATTTTGAATTCAGTTCATATTACGTTTTGTAAAGTTGGGTTAAATTTCAGACACGAACCAATATAGAAAGCAACTTAAATATGTTTAAATAAACTATTTATGACAGCATGAATTCGAGTGCGTAAAAACGTGAAACGACAGTTTATTTTCATTTTGTGAAAGTACAGCTTGCATAAATTTCGAACCTGGGAACTTCGAGCATGCTGCTCAATTTAGACGCTACGCCAGAGCTTCTGCTCCCACAAATGTGGGACTGCAAGTTTTTAGAAATTTGTAGCACATGGAGTTATTTAAGAGAGAAATAACTCTGAAAGCATTGCTGCTATTTTTTCTTTGCGGTTGCTTCACTGATTGTAATTTGTAGCACGTTGAAAGAAATAAATACTTCAGATATTCAGAAAACAAACATTTATTTAACAGATTTATGTGATGAGAACGACGTTCACCACACATTGCTGATCATTGGGCTCCGCAGCAGACGACACTCACGTGTTTCCACGTCTACGCGACTACATTGTCAAATGGTTCAAATGGCTCTGAGCACTATGAGACTCAACATCTGAGGTCATCACTCCCCTAGAACTTAGAACTACTTAAACCTAACTAACCTAAGGACATCACACACATCCACGCCCGAGGCAGGATTCGAAACTGAGATCGTAGCGGTCGCGCAGTTCCAGACTGAAGCGCATGGAACCGCTCGGCCACAGCGGCTGGCCCACTACATTGTCAGTTACAATTACAGTGGGCATATCGATATTGGACCTTGAGTCAATTTCTGGTCAGATATATCACGCTTCTTGTGACACCATGTCGATAGTCATGTCCGGATCCACTGTCATCCACTCGTAAAGCTGCTTCACAAGCATCGCGGGACGCCATCAGGCGCTGACTACATGCCCACCAGACAACGGGTCGTAATTTACGGGAACTGTGTGAGCTGTTGGTAGGCATTTGGTGGTACATGCCTCTGGAAACTTAGGAAGAACTTATCAGACCCACGTCACGATGAAACGCTGCTGTTTGCGCTTCAAAGGTGGACAACATTCTGTTAAGCAGGTGATCATAATGCTTTAGCTCGTCACCAGTGGATAAGTAGATGTGTACTTGCGTAATAGGACGAGTTCTTCGCGCATTGCACTGTTAATGACGTTATATCTCTTGAACTATGCGTCGCACAATATTATAATTTTGCATGTACATTCAGGTTTTTTTGTGGAAGCTGTCTGCAAAGCCTGTTGCGAATGGAATTTGTAGTAAATAAGTAAAAAATTGAAACGTCATGACTGATGTTTAAGTTTTACTGTGCGACATTTTAAGCAGAAGCCACGAGGAGCGTTCAATGAGTAATACAATACTTTTTTTCTGAAAGCTGTTTGGTTTTCATCAGGATTTAACTACACCATATTATTCCCCACCCTTCTGACTAGAAAACCTATTTTTCAACATAATCTCCGTTCAATGCGATGGCCTTACGCCACCTTACTCCAAGTTCCTTATGCCCGCAAGCTACCACTCTACTGGTCGACGTCGGAGGCAATGTCTTTCTGCTTAAATAATCTCCCCATCATCCACGTACTGCTTCCCGCGGAGTGCATCTTTCTTTGGGCCAGACAGGTGGAAGCCGGAATGTGCGAGATCCGGGCTGTAGGGTGGGTAAGGAAGAACAATACAATGATGTTTTGAAGGCTCCTCTCGAGTGAGCAGGTTTGTGTTAGGCCTTGCGTTATCAAGCAGAAGAAGAAGTTCATTTTCATTTTTGTGGCTACAAACACGTTGGAGTCGTTTCTTCAATTTCCTGAGGGCAGCACCTTCCAGAGTTGATCGTTACCCCATGAGGGAGGACATAAAACAGAAGAACCTCCCAGATGACCGTCGCCATGACAATACCAGCAGAGGGTGCGGCTTTGAACTTTTTGTTCGCGGGAGAGATGGTGTTGCACAATTCCATGGATTCCCGTTTTGTATCCGGTCTTAAGTGATGAAAAAGTTTCATAGTCTGAGACAACGTCCGACAAAAAGCTGTCACTATCAGCGTCTTAGTGTATAAACAATTTCGCACAGATGGTCCTTCGTTGCTCTTTATGGTCTTCTGTTAGGCGACGAGGAACCCAGCTGGTACATACCTTTGAGTAGCCAAATGATGGACGAGTATGCCAGCACTACCAACAGAGAAGTTCAGTTGTGCAATGACATTTTTGATTGTGATCCGTCGATCACCTCAAATGAGACTGTCCGGACGTTCCAACATTGCCGGAGTGCCGGTCGGCACGCGGGGGATCGTACAGGTTTGCGCAAACTTGTTGCGATAATAACAAACGCCTCGCCCAACGACTCACTGAGCTTTTGTTCACTGCAAGTTCTCTGTAGATATTCTGCAAGCGCCTATGCTCTGTTTTTGCGCACCACCGATACAGACGCCACTTTGAAGGCTACGTAAAGCACCGCCAGCTACGGGAACCTCATGAAACTATAGGAGCTGAGTCGCAATATTTCACGACGTTCCACAGAAAATTGTGTCTTTCTTCAGCCGCAACTGGACGAGAAAAACAATAAGTTGTATTACATATTGTACACCCTTCGTACTTTTTCACGCACCTAAACGCTTATGACGTCAAGACTCCTGAACTATGAGTCTCACAATACTATAATTTTGCAGGTACATTCAATGGTATATGTGGAGACTGTCTGAAAACTATGTTCCGAATAGAGTCTGTAGTGAAAAAACAATAAATTAAAAGGTCGTGGCTGGTGTAGCAGTTTTACTAAACGAAAAGCGAAAATGTAGTAAGCGATAAACTTTTCTTTTCTCATCGTTTTGCTGGGGGTGTAAGCGAGAAGTAGTTTCGTATAGGTTAAAATTCTCTGTAAAGTTTTTTGGAAGTTGCAAAGTACTTTCATCCTCAAATACTAAATGAATGAAGCCCGAATATTTGCGCGACCTTCGATGCGTTGCCCCAAGAGAAAAAAAAATGCTTTCTAACTGCAATATCTTTTCACCTAAGAATATACACTGAATAGCCAAAGGAAGTGGTACACCTGACTAATATCGTACAGGGCCCCGGCGAGTACGCAGAACTGCGGCAACACGACGTGGCATGGACTTGACTAATATCTGAAGTAGTGCTGGAGGGAACTGACACCATGGCTTTTCATAGATCCGTAAGAGTACGAAGCAGTGGAGATCTCTTCTGAACAGCACATTGCAAGGCATCCCAGATATGCTCAATAATGTTCATGTCTGGGGAGTTGGTGGCCAGCAGACGTGTTTAAACTCGGGCGGCACAATTGTACACCACTGAGTTTCTGCGTCCTTATGTGGTCCCTCTTAAGTGATAGTACCATGGCCCCATTTTTCAACAGGATAATGCTTGACCACATATGGTACAGTTGTCTATGACCTCTTTTCGTGATTCTGAAGTACTTTTATGGCCAGAAAGCTGCCCAGATTTGTTCCCGAAAGTGGACAAATACGGAAGTCAACTCCATTCCAGTGCCAGTATGCATGGTTCAGACGGTTCAAATGGCTCTAAGCACTATGGGATTTAACATTTGAGGTCATCAGTCCCCTAGACTTACAGCTACTTAAACCTAACTAACCTAAGGACATCACACACGTCCATGCCCGAGGCAGGTTTCGAACCTGCGACCGTAGCAGCAGTGCGGTCCCGGACTGAAGCGCCTAGAACCGCTCGACGTTCCGGAGCCAGTTTGCATGAAATCAAGAACCAGTAGCAACATTTATGGGCCAGCTTACTTCCGGAGAACATACGTCGGCCTTATGGCACCTTTCCCAAAAGAACGACTGCGTGTATCCAGGCCAGAGGGGGCGCAACGACATACTTACAAATTGGCTCCTACTGCTGAGTTTCTTTTAAATTTGACTCGGTATTGTAAAAACTTAAATAACATCAGTCACTTTCTCAACCCACGATATTTCATCTTGTTTTCTCCTTCTCTTCTGGGTGCTCCACATTTTTGTCAGCTATTGTGCAGAAACGATTTATCAGATAGGATCAGAGGCACTGTAACGTTGTTTGCTGACGGTGCAGTTGTGTAGAGGAAAAAATCGTCAGTGGGCGATCATAATAACTGCAAAAAGGCTTGGCCAGCATTTCCACGCGGTAAAATGATGGCACCTCTTTTGAAACGAGAAAGAACCCTATACTATAAGATTATGGGACTATCACGTACAATTATTTTTGGAGAGGGTGACAGACTTTCCTGAAAGGGTTCTGGGAAAATGTAATGCAACGGTTAAGGAAAATCGTATAAGCTAGTGCGAACAACTGCACAGTTCCAGTGTTTGGATCCTAACAAGTAGGCATGACAACAGACGTGTAATTCAGTGACATGCTGCAAGCTACGTTATAAGTCGGTTTAGCAGATACGAAATGTAACACAAACGCTGGGGGAACGTAATGGAAACCACTGAAAGAAACTGGAAATACTTCTTGCGAAACCCTGTTCAATAAATTAAGGAAAGCCGGCCGAAGTGGCCGAGCGGTTAAAGGCGCTACAGTCTGGAACCGCACGACCGCGACGGTCGCAGGTTCGAATCCTGCCTCGGGCATGGATGTGTGTGATGTCCTTAGGTTAGTTAGGTTTAAGTAGTTCTAAGTTCTAGGGGACTTATGACCCCAGCAGTTGAGTCCCATGGTGCTCAGAGCCATTTGAACCATTTGAAATTAAGGAAAGCTGTATCTGCAGAAAGCCAGCGGCCTTGTCGCAGTGGTAGCACCTGTTCCCGTCATATCCCCGAAGTTAAACGGCGTCGGGCTTGGCTACCACTTGGATGGGTGACCGTCTGGTCTGCCGAGCGCTGTTGGCGAGCTCGGTGCACTCAGCCCTTGTGAGGCAAACTGAGGAGCTACTTAACTGAGAAGTAACGGCACCAGTCATTAAACTGACAACGGCCGGGAGGGCGGGGTGCTGACCACGCGCCCCTCCATATCCGCATCCAGAGACGCATATAGGCTCAGGATGACACGTTAGTATCTTCCGAGACCTGTTCGGATGCAGTTTAGTTATTTCTATTTGAAGAAGACCGAGTGGCCAGTAAGCTGTCATCTACGTATTTCCCGCATAAAACTCATGAGGCATGTGCACGTTCGTTTTTCCCTAGCTCACTACCCGAATGAAACACGAAGGAAAGTCGATAATATAGGTGTGATATACCCTCCTCCATGCTCTGTTCAATAGCTTATGGACTACATGTGCATGTATTTGGGATGGCCTGTCCTAGACACCTCAACCTACATACTGGTGGCATGAACAGAGAAAGTGTGCAGTGAAGGCTATTCTCAAATAGTTTCGTGTTACACACGCGACTCACTCCCGTGGATGCCGACGACCCCTTAGCAAACTATGTCAAGGCGGCAGTAGTCGTAACCGCTACGGAGTAATGCAGGCGCTTGGCTTTCGAGTGTTTCGAGCAATTTTCGTGCTAAACATTAGAATCGAGGCAGCGGCTCATTTCGGGTAGGACGGAGAATTATGCCAACCGCGACCTTGTCGAACGAATCATCATAACACTCACATGAAAGGATTTTCAGAAATCGCAGGTATTTTGCATCAGAATGTCTGGATCGAGATTTGAACATTGGCCCTCTCCGCTGTCAGCCTTGTGTCACAGATCACGCTCATCACGTGTTGTGTAGCCGAGCAGAAGTACCTGAAATTTAAAACGTTTCTTGTGACTGTTTCAGCAGTTGTATTGGTCAATCCAAAAGTTGTTTGTTAAGGCGCTGCACTGAACACTATTTCCATATTAAATAGCTAGATCTAAACCAATCAGCGGTTGCTGTACTCTGTCAACCCTTTTTGTGTTCTTACGTTTTTCCGGTGTTTGCTGTAAGTAACTGCACCCGGCTGGACACCCGAGAGAATTACAAACAGAAAAATTATCCTGAGTTAGGAAAAAACGTTATACCGTGAAAAATTTACCCAGATTCCGTCACCAAGGAAGTCGTCCAGATCAGATTGTGCAGCCAAAACTTTAACTTGGACAGCAGCTATATATTTGTATATTTTTACATTTTGGGGAGCATGGAAGCGAGAGATGGATGCTGAGAAACTGCAGAGTAATCTATACGTCATTCCTATGATGTACGCCCCCCAAGTCTCACAAGAAGAAGACGACCACAGTTACGACATTTAGTTCCTGATGAAACGACGGAGGAAATCTTCGAACGCTTTTTCTCCATCGAACATTGTGTGTCAGGCAAACAGAGAAAATTTCCGTTGTTACTTGACATTCTCGAATCAAACGACATTCGATCTGTTATTTTGAAGTGTGTGGACGAAAGTCCTAGGTCATGAACGTTAAAATTCCTTTATTGACTACTGGTTTCAGTTCATTGACAAGCCATCTTCAGATCAATAAAAATTTATTACTTAACTGAGTGTGTATCAGCAAGCAGGCATTACACATCGACATAACTTGTTGACAAACCTTGCCGAGTCAGCAAGACTCTTCGGAGGAGCGCCTCTGAGGATGTCCAGCGCAGTCCTGGACGAAACGTCAGGAACAGTAGAGTTTCTTGGACCACGACCTCACATCCCGAAAGGTTTACCAGCAGCTATGTCATCCGGTCGTGTAAGCCTACGTTCTATGATAAATTGTTGAGGTGAAAGACTCTCGTTGTCATGCACACACTAAAACAGGGCGTCATGGTTACATAATTTACATCGTTAGCCACAAGTGTCTCCAGTGCTCATATTGCCACACTTGTGTTTAAATGCAGGGTAACTGAAAGTGAAAACTATCATTAGTCCATGTGTTGATGTAAATATGGCCTATCTCTCGCAACACTAGTTACAAAAATGAGGAAGTAGCTGTATTACGGCTGTCGGAGAAGTCATACTCCGGCACCTTTAATGCGACTGCCTCCCGGTTCTTGTAGCTACCATTGCGAGTGATAGGCCATATTTACATAGCATTTAAATACAAATGTGGCAGTATGATTACTGGAGAAATACGCTGATCAGCCAGAACGTTATGACCACCTACCTAACAGCCGTTATGTCCACTTTTCGCACGTATTTGAGCGGCGACGCGTCGTGGCATGGAAGCAATGACGCCTTGGTATATCGCTGGAGTGAGTTCGTAACACATCTGCACATACAAGTCACCTAATTCCCGTAAATTCAGGGGAGGGGTGTATCCCAGACGTGTTCGGTTGGTTTCAGATCTGATGAGTTGGCGGGCCAGCATATCAAGTGGAACTCACCACTGTGTTCCTCGAACCACTCCATCATACTCCTGACATTGTGACATGGCGCATTATTTTGTTGACAAAAGCCACTGCCGTCGGGAAACATGACCGTCAGGAAGGGGTGAATGTGGACTGTAACCAGTGTACGATAGCCCTTGGCCGTCAAGGCGCCTTGCATAAGCTCTGCTGGACCGATCGATGCCCCAGTGAATGTTCCCCAGAGCATAATGGAGCCGCCATCAGCTTGTCTCCGTACCGCAATACAGGTGTCAAGGGCAGTATCCACGGACTGCGACTGTTTCGCGCCCTGTCACCGACATGATTAAGACCGTATCAAGATTCAATGAATTATCAGGCCACGCAACGCTCTGCCACTGCCGATGGCCACGAGCCTATTTCAGTCGTAGTTGCCGATGTCGTGATGTTAACATTGCCAGATGCATGGGTCGCCGCCTGCGGAGGTCCATCGTTAGAAGTGTTCGACGCTCTGTGTATTCACACACACTTGTGCTCTGCCCAGCATTAAAGTCTGATGTTACGTCACAGTTCGCTGCCTGTCCTGTTTTACCAGTCTGCCCACCCTACCACGTCCGGCATCTGATGTGAGGGGTTGCCGCCCAACCCCACGACGTCTGACCGTGCTTTCACCTTGGTTTTACCATGTGTTGAAGACACTCACCACAGCAGTCCTCGAATGTTCGACAAGTCGTGCAGTTTCCGAAATGCTCGTGCCTAGCCTCCTGGCCATGACAATCTGCCCTCGGTCAAAGTCAGATAGCTCGCGCGCCTTCCCCATTCACACACGGACAGCACGCTCAGTGACACAACATGCACCGTGCATATGTCTGACTAGCAGTCGTTCCTCATCAAGTGGCACTACTAACACCTGGACGGGTTTATTTCGACAGTCGTTCGGTGGTCATAGTGTTCTGGCTGTTCAGTGTGTATGCCTAATATTGTGAAGTACGTAACCATGAGATCTATTTTAGTCTGTACACGACAAGAGCGATTCAGGTCAAAAGGTTATGACGATGTGTAATGCCTGCTTGCTGATACACACTGAATTAAGTAAGAATTTTTATTGATCTGAAGATGGCTCGTCAGTGAACTGAAACTAGTAAACAGTAAAGGAATTTTAGCAATCCTGACCTAGGCTTTTTCCACACATTTTAGAGAAAGTTTCAGTCAAGGAGGCAAAGCGCCTTCTTTTGCCTGAAAATTGCAGTTTTCATACTAAAATTAGTTCATCAAAGACAAATGGGCTACAACCATGAAACATGAATTGACCGAAATGTTGAAAGATCATTAAGGAATTAGCTATCAGAAAAACTGTAATTTAACTGATTAAGGAATGTAGGCTTGGATCGAATCCTCTACGTTTCAACTGATAAAATACACCAGTCCCATCAAAAAGGAAAATCACTTGAAAAGAATGGATGAGTACTGATTACCGTATCGAGTGACGCTATATAATCTAAAATACAGGATAAATACAGACAGATGACGCAAAAGATGGGAGAAGTGTATAGCCGAAACAGGAACGTACAGAAGAATAGGAACTTGTAATTTATTATACGTACTACTCATAGTGAAACAAATACATTGTTCTCGTTTCAGATTAATACAACAATTAAACCCTTAAAACAGAGTTGCAGGACACTCATAGCATCGAATTTCAGAGAGTGGAAGCTGTCTATTACATTGCAACTGTCACACTTCAATTTATTTGAGTCGTGCATGGCTCGCCGTACCACCATTTGGTATTTTACACCCTGTTTTAACGTATTTCCATCTCACCACGTTGATTTAAATTACTGCCGTTACTGAGTTGCTGTTTTGCCTGACCGTTATCGGCGCTAGTAGCGCGTATCGATATATCCCCTCTGATAGAATCTTTGCTCGGCTGCTATTACTTCCCGGTTGTCATCTGTCGTTGAATCAGTCGGAACGTGCGAGGAGGAGAGTTCACGGCGGCAGTTCGGGCCGTGAGGTGGGCCCTGGCAGTCAGTTGCAACGCGTCTGGAGAGTAGCCCGGGCCAACCAGTCGCCGGCTTGCAGCAGTAGTGAGCCCTGCGTGGACATCGCCCGCCCGACCGTTGCCGCCACGCATCACTTAAGCCGGGCCTGATTTTTGGTGCATTGTTGGTCGGTCGGTTGGTCCGAGGACATCTCCATGCGTCCTAGTCGACTGGGCCCGCTGGCGGTCTCTGCGCAGTGTCGGAGTCTGTCAGGAGCTGTCCGATCGGTACGAGCATCGTCGATCGCCAACCCAGGACGTGAAGGTTGAGTGATTTTGAGCATTACGTTCTTGGTTCCGGCGTTACTGTTTTGGAGGTTTTCCTGTGAGCAACAACGAGTGAAGTGTTCGAGATAGCCGCCGTCAGTTGGAATTGATCAAATTAATTTACCCATAGTCAAGTGAACCAGTGGAATTTTCTGCCTTGTGGCCGTTAGTGTTCTGATTACCTGCCCTGGCCGCTAACGTAGCTTTTAGGCAGAGTCTTTTCCTCACCTGTTGTTTCTGCCTAACATGGTGTGTAGTTTCGGCAGCTCAGTTCACATACGCGTTTGTTTGGGGATAGTGATACTTGTAATTTTTTGGGGGGCCTTGAATTCTCGTGTACTCCGTCGTCGCAAGCAAGCGGTTGGTCGGTCCGTCCGTGACTGTCCCTTGGTTGGGTTCGCACGAATTAAGTGTAGTTGGACTCGCCACCTGTCTCGCCTAAGTGAACGAGAGCGGACCGATCCACTGGAGATTCCTGAATGCCGTTCTGTTAATTATCCTTTTGGCAGTGTTAATGTTGTTGTAATTTAACTGTATTTTATATTTTTAATTTGTCAAGGTTACTTGTGGGCCTTCAGCCCTGGAAACATGTTCTCCGAGTTTTCTTCAAGTCCAAACATTATCGCCTTCTGCTCTTGAAAGATTATTATAATTCCCTCTAAAAGATTTTACAAGTTATTGTGGGCCTTCCGCCGTTTGTGTGGAAAAAAGGAAATTTTAAAATTACTGTATTGTTTTACCGATTGTTGCAATATATATTTCCTTAATTTGCAGAATTTAACTTTGCGGCCTTCAGCCATCTTATTGCGTTTGTTTATCTCTTTTTGTCCACCTTGTGGGTCATCAGCCCTGTTAGCATCTTAAAGCATTGTGGCCTTCTGCCTTCAGTAATCATCACAGTATGTTTGGAATTTTTAAGATTTAATCCGGCGGCCTTCAGCCGCTCCGCATGCTGATCTCATATGTATACGATTTATCATACTCGTAAATTTAACTGCGCGTCATGTCTTTTCAAAGTTGAACTTATTCTAAAGCATCTGTTTGGAGGCCTTCAGCTGCGAATCAAATTTAATTCTTTCAAAAGTGTATTTGGGAACTAAATGATAATAAATAACAATTGTGAAATGAATCCGACAGCAACTCCCTTGGGCCTTTCCACAATCCTAATTACCTGTTAGCCCTGCGTGATTTAGCGGGCGTTTCATTATTTTTTCACATTTTAATTATTTTGCTTACTTGTAGCTGAATGGTTACTGCAAGAATGAATTTCTGTACCTAGTATCGGCTTCGAACAGGTTGCTTACCTGTGGGATAGTCTGTGAGGTTTACGAGAAGTACGCTTTGGCTTTCCGGATGAACGAACCAATCATATCGCTACCCGCCGCGCTAGGAACGCCGGGTTTGAGTTTTAAATAGACTGCTCTTGTGTTACGCTGTGTAGGGGAAGGACTGTCTGCTGCTGAACGTCGCGTTCAAAAAATGCACATGTGCTATGTGACCTCGTTAATCATTCGCGACGAAGATGAGGTTCATGCTTAACTGTTTTCTTCATTCGCATTGCGAAATTTGTGTAATTAACGTGTGGTGGATATGTCTTCAAAATGTGAATGTCGGTTATCTGTATCTTTGTGAGTGAGTTCATATCAAAGCTCGGTACAGAATCTGCTTGCTATTATTCCTCCAAATGGTAAAACTGTCATTTTAGTCACTCTCTCCATTAGTAAATAGTTATAAATGCTTTGCGATCTATATTGAATCGTACTTGTTCAGTTTTCTTGCACTTTGGCTATCTGTAATGACACGTGTTCTCCAGGCACAAGTAATATCTGTATCAATGTGACTTCTTCGCTGACATCAGATATACGAATTTATATTTAAACTTCCTTTATAATCAGTCTTGTGGTCGTGCATTTTGCTCTTTAGATACATTATACCGATTTGCTGGTACACTATCACTTGAACTGCAAACGTGTTTCTTGGCTACCTCTAGTGGCATAAATTCATGATTTTCTCATTTTACTTTACGTTAACAACAGTCGCAGTAGCTACAAATATTATTGATTTCTATGCATACTTTCAGCAAACAAGGTAGGGCTTGGAGCTGATGCAGGTAGCACAGATTCCAATGCGTGTTCTACAGGAAGCGTTTTCGTGCGATGTTTTATATTTCGTGCATCACTGCAACAAACTACAAGTAGATCCTCATTTCACTCAAGATCGATATAAGCCACTGTTCTTAAACACTTCCATACTCATGAGATGCCATATATAATTGTTCACGTTTCCTTAGATACCATTTCTTTTTGAAACGCGCACCACAAACAGCTGCATTCATAAAGTAAGTATTAACTGCCTAAGTAAATTTACATATATTCTTTCTAATCAGATTGCATTCTTAAATTTGGTTAATGGATCAAAGGTTCGCACATGAGAGGGCATATTCGAATTTGCTTTCACAACGTAATCCGAACTTAAAAATATAGCAGTGATCTTTTAACCTGATAGGTTTATTCCTTAATTGAGATTAAATTCGTTGCAGTATACACTGCAACGAATATATGTAACAAGCTATAGTTGTGTACCGCACCTAGGTTAGCACTCGCACTTCTGTCTTTTGCGGCAGTGCAGCACTATGTGCATGATGCATGGAATACCGTGTCCCGATACAATATGTACTTTAGAAGCCTAAATTGTATTAATATACAAACGTTATTTAGTATGACGAATTCGAATCTCATGGGGAACCTTGTAACGCCTATAGGGTGCGCCCTATGGTTACGAATAAGGGATGCCGTCAGATATGATAGGATTGTCCGAATAGTGAGTAAGAACCAATAAGGAGCCCAATTTCTGGGGGCTTGATAATGCTGGAACACTCTTTGTATCAGGGATATAAATACAAATGCTTGTATGGAGGACCCAGCCTGAGGTAACAGGCTGAGGTCCTGCGCAGTGGACCACAAAAACAAGTAAAGACAATATACACTTGTATACAAGACTTGGGGATGAGACACTTTCGCATGATGTGTCACTGTTAAGTAACACAACTCAAGGACACTTGCACTGTATATAGAAAGGAAAGCTACAGTAAAATACAGAAAACAATGGAAAAAATACGCAATGAGACAAACAGAAATGACATTGTTGTTCAAAGAGAATAAATACGCTGAAGTTAAAGCGATTTATGATGGTCCCCTGGACATTACAAAATGCATGAAATGGTACTTAATAGCATTTGTGACCACTACAGACGACAGTGCATGCTGTGTACATTGCCGCCCCCTCTCCCTTCCCCCGCCCCACGGGTGCTAAGGAGTTCTTGCAGTACGGCGCTCCATTCCCGCACCAGAGCTGTTGCTCCTGCTCTATCATCAAGTACCACTGAGTGTTTAAGTTTTGCAGAGCAGTGTAATTGGCAGCCAGTCTGAAGGCCGTGAGGATGCATTGCCTCCATTGGCAGCAGGTCTGAAGGCTGTGAGGATGCAGCGCTTCCATTGGACTTTTCTGGTAAAAGGCTAGTGCCCTCTTCTGGGGAGGAAGTTTTTAACACTTCAGACCTTCGCAATAAGAGAATAACAACCGGATGAATGAATGAGAAAACGACCCAAGTGTGAAATTAAGGATACACAACTTGAGATTCTGGGTCGGGCAAAAGCAGCAACCTGGAATGTAAGAGGTCTAGGTAATAAATGAATCTAAGTGTAAATAATACTAAAAGAAACTCTGATATTATGGTCATGAGGGAAACCAAAAAAATTGAAGAGTTCTGTGAGATTATACGATTTTATAGAATGGTGTTCCTGAAAATAGAAGAGCCTGCTATAGAATAGCAATTTCAATAAATAGTAAATGGAAAAATAAGCTGATAAGTTTTAACCACATAAATGAAATCTCTCGAAATGGAATCGGGAGTAAGACACCGAGAGATTGATTCTCAACTTTATTTATCAATTGTGCATAAGAGAACGTAATGAGAGAAGGGAGGAAATCCATCACTACTAATGGTGCTGAACTGGGAAGAAACCAAAATAAAATCACCATAGATTGTCTAGCTTTCGCAGATGACATGGCATTAACTACTGACTCACTGGATAGCGCCAAAGAACAAATAACAGACAAAATAGGACTAAAAATATGATTTGGAAAAACGAACTCCATAGCAAGTATCAGAGATTCCTCCATCCCCTCCCAAATCTTAAAATTCATAACAACACAATATCTAAACCAGTTTTAAATACCTACGAGAATGGATAACAAGCAATACAAAAGAAAAGATAGCCACGGAAAACGGAGTACATTCCAAATGACAAAAAACATATGGAACTAAAAATCTTTGTTCTGGAACATAAAACTTTTATTAAACAACGGTAAGGTCTGAAACTCTGTACGCAGCAAAAACACTTAAACTAACAAGATATGAGGATCTTGAAAAAATAGAAAAAGTAGAAAGATGCAATCTCAGGAAAAGTAACAAGTCACTGAACATCTACAAATCCAAATCCACTGGGTTCGCTGAAACTGACGAAGATATGAAGAACACTGGAATTAGAATGGATATAGTAGGTACCAGAATTCCTTTTACATAAGTGACACAAAGCCAGGAATTCGGGAAAGAAAGAGGTCTTCAAACGGAAGGAAATGTGCCAACAAAGAAAAGGAACGACAGTCTACAAGGATGAAGGACGTCTAAGAGCAACTAAAATTAAACACAAAGAAGCGAAACTGAAGCGGATTTATAGTACCGTCCAAAAGGGTTATTCAAATAAATAAATAAATGAAAGAAATGTCACATGCTACTTTAAAATAAACAGATCTCACAGTCATAGGTGTTGTCCCCCACAAGAAGGCAGGAAAGAAGAGATGGAAAAAATTTCAAAGCCCCGCAAAAGAAGTGGAAAAAATAAATAAGAAATGGCTTCAAATGGCTCTGAGCACTATGGGACTTAACATCTATGGTCATCAGTCCCCTAGAACTTAGAACTACTTAAACCTAACTAACCTAAGGACAGCACACAACACCCAGTCATCACGAGGCAGAGAGAAAACAAGAAATCTCATGCTATAGTACGTAGAGATCTAAATGCAAGAACTGGTAATCAACCGATGCTAGAAGTCCCCGTCAGTTTTGGGGAACAAGAAATTAATGACAATGGACCAGAGCTAAGGCAGTTTGCGATTTATTGTCAACTTAAAATATGCAGCTCATTCTTCAGGAAAAAGGATATATAAATATACATGGTCTGCTCGAGTCTTAAAACACACAATAGATTATTTTATTATAAACTCACAAATCAGAAATCAAGTGCAAGAAGCAAGAGCTTACAGGGGGAAGGTATATATTCAGACCATTTCCTGATAGTAGAATCTGTAACATTAATAATCAAATGGAGTAAATTCTGTAAAAAGAAACCCAGTTTTTCAGAGGAAGTATTCAAATAAATTTACTGCAAGAGAACAGCAACAGAAAACTACTAACAGAATTTAAAGCAGTCTCTATTACGTACCCCGACAGCTGATAATATAGAGAATGAGTGGAATCACATTAAAGACTGTATACAGAAAGCAGCACCTGAACCATTTGGAAGAAGGAAAAATTAAGGATAAAATTATTGATGATGATATGAAACTCAGAGACAGAGGAATCTGTGAAAGAAAAACAGAAAGCATATGAATCTGTACTATAAAACATAACACAAGAAGTAGGACAGCAGTACAAAAACTAATTAAATCACACTAGACAAATAATAAGAAAAGCACAGTATGATTCTTGGGATAAACTGATTACAAATATTTAATATGACTTACATGGATGGCTGAATTAGCCTATAAAACGTTGAAATTTTTAAATCAGTTGGAAAAGACAACACTGTAATTAACGTAATCATGTAATCAATAAACAATAAGGGATAAAACATTAGTGAAAATTTGTGATATAACGAAACTACTGCAAAAAATTTTAATATGCGAATGACCAATACAATACCAATATAATAAAACAGTTGACTCACTAACATTAGACGAGTTCCAACAGCTTTTAAAGAGTGTAAAAAATTATAAAATGTGAGGTCCAGATAGAATAAATATCGATCTTTGAGTTAAGGCTTTTACATTATTCAGTGAACACTGACTGAGTTATAAAAGCCCTGATGACTCTAAGACTGCAGAGGTAATTTTTGTTTTTAAAAAAGGATAAGGAAATGTAATGACATAGGTGTAAGTCTTTCAAATGCAGTATACAAAATTTACTCAAAATCGTTAAATAATCACTTGAGATCAATAGCAAATATGTTCCTTGGAGAAGAACAAAGTGAATTTAGAAAGGGAGGCTCCCCAAATGATAATATCAAGCATTAAAAGAATTCTAGAGAAACGATGTGAAGTAAATCTAGAAACGCATGTTGCTTTTTTTTTATTCGCTCATGACAAACAGGCTATGAACAATAACGGAAGAAAGACAATATCCTTCACATCTTATATAGACAAGGAAAAACTTATAAAATGGTTCAAAAATAGCATAGGCGGCTCCAAAATACAACACACAATAATAAAAGGCGTCTGGAAAGGATGTATCTTGTATACAAATGAAAGAAGTCAAGCATGTGAACACAATGCTTTTGACAGACGACGCAATTATAACACTGAATATGGAAACAAATTTACAACATTCAGTATACAGACACTGCTATAATCTGAAAATATCCACCACTAAAATTAAAATTACTATGGAAAACATCCAGTCCGATGAAAAATTGTTACTGAAGACAAGACACGGAACAAGTCCACAGTTTTAGATATTTAAATAATTATAATGATGTACAGAATAAAACTAAATTTCAGCACGTATGTGGAGCTATAAACAAAATAGGAAAGACACAAAGTTAAAGTTTACAAAAAAATGACTGTGCCTGTCTTGCTGGACTGAATAAAAGAAACACAAAAGGAGCATACACTCGGCTAAAATGATATTTGAAGTTATGTAGAAGGTTCCCCAAAGAGTAATCTTATGAGAAATGTTAATATACTGGAAGAATTAGGAAATTTAACTTAAACGACAAAGTGGAAAAATATAGGGACGAATGGAGCCAACATTTTAAACATGTGGAACGGGGTAGAATTCCAGTCCTCAGGAAAAGGAGACGTTGGAAGACTGAGAAAAAGATGGGCCTATCGTAAAAACAAGCCTGGTACGGGAAAATGTCGGTAGTGGCTTTGTGACAGTCGTGTATAATATTATGTGTAGCTTTAGTGCTATTCATGAGAACTGCCACATTAAACAATGTCCTCTTGTTACGGAGGAACGCCCTGAAAATGCCCCGAAGGAAGCTTTGTCGATATCGAGTTCGTATTCGCAGAATTACCAGGCGGCGCATGAAGAAGAGAAAGGTAACGAAATAGGGTCGCAAATTTAACATAGCTATTGCCTCATGCTCGGTAAGCGATGAGTCAACTTTGTGCTGTGAACGAACAGTGCAACTCGTTGCATGCTAGGTCCCATTAAACACTTGCAACTTGTCTCAGATCTTCACATTCTTAGTGTACTTGTTGGCACGTTCCTTTTAGTTGTGTTCAGAGTCTGTTCATGTTGGTCACCAGAAAGCAATGGTATGCCGACTGTCGTCTGCAAAACCACATACACCTTTAGATAGCGGAACGTTCGACGAATAGGATGGTGAAAGGCGTAAACTTCAAGAAATCTTTGGCGCTGTAGGCATGATGTGACACAGCGTACTCTAAATGAAAATTTTTGGCAAAAAGAGGCTGAGCGAGAGGTAAAGGTTCAGCTTCTGCAGCATACTTTGGTAGCGCTTGGCACTGACTGTAAACATCAGTGATGAAATTCACTGGTGTCCCATAATGACCTCGTCCTTGCTCAAGGAACCACTTCAGAGTTCACCTGAAAGGGATACAGTGAAAAATTAAAAAAATAGTGCCCGTACCCATTGTTACCCTTCTCGACCGCTTGTAACTAGAAGACTCGAGATAGCTACCTGTGGAAAAGAACATACTGCGAAAAGCTGTAAGCATTTACCAGTTGATAGCAGTTCACAATTTACACAAAATCTCTCTACAATCCTCGAATTCGTCTGTGGACGACTAACACAAGCATAACTCAAACAACGTCTGAACAGGCTTCAGCAAACACCGACGGGACCGACTGACCAATGTGTCATTCTAAGCCGACAGGCGTCACTGGACGCGGATATGGGGGGGAGGTATGGTCAACACACCATTCTTGCGGCCGCTGTCAGCTTTCGTGACCGGAGGTTTCGTGACCGGAGGCGCCATTTCTCAATCAAGCAGCTTCTCAATTGGCTTCACAACGACTGAGTGCACTCCGCTCGGCAGATCCACACGGCCACCCACTGCTAGCCAACCCTGACAGTGCATAACTTCGGTGATCTGATGGGAATTGGTGTTACCACTGTGGCAAGGCCGTTGGCATTACACCGAGGTGACAGAAATCTTAGGATAGCGCCTAATATCCTGTCGGAACTCCTTTTGTCAGGCGTAGTATAGAAACTCGACGTGGCATGGACTCAACAAGTCGTTGGAAATCCTTGAAGAAGTATTGAGCTACGCTGCTTCTGTAACCGTCCGTAATTGGGGAAGTGTATCTGGTATAGAATTTTCTGCACAATGTGGCCTCTCGATTATATCCCACAAATGTATGGTGGGATTCATGTCGGACGATACGGGTGGCCAAATCATTCGCTCGAACAGAGCAGAATATTCTTCGGTTCAGTAGCGAACAGTTGTGGCCCAATGACTGGCGCACTGACATCCATAAAAATTTCATCTTTGTTTGGGAACATGAATGGCTGCAAATGGTCTCCAAGCAGCCGAACATGTCCAGGCAATGATCGGTAAAGTTGGCCAAGATGACCCAGTCTAATCCAAGCAAACATAGGCCACTCCGTTATGAAGCCACCATCAGCTTGCGCAGTGCCTTGTTTACAACTGAGATCGGTTGCTTCGTAAGGTCTGCTCACATTCGAACTCTACCAGCAGATCTTACCAACTGGAATCGGGACTCACCTGACCACGCCGCAGTTTTTCAATCTTCTAGGGTCCAATTGATGTGGTCACGAGCCCGGGAGAGGTGCTGCAGACACCGTCGTGCTGTTAGCAAAGGCACTCGCGTCCATCGTCTGCTGCCACAGCCCATTAATGGCAAATTTCACGGTCCTAACGGATACTTTCGTCATACGTCCCACATTTCTTTCATGCATTGTTACTTGTCTGTCAGCACTAACAATTCTACGCAAACGCCGCTGCTCAAGGTCGTTAAGTGAAGGCCGTCGGCCAATGTGTTGTCCGTGATGAGAGGTAATACCTGAAATATGGTACTCTCAGCACATTCTTGACGCTATGGGTCGCGGAATATTGAACTCCCTAACGATTGCCGAAATGGAATGTCACACGCGTCCAGCTCCGACTACCATTCCTCGTTCAAAGCCTGTTGATTTCCGTTGTGATGCCATAACCACGTCGAAAACCTTTTCACATGAATCACCTGAGTACGAACAAATAACAGCTCCACAAATGCACTCTCCTTTAAACCTCATGTACGCTCTACTACCGCTATTGCTATCTCGGGACTTCTGTCACTGTGTAAGCATACCAGACAAAAGTTAATCATTCCCAGGAAATATCACGCTAAAATCTTTAAACCTCGCTTCTAGCCTTATTAATTGCCTCTGTTCGGCGATGAAGAGGGTCTCTTCGGGTATGGCATATCCATCTGAAACCACTCTTTTGGTGGCTATATCCCGCAGCATTACTAGTTTCGGGGATACTGATAGCAACTTTAAAACTGCTGTTACAAACAGTCCCAGACCCAGACACTTTCCGTGTAATTAAGATCAAGTGATTTTTGCGGAAAAGCCGAGGTGCAATATAGTGCAGAAGTGCATGTCGATCCAGGACAGTATTCGTACAGCCCTGTGAGCACATGTTGCTGTCGTCTTGTAAGACGAGAATTCCCACAGTATACATTTGAGCATCGATGTGTTACATTAATCAGGGTTCATGTTCACACTAACCTGAAACGATAACCTGAGTCATAGTATGAATATCAACACAAAAACATCACAGAACCACCTCTGGCCTGAAGTATACCATTTACACACAGCAGGTTATACTCCTCATTTGGCCTTAGAAGCATCCGACATCTTGCCGCTTGAACTAAGAGCTTTTTTTGAAGGACCTCTCTCCAGATGTCCATTTCGTGCAACTCCTTTCGCAATATTCGCTCGCAAACTGTTTCAGATGGACCTGCAGTGGCAGCTCATGATAAATTTTACAACTATGCTACAATATGGTGGCCTGTAGGGGTAGTAATTGTAACTAAATTGAATATATCAATGTTACATATACGAGGGTAAGTCAATTATTATCCTCAATTTTGTTATATTTTTGTTTATTTTGGTAGGACTGTCGTTCTACGTTTATGACGCAAGCTTTGTTATATCTTTGCAATTTTCAAGCTGCTAGGTTAGTTTCGTTATCGCTGCCGTGCTTTTAATTATGACTGCTCCGAGTCTATTTGCACCAAAGAAGAGCAACGTTCAGTGTTACGTTTTTTGTGGTCGGAAGGCGTATCAGGGGCCGAAATTCATCGAAGACTTTCGGTACAATACGGGAACAGTGTTTTGCCACAACGGGACGTCTACGAATGGATTGAAAAATTCCGAAATGGTCGCACAACTGTTACCCACGATGAAAGAGCCGGACGACCGTTTAGCGCCACAAATGAAGAAACCATTGAGCGTTCACGTAAAATGATTCTCTTAGACAGACGATTAACTATTGACGAAGTGGCACATCATCTGTAAATTAGTCACGGTTCTGCCTACGAAATCATACACAACAGACTTGGGTTTCATAAAGTTTGTGCAAAATGGGTCCCAAAACAACTCACACAGTTGCATTAACAAACACGCTTGTTTATCTGCAAAAAACATTTGGATCGTTATAGTAACGAAGGGGACAACTTCTTAGACAGTATCATTACTGGTGACGAAACATCGATCCATCATTACGAGCCGAAGAGTAAACGGTAAAGTATGGAATGGAAACATCCAAATTTGCCGTGAAAGAAAAAGTTCAAGACCCAACCGTCCGCAGGAAAACGGATGTTTACGGTTTTTTGGGACCCACAAGGTCCAATGCTGGAACATATTGGGGAAAGGGGCACAACAATAAACAGTGTACGTTACAGTGAGGTGCTTACTGCCACGCTAAAGCCTGCAATTCGAAGCAAACGCCGAGGATTGCTGTCAAAAGGTGTGTTGTTGCAAGACAATGCCCGTACGCAAACAGCAGCCCACACTGCTGAAACGCTCCAGAAACTCAAATTGGAAGTACTGGATCATCCTCCAGATAGTCCCGATCTTGCCCCTTCTGGCCATCACTTGCTTGGTCCACTCAAACAGGCAGTAAGGGGCCGTCGATATGCCTCGGACGAAGCAGTGAAAGAAGCGGTGCATTCCTGGCTCGGAGCTCAACCGAGAATCTTCTCTTCTGAGGGCGTCAGGAAGCTCGTACAACGATGGACCAAGTGCGTTGAAAAGCAACGAGGGTATAGAAGCCGGCCGCGATGACCGAGCGATTCTAGGAGCTTCAGTCCAGAACTACGCGGCTGCTACGGGCGCAGGTTCGAATCCTGCCTCGGGCATGGATGTGTGTGATTTCCATAGGTTAGTTAGGTTTTAGTAGTTCTAAGTTTAGGGGACTGATGACCTCAGATGTTAAGTCCCATAGTGCTTAGAGCCATTTGAGCCATTTGAAGACTATAGAAAAATGATGTTCTTTAAGTTTCCTACTTGATTACAATAAAATTTTATAACTACTTTGCGGATAATAATTGACTTACCCTCGTACAACCTGATTTAAATATACACTGACGGAAAAAAGTAACACCAAGAAGGAGTCGTGCAACGTAAACCAAAGTTTTTAGGTAGGCGTGTTTCTACACCGGATAGATCAAGTCTATTCAAATTTTGCGCCAGTCGTATCTTATACGCCACTTTGAGGATGCAAATTAGTCGTGAGAGATAGTTACTTTTGAGATTGGCCTTAGCGAGCTGATGTTAGTCATAAGTGCCTTTAAGGCGACAAAGATGTAATTATCAACACCTCACTGAGTATGAACGAGGTCGTGTAATAGAGCCAAGAGAAGCTCGATTTTCCTTTTGCGATACTGCGGAAAGACTTTACAGGAACGTAATCACTGCAAATGACTGCTGGTAGCGGCAGTCACGAGAACGTATGGTCGCAAGAAGACCGGTCTCCGGACGGCCACGTGGCACTACTAACAAGGGAACCTCCCCATCGCACCACCTCAGATTTAGTTATAAGTTGGCACAGTGGATAGGCCTTGAAAAACTGAACACAGATCAATCGAGAAAACAGGAAGAAGTTGTGTGGAACTGTGAAAAAAATAAGAAAATATACAAACTGAGTAGTCCATGTGCAAGATAGGCAACATCAAGGATAGGGTGAACTCAGGGACGCCCTGGTCCCGTGGTTAGCGTGAGCAGCTGCGGAACGAGGGGTCCTTGGTTCAAGACTTCCCTCGAGTGCAAAGTTTATTTTCTTTATTTTTGCATGATCTGTCCGTTTGTTCATTGACGTCCCTGTTCACTGTAATAAGTTAAGTGTCTGTGTTTTGCTACCGCACCGCAAAACCGTGCGAGTAGTAGACGAAAGGACGTGCCTCTCGAATGGGAACCAAAAACATTTGATCGCGAGGTCATAGGTCAACCGATTCCTCCACAGGAAAACGGGTCTGATATATTCTATGCGACACTGGTGACGGCATGTGCGTCACATGACAGGAATATGTTGTCGACCCACCTAACTTGTAAACTTGGCGAATGGGTAAAGAGATTCTTCTACCTTGCCCGATTTAGGTTTCCTTGTGGATGTGATAATCACTCCCAAAAAAGTGATGAAAATATAAGAGTTTGTCACATAAACTGCAACAAATGAATGCAACAGTTTCACAGTCGCACAGTTTTCCCTGTGCTCTGTCAAAACATATGTTTTTAACGTTTTCAAATTTTTCCGTGCGTAGGCCGTCAAATCCTGCATATGTCCAAGCAAATCTGAACATGTCCTGGAATTTTGGAGAGTAAAGTTGATTATATAAAAAAATTAAACTCCTCACTCGAGGGAAGATTTGAACCAAGGACCTCCCGTCCCGCAGCTGCTCACGCTAACCACGGAACCACGGTGCTCCTAAGCCCACACTACCCTCGATGTTGAATATGTTGCACATGGACTACTCAGTTTGTATATTTTGCTTATTTTTTTCATAGTTCCACACAATTTCTTCTTGTTTTCTCGATTGATCTGTGTTCTGTTTTTCAAGGCCTATCCACTGTGCCAACTTATAACTAAATCTGAGGTGGTGCGATGGGGAGGTTTCCTTATGAGTGGGAACACGATCGTGTTCGACGAATGGCCTTGGAGTGTCGTACTGCATCTGCAGCAACAATTGGAGCAGCAGTTGGCACCACAGTGATACAATGAAATGTTACAAATAGGTTACTTCAAGGACAACCCTGAGACAGACGTCCTGTAGAGAGCATTCTACTTACCTCAAACTACTGCCATTTTGGACTTCAGCGGTATCAAACGAGAGCTCATTGGAGGGCAGGGTGGAGATCTGTTATATTTTGATGATACAAGCTGTTTCTGCCTTGGTGGCAGTGATGGCCATGTGTTGGTTAGAAGGACGATAGTTGAGGGCCTACAAGCAACCTGTCTGAGGGCTAGAAACACTGCATCTACAACTTGGGGTACAATTTCGTATTAAGGCAGGAGCACTCTCGTGGTTATCTCACACATCCTTACTGCAAATCTGACACCAGTCTGGTCATTCGATCTGTTCTGTTGCTATTCATAGACAGTAACGAAGAGAGTCTTTTCCAACACGATAACGCCTGTCCACGTACAGCTGTTGTAACCCAGCACGCTCTACAGGTTGTCAACGTGTTGCCTTGGCCTGCTCGATAACCAGAGATGTCTCCTGTCGAGCTCATATGGGTCATCATCGGATGACAGTTCGTGCGACATCCGCAAATAGTATTAACCGTCTCTGTATTCACCTACCCAGTACAGCAGACATGGAACTCCATCCCACACACTCACATCCGGCACCTGTACAGCACAATCCATGCGTCTTTGCATACTCTCATTCAACATTCAGGCAGTTACACCAGTTATTAATGTACCAGTATTTCACATTTGCAAAGGCTTATCTGGTGCCTACATTAACCTGTGATCTTGTAATGTTACTCACTTAAACCTGTTACCTAGACAAATGTATGCCCGAAATGTCATAACTCTAAATTAATTATTTTTTGATGCTGCGATTTTTTCCCATCGGTATATTTAAATTGTTTAATTAAGAATTTAACATTGCGAGGGATAAAATAAAATGAACAAAAATCGTGTTAGCAGCGGCAATCGTATCCGAGCCGACGAACTGTGTCAGTGTGCTCGACCACTCAGCCATGGCGCCGTTAAGCCAATTGCTTCACTAAATCCTTCATACTCTACATTTGTATGATACGTTACACTCACTCACAAAGAAAAATCTGACGTGCTACTGTGAGTAACTTAGCACTCAATAGTGTCTCAAGGGATGATGTCACATCAAAGCATGCGCAGTCGAAAGCAGATAGTCCCTTCTCTGAGTTGATCGTAGACCGGCTGGTCATTTCAGTACTCGATACTGGCTTTTAGTTATCACGCAGAGAGGGCCACAAAATATGTTTTTGTCTGGTTTCTTTCCCATACCAGCATGCATTCGAAGAGAAATGGCGTAGATTTTGAGTGATTTCCGGCTCGCATTTGAAGAGGAATGGCACAATTTTCGTGCAAAAAATGGTTCAGATGGCTCTAAGCACTATGGGACTTAACATCTGAGGTCATCAATCCCCTAGACTTAGAACTAGTTAAACGTAACTAACCTAAGGACATCACACACATCCATGCCCGAGGCAGGATTCGAAACTGCCACTGAGGCAGCAGTGCGTTTCCGAACTGAAGCGCCTAGAACCACTCCGTCACAGAGGCCGGCATTTTCATGCAAAATTTACAATGTGCTGTAGCACATTAGCACATGATCACCGGCCGCCGTTGTGGACCTGCATTCAGTGACAGCTACAAGTCCTTATTTCAGACCAGTTGCCATTGACAAGGTGTAACATTTGTCTGCCGTTCCTGTAGGTTATTTTTAAGATCACTGTTCTTAAGCTGTATTACATGGCTGCGAGAAATACATCCTTCCTTGCTGGCACTTTGGTTAGTTTGCACTGATACTTCACAAAAACGAACACGTTCGTTCATGGTGTGATAATAGTACATCCGGACAAGACAGGTCATATCTATCATTCTGTCTAGTCTCCGTGTCAACCCATTTTATTGCGCCGATTCCATGCAACCGACCGGCACTGGACACCACTTTACTACCGAGACTCCCGTCAGTTCTGGAGGATCACAGTCGCCTGGTGATCTTCCTTTGCCACTGTCATCAGTTATGTCACGCACAATCGGTTTGTGAATCGTGTAAACCTTGTTCTGTGTGTTATTGAGTTATAACTGCTTGCGTATAGTATTCTCCGACCGCCTAAAAACCACACGCAGGCTAGTCGGTGTATCAGGTCAACAGTCTTCAATCCGCCGGGCAGATTCGATCCAGATCTAGCTCATCTCCAGTCTCGCAAGCTAACACTATACGGACATGGCTGCTTTGTCAACAACTGCTTGAAGAAAGCAGAAGTGGAATCCGTGGCAGGAAGTATATTTGTCTGCCACAATCATGATACAATGGAGAGATCATCATGACACTTTTTCAGTTATAGGCCACATGTAGAGGGCAAAAACTGTAGAGGAAGACAGAGATCGGGATACATCCAGCAAGTAATTCAGGACGTAGGATGCAAGTGCTACTTTGAGATTATCTCAAAGTAGCACTTGGCACAGGAGAAGAATTCGTGGCGGGCGGCATCAAATCAGTGATAAGATTGAAGACTTAAAAAAAAAATCATACTGCGGCTCATTCTGGGTTTCGGGTGGGAAGAACTGCCACTTACAGCAGGCCGGGGTGGCCGAGTGGTTCTAGCGCTTCAGTATGGAACCGTCGCAGGTTCGAATCCTGCCTCGGGCATGGATGTGTGTGATGTCCTTAGGTTAGTTAGGTTTAAGTAGTTCTAAGTTTTAGTGGACTGATGACCTCAGATGATAAGTCCCGTAGTGCTCAGAGCCATTTGAACCATCTGCCACTTAGAGGGCTCCATAAAAATTCACTTGATACGTTCTTTAAAATAGCCTCACAAATTGAATGCCTACCATCGACCGTCCAGAGGTAAATTCGAGCGACTCATAGTGCTGCTGAAACAATCTGATAAATTTCGTCTTTATATTTAGATTAGTGCTGTTTGAGCAAAATAATAAACTTCAAATAAAACCAACAAAAAAGGCAATCCAGCATTTAAATGTACAAAAAATCAAATAAAAAACAGCTTGTAAACGCTCAGGATGAAAAACTCAGGCTTCCTTAGAATGCATCCGAATATTCGCTGACCAGTGTCATGAAATTCTTTAACCAATCACACAAGAATTCTTCGAATAGTCACGTGTTTGTTATCAGCCGACAGCGTGGCACATTTCCATCTATATCTACATCTCCACTACGCAGGTCACATTTCAGTGTGTAGCGGATGGTGCTTTTGGTGCGATCATCAATTTCCCCGTCCCTGTTCCATTCGTGTCTTCATGCTTGGGAACAACGACTGTCGGTGAAGCTCCGCATGATACTTCCATATGAGCTCTAACTTCTCTGACTTCCATCATCTTTACGCCAGTGACTGTTATAGGTTTTTTATTACACTATTGTAGTTTCGGCCTTAGGGCATTATCAAGTGCTGATATTATGGCTTTAAGCCATGTCAACTTAATGTAAGCTGACACATTTGTATGTCGTTGTCAATCTTGTTAAATACCTATAACAGTCACTGGCGTAAAGACGATGTCCTTCAAAAAGTTTTGTATGACTGTGAATCCCAGCTACACCAAGTATATTCTCTGACTTCCTCCTGGGGATCATTTCACGAATCATATGTGGTAGGAAGTAATGTGTTGTCCGACTCTTCTTCGAACGTATGCCCTTGGAATTTCAGTAGTAAACGACTTGCTTTCTCCGTAATGCTGCAAAAGCGTGGGGCCCTTCGACCTCGTCCTCCGGTTCGGCGGCGCTTCATACAACAATGTGTCGGGAAACGAGAAAGAAAGAAACGCCAGAGGTTGGAAGTTCATATGAGATGTAATGTGGGATAACGAAGTCAGATTGGCCCCAAATTTCACTAAAATTCCTCCCAGCCCAATCGCGGACGTATCACACAATAGGAAGATAGTCACACCCCCTCTTACACATATTTCCGCCCTTCTATTGGCGCCTCTGCGATGGAGCCAGAATCGCGACACTCAGTGTTGAAATCACGAGGTTTCCTTATGGGTGGCCGAGGAAAACATGTCAGACACGCCGCCACTCAGAATTGACACGAAAAGCCCTCAGGAGGTGGCATAAAGGGCGTCAATAAAACCATCCTTCCCACAGGGCGTTATTTCCACACATTTCGCTGTCGAAAACGAAAGTTGGTGTTCTGATGAGCAACGGGGTGACGTTCTTGGCAACGTTCGGCACTGCAGCTACCCTCTGTGCTTTTCAACACTACTCTCAGGGCATCGTGGGACTGCAACGCTACTGAACGTGATATGACTCTTTGAAGTGCAGTGTAACCGCAGTTTTTTTCTCTGATATACAGGCTGGAGACACCAGGAACTACACTACTGGCCATTAAAATTGCTTCACCACGAAGATGACGTGCTACAGACGCGAAATTTAACCGACAGGAAGAACATGCTGTGATATGCAAATGATTAGCTTTTCAGAGCATTCACACAAGGTTGGCGCCGGTGGCGAAACCAACAACGTACTGACATGAGGAAAGTTTCCAAAAGATTTCTCATACACAAACAGCAGTTGACCAGCGTTGCCTGGTGAAACGTTGTTGTGATGCCTCGTGTAAGGAGGAGAAATGAGTACCATCATGTTTCCGACTTTGGTAAAGGTCGGATTGTAGCCTATCGCGATTGAGATTTGCCGTATCGCGACACTGCTGCTCGCGTTGGTCGAGATCCAATGACTGTTGGCAGAATATGGAATCGGTGGGTTCAGGAGGGTTATAAGGAACGCCGTGCTGGATCCCAACGGCCTTGTATCATTAGCAGTCGAGATGATAGGCAACTTATCCGCATGTCTGCACCGGATCGTGCAGCCACGTCTCGATCCCTGAGTCAACAGATGGGGACGTTTGCAAGACAACAACCATCTGCACGAACAGTTCGACGACGTTTGCAGCAGCTCGGAGACCGTGGCTGCGGTTGCCCTTGACACTGCATCACAGACAGGAGCGCCTGCGATGGTGTACTCAACGACGAACCTGGGTGCACGAATGGCAAAACGTCATTTTTTCGGATGAATCCAGGTTCTGTTTACAGCATCATGATGGTCGCATCCGTGTTTGGCGACATCGCTGTGAACGCACATTGGAAGCGTGTATTTGTCATCGCCATACTGGCGTATCACCCGGCATGATGGTATGGCGTGCCATTGGTTACACTTCTCGGTCACCTCTTATTCGCATTGACGGCACTTTGAACAGTGAATGTTACATTTCAGATGTGTTACGACCAGTGGCTCTACCCTTCATTTGATGTCTGCGAAACCCTACATTTCAGCAGATTAATGCATGACCGCATGTTGCAGGTCCTGTGCGGGCCTTTCTGGATACAGAAAATGTTCGACTGCTGCCCTGGCCAGCACATTCTCCAGATCTCTCACCAACTGAAAACGTTTCGTCATTGGAGGCCGCGCAACTGGTTCGTCACAATACGCCAGTCACTACTCTTGGTGAATTGTGGTATCGTGTTGATGCTGCATAGGCAGCTGTTCCTGTACACGCCATCCAAAGTCCGTTTGACTCAATGCCCTGGCGTATCAAGGCCGTTATTACGGCCAGAGGTGATTGTTCTAGGTACTGATTTCTCATTATCTATGCACCCAAATTGTGTGAAAAGTAATCACATGTCAGTGCTAGTACAATATATTTGTCCAATGAATACCCGTTTACCATCTGCATATCTTCTTGGTGTAGCAATTTTAATGACCGATAGTGTATTAAAAACCATTCAATGAAATTTGAAAGTGGTCTCAAGCAGCAAAGGGTGTTTATGCTTTTTCAGCCCTCCTCTTCCATGGCCCCCTGTTGTGTGATAACTGAGGTTTGCAACATTGACTGTGTATGGATAAAACGGCAAAGGGTCCTTCCAAGACCCCCAGTTCGGCAACACCCTTGGTGTCACAAACGCACGTTTGTTGAGCATATTAAAAATGTGCCTGTCGGAGACATCGTCACGCATTTAGCTGAGTGGTGCCAAGCTGCTGCTCTAGCGCCTGAGGGCAGGCAATCCGACCTAAGGGATGTCGAAGGAGTTGTCTGCCCCCTATTATTTCTATTCGAGGCATATCATCAAAATTTTCGCCTTATGTTCCTAAGATGATATTGTTGGAGAACTTCGAAACTTTCTCGGTATCACTATCCATTAACATTCAAAGTGATTTTACTTCTGCAGAAAACCGCAAAAACCGTTTTTAGCCGTTTTTGCACCGTAGACCACACGTGTCTAAATAAATAACCATTGCAAATGGCTCAAATTTTAACTATACATTCTTTAGACATTCATCAAGTAACACTATTTTCCAGTTTTCGAAAATCTTTGTCCAAGATACACTCAAAAAATCATGATTCTTGGGTACCAAAATTATCAGTTGTGGTTATGACAACTTCTATAATTTCTGTTTTTGGCAATTCGTGGAAATTTTTACCTTGTGTTCTTGAACTTGTTTTCGGGGACCCTTAAAAGTTTTTTCGATGTAACTATCCATTACCGAGATCCAGAGGTTCAACGTTACTCCACTTCCGCACGTAAAATACACACACGGTATTCGATGAGAGGCGTATTTGTAATTTTAACTGACGTAGTGAACACGTGTCAATGGTTATAGGATCATTGGAATGGTGCTGAGGTCACAAAACAATGTTTTAGTCACCATTTTTCATCAATAAAAATTGATGACGCACTGTCACTGTGTAATGGCCGCTTCGTGCGTGTACAAATTTGCTAGAAGTGGTGCTGTAGTGGCAAAAAATGGTATAAAACGGATCTTAACAGAGCTGGAAAGAACTTAAAATAACCACCTAAAATTTTGTAAAACTAGAAACACTGAAAATATTTCTGATAACATGTTTACTCTTTAAGACATAAATCATGAGCCGCGTGTTCTAGATGGCTTGCGATTAATGGGCAAAGTATTCACAAAAAATGTGAAACAAACGAACACTTGCCTCCAAAAGGGAAGGTCCCGAATTCGATCACGGCTCGGTACACAATTTTAATTTGCCAGGAAGTCTCACATCAGTGCATACTCCGTTGCAGAGTGAAAATTTCATTCTGGAAAAGATCTCGTTTTAAATTTATATTAAGCGCACCTATTTGTTGTGTCCTGTGGTCTGCGCTATGAGAACAACTGATACTAGGTGAATCTGAGTGGCTTCAATGCTAATTAACCCGGAAACGACGCAACGTACCGAATTTGTTGCTTAACAATTATGTCTCAGCACAACCTACCCTGCAAAACCTTACAACCTTTTCACACTGTTTCTGATCGTCCTGTATAAGGGAAAAGAAGAGGTCACAAAAAAGGCGAATATGTTCCTCTTTAAAAGACTCTGACAGGAGAGTGGAGAACTAGCTGCCTCAATCTTCATTCTGCCTTCCTCGCGAAAAATTTTGGCATGTGAACGTATTCGAGCTTTTCTGTACAGAAAGAGAGTATCAAAGAGATAATGACGATGGAAGAAAGAGGAGACAGTGCCAGTGGGAGAGAAAGAGAGAGGAGACGTGATGGTGGGAGTGAGAAAGTGGCAGTGAAAGAGAGGTGGGTGGGGATAGAACCAGTGCGAGCAAAAGAGAGAGAAGACATTGGGAATGAAAACACAGGTGACTGGAGACCATACATAGGCTTGGGAGGTCTGATCCCTCGCAGATCAGCGAATTTTATCACTTACATAGAGGGGAAGGTGCATTTTGGACGGAAATTTTAAACACCTGGTTATAGGGGAAAGTTAGACCACCAGAATGTTTGCGCTACCGAGGCAAGGTGGAGACAGTATCAATGAAAAAAAAAAGACAAAAGGAGACAGTGTGTGTGAGGAAGGACAGTTGGATAGACCGTAAATCAATGGAAGAAAAAGGATATAGTGGGAGAGAGACATATGTGTAGACAGTGGTAGCAAGGGGGAGGTGCTGAGTATGGAAGATCAACTACAAAGAGAGATTGGCTAAACGAATTTACAAGTTCCGCATTAAAAAAAAAAAAAAAAATTCAAATGGCTCTAAGCACTATGGGACTTAACTTCTAAGGTCATCAGTCCCCTAGAACTTAGAACTACTTGAACCTAACTAACCTAAGGACATCACACACATCCATGCCCGAGGCAGGATTCGAACCTGCGACCGTAGCGGTCGCGCGGTTCCAGACTGTAGCGCCTCGAACCGCTCGGCCACCTCGGCCGGCTCTGTGTTAAAAAGAGTGCCATTATGATCACATGCCAAAATGTTTGTCGAAGAAGGCGGAATGAGAATTGAGATAGCTGGTTCTCAGAGTCCTTCAAAGAGGACCCTTTACACCTTTTTTGTGCTCCGGCAGGAGCATTTTCCCGTTGGTATGAGATACGAAAGATGTGATTTCCAACGCGTGCGTAATGTACAGGTTTTCGTAGTAGTCTAGCATCTTTTTGATAACGAGTGAATTCAACAGCTTTTGAGTTCTGAGGCTGCGGTTTTTGTACTTTCCGTTTACTAGTTTTCAGGCCAGCGAATGAATGGATTGTTAAATCTAGCATTTAGTATTTTAGTTTTCTGCTTGTTACCTTCGATTTCAGCAACAGAAAAGATGCAAAACACTGGCTCAAATGTTCTGAGACTTTCAGTAACTTTTCCCATGACCTTGCTTCGTAGAAATTTCTGCATGATCCTTCACCAGGGATTGGCTATGGAACACTTTCGTCGGCTTCATAGTCCTTGTTACACATGAATGAGATGTCGGGTTGTCATTAAATTTCTCAATTCTTGGACTTTCTCGTTTAGAAGAAGTGAGTGTCTTATCTCAAGGCATAACCATCTATGAACATGTAGGCTAATAGACACAGACTAGTTGACCACGTGATTTCCAGTGTCTGAATTGAACGAATCGCCTCAGATATTATGTGTAGTTATTTAATGAAGCTGTGAAACATTTTAAATTCTTTCGCCATATAAAGAACGGCATCTCGGTCCTCTCTAATAACACCACTCGAAGCTAAGAGATTCATTGATAACATACGACGGGGAAGAATAATATGAGTCAGGTTTGAAGCAGGTAGCAGAAGCGATGTGAGAACTACACTTTATGTGTTGAACATACGTAGTTTTAATCATCAACACGGAACAATAAAATTATGTGAACAATTTTTTTGTGTATAAGCGGTACACAATTGCAGTCTTGGTACACTGAAATTACCACGGCACTGTAACGTAGCACTCCGCTAGACAGTCAAAAGAAAATGAGTCAGCCCGCTGATAAAGTGGAGAGAGACCACGCCATTTTGTTTTGACTTGTGGAGCGGCGTGCTGCGGCACTGCGCCGCGGTAATTTCAACATCAGGAATGCAGACGTGTACCCGAAAAAAAAAAAATACTACCCTTCGGTCTTAGTCCATTTTATCAATGGTTCTGTCTCACTGTGCTTCGGTTAGTGCTGTGGTACTGAAGCGCAGAGAGTTCGACGGCTTTCAGAACTATAAAAATGTACCTGCAAACAAACAAACATCATTGACTTAACTTTATTTTTTAGAGGTTATGTTTAAGTTCCTCGAAAACGTAGCTGTGGGTCCGTTCATATACTATTTTCTAATTGACTGATCAACAGTAATATGGTGTAGATCCATGTGAAATGTGCGGCAGGATGTACATTTACACTTGCATAGTGCATTGTAACTGTTGGCGGCATTTCCTTAGAGGCCGCATTGGAAGAATCACTGATTACACGCTTATGTGAGAACTGTATTATTCTGATTTCATCTTTACGGTCTCTGTCCTTGATAAAGGCCACGATAGATTGTCCTCCACATTCTTTACCAACTGAACTACTGCTCTGCCCATAATGTCCTCAGTAGCGATGAACCATTAGGCTTCATTTTTGAAATAATTGTTCTTTTTCATTTTCTTCGTCTGCACCCACTCATGTAGGGTCAACGTTCTCGGCAAGTCTTCTCCAATTTCCTCGGTCCCTTACTTCCATTTCCCTTCGACGTTCCTCCCTTAAATTTTCACATACCTAGATTATCCACCTTCTTCTTCGTCTTCTTCTCTTTTGTCACCTTCCACTATCATTTCTACCATTCTCTTACCAACATAGGAGTCGTCGCTTCTCATGATGTGTCCGTACCATTGCAGTCTTCTCTCTAGGAACTTCTTTGATGTCTCCTTCATTTTAATGTTACTTCTTGTTCTCTCGTTTGCCACAGATTCTTAAAGCTCTCAGTTCAGCCATATCCATTGGCACAAAGTGTTCTAGTTCTTGTTCATATCTCCACTCCACACAGCACTGCATATCTCACGAGTGTCTTATACACCACTCCCTTTGTTTTCACATTTATTCTTCTATTGCACTGTACGAATTTTCTAGTTCATCCAATCTGTCTGCGCTCTACTGGCTGTTGCCGTATCTGAATTTCCATCAACAGACACTGTTGATCCTAAGTAATTAAATCTATCGACCTCCTTCAAGTTTTGTCTTCGTGGCCGGCCGGAGTGGCCGAGCAGTTCTAGGCTCTTCAGTCTGGAACCGCGCGACCGCTACGGCCGCAGGTTCGAATCCTGCCTCGGGCATGGATGTGTGTGATGTCCTTAGGTTAGTTAGGTTTAAGTAGTTCTAAGTTCTAGGGGACTGATGACCTTAGCAGTAAAGTCCCATAGTGCTCAGAGCCATTTGAACCATTTTTTGTCTTCCCAGGCACATGTACTCCACTTTATTCCTATTGATCATCATCCCTCTGTCCTCCAAAGATTTTCTCCAGCTTTCCAATCCCATTTCCAGCTCATCCTTGTTGGGGCTACGTAACACTAGATCACCTGCGAGCATTATACACCAAGAAGATTTCTCTCCAACACCTTCTGATAATACAAATGTATGAATCATTCCTGTATTTGTCAGCGATCAACCTCCTTGGTTTATAATGTTCACAGATGATACAATTTTATTTAGTACCAACAAGGATGAGCTGGAAGTGAGATAGGAAAGTTGGAGAAAAGTTCTGTAAGACGGATGAAAATCAATAGGAAGAGTACGGAGTACCTCTCCTTTAAGGTAGTAGAATACTCTCGAGTACTCTAAATACTGTATATCACCAGCTCGTCCTCTCTCGTGAGCTCTAGGATAATACATATGCTCAGAAAAAAATCTCTTGGCTGATTTCGGGAGTTATCTGTCACAAACCACTAATGCGAACAGTTCATCACAATTTCACTGACGGAGATCCTGAGCTTTTTCCTCCGTCCTCGCGTCCACGCAGCGCGACTTGAATGACGGAAATGAGAGGTCATCAGAAGCAGCGTCCGCAGGGCGGGGCCAAGCCAGAGGGCGGCGACCCGCGCCCAGCGCCCAAGGCCGCGGCCCACGTGGGCTCCACGTGCGGACCGCGCCTGGGCGGCCTTCGGCAACCCTTCTCGCTGTTACCACAGACTCTCCACTGCCCGCTCTTTGTCTCCGGCTGACCACGTCTTACGCTGCCTGTTACGGCGGCACTCGCCCTCCGACACCTGGTATCCCTTCAACTTTACTCGGTATGGGGATGGTACACGGAGTTACAATATTTAAGCCTCATGCCTTCTTAGCCTTTTCATTTTCTAATTGCCACATGGCTTTTTACCTGAAATGAGACTACTTCTCCCTGTGTATTGGACGATATGCACAAATTTATCTGCTGGGTACAGCTGATGAATGGCCCACAAAATACTCAGGTAACTTCACACTAATTTGATCGTTGAGACATCGAAATAAACGAATGCCTGTTGCTTATGTCATTAGAATACAGTGGACAATACTCACAATCAGTTTGCGACCTCAACACAAGTGGATGTTCCTACTTGTTGTATTACTTAATTTTGTCCGTTGTTGCCATGACTTATTACTTTCGTTAAAAAGAAAATAATACCCCTTCAGTCCAAATAGTGATTTTTATTTCAATATGTGATGGAAGTCGAGCACAGAACGCTCATCTTCAAGGGCTTGCTTAGTCTACATCACTTTTTCAAAACTGGTTACTACTGATCCTGTTAAGAGTATATACATACACTATCTGATCAGTAGTATCTGGACACTTACTAGTGGGCATAAATATAGGGTGTGCCCACATTTCGTCTTTATAACGGCTGGGGACGCTTTCAACGAGGTGTTTGTGGAGGAATGGTACTTCATTCTTCCATAAGAGCCGACACCAGATGAGGTAGTACTGTTGGACACTGGAGTCTCGAGCGATGTCGACGTTCTAACGCATCCCAGAGGCGTTCAGGTTAGCAGTTTGGGAAGGCCAGTCCATTCCACGAATGTTATTGCCCACAAACCATTGCCTCAAAATGGTTCAAATGGCTCTGAGCACTATGGGACTTCACTTCTGAGCCATCAGTCCCCTAGAGCTTAGAACTACTTAAACCTAACTAACCTAAGGACATCACACACATCCATGCCCGAGGTAGGATTCGAACCTGCGATCGTAGCGGTCGCGCGGTTCCAGACTGTAGCGCCTAGAACCGGCCGCCCATTACCTCAAATATGCTGCTTTATGGCAGGATGGACTGTCACGCTAGTACAAACAATCATCGACTCAGAACTGTTCCTCAGCTGTACACAGTATAAAGCACTGTAAAATGTGTTCACATCTTTCAGCACTTATTGTTTCCCTATGTACAATAACGGGACCTCAGCCTAACTACGAAAATCACCCCCATATCGTAGCACCACCTCCTATGTACAGCACTGTTGCCACTATACATATAGGTAACATTCCCCAGGCATTCCCCAAACTCAAATCCGTTGAAGACATTGCGATATATTTAACATCAAGATTGGGGGCCACTTACTCCGAGGTGACAAAAAACATGGGACTCCTCCTAATATCGTGTCGGGCCTGCTTTCTCCCGAGGTAGTGCAGCAACTGGACGTGGAAGTCGTTGGAAGTCCTATGCGGAAATACAAAGCCGTGTTGCCTCGAGAGCCGCCCATAACTGCGAAAGTGTTGTCGGTGCAAGATTTTTTTTTTCACGAACTGACCTCTTGCTTATGTCCTATAAATGTTGAATGGGATTCTTGTCGGGCGATCTGGGTGGCCAAATCATTCGATCGAACTGTCCAGAATCTTCTTCAAACCAATCGCGAACAGTTGTGGCTGGGTGACAGCGCACTCTCATAAAGTCTATGAAAGACAGCAATGAAGTAGTAGAACATAAATTATTTCAGTGAATGATCGGTCACCTGGAATAGAGAACCCAGTCCGTTCCATACAAACACAGGCAACACAATTATGAAGCCACCAACAGCTCGCACAGTGCCTTGTTGACAACTTGGGAATGTGGCTTCGTGGGGTCTGCCCCACAAAATGGTTCAAATGGCTCTGAGCACTATGGGACTTAACATCTGTGGTCATCAGTCCCCAAGAACTTAGAACTACTTAAACCTAACTAACCTAAGGACATCACACACATCCATGCCCGAGGCAGGATTCGAACCTGCGACCGTAGCGGTCACGCGGTTCCAGGCTGTAGCACCTAGAACCGCACGCCCACACCGGCCGCGCTGCTCCACACCCTAACCCTAGCATCAGCTCTTACCAACTGAAATCAGTACTCATACGATCAGGTCACATTTTCCCAGTTTCTAGTGTCCAATCGATAGGCTCATGAGACAAGAAGAAACGCTGTAGACGATGTTGTGCTGTTAACAATGGCACTCAGGTCGATCGTTTGCTGTCAAAGCCGATTAACGCCAAATTTCGCTGCACTGTCCTAACGAATTCGCATGTCGTACGTCCCACAGTGATTTCTCCGGTTGTTTCGTGAAGTGGTGCTTGTGTGATGCCACTGACAACTCCACGCAGACTCCATGGTGAGAGGTAATGCCTGATATTTGGTGTTCTCGGCACAGTCTTGACACTGTAGTTCTCGGAATATTGAACTCCCTAACCATTTGCGAAATGGCATGTCCCGTGAGTCTTGCTCCAACTATCATTGCGAGTTCAAAATCTGTTTCCCGTCGTGCATTCATAATCACATCGGAAGCCTTTTAACATGAATAATTTGAGTACAAATGACAGCTCCACCAATTCACTGTCCTTTTGTACCTTGCGTATGCGATACTACATCCGTCTGTATGTGTGCATATCACTATCAAATGATTTTTGGCACCTCAGTGTACTTTCAAGACTCACGAGTATATACAGAACAACGCCAGTAGAGTCGCTATTATCTATCCTGGCAATATTCACCACAGAGTTGCAGATTCGAGGGCTAGTAGCTACGAAGAGGAAACGTAGGGACAGTGGGGGCAATAATTGGAAAGGTACTGGATAGTACAGATTCATTACAGAGGTGAATAGACAAATAATGGCATCACACGATGACAAATACATTTACTGGCAACAAGTTGCGGTTACTTCTGCCAAATGTATAAGAGCTGAAAAGAATGGACACCGTAATTCCCACTTGAGATCTTGTCTACTTCATCTCTGAGAAACGACCGTACCTCTCAAATTTATACAGTTTTTAGTATAAAGAAGATGACAGCAGCCTATGTCGTCCAATTTGAACCCCGGAGCGTGTCATTCTTTATATCAGGAACACAGATCACGGTACTGAAAGTTATAGACATGTTGTCCAAACAATGTCGACGTACGAAATGCTGCGACGCAGGGAGGTGTGTGATTGTTTGCGGCGCCTTGAAGATGTTCACTCACAAAAGAAACTGGTAAGCGTGACTGAGAGGCTTGCTACGCCGTAGGCTGAGGAAAACGATGTGCGACGGCGTCAGTAAATTCAAATGCTTGCCGCTGGAAGGACAGGACGCAGCCAATACGGACGGTGACTATGCAGATCTCTTAGAGCCGTAAGACCGAATGCGAAATGTGGTGGTCTCTCTGAACTATCTCGGATATCGACATGTGGAAGTCATAGAGGTCTCCCGAAGGTCAGTTCCGGGGATTCTGACTAAGAAGGCGGAGACCACGGCCACGGGGGAGGTAGCTTGGGACGAACTGCGATGAAGCGCAGCGGTGTGAGGAGAGAAGCTATGGATGGAGATTACTGTCTCTGTGCTATATGTAGACTCCTTGACATTTGTTAAGAAACAGAGACATTGTTGGATAGGAACAATAACAAGCAATGATGGATGACATGAGACACATTAGACATTTGTAACGAAAACTGCTATAGATTGCAGCACATGGGAGACCGGTCAGACTCCCATAATAAACGTCGATATCGGACCTTCGGTATGGAATATGCCCTCCTCGGGCACTAATGCACATTTTGCACATATTCATGCAAGTCGCCAAACTGTTTAGGAGTCCTTGGGGGGGGGGGGGGGGGGGGGGGTTAGGTCAGGGGGTTTAGGTCAGGGACGTACACAGGTCATTCCTTACGTTCAATATCTTCACTTTCCAGTGTGTCCGGCAACTCAGCAGTCCTGTGTGGGCGAGAATTATCGTCCAAAAATAGAAATTCGAGACCTATCGCACTGTTAAAGAGACGGGCATGATCCACGATAATCTCACTGCAATATCGCTGTGCTATAACGGTACTTCACGCAAAGATATGCAGCGCCCTTCGGCCGTTGTACATAATGCCTGCCCACATCACAACGCCTAGGCTATTCCGATGACGTTCATGAACTTTCTGTGGTGTGTAAAGTGTTCCCCTCTCTCGCCAAGCAGAGGTCTCGTGGCAATGTAGACTAAAGTTAAGTGCATCTGTGTCTAAGAAAAATGATTTGTGTTTTAATACAATCCTGGAAATTGAAATAAGAACACCGTGAATTCATTGTCCCAGAAAGGGGAAACTTTATTGACACATTCCTGGGGTCAGATACATCACATGATCACACTGACAGAACCACAGGCACATAGACACAGGCAACAGAGCATGCACAATGTCGGCACTAGTACAGTGTATATCCACCTTTCGCAGCAATGCAGGCTGCTATTCTCCCATGGAGACGATCGTAGAGATGCTGGTTGTAGTCCTGTGGAACGGCTTGCCATGCCATTTCCACGTGGCGCCTCAGTTGGACCAGCGTTCGTGCTGGACGTGCAGACCGCGTGAGACGACGCTTCATCCAGTCCCAAACATGCTCAATGGGGGACAGATCCGGAGATCTTGCTGGCCAGGGTAGTTGACTTACACCTTCTAGAGCACGTTGGGTGGCACGGGATACATGCGGAGTGCATTGTCCTGTTGGAACAGCAAGTTTCCTTACCGGTCTAGGAATGGTAGAACGATGGGTTCGATGACGATTTGGATGTACCGTGCACTATTCAGTGTCCCCTTGACGATCACCAGTGGTGTACGGCCAGTGTAGGAGATCGCTCCCCACACCATGATGCCGGGTGTTGGCCCTGTGTGCCTCGGTCGTATGCAGTCCTGATTGTGGCGCTCACCTGCACGGCGCCAAACACGCATACGACCATCACTGGCACCAAGGCAGAAGCGACTCTCATCGCTGAAGACGACACGTCTCCATTCGTCCCTCCATTCACGCCTGTCGCGACACCACTGGAGGCGGGCTGCACGATGTTGGGGCGTGAGCGGAAGACGGCCTAACGGTGTGCGGGACCGTAGCCCAGCTTCATGGAGACTGTTGCGAATGGTCCTCGCCGATACCCCAGGAGCAACAGTGTCCCTAATTTGCTGGGAAGTGGCGGTGCGGTCCCCTACGGCACTGCGTAGGATCCTACAGTCTTGGCGTGCATCCGTGCGTCGCTGCGGTCCGGTCCCAGGTCGACGGGCACGTGCACCTTCCGCCGACCACTGGCGACAACATCGATGTACTGTGGAGACCTCACGCCCCACGTGTTGAGCAATTCGGCGGTACGTACACCCGGCCTCCCGCATGCCCACTATACGCCCTCGCTCAAAGTCCGTCAACTGCACATACGGTTCACGTCCACGCTGTCGCGGCATGCTACCAGTGTTAAAGACTGCGATGGAGCTCCGTATGCCACGGCAAACTGGCTCACACTGACGACGGCGGTGCACAAATGCTGCGCAGCTAGCGCCATTCGACGGCCAACACTGCGGTTCCTGGTGTGTCCGCTGTGCCCTGCGTGTGATCATTGCTTGTACAGCCCTCTCGCAGTGTCCGGAGCAAGTATGGTGGGTCTGACACACCGGTGTCAATGTGTTCTTTTTTCCATTTCCAGGAGTGTATTTTGAAACAGAGGAGAAGTATTTGATGATGGATTTAGAGTGAATAGAGTATGACGAGGAATGATGATAATTCCAGAATGAGATTTTCACTCTGCAGCGGAGTGTGCGCTGATATGAAACTTCCTGGCAGATTAAAACTGTGTGCCCGACCGAGACTCGAACTCGGGACCTTTGCCTTTCGCGGGCAAGTGCTCTAAAGTTTGGAAGGTAGGAGACGAGGTACTGGCAGAAGTTAAGCTGTGAGTACCGGGCGTGAGTCGTGCTTTGGTAGAGCACTTGCCCGCGAAAGGCAAGGTCCCGAGTTCGAGTCTCGGTCGGGCACACAGTTTTAATCTGCCAGAAAGTTTCAATGATGATAATATTTTTCATTTACAGGCACTGCAGTCGCACTTAGTTAGGATTCATTGTCGAATGAGACTTTCATATTAGAGAACTTCAGATATTTCATTAAAGATTGTGTAATTTCCACTGTAAGATATTTTTCATGTTTATTAATGATCTGTTTAACATTTGTGAGAGTAAGAGTTTGGAATCGATATCGCCCTTTGTCAGTGTTAAGGAGTGTTGTAACATGAATTGCGTAACAAGTAATAATGTATCAGATAATTAAAAAATAGTTTGTTAAAGAAATATTTCACCTAATGGCATTGTCCACATCCTCGATCCAGGTCATTTTTATTTAAAGGAGTGTCTCACTCAGTGATGTGTACACAATAGTTTACTTGCTGTCTGGAGCATAGCACTAAGCTCTCAGTTACTGTAGTCAGAAATTTGGATTTGGCACACACAGACCAGCAAGCCCCGCGTTTCCGAGCAATTACATTATGAGGTAAGATATTTTCATTTCAGGATCAGTTTGCTGCGAAAATTATCAACGCACAGGGATCATTTCATGAACAGCGTTATTAATCAGAGCATTAACACATAGGGACCACTTTTTTAATTAAAGAGATCAATAGTAAAGTTAGGGTCCAATCAGTTTGCACATATTTTAGAAAGATTATAAAATAGGGCCCCTCTTTAATATTGTATTCTCGCAGGCAGATATATTTGGTTTCTCTAGAAATTGAAAATGCACAATGTTATGCTGTCCCTGTTTTTAATTTGCCTTGATAACTGTATTTATTTATTTCTTCTTTTTTAGTTTCTAAACTCATTACTTGCTTCACACCTGCAGAGAGAGGTGTATTTCTGAGTAGTGTGTCGTCGCCCCGTGAGGCATACCAGAGTATGCCTCCGCTCTTATTTTCGGTTTCTGGCAATAAGTCTTGCTACTAACAGCACCCTGCTTTACGTGCTGCGTCGACACTAGAAATAATAACTCTCACCGTCTCAACCATTATCGAGGCAACGAGGGAGCGCATAAAGCCGCACTTGATCGCTGAAGCCTTGGAAACGCTGTCAAGCTGTTAAAACAACGCTGTGCTGGTTCCAGGCTCAGATCTCGCGAGAGGGAAGCATTTTATCTTTCAACTGACCGAGCGACGGCTGGTGAACTTCGTGAATGTGGTGCGCAGTTTACGCCAAAGCGATCCCGAATGAAGCGAGAAAATTATTTTCTGACGTGATCTCTTCGCTAGCACTCGCCCCATACAAGACTCAAATGTTCGAGCTCTCCCCACTACTTTCTCATCTCTGTCAAATCCAAAGCGCAAATGTTAAACTTCTTTACGTTTAACACGCCGCTTTCTAGCTCATAAAAAATACTAATCATAGCCTCCAAATATGCAACGTTCAATAATTTAACACAAGAACAATACTATAACTTAAAATAAGAAATGACGATTAATAGATACACTCACAGAAATCTGCTTACCAACTCGCCAAACAAAATAGGCAGGAACTTCCGTATACATCAATCTACTTTCTCTGGATAAATTTTGGCCGCAATTGTAGATCACATACTTGGTATTCCTCACATTATACGCTGCGTGAGCACTGGTTACAACATTGTTGTTACTGCATGATGTACATTCAATTGATGTAAAAAAAATTCGCGCTGACAACCAAAGTAAAATGTGGAATGATCACATGCTTGTCAATGTGAGAGCAGAAACGTCCGTTGTAGATCATAAGCTCAAGGCGCAATGCGTCTTGATCACCCGGGCTAACGCCAGCTAGCGTCAGGTGGCCATTGGCTAGGGGAGGAGAAGTCGTTCTCATAAGGATAGGCAGTCCCGAGCTCTCTCTCAGGAACGTTTTTTCAATGTTTTGACATAAGTGTCAGGTTAGAAAATTAGAGAAATTATCTATGAGCTTCCAACACAGTGATACTGTTACCAGACAGACAAGGTTTGTTCAAATGTCTGTGAAATCTTACGGGACTTAACTGCTAAGGTCATCAGTCCCTAAGCTTACACACTACTTAACCTAAATTATACTAAGGACAAACACACACACCCATGGCCGTGGGAGGACTCGAACCTCCGCCGGGACCTGCCGCAGTGCCCTAGACCGCGCGGCGACTAGGTTTGGTTTATTAAATTATCGAGCAGGGTCGTACAGTAGTTAGCACTCTGGACTCGTGTTCGGGATGACAGCGGTTCAAAACGTGACAGGCCATGCCGATATAGATTTGCCTTGATTTCTCTAAATAGCTTAATGGAAATACAAAGATGGTTCCTTCCAAAAGGCAACGGCCGCTTTTCTTCTGCATCCTTCCCTAATCTGAGGTGTGCTCCATCTCTAATGACCTCGTTGTCGACGGACGTTAAACACGAATCTCCTCCGCCGGTTTACTAAATTACTAAAGCATTCAGTTCAATAACAAAGCTTTTCTTTTGCGCGATATGACGTTTACTATGAACAGACAGTCCAGAAGAGTGGTTAAAACGCCAGGCAATGATTTCTGTGAGAACTTTCACATCCTATAGTGTTTGCAGTACGGATGACCGTTATGTGATTTTATTGCATGGTCGCATAAATCTAGACATGTGGTACAATGCTATAGAAAACTAATGGTAGAAAAATTTGAAATGACATAAATACTAAAATCTATACTCCGTCTGAACTATCCACGAAGGCCCAACAGCACCGACCGGCCGCTGTGTCACCCTTAACCCAAAGGCATCACTGAATGCGAAAATGGAGCCGGCAGCGGTGGCCGAGCGGTTCTAGGCGCTTCAGTCCAGAACCGCGCGACTGCTACGATCGCAAGTTCGAATCCGCCTCGGGCATGGATGTGTGTGATGTCCTTAGGTTAGATGGGTTTAAGTAGTTCTAAGTTCTAGGGGACTGATGACCTCCGATGTTAAATCCCATAGTGCTCAGAGCCATTTGAACCATTTTGCGAATATGAACGGGCATGTGGTCAGCAAACTGTTCTCCTGGCCGTATGACAGTTTTTCGAGACCGGATCCGCTACTTCTCAATCAAGTAGCTCCTCAGTTTGCCTCGCACGGGCTGAGTGCACCCCGCATGCCAACAGCGCTCGGCAGATAGGACGGTCACCCATCCAAGTGCTAGCCCAGTCCGACAGCGCTTAACTTCCGTGATGACTAGAACCGCTGTTATCAATGTGGCAAGGCCGTTGGTCAAATATACGAGTATATACAATGAAGGGAAAAAAGATCGCTACGCCAAGAAGGAATTGTGCGACATACAGTAAATGGATATTGGTAGGCGTGTTTCTCCATCCGAAATATGACGTCAATACACACTTCGTACCAGTCGCATAAGAGTGGCACTAGTAGCGCCACTATGAGCGTGCAACTCAGCTTTGCTTTAAATACACACTGTAACGGTCGCGAGCGTTAGTTAGAGTTTGGACGTGGTGAATTGATGTTGGTCAAGAATGTCATTAAGGCGCAAAGCCGCCATTGTAATAGAACTACTAGAAGCTGTACGTTCCTTCTGTGATACTGCAGAAAGACTTGTCAGGAATGCACTCACAGTACATGACTGCTGGCAGCAGTGTTCACAGAAATGTACGGTCACAAGATCGGGCTCTGGACGGCGGCATAACACTACCGAGAGGCAAGACCACCGATGTTCGGCGTACGGTTCTGGCGCATCATACAGCAACTGCAGCATCAATCTGAGCAGCAGTTGACACCATAGTGACACTACGAACTGTTGCAGATTGGTTACTTCAAGGACAGCTCCGAGCCAAATGCCTTGTAGCGTGCATTCTACTGACCCAAAACCACCGCCATTTGCTACTTCAGTGGTGTCAAGCGAGTGCTCATTGGAGTGCAGGAGGGAGGTCTGTCGTATTTTCTGATGAAAACTGGTTCTGCCTCGCTGCCAGTGATGGCCGTGTGTTGGTTAGAAGGAGGCCTGCAACCAACCTGTCTGCGTTCTAGACACACTGGGCCTACACCTGGAGCTATGGTCTGGGGTGCGATTTCGTTTGACAGCAGGAGCACCCTTCTGATGATCTCACGCACCCTGACTGCAAATTTACGCGTCAGTCTGGTGATTCGGCCTGTTTTCATGAACAGCATTCCAGGGTATGTTTTCTAAAAGATACCGCGGTTGTAGCCAACATGCTCTACAGAGTGTCGAAATGTTGCCTTGGCCTGCTCGATGACCAGATCCGTCCCCAATCGAGCACATTTGGGATATCACGACTATAGCAGCGACATCCACAAACAGCTTTAGCCGTCCTATATTGACCGACCAAGTGTAACAGGCATGGAACTCCATCCCACAAACTGACATTCAGCACCTGTACCAAAATGGATGCAGGTTTGCATGCTTGCATTCAACATTCTGGCGGTTACATCGGTTATTGATGTACAAGCATCTCACATTTGCAATAGCTTATCTCGCACTCACAGTAACCTGTGGTCTTGTTAACTTAAATACGTTACTTTGACAAGTGTATTCCGGAAATTTCGTTATTCTACAGTAATTATTGTTTGGTGCTGCAACTTTTTCTGTTAGTGTACAACTGAGCATAGAGAGATTAATTATACAAACATAGATTTAGCTGAGACTGTATGCTCAATTTAATTATAAAAAATAACAAACTATCAAATGATCATACAAAATGTAGTTATAAATAACACATGGGCATAACATAGCTGAATAGTATCTTCATATTGTTTAGCGTAACACATGCAGAATCAGTTAAAGTTTGTAGTAATAATCCGCAACTCGATCTGCTATAGTACCTTCGCAGCAGGTTGTGAGGTCACCGATGTTGCATCTCGGTCGATAAGAAAACCTATGTAACCTATGCAAAATACGACAACGTTTGATTACTCTCCACCTGGGACATCATAAATTCTTTTATCTGCATCTACCATAGGGACACAAGTAACCGGCGCATCTCAACGCGCCTTCGGAAACCTTTATCGACACAATCCCGAAGATAGTAAGGGTAGATACGTGCGAGATCAACTATACAATCTCATGCATCCAACTTGGTGACAAGATTAATATTCAGAGTGATACAGAATGACGCATAGAAAATTTGAGAATGTGTTACATTGCGCTTGACAGTGGAAGCAAGATTAAAAAAGATAGGAGCATTTTCATAAGGTTTGGCTTCCTAGAAAAAATAGGTCGGCAGTATAAAATGGTACAAGATGTTTAAAATTCTTAGAAAGAAGCCTATAGCCTTATAGGTAAAGAATGGTAATACACAGTATGGAAACGAACCAAGAGGACAAAATAGGTATGGGGAAACATTAAATGGCTGAAATAAAAAAACGTACGAGACGAATATGTAATCGTCCACCCTTACTGCTCAAGCTGTACAGCAAAGAATCAATAGTGCAAATAAAAGAGAGAAGGAAGAAAGCAGTAGCGGAAATAAAAGAGAGGAGGAGGAGTGGGATTAAAATTTATGGTGAAAGAATATCGATGACAAGATTCGACGGTAACAGGGCAATCCTCAATTGGAGGTGGGGAAAAATTGCAGAACTTGCTGAATGCGTTGAACAGTCTAATGAGTACGCAATAACGACTGAGAGTAAATTCTCAGAAAGATGATAGTAACGAGGAGTAGCAGAAATGAGATTAGCGATAAATTTACTATCAAATTTGGAGACGACAAAGTGGACGAGGTGAATGAATTCTGGCACCTTGCATGCAAAGTGATTCATGATGGACGAAGCAAGGAAGTCATAAAAAGTAGAGTAGGAAAAGCAAAGAGGGCATTCCTGGCCAATAGGCGGCAAACATTAGTCTTCATTTGTTGATGAAATTTCTGAGAATGTACGTTTGGGCCACAGCTGTGTACCGAAGTGAATCATAGACAAAAAATTCGAACCATTTAAGATGCAATGTTATAAAATGATGTTAAAAATTAGGAGGACTGATAAGGTAAGAAATGAGGAGGTTCTCCACAGAATCCGCAAGGAGAGGAATAGATGGAAAGCATTGATAAGAAGGAGGAACAGGATGATATGACATGTGTTGACACATCAAGGTGTGACGTCCATGCTGTTTGGAGGAACTGTAGGGAAGAGAGAGATTGGCCCATACCAAACAAATAACTGGAGGGGCGTAGTGTAAGTGCTACACTGAGTTGATTATATTGGCACAGGAAAGGAATTCGTGTCCAAACACATCTTCTATCATCCCGTACCTTCTTGTCAATGTTTTCCACGTGTTTCTCTCCTCACCAGTTCCACATCTAACCTTATTTCTTGTCTTATCATTCTCACTAACCTTCAACACACATTTATTGCACCACATCTCAGACTCTTCGGTTCTCTTTTGTTCCGGCTTTCCCACAGTTCTTAATTCTCTACAATACAGTGGTGTGCTCCAAATGGTCATTCTCAGACATTTCGTACTCGAAGGTCTATGTTTAATAGCAGAAACACCCTCTTTGCCTGTGCTAGTCTGCATTTTATGTACTCTTTGCTCCGTCCGACATGGGTTATTTTGCTGTCCAGGTAGAAGAATTCCTTAAATCCATCTGCTTCGCGATCACCAATCCTGAAGTTAACTTTTTCGCTGTTCTCATTTCTGCCACTTCTCTTTATTTTCGTCTTTCTTCGATTTACTCTCGATCCACATTCCGTACTCATTAGACTGTTCATTCCATTCAACAGATTCTGTAATTCTTCTTCACTTACGCTGAGGATAGCAATATCATCAGCGAATCTCAACACTGGTATCCTTTCACCCTGAATTTTTATCCCACAACTGCCCCTCCCTTTTATTTCCGTCATTGTTTCTTCGACGTATAGATTGAAGAGTAGGAGCGAGGGGTTGCAAACTCTCTCCGGTATCTTAAAAAAGAATAGATGTAAAAGGCTTCAAACAGCCAAGATCGCTATTTTTTGGCATTTGTTTAGATTGCCGGTTCCAGTAAACTAAGTTGCCATCTTCGGACCTTATGCAGTGCACTTCAATGACTCTCAACACTTCTCCTCAATTATTTGTTGAACATGTCCCAATCTCTGTCTTACGCAATAGCTCTTCCAAGAACAATTGGTGTTATTCCTGGATGTCTTAAGACACGTCCTATAATCCTATTGCTTCTTCTTATCAACGTTTCCCTTATGTTCCTCTCCTCATTGAATCTTTGGAGAACTTCCTCATTTCTTATCTTATTAGTCCACCTAGCTTTCAATGTGATTTCGTAGCACTACATCTTAAAGGTTTCGATTCTTTTTATGCACATGTACAGTCGGTGAAATGTGCATGGCATTTTATGTAACGTTTGTTTTGTACTTCACATGTAGATATGCCATGGTTTTCATGTTCTTGAAATATCTTTTTATGATGTCGCAGGGTGTGATGTGCATATGTTCGAGATTCAATTAAATATCTTGCATAAGATTCGAAGATGGCAATTTAGTGTGTTGAAACCAGTAACCTAAATAAATGCTGGAAAATAGCAATCTTGCCTGTTTGAAATTTTTGCTTCTGTTCCCAAATTAATCTAGATCGCCCCCGTAGGTGAATAATGTCCAGTATATATCATACCCTTTTTAGCGAGTACTTCATTCCTGGTTTTCCATTCTTATTTTCAAGATCTTGTATATAGTACATATTATCCGCCTTTCTCTATAGCTTACACCTATTTTCCTGAGAATTTTGAAAATTTGCATCATTTTACAGTGTCGAATGCTTGTTCTAGTTTACCATATACTATGAACATACCTCGATTTTTCATAAGTCTTGCTTCCATTATGAAGATAACGACAGAATTGCCTCACTGGTGTCTTAACCATTTCGAAAGCCAAACTGATCGTCATCTAACAGCTCCTCACTAGAGTGGTACCATGTGGGCATACAGTCCCCGCCCCCCCCCCCCCCCACCGCCCCCCATTACCCTTTAAGCTGGCGTAAAGCCGTCGCATTGAGCGGGGATTATGTTGAAAAATAGGTTTTTGTAGCCAAAAGAGTGGGGAATAACATGATGTATTGGAATCCTGCTTTCAATAAAAGATATTTTCATTACTTATTGAACTCCCCTCGTGTAGACAAGAAGGGAATAGAAGCTTTTGAAATGTGGTGCTACAGAGGAATGCTGAAGATTAGATGGGTAAATCGCGTAATTAATGAGGAGGTACTAAATAGGATTGTGGAAAAGAGGAATTTGTGGCACAACTTGACTATAAATAGAGATCAGTTGACAGGACACGTTCTGAGGCATCAAGAGATCACCAATTTAGTATTGGAGAGAAGCGTGGAGGTAAAAATCGCAGGCGGAGACCAAGAGATAAATACACTAAGCAGATTTAGAGGGATCTAGATTGCAGTAGTTACTCGGATATGAAGAGGCTTGCACAGGATAGAGTAGCACGGAGAGCTACATCAAACCAGTCTTTGAACTGAAGACCACAGCAATAACATCTGCATCCTGTCTAAAACCACCCTGATTTCAGGAAGAAATATGTACATTACTTGTTGAACGCCTCTCGTACAAGAAATAATGCAAATTTTTGAACACGTTAATTATTAACTCATTTGTCAAATATAAATCACACTTCGATCCAATGAACTGACGCACTTTGGTCATATGTTGAGATATGTCATACGACGATGTACTCTGCCGTCTGCACGATGTAAGGTAAGATATATTTATGATTTATTTATTATGTGTGTTTATGATTTTATGCTGTTATAAATTTAATATAAAAAACTGCACATTGTTGCATGAGCACTGCACATTGTTACATGAGCTGCGCAGAGAGCGTGAGAGGACGTTGGTTCTTGGCGCCGCACGGGGAGTTTACGTCATCGTGTGGAATTTTCACTAATTGTGAGTCGACGGTCGTGGATCATGAGAAGATATTCAAGGCTACACTCAGTTTTTTGATCATTATTATAATAATAATGTAAAAAACAACTGAAAATGAAAATGTAAAGTAAAATTTTCAGTTGTATATCGATTTTTGCTCGAGCCACGTTTGAGTTAACAAACATGCAACAAACTTGCTTCAAGTTTTAATACGTGACGTGCACTGTACACTCTGGTGAAAATAATCTCTGCATGACGCTATGTGCGATAGTAAAAATGATTACATTGTTTTGATTTCTGAAAGTAGATCGCATTCAGAATCTTTATTTCCATTTGTGCTATCATAAATATTTAAATGAAAATTTCTGATTTTTGACAAATGATAATAGAGAGGAATAGTGAATATTATAGATAATAAAATACAATAATATCTTTTGTTCTACAATATTATGACGAAGTGAATTTAACACAAATTATTTCAACCAATAATGAAAGATAGGAATTTGAAGTTATCCACCAGAGAAAATAATATACTTAATTAGTTGAAAGGTGATCTGAAGGAGCACAATATCTTTAAATAATATTTGACAATACCTGAATAGAGAGGATGAAACTAGTTGTTGCGCGGCAGTGTAACATTATCTGTAGATCCTATGGTTACAGACGATCAACTGCTTAAATAGTACGCAAAATATAAAGAGAAATTTATTTCTGAAGTAATAGGGGGCCATTTCTGCTCATATCACATGGAATTATCGGTTAGAAAGAACCTGCAACACCTAAAAAACTTCGAATAAGAAAGTGATCTACGATCTAGAACAGAGAAAGCTATTATAACTCAGTACGTCGCAAAACTAGAGTTCGCTTCTGACAGGCGTCGTAACCACTTCACAGCAAATATTTAAAAACGCACCCCGTTGGATATCACTTTATAACTATGCTGGCCGACGTTAAAAGGCGGAAAAAATCATTGTACTCCATTTACTTAGTCATTAGGTAGTTTGCAACTCGCTCTAATCTAGCTTGCACCAGATGTTTTCCAGATTTAGAACACGATCCACCAACACGGTCGGTCCCGTGACATGGCGCTCGACGGACAGAACCAGGACGCCACACTTACCTAACAGGGTTTAATATTTCAGTATTTACATGCTACCCAACAGCGTTCCTCCAGTGCGCCAACGATAAACAAAGAGTACGACCCTTCCTAAGAAGTAGGCGGACGTGGGAGACGCCCTATGCAGGGTGAACATCCGTTGACGAAATTTCGGAAATTTGTTCAGGTCTTCGGTCGCTCCTTACAGACTAATAATGCAATCGTGATTTATTCGGAGTGTTGCTCAAATTGCCTTTGTTTTTGTAAAATACCTTAACAACTTGAAAAAAAAACTCAAACATGCAATGACCAAAACGTGCGATACAACACAGCGTAATGCAGCAACCCTCATGTGCAAAAGTACTGTGATGTGGTTACCTTTCGTAAGTAGGCTGTTTAGGTTCTTACATTGGTAACGCCACCGCCACGTAGCGCTCTGTATGAAAATCACTGGCTGTGCTGCGTGCATTCTGTGGCTGGTTTGCATTGTTGTTGGCTATTGTAGTGTTGGGCAGTTGACTGTTAACAGCGCGTAGCGCTGCGCAGTTGGAGGTGAGCCGCCAGCAGTGGTGGATGTGGGGGAGAGAAATGGCGGAGTTTTGAGAGCGGATGATCTGGACGTGTGTCCATCAGAGACAGTACATTTGTAAGACTGGATGCCATGAACTGCTATATATATTATGACTTTTGAACACTATTAAGGTAAATACGTTGTTTGTGCTCTATCAAAACCTTTCATTTGCTAACTATGCCTACCAGTAGTTAGTACCTTCAGTAGTTTGAATCTTCTATTTAGCCGGCAGTAGTGGCGCTCGCTGTATTGCAGTAGTTCGAGTAACGAAGATTTTTGTGAGGTAAGTGATTTGTGAAAGGTATAGGTTAATGTTAGTCAGGGCCATTCTTTTGTAGGGCTTATTGAAAGTCAGATTGCGTTGCGCTAAAAAATATTGTGTGTCAGTCTAGTGTTGATCAGAATAGGTAAAGAGCGAAATGTCTGAGTACGTTTAGTTCTGCTCAGCTGTTTGAAAATCAAATAATGTAAGAGGTTAACCAGCATAGTAATTCATAAATTTTTCTAAGGGGACGTTTCACCTTTGCTACAGAGAAAGTTCAGCATAGCGTTGCTGTGCCGAGCTTCAGTGCCACTCGCGTAATCCATATACGAGGTAAATGTCGCGAATAGTTCATCAGTAAACCTATCCATACTGCTGCACAACTAAGGCTGGCCTAAAAGCAAACCCAAGACAAAACCGAGCAGTACTTAACGCACACTTCGCTCGCCCAAGCAGTAAAAGGACTGTCGAGGGATGGTTATACCTATAATAAAAACTAAGTACTACAGAAAACATAGTCACTGTACAGCACATACAGCTAATATTTCTGGTGACAATAGTATATACGAGTAGTAGCACAATTGCCCTTTTGCGCAATATAACTTTATTCAAACGAATGCCTCTCATGTCAAAATATAGAAATGTGGGGTCAGCATCAGGACAGCAAAAGAAAGCGCTTCATTAAATAAGAATAATTATGATGAAATTTCAGAAATAAGTAAAGTGGTCAGTTTTTGACAGTTGTGGATAAAACTGGTCAGATTTTCCCTCTGCTGGGTTCAAGTTCCCATCCGGCCATGCAGATTTAGGATTCAGCGCTTTCTATAAAATACTTGAAGCGAAGTCCAGAATGGTTCCTGATATAAGGCCACTGCTGACTACTGTCAGACTAGAGTATAATTACGTAAATGCCTCTGTACGGGGTGAGATGCCTAGCTTTTCCACCTAAAATTGCTTTCGACCCTTTAAAGACATTCGTACTCTATTTCCATCTAGACGAACAGTAGACAACGGCTCATGAAACAACTGCTTCAATAATAATCGAAATATAGGCATCAACTTCGTGTTTCGATGGACATATGCTCGTAAAGGCACCAGAGAGGCAGTTCAGACATTGCGGCTCATAATGGAAACAAGACTGAAGAAAAATAAAGACGTGTTCATTGGATTTATCGACCTGGAAAAAGCGTTCGATAATGCAGAATGGTGCAAGGTGTTCGAAATTAGAGAAAAATAGGGGTAAGCTGTAGGAAAAACGAGTAATATACAATATGTACAACAAACAATAAGAGCGCTTTGATTAAAAACGGTGAAAGATAGAGATATAGTCTTTCTCCCCAACCATTCAATCCGTATATCGAAGAAGCAAAGACGGAAATAAAAGAGAAAAGAAGGAGTGGGATTAAAACTAACGGTGAAAGGATAACAGAGTTTAGATTCGCTGACGAGATTGCTGTCCTCAGTGAAAGCAAAGAATTACAGGATCTGTTGAATGAAATGACCAGTGTAATGAGAATGTGGATTGAGAGCAAATCGAAAGAAGATGAAAGTAAAGAGAAGAAGCAGAAATGAGAACAGCGAGAAACTTAACATCAGCATCGGTGATCAAGAAGTAGATGAAGTAAAGGAATTCTGCTACCTAGGCAGCAAAATAACCCACGACGGACGGAGCAAGTAGGACATAAAATCCAGACTAACACGGGCAAAAAAGGTATTTCTGGCCAAGAGGAATATACTAGTACCAAACATGGGCCTTGATTTGAGGAAGAAATTTCTGGGAATGTACGTTTGGATCACAGCATTGTATAAGGTAGTGAAAGGAGTACTGTGGAAAAGCCGGATCAGAAGAGAACCGAAGCAAAAAGTTTTTGATGTTTCTGAGCAACAATCATACAATAATTTTTGAATAAACACACCGCTATTTGACTGTATTGCTGGTTATTTAATTACGACCCAGACTTCAGCCTCCTATGCCATTTTCAAGTGACTGATTTTGTGTCCTGCAATATATATTAATGACATAATCTCAGTCACTTGAAATTGGCATAAGGCCGAAACCTGGGTCGTAATTAAATAAGCAACAATACAGTCAGATGATAATGTGTTCATTTGAAGCAAAAGAATCGAAGCGTTTCAGATGTGGTGCTACTGAAGAATGTTGGATCTTTGGTAGATTGGTAAGGTAAGGAATGAGGAGGTTCTCCGCAGAGTCGACTAGGAAAGGAATATATGGAAAACGCTGACGAGAAGGAGGGATAGGATGATAGGAGATGTGTTAACATCAGGGAATAACTTCGATGGTACTAGAGGCAACTGTAGAGTGTATCTATAAAAAGACAGATATTGGAAAACATCCAGCAAATAATTGAGGACGTAGATTGCAAGTGCTACTCTGATATGAAAAGGCTAGCAGAAGTGAGGAATTTATCGCTGGCCAGATGAAACCAGTCAGTAGACTGATGACTAAACCAAAAAAATTTTCGTGTCCTTTTCTCGCCAGAACAGATTATCTCGAGGAGAAAAATTCAGTGATTAAACTTCCTGTACATCTAACAAGTAATTATGGAATACATATACATTTAATATAGGGATTTTTCGTGTTGTTGTAGCGGACGTTGAAGGGCTTAGCGCCCGGAACGTTTCATAGAACACTGTTCGTCTAGGTGAAAGCAGATTACAAATGTCTTCAGCAGGTCAAAAGTAATTTCATGTGATAAAGCTAGGCGCCTCACCCTGTAAACATGATTACTAATTACTGATCTAGATTCTTTCTCTTCAATGGCAACTATTATGATCAAACGGATGGGGTCACCATGTAGTGCTTTCTATCACCATGTGTGGAAAACTTGTTCGTGTAGGATTTCGAAGAGACAGCTCAGCTCTGAAAAAGCTGTACTGAAGCCCACATATTTGTGCAGATATATTGATCACACATTTGTGCTGTGGACGCTGCAGTGAAACGGTTTTGGAGTTTCTCAAACACTGAACTCACCGCATCAAATTCACTATGGAAGTGAAGAATGGCGAACTTCCCTTTTTGGACGTTATAGTCAACCGTAAAGCGGACTGCACTATGGGACACGGTTTGTACAGGAAAACCATCCACAGTGATTTGCACCTCCACGGCAACAGCTGCGATCAACCAACACATCGTCAGGGTGTGCTATGTGCACTGGTCCACAGGGTCATTGCAACATCGGACGAAGAAAACCTACCAAGGTAGCTCAACCACCTTAAGAACGTATTTAAGAAGAACGGATGCGGTGGGAGACAAATCCAGGCCCAGAAAAATGAATACAACGAGGACAGTAAGACAACGGCGTATATGCTGCAGCACGCCGGCAATATCGAACAAAATCGGCAGAATCTTGGTTCGAAGTAACATTAATTGCGTTTCCGTCCATCTCCGAAATCGTGTTCCCTAATAGGTGCGATGGAAGTGACTTGTGGCACCGTAAATCGGGTATCTAACGTGTTCTTTGCAAATGTGTTAAACATACATCGGGCAGAATGCGCGGACGGTCGAAGAAAGGTGTCAAGAGCACAACAGAAGAGGCACCATCCTCATGCAAGCAACAAAATGTTCGGTTGCGGAACACTACGTAGCCACAGGGAAGACAATCAGATATGAACAAACGTAAGATTTACGACAGACCTCGTTTTTCTGGGATTGTGTTCTGAACGAGGCTGTTGAAATAAGAGTGTGTGACGACATGATCAACGGAGACTGTGGTTTGGTTTCGCTGTCACGGAGTTCGAGCCCGGCATTCGAAGATTGCGTCCTCCACCTCCCTCCCTCCCCCCCCCCCCCCCCCCCCCACACACACACCTCTCCACCTAACGCAGCGTGGGCGGATAACGATGTAAGTGTTGGGTAGCGACAAGTGAATAAACGAGATGCGATGTGAGGAAGACGCTCATTCTACGAGGCATCAACAGATGATGATGGCAAGGAACGCTGTTGAGTTACCGAGTTCCGTATGAGACTGCATCCGGATGGATATCCGAGAGCAACACAAACAAGATCTTTCCAGTTCAGCAGAATGAAGCCGTAGAGCACATAGCACACTGGACTTGCATTTGGGAGGACGGTGGTTCAAATCCCATCAGGCTAGTCACATATAGGTTTTGCAGAATTTCGCTAAATCGCTTAAAGTGAATGCTGTATTTGTTCCTTTGAAAGGTCACGGCCACTTTCCTTCCCCATTTATCCCTAATCCGACCCCGTACTCCGTCTCTAATAACCTCGTCGTCACGGGACTTAAATCCTAAACTTCCTTCCATTCCTAGGGCACATACCAGCCAACAGTACCAAACTACATTTAAATTTCTCTTACATACGAACATTTTCATTATTTACAACTTTGGTGTTCCTGTGAATGCACCCTGGTCTAGTAAATCCTCTGATTTAATGACGGAAAGTAGCTCTTGGCAAAAATCATCCACTGAAATTGGTTACTTAGTTTATTTACTCAATGATATTTGACAAGTTCATCTTAACGTGCAGAAATAAAAAATTATAAAGATAATTAATTCATAAATATGCATGCATCATTAGAGATTTTTTGGTTGAACACGAAAAAGTAAGAAATTTAGTACGGGATGGTTATAACTAAGGAGCAGCTACTCATGGAGGTCCAATGTCGGCTGTAATTATCGTATTACAGGGAACCTTGGTAGTGTGCTGGGACCGCTGTCGTTCTCTAGTTACACAATGATTTGGCCCACCAACATGCATTGCGCGTAAGGACCATGAAGATAAGATTCGAGAATTTAGGGAGGCATATAAATACAGGGCTATTACAAATGATTGAAGCGATTTCATAAATTCACTGTAGCTCCATTCATTGACATATGGTCACGACACACTACAGATACGTAGAAAAACTCATAAAGTTTTGTTCGGCTGAAGCCGCACTTCAGGTTTCTGCCGCCAGAGCGCTCGAGAGCGCAGTGAGACAAACTGGCGACAGGAGCCGAGAAAGCGTATGTCATGCTTGAAATGCACTCACATCAGTCAGTCATAACAGTGCAACGACACTTCAGGACGAAGTTCAACAAAGATCCACCAACTGCTAACTCCATTCGGCGATGGTATGCGCAGTTTAAAGCTTCTGGATGCCTCTGTAAGGGGAAATCAACGGATAGGCCAGCAGTGAGCGAAGAAACGGTTGAACGCGTGCGGGCAAGTTCCACGCGTAGCCCGCGGAAGTCGACGAATAAAGCAAGCAGGGAGCTAAACGTACCACAGCCGACGGTTTGGAAAATCTTACGGAAAAGGCTAAAGCAGAAGCCTTACCGTTTACAATTGCTACAAGCCCTGACACCCGATGACAAAGTCAAACGCTTTGAATTTTCGGCGCGGTTGCAACAGCTCATGGAAGAGGATGCGTTCAGTGCGAAACTTGTTTTTTCTTAATGGTGAAGTGAACAGACACAATGTGCGAAACTGGGCGGTAGAGAATCCTCACGCATTCGTGCAGCAAATTCGCAATTCACCAAAAGTTAACGTGTTTTGTGCAATCTCACGGTTTAAAGTTTACGGCCCCTTTTTCTTCTGCGAAAAAAACGTTACGGGACACGTGTATCTGGACATGCTGGAAAATTGGCTCATGCCACAACTGGAGACCGACAGCGCCGACTTCATCTTTCAACAGGATGGTGCTCCACCGCACTTCCATGATGATGTTCGGCATTTCTTAAACAGGAGATAGGAAAACCGATTGATCGGTCGTGGTGGAGATCGTGATCAACAATTCATGTCATGGCCTCCACGCTCTCCCGACTTAACCCCATGCGATTTCTTTCTGTGGGGTTATGTGAAAGATTCAGTGTTTAAACCTCCTCTACCAAGAAACGTGCCAGAACTGCGAGCTCGCATCAACGATGCTTTCGAACTCATTGATGGGGACATGCTGCGACGAGTGTGGGAGGAACTTGGTTATCGGCTTGATGTCTGCCGAATCACTAAAGGGGCACTTATCGAACATTTGTGAATGCCTAAAAAAACTTTTTGAGTTTTTATATGTGTGTGCAAAGCATTGTGAAAATATCTCAAATAATAAAGTTATTGTAGAGCTGTGAAATCGCTTCAATCATTTGTAATAACCTTGTAGTAGTTTTTCCCTCGCTCTATTTGCAAGTAGAATAGGTAACGAAATAATCAGTAGTGGCACAGGGTACCTTCCGCCACGTACCGTATGGTGGCTTGCAGAATATTTATGTAGCTGTAGATGTAGATGTACATATGCTAAGCGGAACCGATTTACGCTGGAAAAAATTAGTTCAAAATTTGGTCACTGGGTGCAAATCTGAAACTGTACGGCATCTCGTCGACGTCTCCAGTGGTCGTATTGAATAAATTGTGTAAGCGGCGGTTAATTATTAAATCAGTATTATGCCTTTCTCACTTGTTTGTTTTTTTCTGCCCATGTGTCGATCCTAGCCCATTACATATGGAAACGTTTCCGTACGTCTTTCTTGAATTGACAGCGCCAGATTTGCACCTGGTGGCCAAAATTGGACTAATACCTTTTCCAGCGTAAATCAGTTCTGCGTCAATGCATCAGAACATCTGCCAAGTTCCGAACATATGATAAGCACAGCACACAGTGGACCTCTGTCAGTAGCTGCACTTTAGTTATAAGCATCTGGTAGATTACCAGCAGTCCTTCCACTCCCGATTCTTTAAAGAATCGAACTCCCATGGGTGAAACAGCTTCAAACATCAGATTACTTTACAAATGAGTTAATCTCTTAAAAATTTCGCGTTCAACTTGTAAAACATTTGCGGATGAAGACGCAAAACCCATCACTCATCCAAAGACAAATGGAAAAACTTTGCAAAACTTTAAATTAAGTTTAAAGTTCATTGGAAGTCGCTGAGTGCTCTAATTTTCATTATTGTATAAATAACGTTTGATAATTTACGGCTGCGCGGGATTAGCCAAGCGGTCTAGGGCGCTGCAGTCATGGACTGTGCGGCTGGTCCCGGCGGAGGTTCAAGTCCTCCCTCGGGCATGGGTGTGTGTGTTTGTCCTTAGGATAATTTAGGTTATGTAGTGTGTAAGCTTAGGGACTGATGATCTTAGCAGTTAAGTCCCATAAGATTTCAAAAATAAATAAATAAATAAAATAATTTACGCGCCGTGAGTTACACTGGCCCGAGACATGTAAACAGATACTAGCTGCTTTACTGTGTCAAACCTTTAATGTAAGACTATACTTCTTAATGAGTGCATTACGATATCATTTTTAAATTTTTAAATTCGGTCAATAATCTGATGAAATACTGAAAGTCTAAATTATTGTTGCTCCTGGAACAGGTAGGCGACATGCAACTCGGGCTTGCACTGTGCACCGTTATAACCATTTAGTAATACAGATACGTCACAGATCGTGCGCATAAGACTCTATATTAAGAGGCACTAAATTTTGAGTGTTTGCTGTAAGGGACCACAGGTGTTTACTACCAATTTACGTTAATTTTTTAGCCAATACATACACTCTGTTCCCTTGTTAATGTCTGCTTGTGTAGTAGGTGTCATTTATGAGGATACTTTGCCGAATTTTTGTATTTCTGTGTTTTAACTGACTGTTTCATCTCCTTGCATAACAGATTGGTAGGCTCAGATTTTCTCACGTCATGCAGTTAGAATACGCAACTGTTTAAACAGGTTTTTGTAGTGAGTTCAGTTACTATTGCTTTTTATTAGTCTTATGGCCCTTTTCTCTAGTTCGATGTCCTGCGAGTTCCCTCTCAAAAAATTATTCTATAATCAAAAACTGAATCCATATAGAAATACACTCCTGGAAATGGAAAAAAGAACACATTGACACCGGTGTGTCAGACCCACCATACTTGCTCCGGACACTGCGAGAGGGCTGTACAAGCAATGATCACACGCACGGCACAGCGGACACACCAGGAACCGCGGTGTTGGCCGTCGAATGGCGCTAGCTGCGCAGCATTTGTGCACCGCCGCCGTCAGTGTCAGCCAGTTTTCCGTGGCATACGGAGCTCCATCGCAGTCTTTAACACTGGTAGCATGCCGCGACAGCGTGGACGTGAACCGTATGTGCAGTTGACGGACTTTGAGCGAGGGCGTACAGTGGGCATGCGGGAGGCCGGGTGGACGTACCGCCGAATTGCTCAACACGTGGGGCGTGAGGTCTCCACAGTACATCGATGTTGTCGCCAGTGGTCGGCGGAAGGTGCACGTGCCCGTCGACCTGGGACCGGACCGCAGCGACGCACGGGTGCACGCCAAGACCGTAGGATCCTACGCAGTGCCGTAGGGGACCGCACCGCCACTTCCCAGCAAATTAGGGACACTGTTGCTCCTGGGGTATCGGCGAGGACCATTCGCAACCGTATCCATGAAGCTGGTCTACGGTCCCGCACACCGTTAGGCCGTCTTCCGCTCACGCCCCAACATCGTGCAGCCCGCCTCCAGTGGTGTCGCGACAGGCGTGAATGGAGGGACGAATGGAGACGTGTCGTCTTCAGCGATGAGAGTCGCTTCTGCCTTGGTGCCAATGATGGTCGTATGCGTGTTTGACGCCGTGCAGGTGAGCGCCACAATCAGGACTGCATACGACCGAGGCACACAGGGCCAACACCCGGCATCATGGTGTGGGGAGCGATCTCCTACACTGGCCGTACACCACTGGTGATCGTCGAGGGGACACTGAATAGTGCACGGTACATTCAAACCGTCATCGAACCCATCGTTCTACCATTCCTAGACCGGCAAGGGAACTTGCTGTTCCAACAGGACAATGCACGTCCGCATGTATCCCGTGCCACCCAACGTGCTCTAGAAGGTGTAAGTCAACTACCCTGGCCAGCAAGATCTCCGGATCTGTCCCCCATTGAGCATGTTTGGGACTGGATGAAGCGTCGTCTCACGCGGTCTGCACGTCCAGCACGAACGCTGGTCCAACTGAGGCGCCACGTGGAAATGGCATGGCAAGCCGTTCCACAGGACTACATCCAGCATCTCTACGATCGTCTCCATGGGAGAATAGCAGCCTGCATTGCTGCGAAAGGTGGATATACACTGTACTAGTGCCGACATTGTGCATGCTCTGTTGCCTGTGTCTATGTGCCTGTGGTTCTGTCAGTGTGATCATGTGATGTATCTGACCCCAGGAATGTGTCAATAAAGTTTCCCCTTCCTGGGACAATGAATTCACGGTGTTCTTATTTCAATTTCCAGGAGTGTACATACATCAACAACAGTTTTGCGTCACCCCTCTATTTCGAAGTTCATGGCACAGAACACAAAAATTAGCAAACACACGCATATATACATATAGTATTTATTCGCAGAACACGAAACAAAAAGCAAACACAAATTCTGTAACGACAAAATCGTCTGTTTCACATAGGGGGTTTTCTGCAGCAGTTCTGGTAACGTCAATAAGTGGTAGATCTCTTGCTCGGATGCAGGCTTGTATGTGTCGTGGTATACCATCGACGAGATCATCAAATTGCCCCTTTTTCAGCCGTGATTCTGTGTAAGTCACGCAGTGGTCGTTGTCGATGTCCAAAAACAGCTCACTGCAATCGACCCCATACATGTTCGATTGGATTCACGTCCCAGAACAAGCAGGGTGAAGATAGCATGCTGAGGGAACCCATTCATGAGAAAAGCACAACGAGCTCGCGAGTTATCATCCATCACGATAAAATTCTCAACAACATGTTGGCGATATGGCTTCACGACTGGTTTCTGAATCTCGACTCTGTATCGTAAAGCACTGACATTGCCCTCAACCACCACAAGGGTTGTACGGTGACTCCATGTAATATCACCCCAGAACATCACTCCATCGCTATTTTGTTGACATGTGGGACAATTTTGGGCATTGGATATTACAGGCTTATCTCCAGATATGTTTTCTCTGATTTTCAAGGCGAGACCTTAAGACACCCGGCGTCAATCATTGGCCGTCCTTCCTGCTTGATTTCTTTCTCATCTCTAAAGGAGTCTATGGTGTTGTGGTGCACGACGTGGTGCTCACCATAGTCGTCGGCAACGAAGATTCGTCCCATTCAGTCGTCTACTAACAGTTTGATGCGATACGTGACGTCCTGTAGGCTGTTCGACCGCCGAATTTAGTTCTGGAGAGCTCATCCCACGGTTCCTTCGACTCAAAATTCATAGATATCGATCATCTTGTGCACCTGTCAATCATGGACGATCTGTACGGTGCAAGTCTTCAACACTACCTGTCAATATGGAACCGACACCATGTCCACGCCTCATCACTTTCGCTCCGGTGCACAGATCGAGCAATTTTCCCGGTAGCCAAACGATTTGCGCGTGATGTGGCTTCGTGGAGCGAATCACCGGTCGCGATTATCCTTATTGGTATGATGGATGTTCATTCTTCTGTTCCACAGACGTCGCTAATGCGCCTCTACTCATTCTTTGCTTTCAATTGAATTGCTGCAATCCATTCGAGTGCGGCGTCCTACCAGCAGGTGGCGCTCATGGAAACGCTGTGTAAGTTTACAAACAATGTCAAGGTGACCTTGCTATCTGTACAAGAACAGTCACAACTGCAACACATCTGCTCGATTTATCGTGGTGGTGCAGCACTTTTGCTGAGATGTCTAATTTCTAGTTAAGACGCACTGTCTGCCACTGTCTGACCCTAGAATCGTAACAAGAGAATCCAATTTTCTTTGCTAATGTCACTGTTTGGTCATGCAGCACACAGCTCTAGACTCACTGCCGTTTAAGGCAAATATCGATTTGTTTCCCTTCAAAAAGGCACGAGCGATTTTCTTCACTATTCTCGTCCAGTCCGAGCTTGTGGTCTGACACTAACGACCTCGTCACTGAAGGGACGTTAAACTCCACCTTTCTTGTTTCCTGCGTCGGTGTAACGGCACAGAGGGCTGATGTTGTAGTGATTCGTTATGGTCCTGACACACAGTCTGCAGTCGCGAATAAAATCGTCAACAGTGACGAAGCTCCCCCGTACAACGTCCTGTGTCCTACAGGGAGGCTTAGAATCCGATCTAGTACGTTGGAGCAAAGTCTGGATCAGAAATTGTACGCCGGAGTCTCTCATACCCTTTCGGACCTAAAATTCTGATGATCAATATTTCTTCCGAGAGCAGGTATCGATATGGTGACTTCGGCGTGGAACTCCATTGCCTTATGATGTAAAATCTCACCTTTTTGGTAAGAGAAATACAGTCAGTCGCAGTTTCAGGATTGACGTCAGTTCAACCCCGTTCAGGATGCACGATATTCACCTTAACTCCCACGGGCCAATAAAACTCAAAGTTTTAGACGACCATGACAACGTCATACAGTAACTGCATTTCAAAATCAGAAGTGCCAGATACATCCATTTTAAATATGCGTAATGGAAACAAATCCTGATAATGTAGAGAGTAACATATATTAGCGCATGTTTTAAAAAATCCCATTATTTGTCCATATCAGGCACAAACGTGGAGCAAGTATTAACCGTGCTGGTGGCGAAATTATAACATTAAAAAAATTTACTTTGTGGACACAAACGCAATACAACAATTCCAGCAGTTTCAGACGTTGAAAATTGATTGCTAGAAACTGCGTTTATTTCATAATAGTCCTTAAACTCTTAATAGGGAATCCCTGACATGTTGTTAAGCTAAAGAACGTTTGCCTTTAACACTCTCATCAGAAATGTACTATTGGCTGAACACTGGAAGCTAAACCCCAAAGCAAGTTAGTTTATTTCGTTTATCGCTCGCTTTTCATTATTTTTTTGTATGCAGGATATACTTTGATACAGACATTTTATGTATCGTAACAATCACTGCCATTTAAATAAGCTGAATAACAAATATAACGCAAATAACATTTACACTCAAAACAACTTACATCTAAAGTTGAGAGAAAAAAAATACAAATATGACTGCTTCCATAACCAAATGGCTAGCTTCGCTGCCTTCGGTGTAGAATCGGGGGTGTTCAATTCCAGTAGCTCGTCAGGTATGCATGAGGTAGGGACGTATGGAAGGGGGTGCATTCAGCCTCGTGAGGCTTAATGAATGAAGAAACAGCGGCATCATCGGGATTCATCTGTTGCCAATAAAGAATGGAGGGATTGGCGACATGCTGATCACATAGCCCACAATCACAGATCGCACCTCGTACTGCGTTGTAGGCAGCAGTAAATATTACAAGTAATATTCACATTGAAAGACTAACAGCTTCGTACGTCAATAAATTCATTTAATGAGTATACGCAGTGTTGAACCAACGAGGCCTTTACCAGCATTTTGAACTGTTCAGTGTCTTTTAATAACTGTATGTGACTAGGTGAAACTTTGTATAACCTGGTGCTAGTGTGCAGTGTTGTTTTTGTTTTTGTACATACATGTCGTCCTTTTGTTTGAGTAATTCTGATAAATTTGTGAGTATTTTTACATTCATTTTTCTTTTAATATGCTTCACATTTTCCAAAATTTAGGAAGAAGAGGATACTCTTTGGTTTTAAAAATTGGCTTGAATTATTCTCTTAGGTTTGCGCCTTCCACTGGTCTTATTATCCTCCTTTGAAAGGTTGTAGGCGATCACCACTATTTCCCCAAAACAACACGCCATAGCTAAATTTGGAGTGGACATATGTGAAATACACATCCACTAATAGGTCGTTTTGGCGCAGTTTTTTAAATATTCTCATAATGTAACGGGCTGCACTTAATTTCTAGTTAATTTTACCTACATCCATGTTTCACTGACATTGTTCCTGTACCCAAAGTCGCATAAATCATATACCGTCTCTCATCATGATTATTTGACAACACAGTTCGACGTGGGGAGAATATGGAGTTCTATTCTGGACTGCCCCTAAGTCTATAGACTAGCAACAGATTTCTCTGCGTTTATTATTAACACTAGTGTAATTCCACCAACAACAAATTAGTTTTTGGTTGACGTTAGGAACCTTTATTTCTGTTTTGATGAACCTTCGTCGTTGATTAGTGCAAATTCACTGCTCTTGCCTCTATACGTTGTGTGGTGGCGCTGCTTTCTGCCCGAATGCTGGTTGCGTTCAGAGCTGGGGCAGCGCAGAGTGGGACGGACAAGAAGTTCCGCATTAGCCGCCAGTGGGGGGCGCTGCAGGGCGTTTCCGCAAGAGGCGGGCGAGGTCGACGACCCCGCGAGCCGGCAGCCGTCCGTTCTCTCGTCCATCTAGGTCGCCAGCGCCACAAGATGGCGGCGCTCCCGTCATGCACTTCGTTAGCCTACAACGTTAACTGTACTGTCAAAGCGGAGTACCTGAGATGAGGAACGTTCATCTTTTTTTTATACTAACCGTACGGAATTTTTTCTGTAGTAAACAGATGACGACACGTGTGCAGTCGACTATGGAGCGATGTGTTTCTTGTAAACATAGTGAATAATTAATCACTAGGTCTGCAGATTATTAGTGTAGGCCTACATTCTGCATAATAAACACAAAAATTAAACTTCCAGGCCAGATGAAAAATGTGCAACATTGTCACTTTTTATCGAGAGCAACTTCGTTTCGGTTTATTGGTTTATTTTTTAGGGTAACGTCTTTTAACGCATTTCGCTGAGATTTTTCTACAGGTAGACACTCAATGCAGCAGTGAGTGGGAAATAGATACTAAAGAGTTCAGCACAAAGTGATAGGAAGCACAAAGTCAGTTGCTTTTCACTTATAAGTGAAAGCTTCTCTTCGATAACCTGTATAATACTGAAAAAAATAAAAAAGTTCTTACACAACAATATGATTTTTCTGATCTTTGTAGCGAGTCAGGTAACGAATGTCAGTGAGATATGAAATGTAGAACAAGATAATACAAATTCCAGACCATAACACAGAAAAACCAGTCTTTGTGTTGTACCAATTCGGAGACATGTATGAGAACAACATGTTGGGTAGGTCATGTACTGACTTACATGGATACGAATTTTCATTCATATCCTACCCCTCTATAATTCAGTGAGTCATGCAGCCAAAAGCTAGAGGTGCGTCCTTTTTTTCTTTAAGTGATCAGCGTATGATTCAAGCATTATCAAGCCCAAAGATTTAATCCTTACTGCTTCACAGATACGACAGAGTAGCGTATTCATTCAACAGGTATAACTGAATTCAAAATCCAGTTCTGAAAACTACCATTTTAGTTAGCACAGGAAAAATCAAACAAACCCCACGTTTATTTTATTGAATACAGTATTTGGATGATCCTCCTTTTTCATCTCAGGCCCACAATGCATAGACATTTAAAAATAAAATAAAGGTTTGCTCACATCGCAAATATTTCTTGGACACTATGCATCCACAACCTATCTATTAGCCCACATTGAATCACGTGATAAAAGAGTGTTTTCCTTATTTTTTTTCTTTATTGTCAAATTCATAACATACACAAAATATAAAACCGAATTAAAAACGTCATAACACAATAATTTACATAACCACAAGAAACACGACGAGGTAAGATACCAAAGGTTCACTACTGAACCTGACGTGGGCAAGTAACACCCTATTTATTTAATGTAGCAGTTTTGAGGAGGAAACATTCTACTGCAAACAGTTTCCGCTGGAAGTAGTAGAGGATAGTTTGTACCTTACAACACTTTTCAGACTTTCGCCTCTAGCGAACCTTGTAACGTAAGTTTAATATATTTTCTTGTTTCATTTTGGAATGATAGCATTCACCTCATGTGTATAGCTCTCTTTTTCTCAAATTAAAAAAAAAATGCGCCGTGAAAGTAAGATTTTTCCAGATGTGAAAAACGGTTCCAAGTACCTAGGAATGAATATTCTCTTCGTACTTAAAGGCGTTGCAACTGAGAAAATCTTGTCAAAACTGATTTAACTATCTATGTGTTATATTATTACTCTACTACACACCGGTCATCAGTTACTGAAATCAGTTTAAGAAGACGTATTACTAAAAACCAGTTACAAGTTACAAACGTTCTGGAATAGAAGTTATTGAGAGCTGTCACAAATTTCCATTTTCAACACAGGGAAAATTGTTCAGACACTAAAGAAACTCAGTTAGTTTGCAAATATCACAAGTCCCATGGTAGAAGGCCTTCTGTTTAGAGTTACAAGATGCACGACCGACAAAGTATGGCCTAACCGTCCACACCCTATATAACTAGTTTTAAAAATATGCAGAATTTAAATCACCATAAAACTCTCTAACGGAAGAGTTAACAACATCCTCAAAATAGCTATCATACACTATACAGCACTTAAATACGCAGAACAGTTAGTATTTATAAAAGCTCCACTAAACACAGTCTCATATCCCACAACCACAAAAATTGTAGAAAATGCCGGAAACTGGTTATGGCGTTTTCTATTGCACATTCCTTCACGGATTCTACACTGAAGAGCCAAAGAAACTGGTACATCTGCCTAATATCGTGTAGGGCCCCCGCGAGCATGCAGAAGCGCCGCAACACGACATGGCAAGGACTCGACTAATGTCTGAAGTATTGCTGGAGGGAATTGACTCCCTGAATCCTGCAGGGCTGTCCATAAATCCGTAAGAGTACGAGGGGTTGGAGATATATTCTGAACAGAATGTTGCAAGCTATCCCCGATATGCTCAATAATGTTCATATCTGGGGAGTTTGGTGATCAGCGGAAGTGTTTAATCTCAGCAGAGTGTTCCTAGAGATACTCTATAGCAATTCTGGACGTGTGGGGTGTCGCATTGTCCTGCTGGAATTGCCCTAGTTCGTGGGAGTCCACAACGGGCATGAATGGATGCAGGTGATCAGACAGGATGCTTACGTACGTGTCACCTGCCAGAGTCGAATCTAGACGTATGAGGGGTCCCATATCACTCCAGCTGCACACGCCCCACACCATTACAGAGCCTCCACCAGCTTGAACAGTCCCCTGCTGGCATCCAGGCTCCATGGATTCATGAGGCTGTCTCCATAACCGTACACGTCCATCTGCTCGATACAATCTGAAACAAGACTAGACTGAGCATGCAACAGGTTTCCAGTCATCAATAGTCCAACGTCGGTGCTGACGGGCCGAGATGAGGCGTAAAGCTTTGCATCATGCAGTCATCAAGGATCACATGTGGGCCTTCGGCTCCGAAAGCCCATACCAATGATATTTCTTTGAACGGTTCGCACGCTGTTGATGGCCCAGCAATGAAATCTGCAGCAATTTTCGGAAGGGTTGCACTTCTGTCACGTTGACAGATGCTCTTCAGTCGTCATTGGCCCCGTTCTTGCAGGATCTTTTTCTGGCCGCAGCGTTGTCGGAGATCTGATGTCTTACCGGATTCCTGATATTCACGATACACTCGTGAAATCGTCGTACTGGAAAATCCCCATTTCATCGCTACCTCAGAGATGCTGTGTCCCATCGCTTGTGCGCCGACTATAGCACCACATTCAAACTCACTTAAATATTGGTAACCCACCATTGTAGCAGCAGTAACTGATCTATCAACCGCGCCAGACACTTGTTGTCTTATATAGGCGTTTCCGACCGCAGTTCTGTATTCTGCCTGTTTACATATTTCTGTATTTGAATATGCATGCCTATACCAGTTTCTTTGGCGTTTTAATGTAGTAACAAATGGATGGAAAATGATAGGAAACTTGTGTGCTGTATGGTGCAATCAAAATCTGATGAGTTGGAACAACTTGTCTATCATGAACGTCACTAACCGTTGCATCTTTGATCGATTCCCGAGTCTACCTGATGAAAGGTTGTGATCCTCAGATCGCAATATCCAAACTCTGTGCTATCTGTGACACTAGACTGAAACACCGACCAAGAAACATCATGGGTGCCTAGGTACACTATACTCCAAGTACAAGACTCTCCACTGCACATCAAAGTGGATTGCCCAAAGAAAGAACAGTAGTTGTGGTAAGAAGTAGCGTGTAATTTTTTGAATTGCTGTAATGGCCTTCGCGCTATTCATCACGCCGATAGGAGTAGCTGTGACTAGACGTCCCAAACGTGAGTAGTCATGGAGATAAGTTTCTGCATTTTTTGGTGCTTTAACTCTGCCGGCACGGTAGCTCAGCGTGTTCGGTCAGAGGGCTGCGTGCTCTCTGTAATAAAAAAAACTGAGTCAAGGAACTAACGATCAACTTGAACGGATGTCTTGTGACGTCCGCACAGACCAAACGCAACGAACTATACCGAAAAAAAAAACCTCTCTTTACGCATCGACCAGCAGTACTCCTGTGAACTGCATCACTGCCATACATTGCACACAAACGTTTATGTATTTCACCGTTTCTTTTTCCGCAACCAAGTGTTCAATTACTACATATTGCTTGTAAACAAATGTCTTGCGTGGACGCCATCTTGAAGGTTCACTACGGCACTATCAGCTGTCGTAATTGTTCGAAGCTTCGCACACATGCATATAAAATGTCACATCTGAGGCACGTAAAAGGATATTTTCCTACGTATGTTAACGGTTGTAAAAGAAATTTGAGGCATATTTACTGAAAGACCCTCATAATGCACTGATGCGACAAAAGGCGCTATGCACATATGGCGGTAGTATTGCGTACACCATGTATAAAATGGCAGTGCATTGGCGGAGCTGTCATTGGCACTCGCGTGATTTATGTGAAAAGGTTTCCGATGTGATTACGGCCGCATGACGGGAATTAACAGGCTTGGAACCAGAAGCATGGGATGTTCCATTTCTGAAATTGCTAGGGAATTTAATATTCCGAGATCCACAGTGTCGAGCGTGTGTCGAGAGCACCAAATTTCAGTTATTACCTCTCACCACGGACAACGCAGTGGCCGACGGCCTTCACTCAATGACCGAGAGCAACGGCGTTTGGTAGTGTTGTCAGTGCCAACAGACAAGCAACACTGCTTGAAATAATCGCAGAAATCGAAGTAGGACGTACGACGAACGTATTCGTTAGGACAGTGCCGCGAAATTTGGCGTTAATGGACTGTGACAGCAGACGACCGACGCGAGTGTCTTTCTTAACACCACAACATCGCCTGCAGCGCCTCTCCTGGTCTCGTAATCATATCGATGGACTCTAGACGACTGGAAAACGGTGTTGTTCTCAGATGAATCCCGATTTTAATTGGTAAGAGCCGATGCTAGGGTTTGAGTATGGTCCAGACCTCACGAAGCTATGGACCCAAGTCGTCAACAGGGCACTGTGCAAGCTCGTGGTGGCATCATAATGGTGTGGGTTGTGTTTATATGGATTGGACTGGGTCCTCAGTTCCAAATGAACCGACCATTGACTGGAAATGGTTATGTTCAGCTACTTAGAGATCATTTTCAGCCATTCATGGACTTCAGGTCCCCAAACAAAGGTGGAATTTTTATGGATGACAATGCGCCATGTCACCGGGCGACAATTTTTCGCGATTGGTTTGAAGAACAATCTGGACAATTTGAGCGAATGATGTGGCCACCCAGATTGCCCCACATGAATCCCATCGAATATTTATGGGACATAATCAACATGTCACATCGCGCAGAAAATCCTGCGCTCGTAACACTTCCGGAATTATGGACGGCTATAGAGGCAACATGGCTCAGCATTTCTGCAGGGGACTTCCAATGTCTTGTTGAGTCCATGCTACGTCGGGTTGATGCACTACGCCGAGCAAAAGGTGGTCCGATACGATATTGGGAGTTATCCCATGAATTTTGTGACCTCAGTGCAAACGTATTGTTGTCAATGGGACAAATCGTTGTTCAATTTGGCCTAATTTAAACTTGAGAGAGTCGCCTATTATCTGACGCCTAGAGAACAGATGTTCAGTGAAAAGTCAACAGCTATAGTTATTTTTGCGGTAACGTATGGAAAACCATAGGGCTACGTTCATTCCGAGTTTCACTATTCAGCACCTGAACGGATTAATTTATGTAGTATACTTTTGGGACGAGATTAGAGTATACAGATGGCGCCTGAAGTGGAAGAGCAAAATTTTGTTTGTTAGGGAAAAAGTGTCATCTTCGATTGAAGTTATTTTTACAATATTTTGTAGGACAGCTACAAGACAAAGGCAACGGATGGAAGTGGGGAATAGAATCTTTTTTTCTCACACAGTGCTACCCCACGGCTGTTGACTAAATAAGTAGTAGACATGTTTTTTATATAAAGTATCAAAGCTGAATTTTTAATAAGTAGATAACAACCACGAAAATTTTATCTCCTATTTCTTAAGTAATGTGGGCTGGTACGTATCTTTTGGCTCTGCATGACACTATGACCTGAAGTAAAAAGTATCTTCATTTTACACCTATGTAGAATTAAATATTAAAGAAAGAAGAGAAAAGGACTTCTTATCCAAAAAATGTTTTTCTGTTGGTAAAATGATTTTAATGAGACAGTTTGGTGCTGTTTGCAGGCAATGGGTCGATTCTGATCATCTCAGCACGTTACCGCTGGCCGCCATGCTCTGCAGCGCCCTTCTAGATGGCGTGGCGGTGGCGTCGCGAAGTTGTTAATATTCCGTGTCACCGGAGGTTCTCTCTCTCTTTTGTAGTCTCGTCCGGCAGTCAGTCAGACACCTAAACTCTACTGACTTAAGTCTGATATTTTGACTGTGAGCGTGTGTTTAGCGGTGCCGCAGTGAGATCGCATGTCTACAGGTTGCGTTGTGACTATTTTGATTGAAGTTGTCCCAAATCTATCAGATGTCAGGTTCTGCAGACTACTATCTCCATAGGGTTAATCTGTTCCAACTACAGCAGAGATCCGTATATCCAGCACCTTTTAATGACTTAAGTGATACGACTGAGGTCTAGTCGAGGTACCCGACTCTGTGTGTAGAGGTCTGAAGCCATTTGCAATCTGCAGCAAGTTGGCCGTTGATGACACGCACAGGTTTTGGAATTAATTTAAGCGTGTTGGAGACATCTTTCGGCTGCACTCAGCAAGTTGAGCATCGCATGTCTTCGGTGCATCGACGTGTTAATAGTATGACTAGAAGTTATGCTTTAGTCGAGCCAGATTCCTCTAGAAACAGTTGTTTTCAGTTTGTTAAAGAATGATTATGTTGTATTTCTTCTTTTTTAGAAAAAAAGACCGTTCGTCATTCATATTATCACGATTCTTCTTGCAATTGATTAACAGGCATTACCATTTAATGTTAACAGTGTATTGCACAGCCACTAGCTGTCAGGCTAGCTGTTGTGCTCATTGTTGTGCTAATAAAAAAGGAAAAAATTTGTAAAAGAGTTATAGGCTGTGCTATCAGTTTTGCTTATGGTTAGTCACCTGCTGATTAGAGGAGATACATTAAAATGAAATCACTTTTCTGGTTGGATAAGTACTTTGTTTTAAACTGATACATTTAGGGTCAGGATTGTTTCGGTCCATGTTCGCTTGCATTAATAAGTTGTACCTTGTGACTATTTTACAGTGTAATCTTTTCTCTGTTTTAGTTTAATAATCGAACTGTATCTAGCTAGTTGTGTCCATGAGCATATGTGAAGATGGAACTGGTTCCAAAACTGCTATGATGAAAGTCTTTTACAATTTCTATCTTCAATATTATGCAAGAATTCAAATTAACGTCTTTCCTGTTATGCAGATTGATTTCAAGTGTTCAAGTCATCTTGATCAAGTTGGTTCAACTTGTGTAAACGTTTAAAGTTTAACTATCTTTGCTATTACTTGTGAAGTTTCATAAATTAAAAGGGAAATAAAGGTTTATGAAATTTGTTTTAGATAAGCTTTTTGTGGTCTGGTATCTTCCACTCACCCAGATCCTCGCTAGGAGTGTCGATAGCGATTCATAAAAGTTCCTTTGTGGTAAAGAATCTAGTGTCACATTTTATGTTCTAACAGCAGAATCACTTTCAGTTAAACAACAGTAACAATTTCTAAAAAAATAATCAGTCAGAGGCGTTTTTCCAGACTGAGTAGGTTTACAGATTTAAAAAATTTGCGTACAGTAAATAAGGTCAGTCGAGGCTCGCTAATGTGATATTTTAATAACAAGATCACAGCAAAATGAAATATTCTCACTTGACGCAATAATATTGCTAGCGTGTATGATACCAATAATATTACACTACTGGCCATTAAAATTACCACACCACGAAGATGACGTGCTACAGACGCGAAATTTAACCGACAGCAAGAAGATGCTGTGATTCACACAAGGTTGGCGTCGGTGGCGACACCTACAACGTGCTCACATGAGGAAAGTTTCCAACCGATTTCTCATACACACACAGCAGTTGACCGGCGTTGCCTGGTGAAACGTTGTTGTGATGCCTCGTGTAAAGAGGAGAAATGCGTACCATCACGTTTCCGACTTTGATAAAGGTCGGGTTGCAACCTATCGCGATTGCAGTTTATCGTATCACGACATTGCTGCTCGCGTTGGTCGAGATCCAATGACTGTTAGCAGAATATGGAATAGGTGGGTTCAGAAGGGTATTACGGAACGCCGTGCTGGATGCCAACGGCCTTGTATCACTAGCAGTCGAGATGACAGGTATCTTATCCGCATGGCTGTAACGGATCGTGCAGCCACGTCTCGATCCCTGAGTCAACAGATGGGGACGTTTGCAAGACAACAACCATCTCCACGAACAGTTCGACGACGTTTGCAGCAGCATGGACTATCAGCTCAGAGACCATGGCTGCGGTTACCCTTGACGCTGCATCACAGACAGGAGCGCATGCGATGGTGTACTCAACGACGAACCTGGGTGCACGAATGGCAAAACGTCATTTTTTCGAATGAATCCAGGTTCTGTTTACAGCATCATGACGGTCGCATCCATGTTTGGCGACATCGCGGTGAACGCACATTGCAAGTGTGTATTCGTCATCGCCATACTGGAGTATCACCCGGCGTGATGGTATTGGGTGCCATTGGTTACACGTCTCGGTCACCTCTTGTTCGCACTGACGGCACTCTGAACAGTGGACGTTACATTTCAGATGTGTTACGACCCGTGGCTCTACCCTTCATTCGATCCCTGCGAAACCCTACATTTCAGCAGGATAATGCACGACCGCATGTTGCAGGTCCTGTACGGGCCTTTCTGGATACAGAAAATGTTCTACTGCTGCCCTGGCCAGCACATTCTCCAGATCTCTCACCAACTGAAAACGTCTGGTCAGTGGTGGCCGAGCAACTGGCTCGTCACAATACGCGAGTCACTACTTTTGATGAAATGTGGTATCGTGTTGAGGCTGCAGGGGTAGCTGTACCTGTACACGCCATCCAAGCTCTGTTCGACTCAATGCCGAGGCGTATCAAGGCCTTATCACGGCCAGAGGTGGTTGTTCTGGGTACTGATTTCTCAGGATCTATGCGCCCAAATTGCGTGAAAATGTAATCACATGTCAGTTCTAGTATAATATATTTGTCCAATGTATACCCGTTTATCATCTGCATTTCTTCTTAATGTTGCAATTTTAATGGCCAGTAGTGTACGTAACACATCTACATCGACGACTAAGGAGAAAAATAACCAATAGTTAGTTCCCCATGTTTCATTTTGTGTAAGGTGCAAAAAAAAAAAAAAAAAAAAAAAAAAATCATTTCGAACAGTAGTGATGGGTATCTTTTGACTAACATTCAAATACCGGGCATATGAATAAAGATTAATCTCCAAGGCGCGTTGAGTTAACGCTGCGTACTAAAATACAAAATTGTAAGAAGAGAATCCGACAGGCACCCAACATCCCTGCATCAACCGTATCAGGCAATCAAGATCCTCTCAAGAGCCATGGGATTGTGTTTCGCATATAATGCGATGTCTGAGACGCCTATAGAGGTAACTTCCACCAGGATATGGGATGCTGATGGAAATCCCTTAGCCCTCCAGATAATCGTTGGAAATGTTGCGGGGATGCCTTCTATACAGGTCCCTTATAGTCAAGGTCCAGATGGCTCAATCGACACGGCAAAGCCTGAAAGAGGTAACTGACCAGAGCGCCATAGCGCTTCACTCTTGCTCAAGAGTCCGAAGAGCCCATTGAATGACGTGGCTTGGGCTGTATATGGCAGCAACACTAAGGAATCAAAGTTATAAGACTGGATCCACACCACTCTGTCCATAGTCGACATGGGATTGCGACAGAAAGCAAATTTCTTACATTCCGAGAAGGCGTACCGCTGCTGTCGCTGTTTAAGAGGCTCTCGGCCATCATCTCCAATTCCAATACTCTGTCACGGTAAGGGCTGGACGTCGAACCATGACAAAGCTATAGGATAGAGCTAATAATTCTTCATGACTCACAATTGCTTGAAAGATACGCAGTAAATGAAAAATGAAAGAGGATAAAATTAGGGCATTTGGCGAAAGCCAGAGGGTCAGTGCCACTTCCACATCTCTGCATGCCTACTACATTCAACGTCATCGACAAAGTTGTTGAGGGTGTTGAGCGTAGTAGGTATGCAGAGATGCTGAAAACAGTACATTTTCTAGTTTCCGTTCTTTCGTCTTATCCGTTGTGTCCTTCCTGCTGAACTGTCTGTACTTGAGGACTTTGCACATTTGTCACCAATCTTACTCATATAAATTAAGTACATCTGTGAATTTCCTAATTAATTATTTTTAATGACTTTTCTTTTTTACTGTATCTACTTACATTTTCTTCTGTAACACGACATTTCAAAAGCATTCACTATCTCCTTCTCAGGTTTTTTCATTGGTCTTCAATAACGCAAAGAACTGTAAACCAAAGCACAGCTACGATTATGTAAACGTATTTTTCGTAATTGACATTCCTGTTTCCTTTTTTGTCACTCCTTTGTTATTTATATCTCAAATCACTCACTGCATAATCTCTAATCCTTTCGAAAGTGGAAGAAAAATGTTCACCAAAAGATTTAATGTTACTGGTAAAGTGTATCTAAAGCATCGTAATTTTTATTCAGCATAGGCCTAAGGTTAGCCTTTTTAAATGTTGTAATTGGTTTAGAAGAGCCCAAAAGGGTTAATTTCTATAGTAGTATGGACCCCCCTCATAATGACCTATAACGATATTCCTTCTGGAGCAACGATTAAATTTATAGGTAGCAACCTAGATGTTTTTAACTATGTCGGTAATCGCTGCCTTCTTCTCATCATTCTTATTGGTACGCCGTCACTTGTCATTTCCACTACGCTCCATGCACCTCTTTCTCCGGGGTTAGCTCTTAGACAAATTAGCCGACTTAGACTAGCCGTCGAATCGTCCTTTAGCTAAATGTAAATGATCACTATGAGTGCGAGAATCATTGTATCTAAAAGATTTTTGGTAAGTTTGCTGGACACATATCTTTGTTAAATACAGGAAACGGTAACTAACAATCTTAACTCAGTTATTTTTAACATATGCGATGATGATTGTTATTAATGTGTGGTTTTCTTTCAAAAAACTTTTGTCTAATGTCCAAAGATTCTGATGACCTGGCAGAGATATGACTTCGTAATGAACACGAGATCTACGCCATGGTCCACTTAATGTAAGTATATTTTTCTCTGAGTAGCAAAATAGCAAAAAAAACCTCACGCCCTCTCAGACTACCTTCATCCACTCATCGTTAAATACGTTTTCTTTGACTTATCTGTTTATCACTGGTAGGCAAAAAATCTTTCAGACTTTAAATCTACACACTGCGCAAAGAATTGGAAAATAGTGAAAAAGGCATATCGTTAATATATAATTAAAATCTCTTTCTTTCATTTTTCTCATTTCATTCCTCTTCTCATCTTTCACTTGAAGCTAGACTGGACGAGACGCATTTTGTGTAAAATTACAATATTTGAGTTTTTCATACAATTGCATGTTACTTGCATATGTTATTCTTTTACGCATGCACGCTGAGCCATTATGAAACAAGGAGTAATACTTGGAACAAAAAGAGGGACCACGACGACAGAAAAGCCACGAAGAAACTGAAGTAAAGGAATTTTATCATTGACGCAGCAACCCAGAACCAGAGTCTTCTACCGTCGCTGGATACAATCAAGTCAGTCCGTCCCTCTGTTTATTACTCTTACATGGTGTCTATATAGAGTTGTTAAAATTCAGCAGTTTCCCCACATTTATTAAAATCCTTGCAGTAATCTTACGCTTTTCGCATTTTTCAGATTGATTTCTTAGTGTCATTTCCATTGTTGAACGTCCGAGTTGACATGTCGCTAGCCAGCTCTCCAGATGCTTGTTTGTCTTTTTCAAGCCAAGCATTAATTTCAAGCAGGCTATTATTGCTACATCGCTTCCGACTGCTAATTTTTGCAATTTAATTTTTGTGTATGTAAAATACTTCATTTCTCGTGTGAAGCAGAGCAACTAGATCACCATAAAAACACATCCGTGTTAAGTGTCTGGTCAGATGCATATTTTAGTAAATAGAGGTTGTCACTTACAAAGAAGATACTGATAAATGTGTGGGCGAGGTTATTAACAGAGAATTTAGTGATATTTTCAAGGAGAACGAGATTCAGGCTAGCCTCCTTGAAGGTCTTATCGACAGCATCCAGGAAAGCTTTAAGGAAGAAATGAGAGAATTGAAGAGGTCGTCATCGAAGAGGTGGCAATCATTATATAAAATATTTCAACAAATAAGTCACGAGATAGAAACAGATGATTCATCTGCTAGTTTTATGCTCAATACGGTGTCTGGTCCGAGCATTGTAACAAGGCCACAGACAGTGCACATTCCATTGCCTGAAAAAAATGTTTCGTACGGCTTAGGTAGGACGGCAAGCGTTTACAATGGACCGCCACTTGTAGATGTTGGCAACGCCTATGCGTGTATGATTAAGAGCGAATGTGTTATTACTTTCGACAACAAAAACTGTTCTCATATCTTCGCCCCTCCACCTCCATAGCCTCATGATTTAATTTCAAAAATCATATGAAGCAATATTATGAAAGGGATAGTTGCTACTCACCATATAGCGGTGAAGCTGTGTCGCAGATAGGCTGTTTCAACATGAGACTGTCACAACAAGATAGACTGTCACAACAAAAGCTTTCGGCTAACAAGGCCTTTGTCAAAAATAGACGAACGCCACACACACACACACACACACACACACACACACACACACACACACACACACACATGACCACAGTCTGTGGCAACTGAAGCCACATTGTGGCAAAGGCTTTGTTGGCTGAAAGCTTATGTTGTGATAGTCTTTTTGTTGTGCCTATCTGCGGTTCAGCGTCTCCGCCATATGGTGAAGAGCAACTATCCTTTTCATAATATTGTTACATTCTATCTTGGATTTTCCATTGTTTGAAATCATATGAAATACTGATTCACAATTCAGCTGTTCCACCATCTTAGATTTCCCCGACGGACCTTCGTAAAGCTTTACTGTCCTTACCTAGCAACTGTCGTAATGCCCACGCGCGGTAATAGAAGAGAATTTCGTGCGGATCCGACATTTCAGTGTTTCCAAACCTGAAAAGCAACTTTTCAGCTTCTAAATCTATAAACTGCATCAGGTAGTGGAAAATGGTAAAACAATCGTCATTATTATTATATAATGAAAATCTCTTTCTTTCACTTTTCTTCTTTCATTCCTCTTCTCATCTTTTATTGGATATTTGACTCTTGTTCGTGACGACTAGACGAAGTTTTGATCAGTCAACTTTTACAGTCGTGAACATAACCATCTAAGGATTGAACGATCTGCTGAAAATTCTAAAAAAGTTGTTTGATAATCTGTTCCATTATTCGCAACAATGTATCGGAAAACAAGTGAAAAATGAAGTCCAGCTTATCTAAGAACTGCTACAAAGTACAGTGGCTTTTTGCTGGGAACACCAAATACAGATGAATTTGGATTCAAAAAAGGAATAGTACGTAACCATGTATCCCGGAGACGTTTTTGAACATATAAGGCACGTGGAGAAGTCTGAGCAGCTGTCCAGTGGAGTAATCGTACAAAAAAAGAGAGTTGAATTACATTAAAATCATGTTTCCAAGCACAGATTCGTACTTGTCAGGTAATCACGAGTAGTGGTGGTCGTCACCAGCGTATAAACCAATTAATTAAAAGTCAATCGATTTATCCATTAAAACCAATTTTTACCAGTCAACTGAAACCACGCACGATTCGCTTTGGTAGAGGACTATCAAATGGCCAAATGGTGGCGGCTGAGCAATTATCATGTTCAACAATCAGTTTATGCAGAAAATTCACAAGACGGCAAAAACCGATTTCAGGTTCCAGGATTATTATTGTCGATATCAAACTACTAGCCCCGCCTGCTTTCGGAGAACTGAAGACACTAAAGGTTCTGCAACCTAGCGCCAGGAGGGCAAGGGACTCCCTGCCCAAAGCAGGCGGAACCGTTTACTTTGTCACTCTATCCCCCTCCCCGTGAATTTGCCTAGAGAAACCCGTGTTTTTTATTATTATTATTATTATTATCGGAAAAGGCACACTGCTAAGCTGGACACGAGGTTATAAAACTACGCAGTGACGTTCTCCCAGCCCCATCTCGTTGCGGTTCTCAGTTGACTTCGCTTTTATCATTAGCGATAGTACGGAAATTGTGCCATTTTTGTCGTACATGTGTTGGCTTTCATCACTTCGGAAGCATCCATATGTAGATTCGTTCAGCTTTAGTTAAGACATCTAGCGGTAGAATGCTCGTGTCAACTTCGGCCATGATCAAGACGCGAAGGTGGTAAGCTTTGTCGCGCTGCCCCTGTTTATGTGTTCATATAACGTGCTTCCTCATGGCTAGCTACTTTCTTTTGCGATTCTCGATTCCCAAAATTCGTCCCAGTTTTTCCACATAGCTCTCTCTCTCTAGGGAATAGACCAATTCTCTTTGTTTGTTGTTTCATTCTAACTGTTTTTCATGTACATTTATCTTGTCCTACAGCAAGATGGTGGCTCGCCACAAAGCTCAAAACTGTGGGTTGGCTAAAATCCATTCTTTGTGACAATACTACCTTGCATTTATGGATTTCACCATGAATATACCTAATTTAATTACAGTTCTCTGTCTGTTACTGGTCAGTAGTTTTTCCCTGTCACCTTCATTAATTAAGTCATTCATCTAGCTTCTAGATTCTAGGTAAGAGAATTCCCTGCAGTAGGTGATGAAGGCTGATGTCTCCACGGCCTAGGAACAGAAAGTTAGCAGGTGAGATCGTTTTTATCTGCTGACAGGAAAACGGTGACAGGCAACACATCTCATTTACGGTGCATCCCAGCAAGCAGCCAAATGACAGCAAATGACAGCAACCCATAGTTCCTCCAACCCCGATTCTTTATACAATCGTAACCCAATGCATAAAACAGCTTCAGACGCCCGATTACTTTACAAATGAATAATTTATTAAGTATTTGACTTTAAGCACGTAATACCTTTGTGTTGAAGACGCGAAATACTAATTATGTTGTTTTTATCAGTTTTGGTTATTCATCATTAGACTAATGAAAAAGTTTTGAAAAGATTTGAAATTATGTTTAAACTGTGATCGACATCGCTAAGTGCTCTCAGTATCAAACAATGGATGAGTACAATTTGGTTAATTTGCCCTTCATTTAAAAAAAGCTAGTCTTTTAAATATCTCAGTGTTTATGACGTCATATCTCCTCTCGCATTTTGCGGGTACATTTATTGGTATGTGTAGATACTATCCGTAAAATGTGCTGCAAATGCATTTAGTAATAGAGAAGCCATAAATTAAACAGCGTGCGTGATGCAGAATTTTTTGTTTTCACGATCAGCGAGAAGGTAGTAAGTAATATATTCCTTACATTATTTTGTATGTGTGTATGGGGAGGGGGGTGGACGAGTGGGGGGGGGGGGAGAAAAAGTTTCGAAAAGCTTTCACATGGACATATACATAGTCGTTTTTAACTTTAATACTTTCTTTATTGTGTTAGACCTTAAACGTTACTTTGTACTTTTAAATGAGCAGATCAAGACAGCGTTTTAAATTTTGAATTCTGTCAGTAAAGAAATGAAACACGAAAAATCAAATGTTTGTTGCCTTGGAAACTGTTAGAGAGGCAACCTGCATCTGAGATTGTGTGCCGTTTTAGTCGCTTTTCTTAGTAATATAGAGGTACTATGCATATATTGTTGTGTCTGGGAGAGGAGGGGGTGAAAGAAAGCGAGGTGAGAATCAGTCTTGTTACTGGTTTGATTTCCAAGTTGGGCGTTTATATGCACAGCTACATCCGCACTCCACAAACCACTGCGAAGTGCGTAGCAGAGAGTACTTCAAACTGTAGCAAGTATAGGGTTTTATTCCTTTTAATTCACGTGTGAAGCCGGCCGGGGTGGCCGAGCGGTTCTAGGCGCTACAGTCTGGAACCGCGTGACCGCTACGGTCGCAGGTTCGAATCCTGCCTCGGGCATGGATGTGTGTGACGTCCTTAGGTTAGTTAGGTTTAAGTAGTTCTAAGTTCTAGGGGACTGATGACCTCAGATGTTAAGTCCCATAGTGCTCAGAACCATTTGAACCACGTGTGGAGCGCGGTATAATGACTATTTAAATAGGATCGAGGTGCCACTTAAGACCATATCAAGGACAATTCACGAGAGGCTATACGCTTAGTATAGAGAAAAAGTTTGCAAATTGCTTCAAAAAATCATATCTATTGTGTCAACCCCTGTAAATTACAACTATGAAGGAACGAGTTTTATAAGTTTTATAACAAAACCAAAAACGGACATTGAAAACGAAACGGCGTATTTCCCCGGTTTTGGCCACTTAACTCTATGGCTAGTCATTTCCCCACTTTTGGACCCTGCATATTATAATAAAACTGGGGCGTTAAATAACATCAGAATACATTTGATAGAAAGTAATTCGTTCTTTATACACGCGTATAAGACAACAAACATGCATAAAATACATAAAAGTTACAGAAATTGAGTGGAATAGAAAAACAGTTAACAAAAAGTATTGAAATGATTGGCTGAGAAACAACTTATGATTCATTCCCTTTCAGAAGCCATAAAAAAAGAAGTTTCATCCATGTTAAAAGCTCTGTTATGATCACTTAACACATCCTTATCATTTCCTGGAACAAGTTTCTTGTTTTTCCTCCCCTGTAATAGAAACTCTAGCGCCATTACCATAGTCAGCATGTTTTTGTTGCAAAACTGTGTCTATTAAGAAAGCCATCATGTCACTTTTCTACAAATTGATTGCCCACAAATTCATCATCAAAACTTTGCAAATCTTCCTCTTCAATAAGTTTTTATATGAATGCGATACATTTCCCTCAGTAACTGGAAACGCTATGTTGGAACAGTCCAGAATTCAGTCCATCAACTTGTTTTCCCAGATGGAATGTGCGCCACTGTGCCCAATAGAGTTTTGGGTTATAGACTCGAAATTTTATTTCTTAATGTTTTACTCGGAATATTATACTACTACCTTTCAGTAGCAACGTTCACTCCCTCATCAGTTGACTTGAGTGCATTTTTAACTTCAATGGGATAATATTGAAACCTCTTAATCCCATAAGCGTTTTGTTGAAACATGCTATATTTTCATAATCCTTGTTAGATATTTTGCTATGTTACAAGGACAGATAAATTGATATGAGATGCTCAGCCAAGTCTATTGATTAGGTCTATCTTCATGCAAAAAAAAAAAGTAAATCTACTTAAATAAAATTACTGTAGTTAGAATGTATTATAGATGTTTCGTACAAATTTTTAAGAGTGGCAAAAACAGGATACATTTATGTCTCTACTTATGGCCACAAGCATGGCCATAACAGGGAGCCTAGACTGTATCTGTTAATGGCCACATAAATTTAATTATAAGCTTTTGGGTTTATCATATTTAACTAGTAAGAAACGAAAATGTAATACTAAATCTTACCTCTTCACAAATTGCGTCTCTTCTGACGTTTTATTGAAACATATAGAGTATGAAACAACCGATTATGCGTTGTTTTATAAGTAATCTGATTAACAGACTAACTGCATTTCCCAGTATTCTACCACTGAAGTGAAATCTGTCATCTGCTTCACCTCTCATTGAGAGCGCGTTACCACTTCATTTCATATCCCCACAAATTGTTACATCGATATATTTGTATTGGTTAACTGATTACAGTTGTGAATCACTGATATTCTAGACGTAGGATGCTACTTTTCTGTGATTTGTGAAGAGCACAATTTTACACATCCGAACATTTATAGTAATTATCAGTCTTTGCACTATTTTAAATTTTATCAAGGTCTGACTTCACATTTCTCCAACTTCATCCAATTACTAATTAAATGCCGGCCGTGGTGACCGAGCGGTTCTAGGCGCTACAGTCTGGAACCGCGCGACCGCTACGGTCGCAGGTTCGAATCCTGCCTCGGGCATGGATGTGTGTGATGTCCTTAGGTTAGTTAGGTTTCAGTAGTTCTAAGTTCTAGGGGACTGATGACCTCAGAAGTTAAGTCCCATAGTGCTCAGAGCCATTAGAACCGTTATTGAACTAATTAAATCTAAATAACTTCACCATTTGCAAAACGTATGTGTTGCTGTTATCTTCAACCTCATTAACATACAACATGAACATTAGCAGTCCTAACACGCTTCCTTTCGGCAAGTGTGAAGTTACGAGGACATGCTGAAAAGTAATGTCTCCGAATTTTTTATGTGAAAACTCTTAAGGCTTTTTAATGTTCAAATGTGTGTGAAATCTTATGGGACTTAACTGCTAAGGTCATCAGTCCCTAAGCTTACACACTACTTAACCTAAATTATCCTAAGGACAAACACACACACCCATGCCCGAGGGAGGACTCGAACCTCCGCCGGGACCAGCCGCACAGTCCATTACTGCAGCGCCTCAGACCGCTCGGCAAATCCCGCATGGCACTTTTTAATAAAACAAATATAATTAGCATTCTACATCTTTACCCTTGATGTCTACATATTTGAAGCTCTCTGCCGTTAGAGAGTTCCAAATTGTAGCGTGTAACGTAACTATGTCGGTGCATGAGAAACACCGTGCTGAATCGAGTTTCGAATTGTAAAAGTTCGTCCACACATGGAGCACTCTCTCCTGCAGCATGACAATGGCAGACTACACACGAACACTACGACATCCGCAAGAATCCGACGCCTTGGATTCACTGTCATCGATCATCCTCCGCACAGTCCCGACTTCGCACCATTTGTTTTTCATCTGTTATCAAAACTTAAAGGACGCCTTAGAGGACTTCATATTGATGGTGATGAAGCGATGCAAGCAAAGGTGAGGTTTTGCTACCGTCAACAAAGTCAGACATTCTATAGTGACTGTATCAGCAGACCGGTCTCTCGGTGGGAAGAATGTGTGACTATTTTTGAGAAATCGATTCGTAAACATGATGAATAGAGGTGTAGAATGTTAATAAAGTCTGTTTTATTTTAAACGCTTTAAGTGTTTCACATATAACATTCGGAGGCATTACTTTTCAGCACGACCTCGTACTTTTACATCTATCGAGAATTCTCTAAGGTAACACAGTGTGTCTCTCTTATTAACAAATTCTCAATCCAGATTTGATTGATACCTCCTACAACAGCACTTTTGTTAATAGACATTACTTTAGTACCGAATCAAACTGTTTTTGGTAGTCAAGAAATACTGCAGCGACCTGGTCACCTTGATCCTTGGCCTTGAGGTTGTCATGTGAAAAAAGTGCAAGTTGCGTTTCGCATGAACGATGTTTTAGGAATCCATGCTGTTTGGCATGGAGGAAGTCAATCTGTTCAAGATAACTCACTATATTTGAGCTTAGAATATGTCCTTCGCTTCTACAACAGATGGACGCCAACGACACTGGACGTTAGTTTTGTGTATCACTTCCGCTACCCTTATTGTAGGTAGGTGATACTTGTGCTTTCTTCCTAACAGTGGTCACTTTTTTCCCTTGGATCTACTATCGCTAAGAGAGGGGCTAACTCAGCTGTAAATTCTGAATAGAATCTGACAGAGGTTCCATCAGGCCTTTGAGCCTTGTTCAGTTTCAGCGTTTCCAGTTGTTTCTCATCTCCAGTGGAATTTGTATCTTTCATCTTTATAGTGGTGCGAGAATTATAGTGGGATAGTACGTCTGCTTCTTTCTTCGTGAGCAAATATTTGATAACGGTATTCAGTATTCCTGTTTTGCTTTGCTACCTTCGTTTTCGGTTCCTGTACCACCCTTAATGTCTTCACACTACTTTGATGCAACTGACAGCCTTAACGTATTACAAGAAGTTGTTTTACTTCCTGAGAGAGCTTTCGAGTAGACACTGCTACGGTGGCTGTATAAATCTTCACGCTTTACACTTCTGACAATCAAATCCGTTTCTTTACCGTCTCTCTAGCTACAGCATTATACTTTCGTCTACATCTATTGTGCTGGTTAGTCGTTGTTTCATTGAAAGATTCTTTGCAATGACTGCAAGCAGTGGATGGCCCTCTCATCGTGGACTGTTCTTAACTTACTCAGTCCGAACAGGTCTTAAAAGCACAACATTACCACCGACCGACGGCCGTGTCATCCTCAACCCGTAGGTATTGGGATGCGGATATGGAGGGGCATGTGGTCAGCACACCGCAATATCGACCATAGTCAGTTTACGAGACCGGAGCCGCTACTTCTCAATCTTTTAGCTCCTCAATTTGCCTCACAACGGCTGAATGCACCCCGCTTGTCAACAGCGCTCTCGGCAAACCCCGTTGGTCACCAATCCAGCGCTTAAATTATGTGACCTGGTGGGAACTGGTGTCACCACTGCGGCAAGGCTGTTGGCCATGAACTCTTCTACTATACACGTATCTAGTCATTGGTTGGTCAACTATTCGTCTGAAGCTGATGCGCAGTCCCTCTACATATCAGAGATAAATGTTTCGAATTCTCGGTGTTATGTGACTCTACTGTCAATTTCCTTAGATTATGAACATGTGGACCAACTTGTTTATTGTAACTCTTCAGGCTTTCCTGGCGATCTAATGACATCTTGGGTTGTCGGGTGTTCTGCCGGATATCAGCGTCGTACTTGCACGATATTTCGGTCACGTAGCTCGTGACCTTCATCAGGTGCGACCTGAGACTGCTCCTTGAGTGGACCTGGTCCAGTATTTATGCCTATGGCCTTCCCCCTCCACCAACGGGTACAGCCGCAGCGGCGGGCGCGGGGGCGGCCGGGAGCGGCGTCGCCGTCGCGTCCGTTCGCTGGACCGCGCGCCCAGCAGCCTGCGGCGCGGGAGTGTTGAGTGGACGGGCAGTGCGTCGTCCGCCCTTGTGGTGGTCGGCCTGGGAGTCAGCCTGTGGGGCTGACGAGCCAGGCGCGGTGGATGGTGCGGTCTCGTTCGAGTCGCGTTGCGGAAGTGGCGGGAAGGCCACTTGTCGTCTCGTGGTGGCGTGAGCGGACTCCCCCTTGGTGGCAGAGGCGTTTCTGGTGCCAGGTTGCACCTTCCTGGCAGGTGCTGATCGTCCGTTCTGCAGTGGGCGGCGGCGGAATGCAGCGCAGCCTCTGTAGCTCGCCACATGTGGCCCGCTACAGTTGCAGCACTTTGGCACCTCCTCTCTCTTCTTCGTGCAGTCCCATGGGAGTCGGCGCACTTGACACAGCGGGCCGGCATGGAGTAGTAGCGAGCCACGTGGTCAAGGCCCTGGCAGGAGAAGCACTGGGCGCGCCTCCCCTTGGCCTTGAGCGGCTCCACTTCCACCCCAATCCGGGCCACCGTCTGCAGCTGAAAGATTTTTCGGTTTTCGAAGTTGTCTGGGAGGACAACTAGGAAAAGAGGCATGTCTCGCCTCGTCCTGGGCGATTTCATGGTGGTCACGGAGCTGGCCATGTAGCCCAGCCCTGCCAGTTCTTCCTTGAGGTGCGAGGGCTCCATTTTCAGCGGGAGGCGGCGGAAAACCACCTTCAGCTGCTTCACGGGCTCCGTATTATGTGTAAAGCAGTGTAGTTTGTCGGTCTCAATGATCTTCATGGCTGCTCGGTAGTCATCCATGGTGGCGGTCGAAACCCGGTATAGGTCTCGCCCGACACATTTGACCTTGGCAGCGGACGCAATTGTCTCAAATTTATCAAGGAAGGAATTGTAAGTGTCCGTCCATGAGACAGTTATCGGTGGTGGGGCGGGTGCCCGCCTCTTGGGTGGCTCAGTGGCCCCCATGGCCCCTGGCTCGTCGACGTCGATGAATGAGTTCGTCGTCGGGAGCGGCTGCACTGTTTGGAGCCGTTTGACCCGAGCGGTGTGTCGCCGCTTCGGGACAGTGGGGCAGGGTCGTCTGCCATCTTCTGCTTCTGGCTTCTCCTGCAAACAGACTGAGAGAATGTGGAGGAGTCGTCCTCCTCTATTGCTGCCAGCCTCTTCCTGGAGGGCTGCGGTGTTGCCATGGCTTCCGCCTCGAGCAGGTCCCCAAGGTTGGCCTCTACGATAGTGTCGTCACGTGGCAGGACGGTGACGTCTTCTCTCGTCACGCCTGGCGGTACAGTTTCCGGTATATCTGTGGCCTCTTCACTGGAAGAGACCGGAGTGGCAGCCAGCAGCGCACCAGTTTCTTCTGGAACTGGGACTGGTGGCGCAATACTCATCGGGGCCGCCGCTGGCAGAACAGTGTCGTCTGTATTCGACACGCCTGTCAGGGCTCCCGACGGTACTCGTTCCTCTTCATTGACCACGCAACCGAGTGACTTGAGGTACTGGTGGAACAAGTGGAGAGCTCATTCGTCGGCTGCTCGTTCCCGGTAATCAGTATCCCGTGACATTCGGTGCAGGATGACATACAATTGCGCCGCTGTAAGCGGGCCTGTTTCCCTAGAATATGCCGTCTCGTGGTCCATTGTCGTTTGCTGCGTCGTCGTACGTGGGGGGCCGGATGGGGCCGCAGACGGGGCGGACTCGGTCGCCCGAGCCCGTCCCGCATGGCGGCGATTCGCCACACCCTTCGCTTGAGTAGCGTGGTCCTGCTTGCACTGCATCGCTCACTCTCGAGTGAAAAACGGAGCGGCAACGCTCCAACAGGTCGTGGTGAGCGGGCGCGGACCGCAGGGGGAACGCTTGGTACCCCAGATCGTAGATGAAACCCCCAGGAGCGGGTTTGGTGGGCGCGGACCGCAGAGGGAACACTTAGAACGGCAGCGGACGGAAAACGGAGCAGCAACGCTCCAGCAGGTCGCAGGGAATGGGCGCGGAGCACAGAGGAAGCGCCTGCAGCCGTTGGTGGAGGGAGAAGGCCATAGGCATAAATACTGGACCAGGTCCACTCAAGGAGCAGTCTCAGGTCGCACCTGATGAAGGTCACGAGCTACGTGACCGAAATATCGTGCAAGTACGACGCTGATATCCGGCAGAACACCCGACAACCCAAGATGTCAACTTGTTTATTAATTGCCCTTTGTAATTTCGTAATCACTTTTTGCTCCGATTGTATAGTGATCACTGATAACAGATTCAATGTGGGTGTCAGATCTATCTGTTGCCATTAGATCTAATACTTGAATTATCTGATCTAAGTAGTCTTCAGAGAGAGCATTTTATATCGTTTCATACGATATCTTATTACGCACAGTTCTCACCAAACTGTAATTATTTCGATCGATTGTTGATTGACTAAAATCTGCTCTAAGGATAACATTATAACTGAAAGATCCCTGTAGTAACCGATTGCAAATAAGGGATGAACATGTTGAGCATCTCATATCATGTAAGTATTTAGAGATAGTACGAAGAAGTGATAAGAAATGGTACTACCACCGAAAATCAGAATTAGGGAAGGCGAATGGAAGACTAAGATTCGTTAGAAGGATTCTGGTAAAGTGTAATCCGTCAGTACAGGAAGGCGCATACAAGATGTTAGTGCGACAAATTCTAAAGTACTGTTCCTTATCAAGTAGGCATACCAACAGACATCGAACGAATTCAGACTCGCTGATAGCTGTATAATACGTCAGTATCGCACACACGAAAGAAGAACAGAAATGCTCAGTGAACTTAAACAGAAATCCTTGGAAGAAAGTTGGCGTAGTTCTCGTGAGACTCTGCCGGATAAATTTAGATAACATGTGTTCTAAGAAGACCGTGCAACTACGCTGTTCTGCGAAGCTTAAGGACGAGATAGATAAGTACCATAACATATTAACTACTCAGTAGAAATGAATCAATGTGCGGAAGCATTTGCCATGGGTCTCCCAGTCGTGCACAGAAAGTAGGACGTTACATAGCGTAAGGTTAGCGTGACTGTGGCGCATGTGGAGCTGGCCCCGCAACGCGAGGCAGTTGAAGGAACGGGAAATGACAATGCGTGTCAATCAGCGTACAGTTGCGATGTAGTGTGGTGGTGTTCTTCATTACAATCTGGCCCTGGGACAACATATGGATGACTTCACTCGGGGAAGAATTATCGGCAAACTGGGAGGAGGACAACGTATGACCAGTGTAGCTCAGATGTCTGGTATTGTTCACAGCATTGTTTCACGTGCATGGGGAGCTTTCCGAATCACACTCACAGCTGCCCGAAGGAGCAACCGCAGCAGCAGATGAACGCAACGTTGTGCTATAGCAAGAAGGGACCCAGGTCAAACAACGGGTGCAATTGCAACAATGTTTAACAGGACAGCAAGGCACGGATTCTCACACCCCACAGTGGCACTGCTTGGGGGAGGCCTTTCTGCCTGGCGATCAGTGCGTCATGTTCCGTTGACACACGCACATCGGTGGCACCGTTCGCAGCTGTGTCAAGAGCATAGGGAACGGACCAACAAGCAGTGGATTCGCATGCTCTTCTCGGATTAGAGCAAATTCAGTATGAGTACTGATAATGGACGTACTCTCATATGGCGAGAGGTTCGAACACATAATGCACCGAGGAACTTTGTCGAGCATGGTCGTTTCGGCGGTCCAGGTGTTATGGTGTGGACAGGCATAATGTTGCATCGGCATACTGACCACCAAATCTTTGAACACGCTATATTCACTATACAACATTACTGTAACACTGTACACCTTCCCCATGTCTTTTAAGAGGACCACACCCTGCTTATCTAACCCATGTTAATTTAGGCTATTTGACCCATTTCTGAAAAAACTATTTGATGCAGGACCTTAGTATTTACTGTATGTTAAATGATGCTAATAGAGTCAACTGTATTAAAATCTACTTTATCCATTTTATAGGTTTCAAGGAATACTTTTTTAAATTTATTGACAAAAAATATTAAGTTTTTTCTGCAGAAAATATTTTTTTAACTTCCTAATGGGGGAATATTAATGAATGTAGTATCAGAGGTGACTTTTTATGTTATGCAGAGTCTCTGAAAATTTAATTTGTTTATCTATAATAGTTTCTGATATAATGGGGCATATGTACTGAAAATTATAGTTTGTGGGAAATTGACTTTACAGAAAAACTTGAAATTTTTTACTTACAGTTAATTAAAACTGTCCTGCTGCATATGATGGCCCTTCTTTGGCCTCTAGCAGGTCCTCCAGCTTCTTTTTCACCTTCCTGGATGTTTGTATTGCTTTCTTGGCCATATTAGATACAGACCTGTCTGCATCGGCTATCCTTGTTTTATCGCATTGTTGCAGCCCAGTGATCATATTTTCACCAGGATTAATTCCCAGCTTTTTCAGTGCCCAGCACTTTCAAATATTACCACAATTGAATGTAATGACAGCATCATGAACTCCTAGTTTCATTGTATGCTTGCCTACAAATACAGTTTTAGGAAGACGGTTCCAAATTATGCTGTTAAAACATTCATTTGGGTTCTGTGGCTGCTCATGCAGACATTTCCTTAGAAGGTCAGGATGATCTAAGTCTCTGAAAATAGGTTTAATTGCTGTAATAACAGCAGCAGGAAGAGAACGCTGGTGAGAATAAGATTCTCCAGTTGCCTGAGCCCTATTGTATTTGCACCACGAATTTTCTTCTGATGGATGCAATCCATGGCATGGCTTATTCTTCAGCAGAAGACTTATGGAAGAATGTGACCCAAACATCTCTCTTCATTGCCTCCAGATTTTATTTATTTCTCCTAATTATCTGGCCATAGTATACCTGCAAGTTTTCTATTTCAGTTTTAGTTAACCGATCCTGTCTGGTCAACAATTTTCCATCTTCTAATTTTTTTCCTCTCATATCAACAGTTAGTTTTCTCAGCCTTGTTCCCAAACGTTTTTGAATATGGCCTACACATTCTATTTTGCTAATAATGGCATCTCCATATGGCTTAGAGTTCACCACATTGTTGTATGAATTACTGTCACCATCGCCCAAATATTTGGTGTACCATACGCCTCTTGTTTCTGCGAAGCGGTGAATATTTGTTGAACTCCATGAACTTACATACCACCACTCGTTCCTCTAAAATTAGCCACACAGTTGTGTTCTTTATGTTTATTGACTTTACAACATTGCAACTTTTAGACATTATCTCCACATCTAACACTCTACCGGCGTCTACACTCGTGGCAGTCACTACTCCATTCAGAGAAGTATGTCCTCTTTTCTGCCAGCTTCCATCATTTGCAACTGCAATATCCGAACATCCATGATTTTCTTCCATTGCATCCCTAGCAGCCAGTTTCATGCTTTCCTCACTGGCTTCACATACAACTTTCTCTAATATTGCAGTCAAGTTTTCAAATTTATTTGTTGGTGATGTAAGTTCACCACTGAACAAAATGTTCTCTCTGCAGCCATGCCCTTGCCAATGGATCGTAAGACATAAACTAATCTAGTATTAAGCCCGCCTGGGCGGGAAGGAGCGCCTGGTCCCCGGCACGAATCCGCCCGGCGGCTTTGTGTCGAGGTCCGGTGAACCGGCCAGTCTGTGGATGGTTTTTAGGCGGTTTTCCATCTGCCTCGGCGAATGCGGGCTTGTTCCCCTTATTCCACCTCCGTTACACTATGTCGGCGATTGCTGCGCAAACAAGTTCTTCACATACGCGTACACCACCATTACTCTACCACGCAAACATAGGGGTTACACTCGTCTGGTGTGAGACGTTCCCTGGGGGGTCCACCGGGGGCCGAACCGCACAATAACCCTCGGTTCGGTGTGGGGCGGCGGAGGGGTGAAGTGGACTGCGGTAGTCGCCTGGGGTTGTAGATCACTGCGGCTGCAGCGGGGTCGGAGCCTCTCCGTCGTTTCTAGGTTCCCGGTTAACATACAATACAACATACATACAATACAATCTAGTATTGATTTCATAAGAGCCACTCGCATCTGGTTTTGAAGAACTCGTAAATGAAACCACAGCTGAGCATTTAGCGCAAATTAAATCCAAAGCTAGGCCTTTTCTCCCACTGGCACTCTCACAAATTTTCTCACTCTGTGACTCACCACACCGTCCATATTGTACAAATTTAGAAGTTACATCTGATAATATTCTCAGATTTATAATAATGTTACTGCACCTCTTGTCACTTACAGTAAATCCGTTTAACTCTCTTGAAATGGTGAGAGCTTCTTTGATGATGCACTTGTTGAAGAATTACAATTAGAAACATCATTGCCAAGCGACATAAACCTGAGTCCTCTAAATTGTCGTTTCTTGAAAATGCCTTTACGTTTCATCTTCAATAAACACAACAAAACACATGCAAACAAGCACTGCAAACGTCAGTATAACAACTATTCGCAATCGAACTTGAACAAAACTAACCGAGTGTTTGAAAGCGTGTTGTTTACAAACAGCAGAAACAAAAGAATACCGACCGTTGCATTCGAAGGATAGCCAACACACTCGGGAGTTAAAAAAAAAAACAAATCCCTAGCGTGCAGTGTAGGGGATACAAAGATCTAAAATATATGCAGAAAAGTGGGTGACAGAAAAGTGGGCGTGGCTCATAAACACCCCTTAAGGGGTGCATTCGGCCCTGACTTCATTTTTATGAATGAAATGGCGCGACCGCATCGAACTGCGCAAGTGGAAGAGCTGAGCTCCTGGAATGCGTTCGAGAGACGTATTACAGCGCGTCCACAGGCACCAACGACATCCAGCAGTTGTCAACCGTGCCGGTGAAGGAGTGGCACGCCCTACTATAAGAACTCCTTGCCAACCTTTCGGCCAGTATGGTAGCAAGTTTCAAAGCATGCATTGCGGTCCGTGGTGATCACACATCCTACTAAGAACCACGTCCCTCTTTTTATAACATCCAGGAGACCATAATAAATCGCTATGACTTAAGTGTAATTATTATCTTTGAATAAAAGTGTCATTTCTGTTCGTCTCATTGTGTATTTCTTTCAGTTTCCTTGTGTACTATACTGCAGTAGTTCTTTCTATACGGGTGTTACAAAAAGGTACGGCCAAACTTTCAGGAAACGTTCCTCACACACAAAGAAAGAAAATATGTGGACATGTGTCCGGAAACGCTTACTTTCCATGTTAGAGCTCATTTTATTACTTCTCTTCAAATCACATTAATCATGGAATGGAAACACACAGCAACAGAACGTACCAGCGTGACTTCAAACACTTTGTTACAGGAAATGTTCAAAATGTCCTCCGTTAGCGAGGATGCATGCATCCACCCTCCGTCGCATGGAATCTCTGATGCGCTGATGCAGCCCTGGAGAATGGCGTATTGTATCACAGCCGTCCACAATACGAGCACGAAGAGTCTCTACATTTGGTACCGGGGTTGCGTAGACAAGAGCTTTCAAATGCCCCCATAAATGAAAGTCAAGAGGGTTGAGGTCAGGAGAGCATGGAGACCATGGAATTGGTCCGCTTCTACCAATCCATCGGTCACCGAATCTGTTGTTGAGAAGCGTACGAACACTTCGACTGAAATGTGCAGGAGCTCCATCGTGCAGGAACCACATGTTGTGTCATACTTGTAAAGGCACATGTTCTAGCAGCACAGCTAGAGTATCGAAATCATGATAACGTGCTCCATTGAGCGTAGGTGGAAGAACATGGGGCCCAATCAAAACATCACCAACAATGCCTACCCAAACGTTCACAGAAAATCTGTGTTGACGACGTGATTGCACAACTGCGTGCGAATTCTTGTCAGCCCACACATGTTGATTGTGAAAATTTACAATTTGATCACGTTGGAATGAAGCCTCATCCGTAAAAAAGAACATTTACACTGAAATGAGGATTGACACATTGTTGGATGAACCATTCGCAGAAGTGTACCCGTGGAGGCCAATCAGCTGCTGATAGTGCCTGCACACGCTGTACATGGTACGGAAACAACTGGTTCTCCCGTAGCACTCTCCATACAGTGACGTGGTCAACCTTACCTTGTACAGCAGCAACTTCTTTGACGCTGACATTAGGGTTATCGTTATCTGCACGAAGAATTGCCTCGTCCATTGCAGGTGTCCTCGTCGTTCTAGGTCTTCCCCAGTCGCGAGTCATAGGCTGGAATGTTCCGTGCTGCCTAAGACGCCGATCAATTGCTTCGAACGTCTTCCTGTCGGGACACCTTCGTTCTGGAAATCTGTCTCGATACAAACGTACCGCGCCACGGCTATTGCCCCGTGCTAATCCAGACATCAAATGGGCATCTGCCAACTCGGCATTTGTAAACATCGCACTGACTGCAAAACCACGTTCGTGATAAACACTAACCTGCTGATGCTACGTACTGATGTGCTTGATGCTAGTACTATAGAGCAATGAGTCGCATGTCAACACAAGCACCGAAGTCAACATTACCTTCCTTCAATTGGGCCAACTGGCGGTGAGTCGAGGAAGTACAGTACATACTGACGAAACTAAGATGAGCTCTAACATGGAAACTAAGCGTTTCCGGACACATGTCCACATAACATCTTTTCTTTATTTATGTGTGAGGAATGTTTCCTGAAAGTTTAGCCGTACCTTTTTGTAACACCCTGTATATGGTCCAAGTTTCATCGCGCTATATTACTTGGCAGTGACACAACTTGCGAAAGTTACTTTCGGTCTTAAGTTTTGCCCACTAGTGTATTGTGCTTCCAGTATTTTATATCCCGTATAGGGGTCATGAGAACTGAATAACAGAAATTATGATGTGTACAGACGAACACAGATAATCATTTTCGTGCGATCAGTATGCAAATCGAACAGGAAATAAAATCGATTGTACTTGTAAGACGTACCTTCGCCATGTACTATACTGTTACTTACCGAGTATACATCTAGCTGCAGTATGATTGAGGAACATATACTAGGTATTTAAGGTTTTCTGTAAAGTTTTCGGTTACATATCGCGATTAATCTGGTGTTCGATAGAAGGAACAAATACAAATTTATGCTCATCATTGATACTGAACCTTGCCCAAACTATCTCCGCTGCAGATTAAGTTTCTGTCTTGGGGGATTTCAATATTTGTCTACTGCGATTTATCTTTAATTTACCTCAAAATTCTCGCTGCTCCCAATTTCGGATTTTAGCCGGTTTCTGCAGTAGTATTATGTGAAGTGCTCTCCTTTTAAAAATGCTTGAAACTCTGGTTCTTTCTTTTGTATATTTTGGCAGTTGGCCGCTGGGATTTTCATAGCCTCGTCTTTGGGTATTTATTTGGATTTTACTCTCATAATCCGGAGTTTTCTGCAGCTTTAGTTAAATGGACTGAGAACGCATTCGTCTAATCCAAAAAGCCCATTCGTATACCACACCCAGCCAGCTGCCTGAATAGTAGCCCCTGATGTTTAATGAACCCCTGTGCCATTTAGAGGGAACCTACAGCTCTCAACCGTAAGGCGCACTTCAAGTAAGTTGCAACGTAGTTTGTCACAGAACCTTCGGAGTCTCTGGTTCAAATATTGCACTTGACTCAGTACAAGAGGGCCGTGGTAAGTTTTAGAGAATGCTGCGGATTGTGAGTCTGCTTGAAATTCCGTGAGCAAAGCTGGTTCTCTGAATCTTGTCTGATATTCTCTTGAATACTTCAAGCGTGATCACGGAGCCCAGACGAAATAACAGGTGAACCAAAACATCACGACCATTTTTGCTTAGTACTGTGTCGGTTTATCTTTCGAACGTAATACAGAAGCGAATCCGTAAATTACGAACCAGTGATTCGCTGTGCATCCCCTCATGTTCGAATTTTGGTGGGCAGACATCAACGTGAGTTCACTACCATGCTCGTCAACCCAAGCTGTCCTGCTGGAAGATGCCATCGCTGCCGGGGCAGCATGAAAGGCAGAAAATTGTTGCAGTGATGTTCACGTAGTCCACAGCTGTCATAGTGCCTTCGATTACTACCCTCGGTTCCATGGAGTCTGAGGTTACTGTCCTCGAGAACATAATACTGCCCCCACCGGCCTGCATCCGGAGCATGATGCACATCTTGAGCGTCCATTCGCCGTGATGACAGCATACCGGTTTCAACCATCGACCTACTGAACAAGAAACGTGGTTTATCTGACCAGGCGGCACGTTTACACTGATACAAAGTCCAGTCCCGATGAGCTCGTGCCCAATGTGAAGTTGTAATTGACGATGTGGTTGGGTGAACAAGGGAACACATAAGAGTCGTCTGCTGCGAGTCCTTGAGTTCAGTGATGTGCGGTGAACGGTGAGCTCGGGAACATTTTATCCTGTCGTTAGACCTGCCACAGATCGCTGGCTATACCGTTTTACAGAGAAGGCAAGCCCCCGACCTCCTCGTTCTGTGACGAGGCGTTCACGCGCAGTACCTTATGGCGTGCTAGTGGACACCGTCATTCAACCACTTTCCACAGACGCGCAGGACGATAGCGTGTGAATAGCCAACCGGTTCGCCGTTTCCAAGATGCTCGTTGCGCGGCACAGAACCAAAAAACCCGGACTTCGTCAAAGTGGCTGATGTCAGTGGCTTTCTCCACTTGCGGCCCGTACCATAGCTTGAATGATTGTCCATCCGCTTCTGCTGCGCTTGTATACACGGGCTAGACAAAATATGGATGTATACATGCTTGAACATAAATGCAGATGCTAATCAAGCCTGGTGGTTGTCTTGTTGTATTTGATCACGAACGGTACCTGAGCAATTTTCTCAACGCCCTGCAAACGTCAGATAAGGTCACAACAGTGTTCTGTGTAGTTGTAAGTGCATTATATTGGAGCTAAGCGAGTTCAGAAGTGAGCAAATTGTTGGTGCTCGTATGATGGATGCCTCTACAGCCAAGGCAGCCAAAGTGGTTTGTGTTTCAAGAGGCACCGCATTGAAGATTTATACCGCATGCAGGGCAAGTAGAAAAACATCGTTCGCTAAATCACACCGAAGACGAAATTGTGAGGTGAGTGGTCGTGACAGACAGTATTGAAGAGGACTGCGGCGAAATGTGAGAGACGACAGCTGCAAAAGTCGCTGCAGAAGTGAATGTCACACGCGCGAACCATGTCAGCACAAAAAAAGCAGCTGGCCGGAGTGGCCGAGCGGTTCTAGGCGCTACACTCTGGAACCGCGCGACCGCTACGGTCGCAGATTCGAATCCTACCTCGGGCATGGATGTGTGTGATGTCCTTAGGTTTGTTAGGTTTAAGTAGTTCTAAGTTCTAGGGGACTGATGACCTCAGAAGTTAAGTCCCATTGTGCTCAGAGCCATTTGAACCATATTTTTGAACAAAAAAGCAATACGAAAAGAACTTTCACATGCAGGGAATTGCAGGGCTAGCTGGAATTCGAAATCGACTCATCAGTGATGTAAGTGCGCGTAAAAGGAAAACGTGGTGCCGAAGCCATACAACCTGTATTACGGAGCAACGGAAGAAAGTCATTTGGTCGAATGAGTCTTGTTTCACACTGTTTCCAACTTCTCGCCGAGCTTATGCCCCGAGAGGTTCGGGGGTTCGGCGATGATTTGGGCAGCCAGGACATGGTATCCCACGGTCCGAATGGTTACTCTGCAAAGTCGCATTACTGCCAAAGATTATGTGACCATTGTGGCTCATCAGGTCCATCCCATGGTACAGACTTTGTTCCCAATGGTGATGCTGTGTTCCAAGACGACAGAGCACCTATTCAGACCGTTCGCATCGTCCAGGACTGGTTTTGCGAGCACAAGGATGAATTGTCGCGTATCCCGTGACCAGTCACCAGATGTCAAGCGTTATTGAGCCTTTGTGGTATACTTTGGGAGGGCACAAGACCACTATTCCCCTTCATCATCATTACCTCAACCTGCCACTATTTTGCAGGAAGAATGGTGTAACATCCCCTTGCAAACCATACAAGACTTTTATTTATCCATTCTGAGACGATGGGTAGCTGGCTTGAATGCCAACGATTTTCCTGCACCGTATTACGTTTGTTAATGTGTTGTGTTTTAGGTGTTTCCATATTTTTGTCCAGCCCCTGTAGTTTCCTTGCCACGTCACGTGCCTGCGTCGGCACCACGTAACTTTCAGGCAGTGGTCATAGAGCTTTGGCTTAGCGGTGTGCACCATTCGTACCATCGTAGGCTGCGATCTGTAACAGGTGAAGCTTGTTTCCGCAATGGCTGCCGCAACATGCTCTTCTTCATGTAGAATTATGCCCGTAGACATACACACTGGGTGTACAAGGTGCTTCTTCTAATCTACGCCTCAGTTTCCCTAAAGATTACGATGATTCCTCGAATGTCCGTATTGCCGATGATTCACAGACAGCCACCCTTTTGCATTCGATTTCCTCTGAAACACGAAGTCCTCAGTTATTTCTTCTATATATTCTAATTTCTCTATTCCTCTTAAAATATTACCCTCTGCTGATCCCTCCAATGCCGTGGAAGTTTTCCTTTGATGTCTAATCATACCTCCTATCATCTTGCCCCTTCTTCCGCTTAGTGTTTTCCACATATTCCTTTAACTTGTCGATTCTGCGGAGATTATCCTCATTTCTCATCTTACCTGACCACTTAATTCTGCGTCCTTCTGCAGCACAACGTCTCAAACGTTTTTATTCTCATCCTTTCACGCTTTCCCACAGTCCATGATTCACTGCTGTTCAGCGCTGTGTTCCCAGAAAATTCTTTCCTAAAATATGTACACTGCCAAGAACCTCTATCTAAGTGCCTAACTGTAGGCGGAAATATCTTAGGTACTGATGGAAAAAAGCTCCAAGCAACTAATAATCGGGTCATCTAATTTTCCTAATGTGAAAAGTACCATTATCTGTCACAAATACATCAAAATGATTCTTGAAAACGTGAAAATGGTGGTACTGAAAAAGATGGGACGGTTTACAATAACAGCTCTGCAAGAGAACGCTTGGCCGCATTTGTGCAAACATTGCTTCAAAGTACTCAACGGTCAGACTGGGACAGTCTTAACTTTTCGCCAACAGATTTTCTAGCCCTTCATTCTGGCAATTATTACACTGCGAAAGTTTCAAAGCACAGAGGCGGAGGAAATTTTTTCGAGCATAACTGGAATGAAGCGTTCATCCACCCCGAAGATTGGTTTCAGCACCGCAATGGTTTCCAAATATGAAAGTCACTTTGGATCAGAAGAATTTGCTGGGATCAACAGGGTATTGTATTTTACTGTATTGCATTGACCTGGGGACCTAGAAAGGACGGAGAGACCTTCGTCCCCGCCGTAGCACACAGTGGTACACAACCCCACAACAGGCTACAGCAGTCCACTCCACTCATCCTAAAGCTACCCCACACCGAACCCAGTGTTATTGTGCGGTTCGGCCCCCAGTGGACCCCTCCTGGAACGTCTCACGCCAGACGAGCGTAACGCCAATGTTTGCGTGGTAGAATAATTATGGTGTGCGCGTACGTGAAGAAAGTGTTTGCGCAGCAATCGCAGACATAGTGTAACTGAGGCGGAATAAAGCAACCAGCCCGCATTCGCCGAGGCAAATGGAAAACCGCCTTAAAAACTATCCACAGACTGGCCTTCACATCGGACCTCGACACTAATCTGCCGGGCGGATTCGTGCCGGAGACCGGCACGCCTTCCCGCCCGAAAAATCAACAGGGTACTGATGTGCATACGTTTTGGTTATTAATTCATTCACCAACGAAATTATTTTACCATTCTCAACCACTCTTCGCATTTTTCGACGCTCCTCGGCTGTGTTTTTATTTTTTACAAACTGTTTAGTAATTATCTGCCTTCCGAGTCCAGATGACTAATGCAAGCTAATGCGATGGAGTTGTACCCGAAAATAAGTGCGTTCTTTGTGGAAGAGAGTTTCATACCATTATTTGGCCGGCGAAGGGACATGAGTTGGTGATGAATAATTTATTACCATCAGGCTGTGTGCCAGTTAACTTGATTAGGTGATACCCCAAGCCACTCTACTCTACAGTGTCGCATCGAGTGAGGGCATGTGACAATTTAATGGTTAATCGTCCACCAAATGGGATTGCTAAGTTCGGCGGGTTTTTTGGTGTCGTTTGAGAGTTACATGCCATGCGCTAGCCACAGGTTTCGTTCACCTTTCGCCTACCTTTCGCAATCATCAATAATGAAACAAACTCTACACAAAATTTCTCTACACTACACCAATATTCGCTCATGCGATAATATAAGGTTTGCATCAGCAGTCTGAAACAGGACAAGGTGACTACTGCGAAAGCTCATGACATTAACTCACAACGTTCGGATTGAATAGCTCGGCAGACACCGTAAATGTTTGATAACAGTGACCTAAACGTTAAGATTTAAATATTGATTTCAAAGCACTGACTACATCTATGAAAGAATTTTCGTGCTTAAAGGTAATTACGCATGCGACGACTGCTATCTACGGCTTTCCAACAAATGTTGCAATAAAATAACATCGCCTTCACCCCCACTTTCATTTCCGAAAAACTAAACAACGAGCCAATTATATTGTTCTATATAATAATTAATAACTGATTTATTGTGGAATTAGCCATTGCATGAGCAGCAAACAAATAACGTTTTCCATAGTTTACCTCTATCGATCATTTCAAATGCCCCAGGATGTAATACAGTTTGGTACAATGGGAAGTAGTCACGCGCTCCACAGTAGTTAGTAGAATTTGCAAAATATAGATGTGGATGTGAATGTAGAAGTTCATTTCGGGAACGGATATTACCAATTTGCTCACTCATCTCGTTCAGTACGAGGTTCTGCTCAATCGCTAATGACCTTGTCGTCGACTGGATGCCGAGGTCTACTCTGTCTCCCTTTATTTCTTCCTTCCTTCCTTCCTTCGTTTCTTCTTTCCTTTTTTCGTTGCTTTCTTCTCACTAGATTGTACTCCCCCTAATTTGCGGCTAGGTTTCAGATATAATGTTCTTATTGCCATCATGAAGATAAATTTTAAAACGTTCCAGCGAATTATCCTTGTCTTAGAAGGAAAAAACTGTCACTGTATTTAATAGCGTTTAACTGTGGTGGAGAGTATTAAACTCCATCATGTTGCCACAGGCCTAATATTGTAAATATGAGTGGAGTTCAAAAAGTGGTTACACATTACTATGGCAAGCTAAGTAACTTTTATTACATGCTGCATTACACTTCAGAGTGACACAGATAAATGATACTATTTTTAACATAGTCAACAGAAAATCGATCCTTGGTCACAGAGCCACTCGACAAGCGCTAAGTGAACGTCCTCATTTCTGGAGACTCACTTTACCCCAGGGTGCTTTCTTGGCTTGCCGAAAATGTGGGAATTGTTTGGTGCAAGATCTTCATTCCTTCCCGGTCGGTGTTGACGGCCGGCCGGTGTGGCCGAGCGGTTCTAGGTGCTTCAGTCCGGAAGCGCGCGACCGCTACGGTCGCGGGTTCGAATCCTGCCTCGGGCATGGATGTGTGTGATGTCCTTAGATTAGTTATGTTTAAGTAGTTCTAAGTTCTAGGGGACTGATGACCTCAGATGTTAAGTCCCATAGTGTTCAGAGCCATTTGAACCATTGTTTATGCCATTTCACTACGCCTGGACGTGACATTGCATCTGGTCCATACACCGTCACAATTTCACAGTAAATCTGTGTGCAATTTAGACATTTTGCCCCAAGAATCGTAATGTCCTGCACACTTCACCTTTGGAGTACGTTTACAGTAGCCGCAGTATTGCACTCCCACACTGTGATGCGCCTGTTATCCGTACCGCTGTAGAACTGCGTCCTCAGGAAACCCGGATCATGTATTCTCTTCTGACAATGCGCCACTCTTGTTGCGCAATGGTCTTGAGTGGGACGACTATGCAAAACACTTTCTCATATTATTCGCAGCCACCAATAACGCCTGAAGTAAGTAGTCTACAGAATTCAGGCGAAAAATGAAATGTATGCTGCAGTATTCAACTACCATTCACTTCGGCCATTACTTACATTTCTTTCCTTCCACCATCTTACTATCGTTTCTCCAAGTTAGCTGTAATGATATGAATCCCATAATTTTTTTCCTAATTAATCCTGCAGTCACTGACTTCTATGGTTCAAACGTATGATAAATGTCATAGCTTTACATTTCTTCTAATTTAGGACCAACTGCCGTTGTTTGTAGTTGCCATAATCTGCTAAAACCTGTGCAGTAATTCTCCATAATGTTGTCCCCAATGTCACTATCACGAGACATGAAGCGCAGTGGTCCTAAGACGTTTCCCTGGGGCACAACGTCAATTACTTCAGTATATGATGATGGCATTCAGTCCTGTCAAGAATCGTTGCGTCCACTCACTAATCTGAACAGATAAATTTTCGCTCATGGGCATTAGTGGTGTAACGAACTAAATATTTCAAGAATGAAGATAAAACCAAATAATTACCTCTATAACTTTTCGGACAAAGTGAGACGTCACAACGGGAATTTAAAATCTTTTAAGAATGAACATATGCTTAGCAATGCATGTATAACTCTTTATTTGTCCGTTTTCGGAAAAGAACAAAAATAAATTTATTTTGTGATGAACATCGTGTTCAATTGATTCATTTCTCTCTGCTCGAAATTCATCTCGTGATGTAAATTTGGCCCCTTGTTTTGGTTGTGAGGGCTGAACCGCTTGGCACATTTTTGAAAATTTCCCCCTTGTGTGCCGCTTACTGCGGGAGGACAAGAGAACACCACTGACAGCGTCGGAGGCGCAAGATCGACTGGGAGCGAGGGGTCGATAAGCGGTAACAAGCCGCGCGCCAACCCGCCTGCGTCCCAGCGTGGCCGTTCTTTTTATAGATGCAGCAAGCTTCCACGTGGCCGCTGGGTTGCTGTGATTTCGCGCATGTGTGGGCGTCCACGCCGCCCCCGCGCTTCCGGCTAAAACCCGTGGAGACGTCAACTGTGAGTCCATTCTTGACCACGACATGTACTTTCACTCTCTGTCGTTCCTCTTGCTGCTAAATTCACGCAGCAAAGTGGGCCACCGTGCCAGGCGTAAGGGAATGTCATAACTCCAAGCGACATACTTACCAGCAGCGAATGTGATTTTTCAGGTTCCAGAGACAACCAGCGTTTTACTCTTCGAAAAGCAGGGTGTTCTAACAAGATTTATCCGATTCCCAAGTAGACAGCTTCAGAATTATTGTTTCACGTGAGCATTGTATCAATGCCGTAGTCAGGAGAGGTCACGAGCGAAGATCTACGATTATTGCAAATTTCAGAAATATGAGCCTCCTTGACATCACGTAGACATTGGTTTTGTCATCACAAGAAATACCGGTACATGGAGAATTCAAAAATACTTTCCCACGATGGGTCAATGTTCATTCTAACGATTCCAAATAAATCAAAATCACACGCGCCAATTAGACAGAATATGGCACGATATCTTTGAGGAGGACGTCCAACAACTCCGTCAATCATTGCCAAGCCGAATAACTGCTTGCATAACGGTGAGAGGTGGACCAATGCGTTATTGATTTTCTCAATTTGTGAAGCTCTTTCTCTTGAATAAATCATCCAGTTTTCATGAAATTGTCTGACTGTACATTTATATCACATCTACCGATTTCCGTTCCATTCCGATAATCCTCTCATAGTGCGTCGTTCTTTTTTTTCCCCCTCTCTTAAAGTGTATGTAACACTGCACATGTAGCACTTGTAGTGGCACATTAGTTGACGTATGTAGATTATCTGAAGATAGCAATTTAAATTGTCAACACTAGTTACCTATAAATGTATTTATTGTCGTCTAAGAAAATAAAATTTTTATAGTAATAAACTTGTATTTTTCACATTAAGAGATCACTCTCCTGATGCATTGTGTGGTAACCATAATCAGTATTCCATAGGTCCAGGGTTCAAACCAAGCCAAGCATAAATTTTTGAAAAAAAAAATCATCAGCATGGCGGGCGAATACTTCCAGTGTAAGAAAACACCCTCTCTCAGCCAACGGCCTTGCCTAAGAGATTGGAAGAGTGAACAGAGATTCAAGTGCTCTATTGTCCTTGGGGTGGGAAACTGCCCCTAAAAGGCGGAACAATCAGCACTAATAGGCGGCATGAGGACGCAGAAACCAAAAGAAACTGCTGCATTAAACACATGTATATCCACAGGACATAAGGCTTATAATTGAAAAATTATCGTGATTATCTCTACATTAGCAAAAGATTCCACATTACTTCGCCATTCAGATCTCAGGGAGGAGACGGCCAATGGGGAGGTAACTAAGAGAAAAAGAATGAATAACCAATGAAAGGGTAATATTCAACGAGTCTGAGCGTGGAATGCCAAAAGTTTGCCCTTGGTAGGGAAGCTAGAAAATCTGCAAATGGAAATGCAACGGTGAAATAGAAAGAAGATAAGGGTTTCGGGTGGTAATAATATAGGGTATTATCAACAGCACATATAAATGGTATAATAGGAGTAGGATTCCTTATGAATAGGAAGGTACTCCAAAGAACGAAATATTACGAACAGTTCAGTGATTGGCATTAGTTTGTGCCGATTCAAAAAAATGGCTCTGAGCACTATGGAACTCAACTGCTGAGGTCATTAGTCCCCTAGAACTTAGAACTAGTTAAACCTAACTAACCTAAGGACATCACAAACATCCATGCCCGAGGCAGGATTCGAACCTTGCGGTTCCAGACTGCAGCGCCTTTAACCGCACGGCCACTTCGACCGGCCCTGTGCCGATTCTCTTGAGAACAACCCTAGTCAGTAGTTCATGTATATACGAGTATGCCGATGTCACAATTAGAATATAAGTGAAAGAGAAAGTATGTGTGGATGTTGAACAGGCTATTCATTCAAATGGTTCAAATGGCTCTGAGCACTATGGGACTTAACATCTATGGTCATCAGTCCCAGAGAACTTAGAACTACTTAAACCTAACTAACCGAAGGACATCACACAACACCCAGTCATTACGAGGCAGAGAAAATCCCTGACCGGCTATTCATTATATAAAGGGACACGATAATCTAATAATAATGGCAGTGTGGAATGTGGTAGCTTGGGAAGGAATAGAAGACAGAGTTCTCGAAAGAATTAACTTTATAGTTGGAGTGAGAGAGGAGAAAGACTAATTGAACTTCGTAATAAATTTCAGGCAGTAATAGTGAATATACAGTTCAAAAATCTCAAGAGGAGAAGGAACAATTGGCAATTCCGAACTGAGATGTTGAATTGTAAGACGTACACTGGAGCAAATATAGATTAGCAACATAATCTAGTAATGGAGAAGAGTAGGCTGAAGTTTAAGAGGATCGTCCGGAAGAATCAATGACGGAAGAATTAGGGTGCTGAAGTACTGAACAAAGATGAGATGTGTTTGATGTTTTCTAAGGCTGTAGAGACAGCGATAACGAGCACCACAGTAGACTGCTCAGTTGAAGAGTAACTGACATCGCTAAAAAGGGCAGTCACTGAAGTTCGTCAGACAGACGTAGGTACAAGAAAGCTAACAGCGAAATAATCTTTGGTAACAGATTTTAAAAAAATGGTTCAAATGGCTCTGAGCACTATGGGACTTAACTTCTACGGTCATCAGTCCCCTAGAACTTAGAACTACTTATACCTAACTAACCTAAGGACATCACACACATCCATGCCCGAGGCAGGATTCGAACCTGCGACCGTAGCGGTCACGCGGTGCCAGACTGTAGCGCCTAGAACCGCACGGCCACCCCGGCCGGCCAACAGATTCATATTTGTATTTCCATCTTTCGTAGATCAGTTCAGAGAAAGATAGGAATACAGCTAATAAGTAACTTAGGAATTAAATAAATAGGAAGTGTAGATAAGTCAAACTGAAAAGCCTATAGAAAAGATATAAAGGCATCCAAAAAGAAATGGTCATTGGAAAGACTGATTAAGCATACTGAAAAATCAAAACGACCTTCGATGAAATTAAAAGCAATGGCGCCAACGTTAAGAGTGCATTAGAGGTCCACTGTTTAACGCAGAGGAAAGAGCAGATAGTTGGAAAGTGTACATTGGACGAGGGGGGAGGAACTGTCTGATGAGGTGACAGTATCAGCCAGATGGCTGATGACTCAAAAATAAATGTAAAAATTATATAACTCAAAATTATATAAAAATTGTGTCTATTAATAACGAAATCCTACCGCTTTATAATAGTTACGTCCTAGCTACAGCGTACTTAATCAGGAAAGAACAGATTGTATGAGATCTATACACATTACGTTGCCGTCAAGTAGGTAACGTTCTGATACATTCTATACTACGAAAAAAGTATTCACGTTTTAATAGATCCTGACACGGAATGGTAACATGAGAATAAACATCACTGGTTGAAGGTACAATGACAGTGGAAACTTTCAGAATCCAGGGCTATCTTTCATTTTCAGTTGCAAGGAGAACAGTGGCAAACAGCGAAACAGTTCTCAGTGCTACAAATGACTCTGGTTACACTCGCTGTTAATCAGTCCATTACATGTCCTGGCTTCCTTCATACTGATACTGAAAAGACACGTTTGCCTTTGCGATGGAGCAGGTTGCGAAACCAGTTCACGAAGATCGTATTTTCTTTCTAAATAAGGGCAGAGAGCAGGTGCTCCTCCGTGCCTCTCGCTGGGCATGCCCTTGATAATTATAGTCTATTTCAAGAGGGGTTCGGAAACTTGGCACCCACCGGTAGTGAATCAGTAACCTATGACGCTGTTAACAGCAGTGAAGTTATACAAATGGGCGGCTGTATGAGGCTGTAGCTTCCCTGCCTTAACAGCTTCCTCATTACCTGCACATGCAAAATGTTAGGGGAGAATAAATACGAGTCATATCTTCAAAATTGGTCTCAGAGATGCAGCAATAGCTTTATTGCTTGAGTATATGAGAGTAAATCGTAATATCATTTAATTACAAGATCAGTGGTTACCTTAAGGATACCATCACTTTTAAATATAGATGTATAGTCCTTGGAACTGATTCGAAATGAGAAGAACATAAGGAATTTGTAGTAGGGAAGGCAAATTGAAGGACTGTTGGGAGTTCTGGAAAACAGCTGTGCACCTGCAAAGAAAACTGCATACAAAACAATTGTGTGACTAGTCAGGCGAAGAGCTCAATAGCTAACAGTATAGCCTAGTAGTGTACCTGTGCCAAGTCAAGGACGAAAGGTATCTTCACCTAGTTTCCCCTCCTCTATGATGTCATTAATTACGTCATCCAATGTTGGCAGATTTTCCCCATCCCTCTGATATAGGTCTGCCGGAAGTTCAAAAAATAGTGGGAAAAACAAAAATTGGTGAAAAATTCAAAAGATCTCAACTGTGCTACAGGTTTTCCCCCATTCCTGTGATGTCATGTTTCAAGCAGGGCTGCTGTCCTAAGGGTAAACCGGCAGGAAATCCAAGAAGGTTCATTGCACTGTTGATGTGAAATTCAAGGACTGTCTGTATGACGTCATAATCCACGCTGGCGATCCACGATGGCTGATTTGGGAATTAGAGGACAGTCTATGACGTCAGAATCCAAGATGGCGACCTGGAGATGTGAGGACAGTCTGTGTGGTTTCCAGGTACTTTATATCGAAGACCTAGGGGAACGAGGACAGACTGTATGTTTCTCAAATCTCTTACCCTACATTTAAAATGACGAGAAATTCATCAATCATTGGTGTACCCACTCCTATGATGTTATAGTTCAGAATGGTTCAAATGGCTCTGAGCACTATGGGACTTAACTTCTGAGGTCATCAGTCCACTAGAACTTAGAACTACTTAAACATAACTAACCTAAGGACATCACACACATCCATGCCCGAGGCAGGATTCGAACCTGCGACCGTAGCAATCGAGCGGTTCCGGGCTGAAGAGCCTAGAACTGCAATCACCATTTCTATAAACAATAAAGGAATCTAACATAGTATTTTAAGTGATATTCAAACGATTCCTCACAAAAATTGAAACTTTTTTACCCTGTTCATAGGACATCAGGCATTTCCAGCGGTTTTCTAACGGTATACTGTCTTCTGAGATTGAATATCAGATGGACCTGTGAATCATGGAGCTTAATTCATCGTAAAGAAGATGAACATGGGTACTTCATCGACAGATCTGTAGTATTCTCTTGAGTAGAACAGGGGAATCATTTAGCTGGAAATATGCTGTTCGTGATTTCAGTCACTCGATATTTCTAACATTAGAGTTAAAGACTTGACAGAAGTAGCATAAAAGTCTTGTACCCACAAACTGTGAAAATAGTTTTAGGTTCGCTCGTGATGTATCGTTCAGATCTCTATTATGCCTCGAGTATTGTACTTTATCTCAACTACAGAGGTTTTGGTTTTGGTTTTTGTGGTGTGCTAAGATACCACACAAGAAGAACTTGCGACAGTTGGACCAGAAGTACCATGAACGTCAGTCGGCGGCAGGAACATCGCTGCACGCAAACCAATCACTCTTCCAGCGAAATCACGCGCCCTGGAGCGGCAGCGCCACTAGAAACGGTGACGTGCGCTAAGTAACCATGCACGAACTGAACTGATAGTTGCAAATTGTAAGTCAGTCCAAGTGCTGCTAGGGAGTTCCTGCGGAACATTCATGGCGTCTCCAAGTCATCGAGTGAGAGAGAAATAGTAGCCGATAGTTAGACAGTGGTTAGTCTTCAGTAGAAACAGAACAGCGAATAGAATTATCGTGCCTGGACAAGCACCGCCTGCCTAGAGATTTAAACTGAGTGCTGTTGATTTAGAACTATTCTTCGAATAATACATGAAGGCAGAAGATTAGTTTTCTTCCGATTTCAGTTCAGAAAACATTATTTGTTTAGTGTTTATGAGCTGTAGTCAAAGCAGGACACATAGGCTAAACCTGCACTCCCTTCTGCATTCAACAATTGCTGTAACCAGCGCTATGGAAGATGAGTAATATATTTTACTGTTCACTATTCCGTGTTACCTTCATTGTGTGTGTGCTCCCCTAGAACCCGCGCAACACCTTTATTGGTCGTTTTCAACGAGATTTTCAACAAAGTGCACGCTCCTGGCCAATGCCTACAGTTCGTTGTCAGTTATACTTACGAAAGACCGACTATTATCAATGCACGTCTCACTAGCCAACGCAGTGAAAGCCTGATCCATGGTGGAAATAGACAAGTGCAGGGCATAAACATTTGAGGTCTAAACTTAGCAGTATTCTGCTGATACAGTACTAACCTCGCGAACAGAACACTAGATCACCTACTCTCACAATAACAGTCAAGTAAATAGCCAGAGAAACGTGAGCACAACGTCAGCAGAATTGCACCAATCCCTGTCACCAACTGAACATTGTTACAGTTATGAGACTGAGCGATTCGATTCTTATCCAAGATGCTTTCAAATGTGCCACATACGACAGAGAAATGGTATACTTCACATTTGCTACATGCACCTTCATTTCTTCGACTCTAATGTAAAGAGAGAATGGAACTTTATTTTTTCCAGTTTTATGTCGAAATCCAAGACTTTCACATTGAGATAGGTTTTCCAGCTGTTTGCGCCTAACCTAAGGCAATGGTTGTCTACAAACTCACTTTTCTAAGGCTACAGTACGTAGCTTAGCAGAAGCAGCGTGAAATCTTTATGTTTACAAAGAAGGAGGAGGAGGAGGAGGATTAGTGTTTGACGTCCCATCGACAACGAGGACATTAGAGGCGGATCACAAGCTCGGATTAGGGAAGGATCGAGAAGGAAAGCAAACGTGACCTTTTTCGTACTTACAAGTATCGAAAAAATCGCCATGTGTCACAGGTTTGCGACCGAAGGAGATGAAAGGTAGGTATCCAAAACGGCAGAATAGGAAACAGACATAGACATTTTAGAGCATACATACAACAAATCAGTCAATTTTACGATGACAACAGCGAATTTCATGTCAATATATATAAAAGATTCCAAGAGAGAAATACTGGAATTGAATGGGATAGTCGCGTTGGTCTAGAGGTCAAGCTGCTATAATCGCAGTATGAACGTTCCATGTGTCTACAAGATTTCTAAATCATTTCTGATGGCTGCAGGTATGCTTCTTTCTGTAAGGCATTTTTCGGGATAGTGTTCACTGGCTCTCTATATAGAGAGGTCCGCTGTTACGAAAAGCGCTACACTCTACATGCAGGCTTGCAGATCGAGCAGCCAGACGAATCTTCTCTGTAGCACTTAGTTCCAGGTGTATCTGGCATCGCATGTTTACATACAACTCACATAAATTGCGAGTGTAGAGGTGGCATCCAATAAGATTCTGGATGAGTACAGAATTTTTTGACTAAGAGACCAATCTGAGTGCTCCTCAGACAACTGTAGTATCATTTGAGCCTCATACAACAGTCAATTATAAGGATGCTTGTACAGGACAATGAACTACAATAGTTCTTAAAGATGCATGGTCAATGAGGTGAAGTTGGTATAGTATTAGTGATTGTTTTAGTAGTACATTCGTTTCGTAATTCAAACAGTGTGTTTGTTAGTGTACCCAGTAAAGTAGTAGCAGATTCTTATACACATACAGATAAGCTCCCAACTGGCTGTAGTACTAATGATACTAATGAGTCATAAAACTTGAATCAACTATGGGACACATTTGCAAATTTGGGGGACTTTGTTGTTGTGGTCGTCAGTCCTGAGACTGGTTTGATGCAGCTCTCCATGCTACTCTACCCTGTTCAAGCCTTTTCATCTCCCAGTACCTACTGCAGCCTACATCCTTCTGAATCTGCTTAGTGTATTCATTTTTTTGTCTCCCTCTACGATTTCTACCCTCCATGCTGCCCTCCAGTACTAAATTGGTGATCCCTTGATGCCTCACAACATGTCCTACCAACCGATTCCTTCTTCTCGTCAAGTTGTGCCACAAACTCCTCTTCTCTCCAATTCGATTCAATACCTCCTCATTAGTTATGTGATCTACCCATCTAATCTTCAGCATTCTTCTGTAGCACCACATTTCGAAAGCTTCTATTCTCTTCTTGTCTAAACTATTTATCGTCCATGTTTCACTTCCATACATGGCTACACTCCATACAAATACCTTCAGAAACCACTTCCTGACACTTAAATCAATACTCCATGTTAACAAATTTCTCTTCTTCAGAAACGCTTTCCTTGCCAATGCCAGTCTACATTTTATATCCTCTCTACTTCGACCATCATCAGTTGTTTTGCTCCCCAAATAGCAAAACTCCTTTACTACTTTAAGTGTCTCATTTCCTAATCTAATTCCCGCAGCATCACCCGAATTAATTCGACTACATTCTATTATCCTCGTTTTGCTTTTGTTGATGTTCATCTTATAAACTCCTTTCAAGACACTGTCCATTCCGTTCAACTGCTCTTCCAGACTACACAATTAAGAGATTACATACATACCAACTTGGAAGTGCCCTCCACTAACATCGTTGCACAACTATACTCGTTTCACCATATTTCGCGAGTTCTATGAAATAAAGATCGCTCACTGCATTCAGCATTCTCATCCATAGCAACAATAACTTCTTGAACAATTAGTGGCGCAATTAGCCGTTAGCCTCTTCTAGAACAATTCCCAAACTGCCAGTTAATTCGAGCTTCTGAGCCAAGTTCATCAAAACGGGTGCAGAAAGAGGAACTCTCTGTATTACTTTAATGCGTCAATACTCACGAAGAGTGCCATTGTTTTTCTAAAACAGCTTTACACGTTGAGCCCCGCTCACGTTGTTCAGACCCATGTTGACTGTCTGCGACTGTAATGCATTCTGATGCTTGTTTCAAACCTGCGTCGCCATACCAGTATCAGCACCTAACAGCATGTCATGACAGTAACACTACTAGTAATGCAAATCCCGCTGCGCACAATCTGAACGCTATTCCTATAAAGTTGGGTATTCATGTGGTAAATAATTTTCAGTGTACACTGGGGCAAGTAGCGAAAGTTTAATTATAACCACCCTGTAGATGAAAATTTAAACTCCGCTCATCCAGCCTATAAATATACAGTAATCTAATGTCCAGTTTAACATGGCATTTTTCAATGTCTTTAGGTGATTCCTCACCTATTATTGTGTTTTTCATCATACATAAGACTTCTAACATTTCCAGCGGATTCCTAAATGGTGACAATTGAGGAATTTGAAGGTGTGAGCAATATATTAAAGTTTCTCATGTTAGTAATCGATTATCGGGATAGTGAAACTTCTATCTGCGAGCTTGCATGTTTCCACAGGATTTCGAAATCATTTTCTCTGACAAATGCCAGTAAGATTCCTTCAACAAGGACATTCACTAGTGCGGGAAGTCTTTTGCAGGTCATGATAGCGAGTGTCAGGAGATGTAATGTGAAACAACCATGTGTACAGACTTGGAGAAATTCAACAAGCTTGCTAGGTTGTAGAAACACTAAGGTATGTTCGACTGCAGTGAAATACACTACTGGCCATTAAAATCGCTACACCACGAAGATGACGTGCTACAGACGCGAAATTTAACCGACAGGAAGAAGATGCAGTGATATGCAAATGATTAGCTTTTCAGAGCATTCACGCAAGGTTGGCGCCGGTGGCGACACCTACAACGTGCTGACATGAGGAAAGTTTCCAACCGATTTCTCGTACACAAACAGCAGTTGACCGGCGTTGCCTGGTGAAACGTTCTTGTGATGCCTCGTGTAAGGAGGAGAAATGCGTACCATCACGTTTCCGACTCTGATAAAGGTCGGATTGTAGCCCGATTGCGGTTTATCGTATCGCTCGCTCGCGTTGGACGAGATCCAATGACCGTTAGCAGAATACGGAATCGGTGGGTTCAGGAGGGTAATACTGAACGCCTTGCTGGATCCCAATGGCTTTGTATCACTAGCAGTCGAGATGACAGGCATCTTATCCGCATGGCTGTAATGAATCGTACAGCCACGTCTCGATCCCTGAGTCAAGAGATGGGAACTTTTGCAAGACAACCACCATCTGCACGAACAGTTCGACAACGTTTGCAGCAGCCTGGACTATCAGCTCGGAGACCGTGGCTGCGGTTACCCTTGATGCTGCATCACAGACAGGAGCGCTTGCGATGGTGTACTCAACGACGAACCTGGGTGCACGAATGGCAAAACGTGATTTTTTCCGATGAATCCAGGTTCTGTTTACAGCATCATGATGGTCACATCCGTGTTTGGCGACATCGCTGTGAACGCACATTGGACACATGTATTCGTCATCACTATACTGGCATGTCACCCGTCGTGATGGTATGGGGTGCCATTGGTTACACGTCTCGGTCACCTCTTGTTCACATTGACGGCACTTTGAACAGTGGACGTTATATTTCAGATGTGCTATGACCCGTGGCTCTACCCTTCATTCGATCCCAGCGAAACCCTACATTTCAGCAGGATAATGCACGACTGCATGTTGCAGGTCCTGTACGGGCCTTTCTGGATACAGAAAATGTTCCACTGCTGCCGTGCACCCAAGTTGCATGAAAATGTAATCACATATCAGTTCTAGTATAATATATTTGTCCAATGAATACCCGTTTATCATCTGCATTTCTTCTTGGTGTAGCAATTTTAATGGCAAGTAGTGTACTTCTGACAGTCATCGAACTTAAAGTTATTCAAGTTTGTGAGAAGTCTGATTTTATGAAGACCATTGAGAAATATTTTGAATGAAGTTCAGACATAGAATATTTTATATGAAGTGGCAATACAGAGGGAAAATTGAACAATTTATGTGCAGCGCAGTGGAGACCACATAGCACCTCATACCACACATCTTAATTTTTCATCGAAAATTGTAACAAAACACTCCCAGAACTGGAATAAATCGCCGCAAAACTGTAACAACCTGCCCCAAAACTGTAATAAATTATCCCATCTTGCGTGAACAATTGTAACAAATTATCCCTTGTTACAGCAAAAACTGTAAAAAAATACCCATGTTGCGGATTTGTAACGAATTACCTATTGTATACATAAATGTTGTATAGTTTTAAGCAGAGAATTCTCAAAACTGTTATCAATATATATAACTGCAACTCTCAAATGCTGAAGTGTTATTGGATTGCCATATAATGTGCATGCAGGGCTGCCCTGGAACAGCAGAAATACACAATAAGAAACCTAATGTGTCCACAGTGCAGATTAGCATGGGCATAGTCCATATCAGTTCAGGCAGGCTAGGAAAAAATCTTACCTTTATAGTTTTGGATGTTATTGAATTTAGCTATGTTAAAATGAAGGACTAAGTAAGGAACAAGTATTTTTTTTTCTATTAAAAACTTCCTGCTCCAAGATACAGCCCTCCAAAGATGACACTCCACATACCATTTTGAAGATGCGAATTTTGGAAAAAAATTTAAAATGCTGTGCCTCTTGAACAGTTCTAGATATTTTGTTGGTTTTTTTTTAATTTGAAAGATAATTGCTTTATGATAACAAACAAATCCTCAATTTGGACTTCTCTGTCAAAGTTCTTTTACTACAGTGTTCTAAACTTTTCTTACAATTTATGGAAAAATACTTCTTTTTTCAAAAATGCCAATCCATAATTTTTTATTTTTTTCTGTTGATTAATACCATATAAGTCTACAGTCCCTGAAATGGAGAGCTTCCACTTTTAGGTTGAACAGCTTTTATAAACAATTGAATTTTTTTCCATACATATAATCTGATTTATTGCCACATTATCGCATAACAGACTCATAAAAATCAAAATCTAGACTTATTTAACATAGATTTAGTTTTGAAAGGTGAGTAAGAGATTCATTCTTCAAGCATTTTAAATGGTTCCAAAATGCATGTGAAAGGTCCAAATACTTAAATGTTTCAGTTTATATAACTTCTGTGCACTCTGTTTCGTACTGACTTAGCGAGTCAATCGCCGGCCGGAGTGGCCGTGCGGTTCTAGGGGCTACATCCTGGAGCCGAGCGACCGCTACGGTCACAGGTTCGAATCCTGCCTTGGACATGGATGTGTGTGATGTCCTTAGGTTAGTTAGGTTTAATTAGTTCTAAGTTCTAGGCGACTGATGACCTCTGAAGTTAAGTCGCATAGTGCTCAGAGCCATTTAGGCAGTCAATCAACTAAAAATGTGCTTCACTGCTTCAGTACCTCCCTTTAATATAGAGTGATGCCCCCCTGTGGAACCAGTAGGAACTGGAGCACTTACAGTCTTCAATATGTTGTGAACAGGAAGTGAGCACTGATGGCATTGTTGCTGTCCTTCAGCTGGAAACCGATATCCAGCAGCTGGTCCATGTGGTAGCATAAAGTTCACTATAATTTTGTTTAAATCATAACTGGTGTCTATAATCTCAGCAATCCACCAGTCACAGTGATACACACACACCACAAACATCCCCCTTCTCAGGTTGTGAATTTGAATATTATCCTGCTGTTTCTGACGTGCCATCTGAATTCCTTACATAGGAGTAGTTTGTTTGGACCATCCTTCTTTTTTCTGTTCATAGAATTCTTTGATTTCGTCTTTGGACAAAAGAATAAGGGCTGTGGATTTGTAAGATTTCACTACTCTCATAAAACCCTCAGCATTCTGAATCGCAGCTGTATTTGGTCTGGAAAGATTATGTTTTGTAGTATGGTGCTTCAGCAGGCCGCCTCCACCATCATGAGGCCCCTTCCCATAACCAGTAGCACTGTATACCCAGTGAGTTGGCACAAGCAACTTACTCAATTCAAACAGCTGATAACAGTTTTTAAAATGACTAGGAGCACCATCATAAATAATGATAATCTTCTCTCTCCCTGTTTGCAGTTGAAGAATTTTGCACATTGCTAGCAAAACATGTGCTGAGTCATGACCTGTGTCATCACTTATATTTGCAACACTTGTGGTCTTGTTTTGTAAAAGTCACTCCTGTAAAAACTGAAACCTGGTCATTACTCCAATGGTACCCTTGTACTTCATGTGGGAGAATAAACGACCAGTTCTCAGCAAAATCACAGTGAAGCACTAAACATAGTTCTTCAGCCTATACACACCCTTTCACTTCTGCAATGTGTTGTTGCAATTTCTTCAGATACTGGTGTGTTACCACTTTCACTCACCATTTACCAAGTTCATTAATGAAACTGTCAAAGGCAACAGTTTTCTTAATTAGTTTATTTTCCACCCATGTTGCATATATAATTTCTGCAGATTTATCTGCTGTGTCTTCCAGGGCAAGTGTCTGTAAAGACGGTCCTCCCTTTCCAGGGCAATCACCACATTTTTGAAACAGACAAGTCTCTCACTTTATGTCACAGACTACTAATGACTTCACGTGCCCAACCAAGGTGTCATATGTCACATGCTCCAGTAAGTTCTTCAAAGCTACCACACACAGTTCAAAATTCGTACAGTTCACACATAAGCAGACATCTCTAGGTGGGTGTGGAAATACCCACTTAGGTAAGAATGCATAAAATTTTGATCTTTCAATATGTGAAGTTGTATAGTTGCTCTTATAAAGTGCAAAAGTTTTTTTTTTTAATATTGCGAGTCAGGTACCTCTTCACTTTCACAACTTCTTGACCTTCAGCTGTTACAGTTTAGTATCTTTTTTGTTGGCACTCAGGTGAGAACAGTCCCATATATCTTTCAGATAAAATGACTGCACTATTTGAACTTGAGCTGCTTCTACAGGACGACCATAATAGGGATCTGGTCTTCCAAAGACTCCTTTTACAGACCTCACATTTATTAATTTGTGTACTATGTACTTTGATACTGATGGAACTTGGTTCAAAATTGTTTTCTTTGAAAATGTCTCTGGAATAATAGTTAAAACTTGCACTTTTTCACTGTAGGATGCACAATATTCAACAGCTGAATTGATATTTGCGAAAAATTCCTGGCAAGAGGTGCAAGAGTGCTTTGATTCATTTTCTTCTGAAGATGGAATTTCTACATTGAAGAGTGTGGTCAGTTTTGCTGTAGTGCGTTCATCCATAGCTTTAGTCATTTCTCTGTGCTTTCTTGATGCATAGAGCTCATGACTCGACTTTACTGACCATGGTTTCTTAACAGGACTGACACCTACCTCTGTAGTTCACTAATTCAGGGTGTTTAATTCTTTCTCTATCAATCCAAAATCTGCATCATCTGCACCATGGGAGGCTTCACCTTGTTCAGCTACTATCATTGTAACACAGTCTTCAATTGAGAACATTCTAAATAATCCTTATCACAAAACACACTGCAACTGTGTCAACTGGCAAATTCCTCACGAAAACACAGAACTCACTGGATGGTCTCAGATTTCTTAGAAGCCTCTTCAGTAAACAAATTAGCACTGAACAACTACAATACAGAAACCTACAACAAACAACCACAACAAAGAAACTAACAAGAAACTACAACAAAGTGTAAGAAATATCTGCAACAATGAAAGGGAAAATAAATAACTGCAACAATGAAAGTGAAAATAAAACTGCAACAAAGAAAGTGATAAGAAATAATTGCAACAAGGACAATAGAAATAAACATTGTAACAAAGAATTTAGTAAGAAACAACTTCAGCGAAGACATACATTACCCCTGAAAGTTAAAAGAAAAAGACCTTTCTAAAATAAAACCTATCCAACTTAAAAGTGGAAGCTCTCCATCACAGAGAATATAGTGTACTACATGGTACTAATCAACAGAAAAAAAATCTAACTTTTCTGGATTGGCATTTTTGAAAAAAAAAAATTCTGTAAATTATAAAAAAAATTCAAAAGGCAACAGTAAAAGAACTTTGACAGACATGTCCAAATGGAGGATATCGTTGTAATCATAAAACAGTTATCTTTCAAATAAAAAAAACTCTAACAAAATATCTAGAACTGTTACAGAGAAACAGCATTTTAAAATTTTTTCAAAAATTCACATCTTCAAAACAACATTCAGAGTCTCATCTTTGGAGGCCTGTATCTCAGGGCAGGAATAGGTTTTGGAGAAAACAATAAAATTCATGTTTCTTACTTACTCCTGAATTTTAACATATGCTAAATTAAATAACATCCGAGACAATGAAGGTAACCCCCCTGCCTAAAGTAATATGGATTATGCCCATGGCATTTGAGAACCTTACTGGAAGCAATATGTATGGATAAGTCAGTTGCACTTGGCATGATGCTGAGCCCCTATTGTGTCCCCAGTGTGGGGAAGGCTCTCCTTGTTGTAGTGTAATTGTTCCCGTCTGATCCCAGGATTGGTGGCCACTGTTCCAGCATGGCAAAAGTGGACTTAAGCTTAGGGCAACTAAAATTTAACATCATAGGAGAGGGACACCAATGATTTTTTTTTTAATTTCACATCATTTTAAACTTAAGGTAAGTGGTCTGACAACCATGTGGGCTGTCCTCGTTTCCTTTGGTCCAGCATCTTGGATACAAGTAACCTGATAACCATGTAGACTTTCCTCATATCTCCAGGTTGCTATCTTGGATTCTGAAATCATAAAGACTGTCATATAATTTCCAGACCAGCCATCATGCATCATGACATCATACAGACTATTCTTGAATTTTACATCAACATAACAATGCATCATCTTGTATTTCTCACCTGTCTGCATTTAGGACAAGTGTACCTCACAAGCTAAGTGGGGGTAAAAACCTGAGCCATTTTGAATTTTCCACCATTTTTTAAATTTCCTGCAATTTTGTACTTCGGGCAGCTGGCCTATGTCAGAAGAGTGGACTTACTTAGCAAAATTCCATGACATCATCCACGAAGTCAAGGGGGGAGGGAGGGGAGAAGGGTGGTGGCTCCTTTGTCATTGATCCAGCAAAGCTATACTACTTCAGCTGTTCAAAAATGAAACTGCTATACTCAGGGAACTCAAAATTGAGTCTTCAGAACAAAGTTGTTGTTCCCATGTAACTCCGTTAATTTTGATAATCAGTAACTGAAAGACATAATGCTATTATTCCACTGCCTCTATTGTATACCCTGCATGGAGTTTTCAAGAATAAGAGAGATTAGGACATGTACCAAGGCATATAGAGTCACTTTTCCCTCTCTTGATATGTGGTGAAGGATAGCACACAGTCACTACGTTGATATGTAGCACTTTCTCCCAGGCACTGTTCAGTGGCTCTTGGAGTAGGGCTACACAAGCAGACATGAACTGTAGCCTTGTGTAACGAATGTTAACACATGCCAGACATAGTAAAATGACAAGTACTACATATCACGGGTTCCCAGGTAGATGCCATGTTTCTTGACTTCTGCAAGACGTTTGATACAGTTCCCCACAGTCGTTTAATGAACAAAGTAAGAGCATATGGACTATCAGACCAATTGTGTGATTGGATTGAAGAGTTCTTAGATAACAGAATGCAGCATGTCATTCTCAATGGAGAGAAGTCATCCGAAGTAAGAGTGATTTCAGGTGTGCCGCAGGGGAGTGTCGTAGGACCGTTGCTATTCACAAAATACATAAATGACGTTGTGGATGACATCAGAAGTTCACTGAGGCTTTTTGCGGATGATACTGTGGTATATCGAGAGGTTGTAACAATGGAAAATTGTACTGAAATGCAGGAGGATCTGCAGTGAATTGACACATGGTGCAGGGAATGGCAATTGAATCTCAATGTAGACAAGTGTAATGCGCTGCGAATACATAGAAAGAAAGATCCCTTATCATTTAGCTACAATATAGCAGGTCAGCAACTGGAAGCAGTTAATGCCATAAATTATCTGGGAGTACGCATCAGGAGTGATTTAAAATGGAATGATCATATAAAGTTGATCGTCGGTAAAGCAGATGCCAGACTGAGATTCATTGGAAGAATCCTAAGGAAATGCAGTCTGAAAACAAAGGAAGTAGGTTACGGTACGCTTGTACGCCCGCTGCTTGAATACTGCTCAGCAGTGTGGGATCCGTACCAGATAGGGTTGATAGAAGAAATAGAGAAGATCCAACGGAGAGCAGCGCACTTCGTTACAGGATCATTTAGTAATGTTACGGAGTGTTACAGAGATGATAGATAAACTCCAGTGGAAGACTCTGCAGGAGAGATGCTCAGTAGCTCGGTACGGGCTTTTGTTGAAGTTTCGAGAACATACCTTCACTGAAGAGTCAAGCAATATATTGCTCCCTCCTACGTATATCTCATGAAGAGACCATGAGGATAAAATCAGAGAGATTAGAGTCCACACAGAGGCATACCGACAATCCTTCTTTCCACGAACAATATGAGACTGGAATAGAAGGGAGCCTCCGTCACACACCGTCAGGTGGCTTGCGGAGTATGGATGTAGATGTAGGTCACTGTATGTAAAGATCTCTTATTCTGCAATTATGGAGGTAACATTTGCAACAGAAGATGCTCATGATTATAAATGAAAAACAACGATGCAGTGACATAAGTTAAAATAATTAGAGAATTATTTGGAATAAGAGGTTCACTGTTAGTATGCAGCTCCAGCTTATCTATGGTTGTCATGTCTGTGTGACAATAACAATCCAACTGCATTCACAGAGAAGATAGACTGTGCGAGTTATTGGTTTCTTCAGACACATTATGACCACAGCTCACAGTGATGCTGAATGCCGGAGGCATTACAGGCACATGATGTGGTATGAAAAGTACTGGGTGGTTATAATAAAACTTTGCTATTTAACACATTATAACATGAAAACTAATTATCATAAGAGGACCAAATTTGGTTGCATTAATGTCAAGAACATGGGAAAGAGAAATAATGCACAATCAATTCAATTGAAACACTTTTAATGTGCTGCTACGGCACATCATACTGTCACATTCTAGTACCAATGCTGCTACAAAAGGGGCTCCATATGGCGCCCATCAGTGTCCAGACAAGTCTGAAAGCAAATGATTTCATTCTGCACAGCAGAACAAAGATGTCCATAGGTATGCTGGTTACTTCTCTTCATTTGCTGCACTTCAGATCAGCACATGTGTGAATGTCACCCTTGTAAACACTGTCCTTCAGGTACCCCAAAGGCCAGAAATCACAGGGAGTGAGATCAGGTGATCATGCTGGCCAAGCATTTGGAAACAATCAGCTGATAATTTGATCATTTCCAAATGTGTTTTGGAGAAGCAGGTGAATTTCATGAGTGATGTGCACTGGGCTCCTGTCTTCCATGAAAACTGTTGAGTTCAATTCATCTCTCTCCTGTAGTGAATGTATGAAATGCTGGCAAAGCATATTGCAGTACTGCTGGCCAGTCAACTGCATGTCTTTGGTCCTTGAGCACCAGCCTGTTGAAAAAAGGATGGGCCAATGATGAATGTAGCTGTGAAGTCACACCATACCATGACATGTTCAGCATATAGAGGAAATTCATGCACAGTGACTGGTGGTGAAGATCCCCACACTCGGTAGTTCTGTGTGTTCACCTCACCTGTCAGAGAAAAATCAGCTTTGCCTGTCCATAGGATTGTCCAGGGCCAGCCCTCACCAACTTCAATCCTTGCAAGAAAGTGGAGAGCGAAATCAACATGTTGTTGTGCATCCTGTGGGGGATGCTGCTGTACAATATAGCTCTTGTACTGATACAATTTGAAAATGATTCGAAGCACCTACCGTACAGGACGTTCAATTGTCATGACACAGCGCGCGCACTGCCCGATGATTGGGAATTGCACGCAGTGTTTCCTGCCACAGCAACAGCAATTTCATCAACCCCCTGTGGTGCAGCCGGTCATCGGGCTCTTCCCTGAATGATGCCCTGTTCTCCACTTGATTCAATCTTCTTCACCATGCTCTGCAAAGCAGGTGGAAAAAGAGGACCCTTCCATTATCCTTTCAGCTGGTGATATTCTCAAAATGCCGCTGCAGCATTACTGTTGTTTTGGTAATAGAGCTTCATCAATAATTCCCTGCCTCTTTTGCCCAAACTCATGTTGACACACCAAAAAGTGCACTGCAACTGGTCAGGTGTATGAGAATATGAATCGCGATGACTGATCAAGGCACCTGGTGGCCATACTTGGAACTGGACAGTGGTGCTGTGACACAAGGACCCCATACTCTGGATATTAATGGTACCAAGTTTGGTACTCATACAGTAATTTGTTTCTGTGTCATAACATGTTAAATAGGGAAAGTTTAATTATAACCACCTGGTATATAAGTTCAACAGAGATGATGACACAGGCCACAAATGGAGAAATCCACTGACATGAGCAATTTTGATACGGACTGGTGCCTGGCAATGAGCATCTGAGAAACATCAAAACTTGTGGGCTGTTCACATGCTATGGTGGTGAACTAGTTTATGACTGACTTAAGGAGGACGCAACTACAAGTAGGTAACATGGTGTCAGACATCCACAGCCCATCACAGAATATGGAGGTCAGCAGTGTACCCCTTCTGTAAAGTAGGGCAGGTGGCAGTCAGTGGCACATATGATGATAGAGTACAATTCTGTTGCAGGCCCAAGCATTTCACAGCGCACTGTTCAGCACACATTGTTAGCATGGGGCTCCACATAATCGACCACTAATGTTCCCCTTGTTGACCCAACAATAGTGTCAGCCATGACTTTATTAGGCATGACATCATGATGTGATTGTGAATCAATGGGAACATGTCACCTGGTCAGATGAATCACGTTTCTTGATACACTAGGCCAATGGAAGTGTCTAGATATGCTATCATCCAGAAAAACGGAATCTCAAAAAGTGCAACCCATCACAAACACAGGCCAGTGGGTTCACAACTATTCTATGGGGGCCAATTAGCTGGGTTTTCATAGGACCTGTAGTATTAATCGTAGACAGCTGCAGGCTACATTACCACTACTGCAGACCACTCACATCCCTTCATACTTGATGTCTTCCCTGATAGTGATGGCATCTTCCAGCAGGTTAACTGCCTGTGTCACAAGCCAGGACTGTGCTACAGTAGTTTGAGGAGCATGATAGTGCACTCATGTCGATGCCTTGGCCAACAAATTCGTTTGTTCTGATCCCCATGGAACACATCTGGGATGCCATCAGGTGCCAGCTCCATGCCCACAAATGACCGGTTCATAATTTACGCATATGGCCTGATTTGAGTATAGATCACTGATGCCACATACCTGTTGAAATCTACCAAGGACTTGTCGAATCCATGCCATGTAGAATCGCTGTTGTATGCATTTGAAATGTAGACCAACAGCTCGTTAATACCTCAACTGCCACAGGAATACTGATGGCTGATGAGTAAACAGTGTGAGGCATGAAATGTCAGGTGCAAGTGAGTCTCTGCTGTGGCTGCCGACAGCCTCATGGCAGTTAATGTGTTAAGCAGTTAGCTATAATGTTTTTGCTCATCAATTTATGTCTAACAAATGGCCTAGGAGGAATATGTAAGTTACAAATGAAGCCGTAGACAGGCAAGTGTTGTGCCAACATGGGATACAGAAATGTCCTATTCAGTGCTGAGCACCAGAGCTTCTTTTTTTTGAGTGTTGTGTTATGTTGGTGCATTGGTAGTTGTGCTGGTCATTATCGACATTTTGATGAAGAATAATTTCTTCAGCCGTACCAAACTGCTCTGTATGACCCCATCTTGTTTAATTTTCTTACCTTCACAGCAAACATTATGTACAGTTTGACATCTTACTCTTTCTTAATTGTTTCATTTTCTGTCAAGTCATATTTGGTGCTGTTTGATCTGACAGTCTTTATCAATAATTTTGTAGTAATGTCATCAAATGAGTTATACCCATATATCAGACACTCATATGTTTCTAAGTTTGATGTCTAGTTCCCAGATTATTGTTGAACAATGATACAGCCTTGATCAACATATTTCCGCTTCTTCTGAATGGTTTCAATTTTAGTCATTCTCTAATCTGACTGTAAAGTGTGCATTTTCTATAACTGGTTAAAAAGTACCGCAGAAACCAGGAGCTGTTATCAAATCCCATCTCTTGCATTTAACCTTCCCCATATCCTAGTCTAGTCTCACGTTCTCAGGCTGAAAATATCACTAAGACTTCGAAGCATCACTAAATTTTTATGTTTCAGTAATTAACAAGCTGTTATATGAATAATATCTGATTAGAATTTTTGTTTTACTATATCCACAGCTGTAGAAGTGATATCATACACATGTTTACACTATGTATCAGTGATTAGAGTTCTTACAGGGACAACAAAGCTAATAACTGAATTAAACAGCAAGCAGTACTTTTCAAAGAGCAATTATGAACATTACATCAATTTAAGGATAAAAATAACTCACTGCATTATAACATTTTACAAAAATTTTTGTTCACTTAATACTTGCACAGCAAATGTAACGTAACATAATGTCAGTCTCTGCTGCTACACCACATACAGGAAATGATCTTTAGTTGAATAATATTTATTAAGATAACATTTAGCTGACCAGTAATATTTGCTTATCACATGTACATGTTTCTTCTGTAAAATAAGTATCATAATTATGCCCATCTCAATACATAAACAGCAAAAAACCACTTATCTGCAGTTTCTTATTGAACAACTGTCACTAAATAATCTGTCCAGACTGAAAAATAATATCACCACAGTGGGCAAATGTGAAAACTGCCACAGGGTAGTGAGAAATGGTTACCAGTGTGAATAATGACTACAGTTCTGTCATGTTTGAATGGAAATCTGGATAGCCCTTGGCAATGTAGTAACTGTGCATATGTCTCAGTGATAATGGAGAAAGTGTAGTTGATCTTAAAACTCAAAGATGAACTGGCAGTAACACAGGCAGAATGACGGAGTTGAAAGTTCCAGTAGGGAGTAGCAAGTTAAGAATGGGCTAAAGGGCTGGATTCTACATCTGCACCTACATCTACATCAATACTCCACACCAGATGGTGTGTGATGGAATCTACTTCTGGTGCCACTAACTGATCCACCCATTCCCTGTTCCATTTGTGAATGATGCATGGAAAAAGTGATTTTTGGTAAACCTCTGTAAATAGCTCAAGTTCCTCAAGTTTTCCCATCCTGATCTTTTCATAAGATGTATGTGGAAGGAAGTAATATGTTACCCAACTCTTCCCTGAAAGTACTCTCTCAAAATTTGAATAGTAAAACTCTCTGTGATGCACAACGCCTCTCTTGTAGCATCTGCCAGTGGAGTTTGTTGAGCATCTCTGTAATGCTCTCACATCAACAAAACACATCACTCTTTGTTGGATCTGCTCTCTCTCTCTCTCTCTCTCTCTCTCTCTCTCTCTTTCTCTTCTGTCGGTTTTACCTGGTAAGAGTCTGGCCAGACTGATGAACAATACTCAAGAAATCACTGAAAAAGTGCCTTGCAAGCCACTTTGTTCGTGGATGAGTTACATTTACTTGACACGTTGGAGTGTCACACGCATAGTGATGGATGTTTCACCACCAGGCCAGGCACAAGGCATTAGGCATTTGGCATTAGGCTCTGTTGTGGCTGCCAGGGGCAACACAGGAGTTAGTGTATAAAGATTCTTCTGGCATCTGATGGCATCTGAGATGTATTCGATCTGCTGCCGATCAGGTGTATTTGGTGGCTAAGACATCAATGTGAATTCCCTGTCATCATCCTCAAACCACTTTATCACAATTCTGGTCTTTTGAAATGGACTGCTTTCTTGATGGAAGATGCCATTGCCATCAGGGATGAAATCAAGTATGAAGAGATGCAGGCGACCTAAAATCATGTTCACATACTTCTAGGCCACAGTTGTCATGGTGTCTTTGATTATTACCATAGTTCCCACAAAAGCCCAGTTGAAAGTCCTCCATCATATAACACAGTCCCCACTGTCATTTGTCCATGGAGTGGTGCATGTTTCAAGCAGTCATTCACCTGCATGAGGGCATATCTGGACACCATCATCAACCTAGTGTAATAAGAAGTGTGATTCATCCAACCAAGTGACCCATTTCCACTGCTGAGTCTTGATGATCCCGTTCCCACTGCAGTTGTATAAGGGACAGTCAAATAAAAACAGGGCACATGGAAAAAAGTAAGCAAACCAATTATTATTTCAAAATTAATTGCTGTAACTGTTCATACATATATCCCACTGTGAGACAAGATGGCAATGTCTTAATGGAAAAATGTTTGCAGTTGCCTATGGAACCATGATTGTACTGAGCCCTGCAACAATTCATCCAAGGCAAACTGATGGCCGCATTTATCAGAAAAGTGATAATTATTACTCAGTAAGTGAGATGGTACACAGAATCCAAATACATATACCTCCTATTATCATATCACAGTTGACAACTGAAGTGAAGTCCAAGAAGAAAAAGTCCTCGCTTCCCAACCTGTTGTTTTAAGAAAAAGTTGAAAGAGAGCTAGAGATTATCTTTAATTATTCTTATATACACTGCCTGTGAGCTACAATCAGTGATATCTACACTACGTGGATGTTGAACTATAGCTGTCTGATTGCGCCAACCATAGATGTTAATTTTTGTTTCTTGCCAAACTGTAACTTGGCTGCTAGGAAATAATATGAAAAGAAAATACTTTTCAATTCTGCTCCCACATCAACCTTTTACATTACATGTTGAGATAAGGTTCAAAACAAGAAATCAGTCTGCAATTCTTTGTCATGTACAGACCGATGGAAATTTGTTTGCCAAACTACAATGTGGTGAACGATGCACAGCACATGAATCTGCAGACACACTGCAATTCTGTGCCAGAAACCAGACTTCTACATCCAAGTTGTATAGAGATCACTGGTTACAACCAATTTTAACTCTCTTTCTTTGGCCTTATTCATTTTCTATGACATGGGCCTCACACAGAATAAATAGTTCATCACAAGAGTTTTAAAAATAAATGAAAAATAATAAATCTTTTGCAAGAAAAATAATATCTCTTTTACAAGATATGTCTCAGAGTACTTCAGCTGAAACTGCTAAAATCAAATAAACATGATTTCAAATTACAAAGATATGTCTGTTCTACCAACAAACAAGATCATTTACCAATAAGACTCTACATTTGTGTAGGTTTGATGTTTGAAGGAGACAAATATTAACACTACATACAGAAGCTCAAGTCACTGAAGAAATAATATTGTGTAACTGACTATTATGAACAGCAGATTTGCAAGAGTCACAGATGAGATGTTATCAAAAAATTTTAAACATTTGTTTGAAACAAAATATCTTAACAAATGCAACACTTACAAGTTACATTTCCCTGAATAGAAGTAGTACACATATGGAATTTTAATGATGTAATTAAAAAACCAATGGTGTGGAAGAGTACTTGACAATGGCTACCTCTATTATGTGTAATTTTAATCTGTACATTTATCTCTTCATAGTTTCAACCCCAGTATTGAAATTGCCATAATACTCACATTGTCATATCTCTGTACAAATCATGTTTATGGGGAGTGCTTAATGGTTCTCGATTATTTTTAATCCACTTCACAATACACAAAAGTAGAAAAATTATTACCTATGCATTTATACTCATGTTATAGTTCAGTGGTAAAATTTCACTGTTTATGTCAGCAACAAGAAAACTACCGTATTTCCTCCAGTTTAGGCATCTGATTTTTGTTTTTATTTTTCTGGAACAGACTTCAACCTTATTGTTGGCTTTTTCATTGCTAAACTACAAACTGATAACTCACGGAAGGGACTGACATTTGTCAAAATGTACAGAAGTATTCTTTTTTAAAGTATACTGATGTAAACAATCCCAACACCAAGTTGAGACATAAGTTGGTAGATATATTTCTACACCTGAAAAATGATGTCTATTCAGATTTCAGGTCAACTGCATATAAGTGGCACTAGTAGTGCCTCTATGAGCATGCAAATCAGATTTGCTTTAAATACACACTGTAACAGTCATCAGCTTTGAGACTGGACATGGTGAGTTGATATTAGCCAAGAATGCCTTTAAGACAACCAAGATGAAATTATCAACACCTCATTGAGTTTGAACGAGGTCGTGTAACAGGCCTGTGAGAATTTGGATGTTCCATCTGTGATACTGCACAAAAATTTGGCAGGAATGTAGTCACTGTACATGACTGTTGGCAGCAGTATCAATGGTCACAAGACAGCAGTGTGGCACTACTGAGAAGGAAGACCATTAGTGTTCAGCATTATGGGTCTGGCACATCATACTACATCTGCAGCAGCAATCAACAAATTGTTACAAATCTGTTACTTCAGTGACAGAACTGAGCCAACTGCCCTGTAGCGAGCATTCCACTAACCCCAAACCATTGACATTTCTGACATCGGTGATACCAAGCAAGAGCTCACTGGAGGGCAAGCTGGAGATCTGTTGTGTTTCCTGACGAAAGCTGGTTCCACTTCAGTTTCAGTGATGTCTGTGTACTGGTTAGAGTGAGGTCATTGAGGATCCACAGCCAACGTGTGTGGGTGGTAGGCTCAGGACCTACACCTAGAGCTATACTCTGAGGTTCATTTTTGTATGACAGCAGGAGCACTCTCCTGATTACCCCACACATCCTGATTGAAAATTTGTGCATCAATCTGTTGACTCGACCTATTGTGCTCTCATTCACGAATGGCCTTTCCAGGTGTGTTTTCCAACAGGACAACACTTGCCCACATGCCACTGTTGTAACCCAACATGTTCTATAGTGCCGACATGTTGTCTTGTTTGGCTCAATAACCAGATCTATTGCCAATCGTGCACATATGGGCCATCATCGGATGGCAACTCTAGTATCATCCACAACCAGCATTAAACATCCCTGTATCAACTGACTAAGTGCAATAGGCATGAGACTCCATCCCACAAACTGACATCTGGCACCTGTACAACACAATGCATTCATGTGTTCAACATTCTGGTGGCTACACTGGTTATTAATGCACCAGCATTTCACATTTGCATTGGCTTATCTTGCTCTTACATTAACATGTGTTCTTGCAAATGTTAATCACTTAAATATGTTACGTAGACAAATGCATTCCTGAAATTTCATTATTCTAATTACTTTTTGGTGTTGTGATTTTTTCCCCTTCAGTGTGTACTAGCATCTGATTTTGAAATGTTTAATTTTATTTCATATATAACTAAACACATTGCAGCTATCACACACTACAATTCCTTTTCTTCATTAAGAAGTGTTACATTCCAGCTAGTAATAAGTGGAGCAGAGAGCCCAAATAAATGCTCCTATTACATGAGAGGGAACATTAAAATGATAATGATCAATATCAGAAGCATTTTCAATATAAGGAAGAGATTGTATTGCGAAGTCCTGTCAACAATGAGGTCACTACAGATGGAGCCAGATGCTCAGATTAGGGGAAGAAAGTGACCATGTTTTTTTTCATATTTGCAATAAAGTGCTCAAGTTTGGTCACTATCTTTGGATCAAAATAATGAAGTGACTGATAGCTAGTTGTTTATAGGACAGCTACCTTGGCAGCAATCAATCAGAGCATTAGTTTGGTCATACTTTCTGCCATGTGCACAGTTATATTGCTCTGCTAGCTCAGCTGCTGGTTACCAGTCAGCTGCTGACAACAATTGCTGACTTCAACATGACTGTCATCATTTATTCTAATATGCTTCATTTGTCTATGTTATGTGTTTCTTTTTTGGAATGTATGAAGATAGCTGTGAAAGTGCACAGAAAAGTGATAATATTACTATCCTGCAAAGCAAACTCAGTACTGCATTTTAATGGGGAAGTTACAAACATACTCAGTGCAGACTCTCACAGATAACACACGGAATGTGTTCACAGTTGTGAATACGGACAACCTCCAGCTGTATAACAGAATTAGAACAATGAAAATTTATGCGAGACCGGGACTTTATGCCAGATACTGTACTTGAAAGTCGCTCGCCCGGTGTTGGCGGATAAATACGATATTGCAGTGCCTGTGTTATATCCTTTCTCACAGCTAATGTTACTAGAACCATATTGCCTTTGCTCAAAATGGAAAATGGACAACATTTTCCCTGCTTAACTATTGCTCACTTTGTTATTGTGAATGTGAGATATAGTAGAAAGGCGAGAGGTTCATGCAATACTTGGTGCCAAGAGCCGTGTCAAGTTACTAATGTATAGTAATGACATCTTTATGAGCAACTTAACTCTTCACAGAATAACAGGTTTATTTGAATCAGAAATGTTGCAATCACAACAATGGACAAGGATCATAAAGTACATAAAGTATCTGATTTAAAAGTTGAGTTTCCCTGCAAAATGATTTGGGCAATTACAATAATTAAGGTCTGTATAAATATTGTAAATTGATTGTGGTTTGTTTCAGCTCTCCTGCAGAAGCAGCTGCCATCTTCATAGAAAATATGAATTTACTAGTATGGATGCACCTCATAAAAAAAAAGTTATGTCCGTATCTCCCTCTAACCTTTGGTGTTACATGGGCAGCAGTCCCTTCCTCTGAGTCAAACGTCAAAAGTCACAACTAATTTCCTCAGGCCTGCACTCTGGTCTCTGCAGCATCAGTGGACACAGCATTTCAGTAGCCAATCACATCGACATTATCAGTTGCACTGAGAACTTGTTGTTGATGGGCAAGCAAAGGGGTTAGCATCTCCTGCTCTTCCTGTTGACAAACGATGGTCTGGGGTAGGTGCATGCAGTATGCAGCCAGCCAGTTATAGGGTGGACCTACGGTTTAACATAGACCGAATCATGATGTATCTCTGCATTTTACTCATTAACATACATTGATAAGAAGTGAAGGAAGTGATAAGTGACAGATATAAATAAAATGAAAATATCATACAGGATTATTGGCCTCATGACCTCATCAGGGGTGCAAGTCCTTTTATTTTATGTTACTTTGGCAACTTGTGCATCAATGATGATGACAACACAACATCCAGTACCCAAGTGGATAAAATCCAACCCAGCCAGGAATTGAACCCAGGCTCCCGTTATGTTGAGACAGCAACACTAACCACTCCACCATGAGATGAGGGTGATAGTTGAAAACCCTATCACCAGCTGGACATTTTGAATCATAGCCTAGTACTTACCCTCTTTATTATTTCTTAAACTAATCTTAAAACATGTAAAATTTGGACATGAAATACTACAAACATCATTTTCCTTCTTGTTTACATTACACACATTTTTACACAAAGTACAAGCCTATGACCACTAGAAGGAGAGCCACAGTTCATCAGAGACTTATTACACAATACATTCATGTCTTACTAATACACATAAAACCACCTAATGATGGTGGTTTAAACCTCTGAAAACTTAGTCGAAACAGAATTGTGACTGGGAACAGTAAACTTTTAGTTTCAATTGATATTTGGAAGACTATTTAGCAACCTTCAACATGCTGGAAATATTACAGTTTCACAAATGGTAAATTAGAGAAAACTTCTGGTGAATCTATTATAAATGTGTTCTGCAAAAAATTTGTAGAATGAACAGTGAAAAAGTTCATCTATGTTCGAAATGCATAACAGCTGTCGTCAACAAAGGGACCTAATGTTTCACAGAGAGACTGGGGCCAGTAACCATAACGAATGCGTTGTGACATTTCTTACCAAGACACAAGGCACTAAGAAAATAAATAGAAAAGTGAACCCATTCAGTGAAACAGTATTTCTCAAATAAGAGTGAAACTACAATGAAATGATACCCCTAGCTGCATACAGGCGTTGATATAAGTCAACGGGGACAGTTGAAAATGTGTGCCCGGACCGGGACTCGAACCCAAGATCCCCTGCTTACATGGCAGACGCTCTATCCATCTGAGACACCGAGGACACAGAGGATAGTGCAACTGCAGGGACTTATCTCTGGCACGCCTCCCATGAGACCCACATTCCCAACTTATTGTCCCACACTACATTCATAGTGACCCTGCCCATAATACTCATTACTAGTGGCTTTTTGCCGATTCAATAGGCTATCTGGCACTTGACCATCTTGTATGGGATTAATGCACTATTGCTTGCCACAGTTGGAGATGCTCAGATTGTGGACTACCAAGTGTGCCATACAGTGTACTATTAGAACACTTCAAGTGAACTCACACTTTGTTGAGATACATTGACAATCGCAGCCTGTTCAACATACAGATGTGCATAAACACAACAAAACCTTAAGTAAGTAATTGCAGCTGATCACAATATGAAGTGACAGACTCACTCATGTCATGCAAATGCTATAGAGAAATGATAGCAGAGGTTTGAAATAGAATTGTCACATAAAATACTAGAAGATAGATCATATGTCAGGCTTAGGATGCCAAGAAACTTCTCCTTCTTTATAAAAGTGTTTACCAGGCAGTTTTATATCTGATTTTATTACAATACTGCTCAATCCACACCAGGTTCAAACAACATTAAACTGCAAGCATATGTAGGGGATGATATAGATGATAATAGCCTCATCTGATTGGTGAGAAAGTTTAAGAGAAATGTTGCATAAAAATACACTTTGATTTAGCTGTATCATCCAAAAATTGTGTTGATCAACAAAAATATCCCCTAACTGGTGATGGCTGCATTTCTTTAAAAATTTTGTTCAAATTCTATTATTAGAGGCCAAGCAGCAAAATGTCAGCCAGTCTGGTCATTCATGCAGTGCTCAGTTATGAAAACCAAGTCCAGTATAAAACAATGGAGAGGAATTTGTGGACAATGGAAGACATACATGATGACAGCAAGCTCTGCAATTGGCACACTTCTAAATAATAATAATAATTATTATTATTATTTTATATTATATTTTTTATTATTATTATATTATATATATATATATATCGGGAGTGGAAAGACTTACCTTAGGAGGAAAAAAGGACAGGTATACACTCGCACACACACCCATATCCAACCGCACATACACAGACACAAGCAGACATTTGTAAAGGCAAAGAGTTTCAGCAGAGATGTCAGTTGAGGCAGAAGTACAGAGGCAAAGATGTTGTTGAAAGACAGGTGAGGTATGAGCAGCAGAAACTTAAAATTAGCGGAGGTTGAGGCCTGGCGGATAACGAGAAGAGAGGATATACTGAAGCGCAAGTTCCCATCTCCGGAGTTCTGACAGGTTGGTGTTAGTGGGAAGTATCCAGATAACCCGGATGGTGTAACACTGTGCCAAGATGTGCTGGCACTCCTAATGATCCAAATCCCCAAGACACTATCCAAATTGAACCCTGCCTGGAACAGTTCCGTCCTTCGTCACAGCGGGACCCACCTCCTCTTCCTCAAAATCACCCTCTCCAAACCTTCCAGGAATTTCTGACTTCCAGCCTTGCCTCTCAATCCTTCTTAAAAAACCTTAATCCTACTCCCAACATCACCACTGCTGAAGCCCAGGCTATCCGTGATCTGAAGGCTGACCGATCCATCGTCATTCTTCCGGCGGACAAGGGTTCCACAACCGTGGTACTTGATCGTCGGGAGTATGTGGCTGAGGGACTGCGTCAGCTTTCAGACAACACCACATACAAAGTTTGCCAAGGTAATCCCATTCCTGATGTCCAGGCGGAGCTTCAAGGAATCCTCAGAACCTTAGGCCCCCTACAAAACCTTTCACCTGACTCCATCAACCTCCTGACCCCACCGACACCCCGCACCCATACCTTCTACCTTCTTCCTAAAATTCACAAACCCAATCATCCCGGCTGCCCCATTGTAGCTGGTTACCAAGCCCCCACAGAACGTATCTCTGCCTACATAGATCAACACCTTCAACCCATTACATGCAGTCTCCCATCCTTCATCAAAGACACCAACCACTTTCTCGAACGCCTGTAATCCTTACCCAATCTGTTACCCCCGGAAACCATCCTTGTAACCATTGATGCCACTTCCTTATACACAAATATTCCGCACGTCCAGGGCCTCGCTATGATGGAGCACTTCCTTTCACACCAATCACCTGCCACCCTACCTAAAACCTCTTTCCTCATTACCTTAGCCAGCTTCATCCTGACCCACAACTTCTTCACTTTTGAAGGCCAGACATACCAACAATTAAAGGGAACAGCCATGGGTACCAGGATGGCCCCCTCGTACGCCAACCTATTCATGGGTCACTTAGAGGAAGTCTTCTTGGTTGCCCAGGCCTGCCAACCCAAAGTTTGGTACAGATTCATTGATGACATCTTTATGATCTGGACTCACAGTGAAGAACAACTCCAGAATTTCCTCTCCAACCTCAACTCCTTTGGTTCCATCAGATTCACCTGGTCCTACTCAAAATCCCATGCCACTTTCCTTGACGTTGACCTCCATCTGTCCAATGGCCAGCTTCACACGTCCGTCCACATCAAACCCACAACAAGCAACAGTACCTCCATTATGACAGCTGCCACCCATTCCACATCAAACGGTCCCTTCCCTACAGCCTAGGTCTTTGTGGCAAACGAATCTGCTCCAGTCCAGAATCCCTGAACCATTACACCAACAATCTGAAAACAGCTTTCGCATCCCGCAACTACCCTCCCGACCTGGTACAGAAGCAAATAACCAGAGCCACTTCCTCACCCCCTCAAGCCCAGAACCTCCCACAGAAGAACCACAAAAGTGCCCCACTTGTGATAGGGTACTTTCCGGGACTGGATCAGACTCTGAATGTGGCTCTCCAGCAGGGATACGACTTCCTCAAATCCTGCCCTGAAATGAGATCCATCCTTCATGAAATCCTCCCCACTCCACCAAGAGTGTCTTTCCGCCGTCCACCTAACCTTCATAACCTCTTAGTTCATCCCTATGTAATCCCCAAAGCACCTTCCCTACCATCTGGCTCCTACCCTTGTAACCGCCCCCGGTGTAAAACCTGTCCCATGCACCCTCCCACCACCAGCTACTCCAGTCCTGTAACCCAGAGGTGTACACGATCAAAGGCAGAGCCACGTGTGAAAGCACCCACATGATTTACCAACTGACCTGCCTACACTGTGAAGCTTTCTATGTGGGAATGACCAGCAACAAACTGTCCATTCGCATGAATGGACACAGGCAGACAGTGTTTGTTGGTAATGAGGATCACCCTGTGGCTAAACATGCCTTGGTGCACGGCCAGCTCATCTTGGCACAGTGTTCCACTGTCCGGGTTATCTGGATACTTCCCACTAACACCAACCTGTCAGAACTCCGGAGATGGGAACTTGCCCTTCAGTATATCCTCTCTTCTCGTCATCCGCCAGGCCTCGATCTCCGCTAATTTCAAGTTGCCGCCACTCATACCTCACCTGTCTTTCAACAACATCTTTTTCTCTGTACTTCTGCCTCAACTGACATCTCTGCTGAAACTCTTTGCCTTTACAAATGTCCGCTTGTGTCTGTGTATGTGCGGTTGGATATGGGTGTGTGTGCGAGTGTATACCTGTCCTTTTTTCCCCCTAAGGTAAGTCTTTCCGCTCCCGGGATTGGAATGACTCCTTACCCTCTCCCTTAAAACCCACATCCTTTTGTCTTTCCCTCTCCTTCCCTCTTTCCTGATGAAGCAACCGTTGGTTGTGAAAGCTGGAATTTTGTGTGTATGTTTGTGTTTGTTTGTGTGTCTATCGACCTGCCAGCGCTTTCGTTTGGTAAGTCACATCATCTTTGTTTTTAGATATGATGAGACTTACCAAACAAAAGCGCTGGCAGGTTGATAGATACACAAACAAACACAAACATACACACAAAATTCAAGCTTTCGCAACAAACGGTTGCTTCATCAGGAAAGAGGGAAGGAGAGGGAAAGACAAAAGGATGTGGGTTTTAGGGGAGAGGGTAAGGAGTCATTCCAATCCTGGGAGCGGAAAGACTTACCTTAGGGGGAAAAAAGGACAGGTATACACTCGCACACACACACACATATCCATCCGCACATACACAGACACAAGCAGATTGCTCTTGTTATACTACAACATCTGAAGCCGTAAATTCCACGCACAATTAATTCTTAATATATGCATGCATTCATGCATAATCCCATAAATAAGCAAAATTAAAGGTAAATCATGCAATATCAAAATTCCATCTTTTTTGTGATGCATTTTATTGTCTGCTTGTGTCTGTGTATGTGCGGATGGATATGTGTGTGTGTGCGCGAGTGTATACCTGTCCTTTTTTCCCCCTAAGGTAAGTCTTTCCGCTCCCGGGGTTGGAATGACTCCTTACCCTCTTCCTTAAAACCCACATCCTTTCATCTTTCCCTCTCCTTCCCTCCTTCCCTCTTTCCTGACGAAGCAGCCGTTGGTTGCGAAAGCTAGAATTTTGTGTGTATGTTTGTGTTTATTTGTGTGTCTCTCGACCTGCCAGTGCTTTCTTTTGGTAAGTCACATCACCTTTGTTTTTAGATATATATATATATATTATTATAATATGTTATTATTTTTTTTTCTCCCCCAGCTGGCTGCTTCAATTCGTCTGAGCTGATTGCACCCTGCATTCCCACTCCCTCCCCCCTTTTCATCCAAAATTTGTTTATTGCTCTTGTTATACTATAACATCTGAAGCCGTAATTTCCACGCACAATTAATTCTTAATATATGCATGCATTCACGCATAATCCCATAAATAAGCAAAGTTAAAGGAAAATCATGTAATATCAAAATTCCATCTTTTTTGTGATGCATTTTATTTTATTTTAAAACAAATTACAACAACAAGTTTTCCCAAATTCACCACAGACTGTGGTAGCACTGCTCACTGAGGCATTGAGCTAGCAGACCCTGGATTTTGGAGGCGATGTTGTTCAGCAGTCTTGAAAATGGTTCTGTATGATTTCTCACTTTCAGTTTATACAAATGCTGGTATTGATCCCTCAGAATAGGCCACCACCAGGTCACTGCAAAATCCCTTCTTTCCTGGTAGATTTCAATTCCCTTAAAGATGTAGCCTCTGCTGAAATGAAAAGAGCTGTATTGTAGACAAGCCAAATACGTCTTTGGAGAATCCTGGCACTAAAAGAGAATTGGTAAATAAGTTGTAATCAAAATTCTCCTCATTTAGGCTGATGTGTGTAATAGTAGGACATTCTTAACTGCAGGTTCTTTTCTCTTTTTTCTTTTTTTTTTTTACATAAGTTCATAGCATTTTTCCATAAGTTTAAGAAACACAACAGGGCACCTAACAGAGACATGAATCGTTAATAATGTATTCTCCCTCAGTATTTACAACAGTCTACTAAAGCTGGGGTAAATTTTTGATTCTGCGACTGTAGAAATCATGTGGTTTTGAGGTGAAGAACTCATCAAGCCATGTTCAGAACACATTTTCATCTGGAAAGGAAGTTCATTGAAGGCTGTTCAATAGACAGCAGAAAAGGTAAAAATATGAGGGTGCAAGATCAGGTGAATAAGATGGGTACAGAGTGACTCCCAATTCAACTCCTGTATAGTGTTCCTTGTTAGTCTAGCCGAAAGCAGATGGAAATTATCATTGAGGAGCATCACTTCATGCCACCTACCTGGTCATTGTTCTTGGATTATGTCTGTAAGAAGTCTCAGTTGTTGACAATAAATGTCAGTAGTGATGATACCTTGGGGAAGCAATTTGTAGTACCCATGTCATCGCTGTTCCACCAGACACATAACATTATCTTTTATGGATGCATGCAGGTCTCTGTATGTGGAATTACTGCTTTGATGTCAACCATTCCTTCCTTTTCCTTAAGTTAGCATAAAGATGCTACTTCTCATTACCAGTAATGGATACAGGATATAAACAATTGATGTTGTTCACAAACCAATTGACGATGAGCAAACGGAGATGCGCGAACGGCCACCCACTGATTTTTGTAACTTTGGCTTAGAGCATGTGGTACCCATAACCTGATTTTTGAACCTTCCTCATTGCATGCAAATGTCACATGATGGTGGAATGATCACATTTCACCACATTTGCAAGTTCTTGGGTGCACTGGTGTGGATGATTGTGGATTATGCATTTGAAGAATCTTCAGCAAACCCTGAAGGTTTTCTTGAATGTGAAGAGCCGCTAATGCCAAAGCAATCTTCTTCAAAATGATAAAACCATTTTCTTTCCATACTCTGACAATGGCATTATTCCCATACAAGGTGCAAATGCTTCTGGCTGCCTCTGGTGTTGTTAAATACTATGGAAATATTCAGATTTCTCCACTTGGCAATCCATTTTATAGCATCCACAGCTCTACCCAATATCTCTAAATGGCAATATGTAAACTCAAATAGCAATAGTGAATTTTAAAATAAGAACAACAAGAAGAAACAATCAATAAAGAAACTCATAGTTGGCATTCTGGCCTGAGATGCTGGAGATGGCGGTCATGTGCACGTGAGACGTGCTTGCTTGTGTGTAGGAATGGTGTATGTTTCTCTTGTGCTCATAAGGCTTTAGGTGAGTGCCTTTTAGTTGTGTCTGTCTGCAACTTAACATGTCTTCTTTATGGTAGGTAGCAATTTGTCTTTTCCTGCATCATTAACTGATGTATAAGACATTCTTTTAATGATTCATCCAACTGAATTTTGGATTAATTATTGCTTTAACCTATTTGAAATTATTCAGATTAATCCTTTTAGTCATATGCTTCTGATTAGCAGTTCTTATTCTTTTTAAGATGTTTTATTGTCATCTACAAACTGCAAGGTTTTTAAAATGTAGAAAATAATATAAAAAATATTTTTTGTTATTATTTCAACAGTATTTATCTTGATTTGGATGTAAGTTATTTATTTCTCAGGAAGACATTATTTAATTTTATTGTTGCTTTGAGTAAGATTTTGATAATTTGCATAGTTCCACAATATTTGCAGTAGAAGATAGCTAGTGATAGTCATTTTGTACTGTGTATATTTGCGTAAAGATGGCTCATTTGGAACAGTGGTATATCCTGTCTTCAAGTTTTACTACGAGAATAATTTCCTATTGTGTAATGTCTCATTCATAATATTCTTGGAACAGTGAGTCCAAACTGTCACAGCTCTAATATATTTGTAAATAAATGTCATATAAACAATAACATATGTTGCACATTGTAGAGGAGTTTATTAGCATCAAAGACTGTATAACCATATTCTCATGAACAAATACAAACTGATTTACAAGGTTGCGTATATGAGAATTCTAATTAAAACCAATGTGTGTATCAATGTTAGAATCCCAAAACTGTAGCTCACCCTATTTTTGTAATCTGTTTTGTTTCATAAATAAATTGGTTGCTAAAGTTTCAAGTTGACTGTTGAAATAATAATTTTAAAAAAGTTCAGTTAAGAAATTAAATTTTAATGAAATGAAAGATACTTTGATAAAATTTGAGACTGAATTGAGAAACTTGAGATGCTTCGATGAGGAAATTCTGACTTGGTTTCAGATAAGCCATATTGTTGAGAATATGTTATACTGTTTTGAAAAAAGCTTTTCTTGCTAATTGTATGAGAGCCTCCACAAAACAAATTGTGTACATAAAATAAAATAAGAAAGAAAGAAAACAAATGATTGTTTTATAGAATTTATGAAAAACATGAGCCATTGTAAGGCCATCTTCAATGAATTAGACCCCACCCCCTCCCCATTTTGACAAAATCCTGGCAACGTCCTTGATGTGGGAGCACCCATTTTAATCAGAGAAGGGAAAGATTAGAATTGGGTAGAGCAATCAGCATATATTTTCAGATGTCACCCTCATTAACCTGTACACTTCTTCGAGAACCTCCAATAAAATGGACAGGTAAAGGCTTTTTAAAGAAGGAATTATTTATTATGAACAATTTCACAACACCATTTAACTGGGGATGATTTTAACTGTGCTTCAAACAAGAAAGATCAGAGTCCCAATTTAAATGTCTCTAAGGAATTAAAAACACGTAGTTAACAATTTAAAACTTAAAGACAAATTAAATGTCCTACATTTGTTCATTTCACATCTGTCACTCCACAGTCATGTAGCAGAGCCAACAGGATCTGCATCTGAGGCAAATCTTTGATCAAAGTTGAAACAGTGCCCACATATTTCACTGACCACTGCAGCATGTTGGCTTACATCAATCTCACGCTACACCCAACTAACAGTTCAAAAACCAGTTGAACTTAAACATATCCTTATTACAAGAATATGACTTAGAAGACAGACTGAAATAAGTGTGGGCAATGTGTCTTTGCCTACCTGATAGGCAAACAACAGTGATAGACCAAAATTGAGTAAAGTTGTTATTTAGTAGTCAACAATGATCTAGAGACGTGAAAAACAACAGAGAATTTTATTACACAATGTTGAGGAATTTATATGATCAGGCAGACATGTCCAACATTCACTGGGAAGATATTAAGAAATCAAAACCAAATTACTAAGCACGAAGAGAAAGCAGTTGCATCAGGACACATTCAAGGAGTCTTAAGAGAATATCTAAAACTTGATATAAACTATGTTCAGAGAATAAAATTAATTACAATATCACTCTCTCAGAAGTTGAGTAAATAATGGTGCAACTGTTTTCACTACCAAAAATGATAGCCAGGAAGATTATGTCAACAACTGTCACCAACTACCTGTAGGAAGGAGAAGTATTCAGAGTAGACAAGAACAGTCACTCTAGACTTCCCCCACACAGCTTCTCCATTTTTTAAAATAAAGATCCGCTGCTATTCTAGAAGGAAGTGCAGGCTGCTTTACTTATATTTTGAAATTCTTAGACAGAAAGTCTCCAAGCAATGGTAGATGTACAGAAAATGAATTGCCGGCTATAGAATGTATGGACATTTTCATGGAGATAAGTTACCTCATTAATGAGACCACTGCTTCATAACAGATAATGGCCAGAGACAATATACTTCCCAGAAAGAAACATGAAGAGAGAAATGAAATAGATAGGAAATACCCAAATATCCAGTGTGATGCTGTCAGGAATAATATCAACATGGGCAAACGTCCATCTGAAATAGTAACAATATGGTATAAAACTGAATAACAAAGTTGGCACAAATGAATGGCTTAACACACATTGCTCTCAGTCCAATGAACCTTTGCCTCAGATGTAATTTCACTGGTACAGTACTGTGGAATCAATACAGAGTGTTACAAAAAGGTATGGCCAAACTTTCAGGAAACATTCATCACACGCAAAGAAAGAAAATATGTTATGTTGACATGTGTCTGGAAATGCTTACTTTCCATGTTAAAGCTCATTTTATTAATTCTCTTCAAATCACATTAATCATGGAATTGAAACACACAGCAACAGAATGTACCAGCGTGACTTCAAACACTTTGATACAGGAAATGTTCAAAACGTCCTCCATTAGTGAGGATACATGCATCCACCCTCTGTCGCATGGAATCCCTGATGCGCTGATGCAGCCCGGGAGATTGGCGTATTGTATCACAGCCATCCACAATACAAGCACAAAGAGTCTCTACATTTGGTACCAGGGTTGTGTAGACAAGAGCTTTCAAATGCCCCCATAAATGAAAGTCAAGAGGGTTGAGGTCAGGAGAGCATGGAGGCCATGAAATTGGTCCGCCTCTACCGCTCCATTGGTCACCAAATCTGTTGTTGAGAGCATATGAACACATCGACTGAAATGTGCAGTAGCTCCATCATGCATGAACCACATGTTGTGTCGTACTTGTAAAGGCACATGTTCTAGCAGCACAGGTAGAGTATCCTGTATGAAATCATGATAAAATCATGATAACGTGCTCCATTGAGTGTAGGTGGAAGAACATGGGGCCCAATCAAGACATCATCAACACTGCCTGCCCAAACGTTCACAGAAAATCTGTGTTGATGATGTGATTGCACAATTGCATGCAAATTCTCGTCAGCCCACACATGTTGATTGTGAAAATTTACAATTTGATCACATTGGAATGAAGCCTCATCCGTAAAGAGAACATTTGCACTGAAATGAGGACTGACATATTGTTGGATGAACCATTCACAGAAGTGTACCCGTGGAGGCCAATCAGCTGCTGATAGTGCCTGCACACACTGTACATGGTACGGAAACAACTGGTTCTCCCGTAGCACTCTCCATACAGTGATGTGGTCAACCTTAACTTGTACAGCAGCAACTTCTCTGATGCTGACATTAGGGTTATCGTCAACTGCACGAAGAATTGCCTCATCCATTGCAGGTGTCCTCGTCATTCTAGGTCTTCCCCAGTCGCGAGTCATAGGCTGGAATGTTCCGTGCTCCCTAAGACGCCGATCAATTGCTTCGAACGTCTTCCTGTCAGGGCATCTTTGTTCTGGAAATCTGTCTCGATACAAATGTACCGCATCACAGCTATTGCCCTGTGCTAATCCATACATCAAATGGGCATCTGCCAACTCCGCTTTTGAGAACATTGCACTGACTGAAAAACCACGTTCGTGATGAACACTATCCTGTTGATGCTACGTACTAATGTGCTTGATGCTAGTACTGTAGAGCAATGAGTCACATGTCAACATAAGCACCGAAGACAACATTACCTTCCTTCAATTGGGCCAACTGGTGGCAAATCAAGGAGGTACAGTACATACTGATGAAACTAAAATGAGCTCTAACATGGAAATTAAGTGTTTCCGGACACATGTCCACATAACATCTTTTCTTTATTTGTGTGTGAGGAATGTTTCCTGAAAGTTTGGCCATACCTTTTTGTAACACCCTGTATATTAAACTGAAAGTGGCCCAGATATCAATTAGCTATTGTTAGAAGCTCTTCAACAGACAATCCTGTGCCAGTAATATTCTGTAAGCCACAGGCTCAATACTTTCCTGTATTAAAAAAGCAATGCCAATCTTCTGTTACTGGAAAAGTACTCGATTTACATAACTTTAATGAACTGGAAGCTCACAACACAACTGAATTCTACATGTATATAAAGTGCAAATTACATAAAATTATCATGTACTCAGACCACAAAAGGAAGTACCATAACATAACAACAATAGGGTGAAAAAAATTATGTAACAAATTTCTGTGGCCATTGTTAAATTTCTGTTCTTGAATTTATATTTAAACATAGCTTGAGCAACACATCAGCACAGCACAGGAGAAATGTTTTGCAAGAATTTACAATCAGTTCATACTGTGGATATGAATATTGACTGATATTGCCTCCTTTCTTATCCTTCATTCATTTTTTTTACATTAATTTCTCAAATTAAAGTACTAATTTGATGAATGGTTTGGCATCAGCCAAGTTTGTATCGAATTTTGTGTAACATCATAATTCATTGAATTACAGTACAACAAGAGATTAAGGGAAAAAAAGAAAAGAAAAAAAATTATGGATAGATGTGGCAAACTTGCAATGTCCTATTGGAAGTCAAGTCTTCCTTTCTCAAAATATTTTTTACTAATCTTCTCATTTTATAAAAGATTCAAGGACTTTCTTATTAATTTAACAGAAATATGTGCTATAATACTAGATGTTATGTACATCAGAGTTCATTCTCCCTCAGAAGTGAGTTTGTTCCATTGTGTAAACATGACAGCGAATATGGACCAACAAATTGCAAGGTTACTTTCTACATCACTGCCTGACTCTATCACAGTTCAATATTTACTTATTTATTCAGCCAAAAATCATTATAACAGCATAAGACCCATGACATCACAGAAACATCACTGTTTTGTCACACAAATTCACAAATAGTACAGATTGAACACACACAAAACATTAAACTTCTCAAGTTTAGAACTGAAAACCTGGAAACCAAAAAGCATGGAGGGAAGCTAAAATACACAAGATCGCTCCAAAACATGTCTTTTAGAATGGCCTCTTGTGATGAAGTGTCAGAAATATGATGTTGGTGGATAAATATGCTACCTTTAGATCTTTTCTCGGAGTTAGCTTTTGGGGATGTTCAGTTGTTGATTATGAAACAGAAAGAAGATACAGCACATAAACTCTTCACTAGAATGTGATATACATGGCAGTGTCACTCACCACTGTGTTGCCCTGAGCTGCTCAATTAAATCAGCCACTACATTAAATACATTTCTCTCTTCTTGTAAGCTTTAAGAGCAGCTTTCCACACAAACAACTGCCCATTGTCAGAATCCTTATTTGTTGACACATAGGAGACATTATCTCAAGATTTACTCAAAATTTGATCTCTTCGTTCTTTTTCTGTAAAGAACTGGCTTATGGGATTTCCCAGAGTGTGAGGTTTTTGGCTGAGGAACGCATTTCTTTATTGCTGCCTTTTTCACCAGAACCCTGCTTTCTGTTCCATGCTTCACCATCTCAGCCTTACAATTTATAGGCATGAATGAGAATACTATATTTCTTCTACTTCTCATACCTTACTCTTACATGCCAAGCCAGTAACTAGACATATTTAGCCACATTTGGGCAGGCTATTGAGGCAGTGATGCCTTTTAATTTTTCTGATTTCTTCCAGGCTAACAACAGATGATTTGAAGTAGTAACTGAGATGAGCTTTCTTGTTGAGAATTGTCCAGTAAAACTGGGTCAGGAACTTCTTTCTTTCGTGATGGTTGTTTCTCTCTTGTTTGTTGTAGATTTCTTGTTGCAAACTAATTATTGTTAAAGATTTTATTAAGAAATGTTACAGTAACTAAGGTATCATCATTTGCATGGTAAGATAGTGACAGTGTTCTTTCTTGACACTTGATGTAATACATTTTGAAATGTCCTCTGCATACAGTGCACTGACAACCGTTGATGTGGTTGTGGTATTGCTTGGTTGAGCATATTCTGTGGTATAGTCCCAGGGCTGCCACTCTTGTGTACTGGTGACTGTGTACTTTGCTTCCTTCCATTTGTAATTTGTCATGATAGGGGTGCTGAGGAATAAATTATCTATGTCTCTTGCTTATTGTCACCTGACTTTCAAGAGTCTTGTGGTTTTTGGGGTTGACATGAGGTTATGAGCTTCCATCAGGTCTTCTACGACAAAGGTTGTCTCTGTCAAGATGTACGTTATTCTATTTTGAGTGTATTTTGATGTGCATAGAATTCTTTTCAGGTAGGCTGACTTGGCTCCCTCTCATCATTTGAGTACATGAGGTGTCTAAATGTAAATCATATGCTGTACTGGGCATGACCTTTATGATGAACAGTGTCAGGGCTGTTTTTATAGATAGTCTATACAGTTTCTTTATATCAAAAGTTGCCTTCTATTATTAATCTGTCTTTAATGCACTTCCTACCCCCATGAACCATGGACCTTGCCGTTGGTGGGGAGGCTTGCGTGCCTCAGTGATACAGATGGCCGTACCGTAGGTGCAACCACAATGGAGGGGTATCTCTTGAGAGGCCAGACAAACGTGTGGTTCCTGAAGAGCCTTTTCGGTAGTTGCAGGGGCAACAGTCTGGATGATTGACTGATCTGGCTTTGTAACACTAACCAAAACGGCCTTGCTGTGCTGGTACTGTGAACGGCTCAAAGCAAGGGGAAACTACAGCTGTAATTTTTACTGTCGCCATGCAGCTTTACTGTATAGTTAAATGATGATGGCGTCCTCTTCGGTAAAATATTCCGGAGGTAAAATAGTCCCCCATTCGGATCTCCGGGCGGGGACTACTCAAGAGGACGTCGTTATCAGGAGAAAGAAAACTGGCATTCTACGGATCGGAGCGTGGAATGTCAGATCCCTTAATCGGGCTTGTAGGTTAGGAAATTTAATAAGGGAAATGGATAGGTTAAAGTTAGATATAGTGGGAATTAGTGAAGTTCGGAGGCAGGAGGAACAAGACTTTTGGTCAGGTGAATACAGGGTTATAATACAAAATCAAATAGGCAGAATGCAGGAGTAGGTTTAATAATGAATAATAAAATAGGAGTGTGGGTAAGCTACTCCAACAGCATAGTGAATACATTATTGTGGCCAAGATAGACACGAAGCCGATGCCTACTACAGTAGTACAAGTAATGTATGATGAGATAAAAGAAATTATTCAGGTAGTGAAGGGAGATGAAAATTTAATAGTCATGGGTGACTGGAATTCGAGAGTAGGAAAAGGAGAGAAGGAAACATAGTGGGTGAATATGGATTGGGGGTGAGAATTGAAAGAGGAAGCTGTCTGCTAGAATTTTGCACAGAGCATAACTTAATCATAGCTAACGCTTGGTTCAAGAATCATAAAAGAAGGTTGTGTACATGGAAAAATCTTGGAGGTACTAGAAGGTATCAGATAGATTATATAATGGTAAGACAGAGATTTAGGAACCAGGTTTTAAATTGTAAGACATTTCCAGGGGCAGATGTGGACTCTGACCACAATCTATTGGTTATTAACTGTAGATTAAAACTGAAGAAACTGCAAAAAGGTGGGAATTTAAGGAGATGGAACCTGAATAAACTGAAAGAACAAGAGGTTATACAGAGTTTCAGGGAGAGCATAAGGGAACAATTGACAGAAATGAGGGAAAGAAATACAGTAGAAGAGGAATGGGTAGCTCTGAGGGATGAAGTATAAAAGCAGCAGAGGATCAAGTAGCTAAAAAGATGAGGGCTAGTAGAAAACCTTGGGTAACAGAATAATTATTGAATTTAATTGATGAAAGGAGAAAATGTAGAAATACAGTAAATGAAGCAGGCAAAAAGGAATACAAATGTCTCAAAAATGAGATCGACAGGAAGTGCAAAATGGCTAAGCAGGGATGGCTAGAGGACAAATGTGAGGATGTAGACGCTTATCTCACTAGGGGTAAGATTGATACTGCCTACAGGAAAATTAAAGAGACCACTGGAGAAAAGAGAGCCACTTGTATGAATATCAAGAGCTCAGATGGAAACCCAGTTCTAAGCAAAGAAGGGAAAGCAGGAAGGTGGAAGGAGTATATAGAGGGTCTATACAAGGGTGATGTACTTGAGGACAATATTACAGAAATGGAAGAGGATGTAGATGAAGATGAAATGGGAGATATGATACTGTGTGAAGAGTTTAAATGATTAATGGAAAATCTCATATAAAGATGTGAAACAAATACTAACAAAGAGATAGAGGGGCTGGCCAGTACTTACCTCAGCTCAGTACAGCCGATAGATACACATAAAACAGAACCGAAAATTTACGTTCCTACCTTTTGGAACAAATGTTCCTTCATCGGGGAGGAGAGAGGGGAAAGAAAGGGAAGAAGGGAAAGGAGATTCAGTTACTCACAACCCAGGTTATGAAGCAACAGGGAAAGGAAAATAGGGAGGGTAGCAAGGATGGAAGCATGGTTGTCAGAGGGAAGGTTGGTTGGTTGGTTGTTTGGGGAAGGAGACCAGACAGTGTGGTCATCGGTCTCACCGGATTAGGGAAGGATGGGGAAGGACTTCGGCCGTGCCCTTTCAGAGGAACCATCCCGGCATTTGCCTGGAGTGATTTAGGGAAATCGCGGAAAACCCAAATCAGGATGGCCGGACGCGGGATTGAACCGTCGTCCTCCCGAATGCGAGTCCAGGGTCAGAGGGAAGCCAAAGATATTCTACTGTAAGTACTGTGCCAGCTTCAAACCAAAGAGGATGCATACAGAAGTAAAGAGGTATATAGTATAAAGATAAACACAACTATGTAGGATGAAAAGATGCGTGAATGGCTAAAGAGGAAAGGGAAAGAGGATAAGTCCAAAGAGTAAATGGGAGTGAGGTTGTTTAATGTAGGTTCAGTCCAGGGGGATGGCGGGATGAAAGGATGTGTTGGAGTGCAAGTTCCCATCTTCGCAGTTCAGAGGGACTGGTGTTGGGTGGGAGAAGCCAAATGGCACATACGGTGTAGCAGGTTCCTAGGTCCCTAGAATTATGCCGGAGGGCATGCTCCACTACTGGGTATTGGGCATCTCCTAGGCGGACAGTTCGTCTGTGTCCGTTCATGCGCTCAGCCAGTTTAGTTGTTGTCATGCCGATGTAAAAGGCTGTGCAGTGCAGGCATGTCAGATGATAAATGACCGATTGGTAGGACATGTTCTGAGGCATCAAGAATCACGAATTTAGTATTGGAGGGCAGTGTGGAGGGTAAAAATCATAGAGGGAGGCCAAGAGATGAATACACTAAGCAGATTCAGAAGGATGTAGGTTGCAGTAAGAACTGGGAGATGAAGAAGCTTGCCCAGGATAGAGTAGCATGGAGAGCTGCATCAAACCAGTCTCAGGACTGATGACCACAACAACAACATTAATGCACTTGGAAAAGGTATGGCCTGTAACCTGCAGTGTCATTCCTAGGTATTTGTAGCTTCTGACCATTTCCAGTTCTTGTTGCCCATAGGTGAATTTGTCATAGTTTGCCAGAGTTCCTACATTCCTGAATTTCATTGCTTTTGTCTTATCCCTATTTATGACAACATCACTTTCCTGGGACTTCTTGTAGAGGCTCTGTTCTTTCTGACAATATGATCATGTCATTGGCATACATTCATATTTTCATTTCTTCTTATATCCTTTGCATCACATCGGTGGTAAGTACACCAGATATAGAGGGACTTGGGTCTTCCTGCAGTACTCCATTTGTTTGCTGGAAACCCTGGGACTGTGTTAATACATTGCATATTCTGGTTGATTTTTCTCAGAGGATGCTTGCTACAAATTTTATGATCCCAATTCCTGCATCTAGTATTGGATGTAGTTTTTACCAATACTGTACTCCTGTTTACCCCATTGAAAACTTGTTTGTAGTCAATAAAGATTGCATATGCATGGTCTTTTGTCTAAGACAGTGTTTCACTTATGGATCATAGAATATGTCCCACTGCTTGGATGGCTGACCTTCCAGGACTGAAGACATGCTGTTTCCACAGTATCACAATCATTATGCTGTCACGGATCTTTAAATATGATGATGATGAACATTATCTTGAGCAGTGCACATTCCAAGACAATCCCCCTATAGGAATCCGGTGCAATCTATAATCCTTTATGTTTGTACATCACTAATTGTCAGTTCTCACCATAATTTCAGGGCGTCCACAATTTCTAAGCACTTTTTGAATAGGGCTGTCCAGAGTTTCACAGTATGCAGCATTGCTCCTTTCATTAGTTTCTACAATATATGTCTGGGCTGGCTGCCTTACTGGGTTTGCTTTTTTCAGTTGCTTACCATAACTCTATTATTCTTCTGTTTTCAGTTAAGGGGGTGCTGGCCTCAGTGCGTTAATGTGAGCTCTCTTCCTGGAGTGGGTTTATGAAATGGTTTTCACATACTGATGTGGAGAGGGAGGGTTTAGTCTTTGTTGTTCATGGTTCCATTCTGCTTCCTGAAGTAATTCTTTTTCTTTGATCTGGGTGTATTGTTTGTTTTCTTTTAGAGGTGAGTTATATTTTGTCTTTGTATGCATATATCTGTGTCTCAGATTTTCATAGCTGCATTTGTATTTTTCAGTGCCTTTAGTTTTTCCATGACCATATATCTTCTTATAAAGAATTCACTCTCAGACCATGGTTTCCTTTTCCTCTTTGTTGGTTGAGGAGACACTGGCTGAATCAGGGATTCAGTTAAGTTCCACAGTGTCATCAATGTTGCCTCTTTCTATTCTGTTTAGTATTTCTTCAGCACTTAACGTTATGCACTAGTAGGTAGGACTGGCTTTAGAATGTGTGACAATTGTTAAATTTTGGAGTTTCATTTCATTTCTGTGGTAAAATATAATGTGTTTGGTACTAGAGCTGTTGTGTGAGATATAGATTTTATTTTGAGCTTCATTTATGAGGGTAAAGTCTTCCTCTTCCATGAACTCCACAAGAGACTGTTTTACTGTTTGGCTTATCTGTTCAGCACTTAATATCTTTAGATGAAGGCTTCTACCACTTCAGCTGCTGAGCATTGAAGTCTTGTATAGGTACCAATAATTTACAGTTTTTTTAAACTGTACTATCATAGCATTCTCTCTCGTCTGTGGTTTGTTTGCTCGAGAGCTGACTTGTTGTAACATGTCACCACTCCTGATGATCTTGCTTCTGTCACAAATTCAACCAGTGTGAGTATTGTACAGAAATAATTTGTATATCAGCATTCTTGGGGAAAGATTTCGCAGGAGACAAGAGTGTCACTATTATGCACTCTTTCATGTGGTAAAATATTGAGTAAGGATTTTAATCCTTGTACATCCCATAGTGAAATTTGAACATTACTCTTTTTTTTATGGCAGTCAACTACAAAAAAAGAAAGTGATGGAAGACTACTCTCTGTGGCCATAATTCCTCTCTTTCTTTACATTTTTGATGTCTTTGCTGACTACCAGTTTGAAGCATTTGTTTCACCCCCTAGTGCCTAACTGAGTGAATTTCTTTACATCCACAATACTTTCCTCATTTAGGTGCCCCATGATGTCTTCAGGTGTTGTCTTTCCACCCAGGTGGCCCAAAAATAGCCATTACAGTTCTGTTGCTGAATTTAACTTGCTAGTCTTTCCTCCTTTTCCTACTTTAAAGATTGGACAGTGCATTGTGCTGGTGGCTTGTAGGTTTCTGGGATGTGGTTTGTCTGGTTTGGTTGGATTTGTTGGTAATCTGTTCCCTTGTGCTCCCATCCCTCTGCCTTCATGCAGTTTTCATCTGTGAAGCTTATCTTAATATTTTGTATCTTTGGCTCTCTGTGTTATTCCCTTCCAGTTGCATGTGGTCTTCAAGCTATATTCTCGTGATTCAGTGGTTTAATTCTAGGCACAAGTGCATTGCATTGTTTAACTTTTCCTTCCTGTCTTTCATTGAATTCAATACCTTTTCCATAATATTTTGCATCTGGATACTTACTTTCTCTGTAATCTGTTCATCAACTTCTGTGCTTGGATATATCTTCTATGTTCGGCCAGCAGGTATAACTAGGCTCAGGCTGCTTTCTCTTCTCTGTTGCATTTCTACTGGTTGGCCAGCAGGTGTTGTGTCTGTCTGCAACTTTCTGTACTGTGTCAACAGACAGTGCCATCTATTCAATGGGACTGCTGAGTCCTTTCTTACCCAGGAGTTCTATTCTGCCCTTCCTAGCCTTGATCTGAATTTTGTCTTTCCTTGTTTTAATGCCTAATGTGAGCTTTTTTAGTTCTGTAAAGCAGATTCTGATGTCACTCTCCACTTTCTCCATATCTTCTTTCATTTAGCCACCTGTGCCTACAATGATTGTCAGTGCTTTGAGGGCATTCTCTAACCAGTTTTCTATTGTGTCCACCATATCAACTCAGGTCACACTTTAGAAACATTAATTACTCTCACTGCCTTATATACACTTATGAAGCTGATACAGTGCAACCAAGCCAGCAGCCATTTTCGATTAGGATCAACTCAGAAATTTAGTTTGTGAGTTGTGCTGATTGCATGCTTACCTTAGATGGATGGATGGATAGATAGATTTATCAATTAATGGGTGGATGGATGAAGATGATGAGTGATTTTCTATTCATCTACATCCACATCATACTCCACAAGACACCTAATGGTGTGTGGCAGAGGTTACTTTCAGTACCACTAACTGATCCCCGCCTCCCCTGTTACACTCACAAATGTCCCATGGGAAATGACGGTCAGTAAGGTTCTGTATTAGCTTTCAATTTCTTGAATTCTCTTGTTGTGGTCATTATGCGGGATGTATGTGAGAGGCAGTAACACGTCCTACTCTTGTCGTCAAGTTCTCTCAAAATTTCAATAGCAAACCTCTCCATGATGCAGAATATCTGCTTTCTATTTCAGACACACAACACATTTTCAGTAGGAATAAAGGAAATACCAGACAGTTATAATTTATTTATGGAATACAGTGGACACCAAACTATTGCAACACCTGTTTCATGAGTTCTATCAACTGTATATATTTTCTGGGTGGTCACTAGTCACATATGCATAAGTAACACAGCTGGATTATCTTAGAAGCTGCTACAATTTCAATGAGGTGCTCAAACTATCTGCCAAAACAAATAACACTGATCGAGATATATTTAGACAGTGTAGCATCAACCAGAACTTGTCACTGTCTTTATGTTTCTGGTGTTACTTTTATTTCATTTGTTTGGATTTTACTAGAAATGCTTCACAATTCCACAGTTTTCACTTACTAGTCTCAAATATGAATAAAGCAACTAATAACTTTTGGTCTGAAAAGGTATGTATTAGGTGGGTGTGTAAGTTCATAGCATTTTTCCATTAGTTTAATAAACACAACAGGAACACATAACAGGGACAGGGGATTGGTTGGTAGATGGTTGATGTGGAGGGAGTGGGGGAGGGGGGGGGGGCAGTGAGGTCATTTGTTCTATGACCTAAGATAGAAATATATGGTGGAACAACACAAGCAGCACAGTCCATTCAAGTGGAAGGAGTAACAGACAAATAAAGAGGGAAAAGGGATGTCAGGGCAGCAGAAAGAGGAAAGAACTAGAGGGGTCTGGGTGGAAGCAGGGAAAACCAGGTTGCCCCAGAAACGATACATACGGTGGGCCACCAGCACCATCGCCAACACCCAAACCAGAGCATTATCATGACACAACAGGGATAACACCAGGGGAAGGAGACACAAGAAAAGGGAAAACTAAACTGCACAACAGACCATATGAAATGAAGGGAAAAGGGGGGAGAACCTGTTGGGTTATGGTCCCCGTAAGCAATGCCTTTGCTAACTGAGGGACTCCAATTCCAAAGGAAAGTTCAAAGACTTAAACCTGAGAGGATTAACCACTTTTGCGAAGAAAACCGAGGACAGATGCAACCATCTGAGGGTCGTCTACTAACATCCAAGACAAGGAAAGTGCAAGGGCATATTTAGTGCTAACGACCATTAGGTAGGGGAAGTCCATTGAAATATGGATCACCGTGAGGGTAGCCCTACAACAGCAAAAAAGGGGCTGCTCATTTCAGAGTAAAAAACCATGGATCAGCTTAGTATGGCCAATTCAAAGATGGAAGAGGATGGTAGATTCCTCTCAGGAGAGGCAGAAGGAATAATACCACATGCTGGAAGTCTCTTAGATAGCACAAAGTTTATTAAACATGGGGGTAGCCTCCCAAGAGTTGGCACATAATTGAGCAAAAAGGGATATGATGTAAAGCCACAAATCCATCCCAGAAGGGACACAAGGAATTGGGGGTAGGGGGGGGGGGGTAGGATGTTGCCCTACCCCCATCCTTCCCCCCGCCCCCAGCCAGATGATCGTTAAGATCATTTCCTAGAATACCTGCATGGCCAGGAACCCAAAGGAAATTAACTGAACAACCAGCGTCACCAAGATCAGTGAGAAGGTTGTGGATGGCAGGGACCATAGGGTGGCAGGGAAAACTTTGAGCAATAGCCTGAAGGCCACTCATTGAGTCTGTACATAACAAAACTTAGGTGAGTGAGGACCATTTAAAAAAGCAGAGGGCCCAGCAGATGGCCATCAGTTCTGCAGTAAACTCTCCACATGTGGCTGGCAAAAGATGGTGTTCCATGCCAACAGAAGATGTGAAGGTACATCCCCCATGATCAGCAGATTTAGAGCCACTGGTGTAAAAATCCTGAAACTCCCATAAGAGTGTTCGGGACAAACAATGGATCACCATTGGAGCAATGGAACCTTTTGGAGCCCACAAGAGACCCATCAGAATCTGGGGCTGAGGAGCTAACCAAAGAGAGAGTGGTTGGGAGAGAACATGGGGAAGAGGATAATGGGGGGATATGGAAGTCACAGTGGAGAGAAGTAGGGTGGAGTCCAACCAGAAAGTCACCCAAGGGTGTGCAGCAGGCAGGCAATGGATCCAAACTGCAAAAAAATACAACATGAGGGGTGAGCAGGGGAAGAGTGGATACTGATGACATAGGAAACCAGGAACCAAATTGAAAGGGGAGGGATCCCACATCAATGAGAAGACTACCAACATGGCTAGCGGATAACACAATGGTGAACCGGGTCCAAAAGGAGCAGTGTGAAAGGGGTAACTGATCCATAAACTTGACAACCATGGTCTAGATGAGACGTAACTAATGCCCTAAAAAGGTGGAAAAGGGTTGAACAATCTGCACCGCAAGATGTGTGGGCAAGGAAGCGAGTGACATTGAATTTACAAAAACAGCCAACCTTCAGATGACAGATAGGGATCAACCAAGTAAGCTGGTCAAAAAGAAGACCCAAGAAATTGAACTGGGGAGACCACAGTCAAGGTAGAGCTCCAGCTCAGGATGGACTGTAGTACAGTTACAAAAATGCAACACCCTCAACTTAAGGGGGAAGAACTGAAAACCATGCAAGAGTATCCACTTGGAAGGATGGAGTCATTGTTCCACAGAGGCCACCCAAGCCTACATACAGAAATCATCCACAGTCCAGTACAAGTCGCAAGTGATGAGAGAAAGAAGGACACTTGATAACGAACCCTGTGGAATGCCATTCTCCTGGGCCCATGGAGAGCTCTGAAGAGTGCCAACCCAGACTCTGAATGACATGTAGACCAGGGACTGTTGTTATTGTAGTTGTGGTCTTCACTCCAGAGACTGGTTTGATGCAGCTCTCCATGCTACTCTATCTACTCTATCCTGTGCAAGCTTCATCATTTCCATGTAACCACTGCAACCTACATCCTTCTGAATCTGTTTGGTGTATTCATCTCTTGGTCTCACTCTACGATTTCTACCCTCTATGCTGCCCTCCAATACTAATTGGCGATCCCTTGATGCCTCAGAACATGTCCTACCAACCGATACCTTCTTCTAGTCAAGTTGTGTCATAAATTCCTCTTCTTCCCAATTCTGTTCAGTAACTCCTGATTAGTTACATGATCTACCCATCTAATCTTCAACATTCCTCTGTAGCACCACATTCCAAAAGCTATTCTCTTCTGGTCTAAACTGTTTATTGTCCATGTTTCACTTCCATACACAGCTACACTCCATACAAATACTTTCAGAGAAAACTGCTTGACACTTAAACTATAATCGATGTTAACAAATTTATCTTCTTCAGAAACACTTTCCTTGCCATTGCCAGTCTACATTTTATATCCTCTCTACTTTGACCATCATCAGTTGTTTTGCTTCCCAAATAGCAGAAGTCATTTACTACTTTAAGTGTCTGATTTCCTAATCTAATTCTCTCAGCATCACCTGATTTAATTAGACTACATTGCATTATCCTCATTTTACTTTTGTTGATGTTCATCTTATATCCTCTTTTCAAGACACTGTCCATTCCGTTCAACTGCTCTTCCAGGTCCTTTGCTGTCGCCGACAGAATTACTGTGTCATAGGCAAACCTCAAAGTTTTTATTTCTTCTCCATGGATTTTAATTCCTACTCCAAATTTTTCTTTGTTTCCTTTACTGCTTGCTCAATATATAGATTGAATAACATTGGGGATAGGCTACAACCCTGTCTCACTCCCTTCCCAACCACTGCTTCCCTTTCATGCCACTTGACTCTTATAACTGCCATCTTGTTTCTGTACAAATTGCAAACAGCCTTTTGCTCCCTGTATTTTACTCTGCCCCCTTTAGAATTTGAAAGAGAGTACTCCAGTCAACATTATCAAAAGCTTTCTCTAAGTCTACAAATGCTAGAAATGTAGGTTTGCCTTTCCTTAATCTATCTTCTAAGATAATATGTAGGGTCACTATTGCCTCAGGTGTTCCAACATTTCTAGGAAATCCAAACTGATCTTCCCTGAGGTCAGCTTCTACCAGTTTTTCCATTCATCTGTATAGAATTCATGTCAGTATTTTGCAGCCATGACTTATTAAACTGATAGTTCGGTAATGTTTACACCTGCTTTCTTTGGGACTGGAATTATTATATTTTTCTTGAAGTCTGAAGGTATTTCACCAGTTGCATACATCTTGCTCACCAGATGGTAGAGTTTTGTCAGGACTGGCTCTCCCAAGGCTATCAGTAGTTCTAATGGAATGTTGTCTACTCCCGGAGCCTTGTTTTGACTTAGGTCTTTCAGTGCTCTGTCAAATTGTTCACACAGTATCATATCTCCCATTTCATCTTCATCTACTTCCTCATCCATTTCCATAATATTGCACTCAAGTACATTGCCCTTGTACAGACCCTCTCTCCTTCTGCCTTTCTGTTTTCCCTTCTTTGCTTAGAACTGGGTTTCCATCTGAGCTCTTGATATTCATACAAGTGGTTCTCTTTTCTCCAAAGGTCTCTTTAATTTTCCCATAGACAGTATCTATCTTACCCCTAATGATATATGCCTCTACATCCTTACATTTGTCCTCTAGCCAGCCCTGCTTAGCCATTTTGCACTTCTTGTTGATCTCATTTTTGACATGTTTGTATTCTCTTTTGCCTGCTTCATTTACTGCATTTTTATATTTCTTCCTTTCATCGTTTAAATTCAATATCTCTTCTGTTACCCAAGGATTTCTACTAGCCCTCATCTTTTTACCTACTTGATCCTCTGCTGCCTTCACTATTTCATCTCTCAAAGCTACGCATTCATCTTCTATTGTATTTCTTTCCCCTGTCCTTGTCAATTGTTTCCTAATGCTCTCTGTGAAACTCTCTACAACCTCTGCTTAGTCAGTTTATCCAGGTCCCATCTCCTTAAATTCCCACCTTTTTGCAGTTTCTTCAGTTTTAATCTACAGTTCATAACCAATAGATTGTGGTTAGAGTCCACATCTGCCCCTGGAAATTTAAAACCTGGTTCCTAAATCCCTGTCTTACTATTACATAATCTATCTGAAACCTTCCAGTGTCTCCAGGCCTCTTCCAAGTATATAACCTTCTTTCAAGAAGGAAGACTGGACATCAGGGACTGATGAATAAAAATTGGGAGGAGGTCCCAAAGACCCCACTTATGGAGTGGAACGAGGAAGTGATGGTGCCCAGCTGTGTCACAGGCCTTATGAAAATCAAAGAAAACTGTGATAAGATGGAGGCACTGAGAGAAGGCTTGCTAAAGTGTGGTTTCCGATTGAAGCAGATAATCGATCAGAGACTGTAGAGACCGTCCCCCCAAAGTTGCACTGGTAAGGAGATGAAAGGTCCTGATATTCCAGGATCCAATTGAGCTTATGTGCCACCATCCATTCTAGTAAGAAGGTATGACAGATCCTTACCAGACTTATGGACAAGAAGCACATTACTGTTCCTCCATTGAGAGGGGAAAATGCCTTGGAGCCAAATACAGTTGAACACCTGGAGGAGATACCACCATCTTGGAGGGCTGAGGTCTTGAAGCAATTCGTTATGGATGGAATCAGGACCAGGAGCTGAACTGTGGGAAGAAGAGAGGACAAGAAGTAGCTCCCATTCAGTGAAAGATTCATTGTAGGATTCCGCCTGACAAGCAGTAAAACCTGGGTTCATACTGAATTTAAAAATAAAAATTAAGGACTTTTAAGCACCTTTTCTTAACTGGCAGTAGTTTCATGCAATGCTGTAATGAGGCAAAGAATAAAAGAAACATGCACAAACAGATAACTTCAGTATAGTGTCACTATAATAAAATTCAACAATATCATCTTAATGGAAATAAGGCGCATTCTTTTAAAGCTTACCAACAATATCCTTCATTGCATGTCTGCGTGATATTCAATAAATGTTTTTCTTATAAATGCAGTTAAACTGAGCATGTCACATTCTCTAGTACTCTCTGCAATTTCCATCATACAATAACACATACAAGTAATTCCAAATGTCTGAATTTTAATTAAATTGGGAATGAATTGTCAAAAAAATTATAAGCACTAAAAAAATAAATTAATTTAAAAAGCCACAGTACAGATAAAAAACAGTAAATCATAATATGTTTTTAAGTCTGCCAGTTTTTTCATTGATCTCGTTGTCTAATGCTTGAACCTTTTCTTTCTTTTCATGAACCTTTTTTCTTAGTGCATTAGTTTGTGAGCAGAAAGAAATGATCCTTGTCTTTTTCACAATCTCTGGAAGTTCATCAGCTGATTTGTGCAATGAAGAAATGTCACAATCAAGGTGCATTATATTCTGCTTTAAACCTTCCAATTCCTGTTGCAATTTGTGCTTCCTTTCTGATAGTGTCTTGTCTTCAGCACCTGTTTTTGTTCCTCAAGGTAAGCCACACATTTTTTTTCTTACAGAAGATGCAAATGCCAACAAAGCCTTAGTAATTTGTACATTTTGCTCTCCCACACAAAATTTAAGGTGGTCATCAACTTGTCACATAGCAGCAGAGGATCTTTCTTTCAAATTCTCTATTTCCTGAGCCTTGTTGATTGAGAATGCACTCTGTGTTGTGTCTTTACAAGGCAGCCTAGACACAATGAGAGGAAGCCGAAAGGCACGCGCTTAAACTCACACAGGCTGGCGTGAGGTCTGAAACAGGATACGTAATGAATGCTATAAAGAAAAGTACGTAGCTTCTGGAATACTTAACTTTAATCCATAATTGTAGAACATCGCTCTTGATGATACATGCTTCATAATATTAATTAGCAATTGAATACGGCGCCTTGCTAGGTCGTAGCAATTGACTTAGCTGTAGGCTATGCTAACTATCTTCTCGGCAAATGAGAGAGTCTTCGTCAGTGAACCTTTCCTTGCAAAGTCGGCTGTACAACTGGGGCAAGTGCTAGTACGTCTCTCTAGACCTGCCGTGTGGTGGCGCTCGGTCTGCTATCACTGACAGTGGCGACAAGCGGGTCCGGCGTATACTAATGGACCGCAGCCGATTTAAAGGCTACCACCTAGCAAGTGTGGTGTCTGGCGGTGACACCACACTCTGTACTGTTGCCTGACCATGTGAACAAATTAAAATCTTCTTGCAAATGTTCCAGAATTCTTTGTAACCTCTTGAATATTTATTCTTGAACAGGAAGTCATCTAATCTTGAAATTCTAACATCAAAATCTCTACATTCTTGATATGGAATGTACTGTACAAAATGTCCAAACTTCAATAGGAGGGAATCAGAATTTTCTGCCAAAACATGGCCACTTTCAACCATACTACAAGGGTTGTTTTTTAAGTATGGGCCGTTCGCGCGTATAGTCCCGTAGTTCACGCGGGCGCCGCAACAAGCCACCTCGCCACTTGCTGGCATGCTTCCCGTTCACACTGATGCAAGTTGCAGCTCTGTAGCTGACGTGTACGCATCGCTGTGCTACTTTATAATGTTTACAATTATTGAATCACCTGCCGCGTGTGAGATACGGTCAGTGATACGTTTTTTGACCACGAGAAGCCTATCAGCTGCAGAAATTCATCGTCAGCTAACAGAAGTTTATGGCTTGAATGCAATGAGTGAAGGTAAAGTGCATCAATGGGTTAGAGAGTTTAAAAATGGCCATCAAAACGTCCGTGGTGAAGAACGCTCAGGCCGGCCCTCTGTGATCACTGATGATTTGGTGGCTGCAGTCGAAACAAAGATTCGTGAGGACAAAAGATTCACAATTTCCACTCTTTCTTTGGAATTTCCACGTGTTTCAAGATTGGTTTTGTACAAAATTGTGTCTGAAAACCTAAACTTTAAGAAACTGTGTTCTCGGTGGGTACCCAGACTCCTCACAGAGGACCACAAAGGGAAGAGGAGATTTGCCACTTCATTGGACTTTTTGATTCGTTACGAGGAAGAAGGGGATGACATGTTGAGTCAAATTGTCACTGGAGATGAAACATGGGTATCCCATATCACTCCCGAAAACAAGCGACAATCGATGGAATGGTGACACACAACCTCACCCGTCAAGGTCAGAGCCAAACAGGCGCTGTCAAAGCGCAAGATTATGGCAACTGTGTTCTGGGACCAGCGCGGTGTTTTGCTAGTGGACTTTATGCCACGAGGAATGACAATCAACTCAGATGCCTACTGTGCAACTCTAAAGAAGCTCCGCAGAGCAATTCAAAACAAAAGGCGCGGCATGCTGACAAAAGGAGTTTTGCTCCTGCACGATAACGCTAGGCCTCACACCTCTCAAAAGACTCAGGATTTGATTGATTCTTTTGGCTGGGAAGTTTTGGACCATGCACCATACAGCCCCGACCTTGCTCCTAGCGATTTTCACCTTTTCTGGTACCTGAAACACCATCTTGGCGGGCAGCGCTTCAATGACGACGATGAAGTGAAAGCGGCCATGAACTCTTGGCTGTCGGAGCAGGCGGCCGAATTCTTTGAAGAGGGAATTAAAAACTTAGTTGTACGGTATGACAAGTGCTTAAATAGACAAGGCAACTATGTAGAAAAATAGGTAAAAGTGTGTAGAATCAGAAAATAAAAGTTTTTTTACAAAAGTATTTGTATCTTTTTTTTTTTTAAATAAAAACGGTTCTTACTTAAAAAACAACCCTCGTATTGAGTATTAATTTCATCTTTTTCTTGCAACCACCTTCATTTTCGAATATAACTTTTGGATCAAGACAGGCTGAATTACGTACAAAGGAATATTGTAATGAAGGTTTTTCAAGAATACTTTTAACCATTTTCATGATAAATGACTTACCTTTGTGTTTTAAGGTTAGAACATCTTTCCTGGTAGCCTTTTCCTCCTTAATCATGCTATACAAAATTTTGTCTCCAATAAAGCTTACTTTACTTAATTCATTGAGTGAAGATTGTTCCACTTCACAAGTAACAAGCTTATATGAGGAATCAATTTTCTTGTATGTTTGTATCCTGTAGCATTCCAATTTCAGGTTTGATCTGCTGTTCTCTAGTGACGTGACCCAGCTCCATCCCTATTGGGTCTTGACAGTTGCCAAGAAACAATCCAACATATGCCACACTAAATTTGAATTATTTGGCCTGTAATTTACACTTTTAAGTCAAAATCATCCTGCTATGAGAATTCTACAAAGTCAAAATCATCCTGCTATGAGAATTCTACAGCTTTTTGCCTCCTATATAAGGAAAGTGCTTGCAAAATTAAGAGTTTTGCAATATAATTTGTGGGCGTGGCAACCCGTTCACAGCAGCCAAGTAATTTAGCTTTACCTCTGTTACTTTTACTGTTATTCTTTTGATTGCAAAGTACCTCATCTTTCATAATTTCAAAAAATCATGACTGCACACTAACCATTTACTGTTTGGTTTATTGTTAATCATTTGTTTCATTTATGTGTCACCCTTCTGATAAATTTTATCTCTCTCTTCCTCAAATACTTAACAATAATTATTTACCAAGTCGGTACAGATGAAGTGTATTAATTACTCATTCACAATTTAATACGTAACACACGTAATTTAAGCACATCAAGTCAATTCATTCTAATGCAGTTACACACAACACGAAATAACACTTACCTTCCATATGAGCTTTCAATGCCACTTCTCCCATCATGACTACATCAATGTCTCTTCACAAATCTTACACTTTTCTTCATGAATGTCTTTCAGTGGCACTAGCCATTGTTTATATTTATATTGTCACACACACTGTTGGCTAAATGCACACTTTCTGACATTTTAATCACAATTTTAATTATACACCTGTTCTGTAGTGTTTCCATCAAACATGTGTTACAGGTAGGGATGGCCAGTAAATTGCAGATTGCTACTTTGACACATCTCTGTACACCTTACCATTTCTGCCAACTACCACTGCCGGAACTGCAGTAACGAGATTACACACAGCAAACAGTGTCAGTTACCAACACTACATGTAACCGTACCTCCACTATATTCTACGAGGGTTGGAACTTAAATAGTGGCAACTATTTATTCACAACCGATACAAAGGAGTTACATGTCTGCACCTGTTATTGTCCTTCGAAGTAGTCACCGGCGTTGTGTAGAAACCGTTGCCAGTAATGTGGAAGCCATAGTATACCATTAGCAGAACCTGTTCTGTTGATGGTGTGAATGGAATGGTCTACAGTTATGGTGATTCTTGTGTAAGACTGTGGTGGTGTTATCCTAATGCATTACATTCTTCCATGGCAGACCATCAATGCACAGCATTACTGTTCATTTTCGGAACATCACCAGCAATCAGCTTTGCGAAAGAAGCAGCGACACTTTCTGCGCAACCCATCCATCATTTTGCATGACAATGTGTGGGCATTGACCTGGGAAACATGACGTGGGAGGTATACAGAGGCTAATATCATGATGGAAAGCCCAGGATAGTAGCCTGGTCATTGGGAGATAAGCTGTGACTGCTCTGTTTGGTCGATGGGACTGGGAAGTACTGTACCATGCACCACACTCCCCAGACGTAAGTCCTTGTGACTTTGATTTGATTCCGAAGATGAAGGAATCACTTCATGGCATTCACTTCAGAACTGTTTCAGGGATTTGACAGGCAGTAGATTGCTCCATTCGCACCATCAGCAGAATAGGCTCTGCTAACGGTATACTACACCTTCCACATCGTTGGCAACAGGTTCTACACAACACTGGTAACTACTTTGAAGGACGGTAACAGGTGCAAATATGTAACTCTTTTGTATCGGTTGTGAATAAATAGTTCCACCCCTCGTACATGCCTGAGACAGGGATAGCTTACCCCTCTCACCCGGCACGTCATGCAGCCGAGTGACCCTCATAACTGCTTTGGCCTTTGACCTACACATTCAGTCTTTTTCCCCCAACTTTTTAACTTCAGTAAGATAATTGATTTTTAAATTTGAAAACAACTGCCAAGACAACAATAAGAACTTATAAGGGCCATAATTTTAAAAGGACCAAATAAGCACTTATAAGGTCTTTTATCGCACAGTATAAAAATTAAATACTTTTAAGAAATGTATGAACCCTGTAAAACATATGTGGGAAGCTTCAGCCCTCTGTTTCTGGAGGAGAAAGGTGGCTGCATAGCAGGCTGACACCAATGCCATCACAAAATGGGTCACAAAGTGTTCCAAGAGAATTGATGGATTTATACAAAAGTCACCTTGAAGGACAAGGCCCAAAATGAAGACTGCCGATGACAACCTTGGAGGGTGTGGAGTGTAGCCCACACCCATGACAAGGGAAAAAAACCCTAGAAAGAAGATAAAGCATTCTCAACACACCCACTTGCTCCGTTTCATTAAATAATGGCCTTTGGCATAAAGACATTTAAAGGTAATAGAATGGTGGAGGACAGGTTCCACTTACCATGTTGCAAGGCATGGCGAGGATCATGGATAGTGGTGGCAATGGCCATGCTATCCCACAGAACTGGCCGATGGAGAACGGGGCATGTCAAGTGAGGAATGGCAATGCCGGCAGTGCTGATTATCTTATCGGACAGATAACAGATGACTTCATCAATACAACCTGACAATGGAGGTGGAAACAGGACCTGTGAGGAAATACAGAGGCTAATGTCATGATGATGGAAAGCCCAGTATAGTAGCCTGGTCATTGGAAGGTAAGAAGGGAATGAGAGAATCAACGGGAAATGGTCACTACCACAGAGGCCATCATTTGGTGACCAGCATAAGGAAGGAAGAAGGGGAGGGGAAGTGAGTGAAACATCAATGGCAGAGAAAGTGCCATATGCACCATTAAAATGATCCCCCTGCTCATTGTGAAAAAGGAACAGGTCTTGGTCTGCAAGAAATTGGTCAATGAAGAGCCCAACTAGACAAAAAGGTACTGCCCCACAAAAGGCCCTGGGCATTAAAATCCCCAAGGAGAAGGAAGGGAGGGGGGAATTGCTGAAGGAGGGCAGTAATGGTGGCAGATGTAGATGGCCTGTCAGGAAGAAGATAGAGATTGCAAACTGTGATAGCAGATTTCAAGTGGACCCAGATGGCAACTCCTTCCAGTGTGGTAGGAAGCGGGATCCTCTTATTAATGATATATGTACAGGCCAATATGCAAATGTCACTAGATGCCCTCAAAGGGTTGACCCAGTTCTGACAGAAAGCATAGAACCCACAAAGGGTCAGGGAGTGAGCAACAGTACAATGTGCATTCAAGTTCTAAGGCCTCCGATTTTTTTTTCTAATTAACTACTCACCCGAAATCGATGAAACTGGCATTACTTCTCGACGTAATCGCCCTGCAGACATACACATTTTTCACAATGCTGACGCCATGATTCCATGGCAGCGGCGAAGGCTTCTTTAGGAGTCTGTTTTGACCACTGGAAAATCGCTGAGGCATTAGCAGCATGGCTGGTGAATGTGCGGCCACGGAGTGTGTCTTTCATTGTTGGAAAAAGCCAAAAGTCACTAGGAGCCAGGTCAGGTGAGTAGGGAGCATGAGGAATCACTTCAAAGTTGTTATCACGAAGAAACTGTTGTGTAATGTTAGCTCGATGTGCGGGTGCATTGTCTTCGTGAAACAGCACAAGCGCAGCCCTACCCGGACGTTTTTGTTGCAGTGCAGAAAGGAATTTGTTCTTCAAAACATTTTCGTAGGATGCACCTGTTACCGTAGTGCCCTTTGGAACGCAATGGGTAAGGATTACGCCCTCTCTGTCCCAGACCATGGATACCATCATTTTTTCAGCACTGGCGGTTACCCGAAAGTTTTTTGGTGGCGGCGAATCTGTGTGCTTCAATTGAGCTGACTGGCGCTTTGTTTCTGGATTGAAAAATGGCATCCACGTCTCATCCATTGTCACAACCGACGAAAAGAAAGTGCTTCATGCTGTCATTGCGCGTCAACATTTCTTGGCAACATGCCACACGGGCAGCCATGTGGTCGTTCATCAGCATTCGTGGCACCCACCTGGGTGACACTTTTCGCATTTTCAGGTCATCATGCAGGATTGTGCGCACAGAACCCACAGAAATGCCAACTCTGGAGGCGTTCTGTTCAACAGTCATTTGGCGATCCCCCAAAACAATTCTCTCCATTTTCTCGATCATGTCGTCAGACCGGCTTGTGCGAGCCTGAGGTTGTTTCGGTTTGTTGTCATATGATGTTCTGCCTTCATTAAACTGTTGCACCCACGAACGCACTTTCGACACATCCATAACTCCATCACCACATGTCTCCTTCAACTGTCGATGAATTTCAATTGGTTTCACACCACGCAAATTCAGAAAACAGATGATTGCACGCTGTTCAAGTTAGGAAAACGTCGCCATTTTAAGTATTTAAAACAGTTCTCATTCTCGCCACTGGCGGTAAAATTCCATCTTCCATACGGTGCTGCCATCTCTGGGACGTATTGACAATGAACGCGGCCTCATTTTAAAACAATGCGCATGTTTCTATCTCTTTCCAGTCCGGAGAAAAAAAATCGGAGGCCTTACAACTTGAATGCACCTCTTAAAATGAGCTTCCTGGAGAACGACACAAGCTGCCGAGTAAAAGACAATAAGGAATTGCAACTCCAAGAAATGACAATAGTATCTATTACAGTTGTATTTAATAGGCACAGAGCAAGTATCCAAACAGGAGGTGAATGGGTTGGAGCCAATCATGCTGCCGGGTCACCATTCATCACCAATGAGGACCAGGTGACATCCATAAATAAGAGGTAAAATTCAGGTTACAATAGGGGAGATGACACCTGAAGGAGGCACTGGGAATGGAGGTGATCTTGTCCTGGGACTTAAGTTTCTTCTTGTTCTCTTTCACAGGCTGAGAAGAGCAGAGTATGGAGACACAACAGGCTGCTCCAAGATCTGGGACTGAAACAGAGTGGGCAACCTTGGGGTGCACAAATGTGTGTCCTGTGGCCGAGTTTTGGTAGTAGGCCTCCAGCCCGATAGATTCATGGTGGAGGTGTCCCAGGAAGGAGCCCCAAAACCAGTGGGCACCAAAGCAGAAGTACACGTCTTTGGCCAGGGAGGAAGAGTGGCACCAGAAGGGGAGGGCATGGGGAACTGCAGGGGAAGGGGAGAGGAGAGAAGGATGGGACTGGGGTATACAAGAGGAAGGAATGAGAAAGAACCTGAAGCAGAGGTACACTAATCAGCCAGAACATTATGACCACTGACCTACTATCAATATAAAACTTGTGCAGCCGACATCATCATCACCTGGCGAGGAATGACAGTCAGACACATGCACAGTGAAATTAGTATCAGTGAGCATGCTCTCTGCGTGTAGAATGGGGAAGGTGCGCAACCTGTCTGAGTTTGACTGAGTACAGATTGTGATGGTCTGTGATGGCCTCGGCACAAGCACTTTGGAAACTACGCAATGCATTGGGTGATCAAGGAGTCCTGTGGTGCATGTCTTCAACATGTGGTGAAACCATGTCTAGATGTCATGGGTTGGGCACCCACCCTTCATTACAGATGTCCAATGTCGTAGGCTCAACAGACTGGTAAAACAGGGCAGAGCTAACATCAGACTTTAATGCTGAACAGAGTACAAAAATCTGTGAACACACAGTGCACCAGACACTCCTAGCAATGGGCCTCCGCAGCAGATGACCCAGGCACATGCCAATGTTAACATCAAGACTTTGGCAACTACAGCTGAAATGGGCCTGTGACTATCAGCACTGGTTACTGGTGCAGTAGCAGAGCATTGCATCACCTGGTGAATCCCAATACCTTCTTCTTCATGCCATTAGGAGGGTGCAAATCCATCGTCATCCAGGGGAGCAGCTCCTTGACAGCTATACTGCGGGATGGAGACAAACTCTGGGGAATATTCACATGTGCATCCACGCATCCATGCATCCAGCGGAGCTTGTGCAAGGCACCATGATGGCCAAGGACAACAATGGTTACAGATCACATACACCCTTTCATGAGAATCATGTTTCCCAATGCTACGGCAATTTTCAAGAAAAGTGAGGTGGAGTGGTTCAAGGAACACAGTGGTGAGTTCCAATTGAAGAGCTGGCCCCCAAACTCACCAGATCTGAAACCAAATGAACATATCTAGGATGTGACAGTATGTGGCATCAGACATTGACCCCCCCTCCCCTCCTCTGTGTGTGTGTGTGGGGGGGGGGGGGAGGGGGGGGGTGATGGCTCACATGCTGATGTGGTGAAAACTACCTCCAGTGACCTACCAAGGCTTCACTGCTTCCATGCCATGACACGTCACTGCTGTTACCTGTACCAAAGGTGGACAAACCAGCTATCAGGTAGGTGCTGGTCATGTTCTAGCTGATCAGTGTAGAAGTCATGGCCACAGGATGAAGTCAGTAATAGTTTTGATGAGCCTCAGTGCAAGGATAAATCATCAAGGGCCATATACTCGTTGATCTCCTTTTCTTTCATATAAGCTGGACAGTCTTGGGAGTGTGGAGCGCAGTTGTCGTGACAACTAACCCACTTGGGTGATGGAACACAGGGGCTCCCCTCATGGAGTGAGTGTCCACATTCAACACATAGTGTCTCCTCCATACATCAGGAAGGTGTGCCCAAATGCAAACACTGAAAGCACTTCATGGGTAGCAGGACATATGGCTTCATGTCATACCATTAATGCATAACCTTGACCTTCTCCAGGAGGTTATCTCCCTTAACAGCCAAATAAAGGAGTCAGTATCATTGCAATTGTCCTTATGACCTGTCTGCACACACTAAAGAAAATGAATGTCTCATCATTCCAGGTTGGCTGGGAGTTTCTTGTAAGTTTGAAGGATGAGGTCCCTAAGGAAAATGACTCACTGAACTATATTCAAAGGCTGGTGAAGTGTAACGGACACTGTGACATGACCAAGATGAGCACAAGTCTGAAGGGCTGCAGACTGGATGGTAGAAGTAGTTTTGATCAACAAGGAACCCAACCGCACCTTACTGAGAGATGTCACTTTGCCAAATTTGTCTTTGATATGTCCACAAAAAAATAACAGCTTTGTGGCAAGGAATGTGTCCCCACCTGTCCTGTAGATCAGGTATTGGGGAAAGTGTTTCAGCACAAGCCAGCAAACCTGGCCTTCCTCCCACAGTGTAGCAAGGGAAGGAAAGGCCATGTGGTCATAAGAAGCAGCATTCAATTGTCCATTACCGACCAAAGAGAAGGCCGTAGAAGAACAGCCAGATTTTTGCAGCTTGATACATTTCATACACAAAGCATCTGCCCTCATACCACCCACTCTGATCAAGGGTTCTCCCCATGGGCACCATTCGTCCATAGCTAGGGCTGTCTGGCACGGTCACCTTTCCTGGAAGTTCCGATGCTCCACAGTGACAAGCAACCACTCCTAGGCATACATGGGGACGCAACAGCTCAGTTATTGGAAGAGTGATCCCTGTGTCGTCAGGGGGCTCAGCTAGATGGGTACACGACAGCCCCACCACATTGACTGGCTACACATGCTCGTGACCTAGTGGAGTGGAGGAGGGCTAAGGTGGGGAAGTAAAAGGGGAGGAAGGGGGGAGGGGAATCCATGCCATAGATGCTAGGGTGGGAATTCTTTCACAAATGGCACACACTAGAGAGAGAAGGTTTAGATGTGGAGGTCAAATCCCTAAGGGGAACCAAAAATACCAAAAAGTAGGATGGAAAAGGCAAGGCAAGGCGAACAAAACTGCAAGGAATACAAGAAAACATGTGGATAGCAAGGTCGGCTCAAGTAAGAACAATTAGACAGGGGAAAGAGATGACAGTGAGGAAGGAACAAGGACAGGGATATAATCTACACCAGTTGAAAATGTTAAAATTTTTACATGCATTACTTCAAGATCTAACAAAATTGGTAATTTTTTTATACACAAGGCTGTGGAATGCTGTGTTATAAAGGTCAAGTCCAGAAGAGTGTGGGCACCAGGTTGAGAAAGTTGAAACAAAGTTTGAGAGACAAGAAACTTTATGATGGTAAAACCATAAGGGGCAGGCTGACAGACAAAATGATTGATGACCTACAGCAGTATTATGGGAAGGCCATTAGAAATAATACTGAGGATTTGTTGTAACTGAAGCAGGCAGTATGGGCTACCTTCTTCCACAGACAAAACCAGTACACCACCTTTGTCCTCCTGGACCTGATTCACGCTGCAATTACTGCAAAGCTGAGTACTCAAACAGTTCATATAGACATAAACATTCCATCCCAGCAGCAGTCATGGATATCAGAAAACTTATTTACAGAGACCTGGCAAATCGTGAATTACTGAAGAAGTGTCTGCATGGTCAGGCTCATAATCCCAGTGAGTCATTCAATAATCATATATGGACTCGCTTACCAAAAAATGGGGTTTTGTTGGAATGAAGACACTAAAGTGGGGGTCAGTGCGCTGTTATTGCTTTTGAATGATGGCAATATTGGTAGGGTGAAAGTGCTACAGCATATGGGAATTAATCCTGGAGCAAACTGCATCAGAGAACTTGAACAGATGGACAAGGTTCGCATTGATAAATCAGAATATGCAGCACAGTTGGCCACTAAGAAATCCAGAAAGAAGAAAATAAGAAAAAACTTGGAAAAAGATCAAGAGGATGACATACAATATGGTGCAGAGTGCTTCTGAGTGACTAAGAATAAAAAATTAAGCATATATTAAGTGAGTTAGAGCCTTTTTGAAACTTTAGAAGCCATTCCTGAAAATTTTCATTTTCTGTTGCATTTTTCCCTAAATCTCAGAAACACTTCGAGTAGAGTATTCAGATTTTCAGGGAGTAATATCAGACGTAACCTAAGTCTACTGAACTAAAAGAACAACATAATGTTATGTATAATTAAAAAATTGTATTTTCACAAGCAGTGGCTGAAATGCAATTATCGTAGTTCAGTAGACTCAGAACATACATTTTGATGTCATGTAAAAGTTTCATGTCAATGGCTGCAGTGGTTCCTGAAATACAGGGAAGCCAAATACCTAAATTTAACAGTCAGGATAGGGCATTCCAAATCCCCTTAAGGACACCATTATGTGGCATGTCATATGAAATCACAGCTGTCATGGCTACCGGTTCCATATACCCTAAGTCTTCATATTCCCACATAAATTCTGTGTAGCTTTCCTTAAGAGTCCTTTGTCTCGCTTGTTTCTGTTCTGAAAGAAGCATTTTGCTGCAGTGCAGTTAGAACTGCCTACTGACTCAGCTCTTTGCGAAATGGAAGACAGACAACAAATCTGCCTGTGGAATCTTTAGTCTTGTGTTCCACAGTGTACTTTTCATTTTTCATTGCTTATCTTCTTTCGTCATTACAGCATGGTTTCATTTTTCTGTATCCCAGAATTTCTTCAAGAATGTTTGAACATCAGTGTCAATTTTTATAAAGCATGAAACAATCGGCTGCCTTGCCGACATGTTCTGCTCTACCGTTTGATACTGCCTTGACATGACCCAACCTAGTAATGCACAGGGTGGTCAGTTCCTATAGAGATGGTCCTTGTTTTCTGAATGTATGGAAAAACTTCTACTCCCAGCATCATGTCGACCTTACCCGGTAACCAAAATTCTGAATCAGTGAGTTGTACACTCAGCAAGTCCCACACACTGGAATCAATTGTTTGTTTCTGCAAGATGTCAGTTATCTTTGGCAAAGCTAAACATTCAGCAGATAACATGAAGTTGTTTGTATTGGAGCTGACTCAAACAGAGACACTGTGTTCAATTTCTCTGAGAGGGTTATGAGTATTCTTGGAATCGGCACTCTGCTGTGCCATAGTTGAAGTCTGAGGCATTGAGTGCATGCTTCCAATATAAAGCGAGACTGTGACCCGGACTCTAAGACAGCACAACAAGTCTGCGATTTGCCACTGCTATCTTGCAGTCTTATTCTCACTGTTGCAAGCAGCACTCACTTGCCAGGGCTGACTTTCAATGCACAATAACTACGTGTACGTGATAGGTGTATTTCATTGTTCTTGTTTTGCTTGTCACTTGGACAATCCTTCCTTTCTCCATCTTGTGTGTGGTGTATTTCTGCACGTAGCAACAGATTTGCAATTAGAAGGCCTATGACCACCCTTCAGACAACTGTAACACAAACTGTTGAGCATCACAATAGCTTTGTATTTGCTACATGTGGCACGACTGAATTTGCTGCACTTGTGTAATATGTGAGGCAGGTTGCACATTACAAAGCAGCACTAGTGGCAATGTAGATTTGCCTTGAATGGCCATACTGCTTGGCATTGGAGTCATTCTGCTGTTTGTTCCCAAATGTGCTGTGCCAGGGTGGTACTGTTGCCTTGAGGATTTCCAACGATTTGTATTCACTTTTGAGAAAAGCACACGTCTCTTTGAATGTCAGAAAGCTATTGCACTCAGATTGACTTCAAATTCTGTTCTTGTAGACTGGTCAACCTTTTCTGTAAGGAGCTGTGACTTTATGTCTTGCAGGGATATATCTAGTTGTAATGCCGTATGTGCATGCACTTTACTTGCACCCTTGTTAAGTAGTGTACAAAGTTCGTTTGCACATGTCCTTGTCATTGATGCAGCATTAAGATTTTTTGCAGGTGCGCTGACGCAGTCAAGGGTTATTGTATATGATGCAAACCATATCAAAAGCTACCTTAAAATTATTGATAGTTACCGGACGATGATCAATTATATTTTGAGCTTCACCTGTTAATGAACTAAGCAAATGGTGATAATTAGTAATGTCCTCTAGTTCCTCATTATGTACTATGAGAAACTCAAATGTGTCACAAGAATGCTTGAATTGTGTTACATCACCGGTGGGCAACTTGATGCTACGTTTTGATGCACTCGAGGCAGGCCCACATCTGAATACACCTTGTCAACTGTGTTGGCATGATTTACATGCACTGCTCTCAGTTTTCTCAAAATCTCAAACACCACATTTTTAAAGGTTTCCCTGTCATCAGCATGTATGTCTACATCTTCAAACAATCCAAGCTGTAACTGTGCCTCTGCATACTTCTCCAAGATCTTTGGTGACTGTTCTAGCCTGACAGCAATATCGACAGTGTCCGATTTCCCTGTTATGTCAAATTTGTTTGCAAACTTTAACAGCCATGTGAGGCATGCTTTCAGCACTGAGCATGTGGTAACATGTTTCTTTCTTAACACTTCATCCATCATGAAAGATGAAAGATTAGCACTAGCATGCAAGTGCAGAAGCGGCAGTTCGGATGAGTGGGTATTTACAGGAAGCAGGATAACCAGACCAAACTTACAGACGTGCTGTGTTGATAACACTGGTTGCATCCCCCTGCTTCTCAATTGAAGCTTGCTGCTGGTGCTGCTGCTGCACACTACCTCATCGAATCCATCACATTCCAGCCCAGAGGACCAAAATGTGAACGTTCACAGATGGGAATTTGAATTGTCAATTTATTGGAGGACCAGGAATTCAAATGACTGTAGAATAGTTCGGATACATTCGGATTGCGAAGAATGACAACATATGTAGAGAAGCACTTATTATTGAAAACAACCACATACAAAAAACATACATATTCGTCCCTTAGCATACGAGGTGTGCCACCTGACCGTGTGTCCATTTACAATTGCTCTCCCTTTCATCGTGGCATGCTCCGTTGGCCACCCTTGGAGGGATTGCGTCCTGGACATTGCTCCTCAGGTACAAATAACTCGAGAGAGGGCAGCACTCTCCAGTGACTCATGCAAGTGTAGTGAACGAACACTGGCTCTACTCTGCCTCCACTGCTGTCACTGCTCTATTGAGTTCAAACCCAGGAATATGTTGGAAATGTTCCAATTTCTCCACCTGTAACTGCATTTTCTAGTGTCCACAGCTTCACTCACTATCCCCAAAAGACAAAATGATAATATGTAAACTCAAATAGCAACAGTGAACTACAAATAAAACATGACCATCAATTAACAAACCCATAGCAACCAGAATATAAACATTCAAAACAATAACACCCATTCCATTTCTTTAGAAAATTAGACTTCATAGAGGAGACAAACTTACGGACAAATCAGCTTTCAAATGTGGCTGCTGTTTCTTACAAGCACAAAAAGAAGACAGCACTGTCTCTTAAAACATAAATCATACAGAACACTTACATGAAACTGAGGGATAAAGGCAAGTAGAATTTCAAGCACAGGTATTTGTCGTAATGCACTGTTGAGCAAGGAAACTGAATTGCCTGTTTCATACAGTATTCACAGCATTGTAACACAACTGTCAGGTCAACAATGTTGTCTGTACTATTTCCACCAGCAAGTTGCACTACTTCAAGGGTGGGGAGGAAAAAAAAAAGTAGACTAAGCATGGACACCTTACAGTATAATCATCTGCCAATCCCCCTCACCCACTTAGTTCTGCTTTTATTGCACAACTGATGATTTTGAATATCATAGCTGATTTCTCACAAACCTTTCCCATCTACTTGTTAGGATTGCAAATATTTCCTTGTACACAGTCACTTGCAGGTTTTTCATTTTGTCTTTATCTGTCCATTTGTGTTTCTTCTTCAATCCTAATCACCACTTTTCAAGTTCTACAGTTTCCTCCGCTTTAAATTTTTGAAGTTCACACTCCACTGTTACACAAAACTATACATTAGACCACGCAAGGGCTACCTTTGGTGACCTGCAGGCCTGATTCACAGATTAAGCTTGCAGGCTATCTTGTCATGTGATGTGACATGACAGCAGCATTCATAGCACATCAACTCAAAACTATAGCATCCATGACAAATGTTTTTGTGGTGACAACAATTTGAATGGCTCTTCTTTCCCAACACAGCACACCACCAAATTATGCCTCAAAACGCAAATTTTTGATACTACATTCATTTGATGTTCCTCTGATCTTCAGATGTTTACATTTATTGATTTATCATGAACACTGTTTCTATACTTACCTACAATTGTTTCCAGCAGCTCTCTTAGAAACTTCCTTTGCAAACTTCTGCAATGTCTTAAATGAAGAAACAATTTTTCATGAGACAAACAAATGTAAATAGCTGAGGACGGGATGCTAGGCATCGTGAAATGTCTTCACGGAAAAATAAAAACCTATAAAAGCAATTGATTGCAGCAAATTCATTATAAATTACCTGCAATTTCATCTATTGCAGTGTTCAAATGTGTGCATTAGACAGTCCGACAAACTACTTCTCCAGTCTACAGCCAGAACCTCTCTTACTGATGAAAGATTTGTTCATGTGCAGTTTATTTCTGAAGTTCTCCTCACATTAAATACCTTATGTGATCTTGCTCAATTTTTTCTCCTGTTATCTTCTGCATATTTTTTGTATTGGGTATGGATATTTCGATTAGTTGCGTTAATTTCTTCTTTTTATTGGTGAGTGTGATGTCAGGTTTGTTATGTGGTGGTGTTTTATCTGTTATAATGGTTCTGTTCCAGTATAATTTGTATTCATCATTCTCCAGTACATTTTGTGGTGCATACTTGTATGTGGGAACATATTGTTTTATTAGTTTATGTTGTATGGCAAGTTGTCAATGTATTATTTTTGCTACATTGTCATGTCTTCTGGTGTATTCTGTATTTGCTAGTATTGTACATCCACTTGTGATGTGATCTACTGTTTCTATTTGTTGTTTGCAAAGTCTGCATTTATCTGTTGTGGTATTGGGATCTTCAATAATATGCTTGCTGTGATATCTGGTGTTTATTGTTTGATCCTGTATTGCAATCATGAATCCTTCCGTCTCACTGTATATATTGCCTTTTCTTAACCATGTGTTGGATGCGTCTTGATCAATATGTGGCTGTGTTAGATGATACAGTTGCTTGCCATGTAGTGTTTTCTTTTTCCAATTTACTTTCTTCGTATCTGTTGATGTTATGTGATCTAAAGGGTTGTAGAAGTGGTTATGAAATTGCAGTGGTGTAGCCAATGAATTTATATGAGTGATTGCTTTGTGTATTTTGCTAGTTTCTGCTCGTTCTAGAAAGAATTTTCTTAAATTGTCTACCTGTCCATAATGTAGGTTTTTTATGTCGATAAATCCCCTCCCTCCTTCCTTTCTGCTTAATGTGAACCTTTCTGTTGCTGAATGTGTGTGATGTATTCTATATTCGTGGCATTGTGGTCGTGTAAAGTGTATTGAGTGCTTCTAGGTCTGTGTTACTCCATTTCACTACTCCAAATGAATAGGTCAATATTGGTATAGCGTAAGTATTTATAGCTTTTGTCTTGTTTCTTGCTGTCAATTCTGTTTTCAGTATTTTTGTTAGTCTTTGTCTATATTTTTTTTTAGTTCTTTAATATTTTTATTATCTAATCCTATTTTTTGTCTGTATCCTAGATATTTATAGGCATCTGTTTTTCCATCACTTCTATGCAGTCGCTGTGGTTATCCAATATGTAATAATCTTGTTTAGTGTGTTTTCTCTTGACTATGCTATTTTTCTTACATTTGTCTGTTCCAAAAGCCATATTTATATCATTGCTGAATACTTCTGTTATCTTTAGTAATTGGTTGAGTTGTTCATTTGTTGCTGCCAGTAGTTTTTGACCATCCATGTGTAGCAAATGTGTTATTTTGTGTTGGTATGTTCCAGTAATATTGTATCCATAATTTGTATTATGTAACATGTTGGATAGTGGGTTCAGAGCAAGACAGAACCAGAAAGGACTTAATGAGTCTCCTTGGTATATTCCACGCTTAATCTGTATTGGCTGTGATGTGATATTATCTGAATTTGTTTGGATATTAAGTGTGGTTTTCCAGTTTTTCATTACTATGTTTAGGAACTGTATCAATTTAGGATCTACTTTGTATATTTCCAATATCTGTAGTAACCATGAGTGGGGTACACTTTTTTTGTACCTTCTAAGTCGTTTGGCCAATGCTTGTAATTTATGCTTCTTTTCATCTAATTGCTCTATTGCTTCTTGTTGTGAGATTTTACCTAACCTTTTTCGTTTTTTGTCTGACATTTCATTTCTTATAAATTGTGTTAGCTGCCCGATGTCTTTTCTCAGTTTTTCAATTCTGATCTGTAGCCTGTGTTGCCATGCTGGTTTTGTGGGTTTCTTCTGTGTGTTGGTTGGTTCTGATCTCTGCCTAGTGTGTATATTTAATGTAGTGAGTGCTCCTATATAAACCAGTAGTTGTAACTCTTCCAAAGTTGTGTTTTCATTTATTTTGTTGGGTATGATTGTGTTGATAGTTTTTATTGTTGTTTCAACTTGTGGGTTATTTGCCGGTCTATGCAAGAATAGTCTAATGTCTGTATTTGTGTCTTTGTATTCTATATATGTCAACTGAAATTTCTCTTCTATATCTAACATGTGTGTCACTTCATGTTCTATTTGTGATTGTTCTGGTGGCTGTCTTAAGATTTCGTTTTCCTCTGATTGTGTAATTGACGCGTTTTGTTCTTTGTTTGTTTTCTCTGGGATGTTTGAGTCCATTACTGTATTTTCTTCTTCTTCTTCTTCTTCTGATTGCACATAATTTTGTTCCAGTATTTGTTGTACTTGTTGTTTGATGTTTTCTAATTCTGACAGGGGTATCCTGTTATTTTTTATTATTACACGGATCTGATCAGCTAGTCGTCGTTCTGTTAAAAATTTTAATTCCAGGTATCTGGTGATAAATGTTGTGTATACTTGTGATCTGTATCCAGTTGTGTTGGTTCCTAGGTTTGTTGCTTGGTAATAACAGAACATGAGGTGTCGATTAACTTCATCTGACCATCTCATCCTCTGTCTGTTTTCCTTCTAGGGTGGTTGCAGGAAGCATATCCTGCAAAACACCTCTATTTGGATTTAAATCATTTTCCAGTTGACTAGCAGTGTCGTTACCATTGTGGGCGGGCATAGGGTTCAAGCGTCGTCCCCGACCATGACGGCGCTTGTCCGAGGCTTCTTTAGTCCTGTCCTGAACCAAGTAATCACACTAAAAGGGGGGTTAGCCCTATTAGTGGTTTGTTCTTTTCGTCGCCTTTTACGACTAGCAGAACATACCGGAGGCCTATTCTTTTCCCGGGCCTCAACGGGGGTTATTATTATTATTATTATTATTGTATTAATTTTCAGTTGTTCCACTGCAGTTTTCTTCATCCTCAACATCTATGCTGGGTTAAAACATGTTATCAACTCCATCCAACCACCCCCCCTCTGACTTCACAGTTTCTTGTCTTAAGAATCAAGTTGTGTGTGCCTTATGATTGGTTTCTCATCTCCTCCTCACTTTTCTATTTCCGTTTGCTATTTCATTTTTGTTTTGATATACAGATTAAACAACAGTGGTGGTAAAAAATAACACTAACATGTTTTCACTTATTACTAGGTTTATGTACATATTTTGAATTAATCTCTAATTTGCCCCATTCTTTTAGGACTCCGTATACCAAGTCCATGTTATGCAGTCTGTCTTTATCAAACTTGACAAATTCTCTTGTTTATATTATCTTCCCTCAAAGAGACACGACTTCTGCTCCTACTGTGTAAAGTTTTCTTTCCATTCTTCTGCATGTTACCCCAGTCAACAGATTCAGCATGCTAGATATCAGACTGCTTGTGCAATAAATCACATATTTATCAATTTCTTTTGCGGTAGTATGCCAATTTGATTACAATTGGAGACGTGTCGGACCTATAATTGTTGCTACATATCTATGACCTCATTAATTCATCTTGATATTAAGTATCACTCAGCCGAGTCTGCTCCGTCAGATGGAAAACCTACTGACACTACCATTCTAGTCATCTGCTCTTTACACCGAGTCCCAAGCCTGAGAACAGCTCCTACAGTTGGCGCTCTGCAAGCTTTCCGTACCCTGGTTTGAGCAGACTCCCTCTATCCCCATTGTTTTAATTGTGCTCAAGGTTCCCTTTAGGTTGGACATGCTGGGGGCTGACCTCCACATGGTGTTGCACTAGTGTGGATGTTTCTGGTGTTATTTCAGCATTTCAAGGATAACCCTCACTTGTCCAAAACCACTGCATTTATGCATGGTACTGTAGTTTTCATGGGTTTCTTGTACTAGGAACACATTATCCAATAAATAGGTCAGACTTTTTGATGAATATTGAAATCACGAAGCATTTAAATGAGCCTTTTAAAGTTTGTTCCAAAGTGGATTTTCTTGAATGTATATAAATTGTTTTGCTTCTGAATCAAACGCAGAAACAACGACAATCCACTATCACTGTTCCATAGTTCTACATTATTTTGCTTGTGAAATCTGCTAAGTTACATTTCCATTTTGTTCTCAGATGAATTTTCACCTCCAACAGTGCACAATACACTTCCTGACAATGAAGGTGGTACTTCACATGTAGTGCTGCCTTCAGAGCTCCATGAAAGAGATGATGTATTTGTGTTGAAAAAACCTTCAGATGCAGAATTTGGATGAATTACATTAGATGAGCAGCTATAACTGTCTGAATTCAAAGAAGGAAGTGAATGTGTGGCAGAAGTGGATGACAGCAGTAGTCCTGATTTTTCCCAAGCCCCCCCCCCCCCCCCCCCCCCCCCCAAAAAAAAAAATCAACAATACAGTAGTACATCGAGGCAGAAACTAAAAAGTATGAAAAATTCACTGGAGATAAAATGAGACTAACAAATAACATGGATCCCACAAGCATATGGAGTACATGAAATGGGGCAAAAGACATGAAATGTATTTGCTCTTCACTGTTACAACCCATATGTATCCAGTACAGAAAAAAAGACTGCTTGATTACTGATCTACAAATAACATTGCTTCCACACTGTTTCCAAGCTCAGTTCTGACTAGAAATGGGTTCTTTGCTTGTCTTTCTGCATGTGAATGACAATACAATTAAAAAAAAAATAGCCTGGTCATGATCCTATGCATTAAAATAAAAATTAGACCTTTCCTGACTTACCTGCTTTCACAGTTTCCAGCATTGTTTTCATCTGACGAAAACTGTACCTTTGATGAAGGTGCATGTCGATTCGGTTGAAGAGTTATCTTCTATATCCACAAAAAAATTAAAAAAATTAAAAATTAAGAACCTGACAAAATGGTATCAAACTGTTTACCTAATGTGATTCAAAGACGGAGCATGTTTTACACACTTAATTTTCAACAGAAAGCGTGCAAGGACAATTCAGTTGCTGCCATTTTTCATAGACTTTATTTAGCTACCTCAACGAGTGACAAGCCATTTAATAGACAGATCTTACAGTTCACAGCTGTTTTCCATTTTCTATGGGAGAACAAGACCAAGGATGTCGGAACATGTGTATTTGATCTTCGCAAACTTCCTAAACAAAAGTGTAAAGAAAGGTGATGCTATTTATGAGGAAGAAACATTTGTTGTGTCTGAAGTGGGAAGACACTAAGGATGTTCTGTGTGTGTCAAGTCTTCATACGACGACAGAAACAGAAGTAGATGTTTGTAGGAAAACTGGGATAATAAAGAATATAAAACCTGAAGACATTCTGGACCACAATCTCAACAAGAGAGGTGCCAACAGGAATGATCAACTCATCTTACTACCATTTCAAGAGACAGCATACGGAATGGTGGAGGAAACTATTTCTTTCTTCTGGAATTAGGTGAGGAATTTGTTAAGAAAGGGGCTATACTTCGTAGTACTGATACTCTCAAAACATGTGTAGGAACATTCTTCTAGGAAGGCATTTTGCCAATTGAATTTCTTCCATGAAAAAGATGCATCCTACAAGAGTGTGTGGAGTTTGCTCAGAAAAATCAAAACTGTCCAGTGGAAAGTCTTCAAGAAAGGATGGTAGCCAAACGGAAAGTTAAACTGTACATGCCAGAGTGTTTCAAATTGTACCATAGAAGGGTAAATTATTGTTAATTGCAGTAATAAAAAAACACACAGAACTTTTTTACACTAAACATGTATTGAAATTTTAAAAGATCATGAGCTGAATTTGTAGTAAATATGCCATAGTTTGTAACTAGATTAAACTTAACCTTTCTACCCAAAAAAATATTCATATTTGTACATAAGATCATATGTACAAAATGGTAGCCACTTAAAGAGATGCCAAAAATGCCCAGGATTCTATGACATGCATGCTGCAAAGGGCCTGGGACTGAAAGCGTTAACAGATGTTTTACATCATCTCTCTAGATAAATTATCTTCAACTTCCTTTATGCAGTGTCACCTTTTTCTTTCTGGTGATCTCTTATCCATTCCAAATATGCTTCACCACACTTCCTGCTTCATGCCCAGGCACACCTATGCTGCAAGATTCACAGTTCACTGTTTTGCACAATTTTATTTTCTTCATTCTTGATTATTCAAATTAGGTGCTGTAACTCTGGTTTCACTATGCTTGTAGTCCATCTTTATTAGTGTATTACAGTCTTCCCCTCAAACAATCTACCCTCTTGTGCATGCTAATGGGTCTACTCTGTAGTCTTTTCAAGTCCTTCATTTTGTCAAGGCACGATGTCCAATAGATACTTTCCTATGCCTTTGTCTTTTGTAAGTATCCCTTCTATCATGGTTAATGAATGTGTGTTCACTATAATAAGTTGAAACCCGTCCTGGAACTCTAGGATCTTTTCTCCCCTTATTTCTTTGAAGCATTAATATTCCCCAGTAATTCTTCATTCTTTCGGCTCCTCCCTATTATTCCCCCATTCACTAGGACAAGAAGACTGATGGCTAGTGGTAGAATGAAGGTGACTGCCAGAAGTGTTCAGCTCCCAAAACTTGTTATTTTTCATAATTTGTCAGTGACTGGGATTTGGCTTAGTACTTTTAGGTCAATAATGAAATAAATCACAAAATACATTAAATGTGCAAATGAAAAATATCAGGAGAGCAAAACTTTGGAGGAAGTACTTAAAGTTAAAGGCATTTATGCAGCTGCATGTATCACTCAGAATTTGGGAGACAGAATTTGATACCGCAACAGGAAGCAATAAAACACTGTTTTAATTTGTAACTTAAAAATTTCTATTTCATATAACAACAATAATTACATCTCTGAGCTTCTGATCACATTTTTTGAGGGACTTACATTTATATACATTATACATGTGCAAGATCTGCCAGCGTAACTAATAAACTAATACAAATATAATAAAATGCTCTAATAAATGCAAAAGCTTACTAATGTTAATGCAACATAGTTCACTGACTGTTTGGAAAAAATAATCATTTTTTTTCTTAAAAAATCAATGCCTGAAGACACACCTGTAACTGTGGCTCTTAATTATTTGAAGCACGTTAACACTAGAAAAAGTCCATAAATAATCAATGCCTAAAGACACGTCTATAACTGTGGCACTTAAAACAATTATTTGAAGCATGTTAACACTAGAAAAAGTTCATAAAATGCGGTGTAGCAGTCTTGCACATATCTCCTATAATTGCAAATGACTTCTGCTGTAAAAAGTTACTCAAGACAATTATAATATCAAACCCACAAGGAAAAACTTTCACAACATGGTACTAACAAAAATTGCTTGACACCTCCAGTTTGTCATTGAAGAGGTTAAAGATAACACGAATACACATCACAATCTCACTGGTTGTCTAAAATATCGGTCTGCACGGACCTGTAATTAAAGACAGTTCATATTATATCTGACAACAAAAACGCAAAGCAAAAAATACATCATTAACAAATATTGTAATGATACTAACTGATATGTGAATTGAAGCACTGTTACCTGAATTCATCAGCATGTACAGCATACACCATTTTATTTTGTTACTTGATGTATTCCATGGGCAAGATATTCAACATTTTTCGTTGTCACACCAGCCATTGAAATTCTGCCATCTTTCGTGAGGTAGATACTGAATTCCTTTGTCAGACGTTCTGACTGAAAGATATAAAAAATTGTGAATTATTTGTTTAACAGGCAACCTTCTATAAATTACTGAAGGTGAAACTCTAAATTGTAGCTGCCTCAAGCCAACTCTTCAATAATTCCTTTAGTACCTCATGAAAAAGGTACAGTGTACAATAATTTATCAAACAGCTGTCAGTGTAAAAAATTATTCTTATTCCTCCAAGTCCATTTAAATGAAGTAAAATATTTACTTTGGCTGCAAATAAACCAACAGCATTTATGTCAATTAATGTTTTTAGAATTCTATATTTATTGCAACAGCAGAACTTCATGTTACGTCCTCAGAACTACTTCAAAATCCGGGAATCTGCAAATTTTGGCCATCCACCAGTCTTTTCTCTGATTTCCACAGTTCATTGTTCATATCTGCACTCTTACTGTAACCAACTGTATGTGTAAATTATTTTCTTTCTCTGTATTTCACCTTATTTTATTTGTTCTTTTCCATTTTGTATTGTTTTGACAGGAAATGTTTCTAGTCGAGTCCAAAGTACACAAGCCATGACTGACTTAAATCAGTTCTTTGGAACAATTGAGGCATGAGGGGCAGCATCAGGTGTACAATTTTTCAAGCAAACTAAGATTTTTCTGCAGTTGCACTGTCGTTTTTTACATTTTAGAACATCTATGTGAGGAGATTTTGAAAGGAGCTGTATTAGGCCACTGTCTTACGCGGATTTTTTTGTTTGTGTGTTTCAGAGTATCTGTCAAGTTTGACCATGGCCTTATCAGTATGAAGAAGTAAAATTTCAACACAAGGTCTAATGAGCACGAGATAAAGTAGAAATAAGAAGTCAAGTAGACAATGAAATATCCCACATTAATCATTTCGCCACTTTTCTGGCATTCTGCACAAAGTCCCTAGGCAAAACATACCCTACTTACAATACCAGTGACATTTAAATTGGCACAAAACCTGAAATTCAAGGGCTGATACTGTTCTGCACAGTTATGTCAATCACAAAAGTGAAAACTAGACCGGGTAGCATCTACTAGGCCTTTAGAATGACTCCGTTCACAAAATCCACAGGAAGGGGCTCTTATAAAATTTATAAAATATCTGAAAATAGGAGTGTTCCAAAAGAATCCACACTGGATATTACTGAAATGTTTCAGGGTTTTTACGGAAACTAAAGCACCAGAAATATATGAAGCAGAGGAATGAAGAAAATTAAGGTGGTAAGGCAAGGGAATACATGAGTGAGAAAAAGAAGACAAAGTTATAACATAACTGATAACTGCAAATGCTGGAAGTCCAAGAATTATGCAGGATGGTAGAACACAAAAAAAAAAAAAACAGGAAGAATTAGAGGTCTATGGGAAAACAGAAGCTGAGCATAGATTAGAGACCAAAGAAACACTAGATATAACACTGTTTAAAATGTAGAGGAAATCCATTATCAAGTCAAGAGGATGACTGAAATCAACTGGAAAAGCACAGAAAATTGGAAAAACATGTTGAAGGCATCGAGAATAAAAGACAAGAAACTAAAGTTAATCAGTAGCAACTGTTCTACTTTCCAGCAGGTCAAAGCACGGTACATCATTTCTCCGTCTTCTGGTTTTCTCTGTAGTTCCATGTTGTTATCGCTTTCCTCCCTGATAATATCCATTACATGTTGTATTTTCCCCTCCTCTGTTTCCCTTTATCATCTTCAATTCCTTGTTGGAGTAAGCACAGTTCTCTGAAGATATGGCCTAGCCAATTCTTCTAATTTTTTATTATTAATGCGTCTAACATGTTCCTGTTCTTTCCAACTCCTCTTAACTCCACGTCATTTCTCACCCAGTCTTCCCAAGCTACACCCTGCAGTTTCCTCCACACACCCAGTTCCAGTGCTTCCAACCTTCTTTAATTATCTTTTCAGAACGTCCATGTCTTCGCTCTGTTTAAAGCTATGTCGCATATACTGTATTTGGCCTCTCTCTTCCTCTGATTTTTATTCAGTGGCCCATATAACTTTCTTTTCGTTTTTCTTTTTTTTTTTGTTTTAAGGCGAAAAACTGCTATGGTCATTAGCGCCCGGTCTGTGACTTAGGAAACAGTAATAAACTGAAAATGGAAACCAGCAGCAATGGGAATGAAACTCAAAAAATTGGAGAAACTAAAAGCAGAAGGAAGGCTTAAAAATCCACTACAGAAAGGGGTTGGTTGTCCCCAAAAAAAGCTTCAAATGACTGACGTCATTTCACTGGCACTAATATACTCGAGAACGCGATCGGCTGAGCACTTGTCATCTGCTAAAATTGACGATATATCAGGCGACAGCTGTAGACGGGCGCTTAACGGAGTAAAATAGGGGCACTCAATTAAAATGTGTCTTACCGTCCACAGCTGAGAGCAGTGGGGACAGAGTGGGGGAGGATCACTGCTTAAAAAGATGTCGATGGCTAAAAAGACAGTGCCCTATCCGGAGTCTAGTTAAAATTACCTCCTCCTGACAACGCGTTCGGGAGGAAGAGGTCCAAGCACAAGGAAGAGCTTTCACGTCCCGCAATTTATTATGGGGAAGTGTCTACCAATGTGCGTGCCATAAAATAACAACACGACGACATAAAACGCTCCGTAGATCGGCGAAGGGAATCGATTGAATAGCTGGCCGAAGAAGAGAGACTGCAGCCTTGGCCGCTATAGCGGCCGCCTCATTTACACAGATACCAACGTGTCCCGGGAGCCAGAGGAACGCCACCGAAACGCCCCCCAGGTGGAGCAAGCGCGGACAGTCCTGAATCCGGTGGACCAGAGGGAGGACAGGGTAAAGAGCTTGGAGACTGAGGAGAGAGCTGAGAGAATCTGAACAGATAACATACTGTATCCGCTGATGGCGGCGGATGTAGTGGACAGCCTGGAGAACAGCGTAAAGCTCCGCAGTATAAACCGAACACTGGTCGGGAAGCCGAAATTGATTTGGGGTGTCGCCAACAACCTAGGCACTCCCTACACCAAATGATGTTTTTGAGCCATCAGTGTAAATAAATGTGGCTTCCTTCATTTGTGCACATAGAACAGAAAATGCCCAACGATAAACAAGTGAAGGGGTACCATCCTTGGGAAACTGACAAAGGTCACGGAGCAGGCAGATCCGGGGACGGAGCCAAGGCGGTGCTGTACCCCAAGTTGTCAAGAAGGTTTTAGGAAAGCGGAAGGAAAGAGAATGGAGCAGTTGACGGAAGCGGACTCCCGGTGGTGGTAGGGAGGAGGGGCGGCCTGCATACCCTACATCAAAGGAGGTGTCGAAAAAAATGTCAGGGGCTGGATTAGCAGGCATGGAAGACAGATGGCTTGCATAACGACTCAGAAGGACTGCTCGCCGATTGTACAGCGGAGGTTCAGCAGTCTCAGCATAAAGGCTTTCCACAGGGCTGGTGTAAAAAGCTCCAGACACTAAACGTAATCCACGGTGGTGGATAGAGTCGAGACGCCGAAGAATAGACACCCGAGCAGAGGAGTGGACTATGCTTCCATAGTCCAATTTCGAGCGCACTAAGGCGCGATAGAGGCGGAGAAGGACCACTCTGTCCGCTCCCCAGGAGGTACCATTCAAGACACGGAGGGTGTTGAGGGATAGGAAGATAGGAAACGTGGGAGGACCAGCACAGTTTTCTGTCAAACATAAGACCCAAGAACTTAGCGACGTCCGAAAATGGAAGGTTGACAGGTCCTAGATGTAAGGAGGGTAGAAGAAACTCCATACGTCACTAAAAATTAACACAAACGGTCTTACTGGGAGAAAAACGGAAGCCGGTTTCGATGCTCCAAGAGTGGAGGCGATCGAGACATCCTTGAAGACATCGTTCAAGAAGGCTGGTCCATTGAGAGCTGTAGTAGAGCGCAAAATCGTCCACAAAGAGGGAGCCCGAGACATCAGGAAGGAGACAATCCATAATTGGATTTATGGCAATGGCAAACAGTACAACACTCAGCATGGAGCCCTGGGGTACCCCGTTTTCTTGGGAGAAAGTACGGGAGAGAGTAGTGTTCACCCGCACTAACTGTGCGCTCTGCCATAAATTCGCGAAGAAAAAGGGGCAGCCGACCTCGAAAGCCCCAAGAGAACAGTGTGCGGAGGATGCATGTCCTCCAACAGGTATCGTATGCTCTCTCCAGATCAAAAAATATTGCTACTGTTTGGTGTTTCCGGAGAAAATTGTTCATGATATAAGTGGAGAGAGCAACAAGATGGTCAACTGCAGAACGATGCTTTCGGAATCTGCATTGGGCAGGTGTTAAAAGACTGCGGGACTCCAGCCACCAAGCTAAACAGCAATTCACCATACGCTCCAAAACCTTACATACACTACTCGTGAGAGAAATGGGTCGATAGCTAGAGGGGAGATGTTTGTCCTTTCCAGGTTTCGGAACAGGAACGACGATAGCTTCCCGCCATCGTCTGGGAAAAGTACTGTCGGTCCAAATTCGATTATAAAGGCGAAGGAGGTAACGCAGACTATGGGTTGATAAATTCAGCAACATTTGGACGTGGATACCATCCGGTCCTGGGGCGGAGGAGCGAGAAGAAGAGTGTGCATGTTGGAGTTCCCGCATGGAGAAAACAGTACTGTAGCTTTCGCGATTTTGAGAGGAGAAAGCAAGAGGTCGCACTTCCGCTGCATGTTTCTTCGGGAGAAACGCTGGCAGGTAATTTGAAGAGCTCAAAATCTCAGCAAAGTGCTGACCCAATGAGTTAGAAATTGCGACGGGGGTCCACTAATGTATCATGCATGACAGTGAGCCCAGAGATCGTGGAGAAACTAGGCGCGCCTGAGAACCGTCGAAGCCAACTCCAAACTTCCGAAGAGGGAGTGAAGGTGTTAAATGAGCTAATAAAGAATGTCCAGCTTGCCTTCTTGCTATCGCGGATGACGCGACGGCATCGCGCACGGAACTGCTTATAGCGGATACAGTTGGCTAATGTAGGATGGTGGCGGAAAACGCGAAGAGCACGTTGCCGCTCACATATTGCGTCACGGCACGCCTTGTTCCACCAAGGAACTGGGGGGCGCCGGGGCAATTCGGAGGTGCGTGGTATTGAACATTCCGCAGCTGTAAGAATAACGTTGGTAATATGTGTGACCTCATCGTCGACGCTGGGAAAGTGACGGTCATCAAATGTCGCTAGAGACGAAAAAAGTGTCCAATCGGCTTGGGCAAACTTCCAGCGTCGCGGGCGCATATATGGCAGTTGAGGCTGCAGTCTAAGGACACATGAAAAGTGGTCACTCGAGTGTGTATCATCAAGGGCGAACCATTCGAAGTGCCAAGCTAGCGGAACAGTACCGACCGAAAGGTCCAAATGAGAGAAATTTGTCGTGGAGGCAGACAAAAATGTAGGGACCCCAGTGTTGAGGCAAACTAGATCCACTTGGTGGAAGACGTCTAGCAATAGTGAGCCATGTGGACAAGGATGTGGAGATCCCCAAAGCGGGTGGTTGGCATTGAAGTCCCCAACCAGCAAATAGGGGGGTGGAAGCTGACCAAGAAGATGAAGGAGATCAGCTCGTGCCATTGGTGTGGACGATGGAATGTGTACAGTACAAAGAGAAAAGGTATATCCAGAAAGGGGAAGACGGACAGCGACAGCTTGGAAGAAAGTGTTTAAGTGGATTGGGTGATAATGTAGAGTATCATGGAGAAGTATCATGAGTCCTCCATGGGCTGCAGTGCCTTCAACAGGGGGGAAATCAAATCGGACGGACTGAAAATGGGAGAGAACAAAGCGGTCATGGGGACGCAGCTTTGTTTCCTGAAGACAGAAGATGACCGGCGAGTAGGATTGTAAGACGATCGACAATTCATCCCCATTGGCTCGAATGCCGTGGATATTCCAGTGGATAATGGACATAGGGTGAACAGAAAATGGAGGAATGTGACCAAGGTTGCCGTCAACTCAATGACTGCTCAGAGCTTGTGACCGACAGCATGGAATGGCATTCAGCCGAAGGCAGAAGATCCTGATCCATAGGTTGTTCAGGAGCAGCTCCTGCCACCAGCGATTGGCCGGTTGATCAGCTGCCAGCAGTGCGCCTCGGCGACACAGAAGACGGCCGAGGGCGATTTCCGCCAGGTGGTGCTGTAGATGGGACACGCCTTGGCGGAGAAGGAGATGAACTGGGTTTCTTAGTAGCCTTCTTGGAAATATGATGTTTAGATGGAGGAGGAACCGAAGGTTGTGAAGTTGGGGTACGTAAAAAATCTTCACGAGTATGCTCTTTTTTCGAAGTCTTGGTGTCTGATTTTTGGGCTCGAGATTTAGCAGAATCCGATGAAGGGTGAGCCATAGAGTGGGCATACGAAAGTGGTGAGGTTGAACGGGCGATCTTTGCGCTGGCCGATCTGACGACTGTGGCACTAAAGGTGAGGTCGCAAGTCTGCGTGGCCGCCTCCTTTGTTGGTCGAGGAGAAGCAAGGACAGTGCTGTATTTTCCTGTCTGAGGCACGGTGGGCTGTCAACTGGCGAATAATTTTCGTGCAGCGAAGGTCGACACCTTTTCCTTCACTCTGATTTCTTGGATGAGCTTTTCGTCTTTAAAAACGGGGCAATCTTGAGAGGAAGCAGCATGGTCACCCATACAGTTGATGCAGCGAGGGGATGGAGGTGGACAAGCACCCTCATGGGCATCCTTGCCACACGTAACACATTTGGCCGGATTGGAACAGGACTGGCTGGTGTGACTGAACTGCTGACACCGATAGCAACGCATAGGGTTTGGGACGTAAGTGCGAACGCAAATTATCTCATAGCCTGCTTTGATTTTTGATGGGAGTTGAACTTTGTCAAATGTTAAGAAGACAGTGAGGGTTGGAATGATGTTCGTGTCAACCCTTTTCATAACTCTATGAACAGCCGTTACGCCCTGGTCAGACAGGTAGTGCTGAATTTCTTCGCCAGACAACCCATTGAGGGAGCGTGTATAAACGACTCCACGCGAGGAATTTAAAGTGCGGTGCGCTTCAACCCGGACAGGGAAGGTGTGGAGCAGTGAAGTACATAGCAATTTTTGTGCCTGGAGGGCACTGACTGTTTCTAACAACAAGGTGCCATTCCGTAATCTGGAACAAGACTTTACAGGACCTGCAATTGCGTCGACACCTTTCTGAATAATGAAAAGGTTGACCGTGGAGAAGTCGTGACCTTCGTCAGACCGAGAAACAACAAGGAACTGTGGCAACGATGGAAGAACTGTCTGTGGCTGAGACTCAGTGAACTTACGCTTGTGAGCAGACATAGTGGAAGGTGAGGAAACCATTGCGGAAGAATCCCCATGATTACCGGCGTCTCCGATGGCGCGCTCCTCCCTTGTGGGGGCCCTATCTGAGGGCACTCCCGCCTTAGGTGATTGTTCACACCTCAGGTCACACCTCCCGACAAACGGACGGAGGGACCAATCGGCACTTTCGGAAGGTATCAGCTCGGGTAATCACCCCTCCCTGGGCCTGGCCATTACCAGGAGGTACGTACGTGTCCTACCTGTCTACCCGGGGCGGGGAATTACGCGTTACCCCGTCACCGGCTACGCACAAAAATGCGTGGGTCGGCCTTCAGACACGCACAGGGAGGAAGAAACAGAAAGGGAAAAAGAAAGAAAGGGAAAGGAAAGAAGAGAGGTCTCAAACGCCACAGCGGAGAAAAGGGTAAAGAGAAGAGGTAAGGAAAAGAGAAGGACAAAGGAAGGATGAAGACATACAAGCAGAGTAGGCGAAGAATGTGCGACATTTACGAGCGTCCTTCTCCGGACGTAGGCACAAACCATACTCCCAGAGGGGGAGAAAGGGAAGGAAAGAGCCAGTGGTGAGGGGAGAGGGGGCGAAGATGGGGGGGGATAGGGAAGGATGCGGAAAATGAAGGTAAGCAGCCCGGAAAGGAAGGAGGCCCACATTAGCTCGGGGTCCCGTGCTCGCTACACACGTATCCACAAAAGAGTTGTGGACCCCCTGGGGGGAACTTTCTTTTCATTGACAGCCTCCAATGCTTCCTTATTAGTCTCTGCCTTATGTTTGCATCACATCTTAGGTCTTCTACGAGGGCGAATCAAATATGAATGGGATTTTATTTTTTATTTAAATTCATTTATTGAAAAAACTCAAGGCAATTATAAATTATTTTTCCACAGTCTCCAGCTCTGGAAATGCATTCGTCCCAGGACATGGGCAGCTTTTTGAAGCCCTCTCATAAAAAGAACTAGGTCATGTCACCAGACAGTTGTGCACAAAGTCTTCCACATTCTCGTCATCTTCAATCTACGCCCTCCTAGAGCTTCTTTAAGCGGTCCGAATACATTGAAATCGCAGGGCGATAACTCCAGGCTGTAAGGAGGATGATCAAGTGTAGTCCAGTGCATTTCCTGTAGCTTGGAGACAGAGCTGCAGTATGGGGTCGCGCATTGTTGTGGAGGAGGATGACCTGTCGAATCGATTGATCTCGTCCTTTGCAGCAATATGCAACTTTCACCTTGTTCACAGTAGTCAGCAGCAATGATTGTGCATCGCTCCTGCAAAAAAATCAACCAGCAAAATGCCTCGCTGATTTAAAAAAATGGTTGAAAGAACCTTGCCAGCTGATGGTAGAGTCTTGGATTTCACTGGTGCTGCCTGGCCTTTCCTCCACCACTCCTTACTGGCTTGTTTGGATTCTGGAGTGTAGTGGTGAACCCACGTTTCATCACAGGTGATGATCCAACTCAAAAATGCATCACCTTCTTCTGCAAACCTAGCTGTGGTCGAAAGTTTAGGGACCCCCACCTGGAGCTGTAGGTCATTTGTGACTGCTTGACAGCTCCTGTGACTGATTCCGACTTTGTGCAATTTCTGATACTATCGCCTGTCAATCGTTGTCAATAATGTTTTTAAGCGCACAATTTTTTTTCTCTGTAATATTGGTCCGAGGACAGCGATCGCGTTGCTGATTTTCCACACGTTCTTGTCCTTCCTTGAACTTTTTATGCCAGGCAAACTTGCGCATCCTTGATAATGTTTTACTACCAAACTGTACAGTCAATCTTTGGCAAATTTCCACTGCTGTAACTCCTTCACAAGCAAGAAATTTGATAATTATGCATTGCACAATAGAGGGGGTGCACCTGTTGCTCATAAATCTTGAGCGTTACTGATGAAATGGTGGGAAATATCTAAAAGCACGCTCTTCTCACTTCTAACAGTCCCGCCCAAACATAGCAGAAGAGCGGGGCCAGTTCTACCAATTACTGATGTTCAGAAACAAAAATCCCTTTCATATTTGATCCCCCTCATACCATACTTCCCTTGTATTTGGATTTTGCAACCAGCTCTAGTAATTATCCATTTATCATGATTTTGGCATTCTCTCTTTTTCCTTGCAGTATCATGCTTTAGATCAACATAAGTTGAAACACAAAATATCAAAATATGAGGACTAGCATAGCCAGATTCGAAGGGGGGGGGGGGGGGGGGAGGGAGAGAGAGGGGGAGGGAGAGAGAGAGAGAGAGAGAGAGAGAGAGAGAGAGAGAGAGAGAGAGAGTCATAACCAGTCCAAAAGTGGGAGCAGCCTTGCCTCAAACATGCATAAGAATCATTTTAACAAAAAGGTACCTGCATCCCATTGATTCATAAGGGCTTGCAAAGGTGTACTCACTAGAATGAGCAGGAAAAAATTCATTTTGTGTAACTATTCAGATGGTGAAACCATAAGCTGGAGTACTGACATGTCTGTGGAAATGAATAGTTATCAGCTATTCAAGCACAAGTTACTACAGTGCAGTGCTGCTCAAAACAAAAATTTTAATACAAATATCATTACTCTGTGTACCTAACTACTAGAAGACTAATGGATAATTAAATCAATCTGTAGGGAAGCAAAATTCCACGATCATATTTAGAATCCCTGATCAATATTTTAGTTCCAACACCTGTACAGGAGAAATTTTTAAGCTGAACAATCAACAACTAAAAACGTTTTCAACAGGTTTGAATCAGATAGGGGGAAATTATGGACAGCGATGGGTGAGGTGATCAAGAGGGGTGGCAGAAGCAGGGCCAGTTTAAGGATCTAGTGATGCAAATGGCTGCTTAGAGTGCCAGAGGCATCTGCACTCAAAAATTTGTTGACAAGACGTACCATATTTGTTGTGAAAACCACCTATTCCCACACTAATTACATATAAATTTATTTTTAAATATATTGCCAAAACCCAAGGAAAAGCATGTAATGTTTTAGGGAGGGCATGAAAAGATGTGTTGCTTAGGTGTAAGTGACTGTCAAACTGCAGAAGAGATAATCTGGAAGGAAATCCCAGATCTGAAAGAGGACACTGCGACTACAGAAGAGAATGGCCTGGATTTCAAGGTGAGTGATTAGGCACATTTATCCGGAAAATGGACAGCAGAACAACAGATGATATAAAAGTAAAGAACTATGGGAACCAAAAGAACCATGCTGTTGGAATGAAGGAAAGAAGGTTGGAAGGGACAACAAGGTCATTAGAGACAATACAAATTTAGGATTAGGGAAGACTGGGTAAGGAAATCAGTCATGCTCTTTCAAAGGAACCAACCAAGCATTTGTCTTAAGCGAATTAGGAAAATTCATGTTACATCTAAATCTGGTTGGTCAGATGGGGATTTAAACCATATTGCTCCTGAATGCAAGACCAGTGTGTTGTTACATCAGAACGAAGAAGTGCTTCCATGCAGAAGATAGAACAAAGAGAAGGAATCAGAGAACTAGAAAAAACCGTAGATTCAGCCTGCTCTGGAATAGTAGTAACAAATATGAATAATCAGGAAGGAAGAACTAAGCCTATAACAACATGAACTAGTGGCCAAACTAACCACAATGAAAAAAGAACACAGAGTACTAGTCAGATTAACAATAAATAGATTGAAAATTTGAATGCTGCTAATTGTTTACAATAATCAGGTGTACAGTCAATGAAGCTATATGATAACCACCTTAAGGCAAGAGATTAGCTACCCAGTTTTACAACTTGGCCTATTCTCATGGGTTTTCTATTATTTAGTCACAGGTTTTTGTATCAAGCTCTGATGCACCAGCTATCCAAGTCAGCTGTTCAAGATCGGCCCAGGAACTTTCATGCCCTAAAATTTGTGGCATGAACAGGTGAATGAATTTTTGAATTGCAGCTACACGTTTGCTTTCCAGTTCAAATTTCTGCACAGGGAGTGGCAACTGACCCTTGACATAGACAAATGTAATGTGTTGCGAATACATAGAAAGAAGGATCCTTTATTGTATGATAGCGGAACAAACACTGGTAGCAGTTATATCTGTAAAATATCTGGGAGTACGCATGTGGAACAATTTGAAGTGGAATGATCATACAAAATTAATTGTTGGTAAAGCGGGTGCCAGGTTGAGATTCATTGGGAGAGTCCTTAGAAGAGTGGCGCATTTCGTCACAGGGTGATTTGGTAAGCGTGACAGCGTTATGGAGATGTTTAGCAAACTCAAGTGGCTGACTCTGCAAGAGAGGCGCTCTGTATCGCAGTGTAGCTAGCTGTCCAGGTTTCGAGAGGGTGCGTTTCTGGATGAGGTACCTAATATATTGCTTCCCCCTACTTATACCTCCCGAGGAAATCACAAATGTAAAATTAGAGAGATTCAAGCGCGCACGGAGGCTTTCCGGCAGTCATTCTTCCCACGAACCACACGCGACTAGAACAGGTAAGGGAGGTAATGACAGTGGCACGAAAGTGCCTTCTGCCACACACCGTTGGGTGGCTTGTGGAGTATAGATGTAGATGTAATTATAGAAACATTTTCTTTGGCCATTTGCAACAACTTCTAAGGAATATTGCATAGAGATTTAACTTGTCCGCCTAGAGGTACTTTCATTCAGCCTGCTACAAGTATTTACTTACGTGCTGATACTACGTAACATTTCTTCAGCAGAAACCACAACCCTTCAAAACCCCCATAGTTCAATCAAAGAATGTATAGTTTCTAAAGAAAAAGTTATGTACACAGTAAATGTAAAATAGTTAGCATCATCTTAAATTTTGCATGTCTGGAAATGCTAAAATCTTCTCACCTGTTGTGGGTTCATGCCTGTGAAGCAAAACATGCCAATCTGGTCAGTTATGTGTGACCAGTCCCTGGTGGAGCCTTCCTTCTTCAAGTTGTCCCGCAACTGTGTGCGCACAGAAATGATTCTGTCTGCCATTCCTTTCACGTCCTTCAGCCTTTAAAAATGCCAAAATATTATTTTAAAATGATACACATTTGGTTCTGTATGAAAAAATAATTACATTGAAATGGTACACAAGTCTCTCTTTTCTCTGTTCTGTATTGTTCATCTGTGGGTGGAACAAGATGCTTACGGTTCATAAACTTATTTCAGTATGGTGCAACAGCTTCACAGCAGCCTACATAAACTGCTAAATTACTTAATATTTATTTTGTTTATAGAACTCAAACATATTCATTACAGGAGGCCAATTACAATAAATATACAAAAAATCAACACAGGACAATGTTGTTAAAATCAACAACAACAAAGAACAAGAAGTGGAAGAGCTAGGGATATCTCATCTTTCATGAAACATGAAACAGCAGAAGACACATGAGGAGCACATTTCCCAGCCACAATCTATGAAGAAAACAAAGAGAAAGAGAGAGAGAGAGAGAGAGAGAGAGAGAGAGAGAGAGAGAGAGAGAGAGAAGGGGAGCAAGGGAGTGGCATATGATATTTTGCTTTTTTGATACCAGGACTCTATACTAGCAATTTCTTTCACCCTTCTACTTTGGCTGCTGTTCACTCACATACAAGCTTACCGTAAAACCAAGCCTTCAAATTTCACACAAACAGAAACTATTGAGCCTGCACGTGTGTCATCTCTGTGCAATTTTAATCACTTTTGTGGAACATAATTCTACACATCTGTAAAGTTTGGATTATTTCAGCAGTTTAAGCAGAGTGTTGGAACTTTTAGAACTAATAATGTAAATTCACAAATATTAAAGTGTTTAACAACAGCACTGACACAAACAGGGAGGCAACTGCTTCATCGCATGATCTCAGATTTCCAGGTTGAAACTCCAAGTTTTATTCAATCCTTTTTTTCCTTGCAATGTTTGCAGGAAAGCTTCTGTAAAGTTTGGAAAGTAGGAGACAAGGTACTGGCAGAAGTGAAGCTGTGAGGACGGGGTGTGAGTCGTGCTTGGGTAGCTCAGTTGGTAGAGCACTTGCCCGTGAAAGGCAAAGGTCCCAAGTTCAAGTCTCGGTCCGGCACACAGTTTTAATCTGCCAGGAAGTTTTGTTTCCTAAGCCATTCGCTCCCACTGCGACCCTGTCAGTTGGTCGCCAGATGTTCCATCTTCCATCTGCACCCGCTTCTGCTGTTTTCCCCAGTGGCAGCTGTTTCATAGCGTACCCTAGTAAGTCCTCGCCTGCCAGGCATGCTCCCAGTACCATCGACAGACTGCGTTTGCTGTTTGTGACCATTCTGACTTTCTCCGGCACCTCTGTCATTCTCCTGGTCTTGTGTTTTCTTCCGTTGTTTTTGTAATAGGTCCAAAGCCGGGTTCCACACCGTGCTGAGTTGGTATCCAGCTTCCCGGTTTATCAAGTTCTCTCATCTTGATTTCGATAGATTCAGTTATGACGCTATCCCAAAATTTGGGGGTCTGAGATAAGATCCTGGATTTATCATAATTCATGGTGTGCTCAAGTTCCAAGCAATTTTCTGCTATTGCCAATTTAGTGGCTTGTCATAGCCTGATATGCCTTTGATGCTCTTTACATATTTTGTCAATGGTCCTGATGGTCTGGCGAAAGTAAGACATACCACATTCACATGGTATATGGTAAGTACTAGGTTTTCTCAATACCAGACCATCCTTAAGTATTCCAAGAAGCGCCCTGATCTTGTTTGGTGGGCAGAACACACTCAAGATATTTTGTGTGTGTGTGTGTGTGTGTGTGTGTGTGTGTGTGTGTGTCTATCAACCTGCCAGCGCTTTCGTTTGGTAAGTCACATCATCTTTGTTTTTTGAAATAATACTTATCAATACATAGTGAAAAATTATGAAGCAGTACAATTATTTTAACTTTTTTTCCATTCTCCATGAGTTTTTATGAATGGATCCTTTCAAATATGATGTGGGAATTCCCCCATGCTTGAAGAAGAAGAAGAAGAAATAGTAGTAGTAGTAGTAGTAGTAGTAATGTATGGCTCTATGCTACTGGTGCCTAACTCACATAAACAGATTTCTGTATCATCTAACAAACCCATATTATTTCTGAAAGGAACTATACCTGGGCCGCTGAAACATTGCACTTGACGTTTGCGTATGAAGTTGGCAGCGTAACAGAGTAACAAGTGAAGAACGATAGGCACTAGGCGTTCAGCGTGGGGCGCCAGCCAATCACAGCGCAGTGAGCACTGCTGTTACTCACGTGCTGTGACGTCAAAGTTCCTGCGTTGCCGGCTTCGTTTAGTGAATGTGTATACAACGTGAATTGTATGTTGTTTACCGCGTGTTTTCGTTGTACTGTGTGCTATATCGTTGTGACTTTTGTTACGTTGTGTGTGTACATACTTGGAAAATGCCACTGAAAAGACTTCGTTCACCTAGTGACAATCCTTTGCGTCGAGGGGTGCCGCTAAACAGCCAGGCACTGGAGTTACTATGCAGAACTCTTGAGTTTTACGAGCAGGAGAAAAACTACGTAAGCATTCATGGACAGCCATCAATTCCTGCCGACAAAGTGGTGAAACGTACGTCGAAAACTCTTCGTATTAGTGCAAGAACCGTAGTAAGTAAGGGAGTATTACGACAAAACTTGGAAGATACTGAAGTGAGCCGTAATGATTCCGAGCTGTCTGGATCAAATAATACATTTTTATCAACCCCGGGAAAGAAGAAAAAGCGGCCTAGTCCTATCACAGATTCAGATTCTTTCCAGACTGATGCAATTCGTAGGCATGTTTATGCTTACTACAGCATAAAAGAGTAGCTGACTGTAGCTAAGTTATTAATCTCTTTAAAAGAAAGTGAACTCTTCAGGGGTGGTAAAACATCACTAAGAATTGTGCTAAAAACCATGGGTTTCCATTACAAAACACTAGACGGACGCAAAGTACTGTTAGAGACGGCACATATTGTTACCGCTCGTAGCATTTTCTTGCACAAAATTGTGGGCAGAGACATTCATTCCATAATTTGGCTAGACGAAACGTGGGTTAATGCCGGGGAAGCTGTCAGTAAATGTTGGACGGATAACACACCCAGCAGTAGCGGCCATCAGCCAACGGGAAGAGGAGCTAGATTAATTGTGGTCCATGCAGGCTGCTCCAGTGGTTTTGTCCCTGACGCACTTTTAGTTTTTAGATCAAAAAAGACTGGTGATTACCATGAAGATATGGATCACACACAATTTGTTGAATGGTTCAGGAACCTTTTAAAACAATTTCCTGTCCCTACGACAATTGTAATGGACAATGCTCCATATCATTCGATGATACAGAACAAAGCCCCAACCACAAATGATCAGAAATAAGTTATGGTGCAGTGGTTACAGGCTCGAAATATTGCAGCGGATATGAGTATGACAAAGGTTCTGTTATATTCTCTTGTTAAAGAAAATAAGCCTATGACACCTACATATGTAGTAGACGAAATTGCCAAGGAGCAGGGTCATACTATAATAAGGCTGCCACCATATCACTGCCATTTCAACCCTATTGAGTTAATATGGAGTGATGTAAAAATGTATGTAAGGAACAACAAGTCCTTTACAATAACAGAGGTGGAAAAGCTGTTGCGTGAAGCTCTTGTGACTGTGGATGCAGCCTCATGGAGAAAAAAAGTAGAGCACATCGAGAAGCTTATGCGAGCAGCACAGACAATAGAAGGCATTATCAGTGGCCATGAACAATTAATGATTTGTCTTGCTGATGACGACGATGAAGACGGTTTTGGCGATGAATCGGACAACAGTGATGATGGCGAGCTGGATGGAATTGCGCCATTATCGCTGTAAATTGGTGAGTGAAAAATTACTAATATTGGTTATTTATTGCAATCTCGGTTATTATTTATTTCGTAAACTATGTACATTATTGATTTTAAAGTATCAGTCGTCAGATGCTTGTTTTTTGTATTTCTTTGCTCCGTTATCGAAAGGGTGCGCATTGTTATGCTTTTACATGCATTATTATACGGTTGTTTACTTCCTGACATTGTAGTACAACTAAAAACGAGTTTTTATATACACTGTAATTGCTCAATCGTTTGCATTTACGAGACGGGACGGAAAACTGTATCGTCTGCTGTGTGTATAGAGGCTGCTGTTGCAACATCGCTATTACAGTATAGCCAACCTAACTAGACAAAAAGCGAACTGTCAAGTGCAATGTTTCGCCGGCGGGGGTATAGGGGCACCAACATCTAACAGTATAAAAGCAATGTGAGATGCTATATTTCTGTAGCACTAACTTTGGAGATAATGTCTCCTTTCTACATAAGAATGAATTACTTCAAATAGCTTAAAATCATGCAACTTTCAATCTATGATAACTACCATCCTCTGAAGATTTCATTGAATTGAACCAGCAGCCACTTAAAAGTTAACAGCCATGGCATGTACAATATCATTCTTACAAGCTGCAGAAGGGTATAGTTTGAATTTTAAGATTTAATTCTAGGGAATAGTAACATTTGTTTAGCTATACAATCAAGATCTAAATTAAAATTCAATGTTCAATTACAATTTAACATTAATTTAATAGATGTATCTGGCTAATGGGTTACAAGCTATCTGAAATCTGTTACATTTTATTATGTTTTGGAGATAGAAATACTTCACCATAACCTTCACAAATTTTATACTTTTAAGTGGTGTTTCTCACATTCAGGGTAAATAAGACAGAATTTAACAGAATGAAACCAATTGATGTTACAGTAATTTATTTCCCTCCAAAAGCATTACAAAGTGGAACTGTCATTCCAATCTTAAATCCATCAAAGTGATCTTACCACTTAGCTTTGAGAGTTGGGTCGGACAGAATTTCTGTAACTATGCGAGCACCATTAATGGGTGGATTGGAGTACATTGGCCTTACTAAGATCTTCAGCTGAGACATCGTTGTATCGGCCTCTTGCTTGCTCCCAGCAATAAGTGAAAACGCACCAGCTCTTTCACCTATCAAAACAAAAGTGAATTTTTAATAAAAGGAACCTTGACAATGTTTTCTTTTGTATTATTGCAGTGTCAACTACTAAGAGGCAAAGGTACCTCTAACATAATCATATTGTAGGTTCCATGCAGCAAAGGGAGACCAATCATCGAAATAATATAGGACTATGACTCAAAACTGAGGATTCCAACTGCTTCTACATTATGAGGACATAATTCTCATTTTTGTGAAGTACTTTTAAAAACATCCTCATTCTTCATTAAAGTGTGTCTGGCTGCAGTGTTCCTTTATATATGCACAACTGATATATTTGGCTCAATATTTGAGAATACTGGTTCCCATTTATAAAAAAGCTGGAAAAATTATTTACTTCAGGAAGGTACATTAACAAACAACATATTGTTATTTGTTGGACAGTAGCCATGTGTAAGTGGGGTGAGCTTTGTTTGCTTTTTGTGTGCGTGTGCGCGTGCACGCGTGGGGGGGGGGGGGGGGGTGGTCCTATTTTGGAGGGGACTTTTTATGCTAAAGTTTAAATGTTTAGTAATCTTTTTCATTGTGCCTGTCTCTGCACTAATTTAATTGTTCGTTATTGAATATTTGTTGACAGTAGGAATATTATTACAAAAAGTCAAATGAGATCTTTGAAGTGCAGATCTTACATGCTTTTATTATGCATTATATTTACCATATAATCCCATGTTCTTGGCATATGACTGGGTCAAAATTATTTGATGACCTTCTTGGACAAAGTGCCTTACTGCAAAAGCATCACGAGTTACATCACCTGCCAAAAGTAAGTTAGAAATTAGTGAGAATTTGCAGTTGCAATTAAATTATTACTTATGTGTAGTTGAAAAACTGCTGTATTTACATCATCTGCTCCACCTGTGGTCAAATTTTAAGGCTAGTAAATATATCTCATTCATAACTTTCAATAGACAACGTACATCAATAACATTCACAGATTTAAAAAAAATGACAAATTGAGAAACCACCAATATGTACATAGTGCAAACAGAGAGAGCTTTCCTTGAACACTAATAACTGAATAAAAAGCTGTGCAGGGGACACAAGGTAGTTGATAAACAACACGTGGTTTCGCAAGCTGCTCTGCCTTTGATACTGTAAGACTTATTAGTGAAGGGGCTTCTTCTTTTATCTTAATTCTCCCCCCAACATATTCTCTCTCTCTCTCTCTCTCTCTCTCTCTCTCTCTCTCTCTCTCTCTCTCTCTCTCTCTCTCTCGCACAGGGGGGGGGGGGGGGGGGGTGGGGGATATTTCAACTGGCCTGGGAATGTCCACAGCAACTCTGAGGTAAACCTACTCCTTGCCATGAAAGTCAATAGGACAGAGTGAGTTGCAACAGATTGCTGCAAGAGAGATGGCTTTTTGATCAGTGCACGCAATGAAGATTTGAAACCAGAGGAAACAGTCTAAAATTGAGCCTAGGGATGAGCCATTTCTCACATGTCAAGGCCCATATCTGAAGACCTGGTACAGACTGACCATGTAGTGGCAACTGAAAACACACAGATGACATGCCAGCATATCCAAGGACAGAAAATGGCAGTTATGATGCAGGCAAACGTATCTTTTGATGTGGAAGAAATGACTTATCCAAAGCAGCAAAGAACTTTAAATGCACTACAGTCCATATATTTTTTCAAGCTTCAATAAATACAGATCAGTCATTTTTTTAAAGATATACAAACTTTAAAAAATGATAAAAATATCAAACAGACAAACAAAGATAACTGTACATTTCTTTACAAAGGTATCACTGTACATAATTTTCCTGTGGCTACCCTGTTGCCAAGCACACTACAAAACAGCAGCAGTGACCAAGTAATGTTTTATGTACTTTTTTTCCTTCATTTTTTTTAACTCTACTCTCACCATTTCTCATTCTCCTCTGTTCATCCATTACTAACTGCCCACATCTCTCTCTCATTGCTTTTTTCTTTTTTCTTTTCTTTACTCTATTGGCGAGGCAGCCAACATGCACATCAAACACACTCATTACTCATGACCTTGGCTGTTGCTCTTGAGTGTGGCAGTGAGTATGTCGTGACTCAAGCACATGCAAACACTAGCAAGGTGATTGTCAAAATCTTAGTGGAGGAGATATCAACTAAATGTGATAAATAGCCTGCAAGGAAAATTGCATGCATGGCAAGTAAATGTTTAATGAATACATTATTTCATCATTATAATATTTCCATCTTTCTATTTTTCCTTCTCTCTTGCTCAGAAACATCATAGTATCAGAAAATTAGTTACACAATTCACTTGTTCCACATGTGCCCAAAAGAGGAACTTGTGTCTGCTATAATCATATTCAAGTTATAAAGTCATTTCATGACAGTTCAATGAAGAAACAATACTCTCTATGACATGTAAATGGAAAGATAAAAGTGGCAAGATAAATGAGACATAAAATAGAATCAGTTATGTTAACACAGTAGAAGTTAAAGAAACCCCAATAGTACATGACAGCTGTGTGTCTAGAACGGAAAAAAAAGATTACTTTGAACAATAATTTCAGGATATCAAACTGTATACTACACGAATATTACACAAGTAGACACTATTTACACAGATTCTTTGTGGTTCATTTCTTAAGATACTATTGTCTTCATAAAATAATATACTTGTCCTCCTCATTCTTGGGAATTACCTTTCATTGACATGATCTGGACCAATACCACAGCACTTCTTTGATATAACTAAGCCTGCTCTGCTAAAATTTCTTTCACTTGCAGTGTTATGAGTGGAAATGCATAGGGCTTCCTTTGCCACTTTGGCAGTTTTGGGAAGCCACAAACATAAGCTTTCAACCAAGACAAAACAATCTTCAAGTCATCACCTGCAACATTTAGGTTCGAATATCTCTCTACTTCATCTTTACATCTTTAAGTTGATGAATGCTTGTTCTACCACTTCTTTACAGGAGAGAAGATGGGACACACTCCTTCTTCCACAACTATGCTAACCTTTGATGAACAGTATGATTTTTGTCCCCTCCTTTTCTTTACTAAGGACCACCAGTCCTTTGAAACAAACGAAACAATGAAGCCATCTAATGAGAATCATGTAGCTCATTAATAACCTCCTCTTTATGCAGGTTGTATTGAAATGTCAACTTCATTTGAGCATGAATCTAGTATACTAAATGCCCATAGCACAACAAAAGGAGGGTTGGTGCAGCTTCATCCTCTAGGTCATTTGTGGCTTTCTTAAAAGATGGAATTTAATTATGTCATCCAAAGATGTCATTTCCTCCTTGTTTTTCTCCAACAGCAAATTCTCAAAGTAATTTCATTGCAGATGAAATTAATTCACCATCACACAGATGTCACTCCATCTACCTTCAACATCACCATGCCTCTGAACCTGAACATTTATTTCCTACAGTTCTACACACTATCTGGACAGATTTCTAAATGAAAGGCAATTCTTCACTAACAAACTTTCGATCCAATGTGTGCCTTAATGCTGTGTTTATGTAGTACACTGGCAGACATATGTGGTGTTTAAGAATGTTCTTTATCTATCTTTATCTCAGACATTTTATCATATAACTCTGTAGGTATATTTTCACTTTTTTTAATATCTGGAAACATCATTGCAAGAAACAAATTTTCTTTGTTCACACCTGTCCTCAGAGTCCACAATAACACTGTATGTTGCATTATCATAATATAATCTGTAATAATTGTCAGACCACAGATTGTACATCGTAGCACTATTGTCCTTGTGAATGGCTTCCTATACTTCACGCAACATCTCACTCAATTGGCTATATCTTGTGCTTGTCAGACAATGTTCTTGGAGAGAGTATTCATACAAATCTTGTGAAGTGTTCTAAAAAGTTATATTAACACAGAAATAACAATAACTCATGCTTCACATGAAGCTCAAATCGTCTCCTTGCTCTCGGCTGAATTGACAATATTTATTCCATAGTTGGGCAAGAAATGGTATGGTATGCTGGCGAATGTGAAACAGATGATCTTATACACCTGATGCACCATGAAGAACTATCACTGCATCAAAGAGACTGATTACAAGTCCTGTCCACTCCCAAGACTTGACTAAGGCACTTTGAGATACTGAGTGCTTTCAGGATCCTTGTCTTCAGGGCATCTAGGTGTGGCAACCAGGATAGTTCTAAATCAAATATGAGACCACAAACATCACTTCTAAGTGTTTAAAATTTAGAATGATGGCCTTCATTTATAATAGTAGTAAATTAAAAATATGGTGAGGACAATCACAAAAAAAAAAAACCACACACACACACACACACACACACACACACACACACAAAGATTAAAACCTGTCTTTGAAACCCACTCTTCCATACTCTTAACTCCAAGTTGTGACCAGTAAGATGCTGTGTTTAAAACCAATTGAATGCTGCCATTCCACCTTATGCCTCTTAGTAGTTTTGTGCCTTGACATTAAACCGATGTTTCAGAGTCCAGTGGCATTACTCTAATAATGTACTCAACCACCATGAGATCTTTCCTCCTAGTTTTATATAAAATTTGCATGTCCACTTAAGACAAGCTGCTGTTTGTTGCAAATGGATGTTCTTCTTGTTGTTGTCTTCAGTCCTGAGACTGGTTTGATGCAGCTCTCCACGCTACTCTATCCTGTGCAAGCTGCTTCATCTCCCATTACCTACTGCAACCTACATCCTTCTGAATCTGTTTAGTGTATTCATCTCTTGGTCTCCCTCTACGATTTTTACCCTCCACGCTGCCCTCCAATACTAAATTGGTGATCCCTTCATGCCTCAGAACATGTCCTACCAACCGATCCCTTCTTCTAGTTAAGTTGTGCCACAAACTTCTCTTCTCCCCAATGTTATTCAATACTGCCTCATTAGTTATATGATCTACCCATCTAATCTTCAGCATTCTTCTGTAGTACCACATTTCGAAAGCTTCTATTCTTTTATTGTCCAAACTAGTTATCATCCATGTTTCACTTCCATACATGGCTACGCTCGATACAAATACTTTCAGAAACGACTTCCTGATACTTGAATCTATACTCAATGTTAACAAATTTATCTTCTTCAGAAACGCTTTCCTTGCCATTGCCAGTCTACATTTTATATCCTCTCTACTTCGACCATCATCAGTTATTTTGCTCCCCAAATAGCAAAACTCCTTTACTACTTTAAGTGTCTCATTTCCTAATCTAATTCCTTCAGCATCACCCGACTTAATTCGACTACATTCCATTATCCTCGTTTTGCTTTTGTTGATGTTCATCTTAAACCTTCTTTCATGACACTGTCCATTCCGTTCAGCTGCTCTTCCAAGTCCTTTGTTGTCTGTGACAGGATTACAATGTCATCGGCGAACCTCAAAGTTTTTATTTCTTCTCCATGGATTTTAATACCTACTCTGAACTTTTCTTTTGTTTCGTTTATTGCTTGCTCAATATACAGATTGAATAACATCGGGGATAGGCTACAACCCTGTCCCACTCCCTTCCCAACCACTGCTTCCCTTTCCTGTCCCTCGACTCTTATAACTGGCATTTGCTTTCTGTACAAATTGTAAATAGCCTTTTGCTCCCTGTATTTTACCCCTGCCACCTTCAGAATTTGAAAGAGAGTATTCCAATCAACATTGTCAAAACCTTTCTCTAAGTCTACAAATGCTAGAAACGTAGGTTTGCCTTTCCTTAATCTTTCTTCTAAGATACGTCGTAGGGTCAGTATTGCCTCACGTGTTCCAACATTTCTACGGAATCCAAACTGATCTTCCCCGAGGTCGGCTTCTATCAGTTTTTCCATTCGTCTGTAAAGGATTCGCGTTAGAATTTTGCAGCTGTGGCTTATTAAACTGATAGTTCGGTAATTTTCACATTTGTCAACACCTGCTTTCTTTGGGATTGGAATTATTATATTCTTCTTGAAGTCTGAGGGTATTTCGCCTGTCTCATACATATTGCTCACCAGATGGTAGAGTTTTGTCAGGACAGACTCTCCCAAGGCAGTCAGTAGTTCTGATGGAATGTTGTCTACTCCGGGGGCCTTGTTTCGACTCCGGTCTTTCAGTGCTCTGTCAAACTTTTCACGCAGTATCATATCTCCCATTTCATCTTCATCTACGTCGTCTTCCACTTCCATAATATTGTCCTCAAGTACGTCGCCCTTGTATAGACCCTCTGTATACTCCTTCCACCTTTCTGCTTTCCCTCCTTTGCTTAGAACTGGGTTTCCATCTGAGCTCTTGATATTCATACAAGTGGTTCCCCTTTCTCCAAAGGCCTCTTTAATTTTCCTGTAACCAGTATCTATCTTACCCCTAGTGAGATAAGCCTCTACATCCTTACATTGGTCCTCTAGCCATCCCTGCTTACCCATTGTGCACTTCCTGTCGATCTCATTTTTGAGACATTTGTATTCCTTTTTGCCTGCTTCATTTACTGCATTTTTATATTTTCTCCTTTCATCAATTAAATTCAGTATTCCTTCTGTTGCCCAAGGATTTCTACTAGCCCTCATCTTTTTACCTACTAGGTCCTCTGCTGCCTTCACTACTTCATCTCTCAAAGTTACCCATTCTCCTTCTACTGTATTTCTTTCGCCCATTCCTGTCAATTGTTCCCTTATGCTCTCCCTGAAACTCTGTATAACGTCTGGTTCTTTCAGTTTATCCAGGTCGCATCTCCTTAAATTCCCACCTTTTTGCAATTTCTTCAGTTTTAATCTACAGTTCATAACCGACATATTGTGGTCAGAGTCCACATCTGCCCCTGGAAATGTCCTACAATTTAAAACCTGGTTCCTAAATCTCTGTCTTACCATTATGTAATCTATCTGATACCTTCTAGTAACTCCAAGATTTTTCCATGTATACAACCTTCTTTTACGATTCTTGAACGAAGTGTTAGCTATGATTAACTCATGCCCTGTGCAAAATTCGATCAGGCGGCTTCCTCTTTCATTTCTTAGCCCCAATCCATATTCACCTACTACATTTCCTTCTCTCCCTTTTCTTTCTACCTAATTCCAGTCACCCATGACTATTAAATTTTCGTCTCCCTTCACTATCTGAATAATTTCTTTTATTTCATTATACATTTCTTCAGTTTCTTCGTCATCTGCAGAGCTAGTTGGCATATAAACTTGTACTACTGTAATAGGCGAGGGCTTCGTGTCTATCTTGGCCACAATAATGCGTTCACTATGTTGTTTGTAGTAGCTTACCCGCACCCCTATTTTTTTATTCATTATTAAACCTACTCCTGCATTACCCCTATTTGATTTTGTATTTATAACCCTGTATTCACCTGACCAAAAGTCAGGTTCTTCCTGCCACCGAACGTCACTAATTCCCACTATATCTAACTTTAACCTATCCATTTCCCTTTTTAAATTTTCTAACCTACCTTCCCGATTAAAGGATCTGACATTCCACGCTCCGATCCTTAGAACACCAGTTTTCTTTCTCCTGATAACGACGTCCTCTTGAGTAGTCCCCGCCCGGAGATCCGAATGGGGGACTATTTTACCTCCGGAATGTTTTACCCAAGAGTACGCCATCATCATCTAATCATACAGTAAAGCTGCATGCCCTCGGGAAAAATTACGGCCGTAGTTTCCCCTTGCTTTCAGCCGTTCGCAGTACCAGCGCAGCAAGGCTGTTTTGGTTAGTGTTACAAGGCCAGATCAGTCACTCATCCAGACTGTTGCCCCTGCAACTACTGAAAAGGCTGCCGCCCCTCTTCAGGAACCACATGTTTGTCTGGCCTCTCAACAGATACCCCTCCTTTGTGGTTGCACCTACAGCACAGCTATCTGTATCGCTGAGGCACGCAAGCCTCCCCACCAACGGCAAGGTCCATGGTTCTTTGGGGGGGGGGGGGGGGGGGGGGGCAAATGGATCGTTGTGAATTTAACTGCACTTATTGAATGATCTTTTTTCATACACCACAGAATCCTCAGTAAACCATCTAAGATAGCTGCATCTACCCAGACACTCCACAGACCACCGTAGAGTGCGTGGCGCACGGTACCCTGTACCACTACTTGTCATTTCCTTTCCTATTCCGCTCACAAACACAGCGATGGAAATATGACTGTCCATATGCCTCTGTGTAAGCCCTAATGTCCTGTATCTTATCTTCATGGTCCTTATGTGCAATGTATGTTGGCGGCAGAAGGATCATTCGGCAGTCAGATTCAAATGCTAGTTATCTCAGTTTTCTCAATGGCATTTCTCAAAAAGAATGTTGTCTTCAATCCAGGGATTCTTGTTTCAGTTCCTAAAGCATCTCTGCAACAAATGTTGTTAGAACTTACTGGTAACAAATCGAGCAGCCCACCTCCGAATTGCTTCTATGTCTTCCTTCAATCCGACCTGGTACAGATGCCGAACAACATAGCAGTACTTAAGAACAGGTTGCACCGGCGTCCTATACGTGGTGCCCTTTACATGTGAACCACTCTTTTCTAAAATTCTCCCAATAAATGGAAGTCTACCATTCACCTTCCCTATCACAGTCCTCACTTACTCATTCCTGATCTTCATATTGCTTTTCAGCGTTACGCGTAGATATTTAAACGACTTGACTGTCTCGAGCAGGACACTAGCAACAGTGTATTCGAACATTTCAGATCTGATCTTCCTACCCATCCACATTAACTTACATTTTTCCACATTCAGGGCTAGCTGTCATTTGTCAAGCCAATTGGAAAGTTTAAGTCATCTTGTATTTTCTTACAATCACTCAGCTTCGACACCCTACCATACACCATGGCATCATCAGTGAACAACCACAGATTTCTGCCCACCCTGTCAGCCAAATCATTTATAAGTGTGGAGAACAACAGTGGCCCTATCACACTTCCCTGGGACACTCTTGATGATGTCCTTTTCTGTGATGATTACTCGCCATGAAGGCAGCATACTGGGTTCTATTATTTAAGAAGTCTTTGAGCCATTCACATGTCTGTGAACTTATTCCATATGCTTGTACTTTCATTAACAGCCTGTAATGGGGCACCATGTGGAAGGCTTTCCAGAAATCTAGAAATATGGAATCTTTCCACTGCCCTCCATTCATAGTTCGCAGTGTATCATGTGAAAAAAGGGCAAGCTGAGTTCCGCACGAGCGATGCTTTCTAAAACCATGCTGATTCATGGACATAAGCTTCTCAGTCGCAAGAAAGTTGTTGATATTCAAACTGAGAATATGTTCAAGGATTCTGCAGAAAAAAGAAGTTACAGATATTGGTCTGCAATTTTATGGGTCCATTCTTTTACCCTTCTTATATACTGGAGCCAACCGCGCCTTTTTCCAGTCTCTTAGGATTTTGTGCTACTTACACTGACTACTGTATGCTTATATATGCTAAGAGCAACAGGGATCCTTTCACATTTCCTTTATCATCTCAATTTTGGCATCATTTTTTATGAATACTCTACGTCCAAGACAACAAGCTGGTTTCTTCCAGTCAAGAATCAGTCCGAGCAATCGCACATATTGGAACATATAACAAATCAGGACAGGCATTCTAGCAACATGAAATAACAACACACTTTGCACAACATGTAATCTTGGAACTATTTATAACATCTTCTGTGAGGAGAGGAAGTCAGCTCACACAGGGTGATGCAAAAGGGAGGTGAGGGGGGGATGGGGGTGGAGGGGGTGCATGAGCATTCTGAATAATATTACATAGAACTTCACATACCTGAAGCAAATCCTTGATAAGCCATATCAAAAAATGGAAATAGCTTCTTCTGTTTCACAACATTCGCTATTTCTTTCCACTGTTCAGGTTTTGGGTCTACACCAGTGGGATTGTGAGCACACGCATGGAACAGAATTATCGATTTTTCTGGAATTTTCTAGAAATGAAATATGGCATAACATAACTCAATTATGGACATAATGTGACACATTTAGAGCAATCCTACACTCTTAAATATCTTCCTCTAATATAGCAAACATTAAGTAACACATTTTAAGAAAATTATGTCACATGAATAGGATATTTTGCTCATGTCCAATTAAAATAAATTACGAAAATGATGTTAAATGAAGAGAAAATTTTACTCACTGCTATGTCCTGCAAAGCACCTTGGAAATCAAATCCACAAGTTTTTGGATCATAATAACGGTACTGCTTTACATTAAGGCCAGCATGCTTAAAAATTGGGGTATGGTTACCCCATGATGGGGTTGGCAGGTACACTTCTTTGTTGCCTGGGAAGAACTTTTCAAGAAATGCTGCACCAATACGTAAGGATCCAGTTCCAGAAATTCCCTGCAAGGTAGCATTCTGGAAGGAAGAAAAAAAAAAATGTATGTATGGATGAAACACATTTATCTTACTTTCATTCCAGCTAAATGTTCCACAAAACAATATGAAAGTTCTAGAAACAGTTACCTTTTGCTAGTGTGTGACAAACTTACAGCAAACAAACTGGAATGTATAACAAGTGCTATTACAAATTACACATGCCAAATTTACATCAAAATTTGCTGATACAGTCAAGAGATGACATCTCATGCATAACTGCATAACATGAACATTGCGAAGTATTTTCACATTAAAAAAATGAAGTCAATCTCATGATTGACATTGTCAGTCTGGGGGTGATCTGCAGTGTATGATTAATTGAAGAAAACTTCACAAGCCAGTATCACTAAAAAATCATTTTACTGAATGATCGGTTTGGCAGAACTATGCTGTCATAATTGGATCTTATACACACTAATTTTTTTTAGAACATATTGTCCATCAGCATTCCATGTTGCTTCACATTACATATGTACTTCCCACTACCATGTAGAAAACCACCCACTGGCACGCTTATATTTGACATGCCAACGTGCAATGATCTTCATGGATGTGGGAAGTGCATATGCAATGTGAAGCGGCTTTGAACACTGGTGGACAATATGTTGTAAAAATTTTAATGCATAAGATCCAACAATGGAAGCTAGTTCCATAAAAAATGGCCATCCAGTAAACTGCTTTTCTAGTGATCTTGGTTTGTGAATATTTCTTCAGTTAACACACACATACTATATACAGTTAGGCACAAAAAAGAAATACACTAGCATCTGCACTGTGTGTACATGTTCCACTGTGTGATATCTTACAGAAAATTTGCAAAATTCATACAAACATTTAAAATTTGTCAAAATTGTGCAGGCTGATACGCACAAATTTTAGAGCCAGCTTAATTTCAAAGCTTTTAGCCACGAAACAGTTGTCTCCAACAGAAACATATCCCATGTGAAAGACAAATTACAATGTTTTTTTAATTTAATTTTTATTCTGCTGTCATCAGTTTTTTGGCTGGTTTAATGCAGCATGCCATGACTTCCTCTCCTGTGGTAACTTCATTCCAGACTAGCTTATGCACCCAGTGTCCTAAATGATTCGTTTGATTTCTTCCAATATCTGCCTTCCCTTGTTTTACCCTCTAAGGCTCCGATCTAGTACTATTGGAAGTTATTCCTCATGTCTTAACAAGTCTTACCATCCCTCCCCCTTTTCTAGTCAGTGTTTTTGGTACTTTTTTTTTCTCCTTGCAGATTCAGTAGGAACATTTTGTAATTCATCAGCGCACCTAATTTTCAACATCCTTCTACAGCAATACCTATCAAATGCTGATTTTCTTCTTCGTCAATTTTCCCCACAGTCCACAATTCACTTCCACAACATATAGTGCCCCAAATGTACATTCCCAGAAAGTTCTTCCTCAAAATTTAAGCTGATTTTTTAAACTTGCATGATTCTTCTGGCCTGGTATACCTTATTCATCTGTGGTGGTCTGCTTTTTATGTTCTTTTTGCTTCACATGTCTTATGTTAGTTCCGTAACTTCCTCGTCACAAATTTAGACATATTTATTGCTGATCTCATTTCTGTTAATGCTCATTACTGTCATCTTTCTTCAGTTCACTCTCAATACAAATTCTGTACTCATTACACTTTTCATTCCACTCAACAATTTATGCAATTCTTCCTTACTGTAACTGATGATAGCAATGTCGTCAGCAGATCTTAACATTGACATGCTTTCACCCTGAATTTTAATCTCATTCCTGAAGCTTCCGTTATTTCCATCACTACTTCGGTAACATACAGATTGAACAGCAGGGGTAGAAGCCAATATCTGCTTAACAACCTTTTTAAGTCAAGCACTTTGTTGTTCTTCATTTTCTTGTTTGCATAATATCTTTTTATTTTTTCTCACAATATGAATGTTTTCTTTTCCTCATTAGTAATAACAAACTGGTGCGTTGCTTCAGAAGACAGCAAAGATAGGAATTTAAAATAATCTTTGTAACAAAAGAAATTTCAAGAGAATATTCAATTTTTTTTACGACGTTTGTTTCAATCTTGCTTGAGAGTACTTACATTTTAGATCTCACAAGGACATGTAATTTTTACTGCTGTGTCAACAATGAGTATTTTAAATACTATGTGTGATAAAAATGCAAAAGGAAAAAATTACACATTACGAGTTATAATAGACGCAAGAATATTTTTTTATTTCTATGCATGACTTTTGGCTAGAGTGAGTGTGTAAAATAGCAGAACAATTGAGCACAAGTTGCTGCAAAACATGGTTTGTGTGACTTCAGTATTGGTAAGTTGCATTGTATTTTTCTTGCGTTGTGAGGAAGACCGTTCCTGGTGCCAAATTTAGTTTCAACAAGAATTCATGCTTCAATTCCAGTACTGCAAGTAGTATTTCTCATTACATAAATTTCATGCTGATTCATACTCTGAGTTAGCTGTTGGGCTGCCTCCTAGCATGGTTATTCCAAAATCTACCAAGAGCTAACATGTTCTCTTTTTTTATGCATATCATATTAAGCACCTTTCTCTAGAACTTACACCTATTTTCAACATCTTACACAAACACTTTTTCTAGTTCCACAATTCATATTAATATATCTTTATTTTTCCCAAGTCTTATATCACCCGCTATGAAACCAACATCAGAAATGCCTCTATGGTGCCTTTACCTTTCCAGATGTCAATTACTATCTTTGGGATGGTGTGGATGGTATTTTACCAAAACAAGGATGGTTTGTCTTCAGTCTCATTGATTATACACACCAACTTTAACAGTTGTTTGGTTGCCAATGAAGATTTGCATAATAACTACATGGTAAAGTACTCTTCTCTTTGTCTGCTATAATTTTCCAAAATCTCATTTTGACACCACACACTATTTTGGAAATATGAGGAATGTTGTCGATATGGATATTTCACTCTGGCTTTATTGCTGGCACAGCGCGCTTGCAAATCAATGTGTTACATCAGATCAGTGTTCTTCAGATTGGAGATAGGTACCTCCATCCAGGTCTAAAGAAAAATTCAATATGTTAGCTAAATTTGATAACAGCAACCTATTATGTAATACGCACCAGTCACAAAATAATAGCGACCCCTATATTTCATTGCAAACTTTTTTGAATTTTGCACAGTGTCTTACTTCCATGTAAATATCCCACCAACTATGATCATTAACAAAATGGTGGTCACATCATGAACCTGACACAGCTGTAACTACTGCAAAAAATGATATTTTTTACTGAGTATTTTTTATAAAATCATCTGAGAAAGATTGCAGGGAGTGCACCTAGATTGTGTCATTGCCAACCGGCCAAAAGGTGTCTGCCTCCCCTTCCAAACAAACATATTAACTCCCAGCATTTTGGATGAAAACTGATCACTACACATCGGTCATCATACCCTGTTCAGACGTATCTTACGTCCTAACCAGGCATGGCTGACACTTCTGCCAGCGTCTCTCCCTGTTTCTCAGTTGCCCAGAAACTCACCTGTAAGGAACACAAGAGAGCTTTGTGAACTTTGAAAAGTAGGAAAGGGGTACTGGCAGAAGTGAAGCTGTGAGGGCAGGTCATAAGTTGTGTCCAGATAATTCAGTCTGTCAGAGCACTGAACACAAAAAAGACGAGGTTCTGGGTTCGAGTCCCATTCGGGAACAATTAGAATCTGAAACAAAATTTCAAGATCAGACTAACTGATACCTCAACAGTGAATCATATGTCGCAATCTTTCATGTATTCTAGAAAAATAATGAATTTGTGATACCTCAAATGCATATTTACCTAAAAACTGCAAAGTAACTCCTTAAATAACTAAATGCCAACAGCTTAAATTGTATCTTTTGTTACTGTTTTCCCTTCAGCAGATTTGTTCTTATTCTAACCAGGTCACAAGCATGACACTTCTACCAAACTCACAATCCATGAGACAAACAACATATTAAATCTCTTCTAAATGTGCTTTGCATTAATTGCAAATCAGACAATCTATTGTACTAGATGACGTAGTTTCTCTGGTTCATAAGTGGCATTTTTTACGCAAGTAAAAATGCAACAAGCAACTAAAATCATTCTAAAATGTGTTTTCTCCGTATGACCATCAGACAATTCTGAAGCAGTCACACATTGTTGACAAAAAATTAATTTATTACAGCAAAAATAAAGAATTTCATGTTTCAAAGTACATTGTTTCCTAAATCAAAGATATGCACTGTTAATATAATCATTTGCAAATAAAAATTAATGCTACACTAACATAAAAGCATGGAGAATTAATTAATTACTCACCAAACCATTTTTCACTATTTCACTATTATCTCCCAGTGCCAAGAGTATGGATAGCTTACAATATTCTGGATTTCCAGCAATTGGTGCATATTCTTTGTCCATATTCTTTGCTCTTATTTTGTCTTCTGCCTGTCAAAAAGATAACAGCCTCCATCAACTTTATGAATTACACTGCATCACACACAACAATATATCCATAAATTTTATTTCTGTTCATGAAATGCAAATGCTGCCACTAGTCAAGTTATGTAACTATCTTTCTTTTTGATTATATATAACCAAGGCAATTACCTCTCTAACACTGGGTAGAACAAATGGTTTCCCATTATCATCTCTGTAAGCACCAACACCTAGGTTAATTTTCTTTGGGTTGGTATCTCTCTTATAAGCCTCTGTTACTCCTAGAATAGCATCTGGTGGTCCCATCTCAACATGAGACCACCATGAACTGAAATTTAAAATTAATAATCATAATAAAGAAGTGAACATCTAGAGCACTAAACAAATGTAGTATGAGAAATATTCAAAGGCAATATTAAGAAAAACTGAAATAGAAGACAACAGAAAGATGTACTCACTAGTCTGTATGCACATACACTACAGTTAAAACTGAGCACAGTACCATGACTTAGGCATACTTATAGAGATGGTGCAAATGATCTTAATGTCTCAGCAGCTTACACTAAAAAAATGGGATAGAACAAATCATCTGAAACTTCCTTTGAATGGATTAATATTCACAGCCACAAAACACTGAATTCTAGGTAACAAGATATAGGAACAGGTGTATCAAGGCAGTCTGGTGACATTGCCACTCTCAAGACTTAATATGACAAGCAACACTTTTCAGACTTACGGAAGCAGATCTTTATAACAAATATTATTATTTATTATTATTATTATTTCTATTTTTCTCAGACCTTAGGTCTGGTTAAAAATGGAAAGTGACGCAGACCTTCATGAAGCGTGACTTCCTTTCAACTGTATGGTATATGTTACATTGCATTTAGGAACTTTCGGGTAATTGAACATGTATCAATAATTACAGATTTCTGTAGTTGCATATATACGTTTGGATGTAGCTGTATTGTGTTGATGTACTGGTGGATATTGTGTGGTATGACTCTTGTAGTTGATAGTATAATTGGTATGATGTCAACTTTATCCTGATGCCACATGTCTTTGACTTCCTCAGCCAGTAGGATGTATTTTTCAACTTTTTCTCCTGCTTTCTTCTGTATATTTTTTGTATTGGGTATGGATATTTCGATTAGTTGTGTTAATTTCTTCTTTTTATTGGTGAGTATGATGTCAGGTTTGTTGTGTGGTGTTTTATCTGTTATAATGGTTCTGTTCCAGTATAATTTGTATTCATCATTCTCCAGTACATTTTGTGGTGCATACTTGTATGTGGGAACGTGTTGTTGTATTAGTTTATGTTGTATGGCAAGTTGTTGTTGTATTATTTTTGCTACATTGTCATGTCTTCTGGGGTATTCTATATTTGCTAGTATTGTACATCTGCTTGTGATGTGATCTACTGTTTCTATTTGTTGTTTGCAAAGTCTGCATTTATCTGCTGTGGTTTTGGGATCTTTAATAATATGCTTGCTGTAATATCTGGTGTTTATTGTTTGATCCTGTATTGCAATCATGAATCCTTCCGTCTCACTGTATATATTGCCTTTTCTTAGCCATGTGTTTGATGCGCCTTGATCGATGTGTGGCTGTGTTAGATGATATGGGTGCTTGCCATGTAGTGTTTTCTTTTACCAATTTTCTTTCTTCGTATCTGTTGATGTTATGTGATCTAAAGGGTTGTAGAAGTGGTTATGAAATTGCAGTGCTGTAGCCGATGTATTTATATGAGTGATTGCTTTGTGTATTTTGCTAGTTTATGCTCATTCTAGAAAGAATTTTCTTAAATTGTCTACCTGTCCATAATGTAGATATAATGGAAGGAAACATTCCACGTGGGAAAAATTATATATAAAAATAAAGATGAGGTGACTTACCGAACAAAAGCGCTGGCAGGTCGATAGACACACAAACAAACACAAACATACACACAAAATTCAAGCTTTCGCAACAAACTGTTGCCTCATCAGGAAAGAGGTAAGGAGAGGGGAAGACGAAAGGAAGTGGGTTTTAAGGGAGAGGGTAAGGAGTCATTCCAATCCCGGGAGCGGAAAGACTTACCTTAGGGGAAAAAAGGACAGGTATACACTCGCACACACGCACATATCCATCCACATATACAGACACAAGCAGACATATTTAAAGACAAAGAGTTTGGGCAGAGATGTCAGTCGAGGCAGAAGTGTAGAGGCAAAAAAGTTGTTGAAAGACAGGTGAGGTATGAGTGGCGGCAACTTGAAATTAGCGGAGATTGAGGCCTGGCGGATGACGAGAAGAGAGGGTATACTGAAGGGCAAGTTCCCATCTCCGGAGTTCGGATAGGTTGGTGTTGGTGGGAAGTATCCAGATAACCCGGACGGTGTAACACTGCGCCAAGATGTGCTGGCTGTGCACCAAGGCATGTTTAGCCACAGGGTGATCCTCATTACCAACAAACACTGTCTGCCTGTGTCCATTCATGCGAATGGACAGTTTGTTGCTGGTCATTCCCACATAGAATGCATCACAGTGTAGGCAGGTCAGTTGGTAAATCACGTGGGTGCTTTCACACGTGGCTCTGCCTCTGATCGTGTACACCTTCCGGGTTACAGGACTGGAGTAGGTGGTGGTGGGAGGGTGCATGGGACAGGTTTTGCATCAGGGGCGGTTACAAGGATAGGAGCCAGAGGGTAGGGAAGGTGGTTTGGGGATTTCATAGGGATGAACTAACAGGTTACGAAGGTTAGGTGGACGGCGGAAAGACACTCTTGGCGGAGTGGGGAGGATTTCATGAAGGATGGATATCATTTCAGGGCAGGATTTGAGGAAGTCGTATCCCTGCTGGAGAGCCACATTCAGAGTCTGGTCCAGTCCCGGAACGTATCCTGTCACAAGTGGGGCACTTTTGTGGTTGTTCTGTGGGGGATTCTGGGTTTGAGGGGACGAGGAAGTGGCTCTGGTTATTTGCTTCTGTACCAGGTCGGGAGGGTAGTTGCGGGATGCAAATAACCAGAGCCACTTCCTCGTCCCCTCAAACCCAGAATCCCCAACAGAAGAACCACAAAAGTGCCCCACTTGTGACAGGATACGTTCCGGGACTGGACCAGACTCTGAATGTGGCTCTCCAGCAGGGATACGACTTCCTCAAATCCTGCCCTGAAATGATATCCATCCTTCATGAAATCCTCCCCACTCCGCCAAGAGTGTCTTTCCGCCGTCCACCTAACCTTCGTAACCTGTTAGTTCATCCCTATGAAATCCCCAAACCACCTTCCCTACCCTCTGGCTCCTATCCTTGTAACCGCCCCCGATGCAAAACCTGTCCCATGCACCCTCCCACCACCACCTACTCCAGTCCTGTAACCCGGAAGGTGTACACGATCAGAGGCAGAGCCACGTGTGAAAGCACCCACGTGATTTACCAACTGACCTGCCTACACTGTGATGCATTCTATGTGGGAATGACCAGCAACAAACTGTCCATTCGCATGAATGGACACAGGCAGACAGTGTTTGTTGGTAATGAATATCACCCTGTGGCTAAACATGCCTTGGTGCACAGCCAGCACATCTTGGCACAGTGTTACACCGTCCGGGTTATCTGGATACTTCCCACCAACACCAACCTATCCGAACTCCGGAGATGGGAACTTGCCCTTCAGTATATCCTCTCTTCTCGTCATCCGCCAGGCCTCGATCTCCGCTAATTTCAAGTTGCCGCCACTCATACCTCACCTGTCTTTCAACAACTTTTTTGCCTCTACACTTCTGCCTCGACTGACATCTCTGCCCAAACTCTTTGTCTTTAAATATGTCTGCTTGTGTCTGTATGTGTGGATGGATATGTGCGTGTGTGCGAGTGTATACCTGTCCTTTTTTCCCCTAAGGTAAGTCTTACCGCTCCCGGGATTGGAATGACTCCTTACCCTCTCCCTTAAAACCCACTTCCTTTCGTCTTCCCTCTCCTTACCTCTTTCCTGATGAGGCAACAGTTTGTTGCGAAAGCTTGAATTTTGTGTGTATGTTTGTGTTTGTTTGTGTGTCTATCGACCTACCAGCGCTTTTGTTCGGTAAGTCACCTCATCTTTATTTTTATATATAATTTGTCCATAATGTAGGTTTTTTATGTCGATGAATCCCCCTTCCTCCTTCCTTTCTGCTTAATGTGAATCTTTCTGTTGCTGAATGTATGTGATGTATTCTATATTTGTGGCATTGTGGTCGTGTAAGTGTATTGAGTGCTTCTAGGTCTGTGTTACTCCATTTCATTACTCCAAATGAGTAGGTCAATATTGGTATAGCATAAGTATTAATAATTTTGTCTTGTTTCTTGCTGTCAGTTCTGTTTTCAGTATTTTTGTTAGCCTTTGTCTATATTTTTTTTAGTTCTTTAATATTTTTATTATCTAATCCTATTTTTTGTCTGTATCCTAGATATTTATAGGCATCTGTTTTTTCCATCGCTTCTATGGAGTCACTGTGGTTATTCAATATGTAATCTTCTTGTTTATTATGTTTTCCCTTGACTATGCTATTTTTCTTACATTTGTCTGTTCCAAAAGCCATATTTATATCATTGCTGAATACTTCTGTTATCTTTAGTAATTGGTTGAGTTGTTCATTTGTTGCTGCCAGTAGTTTTAGATCATCCATGAATAGCAAATGTGTGATTTTGTGTGGGTATGTTCCAGTAATATTGTATCCATAATTTGTATTATTTAGCATGTTGGATAGTGGGTTCAGAGCAAGACAGAACCAGAAAGGACTTAATGAGTCTCCTTGGTATATTCCACGCTTAATCTGTATTGGCTGTGATGTGATATTATCTGAATTTATTTGGATATTAAGTGTGGTTTTCCAGTTTTTCATTACTATGTTTAGGAACTGTATCAATTTAGGATCTACTTTGTATATTTCCAATATCTGTAGTAACCATGAGTGGGGTACACTATCAAAAGCTTTTTGGTTATCAATGTAGGCGTAGTGTAGCGACCTTTGTTTAGTTTTAGCTTGATATGTCACCTCTGCATCTATTATCAGTTGCTCTTTACATCCTCATGCTTCTTTGTAACAGCCCTTTTGTTCTGTATTGTATGTGTCATTAATTTCTGTGTAATGACTGAAGTTAACATTTTGTATATTGTTGGTAGGCATGTTATGGGGCGATATTTAACTGGGTTTGCTGTGTCTGATTGATCTTTAGGTTTCAGATAAGTTATTCCATGTGTAAGTGTATCAGGGAATGTGTATGGGTCTGCAATGTAACTGTTAAATAATTTAGTTAGATGTGAATGTGTTGAGGTGAACTACTTTAGCCAGAAATTTGCTATTTTATCTTTTCCAGGGGCTTTCAAATTGTGAGTAGAATTAATTGCTCGGGTGACTTCATGTTGCAAAATTATCACTTCACGCATTTGTGGTATCATCTTGTATGAGTGTTTCTGCTTGTATCCACCGTGCATGCCTGTTATGTTGTACCGGGTTTGACCATATGTTGCTTCAGAAGTGTTCCATGTCTTATGTTTGGTGGATTGTCTATTTTAATGTGTGTGTTATCTATTGTTTGGTAAAATCTCTTTTGGTTTGTGTTGAATGTTTGGTTTTGTTTCCTTCTATTTTCACTTTTTTTGTACCTTCTAAGTCATTTGGCCAATGCTTGTAATTTATGCTTCTTTTCATCTAATTGCTCTATTGCTTCTTGTTGTGAGATTTTACCTAACCTTTTTCGTTTTTTGTCTGACATTTCATTTCTTATAAATTGTGTTAGCTGCCCGATGTCTTTTCTCAGTTTTTCAATTCTGATCTGTAGCCTGTGTTGCCATGCTGGTTTTGTGGGTTTCTTCTGTGTGTTGGTTGGTTCTGATCTCTGCCTAGTGTGTATATTTAATGTAGTGAGTGCTCCTATATAAACCAGTAGTTGTAACTCTTCCAAAGTTGTGTTTTCATTTATTTTGTTGGGTATGATTGTGTTGATAGTTTTTATTGTTGTTTCAACTTGTGGGTTATTTGCCGGTCTATGCAAGAATAGTCTAATGTCTGTATTTGTGTCTTTGTATTCTATATATGTCAACTGAAATTTCTCTTCTATATCTAACATGTGTGTCACTTCATGTTCTATTTGTGATTGTTCTGGTGGCTGTCTTAAGATTTCGTTTTCCTCTGATTGTGTAATTGACGCGTTTTGTTCTTTGTTTGTTTTCTCTGGGATGTTTGAGTCCATTACTGTATTTTCTTCTTCTTCTGATTGCACATAATTTTGTTCCAGTATTTGTTGTACTTGTTGTTTGATGTTTTCTAATTCTGACAGGGGTATCCTGTTATTTTTTATTATTACACGGATCTGATCAGCTAGTCGTCGTTCTGTTAAAAATTTTAATTCCAGGTATCTGGTAATGAATGTTGTGTATACTTGTGATCTGTATCCAGTTGTGTTGGTTCCTAGGTTTGTTGCTTGGTAATAACAGAACATGAGGTGTCGATTAACTTCATCTGACCATCTCATCCTCTGTCTGTTTTCCTTCTAGGGTGGTTGCAGGAAGCATATCCTGCAAAACACCTATATTTGGATTTAAATCATTTTCCAGTTGGCTAGCAGTGTCGTTACCATTGTGGGCGGGCATGGGGTTCAAGCGTCGTCCCCGACCATGACTGCGCTTGTCCGAGGCTTCTTTAGTTCTGTCCTGAACCAAGTAATCACACTGAAAGGGGGGTTATCCCTATTAGTTGTTTGTTCTTTTCGTCGCCTTTTACGACTGGCAGAACATACCGGAGGCCTATTCTTCATTATTGTTCTGGAAGAATGGAGGGATTAAATCCCACTCTTATCACATAATTATTTCTGTCAGCTGCATTACGTCTAAAGTTCCTAACCTAGAAATAAAATGCAACCAATTAAACTTTTTCAGCAGTCCAGGATATCCCTCAAAGAGACATAGAACTGAGTGATTGATGTCATTTTACACATATCCTTTAAAGTTTCCTCATTTTCCCCTCATCATGGTGGGCTTAATCATGCTCAAAACACAAAAACAATAAGTACTGATTGTTGGACTAATAGGGTTGAGGGACAAAGCAGAGATAATCAGTCCCTCAATCCTTCGTGTATCAAGACATATCCTGATGAACCCAATTGTAGCAGAGAATCAAAAAGAAAGAGACACAGAAGCAAACAGAAGTGAGAGGGCTAAAAGGGTGAAAGTGGTAGAGTTGTCCTGCACAGAAAGCAGCTATACGTCCCCAGGATACAACATGAAATGGGAGACATTCTCTGCATCTGACCAGTGCTTCCACACTATTACTGCAAGAAACTAGCAATATGAACAAGTCGTTAAAATATCAGGACAAAACAACAATCACAGTTGTGAAATAAAAGAGAATTTAGACAGTGGGAAGGACAGGAGCCAGGTCAGACCATCAAGCAAGGGCAGCCATGGGCCCACTGGGTCGGCACAGGTGATGACACACTCCTCCAATCCCTCAAGCAGCCAGTGAGGCTAATGTGCCCTGCTTTACAGAGAGCAGAAACCACTTTCATAAGTAAAACATAAAAACCAGATCAATCACTTTGGCATCATCCGCTATCACCAGAAGTAGCATGCCAGCAAGTTTAACATTTCGTTGTAAGGTGGGCAAATTGGGTTAGTCCAGTAGGATGTGGGCCACCGTCAGACAGTGAGGTGAATCTTGTACTGGAGAATGTTGGCATGGGTCAGCAAAGTGCAGCCAATGTGAAGCCAACAGAACAATATACTTCCTGACAGAAGAATGAAGAGAATACTGCCAAAATAATCATGGACCTTTTTATGATTCACAGTTTATTTGGAAAAACCAGGGCACACCAACCCGTGGGGCCTTGTCTCCAATAACTGACAGTACAGGCAACTGAAGGTCCTGTTCCATTACCCACATTTCAAAGGTCGGCATCCTAGTAGGCAACTTTGCCAACCGGTCAGCATGTTCATTCCCTAGGATCCCAATGCAACCTGAGGTCCATACGATGATGACTGAACATCCAGCTTGGTAGAGATCACAAAGGCGACCCTGGATAGTCACAACCAAATGGGGTTGTGAGGGTAGCACTGGTCAACAGCCTTACGACTATTCACTGCTGATTAAGACTGTCTCACCATTGTAGAAATGAATGTGGCAATTGTTGCCAATTCTGCAGCCATTCAGCAATGATCATAATTCACTGAACACAACATGAGTGTAGGCAAAACCAGTTTGTCCTCAACTATTAACCCGCCAGTGTATACCATTTCTAAGCCCAGAAACACGTCAAGGACAGCTAGGAGCAGGCGGTAAACAACCATGATATCAACAGCCTTTCTGTACAAAGCATACATCAAGACAGACTGAGGATGGGGTACACACCATTAGGGCAAATGTGATTGCTTCCTACAAAGAGGCAAAGTGCAGGTAGTTTGAGTTCAGAGGAGAGACACTGTATGTGAAATGCAATCCAGAGTCCAGCCTTGGGCCTCTGTTGAGGTGGGTGGATCTTCCTACCAGGAAAAAGGACATTGTAGTGCACATGCTCAAGGGAGCAGTGAATGTGCATTGCATATTAGTTGATGCCTGATCTGTAGAGGAGGGACCGAGGCCGTCACAAATAGGCTATTCACAGGGCTGGTCTGAAAGGCACCTGTCACAAGTCTGACCCCACAGTGGTGCATGAAAAACAGCATCCACAATGCTGAAGGCAATGCCAAGCCATATGCCAGACTCCCATAATGAAGACAGGACATGATCAGAGCTTTGTAGAGCTGCAAGAGTTTAGAGCGGTATGTACCACAGATTGTGCTGCTGAGGCAGTGAAGAGTATTAACCCTAGCATTACCAAAGTAATTTGTGTTATAAGTAATACCAGTGGGGGCCCATAAAGAAAGTGGCAATTTAATTTGTCATAGTGTGCACATTTATTTACCTCTGGTATCACTGAGAACACTTAGAACTGCATAGACATTATTTCTGTATACTGGATAATAAAAAATTAAGTTATAATAGGAACAGAATCAACAAATCATAAAATTCACTTTGTATAATTTTTCTAGTAACAGTCATAATTGCGTTCTCTTACAAAAAAGAACTAATTTCAGTCCACTTCATGAAGCAAACAGAATTTACTGTCTTGTTCCGAAACACATTTTTCACACAACACTGTCTTCTTGCTTTGTTTTCCACAGACACGTTTGAGGCACTAAGAGTGGTAACAGTTGATTTTCCCAATTTTTTTGTAGTTGATCTTTATAGATGCAGCTTCTTGGTAGCATAGGTGGCACAATCTGTGTGTTCATGGCTCTGCTGTTGGTGGTGAAGGTTCCATAATGCAGCTAAGCTTCCATTGTGCGATGCTTTCCACTACCATTATTACTGGCTTCTGAAGCCTGTACAAAATTCAGGCCTGTCTATCTACACAAGGCCTTATTAGTACAACTGTCTAAGTTATTGTAAAAAACTCTTATGCAATTTAACTGATTCTTTTTGCATTTTGGAAAGGTGAGACAGAAGACTGAATATGTGTTTATTGCTGCTATATCAATGAAGGTGCAGACATCACCTTGTTTCTCTCTTCATGCTGTAATGACCTGCCACCTAGAGTCTATGGTATCTGCATCTCCCTTTGCAGAATTATAAAAAAGATTTACATTAGTCTTTTTTCGAGTCTTTACTAATCATCCTCTTCTTAGTGATAATTGAAAAGCATCAACAGCAGTCACTTTGATTTCTCACAGACTAGAGTTGATGCAAGAGTAACTGTGTCTGACTGCCAGTATATGCAAAGGTGGATGACCATACACTGTGGCCAGTTGTCTTCAGCTCTTCAGGTATCATGGACAACAGGGTGCCAACAAGTGTTAGGTGAAAGTCATTCCACAGAGTCTCAGCAAGCTCCACTGAAGTGTACCACCGATCCGTGGTAACACTGTGGCCTGATTACTCAATGAGTTTTATTAGTCTCTTTACAATATCCATCGGAATTAGAAGGAAGGTCAGCGTTGGCCGCAATGTTGATGGTTTATTGATAGCAAAATGTATTTTCAATCACATAGTTATCTTCAGTGCTGTTGCGTACAAATTAAACTCTTAGGCACTGGGATCAAGTTGTTATCAGTAACCAAAGCTTTTTCTTCTTTTTCACCCTTAAAAGGCACTGAAGTTGGTGATGGTGAGGAGGGTGGTTGGAGAGTGCAGGTACTATTAAATATCCAACTGCTCTAGTGGGCAATGGTTTAAGAAACATTGGGAACCGCTGATTTAGATGTTGTGCATTTCCAGACTTTCCTGTATAGACATCCATGCTGATCACACATGTGGTCTCAGAATCATACAGCATTCTAATTAGAATGTCATATTTTCCAGGTTTTTCTTTACGAAATGCCCTGAATGGGTAGTGAACATGGAAGAAAGACAACTCATCCAATGTGGTGTGTAGACCAGGTATGAAATACAATGGAAATTAAGAATTCCCACTTTTGGAAACTTCCCTCACTGGAGCAAACTTGTGAGTCTGGCGATGAATCTCTCTTGTATTCTGATCATAATACCTCAATATTTTAGTCAGTTCAAAAAACTGGGCCCAACTCATTGATCCATTAGGATACTTGTCAGCCCTGAAGCATACACCATAAATCTTGGACAGGTATCTTATTGTCATGATTTGAACCCATGATTAGCAAGAGCCATACATGACAAAGTAACTCACCATCAGTGAGATGAATATCTGGTCAACAAGCCCCTCCATTTGGATGTAGTTTCATTGGTTTCATAACATAAGGTGTAAAGCAGAGCCTTTTTCAAAGGCTTAGGTTTTCCTTGTTATCTTATCCTTTTTTTGCTGGCTATATTTTGTACAGTACAGAATATCAATACTGGCCAGATGTCTCTGTAACATACTCATGCCCACTTCTGGTAATGAATTTATCATAGTTTGTATCATTAGCACCTGGTGGGTTGAGCTGAACCTCATCCTCATTCTCAGATGATGAATTGGTTCCAATTTCTTTCACATCATCCACTTCACTCTCATAAATCTGATAAAATTATTTGATTGTATAAATAAAAAGATCTACTCACCAAGTGGTGGCAAGCTTTCAGACCCAGTGGTTCCTCCTCCAGGCAGAAGGGTTGAAGGTGAAGGGATCCGCAGTTCTACCCCCTTTCCTAGACCTCTCCAGTCCTTTTCCTTCACCCTTCTTCCTTCCCCGTCAACCTTCCTGCCTGAAGGAGGAGTCACTGGCTCCGAAAGCTTTCCAATCACAACAGTCTTATGTGTGTGTTCTGCCACCGCTTGGTGAGTACATTTTTTTATCCATCCAATTAAATAATTTCATCTAAATCTGATTCGTTCAAGACTTCAAGCACTCAATAGAACTACCACATAAATGTTTTATATTCATGTTACTTGTTCAACACCAGCAGGAATAATGAAAATAAAAATCGTCGATTTCATGAAAATCTGCTTGAAGGATACAATGCAAAAGTTTGTTTTGTTTTAAATATTTAAAACCAAAGTCTCGACCACTGAAAACTTTCCTCGGTAATACCGATGGCGGGGGAGGGGGGCCTTGCCTGCTATGGCCCATGGAGAATAAAATTAAATAAATAAGTTTTAATTAACAAATTCTATTATCACTTAATTGTAAATAATGAGTTAACACACCTACATTGAATCAGTGGTCCTACGAAGCTCTTTTCATTCTGAGCTCACAGTGAGAACGTAAAGATTGCTAGAAATTAGCATCTCCCACCAAGTATGAGGGCCGGCGAAAGATTTTGCCCGAAGCTATACAATCCACATAACTGTCATGTGGTTCATTCTACATGACAATTCTCAGCCACGCTTTGCAGGGGCAATGATGATGCTCCTGCAGCGTTTTCGGTGGGAAGTGTTTGATCATCCACAATACAGCCCGTAATTGGCTACCCCTGAGGTTCATCTCTGCTCAAATGAACCACTGGCTACGAAGACAATATTTTGACACAGACAACGAGCTGCAGTCCAGAGTAGAAAATTATCGAAATGCATTGGCAGCTGTCTTCTACAATGAGGCAATTGAAAAGTTGGTACAACGTACAACAGATGTCTAAGTGAGTGGTGACTGTGTAGCTGGCAGGTGTAGCTAACCCTTGCAAATAAAACACTGTGGTTTACATTTCGTGACCTATCATTCCTTACTTTCCGAATAGCCCTCTTAGTAGTCTCAAGGGAGGGTCCAGACAGTTGGAAAATGATCACCATCACAAAGGTAAGGACTCTCATATGGAAGGAGGGGAGAAGACCTGAACTGCAAATGGAAAGATTAATGGCCAAATAAGATTCATATGCTACACTGAAGTGTGTGGAAAAACAGTATTCAAGAGGCAAAGATCAAGCTCAGCTGGCCAGTTTTCAATAGCTGTATCATTGCCACTGGTCGAAGTTTTACCCCATGGAGTGTTGCAATCATTGAAGCCACACAATATTAGGAAGGGTTGCGAGCTGACAAAGCAGTGCAAAGCATCCTGGCACACTTCAACATCAGGAGGGAGATACACATTACTGACAGTGAATTCCAGAAATGTCCTAAACCAACAGCCAAAGCCTCTAAAGTCGTATCGAGCGGCGCATGTTATCCGTAAACAAAGTCCACAACCTATGTGCAAACACTGCCTGACACAAGGTCAGTACAATTCTAAAAACAGCCCTGATAGCAGCAGAAGGTATGGATCTGCACTGCTGCGAACCAAGTTTTCTGGAGGGTAATGCCAAATCAGGGGAAACATAGAAGAGACATTGTGGCTCAGCCAGGTGACAAAACCACTACAGTTCCACTGGAGAATCGCACTATCAGTACCACGTGGGGGAATGGAGGGACCAAGAGGGAAGGTCACACCTCGGGGCCAATACATATTGGTTCTGAACCCAGGTTTGTGCATATGGGGGACGGGGGTTACAGGACCACAGTAGCCACCAGGGATGCCATCTATGACAAAGGCAAAACAGGCCGAGCTTGGTGGCACAGGGCCCACCAGGCTTATTACCTCCTCCTCAGACAATACCACTGTCAGAGAGGACTTCTTTGCCCCAGATTCTGGGACAGGAGAAGAAATGCTAAGGCCTGCAGCTCGCAGCCTGTGGCCATTTATTCCACTGGCTGGTACCTGGCTGCAGACCAGTAGATTCCTGGGAAGGGAGCATCCCATGGGACCCATTCCTGGCAACAAGCCAGAGGGGGCATTGTGACTGGTGGGGCTTGGGACCTGATGTCCTGAAAGGAGTTGTGGGGAAAGCAATAGGAGAGCAGTGGGTGTAGTTCAGTGTCCTTATGTAGAACACACAAAGGACAACAGTACAGTCAGTACAGAGAATTTAATCATACACATAGCATACATCATGCAACTAAGATGTAGATGAACGGATCTTCGCCTCTTGATATATGATTTTCTTTTCACTTTGGCAGAAATTGCAGTCCAGTGAACAGGGAGTGCTTCTCCCCAAAGATGATACAGACAGGAAGGGTGCGGGGGAGGGGGGGGGGGGCAGGGGGAGGGGGGCGGGCACAAATTGAGTTAATGTGTATCTGAAGTCAGTAGTCCCTACAGATGGGACTGGCATTTCAACATTATATGTATGCAAAACTCATGCATTTGAAGCACCTCATTAGAGGGTGAACATAAGGCTTACATCGCACCAATACACCATCACCTTGAGCTTCTCAGGCAACATGTCATCTTCAAAGACCCAGATGAAGATTCTAGCATTAACCCTATTGTCCTTTGGCATTCACTGATGTATCAGACAAAAATGCACACACCCCTCAATACAAACTGGCACACAAGTCAGTCTGTAAAAGGAGATTATTGTTAAAAACAACACCATGTACCCGACAGCCTGTTATTGGAAATTATAGTAACAGGAATGTAAACCTCACTTGTCACAGGCGAGCAGTGCCAGTGGCTGGGCATGGGAGACAATTTTAATCAGAACAGGGCTGCTTTTCATTTTTTAAATTGTTGCAGCATCTCCAAATCTGTCCTTGAGGTATTCAACGAATAAAAGTGGCTTTGTAATCAATAAGAAAACCCCGACAGTCTTAGAACAAACTACGTATTGGAGGGAGTACTTCTCTCCTTGTCTCTGGGCCCTATATTCCTCCCACAGGGCAGCCAGAGAAGAAAACATTTTGGAGTCATAACTCTCCATTTTGTAATACATCTTACCTTGAGGAGTGACTGCTGAGGCCATGCAGCCAACAGCAGAAGAAAGTTTAATTCACTTCATATGTACGTCTCCCACCATGGTGCGAACCACTATGAACAAGGGCTCTTTCCGCAGGTAGCACCCAGCCCAGCAAGCGTGCCCACGACCCAGTCACAGTGGGCACATACTCCACTGCACATGTGGGGAATTTCCAGCTCAGGCACTGGCAGTGCTATCTCTGTGTGGTCAGAGGACTTCCACCACACATGTACTGACAATCCTGGCCACAACAGAATGGCTACCATGCTGGATTTTGGGCATAGTACCTTCCCATGAAAGTAAAGGAGCAAAGAGAAAGGAACAAAAGGTGGAATATATGCTGCATTGGAGGTGTCCTTGTCGGCATTATACATACTCTAGTAAAATTTGGAAAAAAGTATTAGGTCAAACCAACAATGGGGATCATATGGTGAAGAGTGAAAATTTGTTGAATACCAGAAAGGAAGAAAATGAGTGTCCAAAATCACAAATAAAACCCAAGCACAATCGGCACCAAGAAGACTGCCCAATGGAAAGGCAGAGAGGAAAATAGAATAGTAGCAGGACAGACTTGCCTCTAAGAAGACATCATGCTTGCATACACATCTCATTACGCAATGTGTCCTATGTGACAGGTGTAAGAGTGAGTGTGTGTGCGCACACTTTTACATAACTTACAGATTCTCTGAAGGAGGACTATTTTCAAAATTACATTTAGTGATGTGACCTTCTGCTGTTTAACATATTTCCATTCTGTGAGTAATGATCTGTCCCATACACATGTAACGGGAAAGTTCCAGGAACTAAAATGACCATCCCTGCAGGGGGAAAAAAGGACATTCTTTTCTTGAAAAACTATTGAAAAATTTTAGAGAACCCACATTTGGAACCAACTGCAGAATGATGCAACTGCCATGAAGTTACATCTTGTGTTACAATCGTAAAGACAAGATAAACAAAATCAGGACTCATACAGAAGCACGTAGGCAATCGCTTTCCTTCACTCCACTTATGCATCTGACAAGAAAGAGCATGACTAGGCCATGGTACAATGTAGCCTCCGCCATGCACTGTATGGTGGTTTGCAGAATATGTGAGTAGATGTAGAACTAGAGGGCACTATATGCACCAAACAGGAAGCCCAAACAGTCATGAAGGCAAAGCAAGTGAAAAGCATTTGAGAGTTACAGAAGAAGTGTAAATCTCTTCTCTATGAGCCATGCAACCTCTGTCTCCTCCTCTTAAAAACATCTCAAGAACTTAGAAGCAGGTTGGATACTTCTGACAGAATCTCAAAATTCTTACAACATTCATTGCGTCATTTGATCAAATAGGTAACACATGGACAGCTAAACTAGTCTGTCCTCTTATCAGGATAAGAAACACAACCAATTATAATGCTCTGTATTGAAACCTGTCGAACGGCCAAAATTGATTGGGGAACTTTAAGCAGAAGTCAGAGTCCTGAGCTGCAATAAGGCCACTGCCACCCAGCAGGTGTTGGTCACTGAACTGCATGATCAGCACTGTATGGTCTGACTGAGTACCAGAACCAGGCCACCAGTCCAAAGTCGTGTTATCCATGCATCTTGGCCGACCTACTGTCAGTTAAGCCACACTTTCTGGTCATCAACATGCTACAGACACTTTGACACAACCCAGAAACATTACTGCTCCTATGGAATCAGCAGGGGGAATCTGTATTTAACCACATCTGAACCAGGTTGCCATCGTTCAGCCAGATGGGCAGTAAGTGACACCCAGTCAATGTCTGCCTACACCACTGTCTTAACTCTGCCACCATCAAGTCATTAAGGAGGGTCCTCTGCCTGTCTGCGCAGACGGCTAACAACGCTCCATCAGCCCGCTCCTGCTATTCACCTTCATCCAGACTTCGACTCTGGGCTACGCCATCACTGTGCCACTGCGACAACGCAATCTTCCACAGTAAAGAAGACTTGGGGCTGCTCATGACTGCATTGCAGCTGTCTCCTGCTCACCTCCCATACCAGAGATGCCAGCATAGCACTGTCTCCCAGGCAGAGATCTCCAGGTCAAGCCAGAGAATAAAGCACACACAGAATAATGTCTGAACTTTATGAATTAGTAAAGAAGTAATAAAGAGGAGTTTTATCTTCACCAGGATCTGCCTCTGCTGCTTTCCTAACCATAGACATGTGGGAGATGAATTGTTCACTTCACCACTAACTTCTGTATATTGTCTATCATCCCCAGCCACTCATCTTCCCATTGACATGATTGTGCTCTTCCAGTGAGGAGAGTGTAAGGAGAGAAATATTACACAACAGAATTTTCAGTACATGCTTCCTGGCCAACACATTCTCTTGATTTCCATGTTTCTTGGCACATAGCAGACTTAACTCCTCCACACCCCATCCTTTCATGTGGAACAGATTATCAGGGATGTTCTGGACTGTTATCAGTTGGACACAAGACTTTGTAGATTGAAGGGCACTAAGGAGCTTGAGCAAATAACAGATCCCTCCTCACATATAAGGTATAAGTTTCATCTGCACCAGAACCCTCAAGATCATACATCATAGAACTTGGAAAATTCTGTTTTGAAAAAAGATTTTTGTGACACTTTGGTACCAACAGAGAGCTGCCAGGGCACTATTCTGCTCGCACCTATTTGTGAAAACTGCCACATGGTAAAGCACTCATAAAAATTTTAAAGGACTTTGATTTACAAATAAATTTATGAGTGAAGTCCCTCCAGTACTTCAGCAAAACAAATAGTTTTGGGCATCTGCATGAACTGCTCCAATCCCGGATTGCATTTTGTATTCATTCCACACAATATGCAACCGAAGATTAAAGAGTCACATATCATGATAATGAATGGTTAACAGATGATGATTATTTAATATTCTGAAAGATTTGTATAATATATGAGACTTACATAGTTCACTAAAGCTCAAGTCATAACACCCACATTACACAAAATGAGTGCTCATGATTCCTATATACGTACCATACTGGCACTAGATGATATCCAAAGTTTAAACAGATTGTAAATCACACTCTGGAGAAGAATGCGATGAGTAAGCTTATTAAGGGTAGAAAATACTGTGGTTTACTAACAAATTTTAGAAAATTTTGAGGAAGTAGAAACTGTTGCACCTTTGGTAAAAAAAAAAAAAGGCTGAAATGTTGACACGCAAAATATAGTACATGGTGAGGCAGAAAGGACAGACAAAAATTTTGAACAGATAGTATTCAGGCTCAGTTAATAGAAGTGGGGAGGAATGATGTGATCACATGATTGGTAGGCTCCTGCCATTTTGTTTAGTCAAGGTCATGAAGCCGTAGACTGTGCAACATCGTGAGTTCGCTTACAATGGTTTTGTGCATAATACTGAGTCTATCTTAACTCAGCATGTGTTTCGTCACCATTTCAATCTTGCAAGACATGATAGTGTTCTCACTCCTAACACCATTTCATGTTGTGCTGAATCATTCCATTTATGAGAAACAGCGACGAATAGAAAACTGCCAGGGGCTCCTCGCTCAGTAAGCAATGCAGAAAATGTTGAAAAGAGTTCAGCCAACCATACTCCATAGGCCTAGACAATCTGCTAGGAGACATTCTGCTGAACTAGTCTCAATAATCGTTCAGTAAGGTGTATTTGCATATTGATCTAGGATTTCATCCCTACAAAATAGCCATGGTGCAACAATTGAACTCTACAGATTATGTACAGCGGCTAAATTTTACTTGAGAAATGGAGACCATACTTGAGCAAAATGACAACGTTATTTTGTTTATAAATTATGCTAATTTTCATTTGAAAGGCATGATAAATCAACAGAACTGTCCTTAGTGGGCCAGTGAAAATCCGAAACTAATGCACGAGAGACCATTACATAGTCCCAAGGTGACTGGTGTGCTGCATCTGGTACAGATGTTATTGCTTCATCCTTTTTCCAAGACAATAATGGGAAAACTGTAACTGTAACCTTGGAATGTTATAGACAGATGATCACTGAATTCTTCCTAACTGAACTAAGAAGAAAACTTATTCCCAACCAGCGAGTTTGGTTTTTCAGTAGGATGGGGCCTCAGCTCACACAGCAAGAATATCAATGGAAGCTATTCTGACTGGTTTTCATGGTCATGTCATTTCCTGGTCATGTCATTTCCTGGTTTGGTGGCAGTTGGCCTCTTCATTCCCAGACTTGTCCATATGCAACTACTTTTTGTGGAGTTACCTCAAGTCACATGTATACGAGCATAAACCATGTACACTTGAAGAAATGAAGGACACAATTCATGTGGAAGTCTTCAAATTGACAGAGCGATGTTGGAGAGAGTGGAAGCCAACTTCCAAGAGCGGCTTGAGAAGTAGATTGGTGAAAACGGCCGTCACCTGGAAGATGTTGCTTTCCAGCATTAATTCTGTAAAATTGTAACATTATTTGAGTATTATTCTGTAACTAAATAATTTTCTGAAGCACAGGTAACTACTTTTTAATGTCTGTCCTTTATGCCTCACCCTGTAGAACTTTGTCCGACTATAGAAAGGTTAACGAATGAGACATAACTTCCAGTCATATGTTAGCAACAGAACTTGCTGAGAACGAGAAAATTCTGGTCCTACATACAAATCATTACACTTGTTGACCAGTTTTGTGTCAGAAGGTAGCAGAGAGAAGGCTGAAGTTTTAAATTTCACATGTGGAAAAATCATTCAAACAGAAGGATCCTACAGACATACAATAATTTGACCATTGCACACACTTCTATATGGAGGACATATAAATAGGCATTCCTGGCATTGAGAAGCAACTAAAAATGTTGAAAACAATTACATCAAGTCTAGATGGAACCCAAAATTGGTTTCACACTCTTTGGCATTAGTTCCTTGCTTAGTTGAAATTTATCGCAAATTGCTTTCCCAGAGCTAAGTTCCAAATGACTGAATAAAAGTGCAAGTGTCTCCTGTACTTAAGATGGGTAAAAGAAAGGACCCGCAAAATTGCCAACTAACGTCTTTAACATCGGTTTGCTGCTGAATTCTTTAACACAATCAAAATTCAAACAGGATAAATTTCCTTGAGGTAGGAAAGCTTCCATCTACAAATCAGGAAGGATTTACAAAGCATCGCTCACACAAAATTCAGCTTGTCCTTTTATCACACAATATCCGGCAAAATGCGGATGGAGGACAACAGGCAGATCGCATATTCCTCCATTTACAGAACGCATTTTACATGGTGCCTCATTGCAGACTGTTAAAGGTCCAATAATACAGATTAGATTCCAAGGTATGTGAGTGGATCGAAGACTTCTTAAGTAACAGAACTCTGAACACTGTCCTCATTCAGAGACAAGCGTATCATTAGGACTGCCTGACAGAAGTGTGGTAAAACAACTCTTGTTCTCTATATACATAAATGATCTGACATAGTGTAAGCAGCAATCTGCGACTGTGTGCTGATGATGCTGTAGTGTACAGAAAGTGTCACCATTGTCTGACTAGGAGAACACAGGGTGACTGACATGCTTTCTATTTGGTGTGATGAATGACACTTGATTTAAACAAAGATTTAAATTAATGCTGACGAGTACGAAAAACATCCAAATACAATATTGGTAGTGTGTTGCTTGACACAGCCAGGAAAATTAATTATCTACGTGTAATGTTGTAAAGCAGTATGACACGGAATGAGCACATGTCAGCCATAGGGAAGACAAATGGTAGACTTTTGTTTATTTAGAGAATTTCTGAGTGCTGCTTGAGTGTTTGGTATTTCCATCAGGTAGGATTAAATGAAGACATCGAAGCAATTCAGAGGCGTGCAGCTAGTTTTGCAACCAGCAGGTTTGATCAACATATGAATATTACAAAGATACTTAGTGAACTCAAATGGGAATCTCTGGAGTTCCACAAACTTCTTTCTACAAAACATTAATGACAAAATTTAGGGAATCAGCATTTGCAGCTGACTGCAGAACTATTCTACCAACATACATTTCCCTTAAGACCTGCGAAGATCAGATACATTAGGGCTCATACAGGGGCATGCAGACAGTCTTTTTCCCCTTGCTCAATTTCTGAGTAGAACAAGAAAGGGAATGACAAAGTACCCTTCACCTTGTTGAGTATGTACGTAGATGTAGAGAGACCAGTAGTGCACATGGATTGATATTTTGTAACAGTACTGACCCATGAACCTCACCGAATGTTTTATGGAGACAACTATTTTGAGTGGAACAGGTGGTACCATCAGAATTTATACTTCTTACAAACAGCAATGGTTATAGAAACTAAGTAAATCTGCAATGAATTAAAGAATCTGTAGGACCACCTGAACTTAAAATTTTAGTAGTATTTCTCACTCAAGGAAACAACTGTCAAATTCATAATGGCCTAGTTTTACGAAAATTAACCATGACGGGACAGGAAATAAAGTGACAGACCTGCACAAACATTGAGAACATTTGCGGGTTAGTTTCACCATGTTTACAGTTGGCACATTCCAGACATGTGTGTCACGGCTCGTTGGCACAATAAATCGATTATGAAAGTGTTTCTACTAGTAGAGATTACAATAGATCTTGTGCAAATCGCTCAGACTAATCACAGAAAAATGTGAAAGTTCCATAAGCAATTTTAAGTGTGTGTGATGATAAACAGAGGCAAGTCATGACAAACAGCTTTGGGCTGAGACCCTTTGGATTTAAATTATATAAGACTCTTTCCAATTAAGTGGCACAGAAGGAGGATGGGAATATTAAGATATCATTTATCAGCTGTGCATGTACAAACTAGTAAGAGATGCATAATTAAAGCAACATGCAGTAGTTGGATGACTATCAACTACTGCAGCCAGGAATTTCTGGCATCAGTTGTGACTAAAGCCAAAAAATTATGTCTGTATCACTTTCTCCTATATTCATACAGAAAATAATACAGCCAGTAAATGGCAAAAGTTCACCGAAATGAAGGACCAGATAATATGAAAAACTGGCCTGCTATTTCATTGAAAATGATAATTTTCCTCTCAGTTTCAGAACAAGGATTGCTTAGTGAGTGGGTTTTTTGTATACGATAAGAAGCTATCTTAAAGATAAGAGAGAAAACTCAAGTAAGCATTATGTAATAACAAGATACACAGGTGCAAGGACATAAGTGATCCAAGTTCAATTATTAACAGAAGTAAAATTTCCTGCAATAAACACCCTCTTAGAACTGACAATATCAGAAACTGAGTCCACCTTGACGCAAAACACCTTGTTGTTTGTTTACTTGTTTTATTTTCCCAAACTAGTTTTGGCGACAAATACTACCACCATCAGTGGATTTTTAAAATCTAAAACATGCAGAAAATAGCATAGTTATACAAACACAGTGACACAGTATTACATTTTTACTATTTGTTTTTGAAATATAATTTTCTATGGATACTTTAATGTTACCTTATTTATTGCATGTTATAGCATGTTTTTGAGAATTATTGTCACTGCTTCTGACATTTTTCTGTGCTTTTTTTTCTGTTGCAGTTTTTTCTTAGCAAACATCTGCAACTATGTGAGTGGCTGTTAGTAAACAAAATACTAGAGGGTGAACTTCGTAAGTTACTGTCTTAGAACTGAAACACCAAAAATTTCAACACAAAGAAGTGTTTTGCTGGTTCACATGTATTAAGTGTCCTAGGTGAAACTGAGCTATCCAACAGTCCTAATAAACCCACTTCAACATTTTATCTTATAATGAAAATACAAAAAGCTTTTAGTTTAAGCTAAGTTCTCCCTTCCCAATGATATATAGTTGACACAACTGAACAGTTTCTTGAATAGGTGGCCTATGTCCTCTAAAATGTCACTAAAATTAAAATGGCAGGTATTTGTGACATCATATGAACTAGGTAACGAAAAATAAAAGGATGTAGCAGTTAGGTAGAAGCAATAGCCTGCTAATAGTCTTCTGCCTTGGGGGTACGATGTGCTATTAGTGGAAAAATCAACAGCATAGGATGGAGAAGGTAATGGAAATTAAGGACAAAAATGTGTGATCACAGGATAAACCATTTAATAGCAGACTGGAAGAAAAAGCGTAAAAGTAAATGAAATACTGACAGGTCAGGAATGTATGGAATATGTTGGAAATTTTGTGAGGCAGGGACCATGGAGCAATATAAAAGAACCACAGTATGGAATACAACAAAGGAAATAAGGCTCGGCATGAGAGAGAGAGAGAGAGAGAGAGAGAGAGAGAGAGAGAGAGAGAGAGAGAATAGCCATCAATAATAAGGAATGAATTGAAGTCACTGGTAAATGTCACAAGGGGACCTTATGGCCTGACCCTCTGATTTTCTCCAAAGTTATAAGATTTGAAGATTGGTGATCACACATCAATTACCTAATGCAGTACAGTGTATTTATCAAAAACACTTTTAAAAATTACCTTTGAAGATCAGATCCAAGTGCAATATACTCAATAGTAGGCAAGAGTGTTATGTAACAGGAATTTAACTATAATGTAGTTAGTAGTGTTAATTTTTCTACTTTTATTTAAAGTCCATGTTTATTAACACACATAATTCTTACTTAACAAATACTGAATTCTATTTTTTAATATATTTTATTTGTATTAGTAGTGGCATGAAAATGAAAGTAGCCTATTGAGAGGAAATTAAAATTTGTTATGAAAACGTGAAACATCAAACAAAAATAAAGTATAATTTTATTTCTGAAGACTGAAAAGCATTATTGAGGACATAATTTTTATTCATTTAACAAAAATGTATTTAACATGACTTACCAAATATTAATTTATTTTAATATGATCAATAATAAATAGTGAAATGTTTTAACTTAAAAAAATGATACGATATTTGTTAATTAACATTTCCATTTGTTCATAAATGATGTTGTAGTGGTCTTCAGTCCTGAGACCGGTTTGATGCAGCTCTCCATGCTACTTTATCCCGTGCAAGCTGCTTCATCTCCCAGTACCTACTGCAACCTACATCCTTCTGAATCTGCTTAGTGTATTCATCTCTTTGTCTCCTACGATTTTTACCCTCCACGCTGCCCTCCAATACTAAATTGGTGATCCCTTCATGCCTCAGAACATGTCCTACCAACCGATCCCTTCTTCTAGTCAAGTTGTGCCACAAACTTCTCTACTCCTCAATCCTATTCAATACCGCCTCATTAGTTATGTGATCTACCCATCTAATCTTCAGCATTCTTCTGGAGCACCATATTTCAAAAGCTTCTATTCTCTTCTTGCCCAAACTATTTATCGTCCATGTTTCACTTCCATACATGGCTACGCTCCATACAAATACACTCCTGGAAATGGAAAAAAGAACACATTGACACCGGTGTGTCAGACCCACCATACTTGCTCCGGACACTGCGAGAGGGCTGTACAAGCAATGATCACACGCACGGCACAGCGGACACACCAGGAACCGCGGTGTTGGCCGTCGAATGGCGCTAGCTGTGCAGCATTTGTGCACCGCCGCCGTCAGTGTCAGCCAGTTTGCCGTGGCATACGGAGCTCCATCGCAGTCTTTAACACTGGTAGCATGCCGCGACAGCGTGGACGTGAACCGTATGTGCAGTTGACGGACTTTGAGCGAGGGCGTATAGTGGGCATGCGGGAGGCCGGGTGGACGAACCGCCGAATTGCTCAACACGTGGGGCGTGAGGTCTCCACAGTACATCGATGTTGTCGCCAGTGGTCGGCGGAAGGTGCACGTGCCCGTCGACCTGGGACCGGACTGCAGCGACGCACGGATGCACGCCAAGACCGTAGGATCCTACGCAGTGCCGTAGGGGACCGCACCGCCATTTCCCAGCAAATTAGGGACACTGTTGCTCCTGGGGTATCGGCGAGGACCATTCGCAACCGTCTCCATGAAGCTGGGCTACGGTCCCGCACACCGTTAGGCCGTCTTCCGCTCACGCCCCAACATCGTGCAGCCCGCCTCCAGTGGTGTCGCGACAGGCGTGAATGGAGGGACGAATGGAGACGTGTCATCTTCAGCGATGAGAGTCGCTTCTGCCTTGGTGCCAATGATGGTCGTATGCGTGTTTGGCGCCGTGCAGGTGAGCGCCACAATCAGGACTGCATACGACCGAGGCACACAGGGCCAACACCCGGCATCATGGTGTGGGGAGCGATCTCCTACACTGGCCGTACACCACTGGTGATCGTCAAGGGGACACTGAATAGTGCACGGTACATCCAAATCGTCATCGAACCCATCGTTCTACCATTCCTAGACCGGTAAGGAAACTTGCTGTTCCAACAGGACAATGCACTCCGCATGTATCCCGTGCCACCCAACGTGCTCTAGAAGGTGTAAGTCAACTACCCTGGCCAGCAAGATCTCCGGATCTGTCCCCCATTGAGCATGTTTGGGACTGGATGAAGCGTCGTCTCACGCGGTCTGCACGTCCAGCACGAACGCTGGTCCAACTGAGGTGCCAGGTGGAAATGGCATGGCAAGCCGTTCCACAGGACTACATCCAGCATCTCTACGATCGTCTCCATGGGAGAATAGCAGCCTGCATTGCTGCGAAAGGTGGATATACACTGTACTAGTGCCGACATTGTGCATGCTCTGTTGCCTGTGTCTATGTGCCTGTGGTTCTGTCAGTGTGATCATGTGATGTATCTCACCCCAGGAATGTGTCAATAAAGTTTCCCCTTCCTGGGACAATGAATTCACGGTGTTCTTATTTCAATTTCCAGGAGTGTACTTTCAGAAACGACTTCCTGATACTTAAATCTATACTCAACGTTAACAAATTTATCTTCTTCAGAAACGCTTTCCTTGCCATTGCCAGTCTACATTTTATATCCCCTCTACTTTGACCATCATCAGTTATTTTGCTCCCCAAATAGCAAAACTCCTTTACTACTTTAAGTGTCTCATTTCCTAATCTAATACCCTCAACATCACCCGACTTAATTCAACTACATTCCATTATTCTCATTTTGCTTTTGTTGATGTTCATCTTATATCCTCCTTTCAAGACACTGTCCATTCCGTTCAACTGCTCTTCCAAGTCCTTTGCTGTCTCTGACAGAATTACAATGTCATCGGCGAACCTCAAAGTTTTTATTTCTTCCCCATGGCTTAATACCTACTCCGAATTTCTCCTTTGTTTCCTTTATTGTTTGCTCAATATACAGATTGAATAACATCGGGAATAGGCTACAACCCTGTCTCACTCCCTTCCCAACCACTGCTTCCCTTTCATGCCCCTCGACTCATAACTGCCATCTGGTTTCTGTACAAATTGTAAATAGCCTTTCGCTCCCTGTATTTTACCCCTGCCACCTTCAGAATTTGAAAGAGAGTATTCCAGTGAACACTATCAAAAGCTTTCTCTAAGCCTACAAATGCTAGAAACATAGGTTTGCCTTTCCTTAATCTATTTTCTAAGATAAGTCGTACGGTTAGTATTGCCTCACATGTTCCAATATTTCTACCGAATCCAAACTGATCTTCCCCAAGATCGGCTTCTACCAGTTTTTCCATTTGTCTGTAAAGAATTCGCGTTAGTATTTTGCAGCCGTGACTTATTAAACTGATAGTTCAGTAATTTTCACATCTGTCAGCACCTGCTTTCTTTGGGATTGGAATTATTATAGTCTTCTTGAAGTCTGAGGGCATTTCGCCTGTCTCATACAGCTTGCTCACCAGATGGTAGAGTTTTGTCAGGACTGGCTCTCCCAAGGCTGTCAGTAGTTCTAATGGAATGTTGTCTACTCCCGGGGCCATGTTTCGACTCAGGTCTTTTACTGCTCTGTCAAACTCTTCATGCAGTATCGTATCTCCCATTTCATCTTCATCTACATTCTCTTCGATTTCCATAATATTGTCCTCAAGTACATCGCCCTTGTATAGACCCTCTATAAACTCCTTCCACCTTTCTGCTTTCCCTTCTTTGCTTAGAACTGGGTTTCCATCTGAGCTCTTGATATTCATACAAGTGGCTCTCTTTTCTCCAAAGGTCTCTCTAATTTTCCTGTAGGCAGTATCCATTTTACCCCTAGTGAGATAAGCCTCTACATCCTTACATTTGTCCTCTAGCCATCCCTGCTTAACCATTTTGCACTTCCTGTCGATCTCATTTTTGAGACATTTGTATTCCTTTTTGCCTGTTTCATTTACTGCATTTTTATATTTTCTCCTTTCATCAATTAAATTCAATATTTCTTCTGTTATCCGAGGATTTCTACTAGCCCTCGTCTTTTTGAGTACTTGATCCTCTGCTGCCTTTACTACTTCATCTCTCAAAGCTACCCATTCTTCTTCTACTGTACTTTGTTCCCCCATTCCTGTCAATTGTCCCCTTATGCTCTCCCTGAAACACTGCTAGTCAGTTTATCCAGGTCCCATAATTCCCACCTTTTTGCAGTTTCTTCAGTTTTAATCTACAGTTCATAACCAACATATTGTGGTCAGAGTCCACATCTGCCCCTGGAAATATCTTACAATTTAAAACATGGTTCCTAAATCTCTGTCTTACCATTATATGATCTATCTGAAACCTGTCAGTATCTCCAGGCTTCTGCCATGTATACAACTTTCTTTTATGATTCTTGAACCAAGTGTTAGCTATGATTAAGTTGTGCTCTGTGCAAAATTCTATCATGCGGCTTCCTCTTTCATTTCTTATCCCCAATTCATAGTCACCTACTACCGTTTCCTTCTCTCCCTTTTCCTACTACCGAATTCCAGTCACCCAAGAGTATTAAATTTTTGTCTCCCTTCACTATCTGAATAATTTCTTTTATTTCATCATCATACATTTCAATTTCTTCGTCATCTGCAGAGCTTTTTAGCATATAAACTTGTACTATTGTTGTAGGTGTGGGCTTCGTATCTATCTTGGCCACAATAATGCGTTCACTAAGCTGTTTGTAGCAGCTTACCCACACTCCAATTTTTTTTATTCATTATTAAACCGACTCCTGCATTACCCCTATTTGATTTTGTATTTAAAACCCTGTATTCACCTGACCAAAAGTCTTGTTCCTCCAGCCAGCGAACTTCACTAATTCCTACTATATCTAACTTTAACCTATTCATTTCCCTTTTTAAATTTTCTAACCTACCTGCTTGATTAAGGGATCTGACATTCCAAGCTCCAATCTGTAGAACGCTAGTTTTCTTTCTCCTGATAACGGCATCCACCTGAGTACTCCCCGCCCAGAGATCTGAATGGGGGACTATTTTATCTCCGGAATATTTTAACCAATCATGCCCATAATAAGGATGAAACAGAACTCAGCAAGTTGGGTTTATTGTAACTTATGGGTACAGTGAGATCATCTGGCAACTACACTCATCAAATGTGGGAAAATTCCAAAGGCAATAGCCTATAATCATGTTACTTAGCAGTGAGAAAACAAATATTCCACTGTCTCTTATGATGCTTATGTTTTGATGATGTGTGAGAGAGAAACATGAGAACCAAAACTGGTAAGTTAGCTTCCATATAAACAGCATTTGATATGATAGGACATAATTTCCAGAAATAGTTCTCATGAAGTGATTATGTTACTGTGGTCAACAACTGTTAGCATTTAGGGGTACAATAACAGTCCTTTTCAGCAGCTCATACTTATCAAACCTAAGTACAACCTGAAAGTATTTGCAGCTCATGCTAAAACAGTATATACAAAAATTTAGAAAATTATTCTGGTTTGCTGTCTGATGGACCTTCTAAACAAAGCAATACCCCATATGATTTAATAACAAGAATATTGGAGAAAATTGTGGGAGCTAACAGAAATGGTTTTCAGCATATTCCCTTACAGAAAGCCTCAAATCAATGATCTAATTGATGTGGGAGCACTTAAAGAAAAAACAGGAAATACCTTTAGAGTTTCTTTCAAAAGGACAAGACCCTTATTTCATACTGTCTCAAGGAGACTAAAGCTGTCAATATCTGCACTCCACCATGATGATTATGTAGACAGTCATACAGGGGATGCAAAAATATCTGAGATTATAATATTTTACAGCGTGATAAAGGCTGGCCAGCTGTCACAAAAAATGTCAAGACTAAATGCAGCAAGTCCCTGGCCAATGGTAGTGTTCTACGATCCACTAAATTTAGTTGTAATAAATGCACTTTGTATTTATAAAACAAATAAAAATTAAGATAAAGCAGTGAAGAGAAATGAATTCCTAACAAATCTCATATGGGAACTTATAAATCCCCTAACAGAAAGGAGATGCAAGCACTGCATGTTCCTTAGGAGATCAGGATGTGTGGTCTTTCATTGCTTAGAATGGAACAGACTAAACTAGCCACAAGAGGGGGGAGAGGGTGAAAGAGGAACATGTTAAGAGTGTTGTAGATCAAGGGGCAAATCAGCTGGGAAGTGGTGTACCAGACGCGATAAATGTACCCACACTGGTCATTTGAAGGAGGTTTGTATCAATTGTTTGGACAGTCAGACTGAATTAACACTTCTGTCAAACACTAATTTTGAAAATACTGATATAATTGCTGTATTAGTGAGGTTAGTATTCATTTTTACTGTAATACAGGCCCACTTTTTTTTTGTCCATTACAATAGGTTTTGCATGGATATTAGTATAAATACAGTGGATTCAAGCTGAGTTGAGTAAAGTAATTAACTGAATCCTCTGAAGTACTATGTATGTGGTATTTTGTTTCGTCATTAACAATGAAAACAATTCTGGGTGGCATCTGTCACAAATAGAACCAATAATGTAACAGAGCTTCACGTGACTACGGCAGGGTTAAAGAAACCTACAGAGAAATGAGAAGCAGCTGCATGAATATCAATAGCTCACATGACAAGCCAATATTGTCTCAATCACATCAAATGACGAGCTGCAGTCACTCAAAGCCGCTATGGCATTTAAATCTTATGATGAGCTTAGCTCGCAAATATGCAGTTCACTGTATGAATACATGGAGTTCAATTTCTAGCTATAAGATTGCTCCCAAATTTATTTATGCTGAAATCAGCACACCCACCTGTGTCACATGGTAGATTACATTAATAAACAACCAATACAGAAATGAGAGTAGTTCATTGTGATGAGGATTGTTTACAGACTCTCGCTGATAGTGTTTCAACAGTGATGCGGAAGTAAGTGATTCGTAAAAATAAACACGGTATTTAGCTACACTTGGTTGTAGCTAAATACATACTGTGTGTGTGTGTGTGTGTGTGTGTGTGTGTGTACATAACTTAATAATGCACGTTATAAGAAGCAATCTGATGTGGATACCACAAGGCAGTGCCCTCACCAGCAATGCATCTAGCTACACTTGGTCCACAACATAATGTTCTTGTAACACCTCCATCTGATGATGAGCCTGCAGTGGCTCTAAAACATGTTTATGGTTGAATAAATCATAAAAAAGTGATTGGTTGCATATTTATTACCAGATAAATGCCAGTTTAAATCACAGTTGCAGTTCATCATCCACAATGGATATACTGAAATAAGTGATGTGTATTTCAGTGATTCAAATTCTGAGGAACCAGAATCAGTAGTTAAATGTGCCCATCAATATCAGAAGGGAGTGGATGGCGTACATTTTTCAAGACCAGATAATAGCTCCCTTTCCTAACATGAAACACCCTGTGAAGGAGTACAGCAAGATAGTTTATCTTACTGATCTACATATTTTCCAATTTCTTCATTGTTTATCACACGCTCAGTGGAAATAAAAAACAGCTACACTGACTTCAGAATCAATACTACACAGCAAATGCTAGAGTGCAGAAGTACCTGAGTATTCTGACTGCAGACAAGTATCAGCAAGAACTATTCTATGAGGTTTCATAAAACCTAAGTTGACTTCCCTCCCACATAGAAGAAAAAAATTTCACAAAAAATTGTATTTTATGCTATGCAAGACAAAAAATAAGTGAAACTGTATATGGATTAGCAAAAAGTGTGTGGTGTTATACATTTAGAAGGCCGTTTTCAGGTCTACCCAACCCACCACCACAATAGACATGTAAATCAAGCATACTAGCAGATACCCGTTAAATCTGATTAGATGACAAAAGTAGGGTATTTAAATATGATGCCATGGGCAAAAAAAGCTGAGAGCTGGGAGGAATATATACAAGGGCTATACAAAGGAAATTAACTTTAGAGATTACTGTGGCGAGGGAAGAGGAATTAAAGAGGAGATTTGATACTGCAAGAAAAATTTGATAAAGCTTTGAAAGACCAAAGCAAAGACACCAGGAGTAGACAAAATTCAGTCAGAATTATGTAAATCCTTGAGAGAACCAATCTTAACAAAAATGGAATATATATTAGACAAGTGAAAAACAACTTCGAGAAGAATGTTAATTCCAATTTCAAAGAAAACAGGCACTGATATGTAAATATTTTTAAGTTGTCAGTTTATTAACTAATGGTTTCAAAATAGATACATAAATTACTGATATTTATAAGAAGAGGACTGCTTGAAGTCTAGCTCACAGATAATTTGGGTTTCAGAAAAAAAAATTTTTTTCAAGTAACACAGACAGTAATATTGACCTCACTAATTACCATAGAAGACAGCCTGATGAAAGGGAAACCTATTTCCAGCATTCATAGATTCACGTGGGGCATTTGCTCTTTGAAATTGTTAATGTAGTAGAACTTAAATAAAGGAAGTGAAATGCCTAACTCTTACAGAAAGGTGAACGCTGATACAAGGGTGGAAGTGCATGAAAGGGAAACTAGTTAACGACAATAGTAGCCTGTCCTATTTCCTCGTCTATACAGATCAAGAAGTAAAGGAAACCTAAGAGCAATTTGTAAAAAAAAAAATTTTAATGTCAGAAAAAATTGCAGTCTGTCAATGGCACTGCAAGTCCGTCGCAGATGCCAACAGTCTTTGAAGACTGATTAAATGGAATGGATCATGTCTTGAAAAGACGTAACAATATGAATGTCAACAAAAGTAAACAAGGGTTTATAGTCTAATTTTATCAGGTGATATTGAGGGAATTGTATTATAAAATAAGATACTGAAACTAGATGAGTTTTGATATTTTACAGTACTGGCCGAAGTAGAGAGGATATAAAATGCAGACTATAGGAAGTAGAGGTTTTCTGGAAAAGAAAAATATGAAAATATCAAATATAAAATTAAATGTTTGGATATCTTTTCTAAAATCATTTGTTTGGAGTGTAGCTTTGTACAGAAGTGAAATGTGGACAAATATTAGTGCAGACAAGAAAAGAACAGAAGCTTTTCAAATGTGGAGCTGAAGAAGAATGCTAGAAATTAGCTGGGGAGATTAGGTGAGAAATAGAGAGATACGGAACTGAATGGGAGGAGGGAGGGATGGATGGAATAAATTTATGGAAGAAGTTGACTAGCAGAACATTCTGTGGTTCAAGAAATCTTCAATTTTGTAATTGAGGGAAGTGTGTGGATGAAAACTGTACAGGGAGATCAAAAGCTGAACTATAATAAGCACGTTCAGATGGATGTAGGTTGCAGTAGTTATGGAGATATGAAGAGGCTTGCACAAGCTAAAACAGTATTTAGAGCAGCATCAAACCAGTCTGTCCATACAAAAAATATAATAAATACACACACACACACACACACACACACACACACTGAAGAAATTACTGATAAATGCCTTAAATTTGTAGAGAAAGATTTGAGAACAACAGATGCGAATTCTTGTTTGTTTATGTTTACGACCACATACCAGTCAAGTACTACCACTAGCACAATATATCTTTGTGAAACATGAATTTTTTGGCACAGTAGTGAATTTTTTTTACCCAAACAGTTATTTTTTTGTGACACACAAGGTAGAAGCAGTTACAGTGTTGCTGCCTGTAAAAATCTTTAATAATTAAAACAAACAGAAAGTAGTGTTAACTGCCCCCCACAGACACAAGAGGTGCACTTTTCACTTCATGAGCTTGTAAAGGCACAACTGCAACCAGCACTGTGCCATTATACAAATTATAAACTGAATTGAAGTGAAATTTATTTACATAAAATTTAACTATTTTGTTAGTAGCAAGTGCATTTCTGTAAGAACCCTATCACATTACTTTCACAACACTATTTCTTGTTGAAATGAGACCGGCAAAAGTAGCAGTCGGCAGGTGTCAGTGAAGTATTGAGAGAAGTGGAATGACTATCACCAGTCATTCAAGCCTTTCTTCCTTATCCATTGACCAATCATAAAATAGTAAAAGTCTGATAGTGTATCACATACATCATAGTTTACATTCAACATATGCACATTAATATGCATCAGAATACTCAGATTTGTCTGTTACCTTATCCAATGAAGCAGGTTTCAATACAGTGCGATTTTCTGTCAAGCCAGTGTATGTAATTTTACTATTGAGTTATTGTGCATTAACATTCATTGGTTCTACTGAAGAGCACTGTCACCACAGCCAAGATTTCACGGTGGTGGTGGTTATCGCACCCTAACTAAGAGCAGTAACACCTATAGAGCAATGTTATATAGTCAGGAGGTTACCCTAGAGGAAAAACAGTTGCACTAAACTTTAACATTACAGAAATTTTTTTGTGGCTCATTACAAATAAAAACTTATCAGTTTCGAACCACATTCACAACAGTCTGCAAAGCATGCAGATTTAACTGTATATTTCAGAAGGGGCCATTCTTTCCATTTGTAACTGAAATTGTCCCCACAGACTCTTCTTCGTCACTAACCACGTTTTGTTTAAACAAAACAGGCACCATACTACTACCACTTCAATACTTCTAATCCCCCTTCGATGCCACATGTGGGAGAGAATAGCTACAAGCCTCTTTGACAATCATTCTGGTTAGTTCACCCCACCTGGTTCAAAACGGCTAATTTTCCTTCTACAGACTCCTGGTTTTAATAATATTAAATGGAAAGTATGTTCCACGCTCCATTTCAACATCTTGGTTCATGGTGAAACCCTGAACTGACAGCATGTCAATACCTTCAGTAAGCATCAGGTTTTAATGGTCCAGATTACTAATTCGTTTCTGTGCTTTCGTTGCATACATTTAATATCTGATACACGGACATTAAAAGCCTCCCAATTGTTTCTCAAATGACACGAATTTTATGTTTATATAAAGGTAATTTGGAAAGTCTTAATTCGCGAAAATTGTACATTATGGTAACAGTTTCCTTGTGCACACATGTCTGCTAATGTTGGGAAACCTTTAAACTGTTAAGGTGGCTATAAAAATGTAACTGGAGATACAGGCATAGTCAATCCGCAGAATATATTTTTAATTATTAAGAACATGGAAACTACATACGAACTGACCTCTACTGAAATAGTACGGAAAGAACCGAATTCTTTCTATTCCTGTTTCGTTTAGAGACAACCTACTGGTGGTCTCTAAAAGACTTTCTCCATCCCAACTGCCAGCTGATACACACACGAATGCATTTCGTAACATACAGGGCTAACTACCGGCTGTACACAATTACTGACTCGAAATCGGATGCAGTACACCGGCCAACGTTTGCTGGCGAAGTCTCAAACCTTCCGCTGCATTACTAGAGGTACTTCAGCCGTGACCTCTAAAGGTCACATGGGATAAAAACTTAATTTCTGTATACATAACACTGGTAGTGTATAAATTAAAATGCGAGACTGTCATTCGGTATTTCAGTATCTGCGCAGAGTAACTATGACTACTAGGTCACAGGTCCTTAACAGGAAACTGTCCGCAGGTGTTTGGCTAGTGCACCAAGATAATGTTATAGTTATCTACACGGGCGAAAAACACTATATACTTGCCTGGCTCTCGTAGCAACCGCTGAAATAACATTCTGATTACTTTTCAATAACGAACTCGATGCCAACGCCACTCTTGCTGTAGGTGCCATATCCAAGATGTAAAACGAATTACTCTTCCACAGTTGTCACACACCACCTACCGGCAAGTACCCAGAGCTCCAGCTGTTTTTAGCTATTGGGTTGGCACGCAATGGAACCAGAGATGTTACGTTGAAAGTGTCGATAATTCTCTTTAGATCGAGATACGAAGTCGATTTATACGGCACGTAAACGGAGTGGCACTGTCAAGTGGAGATGTGCTCACACAAACAGAGCGTCAACACAATGTCATTCCACTTAGTACAACACTAGAAATGAAAGTAATGTTATGGCGTGGGCAACGATGCAGCATTTAATCAACGTCCGACATAGGACGAATTAGTAACGAGTACTTTACATGTGTCATATCTTTGAACATAGTTCAGTGCTTCATACCTACTTGTTTGCGATGTTTGCTGTATATGTGCTGCTCTTCAGTGTGTTGAATTTCTCTGGAGGTCCTTAACTACAATCCGACGTAATGAACCTGACACCTACCCCAGTCATGACAGAGCAGCAAGGACTACCAGGAACAGGTTCTTCTCTACACACGCCTACTGTACCTGAGCCATCTCCTGCCTCTCCTGGCGAAACGCTATCGAGACAGGGTAACGTAAGTCTACCGTATTTTGCGTCTACGAAGCCTCAATTATGGTTTGCACTGACTATAAGGACTCAGTCATGGATTGCAGAAATGGACGCCATTTTTTAATTGCGCAACATTGCTTCAGATGTGGACTAATCCACCATCGTCGTTTCACAGCTGGGCTTGAATATCATTGAGCAAAAGAAGGTCATTCTGCCTCATCGCTCTTTTGCCGTGTTTATGGAGATTATCTTGCGGAAATTTCTTGTCCCTCCAGAATCTCTCTCGAAAAAGATTATGGATAGTATTTTGGTATAAGGATACCTCCATCTCAGTTACTATGATCGCTCCATGTTTTGGCAGCTTTGGAACTCCTTTCAGACCAGTCCAAGAAATTATTTTGGTCGTGGTGGCTCCCATAGGAATTTCATCTACATTTCCTGAACTGTCTGAGGACGAACTGGCGTTGAAAGCAGATGCTGTGACACTTATGTGTGGCGCAAATGTTAGTTTGTGTTCACCAATAAATGAAGATATGGGTCCCGACCCTGAAGCATGCATATCTTTCCCAGTAAGTTATGTTTCACACACTGAGCATTCAGCTGAGCACTGGCAGAGCCATCTATGGAGTGAATCCTCACTGAACTGACAAGATTCTACATCAGAGTGGTAACCACAGTAGCATATGGCGCGTTGGTGATTGACCTCCATGGCATCTCAAGTCGTGCTGGTTTCATAGACACTTAGAGCCTGATGCTAGATAATGTTCACAACCTTGCGAGTTCCCAAACAACAACAGATGCATATAGGTATGCAAGTCTGTTCCAAACCTGTCAAGCACCTTCCTCAATTACATAATACTACAGTTGCTGCCAGACGCCAGATTCACGATTACTTGTCTTGGATGAAAGATCTGGAATGGAATGTCTGGTCGGGACCAAATCAGAAATAAGCATCATTCGATGGGACATGAAGGATAAGCCTCTCTCTTATGGTATTCCTATATTAATGGAACTCAATCTACAATTAAGTCTATGGATGGAGATATATGACTTTGACTCTGCAGGATGGTTTTTTTCTCCCTCATGGCGTTCCTTAATGGCCGACATTACTGGCTCCATACTAGACGCTGACTTTCTTAAATTCTTCTCCTTACCTACAGACATCCATAATCATCTTCTCGTACAGTCTCCTCTGTAGCAACACTACCATCCACCTTGGACACCAGATTCCTTTCCATCAGCATGGAAGATATGAAGATTTCCGTGTCTTCCACATCACAGCAACTTCTCTCCATCCCATGCTTGTCCCACTGCAGAACACACTCACATGGGTCATGCAAGAAGACGGTGTTATATGATTCACCCAAGTACAGGAAGCTGGCTTCACTTTGGCAGCACTGTGCTACATTATAGCAAGAGATTGAACATTTTACTGAGCTTGTCTGAATAGGAGTTTGTAAGAGTCTTGACTGACAGCAATGATTGCCTGAATTAGCGGATCGCTGATATAGAGAAGGCTCTTCACAATGCCCAGGCAGAAGTACTAAGTTTAACAACAACTTCCAATGGGCCTCCAGATGGTGCCCAAAGCTTTCCTTAATCTTTCTCTTCTTCTCGCCACCGGGCCAACGATGTTGCACAGCTGTTGCTTCAAGAATTTCCTGCCAATATGGATCTGGTATCGGCGCAGTACCAGTGGAAACGTTCTACCATGCATCACATTTAAACAATGCCTGGACAATCATCACATACCATCCATAGCGACTACCACTGGAAAAGTTAACAGCAGCAAAAGCCACTTTCGAAGAAATGCTGGCAGATGGAACAGTGTCTTGCTTTGACAGTGACCTGGGAAACCCTGTTACAAACAGTTCGTAAAAAAGGTGACTCTTGTCGTTTGTTTGGCGATTATAAAGGACTAAACTCCCGCACCTTGCCAGACTGTTCGGAGAGTGACTCTGTATTCAGCGTTATTGACTGTACTAAAGCTTTTGTGCAAATCCCAATGGCAGAAGTAGATATCTATAAGACTGCCTTCATAATGCCTTTCACGTTATTACAACATAATGTCATGCCTTTTGGTCTCCGCAATGCTGTTCAGAACTAGCAGCGTTTCATGGACGACGTTCTGCAAGACTTAAACCACTTTTTTTGGCAGGTGGACAATGTGTTGGATTTTTCAGACAATATTATTTGTGACGTGTCTCACTTGCATGCTGTTTTCTCCCGCCTGAACGCATACAGCGCCAAAATAAAAAAAGACAAATATGTATTTGCTCAAGGCAGAGTGCATTTCTTAGGTTACCTTGTATCCAAAGACAGTATTTCGCATAACCCACAGAAAATGGAAGCCATTTTGCATATACCCCTTCCCACCAAATACAAAAACTTACACTGGTGCACTGTGAAATTGTTAGTGGCAACACCTGCCAAGGCTTGCAGGAACTATAGAATCTATCAACAACGTGATGAAAGGCAAACACACTTCTAGTGTCAGAGAGGTTCTGTGGCTGAGTGCTGTCAGGGAGGCGATTGAAACATTGAAGCTGACCATAGTAAATGCTGTATTATTGGTTCATCCCATCCCTTGCACACAGGGCAGTTTTTGTCGATGCTATCCTGTCTACTGTAGGCACAGCACTTACAGCAGTGGGCATCATGACCTTGGCGGCCACTAAGCTTCTCTTCAAAAGATCTGTCTCCACAGCAAAAGACTTGAATTGCGTTTGACAGAGAGCTGCTTGCTATATACCTCTCTGCCAAACATTTTTGTAGCGCTTGGAAGGCGTGGAGTTCAAAAGCTACACAGATCACAAACCCTTAACTTTGCTTTTCAGTGCGTTCCTGATTTAAATTCCCCACATCAGGCACATTATGTAGAATTTATTGCCCAGTATTCTACTGATGTCAACCATATGTCAGAGTTTGACAATGATGTTGTGGAGGTTTGATGTGTGTCGATTGAGCAGCTATAGCAACAGACCAAGAATCTGATGCTTTTTTGGCAACCATGCTGCTTCGATCCTGCAACTAACAGTTTGAAACTTAAACATGTGCAATTGCAGGGTTCTCAATGCCATTTATGGTGTGACACATCTCACAATATGCTGCTACCTCCAATTCGCGGGCGAAAGGCCATCTTTGATGTTTTACACATCTTGTCATATCTTTGCATTAATGTTTCGTCCAAGTTAGTAGCCTCTAAAGTGATATGGCTGGGAGTATGAAAGGACTGTCAGCGAATTCCATATCAAAAAAAAAAAAAAGTAGGTTATCATACGACTTCTTCTATGGGCTTTTTCCTACCACCTACAGGTCTCTTTGCTCACATTCTTAGGGACATTGTAGGACCTGTCCCATGTCTGGAGGGATTCCGTTACGTCATCCCCCTAATTGACAGATTTATGAGGTGGTCGAAGACTTGCCGAGTATTTGACATTTCTGCTTGTTTCGTTGCTAGTTCTGTCATATCCATACGGTTCTCCCAGTTCGGTATTCCAAAGACGATTGCTTCTGATAGAGGCCATCAGTTTGATTCTTAATTATTTCATGAATTAGAGTGTCTGACAGGTTGTAAGTATCTAAAAATTACGAGCTACAATCCCTGTAGTAATGGGATGGCAGAAAGTATGCACTGTACCCTTAAGGTGCACTAGCCTGTCAGGGCAGAGCATGGATGGCGGCCAGACTGATGGTTTTGTTGCGACTATACAGTAGGTTAAAAGAGGATATTAGATACACGATGGCACAGTTAGTCTATAGTGAAGTCTTAAAGATCCCGGGTGAATTTTTTGCCTCATCCCCTGTGCATGATTGGGGAATGGGTGAATATGGCCAGTTTCTGCAAAAATTGCAAACTTCCAAGAGCTTGCTGCCGCCTCCTCCCCTACTGCAGCATGGATCTCGACCATTCATTTACCTCGAGGACCTTTTCACCTCTACTAAGATTTGGATCTTCGATGATGCTTTTGGGCCTCCACTGGCTCCTCTTTATTCTGGGCCATTCACTGCAATCTCCCACAACCACAAGACCTTCGCCTTTGATAAAAACGGAAAAAAGTCACAGTCTCTGTCCACCACCTGAAGCTACCACTTACCAAGATGCAGCAGCTCCCTCGCCTCTCGGAATCTCCAGCTAACCCACCCCAGCCACCCTTGCCAGTTCCCCCTACACCCTCTGCACCCCATACGCATTCTGGTAAGAATGTCAAGTGCGTTTCCGCCGAGGTCAGGGCTGCTCCAGCCTTCCATCATGACAACGTGACTTAAAGGTGTGTTCAAGCATGATTCTCCCAAATGGAGGAAGGGGGTGCCTAATGTGGTGTGTACGAGTGCAAAATCAACAACCAAGATAGGTCTAATTAGTAACGAGTACATTATATGTCTTCCCCTCTATGAACCATCGACCTTGCCGTTGGTGGGGAGGCTTGTGTCTCTCAGCGATACAGATGGCCATACCATAGGTGCAACCACAACGGAGGGGTATCTGTTGAGAGACCAGACAAACGTATGGTTCCTGAAGAGGGGCAGCAGCCTTCTCAGTAGTTGCAGGGGCAACAGTCTGGATGATTGACTGATCTGGCCTTGTAACCCTAACCAAAACGGCCTTGCTGTGCTGGTACTGCGAACGGCTGAAAGCAAGGGGAAACTACTTTTGTGGCGGTGTTCGTAGCGACAAGCAATTCGCTGTAGAAACGGTTTACGAAGTCACCGCCACACTTAATAGCGGGCCGACCGGTCCGCTGGAACAGTGAACAGAAAGATGAAAACCCAAACACTCTGATTAAATAAAAGTCGGTACTTATCTTTATTAACGAAGATACAGAAACACAGTAGTGAACTCTGTGTCTACAGAAATCTGTCTAGTTCGAGTCGGAGCGGCTAGGTCAGTGTCGGCTGACGACAAACAACAACTCTGCTGCGATGAACACACAACTGACTAGCAAGTACACAATTCGGTGGCGAGTATACAACTGAGCGGTGAATACAGAACTGTCCTAGCGCTCGCGACTCCAGCGCTTAAGAACCCAGAAGCCAGCGGTGGCGCGCGCAGACTTGCGGCGATTTCCTGTCTCGCTGGCGCTGCTTATGCGGACGGCGTCCGGACTTTGATGCTGCCAACCTTTTGGCAGCGAGCTCGTGTGGCATTACTGGCTAGGATATAACACTCCTCCCCCCCAAATCGCCGCACCGTCGTTGAATAATGACGTGGCGAGCGTCGACGGCGGGGGAGGGGTCTGGCCGCAGGCGTAGCAGAAGAGACCGGGGCGGAGACTGTTGTCGGTGGCAGTCCCCGGTCAGCACCCCAGCATTGGCTGCGCGGGGCCTCGGGAAACACCGACTGAAAACCGAGGTCAGGGTGCACGCCTGTGACCACGGGCGCAGCTTATGGTACTGGACGCGGCGGGGCGTCGGGACCCACGAAGAGAGGCAGCGTCTCCTGACGCTGCGTCGACGGCTGCTGAGTGGGCGCCGGACAAGGCGCTGCCGTGTCAGACTCCTTGGGGGTGCTCAAGGAAAGCAGCTGCAGGACAGGCTGCACAGCCACCGCTTGGGAAGGCGGCCCGGCTGAGGAGTCGACGTCCATCAGCTCCGAAGGCGGTGGCGACTGAAGAAGGACCGCAGGCGCCGGAGCGACCACCTGGGGCGCTCCCGGATGAAGCTGCGCGGGAGGCATCAACGGGACGGGCTGTCGGCGTGGTAGCGGCGACGGCTGCTGCTGCTGCCCTGGGGGCGGCAGCGAAGTCGGAAGGCGCGGCTGGAACCCGCCGCGGACCAAATCTGTGGACAAAGAACGAGCGGCAGAATCCGGGCGGCCAGCGCGGCGCAACTGGTTCTGATGCCTCCTGTGCACCCCAGTAGCACCTTGAACAGTATAAAAACCGCGACCCTGGACACTTATCACGGTACCACGTTCCCAACGACGGCGACTGTGATAAACTCTGAAAAAAACGGCGTCGTTGCGCTGAAAACGCGTGCGATGCTCAGAAGCGGCGGGTCGATCCAGGGGGTGCAACAACCGTAGTAGGGTGCGATGACGACGGCCGTGGAGAAGCTCCGCAGGCGAAGGGCCGTCACGTGGCGTGGTCCGGTACGACGACAGGAACGTGATGAGGGCCTGCTGACGAGAGTGCGTAGCACGAAGGCGGTCCATATGATCCTTGAATGTGCGTACAAAACGTTCTGCTGCACCATTCGATTGAGGGTGGAACGGCGGAGTAAGAACATGGCGAATGCCATTGGCAGAACAAAAACTTTCAAATTCAGCAGAGGTAAATTGTGGACCATTGTCAGACACTAAAACTTCTGGAAGACCCTCAATACAAAAAATTGAAGTCAACGCCTGTATAGTTTGTGCAGACGTTGTAGACTGCATGGGCACAACAAACAGAAAATTACTAAATGCATCTATCACGATGAGCCAACGAGAATTCCAATATGGACCAGCGAAATCAATATGTACTCGCTGCCAGGGACCGGCAGGGCGTGCCCACTCAAAATAGCGTTGAGGCGGAGCAGCTTGGTGTTCGGCACACGTCGAACAATCTGTAGACATCTGCGTAATCTGCTTATCAATGCCGATCCATGTACAATGACGGCGGGCAAGCTGCTTGGTGCGGACCACTCCCCAATGACCTTGATGCAACAAGTCGAGGACCTTGGATTGGAGCACTTGGGGAACCACTACACGAAGCTGGTCATTCTCGGTGCGTAACAGCAAAACTCCGTGCGAAACAGACAACAGATGACGTTGCGGATAATAGCGACGAACCACAGGATCCGATATGTCCTTTGCCTTGGACGGCCAACCACATTGAACAAAACGTAATAGTAAACTCAGATGAGGATCCGTAGCTGTCTCACGTGCCACCTGACGATAATCAATCGGAAAATCCCGGAGGGATTGATGCTCATCGGCGTCAATCTGATGGCAAGAGTCGTCAGAGGAATCGAAGACATCATCCGCAGCAATCGGCAATCTAGAAAGCGCGTCAGCGTTTGCATGCTGAGCTGTAGGGCGATACAGTATCTCATACTGGTATTGTGATAACAAAAGAGCCCAACGTTGTAGTCTCTGAGCTGTCCGCTGAGGAACTGGTTTAGACGGATGAAACAGTGACGTCAGGGGCTTGTGATCTGTTACTAAATAGAATGGTCTACCATAGAGGTAGTGATGGAATTTTGTGACACCGAACACAATAGCCAACGCTTCCTTGTCCAATTGGCTATAATTACACTGAGCTTTGTTTAGCAATTTAGATGCGAACGCAATAGGACGTTCGGTGTTACCGACTCGGTGAGACAACACAGCACCGAGGCCGAAAGAAGAGGCATCACAAGCTAACACCAGAGGCTTGTTAGGGTCGTAATGGACCAGACAACGATCATTCAATAAAGCCTCTTTAAGCTGCTGAAAGGCTGATTGGCAATCAGCTGACCACACAAACGGAACATTCTTACGGCGGAGACGATGCAACGGTGCAGCAATCTGTGATGCATTAGGTATAAACCTAATATAATACGTCAATTGCCAAGAACTGCTTGCAATTCATGCAGATTGCGAGGGGCGGGCAAATCACGAATAGCTGCTAAATGTGACTGGGAGGGATGAATGCCTTGAGCATTAATAACATGTCCCAGATACTCCAGCTCCGTAAGGAAAAATGAACATTTATCGATGTTGCAACGTAGGCCTGCCTGAGACAACACTTTAAACAAACACTCCAAATTACGGAAATGTTCAGCAGGCGTCCGACCGGACACAACAATATCGTCTAAATAGTTGCAACACGATGGCACATTAGCCAGAAGTTGTGACAAAAAACGCTGAAAAACAGCTGGAGCTGACGCACAACCAAAAGGCAAACGCAGAAAACGGAACAACCCCAACGACGTGTTTATGACAAAATACTGTTGTGATTGCTCGTCGAGGGGCAATTGCAAATATGCTTCACGGAGATCAATTTTGGAAAAGAAACGAGCTTCCCCTAACTTATCCATCAGCTCGTCCGGTCTAGGCAAAGGAAAAGAATCAATGACAGTCTGAGGATTAACTGTCGACTTAAAATCAGCACACAAACGTAACTTGCCAGACGGTTTCTTTATAATAACTAAGGGAGAAGCCCACTGGCTCGCTGAAACGGGTTGAATAACACCGTTGTTTTGCCAACGACGAAGTTCATCTTCTACAGGTGCCCGGAGGGCGTGAGGCACTGGACGAGCACGACAAAATCGAGGCTGAGCATTATCTTTTAACGTAATATGAGCGGCAAAGTTCGCAGCACAACCTAGTTCGTCTTTAAATATGTCACTGTATCGTTTACACAAATCGGTTATGCTGTCTTGAGGAACAACAACAGAATTAATTTGCAACACATTGTCTTGGATAGACAGGCCAAACAAGTCAAAACAGTCTAATCCGAAAATGTTTACACTGTCTGTAGCGCGGAGCACTGCGAATGAAACTGTTTTTGTATTGCCACGGAATGTGGCTGGCACGCTACATACACCTAACACAGGAATTTGTTCTCCACTATAAGTAGCCAAAGAATGTTTTGCCGCTGAAAGTTTAGGGCGGCCGATAGCCGCATACGTAGCACTATTTATGAGAGTCACAGACGCACCAGTGTCTAATTGAAAATTGAAGGTCTTATCCTGGATGCGTAGCTTCACAAATAGTTTATTACACTGTCTCTGCATCGGTGCAGTGGAGGCGGAAGACACAAAATCAGCGCGTTTAACGCGTGTTCGCTGCTTACGACAACTCGTGGGTTGGGCGGGTGGAGCAACAACTCCCGCTTCACTTGCAGTCTGTACATTACTTTTTACAGCGTTTGTTTGGCGATTGCTTCCACCAGACTTTGTATTTGCTGACTCTGTAACAAGATCAACTGTTGTAATTCGGCAGACATAGTGAACACAAATTAAACCAGCCCCCAAAATTTTATCGCTATAATTAGTATAACCAGAAACAAGTTGAACCAGCCCTGCACACGAGTTCGGAAGTCCTCGTCGCCAGTTTTGTGGCGGTGTTCGTAGCGACAAGCAATTCGCTGTAGAAACGGCTTACGAAGTCACCGCCACACTTTTAATAGCGGGCCGACCGGTCCGCTGGAACAGTGAACAGAAAGATGAAAACCCAAACACTCTGATTAAATAAAAGTCGGTACTTATCTTTATTAACGAAGATACAGAAACACAGTAGTGAACTCTGTGTCTACAGAAATCTGTCTAGTTCGAGTCGGAGCGGCTAGGTCAGCGTCGGCTGACGACAAACAACAACTCTGCTGCGATGAACACACAACTGACTAGCAAGTACACAATTCGGTGGCGAGTATACAACTGAGCGGCGAATACAGAACTGTCCTAGCGCTCGCGACTCCAGCGCTTAAGAACCCAGAAGCCAGCGGTGGCGCGCGCAGACTTGCGGCGATTTCCTGTCTCGCTGGCGCTGCTTATGCGGACGGCGACCGGACTTTGATGCTACCAACCTTTTGGCAGCGGGCTCGTGTGGCATTACTGGCTAGGATATAACAACTACAGCAGTAATTTTTCCCGAGGGCATGAAGCTTTACCGTATGATTAAATGATGATGGCGTTCTCTTGGGTAAAATACTCCGAAGGTAAAATAGTCCCCCATTCGGATCTCCGGGTGGGGACTACTCAAGAATACGTCGTTATCAGGAGAAAGAAAACCGGCATACTACGGATCGGAGCATGGAATGTCAGATCCCTTAATCGGGCAGGTAGGTTAGAAAACTTAAAAAGGGAAATGGATAGGTTAAAGTTAGATATAGTGGGAATTAGTGAAGTTTGGTGGCAAGAGGAACAAGACTTTTGGTCAGGTGAATACAGGGTTTTAAATACAAAATCAAATAGGGGTAATGCAGGAGTCGGTTTAATAATGAATAAAAAAATTGGGGTGTGGGTAAGCCGCTACAAACAGCATAGTGAACGCATTATTGTGGCCAAGATAGATACGAAGCCCACACCTACTATTATAGTACAAGTTTATATGCCAACTAGGTCTGCAGATGATGAAGAAATTGATGAAATGTATGATGAGATAAAAGAAATTATTCAGGTAGTAAAGGGAGACGAAAATTTAATAGTCATGGGAGACTGGAACTCGAGAGTAGGAAAAGGGAGAGAAGGAAACATAGTAGGTGAATATGGATTGGGGGAAAGAAATGAAAGAGGAAGCCGTCCAGTAGAATTTTGCACAGAGCACAACTTAATCATAGCTAACACTTGGTTCAAGAATCATAAAAGAAGGTTGTACACATGGAAGAATCCTGGAAATACTAGAAGGTATCATATAGATTATATAATGGTAAGGCAGAGATTTAGGGACCAGGTATTAAATTGTAGGACATTTCCAGGGGCAGATGTGAACTCTGACCACAATCTATTGGTTATGAGCTGTAGATTAAAACTGAAGAAACTGCAAAAAGGTGGGAATTTAAGGAGGTGGGATCTGGACAAACTGATTAAACCAGAGGTTGTACAGATTTTCAGGGAGAGCATAAGGGAACAATTGACAGCAATGGGGGAAAGAAATACAGTAGAAGAAGAATGGGTAGCTTTGAGGGATGAAGTAGTGAAGACAGCAGAGGATCAAGTAGGTAAAAAGACGAAGGCTAGAAGAAATCTTTGGGTAACAGAAGAAATATTGAATTTAACTGATGAAAGGAGAAAATATAAAACTGCAGTAAATGAAGCAGGCAAATACAAACGTCTCAAAAATGAGATCCACAGGAAGTGCAAAATGGCTAAGCGGGGATGGCTAGAGGACAAATGTAAGGATGTAGAGACTTATCTCACTAGGGGTAAGATAGATACTGCCTACAGAAAATTAAAGAGACCTTTGGAGAAAAGAGAACCACTTGTATGAATATCAAGAGCTCAGGTGGAAACCCAGTTCTCAGCAAAGAAGGGAAAGCAGAAAGGTGGAAGGAGTATATAGAGGGTCTATACAAGGGCGATGTACTTGAGGACAATATTATGGAAATCGAAGAGAATGTAGATGAAGACGAAATGGGAGATACAATACTGTGTGAAGAGTTTGACAGAGCACTGAAAGACCTGAGTCGAAACAAGGCCCCGGGAGTAGACAACATTCCATTAGAACTACTGACGGCCTTGGGAGAGCCACTCCTGACAAAACTCTACCATCTGGTGAGCAAGATGTATGAGACAGGCGAAATACCCTCAGACTTCAAGAAGACTATAATAATTCCAATCCCAAAGAAAGCAGGTGTTGACAGATGTGAAAATTACCGAACAATAAGTTTAATAAGCCACAGCTGCAAAATACTAACACGAATTCTTTACAGACGAATTGAAAAACTAGTAGAAGCCAACTTTGGGGAAGATCAGTTTGGATTCCATAGAAATGTTGGAACAAGTGAGGCAATAGTAATCTTGCGACTTATCTTAGAAGAAAGATTAAGAAAAGGCAAACCAACGTTTCTAGCATTTGTAGACTTAGAGAAAGCTTTTGACAATGTTGACTGGAATACTCTCTTTCAAATTCTAAAGGTGGCAGGGGTAAAATACAGGGAGCGAAAGGCTATTTACAATTTGTACAGAAACCAGATGGCAGTTATAAAAGTCGAGGGACATGAAAGGGAAGCAGCGGTTGGGAAAGGAGTGAGACAGGGTTGTAGCATCTCCCCGATGTTATTCAATCTGTATATTGAGCAAACAGTAAAGGAAACAAAAGAAAAATTCGGAGTAGGTATTAAAATCCATGGAGAAGAAATAAAAACTCTGAGGTTCGGCGATGACATTGTAATTCTGTCAGAGATAGCAAAGGACTTGAAAGAGCAGTTGAATGGAATGGACAGTGTCTTGAAACAATGGTATAAGATGAACATCAACAAAAGCACAACGAGGATAATGGAATGTAGTCGAATTAAGTCGGGTGATGCTGAAGGAGTTAGATTAGGAAATGAGACACTTAAAGTAGTAAAGGAGTTTTGCTATTTGGGGAGCAAAATAACTGATTATGGTCGAAGTAGAGAGGATATAAAATGTAGACTGGCAATGGCAAGGAAAGCGTTTCTGAAGAAGATAAATTTGTTAACATTGAGTATAGATTTAAGTATCAGGAAGTCGTTTCTGAAAGTGTTTGTATCGAGCGTAGCCATGTATGGAAGTGAAACATGGATGATAACTAGTTTGGACAATGAAATTGTCCAAACAAATTGGTTCAGAAACTTTTCTTTTACAATAGTCGCTTTAGCTGGGCATGCTGCAAATTATTGATGTGCCCTGATTAGCAATTTGGAAATTTATTTTTGTATTACTTCTCATGTATTTAGTTCCTTGGGTTATTTTACTATTTTTGTTGTGTCTTTGTTATAGGTTTCTTTTACTCTGGCCAAATATGCTAAATAACAACTTACATTGGAACAAAGTCTGCAAGTAAACGATTATTAGGATTCCTCACATGTAAAGTCTCAACAAATGGAACATGTGAGTGTTGAAATTATTGCCCTCTAGAATTTATCATTCACTTTTGTCGAAGGTACAAGGTAGTAGTAGTGGTAGTAGCTTTATTCATCCGTACATCTCTTTTTACAATGATATAGTACATGTCAAAGTATTTAAAATAAATAAAAGCTAATTCGTATACACAGATATTTACAGATTTCTAGTTAGACATAATCATTAGATTTACTTCTGGTATACAATACTTTTTTTGCAAATAACTTATTAAATAATGTAATGCCACACCTTCACTCATATCTCACTATCAGTCACTGCACACACTATACACACGTTGTTTCATAACACTTCACTCAATAGACACACACACACACACACACACACATACACACACACACACACACACACACACACACACACACACACACACACACACACACACACACACTGGTGATCTCTGGGCCATTTTCTGTACCACAACTTCCCATCTGCTATCCTGAAAAACTGAGTCAGCATCACTCCATAATGAGTGAGATGTTGCGCTCAGAAAGAGGAAGAGATGTTAGTATTGTGCTATCCATAGATTGGGCGTAAGTATTTCTAGGAAGGAAAAAGAAGGAAAAAAACATAAAGGGAAGGTGTTATGTGTAATGTTGGATGTTTTATAGTTATTATTATTATTATCTATTTGTACAACATTTTTTATCAAACTTCTACTCCGTTTTATCTAAATAATCCTTCAATATATAAAATGTATTACATAACAGGTACTTCTTAACTCCCTTTTTAAATAAGTGTATTTTTGCAATTTCTTTCATTTCTTTTGGTAATTTATTGTACAGTGTTATTCCATGGTAGGAAACCCTGTTTTGAGTTTTATGTTTATTGTTTCTTGGTAAATGTAGGTTGAGCCTATCTCTTGTTGCATGGTCATGGACAGAACTGTTTGTGTAGTAATTACCGATGTCATTTTTGATGTGTATAACTGACAGGAAAATGTATTCACATGGAGCAGTTAAAATCCCCAGTGTTTTGAACAGATCTTTACAATGAGATCAACTAGTATTTTTGGTTATTATTCTCATGGCTCTTTCCTGGAGTTTGAAAATTGTGTTCATATTTTGTGCGTTTGTTCCCCAAGAAAGAATGCCATAGCTAAGAATTGAGTGTACATATGAATAATATGTAACTAAAAGACACTGCATATTACACACTGAAGATAGGATTCTAAGGGCATAACATGCTGAACTGTTTGCAAGTACCTTTGTGTGTTCAAACCACTTCAACTGGGAATCAATATTGATTCTTAGAAATTTTGCATTTCTTACACAGTCTATAGAGATGCTGTCTACATTTGATTTAACATTGTCGTTTTTCCTCTTCAAACTGAAATTCATGGCATTAGTTTCTTTATGTTCAATGTCCCTTTATTGCTTATTGACTAAGCATAAACTTCCTTGAGAGTTTCATTTGCTTTCTCAGCAAGGAGCACTCATGTTTTCTCAGTGACCATAATATTTCTGTTATCAGCAAAGAGAATTTTTTCACCATGAGTTAACACTAGTGGAAAAGTCTTTGATGTATATCAGGAATTGTGTTGGTTCTAATATGCTACCTGGCGGATCCCCTATATTAATGTATTTTGGTTCTGATAAGTGTTTTCCTAAATGTTTAGATCTATTTGAAGTATGTGTTATCTCTACTCTTTGTACCCTATCTGCTAGGTTTGATCAAACCCAGTCATCAGCTACACCTCTTATTCCTAATGCTTCTAATTTATTTAATAGAATCTTGTGGTCGACTTTACCAAACGGCTTAGAAAGATCCAAAAATATGCCTGTGACACACTCACCTTTGTCAAGAGCATCAAGTACAACTTTTGTGAATTTTACTGTAGCTGACTCCGTATTTTTGCCACTTCAGAAACCAAACTGTGATTCGCTTAAAAGATTGTATTTCCACGGATAATTCATTAATCTGTCTTTCATAATTGCTTCTATTATTTTTGAGAATGTTGACAGCAGGGAAATGGGCCGGTCATTTTCTATGTCAACTGGATTACTTTCGTAAGCAAAGGTACAACTTTTACCTGTTTTAACTGCTCTGGAAATGTCCCTGATGTGAAGGATTCATTTATTATATTTGTTAAGGGGCCTTGCATAATCCCTATGCATTGTTTCAGTACACATATTGGTACTTCATCTAAGCCTACTGACTTTTTATTTTTTAGTTTTTGAACAGTTTTATTGACTTCAATCTCTGTGGTTGGAAGTAACATCATTGTATTTAGAGCAGCATTATTTACAGGTATTATATTTGTTTTGGGGAATTTTTGCTGTAACTTCTCTGCTATACTTGTAAAATGCTGTTTACATAGTTTGCTAACTGTTGTGGATCATTTATTACCTTATCCCCCACCCTTGGCAGTATGTTATTCTTTGATTGTTTTCCTCTTCCTGTTTCCTTTTTTATAACATCCCAGACTGGTTTGCTTTTATTCCCTGCATTATACATTATTTTGTCATTAAATGAATTTTTTTTCAGCACCTTCCTATAGATCTTTTTGTATCTACACTCCTGGAAATTGAAATAAGAACACCGTGAATTCATTGTCCCAGGAAGGGGAAACTTTATTGACACATTCCTGGGGTCAGATACATCACATGATCACACTGACAGAACCACAGGCACATAGACACAGGCAACAGAGCATGCACAATGTCGGCACTAGTACAGTGTATATCCACCTTTCGCAGCAATGCAGGCTGCTATTCTCCCATGGAGACGATCGTAGAGATGCTGGATGTAGTCCTGTGGAACGGCTTGCCATGCCATTTCCACCTGGCGCCTCAGTTGGACCAGCGTTCGTGCTGGACGTGCAGACCGCGTGAGACGACGCTTCATCCAGTCCCAAACATGCTCAATGGGGGACAGATCCGGAGATCTTACTGGCCAGGGTAGTTGACTTACACCTTCTAGAGCACGTTGGGTGGCACGGGATACATGCGGACGTGCATTGTCCTGTTGGAACAGCAAGTTCCCTTGCCGGTCTAGGAATGGTAGAACGATGGGTTCGATGACGGTTTGGATGTACCGTGCACTATTCAGTGTCCCCTCGACGATCACCAGTGGTGTACGGCCAGTGTAGGAGATCGCTCCTCACACCATGATGCCGGGTGTTGGCCCTGTGTGCCTCGGTCGTATGCAGTCCTGACTGTGGCGCTCACCTGCACGGCGCCAAACACGCATACGACCATCATTGGCACCAAGGCAGAAGCGACTCTCATCGCTGAAGACGACACGTCTCCATTCGTCCCTCCATTCACGCCTGTCGCGACACCACTGGAGGCGGGCTGCACGATGTTGGGGCGTGAGCGGAAGACGGCCTACCGGTGTGCGGGACCGTAGCCCAGCTTCATGGAGACGGTTGCGAATGGTCCTCGCCGATACCCCAGGAGCAACAGTGTCCCTAATTTGCTGGGAAGTGGCGGTGCGGTCCCCTACGGCACTGCGTAGGATCCTACGGTCTTGGCGTGCATCCGTGCGTCGCTGCGGTCCGGTCCCAGGTCGACGGGCACGTGCACCTTCCGCCGACCACTGGCGACAACATCGATGTACTGTGGAGACCTCACGCCCCACGTGTTGAGCAATTCGGCGGTACGTCCACCCGGCCTCCCGCATGCCCACTATACGCCCTCGCTCAAAGTCCGTCAACTGCACATACGGTTCACGTCCACGCTGTCGCGGCATGCTACCAGTGTTAAAGACTGCGATGGAGCTCCGTATGCCACGGCAAACTGGCTGACACTGACGGCGGCGGTGCACAAATGCTGCGCAGCTAGCGCCATTCGACGGCCAACACCGCGGTTCCTGGTGTGTCCGCTGTGCCGTGCGTGTGATCATTGCTTGTACAGCCCTCTCGCAGTGTCCGGAGCAAGTATGGTGGGTCTGACACACCGGTGTCAATGTGTTCTTTTTTCCATTTCCAGGAGTGTATGATAGAAATTTAAGAATTCTGGATCACTGCGAACTTTTTCATGGAACTGAGGTGTTTAAGTGTTTGGGAGGGCTTCTTAATACCTGCTGGTATCCATCTGTTTTTGTGAGATGTTGATACACACTTGCAGACTTTTGGAAATGCCTTTTCAAAGTTCAATTTAAACGATGTGGAGAATTTAGAGAATTTCATACTCACATTGGTTTCCTTATACACTTCAACCCAGATTTGTTTGTCTAGTTATTTTGAAAAATCTTTTATTTAGATTTGTGATAGATGTCGTTTGTAGGCTTGTAGTTTAGGGAATGATTCAATGCCTGATTTTACTGTTGTTATTTGACAGAGATGGTCTGATAGTCCAAGATCTTTTATAGCTACATCACTTTTTTCCCTGTCCATATTTGTGGCCACATCGTCAATTAATGATGCAGTCATTGTAGTAACCCTTGTTACACTATTGACCAATAGGGACATGCCAAAACTTTGAAGAATGTTTATGAAGGTGCTGCTGAATGTCTCCACACAGAATTATGTTGACCTTTGTACTTGAGACTTTATCTAGAACTTCTGTTAATTTACTGAAAAAAGTTTCCACACTACCACTGGTAGATCCATACACACACAAAATGATTAATTTCTTGGTGATATCAAGCTCTGTTAATTCAACAGCTGATATTTCAATGTGTCATGTCTTCATTTAAAATGTGTTCCTTTTCTGATATAAATGCATGATCCTCCACCCCTTGAAGTAGTTCTGCAGTAAGAGTTTGCACTTTCATACAATGATAATACTACATGTTGGATTTCTGTGTCTCTGCACCATTGTTCAGTAATACAAACTACTCTGCAGGTCAAAGATTGGAGCTCAACTTCTAATAGTTGCATTTTATTTTTCAATGATTGCGTGTTTTGATGGAGTATTGTTAAGTCTGTGAAGTTCCCCATGTTACTCTTTCGAATGGTTTGTTTCTCTTTGTGACATATGGTATGTGTGATATCTGAAATGTTAAAATCTGTCTTGCGAGTGATTGTTTCAGTATTTTTTAAACTTCTGGAGATACTCTTTTGGCGAGGGAACCTGTTCTCTGGATTTATCCTTCAAAAACCTACTTTTCCTACCTATGACAATAGGTATTTGACCGTGTGTGGCCCGAGATCCACCCATTTGACCGTGTGTGGCCCGAGATCCACCCCCTATACTTTCATGAATCAGCTGTACCAATCTTCCCTTCCTAGTCCTGTTTAGGTGTAGACCTTGCCTAGTAAAACCCCATCTGTTGATAGTCCTGAAGGGCACCAGAGAAACATGAGCAAAGTTGGCTGTCCTCAGAGCCATTCCTAACCTCACATTGATTTGCCTCACAGCTCCATCAAGGTGTGGTTGATCATGACGTCAGAACACCTCAACAAAGTGTACGCTGGTGTCATGAGTCAGGGAAGCTATCTTGTCCAGGTCACCACCTACGTCATATGCCCCATCCCTGTCCAAACTGCTTCCCTCCCCACTTTCACTACATGGTCTTCTTTTGTAAAGTCCTTACATAAAGATCCTAGGTCTTCTATCACATGTCTTAGCCGTGCATTTGGCTTGCAGATACTGGTGTCCTGGTGTGCTTACCCCTAAATTTTCCTGTAACTCAGGGCCTACACCTCACCAATGGCTACTGCCTAGCAGCAGTACTTTCTTCTTCCTAACACTTTGTACATTCCTAGGCTTTTTACCCTCGGTTGAAGTGTGCTGCATATTTCCTGCTCCTCGTTCTACCTGAGGCTCTTCTCTACTTAACTCTGGCAGTGGTAAATACCTGTTTTTGGTGTTGATGATAAAACTGTCAGATTGTGTCCTCTTTCTTCCTATCCTCCTACCAGCTGCCAGTTCCCAACCACCCTCCTCCCCCTATTTCCCTTGATCCTTATCAGTTCCTTCCTTGCTTCCTCCAACTGTGCCTGAAGGGCACAGGTTTTCCTTTCCTGTTCCACAATCAAAATGATGATGAAAGCCAGAGATCCAAACTCATCTCAAGATGACTGTATACTTACTTGCTCTCAAAGATACCGATTTGGAACTGAAAATCAGCCTTCAACAAGCTGTGGCTTAATCACAGAATCTCCATTGTAAACATCATTACAAACATTAGAATTCATTTTAAATATGAATTAAGGAGCGGTCCTAGGCGCTTCAGTCTGGAACCGCGCGACCGCTATGGTCGCAGGTTCGAATCCTGCCTCGGGCATGGATGTTTATGATGTCCTTAGGTTAGTTAGGTTTAAGTAGTTCTAAGTTCTAGGGGACTGATGACGTCAGATGTTAAGTCCCATAGTGCTCGAAGCCATTGGAACCGTTTTTGAAATATGAATGAAGACCAGCAAGATCTGACTATAACTAATGAACATGTCAATCTGTTTTTGATGCTACAATAAAACCTACCGACACAAAAATAAAAAAAGACTTTCTCTATAAGATGATCTGTTAATGTGGGAGAAATAAAATGGACACAAGTAACACTTTATATTGCCACTAGCTCGCCAGTATTTATCAGCTTCTCCCAGTAGTGTAGCCAGGACATCGAAATAGACTGAAGGGTGAAAAGGTGGCAAAATTACTTTTTGTTAAATATAATCTGCCATTGATAAATTTTGAGTATTAATACAATAAAAATATGGTGTTTAACAAAGAATTGTTACTTTTTTCTTAGTAGATATACTTCCTCTTCCATTTCTGCTTATCCTAAAATTTGCTTTAGACATGTTTCCACTTCTGTTTCTGTTATCACACTTTTGTCACATCACTAATTATATGTGTGTCATATCTTTGAACTGATATTTCAGCGCTTTGTACCTATTTGTTTTGTGATGCATGCTATATATGTGCCCCTCTTCTGTGTAATTATATTGAACATTGTTAAATAACGAAGGTGCGTCAAAGTGCTCGTTGTGTGTCTCGTCACCACACAACATTATGACTTACCATCTGTGACACAAATGGAATGTCAAAACATCATTTCACTTGGCACATTACTAGATGGAGATAGTGGAGTTATGACAAAAGTTAGAATATGGGGTAAGAATTAGGAACTAGAAATATTAGTAGAGTTCATCAAATGCCAAAGCATTATTCGTAACAGACGTTCTTGAAGCAGGTGGTAAGCTAAATTTCCCACCTTGCAGAGCACCAAAAAAACAGAAAGTGTCATCCAAGGAGCAGTTCAGCTGTAGTTACTTGGTACCTGTAGGGAAGTGGCAGCAAAGGATACAAAGTTTTGCCTTGTGCACTCTGTATGTTCAAGCAGCCATTGTGAAAAATAGGCACAACCAACTGCAAATTGCATCGTGTGCTGAAACGATCAGTGCCTGTCATCTGAGGTCCAAGATCACAGTTTATTACTTTATTCATTCCAGTGACTGGCAGGGAGGGTTGAGAAGACCAGCCTTGCTCACCGAGTTTCAATGAAACTCGCAATCTGCAGAATTTTCTACAGAACTATTGGGGCTCTGAAGCATAGTCCCAGTACTACATCGAAAACACTATCTCACTATGTTGTTGTGATGAAATAAGCAATCGCTTATTCGATAGTGTATGGTCTATTAGCTTATTACAACAGGGTCTAAACGCATTCTAGTTACTAAAAACAAACAGATATTTCCTTTATTTTTTGAAGACCTGCCGACACTGTGATGAATACCTTTTTTAAGCATGTGGTGCAATCTACTGGAAACATGCAGAGACGGAAAACAAGTAATGCAGTGAAAGCGCATAGCGTAAAGTTATGTTATAATTAGGCACAGCAAGGGTGGCTTATTCCCTGGGCTAGAAAAAAAATTTAATTTTGATGTAGCATGCATGTTATAAAGATGTGCAGCTTCGTACAGCCATTCAACATGATGAATCCTCACACCATGACGCCATCACCAGCAGACCTGACATTTTCTCGTTGTTCCTGGGGTTGTATCAGCTACCAGGTTCTCTCCAGCGTAATGTGCGACGAGATTCAATGTGAAAACTGAAGCGAGATTCATCTGTGAAGAGCGTATTCGAAGTTTGATGTTGCATGGTCGAAGTTTGATGATGTTGCCAACTCCACAAAACATGGGCCCATTCACTGTGTTGGAGTGAGTGGGATGCACATATCCAGATGTATGGCAAACAGTCCTGCTGTTCTGAGCCTCCGATACACAGTTTGCCAGGAAACAGCAACACCTGAGACAGCTGCAAGCTCTGCAGCCAATTGTCTTGCAGATGTACTCCAATCTTGTCAGGCAGTTACAACCAGGTACCAATCCTGCTCTGGTGTGGTTATTCTTGGTCATCTTTGTATTGACCTACAATGGACATCTTCTGCGTATCAAATCCATCGCCATGGCCTCAATATGACAGTTCGTGCCACATCCAAATACACTGAGACTTAGGTCTGTGTCTGGCCCGCTTAAGGGCAGCCGAGTATTCTGCCCTACAAAAGAGAGGGTCCAAATGGCGCCTTTGTGCCATTACACTGTCAATTTCATCAAGAAATTGCACTCTACTGAGTATTAATGGACAAACAAAACTGAGATATGAGTGGATTGGTGCACTGTTTATGCTTACCTTTCGGTTACACCACTATTCACAGCATGGAGTACTGCTTTCCCACACAGAGTTAAAAGACAATAGCGCTTTTTAGGTAAATATTTATGATGGTATTGGGTGATTTCTCACTTTTTCTCTTTGCATTTTCGTGTGTACATGATTATGTTCAACTTTTGCACTCTAGAGTATATATGCTCCCCATTCAAACTATCATAATAGTAGAACATTTTAATCATTCAAAAATATATTAGAATAATTACAGTTTTGCAAGTGGTGAGCGTGACAAGACATCCTATGAAACATTAGTAACTGCCTTCTCTCAAAACTGCCTAGAAAAAATATTTCAGACACATGTTCACGAAGAAAATATATTAGACATAACCGCAACAATTAGACCTGACTTCCCTGTGGATGACCATATTGATACTGGTAGGTGACAGTTATAGCAAAATTATTATTATAGTGCAAATGGCAGCTAAGACAAGTAGGAAGATTTATATGTTCGGTAAGCTATATAAAAAGGAAATCGTGTCACACCTCACAGAAGAACTCAAATCATTTGCCTATGGGCAGAAACATGTAAAGGAGCTGTGACTCAAGACTAAGCAAATAGTTGACCATACACTGGATAGATATTGTCATGTCGACTGTAGAAGCAAGTCCAAATCCGAAACCCAAATCGTCAGTGAAGTACAGCACTTACCAACTGAAAGCATGTTAATTATGAACACCAGTGTACCAACAGAAAGAAACAGAACTGAACTCTTGGACAGAGAGTACTGCTATTTATACAAACATCAAATGTTTTAGAGCGTACAAACATTTCAAATATAAGAAATTTCGAGAAATTTCCAGAAAAGTTAAACGTTAAATAAAAAGTAATTGCTGGTTGTTGGGTTTGAACTGGCAACCCACAGCATGACAGCCAGCGATATTAAGAGCTAAGTAACACTGCATGCACAAGGCGTCACATCACCGTTTTCTGTCCTGGAAAAACAGCAAAATACTGTTTCAGAAATTATCAAAGAGCTGAACACAGAAACCTGGATCTAGATTTGTCAGTGATCCTCTGTATGGCGGCACTGGTTGACCCTGATGTTCTAGTCATGTTATTATAAGAAGGGGGGCCAGACTGGTGGAGCACATTTTGGTAATATGGGTTGCCTACAACATGGGCAGGTATGCACTCAGGGGCAAACCTACTGTTCTCCTTTGGTTAACAGTACTTAACCTATTGTTTTGTTAAGTGGTTTCCATGTCACCACATTTAACCTATTGTCCCCCCACCCCTCTCATTCCCCTCCTCCCTCAAGAAACCTCCCATCGCTGTTACAGGTATACATTCATGTCTGAGTTACTGGAATATCACCTGTCACTACTATCAGTTTGACTACTTAATTACATTGATCAATTAATTAACCTCTCCCCCTCTGGTAAATCCCCTCCCCTCCCACCCTCTCCTCCCTCCCGGAAAATGGCGGGAAAAAGACTCAGTTGATCGGTCATTTGGAGGAAAATCGATTGCTCTGTATGGAATCTTGTTTAAACAATTTAGACAATGTATGTAACAAATGGAAAGGGTGTATTGTTTGTTTATAAAAAATTCAGTTTATGGGAGTTGGATTTCTCTTGCTCATCATTCTCTGCTGCTTGGAAACATCTAGGTCTTACAAGAAGCAATTACATGGCGCAAACATGGTGCATAACCTAGTGTTCGGCACTGTACTCTGGGTGTCTTAACCTAATGTTTGGGCCTTTGTCGGCACTTCACCTATTGTGCTGTTAAGTGGTTTTCCATATCATCCCCATTTCCTTAAACTATTGAACCGCCTTTGATAGCAAATTAAGTAATTAGTTATCTCCTCCCACCATTTTCTGGTACACTCTTCGAATTTCACATGCTTTTGAACGCCATTTCTCGCGCATTCTTCTCTGTCATCCAACCCACCCTTTACTCAAATTAACTTAGTGTTCTGCACTTAACCTGCTGCTCTCCTCCATGTCACCTACTCACGCATACTCTCCCCTTAATTATTGTACCGCTAACACCACATCGATCTAAAAAAATTATGCAAATTAAATAAATCGATATTTTTCACATGTATGGGGTAATTTTGTTTTATTCACTTCATCCTATTGGTCAGTGAAATCGATGGAATAAACAAAAGATTACTAATAAAAAACACATCCCGCCTCTCGACGCCCACGTGCCGCCGCCCCCGCCCCACCGCCGCCACCGCCGCTGTCCCCGGCACCGACTCCACCCCAGCGGTGGGGCTGCAGCAACCAGGCTGCTCGCAGCGGCCCGATTCCGCAGCGTCTCCTCCTCTGCCATCATGTCCTCAACGATCACGTGAGGTACAGCACGCACCCCTGTCCACCTCATCACAGAACTCCAAGGCGCGCTCACACTGACCCCATTTGCGAAACGCCTCTAGGCAGCACGTGTGTTTTACCTTTGCTGACGCTATACCTATGAATACTGACGTCACAGATCGCGCTATAGAAATCTGTTCCAGAATAGCACAGACTGCTTTCTCCCTAGCGATCCTAACAGAACATCCAAGCTGCGTCCAGCCATGCTTATCTGCCCCAGCGTGACTGACGCCTCAAAGGGAAACGTCCACGTGGCGACTCACCATCTAAAAGGTTCTCAATGTTATTCTGACGTCACATTGCTATGTAAAATAAGAGCCAAGTCGACCTTTCGGAAATTGTATAGTGTCCCAGAAATAATTAACAGTCGCTTTTGTAGGAGCTTTTATGGTGCCTCAGCTTGTCCGCATGGAAATTCTTGTCCCAACAGAACCTGTTTACGAAAATAGCGTGGAATAACGCCGAATGCATTCCTCCTGATAGTCCAAGCTGGACGGAGCTTGTATGTTCTGCAAGGGTCGCTAAGGAGAAAGCAGTCTGTGCTATTCTGTAACAGATTTCTATAACGCGATCTGTGACGTCAGTATTCATAGGTATAGCGTCAGCAAAGGTAAACACACGTGCTGCCCAGAGGCGTTTCACATATGGGATCAGTGTGAGCGCACATTGGAGTTCTGTGGTGAGGTGGACAGGTGTGTGTGCTGTACCTCACGTGATCGTTGAGGACATGATGGCAGAGGAGGAGACGCTGCGGAATCAGGCCACTGCGAGCAGCCTGGTTGCTGCAGCCCTAACCCACTAGCCTGAGGGAGGGCGGCCCATGGACGCCAGAGCAATGCTGTGGCTGCCACCACTGATGTGGGGTCGGTGCCGGGGGCAGCGGCGGTGGCGGTGGCTGCGGCGGGGAAGGCGGCGGCTTCGGGCGTCGAGTGGCGGAATGTGTTTTTTACTAGCGATCTTTTGTTTAAACTGTATTCCATCGATTTCACCGACCAATAGGATGATGCGAATTAAAAAGACTTCCCCATACATGTGAAAAATATCGATTTATTTAATTTGCATTAATTTTTTACGTCAGTGTGGTATTAACGGTACAGTAGTTAAGGGGAGAGTTTTCGTGAGTGTGTGACATGGAGGAGAGCAGCAGGTTAAGTGCAGAACACTAAGTTAACTTGAATAAAGGGTGGGTTGAATGACAGAAGAATGCGCGAGAAATGGCGTTCAAAAGCATGTGAAATTCGAAGAGTGTACCAGAAAATGGTGGGAGGAGATAACTAATTACTTAATTTGCTATCAAAGGCGGTTCAATAGTTTAAGGAAATGGGGATGACATGGAAAACCACTTAACAGAACAATAGGTGAAGTACAGACAAAGGCCCATACATTAGGTTAAGACACCCACACTACAATGCCGAACATTAGGTTATGCAACATGTGTGCTCCATGTAACTGCTTCTTGTAAGACCTAGATGTTTCCAAACAGCAGAGAATGAACTGAATTTTTTTATAAATCTACAATATACACTTCCATATATCCCATACATTGTCTAAATTGTTTAAATAATATTCCATACAGAGCAATCGATTTCCCTCCAAATGACCGATCAACTGAGTCTTTTTCCCACCATTTTCCGGTATGGAGGAGAGGATGGGAGGTGAGGGGGTTTACCAGATGGGGAGAGTTTAATTAATTGGTCAGCTTAATTAAGTAGTCAATCAAACTTACAGTAGTGATAGGGGATATTCCAATAACTCAGACATGAATGTGTACCTGTAGCAGTGAGGGGAGGTTTGTGGGAGGGAGTGGGGGGACAATAGGTTAAGTGTGGTGACATGGAAAACCACTTAACAGAACAATAGGTTAAGAACCTGTCATCAAAGGAGAACAATGGGTCATGTACCTGTCAATCAAAGGAGAACAATAGGTTTGCGCCTGAGTGCAATCCTGTCTCTGATGTAGGCAAGTGACACTAACAAAATGCTCTTGAATCGACCTAGCCCCCCTACTACTACATCCTCTTTCTTGTGTCACTCATAGGCCGACTACTGCCTACCATCCACAGGTGAATAGCCTGACAGAATACTTGAATAAGACGTTGGCAGATATGCTCTCGACGCCATTGATGTCAAACAGAAGAACTGGAATACAATTATGTTTGACATGCCATTTGCATACAACATGGTGAAATAAGACAGTACTGGCTTCACACTGCTTTTGCCCCACAGCTACTAGAACAAAACGACGATAGATGCACTGTTTCCATTTCAAGTGGACCATACTCAGAATGATACGTGAAATACCTCATTAACAGGGTCAAAGAAGCAATGCAGCTGGTTCGCATATGAACCCTGGATGCCTGGGAGAAAGACCAAGAGCGCTATAACGCCAGACACCAGTCACTGAGATACAGCTCGGGGGACTTGGTACATCTTCTTACGGTTATGACTATGAGACAAGTTACAAATCGCTGCTTTGGAGTATATTGTATCCATTGTTGTCCACCACATGTTCGAAAGTTGCTGGAGTGTTACACAATCCAAGCAGCATAACTTGGAACTCATAGAGACCATCAGGAATTATGAAAGCAGTTTTCTCTGATCATCCTCATCAACCTCGATGTGCCAGTAGCCAGTCTTCTTGTCCATAAGTGAAAACACTTTGGTCCTCTCAGGCAATGTGTATATGTGCCCTTTTGTGATTTTGATCAGTCATTGGTGGTCGATGCAGAAACTCTATGTACCATCCTTCTACTTCACAAGGATCACAGGAGAAGACCAAGGACTCTCTGAAGGTTCAATGATGTCATCTTGCAGCATCTTCTCTACTTCCTCCCAGTTTGTCCACCATTTAGTTGTCAAAACACGTCATGAGTGCTGCCCAATTGGTGGACGATCCCCAGTTTACTTATGGTGTTTTAACATGGGCCACTTGGTCTGTCGTTTCTCACTCCAGATTTGAAAGCATCTGAATACTGATGGAGACTGACACTAGCCAATGTTGTTCCTCAGTCAGGCCAAATCTTATTGGCAGTTCAGTAATAGCTTCCTCCACTGCATTTTGTGTAGTAGTAGCGGAGTACCATTGTTTATCGATGGCATTAAGTTGCCCTTCCTGGTCTGGTTCAGCTGTGCACATATCTTTAGGGATGAGTTGTAGCTGCTTGTCCCAATTTGTCACCCCCTACAATGCTTTTGATCGTATTTGTCATGAATATTTTTTGGTGACCCTGCATACCTTTCTGCAATAGAAAAAAGGTTCACAGTTTAACTGAGCATCTCGCCTGGCGACTGGACTTCGTCTTGTTGATTCTGATAGGATAACGACGTCTTCAATGGAAAACTGTCACCCAGAGAAATTTTTGATACATGTGCTTGTTAAAAGAGCTTCGTCAATCTGGAGGCCTGCTCTTCCATAGTCTATGGCTGCTTGTGATGTCTGTAAGAAGTCACATCTGAAACTAGCGTTATGATCACATTATGATAAAACGACGAATTCGAAAGGCTGTGTTCCATCATTGATAGTTGTTCTTGCAATACAAGTTCCTGAAGCTGGACATATTTCCCATTTCCAATCTTCAGCACAGTCAATTTCGTATCACAGAACATAGTCTTCTTTAGCTCACAACGATAAGTATTTCACATCACGTAAATGGAAGTGCCTGAGTCACGTAGCATACAGACATTTTAGCCATCGATGATGACATTAATGAGATTTAGCGACATCTTGTTGACTGTTGATTTTCATCTGTGGCAGCCTCATTTCCATAGTTGGACGCCTCGCTTAGTTTTTCTGAATTCGACAGCTAGGCTAGAGGCTAATACCTCTGTACAGCGACAGGGAAAAGCTATAGCATGCTGGGGAGCGAACTGGTCCAGGGTATGACAACGGGTTTCGTCCAATAAGTCAACTACAATCGTTTGCTGTAGCCTGGTGTGAATAGAACTATTGCGGTGGGCAACGTCAGGTGGTGTAGAAGACGTCGAAAACTCGTGGTCTTTCTGTGCAGCAGCGTACAGAGTGTCCAGGGCCTTCATAGTGGAAACATAATAGTGCATCTGCTGTCCGCTAAATGTCTGTTCTTCTGCTGGGCATCATACTTGATGGAGGACTTGGTTGTACCATTGTAGGTCGGATGCTGGGCTGTGGTTTTAAAAATGCTCCAGGTTGATCGAGACCATTATATTATGTCGCCTTCGACTGGTGGCGGAGTTTGCTGCTAAAGATTGATATAACTGTTCTTCAACATTTTGTATTACGTCATCACATATGGCGTCGACATTCGTGGCTGCTTCTTGCTTACTCGGCCTGACAGTTTTGGCTGCCATAAAATGCTGTATCTCTTTTGGTTACAGCTTTGTGTATGAGAGAAGCGAGGTCATGACGGTATTCCACAACCGCCATAGGGACCACATTCGGGAAAGGTCATACTTCTTTCATTTGATACATTTCCTCGATACGATAGCACCACTAGATGGACTTCTTTGTTGTTGTGACATTCTTTACTTGAAGAGCTTGTTACATGTCTTCTGGAACTCCTTTCATGAAGTGTGAGATTTTGTAAGCTTCTTTCATATTCAGATTTACAATGTGACATAGGGCCAAAATATTCTGTGTATGAAACTGTGTCGTTTCCCCCTTACGCTGGGTCTTGTTCTTGAATTAGTATTCCGCTAAACAGACTTGCTCTTGATTGTTCACAAACGTTTTCTTCAGTTCGGCTATCCTGGCTATTGAGATTCTCCCCCTCCCCTCCTCCATTAACCATTGATCTTGGCGTTGGTGGCAAGGCTTGTGTATCGGTGATACAGGTAGCTGTACCATAGGAGCAACCACAATAAGGAGGTCTGTTGAGAGACTAGATAAATGTATGGTTCCCGAAGAGGGGCAGCAATCTTTTCAGTAGCTGCAGGGCAACAGTCTGGATGTTTGACTGATCCGGCCTTGTAACATTAACCAAAACGGCCTTGCTGTGCTGGTACTGCAAATGGCTGAAAGCAAGAGGAAACAACGGCCATAGTTTTTTCCCTAGGGCAGGCAGCGCTAGTGTATGGTTAAAAGATGACGGCAGCCTCTTGAGCAAAATATTCTAGGGGTAAAACAGTCCCCCATTCAGATATCCAGCAAGGGACCACTCATGAAGATGATGTCATTAGGAGAAACAAAACTGACACTCTACAGACTGGAATGTGGAATGTTAGATCCTTTACTTGAGCAGGTAGGTTAAAAAATTTAAAATAGGAAACGGGTGGGTTAAAGATAGATATAGGGGGAATTGGTGAAGTTTGGTGGCAGGAGGAACTAGACTTCTGGCCAGGTGAATACAGGGCTGTAAATACAAAATCAGGTAGGGGTAACGAAGGGTAGGTTTAATAATAAATGAGAAAACACGAGTGCGGATAAGCTATTATGAACAGCATAGTGAACACATTACTGTAGCCAAGACAGAAATAAAATCTGCACCCACCAACGTAGTACAAATTTATATACCAATTATCTCCACAAATGATGAAGAGATTGAAGAAATGTATAATGGGATAAAAGATAGTATTCAGATAGTTAAGAGGGACGAAAATTTAATAGTGACAGGTAACTAGAATTCAATAGAAGAAAAAGGAAATACTGTAGGTGAACATGGACTGGAGGAAAGGAATGAAAGAGGAAGCTGCCTGGTAGAATTTTCCACAGAGCACAACTTAATCGTCACTAACACGTGTTTTAAGACTCATGAAAGGAGGTTGTACATGTGGAAGAGACCTGAAGACACCGGAAGTTTTCAGAATGATTATATAATTTAAGACAGAGATTTCGGAATCAGATTTTAAACTACAAGACATTTCCAGGGGCAGCTGTGGACTGTGACCACAATTTATTGGTTATGAACTGTAGATTAACACTGAAAAAATTTCTAAAAGATAGGGAACTAACGAGATGGGGCCTGTATAAGTTGAAAGAACAAGAGGTTGTTGAGAATTTCAAAGGGAGCGTTAGGAAACGAATGACAAGAACATGGGAAAGGAATACAGTAGAAGAATGGGTAGCTTTGAGAGATGAAGTACTGAAGGCACCAGAGAATCACGTAGTTAAAAAGATGAGTGCTAGTAGAAACCCATAGGTAACACATGAGATATTGAATGTAGTTGATGAAAGGAGAAAAATATAAAAATTAAGTAAATCAAGCAGGAGAAAGGGGATAAAAACGTATAAGAAGTGAGACTGACAGGAGTGCAAAATGGCTAAACTTGAATGGCTAGAAGACGAATGTAGAAGCATATACCACTTATTTAATCGTATGGCTAGGGCCCCCATCGGACAGACCGTTCGCTGGCTGACAGTCTTTCAATTTGACGCCACTTCGGCGACCTGCAGTCGATGAGGGTGATAGGATGATGATGATGATGTTGAGGTCAGCACAACACCCAGTCCCTGGGCGGAGAAAATTCCCCGACCCAGCCGGGAATCGAACATGGTCCCAGAGGATTGACAATCCGTCACGCTGACCATTCAGTAACCAGAGTCGGACCATATACTACTAGGGTAAGGACAGACGCTGCATACAGGAAAATTAAAGAGACCTTCAGAGAAAAGAGAACCATCTGTATGAATATCAAGAGCTCAGATGGGAAACCAGTCCTAAGCAAAGAAGGGGAAGCAGAAAGGTAGAAGGTATATATAGAGGGTCTATATAAGGGAGATGAACTTGCAGGCAATATTATAGAAACAGAAGAGGACTTAGGTAAATATGAAATGGGAGATATGATAGTGAGAGAAGAATTTGACAGAGCACTGAAATATCTGAGGCGAACCATAGCCCTTGGAGTAGACGACATTCTGTCAGATCTACTATAGCCTTGGGGAAACCAACTGTAACAAAACTCTTTCATCTGATGTGCGAGATGTATGAAACATGCGAATTACCCTCCGACTTGAAGAAGAATATAATTCCATTTCCAAAGAAACGAGATGGTGACAGGTGTGAATATTAGTGAACTATCAGTTTAATAAGCCGTGGTTGCAAAATACTAACAAGTATTCTATACAGAAGAATGTAAAAACTGGTAGAAGCCGACCTTGGGGAAGATCAGTTTGGATTATGTAGAAATGTTGGGACATGCAAGGCAGTACTGACCCTATGACTTCTATCAGATGATGGGTTAAGGAAATTCAAATCTACTTTTATAGAAAAAACTTTAGACAATGTTTGTGGAATAATCTGTCTGAAATTCTGAAGGTAGCAGAGGTAAAATACAGGGAGCAAAAGACTATTTACAACTTGTACAGAAACCAGACGCAAATCCGTCAAGTGGTATGTAAGGGAAGCAGGGATTGTGAAGGGGGTGAGAAAGGATTATAATCTGCCTCCGATGTTATTCAGTCTTTGCACTGAGCAAACAGCAAAGGAAACCAAAGAAGAGTTTGGAGTAGGAATTAAAAGTCCAGGGAGAAGAAATGAAAAAAATTGAGATTTGCCAATGACATTGTAATTCTGTCAAATACAGCAAAGGACGAGCACTTGAATGGAATGGACAGAGTCATGAGAGGAGGTTGATCATCAATAAAAACAAAATAAGGATAATGGAATGTTGTCGAATTATTCAGATGATGCTGAGGGAATTAGATTATGAAATGAGAAACTAAAAGTAGTGGATGAGTTTTGCTATTTGGGCAGCAAAGTAACTGATGATTTTTTATTTTACTTTACATTCCCAGTTCTATATGATCAAGTTGCGGAGCAAATCTACACAGGCATATGACACGTCAGTACATTATATTACAATGAAAAAGTATTAATACATAAAATAAAATGTTTATGAATCCTAAAAAGAAGACAAGCTACGAGTTTATGTAGACTTAATCATCAATATAACACAGGCATCAGCTTATTGCTGAAGTAGAGAAGATATAAAATGTGCACTGTCAATGACAAGGAGAGTATTTCTGAAGGAGAGAAATTTGTTAACATTGAGTACAGATTTAAGTGTTAGGAATCTTTTCTGAAGGTATTTGTCTTGAGTGTAGCCATGTATGGAAGTGAAACGTGGATAAACGGTTTAGACAAGAAGAACATAGTGGATTTTGAAATGTGCTGCTACAGAAGAATGCTGAAGATTAGATATGTAGGTTGCATAACAGGTGAGGAGACACTGAACAGAACTGGGGGACAAGAAATTTGTGGCAACTTGACTAAAAGAAGACAATTGTTGATAGAACACTTTCTGAGACATTGACGGAAAACAATGTAGTACTGGAAGGAAGTGTGGTAGGAGGGGAGGGGGAAGGGAGTAGAAATCGTAGTGGGAGACCGAGAGACGAATACAGTAAACATATTCACAAGGATTAGATTAGATTAGATTAATACTAGTTCCATGGATCATGAATACGATATTTCGTAATGATGTGGAACGAGTCGAATTTTCCAATACATGACATAATTAGGTTAATTTAACAACATACTTAAGTTAATATAACAACTTTATTTTTTTGTGTTTTTTCCTTTATTTTTTTTAATTTATTTTTTTATTTTTTTTATATTTTTGTTTTGTTTTTTTTCTTAATTTATATCTAAAAATTCCTCTATGGAGTAGAAGGAGTTGTCATTCAGAAATTCTTTTAATTTCTTCTTAAATACTTGTTGGTTATCTGTCAGACTTTTGATACTATTTGGTAAGTGACCAAAGACTTTAGTGCCAGTATAATTCACCCCTTTCTGTGTTAAAGTTAGATTTAATCTTGAATAGTGAAGATCGTCCTTTCTCCTAGTATTGTAGTTATGCACACTGCTATTACTTTTGAATTGGGTTTGGTTGTTAATAACAAATTTCATAAGAGAGTATATATACTGAGAAGCTACTGTGAATATCCCTAGATCCTTAAATAAATGTCTGCAGGATGATCTTGGGTGAACTCCAGCTATTATTCTGATTACACGCTTTTGTGCAATAAATACTTTATTCCTCAGTGATGAATTACCCCAAAATATGATGCCATATGAAAGCAATGAGTGAAAATAGGCGTAGTAAGCTAATTTACTAAGATGTTTATCACCAAAATTTGCAATGACCCTTATTGCATAAGTAGCTGAACTCAAACGTTTCAGCAGATCATCAATGTGTTTCTTCCAACTTAATCTCTCATCAATGGACATACCTAAAAATTTGGAATATTCTACCTTAGCTATATGCTTCTGATTAAGGTCTATATTTATTAATGGCATCATACCATTCACTGTACGGAACTGTATGTACTGTGTCTTATCAAAATTCAGTGAGAGTCCGTTTACAAGGAACCACTTAGTAATTTTCTGAAAGACAGTATTGACAATTTCATCAGTTAATTCTTGTTTCTCAGGTGTGATTACTATACTTGTATCATCAGCAAAGAGAACTAACTTTGCCTCTTCATGAATATAGAATGGCAAGTCATTAATATATAATAAGAACAACAAAGGACCCAAGACTGACCCTTGTGGAACCCCATTCTTGATAGTTCCCCAGTTTGAGGAATGTGCTGATCTTTGCATGTTACGAGAACTACTTATTTCAACTTTCTGCACTCTTTCAGCTAGGTACGAATTAAACCATTTGTGCACTGTCCCACTCATGCCACAATACTTGAGCTTGTCTAGCAGAATTTCATGATTTACACAATCAAAAGCCTTTGAGAGATCACAAAAAATCCCAATGGGTGATGTTTGGTTATTCAGATCATTCAAAATTTGACTGGTGAAAGCATATATGGCATTTTCTGTTGAATAACCTTTCTGGAAACCAAACTGACATTTTGTTAGTACTTCATTTTTACAGATATGTGAAGCTACTCTTGAATACATTACTTTCTCAAAAATTTTGGATAAAGCTGTTAGAAGGGAGATTGGACGGTAATTGTTGACATCAGATCCATCCCCCTTTTTATGCAAAGGTATAACAATAGCATATTTCAGTCTATCAGGGAAAATGCCCTGTTCCAGAGAGCTATTACACAGGTGGCTGAGAATCTTACTTATCTGTTGAGAACAAGCTTTTAGTATTTTGCTGGAAATGCCATCAATTCCATGTGAGTTTTTGCTTTTAAGCAAGTTTATCATTTTCCTAATTTCAGAGGGAGAAGTGGGTGAGATTTCAATTGTATCAAATTGCATAGGTATGGCCTCTTCCATTAACAGCCTAGCATCTTCTAATGAACACCTGGATCCTACTATATCCACAACATTTAGAAAATGATTATTAAAAATATTTTCAACTTCTGACTTTTTGTTCGTAAAGCTTTCATTCAATTTGATGGTAATACTGTCTTCCTCTGCTCTTGGTTGACCTGTTTCTCTTTTAATAATATTCCAAATTGTTTTAATTTTACTATCAGAGTTGCTGATTTCAGACATGATACACATACTCCTGGATTTTTTAATAACTTTTCTTAATATAACACAGTAGTTTTTATAATTTTTGATAGTTTCTGCGTCACTACTCTTTCTTGCTGTCAGATACATTTCCCTTTTCCGGTTACAAGATATTTTTATACCCTTAGTAAGCCATGGTTTGTTACAAGGTTTCTTACGAGTATATTTAACTATTTTCTTGGGGAAGCAGTTTTCAAATGCATTTACAAAAATGTCATGAAATAAATTATATTTTAAATTGGCATCAGGTTCACGGTACACCTCATCCCAGTCTAACTGCTGTAGGCTTTGCCTGAAATTTGCAATTGTTAAATCGTTGACTGAACGTACTACTTTGGAGGACTGTTTAGTATTGCTGAATGGAGCTATGTCATATATTGTAACTAGCTGTGCACCATGATCAGAAAGACCATTCTCAACAGGCTGAGCATTTACCTGGTTAAACTTATCTTGGTCTATAAAGAAGTTATCTATCAGTGAGCTGCTATCCTTTACCACCTGAGTAGGAAAATCAATAACGGGTGTCAAATTGAAAGAACCAAGTAATACTTCAAGGTCATTTTTCCTATTACCCTCTTTCAGAGAATCTACATTGAAGTCCCCACAAATAATAATTTGCTTCCCCCTGTCTGACAGATAGCACAACAAGGAGTCCAAATTTTTCAGAAATAGATGAAAATTTCCTGATGGGGACCTATATACAGTTACAATTATAAATGTGCCTTTATTTAATTTAAGCTCACAGGCACATGCTTCTATATGTTTCTCTACACAAAACTTTTTTGTTTCTAAACTTTTTGCACAATGATAACTTTTGACATATATGGCAACTCCTCCTTTCTCCATATTTTCTCTCATTACATGTGCAGAGAGCTTATAACCACTTAGATTTACCTTATCCATATCGGTAACAATGTGATGCTCAGACAGGCATAGTATATCTATTTCATTCTCAGCTTCTAAATCTTCTAAACAAACCAGAAGCTCATCTACTTTATTCTTTAAACTCCCAATATTTTGATGAAATATACTTACATTATTTTTAATTATACTTTTATGAGAACCTTTCCTTATTCTAACATTTGCAGTACTCTCCTGTCTGAGTTTCTCATTGTGCTTAGGCCTAGTTCCTATACCAGTGGTCACATGGTGTTCAGAGAGGCAGATTATGTCAACTGGGTTGGGTGACTTTAATTCATCAATGCAATTACCTAGGACTGAGATACAACTTGGTGGAGATAAAATTTCTGGTGATTGGTGAAAATTTGTAATTGGTAGCTGTGATTGGTGATCCAATGTGCTAGAATTGGGCTGTTTAATTTCTTTCCTAAACTGAAGATTTGTTTCAATCCTGACCTCTCGTAGAACTTGACATCTTTCTGTCTCACCTATCCTAAAAAAGGTGCTGCTCCAACACCTGTAACCACTGGTATTTTACCATTCATGGCAGTGCCCCCCCCCCCCCCCCTTAAATTTCCTGCTATTACCCCAGCCAGTTTCCCCTTCCCTTTACTGTTGAGATGTAGGCCGTGCCTGGTATAGTCCCACCTACTGAGATAATCAACAGGAACCACACCAATATGAGCCCCCGCACCCGACACAAGCAGCCGTTCCAACTCCAAATTAACTCTCCCAACAGAAGAGTTCAAATGAGGCCGGTCATGGCGTCTCAGGACAGATACAAATTCAACATTGGTGTGTCTCGATGCCGACGCAATCTTTACCAGGTCACACTCTATACTGTACCCAGGATCTCTGTCGATGCTGTTCCCTGGCCCTCCCACAATAACCACGGTGTCTTCCCTGGTAAATCCTTTACAGAGTGAACCTAAATCCTCTGTCACCTGATCCAGACTAGTACTTGGTTTGAAAAAATTTGTGACCTGGTATTCTGGTCCTAATTCCTCCTGCAGAAGTTGACCTACACCTCTGGCATGAGAACTGCCTAACAACAAAACTTTCTTCCTTTTCGATGACTTTCCTACATTCTTTTTCAATTTCCTATTGAAAGTTTGTTGTGTCCTGTCTACACCTACCTCTGCTTGAGGCTCATCAGTTTCTAACTGAAGCAACAGGTCAAACTTATTTTTGACATTCACCACAAAACTGTCAGACTTAGTTCTAGGCCTGTTCCTTCTGCTACCTGTTGCCACTTCCCACCTCTCTTTGCCCTTCTCCCTCCTTAACCTGTCCAGATCTTCCCTAGCCTGATCTAGCTCAGCCTGAAGGGCAGCAATTTTCCCCTCCTGTTCCACTATCTTCCTATCTCTGCTGCAAATCCTACATAACCACTGATGAGCCTGATCCACTTTCCCAACACCCACGCCACTGCAGTCCCCCCAGTGAAAAAAACTACTGCATCCATCACACCAAACCCCGGAACTAACAATTCTACAGCAAGTCAGGCACTTCTCACTCATGGCAAAAATAATACTTTAGCTAGAATAAATCAATTAAATTACCGAAAATCAAAAAAGACGTTACAAGAATTAAGCCTATTCACAAATGTATATAAGCAAGTTTCTGATTTAAAATTTCGCTGTTTTTCTGAGATCTGTATAAAACAACGAAGGTATACGCTATTTATTATATATTTCACTCGATGGAATGAAAAAAGGACAATTACACGAGATACTTTAACTTTGATTCTCCAAAACGTTACGAGAATTAGGCCTATAAACAAATGTATATAGGCAAGTTTCTGATATAAAGTTACGCTGTTTTTCTTAAATCTGTAATAAAATAATGAAGTTATACGCTATTTACAGTAGTTTACTTATTTGTTACCGAGAAACTAGTTAAATTACCGTGAAATAAGAAACAAACACGTTTACAAAATTTAAGCCTAAGCGCGACTTCGCGAAGTTACGATCTTTTCGTGTTTTCTGAAAAAATACGCAAAGAAAAGTCAAACCTTTAACGGCAAGACTAAACGATACACTAATGCACGTATTTAATTTGTTGTCGGCGTTAAACTAAATTATATTCCTGTCTAAATCACTTAACTTTCTGGAAATGGTTTCTGGCGTCACTTACTCGGCGGCCATCTTGGAATAGTTATTCGAAAATGAAGAGGCTTGTACAGGGTAGAGTAGAATGGAGAGCTAATCGAAGCAGTCTTCAGACTGAAGCCGCAGCAACAACACTGAGATTATCTTCATTGTTCTTCAACCACAGTTGGGCTGTGACGCCAGTGATTAAAGAAAGCACAGATCATAATCTTCCAGTTATGTGGCTCTTATCCCAGAAGTGTAGTAGAAGTTATGAACAAAACTACCGTCCAGTATCACTAACATCCATCTGTTGTAGAATCATACAACATATTCTGTGCTCGAATCTAATGAATTATCTCAAATGAAATGGCGTCCACCATTAAGATCAATATGGCTATCAAAAAAATCAATCTCGCGAAAGCCAGCTTGCACTTTTCTCGCATGATACCCTGAAAGCCATGGATCAAAGTAATCAAACAAATGCAATATTTAACTCGATGCCACAATAATATTTATTAACAAAATTACGATTGCATAGGTATCAAACAAAATTGGTAAGTAGTTTGACGATTTCTTGGTAGGAAGTAGGCAGCATGTTATCTTGGATACAGAATTATCAGTAGAAGTTGAAGTTGCTTCAGGCATGCCACAGGGAAGTGTGCTGGGATACTTATTGTTGATGCTGTCTATTAAGGACGTGGCAGACAATATTAATACTGTAATACTTTGCAGCCTCATGCTCAGGACTAAAGGATACCACTTAAGCAAGGCCTGGATATAGTGAGACTTACCCAAAGGCACCCAAGACAGATAGGTATGGTGTACATGAATTGTTTGATTCTCTCTGAAAAGTATGTCCCATTCGAAAACTGATTGACGGTTGAGGGACACACTAAGTTCCAAGCGACTGATTTAATTGAGCTAAGGCTTCAAAACAAACCCACTACAAACAAGTGGGTTTGTTGTTAAGAAGCAGCCTTACTGACAACTCAGCTATACACTGGAACACCTGAACTAATTCTCAGCAATTTTCACCGGAAGAAGCGCAGCACGTAAGCCACTACGAAACCACAAGCCAACGCTAGTAGATACAGCAATGGGGGACGAGACAGCGTGATAATAATGTGGAAACCTTCGTGTTATACGCTCGCAGCTGCCCAGGGCCTTTTTGAAACAAAGAGGGAAGTCTGGTACTCTATACAAAGTCTGCCAGGTGTGGTTACCCAACGTCGATCGTTCATTGGACGATGTTGCAAATTGAGTTCACCAATTACAAAGGCAATAGAACGGGAAAATCACCTGCCCTGAAGGAAAGAGTGGGGGAAAATGAACAAAAGTGCTGAGCAGGGGCAGCCCTAGTTAGATCGTTCACAGTGAGCCGAATCCTTCAATCGATGAGTATGTGACCATGGTGAGCTCATAGAGGATTTTGTCAGTCAGAAGTCTTTCAGAGATTATTCCGAGATCACGCTTTGGGAATTCATTCTGAGGTGACACAGGCATTGCACAGGAGACTCTTAGGTGTTATGCTAAGTGATTTGCATGCTCTTTCACATACAGAATTTTGACTTCACCTTCTGGACGCATGTCAACCTATTTTTGACTCAGTTTTCAGACTGGATCTCTGATCATTGGAATCATTCCGATGCCTGTAGTCACTTAGTGAAATTTTAACTTCCACTTTGTGTCAGACGGTTTTTCATGGAGCCTGATGGTCGAATCCTTATGCATCCGACTGTGTTTCCCCCATGTGATTTAGGTTCCAAATACACCACTGAAACCACTTCTGAGAGCTAAGCACTACAGACAATAAATGCTGTGAGCATTTTGGGAGCTTGAGACTGTCTACTCATTTTCGCAGGGACGATAGCTCTGTGTTGGCTGTTGGACAGTACTCCACCTAGAAAGGTACTAGGCAGGTAGTGTGAAAGGAGGAAGCAGTTATGACACTCAGAGCATCATCTTCAAAGTCACAGTACATGAAGATCAAGGCCGGCAGCTGTCAACCAAAGGCCAAACGATGCCAATACGTATTTTGTGGGAGACGGACACATTGCACCAATACCAGACCAGCCACCCACACTTGCACGTAACACTAACTACATCATGTGATGAGATTAAGAGTGTAATCCACTACTCCCCCGCCCCCCCCCCCATGCCCCTCCCCCCATGTCCAGTTACTGAGTCACCTCTATGCCCAGTCAAATCGGCCTTGATTTTATATTTGTAATAGCGAACCTGACAATGCTTCACAACTGCTAAATAGGTTTGGGAATTGGATATACATCCCAATCTCCTTCTCTCCCCTCTCTCTACCATCTCCTCCTCTCCCCTTTCCCTATGCCCCCACCCCTCTGTCTATCTCCTCTTCCCCTCTCTCTGTCTAGTTCTGAGCCTTCTTTATTGTTGTTTCAAATCCAGATTCCGTTATAATATTCTAAGAATAGGCAGATAAGCAATAAATAAGTTTCCTGTTCTCTGTGAAAACGACTACGAGGAAGAAAGCAAAACAGCACATTTTTGTATGATGCATACGGTTAGTGTTTACAAAGATATATAATGAGAAACAATATAAACAGGAGAAACAATTTTCCTAATGGTTCAATGCCCTCCTGTCATAGTTAAAACAAAACCGCACATTTCCACAGCAGAGCACAGCCAGCCAGTTTTGACGGAATAGCTGTACATTGTTGTCCAAAAAATATATAGTCCACTTCCATCTGGATGGTTAGCAGAGTATCGTGTGGTAATATGAAGGAAATTGGTCTAGAAGTTTTCGAGACCTTTGGTGACAATGTTTCCCCTTTGTATATATATAGTCTGTATTCTTCTGAATGTTCATTGGAGTAACTCTAACTCGTGTGTCCGAAGAGACCTGGGAAGGCCCAATGGTGTTGACCAACCTCTGTGTCATCCTCAGGCTATAGGCCTCACTGAATACGGATATGGAGGGGTTTGTGGTCAGTGCACTGCTCTCCCAGCCATTGACAGTTTACTACATCGGAGTCGCTATTTCTCAGTCAAGTAGCTCCTCAATTTGCACCCCATTTGCTGACAGCACTTCCAGGTGGTAGCTAAGTCTGACAGGACTTCAGAGATCTGATGGGTATCAGTGTTACTTCTGTGGCTTCATTGAAGTGTTGTGTAAGTAATTGAAATAAGTCGATCATTAACTTTTCGAGAGTTTTGGTAACAACGTTTCATCTTTATACAGCCCATAGTGATTTTTTATCCCATAAATCTCATCAAAATAAAGATGAAATGCTAGATTGCATTTGATTAGTATACTAACTGTTCTGAGGCGTGGTAAATCACAAAGGCTGCAGCAGGAGTAAAAATGTTGATGTTTAGGTAGCAGGTAAGATAGTATTTAAACAAAATTCTCTGCAGAAGCTGATTCAGTGCGTTGTTACCATAATTTTTCCCTTTTACGAAACCAGGCAAAGAGATCACTGTAGAGATCGAGAAGTTGGGAGGTGGTTGACTGTGTTAAAGTGCGGTACAAATGAGGACATATGTCGAGTGATTATATTATATTAATATTTGTTCCATAGATCATGAATACGACACTTCATAATGATGTGGAACATCTCAATTTAAGTAAAGGGTTCCTTACATGCCATAAGTCAATGTCTTTTTATTTATTTATTTACTATCATTTGTTTCGTTTAATTTGTTTTTAAATGTTGGTTGGCTATCTCTCAGACTTTTGATGCTATTTGGAAAGTGACCAAGGATTTTTGTGGCAGCATCAGTCACCCATTTCTGTGCCAAAGTTAGATTTAACACAAAATAGTGAAGATCAGCCTTTCTCCTAGTGTCTAGCTATTCACGTTGCTGTTGCTTTTGAACAGGGCTGGGTTATAAGTGAATATATACACTATGTGATCAAAAGTATCCGGACATCTGGTTGAAAATGACTTACAAGTTCATGGCGGCCTCCATCGGTAATGCTGGAATTCAGTATGGTGTTTTCCCACCCTTAGCCTTCATGACAGCTTCCACTCTCGCAGGCATACTTTCGATCAGGCGCTAGAAAGTTTCTTGGGGAATGGTAGCCCATTCTTCACGGAGTGCTGCACTGAGGGGAGGTATCGATGTCGGTCGGTGAGGCCAGGCACGAAGTCGTCATTCCAAACCATCCCAAAGGTGGTCTATGGTATTCAGTTCAGGACTGTGTGCAGGCCAGTCCATTACGGGGACACTGTTGTCGTGTAACCACTCCGCCACGGGACGTGCATTATGAACAGGTTCTAGATCGTGTTGAAAGATACAGTCGCTATTCCTGAATTGCTCTTCGACAGTGGGAAGCAAGAAATTGCATAAAACATCAGTGTAGGCCTGTGCTGCGATAGTACCACGCAAAGCAAGAAGGGGTGCAAGCCGCCTCCATGAAAAACACGACCACACCACAACACCACCGCCTCCGAATTTTATTGTTGGCATTACACGCGCTGGTAGATGACGTTCACCGGGCATTCGCTATATCCACACCCTGCCAGCGGATCGCCACATTGTGTACCGCGATTGGTCACTCCACACAACGTTTTTCCACTATTCAATGGTCCTATGTTTACGCAACGTACACCAAGCAAGGCGTCGTTTGGCATTTATCGTCGTGATGTATGGCTTATGAGCAGTCACTCGACCATGAAATCCAGGTTTTCTCACCTCTCGCCCCCCTGTCATAGTATTTGCAGTGGGTCCTGATGTAGTTTGGTTTTCCTGTGTGATGGTCTGGATAGATGTCTGCTTATTACACATTACGAACCTCTTCAACTGTCGGCGGTCTCTGTCAGTCAATAGACGAGGTCAGCCTGTACGCTTTTGTGCTGTACGTGTCCCTTCACGTTTCCACTTCACTATCACCTCGGAAACAGTGGGCATAGGGTTGTTTAGCAGTGTGGAAATCTCGCGTACAGACGTATGACACAAGTGACACCCAATCATCTGACCACGTTCGAACTCCGTGAGTTATTGCCCTATTCTCCTCTCTCACGATGTCTACAGAGGTAGCTGAGATGGAGTACCTGGCAATAGGTGGCAGCACAGTGCACCTAATATGAAAAACGTATGTTTTTGGGGGTGTCGGGATACTTTTGCTCACATTGTGTATGTTGCAAACCTACTGTGAGCACTCCTGGTTCTTTAAATAAATGTCTGCAAGATGATCTTGCCTGTGTTCCATCTCTTATTCTGGTTAACTACTTTCGTGCAATGAATATTTTTTACCTTAATGATGAATTACCCAAAAATGTGATGCCAACAACCTGACTAGAAGAAGGGATCGGTTGGTAGGACATGTTCTGAGACATCGAGGGATCACCAATTTAGTATTGGAGGGCAGCGTGGAGGGTAAAAATCGTAGAGGGAGACCAAGAGATGAATACACTAAGCAGATTGAGAAGGATGTAGGCTGCAGTAGGTACTGGGAGACGAAGAAGCTTGCACAGGATAGAGTATCATGGAGAGCTGCATCAAACCAGTCTCAGGACTGAAGATAACAACAACAACATGATGCCATACGAAAGCAATAGATGAAAATAGGCGTAGTAAATTAATTTACTTACATGTTTATTGCCAAAATTTGCAATAACCCTAATAGTATAATTAGCTAAACTCAAACGTTTCAGCAGATCATTAAGACGTGTTTACCAGTTCAATCTCTCATCAATGCACACATCCAAAAATTTGGCATATTCTGCCTCAGCTACAGACTTCTGTTCAAACTCTATATTTATCAGTGGTGTTGTACCATCTACTGTACAGAACCGTACATATTGTATTTTATCAAAGTTTAATGAGAGTCCATTTGCAGAGAAACACTTAATAATTTTGTGAAAGACATTATTTACAATTTCCTCAGCTAATTCTTCTTTGCTGGGAGTGATTAATATTGTGTATTGTACTGTGTATTAAACCGGGGGCCTAGAAACGACGGAGAGGCTTTGTCCTGCCGTAGCCCTCAGTGGTTCACAACCCCACAATAGGCCACATCAGTCCACCCACCCCACTGCCACCACACACTGAACCTAGGATTATTGGCGGGTCGGCCCTCAGTGGACCCCCCCCCCCCTCCCTCTGGAAAAGTCTCATACCAGACGAGTGAAACCCTAAATGTTTGCATGGTAGAGTAATCATGGTATATGCATATGTGGAGACAGTGTTTGCGCAGCAATCAGTGACATAGTGTAACTGAGGAGGAATAAGGAGAACCAGCCCACATTCGCCAAGGTAGATGGAAAACCGCCTTAAAAACCATCCACAGGCTGGCTTCCACATCAGACCTCGCCACTAACCTGCCGGGTGGATTCGTGCTGGGGACCGACATGCTTTCCCGCTCAGGAAGCAGCGCGTTAGACCGTGTGACTAGCCAGGTGGGCTGTGATTGCTATACTTGTATCATCAGCATAGAGAACTAGCTTCATATATTCATGAATATAGAGTGGCAAGTCATTAATAAATATCAAGAAAGTGCAGTAAGAATACTCGCACCTCATATAACAAAAAATTTAAACTGTGGGTTCTAAGAAAAACGATGCAAATATCCACATGATACCATGCTGATGTTGTCTCATCACCAAACATTAACTTCCTAGTGGTATTAACATGTTGAAAGATGTAATAAACCTGTGCATACAATTAGCGATATTTAAGGTACATGTTCAATAAATAGTAAGTTATTTGAACTCAACTGCAAAATTATTATTCATAATTAACTTAAAGCTATGGACGTGACGATCCTACTAGACAGAAGACAGAGTGTGACAGACTCTTCCATTGTTTCATATAAAAAGAAGAACAAAATTATGCCATCGACTCTAACACATCGAGTTCAAGGATATATGTACTTATCCGTGTGATATTTAATAAATTGACAATTTGTTATATTGCTCCATTGAATGGTTATGACAAGGACTGCAAAAATTTGGAGAAGCCGGTCAAATGCATTATCAGGGGGTTGTTTAATGAGACATAGAATGGTTACATATTATTTACAGTATTTCAGTTACAATTAGTTTGTAGGTAATTGTATTGTTCAAGTGTTTGTTGATGGGTGCTTACCAAGGTTCCACATTTGTATTACCATATCAAGTAATTGTGGCGCACAGTGCTATTTTCTTCTGTAGTCAGTTAGTTAGATAAAACAGTCATTACATTTTGTTTAAACAAGGCTTTTGCAAATGATAAGTATGTAAAAAACGCGAATTACTGGTCAGAGCTGTTGTTTGACAATATTTTATGATCAATGATGTAGTACAGTCCATTTCCTTCGAAGCTTAAAATTCTTACTATCAGTCTATATTGATTGCAAACAATTTAAATGACCTGTTATTACTTTTAGTGTCTTTCAGTTTTAAAAGCATATTGACTTAACAAAAAGTGGTCACAGTGCATACCTGATAAATTTTTTCTCGTGGTACTGAAGTACGTGCTCTGCTTAGTGCAGAGCAGTATTTTGGAAGTGGATAGATGTTGCATCAGATGATGACCAGGGGTATCGGAATCAAAGGCATGGCACAAATGATGTCATTCATCTGCGTTAGGACCTACCCTTGTACTCAGCTTCTTAATAGAAGATCATCATCTGGAACAAAAGCCATGAATCATCTGTGCAGTATGCCTGGCATCTCAAAAAGTTACCCCAGTCAGTACAGGGTTTTCCATGTGCATGAAATAATTATAAAACATAATTTAAAATATTTAGTGCAGACCCTTGCAGAACATACATAAAGAGAGTCGTTGTTGATGCGCCGTTAATGTTTTACATACACAGAAAAAATTATTTATACACTCCTGGAAATGGAAAAAAGAACACATTGACACCGGTGTGTCAGACCCACCATACTTGCTCTGGACACTGCGAGAGGGCTGTACAAGCAATGATCACACGCACGGCACAGCGGACACACCAGGAACCGCGGTGTTGGCCGTCGAATGGCGCTAGCTGCGCAGCAGTTGTGCACCGCCGCCGTCAGTGTCAGCCAGTTTGCCGTGGCATACGGAGCTCCATCGCAGTCTTTAACACTGGTAGCATGCCGCGACAGCGTGGACGTGAACCGTATGTACAGTTGACGGACTTTGAGCGAGGGCGTATAGTGGGCATGCGGGAGGCTGGGTGGACGTACCGCCGAATTGCTCAACACGTGGGGCGTGAGGTCTCCACAGTACATCGATGTTGTCGCCAGTGGTCGGCGGAAGGTGCACGTGCCCGTCGACCTGGGACCGGACCGCAGCGACGCACGGATGCACGCCAAGACCGTAGGATCCTACGCAGTGCCGTAGGGGACCGCACCACCACTTCCCAGCAAATTAGGGACACTGTTGCTCCTGGGGTATCGGCGAGGACCATTGGCAACCGTCTCCATGAAGCTGGGCTACAGTCCCACACACCGTTAGGCCGTCTTCCGCTCACGCCCCAACATCGTGCAGCCCGCCTCCAGTGGTGTCGCGACAGGCATGAATGGAGGGACGAATGGAGACGTGTCGTCTTCAGGGATGAGAGTCGCTTCTGCCTTGGTGCCAATGATGGTCGTATGCGTGTTTGGCGCCGTGCAGGTGAGCGACACAATCAGGACTGCATACGACCGAGGCACACAGGGCCAACACCCGGCATCATGGTGTGAGGAGCGATCTCCTACACTGGCCGTACACCACTGGTGATCGTCGAGGGGACACTGAATAGTGCACGGTACATCCAAACCGTCATCGAACCCATCGTTCTACCATTCCTAGACCGGCAAGGGAACTTGCTGTTCCAACAGGACAATGCACTCCGCATGTATCCCGTGCCACCCAACGTGCTCTAGAAGGTGTAAGTCAACTACCCTGGCCAGCAAGATCTCCGGATCTGTCCCCCATTGAGAATGTTTGGGACTGGATGAAGCGTCGTCTCACGCGGTCTGCACGTCCAGCACGAACGCTGGTCCAACTGAGGCGCCAGGTGGAAATGGCATGGCAAGCCGTTCCACAGGACTACATCCAGCATCTCTACGATCGTCTCCATGGGAGAATAGCAGCCTGCATTGCTGCGAAAGGTGGATATACACTGTACTAGTGCCGACATTGTGCATGCTCTGTTGCCTGTGTCTATGTGCCTGTGGTTCTGTCAGTGTGATCATGTGATGTATCTGACCCCAGGAATGTGTCAATAAAGTTTCCCCTTCCTGGGACAATGCATTCACGGTGTTCTTATTTCAATTTCCAGGAGTGTAGTTTACATCAAATCTATTCGTTTTTTTCGCGGGAAATATCTGAATCTTTTACTATAAGTGCATCATTTCGTTGTTTTGTATTGTCACAGTTCGTTATAAACGACTTCATTCACTCAAGTTTACATTTTTATTAACGCCTTAGAATTAACAATATGAGTATCTCTGCTAGATAACCCATAAGTTCTTAATCACAGTTCAAGTCAATAATGACGGCGCTCAAAGTAGGGTGACCGACAGTTAGAACTAAAGTCACGCCATGTATAGCGGTTAGCTCATGTCAGGAGGCAATTGCCTCCTGCTCATCAGCCGTGCGGAATTCCAAGTGAGCGCTTGTGATGTGTCTGTAAGGAGCCATTACTCACAAAGAGGCCAGTTTTAATTATTCTGCACGACACCAGATCTAGTTAGCGAGTCGCTAAGTCAATCTCAAGGTAAGTACAGAACCCAACGCTTAGCATATGTCAACATTTCGTCTGTCACCCACACACTCCCACACTGTACTATTCCATCTGTACCGTTGAATGTTCACAGTGTACACGTCCATCACTGTCCTATCCTTCAACCTATTTACTAACATATTAAACTCTTGAAGTAGTAATTACTTCAACACAGTATATCATAACTTTATTAGTAGTCTATGCTATCCTGATTTTCAACACAGATTCCAAGATTTTCAGTATAGTATAACTAGATAATTTGTTCACAAAATAAATATATCTCAGTGTAGAAAACTTACCTATTGACAGTACGATAGATATATTTACATTCATTTATCATCTTCCTATGTGTGATTATGGACTGACACATCTGATGTTGTTTCAGGAAGGTAACGTAATTACGTAGGTCGGGAAACATTGTCTATTACTGGGTAAAATTAAATCTTTGTACAGAGTCACACACCAAATCAATAGCAGAATTCAAAGAAAACAAAAGAAATAAAGCAAACACTCAGAGCTGAGTAGAATACATATTCATACCCATAATTCGTGAAAAATCAAAGAAGAGCACTCATATGAAGCCTGCTTACTCCCTTACCTTAATATCTAAATAGCCTTGATATGAGTAACACTAATAATATTTTTCAATCATGATTTTGTGTAGTGAGAGCATCTCCCCTTTCTGTTGAGTCTAAAATAGTTGTCTCATTAGTGATAATCCTTACAACTACTATTTACATATGTATACATCGACTGGCAAGTATTCAGTTGGTTAAGGTAGCAGTGTGCCTAGCAAATTATTCCTCCTCCTGGGTAATAACATTTACAAGGCCTCATAGTCTTGCGAGTACCTAAATATTAATTTTCGTAACTTAATAGTATTTTTTCTTAGCATTCCTGTTAGACATCACGGCTTAACCAGTTATAAATCACCTTCAATAAGTACAAACATAAATACAGTAATGTACAAATTAACTGGGAGAAGCTCATATTTTAAAAGGAACTGGAATTGGTTGACTAAAACTAGTTTTATTTGCCCAGTTTTTGGGCTCTTGGCGAGCTATTGTCTCCCTGATTATGGACAACAACTGTATATACCCACCAGTTCAGTTGAACACTTGTATCTGTAGCAGCAGTGTGTGTTATTTCTCTGTTTTCGACAGAAAAAACTTTGTCATTTTGTTAAAATGGACATTACACCTAAGAAGCGGGAAAAAATAGTTGCTTTTCATGAACATACTTCTATGACTGTAAGAGACATTGCCTCTGTTGTTGATATGGGAAAATCTGGTGTTACAAGTCGTCTTAGTGATACTACTTTATTGTCTCCAAAGGGAAAAGGCAAATGTTGACGAAAACGAAAAACCATTCCTAGAAGAGACAAAACTCTATATGGAAACAGTGAAAGTCATGCTCATAGGACAAGTAAAAACCTGAAACAGATTTATTAGTTACTAGAGTTGAAACTGACTCTTCAACAGTATGTCATAAGCTCTTGGTTATAGGTGGGAGGCACTAAAGTGAATAAAGAAGCAGTTATTAACACCTGACAAGAAGAAAAAACGTTTGGCATGGGCCAAAATATATAGATCTTGGACCTCTAATGACTGGAAATATGTAATTTTCAGTGATGAGTTACATTTTATGAGGCAGTGAGGACTGAGTATCCTGAACAGAATTTAAAATACTCTCCCAAAGTAATGTTTTGAGGTTTCTTCACTGCTAGTGGCCCTGGGGCACTAGTTCCTCTTGTCAAGATGATGAATTCGACCAAATACATGGAAATCCTTAGCCACATGATTACTACAGACCTTTGCAGATTATGGAAAAACATTAGCACATGATCTGGCCCCATATCACATTTCTAAAGCAGTTACGAAGTTCATGGAAGAAAACAATATTAATATGCTTCAGTGGCCTGACATTTCATTTGATTTCAAGTAAATGTGCTAAAAGTGTTGTTTCATGTCGATGAAATACGAAACAGTTGCGCTAACCTGGTCGATTCTATGTCACAACATGTTCAGACTTGACATCTAAGCTTCTGTCAGTTTTTTTAAAGGCACATTGACGATCCTCTAACCAAACAAATTCTGAACCTGCCTTCAGTAATAGCACCAATGGACTGCCAACATCCAAAAATCCATTTACGAATCTTCAGTAATAATTTACAATTCCAAGGAATGATTGAAGTTTTTACATTGACTCAGGAACAGAAAATTCAAGTATAGCCTTAACCAATCTCTAGTGTGTCTGAACCCCATCTTTACTAATTATGTGACCAAGGTAAGCCACCTCTTCCAACACTTTTCTGTAGTCAGCGTTAAATTCGCTGCTCTCAATCTCACGAATACTTCCCCTGAGTGTTGTATGTGCTGTTCCATGTCACTCGCATAGACGATTCTATCATCAAGATATACCAAGCATTGACTTGGTTTAAATCCTCTAAGAAATCCGTCTAATAATTTATGAAACATCTCAGGTGCGATCTTCAATCCGAAAGGCATCCTCTTGTATTGACAACGAACTCACAGCAAAGAAAATTCTGTTTTGGGCCGATCCTCCACAGCGTCTAGCTGATGGTAGCCACTCCTTCAGAACATCGTTGAAATTACTTCCACTGGCCCAAATAGTCTATCGGCTCTGTAATGTTTGGCAAAGGGTAGGCATCCGTTATAGTATTAGCTTCCAAATGTTGACAATCGCAAAAACAACCTATACTTCTGTGATCCATCTACTGACTTGTTGGGCACAGCGACAGTTCTGGCCCCCTGTGGCCTATTATTCTCGTCAGCAACTCCATCCTTCAGCTGCTGATACATCAATTCTTCCTAAATCGGTTGTAAGTACCTCAGGAGTTTGTATGATTTAAGGTAAACAGGTGATTCGTCTCCTAAAGGTACTCAGTGGTGCATAATATGCTTAGTGGTGATGGCCCCTTTGGAAAAAACAAAGTTCCAAAGGTAACTCTTCCATCCATTCCCCATCACTTCACTTTAGGTGTTTTGTCTTCCTCATAATGTAGGTTCAAGAGTATTTGACGAGTGTTCATGGCTGACACCTCTTGTGTCCCACTCGTCCTCCTCCAGAAGATCCACATTAGCGATCAACAACCCATTTGATAACTATAAATGCTCGGCGCTGAAAGTATCCACAAATACAGATACTGTTTTATCATCATTTATCTCTTGTATACACACAACTCTTCTCTTCGCTAAGCAACCTGCCTGATCCAATATTTCATTTACTTACACCAGTTGCACCACACTCAGTATTCCTACCAGTAAGCTAAACCCAACGCTAATATTTCCTGCTATCATTAGATACACAATTGTGTGAACTGAGTCTTAGTGTAATTGGTTGCAGTTTCAGTGGTTTACATTTGCTGTAGACTCACCTGGTGACAGCTCTACACTAGCAGCAGTTTCACCCAACTGAAACATTTTCCCCATCAAGCTCTAACATGTGCTGCTGAAGATCGATTTGACACAATGCAAATACAAAAAATCCAACCACAGAACCATATCATGGCCTTCACTCACAGGTGGTACAATCTCCACACATTGTTTGAAGTGAACCGTACCTAGGCAAAAATCTATGTCCACCAATCCCAATGGTGCAACATCTTTATCCCTCTTCCACGCAATCTATAACGTGTTGGGTTCCATTGCTTAGCTTCTACCAGATCCCCACTGGCAACCAACACATGCACCCCTGTGTCCAACAATCCTGCAATTCCTGTTTCCTACTATTCCTCTGACTCTACAGGCCACCTCTACATACGACTTTGGAGCATCTAATTCTACTACGAATGAGAGTAGGTAGACTTTGGGTTCCCTTTGGCGTTTAACGTCTGGTTCTTTCTCAGTCCCCTACCTCTGAAACTACTAGACCTCTACTTCTACTTCCAATGTCCCAAGGTTGGCGACACTACCTCCTCATATGCCCCATTTGTCCACACCTATAACAACCTCATGTTGGTTGAGAACACTGTCTGTCTGACCTGCACTCTAGCTGACATGTCAAATTCTTAACTTTCAATGCTATTCAAACAGCTGTGTAAGGCAGTCGGACCCCCTGTCCATACTCTTCTTGACATCTCTGAAGGTAATCCTCTTACAAGAGCTTCAAGCGCCCTCTGCTCAATCTCTCGTAAAATCACCTCATTCACTATAGCACTCTGTCCCAGAATGTAAGTACACCCACTGATCTTCCTTATATCTTCACCATATTCTTAAGATGTTCTAGAAACATTTGCATATCCTCAGTTGATTTACTACGAACGAAAGGAGCACCTAAACTTGCAGCTGACAAATCTGCACCTTGCCATGGCGATTGCAGTTCCACTGGACAACCCAATTCCTTATTAATTGCTGTCAACTGCACTAATCTTTCCGATAATATGCGAACTGTCTCCAGTTCTGACACGCCTTGTGTCTCTGACTCTGCAGAATCCTTGTCCTTCCCAACACTGTTTTTGAAGTACCAATAATCAAAATGCACACAAAATAAAATATATTAATCTATTTCTTACGTCTAACCATTAATCATTTCGACTCTCAGCACTACCTAGATACTGATCCTTTACTCGATGCTGAATGACCTTCTAAGTTGCACTATGTATATCTAACAAGTATTGGCCAATTGTGAGACACATTACCTCTGAAGTGCGACAAATCTTTCTAAGTAACACTATGTATATCTAACAAGTACTGGCCAATTGTGAGACACATTACCTGTGAAGTGCGACAAAAGTGCCGACTCTTTACTTATAACAGAATTAACCTTACAAAAAGCATGGTGGTCAATCTTCTTTTCCATGACTAAAACACTCAAGAACAATTAAATTGCCTTGACTCACCACACCATTGGCTGTAGGTTCAGACGTTTCTCTAACAAGGCGACATCAGTTTCCTGATACCAGTCAAATACTACTACAGCCAGTAGACACATACAAAATACTTCTGCAATTGCTGGTATTGAAACGCTTCCCCCTTCTTCTGCTTAGGTGCTGCTGTGTCAACTATTTCCACACCCCACATGACTGGCTCACCTTGCAAGGTGCTATGACTGTGTTGTGCTGCACTCCTGCAGCTGACTCTCCTGTGAACTAAATCCTACTCTGCATGTGGTTTGTGTGCTACACCACCGATGTGCCAGGTTGAAGATATCCCTTTGGTAATAGACAGTGTCCTGCTGCACAAAGAAGTCCATAACTGCTTGCTGCATCTACTCGTTCGACAGGAATCGTCGACCCTTCAAGACTTTTTTAAGGTACTGAAGTCATGGTAATCACATGGGAAGAGATAAGGACTACAGCGTAGATGCTCAAGTGTCCCTCACTTGACTTGGCGTAATTCCTGTGTTAACAACACTTGTGGCATGGGAACATGCATAATCATGAAGCACCCCCCTCACATATCATTTCACAATGGTGGTTTTCAACAGACATGTATTCTTCATTCTCTGATATACACCTACCGGTGTTTGTTGCTTGGCTGTCAAGAAAAGAATAACAGCACGTTGGTCCTGTTTGGATGCATTTGGTAATCATGTCGCAATAGTTCACGTTACTGCACGCTCACCTGAAAGACATGAACACCACACTAATCCCTTGCCTACAAGCAGTACTAATATACCCACATCAGATTCAAGCTACATTGCCTATATGAGGCAGCAATGCCCTCAAACGGAAGCTTTTTGATCACTCTTTATATGTGTGCATCCTTGTCCAGGGCATGGGCTAGCTTCACCCTGGGTTAGAGTGGTATGTATAGTATATGTCCTGGCGGTGTACAGACACAACTGGAAGGCAGGTTGCTTACTCAGTGAATGGCGAGTCAGCAGATGCTGCCATTGTGGTAGCAGTTGGCACACTTGATATGGCTCTGCTGCTGGCTAGTGGCAGCCAGCTTGTCTTCTAAAGTAGCAGCTGATGACAACATCACCCAGAGTCAAACTCTGTATCCTTGACTGGAGAGCAGCAGTATGTGGCTAGTGGTTCCCATTCGCAAGGAGCCAGCTAATTTTCCATTCATGCCTTGGCATACCTTGGCCCATGAAGCAGCTGCAGGTTGCACTGTGGGCAGTCTACCAGATGCGATGGTGGATTTTTGAATGCTTCACAAGTGTGATGTCGCCTGGCACAGCATAGCCCAGCTGTATTGATTATGAATGCATCAGTAGGATGTTGTCGGGTTTGCAGTGGGTACTAGAATACAGCAGAAAAAATTACATAGCCCTGCCTTGCTGAAGACATACGTAGCTCTGCTAAGGTTGAAATACAGCTGCCTAGTGCATAACATGCAGAACATGTACACTATTATGAGATGGGGAGGTCATACGAAAATTTCCTGAACTGGGTCCAGTCTCTGAGGCCCAGCTGTCACCATGCAGAAGGTGGTCAGTATGGAAGCAGGCACAGGGTAGAGGCCTGCCGTGTCAGCACGTTCATTGTCCAAGGCTGCTAGTGCTCAAGATATGGCGCTGGGTGCTAGTTTTTGCCTGTGATGATACATTTCTTCACTTTAGAAAAAACTGCTCCACTGGATTCCAGTCGGCGACTTGGAGAAAACAGAATCATTAATGTGTTACAATTGCTTTTATACTTCACATTATCCATTTTGAGTCAATAGTAAACACTCTAGTACAACTATCACGCTTTTATCTACATTCAGTTCACTGTCTCACAACTCAGAGTTTTTAGTTCCTAATTTGCACTATTTTTCTTCAACTCTTTTTCTTTCAGTCCAGTTAGTAGCTGTGTTTTTTCACCTTATGGGAAGAAGGACGGGTCTTAGTACAGCACTCTATAAGTATAACCTTGCTACTCAACCCACTTAATTTTTCACACTAAACCTACTAACTTTTTTCCCTGAGTTCATTGGAACCGTTGACTAAAAGCCTCTCCATAAGTGCATATCATACTAAAATGCGAATCTCACACATTCTCATAACATACACAAATCATAACTCTAATAACTACTAAAAAATTCTCGTATATCTCATTAACTGACGCCCTGCACTGAACTACAGAAACAATACTATGCACTCTCTGGCGGTCAAAATCAAAAGCCAGGCACTTCTTGGCCTTTGCGAATTCATTTACGTTAACCTACTCTGTTGCCTTATCGCTTTGATGGAGCAAGTAAGGAAAACTGTTTCAAAAAGAAGGGAGTCGGTGGTAGCTACTCTATGGTCGCTTTTTCAGATGCACTGACATGGGAAAAACACAATTTTTCTTTGGCTCAATGACCCCATTCGTCTTCATAACAAAGAATCACTAAAGCAAGCTTCATGCTCACAATACTTCATCATCTTCTGTAATAAAACATAATAACAACCCTATCTCATCATCAGAGTAGTATCACCTCATAATAAATCCCATTTCATGACAAGAAACCTTAATACCTCGGCTCACAGTTACCTTTCAGCACAACAGACTAGTCTAGTGCCCCACTCCTATACCACAGACTTACTTCCTGGGCCACAATTGCTTTTCAGCTACCCTCTTGTGACGTTACTGCACCTTTGATGCTTTGTCACGTTTCTTAACACCCAATTCGTTCTCCTGTAATATGAAATCTTTACTGGAGAAAGATATCGTGGGTGGATTTCTTGCTATTATGCTCGCTGTATCTTGATGGACCTGGAATGATTTAATGGAGATGTCACACCTGGCGATAACCCCACATCAGTGTGGTATCTCAGCAAACTGCTGCTTTGAGTCAGTATTGCATGATACAAAGTGTTTGCTACTACCTTATCATCTGGGAACTAAATAGTATTCACTAGCTGTAGTCTTGGTGGTCATCTTACCGTAATATTACCTTATTTTCTTGTACACCCTTTATTAAATATTCAAAATATTGCATTACAACATATCATTGTTTCCTAAATTAAACACTTGGAGTTTCTGCTATTCACACTGCTATAGTATGTATTGCACGTAATAGAAGTTCAACCTAAAAGTTATTTTACTTAAACACTAAGTTCATTTATTCTCAGTACTCAGTCTTCTTCACAAGTTACATCAGAGACATTAATATTGACTACTAAATTCCTACTTGACGACTAACAACAGTCCATACTCGTAATTAACTATTATTTATATCATCCTAAGCTTTCTCAATATCCATAGCCTTCCTCACTTTAACCTCAAGCTCTCTTTGCATGGCTGGTGTAGTGCACTTTCTTTCAGCATAATCAGCAAACTCAATCATGTGATTCAGTGCATGGAGCTGAGTCTCATGGCAAATTACACTATGTGCATACCACAGGTGCAAATGATTCACCCCACGGGACCTTACCAGATACTGCGACTGAATCTAAACTCGATATAGTGAAAAATAGAATGGCGGGATTTCAAGAATACACAGATATGATGACACCATAGCTAAGAATTCAAAATATGAGCTGCTATTTACGTCTTTTGCTGTTGTCAATCAAAATTGCAATTTCTATCTGCTGCTGTTACAAGAATCAAGTGAGGTATCTTCTTCTCAATTGAACAGTCAGCCTCGAGGTCACCCCATTCCTGATTTCGCAAGGTAATGGGCAGGGTTGCAATGGCTACTGCTGGATGATGGGAGCTGTCTTAGCATTTGTCAGGGGGAGTTCAACTCCCACCTGGGGTTTGTGTGACAGCAAGGTAGACAGGAGTGATTCCAGTCTGTTGCGCTGTAGGAAGGCAAGGGAGACAGGCTGCAGATAGACATGAGTGTTAACATAACAATTTTTATCCTTCTGTTGGAGCTGGAAATATTATATGTGGATGCCCTCACCCAGAGCATGGCCTGGTGTCAGCCCATTTTATGCTTGTGTCAGAGCAGCATGCATAGCGTACAGCCCCATGATATACGTGCATAGCTGGATGGGAGCCTGCTTACTCAAAGAATGCCGACTCAGCAGATGCTGACACAGTAGTGACAATTGGCACACTTAACATGGCTCTGCTGCCAGCTGGCAGCAGCCAGCGATGTGTCTTCTAACATTGCAGCAGACGATGGAGAGCAGCACCAAGCGGCTGGCAGCCCCAAGAGGCATAAGCCAGTTGGTTATGCGTTCATGCCTTGAACCATGAGACAGTGACAGATTGCTCAGCAGACAGTCTCACAGCAGCAGTGATGGAGTATTGGCTATGTCATAATTATAGTATCATTTGGTTCATCATAGCTCAGATGCACCTACTGTGACTGTGTCAGTAGGACATCATCAGTCCAGTGGCAGCAAATGATGCATGGCAGGCGATGTAACATAGTCCTGTCATGCCACTGACCTACTCAGCTGGGCTGGAGGTTTAAATGCAGCTGGAGCTGATCACACAAAATATGTACCACTACTGCTTACCTAAGTCATGCTGGAAGTTCCCTGAATGGGGATCAGTGTACTAGACTCCAGCTGTCGTCATGCAGAAGGAGATTAGTGCAGAAGCACGCACTTAGTAGAGAGTTGATGTCTCAGTTAGAGATGGGTGATCCATTCCTGAACTGATTCAACGAACCAGATCATTCTAATGACTGAGCGATTGGTGACTTCGAAAAAAAGCAGTGGAGCTCCTGGCAACATGAATAACTTAGAAGTAGATATCCTCAGTGTTGTAAAGCAATTTAAATTGCTTAATAAAGGCAAGCCCTCCAGTCCATAATGTATAACAGATTCCTTTCACGGTATGTTGATGTAATAGCTCTGTACTTAACAGTTATATGTAACTGCTTACATGATGAAAGATATGTACCTAAAGACTGGAAAGCTGCATGGGTCACATCAATAATCAAGAAAGAAAATAGAAGTAATCCAATAAGTTACAGGCCCACATCACTGACATCAATTTTCAGTTGTATCTTGGATCATATACTGTGTTAAAACAATATACAGTAAATTACCTCGAAGTAAACGATCTATCTGCACACAGTTAGTACAGATTTAGAAAATATCAGTCTTTTGAAACACAACTACTTCTTTATTCTTATGAAGCAGTGAGTGGTATCGATAGAGGATCTCAAATTGATTCTAGATTTCTAGATTTCCAAGAGACTTTAGGTACCATTCCTCATTTCCCTGTGGAGTATCGTCTCATTTGTACAACTGTTCGCTGGGTGCTGGTCTTTTAATTTGACTCCACTTCCACGACTTTCAGTCGATGAGGATGATGATGAGGACAGCACAACACCCAGTGCCTGGGCAGAGAAAATTCCCCAACTCAGCCGGGAATCGAACATGGCCCCAGAGGATTGACAATCTGTCACACTGACCATTCAGCTAACGGGGGTGGACAGCCATAAACTAAAACAGGATGATATCTGGAGCTCCATAAAAAAGTGTGAAATGTTATAGGCTCTCTGCTGTTTCTAATCTATGTAAATGATTTAGGAGACAATCTGAGCATCCATCTTAGATTGTTTGTAGATGATACTTTCATTTAGCACCCAGTAAAGACATCAGAAGATCAAAACTAATTGTAAAATGTTTTAGACAAGTTATCTGTATGGTGAGAAAACTGGCAGTTGACTGTAAATAAAAGCCATAGAAGTCATACACATGAGTACTAAAAGAAATCCGTTAAATTTCGATTACACAATACATAAAACAAATGCAAAGACTGCCAATTCTACTAAATATCTAGGAATTACAGTTCAGAGCAACTTAAATTGCAATACTCAATCGGCCGTTGTGACCGAGCGGCTCTAGGCGCTACAATCTGGAACCGTGCGACCGCTACGGTCGCAGGTTCGAATCCTGCCTCGGGCATGGATGTCTGTGATGTCCTTAGGTTAGTTAGGTTTAAGTAGTTCTAAGTTCTAGGGGACTGATGACCTCAAAAGTTTAGTCCCATAGTGCTCAGAGCCATTTGAACGACTTTTTGCAATACTCACATAGATAATGTTGTGGGGAAGGAAACCAAACACTGCATTTTATTGGCATAATGCTTAGAAGATGCAACAGATATACTAAAGGGACTGTCTACACAATGCCTGTCCATCCTATGCTAGACTACTACTGTGCTGTGTGGGATCCTTACCAGATAGGATTGGCGAAGGGCATAGAAAAATTCAAAGAAGTGCAGTTCGTTTTGTACTGTCGCGAAATAGTGGAGAGAGTGTCATGGATATGACAAGTGAGTTGTGGTGGAAATAATTAAAACAGAGGCCTTTTTTGCTGCAGTGAGACCTTTACAAGAATATCATTCACCAACTTTCTCGCCGACTTACACAGGGAGAAATGATCATTGTCATAAAATAAGAGAAATCAGAGTTCACTTGCAAAGATATAAGCGTTCGTTTTCCAACGCATTGTTCAAAGGCTGAATGGTACAGAAACAGAGTGGAAATGGTCCAATGAATCGTCTGCCAGGCACTTAAGTGTGAAGTGCAGAATAGTCATGTAGATGTAGCTCATCTGATAAGGAATGTCACTCTTAGTGATGTTCGTAAGCGGAAAGGAGATTCTGTGGCGAGCTGCTGCAACAGTGCCCCACGGCAAATGCTGAAGGAAACCTTTCCCAATAAGCAAAAGAAATGTGCTACAGACCATGTTCATGTGTGGATTTGCATATCATACTAATGCGTGCAGCTTTTCACAGCCATATCATATCGACCACATTCAATCAAAAAATACGCCAGACGGGAAGTGAATTGCGACAGAGCCAGCTGTAGGTGGGCGAAAGTGTTATGCATTGCAAAGCAAAAGACGGCCAACTGACGTTGCGAAGCAGAGATAACTGAGATAGCTGAGTGCAGTATATCAACAGCTGACATTGCAGTACTTAGTGGAAGGACAGAAGCCTTTCCTTAGATCCTAAACGAACATAATCCGAAGCATATAAGTACTCAGCCATTGGTGTATTAAAGCGTTCTCATCTCAGTATCAAAGCCTACAGCACAAGCCTGTGACACCCGGAGCAGCATCCTGGAATGCAGTACAGGGTACACTGTTCGACCATGGGACAGGGCAGTCTGCCCTCAGTCAGAAGAGAGCCACCCGGTCGCTGGAGAAAGTTCACAGCCATCGTCAGCTGCGCCACTATGCCGTCATCACGGTTGCAGCCTGAGACGTCGCTGACAGTGGCGTATGAGTGATGCCACGCTAGGTTCCACCCCATGAGCTATCAGCAATGCTGGATGTCTACTGTTTTGCATGAGAGGCAACTGGACGCCTCCACCAAGCTGCTACTGGTGTATTACGGCTGAGGGCTGAAATAAAGGAAATCTGCGGTCCTACGGACGTCTCTTTTCACTCTCCATTGGTGACAATCTAAGGGTCATTTAACACAAGAAAAGAACAGAAAATGAAGAAAGATCAACTCTTCAGAATGCTGCCTTAATGCAGGTAACAACTTGTCGCCTTATACAGGGTGTAAACGATAACTGTTAACAACATACCGGTACCTCAGTGGTGCAGAGGAAGTCGAGATGGATCGTTTTATATACAATGAGGCCACAGAAGTAATGGCATGAGAGATACTGGGATGGAAAGGCCCACCTAAAGTTTGAAGCAAATTTTAGAGGCTCAAATAATGGAAATAGTTTCGGAAAAATTAGGAACCGTTTATTCAAACATTTTTGTAATAAAATTTGCAAATGAAGATAACATAAAACAATATATTTCGTTTGTGAAATAGCTGCCTTTCGTTAAGGACGTTGCTGACCACATAGGAAAAATCCCGAAGAAACGGAACAATGCAGTAGCCTACAAACCCACCCAGAAGATACAAGATTACCTAAAATTGACCGAGGATGCTCGCCAGCCACTCGAAAAAGCAGGAATTTATAGGATTCCGTGTAGTTGTGGGGAGGTGGATATGAGTACTAAAAAAAATTACGCTGAAAAAACTACCAGAAGAGCGCAAGGACAGTTGCAGAAGAAAGGGGGGGGGGGGGGCAGACTGACAGGTCAGCTGCTGCAAAACATGCTTTGCAGCCAGGAGACCACCACGTTCATTTTGCTACGGCGAAGTACTGGCACCCACAAGCGGATACCATGAAAGGCTATACAGAGAGGCCGTAGAGATTGTAAAACAGCCCAAGTATTTCAGTAGGAAGGAGGCTTGAATGACATCTGGATTCCGATACCAGTCTTCCACCATGGGGTGATAGCAACAGTGGGCGATGGCAGTTGTCAACAGCCATATGCGCTTGGGTATTCAGAACATGTGACGTCACGGAAGAACACATAAATGAAATTTAACTACAGTCAGTAACGAGTCAATGTCAGATATTATTCTCTTTGAAAACGTGCTCCGCAGGGTGGGACGAAACGTTGGGTTTAAATGTGAAATCCATTCGACAACGGCATAATAGCCCAGAACATTTTATTAATTATATTTCATTTGCAGTAACATAAATACCAGCTGTTCTCATTTTTTGTGGAATGGGTGCGGGCATCTGTTTCGATCTTCAAGCTGATATTCTAATCTGCACAGATCTTTCATAGTAATACCAAAACGTCACTTTTGCAGATCCTTAACATATCTGACAAGTTATAACTCTTGCCACTTAATGAAAACGCACTTATATATTCCGCAAGTTTTGTCAGTTGTCGAGATGGGATTGTCCTTCTCCACTTTTACGTATCGTCTTCAAAAGGCACGACAAATTGTTTCGACACTTTTTTGTGGGTCAGTTACCAATTCAATATCTTGTTCCATGTTTTTCATGGACCAGCTTTTTGTCTCTCCGTTTTCCATACATAATGACATACCATCTTCAAACGAGACAGGCAAACCACGCAGTCGAAATCGTCAGCTGAAGAATAAAAGGCGAATGGGGAGGAACAGATTATATTAGTAGACCATCCCTCCCCTAACGCGTATCTTCTGAGAAAATATTCAGTAACCACCGTAAACAATTTTTTTTCCAATTGCGTTGTATACAAAGATAGCCCCCCCCATGAACCATGGACCTTGCCGTTGGTGGGGAGGCTTGCGTGCCTCAGCGATACAGATAGCCGTACCGTAGGTGCAACCACAACGGAGGGGTATCTGTTGAGAGGTCAGACAAACATGTGGTTCCTGAAGAGGGGCAGCAGCCTTTTCAGTAGTTGCAAGGGCAACAGTCGGGATGATTGACTGATCTGGCCTTGTAACAATAACCAAAACGGCCTTGCTATGCTGGTACTGCGAACGGCTGAAAGCAAGGGGAAACTACAGCCGTAATTTTTCCCGAGGGCATGCAGCTTTACTGTATGATTACATGATGATGGCGTCCTCTTGGGTAAAATATTCCGGAGGTAAAATAGTCCCCCATTCGGATCTCCGGGCGGGGACTACTCAAGAGGATGTCGTTATCAGGAGAAAGAAAACTGGCGTTCTACGGATCGGAGCGTGGAATGTCAGATCCCTTAATCGGGCAGGTAGGTTAGAAAATTTAAAAAGGGAAATGGATAGGTTGAAGTTAGATATAGTGGGAATTAGTGAAGTTCGGTGGCAGGAGGAACAAGACTTCTGGTCAGGTGACTACAGGGTTATAAACACAAAATCAAATAGGGGTAATGCAGGAGTAGGTTTAATAATGAATAGGAAAATAGGAATGCGGGTAAGCTACTACAAACAGCATAGTGAACGCATTATTGTGGCCAAGATAGATACGAAGCCCACGCCCACTACAGTAGTACAAGTTTATATGCCAACTAGCTCAGCAGATGACGAAGAAATTGAAGAAATGTATGATGAAATAAAAGAAATTATTCAGATTGTGAAGGGAGACGAAAATTTAATAGTCATGGGTGACTGGAATTCGAGTGTAGGAAAAGGGAGAAAAGGAAACATAGTAGGTGAATATGGATTGGGGGACAGAAATGAAAGAGGAAGCCGCCTGGTCGAATTTTGCACAGAGCACAACATAATCATAACTAACACTTGGTTTAAGAATCATGAAAGAAGGTTGTATACATGGAAGAACCCTGGAGATACTAAAAGGTATCAGATAGATTATATAATGGTAAGACTGAGATTTAGGAACCAGGTTTTAAATTGTAAGACATTTCCAGGGGCAGATGTGGACTCTGACCACAATCTATTGGTTATGACCTGTAGATTAAAACTGAAGAAACTGCAAAAAGGTGGGAATTTAAGGAGATGGGACCTGGATAAACTAAAAGAACCAGAGGTTGTACACAGATTCAGGGAGAGCATAAGGGAGCAATTGACAGGAATGGGGGAAATAAATACAGTAGAAGAAGAATGGGTAGCTTTGAGGGATGAAGTAGTGAAGGCAGCAGAGGATCAAGTAGGTAAAAAGACGAGGGCTAGTAGAAATCCTTGGGTAACAGAAGAAATATTGAATTTAATTGATGAAAGGAGAAAATATAAAAATGCAGTAAGTGAAACAGGCAAAAAGGAATACAAACGTCTCAAAAATGAGATCGACAGGAAGTGCAAAATGGCTAAGCAGGGATGGCTAGAGGACAAATGTAAGGATGTAGAGGCCTATCTCACTAGGGGTAAGATAGATACCGCCTACAGGAAAATTAAAGAGACCTTTGGAGATAAGAGAGCGACTTGTATCAATATCAAGAGCTCAGATGGAAACCCAGTTCTAAGCAAAGAAGGGAAAGCAGAAAGGTGGAAGGAGTATATAGAGGGTCTATACAAGGGCGATGTACTTGAGGACAATATTATGGAAATGGAAGAGGATGTAGATGAAGATGAAATGGGAGATACGATACTGCGTGAAGAGTTTGACAGAGCACTGAAAGACCTGAGTCGAAACAAGGCCCCCGGAGCAGACAATATTCCATTGGAACTACTGACGGCCGTGGGAGAGCCAGTCCTGACAAAACTCTACCATCTGGTGAGCAAGATGTATGAAACAGGCGAAATACCCTCAGACTTCAAGAAGAATATAATAATTCCAATCCCAAAGAAAGCAGGTGTTGACAGATGTGAAAATTACCGAACTATCAGCTTAATAAGTCACAGCTGCAAAATACTAACACGAATTCTTTACAGACGAATGGAAAAACTAGTAGAAGCCAACCTCGGGGAAGATCAGTTTGGATTCCGTAGAAACACTGGAACACGTGAGGCAATACTGACCTTACGACTTATCTTAGAAGAAAGATTAAGGAAAGGCAAACCTACGTTTCTAGCATTTGTAGACTTAGAGAAAGCTTTTGACAATGTTGACTGGAATACTCTCTTTCAAATTCTAAAGGTGGCAGGGGTAAAATACAGGGAGCGAAAGGCTATTTACAATTTGTACAGAAACCAGATGGCAGTTATAAGAGTCGAGGGACATGAAAGGGAAGCAGTGGTTGGGAAGGGAGTAAGACAGGGTTGTAGCCTCTCCCCGATGTTGTTCAATCTGTATATTGAGCAAGCAGTAAAGGAAACAAAAGAAAAATTCGGAGTAGGTATAAAAATTCATGGAGAAGAAATAAAAACTTTGAGGTTCGCCGATGACATTGTAATTCTGTCAGAGACAGCAAAGGACTTGGAAGAGCAGTTGAATGGAATGGACAGTGTCTTGAAAGGAGGATATAAGATGAACATCAACAAAAGCAAAACAAGGATAATGGAATGTAGTCTAATTAAGTCAGGTGATGCTGAAGGAATTAGATTAGGAAATGAGGCACTTAAAGTAGTAAAGGAGTTTTGCTATTTGGGGAGCAAAATAACTGATGATGGTCGAAGTAGAGAGGATATAAAATGTAGGCTGGCAATGGCAAGGAAAGCATTTCTGAAGAAGAGAAATTTGTTAACATCCAGTATTGATTTAAGTGTCAGGAAGTCATTTCTGAAAGTATTTGTATGGAGTGTAGCCATGTATGGAAGTGAAACATGGACGATAAATAGTTTGGACAAGAAGAGAATAGAAGCTTTCGAAATGTGGTGCTACAGAAGAGTGCTGAAGATTAGATGGGTAGATCACATAACTAATGAGGAAGTATTGAATAGGATTGGGGAGAAGAGAAGTTTGTGGCACAACTTGACCAGAAGAAGGGATCGGTTGGTAGGACATGTTCTGAGGCATCAAGGGATCACCAATTTAGTATTGGAGGGCAGCATGGAGGGTAAAAATCGTAGAGGGAGACCAAGAGATGAATACACTAAGCAGATTCAGAAGGATGTAGGTTGCAGTAGGTACTGGGAGATGAAAAAGCTTGCACAGGATAGAGTAGCATGGAGAGCTGCATCAAACCAGTCTCAGGACTGAAGACCACAACAACAACAACAACAAAGATAGCTAAGAATATGCTGGTTCAGATGGACTAAACGTTGATTGGTAAGAAAAAAGATGACAGACTTACCTTAGTTAGATATGGTCTGGAAACGTATAATAGAACAGCGAATTCGACCACTTCTAGGCCGACTACGCAAACTCGCGCCCAGTAACAGTTGCAGCCTTACTAAACCGTAACAGGCGTCGGTTTGTTAAGCACATGTCAGTCTGGGCGCCTCTAGAAGACCGTTCTGCCCCAGTATTCTATTCTGCCCCAGTCTCCCCTACCTCCTAATATCGTGTGAGCGCACCAACTCGACGTGGCATGGACTCAACAAGTAGTTGGAAGTCCTCTGCAGAAATATTAAGCCATGCTGCCTCTATAGCCATCCACAACTGGAAAAGTGTTGCCGGAGGAGGATTTTATGCTTGAACTGGCCTTTCAACTACGTGACATAAATGTGAATTTTAAACCTTTCCCGTCGAATTGACTGTTCAAACAAATTTCGGGCTTGCAGCCGGTCGTCGTTCAATACTTCGCACGATATTTCAACTGGGCACCTGCCAGTCATCTTCAGGTGAGCCATCGCAGACAGCGAGGACGCTGCCGGCGGGCAGTGTGGTTCATCTGTCAAGTTTTCGACGCATGCGCAGAATAGTTACAGTACGCTATATATTGCGGAACGGAGGACGTTTTCGCCAGTCTGCGACGGCTCATCTGAAGATGACTGGCAGGTGCCCAGTTGAAATATCGTGCGAAGTATTGAACGACGACCGTCTGCAAGCCCGAAATTTGTTTGAACATGTGACATAAATGTTCGACGGGATTCCTGTCAGGCGATATGGTTGGCCGACACATTCGCTCGAACTGTCCAGAAATTTCTTCAGACCAATCACAAACAACTGGGGCCTGTTAACATGGCGCATTGTCATCCATTAAACTTTCATTGTTGTTTGGGAACATGAAGTCTATGAATGGTTGCAAATAGTCTCCAGGGAGCTGATGGTCCATGTAAACACAGCCCACACAATTGTGGAGCCATCGCCAGCTTGCACAGTGTCTTGTTGACACCATGGGTCCACGGCTCCTTAGGGTTTGCGCCATTCTCAGACACTATCATCAGCTCTTACTAGGCCAGTTTACAGCTACCGCAATCACCACAGCTCGTGGGCTCCACTTTAGTAGTGGGACAAAGAGAGAATGAAAATAATTTGTTAGAGTGGGTTTCCTACTGCAGGGGCAAGTATGCACTCAGAGACAAACCTATTGTTCTCTTTTGATTGACAGGTTATGACCCCTGGGGATAATCCTTCCTTTTGATTGATAGGTCCTTAACCTATTGTTCCCCCACCCCTCCCCCTCTCCCTCCTCCTCCTAACTCCTCAGGAAACCTCCAACCTACCCCCTCCCCTTCGCTGATACAGGTACACTTTCAGGTCTGAGTTATTCGAGTAGCCATCTCCCAATCTACCAATTTGATTAGCTATTTACTTAAACTGATCAATTAATTAACCCCTTCCCCAATGTCCCCCTCCCCTTTCCCGCTTCCTCTGTGGTGGGGAAGAAGGACCTCATTAAAGGAAATTCAAGCATATATTGTTTATTTATAAAAAATTCAGTTTGCAGGTGTAGGATTTCTCTTGCTTATCTGTCTCTGCTGTTTGAGAAGATTTAGGTCTTGTAAGACATAGTTACACTGATCGCTTTTTTTAAAATTCCGATCACGCAATGGATAACTTCATCAAACAGCCATCACACGTAATTACGCTGTTAAAAATCTTTCGATCGCGAAGAATGCACAGCCCACCGTCCCCTGTCCACTGGACCACATAGAACGCCATCTCAGAGTCTCCGCACCCTGCTGGAAGAGAGGCAATGTGCTGGGCTCCCTGCCCCAAGTCTCCGCGCCGCCTCACGTCAGGGCCAGGGAATGCACCGGCATACGGCACAGTCACACGTTAGCCGCTAAGCATTTTCTGTCAATTGGAAATACCCGCGGCCTCCTTCCTTCCCATCCCTGGTGTGTAGATAGCCTTCTTTGTTGAACATGAACTGCTTCAGGAGTTATTACATCTGGTGTTGCGGAATATTGTTACATGCATAACTTGAAGATATCACACGGACTAAATGTACCACTGCACAGTGAGAGAGAGCTTTGCAGATGATACGAGAATATTTAAACAATTATACATTTTTTCCGAGGAATATCGCCACTGCCACACTTGAACATGGACTCTTAAAGAAAGAGATAGCGACTCAGTTGTGAAACCATACCAGAGATACTTCACGCCCTTTTGTGGTAAATGCACTTGTCTTTGAGCATGACCTGCTTCAGGAGTTACTAAACCCAAATTAATACGCCTCTAAACGCACTCTCAAAAAGATCGATGCACAATACTTTGCTTAAATTTGTGGACTCTAAAAAGATTGCAGCACACTTGTGAAAGCTCCCTGAGACATTTCACATGCTTTTGTGGGAAAAAGATCCCGAAACCAATATCAGCTGCAGTATCTGATTACACACATCAAAATGACGATATTGGGAAGTCGAAATAAATATCTCTAAAAGCAGGACGCTCACCACTCTTCGAGTTTTAGTTGCTTTTTTGAAGGCAATGCCAGAGAGAGAGAGAGAGAGAGAGAGAGAGAGAGAGAGAGAGAGAGAGAGAGAGAAATTACTGAGTCCTACAGGTACTGTGGTGTTCATCACTTTCCTGAAATGGCGAGTGGGCTAGCTTATATTTGTTGTTGCTGGAGTCAAGGATGTTATTTTTTCTTCACTTCTCAGAGCAGCGTCTAAGCACAGGCAGGAAAATCAGTAAAATTACGCAAACAGAATCCGAAACACTGTCCTACAGATGAGAAAAATGGATCTACCTTCTGGTGAATATTCGGTGTTCTGCAGCTGCCAGTCTGGAGATGCTCTAAAGGCGCAATGACAGATGAAGGACAGCATACCACCAGAAATGGATGGTCTGCTAGAACTTGTCTTTGAGCACTCAAACAAAGAAGACCTCACGTTACTCTCAGAACGTTCTTGTGGATACCTTGCCCCCGTCTTATTCAAACCCGTCTGTAGAGGCTCCTATGCCCCACACAAAGTATGTCTTGTGAATGAATGGAGCATTCTGATTGGCTCTTAATGAATTAACCCTCCAAACTGCTGCTGCTGCCAGTGTGGGTGAAATGTTCCCCATTTTCTGTAGATGAGACTTTGTGGCAGTACGGCTTTATGCAGATCGCCATATTGCAATGACAATTAAACCCCGCAAAAGTGGTCAACAGATCATGAAATTCGGAAAGACACTTCCTCAACTACACTGCTCTGCTATTGTCGAGCAAAGCTTGAATTTGTCGTTGTGAAACCCGAAACTACTGCTGTGTGAGAGCACTGTCCGCCATTTCTTTTTCTCCAGAAGACACTTTGAGTGGCAAGACTATTTTGTACAAATCGAAAAAGGATATACAGCACTCGTATTGCAATGACAGCTAAACCCTGCAGTCCGCAGCTCGTGGTCGTGCGGTAGCGTTCTCGCTTCCCACGCCCGGGTTTCCGGGTTCGATTCCCGTCGGGGTCAGAGATTTTCTTTGCCTCGTGATGACAGGGTGTTGTGTGCTGTCCTTAGGTTAGTTAGGTTTAAGTAGTTCTAAGTTCTAGGGGACTGATGACCATAGATGTTAAGTCCCATAGTGCTCAGAGCTATTTGAACCATTTTTAAACCCTGCAAAGTGATCTATAGCATGAAATACGGAAAGACAGTTTCTCAATCACACTGCTCTGCTACTGTCGAGGAAAGCTTGAATTTTTCAGTACGAAACCAATCTCCAATCGGGCTATACCACCACATGATGCAGTTATCACACAATCGTATCCTGGACCATACAAAATCATCACTTCTACCTTCTGCTTATAGCCTTCGACCAAGAGACACTCGTACACATACCGCAAAGACCTTAGTTACTCCTCACAGCACTAGATATTTCCTGTACGGTCGGGTGATCATCCACTGAAGCCAGTGGTCATGAGGCAACTGTCCCTACACACACGCTAGCCCAACGTGTGATCACAGCGCCCTCCATGGACATTGGTCAGTCTCTGAACTGTTGTATAAAGGCTGGACCAGTTCCCCGCTTCAGAAAGACGTTACTGTTTATGGCCCTGACTGCTTGCTTTCTTCACCCATCGCCAGACTCAGAGATTACAAGAACATATGCATTTGAAAAGGTTTGCCAGAATATCACACCGTTTATGCAATAGTCCTCGATATCAAGCATATAGCAGTATGCTACTGATCGCTTGCGTACTATAATTCTGAAGATAAAGACTGGAGGTTATGTTTCAAGAAACCCGAAACTTTAGCGAGGTGGAAAGTGCTGCAAACCACTGAGTAACTAGAAGCTTATCTCGTCTACGAAGATCTTTACGTGAATACTCGAAAAAAAAAGAGGTAACTGGTGGTTCCACTTGCGAATACCTATGTCAATGATATAACAGATTCCAAATCACCCTTCTGCTTTACAAAGTCAACTAAGGTGTTTCTCATGTCTAGAAAACCAGCACACCCGTCTTTTACTATCTGGATGCACACAGCACACACCACAATCGATATTCTCTCAACCAAATAAAGATGGGAATTGTGCAGAAACAGTAACTGGACAACGTACATGGGAGAGAATAATGGTCCAGCACAAACACACGTCCATATTGAATCTTCTCAAATTTCCCCAGAGAACACACGCGATCACAAGGGCTGCCCAACACATGCTGAGTATTAGTTCACTATTCAGCCATCTAGAGGGTGACCGGGTCTGGTCAGTTACATTCCTGCACCCCAACCAGCCTTTCCGTTCGGACGGTTAACGCCGTAAGCTGGAAACGTCAATCGTTCCCGGCTCAGGCCACTGCCGCCACGTACCCTCTGCACACCAGGCAGAATCGTCCTAGGGGTGTTACAAAAAGGTACGGCCAAACTTTCAGGAAACACTCCTCACACACAAATAAAGAAAAGATGTTACGTGGACATGTGTCCGGAAACGCTTAATTTCCATGTTAGAGCTCATTTTAGTTTCGTCAGTATGTACTGTACTTCCTCGATTCACCGCCATGTTTTCATACGGGATACTCTACCTGTGCTGCTAGAACATGTGCCTTTACAAGTACGACACAACATGTGGTTCATGCACGATGGAGCTCCTGCACATTTCAGTCGAAGTGTTCGTACGCTTCTCAAATGGTTCAAATGGCTCTGAGCACTATGGGACTCAACTGCTGAGGTCATTAGTCCCCTAGAACTTAGAACTAGTTAAACCTAACTAACCTAAGGACATCACAAACATCCATGCCCGAGGCAGGATTCGAACCTGCGACCGTAGCGGTCTTGCGGTTCCAGACTGCAGCGCCTTTAACCGCACGGCCACTTCGGCCGGCTCGTACGCTTCTCAACAACAGATTCGGTGACCGATGGATTGGTAGAGGCGGACCAATTCCATGGCCTCCACGCTCTCCTGACCTCAACCCTCTTGACTTTCATTTATGGGGGCATTTGAAAGCTCTTGTCTACGCAACCCCGGTAGTAAATGTAGAGACTCTTCGTGCTTGTATTGTGGACGGCTGTGGTACAATACGCCATTCTCCAGGGCTGCATCAGCGCATCAGGGATTCCATGCGACGGAAGGTGGATGCATGTATCCTCGCTAACGGAGGACATTTTGAACATTTCCTGTAACAAAGTGTTTGAGGTCACGCTGGTACGTTCTGTTGCTGTGTGTTTCCATTCCATGATTAATGTGATTTGAAGAGAAGTAATAAAATGAGCTCTAACATGGAAAGTACGCGTTTCCGGACACATGTCCACATAACATATTTTCTTTCTTTGTGTGTGAGGAATGTTTTCTGAAAGTTTGGCCGTAACTTTTGGTAACACCCTGTATATTTGATTCCTGTACTTACAATTAAATATTACGATTGCATCCTCAATTGGACGGTATTAGACAATGAGTGAAGTCTCGGAAATAGCCACTCCTGACAAATGTGACTCTGTAAACAGAAATATCTGTACCATTCTTATGACTAGACATAATTTTCCAAGTAAAAAAAAAAATCTTTCATTCCCTTTGCGGCTACCGCAGTTTTCCACATCAAATCCATACCTTCCTTACTACAGGAAATAGTCATTTTCTTTGCACATGCCGAAACACACACATACTTTATAAGCCTGCTGCTCACGCCGAATCTCTCACACGTACCCTACTACTAAGTACAATACTTCGCCAATAACTGAATTCTGGCAATACGATACAATACTGCTTTTGGAAATTTGTGGTAAGGACTAAGGAACCAAACTGCTGAGGTCATAGGTCCCTAGGCTTACACACTACTTAATCTAACTTAAACTAACTTACGCTAATAGCGTATAGCGTTCCCACACCGGCAGTGGCAGCAATTTGGAGGGTAAATTCAGTAAGAGCCAATCAGGATGCTCCATTCAATTACAAGATATCCTTTGTGGGGGGCAGACTGGTTCGAACAAGACAGAGGGAAGATATCTATGGAAAGCTCTGAGAGTAACGTGATGTCCTCTTTGTTTGAGTGCTCAAAGACAAGTTCAAACAGACTGTCCATCTCTGGTGGGATGCTCTCCCTCATCCGCCATTGTGGCTTTAAAGCATCTCCCGACCAGCAGTTGTAGAACACCGAAAATTCCAGCCATTTTTCTCATCTGTAGGACTGTACTTCGAATTCTGTTTGTGTAAGTGTTCTGATTTTCCGGGCTGTGGTTAGACACTGCCTCGATAAGTTTCATAAGTGTGCTGCGATCTTTTTAGAGTCCATATTCGAGTGTGGCGGTATACATCACAAAATTGAAGCAAACTACCATGCAGCGATCGTTTTGACAGTGCGTGTAGAGCACTTTTCAGCTGGATTTAGTAACTCCTCGAAATAAAACATGTAATTGTTTAAATATTCTCATGTCATCTGCAAATCTCTCTCTCTCTCTCTCTCTCTCTCTCTCTCTCTCTCTCTCTCTCACACACACACTGCACAGTTCTGTGATATCTTCAAGTTGTGCATGTAACAATATTCTGCAACATGAGGTATAATAACTCCTGAAGCAGTTCATTTTCAACAACGAAGGCTATCTGTGAGCAGGGGTTGGGAAGGGACCGGGGCTGTGGGTATTTCCAACATGACAGGAAGTGCTTAATGGCTACTGCATGACCGCGCCGTAAGCTGACACGCTCCCTGGTCGTGACATGAGTCAGTGCGGAGACTTGGGGCAGGGAGGCCAGCACGTTGCATCTCTCCCAATGGGGCACGGAGACTAGGGGGTGGCGTCTATGCGGTCCAGTGGACAGGGGACTGTGGGCAGTGGGTGCTTCTCGATCAAAAGGTTTTTAACAGCGTAATTGTGTGTGATGGGTGTTTCATGATGGGATTCCTTGCATGATCGGAATAAAAAAAGCGATCGATGTAATTACTTATTACAAGACCTGCACCAACCCAAACAGCAGAGAATGATGAGCAAGAAAAATTCAACCTCTGCAAATTGAATATTTTATAAATAAACAATATACCCTTGAATTTACATCTTGAGATCCTTCCTCTCCACCACAGAGCCGCCAATTTCCAGGTAGATGAGGGGAGGTGTGGAGGGGAGTTGATTTGGGCGGTTTACCGGAGGGGGAGGGTTAATTAATTGATCAACTTAATTAAGTAGTCAATCAAGTTGATAGATAGAGCGGGAGATGAATAACTCAGACCTGAAAGTGTAGCTATATCAGCGAGGGTAGGGGGAGGGGTGGGTTGTAGGTTTCCTGAGGGGTTGGAAGGAGGAGGGAGATGAGGTGGAGTGGGGGAACAATACGTCAATCAAAAGGAAGGATTATCCCCAGGGTGTCACAAGCTGTCAATCAAAAGAAAAAAACTGCCCCTGAGTGCATACTTGCTACTGATGTAGGCAACACACGCTAACAAATTATCTTCGATTTTTCTTTGTACCACTATTCACTATGAGCCCTGTAAATATTTGTTCTTACTTAATAAAGTCAAGTTTCCTATTAAAAGAATTTTTTTTTTTAATTTAGAACATTGACAGGTCTCAAGTCCGATTGTCGAGACCACCTTCAATGTTGATTCTATTTTTTCTTGAACTGGACAACCTTTATGAATACTGCAGCAGTCATTCTGACAGTGAACGAAAGAAAACAGGAATTTCTATTTCTGTCCCAGTCGGTCGCCGGCTTGTGCAGAAATAGCAGAAACGCTTGATGTCACTGGCCGGCACAGTTCACCTTGCCTGGAGGACTAAGTGCGCCATGTAGGCAGGCAAGCCGCTTCGGATTTCCACTGCTAACCAACGGTGGACACATTTGAGTAAAGGTTGTGAATGTTTACGGTATCTTGGTTTAGGATCTCAGTTAGGTGTGAAGTACAAAGGCAGTCTGTGGTCTGTGTCTCGTGCTATTGGAGCCCGTGATTTATTTTATGATAGAATGTAGGATGGCTTGTAAATGCTTCTCAGGTGCCTAACAAAGAAGAAAACAAATAAAATGTAAAAGAATGAAAAAAAGAAAGAAAAGAAAACGTTGGTGTGACATCCTAAACGAGCAGTTGCGGCGAAAAGGTTCAATAAATATATTTTTAAACCGATTTGACAGTGTTTCAGTGAATTTACAGCGAGATGTGAAAGAATGTAGTGTTATTGAAGCTTCATCAGTTCATAACGTTAAGGAATCGTATTTCCGACCAAACAAAATTAGTGGCTGATGAACTTGTTCCACTAGCGGAAATAGCTAAAAATGATGTTACTACGTAAGGAACTGGAGCAGGCCAAGATCTACAGGACGAAAAAAAAAAAAAAAACATCTAATGAAGGTAATGGTTTTCAGGATGCCGACGATCTTAGCGATCCACGATCCTGGCCAGATTCTAAAAATGATAATTTAGCATAAGAGCAATTAAGGAAAGTCCGCAAGACATTAGTGAAAAAATATCACATTTCCTGTGGATAGTAAGACAAGAAGGTGTTTTACTGTTTTTCATTCCTCCCATCAACTTTCAAACGATTACAAAAGTTAAGCAAACGTGGCCTATGTATTCTCGAACAGAAGATACTGTGTACTGCTTTTGTTACAACTTTTTCAGTTCGAGTGCAGCCACTATCACAAGAAATGGTTTAAGAGGCTGCCAAAGCCTATCAAAAGTTCTCTCTAACCATGAAGTGTCGTGCAATCACATTATTAAAATGTACAAGTAGAAAGAGCTTCCGCAGACAATTAAAAACTCAAAATTAATTTATCAGGCAACTCAAAATCGATCTGATCAGTAAGAAAAGAGCTGGCGATTGGTTTTGTTAGGGTTATCTTCCATACTACATTTCCTTGACGAAAGAACTCTCAAAGTACGAGGCGACCATGAAATGTTGGGAAATCCAGATCATGGAAACTTTTTAGGGCAATTAGAACTAATGGCCAAGTTTTATCCTCTGTTAAATGATCATATTAATTGTGGGTCTAAACCTGGTTGCTTGGTTAGTTACTTATGTAAGGCTATACAAAATTAAATCATTACCATAATTTCTGATGAGAGTGTATCTATCATGAAAGATACTGCACTAAAAAATAAATATTATTCAATAATATTGGAATGTATACCAGATTTAAGTCACAAGAAACCATTAAGTGTGGTTTTAAAACTGGTAGATGTGTTATCCAAATCGATTGCAACTCAAGAATTTTTTTTTTCTTTTAAGTGGATGACACTACTGGGAAAGATCTTATAGAACTGTTACTTCAAATAAGTACTATGTAACCTTGGCATATTGCATGGAAATTGTAGGGGACAGTCTTATGACAACGGGAACAACGTGAAGGGCAAGAAGAGTGGTATTCAAGCCCGTATCTTCGAAGAAAATCCAGAGCTCATTATATTCCTTGCTATGCTCATAGCTTGAAGTTGGTTGTTGGTGAGGCAGTTAAATCATCTATAATTGCGCTACATTTTCTATGTAGTTCAAGGACTATTCACATTACCTACTGCCTCTGTGAAGTGCTGGGAAGCATTCAAAAATCATGTAAACATGACTCTAAAGCTGCTGAGTGATAAAAGATGGAAGGCTAGAGCTGAAAGTGTTCAAGTTGTGAGATATGAGCTTAATAACATAAAGCTTGCATTAAAAGAGTTAAAAAACACATACAAGAATGAACCAATATCTTTCAGTGAAGTATCTAGTCTCTTGAAACAAATCTCAGAATTTAAGTTTCCTCTGTGTGCTGTGATGGCATAACGTCCTTTGGCATGACAACAGATTCAATAAACCAGTTCAGCAAGAATCTACCGGTATTAAATTAGACACTAAGTAAAATTAAGAAAGTCAACACTTAGTGTTATTGATGACTATAGAGCCAATGGTTTTGAAAAGTCATCTCGTGTATTACTAACCGCTTCAGCTGTATTCAGCCCTTTATTATTGGATCATTACTGGTTTCGTGGCACTAAATGTCACATCTTTAGGTGAACATATGACTAAAACATTAGGGCGGAAAATCTCATCATATGTTCACCTGAAGATGAGGCTTTTAGTGCCAGAAAACTGGTAATGATCCGATAATAAAGGACTAGATACAGCCAAAGCGGTTATTAATGCACAAGAATGACTACTCATAGGTGTAATGGTCTTTCTATCAACCTAAAAAAGGCAAATTATGTGCTTTTTTCCTCTAATACAAATGTTACCAATGTATGAATCTAAAAATGGGTGAAGATGAGATCTAAAGGTTGAGTCCTCCAAAGCAAACTAAGCGGCACTACCATATTCGAGATATGCGTAAAAGATTAAGCTCAGCAACATTTGTCTTGTAAGTCATATCAGACAGCATGGAGATGACCATAATAAAAACAGCATGCTTTGGCTCTTTCCATCACCTTAAGGACTACAGTGTAATATTCTGGAGAAATCAACTGATGGCAGAAAAGTGTTTCATGCACAGAGGCGAGCCATAAGAATTATGTGTGGAGTACATCCTAGGCACTCATGCAGTAATCTATTTAGAGATCTTCAAATCTTTACAACTGTTCAATATATAGGGTGTTACAAAAAGGTACGGCGAAACTATCAGGAAACATTCCTCGCACACAAAGAAAGAAAATATGTTATGTGGACATGTGTCCGGAAACGCTTACTTTCCATGTTAGAGCTCCATCGTGCATGAATCACATGTTATGTCGTACTTGTAAAGGCACATGTTCTAGCAGCACAGGTAGAGTATCCCGTATGAAATCATGATAACGTGCTCCATTGAGCGTAGGTGGAAGAACATGGGGCCCAATCAAGACATCACCAACAATGCCTGCCCAAACGTTCACATAAAATCTGTGTTGATGACGTGACTGCACAATTGCGTGCGGATTCTCGTCAGCCCACACATGCTGATTGTGAAAATTTACAATTTGATCACGTTGGAATGAAGCCTCATCCGTAAAGAGAACATTTGCACTGAAATGAGGATTGACACATTGTTGGATGAACCATTCGCAGAAGTGTACCCGTGGAGGCCAATCAGTCGCTGATAGTGCCTGCACACGCTGTACATGGTACGGAAACAATTGGTTCTCCCGTAGCACTCTCCATACAGTGACGTGGTCAACGTTCCCTTGTACAGCAGCAACTTCTCTGACGCTGACATTAGGGTTATCGTCAGTTGCACGATTACTTCGAACGTCTTTCTGTCGGGACACCTTCGTTCTGGAAATCTGTCTCGATGCAAACGTACCGCGCCACGGCTATTGCCCCGTGCTAATCCATCCATCAAATGGGCATTTGCCAACTCCGCATTTGTAAACATTGCACTGACTGCAAAACCACGTTCGTGATGAACACTAACCTGTTGATGCTACGTACTGATGAGCTTGATGCTAGTACTGTAGAGCAATGAGTCGCATGTCAACACAAGCACCGAAGTCAACATTACCTTCCTGCAATTGGGCCAACAGGCGGTGAGTCGAGGAAGTACAGTACATACTGACGAAACTAAAATGAACTCTAACATGGAAATTAAGCGTTTCCGGACACATGTCCACATTACATCTTTTCTTTATTTGTGTGTGTGGAATGTATCCTGAAAGTTTGGCCGTACCTTTTTGTAACACCCTGTATATTTTCCATGATGTGCTTTGTTTAAAAAGATAGCAACTTATCTAAAACTAATAGTTCGTACCATAATTGTACACCAGAAGAAAACCTGATATTCATTATGGTCTAAAAACAAAGAGCATGGTGCAGAAGGGGGTTTTATACAGTGCCACCCAGATTTTTAATGCCCTTCCAACAATAATTAAAGAATTGGTTGGAAACATGCCCAAGTTTAAAGAAAAGGTGAGGCAGTTCCTTCTAGATGGATCTTACTATAGTACAGACGAATTTCTAAGCCAAAGTGTATAATATCTCCTGAGTATGCTTAAATTTATTTTTGTGGCTTTTATGACCTAATCATCTTTGTCTATCTACAGTGTAATTTAAAAACTGATATGTATGCATATCTGTATGTACAACTGTATATTCATTCAGAACTCAAGTATGGTAACTCATACATAAGGTTATATGTTAGCTTATTTGTTCCTGTTATTTATGTGATAAGAACAATGTACTCGCACATTAAACAATAATATGTAAAAATCTGACTCGTTCTATATTCAGAGATATATTCTCATATGGATCTGCAGAACTCGAAATAAATAAATAAATAAATGTGGTTGTCCTACCTACAAGGTTGTCTGCAGGTCTTGAAAATGCTAAGAGAGAAGCAGAGGAGTTGGTTGCATCTTTAGGAAATATTGGTGAATTAACGGAATCCAGATCGCCAAACACTTAAAGGCAGTTTTCTTACAAAAGTAAGGATTAACCCATTTCAGGGAAAGAAAACCGCGTAAGGCTACACTTCTTCAATGTTCTGGCAGACACCGCCATTATGCCTATTGCCTTTGAAGGAACGGTTTCAGCAGCTCAGTAACTGCTGTGACGTGTTCAGTGTCAATTTTGGTATTAAGAACTTGACAACAAAGAAATGCGATCTCAACAGAGAATGTAAAAATTTTTCAGAAGCATTGAGAGACCCTAAAATGTATTTAGGAGATAAATTCGCAGGATCTCGCAAAGGAATTGGAGCTGTTGTCACCCGTGCTTCCACAAACTGCGGACATGTTTAGAAGTACTTCGGTATATCTTCGAAATGAAGTTGCAAGGCGTTTTCCCAAATATAACAATTGCATTAAGGATATTTTTGTGCATACGTGTCTGCAACTTCTGCAGACTGTAGCTTTTCCCTGATAAAGATTGTTAAAAACTGTCTCAGGTCTTCAATGAGCAACGAACGACTGAGACTCCTTCCGTAACAGCATTTGAAAGACAGATTGTGAGTTCGCTCGACATTGAGAAACTGGTGAAGGGCTTCCCTGCTCTCAAAGCAAGAAAGGTAAAGATTTAGGTGAGTAATTTTACTATATTAGTTGTACAATTTAGTAGGATTTCCTGGTCGTATCTACTGTTAGAATCTATTTAATTACATGCCTAAGTTTGCATGGTCATAGCTGTGCATGTAAGTTAAGCCTATAATACTAAGTCAGCCGGGCTTCGCTCGAAACTTGTGAACTGTCACTAAGGTGTGGATATTAGTGATAAAAAATAACGAAAATAAAATTTATGAATGCTTATACGCAGTTTATTTCTACGACAGCTCTCACTGGCTGATTGCCTTGAATGTAAAAACAGATCAACGTTTCACGCAATCTGCAAACCCAGTGTTGAATCAGCCACTATCGCTTATTAAAAAGTAAAAACTATGATGAAACATAGAGTCGGTATAGCCGCTGTAATATCTGTAGTAATCTGTGGTCCCCTCAATTTATATGACATACTGTAAGTAAGTTTTTTAGTAATTTCAAAATCGCTATATACTTGCTTGCTGTTATAAGTTATCAGACCTTATGATTCCGGACGTACTCCGAGGATTATTGTACTTGCAACATTGCGACAATGAAGTTCTGCTTCGTACCATAATGTGACGCAGGTGTTTTTTTTTTTTTTTTTTTTGCAGATGTTAAAAGTGCTATGATGCAAACTATTTTGACAGATGTAAGGATGGCCTTTTGAAACATTTGGAAAGATGTTTGGTAATTTATTATAACAGACATAATTAAAAACAGTTCAGCATTGTTTCAGCACTGCTGTAACGTCTGCAACAGCTAACAAATTTTTAGATTTCTGTTTTTCCAGTTATATTTGGTGTTGGTTTTAGGTACAGGTTCGTTCATTTTAAGTGCATTTTAGCGTAGGTGCAGGTTCGTTCAGTTTAAGTGCATATTAGTATATTTTTGGTTCACATTTTCTTTGTTTTAGTTTATATTTCGTGTAATTTTTCGTGCATGTTTTAATGCAAAAATATTTGCATTTAACACGGCAAAGCTAGCTGGCGATCTACCTGGGGCAACGGCACCATCTGTTTCCATTTTAAAAAAAGATGAACGGAGGTACCGGGTATTGTTAAATCTACACTGCCCGATAATCTTACGACTCAAGGTTGACACGTTATACTCCATATGAAAAATATATGAATGCGTTTTTACCAACAAGTACAAGCTAACCTGTGACTTCGCATAAGCTTACCATGGGAAGTTGTGGGTAAGCCTAGTACTTAATAAACTACTGATCTGTTTGTTGATAAGATTCAAAGAATCCTCAATCCGCGAATTTCATCGAAACGTTTTGAGTTGCATACACACACACTCATAATATATATATGCACAAAAATCATACGAAATGTAAACAAAATTACATTCCAGAAAATGTGGGTGCCCCTAACTGAGGCTTCGCAGGGGTCCCCGAAGTTTCTTAAACCGGCTCTGGCTCTTACCAACTAAAATCGGGATACATCTAACCAGGCAACTTTTTCCCAGTCTTCTAGGATCCAACCGATAATATCACGAGCCCAGAAGAGGCGCTGTAGGTGATGTGCCCGTAGCAAAGGCACTTGCGTCAGTCGTCTGTTGCCATAGCCCATTATTCCCAGATTTCGCCGCACTCTTCCAATGGATACGTTCATCGTAAGACCCACACTGATTTCTGCGGTTATTTCACGCAGTGTTGTTTGTCTTTTAGCACTGACAACTCACACGATCGCCGCTGCTCTCGGTCGTTAAGTGAAGGGCGTCGGCCACTGCGTTGTTGGTGGTAGGATGGTTCAAATGGCTCTTAGCACTATGGGACTTAACATCTGAGGTCATCAGTCCCCTAGAACTTAGAGCTACTTAAACCTAACTAACCTAAGGACATCACACACATCCATGCCCGAGGCAGGATTCGAACCTGCGACCGTAGCGGTCACGCGGTTCCAAACTGAAGCGCCTAGAACCGCTCGGCCACACCGGCCGGCTTGGTGGTAAGAAGTAATGCCTGAAACTTGGTATCTCGGCACACTCTGGACACTGTGGATCTTGGAATATTGAATTCCCAACCGTTTTCTAAAATGGAATAGTTCCAACTACCTTTCCGCGTTCAAAGTCTGTTAATTCCTGTCTCCATAATCACGTTGGAAACCTTGTCACATGAATCGCCTGAGTACAAATGACAGCTCCGTCAGTGCACTTCCCCTTTATAGCTTGCGTACTTGATACCACCGTCAACTGTGTATGTGCGTATCATTATGCCATGACTTGTGTCACCTCAGTGTAGGACACTTATGGTTTATCAAGTCGGGAAACTACCTCAAACTGACCTACAAAAACTAACAGTACATGCATGTCGCTCGAGATTTTCAATATTCTCTCGGTCTCTTCACACAAACTATTAGCCCTGCGGGAAAATATTGGAACTTTTTTGTAGGGAATTTAAAATATTTTAATTTTTTACTGTGATGCGTTTTCGCTAAAGGCAGCGTTTATCGAGTTATTAAAAAAAAAAAAAACGTAAAAAGGTGACCTTCAAACGCACTCCCATCCTCACTCTCAACCCCCCTTCCCTTCCCCCCCCCCCCTTTCATATCCGACACGATTTCTATTGGCCCATGACGTTCATGCGATTTCTTCCTACCACTGTACAAAAATGTGCAACAACGCGAATTTTTCCCATATTCAACTTTCTTAGTCTTCATTGTATGGGATATTATGCTGCCGGCTAAGTCAGGTACTTACAAATAGCGAAACTGACGTCTGTGTAAATTATAATTGACAGTTTTTTTTAACTTTACCAGCATAATATTGACAACGAAATATGTTGTTCGTCTCGTCTTCTTACTAAGAGACAGCTATGTTTTTTTAAGCGTTAAGTTTAGATGGAAATGTAAACGTAATTAGTTTTTGCACAACGTTTACAGAAGCTCTTTTTCTTTCATTACTGTCACAGGAAATTTTAAATTCGTAATGTTAACAAAATAGCCGACTAAGCCCGTGAGCATAATTGTCCAGTCAATGAAGGCCAACAAAGGTCGAATATGGGAACTAATTCTTCTAGTTGCACATTTTTGCACAGTAGTAGCAGGGAGTAGCATGAACAGTCTACTCGAAATCCTGACCAGTTGTCTGGGGGGGAGGGGGGAGGTTCAGTGTGTGGATGGTGATGCATTTGACAGTCATCTTTTTACGTTTTTCCTGATTAACTCTAAAAATGCAACCTCTATCGGAAACGTATCTCAGTACATACGTAAACTACATTAAATTTCCTAATTCACTTTTTCTCTAGGACTAATAGTTTGCACAAAGAGAGGGAGAGAATACTGAAAATCTCACGCAATGCGCATAGGTTGTAGGTTAGGTAGTTCTTTAGATCAGTTTGAGGTACTTTCCTGACTTGATAGACCCCAAGTATTCTGTATCAAACTGTTCATCTTGGTTTCCTCTAAACCACTGCATCACTTCATGAACAGTTATTGTTTACACCTTGTATTTCTGCTCTTAATTTGAATAGAAAATGTCAAATTTCAGAAGCCCAATAAATGCTTAGATACTTTTGAGTGAGTTGTTACTTCTTATCCTTTAACATACCACTGCACTCAGAATATGCTGTTGGCTGTCGTGTGAGTCATCCGAGCTGCGGTTTTCAGGCAGTGCTCAAATGGAACAGATTACAAAGTGACTCAGGAATCACTCCCCTCCCAGTGGCTCACTGTTCCCCATCGCTTACACATAGCAGATTGCAAAGCCACTTAAGACTTACTCTACTCCCCATCGCTTACACGGAGTGGATCGCAGAATGACTCAGATGTCTGCACTATGGCTCAATCCCTGATTTAGCTCACAGCACTTCTCCACCTGAATTCAGCTTTACTGGATACTGTTCTTTGTAGTGATAATGGTATGTATATTCCACTATTGTTTTTACATGTGTGATGTGCCTATATATATTATTTGTTTTCATTTTTGTACTAGCTAACCCAGCAATGCTCCAAAATTGCTAACACGTATGGTATTGGATATACATCCTAATACCCTTTTTCCCTCTCACTATGCCCATTTCCTCCTCCCCCTCTCTCTGTATATCTCCTCTTCCCATCTCTCTCTGAACTTGAGCCTTATTTATTATTATTGCAAACAAAACCTTGGTTGGGAATTGAAGTCACTTAAACTGAGCGGATAAATCGGCTGGAATCATTGGTATATGGGGTACGGCAGAGACATGTGAGGACAGTTAATGACGTATTTCACGTAGTTTTAATATGCAAATAGGTAGGATTAGAAAGTTTTGAATGATTCAGATTCCTTTGTAGTGCTCTAGACGTAACCTAATAAGTTTCCTGTTAAAACCAAGTGCGAGGAAGGAAAAAAAATAAAAAACAGCACATTATTGTCTATACAACTTTTGTTTAAAATTATGTATGAAGAGACAGAATATCTACGGGAGGAACAGTTTTCTAAAGATTTGAGTGTTCCACTATCATACTTAATACTGACTGTGAAAAAGGAAACTTAATCACAAATTTTCACAGAACAGCAAAGCATTTTTCAAAAAACTCTTCAACCCCTTAGGGTTGGAATTTTGAAAAATACCTTCTTAAGCAACACCTGCAGTATAAGATCCACACCTTCTCTAAATGTCAAGTTTCTGTACTTGGCAGTTTGGGCTGGGCGATGGTGAGGCAGTCAGCCTGTCAGTCAGGACGTTGCCTCTTATACACTGAAGAGCCAAAGAAACTGGTACACCTGCCTAATATTGAGTAGGTCCCTCAAGAGCATGCAGAAGCGTAGCAACACAATGTTGCCTGGACTCGAATAATGTCTGAAGTAGTGCTGTAGGGAACTGACACCATGAATCCTGCACGGCTGTCCATAAATCCATAAGAGTATGAGGGGGCTAGAAATCTCTTTTGAACAGCACATTGCAAGGCATTCATGTCCGGGGAGTTTGGTGGCCAGTGGAAGTGTTTAAACTAAGAAAAGTGTTCCTGGAGCCACTCTGTGGCAATTCTAAACGTGTGGGGAGTCGCATTGTCCTGCTGGAATTGCTGAAGTCCTTTGGAATGCACAATGGATATTGATTGTGTTGTGTTGTATGAGTAAAAATTAGTGGAGAAATGTGATTGGCCAATGGAACCACATTAAAATGGCTGGAAATCCCAAGCTCTGGGCCACTAAGATTCAAGCTCCCCCTCCTGATCCTTTATAACTAGTTCAGTTGCGCAGACCTCTTCATTTGAAGTCTGTGCACCTGAGGAAGAGGTTTAGGTTTGCAACAAACAAATTATTATTAACAGTAATACTATAGTGAAATGGTCAGGAAACAATAACAATGATACATTAACTAATGGTCTATTAATAATATTTTTCCATTTTTTATTAACATATCTTTTTTCTTTTGTTGATTTATTTACAAAGCTATTTGTTTCTGGTGGACAATAATTTGCAAAGCCATTTTTAGCTAATGCCTTCTATACATTGGTTTATTTACAAAGCTATATTTTTCTGATGAACCATAATTTGCAAAGCTATTTTTTTATGACCATACTAATTAAGATAGCTTATCTTGAACCATGGACCTCCTTGGGGAGGCTTGCATGCCTCAACAGTACAGATACCCATACCATAGGTACAAACACAGTGGAGAGGTAGCTGTTTAGAGGCTAGACAAATGTATTGTTCCTGAAGAGAAACAGCAGCCAATTGACTAACCTGGCCTTGTAACATCAACCAAAACAGCCATGCTATGCTGGTACTGCGAACCGCTGAAAGCAAGGGGAAACCTCAGCTGTAATTTTTCCTGAGGGCATGCAGCTTTACTGTATGGTTAAATGATGATGGTGTCATCTTGGATAAAATATTCTGGAGGTAAAATAGTCCCCCTTTTGGATCTCTGAATGGGGACTACTCAGGAGGACGTTGTTATCAAGAAAAAGAAAAGTGGCATTCTGCAGATTAGACTGTGAAATGTCACATCCCTTAATCAGGCAGGTTGGTTAGAAAATTTAAAAAGGGAGATAGGTTAAAGTTAGATATAGACGGAGGTTGCTGCATACTCCTGGACTTTTCTATAAGCTATGAAGTGAAAACAGATTTTAATTTTTTAAATGAAGATTGCATATTCGAAAGTTGTTGCATAGAGCTTTAAGAGCTTAATATGTTGATCATTTCAATTTATAGAATTCCAGAAAGGGCTTTAGTCACGCCATTCCTCTCTAAATTCCAGTGCTTGCTAGATAAACTAAAGAAAGAAAAGAAGAAAACATTGTAATAACAGCAGATTTTAATATAAACATTGCAAATGACAATAAAGAATCAACAACATTTATTTATTCAGTTAATAAGTCTGGTTTTAAACTAAATTTTTCAGAGTTCACCAGAGAAAATATCCACTCAGCAACATGCATCGACAACATTGTAACAGATTACTACTTTGATAATGTACATAAACTATGTCTAGACTTAGGACTTTTCGATCACTGAGTCTTATTTGTCTCACTGCCAAAAACTGATAAACATAATGTAAGAAAATCATATATCGAAGGAAGTTTCAATAAAACAAATACTGAAGTATTCTATGAGAAACTAACTTAAGTTAAGTGGTGTTTTGGGGATGTGGATCCAACAAATGAAAACTTTAGTACATTCTTAAACAGTTTTCTTGAAGTATTTAATGAAACTTTCCCACCAAGATCATATTGCAACAAAACATCAAGCAAGATAAGATGGATCACACCAGGAATAAAAATATCGAGTGAGAGGAAAAGGAAGCTACACAATCAACTGAAATACAACAAAGATCCTGATTTTGTAAAAGTTGTTAGAAACTATAAATCTATTTTTAAGGAAGTTGTGAAAGCTTCAAAACAAATGGCAAATAACAAATTCATTCTAGGGCAGAAAAATAAAACAAGAACAGTATGGTCTGTAGTTAAGTCTTAATTAGGTGTCCGAAATCATAAACAAGACTTTTCAGAAATCAAACTTAAGGAAAAATCGATTGTAAATCCAGCTCAAATATCTGAGTGCTTCAATGAGTACTTCATAAATGTAGCAAAATCTGATTTAGACATAGCAAATTATGAGCAGAAAACAAATAGTTTTGGGTGAAAAGGCAATACCAGTGAATGTCTCAAAAAATTCAACACAGTCTCAGCAAAATTTGTTGAAAATGTCATACTCTCCTTAAAAGACAAAAACTCTGCTGGCTGGGATGGGATACTCACCAAAATAATTAAAAAGTTTACAACATAATAGCTCATCCTCTCTCTCTTATAATAAACAAATCCTTTGAAGAATGTCTGCTTGTGTCTGTGTATGTGCCTCTCCCTGGAGGCACCACCTTATCGTAGCACTGTCCGTGCGGGTGGGAGAGTTTGCGTGTTCCTGTGATGCTGAGAGCTATACCGGTGGTAGCGTAGCTGCTGGCAGGTTCAACCTAGCCGGTCAGGTCTCAGCAGAGGAGCCAGACGAAGTGTGCCTCACAACGACATACCGTCCTTTCCTCCCTTTCCCTTCCAGTCTCCTCCCTTTCCTTCTTCCCTTCTGTCAGTCTCTTCATCGGTGTAGGAGGCGGGTAATATCGATAGGTAAACACTCACGGCTTCTGTACCGACGAAGCAAGGCACCTGTGATGTGCCTTAAGGGCGTATGTCAGTATACTTCCAGTGGCATATGGCCTTTCACTGCATCCCCTGCCTCTTGCCAGTCGTATCGGCCCTACGATCCACTGCCAACCAGAGGCAGAGGACGAGAGAGTGGATCTGCATCTGTGCAACTGCTTGTCCTTTTTAAATACCTTCACGCGCAGATGACTCTGGCAAAGTTTCAATGGACTATTGAGCTTTGAAAGTCCTGCGGCGATGGAGTACTGATGGTGAGGCAAGGGTTTGGTGTACCTGAACCTTAGTTGGTGCTCTGCACGTTAGGCGGTCACACGGTGATGGTCGTTCTGGTACTCGTGAGAGACGGGAGGACTGGTTCGGCAGCTCGTCAGATGACAAAACAGCCCTATTTAGGATCGCTTTGCTTTCCCTAATCCAGGGAGGGGCCTAGAAAAGGTGGCCTAAACATAGCCCGTCTCAACCCAGCACAAGTGGCAAACTGCGGTCACTTGTTCACTAACATAGACGGTCAAAAAAATAATAAAATAAACAGTTACCTTAAATATCTAATGTTTGGAGTCTGGAACGTCCGTACTTTACAGGATAACGACCATAATCAGTGCCCAGAGAGAAAGACAGGACTTATCGCAAGGGAATTGGCTAGATATAACATCGACATTACCGCCGTAAGTGAAACACATCTTAGTGACTCTGGACAGTTATGTGAACCGCTCGGAGGTTATACCTACTACTGCAGTGGAAAATCATCCACTGAAAGGGCAGAAAGTGGGGTACGCTTTGCCATACACAATAAATTGGCATGTCCACTAACAGAACTCCCAAAAGGTATCAGTGACAGAATAATAACACTCAGACTTCACCTGGCATCCAAGAAATATCTTCACTTGATCAATGTATATGCACCTACATTGCCATCTCCAGATGAAGAGAAGAACAAGTTCTACCAAGACCTCCGACATGTCCTTAGGGATATTCCTTCTGCAGATAAACTTCTGTTACTTGGTGATTTTAATGCTCGTGTTGGGAATGATTTCAGTGCTTGGAATGGAGTCCTCGGTCGCCATGGGATTGGAAAATGCAACTCGAATGGTTTGGATCTTCTAACTCTATGTGCCGAGTTTGAACTCTGTCTGACAAATACATATTTTTGTCTGCCTGAAAAATATAAAACGACATGGATGCACCCGCGATCTAAACATTGGCACCTTCTGGATTATGTGATACTACGGAAAAACATCTTGGTGACGTACTGGTCACACGTGCAATGAGAGGCACTCAGGGATGGACAGACCATCGACTCGTGAGGCCCAAATTAAAGATAACTTTGAAGGCACCACGCCGAGCTTCACGCAAAATACCAACAAAATTGTCCTGCAAAATCTTGGCCAATGATCAGACTATGAGAGCAAAACTGGATGAAAAATTTGGTGTCGATGGCCTTTTGATATCTGAATCTGCCCCTGTAGATGAACAGTGGAGTGCATACGCTAGCAGACTGCGTGTCTGTGCTTCAGAAGTCTTGGGAAAGCCTCAGAAGAAGCACCAGGACTGGTTTGACGACTCAGATCCAGAGATCAGAAAGCTAATTAATGATTTCAGAACCTCTCTTCGCACCCCTGATGATAACAAGCGTAGAGCAGCGCATTACAATCTGAAAGTGAAGGTACGTGCTCTCAAAGACAGTTGGTGGGCAAATAAAGCAAACAAAATACAGTTATATGCCGACATACACCAAACGGGCAGATTCCTTGAGTCCCTGAAAACTATCTTTGGACTAAGAGTTGGGAAGATAGCACCAGTCTATAACAAAGACAAAAGTTGTCGGCTGACGCAACAGAGTGACATCCCGTCTCGGTGGGCGGAACATTTTAATGACGTTCTTAATCCCGACCATCAGACAACCGATATTGAAGCACTTGAAGACCTGCCAGTTGAGGAACAACTTGCGGATGCCCCTTCCTACGATGAATTCATTTCAGCACTGGCTAAGCTGAAAAATGGCAAAACAACAGGATTAGATAACTTGCCATCAGAGCTATATAAATAGGGGGGGCCAAACATCAAGAAACCATTGTTTGCTCTGATCTTAGGATTTGGGAGTATGAAATGATTCCACAAGACTGGAAAGATGCTTGTATTTCCAAGATCTATAAAGGTAAGGGTGACATATCAGACTGCAGCTCCCACAGGGGCATTTCTCTTCTCTCAGCAGCGGGAAAAGTCCTTGCCCACATAATTAACACCCAATTAACACACTTTGCAGAAAAACTGCTACCAGAGACCCAGTGTGGCTTTCGCCCAAACAGAGGAACAGTGGATGCCATATTTGTTGTCAAACAAATGCAAGAGAAAAGCTTAGAGCAAAAGCTTTGTTCATGTGCTTTGTAGACCTGGAAAAAGCTTTTGATCGTGTCCCACGGGAAGCTCTCTGGATCATACTAAAGAAAACTGGGTGCCCTGACAAAATTGTCAGTTTGATTCGGCAGTTTCATGAAAACATGATGGCAAAAATCCGCCATGAGGACAAGCTCTCAGAACAGTTTCCCATGACATGTGTTCTGGCTCCCACACTCTTCTCACTTTACTTTGCAGTTGTTATGAGAGACGCGACCAAAGCCTGTAGTAATCAAATTAGTCTCGACACAAGGACAGACAAAAGTGTCTTCAACATCTCTCGCTTCAGAACCAAAAGTCGCGTAACCAAACTATCCATCTTAGAGATTCTCTATGCGGATGATGTATGCATGATGGCTAATTCTTGCGAAACTCTTCAGACTTACATAAATCTGCTAAAGGCCTCCTACAGAAGATTTGGCTTAGCCATTAGCATCACTAAGACGCAAGTTCTCAAACAGCCACTTAGAGGTCTTAATGCAGATGACTCCAGTATTGAGATAAATAACAAACCCTTGCAAAATGTGTCAAATTTCAAACACCTGGGAAGCCAAATTAGAAGTGACAACAGCCTGACAACGGAAATTGCAGCGCGTATAGCCAGTGCAGCCTCAGCCTTCGGTAAGCTTAATGACCGAGTTTGGAAATCACATGATCTCAAACTACAAACAAAAATTGCAGTCTACAAAGCAGTAGTATTATCCACCTTACTCTATGCCTCGGAAACCTGGTGCTGTTATAAAGCTGACATTAAGAAGCTAGATAAATTTCATCTTCGATGTCTGAGATCAATTCTGCGCATCAGTTGGGAAGACTGTGTCCAAAACACGGAGATTTTGCGCCGCGTGAAACTGGCTGGTATTGAAGCTTTAATAATGAAACATCAACTGAGATGGAGTGGTCACATAGTACGCATGGATGACAGTAGGATACCTAAAGCGGTGTTCTACTCGCAGCTTTCGTGCGGGAAGAGGAGGAAAGGTGGTCAACACCTGCGATAAAAGACACCATTAAACGCCACCTTGCAGCCTGTGGCATTCCAAGCAACCGTTGGGTGGAGCTAGCATTGTGCTGATCGGAGTGGCGATCAACTGTGCATAAGAGCATCGAACAATTCGAGCAAAAGCGTCTAATGAACCTGGATGCTAAAAGAGAGCTCCGAAAATCTCAGCTCAAGCCTGTCTACACGTATACTTACAACTCTGCTGGTCAACATCACTGTGCTTCATGCAACAGGATATTCAAAGCGAAATTCGGATTCGCGATCCACATCCGAGCCTACCACAAGGACAGAGAAGACTGACGGAGTCGCTGTCGCCGGACACGGCGAGGAGGACATCATCATCATCATCATCATCATCATCATGTGCGGATGGATATATGTGTGTATACCTGTCCTTTTTTCCCCCTAAGGTAAGTCTTTCCGCTCCCGGGATTGGAATGACTCCTTACCCTCTCCCTTAAAACCCACATCCTTTCGTCTTTCCCTCTCCTTCCCTCTTTAAATATGTCTGCTTGTGTCTGTATATGTGTGGATGGATATGTGTGTGTGTGTGCGAGTGTATACCCGTCCTTTTTTCCCCCTAAGGTAAGTCTTTCCGCTCCCGGGATTGGAATGACCCCTTACCCTCTCCCTTAAAACCCACATCCTTTCGTCTTTCCCTCTCCTTCCCTCTTTCCTGACGAAGCACCATTGGTTGCAAAAGCTAGAATTTTGTGTGTATGTATGTGTTTGTTTGTGTTTCTATCGTCCTGCCAGCGCTTTCATATATATATATATATATATATATATATATATATATATATATATATATATATGGTTATAATCTTTCCTGATGAGGCAACAGTTTGTAGCGAAAGCTTGAATTTTGTGTGTATGTTTGTGTTCGTTTGTGTGTCTGTCGACCTGCCAGCACTTTCATTTGGTAAGTCACATCATCTTTGTTTGAGCGGAAAGACTTACCTTAGGGGGAAAAAAGGACGAGTATACACTCACAAACACACACACACACACACACACACACACACACATATCCATCCACACATATACAGACACAAGCAGACATATTTAAAGACTGTCTTTAAATATGTCTGCTTGTGTCTGTATATGTGTGGATGGATATGTGTGTGTGCGAGTGTATACCCGTCCTTTTTTCCCCCTAAGGTAAGTCTTTCCGCTCCCGGGATTGGAATGACTCCTTACCCTCTCCCTTAAAACCCACTTCCTTTTGTCTTTCCCTCTCCTTCCCTCTTTCCTGATGAGGCAACAGTTTGTTGCGAAAGCTTGAATTTTGTGTGTATGTTTGTGGTTGTTTGTGTGTCTGTCGACCTGCCAGCACTTTCATTTGGTAAGTCAAATCATCTTTGTTTTCATTCCACGCGGGAAAAATATATTTAAAAACAAAGGTGATGTGACTTACCATACGAAAGCGCTGGCAGGTCGATAGAAACACAAGCAGACACATACATACACACAAAATTCTAGCTTTCGCAACCAATGGTTTCTTCTTCAGGAAAGAGGGAAGGAGAGGGAAAGACGAAAGGATGTGGGTTTTAAGGGAGAGGGTAAGGAGTCATTCCAATCCCGCTCCCGGGATATATATATATATATATATATATATATATATATATATATATATATATATATATATATATAAATATGTCTGCTTGTGTCTGTATGTGTGGATGGATATGTGCGTGTGTGCGAGTGTATACCTGTCCTTTTTTCCCCCTAAGGTAAGTCTTTCCGCTCCCGGGATTGGAATGACTCCTTACCCTCTCCCTTAAAACCCACTTCCTTTCGTCTTCCCCTCTCCTTCCCTCTTTCCTGATGAGGCAACAGTTTGTTGCGAAAGCTTGAATTTTGTGTGTATGTTTGTGTTTGTTTGTGTGTCTATCGACCTGCCAGCGCTTTTGTTCGGTAAGTCACCTCATCATGTTTTTATATATAATTTTTCCCACGTGGAATGTTTCCTTCCATTATAATAATATATATAATATAATATTAATATTCACTTAAAGAATATGTTATAGAGCTCGGTAATCTGTTGTACTATATTTGACCACTAATGCATGGACTATGGTCCGTTGTTTTTAATTTGTTCTTTGTCTGTAGTAGCAGTGTTTATTTCTTGTATTATAGGCATGCATATCGGAGCACTTTGTTGCTTTGTTTTGGTGTGTCACAAAAAATATAATTAATTTGTAAAGATACAGTGAGTAGACTGTGAGGTATTTATGATGAACAAAGATTTCCCTGCATGAATCTCTATACCCTAAGCCATGGATAATTCTGATTGCTCTTTTCTGTAGTGTTAATATTCTGTTCATATGTATGCCAGCAGCACAACCCCATATCTCTATCCCGTAATTAATCTGTGCAAAAATGGTTCCATAATAAATTGTTTTTAATGTCTGATGTGGGACTACTTTTGATAACTGGCTGATTTTATTGCATAAAAATTTGATATGGTTTACCCATCGTAGATTTTCATCTAGGTGAATACCTAGAAATCTGCAACCTTCTGTGTCCACTACTTCAATTCCACCTATGTTACTGATAGAGGTTTGGTGTGATTTTGTAAGTTTAAATGGCAATAACTGAGATTTTCTGATATTAACTTTCAAACCTTGATCTTGGAAATAAGTAGTTATTTGACGTAGTCCCTCAGTTGCTACCAACGTTAACTCATCATTTTGTTTAACAAGAAATAACAGTGAGGTATCCTCTGCATAGGTTACCAATTGGGAGTTGAAAGGTCGCTCTATATCATTTATGTACACTAGAAAAAGGAAAGGGCCCAAAATTGAGCCCTGGGGTACAGCTTGTGTGACTGTCTCATATTTGGACTGGAAATTAATGATATGATTATTGATTTTGTAAGTCAGCTTTGTACACTGCTTGTGGTTAAATAAATATGTAGCCAGCAATTGCATGGATGCAGCATTTACATTGTATGACTCAAGTTTACTTAAAAGTAACTCATGGTTTACCGATTCAAAGGCTTTAGTAAGGTCTAGAAATATGCCAGCTGTTTGCATTCCTTGATCAAGGGCACCATACGTTTTGTGAAGAAATTCCGTAATTGCTGTGATAGTACTATGATCTATTTGGAATCCATGTTGTGTCTCTGTTAGGAACTTATTTTTGAAGAAATAGTCACTAAGTTGTGTGAGCAGCACAACTTCAAATACTTTGCTGAAGATAGGTATTAATGATATGGGTCTGAAATTTGAAACCTCTTCCTTGGATCCTTTTTTATGCACTGGTTTAACTGTGCTCCATTTCAATACATTTGGAAATGTATGTTCTCTGATACTGCAGTTTACCAGGTGGGTGATTATTTTAACTAATTCCTTATTACATTTTTTAATCACGATACTACTCAAACCATCCCATCCAGATGAGAACTTATTCTTTAGGTTATTTATTATCCTGCCTATTTCTTTTTCACTTACTTGTTTGAATTCAAAAGGTGGCTCTTCAAAGGGGCAGAGCTTTACTTCACTACTCACAATTGTGTTATTAACTGGACTAACAGCTGCAGATATAAAGTATTTATTGAAAACATTGCAGACTTTATTAGGATCTTTAATTGTGTTTCCTTCATGTCTTGTATTTACAATTTCAGTTTCTGGCTTCAGTGTGGCTTTGCGAAATTGATTTACAATTCTCCATGAGGTCTTGGCTATATTGTCTGATTGAGCTATTTCACTGCTGTATATCTGTTTTCTTAGATTTGAAAGCTCTTTCTTAAAGATTTTCTTGGCTTCATTGTACTTGGCCTTAAAAACCTGCAGGTTTGTTGACTTGTGTAACACATCCAGGTCCTGGATGTTTTGCCTGAGTTTTATCATATTTGCTGGAAGTATCAGTCTGTTGGTTTTTGCACTTTGGTTATGGGTGAACACTTTGTATTTTCTTAACAGGGCAGCATCTGTCAAAGGGTCTTAGCATAGTATCATAGAATTTGGCCCATTTGTTTTCAGATCCTTCAGTCTGGTAAACCAGGGCAAGGATGTTACCCTCTTTTAGGATTCTTTTATTTTCGATAACTTTTGTCATTTTTGGGATGCTTGTGTTTACATACTCTACAAGCTGGCATTTGTGGTCAGAGTAGTGAAAACCCATATTCCAGCACCTAACACTGTCTTTAATATGTTTAATTAGTATAACGTAATCAGTTCTGGTAGATGTGGACTTTGTTACCCTGGTATCACTATTTACTACATTTATGAGATTATATGGGTTAAGAGTATCTATTAACCTCATATTACACAAACTGGAAGATTTTGCCTCAATATTCAAATCACCAAGTATAGTTAGGTCACTGGGACCACAATGTCCCACTACTCTACTAAATATGTCTATGAAGCTAACTACATCAGCCTTTGGTGGGTGATAAATCCCAATAACTTTATGTTTTCTCATAACCTCTGTACACTCTTTGGTGTGGACTTCAATGCCTGTCACTTCAATCAAGTCTTCTTTGTTGTACAGGTCTAGATAGTTTATTTTCTTGTACTCGAGATTCTCACTAATGTAAACTGCCACACCACCACCCTTATGTTGCTGTCTACAATAACTATTTGCTAAGGAGTTGCCTTCTAGTTTACAGTAAATAATTTCATCAGATTTTAATCCATGCTCCGTTAACAATACTATATGAGGTGACTGTTCATTTACAAAAACCTGTAATATATTAAGCTTATTTCTGAGGTACTGTATGTTTAGGTGCATGAGCCTTAGTGGTATTTTTAACTGGTCACTCTGATTATCTTCCTTTAAAATGCACTGAGTTGGTTCATTTACATAAGTTCTGGATACAGGCATTAAAAGGGTTCCTGTTCAGTGGCGAACTTGCTCCGTACAGTCCGAGAAGTTGCCGGACTGCCTGGTGTTGCAGTAACTGGAGTTGTATACTCCACCACATTTGATTGAGTAAGTGATGCTGAAGAGTCTGCAGTTGATGCCACAGCTTCTGTTGTTTTAACTAGCTGGCTTGGCAAGTTGTTTTTACCCAGTCCTGGGAATTTGTTAGTTGCTTTACTTTCCCTCAAAAACATGTCACTTTGAACTCTGGGTTTTATTGGTCTTCAGGATCTTCTAGGAGCACAATGTGTTTCTGGACTTTTGAATATCCTGTTGTTGCAAACTGATCTTCCTACTCCATTGTTCATTACTGTCCTCTTGACAACATTGTGATTGATTTCTGGCACTGTAATTTTTTCTTGCTGTGGTATTATTTGCTCAGTTCCATCTGGATCCTTCGACTCAAGTGATATTTCAGGCTTTAGTTGATTTTTTGGAGAGATGACTGCATGTAAAGTTATGGCCATTTCTTCCTTGCCATTAGCATTTAGGTGTAGTCCGTGAGAAGTGTACCAGTCTCTGTTATCAGGGCCTGTTACAAACTGAGTGTTTTGGAAAGATTTCACTATTTTGGTTATTTTCCTATTTGTTCGCCTGGTTTCATCGTTTACACAAGACCAGTTTTCAAGATCGTATCTATGGAGTATCCCTACTATGATTACATTTGTGTGCTGAAGCTTAATTAATGCTGATGTTATAGCATTTAATGCCTTGTCTGCTTCGTTTTTGGCTACATCATTTGCGCCACCCCAGATTATAACTGTGTCATTCATTGTGAGATTCTGTAAGTTGTTACAGCTTTCAAGTATTGAAGTTAATGGTGCACCTGGTATAACATTTCCTTGGATTTCGAAATTATTATGACTTTGATGCATTAAGTTAGCTGCAACTGATCACCCATGGCTGTCTGCAAACACTGTTATTCTTTTTTTGTGTTTAGGTGAGCTTTTTATGTTACTGCTGTGTCTGTTGCACGAATGTTTCTTGCTGCTTATGCTGTTTTCTTGAACTATGAAGTTTTTATTTACCTCAGTGCTTTGTTGTTCACAATTTTCATCTTTTTGTAGCCCATCAAACCTGTTTCTTGTCGTAATGTGTAACAAGGAACCATTCGCAATTTTTTTCACACGTACTTAAGAAGCATTTTGGTGTGTATTATGCACATATATCATTTATAAACTTTGAAAAGCACAAGCAGGCAGTGGAGCGAGGCATTTCGTATTTCTCACTGACATTTTGTCTTCATGCTTACTATTAGCATTACTAAAAGTGATGTTATCTTCAAAATCTTGATGACAATTCAAATGTAATTAATAGTGCATTAACACTTCAAATTCCATAATGAGGGAGGACTTTATAAGCTGCTAATTAGAAGATTTACCAAGTACTGAATAGCAAACATAGCAACAAATTTACTGAATTCGTATAAGCCAAAGTTTAGAGGTCACCCTTTGTGTGGGTGGACATCTGGTTGGTGTTTGTTCTCATATGTACCATAATTTCAACAAAGTTGACCAGTAACATTGTTACTTTCACATGTGATCTCAGGAGTAGTAACTGATGAATAAATAAATGGTGCAGGTCTGACTGTAATGGGAGATGTGTGAAGAATGTAGTGATGAATGAGTGGAAGTTATAAGCTTAAAGGAAAATGTGATTAAGTTGTTTTAATTTAGAACTTCTATTGGTCGATAATGTCGTACCATGATTAAAATAACTTTTTGGTTAACAGATTGCAGTGGTGGATAATTGGGGGGGGGGGGGGGGTGTTGTGTGGTGGTGGCGGCGGCGAGGGGATGGAGGGGGTGGGGGGGAGGGAGCAGTGTTACAGGCATACAGCCACTTGTGCTTAACAGGACTCCGAATGCACCAGAACAAGTAACATTGCAAGAAAGAATTATGGCTGGCTGACAAATGGCTCCTCGCTCTTAGCTTGCTGAAACACGAATCACAGAGTTATTTTAACAGAAATACAGTTTTTACATTTCAGAACTTGCAAGCAATTTAAGGGATTCAGCGTGTGCTTGTGTATTTCAGATCAGAAGAGCAGGGGAGGGAAGGAGAGTTCTATGGTTTCCTTTACTGTTTGTTCAGTAAACAGAATATCATTGGGGATATGCATGGTAAATTGCCCCAAGTGTAAGTTTCACCTTTCTTTGTGTATGAGAGTTTCTTACTCATTCCTAATCATTTCTATGACACTATTTTTTCTTCTTAGTATTACATTATTTATCTGCCTGCCCTCTGTTGTAGCCCAATGATCTACTTTGATAGGTATCTACATCATGATTACTCTGCAGGTCACACTTAAGTGTCTGGCAGGGGGTTCAGCAAACATCCTTCAAGTTCTTTCTCCACCATTCCAGGATAAACAAAAACTTAAATGTTTCCTTCTGAGGTCTGATTTCTCTTATTTTATTATGATGATCATTCTTCCGTATGTATGTGGGTGGCAACAAAATATTTCCAGATATTGAGGTTAAAGTTGGTGACTGAAATTTCATGAGAAGTATGTGCTGCAACTGAAATTGCCTTTGCTTTAATGATTGCTACTCCAACTCATGTATCACACATGTGGCACTCTCTCCACTATTTTTTGACAATACAAAATGAGCTGCCCTTCTTTGAACTTTTTCGATGTCCTCCAGCAGTCTCATCTGATGCGTTTCCCACATCACACAGTAGTACACCAGAAGAGGGCAGACAAGCATAGTATAAGCAGTATCTTTAGTAGACCTGTTGCATTTTATAAGTATTCTGCTATAAATCTCAATCTCTTGTTTGCTTTCCCCACAACATTATCTATAGGATCATTCTGATATAAGTTATTCATAATTGCAATCTGTTATTTTCAGTCTTCAGAGTTGTATGATTTAACATATAACCGAAGTTTAGTGGATTTCTTTCACTGCTCATGTGGATGACTTCACACTTTTGATTGTTTAGAGTCAGTTGCCACTTTTTGCACCATACAGAATGTTGTCTAAATTGTTTTGCAATTTAATTTGATAATTTGATTTTCTGATAATTTTATAAGATGGTAAATGATAGCATCATCTGCAGACAACTTAAGAAGATTGCTCAGACTGTCTCATAAATCATTTATATAGATCATGAACAGCAGAGGGCATGGGGAACACCAGATATTACTTCCCTTTTACTCGATAACTTTTCATCAATTGCAAGTAAACTGTGACCTTTCTGACTGTAAATCAAGAATCCAGTCATACAGCTGAGACAGTAATCCATATGTATGTAATTTTATGAGAATCCACTACTGAGGAATGATGTCAAAAGGCTTCTGGAAATCTAAAAATATGGAGTCAATTTGACATTCCCTGCCGATAGCACTCATTACTTCATGAGAATAAAGAACGCATTGAGTTTCACAAGAACAATATTTTCTGAATCTCTATTGGCTGTTTGTCAGTAAATCATTCTTTTTAAGGTACCCATAATGTCCGAACACAGTATATGTTCCAAAGTCCTGCAGCAAACTGACATTAGCGATATGGGTTTGTGATTCAGCAGATTACTCCTATTTTCTTCTTTGGTATTGGTATGACTTGTGCAACTTTCCAGTCTTCAGGTAGAGATCTTCCAATGAGCAAGTGGTTGTGTATGATTATGGCCATTGTGTCAGGATATGCTGAAAGGAACCTGACTTGTATACAGTCTGGACTGAAGGCCTTGCCTTTATTAAATGACTTAAGCTGCTTTGCTACATCTAGGATATTTACTTCTCAGTTACTTATGTTGGCTGTTGTTCTTGATTTGAATTCAGCATTATTTAGTTCATCTTCTCTTTAGTGAAGGAATTTTGGAAAACCGTGTTTAGTAACTCTGCTTTAGTGACATTATCATCTGTAACATCACCTTTGACATCACGCAGTGAGGGTATTGATTGTGTCTTTCTGCTGGTGTACTTTACATATGACCAGAATCTCTTTGGATTTTCTGCCAGATTTCAAGGCAGAGTTTCGTTGTAGAAATTATTAAAGGCATCTCAGATTGAAGTTTGCGCTAAGTTTTGGGCTTCTGTAAAACTTTACCAATCTTGGGGGTTTTGTTTTCTTTGAAATTCAGCATGCTTTTTTTGTTGCTTCTCCAACAGTATTCTGACCTGTTTTGTGACTTGAAAGATCGGCATCATCTCTTATTAGTTTATTTGGCATATATCTCTCAACTGATGTTGACATTGTTTCTTTGAATTCAAAACACATCTGGTCTGTACTTACATATCAGATTGGAAGAGGTGGAGACTGTCTCTTAGGAAGGCATCAGATGAATTTTTAGCAGCCTATATATTGTGAGTTTATTTTTGGTGGGCTTTGATGTTATAGTATTTAGTCTCCCTTCAACAATCTTGTGGTCACTGATCTCTGAATCCATCATGACGCTACCTACTTCCTCAGGATTATTTGTTGCTAGAAGCTCAAGTATGGTTTTGCAACCATTTACTCTTCATTTGGACTCCTGAGCTAATTGTTCAAAATAATGTACTGGGAAAGCTTTCAGAAGACATTTTATGCCTACCAACAACAATGAACATGTATTTTCATAAATATACTGAGGGTAGATTGAAGACATCACAACTGTAATTGTTTTTTCTTTGATCTTTTCAGCAGTTTTATTATCTGAGTTGGAGGGAGGGGGGAGTGGTAAAAGGAACCAGTTATTAATATATTGACAAGTATAACCTCTACCCATACTATATCACAGGAAGTATCTACTTCAATTTCATTACAAGGTAAACTTCTTCTGACAGCAATAATCACTCCAGAACCTACTGTGTGTAATCTATCCTTTCTAAACATGGTCCAAATTTTGTCTGAACTTATTTTTGGCTTTAGCCAGCTTTCCATACCTATTACAATTTGAGCTTCAGTGCTTACTATTAGTGCTTGAAGCTCTAGTACTTTTGCAACACAGCTATGCCAGTTTATGAGTAGAATATTGATTGTTTCTAAATGTACCTTTGTGTGTTTGTCCTGTACCCTTTTAGACTGACACCCTTTCTGTAGTGCCCCAAGACACACTAACCTAAAAAACCATGTAGTGCCATCCACATAGCCCCTGCCTCTCTCTCTCTCTCTCTGTCTTTACTTTACTGCAGGGTTTTCCCTTTGTAGCATTGCTTTTGCCCTTCAGAACCTTCATTAACATGTCCAGGGACTTACATTCTTTGCTCACTGCCTCACTTATGAATAGTTCACAATAGTTCACTTAGTCACACCCAAGTGAGATTCAGGCTCACATGGAGATTTACCAACAACAGTTCTTCCTGTAGATGATTCTCAGCTGGAACAGTGGTATGCAAAGTACCCTCCTCCCCACACCATTAGGTAGCTTGTGGAGTATAGATGTATCTGCATTGTTGTCTGCTGTGACGGGTAAGGTCCCAGCTTGATAGCACTTGCTATTTGAGAAGTGACCATATAACACCTCTCTGCATTTGTCAACACTTCATTTCTCTGGATCTAGTTTCTAATGACTTCCATGTCCTTCTGCAGAATCTCACTGTCTTACTTCCTTGTACCATAGTTACAGTTACTTCTGTTATCTGGGCTTGTACACTACTATGTCACCAGCAAACAGTCACAATTCTGAATTTAACTCTTCCCTAGTATCAGTGGCATAAATCAGAAAAGCAAGGACCCTAATTTTCTGCATTTAATGTGAAATCTCTCACACTCACCACCTATTTTCTTTGGTATAGAGATGCTGTCATCCAACACACCACTCTTTCATCAATACCCAGTATTAATTTGCATTACCCAGTGAATCTCCCAATCAGAAGCTTTTGAGAGAATAAAGCTATACAGTCAAGTGGCACTCTCCTGTCAGTCATTTCTGATAAGTTGAGGGTGTGTGACAAAAGTTATATAGTTGCATGGCCGATGCATTATAAGTGCTTCCCCTGATGGATGGACACTTACAGTACTTACAGTATTTTATTTTTGAAGCCATCCCAACAGGTAACTGAAGATGAGACAATATTGTCTTGAAGTTTATCACTGAGGTGACAAAAGTAATGGGATAGCGATACGCACATATATACAGACGGCAGTACTATTACACAAAAATGTATAAAAGGGAAGTACATTGACAGAGCTGTCATTTGTATTCAGGTGATTCATGTGAAAAGGTTTCTGATGTGATTGTGGTTGCAAAATGTGAATTAACACACTTTGTATGGGGAATGGTAGCTGGAGCTAGATGCGTGGTACATTCAGACTTGAAATCATTAGGGGATTCAATATTCTGAGATCGACAGTGTCAAGAGTGTGCTGAGAATATCAAATTTCAGGCAGTACCTCTCACCACAGTCAATGCAGTAACCAACGGGCTCCACTTAACGTCTGAGAGCAGCAGTGTTTGCGTAGAGTTGTCAGTATTAACAGACGAGCAACATTGCTTGAAATAACTGCAGGATCTATGACAAATGTATCTATTAGGACAGTGTGGCAAAAGTTGGCATTAATTGGGCTATGGCAGCAGATGACCAACATGAGTGCCTTTGCTAACAAGACATCACCTGCAGCACTTTCCTGGGCTCGTGACCATATTGGTGGAACCCTAGATAACTGGAAAAACATGGGCTGTTCAGATGAATTCCAATTTCAGTTAGTAAGAGCTGATTGTAGGGTTTGAGTGTGGTGCAGATCTCATGAAGACATGGACCAGAGTTGTCAACAAGGCACTGTGCAAGGTGGTGGTGGTTCCATAATGATGTAGGCTGTGTTTACACAGAATGGACTGGGTCCGTTGGTCCAACTGGACCAATCACTGACTAAAAATAGTTATGTTTGACTACTTTGAGACCATTTGCAGCCATTCATGAACTTCACGTTCCCAGACAATGATGGAATTTTTGTGGATGGCAATTCACTATGTTATCAGGCCACAATTCTTTGGACTGATTTGAAGAACATTCTAGACAATTTGAGCGAATGATTTGGTCACACAGATCACGCAATATGAATACCATTGTGTGTGTATGGTGCATAATCAAGAGTCCAGTTGATGCACAAAATCCAACACTAGCAACACTTTCACAATTATGAACAGTTATATAGGCAGCATGGCTGAATATTAATGCAGGGGACTTCCAACTACTTTTTGAGTTGTCACATCGAGTTGTTGCAATATGCTGGAAAAAAGGAGGTCTGACACAATGTGAGGAGGTATCCCATGTCTGTTGTCATCTCAGTGTAGTACAGATATGACATAAATAAAAAAAATTACAGCCACAAGTAAACTGTCTTTCATTAGAATAAATAATTAACAATTGATAATTCTGAGTATATTGTATATTGGGTATGTAGCCAACTCTACAAAAACAAAAAAATACTTTTAGGTGAAATTTTGTCATTCCAATATTTAGTACATTGCCAGTGAAATGATTAATCACTTTTTCAATGTAGAGGTCCTTCAGGAATCAAAATTATGACTGACTCAGAACCACTTATTTGCAGATATCTTGAACCGTTACTAAGCGCATCACCTTTTCCAAAACTTTTGAAAAGTATTTGAATGTTTCTTACTTCTGCATCTCACAAGCAATCTTATGCTGATTTAAACTGTGCTTAGTGGATTAGGAATCAGTAAGTAAATCATAATCTCATGTTCTTTTTTTCATCCAGTGATTCACGAGAATTTGTATACTATACTGTGATAGCGATTAGATACATATTTTTATCCCATTATCACCAAGTTTTCCTCCATTACCATTTGCAGATAGTCATCTCCAAATGTGGTGTTGAACTAATTACGTAGAATGTGAGACTGGCAAGCAGGGTGACATAGAATGTTCTTTGATTCACTGTAAATTTTCCAAGCAATATTTTTTGTTATGTAAGTTCACACCCTTTTTTTAACTTCGGCTAGTTCACGTCATGCGTAACCGCAAATTGCACGTGGGTTTTGATGTATACTCCCTAGGAGAATGTATTCAAATCCAGTTTTGGACCTGAAAATAAGCAAATGCTTGAAACTAGCCAGTAGTTATTTTAATCTAACAGCCTCGTCGAAATGATGCCTTGGTGCCAACCCCAAAGATGTGAGCTATATGGATATTCTGTTTTGCAAACCGGTGGGGAAATACGTAGAGTATATAGAATATTTTTTCGGTATACTTCAATATTAAAGAGTTTAGTATCTTTTGAGGAGACGGGGGCAACGCTCTGAGTAGGTGAAATCACCTTTCATTTATTTTCCTTCTATCTTTCTTTTCACTAGCGTTTATCCCATCTAGAAGAGGATCCGCTTTCTATCAGAATTTGGTAGTTTTTATTTTTTTATTTAACTTTGTTGTCAGATGCCCTTCCTGACAAGGGTGGGAAGTCGCATGCGGTAACTGCCTGAAAACCACACTCAGGCTGGCAGATGTACCAGACCCCGGTTGTTAATCCACCTTATGGATTCGTGTCTTGCAAGCTAGCGCGCTGCACATTACGTTTTACAAGCAGGTCGAGGAAAAATCTTCTTTTCACCAGAACAAACTTATGTATCTCGCAACAAAGATCGAATAACATCTAGAATCTTTTCTGCACTGTTTCCACCCAGCAATGGAACAATCTCGCCCTGAACCAGAGAGTTCATTCACCTTCTCATACTAATAAGCCACCTGTTAACAGATCATGGATTTTCCTTAATGTTACAGACATCGCCATCGTTTTCCATACGTAGGTGACTCTAAGTTTCTTACCTTTTAAATAAATTTCTTTCCACAAACGTATATTTTCATCACTGCTAACATTAAATTATTATCGTCAGCAACTCCCTTTTTGTCCACAGCTTGTGGTCTTGTGGTAGTGTTCTTGCTTCCCGTGCACATGTTCCGGGTTGGATTCCTGGCGGGTCAGGGATCTTTCCTGCCTCCTGATGACTGGGTGTTGTTGTGTCATCTTCATCATCATCATTCATCCCCATTACGGTCAGAGGAAGGCAATGGCAAACCACCTCCACTAGGACCTTGCCTAGTACAGCGATGCGGGGCTCCCGCATCGTCCCCTACGCTCCTCGGAGTATGGGACCTCATCATCATCATCATCATCAAATAAATGTACTTTTTTATTTTAATTCCTTATTTCAGTGGAATTCTCCATCCGGGCAAAAATATCCACTGAGAAAAAAACCAAAATTATACAGTGGCTTCAAACAAAGCCATTTTGCAGTCATTTGGTAGAAACATGAAAATACTGTCTGCATTCCCACAGTACTTCATTGTATGGTGAAATTTGCAGTTAACAAATGCTTGTGATTTAGAAGAGCAGTAACATTCACATCATACTTAACAAACAGAATGCAGAAGGTCGTGGAAGAATAATTCAACCAATGTTGGAAAGGTAGAAAATTTTAGTGGCTGGAAAGAAATCACAAAAGGAGTCCCACAGGTATCAATTATGGGTCCATCCTATTCCTTATATACACTCCTGGAAATTGAAATAAGAACACCGTGAATTCATTGTCCCAGGAAGGGGAAACTTTATTGACACATTCCTGGGATCAGATACATCACATGATCACACTGACAGAACCACAGGCACATAGACACAGGCAACAGAGCATGCACAATGTCGGCACTAGTACAGTGTATATCCACCTTTCGCAGCAATGCAGGCTGCTATTCTCCCATGGAGACGATCGTAGAGATGCTGGATGTAGTCCTGTGGAACGGCTTGCCATGCCATTTCCACCTGGCGCCTCAGTTGGACCAGCGTTCGTGCTGGACGTGCAGACTGCGTGAGACGACGCTTCATCCAGTCCCAAACATGCTCAATGGGGGACAGATCCGGAGATCTTGCTGGCCAGGGTAGTTGACTTACACCTTCTAGAGCACGTTGGGTGGCACGGGATACATGCTGACGTGCATTGTCCTGTTGGAACAGCAAGTTCCCTTGCCGGTCTAGGAATGGTATAACGATGGGTTCGATGACGGTTTGGATGTACCGTGCACTATTCAGTGTCCCCTCGACGATCACCAGCGGTGTACGGCCAGTGTAGGAGATCGCTCCCCACACCATGATGCCGGGTGTTGGCCCTGTGTGCCTCGGTCGTATGCAGTCCTGATTGTGGCGCTCACCTGCACGGCGCCAAACACGCAGACGACCATCATTGGCACCAAGGCAGAAGCGACTCTCATCGCTGAAGACGACACGTCTCCATTCGTCCCTCCATTCACGCCTGTCGCGACACCACTGGAGGCGGGCTGCACGATGTTGGGGCGTGAGCAACAGTGTCCCTAATTTGCTGGGAAGTGGCGGTGCGGTCCCCTACGGCACTGCGTAGGATCCTACGGTCTTGGCATGCATCCGTGCGTCGCTGCGGTCCGGTCCCAGGTCGACGGGCACGTGCACCTTCCGCCGACCACTGGCGACAACATCGATGTACTGTGGAGACCTCACGCCCCACGTGTTGAGCAATTCGGCGGTACGTCCACCCGGCCTCCCGCATGCCCACTATATGCCCTCGCTCAAAGTCCGTCAACTGCACATACGGTTCACGTCCACGCTGTCGCGGCATGCTACCAGTGTTAAAGACTGCGATGGAGCTCCGTATGCCACGGCAAACTGGCTGACACTGACGGCGGCGGTGCACAAATGCTGCGCAGCTAGCGCCATTCGACGGCCAACACCGCGGTTCCTGGTGTGTCCGCTGTGCCGTGCGTGTGATCATTGCTTGTACAGCCCTCTCGCAGTGTCCGGGGCAAGTATGGTGGGTCTGACACACCGGTGTCAATGTGTTCTTTTTTCCATTTCCAGGAGTGTATGTGAATGAACATTCAGCAAGTAGAATTGCTACATTTTGCATATGATAGTTGTGTTGTAATAAACCCCATTAGAGAGAAAGCAAAACCACAGAGACCATTAATGATGTTTTCCAAAGAGTTATTAAAGTAATTCTCTGAAAATGGACTCTCTCTTAATTGTGAGAAAATGCACTATGTTCAGTTCTGTACAACAAACAATATCATAGCAGCAACTGAAGTAGCACATGAAAAGGAGTCAGTAAATAGGATAGAATGCTCTAAATTTTTATGTGTACATATTGATGAAAACTTGAACTGAAAGAAGCATATTACTGAGCTTCTCAAATAATTAAGTTAGGCTACTTTTGCTATGTGTGTAATTTCTAGACTTGGTAACAGATGAACCAATCTCCTTATATATTCTGTCTATTTCTGCTCAGTAATGTCTTATGGAATAATCTTTTGGGGTAACTTATCACTTAGAAAGAAAATATTGATTGCAAAAAAGCAAGGAGTAAGAATAATGTGTGTTCACCCTCTTCAAGGAGTTAAGCATTTTGACTGCACCATCACAATACAGACAGTCACAAATGAAATTTATCATAAATAATTCATCACAATTTGAGAAGAGTAGTCACATCCACATGGCCTTTATTATCCATTATTAAAGTTGTCAGTGGTGTAGAAAGAAGTTCAGTATACAGCAACAAAAGTTTTTGATAATTTGCCCTATAACATAAAATGTCTGACAGGTAGCAAAGCCACATTTAAATCTAATCTAAAATCATTTCTCATGGACAATTCCTTTCCCATGGATGAATTTCTGTTTACAAGCTGGTGGCCAGTAAAATAAATAACTAAATAAAAATAAAAAAACCTAATTTTAAGTATACTTTCATGAGCAGGGCTAAAAAAATAGTGTCCATTAATGTTAATGCAATACGTTTATACATATCCTATAAACTAACTTATTCTACATCATTTCAATAAAAGAATCATTCAAATGATCTATGGAACATGTAACTAACTAAAAGATACGATGCTAGGGCAGCTACCCTCCACTATTATCTACTAAATATGAATAGCCAGTTAACAACTCCATGATAATCATGCAAAGAGAATAAATGTCTTGTTGATAACCTAAATACATTCAAAAGCAGAGTATAGTTGTTTTGTCATGATAACTTTTAGATCACACAACATGTCTTCAACAGGAGGAGGCCATAAACCACAATCTCAAACTAACCATTGTATTTACAAGTATAAGTTTTGGTTCATTATGCATGATTTCTTTGCAAATGGCTTGCCCTTCACAGGAACCCTTTTGCTCATTTCTCTTGTTGCTCACAGCCTGGCACAAGCCTTTCTAGTTGAGGCCTGAGGCAGTAAGCATATCAGGTGTCTTTAAATGTTTTGTATAGGTGACAGAGATGAGTGCATAACCTATTTGTATGGATTAGTATCAAAATTATCACATGGCTTTATTCCATGAAACAAAATTACATCACCATGTATAGCCAGCAACAGGAGAAGAGGAGGTGGCATACAGTTCTTGACCTCCAGAATCTACACAAAAATCACAACATGAATTCCAAACTTCTCTGCATTGCCTCTTGGAGTGAGTGCATGTGACACTGTTGATGATAATCTGTCTGCCTTGCAAGAATTTTATGGTTTGTGCCCCTATGGTGGTCGTGTTCAGGTCTAGTCTGTGTGCTGGCACTGGCATCCACTGTCTACTTTCTATCATCATCAACAAACATGACACAACATTATACACATACTCACCACGTATACACAATATAATAACGCTCAAAACCTTTAACAAGCAATCCTCCCAGGTGAAGCCCATTAGCAAGGTTCTCACTCAACTGTGAGCCATGCATGTTAATAAATACTGCAGTAGGAAAGAACATAGACTGTTGTTTCATGAGAGAATTTGGTGGAGATATATCTATAAGAAACTGTTGTTAGCCTTCTCTGATCTTCAGATGCTGTTGTTTTGATAATAAAGTTGCCAGATCAGTCCAAACTAATTTATACTCCTCAGGACTTTCGAAATTACTTTCTCAAGCCCACAGCCTATTATTTCTCTCTTGTCTTCAAATGTCTGTCAGGATTCAAACACAACCACTGATAAACAGGGAACCCATCTTAAAATTGAGCTGTGAATTATGGCACATTGAATTGGTTCATGGTGTGGGTTCCTGTAGTCATGTCCTAGTTCATGAACCACGGGCAACGTATGAGTGGCCAAGTAAGTGGTCCCGACAGTCGGGATACCAGTTACTTTGGAATAAGGCTGGGCATCTCGGACATATTCTGAGTCATGGTCACCTTTGTGCTCGTACGGCAAAGACTACCAAATCCACCGGTTAGTCCCTCAGCCGTTAGGGGTAAAACCCAATGGGACTCGGGGCAAGTAAGGCTAGCAACCTGCTTCCCTGGTACTTTAAATATGATGCTGGCAATAATCAGAGCAAAATGCCTCGGACCTTTGGAGGTGATGGAGTCCCACCTCTAACTGACAAACCAGGGACTCCTAAGATACGACTTGGCAAACAAATGGTAATGAGATGGGGAGCTATTAATATCAATGGGGGCTACTCTGGGAAGAAGGTAGAGCTGGCAGAGGCTGCAGGTAAGATGGGGCTGGACGTTTTAGCTGTTAGTGACATTCGGGTAAGGGGTGAGAAAGAAGAGGAAGTGGGAGAATACAAGGTCTACCTGTCAGGAGCCAAAGCAGGAATAGCACAATGGGGTGTAGGGCTTTACATCAGGAAAGAAATGGAACCCAGCGTAGTTGCAATAAGGTATGTAAATGAACGACTGATGTGGATAGATTTGACAGTGTCTAGCAAGAAAATTAGGATTGTGTCAGTATATTCGCATTGTGAAGGGACAGATCAAGATAAGATGGATAGTTTTTATGAGGCTCTCAGTGATGTAGTTGTTAGAGTAAAGGACAAGGACAGTGTTCTGCTCATGGGTGATTTTAATGCCAGGATTGGAAATCGAACAGAAGGGTATGAAAAGGTTATGGGTAAATTTGGAGAGGATATGGAGGCCAACACGAACAGGAAACAACTCTTGGATTTCTGTGCCAGTATGAACTTAGTAATCACAAACTCCTTTTTAAAACATAAGAACATTCGCCGGTATACTTGGGAAGGCAGGGGAACCAGATCTGTCATTGACTATGTAATAACAGATCAGGAATTCAGGAAGGCTGTTACGGACACACGTGTATTCTTTGATGACACTGATCATTATTTAATCTGCAGTGAAATTGGGATTGTGAGGCCGAAAGTGCAGGAGGTCAGGTCCATATGTAGGAGGATAAGAGTGGAGAAACTTCAGGATAAGGAAATCAGGCACAAGTACATAACAGCGATCTCAGAAGGGTACCAGTTAGTTGAATGTAGTCAATTACAGTCATTGGAAAAGTAATGGACAAGGTACAGGGAGACAGTACTAGAAGTGGCTAAAGAATGTCTTGGAACAGTAGTGTGTAAAAGTAGGATGAAGCAAACAGCTTGGTGGAATGACACAGCCAAGGCAGCCTGTAAAAGGAAAAAGAAGGTGTATCAAAAATGGCTACATACTAGAACTCAGGTAGACAGAGAAAGTTATGTTGAAGAAAGAAACAAAGCCAAACAGATAATTGCAGCATCCAAGAAGAAATCTTGGGAAGACTTTGGAAACAGGTTGGAGACTATGGGTCAAGCTGCTGGAAAACCATTCTGGAGTGTAATTAGCAATCTTCGAAAGGGAGGTAAGAAGGAAATGACAAGTATTTTGGACAGGTCAGGAAAACTGCTGGTGAATCCTGTGGATGCCTTGGGCAGATGGAGGGAATATTTTGAAGAGTTGCTCAATGTAGGTGAAAATAAGGTGAGTAATGTTTCAGATTTCGAGGTAGAATGGGATAGGAATGATGATGGAAATAGAATCACATTTGAGGAAGTGGAGAAAATGGTCAATAGGTTGCAGTGCAATAAAGCAGCTGGGCTGGATGAAATTAAGTTGGAACTCATCAAACACAGTGGAATGTGAGGTCTTAAATGGCTACACAGGATAATTGAAATGGCCTGGGAGTCGAGATAGGTTCCATCAGACTGGACAAAAGCAGTAATCACACCAATCTTTAAACATGGAAACAGAAAAGATTGTAACAACTACAGAGGTATCTCTTTAATCAATGTTGTGGGTAAAATCTTCTCAGGTATTGTTGAAAGGAAAGTGCGAGTATTAGTTGAAGACCAATTGGATGAAAATCAGTGTGGGTTTAGGCCTCTTAGAGGTTGTCAGGACCAGATCTTTAGCTTACGGCAAATAATGGAGAAGTGTTATGAATGGAACAGGGAATTGTATCTATGCTTTATAGATCTAGAAAAGGCATATGACCAGGTTCCTAGGAGGAAGTTATTGTCTGTTCTACGAGATTAGGGAATAGGAGGCAAACTTTTGCAAGCAATTAAAGGTCTTTACATGGATAGTCAGGCAGCAGTTAGACTTGACGGTAAAATGAGTTAATGGTTCAGAGTAGTTTCAGGGGTAAAACAAGGCTGCAACTTGTCTCCACTGTTGTTCATATTATTTATGGATCATATGTTGAAAACAATAGACTGGCTGGGTGAGATTAAGATATGTGAACACAAAATAAGCAGTCTTGCATATGCGGATGACTTAGTTGTGATGGCAGATTCGATTGAAAGTTTGCAAAGTAATATTTCAGAGCTAGATCAGAAATGTAAGGACTATGGTATGATGATTAGGATCTCCAAAATGAAAGTAATGTCATTGGGAAAGAAATATAAACGGATTGAGTGCCAAATAGGAGGAACAAAGTTAGAACAGGTGGATGGTTTCAAGTACTTAGGATGCATATTCTCACAGGATGGCAACATAGTGAAAGAACTGGAAGCGAGGTGTAGCAAAGCTAATGCAGTGAGCCCTCAGCTACGGTCTACTCTCTTCTGCAGGAAGGAAGTCAGTACCAAGACTAAGTTATCTGTGCACCGTTCAATCTTTTGACCAACTTTGTTGTATGGGAGCGAAAGCTGGGTGGATTCAGGTTACCTTATCAACAAGGTTGAGGTTATGGATGTGAAAGTAGCTAGGATGATTGCAGGTACTAGCAGATGGGAACAATGGCAGGAGGGTGTCAACAATGAGGAAATCAAAGAAAAACTGGGAATGAACTCTATAGATGTAGCAGTCAGGGCGAACAGGCTTAGATGGTGGGGTCATGTTACACGCATGGGAGAAGCAAGGTTACCCAAGAGACTTATGGGTTCAGCAATAGAGGGTAGGAGGAGTCGGGGCAGCCCAAGGAGAAGGTACCTGGATTCGGTTAAGAATGATTTTGAAGTAATAGGTTTAACATCAGAAGAGGCACCAATGTTAGCACTGAATAGGGGATCATGGAGGAATTTCATTAGGGGGCTATGCTCCAGACTGAACGCTGAAAGGCATGTTGTTGTTGTTGTGGTCTTCAGTCCAGAGACTGGTTTGATGCAGCCCTCAGTGCTACTCTATCCTGTGCAAGCTGCTTTATCTCCCAGTACCTACTGCAACCTACATCCTTCTGAATCTGCTTAGTGTATTCATCTCTTGGTCTCCCTCTACGATTTTTACCCTCCATGCTGCCCTCCAATCCTAAATTGGTGATCCCTTGATGCCTCAGAACATGTCCTACCAACCGATACCTTCTTCTGGTCAAGTTGTGCCACAAACTTCTCTTGTCCCCAATACTTCCTCATTAGTTATGTGATCTACCCATCTAATCTTCAGCATTCTTCTGTAGCACCACATTTCGAAAGCTTCTATTCTCTTCTTGTCCAAACTATTTATCGTCCATGTTTCACTTCCATACATGGCTACACTCCATACAAATACTTTCAGAAATGACTTCCTGACACTTAAATCTATACTTGATGTTAGCAAATTTCTCTTCTTCAGAAACGCTTTCCTTGCCATTGCGTCTACATTTTATATCCTCTCTACTTCGACCATCATCAGTTATTTTGCTCCCCAAATAGCAAAACTCCTTTACTACTTTAAGTGTCTCATTTCCTAATCTAATTCCCTCAGCATCACTCAACTTAATTCGACTACATTCCATTATCCTCGTTTTGCTTTTGTTGATGTTCATCTTGTCTCCTCCTTTCAAGACACTGTCCATTCCGTTCAACAGCTCTTCCAAGTCCTTTGCTGTCTCTGACAGAATTACAATGTCATCGGCGAACCTCAAAGTTTTTATTTCTTCTCCTGGATTTTAATACCTACTCCGAATTTTTCTTTTGTTTCCTTCACTGCTTGCTCAATATACAGATTGAATAACATCAGGGACAGGCTACAACCCTGCCTCACTCCATTCCCAACCACTGCTTCCCTTTCCTGTCCCTCGACTCTTATAACTGCCATCTGGTTTCTGTACAAATTGTAAATAGCCTTTTGCTCCTCGTATTTTATCCCGGCCACCTTCAGAATTTGAAAAAGAGTATTCCAGTCAACATTGTCAAAAGCTTTCTCTAAGTCTACAAATTCTGGAAACATAGGTTTGCCCTTCCTTAACCTAGCTTCTAAAATAAGTCATAGGGTCAGTATTGCCTCACGTGTTCCAACATTTCTACGGAATCCAAACTGATTTTCCCCGAGGTCGGCTTCTACTAGTTTTTCCATTCATCTGTAAAGAATTCGCGTTAGTATTTTGCAGGTGTGACTTATTAAACTGATAGTTCGGTAATTTTCACATCTGTCAACACCCGCTTTCTTTGGGATTGGAATTATTATATTCTTCTTGAAGTCTGAGGGTATTTCGCCTGTTTCATACATCTTGATCACCAGATGGTAGAGTTTTGCCAGGACTGGCTCTCCCAAGGACGTCAGTAGTTCTAATGGAATGTTGTCTACTCCGGGGGACTTGTTTCGGCTCAGGTCTTTCAGTGCTCTGTCAAACTCTTCACGCAGTATCGTATCTCCCATTTCATCTTCATCTACATCCTCTTCCATTTCCATAATATTGTCTTCAAGTACATCGCCCTTGTATAGACCCTCTATATACTCCTTCCACCTTTCTGCTTTCCCTTCTTTGCTTAGAACTGGGTTTCCATCTGAGTTCTTGATGTTCATACAAGTGGTTCTCTTATCTCCAAAGGTCTCTTTAATTTTCCTGTAGGCAGTATCTATCTTACCCCTAGTGAGATAAGCCTCTACATCCTTACATTTGTCCTCTAGCTATCCCTGCTTAGCCATTTTGCACTTCCTGTCGATCTCATTTTTGAGACGTTTGTATTCCTTTTTGCCTGCTTCATTTACTGCATTTTTATATTTTCTCCTTTCATCAATTAAATTCAATATATCTTCTGTTATCCAAGGATCTCTGCTAGCCCTCGTCTTTCTACCTACTTGATCCTCCGCTGCCTTCACTATTTCATTCCTCAAAGCTACCCATACTTCTTCTACTGTATTTCTTTCCCCCATTCCTGTCAATTGTTCCCTTATGCTTTCCCTGAAACTCTGTGCAAACTCTGGTTCTTTCAGTTTATCTAGGTCCCATCTCTTTAAATTCCCATCTTTTTGCAGTTTCTTCAGTTTTAATCTACAGTTCATAACCAGTAGATTATGGTCAGAGTCCACATCTGCCCCTGGAAATGTCTTACAATTTAAAACCTGGTTCCTAAATCTCTGTCTTACCATTATATAATCTATCTGATACCTTCTAGTATCTCCAGGATTCTTCCATGTATACAACTTTCTTTCATGATTCTTGAACCAAGTGTTAGCTATGATTAAGTTATGCTCTGTGCAAAATTCTACCAGGTGGCTTCCTCTTTCATTTCTCTCCCCCAATCCATATTCACCCACTATGTTTCCTTCTCTCCCTTTTCCTACTCTCGAACTCCAGTCACCCATGACTATTAAATTTTCGTCTCCCTTCACTACCTGAATAATTTCTTTTACCTCATCATACATTTCACCAATTTCTTCATCATCTGCAGAGCTAGTTGGCATATAAACTTGTACTACTGTAGTAGGCATGGGCTTCATGTCTATCTTGGCCACAATAATGTGTTCACTATGCTGTCAGTAATAGCTTACCCCCACTCCTATTTTTTTATTCATTATTAAACCTACTCCTGCATTACCCCTATTTGATTTTGTATTTATAACCCTGTATTCACCTGACCAAAAGTCTTGTTCCTCCTGCCACTGAACTTCACTAATTCCCACTATATCTAACTTTAACCTATCCATTTCCCTTTTTAAATTTTCTAACCTACCTGCCCGATTAAGGGATCTGACATTCCACGCTCCGATCCGTAGAACGCCAGTTTTCTTTCTCCTGATAACGACGTCCTCTTGAGTAGTCCCCGCCCGGAGATCCGAATGGGGGACTATTTTACCTCCGGAATATTTTACCCAAGAGGACGCCATCATCATTTAATGATACAGTAAAGCTGCATGTCCTCGGGAAAAATTACAGCCGTAGTTTCCCCTTGCTTTCAGCCGTTCGCAGTACCAGCACAGCAAGGCTGTTTTGGTTAGTGTTACAAGGCCAGATCAGTCACTCATCCAGACTGTTGCCCCTGCAACTACTGAAAAGGCTGCTGCCCCTCTTCAGGAACCACACATTTGTCTGGCCTCTCAACAGATACCCCTCCATTGTGGTTGCACCTACGGTACGGCTATCTGTATCGCTGAGGCACGCAAGCCTCCCCACCAACAGTAAGGTCCATGGTTCATGGGGGGAGGCTGAAAGGCATAATCAATCTTAAATGATGATGATGATGACGAAATCCCACCACCCTACACAATGTGTATGCCCAGTGGTTGCTTATTGCTGGTCACCTTTTGTGCAGTGACCTGTCAAAAGTGCTGCCACACTCAAGCAGTAGAGAACTACTGTGGAAGCAAAACAAGGGAGCAACAGAGATGGGTGTGAGCTGTATGGAGAGCTGCTAGTTCATGTGGCCAGCAGTGAGACATTCTGGGTGGGTCTGACCCTGAGCTAGCAGCTAACAGAACTTGTTATCAATGTGCAAACATAAGTTCCTATTCTGGGTGGGCAGACAGTGACTGGCATCTTCATTCCAGGGGACGCATGCTGATGGTACACCCGCAGTGTGTACTCTTGGGAGGTGGTGCACATGAACTGTGTTGTGCAAGTGGTGCTTGACGAAAGTGCTGGTTATGCAATCACCTGCATTCTGATTGTGATTCACATTCACCTAGCTGTTGGAGGGTTGTGTGTTTTCCTGTTTACTGTTGTGCTAATACTGGGGCTGCTGTAAGGTTTAAGTGTGTTCAGCTGCAGTACACTTCAGTTGTTAAAAAGATGGTTTAGCATTTTTGACCAGGAGACCCCATCTGGGGTTGTTCAGCTGCCTAGAGCAAGTCCTTTTGTTTGATGCCACTTCAGCAACTTGTGTGTTGGTGATAACGAAATGATGATGATGACACCACATCACCCAGCCCCTACGTTGATAAAATCTCTGACCAGGCAGGGAATTAAACCCAGGTCCCCCACATGGTAGTCAACCACTCTGACCACTCAGCTATGGGGGCAGTCAGTTGTTGAAAATTTATGTGAATTGGGCCCTAGGGGTGTGTTCTTATGTTATTGTTAATTTGTTTTTAAATGTGCTATCTTCTTATGTCTAATCAGTTGGCTTAGTGATTGATTTCGCTGCACTTGTATATCTGGTCCATATTCCAGCATAGTGTAGGCCTTTTTCTGTATGGTTTAATTTGTCTCTTTTGTTCTGCCTTTAGTTATTTGGCAGAATTAAAATTAGCTGTAATTATTTTTGTGTTAGTTCTTGTCCGTACTTCATTTATGAATTGTATCCTGAACTTGTGCCTAGCTTCCTTATTTCCAATGTTGTTCCTTCCACTATAGTGACTTACCCATGAATGAAGATGAAATAATTATGAGGACAACACAACACTCAGCCCCTAGATGGATAAAAACTCCAGTCATGTGAGGAATCAAATCTGGGTCCCCTGCGTGGTAGTCAACCACACTGACCAGTCAGCTGTGGAGGCTGTCAGTTGCTGCAGATTTATGCAAATTGCACCATGGGGATATGTTATTGTATTATTGTTGTGTGTAAATGTGTTATCTTGTGTCTAATCAGTCGGCTTAGTGTTTGATTTTGCTGGACCTGTGGATCTCACCTCTTTCTATGTGGTTTAAGTTGTCTGTTTTGTGCTGCCATTAGTTGGTTGGCAGAATTAATGTAGCTTTTGGTGTTTTTGTGTCATTTCTCATTTGTATTTTATTTCTGAATCGTATCTTGAACTTGTGCCACATCTGAATAAGCATAATTTGATCCCTGACAGTTGCAATGAAGCAGCTTTGCTCACCTGCCTCAACCAGTCATGTTACATGATTTTGTGAACATCTCTATGGCAATGCCTCATTGTTGTTACAGCTCTTTTCACCTGCCGCCATTTGCACTTCACAGTTGAAAGCTGGCAGCAGTGCTGCAAGCTGGCGGGGATCTTCTTATGCGACTTCTAATGGGACACACTTTTCTAACATACCCTTTTTTTTATATATATAAGTAGCCGATACCAGGATTAATCCTGAATCTGGTATAGGTGAACACTCTTGGCTGTTTCATTGAAGGAATTTCATTTGATTTTGTATACAATGTATCATATTTCAGGCTAAAATGTATAAAAAGAAATTAATTTGTTAGTACTCTGTTCGTACAGTTAAAATTACTCTTCATTTATAAATATTTGAAATTACAAAATATCTAGCTTATTTAAAATTCATATTATAAATTGCACAATCTAATGCTAAGTATTAAACTTATTTCTGGATTCATTTATAAAATAATATTATATCTTGGTGAGGTTTCTTCTTTTGTCAAGAAAGTTTGTAAACTCCTTTGCCTTGTAAACTCTTCAGAATATTGTGAGTACCTCAGAATGTTAGTAGTAGTGGGCATGCCTGTGATGGAAGTGCACATGTTTTTTAATTTTGTCTGCAACAATGTAATTGAAGGTTTTATGAAAATGGAGATTGTGAAGTCAGTGTGGTATAGAAGAATGGGATAAAATAAGAAGATATTCTTAGCAACAGAAAGAATTCCATCAGTTAATCAGTTCAACAAGAACCTATAAAATCAAAAATTCAGCTGTAAGAATGTACCCCTAGATGCAATAATTACAGCCAACAACAAAAAGAGAAAATGAATATAAGAAAAAAGTTTTCTTTTGTATACCTTACACCTCTTGAAGCTTTTGAAACTTTTAGAAACAGAGAAATTTAATGTTGATGTGTGGGAGGGTAAGATTGCAGACTACAGCTACCCGGTTCCATTATCATTCCTTTCAGTCTGGAAAGTTACTCAGTTGTAGGCTTGTTGATTTACCTTGTTCTCTCCTGTACATTTATTTTAAGGACCAGGAATTTTGCCTGGTAGGCATTATGTGTAAACTATTAAGTTCATGTGTATTTGTTGAATTTGAGCACAAGTAATATTTTCTTATGTTTTTTGTTATGCTCATGCACTCTGATTTGCTTGATTGTGTCATTAATAAATGTTTTGAGCTTCATAAGTATTTATGTCTCCACAACCTCAAGCCACTTACCACTCCCAATGTTTCCTGTACCACAAACTTCAGTCCATAATATATATGTTAAACTGGAAAGATATAGAGCACTTGTAGCTCTGCAATTAGTTCTGAACACTGGATGAACTTCTTCTGTGGAGACCAACTATGGTATGAGGAAAGGCAACCACTCACTGTATAAAGTAAGTGTTGAGCAGTAGGTGGGCATGCAAACAACAGTACAAGTATTGAAATGAAGCTTTCAAACTTGTAATCTTCTCCAGAACATACACACCCACTGCTGTTGTTGTTATTTTCATCATCAGTCCAAGGACTGGTTTGCCATTGCTTTTCAACCTAGTCTGTCTCATTCAAGCCCCTTCTCTGTGCATAGGTATTGAAACCCGAATCCACTTGAACCTTCTAACTACAGTGAAGCATTGGTCTCCTTCTAGTTTTTACCCCCTCTCCTCCATAAACACTTCCCCCTATTGGCAAATTAATTTGTTTGATGCATGGGATGAATACCATCAACCTATCACTTCTTTAATCAAATTGTGCCATAAATCTGACTTCTCTCTATTAGATTCAGTACCTCTTCATTAGTTACTCAATCTACCCATGTAATCTTCAGCATTCTTGTATAACAGCATATTAAAAAAGGCTTGTATTCTCCTTTGTTTGTTAATACTTATTATTAAAATTTCACTACCATATAATGCTATGCTACAGACAAATACTCCCTAACACTGAAATTTAACTTTAACAGTGACAACTGTCTCTTTTTCAGAAACACTATTCTCACAGTTACCAGTTTTCATTTTATATTATTTTTACATCTGCCATTGTCAGTTGTTTGGCTCTCAAACAGCAAAACTCATTTTCTACTTTCATTGTATAATCTACTTTCGTCAGCATCTCCTGCTTTGATTTAGTTACACTCCATTACACTGGTTTTAATTGTGTTGTTGTTCATCTTAAAATCATTGTATGAGACACTATCCATTCCATTCAAATGATCTTCCAAAGATCCTGTTTGCATTTAATGATATGCTGATGAGACAGGGGCTTCTGTATGTGGCAGCAGCTTTAAGACCAAAGTCAAACAGATCCATTTACCTTTTTTTATTATGTAATAAAATAAAAAAGCTGTTTTTCAGCATTAATATTTGCAGAATGAACTACAACTTAATAAAATATAAATAACAATTATTCACATTTTTCTTTTTCATTACCATTTACACAACATCGTATTTACAGTTTTGAAGATTTCCCTTTCTCATTTTAGTATGTGGATGTTCATACCAGACACACAAAAGAATTGTCCTTTAAGGATGCAAAGGGCATCCAAGTTACCAGCATTCCATGACAATATTCTGATGATTGTTCTTTAACATAACAAAACATATATAACATTTGTCTATGTTACATTTGTACTTTATGGTCATAATTCGAGTGAAGTATATGCCTGAAGTTCCTTAATGCTGATGTGATTCTTTGATATGGCTCACTATTGTTCAGCAACCCGTACATGGTCAAAATGTTTGCTTATAAACCCATTGTTTATTAAAAACTTATGTAAGTGACTGGTTAAATTGCTACTCAAGGTGCTGAAGAAAATGTTTAAAAAGCAGTTTTATGTACCAAGAAGCATATTTCTGACTTAGTTTTCATTCCTGTTAGAAAATTTAAGTATTCTGTAACATAACATGTCATATTGTGTTTCAAATCCTTATTAAACTGTTCACAATGATATCAGTTACCATCCTGATTAAAATTATAGTTGAAACTGAATTGAGAATATAATGATGCACCAACAAAAATGCTCAGTTTCAGAATCAACATTATTTCATTTAAATCCTAGAAAGAGGCAGTCAATTAATAATATTCTGTGGCACATTTGTCACCTCAATTCAATTCAAAATACAAAATTTCCAATGTAATAGGATGTTACAAATCCCAGCACTTGTAAGTTTGGAAGACACTGGAAACCAACACAGGACGTTGTTATCAGTACAATGAATGAACAACAATTGGCTGCATTGCTAGTTCAAAAGTGAAAAAATGCACATGAATTTTCAAAATAATGAACATATGCCAGTTAGAATATAGGGAATACTTCGAGTTACTGCAGAGAAATTTAGTGTAATTCAGACACTGTCAATGTTATTATTATGACTTCATGATAAATTTCTTGTTACAGAGTCAAAGATGTGATTTTTTTTAATGGACCATTTGTGCAAGTCTTACAGGATGATGTTTCCTAAATGTGGATCAACAAATGGATTCCTCTCAGATAATTATAGACTGATGACTGAATACTTTTGCATGACTTAAGTAGTATATCATGTGACATATGATGAACCAGTATAAAAGTAACGTCTAGTTTTTCCTAAAAATGAGAATACTGAAATGAATTTACAGGTTCATGTTTGTGACTGATGAAAGGTTACTGTATATGAAAATTGAAACATGGAAATGAGAATGCTGCATACTTTTGAGTTTGCTGCTCATGATCATTTGTATGGAAAGACAATGAAATAGGATCATTATTTATAGCACTGTTACACTTTTAGTGCCATTTGTAATGACCCATAAAAATATTATATAATTCTAACAGTAAAAAGTGAGATCACATTAATGTTGGCTACAGCTAGTTGCCTCCACAAAGTTATCATACAGTCTTTGGTATATCACACAGGATTGCAGATGTCTGCATATCACATTTGTCATCACGTTTCCACTTTCTGTCAGCTTTCACTCATTTGATCTGAACTCATCTGAAAAAGAAAAAAGTAAATGAACAGATAGCATACAGGTTTTTAAATTCTCTTCTATATTTAAAGAATTCTTACAACTCACCAAACAAAAAAAATTCTGTACACATTATTTTATGTTGTGTCACTGAGTATCAAATTTTCTTGCTCATTTTAAAATCGGTAGAATTTGTATAGAACATGTAGATTATACAAACACAACAAATTTTGTTTAAGGTTTGGCTCCACTGTTGAAGGGTATATAAGGTACCGTATTTCACCACCTGTCATCAAATAATGAAATGTGCAGTTATCATTTCACCCTTGTGCTTGGCGAATGGAAGTTGCATGGATAATTTTTTGGTGGGGCAGGGAAGAAGGGAGCACATAATGTTTCTCTGCAGGAACTGTTCACACAAGGTAAATGACAAGAGTTACCTGTGGACAAGTGGCAGTAGTGATGTTTTGGTGGAGAAAAGAGCAATGGAGGATGATTAGATTTGAGTTTTGATAGCTGTGACTTAGCAGAAACATTATTAAAGAAACTGTTAATGAAAACGAATGTCTCATTTCCTTGTGCCACTATTCTTTTTAATTTTTTTATTTATTTATTTTTAAATGCTTGCATGAACCTTCCATCAAACTGCATCGTATCTGCAAACCTTAGATATGAACCATGCAAACAGATAATGACTGAAGTCTATGATAGTATTAGTAAGAAACTATCATAGACAGTTATCACATCATGACTAATTTCATTCGAAAGAACATCATCAGGTTAAACTCCCAAAAAACTTCATAAGAATCCCCCTTAGGGGGGGGAGGAGGGCAAACAGCAGTGGGAAGTGGTAGCTGGGAACAGGGGCCACAGAAAGAGGACATTGTCTGACAGTTTCCCAAGTGACACAACCAATAGATTTGCCTTGCTACCACAGTTAAGTAAGGAAGAGGCTCCAGTAGAAGTAGATGTAGTTAAGATGCAACAGAATTTCACTAGGAAACCAACTGTTTCAAAAAAAAGTAGAAAGTAAGAGGAAAGTTCTGTTGCTAGGTAGCAGCCATGGAAGAGGTGTGGGCCAGATTTTGCAAGAAGAATTAGGTGACAGGTACCAGGTCACAAACTTTTTCAAGCCAAGTGCAAGTCTTAGCCAGGTGGTAGAGGATATAGGTTCCTTTTGCAAGGGATTCACAAAGCAGGATCATGTGATGGTAGTGGGTGGAGTGGGAAACAGTATTGATAGGGATCAGGGCTACAGCATTGAGTGTGACCTGGTGAAAATAGCCTCAGTAACGACCCATACCAATGTTGGGCTGGTGCCTGCTTTCGTGCTGCATGATCAGCCCCAGTTGAACCACTCTGTCAGGAGGGTAAATATGGAGTTGGATCAGTTGCATAAGGCGGCCACTCTGTCAGACATTGGATTGGTTCCAGTCGAGGCTATTGATAGGGGGGATTTCACAAGGCATGGCCTACATCTCAATAGGGTAAACTGGCAGGGTTGTTAGCGAAATCTATAAGGGGGGACACTAGTACTCTTTTTCAGGCTAATATCAATGCGAAGTTCAGGCAGGCAGGTGCTAAAGATGTCCAAAACTCACAACATTCTCACAACAGGAAAGGAAATAATAATTTTACCATATTTAACCAAAATATTGGTGGATTAAAGAAAAAAGTAGATTCTCAGAAAAGTAAAGTAAAAAATAATGTTACCATTTTTCACCAAAATATTCCGGGATTGAAGAATAAAGTAGATGAGCTCCTGGTTTGTTTAGATGACATTGAATCTAATAATGTAATAGATATACTATGCCTGTCTGAGCATCACATTGTGTCTGATATGGAAAAGGTAAATGTCAGTGGTTATAAACTAGCTGCACATATGAGTAGAGAGAATAAGGTGGCAGGAAGAGTTGCCACATATGTCAAAAGTTATCACTGTGTAGAAAGCTTAGATACAAAAAAAGTTTTGTCTAGAGCAACATATAGAAGCATGTGCCTGTCAACTTAAACTGAAGGAGGGCTCTTTTATAATTGTAACAGTATATAGGTCCCCTTCAGGGAATTTCATTTATTCCTGGAAAACTTGGATGCCTTGTTGTGCTATCTGTCAGATAGGGTAAAGCAAATTATTATTTGTGGGGACTTCAATGTTGATTCATTGAAAGAATGTAATAGGAAGAATGACCAGGAAGTCCTGCTCGGTTCTTTCAATTTGACATCTGTCATTAATTTTCCTACTTGGGTAGTAAAGGACAGCAGCACATTGATAGATAAAACTTTTATAGACCAAGATAGGTTTAAAAACATAAATTCTTGTCCTGTTGAGAATGGGCTTTCTGATCATGATGCTCAGCTAGTTACAGTATATGACATAGCTCCGTTCAGTAATTCAAAACTGTTGTGTGTTAAATTAATGACTCAACAATTATAAATTTCAGAGAAAATCTTCAGCAGTTAGACTGGGATGAGGTGTACAAGGAACCCGATGCTAATTTAAAACATAATTTATTTCATGATACACTTGTAAGAGAATTTGAAAACTGTTTCCCCAAGAAAGCAGTTAAATCTAATTATAAGAAACTATGCAAAAAACCTTGGCTTACTGAAGGAATAAAAATATCTTGTAGCCACAAAAGGGAACTGTATCTAACAAAAAGAAAGAGTAAGGACCCAGAAACAGCCAAATATTATAAAAATTACTGTGCTACATTAAGGAAGGTTATTAAAAAGTCCAGAAGCATGTGCATCATGTCTGAGATTAATACCTCTGATAACAAAATCAAAACAATTTGGAATATTATTACAAGGGAGACAGGACAACCAAGAGTACAGGATGACGGCATCACCTTGATGGTGAATGGAAACTTGATAAACAACAAGTCGAAAGCCGAAAACATTTTGAATAATCATTTTTTAAATGTTGTACAGAAAATAGGGTTCATCAGAAGAAGCAAGGCAGTTAATGGAAGAGGCCTTACCCACCATTTGATATAATTGAAATTCCACCCACCTCTCCACCTGAAATTAGGAAGATAATAAACTCTCTCAAGAATAAAAGCTCACATGGGATTGATGGCATTTCCAGCAGGATAATAAAAGCTTGTTCCCAAGAAATAAGTGGGATTCTTAGCCACATATGTAATAGCTCTCTGAAGCAGGGTATTTTCCCAGATAGACTGAAGTATGCCATTGTTATACCACTGCACAAAAAAGGGGATATGTCTGATCAACAACTACCGCCCAATCTCTCTTCTGACTGCCTTATCCAAAATTTTTGAAAAAGTTATGTATTGTAGAGTAGCTTCACATCTTTGTAAAAATAAATATTTAACAAAATGTCAGTTTGGCTTCCAGAAGGGTTTTTCAATGGAAAATGCTATATATACTGTTATAACCTTTAAACACCAATAATTGCATGGATATTCAAACACACTCACTTAGAAACAATAGCTGGTTACATGATAACAACTCAGTATCTCTCATTCGACTGCCGTGCCATGACATGCGGCCGGCGCCGTTCGTAGCTAGGTGGCGCTCCCGCACTCAGCCGAGTTGCGGAGTGCCTCTATCGCCGTTTGCGCGTACTGTCATGGTGACACTGTTATATGTCGTGGCACTATTACAACACTTTTCCCCCCTTGAAAAAAAAAAAACACTCACTTCCTTGGAGACATGGACAGCGCTGAGACATCCATGGCTTCATGTGAGGCCCCGAGAAGATCCCGTGGAGAGACATGAGAGTATGGTCGAAAATGTCCAGGACGGAAGCTCACCGAGTATTTTCCCGACTAGGGGACACAACACAAGGCCTGACAGGGTGAAGCAGGTGCAGTAGAGTGCGCGGTTGGCAGCCATGCAAGAGTTCAGCAGGGCTGCAATCACCCAGAGGCGTAAAGCGATAAGAACTCAGAAATTGCAGCAGAGCGTCATCTGTGGAAAAATCACTAAGGAATTTTTTCATCTGGCTTTTGAAAGTGCGGACAAGGCGCTCGACCTCCCTGTTCGATTGCAGATGGAAGGGCGGTGCTGTAACATGATGAATCCCTTGTCCAGTACAAAAATCACGGAAGGCCTGCGAAGAGAACTGAGGGCCATTGTCCGTGACGATCGTGGATGGAAGACCTTCTAGCGCAAAGATTTTGGACAAAGCCAGCGTCGTCGCCGCAGTGGTGGGTGACAGACACCGAACAACAAATGGAAACTTCGAGAAGGCGTCAATCAACAGTAGCCAATAAGTACCGAGGAAGGGGCCGGCAAAGTCAGCGTGCACCCATTCCCATGGCTGCGCCGGATCAGGCCACGGAGAGGGCATTGTACGAGGTGCAGCCAGTTGTTGAGCACACTGACCACACGCAGCAACCATGTGGGCGATGTCCGAATCAATACCGGGCCAATAAACGTGCCTGCGGGCCAGGGACTTAGTCCGAGAAATCCCCCAAAGGCCGTTATCCAACAGTTTGAGAACATCTTTGCGAAGAGAGGCTGGCACCACGACCCGTGGAGATGCGCCATCCGTGGCCAGAAGAACAACACCATCATGAACAGACAGACGAAGGCGCAAGGCATGGTAGTTGCGAAGGGGATCCGATGCCCGGCCCTTGTTCCTGTCCGGCCAACCCCGTTGAACAAAACCGATCACCTGACGCAGGACCGGGTCCTGCGCAGTAGCCAACCCGACCTGCGAACCTGTAAATGGAAAACCCTCGACCGCACGATGTTCTTCCTCATCAATGTGGAAACAGAGTATTTCATCACGATCGAAAACCGGGTCGGGGCCCATCGGCAATCGTAACAATGCGTCAGCGTTGGCGTGCTGGGCTGTGGGGCAATAATGAATCTCATAGTGAAAACGAGACAAGTATAAGGCCTAACGTTGCAGGCGGTGAGCTGCCTTATCCAGAAGCGACGCCAATGGGCTGAACAGAGAGACCAGCGGCTTGTGGCTGGTGATGAGGTGAAACTTAGAACCATACAAAAAAAAGCTGAACTTGTTTAGAGCATAAATGATAGCGAGTGCCTCCTTTTCGATTTGAGAGTAACGCCTTTGCGCATCGTTGAAGGTCTTGAAAGCATAGGCGATGGGTCGTTCCGACCCATCCTCATACCGATGGGCGAGAACAGCCCCTAGGCCATACTGTGATTCGTCAGTTGCCAGAACCAAGTGCTGACCCGGACGGAATGTGGCAAGACAAGGCGCCGACTGCAAATGAGCCTTCAGGCGGACAAAAGCCTGCTCACACTCGTCGGACCAACAGAAAGGGACGTTTTTGCATAACAGCTGATGCAGAGGATGAGCTACCGCTGCCGTGGATGGAATGAATTTGTGATAATAAGCAATCTTGCCTAGAAACGCCTGAAGTTCTTTGACCGTAGACGGCCGGGGTAGAGCATTAATGGCCGCAACGTGCTGACGTAGAGGACGTATACCCTCACGGGACAAGTGGAAACCAAGATACACAATGGAGGGTTGGAAAAACTGTGACTTGTCCAGATTGCACTTCAACCCAGCCGAATGCAAAACCCGAAACAGTGAACGCAAATTGCGAATGTGCTCCTCAGTGGAGGCCCCCGTGACAACAATGTCATCCAGATAGTTGATGCAGCCGGGAACGGAAGCCGTGAGCTGTTCCAAAAACCGCTGAAAAATGGCCAGCGCGCTAGCGACGCCAAATGGTAACCGCTGGTACTGATACAACCCACAAGGAGTGTTGATGACGAGAAATTCCTTGGAAGAAGCATCCAACGGCAACTGATGGTACGCCTCCGATAAGTCAAGTTTGGAAAAGAACTGGCCCCCAGCGAGCTTGGCAAATAACTCCTCAGGACGGGGAAGAGGATAAGTGTCAATGAGGCTCTGAGCGTTGACGGTGGCTTTAAAATCACCACACAATCGCAGACTCCCATTTGGTTTAGAAACAACCACGATTGGCGATGCCCATTCGCTGGAGGTAACAGGAAGGAGAACCCGAACAACTGGAAAGCATCATAACCGAACAGGTTTTCAGTGCCCGCATGATCCACCACATAAAACGTGAGGGGCCTAACAACAGACTTGTAGGCAGTGGAAGCATCAAACTGGCCAATGATAGGAATTTTCTGTTTATTATAAGTTCTCAGATTTCGTGTAACTGGAGACAAGGGAGGGGAGCCCAACTCCAAATACGTGTGAGAATTAATGAGAGCTACTGCAGAGCCAGTGTCCACTTGCATGCGAATGTCTTTATCCAGAACACGAACAGTAACAAACAACTTATTTGTTTGAGAAAGCACACAGTTAACATCCATGTCCGATGCCTCGTCCTCGTCGACAGGAACTTTAGGGGACTGACACACAGAAGCAATGGGGCCTTTTTTCCTACATGAATTACACGTGGCCCAACGTTTTGGTCACGTGGCCCTGTCATGCTGTACGAAACAACGTGGACAAGAAGGAAGTGCGGAACGAACCTGCTTTTGTGGTTGCTGTTTTCTCTGCGAGCGTTGCGGCCCAACGCGATGTTGTTTACGCGAGTGAACCACCGCCCCATCTTCGTTCTCCTGTGAAACAGGCAAATTGTCCGTGTTGAAAGTTGACCTACATCACACCATGCGCCTATTTGCGCGCCAGCAGCGTGAGGCACTTCAAAGGATTGAGCGATGCTTAGAACTTCCGACAACGACGGGTTTGGCAGTTGTAGGGTACGTTGCCAAACTTCTTTATCAGGAGCAAGACGTAGAATAGCATCCCTAACCATTGAATCAGCATAAGACTCATGATGAGTGTCCATGACAAACTGACATTTCCTACTCAGACCGTGTAGTTCCGCTGCCCAAGCCCGGTAAGATTGATGGGGCTGTTTACGACACCGGTAGAATGCTACGCGGGTGGCAATGACGTGGGTGTTTTTGCGGTAATAGGTAGACAATAAGTCACACATTTCTTGGAAGGACAGGGAGGCAGGTTCCCGCAGAAGGGCTAACTGAGATAGTAGCTGATAGATCCATGGGGAAATCCAAGATAGAAATAACGACTTACACATAGGAGCGTCGACAACGCCGAAAGCCAAGAAGTGTTGCCGCAAATGCTTCTCATAATCCTCCCAGTCTTCAGCGGCCTCATCGTAAGGAGGGAATGGAGGCAGAGAAGAGGAAGACAGACGATGAGTAAGCGATGTCGACAACATCTGAATAGCAGCCGTCAGCTGTGTTTGTTGTTCAATGAGCGCTTGTTCAATGGGTCCTCTGCCGTTCTTAATATATATTAATGACTTGCCATTCTATATTCACGAAGATGCAAACCCATGCTTAGAGCTGAATAGGGTTGACTTTTAGCCTAACAGTAAGTAACATAGGTGCACCAACTTTTTGAATGATCTAATATTTAATCTTGAGGTTTAGACCTTTTATCAAGAAATGTAAGCACAGCATCCATATGTCAGTGAATTTTATTAGTAGATTAAAAAAATTCAAACCTAACAGATGTGATTTATTAGTTAGCTTTGATGTTATCTTCTTGTTTACAAAGGGACCTAGTGTTGATAATTATCAGTAATTATCAACAGCTTTGAGGAAGAGATGAAAGCATGATTTAAGAATGTGTTAATATCCATTTAACTTTTCATGTAATAACCAGTGCTTTGAACAGATGATGATGTCGGCACAAGGAACCCCTTATCACTCCTTCCAACTAATTTACGTACAGAGTTTTTGAAGAGAAAGCACTCAACTCTGCAGTTTTAAAACTGATTGTGTTCTGGTAATATGTCAATGATACACTCATAGTGTGGCCCCACAGTAAGAATAAGTTGAAGTTTTGTGAACTCTTAACTCCACTCATGAAAATACCTGGTTCACCAAGCAAAAAGATAAGAATGGCTGTCTGCCATTCTTGGATGTACCAGTTTGGGTTTCTGGGACACTACATGTATTGTAAGCCTATCCATACCAATTTACACACAGAGATGTCCAGCTGCCATCATACATTGGAAACCATGAGCAAATTTAAAACATTGGTTCACCAGGCTAATTTAGTATCTGACACTGACAGCCTACAGTACAACTGAAGGCGGTATTTAGAAAAAATGGATATGAACACCAGATTAAGAGAGATTTGTCAGTCACAACAGCAAACCAACCAAGGAAGAGCAAGATGAAAGAGATGTAAAGTCTAGATTCTTTTTTACTTATAAGGGAAATGGTTCTGCAAAAAACTGCCAGAATCATGAAAAAACATAAAGTGAGTGTGATTGTCTGCCCAGCTGCCAAGATAGCAGCTCTGACAGGATCTGTGAATGATGATCTGCTTTTAAGAATGGTGGGAATCTGAAATTTCTTACCAGTGTTGTAAAATCTGTATAGCAAAAACAACATGCACTGTGCAAGAACAATATATACGACACCAACACCACACCACCCTTCTTCAACCTAACAGATCAGTAGTGGCTGAGCATTGTATTTCTGCCAGCTGTTCCACGGAGTTTGCAAAAGTTATGAGATTGGTCACAGCTCATCCTAGTGGTAGTCTGTGGTCAATGAGGCTGTGAAAACAGAACTGGCAGACAAACTGCTCGACTGGCAAACAACCTGTTCAACAGAGATGAAGGCTTCCATCTTGCAATTCATAAAAACCTCTTATTTCATGTGTGCACTCTCAAAGGAACTCTTGTTTTCAATCTTTACTTGCCTACATCTGAACATTTGCATTTGGTGTATGTTGTACTGCAGACTACCTTTCTTCATTGTAATGATGGTTGACTTTCACGGTAAATGAATACTTGGTTTAATTACGCACTTTAACAACATGCTCTGGTTTGAAATATAAGTGTTTGCATAGTTTTGATAGATATTTGTATTACATACCAATAAGTATGTCTGCCTGCTAAAGCTAAGTGAGCATGTTCAACAATATATTTTTGTTTGTACAGCTCATGAGTTAGTTTATTGGCTAAGTATGCACACATTTATTTGGCATTTATTTTTTTAAATGAGTACATTACGTTAATCATAAAATAAAATTTGGAACATAGTTTTTTGTTCAAGTTCTTTATTTTTATATATATTAGGAGGCTAATGATAAAATAACATACCAGTGACTGTTCTTTCAGTTTGTCCAGTTCCTCTTTCTTGGTTCGTTTGAAAAATCCAGCCTGAAAAGACGAGTACTCATTATTATGCTATCATTAAATATTCTCCTACTCTATTTGTAATGGAAAGAAAATTATTCTTGTGATATTAGTGTGTTTTAAAATTAGGTGAATCTTGTCCAGAACGAATTTTTTACTTTGGAGTAGAGTGTGCACAGATATGAAACTTCCTGGCAGATTAAAACTGTGTGGCAGGTCAGGATTTGAATCTGGAACCTTCGCCTTACATGGGTAACTGTTCTACCAACTGAGCTACCCAAACACAACTCGTGACACACCGCACAGCTTTACTTCCACCAGTACCTCATCTTCTACCTTCCAGCCTTCACAGAAGTTCTCCTGCAAGACTTTGTAAAGGGCCACCCTCCTCGAACATTACCTTTATTCAACAGAAGTAATCAATACCAAAAATATTTTCCAATCTTGTATAAGTTAATATTATCTCAGCTGTTTTCCTACAGAAATTTCATATGATTTTGTACATGATGTATTATATTTCAGGCTAAAATGTATAGAAAGAAATTAATTTATTTTTTGTTGTTACAATTGATGGATGTGTTTTTAATTTTGGCAATAACAATGTAATTTTTGATTTAAAAGAGGACATGGTAAAGCCGGTGTGGGATAGGAAAATGTGAAAAAATAAAATTCAAGATAAAAATAAGTAGTTCTCCAATAATTATCATGTCATTTGGAACCTACAATGTCAAAAATTTCAGCCTCAAGAATCAACCCCTAGACATGAAGTACTGGAGCCAACTATGAGGAAAGAAGGTAAGTAAATAAGTTACTTGTACATCTTACTTCTCTCAAAGGTTATTAAAAGAGTTAGTTATTTTGAAGAGTGACAACCAACAAATAATGTGAGAGAGGGTAAGAATACAACTTGTAGGCCTAGCACTACTGGAAGAAAGAATATTGTGGAGACATGGTTTAGCCACACTCTAGGGCTTGTTCCTAGAACGAATTTTTCACTATGCAGTGGGATGTGTGCTGATATGAAACTTACTGACAGATTAAAACTGTATGCCAGGCTGGGTCTTGAACTCGGGACATTTGCCTTTCGTGGGCAAGTGCCCTACTGAGTGAGCTACCTAAACATGACTGATGACCAATCTTCACAGCTTTACCTTCACCACTACATCTACCTTCCGAACTTCACAGATTTTCTCCTGTGAAACCTGCAGGATAACATCCCTGGAAACTAGAAAAAAAGAATTTGCGGAGACATGACTTAGCCTCAGCCCAGGGGATGTTTCCAGAATGAGTACTTCAGTCTGAATTGGAGCTTAAACTTTCCCACAAGAGGCAAAAGTCCCAGTTCAAGTCTCAGTCTGGCACACAGTTTCAGTCTGCCAGGAAGTTTCATATCAGTGCACACTTTGTTGCAGCATTAAAAATTAATTCTGGAAACATTCCCGAGGCTGTGTCTAAGACATGTCTCTGCAATATCCTTTCTTCCATGAGTGCTAGTCCTGCATGTTTCACAGTAGAATTTCTGTGAAATCTGGATGATGGGAGATGAGGTACTGGCAGAAGTAAATCTATGAGTATGAGTTGTTTGTTAGTTGTGCTGGGTAGTTCATTTGGTAGAACACTTGCCCACCAAAGGCAAAGGTTCTGTGTTCAAGTCCCAGTCTGTCACACAGTTTTAATCTGGCAGAAAAGTTTTGATCAATCTTGTGTTTATAAAAAGGGAAAGAAGTAAAGTTAGAATTTAATGTTTTGTTGATATTATTTTTGTGGTTTTCTACATGCCACATGCAACAGTTGTGCTCCTAGTCATAAGAGTAAAATAGTGTTTTAGACATTTCTCAGGCGACCTACCAAGGCTAAATAATACTTTTTTTAAAGGCATATGATAGTTAATATGCTTCTTCTGTATATATTTACCATTCAAAAAATCTGTAATCTCTGTCAATCATTCCATTCTGTGCAAACAGTTTAGTCTTCACATTTGCTGCTCTCATTTTTAAACAAACCTTTATAAGTTTTTAGATGAGTGTCTATTATCAATATTTTATCAAATCTTATTAGCAGCCAGCATTCGTAAAATAATGTTAGGTTATGTTAAACATTGAAGTGAGATACTTAACCCCTCAGAACTTTAGCAATAACTTGTCCATATTGGGGACAGTCACTCTTTGTCATTATGATTTCACTTAACTAGTAGGCAGTCAATAGCAATCTGATGCTTCCATCACATTTAGGCATTGCAACAAGGGAATTATGAAAGTCATTAACTGCCTGTTCAATCAAACCCACAATCTAACATTCAGTAAGTTTATTTGTTGACTGCTTCCTTCCTAGCAACATGTGTCTGGTAAAATTTTTTGAAAAAGGCTTGTCCAGGTTTAAATGACACTCATAATTTTTCATGACGCCTGGCTGATTCGAAAATACATTGTGATAGTTGGTTAACACTTTTCATAATTCTGGTCATTGACCACAGGACATCTTTTCAGCTGACTGTATTTTAACCTCTGTTTCTTCCAGAATATATTTTTCTTATTTGTCAGCATCCTGACTGTTTCTGCTGAATCCAGTACCTTCCTCTCAGTACCTTTTAGTTTTCATTACTCTAATGGTCAAGTCCCATCTTACATTATCATGAACAAAATGCCTTTTCAATAAAAGCCACAGTATATAAACCAGTAGTTTTTGTGATTAAAGCAGATTGTATCTTGATGAAACCATATATTAACTATCCTTTAAATTTCACAGTGGTGGTGAATTTCATCTGTGTAACACTTGAGTAGTGGTTTACTGTAATTAAAAGTTAATTTATCCAGAACCTACCGTATTTACTCGAATCTAGGCCGCACTTGAATCTAAGCCGCACCTGAAAAATGTGACTCGAAATAAAGAAAAAAAAAAAATTTCCGAATCTAAGCCGCACCCAAAATTTGAGACTCGAAATTGAAGGGGAGAGAAAAGTTTTAGGCCGCACCTCCAAACCGAATCAAAGTTGGTCCATTGTAATATGAGACACAATTTAGGTTGAATGAATGACGATACAGCTGTAGTAGTTTGGTTCGAGTCGTAAGCTTAGCAGTTAAGCTTTACCAGGTAGCCATTGCTATGCGTCAGGCGCTCCGTCCGTATTTATACGGGCACCCTTCCTTTTTCACGTGCTTCGTCTGGTTTGAATCTATGGCTTATTTTGCTTCGATCTGATAAGTGCCGTTTTCTTTGTTATAGGTGTTTACGTCACTCTAAGCTGAAAATGCATTACTGTACTGTGTCATGCATTGTTTGTCGCATTCTGATAGTGCGTGTTTACGGTCTGTCGCCACTCGCGGCATGGCTTGCTTTTGTGCGCGCTACTGCCGCTAACAATAAAAAAAATAGAGAGGAATCGTCTCATTAGCGAAACAATGGCGTGAGACTGCTATTTGTTGTTGCTTACACTGCTGCTTTCTTTGATAATGATCAACAAGAACCAAATAATAGACTGCGTATGATAGAACATGTTCTGAACGAGAGTTAGGCGAAAATTTTTCCCCGTTTGAAAATCTTTGCGGCCGCTTCTTTAGTACATCAAATTCTGCACATAAATTAGAGTCATCTTAGATTTGAAAATCTAGTCAGCTGCCGTGCTTCACTTCTGACTGTATCACTTAATACGAATATAAACATGACACGATACGTATATTCTTCCGCGTTTGCTGTTGTCTCACTCTAGTTTCATAGTTTATTAGGCAGGCAGGATTTAAATGAGATAGCAGCAAACATGAAAGAAAACATGGCAAAATGTTTATATTCGTCTTATTCTTATGGTGAAGAGAATACTGCATGTGATTCACAATTCATACAAGTTCCTATTAGCAACCATCTCTTGTCACAGGTAGGAAAAATTTCAGAACGCAAAGTTGGCCATATTGACAAACATCCCAAACAATCTTGCCAGTCGGATTTTTGTAGTACATTGAAATTTTGCTACATTCGAAGATGAACAATACGGAGTTGTATTTACTTCGTTGGATAATGTGTGAAAATGCAGTTGTCGAAACTCTGGGCGGAGAAAAAAAGCTCGTCTTCCACCTTTTTTTTTAATTTATTTACTGACGCAGAGGTTTTGGAGCCAGTATTTATCTTTGTGCCTACAAACCATGCCTGTGTAGCGCTACATATATTCGACGGCAGTTCGTTGTGGCGGCACCTACCAACATTTTTCAGAACTTCCGCTTGCTTTGCACTCGATTCTAAGCCGCAGGCTGTTTTTTGGATTACAAAAACCGGAAAAAAAGTGCGGCTTAGATTCGAGTAAATACGGTAACCTTTGTTCTTTCAGAATGAGACACATGAGCAGAAATCAGCTGTTGGACATATTTTCTTGTCTGTCAAAACTCTATGTGTACAAACTTCAATAGCATCTTTGTAGGGTACTGTCAGCCATCTTGTCTCTGTTCTAGACAATAACTGTAATACATTGCTACTTACATCCACATTCTCATTTGTACTTAGCAGCTACAATATATTGCATGACAAAGAGTTAAAAGTGTATCAGAATCATTCCCTCCTCCCTTCATATTACACTGGTGAAAGGTATATAAAAAGAGCTGGATACTCACCTCCAACTCTTGCTCCCTGCCTCTTTCTCCCTCTACCCAACACATCTGACACAACTGCCATCCTAGTTCACCCACCTTCTTCCCAAAGCTAGCAAAGTGTGTGCTTGTTGATGACCCAGTGCTTCTGCTATATGGTGAGTGGACTCCTTTACTCCTGAATTACATATATTCCTCCAGAACTTTTCTTACTATATAATTAAGTTTTATTATGTAACAAAAAATTAAAAGGTTTGTAAATGGAGCTCAGTTTTTCTCTATTTCTCTACTTCTGTCACTTAATATTAGTAATGTGACATCCTATGCAACACAGCCAATGTGCAGCATCACAGGAATAATAAAGTATTCACTTGGAGAACAGATTGAGTCAGCTTATTAGTCATCAAGAGGAAAATAAAATATTAAAAATTTTCCTCTCTTACTTAATTTGAAAGTATGAATCTCTGGACTCGAGGGAAATGTCTTAATTCTGAAGTTCACTGACTCAGTTAAGAAGAAGTAATCAGGAAATAAATATGGCAAATATGAAGATTTCACTGTAAACTTTTGTGCAGGTTTCTTGTACATGCTCAAATTAAACTGCCACATGCTAACATGAAGTAAGGGCTTTTGACTGCTCTCATTATTCAGCAGTCAAATATTAGAAAACGTTTACAATATTTATTATATTAGCTTTATAAATGAAAAGAAAGAGAAGAAAAATAGCTACAGATTGTAATACTCTCTCTCTCTCTCTCTCTCTCTCTCTCTCTCTCTCTCTCTCTTTTCCTAGAAGTAAAAGTCAAAAATATTATTGCCCTTAAGCTCTACATGTAAAATCATAAAGTCATACAAACCTTGATGAGACCAAGAATAATGAGCAACAGAACAAGGACACCACTTATGGCTGATATAATAATAATCCATGTATCAACCTTTCGTAATGGTCTACTGGCTAGCAGAAGTATTGTTGCTGCTGCTTCATCAGTTCTGGGGAAAAAATGAACAGTAGCTATCAGTCATTGATTTCTGAAAAACATTTCTAAAACTATTGCAGCACATATTAATAAGAAAATGATCCATTAAGTCTCATGAATATAAGAGAATGCATATGAGGTATGTTCTTTTCTGTTTGATTACTGCCTAAAAGCTAGGAACACCTGGTATACTTACAAGCACTGTATTTATTTAAAAATAGATGAAAGTATGTTCTGGTATGATAGTCCAGCTATTGCACTTGTTCGATAATAGTAAAAAAAAGAAACAGTATTAAGGAGACTGAGACAGAATCAGAGTTTCTTCTTCTGTAAATTGAGGGAATATAAGTAATGAATCATTTAGCTATATTGGAAGCAGGTGGTAAACAAAATTAATAAATCCACATGTTTCAAATAATAAGCACATAGGTGTTTTATAAAATCCACAAGATCCATAAATATGTCACTAGTCATTGTTATTTGAAGAAAGACAATAAGGAGGTGATGAGGTAATGAGAGACAGGAGCGAAAAGCTATTTCTCAGTTGTAGCAGCAAAATGAGATTACATTACGTAACAATCACAAAACTAGAGAGTGGAGCATGAGAAAGGCAGAAGAGAGGATAGAATATTGGCATAGTTTTTCAAAGGGAAAATCACAACAATAGAGAAATAAATAAGCAAAAATGAGGTGTGAAAAACTCATAATAAAGTGCTGAGCTATAAGTAAGAGAGAGAGTTTGAGAAAAGTAATGAGTGATGAGGTTATTGAAATAGGAAAAGTTGTTGATTCAGAAGCTATGCTGAGTAGAAACTGAACAGCTGTAGAGTTTGGAAGTGCTGCAAGCTTCATTTGAGATGTAAACAATCTTGTTAGTGGAAATGTGATGTACATGGAACAGAGTTGAGTGTCGTTGTATGTATTTTACTGCAATCTGCTTACCAAGAAACTGATTAAATGTCTAGATTTTAAAAAAAGGAATCATTAACTATGCAATACAGGATGGTTACTGATAAAAGAGTTTTTTGTTGAATTAAAAAAAGATATACATCACTGACATATTCTTGCGTGACAGTCATTGAAAAAAGTAGGTGTATGTTGCCACTTGTCCTGTTGCCTGAATTTAGTTATTCAGTGAAGGATATACCTGTTGGATATTGTCTGAATTTTTGATATTCACAAGGAAATTGGAATGACATTACCTGTTTCCTGATGACAGCACATAAGTTGGTATTTTGATTCTTGCAGAACTGGTGATGCTAAGGCTTCCTCCTTCCTGTAGTACTGGTCCTGAAATCAAGAGCATATCTGTTTGGTATCTGCATCATTTTCCCAGATTGGTTAAGTAAGTAGACCTAAATTCAAAGTACTGGTAAAGTAATAAAAGGTATGAGACCAACAAAACTCAACATTTACTTTGTCAATAAAATTAAGCAGATGTGCAAAATGGATCATGGTTTAGAGTGACTCTTTTACCCATCCAATGCCTGTTTATGTCCTCATCTTTCCTATTTGTATCTTCCACCCAATAAAGAAACTGCTAAAAAGTTCTGGAAAAGAGACTGAAGATGAATATGTCTGTGTTATCTTAGTATCTATTACCAGTGATCTCTGTTCAGCTTTCAAAAGTAGTATCTCAGTTGATCCATCACACTACTTTGCGGTACACTGGATACTATCTCTAATTCTCATGCATCTCAAAAAGAGAATAAAGAAGATTTATGGGATAAAATGAAGGCACTTTCCTGTCTGCATATGTCTTATAATGTGTTGATAGTGAATCACAGCACTGCATAAATGAAGTGTCATGTACTACCTATCACTATGTACTATGATGCTACATTTGCGGTGGAAATCATGTACCACCCTATGCATAGTCTGAACATAGGTGTCTTGGCGTATTAAAATGTGAGTGCTAGTTTTTGAAACTAAGAAGAAGGTGGCATACTGTTCACGTATGAACTTGCAAATGGCAAAGGGCATGAAGTCGCGCATCTGAAATGGGAGCTTTTTCCTTCCAGACAGCAGCCAATGTACAAGATATTTGCGGTGCTACACTAGTATGTTTATGAAAGAGGTTCTATACTGGCTCTCTGAATGGTTGTCAACTCTCTTACATATGATCATTCTGCTCTGGAACAATGTATGCTGCGATGTGTGGACTATGATCCGGTTATGAGTATGCAAGCAGTGGGCTGTGAAATGTATGTTATTTATTTGTCTGTGTGGCATATATAGGTGTTTATGACTTGTACGTATACCATCTGCAAAGGGCCTCAAGGGGCAGATTTGCAACTAATGGCCCAATCTCTACCAGTAGTCTCTTCACATGGTCACTACCAGAGTGATGTTTGTGTTGTCTGTTTCTTTCAATGAGGAGGCCTTCATGATGTAATAAATTTACAGGTGGATGGATATTCTGTTTGCCAATTATCAACACTGATTCAGGCTCAATGTATGGTGCAGTATTATCTTGGTAACTTGACTGGTCCATGAACTGAATGGATCAGCATGCTTGACCTTCCTGAGGAATGTACTATGTCCACTATTGGAAAATATGTCCCCGGTAGTTTGCTACATCTAGTGGTTCATGTGGGATAGTGCTCTAGTGCACTTTAGTTTGCATATGCAATCGGTCTTGTAAAATATCTTCTCAAGAAAATGGTTCATGCAATGATGACCAACACAGTGGTTTAACTACTCTCATGACCTTAATCCACATAAATTTTAGTTGCAGGAACATGTGAAAAGTATGGTGCAAGCTACTCCAGTTAGTAATATTGATGACATGGAACAGTGTTCAACTGTAAAGCTGCGGGATAAATCTCTGGTATTGTAAAGCAAATTTACTGAAACATGGGGCATTGCCCTGCCACGCATCCATTAATGTTCTTGGCAGACATCTCCTATGATTTAGTCACTGTGTGTTGGAATTGAACTGACCAGCAGAGCTCATTTGGTTACGTATAGTACAGTATTTTATGACACTTGAAGTACTGGACCTCAGGATACTCAAAATATAAGAGTTCATGATACAGATGACATTTTTCTGGGAATATACTAATTCTTGATTTTGTCATCACAGTTAAATCCTAACAAACTATCTTGTCAACATACAAGCATTAAAGCACCTTTAATTGAAATGTTAATAAAAACATTTGCTCATTTATTTCTTATATTTATATGTCGACTATATCAATAATCACTATCAATAATCTTATTTATTTCACTTTTAAATATGAAGAAGTGATATTAGACAACAAAATACAAAATGTACTTTGAAAAGTTTTGTAAATGTAATTCCAATAATCAATGTATGCATTTATCATCTTTGGACTTCCATGTACCCTCTGTCACACACCATACAGTGGCTTACAGGGTATCTATGTCAATGTTGATGTAGATGTATCACATCTTTTTGTGTATCTCACCAGAGAAACACATTACTCATTCCATTATGTGTTAGGATGTGGGATGGATGTATCGAGGTGCTTTGTAAGAGAGACGTCTTTGTTTATTGTATCACTAACGAATGTGAACATAGCAATTAGCTGATCATAACAGTAAACTAAAACGGAAGTTTAAACTGCAACACACATCTGAAACTCTTTTTTTTGTATGGTTAGCATTGTATGAGAAAGTGGACCCATTACCTTTTTGCAGCCAAGCAAGAATTAATCATGCGCTTAGACAAAATGAAACCAACATACCACATGGAGATAATCTACAAGATTTGAGCAGAATAAGCTAAGTGAACTGATTTATAACTGTGCAAATACAATTACCATGGTCAAAATTTGTGCACTATTTGGTTTTGCATGAATGCATTTAATTTTCAATAAAATCTGACTAGATTTTGTCCATTATTAGCAAAAGAAATAACAAAAAATGAAAAGGACCCGGTAAGAGTTTACAGTACACTTAAGCGTGTAACTTGGTAACAAGACTGTGTACAACATGGGTTCATAGACAGCAGTTATTTGGTTTTGCAAGGAATCCTTCCTACCCCTCACCCTCTTCCACTTTTGGAGGTCTCACCTGCTCGCTGGCAGGCATCAATTTTGAAAGCAATATTCTGTAACCATTGTTCAATTACAATGACAGCTTAAAATATGCCCTTTTGAATTTCAGTACCAGTATTTTGCCAGACACACATGGGTACTTTGAAGACATAATCACATTTATTTTGACTTCAAAGTCATAGGTATCATTATTCTCTGTCAAATGTGGGTGGTCTGTGCGTTTTAGATACTCGACATTACCTGTCAGTTGGAACTGATTCTACATCTGCACCACATCACTTTGACTCTGATGCACACATCAGTCAACTTCCCTGGCCTTCTGAGCATTACATGATGATGCAGACCTGATAATTTATAGCAATTGGGTCCTTCGTGGCATGATGGATGTTCACTCTACTGTTCCACAGACGTCTCTAATGTGTTCCTACTGGTGCTTTACTTTTAAATGAAATGCTGCAATCCAATCAAATGCAGTGTTCTACCCACAAGTAGTGCTCATTGTAACTATGTGTATGTTTATAAACAATGTCAAGAATGACCTGATCCATATAGGAACAGTCACAATAGCAACACACACCACATATTGAGGTGATGCAACAACTTTTGTTGATGTGGGTAGATGCAGAGATAACATCTAAACTGTCCACAAGACAGCCTCTCTGTAGTTTAAGCAACAGAAAAGCAGCAAGGCATTCAACAAGATGGGAAATGAAGTACATATTGCACACAGGTTGCCATCACTATGTTTACTATAGCAGTTTTCATTCTTTTGTTATACTGTACTTGCAGTGTTCGTAATACATGTTTCCTATTTTATAATACTCCTATGTAATAATTCAGATTTTCAAAAGACACTAAAATCCTATTTCCATTTAATCTCAGTAAAAAGAACATCCTGTACATTTCCATCAGGAAGTATTAAAATTGCCATTTTTTTGTATTTCCGTATACAGCATTTATTTCTAGATAGAAATACTCAGAAATGAAATAACTGTATAGGTTTTACTCACCCCATGAGGTAATAGGAGTGAGTTTTGCAGTAAAAGTAACAAGCACTCTTGAAGTAAGAGGTGCTAATAGGTCAACAGTGCAGTACACTTGAAGGCAGACCACATCTCGATGGGAACAATTGAATGATTGTACACTGGTAGATAAATCTTCAACCTCTTTTTGTGTCACTTGCCGTTTTCGGCGTCGTTGTTGTATGACGTTAATACCACTCCCAAGAAAGTCACCCTCAGGCTCACCAGAATCCCAAGTTTCCATTGAAGTAAAGTCCAGTGGACCTACATGATGACAGTTTAGTGGTTCGTCATCAAGATATGCCTGCAAAGATAAATTTATGATTAATCATCACTACATATGCATATCTTGGATGTGTCCTCTTATTATTATAACAGACATAAATGTATTTGTAAATGTATTCCAAGTATCACTATAACTTATTAAAAACAGACAAAATTGTTATTGTTGTTCAAATATCATTCTAAAGGAAATCCCAGAAAAAACATTTTGTTTCCTACAAGAGCTTAACTTGACCTGCTCAAAAACGTTATCCATATCTTACAATATACAGACTTTATTTCAGAATAGGAGATTAAATTTAAGGGAATTATGATATCCATAGTGACAATGAAGTTACAACATAATTCATTAAAACAACAAAATATTACTGACGAAATGTCAAACTTGTGCCTCATTAGTGAATTTCATTAACTTTTGATTTCACAAGTTTAATATAAACAGTAAACAATTAATACAGTAAAGACAATTCTCTACCTACAAAAGTACTTGAAGACATTCATTTTTGGACATATTTTTTGCATATTGAATATTACAATTACCTTTGGTTTATAAATTTCAAGGAGGGTTATGATAGAGTTCTTCATCTTGACCTGCACAGGAATATGGAATTCAAGGCCAACATCCTGCACTGGACTTGGTCCATAATTAACAACCTGTGAACATAATGTGTTTTTTTGTGTGTCTGTCACATATATTGCATACAGTATAAAATCACTTTATTACAATTAACATGTTCATTGAAATTTTTGGAATATGAGGTCAGTTTTGGACTGCACATCCCTTTTCCTATTTCCCTACAACTGAGGGTCACACTTAATGTTATTAATTCCCCTTTTTTCTCATTCTTCCAGTTCTGACTATGTAATTTTTCTCATCCCTCTTTCTGATTCTTCTTCCATCTTTTAACATTGTTTTGATCTTTTTCTTTTGTTCCTCTGTCTTATACCTCTGATTTTACAAGTTCACTTCTTTTTTGTGTGTCTTGGACGTGAATGATTTTTCTCTGTTCTACCATTTACCTTGTTATTAGTATCTATGTATTAAGATTATTACATAAAATAAGGCAAAGGCAATCACTCCCCTATAGTGTAGAGACACTTGGAGCACAGAAACATGTAACAGGAAACAACATCCTCACTAGCTTTCAAGCTCTGCCAAAGTACACACACTCACATGTACATGAACATGGACCATGTTCCAAAGACTTGCCTTTTTCCTGCTATTACCTTCTTGTGTCCTTCCCTACCTCCACTCCACCTCCCTCAGCTCAGCCAACTGCTTTCAATAACTGAGTATCAATAATCAGTCTCGCTGTGATCACAAGAGTGTGTGTTCAGGTGTCTGTGTGGTTGTGTGTGTGAGTTTGTGTGCATTTGCTGTGAAAAGAGCAAGAGCTCAAAAGCTTGTGTGAATGTTGTTTTCTGCTATGTGTTTCTGTGCTCCACCCATCGGCCCAGTAGAGGTAAGTGGTTACTGTTGCGTTATTTTACACACTGCTCCAGCCAGGATTTACCATTATTGTTATTAAGATTATTAACAGCTCGTAACTCACTGTCCAAGTTTCCACCGTCTTTCTTGTCTCTTTACCCTTTAGCTTCTAAATGATACCTTAATTTAAAATTTCAAGATACAGTGGTGCATTCTGTGTATTACCCTCATTTTTGCTATAAATTCTTTACATATAAATGAATAACAGCTCATTGAGAGAGTATATTTTGGGAGGAAAAAAAGCCTTCATCTAAACAAATATAAAACAGAGCTTCCATTATGATTATTAGATATTTTTCACTTGCTTTTAGCAGAATATATTGTTCCCTCTGCAATTATTTTATTAAACTCTAGAACTAAAACATTGTTCAGAAGCCTTACTTTTACATGAAGAGCTTGGCTGTAACAGTGGTATGGGGCAATTTGTTTGTTTTTGGAAAATTGCACAGTACAGTTTCAATAAAATTTCATAAATAAGAGATTTCAAGTAAATTAATTGTGATTTCTTTACTCAGATTTGGCAGTTTTTAAATACCTCCAGAGTAACAACATATAAGCTGTTGATTGGAAAACAGATAGTGGTACAGAAAAGCCGGCAGATGTAATTAAACCCCAGTGATATTACTGGGCTAGACTGCCTTCTGTTGACAAAGGCATCTCATCTCCCTGCAGGAATTTCCCACTGATGCTAATATAGATCTGTTTTACCTAGTTGGTTGTCAACACTAGTAAGAACTGTGCAGATGAGATCACTAGGTAAAGTGGAAGTAGAGCCAGTTACTGTTGCTGCAGCAGACAGACTAAACATAAACCTAAGTTATGACTAAATGTGAATATTGGAGAACAGTTACAAGAAGTCAATTTAGTTATGCATTCAGAGGAGATGGTGGACATGGCATCAGCTCATTGTCTGATTGTGAGCTACTAGGTAGAGGAGTGTTAACTAAAGCCACTAATGAATACTTCACACAATGGAAATCTGGTATGCTATGCATTCTATGTGGCCATGATCACTAACACGCTGCTTGTCCACAGGAATGACCACTGTCAAACTGTGGCCAAGAAGCAGATGGACAACCCAGCTGCTGACCATGGCATCCAGTATGATGTGCTTGACTTCAGCAACTTCTTCACAGCCTTTGCCACCTGGATTTCTCCCACCAATATGGTCCTTTGTCAATGGCATAGGTAGGAACTCACCCTGCAACATGTCCTTCACTCCTGTAACTGTCCTGGCCCCAATCCTTGCTAGTCTCTTTCATCCACCTGCCTATTCCCTTCCTTGCTCCTTCTCCAACCCTTCATACTCCTTTTACCCTGCCAGTGCAGCAACATAGTCATCACTCCTTCTCTACTTTTCTCCTCTGTCCTTTCCCTTCTCCCCCAGCACAGCTTTCCAATTCTGCACCTAGCAGGCAACTGTCCTGATCATCCACATCATATACTTGTATACTCCGACAGGCAGTACTACCATTTCCCACCAACTCTTCTTTGCCATCGCTTCCCTCGCCACTCCATACCTCTTCTGTAGCCCCACTACCCAAACCAGGAAAGATTTCTGCTCACTTCAGATGCAGTTGCAGTTGGGCCTTACCACCCAAAGACAACAGTCGCAATGTGTTTAATTATTTCTGGAAAATAATTCATCTAAGGAATACAGTGGATGGCCAAGCAGGTATTCCTTTAACATATATCTGAATAGCATTTCATTTTCTCTTGTACATTTATTATAATTAAGGAGTGCATTAAAATTCTTAATAGCAGCATAGTTACTCCCTTCTGCACAAGTGACAATTTTTTTATTTCAGAATGGAGATCATCTTTACCTCCAGTGTTATCGTTGTGGTATGAACAATTTATTTCATACAGAGCATAGTTTCTGATGAATTTTGTCATTAAAAATTATGCTCAGTATGAAACACATTGTTCATACCACAACTATAATGCTACAGGTAAAGATGATCTCCATTTTGAAGTAAAAAATTTGTCACTGGATGGAGTAAAGTATGCTGCTATTAAGACTTTGAATGCTCTGCCTAATAATATTACATGTACAAGAGAAAATGAAATGCTATTCAGATGTACATTAAAAAAATACCTGCTTGACCATCCGCTGTACTCCTTAGATGAATTCTTTTCCAGAAATAATTAAAAGTTTCCATATACACTTTTAATGTACTCCTTGAATAAAAAGATACATCTTGTTATTCAGTTATTAAATGAAAGATACAATACTATATTAATGTTAGACAGTGAATTATAATACTAGATAAATGTTCGCTACTAATTAAGAAAAATTGATACCTACTATTGTTTATATTATTGTACTGTTATTATTATTCTGTAGTATTTGTTGTATTTGTATAATTGTATTGACACATTCCACATCCAAGTGAATTACTTGCATGTATGGATCCATGGAATACACATACCAAATAAAACAAATGGATGTGAGTTACATATGTGTGAAGTGCAAGTTTTTGTTTTTTCTTTGTCTGATGAAAGACTTCATCCAATAGATAATGATATCTAGCAGTCTTTTTTACTGTGCCTGCCCACCACTTAGTGCCCCCTCTATGCAGTGAGTGGTAATCTGTTCTTTTCATCTTCAGATGGACTCAAGGAGGTTGAGCAAAGGAAGGGTAATCTAGAGCATAAATAAGATAAAAATAACAAATGTAGAAGAGAGTTGCTGAAGAAGAGCAAAAACTGGAGGTAAATTCTGAAGATGAAAGATGAATTTTGCTTAAGGAAGTAGAAGTATGAAATGTAGTAAGCTGGAATCTAATCCCTCTCTTACATTTTCTACTCCCAAAAACAGCTAAGTTTTTTTATGCTTTCAATCTATTCCTAATCCAGTTGCACATGTAATGTGTACAGAAACAGATAAATTGTTATTTAATGAAATCTTATTTAAACTTATAGATCAGTAGTTTATATTTTTCTTCCTCATAACAATGATGCACTTGATTTTATTCAAAAATGGGTCAAATGGCTCTGAGCACTATGGGACTTAACATCTATGGTCATCAGTCCCCTAGAACTTAGAACTACTTAAACCTAACTAACCTAAGGACATCACACAACACCCAGCCATCACGAGGCAGAGAAAATCCCTGACCCCGCCGGGAATCGAACCCGGGAACCCGGGCGTGGGAAGCGAGAACACTACCGCACGACCACGAGATGCGGGCACTTGATTTTATTGGAACACTGAGTAATTAAAAGTTACAGTTAAGTGAAGTACCAATAATGTCATATATGGTAAAACATTTTGAGCTAATGAGCAACAGAAGAGGTATTGTTGCCAATTATTTGGAAGCAGACATACCCAAAATTCTGAAAATATAATTGAAATTATCTGTATTTAGTTAACTTGCAAAATAATTGACATTAAAAATTTGGACCCAAAAAATTTAAATTGCCTATTTTGCTTTAATCACTGCAAATTCTGAACTCTGACAGTGTAATATTTTTGCTTAAAATTTTTGTAATAAGACAAAACCTCTTACTAACTAATTCAGTGGGTAATTAAGCTTTCAAATGATTTAGAATCATAAATCATTTATTTCAGGATGGTTATACTCATAAATAGGGGATTTCAGATGACATATAATAATAATGCTCTGTACACTTTTGAGAATTAGTAACCTGAAACATTTTTCATAAACAAACAATATTTAAGTCTTTGAGTCCATTTAAAATAATAAAATCTAACCCAGTCAAATTTCAAAGCATTTAGTATTTTCAGAAACCACATCAAGTTCTTACACTTATCTTTATATAGCCATCCCTCCCCCAAAATCAGCAGTCAGTGACAAGCCAGCAGACAGATGAAATCTGTATGCCCTAAAGGAATGTTGGAAATTAATATAGACACATGAAGTATGAAATGAAGAGGCTTCAGAAAGAACAGACAAGGGAAACAAATCTGTGAAAAATCATTGCAAAAAAAGATGTGTATGTTAGTGATATGTCCTATGGCAATCAGGATATAAACTTGTCACAGGAAAAAGTACTGAAGAGAAGTAAAGACAAACATGAAAATATATTAAATAAATTAATGATGTTTAACCTAGTAGATACCAATATGAAGTGATGTAAATGTTAGAAAAGACTAGAAGAGATGGATGATGGCATCAGAGCAGTCAAAGTTATGATGATGGAACAAAAATATCTACAAATTATCCTCAGGTTTTTGTGTTTTCCAACTTTTATATTGTTACACAAGCAGACAGCAGTTAACTTTAATAGATTAACAGCAACCTGAAATTCAAACAAAAATACTTTGATGGTCATAGAATTAGATATTACTTTAGCATTACATATAAGTAACAATAATGTTCTTACAACATTTGACTCTTGTGCTAAAAGTTCCACTGTACATTGGTAGCTAATGTGGTGGATAGAAACTGTTTCCTGCAAATACATTTATTTACAATTGCATTACTGATCAACTTTACATTCCTGAAGGTTTCCTTCTATACTCTGCTAAGTGAGTAGGGGTATGTATGTACACTTACCTGAAACAAATGCCTGAAAACTCGCTTCTTTTCTAGAGCTTCATTTGATTCAACTGCGCTGCTGTTGGTAGTAAGAAGAAGCTGCTCATGACTGCTTTTCCTGTAAAATTGAGTTATACTTTTTCAAGAACCTCTGCACATAATGTAAAAGTTCATAATAAAAGATGGAATGGACAGAGTGTCTATACTTACCAAGATCACTAAGAATTTGATATAGGTGGTATGAAAAAAAAGGAATAAAGATTTGGGTTTAATGTCCTATAGGCAACGAATTCTTTTAAAGTAGAGCACAAGATCAGACTGGGCAAGAACTGAGAAAGAAACTGGCTGTGTCCTTTTCAAAGGACTGATATTAGCACACGTGTTAACTAACTAGGGAAACCACGGAAGACATAATTCTGAATGTTCGATGAGGATTTAAAGCCTGCATCTCCTGAATGTATCTTAATCATTATACTGCCTTTCTGAATAAGAGTATCCAAGACTCAAAAAGAATGTCTGTAGCATACAGAACACAGGTTCTCTCCTCTGGAGAAAAATAAAATGTAGAGATGTTATTAAAAAAGGTGGAGGGGGGAGGGGGGGTTGTTCTCCTAGGTTTTGTCCAGAATTAAAGAAAGTAAATACAAATGAAAGAAAGTTCACTAGTAATTACAGTCAAACTATTTGAAAATTTGACTTAGATCAAGATCTTTATTGATCTAAATAGCCCCCTCTTTGATTTCTTACAACTTTCTTTCTCTCCAGAGTAAGGAACATGATTTCTAAACACTTAAATTGGATAGCAACAATACCAAGTCACATTGTGCTCTAGTTAAAACCCTGTAAATTCCCTAATATTCCCTGCCCAAGCTAGAACTCTGTTTCAAAGGTATTCTAAAAAAAACAGAGCATTAAACCCTAAACTGCAGTTTTTCATAAAATTATTTTAACTATTTCTTCTGTCCTCACAATATTCCTATCAATTTTAGTGTGCAGAATGCCATCATTCAGTAATCATTTATACATTATTAAATGTATTAACACAACACTGGAAAATCATGGATGGATTACACGTAATAGAAGCAGTAAAGCGCTAAACAGGCATAATCAATATCAAAATTGTTTGTAAGCTTTCTGACAATGTCCTCCTTCAGAGCTGACTAATAAAAATGTAGACTCTAATACTGTTATATTATCCTGGGTAGTTACAGTACTTGGAATGGCACAGTTTGTGAAGCAGTCATTGAAGTCAAGCATGTTGTGCTTGACAGTGTGTTGCAACACTGAGTGCTCAACTTTACTCATAGCCACAGTTTAGCAGTGTCCATTCATTCAGGTAGTTGCACTCACTTAAAGGGCACTGGAAAAGTTACAATAGAGTTGGTATATTGACATGACTGCTTTCACATGTGGTTCTGCACCTGATAGAATAGGATTTGCCTATGACTCAACTGGAATAGACCACAAGGATATGCCCCTTGTGGCAAGAAATTGGAAGGAAGCATGAGATACGGATATTTTATAAATCAAGTGGGCAGTGGTATATCAATTACAAAGAGTTGGTAAGGACATTGTTTATTTCAGAGTACAATGAAAGATAGTCAAAGCTCTGGCAGAGGATGTGAATACACTGTTCCAAACCGATAGTGTGGACAAAAATGGGAGTCCTCCTTTGCAACTAGTTTGTGGTGTTAATTGGAAAATTAGGGGCATATGTAGGTATGGTGCAGGAGATGTGTTCATGGACTACATTTGGAGGGTAATGTCTGTTTGTGAAATCCACAGTATGTACTTTTGTTTAATGGGCAAGGAATTACTTTGCCACTCCTGTTGAGCCATCCACAGAGGCTAGACAGTATGGGGAGACTTTTTAGTATGGAAGGAATGACAGTTATTGAAGTGGAGGTACTATTGATGTTTGGTGGACCTCATATGGACAGAGGCTTTTATGGAGCCATTGTAAATGTGGTAATCAATAGCCAGAAAGAGGGTGCTGTGAGCTGAAGAGTACCAGGTAAAATGGATTTGAGAGGAAATGTTAAGTCAGTAGTGGAATGAAAATACAGTGTCTTGACCATGGGTTCAGACCATCATCAATAAACATGAACCAGAAAAGGGGTTTAGAATGTTAGGTGGATAGAAAAAGTTCCGCTGGATGTCCCATAAAGAGGTTGGCTTATGAGGATGCCATGCAGCATCCCATGGCTGTGCTACAGATTTGTTTGAATATCTTCCCCTAAAATTTAAAGTAATTGCTGAAAAGTATATAGTTAGTCAGGTGTGTAAGGTATGATGAGGTGAGTTTGATGTTGGAAGTGGTAATGGGGTAGTGATGGTGAAGAGGCAATGAAGGACATGGATCAAGTTCTTGACATAGCAAGTTAAGCTAAGGGCAATGGATTGGAGGTGTTTATCAGGACTGAAATTCTTTCTGTGGGAACACACTAACAACATTGATATTGCTCCATATAACATTTATTAATTTGTATTTGCTCAAATTAATAAACATTATATGGAGCAATATCAATGTTGCTATTAAGTTGTACGTGCTCATCTCCTATAAGTCCAGCCCGTCATCCAAGTCATGGGAGATGGGCAACAGCATGAAGTAGGGGATTGCCTGTAGGAGCGAAGTACAGTGGGGACTGTGTGTGCCCCAGGACTGCTACAGTAGCTGTGAAGGTCCTACAGGAACCCTGAAAAGTGATGGCTAATGGGGCTCTGGCGAAGCTACAGTAGGCCCAGCAAGCCACTAGTGGATTATGATTTCTGCTTTCAAAAATAGAACAGGCCATGAAAGGGACAGATTTAATCAATGACAAACTGGCTATAAACAAGGACTAAGATTTGGAACATTAAATATATAAAAATTGACTTGAAAGGTGGAGGAGATGGTAGACACAATGGAAAGAATGAAGTTAGACCTATTAGGGTTAGCTGAAACGAGGTGGAAAGGAGAAGGAAGGAGAGAACTGAGGAAAGGCTACCAACTGTAATGGAATGGAAATGAGGAGGGAAGGAGAAATGGAGTTGGAATAGCAGTAAGAGATGGATTAATAGAGGAACTGAAGAGAATAAGTGATAGGACGATGAAGACCAAAATATCACTCAAGGGGACGAACATAGAGGTAACACAAGTGTATGTGGGTTGCACTTCTGAGGAGAAGCAAGAGTTTGAAGAGGAAATGCAGAAGCAGATGGAAGGAAGAATATGATAGCAATGGGGGATCTAAATGCACACGCTGGAAGAGAAAGACAAGGCTGTGAAAGTGTGCTTGGACCAGAGGGTTGGGGCTGCCAAAATGATGAAGGTGAAAGACTATTGGAATTCTGTCAAAGAAATGGCTTTCTGGTTGGGAAAGAGAGAGCCACAAGATTACCTGACTTAAAGAGAAAGTCGATAGTTGACTACTTCCTGTATGATAGTGAGATGAATAGGAACATCATTGACACTAAGGTAATACCATCAGAGGCCTTGGATAGCGACCACCATTTGCTGGTTAAGAACCTGAGAGGGACTAAGGACAATAAAGGGACAGAAGACCAGGGAAGATGTATAAGGGTGTGGAAGTTGAAGGAGGAAGAAAGCAGGCTACAGTACCTACAACTAGTAAAGGAAAGCATGCCAAAGGATGAACCAAAAATGGTAGAAGAGGAATGGGGTAGATTCAAGGGAACATTAGTAAGTGCAGTGGAAGCAATATGTGGGAGGACAAGCAACAAAAGAGAAGAAAAGAAACACCTTGGTGGAATGATAAAACAAAGGATATAGTACAGAAGAAGAATAAAGCCTTTAGGGTGTGTTTCCAGAAGAGAACAGTAGAGACAAGAGAAGAGTATCAGACAAGAAAGAAAGAAGCAAAAAGAGTGGTAGCGGAGGAAAGAAGAAAGTGACTGAAACAGTGGACCAGAATGATGGAGGAGGATATTGAAGGTTCAAGGAAGGTATTATATGGGATGATTAAAAATAAGAGGAAGAATGGTATGACAGATTATGCTCGAATGGTGAACAAAAGTGAACAAGATGTAGATAATAAGGAGGAACTCAAGAATATGTGGAAGGAGTATTTTGAAGAACTCCTGAACCCGAATGGAGACCTAGATGAAGAGGAACAAGCTGAGGAGAAAAAAGAGGAGGAACAGCAAATAGAAAAAGACTTTACATGGGGAGAAGTGGAAGAGGCACTCGGAAAGATGAAGGGAGGGAAGTCAACAGGTGTGGATGAGCTAAATGTAGAGATGGTAAGAGCAGCAGGAGTGGTGGGGATGCAATGGCTATATCGAGTAATGAAAATTGTGTGGAGAAATTTAGTATAAGTAACAGTGAGATGATTATCACAACAAGAAAGCAGGAGAGAGAAACAGCTGGAATAACAATTGGTGGTGGACGATTGAGGAGAGTGGAGAGTTTAAAGTATCTTGGAAGCCTGATACAGGAAGATGGAAAAAACACCAGATAAACAAACGAGCGGGGGAGAAAAGCAGAAGAATTTCGGAAGAGTGTCAGAAGCCTGATATGGAGAAAGGATGTACCCCAAATCAGTAAAAAGGTTATATATCAATCATACTATGTCTCGATCCTGACATATGCATCCGAAACCTTGGTTATGAAAGGAAGAGAGAAAAGCAAAGTACAAGCTAGTGAGATGAAATTCTTGAGAAACAGTATTGGAGTGACAAAGATAGACAGGTTAAGAAATGAGAGGATCAGAGAGTTAATGAAGGTAGAACCATTACAGGAGGAGGTAGAGAAATCAAGGCTGAGATGGTATGGGCACATTAAGAGAAGAAGATACCCAGGAGTATACAAGAGATGAAACTGGAAGGAAAGGGACCAAGAGTAAGACCGGGAGACAGAGAGCTGAGAGGAGTAGAGGAATGTGTCCAGAAGAAAGGAGAAGGCTGGACCAAGGTGAACACAGAGAGATGGTGGCAAGACAGAAGATGATGGAAAGGCCTATGTTCCATACAGACCCAGCCAGAGGCTGGAAACTGTCCAAGATGATGATGATAATGATGATGATGATGATGATGATGATTTGTACTTGCTCACTAATAATTAAGCAGTGAACTAATGCATATTATATCTCCACTTTTGCGAAACTGGACACTTAAATAAGTGCAGTCGTTCTGGTACTCAGAGACTGCTTCCCATATGGCACGTATGGCAGGTAGGATGGTGAGGGCGGCAGTCTGACTACAGTGACTTGCAAGGGAAGATGTGCTTATAGGACATGCAACAGTGGGAGAAACCAATGGCAGCAGCTGTAAGCGTGGTGAATGCAATAAAAGAAGAAATCACAGATTATCAGATGCAAACGATTATGTGAAGTAGTGGGTGTAGCAAATAACCATAAATGCCCAGTGAATGTAAGTTCAGGTCCTAAGAATGACAAGAAGAAAATCATTGCTTCTAATATCCCTAACATGGTCTCAGAAAGAACAGATGGCTCTCAAAAAACACCTATTGTAGAAAAAGTGTGTGCATCATCTGTCAATATCATAAACAATAATTAAAACACTTCACAAAGTATTAGTTGTGCCTCCAATCTCCCAAGATGTCTGACCCATATGCTTTGCCTGCAGATGTAAAAAATAAAAATATAGGCACACTACGCCCTATGGCAGTTAGGAAGCTGCTCCACAGCTCTATTTCTGAAGCAAAGCATAACATGCTAGACATTTCCAGCTGAGGTATAAACAGGCTTAAAATAGTGGTAAAGAGTCTAGATGTTGCTAATAATACTATGAAGTCACTAGTACTGGCATGAAAGATACTGATATATACATTCCCTATTATTTGATAATTAAATAATGTGTCATAAGAGGTGTGCATCAGACAGTAACAACAGAGGAACTGTTCTTAGAAATGCAGTCACTTATTAAAGTTGTTGATGTAAGAAAGATGAGCAAATTAGTGCTCCAAAATAACAGTCCAATAATTAACCATATACTATTTTGTCTAAAACTGACAGATGAGACTGTGGCTGTGTACAATTAATGTAGGTTAATTCTTACAAAGAAGAAGACAATAACCAGCCACTATTAATACTGCTATTTATTTAGGTAAATAGTGCCGTTACTGGTTTTGAACTGGCAAGTTCATCATCAGATGGCTGTTCACGTGATTTGCAAGATACACTTTACATTATTGTCAGTTTTCGATTTTTATTTTTCCACTGTGGCAAAATATTTTTGGTGTGTTGTTGCCGTCGAAAATTCCACATGATTTTGTTGCGAAGTTGCAGGATTGTATTTTTCGAATATTCCAAAATATATCCAGCACTTATTTGTAAATCTGCAATCTTTGTGATAACTTCATATGTGGCAAATTCATTTGGTGTATGTGTATGTGTGTGTGTGTGTGTGTGTGTGTGTGTGTGTGTGTGTGTGGTGCTTTGCACAATATGATGATGTAAAAATTACACAAGTGCCTTTGTCAGCACCAACTCACCAAAAATATTTCGCCGCAGTGGAAGAATAAAAATCGAAAACTGACAATAATGTAAAGTGTATCTTGCATACCATGTGAACAGCCATCTGATGATGAACTTGCCAGTTCAAAACTGGTAACGGCGCTGTTTACCTAAATAAATAGCAGTATTAATAGTGGCTGGTTGCTGTCTTCTTCTCTGTAAGAATTAACCTACATTAATTAATCATATATGTCACCGGTCTTACTGCAGTCTCCATATATGTTTTGACCAGGCTGATGAATTTCTTAAGGCTGCCATATTCTGCCATGATTTCTCATTTCTCATACCGTTTTTTCTGTGCACCAAAACTTAGGCTGTCATGAAGTCAAGAACAAGCCATGGATGTTCTTATTGTATTCCATTAGTTCTTCATTGATGGTCTTGATGCAGAATATGCTGTTTGTTGTTGTTGATCTACTTTTCCAAAAAGCATTCTGGTAGTCCCCTATTATGCCCTTGATTTAGGGGATTAGTCCTTGGAGTATTATATGGGACAGTACTTTGTATGCTGTGACTGTGACTGGTAGAGAAATTCCTCTGTAATTCCTGCAGTTTCCTTTATCTCCTTCCTTGTATATAGGGATAGTGATTAATTCCTCCCATTCATCTGGTACTTTTTCATCTCACTAAATTTTAACACAGTCCATTCACTACCCATAAAAATTATGGGTGTTTTGTGATTCTCCTAACTGTCAGCACTCAAGGAATGTCTGAGTATGGCCTTCATGATTGTTAATTCATGATGCATTATTTCCCAGCAGTGATGGCTTGTAGTTAGCTGTTCACTCTTTTAATACTTCTGAGAGCTGCTAGATGGATGTTCTTGCTTCCACAAAGTGTTATGTAACTTGAAAACCAAATTACAGGCATGATAAATTCCCAAACATTCATTGTTGCAGTGTGCTTCTGTAGTTGTCTTGATTGCAAAAGTTTGGTGTGAAATGGGAGATGGTTGATTGATGAGGAAATTCTGCAGCCACTTGAAGAATCTGGATCTGAAGTTGATTATGATGCTTTTGAAATAGATGGCAGTATTTCTGAAACAGATGGTCATCTGATTTTTTTTCTTTATCTTAAAAGCAGGAGCCACAAAAAGAAGTTGAACAAGTTTATGACTTCTGGGGGCTGCAAAACTCACTTTGGCCCAACTGGATTGTGTTAAGAATAAAATGAAACAATTGTTCATGACATTTCTATCAAATGTCAGCAATTACAGTGGCATTCTACCACTTCCAGCTGCTTTGTGGTTTCTCAATTTTTTCAACCTGCTGGTTACTGCTTTGTATGTTGGGCAAGTTTTCTCCAGTTTGTTGCCTGTTTCTGTACAGTTCAGTTAGTTGTCAAAATACTCTTTACAAGTCTGTAATATCTCATTTGATCCAGTTATAATTTTTCTTTTTTCTCTTGGTAGCACGTTGATTGTTTCCTTCTGTCTCCCTGTAGCCATGTTCTAAATCTTCATTTTTCCTATCCTGTAGCGCCCACGCCTTCCTGGCTGTGTTGCTAACATCTACCACCATTTTGCATGTATCATTGAACTATTTCTTCGTCCCTCATTCTACTTTTGTTAATGTTTTTGGCTGATATTTGATTCACTTCTTGAAGCATGTCCAGAGTATATTTATGTCTTAGTTTCACTTTAATTCATTTCCTTTGCTGTTTTGTCAGGTGCTTCAAATATGTTGCTCACAAAACTCAGAGCTTAAACAAACTCAACTGTTCAACAAATACAACTGTTCAACATGTTCAGGTGGTGGTAGTTGCTGTTGTCACTGCTGCAAGATGTGTGGCCAGGCCAGGAGTAGGAAACATGTATGTGAGTGGATGCACTCACAGTTGGATGATAGTGGTGCTCACAGCACACCCTCAGAGAGACAAAGAGAGGCCTTCCATGCATGCACACTGGGTAATGACTGTGCTGCTGGACACTCCTGTAGTTATCAGCTAAATTAAACCTCTGCAGTGCAACATGTCTGGTCATTAACCAGAGGTTCTTGTTTCTCTTGTTTTCATTTAATGGCGGGTAGTGCTGGATGCCAGGCAGTGCTTATTTGAAAACCTGCACCCCTATTAAAATTGTCCTCTGTATGGATATGTATGGCCTTCTTCAAAACACAATCCCAGAATGATGATGCCAAGGATAAAATGTCAGTCTTCTCCTAACACGTGATGCCCTGTGTTCAGGCAGTGCTCTGCTACAGCTGATTTATCAGGTTGGCCCAAGTATGTATGACAGACTAGAGGCATTACCTATGTCTCTCCAGCATTTGAACTCACTCCATCCAAATATTCAGTCCACCATGGAAGTGGAAGAAAATAGGATCTTACTATTCCTGGATGACCTGGTTAGAAGAAAAGTTAACAGTATGGTGGGAGACAGTTTCTGCTGCAAGCACCTCGCACAGAGTTATATTTGCAGGTCACAAACTGTCATCATCCTGCAAAATGCAGTAGTGTCTTACACTCTCTGGTACACAGAGCATATGTGGTCTCAAATGCTGACAGTCTCCCTGGTGAGCTACAACACCTAAGAATCATGTTACAACAGAATGGATACTCTGATTGACAGATATGCAATGCATTACATTCTGAGCAAGTTCAGTGTGGGGATGTAAATAAAGATACAGAGATACCAAACAGTGGCCTTCTTCTAATATTTTGGCAGCATGTCAAGAATAGAAAGAACCTTCAAGAAACACAACTTTGTATTGCCTACCATATTCGTACATGCCAGTGCATGACAAGAGGTTTCGACCACCTCCCATCACATCCTGAAATGAGGACTGTTCTGCTCACTATCCTTCCCACCACTTCCACAGTGGTATTCCACCACCCACTGAACCTACAAAATATCCTCGTCCATCCCTAATCAAGCCCTGCTTCGAACCTCTTGCCTATGGTACATATCCTTGTAGCAAACCTAGATGCAAGACCTGTCTCATAGATCCTCCCGCCACCACTTACTTGAGTCCAGTCACAAGCATCACCTACCCCTCAGAGGTGCAGCTACCAGTGAAACTAATCATGTGATCTACAAGCTAAGATGCAACCACACTGCTGCTTTGCATGTGGGCATGACAACCAACAAGCTGTCTGTCCCCATGAATGGCCATCAAAAAACTGTGGCCAAGAAACAACGGGACCACCCACTAGTTGAGCACACTGCCCAACTCAATATTCTTCATTTCAATGACTGCTTCACGGCCTCTGCCATATGGATCCTTGCTACAAACACCAGCTCTTCTGAACCGCGTGGGTCGGAAGTCTTACTGCAATATATCCTGTGTTCCCATGGCCCTTCTGGCCTCAATCTTTGTTAGTCATCCTCTTCCTATATCCTTCCCTGTTTCAATTCCAACATTAAACAGGCTTGTATTCCATCAATGCACTCAAAGTCTGTCTGCTTCTCTCCTTTTCCACCCCCTCCACCCCCGCCCCCCTCCCCATCACCTTGTTCTCTGTCTAACCTCTCAACCATACCTAGCTGCCCTATTCTCTCTCCATCTCATCCCTGCTCCCACAAGTAGAATTTTACCGTCCCCCTTCCCTACCCACCTCCCTGACCCAGCCTCTTCTTTATCCCCAATGCCCAGATTGCTTCTCCCATCACGTGCAGTTGCTGGATGTCTAGCCTCGGCAGCCAGAGACAGTGGTTACATGTGTGTGATTCTGTTAGTGTGAATGTGTGTGTGTGTTTTGCCTAATGCAGAAGAAGGCCTTCTGGTCATAAGCTTTCGTGTTTAGCAGTCTTTTCAATGTAATTGTTTGCAACTCAATACCTTAATTAGAAAATATCATTAATTGAAAATATTCATGCAGTACAACTCTGCAGACTTGGTGCAACGTAGGAGACATATTTCAGTAATTGGACCTATAAGGTTCAATAATACAATAATCCAACATAACAATAATGCATTTTATTTTTCCTGAAATTAATTATCTTTCATGATAATTGAATTTGGAGTTCGGAGACGCAGGCACTTTTCATTGTGAATTCTGTCATAGCTGCTGTGGCATTCTGGACTTTGACTACATAAATTTGTTACCTTAATTTTTCTGTATAGAATGACACACAGCATTGATTGATTAACTCACTAATTAATAATTTACTTTAAGTAGCAATGTGATGCTCATTCATGTAAACAATGGATTCACATCTGTGTAAGTATAATAGTTCCATAAAATATTTTGAATTTGTAACTAGCAACATTTTTTATAATCCAGAAGTCTATTGCTCCCTTAGTCCATCAATAACAGTAAATTCCAACCTGGCCGAATTTTAAAGCTTTATGTGGTTTTCAAAGTAACAGTTTGTTCCTACACTATCCTTTACAAGTTCCTGCGGGAACACTACTCTCTGTGCCCTCAGTGGCTCAGATGGATAGAGCGTCTGCCATGTAAGCAGGAGATCCCAGGTTCGAGATCCGGTCAGGGCACACATTTTCAACATGTCCCCAATGATGTATATCAGTGCCTGTTTGCAGCTAGGGTGTCGATTTAATTATCATTTTATTACAACTCATCCATGTATAACCACTGTCTCAGGCCATTGTGGCCAGACTGGCTAAGGGTTCATGGGAAAGTAGGATGCATTGAAGGAAGAGTTCCTCCTGCACAATTCAGAAGAGCTGCTGTTGGCAGCAAGGATTCAGATGATGCAAGCTGTGAAGAGTCATTGAAATGAAGCACATTGTATTCGGCAGCACTTCAGCAAATAGGTGATCCAGCTCTCTCTTGGCCATAGTTTGTCAAAGGCCATTCATGCAGACAGACAGCTTGTTAGCTGAAAGCAGCACAATGGTTGCAGCTTAGTTTGCAGATCACATGACTGCTTTCACTGGCAGCCCTACTTTGGGTGGGATAAGAGATGCAAATGTCTGGAATGGATTAGGTGGTGGTGGAAGCACATATGGGACAGATCTTGCATTTAGGTCTATTGCAGGGATATTAGCCATGAGGCAAGGGGTTGGGAGCAGGGATGGAGTATGGATGGACAAGGATATTACATAGGTTCAGTGGGCCATGGAGTACCACAGTTGGGTGGGGGTGGTGGGGAGCATAGTGGAGAGGATATTCCTCATTTCAGGGCATGATGAGATGTAGTCAAAAACATGGTGGAGAATGTGATTCAGTTGCTCCAGTCCTGGGTGGAACTGATTCATGAGGGGAGTGCTCCTTTGCAGCCAGATGGTCAATGTGTGGAAGCTAACAAGTAATTGGAGAGTCGAGGAGCAACAAAGCAGGTGGATTCCATCCAGCTGTTATGTTTTCCTTGCCCCCAAAATTAATATTATTTTTTCCACATTTTGTAATATATTCAATATGCTCAACTGTATGACATGTTCACAGTACATAAAGATCTTGAATACTGATTCAGATCCCCTCCTGTTTAACTTTATTATCATTCTTTTGGTTTACTAGGAGTTAATGAGCCAGTCAATTTGATAAAAATTATGATAATTACAGAATACCACTAATCTAAGATTTTGTTATCATTGTTCATATGTAAACATATACCTGACCATTAACTTCCTGATCGAGTAGATGAATCCCTTGTTTTGCAAATCAGTCAGCATAAATAATAGAAATTGTCATAGTACGTAAAGTTGTTTCTGCAACAAATCTTCTTCTACTATTCAATTCCTCAGAATCATAATTCTTTAATTGGAAGTTGTGAAAGTTCAGTAAACAAGATAGCTAACTTTATTTCTAATTGTAGTAAACTTATAAACAAGAGGTGCAGGAAGTCATTTTTAGTTAGTCTGCAGTGAGTCTGAAAGGAGCAAAATCCATGTTCACCAATACTGGAAGTGTATTGCAGACAATTTAGTACAGTTTAAAGTTGGAAAAAATACTTTGAATAATCTAGATTTCAAGTCTCAAAGTTGGTTCCATGGTTCAGTGACTGTTTCTTACTGACTGATGTGGTTAAACTTCAATGATAGCTAATGCAAACTGTGACAATAATACTGGAGTGTGAACTGAGTTAGTTCTGAATATCAATTACTGTGGACATCTTGTTCATACTGATTTGTCTGTTAGATATGAAAGTGTGCATTAAAAGAATAATTATTTGACTGTGTTAAATGTATGTTTGCCACATATGAACTTGGGCGAATGACCACTTCAGTGTTATTTTACTACACACAAATAATTGCATTGTAGAACACCAACTGAGTGTAATATGTGACTAACTGTTAATCTGTGTATAAATTATAATGTGTGAGACTTGATCTGGCCATAAACATTAGTTCATTCATCACCAAAATGCAATTAAAATGTGTGAACTTCGAATCTCATGTAACCTACATCATTTGAAATAATCTAGTTTTAGACATCAATTTTTGAGCCAGATTCGATGGAAGCACAGTTACCAATGTCATATTTGTACAGGTAAATATGGTTACACTACAAAGGCACAGGAGATCTGTTTCTGTACAAGAATGGGAGGATAATTTTGACCCGTGAAGCCATTAGCGAGGCACTTAGTGTATCTGGAGAGGCACTGCCCATCACTACAGTAGTGTAGGCTGTATAGAAGAGACTGCTCTGTATGAAATTGGTGGCAGTTATCAATATGGAGGAATTGCTTGTGGTTTGGTGGGCTTGATATGGATGGAGGTATGGATGTGACCTTCTGTGAGATGGAAGTCAACATTGAGGAAGGAGGCTTGTTGAGATGATAAAGATCAGTTGAAGTGGATGGGAGAGAAGGTGTTGAGGTTCTGGAGGAATGTGGGTAGGGTGTCCTCATCCTCGATCCAGATCACAAAGATATCACCGATGAATCAGAACCAGGTGATGAGTTTGGGATTCTGGGTGGTCAGGAAGGATTCCTCTAGACGGCCAATGACTTGTTGACATAAGATGGTGCCATGTGGATGCCCATTGCTGTACTATTGATTTGTTTGTAGGGAATGCTTTCAAAGGAGAAGTAGTTGTGGGTAAGTACATAGTTGGTCATGGTGAGCTGGAAGGAGGTTGTAGGTTTGGAGTCAGTCAGGTGTTGGGAAAGATAGTGTTTAATGGAGGCATGGCCATGGGCACTGGGGATGTTAGAGTAGAGAGAGGTGAAATCAACAGTGATGAGTAGGGTGCCATGTGATAAAGGAACAGGAACTGTCAGTGGAGGAAATGGTTGGTGTATTGTAGGTATGAGAGCAGTTTATAGGTAATAATCTGAAGGTGTTGGTCGATGAGAGCAGAGATTCTCTCTATTGGAATACAGTAAATGGCCACAATGAGTCATCCTGGCCACAATGGGGCATCTGGGTTGTTTGGCTTATGGACTTTAGAAGGCATGTACAAGGTAGGAACTTCAGGAAGCATGTCCAAGGCAGGAGTGCGGTGAGTGGCAGTGGTGAGGAGAGAGATAGATTCAAGAAAGAGGCTCTGAGATGGGCCTAAGAATTTGAGGAGTGACTGGATCTTCTGTTGGATTTGTGGAATGGGATCACTGGATGAATATGACAGTTGGTAGAGTTGCTTCACTGGGTAATCCCTGTGGGTCGAAACCACAGTGGTGGAGACTTTGTCAGCAGGTAGATTATAAGGTCCTGCCTCAGCCTTTGTTAGTGCCAGTCCTTTACCTACCTATCGCCTTCGCTGCCCCCACTCCAGCACTACACAGCCTTCTATTCTGCCAAAGCACACACTATTTATTCCCCTTCTCTACTTCTCTCCTTTTCTACTCCCTCCCTCCCCCTCCCCCAAACCTCCCAACTGGATCTAGCAGCCCTAACCTGTCCCCACCACATTCCTGCCTCTTCACACAAGTAGCACTACATCTTCCCTCCCCTGCCATCTTTCCCCTCACCACCCCGTACCTCCTCCTTACTCCACGTCAGATCACTGTTCCCATAAGGCACAGTTGCAGCCTGCAGTCTGGCCGCAGTGGCCAGAGAAAATGGTCAGGTGTGTGTGCGAGTTGTGCTTGTGTGTGTGTGTGTATGTGATTTCTATTGCAGAAGAAGCTCTTTAATATATAAAAGTCTTTCAGTTGTGTCTGTCTGTGTCTCAGTGTCTCCTCTATATAGTGAGAAGCAATCTATTCTTTTCATAATACTGTTTTATGGGAAATGTACTGCAATCAATCCAGTTGATACTATACACCAAAAAATATACCACATTTGTGACTTGTTTCATATTCTACCTTTTACTGCTCAATAATTCAGTGACAATTCGTGATAATATTTTAATGTGATCCTATACATGATACCAGTGACTGTGTCAGTCATTAATAGTGACATATAATGACAATGTTGATTAATAAGAACAAAGTATTGCTGTACACTTCTAAGTTGTTGTTGTTGTTGTGGTCTTCAGTCCTGAGACTGGTTTGATGCAGCTCTCCATGCTACTCTATCCTGTGCAAGTTTCTTCATCTCCCAGTACCTACTGCAACCTACATCCTTCTGAATCTGCTTAGTGTATTGATCTCTTGGTCTCCCTCTACGATTTTTACCCTCCACGCTGCCCTCCAATGCTAAATTTGTGATCCCTTGATGCCTCAAAACATGTCCTACCAACCAATCCCTTCTTCTAGTCAAGTTGTGCCACAAACTTCTCTTCTCCCCAATCCTATTCAATACCTCCTCATTAGTTACGTGATCTACCCACCTTATCTTCAGCATTCTTCTGTAGCACCACATTTCGAAAGCTTCTATTCTCTTCTTGTCCAAACTGGTTATCGTCCATGTTTCACTTCCATACATGGCTACACTCCATACAAATATTTTCAGAAACGACTTTCTGACACTTAAATCTATACTCGATGTTAACAAATTTCTCTTCTTCAGAAACGATTTCCTTGCCATTGCCAGTCTACATTTTATATCCTCTCTACTTCGACCATCATCAGTTATTTTACTCCCTAAATAGCAAAACTCCTTTACTACTTTAAGTGTCTCATTTCCTAATCTAATCCCCTCAGCATCACCCGATTTAATTTGACTACATTCCATTATCCTCGTTTTGCTTTTGTTGATGTTCATCTTATATCCTCCTTTCAAGACACTGTCCATTCCGTTCAACTGCTCTTCCAAGTCCTTTGTTGTCTCTGACAGAATTACAATGTCATCGGCGAACCTCAAAGTTTTTATTTCTTCTCCATGGATTTTAATACCTACTCCGAATTTTTCTTTTGTTTCCTTTACTGCTTGCTCAATATACAGATTGAATAACATTGGGGAGAGACTACAACCCTGTCTCACTCCTTTCCCAACCACCACTTCTAAGTAACATTAATAATTCTATATGAGTGGAAGGACAGAATATTGAGTGATTTCTTAAGTGTCAGTGTTAATTGCTTATTTGCCACATTTGAATAATTGTGATTAATTACACCGATGTTAAGTTACACTCAAACTATACTGTAGAACGTCAGCTGAGCAAAGTATACAATTATTCATTTATCTGTACCCAAACTGGCCATAAAAGAGAGTTCAGACAATCTCAAAGTGCAGTTAAAGTGTTTTAACTTCGATTTTGGTGTGAACTACATTATTGACAGTAGGCTACTTTCACCATCAACTTTTCAGCCAGTTTTTGATGGAGGCACTGCTACTGAAGACTTCTGTGCATGTAAAATGGGTAGTTTGGAAACCTCCTTGACAGCTAAGAAGCAGATTACAAAATGATGTGATCTCAGGCTGCAGGGTGTTGGTTATCACTGAATGGAAGGAAGTGGTACAAGAGAAAAAGAGAAGGAGATAGATTATGAGAGCAGCCCAGAATCATCACGTCCTGAAGAAGCCAATGTCGTGAGTAAAAGAATAACTACTAGGTCGAGGATGGGTGTGTTGGGTGTGTGTTTCATTGTGTGTGAGGGAGAGCTTGTACTTAAACTAAAAAGAAGAGATATGGCTTGAAAGATAGGTAAAGTACATGCATCTGTATACTACACATCAACCAGTTACAGGTGAAAGGTTTCCTTTCCTCAGTTTTGTTTATTCATTCTTTATAATGCAGAAACAAAATGTGAAGCCTGAGTTATAATTTACTCACCCTATCACTTCTACATCTGCTGCAGTTACCACTGGAATTTGAAGAACTACAATATTATCTTCAGGAGTACTCTCTGTGCCAGCACTGCTTGCAGTCACATTGACAGCTATAGACTCTAATCCAATGGCTTCATCTCCAATCTGAAGATACAACGAAAGACGTTCCTGCAGATAAATAATGAAGTATCCCATTATAACACTGAGCATTTGCTATTTATCTTTGTTTGTACTATGTACAAGCAAAAAATAAACATAATCTGAAAGAGAAAAACATATCAATTCACAATACATTCCAAGTGTGTTGTCCCAGTCATTAATTCAGTTCTCAAAAATGTAAGCCATCTTCATACAAGATAATTAGATGTTGTTGTTGTTGTGTGGTCTTCAGTCCTGAGACTGGTTTGATGCAGCTCTCCATGCTACTCTATCCTGTGCAAGCTTCTTCATCTCCCAGTACCTACTGCAACCTACATCCTTCTGAATCTGCTTAGTGTATTGATCTCTTGGTCTCCCTCTACGATTTTTACCCTCCACGCTGCCCTCCAATGCTAAATTTGTGATCCCTTGATGCCTCAAAACATGTCCTACCAACCGATCCCTTCTTCTAGTCAAGTTGTGCCACAAACTTCTCTTCTCCCCAACCCTATTCAATACCTCCTCATTAGTTACGTGATCTACCCACCTTATCTTCAGCATTCTTCTGTAGCACCACATTTCGAAAGCTTCTATTCTCTTCTTGTCCAAACTGGTTATCGTCCATGTTTCACTTCCATACATGGCTACACTCCATACAAATACTTTCAGAAACGACTTCCTGACACTTAAATCTATACTCGATGTTAACAAATTTCTCTTCTTCAGAAACGATTTCCTTGCCATTGCCAGTCTACATTTTATATCCTCTCTACTTCGACCATCATCAGTTATTTTACTCCCTAAATAGCAAAACTCCTTTACTACTTTAAGTGTCTCATTTCCTAATCTAATCCCCTCAGCATCACCCGATTTAATTTGACTACATTCCATTATCCTCGTTTTGCTTTTGTTGATGTTCATCTTATATCCTCCTTTCAAGACACTGTCCATTCCGTTCAACTGCTCTTCCAAGTCCTTTGCTGTCTCTGACAGAATTACAATGTCATCGGCGAACCTCAAAGTTTTTACTTCTTCTCCATGAATTTTAATACCTACTCCGAATTTTTCTTTTGTTCCCTTCACTGCTTGCTCAATATACAGATTGAATAACATCGGGGACAGGCTACAACCCTGTCTCACTCCTTTCCCAACCACTGCTTCCCTTTCATGCCCCTCGACTCTTATAACTGCCATCTGGTTTCTGTACAAATTGTAAATAGCCTTTCGCCCCCTGTATTTTACCCCTGCCACCTTAAGAATTTGAAAGAGAGTACTCCAGTTAACGTTGTCAAAAGCTTTCTCTAAGTCTACAAATGCTAGAAACGTAGGTTTGCCTTTTCTTAATCTTTCTTCTAAGATAAGTCGTAAGGTTAGTATTGCCTCACGTGTTCCAACATTTCTACGGAATCCAAACTGATCTTCCCCAAGGTCCGCTTCTACCAGTTTTTCCATTCGTCTGTAAAGAATTTGTGTTAGTATTTTGCAGCTGTGACTTATTAAACTGATAGTTCGGTAATTTTCACATCTGTCAACACCTGCTTTCTTTGGGATTGGAATTATTATATTCTTCTTGACGTCTGTGGGTATTTCGCCTGTCTCATACATCTTGCTCACCAGATGGTAGAGTTTTGTCATGACTGGTTCTCCCAAGGCCATCAGTAGTTCTAATGGAATGTTGTCTACTCCCGGGGCCTTGTTTCGACTCAGGTCTTTCAGTGCTCTGTCAAACTCTTCACGCAGTATCTTATCTCCCATTTCATCTTCATCTACATCCTCTTCCATTTCCATAATATTGTCCTCAAGTACATCGCCCTTGTATAAACCTTCTATATACTCCTTCCACCTTTCTGCCTTCCCTTCTTTGCTTAGAACTGGGTTGCCATCTGAGCTCTTGATATTCATACAAGTGGTTCGCTTCTCTCCAAAGGTCTCTTTAATTTTCCTGTAGGCAGTATCTATCTTACCCCTAGTGAGATAAGCCTCTACATCCTTACATTTGTCCTCTAGCCATCCCTGCTTAGCCATTTTGCACTTCCTGTCGATCTCATTTTTGAGACGTTTGTATTCCTTTTTGCCTGCTTCATTTACTGTATTTTTATATTTTCTCCTTTCATCAATTAAATTCAATATTTCTTCTGTTACCCACGGATTTCTACTAGCCCTCGTCTTTTTACCTACTTGATCCTCTGCTGCCTTCACTACTTCATCCCTCAGAGCTACCCATTCTTCTTCTACTGTATTTCTTTCCCCCATTCCTGTCAATTGTTCCCTTATGCTCTCCCTGAAACTCTGCACAACCTCTGGTTCTTTCAGTTTATCCAGGTCCCATCTCCTTAAATTCCCGCCTTTTTGCAGTTTCTTCAGTTTCAATCTGCAGTTCATAACCAATAGATTGTGGTCAGAATCCACATCTGCCCCTGGAAATGTCTTACAATTTAAAACCTGGTTCCTAAATCTCTGTCTTACCATTATGTAATCTATCTGATACCTTTTAGTATCTCCAGGATTAGATGTATCGGCACACAAAAGTAAGCACTCCTCTTTCAGCACAGTATGTCAAGTGTATCTTTAGCATGGGGAAGACAATGATGGCTGCCTATACATTACAGTGTTGCATATGTTTTGCTGTTGTTCATATCAACTGCTGACAAGGGCATATAATTTAGGCATCAACATCTGATTGTCCTACTTATATGTTGATTGAAATGAATATCTTGAATGATGATTATTAATTCAAAGAAAACATCCATAAAGAAGAACTGGAATGTTGTAGTGTAGGTTACAAACTACATTATTTTTCTGAACATGCAGGCAGAAATATACATAAACAGCTATATAATCCCAGCATTGCAGGCAAGAGTTTGCTTTTGATGAGCGACTGAGTTAAAAAGTAAAAATGCAAACTGAAGATAGCACTACAGGGAAGGGAAGAGGATATCAGAGGATGCAGTAATGAATACAACTCCTGAGAGAGACATAGCTTTGGTATGGCCACAGATTAAAATTGTGGTACATATAGAGATATACAGCATGATGGTTCAGAGGAGGGGTGATTCAGGATTGAATAGGAAGAAAGAGAGTAGAGAAAATGATGTGTATGAAGATTCATTGACTTGTAGGTCTATAAACTCAACTATATTCAGAGATTTAGGGTGGTGTAATGAGAGGAAAGATGGATGTAAACAGGGATGTGTAGAGATTTAGGCCAAAGTCATTGTGGGAGCTAAGTTTTTGAGTGTGGGATGTAATGGCATGGGTCATGAAATGGCCGTTGAGGTCAACTGTGAATTGTTCAGCAGTGTATTCTGCATCTAGATTGTAAACTTTGTCTTTGGCCACAGTTGTACAGTGGCCATTCACAGGAGTCGAAATTTGGTTAGTGACCATGCCCACACAAGAGGCTGCTCAGTATTTGCAGCAGAGTTTATTTATAAACATGGTTGTTTCCAAAGGTATTCCTGCCGTGTAAATACTTGTTGCAAGCTTAGAATTGTATACAGTACACTTGGTGAGTGTATGGGACAGGTCTTTTTCACAGATACAACTGATTTGGAAGGGGTTGGACGTAGGAGTGGTACAGGATGGTCAAAGATATTTCTCAGGTTGGATGTGCAGTAAAAAACCAGAGAGGTGTCAAGGATTAATGGATGATCTTCCTCATTCAAAATCTTCAAAGGTAGTCTAGGCTCTACCGAAGGATGTGGCTCTTCTGTTCCAATTTTCATTGACTTTGTTTAACAAAAGAATTGCTCCTTTCTAGCAAGGTAGTGTATGTGGTAGCAGTATTAGAAGCATGGGAGAAAGTGCCACACCATAGCTGTTTGTGGAACAGCTGTGAGGGTTAACAACTGTACGCAGAGGGTTGCTGTGTAAGTGATCGCAGACTGGTAGACCATGGACAGAAGTTTTATGGTGACATTAGAGATGTGAAGGATGATATTCAGCTTCATTCACCTCTGCATTTCTTGTGTTGTGGCCTGATATTTGTGAGTGTTTCGTATCGAGCAACTTAACCTCTTACCCGTGTTTACATTCCGCACTGACCAGTTGCAGCTGTAGCGGGACATCGAAAGCTAAGTACTAATTAATTGTTTGTGTATAGTAGTTTATTTAGGAACTTTAGTAGTCTTCAACCGGTGTTCTTGGTGTTTTCCGGTGAAATAACTTCAGAAGAAATTTTTGCGAACTGCTTTCAGTTTCGTTACTGTCATTAGACGTTTGATTTTCTTTCTGTGTTAGTATTTGTTATATTCTCATTTGTTGTTGATTAATATTGTCAATAATAGTAGTTACTTCCCTTGTAGAGCAAGTTTGTGATAATTGTAGTCAGTTTTTAACATCTTCTTATTGTAGTAGCGGAACTTAGATAAAGTTGTTTTCTTGTTTCAATAATTGTAAAATTTTACCATGAGTGAGAAGTGTGGGCTTTGCCGTAGGTTCGTGAGTAGTGGATTGCGGTGTGAGACTTGTTCAAAGTATTTTCACTGGGGGGAATGCAGTGGGGAAGCCAGTGGGCATTCTGGTGAGATCCTCTCCTGGAACTGCAGGTTATGTAGCAAGAGTAAGTTGATAGAGGAGCAGGAGCGTAAGATCTGTGCCCTTCAGGTGCAGTTGAAAAACGCACAGGAGGAGCTAGATAGGATGAGGAGGGAGAAGGGGGTTGGGGAATGGGAGCTGGCTGTTGGCAAGAGATCTGCTAGGAGAAGGAGATTTTCAGATAGTTTTACTATTGGTGTTTGTAATAGATATGACCAACTGTCAGAGTCTAGTGGAGAGGAATCTCTAGTAGTTGTAGATGTAGGAAGTATACAGCAGACCTCAGCAGTTACGGTGGCTAGGACAGTTGCAAAGTCTAAGAGAAAGAAGAAGGTTCTGCTGTTAGGTAGTTCTCATGGTAGAGGTGTAGGCCAGCAGTTGCAGGAAGTTTTGGGGAGTGAGTACCAGGTCACCAGCATTGTGAAGCCTAATGCAGGATTGGCTCAGGTGACTTTTAACATAGGGGGGTTATGTAGGGATTTTACTAAAGAGGATCAGGTAGTGATTGTGGGTGGGGCTGGTAATAGTATTGATAGGGATGGGGAGTATGACATAGATGGTGACCTGGAAAAGATAGCCACTCAGACTGGCAACACGAATGTGCATTTCGTGGAACTGTTTCAGCGTCACGATCGGCCTCATCTTAATACAGCCGTCAGGCGTAATAACATGAGACTTGGGGGTGCGCTGATGACAGAAGGCATGAGTCACATTTCAGTGGTGTCGGTGGAGTCTATCAGTAGGACGGGTTTTACTAGACATGGCCTGCACCTCAACAGGTATGGGAAGGGGAGGTTGGCAAAACTTATAGGTGACAGCATAGGTGGGGGTGGTGGGATCACTCATGGGAAAATTCCGGTAGTTGTGGGTGTTAGAGCTGTACCTTTTTTAGATTGAAGTCAGCTGATAGGTATTCCTGCTTAAGGGAAGTCTCTCTAACAAAGAAACCACTTTCCACAAAGCTTGGGTATCCGATTAATGAGGGAATTAGTATATTTCATCAAAATATACAAGGTATTAGAGATAAAGTTAGTGAACTGCTTATAGATGTTGACTCTGAAATTATTGGCATATCTGAACACTTCTTAAATAAGGAGATAATTCAGAGGCTTCCTTTACCAGGATACAGGTTGTCTGACAGCTTTTCTAGGAGCTCTTTGCGGTGTGGGGGAGTAGCCATGTATGTGAAAAACGGTATCCCATTTGAGTCAATTGATGTTTCAAAGTACTGCACTGAAAAGGTGTTTGAATGTTGTGCAGGTGTGGTTAAATTTAGAGGAGCTAAACTTCTTACCGTTGTTATTTATACATCCCCAGACTCCGATTTCACAACATTTTTGCTAAAGCTAGAGGAGGTTCTTGGTTCTCTTTATAGGAAATACAAAAAGTTAGTTATATGTGGTGACTTCAATATTAATTGTACAAGTGATTGTGCAAGGAAAAGGATGCTGGTAGACCTCCTTAATTCATATAATCTTATGCAAACCGTATTCTTTCCAACGAGAGTGCAAGGGAACAGTAGAACAACCATAGACAATATTTTTGTTCATTCGTCATTATTAGAAGGGCATTCTGTTAGCAAAAAGGTGAATGGCCTTTCAGATCATGATGCACAAATTTTAAGTCTAAAAGATTTTTGTGCTGCAACACATGTTAAATATAGTTACCAACTTTTTAGGAAAGCTGATCCAGTTGCTGTACAGACTTTTGTAAACCTTATCAAGGAACAAGAGTGGCAAGATGTTTATAGTGCTGATACAGTAGACGATAACTATAATGCTTTCCTCAAGACTTTTCTCGTGCTCTTTGAAAGTTGCTTTCCGTTAGAACGTTCAAAACAGGGTACTAGCACAAACAGGCAGCCTGGGTGGCTGACTAAAGGGATAAGAATATCTTGTAGAACAAAGTGGCAATTATATCAAAACGTTAGAAACAGTCAAAATCTAAATGCAGCAGCCCATTACAAACAGTATTGTAAGGTGCTTAAAAAAGTTATTAGGAAGGCAAAAAGTATGTGGTATGCAGATAGAATAGCTAAGTCTCAGGATAAAATTAAAACCATATGGTCAGTCGTAAAGGAAGTGGCTGGTCTGCAGAGACAGGTCGAGAATATAGAATCAGTGCGTAGTGGGGATGTCCGTGTTACTGATAAGTCGCATATATGTACAGTACTTAATAATCACTTTCTGAATATAGCAGGTGAACTAAATAGAAACCTAGTCCCAACAGGGAATCATATAGCGCTCTTAGAAAAAAGTGTTCCGAGACTGTTACCTGAAATGCTCCTCCATGATACTGACAAGAGGGAGATTGAGTTAATAATTAAATCACTAAAGACCAAGAACTCTCATGGATATGACGGGGTATCTAGCAGAATACTGAAGTATTGTTCCACGTATGTTAGCTCAGTACTTAGCCATATCTATAACTTTTCCTTTAGGAGTGGTCGGTTTCCTGACCGATTAAAGTACTCGGTAGTGAAGCCACTTTATAAAAAGGGAGACAGGGATAATGTTGACAATTATAGACCTATTTCTATACCATCTGTGTTTGCTAAAGTTATCGAGAGGGTTGTATATACAAGGTTACTGGAGCATTTAAATTCACATAATTTGCTGTCAAATGTACAGTTTGGTTTTAGAAATGGCTTAACAACTGAAAATGCTATAGTCTCTTTTCTCTGTGAGGTTTTGGACGGATTAAATAAAAGGTTGCGAACGTTAGGTGTTTTCTTTGATTTAACGAAGGCTTTTGACTGTGTTGACCACAAAATATTACTGCAGAAGTTGGAACATTATGGAGTAAGGGGAGTAGCTTACAATTGGTTCGCCTCCTACTTTAAGAACAGAAAGCAGAAGGTAATCCTCCGCAATATTGAGAGTGGTAATGATGTTCAGTCCCAATGGGGCACTGTTAAATGGGGCGTTCCCCAAGGGTCGGTGCTGGGGCCACTGCTGTTCCTTATTTATGTAAATGATATGCCTTCTAGTATTACAGGTGATTCAAAAATATTTCTGTTTGCTGATGACACCACCTTGGTAGTGAAGGATCTTGTGTGTAATATTGAAACATTATCAAATAATGTAGTTCATGATATAAGTTCGTGGCTTGTGGAAAATAATTTGATGCTAAATCACAGTAAGACTCAGTTTTTACAGTTTCTAACCCACAATTCAACAAGAACTGACATTTTAATCAGACAGAATGGGCATGTTATAAGCGAGACGGAACAGTTCAAGTTCCTAGGCATACGGATAGATTGTAAGCTGTTGTGGAAAGCCCATGTTCAGGATCTTGTTCAGAAACTAAATGCCGCTTTATTTACCATTAGAACAGTATCTGAAATAAGTGACATTTCAACACGAAAAGTAGTATACTTCACATATTTTCATACGCTTATGTCATATGGTATTATTTTTTGGGGTAATTCTTCTGATTCAAAAAGGGTATTTTTGGCTCAAAAACGGGCTGTTCGAGCTATGTATGGTGTAAGTTCGAAAACCTCTTGTCGACCCCTATTCAATAGTCTGGGAATTTTGACATTGCCCTCATAGTATGTATTTTCTTTAATGTCGTTTGTTGTTAGCAATATTAGCTTATTCCCAAGAGTTAGCAGCTTTCACTCAGTTAATACTAGGCAGAAATCAAATCTGCATGTGGAATGCACTTCCTTGACTCTTGTGCAGAAAGGAGTGCAGTATTCTGCTGCATCCATTTTCAGTAAGCTACCACAAGAACTCAAAAATCTTAGCAGTAGCCCAAACACTTTTAAGTCTAAACTGAAGAGTTTCCTCATGGCTCACTCCTTCTATTCTGTCGAGGAGCTCCTGGAAGAGATAAAAAATTAAGCAAATTCCAGTGTTACATTCTTGATTTTCTTTATTTAAACTAACGACTTGTCGCCTGAATATGTTTCTTATATTTCATTTTATCTGTTTCTACAATCGTGTTATAATTTCATGTATTGACTCGTTCCATGACCATGGAGACTTCTCCCAAATGTGGTCCCACGGAACAATAAATAAATAAATAAATAAAATAAATAAAAAGATGTCTTGACCTGAAGAGGAACAGGTGGAATGAATAGTAGAGAAGATGTTAATTTAATAAAGGAATTATAATGCCTTGACCTTAGGTCTAGGTCTTGGAGATAATGTGATAAACATGAACCATGTAAGGGGACTGTAGTTTTGGATGGTAGAGAAGGATTTCTCGAAGTAGCCTATAAATAAGTTGATAAATGGGTTGATGATTACAGGTGTGATGTGAGACCCAATCACTGTGCTGCAGATTTTTTTGTACATATACATTTCTTTATATATCTTCCCCTTAAAGGAGAAGTAGTTGAGAGTGTATCTATAGTCATCTGTATACAGCATGAGGTAGTATGTTTGGAGAGAGACAGTGTTTGATGTCTTCAGATAGGTTCATTTTAATAGGTTAGGTGAGAAAATGAAATGAGTACACAAAGTCTGTGGGATACATACCAAACAGCACTCCCAGATGACATTGAACATGTACAAAGAAGGGCAGCACATAATGTTACAGGTTCCTTTGACCCATGAGAGAGTGTTACAAAGAGACTGAAGGGCCTGAAATGGCAGACACTTGCTGAGATCAACAAACTATCTTACAAATTTTGAGACTCAGTCTTAAGTGGACAGTCTATGAACATAATGTAATCCCTTATGTATCACTCCTGTAAAGACCACAAGGACAAGATTACAATGTGCACAGGGGCATTTAAGCAATCATTCTTCCCACACTCCCTGTATGAATGAAACAAGAAAAAGTTCTAATAAATGGTACAATAGGAAGTACTCTCTACCGTGCACTCCACAGCGATTTGCAGAGTATAGATGTGGATATAGATATCTTTCACATATGGTGAAGAATGTGCAAGTATTATTATTTTCAGTTATAAAGACAAATAGGTGATTGGAATGTAATATTCATTTTACAATACACTATACAATCATACATTATTATAAAATTACTTTAAGAAATAGTACTGTGTTTCAAGAAGGTACTGTTTCAAATATTTTTAAAATGTAGTTAGGCCACTAATACTGGATTTGAAATTGTCTGGAAGAGCATTAAAAAGCAAGACTCTATGTGCAAATTATGCTTATTTCTTATATTATGCTTGTGATATCTTTTTTCTTCATTCTGTCCAATCAAAAATTCTCAACAAAAAATGACATAAGAGAAAGAATGTAATGCAATATTATGGTGAAGATTCCTAGTTGTTTGAGTAAGTTTACAATTCCTTTATGTATGTGTCTGACTTGGTAGTTAAACAAAATTGGCAATCTTATGACAAACAATTTGTTTAAAGAAGCAATATTTGAAGGGTTTACCATTTCTCCTGTAATGAGGTTTCCAATACCACATGTCAGTAGTACAGGTGATGTCCCATCTTCTTGGCATTTATGAGGGAGACGTACCAATGACACTTCTGGTGGTAGTGAAACATAGACATTTGTCACAAAAGCAGGTTCCATTGTATTGGTTACAGAAATGTCAACTGACACATTATAAGCAGCAGCTGTTCCCAAGGTAATTGGATCTCTGTGGAGAAACAAAATAAACATAAGAAAAATAAAAATGTGGTCTGTGAAGTCCAAAAGCTCCAATGTTTGAATAAAACATTTATCACTGACAATGAAGCAACAGAAACTTTAGCTTCCTTAATGACTTTTATTGCTTATACATTTCTTAGATTTGTGTGAATGAGGATCCAAGAAAAGGAAACCTATGTTGTAAGTAATGATATTTGAACACAGAAAGCAGCCTGAAGTGAATAGAAGAACAATTGCAGTTTTTTGCACACAGTGAGTACTGTAATATACCTGACAGTATTTGGAGTAATTGAATGTCATCTGAGTCTTAAAGTTGAGACACAATTTCATAATGAAGATTGCAAAACAGGATAATTTGGAATATTGTGTATATTATAATGTAACAGCTCTAGATTCTTGTATGGGACCTTTCGATAAATTTTTAATGAAGAACACAAAAGTCATAATTTTTCTTATGAAGGTGTACATTTATGTTCATATTTCAGTCCTAACTTATATTAATCATTTTTTTCACAAGATTTGAATCATTACTGTAAGCACCTGAATCTAAGCTGCAATTTTTTCCAATTTTCGGGCTCCAAAAAACTGCCTGTGGCTTACAATCAAGTGAAAAACAGAAGTTCTGAGAAATGGTGCTAGGAACCATCACAACTAACTTTTGCTGCCAAATATAAGCATTGCTACACAATCATGCTTTGCAGGCACAAAGATAGATTTCAGTGTTAGTAAAAATACAAAATAAAAGGAAAAAGACAAATCTACAATTTCTTCTTTTTTCTTCTCTTTTGTTTTTTCTTTCTCAAATCTAAACTATTGTGTTTTAATACATCACCCAATGCAGAAAACAGAAATTCAGTATTGCTCATCTCCAAATGTAGCAGCCTTTCAAATATTCATAGCAACAAAAATAAATTTCTTTTCATAAATACCAACAGTGCATACAACTTTAGGATTCTTGCATGAGCTGGTAATCTGTGGCTCATTCTGGTTTCATGAATTGTTTCATCGAATTTTGTGAAGGCTGGTGTTAGTGAACTATAATGAAGCTCTTTCATTAAAGTGCCAAATTCAAGAAGGAATTTATTTCTTTTGCAGAAAAAGTTCTAATTGTGTTGCAGGTCTGCAACACAGGATTGGTGAGAGCAACGTCAATGATGGTAACTGCAAAGCGACAAATTCTTTGAATGTTCTATGAGCAGGAAAGTCTTTAGTGGGCCAAAATGTGGTCAATATTGTGCTCTTGAAGTAATTTTAAATGAGTTTCTTAAGGAACGGTGTCAGAAATGTCTGCCTGTGAATGCTGAATTTTAAAAATTGTGGCAAATGAAATTGCTTGAGTGCACAAAATCAAAAATTTTAAGGCTGGCCACAACTAAATTGGTCTTTTTGTGGAGTGCTGAAGTTTTTCACTTTTGAGGTGAACTTCAATGGTGCAGAAGCTGCTGAAAAATTATGAAAAATAGCTTATGGAATTTCAACACTTCATAATCAGGCTGCACACTGAAAACCAATACCTTCTTGGCTAGATAGGGAATGTGGCCAAATTTGCTTGCACAGCAGATGGGCACAAAATACCCCCGTTCATAGTTTTCAAGCAAAAGACTTAAGTGAAATCAGAAGTGTTTCCAAAAACTGTGATTGTACAAGTAAATTAAAGTGAGTGTTTTTTGGAGAACATAATGATGGAATGGAATAGACTTGTATGGAATCACTGTTCTGGCATAATGTTTCATTTACACAGTGTGCTGGTGTCAGATGTGTACACAGGTCATAAAACACCTGCAGTAATACAGAAATTATTAGAAAGCTAAATGGACTTGGCAGTAATTCCAGGTGGGATGACATCAATTCTGTAACCATTCAACAACTGTTTGAATAAACCATTTAAGGAAAAGCTTAAATGTATGTACATGGATTGGCTTTTGGAAAATGACATACAACTGACACCAACAGGACGTGTAAAATGTCGAACTGATGATGCATGGAAGTGTGTCCCAAATCAGACTACAACAGGCATTTAAAAAAAGTTCAATATCGAATGCACTAGATGGTACAGAGGATGATGCTCTACGCAAATAACTGAGCAACGAGGAATTGAGTGATAGCAGGGCAGCAAATGATACTGATTCAGAATTGTCTGATCGGTATTTTAAACATTTCATAAAATTTATATTATAAATTTAATAAAATTCTGTTTTATATTTTTGCTTTACATTTCTAAGTTATTTTCATTCTTATTTTGTAATTGTTGCTACTCATAAATTTAAAGTTTTCACTAAAAATAAACTACATAAAGCTGATTGGCATGTCTGTGTTTAAGATTTATGTTAATATGGCCAACCCTACATCTTGAATTTGGAAATTGAGAGGTGTAGTTACTTCTGAATATATGAGACTGACATATTTTGAACATTCGAGTCTCACATTTCTTATCGACTGCTGGTATGTGGGCACTCTTCACATGTAAGTGACATATTGAAGAAACAAAAAATAGGCATAAGAGAAATGTCTAGGGCTGGACGATGAGATCACTGTTGACCTTTGTTTATAAAACTTAAGATACTCTCAGTTGTAAACCTGTCTATACCAGTATATGTCTTGTCACTATACATTAAACAAAGTGTAAAAGAATTTCAAACAAGAGGAAATATTGACTTGCACAACACTAGGGGAAAATTTAAATGATTGTTCCAAAATTGCACCCTCAGCATGTCCATATCTCGGAAATTATTTGAAAAAAACTTGTATAGCTGGTTGACTGAAAATCCATTTTATAATATAAAGTAGCATTTTGATGTACTGGTAGTGAACGTATGTCAAAATCCAAAATGTATGACTAGACATCTGTAATTGAGTATTTAAATGAGTATTTGAATACTATGTGTAAGAGATGAAGCAATTCCAGTGTATATATCATCCATGGTGAATAAAAACTTACGTAATATTATGAAGAAATGCAGTCAAATGAAGATCAGTGATGCAGTTCTCAACATTTTTACAGCCATTTGCAGTGTGCACAGTTGTGAGTAACTTCCGTGAAGCATCTGGATCAATTGTAGGACATGTCTTGCAGAAAGAGTCATCTGTAAGAATGCAAATTTTTGGTGCTACAACGTTTTACCAGCATCTAAATTAACTCTACACTCTGTTATGTTACCTAAGTGCAAAAAAAACAAATATGCACATTGTAAATGGTGACTTCAGAATGTTCCAGTGAAGTCACTAAACATATTCAAATTACATTACATAGAATTTTTTCCAGTGTGTGACTACACTTTGAACACAAAAGTTACTAATGATGGCTGTTAATGAAATGAAAGGAAAGAAAAAAAAATGTTTTAATTTGCCCTAACTGAAACAGCTGTTATGGCACCAAAGAAAAGAAACATCAGTGAACCATTGTCTCTGAAGTCCTAGATTGTGAGAGCTTCTTCTCTGGATGTATGGTCACAGAAATAAAAGAAAAACATATTTCAAAAAATTGTAGGAGTGAAGATTCATAAGGTAGCAATAGATGTAAGAATTAACAATGAAATATAACAGCAAAGATACTAGACTACTAGTAATAATCTCTGCGTTACAAATTGATTGGGGAGAGAAGAGAGGATGAAGAAACCATACACTATGAGTGTCATAGTAGCTGTGTTACATGAAGGGGAAATTGCTGTTTGTTCTTATTGTGTAAGCAAAAATAAAATACGATCAACTTTTTGTGTTTCATATGAGGCATCCATAATGCTCAAAAGTGGTGATGTAATTGATGAATGCACAAATGTCTTCACTAACTAGAATTGAAATGGCTCTATAAACTGACAGATCCACATAATTTTATAAACATATCTAAAAACATAGATGGTGTGACTTACCGAACGAAAGTGTTGGCAGGTCGATAGACACACAAACAAACACAAACATACACACGAAATTCAAGCTTTCGCAACAAACTGTTGCCTCATCAGGAAAGAGGGAAGGAGAGGGAAAGACGAAAGGATGTGGGTTTTAAGGGAGAGGGTAAGGAGTCATTCCAATCCCGGGAGCGGAAAGACTTACCTTAGGGGGAAAAAAGGAGGAAAAAAGGACAGGTATACAGTCGCACACACACACACACATCCATCCGCACATACACAGACACAAGCAGACATGTCTGCTTGTGTCTCTGTATGTGCAGATGGATATGTGTGTGTGTGTGTGTGTGTGTGCGAGTGTATAACCACTTTTCATCATGTACAACATGTCAAAAGTTTTATCAGATACATCTTTCGGGTTGACAGAAGCATCCGATCCAACGCGTCGGCTTTGACCCGTGACGTAAGGGTGTTGTCGTGTGTGACGCCATGACGGCGCGGAGTTTGGTTTGAGTGTGGCTGTCTCCAGTTCTGTTTTATCTTATTTTATTTACTTTTCTGATCTGTTCATTCTATCTCGTGAGATTTTTTTTTTTAATTTAAAAACACTTATTACTTATTTTAATTATCTGTTTCCTCGAATTTCTGTTTTAGTTTATTATATTTATCTTTCTGATCTGTTCGTTCTATCCCGTGAGATTTTTTTTTTTTTAAAAAGACAAAAAACACTAATCAGCTACTGAAGCATCTTTATCTTCTATGGGTTGCAGAGGTTACGACCCCTGGGGAGGTGGGTAGGCATTCATGCATGGCTGTCTTCACTTACACGTTGTAGCTACGGAAGGCATCTAAATTTGTTTATATTTAGTTTGCCCCCACCCAAAACACCCCATTTCCTGCACTTGTCCCGTTAGTGTCATTAGGCTTCTTGTGGAAAGTGTGTGTGTTTGTTTTTGTTTCCGCCATATTTGTGACGTCATGGGTCAAAGCAGACGGGTGGGATCGGACGCTTCCGTATTTCCCATCTTTCAATGTTTTATTAAGATAGTTGCTAGCAATTTCACAGTTTTCCTCAAAGTGGCTTCTATATTCTGAAAATGATGTCTGAATTTAAAATTGTAGATTTTACATTGCAGTAAGATACACAAACAATTCTTTCACTATCTTTCATGTAGTAAGACTTTGCATTGCAGTAAGATACACAAACAATTATTTAACTATCCTTCCTGTAGTAAGACAATCTATCTTACAGATATGATTTTAATTTGCCCTTAAAATAATTTTTATTACTTGTTAGACCCTTCAGAATAGGTCAATAATTGTTGTTATTGCATACCTAATCCTTCTCTGATGGATTCTATGGCTGAATGATGGACAATATAAGCCACGTTTCTTTCTAACATTACTTTATGGAAGTGTTGTTGTTCTTAAACTGTGAATGTGGTTGTGAAATTATAGAATGAAATAACTGTACAGTGAAGATGTTGGTCAATATGCCAGTCATCAAAATAGGTCCAGAGGTGGACTCCCCAACTTGTCATTTTAATACATGAGAAAATCTGCAGTTGGATGACACTTATCATTTGTGATGTCCATCCACTAGAGGCACAGTGGACCACAATACATGATAAAAAAAACTTCAGAATGGAATAACAAATCAGGGTTTACAGTGACTTCCCAATTGTGAATCAGGTTCAGCATAACTTACACTATTTTGTTCATATTTTCATTGTTATTGGCTGAGAGAATGAGTAAGCACTTTACTTTTCATTTTGAAGTTTATCTTAGTAGACTCTAGTAGGAGCCTCAACATTATATTGAATCATAGTGTGCTTTGACACAGCCATCAACCAAGAAATATTTATAGGCTATTGATGATGACTAGTCCATTGAAACCAGTATAGCCACCAAACAATGGTCATGTTAATGTTAAGAAACTAAATGAAACAATTACAGTGGGGATACACAAACATTATTTAATTACTTACTGTAATCCAGTATGGCCCTTCGTTTTCTTTCTTTGTCCAGATCAAACTCCATTGTTATGTCAATTGGTTTGTAGAATTCCTCAACATGAGTCTGTAATGAATGAAGTAACTGACTGTCAGTGCTCTGGATTGTATTTAACAGAAATAACTTTTTGTGGTAAAAACTGAGTAGAAGTTTAAATATGACCAGTGGATTCAATAAGTGCTGCATTAACTTTTTTTTAAAGCTATTGTGTACATAGGAATGGAATATAACTCAAATTTACCGTTATTGAAATGGTGAAAGGCTTGCATGTTGCTTTGTCTGGATAGACTTCAGCTGAGAATGTCACGCTAGTGTCCATGCCAGACTCGTCTGTTAGAAACTTTGCTCTTCCTTCACTGGAGGTGACATGGAGCTTCACTCGCACTCCTAGAAATTGATATAAATTTTTATTAACCTAATATGTTGATAGTGCACAAAAAAGTGAAACAACTTAGAAAATTTTACAGATGAGTGTTATATATTTTGCCACAAATATTTTTATACTATAAAGAGATATGCATCGGAGATCTGAACAGTGAAAGAAGAGAGGAGAGTAGAATCTACGCCAGTGAAATTAAATTCCTAAGAAGCATGTTAGGGAAAATAAGGAGGGGCAGAGTGAGAAATGAAGATGTTAGGAATAAAATTGGAGTAGAAAAATATAATGAAAGAATTGAAAAGAACAGGTTAAAATAGGTTGTACATGTCAAGAGAATAGGAGATGGAAGAGTACCAAAATGTATGATGGAGGTCAAGTTTGAGAGCAAGGGGGAACTTAGAGCAAGATGGACCAACTCAGTAAACACAAGTTTAAGGAGAAGGAATCTGGACTGGAACAAAATAGCTGAAGAAGGAGTATGGTGGAAAGACTTAGGAAAGTGGAGAAGTACCACAAATGCCCCAACCTGGCCTGATGCTGGATAAAGAGAAATGATGATGACAGTGACCAGTAAAGAGAAGTGTTACAGATTTTCCTACAAAACTGGTCAAGATAGACTGAAAATTACTTTCTGGCTAGAGATCTGCATCTGGTTTTAATCCAGAAAAATGTTACACCCTTGTTGATCATATGGGAGCATCTGCCTGCAACATATAAAGTTGGCAGTGTTCCAAGATATGCTTAATAAATCTCAAGTGTTCCTGCTTGGAAAGATAGCTTGAAGTGAAAGATAGCTTGAAGCTCTTCTGGCATTTAGGGAGGTATTTTTCTATGTAGCTCTTCCCAACAACTGTTTTCTGACAGCTCAATTTTACTCATATTAACATTTTTTTTTTTTTTTGGCAAAGGAATCCGCCATATTTCTGTCCTTGGAAAACTGAATTTTATTATTCTAACACTTGCACTTTCATCGTTATTGAAAAGTCATATTTTTTCTTACGTAAAATTGCTGTAACATAGTGAGACATTTCACTCGGAAATTTTTATTTTAGATATTCTATACGCCATTAGGCATAGGATGCTCTTAGGTCAAGGTCTGTGGTACCTATAAAAAGCAAAGAATTTATCAATGTGATGTTCTCCTACACACTGAATGATTTGAACAATGTGCAGACAGGCACAAAGCACTGCTGGTATGATATACTCCACTCTTCCTTTATTAATTTGTACACTTCAGCAAAATTCTCTTCAGTGAACAATGAGAAAATTTAGCATTAGTGGAGAGCAAACTTGAAACTGGAGTTAACTTCCTGGAATGTATGAACTATATGAATATGAATATGGTAGAAGTGGGTAAGATTCCTAAGTATTTGAGGCACTTTCTTGGATCACTGAACCATCTGATGAGTGGATATAACAACATTTAGTGAGAAGAGTTCAACCAGTTGTCTAGAATGTACAAAGGGATAATTGTAAAATATACACAGAATGGCTTATGAAATGTCCAGCTTGATCTCACACTGTACTGACTTGCTGTTAACCCTCAAGGTTCTCCTTTGTTAATATTATTTCTTTTACTTCTATTTTTATTTACATTGATGAGAAATCCAGGACTGAATATGGCATGTACATGAGGGGAGATCATTATTTCCTAAATAGAAAATCCACTGATAAGTGGGTGACAACTTGGATAGCTTGTTTCTTGATTCATTCCAGTGTACACACAGAATAAGAGCAAAAGAAAAGAATAGTTACTTACGAGCCATCGGTGGTGGATACTGTGCACGGTAGCCTATACAGGCTGATATATTGAAGCTTGTATCATTGATAGAGATAACTTTGGGTGCAAGTATTTGTGGCAGCAATGTTATTACTGGGTATGACCGTAGAACAATAGTATGCCCAGATCCATAAGCACCTATGGCCACATCTGTAAAGTCAACAAAAAACAACTATAAATGACTCGATGTTGTGTTAACACTTAACACTTAGGTTCACCCCAAGTAATTCTGTTGCTGCAAAGATCTATTATGTGCATAATAGAAAATGGTATATAAAAAGAATTCATTATTGCATTATTCTCGCTACTAGTATAGTTACTGTTGTTCTATTATACTTCTATTTGATAGGCAAGCAACCTTGATTTACAGTGCCAAATCTTGAAAGTTACTTGTTACTTTTATTTTCAAATTAGTGTAACATTTTTCCAGTAACATTTTATTTCAGTTTGTTAAGTGTGATTAGCATTCCAAATGCTTGACTTCAGCCACCCACCTGAGTATAAGATTGTTTATGACACTTAACAAAACAGTCACTCCTGTGAATGCACTGCTGGTGTAAAAAATGTGATGTTGCGCTCTTGTTTGCAGTTTACTCAAAAGACGAGGGTCTCTTAAGATGGCTGAACAAACTAGTTTACAAATTGGATGAAAGAAAGGACAGATATATGCAATAGGACCGTGTATTGTGTAGTATAGTGTTGTGCAAAGAAACCGTTTACTTTATGAGTGTCCTGCTAATTTTTCTTTCATCGACCATGAATCAACATATTACATTCAGGAATAACAACATTTCCTGTAAGGTGAAAATTTTCTGAATTCCATTATGCCAATTGCTTACCTAGTGATGCAATTATATACTTTTAAATGAATCCTCAAAATTGCTATAAATTTATTTTATATGTAGCTCATGCGGCAATAAAATGTGTCTGTGTTCAAACAGTGCTGTAGAAACTGAGAGTGTTTTCGTTAATTTTATTTCCCTAAGCTTCACAGAAAATGCCCATTTATAGAGTAACCATTTCTAATATTGAGGCCTTAATAGAATGTTAACAGTTATTCTTTTACATGTTATTTCTACTAGCTAACTTTGTTAGATACACTTGTATAGAAGAGAGAAGTCTTACCATTGTAGTGGTTGTTATCGACATCAAAACCCCTAGAGATGCTAATCCCAAAACCCATCAACAAAGGACTGAGTTCAGAGGCAGCTATGCGCTGTGAATAAGGCATTCTCAGTCCTGTCTTGCTTGTACCACTACCCATATACACATAGACAGCACCACGACCTTCAGCTTCATATGGTGCTCCAACAGCAATGTCTGAAATCCATATTTCAGTAAACTGCTAATATACTGTTGAATAAATTAAATAAACTTAAAATTACTCTAGATTAATGCATCTAGAGGAAAAGACAACAAATAAAAGTGAGAAGAGGGAAAAATGAAAATGGTCAAATGTGAAATTCATTCAGATAAAAATAGGAAAACAAATCCTCTCTTCATATTATACAAACTGTGACAGTTAATTAACAGTCATGTTAAAAAGAAAGCAAGATAAGATAAGTTTTTTTTTTATTCCATAGATTCATAGTGAAAAGATCTTCAACTATGTGATGATATGATATTTCTTGGCTAGTATAGCACAGAATCATCAAATAGAAAAATCATTTTACAGCACTTACTTACACTGAATGTATTACTGCAGTGAATTTGTTCAAGACACAGATTGTTTGCAATACTTGCATTATTTGATGTTACACAAAAATATGTGCATTTGTGAATGGGATAGAAGTAGTTGGCCAGCAATAAATACTTTAGTCTCTTCTTCTTTTGAACTTCATTATTAGTTAAACATTTTATGGCTACTGTCAAGTTATTAAAAATGTGATTCTTGAATAATGGATACTTTTCTGAACCAAAGTAAGTGACTAAATCCTTATTAAATATATTTTTATTTTCAGTAGCGATTCCATGAAATTAGTAATAAATTATGCAGTGTGAAAAAACTTTTTAAGAGTTGGATGGGCTGGGCACAAGGAAAGTGTAGTTCACTGGAAAAAGTAGCCATGTATGTGTATGTTTGTGTTTTTGTGAATTAGCTCTAAGGAAAACATTATCTGAAAAATTTTCAACAAATTTAATCTCGATTAGGTGTCTGTTGACTCCTCATTCCTTAACTAGACAGTGAATGGTAACTTTACTCCTTCAGTCATTTATATTCTATCAAGGACTTTCCAGTAACATATTAATCTTTTTAAATGTTGAGATATGACAATCACTAATGACCCATGTGAAGAGAATTTCTAGGATGGAAAACTTGGCAGGTTGAGTAAGCATGAGTGTCAAAAAAAGCACTTTAAGGGAAGGGAGGAGTTTCCTCTTGATAAAGTGCAAAAGCAATGGACAATTTGACTCAAAAGATGGGGGAAATAGTGAAAAGTGCGTAGTATCAAGTCAAAACCCAAAGAAAAAATGAAATTTAGATTGAAATGGAAAATAGAGGAAAATAATTAATAAATTAAGGATGATGTTGTGGGAGGGACAGAAGAGAAAAAGTGGAAAAGGATATAGAAGTAATGTTGATTCAGATGATGGAACTTTGGGAGAGCTGCCCCAGAATCCTACAATCTACCAATGTGAAACCTATGTATACTCCCCTTTTCCTCTTTTGTTTTCTTCTCACTCCTCTATTCTTTCCTTTTATTCATGCTTCCACAACTCTTAACACAATTATCTTCTGTTGTTTTCACCAGTTTTTTGCCTTATTGTGATAGTCAACACACTATCTGATGCCTCCCATGAAGAATAACTAAAGATAGTAAATATAATATAATGTAATATAAATAATATAAAATAATGAATGTAAAAAATTCACAGTAAGTGAATCAATACTACAGCTGTTGTTTTCTTATTCTCTCTAACTGCTACATTTATCTGTGGAAAATAATTTGTTTACCTGGAAATCCATCCATGTTTATGTCACCAAGGTTTGATATTGCGGAACCAAATCGGGACCAAGGACTACCTGAACCAACTATTTTGTGACTTTCACCAATTTCTTTAAATCGTCTCTGTAAATCAGAATCACTGTGTAGTGAAAGCATTTCACCAATTGTACAAATGCTACAAATAAGTAAGAGACAATACAACACATTACTATTTTCTAAGAAGATCTAAAAATGTGGTTTTCTCTAGATGCTGATTAAGTTGCATGACTAATTTTTATGAATTGTTTGTTGTAACTGACACTGAATTAAACAATTTTACTGTATGTGAAACATAATTAGAATTGCATCTTAACTTCAAAAGGAGTCCCTAAAAGCAGTATATTTTAATAAAAATAATTTTGTATAGATGTTTAAAAATATCATGAGGCATTCAATAAGTATAAGTAAGGCAACAATTTTTTTTCTTTCCCCAACCAATTTCAGTTGAAAAACTGCAGAATTTATTGTGGGACATCGTGGAATACTCTTGCTTCAGCTCCTATAGTTTCATGAAGTTCCAATAGGTGGCAGCACTGTAAATAGCCTTTGAAATGATGTCTGCAAAGGTGATGCTTTTCAAGCAGAGAGCTGTCATTGCAGAATATCTCCAGAGACCTGGCAGTGAACAAAAGTGCGGTTAGTTGCTGGGTGAGGCGTCCATCATCATGACAATGAAGTCGCAAAATCCTGTCCGATCTCCTGTGCGCCAGCCTGCCACAGCTGTGACTCCTGCAATGTTGGAATGTGTGGTCACTCCTATTCGAGGTGACCAATGGATAACAATCAAAAATCTTGTTCTCAACTGGATGTCTCTGTTGGTAGTACTGACACACTCAACCACCAGTTGGGGTACTGTGAGGCTTGTGCCCACTGGGTTCCTCACCGCATAACAGAAGATCATGAAGAGCAATGAAGGAACATCTGTACAGAATTGCTTGCATATTGTGAGGCTGATTAACACCAATTTTTGTTGAACATCACCACAGGAAGTGAAACATGGGTTCATCACTTCAAATCAGAAACAAAATGGCAGTCCAGAGAGTGGTGACACGCCACTTCTCCTCTGAAGGAAAAGTTGAAAGCCGCACCCTCAGGCAGAAGAGACATAGTGACAGTATCCTGGGACTCTGAAGGGGCTATTCTGTTTAATGTCCTCCCTGATGGTACAACGATCAACTCTGAAGCATGTTGTACTACCACCAGGAAATTGAAGAAATGACTTCAATGTGTTCACTGTGACAAAAATGCTAACAAACTTTTCCTTTTCCATAACAGTGCAAGGCCTAACACAAGTATGTGCACCTGAGGGAAGCTCACAAAACTTCACTGAACTGTTCTTCCTCAATCACCCTACAGCCTGGATCTCATGCCTTCCAACTCCAGTCTGCTTGATCCAATGAAGGATGTACTCTACGGGAGCAGTACATGGAGGATGGGGAGGTTATTGATGCAGTAAGACATGGACTCTGACATCAATCAGTAGAGTGGTGCCACATGCACATAGAGGCCCTCTCAGTAAGGCGGCATAAGATCATTGCATTGAATGGAGATTATGCCGAAAAATAGCTTTTTATTGTCAAAAGAGTGGGGAATAATATGGTGTATTGGAATCCTGAATATAACCAGTCTTCTTTTAGAAAAAAATGCGTTTCATTACTTATTGAACATCCCTTCTAAAAACTACACTTTGTTGCTAACTTACTAGTTTTTATGTTCCTGTAGGATGTGAATACTCGAGGATTAAAGGAGACCACTCACAGAAAAGTGGAAACATTGAGTTGTGAATAGGCACACAGAAAAGAAAGAAAACTTGCTAGCTTTTAGAGTTATCCTTTCATGAGTTAGAGTTCAAAAACACAAACATACCCACAAACACACATACATATGCCTATTGTGTGTGTGTGTGTATTGCCTTTCTTACTTAAATCAGCTTTTATTTTCTTGCAAAACTTCACACAGGTACTAAGATTTTTTTTTTTTTCACCAACCTATAGCAACTTTTTCCCCTATCATCATCCTGTTGAATAGATATTTCAGCACTAATTATCATGAAGTCTACAAAATCTCATTGTCTAATGTTTCTTTTATCTCATCTGCTTTTTGGTAGGTCCACAGTACATGTTTTTGGGTCAAAATGCTGAATACATGACACCCAGTCAATGCAATATAAAGATAAAAAAGATGTTTTTCATGGAAAGGCTTTATTAAGGAGAATATGCAGTTTATTTTCCACATGATATTACAGAGGAAAGCCTTATGGTCCTTTTGGTGGAGCTTGTCCATTTCAACTTTTCTACTCCATAAAACGAGAAAGATGATTATTATATTTCATGGTAAAGTTACAGGTATAGTTTTTCTGCATAATATTCAGTAGCTCTCAATGACAATCCACCATCCTAAATTACAGATCCAGTTTACTGTCTATTCAGAACAAACCAAAAATTTCAGAACGGTTGCTGCATACGTCCCTGAAATGATGGACTATAATTTGTAAACTACAGATATACGAGTGTTGAATGAAAAGTAATGCCTCCACCTTCATTAATTCGGTTTGGATGGGAATATTTTAATAAATCAAATGCAGAATAATCCTTAGAATGTGATCTTTAATTATCAATATTCACTTTTCCACATAATCACCAGCCATTTGGATACAATTCTGCCAATGACGAACAGGTTTACTGAAGCCATCATGGAAGAAGTCAACACACTGTTTCCACAACCACAGTCTCACAGTTCTCTCAACGTCTTCATCAGAAGTGTAATGACATTGTAATGGTGTACCCACATTTCATCTTCTGTCACAATTGAATGGAGAAAGATGTCACCTTCACTCTCACAACGCGAGAGGAGTTCCTGGCAAACTTCAAGTCTGTGCACTTTCATTTCAGAAGCCAGCATATGGGGTACCCATTGTGCACAGATCTTCCGATAGCCAAGCAAAGCAATAATGTGACCTACACGTTCTTGTGAAATGCTGACTGTGCTTGCAATTTCTTTCTGAGTGATACAATGATCATGAATCAATCTGTCAACATTTTGCATGTGAAACTCAGTGGTGGCTGTCAGAGGACATCCAGCCCTTTGTTTGTCACACAGGTCAAATGTTCCCACCTCAGCATCTTTAAACTTACTTGCCCAATGACGCACAGTACTCCTATCAACAGGGTCTCCATAAACAGCTTTCATTCTCTGATGAATCGCCTTTGGGGGGACACCCTCTGCTGTCAAGAATTCAATGACTGCATGTTGCTTAAATTTCATTGACCGACCATCTGCGCAGGGTTCCATACTTTACACTGTAACAACACAATCATTTAATGCTAAGGCTTCCCGCCATCTGGAGCTGTAATGAAGAAGCTCCGGAACAGGACAGTACCTGCTGCATACCAATGCTGCCAACTATTGAAAAGTTAGGAAGGTGGAGACATTACTTTTCAGTCAACTCTCGTAATTCAGATTTTTGTGCCAAGAGGAATAGCAGTTTTGCTTACTCCTCACCTAAGTAGTTGATGTTGGTGACTCCAGTTTTACGAGGGAGTCTTACATCCAAAAGCACTTCTTTTTTTTTTTTTTAAGGCCAACTGAAACAAGACTGGAGAATAGCTACCTCATGATACCAATTAATTCAGTACCAATCAACAATATTCCACTATACAATGCTTCTCATGTAGCTCTGAAGATACATTGTAAATCATGAAAGACTATATTACCTTACATGAACAAAAATGAATGTAATAACTTGAATTTTTGTAGTTAATGCTTCTGCAAGCATGTGATAAACTTCTTCAGGGTTACTCAATATGTAAACAAGAAAACACTGATCTCCCTTCATTTTTATCTTACCCTTCTCTCATTTATTTTTCTCCAGCAAGAAATACAATGGATTTCTCTAGCTCTTACCCCCACTTTAATTGATCATTGTGAATTTATCCACCTGTCAGGGATTCACCAAAGTGTGGAGTACTGTTACAATCATAGACTAAATTTCCTATTAATGGTATAATTTTCTTTTCTTGCCCTGAGATATCACATTGGCATTATCAAACTTATTTCTGACACCCTATACAGAAAGTCATAACTGAAAGTAAAAATTTTCTGTTTTTTCATGGTATGAGAATAGCAGCAAGCAGATATGCACTATCAGAAGCACAGATGCCCTGTAGGATACTGTAGTAGGAAGTAAGAGGCTTTGAAACTCCGTAAGTCACCTAGTGCCATGCTACAGCTCTTTATATGTGTAGGTCTACGTAACTGCTAGACTACTGAATACTGAAATCATTTAACATCATCCATTCTTGTAAGCTATTGATGCAAACATATACTCTTATAGAATCCAATTGAGGGTGCAAAGGTGCACCAACCAGAATGTCATCAAGACCATCTGATTGAGTTTGATAATGCTAACAGCAGCCATGTTACAGTTTTTTATATGTTTAGGTCCACATACCTGCTAGATTATTGAATACTGATATCATTTAACATCATCCATACCTGTAAGCTATTGATGTAAACATATACTCTTCCAGAATCCAGTGGAGGATGCAATGGTGCACCAACCAGAATGTCATCAAGACCATCTGAATTGAGATCGACAATGCTAATGGCAGCCCCAAAGTATTCTCCCATTACTTTTCCTTCATATTCACTGATTATAAAAAGTTCTGATTTTTGCCTCTCCTGGTCTATTTTAACTGAAAATATTAGAATCTGCAACACAGAAAGATGTAAACCTTAAACATTAAAAAATTCCGTTGTAAAATTATGTGGAAGTAATGAATGTAGAGAGATCCACTTCAGTTGTGCTAATTATTTATTCAAACCATGACCACTTTCAGGATTTTAAAATCCCATCTTCAAGTGTATGAAACTGTGACATACAAAGGAGAGGAGGGAAGAAGATGGGGGTTTAAATTCCAAAAACCAGTCATGGTTTGAATTAATTAGTACAACTCAAATGGATCTTTCTAAATTAATTATCATGCATCACAGTTGCAAATGTCCTACATACCAAATCATGTGTAAACTGAAGTAAGTTCTCTCTTATGAGGTAGTAAGTTCTCTCTTATGAGGAAAGAGGGAGTGGCCATAAACACACAAGTGTAATGAGGTCTGAGGCCATGACTTCAGTGAGCACTGCACTGAACAGCTCTTTGAGTGCTGCACTTCAATGCTAGTCTTGAAAACACAGTCTATATGCCCCAGCAACAAAAGGTTTTAAAATTCGTTAAACAATCACCAATAAGAAAGAGCATAAGTAACTGGGAAGTAACTACACATTGAGATTCCAATATATACACATCGAAAAAAGTTTTGCATCACCTCAGTTCTGAGATTTCTGGAACATGTACAGAAAATTGGAATAGAGATCAACATAAACATCATTTCTGACCTTTTTATTGCTCATGAAAACCTCACACTGCATGTTATACCACCATACAGCGAGACCTTCAGAGGTGGTGGTCCAGATTGCTGTACACACTGGTACCTCTAATACTCAGTAGCACATCCTCTTGCATAGATACAAGCCTTTATTCATCATGGCATACTATCCATAAGTTCATCAAGGCACTGTTGGTCCAGATTGCCCCACTCCTCAATGACATTTCAGCGTAGACTCCTCAGAATGATTGGCGGGTCACATCATCCATAAACAGCCCTTTTCAATCTATCCCAGGCATGATCGACAGGGTTCATGTCTGTAGAACATACTAGCCACTCTATTCGAGCAATGTCGTTATCCTGAAGGAAGTCATTCACAAGATGTGCACAATGAGGGCGCGAATTTTCATCCACGAAGATGAGTGCCTCGCCAATATGCTGCTGATATGGTTGCACTACTGGTCAGAGGATAGCATTCACATATTGTACAGCCATTACAGTGCCTTCCATGACTACCAGCGGCATATGTCAGCCCCACATAATGCCACCCCAAAACTGCAGGGAACTTCCACCTTGCTGCACTCGCTGGACAATGTGTCTAACGCATTCAGCCTGACCGGGTGGCCTCCAAACACATCTCTGATGATTGTCTGGTTGAAGGCACATGTGACAGTCATCAGTGAAGAGAACATGATGCCAATCCTGAGCAGTTCATTCCACATGTTGTTGGGCCCATCTGTACCATGCTGCATCATGCCACGGTTGCAAAGATGGACCTTGCCGTGGACGTCGGGATTGAATTTGTGCATCATGCAGCCTATTGCTCACAGTTTGAGTCATAACATGACATGCAGTGGCTGCACAAAAAGCATTATTCAACACGGTGGCATTGCTGTCAGGGTTCCTCCGAGCTATAATACGTAGGTAGCAGTCATCCACTTCAGTAGTGTCCCTTGCGCGGCCTGAGCGAGTCATGTCAGCAATAGTTCCTTTCGCTCTGTATCTCCTCTACATCCAAACAAAACAATTTGATTCACTCCGAGATGCCTGGACACTTCCCTTGTTGAGAGCCCTTCCTGGCACAAAGTAACAATGTGGACACAATCGAAGCACGGTATTTACCATCTAGGCATGGTTGAACTACAGACAACAGGAGCTGTGTACCTGATTGGCTATCAGACCCCCTCAGTCTAATAGGTGCTGCTCATGCATGGTTGTTTACATCTTTGGGTGAGTTTACTGATATCTCTGAACAGTAAAAGGGACTGTGTCTGTGATACAATATCCACAGTCAATGTCTATTTTCAGGAGTTCTGCACACCGTGGTGACACAAAACTTTTTTTGATGTGTGTAGATTTAATATTGGACCTTGAATTCTCCATAACCAGAGATCAATGGGCTAGATGGAAAATTAATTTTCAGACAGTCTATGCATCTCTCTCTAGGGTTCAGAGTGAAGTTCAAAAGTCTATAAAAGGTTGCTAGTATATGTCAGGCAGCTAATTGAAAGTCCTCAAATATTCAGAGACAAAATAAAAGAATACAGAATATCTCATTAGTCACTCCTCCTACAATTTATCAGACTATTTGGACCAAGGGATGTGTATTTTATATCACTGTAATATTTATATTAGATCTTGATTTTGCCACAATTGTAATTTTTAACTGTCAAGCACTTCAAAGATGATTTTATTTCATAGATGAAAATGTAGTTGCAATGTTACAGCATAGTGCGCAAACAGAGACTCAACATTCAGTAAACATAACAGAACAAATTGTCAATTAGTCATATAATAAAGTTCAGAAGTGGGCTATGAACAGAAGTGATCATGTGGCTTTAAAATGTTTGGCTCAATAATTTGTTCCATTTAAAAAACAAAAAATGGAACACTTGAGGAAGACTCTTAGTCTTAGTCTTAAATAAGTGGGATCCTGTCAGACTGGATTAATAGCAGACATCAAGTAATGAGCACTGACAGAGACAAGTGGACATTAGGTTTCAATGACAGTATCAGTAGTCAAAATCTGTTGTGAAAAGGTACTTGTGAAATATCAAGGACCAATTTCCCATAAACAGCATAGTAATAATTACAGTAATAATGGAAAATCTTTTTATTAATGATAGCACTTACAGAGAGTTATGGGAAAGAGTTTTTACATTATTGTATTCAGGAGTGATACAGGAATGACTGCCTATAACATTACTGTATTAAAACTTCACTGCCATATACATCAAGTGACTTTCAGTGTCTTGAATAAACCTATTGTTGGGCATAGATAAATTTAATGAGCATCTTGTGAAATGTGTCATTCTCTCTACATATGATCTCTAATTTTGCAAATTCACTGTGTTAGGGAGCCAATGGGTGCCTCAGATACAGCCATGAATTGTTATGTCATAGAACAGAAAAGAGCCTGTTCTTGAGAAATTTTCCTACTGTAATACTTTGCAGCTTGCCACTCTAAACAATAGGGTTGAGTTAAGCTGCACTTTGTTATTGTGAGACTTTCCACAAAACCACAGAAGATAGACAGTTGTGGTTTGTATGTGTTATACTTTACTCTGAAAATGGTATCCTGTTCAAACACTGACTGACAGGTGAAGGACGTCATCAAGTTTCCCAGGACCTGAGACACTTGAGAAGGAGGTGTAAAGGGTTTCATGTTACAGTAAAATGGACCTGCTGTAAAGTTGCTGCCTTCTTGGAGATCAAGGGAAGCAGAGACAGGACATCTGAAAACATTCACAACCATTTCTCAGGAGAAATCCAACAGGGTATTTTCTGTGGGTAGAGGCTGATGCAGTGACAAGAACACCACTGGAACACAGCCTGAAGTTCATGTGTTTCGTGCTGGCTGCTGTCCAGGGATTTTTGAAATCAAAATCAAAAAGGTTGGTATCCTATAACCATGACTGGAAGGATGGAGGAATTGAATGAATCATTCATTGGGAGACATAGCAAAACAACACAATATGATCAGAAATTCAGCATCCTGAAGCATAAGAGTAGGGAAAGAAGAACAAAACTTCTGAACAGAAGCTTTCAGAGGGATATTTGTGGAAGATTTTCATTGCAAGTCATATTTAAGTGATGTACATGTTGTTTCTCGTAGAACATTCTGACTTGGAATTCTGGAGGGATGTCATTTCATTTCCCACTCTGTTTTCAGACATTGAATCTGATTCCTGTATTCATCCTGGGGTATATTGGCTTTTTATGAGATCATTAGTTCCCTTTCTGTGTTAGTTAGTTTTCTTTTCTGTCCAATGATTGGATGCATGAACATTTGACTGAGTTCATGCTGTCTGGCTTACATCACCAAATACAACTTGAATACTGCCTCTGAAGTCTAATTGCAGCAGTCAAAAGACACTGCCTGCACATCAGGCATCAGGAGACCGTGAGTGACTGCTGCAGCCCAGACATTTGCACTATGCCAACTTTCAGTGGTGCTTTTACTTGGTGAGTAATTAAGAAGGAAGCCGTGGACAGGATGTGAGTCAAGCTGCTCTGAGCATCACCGATAAAGATGCAGATACAAAGAAATTCAGAGATAACCATTACTGGCTAACAAACAATGGCTTTGTCACACCACACCTGCTTGCCTGGAGATCAGTATGTCGCACTGACACCACAGTAGGTGCCTATGCTTTCATACACCACTGACTCCACCATGTGGTTAGGTAAAATGGTTAACAACCCAACATACCCAATACTGAGTTGTCTCTATGGGCAGTCAAATAGGAGGTGAGAAATTTTTATTTATAATTTATGTAGTACAATAAATGTGATTATATTTATACATTACATTTGTTAGGTAATGCAGGCTACCAGATTTCAGTTATCATGGTAAGATCATACACTTAAATTAGGACATGTTGAGGGAGGACTCAACAGAGAACATTAAATTTTACCTTTTATTATTTTTAATATGTGCCAAATAACTTACAGATAAAGACAAAGGCAAAATTTCAAACTATTTTCAAATAAAATTAGAATGCACTATATGAAATTAGGACCATAAAATAAAGTATATATGAGCACACATTCTCTCTCACCTTCCCCTTGCAATCTGCACCACGTGGAACTCCACTTACGTAGAATACTTCATTTGTATCAGCATAGAATTTTCCTGTCCCCAGTGAATAACCTTAAAAATGTACAATGCTATTAGAAACTGTTGAAAATCAGTCACAGAGAGATTATACTAACTCTGTTTTTACTCACCAAAATACGAATCTTCTTTTAGTGATGGAGTATGCCGTGGATTTGGAACTGCCACTTTGGTGTATTTAGATTTGTCACTTTCCTCTGTTCTGAATATGATAGCAGATCCTTGAAACACATCAAATATAAATGTTGAAGCTAATAATTATTGTAATATGGTGTTTTGTACTGCATTGTACTTATTTGTTTCCTCACAGAAGGTACAGGATGTGGAACAGACATTGGGTCTCTCTCTGCCTTATGGGACTTTTAATCAGTTCCTTCGTTAGCAAAGAGATACGGTACAAGTAATAAGATAAATTAAAGCAAAGATGAGTAGCTGATAAATAAAAGTAAATGTAGTCCCAACCCCCGAAGCATTTAAAAACCAAGATGCTGAAAAGGCATCAGAAGCTACAACAGTCGATCAAGCAAGATTATAGTATTAGTTTACCGGTATTTTTTCTATTTTTTGCACATTCTATGAGTCATATTTGTGGCAGTTCAACATGATATGAAGCATTTCATTATGTTCACAAGGAAGATACGTTTTATTAGTGAAAACATGGTTACCTGTTGGCAGTTTACATAACTGGACTATTTTGTTTAGGTCTACAACAAAATTTGATAAATTTAACCCCATTACATCTACATTTTCTGTTAAAAAATTCATTTATGGAATAGAGAGAGTTGTCAAATGTAAATTATTCCTATGTGTTTTTAAGCATTTTATTTATTATCTTTCAGCACCTTTAATTCAGGAAAGAGGTGGTCAAATATTTTTATCGATGCATACTTTGCTTCTTTCTGTGCAACAGTATGATCGAGTTGTGGATAGTGGACGTTATTTTTATTCCTAGTGTTATAGTTATGAACACTACTATAGTTACGAACACTACTATTATTCTGAAATAATGTCTGTTGCTCCACAACAAACTTCGTAAGAGAATAATTGTAGTGTGACATTTATGCCTAATTTTCTTTAAATATTTGCCTGTATGAAATTCTTAGAGGGACATCAGGTATTTATTCTTACAGCAAGTTTCATTGAATGGAAGTATATAAAGTAAGCTAATATGCAGACTCTGTCACTAATAGTTAAACTATGGGAATCAATACTTGCATGAAATCACAGAATACAGATGAAGATAAGAGATACAGAAAACATTGATAGGGGTGAATGAAGAGAGGGGTAACGCTAGATGAAAGGGGGAAATAAAATCAAAAGTCATGAAAACTACAACAATTAAAAATAAGTATGAAATACTGATGACAGTAAAAATATTTAGCTGTACAAACATAAGGTGCATGGAAACAGAGAAAATAGGAGGATGTAAAGATAATTCAGAATGTATGAATGAGAAGCAAAAAAAGTTACATAAGATAACAGAGAGGAGTAAAAAAGGAAGAAGGCAGTAGAGCTGTAAAGAGAGAAGAAAGTAGTATATATTGAGTGGTGCTTCATTAAGAGATCCAGCTAAAGAGTTAAAAATTATTGTTGTTGAAATGCAATTTGTGGCACAAATATTCATTCCCCTCTATTACATTCCAGTAAATACTCATTGGTGGGATGTTTGTGATGTTTGATACTGATGGGATAATGTTAAACTATGAATGTGGTGTGTTCATGCCAATAGAATGTTAAGTAAGAGTGGCTGTTCAGTTGGCTCGCCACATATCTTGCTTCTTGATTATGTATGTTTGTTTTGAAATTCAACATTTATTTCTTACTTTTAATGCACCATTATGCTTTAGGATTGTACATTCTGTGTCAGTACACAACTAAATGGAAACAGGGAACTTAATAATTAATATGAGGCTGAACATTTCAAGTAGCTCTAAAGGAAACAGTGCCACAAGTGAAACTTTGATTATAAAAGCTAGAAAGTCTTGATAGACTTGAGCAATCATGATACACTTATAAAATGACATATTGTCTACAGTTATAATTCATTCTGGCAGACCGTCATCATCAGATCCTCAAAAAAAGAACTGAGCAATACAAGGTAACATGCCAATTCTTGTACTGCATATCCCAATGCACAAGTACTATGTGGATAAATAAAGTGTGATCCAGGCACCTCTTTCCTCACATACATGTCAAACTTATGTTCTTAGCTAAGTCATAACTTTACTAACTAAGATTTGCATTCATCATTTCAGACAGACATTCAATCTGTGTACTGTGCATAATATTTGTATGAGATAAAAGATGAAACTCAGAAAAAGAATGACCAACTGTAATTTGTATAAAGTATCAGGATAAAACTCTTAGAATTGTCTGTTGTACATAGGATGGTTCATATAGCTGAGAACTGATGTGAAAGGACATGGCTTGTCAGCATGGTTCAATACCAAATAGTTTGTAATGTAATGCCACTAAACAATCGAATTTTCATATAAACAGGCTTACACCTCTTTTATTTAACTGTATGTATTATTACTATTTTTAAATGCTGAAATTAAAAAGAATTGTCATTTAATATATAGTAACTAAACACAGTCATTCATCATACAACCCGTCTTGTCATCTTCAACACATTTTTGGTAACTATTTGCTGGTAACATGAACTCACATGAAGACACAGTGGAACAGCTAGTGCATGGATAGCTTAATGGCTGTTCATAATATTACACTGGCTCAAAATGTATGACACTGCTCACTGTACTAAGGAAATTTTTATCATAATGTATTAGTGCATAACTGTTTTTAGATTTTGAGCTTTCCTCATGTTGTGACAAGAGTAATCAAAACTGCTCAACTCAGAATCAATGAGTGAGAAATTTACTATAGATGTGTTCTTCAACTGTAACACAAGCCAAAACTAATCAAGCCTCTGCGCAATCTCACAAAAAAATATGTGCAGAAAGATGTCAATGAATGAAAGAAATGAGTGTAGGTATATGTGGACTGAGGTGGGTCCTACTTTGAAAGTAAGTGCCATTAACTGAACATATTTAGTAAGTATCCAGATTTGCATCAGTTTTGCTTCTTTCTGTCAGTCTCTAAAAATATTTCCTTGAGAAGCAGAGTTGAAAAATTTTGATGAAACTTACACAGTGTAATTAACTAAGTGAGGTCAGAAACCAGTTGTGAATGAATATTGCCCTGTTAGTGTGAGCAGTCACAATGCATTTGTGTTTATATGGTATGTAATTAAGATATATGCACCTAAAGAGGTAACAGAAATTTTATTTCTTTTCTAATCAACATCAATTTCATGAACCTACTTCTCTGAAAGCAATGATTTTTCATGATTGGTAACAAGGATCATTTGATATCTAGATGATGGCACAACAAAAATGAAACTTTTGGAAGTTTCTTTAAACACTTGACAGCAGTAACATAATGCACACATTTCGATGTGAATTTTACTTTACTTGATTAAATGGAGAAGAACTCTGCAGTGCTTACCTTTCCAGACATATATACCAGGTGCACCAATTATAATTTCAGTATCATTCTGAAAAAGAAAGTAATACATAAAGAAAAAAGATTTTTAATGTCATTTGTTTGCATTATTTTAAATTGCGATTGTGAAATATGTTTAGTTGAGTTAATTAAATGAAAAGATTTGCACTTCGATATGCCTCTTAAATAAAAATGACATTTACAAAGACAATTCATACACACTGTGTCATGAAAAGTATAATGTTTATAATGTGCCACTTAGTCTGTTGAATAGAATGCAAATAATCTGGTGCAATGTCCTATTTCTCATTTGAAATTATCTTTCATTGTGTTATTTTAAGTGTTTACGGGAATTAAATTTCAGTTTTCATTGAAGTATTATGTTGTTCAACCAGTACAACAACTCAGATACAAAATGAGTTTGTCATATTCACTGATGCATTTCCTATAAGTCCTCCTGCATATATCACCAACAATATCCTGCACTCTTTAATGTGCTGCTGTTGGGAGATTTATCTATAAGCAACCTTCTTTCCTCTCTGAGTGCTGCAGAAGATGGTTATGAAAGTTTGCACACCAACAGAATTTGAGCTGACTAACACTTTGGTGACCAAGCCTGATAGTAGCTCAGGGCACAAAACTGTTTTCAAATGACTGCACCCAAGTACATCTCAGGCTGTGATTTTCATGATGTGTGAGCTACTTACCACTTGAAAACAGAGCTAGTTTTGTATGGGAGCAATATACAGACACCATATTATCTACCCCTTGACAGATTCTGCATTCTCTTGAAAATTTCTAGCATTATTTCGAATGTCAAATGTAAGAGCATTGAGCCATTGTGTGCTCTTGTTGGCATGAGTTTCATGTGTGAATTTTGTATTTTGTTATATTTCTGCTAAATATGCCATGCTTGCTGGGTGAACAAGAATGTTTGAAAGCTCAGGATGAAGAATTCAATGATTCTACAAAGGGGGGAGAAATAAATATCTGAGTGAGAACAATCTGAAGAAGATTAATGTTTCGGTAATATACAGTCAGCTACAATTTTTCTTTGCTAATGTTGTTGCTACAAATGCTGCTGCTGAAGTTACAGTTTAGTTCTGTTTCATTTGTCCTAATTTCATCTTTTTTACAAATGAATCTCATGGTGAAGCAGTACCAAACATGGGTTTTCAAAATTTGTTTGTTGAAGTCAAGACAATTTAGTGGCAAAACAAACAGCAAAGAAATGAGCTGATATTACCCTGATTGCAATGTATCTCTCTGCATACAAGAATGATACAAACATTTCTGAATAAAAACCATTTAGGTGCCAAATTATTCAAGAACTCACCTCATACTTTTTTTTGGAGGATAATTATACTTTCCACCATAATTATTGTAAAAATTTGTAATCCATAAAAGAACTAAAATAAATATAAAAAATAAATCTTGAAGATTGGCCTTTTTTAAATGTATATTAACCCTTTAAATATAATAGAGGGAAACATTCCACATGGGCAAAATATATCTAAAAACAAAGATGATGTGACTTACCAAACAAAAGTGCTGGCAGGTTGATAGACACACAAACAAACACAAACATACACACAAAATTCAAGCTTTCGCAACCAACGGTTGCTTCATCAGGAAAGAGGGAAGGAGAGGGAAAGACAAAAGGATGTGGGTTTTAAGGGAGAGGGTAAGGAGGCATTCCAATCCCGGGAGCAGAAAGACTTACCTTAGGGGGAAAAAAGGACAGGTATACACTCGCACACACACACATATCCATCCGCACATACACAGACACAAGCAGACATTTGTAAGGGCAAAGAGTTTAGGCCAAACTCTTTGCCTTTACAAATGTCTGCTTGTGTCTGTGTATGTGTGGATGGATGTGTGTGTGTGTGTGTGTGTGTGTGTGTGTGTGTGTGTGTGTGTGTGTGTGTGTGTGTGTGTGAGTGTATACCTGTCCTTTTTTTCCCCCTAAGGTAAGTCTTTCCGCTCCCGGGATTGGAATGCCTCCTTACCCTCTCCCTTAAAACCCACATCCTTTTGTCTTTCCCTCTCCTTCCCTCTTTCCAGATGAAGCAACTGTTGGTTGCGAAAGCTTGAATTTTGTGTGTATGTTTGTGTTTGTTTGTGTGTCTATCGACCTGCCAGCACTTTTGTTTGGTAAGTCACATCATCTTTGTTTTTAGATATATTAACCCTTTAAGATATATCAGACACAAATGTGTCAGAAGCATTTTAAATCATGTATAAATTGCTGAGCTTTTGGGCCTAGAATGTTTCTAAGTGGCTGGACCACAAAGTGCGGACACTGTGTTGAATGCCATAACATTAGTATGCTTTTCTAACCTCAGGTTTGAATTTTGATACTTATCAAGTCAGCCAAACACCACTATCAACTTTTCACCTCTGAATGCTTTATTCACTTTTTATGTTACGAAATGTTTCTCTTTAATGATATGTGTAACAAACTGCTAGCAGTTCTAGCATTTAGCATATGTTCGCTCTCTATTGTCTTACAGAACGTTCAAATGGCTTGTGATCTACACTAGTATGACACAAACTTTACAAACAATTTTCACTGAGACTCTGCAGATTTCACTAGATATGAAAGTGACTTGCACTATCAAATCCACTACACTATGATCACTGTAAGTCATTAAATTAAAAATTTCAGTACATATTAATTCCAGATTGCCTTTTTCAGTATTTAGTCGTTACTTTCTATCTAGTCTTTCACTTCTTTTTCATATGGTCTGCCTTACTACACAGGTGTTACATTTTCAGTAAACATTATTCAGTAGATCTTTAACAGACTAAGCCATCTTATAACACTATTTTGTAACTTGTAACACACTGTTTCTGTGTAGATCCACTATTCCAAGACCTCATATGTATAGTTTAATGATGTTTCACAGAAGCATTCCTGTGAAACTTGCAGTAATAGCTCTCCTGGAAGAAAGAAAACTGAGAAACGTGGCTTAGCTACAACCTGGAGGATGTTTATTGAATGAAATTTTCACTCTGCAGTGGAGTGTGCATTGAGATAAAACTTTCTGGCTGATTAAAACTTAGACTGGACTGAGACCTGAACTCAAGACCTTTGAATTTCACTGATAAGTGCTCTACTGACTGAGCTGCCTGAACATGACTCACGACCCATCCCCACAGCTTTACTTCCTCTAGTACCCATTCCTTCATTCTAGAAATTCATAGATGGTGGTGGCACCTGCCAAATGTAGTGTGTTTGTGGTAGTAATTCAGTGCTGCCTTCATGTTAGTTGTTACTGTGGAAAGATGTATTTCTGTCTAGTGATATAGGATTTTTTAATAAAGGAAAAGTAAATCGAAACAGTTGCTGGTTACTGACTCAACTACAAAAATATTATATTTCACAGAGCTGAGTGAAATTTAAATATTTTCTTAGTTGTACATTTTCCACTTGAAATTTTACTGCACAGTGAAATACATTGACTGTTGTAATTCTTCATGCTTTCCCGGCGATCTGTTGACATCTTGGATATTCGGGAATCCAGCCGGATGTTCGCGTTGTTCTCGCACGATATTTCAACAGCGTGCCTCGCAGTCTTCTTCAGGTGCTACCTGAAGAAGACAGCGAGGCACATTGTTTGTTGTTCCAACAAAATACCTCTGGATTTTCCAAGTATATGTTTTGTTCACAAATGTGATATTTCTTATTTCAAAAATTTTTGAATGGTTAATCTTGTAGTAGGAAATGGTTGTCTTTACTCATCCATTCTTTGCATTATGTCCACAATTTTACAATGAAGAGTCAACGTGTTTATTCACTAAAACAATTATGTACCAAAGAGATAGTCAGAATCTTCAAAGATGTAAAATGGTGTAAAATATAACTTAATCGAACAAATACAACCATGCATTCAGCAAAAAAGCTGCTCCCTTTCAATTTAACTAATTAGCTCTTGTTTATCTACATTTGCTCATTTACTTTAACACAAATTCTTAATAACTATCAAAGGACAGCAGTTACTGATATACTGTAAGATTAGAGGCATTTACACAGTGATTGTTGTTGCTATTGAAACTAGTAACAGTAATTTTCAATTCATGTATCTGTAGTGCAGACAGGCTGATTCAGCAGCCCCCACCAATCTCATTTTATGCAACCTGCTATGTTATATATAGCTTTCAAGTCCACATGAGAGATTTTCATATTCTCTTGCTCACTACACCCAAACTAGTAGTTCCTTGAAAAAAAGTATGAATAGGATCATTTTTAGGAAATTTAATGTAGTTAAATTTTGTTCTGGGATACGTTTTCATTGTACCCCATTGTTTTATAATTATTCAAGAAAAACAGTTAAAAAGACCTTCAAATGCACCCCCACTCCCACACTCACCCTCCAATTGTCAGGATTCCTAGTATGTAGTTCATGGTATCCCTCCTACCTATGTAAAAATGTTGTAGCTGCACAAATTATTTCCCACATCTGACCTTTTTTGGTAATCATTGAATGGTCTTATTATGTCTCTAGCTTAACTGAGCACTTACAAATTGTAAAACTGATGTCTCTGAAAATTTCCCCTAAAATTTTGGGAATTTTAACAGCATAAAATAAAAAATTACATTGTTGTATTCATCAGGTCTTCAGAATACAAAACTGTTGTGCTTGTAAGAATTAAGTCTGGATCAAATTGTCAACATGATTAGTCTTAGTCTAAGATTTATGAAAGTCAATTTGCTTTCGTTACCCTCATGGGCACATTTAAATTAATAATGTTGATGGAATAGATGACTATGTTAATATTGTAATAGCCCAGCCAATAGAAATAAAAAAGGTCAAAAATCAGGAATAATTTGTTACTCAGAAATTTTAGCACTGTGGTAGGAGGGAGTGCCTTGAACAACATACTGGAAATCCTGACTGGTGATGGATGAGTGTGGAGATGGAGGTGTCTTAGAAGATCACTTTTGTATGTTTTCCTGTATAACTTGAAAACTGCGGCCTCCAGCAAAAATGTATCCCAGTATAAATTTTAACTACTTTAAATTTCGTATGAAGAGATCCTGTTCTTTTTTTCTGTAGGACTAATGGTTCACATGTAGCTAGCAGGACAATATGAAAATCTCATGTTTCATTTTTGAAGGCCAGATATAAGAGTGTGGGTTGCATAAAATGACATTGATAGGGGCAACTGAATCACTCTGTATATGATTTAAACTTTCTACTGGACTGGCAGGGATTCCCTACAGACAGCTTGTAGAAGACTTTTGCACAAGGTTATATAGCTCTACTCTGAACCCTAGCGAAGGCAGAGTCTTCGTGAATAATATTTTTGAGTGGTGTGTTGCGTATTTCTAAACTGCAGTTAATCTGAAATTCATTTAAATAGCTAGTAAAGGGTACATGTATAGAAAGTCAATGCAATAATTCTCAGATTTATGAAGAGACTTCTGCAATATGTGCAGCTATTATCTTTGCACAATATTTTTAATTCTTGATTTGGCAAAATGGTACTTTATTGACTACATCACCAAAGTAAATGTTCTGCAGACCAACAAGAAGTTGAAATATGCACAACAAAGTAACATTTTTTTTCAGCAGGACAGTACAGTGAATAATACTTCATGGTGTAAATGAAACTAAACTGATTTAGAAAAGAAAAGCTATGAAAATTCACTAAGTGCCATACTTTTTGGATTGCAAAGTGATAGCTTCTATGGTGTTTTATTTTGATTACATGTAATATGAGGGATTCTTGTGTCAGTATAGTGATATGATGCTGTTTCAGAATAAAAGTGTACTGTACTATGTCTGTTTATCTCAATGATACAGGTTTGAATTATACAGTACTTTGGCTTGAGAACAAGATGCAAATGAAAAAAAGAATAAATTATTTACAATAACTGAACCAGAAAGTTATTTGGAACCCATTTAACATATTGTACCATGAAAAAATTTGTTAACTTGTTTTTTGCAGACTGATAAATCAATTTTTGAACTTACTTTTGCAAACTGAACTGCCAGTCCAGCTTGTCCATAACTGTAATAGTATTTTATAGCCTTCTCGCCATTTTCTATTTCTTCATAACCTTGATCTCCTGCAAACAAAATAGGAAATCTCCATAAACAATTTATTGTGTGTTCATTTAAGCTAATTACTAAGTAATTCAGTAATTGGGTCAGAAAATATTGATATAATTAAGTTTTGATAGATTCCTTTAATTGAGGTTTTAACTAAGAAAACCAAATAATGGTTTGCTGTTACTTTAGCAGTGCTATAAAAATTGCCCTAGTGATTTCTTATCAGATAACATATGTTATATACGGTAATAGATATTTTCATTTTTTTTTTTTTTTAATATGCTGGAGGTCTCGGCGAAATGTGTGAAGAAATATGATACCAGGGGACATATTTTCAGTGTTCAAACTTGTGGTGACGCTGTCATTTCATCAACAGCAGATGAAGTGTTCATGATATTCTTAATACTAATCATTGACTCTTTGTGATAGTTGTTTGAGTGTGTTATTAATCTTATTTAATACATTCCATATTTCTGAAGCTCATCCTTTGCTATTAAGTGAGGGCAAATCAAAAGTACCATAGGTTCTCTGCTTAGCACTTAGAAGCATAGGATAAATCTGTTAGCTGAAGCATCTTTCATACACTGTGCTAAAGTGCATAGCTTAAAAGTAATGTCAGTGCAACAGCAGGTACAAGATTTTTGAGAGATAATTGGAGGTACACATCAATTTATTTGCATTTTAAAGGTAAAAACAGAACCTCTTAACATACACAGAACAATGATATGTCTCTGTAGGGAGCAGAACTAACAGAGTGAAATTTACAGAGCATTAAATGATTGGGAGAAAACAGAAGGTGGTGTGGTGCTTTATTGAGATGAAGCGCCCTGGTGTAAATCGAGTCGAAAATATACACATAAACAGGAGAGTGATTTTGAGGTAAAGGTAATAAAAGTGTTGAGTCATTAACAGGCATGTGAACAAGACTAAAAACTTCACCAGCTGTACCTGTAAATATCTCAACACTTTTACTATATGGCGGGTTGTTATATTTACTCCTTAATTATTTGCATTCTGCCATAACCTTCCACACCATATTTGTAAATAGTATAAGTTGAAGGTAACTTCATTTTTTTCACAAGGCTTTGCTTGGACCTATCTCCAAGTTTGTATTATGAAGTTTTGTTCTGAACAGTAAACATAAGACTATGGGAAATAGTCAAATTATTGATAAATGTTATAAGCTATTTTATTGACAACAATTCCATACATGCATATAGGTGTATAACAAAAGTAAGTGGTGCCAGCACATGGATAAATTAACCAAAAGCTCACTTCTGCCTGCTTTGCACTTAGAAATCTCTCTAACTGCATTGAATTGAGGATGAGATTGCTAGTATAAATTGCACACTTTCAATTTATGGCACATTCTTCTGGGGCAGTGATTCTAATGTCAAAAGGTAATACTTATCGAAAAGTACCCAGTAAGAATACTGCATAAAGTAATGAACCAAACACCTTGCAGAAACCTCTCCAGCGATATTAGGATTCTTACACTTACATGCCGAAACACTTATTCCATAACTTTATTTGTAGTTATTAATAAGAATGAAACCTTTATGAACTGAGAAATTTACAACCATTATTTGACAAGTAAACATAGCTTCCATATACATTATGCTTCTCCATTTATGGTTCAGAAAAGTGTTATACTTTCTGCTGAAAAGGTCTAACAAGTTGTTGGCAGACATCAGGCAGGGAGTTGGACATACGCAAATATTCAAAACTAATGTAATCAAGAACTTTATTAACCATTCCTTCTACAATTTATTGGAATGTCAGAGATGTAAATTCTAGCTAACAATAATATTCACATTACCCAGATATTAACCTGACTAAACAGGATGAGTCAGGTATGGAACATCTGCTGCACTCATGTTAGAATTTCAGCAGAGATATCTGAAAAGGCTGTTGTAATATGTCACTGCATATCACTGGATGTAGTTGGTATGTCCTTGTAGACAAAACCTTTCAGCTTCCCCCTCAGAAAAAAGTCTACAGGTGTAAAATGCAGGAAACAGACTGGTCAAGGTACAGGTCGTCTGCATCCTATCCAATGATTTGGAGACAATTTGTGAAGACATGCTGTAGTACTTTGTGCACTATGAGCCAGACAGCCACTACATTGGTATCACAGGTTTCTCCTAGCCTGCCGAGCGACGTCTTCTAGTACCCATGGAAGACTGTCTGCTAAGAGGCTACTGATGTATAATTCTTGCATCCATTCAGTGTTCTATGAAAATGGGCCTATGAGCTGATGTTTCACTATCCCACACTATATGTTTGCACTCCATGGACTCTGAAATTCTGCTAGAAAAAGTCAATGGAGATTGTCAACAGACCAATAATGCATGTTTTGGTGGTTTACCTGGCCATGATTGGTAAAACTGGCTTCATTACTAAACATGATACATGACTGATCTGGAGAAGTCTTAATGCCCATGAACAGAAGTTAACATGATTGTCATAATAGTTTCCATGTAGCTTTTATTGAAGAGAGGTATGATAGGGATGGAACCTATGTCAATGGAGAATGCCTGACTCATGCCACTTTCTCATGCAATTATGCAAGAGCTAAAGTGTGGATCAACTGCAACAGCAGCAAGAATATTACTGTCTCTGTCTTCTGTTGTCACTTCTTTCCTTCTGTTACACTGTCTAGGCGTTACAATACTTTCCACATAACTGATTGAACATGTTGATAAATAATTGCCAAGATGGTTGATGTCTATTGGGATATCTTGTACCATACGCCACACCTGAATGCACTGCATTCTTTCTACACTCTCCATACACCATGAACATGTTGGGTTTTTCTGCATTGGTCAGTCCTGTCATCCACTCACAACCTTAGGCTTGGACTGTCACACACTAACTGACTAGCAAGCTGCAATGCACTCAGGGAACACACAAGCACACTGTAAGCAAACATAACAACATCTTATGATGACACAAACACATGTAGGTATGGAAACTTTTCAAAATATGGTACCTCATAAATGACTTGCACTAGAATCTTGCACAAACACCACAGACATTCCAATTTACCCAACTTCTAGTCTGTTAATGTCAATAGGCACTGTTCCCTTTAAAAAAGTGTATGTTTGCACAAAAAATACTCTTTCTGAGCATTATTACAATCTCTTCACTGGATAACAATATGAGTCCCTCACTAGCAATCCATTCCTTGAAAACAGTACGTCAATACCATTTTCCATTTTCACAATATTTGTGGTGCAGGTTTTAAGTGATGTACACTGTATATAGAGAACTGACAGTACTCTGTGTAAAGTCAGACACATGCTTAGTCTGAAATACTCCTTAAAAACAGTGGCTCGGTAATGTAAGTGGATGAACAGTGGGATTTAGAAAGTAATTACTTTTATACTATTATATGAGAGTAAATTTATATGGTCTAGAACTCATATACTACTTTCAGTTATTGTTCTTTTATGTCCATTTTAATAATTCTCTTTTATTCCCTATGATAGTAGCTTCTGATATCCTTATGTTATTCTGCAACATGGAATTTAAAAAAAAATGTGTTTGGAATGGGAATACCCCAGACCACCAAATCTAAACAGTGTAGGAGATCTGCATGTGGCAGCAGGTCAAGATGACATCTGTCTTTTGTGATACTCATAAATGACCCTAAAAACTGGGGCACAGCAGGAGATATTAGTTATTATTAAAAAGCCATTCAGTAAAGATGACATTAAAGCAGGTAAACCTGGGTGTCACATTCTGCATAATACAAAAGAATAACTGTCCCTATGATAATGTCAGTTTGACTGTCACCTGCAGTGCACTCTGAGATACCTTTGCCCATCATCAAACATAAATTCTTGAAATCATGCTACTAGTCTAAATTACTTCATTTCTTCAATGAAATGGAAAACTCACTATAGATTGAATTTCAAAAATATTCAGTACATACGTTGAAAAATAGAGTTATTTCATCGAAACATAAGAATCTTCTTCAAACCATGTTTGTTTGTTAACTTCTAACAATTAATCTAAACTTTGTCCATACATACACAGCCAGCCGAAGTGGCCGTGCGGTTAAAGGCGCTGCAGTCTGGAACCGCAAGACCGCTACGGTCGCAGGTTCGAATCCTACCTCGGGCATGGATGTTTGTGATGTCCTTAGGTTCGTTAGGTTTAACTAGTTCTAAGTTCTAGGGGACTAATGACCTCAGAAGTTGAGTTCCATAGTGCTCAGAGCCATACATACACACACACACGGTTAATTGTGCACATGCATCCACAAATATATGTGGGTTCTTAAATACATGTCATACAAACCATTGTAAATAGAGAACAAAAATGCATCTTGCTGTAAAATAAAGAAAATTATTAAAGAGAAAAATTGCTGAGATGGATAAGTCATATAAACAGAATTGGAAATCATCAGTAAGACTACAGAAACTTACTTCTCTGAATAAGTGGCATTATTTTCTGGACCTTTGAATCTGCTTGCTGTGTGTCTTTTAGAAAATAACAAATTCCATTGATGAGGTAGTAACCTGTATAGAACTGATTTATCCATCGGCTTCCACAAGCCTGTAAACAAAACAATAATTGCTATGTCTAAAACTGCATAATAGTATAAAATCTCTTAAAAATTAGGCTTTTGTCATTTAGATCACAATATTTTATTTAGTAATATTGCGTACATCATATTTAATTGCTTAATTTGTATAAGTCTTAACAAAATTTTATCTGTAGGGCTTTTTTATCAACTAACATCTGTAACTGAAACTGTGCTGTGTAGTTTCAGTTTGTATCATTACAAATGACTAATATTTATCAAAAAGCAGCATAGCACATATTTGGTGTGCAACCTATCCAAACAGCAGCACACATTAGCATGCAGTTTCTGGGATTCAGGGAGATATGTCATCCCAGGACTGAGACCAACCAAAGATTAATAACAGAAGTTGGTGTCCCACATCCAGCTAGCTGAATTCTGAGCTGATACCTATGACCCTCCTCAGTTACATGATTCACATACATATGGAAAACATTCACACACTTTCACATGGGATAACACTAGGCATAGGATAACATGAGATGCAGACATACTGGTTACATAATTTCTGGGGAAGGGGAGGGGGATGAGTAGTGGTGGCAACAGGAAGTCCACCCTCCACCACTCACACTGCCAAATCCAGTATTAACACGCAGAACCTGTGAAGGTTTGGGGTAAAGATCAGGAAAAAGAAGAAGAAATATTTAACACTTGGTAGCATACTGCATTTTGTCAAGGTTCGAAATTGTTGCTCTCTTACTGGAGTGAAAATGATTGGTGAAATTGCTGACATTTTACTTCCCACGTAATTGAAAATAATTTTGGATTTTAGTGACACAGTAGTGTCATCTGAACATGGAGAATTATGTGTAATAGATTTTTTATCATAAACCAAACAATTCAGTTAATTTTGCAAATAGTCTTTGCGGTTCTTCATAGCACATTTACATTTTGTGAGCAATATAGCACATACCACAATGCCTGGTCCATTCTGTTGGACATCAAGGGAACCACCAAGCCACATATCGTCTTTGTGATGCTTGACATCAAATCCATCACCCAATCTCTGCTCCACATTTCCTGTTAAAAAATTAGACAAGGATGGTTATAGGGATTAATACTCTTAGCTGGAGTGTTGTGTTTTATCATACCACTTGATACATATGTAATATACAACAGTATAATACTCTTCATAATTCAGGTTCTGTTTGTGATTACTATATAAGAAAAGTAACATTTTTTATGTAGGTATCAATATTTATATCTATTTTTTAAGTAGTATTTTAAGAATGGTATCGTGCAATCACTACTGAATAGAATCACAAGATAAATATGCAAATACTTCAAATTATATACTAAATATTTTGGTTTAGTTTATCTTCAGAAAACAGATCTTTTTTTTCCAATGTCTCTGATCACTACATAATGTATTTCCTCAGGTGAATCCAAAGGTATTCTTCAATGTTACTCTTTCTTTACAGTTCCATTCACCAGTAATATGTACAGTTTGTAAAATATAGTATGTGCAGAGCATGATGTAACTAAATTAATGAAGTAACTCACCTGTAGGATCAAGTGAGAGGCGTATGCAATCCTTGCTGCCTAGGACTGCACATTGATAGACTACACCTGGCTGGTGGATGCTTGCATGAGCTGGATACGTTGAATTGGCTCTGGGTGCACCAACTACAACCCTGAAAAGATATATATTTATTCATTTCATGTGGATAAGAACCTACAGACGAGTCAGCCTTTAGAAAGTGTATAGTACATGCATAAATTGGTTAAATGTACTGTGTGCTCTGTTACGTGCTAGGCAATGAAGGGATATGAAAAATAAGGAGAAAATGTGATGTAAAAAGATAGTTGCTCATTAAGTAAAGGGAGCAGGACATGTTTTATCAATGAGCAATTGAATTAGAAAAATATCATTGGTAATGTGTAGCAACAATCTTGTGTTAATAGCACCAACTTGTCACACCACGGAGCCAGTGTGCAGTCATGCTTATCCATGATTACTCAGTGACAATCCTCAGCTCAACAGAGACCTGTCCGAGCAACATAAAAGGGGTACATACCTCTTCACAGCATCCCAAACATATTCAGTTGCAATGATAAAACATGTATGATATGGTCTGTTAAGAATTAACCTGTCCACTCTGATTTGTTTTGAAAGCTATAGTGACACCACTATGGTCACACTTCGTCTTACTAAGCAAGCAGACTCACAGCCCTATATGCATGATGGACAAATGAAAGCATATTATCTATATCTATACTCTGAAAATCATTATGAAATGCATGTACGTGTATCATTTTACTGTGTGGAGTGAGGGCAGACATAACACTTAAACACATCGTGGCTGACATCTCTGCCTCCATACATGGCACTCTCTCTCAAACATGACAATTCCCACTAGGGTAACTGTCCATGCTGAAATGCCAGTATTACACTCCACTGGTCTGAGGAACATGTTGATGAATTTAAGTTGTTAACCTAGTGCCCACATTATTAGGATATTAACACTACTGCAAGCATTTATAATGTGATCAGACACAGTATTCAATAAATATTGTCCTTGGCTAGAAATGACTGGTTCAAATATTGGTAGTGGAAGAAATTTTGATAACCAATATATGTCCAGTGGGAATGTACAGTTTTTAATCACCAGTCTGAGAGTCAACATCGTAAGTCTTGAATCCCTCCACAGTTTCATGAAGGCTGAGGGTAGCAGACTCCTGTTAATTCTAACTGACCCACCTCCATAGCCAGAGCCTCTAACACACATATGTGCACAGTGCCACTCACTTCAAAGGTAAGCCAGTTTGAATCCTGGTGGTGGTTGAAATTTTTACTGCCAGTATTTGGCAGGCATTGGGAGGACGTCTGGTGGTGTAAGGTGTCTAATAATCAGTCGTGTAAAGACTAGATTAAATTTCAAATCTCTCCAATGTGTCTCATGAAGTGAGGACATGTTCACCATTGATGATGATCTGTCCATTGGCTGCCCCCTTGGTGCTATTTGAGAGGAACAGGCTATGTGCTGGCACCAAACCTCCCCCTTCTCTCATCATCGTCATTCAACACAAACATAACACTATGCTTTACACACATCCATTACAACCACCTATATTCTACAAGTATATGTACAACACACCACTCTTTCTTATGACAGGCATCTGTGGGGTATCCCGGTCAACAATGGCATACAGAATTTAGTTTTACTGACTAGTAGGATTTGATGGACTCTTTGGTACTACTCTGTTAATAGCTTACTTTCTAATATCAGATGCCATCCACTTCCTTCTCCCTCATTGTCATCAGCAACACAAAAATTTCCCTACCTGCTAGATCGCTCACATAATCCACTAAAGGTCACTCTCTGATACAGTCAAAACTAAGCAGGATGAAAGAAGGGTGAAAATAAAGAACACCTTTTTGGGTTAGGTGCCAACACTAAATAGTTTCTGAAAAATAATGGTCAAAGCTTTGACATGACTTCATCTGTCCTCTGGCATGGCACATAACCGATTGAGGTGGTAGTGAAGTAGCTAACAGCAGAGCTTCGCAGTCTTGTATCCCACATTCATATCCAATGTTATATTGTTGTTTTTCTCTCTCTTTTGTTGTCATGAAAGAATGTGACATCATTATGTTTTGTGACATCTTGAAATACAATGGAATTATTGACAAAAGAGGTAAGCATTTCAATTCTTATTAAAATCAGTTTTTATCATCACAACTCACTCAGATTAACACTTTCCAGGAAACTGTTACCAATGTTTCTTTTTTTTGTCTCCAATACGTCAGTGGGAAATTTAGTCCATGACTCCAACAAGATGTAAACCAATTAGTGAAATGGCAACAGAATGTGTACCTGCAACACCACAACATCAGGAGAGCACCTATCATCGGTTTAGGACTAAGTTTGTGACCTTACACAAAAATGCAGCCTTATTTCTATATTATTGACATCTGGGTGGGCAAAGCAATCACTCCTTATGCAACTGGCTGATTGTTAATGAAATGGGAATATTGATGTTTTTAGTAAAAGTAATTCTGTCAAAGTGTATGCCTTTATGTTAATTGTAAAACATATGCTTTTACTGACAGGTGAAGATTGACATTCACTGATTCCAGTAGAGACTTATTTTCATCACACAGTGAAGGGAAACCACAAGTATAAGTGATGCAAATTAAAATACAGGGTTTGGTCCATAATCAATTGCAGGCTCCAGCTTCTAAGCAAATGATTTGATACACTTGATTTGCCACAAAATGACTGCCAAATTAAGGGTATTTAGCTATGTTAACAAGGATGCTTCCCTAATGGTATCCATACTAATAAATATGACTGTGGCATATGTGCCTTCCCACATTGCTTGTGTTGCTCCAAATTTTTATATGTTGAATGTTCTTGTGATAGATATGGCCATGGAGGGCACATGATTCTGTTGAAGAATGAAAGCAAAAATGAGAGCAGAACACGAAATGCTACAGGTCAATTTTCAGTTATCATTAATTATGTAAAATTTGCAATAATAAAATCTATTTTTAATATGATATGAAATTCTCATTTCTTTTATCAATGATTCCATTGTATGAGCATTTCACAGTGTCACCAAAAATATTTATGTACATACTTCTGTGATGACAAAAGAGGGAAAAAGGATAAAAGACTGGATTTGAACACGGTGTGCAAAAGTTTAATTCTGTGGTCTAGTAATTATGCTACCAACTCACTTCAAGGCACAATGTGAGAGAGGACTAATCAAGTGGCGTCTAAACTTTGACTGCCTTTTCTCGAAAACTACTGCATGTTGGCACCGAAGCTAAATAAGTGTCCCTTTATTTTCAACCTTCTTTCATCCCACCATGTGACCTACAATGGGCTTCCTTTCTAGACAGGTATACATTGATGAGCCACATTATTATGACCAGTGTCCACTGTAAGTCTAAATGCCACCTGGTGGCATTGTAGTCGCATGACACAGTGAGGAAAGTATAGAAGCATAACATGGATGAATCAGGAATCATCCATGCAGTGATACAGCCCACAGTTAGGTAATCCAGGGACATAAACAACTTCGACAAGGAAAGTCTGTTATGGCTTTGTGCCTGGGAACAAGCATCTCAAAAACAGTGAAGCTGGTCAGCTGTTTGCGAGCTGCTATCCTGAACATCTATAGAAAGTACTTGAACATTGGTGAAACGATGAGTAGGCAACAAGGTGTTGGACATACACATCTCAACACAGAGTGTGGAGGTCAGAGGCTTGCCCGCTCTGTAAAGCAGGATATGTGGTAATCTGTGGCAGATATGATGATGGAGTACAACACTGGTACAGGTATACTGTATGAGTTTCAGAGCACACTGTCATTGCACATTCCTGAATGTGGGGCTCCACAGTAGATGAAACCAATGTGTTCTCGTGTTGACTCAATGAGATCATCAATAACAATTGAAATGGGCGTGGGATCATTGAGTCTGGACTATGACTCAATAGCGGCACGTGAACCTGGTCAGATTGACTATGTTTCTTGTTACATCAAATCCGTGGTGCCCAGATATAGGATCATCCTGGTAAATGGCTGCTGGAAACATGCACCACGTCACAGACGAGGGCCAGTGTGGCCATTGTTGTGCTAGGGGGGTCAGTCACCTTTGCTCCCATGGTACCTGTGGTCGTGATCGAAGGTCCAATGATGACAGTGGACCACGTGAACATTGTTGTGGGACACCTGCATCCCATCATGCTCGACATCTTCCCCAATGGTGACGCCAACTATCCATTTCACAACGTCCTAAAGTGCTTTGAAGATCATGGTAGTGAGCCCATGTTGACATGTTGGCCACCAGATTATCGTGGAATGAATCTGATGGAACATACATGGAACAAACCTGGAGCCAGCTCCGCGCCCACAAACTATCAACCATTAATTTACGTAAATTGCGTTACTTAAGCATGGAGGTCTGGTGTCACTTACCTCTGGAAACCTATTAAGGATTTTTCGATCCATGCCACGCAGAATCGGTAGCGTACCGGTATTGTGTTCTAAAGGTGGACTGGCATGCTATTATGCAGGTGCTCGATAAGTTTTAGCTCACTGGTGTTAAGTTGCACTACTATTTGTCAATAGGATAAGTTTTAACAGTCCGATTTACGCCAGTAAAATATTTTCATTGAATGATTTTGGATTTGTAGAAAGTTCGTTTTTGTGTGTCAGTGTGTAAGGGGAAAAATGTGGAAGACATTGCAATTCCTTGGTCGTGTCTTTACGTTGTTATGTAACTACAGTTGCAGATTCCCTGTTGGCCCTTTGCTACTGATTTCTGATAAATATAGCCTTCGATCAGAAATTGGTAGCTAAGGTAGAATATTCAAAATTTCTAGGTGTATGCATTGGTAAGGGGCTGAACTGGAAAAAACACACTGAAGATATGCTGAAACGTTTGAGTTCAGCTTCTTATGCTATTGGGGTCATTGCAAATTTTGGCGATATACATCTCAGTAAATTAGGTTACCACGCCTATTTTCATTCTCTGCTTTCGTATGGCATCATATTCTGGGGTAACTCATCATTGAGTAAAAGAGTGTTCATTGCACAAAAGCGTGTAATCAGAATAATTGCTGGAACTCATCCAAGATCATCCTGCAGACACTTATTTAAAGGGCTAGAAATCTTCACTGTAGCCTCACAATATATATATATTCACTTATGAAATTTGTTATTAACAATCCGAACGAATTCAAAAGTAATAGCAATGTACATGGCTACAACACTAGGAGAAAGGATGATCTTCACTGCACAAGGTTAAATCTAACTTTGGCTCAGAAGGGGGTAAATTATGCTGCCTAAAAGTCTTTTGTCATTTACCTAACAGCATCAAAAGTCTGACAGATAGCCATACACCATTTAAAAGGAAACTAAAAGAATTTCTTAATGGCAACTCCTTCTACTCATTAGATGAATTTTTGGACATATACTAAGTGGGTAATTCCCCCAACCCCCACAAAAAAAAGAATTAAAAATATTAAGTGTCGTGTAATGTTTTGTGTAATGTAATATCTTGTATATAGACACCTTTTATTAACCTGCCACGTTCCACATCATTACGAAGTAATCTAATTTAAGTACCAAGTAATCCTCCTATAGTGGTGTCCGGCTGTAAGTTATATCGGGGTGCAGTGCGTGGGAAAACTGACCACAGTAGGCATCCTGAGACCGAAGTCAGCGATGCTTGCTGACGTGTTTGCAAAAAAAACAGGATGTGGCAGCGACACAGGAAAGACACCGACTGCTGCCGCTGGGCTTCAAATGGTGAGCGTGTCCGACCGCAGAAGTTTATCGAGGAGGGGGGTGAGGGGAGGAAGCGAGACCTTAAAATTGCCACGGAATAGTAAGTTATACAGAAATTACTAAAGCCTTAACATTGACCATTGTGAATAACACAAGTGATACAAATGGCAAAACGACAGGTCTGCCGCTGGTTAGGTTAGGTTAGGTTATCACGAGAAATCACTTATAGAAGTTTATGAGGATCCTGTAATAAAAATGGAAATGTCGTGTGGCTAGGGCCTCCCGTCGGGTAGACCGTTCGCCTGGTGCAGGTCTTTCGATTTGACGCCACTTCGGCGACCTGCGCGTCGATGGGGATGAAATGATGATGATTAGGACAACACAACACCCAGTCCCTGAGCGGAGAAAATTTCCGACCCAGCCGGGAATCGAACCCGGGCCCTTAGGATTGACAGTCTGTCACGCTGACCACTCAGCTACCGGGGCGGACAGGATCCTGTAATGACTAAAGCTCTGTACTCCAAATTTCAGTGGGAGGGTGGGATTTATTCTCGCGACTTCGTATACCGAAACTACACTTCTCGATCCGCATCGGAGTACTACGGGGTTTTGATTGTAGTAAAAGTCTCATTACGTACGAAGCTAGCCAGACGAAAGTCGACATACGGTGCTACCTCCAATAGAGACCATACTGCACTTTGGGCTCGGCGTATCATCGTACGGAGCTCAGATCGCTAACGAGAGGAGTATGATTCCATTACACTTTCTGAGAAGACTCACCACAGATTTCTGTAACTACGAGAGATTAATGACACTCCGAAAATCAGGTTTTCATAATTTTTGTATACAGCATTCACGTAATTAAGCGTAAGAATTAGTAATCCGCCGGTTTAATGCAAATCTGCCATCCACACACATTGTACTGTTTCACGTTCGGGTCACTGTGTTTCGTCTCCACAGATTTGTATGTTTTCTATGTCCAACATATTACTCTCTCATCAGCCTCGTTGCAAAACCAGCCTAGCATTCATTAAGATGAAAATGAGAAGAACGCAAGACACTGATGGCAAAGACGCCAATCTTTTTCAGTTGATCTGTCATGCAACTGACGTCCAGCATCGAATTGTTATATGGTGTGGTTAAAGCTATAACAGATATGATAACAATCGGAAGAGTGTGACATTAGACATTTTGTCAAGTAAATGCTGCGAGTTAACTAAAATGTCGAAGCCAACACTTCACCAGACAGCGTCCTCGACATTTCAACAAAAGAAATGTGCACTAATCGTAACAACCGATAGAAGAAGTTGCGGCAACAGTGAACCGTATGGATACTCGTTTATTTCTCGTTGCGTAGCTGCACTGGCTACTGTAGAACATAATACCTGCTAATGCAGTGCACCCCAGAAAACCACTAAACGCTCTACTCCAGATTTTGACGAAATATGTCCACGTACATTCTGTTTTTAGAGATTAATTTCATCCATTTTTGCTGAATGAGAGGCCGTGCTTGCACGTAGTTTTCAGGCTTTACTTGTCAGCTTCAAAGATAATGTTCGGTAATACTAACCACGTTTTTAAACACACGACGAGTTTAGGGAGAGCATCCTCTCATCACAAGAAAAATAGACGGATTTCTCTGCCACGCTTCCAAAAGAAATTATTTACGCTATAGATGAGATATCGCGATTGTGTCACGTTATTTGTCAGCTTCAACCGTGCCGGACTAAATAGGGGGAGGCTCGCCACGGTCCTCTCACCCTGTGGGGGTTCCGAATCTCGAGGACCTCAGGATTTGGCCCCCGTACCCAATCCCCCACGACGATATCATTTTTAATCAAATCTCTAACAAGGTCAAAACATGTTCAGCAAATAAGAGACAGCACGTGCGCAAAATATAAAACATAGGTACCTAATTACCTTTTATTATGGTTTGTCAGTTGTCAATGGGTGTGTTCAGAATTTCTGTAAAACGTTGCATGAAGCTTAAAAGCTGTAAAATGGTAACCAGTTGCCTGCTAGACGCAATTATTTTACGTGAAACGTTCTTTGACACCTAAGCCATCCACACAAGTGTACTATAAGTAGAATTCAAAAATATGTGCATAAGTGCAGTGAAAAGCTTACCAGTGATATATTTTTTTTTTAAAACTAAAGTATTACAGTCTAAAAATTACTTTTTCATAGGTTATACTGTTTATTTTATGAATATGAAAATTCAACTAGATCAACTGCATGATACGTCAAGAAATAATCAACAGCTGCTGGAAAATGAAGGGCTGCATATTGCGTTGTGCAGGGCTTCAGGTTATAATATCGTCCCGTCAGTGTCACTTGTATTTGGAGAGTACAACGAAAAATTCGAGAAATCAATCCAAAAGCTCAGTTCAGTCCCGGTGCTAATCATTCATTCATTCCTTAAATCTTTGTGGAGTTCATACATTCACATGTGTTCCCTCTAGCGTCACCTGTTTATAACTGTAGATAAGTTACATTCATTCATCTCGTATTTTACATATAGATGTGAATTACTCGTAGTGAAAACAGGAGAAAGTCTGAAACGATTGTCTGCTACTGGCTACAGGGCTCATTACAGTGTGAAGAAAATGTGGGAACAATTGTGAGCACTTTGGATCATATGCGAGATTCATGCAAGCTTACTCCTTCCAGCTTCCAGCTATATATGTTTTCACGTTTTTGAACTGTATTAACTTTCGGCACTCGGTACTGGAGGAGGTGAAACAATTCTAAAATATCTACAATCCCCAAAATGACTTTAGATTAAGGACTCGGCAAATTAAAAACTCTGAATGAGGTTTCAGCGACAGAACGGCCCACAATTATGGACAATGCTGTTACTTTCGGCCCTAAAAAATATGGACATCAACAATCCACGACGATGAAAAGTAAATAAAACAAAGTCTCATGACGCTGGATCATTGATTCAGGAAGAAGTTTGTTGATCAATGTTTGAATGCATAGATCGATTTATACAAGACTTGCCAAAATGATACATGGCCCTGAAAAAATCACCATAATTTTCCATACCGTTGAAATAAAATTTATGCTTGAAGCTTCTGATGAGGCTCTGGCTGTATCACTGGAGAATCTGGTAGAATTTTACGATGAGTTTGGTAAGGAGCAGAAACTGCCAGAAATAAGAAGGTATCATAAGCTCCCGTGCAGCCGATAAGTGTAGGTATTTAAGTGTGGATGATCATGTTGCTGCTAGATGGACAGTCCAAGATATCCTTCAATTTGTGATTGAACTGGACTTCAGGGAATCATTACCCCGTACATCACTCATAATTAAATACTTCTGGATCATATGTGTGTCAGTTACATCATGCAAGACAAGTTCTTCTAAACTGAAACTAACAAAAAACTATCTTCGCTCTACGATGAATCAAAAAGGCATAGCCTATCTGTCCATTTCATCAATTGAAAGAAAACTTTCAAATCAAACAGATTTCAACGACCCTATTGAGGATTTCAGTAAAATAAAGCCACGAAAACATATACTGTAATAATATCAATAACAATAACTATCTCGTACTAAAGCTACGGAACTAACTAATATTATAATTGTACAAACTTAGTTTCCAGACGCATAAAATAGAAGGTAGTTTTCTTATTCTATTCTTTGTTATTTCTTTGCACTCTACCTAATGGTTGCTGTGCTAAAACTTGATTCGTATCGTAAGCTTCTCATCTATATCTCTAAGTGTGTGTAACGCAGTTACCAAAGCGCAGAGTACACACGTTATAATAACTTGATTTCGAACAGATCCATTTCTAAGCAGACTGAGCCCCGTTTAATTTCGCCAGCCTGGTTCTCCAACGGGCTTAGTTTAGCACTAGGTGCAACCACAATGTTCACTACTGCTAATTACATTGCAAAAGGAATGAAACAATTCTTTTGGAAGGTAAGGCAATGAGGTCTATCTAAGGCATCTCCCTGCGACTGGGACGCATAATCGCTTGGAACACGTCGTGTGTACAATCATGTAATTAGCATTATTGAACATGGTGGTTACAGCTGACAAGTATCTTTCACAAAGCTTACAGGTTGTTTGAAAGTGGAAAGTTTTCTGAGAAAAGCGTTACATTAGTGGACACCAGAACCACCACATCAGTATGCAGAAATTTGTATAAACCAGATGAGGATTGCGCACCACATCAATACAACATGTATTCTGTCTTGCAGCCAAATACAGTTTCTGCCAACAAGTCAGCCTGTGACACTCTTCGGCTGTAAATCCGCTCCTGAGATCAACTTGAGCAAGCACACAAGTGATATTCCACCATAAACAAAGATATCGATTGATCTGCAGCGGATACTAATTTGAGTTCCGGCAGCAAGCATCTCTGAAATCATCGCTCGTTGGAGCAGAAGAGCAGAATCGTCAACAACGCTGGACACCTTGTGTTAGTCAGACAATGGAATTGTCTGAAACAAAATGATAATAGATTTTTCCGCCTTACTCTGCCCAAGTATGTCAGCGAGGTTTTCGCAGAGAAACAGTTTAGCAAACAGAAAACGGTGCTTCCCCGACAACTGGCTTGCAGCGACCTTGCGCCACACGTTTACTCCAGCCGGTTTCTGGGAATCAGACAGGCGAAGCGCGCACGCCAGACACGCCACAAGATTCTGAGTAGCTCTGTTGCCCTTCAGGCGAACTCGGGAACGGCGGTATGCGAAAATGGCGCTACGTGATTCACCTGAAGAGAGAATAATTTCAGTATTCCACAACGTCTGGAGGCGAGTAGGACGCGACATCCAAATTCAGCGCTTATGATGCAGTCACGCCCTCCTGTTCAATGGCATTACACCGCGCGAACAACAACAATTTCATTGGTATTAAAGTCGACCATTAGGCGCAAGCAATTAGTGACCGACAGAAAATTTATATCCGCATTAGCTCCGTCTGACTTACTTTTTATTTCTCGTTCTTAAGTGACTGAATGGATGCACAAATTGTCCGCTATGCAAAACTATGACCGAAAGCTTCTAAATTTGTTGTCAATGTTTTTAGGGCACAGAGATGGTGTTGATACCATCAAAAATTTATTTCCGTTATGTTGGTACAAGGCGCAGTAAAGCATGTTAAATATCAACTTTTTCTACTTGGTTCTGGTTGTCTGGCCTTCTAAAAAACCGCACAAGTGTGAGTAGGAATCGCGCTCTGAGACTTCTGCAGAAACTTAATTACGTATATAGATAGTTAATCCATAGGTTCTGATGACTGACTTTGCGAGTATCAAGATATGTGACATCAATGGCTGTATATTTTGACTGCATTGACTTCGAAATTTAATTTTTTTTTGCACCGCCAATGGTTCGTAGACCCTAGTATTTGGCATAAATTTCTATCTGATACCTCTACCCGTTCATTAGAAATAGGGATCTTAAAGAGACGGTCACATAGAGAGGTGGTCAAGATATGGTAAAAAATATTTATTATGTCATATAATTACACGTTAACGTTTTTCAGATTTTTTTCTTTACTTCCTGCGAATTCTTTTTCTTGACAAATTTTATGGTTCAATATCAATGGTTTTGAAGAGTGAGTTCGCAAGTATCAAATTATGTTACATAAATGGCCGTATCTTTGGATTAGAGTGTTTAAATTTTTTTACACCGCTAAGGGACCGTAGACCTTAGTATTTCACACAAATTTCAGCTTAACACCTCAACTCGTTCTTGTGAAAAAGGGTTTTAACAATCGGACTGACAGATGGACAACAAAATGATCGGATAAAGTTTCCGTCTTTACCGATTGGGGTACGGAACCTTAAAAAGACGTATTGTTGGCATTGCATTAAAATACATGAACTGGTATACCACAGCGGCATAAAATGTGTTTCTGTCTTCATTTCCAACATTTTTCCGATATCCTACCAATGCTCCGAAGCCTGGTCGCTGCTTTCTCTTGAAGAAACAGTTCACGGCTTACAAGAAGAAGAAACCATAAGAAAGCTTGATGCAAGATGGGTGCCGCAGTTGCTGGAAGCTGACAAAAAAACAAAAAAAATGTGAAAGAAAATGGAATCTCAGAAGTGGACTGCATTGGTTTTACGTGGCGAAGAATGACAAACACGCTGTTACACGCGTTGTCATAATATTCTGGTTGATGGGGCTGACATGCTTTTCAGGGGAGATATCTCAGCCACAATTGGCCGCATGTCTGTATAGCCTGTATAACCTCGTCGCTGGCGCGTCAGCTGCCGGCGGTATGTGAAATGCATGGCAGACGAAGTGACCTCCACTCGTGGCGTGACGTCATAGCCGCGCTCACCGGGGCCGAGCGCTCACCTTGTGTTGTTGGCTGTAGACGCAAGTTCCGAAAGCCCGAGGCGCCAAGAATTCTGTACCTCAATGCTAAAACCACTCGCGTGAATATCTCGCTACGTTGACTAGTTACAGTGAAGGTAGTTTTACTTTTAAGGCATAAGGGCGTTCAACAGCAGTGCTGCAAATTACGTGACACTGCGATTGACAAAATGTACATCCAGGAGGGGGACTGGCACGGACCACAGTGAAGGTTTAAAATGGTTCAAATGGCTCTGAGGACTAGGGGACTTAACTTCTGAGGCCATAAGTCCCCTAGAACTTAGAACTACTTAAACCTAACTAACCTAAGGACATTACACACATCCATGCCCGAGGCAGGATTCGAACCTGCGACCGTAGCGGTCGCGCGGTTCAAGACTGTAGCGCCTAGAACCGATCGGCCACCTAGCCCGGCCCACAGTGAAGGGAGTTTTTCTTTTCACGTATAAGGTCGTACACCTGCAGCGCTTCAAATTACGTGAAATACTGCGACCTTCAACTGTGCATGAGAGGAATAGGCACGGACCCAAGGGGATGCAAGGGGTAGGCCTGGCGGTGGGGAGGGGGCAGGGGTGGATCCTCCTCCCCAAAGAATATTTTACTAAAGGCGTTTATATTTTTATGTATATCATTTACATGTTTCTTAGATAACTTTCGAAAAATACACATGAAAACAATCTAAAAATGGCAAGAAATTCTAGAAAAATTCAAGTTATGTTTAACGTTGGACCATTTTCTGTTGTAACTAGATGGCCTGTCTACATGGATGCACTTGTGGGTTGTCCGACTGCAGCGAGTATTCCAGCCACAGCATCCATCACAGGCTGAGCCTGCCTGCTGACAACAACAAATCCGACAGGGTTCGTGAGCACACAGGCAGGTTGTATATTATACTAGGGAGCCCGACAACGCTTCGTAATTTGCTAAATACGTATGGGATTTGGATGTACGTCATAATCTTCTTCTCCCCCTCCTTTCTCTGCCCATCTCATACCCCCTCCTACTCTCTCTATTTCGTCTTCCCCACTCTTTCTCTAACTGCTCCCTCCTCTGTTGCTCCATCTCCTCCCCCTCCTGTCCCTCTCTCTCTCTCTCTCTCTCTCTATCTGCAAACGAAACCATGATTGGGAACTGAAATCACTTAAAATGAATGGCTAAATTGGTTAGGATGTTTGCTATTCGGGGTAGCTTCAATAACAGCTAGTCTAACGATATAAATGCCCTGATATCGTAATCAAAACTGACTGTGAGATATTTATCACTGTATCTGGTAAAAATCTGACGCACATCGGTCGAGAAGCAACCGTCGAAATGTTTATTAGAGAGTAGTGTAAAAATTGCAAAAGTCTGAAATAAATCAGTCAAGAACTTTTCGACATTTGGTAACAGTGGTTTATATCTATATAGTAGTATCGATTATTGTTATTATTATTAAAACGTAGGTAGCTGTGGTAAGATACAACTGGCACTGTCAGGCAAACCCAGCTGGTGTGCTATTTCACAAGCACTACGAGCGCTGAGGAATGTACACGTCATATTCCGAGAACAATGGAACCTTAAAGGTTCTATCGAAGCAGTATATTTTCTTAGTCCAGTCAGCTCCATTAAAGTGCGATAATCCAGAACGAAAGGAGATAGGTAATGGACAACAGCGCGGTTCGATGTAGGCCATACGTGATTAGTTTTACTCACTAGATAATGTACCACACATCCAGGAACAGTTTCAGACGTTACAGTACTTCTACAATGAGAATAACATCTCTGTTCCTGTGATGGCAATCGACTTTGTTACCGAACGATGTAACTCTGAGGTTCTGACAATTGAATAATTTTTAGATGAAAGTAAGTTGATATCCCGTCTACTATCTGACTAAAAAGGACCATTGAGTTTTAACTCAGTAGGCCTGCAATTCGACTGTGTGCGTGTATGCAGTATCATCGTTATGCAAATGCACCTGCGAGGTGCTAAACTCGACAGACAGCTCCCATTAAGAGGTAACTTGAGCGTATGCGCCACCGAGCCAAGCTTTGGCACAAAAGTAGTGACGTGCTCCAACACTCTTCAATGTAAAGCTCACCTGAAGATGGCTGAATGGTTGCCAGCCGAAAAATCGTGGCAAGATGTCGATCTCATCTGGCTGCAATCCCAAAACCTCAATAGGCGGGAAAAACTTCAAGAATCAAGTATTTACTTCCTTAAAAAGGCATGAAACATCTTCTGCCCGTTTCCCAGCGTTTGTGGATGGTAAAAGAATAAATATAAAATAAATAAAAAATGATGTACATACAAAAAAGCCACGTGGATTTCTGCCCTCCAATATATGTCGCAAAATTCTCAGTTCTTATTGCTAAGATTTTGATTGTGATGTGCATGACATGTATCTCATGTCGTACGTCGCATGACATGCAGAAATGAATGAGGTAGGTAACGGAACTGACGTTTACTTATTATTTACCGGTAACAGCCCCGCCCCCCCCCCCCCCACCTTCCCCATAGCCTCGATTCTTCAAACAATCGAACTAACATGTACGAAACAGCTTAAAACGTCTTATTACTTTACAAAAGATTTACTGTGTTAAATACTTCACATTAGGCATGCAAAATATTTATCTTTGAAGATGATGTAGTTTTTCACGCGTCTCAAAGTTTATGACGTCATATCTCCTGAACTACACTACTGGCCATTAAAATGTTTACTTTAGACGGTGCTCCTTATATAATCAAAGCAGGAAAAGCTCTGCGAGTATTGTATCACAATTTGATTCATATGACGTGCTGTGCTCATGGAGTACATCGCCTTGCTGAAGAAGTACGTTCCACGTTTGTGAATGTAAATAAACTGATCTCATCCACAAAGAAAGTGTTTGTAAAGGCTCTTGCTCGCATCAAGACCTACAAAGAAAAACTATCAAATGTGATTTTACCTCCCGAACCAGTGGTAACTCGTTGGGGTACGTGAGTCGAAGCTGGGTTGTTATACAGTGAACATTTCGAGGCCGTTGGAGGCGTAGTAAACGGCTTCGATAGTGCAGAGGTTTTGGGAGTTTGCCAGTGCAAGGAAGCTTTTAACGATTCCGGGATTAAAGAAGACATTGCTGTGATTAGCACTCATTTTTCTCATATACCTGAAAGTATTAAAATTTGAAGTTTTACCAGAAACAGTAAGTGTCAACAAAGCATCTAAATTCAAATACTGCCCAGTTACCTCAGTTGATGTAGAACGGTCCTCTTCTGCTTATAAAGATGTTTTGAGTGATCGAAGACACAAACTTACTACCGAACATTTGGAACAGCACTTGGTCGTTTATGTTTACAACAGTAGAAACATTTAAAATAAATTGTAAATGATGCTTTAGCCCAGTAGTACTAGTTAAAAGTTAATGCTGTTCAAACAAATTCATGATTGTATGTTGTTTTTTAAATAAAATATTACGCAGGTTTTGAGCGTGCCCCTCTGGGTGGGATATATCCCGAAGTTGGTCGTTTATATATAGATTGTTTCGCTGCGACTCACTCGCATCGCATCCGCTTGTTACCGACAACAATAACAAAGAAGGAACAATTCCTGACACACGATATGCGTCTCCATTTTGCAAATTTTTAGAAAATAATCCCAGAAAGGCCCCCTTCCTAACCTCTACCAGAAAGTATTCAGAAAATGTACCGATTTTTCGCTTGGCCGGTGCTCTTCCTCGTAATTGGTATGCACAGGTTCGACTTTGAGATATAATGCAGGCAGTAACTACAATGTTTTTTTTATTATTTGATCTTGCATATTTCGACACATTTCATGCATTTTTAAGCATTTTGAGGTTCTTATGATTCATATGATCCGGTCTCTAATCATAAAAAAAATGGTTCAAATGGCTCTGAGCACTAGGGGACTTAACATCAGTCCCCTAGAACTTAGAGCTACTTAAACCTAACTAACCTAAGGACATCACATACATGCATGCCCGACGCAGGATTCGAACCTGCGACCGTAGCGGTCGCGCGGTTCCAGACTGAAGCGCCTAGAACCGCTCGGCCACACTGGTCGGCTCTCTAATCATCACACAGCCTCTCAATCCATGATGTTTGATTTCGTTAACTCCTTCCCTCAAGTTTCTTTCTCAGGCAGTGTGGAAGCACATCGATCGTCATGTTCGTTGTGTGAATCCTCCGCCACCCTCCATTAGTTGTGAGAAGACGTGTAGACAGCGTGGCTCTAGATATCAGTGTCTAGTTATCAGCACCAGAGTGAGTCACTTCCAGCTCGTCTAGATGTTGCGCGTGCTGAACGCGGCGAGTACTCTGGATACTGCCAGGTAACTCAACAACGTACTGTCAGTATGTGTACCGGGGAGGAGTGCCCACCGCAGAAACGGGGGTTCCTGGTAGCGTGTCTGGGGTCACGCCGCTGAGCGGAACGGGCTGGCCGGCATTGGCCGCCTTATCAGTGGCGCGCCGGATGCGATGCCCACCCTGCTCCTCTCTTTTTACGCGCCGACGGCCCACGCCTTATCGCAGCAAGTGAACCCGCCCTGCAGGCGTCACGTCCGCCCGCCAGCCGGCTAAACGCGCCATCCATCCGTCCGTCGCTGCAGTTGCCGCTTCTGTTGGCCGGAGGGAGAGCTTCGGTTTACACTGAGGTGACGAAAGTCATGCGGCACCTCCTAATATTTTGTCGGACCTCCTTTTGCCCGGCGTAGCGCAGCAGCTCGGTTTGGCATTGACTCAAAAAGTCATTGGAAATCCCTTGCAGATAAAGGGTGATCAAAAAGTCAGTATAAATTTGAAAACTTAATAAACCACGGAATAATGTAGACACAGAGGTAAAAATTGACACACATGCTTGGAATGACATGGGGTTTTATTAGAACCAAAAAAAAAAAAACAAATTTCACAAAATGTCCGACAGATGGCGCGTGAAAGATCTCTTGCGCCCGTCGTTTGGTGATGATCGTGTTCTCAGCCGCCACTTTCGTCATGCTTGGTCTCCCAGGTCCCCAGACCTCAGTCCGTGCGATTATTGACTTTGGAGTTACCTGAAGTCGCAAGTGTATCGTGATCGACCGACATCTCTAGGGATGCTGAAAGACAACATCCGGCGCCAATGCCTCACCATAACTCCGGACATGACTTACAGTGCTGTTCACAACATTATTCCTCGACTACAACTATTGTTGAGGAATGATGGTGGACATATTGGGCATTTCCTGTAATGAACATCATCTTTGCTTTGTCTTACTTTGTTGGCTCTGAGCACTATGGGACTTAACATCTTAGGTCATCAGTCCCCTAGAACTTACAACTACTTAAACCTAACTAACCTAAGGACACCACACACATCCAAGCCCGAGGCAGGATTCGAACCTGCGACCGTAGCAGTCACGCGGTTCCGGACTGAGCGCCTAGAACCGCGAGACCACCGCGGCCGGCTCTTACTTTGTTATGCTAATTATTGCTATTCTGATCAGATGAAGCGCCACCTATCGGAAATTTTTTGAACTTTTGCATTTGTTTGGTTCTAATAAAACCCCATGTCATTCCTAGCATGTGTGTCAATTTGTACCTCTCTATCTACATTATTCCGTGATTTATTCAGTTTTCAAAGTTATACTCACTTTTTGATCACCCAGTATATTGAGCCATGCTGCCCCAATAGTGGATCCATAACTGCGAAAGTGATGCCGGGGCAGGATTTTGTGCAGGAACTGCCCTCTCTATTATGTCCAATAATGTTGGACGGGATTCATGTCGAGTGATCTGGGTGAACAAACCTTTCGCTCGAATTTTCCAGAGAGTTCGTCAAACCAATCGCGAGCAGCTGTGGCCCAGTGACATGGTGCATTGTCATCTATAAAGATTCTCAAATGGTTCAAATTGGCTCTGAGCACTATGGGACTTAACATCTGAGGTCATCAGTCCCCTAGACTTAGGACTACTTGAACGTAACTAACCTAAGGACATCACACATTCATGCCCACCTGCGACTGTAGCAGCAGCGCGGTTCCGGTCTGAAGCGCCTAGAACCGCTCGGCCACATTGGCCGGCCTAAAGATTCTCATCCATAAAGATTCCATGGTTGTGTGGGAACATGAAGTCCACGAATGGCTGCAGATGGTCTCCAGGTAGCCGAACATAACCATTTACAGCCAATGATCGGTTTAGGTGGACCAGAGGACTCAGTCCATTCCACGTAAACACAACCCACACCATTATGGAGCCTCCACCAGCTTGCAGAGTGCCTTGTTGACAACTTGGGTCCATGGCTTAGTGTGCCGCACCCGAACCCTACCGTCGTCTCTTACCAACTGAAGTCGGGACTCATGTCACCAGGCCACAGATTTCCAGTCAAGACCCAACTGTCACGACCACGAGCTCAGGAGAGGCGCTGCAGGCGATGCCGTGCTGTTATCAAAGGCAAAGCCCATTAACGCCAAATTTCGCAGTACTGTCCCAACGGATAAAGTTCGTCTCTCACTGGTTTCTGCGGTTATTTTACGCAGTGTTGCTTGTCTGCTACCATGACAACTACACACTAACACCGCTGCTCTCAGTCGTTAACTGATGGCCGTCGGCCACTGCGTTGTCCGTGGTGAGAGGTAACGCTTCAAATGGCTCTAAGCACTGTGGGACTTAACATCTGAGGCCATCAGTCCCCTAGACTTAGAACTACTTAAACCTAACTAACCTAAGCACATCACCCACATCCATGCCCGAGGCATGATTCGAACCTCCGATCGTAGCAGCCTCGTGGTTCCGGACTGAAGCGCCTAGAACCGCTCGGCCACATCGTCTGACAGAGGTAACGCCTGATATTTGGTGTTCTCGGCACACTCTTGAGACTATAGATCTCGGAATACTGAATTCCCTAACGATTTCCGAAGTGGAATGTCCGATGCATCTAGCTCCAACTACCTCTCCGCATTCAAAGTCTGCTAATTCCCATCGTACGGCCATAATGGCGTCGGAAACCTCTTCACATGAACCACCAGAGTACAAATGACAGTTCCATCAGCGCATTGTCCTTTTATATCTTGTGTACGCGATGTTACGCAATCTGTATATGGGCATATCGCTATCACTTTTATCACCTCTGTGTAATAAGATGTCTAACAGGCATGGATACCAGCCATACATAGCGTAAAACATTTTGATATAAGTAACAACGTCAACATCTATACATCTGGGTACATATTAAGTGTTTGTGATAGCCTGCGGACGTCCTGCATTTATACAAATAGCTGTTGCCAGTGGAGAGTAGCAGTGCTAGAGTAGCTCTGTAATCAGTATCGTACATCCAATAGTTAAAATGTAATATCCGTAGTAACCACTTAAAATTATTTCATGTAGCAAAATGAGCGTCTGATAATAAAATATAAATTGACATACGGTATGCGGAAATAAAATCCATACTTCAGATCCACGTAAAAGGTATAAAGGGTAATGACAGAAAGCTCCTACCATGGCAACGTAAATAACACAACATTGTGTAAAAGTAACATGAAATATATTACTAGCAATTAAACGTATTCGTAAGTAAATAACTAAGAATACAATTATTATTTAATTATACTCATGAGAGTTGTTAACACATTCGGCGCCGAATCTCGCCAGCGCCGCCTCGCGGCCTGTCTGTAAAAAGCTTTTGTATTCCTGTGGCGGAGCTTGCGGAAGAAGACCTAGTCTCCTCACAGCCTTTGCACAATGATTTGTTATTTACGTTGGCAGGCTAGGAGTGGCGGCCAGAAGGTTTCTATCTTTAACCTTTTATGCGTTTTATGTGGGTCTGAAGTGTGGATTTCATTTCCACGTATTGTGTCAGTTCATGTTTTATTATCAGAAGCTCATTTCGCTAGTAAAATAATTTTAACTAACGGCCATGCATATTACATTTTAACTGTTGGGTGTACTATACTGATTACTGATGTACCCTAGCATTGGTGCCCTCTACTGGCTACAGTTATTTCTATAAATACAGAGCGCCCCCATGTCATCACTAGCACGTAATATGTACCTCGATGTATACTATATATATTGATCTGACGTAATTATATTCTCAACTTCACCTTCGATAAGGGTAGAAGCTGAAGTAATGAATTAAAATTTGTGCCAAAACCTTATAGAAGATAAAGCTGAGACTCTCTCTAGGAAAATGTAATTACATCAGACCAATAGATCAATTACGCCTGAGGTACAAGCAGGATTTCCTAATTATGTACAAAGCTGGGGTGCTATTCCAGTGTTGGAGAGCCTCGGCAATACTGAATATTTAAGAAGGGGAAAATCAGGATGAGCTAAGGTTTGAATTCAAGTTTGTGGTAGCGAGGGCTTTGATCTAGGGTATTCCATGGAGATTAGTTAGCCAGAACGCGCACATGGTGTCGTGGATAGCACATCTGCCACGTAAGCAGAAGACCTGCGTTCGAGTCCTAGCCTTGGTACAAATTTTAATTCATTACTTCAGCTTCCATCCTTACTGTATATACTGATGCTGATACATCAGAATTTTTACGGTATATCAGGGTGATATATGTATATTAGTCATATTATTATATTTTTTAATTATGTATTCTTCAGCCTTTTGTAGATTTAGGTTCAGATAATCGAAAGCCCGCATCTCGTGGTCGTGCGGTAGCGTTCTCGCTTCCCACGCCCGGGTTCCCGGGTTCGATTCCCGGCGGGGTCAGGGATTTTCTCTGCCTCGTGATGGCTAGGTGTTGTGTGCTGTCCTTAGGTTAGTTAGGTTTAAGTAGTTCTAAGTTCTAGGGGACTGATGACCATAGATGTTAAGTCCCATAGTGCTCAGAGCCATTTGAACCATTTGATAATTGAACTTGGTTTGTCCCATCGTTGTTTTAACTCCTTGTAACAGATCTGGTTATGACAACAGGCAAAACCAGTAATTTTGAATTTACAAATTATGTGACCAAAAGGGGTCTTTACAAATAAAGTACCATAAGACGACCGCAGACTCATTTACAGACTTTATGTCTTCAATTCATAATACTCCAGTGCCTACTGTGTCATCACGTGTGTTTGTTATTAGCTTACGAGAGTTAGTCATAAAGTTCTAATCACCATATTGAAAAACCAAATTGCGTAATTAATTAATAATTTGTTTGCAGGTACATGCAAGCAGTCGTGGTACACATTGGAGTTAAAAAGAATGGGGTACAACAGTCGAACAGCTCTTTCTGTACTCATTGCTAACCGAAGCTTGAGATGTAAAAAGCAAGGCCATTAGACAATGGATGACTGGAAACGAATGATTGGGAGTGATGAATCATGCTATACCGTGTGGTAATCCGATGGAAAGATTTGGGTTTGGCGAACTTTGCGTGCCATAGCGTGTGGTGGCAGCAATGAAGCACAGAGGAGACGGTGTTTTTTGCGAGTGCGGTATGGTCCCATCATTGCGCTTAAGAAAATGTTAAATGCAGAAGCAGTATGTACTCTGCATGCAGTAGCGAAACAGTTCGGTGACTATATTTTTTATTTTTATTTTTATTTTATTTTATTTTATTTTATTTTTCTTTTTTTTTTTTTTTTTTTGTATCAGCACAACATCACAACCGCGCACAGTTGACTGAGTGATGGCGCCAAGCGTTTCCTCTCGAGGTTTCTTATAGGCTATGGGGATTTCTCGGACACCTGTACGGTGTACAGACTGCATAATATGTGGATAAATCGTCATTCTGTTGTGCCAGTTTTGGAGTATAGATTTTTTATTTTCTTCTGTTAAAAACTGTAAATCAACATGGGAGTTAATTATTGTGTTGTTAGCGCAGAGGCGAAGTTCCCACTCTGAAAGAATTACCGTAGAAATGAGAAGCGAGAATCCTGGTTTTTAAGCACAGCCGCGGGTTGTTATGTGTCGACATTCTAAGACTCAATTTAGTACGACCTGGCTTTAGCTACACATCGTGGAGATACGTATTTCGAAGCATCGTATGTGTAATCTACAAGGACGAATACTCGGAATGGCCACTGGTGTCTTGTTGCTATCGAAGAACTACTCGCGTGACGCTCGCGTTGCTGCCAAGAGCAAGGGTGGTAGCAAATTATTGCAGCGGGAAATAAGGAAGAGCACACCGCCAGTCTACGTGTTGGCAGTTGAATGTTGATGGTCATTCGGCACTATCGGGATATCGTTGTTAGCTATGGCCGTGAAAAGAGATGCAGCAGGGCGTACTCTGTGAGTGCGGTTATCGGCCGTTGACCTCTGTCTCGGGCGGTCCGAAGAATTCTCCTATAAAGATTCAGTGCCTGCGCTGTTACTTCAGAAACAATGGTGTGTATCAACTGTAATCGTCTGTTCCAGTCCAGTGAATTGTCGTGGGGGCCGCAGCATGATGTTGGACTACACTGATGAGCAGTCACTAGAATTAGTCAGGACAGTCATACATGAATAGGTATCCAATGAGAGCAGTTAAAGGTGAACTGCCAATTAGAATTCTACTGTATTTGTGGGGGTAGGCAGATACTTGGCTGAGATACACTGGAGGAATCCTACAGAAGGGTAATTCATCTGCGGTGGAGCTCACTCACTCGTGAAACTCTCGTCTGGCCTACCGGGTGTAGGAGTATGCAACCAGAATTTGGTTGCAATAATTACACGTCTGTTGTTTGAAATCGCCATTGCTATTTATGCATTTCCCCCACCTCCTTGGCGGGCTGTAAATGTCACGCAAAAAAAAAAAAAAAAAAAAAAAAAAAACAGTCAGCGAGTCATTTTCGTACATTCTCATACGAATTGAAGCGTGTCCCGGTGATGCAAATAGACGATAATCGGACGGAGCCAAGTCTGGAGAATAATCCGCATGCCCTAGTATTTACCAACTGAGCGCCTCGATCGTTTCCCTGACCCGTTTTGCTGTGTGTAATTGGATGTTATCATGGAGCAATATGACTTTGTGCTACCTTTTTCCATATCCCGGTCGTTTCTGACGCAATGCTCGATTTTAGTCGATCATTTGCTGTTGGTAGCGATCAGTGTTATCCGTTTCGCTACGTTTTAGCAGTTCATAATAGATAACACCCTTCTGATCCCACCAAACACAGAGCATTGCTTCTTTCCAAAGCGATTTGGTTGTGCAGCGGACGTCGATGGTTTGCCTGGATTCACCCATGATTTACGACGCTTAGGATTCTCAGAATATATCCATTTTTCATCACCTGCCACTATTCGATGGAGAAACGACTTTCTTCTGGCGAGCAGCATTTCACAAGTGGTCTTTCGATTTGCTTGCTGTCTTTCATTCAGTTCAAGCGGAATTCATTTTCCCAATTTTTGCAACTTTCCCATAGCTTTCAACGGAAGAGAAACAGCTTTCAGCGTCACATTCAATTGTTCTGCGAGTTCCTGTTGAGTTTGAGTATCATCTTCATACAATAAGACCTGAAATTCTGCAATTCGTTGTCTTAGAACTTTTTCGGTGTTTTCCCGCGCTCGTCGTTTCTCATGTCAAAATCACCACTTTTGGATTTTTTGAATCACTCGAAGCCGGCTCGGATGGACGAGCGGTTCTAGGCGCTACAGTCTGGAACCGCGCGACCGCTACGGTCGCAGGTTCGAATCCTGCCTCGGGCATGGATGTGTGTGAGGTCCTTAGGTTAGGTAAGTTTAAGTAGTTCTAAGTTCTAGGGGACTGATGACCTCAGAAGTTAAGTCCCATAGTGCTCAGAGCCATTTGAACCATTTTGAACCACTCGAAACACTGTTTTCCCAAGAGCATGTTCGCCAAAAGCTTCGGCAAGCATTCGATGCGATTCTACACCAGTTTTCTTCAGATGATAACAGAACACCAATGCTGTCGGCGGATCGTAGGCGCAGAACTCGACATGTTTACTGGTTTGGAACAGATAGAGATGAATGGAACATTGTATTGACATTCGTCTTCAGCCGCTACAGGTAGCAGATGGCGCTGCAGACGCGGCACAAGGGCCCTTTACTGACGGCTAGCGCCATCTTTTGGGGAAATTCCGGTGTCATACTTCTACATCTGGTATTCTTATCGTGCGTTGTAATGGAATTATCTGAACAGATAGAGAAAGCTCAAAAAATAATAGCACGATTCCTCACAGGCATTGAACACGAGCGTGATATGAAGATGCAAGGCCGGCCGCTGTGGCCGAGCGGTTCTAGGAGCTTCAGTCTGGAACCGCGCGACCGCTACGGTCGCGGGTTCGAATCTTGCCTCGGGCATGAATGTGTTTGATGTCCTTAGGTTAGTTAGGTTTAAGTAGTTCTAAGTCCTAGGGGACTGATGACCTCAGATGTTAAGTCCCATAGTGCTCAGAGCCATTTGAACCATTTGTTTGAAGATGCAAGAAGTCCCAGTGGCAAGCGCTACAAGACAAGCGTTTCGTGTCACCAAAATACTTGCTTCTTGAAGTCCAAGAATGAATTTTGACGACCAGTCAAGAGTAGTGTTGCCTCGTCTCCTCTTCCATCGAAGTTGGAGCGCCTACGGAGTTGTATCGGCAGTCGTTCTGCTCGCATAACTTCCTCGAATGAAATACGAAGCAGGGAAACTTCTATCAATATTCAACTGCCAACTGCGCTCATATTCTACGACTTTCTGCATCGCCTTTCACAGCCACATGCAGCAGTGATAGGGCGATGGCAGACTTGATGTTCCAGGAACTTACAAGACCTGATGCGCGTGCAGTGTGCAAACAGGAAATAAACGTTGATTAATGTACATGTTCCACAAACATCGATAACAAGAAAGATCCTGAAAAGGTTGAACAATGTTGAATTAAACTGAAGGAGATCTTTGGTAAAATTCCTAGCGAAGATACAAGAATTCTACTAAGCGATTTCAACGCATAACTTGGCAGAGAATAAGACACCAAAAAATCGCTGACAAGTTCCCAGCACATGAAGTCCCCCAATATGACTGGAACCAAACTCACTGCGCTGTGTCAACAAAATACTTTGAAAATTATTTCGATCTCACTGGAAGCATTCTCGAAAGCAAAAGACCTGGTCACTCACACAACTGCTTGCTGGATATCAAATCGATTATGTAACTATCACATACCTTTCGAAGAAAGGAATTTGGGATGTACAAGTCCGCAGAAGGGCAGAGTCGACTCAGATCATTATCATTTGAGCGCCAAAATTACATAATACACAGCAAACGGTGGCGAAGCGTGTATAGGAGCACTGGAATTGTCGCTTACCCAATAATTTCAAAAGAAGAAGAGAAACAAAATCAACTCGAAACAATACTTTATTCGCTCTGGATACATTTTTAAAATTTGTTTGCGAACATCTACTGTGCTTCGGGCAGTTGTATAGTTGTCGAAGCTCGAGTGACCAGTGCCGCTGGCTGATTCAGTACTGAACGATACGGAACGTTTTCATATTCAAGCAGTCTTAACCTCTTCGCAGTTTTCGGTTGCAATCGGAGTCGCCTGTAACTTCGTAGGTTTCCGAAAACAGTCGGACCCGTCCGTAACTGTTAGGCAGCGCTGCAAGACGTCACGTGAAATCTCTGTAGTGTGCAAAGTAAAGATTATTAATTTATTTTATGTGACGCATTTAAACAGAACTGGAGTATGTTTCAACAGCAATAATTAGCGTAGACTGGTATTTAGTACTAAAGAATATGGATTTCTTGTGAAGTTTTAAGTAATTAGCAAAATCGTATAATTTTCATACTTTCTCAATTTTAGGTTAACATTTCTCTCGGTGTTGATCAGCTGTAGCAACTTCTGATTGGAGTGGAGTGGGGGAATGTGTCTCCTTGTAGGTGTGGACAGTCTTGCAGGGCAAGAAGGATCTATGTGCGCTGACTGTATAATGGAAAGAATACTGAACAGTACGTTTGGTTCTTTCAGTTATGAGGAAAAACTAAATATAATTAAAAGTGACATGCAGAAAAAGCTTCTTATTAATGATATCGGTAAGCAAAGCAAAGGTGTTAAAACATTTAAGCGTCAATTTAATGAAAATATATATGATACAATTCCATGATTATGTGGGTTTCATAGGTCGCGAAAATTTTTTTGCTTGTTATTTCACAAAAAAATAAAAACACATGGAGTTAAGCAGATTCTGGGGACTTGAATAATTTATGCAAAGCTCAGGAAAGGCGTCAGGGAATGCAAAAGGACATTATTTGTCTCAAACAATTTATGCAGTTAGGAAAACACGGATTTAATCGTGTTTAAGTGAGCGATTCTGGCTCACAATACAGAAGCACAATGAAAATGTAAGAAGAAATAGGAAAATTATTTCGCAAATGATAGGCTAACTGTAGTACCGGTATGCTTTTTGGTAAAGCAGGAACTCGCATTTCGAGGACATGACGAGTCCGAAAGATCTTTGATCAGAGGAAATTATGTTGAAATGTTGAAAGAATTAGGAGGCTGTGATGCAGACTTATTAATTGTGAAATTCGACATTTTTTTTCAGGGTTGTTCAGTGACATAGAGGATGGTATTATTTATTCTTTTTCGTAACTGATGGGAAACGAAATAAAGAAGAAAATTTCTAAAGCTTCTTTTGTGGTAATTATTATGATGAGGCAGCATGTATTACAATGAAATCACATCTATCAGGGGTAGATATCTGATAAAAGATGCAAGTACGAAAGAAAGATGTCTGTGTTTAGAGACGTCGCTGTCGATAGAACAGCAAGTTCTTTAAGCACATCATGTGCGTGATATCTTAAAAGAATTTAACTGGAAAGACGATGATGGGGCTACTGTGATGTCAGGAGAACACATTGGTCTTCAGATGATAGTAAGAGAATAATGCCCACAAGTTGTAGTTGTGCATTGCTATACACATACAGTGAATTTAGTTTTGTCACAAACTCTGAGCTTCGTTACACAGAGTAAAATATCTTTGACTTCACTTTCTGATTTTGGTATTTTCTTTGTTACATCTAAAAAGTGAATGACAGCACTCGACTATGAAATAAGCAAGAGATTTGCAACATTAGCTTTAACAAGATGTAATTATGGTAATAGGCTATTACAAACTATGTACGAATACAAACAAGTATAGAAGACTTGCTAAATTCAAAGATCGAAAATGTTGATAGGTCTTCTTTTATCATTACATGAGTTTGGTTACAACTAGTTTCTTCATGTGCTCTACTGTCTATTTCCTCAGGCTGACATACTATATTCTAAAAGAAGGTTTTTTCTTTTAATTTTTGCCGTAAACAAGTTGACAAATTTTCTATGCGTGTTACGAAACTCAGAAGTGATTTTGAATCTATCTGGTATAAAAAATCTGATATCTGTTGCAAGCCTGGCCCCAATAAAAGACTTGGAGTAGCTACTTCACCAGGGGAAAAGTGCATCAACTTCTTATGAGATATTCTCGGAAATTTTGGCGTATTGAAGAGCAATATTCATTCCAGACTTGCTGACTTTCGAGCTTTAAAGAATTTGCAAAACAGTTTCCAGAAGTCGGGGTTTTGAGTTTAAAGTAGAGCTTTGGCAAATTCTTCGACTTTTCAATTTTGAGAAGTTAATTGCGCTATTCAGAGACATTGAAATGCATCGTGAAATTATATCAGTGCGTGATAGAGACGGGATGTGTTGTGTTTCAAGGACTACATAAATTTGTCGTTTTAGTAATTACCATTCCAGCATCTGGTTCATTTGCTGAGAGGATTATATTTTGTCTTCGAAATAGTCAATGTCAGGAGGGACCTCGTTAACTAGCTCTTCAAAGCATTGCAATGTCCCTGCTTACAACTTTGCAGACCCGTTCTTCTACGATGACATGTTTGATATCTTTGGGAGGAAAACTAGAAGGATCGTTGAGCTGTACAAAACATAAGGTACGATATTTAATTTACTCTTCTTTGTGAATATATTGTATTCATTGTCTACTTATAAGAATTTAAATGTATTTTTTTTTTCGTCGAGACTGAGAAAAAATTATAGCTACGACATTCATTATTCTCTTCCTTTTAATGACAGTTATTACTTGGAGCTTCTCTTAGGCTGAAAGACACGCTTCTCCACTGACTGCAAGAGAATCAACCTTTTTAAAGAATACTGGGAAAAAGAAAACTAGTGTACCTTATGACAGTTCCAAACGAAGATCCTACGGAACACCAAAAAGCTAATCCTGCGGAAGAACAACACAAAATCATCCTTGGTGGAATTCAGCAATGAAGATCTGGAAGAACGGGAGAAAATCTTCAGGTCATATAACAGAAGAAAAATGCTAAACAACACTTTTCTGGGATGAAAAAGTTGGTGGGGAAATTAATTGGTTAGATAAAGATGAGACACATGAAAGAACAACTTCAGAGAAGGCAACACACGTGACGTTTACAGGACTTTCGGAAAGATACGTAGATACCCACCACAGAACCTATGCTTCAGAAAGCAGGATGGTAAACTCGCTCTGACAAATCACGTGAACTGTAAAGAGCGAGAAATGTAAGGTTGTGACTTAATGAGTCAAACACGTTGCGAAAACTGACAATATTTCGGAGCTGAAGATGACGAACCTGCAATGATTTGTTGTTCGAGCCAACAATCTTTAATGATTTGCTCTTGCTGTAAAATGCTATTGATGGAAATTTCTTACACCATTGGTACTCTACTGAAATTAAACACGAAGTAATGGCAGTTCATGAGAGTCATACACTTGAAGTCCCTCGGTGAGATCATAAAACCAATGGGGTTAGACTAGAAATGGGAGCACAAAGAATTCGATTACAGAAACTCAAGAGAATAAGAAGTGCATGTACACACATACAAAGGTTAGACTGCACAACAAGCTTTGTACGCAAGCGAACCTAGTTCTCAACGGAAAAGGCGATCAAGAAAACATCCTGTAGGGGGAACGAAATATTATGAGGGGAATTCTTGGGGCAGTCTGAGCAGTTTTCTGTATACTACTTCCACAGATTCTATGTGGACCCTCTCGAGTTTTTTCTAACTCGTTTGATCCATGGCGTATTCTTTAAATTTCCTTTACATGTTATAATTTTGTGTGTAATCATCATTGTTGGGAGTCTTTGAACGCGTCTGTAGAGTTTCAGTCTTCGTGTTCTAATTTCTGCTGCCAGATTTGATAATTTCTCTGTTACTTTGCCAGATTTCAGTCTGTATCCATCCTCTGTTTTTTCTATGAGAGAGGGTTAAGTTTTGTACAGAGTACACCAAATACCAAGGATAATGGACAAATATTTTTGTCCGGATACTTAAGAGCGACACAGATTTGCACTGCTGCAGCCGTAATGTAGCTGAGGTACAATTATTTTAGGCCTCGCGCTAGAGGGGAACGGTATCAAGGCGATATTTATGGCGCCAGTGTGGTGATTAAGACTAGTTCCGGAGTCGGCCGCGACAACAGCACGGCGCTGACAAACAAGGTCACAGGTTTGGCTGCTGAGTAGCAGTGACCTTGATAGTTCCCTATGGGCTCCCACCAACATTCCAAACTGTTAAAGGACGCGTACGTCTTTGACGCACTGTATGTACATGGATATCACAGTGGAGACATCGTAGTTGGCGATTTGGTGGTTTTCACTCTACGGGTCATCGTGTTAACAGTCGTGTATGTGGAGGGAGGTAAAGTAGGTTGCTGCTTTCTTGTAACAGCCAGTCGGGCAGCTTTCAAGTTTCAAGATCCGGCGCTAATCGGCAGACAGTATGGCGGCTTAGATATATATAAAATACTCATTTCCGCAATATGTACGTAAAGAAATAAGGGGTGATAAACCATCTTTACGGTAGACGTTTCATACAAATTTTGTCTTCAAGCTTTGCGAAACTGGTATGCGCTCAAATGATGCAAGATCATATTTTGTTAATCAGTGATTTAAGAAGCAGCAACTCCATTCACGAAATCATTCATTAGGGTAATTAACGACTTAGCTGTATATTTCTGGAACTGGGTGTGAGTATCAGTCTTGTAATAGCAATACGTATCTGTGGATAGTATGTATTAATGAAGACGTAAAACAAAGTTTCTGCAAGTCAAGCGAAGACAGTGAGACAGCAGCAAGACGTGAAGTAAATGACTAACGAAAGTTGAAACCAACAGCTGTATTGCAATTCAAACGTTGTTTTTTCAAAACGTGCTTCCGGTTTCGACCCGAAAAAGCGTCATCTTGAGTTGTCTGACCGATGGTGGGCTTTTTACTGGAAGTTCTGGAATCCAATTGATTTCGGCCCCGCTACATTCAACTTTGTTGGTTGCACATGTTGGCCTAACAAGGTTAATAGGTTGTACCGTCTATCCAAAGACTCCGTTTGTCTATGTCATTGTGGATCGAACGTTGATGGGAGATTACGCTTGGTGCCTGAAAATGACGCTTTTTCACGTTGAAAGTAGTAACACGTTTTGAATTAATGACGTTTGAATTACAACACAGCTGTTGGTTTCAATTTTCTTTATTCAAGTAAAACTAAGTTAGATCGTGAGCAGTTGTTAATGAATCAATTTGAGTACCTGATTGTATGCCACAGGGACAACCATATTTTGCGAGAGATTACTGTAACTGGTTTAAAACTTAGTGGACCTTCATTTCTCATCATTTTTTCTGAAAATTACTGGCGTTTTGTGAGCTTATTTAATCCAGTCAATCGCTAACATCAAAACGAAATTTCATATCATAAAATATCTCTTACGCGTTCTTCCTTTGTGTGATAGCGTTCATTACCCGATTCGAATTGAGAATACGACGCACATTCGCAGTGATAATTATTTTGTGAGCTTGAGGAACGAATTTTTGGTTCTGACAGATGAAGGGGCAAAAGGTCTCATATCAGTAGGGTCCGGATGTGCATATTTTTCGTTCTGTTATCCTCGACCTCTATCCTCGACTTCGTTCCTATAGTTCTTCCCTTTCCCCCCACCCAACACGAACACAAACCATTAGTAGTGTGTTTACATTTTACTCCTGTTCCATATTTAGTCTTGACTAGGCCTCTGTTCTTTGCTGCAGTTGCAACGACCTCGTTAGTCTACCAGGAATAAGCGGATATGATATGCACATTTGGGCAAGCGAATAATGATAGGGTACGGATTTATAAACTTTTCCTACCCATTTTCAATATTTTACCAAATGAGTATTCAATCCTGCCCCTCCCCAAAAAAGTGTCTAATCGTATGTCGAATGTTTCAGAAGTTGGATATTTCAGACTTGAAAGGCAGTGAATAAAAGCTTCAGGGTGGCTTCTTCACAACATCCATGTAAGTCAGGTACCAACTTTGATACATCGATAGTTCTGCAAGAGCACATGGAAAAGTCGTTAAGATAGGTTATGAAACACACTTGATTGATGAAAATGGCAATCACCAGCATAATCAGAGTTCTAGAATTCTAGTCAGATGTCGAACTAGCAATTTTCACACAGTTTGCTGAGAAAGCTGGCCAGAGTGAAGACATGGAAGGAATTCTCAACATGGGAAAGTAGTTTCTTAAACGAACTTAAAACTGATGCTTGTAAACCTGAAAAGACTGATTCCGTGACTTCTCCTTAGTCTAACTTTGTTTTGAAGTGTCAGATGGACGTCTACGATAATTACTTTCATACCAGCTTTATGCTTGATGCCGCATGTTGTTTACCTGCATGTGCGCTCTGTGACAGTGTATTGGCGCGGCCGTCGTCGCCTGCGCTTGATGCACATAAGACGGAATCACGACCGAGCGAGGTGGCGCAGTGGTTAGCACACTGGACTCGCAATCGGGAGGACGACGGTTCAATCCCGTCTCCGGGCATCCTGATTTAGGGTTTCCGTAATTTCCATAAATCGTTTCAGGCAAATGCCGGGATGGTTCCTTTGAAAGGGCACGGCTGATTTCCTTCCCTAACCCGAGCTTGCGCTCCGTCTCTAATGACCTCGTTGTCGACGGGACGTTAAACACTAACCACCACCATCACCACGGAATCACGATAAATACACCAAACGAATTTTTAGATACGAGCGAGAAGGAGGCCTGCGGTTGAATGAACTATTGAAAGGAGGAAGAGTGACTGGAAATGGGGGATGGGAAGCTACGGATGGTAAGGGAACGACTCGTCTGGTTGTGCCTCCATTCAGGCATCCAGGCAAAGCAGAGCGCTGTTAACGTGTCTCTGAATAGACACTGTCCTTTGACAAGCGGCTTTCTTCTCTGCCGAGGGTCCCACCAGAAGGATCTCTCCTCTGTTCAGTATAAAACAGCTTCTACATTTTTGTGCGAACTTCTAAATCCATACCCAAGTTAGGGAAAAATATTTAGCTTGTTGAGCAGATCGGTGCTAGCAAGACTACTAGCATTAACTATTTATATTACTTTGTAATGTATCTTACAATTTATTTTCTTGATTTTTGTCCATTGATTCTCTTATTATTCTGATATAATTTTTATTTAATTTACTTGCTAATTCATGTACTCGTGCACAGTACTTTATAGCGAAGCTATCGTGCATCCGAATTCAAAAAACTACAGAACTCAGATTGTCTGTGAATTCAATTAGATTCCTTGTGGATAAAAGAGTGTTAGTGTTTTAGTATAGCCATAGCTGAAAGTTTTGTGAAACAATTTCATAAAGCTGTAAACAGATACTTTTGTTTTACGATTATATGACGCACTTCTTCCTTCTATAACTTCAGTATCGTGTGTTTTCTGATGATATTAGTGAATTATATTTGCTAAATTTGTTGTTCGGTTTTGTAGGTAACATGCATTATATAAAAACTTCAAATACCGTAGTAAAAAGCAACGTTTATAATAACTCTTTTTTGCTTTATTTTTATGGTAATATTGCACAGAATTACTCTGAGTGTGTCATTACAGATTAATTGCTACTTTCTCCTGACACTAACATGATGTTTAACATATGATGCACATTAGTTTTTACTGAAATGATCTCATGATGTAGTACAATAATAGGAAACCGTTCACGATATCGTAAAATAAAATGGGCTTATTATAAATATTTTATCATTTTAGTTTAAACCGAAAGAAGCTAAGTAAGATTTCAGTGGTTGTAATTGCCATATTTACTTTTGCACGTACTGTTTACGGCTAACAAATGTCCAACAGTGGACTATGAAAGATTTTTATTAAAGTAGAACGTAACTCTATGCATCATCATTCATGGTTAAATAACTTGCTGTGAGTGGTGGCTTTGCTGCGGTAGTTGCATGGTGGAGCGAGTATCAAGATTATCGGCTCCTTGAGTTCTTTTAGAATGAAAATAGCGAGTGTTACATTGAAGCTTTCTACCATTCTTTTTCTAAAGTTCAGTGCGTGTCGTCTTACACCAATATCCAGATTTATTTTTCAAATACCAACGCTAACACTGTAGTGTGTGTGTGTGTGGGGGGGGGGGGGGTAATTATTCTTCTGTGCATTTGGTTAATTTTATCGGTTTTCTCAAACAACGTCTGGTATCTTAAATAAAACTGCACTTTCATCTACGCAATGATTTATTTTATGTGATGTTCTTGTTAAATACTATAATTTTTACAGATCTGATGATGCCTGCATATGACGGGGGAACTAGTTATAAAATCAAATTCTGTGCGACTTATGGTTGCTTTATCCATACACTAAACTACTTCAGGTTTATTATTTTATTTTTTTAAAAGTCGTCGAATTACGCGCGGATAATAGGGAGCTTAATTTCATTCACTGTAATCAATGTTTCTAGAACGTCTGCGACTGTGTCGCTGTACACAATAAAAAGCAAGGAGAACAAATTCTCAGTGACAAACTAGACAGTGAATCGATTAATTTCTTCAAATGTTGCTACTCTATATAACAGCTACGGTAAATGCTAAATATATGTTCATTCCTTTACTCATTCCACTCTGTATTTGCAACAAGATAGTATAAAATACAATACAAAGCGTAATCACTCATTTAAATAGTCAGTAGTGTTAGGATAGAAGTTATAAATGACATCTTGATCTAAATAAAGTAATAGACGCAAAATGGAACACCGCTGATTGTAACCTAGCTCTTTGAGAAGCCGTACTGTCGCAATATCTTTGTACTGTATTGTGATTTCGCATGAACAGTGTGAACGACGTTTTGCGAGTATTCGAATTTCTGTACAATGAAGGAGGTACTGTATTTGTAAGTAAGCAGACAAAAAAATAAAACTTTTCTTAGGTGAGTGTCTACAGCTGTTAAGTATTTTTAAAAAGCGTATTTGCGTCGTCAATTGCACAGTTGTATGCAGGATGAGTCAGGAGGAAAGGTAGATGCTTTGAGGAGTGATAGTATTAGCAGTTCTAAACAAAACCCTTCACATAGACGTATGCCCTATTCCAAATGGTTTCCGAGATAGAACGCATTTAATGTATATTAATATTTATTTTCTGTGCTATTCAGACATTGTCATTGTTTACAACCCACGACAGTGGAGTAGAGGAAGTCTATACGAACAATCTGATACACGACACTTGTAGTCCATCAGGTCGGGAAACTACCTCAAATTGGCCTACAAAACACGCCCGGGTTCCCGGGTTCGATTCCCGGTGGGGTCAGGGATTTTCTCTGCCTCGTGATGGCTGGGTGTTGTGTGCTGTCCTTAGGTTAGTTAGGTTTAAGTAGTTCTAAGTTCTAGGGACTGATGACCATAGATGTTAAGTCCCATAGTGCTCAGAGCCATTTGAACCGTTGAACCATTTGAACGAAAAATGTACAAGAGTGACATTAAATGTGTTCTCTGTCGGCAAACATTCGGAATGGGATGTTTGTCTATCACAAGTTTTTTGTTCAGAATTACTGATCCTGTCACCCATCATAGTATGTAGCTTTCCTCGTAGCTCAGCCAGTATTTATTTTCTACCGATTTTAGTTATAACAACCATCTTCACAGGAGTAAAACTTCATACATCCATAACGATTACGTATTTTCTAAATTTAGTTGCGTCGTATTCGACGAAGGTTTATTTTTGATCCATTGACGTATACTGTTTTCTCCTGTGAGGATGGTTGTTGTAACTGAAATCGATCGACAATAAACATGCAATTGTACAGCTGATGGCGCAAATATGCATTTTCGGGAAAGACAAAAAGTACTTTTTCTAACATTAGCACGTCAGACAATCACAAGATTTGAAACTTCCTGGCAGATTAAAACTGTGTGCGAGACCAAGACTCGAACTCGGGACCTTTGCCTTTCGCGGGCAAGTGCTCGCACACTCCGCTGCAGAGTGAAAATCTCATTCTGGAAACATCCCCCAGGCTGTGGCTAAGCTATGTCACCGCAATATCCTTTCTTTCAGGAGTGCTAGTTCTGCAAGGTTCGCAGGAGAGCTTCTGTAAAGTTTGGAAGGTAGGAGACGAGGTACTGGCAGAAGTAAAGCTGTGAGGAGAGGACGTGATTCGTGGTTGGGTAGCTCAGTTGGTAGAGCACTTGCTCGCGAAAGGCAAAGGTCCCGAGTTCGAGTCACGGTCCGGCACACGGTTTTAATCTGCCAGGAAGTTTCATATCAGCGCACACTTCGCTGCAGAGTGAAAATCTCATTCTGAATCACAAGATTTATATTTTTCGATTGGCGTAAAACCACAGAAATGCTACTGTGGAGCAAGAGAGGCAGAAAATGATACACGGAAGCATCACGAAAAGTACAGTCAACGGCTTTGCATTGTTGACTACACCAGTTCTCGTCACATCATTGAAGTTAATTGACGTGGGGCGTGGCCGGTATTTGGATGGGTAACCGCCTGGGTACGCCACGTGCTATTGGCTGCTATCCCTCGCCTTCACGGCAAAGGGAAGGAGAGGTCGTGGTGTTAAGTTCTTGTTCACCCGACTTTGCGCCAATGACCAGGATTAAATTTCAAACCTCACGAAATGAAGGCATGTGAGCATGTGACACTGTTGATGATGATCCGTCCTTCGTATGGAGAGATGGGGACGTTAAACTAGGCAGCCTCCTTGCTGCTATTCGAGAGGAATATGTTATATGCCTACACCAGGTTTCACCCTCTCCCCTCTGTTATCATCATTCAATGCAAACATGACACGACACTAAACACTCACACAACACAGTTACCGACACTTACACATGCAACTCCCACAATTCAGAAAGCAAACGTGCCATTGTGTGCGAAGGACAGAAAAAACTTTTCATTACGGTGGCTAAACCTGCCCTTCGGGGTCTCCTAGACAACAATGCCATTAGCCTTTACTTTTAGTTAAAATACTAAACTAAATATTTGCACTTGATAATAGAATAAATTCTCGAAACACTTCGTCCTATGCACGAAAAAATACTGTGAAGTGTTTTATTATTTAAATAGAATGCTAGCCGTTTTTAACTTGCGACCAGAGACCACGGATCCTTTATACCAAAATACACAGAAAATATTACCGAACAGCTTCTGCAATTTAGTCGGTGGTGTTGCAGGTTCATCTTGTAGGGGGAGACCGCACTGTGATCGGCGAGACTATCTTCCGAGGACTCACCACGTGCCGAGTTGGTCCCTGCGCAGGCCGACGGTGAAGCCGAAATAGCTGCCACGCTGCGCGTTGGGGTCGGCAATGATCCTGGCCAGCTCGGGGTGCGTTTCTAGATTGAAGGCTGCGGCTCCAGCCAGGAGCAACAGGTGCCAACGGCAGGCTGCGGCCGACCACACGCCTCGCGCCTCCATCACTGGCGGTCGCCGTCTGCACTGTGCCGGGATCCGGAGGCGCCTATCGCAGTTTCCGGCAGCGAAGGCAAAAATAGTGGCGCGCCAGCTGCTGGGTTCCACAGCAGAGCGCTCGCGATACCAGAAGGCTGGTCAGTTCCGTGAGAACAGTCTGCGTACAAGCTGTGCGACGGCTAAGAGCCGGGTCTCCAGTCTTCGAGAGCCACCCAAGAAGACTTCAGAGGTCTAACTCTGCCAGTGATGGTAACATTTCTGGAACTCATCTTCTGTAATACCCTCCAAGAACTTCGTCATAGCTTTTTGGACATCTTGTGTTGTTCGGAAATGGTGTCCCTTGACCGCCGTTTTGACTCTTGGAAATAGAAAAAAGTCACACGGAGTGATATTTGGTGAATAAGGTGGCTGTGGTAGTACTGAAATTTGTTTCGAGGTTAAAAATTGCTCTACTGACAGAGCAGTATGGGATGGCGCATTATCGTGATGCAGAATCCAATTATCAGCAATGTTGGCACGGACACGAAGAACTCTTTTACGAAGACTTTCTAAAATTTCTTTGTAGTACTATTGGTCAGCTGTTTGTCCAGGAGGCACCCACTCTTTATGAACAATTCCCTTGGTATCAAAGAAGCACACAAGCATGCATTTTGTTGTGTTGGCAGAAGAGCCAACACCGTGTTACTAGAGCAGGCCGAAATGCACGCGTTTTAGCTCACGCAGGCTGGCGTGAGGAGGGAAGAACTATACTGACGTGAGGTCTGGAACATGACAAGGAATTAGAATTCAGAAAGCGGACGTAGCTAGTTTGATAGTTGACTTCAATCCATTAATGATGAACGTCGCTCTTGACGGTACATGATTCACAATATTGTGTGTTCAAAATTCATTCTAATTACTGAATATGGCGCCTTGCTAGGTCGTAGCAAATGACGTAGCTGAAGGCTATGCTAAACTGTCGTCTCCGCAAATGAGAGCGTATGTAGACAGTGAACCATCGCTAGCAAAGTCGGCTGTACAACTGGGGCGAGTGCTAGGGAGTCTCTCTAGACTAGACATGCCGTGCGGCGGCGCTCGGTCTGCAATCACTGATAGTGGCGACACGCGGATCCGCCGAATACTAACGGACCGCGGACGATTTAAAGGCTACCACCTAGCAAGTGTGGTGTCTGGCGGTGACACCACACAATTCACTTTTGACTTTGACATACGAGCTTTTTTTGGCCTGGGTGATACCTTTGAGCACCATTGCGAACTTTGGCGTTTTGTCTCTGGATCATACTGAAAAAACCAACTTTCATCACCAGTGATAACACGGCTCAACAGTTCTGGATTGATTTCCGTTTGCTCTAACAGATCGGCTGCCACATTTTTCCGTGTTTCTCGCTGTTGTGGTGTGAGATTTTTGGGGACCATTTTTGCACAAATCTTTCTCATACCAAGATCTTCAGTTATTATTAGACGAACCGTTTCTCGATTGATGTTCAGTCCTTCTGCAATCATTTTCACGGATAATCTTCGATCAGATCGTACGAGTTCACGCACCCTGGCCAAGGTGACATCCGTCCGTGAGGTTGATGGTCGTCCACTGCGGTCTTCATCTTCTACATTCGTTTTGTCTTCACTAAACATTTTATGCCAACGAAAAACTTGAGCTCTTGACATAACCTCCTATCCAAAAGCCTTCTGAAGCTTACCGTAAGTTGTCGTAGCGTTTTCACCCAATTTAACGCAAAAAGAAATGACATACCTTGCGCAATATTATGCGGTTCCATTTCCGTGACGAGAGACACAAGCACGTGTTAACTTATTACAGTACAACTCACGACTGAGCAGTTGCATAGATGTGCCACTTGGAATAGAAGCAGCTTATACACCAAGGTCAAAAATATTATGCCTACGCAAGCATGCAAGGTTGCCACATGTTGTTGTTGTGGTCTTCAGTCCTGAGACTGGTTTGATGCAGCACTCCATGCTACTCTATCCTGTGCAAGCTTCTTCATCTCCCAGTACCTACTGCAGCCTACATCCTTCTGAATCTGCTTAGTGTATTCATCTCTTGGTCTCCCTCTACGATTTTTACCCTCCACGCTGCCCTCCAATACTAAATTGGTGATCCCTTGATGCCTCAGAACATGTCCTACCAACCGATCCCTTCTTCTGGTCAAGTTGTGCCACAAACTTCTCTTCTCCCCAATCCTATTCAATACTTCCTCATTAGTTATGTGATCTACCCATCTAATCTTCAGCATTCTTCTGTAGCACCACATTTCGAAAGCTTCTATTCTCTTCTTGTCCAAACTATTTATCGTCCATGTTTCACTTCCATACATGGCTACACTCCATACAAATACTTTCAGAAATGACTTCCTGACACTTAAATCAATACTGGATGTTAACAAATTTCTCTTCTTCAGAAACGCTTTCCTTGCCATTGCCAGCCTACATTTTATATCCTCTCTACTTCGACCATCATCAGTTATTTTGCTCCCCAAATAGCAAAACTCCTTTACTACTTTAAGTGCCTCATTTCCTAATCTAATTCCTTCAGCATCACCTGACTTAATTAGACTACATTCCATTATCCTTGTTTTGCTTTTGTTGATGTTCATCTTATATCCTCCTTTCAAGACACTGTCCATTCCATTCAACTGCTCTTCCAAGTCCTTTGCTGTCTCTGACAGAATTACAATGTCATCGGCGAACCTCAAAGTTTTTATTTCTTCTCCATGAATTTTAATACCTACTCCGAATTTTTCTTTTGTTTCCTTTACTGCTTGCTCAATATACAGATTGAACAACATCGGGGAGAGGCTACAACCCTGTCTTACTCCCTTCCCAACCACTGCTTCCCTTTCATGTCCCTCGACTCTTATAACTGCCATCTGCAGCTGACCTCGGAGAAGATCAGTTTGGATTCCGTAGAAATGTGGGAACACGTGACGCAATACTGACCCTACAACTTATCTTAGAAGAAAGATTAAGAAAAGGCAAACCTACGTTTCTAGCATTTGTAGACGTAGAGAAAGCTTTTGACAATGTTGATTGGAATACTCTCTTTCAAATTCTGAAGGTGGCAGGGGTAAAATACAGGGATCGAAAGGCTATTTACAATTTGTACAGAAATTAGATGGCGTTTATAAGAGTCGATGGGTATGAAAGGGAAGCAGTGGTGGGGAAGGGAGTGAGACAGGGTTGTAGCCTATCCCCCATGTTATTCAATCTGTATACTGAGCAAGCAATAAAGGAAACAAAAGAAAAGTTCGGAGTAGGTATTAAAATCCATGGAGAAGAAATAAAAACTTTGAGGTTCGCCGATGACATTGTAATTCTGTCAGAGACAGCAAAGGACTTGGAAGAGCAGTTGAACGGTTGCCACATATTGCAAAGAAAATCAGTCTCATTGCTTTATTGTTACACCCCGTAAAAAAGGTTACGCACCCAGAAGACATGGTCAGATGCGAATGTAGCTTTGTACACTTACATAACACTGGCAGGTTGTTGTTGTTGTGATCTTCAGTCCTGAGACTGGTTTGCTGCAGCTCTCCATGCTACTCTATCCTGTGCAAGCTTCTTCATCTCCCGGTACCTACTGCAGCCTACATCCTTCTGAATCTGCTTAGTGTATTCATCCCTTGGTCTCCCTCTACGATTTTTACCCTCCACGCTGCCCTCCAATAGTAAATTGGTGATCCCTCGATGTCTCAGAACGTGTCCTATCAACCGATCCCTTCTTCTAGTCAAGTTGTGCCACAAGCTCCTCTTCTCCCCAATTCTATTCAATACCTCCTCATTAGTTATGTGATCTACCCATCTAATCTTCAGCATTCTTCTGTAGCACCACATTTCGAAAGCTTCTATTCTCTTCTTGTCCAAACTATTTATCGTCCATGTTTCACTTCCATACATGGCTACACTCCATACAAATACTTTCAGAAACGACTTCCTGACATTTAAATCTATACTCGATGTTAACAAATTTCTCTTCTTCAGAAACGCTTTCCTTGCCATTGCCAGTCTACATTTTATATCCTCTCTACTTCGACCATCATCAGTTATTTTGCTCCCTAAATGGCAAAACTCATTTACTACTTTAAGTGTCTCATTTCCTAATCTAATTCCCTCAGCATCACCCGACTTAATTCGACCACATTCCATTATCCTCGTTTTGTTGATGTTCATCGTATATCCTCCCTTCAAGACACCATCCATTCCGTTCAACTGCTCTTCCAAGTCCTTTGCTGTCTCTGACAGAATTACAATGTCATCGGCGAACCTCAAAGGTTTTATTTCTTCTCCATGGATTTTAATACCTACTCCGAACTTTTCTTTTGTTTCCTTTATTGCTTGCTCAGTATACAGATTGAATAACATGGGGGATAGGCTACAACCCTGTCTCACTCCCTTCCCCACCACTGCTTCCCTTTCATACCCATCGACTCTTATAAACGCCATCTAATTTCTGTACAAATTGTAAATAGCCTTTCGATCCCTGTATTTTACCCCTGCCACCTTCAGAATTTGAAAGAGAGTATTCCAATCAACATTGTCAAAAGCTTTCTCTACGTCTACAAATGCTAGAAACGTAGGTTTGCCTTTTCTTAATCTTTCTTCTAAGATAAGTTGTAGGGTCAGTATTGCGTCACGTGTTCCCACATTTCTACGGAATCCAAACTGATCTTCTCCGAGGTCAGCTTCAACCAGTTTTTCCATTCGTCTGTAAAGAATTCGTGTTAGTATTTTGCAGCCGTGACTTATTAAACTGATAGTTCGGTAATTTTCACATCTGTCAACACCTGCTTTCTTTGGGATTGGAATTATTATATTCTTCTTGAAGACTGAGGGTATTTCGCCTGTGTCGTACGACTTGCTCACCAGATGGTAGAGTTTTGTCAGGATTGGCTCTCCCAAGGCCATCAGTAGTTCTAATGGAATGTTGTCTACTCCCGGGGTCTTGTTTCGACTCAGGTCTTTGAGTGCTCTGTCAAACTCTTCACACAGAATCGTATCTCCCATTTCATCTTCATCTACATCCTCTTCCATTTCCATAATATTGTCCTCAAGTACATCGCTCTTGTATAGACCCTCTATATACTCCTTCCACCTTTCTGCTTTCCCTTCTTTGCTTAGAACTGGGTTTCCATCTGAGCTCTTGATATTCATACAAGTGGTTCTCTTTTCTCCAAAGGTCTCTTCAATTTTCGTGTAGGCAGTATCTATCTTACCACTAGCGAGATAAGCCTCTACATCCTTATATTTCTCCTCTTTTTTTCTTCTGTTACCCAAGGGTTTCTACTAGCCCTCGTCTTTTTTACCTATTTGATCCTCTGCTGCCTTCACTATTTCTTCCCTCAAAGCTACCCATTCTTCTTCTACTGTATTTCTTTCCCCCATTCCTGTCAGTTGTTCCCTTATGCTCTCCCTGAAACTCTGTACAACCTCTGATTCTTTCAGTTTATCCAGGTCCCACCTTCTTAATTTCCCACCTTTTTGCAGTTTCTTCAGTTTTAGTCTACAGTTCATAACCAACAGATTGTGGTCAGAGTCCACATCTGCCCCTGGAAATGTCTTACAATTTAGAACCTGGTTCCTAAACCTCTGTCTTACCATTATATAATCTATCTGATACCTTTCAGTATCTCCAGGGTTCTTCCATGTATACAACCTTCTTTCATGATTCTTAAACCAAGTGTTAGCTATAATTAAGTTATGCTCTGCGCAGAATTCTACCAGGCGGCTTTCTCTTTCATTTCTTAGCCCCAATCCATATTTACCTACTATGTTTGCTTCTCTCCCTTTTCCTACTCTTGCATTCCAGTCACCCATGACTATTAAATTTTCGTCTCCCTTCACTACCTGAATAATTTCTTTTATCTCATCATACATTTCATCAATTTCTTCGTCATCTGCAGAGCTAGTTGGCATATAAACTTGCACTACTGTAGTAGGCGTGGTCTTCGTGTCTATCTTGGCCACAATAATGCGTTCACTATGCTATTTGTAGTAACTTACTCGCACTCCTATTTTTTTATTCATTATTAAACCTACTCCTGCATTACCCCTGTTTGACTTTGTATTTATAACCCTGTATCACCTGACCAAAAGTCTTGTCCCTCCTGCCACCGAACTTCACTCATTCCCACTATATCTAACTTTAACCTATTCATTTCCCTTTTTAAATTTTCTAATCTATCTGCCCGATTAAGGGATCTGACATTCCACGCTTTCTCCTGATAACAACGTCCTCCTGAGTAGTCCCCGCCCGGAGATACGAATGGGGGACTATTTTACCTCCGGAATATTTTACCAAGAGGACGCCATCATCATTTAATCATACAGTAAAGTTGCATGCCCTCGGGTAAAATTACGGCTGTAGTTTCCCCTTGCTTTCAGCCGTTCGCAGTACCAGCACAGCAAGGTCATTTTGGTTAATGTTACAAGGCCAGATCAGTCAATTATCCAGACTGTTGCCCCTGCAACTACTGAAAAGGCTGCTGCCCCTCTTCAGGAACCACACGTTTGTCTGGCCTCTGGCAGGTATGTAAATGATAAGAGTTGCAATACTGTGTAACAGGTAGAATGGCCACCAGAATGCATTAGTCTTGTTCAAGTTAGTGTTGCGACCAGGCCTGGTAGGGAGTACGTGGGGCGCAAACAGTGTCAGATGTCTAGTGATCAGAATGAGGGACATGGAGCGTGGATTTCCATTTGGCCAGTTGTTCATATCGTGCAGTATCCAATTTTGTGGGGTATTCAGATGTGACAGTGGCCCAATATTGGACTGTACGAGGACGTGAGGACAGACATTCTCCTTGTCGAGGCTCCAGTCGACCGTATCTGAACACCACATGGGAGGATAGCGGCACTATGCGCCGAAAGAGTTGTTTCCCATCTGTGCTTGCCGTCCCAGGAAAAGTAATGGACTCCCTGCAACATTCTATGTCGTCATGCACCACCGCTCAGAAACCAGCAGCAGCTGGACAAGGAAGTTACCGTCCCATGTGGCGGCTGCCGTTAACATTATAACACAACGGCTGCGTCTGGAGTGGTGCCGTGGCTGGAAAGCATGGACTACAGTTGAATGGCGTCGCATTGTGAATCGCCGTTTTGCACTACTCCGGATGACCATTATTGATAACTATGGTGGCGACCTGGGGAGAGGTCTCATTCTTCCAGTGATGTGGGGAGCCGTCGGATATGACCAGTTCATGGCTGGTTGCGATTGAGGGAACTGTGACGGCACAACGGTACTTATCAGACGTATTGAGTCCTCATCTGTTACCTCTTATGTAACAGAATCATGGTGCCATTTTTCAACAGGAAATTGCTCGTCCTCACTTGGAATGTGTCTCTATAAGCTGTCTGCGTGATGTTGAGGGGCTCCAGTGCCAGTACCCGGGATATCGAGAAGCGGTTACGACAGCTGTGGGCAAGCTGGGCTCAAGAGATGATACATTGGCTTTACAACACCCTTCCCAAATGAATCAGTGCATGCATCCAGGCCAGAGGAGGTGCAACGTCATACTGATATTGCCAGATTCTTTGTAAATATGACTCGATTCTGTAATCACTGAAATGCCACCACATACCATGTCTACTCATAAAGTTTCATTTCGTTTCCTCCTCCCCTTCTGGGTGCTTCACATTTATTGTCAGGCAGTGTACATCTAAAATAGAAACAAATCTTTGGTCACGTCCTGAGGGCTGCGCAATGCCGTCTAGCCGCTGTGTCATCCTGTGCCATATGGCGTCATTTGTGATGCGTTATGGAAGGACGTGAGGCCAGCGCACTACTCTTCCAATCGTTGTCGGCTTTCCAGACCTTGGAGCCGTTACTTCTCATTCAAGTACCTCCTCAGCTGGTATCACAAGACTTAGTAGACTCCGTTCCTGTTCTCCAAACGAGGAAAAATTTCTGGCAGTACTGGAAATTGAACATGATCCTCGGCATGGCAGTCGCGCTGACTTTTCAGCTCCAAAGACGGACTCTGCATCTGTATCTATATCAATAATCTGCATACCACTGCAGAAGTGCTTGGCAAATGGTGCTTTACCATTTATTAGGGTTTCTTCTCATTCTATTCACGCATGGGGAGCGGGAAGAATAATTACTTAAACGTCTCTTTGCGTGCTGCAACTAGTGTGTTCTTCTCTTGGCGGACAGTACGGGAGCGGTACTTTTGAGGTTGTAGTATCCAGGGTGTTTATAAACGAATATCGGGGTTTTAACGCTTTATAATATTTATTATATTAAACTTACAGCTATAAATAATACGTCAAATGAAAGAGCAACTCAGTTTTACCAAGAACCTTATAAATGTTCAATGTGAGCACCATTCGTCACACGGCACACATCAAGTTTATAGCCGAGTTCTTCTCAAACGTTGATAAGTGTCTCTTCAGTGATTGCAACAACAGCTGCTTCAATCCGGTTTCTTAATTTAGGGAGGTCTGCTGATAGCGGAGGCACGTACATACGATCCTTGATGAGGCCCCAAAGGAAAAAATCGCATGGCGTTAGGTCGGGTGAACTGGAGGCCATGGAAAGCAAGCGCTGGCCGGTGTGGCCGAGCGGTTCTAGGCGTTACAGTATGGAACCACGCGACCGCTACGGTCGCAGGTTCCTCTGGCTCATCTTCTTCCAACTGAGGGAAGAGCCATTGCTCTAGTGTATCAAGGTAAGATTTGCCAGTTACAGTAGGTTCACCAAAAAAGAAAGGCCCATAAACTTTCCACAGGGATACGGCACAAAAAACAAAAAGCACATGCGCACTGGTGCCAAACACAACTGTCTGAGTTGCTCTTTCATTTGACGTATCATTTTTAACTGTAAGTTTCATGTAATAAATATTATAAAGCGTTAAAACGGCGATATTGATTTATAAACACCCTGTATTCCTAGATGCCTCACATAATGGCGGTTCTTGATTCTTTATAGGCAGGATTTTATATGAAGGATAGCGTCTGCCTTCAAGTGCCTGCCAATGCAAGTTTCCCAACATCTTCATGACGGTCTGCCATAAGTTAAACAAACTTGCGACCATACGTGCAGCCCTCCTTTGTAAACTTTCAATATCTCCTGAGATTATTGTTGATATGGGTCCCACACATCTGAACAATATTCTAGGATGGGTCGCAAGTGTGTTTTGTAAGCAATCTCCTTTGTAGACTGATTGCGTTTGCCTGTATTCTACTACTGAACGGCAGTCTGCCAACTGCTTTGTCTATGACCGAGACAATGTGATCTCTCCACTTCATATCCTTGGAAGGCGTTACAATGAAGTGTATGTGTGAGTTGACCGATTCCAGTTATCACGTTTTGATACCGTAGTTATAGATATCACATTTTGTGAGGCGCACAGTTTTACATTCCTTAACGTTTAAAGCTAGTTGCTAATTCTTGCACTACTTTGAAACACTGTCAAGATCCGACTGAATATTTGTAGAACTTCTCTCAGACGCTCCTTCATTACAGATAACTGTATCACTTGCGAAAGATCTTTTAACATTGTCTGTAAGGTCAATAACAACAACATGAACAGCAAAGGTCCTAATACACTGTCCTGGGGCACTCTGAAGTTACTTCTACATCTGTAGATGACGCTTAGTCCACGATAACATGCTGTGTCCTCTCTACCAAGAAATCCTCAGCCGAGTCACAAATTTCACTTGGTACCCCATACGATCGTACTTTTTATAAATAGGCCTAGATGTAGTACTGAGTCAAATGCTTTTTAAAAATGGAGAAATACTGCATCTACGTGACTACCTTGATCCGCGGCTTTCAGGGTGGCATGTGAGAAACATGCGAGTTGCGTTTCACGTGATCTGTGTTTACGGAATCCAAGATGGTTGTCATGGAGGAGGTAATTCTGCTCGAGATACTTCAAAAAAAATGGCTCTGAGCACTATGGGACTTAACATCTGTGGTCATCAGTCCCCTAGAACTTAGAACTACTTAAACCTAACACATCCATGCCCGAGGCAGGATTCGAACCTGCGACCGTAGCAGTCGCGCGGCTCCGGACTGAGCGCCTAGAACCGCTAGACCACCGCGGCCGGCTCGAGATACTTCATTACGTTTGAGCTCAGAATATGTTTCAGATTTCTACAATAGACAGATGTCGAAGACACTGCACGGTAGTTTCGTGACTCGTTTCTTTACTTTGAGTGTGCAGAATTATATGAAGATCTAATTTCTACGTAGGAACAAGAAACTTGATACACTGCTTCAGGCTCTGGAATCGTGTTCAGGAGGTACGGGATTCAAATTTCTGTCAGCGTATCACTGATGCTTCGTCTGAGGTTAAACCCTAAACTTTTTTCTTCCCGGAACTTATTTTCTGACAATGGGAGGCCGCCAATTGTGAAATTCAGATTCGATTCATACTGCGCATAATAAAAGCTCATGGCCAGAGGTGTAATGTGGCAAAGCACCAAGATGCACTTCTCAGCCGTTGTCGAGAAAATCGAGTTAAAAGAAACCGTTGCGGGGAAATACTCTCTACGAGTTGTAATTTCCTACAGCGTCGTGGCGCAGCGGTAAGCGCTTGGGTTCGTAATCCGAAGGTCGCAGGATCGAATCTCGCGCCATGCAACTTTTTATTTTAGTATTTGTTTTTTGTAATTCAAATATATATATAAAATTCCCGGCAATCAGTTGCAACAATTATGCATATAATAAGTTGTTGAAAGTCGTTTGTCGTGGAAAAACTGGCGACTTCGAACATGATTATGTTTTCCGCAAAGAAAGTTGTATTTCACAAATGTTATTAATTGTCTTCATAATGTTTACACGTGTAGTTAACGGAAGACGTAGAAACGATATTCCGAAACGAATACGTATAGTGTAAGTCAAACGTTCGAATTAGAGTAGAGACCCCACGAGATATATATATATATATATATATATATATATATAACCTCTTTTTTTTAGTATTTGTTTTTTGTAATTCAAATATATATATATTGTTTTTTGTAATTCATATATATATATATATATATATATATATATATATATTTGAATTACAAAAAACAAATACTAAAAAAAAGAGGTTGCATGGCGCGAGATTCGATCCAGCGACCTTCGGATTACGAACCCGAGCGCTTACCGCTGCGCCACGACGCTGTAGGAAATTATACATCGTAGAGAGTATTTCACCGCAACGTTTCTTTTTTAACTGTCGATTTTCTCGACAACGGCTGAGAAGTGCATCTTAGTGCTTTGCCACATTACACCTCTGGCCATGTGGTTTTATTATGCGCAGTATGAATCGAATCTGAATTTCACAATTGGCGGCCTCCCCTTGTGAGTCTAATGCCCTCCAGTGCTACAGCATCTCTACAAACGAATTGCAAACGGGCAGCGGAGGCTGTGAGGTGTGGACTGGGCGGTTTTTTAGGTTAGAAGGCCTCGGGAAAGTACGGGGTGGGCTGCAATCTCAAAGGGTGCATGGCAAATACAGGACGTGCTTGGATCAAGGAACAGTCGGAATTGTAGTTGTAAATTGTTGTAGTTGTGCTGGGAAAGTCCTTGAGCTTCAAGCGCTAATAGAAAGCACAGAAGCTGAAATCGTTATAGGTACAGAAAGCTGGCTAAAGCCTGAAATAAGTTCTGCAGAAATTTTTACGAAGTCTCAGACGGTGTTCAGGAAAGATAGATTAGGCAGAATTGGTGGTGGAGTGTTTGTGTCTATCAGTAGTGGTTTATCTTGTAGTGAAGTCGAAGTAGATACTCCGTACGAATTGGTATGGGTGGAGGTTATACCTGACAGCCGAACTAAGTTAATAATTGGCTCCTTCTACCGACCCCCAGACTCCGATGATATAGTTGCTGAACAGTTCAGAGAAAATTTGAGTCTCGTAACAAATAAATACCCCACTCATACGATTATAGTTGGTGGGGACTTCAACCTTCCCTCGATATGTCGGCAAAAATACTTGTTCAAAACCGGTGGTAAGCACAAAACATCTTCCGAGATTGTCCTAAATGCTTTCTCCGAAAATTATTTCGAGCAGTTAGTCCACGAACCCACGTGAATTGTAAATGGTTGCGAAAACACACTTGACCTCTTAGCCACAAACAATCCAGAGCTGATAGAGAGCATCATGACTGATACAGGGATTAGTGATCACAAGGTCGTTGTAAATAGGCTCAATGCCGTTTCTTCCAAATCCACCAGAAACAAACGCAAAATAATTTTATTTAAAAAAGCGGATAAAGTGTCACTAGAAGCCTTCCTAAGAGACAATCTCCATTCCTTCCGAACTGACTAAGCAAATGTAGACGAGATGTGGCTCAAATTCAAAGATATAGTAGCAACAGCAATTGAGAGATTCATACCTCATAAATTGTTAAGAGATGGAACTGATCCCCCGTGGTACACAAAACAGGTCCTAACGCTGTTGCAGAGGCAACGGAAAAAGCATGTGAAGTTCAGAAGAACGCGAAATCCCGAAGATTCGCTAAAATTTACAGACGCGCGAAATTTGGCACGGACTTCAATGCGAGATGCCTTTAATAGGTTCCACAACGAAACATTGTCTCGAAATTCGGTAGAAAATCCGAAGAAATTATGGTCGTATGTAAAGTACACAAGCGGCAAGACGCAGACAATACCTTCGCTGCGCAGTACCGATGGTACTGTTACCGTCGACTGTGCCGCTAAAGCGGAGTTATTGAACGCAGTTTCCCGAAATTCCTTCACCAGGGAAGATGAATGGAATATTACAGAATTTGAAACACGAACAGCTGGTAGCATGAGTTTCTTAGAAGTAGATACCTTAGGGGTTGCGAAGCAACTCAAATCGCTTGATACTGGCAAGTCTCCAGGTCCAGATTGTATTCCAATTAGGTTCCTTTCAGATTACGCCGATACAATAGCTCCCTACTTAGCAATCATATACAACCGCTCGCTCACCGATAGATATGTACCTACAGATTGGAAAATTGCGCAGGTCGCACCAGTGTTTAAGAAGGGTAGTAGGAGTAATCCATCTAACTACAGGCCTATATCATTGACGTCGGTTTGCAGTAGGGTTTTGGAGCATATACTGTATTCAAACATTATGAATCACCTCGAAGGGAACGATCTATTGATACGTAATCAGCATGGTTTCGGAAAACATCGTTCTTGTGCAACGGAGCTAGCTCTTTATTCGAAGGAAGTAATGGCCGCTATCGACAGGGGATCTCAAGTTGATTCCGTATTTCTAGATTTCCGGAAAGCTTTTGACACCGTTCCTCACAAGCGACTTCTAATCAAGCTGCGGGCCTATGGGGTATCGTCTCAGTTGTGCGACTGGATTCGTGATTTCCTGTCAGGAAGGTCGCAGTTCGTAGTAATAGACGGCAAATCATCGAGTAAAACTGAAGTGATATCAGGTGTTCCCCAGGGAAGCGTCCTGGGACCTCTGCTATTCCTGATCTATATAAATGACCTGGGTGACAATCTGAGCAGTTCTCTTACGTTGTTCGCAGATGATGCTGTAATTTACCGTCTAGTAAGATCATCCGAAGACCAGTATCAGTTGCAAAGCGATTTAGAAAAGATTGCTGTATGGTGTGGCAGGTGGCAGTGGACGCTACATAACGAAAAGTGTGAGGTGATCCACATGAGTTCCAAAAGATATCCGTTGGAATTCGATTACTCGATAAATAGTACAATTCTTAAGGCTGTCATTTCAACTAAGTACCTGGGTGTTAAAATCACGAACAACTTCAGTTGGAAAGATCACATAGATAATATTGTGGGGAAGGCGAGCCAAAGGTTGCGTTTCATTGGCAGGACACTTAGAAGATGCAACAAGTCCACTAAAGAGACAGCTTACACTACACTCGTTCGTCCTCTGTTAGAATATTGCTGCGCGGTGTGGGATCCTTACCAGGTGGGATTGACGGAGGACATCGAAAGGGTGCAAAAAAGGGCAGCTCGTTTGTATTATCACGTAATAGGGGAGAGAGTGTGGCAGATATGATACGCGAGTTGGGATGGAATTCATTAAGGCGAAGACGTTTTTCGTCGCGGCGAGATCTATTTACGAAATTTCAGTCACCAACTTTCTCTTCCGAATGCGAAAATATTTTGTTGAGCCCAGCCTACATAGGTAGGAATGATCATCAAAATAAAATAAGAGAAATCAGAGCTCGAACAGAAAGGTTTAGGTGTTCGTTTTTCCCGCGCGCTGTTCGGGAGTGGAATGGTAGAGAGATAGTATGATTGTGGTTCTATGAACCTTCTGCCAAGCACTTAAATGTGAATTGCAGAGTAGTCATGTAGATGTAGATGTAGATGAACTATGCGATGCTTATGGTCTGCGTGGCGCTCTGTTAAAATACCGGCATGTCGTGCCCTCCAAACTGCAAACAATGGTGCCTTCTTGACAGTAATCTAAATTTTACTTGAGGTATTGTTTGTACGGTCACCACAGCGTACAGCGTAAGAAATTCATAACCTTACACGAAACCTTTTCATGACAGGAATATGCATTTCGCCCCATTCAAGAAAAAGAAAATAAAGCATGTATTACGACAAATTATACCTGATGATGGACTCACAGGGTCCGAAATGCATCGTGTACTTAATAAAACACGAAAAGTTGTGACTGAAGGCGTTTGTTAATTCATACTTCCATTGTATTGAATACAATCACGTTTGAAGTTGCGAAATATGGATAAAAGTAAGAAGGGAATCTTGACTAGTGACAAGGATGGGATGCCACTAAAGTAAATAATTACGTCTAATAAGGACATTACGGCTATGAAAGTGACTGCTGAACTAAACTTCTTTCTAGACAGCACAGTATTGTTGAAAATGTTCAAATGTGTGTGAAATCTTATGGGACTTAACTTCTAAGGTCATCAGTCCCTAAGCTTATACACTACTTAACCTAAATTATCATAAGAACAAACACACACACCCATGCCCGAGGGAGGACTCAAACCTCCGCCGGGACTACCCACACAGTCCATGACTGCAGCGCCTGAGACTGCTCGGTTAACCCCGCGCGGCAGCACAGTATTATTGAGTTCACTAGTGCGGAAACTATGTAAATAAAGCTTTTGTGGCAGAGCTTCTGAATTCAAGTCTATGGTAAATTAGGTAAATACAAAGACGATTTTAGTAAACAGGAAGTGCTACGTGCGTATAGCACCGAGGGAAGCATAAATTTAAAGCTGCCTCCTTCCAGTTGTTGAGTGACGCTGAATCAGATGGAAGCTTCTGACGTGAAGTATCATGGGATGCGAATTTCATGGGACACATCTGTGCTTCATAGTAGAGTCAGTCGATCCGTTATCTGCTAATGGATGGAAATTGTGAAATAGATCGCTTAAATGGCTGATTAGTTACAACCTTTTCTGATTGTATCTGTCACGCATGCCTTCATGTCATTCCACCCCAATTTGTTATTATGACTGGCCCTTATGTAATACTCGTTTTCTGCTATGTGCGCGCCGGCCGCTGTGGCCGAGCGGCTCTAGGCGCTTCAGTCCGGAACCGCGCTGCTGCTACGGTCGCAGGTTCGAATCCTGCCTCGGGCATGGATGTGTGTGATGTCCTTAGGTTAGTTAGGTTTAAGTAGTTCTAAGTCGAGGGGACTGATGACCTCAGATGTTAAGTCCCATAGTGCTCAGAGCCATTTGAACCATTTTTTTGCTATGTGCGCGGTAAAAATTATCCTCCTAACGCCGTGTGATTAATGCTTCTGGGTAAATAACGCGTCAGGTAAAGGTAGAGTGAATCTCACACTTCAACGGACTACTGTCCGCGAAAAGATTGTTTGTCCTCCAAGCAGATCGTAATATTGCATTGCAAAGCCGTCTACTTTAGTTTGACCTGCTCATAATGAAATACAGTTTGCAATGTAGAGAAGTGAAAGAGACTGACAGAACCCACGCAGAGGATTAAGCACCTTCTTATTTGTGGGTATGGGTTTTGGCGGTTTTTTCACAGTATCTAGGCGGATGCTGTCGCTGGTTTACCGTGCCCATCTCAGAGTCACACACGTGCAACTGACGAAATCACGCGGAACAGAATCCGATTACTCGTAAATGGCGATAACGACACTTATTTCCATAGGTTAACATGATGCTGTGGTGTCAGGAAGAGCATACGGCCGCTGAAACACGTTCCAGGTCCGCTAAGAGCAAATCTTTATCAGGCAATAAACGCAATGTACAAGGAAGAAATAATAAACCCTAGCAATGATGCTGTACATCAGATCTGGCATGATTGGCAGTGTGTTTAGATGTACCGGGTGATCAAAAAGTCAGTATAAATTTGAAAACTTAATAAACCATGGAATAATGTAGATAGAGAGGTAAACATTGACACACATGCTTGGAATGACATGGGGTTTTATTAGAACCAAAACAAAGTATTGCTAGACGCGTCGTTTGGTGATGATCGTGTGCTCAGCCGCCACTTTCGTCATGCTAGGCCTCCCAGGTCCCCAGACCTCAGTCCGTGCGATTATTGGCTTTGGGGTTACCTGAAGTCGCAAGTATATCGTGATCGACCGACATCTCTAGGGATGCTGAAAGACAACATCCGACGTCAATGCCTCACCGTAACTCCGGACGTGCTTTACTGTGCTGTTCACAACATTATTCCTGGACCACAGCTATTGTTGAGGAATGATGGTGGACATATTGAGCATTTCCTGTAAAGAACATCATCTTTGCTTTGTCTTACTTTGTTATGATGATTATTGCTATTCTGATCAAATGAAGCGCCATCTGTCGGACATTTTTTGAACTTTTGTATTTTTTTGGTTCTAATAAAACCCCACGTCATTCCAAGCATGTATGTCAATTTGTACCTCTCTGTCTACATTACTCCGTGATTTATTCAGTTTTCAAATTTATACTCACTTTTTGATCACCCGGTAATTTACGCTAAGCACTATCATAAAAGAAGATTCCGTAGAAAAATGGCTGAGGACAAGATCATGGCAATGCTCACTGGAGTGAGAAGGTTTGGCACTTACAGAACGCCCTACTATGGGACACGATAGCTATTTTCATTCGATTCAATTGTTAGCAGCTGTAGCCATATTTCCATCCTGGATAAAAATGATCTCTTTGTAATGTTGGGACATCTGTTGCTTTATTGTAATGTACTTGATTGTAGGCAAGTACACAACGTATAGTAATTGTACAAGAGATATTTATCAAATAATTCTCAACAGCAGTAACAAGAGGAAGAACGTTGAGCGCACTCCATGTCGAACAAAGAAGTGCATTGGTAGCTTAATACTAGAAGAGGCCGTATCATCTGGCGCGCTTTGGTACATTACATCATGGTGTAATAGAATCAAATTACGCAAAGCACGCTGGGAAATGTTTACTACTTGAGACTACACTGCGAATCAGCATTTGTTCATCGCAGTCAGTGAGGCCATTAGTATAAACAGTAAACAGAACTATACAGCGGACAAGTTTTGATGGCTCTGGCGCTCGCAAGTAAAAAGTTTCGTCTTGCGCAGCAATCAGTATAGAGAGCACCGCTAAATATGAGTAACTAATATTTAAGAACAAGATGGGCAGAGAGCAGACAAGCATGGAGCTTGACGTATGGTACACTCTCCGCTTATCAAACGGATGGCCAATCGAAATACTACTACAGCTATATCAGGTTTTCTATAGGAACACGAGAAAGTAACGTTTATGCCACTGTACTAATGCAAGGGGTCCAGCGCGCGCAACAGTGCATGTGCGTCGTACACGTGTGTGCACGTGTATATGTATGCGTGAACAAAAGAACAGGGGAGAGGATAACAAAGAGAACATACAGAATTGAATGCCATTTGCAAGACCGTTGCGAACTGATTCGTGCTATTGAGCGACGCAATAGAAGCATACCGTCGTGCTGATCTCACGTGTACATGAAATAAATTTGGTGACGTCACAGGGGCGATCGAACGCAGATGTTTGGCTTTGGTCAACAGGTCTCCTTCTGATGTTGAACAGATTGTTTGTTCGAATGTTAAAACAGGCTATCAGTATTATGCTATCTGAAAAAAACACTATCCAGTCGTTAAATAATTATTATAATGTTGTATTCTATGTAGCTACATCGTTCGAGTGAAACACTCATCAGGCTACACTGACACGTTCACGCTACACTTCTAGGTAATGCACATTTTACGCTGGCTTCACCCGATTGAAAGAAATGGTTCAAATGGCTCTGAGCACTATGAGACTTAACATCTGAGGTCATCAGTTCCCTAGAACTCAGAACTACTTAAACCTAACTAACCTACGGACATCACACACAACCATGCCCGAGGCGGGATTCGAACCTGCAACCGTAGTGGTCGCGCGGTTCCAGACTGAAGCGCCTAGAACCTCTCGGCCACACTGGCCGGCTCACACGATTGAAAATGATTTCAAATTCCTAGTTCTTCCCTAATCTACCCCCATACTTCTTTTATCTCAAATCTGTTTCAGCGACCTTCTTCAGTTTTGTATAAGGCTTTATTCACTTAGCTCGGCCGGCCGGTGTGGCCGAGCGGTTCTAGGCGCTTCAGTCTGGAACCGCGCGACCGCTACGGTCGCGGGATCGAATCCTGCCTCGGGCATGGATGTGCGTGATGTCCTTAGGTTAGTTAGGTTTAAGTAGTTCTAAGTTCTAGGGGACTGATGACCTCAGATTCCGTCGCGAGTACACTGCTGTTGATGGTATATTGCGGTTCACTACCCTTCATATAACTAAGCTGTGCGTGAAGTCTGTTTTCTAGAGTGAAGATTCTTAAGAATGTAAACTTTATATTGTAAAAGGAACGCTGTTCTTCTTAACACAATCATTTAAGTCTTTGAGACCCTGCAGTATCAGGTAATATCTTGAGTCACAAATCGCCCTCTCCCTTCTACTCCTCTTGATGGCTAGACTCCAGTAATGCATCTTCCTTCCACTAGCGTTTTCCCCAACCGCCAGTCTCCGAGCCGTTATAGCGTTGTGTTAATGCAGCTTAGGAACACTTCGGACGCAAGAAGAAGTACGGTTTGCAGAACAAAGCCTGCCCACTGCTGAATCTTCTGTAACTGTCGTTCTTGCCAGTCTGTGTAAAGAGAAAAATGTGTGGGCCCACCTTGGGGAAAAAAACTTAAAGGGGTTTACCGGGTTTCTCAGAAGGGGTTTCAGCAGAAATTATCACTCTACGATACCAACATTCCTGTAAGAAACAACAGGTTTCAACAGGCAACAGAAGTCATGGGATATTTACTAATATCGTGTCGAAAAACTTAAGCTTATGTGTACTATTACTGACTTTCGTTTTCTTGTTAATTAGCTTGTTTAGTGTTAGTTATAGTGTTAGCTTTTCGTTGGTTACATTTTAGGCCTTTGTACCCTGAACTAAAATTGACCATTATTTTCGTTTTTACTGTTGTGTTGTTATTTTTAGTATAACATTTTTTACTCACGTTATTATAAGGTTGGTGAAATTCGAAGGGACGGATTATTTTGTCGGGTATTATAGCGTGTTAGGTATTAAGTTCTGCATGTTGGTGAACTGAGCGTGGAAAACCTTACTTGCGTTATCTTGTGTATGCGCTCTGAGTTGCTGAAACTGATTTATAAATGTTTTTAAATTACGCCCACACAACCCCATCCTCCTTCCACTCCCACCGTTTCCTGCGCCACAAGTTTCGCAGTGCTTTTGTAGACATTAGGTGATTCCTTTTATCACTTAAATCTAACAACCAAATCCCTAAGCCTGTTGTAAGGAATGTACAGTTCAATGTGACACACAAAGCAAGGTGCGCCTTACACATTTTGAAACGTCCCCTTTGAACAATTATACATGACTATGCTTAAACTGACACACAATATTTTTTGGCGCAACGCAATCCGACTTTCAAAAATCCCTACAAAAGAATGGCCCTGACTAACATTAACCTATACCTTTCACAAATCACTTACCTCACAAAAATCTTCGCTACTCGAACTACTGCAATACAGCAAGTGCCACTACTGCCAGCTAAATAAAAGATTCAAACTACGGAAGGCACTAACAACTGATACGCATAGTTAGCAAATGAAAGATTTTAATAGAGAACAAACAATGTATTTACCTTAATAGTGTTGAAAAATCATAATATACATAGCAGTTCATGACATCCAGTCTTACGAATTTCAAAACTCCGCCATTTCTCTCCCCACATCCACCACTGCTGGCGGCTCACCTCCAAATGCGCAACGCTACGCGCTGTTCACATCCAGCTGCCCAACACTACAATGGCAGACAACACTGCAAACTAGCCACAGACTGCACACAGCACAGCCAGTGATTTTCATACAGAGCGCTACGTAACGTTGCCAATAAGAAAACATAAACAGCCTACTAACAATTTCATCTGGTCGAAACATTCCAGTACAATCAAGCAGAGAATTATGTAACTCGCCAATAATTGGACCCCAAACTGCTGAATTAATAATTCAGTACGGAACAGAACAATCAACCTACGTATTGTTATGAGGCAAGTTACACCGGTACCAACGCACTGGATTCACGTTCTATAGGAGAAATCCTAGTAACCTCGTCTGGCCCTCCTGATTTAGGCTTTCTGTGATTACCTTAAAATACCACAACGTTTCGCTCAAAAGGATTCAGCAGTTTTTCTGCCCTTATCCTTGTCTACTTCCGCTGCCGCTATCGAGCAGGTCGTCGACAGCACTTAAAACGATAATATTTCCTTTTTTTAGTACAAACGGCCTCATCTTTTATAACGCTGTAAAAAAAGTTATAGACCTCTAGAAACTTCTGAAAGTTGTCGGTAAACAGGCCTGTTTAAAATCATAATTCAAAAGATGATACTGTACTTCTTGTACCCACCAGAATGACGAAACAGCGGACGCGGGAAAATTACGTACCACGCCTGTACAGCGAACCAGGCTGCATTTGTATCGCTAATCTCGCTCTTTCCAAACCGCTTCCTCTTCCAGTTCAACGGCTGCGGTTCACAGTCTACATATATTTCCCGTGACAAGAAACAATCTGTCAGGTCAGACACAAGCAGATAAGGGCGTTGACCTAGCGCTGCAGCTCTTATCACAATAGCGGGCAGTAGTCTTCAACAGGCAGTGTCGATTACGCTCTCATTATGAGCAGAGAAAGTATCGATACTGTGAGCTACGAAGTAGTTTACGAGATGTAAAATTTACATTGTCCGTATCTGCATGTAGTCATCGTTACCTAGCACATTCCTCCAGTGCAACATGACATCTTAATCAAGTTCGTTATTTTCTTGCAAGTCTCAGTGTCATGACTAACGGCAACTGATGAAAAATTTATTGAATGTTAAGCCTTATCTTATGCAAACGAAGGTTTGTTTCGGTTTCTAAAAAGTTTTACAAAGTATAGAAAATATTGTATTTTTTAGCATCACATTAGTATTTTATGTACAAGTTCCTAAACACTCATTCACTTTTTCAATACACAACCAAATAAAGAATGGACATTCACGAGAGTAATGCAGGATGAGGCGTATTTTCCAAATAATTTTATCTCAGCAGTGTTACAGAACTGAATAAGTTTTTCTCTTTAGCTTACAGCTCGTTTCCGAACTGTATCTTTAGCTTGTATGTATGTATTGAACTGCGGATGTAGAAAAGACGGAGAGGCTTCGTCTGCGCCATTGCCCTCAGTGGTTCACAGCCCCTAACAGGCTACAGCAGTCCACTCACCCCACCGCCGCCCCACACCGAACCCAAGGTTATTGTGCGGTTGGGCCCCCAGTGGGCCCCCCGGGCACGTCTCATTCCAGACGAGTGTAACCCCAATGTGTGCGTGGTAGAGTAATTATGGTGTACGCATACGCGGAGACAGTGTTGCGCAGCAATCGCCGACAGAGTGTAACTGAGGCCCGCATTCGCCGACGCAGATGGAAAACCGCCTTAACAACCATCCACAGGCTGGCCGGCACACCGGACCTCGACACTAATCCGCCGGGCGGATTCGTGCTGGGGACCGTCGCGCTTTCCCGCTCGGGAAACAGTATGTTAGACGCACAGCTAGCAGGGCGGGCTTATCTTTAGCTTACCGCTAGTTTACAACAGCTCTGGAAGGCTGAACACTCAATCTTATAATGAAGGTATTTGGAAAGATAACACAAATCAAATGAATGTTTACCTGTATTGTTTTTCTCTACAGTACAGTTACAAATGCATGTCATCGCATAATGTGTGTGTGAGTAGATGAAATGCTATAGCTGTATTTCAAGATGTGTAACATTTTTGAAAAATCAGGACCCATTTCATTCCCCTGCCTACTCGGAGCTGACCACAGAGCTCCCGTCATAATCACTACCTGAAGCGTGAAGATTACTTATTTTTGTTTAAACAACGTTGAATTATTTTTTAACGTACGACTGATGAGCAATCATTTTCTGCTGCCACTCATTTCTTCCCCCTTGGGGAATAAAATGAGAAAAAAATCTCGAAAGTTTGAAGAGAAGTATTAACATAAATATGTGGGAGAAACACATTTAGCGTGCCATACTGAGGAGTTCCCTTTTAAAAATTAATTAGCGCTGTATTTTTTTTAACTCATTGCCTTGTTATCTAATGCGAGTTGCACTGTACATAAAGTTTCTGACCCAATTTACATTATAAAAAAATTGTTTAATTTTTAATCAATTTAGAGCTAAAAGTACTTAAAAGATGCGCATTAAATTTAATGTGTATGTGCAGTACAGTGAGATGACATTATATTACTATATTACAGTAGAACGTAAAAAAATGGAAATCCATATAGGTTTGCTGGCAGAATAGCAGTGTGGTCAACAAAACACGTTTCATCGTTTGTAAATATTTTCATAATCGAGAATAAAACCTGACTTAGGATACTACTTCCACCGCGAAAAGTGTCTCGTTAAATTGATCACGCCATTTTTCATAGTGTGAACTAACATGCCGTTACACTCTAAAAATGAATAGGTGCGGCATCAAAGCTGTTCAAGACCAACGTATAAGTGAGGTATGTATGTGTATGTAATGTATTTTACATTTCAATACCTTTATATGGAATGGAATGAGCTGTACTCTGCAGCAGCCGAATTTAGTGACAGTCACACTGTGACGGGTCCTGACACAAGAGATGCTTTTATTCTATTTCGTTACTGTTTCTGGCTGTAAGAGTAGCCGTTTTAACGAGAAAATTGGGTTTTCGTGTATGAAGTAGCTTCTCATATGTTTCGTTACTATTTAGAACAGTTGTCGCCAAACATTTTAGCTCAAGAGCCAAAACTAACAAGGGAAGGACGCCTACTCGTCATCGCCGAGTTCGTTTATGGTATATGTAGGGCGTGGTGAGACAAGAAAGTGCCTCAAGTGGGAACTCCAGACGGCCAAACGTTTAGGAAATAAAAGGAATTTTGATACGGATCTATCACCAAGTTCCAGGCGGCCTTCGGTTATTTCGTCAGTAAGGGGTGTGTGTTCGAGAGCCGTTACGAGACGCTTTAACGTTGCCCACACGTGCAGGCGGCATTGGAATGATAAACGTGCACAACAGAGCGCGCGGCCTCTTCCTGCGGACGATACATCGCCTACGTAGTTCGGACAAGGACACCCTCCTTGGTAACTGATTGAGGAGGTGGTGCCTCAATCCCTCCATACGCCGATTCCTGTTGGACATACGAAGAGCTTATTTCAATAGTGGTACAAGTCCATTGCCTCCACTTTGCTGCCTATAATGCTTCTGAAATTAATGATCCAAACAAACAGGTTCATTTCTATAAAGAAGCCATATGCTTGAATATTTCTGGTATCTCAACTGCAGATTTTTCAGCGCTCATTTAACTTTAGGACTCTGTATCTCAAAATGAACAAAAATGGACTTGTACCACTATTGAAATAAGCCCTTCATATCACTCCGCACTGTGTCACATTCGCACCTACCTGACCGACATGAGTTATCAGTTGGATGTCTTGCCGACCATTGCGGGATCCTAGAACCAAGGACTTCTACTGTTCCTTTCAACGGACGCTGCCTGCTAATGTGATTGAACGCCGACATCCGGCAGTTGGCTGGAGGCGGGTGTGGAGTAACATACACTGGTCTTTACTTCCCACCACGGTCAGGGCGCTGTGGTATGTGATAACGATCGAAAAATTCACCATCCGACAATGTTTACACATGATACAGACCTATATCATTGACGTCGGTTTGCAGTAGGGTTTTGGAGCACATACTGTATTCAAACATTATGAATCACCTCGAAGGGAACGAGCTATTGATACGTAATCAGCATGGATTCAGAAAACATCGTTCTTGTGCAAAGCAGCTAGCTCTTTATTCGCAGGAAGTAATGGCCGCTATCGACAGGGGATCTCAAGTTGATTCCGTATTTCTAGATTTCCAGAAAGCTTTTGACACCGTTCCTCACAAGCGACTATGCTGCGGGCATATGCGGTATCGTCTCAGTTGTGCGACTGGATTCGTGATTTCCTGTCAGGAAGGTCGCAGTTCGTAGTAACAGACGGCAAATCATTGAAGTGATATCAGGTGTTTCCCAGGGAAGCGTCCTGGGACCTCTGCTATTCCTGATCTATATAAATGACCTGGGTGACAATCTGAGCAGTTCTCTTACGTTGTTCGCAGATGATGCTGTAATTTACCGTCTAGTAAGATCATCCAAAGATCAGTATCAGTTGCAAAGCGATTTAGAAAAGATTGCTGTATGGTGTGGCAGGTGGCAGTGGACGCTACATAACGAAAAGTGTGAGGTGATCCACATGAGTTCCAAAAGATATCCGTTGGAATTCGATTACTCGATAAATAGTACAATTCTTAAGGCTGTCATTTCAACTAAGTACCTGGGTGTTAAAATCACGAACAACTTCAGTTGGAAAGATCACATAGATAATATTGTGGGGAAGGCGAGCCAAAGGTTGCGTTTCATTGGCAGGACACTTAGAAGATGCAACAAGTCCACTAAAGAGACAGCTTACACTACACTCGTTCGTCCTCTGTTAGAATATTGCTGCGCGGTGTGGGAACCTTACCAGGTGGGATTGACGGAGGACATCGAAAGGGCGCAAAAAAGGGCAGCTCGTTTTGTATTATCACGTAATAGGGGAGAGAGTGTGGCAGATACGATACGCGAGTTGGGATGGAAGTCATTAAAGCAAGGACGTTTTTCGTCGCGGCGAGATCTATTTACGAAATTTCAGTCACCAACTTTCTCTTCCGAATACGAAAATATTTTGTTGAGCCCAACCTACATAGGTAGGAATGATCATCAAAATAAAATAAGAGAAATCAGAGCTCGAACAGAAAGGCTTAGGTGTTCGTTTTTCCCGCGCGCTGTTCGGGAGTGGAATGGTAGAGAGATAGTATGATTGTGGTTCGATGAACCCCCTGCCAAGCACTTAAATGTGAATTGCGGAGTAATCATGTGGATGTAGATGTAGATGCGCCGCTGTCGACACCGACATGCACCGTTTCATCATTTGTGGTACTGCTAGTGACTGCTGGCTCCTCACACGGCGCATGTTGGCATTGTTGCTGCGACGGACCCCTCAGTCCGTAGAGTTCACAGAACTAATCCATCCCGACGTCACTTACTTCCATGGTACTCGTCATAACGCCACGGTGTCGGTATGACATTGTCATACTTTTTTAATGAGAGTGTTGCAGGGGTGTTAGATTACTGGCAATATTTAACGAGAAACTACACGATTTTACGGCGCAAAGCGTCGTATGGTTCGCTCTTTGCGAATTACTTGTGGTCGTTGTTTACGCGCCCTGCAGACCACTAGGGTGCACCGGGTGTCAGAAGAGACTGAGTTGTTGCACATGATGGACTGATGGGAGACGTCAACGGTAGTTATAGGGTGTTTCACCTTCGCTGAACGAGAAGACGACTAGGATATCCCGCCGTCTGGCTACTGTAGACACCCCCGAGAAAAAAAGATAGAACAAAAAAGAATTACAGATAAAAACATTAGAACAAAATGAGAAACAAATAAAATATAATAAAGTATTGTACCCCTTCCTTTATCCTTTTCTTTTTTTAACAAAATGTTCAGAGGCATATTTAATTTTTGTTCGTGGGCGGAGCCTGAAGTGGTGGCGCACGACCGTCCTACTTAGCTTTAGGGTGGAAGTGGCAGTGGCACTAGCTTTGTTTTTGTTTTTAGGTTAGATGGCTTTTGGGGGTAGTATGGGTGATAGGGGCCAACGCCTAACTAAACACTACATTAAAATACGGTATATAAAAAAAGGCGGTTACGGCAAAAAAGTGGTAAGAGATCGGATGTGCATTGAAAGGGTCGCAGGTTCGACTCTGCCCGGTGGCAGACCAGTTGTAGACCGTTCACAACCCCAAGTTTGCAAGATGATAAGCTCTTTTTTTTTTTTTTTTTTTAAAAAAAAGAAAAAAGACTGACGTCTCATGGTGATGTGCACATAGAAATACAAAATAACTTATGTGATGTTGCGGTTAATTGTGACGTCAGTAGTGTACGCATTGCCAAGGAGCACAGAAAATATTTGGCGCTGGGCGGAGCCGAACCGGCGACCCTTTTAACAAATCCGTTCTCTTACCGCTTTTTTAAAATCTCATTTTATTCGTGATTGTTAGTTCTATTTGTTCGGGTTGGACGTCCCATGACGCTTGTTCAAGTTCATCGTCGTTCCATTAACTCAGTTTTTTTTTTTTATTACAGAGGGCAGCTAACCCTCTGACCGAACACGCTGAGCTACCGTGCCGGTATAGCTGAGCCAAACACCGCTACATAAACACATTGTCACAGGGACAATTGATAAGGTGCACATGGTGATAGATCCGTATCAAAATTCCTTTTATTTCTTAAACACTTGGCGACCTGAAGTTTCCACTTGGGGCCCTTTCACGCTTCACCACGCCCTACATGTACCGTGAATTTGGACGAATTCGGCGATGACGAGTAGGCGTCCTCTCCTTGTAAGATATTCGGGCAGCACCTCGGCTCACTCAGGTACCGATCTCATTATTAATTAGTATGTTATGTCCCTCACACCCAATAGACTAGCTAATAGTAAGGACACGATAAGGTGGACGCTGCCTCCAAATATCCACAGCTCAAAGTCGGTACCATTCGGAACCCTTTACGTCGGCTGTTCTCTCTTTGCTTGCTACCACCCTCAGTTATCCCTAAAGTTCTGAAACTGTAATTGCCTGAGGAAGTGTTGCTGAGTTGTCTGTGTGAGCGGGTAATTAACTGATTAATAAAAGTAATTATACTTTTAGTTGAATACACTATGCAATACGATAAACAGTCACAGATGTTCACTATTATAAATGTTTTGAATGCCATTTTTCTTCTGCTCATCGCGCTGTATTAATTTAATTTCACATTACTTGCTACAAATGTGAACCCTCTACCACGTCCCCTCTCCCTTCAACGATACATCAGTCTCCCCTCCACCCAGCTTCGCCCCTGAGGTGACCGGACAACTTTTTGCGCGTCTACCATAATTCCTCCAGTATATTTTTGATTCAGTGAAGGAGTCGGATATGGTTATCAGTGGCATATGGTTTTTACTCCTTGGCGGTCCTGAATATACCTTTGTTATCCATCTTCAGAAGCTATTAAACATTAACACCGGTTACAAATGGAAATATATATTCGAAACCGGTAGAGAATAAGTACTTATCATTCAAAAGTGTTGGTTATTCCTCTCTTCTTCGTCGAATAAAATTGTTGGGCAGTTGGTGATAGTGATCAGGCAAGTTTATGACATTAAAATCCTACAATAAGGAACACGAATTTTAAATTTCTGCACCATTTATCCCTGTCACCCTGAGTAAGCGGAAAATTTTAATTAGCTCACAGCCGAATTCACTAACGCCAAAATTAAGCACATCTTAAAATATTACTGTCTCTGTAAGTATTTTGATTACTGAGCATGGAAATTACACTCTTAACAATCTCACAACGTTAGCTGACGTTTTCGGATTCGGATGCATCTCTATAAATAAAAATCAACTGCCACATGTAAGAAACATCACTTGAGAACAACTCTACCGATTTGGCTGATTGTTTTGTTTTCCGAATAAGGTTTCTGCTAAAAAAAAAGTTTGGAAACTCCACATGAAAAGTGGAAACCTGGATGGTATTTTTGTACGAAACTCTCAATGAAAGGAATGTAATGTTCAGTTTTACAGTTCTGCTGTCACATGTTTTCTTTAAAAAATGTAGGTTTAATTTCAGTTCGTGGTAATCTGGTGTATTGCAAACATTCAAAAAAAAATGGCTCTGAGCACTATGGGACTTAACATCTATGGTCATCAGTCCCCTAGAACTTAGAACTACTTAAACCTAACTAACCTAAGGACAGCACACAACACCCAGTCATCATGAGGCAGAGAAAATCACTCACCCTGCCGGGAATCGAACCCGGGAACCCGGGCGTGGGAAGCGAGAACGCTACCGCACGACCACGAGCTGCGGACCTGCAAACATTCAGTTGATTTCAGTTTGTGCTTTATTTCTTTGGAAAAAATGCAGCCAATGAGGGGTCGAAATATCGGTTGGTGAACGCGCATTGCAGACCAACTGAATGATCGTTGAGCCAGTGATACAGACGAAGAGCGTACACAGCGTTTGGTGGGAAATTGAATAACAATATACAATCAACTCTTGCTGCTAAACCGGCTGTGAGAAAGAAGATGTTACTCTGCGTTATGAAAATGTGCTGTTTTGTTCCATAAAATTTCGGGCGTGCAGCCGCATAAATTCAGCTTCTTCTAATATTTCGGCTGAATACTGTCCAGATATCTTCAGACTGAACCGAGATGACTAACGCTCCGGCACTTGCTCCGTCCTTTTAAACCTGAGGACCGAACCACTGCGTATGCGGCCAAAGATACACAAGGCGCCAGAGACGTTGATAGGCGGCCAAGAGGTGTAACATATGCATGGCAATTAAATCTATCGCTGCGTAGTCGATCCACACGGTGATATCGATGTGTGACGGAGAGCTGCTCCATCGCGACGTCTTTGTGATTTAATTACAGAAATTGCCGGATTCCACGATTTGTCCAAGCTGAAGCCGCCTTAGCTGTTAGACGCCTCTTCCCTGCAGTCTGTGCCGTGTCGGACATCTCTCTGCGTTGCCGCTGGCCTTGGGTGTCCTGCGGTCCCTGGCATCGCCGCTCCTTCGAGGCCAAGGTCGGAATGAATAACCGACCGCCGCGATAGTTGGGAAGCCAAACACAGCCGCCTAGGGCCCGCCGCTCTGACATGCCTTTCCGGCACGAAAGCACAAGGAATACAGAGGCCACTACTGCGTGCTTCGGAAATTCTTCTTATGAATTGGCTCTCCCAGATTTTCGTCATACATGTAGCATTTGAAGGTCATTGCCCAGACACCAAATCCTAAAGCAGCACGGCGCAATTCTTACATTAAAAATGAAATAAAAAATTGTCGCCTTTGAAGATAAGAATATTTCCTAGCACTCTGAAGCAGCTGCGCAGATCTTCCGAACCCAGATCATGTTCCTCTCCCAACCACAAAACGCAATGCTGTGAACTAGATTTAAGGACAGACGGCACTCTACATGCTGACAAAAGAAAGAAAATGCAAGGAAGATTTTTCACTGTATAGCACTACACAGCATTACAACTTAACGAAAACAGAAGAAAAAAGGAAAAGTTCGCAATCTGAATCTAATGATTACAGAACAAAGCAGTGACTTAACTGAAAACGACTAGAAGAAACAGAAGCTAAACGAAAGTTGACTAGGAAAAGCTTCAGAAGCAAAGAAGGATTATTCATTTTCATTTTATATTTTGACAGTTTATCGGCAGTGGGTATCAATTCAAAGTTGATGACGGTTTACAGGCGCAAATCCCATAGAAAACACAAATAGTATTTTCACTCAATTTTCCATACTTAATATTAAACTGTGTTACAGTGTGCGCAATACTTCATAAACTGGCTTTGTTTATATACTGCAGCGATGTTTTGGGAATGTGATGTGTAATTTTAATTTTGTTAAATGAAGTTTAAATAAATGCGTAGCCTACAAGTCTAGCAATTACAAAGTCGCTTGTTTGACTCGTTACGAGCAACTATTTTATTTATTTTCCTTAAAATTTTATGTTTCTTATGAAATGGAAATGTTAATTCACAAATACTGAATCACGGTGTTCAATTAAAATAATATATTTTTATTTTTAATTATTGGTCATATGAAAATGTATTAAAATTTGATACTGCCATGAAAAATCTCTTGCCGTTAACTGAAAAAATAATGTACATCAATAATACTTTTAACGGTCCATAAATAAAAAAAACTCTTTCTTTTGTATTCTGTTTTGTATTTTTGTGCCTAATTTGAGTTCGTCGTTATTACCTTTTCCATGTGTTCAGTAATTAAAAATAAATATATATTATTTTTATTTGTGAAATATGGTTTAATACTGGCTATTAACATTTCTAATTGTTAATAAATATCGAATTTGAATCAAAATAAACAATTTGCTACTAGCGAGATTTGAACCAGTGCTGTTATGATTACATGACTGTTACACTACGCTCTCATCTACAGGCTGCTAAGTTAATTTGTTTTGTACTTAACACCACTCGGAAATATTCTTATGTTTAAATTTATGTCCGACGTTTGAACTTTAAATCCTATAAGGATGAAGAAACTTGAAGACGGCCAGTTTGTAGAGTCTCCTTGTTGACTAAAAATAAAAACAAGGTTTTGGGTGATAGCAATTAAAGGGGCCAGTGTTATGCGATATGTAAATTTTTAATCCACTGAGACATTTTGGAATGAAACTTCACACAAAAAGGATGGGAAATATCCTAAGGTTCAAAGGCAAAGCTCCCTACGTTTATGTACGAAAGCAAATCAAACTTGCAAAGCGCTGATTGTCTTCACATTCGTAAGTAATTGACTGCAATTGAACTGATGTGGGTGGAATTTCGACCAAATTTTGTTAAAAGACTGTAGCTTTCTGTACATGTGGTCATGACGACACGATCCTTGAGACGCTTGGTATATTTAACGGGGGTACATCTCCGAGAGTCTCTTATTTGAGTTGTTTTATTTGCTGACAATCGGAATGTAATGTAAGAATTAGGTAATCTCCAAGAAACACTAAAATCTCTTTAAAGGAAATCATACTACTGGGCAAAACTATTGCAGCACTCTAAATAAGTAATCAGGAAAGCATAAAACATTGTTCAATATTGACACAATTTAATGATAAAAGTTACGATCTAATACAACTAAGTCACCGACAAAAGACTAATATTCCAGTATTTTGTGAGGGCTAATCAACAAAGACTGAGACTGATTTTTTCTTGTAACTTCCGTGATAGTTTACTACGAATATTTGAAAAGAGCGGGTTTTCATGTATAATGTCTATAGGTGGTAGCACTCTCGTGTTGATAGGTTGATACCACTGATGTCTCTGGTTGGTAATGCTCAATTTTGTAGACGCTATTTTCCATTTCGCGTATCAAAAAATGGACTTGACGCGAGAGGAACAGTACTGTATGGCACAGTAAAATTCTGTGTTCATTCGAACCATACAGCCACTGAAAATTAAAAAAAGGTGCTGCAACCTTACGGTGAAGACGCACTACCTCGTGCAACAGTGTTTAGGTGGTTCAAGGACGTCAAAGAAAGCCAATTTGTATATGTTAAGCAAGATGAACCTGGTGTTTTGGCTTTCGCTGTGACTGAAGTCAACATCAAAACAGCTGGTGTGACGTCCGCGAGGATCGGCGTATAACATTGCGTAGCTTAAGCGAATATTTGAGAATTTCAGTGTCTTTACGATTACGCGTTATTATCTCCATATGATCCGTGTTTGTGCCCGCTGGGTGCCACTTCTGTTGGTTTCTGATCAAAAGGCTGCGCGAATGGAGACAAGCGTGAGGTTCTGGGTTTTTTAGTTGATGGAGGGGATGCTTTTCTGGAACCGATTATCATCGGTTGTGTGATATGTTTGCATTATTACGATCCTGAAGGAAAACGAGCCATTAAAGTGTGGAAATCGCCAGGATCTCCAACACCGAAAAAGGCGAAAGTTGTTCCATCTGCTTGCAGAGAGATGGTGATCACATTTTCTGACTGTCGCGGAATGATGTACCAGCATGCAGCTCCCCCTCACACTACTGTTGCAGCAGCACACTACACGTCAGTATTGCTAAACTGAGGAAGCACATTACCAGGAAGCGACCAGATCTGTCTCTAACCAGGTGGCGACTTCATCATGACAATATGCAGCCTCACGCCGCAAATCAATTCATGCAGTTTCTGGATCAGTTCACATTACCTGTGTGCCGAATTCGCGTTATACCCTCGATCTTGAACCCTGTGATTGCTTTTATTCCCATCACTAAAGGCAAAGATTCAGGGCAGTCCATTTGAGAACTCTGAAGAAGTGCTCAAGAAAAGTGAGGCGATTCTCAAGAACGTGACAAAGAATGTTCTGTACCATGTATTCGAGGACTGGCAGAGATGTTATAAAAAGTGCATTCAAGTGGGAGAGGAGCACTTTGAAAAAGATCAAGTGAACATTGAAATGGAGTAATAAACATTTGTGAAAAAATCAGTCTCAATTTTTGTCGATTAGCCCTTGTATTTAGAGCGACAATACAGCCTTATCGTCGACACAAATGAAGACGTTGAGTTTCTCTTGGCTTACCTACTGGTTGTCTTCGATTCTGATGTACGGCTCATTTTTGCTGTTATACTGGGGTATATTGTGGGATTCTTTATCAAGATAAATGCCTTTTATTCCGTAACATCTCAGGCAACAGGTGGACAGGGAAGAAGAAATGTGTGGTGCGTCCGGAGTAAGTCTCCCCCATCGCAAACGACACGTAACAAGGAGTCGTGAGGTTAGAATTCAGGCAGTGGAGAGTGCTGTCTGGTGGTAACGACTTCTAGTCAAACTTGCCAGGCGCTTTAGTTTCTGTTGGGAGTATTCACTGTTTGTAGTAGTCGTATTCGAGACACGTCATGCCTCCTATTGTTTCGGCAATTAACTTCACAACGGATAAAGAATCGTGGTGGTCTCAGACAGAGATGTTGCCAATTTATCGTTGGCCATTTTTTGATCATACCATCTTTTTGTTTCATGCGGCACATGCTTTACGGTTTTTGGGACTTAAAAAGTAACGGCGATTAGCGGACTTCCTGAGTCATCTGCCCAGGCATCTGTTCCACTGAACTGTTTGGCATTCTGCGAAGTCCAGTAGCGTCTGCTACGTGCTGACACGGAATGCGTCACGGGGTTCCGTGGCAGTGACTCAAAGAAGTCAGCGGCGCCACGGCCGCTGCATCAGCTTACTGAGCTAACCTTCTGCCAGTCACTGTCAGCAGAATGGGGCGGGGGAGGGGGGGGGGGGGCAGTGCGGTGAGTCTGGCCTCTACGTTGTCGTGTCCACGGCCCCTAGAGTGACTTACTTATTCATTACGGTCTTTACAGATTTCACCATTCCCATGCACGGTTTTTCTAAAATATGTGCCTTCATTACATTTATCTTAAGAACTGTCATCAAGTTCTTCGCGTTGAAGACGTTCAGGGAATCGAAAATTGTGAGATTCTGTTGTTACAGTAGAGATTCAAATGGCTCTAAGCACTAAGGGACTTAACATCTGAGGTCAACAGTCCCCTAGACTTAGAACTACTTAAACCTAACTAACCCACGGATATCACACACATCCATGCCCCAGGCAGGATTCGAACCTGCGAGCGTAGCAGCCGCATGGTTCCGGACTGAACTGACTAGAGCCGCTCGGCCACAGCAGCCGGCTGTTACAGTAGAGATATTCGTGTACTGATCATGGTGTCCGCCGTGAACATCGTAATGGATAATGAAGTTGATCTTCATGTAATAGGGGTAACACCTTCAGATTGAAACGTCCCCTTAGAAAAATTAGTGAATGCCTGTGCTGATAAACCTCTTACATTGTTTGATTTTCAAAGAGCTGAGCAAAACTGAACGTACTCAGACATTACTCTCTTTACTTATTCTGATCAACACTAAACTGACACAGAATATTTTTAGCGCAACGCAATCTGACTTTCAATAATCCCTACAACAGAATGGTCCTGACCAAATTAACCTATACGTTTCACAAATCACTTACCTCACAAAAATCTTCGTTACTCGAACTACTGCAATACAGCGAGCGCCACTACTGCCAGCTAAATACACTCCTGGAAATGGAAAAAAGAACACATTGACACCGGTGTGTCAGACCCACCATACTTGCTCCGGACACTGCGAGAGGGCTGTATAAGCAATGATCACACGCACGGCACAGCGGACACACCAGGAACCGCGGTGTTGGCCGTCGAATGGTGCTAGCTGCGCAGCATTTGTGCACCGCCGCCGTCAGTGTCAGCCAGTTTGCCGTGGCATACGGAGCTCCATCGCAGTCTTTAACACTCGTAGCATGCCGCGACAGCGTGGACGTGAACCGTATGTGCAGTTGACGGACTTTGAGCGAGGGCGTATAGTGGGCATGCGGCAGGGCGGGTGGACGTACCGCTGAATTGCTCAACACGTGGGGCGTGAGGTCTCCACAGTACATCGATGTTGTCGCCAGTGGTCGGCGGAAGGTGCACGTGCCCATCGACCTGGGACCGGACCGCAGCGACGCACGGATGCACGCCAAGACCGTAGGATCCTACGCAGTGCCGTAGGGGACCGCACCGCCACTTCCCAGCAAATTAGGGACACTGTTGCTCCTGGACCATTCGCAACCGTCTCCATGAAGCTGGGCTACGGTCCCGCACACCTTTAGGCCGTCTTCCGCTCACGCCCCAACATCGTGCAGCCCGCCTCCAGTGGTGTCGCGACAGACGTGAATGGAGGGACGAATGGAGACGTGTCGTCTTCAGCGATGAGAGTCGCTTCTGCCTTGGTGCCAATGATGGTCGTATGCGTGTTTGGCGCCGTGCAGGTGAGCGCCACAATCAGGACTGCATACGACCGAGGCACACAGGGCCAACACCCGGCATCATGGTGTGGGGAGCGATCTCCTACACTGGCCGTACACCACTGGTGATCGTCGAGGGGACACTGAATAGTGCACGGTACATCCAAACCGTCATCGAACCCATCGTTCTACCATTCCTAGACCGGCAAGGGAACTTGCTGTTCCAACAGGACAATGCACGTCCGCATGTATCCCGTGCCACCCAACGTGCTCTAGAAGGTGTAAGTCAACTACCCTGGCCAGCAAGATCTCCGGATCTGTCGCCCATTGAGCATGTTTGGGACTGGATGAAGCGTCGTCTCACGCGGTCTGCACGTCCAGCACGAACGCTGGTCCAACTGAGGTGCCAGTGGAAATGGCATGGCAAGCCGTTCCACAGGACTACATCCAGCATCTCTACGAACGTCTCCATGGGAGAATAGCAGTCTGCATTGCTGCGAAAGGTGGATATACACTGTACTAGTGCCCACATTGTGCATGCTCTGTTGCCTGTGTCTATGTGCCTGTGGTCCTGTCAGTGTGATCATGTGATGTATCTGACCCCAGGAATGTGTCAATAAAGTTTCCCCTTCCTGGGACAATGAATTCACGGTGTTCTTATTTCAATTTCCAGGAGTGTAAAAGATTCAAACTACTGAAGGCACTAATTACTGATAGGCATAGTTAGCAAATGAAAGATTTTGATAGAGAACAAACAATGTATTTACCTCAATAGTGTTCAAAAGTCATAATATATATATATATCAGTTCATGGCATCCAGTCTTACAAATTTACTGTCTCTGTCCAAAACTCCGCCATCTCACTCCCCACGTCCACCACTACTGGCGGCTCACCTCCAACTGCGCAACGCTACGCGCTGTTAACAGCCAACTGCCCAACACTACAATGGCAGACAACAATGCAAACTAGCCACAGACTGCACACAGCACAGCCAGTGATTTTCATACAGAGCGCTACGTGGCGTTACCAATAAGAAAACTTAAACAGCCTACTTACAAGATGAATTCATAGATTTTTATTGCCATCGATTTCGTTATTCCATTACACCACCTTCAATATACTCTGTGATACTATGGATACGAGTAATCATTATTACAGATCGCAGAGAGGGTATAAGAAGTCTATAACCGCTATGCTGAGCGTGCTTTCTGTTTAGGGTTTGATTGGCGGTAGCAAATCGGCTAGACAGGAAAGCAGGTTCATCATAGTGGACACGGAGTTCCTTTATGCTCTGTGAGGTGTATAATGATGATTACCCAGCATCCACATTATTTATTTATTTATATATTCGTGTAGAAAGTATTAAACTTCAGCATATAAGATAAGCACATATCCACATGTAACACCACTTATAAAGTAATTTCTAGTTTAAAATTTGAAGACAATGTTACGTCTTGCAGAACATCGTTTACACTGGTGTAGTTTGTTAAACTCCAGTCAAGGTCACCTGCAGAGTAATGCTAATTTGGAATTTGAAGAATATATTATAGCATTGTTAAAAGATATAAAGACAAAGATGATAAACTAAGCAACTTTAGCCCAGTATTTGGCAATCACGAGGGCCACACAACTTTGCGGACGTCAGTCCATCAATGATATATCTTGCTGAACATAGTCGGCATTGGCACAAGTGCTCTGTAGTTTGTTGCGCTTCACGGTCACAAAGGGCTGATGATGTCTTTTGAAATTGAAACCCGTGTTCTGGGCCTTTTGAAGAGTTTTCCGTCGGGCCATTTTTCAGTGAAACCAGCAGCTTGATATTCCGATGATGTCACCCAGTGGTGTTCAGATCTCATCTTCCAGGTAGGAAACCGGGAACACATCTGTTGACCAGTGTTACCTGTAGCTCTTATGAAACTTTTCCTGAACGTCACTCTTGAAGGAGGAGGATGGTGATGATGTAATCAGTGCAATATTTACTTGTCATAAGATGATCAAAACGAATTGAAAAATGATTTAGATAAGATATCTGTCTGATGAGAAAAGCAGCAATTGAACCTGAATAAAGAAAAGTGTGACATTTATCACATGAGTACTAAACGAAATCCGCTAAATTTCGATTACGAGATAAGTCACACAAATCTTAAGGCTGTAAATTCAACTAAATACTTAAGAATAACCTAAATTGAAACAGTCACATAGATAATGTTGTGGGTAGAGCAAACCAAATACTGCGATTCATTGGCAGAACACTTAAAAGGTGCAACTGGTCTACTAAAGAGACTGCTTACACCACGCTTGTCAGCTCTATTCTGGATTGTTGCTGTGCGGTGTGGGATCCGCACCAGGTGGGACTGATGGATGACATCGAAAACGTACAAAGAAGGGCGGCTCGTTTTGTATTATCGCGAAATAGGGGAGATAGTGCCACAGACATGATACGTGAATTGGAGTGGTAATCATTAAAACAAAGACGTTTTTCGTTGCGAAGGGATCTTCTCATGAAATTTCTGTTACCAGTTTTCTCCTCCGATTGCGAAAACATTCTGTTGGCACCCACATACACAGGGAGAAATGATCATCACGATAAAAGAAATCAGGGCTCGCATAGAAAAATTTAAGTGCTCATTTCTCCCGCGGGCCGTTTGAGAGTGGAACGGTAGAGAAACAGATTGAAGGTGGTTCACTGAACCCTCTGCCATGCACTTTATTGTGAATAGCAGAGTAATCACGTAGATGTGATGTTTGTCAACGGGCGTCCCCTGGGCAACGGCTGATCCATTCGATACGAAAGCATTCTTAGGAATCAAAGATAATCCACCTGATTACCTGATGTATTGAGGGGGCCAGAACATGGTGCATCGGAACACCGAAATCGATTGCAATAAGACCTATAAATACATCTGAAAGTGTCAGACCTACAGTATAAAGTCCCATGATCCGTCAAAAGATTGATGTACGGGGGATGAAGCTAATGTTATTATAAATTGGCTGGACGGCGATAGGGTGCTCTGTGACCAGCTCTGGGTAAATAAGCGAATGGAATGGGATCAGGAGGAGGAAAATGAAAGTACGAAATAAGTGGGCTCATGATATTGTGGGGCTCAGGTTGCAGAATGTTCTAGGTGTTACAGTCTGGAGCCGAGCGACCGCTCCGGTCGCAGGTTCGAATCCTGCCTCGGGCATGGATGTGTGTGATGTCCTTAGGTTAGTTAGGTTTAATTAGTTCTAAGTTATAGGCGACTGATGACCTCAGAAGTTAAGTCGCATAGTGCTCAGAGCCATTTGAACCATTTTGCAGAATGTTAGTCAATTAATAATTGCGAGGGATGGTGTAATTTAACAGAACATAATTAACTGTAGTGGAGATTGGGCAAATTAAGATTGGAAATGTCGCGCATGGTAGTGCGAGAGAGTGAAATTTATCTCATCTTTAGAACCAAATTGAATCGAATATACAGCGAGTATTATTTTTGAGTGACATTTCTTACAGTAGGATCATTATATTTTTTCACTGACCGTTGAGACACACTAAGTCATTTATAAGAAAATGTATTAAGTGATGAAGTACGAAATTCTGAAAGAAATCCCGTGGAATGTTGCAAACAAGCTTTGGAGGCACAAACAATAATTAAGTGTTCTGGATGCTGAAAAATTCGTGATAATCCTACTGAAATTACTGTAGCATTTCCAGATGAGATTTTTCTGTAAGTAGCCTATGTTTCTTTGCAAAACCTCAAAGACCGGAAACACCTATTAGAGACGCTATACACACGCAGAGCGCTCATCACGGCGCACAGCAGTCGTCATTTTTAAACTCTAGTCATTGACCGTTTAAGCAGCGCAATTTTATTTCCTTGGCGATGAGTGGTTGTATTGGATATTAGACTGTGAAGATGAGCCATCTATCTGAGACGCCCAACATTAGTTATTGTATACTGAGAACCGATGCCAAATACTACGTATTCTGAAACAGTGAACTTACCACGGGAAAATGCGTAATTTTTCCATGCCTGCTGTCCATATAGGTTTTAGTCGGTCAGTGATAATATTTGTTCATAACATTTCACATATAGTAAGCTTCCATGTCCTTTCCCTACAGTAAGTGATCCTGGGTCGTGTTTCCAGTCCAGATATATATACGATTTATAATGAGATACGGGGCTAATATAAACAATATACAGTAGCATTTCTATGTTGGTTATGTGACATCACGTTTGAATTATGCTCACACTCCCCCTTATCATGCCTTATGACACTAGCGGTTCACTCTCCGTTTATTTTTAATGAATTCCTCTTGAAAAACATTTAAAGAGAATTTTTGAAAATCTCACTCTAGAAATACATAGAATACTAAAGAAATTCAATATTTTCATAGAAAAGTTTATTCAAAATTACTGATTTTCTAGTGATTTTATAATCATTTTAACTGTTACTGGAACAATTCTCAGTTGTAGTCTATGGAGCTATGTTCACTCTGATGTTAAGTATGAACGATCCAGTTTTTTCAATATACCCTTCAATGTAACGTTCTATTAGATATTAAAAAAATGAAAGCCGTTGTTTAAGTCCCGAGTGAAAGCTCGGAAGAGAAAAGCGAAAGCAACTGCACGTAGGAAAACCGAGCTATTTTTAAGAGTACTGCCAACAACAATTCTCGGTTTTTTCTCAAGTACTATGAACACATGTGATACCTCAAAGTGGGACGGGAGACTTTGATCTTATTTGTGTATTTGAATACTTGACTCTCTACACTATGTCACCTATCCCTTCGATATCAGGGAAACTTAGGTGATTTACTCCGACGCTTGGAACTTCGGTAACTAGAGTGTATGTCCACTTTGGTCAACAACCCACGATCTGTTTCACTTGGAGACAGACTTCACGACCCTGTTCATAAATACTGCAAGTATCTTATCCGGTTCATTCCTCCAAGCGTTTTCTGGCTGCCTCTGCCAACGAGTATCTTTAGAGCTGGGTTTCCGAAACTTTTTCTGTGACGGAACTGCTTGAGAATTCTGGTACTTGGATGGAACACCTTCTTTACTTTGAATTTAAATAAAATTAATAAAATTTTAAAAAAGAGAATCATAACAAATAGCATAAAAATAATAATGAAATTTTTTTAAAAATCTGTAAAACTGGGATGTCAAACTCGGAGACTCTTTTCGCGTTATTCGAGAAGAGCGTGTGACGTACTGATGCTGTATTTTACCACATTCTGTTCTGAATTCCAAGAATTATTCGTAACAACACATACATGATACACAGATATTTATCACACTCATTCACTTGACACAGGCACACATTTGTCTAAGGAAATAAGAAAGAGCCTGCCTTGGTATTTAATTTTGTCTCAATGACAACCGTGAAAATGGGTCAGAAGGTTCGGATCGAGCTAATAATGAGTCAAACATCTATATTCTGCTTCATTGTCGAGGTCACTGTAAACCAGCAACTCCTCCAAATAGTGTGATCCGTTAGGCTCGCAGCCTTGATTGCCCACTAATTTCCTCGCAGTTGGCTTCTAACAGTACGTTTGGCGAACAGCTGCCAGACGTTCATAAGCTCCTTCAGTACACTACCACCACACATCGTACATTCGTTTATAGTTCGCTTTGCATAACCTTCAAATGCGCTTTGATTCTTACGCGCGCTTCCTGCGTTTCAAGTGCGTGTTTCTCCATACACTAAAGTCTTTTTGTTGGTTCAGTTATCTCGACTGACGTGACACAGTTTTTCCAGTGGCCTACAGAAAACCAGAGGGAATCTGTGCTTTACAAAACAGCGCACTACCTGTACTACGTTTGACTCTGTCGGTGTTGTGAGTACCTTTCGAAATAATCCGCTTATGCATTACTGTTCACGATCTGTTTGGAACGCGGGTAAAGACCTATATATGGAAGCACTTGCCAAGTTCCATTGCCCGCCATCGTACAGTCAAACAATAAACGAGATACAACAATCCAACACAAAGGTCAACATTTTTACATTGTGCAATCCCGCGTATTCTTTTTAGTTTAAACATAAATATACAAATCACGTCGTCGGTAAGATGATTCTTATAAACTCACTTCGGCTCTCTTTTCACAAAATTTTATCCTTTGTGGATTCTGTATTGTCTTCAATTTTAGCCTTGTTGAGTACTGCAGCGGAAACTGATGACGCGTTTATTCTTTGGAGCGTTTATGTTTTGATATTGCGAGAATCGGACATCGAGCAGAAACTACTTCCAAAACATTAACAATTGTTAACACATAAACACATATATCCTCATGTGATTTCAAGTTACATATAAACGAAAATACTTTTTGTTGCTGGATTAAGCTTTCCGTCGGTTCCTTCCCATGCTTTAAACGAGCATTCGGTATCAGGATTTTAGAGTGCTCTTAACTTCGCGACTGGCCTTCACCTTTCGCTGAACACGTTTGCCGTGTAGCCTCACGGCCGCACCGCTTCCCCTTCTGCTCCTCGCCTCGAACTGAGAACTACAAGTCGTACATGACATACAGACTATTACTAAGTTACGTATAGGCAATACTTCATTTCTTTCCTTTTCCTGTGAGATTAAAACTGAAACTGTGATTATGATAATAATAAGTCCCGTTTGCCTATCAAGAAATCTTTTGAGCAGGGGAAATGTAGATGCAAAGTAAAAGAAGGGAAAATGGATGTCATCCTCGAAGCATTAAAAGGCGAGCTGACTTCGGTAGTTCATCATAGTCGAGTCCCGATTCACGTTTTGATGGAATGTAAAAGAAGCTCCTGCTGCAGATGATTCCTTCAGTTTTTTGTAGCAATGTATATGAAACGCGAGGTCACTAGACACAAGAGCAGCTCAATGAGGCAAAAATGGTGCGGATGATGGCGGGAAGTCAAGCCTCGTGATTTAAATGAAACGATTCAGAATTTGCCTGGAGGGATGTAACTGAATCACAGGAAACCGCACCCGAAAGGGCTGACCAGGGCTTTGGTTCTGGGTCGAGATAGTCTGTTGTCTCATCTGCGCCGCTTTCTCCAAAATCACGTTATTATTCAATTTAACTCGGAGGGAAGTTCTATTTAAGCTTCTTTTCAGTCTGCTACGAGACCTTTTTACGGTAGTCTGCCTGTAACCTTGTGCTAATTGAATCAAATAAAGATACACTTCTCCCAGGTCTGCAAAACTGAGCGCCTGCGTTCTTGAGAATTCTTGTAGGAATCCACGTAGTCCTGCAAGAAACTTAACTTCTGCCATCAACATTATAAGTGGGTGTAGAGCTAAACCTACTACTGCTTGGAATGAGGATGGTTAAGGGGAAAAAGCCTCGCACATCAAGACTAGTCCATATAACCCCAAATTTTAACTCCTGAAACCAGTCAGAGCACATCGGAAGTCATGCACCAAGTCCATTCAGTTCTCGCTTTTGTCTTCGTTGCTGCCATAGTCAAAAGTCTACTTCCATTTTCATGTGGTGGTTTTCGAGTACTGTGTGTTAGAATGAATGATGAGGCAGTTCCAAGCACCTTATGACTACTAACTACAACGCCTCCCAGAAAGAGTCCTAACTATCCACAATATAGGTAGACACTTGTTACAAAACATGCTACCTCTGCACCACTCATCTCCGTAGCAACTGTTACTTCACCCGTACTTCGCATCCTCATTTAAAATCAAATAAGTTAAAATGCGTGCACTAGACTTGCTATTTGTAAGTCACTTGACTGCTGGACGCCTTACATCTGAATTGTCAGAAACTGAAAGACTTCATGCTGCTTATACTTCACTCCTTTCACTCACTTTCAGAACACTGAAAGACCTCAGTCAAAACAAGGCCCCGGGAGTAGACAACATTCCATTAGAACTACTGACGGCCTTAGGAGAGCCAGTCCTGACAAAACTCTACCATCTGGTGAGCAAGATGTATGAGACAGGCGAAATACCCACAGACTTCAAGAAGAATATAATAATTCCAATACCAAAGAAAGCAGGTGTTGACAGATGTGAAAATTACCGAACTATCAGTTTAATAAGTCACAGCTGCAAAATACTAACGCGAATTCTTTATAGACGAATGGAAAAACTGGTAGAAGCGGACCTTGGGGAAGATCAGTTTGGATTCCGTAGAAATGTTGGAACACGTGAGGCAATACTAACCTTACGACTTATCTTAGAAGAAAGATTAAGAAAAGGCAAACCTACGTTTCTAGCATTTGTAGACTTAGAGAAAGCTTTTGACAACGTTAACTGGAATACTCTCTTTCAAATTCTGAAGGTGGCAGGGGTAAAATACAGGGAGCGAAAGGCTATTTACAATTTGTACAGAAACCAGATGGCAGTTATAAGAGTCGAGGGACATGAAAGGGAAGCAGTGGTTGGGAAAGGAGTGAGACAGGGTTGTAGCCTCTCCCCGATGTTATTCAATCTGTATATTGAGCAAGCAGTAAAGGAAACAAAAGAAAAATTCGGAGTAGGTATTAAAATTCATGGAGAAGAAGTAAAAACTTTGAGGTTCGCCGATGACATTGTAATTCTGTCAGAGACAGCAAAGGACTTGGAAGAGCAGTTGAACGGAATGGACAGTGTCTTGAAAGGAGGATATAAGATGAACATCAACAAAAGCAAAACGAGGATAATGGAATGTAGTCAAATTAAATCGGGTGATGCTGAGGGGATTAGATTAGGAAATGAGACACTTAAAGTAGTAAAGGAGTTTTGCTATTTAGGGAGTAAAATAACTGATGATGGTCGAAGCAGAGAGGATATAAAATGTAGACTGGCAATGGCAAGGAAATCGTTTCTGAAGAAGAGAAATTTGTTAACATCGAGTATAGATTTAAGTGTCAGGAAGTCGTTTCTGAAAGTATTTGTATGGAGTGTAGCCATGTATGGAAGTGAAACATGGACGATAACCAGTTTGGACAAGAAGAGAATAGAAGCTTTCGAAATGTGGTGCTACAGAAGAATGCTGAAGATAAGGTGGGTAGATCACGTAACTAATGAGGAAGTATTGAATAGGATTGGGGAGAAGAGAAGTTTGTGGCACAACTTGACTAGAAGAAGGGATCGGTTGGTAGGACATGTTTTGAGGCATCAAGGGATCACAGATTTAGTATTGGAGGGCAGCGTGGAGGGTAAAAATCGTAGAGGGAGACCAAGAGATGAATACACTAAGCAGATTCAGAAGGATGTAGGTTGCAGTAGGTACTGGGAGATGAAGAAGCTTGCACAGGATAGAGTAGCATGGAGAGCTGCATCAAGCCAGTCTCAGGACTGAAGACCACAACAACAACATACTTTTTTCTGCCCACTGCCACTAATAATAATAGCAACAATTCATAATAATGTATAAAGCAGTATGGTAGGCATTATGTAGTTCTGGTTGTTTGGCGCTGACAGTTAGTTCGTTTATCTATTTCAACGTGCGATTTATGGGCTACTGCTGTCTCACTTTTATTGTCACAGCCGCACAGTGCAAAGCACAAAGTATGTGGATAGGGAGTGGATATGGGAATATGTTGTTCATACATTCGATCCACTAGCTGTAATCTCAACCGAATCGTGTCATGCATTAACGATAAAATTTGAAAGAAAAGTAATTGTTGATATTATGTAATCGATATTAAAATATTACAATATTTATATTAATGATAATGATCTTTTAAAAATAGTTTCGTGACTGAGACACAATCCAACACTTTTGGTTTTATCCCTCGAAAAAATTCATTTTATCCTCCCAGGGGATAATTTCTCCCAGGTTGGGAACCACTGTGTCTGTCGATAGCAGGACGAGGGTTACAATTTATATACTTTCGGTCAGCTTCTTACATACCAGCAATGATCTTTCCTTCACGCCCACTAGCCTTGTTGTCCTTCCTTTTTTCCCTTCAAGTCTACCTTGTTTACCAGCAACGAAATAAGCGATCGTTGTGGAGCAGAGCCACGTTTCGGAACAGCCCACGAAGCACGTAAGTATTCAGTTTCTTCACACTACAGCTGCCTTATTCTCATAGACTTTAAAAAGTGTCTTCACATGATAGACGAAATAAACAAAAAAAAGTAACCAGCCCACCACACCAAAAATGTTCTCGGAAAGGTGACTTAGCTTCTCAATTGAGTTCTCAGTATTACTTCAAACCTACACGGGTATGATTCTACATCTACATCTACTTGATTACTCTGTTGTTCACAATAAAGTGCCTGGCAGAGGGTTCAAAGAACCACCTTCAAGCTGTCTCTCTACCGTTCCACTTTCGAACGGCACGCGGTGGAAACGAGCACTTAAATTTTTCTGTGCGAGACCTGATTTCTCCTATTTTATCGTGATGATCATTTCTCCCTACGTAGGTGGGTGCCAACAGAATATTTTCGCAATCGGAGGAGAAATCTGGTGATTGAAATTTCATGAGAAGATCCCGTCGCAACGAAAAAAGCCTTTGTTTTAATGATTGCCACTCCAATTCACGTATCATATCTGTGACACTATCTCCCCTATTTCGCGATAGTACAAAACGAGCTGTCCTTCTTCGTACTTTTTCGATGTCATCCGTCAGTCCAAACTGATGCGGATCCCACGCCACACAGCAATACTCCAGAATAGAGCGGACAATCGTGGTGTGAGCAGTCTCTTCAGTAGACCTGTTGCACCTTCTAAGTGTTCTGCCAATAAATCGCAGTCTTTGGTTTGCTCTACCCACAATATTATCTATGTGATCGTTCCAATTCAGGTTATTTGTAATTGTAATTCCTAAGTATTTAGTTGAAATTACAGGCTTAAGATTTGTGGACTTATCTCGTAATCGAAATTTAGCGGATTTCGTTTAGTACTCATGTGAAAAACTTCACACTTTTCTTTGTTCAGAGTCAATTGCCACTTTTCGCACCATACAGATATCTTATCTAAATCATTTTGCAAGTAGTTTTGATTACAAGACGGTAAATGACCGCATCATCTGCAAACAAACGAAGACGGCTACTCAGATTGTCTCCTATGTCGTTAATATAGATCAGGAACAATAGAGGGCCTGTAACACTTCCTTGGGGAACGCCGGATATTACTTCTGTTTTACTCGATGACTTTCCGTCTGTTACTACAAACTGTGACCTTTCTGACATTTCATCAAATGGAATAAAATGATCTGTAAAGCTGCGTTGTCAGATTTCTGACAACTGACTGCGTTTATTAACTGACGCCACGAATAGCCGCAATATCTGCAAATATGGTACACGTGAATCATTGTTGGTTTATTGCATTGCCTACAGTCAAGTCGAACATCACGGTAGTGCCATCTTCAATTACAGCTGAGGAGATTGTGTGAAATCTCATGGGACTTAACTGCTAACGTCATCAGTCCCTAAGCTTACACACTACTTAACTAAATTATCCTAAGGACAAACACACACACCCATGCGCGAAGGAGGACTCGAACCTCCGCCGGGACCAGCCACACAGTCCATGACTGCAGCGCCTGAGACCGCTCGGCTAATCCCGCGCGGCAGTTGAAGAGATACTGCTCACAGAAACAGATCGTTCTAGATGGTGTAGTGATTAAGACTCTAAACACGCATTTTAAGGACGGTGGTTCAAATCCACAACAGGCCATCCAGATGTGTATACTCTATGGTTTCCCTAAATCGCTTCAGGCAAATCCCTTTGTGGTTCATGTGAAAAGGCCACAGCAGAATTCATTTCACTATCCGAGCTTGTTCAAAATGGTTCAAATGGCTCTGAGCACTATGGGACTTAACATCTTAGGTCATCAGTCCCCTAGAACTTAGAGCTACTTAAACCTAACTAACCTAAGGACATCACACACATCCATGCCCGAGGCAGGATTCGAACCTGCGACCGTAGCAGTCCCGCGGTTCCGGACTGCAGCGCCAGAACCGCACGGCCACCGCGGCCGGCCTCCGAGCTTATGCTCCAAGAGTTGTCCTCGTTTTCTTCGGGATTTTAAACCATAATAATACCTTGTTTCTTTCAGAATAATGATACAGCAGTAGATCACTGCCTTTGTATCTGTGACGTTCGTTGCATCAGTAAGGAGTGCTACGGATAAATTATAGACGGTGCCAAACAGTCAACGACAGTGTTCTAGAATCTATAGGAAGGTGACGGATGGTTCTTATGCGACGTGATGAAACTGTGACTTCTCCAGCTACAGTCCAATCTCTGCTTCGTAGGCCAGTTAAAATTTTCCCCGTAAATATAGTGTATGAACGTTAGCAGTCATAGAGTCACGTCAACTTTGGTCATCATGCGACATGCAGGGGGGTAGTTCCATGCATCTTGGCGCTAACATCACGTTCATTAAGTGTAAATGAAAACTTGTTCTTGCACTATAGCATGGTGTGCCAACCTTCCTTCCGGGTGTTCAGTTCTGATACAAATTTTCTTTGTCAGTGATTATTGATGGTGTGACGACAATATAAATCAAGTTTTACAGAAAGTTGATGTGATGTCATATTAATAATGTACGGTTCCCCATTGTTTCTTCATCTGCCCTTCGTTAGAATGGATATGCAGGCAGAAAGAGAGCATTAACCAAGTTGAAACGTATATATGTAACACCAGTAAAACTAAACTAATAATTAGAATAAGATAAATACTACAATATTTGTTTATTTTTATTTTATTTTATTTTTGGGGCGCTCAACTGCGCAGTTATCAGCGCCCGTTCAAAGTCCCAATTTTTACGCAGTCCAATTTTTTCGCAATCCAATGTAGCCACTGTCACGAATCATGATGATGATGAAATGACGAGGACAGCACAAACACCCAGTCCCCAGGCAGAGAAAATCCCGAACCCGGCCGAGAATCGAACCCGGGACCCCGTATCCCGAGGCAAATATTTGTTGTTGAAAGACTATTTGTCTCTTCAAAACATTTATCACCGGTTACTCTATTACCCCGGCATGAATTGGAAAAAAATCTCAATATTTGGTTTTACGCACGCTGTAAAACAGTTTCGCTGCCTGTTCCTGCTTGTATTATGTGGAAGAGCGATGTGAATTCTGTAACGAACATGCTAATAAGTGGTTCTTGCATAGCAGTTCTCCTTTTACAAGAAACCGTTTTATGTTAGGATATGCCAATGGCAAGAAAGGAAGATCTGTGTTTAATATCCCACCGTCATTGAGATCTTTAGTGATGAAACATCTGCTCGTATACGACAAGGAAGAGGAATGAAATTAGCCTTGTTCTATTCAAAGGAAGTACCCCGTGATTCAGGTTAAACGATTCTGGGAAGCCGTGGGGAACCTAATGTCGGATGACTGGAAGGAAATTTAAACATCAGTTCTCCTGAAAGCGAGTGTACTATGGTGACTGGAGAGCCACATCGCGTGGTTCATACCAGAAGCGTGTTTCGTTGCCTCCAATCACTTCCCGGCGAGGTCGATACAGACTCGGAATGTGACCTCGGAACGGAAAACGAAAGACGAACAGCGGTGAGTGCCTCTTCCTGTAGATCGGAAGGAAGTTTCCCGTCTTAATAGTTGATTCACAACATCGGTTTGTTTCCTAGGAAGAAGTGACAACATAGTTTCCCGCTCGAGATCCCATGGTGGCAATATTTTCGTTATTTTTCGGGATGCGGCTTGATGGCAGAATTACGTTCACGGAGATATACTGTTTCTGGAGTCAGACTTGGGCGTACGTAAAATATTATTAGTTAAGAGATGGTATGTACTATGACCAACATTGTGAACCTAACAAGGGGACCATCAGACCTGTTAATCAAGTGTTTTGATGAGTCTTCGGTGTGTCTTCGGTACGTAAGTCTGTAGTAGTGGACACCGGAAGATCCTGAGGAACATCCCAGCAGAGGGGTCGAAACGTCGACTATTTTAGAGGAAATATGACGCGGTCTAATAATCCAGAAGATTTTAACTTCAGACTTCGGTACGTTCTAGAAGGACTAGTGCTGAGAACCTGGATAGTAGCTTTTTATATGACAAAATCGATCATGAAGTTTCATACGTACCTACTACACTCGCAATGTTTATTGTGTCCCGAGCAAGCTAGAGTAGCGCAATGGTTAAAGTTCATGGCTATGACGCCGGCACAAGTTCAAGTTTTGCCCGTGTACTTTTTTTTCAGTTTCATAATGCAGAATGTCATTAAATAGTATACGTCATGTAAAATTATTCAAAAGCAGTCGCTTTAGCCGTTGTAATTTCATTAATAAATCAATCACTACAGTGAACTTTCCTCAAATGTTTGTTTCGTTCGTTACAGAATAGATTACGGAAATGTCTTACTCGCCCGCTTTCATCGGTTGCTGTGCTAGAGCAGAATTACGGATTGTATTTGTTGCAGACGCAATCGAAATATAAATTCGCAGAGCACCACGTACATTTAACATTGTTTCTTTTTCGATCAAATTCGATACTTGATCATTCCTGTGGAAGCATGTACACCAAACTGATGCGCAGACATGTCAGAGAACAGCGGCTCTTGCCGGATGAGCATTTCCGTTTTCGGAGGGGGCTCCCCACGAAGCAACAACTTCTTAGACTAGATGAGCAGGCAGTAGAAGCGCGGGACCGTTGAGAATATCTTGGGGCAGTTCCATGAAACGTGTCAAGGCTTTTGACAGCGTGTGGCATGACTGTCTCCTATTCAAGCTTCCTGATTTGAGAGTACCGGTGTCACACGTGCCCTTTGCTCAAGTCGTACCTCAGAACATTTCATCCCAGAGCCAACGAAGGCATCTCGGCTGCTCGACAAATCAAGGTTTTGTGCCGCAGAGGGTTCGTACTCGGCCCCTGCTACGTGCTCTATTCACCTCTGTTACCCCAAGAACACCGAGGGTCGAACTGGCGTTATGCGCCGACGACATTGCACTATTCAGGCGCAGTATAAAGGCACACATCGTGCGACGTCTTCTGCAACAGGACTCCGAGTGGAGGCTCAAGATGAACGCGGTGAAGAGCCAGGCTCTGATTATCACTCCGAAAAACTTATTATGAACTTAATTCCGTTCCGCATTGTGGGAGGCTCCATCCCATGGTCTCGAACAGGAAAATACCTAGGCGTGACCCTTGACAGGTACCTGACGTAAGCACCACAAGGCCACGAAGTCTGGGGTAAAGCGTTGAGACGAATGGAGACGCTTTACTCCTTCCTAAACTCAGCCCAACGTTATCCGAAAATTGTGGAGTTACACATTAACTCACTACGGAAGGTACTAAACAGAGCGTTACGCTCTCTCTTTATCTACCAAGGCGTTAGCTGAGCAATAGAGAGGTTCACGACCAAGCAGGGGTCCAGTTATTAGGAGACAAATTCCCACATACCGCTCGTCAGTTTTACACACTGGCACAGCAGTCTGAGATCAGGCTTATCGCCAAACTGAGAACCAGATGTGATGGCGACCGTCCACAAGCTGGCTGCAACTGCTGCGTGTGCGGTAAGCAACACGTAGCAAAAAATGGTTCAAATGGCTCTGAGCACTATGGGACTCAATTTCTGGGGTCATTAGTCCCCTAGAACTTAGAACTAGTTAAACCTAACTAACCTAAGGACATCACACACATCCATGCCCGAGGCAGGATTCGAATCTGCGACCGTAGCAGTCTCGCGGTTCCAGACTGCAGCGCCTAGAACCGCAAGGCCACTTCGGCCGGCAACACGTAGCAAGAGACTTTTGCGTTAAAACTGGATCATAATATGAGCAGAGATACCAAAAAGAAAGGATAAAATATTGCCGAACTAGCGAATTAAGTAGGCAAGGCATCAAGAATGCTAGGGCTACGAAAAAACAAGAACCAATAATCCTCTGATGTCAGTGTCGTGTCGTGGTCCTTGGTGCGACTCGACAGGTAGCCCCTCGTAAACATAACGTTATGTCAAAGGAAATTTCCAGCCCTGAGACGACACAAAAGCAAACACGATGTTCAGTAAAGATACAGCACACACCGCAATACACATCCAGCAATATTCTGCACCCTATGTGTAGAATGAAGAAGCTCGGCGGCCGATGACGAGTCAGATGCGAAGAAAACCCCACAGCTCCGATAAACAATGAAGGGGGTCACTATAGATCTGGTTACTGCCATAAGAGATGTTACGACAACTACACTAGGTGCAGAAAGCGCCAAGATGACATCCGCGGGGCAAAATAAGGTGGCAACGGCAGGAAATCCGGTCAGAGCTTTCGGAGGTCCTTCCCTAGATTATCCAACAAAGAACCCCGTCCTCCATAAACAAAGTAAAGAGTGCCAATGCAATGCCAGAAAAGAACTGACCGCCATCTTCTTCAAAGATGGAGCGAGAGTTTAAAAAAAAAAAAGAAAAAAACTGACGCGCCCGTACCATGGGCTCCGACGGCAAAATGCCTGGGCATTGATCGGCAGCTGACATGGAAACATGGCGTCTGGAAGAATAAAACTGCCATCCTAGGTGCCCTGTACCCAATGATTAACGAACGATCTGCACTCTCCGAAGAATGCGAACAACTGCTCTTTAGAATATCAGTCCGATCTGTCATGAACTACGCTTGCCTGCATGGAAAACCGCAGCCAAGACGCGTATAGAAAAAGTTCAACGGATCCAGAATAAAGCGCTACGGCGCATCTATCACCTTTCCAAAAATTTTCCAGCCCGCTTACCTCCATGAACTGCAGGGGAAAGACAAGTGCTTCCAACGATTCTTCATTCGCCAAATTCTCTCCTGCGATGTCGAGGTCAGCACCATTAAGAGACAGACCACTTTGAGCGGCCGGTGGCCCTGCTGGACATTCAATTGGCCCACAATAGACTAGCTAGTAGCAAATAAAAATTGGTGTCCGGGAAAACAACAGTAGTTCAGAGAATGCAACAATCATCCTATTTAGCAGGCAATAAGTACGCGTAAAATACTGCACCCTATGGGCAAATAGGTTGAACGAATTCAGAAGAGGTCTACAGTTTCAGGTAGCACCTGATCAAGCCGACGAGTCACGCCACCGATGTAAGAAGACGACAGTGTCTGGCAGTACACCCGTCAACTTAAGAATGTCACACTAACAAACTGAATACTCAGTACTGTGTACGACAGCGCCACATTGGGAGTCGTACATCTTCAGAAGCGGCACAGGTGTTGGCGGCACTCACCAAGGCCCCCTGTCGTCCCTCCGCAGCGCCACACTGTATCCAAAGTAGCTGCCGTCCTGGTCCTGGGGGTCTTGCAGCACCGTGGCAGCGTCGGGGCTGTCCGCCAAGTTGAAGGCGCCGGCAGCTGAGACCGCCGCCAGCAGCAGCAGCGTCCGCGCCGCCATCCAAGTCCGTAGAGCGCGCGTGGCCATCGCCGACTGACTGACGAGCGACCGCTGGCGTCCAGAGGCGCTGGTGGGGGCGGCGGCGGTGGTGGCTGCCAAAGAACCGGCGCCGGGTTCCTCGCAGCTGCTTGAGTCACGCAGCCGGCAGGCAATCCCTGCGAACGTGACACGCCCAGGCGTGTGACGTTTCACTTGTGGCGTCCGCGGAAACGATCGACTCGGCGAACAGCGGAAGTCACGTTGCCGTTGCACCACGGTGACTCACCTAGCGGACCTTTTGATGTTCTTTTTTTTTTAAATTCCTTTATTCAGTCTTTATTACACTACTCGCCATTAAAATTGCTACACCACGAAGATGACGTGCTACAGACGCGAAATCGACAGGAAGAAGATGCTGTGATATGCAAATGATTAGCTTTTCAGATCATTCACACAAGGTAGGCGCCGGTGGCGACACTTATAACGTGCTGATATGAGGAAAGTTTCCAACCGATTTCTCATACACAAACAGCAGTTGACCGGCGATGCCTGGTGAAATGTTGTTGTGATGGCTCGTGTAAGGAGGAGATATGCGTACCATCACGTTTCCGAGTTTGATAAAGGTCGGATTGTAGCCTATCATGATTGCGGTTTATCGTATCGCGACATTGCTGCAATGACTGTTGGCAGAATATGCAATCGGTGGGTTCAGAAGGGTAATACGGAACGCCTTGCTGGATCCCAATGGCCTCGTATCACTAGCAGTCGAGATGACAGACATCTTTTCGGCATGGCTGTAACGGATCGTGCAGCCACGTCTCGATCCTTGAGTCAACAGATGGGGACGTTTGCAAGACAACAACCATCTGCACGAACAGTTCGACGACCTTTCCAGCAGCATGGACTATCAGCTCGGAAACCATGGCTGCGGTTACCCTTAACGCTGCATCACAGACAGGAGCGCCTGCGATGGTGTGCTCAACGACGAACCTGGGTGCACGAATCGCAAAACGTCATTTTTTTCTGTTTACAGCATCATGATGGTCTCATCCGTGTTTGGCGACATCGCGGTGAACGCACATTGGAAGCGTGTATTCGACATCGCCATACTGGCGTATCACCCGGCGTGATGGTATGGGGTGCCATTGGTTACACGTCTAGGTCACCTCTTGTTCGTACTGGCGGCACTTTGAACAGTGGACGTTACATTTCAGATGTGTTACGACCCGTGGCTCTACCCTTCATTCGATCCCTGCGAAACCCTATATTTCAACAAGGTAATGCACGATCGCATGTTGCAGGACCTGTACGGGCCTTTCTGCATACAGAAAATGTTCGACTGCTACCCTGGCCAGCACATTCTCCAGATCTCTCACCAATTGAAAACGTCTGGTCAATGGTGGCCGAGCAACTGGCTCGTCACAATACGCCAGTCACTACTCTTGATGACCTGTGGTATTCTGTTGAAGCTGCATGGGCAGCTGTACCTGTACACGCCATCCAAGCTCTGTTTGACTCAGTGCCCAGGCGTATCAAGGCCGTTATTACGGTTCAAATGGTTCAAATGGCTCTGAGCACTATGGGACTTAACATCTGTGGTCATCAGTCCCCTAGAACTTATAACTTCTTAAACCTAACTAACCTAAGGACATCACACACATCCATGCCCGAGGCAGGATTCGAACTTGCGACCGTAGTAGTCGCGCGGTTCCGGACTGCGCGCCTAGAACCGCTAGACCACCGCGGCCGGCCGTTATTACGGCCAGAGGTAGTTGTTCTGGGTACTGATTTCTCAGGATCTATGCACCCAAATTGCGTGAAAATGTAATCACATGCCAGTTCTAGTATAATATATTTGCCCATTGAATACCCGTTTATCATCTGCATTTCTTCCTGGTGTAGCAGTTTTAATGGCCAGTAGTGTATTATACATGATAAACCACTACCTTACATAATTAGTGGTTCGTAGTAGTGTTACAATAAATGATTGTTGCAATTGGTTTGCAATCTACAAGTAGTGTGTCAGTAACTGATCTGCTACAGGGAAGCTACGTTGTTAGTTTTAACTACTATGGCTATGCATTAAAGGTATTCTCTGCTAATCAACTACACTACCTCCAGCATCAAAGGTTGTGCTTGTTTGATATAAACCTACTGCGAGATGGCCATGCCCACTGAGCTAATCCTAGTGGGCGTGCCCCTGGCAGCAACATCAAAAGCCTTAAATTATAGCTGCTGTCCTTAGTCCGATACTGCGAGCTACCAGGAAGAGAACACTGAAATCATAATAACCAACCTAGCAGCAATCCAATCACAGCATTATACAAACCACCTAATGAAACGTGACAAAATCCCCCATTACCAGACGTACTTCATCCTGCAATTTATATAGGGGACTTTAACAGTCACCATGAAATGTGGGGTTACAGAGCAAATATACGAACGGAGAAGCTCTTGCAGCTTCGATCGAAAATCACCACGTCTCATAAGATGCAAAAGACTTGAAAACCTTTCACTCTGCCCGATGGCAGACTATACAAACCCAAATGTCTGTATTTTAACAACTGATCAACAACACACCCCAGTACCCCACACGAAGAAGGTGTTATAAGGTTTCCCTCACAGCCAACACAGACCAGGGCTCGTAGCCATCGGAATTCAGACTCCTCTAATCAGATCTGTCCAAAAACCAAGATGGAATTCAAACAAAAGCAACTGGATGTCTTATGCGAAGGAAGCTGATGGACATCTCCTCTGGATCCCAGCGACATTAGAAAACTACACGCGCTTTGTTGGTGTCATTATAGGAGCAGCAAAACACAATATACCACGTCGTTTCAGGAAGGAATATGTGCTCTGCTGGAACAAGGAGACGGAAGTGCTCTGCAAGAAAAACGGAGCCAATGGTGACCCAGAGGCAGGCAACAAGGTACTCCAGTCTCTTTAGAGCCAAAGGAAAGAAAGATGGTTGACAACTACCAAAGAACTGGACTGCACCCCCTCAAGCCGCAAAGCATCGTCCCTGCTCAGACGACAAGGGGCAGCAACACCAAAAATCAGACAGAAACCACATTTCACCCCATCGCGGATTGCACAACATATCAAGTCACGAGCAGACAATGTTCCTCTGGACCTCAGCAGCACAAAAAATTTACAAGAAAAGATCAAAACAATAGATGGCACCCTCGACGGAAGTTCACCCTTCAGCTCTCCTTTTACTGACAGCGAAGCTGAGAAAGCCATAAGATGCCTAAATCTAAGGAAATCAGCAGGTGTAGGTAGAATGTTCCCAGAATTTATCATCCATCTTGGCAAAAATGGAAGGACATGGCTACAGTGATTCTTTACAGACTGCTTGTGAAAGGGACAGGTACCGGCAGATTTTAAGATAGCAAAAGCCCTTGCAATCCTCAAACCAGGAAAACCGAAAGACGATGTTTCAAGCTATCGTCCAATTTCCCTTCTCAGCGTCTGCTACAAACTACTGGTACGGCTAATCTACAGTAGGATCTACCAAACTGTGGCTTCCTACCAAGCAGGCTTCAGGCAAAACCGCAGCTGCTGTGAGCAGGTATTGGCGTTCACTTCATATATCGAAGCTGGTTTCCAGAATGGGCTGAAAACTTCAGTAGCATTTGTAGATCTAACTGCTTCTTACGACACTGTGTGGCTGGATGGACTAATGTTAAAACTAAAGCGAACTGCTCCATGCTTAACAATACTGCTGTCCAGCATCCTGAAAAACCAATATTTCCGAGTGTGTCTTCATGACAAAGCGAGCAAGTCATATAAACTTAAGAACGGCCTACCACAAGGATTTGTCCTGGCCCCACTATTGTTCAACCTGTACATAAATGACATACCAGAAACTATATCTAGGAAGTTTGTAAGAGGTCCGAGCAGATGTAATACAGATGTAATTTTATGTAAGAGGTCCGAGCAGATGTAATTTCGATGTATTGCTCATGCGCTGCCTGCGATATGCAAGGTATAAGAGAATCGCTGACCAGAGAGCAGTGTTGACTGTACGAACTGTGTAACAGTAGCAGTAAGTTGTTGCCAGTGTGTGTGTCTGCTCTGGTCTGGTCTGGTGTATCATGTTGGCTGGGCCGGTCGCGGTGCAGCGATGCCGGAGCCTGAGTATTATTGTAAAAAAAGCAGCCTCGCGCATATCTAGTAATAATATGTAAACTCACATGTATATCTTTTAAAAATGTCCTAATAATAACATGCATTCATTTCAATTTAAAGAATTTAATATTTTTTTTTCAATGCATAATCATCCCGATTGTTGCAAAAGAAAAATCATTTGCTTCCTTTCATAAATAACAAATGTATAGGCCACCATTGCACAGAGCTGTGCCGGAAAAGAGCTATTGTAAGAGCAGATAGTTGCCGACTTTATCGAGCTGAGAATTTTTGCTTTTTATTCAGAATGATCTTACAGGGCCATGACGCAGCACTGCTGTCGTCCAAATTTTACCAGGCTACTGAATTTATTTTTTATTACGAGGTTTAGGAATTTTTCTGTTTCGAGCTTACATTAAATGAGAAAAGAATTTTGTGGGTACATTAAATGGGAAACAAATTTTGTGTGGAGGTTAAATGTGAATGAATTTTTGTAGAGAGGTTACACTAAAATAGAATCACATTCATTATTCATGTTAATATTTTAACAATTTTTCTGTGGGGAGGTTACACTTGGCTTATTGTTTTCTGTAGAGAGGTTACAAGTTCTGCTACACTGACGATACCGCCATTGCATATCAAAGCAAGCACCTAGAGGAGGGAGAAAATGTGCTCACACAAGACCTTAGAGTACTTGGTGACTATTACACAAATTGGAGATTGTGCCCTAACCCTACAAAAACTGAAGTGAAGTGACAGCTTTCCACCTCAACAACCGATTAGCAAACCAGCCACTAAATGTCACCTTCTTAATAAATCAGTTAAAAACAACCCTCATCCTAAGTAACTTGGAATCACACTGGACCGATCACTTACGTACAGGACTCACCTCACGCCACTAACGGAAATGTTAAAGACCAGGAACAACATTATCTGGAAACTAGGTGGAACTTCCTGGGGTGCACACGCTGACACTCTCCGTACAGCGGCCTTATCTCTCGTATATCCTGTGTCTGAACACTGCGCACCTATCTGGTACAGGAGTGTGCATGCCAATAAGGTTGATGTTCAGCTGAATGACACCGTGAGAATTGTAACGGGCACCCTGATATCAACACCACTACCTTGGCTGTCTGCTGTCAGTAACATCGCCCCACTACATTTGAGACTATAAGAAGCAACGACACGCGAACGGGAAAAGATTAATAACGTAAAGCTTTCCCAAAGGCTATCCGCCCAGGAAATACTGCTCAATCAACCCTGCAAGCGTCTCAAACCAAGGAAACCATTCCACACAGCTCGAGAACCCGAACCATTCAAGATTGAAGATATGTGAAAGGAGACATGGAAAAACGACACCAGTATAATTCTCTGTGGCCTCGAAGACCCTACATGCATACCAAGCTTCCAGCTACGTGGAAGAACCTGGTGCGTGCTCAACAGAATCCGATGTGGGCGTGGAAGAACTAAGTCCTTCACGTACAAATTGGGACCCTCAGACTCCCCGATGTGCGACTGTGGAGTAGCAGAACAGACTGTTGAACACATTGTAGAGGAATGTTCCAACAGATGTTTTAGTGATGGCTGGAACGACATAATCAACGCCTCGCCAACACCACTGGATTGGATACACTCTCTGGATATCTCTTGTACATTCCTTTTGTTATGTATAAATATTTCTTTTGTATTGTGTAAATATCGCTGTAAATTGCATGGGTATGATAAATAATAATAATATAAATAATAAAATCGCTGCAGTCTTTAATCTATCTAATACTACCCTACCACTAATTTCTACTATACTAACCTATCCTATGTCAAGTTTGGTGCGATTGTCAAGTCACATCTTTGGCATTCCCCTCCCCCTAGTCCAGAGCGTGGCGGATCCAATTCGTAACGGCGGTCGGGCAGTTCACGCCCTGGGGGTACGGGTTGGTGTGATCACGTGTACATCTCATGGTTTGCTAATTGTCGCGATTATCCCTCAAATATTCCTGAAGAACCCTGCGTGATACCTATTTGGTCAGGTTATTTAAGATTTGAAATGTACCCTCTTGCCGCAGTAAGTTGAAAGTGTCATGGGGGGGGGGGGGGGGAGTAATTGCTGCCGTAACGCAGCTGCCACTTCATCGTGCCACATCGCAAACCGGCACAAATATTCCGAATATGGTCCAAGGCTACATCTACATCTATGTGATTACTCTGCTATTCACAACAAAGTGCCTGGCAGAGGGTTCAATGAACCACCTTCAAGCTGTCTCTCTACCGTTCCACTCTCGAACGGAGCGCGGGATAAATGAACACTTAAATTTTTCTGTGCGAGCCCTGATTCCTCTTATTTTATCGTGATGATCATTTCTATGTCGGTGGGTGCCAACAGAATGTTTTCGCAAGTGGCTAGTGAGAAAGTGAAATAATACCATCGTTGGTTTGAACTACCTCATAGTTAACCATTCCCTAACATCTGCCAGGGGCTGAAACGTTCATCCTCGCATCCTTTTGATGTTTATCAGTTGACTTGTGAGTAGAAGTAATAATGTCTAGGTATTGCAATTAGCGCTATTGCTATTCCACCCTTCCATTTTCTTCTGCCGCGGATACGGAATATTGCAACTTATGCGGACAGTTATACAGTGTAGAAAACATTCTGAGAGTAACTGTTACTACAAGGATTGCCAAACTAATGAAAATCTGCTGAGGCATGCTGGAATAATTAATTAGGCAATGAAGGAATGGCAGATTGTATGCAGATGATGCTGTCGTTTCCCCTTTAATAAACTCGTTAGAAAATCAACACGTATTATAAAATGATTTACACAAGAGATGGCTATTGACCCTCAACAATAAACAGTGAGGTCCTCCACTCAGTACTGCTGCCGCAAGTCGTATACTCCTATCTCACTCATTTGTTACATAGTTTAATTCTTAATTTCTTTGCGTGTTTTTGGTACTTGCATTGTTTAATTCATAAATTTCGGGCGTATTATAGTATTTGAGAGTTGTAGCATCGCGTTTTAGTACCCGAATAGTGTAAAATCGCGTAGTCTCCTTCCGCCGCCGAGCAGTGTCTCAGCAGTGCGCAAGTAGCAGCATTACTGCATTTACTAGGCAATCTTGTATTTTAATAACCGTTTAAATTTTGTGTCGATTTGTTTGCGCTCTCTGTAGATTAGTTCAGACGTTCTTTGCACAACAGTTTTTAGCATGGATAGGGACTGCAACTCCTGTGTTCGGATGCAGGCTGAGTTGGCATCCCTTCGCTCCCAGCTTCAGGCAGTGTTGGCTTCGGTCACACAGCTTGAGGCTGTTGCCAATGGGCATCACTGTGGGGGTCCGGATGGGGGTTTGTCGGGGACGGCCAGCTCGTCCCACGCATCCCCCGATCGGACTACGGCTGTGGTTGCCTGGGATACTGCCCGCATTGAGGCTGATCCCTCACCTGTGGTAGAGTGGGAGGTCGTCTCAAGGTGTGGCAGGGGCGAAAGACATTCCGGAGGGCTGAACGGAAGGCCTCTCCAGTTTGTCTGACGAACCGGTTTCAGGCTCTGTCTCAGGCTGATACTGATCTTCGGCCTGACATGGCTGCTTGTCCTGTTCCAGAGGTTGCCCCTCAGTCTGCAAGATCCGGGCGGTCGCAGAGGGTGGGCTTACTGGTAGTTGGGAGCTCCAACGTCAGGCGCGCAATGAGGCCTCTTATGGATATGGCACTCCGTGTGCATACCGGGGGGAGTCATTCCAGATGTGGAAAGGGCCCTTCCGGATGCCATGAAGGGTACAGGGTGCACCCATCTGCAGGTGGTCGCTCATGTCGGCACCAATGATGTGTGTCGCTATGGATCGGAGGAAATCCTCTCTGGCTTCCGGCGGCTATCTGATTTGGTGAAGACTGCCAGTCTCGCTAGCGGGATGAAAGCATAGCTCACCATCTGCAGCATCGTCGACAGGACTGACTGCGGACCTTTGGTACAGAGCCGAGTGGAGGGTCTGAATCAGAGGCTGCGACCGTGTGGGCTGCAGATTCCTCGACTTGCGCCATAGAGTGGTGGGGTTTAGGGTTCCGCCGAATAGGCCAGGAGTCCACTACACGCAACAAGCGGCTACACGGGTAGCAGGGGTTGTGTGGCGCGGGCTGGGCGGTTTTTTAGGTTAGATGGCCTTGGGCAAGTACAGAAAGGGCAACAGCCTCAACGGGTGTGGGGCAAAGTCAGGATATGCGGGGACCAAGCAGCAGTCGGTATTGTAATTGTAAACTGTCGAAGCTGCGTTGGTAAAGTACCGGAACTTCAAGCGCTGATAGAAAGCACCGAAGCTGAAATCGTTATAGGTACAGAAAGCTGGCTGAAGCCTGAGATAAATTGTGGCGAAATTTTTACAAAGGTACAGACGGTGTTTAGAAAGGATAGATTGCATGCAACCGGTGGTGGAGTGTTCGTCGCTGTTAGTAGTAGTTTATCCTGTAGTGAAGTAGAAGTGAATAGCTCCTGTGAATTATTATGGGTGGAGGCTACACTCAACAACCGAGCTAGGTTAATAATTGGCTCCTTTTACCGACCTCCCGACTCAGCAGCATTAGTGGCAGAACAACTGAGAGAAAATTTGGAATACACTTCACATAAATTTTCTCAGCATGTTATAGTCTTGGGTGGAGATTTCAATTTACCAGATATAGACTGGGACACTCAGATGTTTAGGACAGGTGGTAGGGACAGAGCATCGAGTGACATTATACTGAGTGCACTATCCGAAAATTACCTCGAGCAATTAAACAAAGAACCGACTCGTGGAGAAAACATCTTGGACCTACTGATAACAAACAGACCCGAACTTTTCGACTCTGTATGTGCAGAACAGGGTATCAGTGATTATAAGGCCGTTGCAGCATCCCTGAATATGGAAGTTAATAGGAATATAAAAAAAGGGAGAAAGGTTTATCTGTTTAGCAAGAGTAAAAGAAGGCAGATTTCAGACTACCTAACAGATCAAAACCAAAATTTCTGTTCCGCCACTGACAATGTTGAGTGTTTATGGGAAAAGTTCAAGGCAATCGTAAAATGCGTTTTAGACAGGTACGTGCCGAGTAAAACTGTGAGGGACGGGAAAAACCCGCCGTGGTACAACAACAAAGTTAGGAAACTACTGCGAAAGCAAAGAGAGCTTCACTCCAAGTTTAAACGCAGCCAAAACCTCTCAGACAAACAGAAGCTAAACGATGTCAAAGTTAGTTTAAGGAGGGCTATGCGTGAAGCGTTCAGTGAGTTCGAAAGTAAAATTCTATGTACCGACTTGACAGAAAATCCTAGGAAGATCTGGTCTTACGTTAAATCAGCAAGTGGCTCGAAACAGCATATCCAGACACTCCGGGATGATGATGGCATTGAAACAGAGGATGACACGCGTAAAGCTGAAATACTAAACACCTTTTTACAAAGCTGTTTCACAGAGGAAGACCGCACTGTAGTTCCTTCTCTAAATCCTCGCACAAACGAAAAAATGGCTGACATCGAAATAAGTGTCCAAGGAATAGAAAAGCAACTGGAATCACTCAACAGAGGAAAGTCCACTGGACCTGACGGGATACCAATTCGATTCTACACAGAGTACGCGAAAGATCTTGCCCCATTCTAGAGGCGTGTACCGCAAGTCTCTAGAGGAATGGAAGGTTCCAAATGATTGGAAAAGAGCACAGGTAGTCCCAGTCTTCAAGAAGGGTCGTCGAGCAGATGCGCAAAACTATAGACCTATATCTCTGACGTCGATCTCTTGTAGAATTTTAGAACATGTTTTTTGCTCGAGTATCATGTCGTTTTTGGAAACCCAGAATCTACTATGTAGGAATCAACATGGATTCCGGAAACAGCGATCGTGTGAGACCCAACTCGCTTTATTTGTTCATGAGACCCAGAAAATATTAGATACAGGCTCCCAGGTAGATGCTATTTTTCTTGACTTCCGGAAGGCGTTCGATACAGTTCCGCACTGTCGCCTGATAAACAAAGTAAGAGCCTATGGAATATCAGACCAGCTGTGTGGCTGGATTGAAGAGTTTTTAGAAAACAGAACACAGCATGTTGTTCTGAATGGAGAGACGTCTACAGACGTTAAAGTAACCTCTGGCGTGCCACAGGGGAGTGTTATGGGACCATTGCTTTTCACAATATATATATAAATGACCTAGTAGATAGTGTCGGAAGTTCCATGCGGCTTTTCGCGGATGATGCTGTAGTATACAGAGAAGTTGCAGCATTAGAAAATTGTAGCGAAATGCAGGAAGATCTGCAGCGGATAGGCACTTGGTGCAGGGAGTGGCAACTGACCCTTAACATAGACAAATGTAATGTATTGCGAATACATAGAAAGAAGGATCCTTTATTGTATGATTATATGATAGCGGAACAAACACTGGTAGCAGTTACTTCTGTAAAATATCTGGGAGTATGCGTGCGGAACGATTTGAAGTGGAATGATCATATAAAATTAATTGTTGGTAAGGCGGGTACCAGGTTGAGATTCATTGGGAGAGTCCTTAGAAAATGTAGTCCATCAACAAAGGAGGTGGCTTACAAAACACTCATTCGACCTATACTTGAGTATTGCTCATCAGTGTGGGATCCGTACCAGATCGGGTTGACGGAGGAGATAGAGAAGATCCAAAGAAGAGCGGCGCGTTTCGTCACAGGGTTATTTGGTAACCGTGATAGCGTTACGGAGATGTTTAGCAAACTCAAGTGGCAGACTCTGCAAGAGAGGCGCTCTGCATCGCGGTGTAGCTTGCTCGCCAGGTTTCGAGAGGATGCGTTTCTGGATGAGGTATCGAATATATTGCTTCTCCCTACTTATACCTCCCGAGGAGATCACGAATGTAAAATTAGAGAGATTAGAGCGCGCATGGAGGCTTTCAGACAGTCGTTCTTCCCGCGAACCATACGCGACTGGAACAGGAAAGGGAGGTAATGACAGTGGCACCTAAAGTGCCCTCCGCCACACACCGTTGGGTGGCTTCCGGAGTATAAATGTAGATGTAGATGTAGAATAAAACTGCTGTATGTTGGTTACACGATAAATCATACAAATTTAAAGATTGTCGGTTCAACTAAATGGCTAAGGACTGCAATTAAGAACAACTTAAACTGGAACCCTCTCACAGAAAATGTTGTCGGGAAAGCGAACAGAAGACTTCGTTTTGTTGGTAGAATGATCAGAAGATGCAACAAATCTGCTAAAGATACTGCCTACACAACGCTTGTCCGTCCTCTTCTGGAGTAACGCTATGCTTTATGGGGTCCGTACCAGGTAGGACTGAAGTTCGAAGAAGAGCATTACTGCGAAATAGAAGGGAGAGTGTCACCAAGCGAGTTGAGATGGCAGTCATTAAGGCAAAGGGGTTTCTCGTTGTGGTGAGATCTTTTCACGAAATTTCAATCACCAACTTCCTCCTCCGGATGTGAAAATTGACTCCTACCTATGCAAGAAGAAACAACCATCGTGATAAAAATAAGAGAAATCAGAGCTTACTCAGAAAGCTCTACATAAATACACATCACCGATCACAGATCCTGGAGATCATTAGCCGACCATACAATATTCGCCCATAGATGGCGATCCAGTGCACCCAAGGCCACCCAGTTGCTGAAGGTCTTCCTGCAGTTCATCCTCTCACTTTCTTGGTCGTGCAGTTTGACGGGTTCCATCAGGTTTAGCTGTAAGCACAACTTTCGCCTGACAAGTGTCTGGCCTATTGGAAGTGTGCCCAACCAGGCGTATTCTCCGCGCTTTCATTTTCTGTACGATGGTGATTTGTACACTCCTGGAAATGGAAAAAAAGAACACATTGACACCGGTGTGTCAAACCCACCATACTTGCTCCGGACACTGCGAGAGGGCTGTACAAGCAATGATCACACGCACGGCACAGCGGACACACCAGGAACCGCGGTGTTGGCCGTCGAATGGCGCTAGCTGCGCTGCATTTTTGCACCGCCGCCGTCAGTGTCAGCCAGTTTGCCGTGGCATACGGAGCTCCATCGCAGTCTTTAACACTGGTAGCATGCCGCGACAGCGTGGACGTGAACCGTATGTGCAGTTGACGGACTTTGAGCGAGGGCGTATAGTGGGCATGCGGGAGGCCGGGTGGACGTACCGCCGAATTGCTCAACACGTGGGGCGTGAGGTCTCCACAGTACATCGATGTTGTCGCCAGTGGTCGGCGGAAGGTGCACGTGCCCGTCGACCTGGGACCGGACCGCAGCGACGCACGGATGCACGCCAAGACCGTAGGATCCTACGCAGTGCCGTAGGGGACCGCACCGCCACTTCCCAGCAAATTAGGGACCATTCGCAACCGTCTCCATTAAGCTGGGCTACGGTCCCGCACACCGTTAGGCCGTCTTCCGCTCACGCCCCAACATCGTGCAGCCCGCCTCCAGTGGTGTCGCGACAGGCGTGAATGGAGGGACGAATGGAGACGTGTCGTCTTCAGCGATGAGAGTCGCTTCTGCCTTGGTGCCAATGATGGTCGTATGCGTGTTTGGCGCCGTGCAGGTGAGCGCCACAATCAGGACTGCATACGACCGAGGCACACAGGGCCAACACCCGGCATCATGGTGTGGGGAGCGATCTCCTACACTGGCCGTACACCAATGGTGATCGTCGAGGGGACACTGAATAGTGCACGGTACATCCAAACCGTCATCGAACCCATCGTTCTACCATTCCTAGACCGGCAAGGGAACTTGCTGTTCCAACAGGACAATGCACGTCCGCATGTATCCCGTGCCACCCAATGTGCTCTAGAAGGTGTAAGTTAACTACCCTGGCCAGCAAGATCTCCGGATCTGTCCCCCATTGAGCATGTTTGGGACTGGATGAAGCGTCGTCTCACGCGGTCTGCACGTCCAGCACGAACGCTGGTCCAACTGAGGCGCCAGGTGGAAATGGCATGGCAAGCCGTTCCACAGGACTACATCCAGTATCTCTACGATCGTCTCCATGGGAGAATAGCAGCCTGCATTGCTGCGAAAGGTGGATATACACTGTACTAGTGCCCACATTGTGCATGCTCTGTTGCATGTGTCTATGTGCCTGTGGTTCTGTCAGTGTGATCATGTGATGTATCTGATCCCAGGAATGTGTCAATAAAGTTTCCCCTTCCTGGGACAATGAATTCACGGTGTTCTTATTTCAATTTCCAGGAGTGTATAATCCGGACTGCGGTTTCTGCTTCTTTCTACGTGTCCAAGTATTCTCTTCGCAGAATAGTCCAAACGTGTTACTCACGATTTTCCGTTTAGAAATCAACTGGTTCTCTTCATCGCTTTTTGTTGTGCTTAACGTTTCCGTCCCAAATAATAACACTGGTACTATCACTGCCTTATAGATGTGTTCATTCTCCCCAAGTGATATACGGGAATGGAGAGATCAAGAAATAGTCTGGAAACGCCGTAGCAAGGCAATTACGAGAGAAAACCATGTGTCACCTGTGCGTAAATAACGGTAATATAGTGCGTGCACAAGGAAGACACTAGGACAAATGCAGATTTCTGGAAGTGTGTTCGGATAATCGAAATTGTTAAGGCGACCGCTCGCGATAAGCACGAAATCCAGGCTTGAATTGTGGTTCGGCAAAAATTTCCATTTCCTCACGTATGTCAAACAGCATTCTTGCCATCACACGGTACATCACCAACAAACGACTTATTCCTCTTAAAAAGCGTTCATGATAGCAAACGGATATATTTACCAGAAGAATTTAATATTCTAAAGTTACAGCTGTTACATTCAGAGAAAAATCCTGCAATCCCTGCCATATGAACAATATCGACTGATTTTTGTGACGAAGTAGAACATAAGTTTTGGATATCGCAGAACTGACATGTTCAGTGTGTGACAAATATAAGCCGACTGTTCTGAACTTGATTTGCAGATAAACATGACAAAGATACAACTCAGATACAGATTTTGAATCAGCAGAAACAACATCTAAGACTTAAAATAAACTACATAACGGAAAACCAGACTAGTTTTACGAGATTAAACGTTTCGAACGTTTGAGGTCCAGAAAATCTGTGATAAAGAAAGCAATCTGTATGGATTACCGGAAGAAACTTCCGTTTTCTGATATTTCAACCAGTGGAGTGCATTACCGCGGGCAGATATTATTTTATTCGCACTCATTCAAAAGTCATTTGCTTTCTTCTGGGACATCTGTTTTTTATATATACATGACGAAACATTTTCCAAGAAAAGACTATCAGAATGTGTAGTAAACCCTTAAACGACGCAAGCTGGCGTTTTTGAGCAAACAACTTTCACGACTCGAAACAATGAAACCACCTGAAGGTAAGATGTCCGCCCCCGGTAGCTGCGTGGTCAGCGCGACAGATTGTCACTCCTAAAGGTCCGGGTTCGATTCCCGGCTGGGTCAGAGATTTTCTCCGCTCAGGGTCTGGGTGTTGTGTTGTCATAATCATCATCATTTCATCCCCATCGACGGGCACGTCGCCGAAGTGGCGTCAAATCGAAAGACTTGCACCCGGCGAACGGTCTACCCGACGGGTGGCCCTAGTCAGACGACATTTACATTTAAGGTAAGATGACGGACGTTGGCTTCAAGTGTTTGACATCATGACAACTCCACTTTTTTTTACCTCTGTAGTTGCTGTCCGAGTCGTGGTCGAAGGGCTGCCAGCACGGGAACTCACCGTGTTTAGTCAGAGGGCTGGCTGCCCTCTCTAATAAGAAAAGTGAGTAAAGGAACCAACGATGAACTTAAACGGGTGTCCCAGACCAAACGCAGCGCACAAAATGGAAATAAAAAGAGGGTAGTGTCTTTAATTGGCAATCACGACGTTCTCGGTTTCGAACCTCGCCACCACATAAATTTTGAATTAAGTCTTCGGCCGCCAGTGCTGACGAGCACTGGCGGCCGAAGACTTTCGGCATAAGAGGTCACACTCATTCTATCAATGGCCTTGTCACAGAGAGTGGAGGGGTGGACAGGGGTTGGGAGTGGGTTGGGTTGGGTTGTTTTGAGGGAGGAGACCAGACAGCGAGGTCATCGGTCTCAGGGGATTATTGAAGGATGGGGAAGGAAGTCTACCATGCTCTTTCAAAGTAACCATCCCGGCATTTGTCTGGAGCGATTTAGGGAAATCATGGAAAACCTAAATCAGGATGGCCGGACGCGGGACTGAACCGTCGTCCTCCTGAATGCGAGTCCAGTGTGCCAACCACTGCGCCACCTCGCTCGGCCTTTGCAGTGGGAAACTGCCCGTAAAGGAGAAAGAATCTGCAATGATCAACAGGATGAGGATGCAGAAGGTTTTGGAAACCACTGCACTTAAGACACATAATGTGTATCCACAGGACATGTGGCCTGTAACTGAAAAAATGTCATGATAATCTCTTCATTGGCAAAAGATTCCACATTAACCCTTATTCGGATCTCCAGGAGGGGACTGCCAAGGGGGAGGTGACCATGAGAAAAAGATTGAGTAACCAACGAAAGGGTAACGTTCTACGAGTCGGGGCGTGGAATGTCAGAAGCTTGAACTTGGTAGAGAATCTAGAAAACCTGAAAAGGGAGATGCAAAGGCTCAATCTAGATACAGTGGGGTCAGTGAAGTGAAATGGGAAGAAGATAAGGATTTCTGGTCAGATAACTTGAGGATAATATCCACAGCAGCAGAAAATGGTGTGACGGGAGTAGGATTGGTTATGAATAGAAAGGTAGGGCAGAGAGTGTGTCATTGTGAATAATTCAGTAATCGGGTTGTTCTCATCAGAAGCGACAGCAAACCAACACAGACAACGATATTTCATGTATACATGCCGACGTCGCAAGTTGAAGATTAAGAGATAGAGAAAATATATGAGGATCTTGAACAGATAATTCAGTACATAAAAAAGCACTCCGTCTTCAGGCCACAAGTGGCCCATCTGGACCATCCGACCGCCGTGTCATCCTCAGCTGAGAATGCGGATAGGAGGGGTGTGTGGTCAGCACTCTACGCTGCCAGTCGTTATGATGGTTTTCTTTGACCGGAGCCGCTACTATTCGGTCGAGTAGCTCCTCAATTGGCATCATGAGGCTGAGTGCACCCCGAAAATTGGCAACACCGCATGGCGGCTCGGATGGTCACCCATTCTAGTGCTGGTCACGTCCGACAGCGTTTAACTTCGGTGATCTGACAGGCACCGGTGTATCCACTGTGGCAAGGCCGTTGCCAATTCGGCACTTAAAGGGAGATGAAAATCTAATAGTCATGGGGGACTGGAATGCGATTGTAGGGGAAGGAGTAGAAGAAAGGGCTACAGTGGAGTATGGGCTTACTAATTAGAATGAGAGAGGAGAGAGACTAATCGAGTTCTGCAATAAATTTCAGGTAGTAATAGCCAATACTCTGTTAAAGAATCACAAGAAGAGGAGATATAACTGGATAATTTCGATAGATACGGGAAGATTTCAGTTAAATGGGGGTGAAGTTTAAGGGATTAATGAGTAAGAATCAATACGTAAAAAAGTGGGATACGGAACTGCTAAGGAATGAAGAGATACTCTTAAAGTTCTCTAAGGCTATAGATGCTGCAATAAGGAATAACTCCGTGAGCATTTCATTTGAAGAGGAAATGATGTTTTTAAGAAGGGTAATCACGGAAATTGGAAAGAAACACATAGATACAAAGAAGGCAGCTGCGAATAATTTATGGTAACAAAAGAAATCGATGAAAGAAGGAAGCAGAAAAATATTCAAGGAAATTCAGGAATACAGAAATACAAGTCGCTGAGGAATGAAATAAATAGGAAGTCCAGAGAAAGAAAGACGAAATGGCTGCATGAAAAATGTGAAGAAATCTAAAAAGAAATGACTGTCGGAACGACTGACTCTGCATATAGAAAAGTCAGAACAACGTTCGGTGAAATTAAAAGCAAGGGTGGTAACATTAAGAGTGCAACGGGAATTCCACTGTTAAATGCAGAGAAGAGAGTGATAGGTGGAATGAGCACATTGAAGGCATCTATGAGGCGGAAGATTTGTCTGATAGAAGAAGAAACCGGAGCCGATTCGGGAGAGACAGGGGATCCAATATTAGAATCAGAATTTAAAAGAGCTTTGGAAGACTTAGGATGTAATAAGGCAAAAGGGATAGATAACATTCCATTAGAATTTCTAAAATCATTAGGGGAAGTGGCAACAAAGCGACTATTCACGTTGGTGTATAGATGTATGAGTCTGGCGATGTTCCATGTGACTTTCGGAAATATATCGACACAGTTCCAAAGACTGAAAGAGCCGACATGTGCGAGAACTATCGCACAGTCAGCTTATCAGCTTATGCATCCAAATTGCTAACGAAAATCAGTCACAGAAGATCAGAAAATAAAACTGGGGATGCTTTAGATGACGATCAGGTTGGCTTTAGGAAAGGTAAAGGCACCAGAGAGGCATTCCTGATGTTGCCGGTGTTGCGGTTGATAATGGAAGCAAGACCAAAGAAAAATGAAGACACGTTCATAGGATTTGTCGACCTGGAAAAAGGGTCCGACAACCTCAAGTGGTACAAGGTGTCAGAAATTCGAAGGAAAATAGGGGTAAGCTATAAGGAGAGACGGGGAAAACGCAAATGTACAAGATCGAAGAGGGAATAATAAGACTGGAAGACCAAGAACGAAGTGCTCGGATAAAAAGGATGTAAGACAAGGATGCGTTATTTTGCACCTACTGTTCAATATATACATCTAAAAAGAAACGATGGAAGTAAAAGAGCCGGCCGGGGTAGCCGAGTGGTTCTGGGCGCTACAATCTGGAATCGCGCGACCGCTACGGTCGCAGGTTCGAATCCTGCCTCGGGCATGGATGTGTGTGATGTCCTTAGGTTAGTTAGGTTTAAGTAGTTCTAAGTTCTAGGGGACTGATGACCTCATAAGTTAAGTCCCATAGTGCTCAGAGCCATTTTTTTGAAGTAAAAAAAAGGTTCAGGAGTGGAATTAAAATTCATGATGAAAGCATATCAGTTGTAAGATTCGCTGATGGCATTGCTTAGTGAAAGGAAAGAAGAGTTACATGTTCTACTGAATGGAACGAACAGGATAATGAGTAGAGAATATGGACCGAGAGTAAATCGAAGGCAGTTGGAAGCAATTACAAGCAGCAGAAATGAGAAAAGAGAGAAACGTAACACGAGGATTGATGGTCTCAAAGTAAATGAAGTTAAGTAATTTATAACACTAACTTGCCGTGAAACACGCTAATGTTACCCTCTGAGAGGATTTCGAAGATTGACTGCACATGTGTGTACTGGACAAAGGTATCGGACTATAATTTTGAATTTCGTGAAATTAACAGAAAGACCAAACGGACTTTAATCTTGGCAGTTAATGAAAGTGATAAAATTATAAGTGAATGAAAAAAAAGAACGGTTGCCAGCCCAATTAGGCACATTAATTTGGAAATATATGTTTAAGGAAATTGAATATTGGTTACTGAAGTTACTTTCTTGAGATTTCGCTTTGAATAGCACACGGGATACAAACTGACACAGTGCACTCTGAACTGTGTGTAGCAGCAGTTACCAATAACGCACAGACCAGTAAATTATAGGAAGTAAATTTGCACCAAGCTCATACTTACGACAGCTACACTCAAGAGCATTACTTAATCAAATATTGAAATGTTACTGTATGCAGTGCAGAACTAAATTTGGTCATGAGGGTTTTTTATCTTAACTGGCATGAAAAAAACAAATAAAGATGAATAATATCATAAATACACTGTTTAAGCTTCTCTACATAATAGTTTAATTTTTTCCTAATAGGTGGAGAATATGATGGGGGCCCATTAACTAGTATAGTTTCACTAGTCGACGCTCTTTGATTATTACAGTAGAAAAGACTAATTCAAAAAGCTAATCATTCACTTCACTTCGAGTAATACAACACTGGGCTTAATTAAATTCAAACAAGGCACTATTCATGATAGAAATCAAAACCACTCTATTATTTAAAATGAGCATAACTTCTTTGCCTTCTTATCACCAGTGAAGCAGGCATTCTAGACAATAATATCTACACAATCTCGCATTGTAATCCTACAAAATTACATTTTGTGGTAAACTAAGGATATTTTAGCAAAAGCCTATCCAACTTCACTTTTGTGGTTTTAGCTTAACTTTTACTACTCCTTTTACATTAGACAAAAAATCGCTTTTAAACACTTGAATGTAAGAATTGTTCACTTAAATCAGGATACTCGGTTTTAATAGCACTTAGGTTGCGACCCTGCATAGGTTCGTGATCAGGATGGAAAATATGGTTCCGGACACAATTTATGTTTTTGTGATTATTATTGAAACAACACACAGATTAACTGGTCCATGCCCGTATACATTACTAAATGTATGAAGTTTGTGAAGCAGTGGCGAAGATTGCTGGCAAGCGGCATGGCGGCTAACTGTACTCACGGCTCTTGATGTTTGAATGTTCTATAAAATCTCTTCTTAGTGTTGGATTTTCAACATACTGGAGCCATTCCTTTACCCCGAAAATACCAATTAATATCCAGATCCACATCCAAAGCAAAATTCTTTATAAAGCAGCTTCCAATTGCGTCTCTTAGCACCGTCGAAGCCCGTGCTATGGCTAGCCACATACTGCGCGCCGTTCACACAAAGGGGATCCCAGTTCGACCGCCAAAACCACCTTTTCATCGAGCTATTTCACTTCCGTTGCTTTTTTTTTTTTTTTGAACATACACATATTATAATAATTTAACATTTTAACATATCCTTTTGTTTTTTCATATATACATTACAAATTCTAATTTTCTTCCCACAGATCAAAAAATGGTTCAATTGGCTCTGAGCACTATGGGACTTAACTTCTGAGGTCACCAGTCCCCTAGAACTTAGAACTACTTAAACATAACTAACCTTAGAACATCACACACATCCATACCCGAGGCAGGATTCGAACCTGCGACCGTAGCGGTCGTGCGGTTCCAGACTGTAGCGCCTAGCACCGCTCGGCCACTCCGGCCGGCGCCACAGATCAAGGAGTTTAAATAACATAGAATACGCACTTCATAATTGCAGCTACACCGTTATATAATATAAATCTATCTCTAATCGGTATAAGTGTTACAAATTCTACTTCCTAGGTAGCAAAATAATCGATGACGGACAGAGCAAGGAGAACATAAAAAGCAGACTAGCACTGGCAAAAACGACATTCCTGGTCAAGAGAAGTCTACTAGTGTGAAACATAGGTCTTAATTTGAAGAAGAATTTTCTGAGAATGTACATTTGGAGCACAGCATGATATGGTAGTGAAACATGGACTGTGGGAAAACCGGAATAGAAGAGAATCGAAGATTCTGAGATGTGGTGCTATAGACAAATATTGAAAATTAGGTGGACTGATAAGGTAAGAAATGACGAGGTTCTGCCCAGAAAAGGAATATATGAAAAATATTGACAAGAAGAAGGGTCAGGATGATAGGATATATGTTAAGACATCATACAATAGCTTCCGTGGTGCTAATGGGAGCTGTACTCGAAAGACATAGACTGGAATTCATCCAGAAAATAATTGAGGACGTACGATACAAGTGCTACTTTGAGATGAAGAGGTTGGCACAAAAAAGAGTTAGTTCAAATAGTCAGTCTTTGCTCGCTTGAAACAGTGGAATATTTGACAGCTGGCGTGGCGTATTATTGGAAGCTAATAACAAAAATGTCTCTCTAAGAGTTAAGGTTTGAAAAGAAAAAGACCTCGCCAAAGAAGTCTTGTTTGGTATCCGCAATCGAACAATTTTCAGATGGCGCAACGCTCCAGGATATTAAATACGGCAAGCAGCGCGTGGAAGAAAAGCTGCCATTACACACTCGGCTTGACGACACTTTACACAACAATCTCCCGAACGAGGAACATAACACGAGTATCTTGACAAGGCGAAACAGTCGAGTTTCAAGGCCAAGGAGGGTATTCGAAAAAAGAATTTCTGCTTCTACCGCGACAATGTATTCGAATGTCCCAGTCTCGTACGTGCTTCAGTTTCCTATGACAATTAAGCTCCCATCTATTAATCTTGAACCCTTCTCTGAAGACACTAAGACCTGGGCCAGATTTTGGGAGCAGTTTCAAAGCTATATCGGTTGTAGTGCTTCTGTGTCTACTAATATCAAACGCGTGTTCTTAACAGGATATCTCGGAGGCGAGCCCAAACAACTGGTCGATGGCTCCAGTGATTGCTTCGACTTATGAAGACTCTAAGCGAATTCTTAAGACAAGGTACGACACCGCAACTACAAAACGCAGGCTCACATAGACTACTTAAAAGAACAGCGAGCCATTCCTGTTAAATGTCCTCAAACTATTAATACAACATTCATAGAGTGCAATAGACGGGTCCAAGTCCTGAAATACTTGGGTGAGGATGTAAATGGCCACGGAAACGTTCTCACGCCAAAGGTTTGCGCCCATTCCCAGCAGATATTAGTTGGCGCTGTCCGCCCCCATAGCTGAGTGGTCAGCGTGACGGATTGCCGTCCTACGGGCCCGGGTTCGATTCCCTGGGTCGGGGATTTTCTCCGCTCAGGGACTTGGATGTTGTGTTGCCTTCATCATCATTTCATCCCCTTCCGGCCCTCAGGTCACCCAATGTGGCGTCGAATGTAATAAGACCTGCACCAAGGCGGCCGGACCTGCCCTGTAAGGGGTCTCCCTGCCAATGACGCCAAACGCTCACTTCCATTTCCATTTGTTGGCCCTGCGTAATCTACGTCAAGAGGATGAAACTGTTCGAAGGGAACTACTACGTTAAATGAAATTTTTAGGCACGGAGGCCGATGGTGCGCTCACTGCGCAAAAGACACGCAAGGACACGCCATTCACAAGCATGTTACCTCCTGTCACAGCCACTCTTAACGTTAATTCCAAACAAGGTGGTTCGAAGCACAAGATCACTCTTACCTTGAAGCCTTATTGTGCTTTTTGTGAACATAGCGACTTGTCTGAGTCAAGGCTACACTGCCAGAGACTGTTCGAAGCAAGCAAGAGCGGCCTGCTCTTACTGCAATGGGAGTCATCAATAATCAATCTGTGATGTTCCGAATCAGTCAAAATCATCCTGCAAACCATTTGATTCTTTGAGCGTCCCCATTAAGAGTGGAGGGGCAATGTGGTCACGGAATGCCCAAGTTTCACGCACCTACAAATGGCATGCGTGTATGTAGTAGGTCTCATAGGCGTCAGCCAACTCACACGCTGTATTTTGGAACGAGGTAGCCAGTCCATATTCATTTGCTGAAATATGATCAATAATCTAAATCTTCAGGTTATCGATATTCAGCCTTTGTAAGAGGGTGCATTTGAATCTTATTTGATGGCCGTGCCTCGCAGCTTTGTGCGTTTCAAGCTAAGCGGCGCATGCAAGAACGATCATGATATGCTTAATGCCTTCGAGAGTTTACATAGCTTCACGAAGTATCCGACTGTTCCCAAGAATGTCAAGACAAACCAAAATATCAAACACAGTTGGCAGACCCCACTGGAGTGGAGGTACACCACTGGCCATTAAAACTGCTACACCAAGAAGAAATGCAGATGATAAACGGGTATTCATTGGACAAATATATTATACTAGAACTGACATGTGATTACATTTTCACGCAATTTGGGTGCATAGATCCTGAGAAAGCAGTACCCAGAACAACCACCTCTGGCCGTAATAACGGCCTTGATACGCCTGGGCATTGAGTCAAGCACAGCTTGAATGGCGTGTACAGGTACAGCTGGACATGCAGCTTCAACACGATACCACAGTTCATCAAGAGTAGTGACTGACGTATTGTGACGAGCCAGTTGCTCGGCCACCATTGACCAGACGTTTTCAATTGGTGAGAGATCTGGAGAATGTGCTGGCCAGGGCAGCAGTCAAACATTTTCTGTATGCAGAAAGGCCGGTACAGGACCTGCAACATGCGGTCGTGCATTATCCAGCTGAAATGTAGCGTTTCGCAGGGATCGAATGAAGGGTAGAGCCACGGGTCGTAACACATCTAAAATGCAACGTACACTGTTCAAAGTGCCGTCAATGCGAACAAGAGGTGACCGAGACGTGTAACCAATGGCACCCCATACCATCACCCCGGGGGATACGCCAGTATGGCTATGTCGAATACACGCTTCCAATGTGCGTTCACCGCGATGTTGCCAAACACGGATGCGACCATCATGATGCTGTAAACAGAACCTGGATTCATCCGAAAAAATGACGTTTTGCCATTCGTGCAGCCAGGTTCGTCGTTGAGTACACCATCGCAGGCGCTCCTGCCTGTGATGCAGCGTCAAGGGTAACCGCAGCCCTGGTCCCCAAGCTGATAGTCCATGATGCTGCAAACGTCGTCGAACTGTTCGTGCAGATGGCTGTTGTCTTTCAAACGTCCCCATCTGTTGTCTCAGGGATCGAGACGTGGCTGCATGATCCGTTACAGGCATGCGGATAAGATGCCTGTCATTTCGACTGCTAGTGATACGAGGCCGTTGGGATCTAGCACGGCGTTCCATATTACCCTCCTGAACCCATCGATTCCATATTCTGCTAACAGTCACTGGATCTCGACCAACGCGAGCTGCAATGTCGCGATACGGTAAACGGCAATCGCGTTAGGCTACAGTCCGACCTTTATCAAAGTCGTATACGTGATGGTACGCATTTCTCCTCCTTACACGAGGTATCACAATCACTTTTCACCAAGCAACGCCGGTCAACTGCTTTTTGTGTATAAGAAATCGGTTGGAAACTCTCCTCGTGTCAGCACGTTGTAGGTGTCGCCACCGGCTCCAACCTTGTGTGAATGCTTTGAAAAGCTAATCATTTGCATATCACAGCATCTTCTTCCTGCCGGTTAATTTTCGCCTCTGTAGCACGTCACCTTCGTGGTGTAGCAATTTTAATGGCCAGTACTGTAGATATTGCTATGTAGTCGTTGTGATCTATACTCTGAAGTTTGCTTTGATAGTGCTCCTTATGCTACTCTATACTATGCGAGCCTCTTCATCTCTGAATAGCTACTGCATCCCCAAATCCTTGTGAACCTGTTTACTGTATTTATCTCTTGGTCTCCCTTTGCGGTTTTTATTCCCCACATTTCCCTCCGGTACTAAATTGGTGATCCCTTGATGTCTCAGAATGTGTCCCACCAAGTGATCCCTTCCTCTAGTCCGGTTGCGCCACGAATTTCTTTTCGCCCCAATTTTGTTCACGACCTCCTTGTTAGTTACGTGATCCACCGATCTAACCTTCTGCGTTCGTATGCAGCACCACAAACCAAAAGCTTTTATTATGTTCGTCTTTAAACTTTTTGTCGTCCATGTTTAGTTTCCATACATAGGCTACACTCCATATAAATACTTTCAGAAAAGACTTCTTAACACTTAAATCAATATAAGATGTTAACAAATTTCACTTTTTGAGAAGCACTTTTCTTGCTATTGCCGGTTTATATTTTATATCCTGCCTATTTCAGACATAATCAGTTATTTGGCTGCCCAAATAGCAAAACTCATGTACTACTTTAAGTGATCGTTTTCTGTCTAATTCTCTCAGCATCACATGATTTAATTCGACTACATTCCGTTATCCTTGTTTTCGTTTGGTTGACGTTCATCGTATGTCTTCCGTTCAAACACTGTCTATTCCGTTGAACTGTTTTTTCAAGTTCTTTGATGTCTCTGACAGAATTACAATATCATCGCCAAAGATGAAAGTTTGTATTTCTTCTCGCTGAACTTTAATTCCTATGCCAATTTTTTCTTTGGTTTCCTATTTTACATGCTCAATGTGCAATTTGAATAACATTGGGGATAGGCTACAATCCTGTCTCCTTTTCTTGTCAACCACTGCTTCCCTTTCATGCTCCTCAACTCTGATAAGTGCCATCCGGTTTCTGCAAAAGTTATAAATAGGCTTTCGCTCCCTGTATTACACCCATGCTACCTTCAAAATTTCAAAGAGAGTACTCAAGCCATCATTGTCAAAAACTTTCTCTAAGTCTACAAATGCTACAAACGTAGGTATGCCTCTCATTAACCTACATTTTAAGAGAAGACGCAAGAACAGTGTTGCCTCGGTTGTTAATACATTTCTCCGGAATCCAAACTGATCTCCTCCGATGTTGGCTTCTACCTGTGTTTCCGTTCTGTAAAGAATTCGTGTTAGTATTTTACAGTCAAGGCTTATTAAACTGGTAGTTCGGTAAAATTCACAATTGGCAGTACCTACTTTCTTTGGATTTGGAATTATTAATTCTCCTTGAAGTCTGAGGGTATTTCGCCTGTTCCATACATCTTGCATAACATGAAGAGTTTTGACATGGCTGGCTCTCCCAAGTCTATCAGTGGTTCTAACGGAATGTTGTCTACTCGCGGGGCCTTGTTTCGATTTAGGTCTTCCCTCCTCTATCAAATTCTTCTCTCAGTATCATCTTCATCTTCGTTTCATTTCTATAATAATCCATTCAGGTGCATATCTCTTCTATAGACTCTCTGTATACTACTTCCACCTTTCAGCTTTCCCTTCTTAGCTCAGGATTGGTTTTCCATCTGAGCTCTGGTAGTCATACAGCTGTTTCTCTTTTTTCCAAAGGCCTCTTTAACTTTCCTGTATGCTGTGCCTATCTTTCCCGTAGTGATATATGCTTCTAAATCCTTACGTTTGTCCTGTAGCCATTTCTGCTTAGCCATTTTGCTCTTCCTATCAGTCTCATTTTTTGGACGTTTAGAACCCCTTTCGCTTGTTTCATTTGCTGCATTTTTATATTTTCTCCTTTTATCAATTAAATTCAGTATCTCCTGTGGAATACAAGGATTTCTACTAGGCCTTGTCTTTTTACCTATTGGATCCTCTGATTCCTTCTCTATTTCATGTCTCAAAGCTAAGCATTCGTCTTCCACTGTGTTCTTAACCACTGTTCTAGTCCATCGTTGTCAAATACTCCCTCTGAAACTTTCGAAAACCTCTCGTTCTTTCAGCTTACCCACGTTCCACCTACTTAATGTCCTACCTTTTTGAAATTTCTTCTGTTTTAATCTACAAGTTATAAGCAATAAATCGTTGTCACAATACACATCTGCCGCTGGAAATGACTTGGAGTTTAAAATCTGGTTTCTAAATCTCTGTCTTATGATTACATAATCAATGTTTAACCGTCCGGGTCTCCAGGTCTCCGCCACGTATACAACCTTCTGTTATGATTCTTAAACAAAGAGTTAGCGATGATTACATTATACTCCGTGCAAAATTCTTCCAGGCGACTCCCTCTACCATTCCTTTCCCCCAGTCCATATTCACATACTATTTTACTATTACTGTGGATCGTGTGGGCTTCTTCTCTGTGTTGACTACGATAATGCATTCACTATGCCGCTCATAAAGCTTACCCGCATTCATCTTTTCTTACTCATCATTAAACCCACTCCTCCATTGCCCCTATTTTATTTTGTAATTATAACTCTGTACTCACCTAACGAGAAATGCTATTTCTCCTGCCACCGAACTTCACTAATTCCCACTACATTTATCTTCAGTCTATCCATTTCGCTTTTCAGGTATTCTAACCAATCTGTCCGATTAAGGGATCAAAGAACTAACTTCACAGTCAAGTGAAATAATACGAACAGAATTATCTAGGTCAGATAGCTATGAAAGACAGAAAAAGGAGACAACTAATTTTCGTTAGCACTTAGAGAGCCCGAAGGAAACAAGTGCCCACTCATCCTCGTACTGCAAAGGAGGCATTAGAGCAATTAAATGTTTAGATATTTTAACAAATCGACACGAAAGGTTCTGCTTCGTAGACCTGGAAAATAATATAAACTGATTGGAAAAATCGCAGTTCCAAGAACCAGTTGTACGACATAAAAGAAAGATTTTCTATGTCCATCCTTGTGGTTAATAGCCTGCGGAACTTCGGCTCTTCACTTACGTAATAAAATGAAATATCTGCAGCCGTCGATTTGATGTTATTTAGATGTATTGCAACCAGTTTCAGTGACGCAATACATCATCTTAGACTTACCTGCCGCTGAGGGAGTGAACTCCAGTCGTATACGCGATCCCATCTGTGGTTAATATCTATGAACTGGTTTCCGTAGAATATTGTAAAAGCGATATCGGTAGTGATGGCTGCAGACGCAACATCGCTTTTACAGTATTTACGGAAACCATTTCATAGATGTTGGCCACTGATGGGACGGTGTATACGATTGGAGTCACGAGATTGTACAGTCGCAAGAAGGCCGGGCTCCGGATTGCCACGTGGCACTGCCGATAGGGGAGGCCATCGTGTTCGGCGTATGGCTCTGACGCGTCGTACTACATCTGCAGTAGCAATTTGAGCAACAGATGACGGCACAGTCACTCAACGAACTGTTACAATCGGTTACTTCAAGGACATCTCCGAGCCAGACGCCCTGTAGAGTGCATTACACTGATCCCGAATCACCACCATTTGTGACTTCAGTGGTGTCAAGCGAGAGATCATTGGAGGCCAGGATAGAGGTCTGATGTGTTTTTTGATGAAAGCTGGTTCTGCCTCGGTGCCATTGATGGCCGTGTGTTGGGTAGAAGGGGGCCAGTTGTGGGTCTGCAACCAAACTGCCTGAGTGCTAGATACTCTGGAACTACACCTGGAGTTATGGTCTGGGTGCGATTTCGTATGACAGCAGGAGCACTCTCGTAGTTATCCCAAGCACCACGGCTGCAAATTTTTACCTCAATCTGATGATTCGACGTGTTGCGCTGCATCCATAAACAGCATTCTAGGGGCTGTTTTCCAAGAGGATAAATCTCGTCCACAAACCGCAGTTGTAACGAACATGCTCTACACAAAGCGACATGCTGCCTTGGCCTGCTCGATCACCGGATGCGTCTCCAAATGAGCACATATGGGACATCATGGGACGACAACTCCAGTGTCCCTGTATCGGCCGACGAAAGTGCGGCAGGCATCGGCTCCATCCCAAAAAAATGGCTCTGAGCTCTAAGCGACTTAACTTCCGAGGTCATCAGTCGCCTAGAACTTAGAACTAATTAAACCTAACTAACCTGAGGACATCACACACATCCATGCCCGAGGCAGGAGTCGAACCTGCGACCGTAACGTTCGCGCGGCTCCAGACTGTAGCGCCTGGAACCGCACGCTTAATCCGGCCGGCCTCCATCCCACAAACTGATATCCGGCACTTGTACAACTCTACGCATACACGTTTGCGTGATTGTATTCAACATTCTGGCGGTTACACCGGTTATTAATGCACTAGCATTTCACATGTGCCATGGCTTATCTCGCGCTTACATGTTCAAATGGTTCAAATGGCTCTGAGCACTATGGGACTTAACATCGGAGGTCATCAGTCCCCTAGAACTTAGAACTGCTTAAACCTAACTAACCTAAGGACATCACACACATCCATGCCCGAGGAAGCATTCGAACCTGCGACCGTAGTGGTCGCCCGGCTCCAGACTGAAGCGCCTAGAACCGCTCGGCCACACTGGCCGGCTGCGCTTACATGTAAGTGTGATCCTGCAATGTTATTCACTTAAATATGTTACCCATTCAAACATATTCCCTAAATTTAATTACTCTAGATTAATTATTTTTTCTTGTTGCGATTTTTTCCGCGACTGAAGTAGTTTCCACATGCGAACAAAATCTGCAACTTCTGCGTAGTAATATGCATAATGTATTAGCGGATGGGACATTTTACGTTTCGATCAAAACACTTCTATCAGCTTTACACGTTTCATAGACATTCTACCTTGGGGTATGTCCAAGTTGTGTCTTGTTCAGTGTTATGAAAAACTGTATCAGCGTAGGAATGCATGTGGTATTTGTAGGTTGTGCACAAAAAATTTAAACCCTGAAACATTAATCTTAGATTGAGAAGTTGCAGTTCATGTGGTGGCGCAGAAAATGTCTCCACGTGATAACATTAGAGGCTGCAGTTCTCGCTTAAGCCAGGCATGGTATCGAAAGACAAACGAACTTGAACTTCGTGCTGAGTATATCAGTTCTCAATTAGAAGTCTCAAAGTTTCTAATATATATATGTTTGGTTTAAGGTTTCGTCCTCCAAACACAGTGAAAGGTGGCTACACTGAGCCACTGCGCCAGAGATTGCGCCAAAGAGTATTATTATGCCGCCTACACAGTGCTTGTCGAGAGCTCGTAGAAGACAGTGCCTGTTAAGAACTCGTAGAAGTCAGTGCTTGGAGAGAGCTCGTAGTAGTCAGTGCCTGTCGAGGTCTCGTGGTAGTCTGTGCTGAGATGTTGTAGCAGAGAGTGTTTGTTGAGATGTGCTATTAGGCAGTGCTTGCTGAGATGTGATATTGGAGAGTTCTGGTTGAGATATAATGTAAGGATTAGAGTGATTTTCATCAATATAAATGAGGTAACTAACTCCGTTTGTTTTTAATTTCAGTATCCTAAATAATGCGTCATTACAGGTTCAGTCAACAAAGCATCTGGCGTGTGTTCTTGTATTAGAGTGTAATTCTGCTTTCCTTACGCAATTATCGTATTTCTAATTTTCTTTTATCACGTCAGTATAGTTGGTATTTAAAAATTCTTGTCTTGTTGAAGAAGAACCGTGCCAGATGTGTACGTTGAGTCACACTCCCACACACAGAACAATTACATTTGTGCTTGGGTTTTGTAGGTTTTATAGTTGCTGGGGACTTAATTAATTAATTGTGTTAACGAAAAATTTCATTTCATTCTTGTTGTTGTTCTTTGCAGTCAGATAGCGTAATAATACTAGTCAGGGCCAACCGATTACGAGACACAGCGTAATCGGACTTACAGCTACGAAAAAAAAAAAATATTTTCAATCATATTTAATTAAGACCCCATGCACGTGGCGACCGCTGCTTCGGATCGTCCCTTGGAATCTTCTGATTGTAAAAATAGTAGACAGTAGTATTGTTGTAGTAATTTGTAGTTAGTAATTGTAGTCTATTTTGCATGTGTAGATTTGGTAATTGTCATTCTTCTAATGGTATTTTTCAAAATTTAATTTTTATTGTCTTGTCTACGGGTTTGACAATTTAGTGCAATTATTTCAATTGTTCGATTAATTGTATTTGAGGGAAACTTTAAATGGTATTGTTGGAGATAAAGAGTCATTGTGTGTAATTTTCGTACAGTGACGAATTTTTTTTTTTATGTTTTGTAGATGATTACGCGGTCGATGAAAAAGGCGAAAATGATGAATAGTGAGAATGACGAAATTGTTAACATGGTGAACTCGCCAACAGAGGAAAACAGTATGATGGATAATGAAGTGGAAAACAATGTAATAAGTCGGGAAAATAGTCCGGAACCATTTCAAAATTTTTCTCAATCAGAAAATTCACAGAATACGAGATTAACGATAGAGGATTCTGAAATAGTATCGAACACAGATAGCTTTACAGCTATGACGAAGGAAGCTGGTTTTGCGGGAAATGTTAGGGGCGAAAAGAATTTTGAAACAGTTAACATGGAGCAGTTGATGAGTGCAATATTAAATTTGGGATCACAAATGGGAACAATTAAAACTGAGATAGGAACAATTAAAACAGAGATGGGAATTTTGGAAACACGGTTAGACTCACGAATAGGGACATGTTTCAAAAATATGAAAGATGAGTTAAAGAAAGAAATCAGAGAATAAGTACAACCGATTTTGAATTCTCACAATAATAGATTAATTGCAGTAGAGATTAGACAAAGGGAACAGGATAGAGAACAGGAGGAAAGAGATCGCGTGATAGTACAGAAATTTTCAGAGTTAAATTTACAACGTGCACACGATAAGGAGGAAATATTTGAGAGAATCGAGGAATCCGTACCAAATGACAGATTAAATAACCTAACACAACAGTATGAACAGTTAACTACTAAATGTGTTAATACTGAAACGCGAGTCGCGACACTTACGGAAGACGTAAATAAACAGAAAGAACAAATAGGTAATTTATCGGAAAGAGTTGAGGAGATTTCAGACAAATTGACAAATCTTAGTTTAAATGGGGACAGAGATTCAGATGATACAGCACCATTGCCATTTGCAGAAACCGAAGAATACCAGAACATAAATAAGCATGTTGAAAATCAGGGAAAATTTAATGAACGCGTTAAAAGGGAAGTTGAGGCATTACGAAAGCAAGTCAAGCAAATTGAAGGCGAAATCGTAGGAAAAGATAGCAGAAGAAATTTAGAATCACAAGTAGCAGAGGGGTTTGAAGAAAATAATTTGTTTCATTTAAGGGATGCAACAAGAGAGCACCAGGCGCGCGAATTTAACAATAATCGTCATTGGGACTGGGACAGACGCGGTAGGTCTTTGTCGCCACGAGGCGAAAACTTTGACTATAAATACTTTTTGACTGTTCGGAAATTTAAGATCTTCCGCAATTCTAAGAATGACATACATCCATGTTCATAGTTAGATCAATTTATGTACGCACTCCCACCAAATTGGCCACTAAGTCACAAACTGGAATTTATGTGTGGATATTTAGAAAACGAATCGGCGACGCGGATGCGCGCACTCATTAGAGATTGTAATAATCTAAATGATTTTTATCATGCATTTCTATCGGCATATTGGTCCGAAAACACGCAAGATAGAGTCAAACATAGTCTGATTATGCAGCGTAATTTTAAACAGTCTGAGTTCCGAACGCCGGCAGAATACTTTGAAGACATGATTCGAAAGAATCAGTTCCTGTCCAACCCTTACAGCCCGACTGAATTAATCTGCATTTGTTTAACTAAGCTGCCACAGTCCATAAGACAAATTGCTCTAGCTGGAAGATGTAAAGACGACATTGAGACTTTTAAGACTTTGTTGCAAGAACTAGAGTATGACAACGACGATGGGACTTCCTGTAATTTTTTCAGTAACAGTAATTACAATAGATTTTCAGAGAAAAGGGATAGTGATCGGAACGGGCGTTATATGGATAATGTTGAGAATGACAGACGTAACAGACAGGACAATAGATACCAGCCCTATGACAATAACAGACGTTCTAACAGAAATTACACAGACAATTATAATAGCGGTAATTCGTACCGGAATGATCAATCATACGGAAACAGTAATCGGTATCATCAGGACAGAAATTATTCAAACAGTAATAGAAATTCTTACTACAGAAATAATCAGGGTAGTAGATACAACAATAATTTCAGAAGTGACAGTCGAAATTATACAAGAAGTAGTTATACAGACAGACAGGAAAACAGAAATTTTAATAACAGACACAACCAAGAATTTGCATCTAACAGACAGTCCTCAGGGGATTCACTACTCTAAGTGAATATGTGCCGTAGCGAGCATAGGGCCCCGAGCTGTAGTGGTGCTATTTCTCTTTTATTTTTCTGTACCGCTGCCTACTCTTTTACTATTCTTTGCATCTGTCAAAACAACTCTTCGACTATCAATCTATCTAGTGAGTAAGTAAACAATAACCGGATTTGACTAATTTACCCAAAAGTGATTTCGGAAATTACCATGTGGAGTTACTGTACCTTCAGCAGCATTTATTCTTAGCTTAAATGAAATTTTACCTGTTTATCTTCGTGACAACATTACTTCATATGTTGACGATATTCTTATTGCTAAACATTCTTGTAGTGAGCACAACAAAATTTTGGATTCATTGTTACGTATCTTTGCAAGAGTTGGTATTACAGTGAACTTAGAAAAATCTGAATTTGGTCGTTCTCAGGTGAAATTTCTCGGTCACATTATTTCTACAGAAGGTATTCTTCCTGATCCAAAAAAAAAACTAGACGCTATTCGTAATTATGCTGTTCCTACCACAAAACGTGAGGTTCGTAATTTCCAAAATTTTTGTGGAATGACATACTTTAGAGAAACTCACAGCTACATGTAAACATGCGGAGAGTACAAGGATACCGCGCTGTGTTTTGGCGGCGGCACATACTCAAAGCAACAGTCAAGTCTGCGCGCCGCACAAGGCAGTCGTTGACCGCGAACAATTGCTTCCTACGTCACGCGCCTACAGCTGATCGAGTGCTCAGTACGAATGCACTGACAGCCGTAAACAAATACACAGTTTAATTTCTCCGATTAAATTCAGTATAAAGCTATAGTGACTTGATGAATTATGTTATTAACATTCAGTATTTTTCAGGATACGGTTCTATAAAATATTTAAGAACTTCAGGTAAATTCTGTGTGTCTCCGACGTTAAGAGGACTTGCTATCGAGAAAATTTCAGAAAGAATGTAATTTCCAAGAAGAAACTAATAAACTAAAAAAGGGTAACTATTAATTGAGTTCATTTTTCAGGTAACATATTTCCACTTAGGTACGTACTTTAGACGTAATTTGCTGCTCGCAATTACGTGATTCATACTTTGTGCTAAATTTCATGTTCTATGAAATTACTTGTGAAGCGACGTGCTTGCGTACGTTAACTGAATTTGACAATGATTATTAATGAACTGGGTTGTAACTTGTGTATATTATGCATCGCTTGGCTGCACTGCTTTTTCACTGATGTCATATTTTTTAATTATGTGCCTGCTGTGCTTATTTATTTAAATTATAATTGTCACCTGATTAATTGTGCTGATGTGTTTAGGTATGTAAGTTATACTTTGTGATTTATCTGCTTGCGCCTTCATGTTTACTTATTAAGATGACATATGAACATTTATTTGCTTATGCTGATATGATGCTAGTGACATGTTTACTGCTTTGCGTATGGATTGCATATTTATACATATCTGTTGTTGTCACAACTACTCTTTAATTTGGTGTATAGAAATGCTGATGTACAGTGTACGAATATAGAGTTTAGGTTACACTATGGTATAGGTTACAGATTGTTCGCTTGGCAGAGCCTCGTTGTAAGGATTGTGCTGCATCCACTTGTTGACATTCTGTTCTCTACTGGTATATTTACTCGCTATTGCTTGTTTTGCTTACGCTCAGTGCCTTATATTTTTAAGATAGGAAAATGAACTGCTATAATTCGACGAACGACATTGGTACAAATAACTTTGTTGAAGTCACATGAGCTGAGGTTTTATGGAAGCTGTATAAATTTATGCTAATAGGAAGGAGGCTAACGACATGACATACCAAAAATAGGTTTAGACCATTGACAGTCATTACACTGCATTTTTCGTGAGCAATTGAAATAGTAAGTGACATTTGACACAAAAAATACTCCACATGTTTGCTTCTGCCATAATTCTTGAAGTGGTGTACACACTGTGAAATATTATGATCATTCACACTCCGTAATCGTACTTAATTACTGAGAGTTATTCGAACTAAGTCTGTTAGAGATCATGTATGCATTTCTTTGTTTATAATTCATAATGAGTAGAAGATTTGGCTCAGATGGATTACACAGAGGTTGTGTGTTGACAATGTGTCTTCGGATTGTATGGGATGATGAACTGAAGTTTGCACTAGGATTTTATCTGTACTTGTTCGAGGAGACTAAAGGAAAGAGTTGTTATGGAAGTGAAATGATATTGGTAATAAGGTTTATATGTATTGATGTATTGAAGAGGTATTATTGAGGTATTATTGAGATTATGTGAAGTTGATGATTATTGGAGTTTTTGTGGACAAGAGGTAAGGTAAATGATACTGATAATAAGGTTTATATGTATCGACGTATTGAAGAGGTATTATTGAGGTATTATTGAGATTGTGTGAAGTTGATGATTGTTGGAGTTCTGGTGGATAAGAGGTAAAGTAAGTGAGATGCATATTTTTTTTGTTGGTCTTATGGAACAAGGAGGATGAAGATAGCAGACTAGAACACTAAAGTAGAAGGAAGATAGTCTATACACACACTTTGTTAAATCACTAAGCGGTATATACTTTTTTTTGAAGAGAGGAAGTATTTGCATATCTTGGCTCACTGACAGTTGTTCAACGACAGTACATTTGATCTGGCTTGGCAAACATTGATCTTGACATGATGACTATGACGTTGACTTAACTATTATTGACTGTTATACATTGCTGCCACTACTACTTGATACACATGATGAACATCAGATTTTGACAGAATTGCATTTACACAGTTAACACTATTCAATTACACAGTAGTACTTAATGTGGATGAAAGATGAGTGAGTGTGTTTTGTGTGTTTTCCTTTCCTAATCCTACCCACCTATCTCCTAAATATTATTTTATTGTTTGTTGTGGCTTGCACTGACACCCATAAATATTATAGGTTTACTGGTATTTGAGTATTTGTAATAGTTAATATGAAAATTATCTGACATCATTTGTGTGTTTGTTATGATTTGTATGTTTAGTGTAAAAGCATTTGTATGTGCATTCAAACTATTGTTCATGCCTGAACTGTCTGATTAGTGAGGGTAAATATTATGAACTGTTACCTGCACTTTTTCAACATAATGTGTGACACTTAGGAATGATTAATTTCTGCTGATGAACTGTGTGATCAGTTATAGTGAATATTATGGACTGTTACTTGTACTTTTTCTACATGATTGGTGTCACTAGGACATGTTTAATTTGTGCTTATATACTCTGATGAACAGTGTGATCGGTGATAGTGAATATCATGGACTGCTCTCTGGACCTGCTCATCATTGCTAGGTGCAACTGATGGACTACTTGTATGGAAATGAAGTCACTTGTTGCTGTCTGCACCTACTCAACATTGCTGGGTGCCACTGTTAGAACTGTTTCTACTGAAATGATGTTACTTCTTGCTGTCTGCACCTACTCAACATTGCTGGGTGCCACTGTTAGAACTGTTTCTACTGAAATGATGTCACTTGCTGGTGTCTGCACCTATTCAACATTGCTGGGTGCCACTGATGGACTGCTTCTACTGAACTAATGTGACTTGTTGCTGTGTGTACCTCTTCAACTTTACTGGGTGCCACAGATGGAACTGCTTCTACTGAAATGATGTCACTTGTTGGTGTCTGCACCTGCTCAACATTGCTGGGTGCAACTGATGGACTGCTTCTACTGAAATGATGTCACTTGTTGGTGTCTGCACCTGCTCAACATTGCTGGGTGCAACTGATGGACTGCTTCTGCTGAAACGATGTCACTTGTTGGTGTTTGCACCTGTTGACCATTGCTGGGCTGGAATTATCAACTATTTTTTTTTGAATAATTAAAAGTATTTTATGTGAACATTTGTATAAACTGATTTTTTTATGTATTGTGTAAACTATTATGTAAAGCCACATGTTTGAAAAGAATTTGTATTGCCTACTGTATTTTATATATTAGGTTATAGAAAGGTCAGTGCAAAGCCAAAATTTTAACTAATTATGTGATATTTAGGTATTAATATTATCTTTTATTTTTGTCTGTATTTTTCTGGACGAATTTGGTGGTATTTTCACCACCAATGCTGGCAAAAACACCATCAAATTCTGGCCTGTGGAGGAGGGGCATATGAAAGGTGGCTACACTGAGCCACTGCGCCAGAGATTGCGCCAAAGAGTATTATTAAGCCGCCTACACAGTGCTTGTCGAGAGCTTGTAGAAGACAGTGCCTGTTAAGAACTCGTAGAAGTCAGTGCTTGGAGAGAGCTCGTAGTAGTCAGTGCCTGTTAAGAACTCGTAGAAGTCAGTGCTTGGAGAGAGCTCGTAGTAATCAGTGCCTGTTAAGAACTCGTAGAAGTCAGTGCTTGTCGAGAGCTCGTAGTAGACAGTGCTTGTCGAGAGCTCGTGGAAGTCAGTGCTTGGAGAGAGCTCGTAGTAGTCAGTGCCTGTCGAGGTCTCGTGGTAGTCTGTGCTGAGATGTTGTAGCAGAGAGTGTTTGTTGAGATGTGCTATTAGGCAGTGCTTGCTGAGATGTGATATTGGAGAGTTCTGGTTGAGATCTAATGTAAGGATTAGAGTGATTTTCATCAATGTAAATGAGGTAACTAACTCTGCTTGTTTTTAATTTCAGTATCCTAAATAATGCGTCATTACAGGTTCAGTCAACAAAGCATCTGGCGTGTGTTCTTGTATTAGAGTGTAATTCTGCTTTCCTTACGCAATTATCGTATTTCTAATTTTCTTTTATCACGTCAGTATAGTTGGTATTTAAAAATTCTTGTCTTGTTGAAGAAGAACCGTGCCAGATGTGTACGTTGAGTCACACTCCCACACACAGAACAATTACATTTGTGCTTGGGTTTTGTAGGTTTTATAGTTGCTGGGGACTTAATTAATTAATTGTGTTAACGAAAAATTTCATTTCATTCTTGTTGTTGTTCTTTGCAGTCAGATAGCGTAATAATACTAGTCAGGGCCAACCGATTACGAGACACAGCGTAATCGGACTTACAGCTACGAAAAAAAAAATATTTTCAATCATATTTAATTAAGACCACATGCACGTGGCGACCGCTGCTTCGGATCGTCCCTTGGAATCTTCTGATTGTAAAAATAGTAGACAGTAGTATTTTTGTAGTAATTTGTAGTTAGTAATTGTAGTCTATTTTGCATGTGTAGATTTGGTAATTGTCATTCTTCTAATGGTATTTTTCAAAATTTAATTTTTATTGTCTTGTCTACGGGTTTGACAATTTAGTGCAATTATTTCAATTGTTCGATTAATTGTGTTTGAGGGAAACTTTTCATGTAAATGGTATTGTTGGAGATAAAGAGTCATTGTGTGTAATTTTCGTACAGTGACGAATTTTTTTTTTTATGTTTTGTAAATGATTACGCGGTCGATGAAAAAGGCGAAAAATATTTTCAATCATATTTAATTAAGACCCCATGCAACAGTCGGGGATTTGTTTGTAGAGTTGATAAAATTTCTCCCAATCACACTCAGTAAATTTTTTTAGTGTTATGTACTTGAAAATTATCCAAGTGAAGATGCTAAACTGTCCGCTAATTTATGGGCTAGAATACCAACAGATGAAAACAGAATTATAAATGGTGTGTAGAGTCATTACATCGACATTTAAAACAATAATTTTTCAAACCTTTTCCTAGTATCCAAGAGTTTACGAAAGTTTTAAAGTATCTGCAGAAAAATTTGAAAAGCACCATTTTTGAAACCACTTCCTTGTATCCAAGAGCTTACGTAAATTTTAAAGTAACTCCAAAGTGAATCTTATCTCTGCTTTGACACAGTGGATTATGAAGGGAAAATAAATATTCCTGACCGTGAAACTCGTCGTGTCGCTACTGAATTGTGCGGCAAACGTCGAGAATTATCGTTGCTGGAGTACGTAAAAAGAACAACATATCGATTCCAGCTTATTCCACTCTAGAACAAGTGTTTCACTGGAGTAAACACTATGCTGCGCTGCGCGTTTTAAAGGTAAGCTGTTGTGCACTTTATATTTTCGGTAGTGATTTCTGATATTTTGCAGTAAAGATATGTCCAATTTTCCGGTAGTGAAACTTGGATGTTATGCGGTAAAACTAGGCTGTTTTGCGGAAATATAACCCGCCTTGTATGTGTCCACACTAGAGTTGTGTTCTACCAAAACTATAGTGCGGTAGTTTTTTTACACTACATAAATCACATAGGAAATGGTGTTGGTATTGTTGGCAGGGAAAGAAACGTAAATGAGCATGTAAGAGAGAAACTGGGAGCCGACGGCGTTTTGCACATAATTAGAACCACACATCCTTATATATATATATATATATATATATATATATATATATATATATATATATATATATGCTATTTTGTACTCAATAGAACGTTCTTCATCATGATCAAAGCCCAGAATTTCCTGTTGTTATTGGTAAATTTGACAATTGTTTATGAATAACAGGTACATGTTTCACGTAAGTTCAGCGAAATACTGAAGCGATGCTTGATATATTTTTGGTTTGTAGTTTTTTATTTTACGTTTCTGTTGAGGAAATTGGGTTTTCTAGCGCTGTATAATAAATCTGTATTGTTTTTGTTTTTTTGTTTTTACTACAACATACCCCTCTATTTCACGTTACAAATCAATGATTTTCAAGTAAAATCTGAATTAAATGTGGACAATTTCAATTTTGCTATTAATACTCTTTACTCGTAAGCAACATACAGGAGGATAGCTACACAGAATAAAATGTTCCATAGGCTGACTGGTGCTTTATACAAGCTCACTCAACTTCTAGACGGTTCATGTCTTCCGGTTTTTAGGGCAGTCTAGTAAGACACTGATTGCTTACACAAAGACAGCGAACGTTACGAGGTAACGCCCAATAGGTATGCGACACACCTAACGTAACGGTAACGCGGTAACTGACCAAAGCTACCAGGAAAACTACCTTAGTCTGCACTGACTGACGATAGTCTATGGTACCCTACGGTACTTCTACAACACTACTCCTCACACTACGGCCACGCCCTACGTCGATTGTTAGTAGGTCCCCAGTCCTTGCTGCTTGTCATAGCAACTCTACAGTAGGCTTTGTCCTCCACTGTCCACCGACTGACTACCATGGTGACTCGCTCCGTACTTGCACCTCTAACTGCCGCCACTGCGACGCCTTCTGCCTGTTACGCTGCTTTGACCAATCGGGTCAACGTCCCTACACAGGTCTGGCGCTACCCAACGATTCGTCATCCGCTGGTACCAGGGCTACCGGCGGAGGCTCCCCTTACTGTCGCCGCATCACTCGCTCCGCTACCCACGCCTCCAAGCGTACACTGCTTCAACATCTGTCGCCACTACAACTCGGTCACGCCCCGCACCGACTACCGGCGTCGCCGCTGCCGTGCCGACCGCTCCACTACAGACACGCCACTCGCTTCCAGGAGAGGTTTCCTGTTGCGAGCCGAGCAGGTGACTGTCCTCCGAAGAACTGCGTTTGGGTTCGTCTGCATTGCCAGTAACATTCTTTCACCAGTAGTGTAGTGAAAGGTGCCAGGTATCCTGCGGAAGTCTACTCACAAATCTTCAAGAACCAGTTTTGGGTGAAAAAGCATAAATGTACCACGACCCCTACGTATCGCTACCCATAGGATCATGAAGACAAGATTACGCTAATTACAGTCAGCCCAGAGACATTTAATGACTCATTCTTTTTCCACTCCTTACGTGAATGGGCGAAAAGAGACCCTAATACGTGACAGAACGGGAAGTTCCCTATACACTGCACTTCACAGTCGTTTGCAGAGTAAGGGTGGAGACATATTTGGCGAGATTAATGGCAAACGTTTTGTTTGGATACTGAGAAGAGATTCTGTTTTGGCACCAGTGATGGTTGCGAGTGCGCCTCGAGCAGGTGAGGGACAACCGTCTGACCAGGTCTTAGCATCATAACTTCTAACGTTTGTTGACGTTTCTGTTGTGACTTGGCAAGACAGCCAAGCCACTATGAGGTAGCCGAAAGGCACGCGTTTAAGCTCACGCAGGCTGGCGTGAGGTCTGGAACAGTTAAAGGAGTTGAGTCTAGTAAAAAAAGTACGTAGCTTCTGGAATACTTAACTTTAATCCATAATTGGTAAACATCGGTCTGACGGTACATGCATCACAAGATAAATAGCAAATGATAATGGCGCCTTGATAGGTCGTAGCAAATGATGTAGCTGAAGGCTATGCTAACTATCGTCTCGGCAAATGAGAGCGTAATTTGTCGGTGAACCATCGCTAGCAAAGTCGGCTGTACAACTGGGGCGAGTGCTAGGAAGACTCTCTAGACCTGCCGTGTGGCGGCGCTCGGTCTTCAAACACTGATAGTGGCGACACGCGGGTCCGACGTATACTACCGGACCGCGGCCGATTTAAAGGCTACCACCTAGCAAGTGTGGTGTCTGGCGGTGAAACCACATTGTCAGTGTATGTCTAGGCAGCCCATTCTGTTGCAGCTACTTCAACGTCAAGGAGATGTGATTTGCAGGAGACAAATCCCCATGCACACTTCTCACGTAACCATTTCGCTTTGCAAAATATCCATCAACTCTGGTAACAGCACGCTCGCAGGACCTTTTCCTCAATGAGCAAGTATACGACACCATGGAAATGCGTTTGGCTTTGTCTGTATTAGCAGTAGCATTCCTTCACTAAATGCTACAGCATGTGATTACTGCACGGAACACTACCTCCGAAGATCAGATCCGACACTTCTCTACTTCTCTCTACGTACGACTGTAGCAGTACATTGCAGCAAGAGGAGGATGTACAAGATTTTGAAATTCATATCCTAGACAATATGATTACCGCTGGGTGATCCTGGATTATTATCACGTATAGTTTACTACCCGTATGATATGTCAAAGAAACTTCATTCATGTGTGAACGTAGCTTCAAAATGTTCAGTTTTTAAAAGACCACTTGAATCAGAGCACCATTCAAGATCTTCGAGCTGGCTTGGAAGCGCAGGGAATACTGCAGTATCACGAAATTGTCGACCCAGTGTATGTACAATCCATTTTACAATTTGTGCTATTCGTTAAAACACGCGTTAGTTATGTGACTTCAGAAACTATATTTGCCCGTATCTCGTGGTCGTGCGGTAGCGTTCTCGCTTCCCACGCCCGGGTTCCCGGGTTCGATTCCCGGCGGGGTCAGGGATTTTCTCTGCCTCGTGATGGCTGGGTGTTGTGTGCTGTCCTTAGGTTAGTTAGGTTTAAGTAATTCTAAGTTCTAGGGGACTGATGACCATAGATGTTAAGTCCCATAGTGCTCAGAGCCATAGTGCTCAGAGCCAGCCAAACTATATTTTTTTCTTTTCACGCAACTGCTGGTAACGGGGAGAATGTGTGTTAGCATTTGATGACGGGCCGCGCTGTCTAATATCTCGTCACAAGCCGCAATGCGCCGAAGTAACGGTCGCGTATAGGGAGTGGGGAAATACTGTTGCCTGCTAACTATCACAAGACAAGGACTTGACACTCACATTATAGCAGAAACGTTAGCTTGTTATTTAGTTTATGGCTACTATACATTTAATGTGGTGCTGTATATTAGTCATTTACTATAATATTCCGGCAAATAATGGGAGTCGACAAGGGAAAAAAATATTCATATGGTTTATATTAGATACTCTGAAACGATTTCTGCCTTTCCTGTTTGGATATTCGTTGCTGAAGTTAGTGGCCTCCAAGCTTTATATGCTTTTTTTTCCTTCTTAGCTTAATACGGTACTGACGAGATCATTGTGGATCTAGAAACTATCCATTAAAGCGGAAAAAATCAGAAGGCCTACTTAGTTAACGATGTTTAGAAACGCCAAAGAATGAAAGCATGGTAAAACAATTTCAGCGTAGCTGATTTTCGAAAACGAAACTGCCGTTATTACGGATTCTCGCACTTTCATGCGACTAGTAATTAAACATAAAAATATTATAATTCAAGAATTGATAACTGATATTTCACTACGATAAAGGCATTTCAAATAACGGTAAAAAAATTGGGGATAGCGAGAATCGAACTGCCGACGGCACGATATATATTCTTGAATGCTGCTTACTGAGCAACACAGGACATTACGACGAACAGGAGAAACGTTTCATAGATAATAGAGCATAGAAATTATCGAAGTCGATGTTTTTCTTCCCAAGAAAAGAAATCTGCAGACGTGGTATGTTATGCCGATAAAATTTTCTCGGGCTTGCAGCCGCGTGCAGTAATTTAAAATCCACGAGCTTTCGGCCGAGCTCTCCTCGGCCATTGTCAAGTGGTGACTGTCGAATGATTGCTGCTGACGTCAGATAGTCACGCTGTCTTCAGTGACGTCACTGGTGCTCGCTCCAGCGCCAAATACGGTAATGTCTTCATTGCGCGCTTGCCGCGCCCGCTTCAACTTTCCGATGGCTGGGCTCCAAGTTGTGCTTAGCTGCGGGCCGCTCTTTATTGAGGATATTGTCAGAAATTTTTAACTCGATCGCTTCTTTTATAACACTGTCCGAAAAACTAGCAGTCCGTGTAATAACAGATGTCTCGGCAAATGCAATACGGTGTCCGTTTTCTAAAGCATGTTCCGCCACCGCTGATTTCCCAAGATACCGTAGGCGAAAACATTTCTCGTTCCACACGGCGCTGTTCAATAGTGCAGTACGTCCAATATAGAATTGTCCACACCCACTCGGTATTTTATGTACTCCTGGCGTTCTGAGACCAATATCATCTTCCACAGGCCTCATTAGCTGTCGAATTTTAGCCGGTGCCCTAAAAACCGTATTGAGTTTGTGCTTCTTTAGAAGCCGGCTAATCTTTCATGTTATTGGGGCACAGAACGGCAAGAACGCAAGCTTCTTCGTGCCCTCCTCGGAGGTATGCTGCTTATGTTTCTTCGGCAGGATGTCTTGCGAAATCTGGCGGTTGTTGTAGCCGTTTTCTTTGAAGACTTACCGTGTGTGGCTCACTTTCTTCAGAAGGCTTTCAGCGTCTGCAAAGGCTTCGACTCGATGCCCCAATGTCCTCAGAACAGAACTTTTCTGCGAAGGGTGGTGATAGCTGGTAGCGTGCAGATATCGGTCTGTTTGGGTGGGTTTCCGATAAACACTGTGGCCGAGACACCTTTTCATTCAGGTGGACGACGATGTCTAGAAAAGGCAAGGCACCATCTGTCTCTACTTCCATCGTGAATCTGATGCTATCATGAATGCTGTTGATGAGGTTGAAAAATTCTCCCAGCTTTTCACGCCCATGACGCCAGGCAACGAATATATCGTCGACGTAACGATAACAGCAACTAGGACGATGTTCTTAAAGTACTCCATGAAGAGGTTGGCTATAACTGGATCTAATGGGTTTCCCATCGCGACGCCGTCCGTCCGGTTAAAATTATATCCATCATACAAAAAAATACGATGATGCCAGAGTGTGCTTAAATAAATCCACAACAGTATCGTCAAATAACTGGGAGAGCAAATCTAAACAGCCTTTGATGGGAACCCACGTGAACAATGACACCACATCAAAGCTAACAATCGTATCTCCTTCTCAGAGACGCAAGCATTTAATTCGACTGATGAAGTCTGTCGTGTTCTTGATGTGGTGCTCACGATAACCAACGTGCGGAGTAAGGGGGCTGGTCTGATGCTTAGCTAGTCTGTACGTTGGTGATCCAATGGTGCTTATGATGGTGCGTAGAGGAGTGTGCTCCTTATGAACTTTGGGAAGGCCATACAAAGTAGATGGACGAGCTGCCTGATGGATGAGCTTTCTACCGACATTCTCTTGCAGTGAGGACCTACTTAGAAGCTCCGACGTCTTCCTCATTGCCCTGGATGTTGGGTCCCTTGAAAGTTTTTGATACTTCTCCTCTTCCAGCATCAATCGGATCTTTGCGACATAGTCAGATCGTTCCATAACGACGGGTGCATTGCCCTTGTCCGTTATGTTATAAACTGAAAGAGTTTTCCAAAATACGAGGGGTGTCCGTAAAACAAGGTTCTCAATTTTTTCACAGTGTAAAACACGTTTATTTCATGACTGCGTACATTTTTGGAAAGTTCAGACTTCAACCTATTTTTCTTCACAGTCGCCACTGAGGTCAATACATTTTTGCATGCGGTATATTAGTTTTTGAATGCCCGAGTCAAAAAAATCAAAGTGAGAGAAGATACCTGAGAACCGCTTCTTCTGGCTCTTCCCTGTTGCCGAAATGCGTTCCACCCAGGTGTTTCTTCATGTCAGGGAAGCGATGGCAGTCTCTTGGGGCTAAGTGCGGGCTGTAGGGTGGGTGTTTGACAATACCTCATCTAATTTTGCGATGGGCTCGTTGGTGGCTATAGCGATGTGCGATCGAGCGTCATCCTGATGCAAGCGCACTCCCTTGGACAGCATACCCCTCCTCTTGTTTTGAATTGCACGGCGCAATTTTTGCAGTGTCTCGCAGTACCCGGCAGCGTTGATTGTTGTATCGGTGGGCAAGAACTCACACAACAATACCCCCTTCCTGTCCCAAAACATTGTTGCCATCACTTTGCCGACACTCTGCGTTTGTTTGAATTTTCGCGATCTCGGCGACTCTTGAGTGCTTCCATTGTTTGGACTGTTCCTTGGTTTCGGGTGTGCGGTAGTGCACCCAAGTCTCGTCTCCAGGGATCTTGAATAAGTTCTTGGGCCGCTTCAACGCATTGAAGGTCAACGTTCTTGGCACCCACCTCGCGCAAACCTTAGCATACCCTAGATGCTCCGTCAAAATCTTGTCAATAGAGGTTTTGCTGACATCAGGGATCATTTCGGAGAGCTCACGAGCCGTCACTCTTCGATCTGACAGCACCGCTGCCTCCACTTTTGCGATTGTCTCGTCATGATGGTCGTCAGTACGCCCGTTCTTGAACTCTCTGCGCCATTTGCGCACGTGTTGAACGCTCATACACTTGTCTACATAGATTTCGCATAGCTGGGAATGGACTTCTGCCTGCGCAATGTTTTTTGCAGACAGGAAACCGATCATCGAGCGCAGCTCTCACCTGGCGGGCGAAGCGAGGGTGAGATCAATCACTTACGGCTGCCAAACCAAGACTGAGCTCCGCAGGCAGCTCGCTACGGAGGGGATTCTGGAGTGGGGGAACCAAGGTACACTACAGAATCGCGGGATCCACCGTAACAGCGCTTTTCAGGACTGTAGCGCCATGGGGACCTTATTTTACGGACAACCCTCGTACTTAACAATCCAGCTCCTGGAAGCACTGCGAACATACGAATCGAGAGAGACGCGTGGCAAGAAACTGGCGTTGCAGGTGATCAGCAAGTCACGTGTGATTCCACCAATGGCGACTCTCTTCTCTACAAAGGCTGTCTAGTCACATATTGTCCATGTCTGAGTCGTGACATTTTTATTATAATTCATAACGTCATTTTAATGGAATTGGTTTTCATTTAGTCCAGTTTATCAATATAATCTTGTACACATTAATTAAAAAACCTACAACATCAGTGAATCTTTATTGGAGATTGCTGAATTATGGGACGTAGGAAAAAATGTTGGTGAATTATTTAGGTATATGAAGACAACTTTAAGAGAGAAAAATTTGATTTAAGATTTTTGGAAGGTATATTGAAATTCTACCCCTCTCGGTGGTGATTTAATGAATACTATTGTCGATAGATATGTTAGAAGTTTATCACGTTCGTAATCCCTGGTCTCTGTATCTTAATATCTTTTCGATATCACGCTGTACAAAGTCGAACTTGCAATTTAAAAAAATGAAAATTAATATGATCAATCAATGTAAAATTCTGGTACACGGCAGAGCACATACAACTCTGAGTGAGATTCTTTGAGTGTTCAACAGGCTTGAAGGAGATCAAGTACAATAAGTAAAAATTACGACTAGATGATAACGCCAAATTGTGAACAATTATAAACGGGGACCGCTCAAAGAATAGCGTAGATTACTACGAAGAACTTGACTTAAAATCAGAATCATTCTTCAGCGAGGAGTCAAGAAATATCGAATAGAGCCCTTCACAATCTTCACAAAAGGACTGTTCTGATAACTCCAAATTAAATGTTGTTCTTACAGAGCTACAAAAGAAATAATTCTTCCAACTTAGCATTGGTGAGTTCAAGTGTGTGTTAGAATGCTGGCCATAAACTTGTTTATAGTGTGCAGAGTAAGAACGCAAATGTAAACGCTAAAGGACTGGACTAACCAGACATTGAGGGAAATACATCGTGTCGTTACGAATCCGTAGGCTTTAAATCTCAGCCAACGATGAATCTTCTTTGCCCCTTTTTTCTGGGAAAAAGAGCGCTAGAGATTCATTCGAAGCGTGTCAGTGGATTTCGTAGCATGATTTTACATGCGAAGTGGGAGCTGCACGTCGTCACTGAAGCCGGACAAACAATAAGTGGCAGTCAGGGAGTGTGCATGACAAGTTACCTGTTCTCGCCGCCTTTCGCCGGAAGTACGTGACTGGACTCGGCCGTTTGTGTCCTAGGGAGCGAGGCAATCGTTATCACCACTCCTGTGTCTGTTGGCGCATGCCAGTACCATTCTGCTGTTGTGTACGAGATAAACTTTTCACTTAACAAAACGGTAAAAAGATGAAAAGCTCCTCACTCAGCAATAGATTATATTGTGATCCGCTTTCCGCTGTTTCGCTTATCATCATTTTGTTCTTAAAGCAAGGACGTTCGTTACTTTCCAGTAACGTGCATCTGGAATCTTCGATTAAGCAGAAATTTACTGCAGACGTACGGCAATCAACAAATCTCTGAAGAACTTGCAGTGAAACCTTGCGTCTCACCTCAACATTGTAAGGCGACCGATTAAATTAATATATCTAGCAGGTAGGGGACATAAAGTTCCTGACAGGCTGGGAGAATAAAATGGTTTACGACTGCATGTGAATGATGGCGGTTGTACGAGCGATAATTGCCTACGCTATATACCGTGTGATCAAAAAGTCAGTATAAATTTGAAAACTTAATAAACCACGAAATAATGTAGACAGAGAGGTAAAAATTGACACACATGCTTGGAATGACATGGGATTTTATTAGAACAAAAAAAAAACACCCCATATTGCTAGACGCGTGAAAGATTTCTTGCACGCGTCGTTTGATGATGATCGTGTGCTCAGCCGTCACTTTCGTCATGCTTGGCCTCCCAGGTCCCCAGACCTCAGTCCGTGCGATTATTGGCTTTGGGGTTACCTGAAGTCGCAAGTGTATCGTGATCGACCGACATCTCTAGGAATGCTGAAAGACAACATCCGACGCCAATGCCTCACCATAAGTCCGGACGTGCTTTACAGTGCTGTTCACAACATTATTCGCGACTACAGCTATTGTTGAGGAATGATGGTGGACATACTGAGCGTTTCCTGTAAAGAACATCATCTTTGCTTTGTCTTACTTTGTTATGCTAAGTATTGCTATTCTGATCAGATGAAACGCATCTGTCGGTCAGTTTTTGAACGTTTGTCTTCTTTTGGTTCTAGTAAAACCCCATTTCATTTCAAGCATGTGTGTCAATTTGTACCTCTCTATCTACATTATTCCGTGATTTATTCAGTTTTGTAGCAGTTCTGGACGTGCGGGGTGTCGCATTGTCCTGCTGGAATTGCCAAAGTCCGTCGGAATGCGTAATGGACATGAATGGATTCAGGTGATCAGACAGGATGCTTACCTACGTGTCACCTGTCAGTCTTATCTAGACGTACCACGGGTCCCATATCACTCAAACGCCCCACACCATTACAGAGCGTCCACCAGCTTGAACAGTCCCCTGCTGATATGCAGGGTTCCTGGATTCATGAGGTTGTCTCCATACCCGTACACGTCCATCCGCTCGATGGAATTTGAAACGAGACTCGTCCGACTAGGCAACATGTTTCTAGTCATCAACAGTCTATTGTCGGTGCTGACGGGCCCAGGCGAGGTGTAAACCTTTGTGTCGTGCGGTCATCAAGGACACACGAGTCGGTCTTCGGCCCTGAAAGCCCATACCGATGATGGTTCGTTGAATGCTGATGGCCCAGCATTGAAATCTACAGCAGTTTGTGGAACGGTTGCACTTCTGTCACGTTGAACGATTCTCTTCAGTCGTCGTTAGTCCATTTCTTGCAGGATCTTTTCCCGAACGCAGGGATGTCTAAGATTTAATGTTTCACCGGATTGCTGGTATTCACGGCAGACACGTGAAATAGTCGTACGGGAAAACCCCCACTTCATCGCTAACTCGGAGATGCTGTGTCCCGTCTCTCGTGTGCCGACTATAACACCACGTTCAAACTCAATTAAATCTTGATAACATGCCATTGTAGCAGCAGTAATCGATCTAACAACTACGCTAGACACTTGTGTCTTATAAAGGCGTTGTCGACCGCAGCGCCGTATTCTGTCTGCTAACATATTTCTGTATTTGAATACGCATGCCTGTACCAGTTTCTTTGGCGCGTCAGTGTGTATCTACCTCGGAGTGGCGGTACGTTGCATATACGCTACAGAAACGCCAACAAACGGAAACTTTTTGATCACTCCTTATATAAGCCAGAAAATTCAGCCATATGTTCACGGCAAGGACAAGGAGTCGAGCAAATGATGAATTCGGTCTCTCACCTAAAACGGAACTTCAGCAACAACAGAGTGTTGTAAATTACAGAGAGGAGTCAGAAGTTGTTTTGTAAGGGGACAGAAAATGGGGCCTTCTGTGTGAATTTGTGTAAGTATAACTAGAAGATGGGTGCAAAAAATAAGCAATCAAGTGCAGGAACTGTCAAGGTTACATGCTCCAATAGTTCACGGTATATAAACGCATCTCATACGAGGAAGTCAATGTACTTCATAAAACAACAAAATATTATGAAAATAAATTAAGTGCTACGATGTATTGTGATAGATTGGTTAAAGTCAAGTGGTCCAGTAGAATGCATGTTTCCCGCCTCGAGACGTTTATCTTGTAAAATAAGTATGCAGAACATGGTTTTGAGAAGTTATGATATCCATTCTATATGCAAATAATGCGGGCTCGATGATCCAATAGATACGGTTATAAACTGCCCCCGTCAAAACGTTTTGACCATAGCATGCTGTTCCACATTTGGAACGCAATACATCAGCGATTCTGCGTGGCAAGCATTCGAAAAGTCTCTTGTAGCTACCGGGAGGTATGTGACACAGACCAAGAAATTCCCCTAAACTATGGGCTGGTGATTTTTGAGCACAGAGCTGGCACTATAACGACCCATACGCGTTCATTTGGATTCAGATCAGGCTAGTTTGGTGGCCACGAGACCAATGCAATTTCACTACCGTGTTTCTCAAACCACTGTATCATGAGTCCGGCCTTGTAATATGGACAGTTATCCTGCTGGAACATGCCATCGCCGTTGGGGAAGATGTCAACAAGGTTGTCATGGTACCTTTGATTACTACCACAGATCCAGTGGAACCCCAGGCGTGTGTCCCCCGTGGCGTAGCACTGTCCCAGTCGTCCAGTGTCTGTGGCGCAGCTTATGTTTCGAGCAATAATTCGCTTGGATGTCGGCTTATACGGAGATGACGATCGTTCTGGTGTCGCAAGAAACGGGATTCGTGCGAACAGCTGACACAATCCAATATCATGATCCCGTGGCCACAGTAATAGTAACTGACGATGTCATTAGGTCTTGCAAGGAAACATTTAGGAGTCGTCTGTTGCGAAGCCGCATGTTCATCAATGTGTGCTCAACGGTCTGCTCCGAAAGACTTGTGTTGCAGTAGCGCTGTACTCTGTCGTCATTTCCGCCATAAATCGCCGCTTTTCGGCCGTTGTGGCCGAGCGGTTCTAGGCGCTTCAGTCTGGAACCGCGCGACCGCTACGGTTGCAGGTTCGAATTCTGCCTCGGGCATGGATGTGTGTGATGTCCTTAGGTTAGTTAGGTTTAAGTAGTTCTAAGCTCTACGGGACTGATGACCTCAGATGTTAAGTCCCATAGTGCTCAGAGCCATTTGAGTCAAATCGCCGCTTTCCTTCTTTACAGATCGGCAAGCCCTCGACCTTAGCGTAGATGCCAAACATCTTGATGCCTACTCGGGGCTCCGCCGTCGTTAATTCACTTTCCATGGATACTCGCCGCAGTAAAACGCGAACAGCCGACGATATTCTCCGTTTTCAAGCTGCCCATTCCCATGCGCCGGGACATAAAAATCTGCTCTTTGTCAGGGTCGCTTATGCAGTGAATTTGCCCGTTTTCTGCCCGTATCGTCACTAGAGTGAATCCCCATTCGTCTCCGTGCCGCTTATATACTTTCCTTACCGCGTCACGTGCCCTCAGCGCCGCCAATCGGCATTCACTCTCACATTTCCATCACTCTGTAATGTACTCACAACAAACAAATGTACAATTTTTTGTGTGAAAGCGCGGGCAGCCCTCCCTCTGTCTGATCCTTCAATTACCCCACCTCTCCCTCCGCCAGCAGGCACCAGTTTTTGTCTCGTGGTGCTATTTCGTAGAGTTATAGTTTGTAGGAAAGAACTTTTCATCGACCGAACCAGTTACTTATGTTGTAACTGAAATCTGGTTAGCACAAATACGAGAGGCGTTCAGTAAGTAATACAACACTTTCTTTCTCGGCCAGTTGTGGAACATCGTGTAATATTCCTGCTTTAGTGTCTATAGTTTCATGAAGTTCCGATAGGTGGTGGCGCTATACGTAGCCTTCAAAATGGCGTCTGTAACGGAAGTGCGTTCCAAGCAGAGTGCTGTCATTGAATTTCTTTTGGCAGAAAACTAGAGCATCGCAGATATTCCTAGGCGCTTTCAGAATGTTTACGGAGGCCTGGCGGTGAACAAAAGCACGGTGACTCGTTGGGCGAGAGTCTTTTATCATCGCAACAAGGTCGTGTAAGCCTTTCCGATCTCCTGCGTGTCGGCCGGCGGCACACAGCTGTGACTCCTGCAGTGTTGGAACGTGCGGACACTCTCATTCCAGCTGATCGGCGGATCACAATCAAATACCTCGCTTCACAACTGGAGGTATCTGTTGGTAGTGCTGACACACTCGCCTGCCAGTCGGATTACTCAAAGGTTTGCTCCCGCTGGGTTACTCGTCACTTAACAGAAGACCATAAAGAGCGACGAAGGGACATGCCAATGAAGGATGCCATCCACGGGAAAGATTAAGTGGGTATGGGCAGCTACTAACGTCAACCAGTGAGGTGCGTAACACCCTGATGAACCCCAAAACCCAATAAAGGAAAGACCATCATGATGTAAAGTAGGGAAAAGTTATCCTGACAGGTACGACAACTTTGCCGATGTTATAACACCAGAAAGTCTTGATAAACACCAACATTAAGCATTACAGAGTGTGTTTTGGTAGAAAGGAAGAAGAAAGAAAGGTCATCTTTAGTTATTTGCCAAACATCTAAATGATAATTGCAAATTAATACCATGAAAGTTAAGTCCAAAGAAATGTCGGTCAGAGATAACTTTTATGTGGAAGAAATTCAATGCATCTACAATACTCATTCACGGAAAAAGTAAGTCACTTGCTAGCTATCGTGCTATGAAGTCATATGAGAGCAGCTCTTGCCCTAGTTGAGCGAGCGGAGCGCGACGAGATTGTTTTACTTTCAAGAGTCGTTGTGGCGTGACATAGACGCATGGATTTTGTGAACTGATATTCAGACTAGAGACTTGAACCGAGATAGTAAGCTGACTGTGTATACCGAGTTGTTGGACTTTATTACCGTAAGTAGTCAATATTGGACTCAACATTCATATAAGTGAACTTATAGAAAGGAATGGACAAAGTTTCAAAAGACTATAATACACGTACAGTCTCGAGTAGGAGACATTGACACGAATACATGAAGAAGATACAATTACGCCGAGGGTTAAAGCTGTCGTAATTGTCACGATACTTGAAACTAACAGAACTGCCAGTGCTAATTAACCGTGCGTGCGTGTGGCGTGCTGTTTATAAAGTATTTAGCGAAAAGTAACAATAAAATAGTTCATCAAAAGTGGAAATTCAACGTGTCGCTTCCATCATTCTATGAATATTTGGTAATTGCTCATCAAAAATTAATGAACAGTGACTATTTAACTTGGAAGTAAATTTGTGGACTGTTTGTTGTGACAAGGAGGGTTTGGATATACATAATATTACGACGCAACATAATTAAGACATTGTTAAAGAGTATCTGTGGCTCTCGCGTCATATAGAGCGAACAATTTTACTTAGCAACGAACAAACAACGACCAATACGATCTGCAATTGAACTTTTTCCTCGCTTATCGTGATGTGGACGATGCGCATGAGGGAAGATTCATCAATTACTGCACTAAAGTGTTAACCGGGTGCATAATAATTCAACTTCAAACCATAAGAGCCAATCAGAGTGCGCAGTTCGCATTAATAAGGAAACTGTGCGGACTCGCTATCACACCTTAATCATTACGCGAGGAACGATTTCTTAAGAGCTTTTTCAGATCTTGTCTCTCGTTAACCGACGGAGACATCCATCATCGCGCATGGCGTCTCAACTCCACCGACCGAGTTGTAGCAGTAACATCTCCACGGCGTCGACAACACCAGCACGCGGCGGAGAGGGGACGTCACAGGTGGTACCATGCGGGAAAACAGGCCCTCCCAGTAAGGTGACGTAGGTGTCTCATTGAACGGAGATTCTGTTAAAAAATATGTTTTTCTAGCCAAAAGAGTGGGGAATAGTATGGTATATTTGAATCATGAATAAAACTAACTTGCTTTCAGAAAAAGTGTTATATTGCTTGTTGAATGCCCCTTGTACATGGAACGCCACGGTGAATATATTTACAAAGAATATTTTCGAAGACACGTATTATGTACTATTTTTTAACCAACTGAATCAGTCCAGTTTTCTACAGTCAGCTGTTCACTATACATAATCTCGTGGACATTAGATATACTATAGATGCTCGTTACTATTTGCTAACCTTTCAGTGCGTCGTCTAATTTGGTATCGATTCGACGCAGAGTTGGCAGCTGAAAGACGTTTATAAACTGCGCTGCAGTCGGTGTGACTCTGTGGAGAAGTACGCGTGTGACTAAGGCGCCAACCACTGCCGGTTCATCCGGCTGTGCGTCACTGGCGGCTTGCCGCGGCGCGCCTAACACGCCAGCCGAACGACAGTCATCAAGGTCATCCCTTTCATGGCCCTCCATCGGGCTTATTATAGGCTGCTGTACGTAGCAATCGTTTCTATGTGCCGTTACCATTCAATGTTTCCCACTAAGAGCGCAGGGGTTCCTGTTACCACACCTTTCTCTCGTTCTCGGCGACCATGATGTGAACGGTACGTGAAAGCTTCCAAAAAGCAATGACCTGTCCACCGTTCAACTCGTAGAATTAAGTAGTAATAGCATTCGTAAATACTAGCTGAGTACCCGGCCTATGTATTCCAATCATCTGTTAATCTATCACCTCCTTCCCTCCCCCTTCATCTGCACGTTCCTCCTCTCTCTGCCCACCTGATCCTCCTCCTCCGCCCCCTCTCTGTTCATCTGCCCCAAACCTTCTCTGTGTCCATTACCTCCGTCCCTCCCTCATGTCCATCTCCTCTTTCCCCTCTAATCGTAAATTCATCTCCTTCTCCCCCTCTCTCTCTGTCCATCACTTCCTCCCCCTCTCTCTGTAAATCTCCTCATCCCCCTGTCTGTCAATTTCCTCACCCCCCTCTCTCTGTCCATCTCCTCGTCCCCCACTCAGTGTCCACCTCCTTGTCCCCTTCTTTCTGTCCATCTCCTCCTCCCTCTCTGTCAGTCTCCTCAACCCCCCCCCCCCTCTCTGTCCATCTGCTCATCCCCCACTCAATGTCCATCTCCTCATGCCCCTTTCTCTGACCCTTATCCTCCACTCAATGTCCATCTCCTCGTCCCCTTCTCTCTTTCCAACTCATCCGCTCTCTCTGTCAATCTTCTCATCCCCCTCTCTCTGTCCATCTGCTCAACCCTCACTCAATTTCCATATCCTTGTCCCCTTCTCTCTGTCCACCTCCTCTTCCCTCCCTGTCTCTGTCCATTCCTCATCCCTCTCTCTCTGTCAGTCTCCACATCTCTCACTATTTACCCCTTCATCCTCCTTCCTCCCTCCTATCTGTACCCATCTCCTTTTTCTTTTATACTTCCATCTCCTCCTTTACACCTTCTGTCACCCTCACCAATCTATCACCTCGTCTCCAACAGCTGGCTGGTGTTTCTTACATCCACGGTAATTCTTTCTGGATGATAAGTAATATGTGTACCCAGTTCGGCTGAAATCGAAACAGGGGTTTAGGAGGAGCGTTTTACTCGCAGCATTGCCACAGTACACACATGTCACAAATATTTAACATACTTCACATAGAGTTGTACACATATTTTACCTGTATCTGTAGCGAATTTCACCCTACGTTTTCGTTTTCATGCATCTGAATGTTTTTGGCGTTATACCTTCCAAAGAATGTGTCATACAACGACATAATTTTTCAGGTACATGTGAATACTGTCTGCAAATGTGTCGTGAATACAGTTGCAGTAAGGAAATAATAAAATGCCTGATGCGGTAGTTTTACTGCATGAACAGTGAAAATGTAGTAAGCGATAAACTTTTTTCCTTTCATTTTTAGAGTGAGAGGGGTGGAGTTGTCAGCAGAAAAAGTTTTGAAATGGCTCAAAATTATGTGTAGATTTTGTTGCAAGCCACTAAGTGCCCTCATTCTCAAATGCTGGATGAATGAAGTCTGAGAATTTACGCGACGTGAGCTACGTTTCTTTTTTACCCCCGCCCATTTGATAGGTGCGTGGTTCTTACCCCCACAGCGATTCTTTCCAGACAATATGTGATATGTGTACCAACTTTGGTTGAAATCGGTCCAGTGATTTGGGATGATACATGGAACATATACTGAGGCGACAAAAGTCATGGGATACCTCCTAATATCGTACCAGACCTCCTTCTGCCCACCGCAGTGCAGTAACTCGACGTGGCAGAGACTCAACCAGTCGTTGGAAGTCCCCTGCAGAAATACTGAGCTATGCTGCCCCTATAGCCATCCATAATTTCGAAAGTGCTGGAGGTGGTGGGTTGCAAGCTTGCTACTTTCTTTTGTAATCAAGACTTTAATAAATATGGCAAAGGTAATGTTAATCTGAACACAGGGAGGAGTTGTGATCGAAATAACAATAGCTCTATTCATTCTTAACATCATCAGACAAAAAATGGCTAAAGAAACGTCACATTTTTACTTGACAAAAGCTTTCACTAATATCGGGTGTATGGTCGACAAAGTGGCCAGCTGGGGATTGACGCACGACACTAACCAGAACACTAATCGCTTCATCTGACTTCAGACACGTGAATCCGGGGTATATCACAAAAACTACGCCACCATCAACCATCTATACTCTACTATTCCAAAAGGAAAAATGTGATTCGAAAGAAAAGGGTTTTGCGAAACATACGTTGAAGCCTTGTACCATAGCAGCGAATACTTTACCCTTCTGCTGGTCAGGGCGGCACACCACAATCCTTTCGGCGACTGTAATCATGGATGGCAGCAAACTGTTGTCAATGGTGGGCGCCCGAAAAAATGCGAGTACGCAGTCTTGCGTTCGGCTAATTCGGAACGCAGGTACTTCCCTATGAGCATCTGGAACGCCAATGGATTCCAGTGTGCAGTTGGACACGTTTGCTGGTCTGCCAAACCAATTTGACTCCGTCCCACGACTATGCGCGACGGAATATGTCAAATGTTTAGACGGCCGACTCAAGATAAATAAGTACACCCACGCATTAGTCGTTGTCTGACGGTTCAGATGGTGACTGGCACAGGCTTTAAGTGGCACACTATCAAAGGACACAAGTCTCATCGTTTAGGTAGAGACCTGCAGTTCTTTACTAGCAAAGTGCCAGTACAGGAGTGACTACTTCTCTCTCTCTCCACTTTCCTCGCCAGCTCGGCAGCAAAGCACATTTACATAAAAGACTACTCCCACACAAGCCAATCACGAGTTGGAGTGCCGCATTCGAAGATGCGAGACTGCTCCTTGCTCTGCATACACAGATTTGACCAGAGACATTCAAGTTAATTGGGAGAAAAGGAAAAAAGGTTCCGCTTCACGGCCTCTTTCCCACGCATTCATGCCGTGTCATTTGCTAACAACATGACCAGAACGGAACCGCAGCCCCCTATAAAAAGGTCGCTATCTCCCCTGTTGCGTCTATTTCGAAGTTTCCAAAGAACGGCTATAAACTCGTTAAAAGCCTCTTGCCTTCACAAATCTGTTTCGTAACAGAGTCTGGACGTCTGGGCGCCAGTGACCTGTCCCACAGAAATTCGCAGAAAGCTCATAGTTGTCTCGTCAGCTTCCTGCCTAACAAGGGCCCATCCTCTGCTTTATTGCCCGTCTTCAAAGCTTTGCCCATTGCAACAGCGTGTCCTCTGCGCTAGTCAGCCTACCTGGACGCGGCCCCCCGATCGACCGGCGCCATCCAATGTGACTGCGCAATGAGATCGCAGAACTCGGCCGTCTGAAAATGTTTTCACACAGGTTCCACAGAAAAAACGCTTCCCTCGACCCTCAGTCGCTGTACGCTTTTACTGCAGTCATTCAAATCGTCACCCTATTCCTTTCAACACAGGTAAAGCTTACCGCTATTCCTTCACTAGAGCACACAAGCAAGAGCGTTAACTACTGCCCACCATTTCATCATGATGTATGAAGTCAGATAGTATAAAGATTATCTTCCATAAGAACATTAAGCGACATAACACTGAATAAGAAGTGAGAGTGCCCTGCAATCTCTCAGGGGTTTGTGCATGAACTGATCTCTCAATTTAGTTCCATAAATGTTCGATGGGAGTCATGTCGGGCGATCTGGATGGCCAAATTAATTCGCTCCAATTGTCCAGGATGTTCGTCAAACCAGTCGTGAACAATTGTAGCCCAGTGACAGGGCGAATTGTCATCCATAGAAATTCCATATTTGTTTGGGAACATGGAGTCCCTAAATGGCTGCAAATGGTCTCCAAGTAGCTGAATATAATCATTTTCAATCAATGATCGGTTCAGTTGGACCAGAGGGCCCAGCCATTCCCTGTAAACACAGTCCACACCATTATGGAGCCTCCACCAGCTTGCACAGTGCCTTGTTGACAAATTGGGTCCGTGGCTTCGTGGGGTCTCCGCCATACTCTAATCCTACCATCAGCTCTTAACAACTAAAATCGGGACTCATCTGACCAGGCGACCGTCTTCCAGTCGTGTAGGGTCTAACCAATGCGGTCATGAGCCCAGGAGAGGTGCTGCGGGCGATGTCGTGCTGCTAGCAAAGGCACTCACGTAGGACGTCTGCTGCCATAGCCAATTAATGACAAATTTCACCTCACTGTTCTGACGGAGACGTTCGTCGTAGGGCCACATAGATTTTTGTGGTTATTTCAAGTAGTGTTGCTTGTCTCTTAGCACTGACAACTCTACGCAATCGCCGATACTCTCAGTCGTTAAGTGATGGCCGTTGGCCACTACGTCGTCCGTGATGTGGGGTAATATCTGAAATTTGGTACTCTCATCACACAACTGACACTGTGGGTCTCCGGATATTGCATTCTATAAAGATTTCCGAAATGGAATGTCCCATGTGTCTAGATCCAACAACCATTCTGCGTTCAAAGTCTGTTACTTTCCGCTGTGCTATCATAATCAATTTGGAAACCTTTTCACATGAACCACCTGTGTACAAATCACTGCTCCGCCAATGTGCTGACCTTTAATACCTCGTGTGCGCGATAATACCGCCATCTGTACATGTGCATATTGCAATCCCATGATGTTTTGTCATCTCAATGTACATACGTACGTCCATTTTTATTTCATGTATTGATGTACAAATCTTCCTTGTGAATCCGTCTATGTATCAGTGAAAACTGTATCAAAATACCCACAGTGGTTCCTCAGATCAGCATTCACATATAGACAGGAAAAGTTGGCGGGGGCCTTTAATTTATAATACGTACAGATTAACTTTGGGATGCAAGTTTAGCGGGTCTTTAACTATGGGAACACAGGATGAGGTTAGTTCAGATTTTTGCATTCCGTTGGTGGTAATTAATCGGTGAAATCGTTGGAAGATGATGTTGACAGCGGCAAAAACAGAAGAGCTGTCTATTCTGTACAGTTGACAGACGTGTTTCAGTTGCTGACGCTGCTGTTGGTACTGGTGATACTGTAGTAGTCTCGTTACTGCAAGCTACTGTATAAATGCTGTTACGATCGTGCTAACCTGCGTATGATGCTAATAACGCCGCAAGTTGTCCTAATACCAGAAGACGGAACTCATAAACTGCGATAGTCATGTTTATTCAGAACTGAACTGAACTGGGAAATATTTGTAAGCCTGACGTGGTAATGAGCCTTCTCAGTGAACAGGAGAACTGCCCACCCAGACAGTTCTGGAACCTGTCATTTCGATGTCCTAATCGGTTGCTGTCACATGCCAGTTTATGCCCATTTCCCACAATCTCTGTCCCGAGTACTTCGCTGTGCCATTACGTTTGAGTAAGAGGGGTAGATGTGACCAGCATAGTTCAACACAGAATGGTGCAGACGATAAAACAGTGCGTGTTCACTACCGGATAATAATCGAAGCGAGTGGTAAACTTGTACAGAACTGTTTGCGCAAGAATTAAAGATTAAAAGTAATTTGGCAAAACTTTCAGCCAAGTCTGTATTGAAAAACTTCCTTGCAAAATGACGCGAAATGGGATGTATAGCGAATAAAACCATAACTACCTGAAAAGCGTTCAAACACCAGAAAAACTGCTCGAATGAAGGAGAGTTTGGAACAAAGTCCGACGAAATGTTATCAAAAAGGACTTGCGTCTCAGTCTTTACAAATTTTCTGTTGTGCGTGGGTTAAAGCGTTCATACGAACTTTCGCTTGTTGAGTTCCTCAGGGCCGTTATATAACCTCAAGATTAGTGTTCCGTGCCCAGTCTCTCATGTCCGGATCGTAATACGATTCTTTCACCAAACTGTTGGTGGTAATCAGTACACCCAGAAAATGTTTAATTCGTAGGTGGATCGACTCACAGAAGCTAAGCGACTATATGGATACTTTCAGCAAGACGGAGCAACAGCACGCACTGTTAGACGAAATTGTCCTGAAAACAAAAGCTGTTCGGTGAGGAGAGGACAATGAGCAGAGACAGCACTATCTCTCGACCAACTCGAACTTCTGATCTCTCTTCCTGTAATTTTTAGATACGGGGCAAATGGAAGTGTTATTTATACTCAAATATTCTTCAAACACTGGAAGAGCTACTCTAGAACACTGAAAACGCTATTGCTACTGTCCATCAGGTACAGCTGCTACGGCCGGCCGTGGTGGCTGAGCGGTTCCAGGCGCTTCAGTCCGGAACCGCGCGACTGCTACGGTCGCAGGTTCGAATCCTGCCTCGGGCATGGAGTGAGTGATGTCCTTAGGTTAGTTAAGCTTAAGTAGTTCTAAGTTCTAGGGGACTGATGACCTCAGATGTTAACCCCCATAGTGCTCAGAGCCATTTGAACCAATTAGAGCTGCTATGCGCGACTCACAGTTTGACAAATCGAGCGTAGCTCTTCATCGAAGTCACGGTGGTCACTTCCAGCATCTTCTGTTCTCTTGATCAACAAGGGTCAATTCTGCGTCAGCTGAAAATACACTGCCTGACAAAAAAAGTAAAGCATCCGAAAGACATTGACGGATGTCAGTGTAACTTCCTACGTGTATACCATTGCCGGTTGTGTAAATGATAAGATACTTGTGACAGGTAGAATGGCCACGAGAGTCATTAGAGTTGTTCGTGTTTAGTGCTGTTACCAGACATGGTAGGATGTACTTGGTGTGTGACAGTGTCAAATGTAGAGCGATCACTGTAAGCTACCCCGAGATGCCGCGTATCTGAAAGCGTTTGAAACGGACTTCTTTGTGGGTCTCCCTTCAGCCATCTGATCGAATCGTGCGACCTGCAGATTTTTGGAGCATTCGGATGCGACACTGATTCGATGATAGACTACATGGGAATGTGATGCCAGACATACTCATCGTCAATGTTCCGCTCGACCATCTCTGACTACCACAAAGGAGGATCGCTGTATTGTGCACCGAGCACTTCATAACTGCTCCCTCCACACCTGCGCCAGCCTCTTAAGAACAAGTAATGGATTCCCTGCAACATTCTGTGCCATCCGCACCATTGACTGGAGACCAGCAGCGGTCGGACTAGGAAATTACCGCCCCGTGCGTAGATTGTCGTCCATACCGCAACACAAAAAGCTGGATTTGGAGTGGTGCCGACAGGGAAGCGCGGACTGCTGATGAATGGTATTACATTGTGTTCAGAGGCGCTTTGCGGTTCCGCACTATCCCTTATGACCATCATCGGAGACTGGGGCAGAGGTCCCATTCTTCCCATGTTTTGGAGAGACACAGCGATGATACCAACGTTGGGTACGATTCCAGGTCACAGCTGGTGGTGATTGAAGAAAACCCTGACGGCACACTGGCACATCACGCACATCCTGCGTCCTCAAGTGTTACCTTTCACGGACAGTATTGTGGTGCCGATTTCCAACTGGACAATGCTCGTCTACACATGGCGCTCGTATCTATGAACTGTCTGCATGATGTTGAGGTACACCTGTGGTCAGCAAGCTCTCCGTCTTCAGTTGATATTTCATGTGTGAGGCCAGGGCGTCAATGCCATCCCAATGCCTACATGTGATATATCAAGAATCACTTACGTTTGTAAGCTAGCTTGCCTCTGGAGACGATGCAACTGCTGTACGACACCCTTCCCAACCGAATCAGTGCAGCCAGTCAGGCCAAATAGAGTGCAGTGCCACACTGGTAAGTGGATTCACACTGCCAAGTTATTTGCAAATTTGATTCGATTTTGTAATCACTGAAACAGCACAACATACCTATCAAACCATGAAGTTCCATTTCGTTTCCTTCTCGCCTTTCGGGTACTTCACTTTTTCCGGGAATTGTATTTTCTGGAGTGAGTTTTATTTTACTTACAGTGTGTAAACAAATGAAGCATGACGGAGATGATAAACATTTGAAATGAGTATAGTCAGAATACTCCCACATGGATAGCGGAGACCGATTTGCAGTATATTTTGCCCACGGACAGATTCTTGACTAAAAATGGGGAAAAAAGGTTCTATGAACGTGTGTCCGGAAATGCATCGTTGCCACGGTAGATGGCTCTGACGAACGAAAGTTCCTCTGATCATGTGCCGTGTGTTACTTGTGCGTCGCAGGCTGTATGATTGACACATTAAGCACCAGAATGGTCCAGTACCGATGTCGGGAACAAGCCGAGATGGTGTTTGTGTATGGCCAACCATATGGAAACGGTCGAGAGGCAGCAGGGCCACACAAAAACAAGTACCCTCACAGACGCCAACCACATCACACAACATTTCAACCCCTTGCTAGGAGTCAGTCTGAATGGACCCATGATCACACAAACACCCAAAATGGGGTTGAAATGTTGTGTGATGTGGTTGGCGTCTGTGATTGTACTTGTTTTGTTACAGCCCTGCTGCCTGTTCGACCGTTTCCATCTACTTCATCTACATCTACATCTACATGGATACTCTGCAAATCACATTTATGTGCCTGGCAGAGGGTTCATCGAACCACCTTCACAATTCTCTATTATTCCAATCTCGTATAGCGCGCGGAAAGAATGAACACCTATATATTTCCGTACGAGCTTTGATTTCCCTTATTTTATCGTGGTGATCGTTCCGCCCTATGTAGGTCGGTGTCAACAAAATATTTTCGCATTCGGAGGAGAACGTTGGTGATAGGAATTTCGTGAGAAGATTCCGTCGCAATGAAACACGCCTTTCTTCTAATGATTTCCAGCCCAAATCCTGTATCATTTCTGTGACACTCTCTCCCATATTTCGCGATAATAAAAACGTGCTGCCTTTCTTTGAACTTTTCTTGAATATTGGTGTGACCTGCCCAACTTTCCAGTCTTTCGTCGAGCGAATGGTTGTATATGATTGTTAAGTATGGAGCTAATGCATCAGCCTATTCCGAAAGGAACCTAATTGGTGTACAGTCTGGACCAGAAGACTTGCTTTTATTAAGTGATTTGAGTTGCTTCACTACTCCGAAGATATTTACTTTTACGTTACTCATGTTGGCAGCTGTTCTCGATTCGAATTCTGGAATATTTACTTCGTCTTCTTTTGTGAAGGCATTTCGGAAGACTGTGTTTAGTAAATCTGCTTTGGCAGCACTGTCTTCGATAGTATCTCCATTGTTATCGCGCAGAGAAGGCATTGATTGTTTCTTGCCGCTAACATACTTCACATACGACCAGAATCTCTTTGGATTTTCTGCCAGGTTTCGAGATAAAGTTTCATTGTGGAAACTCTTATAGGCGTCTCGCATTGAACTCCGCGCTAAGTTTCGAGCTTCTGTAAAGGATCGCCAATCTTGGGGATTTTGCATCTGTTTAAATTTGGCGTGTTTGTTCCACTGTTTCTGCGATAGTGTTCTAATCCGTTTTGTGTACCAAGGAGGATCAACTCCGTCGTTTGTTAGGTTATTTGGTATAAACCTCTCAATTCCTGCCGATACTATTTCTTTGAATATAAGCCACATCTGGTGTACACTTATATTATTAATTTGAAATGAGTGGAGATTGTCTCTCAGGAAGGCTCAAGTGAATTTTTATCTGCTTTTTGAATAGGTTTATTTTTCGAGGATCTGGGGATTAAAATATTCAATCTCGCTACGACAACCCTGTGTTCACTAATCCCTATATCGGTTTTGATGCTGGTTATTAACTCAGGATTATTTGTTGCTAAGAGGTCAAGTGTGTTTTCACAACCGTTTACTATTCGCGTAGGCTCGTGAACTAACTGCTCGAAATAATTTTCCGAGAATGCGTTTAGCACATTGAACATGTATTTTCGCCATCATATCGAGGGTAAATTAAAGTCACCACCAACTATTATCGTATGAGTCAGGTACGTGTTTGAAATCAAAGTCAAGTTTTCTTTGAACCATTCAGCAACTGTATCATCTGAACTGGGAGGTCGGTAAAAGGATCCAATTATTATTTTATTCCGATTGCCAACAATGACCTCTGCCCATACTAACTCACAGGAAGTATCTACTTCAATTTCGCGTTAAGTTAATCTACTTCTAACAGCAACAAGTACGCCACCGCCAACCGTGTTTAGCCTATCTTTTCGGAACACCGTTAGGCTCTTCGCAAAAATTTCGGCTGAGCTTATATCCGGCTTTAGCCAGCTTTCAGTGCTTATAACGATTTGAGCATCAGTGCTTTCTATTAGCGCTTGGAGCTCTGGTACTTTCCAAACACAGCTACGACAATTTACAACTGTTATACCAATCGTTCCTGTATCTATGTTCTTCCTTTGTTCAGCCTGCACCATTTGTGACTGAAGCCCATCTTGTGTTTTCTCGAGACCCTCTAACCTAAAAAACGCCCAGTCCACGCCACACAGCCCCTGCTACCCGTGCAGCCGCCTCCTGCGTATAGTGGACACCTGACCTGACTTGGCAGTACACCAACACCATCTCGATTTGTTTCCGCCATGAATGTCGGACCATTCTGCTGCTTGCTGTACGCTGCATCAGTCACACGGCCTGAAACACACAAGGAACACCGGCACGTGATTAGAGGAACTTTCGTTCGTTAGTGCCATCTACCGTGGCAACGATGCATTTTAGGGACACAGGTTCATAGGACCTTTTTTCCACCATTTCCAGTCAGGAATCCGTCCCCACAGTTTGCCGGTTTTATTAATGTTCATCCTATATATGCGAAAAAAGTCGTATTTCAGAACCAGAAAGAATTCCTGATGTAGCAAACTTTTGTTAACTACCAGTGTCGATCAGCCGCTCATCAACAGGAATGATACCATTATTTCATCAGGCTATCGGCAACGTTCTTACTATGGCGTCAAGAATAATGTAAAAAAAGATTATCTTGCACCACTAAATTGCTATTAATAGAAAACTGTATTAATACAGTTAAATAAACTTCATGCATTTTGTATGTAGAATGCATTTCCGCCTGAAAAAACCGACAACACACCATTTGTCATTTAGTTCTGTTTTATAATAATTAGGACGTAAGTTTTCAGAAATATGATTTTCTTCTTTTTTATTACTTTTCAGGATAACGACAGAAAAGTGTTCCAAACTTTAATTTAATACGCTGATTACGTTATAGTTCACAAAAATGTACGTATGTCAATCATTCTGAAGCAATTAACCTGTCACTTTCAGGCATCACAAAGTCATCCAACAAACTCTCGAGCTATAAACAATATTCAGCAGATACAGCAACCGTAAAAACTGAGTGCCTTAATTAAAGCATATCGACTTTTAAGGAATACTGAATTTGTGAATTGGTTTTTGGGGACAAAGGAAACATGCATGTGCTGAAAGCGGAGCTCCACTTAAAGACATATATCGTTAAGGGTGATCACAATAATAAAACAATGGAATGCACATAGTAAAACAGAAATCAGAACTTTTTTCATCATGTGGTTGTGAGTGAGTGGAAATAAGTGGTATGGCCAAAATGAGGTCATATCTGTTCCGAACACTATCCCATTCTAGAAAGATGTACAGCAAATAACGCTAAATTATTACCTTTAGAGTAATGGACCTATAGTAATAATTGTTTATACTGTTTACACTTAAAAGGCAGGTGGAATGGTGGCTATTAGCAGATGTGATAGTAAATGTAAAATAAAAGTGTGTTGAGAAATGGCAGATTCGCCACAGAATTATTTGTTTTTAAAGCAGGATACGACCAGAAGATTTGGTTTCAAGGGCAAACAACAGCTTTAGTTTTTTCCCTTTGTATTAAAATCGTTTTATACTTAATTGGCAAATCAACTTCAGCCGATATTATTTCCTACTGTTTCGTGTTTCGTTACTCAAACATGGTGACCACCCAGGGTCCTTAAGAAATAAAAAAGTGACCGGTTTGATGCTTTATTTTTTCTGTTTCTACAATTAATTACGGTACATACGCTCTCATTTGTAAAAACCATCATAAACGATATTATACTCTCTCACCCGGTACCAAAGTCAACAATTCAGCTTTCTGGCCACTTGGCGCCTTGATACCGTATTTTATAATAGACACGAGTGGAAGTATGGCATTAGCAATAATATTTTGAAAAAAACTGCGGTACGCGCCTTTATCTTATGCGTGGACAGAAGAAATAAACAACACATTAACAAATTCATTATTTTTCAAGGGAACGGTAGGCAATTTTTTCTTAAATTGGAGACGCAGCTGAATCCACTTTAAGTTATTAGTGTGTCAGATTCCATAATGGTTACATTTTTCTTCTGCGAAACTACTTGACGATCACGACGGGAGGAAGGCGGAAGGAAGGCGGAAGTGTGGAAGATTGTCGCTGTATCTGGTGGATGACTTCAGCAATGAGACGTCTGATGGGAATGTGTGGTGTATGAAAGATGCTGCATTCCGAAATCCATTGCACTCTTCCATCCGCAATACCTTCAGTCGCTGTTTTAAAGACAGAACGGAAATTACTAAGTACCTAAAAAATGGGTTTCGTTGTCACATGTCGTAATAAGAAAATACATTTTCAGCCCCAGCACTGAAAAAATAGGAACGTTTGTAAAAAAAGGGTTTGTTCTACAAAAAAAAAAAAAAACAGAAAATAGAGACTATAGTTATGTACAGCTGCGATACATACTTGCTAGCGGCGTGATCTGCTCTCTGTGAAGTAACGTAAAAGCTGTATTGGCAGCAGAGCCCATTCTCGGGAAAAACATGTAACCTGCCTGTTCCGTCTTGTTAAATTCGGATTACACGCAAAAATGTATCCTGACATATGCCCTCTTCTATATAAAGCTTACACTCAACAAATTATGGCTCTGAGCACTATGGGACTTAACATCTGAGGTCATCAGTCCCCTAGAACTTAGAACTACTTAAACCTAGCTAACCTAAAGACATCACACACATCCATGCCTGAGGCAGGATTCGAACCTGCGACCGTAGTGGTCGCGCGGTTCCAGACTGAAGCTCCTAGAACCGCTCGGCCACACCGGCCGGCAACAAATTATGTTATAACGTTATCTGACTACAATATTTTAAAGTAACATAATGTACTGAAAAACAGGTAAAGTTTACTTGTCATAGATTGTTTTCAAGAACGTTTAAGCAACCTACCTAGTAGTAGGCAAGTTACATGCAGTAAATGTGTTTGGTTCAGTCTGTGAATATAATCTTTTCTAATCAGAAATCTGAAAAACTGAAGACACATAACAATTAACTCTTGCATGAAGCGATTCATCGCAGCTTTATGCGTTTCCAACCGGTGATTTGTCTTCTGATCTGAAAAACATGTAAAGAAATAGCTGACTGCTGACTGCAGTCCTGAAAAACGTATATAGTAATTGTAATACTAGCCCGGTAAGACTGGTATATCCTTCGAAGGCAAAAGTCTATAACATACATGTGACAGCTCAATGCGGATTACAGGCTGAACACTCTATGCTAAAGATACTAAAATGTTACACATTCACAAGGGATCACGAATAATCAACATAAACTTTGACTCAAGCGAATATAAATTTATCTAAAGCGTAATCATAGCCAGAAGGAAGCACCGTAAAGGAAAGATTCAAATAACAAGAATTTTATACGTATTAGAAAGTGCTGAACACAGTCTAATAGACGAGGATGTGATGAATTCAGCGGTCCTAGTATTCGGATGTACTAACGTACCCCCGGTTTTGTATCATGCTTGGTAAAACTTTCTGTCTCACTGACCAACGAATTTTGAGTATAGATAAATACAGGTTAAAGAGGTGGAAATGTGCCAATAGTGTGACGCCAGACCACTCAGTGTAAACCAGAAGCTCAGTAAACATTTGTAACACGAAATCAAAGAATTATCAACAGAAAGTGATTTCAGATTCTTTTTAATACATCACTCAACCACAGCAGTGCGTCTGCCCTACGAGAAACGCCGACCGGAACCTTTCAGACAGACAAGAACTCCCTTTTTCCAGAACGTGCAGCGCATTGTTTAGCGCTACCCCTCGCTATAGTGTTACCACCTGAGATATCCCGTCTCATTTAGTAAACGATTGCGATATTTTCTGTGATCGATTACCCGGTACAGAAAGATCCTTGCAGAATGTCTGCGATTTAGCATACGCTGAAGGAAAATCGATTCTAAAAGTTGTGATTGTGACTGGTAACTTTCAGACTCTAAGGAGACATGGAAATGCTCCTGCTGGAGACTAAACGGATGGAGCTGGTGTTCCCAAAGCATTGCGCACGTGCTCTAAGGAAACCATAACTGTGGATACCTTCACCTAAGCCTAACTTACTGTGCAGAGCAACTCATTGCGGACGTACATTATCGTCCGCGAAGAAAAACTGTCTGAAAAGTGGCACACGTCGTCGCGGTATCTTGTATTTGTACTCCTAGGCGTTAATGGTATTTCCTCCACAACCAACGAAGATAAGAAGCTCAGTATTCCCTCTCCACGCTCCAAAGCCCCACAACGGTCAGTCTTGTCTCTTCCTCCTCATTTCCTGTGACTGCACCAGATACCGCTTGTCCGTTATAAGACTGGGTAACGAAGTTAAGTGTGAAAATTGAAGCGGAATACGTGTGTGAAGAGCACGGTCGTGGCTCCATCTAGATGATGCTGACTTCACAATAGACACGCTATCTGCAGTACTGTGAGCAGGACACTCGCGGTGGGCGCAATTCGTACAGAGTAGCTACACTTAGCCTCGACAGTTTGTTGGGAAACTGCGTTTCCTGAGACAGCTGCTAGCTCTCAAGAAATCGTACACTTTCCTCATGCATTTACGGCCGGTTGTCAGACCTGTTGGCCGACCTTGCAATACCCCACGACATCTGCGTCTCGGAGCTATTGCAAGAGTCTTGAGAAGACGCTTTATGGAACATCGAATGCTGTTGAGACTGCAGCCCACGTTGACCTGCTTTAAAACACTTGAGATTCGTAGAATGCAGAACAGGTTGTCAGTGTGCATCTTCATGTTTTCGCGGCGTAAAGACTGTTCCTTGAAGTTCGGGCGTGCAGCGGCGTAAATTCAGTTTCTTCTTCTAATATTTCGGCTGAATACCGTCCAGCTATCTTCAGAGTGAGCCGAGGAGACTATGCGGCCAAAGATACACAAGGCGCCAGAGACGTCGGCGAACATTTAAAACCATCTCCTCCCCGAATAGGTACTTGATGTGCATCTTCATGTTTTCGCAGCGAAAAGACTGTTCCATAAAATTTCGGACGTGTATCTTCAGCCGCATAGTCACCTCGGCTCACTCCGAAGATGGCTGGACGGTATTCAGCCGAAGTATTAGAAGAAGAAACTGAATTTTTGCGGCTGCACGCCAGAAATTTTATGGAACAGGTTGTCAGTGTGTAACCTCTCCCTTACTAATCGGCCTACCCTACTTGCGATATAAAATATGATCGTGGATCGCGTGTATGCTTTATGGATTTTTACTTATTGGATAAGGCTATCTTTCCCGAAGGAATAATACCGATAAGTAGGAGGAAAGTATACAACAGACCCTTCTGACGGAAAATTCTACTAAAATTAAAAGTAATTAAACCGAACAGGGTTACAATTTGGGAAAATGAAAGTTATTTTGTGCATTCACTCACGAACAACACTGGACAGAAAAGGGGTACCATTGATCATGAATCCAAAAGCTACACTAATGAACGAAAAGGAAATAATTAACGGTCGCCTGCTCACTAGGGCAATTTACATCCAAATTCCTGTACAAGATGATGGGAAAGAAAAAAACATGTATTGTTAAACACTGACGTGGCAACTGAAGGTTGTCACGTATTTTTGACACTAATTTTAAGTGAGTATGTAGTGATAAAAAAAACTGAGAAGTCACTCTTATGTTATGTTTGTCATTAAATTTTGAAAAAAAAAATCAGGTAATGATTTTAAAATGTGCAGTTAAACTGTATGTTAGTATTGAACATCGTTACATGAACAATGATTTTCAGTGGCCTCAACGTAACGTCATCAAAGAAATTTAGAAAAAAAGCAAGCACTTTTACTTTGCAGTTACTTATTTTGCAAACTGGATTTCAAATTATTGTCTGAACAACTGACCCTTTTTTTACTGACTTGGACAGAAATAAATAATAGAATACGTACCAAACCAAACAGCCATGTGCTCCAAGCTATATGTAAAATAAATAAAACTTCTGCACTCTTAATTTGTGCATTTCTTTCGATTTGGATTTTTTCCAGTGATTGATTCTCAAACCTGAAAAATGAAATTGCGGTAATTTACTCATTTACTGAAGCCTCTGTTGTACAACAGTTAATTGAAAGTAGACTGAGGCTAAAATTCTTAAAACTGAAATTATTCATTAATAAACTAGCAGTTCTAGGCGCTTCAGTCTGGAACCGCGCGACCGCTACGGTCGCAGGTTCAAATCCTGCCTCGGGTATGGATGTGTGTGATGTCCTTAGGTTAGTCAGGTTTAAGTAGTTCTAAGTTCTAGGGGACTGATGACCTCAGACGTTAAGTCCCGTAGTGCTAAGAGCCATTTGATTTGAATAAACTAGTTGTAACTATTCAATTTGTTTCTTATGACACTCAGTTATCATATAAGGGAAAAAAAAGGAACAAGAACCCCGCTTGGTAACAATGTCTGAGGGCAATGAGAACACAATCGCTCTGAGTTTAACTGATTATTATTTAAACAAATTTTATCAATCAAACCACATTCATCTGTGCTGCTGGGTTAGCCATTAATACTTTCTACCAATGAACAGTCTTGTTTCAGTGCTGTGCATACGACAAAACTCGGAGCCGACGACGAATCTGTGTTGCTGGAACTGCTGCTGTTGTTGAAGATGGTAGCATCTTGTGGAGCACGGCTAAGTACAGGAAAGGACAATCGTAATTAATACAGCCTCTTTCGCCCGTCCACTGTCCTTACTCCTGCTGTTAGACATCTGGCCGGTAACTCTACTGCGAGAGCGTTAACACCACACTTCCGTACACTACAAGTGCTGGAACCCATCTCCCTCTCTCCATGCGCTCCGCGCAACAACTCCCTACCCAAAGATTTTACGACGCACAAGCACTGCTATTATTATTGCCAGTCGATGCAAATAACAATTCTTTTTGCGTTTCTCCAGAGTTTATAAGTTTCACAGTAGACACAGATAAATACAGTAATATGTCAACAGACTTCTACCTAAATTTACACATACAGTGAAGCAATGTCCTTACTTATTAAAAGAAAGCATTTAAATTACAAATATTTACATACAATTCAGCAAAAATTTGTACATCGGTAGGAGGTGCCATGGATCCTGCATTCTTGGTGTTACAAGTGGCTTTACGAAGGGACTACTCTACACCCACAAGGAGAATGCAACGCCCTGTTGCCTCGATGAGTGACGGTTTCGGACACAGGTTTCCATTAGCAGTTTATTACATGATGGCACCGAAATGGTGCTCTCTACTGCAAGAGCAAAACCTCTGAAATCTCCAATGTTTTTCGCTATGCAGGAGAAAAATAATCTGCAAATGGAAAAACTTGTGTCCGAAACCGTCAACCACCAAGGTTACAGAGCATCACATTCATAGAAGACAGGGCCCGTGTACACAGCCGGCAGCTCCATCTTCTCCACAGGCGAATGTGGCAATCAGTCGTGACCTTTGCAAAACAAACAACATAGCAGACGTTCCGTCTACGGTCCGTCAGCGTGCAAAATAACGTTTGCTGCCAAAGCGGTGGCCTTACGGCAGGCGCCGTCGCCTACAACTTCGGCGCTCTTTAGTGATGTTGGATGAATTTTTCGGACACGGGCTCCTGTCCTCGATTTGTTCCTCAAAACACTCTCTACAAACCCTCGACGTTTGTCGCAACATTTCTGGGACACCCTGTATATGCTGCACAGAGACGAAAGAGCGATCTTTTTAGCAACGATACCGACCGCAAATGAGGAGCATCTATGGAAACTGGATGAACGGCAGTCAAACCGTGAGTAGACCACATGGTGTTCGACGCACACGCCTCACCACAGAACGTGGAGGACGAATGTTTGCCTGCTCTGTGAAGCCGGATTGGCAGTGATCTATATGCAGAGCAGTGGACGACCTCTAAACGTTGCCATGCTGATCTAACGATGTAGCCAGTTGCCACTGTAGAGGACACAGAATTATCGAGATTGGGCTGTGGTAATTGGAAACGTGTCTGGTCGGATGGATCACGTTTCTTTTGACACTAGGTCGATGATCATGTCCGGATACGTCGTCGTTCAAACGAAAGGCTGTTGGAAACACACACCGCGCCTCGGATGCAGGCCGTTGGGTGCAGTATTATGCTATGAGAGACATGCAGCTGGTCACCCAGCAGATTTGCTGTAGGAGTGTTGTACTTAGAGGATAGTGTAGCTAGGAACACGTGACTTATTTTGGGCGGTACTTCTGTCTAGCGACTTATTTTAGAAGGAATCAGCAATGGAGGACGTTATAAGCAGTTTCCGCCATTTTCGACAGTTTTTGTTGTTGTTATTAGACATGGGGTTGTGTCTTACGCAACATTTGTAGACATAACGCGTTCTACACATTTAATTGCTGTGTAATGTATTAAAGCTATTTGATAAGAGCAGAATTTTATGATGACTAAAATGCTATATATTTTTAGGAATATTAATATAACATGTGGACAGTTGAGCTATTCTTCGTCGCTCGTGCACCATCTTGTTCCTTGAATCAGAAGGAAGTCATTTACCATGAAATATGTGATACTTGCAAATGAACTAGCTTTCTTTAATGTTATGACAATTTTGCCTAGCTTGGATATGTTAGTTTCCAGTAGCTTCCATCTCAAATTGTATACAACTTGTAACTGGTTTCTAGGCATTTCAGTCTGGAACGAAGCGACCACTACGGTCACAGGTTCGAATCCTGCCTCGGGCATGGATGTGTGTGATATCCTTAGGTTAGTTAGGTTTAAGTAGTTCTAAGTTCTAGGGGACTGATGACCTCGGATGTTAAGTCCCATAGTGCTCAGAGCCATTTGAACTATTTGTAACTGGTTTTTGGTAAGACTTCTGCTTAATTTGATTTCAATAACTGATTATTTGTGAGTAGTAGAGTAATAACGTAACAGATAGATTATTTAATACACTACTGAGGAAATTTTCTCAACTGTAACACTTTTAAATTTCAGCGAAATATTTGTTCCGAGGTACATGAGCTTTTTGTATCTTTGTAACATGTTTTGACATTTCGAAAAACCTTAATTTTCCAGAACAATTTTTGTAATGTCAGGAAAAGACTGCAGCACATAAAAAGTGAAAGCCATTATTTAAAAACTAATCAATAACATATATTATACTACAGGGCTGGCTAGAAGCGGAAGTCCGGAAAGTCTACCAAAGGCACTTTCACAGCCCTGGACTACATGAACGTTACTGCGGACCACCTGCATTCTTTCAAGTTCGATGTCTTCCCATTCGTCGACGGCACCTTCCAGCGGGATAACTGTCCGTGCCACAGTGCCATAATCGTACTATAGGCGGGGAATGATAGTGAACTCACGTGGCCACCAAATTTGCCTCAGTGTAAGGCGATGGAGTACAAATATGACGCTAACAGGCGCCAGCTTCTCGTTCCCAAGCCATTGGCCCGCAATTTACGGGAATTGCCTGACTTGTGCTTTCATATTTATGGAAATCTACCAAGGACTCATCAAATCCCTGACACACAGAATCGCTGTTATATTACTACAAGATCAACCAACACCATATTAAGCAAGTGGCTAAAATTTACCGTTAATCAGTGTGTTATATGGAAAGGACATACCTGATGGTTATAACTAAAGTGCAGCTACTCACAGAGGTCCAGTGTGGACTGCAATTATTGTGAGACAGCGAAACTTGGTAGGTACAGTAATGGGTCAATGTCGACCCGATTTACGCTGAAACAAAATTAGTTCCAATTTTGGCCACCGGGTGCAAATCTGGTGCTGTGAATGAGAGAAAGATGTATGGGAGGTTGGCAGAAAAGATCAAACAAGTGAGAAAGGCATAATGTTGATTTTATTGTTGATGTCACTTACGAACGTTTTTCAGTATGAACACTGAGGATATCGAAGAGATGCTGCATCCTTAAAACGATATGATCAACAATTGGTCGCAGCAGATCTGCTGGAATCTGAGCAATGTGTTCCTGTTTACTGGCCTTCAGATCAGGTAAAGAGTGAATGTGTCCGTGGTAAACGAGTTCATTTAGATATCCACAGAGCCCAAAAGTCACGTGGACTCAGACCAGATGAACCTGCAAGCGATGCATCTGGAAAATCTCTGGAGATAACACGTTCTTGGAAGGTTGCATTAGGCAAATATATCACTGGGCGAGGGACCCGAGACGTTGCCGCATCTTGAATGAAAACAGTTGCGCTCTCCCAAAGCAGGAATCACATGCTATACAACGAAATCTCGATAAGACGCAGACGTCACGGTTGACCTGACAGGCTCTCTGCGTATATTCTATTAAAAAAGGACGGACCGAAAGTAAAGGTGTTTATGAATCCACACCTCAAAGTCACATTCCGCAAATGCAGTGGCTCTTCGTGCATAAGACGCTGTTTAACAGTACCCCAGATTTGGCATTTCTGATTTCTCACTGCACCCTGTAGCGTAAAATGTGCGTCGTCAGTCCATAGAATATTGCCCTGCCACATGTCATCAACTTCGATCTCTGCTGGAAACCGAAGATCAAATTCAGAACTTTACTACAGATCATGAGGTTTCAGTTGCTGCACCATCAGGATATTGTTCGGGTACCAGTGTAAAACAGATCTCAAAACTTTCCCTACAGTTGACCATGGGATGGACAATTATTGAGACACTGCAAGAGCACTGGCATTACTCAGGCAAGAGATGCATGGTCAGTTACATAAACAACAACCTAGTCAATAAACACCACAGGTGTATGACGCCTTCCTCTTCCAGGTGCCACTCCAAGCTCATCCGCGTTTTCTAATTTCATTATCATCTTCTTTAAAATATTTAATGTCATCGGGTCTCACCTTAGACCTTTCAGTCGGTGATACTGTCTCAATGCAGCACTGTAATTGCTGCATTCACATAAAACGTCTCTTCTCGATAGCCATATCAGATGACAGTCTGGATTTCATACCGTCATATAAACAGTGTACAGCGCCAGATTAGTACCTGGCGGCCAAAATTGGAACTAATTTTTTTCCAGCGTAAATCCGTTGCGCATTAGCACATCCACCAAGTTTCGCTGCCGTACGACAGTTGCAACTCACTCTGAACCTCCATGAGTAGCTGCACTTTGATTATAACCAGCCAGTATTTCGAAACCGAGTGTGCTGTTACTTGATATCTGACAATGGTGGATAATTCGGAAATTTTAACAGGTTGCCATCAAGGCGAAGAAAATCTGTACATGCTCTCATCTGGAGAGTAAAACTAATAATGAAGCAAATTATACGCATCATATGGAGATTTATCTATAAATTAATTCCGAATAGTCGCTCTGTCTCCTGTAGACGATGTCTGCGGTTGCGAAAAGAATTAATATAGTTACTCTGTAATCGTTTCTCGCGACACTCAAGACGCGAGAGGATAATTGTAGCAGTTGTGGAGTGGCGCAGAAACAGGCAAAGCCTTCATAGCTGCTGATCATTAATAAGATGCATTCAGACATGTGCTGTCGACACTGTATCGACACAGTGTGACATAGATTCAGAGAAACGATGTCCGCATGCTTAGCTTAATGGTAATGTAGCTGCCTCCCATGCAGTGCGCCTGGGTTCGGTTCCCGGCCGGGTTGGAGATTTTCTCCGCTCCTGGACTGGGTGTTGTGTTGTCATCATCATTTCATCCTCATCACCGGCACGCAAGCCGCCCAATGTGGCGTCGACCGAAATAAGACTTGCACTCGGATGCCGAACTCCCCCAGAAGGGGCCTCCCGGCCACCAATGCCATTCGATCATTTCATGGTAGAGAAACTTTATGGCAGAGTGGTAAGGCACCGGACTCACATTCGGGAACACGATATTCCAATCCCTGCTCGACCTATCACAATTCCATTTTCCTAATTCATATAAGGGGAATGCCGTTACTGTTCCTTTGGAATCGTCCCAGTTCCTAAGTTTTCACTCGTCTTTTATTTTATTACCTCGTCTACGGGAAGTTAACCTGAATCTTTCTTCCTTCCTTCTTCAGTTTTCTGTGCTAGAACAGTTGGCCGAGTTGTAAGGTGTCAGGCAAATCCACCACCTTCCATAAAAACCCTGACATGATAAGCAAATCCAGTAGTATGTCACATAGCTCCGAATAAATCCTGACATTAAATTAACCAAAGGAATACGAGTAACGAGTGAGCAAATGGAATACCACAGACTAGCACAAGAATGCCTAAATGCATGTCATACCTTCCCACCGTGAGACAGACGCAGTTCCAAGAGGAGAAACGAGAACAGAAGCCGAGAGCAGAACCGTGTTAATCTGGAAGGCCCTACGATAAGGGACGGACACCCTCGTCGCCAGCTAACCGCTAGGACCACACCCCAGCCCATGTTAAAAGATAGAGCCCTCCAGAAGAACAGTATAGATCTTACGATAACACTAAAAGGACCACACCAGCTGCAAGTTTTAGCGTGAGACTTTTTCGCATCTCTGTTCGTTACGAACTTTAAAAACATTGCCCCACCATTGGATAGACAGAATTTTTGTAGGCGGAGCTTAGGGTTAGCATTGAGACCCTGATTGGTCAGATGAAAACACAGCCAGATAGTTTTTTTTTTTAAACCAACTTCGGTAAATTGTAGTAAGGAGAAGTTAGGAGAGAGTTGCTTCCGAGACGGCAAGGAGAGCGGAGCTGTGCTGCCTGCCGCCCCCTGACAAACACCGACAAGGTAATGAACGCAAGCGATGCCGCATAACAGCGCATAAAGCTTCACTCAGAACTGCGGAAGTCTCATCTGTTACACCCCCTTTTTGCGTAATACTAGTGTCGATCGTCAATTAAAGCTCATGGTGTTCACATTTGCCACTTGAAGTAAAAATCTGAAACGCGATGATTTTTCTGTTATATAGTTATTGAGAAGCCACATCAGCCACTGTAATTTACGACAAGTTAGATAAGTAATTAAAGATAATTGAGGGTCACTGTAGACCATTTTGATAGTTCTCTCTCTTGTGAAACTTAATTTAAACCTACATTATAGATGTGATATGGCACAGATCATCCTTCGATCCGTTGTAGAACTTTGAAACCCATTCAGGGAATATTTGTTCACATTTTTGTTGAACGCAGTTGGTTTTTACCATCCTGTATTAAAACATTTCCTTTTATCAATAGTGCAATTTATAAACAATGTTTTGTGAGTAGAATAAAATTTCCAATGGTAAACTTAACTGCTTTTTCGACGTTATTTTACCAGCTAACTAAAAATAGGAAAGCCTTGAACCCCTTCCACTAAATTTAGTTAGTATTAAGATACTTCTACAGGGAGTGCAGTGGAGCTGACGCTGAAATCATTAAGTATTTGGTTATATCATCGCTAGTAGCACTGAACTCTTCTGAACTCTACATGTCATGTGTGGTCTGGCGTCTCCTTACCAGCAACAGGTCCCAGGTTCAAATTAGTCAATTCCCTAAAAAACAAGCTCAGAGCGTCGTTGCGCGAAAGTGGTAGGGAGACACGATATAGAACCAACAGACACCACGCAGAATGTTAGAAAATGGCGACCCTGCCAGGATGGTAAAATACCATGATTGAAGGTCGACCACATGCCTAACTAGGTCAGAAAAATATCCTGTTAAAAAATTTTCCGAATAAAAAAACAATTTTTTTTGAAATGCATACATAGTCGAAAACAGTAGCTGCAGCGATAGATAGTAAGAAAGTATTCAATAAAAAGTGAGACATTCTAGCAGAGACAATAGCATAATTAAGTTATGAATTTTAAAAATAGTTAGAATTAAGTTTTCTCCTCAATGCAAGCGCACAGGTGGCGGATACATCGTTGACAAGTTGGTTCTGACCCAACAAGTAAGTGAATGGATTGTCAGTCTTGGGTATAATAAGTGTCAAGTCGTATGGACAAAAAGTTTATGAAACGCGTGAGATCGTATGAGCGCATGTTGACTCGAAATAGGGCGCGTGAATTGCTTTTAAAACAGAAAATAAGGGATTCGGAAAGATTAGCAATGGCAAATCGAGACCTTGACCGAATTGAGGTAGAGACCCAGCATGAAAATGGACAGAGAATAGAGGACAGTACAACAGACGATGCAGTATCCCGAGAAATAGGACATATAACGCACCATAAGGAGGATAATGTGCGTCAAGGCATAGAAAACGTAAGTCAGCATACGACAGAGGAGCAGAAAAGTTGAGAGACAGTCGATGGGGATTCTAACTTGCGTGTTGAATACGTAGAACCCATCGTACAAGTAATAAGAGCTCCCTCACCACAGAGTACAAGGAATGCGAGCAGAAACGTGTCACAGCACAGTTCAATGCAATCGGTTGCAAACCAACACTTGGGCGAAAACACAGAGCGTAGGACGTCGGAAGAAAACGCAATAGGACCCACCAATCTGGCAGAACTATTACAACAAATTACGGAAACCATGACTTGGCAAAATAAAGACATAGCGAACCAAATTAAAATTCAGAATGCAGAAACCACGAGACAAATGCGTGCGATTAAAGAACAAATGAAAAAAAAATCAGTTACACCTAAGTCATATTGAAGACGAGGCAAAAGAATCTCGAGAAGTGATAGGAAACTTAATAACAGGTCACAATCAATTGAGAACAGACATTGACAAGGTACAAGCGGACGTACAAGCATTGCGTAATGACATTCAGGACGAGATCAAAACATTACGTAACAACACCCAGGGAGAAGTCAAGAAACTAGAGAAACAGATAAACGAAATTACTAGACAAGCAGCAGGGACAGCGCGTAAAATTGTTGAAAACAGTGTGTTACACAAACGTATCACAAAAGCAGCGCTGAAAAGATATGATAACAGCATAGTCAAAATAGAAGCGCAAACGAAGCGACAATTTCAGAAATTGCGAACAGAGTTGTTGCAAACCATTGAAGAGCGTAGTGAACAGGATCGAACAAGCACAGAGTCTGCAACCACATCCGTATCTGTAACAGCACCGGAAAAACAAGCAATTAACGAAGATATTACGCATTTGCGATTCCAATCACAGGCGGAAAGTAACATACGTGAAATCAGACAGCCTGCACAGCAACAAACACGTTTCGAAATTCTTGATGAACAAACGTCATCACAAACACATGCGGAACCACAAATGTATGTTTCAAGACAGTTTGGATCGTGCAATGAAGCAGCAAGGTTAGCCAGACAAGATACCGAACCAACACCTGGCAATGGAAAACCAGGTCGCGAAGAGTACAGTGCAATGCATTCAGCTACACGTTCACAACCGACGGAAGAAAATTATTGCATACCACTCCAACGATACTACGCAAGGGTAGACGAAAGTCACAGTGGACAATATCCAATGGATCTACCACAACCGGAAAGAACGACGGGAGAAATGATCAGAAACAAAAGTGGCGAAGAATCGCGAATTTCATATGGAACTATGACGAAGTACGACAACGATCATTTCCTCAGTCAGAAATTTCAACACTTTCGAGAAGGAAACTCATTACATCCACGAACTTTTATTGATCAATTCCGAGTAGGATTACCAGAACACTGGACGCTAGCACACAAATTAGACTTTATATGTGCACACATGTCAGGAACAGTCGCAGAAACCATGCAGAATGTTGCAGCGACATGCCGATCATACGAAGATTTCAGAGAGAAGTTTCTCTCACGATATTGGTCCAGCGAAGCACAGAACGGAGTGAAGTACGAATTATTACAGAACCCATATTTTGAGAATTCAGGCGAGAAGAGTCCCGTGAAATTTTTCGAATTAATGGCAAAGAAAAATCAATGCTTAGATGTACCATACAGTGACGGAGAGTTGATTAAATTATACACGATGAAGCTACCATTGAAATACCAGCGTCTGCAGCTCGTGGTCGTGTGGTAGCGTTCTCGTTTCCCACGCCCGGGTTCCCGGGTTCGATTCCCGGCGGGGTCAGGGATTTTCTCTACCTCGTGATGACTGGGTGTTGTGTGCTGTCCTTAGATTAGTTAGGTTTAAGTAGTTCTAAGTTCTAGGGGACTGATGACCATAGATGTTAAGTCCCACAGTGCTCAGAGCCATTTTTTTTTTGAAATACCAGCAATCATTAGTAGGGCGCGGAGGCAATGACGTCGAAGCATTTAAAGGTATTCTAAGGGAGCTAGAGTTCATATTTTTGGAAGATGACGCAAGAAAAAGACGAAGCGCACGTGACAGAGAATATGACAATAACTATAATTCACCCAGGAACGGCAACAACTATTACAGAGGGAATAACGACAACTGGAACGGGTACTGGAGAACCAATAGACCGACAAATTATCAACAAAGAAACCACTATCAACAAGCTGAACAAGAAAAGAGAATACAGATAGAAGAGGTGGAGGTAAGACCACCAAACCCCGATAAACGTTCGAATTGACAGCTAAGCGCCCATGCCAAAGAGAATGACGCACCGACCCAGGACAACTGCAGCACCTTGAACAGAGAAGTAAAAATCTTATCACGAGAAGAGAAGAAGGAAGAAACAAATCTGCAGGGACCAGATGAAAACGAAGACAAGAAAATAACAATATCGTGTTGGGACGAAATTAATTGGGAGAATACTGACGAGGAAGATGAATTACCAGAGGCATGCACAACGAATGTAGGAGGAAAGGACGAAGTAATGAGTATTCCAGAGCTATTTGAGATGGAAACCAGGGAAAGCTAATTCAATGAGGATAATACGCAGTCGACAGAAGTTGAAAATAAGTTACTAGTGGGCACACAACCCAACGTACATAATGAAGGAAGTTATGAAGCGATAATTAGAGCATTTAGATGCGATTATGTGGAAGTAGCGACGAAGAAGGGGAAGATAGAAGAGGATGAAGAATAAGTAGAGGATGCTGAAGAAAGCGTAAATGAAGGAAGAAATAGAGAAGAGGAAATAAAAGAGAGAGAAGTAGCAGTCGAAGCTTATCCTACAGAAAGTTCGAATTCACAAGGGAAATTCCTAAAAAGACTCATGTATGATTCAGTGGAGGATTCGTTGATGCAAGAAGAAGAAGAACAGAACCAACCCTTTCAACTTCAACCAATTGTGAAGGCCATGGTAAAGCATATCCCAGTCAATATTGTAATTGATAGCGGAAGTGAACTGACCGCGATCTCAGAAAATTTATTCATGCAGTGTAATGCCAGTGAGGAATTGCCAGTTCTGAAAACACGTAAGATTGAAGTAAGAGGTCCTATTAGAAACAATGCTGTGGAAGTTACGAGACAAACAAGGTTAACTCTTTTGTGTCAAGGTCAAAAGATCGAAGCCAACTTCGTGATTATACCTAAACCAACTGTAGATTTGATTATAGGTGCAGATTTTTTAAATGAGAGACGAGCGATAAAAGATATGAGGAAAGGTAGCGTAACATTTGGGAATGTCACACTTCTCTTTGAGCAAAAGCTAAAATTAGAAGAAATACCAGTTATAAACAAACAATTAAGAATGATGTGAGATAAAGAGGATGAAGAATTAGAATGGTATGCTCAAAAGGGGGAATCACCTCAACTCATGTTAGAAGTCCATAAAGAAATCGACGAAAAATTGCAAGAAGTTCAAGGTATTTCGGAACACAGTAAAAGAGAATTAGAGGGTATTTTACGAGATAAAGCAGAGGTGTTTTTACCTAAGACTGGCAGTATTAAACACTTTCAGTACAAGTTTGAAGATTAATTTTATTACTGGTAAATAATCAGCACAATATTTCAAGATTATGTTGCAGATAAGATCGTCAGGAGAAAGAAGAATGAAGAAAGTGGAAGGCAGGAAAAAGAAAGTAGTTTCAATAAAATAAAAAACAAAAATAACACCAATAGTAGCATAGATTAAGGTGAAGGGATAAAGCGTAGATAGTCTAACAGCATGAAATACTAAAATGCTATACACCATGACACTACACAAAAATAAAAAACGAATTTGAGGGTTCTTGTAGAAGTTAAGACTCAAAATATCTTAGAATTGTAACATGGAAAGGGCGCTGAAATTTGTAAAGCTTTTTAAGAAGGCATAAAACAATGTAGGTACTAGACATATGTTAGATGATTATAAGTAAAACTTTTTGTAAGAACCATTGTAAAAACTCTAACAAAGACCAGATGCAACGACCCACAAGTTGCAATGCAAGAAGTATCAAGAAAGAAAAGGACGTAATTAGCAAGACACGATTCCTACAAGGCAGAAGCGTCGAGAGATGGGAAAGGACAGCAAGACCAACAGAGGGCAGCTGAAGTGGGCAGTAAATCTGCTGAACCACAGGGTGGCGGAACCCTGCTGGGACAGAAGAGGGAACCGCAGAGTGGTGGAACACGGAAGGGACCGGTGCAGGGACTGACAAACAAACACCAGACTTTCACCGCTTGTAAACCCCAGGACGCCCTGACTCAGCGGAGCAAGCAAAAAACGCCCCGACGAGAAGATGGCTTGGGCAGGCCACCACTGGCAAAAAAATATGTGTAAAAGTCACACTACCGATATTAAACAGCACGCTGCTGCACGAAACTGAAGAAAACGTCCACAAAGTAGAAATGACATGCCCAAAACATTTATCAAACTGTTACTAGGAGGAGAACTTCAAAACGACTAGTTATCAATAAATATTTTCATATCCTGCCCAGAGAAGAACCAAGAATCAAGTAAGAAGCAGAGAAAAAGCAGGAAGAACAGAAGTTGAAGTTTCGCAAGATTGAGACCAAGAAAGAAGATGGGTGAAGAATAGACGACATACCTTCCCAAATCCCTATCGTATTTTAAACTAGTCGTCTGTGAAGTATTACAACGAAAAACGACTGCTTTCAGCGACACATAATGATGACTTTCACGCATACAAAGCCAGTAAACCATGAGATTCTGCACTCACAGCTCCATTCCATTATGGGACCTCCACAAGAGCAACACACACTTGCAAAGCCAACAAGGAACGACGAACGAAGCTGTACATCAAATACTTGCCCACATCCATCTCGCTCAAGTCCATCACCTTCGTGCAAAAACATTCGCCGACCTCATGCTTAAGCATTCACAGGATTGTGTGAATGTGTGAAATCAAATTATGTGATGTAGGAATTGCGCAAAAGAAACGTGTGAAAAACTAAATAAGTTAAGCACACCAGACGGCTAATAAACAACAAAATAACAGTCATTGACTATGGATTTAAGTAAAAAATAGACTATCGATAAAAATAAGTCATTAGTTCTGAAATGACAGTATATAAAGAACAAAAGTAAGGCACAATAAACACAAAAACTATATGCCACTAATTTTCTCCTCATAAAAATAAAAGAATAACTATATTTTACTTATTTTCTCCTTATGAAAACAAAGAATAAAAAATTATCTTGTTGGGTGTTTTCCCTTTTTTTAACATTTGTACCATTTGTGGGATAATATCTCAATACTTTTGTATGTATATTTCTTTGTCAAAGCAATTCTTGGAAATAATTCTTATTTGTTAGTGTAACAATGTTGAACTGAGTGTCTAGAAACAAAAACATTTTACTTGTACATTATATTTAGAAAATGTGTTAGGAATAGATTTTACTTAATTACTACATTTATAAAAACAATGTTTCTAAGAAAATCGATGTGAAAGACTCCTCACTTTCGATAACAAACTTCTTAAAAAAACAAACTTCACAACTAAATAAAGAAAGAAAATAATTAGAAAATAATAATTATAATAGAGTAAAAATATTCTTCCCTTGTCAATATAAACATATTTTTGATAATAATATGGAAGAATATAAAAATATAAATTAGTAATACAAACTAGCATAGAACAGAATAATGTGGCTGAACAGTAGGCAACAAAATTTAGATAACGGAATAATTTTTGACTGAGTTAGACAATGATTCAATCATTGCCTAACTTCAGTGCAAACATTAAGTTCGAAGGGTGGTGATATGTAAGGGATCAGGCAAATCCAACACCTTCCATGAAAACCCTGACATGATAAGCAAATCCAGTAGTATGTCACATAGCTCCGAATAAATCCTGACATTAAATTAACCAAAGGAATACGAGTAACGAGTGAGCAAATGGAATACCACAGACTAACACAAGAATGCCTAAATGCATGTCATACCTTCCCACCGTGAGACAGACGCAGTTCCGAGAGGAGAAACGAGAACAGAAGCCGAGAGCAGAACCATGTTAATCTGGAAGGCCCTACGATAAGGGACGGACACCCTCGTCGCCAGCTAACCGCTAGGACCACCCCCCAGCCCATGTTAAAAGCTAGAGCCCTCCAGAAGAACCGTATAGATATTACGATAACACCAAAAGGGCTACCCCAACCGCAAGTTTTAGCGTGAGACTTTTTCGCGTCTCTGTTACGTGAGGACCACCCCCCAGCCCATGTTAAAAGATAGAGCCCTTCAGAAGAACAGTATAGATCTTACAATAACACTAAAAGGACCACACCAGCTGCAAGTTTTAGCGTGAGACTTTTTCGCGTCTCTGTTACGTTGCAAACTTTAAAAACATTGCCCCACCTTGAAAAGTACAACGTTTCTCATTGGATAGACTGAATTTTTGTAGGCGGAGCTTAAGGTTAACATTGAGACCCTGATTGATCAGATGAAAACACAGCCAGATAGTTAGGAGAAAGTTGCTTCCGAGACGGCGAGGTGAGCGGAGCTGTGCTGCCTGCCGCCCCCTGACAAACACCGACAAGGTAATGAGCGCACGCGATGCCGCATAACAGCGCATAAAGCTTCACTCAGAACTGCGGAAGTCTCATCTGTTACACCCCCTTTTTGCGTAATACTAGTGTTGATCGTCAATTAAAGCTCATGGTGTTCACATTTGCCACTTGAAGTAAAAACCTGAAACGCGATGATTTTTCTGTTATACAGTTATTGAGAAGCCACATCAGCTACTGTAATTTACGACAAGTTAAATAAGTAATTAAAGATAATTGAGGGTCACTGTAGACCATTTTGATAGTTTTCTCTCTTGTGAAACTTAATTTAAACCTACATTATAGATGTGATATGGCATAGGTCATCCTTCGATCCATTGTAGAACTTGGATACCCACTCAGGGAATATTCGTTCACATTTTTGTTGAACGCAGTTGGTTTTTATCATCCTGTATTAAAACATTTCCTTTTATCAATAGTGCAATTTATAAACAATGTTTTGTGAGTAGAATAAAATTTCCAATGGTAAACTTAACTGCTTTTTCGACATTATTTTACCAGCTAACTAAAAATAGGAAAGCCTTGAACCCCTTCCACTAAATTTAGTTAGTATTAAGATACTTCTACAGGGAGTGCAGTGGAGCTGACGCTGAAATCATTAAGTATTTGGTTATATCATCGCTAGTGTCACTGAACTCTTCTGAACTCTACATGTCATGTGTGGTCTGGCGTCTCCTTACCAGCAACAGGTCCCAGGTTCAAACTAGTCAATTCCCTAAAAAACACGCTCAGAGCGTCGTTGCGCGGAAATGGTAGGGAGACACGATGTAGAACAAACAGACACCACGCAGAATGTTAGAGAGTTGCTTACCCAACAGTAAAAGTCTTCCAAGTGCTTACTAGACATACGAGGTAGAAGTCAAATTCGGATCACGGCATTCAGCAAATACCTTCTTCCTCACAGAAAGTCGTCCATCGTATAAGATCTATAGAGCCTTTTAGTCCATCAAAAGCAGTTGAACGACGTAAAGGCGAGGAATTTCTTTCCTAAGTCTTCCAGTCAATAAAGAGCCGTTTTGGATGATTCAGGCCTACTGTGTACATATTGATACTTGCTCATATCGTCCATCCAACGCCAGCGTATTGGAACTTCCTACGAACAAATTTTTAACTTTAGCAAAAACGGTTTTGATAAAGTTAAAAATTTTCTTTCGAGGTTTGGCACTTAATTTCGCCTCGATAAAAACTAAACATGCTTCTGTTCGGAGCGTCTCGTGTATGATGATCCTCATCCCGGTCACAGGACTGCAGTATCCTGATGCTGATCAATTGCGTCATGTTCCTACCAAGGTGAAACTATTGCAAACAATTTGCGTTAACATTCGGCGTCCTGTTGCTGTTTGCAAGGCTTGCAGCACTGAGCACCGCAGGTCCGCCTACACAGATGTTGTTGAAAGTGCTCGAAATTCAGATTTTTTTAAAAAACAGTATCTTTTTCGAAAGCTACCCAGCATACGTGAAGGTACACTTCGTAACACTACACCGGCATCTGCTGTAACACGTTGTGGATGACCAGATCTCCATTGTCTCACCATTCTATAAATATCAGTATACAGCATCTACATTACACTGAAGAGCCCAAGAAACTGGTATAGGCATTCGTACTCAAATACAGAGAGATGTAAACAGCCATAATATGGCGCTGCGGTCGGAAACGCCTGTATAAGGCAAAAAGTGTCTGGTGAAATTGTTAGATCGGTTGCTGCTGCTACAATGGTAGGGTATCAAGATTTAAGTGAGTTTGAACCTAGTGTTACAGTCTGCACACGAGCGATGGGACACATCATCTCCGAGGTAGCGATGAAGTGGGGATTTTCCCGTACGACCACTTCACGAGTGTACCGTAAATATCTGGAAGCCGGTAAAACATCAACTCTCCGACATCGCTGCTGCCGGAAAAAGATAATACAAGAACAGAACCAACGACGACAAGAGAATCGTTCAACGTGACAGAAGTTCAACCCTTCCACAGATTGCTGGAGATTTCATTGCTGGGCCATCAAGTGTTAATGTGTGAACCATTCAACGAAACATCAGCGATGTGGCCTTTCGGAGCCGAAGACCCACTCCTGCACCCTTGGCGCCTGCCCGAAACATAGCCTTACGCCTCCCTTGACTCTCCAACACCGACATTGGACTGTCGATGACTGCAAACATGTTGCCTGGTCGGACGGGTCCCGTTTGAAACTGTATCGAGCGGATGGACGTGTATGGGTATGGAAACAGCCTCATGAATCCATGGACACTGCATGTCAGCAGGGGACTGTTCAAGTTGGTGGAGGTTCTGTAATGGTGTGGGGCGCGTGCAGTTGGAGTGATATTGGACACCTGATACGTCTAGATACGACTCTGACACGTGACACGTACTTAAAAATCCTGTCTGATCACCTGGATCCATTCATGTCCATTGCGCATTCCGATGGACTTGGGCAATTCCATCAGGACACTGCGACACCCCACATGTCAAGAATTGCTACAGAGTGGCCCCAAGAACACTCTTCTGAGTTTAAACACTTCCGCTGACCACCAGACTCCCCGGACATGAACATTATTGAGCATATCTGGGGTGCCTTGCAACGTACTCTTACAGATTTATGGACAGTCCTGAAGGATTCATAGTGTCAGTTCCCTACAGCTCTACTTCAGATGGTTAGTCCATGCCACGTTGTGTTGCGGCAGTTATGCGCACTCGCGGGGGCCGTACACGATATTATGCAGGTGTACAAGTTTCTTTGGCTCTTCGATGTATGATTACGTCAAAAATTTGGTACGTGATAGTCTCCAGGCTGCGGACAATATGCAAATCACAGCTTTGATTCCCAGTAAATCAACAAGACGAGCCAATTCTCAGTATGTAGTTCCACGTCAGACAGTCCAACGTGTTACTCATTCTTAGTTTCCCATGTTTCCTAACAATATTGCAGTGGTGCATTAGCGCACTTTGAGAAATATGGAGTGGTCACCACATTCTTTAAAAAAAAAAAGAGGATTCTTTTATTTCACACAAGCGTTTGCCCCTTTTACCTAGTCCACCCTCCGTGTTTTTCTATTAAATTAAGGACAATGGATGGCTTCAAGGGATCACCAAGTCACAGGAAGGAAAACAGTCTGCTTAATACTCGTATTTCCCAATGTTACACTACTCATAATACATTTGTGAGGAAATGTTCGTTGCAAGTGAACGACGTAACTATGTAAGCCTCTGGTTCTGATCTAAACCAGGATTCTGATGATGGCTAACACCGTAACGCCGAAATATGGATTAATAAATGAAGGAATACTGGTTTCTAGTTACTCTGCATTACAATTCCTTCATCTGCGACCAATTCAGCGAATTGCAGACTACGAAAAAAAAGAAAAAAAACATATATCTGCTTCACTGTTTATAAATCTGTCAGAATATAAATTAGAATTTTTTTTGTGGTTGACTAATGACTGCCAGTGCTTGCTTCCCACACTAGATAAAAACATTCGGTGGAAAGTACGTAAAAATAATGTAATAAATCTAATAGTGTAATAAATACATATTGTGAAGAGAGTAATATAGTAAAAGTGACGAAATCTCAAATTTTCAGAACGATGTTCCCGAAGAAGTATATATATACCAGAGATTTAAGACATTCTGAATCTCTTTTCACTGCAGAAGACCATTTGACGCTATGAAATGACAGCACCCATTTCAAACTTGCAGACGGTACCTCAGTCTGATAGTAATACAAACAGACGAATATTACCAGATAGGTGTATTAGAGAATACTGAGATATTACTCAACACGTGGAATATTCTATGATTTTGTCAACTTCCCGCTCTAAAAAAATTTTTTCATTGCTGTAGTTAATTTAAATGAACAGTACTGAAGATCCAGTAACTATGAAAAGAAATTTTTGGCTACAGGTGTCCGGCAATTGGAACTGTAGACAGCCCTTCTTCTATCTTGGATTTATCAATAAAAGTGAGATCCTCCCTCTCGTTTTCTCCGGCGCTGCAGCGATAGAGTTCCTCAAGTATTATGCGCTAGTTACGCCAACAACACCTAAACCCGAGGAAACGAATAACGAGGATGAGCTCATTTAAAATCATACCTTGCACACCTGACAAACTGGGAGCACGTAGTCGGTATGTGGGAATACGGTCACGTGATCGCTCGTATTGCAGAAGCAATTGACGCTGCAGTAGTTATTGCGAAAATGCGGATATGAAGGTATCAAGAGGAGACGAAGAAGGTCTTCGAACTCGTCAAAAAACGGGAAGGCGTAAAGCGGCTAGTAGTGACCGAAAAGCCAGCGCCGAGAAACGGTTCATGTCATGTGCAGCAGCAGGCAGAAACCACAATCTGACAATGAGTACGACTCTTGTTTACCGATACCTTCATGCTGGTGGTTTCCACCATTGCGAGCCAGCAGGCGAACATGCCTTTACGTCTCGTCATCCAGAAGCGTACATAACGTTCTCACTCCAGTATCTCCCGGCGGGCAAAAATTTCTAGGACTTGATGGTACTGTACAACAAAAAAAGTTTTTTGTTCGAACTGGTATGGCTGTCTATCTCTACAGTGACCATATAATACATGCTTCGCACCAAATAGCATTGATGTCACAGCACAAAGCGCAAATATCAAGCCGAAACCTCATCCAGAATGGACAACAGTCGTTTTTTTAGCCGGTAAAATAGATTCATTTCATCCATTTCCACATAAAATCTCCTCTATAGGCGGGACAAAACGTTGGGGATTTTCAAGACAATCGATGCGACCATGGAATAACAGACTAAGAAATTTTAATTCTGGCGACATTCGATAGTGTAAAGTTCAAATGACCTAACAAAAATTTCGGATGACAGAGTTCAATTTAACATGAATTTGATTACTGAAGGTGGATGCAAGAAAAAGTCGGTAAGTTAAGACATAGTACCATACTTTTAGTAGTATAAGTACGTCTTTACAAACGGAAACATAAACTAAAAACTCGAACTCAACATAAAGTTTAGTCTTTAACAGTTTTACTATTTTTTATACATTTTAACGCTTGAAACGAATTTCCGATACTACACAACAAAACTTCAGTTTCATTTATTTTTTCATGCTGAACAAACTGAGTCATCAAAGTGGGCATTTTCTCCACAAGTCATCATAAAAACTAAGTTTAGTATTTTTTTTTATTGAACCACCTGACTTGCGGTGAAACAAACAATGCCCAGACTAACAGCGAATGATTTAGGACGATTGCGATACCAGCAAATATGGCATAGTTTTGAGCGAGGGCTGCAGTACGTTGTAAAGGGAGCAGAAATACGCTCCTTTTCGTCTTGTGACCTCTCGCCGTCTATTGGAAACCTCCGCTTGTTCTTATAGCAACGTTAAAGTCTCGACATGGCGTGGCAACTGTTGTATTGTGTCTCTTATTTATTGCAGCTCTTCCTGGATGTCTGTAGAGCTCTGGCGTCATAATGTCGCGACTACTTCTGTTGTCGCTCTTATCTGTTATTTTGGGAACTCTGTAACTGCTGCCGGTGGAAGTGAGAACGCTTTCTGCACTCGAGTAGGAACCTCTGACACCATATGTACGCTCAATTCCGTGCATGGATTTGTTATGGTTTGTACCGGCAAGCAGCTTATCCACAAAACCCGAGGCAATGAGTTCGGCTTTGATGCGTCAGATGCAAAGCTTCCTCAAAGCCGGAGATACTGTGAAGGGGTTTTGTCCACCATCTTTTCATGATATAACAACTAAACAATTTGGTGTTGCAATGATCTGCATATCTGTTGCAACTGCACCGACTTCAAGTGTTCGTAACAACTGGAAGTTGTGGACTGACTGTATCTTCCACAATATGTGCGAAGTTTTGGTCAAGCTGGCTGACACCTCTAGCGAACTTCCACTACCGAAAAAAATTTGCTTCCACTTGTGTGAACTAAGTTTTTATGTTCTCTGGCTAAAACGGCGGCAAACAAGGGGCCACTTGCGAAATCAAACTTGTGTCTGATGCTGATAGACGTGGATGAAATTTCGACAAGGGCGGCTTGTCTCTCACTGTTTCCTCTGTCATGCTGTCTTGTAACTGTGAGTAAATTCTCGTCTTGTGTTGTGATTTACACATATGCAACCTATGTCCACAAAACTGGTACAGTGTTCGTAAAATCATGGTCGCCCCTGTAACTATGTTTGTCTACCGCAGTTAAGTCACACGAAAGTATCTTTGCACAATGTTAAATTCCTTTAGTAATTACACCGGTTAATCTCATTTTGGGGCTTGCATAAAAGTAGGAGTTTTTTGATTGTTTCTTGGAGCTGTCAACAAATGTGGTATCAGATTTCCTCTAACAGCGACAATTCTTACATAATTATGTAATTCTGCTTCTTTTAAAATTAGCGAGAAACTATGTACAGTTGTCAATATCACAATAATCGATATATTCTGATGATATGTCCACACAAAAGCACTGCTACTGTTTTAGCTTTGTTTAAAAGTGTGCTTTTTGTAACTCTTACATTTACCTTTGCGTTTAAGTCAATCTACAAATGGCGAGCTCTTCAAGACGACTGTGTGTAAACAATCCCAACTGGTTTTCTTTCATCTATGGCTCGTTTGCTTTTGAAGGCAAGGGGGGGGGGGGGGGGCGGAGAACGTAACCTCGTTCGTGGCATTCGTGAATAAAGCTTACCTGTGTACCTTATTTTGGTGTCAAATTAGGTGTCCAATCCAATGTGAAACACTCGCGTCACATTGTTTGTGTCATACGTGTGTTACAGGAGTTAAGAAAATGGGTCCACGGGAGTCAGAAAGTCATTACCTTTTGCAATTCCTATGAAGTGGCGAGAGCAAACAAACCACATCGATGGTTGTCATTTTTGCATGGTGAAGGCTGAGGGTCATGACAAAGAGAGTAATAAAAGCACCATATATCCAAATCTGAAATCAGTCATTAGGCCGGTACCAAACGGACGCAACATTCCTGGACCTACCCCATCTTTAACTCTACAGTCATCATCATTATCGTCATCATCATCTGATTCTGCAGACGGCATTAGAATTTTGATGCCCACAGAAGAGCTGAAACCAAATATCTTTACGCAAGGCGAACTAAATGACTCAATAGGAGATCTGGATCTCTCAAAGGAGTTGTCACAGTTTTGGGTTCTCATTTAAAGGAGAAAAAACTGCTAACCCCTGGGATGGCATTTTCCTTGTACTTCACTTAAGATAGCCATCATCATTACCATAATAAAATTGAAGGAGTAGTATTAACAAATGGACTCACATGCAACAAAAAAGCATTGAGGTTTTTTAATCCATGGAACCTAAGGAAATATCAAGGACGTACTGGTACACATTACCAATAAGTATCGTCCGATACCAGTAGAGTATTCTGACGTTTTGAAGAAAAACTACAAAACCCTTGCGATGGTATTAACGGTAACGAAATATTCAAAGCACGAATGAGTTGCATTTGGTGATCTAAAGGTTTTAGGAATGCTTCTTGGACAACATCCAGGCTGCACAAAATATCCCTGGTTCTTCTGCCTGTGGGATAGTCGTGGACGTTATTTACATAAGATTGGAAAGGAATGGGCGGCTAGAACAAATCTGGATCCAGAAGACAAGAACGTCATACAAGCAAGTTCCCCGAAAAGAGAGAAAATCATTCTGCTATCTCTCCACAAAAAACTCGGGATCACGAATCAGAGGGACTGAATAAAAATGGTGAATGTTTTAAGTATATTTGTCAGGAAACCTCTTTCGTGACTGCTGCTAAACAGAAAGACAGAATCTTCGTGGGACCACATATAAGGAATCTAATGAAATACATACGATAAGAGGAGTTGATGACTTACGAGGAAAGAACGGCGTGGGTAGGATTAAAGAACGTGATTAACGATTTTTTTGCGAATGGAAAGCACCTAGACTACTAGAAATTTCTGTAAGATATACTGATAAGCAAAAAAATTATGACCACTGTCCCACCGTATCGTTGGAGGCCGCCTTGTGGCGTTGCGGGCACGCGACATAGTAACAAACGTACGTAAGAGGAGCTGACACGGACGGCGGATCAATCTTGTGAAGATATGGGCTGCTGATGGAGAAATCCATTGAGTTAAGAGACTCTGACAAAGAGCAGATTATTATTAGCCGAGACTATGAACGCGTACCTCGAAAAGGCGAAACTGGTTGAATATTCACGTGCTACTGTCGTGAGCTTCTACGCAAAGACGTAGGACAGGGACACCACCACTAGGCGCTGAATGATTGGACGTCCACAACTCTTCACAGAACGTTGGTTTCGGAGGCTTGGTTGCTCTGTAAAGTAGGGTAGATGGTCATCTGCGACAACTCTGCCGAAGGAGCACAATACTGGTGCACGCACAAGTATTTCGGGGAACACCGTTCATCGTACATTGTTGAACGTGGAGGTCCTCAACAGACATGTTGACCCAACGACATCGTCAGTTACGACTGCAGCGGGCAAGGGACTATCGGTATTCGACCGTCGGTCAACGGAAACGAGTCGTCTTTTCGGATGTATCATGTTTTTGCTACACTAGGTCGTTAGTCGCGTCCACAAAAAACGTAATCGATGTGAACGGCGGCTCGAAAAGTGCAGCATATCACGGACGCAGGCTGGTGAAAGTAGTATTGTGCTATGGGAGACTTTCTCCAGCGCTTGCATAGGACCTGTGGTGGTGATCGAAGACACGATGACAGCTGCGAAGCACCTGCATCACTTCGTGCCTGATGTCTACCCCGACTGCGATGTCATCTTTCAGCAGAATAAATGTCCATGTCTCGGATCCAGAATCTTGCTACAGTGGCTTGAGGAGCATTATAGTGAACTAACGTTGATGTCTTAGCGACGACATTCGTCTGATATAAATCCTATGGAAGCCATTTGTGTCGCTATCGGGCCCATAACCTCATACGCAAATCAGCGGCTCATTATTTACGCGAGTTACATGACCTGTGTTTAGACATCTAATGTCAAATACCTCCGCAAACCTACCAACAAATTGTCGGATCCCTGATACGCAGAATCAGTGATTTATTTCGTTCGAAAGATAGACAAACAAGCTATTAAGGGAGGTGGGACGTCAAACGGGTCGACTTGGAGCAGGAGAGTCACCACAGGACATTTTAATTTCTACTGTCTATACTTTTACAAATAAATTCATAAAACTTTGTCACCATGACCTGGAAGGATTGAGGACTCACACTCATCACAGTGGAAGTTCAAAAACTTAGCTAAATACCTTTTTTTACATGTGAAATTTCATCATTTCTTCACTTATTACTGGCTGCATTTGTTGCTATAGGTACACTTTTCTTCCTAAGTAAGAGATTCTTCGATGAATTATTCATAGCGTACAAACAGTAGTTACAGGTGTATGAAACTCTAGAATTTTACAAATCTATTAAAAAACTGTGGAAAAAATTGAGATAATTGACTATAAACCTTTAATTTTTTCTAAACATGAAGTTTAAAATGCAATAGTTCATTCATTTTTCATAAATTAAATAACTTCTAGAGTTTCGTACACCTGTAGCTATGGTTTGTATTCTGTGCAAAAGTCATCGAGGAATCTCTCTTACTTGGGAAGAAAAGTGTACCTATAGCAACAAATGCAGCCAGTAGTAAGTGAAAAAATGATGAAGTTTCACATGTAAAAAAATGTGTTTTGTTACTTTTTTAGCTTCCACTGCTATGAGTATGAATCCTGAATCCTTCCTGGTCATGCTGTTAAAGTTTTATGAATTTATTTGTAAAAGTATAAACAGTGGAAATTAAAATGTCCTGTGGTGCCTCTCTTGTTCCAAGTCGGCCCATTTGACGTCCTACCCCCCTTATGCAGGTGGTCATAATGGTTTGGCTTATAAAAATTTGGAAATTTGTGGTAAGGTCTTATGGGACAAAACTGCTGAGGTCATCAGTCCTAAAACTTACTCACTACTTAATCTAACTTAAACTAACTTACGCTAAGGACGACACACACACCCATCCGTTTTCATGTTTATGGTCACGTGAAGTTCAGAACTTTAATATCAATCCACCAAAACTGATCAATACAACTCTCCCAAAATTTTCAAGAAACTCTACTTTGAAGTTTTATCAGTAACATAAATTTACTAAAATTAAGGTGACTGTCTCGACGGGCTGCGTGGCTCACTCGGTAGCCTTGGAAAACGGCAAGTGTTGATCAGTGGAATACAACAACATTTAAATATAGAAATAATTAACTATGGTCATTAACACATGTACAATCATAATTTTTATGAAAAATATATGTCTTATTGTTTCCAATTACATATCCCACGCATTGCAAATATAAATTCTTAATATCGATATTTTATAGAAGATTGTTAATAAAGATTCTTTGACTTAAAGAGCATATTACAAATTTATTAAAAGTCCTTTATAAAATATCGATAATTAAGAATTAATATTTGCAATGAAAACTGGAATTTGCATGTGATACGTAATTACACACACGAAGATGTGCATTTTTCATAACAATGAAGATTAGATATGTGTTAATTAGCATACATTTGATGAATTTTATATTTAAATGATACTGGTATTTGTATTGAACGTGAAAAAGAGGAAAAAAGACATTCTCACGACTGAATCAGCGCCCCATTAATCACCAATCTCACAATTTTCCAACATTACTGAGTGAGTCACTCGGTCTGTGGCAGCAGTCACCTTAATTTTTGTAAATTAATATTCCTCGGAAATCTTCAAATTCGATTTTCTTGATATTTTTGAGAGTTGCATCAAATATCTTTGTATGATTGACATTTGAATTCTGAACTTCAAGTATCATAAATATAAAAATTTTGAAAAGTCTGATTGCGGTTGGTGTCCTTGTAAGACTAATTTCTATGACCGTAAGAATCACTTTAGTCTCTCGGCATTACAGAATCCCTGGACATTCTGTTCATCTAGAGCAGGGTTCCCCAAACTGTGTTCCACGAACACTGGTCTTCCGCAGGAAGAGAATAAGTGCTCCACAAAAAACTATTAATAAGACGGCATTTTTTCAATATTTCGACGATACTAATTATTTCTTAAGATTTTATTTTGATTACTGTGTTATTAGTTACGGTTTAAAACTGAAGTAATCACATAATAAAACAAGTATTTGTAATGTTTAAAAATTTAACTGACCGTCAACATAAACATATTGTTCTATCAAAGAACGAGGATCCTCCAAGTATTACGTCGGAAGAAAACGTAGGGAACTCCTGGTCTAGAGTTACATTCTCTTGAGTGAGTGATCGACTCATTGGCTAATGAAATCGATTTCTATCGGTGGAAACGGGCAAAATCGATGTCCACCGAGAAGTAAATAAGAGACAGATTAATCGCTCAAATAGTGAAGGCCGCCACCCTCATAAAATTTGTCTTGAAAAGTTAATTGTAAATTATTAGTGTGCTTTTAATCATTAAATTACTTCAAAAAATGCTTTTTGTGATCGTCACTTTTATAAGGTTTTCTTTATGGACAAAAATCTATTTCAAAGGACCCCACGAGGTCTATGGCATCATTTGTGGCTTCACTATGGAGGGGCATACGTTTAAGCACGTATTGCTCCGAGTTTTTTCATTTGTGTTGTACCAAACCGTGCTTCACGTACTAGTAACCTCTCATTTGTAATCACAAGGCTGAGCTTAATCTGTGCCAGTCCACGAAAAAAAAGTCGTTGATAGTACCGGCAATACATTCTCGGCCATCACACGTTGCGGCTCATCTAGGAACCCGTTACGTAACACACATGTTTATGTGCACTTTGTATCTGAAAATTGTGATTGATACCGTCTCTGAGCTATTGGTCATTTTAAGAGTACGATGTACAGGGTTATTACAAATGATTGAAGCGATTTCACAGCTCTACAATACCTTTATTATTTGAGATATTTTCACAATGCTTTGCACACACATACAAAAACTCAAAAAGTTTTTTTAGGCATTCACAAATGTTCGATATGTACCCCTTTAGTGATTCGGCAGACATCAAGCTGATAATCAAGTTCCTCCCACACTCGGCGCAGCATGTCCCCATCAATGAGTTCGAAAGCATCGTTGATGCAAGCTCGCAGTTCTGGCACATTGTGTCTGTTCACTTCACCATTAAGAAAACATGTTGCTTCATCACTGAAAACAAGTTTCGCACTGAACGCATCCTCTTCCATGAGCTGTTGCAACAGCGCCGAAAATTCAAAGCGTTTGACCTTGTCATCGGGTGTCAGGGCTTGTAGCAATTGTAAACGGTAAGGCTTCTGCTTTAGCCTTTTCCGTAAGATTTTCCAAACCGTCGGCTGTGGTACGTTTAGCTCCCTGCTTGCTTTATTCGTCGACTTCCGCGGGCTACGCGTGAAACTTGCCCGCACGCGTTCAACCGTTTCTTCGCTCACTGCAGGCCTATCCGTTGATTTCCCCTTACAGAGGCATCCAGAAGCTTTAAACTGAGCATACGATCGCCAAATGGAGTTAGCAGTTGGTGGATCTTTGTTGGACTTCGTCCTTAAGTGTCGTTGCACTGACTGACTGATGTGAGTGCATTACAAGCACGACATACGCTTTCTCGGCTCCTGTCGCCATTTTGTCTCACTGCGCTCTCGAGCGCTCTGGCGGCAGAAACCTGAAGTGCGGCTTCAGCCGAACAAAACTTTATGAGTTTTTCTACGTATCTGTAGTGTGTCGTGACCATATGTCAATGAATGGAGCTACAGTGAATTTATGAAATCGCTTCAATCATTTGTAATAGCCCTGTACATTGTATTAGTACAGGAAGGACAAATTAAAAAACAAGAAGAAAGAGATACAAAGAAACACACAGCGTGTGACATGGACGGTTAATATGCGGCGTAACAAATTATTTATTTTATGAAGAATTTGCACTACTCAGCAGTACGACTGATTCCTGATTTCCTGTCAGGAAGGTCGCAGTCCGTAGTACCTGACTGGAAGTCTAATAGTGACACGGAATTGATATTTAGGGCTCTTCAAGGACGTATTATAGATCTCTCATGTTCTTCATCTATACAGGGTGGTCAGAAACAGTCTGGAAAGCTTGTAAGAGTATTGCAGAGTATATTGTGCTGAGAAATAACTGCAAAGAAAAAATTCGATATGTTACACCGTTTCCGAGTTAATTAGCATTGAATTAAGAAAATCGGGCCGTTGCGCGAGAAAATTCGAGCAGCTCGCCACAGACGTCGTCACCGAAAGTGTTCTTCGTTTCGTTTCCTAAAACCGAACAAGAGAGCGGTACAGAAATTACACATGGGATGGCAGTAAGGATCGAACCGGAACCCAAGGACGAGCAGTCTTGCTCGCTAACGTCTACGCTCTGATAACATCTGACACTAATACACTCCTGGAAATTGAAATAAGAACACCGTGAATTCATTGTCCCAGGAAGGGGAAACTTTATTGACACATTCCTGGGGTCAGATACATCACATGATCACACTGACAGAACCACAGGCACATAGACACAGGCAACAGAGCATGCACAATGTCGGCACTAGTACAGTGTATATCCACCTTTCGCAGCAATGCAGGCTGCTATTCTCCCATGGAGACGATCGTAGAGATGCTGGATGTAGTCCTGTGGAACGGCTTGCCATGCCATTTCCACCTGGCGCCTCAGTTGGACCAGCGTTCGTGCTGGATGTGCAGACCGCGTGAGACGACGCTTCATCCAGTCCCAAACATGCTCAATGGGGGACAGATCCGGAGATCTTGCTGGCCAGGGTAGTTGACTTACACCTTCTAGAGCACGTTGGGTGGCACGGGATACATGCGGACGTGCATTGTCCTGTTGGAACAGCAAGTTCCCTTGCCGGTCTAGGAATGGTAGAACGATGGGTTCGATGACGGTTTGGATGTACCGTGCACTATTCAGTGTCCCCTCGACGATCACCAGTGGTGTACGGCCAGTGTAGGAGATCGCTCCCCACACCATGATGCCGGGTGTTGGCCCTGTGTGCCTCGGTCGTATGCAGTCCTGATTGTGGCGCTCACCTGCACGGCGCCAAACATGCATACGACCATCATTGGCACCAAGGCAGAAGCGACTCTCATCGCTGAAGACGACACGTCTCCATTCGTCCCTCCATTCACGCCTGTCGCGACACCACTGGAGGCGGGCTGCACGATGTTGGGGCGTGAGCGGAAGACGGCCTAACGGTGTGCGGGACCGTAGCCCAGCTTCATGGAGACGGTTGCGAATGGTCCTCGCCGATACCCCAGGAGCAACAGTGTCCCTAATTTGCTGGGAAGTGGCGGTGCGGTCCCCTACGGCACTGCGTAGGATCCTACGGTCTTGGCGTGCATCCGTGCGTCGCTGCGGTCCGGTCCCAGGTCGACGGGCACGTGCACCTTCCGCCGACCACTGGCGACAACATCGATGTACTGTGGAGACCTCACGCCCCACGTGTTGAGCAATTCGGCGGTACGTCCACCCGGCCTCCCGCATGCCCACTATACGCCCTCGCTCAAAGTCCGTCAACTGCACATACGGTTCACGTCCACGCTGTCGCGGCATGCTACCAGTGTTAAAGACTGCGATGGAGCTCCGTATGCCACGGCAAACTGGCTGACACTGACGGCGGCGGTGCACAAATGCTGCGCAGCTAGCGCCATTCGACGGCCAACACCGCGGTTCCTGGTGTGTCCGCTGTGCCGTGCGTGTGATCATTGCTTGTACAGCCCTCTCGCAGTGTCCGGAGCAAGTATGGTGGGTCTGACACACCGGTGTCAATGTGTTCTTTTTTCCATTTCCAGGAGTGTAAATTGTATCTGGCGGACCGCTTGAATTTGGCGGGTGCAACAGCCTGATTGGCTCACTTCAGTGCTAATTATACGGAAACTGCGCAACTTATCTATTTTTTTTATTACCAATTATTTCTCAGAACAGCCGACCCTGCAACACCTTTACAAGCTTTCCAAACTGTTTCTGACCACCCTATTTCGGAGACAAGTAGCCGTCTTACATTGCTTACAGATGAGTCTGTCGTTTAGAGTTTAGAACCATCGTAAAAAGATAAAGAGAATGGCAAAATTATGTAGATAAGATATTTGCATGCTACGGAAAGTGGCAGTTTACCATGAACAATAAAAAGGTCGTGTTCTCCACGTAAGTACTACAAAAAATTGCGTTAAATTTCGATTACCCGGTAAATGACACAAATTTAAAGGTTATAGATTCAACTAAATACCTAGGGATTGTAATTACAAAGAACTTCAGTTGGAACCATCTCATAGAAATTGTGGGAAGGGTGAACCAAAGACTGAGTTTTTTTTTGGCAGAACACTTAGAAGATGAAAGAAGCCTTCTAAAGGGACCGCCTACAACATTTCCTCTTCTCGAATATTGGCCCGCGATATGGGATATTTACGAGGTGGGATTGAAGGCGACTCCTTGTGCATTACCGCGAAACGCGGAAGAGAGTGTCACTGATATGATAACCGAGTAGGGGTGACAATCATTGCCGGCCGATGTGGCCGTGCAGTTCTAGGCGCTTCAGTCTGGAACCGCGTGACCGCTGCGATCGCAGGTTCGAATCCTGCCTCGGGCATGGATGTGTGTGATGTCCTTAAGTTAGTTAGGTTTAAGTAGTTCTAAGTTCTAGGGGACAGATGACCACAGATGTTAAGTCCCATAGTGCTCAGAGCCATTTGAACCATTTGACAATCATTGAAAGAATGACGTTTGCGAAATTTCAGGCTCTAACTTTCTACATTCCCATGTACATCTACGTGATTACACTGCTATTCACAGTTATGTGCCAGGCAGAGGATTCAAGCTATTTCTCTATCGTTCCACTCTCGAACATCGTGCGGGAAAAACGAACACTTAAGGCTTTCCGCGCGACCTCTTATTTATTTCATTACGATGATCATTTCTTCCTATGTAGGTTGGTGCCAACAAAATGTGTTCATACTCTGAGGAGGAAGTTGGTGGACATTTCACGGGAAGATCTTGCCGCAACGAAAAACACCTTTGTTTTATTGATTGTCACTTCAATTCGCATCGTACGAAAAGACTTATTTGTTTATTTTGTCCACGTGCTATTCAAGAGTGGACAATCGAAAATAGTCTGACAGTGGTTCTATCAGATCTTTGTCAAGTTGTGATTTACAGAGTAATAACGTAATTGTAGATGTAAATGTGAGAAAGTTACTTGTTCAAATAAATGGTTCAAATGGCTCTGAGGACTTAACATCCGAGGTCGTCAGTCCCCTAGAACTTAGAACTACTTAAACCTAACCAACCTAAGGACATCACACACATCTATGCCTGAGGCAGGATTCGAACCTGCGACTGTATCGGTCTCGCGGTTCCAGACTGAAGCGGCTAGAACCGCTCGGCCACCCCGGCTCGCAGTTACTTGTTAAATGCGATGATTCTTGTGTGTTTCTTCAGTTAACCAGTCTTCTGAAAAAGATGTGATGTTGGTCTTGAAATAGCTGTAAAATTTGTCAGAATCGTAACGCAAAAGTCACAATGATAGGTTTTTAAGTAGCACATGTTGAACAGGTGGACTAGTAATTCAATCGAGGAACTGCATAAATAGAAATCATGTACAAGATGATGTTCTGCAAACGGAGTATTAAGTTTACGTGAGTCACAGCGGACCACAAAGGTGGACTCATTGCCTGCGTCAGCATGTGGTCAACAGCCGTGCCCCTGCGGCGCCGCCTTCGCCACCTGCCGTATTTACTGCCGGAAGTTCTTATAAAGCACACAATTAACGTACAATAAAATTTCCTAGGACACGTGCCTGAGGTTCGTATTAACCTGTGAAGTCAGCGGTGATGTTGTGCCAGCTACGCCAAATCCGAGTTCAGAAAAGGCGTCAGCGTCTACCGACGCCGGAAGAAAACAGAATATCGTGGCGAGAAAAATGCAGCCACTGGGAAACAGCGTTCATAACTCGCAAACGCCAGTGCTTCCAAAGGACGCATCACCTTGCACTTTGATCTGCCTGCACGTGGTCGTACTTGTTTCTTACTTGGACAGTGAATCACCGGCTGCTCTGTTGCACAAGATTGAAGCAACGCCCGGAGCGATTATTGGAAATCTTTTAATCAACAAAATGATTAACACTACTCAACGTGGAGTTTGGACTACACTGCTATAGCTAAACTATCACTTTGAACCATGAATAACCAGTTTTTTATGTTTTACCTAGTATTAGTCACGTCTCAAGATGTGAAGCCGCTATTTTTACTCAAATATCAGCAGAAGTGGCATAAAGTAATGCTTATTTATGTGTATATAAACTAAATTGTTTGTCACGATTGTAAGCTGAAATGTTTGTCAGTACCTAACTGTACTAACGAGGGAAAAAATAAGCAAAATAAAATCAGTGAGCATTCTAAGCTGAAGATGCGTAACATCGAGGGAACCCGAAGAACTACGACGTTGTGGTTGTGTGATCATGGAGTTGGCCTACAAAGGGGGAAATCCGTCTTCAAATATCCCATATGCTTTTTTTAAAGCTAAATTATGAACTTCCAGTCCGGCGGTCACTGACGTGTCTGTTCTCCTTCTGTAGTCTTTTCATCTGTCACACTATACACTGCTTATAGAATATGAGTCGTGTGGTAAGAATATTTTACCGTCACAAGCAAATGTGAAGAATAGTGAGAGCAGGCGAGAGGCCGTTTAGACCTCTCATAGAAATGAAAACAACAACTAAACGGGGGTGAACTATGTTACAACAAAAGAATTAAGGAGTCAAAACTTTCAAAACGGAACTCAAGAGTCGTAACGTGTGGTACTTGTGTAGAACAAATAGGAGATAAGTACGTCTGGAGGTCCCTCCCTTACAAACGGACGTTACGTCACGGCACAGACACAAATTTCACTACAACGAAGAGACACGTCAATGACCGATCCGACAGATATTAATTTGTTGAAAAAAATGGGGCACGAGGAAAATTTGAACACGCCTCTCCCCATTTGCAGTCCAACACCGTCACCACCTAACCATAACGCTGTGGCTATTGAAATTCGCTCGATGTTGCACATCTTGTGCATGGACCGTTCACTGATTCTATTTTGCTTCTTTTTTCACAGTTCTGTAACTCATTTCCTGTTTGCATGCTTGATCAGTGTTCAGTTTTTGACGGGCTGTCCACTGAGGGGGTTCCGATGGGGAGTTTCGCTTGTAAGTGAAAGCGTGTACCTTCTGAAGATCATAGTTCTGTAAGTGTCCACAGCTCGTGGTCCACCGGCTCGGTAGCTCAGCGTGTTCAGCTGGGAGACTGGCCATCCTGAAGTTTTCATTGTCGGATTGTGAGACGTGTCAAGCGACATCCGTACAAAACTGCTAACGAAAAATGACAAAGAGAAAGACAGGGACAAAAAGCGGCCTAGTGATTAACGGGGCCGCCTCTAGATTGCAGGGTCCTGGCTTCGATTCCCGACCGAATCGAGAGTCTTGTTCGTTCGAGCACTGGGTGTCTGTGTTGACCTAACCGTTTCAGCTCGTTATATTCGACACAACAGTCGCTTACGTGGCCGTCAACTAGAAAGACTTGCAACAGGTGATCGTAAAACCCCAGAATCCTGGGCAGTAATGCCGTACGATTATTTCATTTATGTAAGTGTGGTAACTGAGAATCGATATTCACATAGCAACAGTTCACTTTTAAGGTGGATATGATGATGATATTTTTTGATAGTTATTAATTTGAATCCGTATAATGCAATTCATTTTGACACACGTAATTGCTGAAGAATCTTGTTGGAACTTGTGATGAGCGTTAACGCTGGGTAGTGCCGCTGTGTTTGTTTGGTGATAAGAAAAATGGACGAATAACAACGGGAAGTTCATGTTGAGAATGATGGCAGGCGGGAATCCAGCATGAGTAATATATGTAGTAAGTGACAGGAAACTGCGCAAGAGATGTGAAAATGTGCAGGGAACAGATACCAGCTCAATGGCCTGCAGTCGACGCTGCTCTTCTGGCTAAAAGTAAGAAGTACACTATCTGATCAAAAGTATCTGGAGACCTATAACTGGACACTACTATGGTGTCGGTCCACCCTTCAACTTTATAACAGCACCAGCTCTGCTGGGGACACTTTCAGTGAGATGCCTGAACGTCTGTGGAGGAATGCCAGCCTGTTCTTTCTCAGGAACCGAAACCAGAGAAGGGAGTAGCGTTGGACTGGAGTAGAGGGACACTGCCGGTACTAGCCAGCAATCTGTTGACAGCAGCATCAGCGTTCCTGAAATTTTGTCATCATCGCTTTTGGTCACCTGCACCAAGCCCAAGAGATAGTCACTCCAGGAATTCCGACATCATCACATCCCAAAGGCCATGGCATCATCATTCCCGAAATTCTGACATCTCTGTGTCACTGTCCCATGCAGCTCACCCCCTACCCTGTGTCTGCCTGCCCCTCGAGCCCCCACGTTCCACGCCCACTGGAGTCCTGTGCCATCATAACTAATTTGCATGTGGTGCTGCTGCCCTTATACTTTAGAGAAGAAGTGAGATGGTGAAGCCTTCAATTTTGACATAATGATAAGAACTTAACACATACGCTATTTGTAAATTATTTTACTGTTGATGAGCAACTTTAATTTTTATTGTACCACTGTATGTTGCAGAGTACATCGTAAAAACTCGGGCACTACAATATGCTATTTCTTGCCAAGCCAAGGCCTTGACAATACTCATAAGCCTCTCCATGTGCAGGAATTACAGCAATTGTGGCAGTACAGGATGTAGACACTTGGCGACATGTGCATGTTTCGGTTGCTCCCAGAAGTGTGCTCATATGGTTGAGGAGGTTAACGTGGCCACTCATGTAAAAGGGGAAGTACAGATCCGAGTCCCAGTCTGGTACAAATTTTCATGTTACCAATATATTATGCAGCTGGAGTCTTATCGTATTCCAACTGAGTCACTATTGTGTTTGATTTTTGTAATTCGATTCTGTGTGCGCTTTCATTTCTGCATTGTCTGTACATATGTCTAGGTCTTGCGTGACCACTGCTCGTCATGGAATTAATTTGCATGTGGTGCTTTTTAACTCACTTTTGCAAAGACTTTATTTGTTATAAGCATAAATGTGCTCAGAAGTATCCAAACGATATGCACCACACATATATTACATGTGTGTCACATGTGCCTCACAGTTGCAACACGTTGGTGTAACAGTGGCACCTCACATGCAATACATAAGTGTAACGCTACATTAATGTCCGTAATTAATGTAGTGATCATCATTTGCTGCCTGTACTTTATGTTGAGTTTAGTGCACTCACAAGCATCTGAACGACCTGTGCTGTTGCTCTCCAAATATTAACGTAACACACTTGGACATTAGAGTGGTGTATCATGTATTCTGCAATGTGCTCAAAAAATATTCATTATTTTCCTCCAATCATAACTCTACTGCTCTCGACCATTCCGATTTTCATTCTAGGCCTTTGCTCTGTAGTGAGAAGAACAACATTTGGGTATTTGTTAACAAATTTATTTTACGATAATGATCGAAGCCGAATAAATGAATTAAAATTTGTGCCACAGCCGGGACTTGAACCTGGTCTCCTTGCTTACTAGGCAAGATTATAATTAAATTTTTCTCTAGACACTTATGTTTCGAGGGAAATTTAATTATAAGACCTATACAATCACCTGAGGTACAGGACTTCCCCATTACGTCTAAGGCTGGGGTGCTATTCCAGTGCTGGAGAGCCCTGGTAATAGTGACGATTTAGGGGGAAAATAAGCTTAAGATATGAAGTTAGTATTGGGGACAGTATTGGGCTTAAACAGACAGTGCAGCAATCTTAGATGTAGTGCTGCCCTGGTGTAAGGTTAGTATTCCTGCATAGCAAGCACTGAGACCCACGTTCAAGTCCTAGCCGTGACACAAATTTAAATTCATTTATTCAGCTTCGATCGTTATTTTAGATAAGGTTAGATTTAAATATCTCGAGAAAAATTTAATTATAAGATCTATATGAACACCTTATCCGCCAGGGCAGCCGAGAGCCCTAATGCACAGCTTCCTGGACTCGGTTAGGCGCGCCGGCCCCGGATCGAATCCTCCCGCCAGATTAACGACGAGGGCTGGTATGCTGGCCAGCCTGGATGTGGTTTTGAGGCGGTTTTCCACATCCTGCTAGGGGAATACCGGGCTGGTCCCCACATTCTGCCTCAGTTACACGACTCATCGTCATTTGAAAACGTTCGCACTATTTCATGGCTTACACTAGACGCAGACTGCTGTGGTACACCACTTACGGCCTGGGGGGCTCGGGGTGGTGGCAGGAAGGACATCCGGCCCCCCTCTGCAACTAACACTGACAAATCCGAAATAGCAGGGCCGACCCCGCAATGAAGTGGCACAAAGGCCCAAAAAACGAAAGAAAGAAATCTTTATGATCGCCTTAGGTACAGGATTTCCCCATTAAGTCCAACAGAGGAGTGCTATTCCAGTGCCAGAGAGTCCTGGCTATAGTGAAGATTTAACAGCAAAATAAACTGAAGATATGAATTGAAGTTCGTTTTCCAGAGGACATTGGGCTTTGGTAGTCCACGCAGCAGTAGTGTAATGGCCTAGTAAGCAAGACAAGCTGGTTTCAAGTCCCTGCCGAGGCACAAATTTTAATTCGTTTATTCAGCTTCCATCATTATTGTACATAAAGGTGAGTCTTAAAATTCTCCATGTAAATTTAATTATAAAATTTATTTTAATAATATTCCAGTTATGCTTTGAGGTCTCTAGGCCACAGTCAGAAAACCATTAGCAGCAGACTTTAAGAATGGTGATAAGTGTTAACGTAAGACACTTCGACTTACAGTTTGTAGGCAAATTCTGCTGAATGATAGTAAATATTAACGTAAGATATTTTGTCGTAATAGAGTGTGTAGAATATAATAATAAATTCTGCAAAATGACAGAAAAGAAATGTTCGTCCTCTAGACGAAATGGTTCAAATGGCTCTGAACACTATGGGACTTAACTTCTGAGGTCATCAGTCCCCTAGAACTTAAACTACTTAAACCTAACTAACCTAAGGACATCACACACATCCATGCCCGAGGCAGGATTCGAACCTCCGACCGTAGCGGTCGCGCAGTTCCAGACTGAAGCGCCTAGAACCTCTCGGCCACCGCGGCCGGCGTCACACTTGTTTCTTCCTTGAACAGTGAATCACCGGTTGTGCTGTTGCACATGATTAAAGCAACGCCGGGAGCGATCATTGAAAATCTTTTAATCAACAAAATGATTAATTCTAGTTAACGTGGAATTTGTATTACACTGCTATAGCTAATGCTATTACTTTGAACCATGAATAACCAGTTTTTGTTTTGTTTTACCTAGTAGTAATCACGTCTCAAGATGTTAAGTCGCTATTTTTACTTAAATATCAGCAAAAGTTGCATAAAGTAATGCTTATTTATGTGTTCATAAACTATTTATCGATTAAGCAGGAACAAGCTTGAACTAAATATTTTTGCTAGTCTCACCCTGTTCTGAGGAACATACATTTAAACTCCTATCTAGTTGGTGACTGTGAGTTGACTAAGTACTTTAGCAAGCCCCAACTAGTTAGGACTTGTAGAGGTGGTAAAGTACGAAATTACGTACATAGGTTAGGCAGTACCGATGGCATAAAATTGTTTTTGGGTACCAGTCGTAATTGGACGGTATCGTGGAAACCATGTTCCTCCTGCTTCAATACAACACTTCTGTGTCATATTTATTGGAGCCAGTGTGTTTTATTAAAGCTGTATACAGACAGGACATAGTGGATAACAATCTAGATTGGCTGGATGGTTGACCTGTAAACCACCAGACTAACTGCAGAGCGTTGTTAAACACCACACAACAAATGTTAACTGACACCACATGAAAACCCCATGTAAACACCGTTTGTTGGTGCTTAAAACACTTGTAGTTTCTAGTGCAAGGTCAAACGTGTGCCTACCGACGAGTTTACTCGTTTCTGGGTTTAGACACTGGACTCGCATTCGGGAGGACGACGGTTCAATCCCGCGTCCGGCCAACCTGATTTAGGTTTTCCGTGATTTCCCTAAATCACTCCAGGCAAATGCCGGGATGGTTCCTCTTAAAGGGCACGGCCGACTTCCTTCCCCATCCTTCCCTAATCCGATGAGACCGATGACCTCGCTGTCTGGTCTCCTTCCCCAACCAAACCAACTCGTTTCTGGGCTTGTGACTTGATATATAATTTATTATATATATTTAAGGTACAGCTGGAGGTCATCCACGTCAAGCAGTCAGTCCCAACTGTCTTATCATAAAGTATACCACTAGGTATATTTTTATCTACAAGATATCACGTAGGCAACTTTATAGACTAACAAAGGAACGCCAGAATTTACCTTAGCCTACGCACACTATAATGTATGGTGGTGTAATGCAGTTTTGTTGTAACAAAATGATTTATTGAGCAATCAGTAACACAGAATGAGATTTTCACTCTGCAGCGGAGTGTGCGCTGATATGAAACTTCCTGGCAGATTAAAACTGTGTGCCCGACCGAGACTCGAACTCGGGACCTTTGCCTTTCGCGGGCAAGTGGTAGAGCACTTGCCCGCGAAAGGCAAAGGTCCCGAGTTCGAGTCTCGGTCGGGCACACAGTTTTAATCTGCCAGGAAGTTTCAATCAGTAACACAGTCACCAACGTAAGTATTATGAAGAAATGCTACGATGCTTCACTCTGCAGAAACGGTCTCAGCTGTATCATTGTCTTACCCCTTTCCTACAGTCTGGAGAGTTTTTCTTAAGATTTCAGAACATTTACTGTGTTCGATGTCTCCAGACAGTTGTGTTTTTAAATCATCACGTTACATATTAGCGTTAAGCGCTCTTACAGAGATCTCTGGTAAAAACATGCCTTCCTTTGCTGAGCTGGTAATTTTGAAGTAAGTTACTGAACTTAAAAGTTGACGTGTTCATCTTCATGGAGTTTCTGCTGTTGTTACTTACAAAAAAATGCCCAAATTCAGCCTCCACATAGCTTTCCTTTATTTCAATATGGCCGGTTTCGCGCCAGCCGCCAGTCATCAAATCATCTGTTACACTAAGAGAGTAAAATGTCGAATATGGAACTCAGAGTTCAATAGCTATGACTGACAATATGGAACTGAAAGTTCAATGTCTGGCTGTGACCGTGAACCTCCAGTTCGTTATTCGACAGGTTACTCTGTAACTGTAAGAAATGATCCGAAGATGGGGAGCTGGACCGAAGCCGGTCATATCAAAATAAAGGAAAGCAATCTGGAGACTGAATTTGGAAACATTTTTTTTATAAGTTACAAACGATATGTGATATTATTTGTACCGCATCCCCGACGACCATGCCGTCTATTCACTACATTGCATGAAATAGGTCGCTCGTAATATTACCGAAAGAGTAAAGAAACGTATACCAAGTACCCTCCCGTCCAGTTACACGACTACCAAATTGTAGTGTGACAGATGTTTAGTACGAGTACAAATACACTTGTTAAGGTCTTCTTTGCTCAACGCTACCGTCACGTCAGCTGAACGCAAGAGAGCTACATAGACTTACAAACATCGAAGAAATAACAGCGCTCATGCGTTTTTTTTTTAATGTTTTGTGACATTGATGTGTGAGGTTTTCGATGTGTGTGTGCTGATGTATTATTTATAAGGACCAGTGAACATCATATCTCTGTTGACATTAAGTAAAATACAAGGTGTACAACTTTGCTTCCGCCGTTTTTTCCACAACATTTGAGGCTTTTATGAAACAAATTGGTTACACATGTACCATTCAAAGTATTTTCTATCGCTGTCCACTGCTTTCTCCCATCTTTTGGGCAGTGTATGAATCCCGCGTCGAAGAAATTGTTCATTTTGCCCGCATCTCGTGCTCGTGCGGTAGCGTTCTCGCTTCCCACGCCCGGGTTCCCGGGTTCGATTCCCGGCGGGGTCAGGGATTTTCTCTGCCTCGTGATGGCTGGGTGTTGTGTGATGTCCTTAGGTTAGTTAGGTTCTAAGTTCTAGGGGACTGATGACCTCAGATGTTGAGTCCCATAGTGCTCAGAGCCATTTGAACCATTTGTTCATTTTTTTGAAGCGATTCACGAATCGATCCAATTTGTAACTTCTTTATGAGATCGGAAGTGTTGGTCAGCCAGGCCACGCGCGATTCATCTAAACAGGTGATAGTCAGAGGGAGTAATGTCTTCGTCGCATCTACACCACGCTTTAATGCTATCATCAGCTCTTGCATCTGAAATCGGGACTCGTCTGACCAGACTACGGTTTTCCAGTCGTCTAGGGCCCACGAGAGGCGCTGCCGGCGATGCAGTGCTGTTGGTCGAGGCACTCACGTCGTCGTCTGCTGTCATAGCCCGTTAAAGCCGAAGTTCGCCGCACTCTCCTAAAGGATACACTCACCGTACCCCCTCATTGATTTCTGTGGTTATGCCACGCAATGATGCTTGTCTGTTAACACTAACAACTCTACGCAAACGCCGCTGCTTTCCGTCGTTAAGCGAAGGCAGTCGGTCACTGCGTTAGCCGTGCTTAGAGGTAATGCCTGAAATTTGGTATCCTCGGCACAAAGTTGACACCATGGATCTCGGAATATTGAATTTCCTAACCAATTCTGAAATGGAATGTCCCATATGTCTGGTTCCAGCTACCATTCCGCGTTCAAAATCTGTTAAGACCCGTCGTGCGGCCATAATCACGACGGAAACCATTTCACATGAACCACTCGAGTACAAATGACGGCTCCGCCATTGCACTGTCCTTTTATACCTTGTGTACCCAACATAGCGCCATCTACATATGAGCATATCATTATCCCATGATTTTCGTCACGTTAGTGTATTCCCTTCTGCCTGTTTCATTTGCTGTATTTTTATATTTGCTCATTTCGTCAATTACATTCAGTATCTCTTGTATTTTTCAAGGTTTTCTACTGGATCTTGCAATACACTGCGGCGGTGCGGGTTACAAAAGTTTTTGCTCGCACGTCGTACTGCTCCCTGCAAAAAGTTCCACCTACCTCAGTACGGCGGCAGAACACCAGTCCGTTTCTCTGCAGACGTGTGTACTGCGCTGACGACGTAAAAGCAGCGTTGAAGGAAACACCGTTAATACCTGCGTTACAAAGTCCGTGTAAACTCTGGTAGCAAGCTATCCTGTAAATTCTTATAATACTTTTCGGGCGGAAAGTCGTTGCTTCTTTCCTTCAGCAAAATTCTAATACAAGTCTTTGTATTTCCTTTAGCTCAAATGCAAAAAACCTGCCGTCAAGCCCGCATGTACTTAACTAACAAAACTACAGTTCTCAGTTCACAGTTCATCAGACCACACGCAAAGCAGCCAGAAATGTACTCCAACCCGAATTATTACGCGATTTCATAGTCAATACTCCGCTACTATATCTGAGTTTCACATTCAGTCCTTTTCAGTGGATTTCTATTCAAGAAATTGCTCGCCAAATATTCCATATACGGATACGAAACATGCCAGGCCGAAACTTCACACACGTTTATCTTTCAAACAAAACAATTCTAGAACTTATAAACTTCACAAAACTGTCCGTAAATGTAACTGTTTCTACGGCAACACAATCTGGACGCGAAGTACCAATAACTTCTTCAAAATGACTGGCTCTGAGCACTATGGGACTCAACTTCTGAGGTCATTAGTCCCCTAGAACTTAGAACTAGTTAAACCTAACTAACCTAAGGACATCACACACATTCATGCCCGAGGCAGGATTCGAACCTGCGACCGTAGCGGTCTCGTGGTTCCAGACTGCAGCGCCTAGAACCGCACGGCCACTTCGGTCGGCTAACTTCTTCATTTTGCACATTATGCAGACGGACAAGTTCGACATGACCTGCACATTCAGTAGCTACCAGGCGACTCCTGGATGCTACTTCTACCACAGCATATCTAACTAGCAGTTCGCGGGAACTGCTTAACTCTGATAGGCCGATTATTTTGGCTGGTCTATCAGAAGAATTGTTCGAGATCATTCTCGCGCCAAAACTGGTCTGCGCCAATCATATTTCACACATGCATTTACGTGATTCCAACATGCAACTACTGATATAATATTTAATAAAACCAAACGAAAAGAAAATTAATCTTGGAGTAAATTTAGAATATGATTTTACTTTCAACTGTTATTCTGGCTGCCTCCTTACAACAGCAAGTAGACTTAGACATACGTCATCAGGAAAGTGAGCACAAACATCTTTCCCACGCTATGATTATGTAATGTATTACATAAATTTAATCTTGAAATTTACGTATGTCCCACATACACACTCTCACTCACTCTCATTTACTCCCACAACAATATTAGACACAATTAATAATTTTGTCTGATTTTTATATTACGAAAATGTAAAGTAGTTAAAGTTTTTAAATGAAATCTTAATTAAATAATTCTGCCCATTGAGAGTTCTGGTTATGTTTTCAAATGATAACAAAAGGTAAAATATTATAGTTCCTAACTGAATTTAAATACCTAAGTGTTGGTATTTTGCTTGGTAAGTAATTTTGTTTACCTCCAAAACTATGATAGACACAACATTGAAATTTTTATAAAATCTTCTCCTGAATAACAAAAACTAGTGTACCGCTTTTGGAAATGATTGAATAATATTTAATATAGTTCATTTAGATTCATAGGTGGAATGAATATAAGTTCCTGATAAGTGACACGCTGGCGCGTTCACACGCTGCAGTTGCAACAGTTCCACATGACTCATTGCTAGGACACAGCTTGCTGTCTCCTTCACAGCCTCCGGCTCCAGTATTGAGGGCTGTACTACAACGTAGCTTACTGCAATAATTGTTATCGCGCATTTAACTTGCGATGTCACAACACGCTTCTATTCATTAGTCTCAGTAAAACTTTGGCCGCAAGTGATATTTGACGTCTACGTTCCCCACATTTTCTCGTCTGGTTTTTCTTTCCGAGGAGTCCTAGATCGGTTATAAGAAATTGGCACCGCACTCTCCCTTTCTGTATATTTTCCTGCATGTTTTCAGTACCTCTTCCTCTCCTTTCCTATCCAAGGCTTTTAATATTTCTGATGACAGCTCAACAGTTCCTGTAGACTTTCCGATGTAATACAAACAACAAAAGAAAAATAAACACTGACATAATTGACTACAAGAAAGAGAATGAGTGACAGTGTTGACGAATAGTGCTGAGCTATGTGCTTACAAAGTGTTAGAGTTTGCATCGATTTTGCGTAAATTTAACGGCAAACGGTACCTAATGTCCAAGTGAAGGAAATTAGGCTGTTTGGTACAAAGGTGAAGAAACGAAGCAGGAGGAAGGAGGAATTTAATGTCCCGTCGACAACGAGGTCATTAGAGACGGGGCACAAACTCGAACTAGGGAAGGACGGAGAAGGAAAGCGTCCGTTCGCTTACGAAGGAACCATCCCGACATTTGCCTGAAGCGATTTAGGGAAACCACGGAAAACCTAAATCAGGATGGCCGGAGGCGAATTTGAACAGTCGTTCTGCCGAATGCGAGACCAGTGTGCTAACCACTACACTACCACGCCGGATGTGAAGAAACAAAGTGCTCGCAGACGTGAGACACCATGAATGTCTCACATCGTCATTAAATTTCTTTGTAGCATAACGTGAGATCTTAATGTATTTTGAATCATCACATGATGTTTATGGTGGTTCTAGATTCTTTGCTTCACGGTACACTCCAAGACATTAATATCTTTAAAACGGTATGGGCTTGTAATCCGAAGCCTAATTCGTTAAGAGAGAAAAGTTGCGAAAACAGTTAAACAATGAGTTTACTTGTGTAATGTTATCATTTGTTTATTCTTTTAACAAATTTGAGGCAGCCCCGTCTGTCTGTACGCCTGCTCGTCATGCCGGGAACGCTGGTATCTTTTCCCGGAAGGAGTGTCAATGGTTGTATTCTTCCGCCCTGGCCTTGTACAGTTTCCGTAGTGCGTGGGTGCCTCGTGTGCAAATCATTCGTGCGTCACCGGATACAGCGACAACCGCTCAGCGATGCCTTCTATAGTCCTTGCATCCTCTCTGTTGAGACATACGACAAATAGTGACTATTCCAGCCTTTTGTCCTATGTGTCTATGTTTCGTAATCCTGAAACGTTAGCCCATTTCAAAGCACGAATGAATTTTCAGTAGTGAAATAAATATATACTTATCTACAGATTTTTTTGTGTGATGAACACAGCATGTTGTTCTCAATGGAGAGACGTCTACAGACGTTAAAGTAACCTCTGGCGTGCCACAGGGGAGTGTTATGGGACCATTGCTTTTCACAATATATATAAATGACCTAGTAGATAGTGATGGAAGTTCCATGCAGCTTTTCGCGGATGATGCTGTAGTATATAGAGAAGTTGCAGCATTGGCAAATTGCAGCGAAATTCAGGAAGATGTGCAGCGGATAGGCACTTGGTGCAGGGAGTGGCAACTGACCCTTAACATAGACAAGTATAATGTGTTGCGAATACATAGAAAGAAGGATCCTTCATTGTATGATTATATGACAGCGGAACAAACACTGGTACCATTTACTTCTGTAAAATATCTTGGAGTACGCGTACGGAACAATTTGAAGTGGAATGATCATATAAAATTAATTGTTGGTAAGGCGGGTGACAGGTTGAGATTCATCGGGAGAGTCCTTAGAAAATGTAGTCCATCAACAAACGTGGTAGGTTACAAAACACTCGTTCGACCTATACTTGTGTATTGCTCATCAGTGTGGGATCCGTACGAGATCGGGTTGACAGAGGAGATAGAGAAGCTCCAAAGAAGAGTGGCGCATTTCGTCACAGGGTTTTTTGGTAAGCGTGATAGCGTTACGGAGATGTTTAGCAAACTCAAGTGACAGACTCTGCAAGAGAGGCGCTCTGCATCGCGGTGTAGCTTGCTGTCCAGGTTTCGAGAGGGTGTGTTTCTGGATGAGGTATCGAATATATTGCTTCCCCCTACTTATACCTTCCGAGCAGATCACGAATGTAAAACTAGAGAGGTTCGAGCGCGCACGGAGGCTTTCCGGCAGTCGTTCTTCCCACGAACCATACGCGACTGGAACAGGAAAGGGAGGTAATGACAGTGGCACGTAAAGTGCCCTCCGCCACACACCGTTGGGTGGCTTGCGGAGTATAAATGTAGATGTAGATGTAGATCGCTGAATGAAGAGATCTCGAAAATTGTTAAGATTCTGTGGAGTTCGTGCCGGCCGAAGTGGCCGTGCGGTTAAAGGCGCTGCAGTCTGGAACCGCAAGACCGCTACGGTCGCAGGTTCGAATCCTGCCTCGGGCATGGATGTTTGTGATGTTCTTAGGTTAGTTAGGTTTAACTAGTTCTAAGTTCTAGGGGACTAATGACCTCAGCAGTTGAGTCCCATAGTGCTCAGAGCCATTTGTGGAGTTCGTGAGACATAAATATCATTTAGTCTTAACGTTAAGCTGTGCTTTATTTACCAATCGCTAACGAAGAAGTGATGAAAATTTGAAGAGCACCTTAGGTGAAATGGGAACCGCTAACAGTGTTCCGAAAAAAAAAAATACTGTTTGAGAATTAAAAGAAGTTATAGGAAAAAGCTGAGGAAATATCTCTGCAGGAAGAATGAAATAAAGCACGAGAACATGATATAAACATAAAATTTCTGTGCCAAACTTGCGGAAGGGAGTGTGAGGCTGCTTGAGAACCAGTCACAATGAAAATGATATTGCGTGTGTTTAAAGTAAAGTCATTTTCAGGAAATAACGATATGAAAGATACAGTACGATATATCTGCTGTATCAGATAAATTTACACAGTTCCTGAATTCTCGGTCAGCTGTTTTACGCAGGGTTCATCAAGTGATGTTAAACGGACAATGTAAACATTTAATTGAAATATGAATGGAGGAAATAAGTTCCTAAGTTTGGTGTGCTACGTTACTAACCTATTACATGTTTACTGTCTTACAAAACACTTGTGACCAAAATGAATAGCTATTTTATGAAACCGAGGGAAGTGGCGCAGTGGTTAGCAAACTGGACTCCCATTCTGGAGTACGATTGCTCTACTCCGTGTCCGGCCATACAGATTTAGGTTTTCCGTACGCTCCATAAATCGCTCCAGGCAAATACCGGAATTGTTCCTTTAAAAGGATACGGCCGATTTCCTCCGCCATCCGAGCTTGTGCTTCGTTTCTAATGAGTTTGATATGGACGGAAGTTAAACTCTAATCTTCTTTCTTCCTTTGTTTTACGATATATCTGTAGATATTACAGTATAGAAGGTGGTCAGATACAGACTGAAAAGCTTTTAAGGATGTTGCAAGGTACGTTGTGATGAGAAATAATTGTTATGGAAAAAAGTTCAAGACGTTGCACAGTTTCCGAGTTAATTAGCAGTGAAGTTAGCCACTCAGACCGTTGTGTGCGCAAATTCGAACGGACCGCCAGGGACGGCGTCTGCAAACGTGCTCTGCGTTAGTTCCCTAAAACCGAACAAGACAGCGGTGCAAAAACTGGACATGGAACGGTTGTAAGGACTGAACCAGAGCTAAAGGCTGACACTAACTCTATCTGGCGGGCGGCTTGAATTTGCGCGCGAAACGGCCTGATTAGTTAACTTCAATGCCAATTAACTCGGAAACAGCACAACGTGGCGTACTTTTTTCTTAACAATTATCACTCGGGACAACCCGCCCTACAACATCGTTACAAGCTTTTTAGTTGTTTTTACCACACTGTACATTCAATACATAGGGCGAATTACCTAAAAATGCACCGCAAATATTACAGAAATAAGAAGTGCTATTGATGTGCGGTTTTCACAGAATGGATTGGTAATCACGGGCTCATATTGTTAGCCAATAGACAGATTGTGATAATACTGAGAAAGTGTAATTTTTGTGCAAACATACACTTTTTTTAAAAAAGGAACAACGCCTATTGGCGTTAACAAACTAAAAGTAGGGTAAACTAGAATGTTAGTGGTGTTCGTGCAGAATTCTAGTGCGAGCCATTTACGAGATATCGCATATTGAAAAGTTGCCACAGTTGTTTGTACCGTTATTCACGATACTGCCGCCATCTGTATGCAGGGTGTTACTAAAAGGTACGGCCAAACTTTTCCAGTCTCATATTGTTCGTGGAAAGAAAGATTGTCAGTATGCCTCTGTGTGGGCTCAAATCTCTTTGATTTTATCCTCATGGTCTTTTCGCGGGATATGCGTAGGAGGGAGCAATATACTGCTTGACTCCTCGCTGAATGTATGTTCTCGAAACTCCAACAAAAGCCCGTACCGAGCTACTGAGCGTCTCTCCTGCAGAGTCCTCCACTGGAGTTTATCTATCATCTCCGTAACGCTTTTGCGATTACTAAATGATCCTGTAACGAAGCACGCTGCTCTCCATTGGATCTTCTCTATCTCTTCTTCTTCTATCAACCCTATCTGGTACGGATCCCACACCGGTGAGCAGTATTCAAGCAGTGGGCGAACAAGTGTACTGTAACCTACTTCCTTTGTTTTCGGACTGCATTTCCTTAGGATTCTTTCAATGAATCTCAGTCTGACATCTGCTTTACCGACGATTAATTTTATATGGTCATTCCATTTTAAATCACTCCTAATGCCTACTCCCAGATAATTTATGGAATTAACTGCTTTCAGTTGCTGACCAGCTATATTGTAGCTAAATGATAAAGGATCTTTTTTTCTATGTATTCGCTGCGCATTACGCTTACCTACATTGAGATTCAATTTCCATTCCTTGCACCATGCGTCAATTCGTTGCAGATCCGCCTGCATTTCAGGACAATTTTCTATTGTTACAACCTCTCGATATTCTACAGCATCATCCGCAAAAAGCCTCAGTGAACTTCTGATGTTATCCCCAAGGTCATTTATACAGGGTGTTACAAAAAGGTACGGCCAGACTATCAGGAAACATTCCTCACACACAAAGAAAGAAAATATGTTAGGTGGACATGTGTCCGGAAACGTTTACTTTCCATGTTCGAGCTCATTTTATTGCTTCTCTTCAAATCACATTAATCATGGAATGGAAACACACAGCAACAGAACTTACCAGCGTGACTTCAAACACTTTGTTACAGGAAATGTTCAAAATGTCCTCCGTTAGCGAGGATACATGCATCCACCCTCCGTCGCATGGAATCCCTGATGCGCTGATGCAGCCCTGGAGAATGTCGTATTGTATCACAGCCGTCCACAATACGAGCACGAAGAGTCTCTACATTTGGTACCGGGGTTGCGTAGACAAGAGCTCTCAAATGCCCCCATAAATGAAAGTCAAGAGGGTTGAGGTGAGGAGAGCGTGGAGGCCATGGAATTGGTCCGCCTCTACCAATCCATCGGTCACCGAATCTGTTGTTGAGAAGCGTACGAACACTTCGACTGAAATGTGCAGCAGCTTCATCGTGCATGAACCACATGTTGTGTCGTACTTGTAAAGGCACATGTTCTAGCAGCACAGGTAGAGTATCCCGTATGAAATCATGATAACGTGATCCATTGAGCGTAGGTGGACGAACATGGGGCCCAATCAAGACATCACCAACAATGCCTGCCCAAACGTTCACAGAAAATCTGTGTTGATGACGTGATTGCACAATTGCGTGCGGATTCTCGTCAGCCCACACATGTTGATTGTGAAAATTTACAGTATGATCACGTTGGAATGAAGCCTCATCCGTAAAGAGAACATTTGCACTGAAATGAGGATTGACACATTGTTGGATGAACCATTCGCAGAAGTGTACCCGTGGAGGCCAATCAGCTGCTGATAGTGCCTGCACACGCTGTACATGGTACAGCACTCTCCATACAGTGACGTGGTCAAAGTTACCTTGTACAGCAGCAACTTCTCTGACGCTGACATTAGGGTTATCGTCAACTGCACGAAGAATTGCCTCGTCCGTTGCAGGTGTCCTCGTCGTTCTAGGTCTTCCCCAGTCGCGAGTCATAGGCTGGAATGTTCCGTGCTCCCTAAGACGCCGATCAATTGCTTCGAACGTCTTCCTGTGGGGACACCTTCGTTCTGGAAATCTGTCTCGATACAAACGTACCGCGCCACGGCTATTGCCCCGTGCTAATCCATACATCAAATGGGCATCTGCCAACTCCGCATTTGTAAACATTGCACTGACTGCAAAACGACGTTCTTGATGAACACAAACCTGTTGATGCTACGTACTGATGTGCTTGATGCTAGTACTGAAAGCAATGAGTCGCATGTCAACACAAGCACCGAAGTCAACATTACCTTCCTTCAATTGGGCCAACTGGCGATGAATCGAGGAAGTACAGTACATACTGTCGAAACTAAAATGAGCTCTAACAAGGAAATTAAGCGTTTCCGGACACATGTCCACATAACATCTTTTCTTTATTTGTGTGTGAGGAATATTTCCTGAAAGTTTGGCCGTACCTTTTTGTAACACCCTGTATGTGCATATCACTATCCCATCACTTTTGTGACATCGGTTTGTATGTGAGAACTAGGGTCTTTGCGCAGTACTCGGCTGTATTTCTGCTTAACGTCTACGTTTCAGCTGTTGTGACGATTCTTGAACCACTTGGCTCTTTACAGAAGCAACGAAATCCATAGCTGGTATTCACGCATAGTAAAGGTGGTCGTTAGTCACACCAGGTGATCTACCAATAGGTTATGTGAAATACTAGAGTGATCCTTGAGTCGTAGTAAAAGGTTGCGTTACCGTTATGATCCACACTGGTAGATTAGTTTAAGCACATCAAGCGCATGAAGGGTACTTTTGGAGTTCCGCTTCGGTTTTTCTAGAGTTTTCAGTGCACGACCACGTTGACACAATCAGCTGTCAGAAGCGAGGAGAAGTGGATGATAAATCCGCCCCTCTGGGCTGAGAGAAGATTTTGGGCTGGTTATTCAGTCTTTGACCTCTGGAATAAGAAGTCACCCTCGTTCTGCCAACGGCCTTGTCAAAGAGGACGGTGGAGCGGACGAGGTTCAGGACACTCTCTTGCCGTTGGGGTGGGAAAGTTCTCTTAAAAGGCCGAAGAATCAGCAATGATCAACGGCACGAGGGCGAAGAAGACAATGGAAACCTATGCAGTAAGGTTCCATTCTCTTCAATCGGCCTATAAAATAAGTGATATTTTCGATTTTTATTTTTGGAAAAACTAGTGAAGTAATCAACGCAAATATTTTTGCATATTATTTATTGAATATTGGACAACAGATTCTAAACTTTTTAACAGATTCAGTCATCCTCATTCGAGGAGTTTAACTTGCCCTGCCCAAAATTAAATGCGTCTGTGACGGAAGTCCTATAGTCCGCGTTGAGTAATAGCACCAGTTATTTGAAATTAAAAAAAAATTAAAAAATGGCGGGCCTCTGAATAAACCAAAATTAAGAAAATACCCTATTACTCCTTGCAGACATGCTCGAGGATTAATTCAGCCAAATTTCAAAAAGGTTCTTTATTAGTGTGCCCGCCGGCCATTGCGTCAGCTTGAAATACAATAATTGTATCTCAATCTGATGGATTGAAGGCCCACTAATGAAGATAGTTATCTGAAATTTGGCTGAATTACTCCTCGGGATGTCCGCAAAGAATAATAGGCTACTTTTTTATATTAATTTATTCATTAGTTATAGCAAAAATGTGACCAAAAACACGCGACAAAACTACATCTTTGTTTCAAAAGCCTGCCGTTTTATTGTTTTATTATTTTGTGCTATTACTCCGTGCACAATATCCTACAGATTAAGAAATATTGTCTCTTTTTGTTTTCAGATAATATTTGCACACTGCAGGGCTTTCCTCGTGGACACAACACCTTATTTTGGATAGAGAAAGTTTAACTCCTCGGATGGGGTCTTGATGATGACTGAATTTCTTTAAAAAAATTAGAACAATATTGGCAAATATTCAATAAATTATGTGCAAAAAGGTTTAAGTTGATTGCTTCATTAGTCTTTCAAAAAACTCATGTAAATCATTTATTTCAAAGGCTATCTGGGGAGAATGGACCCTTAAAGACTCACAATGTGTATCCTCAGGACATATGACCTGTAATAGAAAAAGTTGTCATTATGATCTGTCCATTCTCAAAAGATTCCGTATTAGTTGCTCACGTGGATGTCGTGGGGGTGGGGGAAGGTCAGAACTTTGAACGCTAGAAAATATGATAAGGGAAATCTCAAAGCTTTACCTAGCTGCAGTAGGGGCTAATGACTTGAAATGGAAAGATGACAACGATTTCCGATCAGACCAATATAGGGTAATATCAACAGCAGCAGAGAATGATATACCTTGAGTTGCGTTCTCTATGAATAGGGGTAGGGCAGAGAGTGAGCTGCAGTGAACAATTCAGTGATAGGGTTGTTCTCATCAGATTCGACAGCAAACCAACACTGACAACGATACATGCGAACGTCATAAGCAGGGGATGAAGAGATAGAGAAAGTATATGAAGATATTGAAAGGGTAATGCAGTTGTACAGGGAGATGAAAATCTAATAGTCATAGCGGGTCGGAGCGCGGTTTTAGGGGATGGAACAGATAGGTAGGTTACGGTAGAATATAGGCTTGGCAGTATAATGAGAGAGGCAAAAGCGAGAAACTTAACATAAAAATTTGTAATCACGAAGTAGACAAAGTTAAGGAATTCTGCTACCTTGCATGTAAAATTACCCAGGATGGATGAAGCAAGGAGGACATAAAAAGCAGACTAGTACTGGCAAAGAGGGCATTGTACGGTAGTGAACCACAGACTCTGAGAAAACAGGGAACAGGAAAAATCGAAGCGTTTGGGATGTGGTGCTACAGAAAATGCTGACAATTAGGTATACTGATAAAATAAAGAATGAGAAGGTGCTCTGCAAACGGCGAAGAAACGAACATACGGAAAACAAAGACACGAAGAAGGGACAGGATGATAGGATATTTATTACAGGGAGGGAATAATCTCCAAGGTACTAGAGGGAGCTGTATAGGGTAAAGATTGCAGTGGGAGACAGATATTTGAATACATGCAACAAATAATTGGGGACTTATGGTGGATTTACTACTTTGTGATGAAGAGGTTGGTATAGGAATTCTTCGTGGGCCGCATCAGACTAGTCAGACGACTGATGACTCAGAAAAAGAAAACATTCAGTACTTCGTATCTGCAACTAAAAGCTGTTGGCGGAGAGTCTTTCAGTATTTGAGGTATCACATGTATCTGCTGCCTGTACTTTATAGTAAAGTTCTCTTTCTCCCTCGAATACGGTGTACCCATTCTGCTCAGTGAAGCGGTTTAATTAATGTAGGAAATGATAAGATGTGTTCGCTGCTCTACTGCATGTGAGTTTCTGAACCAGCAAATTCCTCCTCAATTGGACGGCTATCTCTCTTACGTCCACGAAAAGCACATTGGCAGACGAAGAATTCAGAGCTCCTAGACAGATTCGTATAGTGCGGTACTGTAGCGTATCGATTGTGCTTAGTACGGATGTCGGAGCATTACCAGATAAAAGTTCCCCTGGCGGATCCATCGGTACCGACCGACCGCCATTTCATCCTCTGACAACGCCGTCATTGAGGAGTGTGGGGGTTAGGACACTGCTCTCCTGTCCGTTATGAGTTTTCGTGGCTTGGAGCCGCTGCTGCACAATCAATTAGCTCCTCAGTTGGGCTAAAGGGGTTGTGTGCACCTAGAGGTGTCCTACCTCCAAGGAAGTGCAAGTGATCAAACACAGGTTCTCCACATGGCAGTCAGTCACACCGCCCATTCATCTACGGAGGTGAATCATTACCACACAGCATGTATCCATAATTCAATATAGAACGAATCATGCCATGGTAAAGGGTGAGCAGGACTGTAACATCAGCTCCTCACCTCAAGTGAGGAGTGATCGACCGATATTGGCGGTCAAATATTGCACAAGGTGCACTCTTGTCAGTCCGCTGTCAGATTAGAGCACAAGCCATTTGACAGAGCTGCTGACAGGCATGGTGAAAGATCCTAATGGTATCTTGGGTGTTGTTATTGTCCACCTCTGCCGTGGAAAGATCACCACTGAAGATTTAGTGTCTGCAGGAGTGAGACCAGTTCTGCACGTATAGGAGAAGAACACATATGCCGTTCAATCCACTCACATTAGTGTCATTCTCAGGCTTAGACAAAATGTGCACATTCAGACGTCGTTGGCGCACATTACGGTTTTTACTGAAGGAGAGAAGGTTGTGTCAAGTTAGGATGTATGCACTCGTAACGTGGAGTAAAGATTGCGGGTAATGAGATCAGGGATCCCCATCGACTGAAGCTTCTGTATCAAGATGTTCAAGTCCATGCTGTCATAAGCACTGGAAACATTTAAAAACAGTGTCATCATGAAGCCAATAAAAGCCTGGAAATAACAATGGCAAATCTGGGCAAAAAGAAGTTTTTAGTGGTCACAGCGGCTCATGTATCGATAGTTAGTCTGCACCTCTTGGTTAAGAAGAAACTTTATTATAGATTGCGCCGGCCGAAGTGGCCGCGCGGTTCTGGCGCTGCAGTCTGGAACCGCGAGACCGCTACGGTCGCAGGTTCGAATCCTGCCTCGGGCATGGATGTGTGTGATGTCCTTAGGTTAGTTAGGTTTAACTAGTTCTAAGTTCTAGGGGACTAATGACCTCAGCAGTTGAGTCCCATAGTGCTCAGAGCCATTTGAACCATTTTTTATTATAGATTACGTGAAGTAAGGGACAATGAATGGCATCATTGTGGTGATTTCTGTATTGGAGAGGGGAATTTTCGAGAGCATATAGAAGTATTGCCACATGTCAGTGAGGGATACTTCGCAATCCTGGGGTTGGATTCCTTGAATAAGCATCATGCAAAAATTGATCTTTCATGTCACGTTGTCAGGCCCAGTGGAATATTTTTGTCACTAGGAGAGACCGCTGCAAATGATACGCTGCCACAAGGTTCTCTTAGCACGAAGGTGGAACTGATTGAAGTGTGTACACCATTATTAAGGCTCAGTATCTACAATAAAGCGCCAATAGGTAGAAGAAAACTACTCTCTGTAAGCTTAGGTACAGACCTACTTCGTGGTACCTTGTGAGTTATAGAGCCACTGGAACACAATTTCTGCTTGGATATACTGCGTTGTTTTGTATGTATGAGTGTGGTATGAGTGTGGCATACATGCAGGGAATGAATGGGAATACATAGAGCCAGTTAAGGTGAATAATTTTGGCTCAGTATCTACAATAAAGCGCCAATAGGTAGAAGAAAACTACTCTCTGTAAGCTTAGGTATAGACCTACTTCGTGGTACCTTGTGAGTTATAGAGCCATTGGAACACAATTTCTGCTTGGATATACTGCGTTGTTGTGTATGTATGAGTGTGGTATGAGTGTGGCATGCATGCAGGGAATGAATGGGAATACATAGAGCCAGTTAAGGTGAATAATTTTGGCGCCAATGAAGTGGTGTTGCTAAACACATTATGGCTCTGAGCACTATGGGACTTAACATCTATGGTCATCAGTCCCCTAGAACTTAGAACTACTTAAACCTAACTAACCTAAGGACATCACACAACACCCAGTCATCACGAGGCAGAGAAAATCCCTGACCCCGTCGGGAATCGAACCCGGGAAACCGGGTGTGGGAAGCGAGAACGCTACCGCGCGACCACGAGCTGCGGACAAACACATTATGAGTTGCCAGTTTGGACATGCTAGATGAGGATGATTTACATGGGTCAGATGTGAACTTTTTCCGTAGGCTAACGATCGATGCATCTGCATTATGCAAAGAAAGTACAGAATTTGAAGGGGAAGGATAAGGTAGCTATAAAAAAGCTACTGACACAGTTTTCACTGTTGTCCAATCCTAGTAACCACCTGTGACGCAATATGGGATCTTATTGGGGGATAATCCTCCTGTCTGTAAGAAGCTGTACAGAATTCCTCATCACCAGCAACCAATAGTAGAGAGTTCATCTATCAACAATCGAATGATGGTATTATTGTAGAGAGTGATGCCTCCTGATGAGAACCTATTGTCATCATGTGAAAAAATCATCGGAATGGAATGAGGAAATACAGGTTCTGTTGCAACTACTGTTACTCAAATGCCGAACTGTTACAGGTATATATCCTGGTCAATGTGTCTGAAAACTGGTTACTGCCATTTGGTAATAGTATCAGAGCACCAGCTAAAGATCGCTTTTACCATCTCATGGGGTCATCTCCAATATCGGTGCATGCCTTTAAGGCTTATCAATGCACCGGCCACATTTGAGCGTGTTAAGACCATGCCAGTGTATCGTCTAGTTAGATGATATTACTGTTTTTCCTATGGATATGAGGGAGGACATGCAATGGCGGAAAGAAGTGATTAAGCAGTTGCGTTCAATACAATTAACGTTGAGAGTTAAAAAGTGTTATTTTGCACTCGTAGAAGTGAGCTACCTAGTGTAGCATTATTTTCCTAGGTGATATGTAAAAAGCTAACTTTCGGATAAAGCAAGGAAAATGAATTATTGTGTATATTCTGTAGAATATTTCTTTTATTTCAGTAGCAAATCAACGAATTCTTTTTCTTGAAGTCACAGAAAGCATTTATTCACAATGAAGCTTTTGGGATTCTCTTAAATGTTTATTTTATATAGCAGCTAACACAGGAAGAGGCTGATCTTCAGTTATCTTACGTTTTCCATTTATAGCTTTCACTGGTGTGAGCACTTCGGAAGTGATATAAATGTAAACTTCTGGCTAATGATTATGTTATTAATTGCATGATTTTATAGCTGTCTACCTCACTTATTTCCTTGTCATGAAAGTGTTTTGTATTGTATTTTAGGAATTTTTCAGAGAATGAATGAGCGTAGTTGGAAGCAGATTGTTCAGTGGTAAAAATGACTGAACACTATTTTTATTCTTCTTTAATTGAAGATAGAACCCCCTCTCGACGGATTTTCCGATCACTTTTTTTTACCTTACGTAATTTCATAAGTAAGAATTGTTCCTGAGTGATCGTCATTCGCGATTGAACAATGACATCAACCAACGTACTCACAGGGTTGATACAGCCCAAGATATTATTTTAATGGGTGGTGTATATTAGGTAAATGAAAACCTAAATTCCAAATTAATCAACTGGTCTGGTGCTTTCAAAAAACATTTTACACCATTGTCCTTGTGATGTGCTTTCGCATCACGACTTTTAAATTATGGAAAGCTTTATATTCTTTGCAATGCTTTGTCATGTCGCTTATTGATAAACTTTCATCGGAATATCTGAATACACGAAAAAAAATCATCTGGCGTCCATCATGGCTCATGTTAAAATTTTTACTGTTCGTCATACATAAGGTTTTTTTCTGTTACATGTTCATTAACCAACATTGGAGAGAAAACCAATATTACGCGAAAAAATTATTACGAAAGCTGCTGTAAAAATAAAAGAAAAATATCAGATTGGAAATGATAAAGAAGTTTTGTGATATCCAAGGGAGCAGCAGTTACAATAGGAAAGGTGAGGGCATCGTAGTTCTATCACTTGCCTTTGCATTTTACGATTTTTCAGACATTGTATTGAGTGATTTATGACCTATATTCAGCTAATGTAAGTTTTGAAGTGAAAATGTTTTCAGTTTGTAAATTACATTAGTGTGAAATGCCATGTACAACATGGCAGTTTTGGTGCAGGAGGAAGGCAAGATGGATTGAAGATGATCTCTTGCTGTTTCACGTAGCAGCGTCTGTCTTGTCGATTTGTACCTTAAATTAATTCTGCTGCATACAGTTTTCATTAAATTACGTTGTTTGTTACAAAATAATCAATTTTAATAAAATTTATTGCCATGTGGTATGATTAAATGTGGAAATGGAGCAGAAATGTATATGATGAATGATGTAGATGCGGAATCTAATGTCGATGGCAGCAATCTTGTCGATTCGACACTTCAGGACCTGAATCCCGCCACTTCTGAATATGAATCAGATGTGCAATCCCAGTCTGGTGAGGAAGTTCTAACTAGTAAAGCTACTGACCCATTTATAGAAATAAATTAGCCATTATGATGAACAGTAATTTTGATCAGTTCACACGGGAGCACGTCATTCAAATAAACACTGCTGCAACAAATTGCTGAAGACCAGTGTGAACACATCGACACCACCTTTGACCGAATTTCAAAAGAACTATTAAAAGTGAATTTTGAGCAAATTGCTAAAGAGCAGACGGAACGTATCGGTATAACACTTGACCGTGTTACCAAAGAACAAGCAGCACATATCAGGGACTGTTTTGAAAGCACTGAGACAGAGATATCCGATTTAAAACAAAGCTATAAGGAAATACAAGAAGCAGTTAAAAAATTAACAGCTGACGTCAGTGTTTTAAAAACATCTCACGTCACGCTTGAGGATAATGTCAAACAGTTAACAGTTTAGTGATTTGGCCACTAAAAAGGAATCCAAAATTAATGGAAGTCTTGTTGCACAAGGAACAAAATTGTCGGAGGATTTTAATCAATGAGTGGGCGAGGAAGATTATCTCATTACTGAAAAACTGGAGACTGAGGTACGTGCAGCTGTACAGTCTGTTGGTACAGAAGTTTCAGTAGAACTGGGTATCGCAGATGAGGCTATCCGAAGGTAATTACAGCATCATATCCGAGTGGCAGAACAGCGCGACTTCCCGGGTCACTGACCTATGTCATGAAATTACCACGATGAAAGGCATGGTGCGTGATAAGTCACCCATACCTTTTTGCCTGAGTAAAATGTGTGAGGCAACAAGCTCTTATAATAGAGTCAGTCGTGATGAAGCACTGGAGGTTAGCCCATTCACTGAATATTAGTTCGAATGGGTAGGGTCAGCACCCACTTTTACAGCGGTACTTTTAGAGGAAAGTCTTCTAGAGCACCGCCAGTTTAAATATTCCCTATGGAGAAGGGGGGACTGAAACTGCAGAAAATTGCAGTACATATGATCAGAACAGAAAAGCGTTCTTGGATAAATACTGGCCAGGATGCATACAAGAACGACTCCTAAAGGAAGTCTTCAATCCTGAAGTGTATAACACCAAACGAGATCGCCTCAGGATATGTTTTGAACAAAACATCAGCAAAAGGCGTACTTCTTATCAGTCCTTGATTCTACAGGTCTCACACAAGAGGATTTTAAGAACAACGATAGCAAGAGCGTTGCGCAGTCTGTGCCTTTCATTGGGCCTGCCAACGATCATGGTCATAATGATGAACATAGTGGCAACGCGGCAGCAGCGCATGCTGGTCTGGTAAACCCAAACAAGAATGTAAATATGCAGAATGCTCCGCATTTTTATTGTCGGCTGAAGAATAACAACAGTAGATATAGTCCGGCATATAACATGAATCTCAGTGGACCACTTGGCACTCAGAGGTAGCTGCATTAGGGCAATCAGTGGCCACCGAACATTGGGAACCAGTCGTAGCTTCAGAAGAATAATCACAGAAATAGACGGGTACCAAACGTGGGACCGCTCCGAGTTGGGTACAGCCACAAAGTTCACATAGCTGAGGTGACAGAGGAATGGCCCTCAGCTAAAGGCGAGACGTGAACGAGACGTAACCTCATTGAGCTACCCGATGATGGTCGCGGGATGTGATAGACGCATCAGTTCTAATGAACAGTTTTATCTGTGTAATGATGACATTGACATCCAACAGGAGTTATGTGATGAGTTTGAATCGTGCAGAGAACAGCAACTTATTTAAAAGAATATTGAGACAACTGGTCGTGCGGTAGCGTTCTCGCTTCCCACGCCCGGGTTCCCGGGTTCGATTCCCGGCGGGGTCAGGGATTTTCTCTGCCTCGTGATGACTGATTGTTGTGTGATGTCCTTAGGTTAGTTAGGTTTAAGCCATTTGAACCATTGAGACAACTAATGTGCTTACTCTGCTAGTTCAAAATTGTGCATTGTCTGGAGCTATTGGTGCCAGAGTTCAGAATGTAAATAGTTTTCGAGTGCGGAGCCAGAAGACGCGCATTTTTCATGGTCAGTGAACTGGCTGAAAACTGTTTTATCAGAATGGATTGCTTGCAAGATGATAGGTGGAAGGAGCATTGTTTTAGATTTATTGAGAAACAAGGCACAAAATGGCAGTTTCTGCCAAAGGGTAAAAATTAAGGCAGTGAAAGCCAAGGTGCTGTGTACTCAACAATTACCAACCCTGCTCTCGTACTGCACCAGATGTGCAATGTAACTCGACTGACATCCACAAGAAAAACCATGGAATTAGAATGCTTACGTGACTAACCGAGAGTGGAGCTAGGGGATTTATTATTATTATGTGCCTTTTTGTCCGTAAACCTGGAATCATAAAAGGATACCAGTATCATATGGAAGTGGTGCCCCATGAAACATAATGCAATAAAACATACTCCATCCTATGGACAAGAAGTGAGGTCGTGAAACGAGAAATTCAGAAGGTTTTTGTACGTGTCTTCTACTTTTAATGTTGAGTTTTCTATGATTTGTGCATGTGTGTGTGTGCGTGTGTGTTTATGTGTGTGTGTATGTGTGTGTAGTATGATGAACTTTTGTCTCCTGTTGAGAATCTCAAAATAAGCTTACAAATGAAGTATTCATCTGCTCTAGGATGAGATTAAAGCATTACTTGCACATTTCTATATGTTGTATGTACATCTATATGGTGGTTTCCTAAGATATTATTCGTAATCTATAAATGAAGCATGGTTGACAATGAGGACTTAAATTTTTGCACATATGTGTACAATCCATACACTGTCACAAGAGACAATTAGTTGACTTTTGCTTGTTAACATCTTGTAAATGTTTGTATAAATACCAAGTGAAAACATATGTGCTTTTATTTTGCATTTTCTTAAGAATATTTTTGCCATATGAACAGTTCTGCAAAAGAGGAAAGTGTCAAGTTGTGTGTTCAAAACACATACTTGCATAGTGAATGTGAATTAATGAGTGACCCACATTTTGAATCCAGTATGTAATTTCCGAGGAACTTCACGATCTTTTATGATGCACCAGTTAAATATATGGCATCTTCTAGCTGTAAAATGGAACTGTTGAGACCAGAATATTATCTATTCAAACAGCATGTATTACATATATAATTAAAGGCTAGATACCTCAGTTTTAAGGTATGCAAAAAGCAGAGTAAAAGCTTTCTAACATACCATTACACATGACGTGTTTTATACTTCTTAACTAGAATGAAATGATTTTCACTAGGACTGGTTAAGTGAATTCTTAATCTCCGCACATGTAAATAACCTAATGTCATGGCACTAGTTGTAAAGTTGGCCACGAATTGTTCACTGGATTTTGAACGTAATGGTGGTGAACGCTTTATGTTGTGACTTGTTTCCACTTTTCTTTCCGATTCGTTCTGAGGCATGTTAGTTTTTCTCCCATGCGGGTATAGAACAGTGGTGTCCTGAGTATTGAAGTAAGCAATTTTATTGTTTAAGTAAAAGATTCTTATCTGTAAGCATCAAGCCACTGAGTTAAATCACAGAAATATGGCCAAATTTTCCGGAAAAGGAGGGTTTTGTATATAATATACTAACTACTGTAAATTTGCATGATCTTTGCTATGACAAAAGGAATTTTATGATCCATGGAATTTAAAGATATAGAGTAATTACGGATTAAAAATGTGTGAACTTTTAGTGCTTCGTAGTAAAGCTCATGTTTACTTATGTACACGAAGCTCTTGCGAGTGATGTTATGAGGTCATGCTCAAGGACAAACATTTAAAATCATTTGGAGGCACAAGGTGAATGTGTACTCACCTCAGACAAACTGGAAGTAACGTATAATTGTGTGATTAATCCACGGATGCCTCCTATCTTCCGTGAAACTACCAGGTGATCTTAAATCCAAAAGCCAAAAAGCCAAGGACTTATACGCATACACGTGGGAACTGTACAATTGCAGCAAAGGAACTGAATTTCTGCCATGCATGCAGCCAACGATAGTGTTTGCTGCAGACACCATTGTTGTCTTGTGTCAATCTACAAGCCTCAGACACTAAAGTGAGAGCAGAATGTTGTATACTTTGTTATGAACTGTGAGAGACGGTTTAGTTTAAGGTACTGTAATACAGTAGGCTAACAGGGTTACCAGTTAGCAGTCTATGGAAAAAACAAGTTCCAGTTAATGCAGATTGCACTGATGTGTATATAAGTAAATTAAACTTTCTAATGAAATGTTTGTATTAACCAGATTCCATTCCAGGGCATTGTAGCGTATGTAAAGTCATGATTTGGTGTTGACTGTTTTATGTAGTCCTATGATGAGCGGTTTGACGATGAGTTGCCAGTCTTACCTGCGTGAGACCATCGGCTGTTTCCTGTAACTAAAACGCCAGGATTTGCGTCGGATCATCAAACGACATCGAGGTCACCCATTTGGTGCCAACTGACGTCAAACCTTCGCCTCGCATTCTCGCAGCCACACTGCAATTCTACGTCTGCCGATCGACCAATATCGATATACTTTTTCTTTGTATACAGACGTATAAGAAGAGAAACTTTAAAAGAAAATATGTAGTAACAAAGAAACATAGCTACCTTCAGCTGGTCAATTTGCATTTTAACAATCCAAATGCGTCATGCGGAAGTAACGTTATTAAATCTTACCAAAAATTTTATTGAAAACTGTGCAGTTTTTGTACACTAAGAAAACAAGTGTAACTGGATAAAGTTTTAAAATGTAGTCGTGAGCCATTAACATATAATCTTTCACTTGTCACTAATTTGTGTGAAATGGTCAAATGTGAACTGTGAGGCAAATGAGAATTTACAGCCGTCACTCTGGTTTTTGTTGGCTCTTTTCCCCGTGTGCTGCGAGCACATGGGGAGGGAGAGAACGTTGAAACTAGTTTTGCATGAACCATAAAAGGCTATTCACTTTTTTTAATTTGTCATCTAGCACTGAAGTGACTTAAAACCTGTATCAATCCAAGCGTACATGGCGCAACAGAGCTAGTCAAAATGAATATCAAATAATAATTGTAATTATAAGTTTTCTAGCCAGGCCTTAGTACGAATACTTTTACTCCTTCCATGGCGTATGAAGCTTTGGTTAAAAATTAACATGTATTATTTTGAAATTCACTACATCCCTGATGTGACTGGATTCCTGAAGAGTAGGCTGTTTGAGCCATAACTTCAAGCATCGAAAAGGACTATGTAGCATTATTTTTCTTTAGTTCAAATGGCTCTGAGCACTATGGGACTTAACTACTGAGGTCATCAGTCCCCTAGAACTTAGAACTACTTAAACCTAACTAACCTAAGGACATCACACACATCCATGCCCGAGGCAGGATTCGAACCTGCGACCGTAGCGGTCACGCGGTTCCAAACTGACGCGCTTAGAACCGCACGGCCACACCGGCCGGCATTTTTCTTTAGTGATATTTAAAATGCTAACCTGTGGGTAAAGTAAGGACAATGAGTTAATGTGTGTATTCTGTGGAATATTTTTCTTTCAGCAGGAAATTAGCGAACTCTTCTCTTGCAGAGACAGAAAGCATTCAGTTCACAAAAAAGCTTCCGTAATTCTGTTAAACGCTTATTTTATGCCACAGCTGACAAACGAAGAGACTGGTATTTAGATATCTTACCTTTTTCACTTGTGCAGTTCACAGATTTGAGATCGTCGAGAAAGGATGTGAGCTGTGTAAACCATGAATTGCTGACTAATAATAATGTTATTGATTACATGTAGTTGGGTATATTATATTCTAATCATCTACCTTCATTATCTGCTCGTCATAAAAGTGATTTTTTATTGTGTTTTATGACTTTTTCAGAGACCGAATGAAAGGAGTTGGAAGCGAATTGTTCGATGATAAAAGGACCAAACACTGTTTTCGTTCATTCATTAATTCTTCTATAATAGAAGACAGAACCACCCCCTGAGATTGATATGCCGATCATTTCTTTTGCGTTATGTAATTTCATGCGTAAGATCTGTTCTTGATTGATCTGTCATGCGTCATTGAACAATCACATCAACCAGTGTACTCACTGGCTTGGTACAGCCCCAGATATAATTGTTTTATCTGGTAAATGAAAATCTTAAGTCCAGATTAATCAACTGGTTTGCACTACTTGGTGCTTTCAAAAGAAATTTTACGCCATCGTCATTGTAACATGCTTTCTTGCCACGACATTTGGATTGTGCGAAGCTTTATACTCTTCGCAATACTCTGCAGTGTCGCTTATTGAAGAACTTTCATTAGAATGTATCAATATACGAAGTAAGAAAACTTCTCACTAGGTCATCTAATTAACCATGATGGCATGAAGATCGAAGACTGGTATATGAAGTCTGTGATTTCACGCTGCTACGAACAGAGAACCCACTGTAGTCATTTTAGGGTTATGTAAATATCATAGGAAATTTGTAAAGGGATTTGCCGAGGTTGCCACACTATTAAAGCATTTGTCGAAGAAGGATTGAATTTTCAGTGGACATCTGACCGTCATTCCGCATTTAAGGGATTAAAAAAGGCCTAAAACTTGTCCTATGTTAGTATTTTCAAATTACGGAAAAGCGTGATGCAAAAACTCAGGTGATGGGATGCGTTTTGTGTCTGGAAGTGGATAGCAATGAGCCACCAGCAGCGGATGCATCAAGGCAGTTAAATAGAGCGAAACAGAATTGCTCAAGTACGGAGATGGAGATGTTTAGCCTAAGCTACGTATCACTTACTTTGTCACTTGTTTGATATGAAATTCGTAGTTCTAGTAGATCATGCAGCATTAAGGTTACTATTAGGACTGAAAAATCCATCACACAGATTGACTCGATGGGCATTAAAATTAAGTGAATCTGACTTTGAGGAAGTGCACAGATTCGGCAGGAAGCATGGCAGTATGGATTGTTTGAGCAGAAAAATTGGGATCATACAAGCGCCAAACTCTTAAAAAGTAACAAAAGGCACAGACCGCTTATGTCGACTACCAGTTATTCAAAACGCAATTGCTCTTCCTTATGCGAGATGCGCTACTGTTCAGGCCACATGTCATGGTAACTGCATCAATAAAGGAAGAAGTATTAAAAGAAGGTCGTGATCACGTGTTAACAGCACTTGAAGGGCAGATAACAACAGACCATAGAGTAGTTGAATGGTTTTGGTGGAGATTCCAAAGATAGGAAGTTGAGAGGTACCGCTTCGAAGAGTACTGGAGGCGTACAAGCTGTGCGAAATGGTGGGGATGGATATATTGAGTCTTAACTGCACACTGGCGGATAACCGCTACATGTTAACCGTCATAGGAAAGTTTTTACGTGACGAAGCGATGATTGCCGTCCCAAATCAACAAACGAGTATTGTAGCATAAGCAGTTGTGAACAACTAGTTATTGACGTTTGGCATCCCCAACACAATACTTACAGATTAGGGCGGCAACTTCATGTTGTAGTCTGGGATGTTCCATTAATGGACCTTCATGTGATTCAAGCCACCAACAGCTCTACAACCAACGTCCCGGCGCGGAAGCAGCACCATTTCCTCACCTACAGGCGGCCTATTGCTTCGCCACTGTCAAGAGTCAGCTCTCAGTCTCAACAACACAAACTAAAACGCCAGATACGGAAATGCAAGTTGACAGTGGTGTACGACTACAAGAACTTAATGCTCTCTGCGGCTACAATTAGGTAACACCTCCGTTTCCCGGAGCAGAAAGTTACGGAATTTATTACGGCGATATTTGTACCTCAGGAGTAAGTTGCCGCTAAATGCTGTGTACACACAGTCCGATGAAGGCATCAATACGACAGCAAATAACAGGTCAAGCAAATGAACAGTTTATAAATTATATATTACGTAGCATCTGTTCCCGAAAGAACAGATACCATTGATGACCGTGCAGCTTCTCTAGAATGAAATGATAATTAAATAGACACCCTAGCTGTAAACAGGCGTTGATATACATCATTGGGGACATGTTGAAAATGTGTGTCCCGACTGGGACTCGAACCCGCGATCTCCTGCTTACGTGGCAGACTCTCTATCCATCCGAGCCACTGAGGGTACAGAGTATAGTGTGCCTGCAGGGACTTATCCCTTATCCCTATATTCATAGTGCGCCTAATAGATGTAGTGGTGTGGACATGTTGGGAATGTGGGTCTTACGGGGAGCGTGCAAGGGATAAGCCCCTGCAGGCGTACTATACTCTGTGGACTCGGTGGCTCGAATGGACGTCCACGGCTCGTGGCCTAGCGTTCCGCTTTAGACGTCGTGCAGTGTGGACGTGCCTAGTCTTCCGCTCCGCCGTAGCGTTACGTATAGTGGACTATCGTTTTTGTTTATGTGTTGTGTTGCAACTTCTGTGAGTGTTTCTCCGTCGTTGTTTCGTACCTTGTGTTTTTTTCTGTCCTTCTTTCAGTGTTTTTTGTGTAGCGGTTTCGACCGCATATTTTGAAAATGTCGTCCCAGGTTATTCCTCGTCAGGCTACAGTTAGTTTTGCTTTTGACAAGTCAACCCGCCATGTGCAACCTAGTTCTCTTGAGATTCATGATTGGTTGGTAGATACCTTTGGTGTTCATTCGGATCAGGTGCACACTGCTTATTTTGATACCGAACTGTATGTTTTCTTTGTTAAGTTTATGGACCCACTTCAGGTTGATAAAATTCTTTCTAAATACGGTCATCAAGTTCTCTTTCGGCATCGGGATGATTCTGTAAGTACCGTGCTGCTTTCCAATGCTTCCATTACGTACACCAGTGTTCGTGTTTACAACCTTCCACCGGAGGTGGATAATGTCTATCTTAAGGAGGGTCTACAGAAGTATGGTGATGTAAAGAGCATTCGCCTTGAACGCTGGTCAAGCCAACATCGCCTGCAATGTTACAGTGGTATTCGTTCAGTCGAAATGCACGTTAAGCAGAATATTCCATCTCACCTGCAGATCGGTGGATATCGTGTCCATGTAACATATAGTGGTCAGGTTGGCACCTGTTTTTTGTGCAATGAAAGTGGTCACGTGCGTACCGACTGTCCGCGGAGAGTTTTTGTTTTAAAAAATTCTCTCGAACAGCGTCGCAAATTAACGGTCGCTGACCTCGTTGCAGGTGGTTCTGCTCTTGGTGTAGCACAGTCCAGTGGTAGTAGCGCCCCGCCACAGGTTTTGCGCACCCCTGACACAGAATTTCCTCCTTTGCGTGCTAAATCTGATGTTGTTCCGTCTGTCCCTCAGGTGGGTGTGCCACTTTTGAATAATAAGAGGCGTCGCCCACACGATGGAAATAGTACGGATGAGGATCTCCCTGAGATGCCCCAGTCCGAGCGACCGGCATCCTCCGAGCCACTGTGTACTGTAGCTGCTCCCTGCCCTCCTGAGGTAGCGGTTCCGGTGGCGGCTGCTGGCGCCCCTCCGGCCTCCGACGCAGCTTCTCTCGAGTCGGGTCGTCGGTCGGGCCTGTTGGCGCCGTCTTCCGAACCGACTTCGCTGTCACAACAAGTGGAGCCGCGACAACTTCCTGCTTCGCTGCCCCATACCTCTGCCAGCGGAGCTGCTCCGCTTCCTTCCAACTTTGCGGCCTCGGACCTTCCTGTTCACGTTTCGCCTCCGTGCAGTCCATGTTTGCCGGAAGCTAGTGCAGGTGTTGACCATTCCGTTTTGTCGGATGTTTCCCCCGCGACCCCGGATCCCGCATGTGGACCGGCGCGGGTGGTGTCGGATACAGAACTTGACCTTCCTACGTCACCGGCGGCTGAAGCTTCCTTGCCCGTCAGCCGACGCAAGTTACGCGTTCAGCCGAACGTTAATGCTGTTCGTAAAAACCGAAACGTAAGGGATCCGCGGAACGGGGTAGCAGTCCCCCTCCCTCGGATGCCTCCGTCACCCCTGCTATGGACTGTGACGCTGGTGCGTCGGTGTAGGTGATTTGTTTTCTCGCTTTTCTCTCTATGGTTCAAGCATACACCTTTCTTACCTTAAATGTTAACCGTATTGAGTCCGACGTTCGCATTGCCTCTTTGCGGCAGTTTATTTACGACGCCTGTGCGGACGTAGTGTTTTTGCAGGAAGTGTTGTTTTCTGATCTCTCTCTACCTGGATTTCAAACTGTTTTTAATGTCGCGCCGGAATATTCAACAGGAACTGCTCTTTTCTTTCGAGAGGGCATTCCTATTACTGACATTGAATTCCTTGACTCTGGCCGTGGGATTGGTTGTCGTCTTTTTGATCTCCGCCTCGTTGTTTTGTATGCCCCCTCTGGTTCGGGTCACACTGTGGCTCGGTCGCGCTTTTATAAAGAAGAGCTTATTTATCTTTTGCGCCAGAGTCCTCGGAGTCTCCTGCTCGGAGGCGATTTTAATTGTGTTTTACGCCCTGAAGACCAATCCCCCAATTTTAATTATTGCCGTGATTTACATGACTTAGTTCGTACGATGCATCTGCGTGATGTTTGGGAACACAAATATCCAACCCTGGTGAAATATACGTTTTTTACCGCGTCCTCATGCAGTAGACTCGACAGATTCTATTTATCTGATTTTTTATGGGATAAAATTCTTTCTGTCGATGTTATTCCTACTAGTTTTTCTGACCATTGTGCTTTTACTGCAACTGTAAATCTTAGTCACCAACCTGCAAAACTTTATCGTTCCCAGTGGATGTTAAATGTTTCCCACCTTGCCGACAGTGCTATGGATGATGTTATAAGTGGCGTGTGGGAGCGATGTCTTCGCTCTGTCCCGCGATACCCCTCCTTGCTGGTTTGGTGGACTGCGTTTGCCAAGCCCAAGATTCGTCAGACTTTGATTTTTTACTGTGCTGCAAGGGCGCGTGATTTTAAGAACACGTATGAATATTACTACTCTGTCCTGCGTGAACTATATGACGCGGCGGGTACCTCTCCTCTGCGGATCCATGATGTTCGTCGTATTAAAGCCCAGCTCTTGAGCCTTAAACGACGACAGATGGATGGTCTGCGAGTTAAGTCGAAACCTCACTCTCTTGTTGAAGGTGAACTGACATCCTTGTACCACCTGCTACGGCATCAGACTCGTCGTCGTCGCTCCTTCATCTCTTCTCTTATGGTGGATGATGGACGGCAGCTTATTGCACAGGAGGAAATGGTTCGTGCTCTCCATCAGTATTACGCTAGTCTCTATTCTGCCGATGATTCTGGTGAGTCTCTTTCGGATGACGTCCTTGGGGATCTAGCTGCGACGATCACGCCTGAAGCGAACGGCGAATTTCTCCGGGAATTCCAGGTAGATGATGTTTTCGATTTTATTGCTCGCTCTCCGTCCAGTAAATCGCCGGGTCCAGACGGCCTGCCTAAAGAATTTTATCTCCGTTTTTGGCCTCTTTTGGGTGGCATTTTTACGCAGATTTTAAATGAGATTGTCAGGGGAATGGATGTGCCTGCCGATTTTAAAGTAGGGAAAATTGTTTTAATTCCGAAGTCCTCTGGTCGTTTATCTGCTGCCAATCTTCGTCCGCTCACATTGCTGAATTTTGACAAAAAAAAAAAAAAAAACTAGCGGTAGCGTTCTTGCTTCCCGCGCACGGGGTCCCGGGTTCGATTCCCGGCGGGGTCAGGGATTTTCTCTGCCTCGAGATGACCGGGTGTTGTGTGTCTTTCATCATCATTATAGCCGGCACGGTAGCTCAGCGTGTTCGGTCAGAGAGTTAGCTACCCTCTGTAATAAAAAAACTGAGTTAATGGATCAACGACGAACTGAAACGGATGTCTTGCGACGTCCGCCCCGATTAGATGCAACGAACTAAAAAACGAACAAAATGAGATTTAAAAAATGGATAGAGCGTCTGCCATATAAGCAGGAGATCCCGGGTTCGAGTCCCGGTCGGGGCACACATTTTCAAAATGTCCCCAATGATGTATATCAACGTCTATTTGCAGCTAGGGTGTCGATTTAATTATCATTTCAGCTTATAAATTCACCAAATGACAGGACGACTGACAAGATTTCCAAGGATCTGAATGTTTCAAAGTAAGTGCTTCGCATAATTGAAGAGCATATTATAGGAAAATAAAAATACTCTGTTATTTTTATTTCATTCTTAGATTAACAGACGAGCACTTGGGCTGCTTTCTCCCGTTGCTCGAAAATGGAATCTTAACTTCAGTTTTAAGTGAAAATCAAAATACATTTGGAGAAAAGACTGGACGTCATATACTCAAAGTTTAATCATGTCGTTCTTACAGAAGTGTATAGCATACATTAGCCATGTTTTTGAAAAAAATAGATTTGCTAATAGTTCTTAGAATTAGTTTAGCCTTAAAAGCGATGTGTCATGAAAACTTCGTCAGTTACGTCGCTCTGCTTACTCAGTCTTCTTCCATGAGTTTCTTAGCCTCGGCTAAGTTTTCATCTGAAAAAAGAGAAATATCATTAATGAATGCTCATTGAGGTCTTGCAGTGGAAATCAAGCATTCGTTGTATAGCTCAAAAGTTAGAAGTTTCATTTATGTGTATTTCATACCTTTTTCTGTAATAAAGTCTAATACTCTCTAAATGCTACAGAATATTACAGTTGAATTTTATTTATAAATGGTATCCAGCCGACTTGTTACCGTAACCGCATGGGGTTACTGACGCCGATTTTTTTTAGGTTAGGATCACCATTTTGCCTGATTTGGAATACGTAATGCGTAATCTCAAGAAAATTGTGTACTTTTTGAGTGTGAGTAACTTCCAAAGTCGCAAACGCTGTAAACAGTTCGTTATGAGTAACTTTCCAAGTCGCAAACGGTTTGAACAGTTCGTTTGAATAAAATTCTTGATTTTATAACCAAATAGCTGTATAGTTCGAGATCTGACTCCCAGTCAGAAAGCTTGACATAAATCCAGAAAAACAATCCTAATATTATCTACAAGAGTTTTTATTAGATTCATTATCCCAATAATTGTCATAATCCTCGCAACAACTCTATCAAAAAAAAAACTATTTATGACCAAGAAAAAAGACTACCATTTGAATCACGGAATTTTTTTTGAAAATATCCAAATACCTCTGTAGAAAATGCTGCAATGAGAACATGAATTTCCCCGCTCGAATTGTTTACCATTTATAAACGATTATCAAAGTTCTTACGGAAGATACCACAAACTGGTAGCAGTAGTTTAATCCAAGAAATAGGTGTCCAATTGTTTTTCGTATATGCAAATTGCTGCTCGTTATTTTCCAGACTGTCAAACCCGGTGATGGCATTTGAAATAAAATTATTGTCGCCTCCCCTTATCAATAATTTACTGCATTGAACAATTTTTTTACAGGACAGACTTGCGTGAAGTGTTAAGAACCACAGGGCATGGAGCTATGAGCTTTGATGGGCCTTAAATGCCACGCCGAAAGGTTCCGTCTATGTCTGTCAGATGACAGCATTACTTAGCTGAAACTCAGAAGGCCGCTGAAATGCTAACGGCTTGGAATAATTATAGTTCTTACAGCTCTGAAGTACCTTTTTTTTAACTCATGTACACTGAGGTGACAAAAATCTTGGATAGCTCCTAACATCGCGTCTGGACGTTCTTTTGCGCGGCGTAGTGCAGTAACTCGACGTGGCATGTATTTAACAAATCATTGGAAGTCGACCCCCCCCCCCCCTCCCCAGAAATATTTAGCCATGCTGCCTCTATAACCGTCCATGATTGCGAAAGCGTTGCCGGAGCAGGATTTTGTGCACGAACATATCTCTCTATAATGTCCCATAAATGTTAGATGGGATTCATGACGGGCTATGGTGATGGTCAACTCATTTGCTTGAATTGTCCAGAATCTTCTTCGAACCAATTGCGAACAATTATGGCCCGGTGACATGACTTCGTTGTTTGAGAACATGAACTCCATGAATGGCTGAAAATGGTCTCCAAGTAGCCGAACATAACCATTTCCAGTCTATGATCGGCCCAGCTGGGTCAGAGGATCGAGTCCATTCCGTGTAAACACAGACCACGCCATTATGGAGCCACCACTAGTTTGCACAGTGCCTTGTTGACAACTTGGGTCCATGGCTTCGTGCGGTCTGAGCCACACTAGAACCCTATCATCAGCTCTTACCCACTAAAATCGGGACTCATCTGACTGAGCCACGGTTTTCCAGTCGCCTGGGGTCCAATCGATATGGTCACGAGCCCAGAAGAGACGCTGCAGGTGATGTGCTATTTGCAGAAGTTCCAGCGTCGGTCGTCTGCTGTCACAGCCCACTGACGCTAAAATTCACAGCATTGTCCTAACGAATGCGTTTACCGCACATCTCACACGGATTTCTGCGGTTATTTCACGTATCATCGTTTGTCAGTTGTCACTGACAACTCTACGCAGACTCCTCCGCTCTCGGTCGCTAAGTTAAGGCCGTCGGCCTCTGCGTTGTTTGTAGTGAGAGTTAATGCCTGGTATTCTCGGCTCACTCTTGACACTGTGGAGCTCGGAATATTGGATTCCCTAACGATTTCCGAAATGGAATGTCCTATGCGTCTAGCTCCAACTACCTTTCGGTTTTCAAGGTCTATTAATTTGCGTTGAGCGGTCATAATCACTTCGGGAATCATTTTACATGAATTACCTGAGTACGAATGGCAGCTCCGCCAATGCACTGCCCTATAATCCTTTGAGTACCCGACACCATCGTCATCTGTATATGTGTATATCGCTATCCCATGCCTTTTTCACGTCAGTGTGTGTAGGTCATCATCATCCTCTTGGACAGTTTCCACCCTCTGGCCGGGTCTGTATGCAACATAGGCCTCTCCATCGTCTTCTGTCTTGCCACCATCTCTCCGTCTTCACCTTGGCCCAGTCTTCCCCTTTCTTCTGGACGCATTCCTCTACTCCTTTCAGCCATCTGGCTCGCGGTCTTCCTCTTGGTCTCTTTCCTTCCAGTTTCATCTAGTGTATCCTCCTGGGTATCCTCTTCTCCTCCATTCTCTTAACGTGTCCATACCATCTCAGCCTTGATTTCTCTCTCTCCTCCTGAAATGGTTCCACCGTCATTAACTCTCTGATCGTCTCATTTCTTGCCGGCCGAAGTGGCCGTGCGGTTCTAGGCGCTGCAGTCTGGAACCGCGAGACCGCACGGGCATGGATGTGTGTGACGTCCTTAGGTTAGTTAGATTTAACTAGTTCTAAGTTCTAGAGGACTAATGACCTCAGAAGTTGAGTCCCATAGTGCTCAGAGCCATTTGAACCATCGTCTCATTTCTTAACCCGTCTATCTCTGTCCCTCCAATACTGTTTCTCAAGAATTTCATCTCACTAGCTTGTATTTCCCTTTTCTCTCTTCCTTTCATAACCCACGTTTCTGATGCATATATCAGGATCGGGACATAGTATGACCGGTATATAACCTTTTTACTGATTTCGGGTACATCCTTGCTCCATATCAGGCTTCACACACTCTTCCGAAATGCTTCTGCTTTTCTCCCCCGCTCGTTTATCTCTCTGTCGTTTCCTCCATCTTCCTGTATCAGGCTTCCTAGGTACTTGAAAACTCTCCTTTCACCTCAGCCTTTCCCCACCAACTGTTATTCCAGTTGTTTCTCTCCCATTCTTTCTCGTTCTGATAACCATCTCACTCTTACTTATGCTAAATTTCACCCCATATTCTTGTACTGTTCGTTCCCATACGTCCAACTGGTCTTCCTCCTCCTTATTCCCCCAAATCATCAGATCATCTGCAAGTATTTGCATCAAATGTCTAAGATAACAGATCAAGTCATGCGGAACACTTTTTTTAAGTGTTCAGTGACACTTACCGACTGTTCTAAAGAGACGACCCTGACACGTCGAAATTTCATCGAACTATCAGTGTCTAATAATCGAGTGTGCTGCATGCTACTACCTACCACAGTAGGTTGATAGAATGATTTTCAATAAGAAAAACTTAAGAACGAGTGTCTCTATGTGGAGAAAGATATTTTTGAAGTGAGTCAGGAACTTGAATTTTGATGAGCCTTCCTCTTGACATGTGAAGCAGATGACTGTATTAGAGGCAACACTCACTGCATACGCGCGTTGCACATTACCCATGCCACCCCGCCTCTCAATTGGAAATTTATGGAAAGGTCTGTGGGACCAAATTGCTGAGGTCATCGGTCCCTAGGCTTACACACTACTTAATCTACCTTAAACTAACTTACGCTAAGGACAACACACACACCCATGCCCGAGGGAGCAATCGAACCTCAGACAGGGGCATCCGCGCGAACCGTGACAAGGCGCCCCAAATCGCACGGTTACCCCGCGCGGCTGCCGCCTCTCGGGGGCATAACCAACACAAAAGCATGCCTAGCGTCACTGGGGCGTGGCAGCTAACACTTTGTCTCTAGTAAAAGTCGTTCTCCATGACTGATCTATCACCCCTAGACGTTTGATGTAAACACTTTGAAACGGCCTGTTATTAATTTCAAATGCTTAAACAAATCTGTATGTAGGGTGTCTAATAAATAATGCGACAAACGTCGAGGGGTTATAGAGGGCGTCTTGAGGATACTAATCGAGGATAGCAACCCGTATCCAGAAATGTCATCCAACGATGCTGCAGAGCGTAGAAGTTATAGGCATCGGCACTTGCCAGTAGGCCACCCCTCCAGCAGCAAATACGACTTTGTACACTGAAGGATCATAGGCGGAATGTGTCACAAAGTTGTTTATTATTCAATGATCGCAACTGATTGCTACGATCGCCGGTGTAGAAGATGGAGCTAGCTGCTGCGTAGAAAGGCTTTACCGAGGGGATATTTTCCACCCACAAGGAGAGTGCAATGCTCTGTTGCCTTCGTGGTTGCCAGTTTTGGACATTGGTTTCCATCCAAAGTTTATTTTTCTCATGGAACCATCTAAAATCTACCATGTTTTTCGGTATACAGGAGAAAAATAAAATGCAGAAGCAAACCCATGTCCACGACTGTCATCCACCGAGGTAACAGAGCATCGTATTCATAGGAGACAAGCATTGTCTTGGCAGCAGCTAGGTCTATCTTCTTCACTAGCGATCGTAGAAATCAGTTGCAAATTACTGAATAACAACGAACACTACGAGACGTTCCACCTATGGTCCGTCAGCATATAAAGTCACGTTTGCTGTTGAAGGGGTGGGCTAATGGCAGGCGCCGGTGCCTATAACTTCTACGCTCTGTAGCGTCGTTGGATGAAATTTCTGGAGGAGGGTACCTATCCACGATTTCTTCCTCAAGAAACTCTCTACAACATGTCGAAGTTTGTCATTACTTTCCTGGGACACCCTTAAGCTTAGATTCTTTATCAGTTACAAGTTAGATTCCTGAACAGCCTCTACTCTGTTCTTTGAACGTAACATTTCACCACCTGTGTTAAAAATATCTGAATAACAACATTTCACCTACTATTTTTTTTTTTTTTTTTGATCTGACCAAGGAAATTCGACAGTGAAAATCACAAAATTCTTTTGGATAATCTTTAAGGTTAGTTTTGTAGGTTAACAGTTGGTGCTGAAAGGCAAAATGAACACAACAACATACAGCTCAATGAAAGGACAATCTATAAGTTTCTTCTTTAATTTAATCTTCTTTCCACAAGAAATACTGCAGGAATATTTACTCCGATATCACCATAGAAGGAATGACGCACTCAACCAAGGTTCGCTGCTACAACGCATGTAAAACAGATCACATTTTTGGCATGCTTCAGAAATCATCACTTCAAGTGTAGAAAACAGATCAAGACACACTTTAAAATGCAGACTAGGTGGTTCACTGCTCAAGAATAGATATTAGATGACGCAGAGTCTTTCATTTACTTCTGCACTGAAATTAGATCATACAAAGTAAATCCTTTGAGAAAACAAAAAGTAAAAATTACGTTTCCAGGATATTAATCACTGATAGTTCCTATACTACAGAATAAACATTCAAAAGTGGTGCAGCTGATTAATGACACGCGGAATGCAGTAAGAACTTCACATTTCAGAACAGCAGTCGTAGTAAAAGCTGCTTGGTAAATTCTTGCAGTCAAGAGAATCACAAATGTAATAGTCTTGAAGTATACCAACAGGAAGTGATATGATGGGACGTAGGTTTCTTTTTATACGGGCATCCATTCCCAAAAGACATTAGAACAATAATGGCGACTATGATGACAAGTGACGCATATCATTGCCATGTACTGCGTATCAGAACAACATCGTCGAGAGTAAAGTCTGGTCAACAAGGGATGTGTCGCTACCTTATTTCCAGAATAGATCTCGAGATTCTGCTGTGTCTCCAGCCCGAAGCTTATATTCCTTTGAACAAACAGCATTATAGATTATTATACTCGTTTTCGTCAGTAAACTTCATTATTACTTATATTCTTCATTCTTCTTTTTCTTTTTCCGTCCCGCATCTTCGCCGCTCCGTCCCCCCTCCCACCCCTCCCCCGCCACCCCCTGCGAAGAATGAATGTGTGTACCCCAAGTGTCTGCGTGTAGTGTTATTTACGTGAAACTGTAGGAAAGTTTTCTAAATGTTTGCGCATCGTGTAACCTAGGAGGGACTGGGGTACCAACTTGGTATTCTCCTACTGGGATGTGGGAAACCACCTAAAATCCACAATCAGGCTGGCCGGTACATCGACCTCGTTGCAAATCCGCCTGGTGGATTCTACTCGGACCGGCGCACCTCCCCGTCTCGGAAGCGACGTTTTAACACGTACTGCTATCCGGCAGTTTGCTACTAACATTATTGTTTTAAATACATCACTAAAGGGTGCAAAATATTATCGGCAAATTTAGCTATTAAGTGTTTTTATGTACAATGTCTCGGAAAAATGTGATGTTGCTCCCGAAATAGCCGTAAATCTGGTGTTTATCTTAATATACAAACCGTAGTTATAGCTGGTTAAATTGCGCAAATTGGTTGAGTAGACTGCCTATTTCAAATTTTACAGTCATCTCAGAAAAGTACCTAGTGTGGTGTACAGTGTTGCTGTTGGATCAACACTGGCATATCTGCAGATAGAGTGCCAGGAGTAGGAGTTTATTTAATGTCGGGTTCTGACAAAGTTTCAGCGACAAAACGGTTCGCAGCAGCTTTCGAGATGGAAAGTTGCTATTTTAAACTCGCTGAGACCGGTCGGTGAACACTTTGTGAGGTGAACTTTCCGGGCGTCCACTGACTGGAAAGCGGCGATCGCGGCTCCCGAATTAGAGCCACGTCACCTTTCACACCGAAGATATTGCAACGCAGCGGCAAGCAGTATGAAATTGTTGCGAGCGTGCTCCTGCACGACTGAGGAGACTAGCGCGTAAAAAAAAGGACGATTTCTCCTACCTTCTACGTAACAGGCTGAATAGCTGCCTGAGTACACTCACGTCGAAAGGCATGGAACACTTGTTCTCTGCATTCTTTGCTTCTTCGCTGAAATGAAATAGTCACTGGCTGACGCAGCACTGTTGGTAGCTAGGCGGCAAGCACAAATGGCTGCCACACGGACGTCCTGGATTTGACTCCCGGTAGCATCAAGTGAGTCCGCTCATCCCCGAGAGAACGACTGAGGGAGGGAGAATGCTAGCCACATGCTCCCCCCCCCCCCCCCCTTACCGCAGACAAACGTATTTAGGCAGAGACTAAGCAGGGATCGGTCGGTATCGCTTAGTTCTCTGGCCAACATAGCGGTTTTTTAAATTATTCTTATCTACTATGGATGAGGAAGACCGATGCTGCGACCCGTAACGGTTTTCAATAGTGACTGCAACGGCTCGCTTTTTGCGATAGTAACGATTTTATCTTCCCATTTCCCTTTTGAAGTTGCCTAGCTACTCATCACTAGATGATATACTTAGTAACCGTTCATATTGGCGTCGTTGTGTAATTATCTGATTCTATAGGCTTACACCTGGTGCACAAATCACTTTGGAAAATGTTGTTTATGTTCGCTGGTTATGTTACACTACTGGCCATTAAAATTTCTACACCAAGAAGAAATGCAGATGATAAACGGGTATTCATTGGACAAATATACTAGAACTGACATGTGATTACATTTTCACGCAGTATGGGTGCGTAGATCCTGAGAAATCAGTACCCAGAACAACCACCTCTGGCCGTAATAACGGCCTTGATACGCCTGGGCATTGAGTCAAACAGAGCTTGAATGGCGTGTACAGGTACAGCTGCCCGTGCAGCTTCAACACGATAGCACAGTTCATCAAGAGTAGTGACTGGCGTATTGTGACGAGTCAGTTACTCGGCCACCATTGACCAGACGTTTTCAATTGGTGCGAGATATGGAGAATGTGCTGGCCAGGGTAGCAGTCGAACATTTTCTGTATCCAGAAAGGCCCGTACAGGACCTGACATGCGGTCGTGCAGTATCCTGCTGAAATGTTGGGTTTCGCAGGGATCGAATGAAGGGTGGAGCCACGGGTCGTAACACATCTGAAATGTAACGTCCACTGTTCAAAGTGCCGCCAATGCGAACAAGAGGTGACCGAGACGCGTAACCAATGGCACCCCATACCATCACGCCGGGTGATACGCCCGTATAGCGATGACGAATACACGCTTCCAATGTGCTTTCACCGCGATGTCGCCAAACACGGATGCGACCATCATGATGCCGTAAACAGAACCGGGATTCATCCGGAAAAATGACGTTTTGCCATTCGTGCCCCCAGGTTCGTCGTTGAGTACACCATCGCAGGCGCTCCTGCCTGTGATGCAGCGTCAAGGGTAACCGCAGCCATGGTCTCCGAGCTGATAGTCCATGCTACTGCAAACGTCGTCGAACTGTTCGTGCAGATGGTTGTTGTCTTGCAAACGTCCCCATCTGTTGACTCATGGATCGAGGCCGTTGGGATCCAGCACGGCGTTCCGTATTACCCTCCTGAACCCAGCGATTCCATATTCTGCTAACAGTCATTGGATCTCGACCAACGCGAGCAGCAATGTCGCGATACGATAAACCGCAATCGCGATAGGCTACAATCCGACCTTTATCAAAGTCGGAAACGGTATGGTACGCATTTCTCCTCCTTACACGAGGCCTTACAACAACGTTTCACCAGGCAACGCCGGTCAACTGCTGTTTGTGTATGAGAAATCGGTTGGAAACTTTCCTCAAGTCAGCACGTTGCAGGTGTCGCCACCGGTGCCAACCTTGTGTGAATGCTCTGAAAAGCTAATCATTTGCATATCACAGCAATCTTCTTTTTGTCGGTTAAATTTCGCGTCTGTAGCGCGTCATCTTCGTGGTGTAGGAATTTTAATGGCCAGAAGTGTAATTACAGGACATACACTCTGCCACAGGTAACCCTTCCCTGACATTGGCGTGACGAGGCTGAGTGCGTTCTGTAGCAGTACTCCCATCAAGAACAATCGCTGACACTATCAGGAATTGAACCCGGGCCTTTCGCATAGCAGCGGCGGCGACGAATTCTGATCTAGTAATCTAGTACCATTTTCTCCTCCCAAACAGTCACCCCCCCCCCCCCCCCCCCCCCGCCGGTCGGCTCCTACGGCGACGCCCCACAGCTCCTTAGATGCAATTACCTAGTTAATTCGTTTTCATTTTTTTTATTTTTGCATATTAAATTGAGGTCAGATGGCTCTGTTGACTGAGATATTTTGGTACTTCACACGCAGTAACTGAAAAGCATCGAAATTTATCTCTCAGAAGACTGAGCCTTGTAACTGCGAAGTAGTCAGGTGTTTTATGTCGGTGACGTCAGTGGCATAAGACGGGAGTGCCTGAACAGTTCTTAGCTCAAAGCAGAATGTTATCACACGTTTTTCGATGTGCTCGTAAAATAAACGGCATAAAGAAGATGAGAAAAGGGCAAAGGTTATCTAGTTCGAAAGTTGACAATGCTTTTTCCACCAAGGCTGTCATTTCACATTAAAATTTAAGTTTATTGCATCTCAGCTAACCTCTCCCAGTCCAGCAGGATATTTTTAAGTGCTAATAAGTAAGTTATTCATCATGACCATCAAAACAACGAAATATCATTATGTTGGTGCATAGGTTCGTAGCGCTTTTTTTTTACATGATGGAATTCCGGTTGCTTTGCGTTTATTTATCGATTCTCATTCTTTAATTGTAGTTCATTGTTGCTATTTGAGTTTACGTTTTATCGTTTTGTCATTTGGAGATAGTGAACGGAGCTGTGGACGGTAGAAAATGGAGTGCCAACTGGATATACCGGAACATTTCCGACAGATTCTTCTCTTTGAGTTCAGTAGAGAAGTGACGGGATAGGAGGCAGCAGAAACATTTGCGCCGTGTGTGAGGATAATGCCATTGGACAGAACACGGCAAGAAAATAGTTTTAAAGAGTATCGTTTCGACATTGGTGACCCTCCACGTTCAGGAAGACCTTCGGGGTTTGATGGAGATCGTTTATACGCAATAATCTACAATGATCCACGTCAGTTTACCCGAGAACTGGCAGATATGATGAACTGCTTTCATTTCATCATTATGCTACATTTTCATGCAGTGGGAAAGGTTCAAAAAAGGGGTATATGGGTACTGCATGATCTAAACCCACAACACAAAAATTAGCGGGTGGCCATAACTGCGTCTGTGCTAGCTCGTCATCGATTGGCTCGTGAGGAACACCGACCAGTCCTGTCCACTATCGTTACTGGAGACGAGAAATGGTGTCTTTATGTTAACATAAGGAAAAGAAAGGAACGGTTCAGCCCAAACGAAGCAGCAAGTCCCCGTACAAAGACCTGTGCGCATCCACAAAAGATAGCGTTTAGCATCTGGTGGAATAACAACAGTGTGGTGCAATACGAATTGCCATCCCGAGGTGTAACCATCACTCTTGATATTTATTGACAACAACCGAGACCATTTGTGCACGCAGTCCAAGAACAACGACAAACAAGACTGCCTGAAGTGATGCTACTCTACAATAACGACCACCCGAATTCTGCTACACTGACAAAAAACCCTGTACAGAAGTTGCGTTGGAAGGTCAAATCGCACCCAACTTATTCGCACCCTCAGATTTTCACCTTTTACGCACTCTAACGAACATCCTTCAAGGAACTTCCTCTCAGGATGAAAATGCGCTCCGAACATGGCTCGACGAGTTCATCGCGTCAAATCCACGTGATTCCTACACTCGCGGAATCGAAAAGTTAGCCCAGCGTTGACAGATTGTTGTAAATAGTGAAGGAGAATATATTATTGATGTCTAAAGTCTCTGTTATGTGTATCTGTTGTGTTTATTAAACATATGGAAAAAGGACACGAAGTTACGCACCAACCTAATAATTCACTTTAACAGATATACAGAGTAGCATGACACATATAAATATAATAAGTATCGTCCCACATAATAATAACCGATTACTATCCACATTGTGTTTTGACATGTACAAACCGATATCGTCTGTACCTAGGCTTTTAAAGAAGATGCGCTATTTTATATACACGAGATAAAAAAAATTTGCGCTGGCCTTATTTTCTGAACCACCCGATTAAAGAAAATCTCTGAAAGTCTGTATCAGGATTGCTGAGAAGAGATTAAATTATTGCAGGTCTGTAATACATCTCATCTGCTCATATCGCTAACGCGCAGCGCGCTGTCTTGCGAGACGGGAGATGAGCCAGAAACGGATAGGCATCTGCAAGGCGTATTAACGACCACTGGCCTGGTACAGCGGCCAGCCTGTGAATTCTGACGGTTTTTCACGCTCCTTTATGCAATAGCTGGGATGTTCCCAGATCTCCGCCTCCGGTAATACGGTTAACAAGCATTTAAAATATGTTAAGCTGGTATTACACGACACACTCATCGTACGAAAGTGTGCACCAGTGTCCCAAGTATACAAGTCTGGAATCGCCATTTTTTTCAAAGTAAGGTTCCAATATCACTGCTTAAAACATTTATTGATTATTACGACATCTGCTTCGGAAGATTTCCATTTGCAAGTATGTCTACGTTGACCTGACGTAACATCTGGTGTAACTGTATCAGGTAACGGTTCTCGTTATACTTCACATGAAATTCTAAAACATCGGTTTCACGTCGACTTTGTGCTGCTAATACAGTGTGACGTAATATTTTGATCTAATATTGTAGATATTTCCTGTAATTTTTTGACAGTACTATAGATGTTTTTTATTTACACAATATGCAAAGATAAAACATAGTATGTAAATGTAAAATATCTATGGTGCGAACTGTCAAAAAATTACAGGAAATATCTACAATATTATTGCAAAATATTACGCCACATTATATGAACAGCACAAAATCGACGTGAAATCAATATTTTAGAATTTCGCGTGAAATGTAACGAGAACAGTCACCAGATACAGTCACACCGGATGTTACACAACGTAGGCATACTTCAAAACGGAAATCTTCCGAAACAGCTGTCGTAATAATCAATAAATGATTTAAGCAGTGATACTTAGACCTTACTTACAATGTTCTTTCAAAGACATATATCTCATTGCAGGTCCAATCATAAAGAAACGCCAATTTTTTGGGTAACTCTGTCACATGATATACGTAAAGTGTGTCTGCACCGGCGCCCCAAGGGTACATATTCGGAACTGCAGGCTTGTTTACGTCGATGAGTGCTATTTACTCATACTGACACTTCTGAGAGCTCTGAGTTTCTATTTGTTAAGCAGTTATTGTAATCTTGTGCAGCTAGAATAAAATTACGATGTGATTATACAGAATTATGGACTAAAGTTTTCGTTTCAAATGCAAACAAATGATTATCCGTAGAGACAGGAAGATCAGCCAGCCACTAAAGTGAAAATTATGCTAAATTTAGCCAAATCAGCGGACCATATTCGACGCGATAAATATAAGAAAGAGACAACACTAGAAGACATCTATATCTGCCACAGTAAAAATTATTATACGGTGAGCTGATGAAATGTTCAAATGTGTGTGAAATCTTATGGGAGTTAACTGCTAAGGTCATCAGTCCATAAGCTTACACACTACTTAACCTAAATTATCCTAAGGACAAACACACACACCTATGCCCGAGGGAGGACTCGAACCTCCGCCGGGACCAGCCGCAGAGTCCATGACTGCAGCGCCCCAGACCGCTCGGCTAATCCCGCGCGGCGGTGAGCTGATGAGATATCTTTATACTGTACCACATATTATTTACTTTTCCGCCCTGTTCGAGTCGGTGAAAGAAGCGGGAAGAATGTCGCGCTGTGTTTGTAGCATCTGTTGTTTCCCTCAAGTAGTCTGTATGGGAGCCAAAAGTACGGGACTAAAAATAATACTTGTAGATTAACCGGTATGTATAACGAAATTTTTGTGTGATATAAGGCACTAGTCTTTAATTACCCGCCATTTAGGAGTTTTCAGCTTATCTGTTACATTTTGTAGTCGGATAAGTTTGTGTCCATCCATGCAGTCCTCCTTCGTATGATCGATATCCTCCGTTACACTAGCCTCATAGGCCCCACACAATTTCGTAATGTTTCATTGCAGACCACACTAGTATTTTAAAAGCAATTATGCAAAGCAATTATGTAACGGTCCAATTAGATACGTTTCATTTTACTTCCTCTTAAAATAATAGTCTTAAATATAAATTAATAAAATATTAATTTCAAATTGTTGTTGACTGACGGGAGAAGGCCGACAAGTGAGGAAAAATCTTTCTTATTACAGGTTTTTGGAAAAATGTGTTACATGTAACTGACATAGAACTTCCTAGCAGCCACGTTTAAAGTTCTGGGAAATGCAGTAACCAGAAGATGGATGTGGGTGAGGTGGAGGAGCGGAATACAGGGTCAAATCTCACGACGTCGGCAATCCGCTGTGGATGCCCAGAAACAAAGAAATTAACCTTGCGTATCAGTCATTCACAGTTTGTCTGCATTTTGGGATGACGTATTCATAGTTGAGTCAGGCTAGGGGTATTGCAGCTAACATTAATGTTTTAAGAGACTATGAGGAATGTTACTTCAAGGCGCAGTGCCTGTAATGTTATTGGAGGAATATATAATTTTGTTGTTGATCCAGTTGTCAATCGTTTCTTTTACAAAGTGAACTAAAGCATAGTGAGATTATTTTAATTTTGGTCAGTTTGCAGAGGGTGCAGTTTTTTAAAATTGTCGTGTGGAACTACAGCAATAAATTATTCCTTGTTTTATCATTTAGTTTACGACGGAACAATATTAATAACAATCAGACGCATATACGTAGCTCATTACTAAACTAGAAAGACTTCTCCATGAAGCCAAGCCCTGACGCAATACGTCACAGTCGCCATGGTAGGTCAAGGCAAACAGTCAAATTGTTCTACAAGTGGCGAAAAACTCGCAGAAGATGGACGACGCAACAAAGAGTCAAATTCAGTCTCTTCTGCCCCACAAATTCGCCGCTCTGCAACCTGAGAGGGATCAAGTGGATGTGACACCACAGCCAGACACGGAAGGAACAAGTTCCGACACTGCAAATGCACTTACTCGGTCAAGCAAGACGTCACTGGCGAAGGTTTGCCAATAACAGTACAATGTACAGGGCTCTATCTCACTCTCAACGCTGAACTCAAGAAGCAATTCAAACGAACTATCAAAGCGATCGGTAAAGGAGACACAATTAAATACCACTTCGAAACAGTAGAAGACCAGCGACTGGGCTTGCAACTTTCCAACCTACGAAAATCCCGTTTTTCACCCAAACAGTGCCAATACACACGATGCTGAAAATGGTAGGGAAATACTGTCCAGAACAGACGGCAGAAGGAGAAGTGGAGCAAGAACTGCATCCCATCGGCTTGCCGCAGGCCGCAGTCCATCAGTTCACGATCAGGGACGAAAAGACGAACAAGCTGACCCCCAGCCGGTGTATTGTCGCCCTACCGACTGGACCAGCCATCGAGTCGGTTTACGAAGTAAGAAATTTGTCGGATACGGAAGTCCAGATTGAGACATACCGCTCGAAAGATGGCCACCCCAATGCATCCCAACGCTACTTGTAACAACTGTACATATAATAATTTTTTCTTCTGATTTTCGATAAATTAGTGTAAGCAATGTTTTGATTTCATTTCTTTTTCTTTTCGTGTCATTATGTTAAAGAAACTGTAAGCAACTTTCGATGTGAATATTAATGTTTATGTCAAATTGCAAGCAATATTATAACAAAATGGAAATGTAAGAAATGTTGAAACTATTGTAATATGTTAAAGTTGTAATTGTGCGCCTGGTCCATACGTAGGCAATGTATTAGGATATGTGGAGTGCAAAACCTTTGGTGAATACCCTGTCTGTAGGGGAGCGGTAAAAGGTGGATGGCAGGCGAGCGCGGGAAAATGCACACGGGCGCGGCACGGCATAACGGGCTCAGCAGTAGTAGTCGGAGTTGGGCATCGGTCTGAGAAACACGCTCTGGATCGAGGAGGCTCTCCTGGAAAACGTGATTTCATTGAGCTTCGGATGTGCTGTTTCCGACGACTATACAGAATGGCTATATTCCATAGGCACTAAATGGAAAAGGATTGCGACGCTAAGAAGAAGCAAAGTGCCGATACATCAAGAGCCATAGCTGTGATTGTACGTGTGCTGTGCGCCTCGCCATCTCGCTGCCCGCCAACCGCCGCTTCGACACGAACAGGTTGAAACATTTAGTGCTGTATTCGTGTGGACCAGTGTTACTTTTGTTCCCGACTGTTCAATAACAACTTAACTTTTACCAGAATTGTCCTATCATTTAATTACCCTCATCACTAACCTAGACAGGGTCCTTTCCACATGTTGTGCAATCCGAGTGTCCCGAAATGAAGATTTAAAGTTTATATTAATAAGAATTACCTGCAGACCTATCTATGCTAGAATGATGTTTAAGAAACTTTATTGTTAATGAATATACGAGTAAAGAACATAGGTCTGACAAAGTTGGAAGATAATGTTGAAAGTGGTTTAGTAATGGAGTATAATTAATTTGAGACAAAAATAATGGTAGTTAAATAAGCAAGAAATAAGACAAAAAGAGTAGTAATTCATATATTGGAGACCTTGAGTGCTTAATGAGTTCAATAGTCAAAGAATTTCAATACAGTGACAATTACAAATTACAGTTTCAGGGTCCCCCCCCCCCAACCCCCCTTTTTTTCTATTCATTTAAATTCTGAAGTGTACTGAACTGATTTGACCAGCAAAGTTAAAGTTAATATAAAAAATAAATTTATCAGTGTTTTACCCTTCTTAAAATTGACATTGTATGTGTGTTTCAAAAGTGCTATTTCTAGGGTAACCTATGCCCGATTTCAGTCGGATCAATAGACAAAACGCAGTTTGTAGTAATCATTATAGTGTAATGTTGTGTATTTATAGCTTGTCCAAATTAGTACAGAAAAGGAAAATATTAGTTCAGTAGATTTTTCTGGTTCTAAAATTTACCATATAATGCAGTACTACTACGTGTTGTTATGCTTGTACGTACATCCACTTGTACAAGGAAAAAACTCACTTAATGCCTAACCAGGCTGGCGACCGTATTATTAACAATTGGTAGCATCTGCTGTGTATGTTTCTTGCCCATCCTAACGTGTAGTTGCACTTTAGACTTGCTTGACGTATCATTGTTGTTACTGAGTGGGTGTAAGTCTGATTTTGCCTCCATTCAGGTACACGCGGTCAACATATTTACTAAAATCCTTTCTTATAAGGTGAAGCCCGTCAACTTACCATAGTACAGGCTTTAAAGAGTTAACGTACGCCCGAGCGTAGACGTTATAAGTGGCTTCCCGGTGACAGGACATCCAATTGTTATCGGTCACAAATTAATGTGAATACCGAACAGTGGATGTTCAGTGGCACGAATTGCAATATTATTTAGTAAAATAAATAACAGTGGACGTAAAATACGATAGTGTAGTGAAATTTGCATTCAGTATGGACGGGAGAGTAGACACAGTAGATGTGCCGAGCGTAATGGAAGAGGCGCATGGCAATAGCAGGAGTTTACGCGGCCAGATAACAGATGGCGTTAGTGAAAGGCAATTGGCGTATATAAAATATCACGAACATGTTAATGAACAGATTGAAATGTCGAGATTGCCTCGAACACAGCAAGAGATAAAACAAGAAGTAGGGGATGACTTTGTAGACGATAGTGGGTACGTGAACGAAACCACTGACATGTTTGATTCTCCAAAGATAAAGAAAGAACCGAAAGAAACTTTTGAGGTAGGATCGGAACACACTGATTCCGTAGAACAAAACAGTATGAAAATTTTAAGCATGAACGATTTATTTGAACAATTAACCAAACAAATTGTAGGACAGAGTGATCAGCTTCAGAAACAAGTCAGTATTCAGGTTAGTCAGCTCAAAACACAGAATGATCAACTTAAAACACACGTTGCAGAGCAGCTCAAAACACAGAATGATCAGCTTAAAACACAGGTTAGTCAGCTTAAAACACTCGTTGACGAGCAGCTTAAAACACAAAGTAATCAGATTAAAGCACAGGTCGAAGAACAAGGAATTAAAATTAGTAAACAAATAGAACAGGTAGAACAAAAAGTGGGTAATTTAAGTTCTGTGGTAAATACTATGAAATTTGAAATTGACACAATTAACAAAAATATGGATACTATGCAGGGGGAAATTGACAACATTAACAGTAGGTTTGATGTTGAAATTCTCAACATCCAAGAGAAAGTAGAGCCTCTAGTTGAAACGAAAGTAGACGAAAAAGTTTTCGGTCTTAAAACTGAGATCGTAAACGAATGTCAACACGGAATATCACAGTTGAAAAAGGCAGTTTCAGACACTGAAAGAGAATTAGGCGAAAAGGTGACCGGATGTGTACTAAAGTGTGAACAAAATACATCGAAAATTCAAGGCAAAATTTTCGATCTTGAGGGTAAAATTAAAGATAGGCCTGGTGTTGTCTGTAATGGCACACCACTTACGAAGCTATTGGATGGTGAGGAACGCTTCGATCCCGCCAAGAAACATAACGGATGGCATCCGTTAGATTTCATCAAAAATTGCGAGAGAATATTTCCTTAACACTTGTCTGATCAGGAAAAGATAAACGTAGTAATTAGCGCCTTAGCAGGTGACGCTAAGCGCTGGGGAATTAATTTGAATACCGAACGAATGACGTTCGAAGAATTTAAGCAAAAGTTTACGGAAGAATATTGGTCCGAACAAAAACAGGATCATTTGTGGCGCGAGTTTATCATGGCCAAACTTCATGATAACAAGGGCAGGAATTCTTTAAAAGATTTCTGCGAATATTGGTACCGGAAGTTGATGCATTTAAGAGGAAGAAGATCCGATTCTGAAATAATATGGGAGTTATATAAAAAGCTTCCAGAAGATTCGAAGAGATACGTGGGAAGCAATCATCGTAGCTTCCAAGCGTTTCTCGAAAGGGTCGGAGACGAAGACCACTGGCGCGAAAGTCGTGCCAATTATCAAAATATTGGTAACAGGAATAATCGTAATAATGACGAGAGATATGACGGCGAAGGGTTTCGCGTCAACGTGATACAGAGAGGAAGAGGCAGAGGAAGAGGAAGGGGAAGTTATCTAGGTCGCGGTAGAAGGTATACCGCGCAAGATAATAACGACGCGGGAAACTGATTTCCGCGAACGTTGCGGGCCAAACGGAAGCGGACAGTATATACCGGCCCCGATTTAAGAAATGTTACCGGACCGACAGTAAAGTTATGAGGCAGGTTAGAGACAGGCGTGGAACGACGCAACGTGTTGTTGCGAAACAAGCGTCAGGTGCGGGCATAAATGAGTCATCGTTGCCGCGCAGAGCGCTACATGTTAACAGGCGAGTGGAGCATCAGAGGGCAACGGCCCAGCCTATCAAAACAACTGTTCAGAGAGAAACCGATAGCAATGCGGCAGCATTAGATACGAGCACTGCCGTAAGTACTGGTGCATACATTACGAGTGGTAATTCCGTGGCGAAGGAAATAGTTGATGAAACGGTGGAGACACAGAGAGGCGCGGTTAGCAGTGTTAGTAAATGGCGAGAATGATCTAGCAGAAGTAACTGATTAGTGTGTGCAGATCGACGATCTGTACAAGGGCCTAAAGCAATGTGAGTGGGAGGATTTTAAGAAGGAGTATGAGGCAAGGAAGTTGATTAGAGAAAAAGGAGATAATAGGTACGTCGACAAGGTGACGTGGCCCAAAGTTGAAGAGGAGAGAGTAAACAGCGCCGCGCTGAGTACGCGTGCTGCCGATAGGACGATGATTAAAGATAGGAAGGAATTGGAGGATGAAATACTAAGCATTGACGAGGAAGTAACTTCTGTTAACGATCCGCCAACAGTACGAGCTGCTACCGAAAAGCACCGTGAGGAAGGAGCAGGTGATTACCTGAAAGTAATTGAAGTCCACGAGGATTACACGAAATATGAATTAACAGTAGATGTGAGTATAGCTGACAATGAGGACGTTTTGCCGAAAGAGGATACTGAGTTAAAATCTAAACCTGACGAAAACGCAGAGGAAGAACTTAGCGCCTGTCTCAGAAAAGCTTTTATGTTAGAACCTGAAAGCGATCCAGAATGGTCGGATTCGGACGATAGTTCAGATGACGAATATTTCGGTACTGGTGAAAATAATGGGGATGCAGCTAATTGCGATATTGTACCTAATGATGACGAAGTTTCAAAACAAAATCTAGATGTTGAGACCGAACAAAGAAAGAAAGAGCCACCTGACGACTCAGGGTCTATTTTACAAAGAGTTCAAGTAATCAATGACTTTGAACTCCCGGAACTAAAGAAACCGCCAGATATAGGTGGGGTGAATGTTAAAAGCATATCTTGGGAAGATGTTATCGTCGACCCGGATTTGCTTAGGGAAGATCACAACAATGAGAAACATTCGACGGTGAAACAAACTGTAATACCAGTTGAAATTTATAATGTGAAATTGCAGGTACTTCTTGATACGGGATCTCAGATAAGTGCAATCTCCCAGTCGTTTTTCGAACACATTTGTGATGAGCCTGGAATAGTAATTATGTCAGTGACGGGTGTAAAAATTGTTGGTGCTACTGGCAAAACCAGCAAGCCGGTAAAGAACCAGATTTTGGTTGAATTTAGTATAAAAGGACAAAACTTTGAACACGATTTTTTGGTTGTGCCAGACTTGAGTACTGAAATGATTCTAGGAATAGATTGGTTGGATAAAGAAAAGGTTATTATTGATTGTAGCCAGGAAGTGATCAAAATTGATAGTACATCTAGGAATTTAGAAGTAAAATTTGAGGAAAATGGGAAGGTGTTCGATTCAGAAATTGATTCTTTATTGTTGGAGATTGACCAAGGGAATGATGGTTTGACAAACAAGTATGAGGTGTACCATGTCCAGAGGTTAATAAATGAGAGTGCCAAGCAGGGGCATGATTTTAAAGAAATGGTGGAAAATTTGAAGGGAATATCTCCCGAACAGAAAACAGAATTGCTTGATATTTTAGAAAGTAACAGCACCGTATTTTCGGACAAACCTGGCCTAGTTAAGAACTTTGAATACCAGATTGAGACAATAGAGCATAAACCTTTCTTTGTAAGACCGTTTTCGATACCCATATCAAAGAGGCAGGCTGTGCAAGTGGAAATAGATAAAATGATAGACTGGGGTGTAATCGAACGGAGTAGCAGCGAATATAATAGTCCCCTTATCATCGTGAACAAAAGGGATGGGGGAGTAAGAGTAGTTATTGACGCCAGGACTTTGAACAAAATTGTAAAAAAGGAAATAGACAGACCTGAAAATCTGGACGAAATGCTTCAAAAATTTTATAATGTGAAGTATTTAACCAGTCTGGACATGATCGCCGGATACTGGCAAATTCCTTTGAGTAAAGAATCCCGTAAATATACCGCTTTTCTATTTGCCGGGAAATGCTGTCAGTATAAAGTATTACCATTTGGGCTTAGCACTTCGGTGGCAGTATTTATTAGGGCACTGGACTTTGTATTAGGGAGAGAACTGAGTTCCCGGCTAACCATTCTTGTAGATGATTTACTGATTGCTACAGAAGAATGGCAAGAGCATTGTGAATTATTGCATAAAGTTTTCGTTGCTCTACAAGCAGGTGGCATGACGCTTAAGTGGAAGAAATGTGAATTTGTGAAATCGGAGAAAAAGTTTCTGGGGCACATTATTACTACGACCGGTATTGGCAAGGACCCGGAGAAATTAAGTGCAATAGCAGAGTGTCCAGCTCCTAGAAATAGAAAACAGTTGAAAGCCTTTTTGGGTTTATGTGGGTTATATAGAAAATTCGTCAAGGGGCAAGTTTTTAATAGTCCTCATTTGAATAATCTACTTAAGAAAAATAGTGCTTTTGTGTGGACCGAATGGTGCGCGAGAGATTTTGAAAATTTAAAAAGTGAACTTTCGAATGACAAAATTTTGCATCACCCCATACTGTCAAAACCTTTCCATATGAGTACTGACAGCAGTGCTTATGGAATTGGTATAGAAGTTTTCCAAGAAATCTGTGATGGCAAGGAAATCGAACACAGGACTATCGTATTTGCAAGTAGAACTCTAACAAAATACGAGAGAAACTACACTATATCAGAAAAGGAAGCTTTAGCCATTATATGGGGGTTAAAGAAATTCAGAAATTATTTGTGGGGCCATAAACTCATCATACATACTGACCACAAAGCTTTAACTTTTCTTAAGGATTGTCGTTTACTTAATGGCAGGCTAACTCGTTGGGCTTTGTACCTGCAACAATTTGATTACGAGATTTGCTATGTTAAGGGTACTGAGAATTATGTGGCAGATGCGTATCTCGATTGCCTAATGGATGAGTGAAGTGCCCAATGAAAATGGTGAAGAGGGTACTTTTCAGGTAAGGTATATGAAAGAGGTTTCAGGAAAAAGGAAAATTGAACAAATATGTAAAAATATGAGATACCATCAAAATGAGATCCGACATGGAAATCTGTGAAAGTAAATTTTGACAGTGTGCAGTATCCTCAAATTAAGAAGTATTACAAAATTTTTAAAGGCATTTTATATAGGAGGAAAGAATTAGCTACTGAGGAATGGAGAGTATGTTGGCCACACCAGTTCGATACCGAGGTCATAGACTATTTTCATTTAGCATTGGGGCATAGTGGTCCAAAGAAATGTTTGGATAAACTGAATAATGTAGTAGTGATTGCTGGTAGTGTCAGTAAGAGGGTAAAGGAACGAATTCAGTCGTGTGATGTCTGTCAAAGGGCCAAAGTACCGAACACAACTAATAGAGGTCCAATGCAAAGTACATTACCTGAAGACACCCTAGAATTATTATCGGTAGATTTATATGGTCCCCTCCCAAAGACTTCGGGAAATTGTGCATATATTTTAGTAATTTTGGAAGTATTCTCAAAGTTTGTGAAATTATACCCCTTGAAAAAAGCAACAGCAAAAGCTGTATTTAGTAGGATGGCAGAATACTTCAGGACCATCGGGAAACCCAAGGCAGTACTATCTGACAATGGACCCCAGTTCATATCCAAAATTTGGAAAGAAGGAATGGAACAAAATGATGTGGAGGTTAAATATATCGCAGCCTACCATCCAGCTAGCAACCCGGTTGAAAGGTACATGCGAGAAATCGGGAGATTGTGTAGAACGTACTGCAGTCATAACCATAGAGCCTGGGGTAGATTTATATCGGATTTTGAGAATGTCATAAACACCTTACATCATGAATCTACTGGGTTCCCACCGGAAGAAATTTTGTTAGGCAGCAGAAGTAAAAGTTTAATTGAGGAAAAACTAGAGTTTCCACCTTGTACAAGCTTGGGGTTGAGTCAAAAGAAAGAATTAGTCAGAAAAAGGACAAAGCAAAAAGCTGAATCTAGATATAAAAGACATGAAAAAAATCTGAAAGATTCAAAATTTAAAATTGGGGATTATGTTCTTTTAAAAAACCACGAAAAGTCTAGTGAACTGAACCATGAAATTTCCAAATTTAAATATATTTACAATGGGCCGTATATAATACAGAACATTCCACATGATAATGCTTACTACCTGATCTACCCAAAATCCAAAAAACCCTTAGGTGTAAGAAATGTTGTGGACCTGAAACTGTATGTTCCTAGGAGTGAGTGACCTAAGTACACTCAGAGAGCAATTTGCAGTAAATATGCTGTATCTTATGCTGAAACTAATTTATTCCAAATGTAACTAATCTTTGTAAATATACGTGTACCAATATCAGTGTGCTAATGTACTTATGTGAGTTTCAGATTACCAAATGTACTGTAAATGTAAAGATGTATGGAGAAAAGGGATGAAAAGAAAGGGTAAATGCTGCAAGCCAAATAAAAGATGGGACTGTCAAAAATCAAAGTGGGCAGTATATGAGTCATAATATAAAGGACTGCCAAACACCAATGAGGGCAGATAAATAGTCAATGGAGAATTGTAAGTGTGGTACAGGTGATGTGGTAAAATGATGCGAAATGGACTGCCCAAATCTGAATAATAGGCAGCAAATATGTGTAGTAAATTTTCTGAATATTATTGTGTGTTTTTTTAGTAAGTAAGGAAATGGACTGCCATTCAATGCAAGCAGCAACAAATTGTCTTATAGTGTATATAGATATTTGCATTTGCTTTTGTAGTTAAATGTTTGTGTTCCAGATTTTGAAATTATTTCTTTGAGAAATTTAGTAAAAATGAGTAATTTGCTGTTTAAATAATGTTGTGATAGGAGATTGGACTGTGCCAAAGGCACTTAAGTAAATGATAAGTAAATGTTCTTGATATGTTAAAAAGTGTAGACCTATATAATGTGAGTGAAAGGAAGCTTGTGGTATAATTTTTTTTTAGGACATTCACACAAAGATTCAGAACCACTGTATAAATATAAAAATTAGTGTTCCCATCAAATTTGTACTTAGTAAAATGTACTGGAAACAGGGGCATGTGTAACAACAACTGTACATATAATAATTTTTTCTTCTGATTTTCGATAAATTAGTGTAATCAATGTTTTGATTTCATTTCTTTTTCTTTTCGTGTCATTATGTTAAAGAAACTGTAAGCAACTTTCGATGTGAATATTAATGTTTATGTCAAATTGCAAGCAATATTATAACAAAATGGAAATGTAAGAAATGTTGAAACTATTGTAAGATGTTAAAGTTGTAATTGTGCGCCTGGTCCATACGTAGGCACTGTATTAGGATATGTGGAGTGCAAAACCTTTGGTGAATACCCTGTCTGTAGGGGAGCGGTAAAAGGTGGATGGCACGCGAGCGCGGGAAAATGCACACGGGCGCGGCACGGCATAACGGGCTCAGCAGTAGTAGTCGGAGTTGGGCATCGGTCTGAGAAACACGCTCTGGATCGCGGAGACTGTCCTGGAAAACGTGATTTCATTGAGCCTCGGATGTGCTGTTTCCGACGACTATACAGTATGGCTATATTCCATAGGCACTAAATGGAAAAGGATTGCGACGCTAAGAAGAAGCAAAGTGCCGATACATCAAGAGCCATAGCTGTGATTGTACGTGTGCTGTGCGCCTCGCCATCTCGCCGCCCGCCAACCGCCGCTTCGACACGAACAGGTTGAAACATTTAGTGCTGTATTCGTGTGGACCAGTGTTACTTTTGTTCCCGACTGTTCAATAACAACTTAACTTTTACCAGAATTGTCCTATCATTTAATTATCCTCATCACTAACCTAGACAGGGTCCTTTCCACATGTTGTGCAATCCGAGTGTCCCGAAATGAAGATTTAAAGTTTATGTTAATAAGAATTACCTGCAGACCTATCTATGCTAGAATGATTTTTAAGAAACTTTATTGTTAATGAATATACGAGTAAAGAACATAGGTCTGACAAAGTTGGAGGATAATGTTGAAATTGGTTTAGTAATGAAGTATAATTAATTTGAGACAAAAATAATGGTAGTTAAATAAGCAAGAAATAAGACAAAAAGAGTAGTAATTCATATATTGGAGACCTTGAGTGCTTAATGAGTTCAATAGTCAAAGAATTTCAATACAGTGACAATTACAAATTACAGTTTCAGGGTCCCCCCCAACCCCCCTTTTTTTCTATTCATTTAAATTCTGAAGTGTACTGAACTGATTTGACCAGCAAAGTTAAAGTTAATATAAAAAATAAATTTATCAGTGTTTTACCCTTCTTAAAATTGACATTGTATGTGTGTTTCAAAAGTGCTATTTCTAGGGTAACCTATGCCCGATTTCAGTCGGATCAATAGACAAAACGCAGTTTGTAGTAATCATTATAGTGTAATGTTGTGTATTTATAGCTTGTCCAAATTAGTACAGAAAGGGAAAATATTAGTTCAGTAGATTTTTCTGGTTCTAAAATTTACCATATAATGCAGTATTACTACGTGTTGTTATGCTTGTACGTACATCCACTTGTACAAGGAAAAAACTCACTTAATGCCTAATCAGGCTGGCGACCGTATTATTAACAATTGGTAGCATCTGCTGTGTATGTTTCTTGCCCGTCCTAACGTGTAGTTGCACTTTAGACTTGCTTGACGTATCATTGTTGTTACTGAGTGGGTGTAAGTCTGATTTTGCCTCCATTCAGGTACACGCGGTCAACATATTTACTAAAATCCTTTCTTATAAGGTGAAGCCCGTCAACTTACCATAGTACAGGCTTTAAAGAGTTAACGCCTGTCAGAAACCTGTTCCAGAAAGCGAAGTGTGTCAACTGCAAAGGCGAACACTCTGTCATCTGGAGGGAGTGTACAACATTCCAGGAAGCCATACACCTCCCTGCAGCACAAGGAAAAGCAACACACCTGATTACAACCACCGGCTGCAGGTCTCGCGCCGCCTAACCTCAGCGACCAAACCACTTTTCCACCACAACCAACTCAGACGAAGTCCGTCATCACCGCCCAACGCTCTCGCGCATGGACGAGGCGTCAGCAGCAAACAACCCCAAAAACATCGGAGCAATCAACCTCAGATTTTTCGGAGATCAAAAAAATTTTCGAGATTCACTGACTTCCTGGCGGCGCTCCGACGGCAAAACATTTTTCAAATTCTACGGGAAACGATGCATCAGTTCAACAAAGCATCAGACATCATTTCAGAAATCGTTATCTTGTTCATTGGAACCTTGAAACCGTTTTCTGCAACAAATGGCCCATAGACCAAACAGAAATGAAGATCTCACATTCTGTACGTACAACCCCAACGGAGTTTACAACAAAAAACCGGAATTAGAGGAATTTCCTCAGCGTTTCCACGGAGACATCCTTTCCCTTACACAGAGACATCTCTGAGCAGCATAACCAACACCCGCAAGATGGTTGGCTGCCGAAATGACCGCGCCATTAGCAGGGGTGCTGGTGCAGCCATCTTCATAGTGGGGTCAATCGCGTAGTGTCACCACAGTTCCAATCACTGGAGGTGTCAGCCATAACCATCTCAACCCATCGCGGACACATCGCCTTTATTGGTGCCTATCTCAGCCCCACAAGGTCATTAGTGGAAGGGTATTTCACAACTCTGTTTTATCAACACAGCAAATTCCTCCTATCTTAACGCGAAGCATTTTGTGTGGAACTCGCGGTGCACAAATCCGAGAGGAATCCCGCTATACGTATTTGAAGAACGAGTGGAAGCGATTACTTACGGATCGGAAGATCAGACGCACGTCCCTGTCAACCCTCACCATCTGCCAGACGTGCTGGGTATTGCGACCTAAAACAATCGTCGATTGGATCTATACCTGCAGGCGATTAACGATTTTATTTCGGTCTACCTCTCTGTCATGGCAAACTATCGAAGGCATTGGAACATGTTTGGTCACCAATAAGGATTGCCACCCACTGGAACCAGTTCCAAAGCTTCTTGAACAACGACATCTGACCCACTGCAGATGTGCCCACCTCATCCCTCGTGTAGGAGGCAGTGACGTCACTTACAGTCAAAATCAAACGGGTCTTTCGCTGGGCGACGATCACTCCGAACGGCATGTACCACATCGAGATGAAATTTCCCCACTTTTGCAGCATCTCAAAACTCTCAAAAATCGGGTACGGAAGCGGTGGCTGGATTATCGAGAGCTAAACCACCTCTCTCAACATGTACACTTCCGAGTCACGGAATACCGACAGGAGATATGGAAATATAATACAATTACACTTCAGTCTCGCGACGAATGGAGTTTGGTCTGAGCACTTAAAATACCTGCAGCCACCAAAAACAGCGCTCCGAGAACCGACGGGCCACCTATTCGACCCGCTAATCACAGATGAGTTGTTCGTTAACACCCACGACGTTAAAAAGTCTCCTGCCCACCTGGATGCTAACGCCCTGAAGATCACTGGGGCAGGAGACAGGCAGAAGAAATGAGAAACGTCGCACGATGGACTGACTCTGTTCTAACTACACCAGCAGAAACCAAGCACGTCAATTGCCACCAGCTGAAGAATCTGCCGTGGAAACCTGTGGTGCTGCTGACAAGAATCTGCAATAGCTGTCTTATTCTCGGCTACTCCCGACGATTTGGAAAGCTGCCCTCGACGTGCCAATCCCCAAACCGGCGAAAGACTTGAGCTTGCCCCACAACCACAGGCCTATCAGCCTACTTTCAGCTCCCACAAAAGTCTTTGAATGGGTTATTCTTTAACGTCTCCGGCAAGTAGTCTTCGACCACAATGTCATACGATCTGATCGGTTTGGTTTTCGACCGCGACTACTGGCAGAACTGCAATTACTTCAGGTGCCAGAATACATTGCGTACAATATTATCTGCGTCAAATACATCGTGGTTGACTTCCTGGATATCGAAAAGGAGTGTGATCGAGTTTGGAAAAATAAACTTCTCAGCAAGCTTCACTACCAGAGAGCCGTCCCCGACTACTGCATGAAAGTTATTGACGGTTGCCTACAAAACCACCACTGCTTCGTTAAAATAGAAAATCAACGTTCCAGCATGGAATATCTTATCGAAGGAATCGCTCAGGGATCTGTCCCGTCGGCCTTGCTCTTTATACTCTATGTCAACGGTTTTCCAGTGCTCCCCCAAGTGGTTCTAGCACCCTCTGCAGACGATACAGAAATTCTGACCAGCAACCAATGTATCAACGCCGCAGTCTGGCGCCTTCAGAGACAACTCAAAATAACAGAACAAATAGCAACAGCCAACCACAGTCAGCTGAATGCTGAAAAGACTTAGATGTCATGTTCAATAGGGGTCGTTCTGATCTACGAAATTACCTAATGATAGGAATCGTCGAACTCCCTCGATTGGACGAAGTTAAGTACTTGGGTGAAGCTATTGATAGATCCTTCGTTTCAAATCATATCTTTGCAACAAGAGGACTCATATCCTACGGCTAGTGCACCAGTTCTATCCGCCGCTCGCCATTACACACATGAACACCCGCACCAAACTGCACTTATTTCCAGAAATCGATCCTACCAGTCATCCTATATGGCTGCTCCTCGTGGGGCACCATCTACAACTCAACCCTCAAGTCAATTCACACCTTACAACATGGGTATTTGAGGATTATCATAGGAGACCCGCAGGTGGGAAGGCATCAGTGATTTACATCAAGAACTGCACATCGAGACTCACCAAGAAGCCAACGAAGCATCCACACGGAAACTGATCAAAAATATCGCCACTCTTCGACCGACATCTTGCCACTTGAAGTACGTGGGGTTAGTCGCTCCAGAAAGATGGCATCGCATTCGGAAACATCGGGCTTTCATCGAAGTGCCCCACTGAATCCAATCTAACAAACTCGTCACAACCCTCAGAAGGGCTGTAGCACCCAGAACGCGGCAACTTTTTAACCATTGGTGGCATTTTTATTAGATGGTCGTTCTCTGCCTTCGTCTCAAGTCGCCAGCGTCCGATGTATAGCCCTGTGGAGATGTGCCTTCTCCCTCAGGTGAACAGTCGCACCGTTTATGGTCTGAGGTTAACATTCAGCGCCTGGCGGCCCTGTATCTGACAAGCTGATTCCTCTGACGTCTACCCTCGTCGATGACGCACCATTCTAGGTAGTTCCTCGGTATTGTGATGTTAATAGGAGGTGGAGTGTAAGCTGACAAAGTAATGACCCTTCCAACGTCACCCTGCCTTGACTTGATCTGGATCGTGGTCTTCGATGACATGGGCTTACTGTCCACGGCTTGGACCTGGACACCTCGTCCCCTTCGCTTTCGATGCCTGTATATAGTGTATCCGAAGCCCGGGCCGTCGTCATCGGTTGTGCACCGTTCATAGCCAAGTCGTCTTAAACGGAGTGGCTGAAGGGGCCGCCAGCAGGGCAAGTTCCGCCAGACGGCAATCGGCCAACTCCTGCGCTGCAGAGTCGGCTGCCTCGGCCGCACACGCATGCAGTCAGCTCTCTTCGGCATCGTACTCTGACTGCATTCTGAATTTACGTTTGAGGGCACTGCTGCAGCGCATATGCAGCATAGCTCGACTCCGATGCAGCTATAAAAACACCGACATATAGGAAAGAGGTTAATGTGTCATTCCTGTCTTTACCACATGCTTTAAACGCGGAAACATAAACTATGGCGACGTTATTGCCAAATGTATCCGAACAGGACCAACGTGCTGTTATTCTGTTCGTGGCTGCCGAAGGACTAACGCCAGCAGATATTCATCGGAGAATCAAGAATGAGTACGGAGAAAGATGTCTGTCGAAAAGCACCGTTGTGGAATGGTGCATCAAGTTCTGTGCTGGTCGCGATTCGGCAAAAGGAGCCGCTTGATCTGTGAGACAGCGTAATCTATTACGGATAACAAAACTCGAGCACCCGCCCTATAGTACTGATCTCTCTGCATGCAATTATCACACTTTCGGTCCCTTACAAAATGCATTGAAGGCTACACGGTTCCTATTGAACGAGGATGTGCACCATGCTGTTACCGATTTCTCCACGCAAGCGGGACACTGTTTTACCAAACACTTATTTGCAGTCTGGTGTGTAGGTGGAGTGCTTCAATGCTCACGGCGATTTTCCCTGATTGGCATACCGATTCTGGAATGTACGGCCACCAAACGGAAACTTTTTGATGGCCCAATATACACTACTGGCCATTAAAATTGCTGCACCAAGAAGAAATGCAGATGTAAACGGGTATTCATTGGACAAATATATTATACTAGAACTGACATCTGATTACATTTTCACGCAATTTGGGTGCATAGATACTGAGAAATCAGTACCCAGAACAACCACCTCTGGCCGTAATAACGGCCTTGATACGCCTGGGCATTGAGTCAAACAGAGCTAGGATGGCGTGTGCAGGTACAGCTGCCCGTGCAGCTTCAACACGATACCACAGTTCATCAAGAGCATTGACTGGCGTATTGTGACGAGCCAGTTGCTCGGCCACCATTGACCAGACGTTTTCAGTTGGTAAGAGATCTGGAGAATGTGCTGGCCAGGGCAGCAGTCGAACGTTTTCTGTATGCAGAAAGGCCCGTACAGGACCTCCAACATGCGGTCGTGCATTATCCTGCTGAAATGTAGGGTTTCGCAGGGATCGAATGAAGGGTAGAGCCACGGGTCGTAACACATATGAAATGTAACGTCCACTGTTCAATGCGAACAAGAGGTGACCAAGACGTGTAACCAATGGCACCCCATACCATCACGCCGGGTGATACGCCAGTATGGCGATGACGAATACACACTTCCAATGTGCGTTCACCGCAATGTCGCCAAACACGGATGCGACCATAATGATGCTGTAAACAGAACCTGGATTCATCCGAAAAAAAAATGACGTTTTGAAATTCGTGCACCCAGGTTCGTCATTGAGTACACCATCGCAGGCGCTCGTGTCTGTGATGCAGCGTCAAGGGTAACCGCAGCCATGGTCTCCGAGCTGATAGTCCTTGCTGCTGCAAACGTCGTCGAACTGTTCGTGCAGATGGTTGTTGTCTTGCAAACATCCCCATTTGTTGACTCAGAGATCGAGACGTGGCTGCACGATCCGTTACAGCCATGCGGATAAGATGCCTGTCTTCTCGACTGCTAGTGATACGAGGCCGTTGGGATCCAGCTCGGCGTCCCGTATTACCCTCCTGAACTTACCGATTCCATATTCTGGTAACAGTCATTGGATGTCTACCAACGCGAGCAGCAATGTCGCGATACGATAAACCGCAATCGCGAAAGGCTACAATCCGACCTTTATCAAAGTCGGAAACGTGATGGTACGCATTTCTCCTCCTTACACGTGGCATCACAACAACGTTTCTCCAGGCAACGTCGGTCAACTGCTGTTAGTGTATGAGAAATCGGTTGGAAACTTTCCTCATGTCAGCACGTTGTAGGTGTCGCCACCGGCGCCAACCTTGTGTGAATGCTCTGAAAAGCTAATTATTTGCACATCGCAGCATCTTCTTCTTGTTGGCTAAATTTCGCGTCTGTAGCGCGTCATCTTCGTGGTGTAGCACTTTTAATGCCCAGTAGCGTACTAAACAGGAGAAATGCAGTTACTATTTACTGATACTACATGACGCTGTCTAGGTTTAGTTTGTAGTTCAAAAACAGAATCGCTCGAAAGCCGCAAGAAAGAGGAGTACTAACAATCCCGAGTGCCCCTCGCCAATATGACTTTTCTATGCAAAGACACTTTTGAGTTGTCTCTCCAGTTTAGTACTGAGCCCACTCGATACGTATTATAGGGCTTCACTCATTATTTTTACACAGGTAAATTAATGCCTCCGGGGAAGTTTATTTTAGACCTTTTATTGCGGTGTTTCATCCGTGACAAACTATAATCTTCAGAACACTAGAGGCGATTCCGTTAATCAATATTTAGATAAGGCAGCCGCCACAATGTCCTTTGTAGAGGAATTGCAGTTTTTCAAAACCACACACATGTACCAAAGTCTTTCAAAGTGCTTTTCAAACAACTGATAGTTTTCACACCCCGTACCCATACCTTATTACTACCTCGTAATTGTATAACGTGATTCCTTGCTGCTGCGACACATTAATTGTATATTAAAATGCTAAGAATCAGACTTCTCAACAAATGCGTCACCTGTCAGAGCTATTGTGGTGCGATTTTGCTACTCTAATCGACGCATCTCGTATAAGTAACGCGTAAATAGCAGCGATGGGCGTTCCTAAAGCACGACGTATGTACATGTTATTAAGGATGATTTTGGAATGAAAGGTAATGAGAGACCGAAGCACAGTGTCCTTCTACAGTGTACTTCTCCCGAAAAGCAGCGAAGCAGCTGCTAGGCTTAATATGTTCCTTTCAAGACAAATCACTGTTGACAACGTCGTAGGTGACATTCCACAAGACATTGTGAAGAAGTATTCGGGTGACGGAGCTTATCAATTGCTTTTCATATGTGCTGCTGAAGTCAGTCCCGTGTTTATAGCGTTGAAATCTTATAAGTCGACAGCTGCCTTGGAAAATATGACGTTACAACTATGTACTCATTTTCCCAGATGGCAGGAGAAACGCCTGTAGTCGTCTTTCCTCGAATGAAGCATGGAGTCTCTAGCGTCACGAACCAAACGTAAATAATTAAAAACGCTTCCACTTCCAAGAATACCGTTGTTTATTGATAATCGACCTCACAGTTTTTTATAAAGTTCACAACACACGCGCAGAAACAGTCATCGGCTAGTTTAACGTTGGAGTAATACCAGACTCGCTCGCCACATTCTTTGTGTGAACTTCATCGAAGCTTCAGGGTGGCTCTGTGAGACGCCGCAGGTACGTGCTAACACTCACTGCAGGTATGATGAGAATAAGACTGTCCAAATGGTATAGACTTGCAGAAAATATTTGCGTCAACATTCGACCTATGTGGCTTATCTTTAATTCGAGAGAATGTGTAACTGAACGTAAAAATGACAAATTTAGGGGAGAATACGATGTGTCTGAAACGATTAGCAAAACAAAAAGCTACAGCAATCATTATTGAATTTTTTGTCTGATAGAAGACTCATTTGCTTGTAAAAGGGGTAGAAAATGTGCTCTGAGCTGACAATAATTTATCTTCTTATTGTTTAAATATCTGATTCATTAATTTCACGTTAAATGTTATTCAAAGCTGCAAAAGTACATGTTTTAGTTTTGACAGACAAAGCTACTTGGAACCGAGGGTGACGACTGCATACCAGGGGTTGGCCTGAGGATGGTACGTGTGCCGAAATGGTAGCCAGTAGACAAAACAAATAAATTGCGACTATAGACTAAAACATATTTTATCGGGATTTTATAGGTCGATGTTCCACCGGCACTATGTTGGGAATATGTAATGTTATTCAGTTATTCTTTGGATGTAGATTGGATCATCGCGCTCGAAGGGGAGCCAATTTTCATTCCACTGTGCGGAGAGTTATTTATACAAAATCTGAAAGATCGTATTTTTACAAAGGTTTAGTTCATCGAAATTTATTAGAAATCGAGCAGATCACGTCCGAACAATAAAACGGGGGAAGCCATGTACACACGTTCCATAATGTAATGAATCTGTTGGTTCCGGCATAGTTGGGATAGTATTAAGCCACTAAGCAGTAGAATAGTTTTAGAATGGCCACATACTTGAAGCAGTTATTTGCACATTTCGATCAGATACTAAACTGTAAAACTAAGAAACGAATCGATAAGCATAAACAACCAGAATTTATTAAACGTTTTATTCACACAGTCGCCAGTGCCGTCATTTTCCTTAAGAGGAAACGACGGAAATGAACAGGACGTGTGACAAACATCAAATAATAGTTATATCAATTGTAAAACATCATAAGAATCTCTACAGACGCTCACAGATTCGGCAGTAGCCTCCAGCTGTTTTATGCTCGTAAGTTTAGAATTAAGACTAGCGAGCTCAGTAAGGACGTAAACTACACGGTGGTATGAAGAAAATTATTGATTGAAATTGCGACACCGTAATCGAGTTGTACCAGCCATAATGACCTTAGCAGTGACAATTTGTTCATATATGTCGATCTTATTCACACGTGTAGTGTCTTCGTGATTGTTAAATGATTTTTTGGGCGGACATAACATTCGCAATAAAATTGGGGGGTCACTTTTTGAAACCCCGTCACTTCCCCCCTTTGGGACGCAGAAGTTCGAAACTGGTGTCGAAGTTACTTTCCCCTGTTTGTGTGCAAAATCGTGGCGCCCTGCGACTTCACCCTCGCGCTCGGCGACAAATCAAACAGCGAGGAGGCGCCACCTGGAAGGAAACAGCCAGAGCTCGGAAGGTCTTGTGAAGTGTAGAGTGGCTTAATAATGCCACACGGGCACCACATTTCGCCACAATTCTGTCCAACGCCACTTCGATGTCATGGGAAGATAGTCACGCCTTTCCTAATCATGCCTCCATCCTCCTATTGACGCCCCTGCGAAGGTAAGATCGCGACGCACATCACTGAAATCAAGCGGTTTTCTTTCAGATGGACGAAGAAACCATTTCGGACACACTCCTGATCAGAATTTACACGAAAAAGGCCTCAGGAGGTCTCATAAAGGTAACTGAAATCACCCTTTCCATTGGGACATTCATTTTCACACATTTCGCGGTCGAAACCGACAGTTTGCAGTGCAATGTGCAACAAGACGACGTTCTTGACAATTTTTGACACTGCCGACACCGCTTGAACGATTTCACCCTTCGCTAAGGACAAGGGAGGGGGCGCTGCTGCTGCACTGAATATTATCTCGTCCGTTTGGAGTGTAGTGTGACAGCAGTTTTTTCTCTGGTATGCCAGGTATAACTGCCAGAGACTACCTGATCCGAAGCAGACAAGGCGTTCATGCTTTTTGTCCCTCCACTTTCAGGTACGGTACTCTTCTGGCGTGTGCAATGGCGGGAAGGGTGGGGATGGGGATGGGAGGGTGTGTGTGGAAGGGGCAGCTGAACACTGACAGGCAACTGAGTAAAACGGCAAATGGTCCTTCCGAACCTCCCCCCCCCCCCCCCAAATCACCATCTTCAATTCAATAACACCCTCTCATCACCATAGTCACACACGATTGTTGGACATTTTAAAAATATCCGTGTGTAGGCACACCATTTTGTAAACCAAAACAAGCACTCCCCTGCTGTTTGACCATAGTGTGCTTTAAACCCGTGTGACCACTACAGGAAACAGTAACGAATTTTTTGAGGTTGTCCTAGTTTTATAAAAATTGTTGTCACAATGTGTCGCTTTGTTATACGGTTATTTATTGTTGACCGGTAGTAACCTCAATTTGAAATATTATGTAGGCTGATGTGAAAAGAGACCCCATACCTCGATAGGCATCATGCATTAATATAAAAGTCACGATTTGTGAATGATCGCTGTTCGCTTTTTATTTTACACTCCAGTTCCTCGCACTTGGATGAGCAAGTCGATATTTGCAGTATCCTTAGCATGCACTGGAAACAATTATGATAACAGGATAAAGAAACACACCACACTGTGCGAGAACTGTCTGCAGAATAATTTGATTGTGCATCAAAACAAAACAGCAGAGTGGCATTATGCTGCTGCACCACCACTTGCTCGCCGCATGTGGAGCCTGAGCGGTGTCTAAAGAGTTGCCGACCCCTCCGACGCCTAGGAATTGGTGAATAATGTGTCTGTACACAGACATTTTTAAAGCGCCCAACAGGGTGTAGCCAAACTAGGGGGTGCTAGACGAATGATCTGCCATTTTACTCACATGTACGTTACTGTCCTCCTCCCCCTCCCTCCCCCACTCCCCCCTCCTCACGCACATCCCGCAAGAGTTCTCGAAAGAGGAGGGACGAAAAACCATTAACACCCTTTTCTGCTGCGGATAACGTTGAAACTTCGTTAAATGATCTTGAATGGTCTCCAGTGGTTCCATCCTGCATACCAAAGCAATAAGTGCAGCCACACTACACTCCAAAGGGACGAGACCATGCTCAATGGGGTTGCAGCTCTATAATGTTCTTAGAGAAAAGTTGACTTGTTTCGAGCTGTCAGTAGTGTCAATGAATGCACTTTGCGAACTGTCGGTTTCGATCACGAAAATGAATGTCCTAAGTGAAAGGTATGAAACTTTCTACGGCTTTTTCGTGTCATTTCTGAGGAGGGGAGCGTCCGAAATGTTTCCCTCGTCCACTTATAAGAAAGCTGCGTGATTTCAACATTGGACGTCGTGATCTGACTTCCATCGCAAAGATGTCAAGAGAAGTGATGCGGTTTGCGCAGGAATAGTGTGAGTACCTTACTATTTTGTGACGCGTTCATGGTGGCAGAGTGCTGAATTGTAGTGAAATGTGATGCCCGTGTGACTTTATTAGGCTACTTTACATTTCACATGACTTTCTGAGCTCTGGCTATTTCCTTGCATGTGGCAACACTGTGCTGTCTGAAGCGTCGCCGAGAGCGAGGGTGACATCGGGGGGCACAACGATTTTGCAGAAATACAGAGGAAGAGTGTAGGTACCTTCGAGCCAAATTTCGAATTTCCCTCACAAGGAGAGGAAATGACAAGGTCTCTATAAAGGAATCATTTATTTTGTTGTCCAGTTTATTATTGCAGAAAGCCATGCCACACACAGACGGAAACCCAATAGCACGGAGGCAGATTAGGTGGCCATTGACCCCAAACAATAATAATGGGGCAAAGAACTGTAAACATGCAGTAGTAACTCAAACTGCAGTAGAGTTGGTTGAAATAGTTGTATGAACTTTGTAGTAGCTGTAATCCTGAACTTTTTTATTTTAAAACTTGCGACTTTTGGCATGAAAGCCATACGGTCAGAATCCTTAATTTGCAGGAGAAAATCTACAGAAAGATCCACAGTTAATAAATCTTTACCTGCACTTCTCAATGACCTGCACCTCTCAATTCCGTGCGCCTCTCAATGAGCTAACATATACATATTAGGTATGTATTGCTAAATATACAGTAGCAGGAGCAGCGCATAAAAAATCCGTGTATCGTGCGTCAAACACTAGCAGCAGCAAGTATCAAAGCTGACAGACGCCAGCATGTCTCGTTTATTTTATGTTATGATGTGTACGGAACGTACGCTCGACAGATGTTATCACTGTGTTGCGGAAGGGTTGATGCGTACTATAGACCTCTGATTGGAATGAATCGACAGTCACGGGAAATACCGAATATCCTCTAAAGGAAGGCGCAATTGACCGAAGTAAGCACTCGTATCATGTCCGCGTTAATACCATGTAGCACAACTTTAGCCTTTGTGTGATCTCAGTTACACAAGGAACAGAGGCCACAAGTTTCTTCAGGCATGTCGTATGAGGCTGAAGCCTCTCACTGAAGATTAAATCCCATACAGATACCAAATTGTGAGGGTGTTGATTGTTATATTTCAGTCCCTGTTCCAAATAGTCTCACAAATTTATCTGTGGCAGCAAACCAGAGTGATTTGGGGCAATTAGTCAAGACCTGGCAGGACGCTTAAGTGTTCTTCAAATCAAGAACGTATGTATGCAACTCACTGAACATGGCCCTTGACATCTTGGAAGACCAGGAAAATGTAGTTGAAAGACTAACATTTGATCTCCGAGAATGGTTGAACTAAACACCCTTTTCAAGGTGACGTCAATGACTGGCTCCGTCGTGGTATCAAAACGCCCTCAAAACATGACGGAACCACCTACTGCCTGAAATAATCCCTCCACACAGTGTGAGTGAAGGGCCTCATTAGACCATCGGTGTACCTGAGGCCTTGCATCGTCACAAAAGAGCTAAAATGGCGACTCGACGGACTACACTGTTCGTCTCCAGTCTGCTATTGTTCAGTTTCTGCGCCGTTTGATTCAATGTGCTGCTGTGAGCAACGGTCTTTTGCGAGGTACCCGACTCCCATTGTCTAGTCCATTAAGTTCCCTTCAAAATCTTCACTCGGAAATGGGTTGTGATGGATCTTTATTCACTGACAGCAGTAATTCGTATCTGGTTTGAAAGTGATTGTCACTAAGAAGGCGTGTCACACATCCCTAGTCCCCTATCAGTTGCACTGTTATTGCGCCACAGTATATTGCTGTGAGGACACGTGTTTGTAACACATCGTATTATGAACGCTCCCAAGAATGTCACGTGCTGCTACGAGCACTTGGGTGGCTGCGCAAGGATGAGTTGACAAGTAATTAATGAATATGAAATCAGGTGACAGGTTCGGGACCTTTTGAGGAGGAGCAAACCGCTGTGCTACCCATATTTTGCATATAAATTTTTTTTTGAAGTATCTAAAGATTCACTGCGAATTAAAGCATCTAAATAACTACTAAAACGAAAGAAACCTTGTCTGCTGGTGTCGTTTTGAGAGAAATTAATAAACTATTAAAAAAGGAAGCGGCCGTTAACAAGATTAATCTTGAGAACACAAACATCCTGCGATCCGAACGGCCGAGGCTGCGTTGGGTTCGGAAACTTTTGGGGCAAAAAGGAAGGAGTCATATTTATGGCCCAGTAGGCGACTGCTAGTCGCTTGACCACCAAGAAAGTTAGCACAGTTAATGGTTCATGACTTCGGGTACCGACTAATAATGATACTCGGAGTCGATCGCCAGTTCGGTCGTTTAGCGATCGCAAGTATTTCACAATATTATGGGGCAGCAGCAGCGCCAGCCATGGAGTAAGGTTGATCGAATTCAACCCTCCACCCCCTTTTTGTTGCTGAAACCTTGTTCTCATGGTACAGTATTCTCACTCCGAAGAGTTCTCAATTCAACTTATGTAGCTACAGGTGAATGCTATCTCTGTACGTCTTTCTGGGAATGTGTCTACGTCAGTGGGGGCTGCCCATGGTTAAGAATACGTTGTTCTGTGCTTGTTACAGAATATATGTCTTTGTGCTACAATAGGTTGTTCTGTGCTTGATACAGAATATATGTTTTGTGCTACTTTCCAAATGTTTTATTTTATGTTCTGATTTCTACCACCTTCCCCCAGTACTTACTTAAATCAGTGGCTTCCTGCAAGTAGGCTCGTAAAGCATGCCTTCCCACAATCTGATATTGGGTAGAATAATAACATGAGACCCCGACGGCCTGTCAATCTATATTCGTCCACTAACTGGGACAAGCTCATTCAGGCCACATGGGATACGAAAACTGGGGCAGTCAGCTTGGGTGTGGTAGTGCACGTTGGATAGTCCACGTTGATACAAAAACAAATCGGACCACTTTATTCATGGTGTGGTCTTGGGCACGTCCAAATACAATACCTCCCGTCTACCATTCTGTTACATCTCCACGTCGACACATCTCACTTTCCTGGTTCCATTCAATTTACTGGTGTATACACAGTGTGTCCCAGTCCCTTTAGGACTCTGGCTATGAAAAATAAAGCAGTGGATTATGTTTACAAAATTATTGTATTTATTCAGAGTGTTCTTTCCCTGAATCAGTACGCGGCTGAAATCGTTTTAAGATCTGAAACAGTCACTGTAGTCCTTTTTGGAACTGCATTTAGTACTGTAGAACAGTTTCCTTAATGTTCTTAACTGCATCGTAATGGTGTCCTTTCATTGCCAGATTCAGTTTGGGGAACAACCAGAAGTATGCTGGGGCCAAATCCGGCGAATACGGCGGCTAATCCAGGACTGTGGTCCGTTTGTTAGCAGAAACCTCGCGCACGATCTTTCCTTTGTGGGATGGGGCTTTGTCGTAAAGGAGCAACAAGGAACCTGCCTCTCGGTATTCAGGTCGAATTTGACGAATTCTCTCCCGCAAATATTAAGCTTAAAACTTGGTGTCACCTCGCTGCTTCAATGTCGTTTCTCGACGTTTGTCGGGCACATACTATCACGTTCGTGGCGAGGACGCCAGCTGCACCGATGCTAGCGCTTTGACCTGCTAAACAGCTGTTGATGAAACTTCAAGGATCGTAACGTCGCATCTCGCCACGAGATAGTGTTGTAGTTTGGTATTTCACACGAGCAGTCCTAACGGAACTGCGACGCACCGAGTGCATTCCACTTCACTGCCATGGCTGACGTCACGACTGCGTGGCACCAGCTCTACACCGCGCACAACGCTCCAAAGAGAATATTTTATTGTTTTAAGGGGATGATTATTACTTTTTTAGCTGACAGTGCAAACAGCAGTGAAAAATAAAGTGCTCACGGATTTCAAATTCACACAGTTTCTACATCGATATTCTCAAATAAAATAGATGAACGCCCACTAATCACGCCACAACTTTATAGAAACTTATTTCAGCAAAAACGCCCATAGAATTGTGTTCTTGCAAGAAGACAGATCATAATAGTCGTTTTACGAACACAGGGAAAGAAAAAAAGCTTTGTTCCGTCTCATATTTTCTTTTCCTTTGCGTATTTCTGAAGTATGAATAATCGCTAATGCGTAGTGCCTCACATAGACGCCTTACGTAGGCGAAACTGCATGGAGAATGAAAAATAGTGGACAATACTTAAGCTCGGTCAAAGAAACGTTTATATAATGTAGGTTCGCAAATGCTTGGTTTCCAACTTGCGGGAGTTTCCGTTGTTGAGCTATGAAACGATGACACAACCATGGGACGTGATGCGGTATGGAATTTCCAACATTAGTGCTTGGCGGAACATTTAAATCCTCATTCTAATACCCAAGAAGTCTCAGGTGCGATTTACTCGTACGGGTATTTCGTGCGTGATTACTTGGGTGACTTTCACTGTAATTCCATTAAAGAATGCTCTTCATACACGACGGCACAATGGCACACCTCCACACTTCAGCTAGCGACAGACTACGTCTTATTGCACACTAGCCTGGTCATTGGGTGGGTACCGTACTTGCGGACAGGTTTCTTCGTGTTCCTTAGACTAAAATCCGTTTGACATCTTTCTGTGAGGTTTTGTTAACTCGACAGTTTATGCAGCACCAGTCACTGAAGAAATACGTCTTAACTCATGAGATGTGGATGTATGTAAGTGTGTGTTGTATGCCACGTCTATACCAACCATGTTAGGAAGTCATTACGGCAGTGAGCTGAAATCTTCGCTGGAGTTGTGAGCATGGAATACTTTGTGTGAGGTCGTAACTGGTCTTGAGAGAGAATCGTTCCTTTGTAATTGAAGGGAAGGCGGTCTCTTGCTGAAACTTCAAGGATCGTAACGCCACAGGTCGCCGCGAAATAGTGTTGTAGTTTGGAATTTTACACGAGCAGCTCTAACGGAACTGGGACGCACTGTGTACATTCCACGTCACTGCCCTGGCTTACGTCACGACTGTGTGGCACCAACTCTACACTGCGCACAGCGCTCCAAAGAGAGCATTTTACTGTGTTAAGGTGATGATCAATATTTTTTTTGCTGTCAGAGCAAACTCTTTCCTAGTTGCAGGGGTTCTATCTCGATTATTCAAAAAACTGAGTAGTTGATAGTGATTACAATACCCAACGAAAAAAGTTTATCATTAAAATATTCGTGTATTGACACCAGCTGCGCTGCACCCAATGTGGCGTAATGCCTAGCATCGTCAGCTGGGGTACTGCTGGTCGCCAGCGCAAACCGGATCACCAGTATTATTTTTTATTCAGTAGTTACCATTTTTGGAAGCTTCTTGAAATATCAAATGTTTGTAATGTCTGATTGTTCTGGATTATTCGATATCTGTGTAAATGGCGGCACTCTCCTTCCAGGACTTCAGTTTTATTCTTGCTGTACCAAGATCATCGGAACAAACGTGCTATTAGTTCTGTGTTTTGTACTTCATTGACGACCCTGATTTCGGATTGGAAATTGAGTGTGGTTGCGACGTGACAATATTAAACGAAGAATTGTCATATAGCAAGAATAGCCTTCATGTAAAAACAGATGTCTGAAAGGACTCAGTCTAGAAGACCATAAGCAAAATAATGAGGCTTGAAAACAATCAGGCAGTGTTAATAAATTACTAAACAAATAGTGGCTACATAGTGGCGGACAACGTGCCGTTACTCTAGACATTACATACTGATCAGCCGCAACATTATGACCACCAACCTATTATCGATATGAACCCGTCCACGCGATAACAGTGTCACCTGACGAGGAAAGACTGCTAGTCAAACACACTCACGGTGCATAATCAGTGAGCGTTTAGAATGGAGAAGGTGTGTGATCTTAGTTTGGCCGAGGGCAGATTGTGATGGCCTGGAGGCTCCACACGAGTAATTCGGAATCAGCACGACTTATCATATGTTCGAGGAGTGCTGTGATGAGTGTATTCAACATGACATCCAGACATCGTGCAGTTGGGCACTCGCTGCTCATTAGAGATGTTGGACGTCGTATGCTGAACAGACTGATAAAACAGGACAGGCAGCAAACCGTGGTTGAACTAATACCAGACTTTAATGCTGGGCAGAGTACGAGTGTGTCTGAACACGCAGTGCACTGAACACTCGCAATGATTGGCCTCCGCAGCCGATGATCCATACATGTGCCAATCAATGTTAACACCACGACATCAGCAGCTACGACTGAAATGGAAGTGTGACAATCAGCACTGGACGTTGTCGCAGTGGCAGAGCATTGCATGGTCTGAGAATGATACCTTCTCCATCAGACCGATTGGAGGGTGCGAATCCGTCACCTTCCAGGAGAACAGCTCTTTGACACTGTACTGCGGGACGGAGACAAGGTGGTGGCGGCTCCATTTTGCTCTGGGGAACATTCATGTGGGCATCCATGGGTCCAGTGAAGCTCGCGTGAGACACCATGATGGTCAAGGTATATCGTACACTGGCTGCAGACCACGTACACACTATCATGACGATCATCTTTTCCGATGGCAGTGCGGCATTTCTCAACAAGATAATGCGCCATGTCACAAGGCCAGAAATGTGGTGAAGTGGTTCGAGGAACACAGTTCCAATTGATATGCTGGCCCCCCAACTCACCAGATCTAAACCCGATCCAACACATACGGGATGTGATTAAACGTGGGGTCAGAGCTCGTCGCCCCCCTCGCTCGATTTACGGGAATTAGGCGAGTTGTGTGAGCAGATATGTTAGTAACTCCCTCCAATGACCTACCAAGGCCTCACTACTTTCATGCCACGACGTGTCGTCATTGTTATCCGTGCCGAAGGGGGACATATTGGCTATTAGAAAGGTGGACATAATGTTCTGGCTAATCAGTGTATTTAACCTCTGTACTGCAGGTTTATTCAAAAAGATGGACCCAATTTAATTAATTTGCATTTCTCGACATATGAAAAAGACATGAACAGTATACGTACTGAAGGAAAGAAGGAGATCCAAAATTTTGTTTTATTAATGACTAGTGTAAAAGGCAGCTCGGGCGGCGGTAGTTGCATAAACCTGCGCTAGGGTACTCGCGCCAATGGGCAGTTGTGAATAATATGCCTATGATGCACCAGCACATTTTCAGCGTTCTTGTATTTGCGAGAAGTGAGTCGCTAGTTACGGTGCAGCGGGAATTTCGCCTCTGATTCGACATATAACCAAAACTAGGAAAAACATATACTGTTGTTTTAAGCAGTTTCAACAAACTGGATGCCTCAGCAAAGAAAAAAAGCGTAGGCTGACAGCATAAGTCAGAGGATGACGTGAGAGGAATACAAATTTATTCGTAGTCCATGTCGTTTTTGTTGTGGTTTTCAGCCAGAGGATTGGTTTGATGCAATTGTCCATGATACGCTATCCTCTACAAGCCTCTTTATCTCAACATAAATACTGTAACCAACATCCTTCTGAATCTGCTTACTGCATTCATCTCTTGATCTCCCTCCATGTTTCTGTTCACTCCTCCCCCTTCACCAACACCATAGAAGTGACCCCTGCTGTCCCAGAATGCGACCTATCAACTGATCCCTTCATTTAGTCAAGCTGTGCCACAAATTTCTAGTTTCCCCAATTATCTGCAGTAGCTCTTCATTAGTTACGTGATCTAAGCATCCGATCTTGAGCCATCATCTGTAGCATCGCATTTCAAAAGCTTCTCTTCTCTTCTTGTCTAAACTGTTTATGGTCCATATTTCACTTCCATACATTCCAGACAAATACCTTCAGAAAAACTTCCGAACACTTAAATCTATACTCAATATTAACAAATTTCTTTTCTTCAGAAGCGCTTTTCTTGCCATTGCCAGTCTAGTTGTGACAGCTTCGGCTGTCATCAGAAACCTTGTTGTCAAAATAGCAAAACTCATATATTGTTTTAAGTGTCTTATTCCTTAACCTAATTCCTCAGCATCACCCAGTTTAATTCGACTACGGTCCATTATCTTTGTTCTTTTTCTGTTGATGTTCATCTTACACTCTTCCTTCATGACACTGTCCAACTGCTCTTCCAAGTCCTTTGCTGTCTCAAACAAAATAACAATGTCATCGGCAAACCTGGAAGTTTTTATTTCTTGTCTCTGAACTTTAACTGCTACTCCGAAATTTTCTCTGGTTTCCATTACTGATTTCTCAATGTACATGTTGAATAACATCTGGGATAGGCTAAAACCCTGTCTCACTCCTTAATCAACCACAGCTTTCCTTCAGTGCCACTCGAATCTTTATGACTGCCATCGGTTTCTGTACAAGTTGTAAACAGCCTTTCTCTCCCTGTATTTTAACCCTTCTACCTTCACAATTTCAAAGTCAATATTCCAGCCAGCATTGTGAAAAGCTTTCTCTAAGTCTATAAATGATATAAATGAAGGTTTGCCTTTCTTAACCTATCTTATGAAAGAAGTGGTATGGTCAGTACTGCATCGCATGTTCCTACATTTCTTTAGAATACAAACAGATCTCCCCAAGGTAGGCTTCTACCAGGTTTCCATTCTTCTGCGAAGATTTCGTGTTAGTATTTTTGAATCATTACTTACTAAACTGATAGTCCTGTAATTTTCACACCTATCAGCAACTATTTTCTTTGGAATTGGAATTATTATATTCCTTTTGAAGTCTGAGGGTACGTTCCTGTCTCATACATCTTGCACACCTGTTGGAAGAGTTCTGTCATCGATAGCTCTCCCAAGGTTACCAATAGTTCTGATGGAATGTCGTCTACCCCTGCAGCCTTGTTTCGGCTTTGGTCTTTCAGTGCTCTGTAAATTTTTCTCGCAGTATCATATATACCATATCATCTTCAACTACATCCTCTTTCATTTTTATACTATTGCCTTCACGTTAATCTCCTTCATATAGACCCTCTATATACTTCTTCCACCTTTCTTCCCGGCCAGGTTGGGGATTTTCTCTGCCCGGAGATTCGGTGTTTGCGTTGTCCTCATCTTTTCATCATTATCATTTGTGACAGTGACTAGATTGGATTGTGAAAAAAAAATAGAATGTGCAAAAATTGGGACTTTGTACGGGCCTGATGACCGCGCAGTTGAGCGCCCCACAACCCAAATATCATCATCCGCCTTTCAGCTTTCCCTGCTTTCTTTAGGACTGATCTTCATGCAGCGTAAGACGACAAATAGAGCTAGTATGGAACTAGGAATACTGCAGACAGCTGTATAGCAATTTTTGGGACGGCGTTTGCTGTACAAGCCCTACTACTTACGACTTGAGAATGAGAAATGACTGCGTACTGAATTTTGTTGTGATATGCTAAAAACGACGTAGGAAGACGTTTCTACCACACCTAATTAATTACCGATGAAGCTACGTTTAATCTTAGTGGAAAAATGAGTAGACGAAGTGCTCGCATACGTGTTCTATAAAATCCCAGTACAACACTGTTGAATGAAAGTGACTCGGCCGAGTTAAACGTGTTCTGAGCTGTATCATGGAAAAAAGGGTATGGACCATTCTTGTTCGTGAAAGCTCTGTAAACAGAATAACATACCTGGACATTTTGGAACGATGACTTTTCCTTAACTTATCAAAGATCCGCAAGACTTCGTTTTCAAATAGGATGGATCCCCGCCCCAATGGCACTGTCGAGTCCGAGCAATTTAAAAACGGTACCCTCCTCGGCGTTGGATAGGTCACATGAGAAATCAAGACCCGGCTCTACACTTCTGGTCACCGAGATGTCCTGATCTCTTGTACTGTGACTTTTTCTTGTTCGGCTATGTTAAGGAGGCTATTTACGTACCACCACTGTCAACAAATCTGGCCGACCTGAGGAACCGTGTCACAGTTGTGGTGAACTCTGTAGCATAAGACATGCTTCTTCGCGTATGAGGGCAAGCATGGCTACTTCTTAGATGTTTGCCATGAGAAAATGGGGGAGACAGCGAGCGCTGTAACCTGTGCTAAGAGAATTTTGAAACATCGCGCTTTCATTGGGATGTAGATAGTTCATGTACAATTTATACGCTTTAAGACAAAAAAAATAGGGGATGCACCACGAAGGAATTATCAGAATGGGATGGAAGTCGGTAGATGTGATGTGCTTTTACAGTCAAACAAATAATAACAATTTAGAAAAATTAGATAATTTATTCAAGAGAAAGAGCATCACAAGCCGTGGAAGTCAATAACGCATTGGTCCACCTGTGTCTCTTATGCAAACAGTTATTCGGCTGGAATTGATTGACGGAGTTGTTGGGTGTCCTCCTGAGGGATATCGTGCCAAGTTCTGTCCAAGTGATTAGATCGTTAGAAACCCAAGATGGTTGGAGGCCCTACCCATAATACTCGAAACGTCCTCAAATGGGGAGAGATCCGGCAACCTTGATGGCCAAGGTATGGTTTGCCAAGCACGAAGACAAGCAGTAGAAACTCTCGCCATGTGTGGGCGACCATTACGTTGCTGAAATGTAAGCCCAGGATGGTTTGCCATGAAGGGCGACAAAACGGGGCGTTGCATATCATCGACGTACCGCTGTGCTGTAAGGGTGTCTCAGATGACAGCCAAAGGTGTCCTGCTATGAAAAGAAATGGAGCTCCAGACCATCACTCACGGTTATCGTTCCGTATGGCGTTGGTATTCCATCGCTGTCCGGGCGTCTCCAGTAACGTCTTCGGCCTGCAATCCCATTGACTCTTGGAGGTCTTCACTGATGACTCCTGCTTAGAACTGAGCCCCAATGCCCGCCCTCACATGGCGACAGTTTCTACTGTTCGTCTTCGTGCTTGCCAAATCCTGCCTTGGCCGGAAAGGTTGCCTGACCTCTCCCAAACTGAGAACTTTTGCAGGGCCCTCCAGTCCGATCGAGACTATCTAACCCGTCGACTGGACAGAATCTGGTACGATATCCCTCAGGACATCCAACAACTCTGTGAATCAATTCGAGTTGAATAACTGCTTACATAAGAGCCACCGTTGGACAAATGCGTTATTGATTTGCTCAGTTTTTGAAGTTCATTCTTTTGAATAAATCATCCAATTTTTCAGAAATTGTAATAATATGCTTGCCTGTACATGTAAATCACATCTACCAATTTCCCTCCCACTCGGATTATTCCTTCGTGTTGCGTCGTTTCTTTCCCTTCGAGTGTTTTTCGTGAAATACAAATCAATTAAAGCGGGCCCATTTTCTGAATAACCTGTGTCCCAGACAGATAAGAGCGAGATCATTGCACTCGGGAGGGTTCGGTCGAAGCGACAAAAGGTGTGTGGTTGCGATGTTTTCTTCCATCTGGCGATGTCGAAGGTAGCTTGCAGCATTCATCCGGATGCTACAATGTTCCTGCTTAAAACCAATATTAGTGCCGCGTCAAAGCAATGGCGCTTTATTGCAGGCGTCATTACACGTCTCTGTCCGAGGTAATGAACAGAAGAAATTTAACGAGATTCTAAGCGGAAAGTGCCCGGAGACGAATGCGATAACTGTTGGCGTCTTCCAAAAGAGCAACCGTTGATGTCCGCACAAGGGAAGTGGGTTGAGAAGGCTGCGACTCCGAGTTTCATTAACTTGGGGTGACCGTTACTGTGTAAGCTTCCTAGTCCAAATAATATGTCTCCTGCCAATTGCTGAGAATGGCAGCGACAAAGTTCTGCCTGCTGGGACACAGAAAACAGATAATGTCTTCGTTTGTTAAGGTTTCCCATCCTGCCTACCGATGTGCAGGACGATGTATTTTATATCTGGGTGCCTCTTTTAATAAGAAAGGATTCCTCAGAATTTCAAGAGATCAAAGTGGCTGTCTACCTTTAGGAGAAATTAATAAGTTTTCTTGTGATGTTAGTATCATACACTGGTGTCTAAAATTAAAGCAAGAAACAGCTATTTCCTCGTCCCGTGACTAATTTACGATCTAATCACACAGACTGTCAACAGATATCGTTACGATTGTGATCTGCACGGAAGATGGCATTCCTATCGACGGACAACCACGCCAGCAATGACGTCAGGGCACCTATAAAGCGGGGTAGTGTTTGCTGAGCAGTCCCACATCCACAGCTCAGATGGTGCTCTATGGCGTAGAGATGACGCCTACAGACTCTCTGCTGTGGAGAGCCATAGGAAGAATGGAAGCAGGAGAGTCGCAGACTGATGTGGCCCGATGGGTTAATGTGAATCGTTCTGTTGTTTCTCGGATGAGGCGACAGTTTATAGAGACCGAAACTGTATACCAGAGACCAGGACAGGGCAGACCATGTGTAACGTTGGCTGTAAGGGCACGTCGGTACCGCCTCATTACTGAACTGCAATTGGCATCTGACCTCGCAGCATCACCTGGACGTATTGTATCGAGGCAGAGTGGCCTTTATTGTTGGAGACTTGCTATCTGTTTACCTCTGGCCTGCCTTCAAGGAAGGGAACGTCTAGACAGGAGCCGTCAACATGCTACCTAGGCGGTCGAACGGTGAGCATTGTTCTTTCCACGAGTACCGATTTGAGCTGGAGGGTGATTCTCGATGGATTCGCACCTGGGTGGGCACATGGAACACGATTTTTGGACCGAAACATTGTAGAAAGTGATCGATATCGAGGAGGATTCCTAATTGTGTGGACAGGGATACCTCTTCAAAAATTATACGGTTGAATCAAAAAGATTTAACCGCTGTCAGGTACCGCGAGGAGGTGTTGGGCTCTCATGCGCGGTTGTTGAGAGGTGCTGTGGGCCCAGATTTCATATCGATGGACGATAATGCTCGACCTCAGAGAGCACGGGTTGTTGACGTTTTTTTTTTTTTTTTGGAAGCGGACGATATTGCACGCATGGCGTGGCTTGCTCGCTCTTCCGATTTGAATCCCATAGAGCTTTTCTGGGATGCACTAGGGTGACTGGTTGCATCACGTCATCATCCAGCAACCACTCTCGATGACTTGTGAGCAGCTCAGCAGGAAGAATGGGTGTTATTGCCTCAACATGAGATTGATGACATCATTCACAGTATGTCCCGTCGTTGTCAGGCCCGTATTGGTGCCATAGATCGTCACACCCTATATCAAGCACATTAACCAGACGTCAGATTGTGTGTGCAAATGAGTTAAGTTGAAAATAAAAGCGAAGAACATTTTTGTCTGCCGTTATGCTCTTTGCAGTTGATTACGTGCTGTATTCTTTACGTTGTTTCTACTTCACTATCTCTGTTTGTTGCTTTAGTTTTGGACACCTAGGTCAGATTCCGGGATGCTGTTCTGCACTAGGCGAGGAATCTGGATGAGTATTTACGCTCTGTTTTTTCCTTGGGAGGGAAGGGGGAGAGGGTGGAGGGGAACTGCAACTGAATAAATACATATATCAAAATAAAATTAATGTAAAGAAATGTAATCTATCAAACTGTTAACCATAGTGATGCTGTCAATCTCATGTAGGAATATAATTAAGAATTTAATTAATTGGGGTCTCTTTCTATATCTGAACTAGTGCGAGCTCTCATGAATACATATTACTCGGCACGTGGAGATCCATTCGTAAAATACTGCAGACTATCAGTTACATCTACCGATATGCTACCCACTAGTGTATAAGTAATAATATATGCTTCTCTTAATATTTGACATGAAGAATCCCACCCCATAAGGTCCCTTAAATGCATTCGATGCACCCTGTATAAATATGTGCCACGCGTAATTTACTGTTGCTTTAATTAAACTTAGCAAGAACGTGTTACCTCAAAGGACATGGGAATCAAGACTAGGTTATGAAGACGACCTTATTATCCCATTGTTTGTTGGTCTTCCATATTAACTCCGAAAGAAATCGTAGTTGATATGCTTGTTTGCATCCGAGTGGACGTAGGGAATGTGTAGTCATGCTGACTCCGGCGGTAAAATTAGCTTCCCACTTACGTCATTGCTTACACTACCTGAAGTGTATACGAGCATCGACGGAATTTGCGGTGACAGATAATAATGTAGCAGAAAATAAACGTAGCACATTTGGCGGTAAAATATTACCTTAAAAGGTCGATCAGGAAATTACTTTATCCAACGTTTACTGCCTCTACCGCCGTCTAATTCGTGCTATCCATTCATCTAATACATCGAAAGAGAAACACATTGATAAAACTCTAAATAATAGCAGTTAAAACTTCAATAGGAGTGTTCGAAGTGTGTTTATACACATGGCACTGAAAACCCAAATACGCAAGAAGTTACACTCTGTCCTTGACCTCACATTTAGTGAAGCATCTTTATCTATTAATACTGTGTGCTATAATTTGTCAGTCGCGGGTATAGTTCTTGTTAAAGGGAGATACCAGTGAAATTTTAAACCCAGCTATAAAAAAATCGCAGATGGCTGAATTTTTGTTTCATAACTTATCTTGGCTGGTTGAATTCAGTGGTTAAATCTAATTTGCTAAACAAATTTTTTCATCACTTTTTAGTTTTTGAGTTTTGAAGAAACCATTATTTTTTTAAACCCATACGTAGATTTCTTGGTTATCAAGGAATGTATTCGCAAAACAAGTTTGAGCCAAAAATGTGAAAAATTGACGGAGGAGTAGCATTTTTTTTTTTACTGTGACCATTTTAACTGAAACATTAATTTTATATGAATATGTCTTTTTATGTGTATAAACTGAGCGTACATCTGTAATCATGTGTGTATATGTGCCTTATGTATATCTACTTTCGAAATCAATGTTAATAAATAAGTGTAACTATAGTTTACATTTTTTTGTAATTTCGAGACTGCCGGTTTACGTTCGCGGCGGACTCAGTTGTGAACTGGAAAGTAAATATTTATAAAGGTTTCCGGTCCGGGATGGATGGCGGCGGGGTGTGAAATTCTTAGGTCGAGCAGGTAATCAACACAGCCCAGTTACTTTACATAGTTTCATTGATACCACGATACATACGAACGCTCTAGAGGTAACGTCCCTGTAGTCTACCTATTCTGGCGGCCAGAAATGACCCACTTTCATTTCGCGTGGCCAGCTATACCCACGGCCGACGCCCGCCCATGTGAACGCTGCGGAGACGGGAATGTGTGATGTAATACGTAATCGAAAGTAAAGGATGCAGTTTTCAAACGTACCAAGTCGTCTTTTATTTACTTTACTTTGATACTGGGCCGAACATTGTATAATGTCGTAGGAATCTTATTTTACGATAAATTCTTGTCACATATTATAAACACAAAATTTTTGTGATATTGATTTACACTTTTCGGATGCATCTAGTGTTAAAAAGGTAACTATTATTCAATTTCTTTGAAAAAAAATCAAAATGATCGAAAGAAAAAAAAATGTTACTTCTCTGACAATTTTAAAATTTTTTGTGTTGAAACGTTTTTGTGATTTCATTCTGTGATAACCGACAACACCACGTATAGGTTTGAAAAAATAACGATTTTTTTTTCAAAACTCAAAAATGAAAAATTTTGTTTAGAAAATTGGATTTACACAATGAATCCAGCAGGTTAAGAAGAGCTATGGAATAAATTATAAGTCCACTCCGTTTTTTTTTTTTTTTTTTTTTTTTTTTTTTTTTTTTTTTTTTTTTTTTTTTTTTTTTTCAACTAGGATGAAATTTTACTGGTACCTTCCCTTAAAGAAGCCCGTTTTCGTCAGTTGTAGCTTCCAGGAGTATGAAGCAGTGTTAAACCAGCAAAACCAGGAATAGAAGAGAACTTAAGCGTTTGAGACGCGGTGTTGTAGAAGGATGTCACCTATCCTGCTTTACAGAGCAGACAAGCCTTCGATCTCCGCGTCCTGTGATGTATGGGCGTTCAACGCCTGGTCGCCTGTTCATGATTTCACCGTCCTTCAACAAGTTTCCATAGAGCTTCCGACAGTAGCACGCGAAGTGCCGACCAACTTCGCCATTCCCGAGACGCTAGTTCCCACACGCCAGGCCATAACAATCTGCTTTCCCTCAAAGTCTCTGATGTTAGTTTATTTCTCTGCTTTCGGCCCATATCATCTTCCATTCGTCTCTCCTCCGCTTATTTACTTTCCTTACCGCGTTACGTCCTCTGACCGGCATTAGGCGGTTTTAGATCTCTCGGTGGGAAGTCGTCCGTAATGTTTTAGTCCATTAGCGTATACTCATAAGCTTACGTACGTAACTAGCTCGGCAGCATTCAGGTTAAATTAGAAACACTCTGAAAGACATTGAACATACAATAGAAAACACTGAAAAAGGAAAACTGATACAAACAAATCCCAGTGCACTTTCCCTCCGATGCCAACTAAAGCTACACAAGAAAGATCTCCTCGTCAGAGCTATTGTGAACTATGGAAACGCTCCCACTTACCGACTTGCAGGATACATGTTGAAAATCTTATCAGAAAAATACAAATTACAAGATGACAGGACTATAAGAAACACCACATATTTCTTGGAAATCAACATAAAGATTCAAAACAACCAACACACATTCTCCATATACCGAAAACCGACGACAACAGACATTATACATGAGACATCACAACACCCAATTCTCAAAAGCAGGCAGTACTTAGATACATGCTCCACAAACTAAACACAGTGCCATTAGATACAGACAATTACGAAAAAGAATCATATAATACAAATAGCTACAAACAATGGATACAAAGAGAACTTAGCAGCAAAGCTGAACAAGAAAATCAAGAAAGAGAAAAGAACAAACACCCAACTGTCACCAACACAAGGACAAAATCACGCACAAACAAATACACAGAATACAAGAATAGAAACAACACTAAGTGGGAAAGAAACAGAAAGTACAAGATGGTACACAATGACATACAACCACAAATACACACACAGAGTATCCAATATTTTCAAAAAACAAGGTAGAAAAATAGCACACCACACCAACAACTCAGTTCAGTAGTACTTACAAAAACAATAGAAAAAAAACTGATCTGTATCAGAAATCAAAAATATACCAACTGAAATGCAATACATGTGATGGAAGGTACGTAGATATGACCGGGAGGACATTTCACACCAGACACAAAGAACATGTAAGAGCATGGAAGTATAGGACAAATCATTCAACTTTTGCAGAACACTTACACCAACACCAACATAAAGTTACAACCAGAGACACGGAAATGGAAATCATGAGGATAAACAACAACAAAAAACACCTCACCGTACAAGAAAACGACCACATCCAAAAAACCATAACAGGAAAGAAAAAACACATAAATGATCAGATCAACATGGCAAACCACACACTCTTTAAACTGATTGACCACTTAATATAACATTAAAGGACACATATAACCACAGGCTCCATTTACCACTACTATTTTCTCCCAGATCTGTCCCATGATCCCTGTCAAGGCCATCCCTGTCTTTCCTCCCTCCCTACAACCCCTCCCCCTTCCCACACTTACTGAAAGGTAGTGCCTCCGAATTTTTAATTCTGTTCTCAATATTGATTGAGGTATTACATGTCATGCATTTTACTCGGTCGACTTGCCCGCTTCGCTGACGCAAGTTACAACCTTCTGCCGCTAGGAGGCTCCGAATTGTAGCGTGTAACATGGCGAGCGAAATAGCGTGCTGTAACCGAGTTTAGAATATGCGCTCTTCGTCCATACATGGAGCACCCTCTCCTTCAGCATGACACTGAGAGACCAGAGACGAGTGCTGCGACATCTGCAACAATCCGACGCTTTGGATTCATTGTCATCGATCATCCTCCGTAGTCCCGACTCAAGGAACACCTTCTTGGAGTTCACTTTGATAGTGATGAAGCGGTACAAGCAAAGGTGAGGTTGTGACTCTGTCAACAACACCACAGTAACGGTACCAACAAACTGGTTTCTTGTTGGGAGAAAGGTGTTCGTGACCATGGATACTATGTTGGGAAATGAATCTGTAGACATGAAGAATATTGATGCAGAATGTTAATAAGGCTTGCTGCTTTCAAAAAGCTTTAACAGTTTTCACACAAAAAAATTAGAGGCAATGCTTTTCAGTACACCCTCTCATATTTAGTCATAATTTGCAAAATAATACCTTAGGGAGGTGATAACTTCCTTTTGTTGATATAATTTGTTCCCACCAAGAGGATTCTTGAAAATAGAGGGTAGAAACGAATTGTTTGGAGCTAAATCATGAACTTAGATTGGACGAGGAAACATCAGAATTGCATAGCTGTCACCGTCGCGACTCCAACTCTGTAGACCATAAAATTGTCGTGATAAAAGGTCCATTTGTCACATGTCAACCATGTCGTTTTTCAGTCATGAAGTGTAATGCGCACAAATACGATCTCTACTTAGTGTCAGGAATCAATCACGATGCCAAAAATCAGTGACTATCACCTTAAAAAATATCGCTTACTCGAGAGCACTATCACTAATCTTTGTCTATCGTTACCAATGTTGTCTGACGTCTGGTGTTTGAGATGATGAGTGTAAATCGAACTCACCGTTACTAACCTAAACGTTGCCAGACTCTGCACTGAAATTATTGGGCCAGACGAAACTACTTTCGTTATGCCATCACTGTTGGTTCTTTGATTGCTCTGGGAGAAGGCTTACCAAACTAGACCACATGAAATATTAGTTCACTTTATTACATAATTGAATAAAATATTTACTTAGATTTACCACACTTCTTTGTCACACGAATACTGGATGATTTACAGCTGTAACTAACTACGAAAGCATTACTTGATGCAAAGATTAACAAACTGTCGCCGTGTACTACAAAATGCAATATTTACGGAAGTATATTTCATCAGAAACTTAACTATCACTGTACTACATGATGTTGTTGACTGGTGTAGCCGATGTTTCATTTGGCGCTGAGCTCTTGCATGCACGACTCTGTACTGACCTCAGCGTGACAGTCCTGATATGCTGGAAGGGAGACGTGCCTTCCATTGGTTGTTGCAGACTGCAGCGAGCTTTCGCTAATGTCTGTGATATCGATTCGCGTTGTCGACTTTTTTGTGGCACCAAGATCTCTGGACGATACCACAGAAATATTTTTATGAATCTGTCTTCCGGTAAACATCCACCAAGTACCCAGTTTTCCTTCGCCCAGCCTCTCATTCACGTTGTTGCTCACAATTTCAGTACAGGAGGCTGTTTGAGATCCGGCTCAGTGTAGACTCATCGTATTTTCAGCCAAATATTGGGCGAGATGGCAGTGGGGCAGGTGAGCAGGTGAGTACCAAATAAGAATATTTGAAACGATGCTTCCAGTTCTGACATTTGTACTTCAAACAAAGAAACCGTCGAGAAATCCTACACTCGCACGCACAGCTGTTCACATCAAGACAGCCAACGATGTTTGGGGAAGGGTACTTTGTCTATCACTTTCAATTTCACCATTTCTTGTTCCAGTCGTGAATGAAGCCTGAAAGAACGACTTTTCGTAACATTCCATGTCAGCTCGAATCTCCTTGATTTTTAACTTCGTGGTCTTTTCGCGAGAGAGGCTTAAGACGAACTAATGTATTGGTTGACGCTTCTAGGAACGTCCAGTGTGATGCACAACGCCTCTCCCTCTCTTGTAGTGACTGACACTGGATATGGATGAGCATCACCACGGCGCTTTCCCGTCATACAGTTACAGGTCTTTCTGAATACTTATGTGCAGTACATTATATATGACATTCTGCAGTTTTCCTGAATTTCGCTACAGTTTTCTAGCGTTGCGACTTCTCCATGTACAACAGCATCAACTTCCGACGTTATCCACTGGGTCATTTGTATGCAGGCCGAACCAGAAGTGTGCGGAACAACTTTCAGAGGTGATAGTATGGACGAAAATAAGAAAAAAGATTAGCAAACATGCGCTTCAAAACACATACCTTAAGAGCAATGAGCACTTGTTTGCCGCGTGGAGTGGCCGCGCGGTTAGAGGCGCCATGTTACGAATTGCGCGGCCCCCTCCCGCCGGAGGTTCGAGTCCTCCCTCGGGCATGGGTGTGTGTCTAGTTCTTAGCATAAGTTAGTTTAAGTAGTGTGTAAGTCTAGGGACCAATGATCTCAGCAGTTTGTTCCTTTAGGAATTCATGCACATTTGAACATTTGATTACTTGTTCATCTTTGATACTGTAAGATACATTTCTTCGACTAAAAGCTCTTTGCTTTCCATATTGTAGAAGGAGGTAGTATAGATCAAAAGAAGTAAAAATTTGCAGTAATCATTGACTCTAAACTGTATACCTTAAGAGGTATGGACACTTGTACAGCAGAAAATATTGTTTCACAATAGCGACGATGAACAAGTGCACAAAGCTCTTAAGGTACGCGGTTAAGGCCCCATATTTACTAGACCTTTTTGCTTGTTTTGCTCCATACTATCACTTCTCCAAATACTGAAAAGCAAAGAACTACTTCTTAGAATACACATTTTAGAACCCATGTTTACTAGACTTTTTTTGTACGTACATACTATCACCTCTCAAACTTTATCGGTGTAGTTATCGTTCATCCTGTATGTTGTGAAACTAATGGTCCAGTAACATTTGCGTGGGTTACTTTTCTATCTGAAGATTCTTTTCCGCTAAGAATGACATGATGGTCTCTGTTTGCTAGAAACTCTCGAATACAATGTTCAAATGTGTGAGAAATCTTATGGGACTTAACTGGTAAGGTCATCAGTCCCTAAGCTTACACACTACTTAACCTAAATTATCCTAAGGACAAACACACACACCCATGCCCGAGGGAGGACTCGAACCTCCGCCGGGACCAGCCGCATAGTCCATGACTGTAGCGCCTTAGACCGCTTGAATCCAATCACAGAGCTTATCTACCATGCACTTCTGTTCAGTAGGGGACAATTTCGAACCGTATCGAAGGAACATGGCATCATTCTTGGCTCCAGTATTTACTTTCCTCTGGATCTCGTGGACGAACGGAGAGAACTGTGTTTCACACGATCTGTGTTTGCGAAACCCATGCTGATCCTTACATAGGCGACTTTTGATCTCGAGAAATGTTAAAATACTCGAGCCTAAAACATATTCCAAAATTTTGCTACATCGAACGCCACAGACATATGTCTATAGTTTCGTCCGTCTGTTTGATGACCATTCATACATCCTTGGTCAGAACAGGGGGACTTTAATCCTGGGATAAAACCTCTATGATATAAGAAAGTAAAAGTCTAGTGTATGTTTACCTGTATTTGTTAATGTGTAAACATAGTAAAGTCGATGATTTAGTCTTCTTATGGCGTCTACCTATGCTGCTGGTTATCAGCATTGCGGATTTGAGTGGCAGAGTTCTTGGCTGATTTACCAATCTGTCCTTTTACGGCAGTGGAGATTCTGCCATCTAGTACGAAATACTCTTCATGTCAAAAAAAGTGAAGCACCTGTAAGACATGGTAAGATGTCGATGTAACTTATTACATGTACACACCGTCAGCGTGTACACCACGGTGCATTACTGCTGTTACCATGTCTGGTAGGTTATATAAAGGGCGTGAATAGCGCCAGACATTGAATAATCTCACTGAAGAACACGTGGATGTCGTGTGGCTGTGTGGGACAGTGTTTTCAGCATCTGATGTAGTTTGAAAGAGGCCTCATTGTGGGTCTCCATTTGGCCTGCTGGTCGAATCGTATAGTATCCAGATTTGTAGTGTATTCGCATGTGACAGTGACCCGATACTGGACGGCACGGGAAAGTGAGAGCAGGCGTACTCATTGTCAACATTTATGTCGACCATGTTTGACCACCACATGGTAGCACTGACAAATTCTCCACCAAGCACTTCGTAACCACTTCAAATTCACAGCTGCCATCCGAGGACAATTAATGGACGCCCTGCTCATTCTGTGTCATCCAGCCCCATTGGTCGGAGAACAGCAGCAGACAGACTAGGAAACTACCGTCCCACGCACAAGCTCACGTTATCACCACAACACAAAAGGCTGCATTTGGAGAGGTGTTGTGGTCAGCAAGCGTAGACTGCAGATGAATGTTGTTAAATTATTTTTTACAATGAATCGCAATCTATACTACCCAGATGACCATTGTCGTCTAGTATGGTGGCGACCTGGAGAGACGTTCCATACTGGCAGTGTTTTGTAGAGGCACAGCGGTGTTAGTGATGGCGTCATGGTGTGGAGAGTCATTGGGGATGACTTTAAGTCAAGGCTGATAATGAATGAGAGAACTTTGAAGGCACAACGGTACGCCACGGACATTCTGCGTCCTCATCTTAATTCAGCAGGACAATGCTCGTCCACACGTGAGACTTGTCTCTGTGAACTGTCTGCGTGGTGTTGAGGTAATTCTGTGGTCAGCAGGATCCGCAGATATGTCCCCTAAACGATTTGTGTGTCACCAGTTCCGACGTCAACTCCATCCCTGAGCCAGTATCGAGGAAATGAAGGACTTGTTACAACAGTTGTCGGCCAGCTTTCCTCAGAAGAGGGTACAAGGGCTTTGTAACACCTTTCACAACCGAATCAGTCCATATATCTAGGTCAGAAAGGGTGCAACATCATACTGATAAGTGGACTCATTATTTGTAAATTTGAATCGAATTTGTAATCACTGAAATAACATCAGTGCTATCTCAACCTGTGCAGTTTAATTTCGCTTCTTCCAACCCTACTAGATGCCTCACCATTTTGTCGGGCAATGTAGTGGGAGGTGACCAGGACGATAACTCCTGCCTCTGCGAGCAACACTACTCGCTTCCTTGCATTGCGGGCAGTCTGCTTGTAGGTTCCACTGCGCATCAGTGTATGCGGTCTACGAACAGTAACTGTTATATCGTCGTCGACAGATTATTTTTGTACTTGAATCGCTAATTCTGTGCTGTGCATCCGTTAATAGTCCTGACAGACATCACGTTTGGTACGTCTTGTCGTGATTGTGGAACTAATGATTTTATGTTCACATTCAGAAAGCATTAAAGAAAGACCGAAAAGTATCCACATTGCCTTTCCCAAGCTTTCTTCTCTTTTTTGTTTATTTATACTGTTGACAGATACAAGCAAAATTAATATGGTTTTGAAATCTAAGGTTTATCTGCATATATTTACTTATTTATTTGTTTACACGTCTAGTTCCGTAGGACCAAATTGAGAAACAAATCTCCAAGGTCATGGAACGTGTCAGTACATGAAATAACAACATAAAAGTAATAACAGATTAAATAAAAGTTTATAAATCCAAACATAATCAAGTCATAAGTTTAAGTAAACGCTATCATCAATATAACACAGGAATCAGCTTCATTTTTCAAGGAACTGCTCAACAGAATAGAAGGCGTGACCCACGAAGAAGCTCTTCAGTTTGGATTTGAAAGCGCGTGGATTACTGCTAAGATTTTTGAATTCTTGTGGTAGCTTATTGAAAATGGATACAGCAGTTCACTGCACACGTTTTTGCACAAGACTTAAGGAAGTGCGATCCAAATGCAGATTGGATTTCTGCCGAGCATTAACTCGGTGAAAGCTGCTAGTTCGTGGGAATAAGCTGATGTTGTTAACAAGAAACGACAGTAAAGAATATATATATTGAGAGGCCAATGTCAAGATACCCAGACTAGTGAAGAGGAGTCGACAAGAGGTTCTCGAACTTCCACAATTATTGCTCGAACCGCCCGTTTCTGAACCAAAAATGTCTTTTAGAATGGGAAGAGTTACCCCAAAATATAATACGATACGACATAAGCAAACGAAAATAAACAAAGTAGACTGATTTTCATGTTAAAGATCATTTACTTCAGATACCGTTCGAATAGTGGAAATGGCAGCATTGTCTCTGAACAAGATCCTGAACGTGAGCTTTCCACGACAGTTTATTATCTATCTGAACACCTAGAAATTTAAACTGTACAGTTTCACTAATCGTAGGCCCATTCTGTGAAATTAAAACTTCGGGTTTTGTTGAATTGTGTGTTAGAAACTGTAAAAACTGAGTCTTACTGTGATTTAGCGTTAGTTTATTTTCTGCAAGCCATGAGCTTATGTCATGAACTGCACTATTTGAAACCGCGCCAATGTTGCACACAACTTCATTTACCACCAAGCTGCAGTCATCAGCAAACAGAAACATTTTAGAGTTACCCATAATACTAGAGGGCATATTATTTGTATAACAGGGAACAGGAGTAGCCCCAACAATTATCCCTGGGGCACCCCCCATTTGACTGTACCGCACTCAGACCCCACATAGCAGCCATTTTCAACACTGTGAATAATGTCCTTTTGCTGTCTGTTGTTAAAGTAAGAGGTGAACTAATTGTGAGTTACTCCCTGTATTCCGTAATGGTCCAACTTATGGAGCAATAGTTTGTGATCAGCACAATCAAACGCCTTAGTTAAGTCAAAAAAATGTGCCTAGCGTTCGAAACCTTTTGTTTAATCTATCCAGTACCTCACAGAGAAAAGAGAATATAACGTTTTCAGTTGTTAAACGACTTCTAAAGTTCAACTGTACATTTGATAGCAAATTATGTGATATAAAATGGTCAATTATCCTTACATACATCGCCTTTTCGAAAAAGTTTAGCAAACACTGATGGCATAGAAATAGATTTAAAATTGTTTACATTATCCCTTTTTGTGAAGCGGCTTTTCTATTGAGTACTTTAATCGTTCAGGAAACTGAACATTCTTAAAGGAAAAATTACAATTATGGCTAAATACAGCGCAAATATTTGCAGGACAGTGCTTAAATATTCTGCTAGTCACTCCATCATATATATGAGAGTCCTTAGTCTTCAGTGATTTAATTATTGACTCAATCTTCCCCTTGTCAGTAGCACAGACGAGTAATTCAAGCATCACTCTCGGAAAGGCATTTGCCGAGAGAGTTATATGATTCCCTGTAGAAACAATTTTAATTTAATTCCCCAGAAATGCACAGAACATGTACATATATCTGACTTACCAGTAACAGAAATATTTTTACTACGAACTGACTTCATGTCGTCCACCTTGAGCTGGTGACCAGACACTTCCTTCAAAACTGACCATATGGTTTTAATTTTTTTAATTTTTATCCTGTGAATTAGCTGTTCTATTTGCTTACCACACACTCTTGTCTTCCTAATAACATTTTTAAGCACCTTACAATAGTGTCTGTAATGGGCTACTGTAGCTTTATTGTGACTATTCCAACATTTTGATACAATCCACACTTTGTTCTATATGATATCCTTATCCGACTAGTCAGCTACCAAGGCTGCTTTTTACTGCTAGTACCCGTTTAGAACGTTCTAATGGAAAGCAATTCTCAAAGAGAATGTGTTAAGGAAAGCATTATATTTGTCATCTATGTTACCGGCACTGTGAACAACCTGCCACTCTTATTCCTTAAAAGAGATTTAAAAAACACTCTATGGCCCTTGGTTTATCTTTCCTACATAGTTTGTAATGATATGTGGCATTTGTTTCAGTACAAAAGCCTTTTAGTGTTAAAATTTTTGCATCATGGTCTGAAAGGCCATTCACCGTTTTACTAATAGAATGCTCATCTAGTAATGAAGAATGAATAAAAACATTGTTTATGGCTGTGCTACTGTTCCCCTGCACCCTATTTGGAAAAAGAAAACACAATGTGAATCAGACCATATGAGTTTAGGAGATGTACCAACATTCTTTTTCTTGAACAATCCAATACAAAATTAATATTGAAGTCACCAAACATAACTAATTTTTGGTACTTCCTATAAAGTGAACCAAGAGCCCTCCCTAGCTTGAACAAAAATAATCTGAAGTCAGAGTTAGGGGATCTACAAACAACAACAATTAGAAGTTTAGTTTCACTAAATTCAACTGTCCCTGAACAGTATTCAAATATCTGTTCAGTGCATTGCCGTGATATGTCTATGGACTCAAACAGAATACTGTTTTTTACGTACATGGCCACTCGCTCACTCCGCAAGGAGCTCCTTGAAAAGCAGCCAGTTAATCTGTATCCTGGTAAAGGAAGCCGCCGAATTGTCAACTTATTTAAGTGGTGCTCCGATATACCAATAATGTCAGAGTCAACATCTATAAGCAGTTCACTAACTTTATCCCTCTTATTATATTTTGATGAAATACGCAAATTCCTTCTATACTTGGATACCTGACCTCCTCTGAAGGTGATTCCTTAGTTAGAGGGACTTCCTTTAAGGAGGTATACCTATCAGCCGACTTCACTCTAAAAAAGGTGCAGCTCTAACACCAACTACTACAGGAATTGTTCCATGATTGATCTCACCACCACCCACTACACTGTCACCTATAAGCTTTCGCAGCCTCCCCTTCCCATACCTATTGAGGTGCAGGCCATGTCTAGTGAAACTAGATCTACTGATAGACTTAAGTAGCACCACTGCAATGTGACTCATGCCTTCTGCCATCCGTGCCTTCTCCAGCCCCATGTTAACACTCCTAACAGCCGCTTTAAGATGAGGCCGATCGTGACGCTAAAACAGTTGCATGAAATGCTTATTAGTGTCACCAATTTGAGGAGCTATCTTTACCAGGTCACCACCTACATCATATTCCCTGTCCCTCTCAAGACTATTCCATGCTCCACCCACAATCACTACCTGATCCTCTTGCGTGAAATTCCTACATGGCCCACACCTCTGCCGTACGAACTACCTAGCAGCAGAACCTTCTTCTTTCTGTTAGACTTTGCAACTGACTTAGGTCTCCTAACTGCTGAGGACTGCTGCATGTTTCCTACACCTACAGCTAGAAGAGGCTCCTCCCCTCTCAACTCTGACAGTTGGACAAAACTATCGCATATAGGCAAAGTACAACTGTCTGAATATCTCTTCCTCCTAACTGCCTTCTTGCCAACTGCCAGTTCCCATTCCCCAGCACCCCTCACCATCCTCAACCTATCTAGTTCCTCCTTTCGTATTGTAACTGCACCTGAAGGGCACAGATCTTACGCTCCTTCTTCTCTATCAACTTACTTTTGCTACAGATTCTATATTACCAAGAGAGGATCTCGTTAGAATGCCCACTGGCTTCCCAACTGCATTCCTCCAATGAAAATTCTTTGAACAAATCCCACACCGTAACAAACTACTCATAAACCTACGACAAAGCCCACACTTCTCACTCATGGTAAAATTTTACAGTTACTGAAAAAAAAACTAAACGTCTACGTTACCTAAGTTCAATTACACCAGTAGAACTATTTATAGAGCTAAAAACAGTGGTTTCGAAATTCTCTCTCAACTAAGAAAGCAACAACTTTTATTAATATTACTAAACCACAACTAATACCAATACCAACAAAATTTCACGCAATTTGTTAGGTAAAACCAAAAATTCGAGTGGCCACTGGAACACTCAACGAAGTTAAAACAGTGAATGAAAATTTTACAGAAATATTTCACTAAAAACAATTAGAAACATCAGATGAAAACTATCGCACGGAATTTATTAAACAACTTCAGCGCACAGATAACTCTAAAAAACACAGTGAGCGAACGTTTCCAATAATTTATCACACCGTTATTTCACCAGAAACAGCGCTACACACCGTTGGAAACTACTAAATTTAATAACTGTATAACAGTGCACAAACAACTTTGCCAGAACTTCATAGCCACTACAGCTGCAACGGCACGCCGCGAAATGTAAACACACTACTCCAGCGATACTGTAGGACCGAAATAAGTAACCACTGCGTTCTCAGTACGACTTCAGACAAGCCTTGTTACCCAGTAGATGACTTGACAGAGCCAATTCGGTACACTCATTTACATCTACAGGGCAGCAGAATGATTTTTGGGTATCATGCTCTACAGGAAGAATGAGAAGCAGTCCCGCATACAGGGGAACTTTATTTCCAGAAAAAAGTCTGCATTTCTTAGATTCACTTCACAGGTGATTTTACGCTATCAACGCACAGAGCAACAAGTCGATAGGAGACTTATGCGTTGCGAAAGCGGGCAGCGAAGCCTGACCACGCCGCACTTCTTTCCAACTTCGTAGACAGTTTAATTATCTACCTCCATTTTGGAAATTGTCCCTAGACACACGCTTAGCCGGCCGGAGTGGCCGTGCTTTTCTAGGCGCTACAGTCTGCAACCGCGAGACCGCTACGGTCGCAGGTTCGAATCCTGCCTCGGGCATGGGCGTGTGTGATGTCCTTAGGTTAGTTAGGTTTAAGTAGTTCTAAGTTATAGGGGACTCATGACCTCAGAAGTTGAGTCCCATAGTGCTCAGAGCCACACGCTTACCTCGTTCAATGAAAATATCCAGTACTTCTGACGAATTACTCTGAGCCCTCTCAGTTTTAATTCATTGCATTTAATTAGCGTTCTTTTGTTTGCGTCATGAAAATACTAACAACTAAGTAAATAAGCAGTTTGTGTTCATCGTACATTGAGGTGACGAAAGTCACGGGAGAGAGATATGCACGTTTACAGATGGCGGTAGTATCGTGTACACAAGGTATAAAAGGGCCGTACACTGCATGAGTTATCCTTTACACTCCGATGATTCATGTGAAAATATGTCTGACGTGGTTATGGCCGTACAATGGAAACAGACGCTTACAACATGGCACATTCAATTTCGGAAATCGTTAGGGAATTGAGTATTCTGAGATCAACGATGTCAAGAGTGCGCCGAGAATACATAATTTCATGCATTACCCCTCACCATGTACAACGCAGTGGCCGACGGCCTTCGATTAACGACCGAGACCAATGGCGTTTGCTTAGAGTCGTCAATTCTAACAGACAAGCAACACTGAGTGAAATAACCGCAGAAATCAAGGTGGGACGTATGATGACATATCTGCTAGGAAAGTGAGGCGAAGTTTGACGTTAATGGGCTATGGTAGCAGACGACCGACGCGAGTGTCTTTGCTCATAGCACGACATTGCCTGCAGCGCCTCTCCAGGGCTTGTGACTATATAGGTTGGACACTACACGACTGGAGAACCGTTGCTTGGTCGGAAAAGTCCCGATTTCAGTTGTTAAGAGCTGACACTAGGGTTCGAATGTGGCCCAGTCCTCACGAAGCAAAGGACCCAAGTTGTCAACAAGACACAAGCTGGTGGTGTCTCCGTAATAGTGTGGACTGTGTTTACTTGGCATGTACTGGCTCCTCTGGGTCAACTGAACCGATCATTGACTAAATGGTTATGTTCGGCTACTTGGAGGCCATTTGCAGCAATTCATGGACTTTACAGTACCAAAGGACGATGGAATTCTTATGGATGGCAATGCATCACGTTACCGAGCCACAGTTGTTCGCGATTGGTTTGAAGAACATCGTCCGATATGAATCCCATCAAACTTTTATTGGACTTAATCGAGATATGCATAAAATCCTGCACTGGTACACTTTCGCAGTTCTGGACGTCTACATTACTCAGTATTTCTGTAAGGGGCTTTCAACAACTTGTTGAGTCCATGCCACGTCGATTTGATGCACTACTTCTCACAAAATGAGGTACCATGATTTTTGTCACCACAGTGTATGTTACTAATAAACACAACATCAACGTATGTCGTGGTGTTTAATCTTCCTAAACGTAGACGGGGGGAACCACCTCGAGTCGTACGCAGCGTCAAATGCCAAGCTAGCAGGAACTGGTTTCCTTACGTCGGATACATGTGCCTCAAGGCGTATTGCGCGTCGCAGATTGGAAACGACAAAGAATGGGACTTGCCCGTCACCACCTTAGAGCCACACCTGTGATGCGTTGCAGATTCTACCGGCGGACTCATTTTTATTTTCCGCCGAAACGCTATCACGTATCGGCGTTATCATCTGACACTTCCTCCAGTCACAAGAACTCAGACGTACGGAGCTGTTTGGTTTAGATTCGTCTGAACTCCGTAAACAGCTCTGTAATCGCGACCACAATGAAGCACAGTTTTCCGGAGATTTCTTGTTGTACTGATTTTTTCAGAAATTGTGTTTATTTGCCTTCGTCTACGACGGGTATTCAGAAAGGTAAGTGCCACTTTTCCCGTGTCGTATACAGAGTGACACAGAATAACGGGAATGTCTGAAATGAGTAATGGCAGCCATGGGCAGGTGGCAGCACTGCGGGTTCGTGACAGTTCGCCATTTCAGTAATCATGTGTCAGTGGAACGAACAACAGCGTGCGTTAGCCATGAAAATGTTTCATGAAAACAATGATAGTTTGGTAACAGAGGGAGTTTCGACGTTTTTAGAATTTACGACGTCATGATGCCGTTCCGTCGAAACACGCGATAAAATGTTGGATCAATAACTTTGAAGAGACTGGATCTGCCCTTAAGAAGAAATGAACAGGACGACCAAGAAGTATGCATTCTGCAGCGAACACTTATGTACGCGAGTCCGTCCTACGGAGCCAGCGGTGTTCCATTCAAAAGCAAGCAGCAGTGGTAGGAATATTCCGGGAGAGTGTTCGCAGAATTCTTAATTTTGATTTAAAATTTCATCCGTACAGACTACAGATAGTGCAGCAATTGAAAGACAACGATTACCAGTTAAGATTAGAATTTTGTCAAGAAATGATAACAATGACGGTGAATTTCTAAACAAGTCGTGGATGCCAGATGAGGCACATTTTCATCTCACAGGTTATGTGAATAAACAGAACTACCGTTACCGGGCAAACACAAATCCTAATGACTTTCATGACCGCCCTTTACCCGATAGTAAAGTGACAATATGGTGTGGTGTTTCATCACATGGGATTATCGGACCGTATTTTTTCACAAATGAACAGGGAAACACAATAGCTGTCAATGCCGATCGTTACGCGTAGATGTTACGAACTTTCGTTACACCTGCATTGAACAACTTTACAAACGTTTAGGAAGCCTGGTTTCAATAGAACAGAGCAACATCACACAGTGCACGGCAATCGATGGCATGTGTGCGAGGCAACATTCCTTGGCCCCCTAGATCGCCAGATTTATCCGTTTGTGATTTTTTCTTGTGGGCTACTTCAAGAGCAAAGTCTACACGACTCGACCAAGAACCCTGGATGAGTTAAAACAGAGAATTCGGGATTCAATTCACAGTATCCCAGCTGAGATGTTGCAGAAGTCAATGAGGAATCTCAACAAAATATTTCACGAATGTATTCGTACAGGAGGACGCCATCTAAAGGATATAATTTTTTAAAAAATGATAAATGTTCAAATGTGTGTGAAATCTTATGGGACTTAACTGCTAAGGTCATCAGCTTACACACTAATTAACGTAAATTATCCTAAGGACAAACACACACACCCATGTCCGAGGGAGGACTCGAACCTCCGCCGGGACCAGCCGCACAGTCCATGACTGCAGCGAATGATAAATGCCATCAATGTTTTGTAAATGGCGAAGTTGTAAGATTTCAATAACTATGAATGTAATTTCATTCCTTCATCGGTTCTAGTTTCATTGGATTGTGTAAATGTTCCCGTTTTCCTGTGTCACCATGTATTTACCTTTAACTCGCAGTTAGGCCAACTACGTGAACGAACGTACCTAGTCACTCCTTGTTTCTCATTCATATACATACCGTATTTGATCAAAAGTATCAGGACATCCCTGTGTAATGCGAAATTGACCACTAGGTGTGACGAGAGCGAATCCGCTGGTCTAAAAGAAGAAGGGAGCATTGTGTTGTCAGCTGAATAATGTTGACAGCAGAATAAATTCGTCAGGAGATCTCAGTGACTTCTGGCATGGACTGGTCGTTGGGTGTCACATGATTAATAAATCCATCGGGACCATCTGAAGCCTTCTAAAAGTCAACTGTGCCGGCCGAAGTGGCCGTGCGGTTAAAGGCGCTGCAGTCTGGAACCACAAGACCGCCACGGTCGCAGGTTCGAATCCTGCCTCGGGCATGGATGTTTGTGATGTCCTTAGGTTAGTTAGGTTTAACTAGTTCTAAGTTCTAGGGGACTAATGACCTCAGCAGTTGAGTCCCATAGTGCTCAGAGCCATTTGAACCAAAAGTCAACTGTTGATGTGCCTGTTAAATGGAAATGCGAAGGAAAAGCGGCATCACAAACCTAAACGAGGCAGACTTCATGGAGTGGCGGACAGGGAGATTCGAACACCGCATAGGCTGGTTGTAAAATATCGCAGAAGTTAATGGGAGGAATCACTCGTGAGTTCCGATGTACTGCCAGCAGTCCAGCTGAAGTGATGAGTGTGACTATGAGGTTAAAAAGGATCGGGTACGAGGGTAGAGCAGCTCCTCGTAGGTCACACATTTTTGTAGTCACTTCTATGTGACGCTTGATGTGGCCTAAAGAACGGCGGCTCTGGATAGTGGATGACTAGAAACGAATGATCTGGAGTGATTAATTACGCTGTACCCTGTGTCAATCCGGTGGACGGTTTGGGTCTAGCGAACTTTTGGAGTACATTACCTGCCATAATGTGAAAAACGGAAGAGGTGGTGTTACGGCAGGATGTTGTTTTTTGTGGTCACTGGTGGTCTTCTTACTGCGCTTAAGAAAAAGCTACTTGCGGAAGGATATGAACACTTTTCACAGCAGTGTGTAGTGCCTATAGTAAAGGAACAGTTCGAAGATGATTTTTTTGTATCAGTATGACAATGCACCCTGTCGTTAAGAAGCATCCGTGAGGCAACGGTTTATGGACAATAACATCCCTGAAATGGACTGGCCTGCCGACAATGCCGACTTGAACCAAATGGAACATGTCTGGGAAGAGGTAGAACGCCGACTTCGCTTCAGACCTCAGGGTCCAGCGTCATTACCTTCCCTGGTTTCAGTACTTGAAGAAGAGTGAGCAGCCACTCCTCCACAGACATTCACACACCTCATTGAAAGTCTCTCCAGCAGAGTTCAAGCCGTGGAAAAGGCGACTGTCCAGTAACAGGTGACTGGATACTTTTGATCAGATTTTATAATGCCTGCACTTTTAGGTATAAATTCGAAACAAGAAGTTCAAGATACTCAATAAAAGTAAGTGTAAGTAATTCTAAATTGGATGCAAATAGGAGACCCGGAAAATATCTTATCTAAAGGAACTGTTATTTTGTACAGCATTGCAGTAACGTTCAGTATGATGCTTAGCTAACCGGACCAGATATTAGTCACTAGAATAAAAGAGCACACTGGTTGCTGCAGAATTGGTACCAGGCGGTGACATTATCCTCCACAGCAGACATAACTCAGGGTAGTAAAATGACGTGTGGAAGACAGTGTGCTGTATGGAACAACGGCAGCAAGATGTGTCCACGTGGAGACATGACAGGTTGACAGAAAGGAGCTGTCGAGTTTTGATGTGCCCACCACACAACCATGAATGAAATTGCCCAATCTGTTGGTGTATCAACGTGGACAGTCCAACTTGCCAACAATGAACGGCCTACGCACCGCAGCCATGTAACAAACGGTGTACGAATAGTGGTCGTAGAACAGGGACCGTTAACAAGTGTCACGCTTTGTCAGTGAGAATCAGATTCCATTCCGGCAGCAGTTGATGGTATCGGTGAATGCAGGTTCATCTCAACCAGTTTCCGAGCGAATATTGCGATAGGAACTGCATGCAATAGACATTCGGAGTTGGGTCCTCGCAGACGGCCATTGCTCACTGCGGGGTATAAAACTGCACGTCTTCAGAGGCCAAACAACCCAGAAACTAGGCAGTAACTGGAGGCGTGTGGTGCAGTCCGACGCGTCGAGATTTTGCTTATGTTCAAATGTTGCAAGGCGTCGTATGACTAATGGTGCAATGAGTCGTTTAACCTGCAGTGTGTGGAGAGTGAGATTCAGGTTGGAGTTGGGTCTGTGATGTTTGGGGATGTATTTTGAACTATGACTCGGGCCCACTCATGAGGTTAAGGTGAGCTTATTTATTTCACCATTGCCGGACACTGTCGCCGAGCGGTTCTAGGCGCTGCAGCCCGGAACCGCGCGACTACTACGGTCGCAGGTTCGAATCCTGCCTTGGGCATCGATGTGTGTGATGTTCTTAGGTTAGTTAGGTTTAAGTAGTTCTAAATTCTAGGGGACTGATGACCTCAGATGTTAAGTCCCATAGTGCTCAGAGCCATTTGAACCATTTATTTCACCATTCTCCATGCCGGAGTACGCCTTGTCTTCTACATCTGCATGATGAGTATGTTGTGGCCGCTCCCGTCTTTCAGTATGGCAACAACCGTGTTCACAGGGCTCCACACATACGTTCCTGGTTTGAGGAATACTGAGGCATCCTTTCACACCTTGACTCTTTAATAACTTGGTCTTAGTACCACAGAAAGGCGCAGAGCTATTGAAACAGCAGGTGAAAGTAAGCAGTTAATATGCTGCAATTTGATAGCACTACGGGATGAAAAAACCACAACGAATTGCTTCATCTGCTTGTGGAATACCTACAGAAATTTGTGGACCGTCTTGCTCGACGAACTGGTGCCATTATAAAGTAACGCGAAATCTCCTGCCAACGACTTTTTTTTTGTCCGGTGTAGGGGAGAGCGTTGTACCTTGACAGTAGTATATTTAGGAACACACGAGGTTTTCTAGTTGGTGTTTCAGTTTAGTGACCGATTTTAAAATCACATCACGGAATTCGCACTACAGTCCAACATAAGCAGTTTCCGCCATTTTCTAGTGTTTTTGTTGTTGTGAGATATGAGGCTATGTTTTGTGTGTTATTTGTATGTACACTGCTGGGAACAAAATTAGTACACATGGGAATGGTCCACACCCACGAGAACCATCACATTTTTTGAGTCTATTGAACGAAAACTGAATCTAATCTAATCTAACCTAAGAAAGTCGACGTCGATTTTGATCCAATGGCGGCATATGCCACTTGGGGGACAGTAGATGTACTGATAATGATATCAGCGTAATCCGCTAAAGGACAGCGTAGTGCATAGCTACCTGATCGGCAGCTGTGTCCAATAGGGATGCTCACATCCAGAAGGCTCAGTGTGGTGCAAACGTGTCAAGCAAGCAGGCGATCATGCCACAGAGACACACTCGTACTTCTTACAGCCAGCCGAGCGAGTCTGAAAGGGATCAAATTGTGGCCTTCCGAGAGGCCACACAAATTCGACATGCTGCATCACTTGTGCAACGATGCTGGTATCAGCGGTCACGCGAACATTCTCAGGCCTGTAGGCGAGATTCTGGACGTTCAAGTAGTACAAACGCCCACCACGATCGTCGTATTGTAAGGGCAGCAGTGGCAGATCGTACAGCTACCGCAGCACACATAAGAGTGCTTTTGAGCCCAGATGTCTCAACACGAACTGCTGTGAACCCCGCAGCGCTGAGGCTGTGGGCACCCTCACCTCTAACCCGTCTTCCACTCATGCCGCAGCCTCGACGTGCACAGGTAGACTGATGCCGATAGAGGATCTCTTGGAAGATGGGATGGTGCGCCATGGTCTTCAGAGACGATAGCAGATTCTGCCTGCACGCAAGTGATGTGGTTTGCGCTTATGGGGTACACCCGGTGAGCGCTGTCTCGAAGAGTTTATTCGTCCAAGACACAATGGCCAAACCCCAGGCTTTATGGTCTGGGATGCGATAAGGCTGATTGGTTTGGGGGGATTCAAGGGACCAGACTGCGACGGTCATCGGTCCCTTGGAATGCGATAAGCTACAACTCGAGTTCACCTTTGGTGTTTCTGGAGGGAACGCTATCTATCGCTCGGTACGTGCAGAATGTTGTTAGATCCTTTCTTTAACCTTCTTACAGCAAGAAGGTGATGTGTTCTTCCAAGAGAATAATGCTCGTCCACACACTGCTCGTGAAACTCAATGTGTTCTACAAGACGTGCAGTAACTACCCTGGCCAGCATGGTCGCCGCACTTGAATACAATCGAGCACGTGTGGGATATGATGGGACGAGAAGCGACTCGTGCGACCCATCAACCAACTACTCTTACAGAACTACGTGAGCAGATCGAGCTGGCGTGGCATAACGTATCCCAAGACAGTATATGCCATGTGTATGATTGACTGGATGCCAGAGGCAGCGCCTACTTTGCCACCCGTGTATCTTACACCACGTACTATATGGATGTTCCAGCACTGGTCGATACCTGGTACTTCACAAACGCTTGCACTATTGATCTGTAAATGCAATCACCTCATGTTCTCTATATCCACAGTTACAACAGTAAATCTTGAGTGAATTGGAAACCTCTGAAAGAATGCCCTAATTTTTTTCGGCAATATATATATATATATATATATGAGGAGGTTCTGTACAGAATCGGAGAGGAAAGGAACACGTGGAAAACACTGAGAAGGAAGAAGGAGAAGGGATAGAATGATAGGACATCTGTTACGACATCAGGGAATGACTTCCGTGCTACTAGAGGGAGCTGCAGAGGGCAAAAACTGTAGAGGAAGACAGAGATTGGAATACATCCAACAAATAATTGAGGACGTATGTTGCAAGTGCTACTCTGAGATGAAAAGTCTGGCACAGGAGTGGAATTTGTGGCGGGCCGCATCAAACCAGTCAGGAGACTGAAGACTTCAAAAAAACAAAAAACAAAATAGCAGGAGTAAAACGTGGGTAGTGAAAGGCTATTTACAATTTGTACAGAAACCAGACAGTAGTTATAAGAGTCAAGGGGCATGAAAGGGAAGCACCTGTTGAGCAGGGAGTGAGACAGGGTTGTAGCTTATTTCCGCTCTTATCCGATCTGTACTTCGATCAATTAATGAAGGAAGTCAAAGAAAGTTTTAAAAAGAGTATTAACGTTCAGGGAGAAGAAATAAAACTTTGAGGTTTGCCGACAACATAGTAATTCTGTCAGAGACAGAGAGGAGTTGAATGGAATGCACAGCATCTTGAAAGGAGGATATAAAATGAAAATCAACACACGTAAGACAAGGAGGCTCTTTAAGTAGTAGATAGGCTTTGCTGTTTGGACAACTAAATCGCTGATGATGGTCGAAGTAGAGAAGACATCTAACAATAATTTATGTGTGAGGAAGCCTTTTCTGAAATATTTGTATGGAGTGTAGCCATGCATGAAAGGCCGGTCGCGGTGGCCGAGAGGTTCTAGGAGCTTCAGTCCGGAACCACGCGACTCCTACGGTTGCAGGTTCGAATCCTGCCTCGGGCATGGATGTGTGTGATGTCCTTAGGTTAGTTAGGTTTAAGTAGTTCTAAGTTCTAGGGGACTGATGACCTCAGATGTTAAGTCCCATAGCGCTCAGAGCCATTTGAACCATTTCAACCATGCATGAAAGTGAAACACGGACGATAAACAACTTAGAAAAAAGAGAATAGAACATTTTGAAATGTGGTGCTGCAGACGAATGCTGAAAATTAGGTGAATAGATCACGTAACTAATGAGCAGGTACTGAACAGAATTGGGAGAAAAGATATTGTGGCACAACTTGACTGAAAGAAGCGATCAGTTGATAGGACAGTTTCTGAGACATCAAGGGATCACTAATTTACTACTGTAGGGAGGTGTGGAGGGTAAAAACCGCAGAGGGAGACCAAGAGATGAATATAGTAAGGAGACTGAAAGGATGGCCGGCCGCGGTGGCCGTGCGGTTCTAGGCGCTTCAGTCCGGAACCGCGGGACTGCCACGGTCGCAGGTTCGAATCCTGTCTCGGGCATGGATGTGTGTGATGTCCTTAGGTTAGTTAGGTTTAAGTAGTTCAAAGTTCTAGGGGACTGATGACCTAAGATGTTAAGTCCCATAGCGCTCAGAGCCATTTGAACCATTTGAGAAGGATGTAGGTTGGAGTGGTTATTCGAAGATGAAGAGCCTCGCATAGAGAACTTCATTAAATCAGTTTCGGACAGAATACGACAACGACATTTGGTTCTACACTCTTCAGTGCTACATAATATATTAAAACTATGTTAATTCTCCAGTTAAACAATTTTATGATGATGAAAATTCTGTATATTTTTAAAACTACTTATGTAACGTGTGGACGGATGAGCCATACTTCGTCGGTCATGCACCATCTTGTACCTTGAAACGGAGGTAGTTGTTCTGCTGGGAAACATGTGATAGTTGTAAATGATCTGAGTTTCTTTAATATCTTAACAAATACACCTGTCTTGAAAATGGATATTCCTGATAGTTCCTGACAGCTTCCATTGCAAAGTGTATATTACTTGTAACTGGTTTTCGAGAATACTTCTACTTAATTTGACTTCACTTACTGACTATTTGTGTGTTGTAAAGTAATAATGTAAAAGACTATTTAATGCAGTACTGACAAGATTTTTTCGACTGTAACACTTATAAATTTCAGTAGAATATTTGTTCCTAGGTACAGGACGATGTTGTTCCTTGTACCATTTTTTCACACTTCGAATAGCCTTAATTTTGTGGAGATATTTTGTAATTCTAGAAAAAGACTACAGCGCGCTAAAAGTGAATGCTATCATTTGAAAATAGAGTAAAAATTATGTTAAACATCCCTTACAGGACTGGCTAGATGCTAAAGTCTGGAAAACGTTCCAATATTCAACACTCTACCCTACTTATGAGCATATAAGTGTATTTGGTCAACACAAAATGAGTGGAACCTGAAACGCGCATGGCGTCAACAAAGTTACATAAAGAGTGGCGGGTTAATGTAGTTTTTCAATTAAGTAAGCCGGTCTCAGTGGACGAGCGGCTCTAGACGCTTCAGTCTGGAAGCGCGCGACCGCTACGGTTGCAGGTTCGAATCCTGCCTCGGGCATGGATGTGTGTGATGTCCTTAGGTTAGTTAGGTTTAAGTAGTTCTAAGTTCTAGGGGACTGATGTTAAGTCCCATAGTGCTCAGACCCATTTGAACAATTTGAACCAATTAAGTAAACAACGAGATAACATTTGGACGAAGATAAACTAATTAACTAAAGAGATATGAACTTGAGAATTAGATGTGGCCTAGCTCTCACCGCAAATAATAGAAGAAATACCATCCCTATGTAGGAGGCAGGTAATAGTTGTCGCACCTTGATTTATCGGAAGGTGGATATATGGAGAAATACCGCCTTGTCTAAATTTTCCAAGCATGTAGTGAGACTATTTTGAAAACTTCCATTTTTCGTAGCAGTCCATCATCTGGGATTCATACCAGACATAACTGCCGTTTTACCTGAAGGGCCAGGGAATAACTTCAGATGGAAGTCTGCAGATGCAGTACCAGGACTATACGGTGTATACGTTGCATCACTTATCTCAGCTTTTTGGGAAAATGTGCGCTAGCATTGTCGAGTTTCTGCAGCACATCTAGATCAAGTTTGCTCTGAATAGGCCGTAGCAATTTACGCAGTTGTAAAACAATCGACATGCGAAACCCATACCTGCCTGCTCTTGACACTAGACAGGGGTGACAATGTGATTAGATCGGCGTTACGTTCTGTGGGTTCAAAAACCTTATCTCAGACAGGAACTTGCAATCAGTGTAGCTGCTACTTTCAACCGGAGCAAAAGGAACGGTGCAAACAACTGGGAAGCATTAACTGTCGCACATGGCAGTCACACCGTAGTTTTCACTTCGTTCACTAGCTTTCCGCAATGCGTTGCCCATTTTATTTCGATAGTCTGGGGACTTACTTTATGTATGATGTTTCTTTTATTAAACTGAGTGGCAACAAGCCAACGGAAGAAACTGTATTGACATTGGTAAGGCGGCTGCTGTAGCCTTTGCGCTTATTTGCCTGCGTGCAGTCCTTATAGATATGGGTTCTTGACGCCCCACCCACAGATGGGCGGCGATCTGAGCCACACGATATTTTCGATCGCCCTGCGAGGGGAGGTGACTTGCATCCGTAAAACACTTGAGGTCGACCTATGCAGCGATTTGCGCATATGGAAGCTTTGTCTCTACGATACTGAAGATCTACCCTAGGCACTGTTTACACCGTAAATCAGAATTCCAGTGTAATCTCTGTTATGCAACGACTCATACGTCTTGCACTGATTATCAAGCCAATTGAAAGACGGTGTTGCCACCCTCACTTAACATCTGTTTATAACAGACTGCTGATATATCGTCTCTGCTCTCGCGTCAAACGCTCTAACTAGTCGCAACGTTCGGACATCTTACATGATGATGAGCCAAAACATTATGACCACGTCCATAATATCGTGTTGGCCCACCTTTGACCCCAACAGAGTAGGGATTCTGCGAGGCGTGCATTCAAAAATTCTCTGGTGGGTTTCTGGAGGTTTGTGGCAATAGATTCCCATGCTCAGGTCAGACAACTCCCGTAATTTGCGGGCCAGTGGCATGTCGACGCAGAGCTGACACCCAATTACGTCACAGATGCGCTGCATCGGTTTCACAATAGATGAATTTAGTGACCAACTTTTTCACTAACACGCTTCTCAGACCACCGTAGCCCGATTGTGGCCTTGTGAACTGAAATTATCCTACCTGGCGGCAAGTTTTCATTGATTCACGGTCCAATCTCATGGTCCCGTGCCCACTCCAGTCATAATTGATGATGTCGTTGCGTCAGCATGGGAACACATAGGGATGATCAGCTGCGGAGTCCTCTGTTCAACAATGTGTGCCGAACGCTGTACTCCGGAACACCTGTGTCCACATTAGTAGCGTACTCTATCACCATATCTGCGATATTGCCGTCTGTCCTGCTTAAAGGTGCTTTTTCCTAGCTGCGGGTAACACGAGCGGGACCACGCGCCCCACTCACACAATGCAAACATGCAGACCGTTTTCCTGAGGTGCGAACAACGCAATGCCGCTGTCTAATTAAAAGTTACCTACAATGATTCGTTTTTTTAGTTTTTATAGATGCACATTGAACGTTACTTTGGTTACATTGACATCTGAATGTATTTATTCATTTCATTTCTTTGATATTTTGTTCCAATTCAAAGGGTGCATCAGACAAAGAAATTTGCAAACTGGTCGAAGAAAGTGATGATAAAGTCTATCCAGACTTTTCAGACCTGGGGCAAAGTAAAGCAGATTTGAGTGATGAAAACACTGAACAGGTCCCGGACCATGCCAGTGAATTTGAATTTGCAGGTGAGGATGGTGATCACCTCGAAGAGCTAGCAGATGTACGAGAGCTCTCTATCGAAAAGAAAAAGTTTCGCGTTGGTGTAAAAGCGAGTGTGCCAAAACATCAAAAACCAGCAGAAAAAACATTGTGCAAATTCTACCAGATCCGAAGAGAAAGGTGATGGGTACAACTGATGAAGTTAGTGCTTTTCTGAAAATAACTGATCCCGTCTTTTATGATGAAATCGTAAACTATACAAATACCTATATAAACAAATAGCAAGACGCACATCAATTCTCGCGTGAAAGAAATAATAAAGTGACGAAATAATGGCTGTGTCGGGATTTTTTTTTAAGAAGAAGAAAATGCCACCATGCTAATGTGCTGGAACTCTGGGTGGTAGACGGAAGAGGAATGCAACTGCTTAGGTCTGCAATGATATGGAAACGAGGAATGACAGGAGAAAAACTGATAAGTTGGTCGCAATCCGTACAGTATTGGACCCTTCTGTTGCTAACTGTCAGCGCTCTTACAGCCTGGTGAATTCACCACAGTAGATGAAGCGCTTCACCCCTACGGAGACCGCTGTAAATGGATTCAGTACATACCCAGCAAATCAGCTAAATATGGCACAAAAATATTTGCACCTTGTGATGCAAAAATATTTTATTGGAAGTTTATTGCGACATGCAACTGAATGGCAATATCGGATATCTAATGCTCCTGAGGACATAGTGAAAAGGTAGGTGGTGCCTATAGAAAATTCTAACAGGAACCCTAGAACTGAAAATTGGTTCACAAGATACCTCCTTTCTGAATATTTGCTGCAGCAGACTATCACTTGCATTGGTACAATGACGAATAACGGACGCGAAATTCTCCCAGAATTTCTCCCAAATAAAACAAGAGAAATTGGAAACGAAAGGATAATACCTTAATTTCATATGTTCCTTGTAAAAACCATGCTGTTATACTTTTGTCTATTGTGCATGACATGACGACAGTGGGTGAAGAAACACACGAACCTGAAATCATGATTGACTACAACATGACAAAAGGTGATTATGTTGTAGGTAAACTGTGTTCCTGATACTCCGTTTCAAGAATTACAGGGAGGTGGCCATTTGGTATTTTTCCATTTTTCCGAACATTGCTGAAACTAATTCACAAACAAATTGTCTGTCAAAGTTGTTATGAAAGTGAACATATGTCATAAAAATTGGCTAAATCGTTATTTAAAGAAGTAAAAGAGCAAAAACTTTTGTTATAAATATTGAAGATAGTGAATGTGAACTGCTTTCTTCAATAAATATAATAGGTTGTTTAAGACAAGTTTGTTTTTACTGACAAATGACCATGTTGTAAATTTTACAACGCGTGCCTGCTCGTGTGATAACGGTAGGCGCGCCTGTCAGAAGGTTAAGCCGTACTCAGTGGTACGAATGGTTCACACGGTTTAAAAATGGTCGGACGGAAGTTAAGGATGACCCTCGTTCAGGACGCTCTTGGACGTCTACTGACGACGCTCTTGTCAGGATCGTCAACGAAATTGTGCGAGCCAATCGAAGTGTGACTGTCTGAGAGATTGTAGAGGAATGTAGCGTTTCAGTTGGATCATATCGTGGAATCCTGACACAGCGTCTTGGAATGCATCGTGTTGCAGCCAAGTTGGTCCCACGGCTCATGAGTCATGTGTGACTATTGCACAAGATACGAAGTCACTGTGCTACCCTATCCTCCGTACTCTCGGGACCTGCACCCAGCGGACTTTCTTTTTATTTCCAAAGTTGAAAACCCCGTTGAAAGAACGAAGATTTGCAGTGATAGACAAGATAAACGAAAATTCGCAGACGGCGCTTCGCGCGATCAAGCAATAGGAGTATCAAGACTGCTTCCGGAAGTGGGTACGCCGTTGGTAGCGGCGTATCAATGATACATGAGAGTATTTCGAAGGAGACCAGGCACAATAAATAAAAGGTTAACGTAGAAAAATTTTGTGGGCAAACAAACAGACCTCGTACACTGCAACTTCATAGTTTCCTGACACCAATCCTCGTTCGCACAACTAATGTCTAGTAACTGATTTCTCTCTGTCTTCACTCACCAACGTGTTTCACAAACATATTAAATCAATCGTTAAGCAGTTATGAGCAGACAGTTTGTAGTCCCAATAATTGAAGGGGTGGACTGCTGCACCACCAAGGTAGCTGTTACACAACTGTCCAAATGATAACCATACTGGAGTAAAGAATGAAATAGAAAGCGAAGACGTTTGCACTCGCTCAAAAGAGGAAGAATTCACTGGAAAGAAATGGTTGGCCCCATGAATATTTCACCAATAGAATCCAGTACGTTATACCGGATGAAGAGCGTTCCGCCGGAATGAAAGGAACATCCTCCTAAATACGTGCCATTCCTTCTACACTTGTAAGAGGTTTACTATCTGCGCTTTATGGCTTAACATCTTTTCCACAATTCGTGTTCCGTTTTCCTTTGTGGGAGATCAGTTTTATCTGCAAACCATCTTTTGTGCAAATTCTTTACTTGTGTGTTCTGAAAATAATTGATGTTTCGGTACAATCATAACAGTTACAACAGAAAATTACCGGTTTCGGCCGTCACTGGCGTATTCAGATCACAAGACAGCTGCAGTCGTTTTTTCCAGCCATTGAGGAAGTCACTTTGTCAATGTTTGTTTCTCATCCATTCTGATTTCGCCTCTTCTTATTTCCTGTCACATCCGTTGCGTTCTTTCATCCTCTGCTTTCAAAGATGAGCTGCAGTATCTCCTAAGATATCCACGGGTTTTTCGCTTCGGCTTTCACTGCATCTGTGGTGGCCTGGTTGTGTTTATTGTATCTTTCTGAAGTAGAGGAAATGAAAATTTCCTTGATTAACGCAAGATGGCTCTGAGCACTATGGGACTTAACATCTATGGTCATCAGTCCCCTAGAACTTAGAACTACTTAAATCTAACTAACCTAAGGACATCACACACATCCATGCCCGAGGCAGGATTCGAACCTGCGACCGTAGCGGTCGCGCGGTTCCAGACTGAAGCTCCTAGAACCGCACGGCCACACCGGCCGGCTGAAAACGCAAGATGAAAAGTGTTAATTTCCAATCAGCGCCGAATGTATCGATAACGGCAGCGTACGTTGCTCTATAAAGGTTGCACTTGGATAAGATCTGCACCCGTCGAACACACAACAATGAAGCACTGAAAACATTTGGAAAACAGTAAATTTATGCGGAGATGTAAAATAATATAATTGTACTACACATTATGGCTGACCTTACTGTACAAAAATGACCAAAACTGGACATAACCAAGAAATGCAAGCATGCTACTTTGATAAGATGTCCGAACGTTTAGATAAAACGATGTAAGTGTAAAATTTTGTATGACAATGTTGACGGTGTTATCCCAAGGGGATGGGTTAAGCGGCCTGTCGGAAAGCATGTTTTTCCTCCGCACACGCGTTGTATGTGTATGTGTATTTGTAAAGTGTAGATGGGTGTAACGGACGCGTGTTAATCTCATGTTTGTGTCCTAGGATGATGGTGATGAGAAATGGGAGAGGGTGACACTTTGTGCCAGCAAACAGCGTACGCCCCTATAAAAGCATCACGGGGGTCGTCTAGCTTAACGTATCCATCCCCCGGTCGGATCACTATTAACAGTGTCACATGCCCTTGGTTCACGAGACACTGCGGAGGGATTAGGACTGTAACCCAGGACACTGGCGCAAAGATTAGTGATCTGGAACTTTGCGCCACCACCTCTCCTCAGCTTGCCTGTAAAATACTGGCAGGAAAAATTTCATCCACCGTCAGGATTCGAACCGGCTTACCTCCGAAGAGCACCACCGCACAGGCACTTGCAAGAGATGAACATAATTACTAAAAACTTAGTTGAAAACGGCAGTGTCAGTTAGCTCAGTTTCAAAAATATATGCAGCTAAAAGGACGTAAAATACTATATCCAGCGCAGACTCTTTAGCTTTCTTTCCTTACTGTTGCCCAAGGAATGATGGAGCTGTGTGATGGACTGACTTCATTTCTTATTAGTCAGTGAGCAAAAGAAAATTTTAATAAGTTCGAAGACACTCTAATCTTGCTGCGTGATTCATTTATGAAACTGTTTTTTCTGTTTCTAAAGTGGATTTTGCAACAAATTTAATACAATGATTGCTTACTTCCAACGTTCAAAGATGTAATGCTAAACTTAAAGAAACAACTGGAAAAATTTTAAAGACTTTTTCTAACCTACATAAAACATGATTATGTTCACAAAGACTCTCTGGTTACAGTGTAGGGGTTGCAAATGAGACCAATTTTTTGACATTAACAGTAGACATTAACAGTACGTATTTAGATGTAGAATTTCTGGAAGCAATGAAGTCGAACGATGTTATGGCCGTGCCTCACCTTATAAGAGAATTTAGTGAGAGATGCCACAACTTCTTAGTTTGTCGATGTAAGGAAATTCAGATGCGGTTTACATTTAATGACCCTTTGTTACAACATTTATCTCCTCAAATGGTTCAAATGGCTCTGAGCACTATGGGACTTAACGTCTGAGGTCATCAGTCCCCTAGAAATTAGAACTACTTAAACCTAACTAACCTAAGGACATCACACACATCCATTCCCAAGGCAGGATACGAGCCTGCGACCGTAGCGGTCGCGCGGTTCCGGACTGTAGCGCTTAGAACCGCTCGGCCACACGGCCGACCATTTATCTGTATTATCTCCAAAAATAGCCTTGTCTCATACAGAGAGAGAAGTTGCACCTACTTCACTGGCACATTTTGTACCACCTGAAACGCAGGAAGTGGATGATGAATGAGCTCTTTGCCCTTGGATGTGCCTCCAACAGAAGTTTCTTCGGAATCTGAACCTGACAGATTTTATCACAAGGTACATTCAGCTTTACATAATAATACGCTGTGTACGAACTTCAAAAATAATTTTAATTAAAATCCGTATATGAAGAGTAAAAATGTGGTGCTATGTTTTAAACGTATATAAAAATAGGACTAATTAAGGCGCAATGTGCATACTTTTCAGGTTGGAGAAATCTCATCCCACGATGGTGCGTATTTGTATGGTGACACAGCGGACTACACCCTGGCAATACTGTCACTTTCGCATTCCACAGCGGAATATTATTGCCAGGAGATTGTAATCTGTTTGGTTTTACTGCTACCATCCATATCGACAACTAGTGAGATTATTTAGTAAACGAGGATGAGTGAGAGATGAGACATACCAACTTCAAAATTTTCAAAAAAAAATAATTTTTGTTTTCAGCAAGATATTCAGAATGAAAAAAAAGTTGAGAAACCGGCTGTCTATGTCTCCAATGAATCGAACTCTCATAGCATCACAGTGCGTCAAATGGTCTGGCGAACGCTACACTACGTTGTTGCCGATTAAGTCTGTGATTGGAAGAGTGATGTAGATGGAATTGGTAAGCTGATGTCAATGACAGTGACTAGATTCATCGAGACAAGTGTAAACAGTTCTAACAGTGACGTTGTTTATTTTGTTAAATAGCTTTTTGTAACTATGGAACAAAGACGAATTAATGCTATCAGTGTAGGCTGAGATGGTAATAGGTGGTTAGATCCATTTGCAGTGACTCCCAAACAGCAGTGGGTGAAAACGTAGTTCTGCTACCGACTGGCTGCTGCTGGGTCACACTGTAATATTGGCCCACAATGTGTTATACATTGTGTACTGTAATGTTACTTAAACATCGATGAACTATCGGTTAATCGATAGTGTACCGCTATCATCAGTATCGATAGTCTGGTTTAACTATCGAATCATATCTTGTATAAGTTAATTCTTCTTTAATTGGCTCGCTAAAAATTGTCAGATCCTATTACCTCCATGGCGTGTGGAGTGCAGAGGGAAAACAGGTTGCATGGAGGTATTTAATCACCATACGTATGTTGTTGATAGATTGGCCGCTGTGGGGGATGGGACGTTGGAGAGGGAATTTTCTCGTTTGTCTTTCAGTGATAGCTCACAGTCGTTTGCATGTTGTACCGATCAGATGCTTATGGTACAAATTATACACGTAAATAAGATGGATTCATGAATATGCATTATGTAGTTGGTCATCCTCAAATGTGTGAGAATACTTTTTTGTAGCAAGGAATACAAACGTAAAAAGGGTGTTGTAATAAAACGCAATTATCAGAGGAAAAAAATGACATTTTAAAGATTTGTTAAGCGTTTGTGATTGTATTGCACAGTGTATTTTAAAATAAATAGGTTATTATTGTTATTAATTAAAAAAACCACTGTTGCCCTCTTTTGAGTCCTTATTGTACTTACAAGTGTTTTCAGTTGTACGTGTTGATGTTTAAGGTGATTCGAAAACACAAAATATCGACGCGAAACTAAAGCGCCTGCATCATACCCACTTTTGTAGAAGCACAAATATCGTTCATATGTTGGTTGGCTGCGTTGTGTTCGATTAGCACATCTTGTTCCTTCAAGGACGCACCGATTCCCGGAAAATTGAATATAGTAGAAGCACAACCTGTTTAGTCTCAAATTTTTTTATTTGTATGGTGGCTGGACATAATCATTAAAATATACAGCTGTATTTACATGCTATCTGTTTCCATGGTATTGCAATACATATTCATAAGTAATTCGGGCGACATGTGAATGTTTCAATGGATGTCAGACAAAACTAATCTCTTCTTCATCACTTAACACTTCCGAGCTGAGATGCCGTGGTCCACACAGTTCGCCCATTGTCCCTGGAGGATGCCTTCCGCAGTCGATGGCGAAACGTCAGGGGAGAGTTTTATGTATGGACCACGGCATCTCAGCCCGGAAGTGTTAAGTGATGACAACACCTGCCGTGAAAGCCTTCATTCTATGAATAATCTCTTCTTGCCAAGAGTTGACCATGAATGTCTGGGAATTTTTCGCAAAAACTCCTAATCCTGTAGATATTTGATAAGCTCTTTCCTGTTAATGCTGAAACCCCTTGATGAAATTTGTGCAGCGGGGGAATTATCTCACCATTATTTTTACTTTTTTATTTTTTCTGGTTTACAGCATTCTGCGTCCAGACTAATAATTTTTCGAGTGTCGCGAGTAAGAATGTTGCCTGTAAAGCTTCTAGTTCTGTGACTTCAGTGTGCCAATGATGGCTTCTTCGCCTCTCATTTCGTTATTTAAAAGCCACACAACAGGATCATTCTTCATCACGCCAACTATAGTGGCACAACTGTTGATCGCTGTCGTTGTCAGCAGTGAGACAAAGAGCACAGTCGCCATGAAGTGGCCATGAATGGTGCTGACATGAAACGGTCAGCAGTTTTCGCGCGCCACCGACAGTCTCTACTGGTCGAGGAAATCCCGCGCTTCCAGGATCACTTTGTTTATGTGACAAGATCATAAATAGTCTTTTGTTATTGTTTTGAAAATGAATCGAAAAGTCAATCATTGGCATGGAATTTTTTCAAGGAAGTGGGGGATAATAGTTTGTGAAGTGTACCATCTGCAGTAAGAATATAAACATTCAGCGTATACGACTAATTCAAGAGATCACTTAAAAACAAAGCATGGTGAAAACCTAGAGAACCATGGATTGCATTGTATTGTATTGTATGTTAACCGGGAGCCTAGAAACGACGGAGAGGCTTCGTCCCCGCCGCAGCCGCAGTGGTCCACAACCGCACGACGACTACCGCAGTCCACTTCACCCCTCTGCCGCCCCACACTGAACAACTCTTTCAGGGTTATTGTACTGTTCGGCCCCCGGTGGGGGCCCCTTGTTTGCGTGGTAGAGTAATGGTGGTGTACGCGTACGTGGAGAACTTGTTTGCGCAGCAATCGTCGACATAGTGTAGCTGAGGCGGAATGAAGGGAACCAGCCCTCTTTCGCCAAGGCAGATGGGAAACCGCCTAAAAACCATCCACAGACTGGATGGCTCAACGGACCTCCGAAGTCCGCCGGGCGGATCCGTGCCGGGGATCAGGCGCTCCTTCCCAATACGGAAAGCCGTGAGTTAGACCGCACGGCTAACCGGCGGGCGAACCATGGATTAGTGATAGAACTGAAATTCTAGGGATCAACTTGTGAGCTAGATCTAGTGCAAGAGGTGCAACCAAAAATATGTAAAAGCTCTATAAAAATGTTTTAACAGAAATCAGCTGTACGACGCCAGTTCAAAGAAAAAAAAAAGAACTTGTTTCTCTTTATGTACAGATGATCGCTATCAATATGCTCCCATACAGAGCTTCCGACCATCAAATTTAAAAAAAATTTGTTCATGCCTTAGACAGAAGATAAAGAACAAATTTTAAAAAAAGGCCTTCCAAAATGCAATTTTTTTAGTCTTACAGCGGAGATATGGACAAGCAACGTGAATGAAGGCATATTGGCATTGACTTGCTACTCTTTAATGGACGAAAAATCAGCTTCACCCATATTAAAAGTGACAGAAATTGTAGTTTATCATAGCGCAGAATCCGTGGCACATGTAAGTAACAGTTTTTAAAATGTTTCTTTTTTTAATTTGTCAATGCCATGCTGTGTTTCAGTTCATTCTTGTGATCCATGCAAGTTGAGTCGGTGTAGCTTGTAAAGTTTTTGCTAGCAGTTTTACCTTTCCCCCCCCCCCCCCTCGCGCCTCACCCACTTGTCGATAGAAATTAGAAGCCGTCGCGTCATTTTTGTGTCCCGTTTGCGGACACTGCCAGCCTTAACAAATCATTGAATAATTGTGTTACGACACGTTTAATTTATTTTCTTACTCATTACTATAAATAAGCAACACATTTGAAAGCAGACGTCTCTATAAAGCGCTTTCTCGAAACGTTGTTACTTACGCGCGTCACTATAGCGGATCGCCCAAAGCTTACACTTAGAGAGATGCATTTCAAGTTTGTACGATAACAGAGTAACAAGTGAGAAACGAACGCGCACTCCAACACCGTCTGCACCAAAATTAATATAGCATAGCAAAATCATCTGGTCGTGGTGTTACAATTACTGTCTTGCTGTCTTCCGAATATTTAAACAAAGTGCTTTGGGGTGCGATTTATACGGAAGTGTTGTCCACTGTGTTAGCGAATCGGAACAAAATTAAAACTACCGGTGAGTATAAAATAGCGTTAATATTAATGCATATTTCTGGCCAAAAAAGGCTAATCATAGCAAGTTGTAAAGTTGACCGCATTAACTGAATCGGAACTTTCGAACGTTAGTGGAAAACTCTCAGTTATTGTGTACTGGAAGCTGTTATATCGCATCTACAGCGAAGCCAACGAAACTCCGTCCATCAATATCCGTCAAGAGCAAACTTTGGGCGACCCGGATTTATTATAGGAATAATCGGTATGACGGGTGAAGATACTAACACTGCCGTCTTTCCCCGCCCCTTTCCTTGCCCTTCATCACTATTTTGCTCTTTATGCTTTTCCGTGCGCTTCCCTCGGCGAACGCCACAATTCCCAAGAAAACTTTTGCAAGCTATACACTTCGTGTCGACTGTATTAAGATCACGAGTGGCGCCGACCTCGGCGGTGTAGCAGCTGTAGCACTACAGTAGAGTGATGGCACTATTCTTTTGTATTGACCGTCATCTCTACTCATAAAAAATACAAGGAGCAACGAAGCCACCCCTGGTTTTTTCAGTACGCTTTCACTACACCTTGTTATTCCTGTAGGCAGTTTATATCACATCTGCGGCAGCTCATCAGCACGCACGCCTAAAGTAGCAGCATTGCACGGCAGACCAGTAAACATTTCCCCTCTCGTATACCTATTCATCGTGGTGACCGCCTTCTTCTTCTTCTTCTCCTTCTTACTCTTCCTGCTGTTCCCGTGTTTCTAAGACGCTGAAGCTACACTGAGCATCGACAAGTAACATATAGACCTAATTTTCATGAGAATTATTTTTCTGTATACGACAGTAACTTTTCAGATAACAAGATACTGAAAAAACAATTTTTTTGAGAACATTATGCGAAATTTCGGACATATTGGCACATGATTTTAACATTACTGATTTTTTTTCCAGGTCATCAATCAAATCTCACAGGAGTACAATATTAGTGATAAGACAGTAATAGTGGTTACAGACAACGCTGCAGTCATGAAAAAACTGCCGAAATCTTAATGATTTGACATTCACCCTTTTTGTCCAGTGCATCAACTTAATAATACAAGATTGTTTCGAAGCAGAATCATTTTCCGAAGTTTTATTGAAAATAAAGTCTGTTGTGACTTCCTTTCATAACACTACACTCGCCAGTGAAACTGTGCAATGCTCAAAAAAGAGCAAACAAAAAGAACTGAAACTGATACAAGAGGTGCCGATTCGATGAAGCAGCTCATACCACAGGCTCAAAAGAATTTTTGAAGTACGAAATGAGCTTCCTGTTGCGATCAATGAAAGTTCAAAAGCACCGCCTTTACTCGCAGCAAAAAACTGCTTAGCTATACAAGAGATAATAGATCTTCTTGAATCTTCCGAAGTAGCAACAACAACAATCTCAGGGGAGTCATACGTCGCTGTTTCTTTAATTATACCTCTTATACAAGATATTTGTGCAAAGCTGTCAGACATGTAAAGCACCTTAATGAAGCACGAAGTGTTCTGGATTCCTTGATTAAATGAATCGATGAAAGACTGAAACAATTTCATACACGGGCTGTTCGTATCCTTGCCAATATTGAATCTAGGTTTAAAAAACTTGGCTTCAGGACATTCCAAGAGGCAGACAACGCTGCGCAATTACTTCAGAAAGAGTATGCTACTATCCTCACTTCAACACCAGTACCTGTAACGGAAGCATCCATGAGTAATGCTAGAACCGCTATTGCTACGTCTACCAGTTTGAAATCGGATGATGCACTTGTGGTGTCACCGCCAGACACCACACTTGCTAGGTGGTAGCCTTTAAATCGGCCGCGGTCCGCTAGTATACGACGGACCCGCGTGTCGCCACTGTCAGTGATGGCAGACCGTGCGCCGCCACACGGCAGGTCTAGAGAGACGTACTAGCACTCGCCCCAGTTGTACAGCCGACTTTGCCAGAGATGGGTCACTGACAACTACGCTCTCATTTGCCGAGACGGTAGTTAGCATAGCCTTCAGCTACGTCATTTACTACGACCTAGCAAGGCGCCATAGCATTTGATATTGAGATTATAACATGTACCGTCAAGAGCGATGTACACCAATTGTGGATTAAAGTTAAGTATTATATCAACTACGTACTTTATTTGCTACCATTAATTCCCTTAACTGTTCCAGACTTCACGCCAGTCAGCGTGTAATTAAACGCGTGCATTTCGGCCTCCTCTAGCAACACAGTGTTGGCTCTTCTGCCAACACTTCAGCACTATTTTTGTCCAATCAACGTCGGTGTCGTTACACCAGTCAGTGATTCCATAACTGAGTTACGCCAGTATTTTGAAAAAAACCTGCAGCAGACAAGCGCGCTTGTGTATTAGAATATTGGGAAAAATTGGGTTGCCCTATCCAGCTGGAACCTGGTCGGCTCACTCTGAAAGGGGGTGTAGAAATTAAGTACAAAATGTATTTAATGTAATTACTTTTTATTTAGAACACGACTACTTGGAAGTTGTTGCGGAAGAAGTAGTTGGTAAACCATATTTTTTCGAAAGATTTCAGTTTTTTCAGCAAGTCTTTTTTCCCTTTTACGTGTTTATAAAACTCTATGCAAGTTAGCTTATAGTTAAACTGGCACTGTAAGACTGATTCCACAGTCCCTGGCAGCAGCCGATTTATTTCATCAGGCCACTGGACCGATATCAGTGAAAATACTCTTTCCGCAGTGGCATTGTGTGCCGGAATGGAAAACAAATACTCGCATAATTTTAGCAGTAGGCATTTGTTCAAGACTCGGTTTCCTTAAGAAAGTAAATCCACCTTTCTTCAACGTAGGGTTTAGACTTGCATTCTTTCGCGTCATGCCTAGTTTCTAAAAGATCTTCAGATACGCGTATTCCTGAAAACAATTGTCGCCTGAAATCTCCACACCGTTTTTAGTCGGGTACATAACAGTGTTTTCAATCATCACCCAGTCTCGGGTTTCAGATAGCATCACCCGATCAAATATTTGATATTTATTAAAAGAAATAGCCCATTTCTCTAAGTAATCAAATGCTACGGTATGGAAAGCCATTGTCTCTTCCTCAAATTTCGAAATCAAACTAATTATTTCTTAGTTAGGGTTCTCATTCTTTAATTTGTTCAAATTCATCTTGGTTTGCAAGTCAATAAAAATGGCAGTTTTATTTTCATTCCGACATCTTTAGTGTCGGTTAATATATCCTCCTCCACGCCTTTTTTTTTTTTTTTTTTAACAGAGCCATGTTTGACTGTAGAAACATGAAGTAAAAATCTCCTATCGCATCACTGAAGATAATCTTAAATTATTTTAGGTGGCCTGTCTTCGACCAAAAAATTATTTTAATGGATTCCTAAACTTAAGAATTCTCTCAACTGTTGGCTTTAACGACAGCCATCTTGTTTTTGAGTGAGATAAAAAAGTCTGATGATTGACATCAACGCATAAGCAGAATTCTTTAAAATTCTCTGTCATTACCACGTATAGTGAAATATAATCAAATATTTTCATGACGACTATTTCAATATCGACAGTTAAGACTCCAGCAGAGCTTGGTAGAGTATTCGGGAAAATATGGGCAGAGCATCCATTTTCTTCGCCATTTTTTCCTAGTTCTTCTTTAATTTGGTGAAACACATTCCGCTGGCCGTGTCGATGAAGCCCTCCGAAGTCGGTATTGGATTGTCCTCACAAAAAGCAACTCACTTATTTAATGGAAATTGTAGTTGTCTTACAGTGTCTGGACAAAACTTTGCAATTGTTTCCGATGTTACGTTATTCAGCGTATCAAACTTTAACAGCTTCTACTGGATTCCGACAGTTTCAGTGAAGTATTGAACAACTTCTAAGTAGGCTGTTTAAGTTTTTATGTTGGTAACGTCACGTAGCGCTTTGTATGAAAATCACTGACTGTGCTGTGAGCAGTCTGTGGCTGGTTGGCATTGTTGAAATATTCTCTATTGTAGTGTTGGGCAGTTGGATGTGAACAGCGCGTAGCGCTGCACAGTTGGAGGTGAGCCGCCAGCAGTGGTGGATGTGGGGAGAGATGGCAGAATTTTAAGAGCGGACGATCTGGACGTGTTTCCCCAGAAAGAGAAAATTTGTAATACTGGATATCATGAACTGATATATATATATATATATATATATATATATATATATATATATATATATATATATATTATGACTTTTGAACACTCTTAAGGTAAGTAAATTGTTTGTTCTCTATCAAAATCTTTCATTTGCTTAGTATGCCTATCAGTAGTTAGTGCCTTCGGTAGTTAGAATCTTTTATTTAGCTGTCAGTATTGGCTCTCGCTGTTTTGCAGTAGTTCGAGTAACGAAGATTTCTGTGAGGTAAGTGATTCATGAAAGGTGTAGGTTATTGTTAGTCAGGGACATTATTTTGTAGGGATTATTGAAAGTCAGATTGCGTTGAGCTAAAAATATTGTCTACATCTACATCCATACTCCGCAAAGCCACTTGACGGTGTGTGGCGGAGGGTACCTTGAGTACGTCTATCAGTTCTCCCTTCTATTCCAGTTTGTGGAAAGAAGGATTGTCGGTATGCTTCTGTGTGGGCTCTAATCTCTCTGATTTTATCCTCTTGGTCTCTTCGCGAGATATACGTAGGAGGGAGCAATATACTGCTTGACTCTTCGATGAAGGTATGTTCTCGAAACTTCAACAAATGCCCGTACCGAGCTACTGAGCGTCTCTCCTGCAGAGTCTTCCACTGGAGTTTATCTATCATCTGCGTAACGCTTTCGCGATTACTAAATGATCCTGTAACGAAGCGCGCTGCTCTCTGTTGGATCTTCTCTATCTCTTCTATCAACCCTATCTCGTACGGATCCCACACTGCTGAGCAGTATTCAAGCAGTGGGCGAACAAGTGTACTATAACCTACTTCCTTTGTTTTCGGATTGCATTTCCTTAGGATTCTTCCAATGAATCTGTCTGGCATCTGCCTTACCGACGATCAACTTTATATGATCATTCCTTTTTTAATCACTCCTAATGCGTACTCCCAGATAATTTATGGAATTAACTGCTTCCAGTTGCTGAACTGCTATTTTGTAGCTAAATGATAAGGGATCTATATTTCTATGTATTCGCAGCACATTACACTTGTCTACATTGAGATTCAATTGCCATTCCCTGCACCATGCGTCAATTTGCTGCAGATCCTCCTGCATTTCAGTACAATTTTCCATTGTTACAACCTCTCGATATACCACAGCATCATCCGCAAAAAGCCTCAGTGAACTTCCTATGTCATCCACAAGGTCATTTATGTATATTGTGAATAGCAACGGTCCTACGACACTCCCCTGCGGCACACCTGAAATCACTCTTAGTTCGGACGACTTCTCTCCCTTGAGAATGACATGCTGGGTTCTGTTATCTAGGAACTCTTCAATCCAATCACACAATTGGTCTGATAGTCCATATTCTCTTACTTTGTTCATTAATCGACTGTGGGGAAATGTATCGAGCGCCTTGCGAAAGTCAAGAAATACGGCATCTATCTGGGAACCCGTGTCTATGGCCCTCTGAGTCTCGTGGAAGAATAGCGCGAGCTGGGTTTCACACGACCGTTTTTTTCGAAACCCATGCTGATTCCTACAGAGTAGATTTCTAGTCTCCAGAAAAGTCATTATAGTCGAACATAATACGTGTTCCAAAATTCTACAACTGATCGACGTTAGAGGTATAGGTCTATAGTTCTGCACATCTGTTCGACGTCCCTTGTGTATCAGTTTAGTGTTGATCAGAATAAGTAAAGAACGAAATGTCTGAGTACGTTCAGTTCTGCTCAGCTGTTTAAAAATCAAATAACGTAAGTGGTTTATCAGCACAGTAATTCATTAATTTTTCGAAGGGGACGTTTCAAACTAAAGGAAACATCTTTTGAGCCTTGTTGTTCGTGTGTCAGTGTCTATGCCGTAAAATGAAACTTCTTGGAATTGTTTTATGCATTCGGACGCGGAGTGTGGTGCGAGAATATCTTTCACAACCGCTGTAGCTCTGGTCCCGGCGGTAGACTGCTTTGCGGCGACTTAAGAATCAGGACACCCTGCAGCATTCAGTTTTATGGTACAGTCAAGAGCACTTCAGGATTGTTGACGCTTAACAACTTTATAAACTGTTGTTAGTTCTGCAGCAGCAGGGAGCACTTGTTCCTGAGTTTCTTCTTTAATCATGAATATAGACGCAGGCTTTGAGGTTGATGCTATCGTGAATCTATTTGTATGATTCTTTGTCGATATGTGATGCCACATCTACCTTACCTCCGTGAGTTACTGAGAAGAAACAGCTACAAATCTCACATACCGCTTCCTGATGCGTACGTCCTTTCCTGACAAAAGACCTCTCTATTATACACTCCTGGAAATGGAAAAAAGAACACATTGACACCGGTGTGTCAGACCCACCATACTTGCTCCGGACACTGCGAGAGGGCTGTACAAGCAATGATCACACGCACGGCACAGCGGACACACCAGGAACCGCGGCGTTAGCCGACGAATGGCGCTAGCTGCGCAGCATTTGTGCACCGCCGCCGTCAGTGTCAGCCAGTTTGCCGTGGCATACGGAGCTCCATCGCAGTCTTTAACACTGGTAGCATGCCGCGACAGCGTGGACGTGAACCGTATGTGCAGTTGACGGACTTTGAGCGAGGGCGTATAGTGGGCATGCGGGAGGCCGGGTGGACGTACCGCCGAATTGCTCAACACGTGGGGCGTGAGGTCTCCACAGTACATCGATGTTGTCGCCAGTGGTCGGCGGAAGGTGCACGTGCCCGTCGACCTGGGACCGGACCGCAGCGACGCACGGATGCACGCCAAGACCGTAGGATCCTACGCAGTGCCGTAGGGGACCGCACCGCCACTTCCCAGCAAATTAGGGACACTGTTGCTCCTGGGGTATCGGCGAGGACCATTCGCAACCGTCTCCATGAAGCTGGGCTACGGTCCCGCACACCGTTAGGCCGTCTTCCGCTCACGCCCCAACATCGCGCAGCCCGCCTCCAGTGGTGTCGCGACAGGCGTGAATGGAGGGACGAATGGAGACGTGTCGTCTTCAGCGATGAGAGTCGCTTCTGCCTTGGTGCCAATGATGGTCGTATGCGTGTTTGGCGCCGTGCAGGTGAGCGCCACAATCAGGACTACATACGACCGAGGCACACAGGGCCAACACCCGGCATCATGGTGTGGGGAGCGATCTCTTACACTGGCCGTACACCACTGGTGATCGTCGAGGGGACACTGAATAGTGCACGGTACATCCAAACCGTCATCGAACCCATCGTTATACCATTCCTAGACCGGGAAGGGAACTTGCTGTTCCAACAGGACAATGCACGTCCGCATGTATCCCGTGCCACCCAACGTGCTCTAGAAGGTGTAAGTCAACTACCCTGGCCAGCAAGATCTCCGGATCTGTCCCCCATTGAGCATGTTTGGGACTGGATGAAGCATCGTCTCACGCAGTCTGCACGTCCAGCACGAACGCTGGTCCAACTGAGGCGCCAGGTGGAAATGGCATGGCAAGCCGTTCCACAGGACTACATCCAGCATCTCTACGATCGTCTCCATGGGAGAATAGCAGCCTGCATTGCTGCGAAAGGTGGATATACACTGTACTAGTGCCGACATTGTGCATGCTCTGTTGCCTGTGTCTATGTGCCTGTGGTTCTGTCAGTGTGATCATGTGATGTATCTGACCCCAGGAATGTGTCAATAAAGTTTCCCCTTCCTGGGACAATGAATTCACGGTGTTCTTATTTCAATTTCCAGGAGTGTATAATTATCCTTAGGCATTTTCGTAAGCTATGATAAGTTTATCAGACGATAAACAGTCGACAATAACACTTTAGTCATAGAGGTACATGTTACTACACACTTCACGCCCTACATACCCGTAGTAGTAGTTGTGGCCTTCGTCTGCGAGTAACTAGTGCAACCTACATCCTTCTGTATCTGCTTCTGTATTCATCTCTTAGTCTTCCTCTATGATTTTTACTAAATTGGTGATCCCTTGATGCCTCAGAATGTTTCCTACCAACCGATCGCTTTTTCTAGTCAAGTTATGCTACAAATTTCTTTTCTCCCCAATTCTGTCCAGTACCTCCTCATTAGTTATGTGATACACCCATCTAATCATCAGCATCTTCTTGTAGCATCACATTTCAAAAGCTTCTATTTTCTTCTTGCCTAAACTATTTATAGTCCATGTTTTACTTCCATACATGGCTACTCTCCATACAAATACTCCCAGAAAAGACTTCCTAACACTTAAATCTGTACTCGGTGTTAACAAATTTCTCTTTTTCACAAACGGCTTCCTTGCCATAGCCAATCTATATTTTATATCCTCTCTATTTCGACCATCATCAGTTATTTTACTCCCCAAATAGCAAATCTCATCTACTACTGGAAGTGTCCCATTTCCTAATCTAATTCCCTCAGCATCACCTAATTTAATTCGACTACATTCCATTATCCTCCTTTGGCTTTTGTTGATGTTCATCTTATATCCTCCTTTGGTGACACTGTCCATTCCGTTCAACTGCTCCTCTAGGTCCTTTGCTGTCTCAGACAGAATTACACTGTCGTCAGCAAACCTCAAAGCTTTTACTTCTTCTCCATGGATTTTAATTTCTACTACAAATTTTTCTTTTGTTTCCCTTACTGCTTGCTCAATATACAGATTGAATACAGCAAGGATAGGCTACACCTGTCTCACTCCCTTCTTAATCACTGCTTCCCTTTCATGGCCCTCGATTCTTATAACTGCCATCTGGTTTCTGTACAAATTGCCGTTCGCTGGCTGTGTTTTACCCTTGCAACTTGCAGAATTTGAAAGAGAGATTCCAATCAACATTGTCAAAAGTTTTCTGTATGTCTACAAATTCTAGAAATGTAGGTTTGCCTTTCCTTAATCTATCTTCTAAGACAGGTCGTAGGGTCAGTATTGCCTCGCGTGTTCCAACATTTCTATGGAATCCGAACTGATCTCCCCCGAGGCCGGCTTCTACCAGTTTTTCCATTCGTCTGTAAAGAATTAGTGTTACTATTTTGCAGCCATGACTAATTATACTGATAGTTCGGTAATTTTCACACCTTCAACACCTGCTTTCTTTGGGATCGGAATTACTATATTCTTCTTAAAGTCTGTTGGTATTTCGCCTGTCTCATGCATCTTGCTCACCAGGACGTAGAGTTTTGTCATGGTTGGCTCTCTCAAGGCTATCAGAAGTTCTAATGAAATGTTGTCTACTCCCGGGACGTTGTTTCGACTTAGTTCTTTCAGTGCTCTGTCAAATTATTCACATAGTATCATATCTCCCATCTCATCTTCATCTGCGTTCTCTTCCATTTCCATAATATTGCCCTCAAGTACATCGCTCTTGTATAGACCCTCTAAATACTCCTTCCACTTTTCTGCTTTCCCTTCTTTGCTTAGAACTGGGTTTCCATCTGAGCTTTTGATATTCATACAGGTGGTTCTCTTTTCGACAAAGATCTCTTTAATTTTCCTGTAGGCACTATCTGGTGTCACCGCCAGACACCACACTTGCTAGGTGGTAGCGTTAAATCGGCCGCGGTCCATTAGTATACGCCGGACCCGCGTGTCGCCACTGTCAGTAATTGCAGACCGAGCGCCACCACACGGCAGGTCTAGATACGTACTGGCACTAACCCCAGTTGTACGGACGACTTTGCTAGCGACTACACGGACGAAGACTCTCTCATTTGCCGAGAATATAGATAGCATAGCCTTCAGCTAAGTCAATGGCTACGACCTAGCAAGGCGCCATTTATCCTTTGCCATGTATCTAATGAAGCATGTACAGTAACAAGACCAATGTTCACCAATTGTGGATTAAAGTTAAGTATTCCAGCAGCTACGTACTTTTCTTTATAGCATTCATTACGCATCCTGTTTCAGACCTCACGCCAGCCTGCGTGAGTTTAAGCGCGTGCCTTTCGGTTACCCGTCACTGTCGACTGGCTGTCTTGTTAGTCCACTACAATCTGTCTTACCTGTAGTGAGAAATGCCTCTATATCCTTAACATTTGTCGTCTAGCCATCCCTGCTTCATTTTTATATTTTCTCCTTTCGTCAATTAAATTCAATATCTCTTCTGTTACCCAAGGATTTATACTATCCCTCGTCTTTTTACCTACTTGGTCCTCTCCTGCCTTCAGTATTTCATTTCTCAAAGTTACCCATTTTTCTACTATTGTATTGCGTGACCCTGTTCTTGTCAATCGTTCTCTAATGCTCTCTCTGAAACTCTAACTGCGGAATATTTTACCCCACAGGACGCCATCATCATTTAACCATACAGTAAACCTGCATGTCCTCAGGAAAAATTACGGCTGTAGTTTCCCCTTGCTTTCAGCCGTTCGCAGTATCAGCACAGCAAGGCCGTTTTGGTTAATGTCACAAGGCCCGATCAGTCAATCATCCAGACTGTTGCCTCTGCAACTACTGAAAAGGCTGCTGCCCCTCTTCAGCAACCACACGTTTGTCTGGCCTCTCAACAGATACGCCTTCGTTGTGGTTGCACCTACGGTACGGCTATCTGTATCGCTGAGGCACGCAAGCCTCCCGACCAACGACAAGGTCCATGGATCATCGGAGGAGGATACCCCGTAGGAAATGCTTCAAACGTTACGAACTTGCACTCGCTGTTGATATACGTTTAGAAAGAATCGTTTTATCAGATCGCTATTCAAATGGGAACCGTCCGGTTCTTTCGCGTGGCGCTGCTAGTAGTTCCAGCCCCGTTCTACTGGAGAAGTCTGGTATTACAGCACTTTCCCACCCTACCGTCCATCATCCCCCTCACTCCCAAACCAAGTTTCCCACAGTGGTCGCCGCACTGGGCCACCGCTGGCGGAACATTGCTTCTAATGGGGCCTTCACAAGGCGCTGCTGACCGGCCAAGTCGCCAGTCGCTGTGTTTCAACAATCAGCACACCTCTGTCGGCTTGGCACGCAGTAGAAGTAGCGGCAGTATCAAAGCTGTTCACAGCAACAGCTGCGCCAGCTTAGAGTTGAGGCGTGGCACTCTGCGCCGTTTGAAGGATTGCGCGCCCCAAGAAGAGCTTCTCACGGTGCAGTCACCTTCTGTTCTCTGTTACGACCATTTGTGTGCTGCTGCGTGAAGAAGTGAACTTGACGGTACAAAATGCTTAAACGTAAACGTGTTGTCCTTTCTATGAAGGACAAGTACGAGATTATTAAAAGGTCAGAAGAAGGTGAATGTGCAACCACTTTATCCAATGAGTACAAGGTGGGGAAGTCGACAATTACGGATATAAAAAAACATGTACAGTTCGATTATCCGAACAAATCAATTTTCCGAACACCCATGTCCCCCAATTACTTCGGATAATCGACGCTCTACTGTATCTCGAATGATGGCGCTAGATTTAAAAGATTCTTGCATCTTCGGTCCAGGATAATCAGCTTGAACTTGCTGGCATGAATAAAATTAATTGAGCCTGCTTTTGCGTGCTGCACTAACAGATGGTGCTACTTCAGTACTTGAGCCAAGCTCATAACAGTATTTTGCAAAACCGGAACAAAATTTGGTGTTGTCGGGACAATAAGGTCCATGACGCTGACAGTCCCGATATATCGGGAAGGATGACAACCCTAATGTTACGTGTAATTGACACCAACAGATTAAAAGAGAAGAATCCATATACCTTACTTTTTCTGCTACCTCCCATCATTGAAAATGATCTTACAGTACTAGATTAACAGTTATAGCGTCAATTTATTCAATGCACATGCTTAATTCGACTGCGAGAGAGTTGAGCGCTCATTGTGCTGCGGCATTTACTCCGTGACATCTCACAATTTACAAAAAAAAGAAACTGAGAGAGACTTATGTTCGGGATCTTGCACTAGATGAGCGAAATGATCGATGTTCTTGCGACTAGATTCCTTTGTAAAGCCTAGGCATTGCTGGCAGCTGCCATTGCATAATTTTTAATTCATGTTCAGCTCTAATCAAGGCTAAGGGTGGGCCAACATCATACTGAATTCGAGCATTACCGATGGATGGCACCACGAACTTGTAAGTCATTTTCAGTCAGGTGTCCGGATACTTTTGATCACATAGTGTACTTCTTGAAGAATGGTGCATCTTTCTCTGTATACTATAGATAGCACAATTTTGTCTTTACATTTAAATTCAACAAACACTGATGAACCAAAGTCTATGACCACTGCCTACTGCGAGATAGAATGCCACACGTGGTGTGGTAGGGGTAGTACAGGGTGGTTCTAATTAAACATTCGCTACCTGAGAGGGCCCATGTGGAAACGAGGACAATGGAATTTTGTGGGAACGTTTTTAAGCACATGCAGAAGAGAAATAAAGTCTTCTGCCAGCGTGTGTAGTGCCAACAGTAAAATTCGGAGGCGGTGGTGTTATTTTGCGGACATTGAAGGAAACGTATTCATTTCCACATGCGAGGGTAACATTTTTTAATCGTGTACCATGTTAACTTTCCAATCTACAAACGTTGCTCGATGTGACGACTATCTTCAACTGCAACCGCAGTAGGGATAACATTTCACAAATGTTCACAGCACTTTTCGAACGATCTACTACGGAATGTGCATCTGTCGTGATAGCTCGTGCACAGCTTGAAGAACGCACTTTGCGTCCAGCGTCCTCAACCGTGCCAACAGTAAGTTCTTCAACAATTTGTGGTGCAATTGGCCGTCGGCCTCTCCCAAGGCTAACTCCCAAATCGCCAGTTAATTCAAACTTCCGAATCATGATTTTCAACTAGATGCAGAAAGAGAACCCCTCCCGTATTCCTATCGTTCGTCGACACTCGCTAAGATCAGCAGGACTATTGCCTTCGTTTTGATAACACAGCTTTACGAGTAAAGCCCTGTTCACCTTGTCCAGACCCATGTTGTCTGTCTGCAGCTGTAATGCACACTGATGTCTGTGTTTCAATCCCACGTCGCCGTACCTAACGGAAATTCATGACACTAACACTAATAACATCGCAAATCCCGTAGCGCACAGTCTGAACATCATTCGTATGAAGCTGGGTACCCTTACGGTAAATAGTTTTCCGTCTACACTGGCTAAAGTAGTGAAGGTTTAATTATAACCAACCTGTATGCAAGCGGAGCTAAGGCGAGAGGGTAATCATTCTAGCAAAGCAACATACAGGCCACAAATTTACTGACATAAACGACTTCGATAAAGGACAGATTGTTATGGTGTGGATCGAGCAGATAAGAAACAGTGAAGCTGTTCGCATATTCAGTCATGAGCACTAGAAGGTGAAATCATGAGAAGCAACGTCGCCGCCTCATTCCAGATCGTGGAGGTCGAAGGCTTGCCCGTTCTGTGAAGGAGGACAGGCGGCAATCTGTGGCAACCTGGCGACAGAATTCAATGTTGATGCAGGCGCAAGTATCAGGAGCACACCGTTCCGCGCACATTGTTGTTCGTGGGGCTCCGTAGCAGACGAACTCTTATGTATTCCCATGTTTACCCAACGAAATCGTCAATTGCGATGGCAATGGATTCGTGACCGTCGAGATTAGGACTGTGGATCACTGGAAACGTGTCGCTTCGTTGAATGAATCACGTTTCTGGCGACAACAGATCAAAGGTCGTTATCAGAGGAGCAGTAAGAATTCAGGAGGAACAGATAGCAATGGAGAGGTTGGAGGACATCTATCCTACCTCACAAAGAAGAGAAAACACGCTCCACGAAATGAAAAGTATACTTAGCACAGTACGTGGAATCAGGATAAAGTCAGCTAAGGTAGCCTCGTAGAGAGTTATTGGGGAATATTTAGGTGCTTAATATCAATATTGGAGATACAAAGTTGTTGAACGAACGCAAGAATTCATGTACGGTACCTGGAATGCGAGATTACGCAAGATGACCAAAGCAAGAAATATACCACAAATAGGTACATTCAAGCGAATAAATCTTATCGATAGACTAACAAAGGGGGTCTACTGGTATAAAAAACTGATATGAAGTTGAAGAAGTTCCTGGAAGTGTTCATCAAGAATACTGCTTTGTATCGAATTACTGAACTCAAACATGTAACAGACGGAAAATAAGAAACTGAAAGCGTTGGAAATGCGGTGCCGTATAAAGTTGTTAAAACTGGTCAGATGAACTACCAGCGGAAGAGATAATGGAAACAATAGGTCAGAAAAGAAATACAAGAAACTTCGATTCAAAAAGGGAGAAATATTTTTCTGGGCATCAAGTAACAGTTGACCTAACACACAAAGTGATTGTGGAGAGGAAAACTGAAAGGACAAGTAAAGACAAGAATATGTCGAACAGATTACGGAAGATGTTGGATGTGGTAAATATGTAGAAATGGTTCAAATGGCTCTGAGCACTATGGGACTTAACTTCTGAGGTCATCAGTCCCCTCACTATGGGACTTAACTTCTGAGGTCATCAGTCCCCTAGAACTTAGAACTACTTAAACCTAACTAACCGACGGACATCACATACATCCATGCCCGAGGCAGGATTCGAACATGCAACCGTAGCTGTCACGCGGTTCCAGACTGAAGCGCCTAGAACCGCTCGGCCATTCCGGCCGGCGAGACCAAGAACGTAGTAACACATAGGAAGAGAGGGGAAACAGTATCACGCTATTAAGACAGTCGAAGCAACATTGCGTGAAAAAAAAAGTTAATCTATCAGTGAAGGGCCGATCTCTCTGATGGGTATAGACACAGACTGCTGTAAAATATTTTACGTTTCAATTGACATTATAATAGATATGAATGATCAGGTGATATCTGAAGACTTTATTTATAATTCGAAAATCGATAATGTTCTAAACTGAATTTATGAATAAAGAACAACTGTTGGACCGTTTCACTCCTTCGAACATATTGCAGCTGCAGACTATGTCTCTGCGTGAAAACTATGATGCAGGAAATGGCGTTCTGTTGTTAATGACTTATCAAAATTTTTGAGTACGTGTGGGAATTTTTACAACGTTTTCTAGTAACATCCTGATACTTATAGAGAGCGATACATTTCAAGAGTCAAGAGTCGATAGCGTTGTTTGGATAGCCCTATCTCTTCAGACACTGACAGGCGCGATGCATGAACCTTTATGCTCCTTCGCTTTTCCCCCCATTCATAATAAGTTGCGATATTTCCATAGTATAAAGCAGAGCTTTATAACAATATTTCGCTGGGATTTCTACAGTCGGTTTTTTCACCTAATCAGAAATATTTGCTTTATTCGTGCGACATATCGCGTTAATTAGCGAAGCCTGAATCCACTGTCTTTAGTACTGGATTGGTGTATAAGTTCGTCGCGTATTTCCACAACAGATACACGTAACAGAGACTTTGCTCATCAGTAATATATTCTCCTTCACTATTTGTAACAGTCTGCCAACGCTGGGGTAGCTTTCCGATTCCGCAACTGTAGAAATGACTATAGAATGCATCGAGCTACGTGGCGGAGCCCATTTTCCTACAGAAATGAAATTCCTTGAAGATTGTTCGATGTTGTTGTTGTTGTGATCTTCAGTTATGGTGGAGTAGCGTCACTTCACGCAGTCTTCCCGGTCTTTATTCTTGGTTTGATTCTGCAAGACGTCTCAGTTGCTGACAATAAATGTCAACAGTGATAGTTACACCTCGAGGAAGCAATTCGTAGTACATCACACCGTCGCTGTTCCACGAGATGCATCTTTTGTGGATGCACGCTGGTCTTTGTATGGGGAGTTGCTGCTTTGTTTGGGCTCAGTCATTCCTCTTTTTTCCTTTTGTTAGCATAAGGACTCCGATTCTCGTCACCAGAAACGATACAGGATAGGAGCGGTCGGTGTTGATCACGACCCACGGGCGACGAGCAAGCAGAGATGCACATATTGCCGCCTGCCGATTTTTGTGATTTTGGCTTAGAGCATGCGGTACCCATATACCTAATTTTTGAAGCTTCCCCAGTGCATGTAAATATCGCACGATGTTAGAATGATCACAGTTCACCACATTTGCCAGTCCTATAGTACACTCACATAGGCATTGTAGATTAACTGGTTTAAAGGATCTTCATCAGACACCGAAAGTCTTTCTGAATGTGGAGAGTCACTAACGTCGAAACAATCCTAAAAACGAGAAAATCGTTTTCTTGCCGTGCTCTGTCACATGGCATTATCGCCATACACGGCCAAAATGTTTCTGGCTACCTCCGCTGCTGTCGACCACCTATTGAACTCAAACAGAAGAATTATGTCGAAATGTTACGATTTCTCCACTTGGCACTTCATTTTCTAGCATCCGCAGGTCCGCTCACTATCTCCAGATGACAAAATGACAATGTGTAAACTCAAATAGCAACAGTGAACTACAAATAAAAAGCGAAAATCGATAAATACTCCTATAGGAATCGAAATACCAACACTCAAAACGAAAACGCTAAGAACTTACGCACCAACCTAATATAAGGTTGCGCGTAGCCGACAGTGATTAGTACGTGTTGTGTGTTGGATTTGTTGGTGTTCAGTCGGCGTCCCAGGTCACAAGGCCGCGACAACTCGCTGGCCCATCCTTGTCCAATTTGAACAACTGCTTGCTCTATAGTGTTCTCTTCATCAACGGAACGTTGTATTCGAATCTTCCATCTCTCTGCCTTGCTTTCTGTTTTCACAACTACTAGTGTATTAATCGTGTAAGTACTGTATTTACTTTAAAATCTAAAGACATTGTGCTTCGTACAAAACTGAGCACAACCTGGATTGATCAGTTACTTTTCATAGATAAATAACCCATCAGCTTACCTTCTGCTTCTGATCTCCTTGCTGTGGGTTTCTTTCGCTTGAAGAATCCCATCTGCAACCACATAACAAACCGCTATATTAGTATCAAGAAATTCCTGAGATATAATACATACATAAACAAGAAGAAAATCATAATCCCCGTTAAATGGATTTCTAAATTTCCTAGTAGGTGTGGAAAGACTGTATCTTGAAGATCAACAGGTACCCGCATCGAAAATCGCTAAATGAAATCATTAATGAAAGACATACGAGGATTGCCCAGAAAGTAACGCACCACATTTTTTTTTCTCAGCCGAAAACAATGCTACGAATGCGAAACGTTACGTATGTATTACTTTAAAGTCTCCTGAGAAAGCGCACCAAGTATCCGTCACTCCCGACAGATAGTGTAGCTGCACGACAATTACAAAATGGTGTCTTTAGGTGATGTACGTTACAAGCAATGTGCCGCCACTGAATTTCTCACTGCAGAGAAAGAAACCGTGGGGAATATTCACGAACGCTTGTGCAACGTCTATGGAGCATCTGCTGTCGACGAAGTACACTTAGTCGCTGTGCAAGGAGGGTGAGGTCATCAGAAGGCGTTTCGGCGGAGCTCCACGATTTGCAGTGGTCGAGAGACCATCCACGTCTGTCACACCTGACATATTGCAACGAGCTGATGTCATTCGCGAGGACAGACGCATTACGAGTCGGCAGTTGGCGCTGCATCTGTCAATCAGCAAAGGAAGTGTGGATGCAATTATCCACACTCTTGGATAATCAAAAGTGTGTGCGAGATGGGTCCCGCGATGTCTAACGGTGGATCACAAATCGCACAGAAAAAACATTTGTCTTGATTTGTTGCAACGTTTTGAAGCTGAGGGAGAGGCTTTTTGTCCCGGATTGTGACAGGTAATGAAACCTTGGTTCATCGGTCGATGGAATTGCGCGATTCCCTTTCCCCACAGGAGAAAAAATTCAAAGCAACTGCTTCCGCCGGTAAGGTCATGATCACCGTTTTTGGGATTGTGACGGTGTGTTTTTCATTGATGTGATGGCAAGAGGCGATATCATTTATTCAGAAGTATATGTAAACACATTAACGAAATTCAAGACTCGCTTCCGGCGACTTCGGCGCCACAGGAACCCAGGAGATGTTTTGCTGCAACACGATAATCCTCGGCCCCGGTCTGAGGACTGCTGAACACATCGCAAAACAGGGTTGGACAGTGTTACCCCATCCACCCTACATCCCAGACCCAGCCCCCTCGGACTTCCACTTGTTTGGACCATTAAAATATGCCATTCGTGGAAGACACTTTGAGGACGATGGTGAGGCGATTTACACAGTGAAGCACTGGCTCCGCCACCAGGACAAGAACTGGTAAAAATGGAAATGTCGTGTGGCTAGGGCCTCCCGTCGGGTAGACCGTTCGCCTGGTGCAGGTCTTTCGATTTGACGCCACTTCGGCGACCTGCGCGTCGATGGGGATGAAATGATGATGATTAGGACAACACAACACCCAGTCCCTGAGCGGAGAAAATTTCCGACCCAGCCGGGAATCGAACCCGGGCCCTTAGGATTGACAGTCTGTCACGCTGACCACTGAGCTACCAGGGCGGACACAAGAACTGGTAACGACAGGGCATACACGACCTTGTTTCGCGCTGGAGGAAGGCCATAGAATCGGATGGAGATTATGTGGAAAAATAGGGTATGTAGATAAAACACCATTCTTTCGTGTGTGTAATTCTCATTATGTTCAATAAAAAATTGTTGAAGAAAAAAATGCGATGCATTACTTTTTGGGCAACCCTCGTACTTACGCAGCCACACCATCAGCTACTTTATAAATGTGATTAAAATGTGCTGCTAGTTTTGGTCTGTATGACTATCTTCTGGCATTTGTCAACAATTCCGTACAGTATTTTGGTTTCTGATCTGTTAAACATTTTATACTAACACACTTTGATATCTGGACCGTGAAAAGGAACATGTACATTTCTTGTAAGATCTGTCCTAGTTACGCTTGTTGTGTTCACATCACAACTATTGCGAAAATTTCGTTAAGTACATTGTTTTGCAGATTTATTGTGTAACTTCACTTCCGCGATCACTGCGAAATTATTTCAGCTTCATTGATGAAAAACATATTCCACATGTCTGTAGGCTCTTGTTTTGCAGATATACTTTGTAACTTCACACATGACCATCAACAACGTCAGGTGAGCTGTGTCAAAAAATGGTTCAAATGGCTCTGAGCACTATGGGACTTAACATCTATGGTCATCAGTCCCCTAGAACTTAGAACTACTTAAACCTAACTAACCTAAGGACAGCACACGACACCCAGCCATCACGAGGCAGAGAAAATCCCTGACCCCGCCGGGAATCGAACCCGTGAACCCGGGCGTAGGAAGCGAGAACGCTACCGCACGACCACGAGATGCGGGCTTGAGCTGTGTCCATCATATAAGTAAACAAAGAAAAATTCAGATTAAGCTTTCAAATTTTCTACTGACGATGAATGAAAGAGCAGTTAAATTTGTTTGCCAATATAGTAAGCAGTTTGCACGGTCAAAGAAAGCACTACGTTAAAGGGCTAGTCAAACGAAAACCCAACACTCGCCACAACGTTACCAGGTAATGGTTCCATTCAAAAGTAATCACCACATGCTTTAAGACATTTATCCCACTGGGAGACGAGACGGTCAATTTCTGTTTCATGGAACGCAATCGGCCGCTGAGGGGTCTCTACCGCACCCCACTCTTGCACTTCCTCGTCCAACTGAAACCGATGTCCGCGCATGTCTTTCTTCATGTCGCCGGAGATGTAAAATCACAAGGTAAAATATCCGGGCTGTATGGAGGATGGTGGAGTGTTTCCCAACCAAACCGCTGAATCATAGCTTTCGTCCGATTGGCAGTGTGCGGGCGGGTGTTTTAGTGCAACAGGGTGATTCTGCTGGACAGGATTTCAACAGTCCGAGAGCAAACGGCAAAGCGAACAGAGGAAATATTTCACATCTCTCCAACAAAAGAAATCCAAAACTGTTCACCTCAGTCCCGGTAAGAATACGATGACCTCTTTCTTCGACTGCAGAGGCCCTCCGCTCGTTGAGTTCCTTGAGCGTGGAACCACAATCAGTCCGCTACGGTATGGAGACATTTTTGAGGCGCTATGAAGACATTTTGCAGAAACTGCGACGCACCATAGAGCCAAAACGCTCAGGAACGCTGTCGGACGATAACGTCCGTCCTTATACTGCCAATCGAGAGAAGGGTACGTTTCAGAGATTAGGTTGGGAAGCACTGCAACATCCCCCGTACAGCCCGGATCTTCCACCGTGTAATTCTTACATCTTCGCCGACCTGTAGAATACTGTGTGTAGACGTTGGTTTCAGTCAGACGAGGAAGTGCAAGAATGGATGCGATTGTAGAACCGTCAAAGCAGTCCACCGCGTTCTGAGAAACAGGAACTGATTGTCTCGTCTCCCAGAAGGATAAACGTTTTAACGCGTGTGGTGCTTGCTTTTGAACGGAATCAAATCATTGTCCAACTGTGGTGGGAGTTCGGTTTTCATTTGACTGCGCGTCTTACATCACAGGGCATCAACTACTCTGAATCATGTTTTCTGCACACCTGCTTTGGTACCGATTCATTTTTGCCTCCTACCTTCGAGCACCTTCTCTTGGTAACTCAGAATTGTCCCTCCGATGGACATTACTGAATATACATAGGAGAACTATGAATGTGTGTTAACTATAAGGTCAAGTTAACTGTAGTAATAGTATCACCTCCACTGTCACAACATCGACCGCCACACATTCTTCCTGTTAGTCGATAACTGCTAAACACGGAGTTTCATCGTTCATACGTCGATCTGCCACGATGAAGCATCGAACCACCCACGCACTTAAACACAACAGAAAAGAAACGGACCATGGGTGAAGTGGTTTGAATCACCATTTATAAAGAACAACACAAACGCCAACTTTATTGGCTTCTGACATTACTTTCAGTGGACGCAGTCGCCTTTGCACCACTCTTCCGAGTCAACGTTCAGGATTAACACCGACGATAAATCATTGTTTATACGGTTTATTTTCTTCACACTCCATGGGAAATTCATATTGGAAACTGATTTCATTTCACGTAGCAGATGTTTTTGTTGTTGTTCTTGTTGATATTCCAGAATGATATATTCACTCTGCAGCGGAGTGTGCGCTGATATGAAACTTCCTGGCAGATTAAAACCGAGGAGACGAGATACTGGCAGAAGTAAAGCTGTGAGGACGGGGTCGTGCTTGGTAGCTCAGATGGTAGAGCACTTGTCCGCGAAAGGCAAAGGTCCCGAATTCGAGTCTCGATCCGGCAAACAGTTTTAATCTGCCAGGAAGTTTCATTGTTGATATTGTTGTCCTTAGTACGCAGACTGTTTTGCTGTAGTTCACAGTGTTGAACTATCCGGGAAAATCATCTTAATGTGCGAATAACATCCATATGAAGCTTCAGCCAACCTTTGATCTCACTCTACAATTTTTCCTCCCCACACTTCAGTCTATTACCAAAAGGACGATTCCATGATGTCATACGACGCTTTCTCACAGCCTATTAGTTCCTTAAGTTGTGCCATTTTTGTCTCCTCAGTTAGATTCAGTACCTGCTCATTAGTTAACTAATCCACCGATTTAATTTTCGGCATACTCCTACAGCATCACATTCTAAAAGCTTCTCTTCTTGTCTGAATTGCTTATCGTACAAGGCAACACTAAAGGCAGCTCAATTTCGGAAAGAAAAGCAACTTTGTAATGATTTTTCACCTACAAGCTAGGTGGGTTGGTTTAATTTTGTTGTATGGATTAGTGTACCTACTACAGCAGGATTGCATCCATTACTGGAGGCAACTGACATTATAATGTTCGTTTCTTTATGTCTTTCACAATCCTGCTGTTACAGATAAACTAATCCATACAACTCATAACATATTACCTTTAGCTGCAATAAGGATTATATGGTTTCACTAATATTCCAGACCATATTAATGTAAGAATACAAAACAAGACAATAGTTCATTTGAAGTTTTGTTCCTGTTGCTTTCAAGTGTAAATTTCATGTACAAAGAAAGAGATACAATTTTTCGCAAATATTATATCTTTCTTTTATTTCGTTTTTGGGCATTCAAGCTACTGTTAGTTTTGATTTAAGCGTCGACCGCATAGTGTCTCTTACTAACGTACAACATTATTCGTTCCTACGAAGTTCTTTGTAACAAGCACCTGCTGTATCGTACATGCTGCATGCTGGCTATGTTTCGTAACCATCGATATTTATGTAAGTTGCCTGTGAAAAGTGAGTGATGTGTTACCAACTGTCAATCACAATGGAAGCTGGTACATATATATTAATAACAAAGTCGCCAATACTGTCACAGAAAGCACAGAATTCATTTTTTGGTCCAAATCGCCCTATAAATAATATTAATGATGATATTTTAAAGCATGTTAAGCATGTTACATCTTATGGTCACAGAGACAGCTCCCACCATTACGCTATGAAATAGTCATTTAACTTCCTCTGCATCATCTGAAGACGAGCTTGAGAAGATTCGAAACATTTGAAAAAACTAGCTGGTTGCAGATTTCTGTGTTTATATTGAATAAACATTCAAGTGTTCTAAAACAACTTAATGGATATGCTTAATAAATTGTACCAGTCACTAGCCGCTACTGATCGAACTTAAACGTAGCTAGAGGAGCGAAGTTGCAATGAGTGAGCAATCAAGTCGCAACCTTTGTTACATCTGAATTTATTGTCCACTATTTTGAGAGCAGATGTCCATTCTTCTCCCAGTTTTAACTTTAAAGAAGCCCGTTGTTCATTAAACGACAAACCCTAATCTTCCATCTTTCTCCTCCATAATACTGATATTTGCATATTCCCGGATTGCTATCGTATACCGTTCAGAAACAAACAAAACCGCTATGGATGCTTTCTTTCAGCCTTCGAACCGACGCCTTTACAGGACTCGCAACACGAGGTTTCCTCTCCCACTGCAATACTGAAGCAGCTGGTCTAAGACTTTTCTGGAGATTAAAATGGACAAAATATCGAGAGTTGATTTTCCTCCCATGACATGGCCAGGTAAGGGAAAGCCTTTAGGTTGTAACATTCCGCACTGAACCGATTCTTTCTGTCTGATGAGACTTCTGGGGCCTTGTGCAAAAATTTGATCCTCTTCATCGCATATCATCCACCATGGCGTCACACACTCCAGTTAGGTCTTCTCCCCATGGATGCCACCCCGTCACAGCAATGGCTGCCTGAAGTGGTAACCATTTCTTGGAGTCCGTGTGCCCCAAATTCGACAGGCACATATTCCAAGGTACGCAACAGGAGTTAGTAGCGCTGGCATGAACAGTGCGTTCCCTACATTTTTAGGGAGCTGCGACCTCTCGGGTACTTATCGACCCCCCTACAACAGACTGGCTCCCGTGTTCGACTTTTGGCGCCTAATTCGACCACTCACATAAGAGGTGCTTCAGACAGAATTGCACAGTACGTAGAAAGTGCGCTACAATGGACGTCCTTCCTCGTACAGGCATTACTTAAAAATTTGGAAAATATATGTAGATCTGTCCCAGTCCTTGATGTCGAACACATGTTAGCGGAAAAGGTGTGGGAAAGATGTAAAAATGGTTCAAATAAGCAATGCCCTAGAGAAAAAGCCACGTCGACAACATGGCAACCATCCTACTGACTGGCCAGAGAGAAGGTACAGTCAGAGAATATGACTGTTGCACAGCGGAGGGGGGTGGTGGTAGTGGTGGTGGAGGGGGGGAGGGGGAGGCTAAACTAATACTCAAGAAAACGTAAAACGGTAAGATGTGGACTAACTAATGGGATATTACCAATTACCTCTAGCAACATTAGACATTAGCACCCCCTATCTTTCGAGATATCAACAACTGTATGATACCACATTCACAGCAAAATCATGAGCTTGCTTTAAAGTAAGTACCTTATAAAGGACGGCCACTATAGCAGCATAGATGAGCAGGGCGACCACCACCAAAACGATCCACACCCAAGGAGCCAATGCCGCCCTCTGGATGTTGGGGCTCAGAATGGTAGTCGTCGTATTTGTTTCGCTGGACCTGAAACATGGTACTTGATACATTTAGTAAACGTCTTGTTGTTGTCCTGCACTACACACATTATGTGTAAGTTTGAGTAATAGGTTTTACATTCACATCCTACAGCTCTAGATTCATTTGTGAAAGACACATATGAGGTGTGCTTGGAAAGATTTAAGAATGGCTTGTAATTGTACAATGGTGGTACTTACATGCTACTGTGATGCATCTTCTTTAAAATAGACCCCTTCTGACTGAACACACTGACTGCAACGGTGTTTTTACTTTAGGAAACATTCCTGGAAATTTTTTTTTCTGGAGTGTGTTAAGGACGCTCTCCGTATCTGCCTGGATGTCTTCAATCGAGTCAAATCGCTTCCCTTTCAGAAAAATTTCAATTTAGGAAACAGGTAGAAGTCCGCAGGGGGCAAATCAGGGGAATATGGCGGCTGTGGAAGCACAGGAATTTTGAATTTGGTCAAAAATTCAACGATGGAGAAGGCACGATGAGCCGGAGCATTGTCATGGTGTAGCACCCAACTTTTGTCTTTCCACAATGCAGGCCTTTTCTTCCGCACCTTTTCGGGCAAATGCTCAAGGACACATTTGTAGTATTCCTGGTTAAACGTTTGTCCTCCAGTGGTAAATTCATGATGCACAATACCGGTAGAATCGAAAAATATCACCAACATTGTCTTTACCTTCGACCGACTTTGCCATGCTTTTTTCGGTCGCGGTGAACCTGAAGTTTTCCACTGTGAAGACTGTACTTTGTTTTCAGGATCATATACACATACCCACGATTCGTCGCTTTTAACTGCCCTATTTAACAAATCTGTGTCATTTTTAATCTGATTAATCACTTCTTGGCACACTTCAAGTCGGTGTTGTCTCTGGTCACTTGACAACACTTTTGGAATGAATTTTGCGAACACCCGACGCATATTCAGATCTTCAGAAAAAATTGACTGAACTGCATTGAAACTTAAATTAAGTTCATCAGCCATCTCCCTAAGTAGCGAACTTTCACAACATTTTCGTTCGTTTTTTGAGGTGGAAGGACAACCGGATAGTGGTTCATCTTCACATGATTCGTGGCCATTTTTAAATCTATTGAATCAGGCAAAAACGTTTGACTGGCTCATACAATTATCTCCAAAAGCTTTTTTTAATAGTTCGTAATTCTCAGAAGCTGATTTCCCGGTTTTAAAACAAAATCTTACGCAAACTCGTTGCTCCATTTTATGTCCATTTTCACGCACACAGAATCCGGCAACGAGCCCCAAGAGACCCACACTCAGCCAGCTGCCACAACGAACTGACTAAAGGAAACGCAGTTCCTGTCAGAGGGAGTTCAAGAACAAGGCAATGACTCATTCCCCACCATCCGTGTACCTGTCCGCTGAACCAAGCAGTAGCGTACCCATTCTTAAAACTTTCCAAGCACACCTCTTAAGAAACTTGTCAAGCGGTTGCTATTGCTGCCCCAGCAAGTGAACATAAACCGATAATTTACAATAAAAGAGCGTATTCATAATCGCAAATTAGATATAAATTAAAGTAGTATCTACACTGCTGAATAATCACCATTGTCTGACATTCTGACAGGGTGATAAATAAGAAAATAATTCCTAATCTAATAAATAATGAAGCATATGAACAAGTACATATTTATTCAGTGAAAAGTCGGGCGCATTGCCATATGGTATAGTAACATGCTGCCACGATATGTCGGCTCAGAGTCTTCTAGCCATCTTTAGATGTACACTGGCGAAAGTGTACTGAGCTTCCACATTTAAGATCCTGCTGGCGCATGCGTGAGATATTGAGTTGTCATTGCTTGTACGGCGCTTGAACGATTGCGCTTCTGTCACGGGCTTCCGCGCGCCCTCTGTGATGGAAGCTCGCATCATCGGTATCTGATCGATCACCTTCACACGGTAAAACGCACGGAACGATGCCGTTTCCAATTAGAGACCGCACGGCACCCCATCGTACTAGAAACATCGTTCTCTGCGTATCTGGCGCCGTTCTGCTATTTAACGGTGTGGAGTCTGTCGATGAGGCGAGATTTCACTACAGAAGGTGCTGGGAACAGGGCACACAGCTGCTGAAGAAGCTCATGCGTTCAAACAACGCATGCGCAGTGACAGTCTGGTATACCGTGCATGCGCCGACGGAGTCTTCAATAGGACAGCTCACAAGAGAAGTGCATGAAAATGTGCTTAGAATATAAACAGCGCTTCCCAAGAACAGTCGCATGAATTATAGTCCAGTAGAATTATCATTCAAAAGCATACAAAAGGTTTTATTGTTTTAATGGATTCGTTTGTGTTCCAATATGACTATCCTAGGTTTTCCCCCTCGGCGGAGTTGTGGAAAAGTGGTGGGGGCAAAAATGTACCCGAAAAGGGGGTATTTTTTTCGGTTTTGTGATTGTATCTCGTAAATGACTCACAATATCGAAAACATAGTGGAATTAGAGATTGTAGGGCATGAAATTCTGCATTGAATGAAACATCTGCATATTTTTTTGACCACCCGTTTCCATACTAGTGCTAAATTGGACCAATTTTACATGTTCATGAAAAATTTTCGTTTTAACCTTTGTTTTTGGTAATATCGTTGAAACTAACCCACCTATCAATAATGTCGTTCATAAAAAAGATATGGACGGATAAATTCTGCATTCGATGAAACCAAAAGTGAATTTATTGGCCCACCCAATTGTGTACAGCTCCTCATTAAAGTTGGACCATTTCTCACTGTCAATGAGGACAATTTCAAATGTAGTTCTTCAGTAATTCTTATGTACACTTTTTAAAAACAGAACAATAGCAACCCATTGTCTTGTACTTATTTAATATAGTGATAGAATAAAATATTAAAATTTTGTAAAATTTGAAAAATAATATTAAAAAAGTTTTTCATATATCGAGGGTTAAGAAATGAGACCTCGTATCTGACAGATGTCAGAAAAAGTCCTGGCTCAAAAAAAACTTGCAAGTTGAAGAAATATATGTTATAACAAAATTATGCAAAAAACACAACGCACAACCTGAGAGTAATAAATGATTATGCTCTAAACAAAAAAATCAAAGCAATCAAAATATTTACTAAAAAGGTATATTTTTTAGCTACCCTGTAAAATTTGTCTTTTTGTCAGATACGTGGTCTCCGTTCTTAACCCTCGATATAATATAGTGATACTCACTCAACTCATATGAAGGCGGCAGGAAGTGATAGACACTCCTTGAAATTAAGTAGTAGTTATTATATTCCGTAATTACAAAATTTTACATAAATGTATGAGATGAAAAGGGTAAAAGTAGGTATGTACACAAATTTCACATACGTCGACGTCTGACTGTCATTGCACGACTCGGCTCCTCAAAGTCAGTAATTTTCATCACCTCATATATACAGTCCAGGTCTTCGTCAACATCTGGTTCGTCCGTTTCATCTGGTTGCAGGGAGTTAGTGCGTGAGTTCCCCTTGCAGTTGACACAAATTAATGAGCACTTAATAGCACCCTTCCGACACACACAACTACCTGCACAGCCCTCGTTGCATTTTCAGGAAATTGTTGAGAGAAGAGACTGTGGAACTGATTCTTTGGAGGTAGGAACGGGGCCAAGACCAAACTCTGAAGCTTGTCATCCCCAGAGGAGCGGATCCGTCTCGTGTCCTATCCACATTTGTACTTGTAAGTAGGTCCTCAAGCAACACTGGTGAGCTGCTTCCGTCGTTGGTGGTAGGGATGCTAGGGTGAATCTGTATTTCACAGTCGCTTTGGAAAACAGATCGAATCGCAACTTGTCTAAAGTGTCTCCTGCCGTACCTCCATAGAGGGTTGTTACAAATCGGAGGCCAGCTTCGACAATACCTTCAGCTTGAGTCTCATGCTCTAAGAAAAGTTTGATATCTTCCAGAAGATATTTATTTTTGACCAGTAGATTGACCACCTTCTTCTTGCCCTGACCGAAGAGTGCTGGAGTTGTGTCACATCCACTTACGGAGTGGAGAAATATGAGTGGCCTTCTGATGTTGTTTGCCAATTTGAAACTGCTGGAACCAAATACTTTTGATGAGGTCTTTCCTCTTCCAGGTTTCAAGAAATATATATTTGCTGATGGTGTGGCTAGGGCATTGAGCATGATGAGAAGGTCCGTATCCTCACCAACAACCACAACCTTCTCATGTTCCTGTGATGCCTCAAGCGCTGTGGCAACAATTTGGTGGTCTGCGTCTTCATTAGCTTACTTTACTGAGAAGCCTTCATCTTCAAGCCTCGAAATAAGCAAACTAAGGAGACGTGCTTTATTTCTGTCATTGGAAAGGAATTGCTCCTGAGTCGTAGTCACCATCATCAACTCGGTAAAGATTACCTCAGGAGCAGTGTTTCTTTTGTTTCGGCGGAGGCGCTCAGCATATTTGATGTTCTTGGTGGGCAGGACGTCTGGGTAGCTATCGAACACCACACTTGTCGCACTTCCGCTGTAGTGTCTTGTTAAACTGCACATTCACATTATGCACAATATTCTAGCAAAGCAAAAGCTGCTCCTCCAAATAGTGCATTTTAAATGAAAATCAGAGGTGACCCATATAAAATATATTTGCCTCCAAATTTGGTCAAATGTAGGGTTCTGATTTTTTTGAAGGTAACTTTCTGGACGATTACCTTAGGAGTTACAAAAGATACACTTTTGTCATTATTACACTGGCTTGCCAAGCAGAACATATACACAAAGGCAAAAAGGCTTTGCCGTTTAATAAGGGATTGCCAAAGTTGACCTCAAATTTCTTATCACGGAATTTACCCCTGACTTTGAACAGTTTTTTAAATTTTTTTTCAATCTTTACTCATGATAATGTTATTTTTGAGTTCTCTGCATAAAACTGATCTAGAGACCTAGATTTGTAAATGTGAAGTAGCTTACATGCAAAGCAATGAAAGTACAAACTTAGCCGTACAGAAACGGGTGGTCCATTTCACTATTGGTCTCATCAAACGCAGAACTTATTCCTCTATATCGTTTGTAGGAACCACTTTATTGATAAATGAGTAGTTTCAACGATATTACCAAAACACAGGGGTTAAAACGAAAAAAAAAAAAAAAAAATGGTTCAAATGGCTCTGAGCACTATGGGACTTAACATCTATGGTCATCAGTCTCCTAGAACTTAGAACCACTTAAACCTAACTAACCTAAGGACATCACACAACACCCAGTCATCACGAGGCAGAGAAAATCCCTGACCCCCCGGGCGTGGGAAGCGAGAACGCTACCGCACGACCACGAGCTGCAGACTTGAAACGAAAATGTTTCATCAACATGTAAAACTGGTCCAGTTTTGAAGAGCACTAGTATGGAACGGGTGGTCCAAAAAACATGCGGGTGGTCTCATTCAACGTAGAATTTCATGCCCTACAATTTTTAATTCCACTATATTTTCTATATTGTGAGTCATTTACGAGATATAATCACAAAACCGGAAAAATACCCCTTTTTCGGGTAAATTTTTGCCCCCCCCCCCCCACCACTTTTCCACAACTCCGCCGTGTGGGAAACCTAGGACAGCCATATTGGGCCACAAATGAAGCCGTTAAAATAATAAAACCTTTTGTAGCAATTATTTCCGATTTGTATAATTTTTAGGTTTAACTCCACTGGACCGAGCGAGGTGGCGCAGTGGTTAGCACACTGGACTCGCATTCGGGAGGACGACGGTTCAACCCCGCGTTCGGCCATCCTGATTTAGGTTTTCGGTGATTTCCCTAGATCACACCAAGCAAATGCCGGGATGGTTCCTTTGAAGGGGCGCGGCCGACTTCCTTTCCCATTCTTCCCTAATCCGAGCTTGTGCTCCGTCTCTAATGACCTCGTTGTCGACGGGACGTTAAACACCAATATCCTCCTCCTAACTCCACTGGACTATTTTTCTAATGAAGAACTGTGCGTCTTACTGGGAGAGGCATTTGAATGATTACCCATTCCGTAGCTAAGAAGGGAACTTACGTACTGGGAAGGAACAAAATATCAATATAACAGAGCCAAAAACACACAAAGTTGTGACTTATTGCTGTATTTCCCTCTGCTTAAAATAATTATGCTATTCGAACAACAAACTACAAGACTCTTAATATGAAAAACCACAAGTAAAGTTATTACCCGATTGTCATTCCATCATCAGGCTTCGCTGTGTGATACATGATATATCATCAACATCCTGCATTGAAGTATAACCATCTGCTACAATATGCTTGGCAAAAGGCAACCAATACCATCGTTTCAAAACATAATTAGTGTGGCATTTTATATTGGGCTGCTTCATTGCAAAAGTGATGTGACTATTGAAAAGTGCTTGTAGTCAAACGTGTATACGTTCTGTTCCATTTCAGCTGCGCAATACTACTAGGTCAGTAGAAAAAGTTTGTTTTTCAGATAGCAGAATCATTTTCAGCAGAGGGAAACACAGCAATATGTCAAATGAAACTATACGTTTCCAGAGAACTTTTCAAGTTTCAAACATCTATGATGTATATATGGAGACCGAAGAGACAAACGGAAATTATTACCAAGCTCTGGATTCGAATCGACATCTGCTGCTTAGTAGACAGATGCGTTAACGACTATGCCACCCTGGCACATTGGCGTTTTACAACTGCAAGGAATATCCTAGTACACCTTTCTAAAAAAAACCAAATTCAATGCTGTTCGAGTTTGGAGGAGTGCCAAATGGGCTGAGGCGTGAATGGCAATCTGAACTGAGGGGGGTAGACCATGCAGTTGTGAGAATTTGTACCGAGACCGAGATTCGAAATCATTTCTCAAGTTCATTAGGTAGATGCGTTAACTACTACGCCATCCTGGCACAGTGGCGTTGTACAACTGCGCACACTACTGTAGTATTCCCCCTAATCAACCCAAATTTAATGCTTTTCGAATTTAAGGGAAATGCCAAGTGACCTGAAGTGTGAATGGTAATTTAGATTGCAGAGGGTGGCATACTAGGGCAATCCATGCAGTTGTCGAAACTCACTTTGCTAAGATGGTGTAGTGGTTAGCGTATCTGCTTAGTGAGCAGGACACCTGGGTTCGAATCCCACTCTTGGTACAAATTTTCATTCATCGCTTCAGCCTGCAAATATACATCAACATGTCACAACGCTGAAATATGTGTGTTTCTGGCCCCATATATCGATATTTTGTTTCTTTACAGTACCAAATTTCCCACTGTGCTGTATGCCATTTTCCACCGACCATCTGCCATAGTGTGCTGCAGCGTTAATTTAAAAGACCCGCTGTTTCAAACTGTTCAAACTGTTGCGTAGTGGGTAAGCAGGCAGTGCCCTTTGCGTTATCCAGGAGAATGGCCAGTGAGTCGGCCGCAGCCTTCGCGGTGGTCTGTGCCGTGGGCTGTCGACACTGTATTGTCTTTGAGAGTTAAAGTGAGCGGTTTTACCCCCAATGTTAGCCGAGAGCGCTAATCCGCTGCTTCCTGGACTCGGGTAGGCACGCCAGCCCCAAATCGAATCCGCCCGGCGGATTAACGACGAGGGCCGGTGTGCTGGCTAGCCTGGATGTGGTTTTTAGGCGGTTTTCCACATCCCAGTAGGTGAATACCGGGCTGGTCCCCACGTCCTGCCTCAGTTACACGACTCGCAGACATTTGAAAACGTTTCCACCATTTCGTGGCTTACACTAGACGCAGACAGCTGGCGTATACTACTTCTGTCCTGGGGGGTACGGGGTGGCAACAGGAAGGGCGTTCGGCCACCCTCTGACACTAAAATTGCCAAATCCATAGTAACATAACTGACCCCGCGTTGGAGTGGGACAAAGGCCCAAGGAAATGATGATGATGAGTTGAAGTGAGTGGTTTTGTTTTCTGATGTTTTCTTGTCGATGTCCACGAAAGAACCGCGTAGATAGAGATCATTGATTACTACAATACGCTTCCAGCTGTCATATTGGCAGGTTCAACATTGTTGTGTTTTTCTGTTGACGTTAGGTGTTATTAAACGAATACAAGCAGGGACTAAGAATTTGCCACTCTTAGCGATGTTTGTTGTACCTGTGTGCTTTTCCTTAAGAGGAATTCGTTTGACAATGTTATTCTGTGGTTTGCGTAGCTCTAGCTGTTCTTTAAATATTTATATGTTTTAACACTACTATACTGAGGGGATGAAATGTTATATTGCTACTAAACCAACCCAAATATTACTAATCCACTTTTTATTCAAAGGAAGATTGTAACCTTCCCACAAAATAAATATTATGAATAATATTCACATTTAGTGTAACCTCCCAAAAAATAAATTGCGTAACCTATCAATAATAAAATGTGACTAACCTCTCAATTATATTGCGACTCACTTATAACCTTTCAATAATTGACTGTGAATTTAAACTGGGAAATTTTGGACGTCAGCAGTGCTGCGTCATGGCCCTGAAAATTCATTCTGAATAAATTGAAAAATCTTACTTCAATTAGGTCGCCGGATAACGCGTATATATTTCTGCTCCTATAAGAAATTTTTCTGGCGCAGCTCAGTGCAATGCTGGCCGATAGATTTGTCATGTATAAAAAGAAAGAACTGATATTTCTTTTCAATAATCGGGATGACGAAGGTTTGGAGAAATTAGTAAATTCTTTAAATTGAAATGAATGATTGTCAAAAGTTACTTTTTATGAGAAAGATTATTACTAAGAGATTTTTTTAAAAACATTTACATGGACTTGATATAACAGTGCTACATATGCGCGAGGCTGCTTTTACCTTACACTACAACGCTCAGGCTCCGCCATCGCTCTACACGACCTGCCCAGCCAACTCGATTCACACGACTGCTAGCTACTACTACTACTAACACACAGTTCCTACTGCAGTCAACACTGCTCTTTGGTCTGAGATTCTCTTATAGCTTACATATCGCAGGCAGCACATGAACAGAGCAATCCATTGAAATTACATCTGCTCGAGTGCGCTAGCAATAAATTCCTTAATCATGGACCTCTTACAAAATATAATTTATTGGTTGCGCATTAACTGATTACAATTATTAGGTACATACAGATTAAGTACAAAATGCCTTTTTTATACCCTACTGTAACTGTAAATTTTACAATGGTTTTGCAAAGTAGTGTTAAGTGATGCACCGATTCGTTTGGCAGCCATTAAATATGGTGCGATTATACATCGCTGTCATTTTACTGGTACAAGTCCGTCGCTGGTAGAAATACTCATGAGGAGTTGGTTCGATTCCCATATAAGCGTATCAGTTGAAGGGGCATGCCTTTGGTTGCAAGAATTTCCTTATTGTGTGTTTATAAACAGTAACAGAGTGACGTTGCTCGTCTTTATATTCCAGCGCATCCGGAATTGAGTAAGCTTAGATCACCAATTTCTTTTAATATGTCGTTAGTTGTTGGTGCTTATATTTATTATTTTACTATTAAGTTTGAACAATTGTTTGTGTCTCAGTGGGTTTCCAGATTAGTTTTATCTGGGGGGTTACTGGTTTTCGATGTTGTTAAGTTGGACATTTATGGGAGTATCCAGGAGATTAACTTTGTTGTAGTATTAATGTTGTTTTTCTCTTTTTAATCTGTTAGTGGCTGTCATTTGCAGTTCACCTTTAGAGGCCTTAAAGTAATCCCAAATTGAAGCGTAGTTAATGACCGATGTATCTTATGTCGGTTAAGGGTTCTCACTTACTGTATTTAGATTATGGTCTCCATATGAAGTAATACTTTAGCGTGCATGAAGCTGAACAGGGACGCATTTCTAAGTACGTTGTAAACCACGTATAACCCTAAGCCTTGCAGAGTCGCTTAACAGCACTAGCTGGTTGTTGGTTCTGGTTCCTCACTTTAGAGGTCGTTCAAGTATCGTGAAACGGATAAACCCCAGCTCTCCACTGAGGTGTTGCTCGAAGGGCCGAGTGGAGTTTTCTTTTTTTAGCCCTGGAATGGGTCATCATTCAAACGTCTCCCGCGGTAGGAAGTGCAGTTTTGCTTATGAATGTCTCCTAACACTGTTATCGGGATGAGAGGCTTATATGATAAATACATTTTCGTGCGTTCTGAGCGTGCGAGGTGACACGCTTCCCTTGTCAGTGTGCTTTTTTGCCAGTGGACAAGTAAATACCGTCACAAGACTCTGCGCCGATATATAGTGACAGCAAATTGTAGTTCGCAGAGAATTTCATGGAATACTTCATGGGAAATGCTTAAAAGTAAGCAAACCATCCGTAATTCTATATGCAAAGTGTTGTGAAACGACTGTTACGGGTATCTAAATTGATGTAATGTCCTGAAGAAAACGTTTAATACTTACAGTTCTGAAGTTAGCAGCACACCTTGTGGCATGTGCAGCCTGGCGCGGCCAATGACGTCCACGTCAGCGCGGGAAAGCACGTCCTCTGCAACAGTAATACATTCGTTATCGTTTTAGTTTCGTCGAGAAAATGCAAATTTTTTAAAGAATCGAATCCCCGCATAAAGAAGAATTCGAAGGCCACATTGTTTCACAAAATAATGAGTTAAGTTGTTAAGTATTTGAAGAGAAGGTAAACGACAAAAAGTTTACAAAAGGATTGAAATTGTGTACAAAGTGCTCTCAATATGAAATACTGGATGGATGTAGTATGGGTAATTTGTACTCTGTTTTAAGCACAAGCTAATTTTTCAAGCATATCTGTGTTTATGGCATCTATCTCCTGAACTATGTGTTGCACAGTGATATAAGTTTGCAGGTATTTACAATGGTATGTATGGATAAGGTGTGCAAAATGTTGCGAATAGAGTTAGTAGTGAAGGAGCAATAAATTTAAAAGTCATGCCTGATGCTATAAAAATGTAATAATCGACAAACTTTATCCTTTCGCCATTTTGTGAGGGGGAGGGGCAGGGTGTCAGAAGGAAAATAGTTCTAAAATGTTTGAAATTATGTAGAAAATTTGTTGGAAGTCGCCAGTTGCGCCCATTCACAAATACTGGGTGAATATAGTCTGGTTAATCTGCGTGTCATGAGCAATGCTGCCTCAAGACTTATATACAATTTCCAGTTGTAATATTTGTCTTGCTGTGTTAAAAATTTAATGTATGATTATACCTCTTAATGAGTAGATTATGAACGGAATTTAAATTTTTAAATTTGGTCAATAATGACTTGAAATATAGCACTCCGTCTTCAGGCCACGAGTGGCTTACCGCGACCATCCGACCGCCGTGTCATCCTCAGCGGAGGATGCGGATAGGAGGGGCATGGGGTCAGCACACCGCTCTCCCGGTCGTTATGATGGTGTTCTTGACCGAAGCCGCTACTATTCGGTCGAGTAGCTCCTCAATTGGCATCACGAGGCTGAGTGCACCCCGAAAAATGGCAAAAGCGCATGGCGGCCCGGATGGTCACCCATCCAAGTGCCGACCACGCCCGACAGCGCTTAACTTCGGTGATCTCACGGGGACCGGTGTATCCACTGCGACAAGGCCGTAATGACTTGAAACATAGCAACTCAAATTTTTGCTGCACCTGAAAACCGTTATATAAGCAACCTACCATTCGGCCATACCCAGTGAACTATGGACCATGAACCGAATTAACCATTTGGTAACACAGATAGGGGAGGCGTGCATAAAAAAGGCAAATCCCCTGCAGAGGCCTCATAAGCAAATTTCCTTTGAGCCCTCTCGCTCATTTGCTTTAGTTGGCCTTGTGAGCGTACAAATATCAATGGCGCTTCGATAGATCGGAAGTTATCCCTACCGTTCTCCGCTAAGCCCAAGATCCACATGGCGTGCAAATCCCCCGTGAGTTACGGAGTGTGGTGAGCGTTTGGTGCCTGTCGAAAACACGGGTAGGCAGTTGGTCTGCCATATCGCATCATGCGGCGAATAAGTATGTGGGGGCGCGGTCTCTTTACGGCGACCGAACGAAATCGAATGGGACAATGACTAAGTTAAATGAAAATGGTGTGTGTGTGTGTGTGTGTGTGTGTGTGTGTGTGTGTGTTCATGTAAGCTGAGTGGACTGAAGCTTGACGTAAGAACGAATTTCAAGATCTCGAGATACACTCATAATAAAAGCTGTGTTATTCATAAACTGTTTAATTTCAAGACACATTTTCATCATAATGTGTTCAATGAGTGAGTAACACTTAAGAAATGCAGTAGCAGACTTGGCACGACACGTGTCACACAGGCACATGGTTATTGCAGCGAGCCGGCCGGAGTGGCCGAGCGGTTCTAGGCGCTACAGTCTGGCGCCGCGTGATCGTTCCGGTCGCAGGTTCGAATCCTGCCTCGGGCATGGATGTGTGTGATATCCTTAGGTTAGTTAGGTTTAAGTAGTTCTAAGTTCTAGGGGACTGATGACCACAGCAGCTAAGTCCCATAGTGCTCAGAGCCATTTGAACCATTTATTGCAGCGACATGTGCACCTCGGCATTTAAGATGTCTGGAAATGCTGTCTAGAAATAGTTTCATTCCGAATCAATATGACCGCAAACAAAATGTCAAGAAAATGAACAGTTTATAAAATAGTCAAACGAGGGGGCAAATTACTGCCTACTCTCCCCACTCTGCCCCCACTTTCTCGCAGCTGAGCCCTTGCACATTTAAAGAAGGAAATCAGATGTCGATCCTACTTGAGTTTCTGGTCCCAACAAGTTGTCCCTTGAGTAACGAAGTTTCCTATGATCTGCGAGACCGAGTCTGCTTAATATGAGGTTATGGTTGAGGCCTCAATGCACCTGAGTGATCTGCACCTTCCGACATTATTGATAATCAGATCGCTCCTCTTTGGATCACTGCAGGTGTCGTGCAATAGATAATTTAGTGAACTGAATTTATTAAGCAGGACTAGACGTAACATATGTAAAATATAGTAGCTGTATTTCACAAGATGATAAAAATCGGGAGTTCATCAAACAAACGAACGGTTACTATAAAACCCCATTCATTACAATTCCCTGTAGATTTCAAGTTAAGCACAAGTGCACGAAGACAGGAAACTGTTACGTTCATTTAGTCGTGATACAGATTACGATGGGATTAAAATACCAGCACCTTGGCAAAGATGGGATAATGAGAGGAAGTGAATGTTTTGAAGTCAACACAACACCTAGGAAAACAACTAACTTCGCAGAAGTCACACAGTGATTCCCGAATGTTAATCAGAGAGGAAAGAAAGAACTACGGAAAGAATCGTGTATGCACCAGCTACGTATCTTGATTGAGCACATATTCAGCTCAGGATTGCTAATAAACGTACTTGAATAAAAAGGGTGAAAACCCTAATGTCAATCTAAAATCTTCACATACATCCAATAACTCGATATGTAAATTGCTCATCATAACACATTATCGCTACCCACGAGTGACGGCTCTGGTGGCAGAAATTTATACGTCGTCCGGCGTGTAGCGAAGGATGCTCTCATTCGGAGCCCAGAGTAGAGGTACCTCTGTCGGCTAAAGCATCCCCTGGGGAATCTCGTTTGGAAGTAAGTTCTATAGATTTTTACTGTATATGTTAAGTGTGAGCCCTGTTCATGATTTTGCTCACAAATGACAGTGATTCTTTCGAGCGCCGACCTATCACGTCCGTTCTAACGATCCAGCAATCTCCGTTACATACTAAATTTTAATACGGTTAACCAATTGTTGGGTTTGTTAGTGGTGGAACTTAGAAATATGCAATGTCTGACACCCACCATCTGCTCTATTTCATGTTACAGCCAACCAGGCCTTCTCCAAGTACGCACAAACGAGTTCAATTCTCCGACTGAAGAATTTATTTATGCACTGAGGTGATAAGTCATGGGATTCCTCCTAATATCCTTCGGACCTTCTTTTGCACGGGGTAGTGCAACAATCCAAGTCGTTAGACGTGCCCTTCAGAAATATTGAACTACGTTACCTCTATAGTAGTTCATAATTGTGAAAGAGTTGCCGGTGCAGGATTTTGTGCACGAACTGACCTCTCGATTATGTCCCCAAATGGTCGATGGGACTCGTGTTGGGCGATCTGGGTGGCCATATCATTCGCTTGAATTGTCCAGAATGTTCAAGCCAATCTCGAACAATTGCGGCCTGGTGACATGGTTGGGAACGTGCAGCCCACGAATGGCTTAAAGTGGTCTCCAAGTAGCTGAACATAACACACCACACTATTTTTGAACCACCACCAGCTTGCACAGCACCCTGTTGACAAATTGGGTTCATGGCTTCGTGGGGTCTGCACCACTCTCGAACCCTAGCATCAAATCTTACCACTTGAAATCGGGAGTCATCTGCCTAGGCGCGGTTTTACAGTCGTCGAGGGTCCAGTCGATATGGTCACGAGCCCAGGAGAAGTGCTGCAGGTGATGTGCTGTTAACAAAGGCACTCGCGTCGGTCGTCTGCCGCCAGAGCTCATTGACGTCAGATTTCGCAACACTGTCCTGTCGGATACGTTCGTCGTACGCCCACATTGATTGCTGAGGTTATTTCACACAGTGTTGCTTCTGTGTTCACTGACAGCTCTGCGTAATTTCCCCTGCTCTTGGTCGTCAAGTGAACGCCATCGGCCGCGACGTTGTCCTTGGGGTGAAATTTGGTATTCTCGGCTCACTCCTGACACTGTGGAGCTCGGAATATTGAATTCTCTAAAGATTTGCTGTATCGAGTGTCCCATGCGTATAGCTCCAACTAACACTCCGCCTTGACAGTCTGTTAAATCCTGTTGTGCGGCAAGCATCACGTCGGAAACCTTTTCACATGAATCACCTGAGTGCAAGTGGCAGCTCCGCCAGTGGACTGCCCTTTTGTACTTCAGTACGCGATACTACTGCCATCTGTATATGTGCTTATCGCTGTCCCATTACTCTGTCATCTCAGTGTATTATTCACAGTAGCTGCTTTTACTTTTCCTTAGTTGGGTCGAAAACAATTCAATTAACTTGACGTCTGCCTGGATTCTGCGGGTGGCGTGTCCTTAAGCACAGAAGAGCTGAAGGACCTCTACTCTGGTTCCACTTCAGGAGTCCTCTCTTTGCACCATAATGAGCCTAGCGGTTCCCAGGATACAGGCTACATGCAGGGCACAGGGCGTTCCGAGACTGTACTCCCCGTCGTTGTCAGCTCGCGACGCACCTCCTTGGCGCCAGCGGACTCGCGAATTCAGAAACAGTACACAATAGCTTTCCGTCATTTAGGACGCAAGAACGGATGGTGCTCTCCAGCGGAGCTTTGGCCAAACGTAATATACTGGTCTCAACTCCACCTGGCTTCTCCTTCCCCTGATGTGGCGGCAGTGTCTGTCCAAAGGATAGGCAAGCCTATAGCATTCCAAACTACACATTTAAACAATCCTCCTGAGTAAGAAATCAGTATAGAAATCTAGCAACTAGATCCGGTAATCACTTACGTTACCCTCATAACTGAGCACTAATGTAGATCGGCAGGTTTTATTAATTTAATGGAGTTTGATTATGGTATGTGGCAATATTGACAAAAAATGGTCGTATAACGTTAGCACCTGCAATGTGATGGTGGTCGAGTCACAGATAATCATACATAATCTAAATGGCTTTCAATTAATCGTACATAATTCATACGACTTCCAATTAAAATGTCTCTTCTCTACTGGAATATACGAGGGTTGGAACTTAAATAGTGGCAACTATTTATTCACAGCCGATACAAAAGAGTTACATGTTTGCACCTGTTACTGTCCTTCAAAGCCGGCCTCTGGTGGCCGAGCGGATCTAGGCGCTTCAGTCTGGAACCGCGCGACCGCTACGGTCGCAGGTTCGAATCCTGCCTCGGGCATGGATGTGTGTGATGTCCTTAGGTTGGTTAGGTTTAAGTAGTTCTAAGTTCTAGGGGACTGATGACCTCGGATGTTAAGTCCTCAGAGCCATTTGAACCATTTTTTGTCCTTCAAAGTAGTCACCAGCGTTGTACAGAACCCGTTGCCAGCGATGTGGAAGGCGTAGTATACCGTTAGCAGAGCCTGTTCTGTTGATGGCGTGAAGGGAGCGGTCTACTGCCTGTCGAATCTCTGGAACAGTTATGAAGCCAGTTCCACTAAGTGGTTCCTCCATCTTCGGAATCAAATCAAAGTCACAAGGACTTCAGTCCGGGGGGGTATGGTGGATGGTACAGTACTTCTCAGTCCCATCGACCGAACAGAGCAGCCACAGCTTGCGCTGTATGCCCCCGCGCATTATCGTGCAAAATGATGGGTGGGTTGCGCAGAAAGTGTCTGCTGCTTCTTTCGCAAAGCTGGTCGCAGGTGATGCTCCAGAAACGAACAGTACTACTGTGCATTGACCGTCTGCCGTGGAGGAACGTAATGCGTTAGGATAACACCATCACAGTCGTACACGAGAATCACCATAACTTTAGACGGCTCCATTCACACCATCAACAGTACAGGCACTGCTAACGGTATATTACGCCTTCCACATCGCTGGCAACGGGTTCTACACGACGCTGGTAACCACTTTGAAGGACAGTAAAAGGTGCAAACCTGTAACTCTTTTGTATCGGCTGTGAATAAATAGTTGCCACTAATTCTACTGAATTATCCGCACTTTTTGTCAGTTCCAACCATCGTACATATTGAATGTAAAAGAACAGCGTGTTGACACTTGGTTGAAGACATGGGGAAGATTGGGTCTGGCCATGGAGCGTGTTCGGATAGCCTAATGGTAAGACGACTGCTAGTGATAAGCGGGAAATCCGGGCTCGAGTCCTGACGCGGCACAAATCTCCATTGTGGTCACTCCATTATAAAGCTGACGGTTGACCATATTCGCAACTGCGAATTCATTTCGCATATTTGAAAACGGCTGTAGTCGCCGCAGTGCCTGTTCCTTCGGACATGCATGCGTGTCCAAAGGAATATTGCATCATAAATGTGAACAACACAGGCACTGTAATATCGTATGTAATTGAGGTGCTGGCCACAACTTTACTGGTGGGTAGTTCAACCACGGAAAGAGAAAAGGAAATTCTTCCAGTAGTTCAACTTTTCGTATATACACTCCTGGAAATTGAAATAAGAACACCGTGAATTCATTGTCCCAGGAAGGGGAAACTTTATTGACACATTCCTGGGGTCAGATACATCACATAGGCACATAGACACAGGCAACAGAGCATGCACAATGTCGGCACTAGTACAGTGTATATCCACCTTTCGCAGCAATGCAGGCTGCTATTCTCCCATGGAGACGATCGTAGAGATGCTGGATGTAGTCCTGTGGAACGGCTTGCCATGCCATTTCCACCTGGCGCCTCAGTTAGACCAGCGTTCGTGCTGGACGTGCAGACCGCGTGAGACGACGCTTCATCCAGTCCCAAACATGCTCAATGGGGGACAGATCCGGAGATCTTGCTGGCCAGGGTAGTTGACTTACACCTTCTAGAGCACGTTGGGTGGCACGGGATACATGCGGACGTGCATTGTCCTGTTGGAACAGCAAGTTCCCTTGCCGGTCTAGGAATGGTAGAACGATGGGTTCGATGACGGTTTGGATGTACCGTGCACTATTCAGTGTCCCCTCGACGATCACCAGTGGTGTACGGCCAGTGTAGGAGATCGCTCCCCACACCATGATGCCGGGTGTTGGCCCTGTGTGCCTCGGTCGTATGCAGTCCTGATTGTGGCGCTCACCTGCACGGCGCCAAACACGCATACGACCATCATTGGCACCAAGGCAGAAGCGACTCTCATCGCTGAAGACGACACGTCTCCATTCGTCCCTCCATTCACGCCTGTCGCGACACCACTGGAGGCGGGCTGCACGATGTTGGGGCGTGAGCGGAAGACGGCCTAACGGTGTGCGGGACCGTAGCCCAGCTTCATGGAGACGGTTGCGAATGGTCCTCGCCGATACCCCAGGAGCAACAGTGTCCCTAATTTGCTGGGAAGTGAGGGTGCGGTCCCCTACGGCACTGCGTAGGATCCTACGGTCTTGGCGTGCATCCGTGCGTCGCTGCGGTCCGGTCCCAGGTCGACGGGCACGTGCACCTTCCGCCGACCACTGGCGACAACATCGATGTACTGTGGAGACCTCACGCCCCACGTGTTGAGCAATTCGGCGGTACGTCCACCCGGCCTTCCGCATGCCCACTATACGCCCTCGCTCAAAGTCCGTCAACTGCACATACGGTTCACGTCCACGCTGTCGCGTCATGCTACCAGTGTTAAAGACTGCGATGGAGCTCCGTATGCCACGGCAAACTGGCTGACACTGACGGCGGCGGTGCACAAATGCTGCGCAGCTAGCGCCATTCGACGGCCAACACCGCGGTTCCTGGTGTGTCCGCTGTGCCGTGCGTGTGATCATTGCTTGTACAGCCCTCTCGCAGTGTCCGGAGCAAGTATGGTGGGTCTGACACACCGGTGTCAATGTGTTCTTTTTTCCATTTCCAGGAGTGTACTTCTTGTTTGGAAATTATCCTAACATTACTGCAGTGTATTGGTGGTCAGAACTAGCTCTTGTTCGTAGTGAAGTAATAAGTTTTAGGGGGTAGCTTCCAAGAAGTAATCCCCCAAACCCTAATACGAAAACACTTCACATCTTAATTTCGATATTCTTGTTCAAAAAGGTTCAAATGGCTCTGAGCACTATGGGACTTAACATCTGAGGTCATCAGTCCCCTAGAACTTAGAACTACTTAAACCTAACTAACGTAAGGACATCACACACATCCATGCGCGAGGCAGGATTCGAACCTGCTACCGTAGCGGTCGCGCGGCTCCGGACTGAAGCGCCTATAACCGCTCGGCCACTCCGGCCGGCGATACTGTTGTATAAGAGCCTTTTGGAGCTATTGAGGTATTTCAGTCAGAGCTCGAGCTCAAAGTATCTGTATTCAGATAACTAGTTTAATTTAAAACACGATGTTCTAATAACTATCAGTTAATTAAAGTCAATCTATACACACTGATAACTCTCGCAACGCTTTGCCTAGACAAAAACCAATTAAAATTTATTAATCCTCTCATCAAACGGAATAAACTTATATACATCACAAAAACATTGATAGATTTTTAGTTTGACGTTTTTATCTCTTCCAGACCCTTTCAGTCAGGTTAAATCGATACATTAACAGCACAGTTTGCATTTGAAGAGAATAGCCAATTTGTAAGGGACAACCTGTGCCACTTGGATGCAGTGAATTGTCCACACAGTATATCCCAAGAGGAGTGGTCAGTAATCAGCGATACGACTAGAACAATCATCCCAAGCAAAAAAGTCTAGTAAACATGGACTCTAAAATTCGTGCATTAAGAACTATGAGCTGGCTTGAGGCTATTGTCATTCCCATACCTAAGCCTGCTAAGGACAAACACATTCCTTCCAGCTACCGCCCAGTTCCCTCACCAGCAGCATCTGCAAGGTGATGGAACGCATGAAAAATGGTCGCCTGGTGTAGTGGCTCGAGTTTCGGAATCTCATCACTAGCGTCCAGTGTGGATTCCTGGGCATCGCTGTGCAGTTGATCATCTCGTAACCTTGTCAACTCATATTATGAACAATTTTTTGTGGAAGTGCCAAACCGTGGCCGTGTTTATTGATTTGGAGAAGGCGTATGACACCTGTTCGAGGACGGGTATCCTCCGTATTATGTACGAGTGGGGCTTCCTGGGTCACCTGCCTCCTTTTATCTGGGAATTTTTAAAAGACCGTGTTTTTAAGGTACACTTTTATTCAAGAGGACGGGATGCCTCAGGGGTCTGTGCTCAGTGTCGTCTTATTTGCCGCAGTGATTAACCCTATTATGGAGTGTCTGCTGCTAGATATCTCAGGATCTCGTTTCGATGATGACTTTGCGATCTACTGCAGCTCTCATCGAACCGATCTACTGGGGCACCGTCGTCAGCGATGTCTTGATAATCTTTACTCGTGAGTATCAACAATGGCTTCCGCTTTTCCACTGAGAAGACTGTCTGTACGAACTTCCATCGGCGCCGAGAGTTCCTCCCCCATCTCTACGTCTCGGCCCATTCCTTCATTCGTTCGTTCGTTCTTTCGTTCGTTGGGACTCACGTTTCACGCTTATCTGGCACCTCGTTGTACTCGCTCCCTCAATATTCGACGTGTTTTATGCGGTACCCCGTGGGGAAGGGATCGGGCCATCCTCCTCCCTTAATACCGGTCCCTTGTTTGTTCGAAAGTGGATTACAGATTTATCGTATATTCATCCGCACGTCCGTCTATCTTACGTCGTCTTAACACCATCCACTATTGTGGGATACGTTTAGCCCTGGTGCCTTCCACTGAGCGTCTTTATGCTGAAGCTGCTGACTTACCGTTGTCCTACTGGCGGGATGTTCTTGTCAGTCCTTAAGCGAGCCATCTGTAGAAGACAGACCTTCTATGCCCGTCCACCCATCCTATGCTCCGGTTTTTGACGATTCCCTCGATCTCCAGTATTGACTGCACCAATCTTCCCTGTTGCCTTCCCTTTCACTTTCGTATGCTTCTTCGACAGTTCTTCTTCACACTCCCTGCCACGTTGCCATGGGTGCCACGAGCTCTTCACCTCCCTGACTGTGTGCAGAGGTGTGTGTTCATTTCAGACTCCACTCGGTTGCTAAGAACACTACTCCTGGTCTAGTGTATCGCTGCGAGAGTCTCGCACTTCGCACAGTGTCCTCGGATACACCGACGGTTCCAAGAACTGATCATGGTGTCGGGTGTACCTTTGCACTTGGCGATGATCATTATCAGTATTGGCTTCTTGAGCAGTGCTCTTTTACCGCAGAGCTCTGCGACTTTTACTAGGCCACCCAGTACATTCAGTGATACGGGATTCCAAATTGAGTCATCGGCTCAGAGTATCTCAGTGCTCTTTAGGGCCATCGCGTGCGTGCTCAGTCCACCCTTTAGGACAACGGATCCAAGACAGTCTCCACTCGCTTACTGTGCAGGGAGACAATGTGGTGTTCATGTGGGTTGCTGGTCATGCCGGTGTGCCAGGGAACGAGGCTGCTGCTGCTGCAGAAAAGGCTGCAGCTCTTCCCTCGGCCTGCTAGTCATTCTCTCCTCGGATGATCTTCGTGTCGCTGTCTGTCGGCGTGTAGTATTACTCTGGAGTGCACAATAGTCTTCTCTCCAAGGAAACAAACTCCGGGACATTAAACCTCTCCCAATAGCACGGTCGCGAGGAAGTGATTCTAGCCTGGCATGGTATAGGACACTGTCGTTTCAATCACCACCATTTATTAAGTGGCGACCCTGCCCCACTACTACTCTCAGCCCTTGACGATGCGCCACTTTCTGATCCGTTGCCCATTTCTTCACTGTTTATTTTTACGTCTATGTTTGCAGTCTACTTTTTCCGATGTAGTAGCGGATGATATGCTTTCTATTTATTGCGTCTTACTTTCGCTTCGCCGCAGCGGTATGGTGAAGCAAACTTCAAGCGTCCCGTATGGACCTCCGCCATCTCAACGAGGTTTTGAGAAATTTTACCCGTGGACATCCTTGACTTAGCTGCTTCTCTTTTAAAGTTAGTAGGTTGTTTTTTTTTCTTTGTCGCCTCACGTTTTTATTTAGTACACCTTTTTTCTTACGTTAGGATACGGGGACTTACGGCCTTAGTAGTTTTGCGCCCTAAAGCACCAGAAAAAAAGAACGCTTGGTAAAGAAAGATTGATAAGAACGCACTTGCCTCAGGGACACTGACGAGTAGTCTTGCTCCAGAGTGTCGGAGAGAGAGAGAGATGTCTCCAGCTGACAGCAGGCTACAGAGGGCAAGCTGGACTCAGAATTTCCAGCTGCCACTGCAGCTGGGTTCCACATTCATTCCATCCAATAATGGTAAGCTTGAGCCAGCGATTCAATCAGTGAGCCAAGGTGGATCCAAAGCAAATTAATTTGCATTAGGGTTTAATTGCACAGATTTAACGTTAGCATCCAGCTAGTAGCACCCATCGTGCACTTTGGCGAATCTATTGGTATTCATACTTGCTTTTCTGTGGTCCTTTCTTCAAATTACTAGCTAGTTTCCCAGTCATTTGGCACACCCATGGCAGTTTCAGATTATGCCTTCATGTGTCCACTGATACGTGTCAAGGCATGGTTATAGCTTTTTGCCCATTTATTAAATGTTCGTACGCTTGATCCGGTGGGCATATGATTTTATTTGTTGTATTACAAGCTATGTCGGCTCGTAATGTTTTCCAGGCATTCATCGAACCCAAACCCTACCATTCGCACTACAGTAGGGGGGAGGCGAGAGCTCGTGTGCAGCGCAGCACGTACCTATGGAGCGTCGGAGCAGGACGGCGGAGACGCTGACGTCGACGCTGTCCCCGTCCGCTTCCAGCGGCCCCGCGACGCACTGGAACGTCTGGCAGCGCGTCCTGTCCAGCCTGGAGCAGTCTGCAGAGGCGCGCAGCTCGGTTCCAAACGCTGCCGTGCTGATCTGCACAAAACATTTCACCTCGCGGTTCCTTACGACATTTAGAAAAGATTATTATTTAAATTGTTTTTTGTCATTGCTGTCGTGTTAATTAGTTTGTACTGCTGCATTGCCTTGTCCCTTAGTTTATGCTTCTGAACTCAGTAAATTTAAGTTAGCTTAAGAGAGGGTAGGCTATATAAGAGAATGAGTTGTGATGAATTGGAAGAAATGCAGTGAGAAGTTATATGAAAAAGATTTGGGCCAAAATGAGTATTGTAAAATGAGAAATAATTATTTTGAAAGAGGATATGAATAAAATACAGAAAGCATGCTTGGATAGGATTTTTTTTTTTTTTTTTTTTTGTAGGAACAAATGTTGAAATAAGATGAAGGGTCTATGGAATGAAGTTTTGGGTTGGACTGCAGTACCAAATGTTACACTGAAAACAAACCCTGTCCTTTCCTTTTGTGTTATTCCGCTATGTGTTTGTGTACCCTTGTGTATTTGTGTTTTTCCTGTCTTTATGTGTTTAGCTAATAAGATTTATGTTGTAGAATTTTTCTAACACAAAGCTAAATTCACTATGATGAGGAATACTGTTATACTCAAATATAATTTGCATTAATAATATGTTATTTACTTTGTAAAGATGTTTAGACATTATTTTCGAAAGCTATTCTGATCTTTTATGTATTTACTTATGTCATAATCCCTGTAAACCTGATGTATATGTTTATTTCTATTCATCTGTAAAGCCCATATTACTACAAATGTCGCGTCCGGCCATCCTGATTTAGGTTTTCCGTGATTTCCCTAAATCACCCCAGGCAAATGCCGGGATGGTTCCTCTGAAAGGGCACGGCCGACTTCCTTCCCTAATCCGATGGGACCGATGACCACGCTGTCTGGTCTCCTTCCCCAAACCAACCAACCAACTACAAATGTTATCTGTACTATTACGTACTTTAGTGATGTATTTTGTACCTTTGTAATTGTATTCTTACATTGTAAATTTATAATTGTATAGACACCCGTGCTTCAAATTAAGTTTCATTTCACTGCACACCTTTCTGTTGGTCATAGTATATGCACAATATGTGAGAAGTTGGGACTGTTAGTGTTTGCACGTGTGTCAATAATTCAACAAGGGACTGGTTAACAGCATTGCTGGTTCTAAGGACAATTCCAAAAACTTTGTGAGTGCACAAGTGGTGGTTTATGCACTTGCTATATTGTCTGCAAGACTCTTCGATGGTGATTGTGCACCTGCACAGTCGCAACAGATGGCTGCTGCCCGTCTCTACAAGGACTGCAGTGGGTCTGCACCTTTGATGGCCCACCGGTACCATACTCTTTACCAGGACTACAGTAGGTCTGCTCTGTGATGACCTACCTACCAATATTCTTCAAAACTTCGACTGACTCTGTTGTGGGTTTGCTCTGTTGTGGTCCATTACCTGTCTACATGTCAAGAGACAGCACTGTCTTTCCGTTGGAAGCACAACACTACTTCTTCAAGACTGCATAGAAATCCACTACTTCCATGTGCATTTTCCTTTACTGCTCAGACTTTGAGAAAAAGAAAGAAAACTGTAATTGCTGTTGTGATGAATGATCAGCACTGTCTTAATGAGAACAATTTTTGCTTTTGACCAACATCGCATCAATAGTGTGTGCATTTGATATCTTTGTTATTGTAATTATGAAAAATTGTATCAAATCATTATTGGCCACTGCCCAAAACAATTTGTTAATTTTTTTGTGGGGAGCATTGGGGCTATGTAAATAGGCTGTTTAGGTTTTTATGTTGGTAACGCCACGTAGCGCTCTACATGAAAATCACTGACTGTGCTGTGTGCCGTCTGTGGCTGGTTTGCATTGTTGGAATATTTGCTATTATAGTGTTGGGCAGTTGGGTGTGAACAGCGCATAGTTGGAGGTGAGCCGCCAGCAGTGGTGGATGTGGGAAGAGAGATGGCAGAATTTTGAGAACGGACGATGTGGACGTGTGTCCATCAGAAAGAGTAAATTTGTAATACTGGATATCATGAACTGATATATATATATATATATGATCACTTTTGAACATTATTAAGGTAAATACATTGTGTGCTCTCTATCAAAATCTTTCATTTGCTAACTATGCCTATCAGTAGTAAGTGCCTTCAGGAGTTAGAATCCTTAATTTAGCTGGCAGTATTGGCGCTTGCTGTATTGCAGTAGTTTGAGTAACGAACATTTTTGTGAAGTAAGTGATTCATGAAAGGTATAGGTTATTGTTAGTCAGGGCCATTCTTTTGTACGGATTTTTGAAAGTCAGATTGCGTTGCGCTAAAAATATTGTGTGTCAGTTTAGTGTTGATCAGAATAAGTAAAGAGATAAATGTCTGAGTACGTCCAGTTCTGCTCAGCTGTTTGAAAATCAAATAACGTAAGAGGATTACCAGCACAGTAACTCACTAAAATTTCTAAGGGGCGATTTCATAATGAACAAATCAAAATAAAAAGGTAGCCTATTAGTCCTTGCGGACACGCCCAAGGAGTATTTCAGCCAAATTTCAGAAATATGTCATTATTAGCGTTCCCGCGATCCCTTCCGTAAGCTTAAAATATACTGTATCTGTAGATGACGGAACGGATTGCGGGCAAACTGATAAAGATATTTTTCTGAAATTTGGCTAAATTACTCCTGGGACATGTCCGCAAGGAGCAATACGGTAATTTTTTTTATTTACTCAGTAGCTATTGCTCAAGACGTGACCGAGCGAAAACGACAAAACTACACCTTTGATTCAAACATACGTCCGTTAATTATTTGGTCAAATCTACAAAAAAAACTGTGCTATTACTCCGTGCACAATATGATAGAGATTAAGAAACTAGTATGGTTGTTTTTTAATTTCAGGTCAGATTTGCAAACTGCAGGACGTCCGTTACAGACACACCTCATTGTGGACACAGCAACTTTAACACCTCGAATGTGGGGCTTAATGATGACTGAATTTCTTAAAAAATTCCTAAAACGTTCTCCAAGAATCAATAAATAATGTGCAAAAAGTTTATGTTAACGGCTGCATTAGTTTCTTTTAAAAAAAGCCGCTTATTTTATAGATTGACTGAGGACAATGCAAACCGCGACAGCTGTTGACCAAGTGTTTAAGCGGGGCGAAAACAAGACTGAGAATTCCACAATGGACTATTCTCCGAATTTTCGTAGCTAAGCGAAAATTGGGAAATGCACAAATGAGGTATCAAACTTTACAGATAACTTTGTTCGTTAACGAAATACTCCAGAAAACGATCGTCTTAAGATCCATATGTGTGCCAAATAGTTAAACGGCTCGTGACGGTGTTGCAGGGTCATGTAAGCGTTGTAGCATGAAATTCTGAAGATTTAAGATGAGTTCATTTTTATAAACAACTTTTTTGGTAGTAGTTTTTATACTACTGCCAATTGCTTATAGTTATAATACATCACTTTTAAAATTGAAATAGTGATTTTTACAAGCACATAAATTTCCACTTTTGTTGTCGATCTTTTAAACATATAATTCTTCACAGCGCAGTTAATAATTCGTGTTTAATACCTCAATGATTTGAATTCCTTTATCACAGCAATTCATTAAAAGCAGCACAATTTTATACAGTTAATTATGAAAATACTGATACGCTGTGTTACAGGTTTTTTAATTCCAAAAACTGCTCTAAAATGAAAATTTTGCGGTTTAGTTAACGCTGGCAGGGCCCGCAGCCTAGAGCTCTACACATCCTAGCTACGGTCCTGCGGCAGATTATGTCACATCTCTTAAGGAAGGAAGGAAATGCAACCTCGAAAAGGACCATTTAGAAAAAAATACTGTTGTCTTCAAACCAGTATATGGATGTTTCATTAACTCGTCCCGAAAAAGGGCTGATCGAGAGATACAACTCAGTGAGTATAGCCGTACACCTGCATGCAGGACATGGGCATCCCAAACAAAATGCGAGGCACACTGATTTAGGTATTCCGATATCCCTGAATCACTAAAGGCAAAAGTCAACATAGTTCCTTTAAAAAGTCCGCTATCGATTTCCTTTTCCCCCTTGTCCATATCGAGATGGTGACCAATCTACACACAGCAAAAAAGATTTTGCATCATCTCGGCTCCGAGAGTTCCAGAACCTGTACAGGAAATTGGTATAGAGATCAACTTAAAAATCATTTCCGCTCTTTTTATTGCTCATGAAAACCACACATTCCATGTTGTACCACCATACAGAGAGATCTTCAGAAGTGGTGGTCCATATTGCTGTACACACTCTACTACCCAGTAGGACGTCCTCTTGCATTGCTGCATGCTTCTATTCGTCGTGGCATACTATTCACAAGTTCATCAAGTCCAGATTGCCCCATAGTGCTTAGGGCCATTTGAACCATTTTGAACCTCAAAGTGCTTGGTCGCTCACGTCATCCACAAACAGCCCTTTTCAATCTATCCCAGGCATGTTCGATAGGGTCCAAGTCTGGGGAACATGCTGGACACTCTAGACGAGCGATGTCGTTATCCTGAAGGAAGTCATTCACAAGATGTGCACGATGGCGGGTGCCAATTGTCGTCCATGAAGACGAATGCCTCGCCATTATGCTGCCAGAATGGTTGCACTATCGGTCGGTGGTCGGCATTTACGTATCTTACAGCCGTTACGGTGCCTTCCATGACCACGAGCGGCATACGTCGGCCCCACATAATGCCACCCCAAAGCGGCAGGTAACCTCCACCTTGCTACACTCACTGGACACTGTGTCTAAGGTGTTCAGTCTGATCGGGTTGTCTCTACAAGTCTCCGATAATTGTCTGGTTGAAGGCATATGCTACACTCATCGGTGAAGAGAGCGTGATGCTAATTCTGAGCGGTCCATTAGGCATGCTGTTGGGCACATCTGTACTTCGCTGCATGTTGTCGTAGTTGCAAAGATGGACCTCGCCATGGACGTCGGGAGTGAAGTTGCGCATCATGCAGCCTACTGCGCACAGTTTGAGTCGTAACACGACGCCCTGTGGCTACACGAACCACAATCCGTAGGTAGCGGTCATCCACTGCAGTAGTAGCCCTTGCGCGGCCTGAGCAATTCATGTCATCGACAGTTCGTGTCTCTCTATATCTCCTCCATGTCCGAACAACATCGCATTGGTTCACTCCGAGACGCCTGGACACTTCCCTTGTTGAGAGCACTTCCTGGCACAAAGTAACAATGCGGACGCGATCGGTATTGACCGTTTAGGCATGGTTGAACTACAGACAACACGAGCCGTGTACCTCCTTTCTGGTGGAATGACTGGAACTGATAGGCTGTCGGACCCCCTCCGTCTAATAGGTGCTACTTATGCATGGTTGTTTACATCTTTGGGACGGTTTAGTGACATTTCTGAACAGTCAACAGGACTGTGTCTGTGATACAATATCCACAGTCAGCATCTACGACGGTTGTTTTTTAAGTAAGGGCCGTTTTTATTTTTTAAAAAAGATACAAATATTTTTGTAAAAAAACATTTATTTTCTGATTCTACACACTTTTACCTATTTTTCTACATAGTTGCCTTGTTTATTAAAGCACTTGTCATACCGTACAACTAAGTTTTTAATTCCCTCTTCAAAGAATTCGGCTGCCTGCTCCGACAGCCAAGAGTTCACGGCCGCTTTCACTTCATCGTCGTCATTGAAGCGCTGCCCGCCAAGATGGTGTTTCAGGTACCGGAAAAGGTGAAAATCGCTAGGAGCAAGGTCGGGGCTGTATGGTGCATGGTCCAAAACTTCCCAGCCAAAAGAATCAATCAAATCCCGAGTCTTTTGAGAGGTGTGAGGCCTAGCGTTACTGTGCAGGAGCAAAACTCCTTTTCTCAGCATGCCGCGCCTTTTGTTTTGAATTGCTCTGCGGAGCTTCTTTAGAGTTGCACAGTAGGCATCTGAGTTGATTGTCGTTCCTCGTGGCATAAAGTCCACTAACAAAACACCGCGCCGGTCCCAGAACACAGTTGCCATAATCTTGCGCTTTGACAGCGTCTGTTTGGCTTTGACCTTGACGGGTGAGGTTGTGTGTCGCCATTCCATCGATTGTCGCTTGCTTTCGGGAGTGATATGGGATACCCATGTTTCATCTCCAGTGACAATTTGACTCAACATGTCATCCCCTACTTCCTCGTAACGAATCAAAAAGTCCAATGAAGTGGCAAATCTCTTCCCTTTGTGGTCCTCTGTGAGGAGTCTGGGTACCCACCGAGAACACAGTTTCTTAAAGTTTAGGTTTTCAGACACAATTTTGTACAAAACCGTTCTTGAAACTTGTGGATATTCCAAAGAAAGAGTGGAAATTGTGAATCTTCTGTCCTCACGAATCTTTGTTTCGACTGCAGCCACCATATCATCAGTGATCACAGAGGGCCGGCCTGAGAGTTCTTCGTCATGGACGTTTTGACGGCCATTTTTAAACTCTCTAACCCATTGACGCACTTTACCTTCACTCATTGCATTCAAGCCATAAACTTCTGATAACTGACGATGAATTTCTGCAGCTGATAGGCTTCTCGCGGTCAAAAAACGTATCACTGACCGTATCTCACACGCGGCGCGCGATTCAATAATCGTAAACATTATAAAGTAGCACAGCGATGCGTACACGTCAGCTACAGAGCTGCAACTTGCATCAGTGTGATCGGGAAGGATGCCGGCAAGTGGCGCGGTGACTTGTTGCGGCGTCCGCGCGAACTGCGGGCCTATACGCGCGAACGGCCCTTACTTAAAAAACAACCCTCGTACTTTCAGGAGTTCAGGGAACTGGGGTGATGCAAAACTTTTTTGATGTGTGTGTATATAGAAAAGGACTCTGACTTATTTACATGGCGCCCATTGCTTGTGACACCGTTGTAAATTGAAAGTTAAGTATTGTCAGCCTTCTTTTTTTGGAATAAAAACTATTAATGTGATTTGCTCGAATTGTTGTATAGCATTCCGAGAACGCAGCATCCTTTAGGCACACTATACGAGACGAGTGGGCAGGTCCCCACACATACAATTTGTAGATTTTGTGAAGGTTTTTGAGAATGTTGACTGGAATCCACACTTTACATTTCAGAATGTGGCAGGGGTAAAATGCAGGGAAAGGAAGGTTAGTTACAAGCTGTACAGGAACCACACTAAAGTCACATGAGTCAAAGGGCATGAAAGGGAAGCAGTGGTTGAGAAACAAGTGAGAGGGGATTTTAGCCTGTGAAGGAAAACAAGGAGATTTGGAAACGGAATTAAAAGTCAGGAAGAAGAAATAAAAGCTTTGACGTTCGCCAATAGAGTTGAAATTCTGTCAGAGACAACTTTGGACTTTGAAATGCAGTTGAACCGGGATGGACAGTGTCTTGAAAGGAAGATACAAAACGAAAGTTTACAAAAGCAAAACAATGTTAATGGAATGTAGTCCTATTAATTCAAGAGATGCTGAAGGATCTGGATTAGGAAATAAGCTACTAGAGGTAATAGAAAAGTTTTGCTATTTCAGCAGCAAAATAACTGATGATGGGTAAAGTTGCGAGGATATGAAGTGTAGACTAGCAGTGGCAAAAGAAGCATTTCAGAAGAAGAGAAATTTGTTAAAATCGAGTATAAATTTAAATGTTAGGATGTCTATTCTGAAGGTATTATCTGAATTGTAGCCTTGTACAGAAGTGAAATGTGGACGATAAGCAGCTCAGACAAGAAAAGAATATAAGTTTTTGAAATGTGGTGCTAAAGAAGTCTGCTGAAGTCTAGATGGGCACATCGCATAACTAATGAGGAGGTACTGAATTGAAATGGGGAGAAAAGAAATTTGTGGCATAACTTGAGTAAAAAAAGACGGATCAGTTGATAAGATACATTCTGAGACAACAAGAGTTCGGCAGTTATGTGTTAGGAGGAATTCTGTTTGGGAGGTGATAGGGGGTGCGAATTGCAGAGGGAAATCAAGAGACGAGTACAGTAAGCAGGTTAAAGCTGCTGTGGGTTGCAGTAGTTATTTGGAGATGAAGAGGCTTGCACAGGATAGAGTAGCGTGGATTGCTGGACACCAACAAACATGTTCTACTAAATTAAATTACATTCCACGTGACGTAACGGAGGCATGGCTAGGCCTTTGTAACTGCCAGACTGTAGTCCTTATTCAGATGATACCTGCTCATTACTTGACTGATACCATCAGCAATTACTTCGACGACTCCGACGATGCTGCCTCAAATGTCAGAAGGATTCAAGTCCTTTTCCCACTTTTTATTGTATTATGCTGTTGTTGCGATGTTATTTTATGTCTTATGACCCTTTGTACTTTTATGAGTAATACTACCCACTGACCGAAAGTGAACGCAACATTAAATAAACGCGACTTAGACTGCTTTTTACAATCAAGGTATAGTAGCCCCTGCAGTTCCGCAGCAACTTTTAAAAATACACATGGAGAAGGGTGGGGAAAGAAAGCTCTTTTGGCCCACTTTTTAGATGTGAGGAACTGTGAAGAAACGAGGAACTAGCAAAACTATAGAAAATCTAAACCTGCATGGTCAGACGCTGATTTTTCATACATAAGAATCCGGCGTGTCTACCGCGTTGGTTCCTCTCCGGTCGTCGAAAAATGTTTTATGCAAGAAATTTGGTATTTTCCCATACTACTAAGAATTGGTCTCACCTGAGAGATCCAGCCCGGTGACCCCTGGGAAGATGGCGCACCGCTCGTCGGAGAACCAGATGAGGTGGCGCACGTCACCTTGTTTGGCGTGCTCGTCTGTTAGAGAAAGCAAGAACTGTAAATGAAGCGTCTGTGTACAGCTAAATGCGTCTGACATGAAAGGAAATGCTGGAAGCAAAGAGCAATGAATTAAAGGAATCATAACTAAAAATTTGGAAGAAGTGGAAGATTTATTTTGACTAAATTTTTATACCTTTTCCGTCATCTTTCAACATTGCGGTAGGAGTGCATTCATGGCAGTTGAACACGGACATACTTGATCAATCGAATCTGTTGCGTTGGAAAGCTACGTAGTGGTACGTACATTATCAGATTATCTAATCAAAAGTTACCGAATACCTACACTACGTGATCAAAAGTATCAGGAGACCTCCAAAAACCTACGTTTTTCAGATTAGGTGCACTGTGTTGCCACCTACTGCCAGGTACTTCTTAACCTCAGCAGTCATTAGACATCGTGAGAGAGCAAGAATGGAGCGCTCCGCGGAACTCACGGACTTCGAACGTGGTCACGCGATTGGGTGTCACCTATGTCGTACGTCTGTACGCGAGATTTTCACACTCCTAAACATCCCTAGGTCCGCTGTTTCCGATGTAATAGTGAAGTGGAAACGTGAAGGAACACGTACAGCACAAAAGCGTACAGGCCGACCTCGTCTCTTCACTGATAGAGACGGCCGACAGTTGAAGTAATGTGTAACAGGCAACATCTATCCAGACCATCACACAGGAATTCCAAACTGCAGCAAGATCCACAGATAGGCGAGAGGTGGATTTCATGGTCGAGCTAAGGGTGGACCAAGACCATATTGAATTCCAGCATTCCCGGTGGAGGGCACCACGAACGTGTAAGTCATTTTCAGCCAGGTGTCCGGATGCTTTTGATCACATAGTGTATTAGAGGACATTAATATGGGGTGTATCCACCCTCCACTCTTATGACGATTTCAACTCTGCTAGGGACGCTTTCAGTGCGGTTACTGAATGTCTGTGGAGAAATGGCTGTCCATTGTACCTCAAGAGAGACGAGAGAAGGCAGTGATGCTGAACGCTGTGGTCTGGAGAGAAGTCAGAGAGTAGCGTGATCCGTCTCTCCAAATCACTAGTGTCCGGTCAGCCCATGTCCAGTGGCGTCGCTCTTTGCACTAAGGAGTCGCTCAGCACTGACTACAGAAATGTGTGGCTTATGAGCTGCTCGAAAAGTGTGTGTCATTCTTTTTAACTCCCTACGCGCAGTCATTTTGCTAGCTGGGCTGCTGGCAGCACATTGGAACTCACGAGTGCCTCCCTCTGGTTTCAGCCACCCTCTGCAGTACTCGACGGTCCCAGCCGGTCACTAAACGGAGTCTGCCTGGCCTTGGTTAAGGTGTGTTTGTTTCTTCGCGTTTCCACTTCGTAATCACATCACCAACTGTCGACTTGGGCAGCTTTAGAGGGGTTGAAAAATCCCTGATGAATTTGTTACTCAGGTGAAGTCACTGAGCTCTACTGGCCAATCCATTCCGCTGTTACTGCTTCTCTCCTGGTGACACAATACTACCGTCTCCTTTTATTCCGGCAGGTCCGTTTCTCGTGACAGATAGTGGCCAATTTCAAGTTACTTTAGGCTGTCCACATTCTACTGATCAGGTGGTTTATAAGCATAATTTGTGTACGAAACGTATGTTTCAACTGATTCAATTTGTACAAAAAAGAAAAAAACGACTTTCCGGCGCACTGACTTTTGTGGTCCTGGGTAGGGAGACGATAACAATCGTCGATTATATGTCCACGGAGTTTGCCGCTATTCGTCACTCATGACTTTTTCGAAGGAGAGAAATATGAGTCACATTAACTTACAGTCTTGTATGTTGCAGCAGGATGTAGTACCAACAACCCGAACGAATGTACAGATAAAAATTTTCCAACAAGATTCAAAAGAGTGGAATCTTCAAGTCACAGAAAGTTGGAACTGTTGTCAAAGAAGAGAAAAGAATTCGCGCAGCATAATTTGAGAGGCTGGATCTTGTGCAAAAAGCGCCACTTATAAGTATACATAAGATTTTCCGCGGAGTACACATTTCGAAAAGTGCTATGTGGAAATTCTGACCTGCTCATAATACCTGAGAAACAGGGCAATTGGTCAGACCAGCATTGAATCTGTGTGGCGGATTAACGACCGTTTCGCACGCTCGTTTAGCCGAACGCTGTGCTGTTCCCCACATACTGTCTCAGGAAATGCGATAGAAAAACGCTTAAAATACGATAACATACAGAACACACAAATGGTGCACACGACTCTCCTTGACAAATCCTCAAACACTGCACTGTGTACTAGACAGGATAAACGCTAGGGAAAAACACTGTTTGGAGAGATTCGCTAGATCAGCAATTACGTGTCCGTCATTGACAAAAAGTATTGGAACTGGACAAAAGTAATTTCAATGTGGAGTTCACATCATTCAACCGACGGACTGCCCATCACTGTACTCCTATGGACAACATCTTATTGTTTTTATTGTCCACTTATGACACCTGTTTCAGCAGAGATTGGTCTTACGTGGACGAAAATTTGATAAATATTTATTTCTGATTGTTGGTAATCTGTATCAAAATTCGAGTCTTTCTTTGTCTGTATTATTTTGGCATACCCCAGCTTCAAATTGGGGTGCCCGCAAGATTTCTAATACCTACGGAGGTATCGCTCGATCACATTCATTGTAAATGTCGTCATTCACCATAACACTTTACACACCAGTACAACTTAAACCAGCATCTTTGATTTTCCTGAACTTACTGATTCACTAGTGCGCCGAAAGTTCTACAATTACGACAGAAGCATCCGGAAAGGATTTGCTTCTCAGTTCCCTTAAATATCAGTGAGCTGGGTATTTGAATCGATGTGAATTAGTGGTCAGAGAATCAGAAACACGTCACAGGTGTCTTTATTTTGAGGTCATGGCGTGAAGAGACACATATTATTCACAAAATAATCATTATGAAACAATCAGTTTTCCATTTTAACTTGTTTACTTATCCGAGAACTATTCACGTTCCGGTATGTTTTACTTAGTACTTCAGTTTTGTTTCTTAGAAAGGCCTGGGAAATAATCGCAAGTTCTTTACCTACCTGATGCCATATTTTTTGTTTCAGCATAGGAGAGAGAATTTCACGGACGTACAAGAGGGTAAGTCTGCTCAGGGCTCATTATTACCTTCGGCGTTTCGTAGTGGATCCCACCGTACTGCCGCCCTTCGTAGTCAAGCCCCAGAGGTAAATGCAAGCTGAAGTTGAAACTCTGCAGACGGTACGCGCCAGCGTTAATAACCTGTTGACAAATGAATTACAGATTCACTTCATGTATTGAAATCACACATGCAGCCCGCAGCTTCAATTTACAGATGGTAAAGAATTAAACTCTGTACATTGCCATTACACACATATACGAATAAAACATCCAGGCGTATACACAACACTGAACATCCTATAATAGGACTAAATCAAAAGCAGATACGAGCACATCATTCCGAAAGATAAAAAAAAATTGTTGAAATAGCTACAATTTATTACAACAGACACAGTTTGTTCAAAGACTTTTAAAATATCATTGGAACAACGGGTACTGCCTAAACATAGAAAATATGCTGGAAGAAGAGCAACTAACATGGAGAAAAATTATTAAATAGCTACTCGTATAACAGCGTTTAGATGATCTTTATATGTAAATTAAAATGTTCTTATAGTTCAAATGCATGTACCAAAAACGAATCATGTCAACAAACAAGCTGTCGAAGTCAATGAGAAAATAGAGAAAAAGTGAAGTGGCACAATGATGAAAATACTGGATCTGCACTGCGGAACAGCAGCCTGAATTTCCCACATTACAGTAGAGGCAACGCTCTATCAACCACACAGTATGCCACGTTGTCGCAGGTGTTGTACTTGTAGTTAGTTTTTGTAACGGCAACCCACCATAAATTTAACATCAATGAGAAGAATGTGATTATGTGGGGCTGTACTACAAATTAAGGCGCGTTATACGGTATGTAAATTTATGTGTGAAAGTTTTTAACTGTTTCACTCTCAATGTCATCTACACGTTTTGCTTGCACTTTCATGGTACCCAGACACCCCCAAAACCATACGTTTTTCATATTAGGTGCATTGTGCTTCCATCTGCTGCCAAGTACTCCATGTCAGCGACCTCAGCAGTCATTAGGCATCGTGGGAGAGCAGAATGGTACGCTCCGCGGACTTCGAACGTGGTCAGGTAATTGGGTGTCACTTGGGTCGTACGTCTGTACGCGAGATATCCACACTGCTAAACATCCATAGGCCCACTGTTACCGATGTGATAGCGAAGTGGAGACGTGAAGGGGCACATACGGCACATAAGCTTAAAGGCTGACCTCGTCTGTTGACTGACAGAGACCGCCGATAGTTGAAGAGGGCCGTAATATGTAATAGGCAGACATCTACCCAGACCATCACACAGGAATCCCAAACTGCATTAGGATCCACTGCAAGTACTATGACAGTTAGGCGTGAGGTGAGAAAACTTAGATTTCATGGTCGAGCGGCTGCTCATAAGCCACACATTACGCTGGTAAATTCCAAACGACGCCTCGCTTGGTGTAAGGAGCGTCAACATTGGACGACTGAACAGTGGAAAAACGTTGTGTCGAGTGACGAATACGGTACACAATGTGGCGATCCGATGGCAGGGTGTGGGTATGGAGAATGCCCGGTGAACGTCATCTGCCAGCGTGTGTAGTACCAACAGTAAAATTCGGAGGCGGTGGTGTTAAGGGTGTGGTCGTGTTTCTCATGGAGGGGGCTTGCACCCCTTGTTTGCACTATCGCAGCATAGGCTTACATTCGTGTTTTAAGTACCTTATTGCTTCCCACTGACGAAGAACAATTCGGGGATGGCGATTGCGTCTTTCAACACGATCGAGCACCTGTTCATATTGCACTGCCTGTGGCGGAGTGGTTACACGACCATAACATTCCTGTAATGAACTGGCCTGCACAGAGTCCTGACCTGAATCCAATAGCACACCTTTGGAATGTTTAGGAACGCCGACTTCGTGCCAGGCCTCACTGACATCGAGACCTCTCCTCAGTGTAGCACTCCGTGAAGAATGGGCTGCCATTCCCCTTGAAACTTTCCAGCACCTGGTTGAACGTATGCCTGCGGGAGTGGAAGTTGTCATCCTGGTTGAACGTATGCCTGCGGGAGTGGAAGCTGTCATCAAGGCTAAGGGTGGACCAAGACCATATTGAATTCCAGCATTACCGATGGAGGGCACCACGAACTTGTAAGTCATTTTCAGCCAGGTGTCCGGATACTTTTGATCACATAGTGTATGCCCGAAACTCTTAAGCAAATATAATTTTTAGCAGCAAGTAATCTGGTGATTTTAACCACCTAAGAATCCAAAGAAATAAGACGTGCTCAGAGTTTAGATATTGGTCACAGGCTCCTTGTGCGACTTCGTGTAGTAACTTAAGCTAATTTTAACTAATTTTGAATTGACTTCATTTAATCTAACTATATGTTTTCCGTGGAATTGGATAGACGAGATAAGTGTGTAATTTTTCCTCCTATCTATGTAATTATGTAGTTCCCAATTCGTTTGAGCAATCAGTCATTCATAATAGAAAACACAGTCATAGCTCAGTCACTCAAAATGATTCAGAAATTTTACTTGTTGGAATGAAATCAGGCGATGATTCTTCTTCTCTGCAGGCTCGTGCTTTGCAGCAGTCTGCTAATCTGTACAAATAAAATGCCTCGTATTTTTGGGAGCGTTGTATAATCAGTCGGGAAACCTCAGAGCGGATATTTGGCTTTGATGAAGTTTAACCTTCCGAAGAAGTAATGGAGCTCTTGGATTATTAAATGCAGGTTCGTATCCAGTCTTTCGGAAGTTCTCTCCTGATTAACCACTACGCAATATATCGATGAATATCAGAATATCATTAATTCTCAACTGTCAAATAACGTAAATGGTTACAGACCTTTTGTATGAAGGAGCAATATATATATATATATATCCCTTTGACTCGTACAATTTCGTATTAGTTATCTTTTGTCATAAATCTCAATATTCAGATTACAATTCTTCAAACAATGCTCAGGCTAATCGGCACGAAGACAATCTCTAACAACCACCAGAGAGAGTACTACAAAGAATAATTATGCGCTCATGGCATAGCTATTGTATGAAACTACTTTGCTCATGTATTCTGCGAGTATGAAGATAGAAAATTAGTAAACGTCATTCAAGGGTAGAATTGTATCAGAATAATTCATCGAATATAAAGAGATATTACAAGTGGAAATTCATCAAATAGTAACAAGACAATAACGCCGCAGGCCACTATCGTGGCGTCAAGCGGAAAAAACTCACAGAAGTTTTTCCTACTAGTGAAGGTTCGTGTGATCATTATTATCACTCATATCAAGTGCTAGAAATGTTGACCTCGAACATGGATGCATACTACAAATCGATACCACATTGGCGATACTGCCCACTGAAACTTATCGCAGCATACCCCATATAATACGTCGTTTCAGGTGTTTAAGAGACGTCGACGTTTCTTCGCAGGCTCTAGTTTCAGTTTTCCGCGCAGATATAAGTGCGGAGGCGATATGTCTGCTAAACGTTCAGGCCGTTTGGTGTTTCCTAAACGACCGAACCGACAGTCCCCAAATGTTCTGTGAGGAATTTGTGGTAAACCAGGAACACTGGTACCATATGGATTGTCTTATGTCTTGTGGGATATCCAATAACTGCGACATACCTGTTAGGGACATCTGTGGTCATTTAGAGTCTCATCAGTAAAACAGAGACCAACGCTGCGATTTTTGAAATGCACGCACCACACTTTGACAGGTCAAAGTAGCTGCTTCTCCACTTCTCTCAGCCAGCATGGATTTTTATATTACCTTAAGATTAAACTGCCCTTGATTTGTAAACGATGCTTCACCTGTAAAAAAGTTTTGAATAGAAGCGCCGCATCATGTTGCAGTTATCGTTGACATCATTACTAGATCTCTAACCGATTTTGGCAGTCATTACCATGAAACTGTTGATCAAAAGAAATGTGGACAAGATAAAATGCATTGGACTGTACTATTCGCAGACGACTGTTTTGATTGATTCCGCTCATACGGTCGGAATGCCTCGTACTGAAATGGATTACCTGGTACCGCTATTAAAGGCTTAGTCATATTTTCTCATCAGAGGCTCATCTTCTGCGATGGTGCATTATGTTTGTCAAACATCCATTTTCATGAATTTTTCAAATAGTATTTTTCAAGGTAGATCGTGACATCTCGGTGAGTACAGGATATATTTTAGCATATGGTTGCACCGCTTTTCTAATAGTGTGCCGATAATCGCCATAAACGAAGACCATAATGACATTTTAACTGCCCTATACATTGTGGAAATCCGAACATCTTGTTTGACCGTGGCAACAGCAGAGCACCGACCGATGCGCTTCAAGTGCACTAGTGAACACATGAACCGTTCCTGAATTATTTATTCGCATTCATTTTGCATTAAAGAGCAAACATTAGTGGGACCCCTTCTCCTGATGGCAGGACAGCGGTCTGCGTTTGCGACGCTGTCATCTTGTTACTATTTCATCAAGTTTCACACATGTTATGTCGTTGAACATCTCTCCATATGCTCTTTCCAGTGCCATAGAAAAATGTCTACAGGTCCATTAAAAAAAAAGTCAGTTTAATACACCGACAGGTACAAAAGCTAAAAAATTTTTCGGGTGCCAAGAGACGTACGCTATAACTTAGCGAAAATCGCATGTCGGTATATTTACTCGCTCTGGAAATATTGAATGTGACCCTAGATTACCCATTCCACATCGAATGGGTAAACTGATAACTTTCGGATTATTTATCGTCATTGTCATGAGGGAAGACATAACCATGTTCGTATGTTTCAACAACAGTCGCAACGTATTGTATTGATCTGTGATTTGCCCACATATAAAGCACACATGAAATTGACCAACGTAATATAAGCCTCGTTTCTGCCTTACTAGCAAGAGCCAAGGAGGGTAAATAATCTGATATATAAATATGAACAATAGTAGCTTGTGGGACACTGTTAGGCAAGTCAATGTAATGAAGTTTTTAAGTGTTACGCAGACGACTATTTACGTGATATACTTACCCTGAAGAACTGTGTGAATTTGTAACTTTCCCTGCCATCCGAAACAGCAGAAATGTAGCGTGGCTCTGTGCCTCTGGAATGAGAAAAGATAAGTTTGTTAATTTCATCAACCATAAAGTGAGCTTCTGTAAAGTTTGGAAGGTAGGAGACGAGGTACTGTCAGAAGTATAGCTGTGAGGAGAGGGCGTGAGTCGTGCTTGGGTAGCTCAGGTGCTAGAGCACTTGCCCGCGAAAGGCAAAGGTCCCGAGTTCGAGTCTCGGTCCGGCACACAGTTTTAATCTGCCAGGAAGTTTCAACCATACAGCGGTTTCTATGAAGTCATTTTTCCTCCTGCATCTTGAATATCATTTTGCTGTCTAAATTCATATTTAAATGAACGTAACAGAAATTATGTTATACTCTGGTGTGCAAATGGTTCAAATGGCTCTGAGCATTATAGGACTTAACATCTATGGTCATCAGTCCCCTAGAACTTAGAACTACTTAAACCTAACGAACCTAAGGACAGCACACAAAACACAGTCATCAGGAGGCAGAGAAAATCCCTGACCCCGCCGGGAATCGAAGCCGGGAACCCGGGCGAGGGAAGCGAGAACGCTACTGCACGACCACGAGCTGCGGACTCTGGTGTGCAAAATTTAAGGAAAAAAGTAACTTTCACATGATGTTTCACTGCCAAGCAACATAGCTCGATGAACTTGGGCCATACATAGAAAGAACTGTTACGGTATAATTTAGAAGGTAACGGAAATAAATTCGCAGTGAGACGAATAGAAATGACACCTTAATACAAACACGATAATTGCTTTTAAATCACAGTGATTCATAAAGGCACCCTGGACGTGATAGAAAATGGGTCAAGATTCTTAATAGGATGTGTGAACAGCACGGACAGAAATGCATGCTCTGCAACACGCTCCCACGCTGGCCACAAGGTTGGAAAGGAGTTCTTGTGGTAGGAGGCGCCATTCCTTCAGCTGCGCGGTTGACAACCGCTGGACGGTCGCCAGTCCATATGGACGTCCTGCAATACGTCTTCCCATCACATCCCACACGTGCTCAATGGGATTTAAGTTGGAGGAATGGGCGAGCCAGTTTATTCGCCGAATATCCTCTCGTTCCAGGATCGCCTCCACCTGCGCTGTTGGATACTGTCGCGCATTGTCATCCACAAAAGTGAAGCGAGCACTGAATGTGTCCCTGAAAAGACGCGTAGGGGGAAGGAATACATTATCACAATACCGTTGACCAGTGAGTCTAGCGTATTCAAAGATTTGGAGGTCAGCACACCTGTGCAACACTACGCCACACCGCAGCTTAATATCTGGACCACCAAAACGATCACGTTCAGCAATGCTCCTGGATGCGTTAAGTGTTCCCATCTCTCCTCATATGAGGGTACGTCCAGAATCTGCTCTCAACCGAGAGGGACACGCAATCCCAGTCCTCGTTGGTCCAGTCCTTACGCTCTTGGCATCATCGCAAACGGTACCGCCGATGTGCGAGTGTCAACGGAAGCCAACGAACTGGTCGACGGGCAGACCACTCCAATGCAGTCGCCGTGCCACTCTGGGGCGCGAGGTTGCGTGTCATGCATTTCTCCTATTCAGTGAAGTTGCAATTGCATCCGGTGTTTCACGTGTGTCCCTTCTTGCCTGTTGCACAATGTAGTGGTCATCTGCTGCTGTAGCTCATCGTTGTCGACTTCGGGCAGCGGTGCTTGTAATTCGGAACGCTCCCCATACATGTGAAACAACGCTATGAACAATACCAGTCGCCACATATCACACTCCTTCGTTTCCCGATGATTCTTCCCCTTGCGAAACCATCCAAATACTGTCTACAGGCCATGTTGTAATGAAGAACAGCACGACGGTGCACCGTAACTGCTCCCTGATTGACACACAGTATCTTTTCCAACTTGCTTCAACCGGTTTGGTGTTGCGGGGCCAGCCGCATTTGGCGCTAAAGTCATGTCGACTTCACGCTATGTGCCGTCCACCTTTCTGTGCACGAGCTGGATATTTCTGGAAACATGCTCCTACACTTTCATTCACTTCCACCGACTTGTTAATTCATCTATTTCGCCCTTACGTTCGGCAGAGCAGTAGTTACAGTAAACTTAGAAAATCAATTTTTGATTTTTGTAAGATTTTTTTTTTGTTTCTGTGGAGGTGTGAACCATTTTGTGTTTATGTATGTAGCAAACTGAAGCGGTGGGTTGGAATGATCGCAATGTGGCAATCTCTCAAACTCCTCTCTGTCTTCTTCTTCTTCTTCTTCTTTTGCTACTGCATTTATCCCACATCGTGCGCAGGGTCGGCGGGGTTATGTACGGAATTGGCATTGTTAATTTTAAGGGGTGGCCGGATGCCCTTCCTGCTGCCACCCCATACCCCCCAGGACGGAAGTAGTGTACCCCAGCTGTCTGCTTCTAGTGTAAATCGTGAAATAGTGTGAATGTGTTTCAAATGCCTACGAGTCGTGTAACTGAGGCGGGACGTGGGGACCAGCCCGGTATTCACCTAGGAGGATGTGGAAAACCGCCTAAAAACCACATCCAGGCTGGCCGGCACACCAGCCGTCGTCCTTAATCCGCCGGCCGGATTCGATCCAGGGTCGGCGCGCCTACCCAAGTCCAGGAAGCAGCGAGTTAGCGCTCTTTTTTTAATTTTTTTTTAAAGTAATGATCGAGACTCGAACTCGGGACCTTTGCCTTTCGCAGGCAAGTGCTCTACCAATTTTTTTTATCTTTTTTGTTGTTTTTGGTTTTTTTCCAACTTTTTTTAAAGAAAAAATAAAATAAAAATAAAAACGCGGTTCCTCCGCTTTATGGTCCAACAATGCGACCACTTTTTTTGGGGGGGGCGGGGGTGGGGAACAGGAAGGCAGGCAAAACAAACAATCTTTATTCGTACAATTGTGCTGTCCTACGGATAAGAAAAGTATCGAGACAGCAAAAACAATTTGGAAACCATAAAATCAACGTAAAGGCCGCCCTCTTTTTTTTCTTTTTGTTTGTAGCATGAATAAAGTAAATGACAATCCTAGTCACGGGCGGGAGTGAAAATGAAGTTATCATCTGCATCACAATCCCTGCAGCAAGCGGTGTCGCATCATAAATCTGGCAGAAAGCCATATAATCTTGACCATTTCTGCCATTATGGGCGGCATGTATTTCTCCCGCGTCGACCATTCGAAGGACCATTATCTGAGGGGGTTTAGGTGTTTACCATCGTTGTGTGTGTGTGTGTGTGTGTGTGTGTGTGTCTGTGTCTGTGTGTGTGTGTGTGTGTGTGTTTTTTTTTCAAGTTAACATAATCTAGTCATAACTGGGGCCAACAGGTAGGGGCCAGTTGTCTTCTCAGTGTGCTGTATGCCGATATAATTGAACCGCGCAGTACTGTCTCTAGTCGTTCTGCTACAGGAGACTTCTCAGTTCTGGGACACCCAGTTGTTGGGTGGATTGCGAAAAACACTTCCTAAAAAATTGGAAAAGTAAGTCCTGTATTTCGTATGACTCCGTATGAACTTGTGTTGTTCTTGTAAATACACTCCTGGAAATGGAAAAAAGAACACATTGACACCGGTGTGTCAGACCCACCATACTTGCTCCGGACACTGCGAGAGGGCTGTACAAGCAATGATCACACGCACGGCACAGCGGACACACCAGGAACCGCGGTGTTGGCCGTCGAATGGCGCTAGCTACGCAGCATTTGTGCACCGCCGCCGTCAGTGTCAGCCAGTTTGCCGTGGCATACGGAGCTCCATCGCAGTCTTTAACACTGGTAGCATGCCGCGACAGCGTGGACGTGAACCGTATGTGCAGTTGACGTACTTTGAGCGAGGGCGTATAGTGGGCATGCGGGAGGCCGGGTGGACGTACCGCCGAATTGCTCAACACGTGGGGCGTGAGGTCTCCACAGTACATCGATGTTGTCGCCAGTGGTCGGCGGAAGGTGCACGTGCCCGTCGACCTGGGACCGGACCGCAGCGACGCACGGATGCACGCCAAGACCGTAGGATCCTACGCAGTGCCGTAGGGGACCGCACCGCCACTTCCCAGCAAATTAGGGACACTGTTGCTCCTGGGGTATCGGCGAGGACCATTCGCAACCGTCTCCATGAAGCTGGGCTACGGTCCCGCACACCGTTAGGCCGTCTTCCGCTCACGCCCCAACATCGTGCAGCCCGCCTCCAGTGGTGTCGCGACAGGCGTAAATGGAGGGACGAATGGAGACGTGTCGTCTTCAGCAATGAGAGTCGCTTCTGCCTTGGTGCCAATGATGGTCGTATGCGTGTTTGGCGCCGTGCAGGTGAGCGCCACAATCAGGACTGCATACGACCGAGGCACACAGGGCCAACACCCGGCATCATGGTGTGGGGAGCGATCTCCTACACTCGCCGTACACCACTGGTGATCGTCGAGGGGACACTGAATAGTGCACGGTACATCCAAACCGTCATCGAACCCATCGTTCTACCATTCCTAGACCGGCAAGGGAACTTGCTGTTCCAACAGGACAATGCACGTCCGCATGTATCCCGTGGCACCCAACGTGCTCTAGAAGGTGTAAGTCAACTACCCTGGCCAGCAAGATCTCCGGATCTGTCCCCCATTGAGCATGTTTGGGACTGGATGAAGCGTCGTCTCACGCGGTCTGCACGTCCAGCACGAACGCTGGTCCAACTGAGGCGCCAGGTGGAAATGGCATGGCAAGCCGTTCCACAGGACTACATCCAGCATCTCTACGATCGTCTCCATGGGAGAATAGCAGCCTGCATTGCTGCGAAAGGTGGATATACACTGTACTAGTGCCGACATTGTGCATGCTCTGTTGCCTGTGTCTATGTGCCTGTGGTTCTGTCAGTGTGACCATGTGATGTATCTGACCCAAGGAATGTGTCAATAAAGTTTCCCCTTCCTGGGACAATGAATTCACGGTGTTCTTATTTCAATTTCCAGGAGTGTACATCCAATAATCCATCACGGACTTAATATCGTACGAATACAAATATTTCGTCGCATGGCCAGCGATCCAATTGACCGCATATGTCTTTTGTTTGGGAAAAAAGGTCTTGTCTGGTAGAAAAAGTACATCCGATGTGATTTCTGTGTAGTTAGTGCGCCGAAGGAAGGCCAGTATTCGACGCGTCAGCATCCAGACGTCCCTCGCTGCGCCACACACTAAACCAATGTCTTCCGTTGCTAACAGTCCACAGTTTGTGCAAAGGGGAGAATCGACCATATGAATTGTATGTAATCGACTCCTGGTCACAAGTTTACGGTTTATAAGAATATACCACATCAATCTCGCGGCTGTTGACAATAATGGAGTATGCACTGCACACCAAATGTGGTTCTACGTTCTCGACGGGTATTTGAATTCCATTATGTTGCGGCTATGGTGATCCATCTCCTGAGTCATGGATATTCTCGTCGAAGGTACTTTCAGACGAACTTAACTGTAATCAAGAAGAAATGAGGCAATGTGTACAAGAGAAGGTGAAATATTGCCCACTGCAATAGGGGGTTCGTATGAAGGCGAAACAAGTACTTCTATCAGAGCTGACGTTATAGTATGCTTTCGTTGTTGCCAATTTCGTATCATCGCTCGCATGTAAAGCGCCAGAGCTTTGTTTCGCACGTTTGTGAGGTTGAGGCCACCGTTCCGGAACTGTAGCGTTAACGTGTCATATTTGATCTTAAATAACATCCCAGTACTAACATAGTAACCAAAGGCAGCCATGAGGCGGTCTGCAATACCCTTCAGTATTGGTAGGATCTGCGCTAAATGGGGCAGTCGTGACGCTATGTGAACGTTAGTGTATGCCACACGTTGGATCATGTCAAAGGCTCTCAGTGAGTTGTTGCGTATCGTCAGACGAGCATTCTGCAGAAGCCGCCGAGAACTCGCCGCCGGCCCGCATCTCGTGGTCGTGCGGTAGCGCTCTCGCTTCCCACGCCCGGGTTCCCGGGTTCGATTCCCGGCGGGGTCAGGGATTTTCTCTGCCTCGTGATGGCTGGGTGTTGTGTGCTGTCCTTAGGTTAGTTAGGTTTAAGTAGTTCTAAGTTCTAGGGGACTGCTGACCATAGATGTTAAGTCCCATAGTGCTCAGAGCCATTTGAACTCGCCGCCGCTGACCGCCGTAGTGAACGGGTAAATGTGATCCCCAGACATCTCAGCGATTCCACCGCCTGAAATGGTCCCGGTACGTCTTCCAGACCCCGTCCAATGTGCATAATTTTGGATTTCGTCATGTTAACGACACTGCCTGCCGCCGTCCCGTAAGAGTCTAGATGTTCAACAGCCTGACGCACTTCATGTCCTGATCTGACAAGAAGGATCAGGTCGTCCGCATATGCGCGACAAACGAAAGAGTTCTCATTAAGCGCTATCCCAGTAAGTGAGCGCCTCATAACACACATCAGCGGCTCAAGCGCTATCGCAAACAGCATCATGGAGAGTGGGCACCCTTGTCGGACTGAGCTGTTAATAGGAATCGAGCCCGCTTCCCGACCGTTTACAATCACCTTTGATGTAGCCCCTCGTATTAGCCTCATAACGATGGAGATGAAAACAGGTGGAATTGCCATTCGGCTCGTGACTGACGCCAAGAAGTCATGGTTTATCCTGTCGAACGCACGATCGAAGTCCACAGATATCATCGCTGCTCGCATTTTACACGTTTCCGCAAGGGTGATAACGTCACGGTATTCACTTAACGCCGAGATGTTGCTTCGCACCCCTAGGCAAGCCTGATCAGGGGATATTGTCCTGGATATCGCCAGCTTGAGACGAGACGCTAGTAATCGTGCAAAGATTTTATAGTCGGCGTTTAGCATAGTGAGAGGCCGACATTGATTAACACTGCGACTCCCCGCCATCTTCGGGATAGGAAGAAGAAAGCCCGTCACAAAATCCGACGGTAGACGCATGTCCGGACGCATCGCCTCATTGTACATCGACACCAACTGTGGCATCATCATGTCCACGAATGCTCGATAAAACTCTAGCGTAATCTCATCTGGCCCTGGTGATTTATGGGCCGCTCCTTTTGTGAGTGCCACCTTTATGTCGTCTTCTGTGAGTGGCTCCATAAGCGCTGCCTTATCCGTCTCTGTCAGTGTCGTTTGCAGATATTGCAGTATCTCTTCCCCCATCCGACGGTCCGTCGGTGTACCGGCATAGAGGTGGCGGAAATGCTCTAAAAATTCATTTGCAATGTCCTGTTGTGTTGTCAGTTGACGGCCATCTAAACCGTGGAGCACTGTTACCAATGCCCGGCGGTAACGTTTATGTTCCCGCGACACATGGTGCATCGAGGTACGTTCCCCAGAGATGGTGTCGAGACATCTTGCCCGTACTGGGATGCCACCCAGTCGTCGTCGAGTGATCGATAGGATTTGTGCCTTGACCCGATGAACTTCCGCATGATGTTCTGCAGACGGCACCTGGAAGGACAGCTCACGAAGCATGGTGTAATAATAATCAAGAGTGTCTCTTTGCCATCTCGTCTTATCCCGACCATAGTGTATTAGAGCTCTTCTTATTGCCGGCTTAGTAACTCGAGCCACCATTGAAGCACGGAGGTATATGTTGGTAGACGGCGTTGACATGTGGCCGATACCTCCTCGACTCTCTGACGACATTCTGGGTCCGCCAAAAGTGACGAATTGAGCTTCCATGTCCCGCGGCTTCTCCACACATTTTGCCTAGGGAGTGATATGGTACAAATGTAAGCCAGATGATCAGTAAATGCCGCAGGCCATCGTTCCGCGTCGACCATCTTATCCTGTAGGCCAACCGAAACATATATTCGATCGAGTCTGCTCGCTGAGTGACTGATAAAAAAAGTATATCCCTCACGGTTCCTATGAATCATGTCCCAGGTGTCACTTAACTCCAGATCCCGGCATAGCACATGCAATTCACGACAGGTATTGTAATGTGGAGTCTGGTCTTTTTGGACTAAAACACAACTGAAGTCGCCACCTATAATGAAATGATCGAATCTGCCGGTAAATAAGGGCACAATCTCTTCCGAATAATATCTCGCACGCGCCCGTCTGTTGTCTGTGCCGGAAGGGGCATAAACATTGAGAATGCGAATTCCATTAACAGTTATCGCCAGTCCTCGTGCCGAAGGTAGATAAGCCAGGTCGCGAACCGGAATCCCGGCCCGGACCAATATCGCCGTTCCACTGTCGTTGTTCGAGTGCGGCGAGGTGTAAGAGATGTATCCATGTACTTCCTGGAACTCAGGAATGTAAATTTCCTGCACCATCAGTATATCCACATTCGACGCGTATACCATGTCCCTAAACAACTGCTGTTTCACGGGCGATCTAATGGTATTTACATTCACTGTCCCTATTCTGTATGCCTGGGATCGAGTAGCTGTCATCTCCACATGATGTTAAAATGACAAAGTTTCACCGTGTCGATAGTCCCTTTGAACATCCGCAGAGGGTCGCCCGACGGACGTGTACCTGCGGCATTAGGTTTCTTGAGATGCGGACGGATGCGAGACCCCACCAATAGAATGGTCCACATCGGTGATTTCGTCGTCCTGCTCATACCAGCTGATATTATTGGGGTGCTCCAAATTTTCTTGTGCGCATTGATGTGTGACATCTGTTGTTCTTTCGCAGCTTTAGACTCCGCCGCAGAAGGGGTAGCAGGCCCCTGAGCGGGTGCGTCGTCTGAACGACATGACATCTTTTCACTGTCCGAATTCATATGGTCTGCGACATCCGGAGCTTGTGGTTCCAAGTCAGACAGGTCCATAGTGTTAGACTCATCTGGGCTCCCAAGAAGAGAAGGGAGCGTCTCCGCAGAGTTTAGTCGGCGCTTCTTGCGGCGCTTTGGCGAGCGTTGTTTGCGGGCCCTAACCTCGGCCTTTGGTGTTCGCGAATCTTGCATCTCCTGCGTTCTCGCCGCCGCCACAACGCCCTGGAGCCGTTCCACTTCAGCTTCCACGCCTATTGTGATGCTGTCATCCTCTTTCTGCACCACCTGTAGTGTCTGAGATTGGAGGTTGGTCGGAGCCATTCCGTCGTCAGTGGGGTCCGAAGGCACCTCAATCAACTGCGGCGTCGGTTCGATAGTGCGCTCCGACCTCGGCGTCGCCTCCCCGCGAAGCGCCGTCACGTAAGTCATCGGCAGTGACGTTGGTGTAGTCGGATGCTGGAAGTCTCCGCTGGGGAGTTGCACGAGTCTCTTCTGCATACACGCAGATCGAAGATGTCCTTCACCACCACACCCAGAGCATGTCCGGGGCTGTCCATCATAGATGACAATAGCTCTACAGCCGCCGATGTTTATGTACGATAGCACATGTTTCGTAAGGGCAGTTCGCACCTGTCGGACATCATTGAGCACTGGATACGTGCTAAAACTTGCCCAACGTTCGGCCGTATGACTAATAACTCTGCCATATGGCTGGAGTGATTCAGTGACCAATGATTCGGGTACCTCGAAAGGCAGCTCGAAGACTCGAATCGCACGCACGCCCAGGTCCGAATGAGCAACTAAAACTTCGCCAATATGACCTTCGGAGTGTCGGAACTGGAATACTCGCGTGGCGGCTTCAATGATCCTATCGCATGCTGCGTCATCAATCATCTTTCCGTAAAGAGTGCTGCTCACGATTGATAAATGAATTCCAATAATCTCCGTATAATTAAGATGCACTTCGTACCTCAAGAAACGTTCGATTTCGAAAGCCTTCGGTCTTGCATACTCGTTACAGAACGTGAACTGTGTCGTGCTTTTTCCGAAATTGTGTGCCATTGCGTTCGATTCAAACAGTAACACACGCGAGTGACGACGGTGTAAACACCGCTACTTCCGCGAACGTTCGCAGCCGGGACGTAACCAAGTCCGAGCTGCTCCGCGGCTAAAGGCGGACTGCTCTTGGCTGCCCTGGCGGCTCCTCAAACTCCTCTCTGTAGATGAGTTTTATTATTAAAACGATCGAAGTTCAACGACAACTGTACTGCAGCAAACGATAACATTTTTAAGCAACACATAGGTCGACAGGCTGATAATGCGAAAACTCTATTACGCTCGTGCATTTGTGAAGTTTTGTTTCTCCCCCAAACGAGTCGATTTGGCCTGCGATCTCTGTTTAGGGCAGACACATCGAAGGCCAGATAGGGTGGGACTAATGCTGTGACTCACTGCTGGAATCCAATGCAAACGGAACGTCAAGCCATTACATATTCTTGCACACCTGTGTAATTTCTACTTAGCACAAGAATTATAAACTGACATAGAATGTTGCTGAGGAAATCTAATGCTACGATATTTACTAACGGAAGTCGTAAAGTCTGTAAACCATTCCGTGATTATGTTTGGTACTTTATTCATAAATGTCCGTCTTGATCACAAACGCTGCACAATTCCCAGTAACTGGTTTCGGCTCATTGTTGTAATCAGTTTATTAAACGTACGTATCATATACCACGGTGTATATTGTAATTCTGTTTTGGTTGAACACATACAGTACTTACGATGGACTGCCTTGTACTGGTTACCTACTTGCACCTGTCTATAAATGCTGGTGTACGTAAGACTACAAGAAATATATTAGCCACCCCTCTTAAAAGAGCACTCTGGGGCTTTTGAAACGCTGTGTGCAGTGTCGAACTGGTACCGTGCGGTAATGTGACCCTCCACCGCTGACGTAAGTAATGACAGTGCTATGCTATGAACACGCCAGTCGGTTTTATGGAATCAGCGTATAAGATGGGGTGACGGCGAGACATGACAGAATGGCAGAAAAGACCCATCGTGTTTGTATGTGCAAGCGACGACACCTTGAATTGTTCCTCCGTTTGTTAGTTTATCAACGCAGACTGTTCAAATTGTGCTATTCGCAGGCTTGAAACAGCATCATATCAGTGGTCATCAAAACATCCGCACTGGAGACGAGTTTCACGCCTTCTTAATGACAATTCCAGATCTGACAGGAAGTGCTGCTGTTAGTAAATGCAAGAGTATCTAAACTCGTTTCCGAGCGAACATTGGGAAGGAAAGTGCATGCAGTTGTCATCTGGAGTCGGTAAATCGTAAAAGACCATTGCTCATGGCGGCACAAAAAGCTTTTCGTCTTCAATGGGCCAAATAACGCAGCATCTGGACAGTGACTGACTGGAAGAGGGTACTATGGTCCGACGAGTCGCCATTTTGCCAATCGTTAGTTGCATATATGGCCCAATGAGATGCTCAGCCCGCAGTATGTGCTGGGTGTAGTACAGACCAGACGTCGTACTTTACTGAAACTTCCTGGCAGATTAAAACTGTGTGCCGGACCGAGACTCGAACTCGGGACCTTTGCCTTTCGCGGGCAAGAGCACTTGCCCGCGAAAGGCAAAGGTCACGAGTTCGAGTCTCGGTCCGGCACACAGTTTTAATCTGCCAGGAAGTTTCATATCAGCGCACACTCAGCTGCAGAGTGAAAATCTCATTGTGGTACTGTACTGTTTTGCGCGGGGGTTCTTCATATCATAACTTAGGGCCACCCATTCAGGTAACTGTGAATATGAATTAGGATGGTATATTTCAGTATTCTTGGCAACCAGCTGTTGCTACTTCGTTTACGTGTTCATGGCGGGTTTGCTGTGGACATTTCAGTCTTTCAAGACGACAATAGTCGCCATGACTGAGCTGTACTCATACGTTCCTGCGCTGCAGGACACACAGGTAACTTGTCGCACCTCTATTGTTCCGCTGAAGTTCCCGATCTGAACTTCACAGAACGTGTCTGGGAGCTATTTGGAACAGTGGGTGAAGGTAGTACTCAACACCCCACAATCTAATCATCAATAAGTCGCTTCAGCTGGATATGGTGTATTTAAAGAAATTTGTGGACGCTCTTCCTCGCGGAACTGAGACCATTATCAAGGCTAGAGAGGGTGTTACTCGGTGTTAGAACCTATTACATGGTTTTAGCATCATGTGGGCTGGGGGTGGGTAATAATTCGTCATGGGTGCTTCTTTTATGATTAATAACGAAGATTCGTGTACAGTATCACTCAAACATTCAAATACATAGTATTTGACTACTATCCGATCATATTTTTGGTAAACTGCTGTCAAAACAGTGGTTTTTCAATTTTTTTTTTAATTTCTAGAGCTGTGCTCCTTTGTAGTCTCTAGACGTGACGGGTCTAAAAGCGGTCATTTTTTAAAAATGGTGTCGCAACTACGTAGTCATTGTTAACGCTCTGTCCGTATGACTTCTAATTTCTCGTGATTCTCTCCTCGTGGTCATTTTGTGAGACATTTGTGGGAGGAAATAATATTCTGCCCGATTCTTCTTGGTCCCTATGTTATCGTAATTTTAACAGTAAATCTCTCCATAATGCAAAACACCTCTCTTGTAGCCTTTGCCACTTCGCTCATTCTAAAAGATCTTGTCGTGTACAGTGCCGCTCCTACTTGTGTCTCCGTTAATCCAGCCCGATCAGGGTCCTATACTGATGAGCAATACTTCAAAATGGTTCAAACGAGTGTCTGATAAGCCACTTCTTTCACGGTATTTTACTGTTATACTTTACTTTTTGTTGTATATTCGTTTAAGTGATTTATAGCCTTTAATGTAATAGGACAGCTTCGGATTCCTACCCCTAAATGTGCACAATATCTCATAATTATTTACTTTAAGGATCAACTAACATTTGCAACACAAATCTTCGATCCCCTGCAGTCTTCCTGTCCTGCGTCTCGCTAGAGACTTCTCACGTTGCATTCTTCCTCCAGAGAAGGGCATCATATGCGCTCAGCCTGGTGAAGCTTCCATTACAAAATTTATATACAGGCTTATTCAATACGATGGACCTATTTTAAAGAATTTTTATTTCACTAAATATAAAGCGGATACGAATAATCTATATCAGATGGAAACATAAAGTTAAAAACATCACAAAAAACAGTTTATAAAGTTTCAACGTTTCTCCAGCTGACGAATTGTCCTCATCTGACACATGCAGATGACCCGCGTGTCTTCCTTTGGAGAGACATCCAGTTTGCTGAAATTACTTAAAGCAACGGCTTCTGTTTCTCTTAGTTGGAGGATCAATATACAGAATCGGAGGGAAAGTGCCCTCTGCATTGAAACTGCGAACTTACTCCTTCCAAACTCAAAACGCAGAAAACCTTACGTTGCATGGCAGCCATATTGCACGGACTGGCTGTCTGTTCCCGCGAGTACTCTAGTGGTCGATTAGCCAAGTATCTGCGCTCTAGCAGTAGTAAACAGATTCTTAGATCCTTATCATTTCAGTGGTGCCTACTGAAGCTGCTCTGAAAACTACGAGTGAGGGATGAGTTGTGGCGCGGGGGAGGGGGGGGGGGGGGAAGCAGGAAACAGTCCTTTCCCTCACTTCTTTCCGCCTTGAGAGTTCCAAGGGTGAGTGATATTGGCTAACCTAAAAATTTTGCCCTACTAGCAGACCCGATGCCCTGCTGTGTCATGTTTCGTTGTTCGCATTCAATCAGTATGTTCCCTTGCAATATTCGACCAAGTCACTATAAACAACTGCCCTCTCTGGATTTTTTTATATCTGAACGAGATTAGACTGAAGGCAGCCCCGCCCAACAGCGCCAACAGTACACTGTCACCCAGCGAGAGTCTAGCAGTGACCGCAGCTCCAGTCTGTCGATTATTCTAAGCACGTGGCCTGAGGGTGTTATACATTAAATACCAAACATGTGTAATTCGATGCGTAATTATTCACGTAAATCGTGAATTATATGTGCTTCACCAACACCTATTAATTCTATGTCCGAAAGAACAGACAAAACGCAGACTCTGTAGCTGTGAAACAGTATATGTAAATCGAAGGGGATCACTGGTGTCCGCTGCAGTGGGGCATTAAGCGGACTCAGTGGGACGAGTGGAAACGTGTACCACATGCGGATTCAGACCCGGGATCTGCTGCTTGGCAGGCAGGTGCGTTAACCACTGCACCATTCGGGGATATCTTCATAATCAGCTCCAAGTACCAGTATTCACCGCGGGACACAAAGACATTGAGCATCTTTGGTCGGAACTTAAAGGTATTGTCCACCATATGCTAGAGAAGTATATGCCTAGCAAAAGTATAGGGGAGGGAAAGGATCCACCTTGGTAGAACAAACATAACACAGTAGCTGAATTAATGCATTATTTGTTCAGCAGCTACTAATACAATGGCCAAACAAATGAAGAATTCGACCTTTATTATTCCAGAAGTACGAGCAAAGTGAATATGTATGACGATTTAGTATAATCACATAGTATACATGTAAACAAGTAAGCTACACAATGTTCACATAATTGCTTCGACGACAATATTTTTAGAACTCCGGGCATTTTCTGCTACAGACTACGCCACAGTGCACGCCCAACATGCTGCCGCATTCCTCTCGCAGGCATTTTTCTCGGTTGCGGACAGCAGATTATTCACATCCAAATCATATTTTGCGGAATAAAAATTAATTAAACGTGTTCATTTTTCGAATAAACTTGCGTATTTTAAACAGTAATGACTCTATATCATTCCCTTGGGCTACTGTCGATTTTGTACCGTTAAAATCGAAGTGTTGTGTTCTATCTGCTCGGAAGTCCTGAATACAATCACAAATTTTGTTGAGTAAGCTATTGTTTTGTATATTAAACGACAGCGCCGAACCTTATCGCATGTGTTCAGCAGCAGGTGCCGATATAGATTTCAGTTCTGTGGGTGGTCACAGTGTATTCGTATTTTAGGATACTTTTACAAATGTGAAAATATGATTTACCTTCATCTTATATGGTAAGGCGCGTCGGTGGCGCGGGGGGAGCGGTGGGGAGGGAGATCAGAGAGGCGTCTACATCCATTCATCCCTTCCAGAATTTTATTGTAGGTGTTCAAAATGTAAATTACTTTACTTTCAGTACAGATCATCACAACATGCCACATATACTTAGGATTTTCGTTATTATAACAGTAAACACTTTAAAGTCACACACATACTAAGGATTTTCGTAATAATGACAGTAACCATTTTAAAATAACAATAACCCAGCTTTGATAAAGCCATAATTTACACGATATAAAATCAAAGTGTGCACCCAACATTATCAGCATTTCACTTACCAGTATGATTGTAACAGTGTGCAGACTAGGGCAATGCAAGGATGTCATTTGAGTGAATACTGTTTGTTTCGATCACTTCCGCCCACGTTTGAAAACGAGAAATCTTGATGTTTTTCTTCGTTTAAGTCTGTCTTGCATTACTCAACCTTCATGGACTCATGAGCGTGTGAGACCCTTACCGTTCACGTTACGTTATTTGGGTCAATTTGAGCCTTTGATGTTGATGTCGGCTTTGAGCGGCGCAACGTTGGGTTCTTTTACTTGAGGGTACTTGTAGTTTCTAAGTTGTAGTTTGCATTGAGTTTGTAGAGGGCGTTGTGAATTGTGGTGGCATGGGGATATTATTACGTTTACAAATCTAATTACTTGAACAGAAGACAACGAGACTACGTTTAGTTGTCCTAATCACGAGCCTAAACAGTGATTGTAACTTACGTGTACTTGTAATTTCTTATAAATATATTTTCCTTTACGGTATACAATTTTTGCCCGGCATGCTACTCGGTTTGAGAGATAGAGGCTCAGTTTGTGCGTTATAGTGCTGTTGAACTATTATTTCTCTGTGTCGCGGCGATGGAAAGCTGTACTCATGCTAGAGCGAGACCAATAGCCCGGTCACGGGCTTTCGCCACAGACTTTTCTTTTATCGGTCTTTTCATTTGAATATGTATGTCAAATGCTGTTTTCGATACCGTGTTTCGTTAACTGTCGCGAGTTTTGTGTAACTGTATTGGTATAGCATTTTGGGTTTCTATATTGGTATCGGTTTTTCGATTTTTGTATTGGCATCCGGCTTTTTAGTTGAGCTGCGTAGGTCAAGTGATGTTACTAATACCGCGTTTCCTTAACTGTCGCGGGTTTTAGCCAACTGTGTTGGTATCGCACTTTTCCTTTCTGAATTAGTGACGGATTTTGGGTTTCTGTACTGGTGTCATGCTTTTTAGTTGAGTGCATAGGTCAAAGTAATGATTTCAGTGCGACTTAGATTCAATAGTTTGCTAATTTTTTGCGTTTTTTTATATCAACCATGGTATTACGGTTTTCGGTTTTTTATGTGTATATTTTCGGTTTTTTTGTGATTTTATTGTTATTTTACATTTTAGTTCATTCCCGCCCATAACTTACAACTTCCCACAGTTATCCGATTATGTTAAATATTTATTACCATGCAAAATTTACAAAATTCCGTAATTGATGTTTCGTATTTTCACTGCATGAGAATTATTGATGTCCTGGTCAACATTTAGAAGACATGCTTCTGTTACATTTCGGGGCTTGTGAAGACGTCAGTGGTCAAAGTCGACAGGTAGTATTGGAACTCTCTTTTATTCCAACATCCTCTACATGTTGACTAAAAAGTTCGGAAATAATACGTATAAAGTATAAACGGTTCTAAAATCTTGAATTTGGCTAAATGCTATAATTTTAGAATGGAATATTCATGAAGATAAAGTTAAATACAGCCAAGCTGTTGCAGCAGTGAAAGATTTATTCAAAAGTGTGAAACACCTCACTACCGTACAACAAAAACACTGGTCCACAAATTTCCCCTTTTATTTTTTGGGTTACAGATTTATATACACTGAAAACGTATATCAAGGTTAAACTTGTCTCCTATCTCAGGGTTAGAAGTACATAATGTGTTTACATTTCACAATCACAGTTATGGGACATTATAAGAGCTACATGCAAGGGCATTGTGACAAGGTTTCCTATGCTGTGAGTTAGTGAGGTGGACGCTTCCACGAAAAACTGGCAACACTGCTTTATACCATGACTCATATGCGCACCATCCAGTCACATGAGCATTGTCGAATGTAGAAACCAGACGAGATATTAGTTGTCGTGTGTCACAGTTGCTTGCTGTTCTACTGCGTTAGTTCACTTCTTATTGGAACGAGCATCGTTGTGGTTGGAGGTGAATCTATGTCAGGTAAAGCGTTGAAATTCAAGAACATTGTTATTCTGCCTATGTGTGCTTTCACAAAAACGTGCCGTACCTGCAGTGACAAACCAGATAACTTTTATTACATTTGTGCCGATGTTATTTGAGGTTCAAGAAGGCGACCATTGACTAATGCAGTGAAAGAAGCATATTCCTTGTATTTCAGGTTGTCGAGTTGGGGGGCAAGATAAATTGTGGGCTCCATACAAGTGTTATGCCACATGTTTTTCTACACTGAATGCTTGGGTAAATGGTAAAAAGTCTACATTAAGTTCTGTGTGCCTACTATTTGGGGTGACCTACAAATCATGCATGGGATTCTTATTTTTGTATGTTACGTCTCCTGAGGAAAGGAGTCAATACCAAGAGGAAGATATACTGACATCCCATCTGCCATTTACCAGTTCCTGTTCCCCCACATGTACCAATGACAATCAGTGATAGCGGTGATACTGAATAGACATACTGAGCTGAAAAAGTGCAATAATTTCTAGTGACACTAACCCTACATTTATACCAACTTCGTCATCTGGAGAATCACACAAAGCCACGCAATGTGGACTCAGTGACCTCATTATGGATTTAGATCCTCCAAAGCGTAAAACGGAACTCTGGGCCTCACGACTGCAGCAGTGGAGCCTTCTCGATGTCACAGTACATGTGTGTGTTTCGGGAGAATCACATAAAAATTTGAGTGTCATTTCAGTTCTGAGGATGACACCACATTATGCAGTGACATTGAAGGTTTGTTGAAATGCCTCAACGTTACATACAAACCAGGCAAGAGGAGAGTCGTTATAGATGGCTTAAAAACAAGCCTGAGGGCAGCACTATTACAGAATAGTATTAAGGGCCATCATTCCTGTCACATATGTTACCTTAGCTACGGAAAATTACACCATGTTGAAAGCAGTTGTAAACTGTGTTAATTACAGTAAGCGTGAATGGCTGGTACACGGCGATTTCATAGTCATTGTAATGCTGTTGGCTTTACAAGGAGGTTACAATAACAATTGCTGCTACCTGTATGAACGGGACAGCCACGGAAGAGAGAAATATTAATACAGAGGGGATGGCCTTCAGGAACGACTCTGGCGCCTAGGTCAAAAAATATTTCCGAAGAATCTCTACGGAATCCAAACAAAAATGTTCTCCCACCATTACACATTAAGCTGTGACTCATGACAGCATTTATTAAGACTGTGCACAGGAATGGAGCAGCATTTCATTATTTATATAAGTTTCCACTATCCAGCAAAGAGAAGATCATGAAGGGAATATTAATTGATCCACAGATACGACAGCTGTTTGCGGATGCACACTGAGTCCACTCTAATTCCTGATCAGCTGCACGCCTGGCAGTGTTTTCGTAACATGACGACATTGTTCTTAGGAAACACTAGAACCGAAAAATACAGTGATCTTGTGGACAAACAAATTCATCCTTATAAGGTGATTGATGCAACATGACCCTGAAGATGCACGTCCTGCACTTCCACCTCGATGTATTCTCAGTAAAGTATGGTGCATTCAGTGAAGATCAGGGCGAGCGGTTCCACCAGGAGATTTCCCTCATGGAACAGCGGTACACAGGATGATGGGCTACTGCTATGTTGGTTTTTTCTGCAAGATACTACAGAGAGATGCTCCAGACACCATCCAAAAAGGAAAGAATATAAGCGGCACGAATAAACTCGTGAGGTTTAACTGATGTATATATATTGTATTCATTACGACAGTAATATACGTGCAACGTAGAATCCCGTAACCGTGAGGTAGCAGAGAATTTTTATCGACATGTTCGTGTTAAGGGCATTGAAATCTACAAAGACCGTCTACTTTGGTTCCTGCAAAAAACCCAATGTGGACCAGTGTTATTCACACTTATTGGTTGGATAATGTAATCCGTTGTAAGGTAGTGAGTTATGTTTCACTTTTTCTGTGTATCTATATTTCAACATATGTACAATATCAACTATTGTAGAGTTAAACATTGATACTTCTGAAGAGGAAGTTTCTAAAGACATCGATACCTAGGTCAGGGGTCCTGAATAAACCTTTGATTTCTGCAATTGATTGAGTGTATTTCACTTTATTCTCACGAAGATAAACGGTTTTGGTAAACTGGTGTCTGGAAGGTGTCACGGTCCACATGACTTTCCCGTTGAATTCGTTGTTTATAGCGATCTGGCTCTTGGGCCGAATAATGTGAGCTGGAAGACCGACAGTACGACTCCTACAACGTGAGCTAAAATGTCCGCCATGTTTTCCCCAAAGTATAGGATATTCGTACTCATTTACATACGAGTCACGATGCGAGAAGAGACTTCTAATTAAATGTACTTAAAAATACTTCGTAAATAACGGTAGTTGCACAACTGTGAACTGCATTAACTAATGAAAAAATTGTTTTCACGTGTTTAGATTTCCTAGTCACCCTGAATGAAGAAAAATATGGACCATAAACTGACGGAGAGACAATTGGAACCATTCGACGCTAAGTTGTGTATTCTCAATGTAAGTTAATAGAAGTAATTATAAACATGAAACCAGCTGTATGCAGTTGCATTTCTTCCCAGTCGAAAACTGAAGCAGTTCGTCTCAAAATTTAGCGATTCCTCAGATTTTTTCGCAATTGGTCAAGTGGATAGGAATATTTTTGATGTATTTATACGTCTTATCATAAACATACACCAACAAACTGAATACCGCTTAACGCAATCTCTTATATAGGCACGGTAAAAAGAGTGAAAATTCTGATATTTTTATAGCAGATTGGTCATTGTGAGGGTACCTGCACAAGTAGCATTACTTTAAAGAATAATTTTTTACCATAACTCAGCAAGCAACAAATCTGTCATGAAGTACATAAAATGAATGCTGGTTATATGACATGAAATTACACTACTGGCCAGTAAAATTGCTACACCAAGAACAAATGTAGATGATAAACGGGTATTCATTGGACAAATATATTATACTAGAACTGACATGTGATTACATTTTCACGCAATTTGGGTGCATAGATCCTGAGAAATCAGTACCCACAACAACCACCTCTGGCCGTAATAACGGCCTTGATACGCCTGGGAATTGAGTCAAACAGAGCTTGGTTGGCGTGTACAGTTACAGCTGCTCATGCAGCTTCAACACGATAGCACAGTTCATCAAGAGTAGTGACTAGCGTATTGTGACGCTGTAGTTGCTCGGCCACAATTGACCACACGTTTTCAATTGGTGAGAGATCTGGAGAATGTGCTGACCAGGGCAGCAGTAACATTTTCTGTATCCAGAAAGGCCCGTACAGGACCTGCAACATGCGGTCGTGCATTATCCTGCTGAAATGTAGGGTTTCGGAGGGATCGAATGAATGGTAGATCCACGGGTCGTAACACATCTGAAATTTAACGTCCACTGTTCAAAGTGCCGTCAATGCGAACAAGAGGTGACCGAGACGTGTAACCAATGGCACTCCATGCTATCAGGCAGGGTGATACGCCAGTATGGCGATGACGAATACAGGCTTCCAATGTGCGTTCACCGTGATGTCGCCAAACACGGGTGCGACCATCATGATGCTGTAAACAGAACCTGGATTCATGGGAAAAAATGACGTTTTGCCATTCGTGCAGCCAGGTTCGTCGTTGAGTACACCATCGCAGGCGCTCCTGTCTGTGATGCAGCGTCAAGGGTAACCGCAGCCATGGTCTCCGAGCTGATTGTCCATGCTGCTGCAAAAGTCGTCGAACTGTACGTGGAGATGGTTGTTGTCTTGCAAACGTCCCCATCTGTTGACTCGGGGATCGAGACGTGGCTGCACGATCCGTTACAGCCATGCGGATAAGATGTCTGTCATTTCGACTGCTGGTGATAGGAGGCCGTTGGGATCCACCACGGCGTTCCGTATTACCCTCCGTATTACCGATCGCTTCCATATTCTGCTAACAGTCGTTGGATCTCGACCAACGAGAAGAGCAATGTCGCGATACAATAAACCGCAATCGCGATACGCTACAAAATGGCTCTGAGCACTATGGGACTTAACTTCTGAGGTCATCAGTCCCATAGAACTCAGAAATACTTAAACCTAACTAACCTAAGGACATCAGACACATCCATGCCCGAAGCAGGATTCGAACCTGCGACCGTAGCAGTCTCGCGGTTCCAGATTGCAGCGCCTAGAACCGCTCGGCCACTCCGGCCGGCGCGATACGCTACAATGCGACCCTAATCAAAGTCGGAAACGTGATGGTACGCATTTCTGCACCTTACACGAGGCATCACAACAACGTTTCACCTGGCAACGCTGGTCAATTGCTGTTTGTGTATAAGAAATCGGTTGTAAACTTTCCTCATGTCAGCACGGTGTACGTGTCGCCACCGGCGCCAACCTTGTGTGAATGTTCTGAAAAGCTGATCGTTTGCATATCACAGCATCTTCTTCCTGTCGGTTAAATTTCGCGTCTGTAGCACGTCATCTTCGTGGTGCAGCAATTTTAATGGTTAGTGGTGCTTTAATAAAAATTCGTTTCACTGCAAGATGGAATTATACTCGCCCCATACACTTCTGTACAATGAAGATGCGGCATTTCGTAAAGTACATCCTTTTGAATAAAAAATAAACAGCTCTTTTACAAGCGGCTATATACAGGAAAAGTTAATAAATAGTCACAGGTTGTTGCTGTGTAACACCCATATGGGACGACATTGGTACCGAGTTCCTAACTCACTACATTTAATATGTACAAGTTCCAAATCTATGTTTCTATATAGAAACGACATTCTATATATTTCTATTAATATTAATTACTGTTTGGTTTACCTCGTACAAGCAATATCAAATATTTTGATGAAATTCTCTAAAACGTTGTGCGAATAGGTTAACCACCAACAAGGTAAACACTGCTGAATCCTCAGAGACGGGGAAAACATGGCGGACAGAAAAATGTGTGTGAAATCTCAAGGGACTTAACTGCTAAGGTCATCAGTCCCTAAGATACACACTACTTAACCTAAATTATCCTAAGGACAAACACACACACACACACACACCCATGCCCGAGGGAGGAGTCGAACCTCCGCCGGGACCAGCTGCACAGTCCATGACTGCAGCGCCTTAGACCGCTCGGCTAATCACGCGCACATGGCGGACGACTGAGGCTGTTATATAGGAGCTCTAAATGAGAGTGGAGGCAACCGTGCGACGGTGTGGAGTTGGGGACTGTCGGGGAGCGCAGGCGAGGCCTACCCGGTGAGCGCGAGTCCCGCCGGTGCGTCGAGGCGCAGCGCGCCCACCCGCTGGTTGTCCTCCGGGCGGAGCTCGTGGCCACGCAGGAAGGCTGTCGCGTTCCAGCTCAGCGTCGCGACGCCCGCCGCCTGGCCCTTCAGCGCCACCTTCATCCGCACCGTCTCCTGCGGGCACAACACAATCGCTTTCACCGTACAGGCTCAGTATACAACTGGAAGCAGCTTATACAGAGATCGTTCAGTAATTAAAATCCAACAATTTTTTTTTTCAGATAATACGCCTAAGAGAGAGAGAAAAGCGACGCACCAGCACGGAATTATCCCAATGGGACGGAAATCGGTATATGTGATGTACATGTACAGACAAATAAATGATTACTCTTTCACAGAAATACGGATGATATACTCAAGAGAAAGAGTGTTATAAATTAAGAAATTTAATAACGCGGTAGTCCACCTTTGTCCTTTGTGCAAGCAGTTATTCGTATTGACACTGACTGATAGAGTTGTTGCATGTCCTCCTGAGTGATATCGTGCCAAATTCTGCCCCATTGGCGCAAGAGCTCATCAAAATGCCGAGACGGTTGGAGCGAAATATCCGTAATGCCACTGATGTTCTCACTTGGGAAGAGATCCAGCAGTCTTGCTGGCCAAGGGATGGTTTGGCAAGCACAAAGACAAGCAGCAGCAGTTCTCGCGTTTAGAGGGCAATCGTCATCTTGCTAAAATGTAAGCCCTGAATGGCTGTCGATAAAGGGCAAAAAGACGGGGCATATAATACACTACTGGCCATTAAAACTGCTACACCACGAAGATGACGTGCTACAGACGCGAAATTTAACCGACAGGAAGCAGATGCTGTGATACGCAAACGATCAGCTTTTCAGAGCATTCACACAAGGGTGGCGCCGGAGGCGACACCTACAACGTGCTGACATGAGGAAAGTTTACAACCGATTTCTCATACACAAACAGCAGTTGACCGGCGTTGCCTGGTGAAACGTTGTTGTGATGCCTCGTGTAAGGAGGAGAAATACGTACATCACGTTTCCGACATTGCAGCTCGTGTTGGTCGAGATCCAATGACTGTTAGCAGACTATGGAATCGGTGAGTTCAGGAGGGTAATACGGAACACCGTGCTGGGTCCCAACGGCCTCGTATCACTAGCAGTCGAGATTACAGGCATCTTATCCGCATGGATGTAACGGATCATGCAGCCACATCTCGATCCCGGAGTCAACAGATGGGGACGTTTGCAAGACAATAACCATCTGCACGATCAGTTCGACGACGTTTGCAGCAGCATGGACTATCAGCTCGGAGACAATGGCTGCGGTTACTCTTGACGCTGCATCAGAGACAGGAGCGCCTGCGATGGTGTACTCAACGACGAACCTGGGTGCACGAATGGCAAAACGTCATTTTTTCTGATGAATCCAGGTTCTGTTTACAGCATCATGATGGTCGCATCCGTGTTTGGCGACATCGCGGAGAACGCACATTGGAAGCCTGTATTCGTCATCGCCATACTGGCGTATCACCCGGCGTGGTGGTATGGGGTGCAATTCGTTACACGTCTCGGTCTTTTCGTGAATGTTACATTTCAGATGTGTTACGACCCGTGGCTCTACCCTTCATTCGATCCCTGCGAAACCCTACATTTCAACAGGATAATGCATGACCGCATGTTACAGGTCCTGTACGGGCCTTTCTGGATACAGAAAATGTTCGACTGCTACCCTGGCCAGCACATTCTCCACATCTCGCACCAATTGAAAACGTCTGGTCAATGGTGGCCGAGCAATTGGCTCGTCACAATACGCCAGTCACTACTCTTGATGAACTGTGGTATCGTGTAGAAACTGCATGGGCAGCTGTATCTGTACACGCCATCCAAGCTCTGTTTGACTCAATGCCCAGGCGTATCAAGGCCGTTATTACGACCAGAGGTGGTTGTTGTGGGTACTGATTTCTCAATATCTATGCACCCAAATTGCGTGAAAATGTAATCACATGTCAGTTCTAGTATAATATATTTATCTAATGAACACCCATTTATCATCTGCATTTCTTCTTGGTGTAGCAATTTTAATGGCCAGTAGTGTATATTCGAAGTAACGCTGTACCGTAACGGTGTTGTGGATGACAACCGAACGGATCCTGCTACGAAATATAATGGCACCCCAGACCATCAATCCTTGTTGTCGGGCCATATTGTGGGAGACAGATTGGTGTCCCACCAATGTCCGGGGAGCCTACAGACACGTCTTCGCTGTCCATCGGTGCTTAATTCGGAGCAGGACTCTTAAATGACGACAATTCTACCACAGTCAGTGAGAGTCCAGGCCGAATGTGCGCGGCTCCACTGAAAACGGATTTTTGGTATAGAGAGGTCAGTAGTGATCAGTACAAAGGGCGCCGTGAGCTCAGCATCCTTTCGGGCTGTTAATGGTCCTTGTGGTCGCTGAAGCACCAGTTGTACGTCGGATCGATGATAATGATAATTCAGTGGCTTTGATTGCCTCTCCGACGATTGCTCGGTCCTCACATTCCGTTGTCTCTCTAGGTCGACCGGTTCCTTATAGACACTGTATTCGACCATGGTTCAGTCATTCTTGCCAACATGGTCGAATAGTCGCATCATTCCTATTCAATAGTACATTGAAGGCCTGTAGGAGGAAAAGGACCAATCAACTGATGCAACAGATGAAGTGGTAATTGGCTCTGAGCACTATGGGACTTAACTGCTGTGGTCATCAGTCCCCTAGAAGTTAGAACTACTTAAACCTAACTAACCTAAGGACGTCACACACATCCATGCCCGAGGCAGGATTCGAACCTGCGACCGTAGCAGTCGCACGGTTCCGGACTGCGCGCCTAGAACCGCGAGACCACCGCGGCCGGCCCAGATGAAGTGGGAATCCATATGGAAGATGTTCGGGACGCAGTATTAGACATAGAATTTAACAGAACTTGGCGGGACTTGTGATCGAATAAGGCAAAAGGTATAGACAAAATTCCATCGAGGTTTCTAAAATCATAGAGAAAAGTAGCAAGCAAACGACTATCCAAGTTGGGTTATAGAATTTGTGAGTATGGAGATATATCATAGGACGTTCGAAGAAATGTCACCCACACAATCCAAAACATAGCAAGGCAGATAAGTTTGAGAACTAGCGCTCATTCAACTTTACAACACCAAGCACACATGTTTCTGGCAAGAATAATGTGTAGAGGAATGGAATATTGAAAATCTATTAGACGAGGATCAGCCTGGCTTTAGGAAAAGTAAAGGCACCGTTGAGATCTGACGTTACGCTTAAAAATGGAAGAAATGCTTAACAAAAGTCGAGATACGTTCATAAGATTGTCGATCTAGAAAAAGCGTTCGACAGTGTAAAAAGGTGCAAGATTTTCGAAATCCTTAGGAAAACATGCCTAAGCTATAGAAAAAGACAGGTAATACACAACATCTACAAGAACCAAGAGGGAACAATAAGAATGGAAGACCACGAACGAAGTGTTTGGATTAAAGAGGCTGTAAGACAGGGATGCAGTCTTTCTTCCGTACTGTTCAATCTGTACATCGCAGAAGTAATGACGAAAATGAAAGAAAGGTTCAGGAGTCGGATTAAAATTCAGGGTGAAATGACGTCAAAGGAAACATTCGCTGATGACATTGCTATTTTTCGTGAAAGTGAGGAAGGATTTCAGAGCCTGTTGAATGGAATGAACCGTCTAAAGAAACCAGACTATAGACTGAGAGTAAACCGAAAAATGGCAAAAGTAAAGAGGAGTAGCAGAAATGAGATTAGCGATCAACGTAACACCAAATTTGGGGACTACGAAGTAGATTAATGAAGGAAGTCTGCTACACTGGAAGCAAATTTACATATGACAGCTAGAGTAATAGTTAGAATTACATAAACAAGCTACCACAGGCAAAGAGGACATTCCTGTCCAAAATAAGTCTATTAGTACGAAACATCGGCATTAAGAAGAGAAAGAAATTTCTGAGAACGTACGTTTGTGGCATAGTATTGTGTGGAAGTGAATGACGAGCTTTCGGAAAGTTGGAAAAGAAGCGAATCGAGGCATTTTGGATGTAGCGTTGTGGAAGGATGCTAAAAATTAAGATGGACTGATAAAACAAGAAATGAGGAGGTATCTGCAATGTTTGGAAAACAATGACAAGGCGGTAGGCAGTATGACACAACATATTGAGTTCAGGCATCAAAGAGTAACTTGAATTGTACTTGAGAGAGGTGTACGGGGAAAAACTGTTTGGGAAGACAGAGTTTGAAATATAATCATAAAATTATTAAGGACGTTGGGAGCAATTCTACTATGCGATGAAGAGATTGACACAGGAGAAGAACTTGTGGTGGGTCACATCAAACCCGTCAGAAAAATTAATCTTCAATGAGTGACTCGAGCTGGATATGGCATTCATAAAGTAACTTTTGGATGCTCTTCTCCGCTGAACCGCGGCCATTATCAGCACGATTTCTCCTGAGTGAGTAATTTTTTGTCCGGTGTGCTTATTATTACACATTCAGAAATTCTTCTCATCAGTAGAAAGAGTTGTGAAGTAAATATGACTTCGGTTTGTGTTTCAGGCTAATTGTATCACCTATTACACTCTTTACACTACTGGTTAAGTTACATACTAAGGCTGAATAACAAATAGCGTAAGTCATTCTTTCTTCTTGTTTTATATTTATGAATCCGCTATTCTCATATTGTGACATTATTGACCACAAACCTCATAAGAGAATAAATGTTCTCTGAGGATGCTGCTTATATGGACGCAACATACAGCTACGGAAAAAAATCGCGGCACCAAGAAGATGCTGTGGAACATAAAAGGGAATTGGTGAGCGTTTTTCTTCATCCGAAACATAACGTCTATTCAATATTCACGCCAGTAGGTTAAGAGTAGCGCTAGTTGCGCCACTACGAGGATGCAAATCAGGTTTGCGTTTGTTACTTAAGAGATTGGACGTAGTGAATCGATGTTAGTCAAGAAAGCCTTTAAGACGACGAAGATGCGATTATCAGCATCTCACCGAGCCTGAACGAGAGCTCGTGTATGAGGGCTACGAGAAACTGGATTTTCCTTTCTTGATACTGCTGAAAGACATATCAGGAATGTAGTCACTGTACATAACAGCTAGCTGCGGTAGTCACGGTAAGGTGTGGTCGCGAGAAGACCGGGCTTCAGACGGCCATGTGGCACTACCGAGAGGGAAGACCGTATGGCTGGGGAGCATCGCATTGCGTCTGCAGCACCAATTGAAGTAGCAGTGGTCACCACAGTGACACAACGAACGGTTACAAATCGGTTACTTCAAGGACAGTTCAGAGTCACACGCCCTTTAGTGTGCATGCCACTGACCCCAAACCACCGCCATTTGCGACTTCAGTTGTGTCATTGACAGCTCATTGGAGAGGGGGCTGGAGGTCTGTTCCGTTTTCTGATGAAAGCCGGTTCTTCCTCGGTGCCATTCATGGCTATGTGTTGGTTAGGAGCGCAGATGAGCGCTTGCAACCAGTCTGTGTGAGGGCTGGGCACACTGGACCAACACCTTGAGTTATGGTCTGGGGTAAGATTTCGTATGACAGTAGGAGCACGCTTGCGGTTATTCCACGCACTCTGCTTGCAAATTTGTACGTAATTCTGCTGATTCGCCCTGTTGTGCCGCCATTCAGAATAAACGTTCCAGGGAGTGTTTCTAAACAGGATAACGCTCGCCCACATACCGCTGCTGTAATCCAACATTCTCTACAGAGTGTGGGGTCTTGGCCTGCTCGATCAACAGATCTCTCTCCAATCGACCACACACGGGACGTCATCGGACGACAACTCCAGCGTCATCCACAAACAGCATTAATCGCCGCTGTATTGACCGACGAAGTGCAACAGATGTGGAACTCCATTCCACAGACTGGCGTCTCTGTTGGTCGCTCTGACACACTCGTCCACTGGTTGGGGTGCTCAAAGGCGTGTGCCCGCTGGGTTCGTCGCCGCCTAACAGAAGACCATAAAGAGCAACGAAGACCATCTGTGCGGAGGTACTTGCACAATACGAGGTTGATCGTGACAATTTTTTGTCGAACATCATCGCATGCGATGAAACATGGTTTCATCACTTCGAACCGGAAACAAAACGGCAGTGCATGGAGTCACACCACCTCTCCTCTGAAGAAAAGTTCAAAGCTGAACCATCAGCCGGTAAAGTCAGAGCGATGGTCTCCTGGGACTCTGAAGGGGTTATTCTGTTTGATTTCATCTTTCGTGGTGTGACGATTAACTCTGTAGGGTGTTCTCCTGCCCTTGGGAAATTGAGGATACCACTTCAGCATGTTCGTCACCAAAATAATGCAAACGAACATCTATTTCTCCATGGAAACGCAAGACGTCGCAGAAGCCTGTGCACCTGAGAGGAGCTCACAAAACCTCATTGTCATTTCTCATCCACCCTACAGCCCGATATCGCACCTTCCTTCTTCCATCTGTTTCGTTCATACTCGGTGGGTTCCAGTACGTGGATAATAGGAAGGTTGAAATCTAGTGGGGATGATTTGAATGATGTGTCTGTGTGAAGCAATGATAGTCTATTCCTTCTCCAGAACCGATCATCAAGAGCTCTTATTTGTAAGAGCCAAAACCAGAGATATTAGTGACGTTGGACTCGACGTTTTAAGTCATCCGAAAGCTGTTATCTTGGGTTCATCTCGGAACTCCGGACGGGCCGGTCCATTTCAGAAAAGCTACTGTTCACAAACTGTTGCTTCACAGATGCTGCTTCATGACAGCGTGCCTTATTAAGCTGTTAGTTTATAATCGTTTAAAAACCATTCCTCCACTGTATGCAGTACACTATGCTGTAAAATGTGTTCATATTCTTCCGCATTTAGCGTTGTCTCAAGTGGAATAAGGGCACCACATCCTAGGCACGAAAAACACCCCATACTGGAACACCATCTCCTCCATACTTCACTGTTGGTACTACACATGATGGCAGGTAATGTTCTCCGGGCACTCGCCAAACCCAAACCCTTCCACTGGATTGGCACAGGGTATAGCGTTCTTCATCACTCGTTTCCGGTCATCCACTGTCGAGTGCCGTCGCTCTTAAAACCACCAGCGTCGCTTAGCACAACTACAAAAATATGTGTCTCTGAGGAGCTGTTGGATCGGTATATCGCATTCTTATTAACTCCGTTTGCACAGTCATTTTCCCAGTTGCTAGAATGCTGGATCATTTTGGTACTCACGAATGATTCCTTCTGCTGATTTCATGTTATTTCTTACAACACAGCCCCCTCATCCGCAATGCTTGACGGCTCTTGCCTCTTAGTGCATGATATGTGCCTGGTCTTCGTTCAGCTGTGATTGCTCCCTCGCGTTTCCACTTCACAATCACACCACCAACAGGCGACTTGGGCTGCTTTGGAAGAACTGAAATGACCCTGAGGGATTTGCCACTAAGGAGACAACCAATGACTAGTCGACGTGAGCGATGGCGCCTTTCTCGCAATGCATCGATATAACTATTCTTATGATCTTCGATTAACATGTTGCCATTGGAGCGCAGCGCCCTCTGCTGTGGCGGCTCCGGGCGTGGTGTCCTGTCTGTTGAGCAGTTTGAGCCGAGGAACGAAGCTGTAACGAACTTTCCTTGGGCTCTCTTCACTGGGGTGTTAGCGGGTGACAAATATTGGGGTCATGATACCCGGTGCAAGTTATTGAATATCGACGTGGTTTGTGCTTTGATTTATGAGAAGGGCGCCGAGCTGTCAGGGCAGTGTTCACTGTCATTTTGGTCTGTCTTCCTTCTGCTTGTTGGGTCGGACGCACGTGTCTCCATAGTTTTCGAAGGGTAATGTGATTCCAACATCTGCTAGACATTTTAGACTCATTCATTGGCTGATATCGTCTTATAATTTCTGTGTTAACCTTATGCATACGTGGCGCTTGTGAACCTTTGCGGGCTGGAGTGGCCGAGCAGTTCTAGGCGCTACGGTCTGGAACCGCGCGACCGCTACGGTCAGAGGTTCGAATCTTGCCTCGGACATGGATGTGTGTGATGCCCTTAGGTTAGTTAGCTTTAAGTAGTTCTAAGTTCTAGGGGACTGATGACCCTTCGATTCCCGGCGGGGTCAGGGATTTTCTCTGCCTCGTGATGACTGGGTGTTGTGTGATCTCCTTAGGTTAGTTAGGTTTAAGTCGTTCTAAGTTCTAGGGGACTGATGACCATAGATGTTAAGTCCCATAGTGCTCAGAGCCATTTGAACCATTTGAACTGATGACCTCAGAAGTTAAGTCCCATAGCGCTCAGAGCCATTTTGTGAACCTTTAGCCAGTGTAAAGCACCGTGTTCCAGTAGAAAGCTTATTTCGAAGGTTAGCAATGTGCATTAGTGTATGCGTTACCCGTTCCTGCCTACCTCCCATCAATTCTTCTGATTTTGAAAGTAAATTATTGGTCATGCGATTTTCAGTTGGAGGCGCAGTAAAATGTTTAGTATTACCAGTTACCACGGATATTTAATAGTTTATGTCAGAATGTGTGGTAATTTTGCAATTTTATTGACCTGTTTATAATTTGATTTTGTTGTTCTGGTTTCCTTGAAGCTAGTGCTAAAGGCCTGTACTGTGTAAGAAATTATATAGGGCGTCTTTTCTATTTAAGTGGCTCAGATAAATTTTAGTCTTCTTCAGGACGCATCTGTTTTCTCCGAACTGCTGTGGACTAATATGTATAGGGATGAGCTTTGAATGTCATGTGAGTGCCCTTGTGGCTGATTTGATGGTTTACTAAAACAGAAAATTTTCTGATATTACTATTTTATTGATGTAATTATTTTTTAAAAGTATTTGTAGAGGGTTTCTTAAATATTTTGGTTAACTTATTAAAAAAGCAGATAAGTTGTAATGGTCTTTTGTAAGAACTCAAATTAATTAATTCTATCCTAAGAAATATTTATTTGATGCACGACTGTCTGTGCGAATCCTAATTAATATTACCTGTGCTGCAGAAAACTTTTGTACTGCACTGCTGATACATGTTACCCACGAAGGGGCCCCATTTATGCTCCGTCAGCTTGCTTAGCCTCTTGTTTATGTCATTTGGAGTGCATTCACTTGACAGCTCTCGCCACCGTTGTCTGTCTTTGAATTGTTTCCTTCAACCGCAGACACACTACTTAATGTTCCTGTTCAAGTTAAGGTTATACTTGGCATAATTCTGAATTTGTATCTGTTAGCTTGTTGCCTTCACCTTAGCAAATTTTGGCGTGTGTTTGGATCCGTAACTATACCTTAATCTGTTATAACCTAATTAGGTTTGTGTTATTGGACATGTGTTAAATCTTCAGTTGATGTGTTCCTGTGTTTAAAATTATCTTGCCTAGATTTTAGAGTTAAATTGATTTTCATTGTTTTAAATATGGTGTCAGGTGCTTGCTAATCTATAAAATGCATGTTTGACCATCAGCTGCTTTTGGTTTAAACCCAAATATCAACTGGTTTCAGTTATGGACCATCTTCACGGATAAGGATTAAAATGCTTTAATCCACCATATGAAAATTGTCATTACTTAAATAATGTGTAGAGCATGTCATGAATATCAGTATACGACACAGGGCTTTTAGAAGCAATCATACTAAATGTACACAGAGCAGTACTGACGAGAGGATCATGACTTCTAATCTGTCAGGTTTAAATCATGTATTATTCTCACCATTTGGTAATTAAGGCCCTTCTGACCTATTCTGGTACTGCTGTTTAGATTTACGTCTGCCTTTATTACTGCTTTACCCTCATTACATCCTGTGACGTGTATAGGACATGTCTTGTCTTAAAGAATATGAAGTCATCTTGGGTTAAAGTTCATCTTAAATCTTCTGTAAATTATTGAAATTGGCTTTGAGTTTTAAGCGAGTCTCATTGCTTGGCCTTTTGATTAATTTAAAAAATAAAAATAAAAGTTTAGTTGGCTGATATGTGATTGGAACTGCGTAAAATAAAATTGTGTTGTACCTGTCAATGAAGTGTGTAAAATACCCATCGGTCCAGCCCTTCCCGGCTGATTTAAGAGATCGTAATTAACTCCATTTCACCACGTTCGAGTTCAGTGAGCTCTCCTGACCCTTTATTCTGTGCCATTGCTTCTGCACTGATAGCCGGCCGGTGTGCCCGAGCGGTTCTAGGCGCTTCAGTCCGGAACCGCGCTGCTGCTGCGGTCGCAGGTTCGAATCCTGCCTCGGGCATGGATGTGTGTGATGTCCTTAGGTTAGTTAGGTTTAAGTAGTTCTAAGTTCTAGGGAACTGATGACCTCAGATGTAATCCCATAGTGCTCAGAGCCATCTCCACTGATAACAAAATACACTGAGGTGGCAAAAGCTATGGGATGGCAATAAGCACATATAAAAATGGCACAGTATCGCGTACACAAGGTATAAAAGGGCTGAACGTTGGTGGAGCGCTCTTGTACTCAGGTGAGTCATGTCAAAACGTATCCGACTTGATTATGGCCGCACAACTGGAATTAAGACTTCGAACGCGGAATGGTAACGACTAGACGCATGAGGCATTCCGTGTCGGAAATCGTTACGGAATTCGATATTCAGAGATCCACAGCGTCCGAAAATACCAAATTTCTGGCAATAGCTCTCACCACGGTCAACGCAGTGGCCCACGGCCTTCACTTAACGACCGAGAGAAGAGCTTTTGTATGGAGCTGTCAGCGCTAACAGACAAGCAACACTACGTGAAATAACCGCACAAATCAATGTGGGACTTGCAACGAACCTATCCGTTACGACAGTTCTGCGAAATTTGGCGTTAATGGGCTATGGCAGCAGACGACCGGCGCGAGTGCCTTTGCTAACAGCACGACATCGTCTGCAGCGCTTCTCCTGGGCTCGTGTCCATATCGGTTGGATCCCAGACGACTAGAAAACCGTGGCCTGGTCAGATGAGTCCCGATTTCAGTTGGTGAGAGCTGATGGTCGGGGTCGAGTGCGACGCAGGCCCCACGAAGCTATGGACTCAAGTTGCCTACAAGCCACTGCACAAGCTGGTAGTCGCTCCATAATGGTATGGGCCGTGTTTACATGGAATGGACTGAGTCCTCTAGTCCAAATGAACCGATAATTGACTATAAACGCTTACGTTCGGATACTTCGAGATCATTTTCAGACATTCATAGACTTCATGTTCCCAAACAACTGTTTTACGTCACCAGGCTACAACTGTTCGCGACTGGTCTGATGAACATTCAGTACAATGATCTGGCCACCCAGATTGCCCGACATGAATACCATCGAATAATTGTTGTTGTTGTTGTGGTCTTCAATCCTGAGACTGGTTTGATGCAGCTCTCCATGCACCGAATAATTATGGAACGTAACTCAGAGATCAGTTCGTGCACAACACCCTGCACCGACAACAGTTTTGCAATAATTGACGTTCATAGGGGCAGCACGGCTGAAAATTTCTGCAGGGGACTTCCAGTGACCTTTCCAGTCCATGCCACGTCGAGTTGCTGCACTGCGCCGGGAAGGAAGAGGTCCGACACGATATTACGAGGTGTCCCATGAGTTTTGTCACCTCGGTGTCTCTTCTTACAGTGGTGGTTACACCTCTTGTGACATCTAGTGGACTATTGGGCATTACATAAGGGTGTCTGGACACTCTTCATTGGATTATGTAAGTTCACAGAAAAATTCTCTCCTCGGCTTTATTTTACATTGTTCGTTACGTCAGTGCTATTTAGATACCACATTTGGCCTACTTTTGCAATATTAATAATGAAAAAAAAAACTGAGTTGCTTAAAAATTGTAACTTTTGGTTTGTGAAGCGTCTGGGTAAATGAATGTGGAATTGGCTTGTAAGTAACATAACGGCTTGCATGTAGGTGACGTACCCTCCAGCCGGGGCGCATCTTGAGCATGCGCAGATTGCAGCGTAGCGCGATGCTGGAGGCGTTGGGGGCGGGCAGGACTTCGCAGTCTGCACCGCTGGTGTCGGCCAGGCGGAGGCCGCCCCACGCCGCCTCCGGGGGCTGCACGGCCGCCTCCAGCCGCACGCCGGCCACGTGTGCCGTGTCGTAGCCCGGCGTGTTCTCCACCGTCGCCAACAGCTCTACCGGGAGCGCCTCGCCCTGGCCCACTACGGACCTGCGGAAGGAGCGGCGTGCAGCGGTGTTACCTCACGTGCAGTATTTTACTTTGTCTTTCATCCGTCCTAGATTTCCAAACAAGACAGAAAGTAAAAGATAACAATAGATACAAATGATAATAAATTTATAGTTGTAATGAAACGCAACTAGCATCACTGACTAGCACAGATTACACTGCAAAGGTAAAGCACAACCGAGAATAAACTGTCAATCTAGATGTCAAAAGTATTTCACGAAAATATTATGTAAAAACAAAACTTATTTGATTATAACGATCTAGCTACAAATAGTCGACTTCTTCTCACTGATGCAATATGTGGCATCTATTTATGCATACTGACATTTATGTTCAATGTTTATAAAAGTAAGTAGACTCACCAGATATAACATCTACAGGTTTACTCTAGAATGGCGCTACAATCGAAGCAAACTTGTAGTAAAGAAGAAGCGTTTCTAATTAAACCATTTGCAGCTAACCTGGGATTACTCATTACGTGACATATTCTATGCTGCGGGCCTGGCAGAAAAGAAGATTTTGCCAAATACGTTAATCTTAGAAAAGGCATGTGAAAGCGTCTGTAGAAGTAAGGTTTGGAAACCACTAGAAAAGAAGGGTGTGGAAAAAGAGACAATAAGTAGAGTTGAGGATATGTACTTTAGAAGTTTGAATTGTGTGAAAGTGGGAAATGAAAATATGGATTCCTTCTGGCAAACATGTGGTATGAAACAGGGAAGTGTATTTTCAACTCTCCTCTTCATTGTGGTCTTGGATAAGATAATGACTAAGGTGGCAGGAAAAATTGGAGAAGAGAAGATGATCTCGGGAAACAGGGAGGTGGAATTCAGGAACAGCTGGACGTTTGGGAAGAAACTGTGAGATAGTATAGAGTGAAAATTACTGTAAAAAAATGTGAGATCCTGGTTACAACCAAAAAGAAAGATAGACCAACTAGCGGAATACGGAATACGGAGGTGAACAACTGAAGAAGGTGGAAGTGTCAAGTACTTAGTAATTGTGATAGAGGTAAATGGAAGAAATAAGAAGGATATATATATATATATATATATATATATATATATATATATATATATATATATATATATTGAAGTTACTGCATCACAATACTGATCTAAGAACCTGAAATATGGGTAATGAACGAAAGAGATGAAAGCTGGTAACAGGCGTGTGAAATGAAGTTCCTCGGAAGTAGAATAAGAGTAACAAGGAGAGATAGGATGAAGAATGTGAAAGGTAAGGGAAACAGTGAAAGAAGAACACTTACAGAGCAGAATAGAAACATCGAGGCTAAGATGGTATGGGCACTTAAAGAGAATGGGATACAAGAGGATTACCAAGAAGATACACGAAATGGAGACGTGAAGGAAACGCCCAAGAGAGAGACCAATGAGTAGATGGCTGAAAGGTGTGGAAGAGTGTGTTGAAAAAAGAGACAAGGACTGGATGAGAGTGAACACAGAAAGATGGTGGACTAGGTGGCGAGGCTTATGTTGCGAGCAGACTTAGCCTGGCGCTGGAAACTGTTCAGGATGATGACGATAATGTTAATGTTAGAATCGGGAACATTCCAATGTGTTGTCTGAATGTGAACTTCAATCAGCTTGTATTTAATGGGGTTCTAAAGGTGTTGCTCCACCATGAGGCCATCAAAAAGAAAAAAAAATTGTTATTGAAGGTACAGTCTTCCAAGTTATGTTCCTCTTCAATTTTTTCTTGCATAATCGATGTTTCAATCTCCCTGCTAGGATCTTCTATAGGATTTTCCGGTTCAAAGAACATTCTCAAACGCTAGTGTCACATTCACTTGTAAAATGGAGTTGTTTTGCGCTGGTTCCGGACAAGTGAATTTATTGCGTGAAATTTTTCCGGCTACTTTTAGTATCCCATCGTCACTGGAGAGGCGGCACCAAAATAGACAGAGAAAAATAAGGGGAATATTTACCAAAATATCATTGGATGCAGTAAAACTGCTAGAGTCGTGTCCAGAGCATGGGTTTTGCAAGGGATTGAGCGATTGGGAGGCGGAGGAGGAGGTGTTTAACGTCCCGTCGACAACGAGATCATTGGAGACGGAACACAAGCTCCGATTAGGAAAGGATGGAAAAGGAAATAGATAGAGCCTTTTCAAAGGACCCATCCCAGCATTTGCTTTAAGCGATTTAGAGAAATCACGGAAAACCTAAATCAGGATGACCGGGGGCGTATTTCAACCGCCGTCCTCCCTAATGTGCGTCCATTATGCTAACCATTGTGTTGTCCCGTTCGGTGAGCGACTGGGGTCCGTGCTAAAGCGAATTCATCTTGTTGATCGAAGTGACAGGGAGACTTGCTTGTCCGGACGAAATGCCATTGGTTGTGTATGTATAGCATAGAAGGATGATTAAGTGACTGCACTTCTCATAAAATTAATTTCTAAGTACACAAATGACTTCCCTAGCAGAGGTGCTTCCACTCCCGCAGCAAGTTCCTACTACAGTGACAGTGACTATTTGTCATCGTTCTGTCTGCTTAATGGGATCCTCGTACAGTTCTAAGACCAGCAGAGCTCTGCACCTAACTAACTTCATCCCAGAGACTCCAGCGTGCAACCCTGGCTGTGTCTTTTTGTAACTACTTCTTACTGACTCCAACGTCTAATTCCATAACTGACTGCTTACTGATTGCCTCTCCACACTCGGTCCTACAGCTTCTTCTCACTTTTCCCTTAGACTGCCTGTCCTGGACATGACGTAATGTTGAGCGGCTTCTCAGTCGCCTTATTGGCTACTCTGATGTGTTGTTCTTCAGATGTTCCTTAGAGGGCCAGTGGAGGCGTTGGGAGTCTTTCCCTGTATGTTCTCTCACTACGAATATGTTGTAGGCTCTTCAATGGCTTCTCTTAACGTACCCTCCCTCTCCCTCTCTCTCTCTCTTTCTCTCTCTCTCTCTCTATATCTCTCTCTCTGTATCTCTCTCTCTGGCAGCTCCCCGCCTTCCCCCCCCCCCCCCCCCCCCCGCCACCTACCTCAATTCTTATCCCTTTTTGTTAAGGACCTTGCTTCTTTAATTTTGTCACATTACTTATTTTGGTGTCGTCTAAGGCCTTTTCCTCATTAATTCTACCACATTACTTATTTCAGTAGCCCCCTTGTTCGTTCATGCCTCTGATCTGACCGTGTTAATTTCTATGCCTGCTTCTGTCAAGTTCATATCCAATCTACTCTTCTATCCCAAATTTATTTTATAATCTGATGTTACATGACACAAACTTTACAATACAGTATAAGATTTCTTGTACTGTCTGTTTCTTTCCACACTTTCCATTTAACGAGTCAAATGTCTAAATATGATTCAAGTGTTGATTTTTGTTTTCTTTTTTGAAAGTACGTCTACTGATGATAAAAAAATTCGATAATTTTTTTTATTGGGCAGCCACCTCAGTTTTGATGAGACTCAGGGATATTAGCAGTACTACAAAAGAATAATAGTTTTAAAAGAATAAGAAGAAAGAAAATGATATCTCTCAGGGGGCGTTGCCCCATTTAGAAATGAAACCTTGGTTTAAACGACGTTTGGTGAGATTCCTCTTTATGCCTGACGCATTTCATTTTCAAGGAGATGTAGATGATTGATTTGTTACAGTTACAGGAGAAAAACATGTGTGATCACCACAGTACGACACTCCTCGCTTTCGAATACAGACTGCCTCAGTATTTCATAATGATCTACCTAACGGACGCAGAACTTGCGCTCGACGATACGATCTGGTTGATTGATTTGAAGAGAAATAACCCCTGTATTATTATCGTATTTCATCAAGTTATTCATTTTCATCAATACACATCCATAGAAACATAGACACGCCCCACCTTGTAAAAGCGCAGTTCAGTGATCTGATGTTCCCCGGTTGAACATCTGGTTGTGTAGTAGAAGCACGGTGAAAGTCCGAAAAGAGCTGCCCGTACTATGATAAAAGCTGGAAAACTTCGATAATCCGCTAATGCAATCATAGTTCGAGAGAGCACTGAATAACGGCCTGCGGTGTCCGTTCGAGAACACCGTGTAGGAGGTTTTTTTAAGGTGTCTCGAAACTAAATTCCTCCATCCCTGTACAAATATTTCATATGGTACTTGTTGTTGACACTACTGACTCGTTCAGAACAAACTGTACCATTTATTCTGTGAACAACAGGCGTAAAACTGAATTACACATCAATAACACTTCCTTCATCAGAGTGTCCTCTGTTAACGACGTTTAATTTTCAATAGGCTACCAGCAGAACTGAAAATCTACCTGATAAACTCCAAATCTTCAGACGTAAGCAGTGGTAGTGACACATTCCTTCTATTCTGTGAAGGAACTCTTCGCAGTAGTTAGGAACTTTCCTCTGTAACCTTTTTGTTTGCTCACAACAAGTTAAATATGAACATGGGAATTACAGCCTTTCAGTGTCATTCACACCAACAAAAACCGTTTCTATCCCTTTACCTTTGCTGATTCCACATTTACTTCTGCACATTACAAATTTTATAATTCCCTGCAAGTCGGCTTCAAATTCATAGAGCACATTCGGAAACTATCAATCAGAAAAATCCCATCGCGGTCCAACCTGGTCACTCCTACGCATCTGCCAGCACACATCTCCTTCTCCTCTCCTCCATCCACTGCACAAGCTTTCTCAAGATAGCGTCTGGTTTCTGATCAAAAAATGCGTACAGAAATTTATCATTCTTATCGGTTGTAGTTCAAGCTTTCTTCTTCTCTCCACAAATCTACTCACAGCTGCCTCCTTCTCAGTGTCCCATTCCACATCTCTAACTTCCACTCGACAACTAAAAACCTTTGCAATGTTACTAAAAAACGCCCAGCAGGCTCTTGTTGGGTGTACTTGTATTATAAGGACGGTAAAAAGGTTTCTGATCGAAGGCCGTACAGTCCAGAATCGGTATTCCATATGGGATAATCGCCGTGAGCATTGATGCAATCATCCTACCGACGCACCAGCTTCAAAACATCCGTTTGATAAAACACTGTGTCCTGCTGTGTGAAGAAATATCCGTAACCAGCTGCTGCACATTCTCGTCCGACAGGTATCGTCGATCCTTTAAGGCCTTTTTTAAGGGAACGAAGACGTGATAACAGCATGAGGAGGGATTAGGGCTATAGGGTAGGTGCTTGAGTGTTTCCCAATTGAGTTGGTGTAAGTTCTGCATTACGACATTGGGGAGATGGGGAGGTGCGTTACCATGAAGAATGAGAAGAGACAGAAGCAGTGGGGATGAATGAATGAATGAGGTAGCGGAGGATAGAGAGAGCAAGAGGAAGAAGTGACAGTGAGAGGAGACAGAAGTAGTAGGACAGAATGAAGAACACGGTGGCTGTGAGACAGGACACGGTGACAGCTAGAGCGAGACACAAAGAGATAATCACAATGCGTTGGGCTGAATGAATGAGTGAGAATGGGGAAGTGGGAGTGGATGGGTACGAGCGACTTAGAGTGATGGACCAGTGGGTGTGAGCGAGTTAGAATTAGGAAAAATGGAAATGAGCGTTTGGCGTCATTGGCCGGGAGGTCCCTTACGGGGCAGGTCCAGCCGCCTTGGTGCAGGTCTTATTACATTCGACCCCACATTGAGCGACCTGCGCGCCGGATGGGATGAAATGATGATGAAGACAACACAACAACCAGTCCCTGAGCGGAGAAAATCCCCGACCTAGTCGGGAATCGAACCCGGGTCCGTGAGGACAGCAGCCCGTCACGCTTACCATTCAGCTATCTGGGTGGACCAGAATTAGGAGAGCTTGTGTGAGCGAGAGGTGAGTTGCTTGTTAAGAAGAGCGCGAGTAAGTTCGCATGCCGTAATTTTTGCGAGAATTCTTAAATGTGGTGAGGAAGGTAGAAGGAGGCAGCTGATATACCACTTATCACTCACACTTTTAAACAGGACCATTCTCACCCTTTCTGTGCTCCATAAGGAGCATTTTCCCGCTGGTTCATAATTCTATGATTTTTTTCTAGAATGACTTATTACTGTTTTCTCCATTTGTTTCTTATCAAATATTCCGTCTTAGTTAGCCTTCCCATTCTATTCATCAGTTCTTCGAAGCTTTCGTTATTACCAGTGACAAGCACTATGTTTCATGCGTAGTTGTCTGTTGCTTTTTACCTTTGATTCCTGTTTTAAATTGTGTAAATTCGTTGGTTGCTTCTTTGACATACATGTTAAACGACACTGATAAAAGGTTCAACTCTGTATTTCACGTTTCTTAACAAGAAATTAGCTTTCAACACCTTGTCGCACGATCCAACCAACGGTGTCTTCCAACAGATATGATGGCTGGCCCATTCATATTCTCCATTCTTCAGTGGTTGTCTATGGATGTTTGTCCTTCGGCAGCCAACAAAAGATTAACAGCACGTTGGTCCCGTTTAGAGGCATTTGATAATAACGTCGCCATAGTTCAAGTCTCCGCATATACCGCACCCACGTAGCGCTACTTTGCATATACTGCGGTGACGCCCTCAAACGCAAACTTTTTGATACGCCCCTTATATTTCTCTTTCCAGTGATTAATAAGTGGGCACTCATCCCTTCGCTTACACTTACCAGGAGCAGCAACTATTCATTCATCTGCAGTGCACAGCCAACCCCTCGTGAACATCACCATATTCATCAACAGTTTTTACATATTTTTAACTCTTTCTTTTTAACATCATTCAATTTCCCAAACCAGTCCGGTATGTTTTAAGAACTGTGTAGACCAAATAGTGTCTTTGTGGCAGCTGACTTCCGGCCCCACAGTGGGAACCGAAAGGGAAACTGCTCTTGAAGCAGAATCCAAGCTTAGCCGAGCGGTCTAAGGCGCTGTAGTCATGGACTGTGCGGCTGGTCCCGGCGGAGGTTCGAGTCCTCCTTCGGGCATGGGTGTGTGTGTTTGTCCTTAGGATAATTTAGGTTAAATAGTGTGTAAGCTTAGGGACTGATGACCTTAGCAGTTAAGTCCCATAAAATTTCACACACATTTTGTTTTTTGCAGATCCAAGCATCTTCATCAAGATGACCCAAAGACTAAGGGGTATATAATGTTCGAACACGGTTCTGACTTCCTTACGTTAAAATTGCTAATACGCAAACTGCGTTCGAATAACTGAAGAAAAGATGGGTTTTAAGCAACCCAGAATTGACCGGACCAGAAATTAAATTGCTCGTGCTTTGGCTTTTGCGTTATATAGATGATATTTCGCACTTGTTAACAAATGAAATCTTTCAGACCTTATAAATGCTGACTATACGCATGGACATCGCCAAACGGACTATAGAGAAATAAAATTGACGACGTATCACGGAAAAAACGTCCGGACATCAAGAACGTTACAAGGTGCAGACTGCAATTGAGACCATCAGTTACTTGTATCCAGGGTTCAGATGAAGTTGGATAACCTAAAAACATCATGCAAGCCGCTAAGTACGAGACTGAAAACAAAGGGTGAACCAAAAGTCCCTTAATGTTTGAAAATTTAATTACTTCACGGAATAATGCAGGTTAAGATGTAAAAACTGACACACATGCTTTAAATGACAAGGGATTTTATTGAAACCAAAAGAAAAGTGCACAAAATGACAAACAGCTGGCGCTTCATATGATACAAAGCAATAATTAGTATAACAATTAATTCGTAGGAAAGACGATGATATTTATAACAAATGCTCAACATGTCGGCCCGTCAGTCATCAACAATACCTTTAGTCAAGGGACAATGTTGTGAACAACACAGTAGAGCATATCAGTAGGTATGGTGAGAAAATGCCGCCGGGTGCTGTCTTTTAGCATCATTTATTAGGTCGGGCGGTCGCGGTAGACTTGCGACTTCAGGTAACCCCGCAATCAATAATCGCACGGTTTGAGGTCTAGAGACATGCGAGGCCAAGCATAACAGAAGTGGTGGCTCAGCACGCGATCGCCACCAAACGATGTAGACAAGAGATATTTCACATGGTTAGCAATATAGGGTGGAGCGCCATCTGCATAAAAGTCGTACCTTCCAGGTGTATATCAGCCAGGCCGGGGATGACGCGATTCCGTAACATGTTGGCGTACCTCGCACAAGTCACGCTGACGTTTGGAAAAGCGGCACGCCACATTTTCTCGAAGAAAAAGGGACCAATCACGACTGATGTAACAGATCCACACCACACCGTGACTTTCCCATTATACAGTGGGGTTCCCACGACAATACTAGGATTTTCGGTAGTCAAAATTCTGCAGTTGTGGGAGTTGACAGATCCTCAGAATGTAAAATGGATTTCATTGGTCCAGCACCACCTGTTGGCCGGTTTTTGCCCTCGGTTTTAGTTTCAGTAAAACCCCATGACAATGCAGGCACGTGTGTCAGTTTTTACCGCTCTACCTGCATTATTCCGTGAATTAATGAGTTTTCAAATTATAATGGATTACAGGGTCACCCTGTATTTTAGAAAATTACGCTGTAGAGAAAACGGACAGGTTCAAATTACATGGTTATGTCGACAGCGATGTAAACGAGTTATGGGAAAACATTAAAACAACAAGTAAAATATCGGCTGACATAATCATTCGTGCAGACGAAAAGCGAATCGGAACACCATGGCTGTCAGAAAAGCCACTGATACTGGTGGGAAAGAAGATGCAAGAGGGGTTCGCAGTGCGATCACAAGGCACAATGACGAATTCCAAAACCAAGCTAGAAAAGACAAATAGAAATATCCCCCCCCCCCCAAAAAAATGTGCAGTAACAGAAAAACAATAAAAATGGGTAAGAAAGGACATGGTCAAACAGATCAAATGCCTAAGCAAAACATTCCAGCTTGCTATGCGCTTGGTAGAAGGGAATAACAGTGAGATGCCAGTTAAAAGGAATGATGTTCTTAGAAGATGCGTAGAGCTTGCGGAAAACTTATACAAAATAATAAATGTATGAAAGACAATCACGAGACAATGTGGTATAGCAGGAAACCCAAGTATAAAAGAGGAGGTTAGACGTGCCCTAAAAGAAATTGTAGGAAGAAGAACTCTAGGGTTTGATGGCCTCCAAACAAAGATTATAAAAAATGCAGAAAATTAAGCAACTGAAAAATTGTACCAAAAATTGGTCTACCTGTATGTGGCATAAAGACTGGAAAAAAAATTTACGTACCAACCCTGAAGAAAGGGAAGCCAGAAAAGTGCGAAAATTACAGAACAATATCTTTTATATCAACTGATAATAAGATTTTCTTGAAAATCATCTAGAACCGACTGAAACCATATTTGGACCCAGAGTTGCCAGGGGAACAAGCAGGGTTCAGAGATGGTAGAATGACAAGTGACCCAGTGAAGAATGTGTGATGAATCATGGAAAAAGCTAGATAACATAAAAGACCTCAGCAAAGCATTTTACTGTGTAAGTTATGCTAAACTCAGGCAAGTACTGGGCTTTTCGAGATATCAGATCACCTTACACAACTGTTCATAAACCTATAAAATAACCAAGAAGCAACAGCAAAAAAGCAGGAATATACAGAAGATTTCGAGATAGGAAAAGAAGCCAGACAGGGACGCAATATATCTCCGTTTCCTTCCAGTTTGTGTGGTGAATGCCTAATGAGAACTGCAGATCTAACAGATATAGAAACTGGAATAAAGATTAGAGTGAGTTTAATCAATAATCTTTGACAGATGACACAACACTTATAGCATGCAGTGAAAATGACATTAAGGGTGTTTTCCGGTCTCGGAGCCTTATTTTATGCTCATATTCACCTTTTTTCTGCAAAGGAATATTTTTTCGTCCAAACCATTATCAACAAACGCAAGTACATATCTTAAATACTATGTAAACAATTTTTGGCCTATAAATTGATGAACCTTGGCAACAAAAAGCGCCGGCCAAAATACCTGTGCGCGGATTGCGTAGCTAAACGGTTCGCACGACTGAGGGCGAACTATAGGTCTGCAAACAGAATTAAACATACGTGGATTATCAGAATTAAATTCTCTATGGCGTGAACTTCGAAAATCAAATTTCTGAAGTGCATTTCAAAACGGCGGCCACTTGAAAAAGTGGGTACTGAAAATCGATCTACACTCCTGGAAATTGAAATAAGAACACCGTTAATTCATTGTCCCAGGAAGGGGAAACTTTATTGACACATTCCTGGGGTCAGATACATCACATGATCACACTGACAGAACCACAGGCACATAGACACAGACAACAGAGCATGCACAATGTCGGCGCTAGTACAGTGTATATCCACCTTTCGCAGCAATGCAGGCTGCTATTCTCCCATGGAGACGATCGTAGAGATGCTGGATGTAGTCCTGTGGAATGGCTTGCCATGCCATTTCCACCTGGCGCCTCAGTTGGACCAGCGTTCGTGCTGGACGTGCAGACCGCGTGAGACGATGCTTCATCCAGTCCCAAACATGCTCAATGGGGGACAGATCCGGAGATCTTGCTGGCCAGGGTAGTTGACTTACACCTTCTAGGGCACGTTGGGTGGCACGGGATACATGCGGACGTGCATTGTCCTGTTGGAACAGCAAGTTCCCTTGCCGGTCTAGGAATGGTAGAACGATTGGTTCGATGACGGTTTGGATGTACCGTGCACTATTCAGTGTCCCCTCGACGATCACCAGTGGTGTACGGCCAGTGTAGGAGATCGCTCCCCACACCATGATGCCGGGTGTTGGCCCTGTGTGCCTCGGTCGTATGCAGTCCTGATTGTGGCGCTCACCTGCACGGCGCCAAACACACATACGACCATTATTGGCACCAAGGCAGAAGCGACTCTCATCGCTGAAGACGACACGTCTCCATTCGTCCCTCCATTCACGCCTGTCGCGACACCACTGGAGGCGGGCTGCACGATGTTGGGGCGTGAGCGGAAGACGGCCTAACGGTGTGCGGGACCGTAGCCCAGCTTCATGGAGACGGTTGCGAATGGTCCTCGCCGATACCCCAGGAGTAACAGTGTCCCTAATTTGCTGGGAAGTGGCGGTGCGGTCCCCTACGGCACTGCGTAGGATCCTACGGTCTTGGCGTGCATCCGTGCGTCGCTGCGGTCCGGTCCCAGGTCGACGGGCACGTGCACCTTTCGCCGACCACTGGCGACAACATCGATGTACTGTGGAGACCTCACGCCCCACGTGTTGAGCAATTCGGCGGTACGTCCACCCAGCCTCCCGCATGCCCACTATACGCCCTCGCTCAAAGTCCGTCAACTGCACATACGGTTCACGTCCACGCTGTCGCGGCATGCTACCAGTGTTAAAGACTGCGATGGAGCTCCGTATGCCACGGCAAACTGGCTGACACTGACGGCGGCGATGCACAAATGCTGCGCAGCTAGCGCCATTCGACGGCCAACACCGCGGTTCCTGGTGTGTCCGCTGTGCCGTGCGTGTGATCATTGCTTGTACAGCCCTCTCGCAGTGTCCGGAGCAAGTATGGTGGGTCTGACACACCGGTGTCAATGTGTTCTTTTTTCCATTTCCAGGAGTGTATTTTGTTGCCTTTAAGAAAATAACAAACATTATGAAAGTATCAATTGATTTTTGAGGTTCACGCCAAAATTACAAGTCATCCAATTTTACCGAGTCATTTTTTTTAATCATGCAAACCAGTTAAACAAACGCTGTCTCGAGTAATGCGGACTTAAAGGTTTGAGTTCGAGTTTTAGGTATATAACTTCAAAATCTTTCAACTTACCATTACTTTGTTATTTCTGGGTCATACAGTAAATCTTCCTCTTGAATTCGAAGACCCCATTTTCTAAAGCGCGAGTGTCTCTAGGCCTTATTCTAACGTTGACGCCGCTCTGGAAGGAGCACCGGTCCGAACGCTTGAGGCGTTTCTCTTCCCTTTCCACGACGAATGAGCAAACCGTAGCTCTGATAACGATCTCCTTGACTCCCATGTTATGCAGGACACCCTTCAATCCGTCATTAAAGATGACGCACGCCCGATTTTTAGAAATTTGGGCGACTTTTGCACCAGAAAACATGTTTTGGAGCGTAAGTTCAAACAAATGAATTCAGTGCTTCATTGTTATTCTCCGTACAGGCTCCTAGGCATCTCTCGATCAAATTAATGTCTGTCAGATGTTTGTATACATCAGCGATAGCTTAAATAACTTAACTCCTTAATGGTGGCTTATACTCGAAAGTATCCAGTGTCCCATTCATTTCAGTTTGCTGCGAATTGTCATTCGTTGAACACCTGTTATAATGTGTTGCCATGACCGCTTCTTTCATGCCACTTTTTTGGAAAGCATATATTTGAGACATTTTGTGGGCAAGTACACCTATATTGATATGTTGTTCAACCTACAACGCTACAATAACTTCTTGCCGCGCGGGATTAGCCGAGCGGTTTAAGGCGCTGCAGTCATGGACTGTGCGGCTGGTCCCGGCGGTGGTTCGAGTCCTCCCTCGGGCATGGGTGTGTGTGTTTGTCCTTAGGATAATTTATGTTAAGTAGTGTGTAAGTTTAGGGACTGATGACCTTAGCAGTTAAGTACCGTAAGATTTCACACATTTTTTTTTTACAATAACTTCACAGAGAAGGAGATATCGATCCGACTCGCATTCAGCCTTAGCATCGAGAGGGCATGTGCATGCTTCCATTGAAATATGATTTTCAGATATAAAGAATAATTTTCCGACAACATCCCTTCGATCACATGTACTTAAGATTGTAAAGAGTCAAAATAAAATAAACAATTTTTTGAAACCTCTTGACCGGAAAACCCCCTTAAGTATGTTGGAAAAACATGAAAATAGTGTGAAAAATTTAACCTAGGACTAAATTAGAGGACATAAAAATTCCGACAAAATGAATGAAGATGGAGAAATCGTTGATGAAGTTGAAAAATATAGATGTACATATATAAAATTTACGATAGCAAAAAGCAACTGCTGCACTGAGGAAATGAGAAGGCTACAACGTGGAAAGGGTGCAACGATTAAATTACGCAAGTAGCTAATGGAAAGGAAACTGCAACTTCTAACAACCCTACCACATCAAAGGTCAGCGTTTAATAACGATTGTGGTGTTGCTCACGCTGCTAAATACTGCATTTTCGGGCACAACTAAGTTATTATGTGGCAGGTGTCATTAGAGCACAGTTAATAAAGTCATTTCATGTAATAATAAAAAAACTAGGCACTCATCTTTTTGTGTTTCCCCCGCTGGCCTCGTCGTAAAATCATGGCTCAATCGTTGAAAATGTAGGTGGTTATGATTCCAAGCTCGGATGCAAAGAGGCCTAGGTTTTATTCTGCTATATTCAAAAGTTATGTAGATGCGCTTCACAAACCATCCTTGAAGGTTACACTTTTTCTGGACAGTGGTGATGGAAAAGAATAATCAGCACTCCGAAATTAAGTTACACTTCCTTTTAATTGCTTTTATTGCAATATCACGTAAACACAAAACATCACTTCACAATACGAAACATACTTGAAAACATCTCTCTCACAGTCACTGTTAAAGTTCACATTTTGTAAGCGGACTACGTTATGCGTCTTTCCAACATGACGTCCAATACTTGACTTTCTCAAGGTCCGACTCTCTAACAACTCAACAACTAACTCGCTTACGCTCCCAAAAATCAGAGTTACAAGTACGTCAAAGATCATAATGACAAAAGAAAGAATACACATAAGAATAATATCATTGCAATATAAACATATCGATGTATCAAAAGTGAAATCAAATCTGAACGTTGTTTCAGAAATATGTTAAGTAGTTAACAGAAATACAGTAGAATATTACTGGTATCGAGAAGTTCAGGTGAGGTACCATAATGGTTACGTAATTCAAGTACCATTACAAACTACTGACCAAAATACAGATCACAAACTGTCAGCTCCCGCATAGTTTTGTGCGGATATGACTCGCAGAGACTGAAAGAAGTAAATCAGAAAAAAATCGATTCTCTTTAGTGTGGATTTGGAAAAGGGTCCTGAGGATTACAAGGTGTGAAAAAAAGTAACAAATAAGTCCTGGCAAATTAAACGAAAAACATCACTGCGGACCAATGGAAATAAGGTACATTAGGCATAACATGAGGGCTAAAGATTCACTAGAAAAAACTGTAACGCTTGGAAAGGCAGAAGTCAAGGATTAGAGGAAAACCAAGTAGAAGGTGGGTAGATGACATCAAAGAAAGCACCGGAAAGATCCTGGGAGGATTGAAGGCTGAAGCAACGTCGAGAAGTGCGCGGTAGTCGAAGACGACTTGTTGCATCGTAAAAACGGATGTACAGTAGTATGTGATACAGGGAGTGACTCACGGCTGCCAGGAGGCGTCCACGGAGAGGCGCAGATCGGACTCGCAGCGTGCCTCGTTCCGGCAGCCCGTGTTGAACGGGATGAGCACCGAGCCGCCCACGCTACGCTGCGGGTCCGCCACCGGGCAGTCGCCGCAGAACGCGCCGTCTGCAACAGCGAGAGGCCTCCTTCAGCCCTCATACCTCGGACGTCATTCTGCAGTCCAAAAGTACCGATGTAGTCAGGCAGCAGCAGCCGGCAGAAGCAACAAAGGGGAAGTAACCGATTTTGTGACATTTTACGAGTTCCTAACCAGGAGCGAACTGTATAATTTCATCTGTGTGCTTCAGTTGTTTAGTTTCTCGAGTTTCTACGTGTTAATTGAACGTTCAATAGACACAGTTCTCGTGTTTTCGTTTGTGTCGGAAAATAAACCGATTTTGTGACGTATTACAAGTTTCTAATAACGAGCGATTTATTTAGGGTCTCCTGTGCGCTTTGGTGGTTTAGTTTTTCTGTCTCTGCATATTATGTTACTTTATTAGACTCACTTCTTGCGTTTTCGTCAGTGTATACAGTACAGTTTCATAGCACATGTCGATAGTTCTTTGTTTGTGTAGTGTAGTTTTCCACGTTCTTTAGTATAGATAGGGACTGTGTGACTGCTGTGTGCAGATGCTCTCGGCTCCAGGCTGCGATGGCTTCGGTTACACTGCTTGAGGCTGCAGTGGATAGGTATCACGGTTATAACCCAGCCGTGTGGATCCAACGGACGTCCAGCACTACCCACGACTCCGCCGATCGGCCTGCACCGGTGGCCACGTGCAGTAGCTCCTTACTCAACAAGCATATACAACCACTCGCTCAAAGAAATATGCGTACCCAACGACTGGAAAGTTACACAGGTCACACCAACATTCAAGAAAGGCAACAGGAGTAATCTACTAAATTACAGGCCCTTATCATTAACGGCGATATGCAGCAGGATTTTGCAACATATGTTGTGTTCGAACATTACGAATTACCTTGAAGAGAACGGTCTATGGACACACAGTAAACACGGACCTAGAAAACATAGTTCTTGTGAAACATAACTAGCTCTTTTTTCGCACGAATTGTCCAGTGTTATTGACAAGCAATTTCAAATTTATTCAGTATTTCTAGATTTCCACAAGGCTTTCAACAGTGTACTTCGCTACTTCGCAAGCGGCTTGTAATTAAATTTCATGCTTACGGAATATCGTCTTTTAGTCGAGTGGATACATGATTTTTTGTCAGAGAGATCACAGTTGGTAGTAACTGACGGAAAGTCATCGACTAAAACATAAGAAATTTCTGGAGTCGCCCAAGGTACTGTTACAGGCTCTCTGCTGTTCTTTAACTGTACAAACGATTTAGGACCAATCCGAGCAGCCGTCATAGGTTGTCTATAGATGACACTGTCGTTTACCATGCAGTAAAGTCATAAGAAGATCAAAAAAATTCCAAACGATTTAGAAAAGATATCTATATGGTGCGAAAATTGGAAATTGTCCCTAAATAACGGTAATTGTGATGCCATCCACATGAGTGTTGAAAGAAATCGGTTAAATTTCAGGTACACGATAAATCAATCAAATCCTAAGACCGTAAATTTATCTTCATGCCTAGGAATTACAATTACTAACACTTTAAATTTGAAAGAAACATAGAAAATGCTGTGGGGAAGGCGAACCAGAGACTGTGTTTTATTGACAGAACATTATAAGATGCTACAGATCTGCTAACGATAGTGCCTACACTACGCTTATCTGTCCTCTTTTGGAGTACCGCTGCGCGGTGTGGTATTCTTACCAGGCACGATTAACGAAGTACACCGAGAAAGTCCAAAGTAGAGCAGCATGTTTTGTACTATCGAGAAATAGGAGAGAGAGTATCATGGACATGGTACGGATTTGGGGTGGACATGATTAAAACAAAGACGTTTCTCGTTGCGCCGCGATTTTCTCACGAAATTTCAGTCATCAACTTCCTCGTCGGAATGCGAAAATATTTTGTTAACGCCGACCTACAGAGGGAGAAAAGATCGTCATAATAAAATAACGGAAATCGGAGCTCGCACCGAAAGATATAAGTGTTCGTTTCTTCAGCATGCTGCTCGAGAGTGGAGTAATAGATGTTTATTGTGAAGGTGGTTCGATGAGTCACCTGCCAGAACTGGATTTGCAGAGTATCCATGTAGATGTAGATGTAGATGTAGATATAAACCAGTCAGTGTGGCGAGCTACAACCGTTCATAATAGTCTCCACAGAAATACACTCCTGGTACTAATAAAAGTAACACGAACAAGGAATCACACACATTTGGTTTGCAGATGTATGCAAGTGTTATATCCTTTGCAGATAGACCGTGTAAAACATTTGAAGTGAGCATGTGCATCGGGCAAAAATTATGCCCCGATCAAAATAACAAAATGGCTGAGGATCGAGCGTGGGAGGGGGAGAATGTTGGCGGTCCACGTTTGTCTGCGTACACAATATCGCTGCGGCAGCAATAGCTGCGTTCTCCATCTGCATCTACATCTATACTTGACATAGAGAACTTACCACTGCACCAGTTATTAGGGCTCCTTCTTTCCGTTCCATTCACAGATGGAGCGTGGGAAGAACGATTGTTTAAATATCGCTGTGCGTGCTGTAATTAATCCAATCTTGTTCTCACGGTCCCTATGGGAGCAACACGTAGATGTTTATAGTATATTCCTAGCCATCGTGTAAAGCCGGTACTTGAACATTTGTAAGGAGGATTTCTCATGGTACTCTGCATCTATCTTCAAGTGTCTGCCAGTTCAGTTTTTCAGCATCTCTGTGACATTTTCCCACTCACCGAAACAGACCTGTGACCATTAGTGTTGTCCTTCTCTCTAGCGTTCAGCATCCCGTATTAGTTTTGTTTAGTACGTGCCCCATGCAAGTCAGCAATTTTCTGTCGGTATGCATGAGTGATCTGTAAGCAATTTTCTTTATTAACTGATCGCATTTCCCTAGTATTCTACCAATGAAGCGCAGTCTTCCATCCGCTTTACCTTCGCTGAACCTATGTGACCATTCCATTTCGTATCCCTACACAGCTAGCATGCACGATTCTAATTGTGAATAAGAAATAGTTACTGAACATAAAATTTTTCTTTTACGACATTTTAGAAACCAAACAAAGTTCTTTGCTAGAATGAAGCATGAAGCACATATCTCGTCAAATGAACCCGCCGAGACTGGTCAAACACAACTAATATATCACGTAACGGCGGGATAGAATGTTAAACAAATAATCAAACTGAACGGAACATAATCTTAATAAAGTCGTACCACCTGGCCAGATTGGTACAGAGGTAGCACCACACTCATAAAAAAGTGTACACATCTAAATAGAATACATAAAAACGTTTTTCTAGTTTTGTGAAGTGTTCAGTTTTACATTTTTGATCACTTACAGCGAATTGCCAATATTTACACCACTCTAAAATCTTACCAGGATCTGATTGATATACCTGTGCAATTTGTACACAACTGCAACATATGTAAGAAACTGAGGTTACTATTAATATTATCTGCAAGGTCATTAATATATAACATGTACAACCAAGGTCCCAACACACTTTCCTGAGCATACCCGAAGTTAATTCTGCATCTGTCGATAATTCTCCATACAATTCATCAAGCTGCGTCCCCTCAAAACATCCTGAATCCAGTCTCAAATTTCGCTCGTTACGCCATATGATACTACTTTTGATAATAAGAATAGATGTAATTCTGAGTCAACTGCTTACCCGGAAATCGAGAAATATGCATCTACCTAACCGTCTCGATGTATCGGTTTCAGGTATCATGTGAGAAAAACGCGAGTTCTGTACCACATAATCAGTTAAATATATCTCATTAGGTTTCAGCTCAGAATCTGTTCTAACACAGCAAACGAATATCAAGGATACTGGGAGGTAGGTCATTTCTGCTGTCCTTATTGCAGACGGATGTGATCTGTGCTTTCTTCCAACTAATGGGTACGGTTCTTTGTTCGAGGGATCTAAAGTAGATTATAGTTACAAGAGGGAGTAACTTAGCCGCAAATTCGGTGTAAAATCTGATAGGGATTCCATCGGGCCCTGTAGCTCTGTGCGATGTCAGTGATTTCAGCTGTTTCCCCAACACCGACGACACTAACAAATACTCACTCAACTTTGCAGTGGTGCAATAATTAAACTGGGGCACTACCCGTGCATTTTCATTTGTAAAGGAACATTTGAGAATACAGTTCAGCGTTTCTGCTTTTGCTTTGCTATTCTCTGTTTCAGTCTCTGTCCAGTTGATGAATATCTGGACACTAACTTTTGTACCACTAACACCCAATACATATTAATAGTCCTTTGAATAATTAAAATGAATGCTCAAAAACTAGCTGCAATAAGGTAATATATTTCTTTAAATATTTTACATGGCAGGCCAGTTTTGGCTTATTGCCATTGTCAAGTGACCTGCGAAAGTAACGTTGGTGAGATTATGTAAATCGTATGTTTTGTGTTTACGATTGCATTCGTACTTAAGTCCAGCTGGAAGTGACGACTATATTGCATGTACAGTAAATTTTTTCTGCCATGTCTTGGTAAAAATATTCCTTTCTGTAGTTACAATCCGTAAAATTACGTTTTTGTCAGATACTTTGACAGTTCAAGTTTGACAGTTCTTTACTACGATGCTATATGTTAACAAAGTATACATAGCTCACCAGAGATGATGTTACATTACGTTGTTCTTAGTTTGTTCTAAATTTTATCTATGGTCTGTGGCAATTTTGCTTACCCTAAGACTATATCTTTTCGTATTCTGTCAATAAAGCTTTTGAGATAGTATTTATGATTAAAATCTGTATGTCCATTTAAAATTTCGTGTGGATATTTGCTTGTATGAATATAAATTTCCAGATCTCCGAGAATGTTCATAATAAGTACTTTCGGTATTTTATCTAATATTTCTAACGCTGTTTCGATTTTCTCGGCTTTCTGGTGCTGAGTTTCCATATGTAAATAGAAGCTTGACGGATTACTATCACCGTTTCTAGTGTGTTCTTTAAATCTGGTAGTAAAATTTCGTCCGGTTTAGCCAACATAGAAATTGTTGCAATCGACACGTGTATGTTGTTCTCTGTCTTGTTAAAGTTTCTCTGGTACGATTCTTGTCATCACGTATTGTGGTGGGTTTCAGTTTTCTGTGTTTGATGTGTAATTTTGTCAGTATGTCTAGATCAAAATGACAGTGTCTTCTCATTTCTTTTTGTGTAGCTGGTTGTTCTAGAGGTAAATCAATTGTTCTGTTACTTATGGAGTGGAAGAAGGCCTGCTTTTGTGTTTTAGGGTCGCAAGAGCTGGCGTTTACTATCTGTGATGGTAGGTTTTCTTCGTATGTCATTCGGGCGGCGGTTGTTGTCTTTGCTAATTTTCAGGTCAAGACAGTTTATTGAATTGTCTATTTCCAATTCCATAGTAAATTTGATATTGGGATGGAGTTTGTTCAATGCTTGATGGATATTATTGATGTCTGTATTGATTCCATCAGTCAGCATTAGCTTGTCATCTACGCATCTATAAAAGTAGATGATCTTATTAATTATTTGCTACTGTGAGCTGAAACTTTTTCTTCTAATGTGTTGAGAAATTATCTGCAGTTGTACCGGCCAAACAATTTACCATAGCTACTCTATCTGCTTGGGTGTAGATTTTTTCATTGAATTTGAAATAATTTTGTGATAAATTCGTTTTAAGTAGATCTATGGTTTCATAAATAGCTGCAATAGACGTCTGCAATAAAAGTTTTCTTGTGCTGTAATAGAATTTTTATTGTTTCCTGTACTGGTATGTTGGTATATATGTTTTTAATGTCAAAAGAGACAAATTTGCCATTAGGTGGAATCTGTATGTCTTTTATTGCTCTTTCTAAACTACGTGAATTTTTTGTGGTATATTTCTTGTTGTATGTATACAGCTCAGTTAGTAGTTTGTTCAATATTTTACTTACCAAATTTATAGAGCTACTGGTGTAATTCACAAACTACCGAATCGGAGTCGATATTTTATGTACCTTTGGTTGAGCATGTAACGTTGGTGTGCGTGAGTTCTTAATAATATATTATTTCTTTAAGTATTTCGTTAGTATTACATTGCAATTTAATCCTTTTCTTTAGTTGTGCTTTGTGTTTCTTTACTGTGTTATGTGACGGTTCTGTGATGTTAGTTTCGAGAAATGTCATAACTTTATTTACGTATGTAGTCATTTTGGTTGGTTATAACGGCATAATTTCCTATGTTCGATTTTACTGTAATTGCATCGTTTGCATGTAATTTTTGATTGATGACTTTAAGAGTGATGTGTTCTAACTTTTGTTTCTTATGTATTTTCGCTTTATGTAATTCATTTTCCACAATTTCTGCTACATGATGACATACATCTTACCAGAGAAACCTTAACAAAAAATGGAACAACCTACATACCGACAGTTTACCTAGGATGAATATCAAATAAGATAAATACACTGTTTAAATCGACATTCATACAACTGGCTTTCTGTACAAATAACACTCTTCTAAGGAAATTACGTTCAAGCACAACCAAATCTCATGATATGCCACTTCTGGAATATACAGCTCTCACAATTTCTTTATTGGCCAAACGAGACGAAATTTTAATGTCAGATTTAAAGAACACACTACAAACGGTGATAGTAATCCGCCAAGCTTCTACTTACATCTGAAAACTCAACACCACAAAACTGGGAAAATCGAAACTGCGTTAGAAATATTATGCAAAATACCGAAAGTATTGTTATGAACATTCTCGAAGAACTGGAAATTTATATTGATACAAGGGAATACCCACACGAAATTTTAAATGTACACACAGATTTTAAACATAAATACTATCTCGAAAACTTTATTGACATAACAGAATAAGAAAAGATATAATCTTACGGTAAACAAAATTGACAAAGACCATAGATAAAATTCAGGGCAAACTAAGAACAACATAATGTAACATCATCTCTGGTAAGCTGTATATACTTTGTTAACGTATAGGAAAGAACTGTCAAAACTGAACTGTCAAAATGTCTGACAAAAACGTATTTTTACGTTCTGTAGGCACAAAAAGTAATATTTTAACCAAGACATGGCAAAAAAAATTACTATAGATGCAGTATGGTCGTCACTTCCAGCTAGACGTAAGTACCAATGCAATTGTAAACACAACAGACACGATTTACGTAGAGATAATCTTACCAATGTTATTTTCACTGATCACTTGAGAATAGTAATAAGGTGAGACATGCCTGTCGTATAAACTATTTAAAGAAATATACAACGTTCTTGCACCTAGTTTTGGAGCACCATTTTCATTATGTCTTATACTGAAGTATACTATGCTACGGGTCCAATGGAACGAAAGAGTTTCTTTGGTTTTGTGAGAGATCCTTCATTAATATTCTACTATGGTAGTCGTTAAAGGTTTCACGCATTGCCCTCTTGACATCCAAATGCGTTTCATTCAGCAGTTCGCAATCTCTAGCCCTTTGCCTTGTTTTACATTTATTTTACAGTGGTCTTTGTTCCTTTAGAAGTTTTTTTACAGTGACTGCATACCATGCGCGGTGTGGGCCGCTATCCTGTCGGCCGCTTTTCCTACAGCCGCCACCGCGGTATGAGGGCGCTGCGACGAACGCTGACGTCGCTGCCAATGATAAGCAAGCATCCCCTCTCCGGAGCTGCAAGGGCGGGTCTACTTAAGTTCCTACAGAGTAGATTCTGGGTTTCCAGAAATGACATGATACGCGAGCAAAAAACATGTTCTAAAATTCTACAACAGATCGATGTCAGAGATATAGGCCTATAGTTTTGCGCATTTGCTCGACGACCCTCCTTGAAAACTAGAACTACCTGTGCTCTTTTCCAATCATTTGGAACCTTCTGTTCCTCTAGAGACTTGCGGTACACGGCTATTAGAAGGGGGGCAAGTTCTTTCGCGTAACAAATTGATTGCCGATATTCTAAAGCATCGCAACCCTAGCCTCAGTGAACTAAGTTATAAATGCACGCGGAGTTCTACACTTAGCGGAGCAAGATTTCTTCCTACCAGTTATCGCTTCACTTGAGACAACCAACCCATGCCCCAGCCACAGCCATGGCCCCAGCACTCGCAAATCAGCAGCGCGTAAACAAGGCCGGACACAACCACACACAGCGTTTGCCGCGCCGCTGCAACGCTAATTCCACTCACTCAGCACCGCGCAAAGCGAAGTCGTGTGTGAAATGCTATGTCTCCCGTTATCTGAAGACAAGCTGAGTGCAATTTTTGTCATCGAACGGGCCATACAAAACGGGTCTGCCTGCAAAAGGTTAGAAGGCCCTCCTCTGTTTCACACGGGAATAATGCGAAGTAATGAAAAGCAGGAACACATGAAAATAGATTTCATTTCATGTTCAAATTCTGCGCCTCGTCCTGCTCAAAACTCAGATAAGCGAAGATGTAGAAAACGCACACACGCGCGTTCAGAGGCAATACCATACACTTCAGGCAGGCTCTCCCAGTCTCGAAGTTCACGAAAGCGCTCCAGCTTGCATGTGGAAACAGAGAACAGTTTTTCACAACACGAAATGGACAATTGTATTCCGAGAAAACGCCGAAAATTGTGGATTACATTGCAAATTTGTAAGCAGTCAGTACCTTGTCAAACAGATATCAGAGCTTCTGTCACGTTGCTTAATCTAGATACACACGAGAACATCAGCCAACCACCTTCGCAAACATCGAATCTGCACCTCATCGCTTACAACAGCGCAACTGCGACAGCATTCCAGTGTTTGGAACGTGCCACTGAACTGAAAAACACAGAAACACGACTGAAGAAGTGTCTGTCAGTGTAGTTCGCTCACGCACGAGTTCAAATATTTTCAATAAGGATGCGTTTATTTCCTTCGAATTAGACATACAGTAAAATGTGCATGTCATCGCCAAAAAAATTTCATATGCCACAATCCAACAACCCTGTGACAAGTATTAACATTTGTTCGATGGTACTCTGGGATGTGCAAAAGATTTTCACGCTCACATTACGCTGAAAGCTAATGCGCACCCCAAATTTTGCCGCTCACTGCCTGTGCCGCATGCATTAACGACGACGTTATTACATAAATTCAGCGACTGGAATCTGTTGGTGTCTTAAAACCTATTTCTGTGGTCAACACCCTTAGTCGGCATTCGTAAACCAAATGGGAACATTCGTATTAGTACGGATTTCAAACGCACGGTAAATTGAGACAGTTATTGATTCCCACTCGCTCCAATGTATTGAGAAAATTTTAGATCGCTTAGCGAGAGTAAAGTTCTTCTCAAAAACTGATTTTGCAGACGCCTATCTTAATTTACCATTGGACGACGAGACAAAGAGAATTATTGTTCTGAACACTCATATTGGCTTGTTTCAATATCAGCACCTATCTTTCGAATGTGCTTTCGCGTCTGCGTCGATTAAAACAAGTAACGTGCCTTCTTGTTTTAATTACCTTGATAACATAATCGTCTCCAGACAAATATTGGAACAACACCTTCATAATCCGGACTGCCTTTTTCAAATTCTCTCTGAGGCGGGCCTTGAGTGTAATTTTCAGGAATATTTTTCCACACAACGACTGAATACTTACGTAGGACACATCGACGCCAGTGGCGCTCGTCCTTCGACAGAACATTTGCAAGGAATTCAGAAATAGTCATCTCGTAAGAATTTACGTGAACTGAAGGTGCCCTCGGAGCATTGACTTTTCACATGAAATATAGTCCTTACGTGGCGTAAATTGCCGCGCCTGTGAATCGCCTGAGACGCCAAAATATTCCGTTCCGTTGGACGAAAGACTGTGACCAAGCTTTTCAAAGACTGAAAAATGCACTGCTCCATCAACATTCTTTATGCACTACGATCCGCTCAGACGACTTGTTCTTGCTGTAAATGCCTCGTCCCATGACAATGGGGCGGTTTTATTCCTCAAAACTGGGAGCACAGGACGCCCCATCGCATTTGCTTCCAAAACTTCGAACACAGCTCAGATTAATTATGGTTAGCTGGAGATGGAAGCCCTGACTATAGTATATATGGTGTCACAAAATGTCGTCATTACTTGTATGGCAGAAAATTTTTCCTGTTCACGTACGATAAGCCATTGCCTGCATTGTTTCTTCAGTCGAAACAAGTTCCCGAGCGCACTGCGGAAAAGCTTCAGTGCTGGCCTCTATTAACGTCAAATTACCAGTATGAAATTGTGTACCGCCCGATGGCGCAACATGCAAATGCCGACATATTGTGTCGTTTACTTGTCGGCACACTTGCAGCATTTGACGCATCGGAAGCTTCTCGTTTACAGATTGATTCTTCTGGTTCCCAAGTGCTGGATTCTTTTCTAATTGATTCACTGTGGGTCGCACAAACCATGGAGCATGACCAGTCACCAAGATTACTAAAAAGTTGCTCTCGGAGAGATCGACCGTGCTCTCAAAAATATATTCCCGATCCCTTAGTGCAAAGGTAATTTGTGAAACGCAGCGGTTTCCCTCTTGTGAATTGTCTAATTCTGCTTCACACGCCTAACTAACAGACAGGAGTGTTAACGACGCCTCGTTGCAACAGCAAGTGTTAAGTCTTCTACTCAGAGGTCACTGGGTTCGCACCAATCGGCTGGCGCGTCATCATTATACATGGATTGGTTTAGTTAAGCAAATACGATTTGTGACGGCACATTGTCGCATTGCTTCCTTTTGGCAAACACATTGGTTGATTATGGTCAATGTTACAGCAAATACCCTTTTGTTATACCAATGCATTTCACCAATACCGCCAGCGCTATCAAGGCGCTTGCTTATGTATTTTCTCTCGAAGGCTTGCCACAAACGACTGTTCTTCACATTTGACTTCCTTTTTCTTGAAAGGAATTTTCACAAATTTGCAATCAAAATAGAATACAGCATGTCAGGACAGCACCTTACATCTACATCTACATACATACTCCGCAATCCACCATACGGTGCGTGTCGGAGGGTACCTCGTACCACAACTAGCGTCTTCTCTCCCTGTTCCACTCCCAAACAGAACGAGGGAGAAATGACTGCCTATATGCCTCTGTACGAGGCCTAATCTCTCTTATCTTTGTGGTCTTTCCGCGAAATGTAAGTTAGCGGCAGTAAAACTGAACTGCAGTCAGCCTCAAAAGCTGGTTCTCTAAATTTCCTCAGTAGCGATTCACGGAAAGAACGCCTCCGTTCCTCTAGACACTCCCACCCGAGTTCCTGAAGCATTTCCGTAACACTCGCGTGATGATCAAACCAACCCGTAACAAATCTAGCAACCCACCTCTAAATTGCTTCTATGTCCTCCCTCAATCCGACCTGATAGGGATCCCAAACGCTCGAGCAGTCTAACGGCAAGGTCGAACGTTTCGTTCGAACATTCACGACGCAGAAGTCAAAACTTTGAGCTCCACATTCGTGTGATGATGCCTTGCTCATATTTTTGATTTCATATCGTACTTTGCCTGCACCTGACATTTCGCCAGCAAGAGGACATCAGAGCTTGCTGCATTTGCTGCGTCCTTACCGCTCTGCTCCAACTTCAGAATTAAAAAAAAAGGTTCAGATGACTCTGAATTCTATGGGACTTAACATCTGAGGTCATCAGTCCCCTAGAATTTAGAACTACTTAAACCTAACTAACCTAAGGACATAACACACATCCATGCCCGAGGCAGGATTCGAACCTGCGACCGTAGTGGTCGCACGATTCCAGACTGAAGCGCCTAGAACCGCTCTGCCACCCCGGCCGGCTAACTTCAGAATTCCCCAAAAAGTTTCACTCGAACGGCAGAGTTCAATATCGAGTGTACAACAAGCCACAGTTGTGAGAACCTGGCATTCTCATATCAGCTGGCAGTGTGCAGCATACCACTTACGGCTGTGCAGGAACGTACCAGCGCCACCAAAATCATGTACGGATCAGTGAATTCAATAATCCTGCCGCAGATGAAACTGTTTCGGCTTTCTTCACATCACAGCGTCCGGCCGCCGTGACGCAGCCTCCTACGCAGCATACCGAACGGCGCGTCCACCTGCGGCCGTCTCGTCGACGGAGGTCGACGCTTGACCATCTGCGACGCCATTGCCATCAACACCGCAGATCGCCTCTCCCATGGTCATCGACGCTGTCTCCTCGGCTAGTCTTCGTGGACAGGAACCTCTGCAGTATCCTCAATTCTCTTACGTGTCCCCTCGGATGCGACCTGCGCGGTATGACGGCGCTGCCACAAATGCTTACGCCGCTGACAATGACATGCAAGCATCCCCTCTCCGGAGCTCCAGCGACGGTTCTACTTAAGTTCAAACATCGACTTCTTTTTTTTTTCTCACTTGTTTGATGCGACCCGCCACGATTCCTCTCCTGTGTCAGACTTCATCTCGGAGCAGCACTTGCAACCTAAGTCTTCAATTATTTCTGGATGTGTTCCAGTCTCTTTCTTCCTCTACACTTCATGCCCTCTACAGCTCCCTCTATTACCATGGAAGCCTTAAGAGATGTCCTGTCATCCTGTCCCTTCTCCTTGTCAGTGTTTTACACGAATTCCTTTCCTCTCCGATTCTGCGCAGAACCTACTCATTCCTTGCCTTGTCTGTCCACTTAATTTTCAACATTCGTCTGTAGCACCACATCTCAGATGCTTCGATTCTCTTCTGTTCCCGTTTTCCCACAGTCCATGTTTCGCTACCATACAATGCTGTGCCACAAACGTACATTCTCAGAAATTTCTTCCTCAAATTAAGGCCTATGTTAGATACTAGTAGATTTCTCTTGGTCAGGAATGGCCTTTTTGCCAGTGCTAGTCTGCATTTTATGTCCTCCTTGCTCCGTCCGTCACTGATTATTTTGCTGCCTGGGTAGTACAATTCCTTAACTTCATCTACTTCGTAGGCATCAATCCTGATATGTTTCGCTGTTCTCATTTCTGCTACTTCTCATTACTTTCGTCTTTCTTCGATTTACTCTCAATCCATATTCTGTACTCATTAGACTGTTCATTCTATTCAGAAGATCATGTAATTCTTCTTCACTTTCACTCAGGATAGCAATATCATGAGCGAATCTTATAGTAGACATCCTTTCACTTTGAATTTTAATTCCACTTCTGAATCTTTCTTTTATTTACATCATTGCTTCTTCGATGTAGAGATTCAACAGTAGGAACGAAAGACTACATCCCTGTCTTACACCCTTTGTTCTTGGTCGTCCACTCTTGTTATTCTCTCTTGCCTCTTGTACATATTGTATATAACACGTCTCTCCTTATAGCTTATCCCAATATTTCACAGGATTTTGAACATCTTACACTATTTTACATTGTCGAACGCTTTTTCCTGGTCGACAAATCCTATGAAAGTGCCTTGATTTTTCTTTAGTATTGCTTCTATTATCAACCGCAACGTCGGGATTGCCTCTCTGGTGCCTTGGCCTTTCCTAAAGCAAAATTGATCGTCATCTAACACATCCCCAATTTTCTTTTCCATTCTTCTGTATATTATTCCTGTCAGTAACTTGGATGCATGAGCTGTTAAGCTCATTGTGCGATAATTCTCTCACTTGTCGGCTCTTGCAGCCTTCGGAATTGTGTGGATGATATTTTTCCGAAAGTCAGATGGTATGTCGCCAGACTCATACATTCTACACATCAACATGAACTGTCATTTTGTTACCCTTCCCGCAACGATCTTAGAAATTCTAATGGAATGTTACCTATCCCTTCTGCCTTATTTGATGTTAATTCCTCCAAAGCTCTCTTAAATTCTGATTCTAATACTGGATCCCCTATCTCTTCTACATCGACTCCTGTTTCTTTTTCTACCACATCAGACAAATCTTCCCCCTCATAGAGGCCTTCAGTATAGTCTTTCCACATATCCGCTCTCTCCTCTGCATTTAACAGTGGAATTCCCGTTAATGTTACCACATTTGCTTTTAATTTCACCGAAGTTCGTTTTGACTTTCCTATGTATATGCTGAGTCTGTCCTCCCAACAATCATTTCTTTTTCGACTTCATCATATTTTTCATGCAGCCATTTCATCATAGCCTTCTTGAACTTCCTATTTATTTCATTTCTCAGCGACTTGTATTTCTATATTCCTGTGTTTCCCGGAACATTTTTGTACTTCCTTCTTTCACTGATCAACTGAAGTATTTCTTTTGTTACCCATTGTTTCTTCGCAGTTACCTTCTTTATACCTATATTTTCTTTCCAACTTCTGTGGTTGCCCTTTTTAGAGTTGTCCATTCCTCTTCAACTGTATTGCCTACTGAGCTATTCCTTATTGCTGTATCTACAGCCTTAGCGAACTTCAGGCGTGTCTCGTCATTATCAATACTTCCGTACCTCACTTCTTTGCATATTGTTTCTTCCTGACTAATCTCTTAAACTTCAACCTACTCTTCATCACTACTAAATTGTGGTCTGAGTCCGCATCTGTTCCTGGGTAAGCCTTACAATCCAGTATCTGATTTCGGAATCTCTGCCTGACAATTATGTAATATAACTGAAATCTTCCCGTATCTCCCGGCCTTTCCCAAGTATAACTTCTCCTCTTGTGATTCTTGAACAGAGTATTCGCTATTACGAGCTGAAATTTATTACAGAACTCAATTAATCATTCTCCTCTCTCATTCCTTGTCCCAAGCCCATATTTCCCTGTAACCTTTTCTTCTACTCCTTCCTCCAGAACTGCATTCCAGTTTCCTGTGACTATTAGATTTTCATCTTCTTTTATGTACTGTATTACCGTTTTAGTATCCTCATATGCTTTCTCTATCTCTTCATGTTCAGCTTGCGACGTCGGCACGTATAGCTGTACCATTGTCGTCGGTGGTGATTTGCTGTCGATTCTGATCGGAACAACCCTATCACTGAACTGTTTACAGTAACACACTCTCTGCCCTACCTTCCCATTCATAACCAATCCTACTCCCGTTATATCTCTTTCTGTTGCTGTTGACTCATCCGACCGGAAATCCTTGTCTTCTTTCCATCTGGCTTCACTGACCCCTACTATTTCTAGATTGAGTCTTTGCATTTCCATTTTCAGATTTTCTAGTTTACCTACCACGTTGAGACTTCTGACATTCCTTTGATTATTCAGTCTTTTTCTTATGGTCACCTCCTCTTCGCAGTCCGCCGCCTGAGATCCGAACGGGGAACTATTCCTGAATCTTTTGCCAATTGAAGAGATCATCATGACGCTTTTTTAATTACAGGCCACATTCTCTGTGAATACACGTTATGTGTCTTTAATGCAGTGGTTTTCATTGTCTTCTGCATCCTCGTGCCGTTGATCATTGCTGATTCTTTCGCCTTTAGGGGCAGTTTCCCAACCCAAGGGCAGGAGAGTGCCCTGAACCTCTGTCTGCTGCTCTGCCCTCTTTGACAAGGCCGTTGGCAGAATGATGGTGAATTCTTACGCTGGAAGTCTTCGACTGCCGATGTTAACTATCAATCAAAATCTAAGCGATGGCGGGTTTCGAACCCGGGACCAATGACGTTTTTGACTACTAATTTTGTGTGTTTGCAGTTCATAACATTTACAGATTTTCATAGCGATCAGGGTTCCTCATCTATAGAACCGTTATTGTATTGAAGAAGAACTGAATTGTAAACCTTTGTACGTGTATGTTTTTCAACATTCGTATCAACTGTTAGCAACTGGCGCTGCAACTGCAGCAAACAAATTTACTTGTTACTTTTTATTTGATATTAGACGTAGAATAAATTAATACCCGATTTCTCTGTCCACGAACTGCGTCTGTTCCGTACTCCTGTATCCACTAAGGAACCACAAAGTGTACACAGGAAGTTACAGCACCCTGGGGGGTCATTCTCACCATGAACTGTTTTAGTAGGTATATATCTATTAAGTCTGTGGTCAGCTATTCTTCTAAGCCTAAGCCACAGTCCTTTTACATGCTCCTCTCCAGAGCTAAGTGTTTGGAATTCCTCACTGAGATACGACACTGCTGCCTCTTTATCTAGGTCACTAAAAATAGAAAGTCTTCTACTTCTATTGGTTGATCTTTGTACTTTGCTAATCATTACTGCTACAGCTGCCTCATGGTCACTGATGAAAATTTCACAGTGGACATCGTCATAGAGGTCAAGTCTGTTGCTATTAGATCCAATATATTCCCAACATGAATGGGATTCTGAATAATCTGTTCTAAGTAGGTAGCATACAAAGCATTGAGTAATGTTTCGCAGGACATCTTGTCACGCACACTACTTACAAAACTGTAATTTTCCCGTTGCATTTTTGGATGGTTAAAGTCTCTTCCAACGATAACAATATGATTAGGGAACTCACATCTTGAGGTTTGGAGTCTGTTGGTCGATAGAAGGATCCGAATATAAATTTATGTCCACCTTTGATATTGAGTATTCCCCAGACAATCTCGCATACCGTTTCAATTTCAGTCCCATTGAAAGTAAGTTTCTTGTTTTCTGTGACTAATATGCCTCCTCCTTTTACCAATGACCTATACTATCGATATGCACTTAAGTTATCATCAAATATCTCACTACTATCAATTTCAGGCTTTAACCAGCTTTCCATGCCTTGTATAATGGATCACTTCAAACTCTGGCACTTCGTTTAGAATGCTTCGGCAGTTAATCACAATGATTTTCACACTCTCGCCTGTATTGCGTATTTTTTTTTTGTATCTTATACTGACATTTACGAGTTCCCTACAGCTATCCTTATCTACACTGGATGGAAAGTCGGCTAATCTAAAAAAAATCCTTTTGTGCACCCCCACAAACAGTCAATTACCTTGGTAGCAGCCTCTGATGTATAGTGCACACATGGGCCATTTAGGAAATTGTACAATTATCAACCCTACGGCATAAGTGCAGGAAGTCGCAGAACCTTCGAAGTCTTTGGTTCAGTGCTTCCACTTGTCTCAGAGTCAGGAGGCCCCGATTGTTTTGAGAAGAATGCTGCAAGTCGTGAGCTTCGTTATAACAATGTGTGCAAGCCTGATCTTCTCAGCCTTCTCTGCCAGTCGTTGAAATTATCCTTGTATGACTTCATTCCAGACGATAGGCATAGTTCTTTTTTTTCACAGCAGAATGGTAATTGAGGAATAACCAACTTTGACAACACTAAGTGGACTACATCCCTCCAGTGTGTGACAGTGGCGTAACCAATGTCAACACTCGGAAGAGCTGAAATACAAACAAGTACTATAGTGAGTTTACTGCCTCAGACTGTAGGAGAGACAGTGTCAAGAACACGTGATTCAGCATCTTCCCAACAGGGCAGAACGGACAAAACGATAATTTTGTCAAATGAGCTGGATGTAGTTACCACACCTAGAAACGATGCAAAAATGCTTTTCAAGCTGTAAACTTTGCATAAAAGGACACCCTGTAGCTCTGAAGCTAAACATTAGGCCAGCCAAGAACGATGACTGGTTCCAAAACAGGAGCACATTCTGACACCAGTACATGGGCATGGTATGTTCGGCTACCATAAAACCCTCGCCTCGCTCGTAATGAAATTGCGTGCTTATGGAATATCGTCTCAGCTATGTGACTGGATTTGCGATTTCCTGTCAGAGAGGTCACAGTTCGTAGTAATTGACGGAAAGTCATCGAGTAAAACAGAAGTGTTTTCAGGCTTTCCCCAAGGTAGTGTTATAGGCCCTTTGCTGTTCCTTATCTATATAAAGGATTTGGGAGACAATCTGAGCAGCCGTCTTCGGTTGTTTGCAGATGACGCTGTCGTTTATCGACTAATAAAGCCATCAGAAGATCAAAACAAACTGCAAAACGATTAAGAAAAAACATCTGAATGGTGCGAAAAGTGGCAGTTGACCATAAATAACAAAAAGCGTGAGGTCGTCCACATGAGTGCTAAAAGGAACTCGTTAAACTTCGGTTACACGATAAACCAGTCTAATCTAAAAGCCGTAAATTCAACTAAATACCTAGGTATTACAATTACGAACAACTTAAATTGGAAAGAACACATAGAAAATGTTGTGGGGAAGGCTAACCAAAGGCTGCGTTTTATTGGCAGGATCCTTACCAGATAAGACTGACGGAGTACATCGAAAAAGTTCAAAGAAAGGCAGCACGTTTTTGTATTATCGCGAAATATGGCAGAGAGTGTCACAGAAATGACACAAGATTTGGGCTGGAAACCATTAAAAGAAAGGCGTTTATCGTTGCGATGGAATCTTCTCACGAAATTCCAATCACCAACTTTCTCCTCCGAATGCGAAAATATTTTTTTACCACCGACCCACATGGGGAGAAACGATCACTACGATAAAATAAGGGAAATCAGAGCTTGTACGGAAAGATATGGGTGTTCATTCTTTCGGCGCTTTATACGAGATTGGAATACTAGAGACTTGTGAAGGTGGTTGGATGAACCCTCTGCCAGGCACTTAAATGTGATTTACAGAGTATCCGTGTAGATGTAGATGTACCTTCCGCTCACTCTCAGAGTCTGGTCACTCATCTCCATCGCTGATACGGATGGAAGGCCAGCTAGTTTTGGGGATTACCTGGTGAATACGACAGTGTGTTGCCAGCCGCTGCCAGCTTGGAGTCCACTGCTTGGAGTCCGCAGCCATCTTGCTGTGGACGAAACTTCAACTCGGTGCGCTGATGACAGCGCAGTTGAGCGCTCGACAAACCAAACAAACATCACCTCTGTGAGCTACATTCCTGACAATCACGAGGGGCAGGTCAACCCTCCGTGGATGAAGAACCGATCTGCCCATCTGCGAGTGGGTTACTTTGGGAGCAGTAAAAGTACTACCTTACTAGCTGCATGTTGGCATCGCCTCTTAGTCTATCCTCCATGTCGCAGTTGGGTCTTCTGCCCACACGACATCACCCAGCAACTGACAACAGGGGCATGCAGATTATTGTGGCCGCTCCTAAGCGCAGCTGCTCTCAACGAGAGCGCTGAGACTCGGACAGACGTCCACAGCAACGACAGGCTGCAGTGACGCTCCGGCCGCCACACCCTCCGGCGTCGGGGCCTCGCCATTGACCTGGGGCTGTGCCATCATATTCCTCGCCGGGCGCTGACACACTACCCTTTCCCTCTGTGCAACGTTCCCGGCTTCAGTTCCCGGCCGGGTCGGGGATTTTCTCCGCCCTGGGACTGGGTGTTTGTGTTGTCCTCATCATTTCATCATTCGGGAAAGTGGCGAGACTGGACAGTGAAAAGATTAGGAAATTGTGTGACCGTTGATAACCAAATAGTCGAGCGTCTCACAAGCCAAATACTGTCATCATCATCATAATAATCATCATCATCATCATCATCATATCATCACCTGTGCAAGGCGAGCACAGCATGTCCGCTGCTAGGTCGCTCTGGGAAGAACACAGAGTGATTGTAAAACTCTCGGAAATAAATGCTGTTAATTCAATGATGTCTTATTAGTGCTATGGAGCAACACAGAACCCCACTTCCACTGAGTGCACCTGGTGTCCGTATCGGCAGTTTTCATCAGAAGTACATTTGAACTACTGACGATTAATTGACCTTTAGCCTATTGCATTTGCCTCGTCTTGACTCACGACACAGCTGGTTTCCGAAACAGGTGACGTTAATCTCACTGCCAGTTTCGTTTTTAGTGAAAGACAGGACCTCAGACTTGTTGCTGAGAGGTTTCTGCCCCTGCCTCCTCTGTACGGGGTGCCAAGCTCTACTGCTGATTCGCCACTCTCACTCTAGTGGACTAATACCGATAGATCCCTTATGTCCTGTACTACAGACAGGATCACAGGAGAGGATAAAACTTGAGGTACCTTTGGTATGTCTGGTACCCGACTCTTAGGAAGCTCCCAATGGTTTAACAATAAAAAAATGTTCAAATGTGTGTGAAATCTTATGGGACTTAACTGCTAAGGTCATCAGTCCCTAAGCTTACACACTACTTATCCTAAATTATCCTAAGGACAAGCACACACACCCATGCCGGCCAGAGTGGCCGAGCGGCTCTAGGCGCTTCAGTCTGGAACCGCGCGACCGCTACGATCGCAGGTTCGAATCCTGCCTCGGGCATGGATGTGTGTGATGTCCTTAGGTTAGTTAGGTTTAAGTATTTCTAAGTTCTAGGGGACTGATGACCACAGATGTTAAGTCCCATAGTGCTCAGAGCCATTTTTGAACACACACCCATGCCCGAGGGAGAACTCGAACCTCCGTCGGAAGCAGCCGCACAGTCCATGACTGCAGCGCCTCAGACCGTTCGGCTAATCCCGAGCGGCCAATGCGATTTCCAGCTGCTTACGGACGTCAACTTACTCATCCCCTGTTTGAGACCAGTATTCGCAGTGGGGCTTCATTGCGGCTTTTTCAATGTTTTACAAAACAGTAAACAAATAACTTTAAAATCAGCCTGCGGATTCTCTTTTAATTGCTACATCTTTTGCGCTAAAAGTATTACTAATTCCCGTTAAGAACTAAAGGAATTATTGCACGAAACGAGAGTTCTGTTCAGGGAACAGAGAAACATGGGATAAAAGTTACTAATTACCTAGATCGTTTTGGAGGTTATAATCGCTTACAAACCCAAAAACAGCGTTACATTTTGGTACATGCAGATAATATCCGATCTGGATAAATTCAGGTGTAGTACATGGCTTTCTTAGCAGGATGGTAATAGTCTTACCACTTTTCTGGGCACTTTCGCAACTAATTTAGGAAATTCTGTCTTACCAAATAAATACACCGCCCAGAGAAACAACGAAAAAAACGAAAAGGAATCTAAGTTGTTGCTTTACCGACAGCAATCGTCGACTTCATCTGACACACGAGGTAGCAGAGTGATAGGACACGGTGAACAGAACAGAAGGCATGACCAAGCACATTCTCTCATTGGTTATTGCTGTTTTATGTACACTGTAAACAGATAGCTGTCAGAGAACGTTAAAATAAACAAGTCGGTTCCTATTTACGCTAACATGAATGTGTTGGCCTACTAATGGTACGAGAAACACCCTCAAAGCATCGCAGAACTACACTGCGCAACCCAATTAAAGGATCATTTTTTCGAAACCCCTTAAATGTCTCCCATTCCGACGAATAACTTTGATGTTTGACTCAAAGTTGGCTGCAACCTTCCCCTGTAATGATGTAAATGTGGGGCGCCCTGCGACGTCACCCTGAGTCTCGTCGACGCTTCGAACAGCGATGTGGCAACACACGCGGAAAAACGGCCACAGCTCAGAAGTTCGTGTGGCGTTGAACGTGGGTTGATAATGTCACGTTATCACCAAATTTCACCACAGCTCTTCCCAACGACACCGTAGAGGTGTCGTACGATGCGGTCGTCACAGCCCCTCTTAACTCTTTTGACCCTTTGCGATGAAGGTCAAAACCGCGACACCTAGCGTTGAAACCACGCGCTGTTGTCATGGTTGGCCGAGGAAAACATTTCAGACATACCGCCGCTCAACAGAAACGAAAAGGCCTCATGGAGAGGCATAAAGGGCGTCAATGACACCATCCCTTTCCTTGGGGCGTTGATTCCCACATACACTCCTGGAAATTGAAATAAGAACACCGTGAATTCATTGTCCCAGGAAGGGGAAACTTTATTGACACATTCCTGGGGTCAGATACATCACATGATCACACTGACAGAACCACAGGCACACAGACACAGGCAACAGAGCATGCACAATGTCGGCACTAGTACAGTGTATATCCACCTTTCGCAGCAATGCAGGCTGCTATTCTCCCATGGAGACGATCGTAGAGATGCTGGATGTAGTCCTGTGGAACGGCTTGCCATGCCATTTCCACCTGGCGCCTCAGTTGGACCAGCGTTCGTGCTGGACGTGCAGACCGCGTGAGACGACGCTTCATCCAGTCCCAAACATGCTCAATGGGGGACAGATCCGGAGATCTTGCTGGCCAGGGTAGTTGACTTACACCTTCTAGAGCACGTTGGGTGGCACGGGATACATGCGGACGTGCATTGTCCTGTTGGAACAGCAAGTTCCCTTGTCGGTCTAGGAATGGTAGAACGATGGGTTCGATGACGGTTTGGATGTACCGTGCACTATTCAGTGTCCCCTCGACGATCACCAGTGGTGCACGGCCAGTGTAGGAGATCGCTCCCCACACCATGATGCCGGGTGTTGGCTCTGTGTGCCTCGGTCGTATGCAGTCCTGATTGTGGCGCTCACCTGCACGGCGCCAAACACGCATACGACCATCATTGGCACCAAGGCAGAAGCGACTCTCATCGCTGAAGACGACACGTCTCCATTCGTCCCTCCATTCACGCCTGTCGCGACACCACTGGAGGCGGGCTGCACGATGTTGGGGCGTGAGCGGAAGACGGCCTAACGGTGTGCGGGACCGTAGCCCAGCTTCATGGAGACGGTTGCGAATGGTCCTCGCCGATACCCCAGGAGCAACAGTGTCCCTAATTTGCTGGGAAGTGGCGGTGCGGTCCCCTACGGCACTGCGTAGGATCCTACGGTCTTGGCGTGCATCCGTGCGTCGCTGCGGTCCGGTCCCAGGTCGACGGGCACGTGCACCTTCCGCCGACCACTGGCGACAACATCGATGTACTGTGGAGACCTCACGCCCCACGTGTTGAGCAATTCGGCGGTACGTCCACCCGGCCTCCCTCATGCCCACTATACGCCCTCGCTCAAAGTCCGTCAACTGCACATACGGTTCACGTCCACGCTGTCGCGGCATGCTACCAGTGTTAAAGACTGCGATGGAGCTCCGTATGCCGCGGCAAACTGGCTGACACTGACGGCGGCGGTGCACAAATGCTGCGCAGCTAGCGCCATTCGACGGCCAACACCGCGGTTCCTGGTGTGTCCGCTGTGCCGTGCGTGTGATCATTGCTTGTACAGCCCTCTCGCAGTGTCCGGAACAAGTATGGTGGGTCTGACACACCGGTGTCAATGTGTTCTTTTTTCCATTTCCAGAAGTGTATTTCGCAGTCGTGATGGACGGTTCGCAGTGTGATGGGCAATAGGAAGACTTTCTTTACAACCTTAGACACTGTTGACACCTGCGGACGTTTTAACCCTTCTCTCTGGACAGAAGCTGCATCCCCACTAAATTCCCGGCCGGGTTGGAGATTTTCCCTGTCCGAGGACTGCGTGTTTGTGCTGGCCTCATCATTCCATCATCATTCATTTAAATGACTACATTGCACTGTGCACAAATTGGGAATGTGTACGGCCGCTGATAACCGCGCAGTTGAGTGCCCCCCAAACCAAACATTATCATCGTCATCATCATCCCCACTGAACATGATCGCATCTCTTTGGAGCGCAGCGAGACCACAATTTTTACTCTCGTGTACAGGTTGGAACCACTACAAACTGTTCAAAACCGTTCGACGAAACTTGAACGTGATCTGAAGCAACAAAGCGTCCTTATGCTTTTTCACTGTTCCTGTTTCACACCCCCTTGTGGCGTGATCACAAAGGGGTGCGACATTGACACACACAGGAATACAACGGCGAAGGGTCCCTCTACGTTTCCCTAGTTTGCAAAACCTTAGGTGGCATCCGTTCGCATTTATCCAATATTTTAATAATGTGCCATTAAAGAGAAAACCTGCAATATACTCCTAGAGCCTGCAGGTAGGCAACTGACCTCATACAAATCAAGTGGCGGCGAACCTGCAGGCGCCTCAGGCTACTGGTAAAAATACATTTTTAAAAGTCGCAATAAATGCGGGTAGTTGCTATCGAGTGTTTTTTGGGACTGGGGGGTCTTAGAGGGATGTGAAACAGGAGCACTGAAAAGCATAAGGCTCCTTTGCTGCTTCGAATCACGTTCAAATATCGTCAAATGCTTTTAAATCGTCCATATTTGTTCCAACCTATCCACAAGAGCAAAAATTCGGGTATTGGTGCCCTCCAAAGAGCTGTGATCATGTTCCATGGCGATGCAGGCCTATGAGTACATACAGAAAGGGTGAAACGTCTGAGGGTGTTAGCATTATCAAAGATTGTCGGAAACATCTTACTGTTGTTTTTTGCACTGTGAACTGTCGTTTACGACGTGAAGAATGTGGGAATCAACGTCTCAAGGACAGGGGTTATTTTATTGGCACGCTTTGTGTCACTCCCTGAGGCCTGTTCGTTTCGATTCTGAATGGTGGTGTGTCTGAAATTTTTTCCTCGGCCATGCATAACAACATCGCGTGATTTCAACACTGGGCGTCGCGATTCTTTCCTCCGTCGCAGAGGCATCAAAAGAAGGGATGTAATGTGTAAAAGAGGCGGTGCGATGACCTCTCCATCACGTGACACGTCTACAGTGGCATTGGTCAGAATTTTGTTGAAATTTAGTGCCTTTTTTTCGCAAGTGTGGATACCTTGCTGTTTGAAGCGCCACCGAGCTTGAGGGCGCCACACTTCTGAACCATTACAGAGCAAGGTTGTAGGCACCTTTGAGCCAAATTTAAAACTTATTCCTCTCAGTGGGAGAAAATTACGGTTTTTCGAAAAAGTGATTCATTAATTCTGTTGTGCAGTGTATGTTCGACTTGAACTACACACTCCACACACTACAGGTTAAACACCTCATTGTCCAATCAGTGCATTCGACGCCTAGCAGTATTTGAAAAATGGCACTTGGGTCCCACTCTATACACATCCAAACATCTATAGCCCTGTTTGTTTCCCCCACTGTGGAGTGGCCTCCTGCGTGGTACCCGACTTGAACAGTCGACTGAATGCAGTTCTCTCCCGAAAGTTAGCGCTGATATTGGTTGACATGTATTCACTGACAGCAACGATTCCTGTAGGTTTAGAAATCAGTTTTCAGTGACAGGGCGTGACACTAATCTCGAGTCCATGTTTGTTAGGATCTTTCTACGACCACTGTTGTTAAGCCCTATTACGTGACTGCAAGTGGTGCACCAAACATAGTAGACACGTTTGAGAGTCTGTGTTGGTACACCAACAAATCTGGTATGTTTATTCATGGTATGGTCATCAATAAGTTCAAACAAGATAGCCCTTTTCTCTCATTAAGTCACGTCTCCACAGCGACCCATCTTATTGTGTTGGTACCACACAACCGACTCAGGTACAAACCACTTTACTGCCGATACCTAAGTCAGCGTTGAGGGTTGACAAGACCGCCTGAAGGCAGTTCTATACCATTAGCACTCCAAAGAGACCAGTGTCCTCTTTTTAGGGGGTGATCAGTACTTTGTCCGGTGTGCTAATTTTGGATTGCTTTTATACATCGTTGAATCAAATAAGATAAGAATAAATGTGACTGAAGAATATCACTTTCAGCTCAACGTCAAGTTACTCGACGAGATTCAAGAGTAAGTCACTGACGGACGAAATCCCAGGGATATTCAATGGAGCGACTGGCTTGGCTATGGAACAAGCGGTATTTGTGTTACACAGCAGAAATGTTGAACATCCAGAGCAACATCTGAACTGCTAGTGTTCTCTTGGTGTTATGTCTACAACTTTGCTTCCGCCGTTTTGCAATAGTTGGCAGTATCGGTATGTGGTGGTGCACGTGGTAGTTCGTACGTGTCATACAATAAGGACAGGCATTTGAAATATAACGTCTTCAAAATATTAAGCGATTTGTGATAGCATCATAAAGTTATTACTGATTGCTTACGTCAACTCGTGAGCCCAATTTTTGTCATTTGCGGTTAGTTTTAAAACAAAATGATGGGAACATCTATGGTGAGGCACCTATTCGCGAAAGAACGTGCAGAGAATGGTTTTAACGCTTCAAGAACAATGATTTTGACGTCGAAGTCCAACATTGCCGGGGGGGGGGGGGGGAATGAAAGGTTTTCGACACTACTGAAACTTACGGAAACAATAACAGGAAACCGTTTTCGAAAGCAACTGACGCATTTGATCTGAGCACGAAAGACAAACGGCCACACTGCAGCGATAGACATGAAAAAGTAGTTTTGCAACATGACAATGCTCGACCGCATGTCGCAAAACCCATCAACACATACTTGCAAACGTTGAAATGGGGAGTCCCAACCCACGCCGTATTCTTCAGACATTGATCCCTGTGACTACCACCTTTTTTTTATCAATGGCTCACGGCCTGGCTGACCATACTTTCGGTTATGTGAATAGGTGCAAAATTGGATCGATTTCTGGATCTCCTCAAAAGACGCCCACTTCTTCCAGGGTGCTTGTGCAGCAATTTGTGTAACTGGGTCATGTGCCACATGCTGAGGACTGTCACCAGCTAACTGGGGTGCATGTGCGACAGCCGAGTTGCACTGGGTCGCCACCGGCCTGCAATCCTGCATCAACTCATCAACTCCCCAGCGTCACCCATCCTGTACTGTAACTCGATATCACATGGAATAAGATTCTCCATTAATCTACTTGCTGGCTCGAACGACGACTTCCTTGCACGCTCTGTCAGCTGCTAACCAGCTGCCTGCAGGGAGCTGTCCGCCTTTTGCGTGATAGATTCGGTACTATTTTCTTTGTAAGGTTCCCTGAATACTACCTGCACTGGACAATCAGGAATCCTTTTTGAGGTCTAACGTGACAGCCTGCAGGGCTGAAACTGTCAGACAACTCCGGTTAACTCTTCAGATGAAGAAGAATTTCACGTGCCGACCAGCCGATCGGCAATCTTTCTCAAACGGTTTTAACCAAACTATTCGAAAATAAAATTGATTCTCTCACATCTTGTAGTTTTAGTTGTCAGTTTCATGATGAACTCCTATCATTTCGTTAAGGATCATAGTTATTGGGATTTTAGAGAGTAGGTAAAGTACTGCAAGAAGTTCTTAAAATTTGCAGTGAGAAATATGGGTCACTATGAATCAACATTTGGCGCATGTTACGACATATGTTGCTGCATATGAAACGTATATAACATATTGAACCATTCTTTAAACTTGGAAGGATATCGCTATCTGTCTGCATTCTAGACAAAATGGCGAGAAAATAATATTCGCTTTATCCCTTGTATCTCTTAAACAATTTAAGATAGCAAAAAATTTTTTTGGAAAGTGATAGCATGCAAATAGGAGATTATTTTGTCATATGATTAACATGCTAAACTTCCATTTCTAAAACGATATTTAAGCAACCACAAATTTTTCAGTGAAATGTAGTTTTTAAGGGCTTTCGATAGCTAGTGAAACGAGAATTCTTGTGAGTTTTGCAACAATATTAGTGGAAAAGTTACACATTAATTTTTTTACTGACAATGGGCTTTTCCATAAACTAACGGCCTATTTTCCACTCAGCTGTTAGTTTAATAATAAACAATACAGGAAGCAGTCACCTCAAACACATGAGGGGCTAAATAAGATGACCCACACAAAAATAACTCCAGTGGAATAAAAATTTGAAAGTTACAAGAATTAATAACCACAGCAACTAAAATTAACATACTTACCATTTTTATCCCGAATTTCTCCCCGGACCTTGACATGCACTGGTTCAAGCTTGTCCCTTGCCTGTACACAAAGATTATGTTTAATGACAATGGAGAGCAATTCGATTACATATTAGAGCGACAGTGGTGCTCACCCAAGCCAAGCTGACACTCAGTGCAGTGACTGATGGGAGAGATATATTATCTCTCATTACCGAGCAGATTGTCAACATGGTTTGCGTAGGCAAGATGTATTGTAGAGCAGCCTCAGATATAATGAAATGCTCTGCCTGACAAAAACATTGAAGCACCCAAAGAAGCAAACGAAATGAAACTTCACGGTTTGAGAGGGTGTATGATGTTATTTCACTGATTAAATATCGAGTCAAATTTGCAAAGAACTTGGCAGTATGAAGTTGTGGCCTCCTGACACAACTGTATGGACTGTTTCAGTTGAGAAGAATGTCATAAAGTTCTTTTATTCTCTTCTTAGGCAAGCTGGCTCACAATTGTTTAAACGCTATTTAATGTCCCTGATTCTGGCATTGTGATGGAGTTGACGTCTGGGTTAGTCCCACATATGTTCTTGTGATGGAGTTGACGTCTGGGTTAGTCCCACATATGTTCTATCAGCGACAGTTCTCAGGATCTGTTGACCCCAAGAGTACTTCAACATCACATAAACAGATCGTAGAGACACCTGTCATATGTGGACGAGCATTGTCCTGCTGGAAAATGGCAACACGATACCGTCGCATGACAGGTAGCACATGAGGACGCAGCATTTCCGTGACGCACTATTCCCTCAGTCACTACCAGCCATGAGCCGAAGGCATACACAATGGCTCCCCACACAACGGCGCCAGGAGTAGCACCGCTGTGCCTCTCCATAACGATGGATGAATGAATCCTCCCCAGAGATCGACACCATACATCCCAGTTCCTTCCCTTTACAACCCCTTCCAGGCGTGGTAACAGCACTAAGCACGAATAACACTAACGTACACTGGTGGCCGTCCTACCTCTTACAGGAAATTGCAACTACTCGTTCACATTCCCGCTGATGGTGTGTGCGTGTATGAAGTTACGTTGACATCCGATCATGTCTTCTAGATGCTTCACTTTTTTGTCGGGCAGTATATCGCGGCGATTCATTAAGTGATTCAGATGCTGTAACACGAGTTAAAAGTAAGCAACACGCATATTCTACCAGAACGCAGTAGTTCAGACTTGTACACGTAAGAGGACAGCACAAAGTAAACATAAACAGTACCTATCTTCCTTTGTAAAAACATTTGAGATATAAGATATATTTGTCAGTAAAATTATCAATCAAATGAAAGGGCTTTTATAGTAACTGACTATGGTTCAAAGATGGTAAGAAATATGCAAATTTTAATAGCATAATTGAAAATCACATAACAGAAACGTTAGAATGACAGCACTATTAATCAGTAAAGTAATATTTACATACGTTTTCTTTGTTTGATGTATTGCGATAGACTGGCAGATTGCAGTTGTATAAAAATTTCAGCTACCAGTCACAATAGAAGGTTATTTATTTGTCACACGACCGATTTCGGGCTTGCGCCCATCCTCCTGTGTATTTCCGCTACCAGTCACAATAAAAGGTTATTTATTTGTCACACGATCAGTTTCGGGCTTGCGCCCATCCTCAGGTCTCTATACATTCATGTACATGTTGATATTGCTGGAGATCACTGTCTGCTCTGTATGAGCAACATCTTTACACCTGCTGCGTCTAAGTTCTTTGATCACAGCTCACATGTTTCTATGTTAACACAATGTATTTCACGAGTGCACATCGAAATAATGAAATATGCAGCTAAACTTTTTAAAACTGAAAAATGGGCGTGAAAATGATAATAAGTGTGTAACTTAGTGGAAAAACTGTCACCACAGCGTAACTATAATAATGATGCTTCATCTTTATGTAAGTACAGATATATTTTCGACAAATGCTGCCCTGCCACTTACAATTGTCCCGCTTGTATCTGTTTAGTCACCAGCAAATAAATTTTTTGTATTTATACAGTGACCTACAACAATATAAACATGTACATGAATGTATAAACACCTGAGGATGGGCGCAAGCCAGAAACCGGTCGTGTGACAAATAAATAACCTTTTATTGTGACTGGTAGCGGAAATTTTTATACAACCTATACAGGAACAGTCACGGAGTTCAACAGCATCCACTATGGATAAAATTCACTGACAGATTTACGACTACTGACGAACTATGTTTGTGACTGAAGGAGAATCAACAGGTGTAGAACGGACTATAAGGTTTCGAAATGAACAGCATGAAAAGACAAAATATTGTTGTAGTAATCTTATCGGAATGAATCTGTAAATTTAAATGAATGGCCTTTTCTAAGATGTACACTAGACGGTTGAAGCATTACAGTTGCAGGGAGGAGTTGAGAACCTATTTAAGAACGCGCATTACGTGCTTCATGGTTTAAATGTTTTCCAGTTGATTAAAATCTCAGTGAGTGATGGGAAGTAAACTCTTTCTGAGTGGATCACTGCGCAGTTCAACCGAGACATTTTCAAGGCTGGAATTGGAGCATCACAAGTGATTCCTGTATTCTAAAACTTTTCTGGAAAGATTAACTTCATGTGAGCATTAGACTACATCGTTGTGAAGAAATTTCTGCTCTGAAGGGGTGCTTTGGACTTAGTCACATTTACAACCAGGGAATAAAACATGAACTTTCAGTTTCTAGTGATACTTAAAATCTTGTGTTAACCTTGCTTGATGCTAGTACGCTGTACTACATGAACACAGGTGTGTGTGAACTTGCACTGTACTATAAATTAAACTCTGGTCTGTGAAACTACGTTGGAAACTCTGGCAGTGTTATAAAACCTATGCCCGATAGATGTTTTAGAAACAGTTTGTGTTATTGGATTTGGTATGATCCGGCCGAACTACTACATGCAACCGGGTGTAGTTGGTAAATTCATTTCGCTAGCGCGTTTTGAAACTGCACATTTAATGAATAAGTTATATTTTTCATCAAATTTGTTAACGCTGTACCGTCTGCGCTCCCAAGCTATGGGCACATACTTATGGGGCAGACACCATGAACATTAATTTGCCGACTACATGCATTTTCTGTTAAGACGACGTATGAATGTGAGTGTATGAGACCCGACCCTAAGGCATAAGTGACGGGACATCGCTATTCAGTTGAGGATCAAACATGTTAGTCCAACAGCATACAGGGTGAGAACTTTCACTCCCTTACATCCCCATACATCTTAGCTGCCCCATATCAAACGCAGTTACGAATATAACTATTGCACCTTATCGTCATTTCATGTATCTTCAGTGCTCGCAATTAGCCAACGACGTGCAAATGGTCACTGCTACTGCAGTGCAGATCAGGCCTATTGCAATAAATATCCATATATAATAATTATCGTCAATAATCACAACAGTGTAATAATAGCTGAGTGTGTCCTTAACTGACATATTGGACAGATATGCTGACACGATTGTTCGCTTCAGGAATTCAAGAAAACATTAACAGAGAGGAAATAATAATTATCAGTATTATATTAGAAAGCATGTAATACCTAGAATGTACTTGCCTTTATAGTCCATGTGACGTTTTCACAATGGGTCTTTCCTTTTGATATAGTTACTGGTCGACTATCTGCTGATCCGTCGCCACTGAACACCATTGTCGCTTCTGGAAAAGTATCGAAAGATACATCTGGCAGAAATATGGACGGCAAAAACAAATTTCATAGTCTAGATTAATTGAAAGTAAATTCTTTTTGGTAACTGTCCCACACCATATCCCTCCTCAAAGAGGAATATGACGTCATTTAATTACAGTGACAACGGCTAAAAAAGGTCTGAACCCATAATTACCTAATCTTACATAGACTTGTCCACTATTACAGACGGCACAGGTGCTAGGTAACAAAGAGAAACGGCCTGCAGTCGTTAAAACATTGGATTTTAGTTATGGTCGGAGTTCAAATTCCCATTGGGCCATGGTTCAGCTTCTATGCAAAGCCATGGTTGAGTTATTCAAACAATGTTAAGAGGAGAGAAAATTTTAGTGACTGGGGAAAAAAATCGCAAATAATGTCCCACAGGGTTCATCTTTTAGTCCACTTCTATTACATATGAATGACCCTCCACTTAACATTCATCAAGCAGAACTGGTACTTTTTGCAATTGATTCTAGTGTTTCGCCAAATAAGATTAGAGAGAAAGTGATAGAAGAAATTGATGATGATTTTCAAAGACTTATTAAGTGGTTCTCAGAAAATGGGCTATCCCTAAGGTTTTAGAAAGCTGACAATAGTTAGGTACAACAAATAGACTCATACCAACAACTGATGTAACACATGATCAAACATTAGTAAAGAGGATAGCATGTTCCAAAAGCTTTGGGTGTACAGATTGATCAAAGACTGAACTCGCAGAAATTTGTTATTGAGTTTCTCAAACAATTAAGTTCAGCTACTTTTGCTCTTATATATTTGCGTCTTGGATACAGTCGAAAATACCTTCTAATATATTTTGCACATTTCCACTCTGTTATGTGTTATGAAATAACTATTTGGGCAACTCATCACTTGGAAAGGAACTGTTAACTACAGAAAAGCGAGCAGCAGGAATGAAATGTGGAGTTGAAATTAAGTCATTTTGTTAACACCTCTTCAAGTAGGCATGTAACAGCATCTTCTAAATTGGCCAAACTGCAGAAAAGAATCCCTGAGAGGTTAAGGAGTAAAAGAGGTCATATGGAAATACTGCCTGAAATGTGTTCAGGTTTCAGTAGGATAAAATTATTTTTGCCTCAGGAGGTACCCCAAATGAAAACATCACCAAATAAAATTTTACACACAAAAGGGAATGTTGAATATTTACCTCACAGCTACACCTTCTCTAATGTGGCTGGGTATCAATTTGAAATAATGCTGGTTGACAGATGTGAGTATCTTGTTCCATGCAGCTTCAACTCTGTGTAAATACTGTAGCAGCTGCTAATATAGAGCTGTTAATAGCTTAAATTATGCTGCTGGTGAGGATGCTTACTGTGTGTTTGCAGTAAAGATAGTACAAAGAACACTTGATTAAATTTATTGGTATTTTGGAGGAATACAGGGTCACAATTTATTATACAGAGCTGCTACATCTCACAGCTACAGTGTTTCTAATGTAGCAGGGCATCAGGTTGAACTGATCCTGGATGACAGCTAAGGGTATGCTGATCCATGCAGCTTCAGGTCTGTACCACAATTCATTAACTGTAGTGGCTGGTAAGTGGTGTCATGCCAAGCTCTTGGCAACTGGTAACCAGATGTTTTTAATGGGTGAGAAATCTAAGAGCATATCCTGGCCATGGCAACAGTCAATCACCTTACATATTGAGGTAGAATGGGCAATATGCAGTTTTGTTTTACTCAGTTGAAAAATAATGCCATCGAAGCATCAAAAATAGAGCACACTGACAAGTCTTAACAAGTCAAAAATTTAATGACTGCTGTCAAAATTACCAGCTACAGGAACTAGAGGTGATCATGTTTGTGCCCAATGGCAACCACTACCATCACACAAGTTTCTGAGTCCATGTGATGATGATGAATGCAGTCTAGGAATGTCTCCTCAGACTCTTCACACACAGAAACATCTATCATAATGTTGTATGCAGAGCCATGTGGTTACACTATTATGTACAGTGTTGTCATTTCATGCACTTCTCTTTGTTATGACACTGAGGAAAGCTGCAACAATGCTTGCCATTTTGACTGTCTGTGATGAGAGGATGACATCAGACTGCCTGCATGGATACGTGTTTTGCTAGAAACAGACCATTTCCTGACTCATGGTGTGTGACGTGGCTGGACAGTCATATACAGCTGAGCAAACTTCTGAATAAAGTGGTATATGACATGTAAATATTGCAGAACGTTGGAACTAGAGTTAAAACATTAAGATGGCAGTGATCTGTGGGTAATACTATGATAAACATTTCTCTACTTTTCAAGTTACATGAGGAAAAGGGAAGACTTTAGAAATAAACTAGGAGAAAGGTAATACAAAGGACTATCAAAAATTCTTCTGAACAAATACTGGTATCCAAACAATACTTATAGCTATGATCTCATAAGGCACACACAAGCAAAGTTACAGAGTCAGTAACATATACAACTGGCATTTGAGAAGAGTTAAGTTAAAATCCCTCTCCAGCCATAGTGATTTAAATTTTCAGAGGATTCCCTACATCACCTAAGACATATACTAAGATGATTCCTTTGTATTGTACAGTGACAGTTTCCCTTCCAAATCTTGCCCAATCAGAGGCTCTTGAACATCATCTGCAATCTGGGATGTTAAGGTCTACCTAAATTTTCCTGCTTCCTCTGGTCAAATGGGTACCAAAAACTGGTTTATTGTCTCTGTGATTTCTTGAAGTGTTAACATTGATTCATCTTCAGTACGGTACTGCCATTCTTCTAGTAGATATCAGCAGTGCTAAACTCTGCTTTCTAGCAAGACGTGGGATTGTTGTATCTTCTTCACAAGTGAATGATTGCAAATTATTGTTGTTAAAAGTTCCACTAATGGAGAATCACTGACACAAGCCAGCACATAACTACATCTGCTGTATATAAGTAAGGCTGCAGTGTCTGTCTAAAACATAACCTTTATCTTAAGAGGTGACATCTGTCAAGGTAATACAGTACAGCAGCGAGCAAGCTTACCAAAATAATTTTCTGTGCTAAAGATGGCCACTTATTGTACACATGGACACACAAAAAGAGGAAATAAAATAAGCTGTGGAAATTTGCTGTCCTATGATGTAACTGTTTTCGCTGGGGAGGAGTGCATTGGCGTATCGAGCAGAGTGGGGTGAGGGCAGGAATGGCAGCTGAACACTCTTCTCCACCAAGGAAAAGAATTTCGGTATCTTCACAAAACGGACTGGAAACACACATGAGAATACACCAGGTAAGTAGGAATGTTCTGCCTCTACTAGTGACTGTTACCCGCTCAAGGGAGCAATCAATGGAGCATCATCATGCAGCAGACACTTCATCCTTTGTGCCACAAAGGACACGTCATCCAGCAGAGGAGGTAGGGTCATCCGCAAGAAGTACAGATTAAGTCTCGCCTGTGAGGAACTGTGGAAGGATTACTGGTCGGCCAGACGGTCGGCAACGATCCCTGCCCACACGAGGAGGCTGAACTAGAGCTGATGGTTCATTGCCACCATATCATGAGGATTCTCCATAACTGACAGGTGTTTGTCTGGAAGGTTGACAATACTGCCCATCGTAAAGATAGCCTCATCTGTAAATAGGATGGATGATAGAAATTCCAGCACTACGGTGGCCTGTGCGGCGAACCAGCAAGTAAACCGTCGCTGCAAAGGCAAATCCGGAGCCTGCACACATTGTAAGTTATATGAATAGTGGCAATTGTAGAGGAGCATGTTCCACACGGTCCTCTGGCTTAACCCCTGCTGGCGGCCCACCTGCCTGGTGCTGATACTAGAGTCACTGTCAAAGATCTTTTATCTCCACCTTCAGACACGTGTCCTTCTCTTGGAACATGTTTCCGGCCATATGAACATTTTACCTGTTTTGATCCTTATCCTATTATGGATCATTTCCTGCGCTTTTCCCTCGTTTAGAAAAAAACACTCTGTAGGTCCACTAATGTAATTCATCATAATTAATGCATTCCAATTTGAGAAAAATAGTGATGACCATACCAACAAAAACAGAAGTAAAAATTACCTTCATTATTCATTATTAAAGCTGCCTGTGACTCAAAAATGAATTCAATATGAGTCAACAAACATGTTTGAACATTTGCCCAACAACATAAAAACGCCAGCAGATTGTACAACAAGTTTTAAGTCTAATCCAAAGTCAATCACTTCTTCTAGGCAAGTCCTTTTATTCCATAGACGAATTTTATTTAAAAACTGATAGCCTGTAAAGAAAACCAGTTTTACATATACCTGCATAAGTTAATATTCAGTTTAGGCCAGTGTGCCATTTAGGAACCTGTAAATCACCAGCACGTAGCCATCCACTGAAACTAATAACACATACATGTTACGTATACTAATCATTCCACATTATTTACCTAAGAAATTGTTCATTGGATGTATGAAACATGAAACTAACTAATTAATTAACCTACACAACGCTGCTATGTTCTCTAAATAATTTACTGTATCAAGAAGCCGACTTCGGAACAATCTTCCTCAAAATATCACGGATATTAAACTCCTTTCAAACTTCGGAAGACAGCTGATGACTAGCCCTCCACAATAGCTGTCTCTTCTTGCAGGTCACTCTCTGCAAACTTCCCTCCCACTCCACTTTTCCCTCCCCTTGTGTAAAATATTCTCTATTGAAATTCTCTTCTTTTCGAGCAGTCACTGTCACGTTCACTTCAATACTCTCCTCCTTCAGGATCTCCTCCACTCTTTCTAGTGCCTAGACAGTATCATTATTAATGTCTCCATTATTTAAATTATTAATAGTGTTACTACTACTATTATTATTCTTATTGCAAATTATTAATTTTTGCTAATAATGCAAATTATTATCATATATGTTCTTAAGTAATAGCTAATTAATATCATTCTTAATTCCTCCGCTATTTTATCGTCATTATTAATGTTACTATTATCATCATTATTATTGCCAATTATTATATTTATTAATAATGCAAATTATTATTAGTGTGGCAGTTATGTAATATGTTTTGGGTTTTTCCTGGTCAGATGTAAGAGAGAGCATTTAGGTCGTAATCTGCTCAGGCTAAATAAGCAATAAATAAATAAATAAACCCACGCCTACCCCAGTGACGGGGCGTTCGACACTGCTCTACAGATAACGCTCCAATGATAAGCGAAGAAATTCTTGCCCTGTAACTACCATCAGTCCGAAGGAGACTGCTTCAGATATGTCATATTTATGGCATTGGTGTTATTGCTGTTTTTATAAAGCTAACTGTGACTATAAGGAGGTATGCAAATTACGCAGAATGGTACAGAAATAATGTTGCTATCAATCAAACTTTGTTATGTTGGTCCTTTTTGTACATTAACAGAAATGAAGTGTCAATTTGGACTGCCTTTTTGATAGCCTTTTGTGAGCGCCTCGTTCAAATGGGTAAATTGGAATACTACACGGTAATAAAATTCTTTCTTTTGCAACAAAATATTTGTTTATCGTGAAAGTAAATTCGTTCCAAATTTGCGGACGTTAGAGGAAGCCTTCTCCTTCCAACAATTTACATATGAGTTGGCGCATTAAAATATAGCTGTACTTCTTTCGAGGCGTATTACGTGAAGACGACTGAAAACTGCACCCATAGGTGGATACTAGAGGACGTGTAGAACATTGTATTGCACAATCAACGATTAAAGATACGTGTATCATCTGATCTCTATGGTCATATTAGGAGAAAAAGAACGATGTCTTTTAAAGGCATTAACTATGGGAAATGTCTGAGTTGCATAGCTGTGTTTAATGCTGGCAAATGCTGAGATGAACGATTGGGTTCTTTATTTAAAGAACATAACTGATTTTCTATGCTAATTCGTTATTGAATTTGAGACTTGGATCCTGTAATTATCATCATAAGCGAATCTGCTATCAATTCAATGAGAGGGTGGTGCACTTGGGAAGACGAAGTCGATTCCATCTGCTGGAAAGGCTACAGCCAGGAATTTCTGGGACACAAAATGTGTTATTTTTATTATTTCTGTTGAAGAGGGTAATGCAATAACTGGCACATACTGCTTAATATTCTAGATTCTATAGTATTAAAAAGTACGTGAGACGTTTTGAAAGTAAATACCTCTCAGCACCGAGCGAAAACACGTTCGTGAGCCGGCCGAAGTGGCCGTGCGGTTCTAGGCGCTACAGTCTGGAGCCGAGCGACCGCTACGGTCGCAGGTTCGAATCCTGCCTCAGGCATGGATGTGTGTGATGTCCTTAGGTTAGTTAGGTTTAATTAGTTCTATGTTCTAGGCGACTGATGACCTCAGAAGTTAAGTCGCATAGTGCTCAGAGCCATTTGAACCATTTGAACCACGTTCGTGAACTCAACCCGCCAGTCTAAGAAGAGGGAGAGTAGCCAATCGGCACGTGCTTGACGGTGTCGGGGCGTCAGAAGCGAGGAGGTGGCTCTACAGACGACGGCAACCGTCACGTGTCTGCCCAGAGTGATTTGTGAATATCCTGCGTGGCGTGTTCCGTATGCATGTACAGAACATTTTGGTGTGCATCGTCTTTCGAAGAATCCACTGAAAAGGACCAAATGTGAACTCGTTTTGTCACAGTGTGTTGCCTGTGTGAATCTCGTAATATTTCGGGTTGGACTTTGCACATTTCTGGCTGTCTTACGTGTGATATAAGCTGCACGAACTAGAAGTAGATGTACTACCGACGTAAATGTGGGCTTGGTGACACAATAAATGAAAAGAACCGTAATAAAACATCAGTATCTACAAGCAAACGTTATCAATGAAGGGAGGAAGCACCTACTTTGCCCGTTATGAATAGAGATTTACGGGTTTATCTTGTTACTGGAGTCACGTGGACTTCGTAATCGTACGTATGGACGGTGGTTTTCTTCAACGCTGCTTTTCTCATCGTCTACATAGTACCTACGAATGCAGAGTAACGGGTGGTGAATGGACACTATACTCAGGTAGGTGGACATTAAATAAATCGCAAAACGAGACCCGCCAACCCCGCCCCGCCGCAGTGTGCGAGATGAGATATGATCTGAGAATATCAAAGAAACAAACTGTCTCTAGCCATGTAACATCGCTTACACAACTGTGCATATAGCTGTCACGAAACGTCATCGTGAAATAAAGTTTCATAATTCGACAACTACATAAATAACTATCCTACCAAAAAATTTAACATCTAATACATCTCCAACATGTAAAGTAATGTGGCAGTAACTGAAGTCATGACGTGATATGAATATCAAGGCCACCTTATGTACATAGTAAAGCATAATTATATGACAGGTTGAGCCATGTATGGAGCGCATTTTCATCCGGAAAGGAAGTTCCTTGAAGGTTATTCGATAAAGAGTGGAAAGACCAGGTGAATAAGGAGGGTGTGGAATGACTTCACAACTCATCTCCCGTATCAGTGTAGCAGAATGCTGGTGGGCGTTATCGTGGAGTAGCATCGCTTCAGGAAGTCATCGTGGTCGGTGTTCTTGGACTGCGTCTCCAAGACGTCCCAGTTGTTGACAATAAATGTCAGCAGTGACACCTTAGGAAAGTAATTCGTAGTGCACCACACCGTCGCTTTTCCACCAGATGCATAACAACATCTTTTCTAAATGCGAGCAGGTCTTTTTAGAGAGAGTTGTTGCTTTGTTTGGGCTCAACCATTCCTTTCCTTTCCTTATTTTAACAATAGGACACAATTTTTCGTCACCAGTAACGATACAGGATAGGAATCGTGGGTGTTTCTCACGAGCCAGTTGATGACGAGCAAGCAGAGACGCACATATGGACCACCTGCTAATTTTTGTGAGTTAGGTTTACAGCATGCTGTACCCATTTACCCGATTTTGGAACCTTCCCCATTGCATGCAAATGTCGCACGATGGTGGAATGATACAATTAATCACATTTGCCAGTTCTCGAGTTCACTGGCGTGGATCGCTGTGAATCGAGGGGTTTAAACGATCATCATCAAACTCGGAAGATCTTCCTGAAAGTGTAGAGTCACTAATCTCAAAACATTTCACCTTAAAAAGAGAAATAATTTTCTTGCCGTGCTCTGTTCAGTGGCTTCACCCCAAGTACAAATGTTTCTGGCTACCTCCGCTGCTGTCAACCATCTACTGAACTCAAACAGCAGAATTATGCTCCCTCCTACGTATATCTCGCGAAGAGACCATGAAGATAAAATCAGAGAGATTAGAGCCCACACAGAAGCATATCGACAATCCTTCTTTCCACGAACAATACGAGACTGGAATAGAAGGGAGAACCGATAGAGGTACTCAGGGTACCCTCCGCCACATATCGTCAGATGGCTTGCGGAGTATGGATGTAGATGTAGATGTAGAAATGTTCCGATTTCTCTATTTGGCACTCCACTTTATATCGTCCACAGCTCCACTCACAATCTCCACATGATAAAATGATAACATATAAACTCAAATAGCAAGAGAGAACTACATATAAAAAATGACAATCGATAAATAAACCCACAACAACCGGAATACCAACATTCAAAACAAAAACGCTATGAACTTACGCACCAACCTAATACTTCTGACAGAGAACCTGAAGACGATAATCATGCCGAAAGAGGCCTATTGTAATAAACAATATAATCAGACACATCAGAGTCTTCGGGCTCACAATATATAGTATAATAATGTCATTATGTGACAAATACGACACAGCGGGCAGAGATGAGTACAAAGAGGATAGAAGATTTTGAAATATGGTGTTATAGAAGAATGATGAGGATTAGATTGGTAGGACAAATAACTAATTATGAAATACTGAGTGAATCGAAATTGATAAAGTTATCTGTTCTTTCGGACATGTCCGAAAGAACAAATAACATATAGTTAAGGCTCACCGGCCATTTGACCATCTTCTTCTGTGCGGATGCACAAACAGTGCCCGTACTCTTACGGGAATCGGCAAAAAGCCGCGAGTAATGAGTGTAATGGGCAGGAGCACTATGAATGTGGTGCGGGACAATAAGTTGGGAATGTGGGTCTCACAGGAGGCGTGCCAGAGATAAGTCACTGCAGTCGCACTCTCCTCTGTGTCTCAGAAGGATAGAGCGCCTGCCATGCAAGCAGGAGATCCCGGGTTCGAGTCCTGGCCGGGGCACACATTTTCAACTGTTCAAATGGCTCTGAGCACTATGGGACTTAACATCTATGGTCATCAGTCCCCTAGAACTTAGAACTACTTAAACCTAACTAACCTAAGGACTTCACACAACACCCAGTCATCACGAGGCAGAGAAAATCCCTGACCCCGCCGGGAATCGAACCCGGGAACCCGGGCGTGGGAAGCGAGAACGCTACCGCACGACCACGAGCTGCGGACTGTTCAACTGTCCCCGTTGACAGCTAGGGGAATTCATTTCATTGTAAGAACAAAAATTGTAGAGGGAGGCCAGGCTTGACTGAAATAAGAAAGGTCAAACGGATATAGGATGCAGCAAGCTATGCAGAAATGAAGACGCTTGCACAGGATAGACTACCATGGGGAGCTGCATCAAATCAGTCTTAGGACTAAAGATCACAGCCACAAGTAGTAATTTACATTTTTAAATTTTGTTGTATTTCTAACTGTGTTTAGTTCAGCAGTCATTTAGGAAGATGTATAAGAACTGATTTTACTTACGTTATTAAGCTGAAGGAAGGAAGATTAGGAATCGATGTCGCGTGGAAGATCATCAATGATGGAGCACAAGCCTGGACAGGAACAGAGGGGAAAATCGGTGACAAGGAGTTACTCGACTTACGAAACCCAAAAGAAACCTAAATCTGTGCAAGCGGACGGGCCTTTGAACCACCATCCTTCCGAATACGAGTTCCATGTCTTACCATTGCGGACCTAAGTACAAAATACTACAAAAAGTCATTCGAGATCAATACGAGGGAACTATCACATTTCCTAAATCAAAGTAGAGGAAACTATGAAGCCAAGAAGATTGAAATACAAATTAGAACTTCATTACTACTCTAACGGGAAAAAATCGCAACACCAAAGAAACAATTTGTGTAGAGTAATGAAATTTCGGGAATACAATTATCTAGGTAAAATATTTAAGTAGTCAACTTTGCAACATCATAGGTAAATGTAAGCACAAGATAAGCCGTTGCAAATGTGAAATGCTGGTACATTAACAACCGGTGTAACCGCCAGAATATTGAATGCAAGCACGCAGACTTGCATCCATTGTGTTGTACAGATGCCAAATGTCAGTTTTTGGGATGGAGCACCATATCTGTTGCACTTGGTTGGTCAATAATAGAGCGATTAATGCTGGTTGTGCCTCGCGGGATTAGCCGAGAGGTCTAGGGGGCTCGAGCCATAGACGGTGCGGCTGGTCCCGTCGGAGGTTCGAGTCCTCCCTCGGGCATGGGTGTGTGTGTTTTCCCTTAGGATACTTTAGGTTAAATAGCATGTAAGCGTAGGGACTGATGACCTTAGCAGTTAAGTCCCATAAGATTTCACACACATTTGAACATTTTAATGCTGGTTGTGGATGATTCTGGAGTTGTCATCCGATGACATCCCATATGTGCTTGCTTGGAGACAGATCTAGTGATCGAATAGGCCAATGCAACATACCAATAGTCAGTGTGGCATATTGGATTACAACAGCCGTATGTTGGTGAGCGCTATCCAGTTGTAAAACACCCACTTAAATGCTGTTCATGAATGGCAGCACAACAGTTCGAATCACCAGACTGCCGTACAAATTTGCGGTCAGGGTACATGGAATAGCCGCGAGAGTGCTCCTGCTCTCAAGTGAAATCGCATTCAAGGCCATAGCTCGAGGTGTAGGTCCAATGCATTTAGCACTGGCCTAATCGTAACTGACACACAGCCATCATTGGCACCGAGGCAGAGTCAGCTTTCATCAGAAAACCCAACAGATCTAAACACTGCCCTCCAACGAGCTCTCGGAAATAGCTGTGGTTCAAAAAATGGTTCAAATGCCTCTGAGCACTATGGGACTTAACTTCTGAGGTCACCAGTCCCCTATAACCTAGAACTACTTAAACCGTAGCGGTCGCGCGGTTCCAGACAGTAGCGCCAACCGCTCGGCCACTCTGGCCGGCAATAGTTGTGGTTTGGGGGTCAGTGGAATGCGCGCTTCAAAGACGTCTGGCTCGGAGCTGTCTTTGAAGTAACCGATACGTCACTGTGGTGCCAACTGCATCTCGAGTAGCTACTGCAGATGCAGTGCGATGCGCCAGAGCCATACGCCGAACACGATGGTCTTCCCTCTCGGTAGTGCCACGTGGACGTTCGGGTACCAGTCTTCTTGCGACCGTATATTCTAGTGACGATCTCTGGCAGCAATCATGTACTGTGGCTACATTCCTGCCAAGTTGTTCTGCAGTATCGCAAAAGGACCATCCAGCTTCTAGTAGACTCAGTGAGGTATTGATAATGGCGTCACTGTTCGCCTTGCAGACATCTGCTCATAACGTCCAATCTCAACGGTCAGTCACGACCGTTAGAGCGGGTATTTAAAACAAACGTGATTTTCATCCACATAGTCGCGCTACTAGCGCCACTCTTATGCGAGTGGCCCGGAATCTGAATACACATCATCTTTCAGATGTATAAACTTGCCTACCAACTTTCGTTTATGTAACACAGCCCCTTGGAGACGCGATTTTTTCCCGTCAGTGTATTTCCTGGACGTTCGACTATCTTAATATAAAATAGGCTAAAGCCTATCGTAGGCCCAATGAATGGAAAATAATAGATGATTTTCTGAAAGTATATGAACCTCTAGATGTGATTTACGTGATAAGAGAACAAGTACAAAATAAATAAATAAATAAATAAAGTTCTACTGACGCAATACCTTCACTGCTTCAATCCCGAAAACGCTCAACAGAAACGAAAAAGATAAGCAGACGTGTATCCGACACAGAGTTATTTAACGCGCGAGCTAGTTGGAAAAATAAAAATGCTCGGCCACCACGCAGCGACCGAATGTGGGGCGGTGGAGGGTCGCGGCGGCGGCAGAGCGGTGTACGTCACAACGGACGTCACGACCTGCGTCACAGAGTCTCGCAGCATCCGCAGGGGGGACGGTGGCTGCGGGCAGACTACTGCCGGGCTCAAAAAACTGACTACTGCGCACTAGTTCAGCACTCATCAGACGGGGCTACATGACTCACAAAATGCCGCAGCTTGCGTGCCGCCAGGAAGACGTAAGGACATTGCGTCAGCTGATCAAATCACACGGGCAGCTTACCTGTTCCTGACATTTTAACTGCCGCGCTTCTTGTATGTACGTCCATATTTCAACTGACACTGTCTACAATACGGTCTTCACTCTACGCTGAAACAGACGTTTGGTAATATTTGAGGCACACAGTGTGAAGTACAGTTTTTCGAAACTTCCGAGGAGTAAAATTTTTACCAAAATGACCTGTAGTTCGTGGACTTCAAATTGCTTCCAAGTCACGACTCAGGGTCACGGTTAGTAACTATTTACGCAGTTCTGCATAATCATGGAACGAAATTCCTAGCGAAGATATTGAAGTGCTTGACATTAAGTAAATTTTACTATTCCGTCATTTGTCTCACAATAGCTGTAATGATGTCACATTACACGTCATGATATCACTTACATTGTTTTTCTTCCCTTTCTTGTACCGTAAAGCGTAGTTGTGTGAGATGTAGTTAATTGGTGCTGATGTGTTAGTACGTACGTGCCATTCGTGGGTAACTAAACAAATCACACGGAAAAAAACGATTAGTCACACCGAGGCTGCATCACTTTAATTCAGTGGAACACTTCCTCTTGGCTTTACGATGGCGATTGCGAGGAAGAGAGACTACTAGTTTCTTGAGGTGTGCAGGTGTGCCGTAGCTAGCTAAAGCCAATGACTAAATTTCTCTGCTGGATACACAGTAGGTACCGTAGTAGTTATTGGTGGTGGTAAACAATGTTTATTTCTTGTTCTTGAGGTATGAATGATTCTATGATTACAAGATTGTTATTCTGATTCATATGTTGTTTTGTTATCCCACATAACCCTCTGCCAGGCACTTTATTGTGAATAGCAGAGTAATAATGTAGATAACACCAATCACTACTTAGTCTGGGGCTCTAATAAACGTTATTAGTACAGGGTTATTACAAATGATTGAAGCGATTTCACAGCTCTACAATAACTTTATTATTTGAGATATTTTCACAGTGCTTTGCACACACATACAAAAACTCAAAAAGTTTTTTTTAGGCATTCACAAATGTTCGATATGTGCCCATTTAGTGATTCGGCAGACATCAAGCCGATAATCAAGTTCCTCCCACACTCGGCGCAGCATGTTCCCATCAATGAGTTCGAAAGCATTGTTGATGCGAGCTCGCAGTTCTGGCACGTTTCTTGGTAGAAGAGGTTTAAACACTGAATCTTTCACATCACTATGCGTGAAACTTACCCGCACTCGTTCAACCGTTTCTTCGCTCACTGCAGGCCCACCCGTTGATTTCCCCTTACAGAGGCATCCAGAAGCTTTAAACAGCGCATGCCATCGCCGAATGGAGTTAGCAGTTGGTGGATCTTTGTTGAACTTCGTCCTGAAGTGTCGTTGCACTGTTATGACTGACTGATGTGAGTGCATTTCAAGCACGACATACGCTTTCTCGGCTCCTGTCACCATTTTGTCTCACTGCGCTCTCGAGCGCTCTGGCGGCAGAAATCTGAAGTGCGGCTTCAGCCGAACAAAACTTTATGAGTTTTTCTACGTATCTGTAGTGTGTCATGACCATATGTCAATGAATGGAGCTACAGTGAATTTATTAAATCGCTTCAATCATTTGTAATAGTCCTGTACAGTTGGGTACCATATTCGGATTCTTTGGTTTAAGGGATAAAGTTGTTATCCGTTGCATTTTCTTTCTGAAGATGCCTCATCAGACGTAGATCTTACACGGGTCAGTTAATCAAATACGCAATTTAAAAAATTTAAGAGTCCTTAAAGAACCTTATGAAATCAGAGAAAGTAATTGTTACGCATGACGATATTGCAGAAAAGATGCATATCGTTTAGTGACTTCCCAGAATCAACAGTATACTGTTGTTCGGCTCGCCTTCCCAGGTAGAGTTTACAGGTAACAGGAATCTTTTATTTGGCTGACCTTCCCAGGATACATTATTTTACGCACAGTAGTAATCTTCTTTTGGCTCCCTTTCCCCGCATCATACAGTCTCTTGATTAATAAACTACTTTTACTATTCGACAAGGCCTGTAATTTATCCTCATTTTCACAGAGGACAACATGTATTTACCTTTGAACGCCTTTCAGATAAGCTGAGCACTTTGTTGAGGAGGCACACGTAGTACAAGTTTCGTGAAAAAAAGTAATGAAACTGATTTTTTATCTACCAAGTTTTTTTTTTCAGACAAAATTGTCTCATTCAAAGTAGTTTCCTTTGGCAGCTACACACTGGCGGAATCGTTGTTCCCAGTCTTGATAGCAGCGCTGAAAGCCTTCAACAGATAAGGCCGTTAACTCGTTAGACACATTTTTTAATGTTCTCCAGAGTCCCAAAATGAAATCTTTTAAAACATTTTTCAATTTCAGGACAAGAAAAAATTCACAAGGACTCAGGTCAGGTGAGTACGGGGACTATGGAAGAACAGGAATGCTCTTTGAGGTCAAAAATTTCGTTATAGAAATGGCCGTCTGACACAGTGCGTTCTTCAGCATCCACTCGTCTGCAATGTCCGGTCTCAATAGATTCATCCTTTTCCTGAGTCTTTTAAAGAAATCTTTGTAAAACACTTGGTTGACAGTCTGTCCAGGAAGAACAAATTCTTCATACACGATACCCTTACTATCAAATAAGCAAATCAGCATTGTCTTCATCTTTCGTTTGGTCTTTCGAGCTTTTTACGGTCGAGGAGATGTCTCAGTGTGCCACGCCTCACTTTGCCGTTTTGTCTCAGGATCTTACTCAAAAATATGTGGTCACACAAATGAACCATTCGTGTTCATTGCCAATCCTCTCAAACAGATAAACGCACACGTTTCTTCGACTGTCCTTCTGCTCAGTTGTGATGTTTTGCAGCGTCATTTTGGCACGAACTTTCGCATGCCCAAATCTTCTGTCAAAAATTGATATCCAGTGAAAGTGTTTAACACGTCACCCATAATCCTTATTGTTAAACGTCGGTCTGATCTGGCAATAGTACGCACACGTTCGACTTTTTTGTCGGTTTTTGAAGTAGGTCTCCGAGCGGGGTTAATCTTCAACGTATTTTCTGCCTTCCAAAAATGATTTGTGCCCGAGAAAAGCTTGTACTCTTTATGAGAAATGTCCCCTACAGGACAGTTTCAACTTTTCAAAGGTCACGCTTGCGGATTACCGAAGTGTAATACAAACTTGATGTCATAACGCTGCTCTAAATCCCGCTGTTCCACTTTTGTAACACATAGTAAAACCAAACTTCACTGATGGTGCTCTCAAAAATCGAGTAATAGATACACGGAGCTGAAATTCAGACTGAGCATCTGGACACCAGTCTGCATAAGAAGTCACAGAGCAGCACAGTGTTGCCAGATCGCTTACAGTGTTTTCAGTTTCATTACTTTTCCTGCACGCCTCGTACGTATGCAGAAATGAATAAAAAATAGGAAAAGACAAATGAAGGAGTGCAGCAAAACATCTGAACTTACCAACATCGTCCTGGAACCTGTGGCTGGTGTACGTGAGGCAGGCGGTGATGTTTGTGCGGCGATCGGCCAGCCTCAGCGACTCTGGGCCTGTCACCGAGGCCACCAGCGAGACGGTAGGCCTCGCCAGGAACACCCGAGCGCGGCCCTCCATGTACGAGCCGACCACCACGTCTGCAACACCACACGCCTTCAGCCTCAGCAGCCAGACCCAATTTGCCAAGGTCGTTGTGGCGGAAACGTACTTGCTTCACAGAACGCCTATGGGCTAACACACCGCAAACACAATCGCTGCACTGTTGTCAACAAAAACTGCACGAATAATGTAAGTGATGACACCTTTTACGAACAACGCTGGATATCTTATGTGTGCCCTCTACATGTAACCATCTCTATGTTTGTCTCAGTAATTTGACCACTGCAGGCTACCTCAGGGCAGTGTTCTCGCCCCTATAATACACTCCTGGAAATGGAAAAAAGAACACATTGACACCGGTGTGTCAGACCCACCATACTTGCTCCGGACACTGCGAGAGGGCTGTACAAGCAATGATCACACGCACGGCACAGCGGACACACCAGGAACCGCGGCGTTGGCCGTCGAATGGCGCTAGCTGCGCAGCATTTGTGCACCGCCGCCGTCAGTGTCAGCCAGTTTGCCGTGGCATACGGAGCTCCATCGCAATCTTTAACACTGGTAGCATGCCGCGACAGCGTTGACGTGAACCGTATGTGCAGTTGACGGACTTTGAGCAAGGGCGTATAGTGGGCATGCGGGAGGCCGGGTGGACGTACCGCCGAATTGCTCAACACGTGGGGCGTGAGGTCTCCACAGTACATCGATGTTGTCGCCAGTGGTCGGCGGAAGGTGCACGTGCCCGTCGACCTGGGACCGGACCGCAGCGACGCACGGATGCACGCCAAGACCGTAGGATCCTACGCAGTGCCGTAGGGGACCGCACCGCCATTTCCCAGCAAATTAGGGACACTGTTGCTCCTGGGGTATCGGCGAGGACCATTCGCAACCGTCTCCATGAAGCTGGGCTACGGTCCCGCACACCGTTAGGCCATCTTCCGCTCACGCCCCAACATCGTGCAGCCCGCCTCCAGTGGTGTCGCGACAGGCGTGAATGGAGGGACGAATGGAGACGTGTCGTCTTCAGCGATGAGAGTCGCTTCTGCCTTGGTGCCAATGATGGTCGTATGCGTGTTTGGCGCCGTGCAGGTGAGCGCCACAATCAGACTGCATACGACCGAGGCACACAGGGCCAACACCCGGCATCATGGTGTGGGGAGCGATCTCCTACACTGGCCGTACACCACTGGTGATCGTCGAGGGGACACTGAATAGTGCACGGTACATCCAAACCGTCATCGAACCCATCGTTCTACCATTCCTAGACCGGCAAGGGAACTTGCTGTTCCAACAGGACAATGCACGTCCGCATGTATCCCGTGCCACCCAACGTGCTCTAGAAGGTGTAAGTCAACTACCCTGGCCAGCAAGATCTCCGGATCTGTCCCCCATTGAGCATGTTTGGGACTGGATGAAGCGTCGTCTCACGCGGTCTGCACGTCCAGCACGAACGCTGGTCCAACTGAGGCGCCAGGTGGAAATGGCATGGCAAGCCGTTCCACAGGACTACATCCAGCATCTCTACGATCGTCTCCATGGGAGAATAGCAGCCTGCATTGCTGCGAAAGGTGGATATACACTGTACTAGTGCCGACATTGTGCATGCTCTGTTGCCTGTGTCTATGTGCCTGTGGTTCTGTCAGTGTGATCATGTGATGTATCTGACCCCAGGAATGTGTCAATAAAGTTTCCCCTTCCTGGGACAATGAATTCACGGTGTTCTTATTTCAATTTCCAGGAGTGTATTTAACATACGAGGGTCACTCCAAAAGAAATGCATACTATTTTTGTAAAAATACAGTTTTCATCGTGCATGTGTTTTACAGTTTTACAGTGTGTAGATACAACCTTCCCGCTTGTTTTCAAACTCAGTTCAACCTGTTCCCGTGAGTGGCGCAGTCACAGCATGCCTTCAAGATGGCTGCTACACTTGACGTTCGTCAGAAGCAATGTGCTGTCATAGATTTCCTGTGCTGTGAAAACGAGACAGTGGGAAACATCCACAAGAGGTTGAAAAAGGTGTATGGAGGTGCTGCTGTCGATCGCAGTACAGTTAGTCGGTGGGCAAGCAGGTTACGTGATGAAAGCGGGCACGGCAATATTGAGGATTGTCCTCGCAGCGGCAGGCCTCGTACTGCACACACTCCAGACAACGTGCAAAGAGTTAACGAACTGGTGACTGCTGACAGACGTATCACAGTGAACTAATTGTCACGCCGCGTTGGGATAGAGGAAGGAAGTGTTTGCAGAATACTGAAAGTATTGACGTTAAAAAAGGTATGTGCCAGGTGGGTTCCCAGGATGTTGACAGTGGCTCACAAAGAAACAAGAAAAACGGTATGCAGCGAACTTTTGGAACAGTACGAGAATGGTTGAGATGAATTTCTTGGAAGAATTGTGACAGGTGATGAAACATGACTCCATCATTTTTCACCAGAGACGAAGAGGCAATCAATGGAGTGGCATCATGCAAATTCACCCAAGGAAAAAGAATTCAAAACTACACCTTCTGCTGGAAAAGTTATGGTTACAGTGTTTTTCGATTCCGAAGGACTCTTGCTTGTGGACATCATGCCAAGTGGAACCACCATAAATTCTGATGAATATGTGACGACACTGAAGACACTTCAAGCTCGACTGAGTCATATTCGACCACATCGGCAAAAGCAGGATGTTTTGCTGTTGCATGACAATGCACAGCCACATGTCAGTCAAAAAACCATGGAAGCGATCACAAAACTCGGATGGACAACACTGAAACACCCACCTTACAGTCCTGACCTGGCTCCATGTGACTATCATCTCTTTGGGAAACTGAAAGACTCTCTTCGTGGAACAAGGTTTGAAGATGATGACTCCCTTGTGCACGCTGCCAAACAGTGGCTCCAACAGGTTGGTCCAGAATTTTACCGTGCGGGTATACAGGCGCTGATTCCAAGATGGCGTAAGGCAGTTTAAAGGGATGGAAATCAAGTGGGGAAATGAAAATTGTTCCTAAAGGATGTATCTACACACTGTAAAACTTTCAAACATGTAGAATAAAAGATGGGTTTAAAAAAATAGTGTGCATTTCTTTTGGAGTGACCATCGTATATACAAATAACCAACCATTCCCGCTACACATCAAAAGTTTTCTGTATGAGGATGACCTCGCGTTGGTCACCCAGGGAAAGGATTTCCGTGGTGTTGAAAATTACCTGTCTGTAGCATTGGAAGAACTACGACTGTTCTACTAAAATCGGTGCTTTCCATTTGGAAAGGAGACAGGTCAACCAATAACTAAATATTTCACGGAAGGGCACTCAACTCGAACATTCCTTTTACCCAAAATACTTTGAGGTGACCTTAGACCACACCTTAACCTTTGAAACGCATTGCCGTAACACCAAAATGAAGGTATCCACAGGTAATATCACACGGAAATTAAGGGGACCTAAGTGCGGTGCACAACCAGCCGCTTCTGGATTGGCACTGTGCTGTTCTGCGGGTGAATATGCATCGCCTGTCTGGCATAATTCCTGCTGTGCTAGGTAGGTGTACACCACTCTGAATGAGACGTACCTAATAATTACTGGATGGTTTAGAACAGCTAAAGTGTAGCAGGTACACGTACTAGCAGCCATAGCTCAGCATGACATCAGGCGTGAAGCACCTATCCAAGCAGAAAGATGTAGAGCTTTGATCTCTGATACTCATCCACTGTGTGGTCTCTCGCCAACACCGTCACGTTTAAAGTCCAGAAAGAGTTTTATAAGAGTCCCTGACAACAACGACATTACAACCCAGGGGCTGCACAAGTGGAAAAGAGAACAGAGAATGCTCCTCTAAGCAAGAAGAACTGTCTCCTGGTGACAACGAGACTGGTGTACCTGGAAGTCCCCCAACTGGTCGCGAACCGTTGCTGGGCGGTGTACAGAAAATTTTGAGAGTGGGGATACGCTAGTGGACTGTCAACCTTTGAGTGAGGGGAGGAGCAGACAATGTATCACACGCGCAACTGCCGCCTGTGGCCGCCATCACGAATCGAAGAATATCTGATGTTGGCCCACTATAATTCCTTGAACTTAGCCCGTCTTTGAACGAAAATAGATTAATTTAATGTTTGTTTTTTCGTCTACCATTAAATGTATTTATACTTACAACTGTATGCTAGCTCTAATGCCTTGGACGTAGCTCACTTGCAAGAGAAAATGACTTCCGACTGTCATGTTTGTCTATATCCATGTTTAACTGTATTAATGTCTATTGTTCATGCATGCAAGTTTATAACTGTTAGGATTTTTGTTAGCTCCCTTGTAGCTGATGAAATTGACACAAAAAAACACTGTGCAGCTATACACAAGCCGGCCGCGGTGGTCTCGCGGTTCTAGGCGCGCAGTCCGGAACCGCGCGACTGCTACAGTCGCAGGTTCGAATCCTGCCTCGGGCATGGATGTGTGTGATGTCCTTAGGTTAGTTAGGTTTAAGTAGTTCTAAGTTCTAGGGGACTGATGACCACAGCTGTTAAGTCCCATAGTGCTCAGAGCCATTTGAACCATTAGCTATACACAAATCTACACTGTCCGTAAACAAATTTACACACAGAAGGGGAGCAGGAAATGAAATTAAACTGCAAGTGTCGAGAGGGTCCGTGATATTATTTCAGTGATTATGAAAATGAGTAAAATTTACAAAGAATTTGACAGCATGAGCCCACTGATTAGTATGAAGTTGCGCCTCCTTTGGACTGGATGCATGCGCTGTTTCGGTTGGGAAACGTGTCATAAATCCGTTGTATCCTCTTCTGTGGTAAGCTGGCACACAACTGGTGACACACGTGTTCTGTCGGGCATAGATCAGAGGACCTTGCTGGCCGCAGGAATCAACATCATGCAAGCAGTTCTTAGAGCCAAGTTCCTTGTATTGACCAACATTGCCTTGTTCAAAAATGGATCCACCATACCGTCGCAAACGTAGTACACTTATGACTTATTACTTAGGTAAAAATATATGTACACTACTGGCCATTAAAATTGCTACACCACGAAGGTGACGTGCTACAGGTGCGAAATTTAACCGACAGGAAGAAGATGCTGTGATACGCAAATGATTAGCTTTTCAGAGCATTAACACAAGGTTGGCGCCGGTGGCGACACCTAAAACGTTCTGACATGAGGAAAGTTTCCAACCGATTTCTCATACACAAACAGCAGTTGACCGGCGTTGCCTGGTGAAACGTTGTTGTGATGCCTCGTGTAAGGAGGAGAAATGCGTACCATCACGTTTCCGACTTTGATGAAGGTCGGATTGTAGCCTATCGCGATTGCGGTTTAACGTATCGCGACATTGCTGCTCGCATTGGTCGAGATCCAATGACTGTTAGCAGAATATGGAATCGGTGGGTTCAGCAGGGTAATACGGAACGCCGTGCTGGATCCCAAAGGCCTCGTATCACTAGCAGTCGAGATGACAGGCATCTTATCCGCATGCTGTAACGGATCGTGCAGCCACGTCTCGATCCCTGAGTCAACAGATGGGGATGTTTGCAAGACAACAACCATCTGCTCGAACAGTTCGACGACGTTTGCAGCAGCATGGACTATCAGCTCGGAGACCATGGCTGCGGTTACCCTTGACGCTGCATCACAGACAGGAGCGCTTGCGATGGTGTACTCAACGACGAACCTGGGTGCACGAATGGAAAAACATCATTTTTTCGGATGAACCCAGGTTCCGTTTACAGCATCATGATGGTAGCATCCGTGTTCAGCGACATCGCGGTGAATGCACATTGGAAGCGAGTATTTGTCATCGATATACTGGCCTACCACCCGGCGTGATGGTATGGGGTGCCATTGGTTACACGTCTCGACCACCTCTTGTTCGCATTGACGGCACTTTGAACAGTGGACGTTACATTTCAGATGTGTTACGACCCGTGGCTCTACCCTTCATTCGACCCCTGCGAAACCCTACATTTCAGCAGGATAATGCACGACCGCATGTTGGAGGTCCTGTACAGGCATGTCTGGATACAGAAAAAGTTCGACTGCTGCCTTGGTCAGCACATTCTCCAGAACTCTCACCAATTGAAAACGTCTGGTCAATAGTGGTCGAGCAACTGACTCGTCACAATACGCCAGTCACTACTCTCGATGAACTGTGGTATCGTGTTAAAGCTGCATTGGCAGCTGTACCTGTATACGCCATCCAAGCTCTGTTTGACTCAATGCCCAGGCGTATCAAGGCCGTTATTACGGCCAGAGGTGGTTGCTCTGGGTTCTGATTTCTCAGGATCTATGCACCCAAATGGCGTGAAAATGTAATCACATGTCAGTTCTAGTATAATATATTTGTCCAACGAATACCCGTTTATCATCTGCATTTCTCCTGGTGTAGGAATTTTAATGGCCAGCAGTGTATGTTAAGGCACTTAACCCTACTGACAGCAGTGGAAAACTAGTGCCATGTACACTTAACTTTCGAATACCTGAGGTAATTTCGACACAACTTAGTACAAATAAGGCGTGCATAAGCATAGGCAGCTAGTGTTGACGTCAACCTGTTATAGAATCATGAACATGATTCATGCTCACGCTTTAAGTCATTTTTGGAGAACAAAAATCTGCTCTATAAATATTACATAGTTCTGCAAACAGAAATCTTGCGAAACTTCATTGGGCCAAACAAATGGAAGTAGAAATTCCGTGCTATAGGGCGAATCAGGAAGAACGGCCCAGTGAAGTTTTGTGAGCTGCTCTCGGGTACGCAGACGTGTAAGGCGTTGCGTTGTCGTGGAGAAGCATTTTTGTGTCGACGAGCACGTTGAAGTCAATACCATTAGGGTGGCACAATACACTTCTGAACTGATGCTTGCATCATGAGGGAGGACATCAAACACAATAACCCCTTCAGAGTCCCGGAAGGCCGTCGTCATGACTTTTCCGGCTGAGGGTGTGGCTTCGAACTTGTTGCTTGGAGGAGAGGTGGTGTTGCGCCACTACAAGGGTTGCTAGTTCTTCGTTGCCCTTTATGGTCTTCTGTTTAGGCGGCGAGGAACCCTGCGGGTACACACCTCTGAGTACCCCAACTTGCAGACAAGTGTGTAAGCACAACCAACAGAGACGTCCAGTTGTGAAGCGAGCTGTTTGATTTTGATCCTTCGATTATCTCGAATGAGAGTGTCGGCACGTTCCAACATGGAAGGAGTCACAGCTGAGTGTGGCCGCCCGGCACGCGGAGAAATCGGATAAGTTGCCGCGACCTTGCTGGGATGATGGCAGACGCCTCGCCCAACGAGTCACCGTGCTTTTGTTCTCTGCCAGGTCTCCGTAAACATTCTGCAAGCGCCTATGAATATCTGTGAAGCTCTCGTTTTCCGCCAAAAGAAACTCAGTGACATCTCTCTGCTTGGAACGCATCTCCGATACAGTCGCCATTTTGAAGGCTACATACAGCGCCGCCACCGGTCAGAACTTCATGAGACTGCAGGGGCTGAAGTGTTAATATTTCACTATGTCCCACAACAAATTCCGCATGTTTTCAGCCGAAACTGGCAGAGAAAATTTTTTTTGCATTGCTTACTGAGCGTCCCTCGTATGTCGAAGACCCCGTCCGCCATGGGGAAATTACTCTCTCTGTGAGCCATGGAGGCTCCGGCTGCAATCCATTTAGGAGAATCAGGGAATGTCCAACGTACCTTTTTCAGCCCGAAAAAGAGCTCTTCCGGCTGCACATGGACTGACAGAGACGATTACATTAATGAACCGATGAGCAATCACGAAAAGATATGTTACATGTCGTTGTTCTTTCGTTCCATATGCAAGTGGATCAGGTTCAGTGGATTGTGTAGTATGTACGTACACTGCCGTAAAAATATACAACATCCCCAGGGACTGTGTTCGTGGCACCAGGGTATAATATGTGCGTACTGAATGACTGCTGTGTTGTGACTTGCTTGTGACGGTCATCGGCGATGAGATGGCGCTCAGGAGGCATGCCTGTGCACCGTCTGTTTTGACTCTCCAGGCATTAACTGTGCAGAGTTTAGAGATGAATAGTGTTTACAATATTCATTGTAGGGTACAACCATGCCCCACTAACGAGTACGTACTGATGTTGCATAGCCTCAGAACGAGGTCACATTGTGGGCGTGGTAGAGGCTGCACGAACGTATCGGAGAACTGCTGTACATGTTGAGCACAGTGTATCGGTGGTGTGTCGGTACTTTCAACAATGGTCTTTAGAACATTTCCTTATTTGTAGGTTAGGTTCTGGACGTCGGCGTAGTACAGACGCACGTGAAGATCGATGCATTGTGCGGGCTGTGGCGGTCTACCAAACCCCATCCAGGAATTCAGTATAGGCGCATCCTGGAACTGCTGTCTAACCAAAGACCAGTGGGAACCGTCTGGTTCAGTAGGACTTGGAAAACGTATGAATGTGGCCAGGATACCGATGACACGACGGCACCGCCAAGCATGGCTAATCTGTTGTTGTGAAAGATTCCACTGGGAAGTGGAATAGCACCCTGTTGCCTTCAGTGATGAGAGTAGGTTCTGTCTGTATGTGTGACGCACCTACACGTATATGACGTAGATCTGGTGATCTGTCTATTCCAGAGTGCTTTCGCCCATGACATAGAGATCTCATATAAATCTACATCTATACTCTGCAAATCACCGTGAGGTGCATGGCAGAGGGTAAATCCCACTGTACCAGTTATCAGGGTTTCTTCCTGTTCCACTCACGTATGGAGCGCGAGAAGAATGATTATTTGAATGCCTCTATGCGTGCAGTAATTATGCTCCCGATACCTATGTGAGCGATACGTAGGGCGTTGTTGTATACCCTCATAGTAATCATTTGAAGCTGGTTCCTGAAACTTTGTTAAAAGAATTTCTCGGGGTAGTTTATACCTGTCTTCAAGAATCTGCCAGTTCAGTTCCTTCAGTATCTCTGTGACACTCTCCCACGAATTAAACAAACCTGTCACCATTAGTGCTGCCTTCTCTGTATACGTTCAGTACCTCCGGTTAGTCCTATCTGGTATGGGTCACACTCACTTGAGCAATATTCTAGGATGAGTCGCACAAGTGATTTGTAAGCAGTCTCTTTTTGTAGAGACTGGTAATCTACCAATAAACGGAAGTCTACCACCTGACTTACCCACGACTGAACCTATGTGATCATTCCATTTCATATCCCTACAAAGTGTTGCGTCCAGGTATTTGTATGAATTGGTTGACTCATTGATATTATTGGTAACCTAGGCGTCATGGCGTGGGGCCGTCAGTTACAGGTCACTGTCATATATAATGTAAAGTAACCCGCTACATCGCACAGACTGTTATACCCGTGCTACTGCCATTTGTTCGACAGGGAAGTTGTGTGCTTCTTCATGAGGACAATGCACGTCCATATACGACCGCTGCAAAACAGCGTGGTCTTCGTGAACCACAGCAACTGTCCTGGTCGGCAAGATCGCTAGATCTCTCGCCAACTGAACACGTATGGGACACGATGAAGCGGGAACTTACTCGTTCTCCAGGGCCTGCAAGAACCATTGCTGAATTGCGACAAAAGGTCCAGAATGCTTTGGAAAATTTACCGCAGGATGTCATTCAGTACCTTTAATATCGTTTGCATGCGATAATACACGCCTGCATTGCCGCCGGAGGAGGGTACAATGTGTAATTATACTACTGTTTGGGCACCGTTTCCTGTGACATGTTTGTTTCATTTGGTCTGAATTTGTTATCATATACTTCTCTGACACCTCACTTGCGAATAAAATGAGTTTGTCATTGAGAGCGTCGTGTTTTCCTGGCAGGGTAGCGATAGACGCAGGAATCAAGAACCACAAGAAAAATACACTCCTGGAAATTGAAATAAGAACACCGTGAATTCATTGTCCCAGGAAGGGGAAACTTTATTGACACATTCCTGGGGTCAGATACATCACATGATCACACTGACAGAACCACAGGCACATAGACACAGGCAACAGAGCATGCACAATGTCGGCACTAGTACAGTGTATATCCACCTTTCGCAGCAATGCAGGCTGCTATTCTCCCATGGAGACGATCGTAGAGATGCTGGATGTAGTCCTGTGGAACGGCTTGCCATGCCATTTCCACCTGGCGCCTCAGTTGGACCAGCGTTCGTGCTGGACGTGCAGACCGCGTGAGACGACGCTTCATCCAGTCCCAAACATGCTCAATGGGGGACAGATCCGGAGATCTTGCTGGCCAGGGTAGTTGACTTACACCTTCTAGAGCACGTTGGGTGGCACGGGATACATGCGGACGTGCATTGTCCTGTTGGATCAGCAAGTTCCCTTGCCGGTCTAGGAATGGTAGAACGATGGGTTCGATGACGGTTTGGATGTACCGTGCACTATTCAGTGTCCCCTCGACGATCACCAGTGGTGTACGGCCAGTGTAGGAGATCGCTCCCCACACCATGATGCCGGGTGTTGGCCCTGTGTGCCTCGGTCGTATGCAGTCCTGATTGTGGCGCTCACCTGCACGGCGCCAAACACGCATACGACCATCATTGGCACCAAGGCAGAAGCGACTCTCATCGCTGAAGACGACACGTCTCCATTCGTCCCTCCATTCACGCCTGTCGCGACACCACTGGAGGCGGGCTGCACGATGTTGGGGCGTGAGCGGAAGACGGCCTAACGGTGTGCGGGACCGTAGCCCAGCTTAATGGAGACGGTTGCGAATGGTCCTCGCCGATACCCCAGGAGCAACAGTGTCCCTAATTTGCTGGGAAGTGGCGGTGCGGTCCCCTACGGCACTGCGTAGGATCCTACGGTCTTGGCGTGCATCCGTGCGTCGCTGCGGTCCGGTCCCAGGTCGACGGGCACGTGCACCTTCCGCCGACCACTGGCGACAACATCGATGTACTGTGGAGACCTCACGCCCCACGTGTTGAGCAATTCGGCGGTACGTCCACCCGGCCTCCCACATGCCCACTATACGCCCTCACTCAAAGTCCGTCAACTGCACATACGGTTCACGTCCACGCTGTCGCGGCATGCTACCAGTGTTAAAGACTGCGATGGAGCTCCGTATGCCACGGCAAACTGGCTGACACTGACGGCGGCGGTGCACAAATGCTGCGCAGCTAGCGCCATTCGACGGCCAACACCGCGGTTCCTGGTGTGTCCGCTGTGCCGTGTGTGTGATCATTGCTTGTACAGCCCTCTCGCAGTGTCCGGAGCAAGTATGGTGGGTCTGACACACCGGTGTCAATGTGTTCTTTTTTCCATTTCCAGGAGTGTATGTGCACTGCCGGAAACAAAAATTAGTACAGCTGGAAAGACGACGTCAATTTTGATCGCATGATGGCATATGGCACTTGGGGAGGATAGTAAATATACTGATAATGGCTTCAACGTTGTTCACCAACGGATAGCTACCAGAGCCCCATCTGTGTCTACACATTAATAGAGAATTCTCACAGCCAGAAGGCTCAGTCTGGTGCAAATGTGTGAAAGCAAGCATGCAACCATGACACAAAGACGCACTTGTGCTTTCTACAGTCAACTGAGCTATTCTTCGAGTTTTAAAGAGGTCAGACCGTGGCAGGAAGGTCCTTTCAAGAACTGACTTACAAGTTGGACGCGCTGCGTTAGTTGTGTAAAGATGCTGGTATCAGTGGTCACGTGAACATTCTCACACCTTTAGATGAGGTTCTGGATGTCCACGTAGCACAGACGCCTATCAGGATCATTGTATTTTAAGGGTAGCAGTGGCAGGTTGTACGGCTACCACAACACAGATAACAGGGCTTGTGAGCCCAGACGTGTCAACACTTGCGAACCAGTTATTAGCAGCGGGACTACGGGCACACTCACCTCTAACCTGTCTTACACTCACGGCAAAGCATCGACGTGCATGGCTCGACAGGTGCCATCAGAGGATCACTTGGGATGGCGAACCACGGTCTCCAGCGATGGAAGCAGGTCCTGCCTACACGCAGGTGACGGTCATTTGCACGTACGACACTGACCTGGTGAGCGCTGTCTCGTAGAGTGCATTCGTCCAAGACACATTGGCCCTGCACCACGCCTTATGGTCTGAGGTGTGACAAGCTAAAACCCACGTTCACCTTTGGTGTTTCTGGAAGGAACGCTAACCAACGGTTGGGATGCGCAGTATGTTGTTAGACATATTCTTTTGTTGTTTTTGGAAGAGGAAGGTGATGTGTTGTTCCAACAGGATAATATTCGCTCACACATGGCCCATGGAACTCAATGTGCTCAGCAAGACGTGTAGCAACTTCCCTGGCCAACACTATCTCCTGACATGTCTCAAATCGAGCACGTGTGGGACGTGATGGGACGAGAAGTGACTCGTGCAACTCGTCAAGCAACAACTTTTACAGAACTACGTGGATAGGTCGAGCAGGTATAGCGTAACGCATCTCAGGACAGTATTCGCTACCTGTACGATCAACTGGACGCCAGAGTCATCGCCTGCATTGCCGCCTGTGGAGGCTACGACACGTACTGGTATGAGTGTTTCAGCATAGGTCGATACCTTGTACATCAGAACCGCGTGTACTGCTGATCTGTAAATGAAAATTGTAATACTGTCATGTACTCTATATGCACTGATGCAACAATAAAGCTTGAGTGAACTGGAAACCTCTAAAAGGGTGTACTACTTTTCTTTCCGGCGGTATATGTTGAAAACTTGCCATGTGTTTGCTATTCTGGAACCCTTAATTGATATGCAGGTTAGGGGGCAGAATCCCGATGTTATGCGAAACATATCCAACTGGGTTTATACTGAATCTGCACGACGTATGTACCACAATCTTATAATAGCCTCGATATAAATCCTACGTGGGGTGAGTAGCTTCTCATATGCTTTATTCATTAAAATAATTGATCAAAGTTCCTCTTCAAAAATAGTGATGGAAAAGGATTCTGGTGAGTGTGACTATTTAACAGATAAATACCACCCTAAAAATTACAATTAACGTTTATTTTCTTTCAGTGGAACACAAAACTGATCATGAATTTGTACAAGGAACAATCATGTCTGGGAATGTAAACCAAACATGTAATTAGTACTCATCTGACAGAGCTGTTGGGAAGAACCTAGTACAAACAGCACTGCATGGGATCTAGTATGCTTCTCTCCTACGAGAAGGGGGTGAGGGAGGGTGGAGCAAAGGGAACAGGTGAAATTTATAGTAACAATAAACAATTGGGTGATAGGATGCATTCCCACAGTATCACCTAAGAAACCGAGCGAGGTGGCGCTGTGGTTAGCACACTGGACTCGCATTCGGGAGGACGACGGTTCAATCTCGCTTCCGGCCATCTTGATTTAGGTTTTCCGTGATTTCCCTAAATCGCTCCAGGCAAACGCCGGGATTGCTCCTTTGAAAGGGCGCGGCCGACTTCCTTCCCCGTCCTTCCCTAATCCGATGAGACCGATGACCTCGCAGTCTGGTCTCCTCCTCCACGACAACCTCAACCTCACCTAAGAAGGCAAAGTGGTTTCACAAATGCCGCTGCTGTGAAAACTCAGTTCCAATTTCGGGCGGCTGAAATAACAACTGAAACTCCTTCAGGCCGGAGCTGCATATACACTCCTGGAAATGGAAAAAAGAACACATTGACACCGGTGTGTCAGACCCACCATACTTGCTCCGGACACTGCGAGAGGGCTGTACAAGCAATGATCCGCCGCACGGCACAGCGGACACACCAGGAACCGCGGTGTTGGCCGTCGAATGGCGCTAGCTGCGCAGTATTTGTGCACCGCCGCCGTCAGTGTCAGCCAGTTTGCCGTGGCATACGGAGCTCCATCGCAGTCTTTAACACTGGTAGCATGCCGCGACAGCGTGGACGTGAACCGTATGTGCAGTTGACGGACTTTGAGCGAGGGCGTATAGTGGGCACGCGGGAGGCCGGGTGGACGTACCGCCGAATTGCTCAACACGTGGGGCGTGAGGTCTCCACAGTACATCGATGTTGTCGCCAGTGGTCGGCGGAAGGTGCACGTGCCCGTCGACCGGGACCGGACCGCAGCGACGCACGGATGCACGCCAAGACCGTAGGATCCTACGCAGTGCCGTAGGGGACCGCACCGCCACTTCCCAGCAAATTAGGGACACTGTTGCTCCTGGGGTATCGGCGAGGACCATTCGCAACCGTCTCCATTAAGCTGGGCTACGGTCCCGCACACCGTTAGGCCGTCTTCTGCTCACGCCCAACATCGTGCAGCCCGACTCCAGTGGTGTCGCGACAGGCGTGAATGGAGGGACGAATGGAGACGTGTCGTCTTCAGCGATGAGAGTCGCTTCTGCCTTGGTGCCAATGATGGTCGTATGCGTGTTTGGCGCCGTGCAGGTGAGCGCCACAATCAGGACTGCATACGACCGAGGCACACAGGGCCAACACCCGGCATCATGGTGTGGGGAGCGATCTCCTACACTGGCCGTGCACCACTGGTGATCGTCGAGGGGACACTGAATAGTGCACGGTACATCCAAACCGTCATCGAACCCATCGTTCTACCATTCCTAGACCGGCAAGGGAACTTGCTGTTCCAACAGGACAATGCACGTCCGCATGTATCCCGTGCCACCCAACGTGCTCTAGAAGGTGTAAGTCAACTACCCTGGCCAGCAAGATCTCCGGATCTGTCCCCCATTGAGCATGTTTGGGACTGGATGAAGCGTCGTCTCACGCGGTCTGCACGTCCAGCACGAACGCTGGTCCAACTGAGGCGCCAGGTGGAAATGGCATGGCAAGCCGTTCCACAGGACTACATCCAGCATCTCTACGATCGTCTCCATGGGAGAATAGCAGCCTGCATTGCTGCGAAAGGTGGATATACACTGTACTAGTGCCGACATTGTGCATGCTCTGTTGCCTGTGTCTATGTGCCTGTGGTTCTGTCAGTGTGATCATGTGATGTATCTGACCCCAGGAATGTGTCAATAAAGTTTCCCCTTCCTGGGACAATGAATTCACGGTGTTCTTATTTCAATTTCCAGGAGTGTATTTCCGACGGTATGGTGCAAGGCAGCGAGCTGATAACGGCTGCTACTCGTGGTCGGCTTCGCTGCATGGAAATGGGCTCGGCTTTAGAGACAAATAGAAGCGCGAGCGAGGAAAAACCAAGTGTTTGTCGAGGTGGACAGACAGGTGAAACTAGAATTAAATTACTCTCCAGCAAGGGCGGAAAAGTGCGCGAACGACTTCTGCGGCGGCCAGGAACCAAATCCCCAAATTCTCTTCCGCCCCGTGCCCGGAGAGCGACCGCTCGGCTTGTGCAAGATTTTGGCCAGTCGCCGCCGACAAAGAGTTTCGCTGGTTGTGGCCTTACAACAAAAAATGGCTCTAATCTCTATGGGACTTAACATCTGAGGTCATAAGTCCCCTAGACTTAGAACTACGTAAACCTAACTAACCTAAGGACATCACACACATCCATGCCCGAGGCAGGATTCGAACCTGCGACCGTAGCAGCCGCATGGTTCCGGACTGAAGCGCCTAGAAACGCTCGGCCACCGCAGGGCCTTACAACAATTCGTCTAGACTCCCACTACCGTACTCCATCAAACTAGGCGCCAATACCATTCCTTCCGCCGAATCCCGACGGTGACGGCAAACGTGTGGTGATGTAACAGTCGAGCAATCTTTCCTAGTCTCCGCCAGGGCTTTTTGTGGGAAGTTTGCTGGAGACTGGCACCAACAGACTATGACAGTTGGGGTGCTTCGTGTGGTGCCGTTCTGTTGGCTGTCCCGTGGAGTTCGGTGACCGTTTCTCTGAAACGTCCCAAAGAATAGCACGGCTGTGGTGTTGAGCTGGTGTGTTCCTGCCCAAAACATGAAGCTTTCGTGAAAAAACTGCCTCCAGCCATTGCAAAAATAGTGAGCTTTTGTCGCTGTTAAGGCCCAACTTCAAGAGAGAAAGTCACCTGTCACAGGTCGGGAGTCGTCCGCAATGCCGAGTGACCAGATGAACCCCCCCCCCCTTCCCCCCGCCCCTTCTCACATTTCGCTGCTATTGTAAGCGGTTGGCCTCCTAATAGCCCAAAAGCTCCCCTTCGTCTCCTAAGTGAAATGAACAGAATTATGATATGCATGCATCCTACTCCCGATCATGTGCGTTCCATCCAATTACCAACTACTTTGCATGACAGTGTGATACGGTGGCAAAGTGACATTAATTTGTAGTTGTGGAAATTCAGATTTTGTAAATGCAGGGTAGGCTGGTTTGATCGGTCTCGGAAACTGACATACTGCCGGGAGAGTGGTGTGGTGACCACATGCCCCTCCATACCCGCATCCAGTGACGCCTATGGACTGAGGATGACAAGACGGCCGGCCTGCACCGTTGGGCCTTCATGTTCTGTTCGGGAGGAGCTTAGTTTTTTAGGCCGTTCTGATGACCGTTAATAATTGTACGAAGAAACCACAAGGCCGCCATCTTAAGCGCCATCAAACCAGGCTATATTGCATTTCTAAAATCTAAATTTGCATAAAAATCTTTGTGTTCTGTCTTGCGGCAGGTCTTGTCATGGGAGAAGCCTCGTCAGGGAGGTCCACCCCATGAGCGTCTAGGAGAGTGATTCCAGTGGTTGCCTTCGACTGGTGATGATGAAATGATAATGAGGACAACACAACACCCAGTCTCTGAGCCGAGGAAATCTCTGAGCCAGCAGGGAATCGAACCCGGGCTCCTTGGCGTGACAGTCCGCCGCGCTGACCACTCAGCTATCGGGGCGAACAAATTTGCATAAGTGATGCGTAAATGATATACAGGGTGTTACAAAAAGGTACGGCCAAACTTTCAGAAAACATTCCTCACACACAAATAAAGAAAAGATGTTATGTGGACATGTGTCCGGAAATGCTTAATTTCCATGGTAGAGCTCATTTTAGTTTCGTCAGTATGTACCGTACTTCCTCGATTCACCGCCAGTTGGCCCAATTGAAGGAAGGTAATGTTGTCTTCGGTGCTTGTGTTGACATGCGACTCATTGCTCTACAGTACTAGCATCAAGCACATCAGTACGTAGCATCAACAGGTTAGTGTTCATCACGAACGTGGTTTTGCAGTCAGTGCAATGTTCACAAATGCGGAGTTGGCAGATGCCCATTTGATGTATGGATTAGCACGGGGCAATAGCCGTGGCGCGGTACGTTTGTATCGAGACAGATTTCCAGAACGAAGGTGTCACGACAGGAAGACGTTCGAAGCAATTGATCGGCGTCTTAGGGAGCTCGGAACATTCCAGCCTATGACTCGCGACTGGGGAAGACCTAGAACGACGAGGACACCTGCAATGGACGAGGCAATTCTTCGTGCAGTTGACGATAACCCTAATGTCAGCGTCAGAGAAGTTGCTGCTGTACAAGGTAAGGTTGACCACGTCACTGTATGGAGAGTGCTACGGGAGAACCAGTTGTTTCCGTACCATGTACAGCGTGTGCAGGCACTATCAGCAGCTGATTGGCCTCCACGGGTACACTTCTGCGAATGGTTCATCCAACAACGTGTCAATCCTCATTTCAGTGTAAATGTTCTCTTTACGGATGAGGCTTCATTCCAACGTGATTAAATTGTAAATTTTCACAATCAACATGTGAGGGCTGACGAGAATCCGCACGCAATTGTGCAGTCACGTCATCAACACAGATTTTCTGTGAACGTTTGGGCAGGCGTATTTGGTGATGTCTTGATTGGGCCCCATGTTCTTCCACATACACTCAATGGAGCACGTTATCATGATTTCATACGGGATACTCTACCTGTGCTGCTAGAACATGTGCCTTTACAGGTACGACACGACGTGTGGTTCATGCACGATGGAGCTCCTGCACATTTCAGTCGAAGTGTTCGTACGCTTCTCAACAACAGATTTGGTGATCGATGAATTGGAAGAGGCGGGCCGGCCGAAATGGCCGTGCGGTTCTAGGCACTGCAGTCTGGAACCGCAAGACCGCTACGGTCGCAGGTTCGAATCCTGCCTCGGGCATGGATGTGTGTGATGTCCTTAGGTTAGTTAGGTTTAACTCGTTCTAAGTTCTAGGGGACTAATGACCTCAGAAGTTGAGTCCCATAGTGCTCAGAGCCATTTGAACCATTTTTGGTAGAGGCGGACCAATTCCATAGCCTCCACGCTCTCCTGACCTCAATCCTCTTGACTTTCATTTATGGGAGCATTTGAAAGCTCTTGTCTACGCAACCCCAGTACCAAATGTAGAGAGTCTTCGTGCTCGTATTGTGGACGGCTGTGATACAATACGCCATTCTCCAGGGCTACGTCAGCGCATCAGGGATTCCATGCGACGGATGGTGGATGCATGTATCCTCGCTAACGGAGGTCATTTTGAACATTTCCTGTAACAAAGTGTTTGAAGTCGCGCTGGTACGTTCTGTTGCTGTGTGTTTCCATTCCATGATTAATGTGATTTGAAGAGAAGTAATAAAATGTGCTCTACATGGAAAGTAAGCGTTTCCGGACACATGTCCACATAACATATTTTCTTTGTTTGTGTGTGAGGAATGTTTCCTGAAAGTTTGGCCGTACCTTTTTGTAACACCCTGTATATATCTGCACTTCTACTGGTAGGCCTGCCATCATATTACTTTATGTAGCCTGAAGTACTCTTAGCCAGCACTCACAGCCTCCACTATGCAGCATAATTGTGCTGCGCAGTTGAGGCCATTGACACTGTTGCCAATGCAGCACACATGGAGGTGTCTGCTATGTGGTGTTATATTTATTTACTTACTTACTTTTATTTACTTGCCCTTATTTTTTAAAGAAAAAGACATCAATTCGGGAATAGGAAATTATAAATCTACGGCATATTTTAAGAAGAGAACACGAAGAAAACAGGAAAGAGTAGGTGCAGGTGTCACTTCACAACCCAGGGAAGGGGACTTGGTACTGAACTTCATGTCTGTATATGTGTGTCATGTTCTGCATCTGAGATGTTGTTAGCGATTCTATTCAGCAGTGCCCATGTGCCTGGGTTCCTCAGTGTTTCGTGTAGTCTATTTTCTGTTATGTGTTCTATGTTGTTACATAAGCCTCTGTATCTAATGGATTTCAAAAGGAAGTGTTCTGCGAAACCACTTTCCCCATATCTGCACCGATTCCATTCTGAAAGAAGCGACACGCACAGCACGTGTGTGGGACAGGGACTGTGTCCAGCCTAAAAATGAACCATGCTTCGGCCAGAGTTGTTGTGCATCCATAACCACTCTTTTTGCCAAGTAACGCGCCCACTTTTTAGTTGGTTCCTATCCTCTACGTGCTGCCCAGGGATCTGCAACACTCTCAGGCCTATCCATCTTCAACTAGTATGTTACAGTCTGACATATAACATATCGATCAGATGTATTCCAAGTACCGAATGATCGCGCCAGATAGTTAAAGTAGCACATCCCTCTGCCCTCGCTTAACAGTGATTTTGTTCAATACGACAGCGAGTCTACGCGCCCATGTAGTAGCTGCAAAGCTCTCTACCGACTCAAAAAGTGGACGGTGCTACGTTCGTATGTGTGCAAGTGGGAGTCTCGGTAGTGTCGCGTTCAATGTCACTAGTTTGTGAATTAAGCTTTCCGCTTTGATAGTGATCAGTCGTTATGTGTTCGTTGAAGCTGTATCGTTCGTCAATGAGTACCTCCTGGTGTCTGTCTTCTTCTGTCATGGCCCATTAACACTACATTTCACACCACTGTCCTTACGCAAACGTTCGCCGTACGTCCCACATTAATATCTGCGATTATTTCACGCAGTGTTACTTTTCTGTTAGCATTGACTAACGCAAACGCCGCTGCTCTCGGTCGTTAAGTGAAGGCCGTCAGCCACTGCGTTGTCCGTAGTGAGAGATAAGGCCTGAAATTTGGTATTCTCGGCACACTCTTGACACTGTAGATTTCGGAACACTGAATTCCCGAACGACTTCCGAAATGTAATGTCCGATGCGTCTGTCTGCAACTACTAAGGCTGTTAATTTCGTCGTGCGGTCATGATTCGTCGGACACCTTTTTACATAAATCACTCGAGTACAAATGACAGCTGCACCAATGCACTGCTCTTTCCATACTACTGCCATCTGTATAAGTGCATATCGCTACACCAGGAACTTTATCACCTCATTGTATATTAGCAGACGTGATACTCACCGACATAGCCGTTCCCGTCGACGTCGACGCCGCCAGCGACGCTGATGCCGAAGCCGGGCTGTGTGGCCGCCGGGTGGCCGGAGCTGGGCAGCCTCTGCGGGCCCAGGAGACGGCCCATGCGCCGAGCGTCGCCGCTGCCCAGGTACACGAACACGCTGCCGCCCTGATCGCCGTACGGCGCACCCACCGCCACGTCTGCAATCGCCCGCACCACAAAACTTTACGCTCTCCAGTCGTCAAGCGGCTAGTCGAAAGTTATAACGAATGGCGTAGACATCCATTTTGAGACACTACAGGTGAAGCCCGTCTCGCCACGTGCCAAGTCGCGCACATGAGCGCTCGTGGGAGGTCAAATAACAAAGAGATGTCCATGAAAAACACATGCTGTTTAAAACATGCAACAAATCCACAATTTGAAGATACATCAATAAAATTCAGTACCATGCTTTACATGAAATTAACAAATTTTACTGTATAGTTCGTTGAATTATAAGTCCGCAGCTCGTAGTATATGGGCTACCGTTGCTGCCTCTGGATCGCGGGTCCCGGGTTCGATTCCCGGCCGGGTTGGGGATTTTCTCTGCCTGGGGACTCGGTGTTTGTGTTGTCCTCATCATTCCATCATCATCAATCGTGTAAGTGGTTAGATTGGACTGTGTAAAGATTGCGACTTCGTAAGGGCACTGATGACTGCGCAGTTGAGCGCCCCACAGATCGAACATCCTGATCACCTTTTGGATTATATATATTTAACTTTCTTTATGGAATTTAAATGTTTTATTTTCAAAAAATAATATATGTGTCTTTCCTCAGATACTATTCAAGAGATTTCTACAAAATTTTCTCTGCTTAGTGTCTTTGCGTATAGTAAGCTCCTATCATGAATTGTTTTGAATATATCGAATAGAAGAATTTCAATGATTTTTTAATTGTGATTCTGTAAGTACAATATAAAACATATGGAAAATTCCAAGCTCTTTGTCCCATATCTCGGCTCACACTGAGAATTTCAAATTTTACTCTTGGCACAACATTTATTGGCTTTATAGAAAGAAATGTACAAAACTTCGTAATTATAGCCGTCATAGATTCAGAGAAAAACGTACATAAAACTTTAATTTTCAGGGAATGCATTTTAAAATTCATCCTAACATTGATGTCACTCCTCGAGGGTCCCAGATTTGTACATAGGAGACCTCTTTCTCTTCAAGGCTTCTCTTCTGGTTTCTTCTTTTATGCATTCTTTCCTTTACCTGGCCTTCAACAGACATTCCAGCTGTTGAGAGACGTTGTAAATCTACTTTTCTCAAGATATCTTGAGTGTAATTTTCTGTCTTACACCCCATTCTCTCTAATACCTTCATCCTCTCTACGTCATATACAAGAACCTCATCATAAGTTGCAAATCTGACAGATGTAGCACACGAAAATATGGTTTTAGGGCATATAAGCGAATTTAGAGACTCATTTCCATTCGGGGTTTTGCCGTGAACGCACATTTTAAGAAGTTCAGGATCGGCCAGAAACCTGTGCGTGGGGGTGACAACATGCAGGATACAATATGGAAGCCTCTTCTTGTGGCACAGCCGGCCGGTGTGGCCGAGCGGTTCTAGGCGCTTCAGTCCGGAACCTCGCTGCTGCTACGGTCGCAGGTTCGAATCATTCCTCGGGCATGGATGTGTGTGATGTACTTAGCTTAGTTAGGTTTAAGTAGCTCTAAGTCTAGGGGACTGATGTCCTCAGCTATTAAGTCACATAGTGCTTAGAGCCATTTGAACCATTTTAATGTGGCAGAGATAATGATTGCGATGTTCATTCGTCGACACCATGTGGCAATATGTAGCCCATATTGCACTTTTCACGTCATTTACGCTGGGTAGGTTCTGGCAAAACAAGAATTCCTTCTTCACAAACAGAGCAGCTGATTTGTTATTATTTCTTAGATACGGAACAGAGTCACAGATGATCTATAAAACCAAAGGGCATATATCACAGCCCTCTAGATATATCCCGTGCAGCTTGACTTGAAAGTAATCCACGGATCCGTTGCTAGTATTGAAGTGTTGCTTCAAAAAGTGGACGCGGCAAGAATATCGTGTCACACATGTCATTATTTTTCAGGCACTTTGGATGTGGTTTCACCGTTGAAGGCTTGGGAACTTATTGTCCACAAGTTCTACTAATAAATAAAAAAAATAAACTGGAAATTGACATTTTCGGTGCGTTTCATGAACGTCCCCCCTTAATTAAAGCTAGATTTATGTTCCTACGGAATATTGATCCCCTAGTTACAAATAACGCTTTGGTGCATTTCATTTCTTAATATTATTTTTTCGAGAGCAGCCTCAAGAAAAGGTCTCTTTTTTTTTTTTTTTTTTTTTTTTTTTTTGTAAACATACTGTTAACCCTGTGGTGAATGATTGTCTCTGCAGTGGACAGTTTTTAATGGCCACTTCTCTGATGTTTTCATTCAACCTTGAGGCTACAAATGCATGCAGGGTACAACAACAGCAGGGAGTGCTCACTGCAGTGGACTCTGTGTATTTTAGCCTCAGGAATGACTGAAAACGCCAAAGAAGCAACCACTAACAGCTCTCCCCTGTAGTGGCTGCTATGCTCCACAGGGTTAATAGATTCTTCACCACGGTGTTGTGAGTGATGCTACCTCCACTTCCAAATACGAGGTGTGCCTATAGAATAATGGAGCTGTTGCTGTAAAACATTTTATTTATGAAATATATATAGTTAGTTATTGTCACTCTCAAAATACTACTACCCTCCTCTACCCCTACAACGCTACAGGCGAATTTTCCTTCGATGGAAAGAGTACTGGAAGTCTTCCTCTGTGAGCTCTTTGATTACGCGTGTCGTTTTTCCTTTCACTCCTTCAACGGACTGAAATCTTGTTCCTTTTAATGCAGATTAGACCTTGGGGATTAGGTAAAATTCACAAGGCGCTGAGTCATGCGAGTAAGGTGAGCGGTTTAACACTGGGATGCTGTATTTCGCCAGAAACCTCTTAACAGACAGTGTTGTACGAGCAGGTGCGTTACCTTGATGCAGAGTCTATGACTTGTTTTTCTTCTTTTCGGAGTTGAACAATAACCTCTAGTTAGTAAAGTTGGTTAATAGTTTGGCCTTCAGGAACTCAGTGAAGATATACAATTTCGTATATGGAGAAAAACATCATCGTCGCTTCGAATCTTGATTTGCTCATTCGAGCTTTTTTCGCTCTCTGTGAACTTGGGTCCTCCCAGTACATGTATTGGTGCTTAATTTCTGGATCATAAGAGAAAAACATGTTATAACTCTTTCCAAGAAATTGGGATCATATTCAATGGTATTCAAAGTGTCAGTACAAATATTTTCTCAGGCTTTTTTTTGTTACACCACGAGAATTTTCGACACCAGTTCTGCATACACTTTTCTCGCGTTAAAATGGTTATCTGAAACTTGTCTTATGTATTCTTTTTCAATCGACCGAATACTCAACACACGGTCAGATCGAATCAGATTACCTACTTTTCAATATTTTCATCCCTGTTTGATGTTGAGAGGTGTCCCGGACGTGAGTCATCTTCAGCGTCTTATCGGCCATCTTTGAAATGCTCGAACCACTTAAAAACTCGTGTTCATGATAAACAGTCTTCGCCATACACTTCTTTTAGTAAAAATTAGGTTTCACCAGAAGTGTTTCCAAGATTCATGTGAAACTTCACGACGATTCGTTTCTCTGTTATTATATTTATCATTTTTCCGGAAAAACAGAATAACAGCTCTTACGCGAACGAAGGCTGCGACCACACTGAGTTCTCTGCAGACACCAGAGATACCGCATTCGACTGGCTTCATGCTTCACCTTTGGCGTATGCGTACTTACTCTGTGACAGCACAGTCCCGCTTTTTTTTTGTAGCCACTTCGTACAAACACGCTCGCATCCTCTGTCTTGGTGTGGCAATTATTCAAAAGGGAGCTCCCGTTGAACGATACCGCCAAGTGCCAAGTTCGTGCAATTACTCGATTTTTGGACGAAAAAGGTGTTAAACCGGTTGAAGCTCACCACTAATTGACAGACGTCTAATGGCAGCCGTGCATCGATGTCAAAAATGTTCGTAAGTGGTGTAGAGACTTTACAGGAGGTCTTAACTGAAATCCACGAAGCAGAAAATAGCGATGGGCCGTCATTTCTCGACAAGACACTTGCGAAGGTGGAGGAAACCACGTGTAAATATCGGAGCATAATTCTGGATGTTCTCTGCATTTTGGTTCCTGAGGTCTCCCGAAGCTCCATCCATAGGATTTTAAAGTAAAAGTTGCAAAATAGGAAAGTATCTGCAAGATTGGTATCGCTTATGCTGACAGGACATCACAAGCAGCAACGAATTCACTGTTCTCGCGAACTTCTTCGCCTCTTTGGAGATGAAAAGAACAATTTTTTGGAGTCCATTGTCACGACGGGCCGCAACCTCAGCTTTCTACTTTACACCAGAGACAAACCAACAGTCATACGAGTGGCAGGATCCCTCTTCGCCCAAGCCGCGAAAATTCAAATAAACACAGTCTCTTGGTAAAGTCACTACAGCTGTGTTTTAGTCCCGGACGGTACTACTGTTGGTCGACTTTCTGCCTGCTGGGACAACAACCAGCGCTGACAGGTACTGTGTCACAATGAGGAAACTCAGAAGAACAATTCAGATCCGGAGAAGAGAAATTTTAAGGAAAGGCGTACAATTCCCCATGGAGCTGGGTGAAAAATCCATTAACTTTTTAGACCTTAACATAGATATCACCACAAATACACACACTTTAAAAACTTACAGAAAACCCACAACAACAGACACAATAATACCCTCATGTTCACAAAACCTAATAACACACAAACATGCAGCCTTCCATTCCATGGTACACCGCGTCACATCCGGTGTCAAAACAGAAATTCCAAACAGAAGTAGACACCATTAAATACATTGCATATAACAATGGCTATAACCCTGAATTAGTTTACAAAATCCTGCACAAGAAACAAAGAAGGAAAATCTTGCCCTACATTTATGCCCCCTCTGCAATAACAACTACACCAAAACCAACTGGTGCACTATACCATATCTAGGTAAGCTATCAGACAAACTAGCCAAACCACTGAAAGCCCAAAACTATAAAACATCATTTTATGCAAGATGTACTACAGTTAATCTCCTATTCAACAGCAAGGACAAAACAGATAAACTAAGCAACAGTGGGGTCTACAAAATAACCTGCACTGACTGCAATAAACTGTACATTGGTCAAACGGGCTGGGCCATATCAATAAGGCTGACTGAACATGAACGCAGCTGGATATTAAATAAATCAGACTCCACCTTTGCTGAACATGTGCTCAAAGAAGGACACAAATATCTAACACACATAGAAGTGCTACATATAGCCAACAAAGCCAGAAAACTCAGCCTACTAGAAGCACTTGAAATTAACAAACACTTAGCCCTAAATCCCCAGCCGGTCCTAAATGACCAATTGCAACTGTGCCCATCACCACTCTTAAACTTTACACAATACAGTAAACCTGCTACTAACCACAAAGTGTTCCAATAATAAACAAATTCACACCCCAATATAATGTAATATCCCTTATGTGTTTACATTCCTAACTGTAACTCAACTGTAACAATGTAATATTTGGTGTACATTAATGCACAATTTTCTAATAACAAAATGTAACCGCCAAAGAGAACATCGCTGTTGTACAACCAACAATTAATGTCCAGTGCAACTGCTCACAACAAATACCAAAAAATTGTAACTTTGTTATAATGTGTATTGTAAATATTTATAATTATTGTCATACATGGTACTGACAAACCATAAAGTGTGATTTTTTATGTTAAAGAACAGTTTTACGAGACAGAAAGTCAAAAGACCCGTTTGACAATTCCAAAGACAATATCATAGCGAAAGATCATATGTAGGTGTGTTGTATTTTAGTCCAGAATGTCTGGTTCATAAGAACACAAGCTCCTTGTAAACAATAGCCAGCAGTTATCTGAAGATGGCCTAATAAGCCGAAAACTAGTTCATACAAATTAAAATCAGTAGAACAAAAAACCGCCCAAGTGTTATTCAACCCTCAAAAGGCGTATGCAATTCAAATAACAACGCTCGTCCACACGTCGCCCGTCAAACCATCGATCTGCAACCAAACCTCGACTGATTATATAAAACAATAAAGTACTGTTCAGCATTTAAAATGATGTAACTATCACAGAAAAGAAACGGTTGTTTGTACAAGTAAAAATACAGGAGACCTAACTTTTGGCATTTCTCTCGTGTTTCGATATGTACATAACTTTACTTGCAGATTTTTCTGTCAAAGAAAAATTGGATACTCAAACAAAAGGAAGAAGGGGCGAGATGGCTGCAGACAGGGCTTTTTTTATGACAGTGCTAATTACTTCGCCTCTGGTGTCAAAAAATAGGTTTCCTGCAAACTGCTGAGAAAGGCAGCAGTCAAGTTCTACCTACTTGACCACAGGAAGCAGATAATACCTCTATTCCTCACAGGTTTCCCATCCTGCCTGGGCGTCAGCCGACCCAAAGGAAGACATTTTCTGTATGAAGGCGCCTTTTTGGAGAAAAGGAGTCGTTCAAATTTACAGCGCATTCTACCGTTTGTCGCCACTTTGGATAAACTGTTAAGTTATCTCATGATTACCAGTTCAGAGATGAAATTCCAAGATACTGTTTTGCAGTATGTAAGAACCTAAGCAATCTGGCACATTGTTGTGCACTCCGCAATATGGAAACGAGAGAAATATCGCCATACGTACAATAGTATTTTTAATGTTTCATAAGAACTGAACGCAAAGAATAAGGAGGTTGGTTTTTTTTTTTTGGGGGGGGGGGGGGGGGGGGGTAGACAACCGGCGGCCCGCGGTCTGGATATCCGGTGCACGACTGGTTTCAGTCAGTCTCGGGGGAGAAATTCGTGGGAGAGAGAGCGAGAGAATATTAGAACACTGCAACCGTTTAAACTGAAGGTAATTTACAACGGCTTTTCGAGAAGTAAGGTCCGATCGGTTGCGAAATGGAAACCACTGTTGAAATCAAAACTGTTTTATTTGCAACGGATAGATACACCTTGTAGCTACTTCTTTATGTAGCCGACGCTCGAAGTTAAACATTTGTCGTATATAAGCCAGCCGTCTGTGTTTACCGCCAATTCTCTACGCTGGTCTACAGCACGTTGTCTGTGTCAAAATGTTGTCTCATAGCCAGCAGTTCATGTGAGCAGAGATGAAACTCAGAGGGAACCAGTTAAGGGATGTATTGCGAGTGATCCAACACACGTCGTCGAAAACGGCGTAGGAGCATTTCATTGCTCCTGCAGAGTCCGGTCGAGAATTTTCATGAAGTAGGAAACGCATGACAGTTATGTTATGTGCGCTGCCTGACATCAGGCAAAATCTCTCACCAGCCTTACATACTTGCCGGGAGACACTATTTTCTAGGCATCTTTACGTGCTCACTGTGCGCTCGGAACTGGACAGAGCGACGTTAGGTGATCGATGCGCATACTTGAGGCACTACCCAACACATCTGTGGAGAGCTCATCGGATTTACACGATGTTTTTCCATTTCGCGCTTGATCGGTCCTTTCTTTCCAAACAGCCCTCGTATAATGAATTGCCTGAAACCAGTTGCTTTTATGCACGCTTATTTTTCCATGATTACACTTCAAGATGCCTGGCATCCCATCTTCATATGTTTACGTTTACTTAAATATTTGGCCACCCTCGCCGGCGGTTCGAATCCTTCCTCGGGCATGTGTGTGTGTGTGTGTGTGTGTGTGTGTGTGTGTGTGTTTGTGTTGTTCTTAGCATAAGTTAGTTTAAGTAGTGTGTAATTCTAGGGACCGATGACCTCAGCAGTCGGGTCCCTTAGGAATTCACACACATGCACACTTAAGTGTCGTGAACATTGTTTTGTCACTGATGGCGTTGCAGGATTTTGTAACAGAGACTTTTGAGACAGCTAACGTAAAACTTTGTAAGTAAAGAAACAATGTTCACGATGCTTAATTAAATGTAAACAACTGAAGACGGGATGAACATAAATTGAATGTACTCCAAAAACGTATGTTTTGAGGCGTAATTTGCCGGCATGGCGAGTCAAGAAATGGGTGCCATTCATACTGATGCGTTACCGAAAAACATTAATATCACGGACGCCATAGTTTTGACTTAATGCGCAAGGAGAGTTGCTGTTGTGCTACGAGGCCGCCCGCGATCTTAAGACTCCATACTCCTCAACCAGCCTACAAAATAAGCGACTTTTACGATTTTCTTGGGAAATCTAATGAGGTATATCTTTTTGCACATTATTCATTGATTCTTGGCCAACATTTTTTTTATTTGTTTAAGGAAGCCAGCTCTCATTAAGCCCCCGTCCTACGAGTGGAAATTTCTCTGTCCAAAATGATGTGTGTCGGCCAAGGACGTCCTGCAGCCTGCAAATCTTACCTAAAATATAATAAACAAACAATTTTTCTTAATCTATAGAACATTGCGCACGAAGTAGCTGCACAGTTTGTGAAACTTGAAAAATTATAAAATGGCAGACGTTTGAAACAAAGATGTAGTTTTGTCGTATGTTTTTCGTCACGTTCTTTGCAGTAACTAATTAATAAATTAAAATGAAAAAATTGGCTTATTACTCCTTGCGGACATGCCCGAGGAGTAATTAAGCCAAATTTCAGACTGATATCTTTTTAAGTATGCTCCGAATGTATTCCGTCAGCTTGTGCAAATTCTATATGAGGGTGAAAGGTATAAGGAAAGGGTTTCAATGCAGAGCAGTTTTTTGTAACGATAAGGACGGAAATCTGTTTGGAGTAAAAGATCAGATTTTAGATGGATGGGTGGAGTATTTTAGTGAACTATTGAATACAGAATGGAAAACGAAGGTGAAGTTGATGTTGCCATGGTAGAAGAGGTGTATATGGAAGTAAACAGAGGAGTACCAGGAATCCGTCGAGTAACCTACGCTGGAAGAAGTTAAAACTAGTGTCAAGACTCTTAAAAACAACAAAGCTCAGGCAGAAGACAACATTACAGCGGGAATTGTAAAATATGGTGGAGAAAAATTAATAAGGGTTTTGCATGAGATTATAGTGGAAATATGGCGGAAAGCAAATCTGCCAGAACAGTGGAATACAGCAATGCTTTGCCCTACGCATAAGAAACATGACAAAGCCGACTGTGTGAATTATAGAGGAATTGCACTGCTCTGTATAGTATGTAAAGTATTAGGAACAATCATGGCGTGGAGACTCAGAACATATGTAGAAGATTATCTAGGAGACTACCAGAGTGGTTTCAGAACTAATAGATCTGCTACGAATCAGATTTTTACTGTCGGACAGATCCTTGAAAAATGGTACAATATTGATGTCCACCACTTGTTTATTGATTTCAAACAAGATTATGATAGTATCAAGAGGGATCAACTCTGGAAGGCAACGCAAGAGGCAGGAATACCCAGAAGACTAATAAGACTGGTTAAAATGACTTTGAGAAGAACAGCATGCAAAACAAAGGTTGAGGGCACTTTATCAAAGGCATTTGAAGTTATCCAATGATTCCGACAGGGTAATGAGCTCTCCACTGTTCTATTTAATATCGCCTTGGAGAGGCATTGCGATAAAGATACAAAGCGGCACCGCTGGGGAATACTGTTTAATAGAGAGATGCGGGATCTTGCATATGCAGATTATGTTGATTTATTATCCAGTAGGAAACAGGATCTGGAAGAAAAGCTTGAAAAATTAGAAAGATGCAGAGCGGAGATGGAGTTTACATTTAATCAGTCAAAGACCAAATATATGTTAACATCTAGGAAAAGGTATAGTGAAGGAGAAAGAAGCATGACTTCGAACGGGAAAGAATTTGAACGCTGTGAGAGCTTTAAATATCTTGAGTCACTGGTAACTGAGACTAATGATATGAGAGAAGAAATACATGCAAGGATTACAGCTTTTAACTGGGACTACTATGTACTTATTAAAGTATTTAAAGCATGAAGCCTTGGTAGGAATATGAAGCTCACAATGTATCGTACACTAGCGAGACCTGTGGTGATGTATGGTTCGGAGACGTGGACAAAGACACAAAATGATGAGGAGTCCTTGCAGAGATAGTAAAGGAAGATACTTAGGGCCAGTGAATTATAGGGAATTTTGGCGAATCATAAATAATAAGGGAATCAGAGCGTTGTATAACAAACTAGTTATCGTGATAGAAATAACGAGAAATAGACTACATTGCTTGGGACATGTAGAAACAATGGTGGAGAGCAGCACAATTAAGAAAGTTTTCAAAGAAAAAGCAGGTGGACGCCGTATAAGGGGCAGACAAAGGAGGAGGCAACGTGGAGGAGGATTTGATAAAAATGGGGGTTAGAAGATGGAGAGTCAAGACAGCCAGTAGAGAAGAGTGGGCGGAGATTGTCCAGGAGGCCAAGGCTCAATCCGGGCTGTAGCAACAAGGAGTAGCCGACCGGTGTGGCCGAGCGGTTCTAGGCGCTTCAGTCTGGTACCGCGCGACCGTTACGATCGCAGGTCCGAATCCTGCCTCAGGCATGGATGTGTGTGATGTCCTCAGATTAGTTAGGTTTAAGTGGTTCTAAGATCTAGGGGACTGATGACCTCAGATGTTAAGACCCTTAACGCTCAGAGCCATTTCAACCATTCTGAACCAAGGAGTAAGTAAGTAAGCTTGAGATACAGTATATTTCAGGCTGACGGAATGGATTGTGGGCTCACTAATAATAATATCTTTCTGAAATTTGGCTGAATTACTCCTCCTTACTTCAATTTATTTTGTAGATATTGTAAAAAAGTGACCAAAATGCTCTACAAAGCTACATCTTTAAATTCTGTAAAATTTAATGAACAACCATGCTATTACTTCCTGCGTAAATACTATTGATGAAGAAATTTGTTTGTTTTCTGATTTCAGGTAATATTTGCAGATTGCGGAACTTCCGCCGTGGACACACCTTATTTTAGACAAATAAACTTTCACTCCTCGGATGGGAGAACCTGAAGATGACTGAATTTATTCTCAAAAAATCAAGATGTTATCCAGGAATCGATAAATAATGTGTAAAAAGATTTACTTTTATTCCTTCATTAGTTTGTCCAACAAGAGTTGTAAAAGTCGCTTATTTTGTACGCTGACTGAGCAGAATGGACTGTTAAGTAAGTAAGTGAATCAGCCCTATGAGTCAACAAATGCTGCCCGTGCCTGGTTTAACTGGTTGCGTCACATAACGAGGGAAATTCCTCACGCAGGACAGGGCGTGAGCGGTTTACGCAGCTGCCGCACGCTGCAGTATCACTGCTGCGCCTGTTGTCACTTCCGGCAGACTGCAAACATTGCGTCATAGCCCGCTGGCTGCTGTTACGCGAGACAGAGGAAGTCGCTTATCGCGCGAATGCCGCTGTGACTTTGGAAATTTGTGGTAAGATCTTATGAGACCAAACTGCTGAGGTCATCGGCCCCTAAGCTTACGCGGTACTTAATCTAACTTCAACTAACTTACACTAAGGACGACACACACACACCCATCCCCGAGGGAGGACTCGAATCTCCGACGGGGGAAGCCGCGCGGACCGTGACAAGACGCCCCAGACCGCGCGGCTCTCCCACGCGGCTCCGCTGTGACTTTACGAAGGCAAATGTCTTCCCATCCTACAACATTTCTCTGTTGAAACATCTCGAAAACATTCGATCACTTTTATCAACATGAAGTTATATTTAACATGTGTCACTATGTTTATCTCTGCTACAAAATCTCCAAAAAAATTCATTCTGTATAATCACACGAAATTAAATTTAACACGTGTGAATTTGTTTCTGTTCAGTCCGTCGTAAAAGACTGAGATTGGCTTCGAATGTGTTATTAATTTCAGAGACTTCACATTGACAAACAATAATGAAAAATACACTTATCAGCCAAAACATTATGACCACTGCCCACCGCGACGTTGGATGCCGCCTGGTGGCCTTGCGGGTGTTCACCCTAGCGAAGATATTGGCTGAAAATGGAGAAATCCATTGAGATAAGCGACTTTGACAAAGGCAGATAATTATTACGCAGAGACTGTGAACGAGTATCTCGAAAACGGCGAAGATGGTCGAATGTTCACGTGCTACCGTCGTGAGCATCTATGGCAACTGGTAGAAGGACAGTGAAACTATCATTAGACGCTAAATGGTTGGACGTACACGACTCTTCACAGAACTTGGGGCTCGGAGGCTAGTGCGCTCTGTAAAGTAATATATGTTATGATCTGTGACATCTCTGCCGGAACAGCACAATACTGATGCACGCAGAAATGTTTCGGAGCACACCGTTCATCGTATGTTGTTGAACATGGGGCTCCGCAGCATACCACCCTCACGTGTTCGACGCGACATCGACAATTACGATTGCAGTAGGCATGAAACCATTTGAATTCGACCATCGATCAATGGAAACGTGTCGGCTCTTCGGGTGAATTACAGTTTTGTTATACTAAGTCGCTAGTCGTCTCCACAAGCGCCGTCATCGTGGTCAACGGCGGCTCGAAACATGCGGAGCACCATGGACGCAGATTGGGGGGAGCAGTATTATGCTTTTTTTTGGTCATCAGTCTACTGACTGGTTTGATGCGGCCCGCCACGAATTCCTTTCCCGTGCTAACCTCTTCATCTCAGAGTAGCATTTGCAACCTACGTCCTCAATTATTTGCTTGACGTATTCCAATCTCTGTCTTCCTCTACAGTTTTTGCCCTCTACAGCTCTCTCTAGTACCATGGAAGTCATTCCCTCATGTCTTAGCAGATGTCCTATCATCCTGTCCCTTCTCCTTATCAGTGTTTTCCACATATTCCTTTCCTCGCCGATTCTGCGTAGAACCTCCTCATTCCTTACTTTATCAGTCCACCTAATTTTCAACATTCGTCTGTAGCACCACATCTTAAATGCTTCGATTCTGTTCTGTTACGGTTTTCCCACATTCCATGTTTCACTACCATACAATGCTGTACTCCAGACATACATCCTCAGAAATTTCTTCCTCAAATTAAGGCCGGTATTTGATATTAGTAGACTTCTCTTGGCCAGAAATGCCTTTTTTGCCATAGCGAGTCTGCTTTTGATGTCCTCCTTGCTCCGTCCGTCATTGGTTATTTTACTGCCTAGGTAGCAGAATTCCTTAACTTCATTGACTTCGTGACCATCAATCCTGATGTTAAGTTTCTCGCTGTTCTCATTTCTACTACTTCTCATTACCTTCGTCTTTCTCCGATTTACTCTCAAACCATACTGTGTACTCATTAGACTGTTCATTCCGTTCAGCAGATCATTTAATTCTTCTTCACTTTCACTCAGGATAGCAAAGTCTTCAGCGAATCGTATCATTGATATCCTTTCACCTTGTATTTTAATTCCACTCCTGAACCTTTCTTTTATTTCCGTCATTGCTTCCTCGATGTACAGATTGAAGAGTAGGGACGAAAGGCTACAGCCTTGTCTTACACCCTTCTTAATACGAGCACTTCGTTCTTGATCGTCCTCTCTTATTATTCCCTCTTGGTTGTTGTACATATTGCATATGACCCGTCTCTCCCTATAGCTTACCCCTACTTTTTTCAGAATCTCGAACAGCTTGCACCATTTTATATTGTCGAACGCTTTTTTCCAGGTCGACAAATCATATGAAAGTGTCTTGATTTTTCTTTAGCCTTGCTTCCATTATTAGCCGCAACGTCAGAATTGCCTCTCTCGTCACATTACTTTTCCTAAAGCCAAACTGATCGTCACCATGCGCATTCTCAATTTTCTTTTCCATTCTTCTGTATATTATTCTTGTAAGCAGCTTCGATGCATGAGCTGTTAAGCTGATTGTGCGATAATTCTCGCACTTGTCAGCTCTTGCCGTCTTCGGAATTGTGTGGATGATGCTTTTCCGAAAGTCAGATGGTATATCGCCACACACCAACGTGAATAGTCGTTTTCTTGCCACTTCCCCCAATGATTGTAGAAATTCTGGTGGAATGTTATCTCCCTTCTGCCTTATTTGACCGTAAGTCCTCCAAATTCCAAAACTCTTTTAAATTCCGATTGTAATACTGGATCCCCTATCTCTTCTAAATCGACTCCTGTTTCTTCTTCTATCACATCAGACAAATCTTCACCCTCATAGAGGCTTTCAATGTATTCTTTCCACCTATCTGCTCTCTCCTCTGCATTTAACAGTGGAATTCCCGTTGCACTCTTAATGTTACCACCGTTGCTTTTAATGTCACCAAAGGTTGTTTTGACTTTCCTGTATGCTGAGTCTGTCCTTCCGACAATCATATCTTTTTCGATGTCTTCACATTTTTCCTGCAGTCATTTCGTCTTAGCTTCCCTGCACTTCCTATTTATTTCATTCCTCAGCGACTTGTATTTCTGTATTCCTGATTTTCCCGGAACGTGTTTGTACTTCCTCCTTTCATCAATCAACTGAAGTATTTCTTCTGTTACCCATGGTTTCTTCGCAGCTACCTTCTTTGTACCTATGTTTTCCTTCCCAACTTCTGTGATGGCTCTTTTTAGAGATGTCCATTCCTCTTCAACTGTACTGCCTACTGCGCTATTCCTTATTGCTGTATCTATAACGTTATAGAACTTCAAACGTATCTCGTCATTCCTTAGTACTTCCGTATCCCACTTCTTTGCGTATTGATTCTTCCTGACTAATGTCTTGAACTTCAGCCTACTCTTCATCACTACTATATTGTGATCTGAGTCTATATCTGCTCCCGGGTACGCCTTACAATCCAGTAACTGATTTCGGAATCTCTGTCTGACCATGATGTAATCTAATTGAAATCTTCCCGTATCTCCCGGCCTTTTCTAAGTATACCTCCTCCTCTTGTGATTCTTGAACAGGGTATTCGCTATTACTAGCTGAAACTTGTTACAGAACTCAATTAGTCTTTCTCCTCTTTCATTCCTTGTCCCAAGCCCATATTCTCCTGTAACCTTTCCTTCTACTCCTTCCCCTACAACTGCATTCCAGTCGCCCATGACTATTAGATTTTCGTCCCCCTTTACATACTGCATTACCCTTTCAATATCCTCATATACTTTCTCTATCTGTTCATCTTCAGCTTGCGACGTCGGCATGTATACCTGAACTATCGTTGTCGGTGTTGGTCTGCTGTCGATTCTGATTAGAATAACCCGGTCACTGAACTGTTCACAGTAACACACCCTCTGCCCTACCTTCCTATTCATAACGAATCCTACACCTGTTATACCATTTTCTGCTGCTGTTGATATTACCCGATACTCATCTGACCAGAAATCCTTGTCTTCCTTCCACTTCACTTCACTGACCCCCCACTAAATCTAGATTGAGCCTTTGCATTTTCCTTTTCAGATTTTCTAGTTTCCCCACCACGTTCAAGCTTCTGACATTCCACGCCCCGACTCGTAGAACGTTTTCCTTTCGTTGATTATTCAATCTTTTTCTCATGGTAACCTCCCCCTTGGCAGTCCCCTCCCGGAGATCCTAATGGGGGACTATTCCGGAATCTTTTGACAATGGAGAGATTATCATGACACTTCTTCAATTACAGGCCACATGTCCTGTGGATACACGTTACGTGTCTTTAATGCAGTGGTTTCCATTGCCTTCTGCATCCTCATGTCGTTGATCATTGCTGATTCTTCCGCCTTTAGGAGCAATTTCCCGCCCCTGGGACAAGAGAGTGCCCTGAACCTCTATCCGCTCCTCCGCCCTCTTTGACAAGGCCGTTGGCAGAATGAGGCTGACTTCTTATGCCGGAATCTTCGGCCGCCAATGCTGATTATTTATCAAAATTTTGGCAGTGGCGGGGATAGGACCCGGGACCGAAGACGTTCTGATTATGAATCAAAGACGCTACCCCTCGACCACGGGTACTGTTATCGGAGACATTATCCTGCGCTTTCGTGAGACCTGTGGTAGTAATCGAAGGCACACTGAGAGGTGCGAACCACCTGCATCCCTTCATACCGGAGCCAGAACAGCACTACAGTGGTTTGAGGAGCATTATAGTGAACTCACGTTGAGTCTCGGTGACGAAATTCGACTGACGAAAATCCTATGGAACCTATTTGGCTCGCTATCGGGTGTCATCACCGCGTACGCCAATCAGTGGCCCGTTATTTACACTAATTACATGATCTGTGCGTAGACATCTAATACCACATACCTCCATAATCCTACCAACAAACTGTCGGTTTTCTGAGACGTTAAATCAGTGGTATATTTAGTTCCAAAGACGGACAGACAAGCTATTACGCAAATGGTCATCAATGTATATACAGTATATACCTGGTGTCTGTTCTTTCCGACATGTCCGAACTCTTACGGGAATCGGCAAGATGCCGCGAGTAATGAGGCTATTGACCAGGAGCGCTTCATCAGTAGTACGTGATAAAAGTTCAGAATTTGGGTTTGACGGGTGGTGCGCTAGGGTAGTCCGTTCGGTTTTGGTGACCACTGTGTCTGGATGTCGTAATGGTCAGTGCATCTGTCTAGTAAGCAGGAGACACGGATTCGAATCCCGATTTGGTACAAATTTTCAACTTGACCCATTGATATAAATCAGTCCCCACTGGTAGCTACTGTCTTTAATTCCTTTTTGTGCTGCATAAATAAATACCTGTTCCAACCTGCAATACCGTTTATGTTCGATTACCCAGTACTCACGTATCGTACGGTCTTCCACCTTGCACATAGTATGCGTTATACACCCGACACTACCAGTGGGCCCCTAATGTTCTTCGCCAATCGGAGACATTTTTTGATCTTCTTGGTCGGTTTGTAAACAGTTTTTACGTTGCGTACTCGCATAGGCTCCCTGCCGCCGTTGGATAAGCAGCTGAGCAGCAAGTCGTATACTCCTAGCTCACTCGTTTGTTACATAGTTTAATTCTTAATTTCTTTGCGTGTTTTTGGTACTTGCATTGTTTAATTCATAAATTTCGGGCGTATTATAGTATTTGAGAGTTGTAGCATCGCGTTTTAGTACCTGAATAGTGTAAATTCGCGTAGTCGTTTGTCTACTGTTTTTGTTTTTGAACGGCCAGTGTCGGTTGGTCACAGTCAGTGTGCTCCCTGCCGCCGTTGGATAAGCAGCTGAGCAGCAAGTCGTATACTCCTAGCTCACTCGTTTGTTACATAGTTTAATTCTTAATTTCTTTGCGTGTTTTTGGTACTTGCATTGTTTAATTCTTAAATTTCGGGCGTATTATAGTATTTGAGAGTTGTAGCATCGCGTTTTAGTACCTGAATAGTGTAAATTCGCGTAGTCGTTAGTCTTCTGTTTTTGTTTTGAACGGCCAGTGTCGGTTGGTCACAGTCAGTGTGCTCCCTGCCGCCGTTGGATAAGCAGCTGAGCAGCAAGTCGTATACTCCTAGCTCACTCGTTTGTTACATAGTTTAATTCTTAATTTCTTTACGTGTTTTTGGTACTTGCATTGTTTAATTCATAAATTTCGGGCGTATTATAGTATTTGAGAGTGTAGCATCGCGTTTTAGTACCTGAATAGTGTAATTTCGCTTAGTCTCCTTCCGCCGCCGAGCAGTGTCAGCAGTGCGCAAGTAGCAGCATTACTGCATTTACTAGGCAATCTTGTATTTTAATAACCGTTTAAATTTTGTCGATTTGTTTGCGCTCTCTGTAGATTAGTTCAGACGTTCTTTGCGAAACAGTTTTTAGCATGGATAGGGACTGCAACTGCTGTGTTCGGATGCAGGCTGAGTTGGCATCCCTTCGCTCCTAGCTTCAGGCAGTGTTGGCTTCGGTCACACAGCTTGAGGCTGTTGCCAATGGGCATCACTGTGGGGGTCCGGATGGGGGTTTGTCGGGGACGGCCAGCTCGTTCCACGCATCCCCTGATCGGACTACGACTGTGGTTGCCCGGGATACTGCCCGCATTGAGGCTGATCCCTCACCTGTGGTAGAGTGGGAGGTCGTTTCAAGGTGTGGCAGGGGGCGAAAGACATTCCGGAGGGCTGAACGGAAAGCCTCTCCAGTTTGTCTGACGAACCGGTTTAAGGCTCTGTCTCAGACTGATACTGATCTTTGGCCTGACATGGCTGCTTGTCCTGTTCCAGAGGTTGCCCCTCAGTCTGTAAGATCCGGGCAGTTGCAGAGGGTGGGCTTACTGGTAGTTGGGAGCTCCAACGCCAGGCGCGTAATGGGGCCCCTTAGGGAAATAGCAGCAAGAGAGGGGAAGAAAACCAATGTGCACTCCGTGTGCATACCGGGGGGAGTCATTCCAGATGTGGAAAGGGTCTTTCCGGATGCCATGAAGGGTACAGGGTGCACCCATCTGCAGGTGGTCGCTCATGTCGGCACCAATGATGTGTGTCGCTATGGGTCGGAGGAAATCCTCTCTGGCTTCCGGCGGCTATCTGATTTGGTGAAGACTGCCAGTCTCGCTAGCGGGATGAAAGCAGAGCTCACCATCTGCAGCATCGTCGACAGGACTGACTGCGGACCTTTGGTACAGAGCCGAGTGGAGGGTCTGAATCAGAGGCTGAGACGGTTCTGCGACCGTGTGGGCTGCAGATTCCTCGACTTGCGCCATAGGGTGGTGGGGTTTCGGGTTCCGCTGGATAAGTCAGGAGTCCACTACACGCAACAAGCGGCTACACGGGTAGCAGGGGTTGTGTGGCGTGGGCTGGGCGGTTTTTTAGGTTAGATGGCCTTGGGCAAGTACAGAAAGGGCAACAGCCTCAACGGGTAAGGGGCAAAGTCAGGACATGCGGGGACCAAGCCGCAATCGGTATTGTAATTGTCAACTGTCGAAGCTGCGTTGGTAAAGTACCGGAACTTCAAGCGCTGATAGAAAGCACCGAAGCTGAAATCGTTATAGGTACAGAAAGCTGGCTTAAGCCAGAGATAAATTCTGCCGAAATTTTTACAAAGGTACAGACGGTGTTTAGAAAGGATAGATTGCATGCAACCGGTGGTGGAGTGTTCGTCGCTGTTAGTAGTAGTTTATCCTGTAGTGAAGTAGAAGTGGATAGTTCCTGTGAATTATTATGGGTGGAGGTTACACTAAACAACCAAACTAGGTTAATAATTGGCTCCTTTTACCGACCTCCCGACTCAGCAGCATTAGTGGCAGAACAACTGAGAGAAAATTTGGAATACATTTCACATAAATTTTCTCAGCATGTTATAGTCTTAGGTGGAGATTTCAATTTACCAGATATAGACTGGGACACTCAGATGTTTAGGACGGGTGGTAGGGACAGAGCATCGAGTGACATTATACTGAGTGCACTATCCGAAAATTACCTCGAGCAATTAAACAGAGAACCGACTCGTGGAGATAACATCTTGGACCTACTGATAACATACAGACCCGAACTTTTCGACTCTGTATGTACAGAACAGGGAATCAGTGATCATAAGGCCGTTGCAGCATCCCTGAATATGGAAGTTAATAGGAATATAAAAAAAGTGAGGAAGGTTTATCTGTTTAGCAAGAGTAATAGAAGGCAGATTTCAGACTACCTAACAGATCAAAACGAAAATTTCTGTTCCGACACTGACAATGTTGAGTGTTTATGGAAAAAGTTCAAGGCAATCGTAAAATGCGTTTTAGACAGGTACGTGCCGAGTAAAACTGTGAGGGACGCGAAAAACCCACCGTGGTACAACAACAAAGTTAGGAAACTACTGCGAAAGCAAAGAGAGCTCCACTCCAAGTTTAAACGCAGCCAAAACCTCTCAGACAAACAGAAGCTAAACGATGTCAAAGTTAGCGTAAGGAGGGCTATGCGTGAAGCGTTCATTGAATTCGAAAGTAAAATTCTATGTACCGACTTGACAGAAAATCCTAGGAAGTTCTGGTCTTACGTTAAATCAGTAAGTGGCTCGAAACAGCATATCCAGACACTACGGGATGATGATGGCATTGAAACAGAGGATGACACGCGTAAAGCTGAAATAGTAAACACCTTTTTCCAAAGCTGTTTCACAGAGGAAGACCGCACTGCAGTTCCTTCTCTAAATCCTCGCACAAACGAAAAAATGGCTGACATCGGAATAAGTGTCCAAGGAATAGAAAAGCAACTGGAATCACTCAATAGAGGAAAGTCCACTAGACCTGACGGGATACCAATTCGATTCTACACAGAGTACGCGAAAGAACTTGCCCCCTTCTAACAGCCATGTACCGCAAGTCTCTAGAGGAACGGAGGGTTCCAAATGATTGGAAAAGAGCACAGATAGTCCCAGTCTTCAAGAAGGGTCGTCGAGCAGATGCGCAAAACTATAGACCTATATCTCTGACGTCGATCTCTTGTAGAATTTTAGAACATGTTTTTTGCTCGCGTATCATGTCATTTCTGGAAACCCAGAATCTACTATGTAGGAATCAACATGGATTCCGGAAACAGCGATCGTGTGAGACCCAACTCGCTTTATTTGTTCATGAGACCCAGAAAATATTAGATACAGGCTCCCAGGTAGATGCTATTTTTCTTGACTTCCGGAAGGCGTTCGATACAGTTCCGCACTGTCGCCTGATAAACAAAGTAAGAGCCTACGGAATATCAGACCAGCTGTGTGGCTGGATTGAAGAGTTTTTAGCAAACAGAACACAGCATGTTGTTATCAATGGAGAGACGTCTACAGACGTTAAAGTAACCTCTGGCGTGCCACAGGGGAGTGTTATGGGACGATTGCTTTTCACAATATATATAAATGACCTAGTAGATAGTGTCGGAAGTTCCATGCGGCTTTTCGCGGATGATGCTGTAGTATACAGAGAAGTTGCAGCATTAGAAAATTGTAGCGAAATGCAGGAAGATCTGCAGCGGATAGGCACTTGGTGCAGGGAGTGGCAACTGACCCTTAACATAGACAAATGTAATGTATTGCGAATACATAGAAAGAAGGATCCTTTATTGTATGATTATATGATAGCGGAACAAACACTGGTAGCAGTTACTTCTGTAAAATATCTGGGAGTATGCGTGCGGAACGATTTGAAGTGGAATGATCATATAAAATTAATTGTTGGTAAGGCGGGTACCAGGTTGAGATTCATTGGGAGAGTGCTTAGAAAATGTAGTCCATCAACAAAGGAGGTGGCTTACAAAACACTCGTTCGACCTATACTTGAGTGTTGCTCATCAGTGTGGGATCCGTACCAGATCGGTCTGACGGAGGAGATAGAGAAGATCCAAAGAAGAGCGGCGCGTTTCGTCACAGGGTTATTTGGTAACCGTGATAGCGTTACGGAGATGTTTAATAAACTCAAGTGGCAGACTCTGCAAGAGAGGCGCTCTGCATCGCGGTGTAGCTTGCTCGCCAGGTTTCGAGAGGGTGCGTTTCTGGATGAGGTATCGAATATATTGCTTCCCCCTACTTATACCTCCCGAGGAGATCACGAATGTAAAATTAGAGAGATTAGAGCGCGCACGGAGGCTTTCAGACAGTCGTTCTTCCCGCGAACCATACGCGACTGGAACAGGAAAGGGAGGTAATGACAGTGGCACGTAAAGTGCCCTCCGCCACACACCGTTGGGTGGCTTGCGGAGTATCAATGTAGATGTAGATGTAGATGTAGATGTAGATAGGCAAACGAGACCGCTTCGGAATGTCGGGAAAGTATTACATGCTTTGTACATAGCTTTCACTGTGGAGAGCTATTACGCTCGTTTCTTCAGAAGAACCATCGGAATTCACAAATATGACTATCATTTCAAGAAGAAAGCCCGAAGTTAAACATGTTGTGGATACCCGTACTGCAGCGGACGACCCTTGCAGTTATCACGAGGAGAATCACAACGGTAATGGCCAAGGAAAGGCTCTCAGGGTTGAAGCGATAGTAACATACCCGGAAGCGCAAATACAGAGATATGTAAACTGGGAGAATACGGCGCTGCGGTCGGCAACGTCTATACTGTATAAGACAATAAGTGTTTGGCGCAGTTGTTGCATCGGTTACTGCTACTACAGTGGCAGGTTATCAAATTTTAAGTGAGTTTGAACGTGGTGTTATAGTCGGCGCACGAGCTATGGGACACAGCATGTCGGAGGCAGCGATGAAGTGCAGAATTTACCGTACGACCATTTCACGAGTGTACTGTGAATATCAGGAATCCAGTAAAACATCGAATCTCCGACATCGCTGCTCCCGGAAAAAGATCCTGCAAGAACGGGACCAACGACGACAGAAGCGAATCCTTTAACGTGACAGAAGTGCAACCCTTCCGCAAATTGCTACAGATTTCAGTGCTGGACCATCAACAAGCATCAGCGTGCGAACCATTCAACGAGACGTCCTCAATATGGGTTTCCGGAACCGAAGGCCCACTGGTGTACCCTTGACGACTGCACGACGCAAAGCCTTACGCCTCTCCTGGGCCCGTCAACACCGACATTGGACTGTTGACGACTGGAAACATGTTGCCTGGCCAGACGATTCTCGTTTCAAATTTATCGAGCGGATGGATGTGTACGGGTATGGAATCCATGGACCCTGCCCCAGGGCACTGTTCAAGCTGATGGAGGCTCCGTAATGGTGTGGGGCGTATGCAGTTGGAGTGATATGGGACCCCTGATGCGTCTAGATGCGACTCCTACAGGTGATACGTACGAAAGCATCATGTCTGATCACCTGCATCCATTCATATCCATTGTGCATTCCGACGTACTTGGGCAATTCCAGCTGGACAATGTGACACCCCACACGTCCAGAATTGCTACAGAGAGGGGCCAGGAACACTCTTCCGAGTTTAAACATTTCCGGTGGCCACCAAACTCACCATATATGAAAGTTAGTGACGATATCTGGGGTGCCTTGCAACGTTCTGGTCAGAAGAGATCTCCAACCCGTCGTACTGTTATGGATTTATGGACAGCCCTGCAGGATTCATGGTGTGAACTCCCTCCAGCACTACTTCAGACAGTAATCGAGTCCGTGCCACGTCGTGTTGCGGCACTTCTCCGTGCTCGCGTGGGCGCTACACGATGTTAGGCAGGTGTACCAGTCTCTTTTGCTCTTCAAGGTATAATCTCCGGCAGCGAACTCGACCTCTGTCCGCCATCAGCAATGGAAGCTGAATCTTAGAAGATACCAGCCACTGGTGCTGGCCGAAGGTCAGGAAAGTCGTTTTAAAACTGTCGGCCGAACATCTCAGCACAAAAACCAAAAGGCAATAAGTCAAATAGTGGCCAAGACAGGATCCGCTTGTAGAAAAAGAGAATCGTATCTCCACATTTATGGAGAAACATAAACAGGCACATGCAGGTGATACGAAACTTCCTGGCAGATTAAAACTGTGTGCACCGACCGAGACTCGAACTCGGGTTCTTTGCCTTTCGCGGGCAAGTGCTCTACCAAGTTCGAGTCTCGGTCGGGCACACAGTTTTAATCTGCCAGGAAGTTTCATATCAGCGCACACTCCGCTGCAGGGTGAAAATCTCATTCTGGAAACATCCCCCAGGCTGCGGCTAAGCCATGTCTCCGCAGTATCCTTTCTTTCAAGAGTGCTAGTTCTGCAAGGTTCGCAGGAGAGCTTCTGTAAAGTTTGGAAGGTAGGAGACGAGATACTGGCAGAAGTAAAGCTGTGAGGACTGGGCGTGAGTTGTGCTTCGGTAGCTCAGATGGTAGAGCACTTGCCCGCGAAAGGCAAAGGTCCCGAGTCCGAGTCTCGGTCGGGCGCACACAGTTTTTATCTGCCAGGAAGTTTCATATCAGCGCACACTCCGCTGCAGAGTGAAAATCTCATACATGCAGGTGATGTCTGCGATAACCAACACTTTGCTCTTACAGCGTACAATTTCATTGCATTCTTATGAACTATGTTTTCATTCTACAGGATACATATAAATGGACTTCCAGAAATGAACAATCCAGGATACGAAACATTCATCATTCCCCAATTCTTCGAAAAAATATAAAAAAGATGTAATGAGAACGACACATGAACGAATCTGAGAATGTGTGCCAACTGTCCAGTGAATGCTCCCCTAGTTAGTGTAAAACTTGTTGCAGCCCTCCGCTCACAAAATAAAAGGTTTTTCCATGTTTACTCTTTTGGCTAACTGCAGAGTATTGCTTCGAAATACGACGTAAATTAAGTTTGTTGAAGGCAAATAATGAATAAATTTGTCACGTTCATGGAATTTTCCGTCGGTACTTGAAGAAACGTAGACATATTAAAAAGCCTTCTCTCTCCCTGAAGTCGACTATGAAAGTGGCATTCTGAAGCTTGAAACAGGTTGGAGTACAATCTTGTGTTGGTGATTTAAAAGGAACCACATATCTTTACTGTTAGAGATAATTCCATTCGTAGCCAGTGAGTCGTGATTTTGAAATCTGCTTCCGAAGCTCATGACACTTGCAAAGATGCGAGACTCGTAGCAGTTTATACGCAGGACTTTACGTGCTTTATTAGTGATGCCGTCTTTTGCTGCGACTGCCTTTTGCACAGAGAAAAGTAAGTCACTTCCACAAAATAATACCGCTGCGAAATGTAGATTGTCGGACGTAATTACCAAGAATAGATACAACTATAATCAAATTAGGGACTGTGTATTTTGTCTTGGACTTACACGAAGCGCCACCTGAGGTACAGTCTTTTATGCGTCAAGTGATAGTGATATTTGGGGTGTTTACAGCACATGGGAATCAAGTTCATTTTTGATCATTTTCGACTTATTCCGTTTTTAAGTACTATATATGAAGGTGCGTCCAGAGCGTGAAAGATTCACGTCCAGGTATCGGTGTGTGAGCTCTAATTGAATCGGACTGATGTTAATGTCAGGGTTTTAGCTCAGGAAAGCTAATAATTACTTTGGAAGTTTGATAAGTGGCAATTAACTAACGAGTTAATAACCGGACTGGGCTGTTGAGCCTAAATATGTGACAACAATATCTTATGGTACCTTCACAGTTCTTGCACATTTTTCTTTGAATGGAGGTGAGGACAAAGCTGCCGAGGAAGTGATGCTTCAGCTGCACCAGCTGACAATAACGTCTGCCATCAAGATGGAGCAGACATCAGATGAAGAAAACGTTCTTGACAGCCTGAGAACTGGAAGAGGAGTACTAGGCAATGGCAGCGCAACTGTGGGCAGGAATGTACTATGAGGAAGACATCCAGCTAAAAGCTCCAACGCTCCATGCCGCAATGCCACAGTCAACTCGAAGAGGAAGAGAGACAAGACATATTTCATTCCTTCGGGAAATTTAGTGTTTACAGTGCGCAAAATGTTTCTCTTCGGGGACGTGTTCAGCCCGGTAGGATTATGAGGTCACGACAGAGAGTTGGTTCCAGACATCCTAAAGGAATTAGCTTCAAGTATTTCTTAAGGATTAAAGTTAGATCTACATATAAAAAACTAATCTTATGCTCAGATTGTTGTACCATCAAAAACAGGAAATCTAAAAAATGTCTTTCACGAAGCTAAGTCAAGATCCAAGCGCCACGTCTCAGACATTGATCACAAATTCTTCGTAAGAGGAAATTCTGATATACCTAACGACAGCGATTTTGGTTTAGTGGAGAAAGCCACTAGGAAAATTTCGCACTTTTAAACACCTCTTGATTGGATGGGTATCGTTAGACAAGCAAATAAAACGTACCCCAGAACTGAGGCGATTCAAATAATATTCACAGAATTTTTATCCTCCAGAAACTTGGGTAATTCAGTAACACTCAGAAAAAAGGTCGATGGTTGTGGTATCAACTGGCTTAGTATCAACTGGCTTACTATGCGATCGTTACGTAATGATACAGAATCTCCTTTTACCCTGATGTTCAAGCACACTCCGAACCCTGATATGCAATTTGACAAAGCGGACTTAAGACAGAAGGTCGGCTATTCCATGACATACATTTTTAACATCCAGCACGGCCCTCTTAATACCAAACGTCGACCAGTAACAAAAGTGAAGAAAAAGGACACGGGGGATTTACTGCTATATATTCCGTACGTGCGTCACCATTTTGTCAAGAACTTACCATGTGACATTAACACAAGAGCTTCCTCAGTTTTTCCGCAGCAGAAATGTGAAAACGGATACGTTTTCCTTGGAATCTATCCTGAGTGGAAATATTTGTTAGAACCAGACGCAGGGAATAAAATTATAAGTATATATTAAGGAAATGTATTATTTGTACTGTTTTCTTAGTAAAATTTGAAGTCTAGAATAAATAGGAAGATACAAGTACAATACATTCAGCGCAAATCCAAAATTTTACTTTTATATTCACGGGAGCATCTAATAGCACTTAAATTTGCCCTTATTCATTATGAGAACTCGTTATAAAAATATCTTCTACAATTAAAAAATTTTAAATGTCATAAAATTTTTGCTGTTGTTAACTATTCAGTAAAAACTTTTTTTCTATTTTCCTCTAAACTTTCTTGTTATGATTTGATTCCCTTTTGCACTGATCTTCTCATTATGCTACACTCTGTAGGATAAATACCGGTAGCTAAGTATTCTGGACGTGTTTTCTAAGATTTTTAAATATTATTCTCGTTTTTGTTTGGTGTACTAAGTCCATTTTATTAGGCAGATCATAAAGTCTAGTTCATTTCTTATAAAAAAATTTTATTGAAGACTGGGAAATTTTTAACAATTATGTGAAGCCAAAATAAGTTTATTGCGTAATGTTATATTTTTTACACCGGAAAATACCCTAAATTGTGAAAGTATAATATTGTGTAAACTAATTACTGTTGACGTGAGCTTTTCGCTACGGTGGCTCATTTTGTATGATTTTATACTGCGGCCAAGTCCTAATTATTTCACGTATTTTCGATTTTGTTAAACACTGTCGTGAGACAAACTATTACTAGCGAGATCATCATAACTAGCTTGTAAACCATCAAACATTCTTTAGTTAGCGCAACAGTCTACGGTGTCAAACCTTACATAAACATAAATGACAGTTTTAATAATAATTAGAGTAACTAAAAATTGTTAATAAGAGTTTTTCTAACGTTATATTTTAGATCGCTACTAAATCACAAGGCAAATAAGCCTTTAATATGTTTATATGTTTTTGGCGAATCTTAAAATTTTGTGGCATCAGGCGCGCATCCTAGCAAAATACGCTAATCCGATCGTTGAACTATTCACACACAACGCGAATGAGAAAGCTTTACCATATTAACCGGCTACATGATGCAGCTTTGCTATCACAGAAGAGCATGACTTGAGTGCGTTAAGAGTTTGTCTCTGCTTTGTATTAGAGGCCTAACAATTTGTTCCTGCTGCGGATGACCTCATTGTAGGAGCACGCGGCTGTTGCCTGACAACGGCCGTTCAATAGAAGTTCGCCGCTCTAACCGTCTTGAATTATTTGGATACGTTTTCGTCGAGTTCGAGAGTGCGTCGAGTTGAACTCGGTTCACTAGCCAGTTCGAATGGAGTGGCATGTTGTGAGTAAACAGTTCTGCATTATTCATATCCATATCTTAGCGAGACTTTTTATATTTTTTTTTAGTCATTACGTACACTTCTGAATGGTTTGATGCGCCCGCCACGAATTCGTTTCCTATGTGAACCTTTTCGTCTCAGAGTAGCAGCTGCGACTTACGTCCTCAATTATTTGCTGAAGGAACTCTCTGTGTTTCTTTAGTTTTTACCCTCTACAGCTTTTCTTGTACCACGGCGGTTATTCCCCCATGTCTTAACAGATTTATTATCATCCTCTCCCTTCTTCTTGTCAGTGTTTTCCATGTTTCCACTCCTCACCGATTCTGCGGAGAATCTTCTCATTTTTTATCTTATCAGTTCATCTCATTTTCAACATTCTGCTGTAGCACCGCATCTCAGATGCTTAGATTTTCTCTTGTTCCTGTTTTCCCACAGTCCATGTTTCAGTACCATGCAATGTTGTGCTCCAAACGTGCATTCTTGGAAATTTCTTCCTCAAATGAAGGCCTATGTTTCATAATAGTAGACTTTTCTTGGCCAGGAACCCCCTTCTCGCCAGTGCTAGCCTGCTTTTTACGTCCCCCTCGCTCTGTCCGTCACCATGGGTTGTTTTGCTTCCTAGGTAGCAGAATTCCTTAACTTCGTCTACTTCGTGATCTCCAGGTCTGAGATTAAGTTTCTCACTGTTCTCATTTCTGTTGCTTCTCATTACGTTCGTCTTTCTTCGATTTACTCTCCGTCCATATTGTGTACTCTTTAGACAGTTCGTTCCATTCAGCAGACCATTCTTCTGTTCTTTCACGGACGATAGCAAAGTCATCAGCGAATCTTATGACTTATATCTTTTCACCTTGAATTTTAATCCCACTCTTCTTTCATTTCCGTCATTGCTTCTTCGACATATAGATAGAACAGAAGGGGCTAGAGACTACATCCTTGTCTTATACCATTTTAATCTCAGCATTTCGTTCTTCATCTGCTACTCTTATTGTTCCCTGTTGGTTCTTGTATATATTGTGTATCACCCGTCTTTCCCTATGGCTTACCCCTAATTTTCTCAGAATTTCGAACATCTTGCACCATTTTACATAGTCGAACAATTTTTCCGGGCCAACAAATCCTAAGAACGTATCTTCATTTTTCTTCAGTCGTGCTTCCATTTTCAACCGCAACGTCAGAACAGCCTCTCTGGTGCCTTTACCTTTCCTAAAGACAAACTCACCGTCATTTAACACATCCAAAATTTTCTTTTCCATTCTTCTGTAAATTATTCTTGTCATCAACTTGGATTCACGAGCTGTTAAGCTGATTGAGCGATAATTCTCGAACATGTCGGCTCTTTCTATAGTAGGAATTGGGTCAACGATGTTTTTCGGAAAGTCTGATGGTATATCGCCAGTCTCATACATTCTACCGACCAAGGTGAATAGTTGTTTTGTTGCCACATCCCCCCAATGATTTTATAAATTCCGATTGAATGTTATCCATCCCTTATCCTTATTTGCTCTCAAGTCACCCAATGGTCTTTTAATTTCTGATTCTAATACTAGATATCCTGTCTCTTCTATATCTACTACTGTTTCTTCTATCACGTTATCAGACAAGTTCTCCCTCTTTCCACCTACTCGCTCCCTCTTCTGCATTTAATAGCGGAATTCTCGTTGCAGTCTTAATGTTACCGCACTGACTTTTAATTTCACCGAAAGTTGTTTCAACCTTTCTGTATGCTGTTACTATGTTATTAAATTAATGTTTGCACCCTGTCAGCAGCCCACCATCCATGGGAAGCGTGGGAACATTGAACCAGGGCTCTAGTCATTCGTGAATCCCAGTACAGCATACCAAACAGTTACCGGCTGCAACTATTGGACACTCTCTAGCAGAAGAATCAGGCGAAACCTACCAGGTTGTCAACCAGCTGGAGTGCTCGCAGCAAATCACTTTCACCTGATGAGGTACAATTGATGTTGTCATATCCCTTCAACGCTGGAACAACGGAACGAGAATGTGCCTGAGGAGCGTAAGTTAAAATCAGGAAGCTCTGAGGAAGGAGAGGACTCCCGAATTATCTGTAGCAGTACCTTATTCAATTACTTGGATATGACGGTAACCAGTGTGCCTAGATCCGTAGCAAGTACTGATTCTGGAAAAGTTTTCCACAAGCACGAGAACAGTCACGGAACCATTTACGAAGGGCTTTGCGATACTGGCCGTCAGCTTTGACCAGTGATTTTACGTCACTTCTTGTGTGTACTTTGCTTTAATTTCTTTATAGCGATAGTCATGGTTTTTTTTAACGGCTGCTGGCTGTAAGAAAGAAAATACTGTCTGCTCAGTCTCGGCGAGAACTTAATAATTCGTGGATTTATCATTATTTTTTATAAGACAAACGATTTTTAATGCGTTCTGTGTATTGCGGTCTTCATTACAAGTGTACAGTTTTTTTTTTAGGGTTCCTTTTTTCAGTCGGTTCTAGGCGCTTGAGTCTGGAACCGCGTGACTGCTACGGTCGCAAGTTCGAATCCTGCCTCGGGCATGGATGTGTGTGATGTCCTTAGGTCAATTAGGTTTAAGTAGTTCTAAGTTCTAGGGGACTGATGACCTCAGAAATTGAGTCCCATAGTCCTCAGAGCCATTTGAACCATTTCTCAGTCGGTTAAAACGGAATCCTTACAAGATCATTTTATTGTCTGTCTATCTGTCTGTCCATCGGTTAAGATCCCTTCTTCTCAGCAACGGCTAGAGGCATCAAGCTGGAATTTACGTCAAATACTACGGTCTACGATCCCTTGGCGGTTTACAAAAGTTAAGCTTCTAAGTCAATGCAATGATATGACCATCTATACCACACGTTTAGATACTCGCAAACTCATTCATTAAAACTTGTAGATGAACTAGCTGTATACTAATTATGTTTGAACTGAACCCTCAGATCGCGAGTCCTACTCTTACATGTCCGATTTTTTTTTCTTTTTTTTTTTTTTTTTTTGGAACTCTTGACGCATACATACATACGTACATATATTGAAAGGAGTCTAATGGGGTACACTTACATGTGGCACCCGAATATGATAATATCGCTAATGTAAACTAAAATGAAACCGTTATATTATAAATGATATATGTCTCTGATAGGTTTTATAAAGCGGATCGCCAAATGTGTACGACCGCAGAGCCAAAGATACTGTTTCTGGTCAGCGACTGCAGTGTTAGAGTAAGAAAGCGCTTGGCGCGCAGCAGTGGCTAGCTGTCTGTGAGCGAAAGAGAATGGAGTAGGCTGTGTTTGTGGTGTGATCTGTGAAGCCACCAAGTGTTAGATTATAATGGAGTAATTACGAATACATGTATTGTTGGAGGTATGAATGTGGAAGCTGAAGTTTTCTCGCAAGCAAGGTGAAGATGTCAAAAATTTATGACTCTCGTTTTACCAGCGCATTAGTGTAGATGAGTTGGCTGATAATTTTCAATTGCTGAGTATCCCCAGAATGTATGTAAACATTTGATGTAAAAGCTAGTTAGATGTTTCCTTTTTGTGAGGTTCCTTAGATTTGTTAACACAACTATACGTAATTTAATGATTTGTTTTTATGACTCAATTACCAAAAAGGATGTAATTTTTCTGAATAATGTAATTTCAATTGTCGGATGGTTTGAAAAGCCAAACTTAACTTCGAATACAGTTTCACTATTGAAAAAAATCATTATAAGTAATTCATCTCAATCAGAACCTCCTCCCTGGCCAGGTCATACGTTTTTCAAAGACACTAAATAATTCTTAAATGTTTTCATTTATCAGCCGAAAGAATTTCATGCACATTTCAAAGTATTACGGCCAGCATTGCACGCCGCTGAGCTGTAGCTAGTATATTTTATTCTTCTTCATGAGAGATCATAATATATCGCGATCCTCCGTTGCTACTTTAGAGATAAGACAATTGTGTTTATTTGTTATGTGCACAGGGCCCAAAGTTATCAGTTTTTAACAGGACCAGTGGATTCAGTGCTTAAGGGGCTGAATGTATTTTTCGTTGACTGTATTTCTGTATTACAAAGAAGAGATATTTTAAAGAACGTTAGTAAGTAAAATCAGTTGCTCAAACTCTTCATTCATTTATTTAAAAATTATATAAAGAACGTTACAATACTGATTAGCTAAAACATTACGACCACATTCTTAACTGCCTGTACGTCCGTCTTTGGAAATCACTGAAGCAGCGGTAATGTGTGGCACAGACTGTGTAACTCCTTGATAGGTGTCTGCAGATATGTGGCACCAGATGTCAGCCTCAACGGTCACACAAATCCCTTAAATTATGGGCCGTTGGTTTGTGGACGTGGAGCTGGCGCGCTATACCGTCCATGCTTTCATCTGCTTCAGATCAGGCCAATTTGTTGGCCAAGACATCAGCATGATTGACGCTCCTCGAACCGCTACAGCAAAATTTTGGCCTTGTGGCACATGCAGTTGTCATGCTAGAAGGTGCTATCGCCGCCGGGGAAGTCGTCAAATATGGAAGGAGCCAGGTGAGCCAAGTCCAAAACTGTCATGGTGCCTTTGAATACCTTGGAAGTAAACGTGGTGGCAAGTCATAATGGTGATGGGGAATTGGGAGGAGAGAGAGAGAGAGCAACAAACGGTCAACACCCGCATTCTTTCTCCTCCCCTACAGTACGGAACGCTGTATCGGCTCCTCACTCTGCATTGTAGACAGTAAAACTGCTTGGTAAACAAATCTTGAGAATAGGATAAACCACTGGGCGGCCAAGGCCGGCCAAGACCAGAAAGAAGCTGGTCAGTCATAAGACCACTTCCAGTCGAAGTGGTACTTCCCGCCGGCCGCTGTGGCCGAGCGGATATAGGCGCTCACTCACCAGCCGCGCGACTACTATGGTCGCAGGTTCGAATCCTGCCTCGGGCATGGATGTGTGTGATATCCTTAGGTGAGTTAGGTTTAATTAGTTCTAAGTTCTAGGGGACTGATTACCTCAGATATTAAGTCCCATAGTGCTCAGAGCCATTTGGTACTTCCCCATTGGGGGTGGTATGCACCGAAATCCCCAATCAGGAGAAAAGGGTGAAAGGGGGTGGAGAGTGAGTCGCTCGATTGTAGGTGTCATCTCAAGACAGGTAAATGCACTGCCTGGAGATAAATAAACGTTATAAGTGGTGAACGCTGGCGTCATTAACACTCGCACTACTATGGCTTCCAGTGTGGTATAGAGGAGAATGCACTCATTGATGACGTTCTTGCGAAGCAATCTACAGAGCCTCCAAATGCTCTCTCTCTCCATCAGTACGGTTTCGAAAGAATTCGCGGTAACTTCGAGGAGCCAGGTTGGTATCCCACCATTATCTGGGGTGTCTCCAGATACGTCTTAGGGTCATTAGTGCTCAATTCGAAACAGGTCTCTTCACTGAATGCAATCCTTCTCCAGTTAATGAGATTCCAGGCCGAAGACGTATCTCGAGATGCCCCAAACAGCGGTGTGATACTAACCTGACTGCCGCCCACCATACAACCGACAATCTGCATCTACATGATTACTCTACAATTCACATTTAAGTGCTTGGCAGAGGGTTCATCGAACCACAATCATACTATCTCTCTACCATTCCACTCCCGGACAGCGCGCGGGAAAAACGAACACCTAAACCTTTCTGTTCGAGCTCTGATTTCTCTTATTTTATTTTGATGATCATTCCTACCTATGTAGGTTGGGCTCAACAAAATATTTTCACATTCGGAAGAGAAAGTTGGTGACTGAAATTTCGTAAATATATCTCGCCGCGACGAAAAACGTCTTTGCTTTAATGACTTCCATCCCAACTCGCGTATCATATCTGCCACACTCTCTCCCCTATTACGTGATAATACAAAACGAGCTGCCCTTTTTTGCACCCTTTCAATGTCCTCCGTCATCCCACCTGGTAAGGATCCCACATCGCGCAGCAATATTCTAACAGAGGACGAACGAGTGTAATGTAAGCTGTCTCTTTAGTGGACTTGTTGCATCTTCTAAGTGTCCTGCCAATGAAACGCAACCTTTGGCTCGCCTTCCCCACAATATTATCTATGTGGTCTTTCCAACTGAAGTTGTTCGTAATTTTAACACCCAGGTACTTAGTTGAATTGACAGCCTTGAGAATTGTACTGTATGTACAGTAATCGAATTCCAACGGATTTCTTTTGGAACTCATGTGGATCACCTCACACTTTTCGTTATTTAGCGTCAACTGCCACCTGCCATACCATACAGCAATCTTTTCTAAATCGCTTTGCAACTGATACTGGTCTTCGGATGACCTTACTAGACGGTAAATTACAGCATCATCTGCGAACAACCTAAGAGAACTGCTCAGATTGTCACCCAGGTCATTTATATATATCAGGAACAGCAGAGGTCCCAGGACGCTTCCCTGGGGAACACCTGATATCACTTCAGTTTTACTCGATGATTTGCCGTCTATTACTACGAACTGCGACCTTCCTGACAGGAAACCACGAATCCAGTCACACAACTGAGACGATACCCTGTAGGCCCGCAGCTTGATTAGAAGTCGCTTGTGAGGAACGGTGTCAAAAGCTTTCCGGAAATCTAGAAATACGGAATCAACTTGAGATCCCCTGTCGATAGCGGCCAATCAGGGGTGATCGTCTATGATACCATTTCTTTTAATAGTAACACCCATTTGCTTGTCATCCGCTGCACCCACACGGCACAGCGGTACGTTTACAGCCATGTTTGTTGCCCTCCATGGCAAGCCATTCTGGGTTTACATTTCGGCACGGCGAGAGTTTCTACTGGTTGTCTTCGTGGTTGCCAAACCCTACCTGGATCTCTCCCCTATTGAGAATTTGTGGAGCATCATGGACAAGGCCTCCGACCAGCTCGGAATTTTAACTATCTAACGCTCCGAATAACTGCCTGCATAAGGGCCAGAGGTGGACCTACGCATTATTGACTAGCAAAATTTGTGAAGATCTTTCTCTTGAATAAATCATCAAATTTTTCTGTAATTGCAGTCATTTGTTTAGCCGTACATGTACATCACATCTACCGATTTTCGTCCTGTTGAGATACTTCCTTCCCGGTGCGTCGTTTTTCTTTTCTTTTCTGTTTTGTCTCAGAGTGTATTACTCCCCGTGTGGTATTTTCTATTTCTCCTTGGTCAGAATCCCATTCATATAGCTCATTTTCAGACGAAATTCCACCACTGCACATTATTAATTATGCATACAGTAATGTTAAGCCACTTTATCTTCCAGTAGTAGATTAAATTGTTTGCTTTTAAAGATCAGATAATCCTCTGTATTGCGCGATAGCAGCATAATTATCCCTTGGGAAAGGCTACCTTATTTTAAAAGCAGCAAGAATTACGGCTCCTTGCACTTCCGAGAGCTAACTGATTAATTTTATTCGGTACTACATATTCTTGTCGAGTGTGTCTGTAGCGTGGAAGTGCTGTTTGGAATGTAAATGTGAATGCAATTTATTTTCAGGTTATTCTTGTTCTTGGCTTTTCTTTTGCGGGAAATCGGTGTGCTAAGGGTACAATCATTAAGGAACCGTTGTAAAACAGTTTTAGAATTTAGTATGGGAAAAATTTGATTGGTTGATGACCTCAAATTGCACAAATTTCATTTCAGTAATTACTTCGTAATACTTCTAGCGCAGTGAGCACGGATACGAACTATTTCACATCGTTTAAAAGATATAATCTGTTTGTTGCGGCTACATGGTTCGCCTGAGTTAATCTGAAATTCCCGAAAGTTTCGGCCCACTTATTTCAGCAGTTAATATGCCAAGTGAAATGCAGCTCTATTCGTAATTACACACGTTCAAATTAGAGTAAGGAACTTACTCAAGAAGCACCAAAAGCAATACTTCATCCGTTAAATTAAGTGCCTTCTGAGAAATCCAATGTTATTAGAAATTTTAATTTTGACAGTGTCATTTCATTAGGCACTCGTATTGTACTTGTCCTGCTATCGTCTCTATGCAAGAGCTAGAGTAAATAAAGTACTGATGCAGAGATGACATTTTCAATTATATCAATTTATTCTACTAAATTTCAATATCAGAAATAGTCTATTGCCACAGTCAGTTTCCCGTCTTACTGTGAACAGTGCTTTAGTAAGCAGTATTTGAGCTGCAGATAAGTATCGTTACTACAACATACGTTGGCTATTCATATGTGGAATGGATCAGGTTCAATATAAACTATTCAACAAGGGTTCGCTCGTGATACTTCCTAGACGTATAGGAACCTGTTTCCGGAATGTTGAGAAAAAACGTCTTCGACAATACCACCTGTCAACGTTTAAATAGACCTGACGTCGTCGTTGAAACACGAATTTGGCGAATATCAAACAGGTTTTAGACTAAATAGACCTTACACACAACAAATTTTAGTTCTGAAACTAATTCTCAGGTACCAAAAAATTTATAACAAGAAAGAACTTGGTACCTTCGTAGATCTAAAAAAAAGTCATGACTCAGTCAAACATACGTTCCTCTTCCATGTTTTGAAAGAACAAGTTACTAAAATTATTGTTGGGGATACTACACTGTACAAAGTCAAAGGCATAATTAGGGGGAGAAATAACGAAATTTTAAATTAAAACAGAGGCGCAGGAGCGAGGCAGTATCAGGGACTCTCTCCATTACTTTTCAGCTCTATCTTAGAAAAGTAATCTAAAAGTGACAAAAATGAAAACTGGCGCCTAAAATTGAAGAAAAAAATAATTTTGGTAGAAAGAATTCTAGGATAGACTGCTTAGCTTTTGGAGATAGGGACTCTATGTGAGGACATTCAAACAGCGTGAAAACCAATATAAATTCCTTAAAACAAAGCAACAACACAGACAGGAAGAATCGAAATATCATTTTAAAAAAGAAAATACATATCTAGCATCCCGGCACCGAAAATTCTAGAAACTAAATACGAGAAAATCTAGAATTCTTCCGTTCAAATACCAGGCGAAACCATTTAGGAAACTGGTCTGGAAATGAGTGATTACGAAATTCTTTGTCACAAAATGGAAGCAGCTTTCAGGCTTGCTAAAGATGTCTATAACAAAATACACAAAACGGGGACACTAAAATAGACTCATGAAGCCAGACTGACTTTATAAGGCGCAAAGACTCCGTTTTAAAGCGAAAGAGAGATTTAAATAATCAATAAGAGAGAACGTAAAGTAATCAGAAATATTTTATGTCCAAATTATACTGAAGAAGCAACATGACTAAGAGAAGATGAAGAAATTGAAAAGTATGTTAACATGTTCTCAGGTGCGTAAAAACGCATGCTAAAATTCTATGGGCATAGTACAAACCAAACCAGTTAGATAGGTTGTGCGAAACCCGTAGTGAAGCTAAAACTGAAACAATAATTTGAATCGGTGCAGTAAAAGAATGACTGAAGGGAGCAGACATAATACAACACGATGTATCAGACAAAAAAAAAATGTAGGGAGAAAATTCATGATTGCACAATTGGCCTGGAGAAAAAATCCGAAACGACCTAACAACTTGGTCTGGCGATCGGAAATGAGAAAATTAGTTGTGAAATTTTGAAACTAATGCAAGTAAAAATATAAACACTTCTACTCGAAAGCGTGATGAATATGATGAATATCTTTATTCTTCATGTGTATAATTTTATTTCTCAACATAGTAAACTCTAGCGACAAACACATTTTTCCCAACGAGAGACCACTTTGTTAATACTGTCACTGTAGAATGTTTGACTTTCTTGATGGATTCACAACCTCACCTCTGCCTGCGTCGCTTCATGACTCATAGTGAAGTCCTAGAAGGTGTTCCTTAAGTTTTTGAAACAGCCAAAAATCGGATGGGGCCAAATCGGGACTGTCTGAAGGATGACCGATGACAGTCAACCCAAGGTGTCGGATTGTTGCAGATGTCGCAGCGCTCGTGTGTGGTCTGCCATTGTTATACTGAAGGAGAGGGTGCTCCATGTGTGGACGAATTCTTCATATTCGAAATTCGATTGCAGCACTCTGTTTCTCAAGCACCGTCATAGTTACGTTAAACGCAGCTACGTTACACGCTACAATTCGGAGCCGTCTAGCGCCAGAAGGGTGGATATTGTAGGCATGAAGAATAAACATTTAGAATGTTATTAAGATATGCGTTATGTTAAAAGCCTTAAAATTTTCGCATAAAAAATTCGGAGGCATTACTTTTCAGCACACCCTCGTACAATGTTTTTTGGATGGGCATGACTCTACTCCGCCTTTTGGATCCGCGCTTATACAGAGTTGCGCGCAGTCTTGAGGGCACTGCAGCTGACGTGCGTACCCGTGCAGAGAAATTCTTCTACGGCCCCGATACCCTGAAGGCGTCCCTGGACGAGGAGCTAGTGACGTCACCATGTGGAATTCCACACTCCACTACATTGCGAAGAGTGAGAGGAAGAATCTGTTATGGTAGATTGTTGCTTCGTGGAGAGGAACGTGGTCAATAAGATGCAGCATCGCTTTTACATCAGCGGCAGCTCTCCGGAGACGCCATATTGTATTATGTCAAACACAGCAGAACTCAATATTTGGTGGTTTTAATGTTATAGCGTATGTGGAATGAGAATAAGGTGTTTCAAAGCACCAGCACATTGAGGACCTGTCGAACTCGTTTTAGGTATGATATCTTACAACAAAAGATATGTTTCGTGCTCTGAAAGTAAACCGCTTCACTGCTATCCCAACCGAGCGAGGTGGCGCAGTGGTTAGCACACTGGACTCGCGTTCGGGAGGACGACGGTTCAATCCCGTCCCCGGCCATCCTGATTTAGGTTTTCCGTGATTTCCCTAAATCGTTTCAGGCAAATGCCGGGATGGTTCCTTTGAAAGGGCACGGCCGATTTCCTTCCCAATCCTTCCCTACCCCGAGCTTGCGCTCCGTCTCTAATGACCTCGTTGTCGACGGGACGTTAAACACTAACCACCACCACCACTGCTATCCCAGAATGATGATTTATCAAAACTCGTCGTTTTTGGTGCAATTTGTCATAATTAAATATAAAATAATGATATCTGTAGTTAAAACCTTTAGACATTGTATACCACACAACCTAGGCGCTGCTGTCAGATTAAAGCCGTAGAGTAATCGATGGTGTCGTAAGTATAAGGAGAAAGGTAGGAGGTTCGTGTCTAGCTATTTCCAAGCGTTTTTTAACGTTCCTCTATCTAAAAGGTTTGGGACTTCCATATTAATCTAAGTAATATCTGCAGTAGTTGTGGTATTAATTATAAATAGCGTATTTTACTGCAAATTCTTGTTGCATAGTCCAACGACTGCAATGTTTCCCCAGTGACCAAAAATCTTAACGAGACTGCTAGTCACTGTCAGAAAGTAAACACAACTTACACGATGTAAGTTCTCGGTATCATGAAACTTAGTGTTGCAGGTAAAACTGATAAACTGCAGGGACGAATTGCTGCGTGAAACGGAGGAAAAAAAGCCCCTAAGAACATGTGTTCGGAAATGAATCGTTGCCACGGTAGATGGCGCTGACGAATGACAGTTCCTCTGGCCACGTGCCGTGTGTTCCCTGTGTGTTGCAGGCTGTGTGGCTGACGCAGCATACTTTAAGCAGCAGGATGGTCCGGTATTCATGTCGACAATAAGCTGAGATGGAGTTTGTATGCGGCCAAGCAGATGGTAATAGTCGAGAGGCAGCACGGATATACCAAAATACGTATCCTCAGAGACGCCAACAACACCAAACAACATTCAAAGTCCTTTTTGGGTGCTTGTGTGATAATCGGTCCTTCCAGATAGACGAAAGTGCACGCAGGCATCGAACTGTGCGTATACCATATTTTGAGGACCGGGTTCTACAGGATATTGAGGTGAACCCCAGTACAAGCTCCAGGCAAGTGGCCCGCCAACATGGTCTACTCCAAAGTATGATTACGTGATTTTGGATGACAATCGCTACTATCCCTTTCACCTGAAATCTCATGGAGACCACTATGAACATCTGTTGTGACGTGGATACGATGCAGCTCTGTACTGCGTTCCGGGACGATTTGTTGTCGTTGCAAGCACACCCACATTTCCGGGCACATGTTCACAGGACATTCTTCTCCTCCATATCCAGTCAGAAATCCGTCCCTGCAGTTTGTGGTTTTTATTAGTTTTCATGTCATGTATACGCACCTCTAGGTTTTATGGACTGCCTCATGTTTATATCTTATCAGTAAATATCTTTTTCAGCGATGTTTTTTCGAAAAAATCTGTTCTTCCATTCGAATGAAAATACGGAACGAATCTCGATATTTGAACCTACGTTCAAAGTACTTACTTCAGAGTAATGTTAGTCACTACAACGTAGAGAATATGGATATTATGCGTGCACAAATTGACGTTGAACACTATTAATTAACTATACTCAATTTAAAAAGGAAAATCTGTTGGAGTTTCAACTGAGTTAACGAATAACTTCTGTTAATATGTATCTTAGATCGTTGTGCAGTATATATAATGTTCCTTTAGCAGCAATTCGCTGTTGAAGCCATCGACGAGTCCAGAATCTTCTTCGTGATTTTCTTCACCCTTCTTGGCGCAACTATTTTACACGCATGCACTTTTGTCAACAAAGTGTGTGATTAATGCGCCAGAGGTAGTCGACAGCTGCCGTTGGAGAGAGCTGCGGCCGCAAATCACTATGAAAGGCACGTTCTGGGACATACAGCAGGTCGTTTCAGAGCGCGTAGCAAGCGCAATAGGCACCACGTCTGGCGTGCTTTGTGATGAGAAACACGTCCCATGTGAGTACGGCTGTGCCCTCCAATCTATTACACGAATGTGCTCACAAGACAAATATATGAAAAGTATCCAAGACTCCGTCCTTCGCCTGCAAAGGCTGGGGAAGGAGTTGTCATTCTGCTCGTTACCAGGGTGCCAATGCATAAGTCAGGGAAACGAATTGACAGAGGTGACAGCCAGGAATCGCGCATTCAAACTCAGGTAGTTCAACGTGCTATCTCCTTACATGCACTATCCTCCCTATTCAGGTACAAGTTCGTGTGGCAGTGGGAAGAAGAGTGGCTGGAAATGATGTACAGTAAGTTCCAGTGGGCAAAACTGACTACTCGGCCACGACTTACCTCCTTCCGGCCACTGAGACGATATGGAGCACTTTTTATTAGCCTTTGGATAGGGCACAGTTCGATGGCAGATGGCTACCTCCTCTGGCTGGAGGACGCTACAATGTGTAATGCCATGACGTATAGATTACAATGCGCCGCGTTTTGAATAAATGAATTGTATTTTACATTCAGACAAGCGAGCAGAGGTTATTCTACCAACTGATCGGCCATCTGTTTCAGCTAACAATGAGAGGAATGTGGTACGACTGTCTCACTTGCTCTCTACCTCTTAGGGAGAAGGTTTTAATGTACACTCTAATACAAAAAAACGCTGGTCATCGGGGCTCATTTCGAAGTGGGCCTCATCAGTGTAGACGATTCTACTCTAGTCAAAGATATTCCAGGCTGAAGATGTGACTGGAGACGCACGGACAGCGATAGAATACCAATCTGACTGTCGCCCGCCATACGGAGCGACAGCCAAGAGTGATGGTCTGGGATGGCACATCTTATCATAGCAGGATCCCTTTAGCTCTCATTCGAAACATCCTTACAGCACAGCTGTACGTCGCGACATTCAAAGGTTTTGTTGCCCTTCATGGCAAGCCATCCTGGGCTCACATTTCAAAAGGATAATGCCCGCCCGCACACAGCGACAATTTCGACTGCTTGTCTTCGCGCTTGCCAAACTCTACCTTGGCCAGCAAGGTCGCCGGATCTCTCCCCAAATGAGAACTTTTGGAGCATTATGGGCGGGGCCTTTCAACCAGCTCGGGAGTTTGACGATCTAACACGCCAGTTGGACGGAATTTGCATCGATATCCCGCAGAATGACATCCAGCAGCCCTATCAATCAATTTCAAACCGAAAAAATGCTTGCTTAAGTGCCAGAGGTGACCAAACGCCTTACTGCTTTGCTGAATTTATGAAGATCTTTCTCTAAATCATCCAGTTTTTCTGAAATTGCAATCATTTGTTTGTCCGTACAGGTACATCAGATCTGCCGATTTCCTCCCTTTCGGATAATGCCTTCGTGGTGCGTCTTTGTTTTTTTCTTTTATCATTATTATTACTATTATTGTTGTTATTACCGCAGCGCGGGATTAGCCGAGCGGTCTAGGGCGCTGCAGTCATGGACTGTGCGGCTGGTCCCAGCGGAGGTTCGAGTTCTCCCTCGGGCAAAGGTGTGTGTGTGTGTCTGTCATTAGGATAATTTAGGTTAAGTAGTGTGTCAGCTTAGGGACTGATGACCTTAGCTGTTAAGTCCCATAAGATTTCACACACATTTGAGCCTTTTTTGTTATTACCAGCGTCGCTGGGTCATCCTAGTATTCTGTAAGTGGACAGCCAGCCACACATCCCATATTACTGTTTAACTTTGGATGCTAGAGTTCAGTTAGAATTTTCGTAATACATTTTAAGACTTACGAGGTTACAAATTTTACTTTCTTACTGATTGGGTACGATTGGGTAGGTAATGTGGGTGAAAATGGGAGAGACTGATTGCAGTTTAAAGTGACATTAAATTTTCGGCATTCTTAGTTTTAACTCTTTTAATTAAATTCGTTGCAGACTATTTTAGCAAATCTGATGGCACAACGGTGCGTCACGGACATCCTGCGTCCTCGCGTGTCGTATCTCACGCGACAGCGTCGTGATGCCATTTTTCAATAGGACAAAGCTCGTCCAGAGATGGCACATGTCTTTACGGGCAGTCTGCATGGTACTGAGGTACTCACGTTGCCATCAAAATACCCGTATCTGACCCCTATAGAACATAACTCCGTCCCAATGCCAGTGACTAGGACATCAAAGACCAGTTTGACAGGTGTGGGCCAGCATTGCTCAGAAGAAGATACTACTACTTCTTGACACCGTTTCCCACCGTATAAGTGCATGCATCTAGGCCAGAGTGGGCGTAGCGTCATACTGATTAATGTGCTCCACTGCCAAGTTTTTTTATAAACTTTACTCTCTTTTGCAATCACTGAAATGACATCACATAACCTCGCAACCTGCGAAGTTTCCTTTCGTTGTAGGCGTTCTTGCGTGGACAACCCACTTACAGACCTGGCCACTTCTAAATTCAACGGAAGGCTTCCATTCGTTCGCATACTATTGGAAAGCTGCATTTCATACGCCAAACATCTGCTAACAGAGTGTCAGCTACAAACGAATACTATTTCGCATGTGTTTGGAATAAGATAGCAAACTGAAGTAACGCGGAGAACGTTTAATGAATTCACATAATTTGTTTATTTCACTGAAGAAAATTGCGGAAATATTCGAACCTACAAGTGGATGGAAAACACTACTTCCAAAGACTGGCATTACGTAATAACTCTTACGTTAAAATATGTTCTAGAAAAATATTCTGCCCGTCTAAGCAAAACGTTCTTTTTTCATGTTTCAGCATCATTATCAGATGCCAATTATTTTCGTAATAGCTCATACTGTTGTTCATATAACTATCTTTCGTCTGCAATACATCAATACATCTATTTAAGTTAGTTTTGTCTCCCGCCATTTTTTTTGTTTGTTTCCATATGGTCATGACCACGAAAACTGTACTCACAACAAACACAAACGTAAAACTTTTATGTTTAGTGAATAGCGATACTGTGTGTGTTTGTGAGGACTGTTTTGATAGAGTCATGACAACGCTGTAGCCACAAAAATTACAAATGGCAAACTGCACCATAATATCAGCTTTATTGCAGATGGCAGACAGCTACATGAATAATAATATCGAAAGACTCGACACTAAGCAATGCAAAGCCTGTGTATAGTTACTGGGGCGTTCGTGTCAACCCCAATCAACGCATTACTGGTTGAAGCGAATGATCCAATGTTGAAATTGCGACGAATATTTCTCTCCAAGAAATTCTTCTGCGGCTCTTTCTCGACGCATATGAATCCCTTGACGAAAAAATCCGGAAATTAACTTCCTACTCTGTGAGCGGATAGTACTGGATAAATAAACAACTTCCACCAGCTCGGCGAAAATCCTTTAACATATAAGTAGTGGTATCTTTCAAAAGTAATATTACTAGACATAACCCTCTACAGGCGCAGTGACCGCCCCCAAACTTGTCCTGAAGCGGTCTCACGCACTCTTTAAAACAGCGCTGTCCATATCCGCGAATGCTGCTTCGATAGCGGTGCGTAGAGATGCGACATTAGGGTGCCTCGTCCTATTGGTAAATCATTCGACTACGCTCCAAACGTAGTAATCGAGGACGTGCCAATTCGGGCTATTCCGTGGGAAAGTATTCCTTTGACGAGAACATGTCAACGTTATCCGAGAGACAGTTTTGGACTAAATGGCTCGTATGAGGTCCTTCTCTGCCATCCGACGCATTGTTCGCTCGCTGACATTCAATACTGACGCTAGTTACCGTTGCGACTGCCTCGGGTCCTCCGAAATCAGCGCCTGGGCCTTTTCGATGACTGCTGTTGTTTGTGACATTCGTTTCCTCGAATAACGTTTCCTCACCGGGTTAGCGGAACCTTCCCCAGACTTCTCTGAAGCATTATACTTGTCCATAACAACGTAAATAGTTGATCTCGGGTACCCGCAAACTCGAACTATATCAGTGGGCGAACGCCCAGCACGAAGACTTTCCATAATCGAGGCTCTTCGATTGTCCTCCGCAACATCTTGTACTCCGTAACATCTTGGTCATTTTGAGCTTCTGAGTGTTTTCTAAATGCCTATGGCTTTCAAGAATTCCAACCGCGGCCTCCAGAGGAACTACGATATGGCGGGAAATTCAAATTAAAATTGGTCGGGATTTAAGCGCCGCACCCTGTGTGTAGATGCAGGCATTAAGGCACAAGGTGTGGAAAAAACCTCTTACACCGAATTACAACAGGTCACACGAAATGTCGACTCTCCAGATTGATGCCAGGGCTGGTTTAACGTTTCAGAACAAAGAAACGTCTATCTCAACTGCAAAGAAATTCCTGTCTCACTATCACGAAGCATGCGTGGTGTACACGAATGGGTCCAATTCTAGAGAGGGCGTTGGAAGTGCCGAAGCAAACGACAAGGCTTACCACAAGCAGATCCACACTCCACTAGAACGACAGCCGAGTTGATTGTCATTTTGGAAGGTCTGATATTCGCACAGACGACCACAGTAGACACATTGGTCATGGTCACTGATAATGTGTGAGCACTACAACTGATAAGACGCCATTACACTAGTAGTACCAACCCGATAGTTGCCGCAATTGTCGACGTGGCGTTTCGGATGCAGCGGAACTATCGGAACATCGTGATGGTATGGGTAAAAGATCACTCTGGGATAGATGGAAATAAACAATAAGATTTTCTAGGAAAGCTAGCATCTCGGCATGGAACTCTAAAGTATGATAAATTCCGTCTCACAGATAAGATAGCCATACTCAGAAAAAGGTTGTCATCAGACTGACAAGAGAAATGGTCGAGGATATCTAAGATCAAAGGCAATCACTACGCACTAATTCAAACCACGATTCCAAGAGCCGGCCAGGGTGACCGAGTGGTTCTAGGTGCTACAGTCTGGAACCGAGCGGCCGCTACGGTCGCAGGTTCGAATCCTGCCTCGGGCATGGATGTGTGTGATGTCCTTAGGTTAATTAGGTTTGATTAGTTCTAAGTTCTAGGGGACTGCTGACCTTAGAAGTTAAGTCCCATAATGCTTAGAGCCATTTGAACCATTTGATTCCAAGAGTATCGCGGTATAATGAGACACACACATGAAGGAGCTTCCCGATAGTTATAACACGGCTGAAATTAAGTCAGCCGGCCGGTTTGGCCGAGCGGTTCTAGGTGCTACAGTCTGAAACCGCGCGACCGATACAGTCGCAGATTCGAATCCTGCCTCGGGCATGGATGTGTGTGATGTCCTTAGGTTAGTTAGGTTTAAGTAGTTCTAAATTCTAGGGGACTGTTGACCTCAGATGTTAAGTCCCATAGTGCTCAGAACCATTTGAACCATTTTGAAATTAAGTCACTGAAAAGTTCAAGGAACACCTATATCGGCTCAACCTCAGCGCCGCGCTCTATGTGTTTGTGGAGAGGAAGAAGATCCAAACCATACAATCCTACAGTGTCCTCAGAACACGTATCACATAAATGTCCTTGCAAGTAATCTTCAGGCTATTGGTATCACTTTCGTAGTAGCCTCCAAACGCTGTTGGCATCCAATGGTATAGCAACGTATAAACTACTGTACGAGTTGGTCAACAGTTCCAACATCAAAATATAACTGCCTGCGGTACCAATCTAACGCTCTTGATAATTATAAAGCGTGTTCCTATATAGGCGGCTGTAAAACCAGATCTGTTTCTTGTATAATATTGTCATGTTTTGTGTAGATAGTACTTATAGACCTCCACAGGTACACAGCCTTTGAAACAATTCTTGCAAGACATAAAAAAAAAACATTTTCTTATTAATTTAGATAAATAGTCGTGAGTACGGATTGTATAGGGAATATCCCAAATGTGTACCAACTGCAGTTTATTATTTCCTGATGTTTACGTGTAGGACTTTAATAGCACACTACCACTGTGTATCGTGTGTTACATTTTCGCCTTGTTTTCTCGTTTCATTATACTGTGGCTGTAGGACTTGTTCTATGTCGGAATCAAACCTTTGCACCTGTGTACGACTTAATGTCACAACAAACTGTAATATATCATTTCTAGTGTTAAGATGGCTGTTTGGACTGTTACGAAAGCCAGAAAATAAAATAAAAATAAATAAATAAACAGTATGTGCTATTAAAAATTTAAAAAAAATTATGATGGTGAAACTTCATGGAAACCAATTTGGATGAAAAAAGGCGCAAACTGTGGTTCCTCAAGGCAAATTCATTTTCCGAAACATATTTATTCGGAAGTAACTACGGTCATAAAGTGTGTGCTCCAACTTAAATTTAATAGCTTTTAGATTTTTCTGATAGTCTTCTAAATACTCTCAGGTAGGAATTAGGAACTGGAAACAAATTTTACTACAGCTTGAAGAGAGTCATACAAACAACCAATATGGCTGAAGTTTCTCGTAATGAGAAAAGAGAGGAAACGATCTGTATGTACCTTAAAGAAATTTTTTACAGCCAAGATCTCGTCCAAAACTGTTTTTTATTGACCGGTTTTCATGGCTCATCTTTACACCAAATACCGTTCAGCTACACTATTTCGAGTAAGAGGGTTCCAAGATGTACTTCATTCATCATGTAAATTTAAACACTTGCATAAATGTGGATTTTAACAACTGGTGAGCATCAAAGGAATACTGCATACGTACGCATCCGAAGCTGCTGAAGGTGCATTTTAGCTGTGTACATTTTTACTTGTGACAAACCTATTTGTAATTTTATTTTTGACACTTAACTGTTAACATGGCGTGAGTAATGAACGTATCATGGAATATCATGTGCAACCAAAAAAGTTTTTAAACGTATCTAAATGTATAACTGCCGTTTCCTCATTTGTAATGTCTAACAAAAATAATTATAGCAGATGAATCAAATGTAAATACACTACTGGCCATTAAAATTGCTACACCAAGAAGAAATGCAGATGATACACGGATATTCATTGGACGAATATATTATACTAGAACTGACATGTGATTACATTTTCACGCAATTTGGGTGCACAGATCCTGAGAAATCAGTACCCAGAACAAACACTTCTGGCCCTAATAACGAAATAGTTCAAATGGCTCTGAGCACTATGCGACTTAACTTCTGAGGTCATGAGTCGCCTAGAACTTAGAACTAATTAAACCCAACTAACTTAAAGACATCACACACATCCATGCCCGAGGCAGGATTCGAACCTGCGACCGTAGCTGTCGCTCGGTTCCAGACTGTAGCGCCTAGAACCGCAAGGCCACTCCGGCCGGCCCGTAATAACGGCCTTGATACTCCTGGGCATTGAGTCAAACAGAGCTTGGATGGCCTGTACAGGTACAGCTGCCCATGCAGCTTCAACGCGATACCACAGTTCATCAAGAGTAGTGACTGGCGCATTGTGACGAACCAGTTGTTGGGCCACCATTGACCAGACGTTTTCATTTGGTGAGAGATCTGGAGAATGTGCTAGCCAGGGCAGCAGTCGAACATTTTCTGTATCCAGAAAGGCCTGTACAGGACCTGCAACATGCGGTCGTGCATTATCCTGCTGAAATGTTGGGTTTCGCAGGGATCGAATGAAGGGTAGAGCCACTGGTCATGACACATCCGAAATGTAACGTCCACTGTTCAAAGTGCCGTCAGTGCGAACAAGAGTTGACCGAGACGCGTAACCAATGGCATCCCATACCATCACACCGGGTGATACGCCAGTATGGCGATGACGAATACACGCTTCCAATGTGCGTTCACCGCGATGTCGCTGAACACGGATGCGGCCATCATGATGCTGTAATCAGAAACTGGATTCATCCAAAAAATGGCGTTTTGCCATTCGTGCACCCAGGTTCGTCGTTGAGTACACCATCGCAGGCGCTCCTGTCTGTGGTGCAGCGTCAAGGGTAACCGCAGCCATGGCCTCCGAGCTGATAGTTCATGCCGCTGCAAACATCGTCGAACTGTTCGTGCAGATGGTTGTTGTCTTGCAAACGTCCCCATCTGTTGACTCAACGATCGAGACGTGGCTGCACGATCCGTTGCAGCCATGCGGATAAGATGCCTGTCATCTCGACTGCTAGTGATACGAGGCTTTTGGGATCCACCGATTCCATATTCTGCTAACAGTCATTGGATCTCGACCAACGCAGGCAGTAATGTCGCGATACGATAAACCGCAATCGCCATAGGCTACGATCAGACCTTTATCAAAGTCGCAAATGTGATGGTACACATTTTTCCTCCCTACACGAGGCATCACAACAACGTTTCACCAGGCAACGCCGGTCAACTGCTGTTTGTGTATGAGAAATCGGTTGGAAACTTTCCTCATGTCAGCACGTTGTAGGCGTCGCCAGCGGCACCAGCATTGTGTGAATGCTCTGAGAAGCTGATCATTTGCATATCACAGTATCTTCTTCCTGTCGGTTAAATTTCGCGTCTGTAACATAACATATTCGTGGTGTAGCAATTTTAAAGGCCAGTAAAGTACATAATGTTACAGATCTGAAAATCACAACCCGGCCTGTCAAAACCGGTAGATAAAATAACAGTTTTTAATGCGATCTTGGCTATAAAAATTTTCTTCACCAGTATTCAATATTTACATTCATCAATCAATAACAGCACAGAAAAAAATCTGTCATAAGCTACAGAGCTAGCCGCCCATAAGCGCTACTCTGTGATTCGTAAAGATAAAAATATCCAGACTACAGTCCCAATATATTTTTCAGTACAAGACATCAATGGAAGAGTTTATGAAGTTTTTTGTAGAAGACATTCACGGATCAAGACGATATAACGAATGGCATTGGGGGTGAAACTGAAGCGCCACAGTTTGTTCTCTCTCGCGTTGTTCTGGAGCGTCCAGAGGGGGAGCTGCATCTTTCTACGCTAGGAGCGGTCGTGTTACTGCTGAAGCAGAGGCAGAGGCAGAGGCACGTAGCCTTCACGTGAGGCCGCCACCGAACGCTTGGCTCGGGTTGTATAAACAGGCCGGCTCTACCCAGCGACAAACAAGCCAGCTAGCGCCAAGGTGAACGCGCACTGCCTCTCCAGCGACAGCGTAGCCTGGAGGAGGTGAGGATCGACTCTGCTGATTTTCCTGATAACAACGCATGCCTCAGACTCGTGTCAAACGAATCCCTACGAATAAACAAAGGAAACAGGACCGTGGCTCGAAGAATCTATACAGTATGATAAGCCGCTATTCCGGAACCCGGTTTCCGTTGCAAGTTGCCCGTCTAACAGCTCCCCCCCCCCCCCCCCCCCTGCTCGCTGTACATATCTTATCCCACACTCTCTCCATCCATCTCCTTGTCCCTCATTTCTCTCTCCGGATCCTCCTTCTACATCTACATACATACTCCGCAATCCACCATACGGTGCGTGGCGGAGGGTACCTCGTACCACAACTAGCATCTTTTCTTCCTGTTCCACTCCCAAACAGAACGACGGAAAAATGACTGCCTATATGCCTCTGTACGAGCTCTAATCTCTCTTATCTTATCTTTGTGGTCTTTCCACGAAATGTAAGTTGGCGGCAGTAAAATTGTACTGCAGTCAGTCTTAAGTGCTGCTTCTCTAAATTTCCTCAGTAGCGATTCACGAAAAGAACGTCTCCTTTCCTCTAGAGACTCCCACCCGAGTTCCTGAAGCATTTCCGTAACACTCGCGTGATGATCAAACCTACCAGTAACAAATCTAGCAGCCCGCCTCTGAATTGCTTCTATGACCTCCCTCAATCCGACCTGATAGGGATCCCAAACGCTCGAGCAGTACTCAAGAATAGGTCGTATTAGTGTTTTATAAGCGGTCTCCTTTACAGATGAACCACATCTTCCCAAAATTCTACCAATGAACCGAAGACGACTATCCACCTTCCCCACAACTGCCATTACAAGCTTGTCCCACTTCATATCGCTTTGCAATGTCACGCCCAAATATTTAATCGACGTGACTGTGTCAAGCACTACTCTACTAATGGAGTATTTAAACATTACAGGATTCTTTTTCCTATTCATCTGCAAATTTTCCTATTCATCTTCAGATGTATGAAACAGGCGAAATACCCTCAGACTTCAAGAAGAATATTATAATTCCAATCCCAAAGAAAGCAGGTGTTGACAGATGTGAAAATTACCGAACTATCAGCTTAATAAGTCACAGCTGCAAAATACTAACACGAATTCTTTACAGACGAATGGAAAAACTAGTAGAAGCCAACCTCGGGGAAGATCAGTTTGGATTCCGTAGAAACACTGGAACACGTGAGGCAATACTGACCTTACGACTTATCTTAGAAGAAAGATTAAGGAAAGGCAAACCTACGTTTCTAGCATTTGTAGACTTAGAGAAAGCTTTTGACAATGTTGACTGGAATACTCTCTTTCACATTTTAAAGGTGGCCGGGGTAAAATACAGGGAGCGAAAGGCTATTTACAATTTGTACAGAAACCAGATGGCAGTTATAAGAGTCGAGGGACATGAAAGGGAAGCAGTGGTTGGGAAGGGAGTAAGACAGGGTTGTAGCCTCTCCCCGATGTTGTTCAATCTGTATATTGAGCAAGCAGTAAAGGAAACAAAAGAAAAATTCGGAGTAGGTATTAAAATTCATGGAGAAGAAATAAAAACTTTGAGGTCCGCCGATGACATTGTAATTCTGTCAGAGACAGCAAAGTACTTGCAAGAGCAGTTGAATGGAATGGACAGTGTCTTGAAAGGAGGATATAAGATGAACATCAACAAAAGCAAAACAAGGATAATGGAATGTAGTCTAATTAAGTCGGGTGATGCTGAGGGAATTAGATTAGGAAATGAGGCACTTAAAGTAGTAAAGGAGTTTTGCTATTTGGGGAGCAAAATAACTGATGATGGTCGAAGTAAAGAGGATATAAAATGTAGGCTGGCAATGGCAAGGAAAGCGTTTCTGAAGAAGAGAAATTTGTTAACATCCAGTATTGATTTAAGTGTCAGGAAGTCATTTCTGAAAGTATTCGTATGGAGTGTAGCCATGTATGGAAGTGAAACATGGACGATAAATAGTTTGGACAAGAAGAGAATAGAAGCTTTCGAAATGTGGTGCTACAGAAGAATGCTGAAGATTAGATGGGTAGATCACATAACTAATGAGGAAGTATTGAATAGGATTGGGGAGAAGAGAAGTTTGTGGCACAACTTGACCAGAAGAAGGGATCGGTTGGTAGGACATGTTCTGAGGCATCAAGGGATAACCAATTTAGTATTGGAGGGCAGCGTGGAGGGTAAAAATCGTAGAGGGAGACCAAGAGATGAATACACTAAGCAGATTCAGAAGGATGTAGGTTGCAGTAGGTACTGGGAGATGAAAAAGCTTGCACAGGATAGAGTAGCATGGAGAGCTGCATCAAACCAGTCTCAGGACTGAAGACCACAACAACAACAACAACATTCATCTGCATTAATTTGCATTTATCTATACTTAGAGCTAGCTGCCATTCTTTACACCAATCACAAATCCTGTCCAAGTCATCTTGTATCCTCCTACACTCACTCAACGACGACACCTCCCCGTACACCACAGCATCATCCACAAACAGCCGCACATTGCTATTCACCCTATCCAAAAGATCATTTATGTAGACAGAAAGCAACAGCGGACCTACCACACTTCCCTGAGGCACTCCAGATGATACCCTCACCTCCGATGAACACTCACCATCGAGGACAACTTACTGGGTTCTATTACTTAAGAAGTTTTCGAGCCACTCACATACTTGGGAACCAATCCCATATGCTCGTACCTTAGTTAGGAGTCTGCCTTCTTTATATCCATTCCGTCCACCCCTTCTCTTTCCAGCTCTTCCTCCCCCATCTCTCTCTGATCTTAATAATTGTTATTGCAAACATAATCTTGACTGTGAATAACGCCCATATAAATGGGTAAATCGGCTGTACTAATCAGTACACGAGGTATGAGGTAAACCTTTCCCGCCGCTGCGTCTGTGTGGATAGTAGCTTTAATGACAGTATTTCAGAAGGTTTTAATCTTCGAACATATAGGATCATTAAGTTACCCATAAACACATCTTTCTTGTTTTTTTATTAAAAATGACTGCGAAAAGGAAAATAAAACTGCTCATTTTTCACAGCACAGCTTAGCATGCTCTTTCTCGTAGCCGGTTGGTCAGAAGGGATTTATCTAACCGCATCTTTCCTTGAATATGTTGTACCGATATCTGGTGATGACATTAAATAAAGTGAACGTTTATATTTGCTTTAATATTTTTCACTATACGCAAAGACATTGACAGCGGCATGCGTAAAGAAAAAAGGAACTAAAATCAATTTAAGAATTATGTCGATAAGATCGGCATAGAAATTGTATAATAATAAAAGAAACTCTTTGTTTTGTGTAATTAGAATGAAAATGAACCGGCATAGAATTTGTATAATAATGAAAGTATTTGTTCTGCGTAACTAGGATGAAAAGACTTTATTTGTTAGGCATTGTGCACGGACAAAGAATTCGCAATTAGGTTTGTCTTGTTCTGGAATTCAGGCAACGGTCGGCCATTGAACATTGTAAGTCAGCAATAATTTACTAATTGTTAAAATATATTATAGAAAGAGTTATTACTGCTCCATTTAAGTAGACAGTCCTTTCCCACGCAGGGCAGATCGCGCCAATAAAAGTCATTGTTGGCCGTCATTACTGGCCATAACATTTGTTGTAAACGCCTGAGAGTGTGTAAATAATTTCTCTTTGAATGTATTTGTAACTTTATGGCATTTGCAGTATTTACCGCAATTTGTGGACTACCAGATCAGAGATTCAAATAGGCCGCTTCACGGCGATCGATTGCCGTTTCAAAGACTATTTTGAGATAAGAAATAATAAATAATTTACGTTTCCTTACGAAGAGACAGCAAAATTTCGCCACGCGACACGCACAAATAATAATATTTTCTCATGCTTAAGTTTATGAGATGTTTAGTTATTCGATACATCAAGTGAACATTTTACGTGTAACATTTTGAGGCGCCTCACGCTACACATCCATAGCAAGGCTGTGCTCCGTTATTTAAAACAAAAGTTATTTTAATTAAAGAATCAGAGCAGATTACGGTATATTGTTCTCCGTTTGTAGCTGGAGTTCTATCCTTTTCTGTAGTATATGTCTCACTACAGTACTTTTAGTATAATTCCCCCCCCCCCCCCCCCCTGTAGGATGGATCCCAAAAAAGCAGTACATTTAGGCACCAGTACAATGTGTAAACCGAAGAAAAACAGTTTCACTTAGACCATGAAATTATTGAAATGAAATAAATCAGAATTCATTGCTTTGACAATAATTTGTTTGTGTTTTTAATACGTTCACCGCGACGCTTGGTGATGAACATTTTTTGTCTTTCATTCTGGAGAGAAAACGAATAGCGCAGATGGCTACCGACTCTCGAGCACATCTAGAGCGCTTCAGAAATTCTTATTCGATTTGCCTCCAAACGCTTTATACGCTCTTCTTCAGTCCCACTGATTCGACGATCATGTAGTTGGCCGCGTTGCGAGTGCGCTGATCGATATTTCGACGCCGCAATCGATATTTCGACGCCGCACTCGTGGCGTTTTTTCCAAAGAAATAAACCACGAACTGAAATCAATGGAATGTTTGTAACACAGCAAATTACCACGAACTGTCATCAATTCTATCTTTGCGACACACCAAATAAGTGATCACGACCGAAAACACACTGAAATATCGCTTTCAATTGTAATCTTTTTCGCAAAATATCAGTAGTCAATGAGGAATTTGTTGTTGTTACCAAAACATGCAACAACAGAACTGTCAGACAGAACGTCACTTCTTTTTATTACGAAAAAATATAGCAGCAGAGCTCTCAAGCCGACCGCCACATTACTTTCATTGGGATTTTCATACAAAAATACCATCCAAATTTCCGACTTACCCGACGGATCTTCCAAAAATTTTCTTTCGTAGAAACCTTGCCCTGATAATAACGAACACAACAGAAAACAAATCAGCCAAATCGACCGAGCCGTTCTCAAGTGATGATCTTTCCTAGATGTGGCAATTGATTTTTGTTTATATAGAATTGAGAATGATAGCACTTAGCGACTTCCAACAAACTGAACACATAATTTCAAAACTTTACCAATTTTTTTCTCGCTGACCTCCCAACCCCAACACATACAAAATGATGAAAGAAAGAAGTTCATCGCTTACTACATTTTCACTGTTCATGCAGTATGACTTCAGTGTATGACGTGACTTTTAATTTATTACTTCTTTACTACCGACTCTGGTCGCAACACAGTTGCTTACATTATCCACATATACCATTGAATGTACCTCCAAATTAAGTCATTGTTCAAGACATAGTCCGCTATAAATGACTTCACAGACATTTAGATGCGTGAGAAACTAGCTTCTGATTAAAATGGCGCGCAGTGCAATTTCAACATCATACATGAAATTTTAATTTATTACTTCTTTACCACCTAACTCTACTCGCAACACACATTACAGACAGTGTCTGCATATAATACCGAACTCTCCTGCAAAATTCTATCATTCTACAACACCAGTTCAGGAGATATGACGCCATGAAAACTGAGATTCGTGAAAAACTAGCTTTTGCTTAAAATTGAGGTCCAGGTTACCCAGGCTATATTCATTCAGTATTTCATAATGAAAACGTTTAGAGACTTGCAGCAAACTCGAAATATAATATCAAATTTTTTCTAAACATGTACTCACTTACATGCTTCAGTTCAAATTTCTAACACATTAACTCATTTATAACGTAATTAAAAGTTTGGAGCTGTTTTACACATGCGAATTCGATTTCTTAAATCATTGTGGGTTTACTGTTATGTGACTAGTACAGGATGCCATCGTGATATAGGGGCAGCGTCTTTGACAAGTAAGCAAAAAACCTGGGTCTCTGGCTAGACTCAAGCCGTTCCTTAAATGTCGAATAAAAATAATCATCAAATATTGCCCAGTGACTCCCGGTATAATTAGTCACCTTTGTTCTGCAAACGACCTTGTCAAAAAGGGCGGAAGAGTGGGTGGAGGTCTGGAGCACCCTCTTGGCCTTGAGAAGGACGACAGTCTCGAAGAGGAGGAAGAATCAGTAATGATCAATGTCATGAGGATGCAGAAGGCAATAGAAGCCACTGCATTACAAACAAACAATTTGTAACAACAGGACTTGTGGCCTGTAATCGAAAAAATGTCATTATGATCTCTCCAATGATAGCAGATACTGGATTAGTCCCCCATTCAAATCTCATGGAGGAAGCTTGTTAATCATGTGCAGCTCAAAGTTACGTCTCCCTTAGGGAAATGACAGCAAGGGGTGGAAAACATCATCTTGTGCATTCAGTGATTATGTCTAGAGACCGCAATGGACGTGTTCATAAGGGTGAACTGCAGCCGCTGAGGGAGCAGGGTGCAATCACGTGCAAACGGTTGCACTCGTTGGAACGAACGATGCCTGTCGCGTTATCTCCGAGGTCATATTTGGAACGTTCCAGCGGCTGGTGAAGAAATTTGACATGACTATCACTGCGCACAGAATTTCAGCGAAGATCACAAGTTGCAGCATCGTCCCCTTGTTCTGAGTCGAGTGGGAGGCTGTGACAAGCTAAACTGCGACTTCCTACACTTGCGCCATATCTTTCAGAACATTGTGGTCCTCATAAACGGTCAGAGCTGCACTATACCAGAGGCTGCTTTCCGGGTAGCTGACTGTGTGTGAATTGCACAAAAGTATCCTTTTTTTAGATTAGGCAACCGTCTATCAAGTCCAGATGACGACAGCTGTAGGACAGCCCAGAGCATTAGTGTAAGAGCCAAAGAAATGTCGTTCATGGGCAAGAGTGTTAAAATCCTAGAGGTCAAATGCCGAAGCATGGGCAATAAAAGTGCAAGACTTCGAAGCGCTCCGAAAAAGTGGTAGAGCAGACATACATAATACTAGGTACTGAAAGCTGGTTAAAAATCAAATTGACGGCAGTGAAATTTTTGGAGTAGCACTAAGTATATATCGAACGGAACGGCTAACTGGAAACGGAGGTGGTACATTTCTCGCGTTAGACAAGAATTTCATATCCGCCAAGGTAGAAATTGAAGTTGCTTGCGAGATTATTAGATAAAGACTCAAATTAAGGGTGGGAGACGGTTGTAGTTGAGTTCTTCCCTCGACCTCGACATATAACCGAAAATTTTAAAGAGTATCTCCGCACGTTAGTATATATGTACTACTATCATGTATCACTGGAGGATACCGAACAATCCACTGGGATAATAACAGATTTATAAAAGATGAGATCTCTAGAAGAGAGTCATCGACAGTTCAAAGGTACATTTCCCATAGGCAAATGACAGCAAGAGACAGAAAAAATCACCTTGTGCATTTAGTGTGTATGTCTGGAGATCTCATTAAACATGTTGAAGAGGCTGTAACAGCAGATACTGAGGGAGCGAAACAAAGCTAAATGCTTCTCTGTAAACTACGTGGAAGAGGCATCTCGGAGGCTAACTGATAATGAAAAATATTAGACCTAATGTCAAGAAACTGTCGTCAATCTCTTGTTACCCTTACTGAAACTGATATCAGTGAGCACCCTTACTGAAACTGATATCAGTGGGCAAGAGCCAGTTGCACGAACAATGATTACGAAAGTGTAAAGAGCAAAAAAACCAAGCAGAAAGCTTCATATGTTAAATAAACGAGGTGAAGGGGCAACTTTTAACATTTAGTTCTGGGCAGGAACATCGGAAGAACTGTGGTTCAAGCTCAGAAGAATAGTTGATCAAGCACTGAGTACGTGTTTTTCTACTAGGACAGGTCGTGATGAGTTGGGATCTCCATGGCGCAGAGTTTAAGTAAGCAAATTTCTAAAGAAAATACGAATACTGAACAACAAGTGCAAAAACATAGGGCAATAGATAGGATACGCCTTTGGTTATCAGGAGGACGACATATAAAGCCTAGAAGCCGAAGCAAAATGTTATTAAAAGACCCCTCACAAAACTCAAAGACATTTTCGTGACCAGTGGCACCAAAGTTAGAATACATATATTCGTGGATACCATGGGAACTGAAACTGAAGGTTAGCAAAGCAGAAGCAGAAATTCTGAATTTCGTTTTTAAATGTTGCTTTAAAAAGGAAGATTGTGGATGCTTCCCGAGTTTAGTACTCGCTCCACTCCAGGGACGAGTGATATAGACGTTAGCTGAAACTGATAAAACTGAAAAAAATTGTAGGGCCCGATAGGGTCCCTATCAAATTCTATACACTGTTTGCGGAGGAGGTAGCTCTCATTTTAACCACATTACACTGTAGAGCGCTGGAACTAAAGAAACCGGCCAGTACATTGAAGGAATCACAGGTTGCATTGGAAGAAAGCAGAGGTTAGATACGTCTCCAAGAAGATCAGCAAAAAATATTATTGAAAGGCCCCTAGCAAAGCTCAAAGACGTTGTCGTGATATCCGCGAAACTATCGTCCAATATCCGTGACATTCATCTGTTGTGTAATCTTAGAACATTCCCCGAGCTCAAACGTAGAAAGATATCTCGAACAGAATGATTTCCTCCACCAGCATGGATTTTGAAAACAATGGTCGTTCGAAAACCCAAGTCTCGTTATTCTCACTCTACGCCCTGAAAGCCATAGACCAAGGCGGTCGGGTGAATGCAGAACTTCTTGAATTCCAAAAAGGATTTGAATCGACACCAGACCAACGCTTGTCAACGAAAGTACGATTCATGGGGCACCAGACAAAACCTGTGAATGGATAAGATATCTTGGAAGGGACGCCGAAAGGAACATATCTTGGCTGGAAAGTTATCAACACATGTAGAATTAACTTTAGACGTGCCAGGAAGTGTTGCGTGAGCTTTGCTATTCATGTTGTATGTTAAAGACATAGTAGATAATATTAACAGTATCGGTGATGTCAGTCCCGGTTTATAACGTTTGTCGCTTGGCATCTCCAATCTTGTTGTTAATACATGACTCAAATTAAATCTCACTCTTCTATTGTTACAAGGAGCCTCTGGAGGAAGGATGAGGGGGATAATGAGTTCTTTATTAACAAATGACGCCTTTTGACCCATCTTCCGTCCCGTAAACCTTCCTGAGGGATAAAATGGATGGAGCAGTTTCTGGAGGAAGGATGAGCGGGATAATGAGTTTTTTTATTATCAAATTATGCCTTTTTGATCCACCTTCCATCCCGTAGATTCTCCTGCGAGATTAGATTGATGGAGCAGTCTGTTCTGAAAGTTCCACGGGTAACTAGAGGATCAATACCTTTATGCATGAGCTATGGTAGCCTTACAGTATTCTGGTACTGAAATTCAGCTACTCACGGAGATCTACATCTACATCTACATCCATACTCCGCAAGCCACCTGACGGTGTGTGGTGGAGGGTACCCTGAGTACCTCTATCGGTTCTCCCTTCTATTCCAGTCTCGTATTGTTCGTGGAAAGAAGGATTGTCGGCATGCTTCTGTGTGGGCTCTAATCTCTCTGATTTTATCCCCATGGTCTCTTCGCGAGATATACGTAGGAGGGAGCAACATACTGCTTGACTCTTCGGTGAAGGTATGTTCTCGAAACTTTAACAAAAGCCCGTACCGAGCTACTGAGCGTCTCTCCTGCAGCCTTCCACTGGGGTTTATCTATCATCTCCGTAACGCTTTCGCGATTACTAAATGATCCTGTAACGAAGCGCGCTGCTCTCCGTTGGATCTTCTCTATCTCTTCTATCAACCCTATCTGGTACGGATCCCACACTGCTGAGCAGTATTCAAGCAGTGGGCGAACAAGCGTACTGTACCCTACTTCCTTTGTTTTCGGATTGCATTTCCTTAGGATTCTTCCAATGAATCTCAGTCTGGCATCTGCTTTACCGACGATCAACTTTATATGATCATTCCATTTTAAATCACTCCTAATGCTTACTACTAGATAATTTATGGAATTAACTGCTTCCAGTTGCTGACCTGCTATTTTGTAGCTAAATGATAAGGGATCCTGTATGGGCCGTAATTATCTTACGGCAGTGAAACTCGGTAGATATGCTAATGCGTTAATGCGGAACCGATTTACGCTAGAAAAAACAAATTAATTTCACATGTGGCCCCAAGGTGCAAATCTAACGCCGTATACTATTTGTCTGACATTTGACAAGCCGTAATATGAGAAGAGAAGAGAGACCGTGCGCTGTTAGGGAAATTGTTTTATGTGAACAGCCAGCAATTACACCGCTGCATTGAGAGAGTATCGGCGACTGAAAGGTCGGAGGAGAGGCCCGATGCCTTTTAATGGTTAAAAGAAGATGATAATGAAATTCGAAAACACAGGTGAGCCTGGTGTGGCGCCTGAAAAGAGAAAGGCTTCCTATCCGAGTGGAAGTTACTGATGCGGTTGCTGTTGCTGTAACTTACGATGCAGCACGTACCCCGGTTAGTGCTAATGCTCGATCAGTGCTACGAGAATTATCCATCCCACGGTCAACAGTACGGAAACTTTTATGGTCTATTTTACACTGTTACCCGTGCAAGATACTGACGATGTAGCAACTGAAATCTCATGATGCGCAACAACGTTCTGAATTTGCTCTTCGGTTACTGGCACGGACTGAAGTTAATTAAATGTGGCCAGGCAATATTCTTCTTCTTATTATTATTATTATCATTATTAATATTGTGATTATTCTTAATACTTAGGCATGTCTATTGTAGTTATTTATTTTTATGTTACGATTGTTTATATTTATTCTGTGAAACTACAAATGTGCTCCAGAGGTTTGCTACTTGCAAATAAACGAAGCAAAAGCGGACTGCCAATAGAACATTTCTATAAACTCCGGACAGCCCTTTTGCACGTCCGGAACATGTTATCCCATATAACAGTTTCACACGTACTACAATACAAAAACTGCTGTGACCAGAGCTCGAACCCAGGACCCTTCGTACGACAAAGTAACGCTTTACCGACTTCCCCATGGCAGATCCACGTGACAGATGCTCATATTTATGCTTTTCCTCTGCTCCGTGGGTCAGATGTTACTTATGACTTACCGTTTACGCACATTCCCCTGAACGACAGTACACAGCACAAACTATATCGGAGTTTTGGTTGATACTCTGTCGATATACAAGCTTTGGTACCAATCTGACTGATATCTGGTGCTATTGGTGTCAGTCGAAGCTCGCCCTGAATTGTTTCAACGCAAATATTATCGCCTTCAGTGGTAGCATTTAGTTCCTTCACGCCGTGTCTTTAGGAATATTTTATCCGAGTTACGGGATTTCCACTCAATGATGAACATAGTCGTAGTAGGAAGAACTAGCCACATGTCCTATGTCTTGCATCAGGTAAGTACTGCTATGCTTGGTACTGTCACACATAAAATTACGGGCGGAAATAGTACCGACATACGTAAAGAATTTCTCCTTAACTTGCATTTGTGTAATTCAAGGTGTTTTTCACCAGTTCGGTATATGAGCGCTAATATGCCTCTGTTCATCCTGATTCTACTGCAGTCGATTTAATTATAGTAGCTAAACGCTCATAGATTCCTAGTAGATCTACTTCTTGACTCTAACATGCTAATTTTCGAGGGTTTGAGTGAACTGTTTCCGTTGCCTTTGTCCTATGCAACCCTCGCTGTCCACAGTATACATAAAGTAAATTAAGTCCTTAGTACAACCCCAATGTCCATGAACTTGTATTATATATTATTTTAGTGGATCATGTAGTTAAAACTGTGTCATTATTCCCTTTATCTGTGTTCCATTTGCCTTTTTGTACAGACTGATGCTTATTGTACGTCTTAAGAACCAATAACTGGCCGTCTTTCGTGTTCAGTGACACGCCATCTCTTATTGATACATCGTATAGATTCAAACTTCATCCCTTCTCGTAATTTAATCGATTTCAAGGACGTAACGAGTACTTTCAAAACGAAACGAATTTAATTATTGCAATGTGTATTAGGCCACTCCATGTACTATCACATACCCTTGAGCTAGTTTATTAATGAAAGCTGTCCTTTGGACATAGAATTGATGCCAATGGTATTAGTGGACCAGTTTAACTCAGAAAGATTCAGATCTTTCATAAGTCCACAGACCTCATACAACCTCAGTAACACATAGATAATATGAAGTGAATATATGTTACTTAAAATATCCCCGTTTATTTGATATTACATCCTTGAAATCCTTTATAATCACAAAGCAGAATTATGTTATTAAACACCATCTTCTACTGTTTGAAAAAAATTGGTCCTATATCAATCATTTTTTAATAATCCATCAAAAATATGGTGCAAATATTGGCAAATTGTTTTAAACGCTCAGAAATAATATTATGCACTTCACAGAACGAAAAAATGTAATATCGTATGACTGCAATATCAATGATTCACCGTTAGAATGAGTCAGCTCATAGAAAAATCTGTAATACTTTCCGGAATTATGAAATAGAATGATCACATAGGTTCGGCAGTAAATGAGGCGGGAGGAAAACTTCGATTTATCGATATGATACTGAAAAAATGCAGTTACTCTACAAAGAAGACTACTTACGAGTGTTCTATCTTAGAATATTGCTTAAGAGTGTAGGCCGTTTATCAGACGGGACTAACAAGCGACACTGAACGTATACAAAGCAGGGCAGAACGAGTGGGAGTGCGACACGGAGATGCTGAAAAACTTGAATTGGCAGGCGCTTGAAGCCAAACCTCACAAATCCGGCGAAAACTTAGTTTCAAGGACGAGTTTATGTGAGGAACCTATTTCTCGTTTCCGCAGGGACTGGAAAGACGAGTTACGCTAATTACAGCTTGAACAGAGGCATTCAAGCAATAATTCTTGCCAGTCTCAGTACTGTAACACAACACATACGCTCAAGAAATAATCCACAGAAAAGTTGTAAAATGTCTCTTGAGAGTGCGGCCTGGCTACTAAGCCTTTCCTAAAGACCGATGTGTGTCGACAACGGACCATCTAACCACGGACAATAGTGTGGTCTTTGCCCATTAGTAGGTAGAAAGGGGCGGACCTGCATCCTGGGCTGTAGTGACGGTCCGGTACTATGCCGGCTTCTGCTGAAGTATGAAAGATGGCCATACTGAAGTACCTCATAATTCGATGATAATTCGATGTTTCAAGGTACGACAAATCCAAATGTATTAGCTTGCTTGCGACGTTGAGGTACATTTATTAAGATCTTCATATTACAAATATGACAAAAACTGTAGAAGTTATTTGAACACACTTAACACATGTACTTAGCACAGCCAATGCAAATTAATAAATGCTGAAAGCTTCATACGATCTTTATTAACGAAGTATTGGATGAATAGCTCAGGGCTCTAACTACCATTTTGACAATCACACATTGGTACACATTTTATTTACTGAATTATTGCGCTTTATATCTTTCTGTTGTGGAAATATGTCAAATCATACTATCCTCTACAGGTACACATCTAGTGAAAGCAGTATGGCAATTCTTGCGCCTACCCATACGTGAACGTATTACGTTTATATAAATTATTAACTCTTTCTGAATGATAACTGCTAACAGTTACGTTAGACATATTAAAATCTTAGTAACTTAATAACGGGAAATGATCCGTAAGATATAACACCATAAATAGACTGAGGGTAAAAAGACGCGTCAGCTGAGCAGGCCAAACTTATATTTCATACGTTTTAAAGCGAATCCTTTGTTATTTGTTATAGTCACGTAAGTGCTACACCATGTTTAATTACTTATGTCTATGCTTTTAAGTGTACAGTTTCGTGTTTGGTCTCTACAGAAGGGGTAGAAAATATTTTTACTTCAAGCCATATGCCTAATCTGTAACTTTATTATTTTGCAAATAGTGGTTCATTTTATAGATTTTAGTAGATCTTGCTACTTGGTGGGGGAGCGGGTATTTCTCAATCGCGCGAGCGAAGAGGCTGTCGGACATTAGAATTCGTGGAGTGAGCCAGGATTTCTGGGAGAGATAGAGAGTTGAAACACTTGGTGTAGACTGGAGATAGGGGCAGTTCGCGTCGCGACTGGATAGAGAGAAGACTTTCTGTGGAGATATGATACAATGAACTTTGTGTCGAGACCAACAGAGGAGAGACTTGATGTTGCAAAGCAGTCAGTCGGGCAAAGTGACAGAATATCAGGGACTAGCGGTCACGAATGCTGTAAATTTGCCCATCTTAGTGATGCTTCGAGGCTAGTTGGACTCTGACTCAATGAGTTAGCATGAACTTCAACTGTGAGCTATTATCATGAGATTTGCTTCAAGGAAGTTATTTTCTTGCTGTGCTGGGATTATTTGTGCCTAGTTCAAAGCAAAGGAACTTTGTTATTTGGCGAATTACTGGTGCTTTGTGGATTTCTGCGGAATCTGCTACCATTCTGATTACACAGATTTATGTAATCTGAACTACTATTGAATATTACCAATCTATATCTTTGAAACTGAATTATTGTGGAACTACCATTTCTAGATATTCTTTCATGTGGTTGATTGGGTAACTTACCGGGTTAATCACTGTATATTTTTGGTGGCGTCTACATCAATTTATTAACAGCAGGTAATAACCATTCATCACCATTTATTATTAATCATTAAACTGAAATTTGTGTTTATTTAAATTTTGTTTAACTTGCCAGTGCTTTAGCTATGTAGGGTCGAGCCGTGTACATCTGCTTTCGAGCCCATTAGTCAATGCAGCTGAAATAGCATTTACTGGAGGGTCGCAACGTGTAAATGCTCTTTTAGATACCGGTACCTCAGATAATGGGTATGAAAGCAGAGCTCGACCTTATGACGACGGTGAAGCTCATTTTCAGAATAGAGGCGTGCATAGCACAGATACCAACCCTTAACTATGGTACGTCACAATTATGTTTTCTCGTCAGGGAATCTGTTTAGAAAATATACTCACGTTCATTAACATGTAGTATCTCATAGTATGCAACTGGATTGATAAAAAGCCCTAATAAGTGGTACAGAGGGAGGTACCCCTATCAGGAACTCCATACCGATTTGCAAAGTATAGATATTGTTGCAGGTGTAGAAGTTAAAATTTTTTCGAAGTTTATACCTTCATTCGTGTAGAAGATGCAGGCATATCAAAGCGAATGACTCTGTTTGAAACACGCGGCATGTTGCTGCCTCATATGGGTGTTACGAATCATCTAAAGCGACGTGTGAGGGGCCTGTGGAGAGCTGTGCTGCTGCTAACCTTGGAAGCCGTCGCCATCGATGTCTCCCACAGCGGCGACAGACGTGCCAAACTGGGAGCGCGGTGCGCCGTCCCCCTCCAGCGTCACCGCCGGTGAACGCAGGTTGGGACCCTGGAACACAAGCACAAGGCCGTGGCCTACACTGACACAGACAGTAAGCTCACGTCTGTAGGTCCCTGTTATAGTGCTCGGGAAATAACAGAGTAGTCCACGTGTAGATACACTATCTGATCAACAGCATCCGGACACCACTGTGTAAAGCGGAATTGGCCTCTAGGTGTCACGAGAAGCGTATCTGCCAGTATTAAAGGAGGTGGGGAGTATTGTGGTTTTCAACTGCAACATTAGAAGGCCACTACACTGAAGAGCCAAAGAAACTGGTACACCTCCCTAATATCGTGTAGGGACCCGCGAGCACGCAGAAGTGCCTCAACCGATGTGGCATCGACTGGACTAACGTTTGAAGTAATGCTGAAGGGATTGACACCATGAGTCCTGTCCATAAATCCGTAAGAGTACCAGGGGGTGGAGATCTCTTCTGGACAGCACGTTGCAAGGCATCCCAGATACGCTCAATAATGTTCATGTCTCGGGAGTTTGAAGGCCAGCGGAAGAGTATCAACTCAGAAGAGTGTTCCTGGAGTCACTCTGTAGCAATCCTGGACGCGTGGGATGTCGCATTGTCCTGCTGGAATTGTCTAAGTCCGTCGGAATTCAAAATGGATATGAATGGATGCAGGTGAACAGACAGGATGCTTAAATACGTGTCACCTATCAGAATCGTGTCTAGACGTATCATGGGTCCCGTATCACTCCAACTGCACACGCCCCACACCTTTACAGAGCCTCCACCAGCTTGAACAGTCCCCTGCTGACATGCAGGGTCCATGGATTCATGAGGCTGTCTCCATACCCGTACAGGCCGATCCGCTCGATACAATTTGAAACGAGACTCGTCCGAGCAGGCAACATGTTTCCAGTCATCAACAGTCCAATGTCGGTGTTGATGGGCCCAGGTGAGGCGTAAAGCTTTCTCTCGTGCAATCAAAATGTCAAAATGTCAAATGTGTGTGAAATCCCTCGGGACTTAACTGCTAAGGTTATCAGTCCCTAAACTTACACACTACTTAACCTAAATTATCCTAACGACAAACACACACAGCCATACCCGAAGGAGGACTCGAGCCTCCGGCGGGACCAGCCGCACCGTCCATGACTGCAGCGCCCCAGACCGCTCGACTAATCCCGAGCGGCTCTGTCGTGCAATCATCAAGGGTACATGAGTGATCCTTCGGCTACCAAAGCCCATATCGATAATGTTCCGTTGAATGGTTCGCACGCTGACACTTGTTGATTGTCCAGCATTGAAATCTGCAGCAACTTGCGGAATGGTTGCACTTCTGTCACGCTGAACGATTGTCTTTAGTTGTTACTGGTACCGTTCTTGCAGGATCTTTTTCCGCCCGCAGCGATGTCACAGATGTGATGTTTTACCAGATTCCTGCTACTCACGGTACACTCGTGAAATGGTCGTACGCGTAAATACCCCACTTCATCGCTACATCGGAGAGGCTGCGTCCCATCGCTCGCACGCCGACTATAATACCACGTTTAAACTCACTTAAATTTTGACAACTTGCCATCGTAGCAGCAGTAACCGATCTAACAACTGCGCCAGACACTTGTTGTCTTAGGTAGGCGTTGCCGACCACAGCGCCGTCTTCCGCCTGTTTACATATCTCTGTATTTGTATACGCATGCCTATATCAGTTTCTTTGCCGTTTCAGAGTATAAATGATTTATTCGTTTCCAAAGTGCTATTTTCCAAAGTATTACATCTACAAATACGATTGATGGATGAACAGAACAAGAATAGTTAACTCTCCGAGGTCGCATGGGTCCCACCAGTTACCGTTTTCAGTGCAGTGGTTTGAAAAAATGGTGATAAAGAAAGAAAATAATTTTCTTGTTTTGAAATATGAAGCAATATTCTATTCATCTTGAAAGTTAATCGTCACACAGGATTGGCTCCGCCCTGTGTGGAATTTTCATGACCCCGTCCCACCCCCCACCCCCTCCCCGTCCCCAGGCTCCAGGCCCTCATTACTTTTTCAGTCACATTCTTTTCACAGTGCCATTCATCTACGACGTCTCATTTTTACATAGCAGACTTACTCGTACGTCTTTTTGACATGACTACGTCCTTCAGACCAGAGCTAGGCCACGTGTGGGGCACCAGTCAGTCAAATAGTATTGAAACGTTCACAGTGCAATACATTAATCATGCAACTAAAATCAAGTTACGTCACTCGCAGGGTACATAGCTAAAATCTCTTCACTTTCTCTCGTTCCCTGAGAAAAGGGGGGCGTGCGGTGCCAGACACGTTGCAACTTCAGCATTGCATTGTTAGTGGAATAGTCGTCGCTTCTGCTGTACAAAGTGGATGGTCCAGGACAGCCAGTCATTTACGTAGAGAGACTTTACTTGTTGAAGAAGTGTATAAACCGCCAGTGACTGTTTAGTGTGTCCGTAGTAAGAAAAACGGCTGTGTTCGAATATAGAGAAGGCGTGCTTTCCGATATGCCACGACTTCGATTTATGGCTCAAAACAAGCAGCTTTGAAAGCACGTTTATTTATTGGAGTGAAAAATAACAGTTATATGCCGAATAAAGTTGTTAGAACGCAAACAATGTGAAATACGACGAAACTAGATAAGCAGTTTGTGCATTTTAAATGCTTCAGATCCAAAACATAGTTTTACAGATTTTTTCCCCATGTTATCTTAAATATTAATATCTATTTATTATGGCTTCAACACCGAGGAAAAAGGGAATGAGGAAAAACTTTAAAGAAGCTACAGACAAAACAGAAAAAAAATTAGTTTAAAGGCCCGTGAGAAGAAGAAGAGAAATACGAGTACAAATAGTATTAATGGCAGATCCAAATGAGAGAGAGCAGTGGGGATTGGGAGGGAGGGGGGAAGAGGATGCCATTCATCGTTCCGCGTATAAACACCCATTTTAATCACAACGTTTGGATTGAGAAGATTATAGCATGTGATTGGCAGTGCGTAGTTTACTTCTATTTATTACAAAGCGTTTTTCTCAACGATACTTTTACAGGTATTGACGGAATTGTTGCACCGTCGTATGCTGATATTTATTTTTATATCCTTATTATGAAATTTTTCTCTTCTGTGGTGGCTCTCAAGCTGATGTAGGTGCATAGGAAGTGTTGTGCTGGCGCATGGTAGAAACGGAGTGGCCAACACTGCCAGTTGCGATCTTTGCTATTTTGAAAGACGCAACCAAAGCGATCAACTCCAGCGCTTCCTTTGTAATCTATTTCACAACACCGTAGACAGTTTCCTGTAGGACAATAGATTTTACGAATGATTCGTATTTACAATTTATTCTCACATTTCTTCGTCTATATAGTTTGTGTGCTTGCTTACCCTATAGTGGGCCCGCCATCAATTAACGGCTGGGTTGCAAATTTTCTCCGCCCATGGGCTAAGTGTTGTGTTGTCCTCATCATCATTTAATCATCACTGAAGCGCAGGTCGACCAATGTGGCATCACCTGAAATAAGATTTGCACCCAGCGGCCAAACTACCCTGGACGGCACCTCCCAGCCATCAGTGCCACACGATCATTTCATTTCATTTTTTTTCATCTATATAAAACTTCGATTATCTTGTTTAACTCGTCCTTTTGGACCAACGTTAAATTATAACATTTTTCCGCCCCCAAAACCCTTCTCTCCCCCTCCCTGAACGGTGACGTGGCTCTCCCTCCCCCTCGCCCATCCACCTCACCATTCCCCCTCCCCAGTCACCCCTGAGGCGGCCCGCCCGCCACCTCCTCCCCCTACCCCATACCCTATCCCCCTCCCCCCCTTTCCCAGTCTCCCTTCCCTCCTCTCTAGAGCCTGTCCTGTCCCCACAATGTAAGACCGTGGGGCACTGAAAATTCTCAAGAAATTATGGCAACTGAACGAGATTCACCGAAGATGTCACAAAAAAATGGTTCAGATGGCTCTGAGCACTATAGGACTTAACATCTGAGGTCATCAGTCCCCTAGAACTCAGAACTACTTAAACCTAACTAACCTAAGGACATCACACACATCCATGCACGAGGCAGGATTCGAACCTGCGACCATAGTGGTCGCGCGGTTCCAGACTGAAGCGCCTAGAACCGCTCGGCCACATCGGCCGGCTGCTATGTCACAGACGATGTTCTATGGGCCGTTTCATCTGAGGGAAGACTGTGATCGGTACCTCTTACCTTGATATGTTCCGGTTGTAGTTATTTCCACAACTGCACAACGATTTCCACGTCGCTGGTCTGGGCATATTTATGAAGACGATGTTGGCTCTACTCCCTTGGCCTCCCAAGTGGGGTACTGCTTGTGACTTTTTCTTTTGGGGTACATTAAGGACGGTGTTTAGTTGCCCCAACTGCAAGAACTCCGGACCAGTACAGAGAACGCATCAACACTGCTGTGATGACCATTGACAGAACGCTGCTACCGCTTGGACGTGTACAGTGTGACCAAAGGGAGACTCATAGAGCACTTGTAGAGAGAAAAATGCGAAGTTGGTGAGTTTACGGATCTATTCATGCTCAATCATATTTGTGCATCTAATACTTTGGAAAATACAGAACTCAGAAAACGAATGAATAATTTATAGTAGCCCTGTAGAATGGGTCAGTCAGGAAACCTCAGTGATTTCGAACGTGGAGTAGTCATTGGATGTCACTTGAGTTGAGTTAAAAATGATGTACAAAGGTCATACATCGCCTCATAAGCCACACATTTCTGTTGTCTATGCTAAGAGACGCTAGAGGTGGTTAAAGAATGACGCCACTGGACAGCAGATGACTTGAAACGATTGGTTTGGAGTGATGGATTCGCTACGGCAACTCTATGGAAGGGTTTGGGGCGAATGCCTCGAGAACGTTACCTGCCATCATATAGAGCAAACGGTGAACCACGGAGGAAATGTTGGTGTTACAGTATGGGGTGTTAATAGTGGTTAAGGTGTGGTTCCCTTATTGTGTTTAAGAAAACAATAACTTATTTTACAGCTCAGCATACTGCGTACAGTATACGGTGATTGTTTGAATCAGCATGGCAATACACTCTGTCATATAGCACCATCAGTGAGGCAATGATTTTGTGAACAATAACATTTCTGAAATAGACAGGTCTGCCCACAGCCCTCGCCTATATCCAATGGAAAACCTCTGGGATGAGTTAGAGCGTCGACTTCACTCCAGATCCTATAGATCCGATAACCTTCTCTCGTTTCAGCTGTTAAGGAAGACTGGACTGGCATTCCTCTACAAGCATTCAGATAAATCACTGAAAGTGTCATCAGAAGACTTCAAGACGTTACAAAGGTAAATGGTGGACATGCCCTATATTAGTATAGATTGTGACATAATTGTACTGAATTACCCGCGGCTTTTGTTTGTCTAAGATCGATTACAATCTCTCGATCTTCATCTTATTTATTGCTTCAGATGAAAGCTCTTTGTAAAGTATAAATTAAAATTTTACGTACTAGAAGTTAATTTCGATATGCCGTAACAGATATTGTAGGCCAATGCATAAAATTGCCAGAAATTATGTATCCCGTTCTCTTTTCACTCGTATGTTCTTCATCAACTTTGTTTCCGTGGTCCTTTTTGATAAATTGATCCCAGATTTAGTAACATTCGTTGGAAATCAAAACCACTTCTTATTCTAACTGACGTAATAGATTTATGAGGAACGCTTCCATGAACTAATCGTGCGAAACCTGATATGACATTACTACTCATCTTAATTTTGAAAGTTTTCAGAAAGAACTTTTGAAGCAATTGAGATATTTCAGTCGAAACATAACATCAAAATCTTATTTCTGATGATCATCTGACGCCGTTGCCTTTCCATTTTCCATTTTCCTTAATACTTCGACAACCTCATCCTTGGTGACTGCTGCAGTAGGACCCTCTACTGGAGTTAACACTGGAATTGGAGCATATGGAAACTTCTCACTGCAAACTTCCTCAAAGTATTTTCTCCATCGCTCTGCTACTTTCGTTCTGTTGGTGATAAGTTTGCCTCCTTCATCATTGATTCCACAGAATTTTTCAATGTCTACAGTTTGTTTATGGCGCTGCTTCACCAGTCGATAAATTTCTCGTTCTCCAGTAGGTATTTCCAGTTTATCGCAGACTTCGCTGAAGTAGGCTGATTTGGCTGCCGCAACTGCCTTCTTTGTTGCATTCCTAGCTTCACGGTAATCCTTCCGTTTTCATCTGTCTTAGAGGGGAGGAACTTTTGGTATAGCTATTTTTTAAAGTGCCCTCTTCACCTCCTCAGTCCAGAGCCATGTTTGTCAATCGATTTTACGTCGGCCTGATTATGTGGTGGCTAATTTTTCCTGAGTCAGTAACATGGGGAAGAGTGATGGATGAAATAACGTCTCTTTCTGTTTCTTTGAGTCGCCACCATTTAGTACGCGCTGGGCCATTGCATTCTCTCTTCCTTTGATTTGGAGGTTTGATAGGCAGTTTGACCACTAAAGGGCGGTGTTGTGTAGCAACGGTTTCGTATGGAATAGCTTTTGCATCCAAAATGAAGTATAGCTCGCGTCGCCGTACAAGAATGAAATCTATCTGTCTCGCGTTGTTACCACTGTAGTAAGTCCAAAGATGGGACATCCTCGCCTTGAAGTAGGCGTTCGTGATGACTAGTTCGTGTGTTTCTGCAAAGTTCAATATTCTCTCACTATCTACATTCCTATGTCCAGCCCCATTACTACCATGTCATCGATATCCATCTACATTTGAACCAATATGACCACTGACATCACCAGATACGATGAGAATATCTTCAGGTGGCACCTGTCTTGATATGATGCACTTCACATCAGCACATTCGTGAATATTCCCCAGGTAAACCCTGTCCTTGAGGTAGCCCCACAACTAGAAATCACAGGGAGTGAGGTCAGGTGATCGTGGCGGACAAACAAAATTCAAAAGTCATTTTTTGTCTTCTGAATGCAGCCGTTTGCGGAGCGTAAAACGAGAATATGAGGTTGTTCCTCTCGTCCGTAGCCAAGACAACTTTCATCAAACGGTCGTCAAATCGCTCTACTTTTGCTACAGAGTCCAGAAATTTCAAGCCAACAATTACTCCAACTCCTTTGACTGATTTTGGGCTATCATTATAGATGATTTTATAATCATCGCCAATATCTCCACTCCACCTGGTCTCCTGCGCTGCGCAAATGTCAGTTTTACGCCTTTTTAATGCTGCCGCTACTTCACGTGCTCTTCCTGTTATAGAGCCGACATTCAGAGTGCCAAGTATTGTTACTAGAGCTCGCTTGTTTAGCCGACCTCGCTCTGAAAATGTCGGTAACCCTTGCTCATTTCTCACGTCATTCGGGCTTGGATGACGCGCGTCGCCCTAGCCTTTTCCATTCCTTTATATTTCGACATTGAGCCATGATGATGGGACGGAAGTGTATCGGCCGGCCTGTCACGAGGGTCTGTCGCTGATCAACAATTTTAAGCTGCGGGCCTAGTCCTTGATGAGCCAACATTGGACTTCGGGATGGCAGTTTCCCTGTAGGTAGGCGACAGGTATTTCATTTGCAAGGTGCCGGGGCTAGCAGTGTATTTAACACTAAATTCTTCTCGAATCTTCATATGGAAATGATCCTCTAAGCCCCCCCTTTTCTAACTCCTACTTTTGCTGTTGCACATGGATTAAGAAGAAACGCGAACTGACTGTAATCGACCCTGCAAGTGGAGTAGAAAAGAGTTTGGCACCTGCAATAATTTAATTTGATAGACATTAATTAAATAAAGGAAAGTTTCAGTAACGTAGTGAGAAATGAAAGGGTTGCTCTACCGATTAACATAATGAAAGTTCTGTCCAAAATAACAATTTGATTTATTATGACTAAACTCAAAATCATAAACAAAACACATGAAACATTTACAATACATCAAATTGGATACTCAAATAAATGCTGTGGAGGTGAAGTTGTCCATAAACTAGATTGTGACATTTATGACAAAGTGGTATGTGGAGCCAATTCCTTGCAACTCAAATCTTAAGAGAAACACCCAGCCAACCCAACATTAATTGCTGCTACAGTAGTGAGAACTCAGACAATGAACATCCAAGACAGAACCACGTAAGGAAAGACGGGAACAGGCGTGCTCTGCTGAGCTCTGATTATCATAGAGTAAATTCCCTAATCTGCCGATGCTGCGGACATACATTACCAAGCTGTCTTCTTAACTGCAAGGACACGATCTGGTGTACCAGAAGCGATGGCTGGTTGCTTCGACGTCACGTCGTGGTGATGTTAATGTCGCGAGTATAGCCCGAAACAAATTATCCTGGTCTGGTTGTTCCAGACTAAAGACTTCCTATCAATACAAAAGCGCCTCTGAGGGAGACGAAGAAAGCCCGCCACACGATCACTGACGGTACAGTGATTGATTTTAACAAGCGACGTCACACAGTAACTCCGATATAGTCAACTTTAGCCAAAACTGCTCAAGACAGACAACATAGGCCGCTTGTACGCAAGACGCTCAATTGCTAACTGTACTTGGAAAGTTACGTTGAAGTGGAAACTTCAGCAACATCGTCAAACAGTTACAATTAAATAAAAGTATATTAGACAGCCAACGGAAGGCAGGCTGTCCAGAGCAGCGAGAGCTCAGTCTTGTAACCTACTCCAACTGAAAGGCGAGAGCCGACTACCACAAGAGCATCCATACAAACCGAACACAGAACATTCCCACCCCCACGACAGTGCCAGTGGTTAAACGTTCCAATTAGCAACTCGAAAACCGGCAGAAAATTCCACTCTATTGCCGAAGCACTACCATTCCACGAATGGAGATTCTTGGCGCCAATTTCTGCGCCGATTTTGCTACGTCACGGAGCTATGCCCTGAGCAAGCCAATCACAGTTACGATTTTGTAGAAAACGCGGGAATTTGCCCGCCAAGACTGCCTGGGTACACAAGTCATTCCCACGCCTTGCTGGTAGCCCACCAGAAAGTGTTTTCGCTAAGTTTCTGCGAAGTAACGGAACCTCTAGCCCAGCCGCTCCTTCAGGCCACTGCAGGCGTGTCTCCGCGGCTATTATGACAATGTCGGCGTCTGGAAAGTATTCACTCGACTCCCTCATGCCCGTCGGCTTAACCCTTTCAAGATCAGCAGTGCCCGCCTGTCACTGGACCACCCGGGTGACGAGAGACGCTGCGTGGGAAGTCTGCGTGTGAAGGAATAGCAACTTTTCACCACATGCAATTAGAGAGGAAAATCGAATTACTCAGAGTAAGATAGAAATATGAGAGGGGGCTTCTGCCACCTCTCACATTTCCCTCCTACCACCCATACCTGGGAGGCATTCCCCTATCCGCCACCTGGGGATGTGCCCTCTAGCGCTTACAGGTTCCCCCTGAGGGACCCACTGCAGGTACCTGTAGTAACATAAGTCGTCCGCATGCTGGAGATGACAGTAAACAAATAGAAACACAAGGAAAATGCACAGTGGTCTGTCAGTCAGCCATAGCCGGTTGAAGATATGTAACAGTATAATGTAAGTCAACAAAGAGGACATAAAATGCTACTCGTCTATGGAGAATTTGTGTTAGCAGATAATAACTGAAACAATGTTTCCTTACAAACAATACGGATAAATGTAATACAGTTTTGTAGTGCTTTTAAATTATATGCAGTGTTCATAATTACTTCTTCATTACTTATAGAGGCTGTTACAAAAATAATGACCTGATTTCAAAACTCCCCATAAAAACATACTACAAACATGGTAAGAATTACAAAATACACAGAAAATCTTAAAATTTTACCTATGCTACTACAAATTCTCTGTGTGTCCACCAGCAGCAGCATGAACAACATCCAGGTGACAGCTAAATTCTTCACTTCTTCTATGTTACGAGATAAAGGGAAGATGAGGGGAGATGAACATACTTTCGTTCACATATTCCTACAAGAAAAAATCGTATGGGGTCATGTCTGTCAATCTTGGAGACTGAGGATGCAGGGCAGTGTGTTGAGGTCCTTGGCAACCTACCTTGCGTTGAGGCGGAGTGTCGTTGAGAAACTAATGTATGTTGTTGTGCCAGTGTGGTGGAGTTCCATCCCGCTGGAAAATAAAATGATCGGAGTCCTCCTAAAGTTGTGGAAAAAATCAATTCTGAACCATTTGAAGGTATCCGTGGATTTTTTCTTGTGGAGATATGTGAACAAAAGTATGTTCCTCTCCCCTTCACTTCGTGACGTAGAAGAAATGAAGAATGGAGTAACAGCCGCCATAACTTCTGTAAAAGCAGATACATTGTGTAAAGTTAATGACGAATTTAGCTATCGTCTATATGTTGCTTGTGTTGCTGCTGGTGGACACATAAAGCATTTGTAATAGCATAGCGAAAACTTTAAGGTTTTGTATTTTGCAACTCGTCCCATGTTTGTAGTACGTTTTTATCAATAAATATGGAATTCTGAAATCAGGTCATTCTTTTTGAAACTCCCCGTATTTTATTGCGGTTCAGTTACTCTACAGAGAGCGACATCCTGTCAAGAACCCACCTTCTTGAAGATTGTTTTCTCATATTGTTGTGACGATCAGGAACCAGTAAGTTTCAACCTCGACAGACGAAGTTACTGCTCTTGTGACTGTTGCAATGGATCCACAAGGGAGCAAACAACAGCTTGAACTGGATATTGGCGTTCCTAAAACCAGTGTACATGGCAATGCACAAGTATCATCTTTATCACGTACACTTACACCAAGAACTGCTTAGGAACGATTTCCAGATGGTGTTCAGTTTTGTCTGTGGGCGCAGTATCAAATCGTCGCCAACCAGAACTACTTCTCAGACGCCCTTTTTATCTATGCATGTTCCTTTAAAACAAAAGACAGGTAAATGCAAAAAAGCCACATTATTGGTCCGGCGAAAACCCGAGATGGCTTAGACAGGTGGAACATCAGGGTAAATTGAGAGTCAGTGTTCGGTGTTATATGCTTAGTAGAGTACATACAATATCGCTTGTCCCCCAGCTGAGCGGATGGCGCGGTAGGCGAGGGGAGAACAGTAGTGGTGGGGGCCCCCTTGCTGTGGGGACAGCACGGTAGGGAAAGTGGGGTTCCACAGCTGAAGCGTTCACAAAAACCCGCATCATGCAGAACTTGTAAAATGCAGCTAGCGAGTCCGCAAAACGGCTGTATTGAGAGGTCGTGTCAGGACGATCAATAAGTGGACAAGTCGACTGTTTACTATTAAAAACAGAATGGGTACAGGACTACACTGAAATTACAACAAATAGAGCAATTTGCTTTCGCCTATCTAATACACCTTTTTTAGGATTTAATACCTTAATTGACAACGACGGAACTCTTATAGGATTGTCCGTCTGTCTGTCTGTGTTTATGTCCAACTGTTAAGAACCCTTCTTTTTAGGAAGGCGTAGACGTAACAAATCGAAATTTATGTCCCATATTAAGGTCTGTGACCCCTTGACGATGCAAAAAATGTAGCCTTGTACGCCAATAAAATAAAATGATGCGGCCATTTATGACACGCGTTTTGAGACTCGCAAACTCGCAACTTCCTGTTGACATAGAATCATGAAATTTGGCAACAACTAAAGTTAGGTAGTATAAGTATGGGAAAAATTCGAAAGTTGTTAATTTTTAATAATAACAAACGAAAAAAATTTGTTTACAAATTATTGTCCGACTGTCTGTCTGTCCGTCTGTTAAGAACCATTTTTCTCACGATCGTGTGCACGTATCATGTTGAAATTTATGTCAGATCCTAAGGTCTGTATGCGCTTGGCAGTCTAAAACATTTAAGCTTCTATATCAACGCAATCAAAAGACACGGCTGTTTATGTCACTTATTTTGATACCTCGCCAGTACCCATATCGGTAACAGGCAAAAATCCTTGAAATTGTCGACCTCCAGAATGCATGAACTATCTATATACAGGGTGGTTATAATTAAGCTTTCATCTACATCTACATTTATACTCCGCAAGCCACCCAACGGTGTGTGGCGGAGGGCACTTTACGTGCCACTGTCATTACCTCCTTTTCCTGTTCCAGTCGTCTAAGGTTCGCAGGAGAACGACTGCCAGAAAGCCTCCGTGCTCGCTCGAATCTCCCTAATTTTACATCCGTGATCTCCTCGGGAGTCATAAGTAGGGGGAAGCAATATATTCGATACCTCATCCAGAAACGCACCCTCTCGAAACCTGGAGAGCAAGCTACACCGCGATGCTGAACGCATCTCTTGCAGAGTCTGCCATTTGAGTTTGCTAAACATCCCGTAACGCTATCACGCTTACCAAATATCCCTGTGACGAAACGCGCCGCTCTTCTTTGTATCTTCTCCATCTCCTCTGTCAACCTGATCTGGTACGGATCCCACACTGATGAGCAATACCCAAGTATAGGTCGAACGAGTGTATTGTAAGCCACCTCCTTTGTTGATGCACTACATTTTCTAAGGACTCTCCCAATGAATCTCAACCTGGCACCCGCCTTACCAACAATTAATTTTATATGATCATTCCACTTCAAATCGTTCCGCACGCATACTCCCAGATATTTTACAGAAGTAACTGCTACCAGTGTTTGTTCCGCTATCATATAATCATACAGTAAAGGATCGTTCTTTCTATGTATTGGCAATATATTACATTTGTCTATGTTAAGAGTCAGTTGCCAATCCCTGCACCAAGTGCCTATCCGCTGCAGATCTTCCTGCATTTCGCTGCAATTTTCTAATGCTGCAACTTCTCTGCATACTACAGCATCATCCGCGAAAAGCCCCATGGAACTTCCGACACTATCTACTAGGTCGTTTACATATATATTGTGAAAAGCAATGGTCCCATAACACTCCCCTGTGGCACGCCAGAGGTTACTTTAACGTCTGTAGACGTCTCTCCATTGAGAACAACATGCTGTGTTCTGTTTTCTAAAAACTCTTCAATCCAGCCACACAGCTGGTCTGATATTCCGTAGGCTCTTACTTTGTTTATCAGGCGACAGTGCGGAACTGTATCGAACGCCTTCCGGAAGTCAAGAAAATAGCATCTACCTGGGAGCCTGTATCTAATATTTTCTGGGTCTCATGAACAAATAAAGCGAGTTGGGTCTCACACGATCGCTTTTCCCGGAATCCATGTTGATTCCTACCGAGTAGATTCTGGGTTTCCAGAAATGACATGATACGCGTGCAAAAAACATGTTCTAAAATTCTACAACAGATCGATGTCAGAGATATAGGTCTATAATTTTGAGAATCTGCTCGACGACCCTTCTTGAAGACTGGGACTACCTGTGCTCTTTTCCAATCATTTGGAACCTTCCGTTCCTCTAGAGACTTGCGGTACACGGCTGTTAGAAGGGGGGCAAGTTCTTTCGCGTACTCTGTGTAGAATCGAATTGGTATCCCGTCAGGTCCAGTGGACTTTCCTCTGTTGAGTGATTTCAGTTGCTTTTCTATTCCTTGGACACTTATTTCGATGTCAGCCATTTTTTCGTTTGTGCGAGGATTTAGAGAAGGAACTACAGTGCGGCCTTCCTCTGTGAAACAGCTTTGGAAAAAGGTATTTAGTATTTCAGCTTTACGCGTGTCATCCTCCGTTTCAATGTCATCGTCATCCCAGGGTGTCTGGACAAGCTGTTTCGATCCACTTACTGATTTAACGTAAGACCAGAACTTCCTAGGATTTTCTGTCAAGTCTGTCAAGTCGTTTAGCTTCTGTTTGTCTGAGAGGTTTTGGCTGCGTTTAAACTTGCAGTGAAGCTCTCTTTGCTTTCGCAGTAGTTTCCTAACCTTGTTGTTGAACCACGGTGGGTTTTTCCCGTCCCTCACAGTTTTAGTCGGCCCGTACCTGTCTAAAACGCATTTTACGATTGCCTTGAACTTTTTCTATAAACACTCAACATTGTCAGTGTCGGAACAGAAATTTTCGTTTTGATCTGTTAGGTAGTCTGAAATCTGCCTTCTATTACTCTTGCTAAACAGATAAACCTTCCTCACTTTTTTTTATATTCCTATTTGCTTCCATATTCAGGGATGCTACAACGGCCTTATGATCACTGATTCCCTGTTCTGCGCTTACAGAATCGAAAAGTTCGGGTCTGTTTATTATCAGTAGGACCAAGATGTTATCTTTACGAGTCGGTTCTCTGTTTGATTGCTCAAGGTGATTTTCGGATAGTGCACTCAGTATAATGTCACTCGATGCTCTGTCCCTAACACCAGTCCTAAACATCTGAGTGTCCCAGTCTATATTTAGTAAATTGAAATCTCCACCTAAGACTATAACATGCTGAGAAAACTTATGTGACATGTATTCCAGATTTTCTCTCAGTTGTTCTGCCACTAATGCTGCTGAGTCGGGAGGTCGGTAAAAGGAGCCAATTACTAACCTAGCTCGGTTGTTGAGTGTAACCTGCACCCATAATAATTCACAGGAACTATCCACTTCTACTTCACTACAGGATAAACTTCTACTAACAGCAACAAACACACCACCACCGGTTGCATGCAATCTATCCTTTCTAAACACCGTCTGTGACTTTGTAAAAATTTCGGCAGAATTTATCTCTGGCTTCAGCCAGCTTTCCGTACCTATAACGATTTCAGCTTCGGTGCTTTCTATCAGCGCTTGAAGTTCCGGTAGTTTACCAACGCAGCTTCAACAGTTTACAATTAAGTACGACTGCTGCTTGGTCCCCGCATGTCCTGACTTACCCCCGCACCCTTTGAGGCTGTTGCCCTTGCTGTACTTGCCTGAGGCAATCTAACCTAAAAAAAACTGCCCAGTCCACGCCACACAACCCCTGTTACCCTTGTAGCTGCCTGCTGCGTGTAGTGGACTCCTGATCTATCCAACGGAACCCGAAACCCCACCACCGTATGGCGCAAGTCGAGGAATCTGCAGCCCACACGGTCGCAGAACCGTCTCAGCCTCTGATTCAGACCCTCGACTCGGCTCTATACCAAAGGTCCGCAATCAGTCCTGTCGACAATTCTGCAGATGGTGAGCTCTGCTTTCATCCCGCTAGCGAGACTGGCAGTCTTCACCAAATCAGATAGCCGCCGGAAGCCAGAGAGGATTTCCTCCGATCCGTAGCGAGAAACATCATTGGTGCCGACATGAGCAACCACCTGCAGATGGGTGTACCCTGTACCCTTCATGTCATCCGGAAGGACCCTTTCCACACCGGGAATGACTCCCCCCGGTATGCACACGAAGTGCACATTGATCCCATCCATATTTAACACGTTATAACACGGTAACTAATTATCATACGAGCACCAAACTTGGTAGCATTAATGTCAAGGACATGGGGAAGAGAAGTAATGCAGAATCCATTCAATTGAAACACGTTTAATGTGCTGCTACGGTACAGCATACCATTACATGCCGGTACCATTACTGCTGCAAAACGGGCTAAATACGGCGCCCATCAGTGTCCAAAAGAGTCTTAAAAATGGTTCAAATGGCTCTGAGCACTATGCGACTTAACTGCTGAGGTGCCGGCCGCGGTGGTCTAGCGGTTCAGGCGCTCAGTCCGGAGCCGCGCGACTGCTACGGTCGCAGGTTCGAATCCTGCCTCGGGCATGGATGTGTGTGATGTCCTTAGGTTAGTTAGGTTTAAGTAGTTCTAAGTTCTAGGGGACTGATGACCACAGATGTTAAGTCCCATAGTGCTCAGAGCCATTTGAACCATTTTTGAACTGCTGAGGTCATCAGTCGCCTAGAACTTAGAACTAATTAAACCTAACTAACCTAAAGACATCACACACATCCATGCCCGAGGCAGGATTCGAACCTGCGACCGTAGCGGTCGCTCGGCTCCAGATTGTAGCGCCTAGAACCGCACGGCCACTCCGGCCGGCAAAAGAGTCTTAAAGCGCAGGATTGCATTCTGCACAGCAGAACGAAGCATGTCCGTAGGTATGCTGGCTACCTCTCTTGACATGCTGCACTTCACATCAGCACATGCGTGAATGTTCCCTTGGTTAACCCCAGTCCTCAGGTAGCCCCACAACTAGAAATCACAGGGAGTGAGATCAGATGATCGTGGCGGACAAGTATTTGGAAAAGATCGATTGATAATGGATCGTTTCCAAATGTGTTTCGGAGAAGAAGGTGAATTTCACGAGTGATGTACGGTAGGGGCCCATCTTATGTGAAAGCTGTTGAGTTCAATGCTTCTCTCTCTTTTAGGGCGGGTATCACATGCTAGCGAAGCACATCACAGTAACGCTGGCCTGTCGCACTGCACGTCTTTGGTCCTTGAGCGCCAACCTGTTCAAAAAAGAATAGGCCAATGATGAATGTAGACGTGAAGCCACACTATACGATGACATGTTCACCAGACAGAGGAACTTCATACACAGTGACTGGAGGTGAAGATCCCCACACTCGGTAATTCTGTGCATTCACCTGACCCGTCAGAGGATAATGAGCTTCGTCTGTCCATAGGACGGTCCTGGACCAGCCCTCGTCAACTTCAGTCCTTGCGAGAAAATGGAGCGCAAAGTGAACACATAGTTGTGCGTCCTGTGGTGCAAGCTGCTGTACGACATGGATCTTGTACGGATACCATTTGAGAATGGTTTGAAGCACCTTCGGGTACAGTGGACCACGGTATGTTCAACTGTCGTGGCACGGCACGCGCACTGCCTGACGATCGGGAGCTGCGCGCAACATTGTCTACAAGTCGTCGGCCTCTCCCCGCAGCGACGCCCAGTTCTCCAGTTGATTCGAACTTCTTCATCATGTTCCGCACAGCAGGAAGAGAAAGACGACCCTTCCGTTCTGCCGGCGATACTCTCGAAGTGCAGCTGCAGCATTACTTTTTTTTGATAACAGAGCTTCACCAACAATGCCCTGCTCCTTTTGTCCAAGCTTATGTTGACACATTAACAACTGCACAGCGACTGGTCAGGTGTTAGAGACTATGAATAACGATGACTGATCACGGCACCTGATCGTCATAGTTAGAGCTCGACGGTGTCCCTGTGACGCATGGAAATCATGCTCCCCATACTCTGGACATTAATGCTACCAAGTTTGGTGCTCGTACGGTAATTATACCGTGTTAAATAGGGGAAGGTTAATTATAACCAACCGGTACATATTTAAGTTTGGAGCCGGCCGGTGTGGCCGTGCTATTCTAGGCGATTCAGTCTGGAACCGCGTGACCGCTACGGTCGCAGGTTCGAATCCTGCCTCGGGCATGGATGTGTGTGACGTCCTTAGGTTAGCTAGGTTTAAGTAGTTCTAAGTTCTGGGGGACTGATGACCGCAAATGTTAAGTCCCATAGTGCTCAGAGCCATTTGAACCATTTGAATTAAGTTTGGACGGAACCCTCGGTGCACGGGTCCTACTTGCACTTGTCCGAATTTCTTTCCTTCTCTTGTGTCCGTGTTAAAATCAGATTCTTTTGCCCATACACAGTAGACTTTACAGAATTCCATCTCTCTAACATGCTAATGCAGTTGTAGTTACGACAGAATCCTGAAACGATCTATTATTAGGGTTAAACAAACAACTGAGGACAAGTAAGATTAACAGCTTATGAAAAGCTCGTCTCGGTATAAAAATAAACGCTTGATTCCTTCACTCAAGTTGTTACAAACTCAATATAATTCTTATTTCACCAATTATCGATGGCCCTTAAAATAATCACATTATTTCATTGAAAAACCTGTATTCCGTCATACATCGCTTTAAATAAGAAAGCTACGGTTGTTAACTATATGGCAAAACACTCTTCGCTTTGTGTGATGTCATTTGCCAAAAACTGGTTTCGACATGTAGAACCATTTATGAGATTTGAGGGATGTTACGAGAATTTCATTTTCACTCAGTCGTTTGTGTTTGTGACCAGAAGTGAGTGTACTACACACAATCCGTTTCTCGAGATTGGACTAAAATATAGATCTGCCTCCAGTTTATAGGAAAATTCAATGTGTTACTTTCATTTCGTACACAGCAATATATGATATAAAAAGCACCAAACACAGACACAAAGCGACCCCTATTTTTCATTGCAAGATACTCGAATTTTGCCAAATACCTTACATAATGTCAGAATATTACAATAACTACGACAGTTAACGAAATGACAGGCTGCTCATCTAGAATCTGACGAAATGGGCTGTAAGATGCAAGAGAATCAAATTCTTTTTAGGAAATAGTTTCCCAAAAATCGTTTGAGTAAGATTGTAGAACAGCTAGCATGAATACCTCTCCATTCCTGCAGTGTAGACAAGTGGAAATAGCATGACTTGTTCGTAACTGATGAAGTGCACATCGAACGTAGGTGGTCGCCTTTCGAAACAGGGGAGTGGACCCACCCAGCCCTGAAAGTGAGAATGCGTTTCTGCGCAAGGGCCAAGTTAGCTTGCGGGAGGTCTGCTTCAACTATTGGCTCTTATTTTATTAGTGGTAACCCAACTGGCAGGGAATTTGCAAAATTTCTCACTCGAATTCTTCTTCTCCTTGAGAGTGAAGTGCTGCTAAGATCCAGACAGCTTACGTGGTACCAACATGGTGGATGTTCAGCACATTATGCCTTGTGTGCACGTTTTGTTCTGAACCGAAGATATCCTGCTAGATGGATTGGTCGCGGGGGAACAGTGGATTGGCCTGCTCTGTCACCTCACCTAAATACCTCTGGATATTTTGCTTTTGGAATCCATAAAAGACATTGTCGATCGCGATATTCCAATTCCAGATGATCTGCAGAAACATTAGCATGTAACAATGGAAGCGGCAATGAATTATTTCATCCAATGCATAGGCCGGTGCATCACTGTCCATGGTCACGACTTTGAGGACCTTTGAGTGTTCTACCCCACTTCGTGTACTCAACGAATTGAAGTGCTACAAAATGGTGTTCAAGATCCAGTTTCTGTTTCCTGTGAAGTTGAACGTTGTATTTACGTGAATACTTGGTACATTTTTGAACAGGTTTTGAGGAGAGGAAGTGAGTTATCGAATAAAAAAATACAGGGCGCTGATTGAAAAAGACGTACTGCTGCTCATATCTTCGTAACAGTTGTTACTAATATGTTGCATTGTAGTTGGCTGTATAATCAAGAAACCAAAAGTCAGTAAATAATAAAATGGCAACGAATTCCATGGCGTTTCATTCTTTGATTTATTTAGAATGTGTGTGCTGTTTCACTGCAGCAGCTTAAACGTCGTCTAGCAAAAGCGTGACGACAATAGCAAGACAAAGCGCCATCAAATGGAGCATATTTGACTGTATACGATTGCTTAACCTTATGTATAGTCAAGTGCAGCCGCATCTACGTTTTTTTACCGTCGGAACGCCATATAAAATGGCGTTCAATATACAAATATTCTTGTTCATTGCAGGAGGGGATGACGTATTGCTAGCGAAAATAGTAATGTAAGAGGTGTGGCAACTAAATAACGAGGCTGCGCACCTCCTGCAGCCTACACACAGCCGCGTGGTGGCTGGTTGGTACTGGAATGCAGTTGGCCTTGAACGTTCAAGAGGTACCACTGTTCGTTTCGTCTTTTTGTCTGCTTTAGTTTGTTTTTGAGCCTTGGTTGTAGAGGACATGGTTCAGTGATAGTACCGCGATCATGGTGAACTTAAAAATCGAGCAGCGCGTTTACCTGTGATTCCTCTTTAAATTAAAAAGTCCACAACGGACTATTTTCTTACATTACAGGAGGTGTTTGGTAATAATGGTATATCACGTGCGCGAGTTTTTGAATTGCACAAATTGTTTTTTAAAAGGTCAGGAGGAGGCTGAAGGTAGTGGAATTTCCCGTCCATCTGTGAGTTCAAGAACTGAAACAAAGGATAGGGTCCGCAGCTCGTGGTCGTCCGGTAGCGTTCTCGCTTCCCACGCCCGGGTTCCCGGGTTCGATTCCCGGCGGGGTCAGGGATTTTCTCTGCCTCGTGATGACTGGGTGTTGTGTGATGTCCTTAGGTTAGTTGGGTTTAAGTAGTTCTAAGTTCTAGGGGACTGATGACCATAGATGTTAAGTCCCATAGTGCTCAGAGCCATTTGAACCATTTTGAACCCCCCCCCCCCCAAAAAAAATGGTTGGAAGTTCAAATTCCAGCAGGGCAGTGCAACACACCACGGCTACTTCCACTGACCTAAGAAAATTGCTGGAAAACAGGTCACTTGTGTTATCTCCTCTAACGTAAGTCATCCAACAGCCACCTCTTCTTAGGAATTGACAGAAAAAGGTCTCACAAGGGGAAGGCCTCAGACACGCCCAACCGATTCGGCTCAAATTTTGCAGGTCGCTTGTGTACAACCTAAAACGAAGGAATCTAAGATATTTTGGGTCAACACCCCCGCGTTTTTGAGAAAATCACCCCTAAAGGTTATGACGATCAATCGACTCAAAATTGGCGGGATCGATAGATAATTGTAAATAGCGCATTTTTCATCATCAGGTATGGGGTCCAAAAGCGCATACTTTTCCAAAATCAAGGTAAGAAATTGTTACAACTGCCCCTCCTGTACCCACATGGTTAAAACTTTCCGCTGACAGCACTGATAGCGCAACAGCCGAGGTAACTGGCTGGGCTCGGAGAAACCTAGCGGATGTTTTTCTTTTCGTTTGTATTCCTCCATATCTCAGTTGATAGGAATAGGAGTGTTAATAAGGTAAGTAAATCAATAAGGAATGACAATAATAAAGTAGGCAAACCAATTTCTCAAATCTCTTGGTATAATAAACAACTAAAATGTTACTCCAGGTCAGTTTACAATGGCTCTTCCAGTCACTGTTACGTGTTCTCACTTTTCTTCGAACAACTAGATGGATGGTACTTGTCATATAAACATTCAAAACAAATATATTCACGGCACCAAGAAAATCTAATGAATGCTATTTTTTGACAGCTACACTGTTCCTTCCGAAGAGTCGGCGGAAAACCAACTTGGTTTACATTTAAAAATATGTCTTTTTCGGAAATTAATTTTGATGCGTACCACGCATGCGATATCATTGCCTGAAAAATCGGTGCTGAAAGTTGATTATGAATTACGCTGTGAATAGATATTGCATTAGTTCGGTTGTGCAATTCCCGCTGGGTTTCCAGAAGCACACTGCAATTCTGAAGCCTGGAAATAAAGTTTTTAACCTGGCAATAGAAATAAACATCACACGGCTCGCATACAGGTGTGCAGTTTGGCGGTATTACTTTTACTGTGTACGTCGGCTGACCCTCGCCCGCTATAAACATTGTGTCATATATTGTAGTATTAATTTGTCCATGCCCGCATCTCGTGGTCGTGCGGTAGCGTTCTCGCTTCCCACGCCCGGGCTCCCGGGTTCGATTCCCGGCGGGGTCAGGGATTTTCTCTGCCTCGTGATGGCTGGGTGTTGTGTGATGTCCTTAGGTTAGTTAGGTTTAAGTAGTTCTAAGTTCTAGGGGACTGATGACCATAGATGTTAAGTCCCATAGTGCTCAGAGCCATTTGAACCATTTTGAACCAAAGGATAGGAAAATTTATGAAATTGTGGGGAAAGACCGACGTCTGCGCGTTCGGATGATCAAAGACTTGAACAAAGAGACAGTAAGAAAAATTTTGCTTGACGAGTTAAACATGATAAAAGTTTGTGCAAAATGGTTCCGAAAATCTTCTTTCAGAAACAAACAGACCACGGTAAGAACATTTGCTCTGATGGAATGGAATGACTCAGTGTACATCATCACGTTTGATGAAAACTGGATCTTCCAGGACGACACACAAACAAAGTGTCACCCGATGCACTTGAAGACTCTCACTCCGCTAAGAATGAAAAAGAGAAAAACTGAAGGCAGTTGTGATCGGTTTTTTAAATCAGGAATATTATAATGACTCAGTGGGTGCGTTTTAAAGGTTAAATCGTTGATCATAAATACAGCAAAGAAGTCCTACTCAAGTTGGGGGAAAGAGTAAGGAAGAAAAGACCAGATTTGTGGAAGGACGACGCATGGATTCTGCACTAGGACAATGCGCCAACCCACAGTGCTATACCTGTGAAACAGTTATTAGCGGACACGCGCATTCCTGTGCTCGAACATCCTTCCTATTCGCCAGATCTATTCCCTGTGACTTTCATCTGTTCCCAAAAGTGTAGCGAGCATTGAAGGGAACACATTTTGAACCTCTTGAAACGGTAAGAGCAAACACGGCAGAGTTGTTGAAAAGGGTGACAATGGATGAGCTACAGAAGTGTTTTGCACAATGGAACACACATATGCAGCGTTCTATAGGTAGGGGAAGTGAGTACGTTGGAAGGGATAAAGGTAAATTGTAACTTGGTTAGCAGTAAAACACATTTCTTACATCAGTCTCGTTATTTACTTGCCACACCTCGCAGTGAGAAACGTTTGACATCCGAAACTGGGCATCATGGCACGAAACCAATTATGGCACTGAAATAGAGCATTTTTAGAAGTATCTGAAAATGCACTGAAGAGCCAAAGAAAGTGGTACACCTGCCTAATATCGTGTAGGGTCCCCGCGAGTACGCAGAAGTGCCTCAAGACGACGTGGCATGGACCCGAATAATGTCTGAAGTAGTGCTCGAGGGAAATGACACCATGAGTTCTGGTAGGCTGTCCATAAATCCGTAAGAGTACCTGGGGGTAGAGATCTCTTCTGAACAGCACTTTGCAAGGCATCCCAGATATGATCAATAATGTTCATGTCTGGGGCGTTTGGGGCCAGTAGAAGTGTTTAAACTCAGAAGCGCGTTCCTGGAGCCACTCTGTAGCAGTTCTGGACGTGTGCGGTGTCGCATTGTCCTGCTGGAATTTCCCAAGTCCGTCGGAATGCAAAATGGGCATGAATGGATGTAGCTGATCAGACACGATGCTTACGTACGTGTCACCGGTCAGAGTCGTATCTAGAAGTATCAGGGGTCCCATATCACTCCAACTGCACACGCCCCAAACCATTACAGAGCCTGTAAGGGGTTCATTATGTAAAGGGTTTACTGTTCACTACCCTACTGGAGCAAAGGTAATCCCGATGTATTGCTCACGCGCTGCCTGCAACATAAAACATCTCTGCTGCAATAGAATCGCAAGTCAGAGCAGTGTCGACAGCAGTTGTGGTCGCTCGCTTCTGCAGAGCGGTCGCAGTAGTTCTTTGTTATGGAGCAGTCGCAATAGCTCGCTGTTACGGAGAAATCGTAGTAGCTCACCGCTACAGTACAGCTGCTAGCCATGTAAGAGCAATAGCAGTCGCCGCTGGTGCAGCACAGTTCATTGCCATGTAGTGTAAGGTAAACTTTATTATTCTTCATCGCCAGGCGCGTACTTAAATTTATTGTGTGGGATGCTAATATGGATTTGTTTCAATCTTTTCGTGATTTGTCAGCACTAATTAAGTCAGACTTGTAATGTTCAATTTTTTATGTAATGGTCAGCAGGAATGTTTTCAATAATAGGTTTTTCAGAACATAATTTTTACCAGTCATTTACATGAATTTAAATATTTTACAAATTTTCCCAGATAGTCATGTGTTGTTTAATAATCAGAGGACCATCTATGCAGCTGTGTCAACAAGCAAAGTCAATTTTTTATCTAATAATGCAAATCTCAGACAAATGTTGTCCAGTAGTAGTAGTAGATAGGCCAGCATTGCACTAAGCTGTGCCTTTTAGGAGCAGTATATAGACAGCGTTATCCGGCGACACCATTATGAAGTAAGAATTTTTCAGTTTATCCAGGTTGACTTCACAGGGCCATGACGTAGCGCTGCTTACGTCCAAAATTTATCAGTTTTAATTCTCAGTCAATTTTGTAATGGAAATTTTTGTATACCAGAAGGTTACAAGCCTCCACCAGGTCGAACAGTCCTTTGCTGACATTCAGTGTCCATGGATTCATGAGGTTGTCTCCATAACCGAACACGTCCATCCCCTTGATACAATTTGATACGAGACTCGTCCAACCGAGCAACGTGTTTCCAGTTATCAATAGTCCAATGTCGCTGTTGACAAGTCCAGGAGAGGCGTAAAGCTTTGTGTCGTACAGTCATCAAGGGTACACGAGTGGGCCTTCGATTCCGAAAGCCCATATCAATGATGTTTCGTTGAATGGTTCGCACCTTGACACTTGTTGATGGCCCAGGATTGAAATCAGCAGCAATTTGCGGAAGGGCTGTACTTCTGTCACGTTGAGCGATTCTCTTAAGTCGTCATTGGTCTGCCGGCCGGAGTGGCCGTGCGGTTCTAGGCGCGACAGTCTGGAGCCGAGCGACTGCTCCGGTCGCAGGTTCGAATCCTGCCTCTGGCATGGATGTGTGTGATGTCCTTAGCTTAGTTAGGTTTAATTAGTTCTAAGTTCTAGGCGACTGATGACCTCAGAAGTTAAGTCGCATAGTGCTCAAAGCCATTTGAACCATTTTTTTCGTCATTGGTCTCGTTCTTGCAGAACTTTTCCCGGCCGCAGCTATGTCGGGGATTTGGTCTTTTACCGGATTCCTGATACTCACGGTACACTCGTGAAATGGTCGTACGGGAAAATCCCTACTTCACCGCCACCGGAGATGCTGTGTCCCATCGCCCGTGCGCCGATCATAACACCACGTTCAAACTCACTTAAATAACCTGCCATTTTAGCAGCAATAACCGATCTAATAACTGCGCCATTCACTTGTTGACTTATACAGGCGTTGCCGACCGCAGCGTCATATTCTACCTGGTTAAATATCTCTGTATTTGAATATGCATGCCTATACCAGTTTATTTGGCGCTTCAGTGTAATAACAATGCGCCCCGGACAGGTGACCTTTTACTTGGGTGCGTTATTGCGTCGCTGCGCGGAGTGGCCGCGCGGTTAGAAGCGCCATTTCACTAATCGCCGGAGGTTTGAATCCTCCCTCGGGCAAGGGTGTGAGTGTTGTCCTTAGCGTTAAGTTAGTGTAAGTAGTGTGAAAGTCTAGGGACCGATGACCTCAGCAGTTTGGTCCCTTAGGAATTCACACGCATTTGAACATTTTTCGTTACTGCGTCGCTACGAATTGACAGCCGTTATAGCCGCGCAGTGTACTGTGATGCCAGCCCCGCACGCGCAGCCGCAGTTGCTTGGCCCACCTGCTGGCCACCGAAGTAGACGTAGACGGCGCCCGCGTCTGCGCGGCCGGCCCGCGGCGCGCCCACCAGCAGGTCGTCGCAGCCGTCGCCGTCCAGGTCGGCCGCCGCCAGCGCCGCGCCGTAGCCGTCGCCCATGCGGCCGCCGCTGCCTGCCGCCAGGCGCGAGTACGACACGCCCGTCTCCACGTCCAGCGGGCCCTCTGCCGCCAGCCACACCTGCCGCACACAGCGCCCTCTCAGCAACCTGCAATGTGTACTCACCTCCTGTACAATGGCGACACTAGAAACGTGGAAAGTATTCCCCAAAAAATTAAGAAGTAAGAAAAATAGAGCCTTTCCTAATAGTACAAAGACTGAAAGCCTTCTCTTATAAACGACTTATTCAGGGTGATAGGGTAAGGTCGAGTAAGAGTACGCTTCTGGTAAGAGTTCGCAGTGGCATTTTCTCTACATTGGCAACACTGACCGACAGCGCAATACTACATTTAGTATTGGTTCTACATTCTCTCTCTTCTCAGCGATCACAGGCTCTGTAGACCACCCGCTGCATCAACGATCGGCTTCCACCGCCTTCTATCTCTCGCAGTCTCTCTCAACCCTGCAGAAATTCCTAATGCTGCGATGTCCTTCTCTATGTCATCTTTCCACCTTGTACGAGGTCGGCCCAATGGTCTTGTTGCCTGGAGGGTTCCTTCAAATGCTTTCTTGTTGATTCTGTTGTTTCCCATTCTGGCCACATTTTCACCCCATTGCAGTCACCTAGTTTTTAATTTCTGGGTGATAGGGGGTTGCTTTATTAACTGATAAATTTCATTGTTCTTTCGAATTCTCCATACGCTATTCTCCAACACAGGTCCCCAGAGTTCTCTCATTACTTTTGTTTCAAAAACATTCAGTTTTTCTCTCTCATATTCTGTAAGCATCCAGCTTTCTGAACCGTACAGTGCTATGGGGCAGATAATAGTGTTGTATATCTTCATCTTTGTGATGATTGACAAAGCTTTACTTTTGAGTGGGTTGATTAGTGAGTACAGACATCTTGACCCTGAGGCTATTCTTTCATTTATATCCATTGTTATGATATTTCTGCCGGCCGAAGTGGCCGTGCGGTTAAAGGTGCTGCAGTCTGGAACCGCGAGACCGCTACGGTCGCAGGTTCGAATCCTGCCTCGGGCATGGATGTTTGTGATGTCATTAGGTTAGTTAGGTTTAACTAGTTCTAAGTTCTAGAGGACTAATGACCTCAGCAGTTGAGTCCCATAGTGCTCAGAACCATTTGAACCATATGATATTTCTACTGTTTTGAAACGTGATCCAAGGTATTTAAACTGGAGAACTTTTCTCAATTTAGAATGTTGGTCAATTTCAAAGTAAGGATTTGGGGTTATGACTTTATCTATTTCCATATATTCAGTGTTCTCTTGGTTAATCTAAAGCCCGATTTTGCTGGCACTGTGCCTGAGAGATCTGTACATCTCTTTCAGTTTCACTCAGCAACACTATATCATCTGTCTTACTTCACTGTGTTCGAATCGGAGACCATTGTATAGATGTAATTTACTCTCCCGAACCACTTTCTCTAGTGCAAGGTTGAAGAGGACTCATGAAAGAGCGTCTCCCTGTCGTAAGCCTGTTTTAATTGGAAAGGTGGGGGATATGGATCCTCTGAACTTCACTGCTGCCTGGGAGCCATCCATGCGCAGTTGTATCATCCTAATGATTTTACTGGGTACACTAAATTTTCGTCAGGTGTTGTAGAGGCTACTTCTGTGGATGCTGTCGTAGGCTCGCTGGAAGTCAATGAAGAGACAGTGGATGTTTTTGTTAAGTTCCCAGTATTTCTCAAAGATCTGTCGTACAGCAAACAAATTATCAGTTGTGGAGCGGTTTGTTCGAAATCCAGCCTGGTAATCTTGAATAATGTTTTCCGCGTAAGGTTTAAGTTTTTCCATAATGGTCATTGACAGGATTTTGTATGTTATGTTCAGCAAACTGATTCCTCTGTAATTTCCACATTCCATTCCGTTTCCTTTCTTGTGTATGGGACAAATTGTTGCAGTTTTCCAATCTTCAGGCAGCGTTTCAGTTTTCCAGATCATTGTAATAAGGTTATAAATTTCTTTGTGTAGTTTGCTTCCGCCCTCTTTTAACATCTCTGTTGATATCTGGTCCTCTCTACATTGGTGTCCATAATTAAAGCAACGAACGAAAATTTTTCAAGGTTGCTTTTATTTTACCACAGAACAGTATAAACAGGTGATAGTAAATTAAAAACTGTGTAAAGAACAAAGAACGTAAACTACTGCTACATGCATAAAGGAAGACAAAAATATTCTTCATTTTTTCCAACTTAACGAATTTTCACACAGCTGGTTAATGTGCTTACAAGGGAACCTCCCCATCGCACCCCTCAAATTTAGTTACAAGTTGGCACAGTGGATAGGCCTTGAAAAACTGAACACAGATCAATCGAGAAAACAGGAAGAAGTTGTGTGGAACTACGAAAAAAAGTAGTAAAATATACGAACTGAGTAGTCCATGCGAAGATAGGCAACATCAAGGACAATAGGAGTCAAGGAGCGCCGTGGTCCCGTGGTTAGCGAGAGGAGCTACGGAAAGAGAGGTTCTAGGTTCAAGTTTTACCTCGAGTGAACAGTTTAATCTTTTATTTTCAGTTTATGTGACAAACTCTTATGTTTTCATCACTTTTTTGGGAGTGATTATCACATCCACAAGAAAACCTAAATAGGGCAAGGTAGAAGAATCTTTTTACCCACTCGCTAAGTGTACAAGTTAGGTGGGTCGACAACATATTCCTGTCATGTGACGCACATGCCGTCACCAGTGTCGCATAGAATATATCAGATGTGTTTTCCTGTGAAGGAATCGGTTGACCTGTGACCTTGCGATCAAATGTTTTTGGTTCCCATTGGAGAGGCACGTCCTTTCGTCTACTAATCGCACGGTTTTGCGGTGCGGTCGTAAAACACAGACACTAAACTTATTACAGTGAACAGAGACGTCAATGAACGAACAGACAGATCATAACTTTGCGAAAATAAAGAAAGTAAAATTTTCAGTCGAGGGAAGACTTGAACCAAGGACCTCTCGTTCCGCAGCTACTCACGCTAACCACGGGACCACGGCGCTCCTGAACTCACATTCTCCTTGATGTTGCCTGTCTTGCGCATGTACTACTCAGTTTGTGTATTTTACTAATTTTTTTCATAGTTCCACACAACTTCTTCCTGTTTTCTCGATTGATCTCTGTTCCGTTTCTCAAGACCTATCCACTGTGCCAACTTATAACTAAATCTGAGGGGGGTGCGATGGGGAGGTTCCCTTGTTAGTGTGATTTGACCACCTCTGGCAGCAGTATAGGCCTGACAACGACAGGACATGCTGTGAATGATGTCATCGATCTCATGTTGTGCCAATAACGCGCATTCTTCCCACAGAGCTGCTCGCAAGTCTTGGAGAGTGATTGGTGGATGGGGACGTGGCACAACCCGTCTCCCAAGTACGCCCAAGATGTGCTCTATGGGATGCAAATTCGAAGAGCGAGCAGATCATGCCATACGTGCAATATCTTTCGTTTCCAAGAAAATGGCCGGCCGCAGTGGCGAGCGGTTCTAGGCGCTTCAGTCTGGAACCGCGCGACAGCTACGGCCGCAGGTTCGAATCCTGCCTCGGGCATGGATGTGTGTGATGTCCTTAGGTTGGTTAGGTTTAAGTAGTTCTAAGTTCTAGGGGACTCATGACCACAGATATTAAGTCCCATAGCGCTCAGAGCCATATGAACCATTTTGAACCAAGAAAATGTCAGCCACCCATGCTCTATAAGATCGAGCATTATCGACCATTAATACGAAGCCTGGGTCTACTGCACCTCGCAGTAACGACACATGAGGTCCCAAGATCTCGTCACGATACCTCACAGCAATTAAACCTCCCCAATTCGCCCATGCAATTTCATGACGAGAGAAACAACAGAATGATTCACATTAAGGTATCTGGTCACATCAATTTGCGACTGTCCTGCTTCCATTCTTCCTTTCGCAATCCATCGCAGGGAGCCTGGTAGGCGTCTTCTCTGTGCCATACTGCACCGTCTGTTGCTGTGTACACAGCGACTGTGGATGTGGGACTACACGCAAACAGTACCCCGTTTGAAAGGTGCCCTGATGTCATCGGTGCTGTGATTGTCCTTGACCGGAATGTCATCCTCCGTGCAGAACGCGGTCGTACGGACATCTATTGACAGTTTGCATGACTAGATGCAGCACGGGGAAATAACAGTTTGTTGCTTTAATTTTGGAAACCAGTGTATACTGACGTCATCACATGTAATCTTGAAGATCTCCGCCAGATTTATTGGATGTAGCAGGTAAATAGAAGCTTTTGTTTCAAATTATGTAATCCTTAAGTTATATATCGTAAGCGGTAAGCACTGTTTAGATATGCATTAGAAAATGCCAAAAGAATCACCGTTATGTGAGGAACAAACCACGTCACGAGAAACAGCGGAACCGAACAGAAACTGCCATTTCTGGTATTATTTTGAACTGTGTAGCGCATCGGTTAAAGCCCCCCCCCCCCCGCCCTCCTTCTCCGTTTCTAATGGTTACTGATTCAGGATGGCCCATTAGTCAGTCAGACGCGATTGCTTTGTTTCGAGCTGCATATTCTACAGTACCCCCAATCCAAACAGCTGAGATGTCCTTCGAGTGAACGGGAATATTCCCGTTCAGTCCGCAGTTCTTCTCAACAGAAGACTTTCCTCCATCAGAAACCACTGAAAGAGTCAGATTTCCAGCAGCTCAAGAAGGCAACGGTGTTTAACAGGAGCTCACGGACGAATGCTGCTCCCCAGTGACAGATGATTTGTCTGTTCAGTCACCAGGAAAAAAACCAATAATGTAACACAAATGAAGTTCAGAGAGCTGATGTATGAACAGGTGTAGGCCTACCCAGTATTTACCCACGTCACAGAAGCTCTCCAGCCAAACTTGCAGAACTAACGCTCCTGGAAGAAAGGATGATGCGGAGACATCGCTTAGCCACAGCTTGGGGGACGTTTCCAGGATGAAATTTTCTCTCTGCAGTGGAGTATGGGCTGATCTGAAACTTCCTGGCTGGCCGAGACTCCAACTAGAGATCGCTGCTTTTCGCGTGCAAGTGCTCTACTAATTGAGCTACCAAATCACGGCTCAGGACCTGCCCTCACCCGCCAGTACCTTGTCTCCTAGCCTTCAAACTTCACAGTAGCTCTCCTACAGAACTAGGACTCCTGGAAGATGGAATAAGTTATGAGGACAGCTGGTTGAGTCGTACTTGGGTAGCTCAGTCGGTAGAGAACTTGTCTATGAAAGGCGAAGGGCTTGAGTACGAGTCTCGGTACGACATACAGTTTTAATCTGCTGGGAAGTTTCATAGCAACAAACAGCTCACTGCAGAGCGAAAATTTCACTCCGGTTCCAATTATTTTGTCTAGTTGTGTTGTTGCCTCTGTGTCATTAAGTATTCAGATTAAGCAACACCTTCATCAGATAGACCATCATCACTATCTTTATCGCCTGCAGTGAAACAAACCGCAGTAATTTCGTCAGGATTCATCATTTTGAAACCAAACTCATCAATTTCTTTCCGGCTGTTCTTTCAGGCTTACACCATTGAAGTTCCAACATCAAATTCAGCAACAAAGTTTTTCGAAAAGTCTGTCCCGTACGGAAACTAAGTAGTGGTCTACCACAGGGATCTGTTTTAGCCCCATCACTATTCAATTTATACATTAGTGATTTACCAACCACAGTGTCAACTAAATTCATTTATGCTGAGGACATCACACTAGTAGCACAGTGCAGTAATTTCGAAGATGGTGAACGAATTCTTGCGGAGAATCTGGAGAAGATGTCAACTTTCTTTAACACCTGGACGGTGATCCCAAGCACATCAAAAACTGAAGTCTCTTGTTTCCATCTAGCGAATCGTGCTGCGAACTACAAACTCAATGGACAAACGTTGAGGTATAATCCTTTCCCAAAATATCTCGAAATCGCTCTAGATAGAACCCTGAGCTACAAAGAGCACATCTCCAAGCTTTCTCACAAAGTTGCTGCAAGGAACAACATATTACATAAACTCAGTGGTACCACCTGGGGAACCTCTGCTGACTGTCTGCGTTTAACTGGCATCAGTCTTGTGTACTCTGCTGCCGAGTGCTGTGCACCTGTCTGGTTGGAAAGTGTACATGTGAAGAAGGTAGACACAAAACTTAACGACACCATGCGCTGCGTTACTGGTTCCATCAAATCAACCCCATGCCACTGGTTACCTGTCCTGAGTCACATCCTTTCACCTCACTTAATGCGGAAACAAGCTCTACTGAGGGAGGCCGAGAAAATCTCTGCATCACCCTCTCTACCACTTCACCAGGAATTCTGTCATCCGCCACAGTAACGATTACGATCAAGAAGGCCAGCAAGTGTTACTGCAGGACAACTCATCGCGGATGGGTTTGATCTAAATGAAAACTGGAAGCATGAATGGTTAACAAAAACATTGGGAACAAGAACCCATCACCTTGATGCCGCATCACCAGGTTAAGGACTGGACATAGTTGTTGTAGGTACTTCAGTTACAAATGGGGCTGGATCAGTTCACCAACGTGTGAATGTAATCAAGAAGAGCAGACAAATGAACATTTAGTCCAACGCTATCCACTTCATTCATACCCTGGAATTCCCAATGACTTGTTCACTCTCACACCCAGCTTAATTAACTGGTTGAAAAATCTTGTCTAATATCATATGTATATTGTATAAAATCATTAGCCATATATCAACTGTATATTGTATAAAATCACCATACGATTAAATAATAAAATGCAATTTATTGTCTGTGGACAAACACCTTCCATCTCTTTGATGTCCCATTTATACTCTCAACAAAAGCACGCGACCCAGAACATTACAACTCAGTGCCAACTTGTAAACTGTCTCCGTGCCGGGAGCTGTGTACGGTAGGGTTGCCAGACTAAATTGACAAAATTACCGAACGTGGCCTGGCGAAAGGATTTGCTGAACTGAGGGCTACGGCTGAACACAGTGAAACACTTGGTAAAATATCTTCTGGAAAACCTTGCGGGATGTAAGGTCGTGGTTCATGAAACTCTTCAGCTCCTAACGTTTCGTCCAGTGCTTCGCTGGACATCTTCAGAGGGGTGTTTCTCCTCCGGTGAGTCGGCACTGGACGAAACGTTAGGAGCTGAAGAGTTTCATGGACCACGACCTTACATTACATCCCGCAAGGTTTACCAGAAGATATGTCATCCGGTCGTGAAAGCCTTCATACTATGATCACTTGGTAAAAGTTAAAAATTATACTTGTTATTGCTAGTTACAGCTTTCAACAAATTTTTGTTACGTTGAATTTTTGGTAAAAGTCGTTGCATGTTGTAAACGTGAAATTACAATGAATACATAATTGTGCTTTTACCATATCAACACTCAGTTCGTTTCTAGCATCCATCACACCATAAATGATTCATGTGACTTTCAGTTAGGCTTTTCTGTCTGGAGCCGCCATTGTCTTTATGATAACCTTTTATGCTAGGTGTTTCTTCTCTACCTAGACCCGTTTTCCACGAATTCGTGTTTGTGGACGTAGAAGCTTGACTTCGCAACTGTTCCAGAGTTGTACGTAGTATACCGATCTCTTCGTGTAAGCTACCGTTATCAGTGTCGTCTTGAATACGCACCACCTTTGATGCTTGTACATTTTTTTCGTATGTAGGAGCTACTTCTCCTAAATCCACGTAATTGAAAATCTTTAAAGAAGAGTTTTCGTAGTCAAACTACTGTTTACGATAATCTTCGGCTCTTTGGTAGGCAATGAGTGATACGAATAGAATTCTAAAAATATCAAACGGACACCGAACCGTGGCTGAGATACCGAACACTTCGATAAAAAACCGATCACCTGGCAATACAAGTCTATGGTGATCGGCAAAATTTAAATTTAATAGTTGTCGTCGTCAATTGTCGCCACTGTTACTTCCGTAATATCAAATACTATGTAGTTACTGTACTAAAAGCAAAAGAAGTACAAACCGGATGAACTGGAATCCGAATTAATGAGGACCTCATGGACGAGGATCTGCTGTATTTTAATTTTGTCGGGTTTCTCCGAATCATCACAGCACGGATGCTCGTCCATAGGCACGTTTTTCTCCCGAGCGTTTTCTGCGCTGGTTCTGCGCCCGGAACATGTCGCATTGTTCGTGTTGGCTTTCATCGGGAACGCGCGAGATGTGCGGTATTGTTCTCGCGTCTATCAGCTAACAATACATTGCAAACCCAGTGAGATTAGCCTTTGTTAAACGACTTCAGGTAAAATGCTGCTTTGTTCAGAGCAATCAATGAATAGGCTGTAGCCGGTAAGAACGAAAATTAAAACTGAGTGCAGCGACTCCTGCCATTCTGGTGCTGTGATTAGTCGTCGCTGTGTGCAGTCTCCAGCTCCCAATAGCTACTTACTTGCTTACTTCTGAATCTTAAACATAACCCATCGTCCATATCATGGGAGTAATAACTGTTGAAGCCGTCCGCTGAGACCGAGCGGTTCTAGGCGCTTCAGTCTGGAACCGCGCGACCGCTACGGTCGCAGGTTCGAATCCTGCCTCGGGCATTGATGTGTGTGATGTCCTTAGATTTAAGTAGTTCTGAGGTCTAGGGGACTGATGACCTGAGATGTTAAGTCCCATAGTGCTCAGAGCCATTTGAATAATTGTTGAACAGTGGAAATCTCACAGCGAAATGTTGAAGTTTCAAAGATTTCGTGATGTTTGATGTTTCTGGTTTCTTACCAGCAGTGTTGCTGGTGTTGAAGATGACACCGATTTAGTTTTTGAGCATCTAATTGTAGATGTGTAACTTCTTTTAGTAATTTTGCAGCCAACAAGAATAGAAGCAATACATGGCTCACAGAATGAAATCTTTTGTTTTTGGTGAAATGTGAGTTGTGGTGAACGTTCAAAACTCGCTTAAACAACCAACACTTAAGGCTAAAAATTGTGCTTTACAATTCTCAACTGAAAAGACAAGAGACATCTTGAGAACCAAATTACGAAACCTTAAAAACCCTTTTTGCGTTGATGGGATGCTCGTTATAAAAAGTAATAACGAAGTTCTGAAGATGAAAGCTAAGCTTTGAACCATAGATAAAGAGATTACACCCAGTTCCATTGTAGGTCGTATGTGTTATAAACACAATTTTACTAGACTGATGCCCAATCTTAAAGACTAACTTCACACACTGATATCTGTTCTTGAGATATTAGATGAAGGTTTTGCGGTAACGTGATCAGATACACATGAGAAACTATATGGTTCCAGAGACCTTTTCAAGTCTCAAACATCTATGATGGATACACGCAGATTGAGCGACGAATAGAAATTTGTACCAAGGCCAGGATGTGAACCTGGGTCTCCTGATCTCTAGGGAGATGTGGTAACCACTATGCCCACTTGGTATTCCCCTAAACTGGAACAGTATTGCAATGGCTCTCCAGCTGTATTGGGATAATACCGAACAAAACGGGAGATCCTGCCTGAAACCCAGGCATAAATACGTAAATCAAATGAAAATACGGGGCTCCATAGATTTGATGAAAGCATCAGTGCCTGTGTACCAGGAATAATCCACCATTTCGTTCCACTGTGCTATTTCAATACAGTTGGAGAGCCTCTGTAATGCCGTTCGAGTTGAGGGGAAATACCAAGTGGGCTGAGATGTGAATGGTAGTTTGAATTGAGAAGAGATGCGTGTTGGGTGTAGTCTGTGAAACTGTGCAAATCCATTGCGCCGGGGTGGCGTAGTGGTTAGCGCACCTGTCTAGCGAGCAGGAGACCCTGGTTCAAATCCCGCCCTTTGTGCAACTTTTCGTTTGTCAGTTGAGTTTGCATATATTCATTTCCAGATATAAACACAAAATTCCAAAAACGGCAGCATTGTTGTTAAGGAAGAAATTTCCAAGCAATTCACAATATAAAGTCGACTACCTAAAATATCCTCTTAATGTTAAATATAGGCACAAATATGGGAAAGGAGCATAGCGTGCTTTTAAGAGGCAAACTATATTACTGTTAACGATAATTAACATATCACTTCAAACGACGCGTGCGCTGCTTCGAAATGTAACCGACAGCACGATATGACCTCTTTGCCCGTAGCTGCTTCGCTACTCATCATGGAGCATCAGCGTGCTCTGTTGCACAAACTTAACGGCGGCCAGCATCGGCTCACCCTCAGTCGTTTACCACCGATAGCTGGAAGATACCGAGACCAGGGCAAGTGCTGAAAGCCATGTGAGACATGGACGCTATGAGCAATTAAAGGGACTGAATGTTATCTCGAGCGATTGAGTATTGGTATTCCATCAACTTACGAGCCCGAGAAGCATGTCGCTCGAATTTATTGAACGACGGCCCTGGAACTCAATCTGCTATTTATGGCTACAGAATCCATGGACAAGGTTGAATCACTGGTCGTAGTTATTGGTGCCTCTTCTACTTGCTTGATGAGCTCAGTAGTGTGCAGACTGTGCCAATTTTTTGACTATCCACAGTGATCCTTGTATTATGTGTTTTATGGTTGGCTTAATCTGATTTTATACTTTACCGGTAGCTAACTTACTCTGGTAAGGGTACCTTCCTTTCATGGTACAGTTATTCTTGTTTAGTGCTTGTTCGGTGCTTTTAATTTATCAATATTTGTGCTGCCTGTGTAGTTATTTAATTTTGTACTTCTTGTTAATTTGACTGTTTGTCATTTCACGTGAAGCATATGGGAGTTGTTGTTTAAACTTCATTTATATATTCTTTTGTGAATCCAGCCAGAGACATTTATATTTTACCTAAAGAGTTTAATATGTCTTCTTCAGATTTACCTGAGATCTGTACCCAGGACAGAACGAAGGTCAGCATCGGTCGTAACGTCATCTGTCTTTTATATTGCATTGTAGACCTAGATTTCACCGACAGTGCAGCTATTGTCAGTGCTATAAATGCAAATAATGCAAGAATCAGACATAGAAACAGCACATTAATCAAACGCCATGTTACAGTTCTACATCTACATGGATACTCTGCAAATCACACTTAAGTGCCTGGCAGAGGGTTCAAAATAATTCTATATTATTTCAATCTCGGACAGCGCACGAAAAAAATAAAATAAAATAAAATAGAAAACAGACACCTATGTCTTTTCGTGCGAACTCTGACTTTCCTTATTTTATTATGATGGTAGTTTCTGCCTACGTATGTAGGTGTCAACAAAATGTCATCGCATTCGGAGGAAAAAGTTGGTGATGAAATTTCGAGAGAAGATTCCGTCGCAACGAAAAACGCCTTTGTTTTAATGATGTCCACCCCAAATCCAGTATTATGCCAGTGACGTTCTCTCCCCATTTCGCGATAATATAAACCGTACTACTCTTCTTTCAACTTTCTCGGTGTACTCCGTTAATCCTATCTCGTAAGGATTCCTCACCGCGCAGTACTATTCCAAAGAGGACGCACAAGCGTAGTGTAGGCAGTCTCTTTAGTAGATTTGTTACATTTTTTAAGTGTTCTGCCAATAAAACGCAGTCTTTGATTTGCCTTTCCCCCAACGTTTTCTGTGAGTTCCTTCCAATTAAAGTTGTTCACAATCGTAATTCCTAGGTATTTAGCTGAATTTACGGCCTTTGGATTTGATTTACTTATCATGTAAGCGAAGTTTAACGGATTCCTTTCAGCACTCCTGTGGATGAACTCACAAACTTTTCATTATTTAGGGTCATTTGCAATTTTCGCATCATACGGATATTTTTTGTAAATCGTTTTGCGATGTGTTTTGATCTTCCTATGACTTTACTAGACGATAAACGACAGCATCTTCTGCAAACAACCTAAGACGGTTGCTCAGATTGTCTCCTAAATCGGTTATATAGATAAGGGAGACCAGAGGGCTTATGGCACTACCTAGGGGAACTACAGAAATCACTTCTGTTTCACCTGATGACTTCCCGTCAATGACTACGAACTTGACCTTTCTCACAGGAAATAGCGAATCCTATTACGTAACTGAGACGATATTCCACAAGCACGCAATTTGACTACAAGCCGCTTGTGTGGTACAGTGTCTAAAGCAACCTGGAAATCTAGAAATACGGAACCAACTTGAAATCCTTTGTCAATAGCACTCAATGCTTCGTGTGTTTCACAAGAATGTTGATTTCTAAATCCGTGTTGACCGTGTGTCACTAGACCGTTGTCTTCGAGGTAATTCCTAATGTTCGAACACAATATATGTTCCAAAATCCAGCTGCATATCGACGTTAGCGTTGTAGGCCTGTAATTTAGTGGATTACTCCAACTACATTTCTTGAATATTGGTTCTTGAATATTGGTGTGACTTGTGTAACTTTCCAGTCATTTGGTACGAATCTTTCGTCAAGCGAGCGGTTGCATATGATTTTTAAGTATGGAGATATTGCATCAACATACTCTGAAAGGAATCTAATTGGTATACGATCTGGACCAGAAGACTTGCTTTCATTGATGTAAGTTGCTTCACTACTCCGAGGATATCTACTTCTAGGTTACTCATGTTGGCAGCAGGTTTTGATTAGAATTCGGGATTATTTACTTCGTCTTCATTGGTGAAGAAATTTCGGTAGGCTGTGTTTCGTAACTCTGGTTTAGCAGCGCTGTCATCGATAGTATTTCCATTGCTATCGCGCAGAGAGAGGATTGATTGTGTCTTGCCGCTAGCATATTTTACATACGACCAGAATCTCTTTGTATTTTCTGCCAGGTTTCGAGACAAAGTTTTTTTGTGGAAACTGTTATAGGCATCTCGCATTGAAGACTGCGATAAATCTCGAGCTCATGTAAAAGATCGCCAATCTTGGAGATTTTGCGTTCGTTTAAATTTCTACAGAATTACAATTCGACAATTGCATATCGTTTAACTAGGCATGTAGACCTGTATATAATTAAGTATATGATTAGTTATAACGGAGTGTAATTTTAGAATTGTAATTGTGTAGAACTGTGACGTGGCGTTCGACCAGTGTGCTGTTTCTATGTCCGATTCTTGCATTATTTGCGTTTATGGCACCGAGGATAGCTGCACTCTCAGTTGAAATCTAGATGTGCAATGCAACAAAAAAGACAGATGATATTACGACCTATGGTGACCTTCTTTCTGTCCTGGATTACATCACGGTCGTGGAGCACAATCTTTCCCATGGAATCGATCATGATAAGATTTATATGTCATGAGTGCCGATTGGTTGTTGGGTTTGCTGGACTTGACAGATCTCAGTTCATGTGGTGATTAGTGACATGTCTGATTTTTTTAAATATTTGTTAACGGACACCTTTCTGGTGTTTTCTAGTAAGCCCTGAATTTTATACTACGCCATTTGAAATTATTTTGTTAGAGGGTCCATCCCTTAAGCGTTTTCAAACATCTGTTGAAATCATCTCAATCTTGAATTACTGAATTTTTGCTTCTCTGGAATTTTTGAAGTTCATGTGTTAAAGGCCAAAAAGGAAATAAAATATTTTTTTCAATGAAGTCTTTTCGGGATGATGTTTTATCTTTTTATGGCCTGGTATTTACCACTCTCAGCTTCTCGCTTGTTATCGTATTTCATCAAGGAAGATTGTCATAACGTTCACCAATGAAGAGAGAATAGCCACAGGGTCACACATCGACGGACACATTGTCATCGATGATAAAATTAGGAATCTGCATTCACGAAAAGCAACGGACATGCAGGAATCCGATATCGCCTTGGGGCAGGATCCTCCGAACTAATTCCACCTGTTCCGTCAACTGCTCAAGTGATGTACTGCAAGAGACACTGCCCCACCATAACCAACTCACGCTGAATAGTGGACAAGTCTACCGCTCGTGCTGGTCAGGGGACTTCATGAAAATCTTGGAAAGCGCTCTGAGTGACACTATACGATACACCGTTGCAAAATAGAATGGTTCTTTCGATAATAAAAACATCGTAGTCCTATGCATACGTTGAAATTCATCTCAAATTTCTATCTCCATTCATGCAAAAATTATAGGCTTGTGAACGGGGATTATTAGTTTTGAAACATCTTGTATACGGTTATTCGGAAGTACTGCAGAAGATGTAGAGCAAGTTGGTGTTTTTTACCTGTCCCCTATACATGGCTGCTCGTGGAGCTCCCACAGCGTAGACAATGGAGGAGCCGCACATGAATCTGCCAGATGCCACCGCATACCCTGGACGAGAACACAGAAACACAACAGCTAAATAAACAGTGCACGCTGATGTGACGTTGACTAGACATAATCTATGAACAGTAACTACATAGCTCCATAAAATATTAGGGCTGCACGCCCGAAATTTTATGGAACAAATGGTTCAAATGGCTCTGAGCACTATGGGACTTAACATCTGAGGTCATCAGTCCCCTAGAACTTAGAACTACTTAAACCTAACCAACCTAAGGACATCACACACATCTATGCCCGAGGCAGGATTCGAACCTGCAACCGTAGCGGTCGCGCGGTTCCAGACTGAAGCGCCTAGAACCGCTTGGCCACACCGGCCGGCTTTTATGGAACAGTCTTCGCGCTACGAAAATATGAAAATGCAGTAATTACATCAATAAATACGACCTTTTCCAGACTCCCGAAGCATTTAGTACCACGCCTTGAACAATATATTGATGACTGTATTATCACAACCGGTTAGAATAATGCCGGCTACTAAAAATAAGTAGAGAAGTTGCAGATGAGATACATGAGTGAATAAATTATTATTAAAGAGAGTGGCACAATAGTCAAGACATTGTACTCTGTGTTCAGATCGCCGTCCAGCTATCCAAACTTACGTCATAATCCGAGTTTTCCTCAGTTTTTCTAATTCAAGCCAGGTAGGACTGTTCCTTCGAAACGACCACGATTGATCCATTCTCTCATCCTCGCCCAGTCCGGGTTAGTGTTCTGTCTTTCATCCTCGTCAGGTAGAATAGACGTCCTTTGGTAATTTTCAATCTGTCTCCTAGTCTATATTCCGAAATACGTTTTACTTTTTTCAGCTTCCTTCATTATGTTCGTCACTTTTAAACCATGGAAAATTTTGTTTGTTGTGTTCAAATTTTAAAAAATCTACATGTGCATACGGACTCCACAGTACACCATACAGTTCACGGTGAAAGGCGCTTTGTACTACAGCTAGTCATTCACCTTCCTGTTCCCCTTACAAATGGAGCAGGAAAAACAACTCTTTCTATGCTTCCGGACAAGCCCTGATGTCTTCTATCTTGTCTCCGCGGCCCTTAAGGAGATGTTTGATGAAGAGAGTAGGAACGTTCTGCAGTCCTCTTCAAATACCTGTTTTCTAAACTTCCTCGATAGTGTTCCATCAAAATAACATCTTCTCCCTCCGGGGGTTTCCATTTGAGCTCACTTAGCATTTCCGTAATAGCATCACGTTGTTCGGACCTATCGGTAACAAATCTAGCAGGAAGCCTCTGAATTGTCTCGATATCTTCCTTTAATCCTACCTGGTGGGGATCCCAAACAATCAAAGAGTAATCAAAATTGGGTCGAACAAGTGTTCTTTATGTAGTCTCCTGTAGAGAGGATCTGCACTTTCCTGGATTCCCCCAATAAACCTATGTCGACCATTCTCCTTCCTTACAAGCGACCTTATGTACTTGTTCCATTTTATGTCGCTTTGCTACGAATTACGCCTAGACATTTAGTCGGCGTAACTGTGTCAAGCAACACACCACTGATACTGTATTCAAACGTTATAGGCTTGTTTTCTACTCGTCTGGCTAAATTTAAATTTATCCACATTTAGAGCAAGCTGTCATTCACCACACCACATAGAAATTCTCCCGAAGTCATCCTGCATCCTGCCACAGTCATTTAAAGACGACACTGTTCTGTCATCAGCAAACAGTCGCAGACTGCTGCTCACACTATCCATCAGGCAGCTTATGTACCGTATGTAGACAACAGTAGCGGTCCTGTCACACTTCCCTAGGGCTCTTCGAACGATACCCTTGTCTCTACTAAACACTTGCGTTCCGGATAGTGTACTGAGTTCTAGTACCTAAAGTCTTCGAGCTACTCAATGTCGAAGAGTGCTTTCTGCAAAATCGAGTTCGAATTCCATCTTGACCTGGACCCTTTTATGTATTTCATTCTTTCAGTTGCTTTCTTCGCTAGGATGCCTATTTCTATGTCCCCCTCAAGGGAGTTAGTGCGGCGGTCAAACGATAATGCGTCTGCACGATCCTCCTGCGTGACTGATTTCTTAAACGCTAAATTTAAAACTCCGGTTTTCCTTTTCCTGTCTTCTATTGCAACACCAGACTGGTCTACGATTGGTTGAATTGAAGTCTTCAGCCAGTTTAATAATTTTACATAGGGCCGAAATCTTCTAGGATTCTCGCCAAGAAATTTTGCTAACGTATGACGGTCAAAGTTGTAGTATACTTCGTGCATATATATTTTTATAGACGCACGAATTTCTCCTAACTTTTGCCTGTTGACTTTTCTGTGTTTTTTATTTTTTATTTTTTATTTTTGTTTTTCTTCCTTTTAACCGAGGGGATACAAATCAGTTTTCTCAGAAGTTTTAGAATTTTATTACTAAAGCACAGTGGGTATTTTCCATCCTTAATCCATTTACTAGGCACACACTTCTCCAGAGTGTGATTTACAATCAGTTTAAACTTAGCTTCCTTGATGCATTTATAAATCTTGGCAACCCACTGTAGTTGTGCTGTATCGCGATCGCTAATCCCTGTCTCTATGCTGAAACTTGATAAGGTCACGCCTCTTTGTGGCTACGATGTCTAAAATATTTCTATAATATGTCGCAGTAGTAAGTCAAGACAGGTTTTGGAGGAAGTGTTCTGAAGTTCTTGGCAAGACTGTCAGTCTGTACCACATGCAACAAATCCGTATAGTTCCTCATCTACACTCGGTAGATCGCCTCCAAGTAATAGTGAATGATCACGGCACTACCACGGTATCGAGTGCAGACTTTCTTTCGTCGAATGAACGTTAAAAAAAATACGACAATAAATTTGAGTTCACCAACGTGTAAGTTGGTTTCTCGGGTCCAGATTGGTTTCGACCTTGGTAGACATAATATTTTGTTTATTGCAAAGAACACCCCTTCTACGATGTTTAACCCATCTTTTGGATACAACTTCCATGCCTCGTTAAATGTATCGTAGCTTTCTACCAGGGGTGTTCAATAAGTAATGCAACACATTTTTTTTCTGAAAGCAGAGTGATCTATTCAGGAGTCCAATACACCATATTATTCCCCACCCTATCGGCTACAAACACTTATTTTTTCAATATAAACTCTGTTTAATGCGACGGCCTTATACCACCTTACTGGGAGAGCCTGTATGCCTGCAAAATGCCGCTCCAGTGGTCCACGTCGGAGCCAACTCTTGCTGCATTAATAACCCCCCCTCCCCCATTATCCACGCACTGCTTCCTGCGCAGTGCATCCTTCTTAGGATCGAAGAGACGGAGGTCAGAAAGTGCGAGACCTGAGCTGTAGGGCCGAAGAGGAAGAATACTCCAATGAAATTTTGTCAGACCCTTTCGAGTGCACGAACTTGTGTGTGGCCTCGCGTTGGCTTGGGGAAGGAGAAGCTTGTTTACATGTTTGTGGCGACTAACACGCTGAAGTCATTTCTTCACTTTTCTGAGGATAGCACAATAAACTTCACAGCTGATCGTTGCACCACGGTCGAGGAAATCCAACAGAATAACCCCTTCACATTCCCAGAAGACCGTCGCCATGATTTTACCAGCTCAGCGTGCGGCTATGAACCTTTTCCTCGGAGGAGACGTGGTGTGTCGCAACTCCATGGATCGCTTTTTTGTTTCCAATTCGAAGTGGTGAATCCGAGTAACATCACTTCTGACGATGTTCGACAAAAAAATTGTCACAATCAGCTTCGTAACGCTCAAGCAATTCCGCACAGATGGTCCTTTGTTGCTCTTTGTGTTCTTCTGTTAGATGGCGAGGAACCCAACAGGCACACACCTTTGAGTACCCCAACAGAGACGTACTGTTCAGCAGCGAGGTACTGGAGTGTGATTCGTCGATCACGTCGAACGAGTGTGTCCGCACGCTCGAGCATTGCACGAGTCACAGCTGTGTGCAGCAAGCCAGCACGCGGGAGATCGAACAAAAAATGGTTCAAATGGCTCTGAGCACTATGGGACTTAACAGCTGCGGTCATCAGTTCCCTAGAACTTAGAACTACTTAAACCTAACTAACCTAAGGACATCACACACATCCATGCCCGAGGCAGGATTCGAACCTGCGACCGTAGCAGTCGCGTGGTTCCGGACTGCGCGCCTAGAACCGCGAGACCACCGCGGCCAGCTGATCGAACAGGTTTGCGCGACCTTGCGATAATGACAGACGCCTCGCCCAACGACTCAACGTACTTTTGTTCAGCGCCAGGTCTCCGTAGACAGACCGAGCGAGGTCGCGCAGTGGTTAGCACACTGGACTCGCATTCGGGAGGACGACGGTTCAATCCCGCGTCCGGCCATCCTGATTTAGGTTTTCCGTGATTTCCCTAGATCACTTCAGGCAAATGCCGGGATGGTTCCTTTGAAAGGGCACGACCGATTTCCTTCCCCATCCTTCCCTAATCCGAGCTTGTGCTCCGTCTCTAATGACCTCGTTGTCGACGGGACGTTAAACGCTAATCTCCTCCTCCTCTCCGTAGACATTCTGCACGAACCTATGAATATCTGCGAAGTTCTGGTTTCTTGCCAAAAGGAATTCACTGATACCTCCCTGCTTGGAATGCACTTCCGTTACAGACACCATTTTGAAGGCTTCATGGAACTGAAAGAGCAGGAGCGGGACCATTCCATGATGTCCCACAACAAATTCCGTAGTTTTCAACCAATATCGGCCAAGAGAAAAAAAGGGGTTACATTACTTATTGAACGCCGCTTGCACTTCGGTTTATATCCAGATCTCGGTATCGAGTACAATTTGAGCGAGACGTCAGGGCCTTCGCTACAAACACTTCTGCAATCTACTGTTAAAACCTTTGCATTCCAAGTGTCTCTACTTTGCACGCGATCAGATTTTGCTCTCTGCTCATTCACTGGCGAGTATTCACTACAGGACCCCAGACTATCGCGTAGAGTAAATAAGTGTGAACTTTACATGTACTCTGCGACCCGAGTAGCCTGTTTAGTTCACCCCTGTCCTATCCAAGCGAATGCTACAAGTCTCCTCCTAATAAATCTGGTCCATAAATCAACCAAGATCGTTGCAGCCTGGATGGAGCCTCTCAACAGAGACCCTTCACTTGCCTCCAAATCGAAGGATCCCGATCAGTCGTGGTTACGGTATTGTAAATTGTAAGCTCTGCTTGGACCCAGCAACAAAATCAAATATCTTCACTACTTGCGCAAACCACCAGTGGGATTCGACAGTGACCTCAGAACCCAAGTAACAGGCGTCATTGACGTCAATATGAGCCAAAACTTGAAGATGAGTGCACCCAGCACCCTGCACCATTGATAGCCGCAAGCAGGGTCTCCTCTACGTCTCAGACCCTGCTGAACGTGTAGGGGAGGCCAGATGGTCTGTCGACACACATATCGTCTGCCTCGAGGATCATGAATGCGTTACAACCTGCCAGTCATCCTAAGGTGAGCGCGGGTCCCCTCCTATCGGGTACGTTAGAAGATACCTCGGCAGCACTATTCGCGCGCGAAACAGTCGTCGCGCCAGTATTTCCGCTGCTGCTAAATAATATCCCTTTAAACTTCTTGAATTTGTTTATAACTTCATTCCATAATCTGTGTTTGCACCTTTTAATTGGTTTGGACAGTTCTCTACATTGGAACATTTTCTTCATATAACCCAACGAAATGCCGTCTCATTGACGTCTTGTTCGTGTTCTTCGCGTTCTTCACAATACCAACAGTGACATTGAAACTTATAGACTGATCCATACTTAAAAAGACACGAGTGGGTATGATATCAGGAACGCAGAGATTTTTGACTTACAAGGAAAAGCCACGACGTTCGGATCACGGATTTACTTCCAACTTTGTACAATTTTAGTAGCCAGTTGGGAGAAAATAATGTGCAAGTAGTAATGCGTACTACTTAAGCGATTTCGAGAAAATAGCAAGAGAAGTTTTACGCGTCAGTGATGTACCGTTGCAATCCTGAACACGAAATGGCGGAGGTCATGTGGTTAGAGTTCAAGCTCCTCAATCGGCGACTCGCTGGATCGAGTCCCGCTCATGTTTTTTTTTCTTTTTTTATATATATTTTGTCAACACTAGTCATATTATTTCACACATATAGCATTTGAAAGGTAATATGATGAAGAGATATGTGTATTTGCACGAACTTTTATTGAATTTCTAATGTTATGTGTTGTTTGGTACTTTTTAGCATCACATCAAATATTATATTTATAATTACTGACAAGTAAACGAACAAATGGTTATAATTTTCCTGAAAATATTTGCCTGTAGTCACTTCCAAAATACCTTATACCTTCTGTCGGGTAAGGCACCGAGAACTGCTTCGCACCTGGACGATTCGCTCTGCAGACACACGTTTCAAGGACGAGGGACACGGTTGGAAAGCCCAGGTCAAACATCAATTAATAAAGGTGTAAATAACTTCATTCAGAAATACAAAGAGTTACAATAAGCCCGAATATGAGGGTAATTACTATTAATCATCGTATCTGCTTTCAACATTGCAAGCTGCAGGATAATATTTTTCATACAGACACGGAAAATATAAATTAAAGGTACATCTGCTGCATCGAATGAATGCACAATTATCCCACATATTCAAGGAGATTCTAACAAGGTAACAAGGGAGCTCTCCATCGCACCCCCCCACCCCCCCAGATTTATGGTAAGATGACCCAAGGTGTAACATCGAGCGAACTGGCACCGCCACGGCATCATGGTTATGTGGTCATGGTGTTAGACTGCAAAGTCCATGTTCAGATCTCCCTTGTGCCTCTTTCTTTTTTTTTCACAAAAATTATGAACTGTCTGTCTGGTCATTGACATGTCCATTCTCTTTTTCTAGTCTTGCCAATTCGGAGTGGCCGAGCGGCTCTAGGCGCTTCAGTCTGGAGCTGCGCGACCGCTACGGTCGCAGGTTCGAATGCTGCCTCGGGCATGGATGTGTGTGATGTCCTTAGGTTAGTTAGGTTTAAGTAGTTCTAAGTTCTGAGGGACTGATGGCCTCAGATGTTAAGTCCCATAATGCTCAGAGCCATTTTGAAGTCTTGGCAATTGTCATACTACACATTGGTTATAGAATATGAGTCACGTGGTACGAATGTATTACGGTCTCAAGTAAATGTAGTGAATAGTGAGTGCGGCGAGTTGCCGCGTAGACCTCTCTCAGAAACGAAAAGAATAAGTAAACGGGTGTGAACTATGCTACGATAAGGGAATTGAAGAGTAAAATCTTCCAAAACGAACACAAGAGTCATAACATGAGGTACTTGTGTAAAACAAATGGGGAGTACTTACGTCGCAGGCTCATCACCTTATAATCACGGGATCCCAGTGTCGAGTACCGGTGAAAACACAAGATCTCGGATACAAATCTGCTAGTGATTCGAACCCGACTGTGAGCTGTAGATCCCATATGCAAGATAACCGCGCTGAAATATGAGGACGCTACGCCTAAACAAACAAACATCGAAACAACGATGGACGTCAGTTGACTACAGTGCACGGCGGAGAGAGGGTTCCTGTTGACGAAGCCGCGCAATCAACATCTCTCTCCGAAATTCCAAGACATGTTTCGATTAGCCTGGACATATGCAGGGTTTGATGGTGTATACGTGGAAACCTTCAAAAATGTTAAAAACATATGTTTTGATAGAGCACAAGGAAAACTGTGTGGTTGTGAAACTGTTGCGTTCATTTATAGCAGCTTATCTGACAAACTTTGTTGTGGGAGTGACCACATTCATGTTCATACGAACACCTAAATCGGCCAGAAGGCACATCTCACTCACACACGAGGCGTACAAGTTAAATTCGTCGATAAGAGATTCCTATCATACGACAATCATAGTGTCACTAATGTCGTGTATGACACGCCAGAGTGATTTCCGGTGGACAATTCGATTCACTTGTCGCATTGTCATCAAACGTTTGCCGTTCCCATTCGAAAGCCACTTTCTTTCGACTTCTAATAGAGTAGTTGTGCGGTATCAACTTTCGTTATAGGTCCCTTCCTTACACTTCGCTAACGGAAGTTATAGCAAGACACAGATACAAATGTTTCCGTCTTTTAATTGGTTTGGACAGAACTCTACAATGGCGTATTTCTTTCATGTAAGCCAAGGACATGCCGTCTGATTGGCGTCGTACCATTCATTCCTCGTGTGAATCAGTAACGTATCTTTATCAACACACTTACTATTTTTTAAGAAATATAGGAAATAATGATACATATATGGCACAATCGTCCGACTCCTTAAGGAACATGTAGATTCCTTGAAATTCGGAAAATGTTCATGGATCTTGTTATAAAAGTCGCGAGCTATATTTGCTGGATTCATATTGCCCACAGAATGTCACTCGTGTATTTTAACACGCCAACGTCCAAGGCGCAAACAATGCACTGCTTGCCGTGGTTCTTCCAATTCGCTTGATGTTGCCTATCTTGAGCTTGGACCGTTCACTGTTTCTATTTTGCCTATATTTTCACAGTTCAGTACATCTTCTTCCCGCTTTGTGCTTGATATGTTTTCAGATTTTGACTGACTATCCACTGGGTCATCTTAGCATTAAATCTGTTGGGGATGCGATGTGCCGGCCCGGGTGGCCGAGCGGTTCTAGGCGCTACAGTACAGTCTGGAACCGCGCGACCGCTGCGTTGTTCTAAGTTCTAGGGGACTGATGACCTCAGCAGTTAAGTCCCATAGTCCTCAGAGCTATTTATACCATTTTTTTGATGCGATGTGGAGTTTCCTTGTAAGGAAAAACAAAGCTCGTTGACATTTTGAAAAACTTCTTTTTTTCCCGACAATCTGGATGCAAATCATGCTTAACGTAACATTTTCATAAATAACGTTGCCCAAAATTGGAAACGTATTATTGAATGAGTTTTAACGAGAACCAATTTCTCGTTCGTTGTCAATGAAGTATGAACAAGTCTGAGCGTGCTTGATAAAGTTTTTAACTTGTCTATACAAATGAGAGTAAATACCCACATATCACTGGACATTCGATAAAAGTTCACACAAATACACGTGTCTTTTCATCATATTACCTTTAAGCGTAATATGTACGAAATAATATGACTAGTCTTACAATGAAGGCTTTCACGACCAGATGTTTCAGCTGCCGAGAATTCTTCCTGGTTGTATGGCCGTGGTCCATAGAACTCTTCTATTCCTGACGTTTCGTCCAAAGCTAAGTTGGACATCTTCGGATGTGCTCCTGGTTGTGCAAGACTCAGTACATCCGAAGATGTCCAATGTAGCTTTGGACGAAACGTCAGGGATAGAAGAGTTCCATGGACCACGGCCATACAACCCGGAAGAATTCTCGGAATTTGACTAGTGTTAAAAAATATAAACTTAAAAAAAAATGAACGACTCTCCATCCAGCGATCCAAAGATTAAGAGGCGTGTACGCTAATCACATGACCGCCGCCATCTTCCGCTCATGGTCGCAACGCTCCGGTACCTCATTCACGGGTAAAACTTCTCTTAGATTTTCTCGAAATCGTCCAAGTAGTACGCCTGACTACTTGCACACTATGTTCCCCTAATGGAATATTAAATGTACAATCTTTTACAAGCACCCTCCGTAGCTCTAAATAGCCCGTGTCCGTCAGTACATGAGCTCTGTCTGGTCTTGGTTTAGCTGTGTTTGGACCTTCGAGTCTTCACAATTACATCACCAACAATTTACTTGGACAGTTTTAGAATGGCAAAATTAATGCCCCTCGTGGATTTGTTATTCAGGTGCCATCCAACGAGTAGTGCACGTTCGAAGTCGCTCAGTTTTCCTGACCGACCCATCTGCAGTTGCTGCTTATCTGTTGACAACAGATTACTTCTCGCCTCCCTTTATACTGGCAGTTCCGTCTCTCGTGTCATCTATTTGCTGCTTACGCATTATATAGTCGTATCCGGATACTTTTGATCGTATACGTACAGGGTGACAATTATTGAACTACATTAAATAAACGTAAATTACTCACAAACTATGGCGTACACACACTTTATTCAACATGGAAACGTCACTACAGATATTCTGATTTAGGTTATGACATGTTCGATCTGCCTGCCATCTTTGGCGATGATGTGGCGCAGACGAATAGCGAAATGCTGCATGAACCCATGAAGTGTCGGAACATCGATGCTGTCGATGACCCCCTGAATGGCTGTTTACAGCTCAGCGATAGTTTTGGGATTATTGCTGTACATCTTCTCTTTAATATAGCCCCACAAGAAGGAGTCAAATGTGTTCAGATCCGGAGAATATGGCGGCCAATCGAGGCCCATGCCAGTGACCTCTGGGTACCCCAGAGCCAGAATGCGGTCCCCAAAGTGCTCCTCCATGATATCAAACACTCTCCTGCTTCGATGGTGTCGAGCTCCGTCCTGCATGAAGAGTCACTTTGGATAATGGGCATGAAATCATCTTCCAAAACCTTCACGTACCGTTCGTTAGTCGCTGTGCCATCAAGGGATATTGCACCGATTATTCCGTGACTGGACATTTGACACCACATAGTCACCCGTTGAGGGTGAAGAGATTTCTCAATCGCGAAATGCGTATTTTCAGTCCTCCAAATGCGCCAATTTTGCTTATTGACGAACCCATTCAAATGAAAGTAGGCTTCGTCGCTAAACCAAACCATGCATGCGCATACTAACTCCCATCAGGCCCCGCAGCCGACTGTGCAGTTTGAACTCCTAACGCAAACCGTTCAGAAGTTATGACGATTTTATTTCTTACAGTTAAATAATTGGCAAAATGGCTCTGAGCACTATGGGACTTAACATCTTAGGTCATCAGTCCCCTAGCACTTAGAACTACTTAAACCTAACTAACCTAAGGACATCACACAACACCCAGCCATCACGAGGCAGAGAAAATCCCTGACCCCGCCGGGAATCGAACCCGGGAACCCGGGCGTGGGAAGTTAAATAATTGTCACTCTGTATGTGCATCTTTAACTGTGAGCTGTGACTGATTTTTGTTTCTTGTAGTGAATTATTTTTATTTGGGTGACTGTAGAGGCAGATTAAGAATTTTAACTCCACGTTGAATCTAGTTTCTATTGTAGGAAACAGGAAGAAGAATGCAGTTTTGCCACATTGAGAATTCTCTTTTCTAAACACGATGCATCCAACATGCTCGCTAACCGTCCTCTCCAACTCACTCTTGGTACGCATTACACTTTTAACTGGATGTGCAAGTTGTCATAAATAACCATTGCAGACACTCGCTTGTCTCAAGACAGGACGCGTTCCTTTCGGCCTCCAGCTACCTGACTCGCGTTCTGGAGTTCAAAATCTTCGTCTCGCCATCCAGATTTCCCGCACTTCTCTAAATTGCTAAGGAAAATTACGTAATGGTTCCTTTGAAAAGGGTACGGACTATTTCCTACCACTTTCTTCTCCAGTCCGAGTTTGTACTGCGTCTATAATGATCCCGTCCTCCACCGGAGGTCCGGCGGTATTCTGCCTTCTCTCGAATGTCTTCCTAATAGCTGGTTGCCCCTCTACTCCTTAAGCTGGAATTTCCTGGCCTCCGAGAATCTTAAAAGCTGAAATTTTCGTCACTGTAACTGGGCACCACGTGAAAATAACACCACAACGAGGACATTTGTTTCTCAAGACATTTGTACTGCTTCACATTTGCTAAGGAACAAATGACACTTGCTAAGGAACAACTGCCAGTTCCTGTGCAACAACAAACGAGTGCTACAGTACACCCGATCAGTGACAATAAAATGACATGTAGAGAGCGAGACCTATTAACTGCAGCGAAGTCTGTGCACGAACGCTTGTATGCATTCGACAGTTCACGTATTACGCTGATTGAGGGAGATCGTTGTGGAACCGATTAGTCCGACATTCCGTGTGCCGGCCGGTGTAGCCGAGCGGTTCTACGCGCTTCAGTCTGGAACCGCGCGACCACTAGGTCGCAGCTTCGAATCCTGCCTCGGGCTTGGATGTGTGTGATGTCCTTAGGTTAGTTAGGTTTAAGTAGTTCTGAGTTCTAGGGGACTGATGACCTCAGCTGTTAAGTACCATAGTGCTCAGAGCCATTTGGACTTTCCGTGTGGTACGCCAGCGTGTCTACAAGACATCATTTCAGTGCTTGCAGTTGTGGATGAGCAGGTGGACGACTCGAAACTGGTGAAAATGTCACTACTGTGGCCGCAGTAATGGTTGTATTCGGAAATATCATCTCGCGATTTAAAAAGACAATGAAGGGGGAAATGCTATGTGAAAGCACGCCGAGCTGGTAGATGGACCACCGCGCCGCAAGAGGATCGATACGCAGCCCTTGCGAAAAGGAACAGATATCTCAATCCTAGACTGATCGCTGCAAACCTTGCAACTGCTACCGGTACGCGTATCTCTGTCAAAGCCATTTCATGGCGATTAAATCAGGATGGTTTGTATGTTCGGAAGCCTGTTAAGTGCATCCCACACCAACCAAACCATCGTCGGGAAAGAGTTCGTTGGTGTAGGGAGCATGCTGTTAGGGACAGCAACACTGGCCCAGAGCGATGTTCTCCAACGAATCCTGCTTCACTGTGGCAAGTGATTCTTACCATCAGTTGATGTGGAGAGAGACGGGAATACGTTACACAACACAGAATGTTCATGGACGTCATCGGTATGGTCTAGGCGTTATGGTGTGGGAAGGCATTATGGCCGAACACCACTTCATATATTTGCGCGAAGTACCAATACAACTCAGCGGTATTGCAGGGAGATCATTCTGAATGGTCTCCGTCTGTTTAGAAGTGCGGTAGATCCCGACTTCCTGATTATTGACGACAATGTGGTTCAAATGGCTCTGAGCACTATGGGACTTAACATCTGAGCTCATCAGTCCCCTAGAACTTAGAACGATTTAAACCTAACTAACCTAAGGACATCATACACATCCATGCCCTAGGCAAGTTTCGAACCTGCGAACGTAGCAGTCGCGCGGTTCCGGACTGAAGCACCTAGAACCGCTCAGTCACGGCTGCCGGCTATTGACGACAATGCCGGCCCACATATGACCACTGAGGTGCCGGACACACTGGAAAGTGAAGATACTGAATGCGTGAAATGGCCCGCGTACTACCTGGACATGAACTCTATAGATAATGCCTGGGATGCTCTTGATGGACGTATTTCTCACAAACACCCCCACCCCGAATCGTGCGAAAAGTGAAAAAAAACAAGGACTCCTCAATAGTTTGGTAGGCCGGCCGCTGTGGCCGAGCGGTTCTAGGCGCTTCAGTCCGGAACCGCGCTGCTGCTACGGTTGCAGGTTCGAATCCTACCTCGGGCATGGATGTGTGTGATGTCCATAGATTAGTTAGGTTTAAGTAGTTCTAAGTCTAGGGGACTGATGACCTCAGATGTTAAGTCCCATAATGCTTAGAGCCATTTGAACCATTTGAATAGTTTGGCAGGAGTATGAATAACAAGTGCAAAATGTGCATTAGTGCCCGAGAAGGGCTTATATCCTACCGAGAGCCCGATATTGACCTTTATGTTGGGAGTCTGATCTGTGTCAAACATGAACGTTACTTACGTGTGTTATCCTGCTTTCCCATGTGATGAAATCTTTACCATTTTTCTTTATAAATATGCCATTCCACCTCTATTATGAATGTATAGTGTTTCGTGTCGCCCATCATTGCCTGTGATTATTCCTGTGGAACAGTGTGGCTATTGCTTAGCAAATGTCAAGTAGTGTATCTATGATAAGACGTGCGACACTTCTTAGTTATTCTTCACTATGCTGTATATGGCCACTGCAGCACTACGAGTATTCCTCAGACTATAGATCTGTGCAGTTAATTTTCGAATGTTTCTGAAAAACAACAAAGCACTGTTTGTGTCTAATTACAAATTTTTCTTGCAGCCATTTGCACTGCATATTCTACAGTCATCAACAGTGTAATGAAACGAATAACATTTATACACGCCGTTCAGATTTTCTCATAACCACATACCGCTTGGACTCGATTATTTTACTTGTGTACTCACCTCCATATTCGTTGCCCAGTATTCCTTTCTCTTGACAAGGTTGAATTCCTGCAATTATTCCATCGTCTAGGTTGCCATTCTCATCTATACGGTACCGCAGAATGGTTCCTACAATTGACAAAAGGAAGTAGTCAGATCTTCACTTGGATTCCTTACAGTCTAAATAACGAAACTGAGAAATTATAAAAATGATCATACCTACAGACAAGTCGAATCCTGGAGCACCTATAACTAGTTCTTGTCCTTCCTGCAAAAAAGAAAAGACAAGACTGCGCCTCAAGAAAATCATTTTTGTAAAGTGAAGTATGTAAATAATAATAGGATTATCCTATGGCTGAAACGATAGTCATTGATGTCATTATGCCAGCATTGCTTTGCCTATGGTAACAATTCAAAGTATAATGGTTACAGATAACTCACATTTTGCGCCACTGGAAAATACCTTGCTTGCCTATGCACTGCATAGCACTGTATAGCAATTTTGTTAGCCAAAAAGTGGTCAAAAGCATTCAAATGCAAAAACAGAAACTTTTCTTCTAGAAAAGTGCGGTGGTTTTCATTGGCCCAGAAATCAGACTTTTCTGCCAATTACACTTGAGCCGTCCTCATATGGGACGTGAAATTAAGCGGATACATGGACTTGGTCTAGTCTTGGGACGTCACAGCGTGAACTTTCACATTTCAAGGCACACCCAAGCGTCAAAGATAGAATCAAACACGCCGGATTTTTGCTTAGAAGATAGGCACAAGATCAATGAGATGTAATATAGTATTTATATCACAAGCAAAACTTAAGGGGCGCCACATCGGTTTACGTCGTTTGCAGTTGAAGTCTTTTGCTTTTTGTATTATAACTTACGTTCTATGGTTACATGTTGTGTCAGAACACCGAAACGTCGAGGATTTCTCAAAAACGAGTCGTTTTTGTTATGTCATTGTTAATAAAATGATGGGAAACGACATATTGGTGGTTAAATGTTTTTCGTATATGGTGCTTTTCGTTCTATAACTTGAGTGCTGTAAGAAAATGAAGTTTCAAGATTTATCATAATCGTCTGACTTTTGGTACTAATTGTTATAGTTAAATGTCACTTAATGATGTACTGGTGATTAAGTCCTCCAGGACATTGTAAGAATAAAGACAAATGTTTAAATTACATCTACTAGCTTTAGTTTAGTGGACTGAGAGGTGAACTGGGATGAAAAAGTTGCCGATTTCTATCCGCTTTCTGCAAATATTCTTTATTCACCTTCATATTTTATAAAAGATTCTGGGACTTTCTGAAATATTTTATGTGGGGTATATATATGAACGCTCTCCGTTCTTCCGTACTGAGAACATGCCAGTATAGTGTATATTGCAGAGAGATAACATAGCTATAGTGTGGATAAATGAGGAAATGTGCGTTTTGGTAGATGCCGTGAAAGAGGAGCAGTGTTCGTGTAATATTAAATGTAACAACTACCACAATAAACACTGCCCCTTATTTGAAAATGATTTGAAAGGATTTCGAAAACAAATGTTTAAATATGAGTAACAATTCGTTGTCCAGTCTATCGCTGTGCCTACAATCTTCTTCGCTATTTTCTATGCTCGACATCGGCGATCGCTAACGGGATCAACGTAGCTTTCTTCGTAAACAAAATTTGTGATTTTGGGAGCCAGATAAAGCCGACAGTCGGCGGTTACAGGAGAACGCTGCGGTCGCAAATCGCGTTGAGGAGTACGTTGCAAGTGATGTACCACCCACGTTGAAATCACGTCTGGTGTGCTTCATGATAAGAAACACATCACCGTCCTTACCTTTTTGTTGTTATAGTGTTCAGTCCGATGAATCGTTTGAGGCAGCTCTCCATACCTCTTTATCCCGTTCAAGTCTCTTCATCTACGAATAACTACTGCAATCTAAATGTTCCTGAATCTGCTTACTGTATTCATCTCTCGGTCTCTTTCTACCATTGTTACCCCCTTCACTTCCCTCCAACATAAAAATTGTTACCTCTATGTCTCAGTATGTGTCCTATCAACCGATCTAGTCAGGTTGTGCCACAAATTTCTTTTCTTCCCAATTCTATTCAGTATCTCCTTATTAGTTACATGATCCAACAGTTTAATCGTCAGCATTCTTCTGTAGCACCACATTTTAGAAGCTTCTATTCTCTTCTTGCCTAAACAGTTTATCGTACAGGTTTCACTTCCATACACGGCTACTCTCCATGCAAAAACTTTCAGAAAAGACTTCCTAACTCTTAAATCTATATTCGCTGTTAACAAATTTCAGTTTTTCAATCGGTTTTCTTGGTATTGCCACTCTACATTTCAATCCTCTCTACTTCATCAGTTATTTCCTTGCCTAAATGGCATAACTCATCTGCTACGTTAAGTATCTCGTTTCCTAATCTAATTTCTTCAGTATCATCTGATTTCATTCGACTATATTCTATCATCCTTGTTTTCCATTTGTAGATGTTCATCTTATATCCTCCTTTCAAGACACTGCCCATTCCGTTCAACTGCTCCTCCAAGTCTCTGACAGAATTACAATGCAATCGGCCAACCTCAGAGTTCTTATTTTTTCTACCTGGACTTTATTTCCTACTCCAAATTTTCCTTTGGTGTACTTTACTGCCTGCTCAACGTACAGATTGAATAACATCAGGGATTTTATTTCCTATTCCAAATTTTTCTTTGGTGTTCTTTACTGCCTGCCCAACGCACAGTTTGAATAACATCGGGAATAGAATACAACCCTGTCTCACTCCCCCCACAACTGCTTCCCTTTCATGCCCATCGACTCTTATAACTGCCGTCTGGTTTCAGTAGAAGTTGTAAATAGCATTTCGGTCCCTGTATTTTACCCCTGTTACCTTCAGAATTTCAAAGATAATATTCCAGTCAACGTTGTCAAAAGCTTTCTCTAAGTCTAGAAGCGCTATAAACGTAGGTTTGCCTTTCCTTAACCTATGTCCTAAGAGAAGTCGTTGGGTCAGTATTGCCTCGCGTGTTCCTACATTTCCCCGGAATCCAAACCAGTCTTCCCCGAGGTCGGCTTCTACCAACTTTCTTATTCTTCTGTAAAGAATTCGTGTTAGTATTTTGCAACCATGACTTATTAAACTGAGATTTTGATAATACTCAAACCTGTCAGCAACTGCTTTCTTTGGAATTGGAATTTTTATATTCTTCTTGAACTCTGAGGGCATTTCGCCTGTCTCATATACCTTGCACACCAGCCAGAAGAGTTTTGTCGTGGCTGGATCTCCCGAAGCTATCAGTAGCTCTGACCGAATGTCGCCTGCTCGCAGGATGTGTTTAGACTTAGGTCTTTTAGTGCTCTGTCAAAATCTCTCATCTCATCTACGTCCTCTTCTAGTTCTACAACATTGCCTTCAAGTACACCTCCCTTGTATAGAGCCTCTATATACTCTTTCCACCTTTTAGCTTTCCTTTCTTTGCTTAGGACTGGTTTTCCAACTGAGCTCTTGATATTCATATAGCAGCTTCTCTTTCTCCCAAAAGGCCTCTTTAATTTTCCTGTAGGCGGTATCTACCTCCCCCGTGGTGAATTATGCCTCTAAATTCCCTCACTTCTCCTCTGGTCACTCCTGTTTACCAATTTTTCACTTCCTGTCAATCTAATTTTTTAGACATTTGTATTCCCTTTCGCTTGATTCATTTGCTGCATTTTATATTTCCTCTATTCATCAATGAAATTCAATATGTCCTGTGCTTAGCAAGGATTTCTATTAGGCCTGGTCTTTTCACCTATGTGATCCTCTGCTGCCTTCACTACTTCATCCCTCAAAACGCCCCGTCTGAAACTCTTAACAGCCTCTGCTCTTTCAGTTTATACAGATCCCATCTCCTTAATTTCCTAGCTTTTTGCAATTTCTTCAGTTTAATTTACGCTTCATGAACAATATATTGTGGTAAGAGTTCACATCTGCACTTGTAAACGTCTTACAATTTAAAATCTGGTTCCGAAATCTCTGTCTCTCCATTACATAATCAATCTAAAACCTTCCGGTGTTTCCACGTCTCTTTCACTTATGCAATTTCCTTTCATGTTCCATAAACCAAGTGTTAGCGGCAATTAAACTATGCTTTGTGCAAAATTCTACCAGGCGGCTTCCTCTTTCTTTCCTCTACCCAGTTCGTATTCACCTGCTACTTTTTTTCCTCTTCCTTTTCTTACTATCGACTTCCAGCCCCTCATCATTATTAAATTTTAATCTCACTTAACTATCTGAATAATTTTTTGTCTCATCATACATTTCTTCAATTTCTTCATTATCTGCGGAGATGGTTGGTATATAAACTTGTCTACTGTGGTGGTGTAGTCTTCGTGTCTATTATGGCTACTATAATGCATTCACTATGGCGTTTATTGTACCTTAACTCGCATTCCTATTCTCTTATTCACTATTAAACCCACTCCTGCATTACTCCTATTTGATTCTGAATTTATAAACCTGTATTCACCTGATCAGAAATCCTGTCCCTCCTGCCACCGAAGTTCACTAATTCCTACAATATCCAACTTTAACCTATCCATTTCCTTCTTAAATTTTCTGACCTATGTGTCCAATTAAGGGATCTAACATTCCATGTTCCGATCCGTAGAACGCCAAGAGATCTGAATGAGGGACTATTTTACCTCCGGAATATTTTACCCAAGATGAAGTCATTGTCATTTAGCCATACAGCAGAGCTGTACGCCCTCGGAAAAAATTACGGCTTAGTTTTTCCTTGCTTTCAGCCGTTCACAGAACCAGCTCAGCAAGAGCGTTTCCGTTGTTACAATCCTCCAGACAACTACCCTTGCAACTACTGAAAAAGCTAATGCCCCTCTTCAGGAACAACACATGTGTCTGGCCTCTCAACAGATACCCCTCCGTTTTGGTTGCACCTGCTACGGATATAAGTATCGGTGACGCACGCAAGCCTCCCCACCAACGGCAAGGTCCATGGTACGGTAGAAAGGGGGGGGGGGGGGAGAGGGGCGGAAGGGGAGGTTGAGAACTTTACCAGTTCTTAGTGCAGCATTGTATTATCCTTGTTTTAAATAATAACTTACTTACCCCTCAACAATTTGCAGCTCTAACAGCGAGTTGCTATCTCCATAAAAATTAGTAGCAGAAATTTCAAATGCGATGGAATGTTTAACATTAAGTTGGGTAATAATTTAGGTCCTGCTCACTAACTCCATCTAACAACATGACTCACATACGGCAATGTCGCCGCTTCCTTTCGTTCTCTTTGTCTACAGTATTGTATTTAATTCATGTAAACGAAATTACCCTTTAATTGTATACTTGTAAGTGGATATACACGTCCAGTCCAAAAAGTTTAGAGACTCTGTTAATAAAAAATAGAAAAAACTTTGTATGGTGGTTTTAATGCTTGAGGTGTTCTACATAATCTCTCCCCACTTGAGTATAAAGCACAGAGCGTTCATACAACTATTTGGAACTGTCAGAAAAGCCCTTCTTTGGGATGTTGTTCAACTCGCGCATGACATTGGCTTGAATGTCGGTCGTATCGTCAAAACGTCGACCCTTCATATAAATTTCTGTACCTTGTTGTTTTGCGGTAGGTTCGTGTTGATAACACCAAGACTCTTCACCTGTAATTTTTTTTTTCAGAAAAGAATTGCCCATATTATGCATTTCGATCAGGTCGTTGAAGGCGTCCACGCGTCGCTTCTTCTTTCCCCCAGGAGACAATGTGTGCAGGACAGATTTTGGACACTTTTTCCCTTCTTCAAAACATCCTCGAGAATGTCTTGAACTATTTATTTAGAGAAGTTACACTATTAAAATTTGTAAGGCAACAACATTGAAACTCTATACGTCCACTACCTAACATAGCCTGCGAAAGACTGACTGCTCGACTGAAAATAAACTGTTTACAGTTGTTGGTGCAAGCTATTTCCGTAGTTACTGCGCTGACGTCTCCTATACACAAAGGAATAAAATCAGTCTCGGAACATTTTGGATAGCCGGTGTGACTGTGTACTCTCGTTTAATCATAACCACAGATACGGTAAGAATATAAACGAATACTAACCTGCGTAATGAGTACAGAAACGCCCGCTTGACCATTGGCGTAATAGGCGTGAGTAGAACTCCCAGACACACTGTGTCCAAGGTGATCTGCAATTGGAAAACATCGTGCATGGGCAAACAACAAATTTAATCTCAGATAACACTAACACACATGGCCATAGAAAAAAAAAATCATATTGCATTGTATTTCACATCATAAACAAAAGGCCATGGATATAAAGAAATTAAAAGAAGTACAGAAGATAGTTTTCTTCCTGAAATCACAGTTTCATAAGCATAATACGCACTTAGTGTCCGAATGTCATGGAAAGTCACTGGATGTGATGTTAATAGCGCGTCGCTGCTCCACAGGCCCTCAAAACAGCAGTTAAACGTCGGGGCATGGACTGCACGAGGAGATGGGAGCGTTGTAGAGGGAGATACTGACGTATCTATCTTGCAGCGATACCCACAAATGCTCTTATATATTCATGCTTTCATTTATTTGGTGTTCCGTTCAGTGAACGTTCACATGTATCAACAGCATCCAGCATTTGCACGACTGGGTGAAAATCAGATGATCTGGAGAAACCAAACCACGCTCGTGAATTCACTGTGTAGAGTACCACTTTTACGTGTCAGTTTTCTTTCCTATGGTGAGAATTATCGAATTTGAGTCGTAATCTGCGTGTATATTACCGTAGGAGATGGAGATATCTTCTCAGTGCGATAAAAATTATAGTCTAAATTTAAATATTTTATTTTGTGAGCTAGGCAGGAATTAGGGGAGTGCAAGGTAATAATTAGTTTTTGTTTTCATGCTGCTAAAAAAAACTGCTGTTGAGCTATTTCATCCCTCAAAACTACCTATTAGTATTCTACTCCATTCATTTCATCTGTTCTAGTCAATCGTTGCCAAATGCTCCCTCTGAAACTCTTAGTAACCTCTGGTCTTTCAGTTTATCCAGTTCCATCTCCTTAATTTCCTAGCTTTTTGCAATTTCTTCAGTTTAATTTGCGCTTCATAAACAATACATTGTGGTAGGAGCTCACACCTGCACTTGTAAACGTCTTACAATCTAAATTGGTCCCGAAATCTCTGTCTCACTATTACATAATCAATCTGAAACCTTCCGGTGTTTCCACGTCTCTTTCATGTATTATGAAGGAGACGATCCGAGGAAACGATGGGAGTGCCATCTAGTTGCGGTCGGAAAAAAAACTTGTGAGAGAGTGAGATAGAAAGAAAGAGACAAATAGAGAAGAGAATGAGCGACAGTTTGATTATTAGCGCTCGGTGACCTTACAAAAATGTATAATTTTCTATCATTTAGAGGTATAACAATGATGTAGAATTTCTGTAGTTGTGAATAGAGTAAGACATTGAAAAAAGTCACTCGAAATTGTAAAGGTGTGTCTTGTAATTCATTCTACACTGCAATACAGTGCATGCTACTGAAAAGTACTATTTCCTAGTGTCCAGACTGCAGCCTGCAATTCTGAAAAAATTCACGCACAGAGAAATGAATCTAGGATTTCGAGTTTGCTGTGGAAGTGAACGTAGTTCTTTTCGAGTGGCAGGAACACGATGCGCTTACGTATAACCAACTATTACTTCCTTTTCCAGAGAGCAGTGTATCTTCACGCCTTTTTTCAAGTAGGTCAAGAAAGAAACTTGCTTTACGATATTTGGCTGGAAATATAATCTATCTCGTCACAGTGGTTGTACAATATCCGTATTCATTCATAGTAAAAAGTCTGCTGGCTGTTGCTTGCTATTAGAACAGACATCCGCTTGCTTACCTGTATATTCATGGTTGTGGTTATCTCTCAGTGTGTGACGCTGTAGGTGCAATCACGTTTAAACTTGACTACCTTTTTTTAAGTTTGTGGAGAGTAGATTGCCTCTGTTGTATGCTCCACATAAACATTACGGAAAAGAAAGAAATTTCTCGTGACACACGCATCAGAGTAGGTCACAGTTTAAGATTTGTAAAAATTGTTATTTCACGAAAAATGTATACCTACAAGAAATGTATGCTCATTAGATATTGGTCAGGGATTAGATAAAGCAGTAACTATGTACTGTAAAAATTAAGACCTCATCTAAGATTTGACAGAGATACACTCTAAGACGAAAGAGAAACGACGCACCACGAAGAAATTATGCACATGGGGCGGAAATCGGTTGATGTGATGTTCATGTACGAATAAACAAATTATTACAGTGAAACTTCCTGTCTGATTAAAAATGTGTGCCGGACCGAGACTCGAACTCTGGACCTTTGCCTTTCGCGGGCAAGTGCTCTACCAACTGAGCTACCCAAGTACGACTCACACCACGTCCTCACAGCTTTACTTCTGCCAGTATCTCGTCTCCTACCTTCCAAATTTTACAGACGTTCTCCTGCGAACCATGCAGGACTAGCACTCCTGAAAGAAAGGATATTGCGGAGACGTGGCTTAACCACAGCCTAGGGGGGTGTTTCCAGAATGAGATTTTCACTCTGCAGCGGAGTGAGCGCTGAAATGAAACTTCCTGGCAGATTAAAACTGTGTGCCGGACCGGGACTCGAACTCGGGACGTTCGCCTTTGCCTTTGGAAGGTAGGAGACGAGGTACTGGCGGAAGTAAAGCTGTGAGGACGGGACGTGAGTCGTGCTTGGGTAGCTCAGTTGGTAGAGCGTTTGCCCGCAAAAGGCAAAGGTCCCGAGTTCGAGTCTCGGTCCGGCACACAGTTTTAATCTGCCAGGAAGTTTCATATCAGTGCAAACTCCGCTGCAGAGTGAAAATCTCGTTCTGAAATTATTACAGTGTCAGAAAAATTGGATAATTTATTCAAGGGAAAGAGCTTCAGAAATCGAGCAAGTCAATAACACGCTGGTCCACATCTGGCCCTTTTGCAAGCAATTATTCGGCTTCGTAGTTATTGATAGAGTTGTTGGCTGTCCTCCTGAGGGATATCGTGCCAGATGCTATACCACTGGCGCGTTAGATCGTCAAAATCCAGATCTAGTTGGAAGGTGCTGTCCATAATGCTCCAAAAGTTTTCAACTGGGGAGAGATCCGGCGTTCTTGCTTGCCAGCGTAAGGTTTGGCAAGGACGAAGACAAGCAGTAGAAACTCTCGTGAGCGGGCTGGCATTATCTTGCTGAAATGTAAGCCCGGGATGGTTTGCCATGAAGGCAATAACACGGGGCGTAGATTATCGTCGACGCTCCGGGGCTCAATTCGAAGCGGGCTCATCAATGAAAACAGACAATTCTACTCCAATCAATGAGATTCAGGGTCAGAGACGTATCTAGAGACGCCACGGACAGCAGTGGTATACCAAAATGAGTGTCACCCGCCATATGGTCCGACAACCAGGAGTGATGGGCTGCTGAGCCATTTCATTCCATAGCAGCACCCCTTTGGTTGTCATCTTACAGCACAGCCTTACGTCGACGATATTCCACGTCCCGACTCGTTGTCGTTCATACCAAGCCATCATGGGCTTATATTTCAGGAAGTTGATACCCGCACACACACGGCAAGAGATTCTGCTACATATCTTCGTGCTTGCCAAACCCTCCCTTGGCCAGCATGGCCGCCGGATCTCTTCCCAATTGAGAGCGTGTGGAGCATTATGGGGCGGGACCTCCAACGGGATTTTGACGATCTAACCTCTTTCCATCTTCCTAAATTTCTATCTTCTATTCATAAATCCTTAATTTTAAGATTTCTGTTTCTTAATTGCTTTTAAGTCTATAAGTATTTAAGTCTGCAACATTATTAATCCCGTATACAAATAAGAAATATCAAATACATTCCACATTCTGTACACGTACAATTTCATAGTGTGAAAATACGACCTGTCTTAGTAACTAGGTGGCAGGTCATTTGTAAACGGTAACATCAAATAAATAAAGAATCTAATATTTCAGTTGGACAGAATGTGGCGCAATTTCCAATACGAAGACATCCGACAACTCTGTCAATCAATGCCAAGGCGAATAAGTGCTGCCGGCCGATGTGGCCGAGCGGTTCTAGGCGCTTCAGTCTGGAACCGCGCAACCGCTACGGTCGCAGGTTCGAATCCTGCCTCGGGCATGGATGTGTATGATGTCCTTAGGTTAGTTAGGTTCAAGTAGTTCTAAGTTCTAGGGGACTGGTGACATCAGATGTTGTCTCATAGTGCTCAGAGCCATTTGAACCTTTGAATAAGTGCTTCCATTACGGCCAAAGGTGGACCAATGCGTTATTCACTTGCTCAACTTGTAAAGCTCTTTCTCTTGAATAAATCATCCAATTTTTTCTGAAATTGTATTCATTTGTTTGTGTGTGCGTTTACATCTCATTTAAGGATTTCCGTCCCTTTCGGATAATTGCTTCCTGGCGCGTCGTTTTTTCTTTCTTTTGTCTCAGAGTGTAGCTAGGTCCTTCATCTAGGATAGGAGAGATTGCAGGGCGTGCAGAGCGAGCTAGAAGAACGCTAGTAGGGGAGTTTCTAATGAGCTGTCTGACCGAGAGGACGTGATACGCATAGCAACGGAAGAACTAGCGTATTAAAAGTCATACAAAATTTATTTGGGAAAATGCATGACAGAATGCTCCCCTGCAATATTTATTATGACGGGTTCCGGTCATTGAACATACTCCACGTAACTGTACAACGACAAAACTGAATAAATCACAATGTAACATCAAAACAGAACATAAGATTCTATGAAATTAAACAGTCACTTGAAATACTTACGACAGATTAAAATCACATTATATATAACACATGTCTTCGCATACAAAGAATAACCTGAACATAATCATCTTTTTGAAACAACGATCGTAGGTTTCCAGTTCTAAAGCAATATATCGCGATTTATGGTAGGAAATACACCGGGTGTCAAGTATACAGGTACGATCTGAAGTCAACAAGTTAATAGACAAAATATCATACAGACAAAGACTGTATGTGTGAATAGTAACGTAGAACTACCTGTACCTAATATTACGTCGTAAGTTATTATAAAAGTACAACAGTGAAATGGCAACTTTCAACTTAGAGTTTTTTTGCACTCGTCGTGACCGAAAACACCAAAACGCACATATTATTTACATGTATATGTCATACACAATACAAAAAGCTGTGGACAAACCCAAACTTAAGTCAAGTAATCTACTTACACCACATATCTGAAAATATATTACTATCCATATGCGCGAAAAGTACAATAAATGAGCTTAAGACTCCATGTCTACTCATTAAAAGAAATCATTGTATAATAATACATGACGATAAGAAGTGTGATGACGTAGTGAAGTAAAAGAAGCGTGAACCAACAAAAGTATATAAAAAAACCTCTGTTTGGGTTTGTATTGTGTTTGTATGACATGTATATGTAAAGAATATGTGCGCTTTGTACATGTATTTTCGGTCACGACTAGGGAAAAAACTCCCTCCCTTGAGCATGGCCGTTTCACTGTTGTATTTTTACAATAACTTACAACATATTATTACATAGAAATGGTTCTATGCTGCTATTCACAACCTATAGTCTTTGTCTGTACGATCTTTGATCTGTTAATTTGCTGACTTCTTGGGTCGCACCTGTCTACTCGACAGCCACTGTATCGCTTGCCGTAAGTCGCTCCACATTGCTTTAGTACTGGAAACTTGTGATCATTGTGATACACATTTTGCCTATGTTCACGTTACTCCTCGTAAAACATTTTTGGAATGTGACTATCATCAGGCGTCAAGTACTGTATAAAAGGCATGTTTGATCCACTTGTTTTTATGTAAAACCCAAATATTGGCCTGTTTCAGTGATACACCATCTTCACGTATTAGGGTTAGAACAGTTCAAGCCTCATCACGTCCGTCATTACTTAAATAATAGCCACGCCTTGAGTGTAGAGCACGTCATGAATTCCAGTACACAACGCAGGATTTTTAAAGGCAAAAACATACTAGTATGTTTGCTTTTAAAAGTCCTGTGTTGTATACTGGAATTCATGACATGCTCTTCACATAAGATGTGACCATTATTTAAGTAATGACAGAGGTTAAGTTATGGCTTGAACTGTTTTAACCGTAATCCGTGAAGATGGTCTATGACTGAAACCGTCCAAACATGCATTTTATACATTAGTTTTGGTATGTGAAGACGTGTATGTGACCATGTGATTCCTGGTACTCTGTTTTGATGCTACATTGCGATTTCTTGTGTTTTGTCGTTGTACAGTTACCGTGAGGATGGGCAGAGATCATAAAAAAATATGTATTACAAGACAGCATTCTGATAAGTGTTTTACCAAGAATATGTTATATGCTGTAAAGTGTCGCCTGAAAAAAATGTTTGACTTTAAAAATTATGAATGGTTGCATCACTACTATATTCAAAGTGTCATTCCATTTCATAATCATTCAATAATTTAATTTGTTTCAAGTTCCCTAATATTTTCTTTTCGGATGTGACGTATTAATGTAATCAGTAACACGTCTATAAATTTTTGGTCTTGACATTACTGTGTTGATCTATACAGCGCTGTAGTCATTTTCGTTACGGGAGAAAAGTTACTACAGAAGTCTTGGCAGACGAAGCTGATGATAAAGGCTTACACGGTTCAGAATAATACTAAGTAAAGTTTGTAGTTAAATATTAACAAGAGGAAATATAATCCAAGACAGCCTAACTAAATTCCCCGATGATTGATTCGAACTATATTTCCCAATGATTGATTTATGTTCACTAACAAGCTAAATTTTCCATAAAGGTTAATGCTAACTTGAAATTTCCGCGTTTCTAAATTATATCGCTATAGTGAACAATAATTAGAATTTCGAATTGGTCTGTGCATTGCTTATCGTATTTTAAGTATGTTCTGTAGAAGTACACTAAACTTTCGCTGATAAGCAGCTCAAAACAGCGTGGGTGCTTGGGGACTGGCGATTTTTTTTAATTCCATGTAATGTAAAATCATACGTGCTAAGACTTACAGATATCCTATTTTAATGCACTATTCTCTACCCTTGTGTACTTTGATGCCACTAAAAGCGCTTTTCCCGTTTCTCTGGGTAAAACACAATCACGGTCATTTGCAACTAAAATAGAAACACTTAACAACGTGTAGCAAAACACCTGTAGTTATAACTTTAGCTATGGATATATTTACTCATCGATCATACAACAGTATCCCCTCTCCCCCGCCCCCCTCCCCTCCCCACCTTGTGACACCATTCGATGTCCCGCTAGCTCAATATCACTCAATCTTATAAGATCACAATTTAATTCAATGACACTTCTGGGCCGCATCTCACGAGCAGCCAAATTATTTTTTCAGCTTTTATATTGTTTCCTCGTAATTCACTATCCCCAGTCTCAGCAAAGAATCGTACACTCATTTGCTTACGTAAATTCTTAGGAAAGTTTTTACTACCAGATGTAATCGATTTTCTGAGAAAATATGTAAAATTTATTCTCGACATAAGACATAAATTGAAACGATGTAACAATCGTCCTTCATACTATCACTGAATGCTAATTGGCGTGTGAAATGTTATTCTGTTAGGAAATGACTATTCCCGCAGTCACTCTGACACGAATCGCGAGGCTCACACTGCAGCTTAATGAAGATGGAGTGGCGATTTTTTCCCCAGTACGTTACGCAATTCCTTTTTCCAGCAACTGCAACATGCAGCGCAGGCACTGGATTCCATAGAGCGAGGTGGCCTAATGGTTACCGCACTAGACTCGCAATCGGGAAGACGACGGTTCAAATACGCCTCGGGCCATCCGATTTACGTTTTCCGCGATTTTCCTAAATCGCTCTAGCCCGGGATAGTTCCTTTGTGAGGACGCGGCCGATTTCCTGTCCCATACTCGAAACATTTCGATTTTGTGCTCCGTCCCTACTGACCTCGGTGTCGAAGGGACTTTAAACGCCAATCTTCCTTCCTTCTTTCTTTGTTGAAATCCAAATGGATGACTCATTTTCATCGCCAGCAGTCAGTCACAGCTGGTCTCACTGACAAGTTTCCAGAGGCAAACGAAGGACCCGTTAAGACATCCAACATCAGTATTTCTCCACGTAGAGGAGACAGGGGCAAGTGGACATTCGGCGTGGGGTGACTAATCACTTAGTCTAAATTTATTTTTTCAAATAGCATACTACAAATGCTTCACACAAACTCGTACAATGAAAACGCGGCCGCCAGTTCAGTGTGCGTACGGTGTCTGTCGTGTACTTTGCTTGACGTATTATAATTTTCAAGATACTCAAGCTGCTGCTAGATAACTGGTAAGATGTGTTTCTTGACATTTTCCCGGTGGATCGAACATTCCATAATTTTTCGGGTGTGCATCCGAGACGTTTTTAACTCATGTTCCGATATTTCGACTGACAACCTTTCAGCCGCTTCTGAGTTATTAGGCTTTAGATGGCGGGTGTATCGCTGCAACGTTCTTTTGCGGTGCGTATTGTTTGTTCTTTGCACCTTTAACAAACTCACAAGGAATTTCCCCCACTCGCCTTTCGTTAAAGCACATTATCCTTCACAGATCCCAGAAGAGCTGCCGTCCTGGCCGGTAGAAGGAAATTGTATACATTTTACGCTTCTTCATTATTCTAGTATTTTTTCAAGAGATATATCCGGCATATGGCAGAAACACCGTAGACTTTTCATTTCTTTCTTCTTGCTCTTTTTCAGGTTGATCTGCCGTATGCGCTTGCAGATCTCTCTTAATTTTATGTTTCGTATATCCACTTTTATTGAATAGTTCTTACAAGTGTATCAGTTGACTCTGCAAACTTAAGTACACTATAGTTTGTAAAGGATGGTGACAGATAGACGCCCGCAAGTGTAAATCGGTACCGTTGGCGTATGGTAAACGCTATGTCTTAAAAACCCAGTTTCCTTACGTCATAGTAATACATCCAGAACCGGTAGACAGCCATTCGTTCCCGAAAAATATGGAATAACTGGTAAGATATCTGGTTATTATTTGTATTACACACTGAAGCGCCAAAGAAAATGGTATAAGCACGTGTATTCAAATACAGCGATACGTAAATAGGCAGACTAAGGCGCTGCAGTCGGAAACACCTACATAAGACAACTGTCTGGTGCAATTGTTAGATCGGTTACTGCTTCTAAAATGGCGGCTTATCAAAATTTATGTGAGTTTGAACGTGGTGTTATAGTCGGCGCACGAGCGATGGGATTCAGCATCGCCGAGGTGGCGATGAAGTGCAGATTTTCCCGCTCAACCGTTTCACGAGTGTACCGTGAATATCAGGAATTCGGTAAAACACCAAATCTCCGACATCGCTGCGGCCGGAAAAAGAACCTGCAAGAACGGGACCAACGTCGACTGAAGAGAATCGTTCAACGTCACAGAAGTGCAACCTTTCCTCAAATTGATGCAGTTTTCAATGCTGGGCCATCAACAAGTATCAGTATGTGAACCATTCAACGAAACATCACCGATAGGGGCTTTCGGAGCCGAAGGCCCACTCGTGTACCCTTGATGACTGCACGACACAAAGCTTTACACCTCGCCTGGGCACGTCAAAACCGACATTGGATTGTTGATGATTGGAAACATGTTGCCTAATCGGACGAGTCTCGTTTCAAATTGTATCGAGCGGATGGACGTGCACGGGTATGGAGACAACCTCATGAAACAATGAACCCTGCATATCAGCAGGGGACTGTTCAAGCTGGTGGAGGCTCTGTAATAGTGTGGGGCGTGTGCAGTTGGAGTGATGTGGGACCCCTGATACCTCTAGATACGACTCTGACATGTGACACGTACGTAAGAATCCTGTCCCATCACCTGCATCCATTCATGTCCATTGGGCATTCCGACGGACTTGGGCAACTCCAGCAGGACAATGCGACGTCCCCCACACATCCAGAATTACTAGAGTAGCTAAATAAACACTCTTCTGAGTTTATACACTTCCGCTGCCCACCAAACCCTCCAGATATGAAGATTATTGAGAATATCTGGGATGCCTTGCAACGTGCTATTCAGAAGAGATCTCCACCCCATCGTAGTCTTACGGATTTATAGACAGCCCTGCAGGATTCATTGTGTCAGTTCCCTCCAGCACTACTTCAGTCAGTAGTCGAGTCCATGTTACGTCGTGTTTCGGCACTTCTGCATGCTCGCGGGGACCCTAGACTATATTACGCAGGTGTAGCCGTTTCTTTGGCTCTTCAGTGTATGACTGAATAGACAATATACTTCCACAGTCGCCGTTTGTTCATGTGTTATTGTGTGTGAATGCCGCTCCAGAATTCAAAGACAAAGAGGTATGATCAAAACGCCAAAGAGTCCTTCTAAGACCCCCCCAGTTCGGGAAAACCTTCGGTGCCACCCACCCACCTTTGTTGAGCATCCTACAAATTAATTGTAAACCAATATTTAAAACCATTAGATATTTCGAAAACTGCTTTTTTCCTTTTTTCTCTTGTGGCAATGAAGTAATAACACCTTCCTCACCTTATCCATCTACTCGTAGTATGACGTCACTTTCTAGGTAGCACTTTCTGTGATCTCTCGATGTTAGCGACATGTTCTTCTGCCTCCCACTGTTCTTCATTACTTTCATCTCTATTTCGTTCATCATTAACGTGTGTTCATTGCTGATCAGCAGTCCATTCAATTCAAAAACATTTAATTTTTCTGTTTGGTGAAACCAAGTGCATCAGAAAGGATGTTTTATGCACATGGCATTACGTTTTTCGGGATCTGGATGAACGTAGAAGTTTAACAGCGTAGGCTAAAAGGAAAGTTATACAAAGGTGGGGATACAAGTAATACTAACTTATAAAAGAATTTGAGTATATATAGGTGTGTTGTAAGATGAGTATAAAAAAGTAAAATGAGGTAAATGGAATGTAGTAGAATTAAACCAGGCGGTGCCGAGGAAATTAGGTTAGGAAATCAAACCCTAAAAGTAATAGATGAATTTTGCCGTTTTGACAGGAAAATTAGTTACAGTGATAGAACTAGAGAGAATATAAGATGTAGACTGGCTATAGCAAGATAAGCATTACTAAAAAAAAAAAAAAAAAAGGGATTTGTTAACATCGAACATGAATTTAAGTGTTAAGGTATTTGTCTTGAGTGTCGACTTGCGCGGAAGTGAAACGTGGACGATAAGGATTTCAGACAAGAAGAGAATAGAAGCTTTTGAAATGTGGCGCTACGGATGATGCTGAAGAAAAGATGGGTAGGTCAAATAAGTAATGAGGAGATACGGGATCGAACTGAAGAAAACAACACTGTTAGGCTAGAAGAAGTTTTCGGTTGATAGGATACGCCCTGAGGTGTCAGGGAATCGTCAGTTTGATGGAAGGAAGCGTCGATATGCAGAGGGAGACTAGAGGCCCAAGCATAGTTAGTAATTATATGTGGACGTTGGTTGCAGTAGCCATGCGGACATGGAGACTTGCTCAGGAAAGCCTTGGGTGGAATCAAACCAGTCTTTGGACTGAAGACCACAATAATCAACAACATTAGTTTTTGGTTAGTGTAAAGTGCTAATTTGCACATTTTGTTTGTGTTCGCGTGGGCGGAGGAAATGTCGTGTTCCCGAGATCAGTACTACAATGCCCACCTCCTCAGCTGAAGCTTTAGTACGAGTTGCTGGTCGCTGTCTGCGTCCGCTCAAAGACTGGGAAGTACGGACTACCACTGAAGCGACTGTTACGTCCCACACGGATGACACTGTCATTCAGGGGCGGTGGCAGAGGGGCGGGGGGGGGGGGCAACGGGGCTATAGCCCCCCACCCAATGGAGTATCATATTACACTGGACAAAATGACTTCAGAAATCAGCGAATGTATTACTTCAACAGATTCAATCAATTTTTTGATAATTATGTAGCAATATAGGTTGCAATGTATTTCAAACACATTTTAACAAAAGAATGAGAGTGGCTAATAGTTTATTATCTAAACCAATAAATATCATTTCACTTGAAATGGGCGTCTTATTATTTATTAATATACATTGGATGTATATTAATGTATGAGTACCACTTACAAGAAAGCTAAATATGCCCGGTATGCCTACCAGCGCTTAAACTGGTGACCCCAGACAAAAACTTCAAAACCGCCGGACATCTGGGTCAAATCGTATTATTTTATTGGGCACTCACTTACTGTAGACACGTTTTTACCCTGAACTTCAAAACAATTACAAAAAGCTACTTTCAGCAACACCAAATTTTACCAAGTTGTCGGTGGAGGACCTCAACTCTCCTTTTGTTAAGCGATATTCCATATCCCCAAACCTCCTCCCTCGCCCCCCCCCCCCCCTCCAGCCTCCCCGCCATTAGCCGCTCCCCCCTTGAAGTACTTCTAAAATCGCCCCTGCTGTCATTCATTGGAGGAAAATTTTGTTTAGGTCTCATTATATTGTTGTCGTTTATAAAAGAAATGAAGAAGGACCGTAAGTATGCATTAGTCCTCTTATATGAGCAGAAATGTTAAAATTGCCTGTCATATTTTTAAATTCAGGAAATCTTTATCTTCGATAGGATTATTGTTATATATGAAGAGTCATTATTTTGAAAGTGAAATCTTATACATTGAATTGCATGGAACTGGGGACCTAGAAACGACGGAGAGGCTTCGTCCCCGCCGGAGCCCTCAGTGGTTCACAACCCCACAACAGGCTACAGCAGTCCGCTCACCCCACTGCCGCCCCACACCGAACCCACGGTTATTGTGCGGTTCGGCCCCCAGTGGACTCTCCTGGAAGCGTCTCACACCAGACGAGTGTAACCCCCAAATGTTTCCCTGGTAGAGTAATTACGGTGCACTCGTACGTGGAGACATTGTTTGCGCAGCAATCGCCGACATAGTGTAGCTGAGGCAGAATAAGGAGACCCAGCCAGCATTCGCCGAGGCAGATAGAAAATCGCCTTAAAAACCATCCACAGAGTGGCCGGCACAACGGACCTCGTCACTAATCCGCCAGACGGATTCGTGCCAGGGATCGGCACCCCTTCCAGCCCGGAAAGCAGTGCGTTAGACAGCACGGCTAACCGGGCAGGCAATCGTACACATTGTTAGATTGGGTCATGTTCCTCTTCAGTTTCTTCTTACCAAACCGACGTTTTGACCCCTCTGCTGGGACCCTCTTCAGGATCTTCTGGTGTCCCCAGTTATCCGAACACTCAGCAGTGTTCAGCTAACTGGGGACACCAAGAGATCTTGAAGAATTTCCCAGCTGAGGGTTCACAATGTCGATTGTGTGAGAACAAATTGAAGACAAATATGACACTGCCTAACAACCTAATGGTTTACCTCTGATGATAAAGGCCACGAAAGATTGTGGACTTATATAGTTATTATTTCTTTCAGTATGTAACGCCGGAAGTTCATATCGTCCTATTTCCATCTATTGTACTATAAATTTTTTCCTTATTTTGTTACCTGAAGATATGACGTTTCGGTGTCTTCATATATTGTAATGCATTTATGTCGATGTATAGATGTATAATTGGTTTGTTTTGTAAATATTATTTGTATTTTTACGCCAGGTCTTGCCTAGGGAAAACTATGCTATCGAACGATTACATCGATAGGTCGTGTTGAGAACCAAAGTGTTTAGGATCTTGAGTAGTGTTAACTCTGCCGCGTGGAGCGCGGCCAGAGCTGAGTCTGGCTGGAGTAGAGCGGTGGAGCAGATGTGTTGTGTGACGCTCCCGCGGCTTGCCGCGCTTTCGGGGTTTGGCAGCATGTAATTGAGCTCGACTTGCTATGATAGTTTCTGGCACGGTGTCGCGGGCGGGAAACATTAGCTGGCACACATCAAGAGCCCGTTTTGCCTGGTGACCGTGTCGAGAAGAAGGCGCGCCAACATCCAGCTTCTGCAACAGCGACGGCCGACAATAAGTGATTGTCGCCACCTCCTCGATCGACGACTTCAAACCTTCAATCAATCAACAAGGAAGACTGAAAGCATGTAAAGTTTTAGAACTGTATGGCAGACCTCAGCTTTTCAAACTGTTCCATTTGCATCACTAAAATACAGCAACTTAGCATGAAACTTTGTTGCTCATTGTCCCAATTGCATTACCAAGCAGGGTCCCTTCCATTTCCAAAATGAACCCGAGTGTCGTTGAAATTCAAACGCCAGCATTAAAGTAATATCATTCGATTTCACTGCTTTAATGTCAAAGTTCAGTTAAAGTTTTCATAGCTGGCTACAATAACCAAACAGAACTATATTTAGATTACACAAGCACAAATTAAGAGTGCGAGTTTTGTTACCATAATTTAGCTTACCTGTGACTGCAGCTCAGCTTGGTACGTACTAAATTTTACTATTGTTTATTGTTCAAAATCATTTAATTCAAGTTCAAAGTTAAATCTCTTATTTCTAAATTGTGTAGATTCAAGTTGCCTTTGAGATGTTTCTTGAGGTAGCCCAAGACTAACCTTATTTTATGCAATTTCGGAGTGCTTCAGAAACAAAATTCTCTATTAATTTCAGTCACTAAATTAACTTCCAATTTTCCGGTTTTATTAATTCTTTTGCTAAATTAAGTCAGAGTGTAGCGAAATTTATTACTTCTGACAAACATTCAGTTTTTACACACAACACGTGTCAACCTTTAGTTGCCATGCTTTTAGTGTTAATTATATGTGCATTAACCTTTCTTTTTCAGTTATTATAGTAGTTGTCCATAGGACTGGCGACTGTAATTTTCCCCAAATCTCAAATATCTAATTAACGCCAGTTAATTGTTAACGTAACGACCGCACATTTACTTTCTTTATTACTTTACCCTTTTTCAAAATTAATTTCCACCAATTTCATTTGCATTTTTCCTTTCATTTAGATGTAACCCTTCCTCCCTCTTTACCGACAGATTAACTTCGGTGACGATTGCTTTTCCCAAACTTCCATTAGGTACACGCGGTTTGATTTTTCACTGTCATTAAGGTCGACATGTGAGGGGGAGGTTAAAAGTAACTGCCAGAATCATTATTACCATTAGTATCTGCAATAATGATAATTACCATTGTGCAGACTTAAGAAGGCACGTATTGTTTATCAGGAAAATTGTGTATCAGTAGGACAAAGGCTGACTCGTAGAGTGCCACAGCTGGACTCACCACCATCCGTGAGCGGCACGAGCAGGTCTGCGCGTTCGGCGTCCGCGTCGGGCTTCCAGTAGCAGCCGCCGTTCACCCAGCGGTTGTTGTGCGAGTGGTTGCTCGACAGCAGGCTGCCGCACACCTGCACACAATACGTCACAAGAACTAAGAGGGCTGGCTACAGAAGCCACCATGCTGTACGGCGGAAAAGTGATCTCACTGTATGTACTGTGGAGTTTCCACGTAATGCTGTACCCCAAATGTTGACGACGACTCCTTGAGACATCAAAAGAGACAGTAAAGCATGATTAGCACCTTCGTACACTAACAGAAATGGATATAGTGTTACACCATGAAGCACCCTTCCAAAATTCATCAAACGTTATGGAAAGGTTCGTGATGAACGAGTATTAAGTGATTAATCTTTCATTCCATTCAGAAATGATACCCAACATCAACATCAGTATGAGATGTGCTCACCATTGGCATGAATACACTCTTTTATTTGTTTTGGCATGCAAGCAAAACAGCTTCTGAATGTCATCGTGAGGAATATGTTGCAACAAAAACGCTGGCTGGAGGCTGGTATGAATGCATACATGTTCCCATCAGGTACATACAACATTTTTGGGCTGCGAATGAGTGGATCGCGCAGCCCAGAAAGGCATCTTACACATCTCAAGTCTTTGTAGTGCAAACCGCATTGTGATGGCTTTGGTACCCTGCTCATGGCAACGACCTTGCCGCAGTGGATAACCGGTTCCCGTGAGATCACCGTAGTTAAGCGCTGTCTGGCGTGGTCGGCACTTGGATGGGTGACCATCCAGGCCACCATGCGCTGTTGTCATTTTTCGGGGTGCACTCAGCCTCGTGGTGCCAATTGAGGAGCTACTCGACCGAATAGTAGCGGCTTCGGTCAAGAATACCATCATAACGACCGGGAGAGCGGTGTGCTGTCCCCTCGCCCCTCCTATCCGCATCCTCGCCTGAGGATGACACGGCGGTCGATGGTCCCGGTAGGCCACTTGTGACCTGACGACGGAGTGCTTTTACCCTGCTCATGAAAGGTATCACAACAGTGTTTACCATTCGTGCCTGATACTGGCGAGCAGTCAGCCTCCCTTCAACAATTACCAAATCAGTCCTGCAGTCATATCGACTAGCTCCCCAAACCGTGATTCCAGGAGCTGGAGGGGTTATGGGACTCAAGAATCGCGACTTCCAGTGACCTTCCATCAGGTCGTCTAAGGACATGTTGGTGTCGATCTGACCACCACAAACCGAAGCAATACTCATTGCTGAACCTCACGGATTGCTTCTCAATGTCGCAGTTGAACCTGCCTCCACACAATTCAAGTATATTTTATTTGTTGCATGGCGTCAGTGGTGAACGACGTGTCGCAATTGGAGACCTGAACCCATCTTCAGTAAACCGATCCAGCAGGTTCGTGACGACACTCTGCCCATAACCTCCGCCCAGCTTTCATCTGTTGACTTTCGTCCATTCGTCACAGCCAGTCGAAGAATCGTACGATCTTCTCGACGTGTTGTCCTGAAAGGACACGTGTCTAGTCTTCTTGCCACAGTGTTGTCATGGCACCACCTCACTACCATTCGTGCTGCATTCATTGCGCAAGTCAAGCGTCTGTGCGATCTGTCGGTATGGTTCTCCCATATTTCATGTCAATGATTCGACCTTTCTTGAAGTCCGAAAGATAAAGATAAACTGCACTTGCACATCTTCTGCGCTTAGTATGTTGCGATCTCCACCTGAAAAGTTCCTTTAACGTTAGAAAAAGTCAGTAGTCATTATTTACTCACACCATTCTCCACGTATAGGAATGGTTTTTTCTGTACTGAAAATAACTCGCTTCAGGATGAAACTAAAATCAAATACCCTAAAAATATGGAAACAGTGGAGAATCAGTTTGTTCGGTAAGATATCAATGGTGTAAAACTTTCCATTTCAGACAATGTAGCCCCTTACCATCTCTTGTTAAGTACCATGTTTAGTGACTCACCTGCAAAACAACGACGCAGTCCACTTTTTCTGTAGCGTTATGACATTGTGTTCTGGCTCGCCAGTTACTCTGTGAATGTTGCGGTCTATTTATCAACCGTCATATCAAATGCAGGGACTACCAACCAGATAAAATTGTCAGTGCCTGTTCAGTTGATGCACCGTTACAATAAGAGAACCTAGAACTAGTTCAATAAACGTGCAGCTGATTTTATCTGTTAGTTTTTGCAGAGCTGCAGCCTATGGAAAAGTCGAAGTTCCCACTCTTCGACAGATATTGTCTCATAAGGGTACACCATTAAAAATGATTATCTGGTGCTAAAAATATCTGCACCATAGACTTGTAAGAATAAGCATGGTTAACAGAGCCCTCAGCTGTTTTTAGAAAGGTGTTCCCGAGGTAAATGTACTTTAAACGGTAAAGGAATGTCAGCTGGACAATCGCGCAAGGGTCAGGTTAACACCAAATGTAATATCCTTACAAATATACCACCATAACATCGTTGAGTCCTTAGACGTTAAATTTTTGGGCATGCGGCTTGACACTCGACTTTCATGACAGACGAATTTTGAAGAGCTCTAACCACAGTCCTCATAAGTATTAACATTCAAAAAGCCCTCCCTTATACTGGATGGGGAGTACATCCTGCAACCCTCTTCTGTAATTATTACTTTTCATTCCGTGTCCACAGCTCATGGTCTAGTAGTTAGCGTTGCTGTTCAAGATGCTGGGGTCATGGGTTCGGTTCCTGGCCAGGTCGGAGATTTTGTCCGCCACTTGGGGTTGGATTTTGTGATGACCTGATGTCCTCATCACCATTTGATCATCATCTCGAAGCGCAAGTTGGCGAAGTGGCGTCAAATAAAAAGACTTGCACAAGGCGGTCCAACAGCCCCAGTTAGGATCTCCCTGCCAGTAACGCCATACGATCATTTCAGTTTTTATTCCCTACCTCTATAGGTACTGCGGCCTGTTCGAGCAAGGATTCAATATACAGTCAGGGACGTTTCAGCCAAATACCAGACAGAACTGGTAGTGGGTCAGAGGAAGGAATATTTGGGTGGGGATTTCCAGTTCTAACATTTGCCCTACAACCAAGGGAAACTTCCCGAGAACCTTGCTCACAACTGGGAGATGGGAACTATTTGTAACTTAATTCTGGAATGATATGTCACAAACAAAAAATCTGAAGCCTAGTGTATGTGAAAGCGTATTCATTCGTGTGTATACCGGGTAGAGTCGATGACTTTTTCGACGGTACACTGTGGGGCTTTCTTACTCCTTTACAGGATTTTAACCCGCATCAAGATGGAAAATGGCTGTGTGCTATATGACTCTGGCTCGTCTTATGAACTGAAAGTTTTAGGTCGCTTTCAATTAGACATTCTGCGCGTCTGTGGGGGCTACATTAGAACAACACTGATTTCAGTTACTGGCTATCCCACCATTCAACTCTTAGAAGAAAACTTCTACGTTCAAGATACATGTTGAGAATAAGATCTAATGCCCAGATTACTATACCTTGTGGAGGGTAAAGCATTTTGCAAGAATAAACGCAACCACTATTATCAACATCGTATCTCATAGTAACGTCGAGAAACATTTTCCGGTCCAATGTTAACTCCATATATACTGGGGAAACATGGTGCTGACTAACAAGAAAACATTCCCAGGTGTAAATAATCGAGTTTGGTGACTTGGTGGGTATATAGAGGGGAAAAAATAACGCAATATATTTTTTTAGTTTTTCCCAATTTCACTTTTAGGGTGTAAAACGCACCCTGAAGGTTTAGAGAAAATACCTTCAAAACCATGAGACATAACAATGTTTTTCATATAACTATTAAAATGTAATTATGTTCTTGAAAAATGTACAATAAACTTTTGTAATAATTATCAGTTTTGTAAAATACACCGTCACCATTAAGAAATTTTGAAAAATGGAAACTTTTATTACACCATAAATTAAAGAAGCCTACATGTCACATCCATGTATGTGTAACAAAGCTGTTTCTCAAATACCATTTTTGGAAAATAAGCTGTAGGCAATGTGCTGTCACGTATTGTCAACATACGTAATCAAAATATCTAAAACTTCATTATTATTTTAATTATTTGTTTGATTTATTCTTGTTTTATGTTTTAAATTGATATTTTATGTATTAAATCCTTTTGTGTTTTTTTAGTTTATCATTTCACATATGTGTACTTTGTCAACTGAAAATTATAAGTAACTCATTATTACGATACAAAATCATTGCAATAATGATAATCTGTAAAGAAATACGTAAAACATAGCTTATTTATGCAATGCACATAAAATGAAAGAAATTTCTTCATATAGTACACATGACGTAGAACACAATATAAAACAAAATTCAGTATGATTCGCACATTGTGGCGAGCGATCCTCTGAATATCCTGGTTTGTATCCAGCATATTTCAGTACAATCTTCCCAAAGAGAATTGATTATGTACTAGTGACAGCAGCTTGATTATGTTGTTTCTCAAGTCGAGATTGACATAATAAACATTCAGCAGAACTAGATCTGAAAATTTTCTCACAAAGTACTTCCAACATCAAATGCTATATATGTCCAACAGCTGTAGCTGTCCTGGTGAGCCTTTTGGGATCACCAGAGGAACAAACTCCTTGTTGTCAGCTACGAGACTCGAAATGATTATTTCACATGGACCACCCGAAGGATCTAATAATAATACAGATATTTCTCATTTACTTAGAAAGAAAAAAAATATATTCTCGAGTTCTCAGTCCAAACTCTCCAAAATTTTGTTTTAAAACTATGAAAAGGCAGTGGTCAGTGTGAAAAAAACGCTTTATGCTACAGACCTGACCACAAGGAATTGTTCATTTAGTGATCCCACCGCTCCCCAAGACAGATATAGCAATTGGAACAAATGTGGCTTACAGTGTTGGAAGAACTTTGTGACAAGCGCAAAACTATAGACCTATATCTCTTACGTCGATCTCTTGTAGAATTTTAGAACATGTTTTTTGCTCGCGTATCATGTCATTTCTGGAAACCCAGAATCTACTATGTAGGAATCAACATGGATTCCGGAAACAGCGATCGTGTGAGACCCAACTCGCCTTATTTGTTCATGAGACCCAGAAAATATTAGATACAGGCTCCCAGGTAGATGCTATTTTTCTTGACTTCCGGAAGGCGTTCGATACAGTTCCGCACTGTCGCCTGATAAACAAAGTAAGAGCTTACGGAATATCAGACCAGCTGTGTGGCTGGATTGAAGAGTTTTTAGCAAACAGAACACAGCATGTTGTTATCAATGGAGAGACGTCTACAGACGTTAAAGTAACCTCTGGCGTGCCACAGGGGAGTGTTATGGGACCATTGCTTTTCACAATATATGTAAATGACTTAGTAGATAGTGTCAGAAGTTCCATGCGGCTTTTCGCGGATGATGCTGTAGTATACAGAGAAGTTGCAGCATTAGAAAATTGTAGCGAAATGCAGGAAGATCTGCAGCGGATAGGCACTTGGTGCAGGGAGTGGCAACTGACCCTTAACATAGACAAATGTAATGTATTGCGAATACATAGAAAGAAGGATCCTTTATTGTATGATTATATGATAGCGGAACAAACACTGGTAGCAGTTACTTCTGTAAAATATCTGGGAGTATGCGTGCGGAACGATTTGAAGTGGAATGATCATATAAAATTAATTGTTGGTAAGGCGGGTACCAGGTTGAGATTCATTGGGAGAGTGCTTAGAAAATGTAGTCCATCAACAAAGGAGGTGGCTTACAAAACACTCGTTCGACCTATACTTGAGTATTGCTCATCAGTGTGGGATCCGTACCAGATCGGTCTGACGGAGGAGATAGAGAAGATCCAAAGAAGAGCGGCGCGTTTCGTCACAGGGTTATTTGGTAACCGTGATAGCGTTACGGAGATGTTTAATAAACTCAAGTGGCAGACTCTGCAAGAGAGGCGCTCTGCATCGCGGTGTAGCTTGCTCGCTAGGTTTCGAAAGGGTGCGTTTCTGGATGAGGTATCGAATATATTGCTTCCCCCTACTTATACCTCCCGAGGAGATCACGAATGTAAAATTAGAGAGATTAGAGCACGCACGGAGGCTTTCAGACAGTCGTTTTTCCCGCGAACCATACGCGACTGGAACAGGAAAGGGAGGTAATGACAGTGGCACGTAAAGTGCCCTCCGCCACACACCGTTGGGTGGCTTGCGGAGTATCAATGTAGATGTAGATGTAGATGTAGATTATGAAGTCAATCTCCACTTGAGATTCAATATTATCTGGCAGCAGTCACTAGTAAGTAATCAATTCTCTTCTCCTCGCCAAGCTTTTCCAACATACTGAAATATGCCTGGTACAGATCAGGATATTTAGAGCATCACCCGCCACAATTTGAAATTCTGCTGAATTTTGTTTATAAGCGTCTCTTTAAAGATTAACACTATTGTAATGATTCTGTATTATAATTATGATTTACTAATTATTTTCAATTAACAATTATAAATGTGAAACTGTAACCTGACAACACAAAAAACTTTAATATAAATCTTAAAATGATAGTTTAAACCATAAAACAACAATAAGTAAAAGAAATAATTAGAATAATAATGACTTTACATATTTTAGTTAGGTATGTTGAAAATACCCTGACAGCACATTGTGAACTGCTTATTTTCCAAAAACACATGGATGGATGTGGGGTGAAAGTTTCTTTAATTTATCTTGTAACATATTTCAAAATTAATTATAATCGTTGATTATATAGTTTTCATGAACATTAATTACATATCAACTTCTTTATGAAACACATTTTTATATATTATAGTTTCCACGATATTTACTACACATTTAATATGGCAAATTACCTTCTGGGGTGTGTTTTACCCCTTAAAAAGGAAATTGGCGAAAAAATAAAAAATACGTATTGTATTACTTGGACCTCTCTATACACCCGCAAAATTTCATCAAGATCGTTTACTTACAGCTGAGAACGTTCCCTTGTGAGTGACATTCAAGCTCGGGTTCATCATTCAGTATAAGATTATCAAGATATCAGCGCAACTGTCTCCTCGAGTGACTTGGAAGTCTCAACTCTGTATAAATTATATTGCTTTTGGAGTGACTAAGGCAAAGCGTGTATGGGTGGGGCGGCAACATTAGGCATCGCTGCGAGAGATGCATTCTATTTTGAGTTATATGTGCAGGGCAGATCCTACAGTGCAGATCCTATACAAACATACCTTCGCACTAACAACTGAGCCATTCCCTATTTTGCAGTCCACATTATATGTAACGGAGCTAAAACTAGGCAAAGTTTTGATATGCAGTATAAATGCTCTTTTTACCCTTGAACCAGTAGCTTACAAAACAGTGTGAGCTGTCTAGCGCAAGATATCCAATGACATCCAAGGAGATCGAAAGATCTACGTAAATCGCTTTGTTTCCAGTGAATACCACGTCACCTCGGCATAAGGGGCAATGAACGAGCTGACAATCTTAACAAAAACATGCAACAACTCGCATCCACTACAATATCCATTCCCCACTGTGATTACTATCCACAGTTTTCAGTTAGAGCAAAAGAAGAGTCCCCATAATTATGTAATGAGGACATTAATTTCAAAGGGGCTTGATAGTGGGCAATTCAGCATCTCATGCTTCTTACGCTTCGGGTTTTTAATTGAAGGCATTGGTTAGTAACCAGATTTGTCCAGTTTTGGTCAAACTTGAGATTTTACTACATAATTGTTTCAAAACAGATCGATCGCATGTTACAAGAATGAAAATTGTCCGTGGAACAATTTCAGAATAACGAGTGGGATGGGCTTATTGACGATTGCTGTTTGGAGTAAGAACCAGACATATCCGTGACTTTCCTTGCCATTACACCAAACAGCTGTCAGCGTCTGCCATATGAAAGGAGTAGAACATATCACATGTATTTCTGCAGTGTCGTCCTTGTTGCACATAGATACAGACTTCTGGCCCCACTCGAAAAAGCTGTTTCGGTGCAACATTAAGAATGTCGATAATGAGAAGTTTACTGTTTCAAAATACAGGTTCTTTGAATGCAGCACTGAACACAAGCATGTACTTCGCTGTAATACATCATTATCACAACTATTTATCATGAGTTCGTCATTCAGAAAGCCTCAACTACATTGACTTTTCCTGTGGAAATCTTTGTAAAGTGGTTCTGCTATGTCATCTGAAAAATACTAGTATAAAGATGGCACAAGGCTTGCCAAGAAGTATGTGCCCGCTTCAGACAAGGAGGTTTATAATAAGTTGATATGTGAGTGAACTGTTCTGAATGCTACATCCAGTACATCAGAGGGAGAAGCTCAATGAATTGTTATTAACTTTCCACAGCTATAACGTTTAATGCGCTATCCATTTTTTTTTTTTTTTTGTAATTCTCAGACTCCTCATAACTTTCAGCAATCTGTAAAGTGCTTATAGTTGTTTCTTTCGTTACTTGTTTATTCATTTGACGTCATATTGATAAAAAAGTTGTTTGGTGGAAGAGAGAGACAAGCCCATTTTTTTTTAAAGTTCAACAGATGCCATAATAAATCTTTGTACGCATCTGTAATAAGCTACTACAATCTACTGGTGGCCAATACAAAGGTTGGGGAAAGACAAGACCGATGAAAAATTTTTTACAACATTGCACAGCTTTCATGTTTTACTCGAAAGTATGTAAACGTGACTTACCTGGTTACTGCACCACTGTCTTCAATTCTGGTCTTAGGTGAAAGAAAATTGTCACCATTAATAGGTTAAGAACAGACCATACGACCACCAAAAAAACGTATGTTAAAGTTAATACCCTTTCCAACGTGCTATTACTCTACAGTCGATGAATATGAAGAGCTCAGAAAGCAATTTTTGGACTATTAAACCTGTGAATCTATCTCTAAATTCTGTAGACTTTGTAACAGGGAGTTTTAAGGAAACTTTGTACTGGTCACCTGATTACTTTCTTTTGGTGGTTGTTTTAACGATAAGGTTCAGTATGAACAACACAATGTTCTTCGCTCTTGTGTTCATGAAAACGATGTGAGCAAATTTTAAATTTAAACGTTTCACCGTGTTCGTGTCTTATATGGAAGATACTCACAATTTAATAAATCTTGTGATCTTGCATTTCGCTGTTAGTGTTTTATTTTACTATTGCAATTTCAATTTTGGTGCCATTTTCAAGCATAAGATTTATGACATATAAGTTGACGTCACGGAGTGATAACAGCGTAAATTCTGCCTAACGTCAGCCTATATGTCGAAATGTTACGCTTTAAAATGGCACAAACGTCGTAATCGAAATATTAAATAAAACTCAAACAGCTAAAAGCAAGACGGAATCATATTAAAAATTATAGAAGTTGTGTCCCCATATTACAGGAAATAATCACAGTTTAATCTCACGTTTCTGAAAATTTCACACACTACCCGAAACCATTTGAAATAAAAAGTTTTAAAATTGAAACTGAGAGGCCCTTATCGCGAGGTGTTTTCCGGCGAGCTGAGAAGACCAAAAAGTAATCGAGCCCGCAACTCGACCGTAACCAAATCCAAGACCTAACTGACCACCAAAGATTATAAGAGTTACCACGCTTCCATAAACATATTTTCTTTACTGACACAACATGTGTCCCAAGTAAGCAAATACGAAGCTAGATGGGTAATAAATCAAGCAAAATGCAATCGTCATTACATGGTTCTTCTGAGAAGTTACAATAATCATCTTGTAACGATCTAAGAGACTAAAAAATCACACTATAACATCATAAATTAGCAATGATTGTTACTTTAAATTTAAAAATTAAAATTTTGTCAATATTTTTTCATTTCAGTAAAATATTTGGTTGAAGACAAATTGAAATAAAAATCAGGAAAAATGGTATCATAGGGAACCATTACTAAGGAAGACACACAAGAAGTCTTGCAAAACTTACCACAATTCCTTTCCCGGACCGTTGAACATCCACGGCACTGCCAATCCAAGCGTCGTCTTTCAGAATGTCCCGTTCCTGCTCAACTGGCAAAACCAAAAACTGATTATAAGCGAGAAATCTATTTTAGCAGTGTATTTGGCCGCAAAGACAGTATCACAGAAAGAAAACAAAAATTGTGTTTCTCGAAGCATTCTGACGCAACTTGGGAGTGTGGTGTTGCTAAATACGCTGACAGCCTGTGCTGGTAGCCTGACATATGTTGTAGCCAATAACGTGATGCACACGATTTGACAGTAAGTTCATATATCATACGTCAGTGAAAGATGATGTCAGATTACCAGGAGCATCATTTTTTTTTTTTTTTTCACGGATGCGGCTCACACACGAAACTGCCTTCGTAATCTCATAATCCGCTTCTCGAATAGTGCCAATGGGGTAGTAAGTTTAACGTCCTAATGTTACAAGCCGAACACTATCGATATTGTAACATCCCTTCTGACTGCAGAGAGCTATGAAACTTAAGACATTGTCACAACGACCGGCTTTCAGAAATAAAACGTAACTGATAAAACTCTAGCGACGAAAATGTCTTTCATCATTAGGATTCGAGTTTCATGTCTAGAACCTTCGCACTAGATTGCGTTAGTGAGCTTGTTGCTGTAACCGGTACTCATTGCTACCGTGTTCATTTCATCGATGCAGACACGGGGGCGCAGCCCAATAAATGGATGGAATACTTTTAAATGTCAGCCTTCCGAAAAGCGACGGTGCAACTTAGCAAAGTGTGCGATCCACATTCATGGTTCCACACCGACAGTTCTTTAAATTTCTTAAACTCCTCAATGCGAGAGGGGAAACGTTTGATCACAGATATGGCGTGTTTGAAAGGGTACTCATTGTGGGTCTTCATTTGGCCGGCTGGTTGAATCGTGCAATACCTACACTCATGCTCATAAATTAAGGATAATGCTGATACACCTCGGGGTATGACCACACAGTGCATTTGACCTGCAGTCGTCGCACAGTGGCGCTGGCAGCAATCCACATATGCAGAGGTGTGTAGGTGCTAGTCAGAGTAGCAGCAAGTAAGTGTGCAGACGATTTCAGACGTTCTAATGGTGACTGTGTGGTGAAAATGGCTCAAAGAACACATATTGATGACGTTATGAGGGGTAGGTTACTAGGGCGACTGGAGGCGGTCAGACACAGCACGTGATAGCACGGGCCCTCCGTGTGCCACGAAGTGCGATCTCAAGATTACGGCAACGATTCCAGCAGACAGGAAACGTGTCCTGGCGCTACCGTACGGGACGTCCACAGTGTACAACACTATCACTGCCCACAGACGGCCACGAAGAACTGCAGGTAGCCTTGCTCAGGACCTTACCACGGCCACACAGTCTACAGACGACTGAACAGACATGGTTTATTCGCCCAGAGACCTGCAAGGTGCATTCCACTGGCCCCTGGTCACAGGAGAACCCGTAAAGCCTGGTGTCAAGAACACAGTACACGGTCATTGGAATAGTGGTCCCATGTTATGTTCGCGGACGAGTCCAGGTATAGTCTGAACAGTGATTCTCGCCGGGTTTTCATCTGGCGTGAACCAGGAACCAGCTACAACCCCTTAATGTCCTTGAAACGGGTCTGTATAGAGGTCATGGTTTGATGGTGTGGGGTGGAATTATGGTTGGTGCACATACACCCTTGCATGTCTTTGACAGAGGAACCGTAACAGGTCAGGTGTATCGGGACGTCATTTTGCGGCCAGTATGTCCGCCTTTTCAGGGGTGCAGTGGATCCCACTTTCCTCCTGATGGATGATAACGCACGGCCCCACCAAGCTGGCATCGCAGAGGAGTACCTTGAAACAGAAGATATGAGGCGAATGGAGTTGCCTGTCTGTTCTCCAGACCTTAACCCCATAGAGCATGTCTGGGATGCTCTCAGTCGACGTATCGCTGCACGTCTTCAAACCCCTAGGACACTTCAGGAACTCCGACAGGCACTGGTGTAAGAATGGGAGGCTATACCCCAGCAGCTGCTCGACTACCTGATCCAGAGTATGCCAACCCGTTGTGCGGCCTGTGTACGTGTGCCTGGTGATCATATCCCATATTGATGTCGAGGTACATGTGTAGGAAACAGTGGCGTTTTGTAGCACATGTGTTTCGGGACGGTTTTCTCAACTTATCACCAATAACGTGGACTTACAGATCTGTGTCGTGTGTGTTCTCTACGTGCCTATGCTATTACCGCCAGTTTTGTGTAGTGCCACGTTGTGTGGCACCACATTCTGCAATTATCCTTAATTTATGAGCATGAGTGTAGTTTCGTGGGACATTCGGAAGTGACAGTGGCCCGATGTTGGACGGCATGGGCGCGCAGGCATACTCCTCGCCGAGGATCCCGTCGACCACGTCTGGCCACCACAAGAGAGGATCGCCGTACTGTGCACCAAGCACATCATAACCCCATCACATCTGCGTCTGCCATACAGGAACAAGAAATGGACTCCCTGCAACTTCCGTGTCCTTCTGCACCATTCATTAGACACTATCAGCAGCCGGACTAGGCAATTACCGTATCAAGCGTAAGCCACTGTTAACACCACAATACAAATGGCTGTGTCTGGAGTGGTGTCGTGACTGGGAAGCATGGATTGCTGACGAACGGCAGAGCACTGTCCAGGGATGAATCACGGTTTTGCACCAACCTGGATTAGGCCTGTCATCGTCGGAGAGTATGGTGGCGGTTGGCGACATGGGGAAAGATCCAACGTTTCGGAGAGAAACAGCAGTATTACTCTTGGCGTCGTGATGTGGGGAGCCCATTGGGTACTACACTGCGAAGCCAAAGAAACTGGTACAGCTGCCTAATATCGAGTAGGGCCCTTCCGAGCACGCAGAAGTGCCGCAATACGACTTGGCATGGATTCAATTGATGTCTGAAGTAGTGCTGGAGGGAACTGACTCCACGAAACCTTGCAGGGCTCTCCATAAATCCGTAAGAGTACGAGGGGGTGGAGATCTCTTCTGAACAGCACGTTGCAAGGCATCCCAGATATGCTCAATAACATTCATGTCTGGGGAGTTTGGTGGCCAGCGGAAGTGTTTAAACTCAGAAGAGTGTTCTTGCAGCCACGCTGTAGCAATTCTGGACGTATGGGGTGTCGCATTGTCCTGCTGGAATTTCCCAAGTCCGTCGGAATGCACAGTGTACATGAATGGGTGCAGGTGATCAGACAGGATGATTACGTACATGTCACCTGTCAGACTCGTATCTAGACATATCAGGGATCCCATATCACTCCTACTGCACACGCCCCGCACCATTACAGAGCTTCCACCAATTTGAGCGGTCACCTCCTGATATGTACGGTCTATGGATTCATGATGTCTCCATACCCGTACACGTCCATCCGCTAGATGCAATCTGAAACGAGACTCGTCCGACCAGGCAACAAGTTTCCAGTCATCAACAGCCCAATGTCGGTGTTTCCGGGCACTAAACTCAGAAGAGTGTTCTTGCAGCCACACTGTAGCAATTCTGGACGTATGGGGTGTCGCACTGTCCTGCTGGAATTTCCCAAGTCCGTCGGAATGCACGACGCACCGTCATCAAGGGTACACGAGTGAGCCTCCGGCTCCGAAAGCCCATATCGATGATGTTTCGTTGAATGGTTCGCACGCTGACACTTGTTAATGGCCCAGCAATGCAGCAACTTGCGGAAGGGTTGCACTTCGGTCACGCTGAACGATTCTATTCAGTCGTCGTGACAGCTCGTAGTGACTGAGGAAACTCTAACGGCGCTACGGTATGTTACGGACATCCTGCGTCTTCACGTTGTCCCTCGCTAGCACAATATTTAAGCACCAGGACAATGCTCTTCCATTCATGACACGTGTTTTTATGAGGTGTCTGCGGTTTCTTAAGGTACTCAAGCGGCCAGAAAGATCCCCAGATCCGACAGAACATGTGTGGCTCCAGCTCGGACGTCAATTAAGTCCCAGTGCCAGTATCCTGGATATCAAGGATCAGTTGCAATATTTGTAAACCGGTTTGCGTCAGAATAGGACCCAACTGCTTTGTGGTACCCTTTCCAACCGAACCTGTGCGTGCATCTAGGCCAGAAAGCGTACAACGTCATACTGACGCGTTGTATCACACTGCCAAGTTCTTTTGCAGATTTGATTCGATTCTGTAATCAACGAAATAATATCACATACCATCTCAGTTCACGAAGTTTCCTCCTCAGCTTGTGGGTGCTTCACGTTTTTGGTTATGCAGTGTATTTCTTCAGTCCCACAAGACTTAATACATTACCTCAAAAGCAATATCTTGGACTAGACCCCCGATTGTTAAAATTATTTCAGTGTTTGATTCATCTTATGCACGTACAAATCCTGCAGTTGAGGGGGATGCCAGAGTTGTGGCCAGAAACGGCTGCTCTCCCAGGGCCCAAGTGCACAACAGAAAAGAAATCACGGCCAGGACAGGTGTTTATGACGTGTGCAGAATACTGTAACGAGGAGCTACTGATACCTAAAGAAAGTGTACTCTCACCGTAAATCAAACATTTATATGTGCTAGGAAAATGGAGGGTGGCTAAAAAAAGTGCTATTTTCCACAGCACCGCTGCGACATTGAAATACAGTCTACATACTCAGATTGATAATAAGTACATAACCGTATGTAACCTAGATGAACGAAAGCCCGAAACAAATGAAAGAATAAACAAAGTACAAAAAAGTGACTTGTTCAAGCCATTTAACACATAGCCACACTCTTCAACCACCAGTGTCATGGATGAAATAATGATTGGACAGTTTCACAGACAAAACAAGTAATATGCCGTCCAAGCTGCTGAATACTCCAGTGACAATCGACGATGCTGCAAATTGAATTCTCTATAACATTTTACGATTATTTTTGTATTCACCCTGTTTCTATTTTCCCAGACGTACGTAACATTGCTGTAGTTACAAGACTCTCTCTCTCTCTCTCTCTCTCTCTCTCTCTCTCTCTCTCTCGCTCCCCCTTCTCTTCAACACTTGTATTAATTGAATTGAAAAATCGTGAAACAAATGCAATTACAGGGGAATTACCGGACTAGAAAAGGATTAGGTAAAAGGTAAGAGTGAGCTGCGAAGTAGCGCTTCTAACACCCTTTGCGGGTGGGCGTTTTGCTCAGTCTATTTCAATTCTGCAGTATTCGGTGGTGTTTATTTGATATTTAAAAATTCCTGCTATCTTCAAGGACATAGAGCAAGCCGTGTAGAAGGTCTGCAACATTCCCTCAGATTGAAATACTGCTCAGTGACAATATCAGATGCTTTTTTGGATTTCCAGCATGCTGGGTTCATGACATGTCGGGATAGCACCTTGTGTTAACTAGTTTGGTGTAGAAAACAACCAAAGTTGCGAAATTAAGTTCTTTTTATTTAAGCGATGACCGGTTTCGGGTATCAGAAACCATTCTAAAATCTTCCGAGCAGAAAAAATGGTGTATTCCGCGATAGCATGCAAACCATGTTGATATTGTACATACTTGCGTTTCAGTCAAGTTTTTCAGTGATCATTGTCAAGATAAACATACGAGTGTTTTATGTTTCCCCTACCAATGGTCACCGAAAAACCTGATTTGTTGCACACCAGTCTTCGGACTGAATCCCACGACAGCAACAACAACAAAACAACATGTATTCCATAATAAATTATCGCATTTGAAGGTAGCACCTTCTTCAACTAAATCGTCGTATGTGCCAAGCAAGATCGTAAGAGATGGAAGAGAGCCACCGTGGTACAACAACCGAGTTAGAAATCTGCTGTGGAAGCAAAGGGAACTTCACAGCAAACATAAACATAGCCAACGCCTTGCAGACAAACAAAAATCACGCGAAGCGAAATGTAATGTGAGGAGGACCATGCGAGAGGCGTTCAGTGAATTCGAAAGTAAAGTTCTATGTACTGACTTGGCAGAAAATCCTAAGAAATTTTGGTCTTATGTCAAAACGGTAGGTGGATCAAAACAAAATGTCCAGACACACTGTGACCAAAATGGTACTGGAACAGAGGATTACAGATTAAAGGCCGAAGTACTAAATGTCTTTTTCCAAAGCTGTTTCACAGAGGAAGACTGCACTGTAGTTCCTTCTCTAGATTGTCGCACAGAGGACAAAATGGTAGATATCGAAATAGACGACAGAGGGATAGAGAAACAATAAAAATTGCTCAAAAGAGTAAAGGCCGCTGGACAAGATGGGGTACTAGTTCGATTTTGCACAGAGTACGCGAAGGAACTTGCCCCCCTTCTTGCAGCGGTGTACCGTAGGTCTCTAGAATAGCGTAGCGTTCCAAAGGATTGGAAAAGGGCACAGGTCATCCCCGTTTTCAGGAAGGGACGTCGAACAGTTCTGCAGGACTATAGACCTATATCTCTAACGTCGATCAGTTGTGGAATTTTGGAACACGTATTATGTTCGAGTATAATGACTTTTCTGGAAACTAGAAATCTACTCTGTAGGAATCAGCATGGGTTTCGAAAAAGACGATCGTTTGAAACCCAGCTCGCGCTATTCGTCCACGAGACTCAGAGGGCCATAGACACGGGTTCCCAGGTAGATGCCGTGTTTCTTGACTTCCGCAAAGCGTTCGATACAGTTCCCCACAGTCGTTTAATGAACAAAGTAAGAGCATATGGACCATCAGACCAATTGTGTGATTGGATTGAACAATTCCTAGATAACAGAACGCAGCATGTCATTCTCAATGGAGAGAAGTCTTCCGAAGTAATAGTGATTTCAGGTGTGCCGCAGGGGAGTGTCGTAGGACCGTTGCTATTCACAATATACATAAATGACCTTGTGGATGACATCGGAAGTTCACTGAGGCTTTTTGCGGATGATGCTGTAGTATATCGAGAGGTTGTAACAATGGAAAATTGTACTGAAATGCAGGAGGATCTGCAACGAATCGACGCATGGTGCAGGGAATGGCAATTGAATCTCAATGTAGACAAGTGTAATGTGCTGCGAATACATATAAAGAAAGATCCCATATCATCTAGCTACAATATAGCAGGTCAGCAACTGGAAGCAGTTAATTCCATAAATTATCTGGGAGTACGCATTAGGAGTGATTTAAAATGGAATGATCATATAAAGTTGATCGTTGGTAAAGCAGATGCCAAACTGAGATTCATTGGAAGAATCCTAAGGAAATGCAATTCGAAAACAAAGGAAGTAGGTTACAGTACACTTGTTCGCCCACTGCTTGAATACTGCTCAGCAGTGTGGGATCCGTACCAGGTAGGGTTGATAGAAGAGATAGTGAAGATCCAACGGAGAGCAGCGCGCTTCGTTACAGGATCATTTAGTAATCGCGAAAGCGTTACAGAGATGATAGATAAACTCCACTGGAAGACTCTGCAGGAGAGACGCTGAGTAGCTCGGTACGGGCTTTTGTTGAAGTTTCGAGAACATACCTTCACCGAGGAGTCAAGCAGTATATTGCTCCCTCCTACGTATATCTCGCGAAGAGACCATGAGGATAAAATCAGAGAGATTAGAGCTCACACAGAGGCATACCGACAATCCTTCTTTCCACGAACAATACGAGACTGGAATAGAAGGGAGAACCGATAGAGGTACTCAAGGTACCCTCCGCCACACACCGTCAGGTGGCTTGCGGAGTATGGATGTAGATGTAGGTTTGTATCAGATTTTTGCACCTAGAAATCCTAGATGTAGTAGTGACCTGACTGTGTGAAGAAGCAATATTCTGACTTTTCCCCTTTTCTTTACCTTCATTCTACTGACATTTTATTAGCTATCTTTCTGCTGGTCCTCGTTTTTATAATTAACAGCTGCAGATGATATTAAAGAAAATTCTGATATGTTATACAATAGTTCTATTGTCCAGTTATACATTTAATGTTGCGTTGGCCGGCCTTAGTGGCCGTGCGGTTCTAGGCGCTGCAGTCTGGAACCACGGGACCGCTACGGTCGCAGGTTCGAATCCTGCCTCGGGCATGGATGTGTGTGATGTCCTTAGGTTAGTTAGGTTTAACTAGTTCTAAGTTCTAGGGGACTAATGACCTCAGAAGTTAAGTCCCATAGTGCTCAGAGCCATTTGCCATTTGAACCAATATTGCGTTGTAGAACAGGTTTTCGGATTGAGAGGTTTAGACACATTGGCATGTAGAATTAGGGGGCATCGACAACGGATGACAAATACATTACATCTACTTGCACATGGATATCTGTATCTACACATCGCAAGATACCTCATGGAGCGTGCCGCAGGATACTGAAGGGTATCACTACGGTTCCCCTTTTCTTGTTCCAGTTGCAAATGCTGCGCGGGAAGAATGGTTGTTAGAACGCCTGCGTGTGAGCGCCATTTTCTCTAATTTCCCCTTCATGGTCTTTCCGCGAAATACGCATAGCAGAAACCACTACATTGATTGACTCTTCAAGGAACGTACGCCCTCGAAATTTTGATAGTAAACCAAACCGTAATGCACAACGCCTAAGTCGCACCGTCTGCCATTAGATCTTGGCTGGCATCTCCGTGACTTTGCGAACCAGTGACGAAATGCGCGACTCTTACTCGAAGAGGATGACAGTGCATACAGCCGCCGCTCCTGTTTAACTACGTAGATTTGGACAAACATCCCGTATAAGTCAAAGAAAAACCTGCGTCGCTTGAGATGAGTAAACACGTTTCCCACCTTTATCCCTTTTCATCTGCCCGCTACCAAGAACTGCCCCGCTTTCGACCATGTTACTCTAAATTGCAATAGGTTACAAATAAAAGGACATTATCTTCACAACGAATTGTACAAGAGCAAAAGGCACATTACCATGAGAGCTGTCTCTGCTTTGAATAGGAACTCCTCACCTGTGAGATTAGAAATGACGATGGGGTTGCACTGAAGGTCTTCCAATGAGCACGCGAAGACAGCGCCCGTGCCACCATACCGTGGCGCCGACACCACCAACCTGTCAGACAGATCAACACACACAGTTCATATGTCTGCGCCCCAAAACTGTACGTCTCACCACACTCTAAGCAGCTTCGACGCCGATGGACACATACGAGCAGTACACAAAGCCGCAAGTCCCCAGCCTTAATTTCACCAGAGTAGCTTGCGTCTCCCCAAAACCAAAACTATTACTTTCCTATGTCTTTGAACACCATGCACTTCAGTTCGCCTTCCATATCCGTCTTCCCTCTGCCACAGGCAGTCTGCGCATCCTGATAAATTCCCCCAGCTTCTCAATTTCTCAGACATCTTCATAAATCCCAGACGGTTTGAGGATTATACCTTGCAGGGTAGAATTCCAGTGGTATTTTGTGGCATTACTCACAAAGTACACACTGCTCTCAGCAAACAGCATTCACGATCGAGATATTATGGACCCTGTTCTTCGTTAATTTTGTATACATCCCTGATCTTTCCTACACAAAGAGCTCAAAATTGAAATGCCAGGAAACAGTGAACCCCATTTACAGTGACTGCTACCTTTCACACAACTGACCATTAAAATTGCTACACCACGAAGATGACGTGCTACAGACGCGAAATTTAACCGACAGGAAGAAGATGCTGTGATATGCAAATGATTAGCTTTTCAGAGCATTCACACAAGGTTGGCGCCAGTGGCGACACCTACAACGTGCTGACTTGAGGAAAGTTTCCAACCGATTTCTCATACACAAACAGCAGTTGACCGGAGTTGCCTGGTGAAACGTTGTTGTGATGCCTCGTGTAAGGAGGAGAAATGCGTACCATCACGTTTCCGACTTTGATAAAGGTCGGATTGTAACCTATCGCGATTGCGGTTTATCGTATCGCGACATTGCTGCTCGCGTTGGTCGAGATCCAATGACTGTTAGCAGAATATGGAATCGGTGGGTTCAGGAGGGTAATACGGAACGTCGTGCTGGATCCCAACGGCCTCGTATCACTAGCAGTCGAGATGACAGGCATCTTATCCGCATTGCTGTAACGGATTGTGATCCCTGAGTCAACAGATGGGGACGTTTGCAAGACAACAACCATCTGCTCGAACAGTTCGAGGACGTTTGTAGCAGCACGGACTAACAGCTCGGAGACCATGGCTGCGGTTACCCTTGACGCTGCATCACAGACAGGAGCGCCTGCGATGGTGTACTGAACAACGTACCTGGGTGCACGAATGGCAAAACATCATTTTTTCGGATGAATCCAGGTTCTGTTTACAGCATCATGACGGTCGGATCCGTGTTTGGCGACATCGTGGTGAACGCACATTGGAAGCGTGTATTCGTCATCACCATACTGGCGTATCACCTGGCGTGATGGTATGGGATGCCATTGGTTACACGTCTCAGTCACCTCTTGTTCGCATTGACAGCACTTTGAACAGTGGACGTTACATTTCAGATGTGTTACGACCCGTGGCTCTACCCTTCATTCGATCCCTGTTAAACCCTACATTTCAGCAGGATAATGGACAACCGCATGTTGCAGGTCCTGTACGGGCCTTTCTGGATACAGAAAATGTTCGACTGCTGCCTTGGTCAGCACATTCTCCAGATCTCTCACCAATTGAAAACGTCTGGTCAATGGTGGCTGAGCAACTGGCTCGTCACAATACGCCAGTCACTACTCTTGATTAACTGTGGTATCGTGCTGAAGCTGCATGGGCGGCTGTACCTGTACACACCATCCAAGCTCTGTTTGACTCAATGCCCAGGCGTATCAAGGCCGTTATTACGGCCAGAGGTGGTTGTTCTGGGTACTGATTTCTCAGGATCTATTCACCCAAACTGTGTGAAAATGTAATCACATGTCAGTTCTAGTATAATATATTTGTCCAATGAATACCCGTTTATCATCTGCATTTCCTCTTGGTGTAGCAATTTTAATGCCCAATGTGTACTATTTCTATTTTCCCAGGCGTAGGTAAATTTTGGATGCTAAACTGTATTCTAAGTTGCAGTCAAATACGTCGTCGCCGTCTGGGGCAGTAGGAGAGCCCCTCCAACTCAACTGTCATCGTACAAGTGATGCTTACATTTCCATTAGTGTTTACCAAGGTGCTCCCTCCCCATCCCACTCTGCTGGGGTATGTCTTTGGTCCCTTTGGGGGAGAAATAGACGTTTCATTACGCATCTAATTCCCTTTTGATGTTTTCGCGTTTTCGAGAAGTTTGATTTCGTCGTCCTCTTCCCTCTCCTCCTACACTGCGTTAACAGTTCCATCCCTGCATAATTTTTGTACTCAATATAGTCTATGTCATGTTTAAGACATTAAAAGTCAAAGTAGTCCCATAGTCAAGGAAAGAGCAATGACTGCCGTTATAACCAAGGTCCTAGTGGAGATGATTTATCGTTACCGTCCTTCGGCCTGGCATAAGGTGTCGAGTGCGTTGCTGTGTCGTCTACATGAATGTGATGATTTGCGTGTACACTGTAGTGTCGAGTCTTTGTTGTTACCGATAAAGGGAAGCGAGAGGCTGAAACCCGGTGTTAGCACCTGGCCTACTACTCTCGAATAGCACGGAGACCGCACAGCTTAACGCCCCAGGCGACGAACAGATCAATATCACCAGTGTACGGAGGTGTTTAGAATTTAATCAAGGACGAAGACGTGATCAGGAGCTTTACGCCAATACCTGTCCTCCCGTTGCTGGCCAAGTACTGGAAGTGAAAATGTTCCACCAGCAGGAATCGAACTGGCCTACCTCCGAGTCGAGCGCCGCCGCGTTAAGGGAGAATGCGCTGGTGCTTACTTCACTACTGACCATTAAAACTCCAACACAATGAAGGCTGTATGCAACAAATATCAAACTGGCACGAAGAGTACTACATTCTTGTATATACAAACGATTAGCATTTCAACGCATCTGCACAAAGTGCCTAGGAGACCGTCTTCTACATTTTCTATACAAGGAAAGATTGCACGGTTGGTTTGACAGAAAGAGACACATATAAGAAGATCGTGTTATTCGTAGTGCAAGAAGGAGAAAAGTCTTCTGACGTGTGTCGGAGTACAACAGCGTCAGGGTCGTTGGTCTTTTGGGGCAGCTGTTTGTTTTTCTACGATATTGTCTCTCGCATTAGCCGGGATCCCACAACTGTCATTCGAATGCTGAATCGATAGGCTGAGGGTAGCCGTACTCGACACCACACAGGTTCTCAACAACCCCACAACACCGACGGACAGACGTGTGTCTTCAGTGAAACTGGGCTTATTTGCTGTTCACAATATATACAGGGTGTTACAAAAAGGTACGGCCGAACTTTCAGGAAACATTTCTCACACTCAAATAAAGAAAAGATGTTATGTGGACATGTGTCCGGAAACGCTTAATTTCCATGTTAGAGCTCATTTTAGTTTCGTCAGTATGTACTGTACTTCCTCGATTCACCGCCAGTTGGCCCAATTGAAGGAAGGTAATGTTGACTTCGGTGCTTGTGTTGACATGCGGCTCATTGCTCTACAGTACTAGCATCAAGCACATCAGTACGTAGCATCAACAGGTTAGTGTTCATCACGAACGTGGTTTTGCAGTCAGTGCAATGTTTACAAATGTAGAGTTGGCAGATGCCCTTTTGATGTATGGATTAGCACGGGGCAATAGCCGTGGCGCGGTACGTTTGTATCGAGACAGATTTCCAGAACGAAGGTGTCCCAACAGGAAGACGTTCGAAGCAATTGATCGGGGTCTTAGGGAGCACGGAACATTCCAGCCTATGACTCGCGACTGGGGAAGACCTAGAACGACGAGAACACCTGCAATGGACGAGGCAATTCTTCGTGCAGTTGACGATAACCCTAATGTCAGCGTCAGAGAAGTTGCTGCTGTACAAGGTAAGGTTGACCACGTCACTGTATGAACAGTGCTACGGGAGAACCATTTGTTTCCGTAACATGTACAGCGTGTGCAGGCACTATCAGCAGCTGATTGGCCGCCACAGGTACACTTCTGCGAATGGTTCATCCAACAATGTGTCAATCCTCATTTCAGTGCAAATGTTCTCTTTACGGATGAGGCTTCATTCCAACGCGATCAAATTGTAAATTTTCACAATCAACATGTGTGGGCTGGAGAGAATCCGCACGCAGTTGTGCAATCACGTCATCAACACAGATTTTCTGTGAACGTTTGGGCAGGCATTGTTGGTGATGTCTTGATTGGGCCCCATGTTCTACCACCTACACTCAATGGAGCACGTTATGATGATTTCATACGGGATACTCTACCTGTGCTGCTAGAACATGTGCCTTTACAAGTACGACACAACATGTGGTCCATGCACGATGGAACTCCTGCACATTTCAGTCGAAGTGTTCGTACGCTTCTCAACAACTGAATTCGGTGACCGATGGATTGGTAGAGGTGGACCAATTCCGTGGCCTCCACGCTCTCCTGACCTCAACCCTCTTGAGTTTCATTTATGGGGGCATTTGTAAGCTCTTGTCTACGCAACCCCGTTACCAAATGTAGAGACTCTTCGTACTCATATTGTGGATGGCTGTGGTACAATACCCCATTCTCCAGGGCTGCATCAGCACATCAGGGATTCCACGCGACGGAGGGTGGATGCATGTATCCTCGCTAACGGAGGAACATTTCCTGTAACAAAGTGTTTGAAGTCACGCTGGTACGTTCTGTTGCTGTGTGTTTCCATTCCATGATTACTGTGATTTGAAGAGAAGTGATAAAATGAGCTCTAACATGGAAAGTAAGCGATTCCAGACACATGTCCACATAACATATTTTATTTCTTTGTGTGTGAGGAATGTTTCCTGAAAGTCTGGCCGTACCTTTTTGTAACACCCTGTATAAATGACCTTGTGGATAACATCGGAAGGTCACTGAGGCTTTTTGCGGATGATGCTGTAGTATATCGAGAGGTTGTAACAATGGAAAACTGTACTGAAATGCAGGAGGATCTGCAACGAATCGACGCATGGTGCAGGGAATGGCAATTGAATCTCAATGTAGATAAGTGTAATGTGCTGCGAATACATATAAAGAAAGATCCCACATCATTTAGCTACAATATAGCAGGTCAGCAACTGGAAGCAGTTAATTCCATAAATTATCTGGGAGTAGGCATTAGGAGTGATTTAAAATGGAATGGCCATACAAAATTAATCGTCGGTAAAGCAGATGCCAGACTGAGATTCATTGGAAGAATCTTAAGGAAATGCAGTCCGAAAACAAAGGAAGTAGGTTACAGTACACTTGTTCGCCCACTGCTTGAATACTGCTCAGCAGTGTGGGATCCGTACCAGATAGGGTTGATAGAAGAGATAGTGAAGATCCAACGGAGAGCAGCGCGCTTCGTTACAGGATCATTTAGTAATCGCGAAAGCGTTACGGAGATGATAGATAAACTCCAGTGGAGGACTCTGCAAGAGAGACGCTCAGTAGCTCGGTACGGGCTTTTGTTGAAGTTTCGGGAACATACCTTCACCGAGGAATCAAGCAGTATATTGCTCCCTCCTACGTATATCCCGCGGAAAGACCATGATGATAAAATCAGAGAGATTAGAGCCCACACAGAGGCATACCGACAATGTATCTTTCCACAAACAATATGAGTCTGGAATAGAAGGGAAACCGATAGAGGTACTGAAGGTACCCTCCGCCGCACACCGTCATTTGGCTTGCGGAATATGAATTTAGATGTAGATGTAGAAGACAAGCGTCCACATGGACACTGTGACTACGTTCACCAACCGATGACTGTCAACAATGTGATCATTGTTGTGGCTTCTCTTGACGCTGCAGCACAGAGAGAGACACCGAAAATGTGCGCCCAACGATACCAGTGGGCGCAGAAGCAGCACCATGTCGTCTTTTCAGACGAGTCCCGGCTCTGCATATAGTATCACGATGGATGTATCCATGTGGAGAGGCTTCGAGGAGAACGACTATTGCCACATTGATCCGTCATCGTCATATGAGACTGTAAGGGCCGATCAAACAATTTCTACCAGAGGCGCTGCTGCAGCCAATACGTTGCCGGTATATAAGCACCGACATGAAGACAAGGGATTAGTGTGGCATTCGTATCTTTCCGACATGCATGTGGTAAATGCAAAAACATGAACTATGGCTCTTGTTATTACCAAATGCGTTCAATTAGGCCCAACGTACTGTTATTCTTTTCTTGGTTGCCGAAGGACAAACATCGATATACGTCCATAGGAGAATGAAGAATGTGTATGGGGCAGCATGTCTGTCGAAAACCACCACTGTGGAATGGTGCTCCAAGTTCCACTCTGGTCGCGATTCGATACAAGACGCAACACTTTCCTTGAGCATGTTGTTGCAGGCAGTAACAGACTTTTCCACACAGCAGAACACGGAGTTTTATGAGGCGGGTATCTTCAACCACAAGGTTGAAGCTACCCGTCTGATAAAACGCTGTGTTCTGCTGTTCGACTTGTCAACAATGTGGGGAACGATAACATAACACGACCTAGGCTGCACATACGTAATTTGTGTATTCTGATATGGTTATGTCACATTTTATTGTATTTTAATTTATTTTATTATTCATTTATATTAGTTAATCATTAAAAAATTATTCCACTTGGCATATGATTGTATGCAGTACATTTGATTGTTGTGATGCATGGCCTATTACTACTGTGTGGTACGGGTTTATGAACAACAGCGTAAACATTTGTTCATCTATTATGCTACATTTGAGTAAAACAGTGGGAACTATTAACAATAGCATGACATAGGCAGAAGCATATTTGCCCTAATGTTACATATAGTTATAATGATATATATGTCCTTTTGAGCCACTTACATAGTTAACATAGATACCTGTCAATTGTTAACGTATGTTCTATATATAATTTATAATATTCATTTGTTCAACTCATTGTACAGGGGCCTGAAGATGACATCAATGTAATGCCGAAACAGGTAGCATATAAGAAGTTCATAAAATAAATTTTTACAATACATACGGCTGTTGGTAAATTATTATATCAAGAAATACATGCCAGCCGTTGTCCCACCGTCCATAATGGATCAACAAAGATGCTATATAAGGGCGATCAAAACGTTTCCGTTTGAGGGCGTTGCTGCAGCATATACGCAAAGTAGGGCTAGGTCGACTACAATGCGAGTATATCAGCACCAATTTGTAGGCAGGGTGGTAGTGTGGTATTCGTATCTTTCCGAGGTGCATGTGGTAAATGCAGATACGTGAAATGGCAACGTTATTACCAAACACGTCCAAATAGGACCAACATGCTGCTCTTCTTTTTCTGGCTACTCAAGAACAAACATTGACAGACATTCATTAGAGAATAAAGAATGTGTAGGGTCAGCATGCCTGTCTAAAACCACCGTTGTGGAATGGTGCGTCAAGTTCCATGCTGGTCACTGTTCGACACAAGATGGCGGTCGATCTGGGAGGCCAGCCTCAACTGTGGGGCTCTAGTGGACGACACTCGAGTACCTGCCCTATAGACCTGATCTCTTCCCACGCAAATATCATGCCTTAGGTTTATTCAAAAACCCATTGAAGAGTTGACAATTTCTGTTGGGCGACGTTATGAGGCAAGCTGTTACGGACTTCTTCATGCAGCAGGATATGGTGTTTCACCAAATGGCTATCTTCAGAGTGATGAGCTGTAGGATGATTGCCTCAATGTTAATGGCTACTTAGCCTGATTGGCATACCGCTTTGGGACTATTTGGCCTTCGAAAAGAAACTCTTTGACTGCCCCTTTTATTCTGATTACAAATAAATTTGTTAATATTTGCAGCTATTTTTCCTCGGTTGTTACTTGGTTGGGGTTGGGTTTTTTGGGGAAGGAGACCAGACAGCTAGGTCATCGGTCTCATTGGATTAGGCAAAGAAGGGGAAGGAAGTCGGCCGTGCACTTTCAAAGGAACCATCCCGGCATTTGCCTGGAGTAATTTAGGGAAATCACGGAAAACCTAAATCAGGATGGCCGGACGCGGGATTGAACCGTCGTCCACCCGAACGCGCGTCCAGTGTCTATCCACTGTGCCACCTCGCTCGGTCAGTTGTTACTTCAATTATGTTTTATCATACTGATAAGAAAAAAATTCCGCCTTTTGCAACTGAATTTTTAGTTTGTGTGCACCAAATATATTTCAGTTATTCATTCTAGGCATCTTCAGTGGTCTGTAGTATAAAGAAAAATATTCAATTCCCAAAATATTTGTAATTAAATAATTTTATTTATATTATAGACCACTGGCCATGCCTTAAATGAGCAGGTAAGACGTGTCTGGTATGCACAAATAAAACACTCAGTTGTAAAACAGGAAATTTTTTCTTGGTTTTATAATAATTGACGTCGGAATGATGCCCGTAGTGAACTAATTTCTTTTAAAAAACAAACGCCTTGTCTGCATCAAGATTTATTTCTTAGCGTTTTTCTACAAGAATTTGATAAGCGTTTTCCTCATATCCCAGTTGGAATGGTTTTTTGATTTTACCTCCTACAAGGATGGCCACTCTCTATACATACTGAAGAAACACGCCCAAAACTCTTTGTTTTCTTCAAATGACATTGTCGAAGCAGCAGTGTCGATATCAAGAACGACTGCTAAAGAATCAGTGAACAACGCAGAAACAGACACTGTAGCACTGCTACTCGACCAACTCTCACAAGCAACCCCTTGAGTTCAATCTTTAGTAAGGCTCATTTTAAAGTGTTGTGTTAACAACTATCACAGGAAAAATATTAAATGCTAATGACTCACCATGTGAATCAGAAAAGTGATAGAAAATGAGTCTCCGAGAGCTGCAAAGATCAACCCCTTATGGGATATACGTATTACACTTCACAAAATGGACATCGTCGGCATTCGAGTAATGTTCAAAACAAACCATTAACCTGCACCATGAAGAACGAATGAACAATGGCAAGCCACAGTGACCACAAAGGTTCGCATCATCAGGAATGAAAGTAAATCCTTGGTAGTTACAAATCGTCAGGACGTTTAGCTAGGTATCCACTCTTAAAGAATGCACATAGAATCATATTGCTGTAAGGGGGTGATGAGAACTGATGAAACGTGATGCCATGCAAACGAATGCGAATACAAACATCCAGGGGCTGATTTTATACAGCGGTTGCAGGTAGTATGAATTACAATATTACACTTTTTCAGGAGGGATAGTTTGCTATAAAGTAGTATGATTTTTATACGTAGACCTGAAATCAAGCAAAAGCAAGATATTTTGACCAGCTATTGACCAAAAACAATGTTCAAACCACAGTTGTAGTTCTCTTACGCCAGTTTCCCTTTCTTGCTTGTTGTATCGTAAATATTCCCTACCGCCCTTGCAATATCACACACACGAGACAGAATCGTAGGGTGCAGAGCACCTCCAACTTCTCGCATCTCAATAAATAACTCTCCAGGCAATTTACCATCCAGATTAACAGTCGGCGTAATTGTGTACGAATGCACTAAGGCACTGATATTAGTTGATCTTGATACAATTCTCTTGATACCCCTAATTTCAGGGTTCCTTTCACATGCATTTCTATTTCAAATCCTGACTGGTTGAGGTTGAAAACAAATTGTTTATTGAACGATCGGGTAAGTTTCTTTATCTCATCCATAAATTTTCGGGCCGACATCACCGTTTGCAGCGCATCGTGAAGTTGACGCTTTGTTTGAAATCTCTTTGTTTTATGTCTTCCTCTTTCCTTGACATCACTGTAATTTATGTCGCGCGCAATTTGATGTGTATAACGTAATTGGTCACTGTCATCCACATCCTATAAATTGTATTGAGCATCCTTCAAACTCGCAAACACCAGTTTTTGTAAAACTTGCTCCTGTCCTCACTTGAATATCCGTCGTTTTTCTTATGCACTACACAGTCATATTGCTGCGGACTTATTCGAAAGATGTTCATAATTTTTTTTTTACTACGCTGCGGATTATCTTCTACGTACGTAATTGTGTTCATTACCCGTTCCTTAAATAACGACTGTCTAAGTTTCACTGGAGATGGGATTTGTGGCTCCCTGTCCGACAAAAATGATGAACTATGTGACTCGACACCTGTTTCAGAACAACTTCTACTTGTTAAGCACATATCGTCAGCATTGTACTCCTCAAGTACATTTTACGTCAGTCGAACGCATACGACACCAAACATTCCACTGATTCAAAAATGGGTCAAATGGCTCTAGATACTATGGGACTTGACATCTGAGGTCATCAGTCCCCTAGACTTAGAACTACTTAAACCTAACCAACCGAAGGACATCACACACATCCATGCCCGAGGCAGAATTCGGACCTGCGACCGTAACAGCAGCGCGGTTCCGGACTGAAGCGCCTAGAACCGCTCGGCCACATCGGCCGGCTCCACTGATTCATCATGCAGAAACGTTAATATTTCATTTGCCGCTTCTTTCCCATTCTGCGAAATTCCTTGGGTTCCTTTGTGACGAAATGTCAACTTTACAACTGTCGTTGTAGGTATAATGCAATGTTTGCCTTGTTTATCGTTATCATTGCTCTTCTTTGTATCAACACCAGTAGCACCATAGCAATGTTGTGAGTTACTCGTCAACGACGCAGTTCAATTGCGCTCCGTAGCCTCATGCTGTGCCCACCACTGGATACTGCCAGTTCTGCCCTCTGTTGCCATTAGCAGCCAATATTGTGCTTGTATGATAGACAATATTTGGGGCGTCTAATCTCGTAAACATCATTCACCTTTTGCGACCTCGCAGTCAAGGGATTCCTTATCAGAGCCAATATGGCTGCTGCCTCTACATAGACGTAATCTGTTTTTGCGAGTTACTCAAATTTATATTTATGTTGTTGCTTCAACACGTGTTACATGTCGGTTAGGACGAGTTTTCCTTTGGTGTCCTTAGATTTTAGCTGAGATTCTTTGTTTTGTTGTTATTTTCATTTAAACTGTGATTTACCCTTATTTGATACTAATTATTATTAAACTTGATGAAAGTACATGTCTATAGACAGCTACAGTAGTATGCTACCTAGACTACCACTACCTTTACTGAACTGTAATTTATTTTGGGCCAAAGTATGGTTTTACTTCTCGGATTGACATTCTGCCTCATAATTCAAAATATATTACATTGATAAAAATTATGGAACTGTTTTTGGATAGAACTGTTAAAGCGCTATTTGTAAATATTTATTTATTTCAAATCAGTTAAGGTGTTTAGAATTTATTAATTTTTAATCTCTCAAGTCAATGGGTGTTTTCCAGTCTTACATCTACAATAAAATGGTTCAAATGACTCTGAGCACTATGGGACTTAACATCTGAGGTCATCAGTCCCCTAGACTTAGAACTACTTAAACCTAACTAACCTAAGGACATTACACACATCCATGTCCGAGGCAGGATTCGAAACTGCGACCGTAGCGGTCGCGCGGTTCCAGACTGTAGCGCCTAGAACCGCTCGGCCACTTCGGCCGGCACATCTACAAAATCTTTAGTACTGTTTTGTTAGTAAGAGGTTGCTTAGACACACCTTTGAATATCATTTCTACGTCTCATTTTATGTTCTTGCCTAACCAGTAACTATAATGTTTAGATGTGAAACGAATTTTCGGCCACTGACTCCGGATCATGGCTGTGCTTCACACTACCAGCGCCCTGCAACAGCCAAGTAGCCAGGTTTTATCTAGTGGCAGTAACCTTCCAGGCTACCTGTGTCGTCCTGTTAGTCAGCTTGCTTCATTGCCTCTCGTTTCCGCCAGTTGCAGAAGGTTGGAGTGTCGTCTGCTATTCCATTCGCTACCTCCTCACGAGTGATGCTCGCCTATGCCCAGTCCCCCACTCACTACACTCTTTCACTTGTGAAAACAGCGCGCCTAGCCACACCTGCCCGTAAGGGCGACCATACACAAGCCGACTGGTCATCCAAGCTGCTCGACAAAAGGATCTGCCCTGACCCTATCGCCTGTGTATGGATGAAAGCTCGTGGTTGGATTCATGGTGTAGTTGCGTTGGTTAACCAACGAACTGCTGCTTAAGGCCTCCTCCCACAGACTGACAGGTTCACTGACCCATCTCTGAGTAGACAGCCCTGATCCACTCACCTATATGTGGTCAGTGGACTCATGGTTGAGTCTGTGGTTCGCCATTTCCTCCAGCGAGCTTCTCCCGCCCGCTATCTGCCAGCCCACACTTCATCAGCACAGGCGACCAGATTCTGCCAAGCGCTCTCCGATGTACACACACAATCGGACAGGTCGCAGCTAAGAATGGCGAGCAGCTTGACCGACCCGTCGGGCTGTGAATAGGCTACCTGCCAAAACACACACTGTCAGCAGCAGCAGCCTTATTGGCTTGATACAGTTCATTGTAACAGTTGGTCGAGGCTGTATGCATGGTTGTTGTATGAGCGGCGTGTCAGTGGCAGCCTTAGGCGATTGAAATTGTTTATGTGACAGTTTTGTGGCCTTGTAATTTTGCATAGGAGTTCTTAAAACTTAGAAAAGTTTCGATCGTTAGTCGTTTTCTCTAACTGTGACCAGCTACAACGTCTGGACTCAAAAACATTGCAGTGGATAACCATGTGAATTATAGTATTTTGCATAATTGCATTTAAACCTGTAAATTTTTAGGCGTTACTTGGGCTCACCGTGTGCAGAGGAATTTGGTTGTTTAAAACTTTTTGATAGTTAGCTTCAAGAACTTTGACCTTGAAAGTAATGTTGTGTGCTACACTTAGCACTTTCATAATTAAGAGGGATTCTGTCATTGCGTTTCTTCTACAATCTTAAAGGTTTCGTCATTTTTTTATGTCTAAACATTAACTAGCTGGTGTAGAAAAAATTTATATTTTTCGCCGCTGACCACAATTATATCTGCAATTAAAAATTATTAAGAAGTTAACAGAACTGTTTGTTCGGTAATGTGATAGGCATGTGACGGTTCCCTATAGTCGAGAAGGCGTAAGAAGATCCCTAACAGCTCCCAGTACTGTTGGCAGCTTTCACGAAGCACTAATGGCTGTGGACGAATACAGTAGCCGTCTACAGAGTTGTGACAACACGTAGATGTTGCCATAGAAACATTTACAAAATCTCGTTACGTTACTGGTTGAGGTTCACCCAAGAAGCTGCTGCACTCAGCCCACTGCAGTGGTCAGCGGTCAACTAACGCCGCTCAACTATAGACATCAATGTAGCAAACAAAATTTAAATCGACTACGCATCTAAACCCATTGACTTGTCAGGACTCTAAAGATATTGAAGAGGGGCAAGTGCTTCGCAGCCTATCCGAAGGAGCAAACCCAACATTCAGCTACGTCAGTTAGGGAAGCTAACTGCAAAACTAGCGATACACAATAAGACACTATACATGGGCAAAAGGTGTATTTATTCATGCTACATTTTGAAGATGTAAACGGATTACTCATGTCACGAATCATTTCGATGTCACACGAACAATATGAATGAAAAAGCAAACAGCATGAGATCAACAGCAGGAGAGAGGAACTGAAACGCTGTGACAAGTTCTATAGAAACATCGCAGGCAACGAAGGCACGAAACAAGGATTAGTATAAGCAACTGCAAAACTTTCCTGACCTATGATACTACACAGATAATTCACAAAAGCTGAATATTTGCAGACAGTGGTGCAAGTAAAACACAAATTACTATGATTACAACACATTTTTCTATCCCTCTGTAGAGCAGATTTGAGCATATGCAGAACAGACTGCCTCTGGCTGGTGTAAGCCAAACGATAGCAGATTATTTTCCGAAATGAGGCAAAGAAAATCTAACTGTACTAGCCTAAGTGCAAACACTGTACTGGGAACTGAAATCTTTTACTTTGAGTTCCATCATGAGCTACATATTGGTGGCAGATTGACACTATGGCCCAATCATCATTCAAATGACTCAGCACTCCTTATCATCCTCGTTCAAACATTAAAAATTCTACAACCCAAGTTTTGGCTCTGAGAACTATGGGACTTAACATCTGAGGTCATCAGTCCCCTAGAACTTCGAACTACTTAAACCTAACTAACCTAAGGACATCACACACATCCATGCCCGAGGCAGGATTCGAACCTGCGACCGTAGCGGTCGCGCGGTTCCAGACTGTAGCGCCTAGAGCCGCTCGGCCACACAGGCCGGCCAAACCAAGTTTTCACAGCGGGTATTTACATCCTTCATAATTTAGCTGTGGGTTGTCTAAGGCTTGCCTATGTGTCCAGGGTTCCGTTTACTAGTGCTACAGACATCATGAGAGGGCCGGCCGGGGTGGACGAGCGGTTCTAGGCGCTACAGTCTGGAACCGCGCGACCGCTACGGTCGCAGGTTCGAATCCTGCCTCTGGCATGGGTGTGTGTGATGTCCTTAGGTTAGTTAGGTTTAAGTAGTTCTAAGTTCTAGGGGACTGATGACCTCAGAAGTTAAGTCCCATAGTGCTCAGAGCCATTTGATCGTCAGCGAAGGGCAAAAAAGATGAGTACAAAAATATGAAACAAACAGTACGACTGAGTGTAAAGTAAACATTTTTTGTGGTGAAATGAATGATTTGATCCAGTCAGGTAATCATTTCTGAGCACTAACTGGCTGCTTTCAAGTCATGTTATACGAACGACGGCGAGGAGTACAAATGTAAAGGCCAGATATCACGAAGACACTGCTCATATGTACACTTGTTATTACAAGGGGCAACATTTTAAAAGTACTATTTTTTCTGTAATTAATTCGGAGAGTTTGAAAATGTATTGTGGCCCAAGAAATAAATCTGACAGAAGGCACACAAAGCATATTGTAAGCTAAACGACTCATAATCTTCCACTCAATTTGTGCCAGTACAGAATATTATACTCAAGATAGATTACTTCCATACAAAAAACGTAAGCGAATTTCATTATTACGAGCAAAATGCGTCTTTTAATATTATTAATAAATACATACAAATAAAATTTTTTGTGTTAATGATTTCAATAACATCTTATGTGATTAGTCAACCTGATTGGATGACCTAGGAAATCAAGTTAGGAAACTGTCTCGAAGGAGATTTCTTCTATTCATACATCAATAGTGTTGGGTTTTACTGAAAATTTATTTAAAAAAGTGCGGTAGACACAAAGAACTAAGAAAAAAATCATTCTGGATATCAGCAAAAATAACTAGAAAAAAATAGGTCTGATCAAAAGTCTTCATAGTGGATAAATAGGTTATAAACTTAAAAACGCCCGTATAACTTTGTTGCCATCTATAACGCTTTGCTCTTAAGAAGCCTCCCTTCTTTCCTTGTTAAGGGATGTATAACGTTATTTTTATGCATTCTACTTTTTAATATTGGCAGTCATAATTTAAGTTCAACAAAATGTCTTTTGAAAGGTACATTTTGGAGTTTTTTTTGTAAAGAGTAACCCACGATCAGCATTCAGCTAGAGGGAATGTAGGGTACATCACCAACGCTAAGTATACGGTTTAATAAAATCACGGAATGTCAGTTCTATAAATACGCGAGAACTCTGCAATGAATTAATAGTTCTGTATCCTAGATCCCCAGAAGGGTCCTTCCCCAGAGGGCGGCCATGTCTGGAACCCAGAAGTTTAGACGTATTCGACGAAACACAACGCACTTTTGCTGAAATTCCTTACAACTGCTAATGTTTATGTAAAAGTAAACAACGAGCAATAACTATAAGAAAACATTCTTTCTTAGTTTAAGACCAATTGGCGCTAAGAACCACACCACCAGCAACCAACTCAATCAGTAACTGGCAGAATGATAAATATGAAATTCTGAAAGCTGAACTGTATTACTGAGTTATTTCTTACCAAGTCAAATACACTGCAAAAATAGTTCACATTTCTGTTACACATATAGCCACAACACGAAATACAATACTACATTGAACTTTAGAAATACGTTTCTAGTTTTTGATTTGTGTTTCCAGACTGATGTAGAATATGCTGCGCTTACAAATAAAATACTCACGTTTTCGAAGTGTCTGCCGAACGAAAAGCCACAGCATATCCAAAATAGCTGGAGTCACTGGAAATAACAGTCTGTGCATCTGATGGAAATGTTACGGCATGCTGCTCATCTAAATTAAATGACAGAACGCCATGAACAAAGATCAACAGTATCAGTTGTTTCGCCGGCATTTTAGACACAGCGCAGTCACAAATCAGAGGCAGATTCGTTTGAAATGTTCTCGCACATGGCGCGCCGAGCACGAGACTGGAGCAGCAGGCGCGCTGTTCGGCTGATTATCTCTTGATACCTGCCACTTTATCTGTTTACAACGCCGTCTTTCAGTGAATTGGCGGCTGTACTCACCTTCTGAGACCCGGTCTGTGCGTAAAATAGTCGAACTTTACCAGTAGACAGGCTCTGGGTAAAGTTACAAAACGCCTGGTATGAACTTGTAGATAAAAACAGCAGGACACAGGAAAGACTAGCCTGGATAGGTGCATCAAAACTGTCTTCGAAGCAGATGAGTCGTGTAAGGAGAAGAGTTATTAGTTTTCTCAAAGCAGATGTTTTATTTCTCATATACGTTGTCATCTGTAAGTACACTGCCCCGCAAAGAAAGTGAAGCAGCTTAAGGCAGAGAAGGAAACTACACTATTGGTCATTAAAATTGCTACACCACGAATATGATGTGCTACAGATGCGAAATTTAACCGACAGGAAGAAGATGCTGTGATATGCAAATGATTAGCTTTTCAGAGCATTTACACAAGGTTGGCGCTAGTGGCGACACCTACAACGTGCTGACATGAGGAAAGTTTCCAACCGATTTCTCATACACAAACAGCAGTTGACCGGCGTTTCCTGGTGAAACGTTGTTGTGATGCCTCGTGTAAGGACAAGAAATGCGTACCATCACGTTTACGACTTTGATGAAGATCGGATTGTAGACTATCACGATTGCGGTTTATCGTATCGCGACACAGCTGCTCGCGTTGGTCGAGATCCAATGACTGTTAGCGGATTATGGAATCGGTGGGTTCAGGAGTAATACGGAACGCCGTGCTGGATCCCAACGGCCTCGTATCACTAGCAGTCGAGACGACAGGCATCTTATCCGCATGGCTGTAACGGATTGTGATCCCTGAGTCAACAGATGGGGACGTTCGCAAGACAACAACCATCTGCTCGAACAGTTCGACGACGTTTGTAGCAGCATTGACTAACAGCACGGAGACCATGGCTGCGGTTACCCTTGACGCTGCATCACAGACAGGAGCGCCTGTGATGGTGTACTCAACGACGAACCTGGGTGCACAAATGGGAAAACGTCATTTTTTTCAGATGAATCCAGGTTCTGTTTACAGCAATATAATGGTCGCATCCGTGTTAGGCGACATCGCGGTAAGTGGACATTGGAAGCGTGTATTCGTCATCGCCGAACTGGAGTATCAGCCGGCGTGATGGTATGGGGTGCCATTGGTTACACGTCTCTGTCACCTCTTGTTCGCATTCACGGCACTTGGAACAGTGAACGTAACATTTCAGATGTGTTACGACCCGTGGCTCTACCCTTCATTCGATCCCTGCGAAACCCTACATTTCTGCAGGATAATGCAAACCGCATGTTGCATGTCCTGTATGGGCCTTTCTGGATACAGAAAATGTTCGACTGCTGCCCTGGCCAGCACATTCTCCAGATCTCTCACCAACTGAAAATGTCTGTTCAATGATGGCCGAGCAACTGGCTCGTCACAATACGCCAGTCACTACTCTTGATGAACTGTGGTATCGTGCTGAAGCTGCATGGGCGGCTGTACCTGTACACACCATCCAAGCTCTGTTTGACTCAATGTCCAGGTGTATCAAGGCCGTTATCACGGCCAGAGGTGTTTGTTCTGGGTACTAATTTCTCAGGATCTATGCACCCAAACTGCGTGAAAATTTAACCACATGTCAGTTCTAGTATAATATATTTGTGAAATGAATACCCGTTTATCATCTGCATTTCTTCTTGGTGTAGCAATTTTAATGGCCAGTAGTGTACATAGAACTTCACGGTTGACAGGTATATGATGATATTTCAGTAATTACAAAATAGAGTCAAATTTACAAAGAACGTGGAGTATCCAGAATGAGATTTTCACTCTGCAGCGGAGTGTGCGCTGTTATGAAACTTCCTGACAGATTAAAACTGTGTGCTGGACCGAAACTCGAACTCGGGACCTTTGCCTTTCGCGTGCAAGTGCTCATGCCTGAGAAAGGCAAAGGTCCCGAGTTCGAGTCTCGGTCTGGCACACAGGTTTAATCTGTCAGGAAGTTTCATAACAGCGCACACTCCGCTGCAGAGTGAAAATCTCATTCTGGAAACATCTCCGTAATATCCTTTCTTCCAGCAGAGCTAGTTCTGCAAGGTTCACAGAAGAGCTTCTGTGATGTCTGAAAGGTAGGAGACGCGGTACTGGCAGAATTGAAGATGTGGGGACGGGTCGTGAGTCATGCTTGGGTAGCTCAGCCGGTAGAGCACTTGGCCGCGAAAGGCAGACGCCCCGAGTTCGAGTCCCAGTTTTAACCTGGCAGGAAGTTTCAAACTGGAGTACGTTTCCACTCATCAGTAGGACGTTTCACCCACTCTTGCCTGAACGCACGCACTGGTTCGGTTGGGAAGGGTGTTATAAGGAAGTTGTACCCACTTCTGAGGCAAGAACTGGTACTTGATATCCCGGATACTGGCACTGCGACGGAGGTGACATCAGAGCTGGACTCACATATTTTCTATCGGAGACAGATCTGGAGAGCTTGCTGGCCACAGGAGTATCTCAACAACACGCAGACAGTTCATAAAGACTCGTGCCACGTCTAAACGAGCACTGTCCTGTTGAAAAACTGTACCATAGTAGTGTCGTATGAGAGGTAACCCCCTGGGGACGCAAAATGTTCATGACGTACCATTGTGCCTACATAGATCCCTCAGGCACAACCAACAGTGACCTGAAGTAATGCCCAATGGCTCTCCATGAAATCACACCAGGGGTAAAATCGCTGTGAGTCTCCAAAACATTGGAAAAATGGGACATCTACCGAGGTCGCCACCCTACTCGCCGACGACGGTCATCCGGGGAAATTTAGAGTGTGATTCATCGCTGGAGCGGTGTGACGCTATTCATCAGCAGCTCATGCTCCCCGTCATGGTACCGTCCGAGACGCAGTCGTTTTTGTTGTGGTATGAATGTCAGCCTACGCATGGAGGGGTAATTCCCTAGTCCGACAGCTGCTATTCCCCGACCAGTTGGGCAGGATGCCGCGGAATGTTGCATGGAGTACGTTACTCGTTCTCGGATAGCAGGTGCAAATGTGAAGGCGTTACGATGTGGTCCGTGCACAATACGGGGATCCTCCATTCAGGTGGTCAGGCACGTTGACCACAGACGAGTACGCTATCCGATCAAAAGTATCTGGACACACCAGTGTAATGCGGAATTGCCTACAAGATGTCACGAGGGGGTCCCACCAGTATAAAACGTGGCAGGGTGTATTATATTGACAATGGTGAGGCAGGAACAGCACAATAGATCGGTCAGGACCGCCCAGTGACTTGCAACGTGGACTAGTCATTGAGTGTCACCTGTGTACAAATTCATTAGGGACATTTCAACCCTTCTAAAGTACTGCTGGTGATGCGATTGTAAAGTGGAAACGCGATGCGAGGATCACAGCTAAAGCAGGACCACAAAGACGTCTTGTACTGGTAGAGAGTGACCGTCGAGCTTTGGGGGGAGGGGGGCGGCGTTTGTAAAATATAATCGCTCGTGACTTCCAAAGCGCTACCATTAGTCCAAGTGCTATCACAAGTCCAGACGGCACAATGATTGCGGAGGGAGTTGAAAAGAATGGGGCGCAATGGTGGAGCAGTTTCTGATAAGCCACACAATTCTGTTTTCAATGCAAGGTAATCATGAGGAGGTGTAACGAGCGGCGCAATATACACGAAGGCAACACCCATCACAGTAGCACATGTTTATACGCCAACTAGCTCTGTAGATAATGAAGAGATTGAAAGAACATATGATGACAAAAAGGGCATAATTCAGATAGGTAAGGTAAAAAAAATTTAATTTTGTCTGGAGACTGGAATTCGGCAGTAGAAAAAGAAGAAAAGGAATAATAGAGACTGGGGTAAAATAATGAAAGATGAAGCCACAATCTTGAAAGAAGACTGCATGCGTGCAAAAGATCTGGGGGCACTGAATGGTTTCAAACTGATTATATAAGACAAGACGGAGATTACTAAACCAAATTTTAAACTGTAATACATTTTCGTGGGCGGATGTGGGCTCTCGCCATAATCTAGAGATTATGAACTCCAGATTCTAACTGTAGAAACTGCAAAAAAGTAGAAAATAAAGGACATGGGACCTAAATAAAGTCGAGGAACGTGAGATTATTGAGAGTTCCATAGGAGCATAGCTAGAGGAAAGAGAGATGCCGCCTACAGCTAAACTGAAGAGACCTTTGGAGGAAATAATATATGAATATCACGGGCTCAGGTGACGAACCAGTGCTAAACAAACAAGAGAGCTGAAAGGTGGAAGGAATATTCAAAAGGCAATATCATTCAAAGGAAAGAAGATGTAAATGCAAATGAGATTGAAGACATGGTAGTGCGAGAACAATTTGACAGAGCACTAAAAACTCTAAGAGGTGACAAGCCCCATGGAGTAGACGACTCTCCAAAATTATTGAGATCCTTCGGAGAGCCAGCCATGACAAAACTACTCCACCAGGTGTTCAAGAGTAATGAGATACTCGAAATACCCTCAGACTTTACGAAAATTGTAGTAAGTCAGACCCAAAATCGCACATGCTGACAGGCGTGAATACTAATAAACTGTATGTTTAATGAGTCATGGTTGCAAAAGAATTGGGGAACTGGTAGAAGCTGACCTCGGGGAAGCTCGGTTTGGGTTACGGAGAAACGTGGAAACATGAGGTGTAATATTGACCCTATAACTTATCCTAGTCGACTGGTTGAAGGCAGGCAAATCTACGTTTATTTATGGCACTTGTAGATTTAGTGAAAGGGGCGTAAAATACAGGGAGCGCAAGGTTATTTACAAAATCTAGACCTCAGTTACAAGAGGCGAAGGACATGAAAGGGATATCATAGTTAAGAAGGTAGTGAGACAGAGTTTGTATCCTACCCCTGATGTTATTCAGTCTGCATGTTGTGCAAACGATAAGTAAAACCAAGGAGAAATTTGTAAAGAGAAATAAAGTTTGTAAAGAAGAAACGAAAACTTTAAGGTTTGTGAGCGACATAGTAATTCTGTCAGAGATGGCAAAAACTTTGGAAGAAGAGTTAAAATGGAGTGGGCAGTATACCGAACAGAAATTATTAGATGAACATCAACAAAAGTAAAACAAGGGTAATGGAGTGTAATCGAATTAATTCAGATGGTGGTGAGGGAATTAGATTAGAAAATGAAAAACTAACAGTAGTAGATCAGTTCTGTTATTTGGACAGGAAAATAACTGGCGATGGACGCAGTAGGGAAGATATAAAATGCAGAAGAAAGAAAACCATTTTTGAGAAAGAGGAATTTTGTTAGCATCTAACATCAATTTAAGTGTTAGAAAGTCTTTTCTGAAGTTATCTGCTTGGAATGTAGCCTAGTACGGAAGTGAAACGTGAACGATAAGCAGTTGGGGAAAAGAAGAGCTCAGGAGCTTTTGAATTGTGGTGCGTTAGAGGAATGCTGCAGATTGGCTGGGTACATCGAATAACAGATGAGAAGATACTGGCAGTAATTGACGAAAAAAGACGTTTATGGCCCAGTTTGACCAAAAGAAGGGATTAGTTGATGGGACACATCCTGAAATACCAAGGAATTGTCAGGTTGGTAATGTAAGGAAGGGGGTGGGGGGATTGTAGAGGCAGACAAATGCGCTTAAACAGCAAGCAGGGTCAAATGGATGTAGATTGCTGTAGTTATGCAGAGATAAAAGGGCATGCACAGGACAGACTGGCATGGCTAACTGCATCAAAACTGTCTTCAGACTGAAAGCCACGAAAATAAAACAACCATTTCTCATTTCATTAACTGAAACGTTGACAATCGCTGTCTATATTTCATTGTTGTACCTAATTTTTTAACAACAGTGCAAAGTATAGGTAATATTCTTGAAAATTACCTGACAATAGTTGACTTTCTTCCATCATATTGCTAAATCATCTCTCATCATTCATGAAGTGACATTCAATAGAACTATGGGCATGTACCTTTCTTCTTTGATCAGGCTATGCGATGCATCACACTCCATATTCGTGTGTCCTGGTAGTAAAGGTTTCTGTTCATTTACTTCCAGTTACGAGTTCTGAAGGACCACCATGCTTTTTACAACAACATAAGTGCACTTGTTTATCACTGCTATCGCGCCCTCCGTTCTTGTCTCATTCTATTCCTTGTAATATTTCGAGTTAGTGTTTCAGTATTTAAATTTTCAGTGTATGTTGCAACCAGTCGAGGCAAACACTCTGTTATTTATTCTCTGAAGCTGAAATATTCTCTGAAAAAGAATTGGAATATAAAATCAGTGTATTGTAAAAAAATCTCACAGCAGTGAAGTAATAGCAATTTCAGCCGATAGCAAACGTCGAGAATACAGTCGGTTTTTGGATTGAAGTTCTGTCATAAGAAGATGATGGAAATCGACATCGTTCAAAGAATTGTGCACTCTTGCATTTACTGTATTGTCATTGCCACATTGAAATGCAGAGATAGCACGAATTTTTAGGGCCATGAATATGGTCATATCAAAACTTCGTAATCGCCTTGGTCTTACTTCACTGAATTCTGTTTTGATGATCAAAAGCACCTGAAAAAGAATTAATAAAATGTTTTAACTATTAGTTAACCAGCAAATATGCTAATTGTAAGACTTACTGAAACCAACAAATCATACTTATTTAGGAGTAAAGATGATAGTGATGCATAAGCATCAACTTCAACTCTGGAACAACTTCAACACACTTTAATTTGTCTAATTGACAATTTCGACGACAACGGTGATGAATAAAATGCTTTTGTGCTCTTTTCTTCGTTTACTTCGAAAGACATTTGTAACTGTTAGACGAGCAAAAAACTTTGAAATAATAAAAGTATTTATAAATATTTTTGTGTTTCAATTCGTCAATCCTATCAAACTATTTTAGCAACATCTAGCGACTTTTCGTCTTCAGTCTAGTGAGATTTGGTTAAGTCTTTATTTATTTATTTTATTTACATGTCAAGTTCCGTAGGACCAAATTGAGGAGCAAATCTCCAAGGTCATGGAACGTGTCAGTACATGAACTTACAACATAAAAGTAATAACAGATAAAAATAAATGTTCATGAACCTGAAAGAAAATCAGTCCATAAGTTTAAGCAAACGCTATCAGCAATGCAATGAGAATCAGCTTAATTTTTCAAGGAACTCCTCGACAGAATAGAAGGAGTGACCCATGAGGAAACTCTTCAGTTTCGATTTGAAAACGCGTGGATTACTGCTAAGATTTTTGAATTCGAGTGGCAGCTTATTGAAAATGGATGCAGCAGTATACTGCACACCTTTTTGCACAAGAGTTAAGGAAGTCCGATCCAAATGGAGGTTTGATTTCTGCCGAGTATTAACCGAGTGAAAGCTGCTTATCGTTGGAAATAAACTAATATTGGTAACAAGAAACGACAATAATGAATATACATATTGAGAGGCCAATGTCAAAATACCCATACTCGTGAAAAGAGGTCAACAAGAGGTTCGTGAACTCACACCACTTATTGCCCGAACCGCCCGTTTCTGAGGCAAAAATATCCTTCTAGAATGGGAAGAGTTACCCCAAAACATAATACCATACGACATAAATGAAAGAAAATAAGCAAAGTAGACTAATTTACGTGTCGAAGTATCACTCACTTTCGATATCGTTCGAATAGTGAAAATGGCGGTATTAAGTCTTTGAACAAGATCCTGAACGTGGGCTTTCCACAACAGCTTACTATCTATCTGAACACTTAGGAATTTGAACTGTCAGTTTCACTAATCGTATGCCCATTCTATGAGATTAAAACGTCAGGTTTTGTTGAATTGTGTGTTAGGAACTGTAAAAACTGAGTCTTACTGTGATTTAACGTTAGTTTATTTTCTACAAGCCATGAACTGAGGTCATGTACTGCACTATTTGAGACCGAGTCAATGTTGCACACAACATCCTTTACTACCAAGTTAGTGTCATCATCAAACAGACATATTTTAGAGTTACCCATAATACTAGAGGGCATATCATTTATATAAATAAGGAACAGGAACGGCCCCAACACTGATCCCTGGGGCACCCCCCACTTGACAGAACCCCACTCAGATCCCACATCACAGCCGTTATCAACATTGTGAATAATGACCTTTTACTGGCTGTTGCTAAAGTAAGAGGTGAACCAATTGTGAGCTACTCTCCTTATTCCGTAATGGTCCAACTTCTGGAGCAATATTGTGAGATCAACACAGTCAAATGCCTTTGTTAAATCAAAAAATACGCCAAGTGTTCGAAACTTTTTGTTTAGCCCATCCAGTACCTCACAGCGAAAAGAGAATATGGCATTTTCAGTTGTCAAACGACTTCTAAAGCCGAACTGTACATTTGATAGCAAATCACGTGATATCAAATGATCAATTAACCTTACATACACAGCCTTTTCGATAACTTTTGCAAACACTGATGGCATAGAAAAAGGTCTAAAATTATCTGCATTATTCCTTTTGTTGTCGACAACAGTACCACCTCGCCCTCCCCCGCCACTCCAAAAATGTATGGACATATCCTCATCAGGTAACATACAACAAGATTATTCGGCACGTGAAAAAAGTTTCAGATCATCTTCTTCTTGTATTTAGGGCTTTCTGTATATTTGGCATAATTATGTCGCTATTTTTCAGTGTTCGTTTTCAGTACGAGATAAACAGTGACAGTACGTTGCTGCTCGCTATTGTGGTAGTAATATTACATCTACGTGTCTTACGGTTATAAGAAGGACCATACCACAACATAAAACAGACAAGTTTACATTTAAAAAATTTTGTTGGGAACCTGTAAATTGCAGCCAAGAGACTGCACATAAAGCGGTCCTGCTCTACAACCCCTCGAAGTTTGTCAGTGTGTTTTTGTTATACCCTAAGTGGATGACCCTGCATTACCTCGTAAATGTATCAGTGAGAGTCATTTTCAGTTCACAGCTTATATCATCTTCCTCTGTCGTGGATTAAATTGCTTCACTTTGCAGATAATTACTAAGATCTGAGGCATGAAAACAATGATAGTGTCACTTTCTCTGTTTTTTTCTGTTTCTGCGCCATATCGTCATCGGAACTGTAACGATTAGTCACACAAGGCAGCTTAATGTGCGTCTTCAACAGATTATCACAGCCAAGAATGGCTTCAAGTTCTTTGGGATCTACTGCCGAGAACATAGCTACAGAGTGAAAAGGGTTACACAGTGAAGTATTTATCATAATGCATTGAGGAAAAAGGAATTACGTAGGTATTTTAAAGTCAATCTTACAGCCTGAGTCGATGTTAGCATCTTCCTCTTGCTCGTATGTTGCCGCTCCCATTCTTTTCCTCGTGATGATGGAGTTGTGTGAGCAACATACAAAAACAGTGCGTATCGTATACGCCTTATATCGAGAGAGACAAACACTGAAAAAAATCATTTGTGATCTTCGTAGGGTCCGCTCCCGGTGTCTGTATCAACATACTGTCGTGCATTGAAGAGAGGATCTACAACAGTCGGTGCTACAATCGAGTTGTACTCCGCTTTGCTGTAAAACACCACTCACACGATCCACATCATGTTATTACCGGGTTATAGAGCACCATATCCAAATACAAAGATCCCATAAACACATTTTTCCCAACTGACCATTTTCGCCATCGCAGTGACTAGCGATAGTACGTAACTTATTAATCCGGCACAATCGCACTTCATGAACTGAAGGGTCACAGTTGCGTACCTCTTGGTAGAGTAGTAACTGGACTTACACCTACCTACTTTATTGTAGTCTTGTTTTACTGTAAGAGGTCTGTTCAAAAAGTTCAGCAACATTCGTAATTTCGCACCAATGGTGTGTTGGAACGAAATGTGGTTGGCATCCCTGCACCCCTGTGTCTAATGTCCAACAGCTGAAAGTTTCATTGCCCGTCTGTTAGTTACTGTTCAGTAGTGTATTTAATAGAACGTTGAGTCGCACAGTTTGCGAATTTCGAGATGGCAGAGTTAGAGGAACAACGTGTCTGCATTAAGTTTTGTGTTAAACTTAAGAAAACCTTTACAGATACACATCAAATATTGCAGGAAGCCTACGGCGTTGTATGTTTAAACCGTAATCGGTGTAACGAATGGTTCACACGGTTTAAAAATGGCCGGACAGATTTAAAGATGGCCCTCGTTCAGGACACCCATCGACATCTACCGACGACGCTAATGTCACGAACGTCAACGAAACTATCGAAGACTGATTGTCCGAGAGATTGCAGAAGAATATAACATTTCAGTTGGATCATGTCATAAAATCCTGACACAGCATTTAGAATACATCGTGTTGCTGCAAAGTTCGTCCCACAGCACATGAGTCAAGACCCGAAACACCTTCACCTAGTAACCTATGAAAAGCTTTTGGATCGCGCAAAGGAGAACAAGATGTTCCTTAACAGAATCATAATTGGAAATGAGACGTGGGTCTACGATTATGATGTTGAGACCGAGGTTCATTCTTAATTATGTGTCGGAAAAGGTTCTCCAAGACCAAAAAAAGCTCGTTATGTCAATTCAAATGTCAGAGCCACGCTATGCTATTGTTTGACTTTGAATGATTAGTTCATCATGAATTCGTGCCACAGGGATAAACTGGTAATGGACGGTACTACCGAGAGATGCTGCGACGCTTGCGACAAAATGTATGAAGGAAACGCATGAAATGTGGTAAGACAATTCATGGCTCTTGCATCACGATAATGCACTCGCACTTTCATCTGTGTTGCCGCATGATTATCGCACAAAAAAACGAAATCACTGTGCTGTCTCATTATCCGTACTCTTCAGACCTGGCCCCTGTGGACTTTTTTTTATTTCCAAAGTTGAAGACCCCTTTGAAAGAACGAAGATTTGCAATGACAGACGAGATAAAACAAAATTCGCGGACGGCGCTTCCCATGATCCAGTACGAGGCGTACCAAGACTGCTTCCGGAAGTGGAAACGGCTTTGGGAGCAGTGTATCAATTGTGGAGAAGACTATTTCGAAAGAGACCATGCAAAATAAGCAAAAGGTTAGCGTAGAAAAATTCTGTGGACACAGTTCTGGAATTTTTTGAACAGACCTCATATATGTCTGCACCGCTAACTGATATTGGCTCCCTTTGGAGTCTACTTCAAGCAACAAGCAACAAATGCCCCGCCCCCCCCCCCCCCCCGCCCCCCCACCTCCCAAACACACACACACACACACACGCACACACACACACGATTTCTGGTACATATCGTCATGATCATCATTTTTCCTGCTTAGGCTCGCCTTTCACATTTGCTTCTTTGTTCGGGGCTTCGATTTCCTTCTTTTTTTCACATACTTTCATGCATACTTGAGAACTGCGCATTCCACAATAGTCGTTCTCTTCGATCTCATCAACTGTCTGCGAGCGTGGTTTCTCTGGTTCTAGAATTCTTTTGCACATTGAGATACTTATTAACACCCCTCTCTGTATCTTTTGTTAAGATCCTATGTGTGGTAATACTGCCTACCATACTGCTATTACACACAATACTAGAAAGTATTGCCACCATTAGGGCAGCTGCTTGTGCAATCTTTTTCACAGGACTCACTCTCCATATTTGGGTGTTGCATAACAGCAAACGCAAAAGTTAGACGTTTAATACCATCTACATATGCACATTGTTTAAGAATACTTCCAACACTATGGATAAGTCGTATTTGTACAAAAAAGACCTTATACGACATTTGACACTACAGTATCATCGCCAAAAATGGAGGTTAAGTACTTGGTTGGTCTCCTTGTCATAGTGCACTATTCGGTCTGAACGCAAGTGAGGAGCGAAGAGCTGTGCCACAGACAGCTTCATAAAATGCAGGTTATTGTGCTTCACTTTCCACAACTCTTTTCTCGCTGAAAAATGACGTTGTGCCATACAGCAAGGTCATACAGACAAGTTTTTGCAGTGTGCCACGGTAGTTTATGTGTTGACCTCCTTTAATTCCACATACCTAATTAGTTATCCCAAATTCAATACAACTTATGGTACCTAACAAATTACATGTTCATCTTAAGATTTTTTATGCTTTGGACAGTATCTCAAATATTCCAAACTGATTTTTCTGCTGGGTACACAAATTGGAGGACAGTTTATCAAGGGTTTCTTGTCATTCCAGTGCACGTTTCCCGCGAAGGAAGAAAGGTTAAGGTTTGGCGTCCCATAAATGACGTAGTGATAGGAGTTAGAGCACGAGCTCGGACTAGACAAAGATGGAACATGGAAAGTGGACGTGTCCTCTCTTACAGGTCCCACTCTCCATATTGTGTAATCGTCCCAACGGTAAACACAAAACTTAGGCAAAGGACGTTTAATTACCGCTTCATATGTGCACTGTCTACATTTGACACATGTTGCTAGCGCTTACATGCCAAGATGACACTGGTGTGCCCAAGGCGTTTAACATTCGGAGAAAGGCAACTGATTGGCAATAAATGGTTGTTTACTCAGACGTAAAAATCCAGCTTTCATGCATGCTGGAAGATTCAGTACAATTACGGAAGAAGCTGTCTTATCCTTTCATGTTATCCATAATGATTTTCCTTTCCATCACTCCAGACTGATCTTCTGAACTTTATGACATGGTTACTCTCTGATGTATTGGCGATTGCAGTTCCCTTCCACAGACAGTTGCTGCGCCTGTAGCATCACTGCAAGGAAAGTGTAATATTCAATCACTATGGACGAAATCGACCACAACCTTCTCAAATAAACTATCTTTACATTTGTCTTAAAACGCTGACTGCCGCACGCATAGTGGTGGATGTTTCACGTCAGGCCGAGTCACGCCACGGCGTCAGGCGCTGCTGTGTTTGCCGGAGAGCACGCCGCCTCAGGCATATCAGTGTGTGTCCAACTAGCCAGTAACTTCCGCAGGCACTTACTGAGGTGTTTACATTAGAACGGAAACTTGCGCAAGCTTCCTCCTGCAAGTTCCGTGGGTAAGTTAATTTTAGGAACTTGTTGCAATTACTTGCAAAACTGTTGTGGCACTACAGTCACATCGTGAGACAGGCAAGTGGAAGATTACAGTGTCATGCTTAAAAACCAGAGTAGCGCCATCTTTATTCCATTATTATCGATTATCATTATTATTATTTAAGAAAAAGCGTTACAAAAACCAAAAGTTAACAAAAAGAGAAGCGTTTGGGTGAAGAAATGGCTAGAGAAGCGTACATGTCTAAGTCATCAAGAAACACTGCTTAATGAACAAAAATCAGAGGAATCCGCTCGTACTGAGAACTCTCTGAGAGAGTCGTATGCAAATTTCGAATCTTTCTTTTCTATTATCGATCTACAATCAAACAGGCTATTCGAAAACAGGACACACAAATGCGGCACACTATATCAGCGACAGATCGCCTTTTAATTACTCTTCCAATTTTGCAAAGAATAGTTATTACTTTTACTGAAAATGTAATGCATGTACGTTTATGCTAACATTAAAAAATCAGCAAAAATTTAAAGACGTCTTTATTGCTATTCTGTTTCCCGTTCTGGTGAAACAAAGTAATCGGTAAATTGATTTTGCACTTCCTCGGCTGACGATGGCCTATTACTTAAGTTTAGGAGTACACATGGTAGTTGTGTTTCGGCCCACCTGTCTTTGCCTCCTCCTCCTTTTGGATGCTGATATTTTCGTACCGGTATTGAACACGCAAGACTCCTGCAATTATACGTCCAGCAACTGACAAGTATCTGCAGCAAGACGCAAGAAACTATTTCCACTAATTTGTGAGCGTTCTGGAAGTTGACGAAGCTTACGGAAGTCGACTTGCTGGGAATGTTTTCATGTCAAATAACTTCCGGAAGTAGCTTCTGCAAGCGACTTGCGGAAGTTTGCTTGCAAGTGGTCTCATCTTAAAGGCTCCGCTGTGGCCGCCAGCGACCTCGTGGCAGTCAACGTGTTAAATGATTTAGAAAAATCACGTACAACTTGTATGTGGATAACTGGATGGGGATTTGGGCCCCTCTTCTACTCCGTATGAATTTATTTACACAGGTACACTTCGCCATTTTTAGTGCGGTTTCTTTCCATTCCACTGCTGTTTTGTTTCTGGATTTAATCAGTGGATCTACGCTACGTATTATAAACAGTGAGAAACTGGACAACTTTTTTTCCAAAATTCCTCCAAACACGGGTTCCCCATTTCCTTTCTGGTCAGCATTCAACAAATGCAGTATCCATCTTGCACGAAGCTTTCTCAGAGTCATTTTATCACTTCTACAAGCTCTCTTCCTTCTGACGTAAACCCACAGTGTCAGCTATTTCATACACCTTCGATAGCCGATCGAAAAGACCTGGTCGTAGGCCTACGTGGTCCACTTTCCCTCAGCGGTTAAACCTAGTTGTTACTGGAAGTTCTGATTTGGAACCTGTTTGTACCATTACGCTAATTAAACCGATACTAAACACAAGAATATTGAAATATTTTGGATCACAGTACCTAACATTAGTGCCACGCTACATTAACTGTTTTTAAAAGAGGGGTGTATTTTAAAACTAGCAAAAGTCTGAAGCATGCACCAGAACAATTGCACCAGTACTTACACAGTGACGTTGAAAATTCTGTGCAGTGTATTGTTTAATTATAGAATGTTCATTGTGAAGTACACCGACCGTATTTGGTCATAAATGTGCAAGGTTGGAAGTGAACTTTAGCAGTACCTGCTGCAGGAAAGTGCAGATGTTACACTTTACATTATATAACACAGCCTTCACAACATAGAGAAGTGAGCTGACCTGGCAGAGTGTGGAAACAGTTGACATAGCAGTACCCAAGTTGTAGATGCCCTGAGTCTTTCCACTGGCAGCCAGTGAAATCTTTAGCATACGTGCTGCAAGTCATAACAAAGACCAAACAAGTGCAGTTCAAAAGCATATAAACACCTAGCCATTTTATACTAAAGTCACTTCTGTTAGTAACACAGATCTGTCATCATGGAGCACTATTGCCTGGCCACCATCTGAAATGCTGTTTGTGGACCATAGTTCGATTCTGCATCATAGCAGTCCATCCCAAGACCGTAGAATTTGGAGCTGCCATCTCAATGGGTCCACACCGATCAGCTATTGAATTGGGGGTGGGGGGTGGGGGGGGGGGGGGGAGAGGCAGTGGGTCACTGCCATTACATCACAACACTGCCACCTTCTGGACAGTACTGGGACACGAGCCATGTCAGACTGCATGCAGTCACAAATAGCCAATACTTCCTGGAGTTTGAATCACCACTGACAGAGGCAGTTGCGTCACAGACCGCTGACCAGCCAACACTACACTCTGTCAGCATTTTGGGGCAACGACACACAAGGGACAACAGAATCCTGGGACCAAACTACCACTTCCCATACTGAGCTATGGAAGGGTGCGGTAATAAAGCATTTAAATTACAGGATGAATAACTAGTGCCACAAAATGTGGCCTCCTTCTCCTTCCCCCCCCCCCCCCCCAAAAAAAACACAAATTCAACAGTCTTTTATAATATAATTAGTGTCAGAGCATTATCAGCACATCATCTGGGATCCAGCACCTAATGTAGTGTGAGGCAAGAAATTTAATTGTTCTCATCAAATTGTCTTTCTCGTAGAAAAGAAACTTGACTACGACACTTTTGTATGGCGAGTATTGTTAAATGTATGGAGCCAATGGCTTTGACATACTTTAGAGGTAATGGGGGACATGATTTGCAACTTCCTATCAGATATACACAGTATAACATCATTCACCACCATGTACAGGATCAGTAGCAGTAGATGTTTCATATGTAACCATTACTAGCATGTGGCTAGACAGTGCCAGTAATCAAAATGACTGACGACTAGACTTAAGAATTAAGCTGATATGTTTTATTCTGTATGGTTTGTAATTGTTGGTATTCAAAATGAGTACCGGAAAGGGAAGGATTTGGTGGAGTCAGAGACAGAAGTAGTCTCAGAGCCAGAGGTGGTGTGTATATTATCAGAAAGGGAGGAACAATTAACAGCAGTTAATATGTAATTGCATTGTCTATTACAGATCAGTCTCAACAGTTTTTGTCAGCCACAAGTTTAGTTGCTCCTTTATCCGGCAAATTAACAGGGGAGGTGCAAGTGTTTGTGGAGGGTCTCAGGAATTTAGCAGAGATGTAAGGATGGTCTGACAGAACTTCTGAGGGTAGCAACATTAACTGGAGAAGCAATAGCTTATGTGAGTTATACAGAGGCTCTCAAACATGCTGAAACATTTGACGAATTTAAAAGAGGGTTAGTTCAAAGACAAAGGAAGCAGAAGAGTGCCAGACATTTGAGAGAACAGTTGGGCATGGTAATAAAGAGACACGGACAATGGGTAGAAGAATTCGTGGATAAGATAAGGAAGATCAATAGTTGTTAGTGCAGAATGCTGTGGTGAATGAAGTAATTTTACAGGAGGCTGAGTAAAGGACACTTTACACTTTCCTAAGAGCATTGCCTTTGGAAATGCTGAGGATAGTACAAACAGGGGTTCCAGCTGATATGAAGCACAGCTGTTACATAGGCAGTGGAAAGTGGGTTGCAAGTAAGACTGACAGTGTTTTCGGCCAATAAAAGGTGTTATGGGTACAGACAGACAAGGCATGTGTGGAAGCAATGTCACCAACCATGGAACACTGGTAATAGAGGTGGAGGTCAGCATGGTGATAGCCTGAGTTTCAGAGGTAGGAGACCATGGAGGAAGCAGGCATTAAATGCCAAAGGAAATCTGACGTCCACCACTGGCATTTCCAATACACTTAGATGCTACAAAGTCATATTCACAGGTGGACTCAATGGTGGGAGGAGTAATGGGAAAGAAGAATTGCAAAATGTTGTTGGACACAGAGGCATGTGTGTCAGTTACCAGTGGGATCTGGTGGAACATAAGCAGTGGAACCACAATGGTATACATTGTGTGGAGTGGGGGACAAAGATAGGATCAGTGGATGTAGATTTAAAACGCGTACATTTAAGCTCAGACAATATGTATATATTGTGCCACATGTAAGTAAGGAACATGACTTGATTCTGGGGTTGGATTCCTTACATCAGCATTGTGCCAAAACCAACCTTTTGCAAAACGTGGTGCAGCTAGATGAAAAAGTGTTCCAGTTTGGTGAAACTGTTACCCATGTAGCGGTACAGTGAAGTGAGTCTATCAAGTATGACAAACCACTTACACTGCAAACAATCACACTTAGGCTTAATTCACACAGTTGTCTTCCTAAGGGTACCAGGAAATCACTTTGGGTTGATATTAAGTCTAATTTACCAATAGAGATGTTGTGTGTAGTGGAACTGTTGGAAGTAAATGAAGTATTGTATCAGGCATGTTGCTCACTGAAAAGAAGTTAGATAAATTGGGAGTAAATGGTAGCTGCATTTGTGAATAATTCTGTGCCAAGGATTTAAGGTTAATGATGGGGCTATTGACTGCTAATGTGGATAACCTGGAGGAGGAAGAGTGGGGCATGAGGAATGTCAGCCATAAACCACCATCATAAGCCATTTAAACTGCATCACAAGAGAAAGTGAAGCACCTAAAAGAGAATGATAAGGAACAGATGGAAAAATTATCATTGGAGTTTACAGATTTGCTTTTTTGCAAAACGGTCATTGCTATCAAAGTATGTTACACAGCACCAGATGCAAATGGGGAATGAATCACTGGTTTACCTCTCCCCCCTTCAGTTATGCAACATGGTCAGCACCTGACAATTTAGAACAGCTGCATATCATTCACAGCAACGGACTCATCCAGTGGTGGCACTGCATATTCAAGGCAGCTCTCATGTGCCACAGTCGACTATGAACAGAGGCATTACTGTGGGTACTTTGGGCGTCCAGATGGCTCACAATCACAATCTGCAAGCCTCACTTGCTGAAATTCTATATGGTGGAGTGCTATTGTTGCCAGCAGACTTTGCACTCCCAAGACTCTTCAGTTACATCTACAGACCCGAAAGACCTAGTCTCACAAAAAGTTGAGCGACACATCACTCACCTCCATGTACCACCTCCTCTTCCGCATTCAGTGCCCAAAGTTTTCATCCACAAGGCTTGCGAGTTTGTGATGTTATGCGATGACACAGTATGACCAGCAGTATAACCCTGTACTCCTGCTCCACACATGGTACTTCGAAGGGACAACTGCACCTTTGAGATATTGTTAAATCCAGACCTATGACAGTGTCCATTAACTGCCTTAATCTGGCAAAGACATTGCAAGAAAGTTTATTGAGTGAGGATTCCTGCCAACCTCACTCCAATATTTCATCCAACGACTCTCTTACTACAGCCGATGTACCTCCCACCTTCAAGTTGTAACTTGATGTCCATGACTTACTCCCCAAGGTCCTCAACATCAAGTTGACTGACAACTACCTCCTCATCGAGAGGCAACACATGGACTTCCTGACCACAGTCAGCCCTATCGTCCATCTCTTCTTCAAAACACTTAAATTACCACACAACATCGATACTGCTGCATCTCTCACTTTTCTGCCAATGGTATGCTCACAATCACGACTCCAGGCCTTCATCCTCCAGATCACACATCACCACCACCCACAAGCACCATCCAGCCCTGGTGACAACAATGCCTCACGCCTGACCTCTAATGCCACTATGCGCTCACACTTTGGCCTCCACAATTATCACCTGCATGCCATATGGTGTACATCACCTCTCAGCATTGACCTCACAGCCGATGCCATGTCCAAACAGCCTCCAGACAACTTCACCATCTTTATGTTATCTCGACACATCCAGACTCCACGAACCTTATGTCACAGTACTCTGCACTACCGAGGAAGATGGGAGGGGGGGGGGGGGGGGCGGAAGGTGACAGCTGTGTGCGAACTCCATAACTACAAAGAAAATTGCTGGCAACTCAGCTCACATATATGATCTTTGAGTTAGTCAGTTCATTTAACGGGTTCTTTGTGTACAGCTGTATCTGGCTTGTATGGCCTTACACAAAATATGAAAGTTGCTGTATCTGATTCGTGTAGTATTATTACAATTCCTGCATATTATGCATCTCAGTTTAATGAATTGGATATCTTTTTAATAGGCTGGTGGAAACAGTCTGAGCAAAAAGGTGTCACCTTGCCTAAATCTTTTCTCAAATCTCAACTTTTCACTTTATTAATCAAATGGAAGCTGTTGCCCTGTTGCACCTATTCTTCAACTGATGTGGATAGATTCCATTCCTTAGTCCTCAAGCATTATCAGTGTTGATTTTACTGTGACAGCTTTCTTACAGCCTGTAATTCCCATATTAAGTGGTCACTGGTATTCATTGCATCTTTAAATTAATTGACAATCATTGTGGTTCCAGTAAATCATTTCTTCTGGTTCCACTTTTGGAATGCACTTATTCTAGTCTACATTAGACGCACCAAACAGATTTTTCAAGAAATCTTGAAACATGTTTAGTGTGATCCCACAATTTGTTGTAACAGAGCTATGTGACGTACTAACTGATGTGAAATGATGTACATCCAGTAGGACTTCTTTCTTCAGTTTTTCTCATATTTTGACTTCTCATAAATGTTTGTGAGTATTTTGTTTAGTCCATTTATTTCTATCTCACATTATTATTCACATTTAATTTTTTATTAAGGGGAGTTAGAATGGAAAAAAAAATTTTTCACATTTTTGGATTTTTATCTCAACATAAAATGTGCAATTTTCTGAATAAAATCATTTTATTTGGAAAATACACACACACACACACACACACACACACACACACACACACACACACACACACACACACACACACACACACACGTGGGAAGTATTTTATTTTATTTTTTTAATGTAATCTACACCAGTTGAAAATGTTAAAATTTTTACATGCATTACTTCAAAATCTAATAAAATAGGTAATTTTTTATATAGAAAGCTGTGGATTGCTGTTTTATAAAGATTAACAGTGTTGGTCATGTCCAGAAGAGGATGGGCACAAGGTTGAGGAAGTTGAAACAAAGTTTGAGACACAAGAAACTTTCTCATGGTAAAACCACAAGAGGCAGACCGACAGACAAAATGATTGATGAACTACAGCAGTATTATGGGATAGCAATTACAAATAATACTGAGGATTTGTTGAAAATGAAGCAAGCAGTATGGGCTATCTTATTCCATAGGCCGTCAGCTGATGAAAAACCAGAGCACCACCTTTGCCCTCCTGGACCTGATTCATGGTGCAATTACGGCAATGCCCAGTACTCAAACAGATCATACAGCCATAAACATTATATCCCAGCAGCAGCCATGGATATCATAAAACCTATTTCCAGACACCTGGCAAATTCTGAATTACTGAAGAAGTGTCTGCATGGTCAGACTCAAAATCCCAATGAGTCATTCTGTAATCTTATATGGACCCACTTAGCAAAAAAATGTTTTTGTTGGAATGAAAACAATAAAGTGCAGGGTCAGTGATGCTATTTTTGCTTTTAATGATGGCAACAGTGGTAAGGTGAAAGTGCTACAGCATACGGGAATTAATCCTGGAGCAAACTGCATTAGAGAACTTGAACAGATGGACAAGGTTCGTTGATAAAGCAGAGTACGCAGCACATTTGGCCACTAAGGAGTCCAGGAAGAAGAAAAAACTTGGAAAAGATCAAGATGATGATATACAGTATTGTGCAGGGTGCTTCTTAGTGACTAAAAATAAAAAATTAAGCATATATTAAATGAGTTACAATCTTTTGAAACTTTAGAAGCCGTTCCTGAAAATTTAAATTTTCTGTTGCATTTTTCCATAAATCTCAGAAACCACTTCGAGTAGCTTGTTCAAATTTTATGGGAGTAATAACATACAGCTCCTGAGTCCACTGAACTAAAAGAACAGCATAATGTCATTCATAATTAAAGTTATTTTGGATAACGTACAAAAATTACACAAAATTTTAACCATGTAATTAAAAAATTGTATTTCTGAAAGCAGTGGCTGAAATGCAATTATTGTCCTTCAGTAGACTCAGAACACACAGTTTAATGTCCTATAAAAGTTTCATGTCAATGGCTACAGTGGTTCCTGAAATACAGGGAAGCCAAGTCACTAAATTTAACATTGTCAGGATAGGGCGTTCCAACTCCATTTAATTGATTGTCTTGTGCCCTCTGAAATTCTATTTTGTGTTTCAGTTTGCTCCTGCAACACCTTTATCAATTTTTATTATAACATTTATTAAAGAAACATTTCCTTCGTGAGTTTCTTCATTCTCTAGAGCATCAAATTTGTTAATTTCAAATGGTATCCTGCCTCTTAAAAATTTTAATTGTGATTTGAGCTTAATTAGTTTGGTTCTTTCTAACTTAGTGTCTAGTTTCATTTTGGTCTTATATATATATATATATATATATATATATATATATATATATATATATATATATATATATATATATATATTATATATATATATATATAATAAAAGGAAACATTCCACGTGGGAAAAAATATATCTAAAAACAAAGATGATGTGACTTACCAAACGAAAGCGCTGGCATGTCGATAGACACACAAACAAACACAAACATACACACAAAATTCTAGCTTTTGCAACCAACGGCTGCTTCATCACGAAAGAGGGAAGGAGAGGGAAAGACGAAAGGATGTGGGTTTTAAAACCCCTTAAAACCCACATCCTTTCGTCTTTCCCTCTCCTTCCCTCTTTCCTGATGAGCAGCCGTTGGTTGCGAAAGCTAGAATTTTGTGTGTATGTTTGTGTGTCTATCAACCTGCCAGCACTTTCGTTTGGTAAGTCACATCTTCTTTGTTTTTAGATATATTTTTCCCGAGAGAGAGAGAGAGAGAGAGAGAGAGAGAGAGAGAGAGAGAGATATTCCTTTCAGGTGATCCATTGATGGAGCCAGTTTCCAAGATCATTAAAGGATGTGCAGTATTGTTCAGAAAGGCCAAGCTACACAGTGTGAAACAATTGCTAATCAGAAGGGGAAATGTCTGGTGAATGGAAATTACATCCCTTTACAGGTTTCCTTCACTCAGTTTGCAAAACATGGTTTGCCATTGTCATGAAGTCAAATGACTCGCATCTCTGAATACAGCACAGGCGTTTGTCCTTTAAGAGTGCAATTCACACTGAGTAATTGTCTATTAGTTTTCAGCATTCACATTTTGCAGCAATTCATGGAACACCACATGAACTAGGATGCATTTTGTCACCTCAAAATTGTTGTCTTGGAGTCACTTACACCCATTTTTGCACATTATTTCTGACAGAGCATGTGCTCTATATGGTTACACCAGCAAACAATGACCTTCCATAGCAGATATTAAGATGCCAACAGAAGAGTCACAGTTGATACAAATGCTGCTTCGTAGGTACAAAATCTGAAATTTTCACAGTACTTTCTTTTCACTCCACTCTAAAGTCAAACACAGATCTGAAAGCTTACCATTTCTAATGTTAAATAGGTCTCATGTCGCTATATATTATGCTGCACAAGTGCAACTGCTGCTCTCTCTTCGTCAATAGTGAGAAGTAATTGAAGTTATGTGGATTGAAAGGAGCGGCGGAATAAAAGAAAGGGAAGGGAAGGAAAACAACTAATCGTATCAGTTGCATCAGGACTTTATGTGGAATCAGCGGTGACGAGTGAAAGTGTGTGTCAGACTGAGACTCTAAGCTGGGATCTCCTGTTTATTAGTCAGATGCGGTTACCACTGCACCACACGGACATTGCATTTATTGTAACTGTGCGGACTACCTTTACATGCTCACCAGCCGACTCTCATTCCCATTAGTGCCACCTATCTGCAGTCTCCATCTATGTCTTCCATTCTCATAAACTTTGGAGTACCACTACAAGTCAAGCGTAAATGTACATCCACACTGAAAGTTGTCGATTCCTTTATCATTATGGCGAATCAATTATATGAATTGCATGGTATCTGTTCTTGTGGAAATGCCCAAATGAACAGACACCATGCATGCATTTAATTACTTCTTCTAATAGCCCAAAATCTAATTTCTTGATTTTGTTTAGCTCTTTACATGTCCATTTTCGGCCTGGGTTTTTCTTGAATAATGTAGGATGCATATTCCAGCCTTCTCAGTGACTTCAACTAGCCTGTCCTCTCTATTATTATTGGTACCAAATCCCTACTGAAAAGTTATTTTACAACTTTGGTTGCACTTTTGCACACTAAGTCGGCCTCTCATATTCTATAGCATGAATTACTTTTGTTTAACAGTTCCTGTAACTCTGGATAAAGTTCTTCAACTTCATCATGGTGTAAGGTTGCTGCAGCAAAAACTCTTAGAATTTCCAGTGAGAATCTGTTATTTGTTTTCAACACTATTCTTGCAACTCTGTTACATTCTTTCAATAACAACAATATGCTTTTTAATTTTTTGTTAATGGTAAAACATACTTGTATCAATCTTGTTCAGTCATATCTATAGTGAAGAACTGCCACTTCACCAGACCCTCTTTCTTTCTTCCTATACACCCAGTGCTGTTACTTAATTTTGCTTCCAGTGCTAGTAGCCTGTCATCAGTTCTAAGCATACAGCAGTTTATACAATGACTACAGGTATACAGAGTGCCACAGTAACAGGCAAATTTTTGTTTTAACTCAATTTTGTGTAGCAAGTTATGAGTTAGGCACGCCCCACATTTTAAATACACTGCCTGAGTTTGCTCAGTCCAGCAACCCCAGTATGTTTTAACCCATGCGAACCTACCACATCCAATAATCTTTAACCCAGGCAACTTACACATACCAGTAGGGCATCTGACAAACCTAGCTAGCTATTGTATATGAGCTCGAAGAATTTTGAGAGCTACATCCAATGCTAAACCTCAAGGCTCAAATTAGTTACAGCCCATTTCCAATTGCTACAAAATCTGTGGGACAGATATTAACATGACCAGTTCACATACAGAGCAGAGGTCATACTGTTACGGTTAGTCAATGCAGTCTATTAGTTTTCTATAACAATGTGGTCAGTCTTCAAGATAGCAGACTTCTACTCACTTTCTAGCTTTCCACTTAAGTGATGTCTGCTTTGGGTATGATGTTAAGGGTGAAGCTGCATAGGCTGGAGTAAAAGTGGTAGGATATTGGTGGGGTATTATAATGGATTTCCTAATTGTACCTGGTTGTACATCTTCTTACCACAACCAGTTAAGAAGACCAAGGATGACTTTTGATTCTTCACCCAACTCACATTACATGCGATACATAATAGCATCTGCTCCTGGGGCTGTATCTGTAACAGTAGACAAGGCATTTTTCAGTTACCCTGAAAACTGTGTTGTTCTCACCTGTCTGACCTCAAGTCCAACTGTGCACACCCTAGAGCTTCTTTGTGACAGAAGTTTATAAGCTTCAGATGTTACTTTCACAGAAGGAATTACCCACAGCACTATGTCAACTGTAGAAAATAAAATAATCCTATCCTTTATTATATCAGAGAGAATTTTCAGCCTGCCTTATCACAGATCCTCCTAAAGTTCCCATTCTCTTGCAAATAGCTCTAAATGATTAACAGTGTTCCTGTGCCCTCACTACCCGAAAGGATGTTGGGGTCCCTCATATAACAAAACTCATCAGTCCACAACGCAAATAGCTTTTATTTTTATGGTATTTTAATGTTTCAGTTTCACACACACCATCATCACTCTAGTAATGCTCCAATGATGATGTGTGGAGAAGTGCGGAGCCACATTAAGTACAAGACGCACCAGTTGTCACCAGCTCAGAAGCTGACAAGTGCTTCTTGTACTTAAACAGCTATGTGCATTGTCTCCATGTCACCAATGGAGACATTATTGGTCTGATGTTGGTCTATGTACTACTGAAACTGTTTACCATGCCATAAAAATAAACAATAAAAAAAATTGAGATCTGGATTGATTCCAGTTATGAGTTCAAAAATTTTCTCCCCTAATGGTCTGGTCTTGAATCTTCACCATGTTACCTGCCTGTACCTAATTACCGTACACCATCTGTTATTTCACTGGGAGACTGGCCTCTTAGAGCATTCGAAGGCCTTCGGAATGGAGTGCACGGCACCACAGTGGATCACATTCTCAATACTACAAACCCAGGCTTGAACAGTTCTGTTTGCTCACAGCTAACCTACTGTACAGCGTCAAGTTCGGTGTGCACTGAATACCAATTTTTACACGTCTTTTTTGGGTCTCTTCTGTACAGAAAAGGGGTTGCTTCAGTGATATTGTCCACTCCGCATTCTGCATTATCTGGGACAGCAATAAAACCAAAGGAAATGCCAATGGCCACCGGAAACCCTTAGGCTGACATGAAATGCGCTGCTTGACCTCTATTCAGAAGACATTTCTGATGTGATGTGACTAAAAAACTGAAGCCCTGATAGAGCACATGATCTACATCAATATCACCCAGTAGGTAGTACACTGTGTGTATGATGATTTTTGGCAACACTTATGTCTACAGCAATTACCTTCAAGTTGACAGAGGTGTGGTAAATGTTCCTGATAAATAACACACTCTACTCTTACCCTCATCCCTAAAATGGTCAGCTTTTCTGTGGAGAAGTTACCTAGCACATGGATATCAACTTTTTTCAAGTGCACCATCTGCAGACAAAAGTACATCCCTCCCTCTCTCAACTACTATCAATGCATTCTGACAAAACTATACCCTTCTGCTCTTCTTATTTCTTTTTCCGTGAGAACTGGCCCTCAAACCTCTCTGTCATACAAGTTTTAGCACTTCTTGATGGTCCAACCTTTCTGTAAGGAGTGTGAGTTTTCTTTAAGGAGTGTGAGAGTCAGCAGTAAGAACAACTTTGTTCCCATGAGGTGTTACTAACATTAATGTTTATTGTGCACCCAGAGCTATTTCCTGGATAAGCCTTGAGAAAACAAAAGCCATCCTCCCACTCAGCAGGTAGCACACCATTAGGATGACGTTTTTAATTAGAAAAGTTTTACTGGCGTTTTGATCTGGGTGGTTAAATCCACTGCCCAGTACACAATACATTCCAACACACATCCCACATTAATCATTGATGATGATGATGATGATGATGATGATGATGATACGAACTGTGGAGCACTCAACTGCACGGTTATCAGCACCTGTACAAATTCCCAACCTTTACTCAGTCCAATCTTGGCACTTTCATGAATGATGATGAAAGAGGAGGACAACACAAACACCCAGTCATATCGAGGCACGTGAAAATTCCTGACCCTGCCAGGAATCGAACCTGGGACCCAGTGCTCGGGAAGCAAGAGCACGACTGTGAGCAGTGGACAGTAATCACTGAAGCACGCCGAGAGTTTACTGACCACTCCACAATTTGGGAAACCTGGGATGTGCAGGTCCTTACCTAGGCATTACCTGCGCACCTGAGACAGAAATTGAGACTTCTAGCACGACATGGAAACTAGTGCTGAAAGGGTTTAAGGCTATGTTTGTAAATCATACATTCATGTAACTGCTGTGAGCCCACTGGAGGAGACTGAAGAGGGAGGAAACACAAAAGCATAAAGAGAAAGCCTTGAGAAAACAAAAGCCATCCTCCCACTCAGCAAGTAGTCCTATTGGTGTGTTATAGGATGACGAGACAGTGTTGGGAGACAATTAGTTCCAAAAGCTATATCATCACTTATGTACGTCTCTTGGTAATAAGAGGCTATAAAAAAAGAAAAGAAGATGAAGGCTTGATGGCCCTTTGCCTACCTCACTGGAGACTGACCAATGAGCTGAAACTGGGATAAGACAGGGAAGGAAATCAGATACACCCTTTCACAGAAACAACTACTACATTCACCATAAAGAAGTCAAGAAAATCACAGAATGCCTAAATCTTGATGGTGGATGGTAATTTGATCTGCTGTCATCCTGGAAAGAACAGGCTATTCAATTATTAAATTTCAGGAATAGAAAGGAAATTCATATGCAGAGGATCTGAATTGTAAGAAGTCATTCTACCTATAAATCCCCTCCCCCATTTTAACTACACAATAATATAAGTATACAATAATCTGAAGAAAAATATATCTAAAAACAAAGATGATGTGACTTACCAAATGAAAGTGCTGGCAGGTCGACAGACACACAAACAAACACAAACATACACACAAAATTCAAGCTTTCGCAACAAACTGTTGCCTCATCAGGAAAGAGGGAAGGAGAAGGAAAGACGAAAGGATGTGGGTTTTAAGGGAGAGGGTAAGGAGTCATTCCAATCCCGGAAGCGGAAGGACTTACCTTAGGGGGAAAAAAGGACGGGTATACGCGCGCGCGCGCGCGCGGCGCGCGCGCACACACACACACACACACACACACACACACACACACACACACACACACACACACACACAAGCAGACATATTTCTATGTCTAAATGTGTGTGTGTGTGTGTGTGTGTGTGTGTGTGTGTGTGTGTGCGCGCGCGCGCGCGCGAGAGAGAGTGTATACCCGTCCTTTTTTCCCCCTAAGGTAAGTCCTTCCGCTCCCGGGATTGGAATGACTCCTTACCCTCTCCCTTAAAACCCACATCCTTTCGTCTTTCCCTCTCCTTCCCTCTTTCCTGACGAGGCAACCGTTGGTTGCGAAAGCTAGAATTTTGTGTGTATGTTTGTGTTTGTTTGTGTGTCTGTCGACCTGCCAGCACTTTCATTTGGTAAGTCACATCATCTTTGTTTTTAGATATATTTTTCCTACGTGGAATGTTTCCCTCTATTATAACCAATAATCTGAAGACACGTACAAAATGAATTCTGCTACACGGAATGAAATGTACAAACTGTGTGTGTGTGTGTGTGTGTGTGTGTGTGTGTGTGTGTGTGTTTGAGAGAGAGAGAGAGAGAGAGAGAGAGAGAGAGAGAGAGAGAGAGAGGTGGGAGGGAGAGGGGGGAGTGTACTTTTAATATTGAAATCAATATAATAAAGTTAAAGAAAATTTAGAAGAACTATGTCTCAGTTTATTTATGATACATTGGTATCAACCACTTTCTTTCTTTAAATATACACAAATTTCTTACACCCCAGCTGTGGCAATTCCGTTACATATATCAATAAGTGTCAATTAACTTATATTACATCTAACAAGCTCTATATAAAAAACGTTTGTGAATAAAATATCAAAAAAATATTACATTGCTGATAGTCCTAATTTGTTTGAAAGATGGGAAGAAATTACTTTTAGAGGGGTTCACAAGTGAATTTAGACAGAAGCATTTGTGAAGACTTATTTGGCATTGCTACAGCGATATAGTCCACAGTAGATATTCTATATCAACAAAGGACTGCTCTTTACAATATGCACTTTAACTACAACAGAAATAGAGATATTACCCTTACTTTGAATACAGGGTACATTGAGTTCCAAATTTATAATTTAATTAACGATTTTGTAGTTGTCAGAACTTATGCTAATAAGAAGAATGTGTGTTTCACTGGTAGAACTATGAAGAGGTATTACACAGATTTTTATGCTGTTCATACACTGTACAAGTAGTAAATGAATACATTTTTCACAATAAAACAAAATTAAACCCCCGTGGAGTTAAAATCCTCAAGCTCACAGCAGTTATCACCACAAAATACACGTAAACAGCTTACAACAGAACTGTGTCACACACAAAAGCAGCCACTGATGCACATATCTGCAAATATGACTAAATAAATTATATATACAAGCAACTTAACAGTGATCACAACAGTTTATTCAATACATGCAATATGTAAGTTCTCTGTTAAGTGATCTGAATCATTCCAGTTAAAGAAATAACAACACTATGTAACCCTAATTTTCAATTCAATTAATGAATTAAAGTACAGAAAGTCATATGAGTAAGTGCAACAACATTTAAACACCTCACGTACAATTTTTATCATTTCACTCCCTCAATTAAACCACAAAACAAGTTTTTTAAACAGAAAAATTATGTTCAAAAAGTTATCACTGTAAAATGAACCACAAATAAGGTAGTAGTCAATCGTCATTTACCACTCCAGCATCTGGCACATGTTTTGATTGGCTGGAAGATATGGAACACAAGTGAGGTACTGAGTTCTAGTGATTTTAAGGAGAGCTGCTCATAGACGCCGGGTCCAAGCGCGGTCTTTTCCTAGCTACTGAGTCATCAGACGTTTCAACTGAGACATGGTCCCTCTTCTTTTGTGAAGCCTGGAAGCAAATTAATTATTTTTTTTCCAACTGATACAAAATGAAGCAAGAACAGATTCAAATTATTACTTGATTTCTCATTTCTCAAATCATTAAGCCAAAGTAATAAGTATTTCAGAACCAGGAACTAACAAATTTTAGCTTCAACTATGACTTGTAGGCACGTTCTGAAGTATGATAATATCAATCCACAACACAAATCTTTGTGAAATTATCCTCTACACCATCCCAACATGTTGCATTGGCCTGTTCCATCACCAGACCTGTCTCCAATCGAGCACATATTGGATGTAATAAGACAACTCTAACTTCATCCACAACCAGCATTAACTGCCCCATACTGACCGACCAAGTGCAACAGATATGGAACTTCATCCCACAAACTGACATCTGGTATCTGTACAACACAATGCATGCACATTTGCATGCTTGCATTCAACATCGTGGCAGTCACACTGGTTATTAACATACAAGCATTTCACATTTGCAATGGCTTATCTTGCATTTAAATTAACCTCTGATCTTGCAATAATAATCACTTAAATATGTTACCTAGACAAAATTATTTCCAAAATTTCATTACTCTACATTAATTTTTTTATGTGATTTTTTTCCATCTGTGTAAATTTAAGTTTTAAAATGGAAAGTAGGAAAGCTAGCAATTTAATTTTTTTCTTTATTTTATTTATTTATTTATTTTTGCAGCTGTTGAGAAAGAATAATGGAATGGTTGCTTTGAGCTAGATTTAGTGTAAGTGTGTTTAACTAGAGGCTGTCATTAATCCTTCTGATGTACACCATGAAAATAATATTAATCTTAAAACTCAATTGCCCACTAAAATTGTAATTGACATACTTGAATATTTACATGAAACTGGAATTGCTCCTCGTGAATTACTGAGTGTGGATGCACAAGTGTATGAGGGGAAAAATGGAATAGAAGACTGTCTGCAACAAGACATTGTTTGCAACCCAGGACCCATAATTAAGAAAGAAGAAGGGGTAGCACTCTTACACTTTAGAATGTCACCAAATCAATTTTAATCCACTTTCAGACAATCATCATTCCTTTACACATCCTCTCCTGTTTACACCAATTTATTTTTTCATTCTGTGTTGTCTTATTGTAAGTATTTTTTTTCTTTTTTAATCTGCTTACTGGTTAAATGAATAACACTTGCTGATTACTCTCTCACAACCTTGTGACTAGTTCAATCGGAACTTACCACGGTCTGAACAGATTATCTCTCACCTATTGTACTCCATAGTTTGATTGCTGCCTTATCCCTAAGAGAAGAAAGTGAAAATAGAAAATGTAGTTGTGATCTTGCTACACCCCTGTACCACCAAAAACTTAGTAACAGATTTTTTTTTTTTCCCCTTTTCTTCCGTATCTCTATAGGCCAGTATTGCACTGAATACAACATTCTGCATTTCTCAACAATATTTTCCGAAAGAGGGAAAAATAATAATGCAAATGATTGTATTGGAAACCTGTAGTACACTCAGTTTAAAAACAAATCAACAAGCACAACACCAAAATCAGAAAGCTTATGGGAAAAGAAAATGAATATTAAAATAAGAAATAATGGGGCAGACCAACTACGACATAATGGCTGGTTTGGGACTGACCGTGCACATTTTTTAACAGTCCACTGATACAATGTGGAATATGACTTTCTATAATTTCTTTATTTAATCTACATTAATAAGTTCTCCTGTAACTATCAGCAGTACCAATGGTAAGGTGTATACGTATAATGTATTTCTGTAAAGTTGCTTATTAATACGTGAGCAAATTAACTTTATCCTAAGGAATTGTTTGCTAGTCACGCACAGCATTGTAACTAAAACATATCAAATTAGAAACCAATAACACGTCTGAGATGTTGGTGGTGGTCGCCTCAAAGCCTGGTAATAACTTTTCTATAGTACCAATATTCAGAGCCTTCCTGTGTGGAAAATCACAGTATTCTCATAATGGACAGCCATCACAGCATTCAGAGATAATGAGAAAAAGCAAAAACAATAGAAGTGGATACGATTTAAAAATTCAACTAAGAGTGGACAATATAGTATTTTTTCTACATGTGACATGCTGCACCCACTGTATTTTGAATGTGACAATCAGTCCAGAGCATGTTGACTCACTTGTTGATCAGAGTCTTTAGACCATCATCAAATATTCAAAGTGGGCACTCCTTAACAATATCAGCTGACAAAGTAAGGAAGACTTTGAATAAATGCAGAATGGTCTTGACAGGTTACCGGGCAATGCATGTGTGCAAATAAAATGATACTTTGGGGAACATGAGTAGAAGGAAACAGAAAACTGATACAGAATTAAAAAATGAAGATGAGGAAAAAGACTGAAAAATTTGGCTATCTAGAATGGACGACAATACAACAAAAGATTTATGTTTACCAACACACAAAACTGTCATAGCTGTTCCAGTAAAGTATAATCCTCTTTATGTGAAAGATAAAACTTGCAAAATGTGTACAGTGAGAATGAAAACAAGAAAGAAATTTCGACTAGATTTTGGAACGTTCTATTGAGGGTATGGTGATTAATGATACAGCGCAAGTTTTGATGTGTCAAGGATGGGCAAAGGAATCAGCAATGTGCTTCTCAAAAGAACCATTTTAGCATTTGCCTTAATTTAGAAGAACCATAGAACACCTAACTTGGAATGGGAATTCTGACAGCGCTCCTCCCATATGAGAGTCCTGTGTTCCTTTGCATCATCTCACCTGATGAATCTGATTAAATGTTTGAAATGTGTGGTTACAGTGAAAGTTAATGGGTGTTACATAGTGCAAAATATGTAACATTACTCACTGTCAAAATTTTTAAGGAACTGGTAAGTAAATAAGCCCACAGTTTGATAGCAATTTTGTGACAGCGAGAGAGAGAGAGAGAGAGAGAGAGAGAGAGAGAGAGAGAGAGAGAGGGGGGGGGGGCATTCTGCTCATTGTTAACTTGACACTGCAGAAAATGTTGGAACTAAGTGCACTTACAGTGTCAGCAGCTCTTCAATTGCGTGCTGATGTTGGCAATTTGTGGACAGTCATCGTAGCCAAATGTGATACTATGCAGTAGCCAATGGGAAGCACTGAATCTAACAATTTCTCTACTGATAACAGAATGTCGTCTCAATGCAGACCACTGCATGGTAGAAGAATGCTGCTCACATTGTGAAATAATAAATGCCATGGTACTGTCCTGAATTGTAGCTTCATAACTGTAGATTTGTTTTCAAACAACGACAGGCATTTGAAAATCATTTAGAGTCACTAATTTTCAGACCCTACTCAAATAGGAATAGAATTCAAATCAACAGATTTGTACTTTGCAACCAACAACAGGATGCAGAATTTTAGGGGAATTATAAACAAGTGGCATTTTATAGTTAATCTTTCACCATGTATGCCTGAAGTGTGTACTGCATATACACAACAACTTGGTAGCAACAACACATCATACATTATCTTCACTCTGTAAAAATAATGGATATTTCACTTTTCTATTTTGTATGTAACTAGCAAACTTTTGTGGCAATGACTTTATACAGGTTACCAGCCCCAGGAAAGTTTTTTGTCAGCTGAATATGTAATCTGTTGTAAATAGCCTCATTTAAAAATGCATACATTACATTACAAACCAGTATTTCATTACATACCAGTATTTACATCTAGTAACATAGCAAATCTTACACTAAGTTACTGGTCTTTATTTCTTAATTTTCCACTTTTGTGAATACTATAGATCACTCAACGTGTGTGCACTTATTCCTGTTTTTATTATGTACATCATCTTATTTCACTTTCCATCTGAGATGACTTTCAATGGATTCACAAATTCCATGGAGGTATTCTTGCTGCCCCCTCCCAACCCCTCTTCGTACATATTTCCATCACAAAGGAAACAATACCAAAACAGGGATTTGATACAAACATCTTCAAAACAGGAGTTTCTTGTACATGCACTTTACTGAATCTCATCTTTGGCATAGCCTAGTCCACACTGAAAATGTTTGTGGACAACATTTACTGGAAATCAGGAAAATGAAGTAACACTATGCGTAAGTTACCACATACACCATGTATTGGAATATAGCCAATCAATAACAGTCACAAAGAGATTAATATGAAATCATATGCACAATATAATGTACGGATTTTCTGACAAGATTCCTTCAAAAGTCCTACCTAATTCCACAGAGAATCAGTAAACAATATCTTCAGGGGAGCTAGCTGATAATTTACCTTTTATGAGTGAAACAACAGAAATGGAAAAAAGTGCTAGTTAGCACTACCTCCAACTTGCAATCAGTATTTGAGGACTGCTCTGTATAGTTACCAAATAATATTGCATTCACCATTCTTCATGCAAGCAACCATCTGAAGAATTACTTCACATGCTTTAGTCAAAGCTGGCAAATTCAAATTACCAAGGTACATAGAAATTGCTGTATAGTCTCATTTATCAAATTTTTTTTTAATATTTTGCCTTCTTAAAAAACATTAAATATGCATTTTACTAGATAAATTTTGTGTTCACTGATTTCTGCAATTGGTTTGAATACTTGCAAAAGTATTACAGTGTTATATAATTAATAAGCCAAAGAACTTAGCCAACTTTCTGTTAAACTGACACTCAAGAAAACTGGTTTAGTTAAAGAGTATTGAACCAGGCAAAGCGGGGAAGAAGAGACCTCAGTGTATGAGTTATGTTAGAGATAACTTACCTTTTTGTCCCATTGCTGGTGCAGGTACCTTAACAAGATGTTTGTTTTTTCTGTTACTATAACTGCAATAAAGAAGTTTAATATTATTCACTCCCACAAGTAGATTTATTCACAAATATAAAGAAGCTAATACTACTTACTTTGTTCAGATGGATAATCTTTTGTTGGTAAATAAACCGATGGACGTTTCACACAAGTACGACTTCCACTGTCTGTGTGGAACCGTGCAAAATTGTTTTCATCATAGGATGGAAGACCTTTCAGGAATTCTGCGACGGACTGAATGAAAGAACAGCGATCAGCTTATCATACGGTAAGCTAATAGCATTACACACACAAGAAATGACACAGGCAATGGCACAAGGGTATCTTTAAGTCTCTATTACAATTCTAACATTAATATCTAGAGGAGACTTGTTTCCTCCTCCCTGTAATCCAAAATGATTACCACAAGAAACTAATTGGCAACACGTATTACACATAGGCGTTAACTGCAACTTACACATTTGCGAAAATATAAGCAGTCCTCACAGGAGGTTGCATGCTCTGACACTCAAAAAGCCTATGTGCCACATCTCATCCCTAAGTATGTATTACCACCCTGATTTTCCATAAATAACAGACAGAGCTTTCAATTTATTGTGAAGTAATCTGTGTTTATGACACGTATATGTGAAACCAAAACCGAGAGAGAGTGTAAGGAAGATTAAGCAATGGGCAATTACTGACAACGTTGACGTTCATAAGAAAATTTCGGTTACAATGTAATCACAGTTTACCACAATCCTTCTGGCTAATTGGTTGTCTTTTTGTTAAGGAAATGCAAATAACTCTAGCTCACATTTCATAAATCTTTCGAGCAAAGTGCGAACAATACGCCGACTTAAGTATTCCTTACTGCCCATAGTACTCTTTTACACCTCGCTTCTTCAGGAACTTGAATACTAATTAACTTGTTAATTCATATCCTCAAAAAGACATTACAAGTCGTATCAGATCCTTATGATCATTTGTAGCATTATATTGTTTACATCACATGTGACATCATTTCGAAGGAGCTAGCATAATTATTATAACAAATTCCAATAAAACTATAATCTATAGCTTATTACAGTCACTCCAGACAATGAAATACTACCAACACGTTAATATTGCAACCTTCATCGACTTATTACTGCTACGAAACAAAAAAATGTATAGACGTGGAACTGACGTTCTAGGCCTACTTAATGCCTAGTGTGTAAACCTACTTTGATTAAATTGTGTCAAAAAGTTAAAATAGCTGCACAGCATACTGTAACAAACTTCAAACTCTCTTATCTTATTTACAACAATTACCGTACATCGAACGTCTGCTACACTCACGAAAACATAATTTCTTGAGCACGACACAGAAAAATTATAACTTTGTTACATTGCCTCTGGCAATAACAATTAAACAGAATGTTTCATAACTTTGTTATCACGCATAGGTACAAATAAGTGACATGTTTCTCGTGAACTATTTGTAAATATTTCTCCTATCATCCACTTAAAAAAAAAAAAAAACAACTAACTGCATGTCGCTGAACCACGCCGTCTAGAAACTGGAATAATCAATAGAATTTTTGAAATATGTTGTTCATGATTATCGTATAGAAAACCTTTTCCCTGACGGGAGAGAATATCAAACACAATTGCACACATTGCCACTCATATTTTGATGAGCTAAGCAAACTTAGCTGTATAGTCAATGCAGATTTGATTCTCATGGAAATATTTCATGATAAACCCGCGAACACACACTGGCGATTCAAATATTTGGGTTGTTAATTACCACCTTACCATTTTTAATATCTATCACGACCCTTCCCCAACAAACATCAACATGCAACTATCGACACCTATCAAGTAGGGAGCAGCACGTGCGTACGCAATTGAGTTGCTCATGCCAACTTAACGCACATCTTGTCAGACAGAAGCGAACTTAATAAAATTTAGTTATTCGTTACTGAGCATGGTCTTGGAAACCTGTAATTGTTTACTTGTCTTATGAGCTTTAATCTCACTGTTATCTTTTATACTCTGTTTTATATGAATTCCATTTAGTAAAAATGCCATCTTTCTTGCGTCACCGTTCGCTTCTTATTTCGACAATAGCGGTGCTACGATAAACCTTACGTGTAGATCGTAATAAAAGTCAGGAACATACCAAGAAGCAAAAATAGTGTCAAACTGTCAGTATTCTATCAAGCAACCAATAACATTTTATACACTTGTGTAAAGACGGCCTTAGTTGACCAAAATCTGGTGCAACGAAGCAGCAGCAGAATGGTATACCATACCTTTGAGAAATAACTACAAGTACAATACAAAGTGCTTCTGTTTTAATAGTTTTTAAACAATAATTATATTTTCGAGTTTTTAAAATCAGGGGACCTGAAAAAACATTACTTTCGCACATCATTGGATGTTTTTCATTTTAAGCTACCAAATATAGGCCTATATACACCGTACTAGAAAGTACTCATCTACTGTCGTAAATACTGTCGGTTGTTCTTAAAAAAAAAAGGAGATGCAATCTTTTCAAGGAGAAATACGTTTCAGTATGGTAGCCTAAATATGGCATTCGAACTGCAGACTGGATGTCATTTTCCTACTGTCCAGAGATGAAGGAGATGAATCTCGCATATTTATTGCAGATTAGAATAATAACACCATTTAATGACAGCTACTAGTCTCTCTGTGTTGAGGAAGAGGAAAACGAAAATTAAACTGATGGCTCCACAACGCTCTTTTGACTGCACAGTGTTTCTGGCTAACCATAGCTGGTGCAGTGAATTAAGCGTTCAGCGATGGGTCATACTTTGCCATCAGATAGCATTGGGTCATATATTACAAGAAGAACATTGAAGTATGGTATGAACGTCTGTATACGGCACAAGAGGAAAACTGAAACATCCACAAGGTATATAAATCTCGAATATAGGATACAACATAAAAAGATTCTATTGTGGGAGCAAAAGTACTTCGAGTACAGTGTAGATTGTTTGATGGATTCGCTGCATCCAGGGACTGTTTGTGCCAAGCAGCTAGTTAGTCACGGGCAGATCCACTTTGTGTACAATGCGCTAGTGAATATTGTGTGTATATTTTCAAGATGTACCGTAAATAAATTTTCTTATTGTTCGTCGTTTCTATACGCCTGTTATTTATTGTGACTAACGTACCCACAAACCAGTGGCCCCGAGAAGCAAAATGGAGACAAAAAGGCAAGAACCTTAAAGTGAATCAGCAGTGGCTAAACAACAGAAAATGTTACGCCGAAGCAGCAGTTCAGACAGCACCATGCAGCCAAATACAGTGTAAACAGAGACTTTAACTTTCAAGCCTCTTCAAATAGTGAAGGACAAATATTTCCGCTAAGTTCGGCATTGCTCGTTTCGGCGACAATAATTTCACCCCGAGCATGCAGTGTCTCAGTCGCATTGCAAACGAAAGTGGAAATATCTCCATATTTCCCACAGTAACCAGCAAAATGGTTATATATGCTGTAACTTACTTTTACCACAAGCAGTGTTTTAAGTGATGAAATGCAGTTTATACTAACAACGAATGCCTTGAGGTTAAACTGGAAGCAACACATTGATGGTCTGCTGAAACGTCTAAGTTCAGCTACGTATGCTATTAGAGTTATTGCAAATTTTGGTGATAAGAATCTCAGTTAATTAGCTTACTATGCCTACTTCCATTCACAGCTTTCATATGGCATCATATTCTGGGGTAATTCATCGTTGAGTAGAAAAGTACTCATTGCTCAAAAACGTGTAATCAGAACATTGCTGGAGCCCACCCACAGTCATCCTGCAGACATCTATGTAAGGATCTAGGAATCCTCACAGTAACCTCACAGTATATATATTCACTTATGAAATTTGTTGTTAATAATCCAACCCAGTTCAAAAGTAATAGCAGTGTGCATAGCTATAACACCAGGAGAAAGGATGATCTTCACTATGCAGAGTTAAATCTGACTTTGGTACAGAAAGGGGTAAATTATGCTGCCACAAAAGTCTTTGGTCACCTACCAAACAGCATCAAAAGCCTGACACATAGCCAACTAACATTTAAAAATAAATTAAAAGAATTTCTAGATGACAACTCCTTCTACTCATTGGCGGAATTTTTAGATATAAATTAAGGGATAAAAAACAACAACAACTTAAACATTAGTGTCATGCAATATTTTGTGTAATGTAATATCTTGTACAGACATCTTTTATTAACCTGACACATTCCACATCATTACAAAGTGTCGTATTCATGATCTATGGAACAAGTATTAATCTAATCTAATCTTGGATTCACATGTACTGATTTTAGTGTCTGTCATTATTCTAAATTTGCCTGTGCAAAATAGGTGCCAGAATCCAAAGACCACCTTATTAAGAGTTTTTGCAAATCACAGTATCAATGCATTCAACAAGTGTTAAGCAATGATGATATTGTGATGTTTAAAGCTTTTCCAGCGTACTGATTGTTCCATAAAAACACGGGAGAACTGCCGGATATCAGTAACGTCCTGCCACGATATTTCGGCGCAGAGTCTTCTGGCCATCTTCAGGTTAGTGCCACTGTAGTAGTACTGGCGAGTACGTGCTGAGCTATTTAAAGTCGTACTGAGGTGAAGACTCTGCGCCGAAATAGCGTGGATTAGATTAGAGATTAGATTAGATTAGATTAATACTTGTTCCATAGATCATGAATACGACACTTCGTAATGATGTGGAACGTGTCAGGTTAATAAAAGATGTCTGTACAAGATATTACATTACACAAAATATTGCATTACACTAATGTTTAAGTTTTTTTCTCCTTAATTTATATCTAAAAATTCAGCCAATGAGTAGAAGAAGTTGTCATCTAGAAATTCTTTTAATTTATTTTTAAATGTTGGTTGGCTATCTGTCAGGCTTTTGATGCTGTTTGGTAGGTGACCAAAGACTTTTGTGGCAGCATAATTTACCCCTTTCTGTGCCAAAGTCACAACAAATTTCATAAGTGAATACATATACTGTGAGGTTATTGTGAGGATCCCTAGATCCTTAAATAGATGTCTGCAGGATGACCATGGGTGGGCTCCAGCAACTATTCTGATTACACGTTTTTGACCAATGAATACTTTTCTACTCAACGATGAATTACCCCAGAATAAGATGCCATACGAAAGCAGTGAATGAAAGTAGGCATGGTAAGCTAATTTACTGAGATTCTTATCACCAAAATTTGCAATAACCCTAATAGCATACGTAGCTGAACTCAGACGTTTCAGCAGACCATCAATGTGTTGCTTCCAGTTTAACCTCTCATCAATGGACACACCTAAAAATTTTGAAAATTCTACCTTAGCTATAGACTTCTATTCAAAGTCTATATTTATTACTGGAGTTGTGCCATTTACTGTACGGAACTGTATATACTGTGTTTTATCAAAATTTAATGCTGAGAACCACTTAATAATTTTGTGAAAAACATCATTTACAGTTACATCACTTAGTTCTTGGTTTTTGGATGTTATTACTATACTTGTATCATTAGCAAAAAGAACTAACTTTGCATCTTCATCAATGTGGAATGGTAAGTCACTATTGTATATCAAGAACAGTAAATGACCTAAGACCGAACCCTGTGGGACCCCGTACTTGATAGCCTCCCCCCCCCCCCCCCCCAGTTTGAGGAATCAGCTGTTGTTTTAACATTACATGAACCACTTATTTCAACTTTCTGCATTCTTCCAGTTAAGTATGAATTAAACCATTTGTGCACTGCGCCCCTCAAACCATAATGATGTAGCTTATCTAAAAGAATTCCATGATTTACACAATCAAAGGCCTTTGAGAGATCACAAAAAATACCAATGGGTGATGTCCAGTTATTCAGAGCATTTAATATTTGATCAGTGAAAGCGTATATAGCATTTTCTGTTGAAAAGCCTTTCTGAAAACCAAACTGACATTTTGTTAGTACTTTATTTTTGCAAACATGGGAGGCTACTCTTGAATACATTACTTTCTCAAAAGTTTTTGATAGAGCTGTCAGAAGAGAGATTGGGCAGGACGTTACTGATATCCTGCAGTTCTCCCGTGTTTTTATGGAACAATGATGATATTGGTGACAATTATTGATACCACATACATGCTACTGATGATCAATAAGAGATGACAATGTCATATCTTATTCGTCTAGCTGCCGCTACCAGTTAAAACAGCAGTTATAACATGCGAAAAAATGAAAAAATTTCACAAATAGAAGTTGCAGATGAGGTCTACTGTCTGCATCTGCACGAAAATGTGTAGTCAATGATGTAAATCCCAAGATGATGTTACCATGACGGCAGCCACAGTCGTTAAACAGGAACACCAATCGATAGTTTACGAGTGACTTAGGACTTTGCGACACAGTTTGGATGCACTCAGACAACATATTACCAAGAAGGCATACAAGATAAGAGGCTGTGGTACACAAGAAGACACTACTGTTTCACAGCTCTACGTCCCAAGACGGTAAAAAATTGTACATGAAGCAATGATCGCCCATGTACTGGTACCAGAGCTGCCTCGATGTATTAGTCGCCCACAGTATTACTGCACCTGGGGGTGAGGGCGCTTCAGTCGGCTTATTGTAAGTTTTTATCGTGATATTTTACAAGCATTTTCTGAACAACTTTATATTATATGCGTAATTGCACTTTCCTTAGTTACCACTGTACTTGTTTGCTTTAACATCACTGCATTTTTCGGATAACGACTGTGGGAGGCCAAGTGCGATATTGTCATGCTCAGCTACTACAGGCTGTGATGTGCATTACATCTTGTGTCTATGCACATGTAAACGATGTGACTGGCTGCAAGGAAACTTACAAACACTTACTGATCAACGCACTCATAATGCCAATAAAACATCAAAACCAGCTGTCAGAACAAATCAGCAGCCATCTGGTAGCAGTTCACCTATTTCCAATTACAGTGAATATGTGATATTACGGCAGACATGGACTTTGGAACTGGCTGAAGTTTCTGAGTCCATGTTAGACAATGACTTCTTCCATTGTCATAATCGGAACTCAACTTATGTGCAGGATTGCTTAGCTTGGGGACTGAAATAACTGCTGGACAATTAGGCAGGACTTTTATGCAAAACCGCAACAGGTATCAGATAGGGGCATCAAAAATGGGAACAACTGCACCTCATCCAAACTATTATATACAAATCCAAAGAAAGTGGATACATGCAACCTCCAGAATACACACTAGATCTTTCAAAGTTAAAGAATATGTGTGTAGTTTCGCAATCTAAGATAAACGTCTGAAAGTGGAGAAAGAAAACTGAAAAGAGGTAAGTACTCGTCCTGTAAAATCAATTTATGGTCACAAACCGCAATCTCCAATCAATTTACAGATAATGGATCAAGCAAAAGTGGCACTTCATTGAGGCAACATCTCGCGCATGTCTTGCCCAAAAACTACGTTAGTGTCACTTAACAGCTTGCAGTCAGCTTCTTGTTACCTGCCGACAACTTAGCAACACAGCATCACTATTCTTTGTCATCAAATGTCACAAGCGAGTGCAGTGAGCCGCATACAGTACCAATGCCTATACCACCATCACCTAGCCAGGACACCCTTGGAGCTCCAAAACTGTTGACACCAGTTCATATGAGACCCAGATGTCTAGCTAGCAGCCAGTTCTTGTAGATTCCCAGCAGGGGGTTGGGGGAGGGGGGGACTATTTAGGGGTGGAAGTACAGTGTGCCAAGCAGCCAAATCAGTCTCCCTCTGGTACCAGACACATTCAATCTTGTATAGTGAGCAAACTAATATTGAGTTAATATTTCCTGTATAAGCATGTTATTTATGTAACTAACATACCTACTCCCACACCCTCAATGTCATGCCGTCATTGCTAGTATACAAGCAATCCAAGAGCTTAGCTCTCCTAACATTTGTTGTTACTGCTTTCTGGCAATGAATGTTGCTTTTAGATTAGATTAGATTAGATTTACTTTCATTCCAATTGATCCGTAGTGAGGAGGTCCTCCAGGATGTGGAACATGTCAGAAAAACAACAATACATGACAAATATTTAAACTAAAACAAATAAGCTAATGTACCATTCCACAGGTCCCAAGTGGAATGATCGTCATTTTTTAATGAACACTAAGAGTCATTTTACAAATACTATTGCACTGAATTTAAAATAAAAAAGTTTTTTATTTATTTATAAGGTAAGAAACATGTAATACAACTACTGTAATACTTATTTACAATGAACACATTACTGCACTGAAATGGTGCAGAAGTTAGATTATACTTACACACACACACACACACACACACACACACACACACACACACACACACACAAATTTTCAGTGAACACAGTACTGCACTGAAATTGTGCAGAAGATATGTTGTACTTATATACAAATCAGTTGGTTTTCCTCAGAAATTCATCAATGGAGTAGAAGGAGTTGGCCACCAATAAATCCTTTAGGCTTCTCTTAAACTGAATTTCATTGGTTGTTAAGCTTTTTATGGCTGCTGGCAAGTTATTGAAAATGTGTGTTCCTGAATAATGCACACCTTTTTGTACAAGACTAAGTGACTTTAAATCCTTGTGAAGATTATTCTTATTTCTAGTATTGATTCCATGAATTGAGCTATTGGTTTGAAAAAGTGATATATTTTTAATGACAAATTTCATTAAGGAATAAATATATTGGGAAGCTGTAGTTAGTATCCCTAGTTCCCTAAACAGGCTTCTGCAGGATGTTCTTGAGTTCACACCACATATAATTCTTACTGCACGTTTTTGTGCCCGGAAAACTTTAGCTTGGCTTGATGAATTACCCCAGAAAATAATCCCATATGACATTATGGAATGAAAGTAAGCATAGTATGCCAGCTTTTTCATTTTTATATCCCCTATGTCTGACAAAATTCGCATTGCAAACAGAGATTTGTTAAGACGCTTCAGCAGTTCTGTGGTGTGCTCCTCCCAGTTGAATTTATTATCAAGCTGTAATCCCAAGAATTTAACACCGTCCACTTCTTCTATCTTCTTGTCATCATATGTTAGACATATACTCTTGGGACACCCCTTACAAGTTCTGAACTGCATGTAGTGTGTTTTTTCAAAGTTTAGTGACAAAGAATTGGCTAGGAACCAGTGATTAATGTCTACAAATATTTTATTGGCTGATCTTTCTAAGACTACACTTGATTTGCTATTTATTGCAATGTTTGTATCATCAGCAAACAAAACAAACTTGGCATCTGGTAATGTTACTGATGAAAGGTCATTGATATACACAAGAAAAAGTAAGGGCCCCAAAATGGAACCTTGTGGGACCCCACATGTAATTAGTTCCCAGTTGGATGATGCCTGATAGCTTGATACATGTCTCTTTCCTAATAACACCCTTTGTTTCCTGCCAGAGATATAAGATTTGAACCATTTTGCAGCATTTCCTGTTACACTATAATATTCTAGTTTACTCAAAAGGATATTGTGATTTACACAGTCAAATGCCTTTGACAGATCACAAAATATACCAGTTGCCTGCAATTTTTTGTCTAATGAATTAAGTACATTTTCACTGTAAGTGTAGATAGCCTTCTCAATATCAGAACCTTTTAGAAATCCAAACTGTGACTTTGACAGTATGTTATTTGAGATAAGATGGTTATAAAGACGACTGTACATTACTTTTTCGAAAATTTTTGAGAATGCTGGCAACAGTGAAATTGGACGGAAATTTGATGCTATTTCTTTATCTCCCTTCTTAAACAGTGGCTTAACTTCAGCATATTTCAGCCATTCGGGAAATATTCCACTGATAAACGACTGGTTACACAGATAGCTTAATATGTTACTTAGCTCAGAATCACATTCTTTAATTAACTTTGTTGATATTTCATCATACCCACTAGATGTTTTTGATTTTAAAGATTTTATGATGGACATTATTTCTGTTGGGGTAGTGAGGGTCAAATTCATATTATGGAAGTTACTTGAAATGTCTGGTCTAAGGTAATCCATAGCAGCATCTACCGAACCTGACAACCCCATCTTTTCAGTAACAGTTATAAAATGTTTGTTAAAAAGTTCTGCAACACTATACACATCTGTCACCAATGCATCATTTACTCTTAATGCTATTTGTTCCTCTTCATGTCTGGTTCTACCGGTCTCCTCCTTCACTATATCCCATATTGTCTTTATTTTGTTATCTGATATGACTATCTTTTCCTTGTAATATATTTGCTTTGACATCCGTATTACAGTCTTTAATATTTTGCAGTATTTCTTATAATGTGCTATAGCATCAACATTGGAAATGTTTCGGATTGACAGATACAGTTTTCTTTTTGTTTTACAAGATACCCCTATTCCTCGAGTAATCCATGGCTTCTTTGTAGACTTTGCTCTAACCTTGGTAAGTTTTGGGGGAAAGCAGTGTTCAAATAAGGTAAGCACTTTATTAGCAAAAATGTTATATTTTTCATTCATGCCATGAGCACTGTAAACATCAGTCCAGTGAATGTCTCTGAGGAGTGTCCTAAAATAATCAATTTTTGGCTTACTGATTACCCTCTTGAGCTCAGATTTAACAGATTTTATATCTTGTTCAGTATTAACATTTAACAGAAGGAACTGCATGTCATGGTCTGAGAGGCCATTGACTATTGGTTTTGTAATATAATTTTGTTCATTTGACTTTTCTATAAAGATATTATCAATGGCTGTTTGTGAGCAAGTGGTTATCCTAGTGGGGAACTTTACTGTGGGAATTAAGTTGAATGATAGTGTTACTAACTCAAATAGGTTCTTATTGGGAGAGTCTTTAAGGAAATCTACATTGAAATCACCAGCAACCACTATTTCTTTGTTTTTGGTTGTTAAATGGGCCAGTACAGCTTCAAGGTGGTTTACAAACAGATTAAAGTTACCTGCAGGTGCTCGATATACACTTAATATTATGAAAGATTTTTTGTGAAATTCTAATTCTGTTGCACATGCTTCCATATGCTGTTCTAGGCAAAATTTATGAATGTCTATGTTCTTAAATTTATGACAGTTCCTGATGAATGTGGCAACTCCTCCTTTCTCCATTTCTGATCTACAATAGTGAGATGCTAACCTAAACCCTGTAACACTTAAAAGTTCTATACCAGTGGTCACATGATGTTCAGAGAGGCAGATTATGTCAGCTGGGTTTGAAGACTCTAATTCATCTATGCAGATAGTTAATTCATTAATTTTATTTCTCAGTCCTCGAATATTTTGATGCAATAAAGATAGCTGACATTTCACATTGACTGACTTAAAATTGGATGGAGTTAAAATATCTGCTGACAGTTGAAAATTCTTAACCAATGGCTGTTTATGTTGATGTAATAAGCTGGAATTATGTTTTTTGATTTCTTTCTCAAACTGAAGGTTTGTCTCAGTTCTAACCTCTCTTAAAATTTGTTTTCTTTCTGTCCTCCCTACCCTAAAAAAGGGTCTTTTCTGAATCCTATAACCACTGGTATTTTACCACTCATGACAGTGCCTCCCCCCTTTAACTTTCCTGCTATTTCCCCAGCCAATTTACCCTTCCCCTTCCTGTTGAGGTGAAGGCCATGCCTAGTATAATCCCACCTACTGACAGAATCAACATGAACCACACCAATGTGTGACCCCGCACCCGACATGAGCAGCCGTTCCAGCTCCAAATTAACTCTCTTGACAGAAGAGTTCAAATGAGGTCGGTCATGGCGCCCAAGAACAGATACAAACTCAACACTGGTATGCCTCGATGCTGATGCAATCTTCGCCAGGTCACACTCTATGCTGTACCCAGGATCTCTGTCAATACTGTTACCTGCCCCACCCACTATAACCACGGTGTCTTCCTTAGTGAAATCTTTGCAAAGTGATCCTAAATCCTCTGTCACCTGCTCCAGACCAGCACTAGGTTTAAAAAAATTGGTGACCTGGTATTCTGATCCTAGTTCATCCTGCAAGAGTTGGCCAACACCTCTTCCATGGGAACTACCTAACAACAACACTTTCTTTCTCTTTACTGATTTCCCTACATTCTTACTTTTCAATTTGCTGCTGAAAGTTTGTTGTGCCCTGTCTACACCTGTAACTGCTTGAGGCTCACCAGCTTCTAACTGAAGCAACAGGTCAAATCTATTTTCCACATTCACCATAAAGCTGTCAGACAAAGTTCTAGGCCTGTTCCTCCTGTTGCCTGTTGCCACTTCCCACCTCTCTTTACCCTTCTCCCTCCTTAACCTGTCAAGATCTCCCCTGGCCTTGTCTAACTCAGCCTGAAGGGCAGCAATTTTCCCCTCCTGTTCCAGTATCTTCCTATCTCTACTACAAATCCTACAAAACCACTGATGAGTCTCATTTACTTCCCCTATTCCCACGCCACTACAGTCACCCACATGGAAAAAACTACAGCACCCATCACACCAAAGCCCCGACCTAACAATTCTACGGCAAGTCAAGCACTTTTCACTCATGATAAACGTAATAATTTATTAAGAATAAGTCAGTTAAATTACAGATAAACACGAAAATATGGTTACACAAATTTGGCCTATACGCAACTGTGTGTAAACAAAAACAAAAGTGCAGTTTCTGAAACAACAAGTTAAACTTTACGCTACTTTCCGGAAATGCTAGTTAAATAATGAAGAGGTACGCTAAGTTAAATTGCTGGAGAGAGCAAGGAACAACTAAACGAAATTCTATAGATTTGCTGCAGCAGAACGTAAACAGAAAATACGACTGTACGGTCTTTTCGCGTTTTCTGCTATATTACGTAATGAGAAATGAAACCTTTAATGGTACACTTAAACGGCACACTAATACACTTATTTACCACGTAATCAGTACTAATCTATGTGTTTTATAATCTAAAATAACTTATCTTTACGAGAACACCAAACCTCGCGCTAGTCGCTTGGCTGTTCTGTTGCTTTGAAACATGTATGTTGTCAGACAATTACTGTGCTTTTACCTATGTAGCTTACAATGTGAGCCTGGTGTACAGGAGCCAGATTGTGCATCAAATCTACTCTACAAGGAGTAATTAGACAGCAGTTCCCTCACAAGCAACAGAGAAATAGTGAGCACTTTAGTGCGTTGACAGAAAGTTCCACACATATATCACAAAAGTTTCAGAGAACATTGCTCTTGATAAACACCCTGATAATAGAAAAATACAAGGCAAATGACATTTTTGATCTTTTATTGCAATAACATTGTAAGTGGAGCCCAGATGTTTAAGCAAATAATTATTCTTTTACTTCACTCCTACACAGTTAAAAGTGTAATATTTACGAACTTTTTTGCCAGACTGATATATTTCATTTTAACATTGCACATTCTAAGTTTATTCTAGATAAAATTACATATTATTGCAGTTTTACCTCATGTTTCCCCACACACTTCAGTAGGACCTCCTTTAGAAAAATACCTGATTTACCATAAAACTTAAAGACAAGATGTAAATGACCCCTAAAATCGTGTTTTAAGGCAATAAAACATGATTTATTGCGCTTTTAGTTGGATCATTAAGGATATATCTCTCTTTAATTCTCTTCTCAAAACCAAAGCAGGTATCATAACAGTACTATGTGTAGTTGTAGTAGGTGTTACTGTGTTCAGCAAATGGCTTTGTGTGGTGTTAAGATCGGAAGTGGGGCAAGTAAATGACTAGTGGCCCTAAGTTACCCAGCTATTAGCAGATTCTGATGATTCAAAATCAGGAAGTTCATGTGCCAAGAAAAGTTTGCCAAAAAGAATCCCTTAAGAGTTCTCAACTGTTTATGTTCAGTATTCCTCCTGTTGTGTTTAATTATCATCTGAACTAAAACCTTCTCTTATGATAGATGACACTTTCACTATTTATGGAGAACTTGTTCTCTGTCAAGCATGAAAAAAGTAGAACAGATGCTGTATTAAAGTCCCAACATTAGAAACATATTCATAGTGATGTGGACATAGAGAGTAAAGCAGTGGAATCGTGTGAGAAGCAAAATTAATTCCACTGACATAGATGCAAAAGACTCTACATTCCTCATATGTATTTCTTCATGGTTACTATGGTTACTGTGAAAATTCCATGGTAGAAATCTCAGGTGCCTGAATGCTGCACATTTCTGAAAATGTACTGCTGACAACAATTCCTGATGAACCAAAATCAAAGAAAAACTATGTAAATTTTTGTTACCAGTAGGCTCTTAAAAGTGTACAATGCTATATAACCATCACATATGGATACACATTAACGAAATGGAGGATATTTCATTGACAAACTCATTAATGGCAAATTCGATCGAGGAGAACACTCAAAGTCATTTTTGATTTCCTGCAAAGTGGTGGAATGCTCAAATCATTCAGCAGTAGCTAGTTTTATGAATAGCAATTTCAACTATGGTGGCCTGAAGGAATTCAAGGAGGAAAAGTTCTTATTATGTTAAACATTGCACTGTAAAATACACAACTGTACCATTACTTTTTATTGAAGACTGGGGTCCTTCCCACAACTTTGTCTGTGTTTGCTTTCAATTCATATATTGAACATACCTCTTCTCCCCTCTCTGTGTCCACAACTTCCTCCCTCTGTTTGTTAATCTCATCATCCTACCTCTTTCTGTCTTTCTGCTCGCCTCACTATGTTCCTTCATCCCCTGCGAACCTTGCATTGCTGCGCGGGGTTAGCCACGTGGCCTAAAGGCGCTGCAGTCATGGTCTGTGCGGCTGGTCCTGGCGGAGGTTCGTGTCCTCCCTCGGGCATGGATGTGTGTGTTTGTCCTTAGGATAATTTAGGTTAAGTAGTGTGTAAGCTTAGGGACTGATGACCTTAGCAGTTATGTCCCATAAGATTTTACACACATTTGAATTTTTTTTTTTTTTTTTTTGAACCTTGCAAAACTAGCACTCCTTTCTTCCAGGAGTGCTAGTTCTGCAAGGTTCGCAGGAGAGTTTCTGCGAAGTTTGGAAGGTAGGAGACGAGGTACTGGCGGAATTAAAGCTGTGAGGACGGCGCGTGAGTCGTGCTTGGGTAGCTCAGTTGGTAGAGCACTTGCCCGCAAAAGGCAAAGGTCCCGAGTTCTAGTCTCGGTCCAGCACACAGTTTTAATCTGCCAGGAAGTTTCAAGAAAAAGACTAATTGAATTCTGCAATAAATTTCAGATGGTAATAGGGAATATTCTATTCAAGAATAACAAGAAGAGGAGGTAGATTTTGAAAGTGCCAGGAAATACAAAAAGATTTCAGTTAGATACACCATGATCAAGCAGAGATACCGAAAAAAACATTGGATTGCAAGGCGTACACAGGAGTAGATACAGACTCAAATCACAATTTAGTAATGATGAAAAACAGCCTGAAGTTTAAGAGATTGATCAGGAAGAGTCAATGCTCAAGGAAGTGGGATACGAAAGTACTAAAGAATGAAAAGATATACTTGAAGTTCTCTGAGGCTGTAGATACTGTGGTAATGAATAGCTCAGTAAGAAGTTCAGCTGAAGAGGCATGAGCATCTCCAAACAGGGCAGCTGTAGAAATTGGAGAGAAAAATGTAAAATCAAAGAAGGACACTGTGAAGAAACCATGGATAACAGAAGAAATACTCCCTTTTATCGACGAAACAACGAAGTACATAAATGTTCATTGAAATTCAGGAATACGGAAAAACAGTCACTCGGGAATGAAATTAATACGAAGTGCAGGGAAGTTAGGAGAATTGGCTATATGAAAAATGTGAAGAAATCGAAAAGTAAATGATTGACGGAATTAGTGACTCATTATATAGAAAAGTCAAAATACTCTTCGGTGATATTAAAGCAAGGACGGTAACATTAAAAGTGCAATGGGAATTCCACTGTTAAATGCAGAGGAGAGAGCGGATAAATGGAAGGTACACTGAGGGCCTTATTGACGGAGAGGACGTATCTGACAACGTGGTAGAAGAAGATATAGGAGTCAACAGCGAAGAGACAGCGGCTCCCATATTAGAATCAGCGTTGAGAAGACTTAAAAGCAAATTAGGAGCAAAGGGTAGATATCAATCCATCAGAATTTCTAACATCTTTGGGGGAAATGACAATAAATCGAGTATTAGGCTGATGTGTAGAATGTATGAGCGTGGCGATATACAATCAGACGTTCGGAAAAACATCATCCATACAATTCCTAACATTGCAAGGGTCGACAACTGCGAGAATTATCGCACAGTCAGCTTAATAGCTGAAGCTTCCAAGTTGCCGACAAGAATAATATAAAGAAGAATGAAAGAGAACACTGAGGATCTATTAGGGGACGATCAGTTGGGCTTTAGGAAAGGTAAAGGTATCAATGCGGCAGACTGACGAAAAATGAAGAGACATTCATAGGATTTTTCGATCTGGAGAAATCGTTCGACAATGTAAAATGGTGCCAGATGTTGGAAATCCTGAGGACTAAGCTATAGGGAAAGATAGATAATATAAACGTATAAGAACCATGAGGTAACAATAAGAGTGGAAGACCAAGGACAAAGTAGATGGATGAAAAAGGGTGTAAGACAGGAATGTAATCTTCCGCCCCTGCTATTCGATCTGTACGTCGAAGATGCAAATACAGAAATAAATGAAGGGTTCAAGTGTGGGATTAAAATCCAAGGTGAATGGGTATAAACCTTAAGATTCACTGATGACATTGCTATCCTCAGTGAAAGTGAAGAAGAATTTCATGATATGTTGAATGGAGTGAACAGTCTAATGAGTACCAAATATGGATTGAGAGTAATCGAAGAAAGACGAAAGTAATGAGAAGAATCAGCAATGACAACAGGGGGCACCTTAACATCATAACTGGAGATCATGAAGTAGGTTAAATTAAGGAATTCTGCTAGATTGGCAGCAAAATAATCCTTGGTGAACGGGGTGAGGAGGACACGAGGACACGGACTTGCACTGTCAAAAAGGGCTTATTTGGCCACGAGAAGTCTACAAGTATCAAACACAGGGGTAGTCTGAGAAAGAAATTTCTTAGAATATACGTCTTGAGCACAACATTGTATGGTAGTGACACATGCACTGTGGGAAAACGAGCGGAAGAGAATAGAAACATCTCAGATGTGGTGCTATAGACGAATGTTAAAATTAGGTGGACTTATAACGTAAGGAATGAGGAGGTTCGTCGCCAAATGGGCGAGGAAATAAGTATATGAGAAACTCTGACAAGACGAAGGGTCAGGATGCCAGGACATCAGCTAAGACATTGGGGAATAACTTCAATGGTACTAGTGAGACTCGAAGAGGGTTAAAACTTTAGAGAAAGACTGGGATAAATCCAGCAAATACCTGAGGACGTAGATCGCAAGCGGTACTATGAGATGAAGAGGTTGACACAGGAGCGGAATTCATGGCCTTATGCACTTCTCTCCTCTCAGTTTTTCCATGCAGCATCTTCCAGCACTCATTGACGCCAACGCTGTCTTTCTTCTCCATTGCATAATCCTAATGCATGTCAGTATCTTAAAACTTCCCTGAATAAATCATAATTTCTCTCTCACAAAACCTCGTTCACATAAAAAACTCACATCGCTACCTCATGTATCACCGAGCGAGGTGGCACAGTGGTTAGCACACTGGACTCGCATTCAGGAAGACGACGTTTCAAACCTACATCTGGCCATCCTGATTTAGGTTTTCCGTGATTTCCCTGAACCGCTTCAGGCAAATGCAGGGCACGGCCCACTTCCTTCAACAACCTTCCCTAATCTGCTGGGAGGAGTGACCTCGCTGTTTCGTCCCCATCCCCAAAACAAATAAACCAACCAACATCATGTATCTTCATTAAATATCGACGACGGCGCTTTCCTTCAAAAACTGTGTTCCTGTTATATCACCTTTTTCATCACCTTTAACATTTCATCAACAAAATAATAACGTATAATAATATGCCGCACCAATGGTCAGGTTGGATTACCACCATAAAAATCTCGAACAACACTGAAGGTCCAAAGAAAATCGTACACGCATACGAATTCAAACACAGAGAAATGCTGAGTATGTAAACAAGCAGAATACGGCGCTGCGGTAGGCAACGCCTATATACACTACTGGCCATTAAAACTGCTACACCACGAAGATGACGTGCTACAGACGCGAAATTTAATCGACAGGAAGAAGATAATGTGATATGAAAATGATTAGCTTTTCAGAACATTCACACAAGGTTGGCGCCGGTGGCGACACCTACAACGTGCTGACTTGAGGAAAGTTTCCAACCGATTTCTCATACACAAACAGCAGTTGACCGGCGTTGCCTGGTGAAACGTTGTTGTGATGCCTCGTGTAAGGAGGAGAAATGCGTACCATCACGTGTCCGACTTTGATAAAGGTCGGATTGTAGCCTATCGCGATTGCGGTTTATCGTATCGCGATATTGATGCTTGCGTTGGTCGAGATCCAATGACTGTGAGCAGAATATGGAATCGGTGGGTTCAGGAGGGTAATACGGAACGCCGAGCTGGATCCCAACGACCTCATATCACTAGCAGTTGAGATGACAGGCATCTTATCCGCATGGCTGTAACGGATCGTGCAGCGACGTCTCGACTCCTGAGTCAATAGACGGGGACGTTTGCAAAACAACAACCATCTGCACGAAAAGTTCGACGACGTTTGCAGCAGCATGGACTATCAGCTCGGAGACCATGGCAGCGGTTACCCTTGACGCTGCATCGCAGACAGGAGCGCCTGCGATGGTGTACTCAACGACGAACCTGGGTGCACGAATGGCAAAACGTCATTTTTTCGGATGAATCCAGGTTCTGTGTACAGCATCATGATGGTCGCATCCGAGTTTGGTGACATCGCAGTGAACGCATATTGGAAGCGTGTATTCGTCATCGCCATACTGGCGTATCACCTGGCGTGATGGTATGGGGTGCCATTGATTACACGTCTCGGTCACCTCTTGTTCGCATTGACGGCACTTTGAACAGTGGACATTACATTTCAGATGTGTTACGACCCATGGTTCTACCCTTCACTCGATCCGTGCGAAACCCTACATTTCTGCCCTGGCTAGCACATTCTCCAAATCTCTCACCAACTGAAAATGTCTGGTCAATGGCGGCTGAGCAACTGGCTCGCCACAATACGCCAGTCACTACTCCTGATGAACTGTGGTATCGTGTTGAAGCTGCATGGGCAGCTGTACCTGTACACGCCATCCAAGCTGTGTTTGACTCAATGCCCAGGCGTATCAAGGCCATTATTACGGCCAGAGGTGGTTGTCGTGGGTACTGATTTCTCAGGATCTATGCACCCAAATTGCGTGAAAATGTAATTACATGTCAGTTCTAGTATAATATATTTGTCCAATGAATACCCGTTTATCATCTGTTTTTCTTCTTGGTGTAGCAATTTTAATGACCAGTAGTGTAGTTTATTTACTACACTGATACAAAACACTCGCTCTGACGTGCTTGGGGTCACAATACACAGCCTACAGACGTGAAAACTACTCGTAAATTATCTAAATAATGCAGTACACTGGTGTATAGACACGCAAACAACTCGTAAACTGAAAAAATAATACACATATAATGCTCTGCAAACACACTCGCTAATTCTAAACTGTCGAAATAATGCACAGAACAGACAAGAGAACTGCAGACTACTCGTAAATCACCAAAACAATGCAGTTCATTGATGTGCAGATACGTTCACTAATTATAAACTGTCGAAATAATGAATACAGTTTATTTAGGGACGGGTTTATTTATCACACTGATACAAAACACTCACCCTAGCGTGCTTGAGGTCGCAGTAGCTAGTTTACAGACCTGTAAAATACTCGTAAATCACTGAAATAATGGTTTGCCAACACACTGGCTAATCGTCAACTGTCGAAATCATGTGTTGCACAGCCTGCACACCTGTTCACAAAATAATGCAACAGACACGAAAACAACTCGTAAATTGTCAAAAGATAATGCATGTGTAACAATATGCAAACATGCTCACTATGCTTAAACAGCCAAAAATAATGCAGTGTACAAACAATCATTGCACGTAAAAAAACGGTTTCAAACTACCGTCAACTGCGAAATATCAGCAAACTGCTCCCCTACAGAACACCAAGGCACACAAGCCGGGTGGTGGGCTCATTCCGGTCCCAGGTCGCGCTATAGAAATCTCTTCCAATATTTCCCGGAATAGCTTAGGGTGCATTGTTCCGAGAGATTCTAACGAGACATGTGATCTGCGTCTAGTCGTGCACATGTGATTACCTCCCCTGCATGACTGAAGCGTTGCCGCGAAATGTTCGGGTAGCGACTCACCATCGACGGTGAATCTAAAAGGTTCTCAGTGTTATATGGACGTCACAAGACTATGTAACTAAGAGCCAAGTCGACCTGTCGGAAATTGTAAAGTGTCAGAGAAATAGTTAACGGTCGCTTTTGTAGGAGCTTTTGTGACGTTTCATGTTGCCTACATAGAAATTCTTGTCCTAACAGAACCTGTGTACGAAAAAAGCGTAGAATAACGCCGAATGCATTCCTCCTGATGGTTCTAACGTGGCACCCCATCCATCACATGTTAACCTTCCTGGAAATCGTTAAGTCCTGCTTTCAACAAACATATCTGAAACGCAAACGTTCTCACCGCTCTATTGACACTCCTATGTCCCAGCATAAGCGATGTCTTGTGAATGAATGGAGCATTCTGATCGGCTCTTACTGGATTTACCCGCAAATTACTGATGCTGCCAGTGTGGAAGCACTGTCCACCTTTTTCTTTCTGTAGACGAGACTTTCAGTGGCAAAAAGCTATTTTGTGCAGATCGCCATATTGCACTGGCAGTTAAACCCTGCAAAAACGGCCTACAGATCATCAAATATATCCCACGTACTCACTGTGCCACAGTGCAGCTACGACGGAGGAAATAGCCACTGTGAACACAGCCCATGATCACAGCTGTGGAGGCGCGTGTCAGCCAGAGAGAGGCCTGCTGGAAGTGGACGACCCCTTACCCGAGGAGGATCTGAGTAGTAGGAATTCGAACACTGTCAATACTCCCACTGCAAACACTCATTGTGTTGACTCTTCTTAAATTTCCGCGGAGTATACATGCAACACAGCCGGTCCTGAAGGTAACTCAGCGCAAACTGGGTATTAGCTCACTATCTACCCATTCAGGAGGAGCTGCCAACCAAATCATCATTAAGTCTAAAGCTTTCTCGGACTCACCGAACCAGTGTACAAAGGATGGCATGCTTGCTTGCTGCTACGATTTCTAAAGTCATCTCTAGACACACAAGTGGGATATTAACAGGGCTGCATTCCACACGACTGATAGGTCAGAAACTGAAGCGATCTAACATTATAGCCTGTTTTAAGCGCAGAACCGTGTAGCCTTAGGAGTTGTTGTGTTAATGTTCTCTCTTACCAATGCCCTCCTGGTACTGATCTCATACACTAGAACAATACTTTAAAATTGATAGCGTAGTTGATTTACATACAATACTTCGAACTCCATCCATCTGGATCTCCATCATGCAAAAAACCACCCGTTTCTTGTTCTTCTTAATCGTCTGCTATTACAATACTTTCAAATCTGTTACTATAAGCAGATAAGGGATGCTAACCTCCTTGACATGGGTGTATCTGTAGTAATCTTGTGCACTTGGTCGGGCAATGACTCGGCAAGGTCCATTCATTCAGAAGACGCGGAATGTAGTGGTATGCTTCTGGTCAGCTGCAGATTAAAACGGCAATGGTGCTGCAGGGCGGCTTGGTCAAAGACAGTGTGAGGGGGTCTTTCATGCTTAATTTTATTCTAAGACTGCGAGAATACTCTTTGACTCCCATCCGCGTAGAGATAGACTGTAAATTATGCACTATACTCGAGGTGCTGGAAATATGTAAAGCGCTGTCTACTGTTCCTTGGCGAAGTATATGTTCGAGAATTAGCAACAAATGGACGTATTGCACAATCATCTACCTACATTCACAGTGACACTCGCAAAGTAGAGAATGGGCGATTTAGCGATGATACTGAAATTGGGAAACATGCTGTTGCATCGTTGGTCGATGTTGAAATTACTGTATAATTGCTAAAATTGTTCGCACTAACAACTGTGATGCTTATTATTACAGTACACCGACGGTGTCTTTTCCATGCCATACGTCCACTGGTATGCTGTTGGTTACCGCATAGTGATTGACTGACATCGTTTGTTTGAGATGGGGAAAGAGTTTTGGTGGAAGGCAACACCTTATGGGGGTAGCTAGCACCAAAACAGTGATCGCGTACATGACTGCAATATGAGGAATCAGTCGAAATGGAACGCAGAGCCATCAGCTATTCCGTGACTGTGACAGATGAGTTTAACTGTAGAGGTCGTCTATCACCTTCGGACTGCGGTTTGGAAACGCTCCACAACGCCGCCAAACTCTTCCAGATTCCTTATGTTGTAACTGTCTTTTATTTAAAAACTTCCAGTGTGTGTGGTGTGTAGCAGCAGTAACAACATGATTTATACCGTGCGACGTCTAGTTTTCTGCGAGAGGCAATGGACTCAAACGTGTTAATGTCAGTATAGAGCCAAACACTGACCGCGAAGACGCGGTGGAAAAACGAAATGTATGGCAGTGTATAAAGCGTGTTACAGTAGAAACAAAAATGTTTCAAACAACGACACAGGGTCACAGGGAGCGTCTCTTGCGACTTACAGTATAGTCTGTGGCATACGGTCATCCTCCTACAGTACAGGTGATGAAGCTTTAAACTGCTCCTTGCAGTGGATCAACCCCTGTATATTTAATAGGATCGCAACATGTGCTCTGTGCTGGCTTGCATACAGTAATTGTTTTTGATATATGGGAGGAGAGAGATGCAGTAAAAATCTTATCGAGTGCTCTGTTGGGTGAAGTTAATAGAGCATTCAGAGTTTGTAATTTTAGCTGTTGGATGGTACAGAATAACGATGATAGGATATTGCGGTGATAGATGTGAATTGGCCCTGAGGGATGCGAATCTGCTGTGTACTCCAATAGCTGTATGTGGTTTGGAGAAGCACCACAATAACCACAACGCAGTAGCAAAACCCTCGTACTTCTCCCAGTTCCTATACTGTCTTTTATATTACCTAGTTTTGCAGGAGAGGGCTTCGTTTGGCGCTCACCTTACACAACGCGCACAGTTGGCAGTGTTATGACAACATCTTCCCGTTTCCATCGAATGCTAAAAATACAGTCCTGTCACACTAACTCAGCTTAGCCTGTTTCTTCGCGGGTTGCAGAAGGTGGTAGATATAGCTTTCTCCTATTTCTAGTCATTTCCGACTTAAGTTGGAATGATCGTATGCACAATTCTACAGAAATGTCTCGCAGTTGCAAGAGGCATTGGACTAACAAAAATTTTACTGTAGCATATGTTCGAAAAAGGTGAATCGTTTCAAGATATGGGAGTGCCAGAAATATGATTCACTAGTGGCTGTAGTCATTAAAGGACTTCTCCATTGGATACAACATAGGTATGTGGCTGAATGGAAAGACTTGATTCCAAATGATAAACACTATTACTACCGATAGCATAGCACTAGAGATCTGAAAAGCTAGTGTACATTTCTTACGACCTCAATCAGCACACCATCTACTACTGCTTGTGATCCTTCTCAATCAACCATCGCCTACAACCCAGTCGATATATCACCGAACCTCTGACATGGCATTGAGACAGAATGCCTTACAAATACTGGAGACATATCTGGGGGGCGTCATGAGGGAGTTGCAAATTCCGGTTTCATACCACGTTCCTTACCCGAATCGGTTTCTAAATTCGGTAATTTTTTTACGAGGGTGCACTGTCGGCGACGTGTAATCGCACTGCTGGTCTGATAATATACACTCCGGCGATCACCGTCTATATTCAGTGTAACATTATTCGTCTGTAGAAACCACGTCATTCGGAGATAATGCCATAACTGGATTTATAAAGTTGGTATAGTTTCTACTGTGGATACTTGTGTGCACCTGTAGAACTAAGACCGCTTGTGAAAGTATTTTAACATCTGGCGGTTTATAAGACGATTATGTCTCTGTTTCCAAAACGGAGTGCTACCATTCGCAAGAAAATCTTATGAGACATGTCCACCCATCGCTGATTTTTGATCAGTATTATTTCGTATCGCCAGCAATCAGTTATTGAGGAAGTATTATACTTAGTGGTAGGGGGTGTGTGATAGGTTAGCCATGAGCAGCCGGCTTATTAAGTTTGTGTGTGTGTTTCGAAATGTGCAATAAAATGACTATGTCCAGCAGTAAGGAAGGTATGGACTTGACATGGAATACTGTGATAGCAAAGGGAACATTATGTCAAGTCATAAGAATGGTACAGATATTTCTATTTCCAGAGCCACAGCTGTCAGAAGGGTGTATTTCCGATACTTCGCTCATTGTCGAATGTCGTCCAAGAGACTGCGATCGTAACATTTAATTATAAGTGTAGCGATCAAATACGTTCGTGACTGGTTTTCCTAAAACAATTCTGTCTAGGGGAGCGTGGCCCGCTAGCGGTGACCTGTGGCGGGAATGATTCACGTTTCCGGCTAACGGTAGGAGCTGTCTGAATGGAGAGGCCTGTTAGGATGCAAGAATGTAGGTGACTTAACGGTGTCGTCCTCTAGACGGCCGAATAGCAAACTAACACTTAGTATGTGTTGGGTAGCTTTAGTGACCGCTTGGAAATTTGAGAAGATTAAATATGGACGTGTGTTTGCGCTGGACCATTATTCCCTTCCATATAAAGTGTCCGGTTGAGTGCTTCTACACATTTCGCGCCTTTATTTAGTTGAGAGAACATCGATTGTGGTGTGTGCATCTAGCAGGTGAAAGACGGGCCGAAGACACTATTCCAGGTTCTCTAGACATGAGAAACAATTTTGATGACTTTGAAAATTATAGGGAAGATTTCGAATGCGTTACATCGCCGACATTGGTATTCTCGAGTGGAAATATCAGTTTCCTCTATTTTCTTCGAGTTTTCACGTAAAGGTCTTTGAGGATGGGATAAGTTTCTAGTTACTCAATGGCTTACAGCACGCTTCACTTCGCTAAGTTTCGGGTTTCTACAGAAATTATTTCCAGTCTACATCTTCGCAATTATGTTGCGTGAGCGATCGGTAGCATGCTGCTATCTGCTTGATATCGAGAAGTACTGCATAGATGGTGTTATATTCTGGAAAACCATGTGAAAATGCATGTGTTCTTATACTCCCAGAGTCTAGAGATGTGTGTAGAAAGCAAGCAAGCAAGTAAATTGGTCGGGGCAGAAACAGTGACATCTTTGTGCTGAGAGGAGCTGACCCAGCCTCTATACAACAGTCTTCCCAGTATATGTACGATGGTCTAGTGGTCGCTAATGCGTGTCCTATCGTGAAGGAGGTATAGATTCAGCACATCGATAGGTGTAAGGGGAATGAAAAACATTTATTTACTTGGAAAATTATGTGCGCTATAGACCTGAGATTCGTTCCAGAACTACTTTCGTAAAGAGGAAACATGTCCAGTACATTGCTCGGTCTCAGACTGCCGCAGCAATCCTAATATTTAATTGCAGTTACACTGATAAATATGTGTCTGGTTCCCAATATTCTTGTGAGTCTGGAGATGGCTGTAGAAAGTGTAGCAGCAAGCAATCATGCCATCCTTTACACACCGGTTCAGAGAGTCCAAGAAGGCTTTTGACTTATGATGATTTGGCTGGCGGCTCCCCCTGGATGGGCAGATAGTGAACTAATACCCAGTTTGTGTTGAGTTGCCTTCAGGACCGGCTGTATTGCATGTATACTCCGCGGAAATTTAAGAAGAGTCAACACAATGAGTGTTTGCAGTGGGAGTATGTTCGAACTCCTACTACTCAGATCCTCCTGGGTTAAGGGTCGTCCACGTCCGGCAGGCCTCTCTCTGGCTGACACGCGCCTCCACAGCTGTGATCATGGGCTGTGTTTACAGTGGCTATTTCCTCCGTCGTAGCTGCACTGTGGCACAGTGAGTACGTGGGATGTATTTGATGATCTGTAGGCCGTTTTTGTAGGGTTTAACTGTCAGTGCAATATGGCGATTTCCACAAAATAGCTTTTTGCCACTGAAAGTCTCGTCTGCAGAAAGAAAAAGGTGGACAGTGCTTCCACACCGGCAGCATCAGTAATTTGGCGGATAAATTCAGTAAGGGCCGACCAGAATGCTCCATTCATTCGCAAGACATCGTTTATGCTGGGGCATGGGAGTGTCTATATAGCAGTGAGAACGTTTGCGTTTCAGAGATGTTTGTTGAAAGCAGGACTTAACGATTTCCAGGAAGGTTAACATGTGATGGATGGGTTGCACGTTAGAACCATCAGGAGGAATGCATTAGGCTTTATGCTGCCCTATTTTCGTACACAGGTTCTGTTAGGACAAAAATTTCCATGTAGACAACATGAGACATCACAAAAGCTCCTACAAAAGCGACTGTTCACTATTTCTGTGACACTTTACAATTTCCGACAGGTCGACTTGGCTCTCATGTACGTAGCGCCATGCGACGTCCATATAACACTGAGAACCTTTTAGATTCACTTTCGATGGTGAGTCGCTACCCAAACATTTAGCGGCAATGCATCAGCCATACTGGGGAGGCAATCACGTGTGCACGGCTAGACGCAGCTCACATGTCTCGTTAGGATCGCTAGTGTAGTGGTATCAGACGCCAAATGTGACGTATTAAAACTATGTGAGAACTTTCCAAATGATTTATTTGTTTTCACTACAGTGCTCCGTTCACCTTGGTCTGTGTCAGTGGGACCCGCAATGCTGACGAAGCACCCCAGCAGCCTGTGCGATGCAACACTGTGTCATGCCGGCCTTGGCCGGCTCGCTGTGTTCCGATGATGTGAGGATGGCTGTGCCAGCAGCTGCCTCAGTGGCCACCATCCTCATTGTTGTCTCTGCCCTGTTCCACCGGGAGCCATAATCCGGCTCCATTGCTGCTTCTTCCTCACTGGCGTAGGTGAGAACGCGGCAGCAACGACCGCCTGTGATCCAGCGTTTTGTCTTTTTTTTTCAATTGCCGCCCTGATTTTACGACCCACCAACTAATTGCTTAAGGTGGGTCTTTATTGACCACTTAGCCACTGCGATCGGTATATGGGCACTGATATGGCTGAACCTCCACACCAGTTCCCACATCCGATCGCACCGTTGCCCGTGTTCCGCCACGTGGAGGCGGGTCATAGTTGATCGTGTTTTGTTTTTGTCTCTTTTATTTTGTTTTCTTTTACTTGGATAGCTTTGTTTGCTATTTATCTTTCTTTTCTTTTCTTTATGGCAGCTTTCCCAAAACGTTGAACAAAAATTTACATGAAATTTAAATTTTGAAAAAGAAATACAAAATATAGTTTAGAATGAAGAAGAGGAAAGATGATAGGAATGGAAGAAGTTTATAGTCCCTCCACCCTGGGGAACTGAGGATGAAAGCCTTGGAATTAGTCGCCAAGCCATTGATCCTCAGTCTCCAATCCTTTGCTTACCTTTAACTAAGAAGATCTATGCTAATCTAATTTCTATGCTAATTACTAAAGCTGTTACTAAGATAATTACGCTATTAACAGGTTTAAAGTGCCGTGTTGGCCTGTGGCATTTGCAACGGTGGGCCGACACTGTTTACATCTATTCATGTTGAACTTTAGTTATGTGTAATCTATTGTGATATCTGCGCATTATGTTTAGCCTAATGCGTTTCTGTCGGTCTTCTTTCTGTCTCGGTTTTCATCCTCCACACTAAGGCGTCTATGTAGGTGCTGCATCTAGGTTTGTCGTCTGTACGGTTTTTTGCACCTGTACTATTTATGGCATTCATCTGAGACTTTTTCTGTCAGTACGTTTAGTTCGTCCTACAATTCTGGTGTTATGATTGCATTGTATATGTGTCGTTCAGTTTGTAAGTGTTGCATTCCTGGTGTGTTCCTGTGCTGTCTGTATTTCCCATAGAATAGGATTGTGTGTTTGGGGGTTCCCATACTTTCCGCATGTACATGTAGATTTGTCTCTTAGACTCATCCGGTTCAAGTGCGTGGGTAAGGTCCATGCCCAGTCCAGAAATGCACCATGCCGCGGCTAGGATCGGCATGTTTCATTCTTAACCTTTTCGTGATAGCCGCGCAGGATTAGCCGAGCGGTCTTGGGCGCTGCAGTCATGGACTGTGCTGCTAATCCCAGCGGAGGTTCGAGTCCTCCTTCGGGCATGGGTGTGTGTGTTTGTCATTAAAATAATTTAGGTTAAGTAGTGTGTAAGCTTAGGGACTGATGACCTTAGCAGTTAAGTCCCGTAAGATTTCACACACATTTGAACATTTTTTTTTTCGTGATATGCGGAAAAAATGTATGTACTCTCCATCCCTTATCACTTGTGCCCCATTCTTCTTGCCATGTATCGACTTTCCATTGTTTGAAGTCCCGCTTGTTGTTCAGCGGAGAACCAGTTATTATATTAACCTGGTCTAGTCTGCCCATCTTTAACCAGTACCGTGCGGCCCGATGTCTAATTGTTATATCTATCGGGAAGATTCCAAGCACTACACACAGCGCTTCAATCGATGTCGTGCCAAATGCTCCAGATAGTCGCATTAGGGCGCTTCTCTGTCCTCGCCTAACTGCTGTTCTGTTTGTGACGAGGTTAAGTCTGTGTGCCCATGTACTGGCCACAAAACATAGTACTGATTCGAAGAGTACGCAGTGGTAGGTTCGTGTGACTGACAAAGGAAGTCTGTATTGTCTTGAATTTATCCTTGCCAGTTTGTGCAGTATTTTTTCTGCCTGGTCTGTTGATATTCTAATGTGTTCATGGAAATTCAGCTTTTCATCTATGTGTACGCCCAAGTAGCGGGTTACTTTCGTTCTTTTTCTGTTGTTTTCCCCTATTTTGACCAATGGGTTGCGATTTAGTTGACCTTTCAGAAGCGTGTATGTTTTTTTGTTATCCACTATTTTGAGCTTCTTTGTGTTGCACCATTGTGTTATTGTTTGCAATGTGTCACTCGCCTTCTCCTCTAGCTGGGCTCTGGTGTTTGCTGAGATGACCACAAGCAGGTAGTCTGCATATGCGACAACTCCATCTGTCCTATTGTCTCCATCCAGCAGTTGCAGGAGGGGTTCAAAGATATTGTCCCAGAAGATGGACCCACAGATCGAACCCTGGAGGCAACCTTAGTAATTTCCCTTATTACTTTCTGGCTGCCCACACGCCACTCCACTATTCTATCCCTACAGTAGTCTAATAGACTATTGTATAGGGCTGCGGGTACTTCCATCTGGCGTAACTTCAGAAACAAAGCTGGCCATCACAGGTTGTCAAAAGCCTGTGCTATGTCAATCATAATTGCCAATGAGTATTTTTTTCTGTTTTTTTTGTGTAATTTCGAGAGCTCTGTTAATTGCATCGTCAATGCTTTTGCCTTTTCTACATCCAAACTGGTGTGAGTTTAGCCCAAGTAGGGCTCTGTGAGCCTGTAAGCGGTCACACAGTAGACTCTCTTGGACTTTTGCCACGATATTTATTAGACATATTGGTTGGTATGATTTAGCATCTGACGGATGTCTGTCTGCTGATTTACGTATAATAACTGCGCTTAAGGTTTTCCAGATTGTCGGTATGCGGCCTAGCCGTAAGGCGTCATTTAATAGTTCTGTTAAGTAAGGGGTGATCTGTGGTGCTAGCCTCTTAAGCACCTCTGCATGGATCCGATCCGGTCCTGGTGCATTCTTATCTTTTAGTTCTCTTATCGCTACTGCAGCTTCCTCGTGCGCAATGCGGCAGGTGACAGTAATTGCGTTATATGGTTCGTGTAGTTTGTGCCTTAGTGCAGTCTGTTCCTGTGTGTTTGTGTCGATGACGTCCTCCGGAAGGAGTTTGTTCAGCAGATATTGTGCTGTGTTTCTCCATCCCACTGTCATTGTACCGTCCTCCTGTCGTAGCGTGCCTAGTGCCAATGGGGGTCTTAATTTGTCTGTCAATATTCTGTATTGTTCCCCCCCATATGTTTTGTTGTGTATGTGTGGCCACGTAGCTTTCCCATTGTTGTTGTCTGGTTTGCAACAAGGTGTTTTTTTTTTAATAGGTCTTTAGTTTCCCTATATGCAGCCAGTCTTCTTGGTCTGTCTCTTTGTATCCAAGTTCTCTGATACAGTCTTCACTTTCTTGTCATGTCCCGTTTCAGTCTGGTTAGTTCGTCTGACCATGGAGTTAGCCGTTCTCTGTGATTTTGATCTTAGGTTTGGCTGATTCTTGGGCTTTTTGTTTTATTTCTGTAAGTTTATGTGCCCTAAAGTCCATGCTTCCTTGTATGTTCTGTATGTTTTCATGTTGAACCATTTGTTGTAGTCTAATCCAGTTCGCCCTTTTGAAACTGAAATGTGTTGTGTTGTATTTAGTGTGGTTATTGTTTGCTGTGAGTTTGATTTCAATTATGTTATGGTCGCTAGTAGTCAGAGAGTCGTGTGTGGTCCATCTTTGTAACCGTCCTAGTGCTTTATCGTTCATTATGGTAATGTCGATTTTGCTACTGGATCCGTCTGCTGTTCTATAGGTAGGTGTGGGTCCGTCCTCGTTTATGATATGTAATTGTGTCTCCTGTATGGCGTTATTGACTTTTCGTCCCCTGTCATCTGTTCTGTCGGAGTGCCATAATGTGGGTCTGGCGTTAATGTCTGCACATATAATTAGATTCTTATGTCTAGAGTACAAAGCTATGTCCTTAATAATTTCTATATATGGTTCTATATTATCGCTATACTGTGCGTACAGTGACGCAAGCACCCATGTGTCTCCTCCTTTAGTTAGCTCTGCAGTGGCCAGATAACTATTTCACAGTTGCGAGATCTTTATCTTGTTTATCTGTCTGTTTAAAACCACCAGGGCAGCCTAGCAGATCAAATTTGTCAATTTACCCTGGGTTGTTGCGTAGGGTTCCTGCAGGCAGAGAATGTCCGCTTGCAAGTCTAGTGCAACCCGCGGCAGTTCTGTGCTTACAAGGGTACTTCTATTCGTGTTTAATTGAAGTATGTTCATGGGTGTTTTACGTGTAGATAAAATTTACTGCATGTCTGTGTGTAGTCAAAGTCAGTTCTACTGTGCGCCCTCACTTGGTCCGTGTACACCCGGTGTGGGTTGTAGGTTTCTTCCCTCCGCCTGCACGCATGTATAACTAGTTTTTACAATTCAGCAGGGTCAGTAGGGATATTTTCTGTCTTAAATGTCATTCTGTCCGATTGTTCAGTGGTCGGGAATCAGACGTAGCCACCAAATGGATGGAGTAGTCTGGTCAGTAGTCTCTTGGCCGTAACAAAGATATCTTTTTATGTTCTAACCTACTTAATCTAAGATTTAATTCTACATTATCCTAGTCAGTATGCCATTGTTTTTGACTGACTTTACCCTTCCGATCTTTTTCTGTGTACGGGATGATTCCAACATATTTTTCCCGTAGGGCGGTGGACACCGGTGTGGCCTCTTGCTGGGTCTTCTGTGATGTTGTTGATCCGCTGGCTGCAGATCTTCCCTTTTCACCGAAACTTTCCTTTTTATTTACACTACCGGCTGCACTCTCCTCACTTTCCTTCTTATTTGCACTGTCGTCTACACTCTCGTCATCTTCACTATCGCGATTGTCTGTTAGGAGGTTTTCATCGAGAGGTATTACTCTCTTCCCTTTAGTTTCGCAGCCACTGGTATGCTGTTGTGATGGCTTGTACTGAAGTGTTGCGCTGTGTTGTGAAGGGGATGAGGGATTAATTATCCCTCCCGACACAAAATTCACTGGTTTTATGTAGCCTGTGCATCGTTTAGTGTCATACATCTTCTGTGTAGTGTCTGACGTGTGGTCTTTCATGTGAGCGTTCGTATAGTGAAATCGTTGGTATGTTCTCCTTTTAACATCTGGTTTTATACTATCCGTATGTCTAGCTGAGTTAATCAGATTGTTCTGTGTGCGTTGTTGTTTGTGTGTAATTGAGTTCTTTCTGCGTGTGTTTGTCTGCATAGTGTGTCACTTCGAACTCCAGCTCATCAATTCGTGCCGTGTAGTGCATTCTGATAGTTTACCCAGTAGTAAACCTGCTTTTTCAATTGTCTGGCTACTTCGTAGTGTATGGCACCGTTCAGTGCCATGTCATCTACGTAGTCTATGGTATTTAAGTAGCTTTCTTGCAGTGCTTGCATTCCTTGAAGAGATGGAATATCTCGTACGAGTGCAGAGTTATTGGGGAGCAGTCCCATCTGCCTGCGCCAGTTTACTGTTCTCAGATGGTTTCGATTTGTGGTCGAGGGTTATTTGTGCTTCGTTTTGTGCTTCCTGGTCAGAGGCAACGCTGGTTTACTGTCACTCTCCATAGTCGAAGCTTCGAAGCAATCTATCTTGGAGGAATCTGAGGCTCTGGCACTCGCCTCCACTCAGTTTTGCGCACTGTTTCCCGCGGTTTTTACAGGGGATGCAGCTGTTTCGTTTGATTGCCCCGCACTGCGATTTTGTGTGTTCCTTCCTCCGGCAGGTGTGTCCAGGGTCACAGCACTTGAAGCAGGTGGGGACTTGAGCAAAGTTTTTCACGGTTAGGGACTGAAATGCTATGTAAACTCTGTCCCGTTTTGTCAGTATTTTGTCTAATTTCGGTGTGACCTCAATTACCTGGTGATTGTAGCCCCTGCCTCTTGGGCCTGTCCGGAATTTGATTTGAGCCTCTTGCAGGGAATCTTCTTTATCGATTTCTTCGCTGAGGTTTAATTCATATAGGCTTTCGAGGAAATCTTTGTCACTCATTGTGTCAGGTAAGTGGTGTATGACCACCAGTGGTCTTCTCCTCCGAGGCGGCTCACACCTAATTGTGTTAATATCTTTGGTGGACTCAAGCAGCTTTTTGCAGTTGTCCTGCGTTGCAGTTTCGACTATGACTGCTGTTGCTGTGGTTTTGACCGCCTTGATTTTTATTTTATTCTTTTTGGGGTTGATCGTTTGTGTGAGGGTTTGTCTCACTGTTTTAGGATCCTTGTTTTCCGTAGAGGTGATAAACAGTGTTGTCGCCTGCTTTTCCCTAGCTTGTTCTATTTTCAGTGACTCTTTTATCTTCTGTTCTGTTTTGACTATTGTGGCAAAGGATGGTAGTGTTGGAAGTGTTACTGGCTGTGCTGTTTTTGCCTGTTCCAGTTCTTTCATTAGTTCTTCATTTTCTCTTTTAAGAGTGAAGTTGATAAGCCTGAATTCCTCCACTTGAACAGACAGCTTGTTATTCTCGTCTTTGAGAATATCAATCTGCCCCTCCAATCTGGAGTGTATGAGAGAGTCTGTTGCTTCTAGATCGTGTCTAGCTGTAGGTTCAAATGGTTCAAATGGCTCTGAGCACTATGGGACTTAACATCTGTGGTCATCAGTCCCCTAGAACTTAGAACTACTTAAACCTAACTAATCTAAGGACATCACACACATCCATGCCCGAGGTAGGATTCGAACCTGCGACCGTAGCAGTCGCGCGGTTCCGGACTGAGCGCCTAGAACCGCTAGACCACCGCGGCCGGCTAGCTGTAGGAATTGTCTGTATTTCTACTTGTTGTCTTAATCTAGCATTCTCTTTTTCAAGGGCCTGGATTTGTCCTCAAAGCCTGGCTTGTGTCACTGCATTGCCTATTAGTTTATTGCGGAAGGTTGATAGCAGGTTCAGTGATATTTTCTTAGCTTTTAATGCTGACTGAATTTCAGTGATGGATGACTCTATAGCATCGACCTTTACCTCGTCGACTTTAATTGATTGTTCATTCATCTTTGTGCATCGTCGAGGCGTACCTGGCGTGGTTGAGGCATTACTGGCTCTTCTCCTAGTAGTGGCCAGCTTGGCTGCCGTCGACTCCTGCACTTCGCTCCAGTTTTCACAACTAGTGCTAAAGTGGAGCGCTACGCAGTGAAAGGACTAGCACAAGTATCAAGTTTCTTCGACGCCGAAGAAGTTCAGCCCATGCCAGCTCAAAATTGGACAGCGACTAGCATAGTTGGTTTTACATTAGCCTCCACACGGGTGATTAATGCACTGATCGCGCTACGGAAGCACTACTGGCGTCCAAATCTGTGGCTCTCGCTTCGGAAATCTCTGGCGTGTGTCGGGAACCATGACGACTGCCCACGGTAGCGAGCCGACGAGTGGTTCACCACTGGCTGGCTGCGGGCTCCATGTCGGCCTCAGAGGGTCGAACCAACGACCTGCCGTGGACTGGGATGCTGTCGCCCCATCTGTTGCTGCGTGTAGCCCGGCGGTGTGATACGCCCCACCATCCAGGAGAGCTGCAACACTTGAATGAATCTCGTTAGAAAACGGCACCTATTTAAACTCGGCTGTGCGCCTCTGTTTTGCCAAGCACGCCGCTTCACGTTACATATGCACAACACTTAGGTTGGCCAGTGGCCCTCTTGTGCCTGTGACTTGCGCCATGGAAATTGCTGTGTGCGCCCTATCCGGCAGTTCTACGCCCTTGTGGCCTCTATTTGTCTTTGTAAGTGCTGGTATGGGTAACTTATTGCAATCCGGCCTGCACCTGGCTGTAACTCATGCTACGAATATCACACAAAACTAACTTTCCCTATCCTAAACGGTGGTGCCAGTACACTAGGAACAATGCACTCTGAGCTATTCTGGGAAATATTGGAAGAGATTTCCACAGCATGACCTGTAACGTCAGTATCCACAGGTAGAGAGGTATCGCGCCAGCAAAAATAAACAAGTGTGCGGCCCAGAAGTGTCTTGCATATGGGACTGGTGTTAGCGCGCCACCAAGTGTGCGTGCCTTGGTGTTCTGTAGGGGAGCAGTTCGCTGATATTTCGAGGTTGATGATAGTTCAAAAACGTTTTTTACATGCAATGGGTGTTTGTACACTGCATTATTTTTGGCTGTTTAAGCATTGTGAGCATGTTTGCATACTGTTACACATGCATTATCTATTGAAATTTACGAGTTGTTTTCGTGTCTGTTGCATTATTTTGTGAACAGGTGTGCAGGCTGTGCAACGCATGATTTCGGCAGTTGACGATTAGCAAGTGTGTTTGCAAAGCATTATTCCAATGATTTACGAGTAGTTTACAGGTCTGTACACTAAGTACTGCGACCTCAAGCACGCCAGGGTGAGTGTTTCGTATCTGTGTAATAAATAAATCCATCCCTAAATAAATTGTATGCATTATTTCGACAGTTTATAATTAGTGAACGCATCTGCACATCAATGAACTGCATTGTTTTGGTGATTTACGAGTAGTTTGCAGTCCTATTGGCTGTTCAGTGCATTATTTAGACAGTTTAGCATTAGCAAGTGTGTTTGCAAAGCATTATAAGTGTATTATTTTGACAATTTACGAATTGTTTGCGTGTCTATATATTAGTGTACTGCATTGTTTAGATAATTTATGAGTAGTTTTCACGTCTGTAGGCTGTGTATTGTGACCCCAAGCAGGTCAGAGCCATTGTTTTGTATCAGTGTAGTAAATAAATTATATGAAATCCATCGCTAAATAAACTGTTCCAGAATAAATAAAGTGCACACCATCCTCTCTCCAACAGCCCAGAACAGGCTTTTCCCGCCATTTTCCCCACCCCACACTGCCTTCTAGGATTACATCACGGGAGGGACAACAGCGCTTTCTGGTGGCAGTACTGTGTACTAGGTCAGCTGGATTCCAGACCTCATGGTGGACACACTGGATGGAGCTACTGCCTCAAATTGTTTAAATAAACACTGCATGCAAAATACAGACGCACATCCATCCTACCCAGCAGCCCAGCATAGGCTGACAAGGGGAAGGCCTCAGACACAGCCAACTGATTTGGCTCAAATTTGGCAGGTCGCTCATGTACAACCCAAAACGAAGGACTCTAAGATATTTTGGGTCAATACTCCCACAATTTTGAGAAAATCACCCCTAAAGGTTATGACGATCAGTCGACTCAAAATTGGAGGGATCGATAGATAATCATAAATAGAGCATTTTTTATCATCAGGTATGGGGTCCTCAAACGCAATATTTTACAGAAATCGAGGAAAGAAACTTTTGCAACTGCTGCTTCTGTACCCACATGGTAAACGCTTTTCGCCGACAATGCCGATAGTGCAACGACCGAGGTAACTGGCCGGGAATCAGAAAACCCAGGTTAGAATCTCGAAGAAACCTAGCGGATGTTATTCTTTTCGTTTGCATTTTTCCATATCTCAATTGATAGGGATAGGAGGGTTAATAAGGTAAGTAAATCAATAAGGAATGATAATAATAAGGTAGGCAAACTAATTTCCCAAACGCCGTGAGTTTTAAGCCCTGTCACATGAAAACAACTCTGAGTAAGAGTGCTGCGAATTCCTCACGAGGAATCACAGGTAGCCAACCGGGTGACGCTTGTTTACAATGAGGCACGGGACAGAATGCACACTGGGAGAGTAATGCTGTCCCGGTTGCCTCTTCGTCATATCATAGTTGTGAACCTGGAAGGGTGAAGGTGTCCGGTACGAGCCTCATGGAAATCAATCGGAAAGAGTTATTTTCCATCATTAGGCTACCGCAAACCTCGAGGATACATGTAGTGATTTTTCCATCATTAATGCGCTAAATGAAATGCATTTTATGAATGAATACAGCGTTCCTCCGTAAGTAACAAATGAAGAGTACTGTATGTAGTTTGTAGTAATTAGCTCGTCTGTTTATGCCGTAGTAACTATTTATTGTTTGTTGTGCCATATCTTTCAGGTGCATAATCTGAATAATGGAGGATGTACACCCTTCGACTAGCGCTGTAATATATAGTTGGGAGCCTGTCACAGACGATGGCAAGTGTGAAGTTACCGACACTGTGTTTTGGTTTGTAGAAGTGTTGCAAGACAGATGCATTATCAATGCACTACCGGAAGCAGGCAGTTCTGTTTCTCGGCATTCCAGATTTATAGGAGTGGCTATCGTCGGGCGATTTTTGGAGCTGATGAACGAAATGACTTTTGTTGTTACTGAAGTACTATACCATGAAGACGAAGCAGAAGGTGATGCAGTGAATCACAACATGGTCATAACACTTTGGAAAATCCACGTCGCTGGGAATATGTGCTTCATCTGTTCCCGACGACTATTACGAACTGGTTACTAAACGATTGAACTACGGCGCTATACCTCTTGAAGTAAAAGTAAAGGCGGTAGCGATAGCCAGGAATCATTCAAATTGGAACTTACAAACACTGCAAAAGAATGGAGCAACAACAGCCCTGAAAAGGAATGACTTGAAATTGTGAGAAAGTGATATCGTTAAAGGAGGGACAAGATACGACAAATACCGGGCGATAAATAAGTGGACATATGACCGATTTGTCGAATCTCGTTGTCGTAACGAGAACGTAACAACGAGAATACTTCAGGAGTGACCTGCAGGGGAAGCACTTCAATATACGACCAACAAGGCTTTTACGTTTGCTGCATAATTATCTTGGGCAAGAAATTTCAGATCGGAGTATAAAATTCGTCAACGGCACGTCACTAAATACGTCTCTCATAAGGAGGTACAAAATATAGAAAGTACATAGAAAGTACGGCGTCACTTATGACCGGTTTTAATCGTGATTACGTGATCAACATCGATCAAACAGGATGCGATTATCGGGTGAACATTCAAAAAAAATGGTTCAAATGGCTCTGAGCACTATGGGACTCAACTTCTGAGGTCATTAGTCCCCTAGAACTTAGAACTACTTAAACCTAACTAACCTAAGGACATCACACACATCCATGCCCGAGGCAGGATTCGAACCTGCGAACGTAGCGGTCGCGCGGTTCCAGACTGCAGCGCCTAGAACCTCACGGCCACGGTGAACATTCGACGCACGTTATCGCATAAGGGAGAAAAATGAAAGCTTGTAGCAGTTGGTAGTAAAAACGAACTAACACATTCATACACGACGCAATATGCCATCACAGCCTGTGGAAAAGTGTTGCCTAAGGTTTTCCTGTGTTTACAAGAAACGAATGTTACATTTGGTCCTCAGGTTATAGAAGAGGTCAATCGTTTAACCGACTCGTTGAAAAATGTTTACATTACCTGCTCCAAATCCGGGAAACCGACGAATACGACTTACAGAACATTTCTTGTGAATGTTTTAAACCATACTTTTCTGATAACAAGTTTTGTCTAATATTGGATTCCTGGAGTGGACAAATTAATACTACAATCTATGACACAATGTTTATAGCGGGCGAGGGTCAGCCGACGTGCACAGTAAAAGTAATACCGCCAAACTGCACACCTGTATGCGAGCCGTGTGATGTTTATTTCTATTGCCAGGTTAAAAACTTTATTTCCAGGCTTCAGAATTGCAGTGTGCTTCTGGAAACCCAGCGGGAATTGCACAACCGAACTGATGCAATAACTATTCACAGCGTAATTCATAATCAACTTTCAGCACCGATTTTTCAGGCAATGATATCGTATGCGTGGTACGCATCAAAATTAATGTCCGAAAAAGACATATTTTTAAATGTAAACCAACTTGGTTTTCCGCCGACTCTTCGGAAGGAACAGTGTAGCTGTCAAAAAATAGCATTCATTAGATGTTCTTGGTGCCGTCAATATATTTGTTTTGAATGTTTATATGACAAGTACCATCCATCTAGTTGTTCGAAGAAAAGTGAGGACACGTAACAGTGACTGGAAGAGCCATTGTAAACTGACCTGGAGTAACATTTTAGTCGTTTATTATCCCAAGAGATTTGAGAAATTGGTTTGCCTACTTTATTATTGTCATTCCTTATTGATTTACTTACCTTATTAACACTCCTATTCCTATCAACTGAGATATGGAGGAATACAAACGAAAAGAAAAACATCCGCTAGGTTTCTCCGAGCCCAGCCAGTTACCTTGGCTGTTGCGCTATCAGTGCTATCAGCGGAAAGTTTTAACCATGTGGGTACAGGAGGGGCAGTTGTAACAGTTTCTTACCTTGATTTCTGGAAAAGTGTGCGTTTTTGGACCCCATACCTGATGATGAAAAATGCGCTATTTACAATTATCTATCGATCCCGCCAATTTTGAGTCGATTGATCGTCATAACCTTTAGGGGTGATTTTCTCAAAAACGCGGGGGTGTTGACCCAAAATATCTTAGATTCCTTCGTTTTAGGTTGTACACAAGCGACCTGCAAAATTTGAGCCGAATCGGTTGGGCGTGTCTGAGGCCTTCCCCTTGTGAGACCTTTTTCTGTCAATTCCTAAGAAGAGGTGGCTGTTGGATGACTTACGTTAGAGGAGATAACACAAGTGACCTGTTTTCCAGCAATTTTCTTAGGTCAGTGGAAGTAGCCGTGGTGTGTTGCACTGCCCTGCTGGAATTTGAACTTCCAACCATTTTTTTTGGGGGGGGGGGGAGGGGAGGGGGAAGAGGAAGGGGTTAGGTTAGTGGGGGTAGCCCAATTGACCTACTTTCCCGGCCAAAATTCGACTTCCCGCCATGACGTCATTGCGACATTACCATATCTATCGCCGTCATGCCGGATCCGCCATTTTGAATAAATTTGGCACTAATGCAGGGTGGGGTGGTGGCGCTTTGCCCTACTTGTATCAATTACTGGCGAGCCACGATTGACACACACTGCAGCCGGACTGCTGCCTTCATGTCTACAATTTTGCATTGCGGCACAACTGCGCCTTGTGCTGGCAGATCAGTCTCCCGATGTAACTCAGAACTAACATAATTAGTGGCCTCATCAGTTGCACCATCACTATCAATGATTATTTCGCAGATGTGACAGATTATCTGCATCTGACCCCACAACAATCCATTTGTTTTCTGACTACTGCTCATCAATTGTATCACTTGTTGCGTTGTGCTGCAGAACTGCAGTTTTGCATAATCTATCGCATCTTCCGTCACAGTGTTGTCTTCCACAAAATTACGATTAGACTCTTCCTGCATTGATTTGTAAACATTAGAGAAACGTTTTTCACGCCTCTGCAAATTATGAATTCATGAACTATATTAGCTGTGCCTATCTATGATCTGCATCGTACTTCAACTTTGCGTTCAACTGTATTAACATTTCGTTTCCTAATAGCTTTCGATTCTTTTGTTTCGTCACTATTTACCTCTCTTCTCTCGTCCACAGCTCGAGGTCTAGTGGCTAGCGTTGCTATCTCTGGATCACAGGGTCCCGGGTTCGATTCCCAGCCGGGTTGGGGATTTTCTCTGCCTGCGGACTGGATGTCTGTGTTGCCCTCATCACTCCATTATCATTGATGAAAGTGGCTAGACTGGACTGTGTTCGGATCGGGAATGTGTACGGGCACTGATGACAGCGAAGTTGAGCGCCCCACAAACCAAATATCATCATTATTATCTCTTCTCTCACCATGATCTGTCTCAGTCTTAGTCAAATTACTTTCTGAACAATTAGTTGTACAATTAATTTTCACCCTTGTCTCCTCCGAACACATCTCCATTAACTACTGACGCCAAAATCAACTAAATTCATTCGTCAATTTCACTGCTATATCGAACTGAACTACTCACACTAATCTCTCCCAGAAGCAAACAGCAAGATCAATACCACATAGCCAGGCAACGCCGAGGCTACACGAATGACATAGAAAATGAAACACAAGAACTCACAATTGAAACGATACTCAACATGATAACCACTTTCAGAGAACATACAGCTCACAATAAAGCACCCTGTTCGTTAATCTACTATTAACTACTTGCCCTGCCATTCCATTACTTTAAGTTAATAGTAAACAGAAGTTTTCTTTTAATTTATAAAAACAATGTCTTCAAACAGCAAGAAATGAGCATTTAAAACAAAATAATAAACAATGGGCAGTTAATATCAAAACATCCCCCACACTGGGTGCCAGTTTATGAAGTTGTCGAAAATTTTAAGGCCATTACAACATATATATAAAACTGCAGTTGAGTGCCGCATAAGCATATTCAATGAAAATTATTAGTAGCACCGGCAGGAAGAATTTATGGAGATTGGTCGTAAATATGAGGGGCGTTCAATAAGTAATGCAGTACATTTTTTCTCGGCCAATTTCGGTTGAAAAAATGCGCGTGAAATATTCACCCTTTAGCCCATATAGTTTCATGAAGCTTCGATAGATGGCCGTGCTATACATTGCCTTCAAAATGGCGTCTGTTATAGAGGTGCGTTCCAAATAGAGAGCTGTCATTGAGCTTCTTTTGGCGGAAAACCAGAGCATCGCAGATATTTACAGGTGTTTGCAGAATGTCTATGGATATCTGGCCGTGAACGAAAGCACGGTGAGCCGTTGGGCGAGTCGTCTGTCATCATAGCAAGGAGGTCATGCAAACCTTTCCGATCTCCCGCGTGATGGCCGGCTGCACACTGCTGTGACTCTGGAAATCCTGGAACTGCGGACACTCCCATTGAAGGTGATCGACAGATAACAATCAAACACAAATGGACGTCTCTGTTGGTAGTGCTGACACACTTGTCAACCAGTTAAGGTACTGAAAGGTTTGTGCTCACAGAGTTTCTTGTCGCCTAACATAAGTCTATAAAAAGCAACAAAGGGCCATCTGTGCAGAAGTGCTTACGAGTTACAAGCCTGATCGCGACAATTTTTCGTCGACCATTGTCACAGGTGATGAAACACGGGTTCATCACTTCGAACTGGAAACAAAACTGCAATCCATAAAATAGCTTCACATCACTTCTCCTATGAAGAAAAAGTTCAAAGCCACACACTCAGCCGGTAAGGTCATGGCGACGGTCTTCTAGGATTCTGACGGTGTTATTCTGTTTGATATTCTCCCTCATGGCGCAACTATCATGTCTGAAGTGTATTGCACTACCCTCAGTAAATTGAAGAAACAGCTTCAGCGTGCTCGTCGCCGTAAAGATACAAACCAACTTCTCTTCTCCATGAAAGTGCAAGGTTTTACACCAGGTCGCCGATAGGAGCTCACACATCTTCATTGGACTGTTCTTCCTCGTCCACTCTACTTCTGGCTCTCACACCTTCCGACTTCCATCTAATGTTCAGATGTGTGTGAAATCTTATGGGACTTAACTGCTAAGGTTATATCAGTCCCTAAGCTTACACACTACTTAACCTAAACTATCCTAAGGACAAACACACACACCCATGCCCGAGGGAGGACTTGAACCTCCGCCGGGACCAGCTGCACAGTCCATAACTGGAGTGCCCTAGACCGCTTGGCCGACTTCCATCTGTTTGGCTCAATGAAGGATGTACTCCACAGGAAGCAGTATGTAAATGATGTGGAGGTTATTGATGCAGCAGGACGTCGACTCAGATGTCGACCACTAAATTAGTACCATGCAGGTGTACAAGTTCTCCCAGAAATGTGACGTAAGTCCAAAGCACTGAAGGAAGATTATGATGAAAAATAGGGTTTCGTAGCCAGAAGAGAAGGGAATAATATGCTATATTGGAATTCTGAATAAAACCACCCTGCTTTCAGGAAAAAAGTGTTGCATTACTTATCGAACGCACTTCGTATTTATCGGCAGAAGAAAAATGCCTCAGGACCACATTTATTCAATTACAAATTACATATATTCATAAGGAAAAGAAACAAAAGATTGCCAATTGTCAGCTACAAAATTATCAAGGTCGAGGTGGCTATGAGACAAATGGAACTGGCAGGCGGACTTAGGTGAGAGCTGAAGTGTGTTTTTGCCATGCAGTGTCCAGGCTGATATCAGTGTGGAGGAAGTCGTGCTGCAGACGGCTGGCAACGTCTCGGTACCGGCATACTGCATATATTACAGCAAAAGCCCAAAATCGGCAAAAGCGATCACTGACTGGCCAAGTCGCAAAGTGGTCAATGTCGTTTTTAATTGGCTGGTCAGTGTCTGATCTTTTCCTGATTTCTGGATCGGCTGGCCAGTTTGCGAAATGGCTGGGACCAGTCGACTGAACTCCGAAGAAATAAGCAAAGCAGATTTGATTTGGCAACTTCAATTTGTCTAAGTATGAAATGGCCAACATTGCTGTCATTGTTGTCAAATTTACTCCAGATGGTGGCTCCCTCCCATCCCCCACCACCAATCCCCTCTCCTCACCTCCCCACCCCTCACCAATCTGGAAATTGGTGGGAAAAGGACTCAGTCTGTTCTGGGCTGCTGGATAGGATGGACTTAAGTCTTTATTTTGTATGCAGCGTGGTATGTTGTTTATTGAAACAAATTGTGTTGTTATAGAAAATAGCTTCATCCAGTGTGTTCACCTTGAGGTCTGGAGCCCAACTGACCTAGTTCAAAACCCCAACAGTAGAGGGCACTTATGGCCCTCTCACTCTCCTCCATCTCTTCTCACGTGACGTAGTCCAAGACGGCGATCCGAAGAAAAATGGCGGGAAACTCGCTAGTCTGTGCTGAGCTTCCCAAAGGAATGGACCTAATTGTTTACTGTGTGCTATGTGTTCAATGAATGAGATGTCTGTGCTGGAGAAGAAGGAATTCAATGGGTCTATCAGATAACATTTGCGAAGTTTTTATAGTTCTTAGATTTTTTTTCTGTTGGGTGATACAAAATAACAATGATAGAAAAGATGTTGGGGGACAGACATGAATGCAACCTGAGGGACGCAGAACTCCTTCAGACTGTAGTACCTATGTGTTCGAAATAGGTGACTCGTTTCAAGGTATCAGAGTGCCATAAATAAGAGTCATAGTGACTGTAATCATTAAAAGACACCTCCAAAGGATTCAACGCAAATATGTGGTTGAATGGAGAGACTTGATTCCAAATGACAGACAGTACAGTGTATCTACCGGAAAGCATAGAACTACTGATCTGAAGATCCAGGGCATTGGTCACAGAATTTTGTATATTTCTTATGACCTCAACCTAACGTTGGATTCTTAAGTGAATCGTCACGTAGCACAGCAGCTACTGTATGTGATAGTACTCAACCAACCATCGCCCTCTGTTGCCTATAACCCAGTGGATTTATTGCAAACCTCTGACACTGCATCGAGATAGAATGTGTTACAAATACTATTTGCTACTGTCAGAAATATCTAGCAGTGGCATTTGGGAGTTTCTAATATCGGACTAATACTACGTTCCTAAGCCAAATCACTTTCTAAATTCGGTGATTTATTATGAGCTTAGACCATCGGCGACGTGCATCGACGTTTTCGTTCTGTTAATACTCACCCCATCGATCACCGTCTATATTGAAGATCGCGAATTCGTGGGGAAGACCACTTCACTAGGAAGCAATACCGTATCTCTGTTTATAAAGCTTGTAAAGTTTTCAACGTGGATATCATTAGCGACAATTGTGTACGCTGGTAGAACCAACACCGCTGTTTATGCATGGTGACAGTATCATAGTCGCTGCTATTGTGTTTTTCATAGATTGTCGCTTATAAGACGATTTCATCTCCCTCTACAAGAGAAACAAGTGAGAGATGTCTACCCGTCGTGGATTTTCGCGTAACATTGTTTGGTATCACCAGCAAACAGTTATTGGCAAAGTATCGTACTTAGTAGGGGATGTGTGATAGATTCACTGTGATCAGCAGGCTACAAAGTATGTGTTGGGCTATAAAGTTACAGTGGTCATTGTTCCGACTTGTGTGAAGAAAATGGTTTTGTCCTGTTGTAAGGCCGCCCGCTGTGACAGAGCGGTTCTAGGCGCTTCAATCCGGAACCGCGCTGCTGCTACGGTCGCAGGTTCGAATCCTGCCTCGGGCATGGATGTGTGTGATGTCCTTAGGTTATTTAGGTTTAAGTAGTTCTAAGTCTAGGGGACTGATGACCTCAGATGTCAAGTCCCATAGTGCTTAGAGCCATTTGAACCATTTTGATCCTGTTGTAAGGAAGGTATGGAGTTGACGTGGAAAATTGTGATTTCAGTGCATTTACAGCCATAAGGGAAATGACTTTTTTTTTTTACTTCGAAAATTATGTACAGTCATAAGAATGATATAGATTTTGATATTTCAAGAGCCACAGTCGTCAGGAGGGTGTATTTCCGATACTTCGCCCATTGTTGAATGTCATCAGATTGAGCCTGCAACCACAATATTTAATTTTAAGTACAGTGCTAAATATGTGGCTGCTTTCCTAGGACGGTTCTGCCTGGAGTGCAGGGGCCGGAACGATTGAAATTTCCGGCTTACGGGCAGGAGCCGCCGACTGGACAGGCTGGGGTACAAGAATGCAGCTGACCTAACCCTTTCGCCCTCTAGGGGGGTGAACAGCGAACTAATATACAGCATGTGTTGGGCAGCCTTCGTGATTGCATGTGGCGCGAGTATTCTCCATGGAAATACGAAAAGATTCATCTGGGCGAGTGTCTGCACTGGACAGTTATTCCCCTCCCCAAGTTAATTACTGGTTGACTGCTTGTGTTGCCATTCTCCACATGGCCTGTCTTTATTTGGTTGAGGGAACATCGTTCATGATGTGTGTCGTGTGTATCTAGACGGTGAAAGAGACGTCTGCTGGTTCTGTAGTTGACTTAGTAAGGTGCACGAATTCTCTGAAATCTATGACGCCATTGACATTGGTACTTGTAAAAAATGGTTCAAATGGCTCTGAGCACTATGGGACTCAACTGCTGAGGTCATTAGTCCCCTAAAACTTAGAACTAGTTAAACCTAACTAACCTAAGGACATCACAAACATCCATGCCCGAGGCAGGATTCGAACCTGCGACCGTAGCGGTCTTGCGGTTCCAGACTGTAGCGCCTTTAACCGCACGGCCACTTCGGCCGGCGGTACTTGTAAAAAAAAATGCGAGAGGAACTAACAGCTTCCTCTTTTTTTTCGAGTTTTCACGTAAAGATCTTCGCATACCACTAGTCAATGGTTTGAAGCATGTCCCACATAATGAGCACACTAAAGTTTCACATTGCTATAGATATGATTTCCACTCTTCATCTTCGGAGTTATACTACGCAAGCGACCGCTAGCTTACTGCTATGTGCTTGATATCGAAAACTATCGCGTAAATGGTATGATATTCTGGCAAACCTTATGTTCTCATAATCCCAGAGACCAGAGATGATTACATCTCTTTGCAGAAACTACTGTAGCAAGCTGGCCAGATCGTAAACAATATACCAGCGGACGGCTTTGTGCCGGGGCAACCAGCCCAGCCTTTCTAAGACAGTTCAGAGAGTGACCGTGGTCCACAGATGGCGCTCTGCTCGTGCAACAGACTGGCGTGGTCGGTGGGCAGTTGACTCGTGATCGTTGGGCGCGTTGGATGACCAACCGACTTCGTTTGAAATATCTGGTGCTGCGATTGTATACGGTGTATGTACTTATGTTTTTTGGGATATGCCTGTCTGCGGTATATGTATGAGTGTCTGGTGGTCGATAGCTATATGCAAGTTGCAGAAGTGATGGTTTTGTCTGGTGCAGGTTACGTATTGTGCTTACTGCATCGATACAGTATGTTGGCACAACCGGTTGCGGTGATATAACCTGGTTGGAGATTTGTTTCACGCCGAAAAATTCAAACTTTTCTCTACAGTAGCAGAGCTGTGTAATTGAGGAAGTATTTTCTGCTGTAGTTTCCATATTTCATAATCTATGGATCACTTTTGCAGGTTTTAAGTGTCAGTGCTATATTACTGCTGTACCTTTATACTATCTATACAAAAATTTACTTTGATAGTCCGCCTACAGAAAGTGATGGATAGTGTTCCCACACTGGCAGCAACAGTTTATCAGGTAAATTCAGTGAGAACCAATCAAAATGTTCCATTCACAGGAAGTTCCATGACGTTAGAAAGTTACAAACATCCTTTGAGCGGTTCATAGGAGGCTCTACAGACTGGTTCGAACAAGACAGGAGTAAGATATCTACGGAAATTTCTCTGACATATGAGAGTCACATGATGTCTTCTTTGTTCGAGTGTTCAGAGAGGAGTCCAAGTAGACCACCCTCCTCTGCTTTGGACAGGCGGGATCCTGTCCCCCACTCGCTATTGTGGGTTGAGAGCATCGCCAGACCAGCAGTTGTAGCATATCGAAACTTCACCGAAAACGCCAGCCATTTTGCTCGTCTTGAGTCTAGTGCTTCGAATTCCTTTTGTTTATTTGTGTGTATGTGTGTGTGTGTGTGTGTGTGTGTGTGTGTGTGTGTGTGTGTGCTTTTTCGTTTTTTTACGATCTGTTATGGGTTTAGAAGTATGTCTGAAATTTTAGATATGTAATTGTTCTGATTTTTCCATCTGTGCTTAGACACTAGCGTGTTTTTATACGCGAGGAGAATAAAAAATATGAGCCTTAACGTTCCTGACTCCAGCAGTAACCCCACTCAGAGTTTAAGAAAAGTGATTAAGACCACGGCATCGTGGGACTCAGAAACTCATAAATGTTTCTCTCTCTGGCAGTACCTTAAAAATGCAGCTAAAACTCGAAAAGTGGTGAGCGCCCTGCTTAAACTTACAGAGACTTTTATTTCGAATTCCCGATATCGTGGTTTTGGCGTGTAAAATCGGATGTTTCAGCTGATATCAGTTTCTGAAACTATTTGCCATAAAAGCCCCTGAAGTGTCTCCAGAAGAAAGGCTAGGATGTTTCACAATTGTGCAGCAATCTTTTTAGTGTCTGTGTTCAAGTGTGGCGGTATGCACCGCTAAAATGAAGCTAAGTACTGTGCAGCGACCTTTTGAAAGTGTATTTAGAGACATATTCAGTTGGATTTAGTAAATCCTGTAGCAGCTTAGACTCAAGGGCAATTGAAGGATGTGGTATTTCCTACAAAAGAGCGCGAGGTATCTCAGGGAGTTTTCACAAGTGTGCCGGGATCTTTAAAATTCAGTGTTCGACACTGGTGCCGGTATTCCTCGAAGTAAATCACTTAGTTACATCACAAATTGTTTAAATATTCTTGCATGATCTGCAAAGTTCTCTTTCTGTCTCTCTCCCTTTGACCAATGTTACATTTAATTCCAATGACATCTTCAAGACACGTATGTGACAATATTTCGCACATTGCTGAAACACCAGATTTAATAACTGCTGAAGCAGTTTGTGTTCAGGGACAAAAATGTATGTGAAATCTTATGGGACTTAACTGATAAGGTCATCAGTCCCTAAGCCTACACACTACTTAACCTAAATTATCCTAAGGACAAACACACACACCCATGCCCGAGGGAGGACTCGAATCTCCGACGGAACCAGCCGTACAGTCCATGACTGCAGCGCCTTAGTCTGCTCAGCTAATCCTGCGCGGCTGTTCAGTGACAAGGGGCATCTGTGAGCCAGGAATGAGAAGGAGGAAGGCTGTAGGTATGTCCAGGGTAGCAGGAAGTGGTTAGCCCGTGCCCGCCCTGTGGCCGCAGTGTGATGTTGCTGTGAGCTCTTGTGCTGGAGTTGGTGAACATCTTGCACTTCAGAAGACTGATTTGGTTTTTATCAAATGATTTACAGTTACAGCACATGCATTTACCAGCATGATTTGCGAAGTGCACCATGGCCCCATTTTGGTGCATCTTCATTATTTGATGAAGCATATTTGTCTTCTTCATATATTCACCAAATATCATCGTCTATCAAGCATTGTGCAGATGGCTATGGACACTGTCCTGAGATGCATGATTACAGCTATTAAACTCCTTCTACTCCAGTATGGACATCTCGTCCATTGAACACATGGGACACAGCAAACAATTACATCTGTCCCCTCAGGAAAATGAGTACAGACTGAGCGTATTTCCTGCCATTTTTCCCTGGGCCACTGCCTTGGATTGCGTCACAGGTGGGGCGGGGGAAGGCAAGGGGGCTGGAAGGGGATGAAGGCCAACACCGCCCTCTACTGGTAGTGTTGTGAACTAATTCAGGTGGGCTCCAGACCTCAAGGTGAACACACTGGATGGAGCCACTGTCTGTGACAAAACAAATTGTTTAAATAAACAATATACCAAAATGCATACAAAATAAAGACTTAAGTCCATCCTATCCAGCAACACAGCACAGACTGAGTCCTTTTACCCCCAATTTCCAGATGGTGGAAGGGAGGAGAGGGGATGGTGGATGGTGGATGAGAGGGGAAAGGGTGATGTTAGGTTAGTGGAGGTAGCCCAGTTGATCTATTTTCTCTCCAAAATTTGGACTTCTCTCCATGATGTCATGCGACATTGCCACGTTTATGGCTGTCATTGTGGATCTGCTATCTTGAATAAATTTGGCAACAGTGCAGGGTGGGGTGACGTCAACTTTGCCCTGCTACTACTATACCTCCTCAAACATTATTCCTGTAACTGAAATACTTCTTTCGAAACGAAAAATTGCTTAAAGAAATGTACAGAGAACTAAGGTTTCATTTCATGCATGCAAATCTCTGCACCGAACTCGTCCAACTGGCTTTGTCACAAGATAAACCAGATGTTTCTTTCCAATAATATTTTCTAATCTAATTTCATCATTTATAAATCTGTTATGGCAATAGAAGTATCAGACCTCTACATGTTTTGATTGTCGGTGATATTCAAGGCTTCTTTTCCAGAAGAGTGAGAGTTCTACATATTTTGACTCTCAGTTATATTCAAGGTTTCTTCGCTATTTCTAATGAACTAGCATTTTCAGTGTAAGGTACTGGAGGTTACTCGGTATGTACAGGATGCTCCAAGCTTTGGGGAGAGGTCCTTTACACCAAAACAAGAAAAACTGTTCACGTAAACAAATATTCGAAAATCCTTTGTTTTCGAGTTATTAATGAAAGTTGATGTACAACGGCTTTCGAATCGCAACCCAACAATTTCACTTAGCCACGCAGCTGTTCGACTCATTACGTCACAGGTGGTATTGTGTTTCCAGAGACGCTAGATTACGTTCGTCATTCGTCGTCTTCATGTCCATTGTCTACCTGAGCTACAGGTACTGAGTTAACTGAAAGTGCTCGATTCAAACATGACAGGATAGTCATTTCGTGAGAAGCCAGATATGATTTTTATGTATAGCAGTGCGAATGGTAATCAATACGAGGTTGCACGGCTGTTTCAGATGGCGTTACCAGAACGAAGACATCCGAGACATCCAACCTTTGGTGCTGTGAATCTTTGCATTGCCGAGACATGATCTGTAGAGCCACAGGCTACCGATCGAGGGAAACCATGTGTTGCTCGTATGCCTGACCAGGAAGAGCACGTTCTACAGGCTGTCGAAGAAGAGCCAGGCATCAATACAAGGCGAGTGGTCCTGGCATGTGGTACATCTCTAGCTCAAAATGGAGGATACTTCACGAGCAACTCATGCATCTGTATCATCATCAACGTGTGCAAGGCCTTACACCTGCCTATGGCCCACCACAGGAGAATTTTAGCCAATCTGTTGTTTGTCTCTTCAGTTTTGTTTACAGACCGGGCAACGTTTGTTAGACATGGAATAACAAGTTCCCACAACCAACATGTACGGGACGATCGAAATTCTCATGCTACAGTACGGGCTAGACTGCATCAGTTTAGGATTACTATGTAGACTGGAATTGTAGATGACTGTCTGGTAGAGCCACACGTTCTCCCTGCACGTCTTACAGCTGCTGCCTGCAGTGACTTTGTTAACAACACCCTCCAAGATCTGCTAGAAGACGTGCCCCTGCAGATAAGAAGAAACATGTAATTTTTGCAGATGGAGCTCCAACACATTTCAGTCTCAATGTAGAAGAAGGAATGGCATCTACCATGACAGATGGATAGGTAGAGAAGGGCCAGTTTCATGGCATGCACGTTGCCCCGACCCCAGTCCTTTGACATATTATCTCTGATGCACCTTAAACAAGTGGTCTATGTAGCAAGCCATCCTGATGCAGAAACTCTTCATCGATGTGTCATGATAACCTGCGAAACCATTTGAAACCGCCAGGGAGTATTTAAAAGGGTGCGAAGGCCCATGATCCGCCGAGTGCATGCATGTTTAGAAGATAGAGTGGATATTTCGAGTATTTAAAAATGGTTCAAATGGCTCTGAGCAATATGGGACTTAACTGCTGAGGTAATCAGTCCCCTAGAACTTAGAACTACTTAAACCTAACTAACCTAAGGACATCACACACATCCATGCCCGAGGCAGGATTCAAACCTGCGACCGTAGCGGTCGCACAGTTCCAGACTGTAGCGCCTAGAACTGCTCGGCCACCCCGGCCGGCTCGAGCATTTATTACGAGCTTATGTACTGATGAGCTCCAGTCACCTAAATTGTAATCTTTCGTCTATAATCCGAAAACGAAGAATTTCGGAGACACTTTTATGTGAACTGTCTTCCTTGTTTTGGGGTAAGGAACCTGTCACCAAAATTTGTAAAAGTATTTTTGAAACACCCTATACATTACTGAATAACAAAAATAGCCACGGTTTCATTTGCAGGCTGCCTATCTAAAGGCTTCCAGAAGAATAAGAATTTGATTTTCAGTGCGTCATACTATTATTGATCGAACTGAAAAATTTAAAATGCTACAATAGTCTACTCATAAAGATAAACAGTCTTACGTCAAAGTTTTTTAAAAATCAGTCAAGTATTAAAGTTAGAAACTCTTTACAGGGTGTTACAAAAAGGTACGGCCAAACTTTCAGGAAACATTCCCTACAAAAATGGTTCAAATGGCTCTGAGCACTATGGGACTCAACTGCTGAGGTCATTAGTCCCCTAGAACTTAGAACTAGTTAAACCTAACTAACCTAAGGACATCACAAACATCCATGCCCGAGGCAGGATTCGAACCTGCGACCGTAGCGGTCTTGCGGTTCCAGACTGCAGCGCCTTTAACCGCACGGCCACTTCGGCCGGCAAACATTCCCTACACACAAAGAAAGAAAATATGTTATGCGGACATATGTCCGGGAACGCTTACTTTCCGTGTTAGAGCTCATTTTATTACTTCTCTTCAAATCACATTAATCATGGAATGGAAACACACAGCAACAGAACGTACCAGCGTGACTTCAAACACTTTGTTACAGGAAATGTTCAAAATGTCCTCCGTTAGCGAGGATACATCCATCCACCCTCCGTGGCATGGAATCCCTCATGCGCAGATGCAGCCCTGGAGAATGGCGTATTGTATCGCAGCCGTCCACAATACGAGCACGAAGAGTCTCTACATTTGGTACCGGGGTTGCATAGACAAGAGCTTTCAAATGCCCCCATAAATGAAAGTCAAGAGGGTTGAGGTCAGGAGAGCGTGGAAGCCATGCAATTGGTCCGCCTCTACCAATCCATCGGTGGCCGAATCTGTTGTTGAGAAGCGTACGAACACTTCGACTGAAATGTTCAGGAGCTCCATCGTGCATGAGCCCCATGTTGTGTCGTACTTGTAAAGGCACATGTTCTAGCAGCACAGGTAGAGTATCCCGTATGAAATCATGATAACGTGCTCCATTGAGCGTAGGTGGAAGAACATGGGGCCCAATCAAGACATCACCAACAATACCTGCCCCAACGTTCACAGAAAATCTGTGTTGATGACGTGATTGCACAATTGCGTGCGGATTCTCGTCAGCCCACACATGTTGATTGTGAAAATTTACAATTTGATCATGTTGGAATGAAGCCTCATCCGTAAAGAGAACATTTGCACTGAAATGAGAATTGACACATTGTTGGATGAACCATTCGCAGAAGTGTACCCGTGGAGGCCAATCAGCTGCTGATAGTGCCTGCACACGCTGTACATGGTACGGAAACAATTGGTTCTCCCGTAGCATTCTCCATACAATGACGTGGTCAACGATAGCTTGTACAGCAGCAACTTCTCTGACGCTGACATTTAGGTTATCGTCAACTGCACGAAGAATTGCCTCGTCTATTGCAGGTGTCCTCGTCGTTCTAGGTCTTCCCCAGTCGCGAGTCATAGGCTGGAATGTTCCGTGCTCCCTAAGACGCCGATCAATTGCTTCGAACATCTTCCTGTCGGGACACCTTCGTTCTGGAAATCTGTCTCGATACAAACGTACCGCGCCACGGCTATTGCCCCGTGCTAATCCATACATCAAATGGGCATCTGCCAACTCCGCATTTGTGAACATTGCACTGACTGCAAAACCACATTCGTGATGAACACTAATCTGTTGATGCTACGTACTAATGTGCTTGATGCTAGTACAGTAGAGCAATGAGTCGCATGTCAACACAAGCACCGAAGTCAACATTACCTTCCTTCAATTGGGCCGACTGGCGGTGAATCGAGGAGGTATAGTACATACTGACGAAACTAAAATGAGCTCTAACATGGAAATTAAGCGTTTCCGGACACATGTCCACATAACATCTTTTTTTTATTTGTGTGTGAGGAATGTTTCCTGAAGGTTTGGACGTACCTTTTTGTAACACCCTGTATATGCCTTTAACAGTGTAAGTCATGGTGTGCTAATTAACTGGCCTATAGCTATCCAGTATTTGAGACTAAGAGCATGTAGTGGCTACCAACAAACTTCACACGTAATTTCGAAACTTTTCCCTCGCTGACGCCTTCCACAAAATAATGAAAAGGAATAAGTTTATCGCTTACTACATTTTCGCTATTCATGTACTAAAACTGCAGCGTCAGACAAGGCGTCGTAATTTATCACTACTTTACCAGAAACTTTATTCGCAATATATTTTGCAGACATGTTAAATCCAAAATCTTTAACACAGTAACTCAGTTGTAATCAGAAGACTGAAGTTATTGAATAGTTTGGGGTTCTATTCTTTAAACTATCGTGCATGTTTGTCAATTGGAGGGGGGTTCAAAATGGTTCAAATGTCTCTGAGCACTATGGGACTTAACATCTGAGGTCATCAGTCCCCTAGAACTTAGAACTACTTAAACCTACCTAACCAAAGGACATCACACACATCCATGCCCAAGGCAGGATTCGAACGTGCGACTGTAGCAGCAGCGCAGTTCCAGACTGAAGCGCCTAGAACCGCTCGACCACAGCGGCCGGCTGCAAAAGCTATGTCTGGACGGGACGCTATTGAAAGATACATGAGACACCTGTGTAGGTTATCAAAACAGACTCATTCCCTGACCCATTTGTTACTGATCCTTTTTATCGAGGTTACGAATAAGGACATCCGGTGTCAGGTTACACACTTGGCACACTTATATTCAAGGTCACCCCCGCCCTCTCTCCCCTGGGGAACCATCAGGAATTTATCAAGGTCACCCAAGGCAACTTCGAGTACTTCCCTCCTGCTCCTCTTCCCCTCCCCACCCCTCTGAACAAAAGAGGATAAAGCACTCGTTTCTCCTCCTCCTCCTCCTCCTCCTCATCGTCATCGTATATAACTGGGACACTTGAGAGAAAGGAATTCACTCTGCATCTGAGGAGCTTAGGGAGAGGATCAGATTGCGTTATTACGTTAGGTCACGTCGCTTGAGTTCTATAGTATAACTATTCGTTAATAACAGTTTAATATTACATCAGTCGAGCCATCTGCTGAGATCAGATCCAGGCAGATACGTAAATACTCTCATTCTTCCATAGTTTTACGTACAATGTTGGTAGAAAATCGCGACGCCAAAAAATAATTAGTGTAGAGTAATTAATTTCAGGGAATACATCTTTCTAGGCGACATATTTAAGCGAGTAACATTGCAATGTTGAGTCCAAGGATGCAATCGTGCATGCATTGTGTTGTACAGGTCCCAGGTGTCAGTTTGTGGGATGGTGTTCCACGCCCGTTGCATTTGGTCGGTCAATACAGGAACGGTTAATGCTGGTTATGGATGACACTGGGGTTGACGTCTCATATATGCTCGATTGTAGACAGATCGGGTGATCGAGCAGGACAAGCAACATCTCGTCATTCTCTAGAACATATTGGGTTACAACAGAGGTACGTGGGCAGGCATTGGACAAACCCACTGGATGCTGATCTTGAGTGGCAGCACAACAGGTCGAATCACCAGACTAACGTACAGATTTACATTCAGCGTGCGCGGGGTAACCACGAGAGTACTCCTGCTGTCATACGAAATCGCACCCAGGACCGTAGCTCAAGGTGTAGGCCCAGTGCGTGTAGCACATAGACAGGTTGGTTGCAGACCCTCAGCTGGCCTTTTTCTAACCAACACACGGCCATCACTGGAACCAGGACAGAACTAGCTCTCACCAAAAATCACGTGCCGTCCAATGAGCTCTTGCTTAAGGCCATTGAAGTCGCAAATGGCGGTGTTTTGGCTCGGAGCTGTCCTTGAAGTAAACGATTTCTAACAGTTCGTTGTGTCACTGTGGTGTCAACTGCTGCTCAGATTGCTGCTGCAGATACAGTATGATGCGCCAGAGCCATACGCCGAACACAATGGTCTTTCATCTCGATAGTGCCACATGGCCGACAGAAGCCCGGTCTTCTTACGACCTACATTCCTGTGACTGCCACTGCAAGTAATCGTGTACACTGGCTACATTCCTGCCAAGTCTTTCTGCAGTATCGCAGAAGGGACATCCAGCGTCTCATAGCCCTATTACACGACCTCCAAACTCAGTGAGTTTTTGATAATGGCGTCTTTGTTGCTTTAAGGCATTCTTAACTAACACGAACTCACCACGTCCAGTCTCAAAGGTAACCAACGCTCGCGACCATTACAGTGCGTATTTAAAGCAAACCTGATTTGCATCCTCATAGTGGCGCTTCTAGCACCTTTCTTATGCGACTGACTCGAAAATTTAATAGACATCATATTCCAAATGTAGAAACACGCCACGCCCACCAGCTTTCATTTCTGTTGCACAACTCCATCTCAGTATTGCGATTTTTTTCCTATCAGTGTATTTTGCCATATTTTTCAGATTTTTCGTATTTTCCCCAGTTTTACGTGTTTTTCTTCCAAATTTCCCGCAATTTTACATATCTCTCCACAGTTCTCGTATTTTGTCCAATTACACAACATCCACCCCACAGTGTATGACGTGACGTAAATGTCGATCCTCTCAGATAATCACAGTGAGCATGTGCTTGAATTAGTCATCACTGCTATTGGAGCTCCCCCTCCCCAACTCCATCGCCGGCTACTGTGGCCGAGCGGTTCTAGGTGCTTCAGTCCGGAACCACGCTGCTGCTACGGTCGCAGGTTCGAATCCTGCCTGGAGCATGGATGTGTGTGATGTCCTTAAGTTGGTTATGTTTAATTAGTTCTAAATCTAGGGGACTGATGACCTCAGATGTTAAATCCCATAGTGCTTAGAGCCATTTGAACCATATGAACCCAACTCCATCTTTTGAAACTGAGACACTCTGGAGCTGGCCAGCATAGGGAGAGGTTATAGGTTGTGTCTATTTCTTTATTTTTCAATAAAAAATTACGTTAAGTCATGTCACTTGAGTTCTATTTGCTAATAACAGCATTAATTTTATCATTAGAGGCACCAGCAGAGGCTTCACGTAGACATAATTGTAAAGTACCGTCATTTTATCCAAATATTACCTATCTTTTCTGTATTTTCCACAATTTTATGCATTTTACCCAATAATGTCGCATCGCATCACGACGTCGCCTTTCAACGTTGCGTCGCGACGGTGTCATAATGCTTTCGGCCATGCACAAAGCAGCATGTTCCCTAATTATGTATTATTGTTTAAATTTTTACGTGGAAACCAATTGCGCAAAAGCATTGATACTATTTTGTTGCCGATCTAATGGTTGAATTCAAAGGTACTCTACCGGACATCAGACAGACGTGTTGTCTAACCGGAATCATCCGGAAAATTAAAGTAAATACTATTGACTTACGTGGTTGCTCATACGTTCCATATAATGAGATACGATAATTGGTTACAACGGTATGTCCTATATGTCTATAGTTTCAATTATTTAGCGTTACTATTTAGGTAACTTTTGCTCTTGTTACTTGCTATATACCTAACACAGTGAAACTCACCTTGTTATGCTGTCTCAGGTATGACTGAGAGAAATATGGTTTCTTCAGATGTACAGGGTGATTATAATTAAACATTCAAACCGCTGTGGAAATACCGCCACTGGTCAGAATGACGTCAGATTGCAACGGAATATTATCGGAGAAGAGGGAAAACGCATGGTAGAAGAAAAATAATTGTTACAAAATGTAGCGATAGATGGAGCTGTAAGCATCATAATTTGATATCGGTCGACTACAAATGGCAAATGAATCATACAACAATGCCTAAAGTGTACGTTTGACGTTAAACAAACTGTACCACTCAGTGTGCATGGATGTACAGGTGCGATACGGTTAGTTTCGTAAGCCTAGTCATCACGGAAAAATCGGTTTTCAATTGCCCTGAGGCCAGAAGCTGCATAAAAAGCATCAATCACGTCGGTTTTTAACTGTCCTTAGGCCAAAAACCGCACAAAAAGCATCAATCTAAATCAAATAGGATTATTAATTTCCGTGTGACTGGAGCAAACATACTCAATGTGCTGTCCACCGGTTTCTGCAACAAGTTGAAATCAAGAAACAGCATGTTCCACAACTGATCGAAATGTTTCTGGGTCACGTTCAGAATGTGTTGCACAATGCGTGCCTTCAGTGCAGCTAAGTTTGCAATCGGAACACTGAACACAACATCTGTCAGACAGCCCCACAGCCGGAAGTCACACAGATTAAGATCAGGTGATCGGGACGGCCTGGCTGTAGGGAAATGGAAGATGACAATTCTAGCATTTCCGAAATGGCGCTTCAGTTGCTTAACTGGATTTTCAATGTGCGGAGGTGCTCCATCTTGCATAAAAGTGATCCCATCCACACATCCACGCTGTTGGAGAGCTAGAATGACGTGGTTGCGCAAAAGACACTCATAGCGCTTACCAGTGGCGGTACAGGTAACACCTATCTCTTCGAGAAAATATGGCCCTTTGAGAAATGATTGCCGTAAACCCGCACCACACAGTGACAGGATAAAGTGGTACTGGTTTATTTGCGTCTGTATATTGCGTTGCCCGTATTCGACAGTTCTGTTAATTGACAAAAAAATGGCTCTGAGCACTATGGGACTTAACTTCTAAGGTCATCAGTCCCCTAGAACTTAGAACTACTTAAACCCAACTAACCTAGGAACATCACACACATCCATGCCCGAGGCAGGATTCGAACCTGTGACCGCTCGGCCACCTCGGCCGGCATTTAATTGACATATCCTGTCAGATGGAAGTGGGCTTCGCCTGTCCACAAAATCTTCCACGGCCAATCATTGCCCACGTCCATGCGAGCAAGAAATTCTAAAGTAAAAGGTCTGTCTCGGTGGCAGGTCAACAGGAAGCAACTCGTGCACAGGGATAAATTTGAATGGATAACAAAGAAGGATGTTTCATAGGATTTTACGCACCGTGCTCACGGTTTTGTCCAATGTTCGGGCATTCTCTGTGCACTACACGTTGCACACCACCACCCGTCTCCTCCTGCACTGCTGCGGCCACTGCTTCCACTGACGCCGAATCAGTTCGTTTCCTCTCTACCAGGTTGCACACCAAAAGAACCAGTCTTTTCGTATTTCCGAATCATTTTCTCCAGACCCACGGCAGACATCAGACCAGCGCCTTTTTTCAAACCCTTCAGTGTTCGAAACTCCTACAGAGCGATGTGTTCACAGTCATCATTCTTGTAATACAGCTTTAAAAGCAGAACGCGATCCTGTATTGAGACAGTCATGGCGAACGACGCAGACGTGTAAGGAGGAAAAGCCCTGTACCCGGCGTGTTTATACCAACATAAATATGTCGTGCGCATGACAGGTGTTTTCGTTTACATATTCTGACTGGCACATATAGCGCCATCTACTGATCAATTTTCCCATTATTTTTTTTCTTCTGTCATTGTTTTCCCCCTTCTCTGATAATATTCCTTTGCAATTTGACGTCATTCTGTCCAGTGGTGTTATTTCTACAGCGTTTTGAAGGTGTAACCTTCACTATAATCACGCTGTATTACTGTTCCACCATGGACTGCTAATGTCAGTATAGTGCTGTAAATTCGGATCTACAAGTATTTATCAATAATAACGTGTTTCAGGCTTGTATGGTATATTACTACAAAATACGAGATTTGATGACATTCTGAGACCCAGCCAGGTTGGTGTAATGAATGTGAGCTATAATTATCGCAAGAACTACTTCCATAGAAGCTTATTTTATTGACAGTCCAGTGCTTCGATATGAGTATTTCCGACCAAATATTAGACACAGATTCATTCTGTTTCATTCTTTAAAAAAAAATCTTATCCTAACTGTAGGTCGCTTATAAGACACACACGCGTTATGGTACCCTGTGCTACTCACAAAAACGGTACTAGAGAGGAACACGTCTATCGATCCCTAATTTCTCCTAACTTACGTGAAAATCACGCTGGCTGTGAATGTTACATCTCAATAGTGTTTTCACCAAAAGAATATCGACCAACTTGAGCTCACGTAATACTAGCTTGTTGATTGAATCCACAGGTACCAAATTCAGCAGTACGTTAGTGGTTTTTGGAAAGTTCTTCTGCTTACTAAGGGCTGTATTACAAGCAACAAAATAATCACTGTTACGAAGTATGGCCAGCAACCTTATAAAAGACGTGGGTTGATCATGACCTTTTTTCTCTTCTTCGTAGGAAACAGTGTGTGAGTTGGTCTTGTGATGATGCCGAGCGGTTCTAGGCGCTACAGTCTGGAACCGCGCGACCGCTACGGTCGCAGGTTCGAATTCTGCCTCGGGCATGGATGTGTGTGATGTCCTTAGGTTAGTTAGGTTTAAGTAGTTCTAAGTTCTTGGGGACTGATGAGCTCAGAAGTTAAGTCCCATAGTGCTCAGAGCCATTTGGTCTTGCGATGATTCGATCGTATTTACCACTACAATACATAGCAATTACACATTTTTAATGGCTCCCATGACGACAGTAAACATGACACAAGTCACTGTATATTTCTCTCACAATGTTTCTTTTTTTTTCCTTATTACAAACGACTTAATAAATTCTCACTGTGCAGGCAATGTCTGCTACCATTCCTCTCAGAAATATCAGGCTCTGCACTTGACTCCGAGATTAGTTGACCTGTGCTTCGTCGTCAATGACTATGTCGTAGACCGGTCATATGTGAACCGGGGAAGAGGTGGACTCATGGTAAAATATTAACAGGCAAAATTTTATACCCGGTGATATTATTGTAACTAGTACAAGTAGGGTGATTTTCTGCTACTAATTAATACGTTTTTGGTAATAAAACGCTATCGGTAAATCCAGCAACTTAAAAACGTGTAATAAAAATAATTTTAGTGCATTAATATTCATACATCTACCCCTGACTGTGTAGCGCTTTCGACAGGTGACACACAACGAAGCTTATGAAGCACAGGTTTCTTGCGATTAGAGCGACATCGCTCGCTGTGTATTCACGCCGGTAGGCCCAGGTGCGTCTCACTCTCCTGAACGATCTTATCATGGGCGTAGGAAGAGATATTTCTTGGCCGTTACTGCTCGTGATACACACAAGTCGGGGATCTCCTCCATTTATCAGTTTGCCTGGGTCGTGTTTCCCCACGGTTACTTGGAGTCAATGAGATATCTCTCCCTAGGGACTAGTCGCTGCAAGTATGGATAGGTGATGGACTGTCGCGGTCTGGTTACTGCTCCCAGGGTTGGCTACAGGTGTGCGGCATTGGGGCAGACGCCACGGTCAAAAATGGTTCAAATGGCTCTGAGCACTATGGGACTTAACTTCTGAGGTCATCAGTCCCCTAGAACTTAGAACTACTTAAACCTAACTAACCTAAGGACATCACACACACCCATGCCCGAGGCAGGATTCGAACCTGCGATCGTAGCTGTTGCGCGGTTCCAGACTGTAGCGCCTAGAACCGCTCCGCCACCTCGGCAGGCACGCCACGGTCCCTGGCTCGTTAATGTTGACTGGGATGTGCAGTATCTCGTCATAAATATGTTTCTGTTTATGCTGTTATTAGTACCTACAGCCCGTTTTCTTTCCTGCAGTTATTATGCGTGTGTGTGCATGTGCTGGTCGCAATTTGGAACCACATGATGCTAGGTTAATAGTAACTGAATCTTCGGAGAATTGTTTCGTCAGCAAACTAAGAGCGAGATTTATACTTCTTTGTTTATCGCATAGCGAGAAGTGCTTTGACCACAGTGAGTCGTTGACTTTATATGTAGGAACAGTTTATTTTTGCAGCACTACGCCCATTGCTCAATCTCATTTGTTTATGGCGAGTCCGTATACTCGGATCTTTTCCACATCTATTTACGAGTCTTATAGTGATGTCGCATCACTAACATTGTGAGACGTTTTATTCTGGCTAAGAGCGCTGGCGGATCTCATCCACAGTCAGCGTTCTTCTAGCATAGCAGTGTCACAAACTATAGTCCATTTAAAATTATGTCTGTCACTTGCCGCTACAGTGTCGTCACATCGGCCGCCGGCTACCACACAAACCCTGCAAGTCACTTCACAATTGCTGTTTAATGTGTAACGCGGAGCAGTGTAGGAACTGGCGGCCGTAAGGTACGTCGGAAATGCGATATGCTCTGTCGAAAACTGATTTTAAGTGACGAATGACTGACCTGCGGCAGGGAACACGTTTTGTAGCCATGAATTTAAACTCATGTCCTAAGCTAACTACAACCTCGTGATGTGTAATGTATCCAAGAAAGCGGTGATCAACAATCTGCGGCAGATCGAAACTCACGATCGCTTTGTTCTTGGCGATTAAAGGTGAGCTCTGTGAGCAAACTTAAGACAGTAAAAGTTTAGTTTTAACGCTAAAAGAAAATTTAATTTCTTGCTATCATAGGTTATCTGGAACTATCGTGTAACTGGCTCCACAAGGTGGCGCCTTACCAACTGATGAGCTGTCCTCGTTGGCACTTGGTTGCAGATTATAGATGATACAGGCTGATTCAAAAAAAAAAAAAAAAAAAAAAAAAAAAAAAAAAAAAAAAAAAAAAAAAAAAAGAATGATAGGCGGAAAAATAAGAGCAAATAATGTCAATTCAGTGGTAAAAATGGCGTCTTAAAGAAACAGAATAAAAAATTGCGTTTAAACCTATTAATTGAATAAAAATGTTACTCTTTTGATAGGATTTAAAAATGAACAAAAATTTACATTTGACGAGATTCAAACCTACGGTCTCCAACATACTGAGCTAATACACCAATCATTAGTAATAGAGTGATGGGGTTGCAACCCCAATTTTGATATCAAACTGATATGCAAAGTAATTAAATTGCTCAACTAACTACCCCCAGTCGGCCAGAATGGCCGAGCAGTTCTAGGTGCTACAGTCAGGAATCGCGCGACTGCATGGTAGAAGGTTCGAATCCTGCCTCGGGCATGGATGTGTGTGATGCCTTTAGGTTAGTTAGGTTTAAGTAGTTCTAAGTTCTAGGGCACTGATGACCTCAGAAGTTAAGTCCCATAGTGCTCAGAGCCATTTGAACCATTTTTAATTACCCCCCAACCCCAACCAGCATGTGAGCTCCCACACTCTCGAACCTCCTAACCCCTCTCCTCCCCCTTCCCCACCTACCCTCATGGTGGGCATTTCGAATTGTGGAGGGAATTTAGAGCCGTGTGGGATTAGCCGAGCGGTCTAAAGGCGCTATAGTCATGGACTGTGCGGCTGGTCCCGGCGGAGGTTCGAGTCCTCCCTTGGGCATGTATGTGTGTGTTTGTCCTTAGGATAATTTAGGTTAAGTAGTGTGTAAGCTTAGGGACTGATGACCTTAGCAGTTAAGTCCCATAAGATTTCACACACATTTGAACATTTTTTTGAGGGAATTTAGAATTTCGGCGGGAAATTAAAAAACAGTGGGAATTTCAAAAATGGCGGGAATTTCATTGCCGCAAGGCTGTGCAGTCGTGCCATCCCCAGCCCCCACCTGGGAAGTGGCGCGACATTCAAAACGGCGCCAGCCGTTGTGGCCGAGCGGTTCTAGGCGCCCAGTCCAGAACCGCGCGACTGCTACGGTCGCAGGTTCGAATCCTGCCTCGGGCATGGATGTGTGTGATGTCCTTAGGTTAGTTAGATTTAAGTAGTTCTAAGTTCTAGGGACTCATGACCACAGCTGTTAAGTCCCATAGTGCTCAGAGCCATTTGAACCATTTTTTTCAAAATGGCGGGTGTTCTTCCTCGGACTCTAGCTCCGGTCCTTCTGGGCGGGAAGCCGAAGTGCACATCCCATCACAGGGAAACTGTCCAGATGCAGGAGAGGAAAGTTAGGTTAGTGCACTTTATTTATTCTGAGTGGGGCACTGAAATAAAAATCGGTCCTTATTACATAATTAATCATAAATATCTGGTTAATTACACATCTTTATTCATAGCACTACACAAGAAGCACCTGAAACCGCAATACAACTCGGTAATTGACAATGTCATACAAATGGTATCGTCGTGCTGGGAAAAAATTTCACAGTATCAATCGAACCTAGTGGCAGACGTATTGAAACTCTAAATAGGATGAGCCTTCACTTATAAGTTGGCGGAAAAACGGCAGGAGCAGAAGATATTACCTTTATTTTTGACAGGAATTGTGTTCAACTAACAAGATGCAGGTGTTGATCAGAGAGGAGTTTAATAAGTGTATTACCTGTAAGCAAACAGCTGAGAACTGTGTGTATCGCTGTTTGACACCATAGCGCCTCCAGCTGCACTGCTCGACAAACACCCTGCAACCCAGGCACTCGAAATTCAGGAATGCCAGCTCATGCTACCACCACTAGTGGAAATTGGTTAGCTGTTCTAATAACACATCGAAACTGTAGCGAAAAAAAAACAGCATTCGTAAATAATGAGTCATAATGCAATACAAGTACTGGGGATTAGGAAATATCGTCGTAATAACACAACTAATTCAAAAACCGACCCCAAAAGATAGCATCATGTGAGAGGGGAGACAGTTGCATATGTGTTCTCAATGCGCGTTTACGAACTAACCCACTTAAAGCCAGTCTTACCTCCTCCCCTACCATCCCTCAGCCCTCCCTCTCCCAGATATAGGTGGGGATTACAGCTATTGATGAAAAATCGATATATAGATATGTCAACACTTTCTCCAAGGAATGTCGATATATATCAGCGACATTATTTTCACCGATATAGCGACATATCGATATCGAAATGGGTGTGGCAAGTGCTGATATTTTTATTTTATATTAGTTTTTTACATTTTTCGATAAATATTCGAAGTTATTCTTTTGAAATTGCAGTAGAATATATTTTTTTGTGAAGCAGTCTTATTGCTTTTTGGGCCTTCATCACGTCCAGTCTTTCTCTTTGACTGTGTGAAAAATGGCTCTGAGCACTATGCGACTTAACTTTTGAGGTCATTAGTCGCCTAGAACTTGGAACTAATTAAACCTAACTAACCTAAGGACATCACACACATCCATGCCCGAGACAGGATTCGAACCTGCGACCGTAAAGGTCGCTCGGTTCCAGACTGTACCGCCTAGAACCGCACGGCCACTCCGGCCGGCGACTGTGTGAAGCAAGTATAGATGGCACAAAGAAGAAGTCCGATTGCACTGGGGACAGGGATGGAGGGAGAGTAGTGGTATGAATGGAATAACAATGTCCTGTCTTTATTTGGTTGAGGGAACATTGTGATGTGTGTCGTGTGCATCTAGATGGTAAAAGAGACGTCTGCTGGTTCTCTAGGCATGAGAAAGACTTTAGTTTACTTTGTAAAGTCTCTGGTATATATGACGCCATTGACATTCGTATTTGTTAAAAAATGCGAGTGGAACTAACAGTTTCGTCTATTTTTTCGAGTTTTCACGTAAAGATCTTTGCATACGACTTGGCATTGGTTTGCATCATGTCACACATAATGACCACACTAAAGTTTCGGGTTGCTATAGATATGATTTCCACTCTTCATCTTCAAAGTTACACAATGCAAGCGATCGGTAGCTAACTGCTATGTGCTTGATATCGAAAACTGTCGCGTAAATGGTATGATATTCTGGCAAACAATGTGAAAATACATACGTACTTATAATCGCAGAGTCTAGAGATGATTACATCTCCTCGCAGGAACCACTGTAGCAAGCAGGCCAGATCGTAAGCAATACCATCAGCGGACGGCTTTGTGCCTGGGCAACCAGTCCAGCCTATGTAAGGCAGTTCAGAGAGTGACCGTGGTCTGCGGAAGACGCTCTGATCGCACAACAGGCTGGCGTGTGTGGTGGGCAGTTGACTCGTGACCGTTGGGCGCGTTGGATGACCAACCGACCTCGTTTGAAATATCTAGTGCTGCGATTGCATACGGTTCATGTGCTTATGTATTTTGGGATCTGTCAGTCTTTGCGGTATATGTATGAGTGTCTGGTGGTCGATAGCTATATGCAGGATGCAGGAGTGTTGATTATTGTATGGTTCAGGACACGAATTGTGTTTACTACATCGATATAGTATGTCGGCACAATCGTTCGTGGTGATATAACCTGTTTGGAGAACGATTTCAGGCCAAAAAATTCAAGCTTTTTTCGACAGTATCAGAGCTGTATAATTGAGGAAGTGTCTATGAATCACTTTTGCTGGTTTCAACTGCTGTACGATTTGTCGATCTGCACAAAAATTGCCACTGATAGTCTCGTAATTAAACTGCCTACAAGAAGTGGTGGATGGTGCTCCCACACTGACAGCAATACTAGCAGGTAAATTCAGTGAGAACCACAGGAAGTTCTATGACGTAGGAGAGTCACAAAAATCCTTTGTGCTGGGCATAGGAGCGTCTACAGACTGGTTCGATCAAGACAGGGTAAGGTATATATGGAAAGTTCTGTGACATATCAAAGCCACGTGATGTCTTCTTTGTTCAAGTGTTCCAAGTAGACTGTCTTCCTCTCGTTTGTACAGGTGGGATCCTGTCCCCCAACCGCCATTGTGGGTTTAGAGCATCACCAGACCAGCAGTTGTAGAACATCGAAAATTCACCGCAAAATCCAGCCATTTTCCTCGTCTATAGAACAGTTCTTTGAATTCTTTTTGTGTGTGTGTGTGTGTGTGTGATTTTTTGATTTTTTTTTACTATCTGTTGTGCGTTTCGAAGTGTATATGAAATTTTACATATGTAATTGTTCTGATTTTTCCCAGATGTGCTTAGACACCAGTTTGTTTTGAGAAGCGAGGAAAATAAAAAATAAGAGCCCTTACATTCCTGACTCCAACAGCAAGCCCACTCAGAGTGAAAAGTGATTAAGTCCACAGCAACGTGGAACTCAGAAACTCAGCAATTTTTCACTCTCTGGGAGTACCTTCAAAGAAAAAGCTATAACTCCGAAAGTGGTAAGCATCCTATTTACAGTTACAGAGATATTTATTTTGACTTAATGGTAAGCATCCTCTTTAGACTTACAAAGATATTTATTTCGACTTTCAGATATCGTCGTTTTGCCGTGTAAAACGGGATGTAGCAGCTGATATCAGTTTTGGGATCTATTTGCCATAAAAGTCAGTGTTCACGTGTGTTGGTGGTATTCCTTGGAACAAAACGTGTAATTTCATTTCAAATTACTCTCCCCTGTACACCAGGGATGAGAAGAAGAAAGGCTGCATGTATTTCCAACACGACAGGAAGTGCTTAGCGCGGCTGCCCTCCGGCCGCCGTGTGCTGATGCCCTGAATGCATGAACGGAATGGGTGAACGTCTTGACTGTTGCACTTCGGAAGACTGACTGAACTTTTATCAAATGATCTAGAGCTGCAGCGCATGCGTTTATCATCATGGGTTGAGAAGTGTAACTTAGCCCCATCCTGCTGCATCTTCATTATTTGACGATGTGCATTCGTATTCTTGATACATTCATCAAATATCATCACTTTTCAAGCATCATGCTAATGGCTATGGACACCGTCCCCAGTTGCATGATTACAGCTAATACACCCGTTAAATTCCTCCTTCTCCATCACAAACATCTCATCCATTGAACACATAGCACACAGAAAACAATTAGGACCAGTCCTTTGGGAAGCTCAGCACAGACTAGCGAGTTTCTCACCATTTTTCCTCGGACCGCCATCTTGGATTACGTCACGGGAGAAGGTAGGGAGGGATGTGAGAAGGGAGAGGGAGGGCCACAAGTGCCCTCTACGGTTGGGGTTGTGAACTAGGTCAGTTGGGCTCCAGACCTCAAGGTACACACGCTGGATGAAACTACTTTCTATAACAACACAATTTGTTTCAATAAACAACATACAACTTAAGTCCATCCTATCCACCAGTCCAGAACAGACTGAGTCCTTTTCCCACCAATTTCCAGATGGAGGAGGGGAGATGAGGAGAGGGGGATTGGTGATGGGGAATGGGAGGGATCCACCGTCTTGAGTAAACTTGACAACAATGACAGCAATGTTGGCCATTTCCCACTTAGACAAATTGAAGTGTGCAACAGCTCAGAGCAGAGAACTGCTTTGCACCTGATACCACAGGGCTCTGGGTGATTTCAGGGAGCTCCTTTTCCAGCACTGCCAGACAGGTACAGAGGAAGGTAGCCAGATCTTGAAATCCAGCACTGATGTTATCAATGCAGCACTGTAAGATATATCCCCGAAAGTACCAGCAACCACAGAGTGGTCCAAAGTGGCTGCTTGATTTACCTGGTGTTGGTGAGCAAGGTGGGATGTGGGGCTGCTATTGCTAGACCAGGGACAGGATGACAGCATTGAGATGGATGGTTCTGCCCTGCTACTGTGAGGCCGGGGGGCAATAGTCTGACAGCCACAGCTGAGGTGACACAGACTCTGATGGCAGCTCCCTGCTACCACGAGACTGAGGGCTGTAGGATGACAGCTCTTAGTGAGCTGACCCAGACAGTTACGGCACTGCCCTGGTGCCACTGTACTGGTGCGGTAGCCTGATAGGTCTGGTTGAGGTGACGCAGACATCAGTGGCACCATTCTGCTATCACTAAGGTAGGGGTGGTAGCCTGACAGCCCCAGACGGGATGACGCAGACGTTGACGGCACCGTCCTCCTATCGCTAGGCCGAGGTGACGCAGACGTCGATGGCTGCAACAATGAAGGGTCCGGCAGTGATACTGTGAGCCCTCCTGTGGAAGCTGTTGTACACCTTCTGCAACAGAAGAAGAAGCGAAATTGATTAGTATCATACACACACAGATACAAGCAATAGACATGTACATCCACCAATGATAATTAATTTCTGGTACTTATGTTGAGGTTCATCAATGATAAGTGCTTTCAGCCAGTCATCATCCTCATTACTAATCACAATGTTATGTGTTGCATATTACAAATTTTTTCGGTTTAGTTCAGTCTCCTGCACATCTAGAAAAAAATACTGTACGTAACAATAAAAAGTTATTATTACTGATAGAAGAAGTATTAACACTACTATTCTTGTAACTCCCTCTGAACGACTGGTGTTATCCCCCATGAGCTCTGACTTGAAGAAGAATGGTGTTGTTTGAAATCGTAAAGGTGGGGGGGGGGGGGGGAGTGATAAAGTGCCTAGACACTTTACAAACATACCTTGAAAACAGATTTATGGTTAATCTCTTCAAAACTGCTGTGACTGCCCACTTCATACATCGTAGCATCCCACTTCGCGTCCAACGAGCACGGGATGCCTGCATCATAGGGCGTATATTCACCAGGAAAATCTACGTCGTCTGTGTTGTCAACACAAATATTTACCGGTGGGCACAACACAACCTCAGATCTCCACCAACAGCCACCAGGGACTGCCACCTGTTCGCAGAGCCTGCAGAACACCTTCACCAGAGGTCGTAGCTAGCCCAGGAACTACTTTCATACGCCAGGTACGTGATAGCAAATAGATCCAGCAGATACATCCGCCAAACGGGCTTTATAGGGCGGCACACTACCGGTAAAGGGCAGTTAGACGCAGTGCTTGGAAGTCTACAGGCCTGCCACCCTGGCAAACACGCCTAGTTGGTCGATCTCTTGCAGATGGACTTAGTATAGTCGACAAACGAATTATTTGTTATTTTATGTTTGTGACGATCTGCAGCTGGAATCGAGTCTGTTGTTCTTTTGGAGACTGTATTATTGTTTCGTTTTGGCGAGTCCAATAAATTGTTTTCGGACATGTGTTTTCCGCATTTCCATTCTGCTAGCGCAGATACTTCCGTGGCGACGAGTTGGTTTACGAGTTTCCCTCGTTTGCTCAGTTGTTGACTGCTATGGCAGACGGTATTCCAGGTATTGATGAACCCACAGCGCGAGCCGTAGCGCTGTTGGAATGCATGCAACAAACGAACGAGCTCATTATTCACCGTTTACGGGCGATGTCCAACCCTGTCCCTCCCCATTGAGGTGCCACGCCCCCTGCGTTTCCCAAGTTCGACAAATCCGTTGAGCCTTGGGTAAACCATGATTTTTCTCGCCTTTGTGCGCCTGGAAGTTCATCATGTTCTGCAACAGTTGCACCCCAATACAGAACCTCATGCTCTCTCTATGAGGCGTTGACTTCTAGCCTATTGGATTATTTTGACTCTCAGGACCACGTGACGGCGGCACATCACAAGTTCTTCTGATGTCAGAAGCTTCCAGCGAAGTCATACAGGAAATGGACTGGGATGCTGCAAGGTCTCTCCCGCGACTGTCGTTTTTTCTGTGACAACCCCCATTGCAAGCAATCTTATGGTTCGGCACTCGTTTGTGATATGATTCTTGTCCATGCCCCAGATGATACCTTACGGACCAATCTTCTGAAGCTGAAAGATCCCTCTTTAGACAACTGTTTATCCATTATCCACTCTCATGAGCAGTCCTTTCGCTCTGCTTCCATGCTGCAGTCTCCAGGGCAGGTATTCGTCACCCGTTCCCCGCGATTCTGGTTCACATCACTGTAGCCACCACAGCAGCGTCAGGAGCCCCCTCCTGAGGTTTCTCCTGCCCTCCAGGACCAGGGCGCCGGTCCCCACCAGCGCCAACAGCGGCCGCAGCAGTAGCAGCAGCGATAACAGTTGCCGTCCTCTAGTCAATGCTTTGTCAGACATCAGAAGCAAGACTGCCATTTCTGGATGGTGACCTGTTTAACCTGCAGAGAGCAGGGTCACAAAGCAGAGACCTGTCGGTTGTCATTGTTGATGGCTGTGGACCACACAGCTTTGGACTCCTCCGACTCCATGGTAGATGAGATGGACCCACTGCTGCCAATTTCAATCATGAAGTTGGTTTTTCCACTCACAATGGCAGCGATCACTCTGACTGTGTGGATATCGGCACTCCTCTCCCTTTTCAAGTATAAACGGGGTCCTTCACCACCATTATCGATGGGGATTCCCACCGTCAGTTGGGCTCACTGCTCACTCATGATGTCATGGCCGGATTTTGATTCTTGCCACCTCCAACACCACCAACTTATTGGGAATGGATCTTTTTCCACTACTGGGCCTCAAATACACTACTTGGGCCTGGGCATCAAGTCGTTGTCAGCAAACAATCACTTGCAGCAGCTTCTGTATGACTTCCCAAACGTGTTCTCTGCCTCACCTCTGGGCATCTCTTGGTTCAAAGCCCATATCGAACTTCTCCCCTCAGCAGTCTCGAAGTTCCATGAGGCTCACTCAGTGCTATACACCCTCCATGACAGACTCCAGCTTCGTCGCCTAGAGGCTGAGGGCATCCTGACCTTGGTCCACCATAGTTTCTGGGCTATGCCCATCTTTGAGAAGCTGAAATGGATCTCTTCACGTTTGTGGGGATTTTAAGGCCACTGTCAACCCTCCATCTGTTATTGACTCCTCTCCCATACCCAAGGTCAATGCCATCCTGTCCAGGTTGGCTGGTGGCAAGATGTTTGCCAAAATTGAACTATGGGATGTCTACCTTCAGTTGCCTTTGGACGAGTCATCGAAATCGATCTTGGTAATCAATATGTCTTTTGGGATGTTCCATTGTAACTGCCTCCATTCCGGGGTCGCCAGTGCTCCAACTGTCTTCCAGTGCTATTTGGAAACACTGACAAAAGACATTCTGGGGACAGCTAACTGCCTTGATGACATCTTCGTCGCTCTTGTCTCCACCGCAGACTTGGCCCGGAACCTCTGGCACCTCTTCCATGTTCTTCATGGTGCCAGCCTACGTTGAACAAGGAGAAATTCTTTTTTTTTTGTTCCTCAGGTGACCTGCCTCGCCCATGTTTTGGTGCTAATGGCATTCGACTGACACTCCGCTATGTCGAGGCTATTCAGCAGCTGCCACTCCCAAAGGACATATCCCCCCTCAAGTCAGTCCCGGATCAATCAATTACTACTGCAGTTTTATCCCATATGCCATTGCACTGGTAGAACCCCTTCACCGCCTCCTCAGTAAGAATGATACCTGGGCCTGGTCGCCGGCTTTTCATAGGGCGTTTCGCCATCTGAAGCGGTCTCTCCTGACACTGGCTTGCCTTGTTACTTATGAGCCCACCAAGCCTCTCACCTTGGCTGCCTATGCATCAGGCTGTGCTATGGGGGCTGCCTTGTATCACATCATCAACAGAGTGGAGCACCTGGTGGCCTTCATCTCCAAAACACTATCCCTGGTTCAGCGTAACTATAGTCAAATAGAGAAGGAGGCCCAGATCATCATCTTTGGATTTAAGCAATTCCACAATTTCATCTACAGCCATCACTTCACCTTATACACTGATCACAAACCTCTGGTCTCGTAGTTCAGTGCTATGTCCGCCATCCCCACGCGGACTGCTTGCCACCTCTGGTGCTGGGCATTGTTCCTCGTGGAATATTCCTACCACATCCATTTTCAGGCCACAGCTCTCCATGCCAACATGGATCTTCTCTCTCATCTCCTGGTGGGCACCGACCCTGAGTCCGATGCTGACCCAGTTGTCTGTTTCCACCTGGATGAGGCTGCTGTTGAGGCAGTAGCTGATTTGCCACTGGGTACCAAGCTAGTTGCACTTTGCATGGCAAAAAACTCGACCCTCTGGGTGGCCGTCAGACTGTCGTCAGCTGTCAGGACCTGTGTATCAGAGATGGGGTCATCATCATCTTGGGTGATAATGATCATTGACGAGTTGTGCTGCCACCCGCCCTCCACCAATGGGCCTTGGAGCTCCTGCGTGTTGGTCAATGAGGGATTGTCCTGATGAAATGGCTTGTCCCCCAGCATGTCTACTGGAGGGGGATGGACACCACCATCACCCGCATGGTGGCCTCATGTCCCTCTTGTGTCAATGGCACCAGTCAGCACCCCATCGATGCCTGTTCCCGTGGCCTCCTGCTCCTTCTTCTTGGTCCTGCTTGCATTTGGATTTTGCAGGACTGTTCCTTGGCTCCTCCTGGCTTATCCTTGTGGACACAGGCAGTGGGTTTCCTTATGTCTCCCACATGTCCTCCATCCACACCATCCAAGCTGTATTCCACACATTTGCCAATGAGGGCCTTCCGGAGATGTTGCTGACTGACAACGACCCTCAATTTACATCTGCTGAATTTAGTTCCTTCAGCACCAACCTGGACATCCAGTTGATTCATACTGCTCTCTTTCATCCTGCATCCAAGGGATTAGCTGAATGGTTTGTCTGTACGTTCAAAGTCCAGATGTCGAAACTGCATCTCCAACATTCACTGGATGACGCCGTTACCATCTTTATTTCCTCCTACCCGTCCACTGTTCAGGATCGATCTCAATCACCCTCACTGGTCCCCCTTGTCTCTCCTGTTTCCATCTTCTCCCCAACTAGCTCCTCCGCGTTCGGAACAGTCCAGTTTTTCTCTGCAGGATCTGGTCTGGGCGCTGGTGTTCACATGGAATCGTCCACAGTGGGTCCCTGCCAGGGTCTCGTCACTCATTAGCTGCACTACGGTGGCAGTCACCCTCGATGACAGCATGGTGTCCTAGAAGCACACCAACCAGCTTCACCTCAGGTGTAGTCCTCAACTGGCCCCTCTGCCATCTTCCTGGCTGTCAGCCCTTAGGGATGACGGTGCTCCTCTCTCCACCCGACCGTCGCCTCCACCAGCACCGACAGTCACACCCCAGTTGGACCCTCTGGCAGAGATCCCTATGTCCATGGAGGTCAACCCTGCGCCTGAAACTGGCCCCAGTCTCCTGTCGCCAACGACCCCCTCCTTTGGGGGTTTGGGGGGGGGGGGGAAGCTGAGGCAGCGCACTTTACACATCATAGTGCCTACTGCATTGGCATCCCACTTCATGTCCAACCAACATGGGATGCCTGCGTCACAGGGTGTACATTCACCAGGAAAACCTACGTCATCTATCTTGTCAACACAAATATTTACCAGCGGCCACAACACAACACAACACCAGGTCTCCACCAACTGTCACCAGGGACCACTAACCTGTTTGCAGAGCCTGCAGAACACCTTCACCAGAGGTTGTAGCTAGTCCAGGAACTACTTTGATATGCCAGGCACATGATCGCACATAGATCCAGCAGATATATCCGCCAAACGGGCTTTATAGCAGGGTGCACTGCCGGTAAAGGGCAGTTTAATGCACTGGTTGGAAGTATACAGAGCTGCCACCCTGGCAGCCACGGCCAGATGCCTCTTCTAGCTGGTCGATCTCTTGCAGATGGACTTAGTATAGATGACAAACCTCTTGACATTGTAGAATATGTGATCTCTCCCCCTGAAGAGACGAGTCTTTTGTATTATTATTTGTTATTTTATATTTGTGACGATCCGCAATTGGGATCGAGTCTGTTGCTCTTTTGGAGATCGTATTATTGTTTCGTTTTGGGAAGTCCAATAAATTGTTTTCGGACTTGTGTTTTCTGCATTTCTGTTATGCTAGCGCAGATACTTCAAACACCTTAAACATTCGAACACAGATGCTCAGTTTAGAAAACTCTAAACAAACTCTGATAATCAGCATTAAAGAACATTATTAACCTTACAACTCTGGTTGCTAACAGTAAAATAATATTGACAATAAACAATACATACAAAGAATCTCGAGAATCCTCAAGTATGATCTTTCTCCCCGAAACAAATAATTACAACTCATAATTTCACAAATGGCTGACCCGAGAAATCACTCAAGACAATCAGTTAAACAACACATACAATCCTTGCGAATCCAGTGACAACCAAGGGATAAGCAACAGTACTTTACTTGAGGGGGGGGGGGGGTGGATGCCCAAAATATTGGTATCAGTTTTACAAATGGTAGGTCCTTCAGTGCACTCGCTGACTTTCTCTTTACAATAGCCCACGTGTTGGCCTTTGTGGGTGGGCTAGCCTATGATACCCGTAACATAAATTTTTTAGCGCCAGGCATACACAAGAAGAAACAGCACTTAATTAAGATGTTTAATGATGGCAACAGGATACGAAATCCCACGCACACAGTAACAGAAAATTTGAAATGAAAAGCAGTTATAAGTATTACAATTATCCCTTGGCATTAAACGCCGCAAACCATTTAATTTTAACCTCTTAATTTAGCTGTCTGTGAATTAAACCTATAGATGATTGCTCCCTGTCATACCAACGTTACAAACCAACAACTTCAATGGCTTCCAGATATTTCAAGGAACAAGGAACTATTTGACCAAGGCTAGCAAGAGCACCTGACTTCATGAAACAATTCCTGATTAGCAGCAATGCCAACTGTTCAAGCCAGTTAAATATATTCTGTAAGCACTTAGTAAGTCTGCAGCTAGTTCACAAACACCTCCTCAATTTACAAGAAGCAAAAGGGTCAGCCCACAGCCACACCGGAATTATAACCAATTCAGTGATCATCCACCCATGTAATCTTTACATAATGGTCGAGTAAACGGAACTCCCTTTGTGTCACAAAATCTCGAATGTAGGGTAAAACAACAGCACATAATAGTTCTTCAAATATGAACACTGTACTAAATTACAGCCAACTGAAGTTAAGACATTTCTTAACGAGTCCCAGCAAGCTGTTCGATAACTTATATGCTCAGTAGTGCAATCCAGTCACAGAATAGTATATAACAGCGCAATTGTACTCTACGTCTACTGTAACCAGGCCGTGGGACACATTAATGCTATAAACAGCCTTCCAGCCACCAACCGAAAAACGGTCACTGATGTTTGTGAACACCAGTACAAACTGGCCCTCAGACTTGAGTACAGTACCCTCATTGGACTCATAATCAGCAACCATGCTGGCTCTGCACAATCACAGCAGAAAACATGCCCCTCACCACACTGCCCACTCGCTCTCTCTCTGCCAGCAGCCACGTGACCCACTACCTCATGGAGTACCCTCACTCCACTGCTGAATCACACTTCAAGGACTCGAGAACACCTGGCATGTCATTTGTGCTTAAGCAGTCTTCCAGTGAAAGATCCTCGAACCAGCGTTTCTGATCAAAAGATTAAACCATGGCCGACTATCGATAACCAGAGTGTCACTGTTTTGTCTGCAAAGCCAGCACACATGTCTCATTGTACTTGTGGTAGCTCATTCATCAATGATTGAACCAAAAACCCTCTAGCGGTGTGTGGAGAAGGGTGTATAGGTGCTTGTTGTGATAGATCAAGATCGATCTGCTCACCTATAGCAAAAAAAAAAAAAAGAATGAAGGAACATATAGTATCACATGTAAATGTGAAAAAGGTATGCATATATAGAAAAAGATTCTTACTTTCCCCTTCAAGTAAATCATTCATGAGAAATGCTACTATCTCATCATCGAAAAGTGGTGACAAAATGCTTGGAACCAAGCTTTCAGTGTCTGACAGACGAACACATTTACCAGCACCTTCGTCATCAGTTTGTGCAGAATGCTTCACAGCTGATCAGAATGAAATGGGAAGGAATCGTTCAGTGCCAATTATTTACGTACAGGCAGCTCGCATTCCTGGTTGCATGTACAGTCGTGCTCAAAGTATCCGAATGACCTAAATTGCATTTCACCTGATTCGCATGCAACCCACATAACGCAGCTGTCTAGCAGGTCCTCTAATCGCTCCTCGGTACAGTCGTTTGACTATTGAAAATGGCTCCGACAAGTCACCACTAGCAAACACTGCTCTGTATCGTAATAACTCAAGATGTAAAGTTATACCATGATACAACAAATATCAGGGAACACCTTATCACAGATAAGACTGTCCTTAAGGCTTGTAGGTTCACATTTATTACAATAAATGACATACCAGAAATGTTACCACACCCATTATTACGTCAGATAGGTAATGCACGTAGTAAGTTCGTCGTATTCCTGATTACCTCTCCAAAGTAACATACCGTACTTATTATTTAACACAAAATGACATTAAAAATTTAAGTTATTCACGAGCAGCTAGTTCAGAATACGTATGAACTTCAAATGACACGACGAAACGTCTCGTTCTGCATATGGGTTCAAACCCAGGTCATGCAGACTAGCCGGCCGGGGTGGCCGAGCGGTTCTAGGCCCTACAGTCTGGAACCGCGCCACCGCTACAGTCGCAGGTTCGAATCCTGCCTCGGGCATGGGTGTGTGTGATGTCCTTAGGTTAAGTTAGGTTTAAGTAGTTGTAAGTTCTAGGGGACTGATGACCTCAGAAGTTAAGTCCCATAGTGCTCAGAGCCATTTGAGCCATGCAGACTAAGCAGATTTCGTGACTGACGGAAACTAACAGATATTCCTGACTACGCATACAGAGAGTGATGTACCACGATTTTAGACAGTTTCAGTTGGCAAATATCAACTTTAAAATTTCAACGGACAGGAATTCCTACCCAGCATCTATTGTCCCTGTTAACGAACTACGAGAGATGTTAAATATTGCTTCTTCACAAGTAACTTACTTGAAATGCCGCGATGTAAAGCTTTGTGTTGGACAGGGATTCAAACCCAGAACCTAATCAGATTGTTATCGAAGCACAATCAACTGTGCTTATCGGATTTTCTCGGCAGTAGCTAGATGTTTTAACTGAAATGACGAGACGAAACATTAATTTTTTCCTTCTCAGGACTCCAAACCGACACCTATCGCTTTTATATTCTAGAGAAAACGAACGTTAAATATGCGTTTGTTACACCAGCAGCGACATGTGAGCATGTTTGAACTAGAAATAATATGACGAAGAGTTCAGTGCTAACTGGGAATCGAACCCCACAAATAATGTTGTTGACTACACACAAAATTTTTCTCCACCAGCATCCTTGAACTTACAGATATCTCACAAATAGTTCTGTGTCTCACTGGGAGCCAAAAACGTCAGATATCGTTAGTGTCGACAACGAATGAAAATACATTAAAAATCAAAATTATTATCCACCAGCAGATAGGTGTTCTCTTGATAACACATAGTGAAAACTTTAGTACTAGGCCAGGATTCGAACCCATTCACGCGCAATATGTGGAGATGTTGGAGAATCTGCAGTTTTGAGCAAACAACAAATTGTAGTCGAGCTGTATTGTCACGAAGGGATCAAATTCCGCGTTAAGGGCGGTCTGAGTTGCATTCCCAGTTGAGAACCAATTTTTTCGACATACAGAAGCTCAAACAGAAGATGGAATAAGCGTCCTGTGACCCTACATAGCGTTTGTTTCGTCACTAGAAATAAATAACTATTATAGTAAAGGATACTGGTTGTAAGTAGGCTATTTAGGTTTTCTTATTGGTAACGCGACGTAGCGCTCTGTATGAAAAATCACTGGCTGTGCTGTGTGCAGTCTGTGGCTAGTTTGCATTGTTGTCTGCCGTTGTAGTGGTGGGCAGCTGGATGTGAACAGCGCATAGCGTTGTGCAGTTGGAGGTGAGCCGCCAGCAGTGGTGGATGTGGGGAGAGAGATGGCGGAGTTTTGAAATTTGTAATACTGGATATCATGAACTGCTATATACATTATGACTTTTGAACACTATTAAGGTAAATACATTGTTTGTTCTCTATCAAAATCTTTCGTTTGCTAACTATGCCTATCAGTAGTTAGTGCCTTCAGTAGTTAGAATCTTTTATTTAGCTGGCAGTAGTGGCGCTCGCTGTATTGCAGTAGTTCGAGTAACGAAGATTTTTGTGAGGTAAGTGATTTGTGAAAGGTATGGGCTAATGTTAGTCAGGGCCATTCTTTTGTAGGGATTATTGAAAGTCAGACTGCGTTGCGCTAAAAAAATATTGTGTGTCAGTTTAAGCACAGTCATGTATAATTTTTCTAAGGGGACGTTTCATATGTCGATCCTTATCCGAGGATACCTCACTGGAATCTTCTGATTTTTTCTTGTAGTTTGTGTAATTAGAGTAGATTTTGTTTATTGCTAGCGCGTAATTGTAGAGATAATCTCCCTTGTAGTTGCAGTCTTTCATTGTTGTACAGTAAAACAGTTGTGGCATGCATGTAGATTTGCACCAAGTATTTCGCAGCTGCGCTTGCAATTAACTAGATATTATTTTCAATGCTATGTTAAAGTGTTTTCTTATTTTGCTCTTCAAATTGTGCTTTTCTGTGTTGTCGTGTGAAATATTGTGACAATAATAGCGTGTGATAAACGTAACGCTAGGCTCCAAAGTAAACTGAGAAATAATAGTGACGACGAGCGTAGCTTACCAGCACCACTGTGTAATGAATTAACAGACATTCAAAGTTGTAATTTGGTAACTGTGCATAGGGAAATGGAGCGGGCGTCAAATAATGGTGTAGACAGTGAAACAGGTAGTGAACAGGGAAGCATTATCGATCGATCGGTCGGCAACAGCTCGCCTCAGGAATCGGGAATGACAGAACACAATATTGCAAATACTGTAGACTCAGGTTTTGGGTTCTCACCGTTTTCTCAAATGAGTCAAGACACATTTTCCGCTTGTCAAAATGTGAATGTTGCCAGTGCAAATTGACTGCTGAAAAGCATACAGGAACAGATTCCAGACACAAATACATTATTATTGCAATTAATGCAACAAATGAAACAAAATCAGAGACAAATACAGCAACAGTTAGACACAATGGAACAAAATCTTCAAAAGTTAGACACAGTGGAACAAAATCTTAAAAAGTTAGACACAATGGAACAAAATCTTCAAACGTTAGACACCACGCTTGAACAAACACGTGAAGATTTAACTACTGAGTTACATAACATCGAATCGAAATGTCAAAAAGTCTGTAATGACGTAGAAACACAAATTTGTGAGCATCCCAACCTATTTTTTCGAGTCATGAAAATGCATTACAGAATCACGAAGCAGCCATAAAAGAACTGAAAACTATTGTTCATGAAAATCACGACACCTTGCAAGCTAAAATTGACTCAGTTGCATCTACCGATTCGGTTACACAACTTGCAAAAACTCAGGACAACTTAAAGGACACAGTAGATACTCTGAAACTTGGCTCAGAAAAACACACTGAGGAAATAATTTCACTATCGGATAAAGTAGCCGAACTTACAGATCAGTTCACTATCTTATCTACAAAGGTAGATGATGATCTGAATGACACAAGGCCTGTAGCCTTCACGGACACTGAAGAGTATGAACAAATTAGAAAATTCAAACAAAATCAAAATCAAATCAATACACAGTACAAAAGAGAAATCCGGGAAGTGCAAGATCAGTTGGCACAAGTAATACAAGAATTACATATTTCAGAGGACACTCGCGCTCCAGTATGGGAAGAGGGACATAGAAATACAGAACAACCACAAAATAATAACACAGGACATTTCGGAAATTATGAAAGAAATTGGCAAGGTGCACCGAATTTTGAAATGGAACCGCCGAAACGACGTAACAATGTCCGACATGCGAATCGCCGACATGATGAATTTGACTATAAGTTGTTTATTACTACACGTAAATTCAAAACATTTAAGAATTCCGGTAATGACATTCATCCACAAGCATGGCTTCATCAATTCTGTCATTGCTTCCCTCCCAACTGGTCATTGGAGCAGAGGTTAGAATTTATGTGGGGCTACTTGGAGAATGAACCAGCTGTAAGAATGCGATCAGTCATTCACGATTGTCACAGTGAAGGAGAATTTTATCATGCCTTCCTTCCTCTCAGCATATTGGTCTCAAGCTACAAAAGACCGAGTAAAATATAGCATCATGATGATGAAACACTTTTAATAATCTGAATTTTCCAGTCTTGTCAAATATTTTGAAGACACGTTGCACAAGAATCAGTATCTTTCAAACCCATACAGCCCCTCAGAACTCATCTGCATTTGCTTAATCAAATTGCCTGAACATTTACGACATAATATTTTAGCAGGACGTTGCAAAGACGACATTGAAGCTTTTCAGGGACTGTTACAAGAACTGGAAATTGACACTGACAATCGCGGAACGCGAAAACAGGAACGCAACAATTACAGGTCACATCCGTCGCAATTCCGCGATGACAGATTCTTACAACGTAAATCGTGTTCAAAACAGACACCACCCATATGACAACCGTTGGCAGAGTAGTAATAATTATTGAGAAAGATCGCACTTCCGTAATTATGAATATGACAGAGATATCCATAGAAACGGACAATATGGAAACCAAAACAATTATTATCAAGGGAGACAGAATAACTTCCGACGCAACAGTTCAGTGCGCAGTTACGATTCCGGGAGAAATTCTCCACCACCTGACCGACAAACAAGAAACTATGTAAACTACCGACAAAACGACAGACCTGAATTCCATCAGAACTGGTGGGATTCAAACAGAGCAGGGCACTCTCGACAAGGTGAATTTGTAGAAGTTAGGTCTCCTAATCCCAATAACGACGCGCGCCAACAAAGGAACAGACAATGACTCGCACCGCAGGCAGCCGCGTGCGCCGGCTGGCTCAGAAAAAAATAACATAGACGCTAACCTTGAAAAAAATTTTAGCATTCCTTACCGACGTATACAACATGATAATTACTTTCAAGTTGAACCTCTGCACACTAGGAAGAGTAAGGGATTGCACCACATTTCACTTGTAAAACCGTTTATTGAGAGATAATCTGTTTTTTAATTTAGTCTTTGCTATAAAATTTTTCACTTCACGTTACTAGTACTCTCTGTCACACATACAAACTGTTAACATTCAACTATGTTTTAAAGCTAACTAACTATCCAGTCAAGAACATGGGTAACTTAGAAAAGTAATTGCGAATGCATTGTTATAGTGAACAGACAACACAGTGTTATTGTGTGTGTACATTCTTGCTTGTTAGTTGAACGATTACGTAACAACTATAAGGCTCACATACTTAGAACATATACTGGTACTGCTAATGAGATTTTAATGCAACATTTTGGTTTACTTGAAAATACATTCTGGATTTAAAGTACTTTCTGTGAGATACCAGATGAGACAGTGGTTAGTTTATGTGACAGCTACACGATTTTATCACAACGCTACTAATGAGTGACAATTTACAATGTTGCTTTTGCAGTGTTTCTGTTTTATATCTGCACAGTTTTTCTGTATTATTCTGGAAAGTAAAACATGTTTTAGTAGTAACTTTTGTGGTATAGCTACAATGAGACTGCCTTTTCAGTAGCACAACATTACGTTACAGCCCAGTACTTTCTTCATCATGGCAATAAGCATAATAACTAAGATATCTATACGCAAAGCATTTCACTTTTGTTTATCATGAGGTAAGTACATTGACTTCTGCAGAACTTAGCTTTCGGAGGACGATAACTACGACACTTCCACAGAGATTATCTTACAACAAGACGCACAGTTTAGCGCTATAGTACACGTGTTTGAGTGATTAATTTTGTACTTAAAACATTTATTTTTAAAGATATTTGAAGTACAATGCTACAAAGGTTTTCCGTGATACATTTCATTCCATTGCTGTAATCTGTAACACCTGAGGGTATAATTACATTAATCCTCAGGGGTACACGCTTACTTTGTGTACCATTTGTTTGGCAAGCACAAGGAGCCCTAGCCAATATGGTATTTGCTTATGTAACTTTACACATCGGTACCATATTTCTCTAACACACAAATTACACAGCTATCTGATCATTTAACTGAGAGAGACAAACATTTATTTTACTACATCAGTGACATATATTTACGTAATTACACCGTTGGATAACTTCACACTTACGAAATTGTATTTTGTCTGTACTTTGTGAACTGTCCATATTTTTTCGGAAGCATTGTGATACTATGAGAGCTTTGAATGATGTATTTGGTAAGGGAGCATGATTTTAAAGTACGTTTGAGGTAGATGACACTATTGAAATGAGCAGAGAATTATTTTTAGGTTTTGACATTATTGCAGAAAGCTACGACGTTTTTGAGATTTGACTGAGGTGTTATGATGTTATTTTTATGAGGACAATGTGTATTATGCTGTTGAGGTATGTTTATGATCATTAAGATGATGCTACCATATATGAGGAATTTGATTATGCTACGTATTTATTATCATGAAATATTGAAGAAGTGTCGACGAATACGTATATAAATAATGAGTAGTGGTTAGGGACTCTGATTTGTGGAAAAGGATGTTGCAAACCAAGAATTGTACTTTAAGAGTTATGAAATGAGTGTAAATGCGTGAATGTACCACAATACCGACGAAAATTTTTTGGACACTGTTATATTTACAGGATTTTGTTTCTATAGATTTGTCACGCAAATTCTAGACCTGTGAAATTTTTTATTTGCGACTGTCACTGTAGTGCAAACTGGTGCCGTAAATATTTCAGTAAGAAAGTTAAGTGACCACCTTCACGTAATGAGTCGTGGGCACCCAGCTGCGCGACAGTCGCCTGGAAAAAAGCCATTAGTGTGTGCCTTTCAGAGGCACAGGTAGACAAACAAAAAGGGGCCATTATCCTCGCTATTGACATTCCTTTGTAGAAAGCATCGCAAATACGACACGCTCAAACTTGGAAACATACGATTATAATGTGGAGCTCTTAATTTATGATATTTACTAAAATGCCTAATGAAATGATGAGAAACATTTCATGGCTATTGTCTTACTAGTTGAGAGAAATGCCATATGGCTTGCTTTATGCATTTATGTACTCATTTTGTTTAATATCTAGTTTCTAGCTGCACTGCAGCATTGGTTAAAATAAAATTTAATAGATGTACTAATATAAATATTTTATGCCTACAGATCCAGTAAATAATTTTATGATCTATTGAAAAAAAAACGACGGAGCATAAAAAGACATTTCCCTTCACAGGAATTGCATACGGAATTTTCTTTTCAACTACTTGGTAATTTTTTTGGCAGAATAACTTCTTGTGGTGCACCACTTTAATTACATAGACATTAATATATGAATAGACATTTCCCTTATCTGCATTGTTGTCTTTAGTGTACTGGTTTTTCTGCCTGTGGGTTTGTCATGTTTGGATATAAGTTATTAGATTTACTGCAGCTTGCTTTGACAATTTCCATTTTTTTCATTGCTGTTTGTATTAATTGTTTTATGCTGCTGCATTGCCTTGTCCCTTAATTTAGCATCTGAGCTCAGTAGATTTAAGTTAGCTTAAGATGGGGTAGGCTATATAAGAGAACGAGTTGTGATGAATGGAAAGAAATGCTTTGAGAAGCTATAAGAAAATGGTTTAGCCAAAAAAGTGTTTTGAAAGAGGATATGAACCAAAAAAGTAGTGTTTAGGGACAACAGGTTTAGGTAGGATTTTCTTGGAAATAAATGATGAGGTAAGATAATGGAAAATAAATAATGAGGTAAGAAATGTGTGAACATATAAATACAGAAAGCATGCTTGGATAGAATTTTTTTGGTGGAAACAAATGTTGAAATAAGAGGAAAGATATATGGAATGAAGTTTTGGGGTGGACTGCAGTATCAATTGTCACACTGAAAACAAACCCTGTCCTGTATTTTTGTGTCATTACACTATGTGAATTTGTGTTTTTCCTGTCTTAATGTCTTTAGCTAATAAGAGTTATGTTGTAGAATTTTTCAAATACGATGTTATTTTCCTTGTAAAGATGTTCAGACATTATTTATTCTGTTTTGTTTTAATGATCATGTGTAAAATTAATGTTTCAAGAACTATTCTCATTATTTTATTTATTTACTTATGTCATAATTCCTGTAACACTTATGTATATGTCTATTTCTCTTCTTTTGTAAAGCCAGTGTTACTACAAATGTTATCTGTATTATTATGTTTTTAATGATGTATTTTGTACCTTTGTAATTGTATTCTTATGTTATAAAATTGTAATTGACACCAGTTCATCATATTATTAACTTGTAAGTTCCATTTCACTGCACATGTTTCTGTTGGTCATAGTACATGGACAATATGTGAGAAGTAGGGACTAATAGTGTTTGCACGTGTGTTAATAATTCAGCAAGGGGCTGCTTAACAGCATTGCTGGTTCTAAGGACAATTAGAAAAAAAAACTTTGTGAGTGCACAAGTGGTGGTTTATGGACTTGCTATATTGTCTGCAAGACTCTTCTATGGTGATTGTGCACCTGCACAGTCGCAACAGATGGATGCTGGCCGTCTCTACAAGGACTACAGTGGGTCTACACCTTTGCTAAGTCACCAGTACCATTATTTCTACAAGGACTGCAGTGGGTCTGCACCTCTGGTGGCCCACCAATACCACAATCTCTACCAGGACTACAGTGGGTCTGCTCTGTGATGACCTACCTACCAATATTCTTCAAAACGTCGAATGACTCTGCTGTGGGTTTGCTCTGTTGTGGCCCATTACCTGTCTGCATGTCGAGAGTCAGCACTGTCTTTCCGTTGCAAGTATCTCAAATCCTTTTCAAATAGTTTTACATATGCATTTAAATCGTTAGTGTTTTAGGAGACAAGAGGTGTTGCCACAGTGTCCCCTCTCCCTATTTCTCTCCAACCTAACCAACAAACCTCAGTGGTGTTAGCTATGCTGTTGTATTTTACCAGACCAATAAGTGCCATACTCCATATCCCTGTCCTCATATCTATTGGAGGAAAGTAGTTCGCTTTTAATTTAGATGAACGTCCTTTTGGAGTTAGATTGAAGGACATCGCATCTCGACCGCAAATGATGCAGTGCTTGTTTTTACGCAACTGTCAGGAGAGACATAGGCAGAAATGTCCACAGAGGTGTGACTTGAAGTCTTGCCGCGTCGAAAATTGTACAACACCTACTTTCTGTCGGTGAAGTAACGATAAAATTCTTCAAATGGTCTTAAATCGCCGAATGAATCAAAATAGTGGATGGTAGTCCAGATTTTTTTCTTTTTCAACACACACAGCCCATTGAATTCCATATCCACCATCAACGCCTAAACGTTTTCTGGATTTCCACATTGCCTCAGGCAACGTGTCTCTCGTAAACACGCAGCGAAATCTCAGGATTTTGAGTTTGCTGACGACTTTAAGTAGATCTATGTTTGTAAGCAGTCCATTCGGTAGTATGTCTATGGTTTTTTTTTTTTTTGTTTGTATACAACCAAGAGTTTTCTGTATGGTTTCAAATATTAGCGATGGCCTCCGTGGCCATGGTATGCCTTTTTGCTTCTTTTTCCCCCAGGTAATGCACTGATGTCTGACAGTCCAGCAAATGCAGAGACTAGAAACGGAATTATTTCACCATATTTCTTTGGTACTAGCAGGACCCTGGGCGTTTTAACACTTTTTTTTTCTTCCTCCTTTCTGCCTCAAGGCACTTTTCGCCACTGTCAGCACAGATTCTATGCAATTTTTTAAATATCCCATAGGTTTCTTCTTCGTCTTTAATGTCCAATGAGCTGCATTTATTATTTGCTTGAAATTATTCCAGCACCCAATTTAAGTTTCACACACATCGCCTTATCGGCCACGCTTGCAGCAACACGTTATCCTACACCATTATCCCTTCTTTGATGAATCTGTCTAGCCTAATCAGATAATATTTGGTCTGAAATTGTGACGATCTTGAGTTGTAGCGTAAGCAATGTCGTGTTTCTTGCTTTTTTTTCTAGGATATTAATTCCCTTACCACCACAAGAAAGGCGCTGTTTCAGTTTCATTCCAGATCCACAAAAATTGTATCCTAGCACCCAAAGCATAACAGCTGGGTGAACGCTCGCAGTGTAGCTACTGCATGGTTTGAAGTTCGTGTGTCCTGTTACATAGCACACTGCGAGCATTCACCCAGCTGTTATGCTTTGAAGAGAAGCTGAGCCATTTCACTAGTGTCTTGTTCCCTCGACGTCTTGTGACCCACTCTAAGAGGAACGTGTTTGGTTCAGAACTTTCCTGTAATTCCTCTGAAATTTCTTCAGCATTGCCGTCTTTTAAGATGTTTGTTCTCGGATTTGTGTGCTGTACCTTGCAAACTGCAAATATCTCTGTTTGACCAGTTTGCTAGGACTTCGGAAACGTGATTTCGTATTTCGAGATGTGTACCAAATCACCTACATTCAACCTCTGCCTGTATGGATGCACCATCTTAATGTGGTAATCTACTGTATTTAGAAGTCCATTATCACAGATATCAATAGGTGTCTTCTTAATTGTATAGTGAGTAGTGTGATTATACTCGTCAATGATCTGTAGTAGGATGTTTAGCCCAATTGAAGATTAAATTGCTTTCACATGTGGTTCTTGATCATCCCGCTCAACTGTTCGACAATACTAGCTTTCAAATGGGAGAATGTTGATTAGTGATTTATCTTTCATCGTTCCCCTACCCTTTGAAATGCCTATTGGAAAACTGACTTCCATGGTTGGTCTGAAAATTGTTGGGGTACCGATTCGTTCCATTCTGTAACAATTATTCAGAGACATCTGAAAGCTACTTCTGTATCTTTACCTTCAAAGGTAGGACTCCATAGAATTTGGAATATGTGTCTATAAACATTAGAATATATTTGAAACCATTATTCAGTCATGAGTAATCTCGCATGTCTATGAGATTAGCCCATAATAACTCATTCAGTCCTCGTATTATCACATCTCTGTGCAGAAATTTTCTGCCTGCAGATCGGTGAAGTTGATGAACAACTCTCTCCATATTTACTCAAAGATGCGTCTTTCTCAAAGTTCTGATATGTTGATAATATTTCGTTCATGTGACCTGTATTCCATGCAGCATTTGGTACTGTACATAGTCGTAACTGCTCTACAGTTTCATCTCGGTCATTGTAGTACAAATACTCTCAAGGTAGATCCTTGAGTTCGTTATGCTGAAATTCAGTTCATTCACCCATGCTATAAGCAGCTGCAACCCCTAGTTTAATTATATTCTTGTATTTGTGACTCTTTGAGGGTTTATTTCCTCCTTTTGGGGTCATATGTCCGTTGGTCATGCATAATATTTGACTATATTTTTTTTCCCTTCAGAGTGCTCTTTTTGACATTCGTTTTTAAGAATATTAGCTCTAATACATCCGGCATTCTTTCAAATTCCTTGTCCCCAACTCTTATTTCATTCTTAGTTAGACTAATTGGGTGCTTAACTAGCTTCCGACGTTGTCCTCACAGCACATTTTTATCCTCTGTGAGCAAGCTTTTCGTGATTTCATCTATAAAAACGTCACTATACAATCAATGTCTTTCGCTACTTTTGGTTTTGAAATAATGCCCTTTTTTGTAGTATCCTGCCCACTCGTCTAATATAGAGTGCCTAGGAAGCTGTTTCCTCGGATCACTAGACAACAATTCAAGCAAATCATATTAATGGAGTTTATTACACTAAGTTAAATTGACAATACTTAACTTTGCGTATTCACAAAGGCGTGTCGCAAGCAAATGGCGACAGACAAATATCAATGTCCTTTGATATCTACAGTTTCAATGCAAGCAAAACAAAACAGTTGATAAGTAACTATTGTAGTGTTTGTATGACGGCCCTTCTTCCACTTCCCGCAGCTACGTGGCGCAGCGATTATGTTCTCTTCGTACAATGCCTCCCCTGTCTTGTTGTTGTCCTAGTCAACGTACTATTGGCTCACGTCGTCTCACAGCCCTCTCTGCTCTTCCGTTCTTCATCGTCGTGCCGGCGCTTGTCGTTATGCTGGAACACTTTTCACAACATCCAAAATTTTTATTACGATTCCAAATACATATGACATGCAACTAGCACATATTGAGTGCAGAATGCCACACCATTCAGAACTACTGGGAATGAGACAATTTCTTATTGTCTCTCTAGACAATTGTTCCACTATTAAGGCATATACCATGTCACTCTCTCACCTATGTCTACTTCTTACAGCTCCTCTCAACTGATTGCCTCATCTGTGTAATGATTTTGTTTTTTCTAAGTATGTATGTGACTCCATTACTATTCCTCTCTTTGTATAACTAATAAAACCCACAATTTTTCCAAGGGGTCTAAGACAAGCTCTTCTCTGCTGTCTCTGAACTTTTAGTGCAGATTTAAATCAATTTTGAGGCAGGTGGTGCAATGACATCCAAGACAGATCCCTCCAGACACTTGGATCTAGTGTTCATCTCACATTTCGACACTTCAGTGTAAATGCAGATGTTCTGCATGACTATATCATACCTGAATTTTTTCCTAATTTTTGACATTTTCCACATTTTTCTGTATTTATCCATTTTTCCCATATCACATATATAAATGTACAAGTTTATGTATGCTCTTATTGTTACATAATCAGGTGTAGCTTGCTATTGTCTTATACCACCTACCTGTGTTATAGTGTCCCAACCCAGCGAGAGACCCTACTTATTCCTCTAAATGCCAACACTAAGTGCCAAAGTCAATACTAAAACACAGACATAGATGGATTACTGTTAGGGGGTAGAGTGTTAACGTTATTCTGTTGTTAACCACATAGCACAGTTATACTGTTTATGTATTGGCATCAGCAGGTTTCCCCAGTTCTTTCCTCTACTGACACTGCAAACGGCAGCAGCAGGGTGGCTGAGGCAATCTCGAACCTAATGTTGGATGCTACCCCACATCTTACATGGGTGGATCCATACAGAACACTATCCTAGTATTTTTTGTGTAGATGGATCTGCCCTCATGCTGGACTTTGCACATGTAGATCTGCCCGAATGAGTGGTTATGGCTGTCACATAACAGCACTCAGTGCAGCTGGTGCAGAGCAGCAATTGTCAGCTGTGGTAGTTCACTAGCAGCAGTGGGCAACCCAACCAGCTGACATGCAGCAGCGGTGGGCAGTTCTGCAATGGAAGATCTGACAGTATCACTGTAGCAGCCAGCCTACGTGGATGAACACCAGTAGCTATGATTGAGCAAGACTCAATCAATTATCGGACTTGTGGGGGTTTCACTCCACAGACAGCAATAGTGGCACCTCAGCTGCTGGTCATTACCGTCTTGTGACCACTGCTTGTTAGTGATTGTCAGCAAGTGTGTGCTTCTAATGCTAGCAGGGAAGTACGGGCAACTTCACAGGCCTGCACACTGAAAATGTCTATGCAGACGTGTGATGATATGAGGCTTGAATGATTTCTGACCAGCTGATCTCATAGATATATGAGACTACTCATGAGTTTATATTGATGTCCATATCATATACAGTTTATGTGAGGTTTTTTATTTATTGTGATTGTTCCTTCTGTAATTTAATATGAGTTCAAATGGTACCTAAGCATCGCTGTATGTATCTCATTGTGACGACGCTCACCTGCTTTATTTCTTCGCTTGTTTGTCCTCAGTGTTGATGTACTGGCTGAGAAATAGGTTGTGGAAGTAAATGTAAATGATATAGCTGACAGATACACAGTTGTATTTCACAGTCTTTTACTTCCACTGTTCACAACCCCCCAATATTACACAGTTATATGTGGCCAGTGCACTATTGTTCTAACTTCGCATAAGCCTCATTAATAGTTAGCAGGTGAACTGCCACATACTGCTAGAATAGTTCTTGTTGAATTTCAACGAGCAGTAAAAACCTAACCACAATGTTCATACTTCTCGAAGAATAAGCAGGTATGCATGGAAACAGACAATGTCATTGTTTATACATATGGACTATTGGTGTAACACTTCACTGTAAAGTTGATGCATTGTTGTCGTTCTAACCAACAAATGTTCCTTGTCTGAAATTTGGCCATGGACTTACTGACTCAGGGCCAAAATTTGGGCCCTTATATATCCTCATAATAATAGGTGCTGAAACTGCACATTGTTTGAAGTAAAATTTACAGAAATTACAATTAACACTTAATTCATGAAATTAACTGAATACATCGAAAAATTGGTTCTTTTTAATAGTTTCTTTTACTACAAGGGTTAAGCTGAATTATTTGTTTAAATCATGAAATTAACAAATATAGTTATGCAAACAATACTTTTGACAAAACTATCAATTACTTTGGAATTAATTAAGGGCTATTTTCGTTGACATGTTTTCAAAGAGAGCCGAAGATTACTAGCATTTTGTCTTCCAAATGATTACAATTACTACAGAATTCCTATTTGTTTATAAGTCAACAATAGAATTCAAGTTACGAAACAATTACAAATTTCACCCTATAACAAAAGATAATAACTAGGAATAGTCGAAATGAATTAGAAAATCAATTAAATACATAAAACTAAGCACAAAATGAGATCTGGTGTTATATTCTTTAAGACTATGGGTCAACCTTTCTCTATTATGCAAATACAGATTATATTCATTAATGTTAATGGTAGTTAGGTAAAAGTAAAAAAATGAATTTCAAGGAGGCAGTTGACAAAACAAGGAGGGAAGTAAAAGTATCCCAGCTTGCTTCATCACATCACCCCCTCATTGGGTTGACCAGATAGATATTGCAAATAGCTAACTGGGCAATTCAATGAGCAGAAGTGACGCTTGAAATTGGGTCTAAAATCTACACACCGAAAACATTATATAAGAAACCTTATCAAAAACTACAGGAAATATGTTTTTCAAATTCTAACTTATATGAACTGGCCATACGTAGCACTTGGGCAACAAGCATTCAGTAATACATGAACAAACTACTTCAGTGAAAGAAAAGTAAATACTAGCAAACTTATATGAACTGGCCATACGTAGCACTTGGGCAACAAGCATTCAGTAATACATGAACAAACTACTTCAGCGAAACAAAAGTAAATACTAGCAAACATAATCATTTACAGACACTGGAAACCTGCACTTTTACCTACATATACAATGTATCATATGTATAATCGCTGGAAACATAAAGTTCAAAGTTCTTTTCCAAATAATACTGGTTTCTGTAACAGAATTAAAGCGATCATGGCAGCATACATGACCATAACTTTAAAATTTGGTATATATAGGTCATTTTTCATTTGAAACCATATTACATATATATATATATCAATGTCATCAGGAAAGACTATAGAATCTAATAAAATGATAAAAAATTTCGATTTTTTCACCATTTATAAGTACCCTGCATCCTTAAATGACACTGGGCATTGCCATGCATGTTTAGACAAAAAATTTCACTTGCTCAATGTCTAGTATTTTTCACAAGCAGTTTCACTTTTTCAGTGATCGTTTACCTATTTTCTCGCCAAGTTGTCCACACCTTGAACAGGTCGAAGTGGCAGTTAGTAAGCAAATTCACTGCTAGTAGTTCGCTTGGAGGTGTTTCTCCTCTGCCACAGCATATGACAATATCAGACAAAATACCCTACTTTAGTACACTTACTATTACTTCTAACTTAAGTCTAAGAAAAAATATGTTTAACACTAATGGCAGATGATAGTCATTACATCTTATAACATTACAATAATTAGCACTAATATTGACTATAGTACAAAAGGTGTGGACTTGTAAAATTTTAAAATCAAGCACACATTACACTACAAAACATTACTCTAAGCCATAAATCTGCCTGAAAGTGGTTAAAGTTAAAAGATTTGGATCTCTTTCTCATATGAAAAATAGCAAAAACTCAAGTTGTGTAGTTCATAATTTACTAATCATTATATTATGAAGAAAGAATAGATTCACGATTACGTAACTTAATTACTATTCAGATCAAAATTAAGGGGATGGAAGTTGTACCAAATCATAGTTCTACTTGTATACCCAACTGTGAGCAATGCTCTCATTCAAAGAGAAAATTAAATCCTCAGAAAAACACGAAATGCTACCGAATAGTTTACCTATCAGAATATCCACGTCAGTCTAGCATCACAGTTATCAATCAATCAGCAAAATTACTGTCCTTCATGCCAGTATTTCCACTTCAAGCTCATAATTCCTCAGAACACTAATAGAAGTTTTCAGATAACCTATAGCCCCAATGATGCAGCATTATATGATTTGTAAATATTGCTCGTTCTGTTAATCTCTCATTCCAGCTGCAGTGTCATGAATTGTACAATATAAACGGTACCCAATGTTTCCTAGTTCAAAAATAGATCATCAATACAGTTACACCACATTTGTTTGTATACAGTTATCATTTGCATCTTACCTTGTTAACTAGTGAAGGGCAGTCTGAAAAAATATCCCAACTGTCGAAACAGGCTCCCTAATCATTAAGACCCTAACATTCTTCATTGTTTTATTATTTCATTGTTGTCTCATTATCTAATAAATAAACACCTGCTCTGCTTATCTAATGCAAAATTGATTCTACTGAAAAACTCTCCACAGTAGCAGATCCTTATGCTAAGGCTAACTTAACTCATTACTGACCAGACAAAAGTATCACTTACATAAACTATTATTTCACTGTATTCTGTCAAATGGCTTAATATTTTAGCCTGAAGGGCGATATATATACAAATCTTGCTTATTCTTTCCACACATTACTCCAGGCAACAATGTTTAAAGTTGTGATTTCTTTATGTTAGACAAGGCTGTACCATGACACTTCTATGGGTACATAGTTATCTCCATATACTGATTCCACTGAACATAAACACTTCTATTATACCCCAATTCATATTAAGATCTCGTATTTAAGATGGTATTTACTGAATATTGCCTCTGTTGCTGCACCAATGAGCTGCTTACTTCAGATGTTTATCTTTCACACATGCTGACACCTTTCATTTTCTGTTAACTTATCTTCTTGACAACAATTCTTTAACCATGGCACAATTTATATTCTTCCATCCTCTTACTGCCTCATGTATCACTAACATAACGTAAAATATATGAATAATACTGGAGAAGCCTTTTCTAAAATAATTCTATACTAAAGTACCCTACTGTACAAAATTACATCAGTGTTGAAGACAGAATAACTCGGATTCACTTATAAACAACAGATAGGATAGGAGAAGAGTTTCATTGCCTCAGGAGACATGAAAAATGAGACAGACAGCTGGGGTAAGCATTATCGCCACATAATGAATCCAACACAGAATGTTGAACCCCCTACTTGCCAATTGCACAGGAAGTTAGTCTCAAATATTACATCAATGCTGAGATTTTGAATCACCAACAAATTGCACTCTAACAGCTGTCCTGCCAACTTCCCAGTTAATATTACCTCTTGTTTCACACTCTTTGATAGCTTACCAGTAGCACCAATCATTTTCATTCCAGAAATATGCATTACTACTATACCCTCTGTGTTCTTAACAGATTCATAATTTGCCTGTGAAATGCCATTCAGATCACTACCACTGCCCAATAAACACTTAACATGTATACCTTGCACCCTTGCTGTTATTACAGGGTGCCACACTTCTTTTTTGCTTAACATGCGATATTCTTCATACAACAAATCCTCATTAATCCTCTCCCTGGAAAACCTATCATCCTGCTTACATTCAAATAACACATAGCAGGGTCCTCTTCCTCAGTACCACTCTCAAACTCGAATTCTTCATTAGGCCTAATATTATCCTCCTTTATTCTTTCTTTACTTAACACATTGCCATCATTATCAATTATAAAGTCAAACACCTCATCCTCATCACACTGGATTCGTCATTACTATCATCCTTACAACTGCTGTCAGAACCAGACCCACTTTCATTTTCTCTATACTTTAGATTTTGTGCCTCTTCCGCCGATTTCTTCATTTCAGTCAATTCTGAATCTGTATTTTCATTTACTCTTACTAGTTTTTCCTCTACCACTACTGCACACTTGGTTTCTGTCTCAGTTTCTGAATCATTTTTAATGTAATCGATTTGGTTCTCAAGTTAAACTCTGTTTTCAGGACAAAATTTCCTGGCAGCTTTGACTTCACCTTTACACTGTTCTCGGAAGCCTCCATGTTCCCACTATTCTCATCACAAAGCTTCTCACTCTCTTCTACACATTTACTACTAAATGTTAATTTCTCATTAATATTATATGCTACTTTCCTCATACAATTACCCTACCTACTAAAGTCTTCTTTTGTAGCTATATTACTCAAAATACTCATAATTTGCCTTAACATCGCTTCCACTTTTCCATTTGCCATAAACTTTTGCCCTTGCTGATTTTCACTACTAATTTTCTCCTCCTTAACCTTAACGATCTCATGCACTTCAGTACTGTTTTTGTCCATTTCGCTCACATCAGCACAAAATGTATAAGACGCTTTTATCATTCCACCTACAACAGGACTTTCGTCCCTATCCTTACACTCATGTTTGATTTATAATCATCTACAGAACCAGTCCCACTTAGGTCTTACTGTTCATTTAGCAACTTAACCTCTACAACTTTGTTCTCAGTCACACTATCTTGTTCGTTAAGGTCACTCATTAATACAAAACAGCTTTTGCTATGAAATTACCTTATTTTCATTCACTCTTCTTCTGCTGCTCTGCTGCTGTATTTGTCATCTCAACTTTTTGTCTGCTGCGAGTTGTAATTTTCTCCGCAAGGCATCTTGTTTATTCCAGTCATCTCTGTCCACCTGCATGTTGATTGACTGCTGTCCTACTGTGACCATGAAACCCAAGCACTGACTGGCTGTTGCATCACTGCACTGTAAATAGCTCTTGATTTCACTGGTCAAAGTTCGCGAGTCCTTGTGTATTGTGGCTATGTACAATATTCCTCAGCCAGGGCATCATATGTGATGATACTCGCCAGCTTTATTTCTTCGCTTGTTTGTCCTCAGTGTCTACGTAGTGGCTGAAAAATGGATTGTCGAAGTACAAGTACTGTCTCCTGTAAATGATATAGCTGACAGATGCACAGTTGTATTTCGCAGTCTTTTACGTTCACTGTTCACAACCCCCCAATATTACACAGTTATATGTGGCCAGTGCACTATTGTTCTAACTTTCGCCATGCGGGATTAGCTGAGCGGTCTAAGGCGCTGCAGTCATGGACTGTGCGGCTGATCCTGTTGGAGGTTAGAGTCATCCCTCGGACATGGGTGTGTGTGTGTTTGTCCTTAGGATAATTTATGTTAAGTACTGTGTAAGTTTAGGGACTGAAGATCTTAGCAGTTAAGTCCCATAAGATTTCACACACATTTGAACATTTTTTCTAAGTTCCTATAAGTTTCATTAATAGTTATCAGGCGAACATCCACATACTGCTACAATAGTTTGCTGTTGAACATCAATGAGCAGTAAAAACCTAACCACAGTGTTCATACTTCTTGCAGAATAAACAGGTATGCATGGAAACAGACAATGTCATTGTTCTTACACATGGCCTATTGGTGTAACACTTATTTCACTGTTAAGTCGATGCATTTTTGTCGTTATAACCAACAAATGTTCCTTGTCTGAAACTTGGCTGTGGACTGACTGATTCAGGGCCAAAAATTGGGCCATTATATATCCTCATAATAATAGGTGCTGAAACTACACATTGTTTGCAGTTAAATTTACAGAAATTATAATCAACACTTAACTCATTAAATTAACTGAATACTTGGAAAAATTGGTTAAAGCCAAATTATTTGTTTAAATCATGAATTAACAAATATAGTTATGCATACAATACTTATGACAAAACTGTAATTACTTTGGAATTAATTAAGGGCTGGTCTTGTTGACATGTTTTCGAAGAGAGCCAAAGATTTCTAGCATTTCGCCTTCCAAATGTTTATAATTATTACAGAATTTATATTTGTTTATAATTCAACAGTAGAATTCAAGTTACGAAATAATTACTGATTTCGCCCTATAACAAAAGATACTAACTATGGATAGTCGAAATAAATTAGAAATCAATTACATACACAAAACTAAGCACAAAATTAGATCTGGTATTATATGCTTTAAGACTATGGGTAAACGTTTCTCTGTTATGAAAAGACGAATTATACTCGCTCATGTTAATGGTAATTAGTTAAAAGAAAAAAAAAGAATTTTAAGGAGGCAGATGGGAAAACAAGGAGGGAAGTAAAATTATCCCACCTTGCTTTGTTACAACATGTAATTTGAGGAGAGAAGTGTAAATACACCAACTGCAGTTCCTCATTCAGGTACATGCTGTATGTGCATGAATTTTGAATGGCAGTTATTCATAGCAATAGGTTTTAAATACTTCCCACATTTGTCATGATACTTTACATGCAGATCAAAAGCTCTCCAACTTGAGCAATATATTTTAGTTATTGTATAAGTGTTCCATTACTCATAGTTCATGTGATTTGCATATTGATCAACTAGGAGGAGAGCACTCTCCATCCAGACATGTGCTGGCTTCACATGGTATCTCACATATGCCATCAAGGCTAGTGACATCTGTGTTCATACACAGTATGGATGATGTATTGAGAGATAATAATCTCGTGAAATGCGTTCAGAATAGAGCTAGCCAGCTGTGTGGTATCCTGGTGCTGACCACTCACTCTCTCTGTTTTAATTTATAAGTGTACATTAAGATATGATGCTGTCATGTAAATGAATGCAGGAAGCATGTTCTTTCAATATTCCAATACAAAATAAATGATGTGTTTTTACCCAACTGGAGGACCATCTACAGTGGGCACCTCAGCTGGCAGTTTGGGCAGGCGAGCTCATCATGTTGTCGATAACGCTTGTCCTATGTGTTTGGTGGGGTATCACATCACAGAGCGAATCACATTGCAGATACATGAAACTTTTTTTGCTGTGGGTTTCGATTTAATGTGTGACGAAGTAAAAGATGGGTGGTGGTCACGATCTTTAGTGCTTATAGCAAAAGCATTGACTCGTTACTGGTGGTAATAGTTCACCTTTCTTTACAGTGGAGGCACTGCCTCTAATCGTTTTGAAGCAACTATGCAATTACTCAGACAAAAGATGTGTTGTCTTAATGTCAGGCAACTAACTCTGCCAATCCTTTTATTTGTACATTCTGGTATTTTCACCCCTTTTTTATGGCTGGTCGTAGTTGGTAACAGCACCTGTGGGCATGCTACAGTCATTTTCGAAGAACTCGCAATGGGATAGTACAATAACTTCTTCCTCATTGTGTAGGTAAGTAATGTAGTCATAAATCGGATCTACACGTGCAAAAATTTTCTTCTCCTTCCTCATTATCATGAACACTTCAGCAAAAATATCGTCATCGCTGTCTGCATCAGTCGCTGTTCCTGCCATCTTGAAAACATATTCCCCCGGGTTAAGCTCGTTAACCGCCCAGAAATCACCGGTTAAGTTATCGCGAATTTATTCACCAGTTAGGTGCTACTCCGGTTTCGTACAACGCGTTTTTTGCGCTATTCCGAGAATAGCGCTTAACCGGCTGCTAACTAGAGATTGTACAATCGGCCCCAGGAGCGAGGGATTTCCTTATGCTCTTTTAACGTTCTGAGTCTATTTTAGAGATTCTCTTATTAATTTTAAATTGTTGGGGACATGTGAACAAACAATTTCCAGCGTGAATAGTGGCGCTCAACTGGTATGATGTGCAGAGTGCATTAGACTCTATGGAATACACACGTTCCATGTTTGTTGATGGGGCAATGTAATATAATTTGGTAGTCAAATGTGTTAATATGTGTTGTGTGAATAAAGCATAAGTTTATTTTGTCCCTTAATAGTTGTTACCTGTCATTTAGCTGCTTTAATCTGCATAAACTACAACAGGATGTGGGACTAGGTACTGGATTAAAGCAAAATAATAAGCCTTAAGGTGACATGTATTTGCACAGAATGTGTGCGGAAGCTCGTTTATGCTATATGAAGAAGAAAATAACTGTAAAATGAGTACAACACAGATACCACAAATAGAGCGGCTTGTAGGGCGCGAAAATTACGCGACCTGGAAATTTGCCGTTGAGGTGTATTTGCACTTGGATGGCTTATGGGACGTCGTAAACGGTAAATTGGTACATACTGAATCAAGTTTTACTACTAAGGATCGGAGGGCGAAATCAAAACTAATCTTTTTGATTGATCCAGTGAATTAAGTTCACATAGAAAAGGCTACGTCAGGAAAGGAGGTATGGGACAAACTGAAAAACGCATTTGAAGATGGTAGTTTAACCAGAAAAGTAGGATACTTTGTGAGCTAATAACCACAAGAATGAATAAGTGTAAAAGCGTGGATGAATATGTGAATAAAATAACTTGAATCTCCAATCGTCTGAGGAATATTGGTTTTGAAATTTCCGATGAATGGATTGGAACTTTATTGTTAGCTGGACTACCAGAGAAATATTCGCCAATGATTATGGGTTTGGAAAGTTCGGGAATATCCATTACAGCGGATAGTGTTAAAGTAAAGATTCTACAGGACATGGAGAATGGACCAGATTCTAATGCTTCAGAAAAAGAAACAGCGTCGGCTTTATACTCTAAGTACAAGAAGAAGAAGCCAATAAGATGTTTCAGTTGCCAGAAAATTGGACATATTGCTTCAAAGTGTAACAAAAAGTTGGGTATAAAAGAAAAGAAGCAAGTTAATTCTAGTAGTTCTGAGTGAAAGAGTGCCGATAAAGTTAGGGCATTTTCTGTTTTTTACTCTTTTAATGAAGCGAGTGACGATCATGGAGAATGATTCCTAGATTCAGGAGCATATGAGCACATTACCAAAGCTCTGTCAGATTTGTATAATGTTCAGTTAAGGAGTGACATTGGAATTCCTACAGTTCACGGATATAAGTTAAGATGTGAACTCACGGGAAAAGTGGACCTTAATTTGCTTGTGAATGGGGAAAAGGAAATTGTTGCTGCTCGTGATTTACATTATGTAAAGAATATTGCAACTAATTTGTTATTAGTAAGCGAAATAGTAAAGAAGAGTAATAAAGTTACCGTCGATATAGAGGGAGCCAAAGTGATAGACTCTTGTGGTGATATTGTAGCTACTGCAAGTAATGTAAGAGGTATTTACAAGGTGAATACAGTTGAAAATACTGCTGAAACAGGAAATCACTCTGTTTATGCTGCAAAAGTTTTCTTGTGGCATAGGAGACTTGGACATTTGAATAGGAAAAGTATGACTTCACTGAAGAATATGGCAACTTGGATGGAAAATTATGGAATGAATAATGTTCAATGTGAGGTGTGTTTACAAGAGAAGCAGGTTAGATTGCCATTTAAATCGAGTCAGAGCAGATCTACCAAAGTCTTGCAACTCATACATTCAGATCTCTGTGGACCTATGGAGAATGAATCCTTAGGAGGTAGCTTCTATTTCCTGACATTCATAGAAGATTTTTCTAGATACATGCATGTTTATTTTATAAATAGCAAGGATCAAGTGAATGATGTATTTGTTGTTTATTGCAAAATGGTCGAAAGACAGACTGGGAAGAAAATTAAAATTATTAGATCAGACAATGGATCAGAATATGTAAACAGACGGTTTAAGGAACAGTTGAATGGAATAGGTATTAGGCATCAGACTACCATTCGCTACAGTCCTTCTCAGAATGGGGTCGCAGAACAAGCCGACAGAACCATTGTGGAAAAGGCAAGAAGTTTGTTAAGCGATACTGAGCTACCAAAGTGTTTTTGGGCAGAGGCTGTGTCAACAGCAGTGTATTTAATTAACAGATCACCTACCAAAGCTGTGAGACACAAGACACCTTATGAAGTATGGATTGGGAAGAAACTGGATCTAAAGCACTTAAAAGTCTTTGGATGTGAAGCCATGGTTCAGATTCCAAAACCATTAAGAGGAAACTGGGATGCAAAATCACAAAACTATATTTTTGTTGGCTACTGTGAGGATTCAAAAGGCTACAGTTTTTATAATCCTGTGAATAAGAAGATAATAAGTAGTAGAGATGTAGTATTTTTGGAGGATTATAGACCTAAAATAAAGGAAACTAGTCAAAATGGTACAGTAATGGAACCAAGCGTAATGTGTGATAGTGCTGAAACAGAGATGGAAACTGAAACAGAGGAAGACGAGAATAAAGAGGAAGCTGATGTGCGACCCGAGAATCAAATTGAGGAAGAAGATTCAGCACAGGAAGTCAGTTTAAGGCGGTCTTCACATATAGCAAAACCAAAAGAATATCCAGATTATGAAGTGTATGCTGCCCAAACAACCAACAATGAACCAGTCACCGTTGATGAAGCTTTAGCAAGTTCAAATGCTCAAGACTGGAGAAAGGCTACTGAAAAGGAGCTGCAATCTTTTGTGGATAATGATACATATGAATGGGTTGACATGCCTGAAAATAAAAAGCCACTAAGATCAAGATGAGTGTTTAGTATTAAAAATCCTTAGAGTGCAATACGAAAATTCAAAGCCAGATTGGTAGTTAAAGGATATTCCCAGAAAGAATAGATTACAATGAAACCTTCTCACCAGTGGTGAAGTATTCATCGTTAAGATACCTTTTAGCTCTGGCAGTAAAGGAAGACTTAGTAATTCATCAAATGGATGTGAAAACAGCCTACCTGAATGGAAGACTGGAAGAAGAAATATATGTGATTCCACCTGATGAAGTTAAGCGACCGTATCAGGGGAAAATGAGAATTTGGCGTTTGAAGAAAGGCAGATATGGATTAAAGCAAAGTGGCCATTGCTGGAATAAATGTTTGCATGAAAGTTTGAGCAAACTAGGCATGTTGCAGTCAAAGGCAGATCCCATCATATATCATAAAAGGAGCAATGAAGAAATTGCAATCATGGCCATATGGGTAGATGACTTTTTTTTATTTTAACCGATAGTGAAAGCCACATGGACTTTTTTAAAGAATGGTTATGGTCAGAATTTAATACGCCTGATTTGGGGGAAATTAATCAATACTTACGCATGAAGATTCTAAGAAGTGCCAACAGAGAAGAATTATGGATTGATCAATCTCTGTACACAAAGAAGATCTTAGAGAAGTTCAATGTGGAAAATTGCAAACCTCTTTCTTCTCCTATGGAAAACAATGCAAAACTGCTAATAAATGATGATGACAAGAAATTTATGGAAAGTGTACCCTATTTGGAAGCTGTAGGAAGTCTATTGTACTTAGCACAGGCTCCCAGACCAGACATTATATTTGCCACAAATGCAGTAAGCAAGTTTTGCAGTGATCCGAGAGAAAAGCACTGGATGGCAGTTAAGAGAATATTCAGATATTTAAATGGAACTGCTGATTATAAGTTAAAATGTTCTAAAACTGGAAATGTAAATTTGGAAGGATACAGTGATGCAGAGTGGGGAAATGAGTTGGAAGGCAGACACTCCACCACTGAAAGTTGTTTTAGATTAATGGGAGGATTAATATCACAGTCTTGTAAGAGATAAAGAACTGTTGCTTTGAGTACTGTAGAAGCTGAATATATGGCCTTGTTCTCCACTATCCAGAAACTCTTTGGATCCATACACTGATGAGTGAAATAGAATCTCCTCCAACATTAAAGTCAACTGTGATATTTTGTGACAATATGGGAATTATTAAACTTGCAAAAAATAATGTCACCACTGTAAGATCCAAACATATTGACATAAGGCATTACTTTATAAGACATCATATGGAACAGGGGAATATAATCCACAGTTATCTACGCGCAGAAGAAATGTTATCTGATCTCCTAACCAAGCCTCTCAGTAAGGACAAATTTCAGAAGCCAGGGCAACATCATGGTTTAACCTGGGATGTATAGTGTTGAGTATCTGAGAAACAAGGGGGAGTGTTGGGGATATGGAACAAACATTTCCCAGCGTGTATAGTGGTGTACAAGATATGATGTGCAGAGTGCATTAGACTCTATGGAATATACACGTTCCGTGTTTGTTGATGGGGCAATGTAATATAGTTTGGTAGTCAAATGTACTAATATGTGTTGTGCGAATAAAGCATAAGTTTATTTTGTCCCTGAATAGTTGTTTCCTGTCATTTTGCTGCGTTAATCTGCATAAACTACTACATAAATCGACAAAATAAACAACAATTTCACCAGCGCTTAGCGCAAATCTTCCTAACATCATGCCCTTCAGCAGCTACGGATGCCCACAATATAAAATAATCAGTGTTGCATGACAGTATGTGATTATTGTTAAAAAATTAACTATATTGCTGTTTTGAGAGGAATGTTTGTTTGAAAAAACTCAAAAAGCAATAAATATATTCTGTACCATCCTTCACATGTAGCAACGATCATCGCTTCTGCCATTTCGATTTCATCCTTTAGATGTAGTAATCTCTGGTGAGAGTCCTGTCAGCCACGTCGGCAAATAGAATTTTATGACTGTCAATTGATTGTCAATAAACGAAAAAATATCCGTTATCATCTTTCGGGTCGCCAATAAAAAGGAAAAGATTGAGTGCAAACTCCTGTTCTCTATTAAACAAGAGTATATGAAAGATAGTAAGCACCTGATGCACATCAGAGGTGGTTAATCCTTAATTTCTTGGAAGGAAGTGTTTGCGAGATAACGTTGCGGATTTGTTTTGCCCGTTCACATCTTGGTATGAAACAGTGTCAACAGTCATTTGAAAATTGGGAATTGTGGTCTAATTTTCAGATAATCGATCAAATATTGAATTAAGTAAAAAAGATAATTGGATTCACGCAAAGTACTGCTTAACAACATGATTTCTGTTTTAATCACGAGTGATTGATGTACCTTATTTGCTGTTCTTATAATTTCAAAGTGATGGGGAGCACGAAGATGCGAATATTTAGTTGGTATAAGCACCTTTGATTTAGAAGACAGGCGGATGCATATGAAAGATTTTACTATAAACTCTGAAGCGGATAAGAACCGTAGTGTGATAAATCTGCCAACCAGTTTACGAAGAGTAGCAGATAGTCGGTTAATTACCAAAGAGCCGAGCTTTAATGTGTAATTCGTGCGATTAGATTGTATATTAGGTACGACACACAGTACTCTGCATAAATCCTAGCGAGGAGCTCATTAAAGATGTGGGATATGTCGAATATAGACTTACGAATTGGATACATGTATCGGCGTTTTTAGTAAACGGATATGATATTGCTTAAAAATGAAGCAGATTTGTTGTGTTAAGTTCGTATTTTGCTCACATAGGAGGGTTTAGGGGGAACGATGCTGCGTCAATTTCTCTTTTTCCTGTAGATAATCCGTACCAGAAAAATTTAACTTTATATCTGGAAACGCCTACTCAGAGTATTTCCCTACTTACTCAGCCTTGTTCCAGGTAACTAGGCCTACATATTTTTAAATACTCATGTGCACTGTGATACAGTTGTTTGTATCAGTTATCATCATATAATCTATATTATATTCGATGGTCCTGTGTTGAGGTATAAAAATAAGTGGTGGTAATGCATTTTACTATAGAAGAGGTTGGGAATGTTTGTCACCTACAATCTTATTTCCCATAGCTGTTTTCGAAAACTTTTAACAGTATAATCACATTCAGTAAGATGGTTGTGTATTAAACTGTATTAAAACGTACATGAATTTCTGAGCATACCATTTGATAGATACATTATGTGCATGCTAATTATGTGCAGACTCAGATATTTGTGAACTGGAAGTTGATGAAAGTGTCAGATATAAGATGGAAAAATTGTGAAATGCTGTATACATTATGCCACGTTGCTGAAGGTGTGGTCCATTTTGAGTCCGTAGAACTCGTTCTGATAGATTTCAGCTTGTTTGAAGTTTACAGGCACTTAGGGGACAGGAAGAGATTTTCGTTGCCGTTCTAAATCTATAGGATGTTTATATTGCTCTGATTATCTGCTGGTAGCAGAATGACGTCCTCCATATAAATGATTATCAAAATTAGGGCTGCAAAGTTTACAATAGATTTTGCTACATGGGCTGTTCTGAGTTACGTTGCATAAATTTAAATAAGAAATCCTCCTTACTTTCTTGGTTTTTTACAAGATTTATACACAGGTCATATGTGAAGTCATGCCAAATTGCAGTTCAGTAAGCAGAATGCTGGGACCACTAGCCGTACTTTTCGATGTCATTGCAGTTACTAATAAGTCACCAAGTTTTGTTTACTTTAGCTCTTGATTTAAGAGGGTTCTCATGCAAAAATTTGTTGATTTTTAATTTTTTGTGTACAACAGCTTTGGATCATGTTTTGGTGCTTGTCTCATGATAGGATGGTTTTCTGATTTTTCTTCCTTACTTGTAGCCTGCCAGCATGTCTTATCTCTGTGCAAGTGGCATCTTGATTGCTTAAATAATTACTGAATTATCTAAGATTAAATTCAATTCAAAAAATTTATTCATCAGTTTTGCCCGATTTTCGAAAGGGTCCTCTCACATGTGATTTTTTCTTTGCAACATACAACATAGAAAAGAGCTCATTTTGTTCAATGAGGAAAAGTTTTTAACTTTTTAGACAAACCAATTCAAAGATAATAAAGTGATTTCAAAACATCCATTGACTGCTATTAAGAGCGAAGAATGCGATGACTATTTGAAAATTAAGAAAAAACTATTATTAGGCCTACTTGTCTTTGTTTTTATCAAAATAAAAATTAATTTGATGAGATTTTGAATTTCAGAAATCTTTGGTCATTTAGGTCATTCCTTTGGTACCCTGAAATTCACCACACCACTTTTCACTATCCATGAACATGTGAAAATATCCAGCATTTTTACGTTTAACAGTTGCAAATAGTCAGGTGGACTTTAGAATTGAACTGTACGTTGATGGACATTAAAGGAAACATTTCAAAGCAGTTTAGCATTGGCTTTGCAGATAAACCTACATGTGACTGCCAACATTTTACCATTCTTTCTGAGACTCCACACTCCATCATGTCTTTTGTAGTCCAACTTTGAGGTGATAATATCAAAATCTACAATTCTTCTGACTTCTTTGACAACCGCAAATTTTCTTTCAGTTGTTTAGTCAGCAGTCTATGATCTAATATTTAGGATGTACCTTACTTATACTACATGTCCAAAAATCTTTTAGATCTACATCTACATCCATACTCTCATACTCTGCAAGCCACCTGACGGTGTGTGGCGGAGGGTACCTTGAGTATCTCTATCAGTTCTCCCTTCTATTCCAGTCTCATATTGTTCGTAGAAAGAAAGATTGTTGGTATGCCTCTGTGTGGGCTCTAATCTCTCTGATTTTGTCATCATAGTCTCTTCGCGAGATATATGTAGGAGGGAGCAATATACTGCTTGTATATGTTCTAGAAACTTCAACAAAAGCCCGTACCAAGCTACTGAGCGTCTCTCTTGCAGAGTCTTCCATGGATTTTATCTGTCATCTCCGTAAAACTTTTGTGATTACTAAATGATCCTGTAACAAAGCGTGCTGCTCTCAGTTGGATCTTCTCTATCTCTTCTAGCAACCCTATCAGGTACGGATCCCACACCGGTGAGCAGTATTCAAGCAGTGGGCAAACAAGTGTACTGTAACCTATTTTCTTTGTTTTCGCACTGCATTTCCTTAGTATTATTCCAATGAATCTGTCTGGCATCTGCTTTCCTGACACTTAATTTTATATGGTCGTTCCATTTTAAATCACTGCTAATGCCTACTCCCAGATAATTTATGGAATTAACAGCTTCCAGTTGCTGACTTGGTATATTGTAGCTAAATGCTGAAGGATCTTTCATTCTATGTATTTGCAGCACATTACACTTGTCTACATTGAGATTCAATTGCCATTCCCTGCACCGTGCGTCAATTCGTTGCAGACCCTCCTTCATTTCAGTACAATTTTCCATTGTTACCACCTCTCAATGTACTACAGCATCATCTGCAAGAAGCCTCAGTGAACTTCTGATGTTATCCACAAGGTCATTTATATATAATGTGAATAGCAACGGTCCTATGACACTCCCCTGCAACGCACCTTAAATCACTCTTACTTTGGAAGACTTCTCTCCCTTGAGAATGACATGCTGCGTTCTGTTATCTAGGAACTCTTCAATCCAATCACACAATTGGTCTGATAGTCCATATGCTCTTACTTTGTTCATTGAATGACTGGGGGGAACTGTATCGAACACCTTGCGGAAGTCAAGAAACACGGCATCTACCTGGGAACCCATGTCTATGGCCCCTCTGAGTGTTGTGGATGAATAGTGCGAGCTGGGTTTCCCATGATCGTCTTTTTCGAAAGCCATGCGGATTCCTACAGGGTAGATTTCTAGTCTCCAGAAAAGTCATTATACTCGAACATAACATGTGTTCCAAAATTCTACAACTGATCGACATTAGAGATATAGGTCTATCGTTCTGCACATCTGTTCGACGTCCCTTCTTGAGAACGGGGATGGCCTGTGCCCTTTTCCAATCTTTTGGAATGCTGCGCTCTTCTAGAGACCTACGGTACACCGCTGCAAGGAGGAGGCAAGTTCCTCCGCGTACTCTGCGTAAAATCGAACTGGTATCCCATCAGGTCCAGCGGCCTTTCCTCTTTTGAGCAATTTTAATTGTTTTTCTATCCCTCTGTCATCTATTTTGATATCTACCATTTTGTCATCTGTGCGACAATGTGGAGAAGAAACTACAGTGCAGTCTTCTTCTGTGAAACAGCTTTGGGAAAAGACATTTAGTATTTCAGCTTTTAGTCTGTCATCATCTGTTTCAGTACCATTTTGGTCACAGAGTGTCTGGACATTTTGTTTTGATCCACCTACCGCTTTGACATAAGACCAAAATTTCTTAGGATTTTCTGCGAAGTCAGTACATAGAGCTTTACTTTTTAAATTCATTGAACACCTCTCGCATAGCTCTCCTCACACTACATTTTGCTTCGTGTAATTTTTGTTTGTCCTCAAGGCTTTGGCTATGTTTACATTTGCTCTGAAGTTACCTTTGCTTCTGTAGCAGTTTTCTGACTCGGTTGTTGTACCACGGTGGCTCTTTTCCATCTCGTACGATCTTGCTTGGCACGTACTCATCTAATGCATATTGTGCGATGGTTTTGAACTTCGTTCACTGATCCTCAAGACTATCTGTACTTGAGATAAAACTTTTGTGTTGAGCCATCAAGTACTCTGTAATCTGTTTTTTGTCACTGTTGCTAAACAGAAAAATCTTCCTACCTTTTTTAATATTTCTATTTATGGCTGAAATCGTCGATGCAGTAACTGCTTTATGATTGCTGATTCCCTGTTCTGCGTTAAATGTTTCAAATAGTTCAGGTCTGTTTTTCACCAGAAGGTCTAATATGTTATCACCACGAGTCAGTTCTCGGTTTAACTGCTCAAGGTAGTTTTCAGACAATTCATTTTAAAAAAATTTCACTGGATTCTTGTCCCTGCCACCTGTTATAAACGTTTGAGTCTCCCAGTCTATACCTGGTAAATTAAAATCTCCACCCAGAACTATAACGTGTTAGGGAAATCTCGAAATATTTTCTAAATTTTCCTTCAGGTGCTCTGCCACAACAGCTGCTGAGCCAGGGGTCCTATAAGAGACATCCAATTACCATGTTTGAGTCTGCTTTAACCATGACCTTCACCCAAATTATTTCATATTTCGGTTCTACGTCAATTTCCTTCATCGCTATAAACACGTCTCCCCTTTCACTGTCTAGCCTGTCTCTGCGGTATACATTCCAGCCTGAGTTTAGAATTTCATTACTGTTTACATCTGGTTTCTGCCAGCTTTCTGTCCCTAGTACTGTGTGGGCATTGTGACAGTTTATTAATGAGAGCAGTTCTGGGACCTTTCTATACACTCCTGCAGTTTACTATTACCACATTAATATTGTTATTCCCTGTTGCATTTTGCCTACTGCTACCTTGTCACGTCTCAGGCGGCATCTTGTCGGGCCTATGGAGGGAATTCTCTAACCTAAAAAAGCCACGTGTGCACTCCACACATACTCCGCTACCCTTGTAGCCACTTCCTGCATGTAGTGCACGCCTGACCTGTTCAGGGGGCCCTACATTTCTCCACTTGATAGCGGAGGTCGAGAAATTTGCTTCGTAGATCTCCGCAGAATCGTCTGAGCCTCTGGTTTAAGCCTTCCACTTGGCTCCAAACCAGAGGACCACAATCGGTTCTGGGAATGATACTATAAATAGTTAGCTCAGATTTCATCCCACGAGCGAGGCTTTCCATCTTCACCAACTCCGCCAACTGCCTGTATGAACTGAGGATGACCTCTGAACCCAGACGGCAGGAGTCATTGGTGCCGAAATGAGCAACAATTTGCACTCAGGTGCACCCCGTGTTCTCTATCGCTGCCGGCAGGGCCTCCTCCACATGTCTGGTGAGACCCCCCAGCCCCAGTAAGCAGACAGAGTGAACACTGGCCTTCTTCCCTGACCTTTCCGCTATTTCCCTAAGGGGCTCCATCACTTGCCTAACATTGGAGCTCCCAATCACTAATAAACCCCTCCCCCCGTGTGCCTGCTTGGACCTTGCTGAAGGACTGGCCACATGTCCACTCACTGGCAGAGCAGGCGATGTCACATGGACAGCCTCCACATTGACCCTCCACCTCCTGCGACGCGAATGCCGCTGAACCCTCCACTCCCCTTGGGAGAGGGTGGCCCAAACCCTCAGCAGCAGCAGCAGTGGTATGTGTAATTGCTTCTTGACTTTCATTTACCCAACCTTTTGTGTGACCTCTGGCATCTCTCATTAAGACCCGCTGAAGTGTCAGAGGAGAGATCCCAATAGCAGTTAGGCTTGTGTCAACTGAGTGATTCCAATGGACGTACTTCATCTTCTTACTGTGATGATGCTGACTTGTTTTGTAATGATTTTTTTGCTGCAAAATTGTTGTCAAATTTTATTAACAGGTTTAACATTGCTCTTTTTCATAGTTTTCAAATGGCCATTGCAACCCATAAGCCTTTTTCACAGAATGGTTCATTAGATCAAAAGTATATATCACAAGAGAATTTCTGCGGACATTCATATTTATCCAAAAGCAATGCTTTATGATGAAGGCATTTTGGCCATTTTCAGCAATATGTAATTCATTTCTTCAATTAAGTAAGTGTCACCGTCATGATGAAAATTCTTTTATTTCTTTGAAACCTTCCCATCAGGTCCTACGCAGAATAATTTGTAAAACCAGTGCTACACTGCATTGAAGTGAAGTGTTGCTGTGAATGTCAGCCAAGTTACAGTTTCTACTTGACTTTGTTTTCAAGGCTTAAATGTAAAAATACTGGATATTCTCCCAGAAAAACTGCATTTTCATAGATGGTGAAATGTGTTTTGGTAAATTCCAAAATAAAATAGAAACAACCTAAATGAACAGACAAACATTTCTTAAAGTCAGTGGCTGAGCAAATTAATTTTTTATTTTAAGGAAAACAAAGACGCCTAATAACAAATTTTACATAATTTTCAAATGTGCATATTCGAAAGGTTCACTCATTCTTTGCTCATAATAGCAGGCAAAGCATGTTTTTGAACTTCATTTTCTTTGAACTGGTTTGTCTACAAATGAAACATACTTTTCTTGATGAAACAAAAAGAGCTCTTTTCAGTGGTACAAAGAAAAATAAAAACTGAGAGGAAGATTTTGAGATATAGCCTTTTCAAAATGAGACAAAATTGATTAATACATTTTTTGAATCAACTTTAATCTTGGATAACTTGACAATTGAGTAATCAAGACACCAATTGCACAGCATTAAGACATTATCTGGTTGCACAAGGTAAAAGTAAGCATCAGAAAGTTATTCTATGATAGGATATGAGCTGCCAAATCTTGATCCAAATATGTCACGACAAGATTTACAAGCTACTTTGACAGCACATTGTGATAAATCTGCTGTACATGAGCACATGTACAGCACCTAGGCTGCTGTACCTAAAAAGTCAAGCAGAAGAACAAAGTTTCCTCATGGGAGAGTCCCCATTTATCATGCGCAACAGTAAACAAACTTATGATGTATTAGTATCTGTCACGACATGAAAAACTAGCCTTTAAAAAATCATGGATAGTGGTCCCATTATACTACCTACTGCCCTGTAATTTGGCATAGCTTCAAGTAAGAGGAATCTGTACAACCTGTAAAAATCTCATCAAAATTGAAGAGAGCTGAGTGGGAATGACCCAAGTACATACTTTCTCTATCTGATTAATTTGACTAAGAGATACATATCTTAAAATATGACAGTAAAAGTAACCAAGACTTATGTGGAACAATTTCCCGACCTGGACATAAACTGTGCACTAGAAAACTTAATGCAACAGGTTTTAATGTGGCATTGTTGGTGTCATTTGAATTATTCCTTCAAAATGTTTGTTAGTTTTTTGCTTTTGACTCAGCTACTTACTGTTAATGTGAAACAGGATAACACTGTATTGTGCTATATGATGATGTCAGTGAACAGCTAATGACATGCCTTCATAGCTTTCAAAAAAGTAAAAATAATTTGCAGTAGTGAAGACGAAAAGGAACAAATGTGGCTTGAAGCAATGTCCGTGAATAATGTCTACTGATATATTCACCTTGAAATTGTACAGGTAGACCTACTCAGAAATAGTAATATTTTACCTATTCTTCTAAGTATAGTTACAACTTTCATGTTTCCTACTTGATGAATACAATTTCATGTGAAAAATGATACTAGAAATATGCAGACTATGAATTTAGCATTGAGATATCAAAACTATTTATGACCTCCTGCTGTCATGAATTAAAGATGTCATTGAAACAAAGTGCTAATCCACATTTCGTTATGATTAGAGTGCTAAATTTATCTGCTGTGTGTTTGAATATCATATGATAGTAACATTTAGTCCCATGTGTAATGCTAGAAAGCACTTTCTACTGTATAGATTGTTTCTTTCTTATTGTATTTGCATCATTATCTTTGAATTTAACCAAAGTTATAGCATGCAGTACCTGAAAAAGTGCTCTTTGTAGGTTAGCACTTTCTTCCACTGATCTCTTCAGTCATAAAATTGGAAGTGATATTCACGAAAAATGTTCAGAATACTTCCATGATTATTCTGATTGCAGTTTTTCCTTCAACCATAAAATGCAATTTTTCTATGCAACACTTCTACAGACTGTCAATGTTTAGTGATGTTAGCATACTACCATACTTTGTGTCATGCTGTTTGTAAAGGAACTCCGCCCGCCTCTCCAAACATTGTGCTGGCCGGTGTGGCCGAGCGGTTCTAGACACTTCAGTCTGGAACCGCGCGACCGCTACAGTCGCAGGTTCTAATCCTGCCTCGGGCATGGATATGTGTGATGTCCTTAGGTTAGTTAGGTTTAGTAGTTCTAAGTTCTAGGGGACTGATGACCTCAGATGTTAAGTCCCATAGTGCTCAGAGCCATTTGAACTCCAGACATTGTGTTTCTCACGTGAGACTACCATGCATTGTGGTAGATTAATTTCAAAACAGATTTAAAAAAAAAAAAAAAAAACTAGGTTGCCGTAGAACACTCAGTAGAGATCAATTGACTGCTAAGATTTTTATCGCATTTGAGTTTCTTTACAAAATGTAAAGATATTTCATATTTATTGTCTTTAATGTTGGCTTTATTATTTTTTTGTGCATAATAATTAGGCCTATATACACACATTTTTATTTGACCTGCATCATACAACAATAATGACAAATTTTACTATCATACAATTGTGTAGCTACACTCTAATTATTCTTTTATCCTGTAGTGAATAAGTAGTGTTTTACTGGGCATATAAATATATGGAGAACTCTGTATATTCTAAGAATCTCAATGAGACTTTTTGCATATCCTTTTGCTAGACATGAGCAGCATGCAGATTTTTTGCATGTAAAACAATTATCTCTTGTTTTGTTTCACTTACAAGATTACTCTTTGCAAGTCTTTCATATAACATCTTTAGATGTTCGTTCTTCTCTGTGGGCAGTCAAAATGGATTCTGGAGATGCTAAGGGCAAAAGTTCCTGACTGACACCACTAATTCTTTTACAACTTTGATTGTAAAAAACATTAAGAGATGGTGGAGCCACTTATCAACTTGTACAAGCACTGGGCATTGATCATATCCTGGTCAGGAATATTATAGAAAACTTGTATGGAACAGTCTCATCATGGCTCTTATGCTATATTTGCATGACATTTTATCTACCACATCTATGTCAAATTTGGTGTTATGAAAATTGATTGTTTCTAGAGTTTCCTTTTCTGCAGCCTCATTGACTCTTACACTGTAGTGCATAGAACTAAGAATAAGCACAGTTTTAGTAGTCTTCCCGTGGTAATATGTTAGAGTAATGTCGTGAACCATGTAAATAACGCTTGAATGAAGTGCATCTTGTCCTTTTCTCACAGATGGTGGCACTTCCCTTCTATTTATTCTCAGAGTGCCAACAATGCTTGTACCCCTCTTTTGCAGCTTGAGAGAAGTAAATAAACTGCCTGATGTAACACTTCTCCCCTTTCATAAGTAAGGTCAAGTAAGGTCCCATGTGACGTAGTGTAATACCTTCTTAGTGGTTGGTATTTGCATGTCTTGTTTCATCTTTTCCCAAATAAGGAAAACCATTATTAACATATCTGACTTAAGCTTCTGTGAGCAACCAGTACATTACACTGTACTTACCGAGTTTGGGACTCTTTTACTGAGTAAATGGACGTTTGCATTTTGTCGCGTATAACTGCTCATTCACAGCTAGGAATTCAGATGGTTTATAACATGCAGTGTAGTTATCTATAAACATGTTCCAGATTTCAGATGCTAAACAAAAAGGTCTACTTCTTTACATTACTGATAGCTAGCTCTGATTTCAAAGCAAAGAAATCATTTAACTTCTAAAAATATACTTCCTGCTGTTTTTGAGTGAAAAAGGTTCCACAGATCTCTCAAACATAGACTCCTTGTACCATGTGTCCCTCAGTCATACATTATGGCTGAAAATGCTTCCAACTCCTCCAGACTCAAGTACTACAGATTGTCATTGAGAACAATGTGTTCTTCTGTTTCAGTGCATGTTTTCACCAGAGCAACATATTTTCACCAATAACAGGTGAAGTGGAGTTGGTGGTATTCTTCCATAACAGTACACTTTGCCTTCCCTGTAGGTCTAGCAGTCTCTCGAGTAACATTTTGCTGACTCTTCCATTCTGCAGAGTTTGTTCCATCACTCCCAAACTCTCTGTGGCTAAGATCAGCTCGCCTTTCAGCATTTTGCACTGTAGTATCTACAAAATTTAGTGTGGCTAAATGAATAATCCAGTTTGGTATGTCTATATTTCTGAAACTAATAAACATATACAATGAATTTTGTTTTTTGATGAACGAGAAACCCAAAAACGGTTTTCCCCCCCCCCCCCCCCCCCCCCCCCGTAGGTGTTCGGTATTCCCTACGTGGGATGCTTGGCATATGTCAATGGGGTATTCAAATTCTTCCCACACTGCAGCACACATACCTTGAGTTACAGCTTCCACGACTACTGTTATGCGATGTCTCAGTTCACTCACTGTTGTTGGTAATGGAGGTGCACAAACAGAGTATTTTATAAACCCCCACAAGAAATAATCACATACAGCCAGGTCTGGTGACCATGGAGGCCAGTAATAAGAGGCTGAATCGTTTGGTCAGTGTGACCAATCCATTGTCTATAATTATTTGGTTTAAAAATTCCCGCACTTCCAGATGCCAGTGTGGCGGTGCTCCATGCTGTTGGTAAATGAAATCATTCAAATCAGTCTCCAACTGTGGGAAAGGAAACGTCCCGAGCATATCAAGATATGTGCTTCCTGTAACAGTGTTCTTGGCAAAGAAAAATGGACTATACGCCTTTTCCTGTGAAACTGCACAATACACATTAAAGTCTGGAGACAACTTCATGTGGTTATTCTGTACTCCATAGTCTCACATTATGACACTTCACCTTTACATTTAAATGGAATGTTGCCTCATCACCAAACGCCATGCGTGAAAGAAAACTGTCATCCTCTATCTTCCCAAGAACAAAATTACAGAACTCCACATGTTGCTGTATGCCACCTTCACAAAGAGCTTGCAGTAGCTGAATTTTGTATTGTTTCCTGTGTAACATGAAAGTCACACTGACAGTTATTACAGACCCGCATTGCGCAAAACTTAGAATGCTAAACGCTTTCTGTTGCCCCTACACCATTTTTACTAGAACTGTAGCGGGCGCACACTGCTGCTACCTAGTGGGAAAACATGAGTGTTTGCTCATTCCAACAGTACATTGTTCACGCGCATATCTCAACCAACATAACAGTTATGATTTTTTAAAAATTGGATGATTCTTTTTTGTGCACCCCGTATTATAAGAAAAGAAAAAAAAAAAAAAGGACAAGTGTGAGTAGTACCCGTGTTCTAAGGGTTCAGTACAAACTTAATTATGTGTATAGATCTGTATGTTTTGATAGGGAGCTTGCGAGCATTAAAATGTATGAAATTAATCACCATATCTTTCGATTGCGTTGACTTACAAGATTAAATTTTTTACACTGTCAATGGACTATAGACCTTAGTATTTTATATAAACTTCAACTTGATTCCTCCGCATGTTCCTGAGAAAAAGGGATCTTAACAGAGGGACAACAAACTGTTCCTATGAGAGTATCATTTCTACTGACTGAGGTACAGAACCCTAAAAATCAATGTAAATAATATAAAAATAAATTTTATATTTTACAGTTACACTAATTACGATATTTTACTCACCTCTTCCTCTCCGTGTATAATGAGTACCAATACTTGCTGGTTGCATACCAATACCAGATCTATCTACACAAATTACAGCATCATTTTGGTCAGAAGAAACTCTTGGTTGGTCATTATTGTCACTGTGTTCCAAATGTGTAGGAAAATGTTGTTCTTTGCCCAATGTGCCACTTTTATTGTGATCTCTCTGAAACTCTTCTACTTCAGATTGAGTTGGAAATATCTGAAGAGATTGTATAATTTTAGGTTCAGAAAGGCTATGACTGGGATAGCAATCCATTATAGCTTTAGTTGAACAGGCAATGATAACAAACAGACACTCAGAAACCACTACCAACAACATAGTATGAACTCAATCATTGCTGGCTAACAATAGCGAGAAATAAACCAGATAAAGTACGTGTCACCAAGCGAGGTGGCGCAGTGGTTAGACACTGGACATGTATTCGGGAGGACGACGGTTCAATCCCGTGTCCGGCCATCCTGATTTAGGTTTTACGTGATTTCCCTAAATCGCTTCAGGCAAATGCTGGGACGGTTCCTTTGAAAGGGCACGACCGACTTCCTTCCCCGTCCTTCCATAACCCGATGAGACCAATGACCTCGCTGTCTGGTCTCCTCCCCCAAACAATCCAATACAATGCAAAGTACTTGTCGGTGAGAACCATAGTTGGGAACTAGTGGTAAATGTGTATTATCTAAAAAATTTGTAGTTACAAAACAAAACAGTTAAGGCAAATGAAACTTTAAAACAATTAGGTCATAAAATCACAGGAACAGACTGTTTTAAACACCGAAGAAATTCGTAACATGTAAGCTTTCACGGCCGGCATCTTCATTAATTAAAACTTCTGGGCTGAATTGTCGTGGTCCATTTATAAAACAACTTCTCCTTCCTGTCGTTTCGTTGTTCGTTGCCTACTGCGGGCAACATCTTCCGAGGTGAGTCAGCGACTGGCTGCTAGGCGCTGGAGGTCCTGCTTATATAGAGCGCTTAGATGGCACCACCACTCATCACGTGATTTCGACTTTAAAACTATCTCTGGCTAGTGCCATCTCTCTTGATTACAGGTAATCGATTGTCACTTTGTTGGTACAAAGTCGACCGCCATGTCTTTTCTAGTTTTAATCCTTCTTCTTTCTTATTAAAATTATTTTTGTGCTTATAGATCTCTATAGCTTCTCTACACATGCAGATATAATAATGGTGAGGTCCTAGCTATCATGTTTGTCTCACTAAATTTTATTTCATGATCACTGTCTTTGAAAACGTGTTCCACTACAGCTGATTTGTCAATTTGTCCCAGTCTACAGTTCCTTTTGTGTTCTGTTAGGTGGGTATTAACACTCCTTTTAGTTGCTCCAATATAAACCATGCCACAGCTACACGGAATTTTATACACACCTGGGGTGGCTAAGGGGTGTCGTGCGTCTTTCACCGATCTTAAATTTTCACTAATTTTCGTGATAGGTCGAAGGATTGTCTCCACTTGAAACTTGGCCAAAACTTTCCCAATGCGGCCCGTGATGTTATGAATAAATGGAAGAAAAACTTTTCCAGCTGACGGTGGTTGTTGTTATTGTGTATTCTCGGACACTTTTCTTCTAGGGTGGAGTGCTCAATCTATCTCTCGTTGTCAGTGTACTCATTTCTCTTGAAAGCCATTCGCAGATGGCTTAATTCATCTTGCAAATAAATTGGCTCACAGATGTTATTAGCCCTGTCCACTGAAGTTTTTATAACTCCTCTCCTCTGCCTAGGATGATTATTCGAATCTTTATGTAGGTAACGATTGGTGTGTGTGTGTGTGTGTGTGTGTGTGTGTGTGTGTGTGTGTGTGTCCTATATACCTTGTGGCCTGCCCATTTAACAACCAATACATCCAAAAAATTTTGTTGTCCATTACTCTCTTTCTCCATGGTGAATTGTATCTTTGGATTGAAACTGTTTATGTGCATCAAAAAATCGCTTAGTTCCTCTTCAGCATGATTCCATATCACAAAGGTGTCATACAGGTATTGATACCATTTCAAAGGGCTTTTTATTGGCCGACTGCAGCACTTGTTGTTCAAAAATTTCCATAAATAGATTATCAATAGCTGGACTCAGAGGGCTACCCATGGCCACCCCATCAATTTGTTCATAAAACTTGTTGTTATATTGAAAATTGTTTTTATATATGAAAATTCGATGTAGTATCCCTGTTCACCATGGTCCCTGTTGACGAAGCTCTTTCTTACATAGCTGATATGTTTTCTACTGATATAATAGCTTTGTTTCGACATCGTCTATCCTCGACTTATTTTCAATATAACAATGAGTTTTATGAACAAATTGATGGGATGGCCATGGGTAGCCCTCTGAGCCCAGCTATTGCTAATCTATTTATGGAATTTTTCGAACAACAAGTGCTGCAGTTGGCCAATAAAAGCCCTTTGAAATGGTATCGATACATGGATGACACCTTTGTGATATGGAATCATGCTGAAGAGGAACTAAGTGATTTTTTGGTGCACATAAACAGTTTCAATCCAAAGATACAATTCACCATGGAGAAAGAGAGTAATGGACAACTAAATTTTTTGGATGTATTGGTTATTAAATGGGCAGATGGGACTTTAGGCCACAAGGTATATAGGAAAGACACACATACCGATCGTTACCTACATAAAGATTCGAATCATCATCCTAGGCAGAAGAAAGGAGTCATAAAAACTTTAGTGGACAGGTCTAATGACATCTGTGAGACAATTTATTTGCAAGATGAATTAAGCCATCTGCGAACGGCTTTCAAGAGAAATGACAACGAGATAGATTGAGCACTCCACCCTAGAAGAATAGGATCCGAGAATACACAATAACAACTACTGTCGGCTGGAAAAGTTTTTCTTCCATTTATTCGTAACATCACAGACCGTATTGGGAAAGTTTTGGCCAAGTTTCAAGTGGAGACAATCTTTCGACCTACCAAGAAAATTAGGGAAAGTTTAAGATCGGTGAAAGACGCACGACACCCCTTAGCCACCCCAGGTGTGTATAAAATTCCGTGTAGCTGTGGCATGGTTTATATTGGAACAACTAAAAGGAGTGTTAATACCTGCCTAACGGAACACAAAAGGAACTGTAGATTGGGACAAATTGACAAATCACCTGTAGTGGAACACGTTATCAAAGGCAGTAACCATGAAATAAAATTTAGTGAGACAAACGTGTTAGCTAGGACCTCACATTATTATACCCGCATGTATAGAGAAGTTATAGAGATCTACAAGCACAAAAATAATTTTAATAAAAAAGAAGAAGGATTAAAACTAGACAAGATATGGTGGTCGACTTTGTACCAACGAAGTGACAATCGATTACCTGTAATCGAGAGAGATGGCACTAGCCAGAGATAGTTTTAAAGTCGAAATCACGTGATGAGTGGTGGTGCCATCTAAGCGCTCTATATAAGCGGGACCTCCAGCGCCTAGCAGCCAGTCGCCAACTCACCTCGAAAGACGTAGCCCACAGTAGGCAACAAAACATCAGGAAGGAGAAGAATTTTTATATGTGGACCACGGCAATTCAGCCCAGAAGTCTTAATTAATGATGACCGAAGAGATTCAAAGCTTAAAATAAAAAGTAGTCAATTGACCTCTGCTAGGCTTTTTAGTGTTAAATCAACTAATAGATATCCCAGAATGACAAATATCACAACTATGTAAACATGGAATATAGTGCTATATGTGTAAGAAGATGGCTGCATGATATATTCTGCACAGATGGAGAGTACTTTGCAGTGTCATCAGCTTCCTCTGTCTCTGTCTCATACCTCACGCTCCATTCACTGCCTACGCTAGTAACTGGCAATGCTGTTTGAACATTACACCAGACAACTGCTTCTGATTTTGCCTCTCACTACAAAAATTTATATACTCAGGAAAACTATCGTTGTCACTTCTTAATGTACTACTTGTCATGTTTGCTTTGTGCCACTCATAATGAACACTGTGGTTGCTAAACAACCTCACCCTACCTAAAATAAGATGAAAATCAACACTAAATGTTCTACAGGCATCCAAAGCACATACTACAGGCAGCCACGGCAGAACGACAGCTGGAGCATCATGCTTGCCACTGCGCACTGCCCCATCGCCTGCCTTCTTGTGTACACGCTATTGTAGCTCTCCACATCCCACCCCCAATGGTCTCATTACTCTACCATGGTTAAGCAGTTGTGAGCATGGGGCCCTGCTGAGCTGCTGAATTTTTTTTTCTCACTTTTCCCTGCTATGCCAAAGTAAGAGACTGGGATTTCAACAGTGCCTAAATACCTTACACAATCAAATGCCTCACCATCTTTGTGAATATAGCAAACATAGTATCCCAGTTATTTTTAACAAGATTAATTGGCAAGTCTGAGTTTGTGTTCCACTCAATGGGCAGAAGTTATCATTGTATGAACCTGGTAAAACGTCCCACAAGTTAAGCAACTACAGACTGATCAGTTTAACAGTGACCCTATGCAGCCTCATGGAATGGATGACCAGTTGCAGGGTTTGTTGATTTTTAGAAGCAAGAAATTTGCTTTCATCATCTCAGTGCAGATGTTGGAGGCCAAGATTCTCAACCAACCATCTTTTACTATTGGAGCCTGCTATCAGGGAGGTGTTCACACTTTGTAAGTGCTTGATAGCCGTCTTCCTCAACTTGCAAAAGGTATAGGATGCAACATGGTGATGCATTTTGGCATATGTTACATGGCTGACACTTCCAAGGCAATCCACCAACTTTTATTAAAAATGTTTAATCCCAATCACATATCTAAGTTAGTTGGTTTGGCCCTAAGCAATCAAAATGCATGGGAAAAGGAGGTTCCACAAATATCAGTCTTGAACATTACCTTCTTAGTAACTGGTATAAACAAAATTGCCACCATTACTGGATCAGATGTATCATTGGCTTACCGTGTTGATAATTTCTGTCTGTACTGTAGTTCTAAGTCACTACATTCAGCAAACATCACTTCTAAACGGCCATTCAAAAGACATGAGTTTGGTCCCAAAATCGTGAGTGCCAGTATATGCGTACAAAATCCTGGGTCATGCTCTTCTGCAGAATTCGATTCGCCCACTCACATCCTGAATTATATCTGGAGGCAGTGGCCAGAAATGGTACAGTGATTTTCATTTTTCAGGACAGCTGTTTGACCTCAGGTGTGGTTACCACAAATAAAGCAGCTCAAGAAATCTTGTCTGCAGAAATTAAACTCCATACACTTCATTTGAAACACTTCTTGGGGAGAAGATCAATGGGTTCTAGTAAAATTTTTCCCATCATTGATTTTAATCTGATTAGACTATGGATGCGTCATAGTTGTTTCAGTTTTAAGCCTACTAGAGCCTTTGCACCAAGGTGGAAACCACCTTCAGACTGGCGATATCCATGAGCTATGTCAATAGTCTCCTTGTGGAAGCAAGTATCCCATTTTAAAAGCCATGCTGACAACAAATCTTGATAGTTCTGAAATAGGAATGTGTAGGTATTGCCACTTGCATTTCAGTCGTACAGTGACTCAACTTTACTATCGCACTCACACACTGTTGAGCATGTAGGCTTTGGTGACAGTGTGGTAACGGGAACTGTTAAGTACACTTTTGCTGAAGATGTATTTATTCTGTAAAAATGAATACGCTACTCAGTGACGAATATGTTATCAAATTGTGTGAGAACGATCGACACGTGTCTAGAATGGACAATTTTCCTCACAATTATGGGGCACTATGTATTTTGCAAATATGACAAAGCAAAAGAGGTAACGAATGGAGAGCAACAAACAAACTTCCATACACATCAGTGGGGAGCTCTCATTAAGCTCGACGCATGTAGTCCAGGGTTTGCAGTTATAGACTCTGGAAAAATGCGTCTGTTTTATACAGTGGCTCAGTTCGAACTGCCGTTGCTCTTTGCTGACCCAAGCCCATGTGAGCCACATGTTGCCAGAATTTTGCCTAAAGGTAGGTACGTGTGCTGACAGATATCTGGTGCAGCTAACTTGGGCCAGCCGTGAGTGGCTCTGATCTGTTCATGCATTTTTTGCAGCATGGCTGCCACACAGATCTCCCCTTGGAGAGAGGAGCTCGGAGCTGAGCTTATGTTACAGATGTTTGGTTTTCACATGTTTTGTTGTGACGACAGCGCGAGTGCAATGGCAGCAGGCCATCGATTGTGATTGGCCAGTGTCACGTGACATAAAGGAAATGAAGTAAAGCATTCACGAGTTGCACTGTTTAAAGTTCACTGACATACTATAGTGCAGAAGCGTGGAGTGGAATTCAATCTGGGCTCGGTGCTTTGGCACAGCGGAGGCAAGGAGATCACACAAAGTGTCTAAACTTGCTCAAATATCTATACTCATACGATGACAGTGTTGTCATGTGAACACGGTTTCCAGAACTGCAGCAGAGAAGCCTGGCAGCACAGAGGGAGATGACCGGAACTCGATGGTAAAGGACACGGAAGACTGGTGCAGAAGTTAATATTCAACATCTGATAGGGCGGAGGCATAGAGACAAGAATGAGAGTCCAGAAACTGTGACAAACAAACAGCCAGTCAGTTACATGTGAGGTGATTTCCAGAGCGCGGCTGGAGAAGATGTGCTGATGACGCAGCTCAATGGAGACAGAGCATCTACAGCAGGGGCATTGTTATCTACATTTACATCTACATCTACACTCTGCAAACCACTGTGAGTGCATAGCAGAGGGAATGTCCCATTGTACCAGTTATTAGAGTTTCTTCCTGTTCCATTCTCCGTATGGAGGATGGGAAGAATGATTGTTTGAATGCCTCTGTGCATGTAGTAGTTATTCCTAATCTTATCCTCAGGATCCCTGTGTGAGCTATATGTAGGGAGTTGTAGCATGTCCCTCTTGTAATCAATTTAAGTTGGTTATTGAGACTTTGTTAATAGACCTTCTTGGCATAGTTTGCATCTGTCTTGAGTCTGCCATTTCAGTTCCTTCATTATCTCTGTGACATTCTCCACAGATTAAACAAACCTGTGACGATCTCTGTATATGTTCAATATTGCCTGTTAGTCATATCTGGTATGGGTCCCACATGCTTGAGCAATATTTTAGAACTAGTCGCATGAGTGATTTGTAAGCAATCTCTTTTGTAGACTGACTGAACTTCCCCTCCTACTTCATTGTAGGTAACTGCATCATCTGCAAAAGGCCCGATTTTACTATTAATATTGTCTGCAACGTCATTAATATACAACATGAACAGCAAGGATCCCAACACACTTCCATGGGGCACACTTGAAGTTACTTCTACATCTGACGAAGACTCTCCATCAAAGATAACCTGCTGTGTCCTCCCTACCAAAAAGTCCTCAATCAAGTCACAAATTTTTCTTGATACCCATATGATCATACTTCTGACAAAAGGTGTAGGTGCAGTACTGAATCAAATGCTTTTCAGAAATCAAGATACACTGTATTTACTGGGTTGCCTTGATCCAAAGCTTTCAGTATGTCATGTGAGAACAGTGTGAGATGGGTTTCACATGATCAATGTTTTCAAAATCCATGCTGGTTGGCATTGAGATGGTCATTCTGTTCAAGATGCCTCATTATGTTTGAGGTGAGAATATGTTCTGAGTGTCTAAAACAAACCAATGTCAAGGATATTGGACCGTAGTTTTTTGGATCACTTCTATCACCCTTCTTGTATACAGGTGTGACCTGTGTCTTTTTCCAAGAACTGAGCAAGGTTTTTTTTGTTTGAAGGATCTAAAATAGATCATAGTTAGAACAGAGGCTAACTCAGCCACAAATTCAATATAGAATCTGACAGGGATTCCATTAGGGCCTAGAGCTTTGTTCAATTTTAACAATTTCAGCTGTCTCTCAACATCACTGACACTAATACTTATTTCATTCATCTTTTCAGTGGTACAAGGATTAAACTGGGGCAAATCTCCTGAGTTTTCCTTTCTAAAGGAACATTTGAAAATGAAGTTAAGCCCTCCAGTTTTTGCTTTGATACCCTCAGTTTCAGATCCTGTCTCATTTGCTAGGGATTGAATGCTAACTTTGGTGCTGTTAACGGCCTTTACATACAATCAAAATTTCTTTGGATTTTGTGAAATGTCATTTGACAGTATTCTGCTATAGCAATCATTGAAGACATCATGCACTGCTCTCTTGACAGCCAAAGACATTTCATTCAGCATCTCTATCTACGGCCCTGCATTTTTTTTTACACCTATTATGCAGTAATCTCGATTTCTTTATAAGCTTTTTACAGTGTCTCTATACCATGGAGTTTCCCACCCATTATGAACTGTTCTGCTGGGTACATATCTATCCACTGCATGGTCAACTATTCTTTTAAACTTGAGCCACAGTTCCTCTGCATGTTTCTGACCTGTGATGAAAGTTTCACGTTCCTCATCCAGATATGGCACTAATGATTTTTTTATCTAGTTTACTAGACATATATATCGTTCTGCTTGTTTTAGCTGTCCTTTGTGCTTTGGTAACCATCGTTGCCACAACTGTGCCGTGGTCACTGATACCATTTTCGATGTGGGCATCCTCAAAGATATCAGGTCTATTTGTTGTCATTAGATCCAATGTATTTCCATCACGAGTGGGGTTCCTAACTATCTGTTCTAGTTAGTTTTCACAGATGGTATTTAGTAAAGTTTCACAGGATATCTTATCATGCCCACCACTAAAAAAACTGTAATTTTCCCATTTAAATGTTGGATGATTAAAGTCTCCACTGATGATTACAGTATGAGCGGGGGAGCCTACGTACAAGTGAAAGCTTGCTGTTACATCAGGAGATGAGTCTGGTAGGCGATGCAGCACAGACATTTGAAATTGTCACAGTGGCCAGAGTGTGTGATGTAGTCTGCTGGCGGCTGTGGTGGGGGTGGCCCAGTCGACTGTGGTGGATGTGCTGTGAGTGGCTGTGCTGACTAGCTGGACAAAGTGGGGTGGGGCTGTGTCGCAATGATAGCTAGTGGCATGCATGCGTCTTGGGTGGCCATGGGTGCAAGCTCTGTCTGACTAGTGGAGGGGGAAGTGTTCATTCATTAATAGGTCTTCTAGTGGCTCAAAGAAGTGAACGGCAGCAGGAGTGGTCAAGATGTAAGCCAGCTTGGCTCTGTCGATTGACATTTGGGTTGTCTTGCCGTTGCACTCAGTTTCAAGCTTTCTCTAGCTGTGGGTGATAATGCGTCATGGTCCCAAGCAGGGAAGCCGAAATGGTGGCTGTGCCATGTCGATACACAACATAAAGTGGCCAGTGCTGTAGGTCAGCATGTATGAACGCTTTGCAAGTGCTTTGCCACATCAGAGAATGCGGTTGGAGGCAGGCCATGTGGGTGCACTGACATTCTGCCAGTGGAGTGGCCAATGTTTTGCAAAATGGTGGTACCTCCTCCATAAAATCACCAGGAATGGCGAGGGGTTGTCTCTACATGAGGTCGGCAGGGGAAGTGCTGATCTCTTCTTTCCGTGTTACTTGTAGGCCGAGCAGTACCAGTGGGAGTGCTTCCATCCAGGTGGCACTGTGGCAAGTTAGGGAAGCTTTCAGTGTTCATTGGAGCTGCTTGACGATGATGTTGGGAGGTGCCAGGTGGTAGCTGGTACTTCCGTGTAACTGCACACCACACAGTTGGGTGGCTTGTCAAACTGATGGCCTCAGTCTGTTGTGACATGACTCGGGCACCCAAAGTGTGCAACACGTGCGTTGACAGAGGAAGGGGTGACTGTCTTGGTGGTGGTGTCTTCTATGACGTTGCCTTGAGCCAGCATATGAGACAGTCTGCCATCATCGGCAGATAAAGCTTGCCTTGGTACAGAGGGAGCAGGCCCACAATGTCCACATGGACACATGCAAAGTGGTGTGTCACATCATGAAAGATGCCAATGGGTGCACAGGTGTGTCTCCAAACGTTGGCAAGCTGGCATGCAGTGCAGGTGCATGCCCATTGATGGCAGTCTTTCTGTTGTCCTGAGCAGACAAAACATGTGGCCAGGGTGTGACAATCTGTGGACATGGTTGAAAGCACTGTGCTAGAATTTCTCTGGGAGAAAACGGCGGTATGTGCTTGTTGAAATGTCACACCAAATATTGCAGGCAGAGCCAGGAATGGACACTAGCACGACCTGTAGGTTGCTGGAAGTGTCATGGCAGAGGCTGCCCAGTTGTTTTTCATTCTCTTGTTCTTCACCAACATCCTCATAGTTCACAGGAAGAGAGAGAGTGGTGCAGCCATTGGACAAGCAGTTGGCAATGATGTCAATTCCAGAAATATGGCAGATGCCTATGGAGAACTTCAACACATACACCAACTGCCAGAATTGGAATTGCGTACATTTGGTACTATTGTTCCAAAATGCCTGAGTTAGGGGCTTGTTGTCACTGAAAGTTATGAATGAATGGGCTTCTACCAACGGGTGAAAGTATTTTACTGCTTCAAACACAGCAAGCAACTCATGGTCATAAGCTTTCCAGCCATGTTGTGACTGTGGTAGAACCTTCACCATTCTTATGCAAAATGACTTCAACACCATGCCACATCTTTGAGACATGTCTAGACTCACTCAGTCTACAGTGTAGATTACATTTCAGTCGGTCATTACCACAGAGTTTAGCTGACATTACAGCTTAAGCAGACTGTGTTTTAATCTTACAGGGTGTAATTGAGAAGGGAATGCCTCTTGCCACTTGTTTTGTCCCAGGGATATCACCCCAATCCATCCCTGCCCATACATAGACTCTAAATCTTACCTCCCTATAGTTGAAGTCTGTCTAAGCATTATTTATCTGCCTAACGAATAAAATATTTATTTTTTTCCTTTTTTTCTAGATATCCTCTCCTAGAATTGGTACAAAGGGAGGCGGGGTAGGAGGAGTTGTATAGGTACATCATAGATCTTGTTCCAAGGGAACCTTCACCTGTGCACTTCCTCCCGCTGCTCTACCTGCATGTCCTACATTTTCTTTTATTGGAACTCAAATCATGTTCTCCGTAAATCACTTTTTTATGACAGTGTCACAGCTCTTGACCCAGCTCCCATCCTTCATTATTCACGAAACTCTACTGTAGACTCATTCATTATGAGGATAAAGGGACTGATAGTCATCCTTTTGAGTCCCTCAGAAACCCATTCATCTCCACCAGAATCATAGACTAGACTAGACCAGAGGACTCACTGATATTGCATGTTTGAGTCAGTTACTTGCTTTGAAATTCCTGACTGATGAAAACTTTGTGTAGATCTGGAATTCAAGCCTAGATTGCTCTTTGAACTCACACTTAGCATATTTGCAGCAGAGAAAAATCCCTCAGTTATCAGCTGCTGAAATAAAAAAACTTCAGTGTAGCTGACAAGTGTTTTATTAACAAATTGATTGAATTCACTGTCTTGTGTGATTTTTTAAAATTAAAAGTCTCTTCATTTCTACCATTATCTGTGCATTTCACTTTCTTGCTCCTGATGGGACCTGCTGCATTTGTTTTTGTTTCTTTGACTGGTAATTGTATATTCCCCAATACCTGGCTTGGTAATCGGAAAATATTAGCGACCTGGAAAACATGTGATAACAAAGGAGGATGGCTATGAAGCAAATCATGCATATAGTCTTATCTGGGGAGAGAGCTGTACCACTCTGTGTATCTCCCTCTTAGCTCTGGCATGCAAACATTTGATGTAACAGTTCACATGCAGTATGAGGTAACAATCTTCCTTTACCTGCCACTGTGTTAAATTATAGACTGTGAGGATTTCAGCCACCTCATTACAAAACTTTCATACTCAGCTCTCCTTTGTGGAGATTTTAATGGATATAGTGTGCTGTTGAGAGTTTCATGATTTCTCCTTCATTCTAGACAGAGTACACAAGCCAACACCACCATGCAGTCTTCTCCAATCATTACCAAAATGATACACACATGCTGTGAAAAAAGTCTTCACATTAGAATTAAAGACAACTTACTCTTGAGTGAGTGAGGAGTACCACTCAGGAACTGAGCAGTCATGCAGCACTGCTGAGGTTCAAATATCAGGCAACAGCAGAAGAAAGTGAGCTTCTTGAGCAGTTATTGGTTATGAACTGAAGGAGATTGGATTGGATAAATTTAAGGAAAACGAGGTGGTTAAGAGTTTCAGAGAGAACATTAGGCAACATTTGACTGAAACAGGGGAAAGAAATTCATTAGAAGACAAATGAGTAGTTTTGAGAGATGAAACATTGAAGGCAGTAGAGTATCAAATAGGTAAAAAGACAAGAATTAATAGAAATCATTGAATTAACATAGGAGATATTGAATGTAACTGATGAAAGGAGAAAATAAGAGAATAAATAGCTGAGCATCAAAATCTTGGATGGCAAACCAGTACTAAGCAAATAACAGACACCTGAAAGTTTGAATGAATATATAGAAGGGCTATAAAATGAAATGAAATGTCGTGTGGCTAGGGCCTCCCGTCGGGTAGACCTTTCGCCTGGTGCAGGTCTTTCGATTTGATGCCACTTCGGCGACCTGCACGTCGATGGGGATAAAATGATGATGATTTGGACAACACAACACCCAGTCCCTGAGTGGAGAAAATCTCCAACCCAACCGGGAATCGAACCCGGACCCTTAGGATTGACATTCCGTCACGCTGACCACTCAGCTACCGGGGGTAGACAGAAGGGCTATACAAGGAAACTGAATATGAAGGCAGTATTGTAGAAAGGAAAGAGAAATTAAATAATGATGAATGGAAGATATGATACCAAAAGAAGAACTTGACAGGTTACTAAAAGACCTACATGGAAACAAGGTCCATGAAGTAGATGACATTCCCTCAGAATTACAGAGATCCTTGCGAGAGCCAGCCATTACAAAAATATCCCATCTGGTATGCAAGACTTGATACATGTGAAATATGCTCAGGCTTTTTGAAGAATGTAATAATTCAAATCCAACAAAGGCAGAAGTTGACAAGTGTGAATACTACCAAAAATCAGCTTAATAAGTCATGCTTGCAAAATACTGACACAAGTTATTTACAGAAGAATGGAGAAACTGGTAGAAGTTGACCTCAGGGAAGATCAGTTTTGAGTTCTGGAGAAATGTAGGATCTCGCAAGGCAAAATTGCCCCTACGACTTATGTTAGAAGGTAGGCTGAAAAAGGGAAACCTCCATTTTTAGCATCTGTAGACTTACAGAAAGATTTTGACAGTGTTGCCTGGACTACACTTTTTGACATTTTGAAGGAAGCAGGAATAAAAAACAGAGTCTTGGTGGTTATCTACAACTTTTATGGTAACCATATGGCAGTGATAAAGAGTCAAAGGATATGAAATGCAAGCAGTGGTTGAGAAGGGGAGTGAGACAGGACTAGCCTGCCCTCAGTGTTATTCATTCTTTACACTGAGCAATCGATAAAGAAAACCAAGGAGAAATTTTGTAATGGAATTAAAGTTCACACAGAAGAAATAAAAGCTTTGAGACTTGCTGATAGCATTGTAATTTTCTAAAGAGATGGCAAAGATTTGGAATAACAGTTGATTGGAATGGGTAGCATCTTCAAAAGAGGTTCTAATTGAATATCAACAGAAGTTAATCTAATGCAATGGAACTTAATAAAATTAAATCAGGCAATACTGGGGGAATTAGATTAGCAAAAGAGAAACTAAGAGTAATAGATGTCTGTTGCTATTTGTGTAACAAAATAACTGGTTAATTACGCCAAAAGTAGAGGGGCTGCAAAATGGAGAATGGCAAGGGCACGAAAAATAATTCTTGAAAAGTGGAATTTGTCAGCATCTATTACAAAATTTAACTATAGAGAGCCTTTTTTAAGGTCTTTGTCTGGAGTATAGCATTGTACAGAAGTGAAATGTGTATGACACACAATTCTGGCAAGAAGAGAATGGAAGCTTTTGAAATGTAGTGCCACAGAAGAATTCTCTAGATTAGATGGGTAGATCTAATAACTAATGAGGTGCAGTGAATCAAATTGAGGAAGAAATAAATAAGTGGCATAACTTGACTAAAAGAAGAGATGGCTTGATAGGACACATCAAGGAATAGTCAGTTTGGTAATGGAAGGAAATTTGGTGTTGGGGAGAGGGAAGGGGGAGGGCAGGGGAAATTTTAGAGGGAGACCTAGACATGAGTACAACAGCAGCTTGAAATGGATGTAGGTTCCAGTAGTTATTTAGAGATGAAGAGGCTTGCACAAGGTAGAGCAGTGGGGAGAGTTGCACCAAACTGACCTTAAGACTGATAATGGCAGAAACAACTACTACAGGATGAAATGTCACCAAACAATTAAGGAACACAAAGAGAGACTGTGGCAAGAGCTCTGCAGGACCATAAACTATTCTAGTAAATCTAAATGTGAATGGAAGACTATGATGACTTTAGGAAGACTTTGATTTAACCATTGGCCTGGCCTGGAACCCCTATGACTCTTCAGTCACTAATAGAATTTATGAGGAATTATTACACTGTTGTTAATCACACACTAAATAAGTATAAATGGGCTTTTCTGTACAGGTAACACATGCGTGATCATTTCTGTACAGATAACACATGTGTGATCACTTCTACCTATATCTGCAGGGTGAGGCAAATAAAAGTGTCTGGGATAACAGAGTTCCAGAGTACAAAGAAACACAGCAGAGGAAAAGGAATACAGAACTAACCTTACTATAGCAGATGTGGAAAGTGACCACCAGTCATCTCTTGGCACACTTGAGCCCTGGTCAATAACCTGCTGAAGGTGGATCGAAGCTTGACTGCTGGAATTGCTGAGATCTCATCCGAAATGTTCTGCGGCAGGTCTTGAAGACTATGAGGGTTGTTAAATACAACTTAGACTTGAGGGCTCCCTACACAAAGTAACTGCACACTTTGGCTGGGTGGCCAGCTAGGGCTGCAATCAGACTGACCTCTGCTAACAACTGTGTCAGGCATGAAGATTGTGTAAATGTGCTCCAAGGTTCAACCAGCTGTTTTGGCAGTTGCTCTATACTTTTGGAAATAACTATAGTTCTTTTCTTTCTCTGTTAATGCTGTCATAAATAGTTTCAAAGTGTTGGCAATGTAAAGTGCCGAAATCTGAAAGGAGATGGGATCAGCAATGTAGCATGCAGGCACTGCACACATAATCCCAACCTTCTTATCAAGCAAAGCTGTTTTGTGGAAGTTATGCGGATTCTCCATTGCCCAGAACTTGTGGTTCTGTGAGTTGACATAACCACTGAGGTGAAACCAGGCTTAATCGGACAAAGAACAGATCCATGTCCATGCCATTCATTGTTATCTTAGTGAACAGACACTCATACAACTGGAGGCACTGAGGAACATCCACTGGTTTTAATGCACAGACAGACACTTGCTAGGGAAACGTGTGCAGGTCCAGGTAGAATATTCATCCACATGATCGACGTGATATGCCAGTCTTTTATGACAGCCATTGGGTTTATTTGGTAGGGCTCTGAAGCATTTTGTGGTGAACTGCAGCCACATTTTCTGGTGTGCGGCCACGTTTTGGAATGATTTTTGACTTGTTCATAACAGATCCAGTCTGACGCCATTTTCAGACTAAGCACTGCATGGCACTCTTTGCTGGCACTTTGACACCATCAAACTTCTCGGTGATCAACTGACCACACCATTTCCATGACTTTGTTGTCACATAAACTTTCCACAACAGACTCCTGCTGCTCTACTGTGAATAACAACGTCCCCTTTGCATTACTCCACTCACATTGACACAGTCCACACTACGCTCTGAACCAGCGTGGATCACATGGCAGGTATCCACATGATATGCATGTCTTGAGATGTGGTTATATGTATACATTCTTGTCCAATCGTATACACTTGTCCTGGCCACTTTTATTTGCTCCACACATCCATACCTTGCAATTCACCTTAATGTATGCAACAGAAGATACCCCCTTATTATTGTCCTCTGTTTTCATTCCATTGTCAGATGATGTGCTGGAAGCACAATTGTCAGTAAACCTCCATATGATCTCTGCAAAGCTTGAATTTCTCTGATTTTGCTGTAATTGTCAATTAGTGAGATATTTGTTGGAGGAAGTGATATGTGTCTTGACTCTTCACACAGCATGCACTCTCAGTGTATGGTTTTAACTTTCCTATGATGCTCAAGATCTTTTGTAGTCACTGGACTTGTACACACCTTTTTGACAATCTCACACTTTCTAAATGAACCTGTTGACACAAAGTGATCTGCTTTGAAGCACTTCTTTCTTGTCTATTAATTGTACCTAATAAGGGTCTCAGACTTGCAAATAATATTCCAGAAACAGTTGAATAAGAGAATTGTGAACAATTGTCTTTGGAGGTCAGATACATTTAATGAAGATTCTGCAAATGATCTGTCAATCTGACTTCACCTTTCTTGCAACTGGTCACTTTTAATGTTTCTGGATACTGACTCCTAGATATTTTATGATGTGGCTATTTCCTGTGGTTGCCTGCACCATTTTTTGCCCTTCCTTCATGATAGCAATGATGATAGCTCAGTTGAAGCCAATGATTATGAGGCTAGAAGAATAAGTGGAAAAAGAAAAACTAGTTTTTACTTTTCAGCTGAGAAATTTCTATATGACTCTTTAACCATTAACCCTTTGGCTGCTGGAGACATGCTTGCTAGGTGCTGAAATGATTGTGTCATCACCTAATGCTTTGCCTTGTGCTGATCATTTCTTGAGTGCCTTCTGTAACATCTTCTTCAGTCACACTATGATTGAACACTGCCAAAGTGGACATTATTGTAGTATCATTGGGGCAAAAATTAGTTTCCGATGTGTGAGCTGCTCTGCCAATATATGGTTGTTAGAAATCTGCACAGATGTAAATATGACTTTTTCTTCTATAATTTCTAATCTGATTTTGTTAACACATTCCTAAAGTTACAGTCACTTCCACTTTCAGATTCTTCAGATCAGCAGAAACAGTCAGTTACATCTTTTGTTGAAACATAAGGCTGTCGTGTGTTACATCTGCTGACATGAGCATCTTAGGACTTTTGCTTCCATAATCTGTGGATGTGTTAGCACTTACATCAAGATCTAATATCACTTTGCACGAGTCTCTATAATCTCTTCCTCAGTGCAGCCACAACTTCTTTTATTTTATTTTCAGAATAAATGAAGAGAAAAACACTGTACTACCATTCCCCATACACAGTAAGGCATAATGTGAAGTTGAATGCAACTAAAAGAGATCACAACAAAGTACCCAAACAGATTTGAGGGCCAGGACTGTGAAATTATGCTGTACACTTAAACTTGTTAACAGCACTCAGGTATCTGAGTGATGGTGCACCTAAGCTCATTATTAGTGGTTAGGGATCAGCAAGGTGGCCTGAGTTGTCAGTAGGACTGAAGGAAAACTAGAGGCCACTCTTAACAGTGCCAGGAGAGTAATGGAACGTAAGTTAACTCATCAACAGCAGCCAAAAGACTAATGTCTTGTTTTTATGGTTTGGGAACAAACAGTGAAATACAACATTTTAAGTTTAAAAAATTCAATGAATTTCTGGTACTGATTCTTGGCCAAAACATATTTTATTCCCTTACCAGAGGGATATTAAAGGACGGTCTTTCAGAACTCTCAGCATTTTAAAATATATTAACCTTGAGTCATTGGGGATAAAACTATCGCCTGTGAACAGTAGTTTATTGTAAACCAATAGAGTAAGTTCCAAGCAATCGAGAAAGACATAGATACCCATTGTCTGCAATTGTCATTGAACAGATATGCATAACTGTAGGCCTTTGTCATTGATTCGTGGCCAAAAGAAGTCTGCTTGTGTCAAACACTGGCCTTAATTCGAGGAAGGAATTTGTGAGAATGTGCATTTCAAGTACAGCTTTGTATGGAACTGTATCATAGACAGTGGGGAAACCACAAAAGAAGAGAATCAAATTGTTTAAGATATGGTTATAAGAAGGATGTCGAAAATTTGATGGATTGGTGAGATAAGGAATGAGGATCCAGAATGAGATTCTCACTCTGCAGCGGAGTGTGCGCTGATATGAAACTTCCTGGCAGATTAAAACTGTGCGCCCGACCGAGACTCGAACTCGGGACCTTTGCCTTTCGCGAGCAAGTGCTCTACCATCTGAGCTACCGAAGCACGACTCACGCCCGGTACTCACAGCTTTACTTCTGCCAGTATCTCGTCTCCTACCTCCGCAGTATCCTTTCTTTCAGGAGTGCTAGTTCTGCAAGGTTCGCAGAAGAGCTTCTGTAAAGTTTGGAAGGTAGGAGACGAGATACTGGCAGAAGTAAAGCTGTGAGTACCGGGCGTGAGTCGTGCTCCGGTAGCTCAGATGGTAGAGCACTTGCCCGCGAAAGGCAAAGGTCCCGAGTTCGAGTCTCGGTCGGGCACACAGTTTTAATCTGCCAGGAAGTTTCAAGGAATGAGGATGTCCTCCACAGAGTTGGCAAAGAAAGGAACATTTGGAAAATGCTGACAAGAAGATGAGACATGAGGACAGGATGTGTGTTCAAGACATCAACTAACAATTCCAATAATATCTGATACCAGAGGGAGTTGTAGAGGGTACGAACTGTAGAAGGATACAGAGACTGGAAAACATTCAACCAATAAATGAGGACTTGAGATGCAAATGCTACTGTGAGATACAGAGGGTGTTACAGGAGAAGAATTTGAGGGTGGCCACATCAAACGAGTCAGTAGACTGATGCCTCAAAAAATGGTTTATGTCTGTTGTAGAAAGACTGCTGCTGATATGGTCCAAAAATCAGTTTTTGTAATTGTTTTCAGTTTCAAAATTGTGTGACTTAATGCTCAAAAGTATTTTATTCAAATCAACACTGGCCATGGAAGCATACTCTCATATATTAGCTTCATCTGTGTGTGAGATCCTGAAGTCAGTAGACAGTGGCATCCAGATTAATGCTGTCTTCCTTTGCTTCTGGAAAGTGAACAGTTACAAAAATACAGAATATTGGTCCTGCTTTTTGACGGGTTTGAGGTCTTATGCACAGGGACAAATCATCATGTCATTCATAATGAAGATAAATCACAAGATATTAAAGTAACTTTGAGTGTACCCCAAAGATTTGTTTTGAGGTTGTCGCTATTTACGATATGTGTAAGTTATCTAGTGAATAATGTAGGGCACTTCATAAGGCAGTATGCAGATTATACTGTTGGGAGTAGGTGAAGTCACAGTCCCAGACAACTGTAGCTAACAAAATGCAAAAAGATCCGCAGAACATTGACACTTGGTTTAGGGACTATCAGCTGACTCTAACACAAACAAATATGACCACTACTCTTAAACAGATACGCATTGGCAAGCAATCATTGGAAACAGCCACAACCATAAAATGTGTAGGAGTAAACAACTCTTTCAGAGATGGAATTTATCCAGTAAAACTGAAAATAAGCAGGGTGGTACCAGTGTAGAAGAAAGGGAGAAGGATGACCCTAAAAACTACAGGCCAGTTTCACTGATATCAGATTTCTAAAAATACCTGGAAATGGGTATGGACAATAGATTAGTTGATTATCTGAAGAAATACAACATCCTGATACCAGTACAGCATGGTTTCAGAAACAGTATATCAACAATCAAAGATTGCTGGCCTGTCAGATTACATTATACAATTGTTAGATGAAAAACAAATTGTATCTACAATGTTTTTGGATCTCTCCAAAGCATTTGACGATACTGACCATGATATACTAATAAGAAAATTAGAAAACTATCATATTCGAGGACAGGCAGGTGAGTGAAATGAATTATACTTATGCAACAGGAAGCAATATGTATCAACAGGTAATGCATGTCAGTCAGAAACCAAACTCATCAAATATGGAGTGCTGTAGGGGTCTGCAATGGGGGCATTGCTGTTTAATCTGCTTGTTAATGACATAGGTGTTGAAGAGAAGGAGAAGAAGATATTGTATGCAGATGGCATGAAAATATTGAACAATGGCTAAAATATGGCACAGCTTGAGAGAAGAGCACACACATCTGCAAGCACCACAGCTCAGTGGCTCCTGAAAAATGGACTTGTTATAAACCTAAAAAAGACTATGCATGCAGTGTTCATAAATAAAGAGAAGCCTGTGCACAAGGAATTAGCGGGAGATGAAATGAGACTGGAAGAAGCAGAACCACTAAATTCTTAGGCATTATTGTGGATAATGAGCTGAAATGAAAGCAACATATTAATTCTGCCTGTAAGAAACTCAGCTCCATCGTGTTCTTAATGAGGCAGCTATCACAGTATGCAGACAAAGAGCTTCTGTGCATAGAATACCACAGACTCTTTGAACCATACCTACTGAAGAAAGACTTCTGAAACATGCTGAAACTGCTTCAGAAGACTAGACATTTTAACTTTTACACCCTTCTGCAAATATAAAGTATACACACCCACAAAACACAGAGGAAGAGTGACATATGAAGCATACCCTACTGACTGACAATGCTGACTCAGGTATCAAATTACTAAGAAGTTTACCTAAAAAAACTGTGTGGCAATATACATGGCACTAACTTTTCAAATGACCTCAAGGACTATCTGGTGGAAAAGGAATTTTACAGTGTTGAAGAGTCCTTATCACATTAAATTTGTATATATTGTTACTTATAATCAGTTATGTCAGAATGCAAGAAAAATGGTTAGGAAATATGTGATATTGAATGTTTTATATTTTTGACATCCTATATTACATATACATTCAGTGTACACTGTGTAATTCTGCAGGATCAGATAAAATTCAGTTCAATCCAGCTTGTGTCCAGAATGATTTAAAGTGGGATGAGTATGTAGAACTAGTTGTAGGAAAGGCAAATGCCAGATTGAGATTCATTGGAAAAGTCCTATGAAAATATATTTCACCCACAAAGGAGTACACATACAGAACTCTCACAGTACTGATCATTGGTCTGGGGCCCTTACTAGGTAGTGGTAAAGCAAGAGGTCTAATAAAAAAGTGTGTTTCATCACAAGTTTGCTCAGTAAGTGAAAAAGCTGTCACAGAAATGCTCATTAAAATCTAATGACAAACTCTGCAAGGAAGGTGTTCTACCATTTGAACTTAATGTTAGAATTCAAAGAGTGTACATTCCAAGAAGAATATACAGCATGTAACTTTCTTCCACATATTTCTCTAAAAATGACCCATTGAAATTGGAAAAACTTGAAGTGAGATCAAGCCTAACTGATGGCTGTTCTTCCAGCAGTTCACAAAGGAAACTATGTTGTCTGAGAAATGATATTTTTGTGCAAAGCAGCTACTGGTATGCACCATATAGGAATTAATGTAGTACAAATGTAAATACTTTAGGATTAAAGGAGACTACTTACCAAAAAGCAGAAACATTGAGTTGTCAATAGAAAGTAAGTTTCTGCATTTATCCTTTGAGGAGCTAGAGTAAAATAAAATAGGCATACACACATCTGTGCCCCTACATGGTGCCTGCTAAGTTCACAGTGCTGATGTTATTTTTTGGTAGGTGGACCGGTTGTGGTGGGAAGTAGTGTCACATGTGGTGGGTAGAGGAAGAGGGAGGTAGGGAGATGGACTGGTGGTGGGTGGGTAGTGGCTCAGAGGGAGGCAGCTAGGAATGTGTGAATGTGGGGGAAGTGGGGTGGGGAGGTGGCGGTTATACAGACAGGCACAATTGTAGTAGCCAGTGGAAAGCAGCACACACTGAAGGTGACAATGGGATTTGACCTGGGAGGGAGTGACAGGACAAAGGAAGAGGAAGCTGTTGGGTGGAGGGTGCAGGGACAGTGGATTACCTGAGATTAAGGCCAGCTTGATTATGGGAGCGGAGGATGTATTGCAAGTATAACTCGCATCTCTGCAGGTCAGAGGAACTGGTGGTGGAAGGAAGAAACTAGATGGCTCAGGTTGTGGAGCAGATGTTGAAATTGAGCTCAGGTGATCAACTTTGTTTGTGTTAACAGTTGGGGGTGACCATTCATCCTGGTGGTTGGTGGTCATACCAATATACAACACTGCACAGAGTTTGCAATAGAGCTGGTATGTGATGTGGCTGCTTTTGCAGATGGCCCAGCTTCTGTTTGGGCAGGATAGGCCTGAGTCATGATTGGAGTAGGAGGTGCTGAGTGGGTGAATTGGGCAGGTCTTACTTCTTGGTTTGGGAGTAGGAGCAGCATAGGGATGGAATAGGTTCCTGTGTAGGTTGGGTGGGGGTCTGAACAGTTTAGGAGGGTTGGGAAGGCTCTTGGGTTGTATGGCCCTCACTGCCTCATGCCAGGGCAGGATGAGAGATCATCAGACCCCTGATGAAGGATATGGTTCAGTTGTTCCAGTCGAGAGTGATATTATGAGGTCTTCACTGTCCTGGACAAGACAGTTCTCATTACTGCACGTACATCATCCATGACTGGCCAGGCTGTATGGGAGGGAGAGGGATTTTTTAGTGTGGAAGGGATTGCAACTGTCAAAATGCAGATAGTGTTGGTGGTTGGTGGGTTTAATGTGGACAGAAGTGTGAATCGAGCAATCAGAGATGTGGAGCTCAACATCCATGTAGGTTGTGTGGTGGGTAGGGGAGGACAAGGTAAAATAGATCATGAAGATATCAATGAACCTGAACCAGACATGGAGTTGGAAGTTTTGGAAGTCTAGGAAGGTTTCCCGTAGATGGCTCAAATACAGGTTGGGATTGGAAGGTGCTATGCTGATGCCCATGGCTGTGTTGCAGATTTGTTTGTGAACCATACCTTCAAAGAAAAAGTAGTTGTAGGGACCAAATGAAAAGATGTACAAGGAATGAAATTGTGGGTTTCAAGTCTGAAGGACATTGGAAGAGGTAGTATTTGCTGGCAGCAAGGCCATGGGCATGAGGGATATTGATGTATAGGAAAGCAGAATCGACAGTAATTGATCTGGGAGATAAACGGGTGGGAATGGTGGAAAGTCGACGAAGGAAGTCTTTGATGTGGGAGGCTAGATTTCAGGCAATTGGTTGGAGGTGTTCATCAGCAAGAGTGAAAATTATTTCAATGGAAGCACCACGATGAGGTGTAGAGGACTGTTGGGTTTGTGGATTTTGGGCCACATGTAGAAGGTGGGTGTGTGGGTGATTGTTGGGATGATGAGGGGGTGTAAATGTAGGCATAGATACATTATTATCTAGACAGATGCTTTCACTATGTCTTCCCAGTGCATACTTATGATGGAACATCATGTCCTGAAATACTAAGTGCAGGATGTTAGGCATTCCAGCCATATTCCCAACCTTTTTCTAGAGGCTAACAAAGCATAATTTTACATCAGACACTAAGTTCTCTTGCTGTAACAAGCTAATAAGACACATCTTTTTTCCAAGGCAGTTGCATGTTGTACCATTGCCCTCTCTCGCACAGTTACTCTTCAGTAACCATTTGTGGACAATGATAATGTGGTTTTTTTGGATTCATAAAAAATATATCTTTTGAGAAATGTTTGTGGTGTGAATACCATTGTTTTGTGTTGTGTTTGGTGTAAATTTTGACCTTTCATTTGAGAAATCCTAGAATAGTTTTGGATTTGATGTAAAACCTTGATTTTAAGTTATATGCTTTACAATTCATCAGACCAATAAGACATGAAAAATTTTAATCCTGTGCATGGTGACAGATCCAACAGAGTAATTGCAGTAAATTTTCTGTAAAATTATTTATCTGGTTGTGTTGTTAGCATAAATAAATGTACAATCTTTCTTACATTGTCTTGAAGGCACTGCACTAAGAAGAATAACCAAAGGAAGAACTTTCTCATCTACTCTAGTACCATTAGTGCCCCAGAAAACTAAGAAAATATATGTACTGCACAGGAATGGATCAGAAAGTGGAGTAGTCTCCTCTCATGCTCACTAATGACTTAAGTTACTGAGTACTCTAAACAGCAGCCACTGTTTATGCTTCCATAAAAGGAATACAGTATATTACTATGCCAAAGTGTATTGGTACCCAGGCAACCAAGTAATGTGTTATAGCAGATGTGGCATACAGGATCACAGAGTTGGACTCCATGTAATTCCACTTTTGAGCTTTGTCTGTTGTGAAACCAGAAAACCAGGCATCAATGAGAAGAAGAGTGTGATTGATGAAAGCTTTTGGCCAACTATGCCGTATGGCCTTGTGGTCACTGTGACTTGCTGAACTTATGCTCACCCATTAACATATAGGCATTTTTTTGCTGATATCACAATACATCACCATGACCCTTTTGCTCAGGTATTGTATGATGTAACAATTCTAAGCAGTTCCTCACAACGCTAGTCACCAATTCTGTTTGGAATTGCACAGTTTCCATTAAGGATCAGTGTTATTGAAATTCCATGGTTCAACGTTCTACTAATAGGACTACTTTGGGTACACAACTTCAATCATTTTTTCGCTTACTGATATGTAAGTTGCCTTCTGAAACCTTGACCACTCATTTATACACATGAATGGTAAGTTCTTTTCGTTATGCAGAGGTTTCTGCTATTATAGATTAATATACACATTATGTTGGCTTGGTGGATGCCCTTTGCTCCATTTTGAATGTAACAGACCTTTACCACCCAGCACATAGTGGCCGGCAATGGAGATACAACCCTATCTTCCTGCTATGGAATGAATGTGTGACCACTGGCTTGAACTCTTAAAAATAACATTTCTGGGCACATGGATCAATAGACAACTTGCACATTGTTAAGTTTTAGCTATTATTATCTCTCTGGGTTTTGGGGGCTGATGCTTTCTGTGCCCAAGGCATTCTGTAGTCATGTCCCTTAGGTTGACAAATGGTGAGTACTTTAGGAAACTTGACCAGTTTGGGCTGGGTACAGTAGTACTGTGCCCAAAGTTCCTTAGCTGTGCACTATCAAGCAAAACCTGACCTCCATTACCACAAGCTCTGGGCATACTTCAGTGGCCAACATGCCTTGTAGTGGTGGAATGTTGTTTGGCACATATCTTGGCTTAATCACCTAGATTGCAGTGCTGTGAGCCACTGGATCTGATGTCTGTAGAGGCAAGACAACTGTTAATGAGCACATCTGGGCTAGCTGCAGCTCCTCAGTTACATTAGGCCTGCTCAGTTGCGCTAACAATTGCCTGAGTCAATTTGTTCTGTAACAGTATAGACATTTATGTACTGAACACACACAGTCCAATGCGCAAGGCACAAATATAGCAAGTACCTAATGTCTTGAAACTGATACACTCTGAAATACAATCTCTGAAATGAATGATAACAAAAGGCAGTCAAACATAATTTTTGCTGCTGGTTTGTGACTCTTGGCAGAAATCTTTTGACCACTTTGGGTCAGATATGCTCTGCTTCTTAATCTTCCTTAAACATAGATGCCATGTGGTGTTCCAAGGTGGTGGCTGATACCCACACTTGGATTAACACTGTTTGTTTATTGAACACGGACTAAACTCAGCACAATATGTCTTTCTAATCCATCCTTATGGTGGAAAATCATATCCTAAGGTACTAAGTGCAGGATATTAGGCAATCCAGTCATATTACCAAAGTTTTACCAGAGGCTAGTAAGGCATCATTTTACATCAGACACTAAGTTCTCTTGCTGTATTGAACTAATAAGACATGTCTTTTTTTCCAAGGCAGTTGCATGTTGTACTACTGCTCTATCACACACAGTATGACTCTCCAGTAACCATTTGTGGACAACGATAATGTCATTTTGGATTCATGCAAAAATCTGTCTTTTGAGAAATGTTTGTGTGTGTTAATACCATTGTTTCATATCATGTTTGGAGTAAATCACAACCTTTCCTTTGTACAAAGCCTAGAACATTTTTGGATTTGTTGTAAAACATTGTTTGTAAGTTGTTTCCTTTACAATTCATCACACCAATAAGACATGAAAAAAAATTAATCCTGTGCACAATGGAAAGTCCAGCAGGGTAATTACAGTAAATTTTCTATATATTATTTGTTTAGTTATATCGTTAGTATAAATAAATGTATGGTCATTATTATATGTATATTAATGATTTTGCAAACAATATTAATAGTAATAATAAAAGATTCTCACACTTACAGCCACATCAAGTGGTTTAAAATCCATGAGCGTTCAGCCGAGTACTCCTCAGCCATTGTCAAGTGGTCACTGTCTTCTGGTTCCTGTTGTCATCCTTATATAGCCGCACTGCCTTCTGTGACGTCAATGGTACATGCTCCGGCACCATATATGGTAATGTTTGCGTTGTGTGGCCGCCACGCCTGCTTCAACCTTCCGATGGCTGGGTCCCATGCTGTGCTTAGCTGCAGGCCACCGTCTTTATGGGCATGTTGTCACAAATTTTTATTTAGATCGCTTCTTTTATTATGCTATCCCAAAAACTGTTAGTTTGTGTGATAATAGATGTCTCGTTGAATGCAATACAATGACAATTTTCTAATGCATGCTCTGCTACTGCTGATTTCTCTGGGTAGCATAGACGAAAACATCTGTCGTGTTCTACACAGTGCTGTTCAGTGGTACATATAGTCTGTCTGATATAGAACTGCCCACACCCGCATGGTATTTTATGTACTCCTGGTGCTCTAAGGCCTATGTCATGTTTCACAGACCTGAAGAGTTGTCAAATTTTTGCTGAAACCCTGGAGACCGAATTGATTTTATACCTCTTTAGGAGCGGGCTTATCTTCCCTGTTATTGAGCCACAGAATGACAAGAATGCAAACTTTTTCGAGTCCTCCTCGGAGTCTTTCTGCTTACATATTTTCAGAAATACTTGCAAAATCTGGCAGTTGTTGCACCTGTTTTCCTTGAATACTTTCCTTAAGTGGCTCAGTTCCTTCGGCAGGTTTTCAGAATCTGAGATGGTTTCAGCTTGATGCACTGAGGTCCTCAGAACAGAACATTTCTGTGATGGATGGTGATAGCTGTTAGCGTGCAGGTATCGGTCTGTGTGGGTGGGTTCCCAGTAAATGCTGTGGGTGGGACACCCATTTGTTTTGCAGCGGATGAGGACATCAAGGAACAGCAAGCCACCATGCCACCATCTGTCTCTATCTCCATCATGAACTTGATGTCGTCATGGATGTTTTTGATGTGGTCCAAGAATTCTCCCAGATTTTGACATCCATGAGACCAGACAACGAATATGTCATCGATATAACAATAAAAGCAACTAGACTTTTCAGGAGCCATGTCCAGGGCGATATTTTCAAAGTACTCCATGAACAGATTGGCTACAGCTGGAGCTAATGGGCTGCCCATCGCAATGCCAACTGTCTGGTTGAAATATTCTCCATCATACAATAAAGACAGCGACCTGCAGCTAAGCACAGAGTGGGACCCAGCCATCAGAACGTTAAAGCGGGCACGGTGACCACACAATGCAAACATTACCATGTATGGTGCTGGAGAGGGTACCAGTGACGTCATGGCAGGCAGCGTGGCTATATAAGGTCAGCAGCAGCAACCAGAAGACAGTCACCACTTGACAATGGCTGAGGAGTAATCAGCCGAAAGCTCATGGATTTTAAACCACTTGATGGGGCTGGAAGCCCTAGAAACTTTTATTAGTACATATTGCCGTGAAACTATGCACTCCTACTATATTAATAGTAACATCAGGCTTTTTGCAGATGATGCATTTATCCATATGAAGTATTATCTGAAAAAAGCTGCACAAATATTCAGTCATATCTTGATGAGATTTCAAAATTGCACAGAGATTGGCAACATGATCTAAATGTTCAGAAATGTAAAACTGTGCACTTCATTAAAATAATATCCATGAGTCACTGCTGGCATCAGCCAACTCATACAAATACCTAGGTGTTGAAGGGAAAACTGGACCTTGCTTTAGGCAAACTTAAGATAACTGGGAAAACAGTGGTACTATGTGGAGATTTTAATATTGAGTTTCTGAACCATAGCCCTCACAGGGAAAAATTATTAAATATTATAAAAGCCTACAAGCTTTTTCTGACTCTTAGCTCTCCAACATATGTACCAAAAACTAGTGTCACTCTCCTTGATCAGGTATGTGTAAACATGGACAAGTGTACATCAGAAAACTATGATACCGGCTATAGTGACCACCTTTCACAATTACTAAGCATACCTGTAAATCACATTTCGACCTGTGTACAAAATATTACCCTTAAAAGGGTTTATAGTAGGAAAAATATTGAATACTTCCAATACCTAATCAGTGAACAATCTTGGAGAGAAGTATATGATACCTCTATTACCAACGAAAAGATGGAAAATTTTTTGAGCATTTTCAAGCATAACTTTAACATAGCTTTTCCACAAAAGAAAGTGATTTCCAAAAGCACAGATAGATTCAAAAACTGTATTAAATCCCCCCCATAAACCATGGACCTTGCCGTTGGTGGGGAGGCTTGCGTGCCTCAATGATACAGATAGCCGTACCGTGGGTGCAACCACAACGAAGGCGTATCTGTTGAGAGGCCAGACAAACATGTGGTTCCTGAAGAGGGGCAGCAGCCTTTTCAGTAGTTGCAGGGGCAACAGTCTGGATGATTGACTGACTTGGCCTTGTAACATTAACCAAAACGTCCTTGCTGTGCTGGTACTGCGAACGGCTGAAAGCAAGGGGAAACTACAACCGTAATTTTTCCCGAGGGCATGCAGCTTTACTGTATGATTAAATGATGATGGCGCCCTCTTGGGTAAAATATACCGGAGGTAAAATAGTCCCCCATTTGGATCTCCGGGCGGGGACTACTCAAGAGGACGTCATTATCAGGAGAAAGAAAACTGGCGTTCTACGGATCCGAGCGTGGAATGTCAGATCCCTTAATCGGGCAGGTAGGTTAGAAAATTTAAAAAGGGAAATGGATAGGTTAAAGTTAGATATAGTGGGAATTAGTGAAGTTCGGTGGCAGGAGGAACAAGACTTTTGATCAGGTGAATACAGGGTTATAAATACAAAATCAAATAGGGGTAATGAGGAGTAGGTTTAATAATGAATAAAAAAATAGGGGTGCGGGTAAGCTACTACAAACAGCATAGTGAATGCATTATTGTGGCCAAGATAGACACGAAGCCCTTGCCTATTACAGTAGTACAAGTTTATATGCCAACTAGCTCTGCAGATGATGAAGAAATTGATGAAATGTATGATGAGATAAAAGAAATTATTCAGGTAGTGAAGGGAGATGAAAATTTAATAGTCATGGGTGACTGGAATATGACAGTAGGAAAAGGAAGAGAAGGAAACGTAGTAGGTGAATATGGATTGGGGCCAAGAAATGCAAGAGGAAGCCGTGTGGTAGAATTTTGCACAGAGCATAACTTAATCATAGCTAACACTTGGTTCAAGAATCATGAAAGAAGGTTGTATACATGGAAGAACTCTGGAGATACTAGAAGGTATCAGATAGATTATATAATGGTAAGACAGAGATCTAGGAACCAGATTTTAAATTGTAAGACATTTACAGGGGCAGATGTGGACTCTGACCACAATCTGTTATAAACTGTAGATTAAAACTGCAGTAAGTGAAGCAGGCAAAAAGGAATATAAACGTCTCAAAAATGAGATTGACTGGAAGTGCAAAATGGCTAAGCAGGCATGTCTAGAGGACAAATGTAAGGATGTAGAGGCTTATCTCATGAGGGGGTAAGATAGATAATGCCTACAGGAAATTTAGAGAGACCTTTGGAGAAAAGAGAACCACTTGTATGAATATCAAGAGCTCAGATGGAAACCCAGTTCTAAGCAAAGAAGGGAAAGCAGAAAGGTGGAAGGAGTATATAGGGTGTCTATACAGAGGCGATGTCCTTGAGGACAATATTATGGAAATGGAAGAGGGGGTAGATGAAGATGAAATGGGAGATATGATACTGTGTGAAGAGTTTGACAGAGCACTTAAAGACCTAAGTCGAAACAAGGCCCCGGGAGTAGACAACATTCCATTAGAACTACTGACGGCCTTGGGAGAGCCAGTCCTGACAAAACTCTTCCATCTGGTGAGCAAGATGTACGAGACAGGCGAAATACCCTCACTCTTCAAGAAGAATATAATAATTCCAATCCCAAAGAATGCAGGTGTTGACAGATGTGAAAATTACCAAACTATGAGTTTAATAAGTCACAGCTGCAAAATAGTAACATGAATTCTTTACAGACGAATGGAAAAACTGGTAAAAGCCGACCTCGGGGAAGATCAGTTTGGATTCCATAGAAATGTTGGAACACGTGAGGCAATACTGACCCTACAACTTATCTTAGAAGAAAGATTAAGGAAAGGCAAACCTACATTTCTAGCATTTGTAGACTTAGAGAAAGCTTTTAACAATGTTGACTGGAATACTCTCTTTCAAATTCTAAAGGTGGCAGGGGTAAAATACGGGGAACGAAAGGCTATTTACAATTTGTACAGAAAGCAGATGCAGTTATAAGAGTCGAGGGACATGAAAGGGAAGCAGTGGTTGGGAAGGGAGTGATACAGGGTTGTAGCCTCTCCCTGATGCTATTCAATCTGTATATTGAGCAAGCAGTAAAGGAAACAAAAGAAAAGTTCAGAATAGGTATTAAAATCCATGGAGGAGAAATAAAAACTTTGAGGTTCGCCGATGACATTGTAATTCTGTCAGAGACAGCAAAGGACTTGGAAGAGCAGTTGAATGGAATGGACAGTGTCTTGAAAGGAGGATATAAGATGAACATCAACAAAAGCAGAACAAGGATAATGGAATGTAGTCGAATTAAGTCAGGTGATGCTGAGGGAATTAGATTAGGAAATGAGACACTTAAAGTAGTAAAGAAGTTTTGCTATTTGGGGAGCAAAATAACTGATGATGGTCAAAGTAGAGAGGATTTAAAATGTAGACTGGCAATGGCAAGGAAAGCGTTTCTGAAGAAGAGAAATTTGTTAACATTGAGTATAGATTTAAGTGTCAGGAAGTCGTTTCTGAAAGTATTTGTATGGAGTGTAGCCATGTATGGAAGTGAAACATGGACGATAAATAGTTTAGACAAGAAGAGAATAGAAGCTTTCAAAATGTGGTGCTACAGAAGAACGCTGAAGATTAGATGGGTAGATCACATAACTAATGAGGAGGTATTGAATAGAATTGGGGAGAAGAGGAGTTTGTGGCACACTTTGACCAGAAGAAGGGATCGGTTGGTAGGACATGTTCTGAGACACCGAGGGATCACCAATTTAGTATTGGAGGGCCACGTGGAGGGTAAAAATCGTAGAGGGAGACCAAGAGATGAATACACTAAACAGATTCAGAAGGATGTAGGCTGCAGTAGGTACTGAGAGATGAAGAAGCTTGCACAGGATAGAGTAGCATGGAGTGCTGCATCAAACCAGTTTCAGGACTGAAGACCACAACAACAACAACCACAACAACAACATTATATCAGGCATTAGAGTATCTCGTAAAAGTAAGCAGGAACTTATTCTTCAGTCAAAAAGTGACAGCAGTCCAGAATTTCTTAGTTATTTCAAAAATACAAGCTAGTTTTGAAATGTTTCATAAAAGAGGCAAGAATTAAAGAAAATGACAAATATATTATGAAGTCATCCAATAAAACTAAGTCCATGTGGAAAGATGTGCAGGATCTTATGGTGAAGAAGACAAATCACAAAAATATTGTGTGTGAGATCACATGATGGCAAGTATCTCACTGACCCTAGGGCAGTTGCAAACAGTTTCAAATCTTATTATGCAACTGTTGCTGGAAAATTAGTGAACGAAAAATTTGGAAATCAATCTAATACAACATGGAAAGAACTTTCATCTATTGAAATAAATAATATATCCATGTTCCTCAGTCCAATAGGCCCAACAGAGCTCCTAAATACCATTAATTCACCAAAGAGTAATTATTCAACTGGTATTGATGATATTCCAGATTATATTATAAAAATAACAGCAAGACAAATACTTTCGCCTTTATTGGACATATGCAATTCATCCTTATCATGTGGTGTCTTCCCACAGCAATTGAAAATGGCAAAAGTAATACCCCTATATAAACAAGGTGATCATCAATGTATGGGTAACTATAGGCATGTGTCTCTACTATCAGGGTTTTTGAATAAACTAACTACATTCTTCAACAAGAATAATATTATTTCTGGATGTCAACTTGGCTTCAGACCTCAGCAATCAATTGAAACAGTCACTTTCAATCTGATAAACCATGTCTTAAATGCAGTGGACGACCACAGAAATATTTCAGGTTTATTCTTGGACCTAACAAAAGCTTTTAATGCGATTGATAATTCTGTGCTCCTGAGTAAGCTTGAACGGTATGGTGTAAGAGGTGTGCCAAATCAATGGATTTAATCATATTTTGGATATCACTCTCAGGTAACTGAAATTAAGTACATGGAAGGAAATGAACTCCGGGTACACCTTTCAAAACCATGCGGACTAAGTCATGGTGTTCCACAGGGCTCCATTTCAGGTCCCTTTCTTTTTTTTGTGTACATTAATGATTTCGCATCACACTTTAGGGACTCTGAACCAGTACTGTTTGCAGAGACACCAGTCTATTGACTGAAGGAAATAAAGAAGAAAATCTTACTGCATCTGAAAAAGATATTACAAAGGAGTGTCTGAATAGCTTACCAGAAATAACAGTGCTCATGAATTTCCATACCCATCAAACTAAAAATGCGACACAACCTGTAATATGTATAGCTAATCAAGACATTAGTGCTGTCAATGAAACTAAATTACTTGGGATTCATATCCAGGAAAATCTTAAAGGGAGCACTCGTATCACATCCCTAAATTCAAAACTAGCAAAAATGAGCTACGTAGTAAGAATTCTTTGCAACAATGCTAGTGCAAAACAGTTAGGGCTGTATACTTTCCTCGTGTAGATTCGGTACTGAAGTACAGTATCATTTTCTGTAGAAATGTACACCAGGCAATAACAGTTTTCAGGAAACAAAAGGCAATTATGAAGATAATGAAACAAGTGAGCAGCATAAAACTATGCAAACATTTCTTTAAATATCTAAAGATCCTATCCCTTCCCTGCATTTATATACTGGAAGTAGTCGTGCATGTCAAAAAAGGTGTACTAAGAAAAGGAAACCTTTTTCCTCAAAACAAAAGTGTCCATGATAACAGTATCAGGTCAGACATACATGTTAATCATTGTAACACCACCTTATGCCAAAAAGGTGTATATCATGTAGGAACAAAACTATACAACAGATTTCCAAGACATAAAATCTCTTCCTGAACTAAAGAGCTTTAAAAAGTCTGTGACAGCCTACCTTCTGAAAAACTGCTGCTATTCAATCTCACAGTATCTTATGCAAGGAAAAATGTAATTTGTATCTTTAATTGTAGAAATAAGTTAGAAGTATACAGTATTTTTAAAAATTTGTAATTATTAATTGTATGGATCCAGTTTGTTGTAAAAATTTAAATAATGTATGTTTGACATTTGAAAAACCAATAGATAAAAAGGTCCAATATCATGTGTATGATATATGTACTGAATAAGAGATTTATACGGACAAATAAACAAATAACCAAAAATTGAATCATCACATAGGTTCAGTCATGGGTAAAGCAAGTGACAGAGTTTGATTTATTGGTAGAATACTCGGGAAGTGCACTCGGTCTACAAAATAGATTGCTTACAAATCACTCATGTGACTCATCCTAGAATATTGCTCAAGTGTGTGAGGCCAATAACAAATAGGACTAACCGGTAATATTGAATGTATACAGAGTAGGGCAGCACAAATGGTCATAGGTCTGTTTAATCCTTAATCCATGGGAGAGTATCACAGAGATACTGAAGGAATGGAGTTGGCAAACTCTTGAAGACAGACATAATCTATCCCAAGAAAGTCTATCAACGAAGTTTCAAGAACAGGCTTAAAATTATGACTCTAGGAATACACTACAATACCCTACGTATCACTCACATAGGAATCATGAGGATGAGATTAGAATAATTACTGCACACACACAGAGGCATTCAAAATTCATTCTTCCCACACTCCATATGTGAATGGAATGAGAAGAAACCCTAATAACTGGTACAATGGGACATACCCTCTGCCATGCACCTCACAGTGGTTTGCAGAGTATAGATGTACGTGTAGAACATCTGCAAAAGAAAGCAACTGAAATGTCCTCCTGTGATTATGCATAGTGGGTGCCAACTATGATGAAGTCCACGGCTGTCGGTAATGGTGATGGGCTGAGGAAGCAGGACCTTCTGTAGTGGCTGTTGGATGGCAGTGACTGCGACACTGGTGAAGGTACAAGAAAGCACTGTAGGTTGAGTAGCATCATTGGCAGGTGCGGTGGTTTGTAGCACAGGCTCAAGTATGTCTGGTTATTGGTCTGGAGCCTGCAACTGAACTGGCTGTTGGGAATCTGAGTGGCAACCTAAGTACTTGTTAGTGCAGGAAACAGGTGTGATGTGATATGGACATGTGAACACATGGACACAAATCAATGCATGAAACTGTAGTAATGTTTACCTAATCTGCATCTCATGTATTGGCATGGCTTTTGCACCTTGATTCTGAGGTAGCTGCAGGAGGCTTGGCGATAAACAGCTCAGTGATTCTTCTGTTGACAAACCCTTCCCGAGATTAGGTAGGGCTGTACCCAACCCACAAACCATATCTTTGAGTGTGATGGCCGAATATGCAGGGGCTGCCCAGTTCTGCATTTACTACAATAAATACACACTGAGGTGACAAAAGTCATGGGTTACTTCCTAAATCATGTCAGATCTACTTTTGCCTGGCGTAGTGCAGCAGCTTGACTTGGCATGGACAGAAAAGTCATAGGAAGTCCCCTGCAGAAATATTGAGCCATGCTGCTTCTATAGCTGATGCAGGATTTTGTGCATGAACTGACCTCTTGATTATGTTCTATAAATGTTCAGCAGGGTACATGTCAGATCATCTGAGTGGCCAAATCATTCACTCAAACTGTCCAGAATGTTCTTCAAACCAATTGCAAATAATTGTGGCCCAGTGACATCTCCAAGTAGCTGAACATAACCATTTCCAATCAGTGATCAGTTCAGTTGGACCAGAGGACCAAGTCCATTCCATGTAAATGAACCCCACATCATTATGAAGCCACCACCAGCTTACCCAGTGCCTTGTTGACAGCTTGGGTTCATGGCAGTGTGGGGTCTGAACCACACCCGAGCCTTACCATCAGCTCTTGCCAACTGAAATCGGGATGCATCTGGCCAGGTCAGTGTTTTCCAGTCATCCAGAGCCCAACTGATATGGTCACAAGCACAGGAGAGGCAATGTTGTGCTTTTAGCGAAGGCACTTGCATTCGTCATCTGCTGCCAAAGCCCATTAACACCAAATTTCACCGCACTAATCTACAAGAAATGTTCATCATATGTCCCACATTATTTTCTGTGGTTATTTCATGCAGTGTTGTTTGTTTGTTAGCACTGATGACTCAACGCAAATGCCGCTGCTCTTGGTCATTAAGTGCAGGCCATCAGCCCCTGGTGAGAAGCAATGCCTGAAATTTGGTATTCTTGGCACACTCTTGACACTGGGGATCACAGAACATTGAATTTCCTAATGATTTCCTAAATGGGATGTCCCATGCATCTAGCTCCTCTACCATTCCATGTTCAAAGTCTGTTAATGTCCGTCATGCATTTGTAATCACATTGGAAATCTTTTCACATGAATCATCTGAATACAAATGGCAGCTCCACCAATGGACTGCTCTTTTGTACCTCGCGTGCATGATACTACTGCCATCTGTGTATGTACATATAAGTGTCCAATTACTTCTGTCATCTCAGTGTAAAATAATTAATAGGTCAGCAATTAATGTAGTCCATACAAATGTATTCCTCCCCCCATGAACCATGGACCTTGCCATTGGTGGGGAGGCTTGCGTGCCTCAATGATACAGATAGCCGTACCGTAGGTGCAACCACAACAGAGGTGTATCTGTTGAGAGGCCAGACAACGTGTGGTTCCTGAAGAGGGGCAGCAGCCTTTTCAGTAGTTGCAGGGGCAACAGTCTGGATGATTGACTGATCTGGCCTTGTAACATTAACCAAAACGGCCTTGCTGTTGTGGTACTGCGAACGGCTGAAAGCAAGGGGAAACTACAGCCATAATTTTTCCCGAGGGTATGCAGCTTTACTGTATGGTTAAATGATGATGGTGTCCTCTTGGGTAAAATATTCCGGAGGTAAAATAGTCCCCCATTTGGATCTCCGGGGGGGGACTACTCAAGAGGACGTAGTTATCGGGAGAAAGAAAACTGGCGTTCTACAGATCGGAGCGTGGAATGTCAGATCCCTTAATCGGGCAGGTAGGTTAGAAAATTTAAAAAGGGAAATGGATAGGTTAAAGTTAGATATAGTGGGAATTAGTGAAGTTCGGTGGCAGGAGGAACAAGACTTCTGGTCAGGTGAATACAGGGTTATAAATACAAAATCAAATAGGGGTAATGCAGGAGTAGGTTTAATAAAGAATAAAAAAAAATAGGAGTGCGAGTAAGCTACTACAAACAGCATAGTGAACATATTATAGTGGCCAAGATAGACACAAAGCTCATGCCTACTACAGTAGTACAAGTTTATATGCCTACTAGCTCTGCAGATGACGAAGAAATTGAAGAAATGTGTGATGAGATAAAAGAAATTATTCAGGTAGTGAAGGGAGACGAAAATTTAATAGTCATGAGTGACTGGAATTTGACAGTAGGAAAAGGGAGAGAAGAAAACATAGTAGGTGAATATGGATTGGGGCTAAGAAATGAAAGAGGAAGCCGTCTGGTAGAATTTTGTACAGAGCATAACTTAATCATAGCTAACACTTGGTTCAAGAATCATAAAATAAGGTTGTATACATGGAAGAATCCTGGAGATACTAAAAGATATCAGATAGATTATATAATGGTAAGACAGAGATTTAGGAACCAGGTTTTAAATTGTAGGACATTTCCAGGGGCAGATGTGGACTTTGACCACAATCTATTCGTTATGAACTGTAGATTAAAACTGAAGAAATTGCAAAAAGGTGGGAATTTAAGGAGATGGGACCTGGATAAACTGAAAGAACCAGAGGTTGTACAGAGTTTCAGGGAGAGCATAAGGGAACCATTGACAGGAATGGGGGAAAGAAATACAGTAGAAGACGAATGGGTAGCTCTGAGGGATGAAGTAGTGAAGGCAGCAGAGGATCAAGTAGGTAAAAAGACGAGGGCTAGTAGAAATCCGTGGGTAACAAAAGAAATATTGAATTTAATTGATGAAAGGAGAAAATATAAATATGCAGTAAATGAAGCAGGCAAAAAGGAATACAAACGTCTCAAAAATGAGATCGACAGGAAGTGCAAAATGGCTAAGCAGGCATGGTTAGAGGACAAATGTAAGGATGTGGAGGCTTATCTCATGAGGGGTAAGATAGATACAGCCTACAGGAAAATTAAAGAGACCTTTGGAGAAAAGGGAACCACTTGCATGAATATCAAGAGCTCAGATGGAAACCCAGTTCTAAGCAAAGAGGGGAACGCAGAAAGGTGGAAGGAGTATATAGAGGGTCTATACAAGGGTGATGCACTTGAGGACAATATTATGGAAATGGAAGGGGATGTAGATGAAGATGAAATGAGAGATAAGATACTGCGTGAAGAGTTTGACAGAGCAATGAAAGACCTGAGTCGAAACAAGGTCCCGGGAACAGACAACATTCCATTAGAACTACTGACGGCCTTGGGAGAGCCAGTTCTGACAAAACTCTTCCATCTGGTGAGCAAGATGTACGAGACAGGCGAAATACCCTCAGACTTCAAGAAGAATATAATAATTCCAATCCCAAAGAAAGCAGGTGTCGACAGATGTGAAAATTACCGAACTATGAGTTTAATAAGTCACAGCTGCAAAATAGTAACGTGAATTCTTTACAGACAAATGGAAAAACTGGTAAAAGCCGACCTCGGGGAAGATCAGTTTGGATTCCGTAGAAATGTTGGAACATGTGAGGCAATACTGACCCTACAACTTATCTTAGAAGAAAGATTAAGGAAAGGCAAACCTACGTTTCTAGCATTTGTAGATGTAGAGAAAGCTTTTGATAATTTTGACTGGAATACTCTCTTTCAAATTCTAAAGGTGGCAGGGGTAAAATACAGGGAGTGAAAGGCTATTTACAATTTGTACAGAAACCAGATGGCAGTTATAAGAGTCGAGGGGCATGAAAGGGAAGCAATGGTTGGGAAGCGAGTGAGACAGGGTTGTAGCCTGTCCCCAATGTTATTCAATCTGTATATTGAGCAAGCAGTAAAGGAAACAAAAGAAAAATTTTGAGTAGGTGTTAAAATCCATGGAGAAGAAATAAAAACTTTGAGGTTCGCCGATGACATTGTAATTCTGTCAGCGACAGCAAAGGACTTGGAAGAGCAGTTGAATGGAATGGACAGTGTCTTGAAAGGAGGATATAAGATGAACATCAACAAAAGCAAAACGAGGATAATGGAATGTAGTCGATTTAAGTCGGGTGATGCTGAGGGAATTAGATTAGGAAATGAGACACTTAAAGTAGTAAAGGAGTTTTGCTATTTGGGGAGCAAAATAACTGATGACGGTCAAAGTAGAGAGGATATAAAATGTAGACTGGCAATGGCAAGGAAAGCGTTTCTGAAGAAGAGAAATTTGTTAACATTGAGTATAGATTTAAGTGTCAGGAAGTCGTTTCTGAAAGTATTTGTGTGGAGTGTAGCCATGTATGGAAGTGAAACATGGACAATAAATAGTTTGGACAAGAAGAGAATAGAAGCTTTCGAAATGTGGTGCTACAGAAGAATGTTGAAGATTAGGTTGGTAGATCACATAACTAATGAGGAGGTATTGAATAGGATTGGGGAGAAGAGAAGTTTGTGGCACAACTTGACTAGAAGAAGGGATTGGCTGGTAGGACATGTCCTGAGGCATCAAGGGATCACAAATTTAGCATTGGAGGGCAGCGTGGAGGGTAAAAATCGTAGAGGGAGACCAAGAGATGAATACACTAAGCAGATTCAGAAGTATGTAGGTTGCAGTAGGTACTGGGAGATGATGGAGCTTGCACAGGATAGATTAGCGTGGAGAGCTGCATCAAACCAGTCTCAGGACTGAAGACCACAACAATAACAACAAATGTATTTTGAGACTGTCATCAAAACCTTACAAAAACATTAGTGTGCCTCTCTTTGCATCCATTCAGCCCCATATTTACCAGGGAAAGAAAAATTATGTCTGCCTTTCTACAGTTATTTTAAAACAACTGAAAATTAGGTGGTAGCAGAGAAAAAATTGGTTAACTGAATGAGTAATCACTAACAATGGATACATGATGAGAAAAAGAAAGGTTGCGGATTAAGCACTCTAACGTAACCTCAGGAGTTCAGGGTTCACTGTCTAGCACATTTAGATTTTCCTGTCCAGAACCCTTTCTGCTTACTTCACCAGCATGAATTTGCTTGACAATGTGGTAATTGTGTACCACACTTTTCTATTTGTCTTAAATCTCTGTCACTTGTTTATGAGTACTTCTACATCTACCTCTACATGATTACCCTGCAATTCACAGTTAAATGTCTGGCAGAGGATTCATTGAACCACCTTAGAGCTATTTCTCTAGTATTCCACTCTCAAACAGTATGCAGGAAAAATAAAGACTTAAATCTTTCCGTGTGAGCTCTGACTTCTCTTATGTTATTATTATGACCATTTCTCCCCTGTAGATCGGTGCCAACAAAAATTTTTCACACTCCGAGGAGAAAGTTGGTGGTTCGAAATTTCTTAGAAATTGTGCTTCATGGCACCCCTCAACTTTTTCTGTATATGTGTATATTCTCTGTCATTTAATAATTTTCTCCCGTTTTGGACCTGTTTCTCTTGTTTTAGAGACATGAATTAAGTTTAAAAAAATTGGCAATGGCTTCAGCAGAAAGGGAAGGCTTAAGAAGGAGGGAGAGGTAAAAAGTTAGGTGGTTCAATTATTTTGAATCTTTTAGACTGAGTTTTGTGGCCCTAGAATACACTGTTTCTAAAATATGCTAAATAAGTTTTTTTAGCTTCATTGACTGTTTGAATTAAATGTTTAATACACTTGTAAATTGAAGGATGTTGATGGCTGACAAAAACAACCATTTCAGCAAACAAATCTCTTTTTCTTAAAATGGGAACAAAAATGAATCGTATTATAGTATTTACACTGTAATATGCATAAGTAGAGGTGATCACAGTATAATGATAGCTTGAGTATACAATTATCTTGCATCTTTATTGATCATTATTTTTAATGTGTTTCAGACTGCCGACATGTCATCTATTATTGGCACTCCAGAAGAACTGTTAAAAATCTCTCCAAAATTCACTGAAAATATTCTTATTGATATATTGAAAGAAATTTCTGGTCACAGTGAAGTAAAGCTTGGTCAGTATACACTGTTTCGAAGGGATGCCCGTGGAGATAGTTATCTCAGTACTATCACACGTTTAGCAGTTCAAGGTTCAGATGTTGTTAGTAAGAAACAATATTCTATTGCACTGATTGTTAAAAGCTTGCCTCATAACATTGGACGTAGGAAAACATTCAGGTCATGTGAGTTTTTTCAAAATGAGACAGCTTTCTATGAGAAGGTAAGTATAATATTAAAAAATTATCAATTTTCATGTAAGGTAACGTCTAAATTTTTTGGCATGGGTTTTGAGGGATTAGGTCAGTCTTATTATTATTATTATTATTATTATTATTATTATTATTATTAGTGTTATTACTAATATTGTTGTGAATAGGACTCAGTGAAAATGCTGCTATACAGCAAGTTACGAAAATATGTGAGGATGAGTGCTTGCTTAATGCATGTGTGGGGGGAGGGGAGAGGGATTTGTTGATCCAAGGAGCTAAACCAAGACAAATGTATTTACACAATTTTACTATGTAAAAGGGGAAAATCTATGAGACAGTAATATGGAAGCTAAGCCATACTCGTTGAGGAAGAGCTTCTGGAAAGAGTTGCAATTCCAGAAAAAAAGACACAAGAAAACTAAGGAAAATTTGATAACACCACCAGATTGCAATGTATGAGAGATTGAGAACTAACAGAAATTAATAAATACACAGGTATGGAAATAAACTCATGCCTGATTTAAGGAATCAGAGAGACCCATGGAGCAATATTTACTGTGTATGGTGTCCCTTCACTGGTGTCATGCAAAATGTCAGTATGGGAGATGGCACTGTCACATGACAGTAAAGAATGCACAATGGCTCCTTAAACTGTGGATCACACCATTCAGTATGACTTTAATAATGCCCACATCACTAGCTAAGTACTCTCTAGAGGTCAACGTTTGTTGGTGGTGGCAGTATTAGGATGCAATTCCTCTATCCAGAACGACCCATGCATATTCAAATGAGTTTGGTTTATGGCATTAGTTGGCCACTTTGTTGTTGTTGTTTTACAGTCACTGTCATTGTGGTCTTCAGTCCAAATACTGGTTTAACGTAGCTCGCCACATTAATCTGTTCTGTGTGAGCTGCTTTAGCTCTGCATAATGTCCACCCATACTGTAGTCAGCCTTTATCTTCCTTTACAGATTGATTGACTATTCCTTGGTGCCCCAGTGTGTGTCCTGTGAACCGATCGCTTCCTTTAGTCGAGTTGTTACATAAATTTCTTTTGTCCCCAATTCAATTCAGTGCCTTCTTATTAGTTATCTGGTGTACCCATCTAATTGTTAGTGTTTGTCTGTAGTACCACTTTTAAAAAGCTTCAACTCCCTTCTTGTATGCACTGTTAATTGTCCGTGTTTCACTTCCATACAAAGCTGCACTAAAGTTAAATGTTTTCAGCAAAGAATTACTGACATTTAACTTTATGATACTTTGTGACGGGACTGATGACCTTAGCTGTTTAGTCCCCCTTACACATCCCAACAACCACCACCATACTTTGTGACATTAAAACTTTGTTCCAGACTATAACTCAAATTCAGAACCTTCACCTATGATTCACAATCCACCCTCACAACTTTACCTCAGCTGTCAGAGCCTCTCTCCCACTTTTCAGACTTCCCAAAGCGGTTCACCTGGATAACTTGCAGGACTAGCATGCCTGGAAAAAGGAATATTTCAGAGGAATGGCTTAACCACAACCTAGGTATATAGGAGAACTTCTGTGAAGAATGGCTGTGAGGGTAGATTGTGAGTCATGCTTAGATAGCTCCATCTGTACATCTTTTGCCCACATGAGTTAAAGGTTCTGAATTCAAGTCCCTGTGTGGCACACAGTTTTAATCTGCCAGGATGTTTCAAATCAGTGCACACTCTACTAAAGAATGAAAGTCTATTCTGTGAACTTACTTTTGTATTTTTTTTTTCTTCTCCAGAAGCACCCTTTTTGCTATTGACACTCTACATTTTATATCGCCCCTACTTTGGCCATCATTAGTCATTTAGCTTCCTAAATAGCAACACTAATCTACTACTTTTGGTATCTGATCTGCCAATCTAGCTGTCAGTGACCCCTGATAAAGTTCAACTAACTTCATCAGCTTTGTTTTACCTTTGATGATGTTCATGATATATCCTCTTTTCTAGAAGACTATCAGTTGTGTTTAACTTACCTTTAAAGTCCATTGCTGTCTTTGACAGTATTATCATGTAATCAGTAAACCCTAAAATTCTAATTTCTTCTTCATCTACTGTAATTCCCTTTTCAAAGTTCTCTTTTGTCTCCTTTACTGCTTGCTCAGTGTACAGATTGAATAAAATGGGGGAGAGGCTACATCCTTATCTCATTCTGTTCTCGACCCCTACCTTCCTTTCATGTACTTTGACTCTTTATAACTGCAGTCTGGGTTATGTAACAATTTTAAATGAACTTTTACTTCCTGTATTTTATCAATGTTATCTTGAGAACTTCAAATAACATATTCAAGTCAACACTGTCACTGCTATCTCTAAATCTACAGATGCTACAAATGTAGGTTTGCCTTTCTTCAGTCTTTCTTGTGCGATAAGTCACATGTGAACTACTGCCTCACATATCTTGCATTTCCTCAGAACCCATACTCATCTTCCCTGAGGTCAGCTTCTACAGATACTCTAATGTTTGCATTATTCTGTAAAGAATTTGTGTTAGTATATTGCAAACCATGACTTCTTAAGCTGATGATTTTGTAGTACTCGCAGCTGTCAGCACCGGCTTTCTTTAGATTTGAAATTATTGAATTCTTGATGTCAGAGAGTATTTTGTCTAGCTCGGATATCTTGCACATACCGGGTGGAATGGTTCTGTGGCAATATGTTCTGAGGGACTGGCCTCTACTCCAGATGCCTTGTTTCATCTTACCTCTTTCAATGCCCTGTCAAATTATTCTCACAGTTTCATATCTCCCATCTGATCTTCATCTGCTTCCTGTTCCACAGTATTGTCTTGAAGGTAATTTCCTTTGTAAAGCCCCTCTATATATTCCATCCACTTGTCAACCTTCCTTTCTTTGCTTAGTAATAGCTTTCTGTCTGAGTTTTTAATGTTCACAGGACTCCTTCTCTTTTCTGTAGAGGTTCATTTTGGCTTTACATTTCTTCTCTAGCCATTTCTGTTTTCCCATGTTGCACTTTCTGTCACTTTAGATGTGCATCTTTTCTTTTGAGTAGTTCACTTGCTGCATTTTATATTTTCCTCTTTTCTTCAGTTAAATTGGTTCTAAACATGGTTTTTTTCTTGTTACAGAAGTTTATTCACCCAGATCATGTAAAAATACAAATTATTACTGGTTTCAGCAAAATTAAATTGCCATGTTTAGAGCATTTGTATAGAATTTTTTCTCCCTATACAAATAATCTGAAGGAGGTGATTTAATTTAGCTAAAAACCAATAATCATTGTGTGTTTTTATGTGATCTGTGCAAATAGACTTCTGTAAGAAGAAGAACAGCTATGTTTTGACTCTGAGACTGCACCCAATACAGCTGAAAATGTCAGGTAATCATCATAAACTGAATTCCTACTGGGCCTATCTTTTTGCCTATTTGATACTCTGCTACCTTCATTATTTAATCTGTCAAAGCTACCCTTTCATTTTCTACTGTATTCTCTTTCCTGTTGCAGTCAGTCATTGCCTAATGTTCCCTTTGAAAATCCCAACAACCTTTGATTCTTTCAGCTTACTCGTTAATTTGCTACCTTTCTTCAATTTCTTCAGTTTCAGTCTGCAGTTTGTAACAAATAAACTATCTCCAGAGTCCACATCTGCCCTTGTAATAGTTGTCAGTCCAAAACCATGTTCTGGAATCTCTCTCATAGCACTATGTAATCTATCTGAAACCTTCTAATGTCTCCAGGTCTCTTCCGTGTATACAGCTTTCTTTCATGAATGTTGAATCAAGTGTTTAGCAATGATTAAACTAAGATCCTTGCAAAATTCTACCAGGCAGCATTCCATTTCAAACCTTTTCCGCAGTCCATGTTATACTCCTGTGTCTTCCTCTTCCTGTTCCTACTATTGAACCCCAGTTCTTCATTACAATTAAAGTTTGTCTCCCATAATTAACCAAATAATTTATTTTATCTCATGTGCTCATTCAATCTCTTTATCCTCTGTGGAATGTGATACTCATAATGTTGTAGGTACCCTGCCACCAGTGCTAGCTGGTCATGCATTATAATTCTTCAGATGAAACACAGTTCTACATGGAACATGCAAAAGTCTGAAAGATGTTGAAGTCTGGACAATGTCGTCCTTGTAGATGACAATTACCACTGTGATTTTAAGGAATATAGCCAGTGATGTGCATACTCATCCACTCTAATACACTAGCGCCACCAGCTAGATCGTTTCCCACAATATTTACGAGTTGGTAATGTGCCCCTGCAGCATGCCAAACTAACAGATAGTGGGAATCACTCGCATTGCTGAACTGTGACTTGTGTATAAACAGGATACTGCCTCACTGTTTCTGGATACAGTCAGTGGGCAAGCTACTAGATTCTACCTTTGTGTTTGGGTAACAAAGCACTCTGGTCGTTGAACATTCCGGGAAACCTCTACAAACCAATAAAGCTTAGTTGGATGGGACGAGTCATCAAAAGGCTTTAATGAGGTCCCTAGCTACAGCAAGCCTTATACTGGTCAAATGACTTTGGATAATAAAAGTGAGATAATTATTCTCATGCTGAGTTGTTGAATGTTTTGCTGTTGAATTTTTCTTCATTTTAAGATTCCACTCCATAGCTGTGAAATGGTGTTACAAGTGACATTCATGACTCAGATGGCAATGACTGCTTGGACTCCAGTTGCTATCAATCCATCTGTGCACAAAATAATCAAGATGTATTTATAGGATGGTTTCAGGTACAGTCACAGGTAATTGTGAAAATTGGGAGAGTTTTCTTTGTTAGGTACTGTTAGCTTTGGGGTTATAAGTACTTTCTGCCTCAACTCCAACAAGATTGTGGAATATTGTTTTTGTTACACTGCTGTTTATCGCCAAGTTCAACTCCAGCTGCTGCCATGTCTTTTAATGCTCATTTGTTGCTCATATGTTTTTTGGAGCCCACAGTTATTCTGTAAAATGCACATTCTATTGGCATTTTCCAGCTTTGACATATAAGATGGCCAGTGAGATATTAATAAACTGAGTGCTGGATCCCAAGTCTCATTTAAATTCAAATCTCTGTCCAAGCTTATTAGGTTTTCTTACTTTTTTTATGTTGTTGGACTCCTTAGTCATGCTCTCCCAGAAGCTTGGTGTTTGCAGCACATCTGTCACTAGTCTCATTGTATATAATTTCATGATGGTACACAAGGCAACACTTGATGTTAGCTGGCTTGCTTTATTGTGTTAGTTGGGTATGTCACTATGTTCCTGCACCTCTCTTCGATTAGTCTAATAGCTTGCTCTCCCCCCTCCCCCTCCCCCCCCCCCCCCATAAGACATGCCTCATTCTCGTGGAATGTGGTAATCCCCACGTTTCAGAGACTACACAGCCTTTAACATGACAAAAAAGGCTCTTAATCATTGTTGATATGATCAAAATACATTGGATATAAGAAAAGCCAATAATTGCTTATCTGCTGTATACTGGATAAAACTCCAGAAAGATAGGTAGACTCCTACAGAAACATGGAATTAATTGTATTTCACTTCCACTAACAAAGATAAAAATTCTCATTTTTAATGTTTATGATGGTCTAATTCTCTAAAAACCTTGTGAATGTGGCATGCCTTACTTGTGACGGACTTTTAGAACCGTCAAGGATAGGTGCAAGAAACATAAACATCACACAAAACTAAAACAACTAAGCAAATAAACTGTCACCAAGCACTGCCTTGATTGTTGTAATTAAACAAAACATGAAGAAATCAGTTTTGTGGGGCGAATGTGCAGTACAAGTAAGGAGTGTAACAAAATAGAGAAGTCAGAAAATCTAATAAGCTGGAGCAGAGGTTTCATTTTAAGAAGACATGGGATCCAGCACTCAATTTATTAAGATCCCATTGGTCACCTCATTAACAAGAGCTGTAAGATGCTAGGTGAATGTGCATTTGACAGAATAACAACGTGGTCCTCAAAAAATGAATGAGCAGCAAAAGCTGTAGCAAGGACCAGGAGTCGAATTCAGCTGTAAATAGTGATAAAACATCAACACTATTTCATATTGTGGTTGGAGTCCAGGTAGTGAGTATGTGCAACAACACAGCTCAAAGCACATGAAGAGGACAACTGGGTCAGTCATAGGGCCATATTTAGGATTTGTGGATCATAAGACTGAACCTGAGAGACTGGTCCTACCAGGAGAAATTTTGTGACAACTAAATTGGAAAAACTGTATTTTAAAGCATTTTCAGATTAAAAGCATGTTATCCAGTATTTAAGATTTATTATTTACTTTTATCAAACTTATTTATAGAGTTTATGATTTAATGAATTTATGATATTAAAAGAATGGAACTTTTTAAGGTATTCTGCAAAATTTATTGACATTGCTATAAATAGTCATATATATTTTTAAAGTGCAATAAGTTGAGATTTATGAGCATGCAAAAGTCAGTATTTCAGTTTTGAAAATGTGGTACACTGCCTGATGAAAGAAGTGAGGCACCCACAAGGTGAGGAGGAAATGAAATGAAACCTCATGGGCTGAGAGGTTATGTGATATTATTTCAGTGACTATGAAATTGAGTCACATTTACAAAGAACGTGGCAATTTCAGTTCACTTATCAGTATGACATTGCACCCCATTTGGCCTGGTGGATGCACTGATTTGGTTGGGAAGGGTGTCATGAAGCCATTGTATCCTCTCCTGATGCCAGGCCATAGTGGTTGATGTGGTCCTTGAAATCCTTGAAACTGACACTGAGTCAGAATTGACATCCGAGCTGTTACCACACATGTTCTGTTGGGACAGATCTCGAGATCTTGCTGGTCACGGGAGCATCTCAACAACACTTAGTTCATATAACCATGTGTTGTGTGAATGAGCATTGTGCTGTTGAAAAATGGTAACATAATACAGGCACATGAGAAGTAACACATGCAGGCACAGGGTGTCCATGACATACTATTGCACCATCATAGTTCCCTTCGTCACGACCAGCCATGACCTGAAGTCATACTCGATGGCCTTCCATACCACAACACAACGAGTAATACTGTTGTGCCTCCCCAAACAATGGAAGAATGAGAGCTCTCCATAGGTCACTGTTATACTCACTGACGATGGTAGTCCAGGATAGTGAAGAACTACAATTCATCGCTGCTGAACACAATTTGATGCCATTTATCAACAGGCCATGCACCATGTCTCCATTCCAGCCACAGCAACAATGCAGACATTTGTCTTGTGGTGTTAATGCCTATGCATTTCTAGTCCATCTGCTGCTAGTCTGTGACCAATGGTGCAGGATGACACAGAATGTTGCAGGGAGTCAATTACTTGTTCTCGGATACCGGACACAGCTGTGAAGGGATTGCAATGTGCTTCATGCACAATAGGACAGTCCTCCTTTGTGGTGGTCAGATGTGGTCAACCGGAAACTTGACGACAAGTATCCTTGCTTTCAAATTCCTATGCAGTCCAACATCAGGATGCTGTCACATCCAAAGGTCAACAGATCTGGATATTGTACAATCTGATCAGCTGGCCAACTGCTGGCAGAATTGGAATGATGCCTATTTCCAACTCTGTCACAAGCTGATAACACTGTCTCTAATGTGTCCTTCACAGTGATCGCTCAACATCTGACACTGCTCATGTACCTTACATACACGACCAGGCTGGTAACAACACTAAACATGAACAACACAAATGCAATGTGGTAACCATTCTTCCTGTTGCAGAGAATTGCAACTCTAATCATCTATATACCCATTGGTGGTCTGTACATGCACAATGTTACATTTACATCCAACATTGACTTCTGGGTGCTTCATTCTTTATCAGCCTGTGTAATACATTAGAACTAGAAGTAAACATGTTTGTTACAAATGCAGGATATCAAACGGAATGTAACAACAAGGCAAAATTTTCTTATATGAAATTAAAATACAATACTTTGCCACAATATCTTGTTAACAAATAAAATTACATGAAAGTTGTATTGCTCAGCTTCAGTTAGCTCAAAAATCCAGATCTGTTCACAGATTCTGGTGTGGATGAAATGAGGTATGGATTAAATCGACTTTCCAAGAAATCAAACCCACTTCACACTGCCAAAAATGTATAACATTTCTTTTAAAAGTCGTGCCAGTTTTCCCCATTGAAGTATTATGCATCTGACTGCTGAGCGCTGGTAATTTGAGATGAGGGAGTGTGGGGTTTGAGAAGTGAATGCTAATTTAATTCATATCAGTTGTCCACTGAAAAAATCAGCTGAATAAGCCCATACAAAATAATTAGGTCTGTGTCTTTTGCAAGGGCCCACACTACACCTACTGAAATAAAGACTCTTTCAAATTTTTGTGGTGTGGACCCTTGGGCTGCAGTTTAGGTACCATGCATACAAATGTACCCTGGTCAAAATATTGTGCAGAAGAATGGAATCATCAGCACAGCTGAACACCTGAAAGCACACTATTAACAATCATGCCGAGAAAACTTGAGATATCTCTTTTAGGGTGTGTTCACTGTGAGAACCATCTCCCCTACAAGTTGAATACTGTGTACCCAACATGAGCTAGACATGGTCAGAACTATTATAACCAAGACGCCTGTCCACACAGGAAACTGCAAGCACATGAAGTACCCTATTATTGGTATGCTATATGACATAAGCCTTTGTATTGTCATATCACAGATTAGGCACTACAGTGTTGCTATGATAGAGTTTTGTGAATGTTGAAGATCCCTTAACTTATGGGCATGAGAGTATTATAATGATAATCAACAAGCTCAAACTTTGTGACAATGTCTCTTTAGTCAGAGCTACACAAAAAATTGTCAAATTACTAGAAAACATGATATGATGCCAAAGAGGAGACAAAAAAGCATAAAAAGTTACAACACTTTCAATGATTTGCAAGTAGCAATTCACAGTGTAGGGCTGGAATGTATTAGTAATATTTTATTGTTTTATATTTTATGCAGGGTGTCTCAGAAATATTACAACAACTTTGAGGAGTTGGAGAGGGTTTCTTGTGGAAAAAATTGGGGATAGGAACCTGTGTCCAGAAATTTCATCCAATGGTGCTACAGAGCATTGAACTTACAGGCACTGGTTCCGGCCTCTGACCCACACCTTTGACAGTAAATATGATTTTGCATGCTGATTGGCCATAGGCGGAACATCTCGCTTTGCTGTTTGCTACTCGCTGATCATAACTGATTGGCGTGATCACCAGTGGAGAAGGTAACCTAACTCCTGCATAGACAGGCCTTGACCCCTATGAATGCAATGTTCTGTTGTCTTAGTGGATGACAGTTTAGGACACTTTCTCATCTGCAGTTTATTTTTTTCCTGCGCACCAAAAAACACTGGAGACTTCAGAGGGTTCCAGGGGAAAAATAAACTGGGGATGGAAACCGAAGCCCGAAACCATCACCCACCAAGACAACAGAGCACCACATTCATGGGAGACAAGGCCTTTCTACACAGCATCTAGCACTATCTTCTCCACTGCAATTGAGGTACTCAGTCGCAAATCACTGAATAAAAATCGACATTGCGAGATCTCCCATCTATGATCTGTCAGATTACAAAGTCTCCTTTTCTGCCAAAGGGGTAGTCTAGGACAGGCTCTGACATCTATAACGTAAGTACTGTGCAATGTCATCGGATGACATTTTCAGACATGATTTCCTATCCTCAATTTGTTCCTCAGGACACCTTCTACAATAACCTAAAGTTTGTCACAACATTTCTGGGACACCATTTAGGTGTCTTCTAAAATAACTACTTTTTTCTTTTTAAAAATGTACAATACAGATGTAAAGTAGTCCATAGCTCTTGATGTTTGCTTGAAGTGTGCCAAACCATAACATTGAAAGTACCATGAAGTAAAATTTACAGGAGAAAGAAAAATTTTCCAAAAACTGGAAGACAAGGAACATCATTGTGAGATAAATAGCTTGAAACAATTTTTATCTGATGTAACACCAAAAATTAAAGCAATAGTAACTTCTATTTTTACCAAAATGTCATAAGTACCTATTATTGTGCAAGTCAGAATGTTATAAGTCCAAATGAAGTTGCACTTGAGACTGAGATTAGTGAGTAGAATGTAACACATTAAACCATAATCAAACTTGATTGTTGAAAGGAAACATACTATCTTAAAGTCAATTAAACAGATTTGTTCATAATAACACTGTAAAGGTATAAGCACTGAATATAAGCAAAGCACCAATTCAAAGTACTTGTTCAAAACTGAATAAGTTTTTTAACACTTAGGTCAATGGTTAGTCAGTAGTTCTTTGAAGAAAGCATCTCATTTTAAGTAAGGAAGCATGGCTTTGATGTCATTCTTCTCCTGAGACAGTGGAATTGGCGTTTCCTCAAATTCAACACTAAGATTTTTAAAGTCATTCATGGGTTTGTCTGTCTGCAAAATGTTGATCAGTGTGCATGGATTCACTTCAGAGTACACTATTTTCATGTCTATTGCACCAGACATCCGTTCTGATACCATTATCATCATAAATTCACTTACATATAGATTTTTTGGTGTTGGAGGCTTTAGAAATACTTCTTAGATCTTTGATCTGTGCACTGCCTATAATTTCCACTATTTGTCTTCTTGTCAAAGGATTGGAACACCTTTCAACTTTCTCAGTCTAACTAAAACTTCTGTCTCTTGACGGGCAGGTATGACCAGAAATAAGAAATTTCATCTAATCTTCCTTTTGGAACTACAGTTAGAAACATTCCCAAAAGAAATTGGTTTTTTTTTTTTTTTTTTTGATCACTGCAGTTATTGCACCATAACACAAGCTTATTTTGTTAGTATTTAGGCCTTTCATGATAAAGTCAAATACAATGTCAGCTACTTCATTCGAACCAAGATCTCCTTCAGATTCATTTCACAGTTTTATGTAGACCCTGTTATCATCTTCTAAATGAGTACCCAAGTTCATACATGCTCGTTGTGTGCTATAATACATTTGTGAATGTGTTAGAGTGGGTATATACATCAGTTGCTGTAAATCAATGAGAGTATGCTGATGCTTATATTAGGATGTTTTGCATTATCCTATCACTCAACATGCAGCTTTGAGAAGCTTCTGCCTGGCATTGATGACGTTCTAACGATTTCGTAATGACGTTTCTAAGCACAGAGTTCTTACTGACTCTTAAATTAGTGCATTTGGAGTTACAAACAGAGCATGTATCTGAATTTGGCTAGGCAAAAGAAAGATTGAATTCCCCGTTGAATATTTCATGAAACCACCGATGAGAAACAGGTCTTTTCTTTGAATCACTGACACAATTTTGTGATGTTTAAAACTGGTTAAAGGTAAATTTTATTGGGATTGTTGCGTCTCAAATAATGACTTTCTCGAGAGAGGCTGGAAGAGATATACTCCTTAATTTGTTTCCTTCCATTGTGCAGCTCTTTTTGATTGACTGCCATGTCATTTGTCACACACATCCATGCTCCCAACATGATTTTTTGCTGAAGGTTTTGTACTCTTCTCTTAGTGACACTGAGGGTTTGACAAAATGTCTTAAGACATATCTGTACTTCACAAGTAGCAGATGTTGGTACCATATACCTCAATATTCTCTGTTTTTGGCTGTCTGCCACTGCTTCATATTTACAATGTCATCTCCTGATTAAAGCAGCATGAATATGATCTTTTAAGCATTCTTTTTGATCATTGTATGTCCGCAGGTCATAAATCTTTCAAAACAATGTACTTCTGCAGTCCAGTCAAAGAGCTCTGGATGAAAACTGACTCTTGCAAGTAATCTAAAACATGTAAACTCTACCTCTGTAATTTTGTTACACAATACTAATGATGGTAATTAATATTTTGTACCACAGAATAAAGAAATAATACATTCTAAAAGCTAAATGCTACACAGAAATGGCAACAAGATATCCATTGTTTTCCATTGTTTTAAAATTATTGTATGAGATGTATCCAAAAGTTATTAGCAGCAACAAAAAGAGCAGTTTGAGGTATGTGATTCTTGTGACAATCATTTGTTTGAACACTGATTGCCATGACTAGCCCACAGGTAGATAATTGCTGATGTTTCCAACTGCGGATACTTTTTGGGAGTAACTATAACCTCTCAGTGCCAAACAATGTAATTCAAAGTGAACCCATAACTCTCTGCTGCATTTTCACACCACACACTTTACTACTAATTTTTTCCACAGCTCTCTGCTGCATTTTGTTTATGCATATATTTCAAGGACCTTCAGCCAACACCAAACACTCATTTTGTTAGAAAATGGTGTTGGTATGATGTAACTGATCTTACTAATTTTACATGATCTTCATTTTGAACATAGGTTATGGCAAAGCTGCTGGAATTTCAGAAGAGGAAGAATCCAGAGAAACCATTTCTTGAAGTTCCAAGGTATGTATTGTGCATTATTTGTGTATTACTGACATTACATAATTGTGCACTGGAAAGATTTGGAACATGGGAAAATGGAACTATTATATCAATGGATGACTGAGAACAAGTTTCGTGAAAAATTATAAGGCATAAAAAAATAAAACTGCTTTAGCTTTTATTCCATTAAACATTTCCATTTGACTGAGTTAACACATGATATGTACACTCTAATAATTTTTGCGAACAATTAACACAAGATGTGTACACTCTAATAATTTTTGTGAACTTATTCCTGCATACTACTCTCCAGCTGTACTCCATAATATATCATCAGAAAGTCCTATACAAATATCAACAGTGGAATTTTTAACATTTGACTATTTAAGAATGACTATTTACTCTGCAGCAGAATGTGCATGGATTTGAAATTTCCTGGCAGCTTAAAACTGTGTGCTGGATTGGGACTCCCACCTGATACCTTTGTTTTTCTCTAGCAAGCGCTTTACTGACAGAGCTATCCAAGCATGGCTAACAACTTGCCTTCACATTATCACATTTCCTGCCTTCCAGACATCACAGTTCTCCTGCATACATTTTGCAACTAGCACTCATGGAAGAAAGGATACAGGGGAGACATGATGCTGGCACAGCCTAGAAACAAAGACTACTGCACAATTGGTGCAAAACAAAGCAAAAGGCTATAGATAAGGAAATGCTTAAGGAGTTGACTTTCAAGAGAGTAATGTGTGAAGCCTTCAAATACTACTTAGCAGCATATTATTAAAGGATATTTCTCAAAATCCAAATAAATTTTGGTCAAGTGTAGAAGCTGTTAGTGATACCAAAGTTAGTGTCCAGACACTCATGGATGAGGCAGGAACTGAAACTGAGGGTAGCAAAGCAAAAGTAGAAATCCTGAACTCAGCTTCCAAATGTTCCTTTACAAAATGAAAATCCAGGAGTATTACACCAGTTTAGTTCTCACACCACTGCAAAGATGAGTGGCTTAAATATTTGTGTCAAGAGTGTTGAGAATGTGCTGAAATCACTAAAATTCAGCGAAGCTCTATCAGACATTATACAAAATTTTTGGCCAAGTTAGCTTCTCTTTTAACTGTAGTTTACCATAGATCCCTTGAACAAAAAATTATGCTTAGTAGTTGGAAAAAAGCACAGGCCACATCCTTCTACAAAACGGGTAGTGGAAGTGGTCCACAGAATTACCATCCAAAATCATTTATGTACATTTTTTCCAACTCTTAGAACACATTCTGAGCTCAAACATAATGAGGTGTCTTGAACAGAATGACCTCTATTCCAACCAGCATGGATTCCAAAAAAAAACACTGATCATGTGAAACCCAACTTGTCCTTTTCTCACATGACATCCTGGAACAACCATGAATCCAGACAGTTAGTTAGTGACAGTGCCACATCTATGCTTCTTATCAAAGGTACTGTTTTGTGGGAAATAAAGTGGAATTTGTGACTGGATTGAGGATTTTTTGCTAGAGAGGATGCAGAATGTTATTTTGGGTGGTTAGTTATTAACAGATGTAGAAATAACTTTGGATGTGCCCCAGGGAAGTGTGTTGGGACCCTTGCTGTTCATGTTGTGCAGTAGTTATCTTACACACAATACTAATAGTAACCTCAGGCTTTTTTGCAGATGTTAAATGTATCTATAATAAAGTACTGTCTGAAAACAGCTGTACAAATATTCCATCAGACTTTAACATGATTCAGAGTCATGCATGATTGCCTCCATGCTTTAAATGTCCAAAAACATAAAACTATGCACTTCATAGAATGAAAAAAACATAGTATCCTTACTGTGAACAGCTGAAAATGGGAGGAAACTAAAGCCATAATTTTTCCTCGTGGGAATGCAGCTCTATTTTATGGTTAAATGATGAGGGTATCTTCTTGGGTAAAACATTTTGGAGGTAAAATAGTCCTGCATTCAGATCTGCAGACAGGGACTACTCAGGCAGATGTTGTCATCAGGAGAAACAAAGTTGACACTCTACAGGTGAGAGTATGGAATGTTAGATCACATAATTGGTTAGGCAGGTTAGAAAATTTTAGAAGGGAAATTGATAGGTTGAATTTAGATATAATGAGCATTAGTGAAGTTCTGTGGCAGGAGGAACAGGAATTTTGGTCAGGTAAATACAGGATTATAAATAAGAAATAAAGTAGAAGTAATGCAGAAGTAAGTTAGATAATGTATAAGAAAACAGGAATGTGGGTGTCAATATGAACAGCACAGTGAACACATCATCATAAGGAAGATAGACACTACACCCACACTCACCACTGTAGTACATTCAAGTATTTCAGAGGCGGAGTTGAGGGGCACAAAACGAAAGCAGTAGTTGATAAGGGAGTGAGACAGGGTTGTAGCCTATCCCCATTGTTTTTCAATTGATACATTGAGCAAGCAGTTAAGAAACCAAAGAAAAATTTGGAGTAGGAATTAAAGTTGAGGGAGAAGAAATAAAAACTTTGAGGTTTGCCAATGACTTTGAAATTCTGCCAGAGACAACAAAGGAGTTGGAACAACAGCTGCAAAGGATGGGCAGCGTCTTGAAAGGAGGGTATAATATGAACGTACACTAAAGCAAAACATGGATAATGGAATGTAATCAAATTAAATCAGGTGATGATGAGTGAATTAGATTATGAAATGAGACTCTAAAAGTAGTAGATGAGTTTTGTTATTTAGGCAGCAAAATAACTGATATGGTCAAAGTAGAGAGGATATAAAATATAGACTGGCAGCGGCAAGAAAAGCATTTCTGAAGAAGAAAAATTTGTTTATATTGATTGTGGAGTCAAGTGTTAGGAAGTCTTTTCTGAAGGTATTTGTATTGAGTGTAGACAGGAGTGGAAATGAAACGTGGATGATAAACAGTCCACACAAGAAGAGAACAGAGGATTTTGAAATTTGGTGCTACAATATAATGTCTAAGACAGATGGGTAGATCGCATAATGAGGAGGTACTGAATGGAACTCGGGAGACAAGAAATCTGTGCCACAACTTGACTAAAAGAAGGGATCGGTTGATAGGGCACATTCTGAGAAGGATCTCCAATTTAGTATTTGGGGGGAAATGTTGGAAAGTAAAAATCATAAAGGGAGACCAGGAGATAAATACAGTAAACAGATTCAGAAGGATATAGGTTGTAGTAGTTATTCAGAGATGAAGAGGCATACACAAAATAGAGTACCATGAAGAGCTGGGTCAAGCCAGTATTCAGACTGAAGACAACAACAACAAAAATAGTATCCTATGACTACAGTATCAATGACTCACACCTGAAATTGCCCAACTCCTACAAATAACTAGATAGAAGACATCATAGAGCTTTGAAATTGAACGCTCACATAGACTCGGCCTAGGTAAAGCAGGTGGCAGACTTTGATTTATTGGTAGAATTCTATGGAAATTCAATCAGTCTCTAAAGGAGAGTGCTTACAAATCACTTGTATGATCCATCCTGGAATACTGCTCAAGTGTGTGGGACCCATTCCAAATAGGACTAGCAGGGGATATTGAATGTATATGAGGAACAATGGCACAAATTGTTGAAGGTGTTACAAAGTGGCAGAGTGTCGTAGAGATGCTGAAAGAATTGAATTAGCAGACACTTGAAAATAGTCACAAACTATCCCGAAAAAGCCTACATACAAAGCTTCAAGACCCAGCTGTAAATGATAGCTGTAGGAATATGCTACAACCCCCAACATACTGCTCCAGTAGGGATCATGGAAACAAAATTAGATTAATTACAACACACACTTCATTTTAACAGTCATTTTTCCCATGCTCCATACATAAATGGAATGGAAAGAAGTGATCATATGTGGTACAATGGGAAGTACAGTTTGCTATGCACTTTGCTGTGGTTTTCAGAGTATAAATGTAGATGTAGAATTCAATTGAACTGAAGAAAAGAGGAAAATATAAAAATTCAGGAAGTGGAGCAGGCAAAAGAGAAAATATACTCCTAAAAAACTAGATTGACAGGAAGTGCAAAGTGGGAAAGTGGATATGGCTCAAGGAGAGGTGTAGAGCTATCTGTAGAAACTTTTGGGGAAAGAGAAACAGCCTTATGAATATTAAGAACGCTTCATCTACATGACTACTCTGAAATTAACATTGAAGTGGTTGGCAGAGCGTTCATAGCACAACTTTCAGACTCTTTCACATTTGTTCCACTCTTGAATAGCACATTGTAAAAATGAAGAGCTAAATCTTTCCATGCAAGCTCTGATTTCTCCCTATGTAGGTGCCAATCAAAATAAAATTTTAGAGGAGAAAGCTGGCAATTGAAATGTCATGAAAAGATCTCGCCCAATGAAGAATGTCTTTGTTTTAATGATTGCCACCCCAATTTTCTGCCATTAAAACTCAGATGGACAGCTAGTACTGAACAAAGAAAGGAATATACAGGCAATGAACATCAAGACAGTATTATGCCAAGAGAAGAGGAAATAGATGAATATGAGCTGGCAGATGTGAAACTGTCTGAAGATTTTGTCTGGGCATTGAGTACCAAATAGGCAAACAGACAATGCCCGGTAGAAATCTTTATATAACATATGAGACAATGAATTTAGTTGACAAGAGGAGAAAATACAAAAATGCAGCAGTCAAAGGGGAATGCAGGCATAAAAAAATGAGATTGATAGGAAGTCCAAGAAGGCAAAGTAGTAATGGCTAGAAAAGAAATGCAAGGCTGTAGAAGCATACATGTCTATAAATCTGTCAAGAAAATATAAGAGAAAGCTAAAAGATGGAATATAAAGAATAGCTATACAAGGGAAACAAACTTGAAGACAACATTATAGAAAGGGAAGAGGAAGTTAATTACAATGAGATGGGACATATGATACTGCAAAAAGAATTTGAGAGTGCACTAAAGACCTAAGTTGAAACAACTCACTTGGAGTAGACAACACTCTGCTATATTCAAGAGTAACTTGATATCAGTGCATGCATCAGAACTCGGGAGAGAAACAGCTAAAGCCACAAGGTGGAAAGCCCACCAGTGGAAGAGAAATACAACACCAAGAGATAACCAAGCTAAACATGGCTGTCTGATGGTGGACAGGACACAGACAAGGACAAAAGCAAAGCAACCTATGTAACCAATGAAGTGCCAAGCAGAAACTTTTGCCACAATGATGTGAACAGGCCAAGACCAAAGAACGATACAATCTGAATTGTGACCAGAGAGAAAGGCAAAGTGCCAAATGGGGTTGTTATCCAATAGTGTGTAATACAGTGATGACAGCAACTGACAATATCACACATGAGTACAGAGCTGACTGATGGTTCAATGGGCAGCCATATTTATGTCAATCACAAGGAACACTGTTGGCTGGCATATTCACATGGTGAGATGAGTGGCGCATTCACTATGTGAGTGCAGTGCTACAGCAGGACTGTGCCCTCTAACAACCATTTAGGTCCAGTACCTCCTGTGAGCATTCAACTTCCACTGAGCTGGATACCAGACATTCTGTCGGGAGTTATTGAGTTCCTTAGGAGAACATACCATGACAATAATATTCCACCTGGCACAGAAGATGTATGAGGCAGGTAAAGTACCAATTCAAAAAAAGGCAGGTGTGAATATTACCAAACTATCGGTTTGACAAGTCATGGTTGCAAAATACTGACACATTATTTATAGAAGAATGGGAATACTGGTAGTAGCCAACCTCATGGAAGTTCAGTTTGGGTCTTGGAGTAATGACTTATTGTAGAAGATAGATTGAAGAAAGGCAAGCTTACATTTATAAAATTTGTAGTAGATTTATAGAAAGCTTTTGTAACTGTTGGCCATAAAACATAATTTGCAATTCTGATAGTAGCTGGGATAAAATACAGGATGCAGAAGGTTATTTATGATTTATACACAAGTCACACTGTAAATGTAAGAGTCAAAGGACATGAAATGCATGCAGTAGTTGAGAAATGAGTGAGATGGCATTGTAGCCTATCCTTGGTGGAGCTCTATCTGTACAATGATGAAACAGCTGAGCACCCAAGGCTGCTTCACACAAGGCTAGTAATGTAGCCAAGCAGCAAGTGATTTAGTAGCTCTACTTGAGAGCTAACAGCAAATAAGCAAGTCTGCATTCACACTTGATTTAACTGGCAGTCAATTGTTGGCTATTATTGAGGCATGCACTGCAACATGATTTTCTGAGTGATAGCTAACAAAGCTGTACATCTTGCAGCAATGGTTATACTGGAAGAGGTGGAAGAAGAGATTGAAACTGTGAGGAACAAAAAGAAAAATTGGGTACAAAAATGTATCTCCCAAAGAGATTTGCAAGGAGCATCCAATGTACTTCTGAAAGAGCTACCAAGAACTTCAGCCCATTGTGGATCACACAACTCCCATGCTATTTGGGAACAGTATGCTGCCTAAATAGGAGGGGAAGGATCGATTTATTGGCAGACGTGGGATTTTCTAGACAGCTTTTGGAAAATTTCAGTGGCTATTGAAGTGGGTTTCAAACTTCTTATATACTTATTTTGAAGCATAAATGATAAACATGTGTCTTAAACACTGGCTTACCAAATTGCTTTCACTTTGTATAGTTTCCATGTTCAAGTTCCTGGGACATTCATCCAGTATCTTAAACCATTTAATCTTTGGTACGTACACTGTGTCCACACCTCTCCCTGATAAATTTGATCCTTAATTTTCTTCAATTCTTGGAAGTAGGTGAATCTGTTAGGAATATGCAATGTGATAATTTTAGTACTGCACAGTTAATGGTACAGTGTAGATCAAATGCTTATTGTAGTACAATGTTCAGAATCTAAAAATAAGGAATAAATACTGACTAGGTGCTTTTTATTTTCTTTTTAATCTGCTTTTCCTGAAAGCTGTGGGTTTTCATCATATTTTCCCACTCTTTGATTCTGGTTACCTTGACTGCTTTATTTTTGTATAGTGTGCATCCCACAAGCACTCCTGTTCTACATAAAGAGAAACTAGCTTAACTGTTGTATCATCACAACAGCAACCCATTTTGCTGACTTCCAAGAAACAGATGACGGAAAACAGAGCGCAGAATGATTATGGACAATAATGCATATTACTAAACAAATGGTGTTCACACATGTCCAGTGGTGTGCCAATTGTAAGTGAGCTGGGGGAGGGGGAGGGGCTACTTAATGGGCCATTATTCGACATAATACATTGGGCTGATTAAACTGTTTTACTTACTAACTTTACTAAACAACACTTCAGACACTTTTAGTTACTAACTTACAACTTGACTAGATTACTGGCCTGTTTTAACCAGCCTAAAGGAGATATGGAAGGGAAATTAAAGTTCAGGGAGAAGAAATTAATAGTATGCGGTTTGCTAATGACATTGGAATTCTGTCAGCTATGCAAAGGGCTTGAAGAACAGTTTAACAGAATGGATAATGTATTGAAAAGAGGTTATGAAATAAACATGAATAAAAATGAAACAAGGGTAATGGAATGTAGTTAATAAATCAGATGATGTTGCTGGAATTATATTAGTAAATGAGGCACTAACAGTAGTAGATATGTTTTGCTCTTCTGGTAGAAAAATAACTGTCAGTGGCTATCTGAAAACAGAAATTTGTTAATGTTGAATATAAATTTAAGTGTTACAGAGAGTTCTCTGTTGGTAATGTGCGTGACATACAGCTCTGTATGGAAGTGAAACATAGATGATAAACAGTACAGACATGAAGAGAACTGAAGCTTTTAAAATGTTGGACTACAGAGGAATGTTGAAGGTTAGATGGATAGATCAAATAATTAATGAATGAAATTGGGGAGAAGTGAAATTTGTGGCACAACTTACTAAAGGAAGGGATTGGTTAACAGGATACACTGTCAAGACATCAAGGAATAGTGTGTTTGATAATGGATGGAAGTATCACAGGCTGAAATGTATTTAGATTGCAGTAATTATGCAGAAATAAAAAGGTTTGCACAGGATAGACTAGCATGGAAAATTTCTAATTTATGTCATAATTCACTTTGACAAAAAAATTAAAATTTACAAAAATTATTTTTGTTGCTGACATCTTTTCTTAGTACGCTGGGAAAAAATAAGAGAAAAATGTTAGATTGATCATTAATTTAAGTGGAACTTCATAAAAATTTCATTTTTCTTGTCTTCTTTTGGTTTTCCTTTAGTGCTCATTCTTGTTCTGGGCACAGATTTGCAAAATTGATTACTGGGTTCAATCAGAATCAGAAATTTTGTTGTTTCATAACATACATGGATAAATAAGTATAATTTTATGTATAGTATTAAATGAAATGTCACAGGTTACTTGTGTGATGTTCCATATTTTATTACTATTTGCCTCTGTTGCATCCAAATGACACTAGATTCATAATACAACTCACTACACAAACACGCTTGACGTAATACAACTCCTGCCTTAAAGATGTTACACCGAAAATAGTAACCATAACATTAACTAACAAAAATAGTTCATTCACACTGTACATTCTTTTTGATATTTTATAAATATTTCAGTAATCAACAACAACAACAACACTACTGATAATAATAATAATTGGCAATGTAAAAAATGAAAATTAAAAATTATATAATTAAAAAAATTACAAAATCTGTACAATATTCTCTAACCAAATTCAAGTGCAGATGGAATTTCCATGTGTATCTCATACTGATACAAGTGTGCACTTGATTTAAAGTCATTTAAGTTATAAATAAAAATATAAAAAATAATTGTATGTGAAGTTTTATTGGACTGTGTTGTATTGTGTTCTTCAGTAGAGAATGAGAGTGTAGCATTGACCAGTTTCATTATATGCTGCATCAAATTAGTCTTCAGGATGAAAATCAAAGAAACAGTAATTTCTGTAGGCTATAGGTTTTTGAGCCTAATGGCATTTTGAGCAGATATCACACATGTTTGTTGTTAATTGTTAGCAAGTGTATTGTGTCTGCCACTATGAGGAAGTAGTTACTGATATTTGAGGGTGCTGTAATTTCTGGTAGATGTCACTATAATAGTCAGAAATAGTTAGTAAATGCTTGTTTTTCTTAATCATCCCATTTCTCTGGAGCATCTCCTTTTGTATGTGCAAGTCAGAGAATAGACGAGTGCTGATTGTCATCCACAGCATCGTCTCTAAGAAGGAAGGTTTGTTATTCTGTAAGATTGTGAATAACTTAAGATGATACTTCACATACATTGTCACAAAACATAATTTCCAGTAACATTCATACTTATTTCTTTGGGGGTGATGTACAGATGTTGCATGAAAGTCCTGTAGTTGCCCCTACAAAACTGATAAACAGAGCATACAGCTATTGATGCCAGATATTGTAATGAAAACCAATAACACATTTATATTCTTTTCTGTATAGTCACACTTGTTGTATGTGATCAAATTCAAGATAATAAGTTGTGTTTGTTTGATGCCAGAATCACGGTAGATATTCATATCACATGCATTACTTTGTTAATGATGTAGCCAAACAAGTAATGCAGAAATATGTTCTTGAGTTATTAGATGGAGTTATCACCAACAGTAAAGCTACAGAGCTGGGCTTGCAGAGAAAGAAATCTCTCTTCTCTTCTTTCACATTAATTCACTTGATCAGTACAGTGCCTTTAGGAACTTAATTGCGCAAAAAAAATCATAGAATAAAAGTAGGGACACACAAGCTTTTATTATATTTTTTACATTATATTTTGTGTTTTAGGTGTTTCAAGGCTGTTGCAGATGGTGAAAATGATTTCATTGTGATGGAGGATGTAAGCCCAACTGGGTTCAAATCAGCTTCTCGAACAGAAAGTCTTGATTTTGAACATTGTGCCAGTGTTTTGAGATGTTTGGGAAGATTTCATGGCCTGTCATTGGCAATGAAAGACCAGGAGCCAGAAGAATTTAAAAAAGCTGCCAGTTGTTTAAAGGTTTGTAGACACTATGGAGCTTGTGAATCAGTCAATCCTGCCAATCTTACTTTGTCCATTTTTGCACTTGTGGGTAAAAATTGTAAATATCAGTTTCATAATTGTTGACTGTTAATACAGCGCACCGAAGTGATTTCTAACAACTACTTCTCTGTGAAAATGTGTGTTTTGACTTATTCCACTTCCCCAAAGGTTCTCCTTCATGATGAATTCTGTGAACAAATGAATAATTATTTGTATTAATGACATGGTACTTGAAAATCTTGAGTGAAATTTTTAAAAAATGTTAGAGGTAGATAGCCACATAGCCAATAGTCTTGCCATAATTCTCACATAAGTCCCCCTCAGATCACTGAAGTTAAGCACTGTTGGGCTTGGATAGCACTTGGATGGGTGGTCACCTGGGTCTATCGAGTGCAGTTGACAAGAAGATGCACTCAGCCCTTGTGAGGACAATTGAGGAGTTACTTGACTGAGAAGTAGTGGCTCTGTTCACGAAAACTGACTATGGCTGGATGATTGGTGTGCTGACCAAATGCCCCTCCACACCTGCCTGAAGTGATGCCTGTTGGCTGACGATGACTCAGCAGTCAGTCAGTACCATTGAGCCTTTCGAGGCCTGTTTGGACAGAGTTTAGTTTTAGTTTTTAGATAGCCACACAAACAAAATTTTGAGCACTATTTACGCAGTGTGGGATTTAATGAGAGGGTGCGTGACTGTGTTTAAGTATACGTGTGTGAAACGGCAAGGTGTACAGAGGACTATATACATAAAGATAAATGACAGGCATGCTTAAAACAAAGTGTGGAGTTGGTTGAGGTGAAGCAATGAGAGAATTCTTTCAAAGTATGTGTTTAAACAGTACTTATGTTTTATATGAACTCTTGGATGTCATAGAAATTCTGAAAAGTAACTTCAGTTTCACTGGAGGCTATTCTTACAGTATTCTGGCTTTGACTCCAGAATTTAAGAAAGTAGCAAGCTGGTTGCAAAGTGCAAGAAACATTAGTAACACTTGTAAAGGCATTTCACTACCAGAATTAACAAAAATAATTTACTTTTGGCTACTTGGGAAAAATTCTACCCTCCCTGAACTACAAGCTGCAAGAACTTCTTAAATTAAGATGTTCTACTGATGTGAGCCTGACATACAGCAACCAACAATATCTTTCTTCTACACTGAGATGACAGAAGTCATGGGATAGTGATATGAATATATATGGATAGTGGCAGTATCGCACACAGAAGGTATAAAAGGGCAATGTACTGGTGGAGCTGTCGTTTGTACTCAGGTGATTCATGTGAAAATGTTTCAGACGTATTTATGGCCTTGTGATGGAAATTAACAGACTTTGAGCATGGAAAGGTAGATGGAGCTAGACACATGGGACATTCCATTTTAAAAATTGTTAGGAAATTAAATATTCCAAGACCCACAATGTCAAGTGTGTGCTGAGAATACCAGATTTTAGGCATTACCTCTCACCATTGACAACACAATGACAGACAGCCTTCACTTAGTGACTGAGAACAGCAGTGCTTGCAAAGAGCTGTCAATGCTAACAGACAAGCAGAACTGCATGAAATAACTACAGAAATCAATGTGGGATGTGTTATGAACTTATCTGACAGGGCAGGTGGCTAAATTTGGCATAAAAGGGCTATGGAAAAAGATGACCAATGCGAGTGCCTTTGCTGACAGCATGACATCATCTGAAGCACCTCTCCTGGGCTCATGACTGTATCATTTGGATCTTAGATGAATGGAAAACTGTGACCTTGTGAGATGAGTCCCAATTGCAGTTGGTAAGAGCTGACTGTATGGTTCAAGTGTAGCACAGACCCCACAAAGCCATGGACCTAGTTTTTCAACAAGGTGGTTCCATAATGGTGTGGGCTGCATTTACGTGGATTGGACTGTTTCTTCTAGTCCAAATGAATCGATCATTGAGTGGAAATGATTATGTTTGGCTACTTGGAGACCATTTGCAGCCATTTCATAATGTGCCCTGTCGCCAAGCTACAATTGTTTGCAATTGGTTTGAAGAACATTCTGGATAATTTGAGTGAAAGATTTGGTGACCCAGATCACCTGATGTGAATCAAATCGAACTTTTATGGGATGTAATTGAGATGTCAGTTAATGATCAAAATCCTGCACCAGCAACACTTTTGGAATTACAGATGGCTATAGAGGCAGCTTGGCTCAATATCTCTGCAAGGGGCATCAAACAACTTGTTGAGTCCATGCCATGTCAAATTGTTGGACTATCCGGGGCAAAAGGAGGTCCGGCATGATATTAGGAGATATGCTGTGACCTCTGTCACCTCAATGTGTAGAAAGAGTGTGACTGTTACCTTTACAAGATATGTACATTGAATTATTTTCTTTGACAGTTTTTTGTTGTCTGAAGAGCCCCCAGGGAAGATAGGAACAATAAAATTGAAACATTATGTTTTTGTGGGGGGAGAAGAATGCTCAACAGCCATGAAGGTTTTATTTGGTATTTGGACTATAAAACTTGTAATATTTCTATAAGGGAAATGAATTTTATACCATTATGCCATATTTGTGTAGAATTTGTGTGTATTCAGTAATCAGATTTAAAGAAAGAGAATCAAGTTATACGCATTGAAGGAGAGGCATACATTTTTCTCCAGAAGTATTATTTTTCAGAACGTGACTTTTATCATAGGTGTGCATTATTATTACACATGTTACAGGCCTTTTATCAGACCATGCGAAACATTCATGACTACTTGTTCCTCCTGTTCTTCCAGCACTCCTTCATTCATTCATTCGCTAAAGGCTCTCTTCCTTTCTTCCATCCACTTTGGCCTTTGGGTTTTAGGCGCTGTTTTCTCTGACATCACTTTCCACTTGTTCACCTTGTGTCTATAGATGCCTTTGTCCATGACATCCGCTGAATCTATCTGAGCTCTTTCCAGATCAGTTTTGACTTGTGTCATCCAGGGTGTGGTGGTCTTGGATCTCTGGATGTACCTGAGGATTCTGTTGATGAATCTGGTCTGTGGGAGTTTGTTTATGTGTCCAAAAAGTTTTAGTCACCTCTTTCTAATGTCCGCTGCAATGTTGGAGAAGTCTGTGGTGTCCCTGGAGTGAAGCCTATATCCATCGTCTGTGAGTTTTGGCCCAATAATTTTCCTAATGATTTTTCTTTCCTATGTGAGAATGTTCTCAAAGTCGGCCTTTGTGTGTAACATCAGTGTCTCACTAGCGTATAGCACCTCAGGTTTGATTACAGTGTTCTAGTGATGAATTTTGGTGCAGGGGACAGAAATTTCTTGTTGTAAATACCCTGTGTTTTGTACAAGGCTCTCTTCATTTTCTATAACCTTGTGTTCTGGGTAATTTTCTCCTTTCCTGTCAGTTAGGGCACTTCACCTAGGTACTTAAAATGTGCGACTCTGTTGATCTGGCCATACTTTGTGTTCAAATTTGGAATGTTTACTTTCGTGCAGAAGAACTCAGTTTTCTGAAAGGAAATCTGTAGCCCTACTTTTTCTGTGCACTCTTTGAGTACTTCTATCTGTGTTGTTGCTGTAGTTTCATTATCGGTGAGTAGTGCCAGATCGTCTGCGAAGGCTAGACAGCCAATCTCCAGCTTATCCTTGGGTTGCCCAAGTCGCACTGGCTTCCAATGGCCTTGTATTTGCTACTCTTTCTCCCAGTCCTTGATGACCTTATCCAGCACTAGGTTGAAGAGGAGTGGTGAGAGTCCATCACCTTGGCGAACACCTGTCTTGATCTCAAAGGGTTCGCAGATTTCCCCCTTGAATTTCACCTTAGATGTCTCTGTTTGTCAGTGCCTGATTGATCAGTCACCGTGTCTTGCCATCCAAATCTTTTTCATGTAGAATGTTGAACAATGACTGGTGGTTGATGGAATCATATGCCTTCTTGAAGTCAATGAAGGTGCAAATGACTGGACTCTTCCTGAAGGCTTTGATTTTCAGAGTAGTCTTCAGATTGAAGATTTGTTCTGCACAGGAGTGACCAGGATGGAAGCCCGCCTGGTATTCGCTGATCTTATGTTCCAGTTGGTTCCATGTTCTTTGGAGTAGGCATGCTGAGAGTACCTTGTATGTGACTTATATTAAACTTGTATTAGTGAGATGCCCCGTAATTGTTCACATCTGTGGGGTCACCCTCTTTGTGCAGAGGGTGGGTCAATGCGCATTACCAGTCATCTGGCAACTTTTCTGATGTCATATGTCTGTTATGATCTATGTGAGTTCTCTGAATGAGTTTGGTCTAAGGTTTTTCCATAGTTCGGCCACTATGCCATCTTCACCAGATGTCCTGTTGTTTTTGAGGCTGAGGATGTGCCTGTGGACTTCCTCTTGTGTCGGGGTAGTGAATCTGTGTGTCTGTCTATAGGTTCTTTGTCTGGGAATCTCTCTGTGGGATCTGGGCAACTGAGAACTTCTGAGAAGTACTGTGCCGGCACCTTGCAGTTCTCCTTATCCATCAGTGCCAATTTTCCGTCACTATTTCTAAAGCAGAGGTTCAGTGGTGTGTATCCTTGAATGTGCCCTGCAAATGTTCTGTAGAAGTCCCTTGCATTGTAGTTGTGGAAGTTGTCCTCTATAGAGTCTAGCTGTTCCTTCAGGTATTCCCTCTTGGATTGGCTAATAATTTTTGCTGTTGTCTTCTTTGTTTTGTTGAATGAACACCTGTAAATTTTCTGGGCACTTGTTACTGTTGTATTTCTGGTATGCTAATTTCCTGGTGACAATTGCATTCTCACAATCTGTGTCCCACCAGGGGTGCTTGATATTCTTCTTCAGAGGAATGAGGGCTTGTGCTTTCTCTGTGAATTTTTTTGTGGATTTTTTTTGTGTCAAATTTCAGTAGGGGAGATTTCTTACAGAAAATTCTCTTGGGAGTGAACTTGACTTTGATGCATGTTATGTAATGGTCAGAATCAATGTTGGCTGTTGTTTATGATTTATCTTCTTATAGTTAATTTAACTACTGTTCAAATATATCAGATTTGATGAAGTTATGAATCGTGACTTAAAAGTTTGTAAACAGTGACAAAGTGCTGGAATTACAGGTACTGAATGTAAGTAGTCGTTAGCCAGAGTTAGACTAGTTAGTTTTGTGAGATATTGTGAGAGATAGTGTAGAGGACATGACACAATGTAAATAAACTATGAATGTTGTTGTGGTTGTTGTGGTCTTCAGCCCAGAGACTGGTTTGATGCAGCTCTCCATGCTACTCTATCCTGTGCAAGCTTCATCATCTCCCAGTACCTAGTGCAACCTACATCCTTCTGAATCAGTTTAGTGTATTCATCTCTTGGTCTCCCTCTACAATTTTTACCCTCCACGCTGCCCTCCAATACTAAATTGCTGATCTCTTGATGCCTCAGAACATGTCCTACCAACCGATCCCTTCTTATAGTCAAGTTGTGCCACAGACTCCTCTTCTCCCCAATTCTATTCAATACCTCCTCATTAGTTATGTGATCTACCCATCTAATCTTCAGCATTCTTCTGTAGCACCACATTTCGAAAGCTTCTATTCTCTTCTTGCCTAAACTATTTATTGTCCACATTTCACTTCCATACATGGCTACACTCCATACAAATGCTTACAGAAACAATTTTCTGAAACTTAAATCTATACTCGATGTTAACAAATTTCTCTTCTCCAGAAACGCCTTCCTTGCCCTTGCCAGTCTACATTTTATATCCTCTCTACTTCGACCATCATGAATTATTTTGCTCCCCAAAAAGCAAAACTCATTTACTACTTTATGCGTCTCATTTCCTAATCTTATTCCTCTGATTTAATTTGACTACATTCCATTATCCTCGTTTTGCTTTTGTTGATGTTCATCTTATATCCTCCTTTCAAGACACTGTCCATTCCGTTCAGCTGCTCTTCCAGGTCCTTTGCTGTCTCTGACAGAATTACAATGTCATCGGCGAACCTCAAAGTTTTTATTTCTTCTCCATGGATTTTAATTCCTACTCCAAATTTTTCTTTTGTTTCCTTTACTGCTTGCTCAATATACAGATTGAGTAACATCGGGGATAGGCTACAATCCTGTCTCACTCCCTTCCCAACCACTGCTTCCCTTTAATGCCCCTCGACTCTTATAACTGCCATCTGGTTTCTGTACAAATTGTAAATAGTCTCTCGCTCCCTGTATTTTACCCCCGCCACCTTCAGAATTTGAAAAAGAGTATTCCAATCAACATTGTCAAAAGCTTTCTCTAAGTCTACAAATGCTAGAAACGTAGGTTTGCCTTTTATTGATCTAGCTTCTAAGATAAGTCATAGGGTCAGTATTGCCTCACGTGTTCCAATATTTCTATGGAATCCAAACTGATCTTCCCCGAGGTCGGCTTCTACCAGTTTTTCCAATTGTCTGTAAAGAATTCGTGTTAGTATTTTGCAGCCGTGGCTTATTAAACTGATAGTTCGGTAATTTTCACATCTGTCAGCACCTGATTTCTTTGGGATGAATAATTTCTTTAAAACATAGAACAAGCTCGAAATGTGCAAATTGAATATGTCAAACAATAGATATCGATATTTGCAATGTCATTAACAAGTGTGAGGTCTACTGAAAATCAGTTTTATTCTTTCTCTGATGCTGCTTTCAGTGCAGCAAGTGTCAGGAGAAGAGAACTATAGACAGAAGCACATCTGCTGACAGCAACCAAGATATGCTCTAAGCAAACAGATCTCGACAATAATACCAGTTGTACATTCCTTCTGTGCACTATCTGTAAATGGAGCAGAAAATGGGTTAGTTGTGATAGTGATTCACAAAGTAGGCTCTGATATGGACTGTATGGTGACTTATGGAGTACAAATGTAGATGTGGATCAATGAAGTGAGTGGCCAGGAGGAAGAACTGGACAAGAGGCAGACAAAAACAAGCAAAGGGATTCACATGTATTAAGCCTAGGCATTTATCAAGAACCAAGTCCTTGCTGTGTAGTATGTTACCTCTTGTAATGCTCTTTGGCGCAGTGAGGAAGATTTTACATCATAGCTGTCCCTCCCGGAGTCTATGGTAGACTTTTTATTAATGTCTAAGTCTATTTAATGGCATGCCAGGAGTGACAAAGTGCCATTGCTAATTATTGCAGTGTTTGATTTCCAGGGTGTTTATAGGAAATTACCCATTTTCTTGTCACGGTGACAGTTTTGGTGGTGTTTTGTAACCTTTGAGGATAGATTCTTTACAGAATGTTGGCAAAATAATCTGATCTTTTCTCTGTTGCTTCCTTGTACAGCCCTGAATGAGCTATGAAAAGGGCAAGTTTCAACACCTACCACCTTATAAATATGTCTCCTTTATACCTGTCTGACACCCTTCCCCAATTCTCACAAGAACAGCTCCTTCACTTGTGCACATCTTAATCTCAACAGTAAGTTTGTATTTGACCCCTCAAGTCTTACTGAGACTTCATTCAGTTTTACATGGTAGTCAGTTATAGTAGAATATGAAGAACATGCTCATGCTATACTGTAGGTATATTCACATATTCACATACACTTCACCTGTGGACCAAAATACAGAAAAAATATAAACTTCTGTGCTTAGTGTGATGAAAAATGGTGAAATATCAAGGTCAAAAAGATATCTGGACCTTCTTAAACTATGTGGGCTGCAGCCCTATATGACATCCAGCCATAGAGTTATGTAGTCCAGTTGCCACGTTTTGACAATAACATGCCAAAACGGGGAGACAAAGACCACTTTGGCTGAGACCAAGACTGTTAAAGAGTTGTTCCAAAGGTGTCATACATCTGTACACATATTAATAATATAAAAAAAATCATCTTTGGATATATCAGTGATATATGCTTACCTTTATGGTAAAGCAGTAACCCACCTTCAAAAGATATTGGCTGGATAACTATCAAACAATTATGTTACAATAAGCTATGTGTAGTTGCTATCAGCTGCCTGATAGCCCTATGTTAATGTGACCACTTCTGGGATGGGGAGGTATGTCCACCCTGGGTCAAACCTCCCCAGTGGATTAACGACAAGGGGTTTATGTGCCAGCAAAGCTGGATGTGGTTTTTAGGCAGTTTTCCTTGGTTCCCATATGCTGTTCCAGGTACATGCTGCACAAACATTTAGAACATTTTCTCACACTTCCACACAGAATTCACTCTATATGCAGACAGATTGGGTACACTGCTTCTGCCACAGCCGGGTGAACAAGAGATTGGTACCCTTAGCTGTTTGGTGGTCTCGGACGTTGACTCAGCAGCAGTCTTGGGACACGCAAAACTACTCATCTGTATGAATAAAAAAAATTGAAAAAATGTATTGAAATGTTTTGTGAAATGATTTCTCTAAAAGTAAGAAATAAAATGTATTGGAGAATGTCGTATCGGCCGCTGCACAGCAGCCATCAACTCGGCGCGGCATGCTACAACACGTGCGGCACACAGTGAGTACCGCTGGCGCCGCACACGATGTCAACAACTGGCGCAAGTGAATGCATCGTCGTGGGGTTAGCGGCAACGTACACACCACTATCAATACGGATTACCCTGGCGGCGCTGCCCTTGCCACCAGAGTGAGCAACCATATAAGGGCACCATCTACCAACACTCTGATTGGCCAGACCTGCAGATTTAAGCGAGCTCCCTGAGCCCGTTTAGCCAGTTAAATCTTTGCCGATGACTGTGTTATTACCTGGTTGCTGGATTCATGACGACCGAACCGTACTGTGGCTTCTGTGGCTGGAAACTTGCGACGCGTCAGTATCAACTGGTTGGCAGTGGTTTGGACTTGTATTCTCTACTAGTGACTCTGATTTCTCCTTGGCACTACAGCCAGCGAAGTGTTGTGTAGTCAAACTTAAGTTTTGTTTTGAGTGACAAAAGGTCAAATAAATTTGGTTGTCATGGAATATTTGTTGTGTTATAGTGCAGACATAACACAACAGAGAAACATTTGATTTACCTCATTTGCTGTATGTGATGCTGAGCATCATTCAAAGGGGCATGAAATGTTTCTCTAATCTATTTTATTTCTTACTTTACAAATAATTTCACACAACATTTGATATTTTTCTTTTTACACTTGATTTGCTCTTCTAGTGCCCTTTGGTTTTGAAACATTCTGAATTTAGTACCTGATTTGAAGGAAAGCATTTTTGATAGTAAATATCACACTAATGTAACTTTTTATTTTCAAGAGAGCTAAGCCTTGGAAAGGTAAACTTTTCGATGGAAATATTTAATTTTCCCTCAAATCCCTAATTAAGCTTTTCTTAATTACCCTCATTACTTTCAAGCAATTAAATATCTTTTTGCAAAACTAAACCTCTCACTGATTAATTTTATACCCCATTTGCCCATATCCCACTCAGTGTCTGGCTGTAAAAATTCGGTCAAAAATCCATTGTGTAGTTTACAAGAAGTCTTGTTTTCACTCTGGACAAACAGTTGACCAAAGTGGAGCTTTTAGAATCTTGCTACCTCTTGGATAAACTTCTGTGGCTGCCAGTGTTTAACATCATACCTGTACCTTTCGGTTATTAATGTCATCAGTATTTTGTTGTAGAGTATAAGCTTTAAGAAGGCACTGTGTTGTCAATACAGCTATCAGCATATAGTTTCTTAGACATCAAGCTGACATACAAGTAAAAAACTGTAACATTCATTGTGTATCAGCAATTACATGACAAGAACTGTTTCATGGGAGACCTTCCCTTTCTTGCCAGTGATGGGCTTATGTAGTAGTGAGGGAAATACATATGACTCATTCACTCCTGTTATTATCTGCTTCCTTTCCACTTCCTCAGCTACCCCTGATCACGTCTTACTGGTTCACCCATTGTCTTTCGTCTTCTTCAAATGTTTCCTCCCTTATTACTTCTCTTTTATGTTTTGGTGATTCTTTCAATGTCTTTCCAGTTCTTGGACCTTTTCTTCTTCTACTATTTACATTTTATTTCCTTTATCTCTGTCACTGCACAGATGTCCCATCTGTGGTTCTGTCCTCTATCTGCATTCCTTATCCTCTGGCTTGTCAACTTTCCTTGTTACCCGTAGTTTTTCAAGTTTTAAAATCTTGTTTGTTACTGGCATTTTGCTACACCTGTTTGTTTCTATAGGTATTCGTGAAGTAAACCAACTATGATAGTTCTTTTTTAGGGGTGCCCAATCTGCAGATGTTCATAACAAGTGTCAGTTTGAGTGAATACAAACACAGGAACTGAAAAAAATTTCCCACTGGACAGTTCTATGTGCTCTTGAAGAGTGTAAGAGCAGTGTATGGAATTCAAATCAAGCAGAAGTGGCATGAAGTGTGGAAAAATTATATGGGCATGTTGTGTGTGGTTGAACATTGGTACAGTGTCGTCACATAGCATTGCCTTGTGTGGAATACTCTGTTTAGTTATTGCGGTAATGGGAATTGTACAGCTGGAGAGTCATTAAAACACCATCATTATTGTAGTGACGTAACAAGACTGTTACGTCACACGGTAGTAGCCGTAAGAAAGGGCACGCGTTCACACACGCCGACGGGCGTCAAGTCTGGAACAGGATAACTATTGAATGGTAGCAAGAGAAGTACGTAGCTGCTTTATACTTAACTTTACTGATCCTTGTGATACATCTCTCTTGGCTATACAAATGCGACTCGTAAGATACATGCACTGTTACAATTGGCGCCTTGCTAGGTCGTAGCCATGGACTTAGCAGAAGGCTATTCTAACTGTCTCTCGGCAAATGAGAGGAAGGCTTCGTCCGTCTTGTCGCTAGCAATGTCATCCGTACAACTGGGGCGAGTGCTTGTTCGTATCACGAGACCTGCCTTGTGGTGGCGCTAGGTCTGCGATCACACAGTGGCGACACGCGGGTCCAACATGTACTAAATGGACCGCGGCCGATCTAATCTACCACCTAGCAAGTGTGGTGTCTGGCGGTGACACCACATTCCACCCCCGCAAATCGGCGAACGGTCGTGAGATAAGGCTTCCGCCCGCCGTGGGGAGGACCCCATGTTGACGTATGCGATGAGGTGGGGAGCCTAACAACAGGCGAGGCTGTGCCACCCGCACCCGGCCATTCGGTCCGAAGGGAGCTAGGAAACGCCTGAAAACCTAGTCCAGGGTGCACGTCAACATGCGGTGTATGCGCCCGTAAAGAAACAGGAGGGGCCGAAGGGTCGACCTCCATTGCGTCGGGGTAGCCGACGCGCGATGACATCATGTGGTCCGGAGCGGGCAAGAGTTCCATGGCGGAGGACAGCTGGTCACGGGAAGCGATAGGCGGCGCGTGACCCTGGGAGGCGCTTGGCGGCTGCAGCGAAGCGTCGAATGCGGGCGGCGCCAGCGGGAGAACAGGCGACGGCGGCGGCGGCGGCGGCTGCGGCGGCACGTCGCCATGGGGCAAAATGGAAGGCATCGTCGGTAACACCTGGGGATGAGGCGAGCCAGTAGATGGGTCCCCAGGGCGCTGACCGGACGGCACCGTCGCTGAAAGCAGACGGGGAGCGGCAGAACCCGTGCGACGACAGAGGCGCAGCTGATTGAGATGCCGACGCACCTCACCAGAGGCCCCCAAAACCAAATACATCGCACGGCCGAGGCAGCGAAGAATGCGCCCTGCGAGCCAACGCCGTGAACCGCGATAGTTGCGATAAAAGACAACGTCGCCTGGAGCAAAAGCAGGAGTCCGCCGCTGCACAGGAACCTGATGCGACGGATGCAGCAAAGACATCAAGGTGCGATGAGGACGACCATGGAGCAACTCAGCCGGCGAGCGACCATCTTGGGGCTGAGAGCGATACGATGACAAAAAGAGCAACAATGCGTCCTCCCGAGAATGCGACTCTTTCAATTTCAACATCTGTGACTTGAAAGTCCGGACCAATCGTTCAGCGGCACCGTTTGACTGAGGCGAAAACGGCGCGGATGTCAGATGTTGAATACCATTGGCCTGGCAGAATGACTGAAATTCTGCGGACATGAATTGTGGGCCATTGTCGGAAACAATAGTCTGCGGAAGACCTTCAATGCAAAAGATAGCAGACAACGCTTGGATGGTGGCGGAGGACGCCGTGGAAGACATCCGGACAACAAAAGGAAAATTACTGAAGGCGTCGACCAGAACCAACCATCGAGCATTCCAGAATGGACCAGCAAAATCAATGTGCAAGCGTTGCCAAGGGGAAGTGGCTTTTGGCCATGCAAAGACTTTCCGCGGCGGTGCAGATTGTTGTTCGGCACACGCCATGCAAGAAGAACACATATTCGTAATCGCAGCATCGATTCCGAACCAAGTACAGTGCTGACGAGCAAGTTGTTTCGTTCGCACTATACCCCAATGTCCTTGGTGAAGAAGCCGTAAGACAGAGGACTGTAACGAACGTGGGACCACTACGCTGGACTGATCATTATCAGAACGCAACAACAAAACACTACGTCGAACAAAAAGTCTCTCCTTATGAGCAAAAAATCGGCGAACCAACGGATCCTCGATCCGAGACTTTGACAAAGGCCATTGCGTAGCAACAAAACGTAAAACAGTAGCAAGGACAGGGTCAGCAGCTGTGGCTGTAGCTACACGATGAAAATCAATCGGAAACGATTCGACCACTTCATCGGTTTCCGAATCAATGAACATGCAAGCAAGTTCGGAAGAATCGAATGCTTGATCCTCAGCAACAGGCAAACGGGACAACGCATCGGCGTTTCCGTGCTTAGCAGTGGACCGATACAAGATATCGTAGCGGTACTGCGAGAGGAAAATAGACCAGCGAATGAATTTCTGCGCTGTACGCGGAGGTACAGGCTTGTTCGGATGAAAAAGCGATGTCAAAGGTTTGTGGTCTGTGATGATGGTAAAATGACGACCATACAAGAAATCATGGAACTTAGTAACACCAAACACGAGAGCCAAAGCTTCTTCCTCTATCTGGGAATAATTTCTTTGCGCAGACGAGAGCAATTTGGACGCAAAGGCAATAGGGCGATCATGCGAGCCAACTTTGTGCGCAAGGACAGCACCGATCCCGAAATCCGATGCATCTACCATCAACAAAAGGGGTTGCTGGGGATCGAAAGGCGTGAGGCAAGTATTAGAAAGCAACGCCGATTTCAACTGGCGAAAGGCGCGTTCGCATTCCGTCGTCCAGACGAACGGAACACCTTTACGGCGTAAGCGATGAAGCGGAGCTGAAATGGAAGAGGCATTGCGCACATATTTATGATAGTAGGTAATTTTACCCAACACACTCTGTAGCTGTTTCACATTGTGAGGGGAAGGTAAATCTTGTATGGCACGGAGGTGCTCTGGACTCGGATGTATGCCTTGGGCATTGATGACATGGCCCAGGTATGGTAAGTCACGAGCAAAAAACACACATTTGTCCTTCCTCAAGCGAAGACCATTTTGTCGCAAGACCTGAAATAACGTTCGTAGGTTCGCAAGATGATCGTCTTCTGTCTGTCCGGAGATCACTATATCGTCCAGATAGTTTGTTGCAGTAGGGACCGACACACAAATAGTTTGTAAATATTGCTGAAACAATGCAGGGGCGGATGCACACCCGAACGGCAGTCTTTTGAACCTGTACAATCCAAGATGCGTGTTAACCACCAATACGCACTGGGATTCGTCGTCCACAGGTATTTGCAAGTACGCATCGGCGAGATCCAACTTTGAAAAATATTTTCCCGGGCACAGTTTAGCAAAAAGATCTTCCGGGCGGGGCAAAGGAAAAGTAGCAGTCACTAGTTGTGGATTCACTGTGGCCTTGAAGTCCACGCAAAGTCTCAATTTTCCGGAAGGTTTTGGCAAAATTACTAAGGGTGAGGCCCAGAGAGAAGCTTGCACACGTTCAATTACACCCTGTGATTCTAGATCGTTCAGTGTTCTTGCGACCTCATCACGCAATGCGTGGGGAACATTGCGCGCTTGGAAAAATTTCGGTTGCGCGTTTACTTTCAGTTCCAAATGTGCTGCATAGTTTTTAGCGCAACCTAAGCCCGGTGCAAAAATGTCTGCAAATTCGTCACATAAGCGAGAAACACTGTCTGAAGGCACAGTCTGATTCACTGATAGGACCTGATTTACAATAGACATGTTAAACAATTGAAATAAATCTAAGCCAAACAAGTTCACTGCAGTAGAAGAACGAAGAACGTAAAATGACACAAGTTTTGTTTGTCCCTTGTATGTTGCAAGAAGGCTGCACTGTCCGAACACAGGAATTGTCTGTCCGGAATAACTTTTTAACTGAACATTTGCGGCACGCAACGGAGGTGCGCCCAGTTGTTTGTACGTGTCGTGATTGAGCAATGAAACTGCAGCTCCGGTATCGAGCTGGAATGGTATCACTTTGCCTTCAAAGTCTAAGTCCACAAAAAGTTTATTGTCCTGCTGACGACAAGAGCGACTGTTTTGTGCAATTTGAACAGACACTGGTACAGAATCACTTGCTAATTGACGTGATTTCCGGCGACGTCGACGCACAGTTTTTGTGGGACGAACACAGTCACTGTTAGAGAAAGTGTCACTGGACGAAGTGGAATTAACGACATGAATGTCCATGGGCGAAGGTCCACGAGCCTGAGTGTCCTTGGTTCGATTCCGGCGCGAAGCAAAGGGCCTGGAATGATTGTGATTGTCTGATCGGAGCTTTTTCTGGCAAACACTTTGAACGTGTCCTTTCCTATTACAGAAAAAGCAAATAGCTTGGCGTGACGGGCAATGTTCACGCGAATGCCTAGTAGCACACCGCGGGCATGATTTCACTGCATTTGTGGGCTGGTGCGGCACACGTGGCTTAGAGCGCGGCGGCAGCTGCGTTTGTTTGCGCGAGGGCAGTTGACTGGGCCGCGCAGCTCGCCCGGCGGGCCGGTTAATGTTACACACTGCTGGCGAAGTTTCAAAAGATTCCTGAGCACAGTCAAGTGTGTCTTGTCTATCCAATATGTCTATCACTTGTTGAAGGGAGGGATTAACTAGTTTCAAAATTTGCTCCCGTATGCGAACATCAGAAACGTTCTGTGCAATAGCATCACGTACCATTCTATCTGAATAAGAAAGGCCACAGTCACAGTCAAAGGCACAGTCCCTAGTAAGTCCTTGCAATGTTGCTACCCACTCCCTATTAGTTTGACCGGCCGTACGTTTTGTACGAAAAAACGTATACCGTTTTGCAACCACATTAACTGTTTCTTTGAAATAGGCATCTAAAGCAGACAAAATTTCCTCATAGGACAGAGTTGCTACGTCGCGTCGGGGAAACAATTTCACTATCACACGGTAGGTGGACACACCAACACAAGAAAGCAAAAACGGCTGCCGCTCATTACCTTGAATTCTGTAGGCGGCGAGATGGAAGGCGAACTGACGGGACCACTCTTGCCAGGACTCATGGGTTGCTTTAAAACTGCGAAACGGTGGTGCAACGGCAGGTTGTGGCTGCGGTACCGGTGAAGCGGCGGCGGCCGCATCGGTTTGAATGGCACGTTGACCCTGGACGAGCTGTCCAAGGGCATCCAATAACGCCTGCGTCTGCTGATTCTGCAAGCGATAAAATTCGGACAGTACATCTGGCGAAGCCATGACACAAGTAAATGTAAGCAATCAGAAAAAAAACACGTTTCCTTGAAGCCTCGTCGCCAATCTGTAGTGACGTAACAAGACTGTTACGTCACACGGTAGTAGCCGTAAGAAAGGGCACGCGTTCACACACGCCGACGGGCGTCAAGTCTGGAACAGGATAACTATTGAATGGTAGCAAGAAAAGTACGTAGCTGCTTTATACTTAACTTTACTGCTCCTTGTGATACATCTCTCTTGACTATACAAATGCGACTCGTAAGATACATGCACTGTTACAATTGGCGCCTTGCTAAGTCGTAGCCATGGACTTAGCAGAAGGCTATTCTAACTGTCTCTCAGCAAATGAGAGGAAGGCTTCATCCGTCTTGTCGCTAGCAATGTCGTCCGTACAACTGGGGCGAGTGCTTGTTCGTATCACGAGACCTGCCTTGTGGTGGCGCTAGGTCTGCGATCACACAGTGGCGACACGCGGGTCCGACATGTACTAAATGGACCGCGGCCAATTTAATCTACCACCTAGCAAGTGTGGTGTCTGGCGGTGACGCCACAATTATCATCATCAGTAAAACCGTAGAGGGAGACCAAGAGATGAATACACTAAGCAGGTTCAGAAGGATGTAGGTTGCAGTAGGTACTGGGAGATGAAGGAGCTTGCCCAGGATAGCATGGAGAGCTGCATCAAACCAGTCTCAGGACTGAAGACCACAACAACAAGAACATCATCATCAGTATCAATCATCTCTTCACTTTCAGCAATAGTTTTATACAAATTCTATATTGCGCTGCCACAGCAGGTAATACTTCAATGCATTTGTAAAACTCCATCCCAGCTGTTGTTAAAAAATGTTTCATTTGTGCTTCGTGTTATGTTCACTGAATACCTATGCAGAGTGCTTTGGTATAGGTAAAAACAGTTTCATGTAGCATGTGGTTTTATGCCACATATCAATACAGAGTGCTAACAAGTACAAATAAGTACAAATACCACTGCAGCATGATGAAGAGCAGCCAAGCCAAAGTGAAACAGCTTCACAACATTTTTACTGTAATGATGCAATTCACTGCACATTAGTGTGTGCCTTTCTTTTTCATATTTTCTGAAATTCCAAGGTTGGGCAAAATGGTGTTCTGGCTGTAAACAAAAAGTGCTGTCTCACATCATCTGTTGGTTGCCAGAGTGACGTGGCTGTCCTAAACGTGATACAAGCCATCCATTAGCAGACAAAAGAAGTGGCTGACAAGAAAAGTGAAGCACCCAGAAGGAAACAAGGAAACAAAATGAAATGGAGATGAAATGTTATTCCAGCGATTGCACAACAGAGTCCAGTCTATACAGAACTTGACTGTACGAATCCACTTATCAGTAAGATGTGACACCCTTCTGTCTTGTATGCATGCACTGACTCCATTGAGAAGGGCATTATAAAGCTGTTGTATCGTTTCCTGAAGAAAACTGGCTCACATCTGTTGTAACTGGTCCATGATACTCTATATACTGGCACTGAGATGTAGCTGATGTCTGAACTACTCCCACATATGATTTATCAGGGCCATGGGAGTAGTTTACAATGTAATGCTTACAAATACTTCAGTTGGACCATTTTTATTTTATCCAGACAGTGCGTCGCACAGTCTCATTACATGTGTGCCATTCAAAAAGCACCAAGATGAGTTGACCATAGTCCACTTGCCACCAAACTCCTTGCATTTAAGCCCAATCTACATGGGACCATCTTGATCCTTCAAATTGCAATGTTATTTATTGCCATAGAAATACAAATTAAAACTCAATTTAATTAATGTCATTGCTGTAGTAACCATTTTGAGACTCAGGAATGCTTGTCACAGACCAGTACAATGTGATCCAAGAGTAACCACTCCACAACAGGATGGTATTTGATCTTATGTACACAACAAAAACTAAAAATGTCTGCAGAGCTTACAGTTGCCTTTAAAGTTTCATGCAAACTGTTTATTGGAGGCTGTGAGCAGCATTCCTGTCATCCCACTCATATCACTATATGGACATGCTTATTTATTATTGTGTTGTAACCATTAATATTGAAGTCTGAATAGGAAGAGCAATGTGCACTTTGCTGATGAATCTCACTTCAATTTACAAAATAACTGTCATCATACATTCACGTGAAATAATGTGGTAGCTGATGCTGTGAATTTATGATATGCAGAGGTATGATGATGTTGATTGGTGTATCATGTTATACATCTTGGTTGCTCAAGTGATATTGTGAACATCTTTAGATGTGCAGATGGGATACAACAATAAAGTGACATTGTGTGGAAAGCACTTGGTCCTGGCTTTCTTTTCCTGGGTAATAATATCCACCCACATCCAACTACTTCACTGGATAAACTTTTGCCAGATGATGGTTCAGTACTCACCAAAGACTTTTCCAGACGGCCTCAAAGTTCTTTCTTGGGCAAGAAATTGGCTGTTGGTAGAGCTCCTGAATCACATCATAAAGTATGTGCTGCTAACAAGGGAACCTCCCCATTGCATCCCCCTCAGATTTAGTTATAAATTGGCACAGTGGATAGGCCTTGAAAAACTGAACACAGATCAATCGAGGAAACAGGAAGAAGTTGTGTGGAACTATGAAGAAAATAAGCAAAATATACAAACTGAGTAGTTCATGCGCAAGATACGCAACATCAAGGATAATGTGAGCTCAGGAGCGCTGTGGTCCCGTGGTTAGCATGAGCAGCTGCGGAACGAGAGGTCCTTGGTTCAAGTCTTACCTCGAGTAAGTCATCCTAAAAGAGTTAATTTTTAAATGATAGTCAAATGCTCTGTGATTTAACAAATTCATCATACATTCTCACACATAGTTCATCTTGCATAAAAGGAAAATCACTTTGTAAGTAACGCTTTTCAAATGACCATTTGCATTATTTTCCCGTGTCCCCCTAGAAATAGATTCGTTTCAGGAAACATACATACATACATACATACATACATACATGCATACGTACGTTAATCCTTGTTCTATAGATCATGAATGATGTGGAATGTGTCACTTTAGCATAAGTTTTCTTTACACAAGATAATTAATTTTTTTACAGTTACTATTTCATATCTAAGAATTCATCTATTGAGTAGAAGGAGTTGTCATTCAGAAATTCTTTTAATTTACTTTTAAATGTTGGTTGGCTGTCTGTCAGACTTTTAATGCTATTTGGCAAATGACCAAAGATTTTTGTGGCAGCGTACTTCATGCCTTTCTGTGTCAAAGTAAGATTTAATCCAGAATGGTGAATGTAATCCTTTCTTCTAGTGCTGTAGCTATGCACTTCGCTGTTATTTTAGGATGGGTTATTGATGACAACCCCCCCATGAACCATGGACCTTGCCGTTGGTGGGGAGGCTTGCGTGCCTCAGCGATACAGATGGCCGTACCGTAGGTGCAACCACAACGGAGGGGTATCTGTTAAGAGGCCAGACAAACATGTGGTTCCTGAAGAGGGGCAGCAGCCTTTTCAGTAGTTGCAGGGCCAACAGTCTGGATGATTGACTGATCTGGCCTTGTAACATTAACCAAAACGGCCTTGCTGTGCTGGTACTGCGAACGGCTGAAAGCAAGGGGACACTACAGCCGTAAATTTTCCTGAGGAAATGCAGGTTTACTGTATGATTAAATGATGATGGTGTCCTCTTGGGTAAAATATTCCGGAGGTAAAATAGTCCCCCATTTGGATCTCCGGGCGGGGACTACTCAAGAGGACGTCGTTATCAGGAGAAAGAAAACTGGCGTTCTACGGATGGGAGCGTGGAATGTCAGATCCCTTAATCGGGCAGGTAGGTTAGAAAATTTAAAAAGGGAAATGGATAGGTTAAAGTTAGATATAGTGGGAATTAGTGAAGTTCGGTGGCAGGAGGAACAAGACTTTTGGTCAGGTGATTACAGGGTTATAAATACAAAATCAAATAGGGGTAATGCAGGAGTAGGTTTAATAATGAGTAAAAAAATAGGAGTGCGGGTTAGCTACTACAAACAGCATAGTGAACGCATTATTGTGGCCAAGATAGACACAAAGCCCATGCCTACTACAGTAGTACAAGTTTATATGCCAACTAGCTCTGCAGATGATGAAGAAATTGATGAAATGTATGACGAGATAAAAGAAATTATTCAGGTAGTGAAGGGAGACGAAAATTTAATAGTCATGGGTGACTGGAATTCGTCAGTAGGAAAAGGGAGAGAAGGAAACATAGTAGGTGAATATGGATTGGGGGGAAGAAATGAAAGAGGAAGCCGCCTTGTAGAATTTTGCACAGAGCATAACTTAATCGTAGCTAACACTTGGTTCAAGAATCATAAAAGAAGGTTGTATACCTGGAAGAATCCTGGAGATACTAAAAGGTATCAGATAGATTATATAATGGTAAGACAGAGATTTAGGAACCAGGTTTTAAATTGTAAGACATTTCCAGGGGCAGATGTGGATTCTGACCACAATCTATTGGTTATGAACTGCAGATTGAAACTGAAGAAACTGCAAAAAGGTGGCAATTTAAGGGAATGGGACCTGGATAAACTGAAAGAACCAGAGGTTGTAGAGTGTTTCAGGGAGAGCATAAGGGAACAATTTACAGGAATGTGGGGAAGAAATACAGTAGAAGAAGAATGGGTAGCTCTGAGTGATGAAGTAGTGAAGGCAGCAGAGGATCAAGTAGGTAAAAAGACGAGGGCTAATAGAAATCCTTGGGTAACAGAAGAAATATTGAATTTAATTGATGAAAGGAGAAAATATAAAAATGCAGCAAATGAAGCAGGCAAAAAGAAATACAAACGTCTCAAAAATGAGAGTGACAGGAAGTGCAAAATGGCTAAGCAGGGATGGCTAGAGGACAAATGTAAGGATGTAGAGGCTTGTCTCACTAGGGGTAAGATAGATACTGCCTACAGGAAAATTAAAGAGACCTTTGGAGAGAAGAGAACCACTTGTATGAATATCAAGAGCTCAGACGGCAACTCAGTTCTAAGCAAAGAAGGGAAGGCAGAAAGTTGGACGGAGTATATAGAGGGTTTATGCAAGGGCGATGTACTTGAGGACAATATTATGGAAATGGAAGAGGATGTAGATGAAGATGAAATGGGAGATAAGATACTGCATGAAGAGTTTGACAGAGCACTGAAAGACCTGAGTCGAAACAAGGCCCCGGGAGTGGACAACATTCCATTAGAACTACTGATGGCCTTGGGAGAGCCAGTCATGACAAAACTCTACCATCTGGTGAGCAAGATGTGTGAGACAGGCGAAATACCCACAGACTTCAAGAAGAATATAATAATTCCAATCCCAAAGAAAGCAGGTGTTGACAGTTGATGAAAATTACCGAACTATCAGTTTAATAAGTCACAGCTGCAAAATACTAACGCGAATTCTTTACAGATGAATGGAAAAACTGGTAGAAGCGGACCTCGGGGAAGATCAGTTTGGATTCCGTAGAAATGTTGGAACACGTGAGGCAATACTAACCTTACGACTTATCTTAGAAGAAAGATTAAGAAAAGGCAAACCTACGTTTCTAGTATTTGTAGACTTAGAGAAAGCTTTTGACAACGTTAACTGGAATACTCTCTTTCAAATTCTGAAGGTGGCAGGGGTAAAATACAGGGAGCGAAAGCCTATTTACAATTTGTACAGAAACCAGATGGCAGTTATAAGAGTCGAGGGGCATGAATGGGAAGCAGTGGTTGGGAAAGGAGTGAGACAGGATTGTAGTCCCTCCCCGATGTTATTCAATCTGTATATTGAGCAAGCAGTAAAGGAAACAAAAGAAAAATTTGGAGTAGGTATTAAAATTCACGGAGAAGAAGTAAAAACTTTGAGGTTCGCCGATGACATTGTAATTCTGTCAGAGACAGCAAAGGACTTGGAAGAGCAGTTGAATGGAATGGACAGTGTCTTGAAAGGAGGATATAAGATGAACATCAACAAAAGCAAAACGAGGATAATGGAATGTAGTCAAAGTACATCGGGTGATGCTGAGGGGATTAGATTAGGAAATGAGACACTTAAAGTAGTAAAGGAGTTTTGCTATTTAGGGGGTAAAATAACTGATGGTGGTTGAAGTAGAGAGGATATAAAATGTAGACTGGGAATGGCAAGGAAATCGTTTCTGAAGAAGAGAAATTTGTTAACATCGAGTATAGATTTAAGTGTCAGGAAGTCGTTTCTGAAAGTATTTGTATGGAGTGTAGCCATGTATGGTAGTGAAACATGGACTATAACCAGTTTGGACAAGAAGAGAATAGAAGCTTTCGAAATGTGGTGCTACAGAAGAATGCTGAAGATAAAGTGGGTAGATCACGTAATTAATGAGGAGGTATTGAATAGGATTGGGGAGAAGAGAAGTTTGTGGCACAACTTGACTAGAAGAAGGGATCGGTTGGTAAGACATGTTTTGAGGCATCAAGGGATCACATTGGAGGGCAGCGTGGAGGGTAAAAATCATGGAGGGAGACCAAGAGATGAATACACTAAGCAGATTCAGAAGGATGTAGGTTGCAGTAAGTACTGGGAGATGAAGAAGCTTGCACAGGATAGAGTAGCATGGAGAGCTGCATCAAACCAGTCTCAGGACTGAAGACCACAACAACAACAACATTAATGACAAATATCATAAGTTAATTTATGTATTGTGAAGGTACTGTGAATATCCCGAGTTCCTTAAATAAATGTCTGCAAGGTGATCTTGGGTGGGCTCCAGCTATTATTCTGATTACACACTTTTGTGCAATGAATACTTTCTTTCTTAATGATGAATTTCCCCAAAATATGATGCCATATGAAAGCAGTGAATGAAAATAGGTATGGTAGGCTAATTTACTAATATGTTTATCACCAAAACTTGCAATAACCCTAATAGCATAAGTAGCTGAACCTAACTGTTTCAGCAGATCATCAATGTGTTTCTTCCAGTTCAATTTCTCATCAATACACTACCCAGAAATTTTGAGTATTCTGCCTTAGGAACAGACTTTCGTTCATAGTCTATATTTATCAATGGTGTTGTGTCATGTACTGTACAGAATTGTATAAACTGTTTTTTCTCAAAGTTTAGTGAGAGTCCATTTGCAGAGAACCAATTAATAATTTTCTGAAAGACATCATTTGCAATTTCCTCAGCTGATTCTTACTTCTTGGGTGTGATTACTGTACTTGTACATCAGTAAAAAGAACTAGCATTGCATCTTCATGAATATAGAGTGGCAAGTCATAAATATATATTAAGAACAATAAGGGACCCAAGACTGAACCCTGTGGGACACCATTCTTGATACCTCCCCAGTAAGAGGACTCTGCTGGTTTTTTCGGACTATCTGTACTGTTAATTTCAACCTTCTCCATTCTTCCAGTGAATTAAACCATTTGTGCACTGTCCCACTCACACCACAATACTTCAGCTTATCTAGAATAATTTCATGATTCACACAATCATAAGCCTTTGAGAGATCACAAAATATCCAAGTGGGTGATGTTCAGTTATTCGAAGCATTTAGTATTTGATTGGCGAAAAAATCTATGTTGAAATCCTCGCGAACAATAATTTGCTTTTCTTTGTCTGACAGGTAGCACAACAAAGAATCCAAGTTTTTCAAAAATAGTTGAAAATTTCCCAGTGGGGACCTATACACAGCTACAATTATAAAAGTACCTTTCTGAAAACCAAATTGACATTTTGTTAGTACTTCATTTTTACAAATATCTGATGCTACTCTTGAATAAATTACTTTTTCAAGAATTTTGGATAAAGCTATCAGAAGTGAGATTGAGCAGTAGTTGTTAGCATCAGATCTATTTTATGCAATCAGATCTATCCCCAAATAGTAAATCCTATCCCCAAATAGTAAAACTCATATACTACTTTAAGCGTCTCATTTCCTCCTCTAACTCCTGCAACATCACCCAATTAAATTCGACTGTATTCCATTATCCTCGTTTTGCTTTTGTTGATGTTCATCTTATATCCTCCTTTCAAGACACTGTCCATTCCCGTTCAGCTGCTCTTCCAGGTCCTTTGCTGTCTCTAACAGAATTGCAGTGAGCAAGCTTTTAGTACTCTGTTGGAAATGCCATCAATTCCATGTGAGCTTTTTCTTTTGAGTGAATTTATTATTTTCCTAATTTCAGAAGGAGAGATGGGTGGAATTTCAGTTTTATCAAATTGCATAGGTACTGCCTCTTCCATATGCTGCCTTGCATTTTCTAATGAATAGCTGGATCTAATTTTCTTTACAACACTTAAAAAATGATTATCAGACAGATCATTATCAGACAGACCATTCATAAGCTTTCCTGTACTACCTGTGTAGGAAAAACAATACGTGATGTCAAATTGAAAGAACCAAGTAATACTTCATGGTCAAGCTTTCTATTGGGCTCTTTCAGAAAATCTACATTGAAATCCTCACGAACAATAATTTGCTTTTCTTTGCTTGACAGGTAGCACAACAAAGAATCCAAGTTTTTCAAAAATAGTTGAAAATTTCCCTATGGGGACCTATACATGGCTACAATTATAAAAGTGCCATTATTTAGTTAAATGTATGCAAAATTTTTTAGTTTCCAAATTTTTTGCACTATGACTGATTTTAACGTATATGGCAACTCCTCCTCTCTCCATAGTGTCTCTAATTATATGTGCTGAAAGCTTATATCCATCTACATTCACCATTTTCATACCTGTGACTATATGATGTTCAAACAGGCATAGTACATCTATTCCATCATCAATTTCGAAAACTTCTAAACAAACAAGAAGCTCATCTACTTTGTTTTTAAATCCCCTGATTTTCTCATGCAATATATTAACATTATTTTTCACTGTGCTTTTATGTGAATCTTGTGACATACTGACATTATTTTTCACTCTACTGTTATGAGAATCTTGTATATTTTCACATCTCTAGCACCTGCCTGTCTGAAATTCTCATTAAGCTTCATTTCAATCAATGTAGGATGATTGGACACTGATCTTAGCCTAAAAATGTACTCCCATGAGTTTCAGTGCCCCTCTTAAAGATTTTGCTATCGTCCCAGCCAGTTTACCCTTCCCTTTCCTATTGAAATGCAGGCCATGTCTTGTGTAGTCCCACCTACCAATACCGTCAATAAGAACCAAACCTATGCCTGACAAAGTAGACGCCTGAAGCAGCTGATCTAGCTCCATATTGACCCTCCTGACAGAGCTGTTCGCTTTGGGCTGGTCATACTGCATGACAGCAGGAACCAAACCAACATTTGTATGGTTCATTTCAGATGCCATTTTTACCAGGTCACACTCAATATTGCAGCCCTGATCCCTATCAATACTGTTTCCCACTCCACCCACTACCACAACATGATCCTGCTTTGTTGCCAGAGAGCATCAGGTAACAGGTGTCACCACACTTGTACAGCTATGATGATGCAGAAAGCTCTTATGTTCGTATGTGTACAGCATTAAAAGATCTTACATTATGTCATAAAAGAAACAAGACATTAAAGGATACTACAAGAGCATAGGAATTTTGTGAACCATAAATGCATAATTCAGCTTAAAGTACACATTCCTATTTCCAGATTCGGATGTAAATTTTCTTGGAGTACAAGTACTGTATTTTCTCATGTTTGGTTCTTCATTATGGCATAATGCCATACATACTAGAAGATGGAAATGTGCACTTGAAATGCAGTGAACACATGAATCTAGCAAATATCATTTCGTTTCAAATAAGTTTACTGCCTCAGCCGAATTTCTTTAGCAAACCAACAAAAATAACTTCATTGTTCTGCAAGGTGTTTAATGTTTGGCTGTCAGAAAAGTGTAAATAAAATCAAATCTGAAACTAATAACATATTTTAGCCTTCCATAATTATGTGAATGTATTTTAATTCACTTGATAGCTCCTGGTCACCGAAATCCATTTTGTTTACATTTGACAGCATTCTTCTATCGCACGTCACTGATTTCGCTCTGCGGAATTGAAACATGTAATATTTTGCAATGAATGCCATCAAACTATAATCAGGACAGTGAAATTAAAATACCCTCTGGTGTCTCTCCTGCTCCGATTTTGGCCGGTTTGACATCCTGGCCCTTTTAAAAAGATAAACTCGCAATTAATACTGGATGGAATTATTTGTAACCAAGAGAACAAGAACTCTTCAGAAAATTTGCACTCCTTATTGCCTATTAGCTAATAACTTGCTGCTTTGTGTGACATAAAATTAAATATAGGATAGATAAAACCAGTAAAGATAAGAGATAAGGAGGACAGTAAACATTTCTTCAATTCTTCAGTCCTAGCATTTTTTTCTCTTTAATCTTGCTACATCTTTACATGGCATGCTTTCCTTTCTGGGAAAGAATCTATTACCTCATCAAAGTTCATCAAACATTTTCCTACATGAAAACTCAAAATGTCGTTATCAATTTCTGCAAAAACTGTTAATACAAGTAGTACCCAAGACTGGTGTGGTTTCTCGATCTGATTACGTGTATTTTGCCAGTCTGCTAGACAAAACAAAATACGTGTGCCTAATATTGCAGCAATTGTAACACACACTAAATGAGCAAGGCTGTTTTGACACAAATGCTCGTTTTTATATTTATAACACGACAGAATATAATTCACAAAGGACCAATATCAAATGCCTATTAGACCTACTACAAGCAAAAAGTTTTATGTTAGGAAATAGTTTCACATTTCATACATATGCTGTAGCTTCTCAAGTATGAGATCGAAAAGTAGTAGTACGAAATTTTTATATAAATTAGGAATCATCATATCCTTCCATAATTTGTGTGATGTCCCCATTTCCTCCTTCCTCGTTCTAACAAACACTCTTGTCATCACTAATTCTGTAACTATTCCTGCCAGTGTCAAAACTCATTCTCCAGTTAACTTCACTAACTGCGCCGCAATCACCGGTTTAGTTATCTCATGTTTATTTTCCGGTTAGATGTTATTATGTGTTTGTACAACACATTTTCCATGCTGCTCCCAGAATAGAACTTTAGTGGCTGCTTGCCAGGGACTGCACCACTTGCCCTTGCTAGTGTAGTGGCTGACCAAAAATTTTCTGTCAATATTTCATTTTCGTGGATACACTGAGAAGATAATACATAATCTTTGTTACTTGTTATTCCTGTTAATCATTTATTTCCACTCTGGTAGTCTGAATCTGTGGACTTCACTAGTAATTATAATAATGCAGATCATTCGCAAACCCTGTCTACCACATTAACACCAGCTGGCATTCACTCGTTCAGCTTTATTCCACTCAGCTTGCATAGCTGTGTCCCCTTTTGTGTGGAGGAAGGGTTATTTCTAGTGCAACGGGGTTCTCCTGGCAGAGACATCATGTGCACTATGCATGCATTCAAAAATCAACTTAGAATCTGTACAAAAACCAACAGAGATGCGTTTCAAAATCATATGAATAATCGATAGACCAACGTGCTCTGGATGCTAGGCGCTTTGTGAAACAAGGTCTTTTTCCTCAATAATAAGAATTTGGCGTACCCCTCTGAAACTGACACCCAGGGCAGATACCTTGGTTTGCCCCCAGCCCCCTACAACCGGGCCTGTTGCACATGCGTGAATCTGACAGCTTCGGCGTTCCAGTAACATTTTACCAGGTAGCATCAGCTGCTATTGCTTATACAGCTAACTGCCAAGCTTCCATAGCCAGATGTGGGAGAAGGTACTAACCATACATGACTCAACTGAGCATGCACATGAACTTGCTCGCAACTGCTCAAACGAATCTAATGTAAGCAGTTGTGATGTCACACTCATTGGAGGCAATTTGTTGTTATGATGCATTGCATAGTCTTCCTAAAGCCTTTGACACATTTTGCTGTTGGCATACAATTGTATGAGCAATGTTGTTGTATATGGTGCATTTCCTTTACAACGTTGTGTTTTGTTGTTGCATATGGCACATTTCCTTTACAACATAAGTTTAATTTTTTTTTTCTCGTGCATGTTTTATTGCTGCAGTATTATTTTGCAGTAGCAAGATACACTAATATCCAAAGTATTGGTTCTTACCAGTCAAAGTTACAAAAATTTAACTGAAACTAAAACAATGATAAATTTCTGAAATTCTAAAAAATTCTCTGGTTTTTCCCAGTTTTCTCCCAGAAGAAAAAAATCCCAGCTTTTTCCCAGATCTCCTGGTTGTCCTGGGTCATATACACCCTGTTTAAGTGGAGAGTAGCCCTTTATAAATCAATGAAAGGGAACATTATGGCCAGGTTAAAAACTTCAAAACAAAGGTCAGACAAGCCATCATCAGTTTACAATACCTCAGTGCAGAATGGCTAGCTACAGTTGTAAGGTACAGTGCTACAGTGTGAGAGACAGTTGAATGATAAATTTTGTAATAAAATAACTCTTGTAGACTTGTAAAAAGTTTTCCCTGTCATAATTTTCCATGACTTCACAAGTTTTTGGGTACTATTATGTTGATGTCTGGATCTACATACTTCTGCAAGCAACTTTTTCTTGCAGTGAAGAAAATGAAATCTACCCACAGATGCTCACTTAGAGGCTGAAACTTGAAAGCAGTGCTCAGAAAGTGGTACCGAACACTGACACTTTAATGAAAAACAAAATAAGCAGAATTCACTGACATCCAGTATTTTTGTGTTTAAACTGTGAATAAAATAGTCAGGATATACAAATTGATACCAATTTAAACTCTGTCTGAAAATGACATTTATCATAAGGCTGCATCAGTTATAAGAAATTTCATGTTTTGTACTTAGCTCCCCCATATTCTTCACCTCATCAATTAATGAAATGTAAGTTTCATTCAGTTTTTTATTTCTCATCAATGCAACAATCTTAGGATGTCAATTTGTCATAATAAGCATTAATTAACTACAATGAAGTGTTACATCTCTATAGAACTAATGTTAGCAATCATGGAATAGATTTGTTGACTATAGCTTCTCATGCTGAGCTGTCTTCTTCTGATTCCTCTTTCCCTCCCCTTCAGTCCCCTCCCCTCCCCCATCCCACCATTTTTCACCATGGGACAGCTGGTTGCGTACTGCATGAGCAGCTCGTTGAACCGGACTAATTTACAGCATCCAGATACCCAACATAGTAAGAAATCATTGTATTCTGTTACACGTGAAGACAAAGTTCAATTTGGCATTGTTAACAAATGTGTGTTCTACTTCAGAGCACACAGACAATCACGGCTATCTTTTTTAGGTGCTGTTGCCACAACTAGGGTGAGTTGTTGTTGAGGATGAAGGTGTTGTGATATACATGAAAAAGGTTGTGGAGAATTAGTCACAATGGTTAGAAGAGGAGCAAGGAGCATAAATGAAGGTAGGAATATGGTGCAAGAGGAAAATTGCCCCAGTGCAGACAGAGCTGGTGGCATATTGCACATAGAGATACAGTCATGTGGGAGGAATGTGAACAATATAGCAGAGAACAATGAAAAAGAGAGGGACTACTGAGAGAATATTGTGGGTCAAAGACCATGTTGCATGAAATGGGTAATTTATTTATTTATTTACACGTCTAGTTCCGTAGGATCAAATTGAGGAGCAAATCTCCAAGGTCATGAAACATGTCAGTACATGAAATTACAAAATAAAAGTATTAACAGATTAAAAAAAAAATGTTTATGAACCCAAAGAAAGTCAAGCCATAAGTTTAAGTAAACACAGCCGACAATAAAACGTAAGTGTCAGCTTAATTTTTCAAGGAACTCCTCAATAGAATAAAAGGAGTAGCCTAAGTGGAAATTCTTCAGTTTCAATTTGAAAGCAGATGGATTAATGCTAAGATTTTTGAATTCTTGTGGTAGCTTATTGAAAATGGATGCAGCAGTGTACTGCACACCTTTCTGCACATGAATTAAGGAAGTGTGATCCAAATGCAGATTGGATATTTGCCGAGTATTAACTGACTGAAAGCTGCTAATTCTTGGAAATAAGCTGATAGCTGATATTGTTAACAAGAAACAACAGTAAAGAATATATATATATATATATATATATATATATATATATATATATATATATATATATAAAAAACAAAGATGAGGTGACTTACCGAACAAAAGCGCTGGCAGATCGATAGACACACAAACAAACACAAACATACACACAAAATTCAAGCTTTCGCAACAAACTGTTGCCTCATCAGGAAAGAGGGAAGGAGAGGGGAAGATGAAAGGAAGTGGGTTTTAAGGGAGAGGGTAAGGAGTCATTCCAATCCCGGGAGCGGAAAGACTTACCTTAGGGGGAAAAAAGGACAGGTATACACTCGCACACACGCACATATCCATCCACACATACAGACACAAGCAGACATATTTAAAGACAAAGAGTTTGGGCAGAGATGTCAGTCGAGATAGAAGTGTTGAGGCAAAGAAGTTGTTGAAAGACAGGTGAGGTATGAGTGGCGGCAACTTGAAATTAGCGGAGATTGAGGCCTGGCGGATGACGAGAAGAGAGGATATACTGAAGGGCAAGTTCCCATCTCCGGAGTTCGGATAGGTTGGTGTTGGTGGGAAGTATCCAGATAACCCGGACGGTGTAACACTGTGCCAAGATGTGCTGGCTGTGCACCAAGGCATGTTTAGCCACAGGGTGATCCTCATTACCAACAAACACTGTCTGCCTGTGTCCATTCATGCGAATGGACAGTTTGTTGCTGGTCATTCCCACATAGAATGCATCACAGTGTAGGCAGGTCAGTTGGTAAATCACGTGGGTGCTTTCACACGTGGCTCTGCCTCTGATCGTGTACACCTTCCGGGTTACAGGACTGGAGTAGGTGGTGGTGGGAGGGTGCATGGGACAGGTTTTGCATCGGGGGCGGTTACAAGGATAGGAGCCAGAGGGTAGGGAAGGTGGTTTGGGGATTTCGTAGGGATGAACTAACAGGTTACGAAGGTTAGGTGGACGGCGGAAAGACACTCTTGGCGGAGTGGGGAGGATTTCATGAAGGATGGATCTCATTTCAGGGCAGGATTTGAGGAAGTCGTATCCCTGCTGGAGAGCCACATTCAGAGTCTGGTCCAGTCCTGGAAAGTATCCTGTCACAAGTGGGGCACTTTTGTGGTTCTTCTGTGGGGGATTCTGGGTTTGAGGGGACGAGGAAGTGGCTCTGGTTATTTGCTTTTGTACCAGGTCGGGAGGGTAGTTGCGGGATGTGAAAGCTGTTTTCAGGTTGTTGGTGTAATGATTCAGGGATTCCGGACTGGAGCAGATTCGTTTGCCACGAAGACCTAGGCTGTAGGGAAGGGACCGTTTGATGTGGAATGGGTGGCAGCTGTCATAATGGAGGTACAGCTGCCACCCATTCCACATCAAACGGTCCCTTCCCTACAGCCTAGGTCTTCGTGGCAAACGAATCTGCTCCAGTCCGGAATCCCTGAATCATTACACCAACAACCTGAAAACAGCTTTCACATCCCGCAACTACCCTCCCGACCTGGTACAAAAGCAAATAACCAGAGCCACTTCCTCGTCCCCTCAAACCCAGAATCCCCCACAGAAGAACCACAAAAGTGCCCCACTTGTGACAGGATACTTTCCAGGACTGGACCAGACTCTGAATGTGGCTCTCCAGCAGGGATACGACTTCCTCAAATCCTGCCCTGAAATGAGATCCATCCTTCATGAAATCCTCCCCACTCCGCCAAGAGTGTCTTTCCGCCGTCCACCTAACCTTCGTAACCTGTTAGTTCATCCCTACGAAATCCCCAAACCACCTTCCCTACCCTCTGGCTCCTATCCTTGTAACCGCCCCCGATGCAAAACCTGTCCCATGCACCCTCCCACCACCACCTACTCCAGTCCTGTAACCCGGAAGGTGTACACGATCAGAGGCAGAGCCACGTGTGAAAGCACCCACGTGATTTACCAACTGACCTGCCTACACTGTGATGCATTCTATGTGGGAATGACCAGCAACAAACTGTCCATTCGCATGAATGGACACAGGCAGACAGTGTTTGTTGGTAATGAGGATCACCCTGTGGCTAAACATGCCTTGGTGCACAGCCAGCACATCTTGGCACAGTGTTACACCGTCCGGGTTATCTGGATACTTCCCACCAACACCAACCTATCCGAACTCCGGAGATGGGAACTTGCCCTTCAGTATATCCTCTCTTCTCGTCATCCGCCAGGCCTCAATCTCCGCTAATTTCAAGTTGCCGCCACTCATACCTCACCTGTCTTTCAACAACTTCTTTGCCTCAACACTTCTATCTCGACTGACATCTCTGCCCAAACTCTTTGTCTTTAAATATGTCTGCTTGTGTCTGTATGTGTGGATGGATATGTGCGTGTGTGCGAGTGTATACCTGTCCTTTTTTCCCCCTAAGGTAAGTCTTTCCGCTCCCGGGATTGGAATGACTCCTTACCCTCTCCCTTAAAACCCATTTCCTTTCGTCTTCCCCTCTCCTTCCCTCTTTCCTGATGAGGCAACAGTTTGTTGCGAAAGCTTGAATTTTGTGTGTATGTTTGTGTTTGTTTGTGTGTCTATCGACCTGCCAGCGCTTTTGTTCGGTAAGTCACCTCATCTTTGTTTTTATATATAATTTTTCCCACGTGGAATGTTTCCTTCCATTATATATATATATATATATATATATATATATATATATATATATATATATATATATATATATAAAAAAAAACAAAGATGAGGTGAACAAAAGTGCTGGCAGGTCGATAGACACACAAACATACACACAAAATTCAAGCTTTCGCAACAAACTGTTGCCTCATCAGGAAAGAGGGAAGGAGAGGGGAAGACGAAAGGAAGTGGGTTTTAAGGGAGAGGGTAAGGAGTCATTCCAATCCCGGGAGCGGAAAGACTTACCTTAGGGGGAAAAAAGGACAGGTATACACTCGCACACACGCACATATCCATCCACACATACAGACACAAGCAGACATATTTAAACATGTCTGCTGTAAAAACTGAGTCTTTCTGTGATTTAGTGTTAGTTTATTTTCTACAAGCCATGAACTTACGTCATGAACTGCACTATTTGAAACAGAGCCAGTGTTGCACACATCCTTTACTACCAAGTCATCAGCAAACAAAAATATTTTAGAATCGTCCATAATACTAGAAGGCTTGAAGACCAAAGATGAATATTCCAGAAATGTAATGGACACACACAGTGTGTGGAAAGGAATAGAAAACAATGGTGAAATAGGAAAATGATTGTATGAAGTGAGGTGAAAGTTGCAAAGGACTTCATTCCAAAATGTTTGAATAAATAGTGCTGTTGCTGATCTTGATGGTGATTGTAAACAAAAATTTTTCATACTCTTGTGGTTGTTTGTTTACTGACATGAGTTACAAAGTGGTAAAATCACTGTATTGTTTTATTTGTTTAATCATGTACAACTTCATTTGAATAAGATGATTGGACCATAGTGTTACTTACAGGTGTTTGCAACTTTTTACTGAATATTTTCAGTGCCTTCTGTAATATTTGAATTTTTTAAAAAAATAAATATAGCTTTTTAGTGAAGCAGATTTTATTACATATGCTGCTTTGGTTTGTTACAGGAGACATACTACAGTGAAGATCAGCGAGAATGGTACAGAAATATGATGAAACGAATCTGCAATATTACTATAGATGCAATGGAGCAAGAATATCCTAACAGCTCATATGAAAAAAAAGCGAAAGAATTCTGTAATGAGGGACTGTTTGATGTACAAATGGACCTTGTGAAGCCAAGAGAGCCTTATTCTGTTATTACAAATGGAGATGCATGGATTTGCAATTTCTTGTTTCTGTACAAAGATGCTGATGAAAAAAAAATCCAGGATACCCGAATGATTGACTTTCAGTTAGCTCGCTATGCATCTCCTGTTTGTGACATGTCATTTTTCTTATACAGCTGTACAACTAAGGAGTTCAGAGAAGCGTATTTGTCTGATTTGGTTCAGATTTACTACAAAAGTATGACAGACTTAGTATCTGATCTAGGCTCTGATCCCAATGCAGTATTTCCTTTCAAAGCTCTAGAGAGTGAAATGAAAGCTGTAAGCAGATATGGATTTATAATGTCTCTAGAGTCAGTGCCATTCTCAGAAATTGATGAAAAAGATGCACCCAACATAGATTTAATTGAAGGAGATGATGCAGTGCCACTGGAAAAAATTTGGGTATTGCCACCAATGCATAAGGAAGCCAGACAGAGAATTGCCAACAATGTAATTTATGCCATTGAAAATGGCCATATTAGTTAGTTATTTTGTGAATGAAAATGACAATGAAATTAATAAAATCTACATTGAAAATGAAGGATATGCTATTAGAATTATCGTCTTGTTATCTCAGTACACATCCAACTCTTCCCCGTGATATAATTGACTCCTATTATGTACATTTTTGTTTGAGCAGATCTACAATGAAAGTGGATTGACAAATCACATGGGTCCAAATATGAAGAATAGGCTGGACTGGCAACACCAGCTGGTGCTCATTATAACAGCCAGAGTGTGACTGGATGCATTGTTCTCATTTTTTTTGCTTTTGTTATTTTTGTTTTTTGTCCATTAATCTTGGTTACTCCTGCTTCACCTCACTATGCAAATGGTTCTGCAGTGATGCTTAATAAGAGCCAATAACTGTTTCACCATTTCCCAAATAGTCGGTTAAGATAAAACAAAGAAAAACACTTTTACACTTTTTTCAATGCACTTACTTTCAACATCTTTTAGTTAGCTAGCTAGTTAGATAGTTTTACGTTGCATGAATCATTGCATGATAAATCATAATGATGTGGAACAAGTCATTTTACATTTACGTCACAAATTAATTTGTAAGTATGCCTACATGCTGAACAGGTATAAGTTGTTGTTACCATAATAACAATAATAATAATAATAATAATAATAATAATAATAAATGTTACTACTGCTACTACTACTACCACTACCACTACCACCACCACTACCACCACCACCACCACCACCACCACAACTATTATTATTTTAATATACATATGTGAGGTAGTAATTCCTACCTTTCACCTTTTATACATTACAATAATAGAAATTTTTATATGAAGTAGAAGGCACTGTCAAGGAGAAAGTTTTTCAGTTTGTTTTCAAATTTTGCCGGCTGGAGTGTCCGTGCGGTTCTAGGCGCGACAGTCTGGAACGGAGCGACCGCTACGGTCGCAGGTTCGAATCCTGCCTCGGGCATGGATGTGTGTGATGTCCTTAGATTAGTTAGGTTTAAGTAGTTCTAAGTTCTAGGCAACTGATGACCTCAGAAGTTAAGTTGCAGAGTGCTCAGAGCCATTTTGTTTTCAAATTTTACTTTGTTGTCTGCAATACATTATATATCACTGGATAGGTTAGCAAAAGTTTGATTTGCAGCATTGTTAACCTATTTTTGTGCTTAAGTCTGTAACACAACATATTACTGGAGAAGGCCCAGCCAGCTAAGTTAAGATCTTAAAATCTTGAGACTAAAAAAGTACTGTTCGGCCATGGTGGCAATGGTCTGGGTACCAGCTTGAGCAACACTGAGGAAATCCTAATCCAGCAGTGGTTAGTGTGTTGATACAAAGGACTGTTCAGTGCAAGTAGAAGGCAGGCAGTTCCATGCTTGTTAAGAGAACAGCAAGGAACAGGATGCTTGGTCAGTGCTAAGAACCATGACTTCTGTTACTTTTAAAAGTGAAGGAATTTCCAAATATTATAGACTCAATAGCAATTCAACCTCTTATTGTAGAACTAATCTGAGTACACCAAAATTGCCAAGCAGTCATAATGCTTGTATTGAAATACTTATATCTGTGATGTCTGTAATAATGCAGAAGTGAGATTTTGAATATGAGCATATCAATTGAGAATTATGTAAAGTTTAATCATGGGTAAGTGCTAAGCATGATGCCAAGAGACATTGTATCAAACCATAGCATTGCACTCTAGCTGTCAGTCATGAACATTACACAGCCAGAATCAATCTAGTATTAAGTTATAGATTTAGTGCATACCAGGGTCAGATCATCACGTTCTACCCATGACCACAATCTGTGAATCCAGCATGATACTTTTATCATCAATCATACATGCATCCTAGTTGTTAATTATTTCTTTAATATGAGATCTGCTCAGAAAAATCTGGAACATTCTTAATTTTGCGCCAATGGTGTGTTGGAGCAAAATGTAGTTGGCATCCCTGCACACACCTGCGTTTAATGTGCAAGTGCTGCAGGTTCCATTGTTGTTTGTCTGTCAGTTATTGTTCAGTGCTGTGTTGGGTAGAACACTGTATTGCACAGTTTGTGAGTATCGAGATGGCAGAGTTAGAAGAGGAATGCTTCAGCATTAAGTTTTGCGTGAAACTCAAGAAATCCTTTACAGAGACGCATCAAATGATTCAGGAAGCATACAGTGATGAGCACTTGGTTTAAAAATGGCCAGACAAAAGTTAATAATGACCCTTATTCAAGGCACCCATCAACATCTACCAATGACACTCATATCATGAACATCAATAAAATTGTGCATTCCAACTGAAGACTGACTGTCCAAGAGATTGCAGAAGAATGTAACGTTTCAGTTGAATCATATCACGAAATCCTGACAGAGCTTCTTGGAATGCATTGTGTTTCCACCAAGTTCATCTCACGGGGCGAGTCAAAACTAGAAAGACCTTCACCTCACAGTCTGTGAAGGGCTTTTGGATCAATCAATTGAGAACAAGATGTTCCTTAAGAGAATCATAACTGGTGATGAGATGTGAGTGTATGGTTAAGATGTTGAGACCAAGTTTCATTCTTCACAGTGGGTCAGGAAAATGTCTCCAAGACCAAAAAAAGCTCTTCAGGTCAGGTCATATGTCAAAGCCTTGCTGACAGTTTTCTTTGAATTTTGAAGGATTAGTGCATCATGAATTCATGGCACAGGACAAACTGTTAATTGATGGTACTGTTAGGGCGTGTTGAGAAAATGAGAATGAAACAGCCTGAAATGTTGTGAGACAGTTCACGGCTCTGGCATCATGAAAACACACCTGCACATTCACCCCAGTTGGTGTGTGACTATTGCACAAACTGTGCTAATTCATCCTCCGTACTCTCCAGACATGGCTCCTGTGGACTTTCCTAATTTCCAAAGTTGCAAAACCTATTGAAAGGACAAGGATTTGCAATGATAGATGAGATAAAAGAAAATTTGCAGACAGTGCTTCACATGTTACAGCAAGAGGCATACCAAGACTGCTTCTGGAAGTGGAAATAGCATTGGGGCTGGTGTATCAATTGTGGAGGAGAGTATTTTGAAGGAGCAATATTCTGAGGAAGTTTGTACGAGTGATTTGTAAGCAATCTCTTTTGTAGACTGATTGCATTTCCCCAATGTTTTACCAATAAACCCAAGTCTGCCACCTGTTTTACCTATGACTGAACATATGTGATCATTCCATTTCATATCACTACAAAGTGTTAACCCTAGTTATTTGTATGAGCTGGCCAGTTCCAACAGTGACTCATTGATATTATAGTCATAGGATACTATGGTTTTTCATTTTTTGAAGTGCAAAATTTTACATTTCTGAACATTTAGAGCAAATTGCCAATCTCTGCACAATATTGAAATCTTATCAAGATCTGACTGAATATTTATGCAGTTCCTCTCAGATAGTACTTCATTATAGATAACGGTATCATCTGCAAAAAGCCTAATTTTACTATTAATATTGTCTGAAGGTCAGTAATATACAACATAAACACAAGGATCCCAACACACTTCCCTGGGACACTCCAGAATATACAGCTCTCAGGAGCTATTCCAACACATCAATATGCAGCACCTGTCAATCATTTGACAGCAGTCCGGACGATTTCCAGCTACTTATGAATGACAACCAACTCACCCCGTGTTTGAGAACAGCATTCACTGTGGGGCTGCATTTTGGTTGGTGCAATGAATTACAAGGTAGTGAACAAAGAACTTTAAATTAAACCTACTGATTATCTTTTAATCTCTAGAGCCAAAAAGTTGCTAATTCAGCATGTGAATTGAAGCAGGTACACAAAATGACATTTTTGTTAACTCGTAACCTCTAGGGACCTGAAGTCAGAGTTATACAGTAAATTGAACAAAACAAGTTTTAAGGTGTTGATACGCACCACTGATTGTGAAATATTCATGGATAAAGTATTTTAAATTTACACATTGTTGCAGGCCATGTATCATACACGATACATGTGTTGCTAACAAGACAATCTGCCACACAGGAAAGAAATAAATATCGCTTTATTTTTGCTTATTTGCACGACATACATTCCTCTTTGTGCTAGAAAATGCACAAAATTGTTAAATTGTCTCATTACATGTTCATGTTGAAATATAAATTGTTAAAAAAATAAACAATTACAAAAGCTTTTTACAAATTTTTAAAAATCTTGCAGGATATTCTTATGAAGTATGAAACTTTTTGAAACAGTTTCTTTCTGAAGTAAAGGGCAAAAACACCATACATTCAAAACATCTTGCATTCATTAACTTTGAACAACCCATTCCTCTGCATCTTGAACTGTTCTTTTTTTCAGTACCCATTTCTGGCATGTGCAGATCACATTTGTATCTTTTGGCCTTTGGTATTGGCTGAACTAATGTTCTCTTCTTTTCATTGTCCTCTTCCCTTTCTTCACTTTCCTCTTCATCACCTTCCTCTTCATATCTATCTGGGTTGTTTGTGCTTCTTTCAGTGTTGATGAACATCAAATTTTAAGCAATATCCATATTGAAGGAGAAATATGATAATATTTGTTTTCTTTGCCACTTCTCTTCAAGTGCAGCATTCTTGTATTCAATATATGATGCAGCAATACCAAAATTTTAAAAAATGGTGCAGTACCCTTATTGTCCACTTCTTCATTCTGCCTCTCATGGCATATTTGCTAATGACTCTGTCCATAAGATCCACACCATCCATGTGAGAGTTATACATCTTTACAGCAAAAGGACGAGGAATCTCTATGTACCAACCTTGCTGTTTGCTCCACCTTCGACAAGTTTCCACAGGATTTACCCCACAGTAGGTAGAAGCTAAATGAATGGTAAGATTATCGTGCCATTTTACAATTGCAATTGCATCATAACCTCTCACCCTTTGGTCAAAACTTCCTCTTCCTTCACATTTGAGAAAGTCCATCTTTTGCCAAGCCAATGCTTTTTGGTAACCGTGATGTCATCATTGTTCCACACCCTTGAATTGCTCTGTGATTGATGAGAGAACTCAGAAGAGGCAAAGAAGTGAAATATCGGTCCATCAAAATCATCGTTCCTACTGGCAATGTATCAGACAACTTCAATACCACTTTCCTTCCAATATCTAATTTTTCATGCATAGGTGTCATCTCTGAATGAACTGGTCTCTGTCCACCCTCATGCATAAAAAGAACTAAGGTTAATCCACTTGATGAAGCCATTACAAAGTTTTTCAGGCCCACAGGTTGAGGTTCTCCTCTAACATATTATTTCATGCAGACTTGCCCGTGGAATGGCACCATTTGTTCATCAATAGAAACCATTTTTGGACAAGGATGTTGCAGACATGCTTTTCTAATCATTGTCAACATTGGTCTTATTTTCCAGTATCTATCAGTTGTTTTTACATTGTCACTGACAGCATTGTCAACAACAACCTTGAGAGATGCTATAAGGCAGTAGAAATGATCTCTGCTTATGTTTTCTGCAACCATTGGATATCTAGTACATTGTTCACAGCACATCCTAAGCTTAGGAAAACCAAGAAGTGAAATCACAATATTTGCAGCCCAGTATTTGTTGATCTCATCTGGAGTGGTGTTGAGAGATTTTCCATGTGATGAAACAGGCTTCATGTTTGTTTTTTCTGCCATATTACTGAAGAAATCTTCATTTAAATACTTATTAAAATATTCAAACTGTTTCCTAACTCCTGTACTAATAGATTCTTCATCAGAACTTGATGATGTTGACATCATGGCAGTTGAGATACTGGGTGAAAATCTAAAATAGAAAGAACAATATTGCTTAAAAACGATTCTTTAGCAATAATTAATATTCACGCCTATTAAAACTACTAAAAACATTATGTACTGTGTTCTGTGGCACCAGTGTTGTGGTGAATCTCTAGGTGATGGAGTTTCATGAGCTTGTGTTGGCACTACTGAACTTTAACTATATGAAACTTGATTTTCTTCTTGATGCTGTCAGTTACAATACCTGAATGTGAACTTCAGCATCATCACCATCATTAGCATCATCATCACCACTGTCATCAATTTCAATATCAGACCAATTAGTATCAAAGACCTCTTCCAGAAGCTGAGCTATTTCTGAATCATATAGACCTGTCAATAATATTTAGATTTTCATTTTTAAATCATGTTTGCAAAGTTTTATTTGTATTGAAAGCATTACAAATGCCTATCCCATTATTAAAGTTGTGAAATGTACACTAAAAATAATAAAATAATGTTCAAACAATGAATGAACAGTATAAAATGCAGGCAACTGTCATTTGCTCACAGACATATGAAATGTACTTTATGAGAGAGTAAATATACTATGAAGCAACTCCTTGAACAGATGTCTAGATGTCTGCAAAATGATCATGGGTAAACACCACATGTTCTTCTCACAGCATCTTTTTGAGCAAGTAAGTCTTCACTTAATTTGTTAGAAATGAATTACCCGAGAACATTATTCCATATGACATTATTGAATAACAATATGAAATATGTTAACTTACTGATTTGTCTCTCTCCAAGACTTGCAATGATCTACGTGTAATTTTGGCTGAACTAAGATTTTTTTAGGAATTTCAAAATGTGCTTTTCCCATTTTAAACTCTCACCAGTACAGACACCCGAGAATTTTGAAGTTTCCACCCTGTTTATTATTTCCTCATGATGTACTACACTTATCACTAATGTTGTACCCCTAGTTGTGCAGAACTGAACATGTAGTCGCTTTAAAAACTGATGGTGAGACCATTCACAGAAAACCAATCAATGATACTCTTAAGAACATTTTTTACCATTTCGTCTCTATCTTTATCTATGCTTGAATTTATCACAAATACTAGCATGATCTGCAAAAGGAACTAATTCTGCTTGTTGTACATTAGGTGGAAGATTGTTTACATATACAAAGAACAATAGTGGGATTAAGATTGAGCCTTGGGGGACCTCTTATGTGATTTCTCCCCAGTCGGAATAATGTCCCTGGACTGCATGTGTTGAATTACTACATACAGCTTTCTGCATTCTTTTACTTAGATATGATATTATATGATATGATCCACTGGTTGACTATATGATCAATTGGAGAATACTCTGTTTCACACAGTCAAATGCCTTAGAGACATTGCACAAAATACCAGCAGGAACTATTTTATTTTGGAATGCTTCTAAAATTTGGTGAGTCATCTTTTAAATGGTGGTCTCAGTAGAACACCTCTTCTGAAATCAAACTTGATTTGGTGAAGATATTATTGTTGCTCTGATGAGATACTATTCTACAATACTTAACCTTCTCAAAAATTTTGAAAAATGATGTCAGCAGTGAAACAGGGCAGTAGTTATTGATGTTAGATGGTGGTACACATAATGTCTTTTGTATTATTCCTTAACTGTTGATTTTCTTAAATGAATATGTTTTATTACTTGGTCATACTGCTCTTTATTCACTTCTGTGAAATGTGCAACTCCAAACTCTGAAGACAGCTTTCAATAAAGAGTCATGTATTGCATCTGTTTGAAAGTTTTTAGAAAATGTATCTCAGTTATGACACTTACCATAGGGAAACCTCTTAACAAAATTTCCCACCATTCATATAAATTTGCTAGATTTATCAATTTATTTATTTATTTATTGTCTTTTTTTGCATATAGTCACCAAATGGTGACTTTTGCAAATGTCTTAGCATTTTTATACAATTTTTGTACAAACAGTAGGAATTTGCAATTCAAATTTACAAGAAGCCACTTAAGGGTGACACACTTGGCAATATATGGTACAGTACTTCATGATGCAACATACAGTAGTTACATAGTATAGGTATCTGAATTTAGAGCATGTTGTTACAAAAATAATATATATTACAATCACCTCAGAATAGTACATCGTATAGCTAGAAGAGTTAGGCCTACATTTAAGAACAGCTACATTTTAATATCAGTATTCATTCAGTGAGTACAAACATTTGAGAGTTAAGAATGCTTTTAATTCCCTTTTGAATACTTTACCTCTGTGGCATCTTATAGCACTTGGCAGTTTGTTAAACCATATCTGGCCATTTATCCAAGGACTCTGATCTGTTGTCTTTAGTTTAGTTCTGTTTCTGAAGAAGCAATCTTTTTGTTTTGTGTTACGGGTATGGACATCAGAGCATGTAGCTTCATTATTTTTATGGTCCACAAAGAATGTTGTTATTTTGTGCAGATACAAGGAGTATACTGTTAGATATTTATGTTGAACAAAGGTTTCCCTGCATGAATCTCTGTATCCTAGTCGATGCATGGTCCTGATTGCTCTTTTCTGCAGTGTTAGGATTCTGTTCATGTGTCTGTCAGCAGCACATCCCCATACCTCTATTCCATAATAGCAAATATATTCCCATAATAAGCAGTTTTTAATGTTTGTTCAGACGCTAAATTTGATAGTTTGCTAATTAAGTGCAGTGTACTGCTGATTTTATTGCATACAACATTGATATGTTCTACCCATCTAAGATTTTTGTCTAGGTATATCCTCAAAAAGTAAGTAGTTATTTGACTTAAACCATCAGTTGCAGCCAATGTCAAGTCATTAGTTTGTTTGCAAAAGAACAAAAGTGAGGTATCATCTGCATAACTTACTAGTTGGGAGTACAGAGGTGCCTCTAAATCATTAATGTAGACCAGGAAAAGGAAAGGGCCCAATGCGGAGCCCTGAGGTACACCTTGTTTTACTGTTTCACAGCTGGATTGGAAATGTTTGATCTGACCATTAATTTCATAACTCAGCTTTGTACACTGCTTACATTGGGTTAGGTAAGTGATAAGTAGTTGAGGGATGTGGCATGTATATTGTAAGTTTCCAGTTTGCTTAGTAGTAGCTCATGGTTCACTGAGTCAAATGCTTTAGTAAGGTCTAAAAATATCCCTGCTGTCTGCATTCCCTCATCCAGGGCATCATACGCCTTGTGGAGAAATTCGGTAATTGCCGTAATGGTACTGTGATGCTTTCTGAAGCCATGCTGTGTTTTTGCTAGTAAATTATTCTTTGTGAAATAATCAATAAGTTGTGTCATCAAAACAATTTCAAATATTTTACTGAAAATTGGTATTAGTGATATGGGCCTGAAGTTTGATAGCTCTTCTTTCGATACTTTATGCACAGGTTTAACTGTACTTTTCTTCAATATATTTGGAAGTGTGTGATCCCTGACACTACTGTTGATAATATGGGTAATTATTCCAACTAATTCCTTATTGCATTTTTTAATTATAATACTACTCAGTCCATTCCAGCCAGATGAGGTCTTATTCTTTAAGTTATTTATTATTTTTCCTATTTCCTCCACATTCACTTCCTTAAATTCAAAAGCAGTTTCAAGCCTAGGGTAAGGCTTTACCATCCAAGTCAGACCAGTGTTTTTAACTGGATACACAGCTGAAGATATAAAATATTCATTAAATATATTGCAGATTTTATCTGGATCATTAATATGGTTTCCTTCATGTTGGATTCTGTCAACCTGAGCATCTAACTTAGTGGTGGCTTTGCGATATCTATTTATTATTTTCCATGAAGTCTTCCCTATATTTGATGACTGAGCTATTTCCTTATCTAGGATCTGTTTTCTTAAGTTTGAGAGCTGTTCCTGAAATTGTTTTTTAGCTTGGTTGTACTTGTCCTTAAATATTTGCAATTTAGTTGACTTATGAAGCACACTTAGATCCTCAATATTTTGCCTGAGTTTAATCATGTAAGCTGGAAGAGGCAGTCTGGTATTTTTTACATTTTGGTTGTGAGTTACTACTTTCTTAATTCCTTTCACTGGGCAGCAAAAATTAAGATACTGTAAAATAATATCATAAAATTTGGCCCATTTGTGTTCGGACCCTTTTTGCTGAAGAACTGTTTGCCATTCCTCAGAGTCTAGTTTACTTTTTAAAAGCATTAATGTTTTTCTCTTTAAGTACTCTTTTATATTCTATGACCTTAGTCCTTTCTTGGATGCTTGTGTGTTCATAGTCTACAAGTTGAGCTTTGTGGTCTGAGCAGTGGAAGTCCACATTCCAGCAACTATTACTATCTTTTACCTCTTTACTTAGTATTATATAGTCTATTCTACTAGAAGTAGACTGAGTTACTCTTGTATCTGAATTTAGTGCATTCATAAGATTATAGGAGTTAAGGGTATATGTTAGCCTGCTGTTATGATTATTGCAAGATGTTGCCTCTATATACAAGTCACCAAGTATTGTTACCTCATCTGGGTCACAGTGTCCCACTATTCTACTAAAAATACCTATGAAACGCCCTAACTCTGATTTAGGTGGATGATAAATCCCAATAATTTTCTGTTTCATCATGCCTTTTCCACAACCTTTGATATGGAGTTCAACGCCTGTCACTTCAGTCAAGCCTTCATTATTACACAGATCTAGATGGTTTAATTAATTTACTTTCAGCTGCTCTCCAACAAATACTGCTACACCTCCACATTTAAGATGCTGTCTACAGTAGCTATTTCCTAGGAAATAGCCATCTAGTTTAAAGTAAATAATTTCCTCAGATTTCAGTCCAGTTAACACAACTACATGAGGTGAATGATCATTTACCAAAGTCTGCAAAACATTGAGCTTATTTCTAAGATATTGTATATTTATATATAAAAACAAAGATGAGGTGACTTACCGAACGAAAGCGCTGGCAGGTCGATAGACACACAAACAAACACAAACATACACACAAAATTTAAGCTTTAGCAACAAACTGTTGCCTCATCAGGAAAGAGGGAAGGAGAGGGGAAGACGAAAGGAAGTGGGTTTTAAGGGAGAGGGTAAGGAGTCATTCCAATCCCGGGAGCGGAAAGACTTACCTTAGGGGGAAAAAAGGACAGGTATACACTCGCACACACGCACATATCCATCCACACATACAGACACAAGCAGACATATTTAAAGACCTTTAAATATGTCTGCTTGTGTCTGTATGTGTGGATGGATATGTGCGTGTGTGCGAGTGTATACCTGTCCTTTTTTCCCCCTAAGGTAAGTCTTTCTGCTCCAGGGATTGGAATGACTCCTTACCCTCTCCCTTAAAACCCACTTCCTTTCGTCTTCCCCTCTCCTTCCCTCTTTCCTGATGAGGCAACAGTTTGTTGCTAAAGCTTAAATTTTGTGTGTATGTTTGTGTTTGTTTGTGTGTCTATCGACCTGCCAGCACTTTCGTTCGGTAAGTCACCTCATCTTTGTTTTTATATATAATTTTTCCCACGTGGAATGTTTCCTTCTGTTATAATATTGTATATTTAAGTGCATGAGCCTTAATGGTACTTTTAGTTTGTCACCTTGAATTTCCTCCTGTTCTGGATTGTTTATATTGGGCCAAATCTGGTTGGAGTTGGCTTTTTCCACTAGTTTCCCTGCATGTTGCGATTTAGGGCGATAGCCCATCTGTTTTCACAGCTGTTTTCATGAATTATTACCTCATCAGCTTTGTTTATGTCTGATGCAAATCTCTTTTTACCAGATAGATTTAAATGTTGACCATGCATTGTGAAACTAGTGTTTTCGTAGTTGTTGACGTCAAGAAGTCTAAGGTTTTTAAACTTGGAGCAGAAACATTGTAATTTATGATTTGTTCGTCGAATTTCACTATTTACACAAGACCAGTCCACCAGATCAAAAAAAGTTCAAATGGCTCTGAGCAGTATGGGACTTAACATCTGAGGTCATCAGTCCCCTAGAACTTAGAACTACTTAAACCTAACTAACCTAAGGACATCACACACATCCATGCCCAAGGCAGGATTTGAACCTGCGACCGTAGCGGCCGCGCGATTCAGACTGTAGCACCTAGAACCGCTCAACCACCTCGGCCAGCCTGCCAGATCAAATCTCAGAGGTAAATTTGCTACTATCACATTTGTAGTTGATAGCAACTGCAAGATAATGATTAGATTTCTAATGAATGCACTGGCCTTGTTGCAGTAAACATCGTTTGATCCCGCTATGAGAACAACACATTCACTTTTAGTGGAATTGGCACATTCTTTTTGCATATTGGTGGTTTCATTTCTGAATTTCACTCCAGGCTTAATAACAGCTGACACACTCACATTCTCCTTAGCAGAGTTTTTTTTTTTTTTTTTTTTTTTTTTTTTTTTTTTTTTTTTTTTTTTTTTTTTTTTTTTTTTTTTTGAATGGCTAAAGAATTGTTCTTTGAAGATTTCGTATTTGTTTTTGTGATTTTTAACACTGCGGAGCTGTCTTCAACATTGGCAGACATAAGCTTTTTTTTTGTTTGGGTTTTGAATATTTATGGAATGTTGGTGCTCGTCTGCTATTCTTACACTATTTTTACCTGAATTGTCGTGTTGTATTTTTTCAGTTGCTGCACATTTCTTGGGTTCACATGATTTAACAGTTACAGTACATTTGTTTTCATTCACTTTTAAATTATTTCTGTTCCCCAAGATTTTGGATTTGTGTTCTAAAGCAGTACACTTTATTTGTAGCACTTCAATATCACTTTGCAACATTTCAATTATTGAATCCTTCTCTCTAATAATGTTTATACACTTCTTTTCACACATTTCTGTTACAAACATATCACATGACCATGAGTAGTCCACAGTTACGGTATTAATTTTATGTTTATTTTGCAACAATTTTTGTGAAACCACCATTTACAGTATTTGCACTGGATACCTTTCCTGACTTTTTTTGTTACATATCTTGCAATTATCGCTATTTTCCACTTCACTTTTATTCCTTTTATCATAACTATTTACACCCACTAGTCCAGTCAGCGCCTTCATGTAATATTACCCTTTATTTGCCATTTTGCATGGACCGCAATTAATGGATGGACGCCATAGTACAGAAGGATAGAAAAGACTTTTCTGAATAATAATAATAACAATAACAACAAGAAGAAGAAAGCTTTAATAAAACTTCATTCAACAACAGCATCATGTAATGGTACCTCTGTTAAAGTCTCACATTGTCTGGTCAGACTATGAATGGTGCATACCATCTTTTTTCTTTTGGAATCATCACAAGTGAAAAACAATACACAGTCAAATGCTGAGGAAGTCATGTCTCCATACACTCTCACTATACACGCTAATCTGTTTTGCACACTCCAGTATATCATAGCAACAATTTAAACATTACAAAAATCATAGTCCTGATTAACTGGTTTCACTAAATGACAATGTTGTAAATGATGTAAATGTTTTATGTTTCATTAAATAATACAGCATACAATTCACTCTTTTATGTTACTACTGTATGTTTCCCCAGATGTAACAACATTGTTATGAAAAGGATAGATTGCTACTAACCATGTGGAGCTGATGTTGATCCTTCCTACTAACAGCTTTTCTGAACTGCACATGTGGGAATTCTCACTGCAGTTGGAGGGGTACCCAAAAAAACCTGAATTACATTGCTATGGGCGGAGCTTGTGTAGTGCACATTTCTGCCGCTAGGCCTGAATAGTGCAACTCATTGCCTGTTCAGTGCTGCCAATGTTGTTGACCTGGCATTTTCTGTTCATCTGTAGTGACTTTTTGCTAGTGCTGTTTTATTCTTGTTCTGTTTTTTATGGCGGCAAGTTTAAGTAAACAACGTCCAGCTGTGAAATTTTGTTTTCTACTCAGTAAAAATGCTGCTGAAACTGTTTTAATGTTGAAATCAGCATACCAAGATGACATTATGAGAAAAACTCAAGTGTACAAGTGGTTGGCTGAATTTAAAAATGGTGACATCGATTTTGGTGACAAACTTTGTTCTGGACGTCCATTATCGGCTTGAATCGTCAAAAATATTGAAAAGTTCATTCAGAGTTTGTTCCTCCAGGTCACACCATCAATCAGACCTTTCATTTGGAAATTTTAAGAAGATTGCACAACAGTTTTCATCAACAAAGACCCAATTTCTGGCAGACAGGAGACTGGTTCCTCCACAACAACACTGCACCTGCACACACAGCCATCTCTGTTAGTTTTTGGCTAAAATGGCATGGTTACATGGCCCCACTCACCTTACTCACCTGACCTGGCTCTGTGCAACTTTTTCTTATTCCCGTGCATGAAAAGTGTGTAAAAGTACACCAGTTTGATGACAGTGAAGAAATCAATTGAAAAAAACAAGAGAGCCATTTCTAAATATGACTAAAAAAATGTTTCAAACAATGGTGGGAAAAGTGAATTAGTAGTAATGGGGAGTATTTTGAAGAGGATAAGGCTGTTTTGTAAGCAATTTCAAAATATATAGCTTTTAAAAAATAATTCCAATATGCCAGAATGAAATTTTCACTCTGCAGTGGAGTGTGCGCTGATATGAAACTTCCTGGCAGATTAAAACTGTGTGCCTGACCGAGACTCGAACTCGGGACCTTTGCCTTTCACAGGCAAGTGCTCTACCATCTGAGCTACCGAAGCACGACTCACGTTCGGTACTCACAGCTTTACTTCTGCCAGTATCTCGTCTCCTACCTTCCAAACTTTACAGAAGCTCTCCTGCGAACCTTGCAGCTAGCACTCCTGAAAGAAAGGATATTGCGGAGACATGGCTTAGCCAGGAGTGCTAGTTTTGCAAGGTTCGCAGGAGAGCTTCTGTAAAGTTTGGAAGGTAGGAGATGAGATACTGGCAGAAGTAAAGCTGTGAGTACAGGACGTGAGTCGTGCTTCGGTAGCTCAGATGGTAGAGCACTTGCCCGCGAAAGGCAAAGGTCCCGAGTTCGAGTCTCGGTCGGGCACACAGTTCTAATCTGCCAGGAAGTTTCATATCAGCGCACGCTCTGCTGCAGAGTGAAAATTTCATTCTGGAAACATCCCCCAGGCTGTGGCTAAGCCATGTCTCCGCAATGTCCTTTCTTTCAGGAGTGCTAGCTCTGCAAGGTTCGCAGGAGAGCTTCTGTATAGTTTGGAAGGTAGGAGACGAGATACTGGCAGAAGTAAAGCTGTGAGTATCAGACGTGAGTCGTGCTTCGGTAGCTCAGATTGTAGAGCACTTGCCCGCGAAAGGCAAAGGTCCTGAGTTCGAGTCTCGCTCGGGCACACAGTTTTAATCTGCCAGGAAGTTTCAATTCCAATATGTTTTGGGTATCTCCTCATACATAGATTGTAACTTAAATAGTGGCAACACTGCTGTGGAGACACTGTGCAATGGAATCTACTATGGTCACTGATAGCACACGTTGTTGACATACCTACCTTACCTCCAAGCAAATGGACTCACCCGTCCCATGTCACTGGCACGCACACAGTCGAGGGAATCAGTCACTTGTGAGCGAGCGGTCTAACGTAAGGGTGTTACTATGTTTTCTGTTGTATCCTAGCCAGTAATGCCACCCGAGCCCGCTGCCAAAAGGTTGGCAGCATCAAAGTCCGGACGCCGTCCGTATAAGCAGCGCCAGCGAGACAGCAAATCGCCGCAAGTCTGCGCGCGCCACCGCTGGCTTCTGGCTTCTTAAGCGCTGGAGTCGCGAGCGCTAGGACAGTTCTGTATTCGCCGCTCAGTTGTATACTCGCCACCGAATTGTGTACTTGCTAGACAGTTGTGTGTTCATCGCAGCAGAGTTGTTGTTTGTCGTCAGCCGATGCTGACCTAGCCGCTCCGACTCGAACTAGACAGATTTCTGTAGACACAAAGTTCACTACTGTGTTTCTGTATCTTCGACAATAAAGATAAGTACCGACTTTTATTTAATCAGAGTGTTTGGGCTTTCATCTTTCTGTTCACTGTTCCAGCGGACCGGTCGGCCCGCTTTTAAAAGTGTGGCGGTGACTTCGTAAGCCATTTCTACAGCCAAGTGTTTGTCGCTACGAACACCGCCACAAAATTTTCGGAACAGGAACAACAGAGTTGGATCATGATTGAATGTGCCAGAGGTTGTACAACATGACAGTGTCATCGAGGCATTCAAGAGGCATGTGGGGAATCAGCATTGTTATACAGAACAGTGGCACGTTGTGTGAAAGCCTTCAACAAAGGTCGGCAAACTGTGGCAGACATGCATCGGGCAGGTCATCCTAGCGTCTCTGAAGAAGAAGTGCATGCGGTTGCCGCATTAGTGGACATTGATGGATGCCATACAATTTGTGAGCTCGCCCATGAAACCAGATTAGCACATACTACTGTGCTTCGTATCCTGAAGAAATTCCTGGGCATGAAAAAAATTGCATCATGATGAGTTCTGCACGACTTGAGAGAAATGCAGAAATGGATGCGTTACGACGCTGTTCAGATGCACTTGGAGCACTATGAGCACGAAGGAGGGGCCTTCTTACACCATATCATAACACTGGATGACACATGGGCCACATTGTATCAGCCAAAACTGAAACGCAAATCCAACGAATGGTGTCATTATGAGTGGCTGTGAAAGTTTAAAGTGTGTAAGTGCCCCAATATGGCGAAAGTTATGGTGATTCTCATGTACGACTGTGGTGGTGTTATCTTAACACATTATGTTCCTCCATGGCAGACCATCAATGCACAGTATTACTGTTTGTTTTTGGAGCATCACCTGCGACTAACTTTGCGAAAGAAGTGGAGACACTTTCTGTGCAACCCACCCATCATTTTGCATGACAATGCACGGGCGCATACAGTGCAAGCTGTGGCTGCTCTGTTTGGTCAATGGGACTGGGAAATACTGTACCATCCACCATACTCCCTGGACTGAAGTCCTTCTTGTGATGTTGATTTGATTCCGAAAATGAAGGAATCACTTCGTGGCATTCACTTCAGAACTGTTCCTGACAGGCAGTAGACCACTCCATTCGTACCATCAAGAGAACAGGCTCTGCTAATGGTATAGTACACCTTCCACATCACTGGCAATGGGTTCTACACAATGCTGGTGACTAGTTTTAAGGACAGTAACAGGTGCAAACATGTGCCTTTTTTGTATCGGTTGTGAATAAATAGTTGCCACTATTTAAGTTCCAACCCTTGTACATCCAAAATTCCCATAACTCCTTGGGCCTCAACTTTTGCTACTCCCAGTTCCTGTCCTCCACCTTCCTATCCCCTTATCTGGTGCCACTCCAGAACTACACAGCCTTCTGTGCACCTATTAGTCTTTTCCCCTTTCTCTATTTCTGTCCTTTTCCACTCCAGACTGCACCTAACCTGCCCCATCATGTCCCTGCATGCTCCCAAAACCACAAGCAGCACTACACCTTTCTCTCTCCTGCCCCCTCCCCCATTCCCCCTTCCCTGCCACCCCACCCCCTCCATGCTCTGTAATTCTTCCTCATTCCCACCACTCATGCCAGATTGCTGCTCCCATAAGGCACAGCTACGATCCGCACTCCAGCCGTGGTGGCTAGAGCCAGTGGTCATGTGTGTGTGTGTGAGTTGTGCTTTTTTTAAGTGTGTGTGTGTGTGTGTGTGTGTGTGTGTGTGTGTGTGTGTGTTTTCTTTACTTTGGAAGTAGCCCTCTTGGCTGAAAGCTTAAATGTGTTGGATTCTTTTCTTTGTTCTTGTCTGCAACTCTACATTTCCTCTGTAAGGTAAGTAGCAATCTGTGCTTTTTATAATATTCTTGTTATTCCATCCTGTTGTTGATTTCCCCCAGGTGTACTATTTGTGGACTGACTCTGATAGTATCTGCTGTTCTCAAGTTTCATGTTGCTTCAGTTGCTGTCATTGCAGTGGTGACTCACGCAAAATTTTACCAGTGTGCCACAATGTGGTGGCCTATAGCCTTTTGACTTACAGGTGTAGTAATTATAGCAAAGTTGAATATGTTAATTTTATGTATATAAATTAAATTGTTTAAATATTTTAAATTTCATAATCAATCATTTTAATGTTGTGAGGAATCAAGCAACATGAAAAAATGATGGCAGCAATGGGAATTAAACCCAAATCAGTGAATTGACAGAACATGCACTTATCCAGTTGGCTACATAATTAATATGTAAGCTTCTGCTTGAAAATCTGTCATATTCATGTTTAGAGAACTTAAGCACTATTGGTGTGTTTACGCCTCCTGTTCTGCTCATCCTCTCACTGCTGTGGATGAGTTACTTCCATGTCTCGATGAATAAAAAAATTTCAAATATTTATCATAAAATACTTGTCCCTCTTTGCATGCTGTTATTTGCAAAATACCTCATTTCAATATCAAGACTTTTGGTAAGGTGAATACAAGGTTATAAATACAAAATCAAAAGGGGTAATGCAGGAGTAGGTTTAATAATGAATAAAAAAAATAGGAGTGCAGGTAAGCTACTACAAACAGCATAGTGAGTGCATTATTGTGGCCAAGATAGACACGAAGCCCACGCCTACTATAGTAGTACATGTTTATATGCCAACTAGCTCTGCAGATGACAAAGAAATTGAAGAAATGTATGATAAGATAAAAGAAATTATTCAGTTAGTGAAGGGAGATGAAAATTTAATAGTCATGGGTGACTGGATTTGATAGTAGGAAAAGGAAGAGAAGAAAATGTAGACGGTGAATGTGGATTGGGGGTAAGAAATGAAAGAGGAAGCCGCCTGGTAGAATTTTGCACAGAGCATAACTTAATCATAGCTAACACTTGGTTCAAGAATCATAAAAGAAGGTTGTATACATGGAAGAAACCTGGAGATACTGACAGGTTTCAGATAGATTATATAATGGTTAAGACATTTAGGAACCAGGTTTTAAATTGTAAGACATTTCCAGGGGCAGATGTGGACTCTGACCACAATCTATTGCTTATGAACTGTAGATTAAAACTGAAGAAACTGCAAAAAGGTGGGAATTTAAGGAGATGGGACCTGGTTAAATTGACTAATCCAGAGGTTGTACAAAGTTTCAGGGAGAGCATAAGGGAACAATTGACAAGAATGGGGGAAAGAAATACTGTAGAAGAAGAATGGGTAGCTTTGAGGGATGAAGTAGTGAAGGCAGCAGAGGATCAAGTAGGTAAATAGGTGAGGGCTAGTAGAAATCCTTGGGTGACAGAAGAAATATTGTATTTAATTGATGAAAGGAGAAAATATAAAAATGCAGTAAATGAAGCAGGCGAAAAGGCATACAAACGTCTTAAAAATGAGATCCACAGGAAGTGCAAAATGGCTAAGCAGGCATGTCTAGAGGACAAATGTAAGGATGTAGAATCTTATCTCATGAGGGGTAAGATAGATAATGCCTACAGGAAATTTAGAGAGACCTTTGGAGAAAAGAGAACCACTTGTATGAATATCAAGAGCTCAGATGGAAACACAGTTCTAAGCAAAGAAGGGAAAGCAGAAAGGTGGAAGGAGTATACAGATGGTCTATACAAGGGCGAGGTACTTGAGGGCAATATTATGGAAATGGAAGAGGATGTAGATGGAGATGAAATGGGAGATATGACACTGCGTGAAGAGTTTGACAGAGCACTGAAAGACCTAAGTCAAAACAAGGCCCCGGGAGTAGACAACATTCCATTAGAACTACTGACAGCCTTGGGAGAACCAGTCCTGACAAAACTCTACCACCTGGTGAGCAAAATGTATGAGACAGGTGAAATACCCTCAGACTTCAAGAAGAATAATATAATTCCAATCCCAAAGAAAGCAGGTGTTGACAGATGGAAACCCACTTTTTATTTATTTATTTATTTATTTATGTCCTGAATCTTTGTGGTACATACCTTAGATGTTGGACAAAATGATATTACATTAATATACTGTTACATTGGTGTATACATTACATTTATAAATTGTTACATTTTTATATTGCTATATTGTTACATTACATTTTTATATTGTTACAACCAACTTATTTTTCAAGATACTGTGTTACTGAGTAAAAACAATTTTCCAAGAGATATGATGTTACAGATTTTTTAAAGCTATGGATTTTGTTTATGGCCTTTAGGTTACTTGGCAGCTTATTAAACAAATGTGAACCTGAGTGATATACACCTTTCTTGCACAGTGTGGTGTAACAATGATGTCTGTGTATGTCACTATTTGCCCTTGTATGGTGTTCATGTACAGATTTATTTTGAATAAATACATTTCCATTTTTTAGCATGCTTTTTTTTAGGAACATTACAACTTCTAGTATATAGATACATGGTAGGGGTAGAATCCCCAGTTCTTTAAAGAATGGTTTGCATGATTTTCGGCTGTTGGCATTTTTCATTACCCTCACAATCTTTTTTTGTTTCCGGAATGTGGTTATGCAATGAGGAGAATTTCCCCAGAATATGATGCCATATCTTAACAGGGAGTGTATGCAAGTGTAATACACTGCTCTAACTGTTTTAGGACTTGTGTTGTTCCATATAATCCTCATCGCATAAGTCATTTTGGATAGTTTAGAATTTAATGAAGTGATGTGGGAATTCCATTTAAGATTGTCTTGTAAGTAGATGCCAAGAAATTTTGCTTCACTGACACTGTTAATTCCTTGGTTTTCCATTGACATGTTTGGTTTTAATGGGTTTTTATTTTGTTGTGTATGGAAGTGTAAGACGACTGTTTTTTGAGGGTTTATCAGTAATTTATTCCTCATAAACCACTCTGAGACATTTTCACTTGTGACTTTAGCATTTAAACTTAGAGCCATTTCATTTTCACCTTCAATTAATATGCTTGTGTCATCTGCAAATAGCACTGGTTCGGAGTGTTGAACGTGTAGGGGGAAGTCGTTTATGAAAATTAGGAAGAGAAAGGGACCTAAAATTGAGCCTTGTGGTAAACCGTGGGTTAATGTGGAAGGTTTCGATTGATAAGCTTGGAGTTCGTTTTTTCCCATGTGTTTTACCTCTGTTATCAGAGAGCGATTTTCTAGGTTGGATTTCAGCCACTCGTGTGGCAGGCCTCTTATACCATACCACTCTAACTTTCTTAGGAGAATTTCATGGTCTATTAGATCAAATGCTTTTGTTAAATCCAGGAAAATCCCCGAAACATTTTTGTGACTACCCACTGAATTTAAAATACGATTTATGAGGCTAAAAGTGGCTGTTTCAGTACTGCACTGAGGCCTGAAGCCATGCTGACATCCTGAAATCATATTTTTTTTTTGTTAAAGAAATCAGTTAGTTGTAGCAGGACTAGTTTTTCAATGATTTTTGAAAACCCTGATAGGAGTGACACAGGCCTATAGTTGACCATCTGCTGCCGATCGCCCTTTTTGTAAAGGGGTACAACTTTTGCAGTTTTTAACTATTGTGGGAAAATACCACTTGATAGTGAAGAATTGCATATATCTAGCAGTGGTGCGAGTATCTGTTCAGCTGATACTTTTATAATGACACATCGTCGTCTCCGGCTGAATATTTATTTTTTAATGACTTTATACTGTTTAACAGTTCTTCCCTACTTATTGGACGGAGGAACATGGATGTATTTGTTACACTATTTCCAGAAATTTCCTGTAATATTTTGTTTGATGTTTTTCCCATTTGTTCCTTCGCTAACTCACGAGCAATATTGGTGTAGTAAGAATTGAAGTGGTTAGCAATTAATTTTGGATCAATGATCTTGCTGCCCGCCTGTGACAATACAATATTTTTGTGTGTTTCCACCTTTCCAGTAAGTCTCTGTACCGTATTCCACATTGTCTTAGCTTTGTTTGATGATTCCATAATAAGTTTGTCATTGTCCCTTAATTTTGCTTCCCTTATTACACGACTCAGAGTTAACTTGTATTTTTTGAAGTGGTGAGCAAATTCAGGGCTGCTATCTGTTTTTGATAGTGCAAAAAGTTCCCTTTTTCTTCTATATGATACTTTGATCCCTGATGTAATCCAAGTTTTGGGTTTGCTGGGGCCTTTACAAATTATTTTCTTTTTTGGAAATGCAATTTCGAAACAATGTCTGTAAATTTCCATGAAATTATCCAGCTTTTCATCTGTGTTGTAACTGTTGTAGATTTTATTCCACGAGCAAAGAAGGGAAAGCAGAAAGGTGGAAGGAGTATACAGATGGTCTATACAAGGGCGAGGTACTTGAGGGCAATATTATGGAAATGGAAGAGGATGTAGATGGAGATGAAATGGGAGATATGACACTGCGTGAAGAGTTTGACAGAGCACTGAAAGACCTAAGTCAAAACAAAGCCACGGGAGTAGACAACATTCCATTAGAACTACTGACAGCCTTGGGAGAGCCAGTCCTGACAAAACTCTACCACCTGGTGAGCAAAATGTATGAGACAGGCGAAATACCCTCACACTTCAAGAAGAATAATATAATTCCAATCCCAAAGAAAGCAGGTGTTGACAGATGTGAAAATTACTGAACTATCAGTTTAATAACTCACAGCTGCAAAATACTAACGCGAATTCTTTACAGACAATTGGAAAAACTGGTAGAAGCCGACCTCAGGGGAGATCAGTTTGGATTCCATAGAAATATAGGAACACATGAGGCAATACTGACCCTACGACTTATCTTAGAAGCTAGATCAAGAAAAGGGAAACCCACGTTTCTAGCATTTGTAGACTTAGAGAAAGCTTTTGACAATGTTGACTGGAATACTCTCTTTCAAATTCTGAAGGTGGCGGGGGTAAAATACAGGGAGCATAAGGCTATTTACAATTTGTACAGAAACCAGATGGCAGTTATAAGAGTCGAGGGACGTGAAAGGGAAGCAGTGGTTGGGAAGGGAATGAGACAGGGTTGTAGCCTCTCCCCGATGTTATGCAATCTGTATATTGAGCAAGCAATAAAGGAAACAAAAGAAAAATTCGGAGTAGGAATTAAAATCCTTGGAGAAGAAATAAAAACTTTAAGGTTTGCTGATGACACTGTAATTCTGTCACAGACAACGAAGGACCTGGAAGGGCAGTTGAACGGAATGGACAGTGTCTTGAAAGGAGGATATAAGATGAACATCAACAAAGGCAAAACAAGGATAATGGAATGTAGTCGAGTTAACTCTGGTGATGCTGAGGGAATTAGATTAGGGAATGAGACACTTAAAGTAGTAAAGGAGTTTTGCTATTTGGGGAGCAAAATAACTGATGATGGTCAAAGTAGAGAGGATTTAAAATGTAGACTGGCAATGGCAAGGAAAGCCTTTCTGAAGAAGAGAAATTTGTTAACATTGAATATTGATTTAAGTGTCAGGAAGTCGTTTCTGAGAGTATTTGTATGGAGTGTAGCCATGTATGGAAGTGAAACATGGACGATAAATAGTTTAGACAAGAAGAGAACAGAAGCTTTCGAAATGTGGTGCTACAGAAGAATGCTGAAGATTAGATGGGTAGATCACATAACTAATGAGGAGGTATTGAATAGAATTGGGGAGAAGAGGAGTCTGTGGCACAACTTGACTAGAAGAAGGGATCGGTTGGTAGGACATGTTCTGAGGCATCAAGAGATCACCAATTTAGTATTGGAGGGCAGAGTGGAGGGTAAAAATTGTAGAGGGAAACCAAGAGATGAATACACTAAACAGATTCAGAAGGATGTAGGTTGCAGTAAGTACTGGGAGACGAAGAAGCTTGCACAGGATAGAGTAGCATGGAGAGCTGCATCAAACCACTCAGGACTGAAGACCACAACAACAACGTATGGAATATGATGATTTTTGTGATCTCATGATTCCCAGTGCTCACGGACTGAAATGGATACATCATGCATGACTATCTGACTAATATAAAAAGCAATATTTCAAGAATGAGATGTGGTAGTGTTCTGCTCTCAGTTTTAAATAACATTTTGCTATGTTATCTACATTTGACATACAGCAATATTTGGGCTAAAATCAATCATATGCAAAACTTATGCAATGTATTTTTACCTCTGCAAATTCTTTAAAATTTCTTGCCATGCTTTACTTAATTTGGTGCAGCATAGTAACTATGATGAATAAAAAGAAAATTAGTCGTTTATGGAGTGAAGACATCAAACTCTAATATGTGGGAAAACAATTTTTTGTCTAATAATTTTATTAAAATTGGATGATAAGTGTTTCGTAGCAGATGGAACACCATCTCTCAGCATAGGTAGCAACATAAGATGAGCAATACAGCAACAACAAAGATGCTCTCAGCATAGAATGTACAGAGCACATTTGTAGCAATCAAAGGGTTGAATTTTATAATTAATAATAACAGTTTAACATTGAGAGGAATAAAATAGCATGAAACAAAAATGTTGGGAGCTGCAGGATTTGAACTCGAGCTGACAAATTGTCAGTCTTTGCAGTAAACCACTCGGCCATGGTGCCATTGTAACTTCAGCTCCTCTAAAATCCCTCATACTCTACATTTTCACAGTACTTACATGCAGTAGAAAAAGAAAAATACTGAGCTGGTGCTGTGAGCAACATAGCACCCTCAGTGGCAACAGAGATGATGTCACCTAAGAGCATGCACCGTTGAAAAGACAGCTGAGTTCCTTCTCTGAGTTGAGTGACTATCATTTTAGCACTCAACATTGGTTTGTATTTATCATGAGGAGAGTGCTACAAAACATGTTTTCAGCATTTCATTTGCATGCCAGCTCATCTTTGAAGAGAACGTGTAATTTTACTGCAATTTTCAGCTTGCAGTCAAAGAACAATGATATAATTTTAGTGTCATTTCTAGCTTACATTTTAAGAGAAATGGTACAGTATCAGTGCAGTATTTACTGTATGCTGTAGTACATTAGCATATGAGCACCAGCTGCCACTGTGTCACTGCCCTTTATTTCATTTGTTAGGAAGTTGATTGTTATCAAACATTGTTAATACCAAACTTTTAATGTTAAATTACACATAGGGCCTTCCAATGCCATTGTGGTGAAGATCATTGTTTTACACTTTCTTTTACACAGTGAATGCATTTGTATTTTCCACTTTACCTTGTGCTTGCTATCTTTCATTGCCGTGGGCTCGGTTGATTACCAATTACAGCTTATTGGAACAATTGGAGAATAGAGCCCGTTTATGCTTAAAGTCTGCACTTGATGTGGCAGGCATTCAGTCTGCGTGAGAAGGCTCCCCTCCTCAGTAAATGTGCTCACACCTGGACCAGCTAAATAAACAGTCTGTACTTAATTTTGGAGCCAGATATTGTAGTATACTGTATTTAATCTAGGGTTGTACCTTGAATATACATGAGGTGTGGTTAGAGGCATATTGCACAGGGGGACGCAGAGGTGGGGGATGGATGTGGGGAGTCGGGTGGGGTGGAATGATGCAAGAGAGAATAGCTAATAGAGAGAGATTGCTGAGATGCCCATATGAACTGAGATTCACGCAACTATAAATATAACTTAAGTGGAGTTTAGGATGAAGTAACATGCTTTTCAATATAGCTCAACCAACCCTAACTGTTATGTGAAACATGGATGCCATGGCAGAAATGTAGAAATTCGGATGGGTGAAGAAGTGGACTATGTCTGAATCAAGAAAAAATTGTATACACAGAGGGAATAACCTAAAACTTTCACAACAAATCTTGCAGAAACAGGAAGTGCTATTGATTTGTGGTTTTCACAGAATGAATTACTATTCAGGGGCTCATATTGTTAGCCAATTGATAGATTGTAATAATACTTAGAAAGTGTATTTTTTGTGCAAATGTTCACCTTTCCCCACAGAAAAGAGTCTACCGGCATCAAATCTGGGGAATGGGCCAGCCAAGATACAGGTTCCTTGCATCCATTGCAATGACTTGGAAATAACTCTTAAATACATGCTGCAGTATTTCATACACTATGGGCTGGACAGTCATCATGTTAATACTACAAGTTCCTCCAAGTCTGCAGGAAACATCTTCTAACAGCCATGGTAGATGGTCTGTTAGGAGGCTATGATACTTGTACACATTCAGTGTTCAGTCTATGGAAAATAGGCCTATGAGGTGATGGTTTGCTAGCCCATACCACACGTTTACAATCCGTGGACTCTGACATTCTACCTGATGGAGCCAGCAGGGATTGTCAACAGCACAAAAGTGCATGTTTTGGTGGTTTACGTGGCCATGATTAATAATGTGGTTTCATTACTAAACAAGATACATGATACATCTTAATGATCTGTACAGAAGTTAACATGATTCTCATAATCTTTTACATGCAGCTCTTGAGAGAGATGTGATTGGGATGGAACCTATGCCAATGGAGAATGCATAGGACACTTGCCTGACTCATGCCACATCCTTGTACAATTGCTTGGGAGCTAGCGTGCAGATTAACTGCAAGAGCAGCAAAAACATTAACTTCCATTTCTTCTGTCATCACTTGTTTTCTTCTGTTACATTGTCTAAATTTTACACTACCACTTTCAGATAATTAGTCAAAGAAGGTGACAAATAAATGCCTGGATGGTTAATGTCTGCAGGAACATCTTGCCACATACACTGTACAAGAATGAACTGCATTCTTCCTACACTCTTCGCACACCATGAGCATATTAGCTTTTTCTACATTGGTAAATTGTATCATCCACTTATGACCTACTGCTTGGACTGTGGGAACTTTTCAAAATATGCTGTCTCATAAACAACTCACACTAGAATCCTGCAACAAACACCACCGACATTCTTATTTACCCACTTTTAGTTTCTTAATGTTCAGAAGCATTTTGTCATTTTGAAAAGTGTATTTTCACCCACAAAATACACTTTCTAAGTATTATTACCATCTTCTTATTGGCTAACAATATGAGCCCCTGACTACCGATCAGTTCTGTGAAAACTGTGAATCAACAGAATTTTCCATTTCCACAATTTTTAGGTGATTCACCCTGTATATTATAAAAATGTGTTTATGACATATGTTTGACCTCTTCTTCTAAACCATTGGGTTGATTTCAACCAAATTTGTTACTTGTGTCATTTAATGTCTGGAAAGAAGCTCTGTGGGGTAAGTATATCATACTAGATTAATATAATATTAATGAATTGGAGGATCATCTGTTGTATGGTTCTAGAATAAGTGTTGCTTATTAAAGGTAACAATATATGTCCCACCAGATGAGACATCCCATGCTGACTCTGATGTGTTTTCACCATTGGTTAGCACTTCGTACCTGTCACTAAGACATATGGGGGCAGCTGTGTGGCCAGTTCTCACTTTCATCATACGCCCAGAGATAAATGAAACCCCTACATCAGCTACATCAAGATTACGATGATGTAGTTTTTTACAGCAACATTTTTTTGTAAATGGTCCATGGATCACATAGATACATTCATAACCTAAAGTCTTCAAAAGCTTGAGATTACATACAGATCTGATGTGTTAGCAAATCACTGAGGCATTTATACAACATACTTGGAGAAATCAGCTACTTAAAACAAGCTATGTCTCCTCCTCTTCCGCTGTTTTTGCCTTATGCTCAAACAAATCATTTATATGAGCCTATACAGAACTCAATCAACTGTCTGTGTACTGGCAAAGTCAAAACCTGTTTAATATGGACATTAGAACCATGGAATTTACATCAGTAGTTCATATAATCTGATGACATTTAGGAGGGCTGCCTCATAAGATACTATATTGCCTTAAAAATGTGGAGAATTTTAACATCTTCCATCACCCTGTTATAAAATTTGCTCCAGAATATAAAACTCCATATTCAACCTAGATATGAATGCCTCAACTAAATGGAAATTATTCTTTCACTTCTAGTATTGTAGTTGTGAATTGTACAGAATATCAGAATTATCTCTTGTCATTAACTACAAGTAACATTAGAGTGTAAATGTATTGTCACCTAAATGTGTAAGAATATAGAGGTCCCTGAAGAGGCTTCTACAACACATTTGATTATCAAGTTTATGCAATATTCTTACTGCATGTTTCTGTAGAATAAATACTTTGTTTTGACCTTCACTGCACTGCCCAGAGTATTATACAATACAGCTGTAATAAGTGAAAGTATACTAATGATCCTGTCTACAGATCAGCTCAGTGATAAAGATCTCAAAATGGGAGCAGACAGAATGTTAATTTATCCATGTGCTCATGCTACTTCATTTTGTTATCTATCTAGGAAATGTCACACATGGATCTTCTATACTGAGTGCTCATTAATCTCTACAACCATGACCTCCATGTCATTTTTATTTCTTTGCAATTGTGTAATATCAGTTTTTATGTCATGAATGGTTAAGCTGTTTGCCATGAACCAATTGTAATCCTGTTCCACAATTCTCCTAGCCATCTCTTGAATGGGTGGTTTTAGGCCCTTTATCAGGAAACATTACAGCTTTAGAGCACTCCTCCAATTTCCTGGGCAAATAATTTTGTAGGTCAAGAACAGGTGCAGACCAAGCTCCAAATCTTGTCAGACACCATATTTAATAGTCCCTTATTCTGAATGTAATCTTATTCCTGCTGTATCATTTGTTAATCCTTCATTTTCTATCATCAAAATCTGACTCCATGCATGCAATGGGAAGGACTTAACATTGCACCATTTTAGTTTCCTTAGTAGAATTTTATGACCAATACAATCAAAGGTCATGAAAATATTACAAAAAGTGGTAACTTTACTTCTAATAAAACTGAGTTTGTGAACTCATGTATTCATGTATTGCTTTCTGAGTACAGTAGTGTTTCCAGAAGTCAAATTGAGCTGTTGTTAAAAGTTTATTTTCCGAAAGGTGGTTCAGCATTCTACTTTAAGCTGCCTGTTAAGTATTCAATACACATTTTACATTTTTTACATTAATGTTGACATTTCATCAATGTTCATGGAATGACAAATGTAAGGGAACTAGACTAGCAGTCACAGTCCAACACTGTTGTAGTAATGAGATCTGTATAAATATGCTAGAAGATTCATAAACCTTGTTAGAATGGTAACTATGGTTTTTGGCAAGATGGGAAGTAGAGAGATGGGTCAGAAATTGGAGGTCACTTGCTTATATTCATTTTTATAAAATCATCAAACAATGGAAAATACAGAATGGAATAGGCCATAATGCCCAAAAGCTTTAATTGTAAGAGTCTTTTTGTTAACTCACGTATTGATAGCCACCAGCAAGCAGAAGCCACCTGCAACAAAGCACCACAGTTTTTTTTTTTTTTTTTTTTTTTTTTTTTTTTTTTTTTTTTTTTTTTTTTTTTTTTTTTAGGATAAGTGCTGTACTAGAAATGCTGTTGGCTAAAGAACTAGAAGAAAGTATCATAATGCTCAATTTTGTTGTGTTACACCATAATGTTCAGTCACTTAAGTGTATGAGTCTTTGACTCATACACTTAAAAATAAAATTACGATGTTGGATGTGCAGATCCAATATAAATTAAATGTAGACATAATTAATGTTGCTAAACATTTGCTGTGAAATGATGAAGTAGAATTAACCTCAATAGCACTAATGAGCCAAAACATCACGACCACCTGCTTTATAGCTTCTTTGCCCATCTTTGGAATGAAATACAGTACTGATTCTGCATATTGGGGATCCAACAGTTTCTTGGTAGGTTTGTGGTGGTATGTGGCATTAGATATCTATGGACAGGTCATGTAATTCACATAAATATTGGGCCGCTGATTTGCATTTGTGGTGATTGTGCCCGATAGCAACACAGATTGGTTACATAGGAATTTGGTCACTGAGACATCAACATAAGTTTACTATAATGATCCTCAAACCACTGTAGCACAGTTCTGGCCCAGACATGGACAGTTACACTGCTGAAAGATAATGTCACTATTGGGGAAGACATCAAGAGTGAAGGGGTGCAGGTGGTTCACTGCTGTCACTGTGTCTTCGATTACTACCACAGATCTTATGCAAGCACAGGAGAATGTCCCTTATAGTATAATATTGCTTCCACCAGCCTATGTCCATGGCGCTCTGCACATTTCAAGCCACTATTCAACTAATACATGTCGTTTGTGGAGGCTATCAATGACCTAGTATAGCAAAAATGTGATTCAGCTGAAGAGCCAACATGTTTCCATTGGTCAACAGTAGAATTTGATGGTCCCGTTCCCACTGTAATAGTAATTGATGATGTTGTTGGACCAATATGTGAACACTTAAGAGTGGTCTGTTGTGGAGCTCCATGTTCAACAACGTACAATGTATGGGGTGCTCCAAAATACTTGTGCATGCTCCAGCATTGTGCTCTTTTGGCAGAGATGCAACAAATCACCATCCATCCTACCTTACAGAACAAATAAGCCCCCATACCCCCTGTTCTGTTAATAGACATGGACATCCAACCATTTAGTACCTAGTGTTAGTTTCACTGTCCTACCTCTTTCCATAGATGCTCATGACAGAGCACATGAACATTCAACCAGCTTCACTGTTTTTGAGATACTCATTCACAGAGTGCATAATAATGATTTTCCTTTTGTCAACGTCACTTATCTCTATGGATTTCCTCATTTGCAGCCTGTATCCTTATTAGGGTGGTCCCTTGTATGCTCCACTTATACACTTTTGCAACCACATCATGTGTCTGCAACACCATCAAGCTAATAAGTGTACATTAGAATGTCATTTTAATAGAGTTTTCTGATGATACTATTATCATTGTGAAAAGGCAACTAAATTTCTGTGATGTCAAAACACCATGTTGACCCTATCAAAAATGATTTTGAATACTTCTATTATTAAATTGCCAGAACATAATTTTGTAATTACTAATACACATAGAATGCCAAGAGGAAATCTAGCAGTCTTCAGAACTAAACTGTGGGTTCTTGTGGGAAGGATCAGCCTATTAAATATGAAGGTAGTACATTGTAACAATATAATGAAAAGGATAGTCACTACTTACCATATAGCGAAGATGCTGAGCACAGAAAGGCACAACAAAAAGACTGTCAGAAAGTAGCTTTTGGCCAACAAGGCCTTTGTCAAAAATAGACCACACACACACACACACACACACACACACACACACACACACACACACACAAATGCAACTCAGACACACATATGACCACAGTCTCTGGCAGCTAGAGCCAGACTATACTCTAGCTGCCAGAGGCTGTGGTCATATGTGTGTGTATGTGTAGTCTATTTTTGACAAAGGCATTGTTGGCCAAAAGCTAACTTTCCGACAGTCTGTTTGTTGTGCCTTTCTGCGACTCAACATCTCCGCTGTATGGTAAGTAGCTACTAACCTTTTCACTATATTGTTACATTCCATCCCAGATTTTCCATTGTTTAAGCTAGTACATTGTAGTGATATCAACATTGATCTTCCAAAAGACAACAATGTTAGACATGATTTTACTTTTTTGTGTGTGTGTATTTGTCTGTGGGAGAGGGGGCTAGGCATGACCAATACATTCAGTATGATCCCTACAATACACTGTCCAGCAAGATGAGCAGAACATATAAATTCCATTGTTTACCAAACATTCACCATTGACACAAACTACAAGTTCACAAATAGACTACTACAATGACCAGTGATCATGAGGCACTGCTCTTATGCTGCTATGTGTAACAAGTGGTAGCAGTTGCTAAATAGTAGTTGAAAGAGGAACTTTCTCTGAAGGCAACATTGGCATTTTTAATTTCTTACTTACTATGGAAAATTGAGAAAGCATTTCCACTCAGAACAATGATGATGGTAAGTTCATGAGTTTTCATAACTTCTCCCTGTAATTTTTTAATGTAGCATTTCTTATTGAAGTAAAAACCTTAAAAACTAAGAAAAATAAGTAATGGGTAACTAAAAGCATAAAAATTTTCGGTTAAAGAAACTGATTTCTTTACTGTCGATGTAAAAAATATAGAATAAATATAGAATAACCCAATAAAGTCCACAAAAGCCTACAAAACAATCTATGGAAGAGTAGCCAGACAGGATAAAATTGTATGGAATGACAATTTCAGATTAAGCTAATCAAACAAAGTGAGATCCATGTGGAGACTTATAAAGAAATAAACTTATAGCTCGGTGCTGCTAGCTGAAGATTACATTAAGTAAATTGTGAAGGACCAGCTCCATGCTGCTCCAGTCCAATGTTTGTTATCCTGGATGCCTTTTTGTATGTTTATGAGTCAAGTTCCATTCCAAAAATTCTGGAAAAACTTTTTATGAGAGGCTCACAAATTTCATAAATAAATGTTCAGCTCTTACCATACAGTAACAATGCTTTAGAAAATCGAAATCTACACAAACAGCAATTTTTGAATTCTTAGGTTTTGTTTTAACATCTCTCAATCAACATAAAATAGCTGTAAGTATTTTCCTAGACCTTTCAAAAGCCTCCATTGTCCATGACCATCAAATTCTGCTTGAAAAATTAGAAATATGAGATATAGGAGGTTTAGCATAGGTGGTTATGTTCATACCTAAAAACTTGCAGACAGATGGTATAATTTCAGTATGAAATAAACACTCAGAATAAAACAAGGAACAGTTCTCTCTGACAAATTACCAATAAAATACAGTTTACTTCAGGGTTGAAGCCTAAGACCACTACTCTTCTTGATTTATGTAGATGACCATGTTCAATATATATGTCCCCAAAAAACCATACTATTTGCTGATGATGATAACACATTGCTCACTGGATTCAGCCCAAAAACCTTGCAGTCAACAGCAGCAAGTACTGTGAAAAGGCTTTTGGAGTGATTCTCCTGAGCCAAACTCATTGTAAATACTGAAGAAACTGTGTGTGTCTGTGCGTGGGGGGGGGGGGGGGGGGGGGGGTAGGGGGGAGTAAATGTGACAAAATTTATGTGTCTTTAAAGTGGGACATGCATAGAGGAGGCAATGAGTTTACAGAGGGGGACAATGAAAAGAACATTTGGAATATGTAATCTTTTGGATATATTTTTTCAATATCAATAAATGTTCATTTTATTCTGAATATGAGTTTATAAGGTTGTAGCCTATGATCAAAGTGTATCTCATTCCCTCCACACTTGCACAAATAAAGACACTTAAATGACTGGTGTCCCTTCTTTAATGTACTGGGATTAGCTTGGACATTACAACAAGTAACCTGAATATATTGCAGGATATCCTATACAGTTAGATTATTTTTTGATTTGAATAAACCCGTTTCTTTGATTGACTACACAGTCAGAAATAAAATGGGTTTAACTCTGATGGTCTGGATTTTCAACTTACTGAGCCACCTACTAATGTACTTTTTAACAGAGCAACTGAAGATCTTCAGGTGCACAAGTGTACATGTAACACGTAATTGTGCATATCTAGGTGACAAAAACCAATCAATGGAAATTCCAGATGGAATGTAATAATATTATGAAAAGGAAAGTTGCCACTCACCACACAATGGAGGTGCTGAGTAGCAGATAGGCAAGATGAAAAGACTGTCACAAATAAAGCTTTCAGCCATTAAGGCTTCATCAACAAATAGACACCACACACACACACACACACACACACACACACAAGGAAGAGGCTGGATGGGTGAGGACAATGACTAATGAAGGTTGAGGCCAGGAGGATTATGGGAACATAGGATGTGCTGCAGGGAAAGTTTCCATCTGCACAGTTCAGAAAAGCTGGTGTTGGTGGGAACCATTCATATGGCACAGACTGTGAAGCAATCATCGAAATGAAGGATATCATGTTTGGCAGTATGTTCAGCAGCAGGGTAGTCCACTTGTTTCTTGGCCACAGTTTGTCGGTGGCCATTCATGTGGACAGACAGCTTGGTGGTTGTCATGCCCACATAGAATGCAGCACAGTGGTTGCAGCTTAGCTTGTAGATCACATGACTGGTTTCACAGGTAGCCCTGCTTTTGGTGCTAGTGACCGGACTGGAGTAGGTGGTGATGGGAGGATGTAAGGGACATATCTTGCATCTAGGTCTATTACAGGAGTATGAGTCATGATGTAAGAGGTTGGAAGTAGGGGTAGTGTAAGGATGAATGAGTATATAGTGTAGGTTCAGTGGATGGCAGAATACCACTGTGGGAGGGCAGGAAGGATAGTGGGCAGGACATTTCTCATTTGAGGGCACAATGAGAGGTAGTCAAAACCATGGCAGAGAATGTAATTCAGTTGATCCAGTCCTGGGTGGTGCTGAGTCATGAGGGGAATGCTCCTCTGTGGCCAGACAGTGAGACTTTGGGAGGTCGAGGAGACTGGAAAGATAAATCACAGGAGATTTGTTATTGTACAAGATTTGGAGAATATTTACAGTATGTGAAGGCTTCAGTGAGACACTCAGTATATTTAGAGGGGGACCACTCTTCACTGCAGATGCAATGACCATGGGTGGCTAGGCTGTACAGAAGGGTCTTCTTGGTATGGCGCAGGTGACAGCTGTCGAAGTGGAGGTATTGCTGGTGGTCAGTAGGATTGATACTGATACCACTCTGATGTAGACATCGTTGAAGTGGAGATCAACATCTAAGAAGGTGGCTTGTTGGGTTGAATAGGACCAGGTGAAGCAAATGAGGGAGAAGTTGTTGAGGTTCTGGAGGAATGTGGATAGGGTGTTCTCTCCCTTGAACCTAATTGCAAAGATGTCATCAATGAATCTGAACCAGGTTAGGGGTTTAGGATTCCAGATTTTTAGGAAGGATTCCTCTAGATGGTCCATGAATAGGTTGGCATGAGATGGTGCCATGCGGCTGCCCATAGCCATACCCCAGATTTGTTTGTAGGTAATGCCTTCAAAGAAATAGTAGCTGTGGGTGAGGATATAGTTGGTCATGGCAGCTAGGAAGGAGGTTATTGGTTTGGAGCCCGTCGGGCATTGGGAAGGGTAATGTTCAATAACGGTAAGACCATGGACATTGGGAATGTTAGGTAAAGGGTGGTGGCATCAATAGTGATGAGCGAGGCACTGTGTGTTAAAGGGACAGCATATCCAGATGCTTATCTTCAAGTACCCTGTGGTTGGTCATGCTCACCTTTGTTGTTGGAGGTAAACTTTATTACAGAATTTTTCTGAAGTGTTCATTATATAACAGTGATTTATGTAATATTGCTTAAACATTCACTAAAGATAGTAAATATGGTAAACATTCAGTTATAAATATAATCCACAAAATATCAAAGCTGATAATAAAATATATACAGACGACAGACGTGAGCTCTACTTTTTTTATCTTTGTGTGTGTGTGTGTGTGTGTGTGTGTGTGTGTGTGTGTGTGTGTGTGTGTGTGTTTGTCTGTCTGTCTGTCTCTGTGTCTGTCTGTATGCCTATGACACATTTTATTGAGTAATATAAGGGTTTGGAGCTGTTCTGGTTCAAACCAAAGTTTGCCAGCTCTCCTCCCTCTGATGTTTATACACTATGTGATCAAAAGTATCTGGACACCCCCAGAAGCATGTGTTTTTCATATTAGGTGCATTGTGCTGCCACCTACTGCCCGGCATTCCATATCAGCGACCTCAGTAGTCATTAGACATTGTTAGAAAGCAGAATGGGGCATTCTGTGGAACTCACGGACTTCAAACGCAGTAAAGTGATTGGGTGTCACTTATGTCATATGTCTGTCTGCGAGGTTTCCACACTTCTAAACATCCCTAGATCCACTGTTTCTGATGTGATAGTGAAGTGGAAATGTGAAGGGGCACATACAGCACAAAAGCGTACAGCTGACCTCGTCTGTTGACTGACAGAGACTGCCGACAATTGAACAGGGTCATAAAGTGTAATAGGCAGACATCTATCCAGACCATGACACAGATATTCCAAACTGCTTCAGGATCCACTGCAAGTACTATGACAGTTAGGCGGGAGGTGAGAAAACTTGGGTTTTGTGTTCAAACTGCTGCTCTAAGCCACAAATCACACCAATAAATGTCAAACGACACCTCGCTTGGTGTAAGGAGCGTAAACATTAGGCAATTTAACAGTGGAAAAACATTGTGTGGAGCGATGAATCATGGTACACAGTGTGGCGATCTGACGGCAGGCCGTGGGTATGGTGAACGCCCAGTGAACATCATCTGCCAACGTGTGTAGTGCTAATAGTAAAATTTGGAGGTGGTGGTGTTATGGTACAGTCATGTTTTTCATGGAGGGGGCTTGCACCCCTTGTTGTTTTGCATGGCACTATCACATCACAGGCCTACACTGATGTATTAAGCACCTTCGTGCTTCCCACTGTTGAAGAACAATTCAGGGATGGCGGTTGCATCTTTCAACATGATCGAGCACTTGTTCATAATGCACGGCCTGTGGCAGAGTGGTTACACAGCAATAACATCTCTGTAATGGACTGGTCTGCAGAGAGTCCTGATCTGAATCATATAGAACACCTTTGGGATGTTTAGGAACGCAGTCTTCATGCCAGACCTCAACGACTGACATTGATACCTCTTCTCAGTTCAGCAACCTATGAAGAATGGACTGCCTTTCCCCAAGAAACCTTCCAGCATCTGATTGAATGTATGCCTGTGAGAATGGAAGCTGTCATCAAGGCTAAGGGTGGGCCAACACCATACTGAATTCCAGCTTTACTAATGGAGGGGGCCAAGAACTTATAAGTCATTTTCAGCCAGGTGTCCAGATATTTTTGATCACATAGTTTACTTACTATAGTTGTGTTTCTATAGTCTGACGGTGGTGCAAAAAGAAATATGATGTAAATCTGGGAGGAAGCAAGTAGCTTCTTAGCCATTGGGAATGCACTAGAGAGCAAATATAGGGAGGTTCCGGGCTCTCCCCTCATGGCTAAGGGCAAAAACTCTGGGAAAAATTTTGGCAAGGAGTGGTTTCACGCATATTTTACCCAGCCAGCACATTAACTAATGAGGTCTCTATCCTGGCTGGTTACTTATACATTAGCTGTGCACACTTATTCTTCTGACTGGCAAACATATCAACCACTCTGTTGTTGAAGACTGGAATTTCATTGATTTCCTTCTTATGAATGGAACAAAGAACTAGTGAGTTCAGCTTTTCCTGACCCATACTTTTCCTGAAAAAGGTTTTAATTCTTTTTAAAGTGCTGAAATTGCTCTGCTTCTGCTGTTGAAATAAGTGTAGTTAGGGCAACTTGCAATGTTTTGTGCACTTTAGTAAATAATTCTTCAAAGGAATGTTCCACAAGAAAGGTGAACAGCTACAAACCAATGTAATGCCTTTAAACAAATCATTGTGATAAATCACTATCAGTTCATTTTTTAATTTATTGTGGGAAATAAAGGGAATATAACTTAATGAAAAAGTATTGATTAAAGTGGCTGGGAAATGTTCTTTGAAAGAAACAAACTTCTCTTGATCTGTCATTTCAAAGCTACTTAATACATGAGAGTTTTGGAATCCTTCCTTTCAGGTGGCTGGTTACAATATCACACACTTCTTTGGCATCTGCTGTCAGGTTAGGTTCAGTGCTATATTTAGAACATTTTCTTGAAGAAGTAAAACATTCATCTTCAAAAACTTGATGTTTTTCAATGTTCTCTCATATTTCAGAAAAAGCAGTCTCAAAATGACATAATGCATTGGATATAGTAATGACATTTTCACCCTGCATCTGAATTGTGCTGTATAAAATATCAACATGTTTCACAATGTCACAGAAAAAAATTTAGAAGGAACAGAAAGTCTGGATTGTGAAGTAAATTTCTTAAAGTTAATGCTTCTCTTATTGTAATATCATTCCAAGAATCTTCTTCTTCAGTCATATCAAAACATAATTTGTTTCTTGAACATACATTACTATGTGAGACTGGAAGTTTAATCTACTTGAAAGAGACTGAAGGAATTCTCTTGTTGCAGAGTGTCTTTAACAAATCACTTTGCTTAGGCAATGAAGAGAAAAACATTGCAAATCCGGAAAAACCTGTAAAGAACAACCTAAGAGACTTCATGTTTTTACTACAAGCATTCTGAAGAACCAAATTCATTTGGTGCACATAACTTTCCATATGCGAAAGTACTCTGCATCAGAGTCTGTGCAACACCATGACTGCCACTCATTTACTGGGGCACCATTCTATGCCTGAGCAAAGAGTTATTCTTCAACATTGAAAGATGCCAGACTTTTTTTTAGAACCTCACTAAGCCTACATGCTGTCCTATCATTAACATTTTCACAGACTGTAACAGCTGGTTGCAATAACAACATTGAGCAACAGTATCTGAGTTCCTCAGATGAAGAACTACCATTGTTTTGTATGGTTTCAATTTCAGTTTGTGCATAGCTCTGTGAGCAAATGTTCTCGACACACCAGTTCAAAGTACCAAAAGGCAAAGAGATTTTCTTGGACATATTTCCAAGTCCTTCCCTATCTTGTCAGGAAATATGCACACTAGGAAATTTTCATATGAATTCAAGTCACCATTACACGTATGATTTTGCTTTTGCATTGTTCAACACAAGAAAGACTTGTTGGTCCTTTGTGTCTCCTGTCCTGAATGGAATCTTTATAGGAAATTCAGAATGAAACACTCAAACACTCAGTCGCACAGTATAGAGGACAAGCACATGGTGTTTCTTTTTGAGGACCGGGCCCAGCAACATACGGGTTGGGAAAGCCCAGGACTCAGTGCAGTTGCAATAATGACATCTAGCAACAATATTTGAAGTGGTTAAACTTGACAAAAAAACTCAAAAGAAAATGCAACTAAACTCAGTCTGAAAGTTTAGGGGGCATGCGCAAAGTATTGGTGTCTGAGACAACCAGCAGACGCAATGGCAAATGCCGACAAATGTGCTGCATGACTTGCATACTCCTCCAGGGTGTATTTCTTGAGACATCCTGTAGATGGATTTTGTATTTACTAAAATAACTTTTAATGCAAAAGCTTACAACTATCAATTTGTGTCATTGTTGTCAACATATTTTTCTACATGCAACCAATGTATCTAAAACATGACTGACTAGCTTCATTTAGGGTTTACCATGATCTTCTGGCAATACTAGTCCAAATGGAGAAGTTTAAAATACAGTTTTAGACAAAAAATTGATTGTCATTCAGTTGCTTCACAAGCTCACTCCAAGTCATTTGCTTAAAGTGGCCAATAAAGTCAGTCATGCCTCAGAATTCTAAGTCCAGTGACATGCATCATCAGGGAATGCAGTAGAACGCAAACATCTCTGGATGAAGTGTTGTCCTTTCCTCGAGAGGCTGCAAGGCTGTAACTGCTCATGGTCTAGTGATCTAGTGGTCTAGTTGAGACGTAGCGCCTTCACATCGCTCCTGTCACTTGTTAGGATGATGTCGTTACAGGCATGAGTCATTGACAGATGTCACCAGCTGACATGGACCTGAGTTACAGAGCTGCACGTAGTTGTACTAGTAGGCGGCAGAGGTCAGCAGTTGACGGACAGTGCTAGCAGTCGTAGTCAAAACAGTGTTGTAAAGTTATGTTTGATTAGTATTTAATGTATTTGCATAATTATAATTGTTTTATATGTGTAGTAATTAGCAGTGTGAGTGTTGTATGAGTGAAGAAGAACAGAAGTAAATGAAAATTGTTTTGTTTATTCACGAAGTACCAGTTAAACTATACAGGGGATTTACTATAGTTAAATGTGCATTCAGTTTATGGTACTAATAAATTGTGAGTAGAACACAAATTAATTGGTAATTTCAGAAGCAGTAATTTTATATTTGATACTTTTCTAAATTTATTTATTTAGCAATTGCCATAGAAAGAAATGTTTTACTATGATTGGTCATTGAAGTAAAGCGTGGGTTAGCGTGGGATAATACTGCAACCTGATTTGCTGTTTCTGATATCAGCCAATCATAAAAATGCAGGCTCGCGCCAATCTATACTGGGAACAAAGCCTTTGGTGTGATCTAGAGGAGTCGGGGCTGAGGGTTCGAACTAGTAACATCTCATTGAAAGCAGCTCCGATGAAAGTACTGTAAAATTGTGGAAAAATGCTAAATACGAGTTCGCAAAGTAGTACAAAGTGTATTTAAGTGAACGGTATAGTGGAAGTTCGGACCGAATATCAAAATTATTGCTTTTGACTGTTAGTTAAAACCACGTGGCATGTTGTGTGATCTAAGACTGGAACAGGTACTACGTGTAGAGCAGAGTGCACAACATTTGAGCGAGCATTTTCATAACTAAACGATCTGGTGAACTCTATTAACTTCGGTAACGGGTCTAAATACCATAAGCTGGCTACGTGTGTGATTGTGGTGTGCATGTGAACTTCACATTGTGTTGCCACTTAGTACGGACTTGGCAGTATTAACTGTGATCTTTATCGTAAAAATACACCTGAAAATTTACATTGCCAAGTTAAACTTTTATTTCAGTAGCTAGCCACATCCCGTTTATCAGACAATTCTATGTATGTTGCGACCTGCAATAGACAGTAGTGATCTAGTATTTTCTACTACAGCGTTTAGCTAGACAAATGAACATTGCTGGACGCTGGCAGGGCAGTAAAAAGTAACGTGCCACACCACACATGGTGCATTGGCCCGGAAACGAATAAAGCTGTAGGAACCGAATTTGTGATCGAGAGGAACGGTCAATAAGCAACTTTGCAACAGTGACTGTAGGTGCGAGTGAGATAATGCTGTGAAGATGAACATACGTTTTGAGATGCAATGGGGAGAGAACCTGTGGAACAGAGATTTTATAGTGAACTGGGTGCTACAGGACTGAAGGCGCAGCGTAGAATTGGTCCGCTGAGCAAAAGATGGCACAGTAAGTGGACAGCAAGGCGCAGCAGCTTCCATCACAGTGGCAGCACGCGGGGACCCTGAATCTGCTACACCACAGGGAAAAAGGAAGATTGCTGTTTTCAACACGCTGTGGTGACGTTGGACGTAGAAATAAAAGCTAATTTTATACAGTGTATTATTTGCATGTGTAAACAGACTTGCTAGTATGGATGGGAATGATAATTCTGTGGTTGTGAGAGAGGGCGATGTAAGTCAGATTGATGTGAGTGCTAGTCAGGCAAGTACTCCTGAACAAAAGCAAGTAGGGTATACCGTTAATATGGAGGTATTAAGTAACGATGTGCCTCAGATATCTCCAGTTGTAAAGATGGAAGTGGAACATAATGTTCCAACCAAATCTGGTATGGGTGACAGTTTAAATCTTGACGATAGTCAGTTGATTGATTTCAGCATTAATAGTTTGATGTCAGTAGTGTTAATGTCAGTGAGGAGGCTGACAGAACAGATACCAACTTTGGTATTGTGCCTGTACAATTAGCTGAACAAATAATTGTACAACAGGAAAACAAACCAGTAAATTTACAAGATATGTTTGCAGATTTAATGACAAATATTAATCAAAATTTCAGTAATATTAATCAGAATTTCACTGAGGTAAAACAAAATTTTGGGAAGTTAGATCAGAAAGTTGAACAACAGTCTGGTAGTGTTATCAAGCCAGCTAATGATCTGAAACAGTTTAAGACTGAAATTAATGAGAAAATAGAACAACAGGCTGTTGAGCTTAAGAAGATGTGGAGGACGGATTTGCAGGTGTTTGATGCTCATGTAAATAAGAGAATTTCTGATGCAGAAAGTAGGTGTAAAAAGTCTTCAGAAAATGTAAAAAGTGAATTAACAGAGCTGTTTAGCAAGGTTGCTATTGGAAGCAAACAGAATATAGATCAGATAAGAAAAGAAGTAGGTCAAGTCAAGTCAAATCTGACATCAGTAGAATCTATGTGTCAAACTGCACATGGAAATTTAAATAAAAAATTGATTCTGTGAATGAAAATTGTTTGGGCAGTGTTAAAGTTGTCTCTGAATGAGTGAATGCAGTTGTGAGTGGTGTAGAACAAATTAATAACAAAACTGAACAAATAACCCTTAAATTAAATGAGCATGACAGTAGCCTAAACAAAGTGGAACGTAATATTAGATTGGGTGCTAACGGTGTGAACTGTAGTATGGTGACGGAAACTGCTGAAGTGTCTTATATTACAAACAGACACTTTCTTCATATCGATCCAGCTGGAAATGTTCATCCGAAAGAGTTCTGGAACGATTTTGAAAATGTTTTGCCTAGTTTGTGGAGTGACCGACAGGAGATTGGTTTCGTAACATTGAAGTTTTTGGGTGAGGCTAGGATATGGGGAACGACTGCAACGGAACAATATGAGACGTTAGAGCAGTTTAAAGAAGCGTTTTTCAAAGAATATTGGGGCAAGCAAAAGCAAATATAATTGCAAAACAGTTTCTGGGCTGGGGAAAAGTTCAATCCCAGGAAAGAGAATATAAAAAGATTTGCTTTAAGATGGATGACTAATTTGTCATATTTGACGAACAAATTAGAGCCTGAGAAAATAATTATTGGGTTAGATGGAAAGCTGCCTCTAAGCTGGAGAAATAAAATAGTTGCTGCTCCTCGGGACAATGTTGATAAGTTTATTAGCTATTTGGAAAGGGTGGAGAAGCTTATGCAGGAAGAGGAGCAGACAAATTGTAGTTTTAGGCCTCAGAATACAGTTGAGAGAGGTCAGGATGTTAAGGTAAACAGAATGGGTGTGTCACATAATAGCCGAGGAAGGAGAGGAAGGGGTTGGCGCTATGCTCAGTTCCAAGGACAATTGATAATGATCAGAGGCACGTTTACAGATCGCGATCGCCAATTCATGATGACAATGATTTTCAGGAGAGAGATCAAGTGGGGGTGCGAGGCAGAAATGAAGCAGAATCAGAGGGCACGGGAAATGGGATCCTGTCTGTGAAGGGGCTGGCATTTGCAGAACGGATAGCAGTAATTTGAATCCGCTGGCCATACCTTTTGCATACAATAAGAATAAAGTAACAAAAGTCCAAATTATTGACAATAATGATACAATTGAAAGTAGTAAAGCAAAGGATGATAGAATAGACATGCTACAAGGTGACTATGTAGATGGAGCAGGCAAAAGGAGCACTGTGCTGCAGGTTGTTTGGTGGGAAAAGATATTGAAAGTGATGTAAAATCTAGCAGTGTGGGAGAAGTGTACGGTAGAGTGAATGAGGAATCTTGCCAGGGAGAAGGAGGAGATACAAATATACAGGGATTGAAGGAGTTAGATGAGAAGTGGGTAGAAGAATTATTGATGTCAGTAAATAGGGACTTAGAGGAAACTATGGAAGCATTTCATGTCGGTGATGACCAGAATGGGGGTCAGCCGAGTAAAAATAATGTAGAAGGAGAAGATGAGGTAGAAGAATTAGTGGAGAAACTAATTACTGTAGAAAAGGGAGCTGCAGATTTGCAGAAGTGTTTTAATCTATCCGTGGTGGATAGGCTAAAGAATGTAGGAAAGGAGAGTAGTGAAAGCAATCCTGTAGATATTTGTATAATCTCAGGGCACAAGGAAGGTTTCGAAAGGCGTAAAATTGTGCACGACTTGCTTGAGGAGGATGAAGTCACTCTTAAGGAAGAAAAGAAAGTTCAACCAGTAATCAATCTGTTAGTGGAAGGGGAAGAAGTACAGTGCCTAGCTGATAGTGGCAGTGATTTGTGTGCTGTTAGTCAGCAATGGTTAGATGCTTTGCCTAATAAAAGAGAGCTAGTAATTATCCCTGTCATGGGAGTCCAGATAATTGTAGCCACAGGAAAAGTGAAGAAGCATGTAAAGTAGGAAGTGATGTTGCCTATCAGTATAAATGGTAACCAGTTGTATCATAACTTTCTAGTTATTGAGGGCTTAAGTATAGATATGTTAGTGGGAATTGATTTCCTAATGAAGTACAAGGGGAGGCTGGACTTTGAAAATGACAGTATAAGCCTGGAAGTGAGTGGGAAAAACATTATAGTGCCCTTCTCTAAAAAAAAAAGAAAGCTTACATAGAGGGAAGGTGAGCTGATTCTGATTAGATATTGTAGGAAGAGAACAGATCTGGAAGGGTATAACGAATATGGGGAAGAAGTGGAGGTAGATCCTGATGAAATGCTCTTAGTAGAGAATAAAATAGAGGAAAAAGTTAGAGATATTCAAGGTTTAGATGAAACTCAAAAAGGGGAGCTGAAAGATGTCTTACTCAAACACAAAAAAGTTTTCTCCGATCAGCCAGGCTTGGTAAGAGACTATGAGTGTTACTTGAATGTTAAAGAAGGTGCACAATTTTTTAAGAAACCACTACCAATTGCTGAAAAATATAAATAAGCTGTGAGGGATTTAATACAGAGCATGCTTAAATGGGGAATAGTAGAGGAAGCAGTAAGTGTATTTAACAATCCATTAGTTGTGGTGATCAAGAAGGATAAGTCAGTAAGGTTGGTACTAGATGCGAGAGCCTTAAATAAGGTGGTTTTATCGGAAAGTGACCGAACCAAAAACATTGACGAACTGCTGCAAAAATTTAAGGGAGCTAAATTCTTTACATCAATGGACGTAACTTGTGGTTACTGGAACTTGCCTCTGGCTAAAGAATCAAGGAAGTACACGGCATTCTTGTTTGAAGGCCGGTGTTATTAGTACAAAGTTGTTTCTTTTGGATTAAATATAAGTGTTTGTGCTTTTGTTAGAGCAATTTCACAGGTTTTACATGATGAGCTGCTTAGAAATGTTGATGATGTGCTGATTTCCACATCTAATTGGGATGAACATTGCGTACTGGTAGACAAGGTTTTATAAGCTACTGAAAAAGGGGGAATGAAATTGAAGTTGGACAAGACAGAATTTGTGAAGACAGAGTTGAAGTTTTTAGGACATATTATTAGTGGGGGAGGAATACTTCCAGATCCTGGAAAAATGGAAGAAATGAGGGATTATAAGGCCCCTACTAATAGAAGAGATTTGAAGGGTATGTATGGATTATTTGGATTCTACTGTCATTTTGTGCCAGGTCAACTGTGTAATACTCCATGTTTAAGGAACATTTTAAAGAAAAGTGTACCGTACAAATGGACAGCTGAGCGTCAGTCAGCATTCGAAGAACTGAAAGCAGCATTATGTAATAGTAAAGTACTACACCACCCACACTTTACAAAACTGTTTTGTTTAGTAGTGGATGCATGTGGTTATGGAATTGCTGTTGAGTTATTTCAAGTGGATACAGGGGGAGAAGAAGAAATTCACAACACTATAGCATTTGCAAGTAGGTCCTTAAAGCAGTCTGAGAAAAATTATTACATTTCAGAACAAGAAGCCTTAGCTATTGTTTTTGGTTTGCATAAGTTTCAACAGTATTTGTTGGGACATAAAGTGACTGTATATAGCGATCACATGGCTTTGACTTACTTACAGACTTGTAAACTTAAGCACCAGACACTAACCCGGTGGGCAATGTATGTACAGCAATTTGACATAGAAATCAGATATAAAAAGGATCTGAAAATGTGGTAGCAGATGCATTATCTAGAAGTGTGGAGAATGAGGAAGAAATTGAAAGTCCAATGTTGAGTACGGCAGGGGTATGTAATTTTGCAGTTATGATGAAAATAGATGAGGAAGGACAGTTGAAAAAGATTTGTAAAAATTTACGAAGAGAGCAGAATCAAGATGACAATATCAAGTTGGTAAAGAGTTATTTGGGTGATCCTGCACACCCTAAAGTAGCAGAATACTACCAAATACATAAGGGAATTCTGTTTAGGAGAAAGAAGAATACCGACAGTCAGTGGAAAATTTGTTTTCCTGGGCAGTATGTAGACCTACTTATTGACTAAGTACATAAAAAGTTTGGACATTATGGGGCAAAGAAGTGCATAGCAAAGCTGAGTGAGACAGTACTATTTAATAACATGTGGCGTCGAGTACAGAAGAGAGTAAAAATGTGCGACCGATGTCAGAAAATTCGAGCCAATAACAGAATTGTGCAAGGCGACATGTACTTGGTAGAGCCTCAGAATAGACTAGATCTAGTCGCAGTGGACCTTTTTGGACCATTGCCTGTATCTAGAGGGGGGTGTGAGTATGTGTTCATTTTGGTAGATGGGTTTATGAAATTTGTGAAGTTCTATCCAGTTAGGAAAACAAATGCAAAGGTATTAGTGAGTAAATTGCAGAAAGACTATTTTGTTACAATAGGGGTACCAAAAGCAATATTATCAGACAATTGTCTGCAGTTTGGGTCAAAAAGATTTAAAGAATGTTTGGAAAGTAAAAATATTGAACATATTAAAATTTTGGCATACTTTCCTCAGGGGAATGTGTGTGAGCGATTTATGAATGAGCTCAACAGACTGTGTCGAACGTATTGCCACAGAAAGCATACTGCATGGGCACAATATTTAGAATATTTTGAGGAAGTGATAAACCATCTAAAACATGAGGCAACAGGTTTTGCTCCTTGTGAACTGATGTGTGGTGTAAGACCTAATAACTTATTATTCGATGTTGTGGAATTTCCAGCTATCATTGATTTAGCCCAGGATCAGAAGGAAACTGTAGCTTGAGAGAACATAAAGAAGAAGGCATTAGAGCGAAAGAGGAGGCATGATGCAAGGGCACCGCCTACAAGCTTTAAGATAGGAGACCTAGTTCTTGTTAAAACCAGAGAAAAGTCCAAAAAGAAAGCTTCGGAAACTAAAAAGTTTACCGACGAGTACATGGGTCCATTCAGAGTTATTGAAAAGCTGCACCCAAATGCATATAGGTTGGCATATTGGAAATCTGGAAAGTTGTTGGGATTGCAGAATATTATTGATCTGAAAAGATATGTGCATGTGGAATAGGATCTGAGGGTACTAAAACCCCAGAGGGCGTTGTACTCTTTGCAATGCTAGGTGACCGACGATCACCAGGTGCTCAAGCTATTGACAATACTACTTCACTTTCTTTTTGTGTTGTCAGTCTTCCTCTTCTATCTTTATGAACTTATCTGTCATCTTTCATATTCTTCCCTCTATTGGAAATGAGAAAGAGTAGCAGGGGGTGTTGTTGTGATGAATAGTGGTAACAGTGCGAGTAAAGTATGTGTTGAAAAAGGAATTGAGAAAATTAGAGTAATGAGACAGGCGGATATAATTTGAAAAATAAAATGATGCGTTATGGTGATTTTGCAGTAGTGAGGTGTTGTCATGTTGTATATGAAGGTATATATTTTGAAGTAGTAGTGAGAGAAGTAACAGAGATGACTAATTATAGAGTATAATAAAAGGGCTCAAAGTAATGAGGAGGAAGAGCATAACTTGTTGTAAAAGGGAGTGTTATGAAGTGTTGTTACAAAAGTAGAGGTTTTTTTTTTTTTAAAAAAAAAAAAAAAGGTGTAAGTTAGCATTTGATTACTAATGGAAAGCGAGTAAGATGATTTGCATGAAGATGCATGGTCATAATGGAAAATGAATCTATCCCAAAAATGACATGAAATTTACCGGAGGTGAGTAATAAAATAAACCGATAGAGACGACAACCAAAATATTACTGATACTAATGCTACCAGGTGTGAAAGGTAAGAGTGAACGGGCATTTATAATGGATTTTGTAAATAGTTATATGAATTTGAATTTAATATCTTATGTGATTTTGAAGTCATGCTCAAGTTTTGAATTTTGTGTATTATTTGCTATTGTAAAAGACTTCTTAAAATTTTTTGAAGAAGAAATCATAAAGTTAAGCATATTAATGGAACTTGGTAAAAGCTGTCATAAAGACTTTGCCGTAGTTGTCAAGTTTTAAGAAAAGGTTTAGTGGACAGGGTATAATCAGAATTTAACCTAATTAAGTGATTTCAGTGTATGCCTTCAATAGCAATGCATAATTTTGCTGAAGTAGTTACACTTTAAAAGAAAATGCAAATTTTCTTGCAGTTTAAGAGTTAAATGTTCTGTTAATTTGCTTTGAATAGTTAAAATATAATTAATTAAAGAGTATAGCATAGGGAGAACAATTTTATACTATGTGTTGAGACGGTTATGTATATTAGTAGTCTTAGACGAAACTATGTTTTGTAGGTAAAAACCACTGTACAATAAGAACTGGCCTGAGAGTGGACCAATGTGCAATGTTATGGACGCCAACCAAACAAAGTGTTGTGACATGCTAAGAGAAAAATTGTGAGGTAGAGGACACTTATGCAGTGCAACGTGTAAGGTAGGTGTGATTTCAAAATTACACCAGGACACCAATCAAAGTACAGGTGGAGATTCAATAAAATATTGAGTTCATGTAAATAAGAGGAGGTAAAAGGCGAAAAATTTAATTGTAATGGACAAGAACATATTTTATGTAAAGTCGTAATTTGTGGAAAGTTTGGTTTTGAAGGAAAAAATTAATTAGTTCAGTTGTAAAGTTTTGTAAAAAATTCCTTAAAAAAATCAAAAAGTTTTGTAAAATATTAGACTTAGTTAGGCTAGTATGCTAAGTCCGAAGTAAGAATTCTGTAACTTAGGTTAGAAATTTTCAAATTTCGCATTTGTTTTGAGAATAAGGAGACAGTTGCAATGTAGTAATATTATAAAAAGTTGTTTTCAACAATTTTAACAATTACAGGGGATGTGAGGCATAGCGCCTTCGCATCGCTCCTGTCACTTGTTAGGACGATATCATTATAGGCATGAGTCATCGACAGATGCCACCAGCTGACATGGACCTGAGTTACAGAGCTGCATGTAGTTGTACTAGTAGGCGGCAGAGGTCAGCAGTTGACGGACAGTGCTAGCAGTCATAGTCAAAACAATGTTGTAAAGTTATGTTTGATTAATATTTAATGTATTTGCATAATTATAATTGTTTTATATGTGTATTAATTAGCGGTGTGAGTGTTGTATGAGTGAAGAAGAGCAGAAGTAAATGAAAATTGTTTTGTTTATTCTCGAAGTACCAGTTAAACTATGCAAGGGATTTACTATAGTTAAATGTGCATTCAGTTTATGGTACTAATAAATCATGAGTAGAATACAAATTAATTGGTAATTTCAGGAGTAATTTTATATTTGATACTTTTCTAAATTTATTTACTTAGCAATTGCAACCTGATTTGCTGTTTGTGATATCAGCCAATCATAAAAATGCAGGCTTGCACCAATCTATGCTGGGAACAAAGCCTTTGGAGTGATCTAGGGGAGTCAGGGCTGAGGGTTCGAACTAGTAACATCTCATTGAAAGCAGCTTTGACAAAAGTACTGTAAAATCACGGAAAAATGCTAATTACGAGTTCCCGAAGTAGTGCAAAGTTTATTTAAGTGAACGGTATAGTGGAAGTCGTGTGGAATTTCGGACCGAATATCAAAATTATTGCTTTTGACTGTTAGTTAAAACCACGTGGCGTGTTGTGTGATCTAAGACTGGAACAGGTATTATGTGTAGAGCAGAGTGCACAACATTTGAGCAAGTATTTTCATAACTAAACGATCTGGTGAACTCTATTAACTTCGGTAACGGGTCTAAATACCATAAGCTGGCTACGTGTGTGATAGTGGTGTGCATGTGAACTTTACATTGTGTTGCCACTTAGTACAGACTTGGCAGTATTAACTGTGATCTTTATCATAAAAATACACCTGAAAATTTATATTTCCAAGTTAAAACTTTTATTTCAGTAGCTAGTCACATCCCGTTTACCGGAAAATTCTATGTATGTTGCGATCTGCAATAGACAGTAGTGGTCTAGTATTTTCTACTACAGCTTTTAGCTAGACAAATGAACATTGCTGGACACTGGCAGGGCAGTAAAAAGTAATGTGCCACGCCGCATAGTGGTCTAGTGATCACATAATGTAGCCATGAAGTGGTGGTATTGAATCGCTCCATTCCACTTTTTTTTTTTTCTTTTTTCCTCAATCACATTTCGGTCATCTGGAAAAATAGTCACCCTGATGAATCTCAAAAATAATTCCCTTCAATTTCTAACCCACCTGTAACACCAGAATCTCCACAACAATTCTGCCACAAAGCTCGCAACTGTGTCAAGAGTTCGAGAGTTTCCGCACCCTACAGTGTCTCCTGGCAGCTGGCTACTGGCTGCACGCCACTCACCAACTTCATAAGGCATCGTAAGACCAGGTGAATGTTGCACTATGATTGTGTTTCTCAATTGTCATTTTCTGATTTGAAGTTCTTTTATCTTGCAGTTACATACTGGATTTTGCATGCTTGAAACTTATAAATGTTGTTCATGAGTTGTAAAATAGAGTCACAAGTGGAAAAAGTCTGACATTTGTAACATATTGTTTGCTCTTAGTTTAACAGGGTGTGAAGGCAGCAAGACATATCAAAACACTTGCACTGTGTGTGGAGTGGTTGCTTTTGGGCAAAACACGTCAGCAAAGGATGTTACTGTTTCAAGAACTGTCTTTCATTGTCATGACTCATTTTCTACATTCAGGAAGTCTCAATAACTGATATATGTGATAAACTGTGACCATTTAACCATAGTATGTTGTTTTCATTTAATAGACAAGGTTCAGAAGTTGGGTGTAGGTGTAGAATAGTCTCTAACTGAAAGCGACAACTATCCAATGGATGACTATTACTACATTTTAGCTAGAATGCCATCATTTTCCTCATTGAGAATTCCTATGCAGTATTGTTACATGTGTCTAGTTATGACATAATTATGCTAACTTCTTAAGAAGAAATTGATGGCTGAGCTGTTAGAAAAGACATTTCCTCAAGCAAAGAGCAGCTGGTAGTTCAATAAGGATGTTGTGCACTATGAAACCATCCCCAGGGTCATGTCTATCACATTTGGTGTTTGTTTCCAACAACCAAGAATTGTAATTCAGCTTACCATGCTAACCTTATGATGAAAGTCTGTTTTAATAAAACAGAAGGAACTGAAACATGAGCTTACCTCGAACAGCGTGAATGAAAAAGATATTATTCATCAAATGGAAACAGTATGCAAATTTGATATTTCATGCTGTGATTTCATGCTGTGATTGTCACCTCCTTATTGTCCCAGTTTATCAGTTGTAGCCACAACTGGAATTGATAAACTGCAATACAAAAGAAGAGATTAGTTTGTTTTAATAAAACAGAAGGTACTGAAACACAAGCTTGCCTACAACAGCGTGAATGAAAAAGATATTATTCATCAAATGGAAACAGTATGCAAATTTGGTATTTCATGCTGTGATTTCATACTGTGATTGTCACGTCCTTATTGTCCCAGTTTATCAGTTGTAGCCACAACTAGAACTGATAAACTGCAATACAAAAGATGAGATTAGTTGAAATTTCCAGCTGGAATGATCTCCCTGGACTCAAAAGCATAAAGTGATACACCAATGTCATACCTTTAAAGGAAATAACTCAGATTATTCAAACTGACAAGAAAATATCAAGTGAATTTGTCAGGATATTTATATACCATCCAGGAAGTAACTCAGCAGTCACACCGTTGTCGAACATATTCTACATTACTTCAAAGTTTCAGTTATACCACTAGCAGGAAGGATTCGTTTCACCAGTCAGAGTGAAGCCTGGCATGGAAGTGAGCACCTCTTGTGTCTGAAAGACACAGTGAAAGAGGGCCTGAGTACCAAAAATTTTTGTCAATGGATTTTATTTGCATTTGTGAACTAGAACATAGTGACTGCAGATTAAACTTCATAATTCAGTAACTGCCCAATTAGTTCTGTTTTTTCTGTCATAAGTACATTGAAAACTTAAAAACTAATTCACTAAATATGGCTCACATGTCTGGAATGCCTCAATTGGTTATACTGCATACATTATGAGAAGGTAACAGGTGTTTTAATCATCACTGGTTTTGAAAACATTTTTCTTAAGAATTCTGTCATTCGTACCATCACCGTAACAGAAGAACACAAATGGAAGAACAGCCCAGCTTTTATTGCAAAACATGGACATCCAAGGAGAGGCTGCATGAGCTGTGAATAACGTTGCATTCCAAACGAAGAATTATCCGAAAAGTGGGCTCAGAAGTTTGTGTAGAAATTGACACCATCATATATGCACAGTGTTAGTTCGATTCAAGCTGCTTCTAACTTGGAAGGAGAAGCAGTGTCATCAGGACAAGGAATAAGAAATGAAAAATGCATACAGTAATTTCTGGAATAAGTCATCCTTAAGCAAAACTGTCATTAAGGCTATAAATACTGAAAGACTGTCAAATATCTACTCATTATGATTACAATGTAACCACTGCTAATGATTTGTCAGTAAAAGTGAAGAGTGTCCATGTTGAAGAGCTTTCCAACTTGCATTATGCTGAAGACAGAGGAATACTATGATAAAAATATGTTCACCATGCTGAGCACTGGGCTAATTTTCTATACAGTGCTTCAAGTCAGTGCACAGTGTTAGAGTCTCTGATGGTATCACGTATGAATGATACTGTTATATCCTAGCCAGTAATGCCACCCGAGCCCGCTGCCAAAAGGTTGGCAGCATCAAAGTCCGGACGCCGTCCGCATAAGCAGCGCCAGCGAGACAGGAAATCACCGCAAGTCTGCGTGCGCCACCGCTGGCTTCTGGCTTCTTAAGCGCTGGAGTCGCGAGTGCTAGGACAGTTCTGTATTCGCCGCTCAGTTGTATACTCGCCACCGAATTGTGTACTTGCTAGTCAGTTGTGTGTTCATCGCAGCAGAGTTGTTGTTTGTCATCAGCCGACGCTGACCTAGCCGCTCCGACTCGAACTAGACAGATTTCTGTAGACACGGAGTTCCCTATTGTGTTTCTGTATCTTCGTCAATAAAGATAAGTACCGACTTTTATTTAATCAGAGTGTTTGGGTTTTCATCTTTCTGTTCACTGTTCCAGCAGACCGGTCGGCCCGCTATTGAAAGTGTGGCGGTGACTTCGTAAGCCGTTTCTACAGCGAATTGTTTGTCGTTACGAACACCGCCACAAAACTGGCGATGAGGACTTCTGAACTCGTGTGCAGGGCTGGTTCAACTTGTTTCTGGTTATACTAATTATAGCGATAAAATTTTTGGGGCTGGTTTAATTTGTGTTCACTATGTCTGCCGAATTACAACAGTTGATCTTGTTACAGAGTCAGCAAATACAAAGTCTGGTGGAAGCAATCGCCAAACAAGCGGCTAATCCTCCAACACAAAAGGAACAAGCACAGGCAGCACCACATTTCCGTGCTTTAGATGCATCAAGAGAAGAATGGCGAGAATATTTCACGCAGTTGCAGGCGCACATGACAGTCTCCAAAATCACAGGTACTGAGCGGCAGCTTTATTTAATTTCCACTGCAGGCGTGGAAATCTATCGACTACTTTGTAAGTTGTTCCCGGAATCCCAGCCAGAAGCTTTAGACTATGACGTTGTTGTTAACAAGCTTGCTGAGTATTTCGAGTCGCGAGTTCATGTGGCAGCAGCCAGATTCAAGTTCTTCAGATTAAAGAAACTGCCACATCAATCTAATAAACAGTGGTTAACAGATTTACGGGGCCTCACCCGTCAGTGCCGATTTAATTGTGTGTGTGGAGCTTCCTACAGTGATGTCATGTTACGAGACGCTATTACTCAAAACATTGCAGATTCTCGTATTTGTGCTGCTATCTTAAAGTTGCCTGACCCGTCATTAGAGACTGTGATGAACATCATTGAAGCCCAAGATTCTTTTGACTATGCTGAGTGTGAGTTAGATCAGCCATGTATTTCTCAAATTGCCTGTGCTAAGCAAGTTATGTCACGCCCGCGGCCCCACCGGCAGAGTCAGACTGTAAACACTAGCCGGCCGCGTCATGTTAAACACATTCGTCAGCTGCGTGTGCAAAATGATAGAGTTAAGTCTTGCCCTAAGTGTGTTCTTGCTCATCCTCGTGAACGTTGCCCGTTAAGAAACGCGGTTTGTCACTTTTGTCAAAGGAAAGGACAGATCCAGACTGTTTGTTTGCGTAAACTCAAGAACAATTCTAGTGCTGCCCAGCCCATGGATATTCATGTTCTTCAAAGCCAGCCCGCCCAGAAGGTCGCGTTTAAAGACTCTTCCACGGTTCGTGTCGGTAATAAACTTGTTCACAATAAGCCACCCACCCAGACCTCTGCTATGCGACCCAAGCGTAATTCAAACGCTGTAAAAAGTAATGTACAGACTGCAAGTGAAGCGGGAGTTGTTGTTCCACTCGCCCAACCCACGAGTTGTCGTAAGCAGCGAACACGCGCTAAACGCGCTGATTTTGTGTCTTCCCCCTCCACTGCACTGATCCAGAGACAGTGTAATAAACTATTTGTGAAGCTACGCATCCAGGATAAGACCTTCAATTTTCAATTAGACACTGGTGCGTCTGTGACTCTCATAAATAGTGCTACGTATGCGGCTATCGGCCGCCCTAAACTTTCAGCGGCAAAACATTCTTTGGCTACTTATAGTGGAGAACAAATTCCTGTGTTAGGTGTATGTAGCGTGCCAGCCGCATTCCGTGGCAATACAAAAACAGTTTCATTTACAGTGCTCCGCGCTACAGACAGTGTAAACATTTTCAGATTAGACTGTTTTGACTTGTTTGGCCTGTCTATCCAAGACAATGTGTTGCAAATTAATTCTGTTGTTGTTCCTCAAGACAGCATAACCGATTTGTGTAAACGATACAGTGACATATTTAAAGACGAACTAGGTTGTGCTGCGAACTTTGCCGCTCATATTACGTTAAAAGATAATGCTCAGCCTCGATTTTGTCGTGCTCGTCCAGTGCCTCACGCCCTCCGGGCACCTGTAGAAGATGAACTTCGTCGTTGGCAAAACAACGGTGTTATTCAACCCGTTTCAGCGAGCCAGTGGGCTTCTCCCTTAGTTATTATAAAGAAACCGTCTGGCAAGTTACGTTTGTGTGCTGATTTTAAGTCGACAGTTAATCCTCAGACTGTCATTGATTCTTTTCCTTTGCCTAGACCGGACGAGCTGATGGATAAGTTAGGGGAAGCTCGTTTCTTTTCCAAAATTGATCTCCGTGAAGCATATTTGCAATTGCCCCTCGACGAGCAATCACAACAGTATTTTGTCATAAACATGTCGTTGGGGTTGTTCCGTTTTCTGCGTTTGCCTTTTGGTTGTGCGTCAGCTCCAGCTGTTTTTCAGCGTTTTTTGTCACAACTTCTGGCTAATGTGCCATCGTGTTGCAACTATTTAGACGATATTGTTGTGTCCGGTCGGACGCCTGCTGAACATTTCCGTAATTTGGAGTGTTTGTTTCAAGTGTTGTCTCAGGCAGGCCTACGTTGCAACATCGATAAATGTTCATTTTTCCTTACGGAGATGGAGTATCTGGGACATGTTATTAATGCTCAAGGCATTCATCCCTCCCAGTCACATTTAGCAGCTATTCGTGATTTGCCCGCCCCTCGCAATCTGCATGAATTGCAAGCGGTTCTGGGCAAATTGACATATTATATTAGGTTTATACCTAATGCATCACAGATTGCTGCACCGTTGCATCGTCTCCGCCGTAAGAATGTTCCGTTTGTGTGGTCAGCTGATTGCCAATCAGCCTTTCAGCAGCTTAAAGAGGCTTTATTGAATGATCGTTGTCTGGTTCATTACGACCCTAACAAGCCTCTGGTGTTAGCTTGTGATGCCTCTTCTTTCGGCCTCGGTGCTGTGTTGTCTCACCGAGTCGGTAACACTGAACGTCCTATTGCGTTCGCATCTAAATTGCTCAACAAAGCTCAGTGTCATTATAGCCAATTGGACAAGGAAGCGTTGGCTATTGTGTTCGGTGTCACAAAATTCCATCACTACCTCTATGGTAGACCATACTATTTAGTAACAGATCACAAGCCCCTGACGTCACTGTTTCATCCGTCTAAACCAGTTCCTCAGCGGACAGCTCAGAGACTACAACGTTGGGCTCTTTTGTTATCACAATACCGGTATGAGATACTGTATCGCCCTACAGCTCAGCATGCAAACGCTGACGCGCTTTCTAGATTGCCGATTGCTGCGGATGATGTCTTCGATTCCTCTGAAGACTCTTGCCATCAGATTGACGCCGATGAGCATCAATCCCTCCGGGATTTTCCGATTGATTATCGTCAGGTGGCACGTGAGACAGCTACAGATCCTCATCTGAGTTTACTATTACATTTTGTTCAACGTGGTTGGCCGTCCAAGGCAAAGGACATATCGGATCCTGTGGTTCGTTGTTATTATCCGCAATGTCATCTATTGTTTCGCATGGAGTTTTGCTGTTACGCACTGAGAATGACCAGCTTCGTGTAGTGGTTCCCCAAGTGCTCCAATCCAAGGTCCTCGACTTGTTGCATCAAGGTCATTGGGGAGTGGTCTGCACCAAGCAGCTTGCCCGCCGTCATTGTACATGGATCGGCATTGATAAGCAGATTACGCAGATGTCTACAGAGTGTTCGACGTGTGCCGAACACCAAGCTGCTCCGCTTCAACGCTATTTTGAGTGGGCACGCCCTGCCGGTCCCTGGCAGCGAGTACATATTGATTTCGCTGGTCCATATTGGAATTCTCGTTGGCTCATCGTGATAGATGCATTTAGTAATTTTCCGTTTGTTGTGCCCATGCAGTCTACAACGTCTGCACAAACTATACAGGCGTTGACTTCAATTTTTTGTATTGAGGGTCTTCCAGAAGTTTTAGTGTCTGACAATGGTCCACAATTTACCTCTGCTGAATTTGAAAGTTTTTGTTCTGCCAATGGCATTCGCCATGTTCTTACTCCGCCGTTCCACCCTCAATCGAATGGTGCAGCGGAACGTTTTGTACGCACATTCAAGGATCATATGGACCGCCTTCGTGCTACGCACTCTCGTCAGCAGGCCCTCATCACGTTCCTGTCGTCGTACCGGACCACGCCACGCGACGGCCCTTCGCCTGCGGAGCTTCTCCACGGCCGTCGTCATCGCACCCTACTACGGTTGTTGCACCCCCCGGATCGACCCGCCGCTTCTGAGCATCGCACGCGTTTTCAGCGCAACGACGCCGTTTTTTTCAGAGTTTATCACGGTCGCCGTCGTTGGGAACGTGGTACCGTGATAAGTGTCCAGGGTCGCGGTTTTTATACTGTTCAAGGTGCTACTGGGGTGCACAGGAGGCATCAGAACCAGTTGCGCCGCGCTGGCCGCCCGGATTCTGCCGCTTGTTCTTTGTCCACAGATTTGGTCCGCGGCGGGTTCCAGCCGCGCCTTCCGACTTCGCTGCCGCCCCCAGGGCAGCAGCAGCAACCGTCGCCGCTACCACGCCGACAGCCCGTCCCGTTGATGCCTCCCGCGCAGCTTCATCCGGGAGCGCCCCAGGTGGTCGCTCCGGCGCCTGCGGTCCCTCTTCAGTCGCCACCACCTTCGGAGCTGATGGACGTCGACCCCTCAGCCGGGCCCCCTTCCCAAGCGGTGGCTGTGCTGCCTGTCCTGCAGCCGCTTTCCTTGGGCACCCCCAAGGAGTCTGACACCGCAGCGCCTTGTCCCGCGCCCACTCAGCAGCCGTCGACGCAGCATCAGGAGACGCTGCCTCTCTTCGTGGGTCCCGACGCCCCGTCGCGTCCAGTCCCAGAAGCTGCGCACATGGTAACAGGCATGCACCCTGACCTCGGTTTTCAGTCGGTGTTTCCCGAGGCCCCGCACAGCCAATGCTGGGGTGCGGACCGGGGACTGCCACCGACAACAGTCTCCGCCCCGGTCTCTTCTGCTACGCCTGCGGCCAGACCCCTCCCCCGCCGTCGACGCTCGCCACGTCATTATTCGACGACGGTGCGGCGATTTGGGGGGGAGGAGTGTTATATCGTAGCCAGTAATGCCACCCGAGCCCGCTGCCAAAAGTTTGGCAGCATCAAAGTCCGGACGCCGTCCGCATAAGTAGCACCAGCGAGACAGGAAATCGCCGCAAGTCTGCGCGCGCCACCGCTGGCTTCTGGCTTCTTAAGCGCTGGAGTCGCGAGCGCTAGGACAGTTCTGTATTCGCCGCTCAGTTGTATACTCGCCACTGAATTCTGTACTTGCTAGTCAGTTGTGTGTTCATCGCAGCAGAGTTGTTGTTTGTCGTCAGCCGACGCTGACCTAGCCGCTCCGACTCGAACTACACTCCTGGAAATGGAAAAAAGAACACATTGACACCGGTGTGTCAGACCCACCATACTTGCTCCGGACACTGCGAGAGGCCTGTACAAGCAATGATCACACGCACGGCACAGCGGACACACCAGGAACCGCGGTGTTGGCCGTCGAATGGCGCTAGCTGCGCAGCATTTGTGCACCGCCGCTGTCAGTGTCAGCCAGTTTGCCGTGGCATACGGAGCTCCATCGCAGTCTTTAACACTGGTAGCATGCCGTGACACGTGGACGTGAACCGAATGTGCAGTTGACGGACTTTGAGCAAGGGCGTATAGTGGGCATGCGGGAGGCCGGGTGGACGTACCGCCGAATTGCTCAACACGTGGGGCGTGAGGTCTCCACAGTACATCGATGTTGTCGCCAGTGGTCGGTGGAAGGTGCACGCGCCCGTCGACCTGGGACCGGACCACAGCGACGCACGGATGCACGCCAAGACCGTAGGATCCTACGCAGTGCCGTAGGGATCCGCACCGCCACTTCCCAGAAAATTAGGGACACTGTTGCTCCTGGGGTATCGGCGAGGACCATTCGCAACCGTCTCCATGAAGCTGGGCTACGGTCCCGCACACCGTTAGGCCGTCTTCCGCTCACGCCACAACATCGTGCAGCCCGCCTCCAGTGGTGTCGCGACAGGCATGAATGGAGGGACGAATGGAGACGTGTCGTCTTCAGCGATGAGAGTCACTTCTGCCTTGGTGCCAATGATGGTCGTATGCGTGTTTGGCGCCGTGCAGGTGAGCGCCACAATCAGGACTGCATACGACCGAGGCACACAGGGCCAACACCCGGCATCATGGTGTGGGGAGCGATCTCCTACACTGGCCGTACACCACTGGTGATCGTCGAGGGGACACTGAATAGTGCACGGTACATCCAAACCGTCATCGAACCCATCGTTCTACCATTCCTAGACCGGCAAGGGAACTTGCTGTTCCAACAGGACAATGCACGTCCGCATGTATCCCGTGCCACCCAACGTGCTCTAGAAGGTGTAAGTCAACTACCCTGGCCAGCAAGATCTCCAGATCTGTCCCCCATTGAGCATGTTTGGGACTGGATGAAGCGTCGTCTCGCGCGGTCTGCACGTCCAGCACGAACGCTGGTCCAACTGAGGCGCCAGGTGGAAATGGCATGGCAAGCCGTTCCACAGGACTACATCCAGCATCTCTACGATTGTCTCCATGGGAGAATAGCAGCCTGCATTGCTGCGAAAGGTGGATATACACTGTACTAGTGCCGACATTGTGCATGCTCTGTTGCCTGTGTCTATGTGCCTGTGGTTCTGTCAGTGTGATCATGTGATGTATCTGACCCCAGGAATGTGTCAATAAAGTTTCCCCTTCCTGGGACAATGAATTCACGGTGTTCTTATTTCAATTTCCAGGAGTGTAGACAGATTTCTGTAGACACGGAGTTCACTATTGTGTTTCTGTATCTTCGTCAATGAAGATAAGTACCGACTTTTATTTAATCAGAGTGTTTGGGTTTTCATCTTTCTGTTCACTGTTCCTGCGGACCGGTCGGCCCGCTATTGAAAGTGTGGCGGTGACTTCGTAAGCCGTTTCTACAGCGAATTGTTTGTCGCTATGAACGCCGCCACAAAAGATACCTCTATCCTGTTACAGTACTTATAAGAGAATTATCAGGGTTTAATATGATGGCACAGATCGGCAAACAACTCTAGTACCAACATAGACTATCTATATGCTGCTGATTGATGATGCTAAACTACCACTATGTCAGATTGTAGCTCATACTTATTTTCTGATCATGAAAGAATTTCTCAGCAATGGGCGAATAGCATCCACACCATGGTACCCCACTCATAATGCAGACCCATAACTTGCCAATTAATCATGGTGAAATGCCATATGTTTGCAGCTTTCTGGGAGTGTCTTTTTTTTCTTTTTTCTTCTTTCCCAATAGACTTTCACCTCATTTTGGAAGCGATAAACAATTCCTACAGCCTATCACTTCATAGTTCACACCCACTTCCTCCCATCTCCATCCAACCACAACAAAAACTGTGGATGTTTTAAAATATGACACTGGATGCGGTTTCGTACCTACCTTTCCTGCTACTAGTTGTCAACTTTTTTGAGTGCTATTCTGCTGTTACTCTAAACATGAATATGTAAGGTAAATACAAATATTTTACTGTGGTAAACATCCAGTATCTCCATTCTGCCAGCTCCACCATTCACAATGCAGTAAAAAGTTACATAAATGTGCTTACAACTGACAAGCAATATTGTTGTAGTAACTGGCAAGGTGTGGTGAATTCCATCAGTCATCTGACACTTACGAACTCATGTGTTTCATAGGATTCGTTTAGTTGATTTTGTTGTGGTCATTTTCAATTAAAATAGAGGAATAGGAAAAATATCTGTCTTTAAACGTACATTTGTAGTGGTATCTGAATGTATGGCTACAGTTGCAGCAGAACACAGCTGCTGATTTATCGTTGAGAATACAAATATTCTCTCGTTCTGTTATTACAGACTAAGGCAGAAATTAGCTGTTATAATTATTTATTCATGCATGTTTTGCTCTTGATCAGGCATTTATGCATACTGAAGATCATTACTGAAAGATAGTCTTAGCATAGAACTGTTTTGTTCAATGTTCACCACCAGAGTGGCTATCTGAGTATCTATGGGGAAGCAGTGCCAGTGAATGGTCAGAAATCTTTTGGTGGCTTCTGCTGTTGTGGAATTGCAGCTTTTCATTTGTTGTGATTGAAATCATGGCCTGTGTGAACTGCGGATAATGTTTCTTAAGAGAAACATTTTCAAAGTCTTTAATGAACAAAATACTGGTTACTTTCTCATAATGTATACAGTGCAACCACTCAAAACGCTCCATACATGTGGATAATGTTTGGTGAATTAGCTTTTAAGTTTTCAATGCACTTACAACAGAAAAAGAGAAATAATTATGACAGTTACTGATTTATTAAATTTAATCTGCAGTCAGAGCATGTTGCTTTCCGTTAGAGCCTGTTGTACACGTACACCCAACTTTTGAACCTTGTCTATTGAATGCAAATACTGTACTACAGTTAAATGGCCATGGTCTACCACATATATCAGTTACTAAGACTTCCTGAATGTAGAAAATGAGTCATGACAGAATGAAAGACAGTTCTTGAAACAGTAAAATCCTTTGCTGATGTGTTTTGCCTAAAAGCAATCACTCCATACACAGTGCAAGTGTTCAAATATGTCTAGCTGCCTTCACATGTCTGTTAAACTAAGAGCAAACAATGTGTTACAAATGTTATACTTTTTTCCACTTGTGACTCTATTTTACAACTCATGAACAACATTCATAAGTTTCAAGCATGCAAAATCCAGTATGTAACTGCAAGATAAAAACTCCAAATTAGAAAATGACCCTTGAGAAACACAATCGTAGCGCAACATTCACCTGGTCTTATGATACCTTATGAAGTTGGCGAGTGGTGTGCGGCCAATAGCCAGCTGCCAGGAGCCACTGTAGAGTGAGGAAACTATCGAGCTAAACTTGGTCTTGACACAGTTGTGATCTGTGTGGTGGAATTGTTGTGGAGATTTCTGGTATTACAAATGGGTTAGAAATTGAAGGGAATTATCTTTGAGCTCCATCAGGCTGACTGCTTTTGCAAACAACTGAAATGTGATTGAGAAAAAAAAAAAAAAGAAAAAAAGTGGAATGAATTGGATTCAATCTCCGAACTTCGTGGCTACATTGTGCAGCATTTACCACTAGACTTTGAGTAGTTACAGCCTTGCAGCCTCTCGAGGAAAGGACAACACTTCCTCCAGACATGTCTGCATTCTACAGTGTTGCCAGACTGTGCACATCATTGGACTTAGATTTCTGAGGGGTGATCGACTTTATTGACCACCTTATGTGAGTGACTCAAACATAGACTCTGTGGCGGCTGGATGGTGATCAGTTTTTCTGCCTAAGATCCACAGTAACACGAGTAGCTAAAGTAAAACAGAAAGCCCTCTTTGCAGTCTCTTGTCAGTCTTGGTACAATAAAGGTAGAAAATCAACTAAAGATACCAGTAGTCACAATTATAATGATAACCAGCAGCAGTTCAAATGGTGAGCAATAGTTAGTACAGAATGAGCACATAACTTTCAATTTCATTCTATGGGTCAATATTGATAACCATTTTTTACCTGACAAGAACTTAAAAAACACAATTAGCGTATTCTCGTCATTTTAACACAAATATTGAACAACTCCATTGATATATTTTCCCCATTTGTAATTCTGAGTAACCTAAGAGTCACTGAACAGAAATGTAAGCAGAACTATTAATGTTTTTAAGATTTCTGCATCCACTAGGCGCACTGTACTATACCATTAAGGAAATCCTGTACATGATGCATGCCAATATAATATGCATAATGAAATATTCAAGGGAGTGCATAGTGCTCAGCATTCTTTGGTTTGCGTTTCTTACTCTGCGGCTGTTAGGGGGAAATGAAGGAATAGATTAATTTGGATTAGTGACCAAAGAAAGTAATTTGAGAGCTGTTAACACAAAATTAGCGGAGATTGAGGCCTGGCAGATAACGAGAAGAGAAAAGACAGTGGAGTGATGTGGCTAGGGCTTTCTTTGGTGCCAGTCTTAAGTGTTGTCTGGTTATTCCGTCCAGGCCGGGGGCGGAGTTTTGTGAAAATCCCAAATTCAATTTGCCGCCGCTCATACCTCACCTGTCTTTCAACAACATCTTTGCCTCTGTACTTTTGCCTCGACTGACATCTCTACCCAAACTCTTTGCCTTTACAAATGTCTGCTTGTGTCTGTGTATGTGTGGATGGATATGTCTGTGTGTGTATGTTTGTGTTTGTTTGTGTGTCTATCGACGTGCAAGCACTTTCGTTTGGTAAGTCACATCATCTTTGTTTTATATACACTCCTGGAAATGGAAAAAAGAACACATTGACACCGGTGTGTCAGACCCACCATACTGCTCCGGACACTGCGAGAGGGCTGTACAAGCAATGATCACACGCACGGCACAGCGGACACACCAGGAACCGCGGTGTTGGCCGTCGAATGGCGCTAGCTGCGCAGCATTTGTGCACCGCCGCCGTCAGTGTCAGCCAGTTTGCCGTGGCATACGGAGCTCCATCGCAGTCTTTAACACTGGTAGCATGCCGCGACAGTGTGGACGTGAACCGTATGTGCAGTTGACAGACTTTGAGCGAGGGCGTATAGTGGGCATGCGGGAGGCCGGATGGACGTACCGCCGAATTACTCAACACATGGGGCGTGAGGTCTCCACAGTACATCGATGTTGTCGCCAGTGATCAGTGGAAGGTGCACGTGCCCGTCGACCTGGGACCGGACCGCAGCGACACCCGGATGCACGCCAAGACCGTAGGATCCTACGCAGTGCCGTAGGGGACCGCACCGCCACTTCCCAGCAAATTAGGGACACTGTTGCTCCTGGGGTATCGGCGAGGACCATTCGCAACCGTCTCCATGAATCTGGGCTACGGTCCCGCACACCGTTAGGCCGTCTTCCGCTCACGCCCCAACATCGTGCAGCCCGCCTCCAGTGGTGTCGCGACAGGCGTGAATGGAGGGACGAATGGAGACGTGTCGTCTTCAGCGATGAGAGTCGCTTCTGCCTTGGTGCCAATGATGGTCGTATGCGTGTTTGGCGCCGTGCAGGTGAGCGCCACAATCAGGACTGCATACGACCGAGGCACACAGGGCCAACACCCGGCATCATGGTGTGGGGAGCGATCTCCTACACTGGCCGTACACCACTGGTGATCGTCGAGGGGACACTGAATAGTGCACGGTACATCCAAACCGTCATCGAACCCATCGTTCTACCATTCCTAGACTGGTAAGGGAACTTGCTGTTCCAACAGGACAATGCACGTCCGCATGTATCCCGTGCCACCCAACGTGCTCTAGAAGGTGTAAGTCAACTACCCTGGCCAGCAAGATCTCCGGATCTGTTCCCCATTGAGCATGTTTGGGACTGGATGAAGCGTCGTCTCACGCGGTCTGCACGTCCAGCACGAACGCTGGTCCAACTGAGGCGCCAGGTGGAAATGGCATGGCAAGCCGTTCCACAGGACTACATCCAGCATCTCTACGATCGTCTCCATGGGAGAACAGCAGCCTGCATTGCTGCGAAAGGTGGATATACACTGTACTAGTGCCGACATTGTGCATGCTCTGTTGCCTGTGTCTATGTGCCTGTGGTTCTGTCAGTGTGATCATGTGATGTATCTGACCCCAGGAATGTGTCAATAAAGTTTCCCCTTCCTGGGACAATGAATTCACGGTGTTCTTATTTCAATTTCCAGGAGTGTATATAAAAACAAAGATGATGTGACTTACCAAACAAAAGTGCCGGCACGTCGATAGACACACAAACATACACACAAAATTCTAGCTTTCGCAACCAACGGTTGCCTCGTCAGGAAAGAGGGAAGGAGAGGGAAAGGCGAAAGGATTTGGGTTTTAAGGGAGAGGATAAGGAGTCATTTCAATCCGGGGAGCAGAAAGACTTACCTTAGGGGGAAAAAGGACAGGTATACACTTGCACACACACACACACATATCCATCCGCACATACACAGACACAAGCAGACATTTGTAAAGGCCTCATATGACAACAACACTTTATTTGGAAATTTGGAACAGATAATTGCCATGGACCTTGCCATTGCTGGAGTGGCTTGCACGCCTCAGCAATACAGACAACTCACCACACCAGCAACCACAACAGGGGGGTATCAGTTGGGAGACCAGACACACTTGTAGTTCCTGAAGAGAGGCAGCAACCTCTTCAGTAGTTGCAGGGACAACAGTCTGGATGATTGACTGATCCATCCTTTTAATACCAGTCAAAATGGTCTTGCTGTGCTGGTACTGCGATTGGCTGAAGGTAAGGGGGAATTGCAGCCATAATTTTTCCCCATGGCTTGCAACTCTACTGTATGGTTAAATGATGATGGCAGCATCCTGAGTAAAATATTCTGGAGATGAAATAGTCCCTCATACAGATCTCTGGGTGGGGGCTACTCAGGAGTGATGCCATCATAAGGAGAAACAAAACTAGCGTTCTGTGGATATGTAATGAAGCAGCATCTGTGCTCTGCAGCATGTTAAGACATGAAGAAGCAAAAAGCAGACCAAAAACCAACACAGAATTTCATTTCCTTATGACCACAGTATCTACCGCTTTAGCCTGACATCTGAGTCACTTTCTACTCTCTCCAACCACAGAGACCTGGAAAATCTCAGCCTGGCACCATTCCAGTCTCACCCCTCACACAGATCTCCTTGTGTGCCTGAGACAGATGACTTCAGAGGTGGGCAGCACCCCTATTTATTGTTTTCTTTACCAGAACAGTATTTGGGTTTCGTGATCTCCTGTTATATCCAAGTCACAATGACATTACTAAAAACAGACATGAAAGATATGGAAACATGCAACACCTGTGTGTGTGTGTGTGTGTGTGTGTGTGTGTGTGTGTGTGTGGGAGAGGGAGAGATAGATAGATAGATAGAGAGAGAGAGAGAGAGAGAGAGAGAGAGAGAGAGAGAGAGGGGGGGGGGGGGGGGGGACCTGAATGTGTTTGTTGCACAAATGTGCAGTTCCATTTAGTGTCAACTTACACTAATCACTGGTGTTATTATGTACACTTTCTTACCCCCAATAAAATCTCAATTAATTTTTATAAATAAAATTTACTTGGTCTTTTATTCTAAAGTACTTACCACTTTTATCACTGGTGGCATTAACTGGCACCTAATTACATATGTCTGTACATGTAAAAATCACAAACATACCACAGCACTCCACGTTTATAATTGCCAGCTTTTCCATACAAAATGCTACCTCTAAAGGATCAGCATCTGTTGATAGCTTTGTTTGGATGCATTTTGATACTAGATTACACAGCGAGCTCACTACTGCCATCACTTCTCACAATTATCCTATCACCTGATTCACAAACAGATTCTTGTGTCACCTTAGCAATTTCACAACTGCTGACTTCACTATACAGAAAATAATTGTAACACTTCTCACACAATGTTATATTGATCTGCAATTCATCAGGCAACTTCTACATCAAGTTATATAACCTCAAGTGTGGTCCCATGCTACCCACTATTAGCCCTACACCACCACTACCAACTGCCACATCCTGCTAATCCCGTTCTATGCCCACCGTCCTTCCATTTCCTTGCTGTGCGATTCATACCATTGCAACATTCCTTACTCCATAGATAACCTGTGTACCACATACACCCACATATTTCACCACCATTACTGGTAATCAGTGGGAAAGCCACCTGTGGGAGACAAGCCACACCATGTATTATTTGATAGTCACTTGAACAACTTTCTGTATTATTATGATGCAGTTCATACATGACAGTGCATGGTACCAGTATGGTCCATAAAGGCTTTCACAAAACCAGATTTTTCAGGGAGTCGTATCTCAGGTTGTATTGATCAAAAAGATAAGATGTCAATTGTTTTAGAGAGCCATTGGCCTCGCAGCCGTATATCTGTTGAAAGAAAAGACATACTGTAACTATCCTCTCAGCACAGAGTCAAAATTTAAACATTACACACTTGCTACAGCCCAGACAAACTGAGAAATTGGTTGGTTGTTTTGCATTAGGTATGGTCGAGAGTGGACCTTAGGTGACTTATAAAAGCACCATTTGTTCATAGGTAGTTTCTGAGAAAACCATGATTTTTGGATGCTGAAAGTACTAACTGTGGGGATGGTCACTTCTATAATTTCTATTGATGGCAAATCACTGAAATTTTTGCTGTATTCTTTGGACATACTCAGGAAACCTTGTAACTTTTTTCAGGATCATTATCCATTACTGAGATCTGACGGATGACTGTTACTATACTTGTGCATGTAATATAGAGTCTTAGGGGTAAATGTAGTTTTAACTGACATGGTGAACACATGTCAAGAGTCCTAGAGTCATTACAAGGGTTCTTAGGTCACCAAACTATGATTTTAGTCATCATTTTTTCACCAATAAAGCTTTATAATGTGTACTTCACACCTGTGGCACAAAGTGACAAAAATGAGCTGAAAATGGTCTTTACATGCCTGAAAAAAATTACTCTTTTAAGAGACAGATCAAAGCAGAGTGTTTTCGATGAATTGTGATTGATGAGCAAATGATTCAGAAAAAATGTAAAGTAAATGATTTTGTTTAACATTATATGAACTTATTTGTTGTGTCCAAGTATATAAATGTGTTGAAGTATATAAACAAACCGTCAAAAGTTTACTTACCTAAATAATTCATTTTATGCATGCAGCACACCCTGCTGTAGCAGGAAAAAGAAGGGAACTAGCAGAAAAGTGCTCCTGTTGGAGCACAAAAAAGGTGAATATGTTATTTTTTAAAAGTCTCTGACAGGAAAGTGGGGAACCTAATGCCACAGTCCTCATTCTGCCTTCCTCACCAAAAGATTTGGCATGCAGACATATTCGTACTTTTTGAGCTGAATGAGAGTTTCAGAGGGACAGCAATGGCAGAAGAGAGAGGAGACTGTGATGGTAGGAGAGTGAAAGCGGCAGAGAAAAAGAGAGAGAGAGAGAGAGAGAGAGAGAGAGAGAGAGAGAGAGAGAGAGAGAGAGAGAGAGAGATGGATGAAGACAATAATAGTGGGAACCAAAGAGAAGAAGGTATTAAGGGTCAGTGAGAGAAAGTGGTACTAAAAGAGAAAGAGAGATGGATGGAGATAGAAGCAGTGGCAGCAAAAGATAAAGGAGACAGTGGAAATGAAAAATACAGATGAGTGGAGACCGCATGTAGACTTGAGGACAAAGGGTGTATGGATGCTCCCAGACCAACAAACTTTTACCCTTAGGTGTAGGGGAGGGCACATTTTGGACTAATATTTTAAAAATGTGAGTGTAGGGGAAAAAATAAGTTGAACTGCCAGAATTTTTGGGCTGCTGGGGTATAATGTACAGTGTGGCACTGGGAAAGAAACACAATAGGAAACACTGTTTGTCAGAGAGGAGACAGTGGCAATGTGGTGTACTGTAAATCTCTGCAAGAAAAGGAAGACAGTGGTATGTAGCAGTGGCAGGGAGTGGTTAGTATAAAGGCTTAACTAAAGTGAAGGATGGGGTAAAGGGCTTTAGAATGTTCTTGTTAAAAGAATTCAAATACATTTTTGTGGCAAAGTTCTTGGCGAGGAAGGCAGAATAAGAATTTAAGCAGCTGGTTTCCATACTTTTCTGTCAGAGTCGTTTAAATAGGATCATTCTGTCTGTATTTGACAGTACTGTTCTATTCCTTATTAATAATTATATTTCTGGATTTAATTTGCAGGATACATTTTCTAGTCATTGTATAAGTTTCAAATGTTTAATTTTGTTTGTGGTATTATGTGAATTTCAGATATTTCCAAAATGCAAATAATTTATGAGTAAAAAAGACCATTCCTGAATAGTAGAAACATTAGGTCAAGAGGCACATAGAAAAGAATGAAGCTTTCCTAGCTTCTAGACAAATCCTGTGCAGCTACATTGGGCCAGCTGAACACACAACAATGGGATTGCTCAGTAAGCGGACTGGGGTAAATGTTGTGTCAGGTAAGGCGGTTAGAGGAAGAAAGAGGCGGGATGTGGGGAGAGGGGCTGGAAACACACACACACACACACACACACACACACACACACACACACACACACACACACACACACACACACAAACAAACAAACATGCTCTGGAGCCAGAGACTTTGAGCAGTGCACTATGTCAATGACATGAAGTCATGGATTGGGAGGTTGTGACATGACAGTGGAAGAGGAGACTGTTGGGTACACGGTGTGAGTGCAGTGGATTAATGAAGGCTGATGCCAGGAGGATTATACAAGCAGAGGATCTGCTGCAATGATAGCTCTCATCTACATATTCAGAAAAGCTGTTGCTACAGGGAAGAATCCAGATGGCATGAATTGTGAAGCGTAATTGAACTCTAGCACATTGTGCTCAGCAGTGTGTTCCACCACTAGGTGGTCAACTTCAGAAAGAGAGGTTTTTCTATGATAAACATCATGTACCTCAGACTACACAGGAAAAAGTCTGTCAAACACTATTATTTTCAAAATGTACTGTGCAACTAAAATTTTGTAAATTAAAATATGTGTAATGTAAAAGATAAACTTTATTCACACATTCCAGCAATTTTCACCATTAACACAACAATTTTAGCTCCATATTTACATTAACAGAGAGACTAGATTTTTTAACTATAATAAAGAGTAACAAATAAAAAAATAAATATTGTCATAAGGAATGTAATGAATGTATGACATACTTATGCTCAGAATAGTAAGTAGGTAAAACATTTGTGAACAGTGCATATGTAATAGCATCAATGCATTACAACTGGATTATTTGACATCATAAATTATAGTAATACCACTCTCACACTGTGGTGTCTTTGAAGTTGTTCCTTACTTGTTACAATTTGAACACAACTTTTAGCTCCACCATCTAGTCCTATTTATGCATTCTCCCTTCCCCCACCCACCCCAATTAGTACCAGTATAACACAATTGAGAAAATAATTTCAGCAGTTATTTTATTTCAGCATGGAGATAATGAGCATATCCATGAAAGCAAAAATGGATACTCCCATCTATTACAGCAGAATTATGAGGGACCTTTTTCCAATGCATAATTGACTTCTTTAGCTACATTAAACTTAAAAAAAGATGAATTAATTTGAGTAAATCTTACTTTTATGCTAATAAGGGAGATAACAAAATTGTGTTTTGAGTTTGCATGTTCATAAAAGATTTAAATAATAGCACATAAAGTTGGCAGATATTGAACTTAACCACAATATATGATAAAAGACAGGGTACAATTGATTTCTGTTTTTTATATAGCGAAAAATAATACAATATTGAAGAATGAAATTCAGAACATCAGTAACTGAAATATTTTTTGTTACAGTCTAATGTTACACTTCTTTTACAGTGTCATCCTTTATTGTAGATGTACTCAAGTTCTTCAGATCTGTTAAAGGTAAAAGTCTCACTAAGTGTGATGGTCTCTAACCAATCTAATACACACATGAAGAGGTTGAAAAAAATCAGCCAACCAGTTGCAGCACAAGGGTTTATTAGCCCTTATTGGCTCAAATGGCTCTGAGCACTATGTAATTCAACTTCTGGGGTCATCAGTCACCTAGAACTTAGAACTAATTAAACCTAACTAACCTAAGAACATTACACACATCCATGCCCCAGGCAGGATTCGAACCTGCGACCGTAGCGGTCGCTTGGCTCCAGACTGTAGCGTCTGGAACCGCACGGCCACTCCGGCCGGCTAGCCCTTATTATCTTTTGATGTAGGTTTTGATATTTCTAAAAATATCTTCTTCAGAAGGAGTGGGCCTTGTTACATCACATGATGGTATATTAGAATAGCTGAAGCCAAGTGTCGCTTATCATATATGAAATTGACAAGAACAAGAATTATCCCAAGCCATGGCTTTAGATAGCAGCCAGATTACATTTACTGTACTTCAGAATGAATGCTCACCAGGAAATCCCAGAGGCTCTTCACCAGGAAATCCCAGAGGCTCTGTCTCTAGCATGATGTATACTTACCACAGACAAACATTTTATCCTGTGTCTCCTGTTATAATTTTATGTTTTCAAGAGCCTCTACCTGTGGACATTTGCCAGTGAGCATTCATTCTGGAGTATACTAAATGTAAACTGGCTGCTATCTAAAGTTACGGCTTGGGGTAATTTGTCAATTTTATATATGGTAAGAGCCACTCAGCTTCAGCTGTTTTAATGTACCATCATGTTATGTAACAAGGCCCACTCCTTCTGCAGAAGATATCTTTAGAAATATCGAAACTTGGGTCAAGGGCTAATAAACCTTTGTTTTGTAACTGGTTGGCTGAGTTTTTCCAGATTCTTAAGATTTACACAGTTGCTAATTTGCAGCCATGTTTAAGATTTTGTATTACACACATTTGATGAAGTAAAACAGTGTATTTGCTGAAGCCAACAGCAGAGCAACCAACCATTTGCAGGTAATGTGCACAGCACTCAAGTGGCCATAAGATACACAGAATAGGTGTAGCTGGATTTATAGAGGAGTGGAGAGAGACACATTAAGAAGAAATTCAGAGGTGTCACTGTCTATGTAATAGACACCAAGATGACAAAATCAGTACTTCTAAAACGAGTTGTTACAAAGATAAAATTATACACAGTATATGAAGTTAATTACCATGCCTCTTATTTATCTGTAATAGATCTGAAGATGTTCCACATTTTTTCAAAAGCAGTTACTTGATGAAAATGCTAAACTTTATAGACTGTAACAAAATACATTTAAATATTTCGCTTGTTGTAAGCTACTCCATTTGACAGTATTTTATGCCAAGCCTTCACACATGAGACTCTGTCACAACAAGAAACATTTTTTTAGTGTTTTATTTAGAAACAGGTGCTTGGCTGCACTGCTCTGGTAATATCTATTTAAGGTACACATGATGTGAATATTTTAGAAGCAAATATTTTCTAATGCAGTGATGCAGTCACAAATCACTTGACAATATAATTATACTGCTGCTCTCATATTCATAATATTTTATTTGTTTATACAAGTTATCTTCTCTTTTAGCTTGGTGTTCCATCTGAATTAACTGTCATATTTTATACTGTACTCATATTGTTCATTATATGTAACATTTATTATTATTTTAAAATTCTGTAGACAAAAACAAGTTCATACAAAAAGCACTGTGAGTCACAGCTTTATTAAAACTCAGAAGGAACATTTAAAGCACTATTTGTTCTTTTAAAATTTGTGTAACACAGTGATGGAAAACAAAAACAGAAAAATGAAGACGAATTCTTTACACAAATTGTCTGGCAAGGAAGAATAGCATTTGTGCAGATCAATATTTCTTTTCATAAAAAGAATTTTCAATTCTGTATCCTTGCAGTAACAGAATTCAGGAAGACAATGACATATATATAGAAGCACTGCATATATGAACTGCACTGCATGGCACTTACTTTGGCTTAGACACACTTTTGTGCAGTTGTAAAAGCATTTCAATGTGGGCAAATCTCAGAGTAAAAGATAGATTTTTAATATTGTGCTTATGTAATAACAATTCAAATTACCTCTTAACATAAACAGTATTATTTAAGGATCTGAATATGAGTGCTTAAAAAATTTATTAGGCCACATATTAAAATTTTTTGAGACCCTTTACAAAGCTGGAATATGAAAGTCCTAACACTATGCTCATATCATTGCATTCTCTTTCTTCTCTGTTCTCTTTTTTACTAAAAGTAAGTTTCCAAAACTTGTACCTCTCTCTCTCTCTCTCTCTCTCTCTCTCACACACACACACACACACACACACACACACACACACACACACACACACACACAGAGCTAGACCACAATCAGAAACAGAGACCAGTCACTACAAACATACATGGAATTAGAGTTATTTTTAATGAAACTGGAAGTATTAAAGTAGGAATGTTAATAGTAAAAAACGTGAACAGTCCATAAATAAAAAAGGCTATGAGGTTTTAAGGATAATAAGTCAGTCTCATCACAGTTATATGCACACAGAGTCTTACATAAGGGAATCAGAATGACTGAAGTATACTCTCAGAATATGCATGATGGTAATTTTAACCTCACAGGCATACACAAGGTTCTTCAGTGTATGGAGTGAATGAATGATTCACCCCTCAGGATTCACATAATGCTTTTGACATATGTACCACTGCTGTGCACCTTGTGTCAAACACCACTGGCAGAGGTTACGAGACTTTATGTTTCTTTTTTTGATCTCTCCGCCTTTCAAGATCACTGGTGGGATGAGGTTTCAGTTCCCTGTAAGCAATCTGGAACAGAAATATTGTATTTATAAATGAGAACAGATAACATAGGCAGGAAAATCCTATTTTAGGGACATGTCCATAATCAGTGCATTGAAAAATAAAAATGAGGAACTTTTCATGATAAGCTATGTTTATAAATCAAGTGCAATTGACACTTCTTTAAGTGTTTACTGAAGAGTACTTTACTGCAGATAGTAGGTATTAAGTTTCCCAGAAGGTAATGGTACAAAGTAGGGACCAATCCAGATGAGAGTTAAGAAGTTGTATCATTTTACATAACATATTTCAACATTGTCTTATCATGCTTCAGAAGGCCCAACAGTACCGACTGACCACCATTTCATCCTCAGCGATAGGTGTCACTGGATGCAGATGTGTAGGGGCATGTGGTCAGCAGCTGCTCTTCCGTCAGCTGTCAGTTTTGATGATCAGGAGCCACTACTTCTGAATCAGGTAGCTCCTCAACTGGCCTCACAAGGGCTGAGTGGAACCTGCTCGCCAACAGCACTAGATAGACCTGGATGGTCACTCATCCAAAGGCTAGCCAAACCCTAGAGCGCTTAGCTTTGGTGATCTTATGGGAACCAGTGTTACCACTCCAGCAAGGCCATTGGCATAATATATATATGAGAGGTAACCATAAAGTTTTAATTATCACCACATAAAAATAATATTACATAAATAACTTTTTGTTTGTTTGTAGGTACATGACTGCAGTCCTGGTACACAATGAAATCCCTGTGCCACATTATTGTAGCATGTTGCTTGAGGAGTCAAAACAAAATGGCTCAACCTATTGACAGAATGGAGTTTCGTGCACTAATTTCTTTCTTTCATTTGAAAGAGAACAATGCTGCAACAGTCTGTGCTGAGTTGATGGAAGTGTACAGCAACAATCAGCATCATATGATACTGTGATTAGGTTATGCAGATGCTTCCAGTGTGGTCAAACATGTCTGAATGATGAAGAACAAAGAGGCAGACCACCCCACTTTGAAGAACCAGGAACCACAAGAGAAGTGGAGGCCCTTGGTGGTCAAAGATTGACATATCACAATCTGGATAATAGTGGGAAAAGTAAAGATTGGTCATTAATTAGTTTTCAACATCTGGAATGACATTCTGAATATGACAAGATTTCCACCAACTGGGGTCAACAATTGTCCACACCAAAAAGCCAAGGTGGCGGCAGAAATATTGAAGCTATATCAAGTCAATCCAGTTGACTTCCTTAGCCACCTAATAACCATGTATGGGTGTTGTGTTTATCATTACAATCTCAGGACAAAGGAGCTATGTAAGTAGTGGAAACATGTCACTTCACCATCACCAAAAAAATGTGTGGGTCCAACCATCATCATGTAAGGTGCCACTGAGTGTTATCTGGGATTGCCATGATATGATGCTAACAAATTATGCTTATAAGGGGGAATCTGGCACTGAAGCATACTACTAAAATCTTGTGATGAGGTTATGGGAAACTGTCAAGACAACAATGACCCAACTCATTCTGCTCAGAACATTTCACACATGCTGCTGATTTGGGCTGCCAAATTTTGCCTTACAACCACCCCCCCCCCCCCCCCCCTCCCTTTATTCTTCCTCTTTCCTCTGACCATTGAGTGGCAGGCATTTCCAGAATGCCAAAGGTGAAGCAACAAGTGTTCAAATGCACTTACTCTATCTGTATAATATATTCTACTTTCTTAAGAATCCTTATCAGTTTATATCAGAACTGGCCTGAATGTGTGTTAGGGAAATGACTCTAATAACTGCACAATACCATTCCATTTTGTGTGTGTGGGGGGGGGGCACAATGCACTAGCACGTACATATTGTGTGTGCATGATGGATAATACTCGATTTACTTTTTTAATGTCCACATTTAGCATCATAAACCAAAAAGCCATCTAAACTGTTACAGACTACAAATTGATATACAATCTGATGAAACACTTTGCTTCAAAATTTACATATTTATAAAAAGTCATTACCTTTTGTGAATTTGTAGCTCATTAAAATGCTTAAAAGACCAACAACTCACAATGCACTTTAACTTATGTCATATTTATTGTGTTGGATTATGATACAAGTACCAAATATGTCAAATCAAATTCTAAAGCACACTTGATTCACACAAATACTGGTACTGTCATCATATACAGAATTTTGAAATACTGAAATAATATGTAAAACTTGGAAATTCATCTTTAGGGAAAAGAAAACATTAAACGATGAGGTTATTTTAAGAGTATCAAAACAACAGCATACTTCAAGTTCCTTGCGCTGTTAAGAACAGGAACATTAAATCATGCTTTTATGGTTATTGATCATACTAAAGAAGAACAAATATTATATGAAGATTACAAACATCCATTTAGTATTTAACACTAAATTGAACATTTATTAGTGACCAGTGTGAATAAATTAAAGTGTAATAATTGTATTTGCTTGAGGCAAGTGTGCATGTTCCTCACTGAAAGTTATGAGACAGAATATTAGTAGGTGTGTTAAGAATCAGAAATGTTATATAAACTGTGCTAATGTTATGGTGTTGTGCAATATCAGCACTTATGTCATAACTTGCATGAAGGTGATAAAAATGTGTGGAGCAAGAAGCTTAAATAAATTTAGTGAACTGTTAAAATATAAGGCCAACTTTTTTATTTATGACAACTAATTCAATTTTATCCGTAAGAGCAACTCTGAAATTGTGAGCCTGGAGGAAACAATTATGCAATTTTGACATCTGCAAGACCTTCAAGAACAAAGATAAGTAGTGTTGTTCTTGAAAAAATTGGAGTTACCATAGCTGAACTCATATCACACAAGGTAAGTTCATACAACATGTCAAGTAGAGATCACAAATTCTGCCCTAGAATTTCCATAATCACCTAATATCATGAAGTCTTTCTTAAGAATAAGTTAGTGAGTACAAAGTGACATCCAGAGGACAGCTCCGTAAGTATGTCAATGACCTTGCATCAGCACCGAAGATGCAGCTCATGGGTGTACCAGAAGATACATCTGTACTGTGATGTCTCATGTGGTCAACCTCATCCTTTCCTGCCACAAGTGTTCAGAAGGGAAGCTTTCAACATGGCTCATAATTTGTGCTATCCAGATGTTCAACCAACCTTCCATCTGGTGTCTCAGTGCTGTGTGAAGACAGACATGCAGAAACACTACCAAAAGTGGATCAGATCTTGTCTCATATGCCAGCTTTGCAAAATTTCTTGACATGTATAAGTCCCAATTGGTGATTTTTCCAGATACCACCACGTTTCACCTATGTGCATTTGGATGTGGTTGACCCACTTCCCCCATCAGATGGACAGAGGTATTTGTTGACCATGATTAATCATTACACCCACTGGCCTGAAACAACAGTGGTAGAAAATATCACAGCTGAGACATTAGCTTCCACTTTTGCATCGACACGGTTGGCGAGATTTAGGTGCCCGCTGCATATCACTACTGACCATGGGCGTCACTTTGAGTCAGACCTGTCCACACAGCTGGCCAAATTTTGTGGGTAGACCCATCACAAGACAACGAGCTACCACCCAGCCATCAATGGGATGATTGAGTGCTGGCACTGTTGTCTGTAGGCAGCGTTAAAATGCCATGATGTATCTTGGACGTCAGCACTCCCCATGGTATTATACTTGGGTCACAGACAACTTTCAAGTCAGGCATCAGTGTGTCAGCAGCAGAATTAGTTTATGGTGAAACATTGTGCCTGCCTGGTAATTTTGTGGACACAGACAATCAAGACAATCATGCAAAAGCAAACAGACTTTTTATGGTGTTTAAGACAGCATGTGTCCAAACTCTGACCTCTACAGGCTTTGTGTCATGGTATACTGCACTCTTTTATGCACCAAGACCTTGAGCATTGTACTCATGTGAGCTCTGTGCAGAGGGCATTAAACCTGCACTTCAAGCCTCATATTCCAGCTCATACAAGGTTCTCCAACACTCTGCGCAAACAACAGGTGTTCTGTTGAATGGCAAGGCAACAACCATCTCACTGCACTGAGCAAAGCCAGCATACATATCACATGAGACACCACTGCCAGTGGCCCACAGAAATGATGACAAGCCTCCCAGCAGGACTCCACAATGTGTTCATCTCATACAGTGTAGCATCCGCCAGCCTCTGTGGTACCCCCTCCAATGTGGATGACCTGCTCCAGCCGCTGAGTTCACTTCCCAGTGAAGCTACTTGATACTGACACTCTGCTTCCACCAGGGGGCTGATGTAGCATCCTATGCATCAACCTCCAAATGTTCACGTGGAGTGCTGTGTTGTGCAGTGACAGTGCAGTGTCATGTGTCCATACTGAGTGAATTGTTATCAAGCACTTCTTTGCCGGGCCACCAGGAGCACTGCATTGCATATGTGATGTGTTTTTCCATGCACAGATTTACTCCTAGATTTAAATTTATTTTCTGTTGTTCTTTTCAACTACTCTCTGACATCATATAATGAGGTTTCCCAGTATACTTTCTGATTAAACACTGCAACTCTGCAAGAAGGCCAAAATTTCAATTTTGTTACCTTTGAGTTACAAGTGGAGAGCAGCCTTAAATGTCACAATTAATAAAATATGTTCTTCTGTTTCTGAGTTTATTCCTCCTGCATACAGAACATGTCAAACAAGGGTCAGGCAGCATTTCCCCTGCAAGGACTGACAAGACCACATGGGCAATAGTCATGGGCTAGGGTGGTAGGTCTACATTTAAGAACATCATAGAGAATAGTTGGACAGCACAGGTGTACTGCTGGAGTTGTGGAAAGAAGGCTGATCTCATTTTGGTGCATAACTAATTCTTATTCTCAGAGTATCAACTGGTTAATATATTCTCAGTCACAATGATCTTGTGAAATAATAGGAATTGCTTGTGTCATCTGACATTTCTACGTCTACATTTATATCCCAGAAACCACTTTGCTGTGTGCAGCAGAGGGTATATTGTGTACGAGTCTCACTCCAGCCTTTCCTGTAGCAGTTGTGAATGGTTTGCTGGAAGAACGGTTATTGGCAAGCCTCCACGCAAACTCAGATTTCTTTAATTTTACATTCATGGTCTTTCTTGAGATATATGAGTGGCTGACTCTTCAAGGAATGTAAGCTCTCAGCATTTTAAATAAACAGTAAACTATTCCATGATGCAGAATGCCTCTCTGTCAGTGTCTGCCACTGGAGTTGGCCCACACATTTCCATTATTCTTTCACACTTACTAAATGAACCTTTAATGAATCATGCAGCTCTTCTTTCAATCTTCACTATTTTCTCTATCAGTCCTTTCTAGAACAGAAACCACATTGACGAGCAATAGACAAGTATTGGTCAAACGAGGATTTGAAAGTTATCTCCTGAGACCTTAGTCTGCCAACTGACTTATCTGTTATTAGTTTTATATGAGTATTTCATTTTAAATCACTGTATCCATACTCCCAGATATTTTATAACTATGACTGCTTCCAGTGCCCTGCTTCCAGTGACTGTTCTGCAATTGTGTAATCTTATTCTAAGGTGTCTTCCTGCCTATCTGAGTGCAATATGTTACATTTATGTTGAGGATCAACTACCAATCCAGCATCAAGTGTCAATCCTCTGCAGGTCCTCTTGTAGTTCAGCAAAATTTTCTAGTTTAGAAGCTTCTCTGTTTACAATAGTATCACCCATGGAAAGCCTCATGGAGCTTCCACTGTTATCCACTAGCTCCCTTACATTTATTGTTGAAACTAACAATCCTATAACACTCCCTTACTGCACACCAAAAGTTATTTTTGCCCCTGAAGGCTTTTATCCATTGAGAATGACATGCTGTATTTCGTTTGGTAGAAATTTTTCAATCCAATCACACAGCTGCTATGATGTTTCATTCACTCTTATTTTGTCTGAATGCCTTCAAGGAACATGGCATGAACCTGGGCACTGATATCTACTGCTTTCTGGCTTTTGTGGACAAACATAGTGAGCTGCATTTCACATTACTATTATTTTTGGAGCCCATGTTGTTTCCTACAGAGTAGATTTCCAGGTTGCAGGAATGTTAAATAATCATGAGCTTAAAACATGTTCCAGACTTCTTCAACAGACCAACATCAGAGATATGCACCTATTCTTTTGTGTGACTGTTTGATGGCCATTCTTGAAAGTGGGAATGAACTGACTTTCTCCATGTCACTAAGAATGCTTTGCTGCTCCAGGAACCTACTGCAGACAGATGCTATAAGAGGAAAAAGTTCTTTTACATACTCTATGCAGAGTTGTGTTGGTATCCCATCAGATCAAGTGGCCTTTCCAGTGTTGAGCTCTTTAAGTTGCATTTCTACCATGTGCTCATTTGTTTTGATATCTGCCATTTTAACATTTGTGCAACAATTTTAAGGGGGAACCACAGTGTGATCTTCATCAGTGAAACAGTTTTGGAGAAATATGTTTAGTATTCAGTCTTATCTCTGTCATTCTCCATTCCCATGTTGTCACAGAGTGCTTTCTTCCATTTCTAACATGCCTGTTGAACCATAGCAGATCCTTCCTGCTATACCTGTGGTAGACAAATATCAGTGTGAACTTTGTTGAATGCACAAACGGAGGGAGTCAGCTGCTGGGAGATTGGTCTGGTTTGTTTTGCTTTAGGACACAAAAAACAACTGGGGTCATGCATGCCCAAGTCAAAACTATAGAACACAAAGACAGAGTTAAAAAGTGACTATATCTGAGCCCCGATTGACATAAGAGAAGACAGCTAAAAACAGGCACGTGGAAAAAGGTCTAAAAACGACAACATACAGAAATGGAGGTACAAAACTAAAAATTAAATGGCCTTCACCATATTGCTTTGACACATAAAAAGTAAAATGTGGTCAACAGCCTGTACGTCATTTGCTAAAATGGCTGATAACTCAGATGACAAACCCAAGCATGAAGGTAAACAGTTAAAAAATGGGCATTCCATCAGGGAGTGGTGGACAGTTAAAACTTGGGTGCAATGTGTACAAAGAGGTGGGAGGGCAGAGAGGAGGTCATCCAAGCTGCTGGGAGAGGCTTAGTAAGCCAGAGTTTATTCCCGTGAAGGGAGGATCATTGGCGATGCCAAAGAGACACCACCTGCTGACAGATGGCAACACAGAGATCATTCGAGGGAATATAGGAACTTGCGGGCTAAGGTATGAGGACTGCAGCCTTGGCAACAGCATCAGCAGTCTCATTTCCTGGCAGATTGACATTACCAGGAACCCACAGAATCATGACACTGGCTCCACCAAAGTGAGCAAATGACAGTTTTCCTCAACCTGCTGCACTAAGGGATGGGCGGTGTACAACACACACAGACTTTGAATGGTGCTAAGTGAGTCTGAGCAGAGGACACAATTGGAAAGGCTGTGTCACTGGATGTACTCCATTGCCTGATACAGGGTGAAGAGCTTGGCTGTAAATACTGAGCAGTGTGCCTGTAGTCGATATCGAAAGACATGGGTGCCAATGATGAAGGCACACCCAACCCCACGGTCAGTCCAAGAGCCATCAGTGCATACAAAGGTACTATTGCAAAGGTCATGAAATGGAAGGCAATAGACCAAGACTGGAGTAGTGTCTTTAGGAAGCGAATGAAGGCCAAGGTTAACATGGGCCACTTCATGAAGCCAAGGTGGTGAAATGTTCACACCCACCTGGAAAGTTGCAGGCAGTGTGAAGTTAAGCCACTGTAGCAAGTGGGAAAAGCAGACTCCAGGAGGTAACAGAGAAGAGGGAAGTACCCCATACTAGTGATCAAAGGAACCATCAAAGAAGTACACATAGGATGGGTGGCTATGGATGGCATACAAACAGCATGCATACCCACTGTGGAGAAAGTCATGGCAGTAGGACAGTGGTAGTTCAGCAGCTTCAGCATACAGACTCTCAACCGGGCTAGTGTAAAAGACGCCCGTGGCTAGATGGATGCTATGATGGAGAATAGTGCTGAGACAGTGTAAGAGGGATGGACATGCAGACGCATAAACTAAGCACCCATAGTTGAGTTTCGAATGGACAACGGACCAGTACAATTGAAGAATGGTGGTTCGATCAGCACCCCAGGAAGTACCATTGAGGACACGTGGGACATTGAGGAATTGCATATAACAGGCCACCAGGTAAGACACATGGGAGGACCAAGAATGTTTCCTGTCCAGCATGAGCCTCAGTAATTCCATTGTTTCAATAAACAGAAGGGCAACAGGCCCAAGATGTAAAGGTGGTGGGAGAGACCATTAGTGCCGCCAGAAATTCATACAGATGGTTTTGTCAGGGGAAAAGTGAACACCATTGTCGATGCTCCAGGAGTAAAGACGCAGCTCATTGAGACAGGTCCATGGAGAACTGCAACATATGGCAAAATCGTCAACAAAAAGGGAGCCGGAGATGCCCAGCAGGAGACAGGCCATTATAGGGTTAATGGCGATAGCAAAGTGGACAGAACCCTGAGGCACACCATTTTCCTGGATAAAGGTGTCTGACAAGGTGGAACCCACAAGCACCTTGAAAAAAATGCCTGAAGAAAATAGGGCAGGTGGCCACAGAAGTCCTGCGTGTAAAGAGTTCTCCAGCAGGTGTTGTAGGGCTTCTCCTAATTGAAAAACATGGCCACAGTCTAGGATTTCTGCAGAAAACCATTCATGATATGGATGGACAAAGCAACAAGATGGTCAACTGCAGAATGCCGTACTTGAAATCCACACTATGCAATTATGAACGCAGCTGATAAGAGAGATGGGGCGGTAGCTAGAAGGAAGGTTTTTGTCCTTACCAGGCTTAGGTATGGGTATGACAGTGGCTTCACGCCAGCATCCGGGAAATGTGCCCTCCAATCAGATACGGTTGTACATGTTAAGGAGAAAGTGTTTGCCTGCAAGGGAAAGGTGCTGCAACATCTGAGTGTGGATGGCGTCTGCCCCTGGGGCAGAGGATCACGATGAACTGAGAGCATGATCTAGCTCCCTCATACTATTGGAGGCATTGTAGCACTCACAATTTGGAGAAGAGAAGGGTATCGCCCGAGCCTCCTCCATTCGTTTCCGATGGAAGAAGGCAAGGTGACAGCGGGAAGAGCTCAAAAATTCCGCAAAATGGCAGCTCAAGGTGTTGGAGGTAGCAGTAGACTCCATGATGAGATCATCTGCTACTGTCAGTCCGGATATTGGGGAATGGATATTGGTCCCAGAGAGCCATCAGAGGTTGGCCCACACAACACAGGAAGGGGTGGAACTGTTAAAAGAACTAGTGAATGAAATCCAGCTAGCTCTTTTGCTATCCCAAAGAACGTGACAACACTTTGCACACATCTGTTTATACTGAATGCAGTTTGTGATTGTAGGATGGCAGTGAAAAACATGGAGAGCATGTCTCTGAGGGTGAATTGTGTTGTGGCATGCCTCAGTCCACCAAGGGACTGGGACACGATGAGGTAAAGAGGAAGTACGAGGAATGGAAAGTATGTGAGATATTCCACCTGGTCATCACAACTTGGGAAATATTGTTCTTTGAAGGTGAACAGGGAGGAGTAAAGCTGCCAGTCAGCCTTAGTAAGCCGTCATCTGGGCACGCATGCAGATGAGGTAGGAGTCAGAAAATGGATAGCACATGGGAAATGATAGTTTGGGTAGGTGTCAGAGAGAGCAGACCACTCAATATGGTGGGCAAGCAGGGCAGTGCAGAAGGATAGGTCCAAATGGGAATATGTGTGCAAGGAGTCAGAAAGGAAAGTGGGTGCTTCAGTGTTAAGGCAGAAGAGGTTAAGTTGGTTAAGAAGGTCAGCCGAGAGGGCACCTCTCTGACAGGTTCTGGGAGAACCCCAAAGGGGACGATGCACATTGAAGTCACCGAGTAGCAAAAATGCTAAAAGAAGCTGTAAATCTTCTGTGTGGGACCAAAGGCTATGAATGTTCCATTGGAGGAAAGTCATGATGAGAAAGAGATGCAGGGGTGTCACCTCGGGGGCTGCTGAGTGACAGCCAGTGAAGAGTCACTACTAGGGGCACAGAAGCAGGAGGATCCTGCCCCACGGGGTCCACAGAAGCACCAACTTGCTTGTGCGGTAGGTCTGTGGAGTCCAATGCTGGAAAATAGTTGGTGGTGTGCACCAGCAACACGGAGGCCACCCGGGCTAAGGTATCATGTGGTGACACTGTCGAAGAGGATCTTCGACTTGGCAAAGGAGAAGACTCCTTGCCTTTGGTGGACTTCTTTGAGCCTTTCCAGTTAGAGGAAGACTCGGGTGTTGTTTGGCTGGAGGGATGGAGGAAGTCTTCACAGGGTACTCCTTCTGTCCTTTCCGGCCTACTGGTTGTGTAGCTGGTGGCTTCGCCCCTTGAGGTGAGAGTTTGACAGCTTGTTGCACAGCTGGGTGGGGTGATGGCAATGCTACCTTAACATTGGGCGATTTCACAACCTCAGTGCTGAAATGGAGGTCGCATGTCTGCATGGCCATGTATTTCACGGAGCAAGGGGGAACAAGAACAGAACTATAGGTGCCAGACCGGAGAACACAGGGTTTGTGACTAGCCAGTAATTTGCGAGTGACAAGGTAAGGCACGGCACTTTTTCCTTTACCCAGATCTCTTGGACAGTCTGCTCATCAACATACATGGGACAATCCTGAGAGGAGGTGGCATGGCTGCCTTTGCAGTTGATACATCGGAGAGAAGGAGGCGGACAATCGCTCTCACGTGCATCCCTACCACAGGTTACACATTTGTCTGGGTGTCGACAAGACATTCTAGTGTGGTTGAAATGACACTGGTAGCAGCGCATTCGGTTCAGAATGTACAGCCAGACTGTGATAATTTCATAGCCTGCTTTGAATTTGGATGGAAGCACCACTCTATCAAAGGTGAGAAAAAGAGTGGGGTGGGTACTAAGAAGGAATCTATCTTTTTCATTACATGATGGATGGCAATTACACCCTGATCAGAGAGGTAAGATTTGATTTCAGCCTCAGTTAGACCACCAAGCAGCCTGGTGTAAATTACACCATGGGAAGAATACAAAGCTCTATGGACTCTGACACGAACAGGGTAGCTGCGGAGAAGCGAGGCAGCAAGCAGTTGTGATTGAGCAGCAGTTGTATGCTATTCCATAAATGAGAACACGATTTCTCAGGGCTGGCAATTGCATCAACTCCTTTCTGAATAATAAACGGATTTACCGTGGCAAAGGACTGACAGTCTTCAGTACGTGAGACCACAAGGAACTGTGGTGCAGGAGGAAGGGTCTTTGAATCATTAGTCTCATTACATTTACATTTTTTAGACATTGATTGGGAAGATGATTGATTCATTGTGATAAAATCCCCAATGATTGCCAGCATCTCCAATGGCATGCTCCTTCCAACTGGGGTTCCCGTTACACATGAGATGCACAGGCTGGTCTTCAGGAGCACACAGGGAGGAAGAAGAAAAAGAAGAACCTCAAATTCTGAAGTGGAGGAACAAGAGGAGAATTTTTTTTTTTTATTTTTTTTTTATTTATTGTATTTTTTTGCATGGAGACACCAACTGGTGTCTTTTGCAAACGTCATAGCATTTTTTTACAAGTTTAGTAAAAACAAAGATGATGTGACTTACCAAATGAAAGTGCTGGCAGGTCGACAGACACACAAACAAACACAAACATACACACAAAATTCAAGCTTTTGCAACAAACTGTTGCCTCATCAGGAAAGAGGGAAGGAGAGGGAAAGACGAAAGGATTTGGGTTTTAAGGGAGAGGGTAAGGAGTCATTTCAATCCCGGGAGCGGAAAGACTTACCTTAGGGGGAAAAAAGGACGGGTATACACTCGCACACACACACACACACATATCCATCCACACATATCTCTATCCCGTAATTAATCTGTGGAAAAATGGTTCCATAATAAATTGTTTTTAATATCTGATGTGGAACTACTTTTGATAACTGGCTGATTAGATGTAATGAACTGCTGATTTTATTGCATAAAAATTTGATATGGTTTACCCATCTTAGATTTTCATCTAGGTGAATACCTAGAAATCTGCAGCCTTCTGTGTCCACTACTTCAATTCCACCTATGTTACTGATAGAGGTTTGGTGTGAGTTTGTAAGTTTAAATGGCAATAACTGAGATTTACTGATATTAACTTTCAAACCTTGATCTTGGAAATAAGTAGTGGCTACCAACGTTACCTCATCATTTTGTTTACCAAGAAATAACAGTGAGGTATCGTCTGCATAGGTTACCAATTGGGAGTTGAAAGGTTGCTCTATATCATTTATGTACACTAGGAAAAGGAAAGGGCCCAAAATTGAGCCCTCGGGTACACCTTGTGTGACTGTCTCATATTTGGACTGGAAATTAATGATCTGATTATTGATTTTGTAAGTCAGCATTGTACACTGCATGCGGTTAAATAAATATGTAGCCAGCAATTGCATGGATGCAGCATTTACATCGTATGACTCAAGTTTACTTAAAAGTAACTCATGGTTTACCGAGTCAAAGGCTTTAGTAAGGTCTAGAAATATGCCAGCTGTTTGCATTCCTTGATCAAGGGCACCATACGTTTTGTGAAGAAATTCTGTAATTGCTGTGATAGTACTATGATCTTTTCGGAATCCGTGTTGTGTCTCTGTTAGGAACTTATTTTTCAAGAAATAGTCACTAAGTTGTGTCAGCAGCACAACTTCAAATACTTTACTGAAGACAGGTATTAATGATATGGGCCTGAAATTTGAAACCTCTTCCTTGGATCCTTTTTTATGCACTGGTTTAACTGTGCTCCATTTCAATACATTTGGAAATGTATGTTCTCTGATACTGCAGTTTACCAGGTGGGTGATTATTTTAACTAATTCCTTATTACATTTTTTAATCACGATACTACTCAAACCATCTCATCCAGATGAGAACTTATTCTTTAGGTTATTTATTATCCTGCCTATTTCTTTTTCACTTACTTGTTTGAATTCAAAAGGTGGCTCTTCAAAGGGGCAGAGCTTTACCTCACTACTCACAACTGTGTTATTAATTGGACTAACAGCTGCAGATATAAAGTATTTATTGAAAACATTGCAGACTTTATTAGGATCTTTAATTGTGTTTCCTTCACGTCTTATAATTAAAATTTCAGTTTCTAGCTTTGGTGTGGCTTTGCGAAATTGATTTGCAATTCTTCATGAGGTCTTGGCTATATTGTCTGATTGAGCTATTTCACTGCTGTATGTCTGTTTTCTTAGATTTGAAAGCTCTTCCTTAAAGATTTTCTTGACTTCGTTGTACTTGGCCTTAAAAACCTGCAGGTTTGTTGACTTGTGTAACACATCCAGGTCCTGGATGTTTTGCCTGAGTTATATCATATTTGCTGGAAGTATCAGTCTGTTGGTTTTTGCACTTTGGTTATGGGTGAACACTCTTTGTATTTTCTTAACAGGGCAGCATCTGTCAAAGTGTCTTAGCATAGTATCATAGAATTTGGCCCATTTGTTTTCAGATCCTTCAGTCTGGCAAACCAGATCCCAGTCCTCTATAGCTAATTTATTTCTTAAGGCAAGGATGTTACCCTCTTTTAGGATTCTTTTATTTTCGATAACTTTTGTCATTTTTGGGATGCTTGTGTTTACATACTCTACAAGCTGGCATTTGTGGTCAGAGTAGTGAAAATCCATATTCCAGCACCTAACACTGTCTTTAATATGTTTACATAGTATAACGTAATCAATTCTGCTAGATATGGACTTTGTTACCCTGGTATCACTATTTACTACATTTATGAGATTATATGAGTTAAGAGTATCTATTAACCTCATATTACACAAACTGGAAGATTTTGCCTTAATATTCAGATCACCAAGTATAGTTAGGTCACTGGGACCACAATGTCCCACTACTCTACTAAGAATGGAAACATAGAAGGGAAAAGGGAGCAAAAAACAAAGATGAGACTCTTATGTAAGTGACAGACAATGCAGAACATTCCCAATAGCACCCTACACATGTTCCCCAAGGGAGGGGAAAAAGAATAGCAAGAGGATAGACATGCAGTACAGAAGGGGAAAATGCTGCAAAGGCTGGGGCACCATGGTAGCCAAGCATGAAACCATCAAAGAGTGGCAAGCCCCCTGGGGGGAGGGGGGGGGGGGGAGCTGCCTGTGGAAGAGTAACCCAACTGAACAGTACAGAGAACAAAATGTGACAGACAGACCAGGATAGGGACAATGAGGCACTATGCAAAGCAGTTGCCACAATGATGACAAAAAGATCAAGAGCAGCAGAGAGAAAAATTCAAGACAACCAGAGAGAATAAACAGTACAGCAAAGATTGATCTGTAGGTATCAAGCATGAACATTGAACTGCCTGGCTGTGTGCTGAGCAGCTGCCTAAATACCGGCTGTGTGGAATGGAATAGGTTGGCACACTCACATAGCAAGTTGATGGCATGCTCACTGTTCAAGTCCTGTGCAGTCACAGTACCCTCTATCAGATATCGAGGTCCGTCTGCTCCAGAGGGCATTCAGCCTCTGTGGTGCCTGATACCAGATTTCCCATCTCTCACAACAGTGCTCAGTACATACCTGCCCAAGGTACACCTTTTCTTACTTTTCTGTTTACAGCTATATTCAGTGATGCTGCAACAGCCTCACCATCACTCATTCCCTGTCCTATGCTAACCAGTTCAAAAGGTTCAGATCTGAATATATTGCCTTTACAAGTCCTCTTCTGATCAGATGCTCAAGGTAGTTTTCAGATAAGGCATTTAAAACAATTTTATGTGATTATCTGTCCCTATTATCTACCTCAGTCAATAGAGTTTCCAAGCCTACAGCTGGTAAGCTGAAATTTGCACCTAATACTATAACAAATGATGTGGAAATTTACTCAAAATTGTCTTCATGTTTGCCATCAAATGTTACATTAGCACTGTTCCTGAGGCAGGGAGTCTATAAAAGCATCTGATGACCAGGTTTGATCCACCTTTAACACTTATCTTCACCCAAATAATTTTGCATTTGAAATCTGTTCTAAGTTTCACTAAAATGCAAAGTCAGCTCACACAATGAAAATACATTAAAAATTATGCAAAAACTTGGAGCTGATGATGGTAGTAATTTTCGAGTGAGGGCATTAAACAGAAGGTCGGTCATCAGCAACTTTTCATGAATGGTATACATCTGATCACAACAATAGTCTATTAAAAAATAATAATAAATTGGAAAACCAAGTTGCATTCACACACAAGAATTGAAAAGACACCCTGATAACATGAGCATCAGAAATGTCCTCAGTAAAAGTCAGATGAAACACTGCAGAATAACTAGGTAAAATCAAGGATAAAATATCAGTTTAGACCCAGTTAAAAAGGGGACAGATGACTGTGCCTTTATCACTATCAGAAACAAAGGATGACCAAGTCACCCTGTGACACACTAATAATGGAAGTGCCAAGTAGCCATTGCAAGGTTGGAGGATGCACAGAAGATGGAGAAGTCCACAAATAAAGAACACAGTACAGGATGATGATGATGATGATGTCTGATTCGTGGGGCACTCAACTGTGAGGTCATCAGGGCCTGTATGAAGTCACAATTTTTACACATCCAATTTTTTACACAGTCCAGTCCAGACACTGTCACAAATGATGATGATGAAGATGATGATGTGGATGATGATGATGATGAAATGATGAGGACAACACAAACACCCAGTCCCCGGGCAGAGAAAATCCCCAACTCGCCTGGGAATCGAACCGGGTCCCCATGATCCAGCGGCAGCAACACTAGAAAGTACAGGATGCTGTACCATCAGCATAATATGGTTGATCTCAATGGCAAATGTCACGACACTTGGAACACTCTTTGAGGGACACCATCTCCTGCTTAAAATGGTCAGACGGGACATTCCAAACTTTGTATCTACAACACCAGCCTCAGACGAAGGGGTTGTACAAAAGTGGGTTGACGCTCATGGAGTGTCCACTGATAGAGCTGCAACAAAATATGGCTCCACGTAGTATTATAGGCCTTTTCAAAAGCACAGAAGACATTGATAAGGTGTTGCGTACAGAGGAAACTTGTTGAATTGCTGCTTCAAGCAGGGTCAGGTTATCGAGTGTGGAGTAATACCTCCCGCACCTGTACTGGGAGTAAATTAGTGGAGACCTGGTTTCGAGAACCCACACTAGGTGCTGGGTGACCATATGCTCCAGTGTCTTTCCTATGCAGCTTATGACTAGTGCTACAATAACTACTAGGGTTATTTCAATCCTTCCCTGGTTTTAAAATTGAGATTAAAATAGATTCTTTCCACAAGTTGGGTCTCTTGTCATCCAAATTTCATTAAAAGGCTGAAGGAGGACCTCCTCCCACTGCGGATCCAACTGCTTCAACATGATGTACCACCAATCATGTCATGACTAGGCATAGTATCATGAGCTATTGACAATGCAGAATCAAACTCCCACAGAGAGAAAAGCTGGTTGTATTCCTCAATGTTGGTGGAACTGAAATCAAAACCAACACTCTCCTGGACAATAATGATGGAAAGCTGGATCCTGCTAGAATCAGCTGTAATGTCTTGTACGATTAAGCCATTGTCTGAGCAATGTCTCTTAATGATGTTAGGAGACACCCCTGCTCTCGCTCAGCTGCTATTGGATGTTGTGAGTTCTGCCTTGAGATCCTCCTGAATGCTTCTCAATTTATTTGTAGACATGGACCTACTGATGGAGTTCAGAAACTCTTGCCAAGACCTCTGCTTACTGTCCTGAATTATTCTCCTTACCTTTGCCCACTTCATTAGAAAGGCTGCAAGATTCACGTCTGTAGGGCACTGATTGAATTTGTATAGCTACCCTCCTTCCCCTGATTGCAGAACAACACTCATTACACCAAGGGACAGGCTGACTCAGAGGTGTTTCCATTGTCTTCAGAATGGATGCATCAGCTGTGTGGTGGATCATTCCTGTAATGTGGCCCACCAAGAACTGGATTCCTTCACACTGTTCAAAAACTGCCCATAAAGTACCCAGTCGCCCTATCTGAACAGCCATCTTAGCAGCTTTCTTTCAAGATCTGCTCCACAGCGCAGATGGATCCAGATAGGGTAGTGGTCACTACCGTGAATGTCCTCATCCATTTCCCACTGAGCAGTGTCTGCAAGGCCAGGTGAGCAGAAGAAGAGGTCTATGGCTCTAGATGAACCATAGCAGCACTAAAATGCATAACTTGACCAATGTTCATCAATATGATGTCTGTAGTTAGTGTCAGATCCTCAGCTACCCAACCCCTGGGGCAAGTGGTGTTAGTATCCTGTAGAACACTGTATGCATTAAAGTCTCCTAAGATCAGAAAGGGCCAACATATTTAATCAAGGAACGTGAGGACCCCACAGACAATGGGCTCATGGGGCAGTAGGTACAAAGAGCAGACCATGACAGCAATATGGGACCCTATCTGAGTAACAACAGCTTGTAGTGCTGTGGTTAAGGGCAAAGGAGAGGTGTGGAATGTGTGCATGATGAATACTGCTACTCCACCTTTCATTGTGTCACCAGTAAGAAATGGTAGCCTGCAAGCACAGGATCATCAGTCTGTTACGAATGAGTCTTTTGGAGACTGAGGCAAAAAGGTCTGTCCTGTAAGAAGATTCTCAATTCCTCCAGAGGAATTCTGTATCCATTCATATTCCACTGTAGTATGGAAGCAGTGTGGTTTTGGTCCACCCGTATCATTGTAGAGTAAGGGAAAGTGGAGGGCCTGCCTGGGGGCATTGAAATCCATGTTGTTCTGCTCATCAGTCAGACATACCAGAATAAAGTCTGATGGTGCCAAGGACAGATTTTGACCCAAACATCATGACCCTTTCCCACTCCCTTTTACTTCAAGATGATGGGGAAAGGGAGCACTGAGAGATACTCTGCTTTTGGGGTGCCTTCTTGATGCTCACTGTGAAAATTTTGCTGGTCTCTTCTATCATTGGCTTCAGCATGTACAGGTACAAGTACAGGTGCTGGTGGTAGATAATGGTGTGCTGGAAGTCATTTGCATTGAAACATTCACCTTAGCAGCTGGTTTCTGCACCATGGAAGGATCCAAAGTGGTAAACACTTGGGGTTTTGTCACCTTATATTCTTTTTGGCTTCTGCAGAGGGGATTTTGCATTCCTCAGCGAAAACAGGGCAATCTCAGCTCCAGACTGGGTGGCTCCCAGAGCGATTAATACATACTGCTGGAGACAGACAGACAGGGTGCCTTTCCACACTCTTCACAGGTTGCTTCGCCTCTGCAACTCAACATTGTATGGCCAAATCACTGGCAATTTGTAGTACCACATAGATTTAGGTATGTAAGGCCTAACCTTAAGTTGGAGGAACTGCCATAATGTGTTCAGGCAGAAATGAAGAACTGAAGATCACAATGAAGATAGCACACTTCTCTATTTCTCCATTATTCCTTTGTGTCCTTTGCTCCACTTCCACTATCCCTGTGATGCCCAATCTCATTTGAGTTCTGAGATGGCTATGGGAATAATATCATGGCATGTGATCACATCTTGCCCAAGCTGAGGGAGTTATGTAACTTAACAATTATGTCACAGTCTCACACTTTTTCTGACTTCCTAAGAAGTTCCACTTGCTTTGCCCTGTTAGTCTCTACCAAGAAGGACATATTTCATAACTGCTTAACAGACTTTAAGGTACCAGCAATCCCTTCTAAGCCTTTATGAAGTCACTTTTCCAAACATCCCCTCCTTCCTCTTGATCACTACAAACACATTCTGATATATGACTCCTTCAGCCCCATCACAAAACACAGTTCGATTATCAAGAGGACTAGCCTCACTCATTCATTCAGATGGGTGGGTGTGAGTACTCCCAGACAGTACATCCATCATGTTGGAAGTAGATAAGTTTGAGTTTGAGGGTTCCATCTTGGTCCCACAAGCAGCTATCAAAGAAGAGGTCCACTCAGACAGAGTCCTGCTTGTCTCAGTAAGTCTTACACAACTGAGGTATTGTAGGTCCAGAGAGGTTGCCCACTAATGACTGTTCTACCTCAACAACCAAGCATTTCATTGGCACACAGTACTACTTAAGATTGAGGTTCCCCCCCCCCCTCCCCCCCTATAGTTGCTGAAGCATGCCCAGAGATTATGTTGACAGAGGACTGGTGGCACTCACCAGTCCATGTTCAGAAACCCCATGGTTGCCAAGCCTGCAGCCAACAAACAAATGCCAAGGCTCTGAGGGCCAAAAATTTGGAATAAGTTAGTATATACTAGTCAACAAACTAAAATAAACAGGTATAATCACTTCTTCTCAGAGACAATTAAGAATGAAAATCAACCAAATCCTATGTATAAACAGTGCCATGGTGCCATTGTAAATGCACTCTGAACAAGGTTCAGTTCTAGATCTTGACCTTTCATATGTAATGCTCTGTCACCTGGGCCATCAGAACATAAACTATCAAGTGACTCACTATTAAAATACATAGGAGAACACATAATCCAGAAATATTTTGAGGCTGATAGAAGCTTTTCTTTGGTTCATCCTTTCAGCTGGACTCACAGTCCATTTCTAATGGAATTATGAAATGCTAGAGTGGAGCAGCACTGACGAACTGAACCTCCTAGGCATTTTAAAATGGATTATTTGCTAGAGTAATGCCAACAAAATGTAAAAAGAAAGTACATGTTTGCCACTAATGTATACTGTGTCAGGTGACTAAATGTCAGCTGACACTACAGTTATCAATGAAAGTTTAAGGCAATGGATATACTTGTTTTTATCTTGAACTGAACCATAATGGCCTAAAAGATACAGCTGCACTGGAAATGATAGGTAGTTTTGTTTTGCAACAGAATTTAGACAGTTGCTGGTATTTTTAGTGAGAGAATCTAAAATATATTTGCCTCCCTTGAAGTCTAATGCTATAAAACAGAAACAATTTGACACCAAAGTGGCAGTAACTGTTGAAAGTAAAATTTCGCAGTTTGTCACAGATTAATGTACAATAATAACTCTTAGATAGATGAACACTGTTTTCCGGTTACATCTTGTGCCTTTTCAGAACCAGTTTGGAGAGTCCTTTCCTCCATCTCTGCATCTGAACACCCTACTTCTTTTGGTGTCCTACATGTTTGGTGTCTAATTTGTGCATATGTCATGCTAGTTCAAGTTTTTCTGTTTCCACTGCAAGTTAACATTTTACTCTTTCTCAAATAGAGGATTTTGGCAAAGAATCAATAAGAAAGAATGACACCAATCTTGGAAACTATCACTTCTATTTCAATGAGGTTTACATAGCTGGCAAGAATAGCTTCCAGAGTTTTACTAGACTTCAATATGAGCACAACTGGTAGCACAAACTATGTCTATGGAATAACTAATCTCCTGCTATCCACTTGTAGGCTTTGTGAGTGCCACTGTAATCTGGCCATGAAGATCTGCAGCATCAGTCCTGTGAATGCCATACACTTGTTCTTCAGAAACCCCACAGCAGGATGCCCAATGGGGTCAGGTCCAGTGAATGTCTTAGCCATAGCATTGATCTAAGTCTCTCAAACATGAGTCCAGAAATGTCTCATCAACAAAAAAAGAGCACGTGATGTTAACATAGTGCAGATGGGTGCCACCCTGTTGAAAAATGCCCAGAGGGAATTGTCACATGGTGTAATTCTCCAGCGTATTCAGGTATACAGTCCCAGTCACTGTGAGTTCATGAAAGAAGAATGGTCCAATGATACCAGTTTTCAGCAAGCAACACCACACATTGACCTTCAGGCTATCACACTTGTCCTCATCTATAGTATATAGATTTAAAACAATGGAAAATACAGGATGGAATGTAACAATATCATGAGAACATGCAAAAATACTTCTCATAATGTTGTATATAGATTTCAGGTTCAATGTTCTGCAGACATGAAATGTGGCCTCATTCAAAATGGCTATCATCAGCGGGTAGATATCATCCTTGGCATGTTTCGTCATTAGAGCAGTAAACAGTTTCTGACAAGGATGATCATTAAACTGAAGAGCAGGTGAAGTTGCAGTTTGTAACACCATAGATACAAGCATTTATGTCATACTGTAATGTGGCAGAAGGGGACAGTACATAATGAACAGACTGATGGCAGTTATTTTGGAGATCATGATACCTGTGTAAATCCATGAATATTCGGTTTCCTACACTTTGTAACAATGTTATTCACATAAAACAGATAGACAATGACTTAATTAGTAAACCTGTTATGTATTGTCAATGAATTAGGATGAATACATTACAGAAAAGATCTTCACAGATGCCATGTGAAGTAAGCAAACACAGTTACTGCTATACTTTTTATATTTGTGTTGATTTTCAAAATGTACTAAACAACATAAGTCAAAATTACAGCAAGCATATGCCAGGAACAAATACTTTTATATAACATTGAAGTAATTGAGATTTTGTATGAAGAGTCATTTATACAAATAAAACCACATATTTATATATGAATTATGGAATGTATTTCTGTTAAATTATTATCACACATGAAATATCATACAAAAACAAATCTGGAATAACTAATCAGGTATCTAAAATTGCAACTTCCTTAACTGTAATTTATCAAATGTACTCAGATAACAATATATATATTCACTGTTCATTATGGTAAAATTATAAAAGGAGCATAGCAGTAGTCATGCATGTCTCAGTGTTATAACAGATTTTGTGATGTCAGGACCATGTTATGTCTACATCTACATCTACATGATTACTCTGCAATTCACATTTAAGTGCTTGGCAGAGGGTTCATCGAACCACAATCATACTATCTCTCTACCATTCCACTCCCGAACAGCGCGCGGGAAAAACGAACACCTAAACCTTTCTGTTCGAGCTCTGATTTCTCTTATTTTATTTTGATGATCATTCCTACATATGTAGGTTGGGCTCAACAAAATATTTTGCGCATTTGGAAGAGAAAGTTGGTGACTGAAATTTCGTAAATAGATCTCTCCGCGATGAAAAACGTCTTTGCTTTAATGACTTCCATCCCAACTCGCGTATCATATCTGCCACAGTCTCTCCCCTATTACGTGATAATACAAAACGAGCTGCCCTTTTTTGCACCCTTTCGATGTCCTCCCACCTGGTAAGGATCCCACACCACGCAGCAATATTCTAACAGAGGACGAACGAGTGTAGTGTAAGCTGTCTCTTTAGTGGACTCCTTGCATCTTCTAAGTGTCCTGCCAATGAAACGCAACCTTTGGCTTGCCTTCCCCACAATATTATCTATGTGGTCTTTCCAACTGAAGTTGTTCGTAATTTTAACACCGAGGTACTTAGTTGAACTGACAGCCTTGAGAAATGTACTATTTATCGAGTAATCGAATTCCAATGGATTTCTTTTGGAACTCGTGTGGATCACCTCACACTTTTCATTATTTAGCATCAACTGCCACCTGTCACACCATACAGCAATCTTTTCTAAATCGCTTTGCAACTGATACTGGTCTTCGGATGACCTTACTAGAGAGTAAATTACAGCATCATCTGCGAACAACCTAAGAGAACTGCTCAGATTGTCACCCAGGTCATTTATATAGATCAGGAACAGCAGAGGTCCCAGGATGCTTCCCTGGGGAACACCTGATATCACTTCAGTTTTTCTCGATGATTTGCCATCTATTACTACGAACTGCCACCTTCCTGACAGGAAATCACGAATCCAGTCGCACAACTGAGACGATATGCCATAGGCCCGCAGCTTGATTAGAAGTCGCTTGTGAGGAACGGTGTCAAAAGCTTTCCGGAAATCTAGAAATACGGAATCAACTTGAGATCCCCTGTCGATAGCGGCCATTACTTCGTGCGAATAAAGAGCTAGCTGCATTGCACAAAAATGATTTTTTCAGAAACCATGCTGATTACGTATCAATAGATCGTTCCCTTCGAGGTGATTCATAATGTTTGAATACAGTATATGCTCCAAAACTCTGCTGCAAACCGCCGTCAATGATATAGGTGTGTAGTTCGATGGATTACTCCTACTACCCTAACACTTTGTACTAAAAAATTTTAAGTTAAATTCTTCATTTCATGCAAATCATTTCATCGTTAGCATGTCACAAATTACCTAACATTGCAAGGAAGTGAACCTGAAGCAGTATCTTTAACAGAGGAGCTATAAAAATCAAAAGTTACACCACAGTTTATTTTGTCAACAGATACCAAGGTAAGTATTGGTTCCCTTCCTCCAAGCTGGGAACATTTCAACATCATGCAATCGGAGACAGTTGTGAGCCTAGGGAAATTGTGAGCCTGGGGAAAGCTTCGTGTGTGTGGGAGGGGCACACTTAGTCGTGTCATACAATGCTCTACCCAAAATTGCTGTTGCAAATGAGTGACTAAATGCATATTGACCATCCACAAGAAGCCTTCTCTTACACAGAAAAATCCTTTAAGCCTGACTGGTTGTGACTCAACAGTCTGTATTATTTGTGTACAACTGGTACAACTGCACATGCACACCGTGTGTCCATCCCACACCCCTACAAAACTGAGTATTTCTGCTTTATGCCATGTCTTCCTCATGAAGTTCGACACAATAGCTTCTGAGATACATCATTCTCTTTTGTCATTTCACCCCTGGACACATATTACTAGCAATATCTGATTAACCAGTAGCATGTAATAATTCTTCCCTATCATGTCACATAACTTCTCTTGCCCTGGAGGAAAATTGCTTTTCAGGAGCTCAGAGTAATTGTTTTCATTATGTAATTTGTTTGGCTTTTATCAGTGTGGCACAACTTGACTACCACATATAACAGCTTCTTTTCTGAAATTTGATGTAATATGCTTACCAGATCCTCATCATCAGGTACTCTAGACAGCAGGTCCAGTACTTCATTATTAGGGACGGTATGAGGGCGAACCAGCTTTCGAGAAAATTTGTTGATTCCCCATGCCATTATAAGGTATCGAACTGGCACAAGGTACAGAACGATGGCCCCAGCTAAGCACATCATGATTGCCAGGGCTGATAAGTATGGAACTGTAAAGTTGAATGTGCTGCAAAACAAAATCACACAGAAAATATATTAGCAATTATATTTAATTAATTATAAGAAACATTTTTAACATGTGTGTGGTTATCTCATACATACAATTATCAGTATTTGCAAACCTGAAATAAATCTGAAAAATGACTCATGGTATTTTCCTACACATATGCTTAAACTTAGCTATATATGTCAAATGATGAGGATTAATTTTCACCCAGTTCTCCAATTGATCAATGGATGTTATCAAAGTACACGTCTTTCCCAAGCTATTATTATCAGTATTCTTTTTTTTTAATTGTAGGTATATCAGATTCTTGAAATTACCTTTATAGGTTTATCAAAGTTCCTGAAATTGTAAAATGATTTTTCATTGTTATGTTCCCTCCTTATAGCAGTATCAGATATTTCAGTTTATGTATACAGTCACAGAGTCACAGCGAGGTTTAGACATAACACTGTCTATTTTCAGTGTATGCAGCATATACTGTACTTTTTGCGAGATTTAGTTTATATTGTGCTACAAAACGAAACTTGTCACAGTTCTTTCATTAACAATATGTACAAGGTTCTTTCATTAATGACATGTACAAAAGTGCCCCCCCCTCTCCTGTGAACCATGGACATTGCCGTTGGTAGGGAGGCTTGCGTGCCTCAGCAATACACATAGCCAAACCATAGGTAAAACCACAATGCAGGGATATCTGTTGAGCAGCCAGAGGAACATGTTGTTCTTGAAGAGGTGCAGCTGCCAGAGCAATAGCCCTTTCCACCCGAGCCCACACAATCGTGCTGGTATACTGACCTGTTGCTTCTGCTTTGCTTCCAACCGGATGATCGTGCATCTTGCGTGCTGCACGTTTCACTTGTTTTTGATCCGATTCTGCACCAGCAGCAACATTGAAAGTGAGTGTAAACACAAGCGTCATGTGTACTTCAGGTTAGTAGCTGATTACTTTGGGTTACTTAAAGTCTTTTAACGTATAACCACTTGTGTTTGTTTGATATTGTATATACAATACACTGGCAATGAAAAACGTCAGGAATCTCATACTTCTTAATAATAAATTGGCGCCAAAATTGTACCAACCCAATTGTGCCAGGTTGGTTTTATCTTGTGTAGCATCCATTTTTACTGAGCAGGCTGTTACATTGCTATTTAGTTGGTTTTACTTCTGATTTCCATACAACAATAAAGACGACTTGATACATATCATTTGTTTATAACTGCAGGTTTAACAGATGATCAGATTCTGTCTCTGTTAGAGGATTCCAAACTAAGTGGTGCCTCTTCAGACGAAGATGAAGACTATGTTCCTTCTACAAATGTCAAACAAATTGATCACGAAAGTGAAGATCATTCTATCTCTAATGAAACGTGTGAAGTACAGAACACTTCAGATTGTTGTGAAAGAGAATCCAGACCTTCGCTTTATCACGAAATGGATTTCATAGAAAAGTGACATCCACCACAAATAGATCATACTCCTGCGCAGATAAGTAGAAAATATGTGTCACATTAATTAGGCATTATATTTATTACTTACCATATACCTTAGATTTTTTCTTCTTTGTTACAGAATCCTTCTCCTGTTCAGAGCCCTGCTCAGTATTTTTCTGAACATTTCAGTGAATGTTTGTTCGAAACTGCTGCCAAGTTCACAAACATGTATAGTGTGGCTAAGAGTGGCAAGTCATTAGATACAACAGCTGGAGAAATTAAGCTGTTTTTTTGGAATTAACTTAATTATGGGGTGCATAAGGTATCCTAGGTTACCTATGTATTGGCAGAAATGCATTTCTCTGGGTGCAGTTAGTGACAGTATGTCTCGAGACCATTTTCTTGCCCTGTGATACAACATATATTTAGATGCTGTAGCACCACCTCAAATGTCCAAACGAATAGACTGTGGAAGATTCAACCACTCATTGATTCTGTGAGAGAGAGATGCCATACTTTACCCCATACATTCAATTATTACAGTATCAATGAACAAATGATACCCTTCACAGGGCATTGTAAATTAAAACAATATATCAAAGGCAAACCTAGGCCTTTAGGGCTTAAGAACTTTGTTTTGGCTTCAGCTTCAGATATAGTTTTAGATTTTGAGATATATCAGGGTGCCAGCACGAATTTTAGTGACAAATCATTAGGCTTAGGCGCTACAGTCTGGATCCGCGCGACCGCTACGGTCGCAGGTTCGAATCCTGCCTCAGGCATGGATGTGTATGATGTCCTTAGGTTAGTTAGGTTTAAGTAGTTCTAAGTTCTAGGGGACAGATGACCTCAGCAGTTAAGTCCCATAGTGCTCAGAGCCATTTGAGCCATTAGGCTTAGGACCATCAGTGATTTTGTGACTTTCCCAAACTCTACCCGAGGGAAGTTTAATTTATTTCATTAGAGATACTCGGAGAGAGGGGAATCAAAGGGACAAGGACAATAATGACAAACAGAATGAAAAATGTTAAACTGAAAGGAAAAAGAAATAGAGGTCATGAGTACGTTCGATCATATGAGGCAGTCATTATAACTGAGTGGCAGGATAATCAAAAGGTTGTTGTGGCATCCATTTCTGCTGGCATAGAGCCAAAGTGCAAAGTCCAAAGGTGGAGTAAGAAGGAATACAAATATTTAGAAATAGACTGTCCTTCTGTCATTAAGAAGTACAATATTAATATGGGTGGAGTAGATATTAATGACCAACAAATTGAATGCTATCAGACATGGTTCGGAACAAAAAATGGACCCTTAAGTGGTTACTTCACTTTATAGACCTGACTGTAGTAAATTGTTGGTTTATGTATAGACAGCACTGCAGGGAACAGCAACTTCCAAAAAGAATGTAATGGATTTTCTGAAATTCAGGATGTCTTTGGCCGAGGCTCTATTGTCATGTCGAGATATGAAAAGGACCTAAGAATGTGAGGTACAATTAGAGAGTGAAGTAGTTCCACCTAAAAATGCAAAAATTTACAAACACCATCCAAAACCAGGGCTGGACAAGAAGTATGATGGCTATGACCACTGGCCAACAGTGGATGACATTTATTCCCCAAGGACTTGTCAGTTTGAGTACTGCAACAGCAGGACAAAAACTAAATGTGTCAAATGCAATCAGTACTTATGTCTATCCAAGGAAAAAAAACTGTTTCAAGCCATTTCACAAAAAATAAAGTTTGATTTTGTGATGTAATTTTTAATTATTGAAACATTTTTGCTGTGATTGTAATATTTTTGACAAATTTTACAATTTTTGATACCTTTTTGCTATGATTGAGATATTTTTGATGTGTTTTGTAATTAAATATGAATATAAAACATGGTTATGTTGTAATTTATACAGTAAACTTCAAATTTTTCCCTAAAGTAACTGCATGAGATCATATGAACTTTCTACTGAATTAAAACCTGACCCACATGATCGTGATACATGCGTGCTACATCAGCGAACCAGGAGAGCTTCTGTAAAGTTTGGAAAGCAGGAGATGAGGTACTGGCAGAAGTAAAGCTGTGAGGATGGGGCGTGAGTCGTGCTTGGGTGGCTCAGATGGTAGAGCACTTGCCCGCGAAAGACAAAGGTCACGAGTTCGAGTCTTGGTCTGCCACACAGTTTTAATCTGCCAGGAAATTTCATAGCGAGAAAAGACTACACAGAAAGAGATTACAAATAATGTTAACACATTACATTTTAAGATCACTATTTTTGAACTCCGAAGTTAGATACTTACACAAGTTACTTGCTGATGAGTGTTCATTTGCTGTCACTTAACATTGGGAACAGTTCACACACTACACAAAAATTAGCTTTACTGCACTTGATTGCATGAATTGCACAATTGCTTGAATACCAGAACATACAGCAAAAACAACATAAAAAACAAGCATAAGCAAAGCTTTTCTGCTAACATGCAGTCAAAGCACAAAGAGTATGCAGCGATAATCTGTAAGGTGTGATTATCGATAGAATGTTCAATTGACTTTCGCCAGTGGTGCTTCAAACACACAGAGTTAATGACAAAAGTGCAGCAATATTCTGTGAGAAGGGATTAGCGATACTTTATCTGTCAATTTTTAGTCGAATTTCAAACACTCGCATCTCAGAATAGCAGCTATTATCGAAACTCAGAACTGAGATGCGATATGAACGCAGAGTGTGGGAACAAGCCCAGGAGTTGAAAATCTGTGAAGAAACTATGTTCATCCAAAAAACTGGAAGACTACCCCAAACTCCGGGAATCTTCTGGGAAAACAGGAAAAATTGGTAGGTATGGACACCCCACATGCCAACATTCTACATGATCCCCAAATTCCACAAACCCAACAATCCAGGTCATCCCATTGTGGCTGGTTATTGCGCCCCCACTGAAAGAGTTTTAGCCCTCATTGACCAAAATCTCCAACCAATTGCCTGTAATCTAGCCTCCCATGTCAAAGACACCAATCATTTCCTTCATTGCCTCTCCACCATCCCCACCCATTTACTTCCTGGATCCCTACTTGTCACTATTAATGCCACCTCCCTATACACCAACATCCCTCATGCCCATGGTCTTACAGCTATTGAACACTACGTTTCCCAATGTCCTTCACAGCCTCGGGCACCCACATGGCACCCTCCTATGCCAACCATTTTATGGGCAATCTAGAGGAGACCTTCCTAGCCTGGTTCAGGTTCACTGATTATATCTTCATGATCTGGACTCAGGGCCAAGACACCCTATCTTTGTTCCTTCACAACCTCAAACCTTCTTTCCCATCCACTTCATGTGGTCCTCCTCAACCCAGCGTGCCCTCTTCCTAGATGTTGACCTCTTCCTCTCTGATGACTTCATCCACACCTCTGTCCACATTCAACCCAACAACCACCCCCGTACCTCAATTTTGACAGATGTCATCCCCTTCACACCAAAAAATCCCTCCCATATACTGTGGCCACCCGGGGACTGTGTATCTGCACTGACAAAAACTTCCTTGCTCAGTATGCTGAGGGTCTCACCAAAGCCTTCACAGATGCACTCTCCCCTAGACCTAGTCCACAAACAGATCTCCAGTACCATTTCCCCTCACACCCCCAATCCTCCCCCCAGCCCCAAGAACCAGCCACGTAGGTGTGTCCCCTTTATCATGCAGTGCCACTCTGGACTGTAAAAAGTGAACCGCATCCTTTGCCAGGGCACTGATTACCTATCATCATCACATGAAATAAGTGACATCCTATCCAAGGTACTTCCCATCCCTCATAAAGTGGCATTCCATTGTCCACTCAACCTCCACAGCATCCTAGTCCATCCCTATGCCACTTCCTATTTCAACCCCTTGCCACAAGGATCATATCCCAGTGGAAGACCCAGGTGCAAAACCTGCTCAATCCACCCACCCAGCACTTCCTATTCCAGTCCTGTCACACATTTATCCTACCCCATCAGGGACTGGGCCACCTGTGAAAGCAGCCATGTCATTTACAAGCTCTGCTGCAATCATTGCATGTCCTTTTTTATTGGTTTGACCACCAACCAGCTGTCCAAGAGGATGAACAGAAACTTCCAAACTGTGACCAAAGCCAAATAGACCACCCTGTGTCACAACACACAGCTGAATATAACACACTTGACTTCAGTGCCTGCTTCACTACCTGAGCCATCTGGATCCTTCCCTCCACCACCCGCTTTTCAGAACTGTGCAGATGGGAGTTATCCTTACAACACATTTTCCACTCCTGTAGTTATCCTGGCCTCAACCCACACCCTCCACCCAACAGTTTCCACTACCTCTGTCCTATGACCTCTTCCCCATCCTCATATCCCACACAGTTTATTTGCATCTCTCTGCCATGCATTCACCTGTCTTTTCCCACTCCGTTCCTTTTTGCTCCAGTTTTTTCCCCCCACTTCTCTGCCCCACAACCTCCTGACACTGTGCCTGTTGGTAGGCTAGTTCATGCATACTCCACCAGACAGCATTCTTCTCTCTCCTCAACCATACATGTCCCCCTTTTACTTACAAAGGCTGTAGTCGAAAGCTTTATGTGAGTGTCTTTTAATAGTGCCTGTCTGCAACTTGACGTGTCTTCTTTAGGGTAAGCAACAATCTTTTCCTACATTGTTCATATTCCTACCTGGAGTTTCCAGTTTTTGACATAACTGTAAATGGACATACACCATAGAAGTGCTTCTAGAGTTCTACCATTGTCATAAACAGCCCCTCCAGTCCCACCATGCTTGAGCAGCCAAACACAATGGTCTCATTCACAAATGTCAGTTTGTTACCAATGCTCACCATGATTCCTATTGGTGTTTCTCTGGTCTGTGGTGCCATCTATCAGTGGGCTCTAGACAGGGAGGTGCATCAATGTGTACTGCAGTGTGAGAATCCATCTTTGGCTGAAGTGTTAAATATTGCTCAATGTATCAAGGTATCTTGTGCTGCTGTTGATCAGATTGATGCTTGGTGTGACATCACCATAGCGGCTCCAGTTGCTGGTCTTCAGGAGATGGTTAGTTCTCAGAGGGAGGGAAACATAGCAGCCATGCAAATGTGGCCTCTGTGCCACAATGGAGAGTGACGTGTCAAACAACAACCACAGTAATGGCAGTGGTCTGCACTCCCATCTTGGCCACATTGTTTTGTGCAACATGACAGGGCCATGTACCCTAAGCTGTGGGCGACTTGCAACAACTGTAGGAAAAAAGGACTTAGAGTGTCTGTATGTCATTCCCAGCATGCTTCTGTGGACATGGACATTAACTGTGTGTCTTCATTACTTACGAATCATAACAAACTGCTTATTGAAGTGCAACTGACAGACTAGAAACTCGAGACTACAAGGTGATTGTGAATGCTTTCTCTAAATTTCCATACATTATCCACTATCATTTGGTGACACCCATGGCTATGATTCAGGTCTTCTCCAACTTTTTTTCTTTTCAAATTTTGCCTTATAAGCTTGTGACGGACAATGGTCCACAGTTTGTGTCTCAGCCCTCTCATGATTTTTGCACTCATCAACATTCGTCAAATGACTGCTCCTCCTTTTCACTCCCAATCTAATGGTGAGGCAGAACATCTCATCTGCACATTCAAGGTTAAAATAAGGAAGCATGCCACAGATTCCTCTGTTAACAACATCTTGACAAGCTCGTTGAGTTCCTACAGGTTTGCACTGGTGGGGGTCAGAGTCTGACTGAGATGCTCCATAGTCATCAGCCATGTACCCTCCTGCATCTGCTCATGTTGCCACACCAACGCCTGTTGGCACAGCCCTCACCGCAGTTCACTTCTGGCTCCATAGTCTGAGCTTGGGGTTCTACTGCTGTCCGAATCGGATTCTGCCCACAACCTGCAGCTGCTGTGGCTGCTGCCTGTGTATGGTGTGTACCAGTGATGGACTGGTGGTGTGCCGCCACAGCCAGTTGTATCCTTGCATGATGGCAAGGGCCATAAGTTCACTGCCTCTGCCCTCAGCACCTGTCCTGGCCTTGTGGGGCATCCCAGCTGCGAGTGTAGACCTGCCCTCACTGCCTCGTGCCACTCCTCCAGTGTCCTACTCTTCCCCCCTCCTCTCCCATTTGCCTGCTGCTGGACCTTCCCCAGCACCTTTACAACCTTCAACACCAGTATACCCAGCACACCTGACTGAGCAGCTGGCCACTTCACTGTCGGCATAGTTCCACCAAGTCAAAGAATCAGATGCTGAGATGCTACCAGTGCTCTGGTCACCACTCCTCTCTGACAGTACTACATCTACATATAAAACTACATCTACATGATTATTCTGCAATTCACAATTAAGTACATGGCAGAGGAGAAATGACTTCCATGCATGTCCACAACCAAACCACTCCTGCCCTAATCATTGGTTCAATCCTGGAATCTCCTTCTGCCACTGCCTTCATCATCTATGGCATCCGCCATAGAGACCATGCACATTTCAACAGCCATGCCCACAGCAGTGAAGTACCCTTTTCCCACGGAGCAAAGGGTGCTGTAATCCTGCACATAATACTTAGAAATGCACCAAGTCATCAGGCCACCAGTGCACTACACTTTGAACTTTCCACCAACTGTATTCATGCGGGCTGGCCATCAGAAGCTACCTGTGGTGGGATACCTGGACTGTGCACATGGCATAACATCTGTCGTACCATCTACTAGAGCCCTCCTCTTTATAAGCTCAGTGAAGCATGACCTCACCCTCATATTGTGCCCATACTTGCTGCCAGCAATTGCTTGGGACAGTACCTGGATTGTTTCTGTGTTTGTGTCTATGTTCTCAAGTGTTAGCTTGTATGTGGAAGAAAAATATACTTTGGTTCATTGTGGCCATTGTACTGTTCATGTCTTCCAATATGATAAACATCCACACAGTCACAAAGATACCACGAGCAGGTAAAATCAAGGATTGTCACGTAAACATCTTGACAATATTGCTCATGTATCCTTGTTGCTGACAAAATTAATGTACAAAAGAAGGCAAAAGTAAGTTGAAGATCAATTGAATGACAATCAGTTTGTCTTCAAGAAAGGTAAAGGCATCAGAGGGGAAGTGTTGATGTTATATTTCACAACCTCATTAATGGTTTCCTGCATGGTGTGCCTGGTTTTGCACAACTATGTACTTTGAATTGTGATGATTAATGAGAATTCTGCCAACATCATGTCATGTTTTTTGGAACAGATAATTACCCCATTCATGCTGATGTCCAATCTTCTCTCATGACTTGCTGATGTGTGTGTCATGATATTTATTTTCCACAGTTTACTTCATCACTATATTCTATGGAAGCACATATTTTAAAATGCACTTGGACTGAGCCACCATTAAACTTGTTTATGCTGGTGGTCTCAAAAACTTCTTCAATTGTATTAAAAAATTCTCTTTCTTGTGTTTTCATAGTCTAGAATGTTGAACTTATTTGTTTATGGCACCCGATATTTTGTTTCAAGTCTGGAGTGATATCATTTTTTATACCAAAAGTATGAGCTTCTGATCTGATCTTAAGGATTCAACAAGATGAATCAACTGCTTTATGTTTGTCAACATTTAAGCATATTTTGCAGTTACATTTAAATATTTACACAATTTGTGTTTCACATTTACTTTGAGTCAAGTGCAGATGACTAACCACTTAAAAATGTATCAAGGTTTACTACTGCAAAACAATTTTAACAGTACAATGTATGCATTGCTGAAGAAGTGCAACAACCTGATGAAATTTAATAAGTGATTTACCACAACTTGTATACACCTTGCTAGACTGGAAGTAAAAAAGAAATGGATACACAGGTTACACATACAGGTGCAACAAATAGAAACATGTAATACATCTTTCATATCTAGAAAATATGATAATAAATTCAGTGATGGATGAGGAGGATCATATGGCTGTTACAGTCATACCTGTCTAGCTTGTGAGTGGGTAATGAATAATTATACTCACCATGTAAGAACCATCAATTACTTTTCAGAACAGGAGATGAGATTCAGTGAGCTCCTTTTGAAGCAATTAGCTTGCAGATAGTCTCATGGGAGCAGATCTTTTGGAAAAAATTGTTAAAAGGAAGCATCTGATACTGTCTCTGAGTTTGGGAAGAGTCAAAATTACTTTCTAAGCTCTTTTATCCAAATATATATGGATCATAGGTAATTTTCCTTCTGGATGACTAATTACACTATTATGATATTGCAGTGCTGGTGTTATTCTAATAATGATGCACTGAGGCAACCACAGCCATGACATGCCACATCAGATGAATTTGCAATTGTGAATAACGACAATGAAAATTTGTGCCGGACTGGCACTCGAACCCAGATTTCCCACTTATCGCAAGTGGTCATCTTACCATTTGGCTATTCGTGCATGACTCATGGCCAGACCCAAACTTCCATATGTCACCATACAAACTTCCATATGTTGTAGACGTATGATTGATGACATATGGAAGTTTGGGTCTGGCCAGGAGTCATGCACAGATAGCCAAATGGTAAGGAAATCCAAGTTCGAGTCCCGGTCCAGCACAAATTTTCATTATCATCATTCCATTCTACAGCTGATGGTAGTCATTATTCACAATTGCAAATTCATCTAATGTAATTGCACTATTGGTCTTGCTCATTGGGTCTTACCATTTTGAGAGCACAATTTTGAACATCTTGCTGACCCAAGAATAAAAACATGAATGATGAAGCTCGTCTTTCATTCATACAGAATGGGATGCACTATTGCTATGAGAATTCTTTGTTTTACAGGAGGGGGCAGACAATTTGGATAAGATTAGAAAATAGAATCACTAGAGAACAACAATGATTCTAACAGGAAGCTGACCAATGGAGCTGCGCAAATGAGAAAATCCATTTGGAGTGACATACTGACACTTCAGTTTCAACGGACCATTTTGTGAATCTTTATGGAGGCAGGTGGTGCAGTAGGTAAGATGATGGGTTAGTGTTTAGATGGAGGAGGGTTTAAATCACTTCTCTGCTATTATGATGTCAGTTTTTCATATTTTACTTAAAATACTTCCTGTTAATGCCTGTACAATTTCTTAAAGAGAATATTAGAGCTTCATTTATTCTATGCTTTTTGTGACTAAGCTGGCGCAAATCTTTGCGAGAATAAACTCTGTATCACTCTTCACACTTTATCGACTGGACAAGTGAAGTTGCCACTACCACTGTCAGCTCCTGCGGTAATTAATAAAGGATGTTTCATGTGTGATGTAAATGCTGTGATCAGTGTTGCATGGGAATCAATACCGAGTAGGTGGGCTCTGATCACCATGTATGTTCTGGTCCATTTAATAAACTATGGCATGTAGGATATTGGTTTTAGCCAAACTAGACAAGTTAGGAGTGGCCTCGGAAAGAATTCTGCAAAAATCATTGCACCATTTAGTGCTTTAGACTGATGTGTCAGTAACATCTAGTCATACAACTGTGCAGTCCACCCCCGGTAGCTGAGTGGTCAGTGCGACGGACTGTCAATCCTAAGGGCCCGGGTTCGATTCCCGGCTGGGTCGGAGATTTTCTCCGCTCAGGGACTGGGTGTTGTGTTGTTCTGATCATCATCATCATTTCATCCCCATCAACGCGCAAGTCGCCGAAGTGGCGTCAAATCGAAAGGCTTGCACCAGGCGAGCGGTCTACCCGACGGGAGGCCCTCGTCACACGCCATTTCTTTTCTTATACAACTGTGCAAAAACTCAAACCAAAAACTGACAAAGTAACAATAGTGCAATGACTGGCCAATTTAGATGCTTTTGCTTGAGATCAATACTGCAACTGGCTATTAAGGTTTGTGCATGATGCAGTGGCTGATTCTGAAATGCTCCTCTTTTTTGCTGAAGCATTTCTGCATTCATTAGGGTATGTGAACTCACAGAATAATTGAGGTTGGAGTTTTGAAAATCCTTATCAGTCTCACTAAGAGACTGCACTATATGAGAACGGAGTGTGTGTACAATTAGTGGAACACAAATTACTGAACTCCACTTTTCCACATAACCATAAATTCTGATAGATATTTTAACAATATACAATAGCTTTTTTTCAAGGAACTAACAAAATATTCATGGTTATATTATACAAGTCAATGCAATAGAATACTTCATACTATAAAAATTATAGTGGTGTGTGCTTTGCAGTTAAAACAAGCTTACAACTATGCAAAAGAGTTGCCATGACAAATATTTTATTATCTACATGACTGAAGGCAGTAACAAGTTGTCATGTAATTCCAGTGACATTATTTCTCTTATTTCATTACTAGCTTAGTACCTGGCATTGCCCAGGTATTTACTTATTCTAATATTCTATCAGTCCATATCCTCCCCCCCCCCCCCCTCCCCCAATCTGTGCCCATCTCCTCCTTCTTCCTTTCTGTCTCTCCATCAACTTCTCCCCCACCCCAATAGGAAGTTGGTGTTGCTTACCACCACAGTATTTTTTTTACAGATAGTAAGTTACATATGTAGCAAGTATGGTTGAGGTTTAGGAGAAGCATTTTACCCATAGCTTCAACCTTGTACACTCGTGTTACATATATTGAACATATATTTCACATGATTCACACATAATTCACACATATTTCACATATATTTTTGGCAAATTTTGCCCTGCAGTTTTGTTTTCATACAGCTCAATGTTTTTGACATCATATCTCCTGAATCATGTGTCATACAATGATATAATTTTACAGGTACATTCTGTACTACATAAGAATATTGTTTGTAAAGTATGTAATGAATAGAGTTAATAGTAGTGAACTAATAAATTAAAACATCATGCCTGATGTGACAGTTTTACTGCAAGAACAACAAAAATGTAGTTAGTGGTAAACTTTTCTTACTTTCACCATTTTGTGAGGAGGTGTCAGTAAGAAAAAGTTTCAGAAAGGGTTGAAATTATGTGCAAAGTTTGTTGTAAGTGATTAAGTGTCCTCATTCTCAAATAATGGATGAATAAAATTTGGGTATTTGTCTGTCATGGGATATACTTATTTTTCACCCCCCACACCTACCCCTTTGATTGATAGTTGAATCTTATCTCCACAGAACTTCTTTCCAGACAGTAAATTTGGTTCAGATTGATCCAATGGTTTTGGAGAAAAGGTGGGATACGCATACATACATACATACATATCAAAATAATCAGCAACCAGTTGCATAAAATAAATTTAATTTCTTAGCCATTTTCAGGCACTTAGTGCCCTTCTTCAGAAGGTTATACTTATTGCTTTATTTGTGAGTGTCAATGGTAAGTTGCATATATCAAAATTCCATGGTCATAAGGTTCATAGTGCCTGTACAGAAATGATAACTATTTTTGTACAGCCACTATGAGCCACCTGACCATGGCATTTTTCTGTATGCACCTTGCTGTTGACACTCACATGTAATGCAATGAGTGTAACCTTCTGAAGAAGGGCGCTGAGTGCCCAAAACCAGTTAAGAAATTAAATTTCCTTTATGCGACTGATTGCTGATTATTTTGATATGTACAACTACAGTTGCTGAGGATGGTTAAACACTGTATGTGCCCACATAAGTTTTTGGAATATGTATGAATTGCAGAATATTTATTACCTTAAATTCTTCATTTAGAAAATGCATTACTAGTGATTTTGATAATGATAGAACAACAAAAACTTATTTATATAAAGTAAAACAATAAATACTTACTTTTTAATGCTCTCCCCTAATGATGCAATGTACCCTATAGCATTCTGAACACTTTGTGTCACTTCCTGAATGGCCTGCAGCCTTTCCTTCAGGCTCTTCTTCTCCTCCTAGATTTTATTAGTTGACATTAGTGCACGAACTATAAAAGAATATGAGGTGGTATCTAAAAGTTCCCAAAACTTGAATTTTGTGTGAAAACACATTACACCGAAATGCCTTATCCAACTTGACTCATTGTGACAAGTGTCAGACAGGTGAGTGATTTGGTTAGAGGTTCATGAGCATACTTCAATCGCTGTGTTTTTGTGATCTTGTAGTTTTGTGATGGATGACCTGAAAAAGTAGTGTGTCCATGTGATGTTTTGTTTTAAACTAGGGAAGACTGCTGCACAAATGGGCCCAATTTTGAAGCAGGATTTTAGAGACAACATTTTAGATCAGACTGGACTTACATCTCATACCAGAGTTTCAAAAATGATTGATAATTATCACCATTCTGGTTGGTCATCAACTGGCATCACAGCAGAAAATGTTCATACAATGAGGGATATGATTCTGTAAGATATTAGACAGAGCATCCATCAACTCTGCAACACCTTGAGAATATGTAGTTTAAAAACAAGATGAAAACTGCCACCTGCTGTGCTCACCAGGAGTAGCTCTGCGTGATGTCTTCCTCTTTCCAAACATAAAAAGATATTTGAAGCAGGTAAAGATTTGATACAGTGGAAGAGATTCATAGAGAGTAAAAAAATACCCTAACAAGGAAGACTTCCAAGACACGCTTCAAAGAACAAGCGACAAAAACATTGGGACCAATGCACTTACTTCCGAAGGGACTACTTCAAAGGTGATACTACAGAATAAGACCTACGTAAGAAACAATAATTTCAATTGATGTATTTCAGAAGCATTTGGATATCACCTCATACAGACACACACAGAAATATCCCTTACTTAGGTAAGAAACATTCTTCTTCAGAACTACTGTAATTAACTAGCACTGTTAGGAACCTTCATCAACAGAAAAAATAACTTGGCATTTTTTGCTGTATTTTTCAGTGAGTTTATTCCACTAAGTGAGATTACAACTTACTCTTTGCAGTCCAAATAATTTTCCACTCAAAAAATTCATTGTATGTAAAAGCAGGTGGATATCAGAGCACACCAATCTGATGAACAAGGTGAATATTTCAACAACTCATATTTCAAATCCACATTTCTACATACTACATTGAAATATTAAGGCAACAGACTGACGATTAGCACTGGTACACTTAAAGTCATCTACATTATTTAAAACTTTCTCTGAAGGTACAGGGGCAAGATCACATCAAATTCTTTTCCATGTGTTGGTGATGACTCTGATCTACAGTTTTTATGGACTATAATACTTCCCCTCACTGAAACACTACCAGGTGAGCGTACCATTGGCATATCACACTCAGCATACTTTCTTCATTCGAATTATATTTTACACATTTAATATGAACTTAGAATGTCGGTTACTACAAGGCCAGAAACTGCCTCAAATTTTTCGGAGTTGGATGTTACACTTTTCAAGGGGTAGCAAAATGGCACTCAAAAACCTATAATTTCACTGAATCCACTGTAAACAGTGTTGAATGTTTGTGATGGGCACATATTGTAATAAGTAATATTAATATAACTGTGGATTTGACTGTTTCTAATCTACTCTGCACATCAAAATATTTTTCATCCCATATCTTTTATCATAAAGATCAGAATTCTGTATGTATTATATGGGATCTGAATGTATATCCTCCTATGACGGATACAAGGTATTAAAATATTACATTTATGTTATTCACTCACTTTTTTGACATATGTATGTCAGAGCTCAGTAAGTTTAATTACTGTTCATTTATATGTGTAATATATACCTTATCTTTGTCATCTTCTTCATCATCATCATCCCCAAGTGGCTCTTCATCTTCATCATGTACTGTCCAGCTGCCAGTCAGTGACATGACCTAAAACGTTAAGATTACTTAAAATTTCTGTGCTACTGGAAAAGCATCAGGAAATTAAAAACAAGAAAAGTTGTGTAATTTTCTTGGAAGCAAATTCCTAGGAGAAGAAATTGTTTTATAAGTCTCTGCTTATTGCTATATGAATTGTTAATGATACATAATCTGTACAAAATGAACTTACGAAGTGGATTATGACCACTACTGAAGCAGTCTTGGTATTTCAGATAAATTGGAATAGCAGGGCAGAAAATTCTGTTAAGCATTTTAGGTATTGGTAAGTATGATGCTACTATGGATGAGATTTGTATCAATCATCACACTCCTGAGTCAAAACAAAAGCCAATGAGATTCCAGTAAAAAGAATGAAGACTGTTTCAGTGTCTGCATTGGTTACATGCATTTTTCCTGATATTAGACTAGTTGGACCCATCTAGTACCCTATCAAGCACACATTTTTCTCCATTATTATTAGATCAACAGAAACTGACTGAAAAATTATAAAGATTAGTACGCAAGAATGTGTTCTTCTATTAGGACACTGCTCCAGTTCACAGAGCAAAAGTCACACTGATAAAACTCCATCATGTATTATCTGAATCATTTCATCATTCTCTTTACTCTCCTGATTTAACCTCAAATCATTTCATCTGATTTCACAATTTAATTTTTTTTGTGGGACACTATTTGTCTCATTATAATTCCTCATCAACAAGTCTTGCAAACTGAGGTCAACAAACTTTGAGTAAATGTTATCTTGACAGACAAATTGAGGATAAAAATCCATGTCTGGAAATATCATCTAATGATGCTACAGGGCACTGAAGATAAAGGGACAACGCCTGTCACTAGCCCAGTTCTTCAGCAGCAAATGAGAGTTTTGCTGTATCGAGGCTTAACACTTGCAGTGTCAGTAACCAACATCACATGAGTGCTTTGAAGATGCCTAATGCACAGAGGACAATTTTCTGGAAGACAGATGGCCATGCTCTGACTAGTTGTGGGCCAAGTGCCACTAGAGGCCATGGGCCACGTAGACCTATTCTCTTCTGCAAGACACATAATCAAAAACAGGCCCAGCAGATACCTAGCACTGAGTGGTATTTAAGGCAGTGGTTGGGCCAGACTAGAGCACTTCACTCCAAATGAGTTTTCCCGGGCCAGGCACCAATTCTGCAAGGATCTCTAAATCAGGATTCTCACTCAAGAACCACCTCCACAACATCGCTGCCATTCACATCCAACATCACAATTCTTGGGGTTGCCAACTGTAAACTTGCAGTGTTCGTGGCCTCATTGCAATGGAAGATAGAGACTTTGTCATTGTGGTAGATTCGTGGACTTGAAAATTTATTCCTATTTAACTTTAAAATGACTACAAGCTGGAATTTGATAATTTTGCTCCCTACAGGACTACACTTTGTCCATTCAGTTTGTACTTTAACACTGAGCATCCTACAGGACATTGACTTTTATAAAGTGTGTGTTTAATGAACTTTATACCTCATTTTGTGTTTACATCAGGCTCATGCATGTGCTCTAATAAAGGGATTTGGTGCTTACACGTGCTTTCCACTTGACAATATGTTCACTATAATGTTGATTAAAGCATGACAGAACTAGTGGATTCCTCTGCCCAGGTGTTGATACTGCTCCAGCAGAAGCAGCACATCCAAAAACTCCCGATAGAACATCTGACACCCATCTCCACGTCACCTCTGGAAATCTTCTCAAGCCTCTTTGAGATCAGCTCCATGGTCAAAGATTTGTGACTGGCATCACCATCCATTCAACAGGAAGGTCAAACCATGGGCAAATTATGTTGCATACATGGAGCAGCATTTCCTGGCGTCTCAGGTGATGACCAGCAGAACACTCTCTTTTTTGGCATATGAAGGCCCACTTAATCATGTATTTCAACTAAATCCAGAAGCAGAGCCTAGTGCCCTTCTGTGTGACAAGTTGCACACAGCATTCCATGGTTTTGCCAATCAATAAGTTGAAGACCACTTTGTCTCTCAACTGCACATGGCAGGATCCCATCAAAAGTTTTTTAGTTGTCATAAAATCTAAGGACAATAATACAGACCATGAATTGCCCACTTTCAGGGTTTATCTCATGACTACTATTTTCAATGCAGTAAACTTGAGTGCAATCAATTGTATGCTGCTTCCTTGATTAGAGACATAATTTTAGTGTGTGCCCCAGATGACAGTCTTAGAAGTGTTGTTGATAATTCTTCCGGGTTATATGGCCGTGCTCCATGGAATTCTTCTATTCCTAACATTTCATCCAATACTACGTTGGACATCCTCAGAGGTATGGTGACTGATGAGTCGGGCATTGGAGAGCGGCCTAAGTATCGAGGAAAGTGGGTGTGGTCTAGCTTGCACATAGTAGCAGAGAGAAAACTAGCCAAAGATAAAATGTAACTATCGATAATAGTCCGTCACAGATAAAAATCACTTATAGATTCTGTAACGCCACTGTCCATATCTTGCTTAATTTCAAGGCCTCTTCTTTTCAATTAAAATTATTCCACTTCTTGTGGGAAATCTGGACCTAGGGGCAAAGTATGTCAATCAGCTCTGAAGGTGTCAGTGGACTACTCCAGCATGGACCCCTTGGACACGGAGCAGACAATACGGATGAACTGTACCCAGACACATCATGTATTCCATCAGGTACCCATACTTTATAGAAAGTCCCTCATTAACAGTCAAAATCAATAAAGTACCAATCTCCTTGCAGATAGGTACGAGGTCTGCTGTGACTGTTACCAATTGAGAATCATATTACAGTGTCATCTATCCTCCCCTCCAGCCCTTTGATACCCCAATGTGAAGTTATAGCAACAACATTATAAAAATTAATGGACAATTCATTGCCCAAGAACAATATCCGTCACACAACAACATGGTGATGATTTTAGTGGTGGATGCCCCAAGAGCTGTCAGTTTCTTAGGCAGGACCTTTTTAATGCACTTGGATTAGAAATTCATGACTCAACCCCTCAATCAACTCCTTAGGTACAAACTTGTACCTCAAAGAATTTTTTTTTCACAATTCATCTCCATATTTTCACAACACTCTTTGGGTGGTACATACTTTGAAGCCCTTGGGGCCCTTTTTCCATCGACAGTGCCAAAGTTTCTTAAGGCTGAAAACCTTCTGTTTTGCACTCTGGGATAAGTTTCAGGGGGAATTACAGTGTGTACAAGATGAGGACACCCTCATTCCAGTCCTGAACTGCCAGTGGACCATGCCCAATGTCATTGTTGAAAAATCAAATGGCACCTTATACATTTGTGGAGATTTCAAGATAACCATTGATGCCCAGTCTATTGCTGATATGTACCTGATACCTTAGGTAGAGGACATCATGGTCCCTCTGGAGGGCAGAAAATTGCTAGCAAAAATTGACCTGAGGGATGCACATTTCCAATTGCCATTGGCTGAAGAATTCTGACATAGCCTAGTCACCAGCATTCTCTTCGGATTGTTCCAGAACAACAGACTTCCCTTTGGTACAGCCAGCACCCCTGCCATATTTCAGCAATATCATGAGCATTTCACTTGTGATGTAATGGGGTCAGCAAATTATTTAGATGACAACTAGGATGCTCTGTTCACAGTTGTTCACAATCGTCCAAAAAGACACTGTAAAATGCAAAAACGGCAAGTGCTGTTTCTTTGTTAGTCAAGCTGAAATTCTCACACACATTTTCAGTTTATCCTGAGACCCCCCTCCTACTTCCCCATGCCTCAGTACATACAGGCAGTACAAAAACTTCCAGTTCCTAGCAATGCTAGCTAGTTAAAATCAGCATTGGGACAACTGAATTACTACTGAAAGTTTATTCCCCATGCTTCGGCCATTGCTGAACCACTACACCAACAACTGAAGAATAGCAACCACTGGCAATGGACTCAGGTGTCAGGTGTGTAAAAGCTTTCAGAGACTTAAAATTGGTCCTTCCCCACCCCTCAGGCCTAACGGCATATGACTCTGCCACACTGTCAGCAGATGTGTCAGATTATGGAGTGGGGACAGTTCTGCACCATGTGACTGGTGGGGTGGAACACTCAATCACTTTTGATTTCAAAACCTTCACCACTGCTCAGCAGAATTAGAGCCAGATTGAGAAAGAAGCCTTAGCCATCATTTTTGACCTCAAAAAATGCCATGATTACGTGTACGGTAGGTATCATTCACTGACCACAAACCTTTGTCCTCTGTTCAAGCCTTCAGCCAACATACCCACAAAAACTGCATGCTGCCTTTAGTGGTAGCCCCTGTGCCTGTCAAACCATAATTAAGATACTCACTTCACTCTATAACACAACATGCAAATGCAGGTCTCTTTTCCCGCAGACCTTGGTTCAGGGTCCAGTGTTCAACAAGGATCGCAAAGTGTGCTTTCACCTGAATATCACTGCAGAACAAGGTGTGGCCAATCTCCACTGGATGCAAAACCTGTTGCATGGCACACTACAAAGGACCCAACCCTTAGCAAGATCTTCGACCTGGTATGCCACGGTTGGCACCAGACTGCAAACAGATCTGTGAACTGGAGGTTGAGGCCTACTGGCACCATTGGAACAAGCTCTCAACACTGAAAGACATGTTGCTGCTGCAAGTGGTCATCCCTGCACTTCTCCAGCAGCACATTTTTGTCACTTTTGCATATCAGGCAATGGGGCATGGTGCTCACTAGTCGTCTGGTCTGCCACCATGTCTATTGGTGTGGCATGGGTACTGCTATTACACAAATGGTATTACCTTGCACCACCTTCCAAAGCTAGCAGGCCACCCCTCCACATAGTTTTCTTCCTTGATCAGACTCTTCCAGTCTATGGTCCAGGCTTCATTTGGATTTTTTTGGGACCGTTCTTAGGCCACACTTGGCTCATTGAGGTAGACAAGGGCAGTGGGTTCCAATATGTTTCTCATATGTCTGTCACATAAACTAGCCAAACTATTCAAACCTTATCTTTCATTTTTTTCACTGAAGGACTTCCTGACACTATCGTCACAGACAATGGTCTCCGATTTGCATCTGTGAAATTATCCACTTTCTGCAACAAAAATGACATTGTCCTAGTTCACAGAGCACAGTTATCGCCTGCCTCGGAAGGCCTAGCAGGACATTTTGTCTCCACTTTGAAAACCCAAATGTTTAACTTCCTGTGGATGAGGCTCTCACTCTTTTTCTGGCAACATACAGATCAGCTTCACAGTATGGCTTGTCTCTGCCAACAAACTTCATGGCCAATCTAATTGATCCCAGCTTTAATATTTCACCCTCATAGTTCACAGCCCTCCTACTCAGCTATCTAGCTGCCACCATTTTTCACTTGAAGACCAAGTGTGGCCACTTGTCTTTATTAATGGATGCCAACAATGGTTTCCGGTAGTATTTTTCAAATTAGGGCTGAGATGAGAGTTCAGGATGGCACACAGTGCCATAAACATGTCAACCAATTATAATATCACTGTGGACCTTCTCCTGACACCAAGAAATTAACAACACCTTTTGTTCCAGAGACACAGCCATCACTGTCTCCATCCTGGATACCACCAGGTCATCTCAGCTACTGCTGATGGTTAGCTCACTGGAGGGCCTTCAACATCTCCACTCGCCATATCAGGACCAACACCAACAGATGTGGACATCACCTCCAAACTGCCTTGGCCTCCAGAATGGAACTTGTCTCCTCCAGAGACATCAAGACAAGCTTCATCATCTCCTCCCCTCCTGGGGGAGAGGGAGGGGGGGGGGGGGGGTTGGACGCTGTACTGAGGCCTAATGCCTGCAATGTCAGCAGCTAACCTTGCATGAGTGCTTTGCAGATGCCTAACACACAAGGACAATTTTGCAGAAAAGATGGCCATACTCTGACCATCCACCAGGAGGCGACCCAATCGCCGCTACAGGTCATGGGCCACACAGACCTGTTTTCTTCCATAAGACACATATTACATATTAATATCACCCCGCGGGTGTCAAAGTTGGCAACAGAATTGCAAGTTTGCATTAGATGCCAATAGTCGCTGGGCAGGATTCAGAAGACCCAAAGGAACATGCCTGCTGCGTAACGCTTCCAGTAGTTCTATACTGTGAACACCATCTGCCACCATGATAAAGGACCACCGGCAGCAGCCATATGACCCACTCACATTTGGAGCCTCTTCCCTACATGACGTAACAAAGACACTGCCTAGTCATGCCTCCAATACTATCATTCATTTTTTAGTTCAGAGAGCCAGTTCTTGTTGCTACTGTATTGGTTGAACTTATTTACTGCACGTCCATTTGTAAAGAGTCTTCATACGCTTGAAGAAAGCTACCACTTAAACAAAGCTTCTGTTTACTGTATTTGCTTGTTTGCTGATCATTTCTGCTCCTGCCCAGCTTTCCCTATGATGGCAGTTGCTACACCACCCTGTAGCCCACCTTTCTTTATCCTCTTGTACAAAGAAGTACACAACATATCTGGTGATGAATGGTAAGTGCTGCATGTGGCAGTCTTGTCATTTCATCCTGTTCTGTTGTCTTTTTTATTGGTTTTTGCTGTTATTGATTGTCTTCTGCACCACCAGTATTTGCCTTGCTTGTGCTCCTTATGCTCTAGGTTCTGAGGCTGCTCCTATTGCATCCCACTTTGGCTCTCTCTGTGTTTATTTGTCTTGTTGTTTTGTGTGTTGCTTCGTTAATATGGCTACTCAGCCACCATAGCTTACTGCACTGCCTGCAGTTCATCTAACTCAGCATATTCAGTTTCAGAGTCAAGAAATTGTGAAACTGATTGAAGTGATGAATTGCTTCATACTGGTGCAAATGGCTTAACACAAGACACCAGAACCAAAGGCAGTTCCACCACCTGCATACGTGCCTCCATTTCATGAGTTTGACAAGGCAAAGGAAGTCTGGACAGAGTGCCTTGCACATTGCAGCACATCACACACAAGGTAGTGATAAACATTCGTATTTCTTGGCCATGGCAGGATTGACTGTTTACAGAGTAAGCTTCAAAGTTTTTGCCTCATCCCACCCTGAACTAGTACCATATGAGGACTTATTATAGCCACTTGCACAGTATAATGAGGGCAGGGTACAGAGGGAGCTGCCCATTACAAGTTCTGTATGTTGCATAAGCAACAAAGTCAGAAATACCATCAGTAGGTGACTGAATTACAAGGCCTTACTAGATGGTGTAGATTCCAGTGTGACTGTGGCAAATATTACAAAGATGCAATGATTTGTGACACCATCATACATAATGTAGACAACTCTCAAATTCGGGAACAGATTCTTAAATACCCAGACCCTTCCTTGCAGCAGTTTCTGCAAATTCTATACTATCAGAATTCCTGTGAAAGTGCAGTGCTCAGTTTTGAGGTAGTGCCTGTTAGTTTTGTAGACAGCAGCGACAAACAGGCCTCACACCTTTCTTGCAAACAGCAGACTGACCGGCCACAGCAGCAGTACTCAAATAAACACCTGTCGCATCTGGCACAAGGTGTGAAGACATACCCTGCTAATCTTTCCCCTCACGTGGTTACAGAAGCATTACGCAACCTCACAAACAGCGCATAGTGTGTTTTCAAACCCTCACAGTGTCATCAGTGCAAAACAGCAATGTAATAGCTATTCAGGAAAGGCTTACAACTCACCTGCAGTGCTGTATGATGACAACGAAGTTTTTGTGTCTCTTACTATTGCCGGACAATCAATTTGTTTGCAGCTTGACACTGGAGCTTCAGTGAATTTGCTTAACTGTAGCTTTTATGAATTGTTTGGCTAACCTAAGTTGTGCACATCACACCATACACTGATGGTATATAAGGGCCAAATACATTCCTGTCTTAGGCACTTGTATGTTTCCTTCAACTTTCCAAAATTTAGTGATGACAGTGACATTTACAGTGCTTTCCTCCTGAGACAGTGCTAATATTTTTGGTCTAGATGCTTTTGATTTGTTTGGGTTGAGCACTCAGGGCAATGTACTTTCTGTTTCTTCCTTTGATCCTTGGAACAGTGTTGCTAAGTTATCAGTAGAATTTCAGGATTACTTTTCTGGGGGTTTAGGCAAAGCTAATAATTTTGTTGCACATGTCACAATGAAGGACAACACACAACCATGTTTTGTTAGAACTCATCCTGTAACTCAGGCTCTTCAAGAACAGGTGACCTAGGAACTTACTGCTTTGAAGACCGTGAGATCATAGGGGCCCTTACTGACAGTGAGTGGCCCTCTTGTTCTACTAAAGAAGCCATCCAGCAGACTCCAGTTGGGTGCTAATTTTAAGAAAACTGTGGCTCTTCAGTCAGTCACTGACAGGTATCCCTTGCCATATCCAGAAGACCTGACAGATAAATTGGAGGTCGGTTGTTACTTTTCCAAAACTGATTTGCATGACACTGACTTGCAAATCTCACTGGATGAGCAGTTGCAACAAGTCTTTGTCCTTAACACTCACCTGAGTCTCTTCACTTAGCATATTTGAGCACTTCCTGGAGCAGCTGGCTGCAAAAGTTCCTGTTTGCTCAAATTATTTAGATGACATTGTCATCTTAGGTCATACTCCTCAAGAACACATTAGCAATCTTTGCACTCTGTGTCAAGTCTTGTCTGCAACTAGTCTCAAATGGTAACAGGGACAAATGGATGTTTTTCAGAGAGAATTTGAGTCTTAGGATACATCATTAATATCCAGGATGTTCACCCACTGCTATAACATTTTCTTGCTATCCATGATCTTCTGCCCCCATGCTATGTGCAGGAATTGCAGTTTGTGTTAGGGAAGCTCAGATATTACAGCCAATTTATTCCTAACACCACTCAAATCATGGCATACTTGCATCACTTGTGCATGAAAAATCTTCCTTTAGTTTGGTCACAAGAGTGTCATACTGCTTTCCAGAAGCTGAAAGATGCTTTGCTCACTGATCACTGCCTTGTTCATTTTGATCCAGCCAAACCTGTAGTCTTGGCTGTGGATGCTTCCCCTTATGACATCGGTGCAGTTTTGTTGCATAAATTTGGTGCTGTTGGCTGGTTGATTCCCTTTGCTTTGAAGTTGTCTAACAAAGCTCAATGTAATTATTCACACACTGAAAAGTGGGCTCTTGCCATTGTCTATGGTGTTACTATGTTTCACCAGTACCTTTTTGACAGAAAATTTTTCTTGGTGACTGGCCATAAACCTCTACAATCTTTGTTAAGCCTTAACTGGTCAACCTCAACTCAGACAGCACAGAATCTGCAATAGCGGGCTCTTCATTTAAAATATTACTACTGCGAAATTGTATGTAGGCTCACTTCTCAGAATGCCAATGCAGATGCTCTTTCTTGCCTCCCTGTTGGCCCAGATTCAACATTTGATGGTCTTATGCTTCTTATTACTACACTGATGCATAAGACACAGATACTTTGCATAGCTTTCCACTTAACCACCAAAAAATTGCCTGGGCCACAGCCACAGATCCTGATTTGTAGATTCTGTTGCACGGTGTCTCCACTGGTTGGTTGCATTCAGTCAGACAGATTGGTAGCTATGTGGTTCACCAACATTTTGGCCACTGGCATGCCCTTGCTGTTCACCAAGGTAACATTTTGCTTTGAAATGACAATGACTAGTCACATGTTGTGGTTCCCCAGGCTCTCCAGCCTAACGTACATTGTTTGCTGCACCAAGGCATCATTCGCACTAAGTGGTTAGCGTGACGTTGCACTTAGCATAGTCTGGATGCACAAATTGAACTGTGATTTCTCAATGCCAAGCCTGTGCTGATCATCAGTCAGCCCCACCACAGCATTTCCTTGAATGGACCAAACCTCAAGCACCTTGGCAATGGCTGCACTTGGATTTCATTGGTCCTTACTGGAATACACATCAGATCATCATTGATGCTTTCAGCAAATTTCCCTTAACTACGGCCGATTCCACAATCCAGGCTTTTTGTCAGTTGTGACCGAACCGCCGAATCTTTCCATCAGTAAATGGGGTATGTTCTCAACTGACTCGGTTGTTTTAACCCCCTCCACTGACAGAATGACCCGCTTCCTACTTCCGTATGTATAAAGCCAATACGGACTTGCGCCTTTGCGCTTACTGCTACGTATTTTAACTGTAAATAGCTCAGTCCTAATGGTAAGAGGTAGTAGTGAATTCACGTTGTTAATCTTTGAATACAGCACAGCTGCCACATGCTCAGCTCACTTTTACTCCACTCCTACCCTCGCCATTGCACCACATTGACTAGGTGCTACATGGACCTTGCTAAATTCACTTGCGTATACATTTTTGACCGTTACTCGCCAGTAGTTACCTAATGATTAGTACACTCCTAACCGGACTATTTCCCAAAGAGCTGTGATGATTTAACGGGTTCGATCCACGGCCTACAGTGCCCTACAGTTCACACGGTAACACTGCCTACCTGACCCACTTAACTTGGTAGTGAGCTTATGTATCCAATCACCACTGCTAGCAGCAGTGGATAATCCTATCAGCACGACGAGAGCAGCAGACTTACCGTCAAATCCTCCTGAAAATACTTATAACTACGGTCGCAAGCTCTGAAGGAGTAAAAGAATAAATCAATTTTTTGGCTCGTTTCAAAGTGAAACGGCTTGAGTTGAATTTAAACTTAATTCTGAATATTACTATTTCTGATCATTCTAGGTGATTCTACAAAGCAAATACTCTCTCAATTTCTGTGAGTTGGCTTGGTAATTACTACCAAGACAATTTGTGCAACTTAGGTTAACAAAATTCTATCCTTCAACTTATTTAATGATTTTGGATATTACTCTTTGGACAATTGATATAGAATTAGTTAAGTGACTTTACTTGAAAGGTTACTCAGAAAAATTTAAGTAACTATAAATAGGCGACTCATTCTGGTGTGACCATTGCTCTTTTCAACATTCTTATACGCTAAAGTATTCAACAACCAAAAGAATTGTAAATGAAAGAGGAGATGGTGGCCTCAGTCTGATTTCACTATACTATGTTTGAGGTTACTACACTTTACAATGAACAACATGCGTCATAATTTTACTCATTACTATATTCTGTCCTCTGCACTTGCATAAAAGAAAACTGGTATTCTCCTTTTACATGTATACAAAGTTCGACTTAACAATTGCAAGCAGTCTTGCTTTGGGTAGACGTGTCGGTGCTGGTGGTGAGATGCATGTAGCTAACGCAGCTCTTCACACCTCATGCCCTTAATGGCGGCTGGAACTACAAGCTGTAGCACTCGTATAAGCTACTGCACGTCCGCCATAAAATCTGGGCGCAGGAACTCTTACAATCAGCCCCAGTGGCATAGAGACGGCTTCGACAACCATTCGTCGCATTCTACTCCACAAACGGCGACGATATTCGCCTCTTCGCTGTTGCACAATCAGTTTTGCGTGAGCACAGTTACGCACGTCCGATCACGTCAACACTCCCCAGGCCATTTCATTGTTCAGTCCCTGTGTCTCCAGCTACCCCTAGCTACACTCGTATCACCAAGAGTGGGGGCATTCCCCTACCACCTTTTTACCGAAATCATTTAGTATTTATGAATATTTATATTTATTACCCTGGAGTTCATACCAGTCATAATGATTTACTACTAGCGCTTTATAACATTAAATCATACAGTAATAACTTATAATTACCAAGAAAAAGAATACATTTGACTCCGAGAGCTTAGTGCATTGTCTGACAGGTAGCGCTAATTCCCAGTTTCGCCAATAGATGGCATCAGGGTGCACTCCCTGGCAGTCTCACACCAGCGCGCCCGTTTCCGACGCACAGGCTCCAAATTACTGTCAGCCCACCATCATTTCAGTTCCGTTACACATGCCCCACTTCTAATTGAAGTATCTAACAGTGATAATTCAATAAGAAGTCTCTCCTATAATGAATCTGAAATGTTCGTTAAGCTTTTTACCAAGGGTTTTCCCTTTCTTACTGATACACCTTGATACTTATATTACATATTTAAAATTAAACACCAATTCTTTCTCTCTTTCCTGCTAAACATTACATAAATGATTTACATATATTCTTTCCAATTTTCTTACTTCTAAACACAGTACATTTTAAACATTTTTTTACAAAAATTTTAAATACACTTCTTTTATCTCAGGCAAGTAAAACACACGTTATGCGCCTATTACTTTATAGCCCGTCCTTTTCACTTTACCTCCTCACTTTTCTACCTCTTCCACAACACTTATTTACACATCTATTAAGGCTTTCTTAGAAGCTCAGTCTTTCCCAGTCTGTTTAGTCTCTACTTAAACTAGAAGTTTCATTAGAATACTGCAACATATTTTAGTGAACATTTACTTTTCACATAGAACAAAAGAAACAAAACTATTTACATATTGGTTTACTTTAATATTTATTTATATATTTATTTTCAATCTGGTAGAATTCGTGGTTCATACCTTTTGAGATCCACTATGTTTCTTACTCCCAGGCGTTTGCCTGTTAATGGGTACTCTAAATAATAAGCATTCACATGGGGTATGGACACTATTTTAAATGGTCCATTATATATATATTTAAATTTGCTGATCTCGTTATTAATTTCACTTGACTTTTCATGTGTTTTTACAAGAATGAGATCACCTATTTTGAATTTAGGATTCCTTACTTTTTCGTCGTGACGACGAATTCTCGCATCTGCTTGTTTTCTCATCTTGTCTTTTACTAAGTTCATTTTACTATCATAATCTAATTCAACTCTATCTGGAAATTCTAGTAGGTCTTCTACTAGACTTTTACTTCTTGTCTTTTTCAGGATTTCTTCTGGAGTAAATCCTGTGCTCTCGTTTGTTAATGAATTCATGATTTCTTCGAATTCACTCACATACATGCCCCACTTCTTGTGGTTACTATGGCAGTACGTCCTAAATAACCGACCTATCTCATGCATATATCTTTCTGCCGGATTGCTTGATGGGTGATAAGCTGAGGTATGTACCACTTATACCTGTTTCTCAGTTATCCCATCCTTCCACATTTTTGAGCAAAACTGAACACCATTATCTGATAGTATTCTCTTTGGCTTCCCTACTTTCACAAAATAATCACACACCATTTTATCATACACAGCTCTGGCAGTAGCTTTTCTCAAGGGATATAGCTTTATATACTTTGAGAAAAGTTCAACTGCTACAAATATGTACACAAAACCCTCCATGGTTTTCGGCAATGGTCCAAATATATCTACTGCTACTATTTCTAATACTTCATCAGGTTTTATTGATTGCATGGGCCCTTGATTAGTTGCATTTGTTACTTTCGCCTTTTGGCATAGATCACAAGATCTTATCCTCTGTGCTACCCTTCGTGCCATGTTGTTAAAGGTAATGCATTCATCTAACTTATCGGTACACTTCCGTGCACCACAATGGCCATATGCCAAGTGAACATAATCTATCAGCACTTCAGTGTGTTGTTCCGGCCAACATACTCTCCACTTCCCTGGATTATTTAATCTTTGAAGATACAGTACACCTTTATGTATTTTATATGAAGCCCTTATGTTAGTTGCGTCCGGATTGTCAAACTTGACCTTTACCGACTTGAGTGTATCATCATCACTTTGATATCTTTGCATATTCCGACATATTTCCCTAATTTTTTCTCTTCCTTCCGCTTTTTTGAAGTAATTCACCTCAAAAACATCTTCCCTATTCTTTACACTTTCTAGTGTCTCACATCCTTCCGGTAATCTCGACAAAGCATCCGGTACTGCATGTTCTTTCCCTTTAACATACTTGATCTCTATATCAAATTGTTGTAAAAACAGCGCTTATCTGGTCAACCTGTTATGTAACAATCTGCAGTCCTTCAAAAATATTAAAGCTTTGTGGTCTGTATGGACCACAGTCTTATGTCCCCATAAGAAAAGTTGAAATTTCCTAAAACCCCATACTATAGCTAAAGCCTCCTTCTCTGAAACCGTATAGTTTCTTTTGTACTTAGACATGGTTCTACTCGCAAATGCTATTTGTCTATGAGTTTTTTCCCCCATCTATCATTACCTCCTGAAACATGGATACTCCCAATCCATAATCTGAACTATCTGTTGCCATGTGGAACGGTTCACACAGGTCAGGGTGCCATAACTTTATGTTTTTAGCCAAATTGTCTTTTAGCCAGTTGAATGCTGTTTCACATTCCTCAGTCCATATATACACATTGTTCTTCTTAAGTAGGCTGTTCAGATGTGGGCTATTGAACACCTGATCATCCACATACTTACGATAAAAGGAACAAAGTCTATAAACGACTTTAGTTGTTTTTTATTCTTGGGAGCTGGACAATTTCTCATTGCTTTGACTTTATCGGGATCCTTTTCAATTCCCTCTGGTGTTACTATGTGACCTAAAAACTTTATTTCTTTCTTCACAAACTCGCATTTTTTCAGGTTCAGGGTCATTCCTCCTTTAATTAAAACTTTGAACACCCTGTCGCATAACTCCATGTGCTCTTCCCATGTCCTTGTAGCAATTAACAGATCATCTACATAAACCGTGAATAGCGAACTAAGTTCACTCCCTAAAATTTTGTCTAAAGCCCGAATGAACACTGAAACGTAAGTATTTAGGCCAAATGGTACCACTGTGTAATGGTAGCATTTGCCATTGAATAAAAATGCCGTGTACTTCCTAGACTCCTCACTTAATGAGATTCGCCAGTATCCTGCAGTTAGGTCTAAACTAGTCATGTACTTTACACCATTAAACTTCTGCAATAAATTATCTATGTTCTCAGGACGATCCAACTCCCTCTTCACTACTTTATTCAGAGTACGAGCATCTATCACTATTCGTACACTTCCATCCTTCTTACCTACTATCACCAATGGGTTATTATATGGGCTAGAACTCCGTTCAATGACCCCACATGAAACCATTTTATCTATTTCTTTTTGAACTGCTTCTTTCTTAGACAAGGGTACATTATATGGTGGTTTAAAGAAAGGTTCATGCTCCTCTACCTCCATGCAGTACTCATAATTTATCACTTGTCCCGGCTTGTCCGAAAATACCTCCTGATATTCTTTCAGAATTTGCCATAGATCCTCCCATTGGGCATCAGATAGTCCTTCTGTTTTATCCACTACATTTCGAAGGAGTGTCTCCTTATTTCCATCTTCAACTATCTGCCTCACCAGAAACCAATCGAATTTTTGACCTATTCCTGAATCATGATCATCTCTAAATTCTACCCATCTCAGCTGGTTCTCTTCCGTTACTCTAGATGATTCAAATGGTATTTCTAATACCGCACTATCAACTTTACAAACTATTATCCCTTTGTCACAATCTACAATTACTTTCTGTTTTATTAACCAGTCAATGCCTAAAATGATCTCGGCACTGAGCTCTGGAACTACTAAAAATGCATTCGAAAATAGCTTGTTTTTTATCTTAAATTCCATCATCACTTGATGTTTAACAGGTTTACTACATTTCCCTGTCGCCCCTATCACTTTAACACCTGTTACTGGCATCATGACTACTCCTCGTTGCTCTTTGATCATCTCAAAAAATGCGTGCGAAATAGCACTTATTTGAGCACCTGTATCCAACAATACATATAAATCGTACCCACATACATTAATGGGTAGGATTGTTTGCATCCTATTGTCCTCTTTCATACTTTCTTTATCTTTTCCACCGCCAAGTCTTGCCATATTATTTTTCCGGTTTTTATACTGACCATTCCATCTGGAGGTTTCTTTCTCCTTTTAATCCTAAATTCTTTCACCACTTTTTCCAATAGTCCTTCGTCTAGGCTCTTTAATGCCATCTCGTTCTCATTCGAATCTGTCATGCCTGAACTCTCGGTTGCGGAATCGGAAACTTCCTCTACTTCTTTTTCTCCCTGGATGCTTTCTGATGATTCTGACGATAATTCCTCCTCCTTAGAAATATGACCTTCTTTGGATTCAAATAATTCTCGCAAATTATAATCCATTTCTCTACTTTCCCTTTGTTGGATAGTGCATTCGCCACTCTTACTTTCATTATTTTCCCCTACTAATGGAATTCCAGTCTCACTCAACTCATTTGCTTCAGTATTACAGGGATCACAACACTCTTTCTCTTGGTTAGATACACTTTCTCTAATTTCTTTAAAAGAATCTTCATCACAGTCATGTACTCTTGCTGTCACTAGGTACACATCATAATCGGTATGGCTCTCTAACACTGTCATATTCGGGTCCAAATTAATCACTTGAGTGGAAGATCTTTCTAATTGTGCTGGCTGGCTTTTGAGCTGATGTACATATTCCGCATATGAGGTAATTTCTGAATCGGCATGCGTCTCTGCACTATGCCCCTTTTTCTTGTTCACCATTTCCTCTTTAATTACTTCTCGATGCGATTCGTCGACTATTCGTACGAACCTTTTACCATAAGTCACATCACTCCTCCCTTGCCCCTGCCTCTCTGCACAGTTGCCATCCCTACCAACAAACAACGCCTTCTCTGACTCTTCCTTCATCAGTTCGTCACTCTGACCTCGAATTGTACTTATTTCATTCACGTGAGCCTTCACATCCGACCGATATTCTTTTCCTACTTCATTTCCCTTAATAATTCCTCCCTGCTCTCTCTCCTCTGTTTGTATCCCTGCACTATACTTCGCAAAGTTTCGTTTATGTAACTGCTCTTCAGGCGAACGACGCACTATCCTACTATATTACTGACTACTCCGATCTTCCCTATATTTGGGCCATTTCTTTCTTTCCGCGCGCGTTAGGCTCTTGACCTGTACGGTATTTAGTTTTCCTGATTTTGATAATGCATCCCGTTTCCCTGATAGTGTCCTCTCCCTCACTGAGAGTTACCTCCTCGACCTCTTCCTCTCATCATGTTAATTTGCGTTTCATTCCTACCACCTTTTACTATTCCATTCTGATTTCTGAAACCTCGAAACTCTCTAGTTTCACGCCACCTATCTTCATTCTCAATTTTTTCTAAAAATTCATTGAATGATCGATGAGTGCCTCCTACATAACGCTTTGAATCGTCAGGTAGCTTTTTCCACAACTCCCACACTATCTCCGATTCTGATCTACGATCTTTAATATACTCCAAACGCTTGAACCATTCTTCACAGTATTCTTTCATGAGCCCACGCCCATGTTCTGGCATTCTGGCGACAACGAATTCTCTCCACAACCTATCTCTCTGTTGTGTGCTCCAGAATTCCTCAAGGAACTTTTCTTTGAAGTCTGTAAACTTCAAATTGTCGATATCCAAATTCAATCCCCAACGTTTAGCATGACCTGCTAAAGTGTCTATTACTAAATTAATTTTTTCTTTATCCGACATGTCTGTTGGTAAGACACGTTCACAATTTTTTATAAAATCCATTGGATGCCATCCACCTTGTTTCTTTTGAGGATCGTATTTTTCCTCCCTACTCAGTATTTCCGATTTTTGCATTACCAATGGGATACCACTACAGTTAAGAAAGGTCTGATTCTGAACTTGCTGACTTAACAATTTTATCTCATTACGCAGTGTATTTTCCTGCTCCTGCACACATGCATCAAAACTCAACATGATATTGCGCAGTGTTTCAATATCAGCTGCCGTTTCTTTAACAATCTCTTTCTTTACAACTGGTACTATCACCTGTAATTTACTTTCAATTATCGGTTCTAATTTTTCACTAACCAAAGGTTCCACTGATTTCTCTATTCTCTGAATTTCGGTATCAAATCTTTCCTCTATTTCTGTGACTTTTCTCTGAACATTTGTTATTTCAGCCCTAATGCTATTTAATGATTTGTTAACCTCTGTGATACGTTGGCTTTGCATATTCAAAATATCTAAATTGGCTTTTATTTTACCAGATAGGTTTTCATCCAATTGGGATATATGACTGGTCATTTCTGCTTTCAAACTAGCATTCCCTTCTCGAATTTGCGCCATCATCCTATTTAACAAACTTGTTAATTCCATATCCTCTCCCTTGTGACTTGCATCCACAGATACATTGGGTTCACTTTTCACTACCTTCAGTTTCACTTCCCGTTCCTCTTGTCTTATGGGTGTGGATTCATCTATAAGATTTCCCAACCCTACAACAGTATCTATGGTCCCTAATTCTGGGTCTGACCTTGTAATGTTTTCATTTTGCTTGTTACTATTCGACTCCATCTTATGCTGCTGTATTCCATGCCTAGTAGAAATGTTTATTAAACCAAGTATTGAAACTTTCCTGGCAGATTAAAACTGTGTGCCCGACCGAGACTCGAACTCGGGACCTTTGCCTTTCGCGGGCAAGCGCTCTACCATCTGAGCTACCGAAGCACGACTCACGCCCGGTCCTCACAGCTTTACTTCTGCCAGTATCTCGTCTCCTACCTTCCAAACTTTACAGAAGCTCTCCTGCGAACCTTGCAGGACTAGCACTCCTGAAAGAAAGGATAATGCGGAGACATGGCTTAGCCACAGCCTGGGGGATGTTTCCAGAATGAGATTTTCACTCTGCAGCGGAGTGTGCGCTGATATGAAACTGTGCACACAGTTTTAATCTGCCAGGAAAGTTTCATATCAGCGCACACTCCGCTGCAGAGTGAAAATCTCATTCTGGAAACATCCCCCAGGCTGTGGCTAAGCCATGTCTCTGCATTATCCTTTCTTTCAGGAGTGCTAGTCCTGCAAGGTTCGCAGGAGAGCTTCTGTAAAGTTTGGAAGGTAGGAGACGAGATACTGGCAGAAGTAAAGCTGTGAGGACCGGGCGTGAGTCGTGCTTCGGTAGCTCAGATGGTAGAGCGCTTGCCCGCGAAAGGCAAAGGTCCCGAGTTCGAGTCTCGGTCGGGCACACAGTTTTAATCTGCCAGGAAAGTTTCATATCAGCGCACACTCTGCTGCAGAGTGAAAATCTCATTCTGAAACCAAGTATTACTTGTTTAACTCATACTATTGGACTTTCTTTTGCTGCTTTGCAGGTTGTCGTCTTGAACTTACCAATTGTGGTATATTTGTCTACAACAGAATTTTAAATTTAAAATTTTCTTGAAACTACAAGTTTATATAAAACACTTTTATTGTAGCCATTATTCTACAAACTTGGTAAGTCCTGTCACAGTCGCCACATGCGACCGAACCGCCGAATCTTTCCATCAGTAAATGGGGTATGTTCTCAACTGACTCGGTTGTTTTAACCCCCTCCACTGACAGAATGACCCGCTTCCTACTTCCGTATGTATAAAGCCAATACAGACTTGTAGCTGTCACGCCTTTGCGCTTACTGCTACGTGTTTTAACTGTAAATAGCTCAGTCCTAATGGTAAGAGGTAGTAGTGAATTCACGTTGTTAATCTTTGAATACAGCACAGCTGCCACATGCTCAGCTCACTTTTACTCCACTCCTACCCTTGCCATTGCACCACATTGACTAGGTGCTACATGGACCTTGCTAAATTCACTTGCGTATACATTTTTGACCGTTACTCGCCAGTAGGTACCTAATGATTAGTACACTCCTAACCGGACTATTTCCCAAAGAGCTGTGATGATTTAACGGGTTCGATCCACGGCCTACAGTGCCCTACAGTTCACACGGTAACACTGCCTACCTGACCCACTTAACTTGGTAGTGAGCTTATGTATCCAATCACCACTGCTAGCAGCAGTGGATAATCCTATCAGCACGACGAGAGCAGCAGACTTACCGTCAAATCCTCCTGAAAATACTTATAACTATGGTCGCCAGCTCTGAAGGAGCAAAAGAATAAATCAATTTTTTGGCTCGTTTCAAAGTGAAACGGCTTGAGTTGAATTTAAACTTAATTCTGAATATTACTATTTCTGATCATTCTAGGTGATTCTACAAAGCAAATACTCTCTCAATTTCTGTGAGTTGGCTTGGTAATTACTACCAAGACAATTTGTGCAACTTAGGTTAACAAAATTCTATCCTTCAACTTATTTAATGATTTTGGATATTACTCTTTGGACAATTGATATAGAATTAGTTAAGTGACTTTACTTGAAAGGTTACTCAGAAAAATTTAAGTAACTATAAATAGGCGACTCATTCTGGTGTGACCATTGCTCTTTTCAACATTCTTATACGCTAAAGTATTCAACAACCAAAAGAATTGTAAATGAAAGAGGAGATGGTGGCCTCAGTCTGATTTCACTATACTATGTTTGAGGTTACTACACTTTACAATGAACAACATGCGTCATAATTTTACTCATTACTATATTCTGTCCTCTGCACTTGCATAAAAGAAAACTGGTATTCTCCTTTTACATGTATACAAAGTTCGACTTAACAATTGCAAGCAGTCTTGCTTTGGGTAGACGTGTCGGTGCTGGTGGCGAGATGCATGTAGCTAACGCAGCTCTTCACACCTCATGCCCTTAATGGCGGCTGGAACTACAAGCTGTAGCACTCGTATAAGCTACTGCACGTCCACCATAAAATCTGGGCGCAGGAACTCTTACAATCAGCCCCAGTGGCATAGAGACGGCTTCGACAACCATTCGTCGCATTCTACTCCACAAACGGCGACGATATTCGCCTCTTTGCTGTTGCACAATCACTTTTGCGTGAGCACAGTTACGCACGTCCGATCACGTCAACACTCCTCAGGCCATTTCATTGTTCAGTCCCTGTGTCTCCAGCTACCCCTAGCTACACTCATATCACCAAGAGTGGGGGCATTCCCCTACCACCTTTTTACCGAAATCATTTAGTATTTATGAATATTTATATTTATTACCCTGGAGTTCATACCAGTCATAATGATTTACTACTAGCGCTTTATAACATTAAATCATACAGTAATAACTTATAATTACCAAGAAAAAGAATACATTTGACTCCGAGAGCTTAGTGCATTGTCTGACAGGTAGCGCTAATTCCCAGTTTCGCCAATAGATGGCATCAGGGTGCACTCCCTGGCAGTCTCACACCAGCGCGCCCGTTTCCGACGCGCAGGCTCCAAATTACTGTCAGCCCACCATCATTTCAGTTCCGTTACACAGTCTTCTGCCTTGAGGGACTGCTTGAAGTGACTGTGACTGACAATGAACCTCAATTTCTTGCCATTAAGTTTGAATAGTTTTTCAGTTCCTCCGATATCAAACCCATCAAGAGTACACCATTCATCCACAATCCAACAGTGAAGCTGAATGCACCATACAAACATTTAAGCAACAGATGGGCAAACTTCATGCCTCCTACACATGGGATCAAGCTCTGTTGCTATTCTTGCCTTCGTATCCCTCCCAGCCACATGATGGACCTGCACCAGTTGAGTTGTTACATGGACACAACCCAGTGGACAGTGCCCACTCCACCCAGACAGACAATGTATCAGACTAACAATTCGGTCTTTTACAGATTGTGTGGCAAATGGAAGCACTGGGAGGATGGCACCATTGTATATTTTCTTTGACATTCTATGTTTCTACTGCAGGAATCAAGAGCATCGCTGAAACACCACTTGAGTCAAATTTGTCCATGTGAACTACATGATCCTGCCACAGGCTTTGTGCTTTCAGACTCCATGTCTTCCTGGATCCAACAGCCCTCACTGCATCTGGCTCTTGCAGTTCCCGTGCCATCAGCACCAGTCCCAGAGCCAATGGAACTCGACACCCTTTCATGGTCATCGCCATTGCAACAGCCATTGTCATCTAGGGTTGGGCCCCTCTTCCTGGCAATCTGTTCCAAGTGGCACCTTTGGTCCCTCTGCAGTCATTGAGAAGGCACCATCTTCATTTTCTGCTTTACCTCTGGATGTGGGTGTGTGCCCTTCACCTGGGTGCAGATGGGAGTTTGGCACCAGTCTCAGTTTTGGCTCCTGTCTCCTCATTACCATCTGAATCCCAACCACCACCATAATTGTTCACTCATCTACATTACACGATAATGGTGAGGAGGTTTGGGAGGGGGGAGAAGAAGTGGTATCATATATTGATACCGCCCCACAGGCCTGTTGTGCGGGATCTAACAGACCCAGTGGGGCACACCTGTTGAGCTGTGCCTCCAGTGGCTCAATACCATGAGTATCCTCTGCCACTGTGATATAGGAGCCCGAGGAGCAGCCACATGACCCATTTACACTCGGAGCCTCTTCTCTACATGACGCATCAAAGACATTGCCCAATCACGGCTCCAACACCATTGTTCGTGTTTTAGTTCAGAGAGCATAATCCTTGTTGTTACTTACTGCATGTTCATTTGTAAAGAGTCTTCGTACGTGAAGAAAGCTACCAGTTAAGCAAAGCTTGATTGTTCAATAATCATTTCTGCTCCTCTCCAGCTTTCCCTACAATGACAGTTATCCCACTACTCTGTAGTCCACCTCCCTTTACCATTGTGTATGAGTCCTACACAGCAAGTGGTATTTAGGGCAGGGGTCAGGTCACCCCCAACCAGTTCACTCTGAGTGATTTTTCCTTGACCAGGCACCGATTCTGCAAGGGTTCTATCAGTCAGGATACTCACTTCAGAGCTGCCTCCATGACTTTGCTGCCATTCCCTTCTGACTTAGCAACCCCCGGGGCTGCCAACTATGGACTTAAAAGTGTTCGTGACCTCTCTGAAGAAGATGGGGTCATAGTTGACTTGTAGACTTATAAATTTATTCCTTTTTTAGTTTCAAACAGCTACAAGCTGGCCTTAGAAAATTTTGATTAAACCATCAAGCAACCTTATTAACAGAGATGGTGGATTTTGTTTAAATGCTGCTTGGAATCCAGCTCTGTCTCTCATAAAAAACCAGAGGGACAGAATTAGTGCTACCTCACCTGTTGATTAATAGTAACTATCGATATTTCTGATGTTGGTTATCTTTGTGTTGACACTTGTTCTGTGTGTGGTTTCTTCCTTGTTTCTCCTCTGTGAACTGAGGTGTTAAATTTGCTAGCACATTTCTTCTTCCTTGCATTTGTGCCTTGAGAATGGCAGGGTGTGCTCCTGTCGAAATATCAGCAGTGTTCGACGACATCACCCAGCAGCAAACCTGTAAGTTATTTGATTAAACTTCTTCATTCAGTTTATAATTTAACACTGAGCAGCCTATGGGACTTTTTATTAAAGTGTGTGTTTAATGAACATGAGACAGTCATAATCTAACCAGCCTTCAGATGCCCAAAATATTATGTTCAAAAAGAGACTAATTTTATGTTTGGTTTCAGTCTATGTCAGAGCAGATGTGCTGTTAGTCTTTGATAAACAAACTTGTTCAAACATTGGTACTTGGATAGTTTTGTGCCACCATTGCCAGACATATCAAGGTCGTACACTGATGGACTGCAAGTAGTAGTGTTGCAACATGCATGGATGCATTCAGTACTGTCTAATGACCCACATGTTGTCAGGTCCACTGTGAGGTGGTCTGCATGCAGTTTATTAGTTACTAACTCACACTTGCTGCCAAAGACAATGCCTAGCAGCAGGCATTGGCACCTATAAATTAGAAGCTCCTGGACATGGATTCCAATTAACAATTTGTTCAAGACACTTCCTACAACACTTTGAAGTTTATTGTTATCACTCTGTTACACCCTGTTTTACTGACAACAGTAATAAGTAAAATTATGTTGGGCAGAAAATTTTATAGCACTGTAATTCTTAATTTTCATCTCCTCTGCATGAAATGTCTGAGATTCACCGAAACATTGCTTTCACTTGTCACTTTGTTGCCTCTGACATACCTAGTATTTTTTGATGATTTGTTAATTAGGACTACTATTGAAACTCAAGAAACTAACAGTCCTTGCTTCCAGTGTAATCAGAATAACTGGCACTCATGGCAAACTTTGACTTTGCTCAACACCCTCCTCCCCATTTCTGCTGCCCATTCCTCATCATTTCTTTGTTTAATTATCACCTGAGCCCTCCTTCCATCCATACTTGTCACTACACTATATTCCCACATAATGAAAAACACGGTCAAATTCAGTTTTTAAAAATCATCATAAACGACATACAATCTCTATGAGGTTAAAACAGAACATTCCTTTTCTGGTGCATAGCAACTGTCTTTTGTTTGCCATACAACAATATTCCTACCTAGTACAGGTACAAAAATTACAAGTGTAGTGAAAAATAATCTCTCTTTTTTTTTAACATGATACATCAACAAGAAAGTGTTAGTCTTATTTCTCATATCTGAAAAGCTCCTCAAATCCTGCCCCTTCTCCTCCCCCCCAACCTCCCTCCCTCCCCCCCCCCCCCAAAAAAAGTAGGGTGGAAAAAAGAAAAATATCTGCTGGCTGCACTCCTGCTATAGGGAATGGCTGAATTATATTTGTTTTGACAAGCGAAAATAAAAGTTATACAAAAATGTAACCAGTTTCCTATGTATGGATGCATAATAAAAAGAAATACCTTCTGTGCTTTCAATGCTCCAAATCACTCAATCATTCCTGATGATTTCCTTTCATGGATCTCAGACACTTTTCCAGTTTACTGGCCTGCTATTCTTCCCCAATTTCACTTTGGACTTTCCTTCTCCTTCCCTCACCTCCTTCTAACCCCCACCCCTCTTCCATTTTCCTTTTACCAGTCATCACTTCTTTTTTACCTATCTCAGATCAGTGCTCCCAAAGAAACAGTACCCATGGTGCATGCCCACACAACCACAGACTGGTTTCGCTACTGATACTCAGACACAAAATTTGAGACCTCATATTTGTTTATAGTGTTACATTAAGTCTTAAAAATTAAGAAAAATAATTTATGAAAACATCACAAAAAAGATATACTCACTATATATGACTTGAAGAAGATCAGCAGCAGTGCTACTGGAATCATATATGGCTCAAAATAGTAACACAGAAATATGAAAATCACAAATGATATAATACTTCTTGGTGTTGATTCCCACTCAAAACAGCTCCTGAAAGAGGAAAAAATGCTAGGTATATCAACCATCATATATGATTTTTGTTGAGAAGTAGTTAATCTTATGCATGGATAACAATAGAGTGGTGTTTTTTTTCTATGGCAAATCCCTTGCGATCTCAGCATTTAAGAAATTAGCTGGGTATCAAAATGTGTTTGTGGAACGTGCATGAAAAGTTAACATTCAGATTTGGACATCCACATATCAGCTGAATACTTTTTCATAAAATGCAGAAAACATTATTGTCATGAACTGCTAGTTGACTGAAATGTCATTTTCTTATGGCAGTCAAACTAATGTAACATAACAAAATTACACAGAGTGCACCTAAATCACATCATAATGAAACTGATTGCTGTAAACAGTATACACTCATATGTAAGAAAGAAAGAAAGAACATGCAAATCATCTTAACTACAGGCTGAAGTATTATGAGATGCCTGTGCATATCCAGTCATAGTAGGCATAAATGACTCTACGACACATTTATCATCTGTTCACAAATGTGGGTGAGTGGTCATTTTTACACGATTATTGGTTCACTTTGAGGTGAATATTAAGATATAATGATATAAGGTTGGTCGTGATCAAAAACAATATTCAGAAGGTTATCACATTAATTTATATTTGAGACAAAATGAAACTGAAAAGTTAGATACACTTTTCATGTAGTAACTATAACATAAACATTAAAGTACACTAACAAAACATTTAGGTAATTTGTTTAGAAATATTTTTAAGGAAGAATTTTGGAAAAGAAAGGCAATTAAATGACACAGCAGAAATCTCAGAGGATCCAGTGAAGGCAAAAAAGTCAGATTTATCAAGACAGTTTACAAGCTCTGGATAAGACTGCAAAAGGAACAGTAATTTATTCAGAGAGGCTGATGCAATTCACATGTTTGAGAACAACTGCAATAAGAGGGAAGACAATTAAAACATAAATAGTACTTGTCTATTGCTGCATCTAAAGTATAAACCTGCAGCAGAAACCTCATTCTGGTGAGTTTTGAAGTTTTTTATCCATTTACAGCAGTGGTCTATGACACCAGCAAAGAATAAGGCTATGCCCAAATTGGTAAACATTACCTGGGAGCAACAGTTCATAAACCATTATACTTAAAAGCAAGGAAGTAGTAGTTGCCCTTTTTTTTTTTTTTTTTTCTTTCTTTTTTTCCCCACTTGTCCTCACCATTCTATAGAATTATTGATTTTGAATATAATAAAAAGAAACATTCCACGAGAAAGTGCTGGTAGATACACACAATAAAAAAAACACACAGACAAAAATTTAAAGCTTTCGCAACCCCAGGTTGCTTCATCAGGAAAGAGGGAAGGAGAGGGAAAGACGAAAGGATGTGGGTTTTAATGGAGAGGGTAAGGAGTCATTCCAATCCCAGGAGCAGAAAGACTTACCTTAAGGGGAAAAAAGGACAGATATACACTCTCGCGCGCACACACACACACACACACACACACATATCCATCTGCACATATACAGACACAGGCAGACATATGTAAAGGCCTTTCTCATTTGGTAAGTCACGGCATCTTTGTGAATTTTAATTTGAATACACAGCATCTTTGTTTTTTATATGAATTATTTATTTTAATTGTTAAAGAAAGGTTGTACTATAATCCTCCATTTCACTGAATTGTACAGTATTGTATTCTCTAATTAATGAGCATTATTCATTAATCCATCTTGAGATAATTTCTATTGTATAGCTGTAGTTAGATCATATTCAATTTCAAGTTAGGAGCCCCAAATGAAATAGTCGTGGGAGATCAAATTCTTAGTCAGTCCATCAGAGAATGTTCGAATAGCTCATTTTGTAGATCATTATCCTCTGAGAGTGAAAGCTTGTGTTTTGGTCTTGGTTCAGAGTAGAGTAGCAAAGTATTAATACTTCATGTAGATAAAAGTCAGTAAAAACAATCTGATTAAGTTTTATTTCAGAAAGGTTTGTATAAGACATTTTCTGACCTACTATTTCTTATGGGAGCACCAGGCTAAGAGCATTATGATGGAACATGTCTTGATATGGCGAGAGAACAATCTTTGGTAAACTGAAGCCATGAGTAGCATTTTGAGGGTCTAATTTAGTAGTGTAATGATAGAATGTTACCTGTAAAGGTAAAAAATTTTGGTATGGCTGCTGGTCTGTCATACTGCTGGGTAGGTAAACACCATTAAGTTTCATTTTAAAAATTACACTATTCCTGAATAAAATGCTACTGACTTAAACTGCAATCTGTTATTCTATATACATTTTTATGAACTTAATTCTCTTTAGTTTTAATTTTATTTGTGGGACTTATTATTGCCATTTGGTTCAACAATATCTTGAAGAGCAGAAAAGAGGTTTAAACAGAATGTACTTATAAGGATAACCTTCAACAAGAACATTCCTTATTTAACATGAATGGGTTGTAGGTTGTAAGGAAAGGTGTGAATTTAGAAATTATAATTTATAAATGTCCTCAAAATTCAAGAAAAAAGTTGTCAACTGAAATTCCCTAGTAACCACTAAACATTAAAAATTATACTGTTTTTGAGGTAGAGGAGTAATTGTGAAAATAGCTTGCTTTAATGTCACAATATGTGCCTTTGTGAGGAGTGAGACTCAAGGATATTTGGTCTCAGATTTACACTTCATGTGTTTGCTTGTATACAAAAATAAACACATGACTATGACTACTGGAACATCGTACTTGCAAATACAAATAATACAATAAATACTCACTGAACATATTTTGTTATGTCTATGATGTTCATAATGATTGCCTTTAGCCTCATTACATTCCTGACAAAGACTTGGCGTTTGAATTTTACTTCTCCTTGCATATATTTTTCTTCTTTTGGATTTAATGTTCTCACACTTGCACGAATCTGCAATATGATAAAAATGGTTGAACACCACATTAAAGCTATAAGGAATAATAGATAAGAAATAAAGAGGTTCTTCATGGAATTAGCAAGGGAAGGAACATGTGAAAAATAACTGAGCAGAAGAAGGGGGAGGATGATAGGTCTTGTGTTACAACATTAGGGAATAACTCCCATTGTACTAGAGGGAGCCATCTAGGAATTTTCTTGACACTGGGAAAATATAAAGGATGTTGTGCACAGATAGTGATCTATGTCAATATTGAGAAATCAAAACTGCAATAAAAAAATCATACATACATGCTACATTTCATAGCGTGATATTCCAAAATTAATAGCTCACAAACAGATACAAAAAGAGCAAACTAGAATGGGATAAATATGATTAAGAAAGACAGATTAATAATCATGATGTTTCCAAAGTCAATCAAAGTTAGTCTTCCCTGAAATTTCAGTCAACATTTCATTTTGAGAAAGTGGGAGAGTAATAGGATATAAACTGGAACTGAATCATTTCGTGCACATCTCACCCTGTAAAAGAAGTAAAATGAAAGCTACAGAAACCATCAGATTAGTTAAGTCCGCTTTATTGAACTGTTGTGAATACCACCTTGTATAAAATACATACTTTGATTCTCTTCTAGTATTTTATTTTTCCATATAAAGAAAGAATAAAGCATTGTAACACAACAGAATGATTTTTATTTCTGTTCTTTTGTTAACTGTATGTGTTTGATAAAGTGGCTTGTCAGTATTCTCCAGGGCAGCAGGAAATATTTTAAAATGGTATGTGAAATTTTCCTTCTGCCAGAAAAATATGGAATTGCAAGACACTCTCTCAGTCGGTGAGTTTATTTCTTTTTGTAAATAAATGCATTAAAACAATAAACTTACACCAAGCAGCAAAACATTTTCAGGCATTTGTTGCTGTTCATCCCAAATGTGTCAAATATGTCACTAATGAGATGTAGGATCTTTTTTTGTTGCTATTCCAGCACTGAATATTTCAAGAAGGGTTTCCACTGTGACACATTACAGGTGTAATTTGTTCCCACTCATCTGAGGCATGTGAATAATTGTTGTTGAGAAGCTATTGGGCCAGTTGATCTGTTAAATAACTAATTCTCAAGGTCATCCTGAGGTGCTTGATGGCACTGAGGGCAAAATGTATGTTAGGTAATTCTAGCAAATTGATTCATTTTATCCAGTCATTAAGAAATTGTTTTTGCACAGTAGATAACAGCATTGTTACGCTAATGCAGAAACTACTTTCAAATGATTGACATAGTATGGGAAGCCTACTAGTATCTATCTTTCCATAAACACCTGTGCTTATTTTACCGTTAATTAAACTCAGTTATACAACAGGTTTCTTATTACAGTCACAGTTGTTATGTAATAGTGGTGGTTGTTGGTTTGCCACATTATGAGGCATGTTTAAATCTTTTCAGCTTATTTACTTTGTAAATTGTCAACTTTATCACTATCTAAACTGTCTCAACATTAAGATATGCATTTTAATGTTGAAACAGACCTGTACCATGATAAAGGTGATATGTTACACTGTAACCAAACTGAAAAGATCAGAAGATGGCTCATCAGTTACAGCTTTCCAGTAATTGTTGGATCTCTATATAAACATCATGTCTGCTCTTATTAATGGTGTGAACTGAGGCTAGGGAACACATTCCCATGCTACAGCATTGTCTCAAAATAATTACTCTGTCATCACGAAACAAACAGATACATACCATTCATCTCACTATTATGAAATGCACATATGCTCAGTGGCATGAGTCAAATTATGTACTATGACATATCACTCAAGTAATCTTTCTTCCACTACTCAAGATATCAACTAGGTGGTTTGAACCACTAACAGATGTTCATTTCTTATTGTGACAGGTACCTACTGGATTGCAGCACAACCATTAAAGGTAATATCTGTTACTTCTTAGGGCTTGACAAGGATATCTGAACACAAGCCTATAACTTATTATATTAGATCAACCAGAGGAATGCTGGGGTTTAATGGTTTCTCTGACATTTCCACTTCACAACAGCATCATTAGCAAAGGAAAGACATACGATAATGTTTTTGAGTTTCAATAACCACAAAGAAACCCCCAGATGGTTAACATGATGTTACACAGCATGGCTATCCTGAGACTTTTGTGTGTAGAGAGTACACTGGTGAACAGGAAAAACTAGGAAAATGCTAAGTAACCCTATTCAGTGAGTGGATGCTTTTCATGTCCAGTCTAACTTAGATGAGAGACAGGCTAATAATGTTCAAATGTTTTGTCTCGGACTGAATGTCACTGGATTTCAATAAGCCATTCATACTTGTTTGGAGAATAGTCTGATAAGGATTAATTTAGTTTATAAGATGTAAGTCCTTGGAGGCTTGAACCTCATATTAAGGTTTCATCCCATTTCATTCTTGTATGGAGTGCCCCTGTGCACACTGTACATAGTCTAATCTTGTCTTCATAGTCATTACATATGCAATGTGTAGGGATCTGTAGTATGTTCCTAAACGTCCCTTAATACTGGTTCTTGAAACTTTGTAAGTAAACTTTGTAGGACAGTTGATTTCCATCTGGAAGTGCCTACAAGAGTAGGCTTTCCAACATTTCTGTGGTGCTCTCTCATGCATCAAACAAACCCACAACCCTTTGTGCAACACTTCTTTGTTTATGTTCCATATCCCATCTTACTCTGATTTGGTTGAGTATCACACATTTGGGCAATATTCTAGAAGGTGTTGCCATGTCCTTTTGTCTATATGAGTATATCATTTCATATTCACTTTACACCCGGGTATTTGAATGAGTTGACTGATTTCAGCTGTGAATCACTGATGTTATAGTCATATGACTTTATATTCTTGTATTTTGTGAAGTGGGCAGTTTTACATTTCTGAACATTAAAAAAATTTTGTAGTCATTTAACACTACTCTGAAATTTTATCAACATCAGAGTGGATATCTGAGTACCTTTTCCTAAAACAGTACTTCTTTATAGATAACAGTATCATCTACAGAAAGTCTGAGGCTACTATAGTAAACAATGGTCACAATGCATTTCCCATGGGCATATTTGATGTTATTTCTACATTTCTTAATTACGCTCCTCCCTGCTCCATTTATGAATTTCATTAATATGTGGTGGTGTGATACTGAAACAAATGCTTTATGGAATCAAAAATACTGCATCCACCTAGCTGCCTTGATCCATGGCTTTCACGATGTCATGTGGGAAAAGCATAAGTTAGGTTTCACATGATCAGTGTCTTCAGAATCTATGTTGTTTAGCAGGGAGGAGGTCATTGTGTTCACAATGCTCAAAGAGAAGTTTTTTACATACACTGTCTTCCATTTTCATGTCAGTACATATTGCAAACATTCTCTGAAGGTTTAAGTTTTTTTTTAACACCTGTAACTAATAACTTAAGTTTGGTTTCCTTTGGAATTATTTTATCTTCTGCTGCAATTGTGATTTCTGATTCTGTCTGTGAAGACATGGTAATATACCTACATTCTACTATACTGCAGTAATACAGTAGAATACTCCAGTTACTTCCCATAGAAATGGCAACAAACTAGTAGATACATAAAAAATAAGATTCCATATTAATTTGCAGTGTTTAATCCATTTTCACATTTTTTCATACCATTTCCTTTCTTTAATCCCTTTTTGTTATTTTTCAAATCTTTTTTTGTACATTTGTTGTTGTTGATGATTTACTTCTTCCCTGATGCTATTTTCATTTTGCTCTTCCCTTATCCATAAACGGTTAACTGCTTTCCTTGTCACTAGCAATATCTCTGCTCATCAATTAATAATTGATTTGTTTGCTAGACCCATGTGCTGTGCCTTGATCCATGGCTTTTAGCAATTTTCCCAGTTTATCATTAAACAGCATTACTTCCTAAAATTAGATGTCTTTAGCAAGCTGAAAGAAATCCTGGTTAAAAGTTTCCTCTCTCTCTCTCTCTCTCTCTCTCTCTCTCTCTCTCTCTCTCTGTCAGTGAAAATAATCAATCTTTCAAAATGTAATATAATTGGATAGATAAAAAAAAATCTACTCAGTAAGTGGTGGCAGGAGAAAACACATATAAAAGTTTAGGAAATGTGCAAGATTTCAGAGTCAGTGGATCCTTTTGGCAGAAAGGCTGAAGAGGAAGGAAGAGGGATGAAGTAAAATGACTGGCAAGGTTTAAGAAATGTGAAGAGTTACAGAAAAGCCACCCAGAACCATGAGTCAGGAGGTTCTGGGCAACTTTGCAGCAGCGAACCTGACACTGAGCCCTGCCTTGAATAGTTCTGACCATGATCAAAACTTGACCCACCACCATTACCTCAAAATCACCCCTTACAAGCCTTCTAAGTTTTCCTAACATCCAGCATTGCTTCACAATCATTTCTCAGGTTCCTAAACCATCCTTTGCAGAAACCAGGCTCATTATTCCCTAAAAACTGCTGACTCCATCATTATCCTGCCAGCAGACGAAGGCTCCACCACTGTGATACTTGACCGACAACAGTATGTGAGTGAGGGTCTACACCAGCTTTCTGATGCCTTTACAAATGGCATCTGCTGCAAAAATCCCATTCCTGTGATACAAACTGATCTACAATCTGCCTTTAAAACCCCAGGGCCCTCACAAGGACTAACACTGCAATCATATTAAACTACTTACACCAACCAAAACAAGCTTTAATGTTCTTCCAAAGATCCACAAACCCAGTCACCCTGGCTGTTCCATATTTGTTGGCTTCAAAGCAGACACTAAACATACACTGAAGCACCAAAGAAACTGTATAGGCATGGGTATTCAAATACAAAGATATGTAAATCCTACATAAGACAACAAGTGTCAGGCACAGTTGGTAGATCAGTTACTGCTGTTATGATGGCAGGTTACCAAGATTTAAGTGAATTTGAATATGGTGTTATAGTTGGTGCATGAGCAATGGGACACAGCATCTCCAAGATAGCGATGAAGTGGAGATTTTGCAATATGACCATTTCAAAAGTGTACCATGAATATCAGGAATCCTGCAAAATATCAAATCTCTGACTTTGCTGTGGCTGGAATAAGATCCTGCAAGAACAGGACCAACAACAACTGAAGACAATTGTTCGCCATGACAGAAGTGCAACTCTTCTGCAAATAGCTGCAGATTTCAATGCTGGACCATCAACAAGCATCAGTATACGAACCGTCGAATGAAACATCATTGATAAGGGCTTTCAGAGCTTAAGGCCCATGCATGTATTCTTGATGACTGCACAACACAAAGCTTTATGCCTCACCTGGGACCATCAACACTGACATTGGACTGTTGATGACTGGAAACCTTGCCTGGTTGGACGAGTCTTGTTTCAAATTCTATTGAGTAGTGGATGCATGTGTACAGGTATGGAGACAGCCTCATGAATCCATGGACCCTGCGTGTCAGCAGGGGAATGTTCAAGCTGGTGGAGGCTCTGTAATGGTGTGGGACATGTGCAGTTGGAGTGATATGGGGCTCCTGATATGTCAAGATATGACTGACAGGGGACATGTATGTAAGCACCCTGTCTGATCGCCTGCATCCATTCATGTTAATTGTACATTCAGATGGACTTGGGCAATTCCACAATTCCAGCAAACAATGCAACACCCCACATGTCCAGAATTGCTACAGAGTGACTCCAGGAACACTCTTCTGAGTCTGAACGCTTGTGCTGGCCACCAAACTCCCCAGACATGAACATTATTGAGCATATCTGGGATGCCTTGCAATGTGCTGTTCAGAAGAGATCTCCACCCGCTCATACTCTTATGGATTTGTGGACAGCCCTGCAGGATTCATGGTGTCAGTTACCTCCATCACTACTTTAGACATTAGTTGAGTCCATGCCACGTTGTGTTGCAGCACTTCTGCGTACTGGTGGGGGCCCTACATATTAGGCAGGTGTACCAGTTCCTTTGGCTCTTCAGTGTATATCGCCTTAGTTGAGCAACACCTGGAATCTATAGTACAAAGACTCCCCTCCTATAATAAAGACACTGGCCATCACACATCTTGCTTGGCACCATTGATGCCACCTCTCTCTATACCAATATTCCCCATGTACATTGTCTGTCTGCTGCTGAATATTACTAAAAACAGCACCCACCTGATTCCAAACCTATGAGTTCCTTCCTGCTCACATTAATCAACTTTATATTTGTGAACAACTACTTTAACTTTGGGGAGCAGACATACAAACAAATCAGGGTCATGCCCATGGGAACCATGATGGCTCCTTCCTATGCCAACCTTTTCACGGGGTAGTTGGAGGGGGCTTCTTGAAATCCATAATCCTTCAGCCACTTGTTTGGCTGGGGCACATTGGTGACATCTTTGACGTATGGACTTACAGTGAGTGTGACCTGTTAACCTTTTCAGAATCTCTACATACAGTCTCCCAATTAAATTTCATGTAATTCTATACCAAATGAGTTGCTACTTTTCTTGATATTGACCTCATCTTCACCAAGGGTCAGCTACATACTTCTGTTCACATTAAACCTATTAACAAACAACAGTACTTACATTTTTACAGTTACCATCCTTTCCATATCAAATATTCCCTCCTATACAGCACTGGCATTTGAGGCAAATATATTTATTCTGATGCAGATTCTCTACAGCAATACACCACCATTTTCACCACAGCCTTCTCTGGACATAATTACCCCACCAACCTTGTTCAAAATCAGCATCTAGGGAAAGTGGTTGAAGGACAATGAAACCACAAATAGGAGACAGGGTGGCGTATGTTCATGCCTCATTACAGAATGTGGAGGTTGGAGGGCTGCCCACTCTGTGAAACAGGACAGGTGCTGATGTGTGGCAGATCTGATGACAGAGTGCAATGCTGCTGTGGGCACAAGTGTTTTGCTGCATACTGTTCAATGCAAATTGTTTAACATAAGGCTCCCCAGCTGTGATCCCTACATGATCCCCTCTTGACCCTATCATATCATCAGTCATGATTGTAGTGGATGACAGATGATCAAGCTTGTACTGTAGATCAGTGAAAAAATACCAGCTGGTCAGAAACAATGGTTTACTTGTTTCATCACATTGATGGTTGGGTTCAGACATGTCGTCATAAAGGCAAACAGCAGCTTGAAACATACACCATGCTATGAATGCAGGCCAGTGGGGGCAGTATTATGATATGAAGGACATTCACTTGCACTTCTGTAGGACAAAGGAAGTAATCAAAAGCAACATTAAAGCAGTGCACTGTGTGAACATTATTGCAGACCAGTTCATCAATCCTACATAGCACACTGTCATTTGAAAGAGGTATCTTGTCCATTTTTCACTGACTGTCTTCTCAAAGAAACAGTTCTGGTTGCTTTAAGAATGGAAGGTTTAATTAATGCTTCACCAGCAGTATGAGGTTTTTTGTTTCTTGCTATCAAGAGAGAAATTTTGTATGATGCTTCAATGACTTTTTCATTTTCCTGCTGAGAGATCCTAGGAAATTCTAGTTTTATGTGATTTAAAAAATTTCATTTTGCAGCAAAAAACTCTTTTGATTTATTTTTCAATGCTGGATGAGCTGTGATTAGATGACATTCCAGACACACAGGCAGGAACAAGTTGCTACTGAGGACTTTATGACATACAACACAATTTGACAGTTGGACACTGTCTTTTTCAAATAAAACTGAATCCCTATGTAACACATTCTTCATTACACACTCTTCTTTTAGCAGACATTTTCCCCTCAATATACAAAGCCAATAAAAGTAATATTTACTTCTACAGAGCACAACAGGTGTAATACTGAGTTAAGAATGCAGAGTATAGACCGAAGAACGTGCTGTGTCAGCAATAACTTGGTGACATGCAAAGCAAAGCTAGTGCTGCCAACTCTACAAAAAAATGCACTCACTAACTAAAAAAATGCACTCACTAACTGTAATAAGAATATAAATTTTTGACTTGCCTCACTGCATATTTCTGCTTTCTTCAGACCTGTCTGCTGATGCCCCCCCCCCCCCCCCCCCGTCACCCCAAATCAATCTTTCATGCATCCTCCTTCCCCCAACCCACCCACCCCCTCGCCCCCAAGGAGGGGGATGGGGGCCCATCCCCCATGCTGTGAACCACTACACTAATGTAACTAATACCCTGAATTACACCATAAAGAAATAATAAAAAACAAAACAAAGGTAAACTATTGTTATTGTAGTTACCACTGTTATCATTCTATTTGCTGTTTGTTATTGTTAAATTCCACACAACATACACAGTTAGGTTAGAAAACATTTAATTAATGTTTAAGAATGTTTACTTGGATTTATGAGATCTAATGAATCCAGAATTGCTCGGTAAATAAGTAAACAAAAGTTCTGTGTGTTCTTCCATAGCAATTCAAGGATGTAAATAAGCAATACAGAAAGAAAAATCTGCCTTTATATTAGTTTCACCATTATATTAATACATGCTACCAAAATTAAAGATGATTTTACTTACAGGGTTCCAGATCACAGTCATTTCAATAATATTTGTGGACAGTTTCCTTTAGCTCGTCCATGTAGTTTCTTGTCTTTTAGGGCATACCACTTTTTCTCCCCATTTCTTATCCTTAGGAGTGGGATTGCCACTTTTCCTAGGAACTCAACTTTATGATCCCTGTCTTCATCATATACAGTTACTTCCAGCACAGAGTTGATATCTTTCACATTGCTGAAAACAGAAGTTTCACATATAATGAAGCCAAAATGTGAAAGTCAAATGCACAGCTTGTAGGCTAAATACCAGAAAACTGGAATAGTTTGGGATTGGCCACAGTATACCTTAATAATTCTAATAATAATAATAATAATAATAATAAAATAAAAATAATTTCTGGATTTTAAAGGTGGATTTTTCTTTCTTGGTTTATGATGGTGAAGATCCTCGACAGAGACAGCAGGGAGAAATTAGAAATAAAAAATCATACATTGTAAATTAGTTTCAAGCCCCAAACTACAAACATAAACTGAAGGAGATCAAAGAAAAAAAATAAATGCCATGAATTATAACTGGAAAGAGCTGTTAGGCATCAATACATTATTTAGAAGAAACAAATATTAAATGTATAAATAAATTTAAAGCCAGCTACTATCTGCTTTGGAGAAGGAAAACCAAGGAGGTAGCTATTACACAATACATCATACTCAGCAATCTCTCTCTCTCTCTCTCTCTCTCTCTCTCTTTCTTACTCAGATCCACTCCCTCCTCCTCCCCCCCCCCCCCTTTTGGCACCAAACTCTTTCTGCTGCAATATCATTTGTAACTACTGAAATCTATTTTAAGGAGCAAAGAGAAATATATATTTTTATAAACAAAAGGTCTTGCTTTTATATTACTAGTTTTATGGTGGTATGAAGTCATATATGGTAATCCGAGAGCTAAATATAAGTAACAATGTATAATTAAGGGTAGAGAGAGAGAGAGAGAGAGGAGAGAGAGAGAGAGAGAGAGAGAACATGTGATGTAGCAATAGATCAGTACTTCGTATCAGAATCAGCACTACAAAGTGCCTCATCAAACAGTTTGCTAAGAGGGGTCTTCACCAGTAACATACAGTATCTTCCAGAGTGAATTTTCACTCTGCAACAGAGTATGCACTGATACGAAACTTCCTAGCAGATTAAAACTGTATGGTGGACTGATACTCAAACTTAGTACTTTTTCCTTTTGTGGGCAAGTGCTCTACTGAGTGAGCAACCCAATCATGGCTCACAACCTGTTCTCACAGGTTTACTTCCATAAGCACTTCATCTCCTACCTTCCAAACTTCCACAAATGTTAGTGTTGCAAGTTTGTGGGAGAACTCCTGAGAAGTTTGGGAGGTAGGACACGAGGTGCTGGCAGAAGTGAACTGTGAGGGTGGGTTGTCATTTGTGCTTCGGTAGCTCAGTCATTAGAGCACTTGCTGATGAAAGGCAAAAGTCCTGAGTTTGAGTGTCAATCTGGCACACAGTTTTAGTCTGCCAGGAAGTTTCACTCAATATCTTGTTATAGGATGCTGTGGGATATACTTGTGGGGGCCACCGTACCTGTCTCACCTCTTGGCACACGTAGAGTATTCCCCAGTGCATTCAAGCTCTAGAAGTGGGAACTGGCTCTCGTACAAGAACTTTGCTCTCATTGTGTCTCCCATCTTCATTTATGTTAGCTTCTTCAGTCTCTCATGATATTCTTCCTTCCCATTTCCTACTTATAGTCTGCAGTATCATGTTTACCCTGTCTTTCAGTTCTGTCTCCTTACATTGTGTTTATTTTTTCACAAACTTCATATGTAACTAATTACTGCTTTCTTATTTACACTGTTTCCTAGTCTTTTCATCTCTCCTCTATTATTCTCTAATTTGTGTAAATCTTTATTTGTCTTCAGAATCTATTTGCTTGTTATCCTCTTTTGAACTGAGCTTGCGTCTTTGATCTGTGGACAACCAACAGCTGAAATTTATCATAAATAGTGGTTTGGAATTTTAATCTTTGCCATAGTGTAATTGTATTATGAGGAAGGAAGTTGCCACTCACCATATAACGGAGATGCTGAGTCACAGATAGGCACAACAAAAAGCTTTTCACACTTAAAGCTTTCGTCCAATGGCCTTTGTCAACAATAGACACACACATGCACACACCACACACGCTCAAGCAAGTGCAACTCACTCACATGACTGCAGTCTCAAGCAAATGAATCCACACTACGAGCAGCAGCACAGTGAATGATGGGAGTGGTGACTGGGTGGGGGGTAAGGAGGAGGCTGGGGCGGGAAGGGAGGGATAGTATGGTTGGGGTGGAGGACAGTGAAGTGCTGCAAGTTGGGCAGCAGGCAGGGGATAGGTGGGGGGGGGGGGCGGGAGGGGGGGGGGAAGTAGCAGAAAAAGGGAGAAATAGAGAGAAATAAATAATAAAGTAAAATAAATGAAGAGAAGGATTGCATGTGGAGGTGGAATGATGGCTGTGTAGTGCTGGAATGGGAGCATGGGAGCAGGGAAGGGGCTGAATGGGTGAGGACAGCGACTAACAAACGTTGAGGCCAGGACGGTTACGGAATGTAGGATGTATTGCAGGGAAAGTTCCCACCTGCACAATTCAGAAAAGCTGGTGTTGATGGGAAGGATCCATATGGCACAGGCTGTGAAGGAGTCATTGAAATGAAGGATATCAAGTTTGGCAGCATGTTCAGCAACAGGGTGGTCCAATTGTTTCTTGGCCACAGTTTGTCGATGGCCATTCATGCAGACAGACAGCTTGTTGGTTGTCATGCCTACATAGAATGCAGCACAGTGGCTGCAGCTTAGCTTGTAGACCACGTGACTGGTTTCACAGGTTACTCTGATATCAGACTGGAGTAGGTGGTGGTGGGAGGACGTATGAGACAGGTCTTGCATCTAGGTCTATGACAGGGGTATGATCCATGAGGTAAGGGATTGGGAGCAGGGATAGTGTAAGGATGGACGAGTATATTGTGTAGGTCCGGTGGACGGTGGAATATCACTGTGGGATGGGTGGGAAGGATAGTGGGCAGGACATTTCTCATTTCAGGGCATGACGAGAGGTAATCTAATTCAGCTGCTCCAGTCCTGGGTGGTACTGAGTTATGAGGTGAATGCTCCTCTGAGACCAGACGGTGGGGTTTGGGGAGGTGGTGGGAGACTGGAAAGATAAGGCAAGGGAGATTTGTTTTTGTACAAGGTTGGGAGGATAATTACGGTCAGTGAAGACTTCAGTGAGACCCTCGGTATATTTCAAGAGGGACTGTTCATCACTGCAGATATGACAACCATGGGTGGCTAGGCTGTACAGAAGGGACATCTTAATATTGAATGGGTAGCAGCTGTCAAAGTGGAGGTATTGCTGGTGGTTAGTAGGTTTGATATGGACAGAGATACTGATGTATCCATCTTTGAGGTGGAGGTCAACATCTAGGAAGGCAGTTTGTTGGGTTCAGTAGGACCAGGTGAAGCAAATTGGGGAGAAGTTGTTGAGGTTCTGGGGGAATGTGGATAGGGTGTCCTCACCTTCAAACCACGTAGCAAAGATGTCATAGATGAATCTGAACCAGGTGAGGGGTTTAGGATTCTGGGTGTTTAGGAAGAGTGGCTTCAGTTGCCTGACACTGCAGTTGTGCGAGTTGCATTGCATGAGTGCATATGTGTGTCTATTGTTGACAAAGGCCATTGCTGAAAGCTTCAAGTCTGAAAATCTTTTTGTTGAGCCTATCTGCGACTCAGCATCTCCGCTATATGGTGAAAGGCAACTTTCCTTCTGATAATAGTTACATTCCATCCTGGATTTTCCATTGTTTGATCCATAGTGTAATTGTTGTTTCATGTATCTTCTGATCTGATGTTTTTAATTGGTTCCATCTCTTCAGTGTCTCTGTGTTACCATTAATCTTTATGTTATCCATTTTTGTCCTGACAAAGAATTTTTGTAAAAAAATTTGAGTTTAAACATGCAATGTGTCTGTTAGCCCAGATATATCAGTTCTTGTTTTGGTGAGTAGTAAGTAGATGCTTACTTCCTGTTAAAAAATATTGTTCGCTTTATATCCATATATATTTATAAATGGAGAATCACACTTATTCCATAAGCTATAAAAAGTTAATGAACAACAGAGAGGAAACCAGTAATAACTTTGGTTCCATATGTCGTACACTGTCAGCCTATCGTGTATAAGTGACTTTCTGAGGCCACAAATTTGTTATTAAATAGTCCATCACAAGTAAAATGTAGTATCCTACCAAACCACAAAACAGCAAGCTAATTGTATTCATTTTAAAAACTGTAATAGATCACATGAACATAATGGAGGTTTCTCTCCTGATTCCAATGGCATGTTAACAAAATATGACACTGCAAATATTGCTACATAGCCTTTGTCTTTCTCTGGAGCTTTAACAACAAATACTTACAATGTGAATATCTTCTGCCATGATGGTGACAGTGTCTTATACTCTGTCTGTGTCTGTAAACGAGCATTTACAAGTTCAAGTACACAGAATGGATCTGATTTTCCACCAAGATCTGCTGCTGCCAGACCTTGAGCTCTGAAAACTTTTACAGTCAAGTGACCAACATCACGTAGATTCTGCAAACTATTCACAAGAGCCTGTGAAAAAATAATGTTTATTAACTGTGAAATGTTTTTAGTTATCAATGTAAAACTAAGAAATACATCCTAGCGAGCATCCAGACATAATTTATAATGGAAAAATAAACTTTACATTCATAATATAATTTTATATGCCACGCTTAGCAATTTTTTCTATGTGACTGTTTTAAATTGCTCTGGACAGCAGAACCAAAAATTGACAAGAGCTAAACTAAAGTGGAAATGCTAAACTCAATTAAATCTCCCCTTACAAACAAAAAACTAGGAATACTGGTCTTAAGTGGCACATCTATCAATGCAAAGATTATTATTATTATTTTAAGTATTAGTACCAGAACCAGCAGCTGAGTAGTGTAATTTGAGGAGCAGTGGTTTATCCCAGAGCAATTGCTCTGCTGACATAGTAATCTAAAAGTAATTCCTATAATGATCAGTGTTAATAGATTACTGCTAACACTAGTTATGGGGAGTTGTTAGTACACTTTACAGAAGTTGACTCTTTCCATACCCTCAAAAGCTCTTATTCATAATACAACTTCTATAACATGAAGTTCCAATGAATGAATGTAGTACTTTTTTTCAGCAGGTCAGATCTTCAAAACTCACAAGGCCATGGGACTTGAAACACACACACGTGTGTGTGTGTGTGTGTGTGTGTGTTTTTAGCCATATTTGAAACTGGATTGAGAATTTCTTAACTGCAAGATGTTATCCTAAATGGAGAACCAATTGCTAACAGAAATGTGACACGCAGTGGAAATTTTCTGCAAGAACTGCAAGATATCCTGAAAACAGCAATGTGACATGTAATGCACCTTGAGGTAATTTAGGAAGGACATTATCTCATATACTAACAACTTGTTTGCTGATGGGTGGCCCAACTACCATCAGAGTTGATATAGGAGCTATCTACAGAAAATGTGGTGCCACCGCCAGACACCACACTTGCTAGGTGGTACCTTTAAATCGGCCGCAGTCCGTTAGTATACGTCGGACCCGCGTGTCGCCACTGTCAGTGATTGCAGACCGAGCGCCACCACACGGCAGGTCTAGAGAGACTTACTAGCACTCGCCCCAGTTGTACAGATGACTTTGCTAGCGATGCTACACTGACAAATACACTCTCATTTGCCGAGACGATAGTTAGCATAGCCTTCAGCTAAGTCATTTGCTACGACCTAGCAAGGCGCCATTACCAGTTAATATTGAGATTATAAAACATGTACCGTCAAGAGCGATGTACAACAATTATGGATTAAAGTTAAGTATTACATCAACTACGTACTTTATTTGCTACTATTAATTCCTTTAACTGTTCCAGACCTCACGCCAGCCTGCGTGAGCTTAAACGCGTGCCTTTCGGCTTCCTCTCATAGTGACTTGGCTGTCTTGCCAAGTCACAACATTTTGGTGACGAGTCTCAAAAGGGTCTTCTTCTTTATACTTGCTTAATTTACTTGTGTCATGGCTTCGCCACAATCTCCAGATGTACTGTCCGAATTTTATCGCTTGCAGAATCAGCAGACGCAGGCTTTGCTGGATGCCCTTGGACAGCTCGTCCAGGGTCAACGTGCACTGCAAAACTATGCGGCCACCGCCGCTCCACCACTACCGCAGCCACAACACGCAGTTGCACCACCTTTTCGTCCTTTTGATGCGGCACTGGAAAGCTGGACGGAGTGGTCACACCAATTTGGATTCCATCTCGCCGCCTACAGAATTCAAGGTAACGAGCGGCAGCCTTTTTTGTTGGCATGTGTAGGTGTGTCCACCTACCATGTGATAGTGAAATTGTTTCCCCGATGCGACGTAGCAACTCTGTCCTACGAAGAAATTTTGTCTGCATTAGATGCATATTTCAAGGAATCAGTCAATGTAGTTGCAAAAAGGTATACGTTCTTTCGTACAAAACGTGTGGCCGGTCAAACTAATAGGGAGTGGGTTGCAACTTTGCAAGGCCTTACTAGGGATTGTGCTTTTGAGTGTGAATGTGGACTCCCTTATTCAGATACTAGGGTGCGTGATGCAATTGCACAGAACGTTTCTGAAGTTCGTATACGGGAACAGATTTTGAAACTAGTCAATCCCTCCCTTCAAGTGATAGACATATTAGATCGGCAGGACACACTTGACTTTTCTCAGGAATCATTTGAAACTTCGCCAGCCGTGTGTCACGTTAACTGGCCCACCGGGCGAGCTGCACGGAACAGTAAACAGCCCTTGCGCCCGTCCGTGCAGCTGCCGCCAAGCTCTTCGCTACGTGTGCCGCGCAAGCAGGCAAATGCAGTGCTAAAATCATGCCCGCGGTGTGCTACTAGACATTCGCGTGAGAATTGCCCATCACGCCAGGCTCTTTGCTTTTTCTGTAATAAAAAAGGACATGTTCAGAGTGTTTGCCAGAAAAAGCTTGGATCGGACACTCACAACCGTTCCAGGCCCTTTGCTTCGCGCCGGAATCGAACCAAGAATACTCAGGCTCATGAACCTTTGCGCATGGACATTCATGTAGTTAATTCCACTCCGCCCAGTGCCACTCTCTCTAACAGTGACTGTGTTCGTCCCGCAAATAGTGTGCGTCGACGTCACAGGAAATCCCGTCAAGTCGCAAGTGCTTCTGTACCAGTGTCTGTTCACATTGCATGAGACAGTCGCTCTTGTCGTCAGCAGGACAATAAACTTTTTGTAGACTTGGACATTCATGGCCATGTGATACCATTCCAGCTCGATACCGGAGCTGCAGTTTCATTGATCAATAAAGACACGTACAAACAACTGGGCACACCTCCCTTGCGTGCCGCAAATGTTAAGCTCACTACATATTCAGGTCACAAGATCCCTGTGTTAGGACAGTGCAGCCTTCTTGCAACATACAAGGGACAAACAAAACTTGTGTCATTTTACGTACTTCGTTCTTCTGCTGTGAACTTGTTTGGTTTGGATTTATTTCAGTTGTTTAACTTGTCTAAAGTAAATCAGGTCCTATCAGTGAACCAGACTGTGCCTTCAGACAGTGTTTCTCGTCTATGTGAAGAATTTGCAGACATTTTTGCACCAGGCCTTGGTTGCGCTAAGAACTATTAAGCACATTTGGAACTGAAAGTAAACACGCAACCGAAATTTTTCAGAGCGCGCAATGTTCCCTGCGCATTGCGTGATGAGGTCGCAAGAACATTACACGAATTGGAATCACAATGTGTAATTGAACGTGTGCAGGCTTCTCTCTGGGCCTCACCCTTAGCAATTTTGCCAAAACCTTCCAGAAAATTGAGACTCTGTGTGGACTTCAAAGCTACAGTGAATCCACAACTAGTGATTGCAACTTTTCCTTTACCCCGCCCGGAAGATCTTTTTGACAAACTGTGCCCGGGTACATATTTTTCGAAGTTGGACCTAGCAGATGCGTACTTGCAAATACCGGTGGACGAAGAATCCCAGCACGTTTTGGTGGTTAACACGCATCTTGGGTTGTATCGATTCAAAAGACTGCCATTCGGGTGTGCATCCGCCCCTGCATTGTTTCAGCAATATCTGCAAACTGTTTCTGCGTCGGTCCCTACTGCAGCAAACTATCTGGACGATATTTTGATCTCCGGAAAGACAGAAAACGAACATTTAGCCAATCTCCGAACATTATTTCAGGTCTTGCGACAAAATGGTCTTCGCTTGCGGAAGGACAAATGTGTGTTTTTTGCTCGGGACTTACCATATCTGGGCCATGTACTCAATGCCCAAGGCATACATCCCAGTCCAGAGCACCTCCGTGCCATACAGGACTTGCCTTCGCCGCAGAATTTGAAGCAACTACAGTGTGCTGGGAAAAATAAATTACTATAATAAATATGTGCGCCACGCATCTTCCATTTCAGTTCTGCTTCATCGCTTACGCCGTAAAGGTGTTCCGTTCGTCTGGACGACGGAATGCGAACGCGCCTTTCGCCAGTTGAAATCGGCGTTGCTTTCTAATACTTGCCTTACGCCATTAGATCCCCAGAAACCCCTTTTGTTGATGGTAGATGCATCGAATTTCGGGATCAGTGCTGTGCTTGCGCACAAAGATGGTTCGCACGATCACCCTATTGCCTTTGCATCCAAATTGCTCTCATCTGCACAAAGAAATTATTCACAGATCGAGAAAGAAGCCTTGGCTCTCGTATTTGGTGTTACTAAGTTTCATGATTTCTTGTATGGTCGTCACTTTACCATCATCACAGACCACAAACCTTTGACGTCACTTTTGCATCCGAACAAGCCTGTACCTCCAGGTACAGGGCAGAAATTCATTCGCTGGTCTATTTTCCTCTCGCAGTACCGCTACGATATCTTGTATCGGTCCACTGCTAAGCACGGAAACGCCGATGCGTTGTCCCATTTGGCTGTTGCTGAGGATAGAGCATTCGATTCTTCCAAACTTGCTTGCATGTTCATTGATGCGGAAACCGATGACGTAGTCAAATCGTTTCCAATTGATTTTCGTCATGTAGCTACAGCCACAGCTGCTGACCCTGTCCTTGCTACCGTTTTGCGTTTTGTTGCTATGCAATGGCCCTTGTCAAAGTCACGGATCGAGGATTCGTTGGTTCGCCGATTTTTTGCTCACAAGGAGAGACTTTTTGTTCGACGTGGCGTTTTGCTGTTGTGTTCTGATAATGATCAGTCCCGGGTCGTGGTCCCACGTTCGTTACAGTCCTCTGTCTTACGGCTTCTCCACCAAGGACATTGGGGTATAGTGCGAACGAAACAACTTGCTCGTCAGCACTGTACTTGGTTCGGAATCGATGCTGTGATTACGAATATGTGCTCTTCTTGCATGGCGTGTGCCGAACAACAATCCGCACCACCGCAGAAATTCTTTGCATGGCCAAAAGCCACTACCCCTTGGCAACGCTTACACATCGATTTTGCTGGTCCATTCTGGAATGCTCGATGGTTGGTTGTGGTAGATTCTTTCAGTAACTTTCCTTTTGTTGTCCGGATGTCTTCCACAACATCATCTGCCGCCATCCAAGCATTAACTGCTATCTTTTGTATTGAAGGTCTTCCGCAGACTATTGTTTCCGACAATGGCCCACAATTCATGTCCGCAAAATTTGTCATTCTGCAAGGCCAATGGTATTCAACATCTGACAACCGCACCGTTTTCGCCTCAGTCAAACGGTGCCGCTGAACGATTGGTTCGGACATTCAAGTCACAGATGTTGAAGTTCAAAGAGTCGCATTCTCGGGAGGACGCGTTATTGCTCTTTTTGTCCTCGTATCGCTCTCAGCCCCGAGATGGTCGCTCGCCAGCTGAGTTGCTCCACGGTCATCCTCATCGAACCTTGATGTCTTTGCTGCATCCGCCGCATCAGGTTCCTGTACAGCGGCAGACGCCTGCTTTTGCTCCAGGCGCCGTTGTCTATTATCGCAACTATCGAGGTTCACGGCGTTGGCTCGCAGGGCGCATTCTTCGCTGCCTCTGCAGCGCTATGTATCTGGTTTTGGGGGCCTCTGGTGAGGTGCGTCAGCATCTCAATCAGCTGTGCCTCTGTCGTCGCCTGGGTTCTGCCGCTCCCCGTCTGCTTTCAGCGATGGTGCCATCCGGTCAGCGCCCTGGGGACCCATCTACTGCCTCGCCTCATCCCCAGGTGTTACCGACGCTACCTTCCATTTTGCCCCATGGCGACGCGCCTGTTCTCCCGCCGGCGACGCCCGCAGTGGACGCTTCGCTGCAGCTGCCACGCGCCTCCCACGCGCCGCCGATCGCATCCCGTGACCAGCTGTCCTCCGACATGGAACTCTTGCCCGCTCCGGACCAGATGTCGTCTTCGCCCGTCGGCTGCCCCGCCCCGATGGAGGTCGACCTTTCGGCCCCTCCTGTCTCTCTACGGGCGCATACACCGCATGTTGGCGTGCACCCTGGACTAGGTTTTCAGGCGTTTCCTAGCTCCCCTCGGACCGAATGGCAGGGTGCGGGTGGCACAGCCTCACCTGTTGTTAGGCTCCCCACCTCGTCACATTCGTCAACATGGGGTCCTCCCCATGGCGGGCGGAAGCCTTATAACACAACCGTACGCCGATTTGCGGGGGAGGAATGTGGTGTCACCGCCAGACACCACACTTGCTAGGTGGTAGCCTTTAAATCGGCCGCAGTCCGTTAGTATACGTCGGACCCGCGTGTCGCCACTGTCAGTGATTGCAGACCGAGCGCCACCACACGGCAGGTCTAGAGAGACTTACTAGCACTCGCCCCAGTTGTACAGACGACTTTGCTAGCAATGCTACACTGACAAATACGCTCTCATTTGCCGAGACGATAGTTAGCATAGCCTTCAGCTACGTCATTTGCTACGACCTAGCAAGGCGCCATTACCAGTTAATATTGAGATTATGTACAACAATTATGGATTAAAGTTAAGTATTACCTCAACTACGTACTTTATTTGCTACTATTAATTCCATTAACTGTTCCAGACCTCACGCCAGCCTGCGTGAGCTTAAACGCATGCCTTTCGGCTTCCTCTCATAGTGACTTGGCTGTCTTGCCAAGTCACAACAGAAAACATTATGCATTCATTCATGGATGTTTTTCTGGATTTGCAATACAGGATATCGTGCTTTGCCAATGTTATATCTGATGTCTCATTTCTTGAGGTTCTTAAAAAGGTGAATTTTCACAGCTTCCATGACACTGCTGAAGAAAGAAGCCTGCACATAATTTTAGTTTCTTTCTATTTCATAGCATTTTACACATTAGGAGTTGTTTTGAATCTTTGATATATTGTTCAGTAATAGTTTTGGTTTGCACAGATGTCGTTCTACCCTTTCTTATACTATTTTTGTTCTCTGTTGAATGATTTCTGTCCAAGTTCTCACACACAATTAAAATTTTTGGAGCTGTAAATCATCCTTAACCATTCCCAGGGACACTGCCATATACAGAAATGGAGTTCAAAATTGCCATGAGAGTTTCAAACCCTGAAAAATATGAAATTTAGGATCTAATGTGCAGACTTTATTTAGTGGACTGCATTGTAATGTGATTAATTTTCAATAGTTCATCACATACCTGAGAACACGTGACAAGCAATGGAATACCACCACACACATTGAGCTCCAAATAAAAATTCAAAACATCAACCCCAGTTCAAAGAATTATGGCAACCTTTTCTTGGGGCACAGAAGAACCGATCTATTTCAACACATTACTAACAGTGGTGACTACTCCAGTTCATAAAAAAAGTGTCAGCCTATTCAGACAAAATTATGGAAAATGCTGTAGCAGGGAATTCTTTTACTGCACAACAATGTCTACTGACATCCAATACACAATGTACAGTAACTGTTCCAATCTCTTAGATGGGAAGCATTTTTTGTACTGTGATCAGTCACTTGTTTTCAAAGTTGGAAGAATACATAGATGGAAAAGGTGTTTTCTGCCAGTAATGAAGTTTAAATAAGAGCGATAAATTGATTGAGAGAACACGTGGAACATTTTCAGGCCACTGAAACAACAGAGAAAATACTATGGTTCAAAAAATGTATAGAAATCAGTTATGGTTATACAGAAAATCGCTGAAGGTATATTACAAACTTAAATCAACCTAATAAAAATATAATGATCTAGAAATATTATCTAACAAAGAGATAGAGGGGCTGGCCAGTACTTACCTCAGCTCAGTACAGCCGATAGATACACATAAAACAGAACTGAAAATTTACATTCCTAGCTTTCGGAACTTTGTTCCTTCATCAGGGAGGAGAGAAGTTCCGAAAGCTAGGAATGTAAATTTTCAGTTCTGTTTTATGTGTATCTATCGGCTGTACTGAGCTGAGGTAAGTACTGGTCAGCCCCTCTATCTCTTTGTTAGTATTTGTTTCACATCTTATATGAGATTTTCCATTAATCATTTAGAAATATTATCTGCTCTTGGATGTCTAATTTAAGCATTTATACAGTTTCTTGGTGAAAGGGCCAGCAGAAGAGTTATTTGCATATCTCATTTCCATTCCTCCTTTCTTCTCCTTACGCATTTGTGGTTCTTGATCTACTACTATTAATGTGAAGATATGTGAACAACATAAGATATTACAATATTTATTTAAGGGTTTCAGATAGTTATTTTGATTTACTTTGTAAACAGCATGTTACTGTTACAAGAAATATATCATTATAAACAATAAAATGGAATCAGTAATGGGAAAGAGATGTAATAATATCTGTACTCACATATCGATGATGCAACTTTTCTCTTTCCTTCGGATTTTCTTCATAAGTTGTAAGATCTGAGATTGTCTCAGATGCTGTTGTACCACTTATTGTCAACAACAGAAATATGGAACCAGCTCCATCCTCAAGCTCTTGCCAGATACGGTGAGTCTTTTCTCGTTCAAAGTTTGTTAAATCTATCATACATCTAAAACAAATACAATGACATTTATGGCAAATTGTATTTATGTGAAACACTACATGCACAAGTAATGGAAAAAGAATAATACAATGTATTTTTTTCCATCATAGCTTGATAATCATTTCAGTTTAGTTTCTGAAGCTTTCAAATTAATGAAAATAGTGTGTATTCTTACCTGCCCATAAAATCATCTTTAGAGCGATCTTTATCCCAAATTGTTATTTCCAATTCTTGTGACTGATCATCATACATATGCAGATCAAACTGTTCTAGCCAACTAGGATTAAGGCTTTTATAGACTACTTTGCTCTTATATTTCTCATTGCCAAGTCTGGAAAAGACAATACACAGATTTCAACATATGGCATTATTTTGTAGTTAACATTGGTTTTCCTTACTTTAAAATGTAGGAGACATTAAAAGTATCTGTCTAATACATGAATTTATAGAAACCTACAAAGCATTGTAATATGTTTCTGTAAGTATGACTGAGAGGTGTAACTGTGAAAATTACATCATAAAGTACTTGGAATTTGTGTACAAATATGAAAGTTTGAAAAAAATGCTTATTCTGTGTCATAAAATTGCTCCTTAAAATTAATTGATTTCAGTTTTATTTTACCTTGTTGGAATACTTTGTTTACAAAGAACACTCTTGGTAACTGAAATCAATATTTTATTGTATGGACATAATAAGTCAACACCATGTGAATGATTCAAGTCACTGCAAACATAAAAATATTCCCCATGAACTAATTAGCTCTTGAAAACCTCAAGTAAAGCAATCAAACAATAAAAAATCCAGGACGAATATGGTTTCAGTTACCTGAGACTACAGTCGTATGAGTGAGTTGTCTTTGCATGAGAGCATGAGAGAGAGAGAGAGAGAGAGAGAGAGAGAGAGAGAGAGTGTGTGTGTGTGTGTGTGTGTGTGTGTGTGTGTGTGAGAGAGAGAGAGAGAGAGAGAGAGAGAGAGACAAGAGTGGATAATTGCATTTGTCTGCAGTTTTGTAATACATTACCAAAATATTATCATCATCTTATGAGGGGCATATTAGAATGCTGTTACAAATTTTGGGAATGGGTTTCTCACATTGAAACAAGAAAAATGATCCATGCAAACGTATGTTCAAAAAAATCTTCCTTTTATGACCACTTAATGAAAGTACATTTTCAAGTTCTCAAGTCAGAAAGTTATAACAATAATTGTAAGTTCCTCCTCTCGTTACCATCAACAGAACATTGAAACATTTGAGGGTGGCTGAACATCACGGAACACTGCAGGCTAGATGTCAGCAGAGTTTAAGATTAATGTGAGGGCTGAAATTACAGATGACTTTCCGGCAGCACTAAGTATTGTCCCAGCACACCTTACAGATATTGCCAACAAAGTGTTTATTCAGAATACTCTTCACCATTCGCTACGGCACATGTCCCCACAAATCAAGGAAAGCATGTAGTCTGTGCAAGGTGAGGCTACAAAGACGAGTAGGTCCCACTGTTAAAAATGCACTTGATATCTGCCAACCAAGATGGATATGAAGGGCAAGGGCCAGTTCCATTTCCTGTACATTCCTCCAACCCAATTCTTTCAGACACAAAGGAATTACAAACACTGGCTTTGAGTGGGCCTTGATTGAAATCAATGGGAAAATTCAAAATTTGTGTTGGATTGGGATTTGAATCTGGGTCTCCAGCTTACTAGGCAGATGCTCTGATCCTGAGCGATCCAGGCACAGTGGTTATTGCAACTGTATGGATTGCCCCTATATGGACTGCCCTAGCACACCTCCTGTCAGACCCAAATTCTCAACATGTCCGAAAGAACAGACACCACGTAATACCAGTTCTTTCAGTTGTTATGTATGAGCTACTCTAATTCAATTTGTTTATGCAGAAGATATTCCTAATGCAGAAACACTTAAACAACATATTATAGAAGCCCGTAAAAACCATTGAACACCATCAAGGGACAACAGTGGTGGATACAATGGGTGCTTGCCAGTATAAAAGCAAGCTTTGAACATTTTTTGTGAGTTTCTGTCTTTGTAAAGTGTTCTTTCATTAGTAAGATATGCTCAAAAATAAAAGATTTCCAGATAAATTTTTATATGGACTTTGCTGCTTCATTTGAGGAATCCACTCCTAATATCTGTAACAGTATTTCTGGTCCAACCTATGTATGTATAAAAACAACAAAAAAAGGGATGTGTGTGGCCAAGGGAGTGGGACAGCGAGAAGGAAATCATGAGAATGGACTAAGTGTTAGAGAGACAGTTAACCCCTGTGGAGTACAGAAGAGTTGTTGAGCTGGATGTAAATGGCACAGGCACTGGAGGAGATGATGTAGTTATTGGTTTTGTGACAAGCAGCATGTGTAGCAACCAGCTGGTGAGTTGGGCATTATCCACAGTTTGACCAGTTCCCATTAATGTGGATAGACAGCTCGTGTTCTCATACCAACATAAGCCACTGCACAGTAAATGCAGCACTGCTGCTGTATGGCATGGCTGCTGTCACATGTAGCCCAGTCTTTAATTGGACAAGAAATGCCCGTGACTAGACTGCAGTGGGAGGTGATGGGTAAATGCATGGGGCAGGCCTTGCAGCTGTATTATTTACAGGGAAATAGCCCATGTGGTGCAGGATTTGGATTGTGATGGACTAGAATACTGCATGGTTTGAATGGGAAACAGCATACTATTTTGGGCAATGAATGTAGGATTTTGGGTAGGGTATCCTTCATATTTGGAGAGGATGGGGGGTGGTCAAACACTTAGAAACTGATGTGGCTGAGTTTCGAAAGGCCAGGAGAATAAGAGACCATTATTTTGGTGGCTGGTTCACTCTGGTTATAAATTTGTTGGTGTCATGGGAAGAAAATGATGTCCAAAGTTGCCAAGGCTCAAGGGAAGGGTCCTCTGGGTGTGAGATGGTGATACTGTTGGTGGCAGGCAAAGAAATTCTGTAATTGGTATGTTTGACAAGATAAACATTATGTGTGCATACATTATTTCATGTAAATGACCACAAATATTTTGTTCATGTCTTGGAAGATCAATTAAACTTCCTGGCCAATATTTACCTTCAGGCAGTGACATTCTCAGTACTGCTAATAGTTTCTTGTACTATTAGTTCTTTCTGTGAGGAGTAAGGAAGTGTAGGTTGTAGAAGGTTGGACTGGAGGAACATGTAACTTCATTCAACCTTTTAGGACTATTAGTTCTTTCTTTGGCGAATAAGGAAGTGTAGGTTGTAGAAGGTTGGACTGGTGGAAACTGTGTGCCAGACTGAGACTTGAACTCGTGACTCCCAAGTTTGAGTCTCGGTCCAGCACACCGTTTTAATCTGCCAGGAAGCTTCATATCAGCGCACACTCCACTTCAGAGTGAAAAATCTCATTCTGGAAATATTCCCCAGGCTGTGGCTAAGCCATATCTCAGCAATATCCTTTCTTCCCGGAGTGCTAGTTATGCAAGGTTCGCAGAAGAGCTTCTGTGAGGTTTGGAAGATAGGAGACAAGGTAATGACAGAATTGAAGCTGTGAGGACGGGTTTTGAGTCGTGATTGGGTAGCTCAGATGGTAGAGCACTTGCCTGCAGAAGGCAAAGGTCCCAAGTTCAAGTCTCAGTCTGGCACAAGGCTTTAATCTGCCAGGAAGATTCATCATATGGACCTGTCTGTTGGCCTGATGTTATGGCGTGTCATTGGGTTCGCAATTCAATCACCTCTTGTTCTGACAACTGGTAATTTGGACAGTAAATGCTACATCTGTGATATGATAAGGCCAGTGGCTGTGACCTATTTTTAAGGTTTGACAGTGCCTTTCAACAAGATAACAGAAGATCACATGTTGCCTGTGCTGTCATGACCTATGCAACATAGATGGTCTTTGACTGTTGTTATGGCGAGGACATTCTGCAGATCTATTACCCATTGAAAACATCTGGTCACATGTTGCTGAGTGACTGGCATGGCACTGCTTACCATCTGCTACTATTTATGAACTCTGGCACAGAGTTGAAGCAACGTGGAATGTTGTATCCATATCTATCATCCAAGCCTAGTTCAACTGGATGCCCAGCCAGATTAGATCATTGTTTCTGCCAGAGGTGGCAGCCCTGTGTACTAAATTTCATGCCCTGTATTAAAAAGTCACATACAAATTTGATCGTATATTCTTCCTGCTGCACAGTGTGAGCACAATAAGTAAAATTTCATTACACACAAGAACCTTGTTTATCCAGAATAGGTGGGACCAGATGTAATGTGTCTTACCAAAACTCCAGATAATCCATAAATATTCCAGTAACTGTAAAAACTCTAATATGTAATACTTATAGAGGAACTGTGGCTTATTCACCTCATGACTTACATTTGCAATCAATTTTGTTTGCGTGCAGGAGACACTTCAAAAATTTATAACATAGTTACAATGACTCTTACACTAATAAATAAACAGCACTAAAATAAATATCACTACAATGACATTTCTTGGGATATGTAACAAAATGTATCCAGCTCAAGTTTCCAGTTCATCCTGCATGAATTCACCTTCTGAGTTATAGCTTTTCAGTGTCAGTGCCTCTTATAGCTTTCTTTTAAGTGGACCTAAATTCATCTGCATTAATTTTTTATCTTTGTAATTTGTTATAAATTTTCATTCCTATATACTGAGGTCCCTAGGTATAAAGTTTGAATCAGTGGGTGGGGAACATAAAATTTCCTTTCCTTCTTGTGTCACGTGAATGAACAAAATCATTTCCTTCAAATAATTCATGTCTGGCACACAAAAACATAATAAACTAATATATAGGGATGACAGAGTAAATATTTTAAGTTTTCTTTTATGATTTTACAGTGCATGTATTTCAAATGACTTTTTTCTGTTTTTAGTATCTGCACTATGTTTGTTGACAACAGTACCACACCTAATAATGGATTTAAAGTACTTACTGTAGTCTACTCACAATTGTTTATTGAAATAGTGTGTATATAAATTACTTTTGTTTCAAATTTGTGTGTGGCCTGAGAGCAACATGACTGCATAGGCGTTTCACTGACATCAGTTAAGCTGGAGTTATTTCTGGTTGACATTCTAGGTAAAACATCAGTTTTTTTAGCTGTGTCACCAGGGTGTGGGATGTGGTGTTGAGTTTTCAGAGGATATTACTTCCTCAAATTCATTTTTTAAGTTTTCTACAGTCACTGAATTCCCTGGAAAACTTCCATTTATCACTGAAAGCTGGCATAGGCCACGATGAGCTTCCTATCTTTACAATGAATCATGGCTGGCTGTGAAGTCAGCTTCACCATTGGGTAGCTTGCTGTTTAGTTTAGCACTTTTTTGTCTAGGATTGTACCAGATATCAGAACATCATGTTCTCTTTTCTCACTGAATCCAGTGAATAATACTCCAGCCAGTGTTTCATTTATTGCTTTCTTTTTTGCACCACAGTTCTGAAAACTATCTTTAGTCATTGTTTTGAAGCTTAAGTCTTCATATTATTTTTGGTTCTTCTTCCATTGTGACACAGTTCATGTACCTAGACCATACTCTGCAGCTATATTTTTTAGCAGCTTTCCTTTGTCTATTCTGTTTAGTGCTTCTAACTTTGTGTCCATCAAAACAATCACTTTCATTAAATCCTAAACTATTTCATTCATGAACTCTTGAAGTATGGGAACAAGAAATGAATACTGGTACAGCTTCTTAACTCTGTAAGGAACAGATCCACACTAACCTAACCTTAGTAAAGGCAGTTGGAAGTATGGGACCAGCGACCTCTATGCAACCTGTGGTGCCAATGTAATAACTGTACTTATACCACACTGTACCAACTGTACACCACAAATGTTTGTCTTAATAAAAAGAAAAGGAAACAAAAAAGAACCCAGATAAATGGCAGACTTGGAGTAACGAGAGCCAGATGGATGAGGTTCTTGTGTACATGCTATCTTTCCTGGTGCTGCAGTTTAATGACCAGCTGTGTAATATGCAGTTTCTTTCACGTATCAGAAGAACTAAATGTGGCAAGTTCTGAAAGCTAGAATACTTTTTTGTATTTTAATATTTGCCTGTCTGTAGAGCTAAGAAACTTGCCACCTGAAGATATGTGGCAAATACTGTGGCCAGTTACTTTGTCTGGTAATCTTATAGTTCCCTCAAGCGGATATTCTTGTTGATACAACTCAGATTTGTCATTTTTATGATTAAAGAGTGTGAAACATTCTAAATACATATTTTTTATGGTTACACATGTCGCATACTGTTTGTGTCAAAGCAAACTGTGGAAAACAAAACATGGGTGGTGACCACCAGAATAGAAGATCAGCAGGATACTACTTAGTGTATAGTTTACGTAAAGCAACAGCAGTTTCATCAGATAATCTCTGGAGCAGACAAATCACTGTATATGAGACTGTCCAAGAACTCTGTATCAAATCTGCATGCAGAACATGCAGAAGAATGTATTACATAGGGAATTCACAAAATAAGTAACACATATCATCCCACAGTAAGACCACTATGAAACAAGAGTGCTGCACTGTCAGAGGAGAGTGTGTGTTCTTGGTGTCCTACAAAAACAGTTCTGCTGCCCTGTGGATAACAGGGTGGATCACAATGTTGGAGTGAAATGGAGCGGCAGCTGTATGCATCCTCAAAAGTTAAAGTACATGAGACAATATGGTTCTCATTGGCAAAGTGTCTAATGTGCACATTAAATTCTGGTGATGTATGGACCAAATGCAATGTTGTGTCCAGCCACAGTCAAATGGTACCAAGAATCTGACCAAGGCCAGTATACAATACAGCAAACAGTCCAGATCTTGCACTATCAGATTTCCATCTTTTCAACAAGCTGAAAGAACGTCGTGACTTTTCATGCTTTCCCGATGGATCTGTTGCAAATATGCTTCTCGTGTTTGCCACCAGATTGTATTGTGCAACTTGCACAATATTTCATCGATGCAACTGCTCGACACCATCAGGTGGTGGTAGCTGCTGCTGTCACTGCTTCAAGGCTTGACATGAAAATCACATGGCAGTGTCAAAATTTATCATGCTGGCAGCATCCACTGAATTTCCACTGAAAAGAGACTTTTCAACAACGGGGACATTCACACTGTGGATCTCAAATGGCTTTGTGACTAAGGAGTGGATTTCTATCATCAAGGACTTGAATGATAGGTAGGACATTCCAACTGTTGTTTACAGAGATCTGCAAATAGTGTCATGTACCTGTGTCACTTTAACGTGCAGTGCAAAATTTGATAAAAGTTGCTTGACCTGCCATGATAATGAGAAGCTCACTTTTTAAGTCCACTTGTATTTTGATAAAGGTAAGTATCTGGCAAATGATTCCCAAGTTATCTGTCTGCTTACATAAGCTTGAGCAGCATTTTTTTTAAAGAGATCTTAGATTATTATTCTCAAAGGAGATTACCTTCCTGCTAAAATATGGCTTGAGCTGCATCTAAGAAAATTGTTATGAATCTGAGATTTGGAGAAGCGTTGCCATAAAATATACATTATATTTGGTCAGGAAAATAACTAGAGATTTAATTAATGAAAGGTTACTCCAGTTGCTGACACACACTTCATCTAAATTGACAACTGTTTCAACTTTCACATCCAAACCATTTACAGATCCACTTGGAAACAGCCTAGATGTAGAATGTAGTTGTAGAATTTTGGAACACGTATTATGTTCAAGTATAATGACTTTTCTGGAGACTAGAAATCTACTCTGTAGGAATCAGCATGGGTTTCGGAAAAGACGGTCGTGTGAAACCCAGCTTGCGCTATTCGTCCACGAGACTCAGAGAGCCATAGACACGGGTTCACAGGTAGATGCCGTGTTTCTTGACTTCCGCAAGGCATTTGATACAGTTCCCCACAGTCATTTAATGAACAAAGTAAGAGCATATGGACTATCAGACCAATTGTGTGATTGGATTGAACAGTTCCTAGATAACAGAACGCAGCATGTCATTCTCAATGGAGAGAAGTCTTCCGAAGTAAGAGTGATTTCAGGTGTGCCGCAGGGGAGTGTCATAGGACCGTTGCTATTCACAATATACATAAATGACCTTGTGGATGACATCGGAAGTTCACTGAGGCTTTTTGCAGATGATGCTGTGGTGTATCGAGAGGTTGTAACAATGGAAAATTGTACTGAAATGCAGGAGGATCTGCAGCGAATTGACGCATAGTGCAGGGAATGGCAATTGAATCTCAATGTAGACAAGTGTAATCTGCTGCAAATACATAGAAAGATAGATCCCTTATCATTTAGCTACAAAATAGCAGGTCAACAACTGGAAGCAGTTAATTCCATAAATTGTCTTTTTTTTTTTTTTTGTGGTTTTAGGGCGCACAACTTCAATGGTCATTAGCGCCCAGACTATGTTAGGAATGCACCGCAAGGCACAAGTTTAAAACAGCAACTAAAAGGGAAAACACGATAAAAGACAGACTGACAGGTGTAGGATTAAAAAAAAAACAGCATAATCAAATGTCCTTAGAGAGGTGTGTCAAGTTGATAAAATGAAGAACGCGAGCAGCTGCTCGTGGGTTATTCCGCTAAAATGGCATCTAGAGTACATGGCAGGCCAAGATCAAGACGCAGTGTGTTAAAATCAGGACAGGACGTTAAAATGTGGTGGACCGTCAGCAATTGCCCACATGGGTAGAACGGCGCCGGTGCAGCCGTCAGCAGATGGCGATGGCTGAACCGGCAGTGTCCAATTCGTAACCGGGCCAAAACGACCTCCTCCCGCCGAGAAGGGCGGGAGGAGGACGTCCAAGCTACGGGAAGAGGTTTCAAGGCCCGAAGATTGTTGTCTGTAAGTGCAGCCCAATCGGCATGCCACAGCGATAAAATGCGCCGACAAATGACCCTGCTAATAAATTGTCTGGGAGTATGCATTAGGAGTGATTTAAAATGGAATGATCATATAAAGTTGATCGTTGGTAAAGCAGATGCCAGACTGAGATTCATTGGAAGAATCCTAAGGAAATGAAATCTGAAAACAAAGGAAGTAGGTTACAGTACGCTTGTTCGCCCACGGCTTGAATACTGCTCAACAGTGTGGAATCCGTGCCAGATGGGGTTGATAGATGAGATAGAGCAGATCCAATGGAGAGCAGCGCGCTTTGTTACAGGATCATTTAGTAATCGCGAAAGCGTTACGGAGATGATAGATAAACTCCAGTGGAAGACTCTGCAGGAGAGATGCTCAGTAGCTCGGTACAGGCTTTTGTTAAAGTTTCGAGAACATACCTTCACCAAAGAGTCAAGCAGTATATTGCTCCCTCCTATGTATATCTCGCGAAGAGACCATGAGGATAAAATCAGAGAGATTAGAGCCCACACAGAAGCATACCGACAATCCTTCTTTTCACGAACAATACAAGACTGGAATAGAAAGGAGAACCGATAGAGGTACTCATGGTACCCTCTGCCACACACCGTCAGGTTACCATAAAGATGACTTGTTAAGTTGCAGACAGGTACAATTAAGAGAGAATTACACACAAGATTAAAGCCACAGCCTTCATCAGAAAATGAGAAACACACACGATTCATTCACACAAGCAAGCACACCTCACCCAAATCTGGCAGCTCGGGCCAGAATGTGGCTATCATATGGGATGGAAACAGCAATCTGGAGGGGAAGGGTAAGTGGAAGGGGAAAGGGAAGGGGAAGGGGTAGCAATGTATGGGGGGGGGGGGCACTGTCTGGTGGAGTGTGCAGGATTATAATACCATGTGCAGCATCTGGAGGTTGTGGGGAAGGAAGGTGAGGAAAGCGGAGCCAAAAGGAGAGGAGCAGGGAAAGATGGGCAAGTGCATTGGCAGTGGGTGGTGAACAAAGGGGGTGGGAAACAAGAATGGGGAGGAAGTGGTAAGACAGAGAGGGTGGAAACTATTGGATGGAGGGTGTGGGGTTAGTGTGTTACTGTAGGTTGAGGCTGGGATAATCATGAAAGCTGAGAGTGTGCTGTAAGGATAACTCCCATCTGCGGAGTTCAGAAAAGCTGATGGTGGAGGGGAGTATCCAGGTAGATCAGGTAGTTAAGCAGACATTGAAATCATGCATATTATGTTCAGCTGCATATTGTGCCTCAGGGTAGTCTACTTTGCTTTTGGCCACATTTTGGAGGTGGTCATTCATGCTGGTGCATTGCTAGTTGACAGTCATACCAATACAAAAGGATGTGCAATTATTGCAGCAAAGTTGGTAAATGATGTGGCTGCTTTCACAGGTGGTTTAGCCTCTGATCGTGTAGAATAAACCTGTGACAGGACTGGAATATGAAGTAGTGGTGGGTGTATCAGGCAGATCTTGCATCTGGGCCTTTCAAAGGGATATGATTGTTGTGGCAAGGGGTTGGGATTGGGAGTGGCATAGGCATGGACTATGATGTTGTGGAGATCGGGTGGGCAATGGAACACCACTTTAGGAGGGGTGGGAAGGATCTCGGGTAGGATGTCCCTCATTTCAGGGCATGTTGATAGGTAATCAAAGCCCTGGTAATGGATGTAGTTCAGCTGTTCCAGTCCGGGGTGGTATTGGTTATTACATCCCTTGCTCTCCATCACCTGGAGGAGCATTCCAGACACCACCCCCATGAGTTATCCAACCTGCTGATATCCTACTGCCACCTCGAGGCACTAATATCCCATCCTACCCACAGTGTTCCTCCTTGTCCATCCCTCATAGCACCAAAACCTGGCCCAGCTGACATTTTCAACTTTATATATCCCCCTAAACTTCCTACCAACACTTCACCAAATCTAGAGCCAAAAATTTCCCATAACACTGCTGTTAATCTTGCTATCAAAACCCTCAGCTCCACAGAAGTTTTAGTCCTATGCAAGGGCTTCACCTTTAGCCCTACACCCAAACTTAACCATGCTGGACTTGTCAAAGACCTACTCTCCTTTATCCAATCCCTGCAATGGAAACACTTATTTGCCACTAATCCCTCCAACCAAAACCAACCTAATAGCAAGTCAAAACTATCTCTTTCAGTTCATACCATCGTCCAGCCTTGATCCCCCCCATGTAAGTACACACTGGTCTCTCTCCAGGAATTCCTTACCTCCAACTTAGTATTGCCATCCTTCCACAGGTCCCTTCCTCAAATCACCAACCTTTCAGCAGAAGAAAGAATAGCCATACACAACTTTAAAACAGATCCTCACCCAATCATCCTACATGCAGACAAAGGCTCCACCACCATTGCTATGAACCACAGTTACTACCTGGTGGAAGGCCTCACTCAATTATCTGACTCCTCCACCTACAAACTCTGCCAGAGTGATCCCATTCCATAAGTCCAACACAATCTCTAATACCTGCTTAAAGCCTTAGGCCCTTCCCAGAACCTCTCCCCTGAATCTATTTCCATCCTCGCCCTTATGATACCCAGCACACCCCAACAACCACATACCCTACTGTGGCTGATTATTGTGATCCCACTGAAAGGATTTCAGCCCTCATTGACCCACATCTCCAACCAATTGCCTGTAATGTAGCCTCCCACGTCACTATTGATGCCACCTCCCTATACACCAATATCCCTCATGCCCATGGTCTTACCACTCTTGAGCACTACCTTTCCCAATGTCCTTCAAACTCCAGACCCATTACCTCATACACCTTACTAACTTTATCCTTACCCACAATTACTTCTCATTTGAAGAGAAGATATACAAACAAATCTGGGGCATAGCTGTGGGCCCCCGCATGGCACTCTCCTGTGCCAACGTGTTTATGGGCATCTAGGGAGACCTTCCTAGCCTTCCAAAATGACAAATCCCTAGTCTGGTTCAAGTTATACCCAACATGCCACTTTCCTAGATGTTGACCTCCTCTTTGATGGCTCCATCTGCAACTCTGTCCACAGTCAACCCACCAATCACCAACAGTACCTGCATTTAGACAACTGTCATACCTTTCACACAGCCTGGTCACTGAGAATGGCATATCTGCAGTGACAATAACTCCCATGCCCAGTATGTTGAGGGTCTCACCAAGACCTTCACAGACATACACTACCCCTGAGACCTAGTCTGCAAACATATCTCCCATGCCATTTCCACACACATCCCCAATCCTCCCACCATCCCCAAGACACAGTCTCAAAGGAGAGCCCCCTATGTCATCCATTGCCACCCTGGACAGGAACAACTAAACCATATTATTCATCAGGGCTTTACCTATTATCATGTTCTGAAACGTGGGACATCCTACCTGAGATCCTTCCCACTCCTCTTCAAGTGGTGTTTCATCACCTATCCAACCTCCACAACATCCTAGTTCATCCCTACACCAGTCCTAATCCCAACTCCTTGCCACAAGGATCATATTCCTGTGGAAGATCCAGGTGCAAAATCTGCCAATCCGCTCACCCAGAACTTCTTATCCCATTCCTGTCACAGGTTTATCCTACTGATCATACAATGAAGGCTTTCACGACTGGATGGTACTGTTGTTGATAATTCTTCCGGGTTATATGGCCGTGGTCCATGGAATTCTTCTATTCCTAATGTTTCGTCCAATACTATGTTGGACATCTTCAGAGGTATGGCTGGTCCTGCTGAGTCCTGCCGACTGACGAGTCGGGCGTTGGTGAACGGCCTAAATACCGAGGAAAGTGGGCGTGGTCTAGCTTGCACATAGAAGCAGAGAGAAAACTAGTCAAAGATAAAATGTAACTATCGATAATAGCCCGTCATAGATAAAAAATTACTTATCGATTCTGTAACGCCACTGTCCATATCTCACTTAATTTCAAGGCCTCTTCTTTTCTATTACAATTATCTTCATGTTTATAAATTTCAATAGCCTCCCTATACAGTCGTGGATAATAGTTCGTGGTAGCACTTAAAACTGTAGTTTCAGAAAACTTAACTACATGGTCACCTGACTGAAGTGCATGTTCCGCAATGGCTGATTTATCTATTTTTCCCAGTCGGCAAAGACTTTTATGCTCCTTTACTCTCGTATTCACACTTCTTTTTGTAGTACCAATGTAGACCTTGCCACAAGTACATGGAATTTTATACAAACCACTAGATGATAATGGTGGCCTTCTATCTTTAACAGAACGAAGTACTTGTCCAATTTTCTGGTAGGTTCGAATACCAATTTCACTTTATGTTTCAGCAAAATTTTGCCAATTCGATCTGTAACCTTACTAATGAAAGGTAAAGACACCGCATTCTTCCATTGCTGTGTACACAGCATTGCTTATAAATTAATTATTAGTAAGGTTACAGATCGAATCGGCAAAATTTTGCTGAAACATAACGTGAAACTGGTATTCAAACCTACAAGAAAATAGGACAAGTACTTCATTCTGTTAAAGATAGAAGGCCACCATTATCATCTAGTGGTATGTATAAAATTCCGTGTACTTGTGGCAAGGTCTACATTGGTACTACAAAAAGAAGTGTGAATACAAGGGTAAAGGAGCATAAAAGTCTTTGCCGACTGGGAGAAATAGATAAATCGGCCGTTGTGGAACATGCACTTCAGTCAGGTGACCATGTAGTTAAGTTTTCTGAAACTACAGTTTTAAGTGCTACCACGAACTATTATCCACGACTGTATAGGGAGGCTATTGAAATTTATAAACATGAAGATAATTGTAATAGAAAAGAAGAGGCCTTGAAATTAACTGAGATATGGACAGTGGCATTACAGAATCGATAAGTGATTTTTAATCTATGACGGACTATTATCGATAGTTACATTTTATCTTTGACTAGTTTTCTCTCTGCTTCTATGTGCAAGCTAGACCACACCCACTTTCCTCGGTATTTAGGCCGCTCACCGACACCCGACTCATCAGTTGGCAGGACTCAGCAGGACCAGCCATACCTCTGAAGATGTCCAACGTAGTATTGGATGAAATGTTAGGAATAGAAGAATTCCATGGACCACGGCCATATAACCTGGAAGAATTTATCCTACTGAATCTGGGACTGTGCCACCTGTAAAAGCAGCCATCTTATTTACCAACCAGCTGTCCAGCAGGATAAACGGCCTCAGCCAAACTGTGGCCAAGAGCAAAGTACACCACCCTGTGGTACAACATGCACCTGAACATAACAGGCTTGATTTCAAATGCCACTTCAGTACCTGAGCCATCTGGATCCTCCCGTCCATCACTAGTTTTTCTGAACTTCACAGACTGGAATTCTCCTTACAGCACATTACCTGCTCCTGTAATTATCTCAGCCTCAATCTATGGTAACATACTGTCCCTACACCCTCCACCCAACAGTTTCCATCCCCTCTGCCCTATCACCCCTTCCCCATTCTGATTTCCCAACCTCTCTGTTTGCAGCCCACTGCCAACACACTCACCCATCTTTTCCTCACTCCTCTCCTTTTTTGCTCCATTCTCCCCCCCCCCCCCCCCCCTCCTCTCTGCCCCACAACCTCCTGATGCTGTGCTTGTTGTTGGCATTATAGTCCCTGCACACTCTGTGTGACAGTGCTCCACTTTCTCCCCAGCAGACTGCTATCCCTTTGCCTTCCCTGCACCCTCCACACTATTGCTTCCATCCCAAGTGATAGTTGCACTTATGCCCAAACTGTTGATCATCTGTGTGTGAGGTGAGCTTGCTTGTGTGAATGAATGGTGTGTATTTCTCTTTTTCTGATGAAGGCTGTGCCCAAAAGCTTATGTGTAAGTGTCTTTTAGTATTGTTTGTCTGCAACTTAATGTATCATCTTTATAGTAAGTAGCAATCTATCTTTTCCTACATTGTTGATATGAACCAATATTCTACACACAAACATGTGCCATTTGAGAAGACTGTGACCACCACTCGAAAGACATAGTGTTTCCTCGCATCTCTATTGTTCATATGACTGCATATATAGTGAGATTGAAATGATGAAACATCAACATTTTATCTAAGTAACACTGCTCAGTCATACTAACATTTATTATAACCATAAAATATTTCAGAGGGTTAGAAACTTGACAGTAACTGAACAATGAGGGCTTTGTGAAAGTTTATCAAATCACACAAAAATACTTTCTTCTGCTCTTATAAAAATGAATCAACTGTATTATATAGCAAGGGGACAAGTCAAAAAATTAGGAACTTGTGTTATAGAATAACTGCATTTATTTTGTGATATCAGCATGCAAATCTTGGGTTTGAAAAGGGAATATGACAGTCCTATTTAGTTACTTCATTGTGAATATTCTGTCATAGTATGTTACTTTTACAATATACCAAATATGAAATTATGTCAATATGTTAATTGCACCCTTGCTTTCAATTTCTAGTTACTCTTTAATAGCCTCTATGGCCCAGTTGCTAATGTCACACATGGATTTAGAGGACCTAGGTTCATTCTCTGATGACCACCTTGAATATTTCTGTGATGGAAGGGTCTGGAATGGGATTATCTTAGCCTTGTGAGGTCAAGTGAGAAGCTGTTTGAGTAGAAAGTGACTCTCAGCCCACACATGTGACATCAAATCAAACCATTTACACCAGGGTGGGCAGCTGCATAATATTACAAACAATCCTGTTGGAAGAACATCCGCAACTGAGCATTATAGCAGAGGTTGAAAATACCACTTCAGTTGTCACATGACCAGTTTCGGACTATTATAAGCCCATCCTCAGGTGTTGTAGCTGTGCTATGGTCCCTGAACACCACATGCACAGTTTGCAGCCTATGAGAGCAGAACAGCACACCGCGACTGGTACACGTGGCACTCGGGGACCACAGCACAGCTACGACAGCTGAAATACCTGAAGATGGGCTTATAACAGTCTGAAACTGATCATGTGAAAATAAAGTAATTTACAACTGAAGCAGCATTTTCAACCTTGGCATAATATTAGTTTATTTTAGTAACATGTCCACATTAACAAATCATTAAAAATCATTGTACATGTGCATAAAGATGTTGTGCTGGCAGAAGCAATGGTACATACATTTTACAGTAAACCATGAGTTACAACTGCCAAATTCTTCAAATTAAGTAATTTTTTTTAGAAAATCTGAGAGTCCAAGGTTATCCACACTTTAATAGTTTAAATATTTGTACTCAAAATATGGCAGCCAAAATGCTGCTCAATCCAATCTAAGGTATAATAAAGTTCCAGATACTTTATCATTAATAGAAATTAACAGTTGCAACAAAGTTGACAGACACTCAAACCAACTGGTTTTGTCATTCATTCAGGAAACTAATGGTTGCTTGTTCCTCATTTAAATGTTTTGATTTTAAACTAAAATAATCTATTTCTAATCAGTTTTGCTCTGAAAATCTGAGCTATGTTTAATTGAATATATGAGTACATATTATATTATTAAATATGCTTATCCATGCTAACCAAATTTTTAATGCTACAAAGCTACTCCAAGAAAGTACTTATAGCAATACCCTTCCTATTTTGTAGCTCTGTGAGCAGATACTTCCCACACCTGAACTTGGCATATGGGTCACTGAAGCCATCAATGTCCATTGGCAGGAGATTCTTCCCTTCCACAAGAACGATTGTAACTACAGAACTCCAGATTTGGCTCTTCAGGCGGCGATTAACATCACTCAGTTTAGTGTTACGCTGGAAATACTGAAACAAATAAAAAATTATATTCAAACACACAACTGTTCAAAAATGTGTTTTTGATCCAAAAGGATAAACCAAAAATATCAAAAATTATTGTGATGCATAATCATGCTACTGCAATACCAATATAAATCAAGAAGCATACAATTAAACACACAACACATACTTATGTAGTAACAGAAGATTACCCATCAGTAAAGTTGATTAACAAATCTAAAGATGCCAACACAGATTCTTTGATGTATTTTGAGAATACACCATATCCTTCCACTTAAACCTTCAGCACTGCTCTCTTTACTTGGCAATAGTACAACAATAATCTCTCTGATTTTGTTTCTTCTGAAAAAAGTACTTTATACTTCCTTCCTCGAGTGGGGCTCTCAAGAAGACCCAGTTGCGTCATTGTTACCTAGTATATGGATAGCATTTCACTGACAACTATACACCATTTCACTAGTACAGTTTTCAGCACCATATGCTAAGTTCTTTTTAGACTATTGATAGCTTTACTGTCAAATAAATCTCTGACTGTCATGCTTGCTGAAAGTTAGCAGCCAAGACAGTGTATTCTGCAGTATTTTCACTAGATCATAAACTTGTCTACAAACACTTCTTACTGAAATTTCCAAGCAGATCAAATATGTGTGCCAACCTGTGCCTTTCATAGCAAAGAGACTGAGACCTGCAGATTAAAATCAGATGGTCTGGATGCTAGAGATGGAGAGTAGAATGTGATAAGTTGAAGTTTTACGTGTGCTCTTGAGGTCAAACAGCACAATCTACGCTGAAATAATGTTATAAAGCAGATGTTGCACTTCAGTCTTGGTCCAACATACAGTTTAAATTTTTCAGATACAATAAAAATGTATACTCTGAGAAATAGAAAAATTACATCTCAAAAAATTTGTTCATTTTACTTGTCTTTTGCATTGTTCTACCACAAGAACCTCAAAGGCCCTATAATATATCTGTGAGAATGACTTGTGTAATTGCCAAAATTGCATATGTATTGTATACATTTATCATAAAATAAAGCTTGTTTAGTTTGTAGGAATATGATGTATTTCAGTAACACAAAACAAGATTTTCCACTAATTATAATATCTTTTAATCTTGTGATAAAAATATCAAAATTATCGAGTTACAATATTTTGAGGTAATCTGTTTACTCTGAACACACATAGTGAATAACAGTATCCTTCTGTGTTATACAGAAGTAAGAATCAAACAATGGAAAATCCAGGATGGAATGTAACAATATTGCGAGAAGCAAAGTTGCTACTCACCATATAGTGGAAACGCTTAGTTGCAAATAGGCTAAACAAACAGACCCTCACAATTATAGCTTTTGGCCGTTAAGGCCTTTGTCAGCAATAGACAGACATACGCACACACCCACACACTCACGCAAACACAACTCACACACACGACTGCAGTCTCAGGCAACTGAAACCACACAGTGTGGTTTTAGTTGCCAGAGATTGCAGTCGTGTTATGTTTGTGTGGGTGTGTGCGTATGTCTGTCTATTGTTGACAAAGGCCTTAATGGCCAAAATCTATAATTGTGAGAGTCTTTTTGTTGTTCCTAACTGCAACTCAGCATCTCTGCTATATGGTGAGTAGCAACTCTCCTTCTCATAATTTTATCAGAAGTATGAATGGTTGATGAATTAAATTGTATATACAAAATTTATAAAATACAAGAATAATTCTGATTGAGCCATAATGTAAACAGTTATCAGGTGATTCAAATAAATCAGCTTGTATTTCTGTGATGGGTATATAGGCAGCACAATTTTAATGGTCTTCATACACAGACATGGATAGTATATCTAAAAATCTGTAGAATCATACTTCATCTTACAGTCATCTGCTTACTTACTACCTTAGGAAATTCAGTGGCTGTGTGATATAAATTGTCAGAAACAGATGTTGGCATTCCCACCATAAATCTGGAAATGTCACATCAAAATCAGTTCTAATTCTTTTCTTTCTATCTATATTTCGTTTATCTATTTTACTGGAATCTATAGAGAATGTTCATTGTAATCGTAGGGACTGAATTTACATGGGTTTGTCTTGACAGTGATCAGTCATAAGACACATCCGGTAGAGAATACATTTGATTTTCAGACCAGTGTAGAACATGTCTGGAATGTCATTGTTGCAAACTCATTTAATTCAAATCCTTGCCGCACAATAGGCCTCACAATTAAAACTGAGTCAGAGAAACCAAACTTATTTGTTTAGTGTTAGATCAGACATCCCATTAGTTACAATGCGTCCCCACTGTGAATGCCATTCTCAGACAAGGTGTGAGTTGCTGTTCATCAGAAGTTGGAAAACACTATGGCTGCTGTGAAGTGATTGGAAGCAGCTTTAAATAAATGTGTTAGGTGAACTAGTGAGGTAGTGTCATTGGGAGGTGGTGACCAACAAATCTGAGGTGGTATCTTCCACTGAAATAGAAACTGAAACTGAGCAAATCAAATGTAAAGTAGGCAGTTGTGCCCCTTGTACTCACTGTGTGTAAGTCTGGAGACCTCATACAACATGCTGAAGACACTGTTTCACCAGCCACTGAGAGAACCAGGCCTAACTAACTGCAGATTGTGATTCATATGTGGAGAGAACAATGCCTGTTGCCTGGGTTCTGAAGTCATACTTGTTTCATTCCAATGACTGGGAGAGAAGAATGAGAGGACCAGCCTTGCTTACAGAGTTTCAGTAAAGAAAGTAATTTACAGCATTGTCATCCAAACTGGCCAGATCCCTCTGGTTTTGAGCCAAGTAGAAGGCTTTAACCAGGTTCTATGACAAGCTAAGCTGTGACTTCTTGGGTTTGTGCCATAAGGTTTAGAACAGAGGTGCACTACACATCAGAGGCTCTGATCCAGACAGGTAACTTCGTATGTGATGCACACAAGGTATTTTTTGCTTAGGTTACTCTCTATGCAATGCAGATAATAATAGGTGTAGAAGAGATTGAAATATTAGTGCAAGACCCAACAAAATGCCCTCCACAAACGAAACAATTAAAATACTAGTGATTAAATGTCAGAGACTTCGTTATATAGTGCTAGAATTTGAAGCACTCCTCAAAAGCTGTGGAGCTCATATAATACTAGGTATGGAAAGCTGGCTAAATGCGAAATTGGAAGTGCATGATCCATGGTGGGGAAATTACAGCTGCAGTGCTGACAGGACCCTGTAATTAACAAATCAAAGTTAATGAGTCTGTAAATGTTTTGTTGAGTGATTGGCTCTCTACCTCTGAACTAGTATAAGTCAAAAGACTTTGGGCAACTAATGTGTTGTTTCCAGCCTTGACCCACCTTATTTATACTGCTTGACAATAAAAAGTGAAGCCCTCAGAAGACACAGTCAGATGTCAATGTTATTTAATACATGGACACACCATTAATTGGTATCTAAATGAATAAAAGTTGCAATTCTCAGTGACAGGTAGAATAGCCATCAAAGTGCATTTGTGTGTTTAGTGTTGTTCCCAGGCTGAAAGGGTGTATAAGAATGTCAACAGTATCAGATGTTAAGTGATCACTGCAAAGCACATGGATATGCTGTGTAAACATATGAGACAACACTATCAACACCTGACAGAGTTTGAATATAGCCTCACTGGGGGTGTCCATTTGGTCAGCTGTTCACATCATGGAGTATCCAGGTATTTGCTTTTCGATGTCACAGAGATCTGGTGATGGAGATGCATGGGAATGTGATGGTAGGCATATTTGACATCAAAATTCCAGTCATTCACATCTGTCCCCCACACAGGAGGATCGCCATATTGTTCACCAAGCTCATCGTTATCCCTTCACCTGAGAACAAATAATGGGCTCCCTGGAACATTCTGTTTCATCCCAAACCATCAGCAAGAGACTAGCACCAGCCAGGCTGGGGAATTGTTGTCCCATGCATAAGCTGCTGTTAACACCACAACACAACAGCTACATTTGGAGTGATGACATGATTGGGAAGCATGGACTCCTCATGAAATGTGTCACATCATGTTTAACAATGAAACACTGTTCTGTGCTACCCCTGACGACCGTTATCAGCATTTATGGTGGTGACTTGGAGAGAGGTCCTATTCTTTCAGTGTTTTTGAGAGGTTCAGTTGTGGTACTGCTGGCACCAGCATGGTATGGGAAGCCATCGGGTGTCACTTCAGGTCATGGCTGGTGCTGATTAAAGGAACTCTTATGGCACAATGGTACATCACAGACATCCTGCATCCTTGGGTGTTACCTCTCATGCAAAAGTATCATGGTGCCATTTTTCAGCAGGACAATGCCCATCCACACATGCCACATACTTCTATGAACTCTATGAGAAAACAGCTTGGATGACAACTCTGTACTGGTGCCAGTATTCTAGATATCAAGGACCAGTGACAACAGTTGTAGGCCAGTTTGCCTCAGGAGAGGATAAAATAGCTTAATGACACCTTTCAAAAGTGAATCAGTGTATGCATCCAGGGCAGAAGGGGTGCAATGTCATACAAATAAATGGGCTCATACTACTAAGTTCTTTGTAACTTTGATTCAGTATTGTAATCACTGAAATAACATAACATATCCTCTCAACCCATAAAGTTTCATTTTGTTTCATCCTGCCTTTCTGGGTGATTAACCTTTTTCATACAACAGTGTATCTAACAGCACTGTGTGCAGCAGATATAGTTGAAGGTCATGTTATATTTCATTGTGCTGTGTTTGGTTTGTTTGTGTTAAATAAGTGATGAAGAGCTCATGGTCTAATGGACAGCATTTCTGAATCTAGATCCTGGGGTGCAGGGTTTAATTTGAGGCCAGATCAGAGATTTTCTTTGATTGGGGAACTGGATGTTGTGTTGTCCGCATCTTCATTTCATTATCAGTGATGCACACAAGTCACTGAAGTGCATCGAATACGAAGATTTACACTGGCACCTGAACTACTCCAGATGAGGTCTCCCAGCCTATAATTTCATATAATTTTCATTGGTCTGTTGCAGGCACTTCTTCTGGAAAAGGAATCCAACTACCAACAGTTAGGGTAGATGATGAGTATAAGTCATAGATACAATGGCTGCACTGGTTGACATATACATGGCCAAGTATAGCTACTCCAGCTATGACTGGACTGTAGAGTAAAATGGAAACACAGAAACACACACAACAAAAAAGCCATATCCCCATTCTACCTCACAAGCCTCCACTGACCCTTAACTTTGCAACCACTATTGCTCCTCCTTTGAGATTTTGATTGAAGGATATTAATGGCCCGAACTATATATTTCCAACCAAGCAGTGGTTACCACACTGGACTCACATTCATCTACATCAACATGATTGTACATCACACTTAGGTTATTGACAGAGGCTTCACAGTATTTCTTGTCCATTCCACTTTCAAATAGCGCATGGGAAAAACAAACACCCAAAGCTTTCTGTGCGAGAACTGATTTTTCTTATTTTATTATGATAGCCATTTCTCCCTAAGCAGGTGTGAGTCAACAAAATAGTTAGGCAATCACAGGCAGAAGTTGGTGATTGAAATTTCATGAAAAGATTTCCCTGCGCCGAAAAATGTAAATGTTTTAATGATCGTCACCAATTCGCTTATCATACCCTTTTTGAACTTTTTCAATGTCCTATGTTTGTCCTACTTCATAAGGAACCCGTACCACATAGCAATGATCCAGAAGAGGATGAACAAGCAGCATTGTGTAGGCAATCTATATAGAAAATTTTTTGTGTCTTCTAAGTACTGGTATTTACATGTCTGACAGGACAGACACACACACACACACACACACACACACACACACACACAGACACACACACACACACACACACACATGAGTGAGGAAAGCTCTAGGTACATTCAGTGCGGATGCTCCATATCTTCCAGACCCCTGTGGGACTTTAAGATACTGCAGTGCCTGTGTTATTCCGAATTATGATGTAATATTCCTTCAGACATGCATGGATGTCCAAAGGAACAGGCACTGTGGTGACTACAGTCATCTTGAAATGTATCCCAGCTGTGGATATGGACCACCATCAGCTGTATAATAGTGACAACAATGAAAATTTGTGCCAGACTGGGACTCGAACCTGGATTTTACATTTATTGCCAGTGGCCATGTTATCATTTGGCTCTTTGCGCATGACTCACAGTCAGACCCAAACTCTCCTTTGTCATCAACCATGTGTTCACAACCTGTAGGACTTAGTGAATGTTATTAGCAGTGGGGCTAAAGAGTAATGGAGCTACTTGCACTTGACAAGCTGAGAATTCAAGTTGGATTGGAAGTATGTTGGATGGCCGAGATCATTATGGCAACCAGAAGCAGAAGGTCCGGGTTTGAGTCCCTGTCTGGCATATATTTCTAATCTTCACCATTGATTTATATCAATACCCATAAACAGCTGAAGTCATGATTTCTCATATTATAGAATGCTGTATTGTTTGTTTGAAAAAGGACACAGGACACTGTATTGTCTCAACAGCACAACCCGAATCTGACCTGGATGGGGTAGTTGATATTAGTTTTGGAGGAGGAGGGAGTGATGGAGGAAACAAAGACCGATGTCTTACAAAATAAAACTCAGAACTATTGAAAAACTGTGTTTATTGATCACCAAACACACTAACAATACCACTGTAATTAGGAACCAGCTATGTACAAAACAGATGCAGTTGTGTACAACAGCTTACATGAGATTGTACATATTGTTTTGCTATCAAGCAGGTAATGTTCTATAGCCTATTCACATTTTGTTTTTGACACTGGCTGGTAACATGAGAAAAAACATCTCAATCTTGAGGAACAGCACTACTGGAAGCTTTCAGTTACAAGGAAAACAGTGGGATACAGGAAAATACTTTATCAATTTCATGACAAATGGCTTTGGGTGCACTTGCTACTAGTCAATATCAACTGATGTAATACTGGTACGTGTGTGTGTGTGTGTGTGTGTGTGTGTGTGTGTGTGTGTGTTTGGCACGACAGGGTGCTACAAGTTCAGTTTCCAAACGCTATAGTTTTCTAGACAAAGGCAGCTGGCTGCCTCTGCCCTTGCGTCATTGTGTTGCCTTTTCAGCTCTTCTGTTTTCATTTCCTAAAAAACACCACCTGTTGGGTCCATCAGACCTTATGCCATTCGTAGCTGTTTCCATAGAAATCGAAAGACTTGTATGTCTCCGGACTGATTTTCATTTGCTTCCGATGGCTGCCAATCTTAGCTTTCAGTATTTTGTGGAAAACGTATCCTCATGTTTCACTGTGCATGTTACATCTGCTTTTGTTTACGGGCACATAGAGACAATGAACACACCAATGTCTGCTAGTTATATCATATCTAATTTGCTCGTATTTTGATCGTCTAATTTAAATGATCGTTCTTCTGTCTTGACTGACTATCAGGTCCCAGTAGCGTTGAATAAGAGATACTTGATTTTGAGGAACATCCACACACATGAACTAACACCATCTCAACAATTTCACTGTCCTACCTCCCCCCCCCCTCCCCCCTCCCCATAAAAAACACGTGTTGAAGGGTTATCCACCATTCAAGTGGATGGCGAAAGGCATTTATTGCTTGAAAATGTCTGTGTTCCTTGAAGAACTTGAGTTATCATCACAAGAAGCGAATTTGTGATATTTATATTTTGCTTGTTAGTATGACAGTCGAAGGTTGGTTCTGTGTCCCTTCTGTATGGATTCAAACTTTTTTTCGTAGTTTTGTAGATATCAGATTGTCGATTGTAACACATCTGGTGGGGCTTTAAGCAACCTGAAGACTCTTCCACATCTGTCACCTTGAAATTTTTTTTATCCTAATGTGACTTCTGATTAAAAAATGAAAATCTTCAGTGTACTGAATCATGAGGCTGTCAATCGGACGAAAATATTAAAAGGACATTTCCTGGCAGATTAAAACTGTGTGCCGGACCGAGACTCGAACTCGGGACCTTTGCCTTTTGCGGGCAAGTGCTCTACCAACTGAGCTACCCATGCACGACTCACAACCTGTCCTCGCAGCTTTACTTCTGCCAGTACCTCGTCTCCTAGCTTCCAAACTTTACAGAAGTTCTCCTGCAAAGGTCCCGAGTTCGAGTCTCGGTCTGGCACACAGTTTTAATCTGCCAGGAAGTTTCATATCAGTGCACACTCTGCTGCAGAGTGAAAATCTCATTCTGGAAATATTAAAAGGGTTCAAGTATCGACAGAATCCCAGAAATAATTAATAATGGGATGTAGCTGTTTGTTCTGAATAAAAAAAAAAAGAGTGTATTTTACCACGAGTGAACTTGCGTAACGAGTTCCTTAGGGCATATCCTTCACAGAGCTTGAAAATAAAGATTTCATCAACACTTTAGAACTAATGAATAAACAAAACTGTTAACTATCTGGCAGAAAGCGGCATCAGTCTCATGGAGAGCTACAATGCATTACATAGGTCAACATATTTTAGCCTTTTGTCTGGAGTTTGCATGAAAATATGAATTTCTGACTTTAATGGTTCAAAAGGCTCTGAGCACTATGGGACTTAACTGCTGTGGTCATCAGTCCCCTAGAACTTAGAACTACTTAAAGCTAACTAACCTAAGGGCATCACGCACATCCATGCCCGAGGCAGGATTCGAACCTGCGACTGTAGTGGTCGCGAGGTTCCAGACTGTAGCGCCTAGAACCGCTCGGCCACTTCGGCCGGCTCTGACTAAATCAATTGCTCTGATCTTGAAAGGGAAGCCATGTGTACGTCACGACTGGTTTTTGCACCACCAGTCCACCACCACCATCGAAATCTGTACTGAAGGAAATCGGAAAGCAATCGCAGGAAGATGGAGACGAAACCGAACAATATAGTTGTAAAAAGAAGCAACATAACATATATACGAATTAGAAGAAGCAAATATAGTGATTTGGACACTTACCAGATAAAGGTTTCGTTTAGGTTTGCACGTGTTGAACGCTTTTCAAATACTGATCATCAGTCCTAATTTGATGTGCAGTGGAGACAATACAACGTGATTTAGATTGACCAAATGTTCATTCACAATATTCTTCGATCCCGCTACCGGGTATTTCCTCTTTGGCTCCTCTATTCTACTCCAACGTTCATGATACTCCCTACTGTAGGGTGACCAGACATCCATTATATTAAGAGATCGTCTCTTACTTAGCTAGAGTCCCGTTATCCCGACAAAATATATACGAGGCTTATATTGTCCCGTTTTTCATTAACCGTCTCGTGCACAGCAATAGCCTGTTTCCAAGTAATGTGTAGCATAACCAAATAGAGAACAAATATGGTCATACCCAAAGAATAAAGAAAATATACAATTTGATTAAACCAAACTGAACGAGGTCTATCATGTTCAACTTCTTTACATATCAAGATAACTGCTGCAAGAATTTGTAACTCATTACTGCATTTGTGCTAGCTCTACCTGGCAGTAGTGTAATTGCAGAAAAGGGGTTCTCGGTCACAAATACTTTTTGAACTGAAAAAAAAAGAAGAGCTCTAGTGTGTAAACTGTTAAGGAAATAATTATAACAAAGATTCATTTTCTGGATACTTCATGTGTTGATTTTTATAACGTTCCGCTTGAAAATATGAAACATCTGAAATAGATATACTTTCTGAAACCACCCTCGGTGAAACTCGCAGGCCAATGGAGATTGAAAAATAAGTACCCTACGTAAATAATAGTAATTTACTACCATAGGTAAAGACTTCATTCGGTGAAACTGACTAACTGTGTTTGCATGCCGCAACAATAAAATATTTACTCGGTTAGCGATGGAAGGTATTTTGATGTGCCTTTTAGTATAAATGTTAGCAAAATGGTACGATGATTCATGGAATTGTTGCATACAGCAACAAGTTTACTAGATATAATAGGCCTATTAACAAAAGTTTCTAAAAATATCAATTCATTTTAACTTCTAGTTTTGGTTCCGTATTTTGATTTTGGAAGTCTCGTCACCCTACTCTACTGTCCCGTTCACATGTATAGCAAACCAAAAGCGTGCTGAATACGCAATTGGAATCCATGCTAGCTGATTTCCAATATGTAGCAATACTGGTTTCAAACTTCGCTTTGGACAATCCACAAATAACCGACATTGCTTACTGTTATCGTTTTGATCTCCAACTTTCGTCACTAATCCGGCGATGTCTTTGCCGAACCCCATTAAACCATGAAACTTCCTTGCAGACTAAAACTGTGTGCCGGACCGAGACTCGGACTCGAGACCTTTGCCTTTCGCGGGCAAGTGTGTACCAACTGAGCTACCCAAGCACGACTCACAGCTCCGTCCTCTCAGCTCCGCCAGTACCCCGTCTCCTACCTTCCAAACTTCAGAGAAGCTCTTCTGCGAACCTTGTAGAACTAGCACTCCTGGAAGAAAGGATATTGCGGAGACATAGCTTAGCACTGGGGGATGTTTCCAGAATGAGATTTTCACTCTGCAGCAGAGTGTGCGCTGATATGAAACTTCCTGGCAGATTAAAACTGTGTGCCAGACCGAGACGCGAACTCGGGACCCATTAAACCATCTACAACAAAAAATTTCCAAAATCTTTGACAGAATTCCTACACATTGAATATTATGTATTGTGTGCATGTAAATCATTTTCACTGAGATGTGATCCTAGAAGTTGTGCTGCAACTTTTGGAGCTCCAAATCTTCCGCCAAATTGATAAGTTCTGTTTGAGTAGGTTTATGTTACTACCAGCACCACACTTGAAATTTGTTACTTTCATGACTTACCCCGCCGGCCGCGGCGGCCGAGCGGTTCTAAGCGCTTCAGTCCGGAACCGCGCGACTGCTACGGTCGCAGGTTCGAATCCTGCCTCGGGCATGGATGTGTGTGATGTCCTTAGTTTAGTTAGGTTTAAGTAGTTCTAAGTTCTAGGGGACTTATGACCTCAGATGTTAAGTCCCATAGTGCTCAGAGCCATTTGAACAATTTTTTTTTACTTACCCCCGCTCCAGTGAATTCACATGTATCCATTGATGTTGGTGGAGAGGGGATCGGCAGTCTTGGACATTGAACGAAAGGTCAACTATGAAACTGCCGAATCTCGCTCGGACACACAATTTTGTTCATGTTTCTTTTGTTATATCCTTTTACTTTTTTCATACAGAAGTAACAATCATCGAAGTGAACCTTCCGTTCACATCATACCGAGGGAATAGCGAAAGTCAAGCAGTTCACGCATTCCACTTCATTAATTACTCCACGCATGTATGAAACACATTGGTGTGGAACAAATGACTTGTTCGTACACTCCTGGAAATTGAAATAAGAACACCGTGAATTCATTGTCCCAGGAAGGGGAAACTTTATTGACACATTCCTGGGGTCAGATACATCACATGATCACACTGACAGAACCACAGGCACATAGACACAGGCAACAGAGCATGCACAATGTCGGCACTAGTACAGTGTATATCCACCTTTCGCAGCAATGCAGGCTGCTATTCTCCCATGGAGACGATCGTAGAGATGCTGGATGTAGTCCTGTGGAACGGCTTGCCATGCCATTTCCACCTGGCGCCTCAGTTGGACCAGCGTTCGTGCTGGACGTGCAGACCGCGTGAGACGACGCCTCATCCAGTCCCAAACATGTTCAATGGGGGACAGATCCGGAGATCTTGCTGGCCAGGGTAGTTGACTTACACCTTCTAGAGCACGTTGGGTGGCATGGGATACATGCGGACGTGCATTGTCCTGTTGGAACAGCAAGTTCCCTTGCCGGTCTAGGAATGGTAGAACGATGGGTTCGATGACGGTTTGGATGTACCGTGCACTATTCAGAGTCCCCTCGACGATCACCAGTGGTGTACGGCCAGTGTAGGAGATCGCTCCCCACACCATGATGCCGGGTGTTGGCCCTGTGTGCCTCGGTCGTATGCAGTCCTGATTGTGGCGCTCACCTGCACGGCGCCAAACACGCATACGACCATCATTGGCACCAAGGCAGAAGCGACTCTCATCGCTGAAGACGACACGTCTCCATTCGTCCCTCCATTCACGCCTGTCGCGACACCACTGGAGGCGGGCTGCACGATGTTGGGGCGTGAGCGGAAGACGGCCTAACGGTGTGCGGGACCGTAGCCCAGCTTCATGGAGACCGTTGCGAATGGTCCTCGCCGATACCCCAGGAGCAACAGTGTCCCTAATTTGCTGGGAAGTGGCGGTGCGGTCCCCTACGGCACTGCGTAGGATCCTACGGTCTTGGCGTGCATCCGTGCGTCGCTGCGGTCCGGTCCCAGGTCGACGGGCACGTGCACCTTCCGCCGACCGCTGGCGACAACATCGATGTACTGTGGAGACCTCACGCCCCACGTGTTGAGCAATTCGACGGTACGTCCACCCGGCCTCCCGCATGCCCACTATACGCCCTCGCTAAAAGTCCGTCAACTGCACATACGGTTCACGTCCACGCTGTCGCGGCATGCTACCAGTGTTAAAGACTGCGATGGAGCTCCGTATGCCACGGAAAACTGGCTGACACTGACGGCGGCGGTGCACAAATGCTGCGCAGCTAGCGCCATTCGACGGCCAACACCGCGGTTCCTGGTGTGTCCGCTGTGCCGTGCGTGTGATCATTGCTGGTACAGCCCTCTCGCAGTGTCCGGAGCAAGTATGGTGGGTCTGACACACCGGTGTCAATGTGTTCTTTTTTCCATTTCCAGGAGTGTATCTCCGCGCTTCATGCCTAAATAAGCAATACACGATTTCCGCACAAATTCTATTATTTGTCGACGTCTTGTACTTATCTCGTAAGTCACAAGTATGCAACAAAATGTATCTGCCTTCCCGACATTTCGATCATGACTTCGATGGGGAAGAATAGCTCTCGCACTGATTCAACTGTTGCTTTCTGCAGCGATAACGGAAGGTCAGCAATGAAGTTCATTCTCCCCCTCTCCCTGCAAACAAGCAACAAACGATGTTGCCACTTTTGTATAAATTACACTACATAACATAGGTTTCGCAGACAATAGTAAATAGGCCGCAGTACGTTGGGGAGAGGGGTAACTGCGCAGACAAAACAGAGTAGTGGAAAAGAACTGATACTATATTCATGTTCAGGGGTGCTCCATGTCAACTAGGTCATCTACGACGAGAAAGAGAAGCATTCTGTGCCTCTGGTTGATTGAATGTATTGCCACGTATCACCGTAGACTTCTAGGGCATCAAGAAGAGACTATCAGAGAATATGGATTTATAAAAGAAAATTTTATTTTCTCGTCTTGTTTGCCTCACGCACATTGTTCAGAGTAGTGTTATAAATTGAATTATTAAAGCTTAATTTCTGCCATGTTCAGGATGGGGGCAAGCAATCTAACATTTTACAAAAAGTCAAGCATTTTCTTAATAAAATCGTTTAATAGTCAAGATCGAGGGTGAAAAACATTGAGTGAGGACTAGATGCAGCTGACTAGCCATCATCCTTAGATCGATTATAAAAACATATTTGGTGTCTGATTCTAAAATGAGACTAAGACAAAACGTCTGCATCACAGAGAACTTTATTATTGCTTTATTACTAGATCTGCGTCGGACTATGTCAAGGCTAGATTAATATAGATATAAAACTGTATTATTTAGTCCATTTACTTTGGTCACTATTGAAGAATTCTGCAGTGGAATAAAAGGTTGTGTGGAATATTCCTTTTGAATGTTCCTGGTGTCAGGGATTGCACTTCTCTGGGCAATGAGCTGAACATTTTTAAACCAATCATTGGAAAACTATCTTGTGTTCCAGATAGTCGACAAGTTGATATGTCGAAGTTCGTCTCGTTAAGGGTGTCATTATTGAGTGTGTCTTGCTTCATGCATAAAACCCCTTGGTTTTCTTTTACATTGATGAGGCATAAAAACACGTGCCGGCTGAAGATAGTCGTTATTCGTAAGTGGATGAATTTAGGCTTGCAGTGCTCCAGTCTTTTGCTTGATACAATGATTATAACTGCTTTCTTTCGAAGCATCAACCATCCGTGCAGCCTGTAGAGTGTACACTTCACAGTAGGCCATAATTTATGTGGCTATGAAATAGTGCATAATACACTATTATAAGGTATGGTTCAGGTGACACACCTTTTAGTCTCCTCAGAAGATATATTAAACAGGTAAGCATGAAGCGCCGGTCGCAGTGGCCGAGCGGTTCTAGGCGCTTCAGTCTGGAACCGCGAGACCGCTACGGTCGCAGGTTCGAATCCTGCCTCGGGCATGGATGTGTGTGATGTCCTTAGGTTAGTTAGGTTTAAGTAGTTCTAAGTTCTAGGGGACTGATGACCTCAGATGTGCTCAGAGCCATTTTTTAAGCATGGAGCACACAAACACGGTATGCTCTACATAGATAGTTTGCTGTCAATCATGAATCTCAACAGTTTGACAGCCTCCATATTATCGTGGTATCCAACTTTGTTAAGGCTGCACGTCTGATGTTGTGTTTTTTCTTCATTAATTTTCATTTTAATGTCGATGAACCATTCTTTGACGTTTTTAAAGAGTACGTTTATTGCTTGGAGAGCTTGTCCAGCAGCTTTTCCTTTCTCGAAAAGAGTGGTGCTATCGGCAAACTGTAACATGTGGTTGTTGCAACTCAGATCATTGACGTAAATAAGGAAAAGGAGTGGTCCTATGACGAACTCCTGAGGCATGGCATGCTCCAGTCTTTGTTCTCGAGCCGCGCGGGATTAGCCGAGCGGTCTTAGGCGCTCCAGTCATGGACTGTGCGGCTGGTCCCGGGTGAGGTTCGAGTCCTCCCTCGGGCATGGGTGTGCGTGTTTGTCCTTAAGATAATTTAGGTTAAATAGTGTGTAAACTTAGGGACTGATGACCTTAGCAGTTAAGTCCCATAAGATTTCACACACATTTGAACATTTTGTTCTCGGAAGATTGCACCATGAACTGATACTACCTGCTTTCGGTTGGCATAACACCTTAATTTACTAAGAAATATTTTGTGCGTGATGCATTCAAATGCCATGTCGAGGTCACAGAGTGTCAGTGCCATACTTTCCTTTCTTCAAACCCTTGCCTTACCTTCCTAATTACGTCCATTTCTGCTGCAACCGTCGACTTTCCATTGCGGAAACCTTGCTGTGTGTCCAGAACGTGTTCATTGTCTTCGAAGTAATTTTGTAGTTGGTGTTTCATTACAGGCTCCATAACTTTAGCTAAGATGGGGATTATGGAAATTTGTCTAAAACTGGACCCATCATAAGGGTCACCTTTTTGTAGACTGGAACTGTCTGTGCCAGTTTCAGGGGTTCTGGGGAGACACCAAAGTATAAACAATTGTTAGTTACTATGGCTAGTGGGTGAGCACGCTCTGGAATAATCTTCTTCACGACTGTGCAGGACATGACACAGATATCTGTACTGTCTGAATGTGTATAAGTATTCAGTATTTTTTCAACGTCTTTAGAGTGCACTCCCGCTCAGTTTTTAACCGCACAATAGCTTATATGTTTTTATGCAAGCAGTGGGATCTAAGTCTGAGTTGGAATTTCATTTACAGTATTTATTACTATCCTTACAAAGTGCCTATGGAAGGCATCATGACTACAGGAATTTAAGGCACATGTATGCTACTTCCTGTCTTCATTTACCAGATTACAAGCTGCTTTATATGGGTTATCAGCCTCTTTAATGACCTTGTCACTGTATTTCTTCTTTGCATCCTGCGCTCCCTTTCTGTAAAGCTTCTTGGCTCTTAAGTAGTTACAATGAAGCAGGTCTTTAGTTGGTAGATCGAAAGCTGTCTTCACAGGTGCCTGAACGTCAATACAATGCCTTTTAATTTATCTAGCTCTGGTATATGCCACATCTTCTCTATGTGAAGCTTGAGTGCCATGTGCTCGATTGCAGTTTACTCTTACTCTTCATGCTGAGTTCCATTGCTAACGCACTGTGGTCTGCAATCATTGGCTCAGCTAAATTGATATCGTAATCCCAAATGTTGAGATTGGTGATAATTGTGCCTAGACAGGCGTCACCCCCTGTTGGGAACTTGTTTGCTGCAAACAGCCCATAACTGTTTATTAAGTGGATGAAGATTCCCTCTTTAGTACATGCATCACCTGTAGGCATGCTGAAGTCGCTACATAATGCAATTTTAGATTTAAGGTGTGTAAGGTAAGATAAACAGTCCTTCATTTGTGCAATAAAATTTTAGAAGTTACCATATGGAGAATGCTACACAGAGATAACAATGAGATCAATATTTGGTAACACCAACCGAAGCCAGTTCGAGATCCAGGTCAGTACAAAAGTTGTTTTGAATCAATTTCCTTTGCACTAAGATTTTTGTTTGCATACACAGACACCCCACCATGAATTGTGGTAGCTCAATACCATGCATGTAAGAGCTGGAACTCAGTAAAAGAATAGTATATACCTTTGAGATAGGTATAAAAGACATGTCCACATTGATGTACAGAATTTTGCATGCAAAATCGCTACACCGGTAACTTGTAAAACTAAAATATTACGCGCAGGAATACTAGCGGGTCCAGTAGTATGCGGTCCCATTCAGAGTTGTATGCAGACAGTATGAGTAAGGTTTTTTGAGACAAAAATTAAATGAGGTTCTTTTTCCAAATGGAGGGGACTTGGAACACGCCTTTCCCGTTTTCTATGGAACGTAGATGGCACACATCATGATGTTTTGTACAATGGAACCAGTCTAGGGGGTAATACAAAGAAAAAAATGAACTTGAAAAATAAAATCCACCCTGCTAGACACGAATCTCAATTTTGTGTTCTTTTTGTATAAAATACAGTTGTTCATTGCACATTAATAAAACGAATTGAATACTTTAATGCTTTCAGGTCTTTTCCTCTTTTTAATCTCATCATTACACAGAATCAAACTGTAGAGCATATTTTTGTAGGTATAATTAAATAACAAATCCTAAATGCTGCATCATAGGCCTAAAATTCGAAAATTAATTTGAAATTGCCATTTTTGCGGGTCAGTTATTACGAAGTTTGTCTCGTATGACTAGCAACACAGCATCAACCTAGTGATGTCGTCGTCGTCGTCGTCTTCTTCGTTTCCACTTCATTCACCATTAGACCGGGCTGGGACATACATGATACTTCTCCGCTTTCTTTTATCTTTCCACCACTCCTTTTTCTGTAACAGTTTTGTTCTAGCCCAGATACTTTCTTCTTAAACTTGTCTTTACCGAGTCAATCCATCTTCCTTTATATCTAGCACTTACCCTCGAACTTGGCCTCCACCATTCGTCATTCAGCTTTTGTACTCCAGTCTCGGTCTAGTGGTCCTAAATATAGACCCGCTCAGAAATAAATTTCAGCCAAGCCCACAGTTTTGATTTGCCGGTAAAACTGTTCACGACATTTGAAGTGCTCTGAACAATAGTAGGCAACCAGGGCCAACAGTATATAACAAATGAGATAGTCGCGGTGGTAAATGAAATGAAATTACGTTTCTCACTATAACGATGCTGGTACTGTTGAACGTCGCTGTTTAAACAGCTTTATTGGATGATGAAAATGAAAGTAATGCAACCAGTTGTTGCACAGTGACAATGGGGGCAGGTGGACTTTTCGCTTACCGGTAATGGAATCATAAATGCACACTACTGAATGTTGCATTGCCATGTTATCTATATTACTGGTTCAACTAAACCATGTCCCCTTCGAGAATAATGAAACTCATCTCACAACGAAGGTTTTTATTGTTACAAAAATCGTATGTATTATTCTGAAAACTATATCAAGTTACTGGCAATACTTTAGATGTATGGATATTCATTTCTTTGAAGACTGAACTTGTTACCAAAAGGAATGAAGCGCTGTTGAACCACAGAAGTGTTGCTATGGGATTTGCAGTGGGATGTTTCCACTGCACACCCATCTGAAAGTAATTGACAACATTTCATTTCATTAATTTAAACACTAACAAACACTATGTAATTTTATTTTTGAACTATCATGTGACCGACATAATAAGACGCTAAAACTGCTCGTCACAGTTACTATGCCCATTCACAGCTAAAAGAAAAATATCTGTTTAGGCGAGTAAATTTTTAAAGGTACCCTCCCGTTTTGTGTCCCTCCACAACAAGTAAATTGTTAAACCGCTGAGAGGGCTTTGCAAGTGTCGTGCGGAGGTGCATACTCTCTGGATTGGACCCCAGGTCGTTCTGATGAGGTTACCCACTCTGGCGTGGGGCTTATTCAACATATGGCTTTAAAATCTTTTTTTTTTTTTTAAAGTAAGTATATGCATGTAAACATCATGTCTCATTTATCTTGACAACTCCAAATAACGTTTTCTTCACAACCAAAGATATGACATTAAATGTGTTTTTCGATGATCTGCAAAACTGAGGATTCTTTTGGGTTCAGTCAAGGATGATCTTGACCTGAGGAAATGGGGTGTATAAAAGATAACTTCTCAATGTGGGGCGGCATATATAGGCCAGACATGTCGCACAGTACGAGAACGCTGCGATGAACATCAGCGTCAAATACCCCTGCGTCAACCGGGGAAGTAGGCAATTGTACAACATTGTCTGGATACAGGACATGGAATGATTTATGAAAAGACGGAAGTTTTATTCCCGGCATCATCCTTCTGGGATTGTGTCATTAAGGAGGAATTACATATCCGTAAAGCTGATAATCTCATCAATAGCGATGCGGGATTTCAACTGAGCTCAGCCTGGAACCCTGCATTGGCTGCTATTAAATCACGACGAGAAAATAAATATTTTTCGATAACAGACCCATCATAACAATGGTCTAGTATGTTTTTTAGTGAGTAACATCTGGTCGCACTTTTAGGAGGGCCACTTTGCGTATTTCGGCAGATGGCGTTTGAATATGGCACCATCTATCTGCAAATCATCGGGCACGCGTGATTTCCGCGCCTGCGCATTCTTCGTGCGGATATCAGTCGTACCTAGTCACCAGCAAGGTTCAATCACCTGAAGATGTCGGACAGTTGCTCGGAAGAAATACTGTGGAATTTGCACAACGTCATCCGACGGCAAACCCGTGAAGACTATTTATTCTTGCTTTGCGAAATACGAGTACTAGATGACACTATTTTCCATTTATACTTCATGGGCGGGTCTGATAGTAAATTTATTTATTTGTAAAACCCAATATTGGAATGTCAACAGTGTGACTGTTATGAAGTGGAAATTACGTTCCTGATTACGATATTCTAGTGTGTATTGTTGTCTTTGAATTGTATTGTAAATATGCTGCTCGCATTGTGCTTCATTTTTGCTCTCATTCGTGATAATGATTGGGGTAAACGATTCCACGTTTGTTTTTGTTCCGTATGAAACAGACTGGTCACATGGTTTTCTGTTCAAAAAAATGGCTCAGAGCACTATGGGACTTAACATCTGAGGACATCAGTCCCCTAGAACTTAGAACTACTTAAACCTAACTAACCTAAGGACATCACACACATCCATCTCCGAGGCAGGATTCGAACCTGCGACCGTAGCGGTCGCGCGGTTCCAGACTGTAGCGCCTAGAACCGCTCGGTCACACCGGCCAGCAAGGTTTTCTGTGGATACACGTCTATCTTATTACTGCTTACGAATCCATGTGTGAACTGCTCGATTCAAACGCATTATAAGTATAATACTCGTATTCTAACGTTATTTTTGTTCCCAGCAGTTTTTCGTACTCTCTCATTCCTTGAAAGCCACCGAACATTTCAATGGCTTCTGCTAAAACGTGCTGTTTGTAGTACCCGTTAACAACATATGAAAGCATTTGCGTAACTACTGTCGCATTTTTAGCATTTGGAAGAAAAAATGCTCTAGTCACCAAGACTATGAAGCATACTGATGTACATCTACATCCATACTCTGTAAGCCACTGTGAAATGCATGGCACTCAGTGGCAAGAAGCAACACCGTTCAAGGCAGAATTATATACTCATTCCCTGACGAGATGTAATAAAGTTGAATACCAGTAGCGTGAAAAGCTGCTAACATGTAGTTCTCCATTAAATTGGAGAAAGGACTGAAAACGGATGTAAACAAAAATAAAGTAGAATAGAAGCAATACAATTACGACCCGTTTAAATATAGCAGTTCACACACTGACTTAAATTTTAATTGCGTCAGCGTCGGCGTAGTATGCTGAAGTTGGCAACGACTGCTGAATGCTCGCATTTATGTGACGTTCGTATAAACGCAAACGTTTTGTTGTGAAATGTTCCCTTTAAGAGGAGGATAATTAATTTACTGAGCGGACAAGGGCACATACAAGAACCTGTCAACCATAGAGAAGGCACAGCATTAATTATTTGCTTCATGGCCGGTCGTTGCCAACGTCAGCACAGAAAGCCGCAGCTGCTGTAATCAAAACTTTACCCACACACAAGATTCGTAAGCAATAACAAATACACTTAAGTCCACAGATCACTATGCAACGATAGCAGCTTCTGTTTTATATGAAACAAAAACAAACAGGGAATTATTTAGTCCGCCCAAATTTTGTATGCGAGCAAAACCAAATCAGAATAGGAGTAACGTATTTACAACTCAATTCTAACACGAACCAAACGTTTTTCATTGCAAACTTCTTCCAATTTCGGTTAGTGTCTTGCTTAAACACTATTACAATAGGTATGACCATTAATGAAATGCTAGGCATGTCATCTTCAAGCTGACATATAAAGCTACAAATAACATAAAAATGAAATTTTTCTACCGAACAGTTTCTGTGAAGTCGTTTAGAAAGATTCTAGGGCGTGCGTCTCCATTCTATCGTCGTCGACCGGCCGCCGAAAGTAGGACACATTGTCGTCGTCCCCTTCCGAACAAACGAATGAATTCGTCCCGCGCTTTTGACGAAAATTGGTCACTGAGCATCTGCTACCGTATCCCTGACATCCCATTGACGTGGAATCATGAAATTATGCAAGATTAAAGGTTTCACTGTACAAGTAAAACAAAAAATCAGAATATTGTTAATTTGTAATTGTGTCACATAAAAATATTTCCTTTGTCATTTGTTATCTGACTTCAAACTTGAAATTAAAACGTTCTCGATACTCTTGCAATCCCTGGGATCGATATCCTGTCGGCACCAACGTCGATAACAGTAAAAATTCGTCGAGATCCTCGGTTTCGTGAATGCATGAACTGTCAATATGCATAGTTAATGCACGGAGCTGTCAGTGCGCGAGTCCTAATCGACATGGGCAATTTTTAATGTAATTATACAAGAAGCCCAATGATGCTCATATAATTCGAAAGCTACTTTACCATAAATGCTCACAAAAAAAATCATTCGTGTACGTTGTCAGTAAGAGAGGCAAAAGGAAGCAGACATATACACATGGGAAAAATTTTCCTTTCTCTCACGCTGCTGCCAACCTCTATTCAGCGGACCGATCTGTTGCTATCAAACAAATGACACACAAACGTAATTACTTTTCGTGAAATCGTATTCTAGGGACGTTCTTGTTTAAATTTTGCAGATGGTTCATTTGCAGTAACACACGCATACCGGGCAGCAACAATGCCACAATTGCTAGGTCGTTGATGTCGTCAGCAGTGAAAAACAAAACATCGCAGTAACGAAGCCTTCGGCTGCAACACGGTGTGTACATAATGTTGTTTACGGGCATTTTTTTCGGAACTAATTTTGTGTTCATTTGCTGCCGTTACCACAAAATCTGAAGTACGTTCTAATTTGCACGGTTAGTAAAAATTTAGTCCTCTGGCCTTAAAATGGTGCTATTCAAACTGATGTGGCCCCTATTTGTACCACAGTTGACGGCGAGCCACCATTCGAAAGAAATATGGCGTCATTAACAAGAAGAAGAAGAACCTGGTACAGTCAAAAACATCTCGGTTTTAGATTTGTCACTAGATCCATTAGCATATCCATTATTATTTCCTGATCATTATTATTTCTTATTGGAAATACTGTGTGGCATGTTAATTTGTTCCATAAAACACCAAATACGTCGACTGCGAGGCAGTTTACAAATAAAGAGATGATTTTAGCCTTTTACATCACTCACGCAAAGTACTTTTGCAGTCGACTGTTGATATGTATGTAAGGGTTGAAGATACGAGGGTCCATTTCATAAGGATAGATCTATCTGCTCTAAGGTCAGAAATTTATAATAATTTACGTGACCATTTAGAACTAAACCCAAATGATGCTGTAGATACTGGAAGAAGAGTAATTTTACCATCTTCATTTAATGGTTCTCCCAGTGTTCAGGTAAGAACTAAGAATTTGTATGCGAATAATTCCAACTAATTTTATGAAAGAATTTTGACTTTCATTAGAATTTTACCAGCTGCCATTGACTTCAGAATTAAATACTGTTCTACCTGGTACAAACGTAATTGTAGTGTACGAAGTTTTCTATTTGCTTCTCATCCAACTAGGTCAAATTTCACCCAACAACTGGTTTAAAAGGGAATACGATACTGTTTATGCGCGCTACCTGTTACAATTTAATGCGCACGCATACCTGTTCAAGTAGGGGTGTCACGTATCATCATCACTTATTTGGGGGCAGTGCTGCACTCGTCTCTACTATGAGTTAAAAACTGTTTCAAACACCTCCGGATCATCTCATAAATCCTGACAATACTGTACAAGTCGCTGCTTCGGTTCTTAAAACGTATCAATGGGAGGGCTGTACACTTTACTTCTGAGATGATTCCTGACAGAAAAATCAAGCGGTTCCAGGTCACTGATGTTCGAGCCAGGTACAGGCCCTGCTCACCATATCCACCCTGGACCGTAACGGCGCGGTACGTGCCGTATTAATACCAGTAGAAAAATGCGCGGTGCTCCATCGAGCACGTACCACAAGGTTATCAGACAGCACATTTTATGAAGCTAGAACAGTAAAATAGCTCTGCTTTAAATAAATCTTTTAAAGATCTCGGTTATCACTTTAAATGGAGATGATTCGTGGCTTCTTAAGACACTGTAAGACAAAAAGTAAAATAAAACAAATAATGTGCCACGAAGGAACTATACAAATGCGAAGGAAACCACTAGATGTGATGCACATCTACGAGGTATGTTCATAAAATTCCATAACTTTGGCTACAAATTTTTCCACACTTACCTTTTACTTATTGTGCTAAGTCTCCTTCGAAATACTCTCCTCCACGATTGATACGCAGTTCCCAACGCCGTTTCCACTTCCGGAGGCAATCTTGGTACGCCTCTTGCAGGATCGCGCAAAGCGCCGTCTGTGAATTTTCTTTTACCTTGTCCGTCATTACAAATCTTCGTCCTTTCAAGGGGTTTTCAACTCTGGCAATAAAAAAGTCCGCAGGGGCCAGGTCTGGAGGGTACGGAGAATGAGGCAGCACAGACATTTCGTTTTTTGTGCAGTAGTCACGCACCAACAGGGATGAATGTACAAGTGCGTTATCGTGATGCAAGAGCCATTAATTGTCTTGCCACGTAACAGACCGTTTTCTTCTCACATTGTCTCACAGGCGTCGCAACACGTCCCAATAGTACCATCGATTAACAGTTTGTCCGTGGCACGAATTCATGATGAACTGATACGTCAATGTCAAAGCAAACTATCAACTTGGCTTTGACATTTGTCCTGAGTTGACGGGCCTTTTTTTTTCGCTTGGAGAACGTTTCCCGACTCATCGTGAAGACTGAACCTTGGTCTCAGCATCATAACTGTAGACCCACGTCTCAACATCATAGCGGTAGACCGACGTTATGATTCTCTTAACGAACATCTCGTTCTCATTTGTGCGATCCAAAAGCTCTCCATAGATTCTGAAGGTAAGGTCTTACTAATCCTGACTCACGAGCCGTGAGACGAACTTGGCGGCAAGACGATGCGTTCCAAGATGCTGTGTCAGGATTTTATGACATGATCCAACTAAAACGGTAAATAATTCTGCAATCTCTCGGGCAGTCAGTCCTCGGTAGGGCCGCACAATTTCGTTGACGTTCCTGACATGAGCGTCGTCGGTAGACGTCGAAGGGCTTCCTGCAAGAGGGACATCTGTAACTTCCGTTTGGCCGTTTTTATACCGTGTGTATCATTGGTAACACTAAGTATGGCTTAAGCACTCATCATAGCCCTTCTGCATCATTTGATGTGTCTCTGTAAAGGTTTTCTTGAGTTTCATGCAAAATTTAATGCAGAAGCGTTGCTCGAAATTCGCAAACCGTATGACACAACGTTCTACTCAATTCAGCACTGAACAATAACTAACAGACGTACAACAATGAAACTTTCAGCCGTTACATTTTAAACACAGGCGTGTGCAAGGATGCCAACCACATTTCGCTCCAACGCACCATTGGCGCTAAATTGCGAATGTTCCAAAATTTTTTGAACAGGCCTCGTACAGACAAACAAATGATTACAGTTTCAGAAAAACTGAACGATTTATTCAAGAGAAAGAGCTTCACTATTGACCAAGTCAATAAGTTAGTAACACCTCTGGCCCTTATGCAGGCAGTTATTCGGCTTGGCATTGTCTGAGACTTGTTGGATGTCCTCCTGAGGGATATCGCGCCAAATAAGTCCAATTGGCGCCTTAGATCGCCAAAATCCCGAGATGGTTGGAGGGCCCCGTTCATAATGCTCCAAATATTCTCAATTGGGGAGAGATCCGGCGACCTTGCTGGTCGAGGAGGAACCCTTGGCAAGAGCGGAAACAAGCAGAAGAAACTCTAAGCGTGTGATGGCAGGCATTATCTTGCTGAAATGTAAGCTCTGGATTGCTTGACACCAAGGGCAACTAAACGGAGCGTACTTTATCGTCGACTATCGCTGTGTTGTAAGGGTGCCGCGGATGACAACTAAAAGGGTCCTCGTATGAAATGAAATGGCACCCCAGACCACCACTCCTGGTTGTCGGGCCGTAAGGCGGGTAGCAGTCAGCTTGGAATCCCACCGCTGTTTGGGACGTCTCGAGGCACGTCTTCGCTGGTCACTGGGGCTCACTTCGAAGCGGGACTCATCACTGATAATAATTCAACTCCAGTCAATGATATTCCCGGTTGAACATGTGGCTTGGGACAACCCGGACAGCGGTGGCGTACCAACCTGACTGTGACCCGCCGAACGGCGTGACAACAGAGAGTAATAGTCTGTGGTGCCATTCCTTTTCATCGCAGGTCCCCTTTGATTGTCATCCGTGGCACCCTTTGTCGACGATACGCTCCGTTTTGTTGCCTTTCATGGTTCACATTTTAGCAAGATAATGCCCGCCCGCACATGGATGGAGTTTGTACTGCTTGTTTTCGTGCTTGCCAAACCCTACCTTCGCCAGCAAGGCCGCCGCATCTGTCCCCAATGGAGAAAGTTTAGAGCATTAGGGGCAGAGCCGGCCGGTGTGACCGAGCGGTGCTAGGCGCTACAGTCTGGAACCGCGCGACCGCTACGGTCGCAGGTTCGAATCCTGCCTCAGGCATGGATGTGTGTGATGTCCTTAGGTTAGTTAGGTTTAAGTAGTTCTAAGTTCTAGGCGACTGATGACCTCAGACGTTAAGTCCCACCAAGTGCTCAGAGCCATTCGAACTATTATGGGCAGAGCTCTCCAACCATCTCGGGATTTTGACGACGTAAAGCGCCAACTGGACAGAGTTTGACACGTTATGCCTCAGGAGGACATCCGACAACTACATCAATTAATGTCAAGCCAAATAACTGCTTGCATAAGGGCCATAGGTGGACCAACGCGTTATTGACTTTCTCTTAAATAAATCATCCAATATTTGTGCACTTGAACTCATTTGTTTATATATACTTGTACATCATATCTATCGATTTCCGCCTCATTCGGATAATTCCTTCGTGGTGCGTCTTTTTTTGTCTTAGTCTGTATTTCGAACTGGAATAAGATTCAGAAATTTATTTCTGTTACAGAGGAATGTTTATGCAGTACTTATTTTAAAGGAAAAAACAACCCGTTTTCACGAACATAAGTTTCAAATTTATTTTTAAAGGTCTTACTGAGAGCCCAAGGAAAGGCAAGTAATGTCTGAGTGTGGGGACGGGTGCGGAAAATACACTACTCGCCATTAAAATTGCTACACCACGAAGACGACGTGCTACAGACGCGAAATTTAACCGACATGAAGAAGATGCTGTGATATGCAAATGATTAGCTTTTCAAAGCATTCACACAAGGTTGGCGCCGGTGGCGACACCTACAACGTGCTGACATGAGAAACGTTTCCAACCAATTTCTCATACACAAACAGCAGTTTGACCGGCGTTGCCTGGTGAAACGTTGTTGTGATGCCTCGTGTAAGGAGGAGAAATGCGTACCATCACGTTTCCGACTTTGATAAAGATCGGATTGTAGCCTATAGCGATTGCTGTTTATCGTATCGCGACATTGCTGCTCGCGTTGGACGAGATCCAATGACTGTTAGCAGAATATGGAACCGGTGGGTTCAGGAGAGTAACACGGAACGTCGTGCTGGATCCCAACGGCCTCGTGTCACTAGCAGTCGAGATGACAGGCATCTTATCCGCATGGCTGTAACGGATCGTGCAGCCACGTCTCGATCCCTGAGTCAATACATGGGAACGTTTGCAAGACAACAACCATCTGCACGAACAGTTCGACGACGTTTGCAGCAGCATGGACTATCAACTCGGAGACCATAGCTGCGGTTACCCTTGACGCTGCATCACAGACAAGAGTGCTGCGATGGTGTACTCAGCGACGAACCTGGGTGCACGAATGGCAAAACGTCATTTTTTCGGATGAATCCAGGTTCAGTTTACAGCATCATGATGGTCGCATCTGTGTTTGGCGACCTCGCGATGAACGCACATTGGAAGCGTGTATTCATCATCGCCATACTGGCGTATCACCCGGCGTGATGGTATGGGGTGCCATTGGTTACACGTCTCGGTCACCTCTTGTTCGCATTGACGGCACTTTGAACAGTGGACGCTACATTTCAGATGTGTTACTACCCGTGGCTCTACCCTTCACTCAATCCCTGCGAAACCCTACATTTCAGCAGGATAATGCACGACCGCATGTTGCAGGTCCTGTACAGGCCTTTGTGGATACTGAAAATGTTAGACTGCTGCCCTGGCCAGCAGATTCTCAGATCTCTCTCCAATTGAAAACGTCTGATCAATGGTGGTCGAGCAACTGGCTCGTCACAATACGCCAGTCACTACTCTTGATGAACTGTGGTATCGTGTTGAAGCTGCATGGGCAGCTGTACCTGAACATGCCATCCAAGCTCTGTTTGACTCAACGCCCAGGCGTATCAAGGCCGTTATTAGGGCCAGGGGTGGTTGTTCTGGGTACTGATTTCTCAGGATCTATGCACTCAAAATGCGTGATAATATAATCACATGTCAGTTCTAGTATAATATATTTGTCCAACGAATACCCGTTTATCATATGCATTTCTTCTTGGTGCAGCAATTTTAATGGCCAATAGTGTAATATTATATATCTTTTTGAGTAAAAACGTTCTCGAACCGGGTCTGGCTGTAATGGCCTGACACTTCATGATCATGTAACCAATGATGAAATTCGCAAGCTGTATGGAATGCCGCCTATTATGGGGAGAAGATGGGGGAAAGCCGATTACGAAGGTATGGGCACGTACTTTGCGCTGATCAAGAAACAAAAGCAAAACTTGGGTTTTTGGTTAAATCCTGTTGGGAGTCAGGGACAACACTCGCTAGAGAGACCCACCATATAGACCTGAAGAAAACGGGTCTCCACTCTTAAGCACAAAACCGTGCCAGGAGCAGACATGGAGCCAAATGGATGGACCACGCTATGCTGGAGGTCAAACGTGGAGGAAGAAGAAATAGAAGAAGAAAAAAAAATGGCCTGAACCAATCGCATCAAAAATATGAGAGATGCGGCCTGGATTGCAAAACAAAACATTATGACAAATGCACTTGTGCTCGGAGGTGCTTTGGCAATGGGACTACTGTGGGAATTAAGATATGAATCGAGGAAAAACCACCCCGTTCACCAGATTTAAGAGGCTGTGGATTCCACCTATTCCCAAGTCTAAAGAAGCTTATGGTTGAAAATGTTTCGAGTATGACGAGGTGCTTATAACAGTGGCAGATGAATATTTTGCAGACTGTCGGGAATAGCGCTTCAGACATGGAACCTTCTCACACGTTGGACAAAGTACACTGACATAAAAGGGGAGCGTATACGAAAATATGACTGAAACTCTCATTTATAAAACAGTTTTTCAGCGACATGTCGAGAAATTTATCTAGAATCAGAAAAAGTCTTCATAAACTGGAGGAAGTTTGCACCAAACTGTAGAACATTTTCGAAGAGAGAACGTTATGAAACTACCCAACAGACCTCACCATTATCCTTTACAGGAACGCCGAGTATATAATACCTGTTGACAATTACGGGGATGGTGAGCACACTATAAATCAACGTGTCACTTATTTTGCTGATTGTGTGTAGAGATGTAATAAAGAGATGGAACAACCAGACACATAAAGGTATGGTCATAGATCGGTGTGTATATATGTAAGTGACGATCAGACCACGGTTGTCTTTTCTGGAAAAGACCTCGAAAGTTCTCGGCTATCTGTGCTTCTGAAACATCGAAAAGGAAATATTAAGTGATGGTGAAGATACTATAAGATCAACAATATGTCCCATTAACGTTGTGTAAGAACAAGTAACACATTTTAATAGCCTCGGCTGCGACGTTACATGATTGCCCGAGAAATGATACAGTCTGAGGTCAAATTGAAAGACTGAGGGCGACACTATTGTGGAAGATTAACGCTTACCATAGTTATCTCTCGTGTACCTACCAGAGGGAAGAAAAAGAAGAGACAACTAAGGAGAGGCAACTGTGTGTTGCCTAATCTGTAATAAGTCTGACGATGAAGGTGATTAGATGATGATGTATGAACAATTCACATAAAGATATCGTTAATGATAGTTACTTATTCCCGTGGGTTGCAGAAGCAATTTATAACACCACCCTTTATGTATCAATGAAATTTTTGGATTATTCTGGATCCATGAAGATTCTCCTCCATTGTAGGGCTGACAGAGCATGTTTTTCAATGAATAAATTTATGTACTTTTCGTGGATGGATCAGCGCTGGTTTGGGGACCACGATGAAAAGAATTCATATCAACAGAGGCATAATTACTCTTGCATACATGTTTTCCCAACGACACAAGTTTTCATGGCTCGGAGAACTAAGACACACTGCCAAAATACATGGATCTGAAAATCGCCAGGCTTTTACGGAAATGAGACATCTGTAAAGCGGATGTATACTGCTGCGTTATGTATGACTAAGCCCGCGGGCTATTTTTCTTCAAAGGCGTCACAGCGAAGTAGTTATTTACTTCGCTTTTTACGTGGCTACACATTACGCAACGTTACAGCTGGAGGGCTTTCATAAGGTGCAATACTTTATCTTCTTCAAACCTTCAGTGAAGAAGTATGTAGCTAAGAGTCAGCTGCAAGATAAATGATTGGCCCCAAACAGTCGTAAGAGTTACTATGTTCTGAATTTCAGTGCACGTTTCTAGAGCGCAATTTGAACACCTGGCGCTTTTAGATTACAATTACATATGTTTACAGATGATGATATGGCCTTTCTTTATAAGCGTTGTAACAATCAATAATTTTCGTTGGTACGTTTCTACTTACAGTACACTTTACAAAAGAAAAATGACTACTTAAGAAGCAATGTACTTCTAGGTTAAATGAAAGCGAAACGTAACCTATGAAGTATCACTTGTGCGGGAGATTACAGGACATTTTTCTTAACAAAGTGTACACAGAAACTTTCTTTTATGGCTGTACTCGCTACAGATAACATTGAAATGAGACAATAGTTTTAAATTGTCACTTTAATCTCTTTACACTACTTGATTTAATATACAGTGTCGTTTACTTAAAATATTGCAAAAAATTCAAGTTATTGAATTGTTTTCACCTCATATCTTTTATTTATTGCATCTCTACTTACGTTCATAAATTGGTGGCAAATATATTTCCCTTTAATATAATACGATAAAATTCAGCAAAAATTACGTATAACACTGCAACTAATATAGAAACATATAGTAACTAAGGCGTTTATACATTGAGTGATTACACCTGTGAAGCCTGTTAGATGTGAGAATCAAAAACCGGCCTTAAAATTCGAAATAATGAACGCCTGAATAGATCCCGACTCAAGGTGCACGTGCAGTCTGTAGTTGCAATTTTAAAGCAAACATTGTAGATAATACTGGATAATACGTCTATCGGTATACTACAATAGATAATTATCTTTTCGGTCTTTATAGTTTGATGGTGTGTGCTTGGGACCAATTTTTTGCCTTTAATTAGCATAGAAAAGTCATAAATACAGTACATACGTTTGCCAATGAATATTAACCCAATTAAGGATTGTTCATTGCAGACATAGATTTGACACATAAAGTATAGACACAGAATATACGGAACTAGTATAACTTCCCGAGAACGAACAAGGTTCGCGTTTTCTCTCTGACGTGCTTCATGCAAGCTCTCGTAAGCAACAGGCCCCAACAAATATAATTATCTTTTGAACTTTTTTAAACCTAACTGCTAGCCAGTGGCGTCATGATAAGAGAGCATAGACATTCTTGCCTGTAGACACCACAAAAGTGAATAAAAGCGATCCCAACAAAGTCCTACATTAATACTTGGCATTTGCCGGAGTGACATTAATAAATGCATACTTACTACTTTACTATATTTGCAAGAAGCACAGTAAACTTTCATGCATTTTTCTGGGATAAATGTTACTGTTTTAGGAAAAAAATCAATGTAAATAAATGATCTCTGAATACGTTCCAAAATTCGGGTTTTGGAAACTATGAACACGGCTGAGGAAGAAAAAGCAAATCCTCTATTTACTTAAAGTATTTTCAGGTTGTACCATTTAATGTCGTTTAAACTACTAAAATGGTAAAAAGACATTTTCAGCTAACTTTTAGCATTAAGAGTTATTGATATCAGGTCGTCCCAACTACTAAGCCTGTTTACTTACATTACTGCTTCTGTAAAACTACATATTTTGACACATCCATAGTCACGGGAAGATAATTATATATTGCAGCTTAAAATCGAATTATAGGGACGTGACATTTGGGAAAATTCTGCGACAAATTTCAGTGTAAAAAAAAATCAGGTTACCCGCGGATTTCTATGAACCACTGAAAATGTGACGTGCCTCTTACAGTTTTTCATTTATCTCAACAGCTCGTTAAGAACTGAGGTGTAATGTGTATCTCAAAAGTTTGAATGGTGTCATAAAAAAGATCCGCCGTCTAGGTAATTTCCACACCCTCCATCGGACACAGTACACGTTCGGCAACGTTTATCCAATTTCTGGAAACTGTCAGCGAAAACTTAATGCAGATTCGATCGAAGCACTGGTGCCGCACGTATTCGGATATCAGCAGAAATGTGACGTAGGCAGCGGTGCTTTGCGACCCTTGTGGTTGCCTACCATATCAAAATCAAGACGTTAGCACAAAGTCGCGGCAGAAACTGAAAACCGATCTCCCACGTATCCAAATTGTTTTGAATGACGGCGTTAACACAGCCCTTGCTTATCTCCAGTTTATTCAATCTGAATCCCGGGAATAGTTGATTTTTTCCTCAGAAACTGCCTCACTTGCTCAATGTCATCTGCCTTTATGGTGGGCGTCGATGTGAATATGAGATGTCAACAACTTCGTATCTGCCCATGAAATATTCTGTCCAAGATGCGCTTGAACAACAGTTTGTTCTCACAGCTCTTGTTTCTTATACTCGTGCCAGTATAAGCAAGCTTGTCTTTTTTATTTCATTTAATTATTTTATTTTTGCAACTCATATCTTGATATTTATGCACACATTTATTCCACTAGTGTTATGTCTACGACGATGTGGCTATGCGATCTAGAAGATTTTGTGGACTCTCGAACAGGAAACTGCGTGGGATATAACAACCCGAATTTTAGCTGACGACTTTTTTTCAGTTGTAAGTATTTTTAGCGAATCGACTGAGGCACTCTAGAATATAACATCGGAGAACACTCTATAGAGGAAACAAAAACTGTAAGGAAGCATCTGTGTCAAAGTTTCATCGATCATTGACACTATTTGACAGAACGCTTTCGTGCTGTGCAAAAAAAAAAAAGGTAACTTGTTCGTACCAACTAAACTAATTTTTTCACATCGTATGTATAAGTGAAACGCTCATATTTTTGTTTTCTCTAATTTATACTCTATGTCTTCTGTTCCAGAATATAGATTTAAAAATCTACGTACTTCATCCGGCATTCAGCATTCATCATCGTGTGTGTACTTTGTCGTATATTTGCTTCCAAATGTTTATTCACTGCGAAAAGAACGTCTCTCGTGCAGAATACGTTTACACGCATAAAAAACTCTGTTGATCCGATGGTATGTCGACAGAGGAGAGTGCTCTAGCCTGCCTGCTGTATGCTGATGTGAGACCACTTGCTCATAAGCTCTAAAGCTCTAGCAACAGCCAGGATTAATCTTCCACTCCACAGTGAAGTGCGTACTGGAATGACCCATGTTGACAGAAATTCAGTAGTATTCAGTAGCAGTTTTTCAGAGGCTATCCGTTTGCTTTGGCACGAGAACAAAAGATCGGATTCAGCTGCTGGCTTGGCAAAGAGCATCTGTCGAATACGTCCGTTCCACTTTTTGCCGCAGGTGTAAAAACTTTTCCAGAAGAGAAGAAGACAATGATTCGTATTATTATTCTTCGTCGAAGGTCCAGTGACGGAAAGTAAACAGAACACTCACGGTACGATATACTGGAAGACAGATATAAACTGGTGAAGGGTGCTCGGATAGCTCAGGTGGTAGTGATTCTGAGTCGGAGAACAGTTGGGTTACAATTAGAAAGTGCCAATAAAGTTTCATTGCTGTATCTGTTCTGAAATTCTAAATTTCTGCCGCGCGGGGTTGCCGCGCCGTCAGAGGCGCCTTGCCATAGTTCGCGCGGCTCCCACCCGTCGGAGGTTCGAGTCCTCACCATATATAGCTAATTTCTGGTACTTCCTACAAAGTGAATCAAGAACCCTCTCTACCTCCAGCAGAAATGCTCTGAAGTCAGAGTTAGGGGACCTATAAACAACAACAATTAGAAGTTTAGTTTCACTAAATTCAACTGCTCCTGCACAAAATTCAAATATCTGTTCAGTGCAGTGCCGTGATACGTCTATGGACTCAAAGGGAATACTGTTTTTTTACATACACAGCCACTCCCCCACCCCACAAGGAACTCTTTGAAAAACAGCTAGCTAATCTGTATCCTGGTAAAGAAAGCCTCTGAATTGTCCAATTATTTAACTGATTCTCTGAAATGCTAATAATTTCACAGTCAACACATAGAACAGTTCACTAACTTTATCTCTAAAATAATCAATATAATTAAAACAGTTGCTCATAATAATGGATATAAACCAATAATAATAGAAAAACTTCACAACAAAATGCAAACAAAAACCACGGATCTACTTAACAGTAGTCCACACAACATGCAGTCCAAAATAAACCACTGTTCCACAGAAGCCAAACCTAAATATGCTGCACTCCCATACATAGGCCCACTATCATACCAAATAGCAAAATTAGTTAAAAACAGAAATATCACAATCAGATTTCCCGCAAATAATAAATTACAGCAAAAAGTAATCCATGATGTAAATACCTTCAAGAGTCCCTACAGCAAATCAGGAATATACAAGCACAAATGTGATACATGCCCAAAATTCTACATTGGACAGACAGGCAGAAGTTTTGAAGTTAGACACGAAGAACACATTGATGCTTTAAGGCTTGGCAACTTGAACAAATCTGCATTTGCAGCCCATATTTCTGAAGAAAACCATTCAGTGAGAAACACTGAGAACAACTTAAAAAATTTGCATCGAGCAGAAAAAGGAGCCACTATGAATAAATTAGAAAAAATAGAAATGCACATACACACACAAAAAAAACAGCATCCCAGTCTATATCCTTAATGAACTAACTGACTTAACACCCCTTTCCTGAAAAATTTCCAAAAATTATTTCCCAACCTCCAAAGCAAATAATATTCCTACACCTATCTGCAGATCAGGTAACAAATTTGTATGTTACTACAATTTTCATTATGCTAAATGTAAATAAATAATGTGCTGTCTTATCCACATATATTTAAAAAATCTTTGACATGGAACATCTTTATAATGACATTATTCGCTCTAAAATTCACAAAATCAATATCTCTTTGTACTAGTGTAAAATGCGTTTCAGTTGCATAAGTGAATATATGATCCTTTACCAGACATGTGGCATCTTTATAATGATACGACATATCATAGCATCTTTGACATTCATGTACTTGTAAACACTTTGTATCTATCATAACATGTGATGCATGTTAGAAATGTATTCTGTGACAAATCTAAAGTGCTCAGAGATTCAAATTTATGTGTTCAACGATAATAATGTGGTGGAAATGTATTCTGTGACAAATCTAAAGTGCTCAGCGATACAAATTTATACTTGCAACGATAAGAATGTGGTGAAAACTACGAACATCATTCGTTGGACGAAAACTATAAAAACAAATACTCCAGTCCGACATTTCACGCAAGTCACATCCCAGTGCAAATCTGTAACGCAACCATCTGTGTGGCGTGCTTGTAATTATGTATTATTTTTATTTTAGGACAACTAATCAATAAAAAACGCACCACACGTTCTAGTGAAAGCATGAAAGCCGTCTGACGATGAATTGTAATGATTCGAAACCGGTAATGGTACCTTTCGAAAAAATGAAAGAAAAGGTCATATTAGGAATTAGATCCGTTATTCGTCAGTTCAGTACACAGTTGCGAAGTAGCAAAAGCATGGAGAATCTAACAATGTTTTGTTTCTAATGACTGGACCAGAATGTTCGAATGAACCCATTATTGAGTATTGCTGATGTGTTCAAGAGCCCGACCAAGTCGAGTTAATGGAAGATATTGAAGCAATTCAGAAGCAGAAGCTTGCTGTTACAAAAAGTTTTTACACATCGGTTCGATTAGAATGACAGCGTTGCAGAAGTGCGCCGACAGCTTACATTGGATGGGAATCCTTGGAGGGGAGCTGTAAGGAAATTTAAAAAAATCGCATTAGCAACAGACTGCACAACAATTCTTCTGCCTCCATCGTTCATCTCGTGTAAGGACAAAATACACCCATGAACCAAAGTATTATGAGCGCTGTTAACCGCGAGACTTAATGACACCTGGTGCTGTTCCGAGCACATGACACGGAAATGAAAGTATATAAGCGGAACAGAGATGGATGGGGTATTGTTTTAGCGATGACATGAGCTGCAAATGGAGAAATCCACTGACGTAAACGACTTTGACGAAGGGCAGATTGTTATAGTCCGGAGCCCTGGTACGAGCATCGCGAAAACGGCGAATCTGGTCGGCTGTTGGCGTGCTACAGTCCCGAACACCTATGGAAAAGTGGTTGAAGGACCATAAAACCACGAGTAGGCTACTAAGTGTCGAACGTCTGCGCCTCGTCACAGAGCACGCAGGTCGGCGGCTTTGCCCGCATCGTAAAGCAGATCGGAAGGCAGAGTACAATGCTGGCCTAGGCACAAGCGTTAAGGATCACAACGTTCAATGCACATTGTCTGGGCTGTCCATGTTTACCCAGCGAAATCGTCAATTCTGATTGCAATGAGCATGAGATCTTTGAGATTGGACGGGTGATCAATGGTAACATAACGCTTGGTCAATTTAATCATGTTTCTTGTTGCAACAGGTTGACGGTCGTGTGTGGATACGGCATCAGCCAGATACTGGCTGCTTGAAACATTATTCACGTCAGGGCTGCAGACCTGTGGGGCAGTAGTATTCAATGGTGGACATTCACCTGGTCATCCGCGGGACTTGCGGTAATCGTGGACGGCACCAACACAGCTGTGGACTACGTGAATATTATTGCGGACCATCTCCATCCCGTCATGATTTTGTCTTCTCCGACGGTGACGGCATCTTCCAGGATAACTGTCCATGTAACAAAGCCCATCGTCACATTTTCCTGATCTGTACCCAATGGGAAACACCTGGGACGCTATCGGACAACAGTTTCGCTTCCACATAAACAACCGGCCCGTAATTTACGTGAAGTGCGTGACCTGTGAGTAGACATCTATTGCTACATGCCTCTGGAAACCTAACAAGGACTTGTCGAATGCATGCCACGCAGAATCACTGCTGTATTGCGTTCCAAGGTGGACCAATACGCTATGAGGCTGGTAGCCATAATGTTATAGCTCGTCAGTGTAAGAGAGATTGGCAGTCGTCATAGGCCATGATGCTTCCCTCGCTCTACTTGCGAGTGGCAGACGGAAGTGAATGACTAGCAGTGGTGCTAATATTAACCGCCATGCACTATAAAGGGTTGTGCAGTATGTCTGTAGACAGAAATGTATATTGGTTCCCATGTGGAGAAAAGTATGGCATTCCACATGGTTTCAAGCAGGGAACATAACGAGAGACAGGATACATATCGTGGAAAAAGACTAGGTTCAAATATTTATTCACTTATTCATATTTACAGCGTCTGCATCACTTCAGCGGAACCACAGATAGTTTCGTTAAGCAGGACGACAGCAGATATCTTATCGCGTCCTCGTCAATATTGACAGAAGGTGTCTTCTCTAACGATGTAGCTGTCGACGGGGCGTGAAACATAAACAGTAAACGACAAGACGACATAATGTTACAGGTAACGTGTTCATTTCAGGTTGTGTGTTCAGTGTACGTAACAGTTTTTTAGGCGCAAGGAACAGTTTCTATAGTATTTCCGTCCGCTACCACAACAAAGCTTTTCCCCGGACTCATTCTACTGTCTGCCTTCATTGGTTGCTTGAAATGTTCTTGTAAATAAGAATTTAAATTTACAGGTTTGAAGAGAGTCTGAGCTGTTCGTTATTTAAGCTAGTTTGAATGCTAAGTGTAAGAAAACGGACATTATTCAACATCACTGAGTTTAACAGTGGAGGGAAAAATTGCACTGGAGGAACTAGGCGTCGTTTCAGAAAGGCCACTTTGTTAGGGGCTATTACTTAGATTAAAAAAAAATAGTTTTGATCGTCACAGAAGATACCCCGAACATTTTACGTCATGTTTACCAATGTCAGTCATTACGAGAATTAACATACGTATTAACTGTGATCATTACACTTTTGTGTTACACGGTAATAATTGAAAAATATAATGTCTGAGTACTTCAACTAGAAAGTTTAAAGGCCACAGAAATCTGTGGCGCCACAATTACGGGTTTCTACTTGTTCATTAGTTAGCAAGCGGGCGACAATGGCCAGTCCAGTTCAGTATTGTTGCGAGCGACCAAGAGGGAAGGACCAGCTGAGCCCTAGAAGAAAGCGACACTTCATAAAAAATGTACGCGTCCACGGAAGACTATGTTGTGAGTCTGTTGGGATAAAGACGGCAACGCAGACTACGACTGCCTCTCCAGGCATGTAAGCAAAAACGCTGATATTTATTGACAGCTGAGATTCTCTGTTGTAGCAAAGAAACCAAAACGACAGAAAATTCTGAATAATTGCTGCTGTAACACGGAAATATACGTCTGCATCCCGTTAACAAATACCAAAATAATCTACATAGAAGGCTTCTTGGGACGGGGACGAAGTCCCACATTCTTCAAATTCTTCTTCACCTTTTCTGTTCTCTATTCGATTTTCTTCGTGCGAACACCTGCGATAACTCGGTTTTCGGACGTGGACTCTAGAAAGTACTCCAGCATTAGGAGATTCACTAGCCGATTTGTGTGTGCCGCTCAGCTGGAATTGGAACTTACCGTAGCAAAAAGAGTTTGTATGAGATTAATAGGACGCCACGGTTCCTTTCTGATACTTGGTAGGCAGCACGACAGCGTAAGATTAATTTGCATCTTCTTCCACGTCGATTGTTCGAATTTATTCTAAGGAGTATCAATATTTACTGATCTTCATGTAAAAATTGAGAGTGCGCTGTCGCTATTTAGTTTTAAAGCCGAGCGATAATGTAACGTGTTTTTGTTGTTATAGTGAATGAAGGGTGGATGGAAGGGAGGAAGGGAGAGGCAAGTTTAACGTCCCGTCGATGAAGAAGTCATTGGAGAGGAGTACAATATCGAAATGGTAAAGAATTCGGTCGTCTACTTTCAAAGGCATCCTGGCATTTTCCTTAAACATTTAGGGATACTTGGAAAGTCTGTATCTCGTTGGCCGGACAGGGAGTTGAAGCATCCTTCCGAATATGAGTACAATATCTTATCACTTCACGAAGTCAAAAGTTTTGTGTAGTGAGTACTTTTGTGGAAATACTTCATCATCACAGTAAGTGTGTATGAAAAACAGAGTAATACCCATGTCTGAACAGGGTAACCTGTTTAATCTGGTGTCACCTTCAGTTAGCTAAGTAGATTTGTGAAGTTCAGTTGGTACCAGGCGCGGCTGATCTCAGCAGTTCGTAAGTTAGTTACAAGGGGCCGGCTATTAGCGTGGCTGTCTGTCATGGCCAAACCGGCGATCTCGTGAGTTCCGTCTTGAGCGAGGTGTTTCTTACTTGCCTCGCAGGTCGGGCTGCTATCTTATCGCAGTTTCCTGTCGGCTCTCGTGAGGTGTGTTAGCACTTGGGCGTTAAAAAACGGCTGTTCAGCGCTGACAAACTAAACTCTTTAAGCATGAATGAAGCTTAAATGGGCTAACAACACCCACTGTTTGAATTACCTTTTTCATTTTTAAAGTCCCACTACATCAAGACTTCATTCATTAAAGTTAAGTAAATAACATTATCAACTATTTGGATTTTTTTTCTTTTCTTTCTGACCTCCTCGTGCAGTGTAATCTGTAAAGTGTTAGTTTGCAAGAGCCACAACTGGACCAAAAGTTTCCGTGAAGGTAATCGGAGTGCCAGTCCCTCGTAGGAGACATAAAGTACAAGCAAATATAACCGTACAGAAAACAGAGTTCACGTTACTCACAAAATTTGTGTTTTTTCATGGCAGATAACGCCCTTGCATCAAGAAGAGTACCTAGCTGTACATAAATGTGTCAGATTCCCTAGGAGTAAAATCTCACTAATTGACAGCTTAACTTCAGTTCAACACATAACTAATGAGGAGGTACTGAATAGAATTGGGGAGAAGAGGAGTTTGTGGCACAACTTGACAAGAAGAAGGGACCGGTTGGTAGGACATGTTCTGAGGCATCAAGGGATCACAAATTTAGCATTGGAGGGCAGCGTGGTGGGTAAAAATCGTAGAGGGAGACCAAGAGATGAATACACTAAGCAGATTCAGAAGGATGTAGGTTGCAGTAAGTGCTGGGAGATGAAGAAGCTTGCACAGGACAGAGTAGCATGGGGAGCTGCATCAAACCAGTCTCAGAACTGAAGACCACAACAACAGGTGCGGACGCTGCACAGCGGTATAACGCCACAAGGAAAAATCTTCGGCACGGTGCACTTCATGTAAGCTGGCCGGACAAGAAATGCCCGTTATAAGAGCACATTGGTTTGGAGCGTTCTAGATGGTGCAAAACTGGTTCTAGATGGTCATTTGACCATCCATCGCCAACATTAGTGAAGTGGTGGGGTGCATGTGACAATCGGTTGTATGGAATTAGGGCAGTTAAATGGATGGACGTTGAGACGTGATAGAATAGGAGAAAGGAGCTACCATGAAACTTTCTGGTAGGTCAAAACTGTGTGCCGGGCCGGGACTCGAATCTTTGGTGAGCAATTGCTCTACCGGCTAAGTAATCCAAGTACCACGATCCACCCATACTGCTTTACTTACGCCAGTGGAAGGTAGCAGATGTACTGGCTTTACTTCCGCCAGTGGAAAGTAGCAGATGAGGTGCTAGCTGTGCTTCCGCCAGTAGCAGGTAGCAGAGGAGGTACTGGCTTTACTTTCGCCAGTGGAAGTTAGCAGATGAGGTACTGGCGGAAGTAAAGCTATGAGTGTGGGTAGCGTGTCGTGCTTGGAAAGCTAAGCCGGTAGAGCACTGGCCCACGAAAGGTAAAGCTCCCAATTTCGAGTCCCGGTTTGGACACAGCTTTGATATGGCAGGAATTTTCAGATCGGTGCACACTCGGCTGCACAGTGAAAATTCATTCTGGAAAGGAGCTTTCATCCTTGGTTGCACCAATGACCAAATAATGAATGAAGTTTTCCGATTTGTTGGTGCATCAACGCGAACTGTCTAGAGACTAAACACTAAATGGTGTACCACTCGAAGTCACGTAACAACGCGTACGACCGACGGTCAGTATCCTAACGGGTAGAGACCGGAGACCAGACGACAAGGAGACATCACAGGAGAGGCACAGCCCCACGAATGTCATGCCTTGTCGGTAGCAAATTCGACAGAATTTGCTGCAGTCAGTGAATGCTGATCCATCACAACCAGTTTTCGAGCGAACACTGGGAGGAAAGTACACGTAGTGGATATTTGGAATTTTGTACCTCGCGAAAGGTTATTGCTCACAGCAGCCAGCGGCTCGTAAAGCTACACGACTTAAGGGTGGGGGAAGGGGGTAAACAGTACAGAAATTGGACGATAGCTGACTGGGGGCGTGTAGTGTGGTCTGACGAGTCGGTGTTTTCGCTCTTTCTGAAATAATAATCGGCGTGTGCTGCGGCGACTGCTTACGGGAAATCAGTCGAAATAACGATTTTTTAAAATTGTGTTTAGTTATTACGCGTAGATATTATGGTTTTTGTATGTTTGATGTACGATAATACGAAAGAAAGGGCGTTTTCTAATTAACGACACATCCCCTTCAGCCTGCTTGCAATTGAACTGTCATCCCGTCTGCAGCAGACTTTCTTTGTATTAACTCTATTCCTTAACCACTGGTTTGCAAGTTGGTCAGCCTGGTGTCAAGCAAGTGTACTTGACAGCTTAATTTCAGTTCAACATTCTATTTTCGTTTTACTAGTCGTAGTGATTTGAAATATTACTTGATTTTAGGAAGTAATCTTATTGTGTTTGTAGTTATATTTTAGCTGTGCAGATCGTAAATACGGTCAGAATAAGAATGTTTCATAGTAGGAATAAGCTTAAAGGTAACAGAGGAGCTCTGTCGTACTCTCTGAGCAAAGACCCCGGGTCATGATGTAAGTATCAGAGAGCTAGTGTAACTGATGATGAATATAGACATACCCGTTACCTAACAACTTCAGTAACAGATTTTATAAAACCTTTCCATAGAGACTTAGCTAGCAAAGCCTTACTTGCTTAATGCAACCATGGGAGAACTCAAAATCCCAACGAAAATGTCAATGGGAACACTTGCCTGAAACCGTATTTTTGGGCCTCAAACCACTGAAAACTGGTTCAATCGATGCACTGTTGTGTTTCAATGATGGGTCAGCCAGCAGGTTGAAACTTTTCACTGATATGCGCACAGAACCTCGGGTGAATACGAAGAATGCGATTCTTTCAATTGACCAGAGCTGTGGATGCGGGAGACTGAGAAGAGTGCACTCAATATGTCAAAACGTGGGCTGGCGGGCACAGAAACACGCAACAGTGACTGGTAAGGATCTGACGAATTTCAACCTTTTAATGTAGGTTGAAAAGATTGTATCACAACTTCAAAGGCATTCCCCAAAAGTATGAAACTTTTAGCTTTAGGTACAATTTTCCCTGAAACTAATACATCTATGTCAATGAAACTTGATAGACAGATTAATGAGTTCACATATATTAAAATGTAGTAGAATTATGGCAATCAAAGGAAACGTGTGACAAATATTTAGATGTTGCTTTTTTTTAAATGCCAATTTTTTAGGTCACATAATTTTTTTGGAATTTATAATGTGATAACAATGCTGTTGTCATATAAGTAATTAACTTTGATGAAGATATGACAACTTATGCATGATTCAAATTTCCTTTGATTTGAACGAATAGCTTTTGAGAGGAAGTGTACCAACGTTAGTACTCTCAACCACAGGAAATTCGATCACGACCAGGTCCGTTAATGAACTGTCAACTTCCGTGTGTGGAGGGTGTAGTTCATACCAGGATGTTTATCTCAAGATTCTCTGTGATCAAATGTGGTTCTACACTTTAATGATGTCTATGCTGTGTGGACTCTCCCGTCTTCCAAGATGATAATGCCCGTATTGCTAGGGATAGATAAGTACATTGCTGGTTTGGCGAACACTCAGGCAGCCTATTGCACCTCGACTGGCCTACTAAATACCTCGATGTTAATTCCATGGAAAATGTGTGGGTGTATTTGGAGCAGTGGGTGAAACGCAGAAATTAATTCTAGCAATATGGAAGCCTTACGGGAACTAATCAACAGTGAGTGGCTTCAGCTGGATGTTGTATACCTGAAGAACCTTAGGGTCAGCCAACTCTAGCTGAAGTCAGGTCATTATCAAGGCTAAAGAAGATGATGTACAGTATTGGTATAATTTCAAATAATACTCGATGGCTTCCTGCACTAGCCGGTCTTTGTGGCCGAGCGGTTCTAGGAGCTTCAGTCTGGAACCGCGCGACCGCTACGGTCGCAGGTTCGAATCTTGCCTCGAGCATGGATCTGTGTGATGTCCTTAGGTTAGTTAGGTTTAAGTAGTTCTAAGTTCTAGGGGACTGATAACCTCAGATGTTAAGTCCCATAGTGTTCAGAACCATTTGAACCATCCCTACACTATGACGTCAGGAATAATACCGCTGTGGCTCTCCAACAGATTGGAAGAATGGGAATCCACTCCAGGAAGCCGCCATACTCGCCGACGTACACATCCGGGGTAGTGTAGAACTGTAACTCATCGCTGAACAGAACGCTACGCCATTCATGACGATTCCATCTTCCCAGACCGCTGCACCACTAGAAATGCATCCGCTTGTGTTATTGCGTTGTAGTGGTAACGACAGCCTATTCGTGTAAAGGTAGTTCCATAGTGTGGCTGCTCTTAGTCTCAAACCAATGGTTCCGGAATGATACAGAATGTTGAAGTGAGTGGGGAGTCCGTTAGTTGTTCTCGGATGAAAGGCGCGGATGAGAAGAGATTACGATTTGGTTACGATGTGCTTGGACCACAACACAGCAATCATCGCTTGTGGTAGTCAGACGTGATCGATCGGAACCTTGACGACGAATATTACTGCCACCATGTTCCCATGCAGTTCAACATCGGGCAACATTCACATCTGAATGCCCCACAGATCTGAATCCTGCAATCCGGCCAAGTAGAGACCGACCATCAAATCCCTTTCCAACACTGTGAGGTGATGATTCCGCTGTTCCACACGAGTTCTTGGCATCTTCATGTAATTCACAACGATCACTCATAAACGGATGCTGTTCACCTCCCCCCCACCCCCCTCCGTCCCAGGGCTGATAACAACACTATACACGACCAACATTTAATGCATCCTTGCAGTCTATTAGATGTTCTACCTGTGACACAGAACTGCAACTGTACTCATTTATATACCCGCCAATGGGGTTTACGTACACCAAGTTACACTGAAATCCGACATGTTTTCTAGGTGCTTCGCCCTCTTTGTCAGGCAGCGTACTTTCGCCACGCCGGCCGCTGTGGACGAGCGGTTCTAGGCGCTTCAGTCTGGAACCGCGTGACCGCTACGGTTGCAGGTTCGAATCCTGCCTCGGGCATGGTGTGTGTGATGTCCTTAGGTTAGTTAGGTTTAAGTAGTTCCAAGTTCTAGTGGACCGATGACCTCAGAAGTTAAGTCCCATAGTGCTCAGAGCCATTTGAACCATTTTTGAACTTCCGCCACAGTAAACACAAAAACAGGTAAAAACATGGCATCCTGAGCTCTCACTCAGTCAGTATCGAGATCAGCACTGTCCAGTCTATCTCTTTATGTAAGATCTTTAACCATTGTGCTCTTTACATTTGTGACTAGTGTTTACCTCGATGTGCTTTTATCTAAACCTGTACGCTGCAAGCTACCATACGGTGTATGGCGGCAGGCACATGGTGTAGCAGCGTCAATCTACCTTTCCTAATCCATTTACCAATGGTGCGCAGTAAGAAAGCCTGTCGTTAACCCTCTGTATTGGTTCGAATATCTCTAATTTAGCTTAATGGTCATCAGACGACATGTATTTAGAGGAAGTAATACGTTTCTTGACTCATTTTGGAACGTGGGCTTCTAGAATTCAGCAGTAGGGCTCTCAACGATGCACATTGCCTCTCACGTAATGTGTCTATTGCAGTTTGTTGAATCGAACAAATCCGTAACGAATAATGGAGTTCTTTTCTGTCTCTTATGCTTATCTAACTTCCTAAGGGTGCAAAACTGTCGGATCTTGCAGCATAGATCTCAGGCAGACCAGCAGCAGCCAAAGGTTTGCGGGCCAGCCACATTCGTAATTTTGCTGTTGGCCGCTGCCAAAAATTCTGGCATAGCGTTCTACAACGCAGTGCTCTACCGCAGTGTGGCTTGGATTGCTACATGCTGTAGCAGAAAGCAACGGTTCACAGCCAGCTACTTGACAAGAACCGAGCACTCTTCCCAACACACGTGGGCAGGGCAAGTATATGTTCTCAGCCAGTAGCTTCATTCTAACAGTGCCATGCATTAATCTGGCATTGCCTCTGCGCCAGTCAGCAGTTGGACGTGTAGCCAAGCAGCCATAACTTCATCGAGCAGCACCATCGACTAGGTGAAGCCGCAAGTCTACGAGCCACCAACAAGCCCTGGTGGTTCTGAGTTTCGAGATGACGCTTCTCGTTGGATACCATTGCCTGACACTCCAGCCAGCCTTTGAGAGTCGTGGGTTCGACTCGGTGCGGCTTCACGTCCTTAGGCTGCCCTGAGCCGCAAGCGGAGTACGCCAATCCAGCCGTAGCGTCACTGTGCTGCAGAGCAGACAACCTTCTTGCGTCAGCAAGGCCCGCGTCGCCGCCAGCTGCTGTTAACGCTGTCGCAGCAGTTCACGTGCCCCAGGGAATTCATTCGCTACCACAACCTCTTGGGCCGAATCCATCGACTTATTGTAAATCGAACTATAATGAATGTTTCTTCGAACCAGCTTTCTTGACTCTGTACTCGCCGCTCTACTGGAAGATCCTACCCCCACAGCCTCCTGTACAGGACATTCTGGGGTCAGAAGTAGCGATCGTGCAGCATTGGTGTCAGCGAAGTAGTCAACACAAACACGACACATTACACAGACAATACTCAAGAACTGATCGACAGAGGGTCTTGTAAGCGATCTCTCTTGTGTGTGAATTACACTTCCCCAGGATTCTTGCAATGAATCTCAGTCTGGCATCTCGCTACCCTGAGGCTAGATTAGTGCGGTCCTTCCATCTCAAATCACCCTTGACCGGTACTCCATGACACTCGAAAGTTGTAACTGAGTCTCTTGACTGATCACCGATCGTGTAATCAAACGAATGTTTAGTTTTTTTACGCGCATATAACTACATTTCGTTATGTTTTGATTCAGCTGCGACCTTGGCATCGGGCACTGGTCGTCTGAAAGTTTTCTAACAAATTTTTAACTGTTGTGTTCACCTTAGCACTCAACATAGAGATGACAGGGAGAGAACCGCGTACTACAGGATGATTCAGAGAAACGGAAAAGTGAAAGAATTAGGTATTGTTGTAAAAGAAGGTTTTAAATTTTTTCTGGCTCTGAGCACTATGGGACTTAACTTCTGAGGTCATCAGTACCCTAGAACTTAGAACTACTTAAACCTAACCAACCCAAGGACATCACACACATCCATGCCCGAGGCAGGATTCGAACCTGCGACCGTAGCGGTCGCGCGGTTCCAGACTGTAGCGCCTAGAACAGCTCGTCCACCCCGGCCGGCAAGTTTTAAATAAATTTATTTATGTCATTAATAGTAAAAACATACAACTTAAGAATAAACAAAGACAATTTATTTTTAAAGATGAAATCTCCATTTCTGCACAAACGTTCCTACAGTCTAGAATGAGATTTTCACTCTGCAGCGGAGTGTGCGCTGATATGAAACTTCCTGGCAGATTAAAACTGTGTGCCCGACCGAGACTCGAACTCGGGACCTTTGCCTTTCGCGGGCAAGTGCTCTACCAACTGAGCTACCGAAGCACGACTCACGCCCGGTACTCACAGCTTTACTTCTGCCAGTACCTCGTCTCCTACCTTTCAAACTTTACAGAAGCTCTCCTGCGAGCTTCTGTAAAGTTTGGAAGGTAGGAGACGAGGTACTGGCAGAAGTAAAGCTATGAGTACCGGGCGTGAGTCGTGCTTCGGTAGCTCAGTTGGTAGAGCACTTGCCCGCGAAAGGCAAAGGTCCCGAGTTCGAGTCTCGGTCGGGCACACAGTTTTAATCTGCCAGGAAGTTTCGTTCCTACAGTCTGTTAGATAAATTGTGCAGTTGCTTCTCGGACCTTAGCTTTCAATTTTCCTGTTGTAGCAGGTCGACTACGATACACTCTGCTTTTGAGGTGACCTCAGAAGAAGAAATCGCACGGTGACAGACGAGTGGATCTAGGAGGCCACGGACTGCCACAGTTTCTCAAAATTATACAGTTGCCCTACAACTGGCGTACAGCAGGCACCGATAATCCTGCTGTGTGTGACATTGGTCCGGCTTTCTGAAACCAAATATTTTCAATAATTTGTGGAAATACCTATAGCTTTTCCGCAACAAAGGTTTCAAACATGGCGACATACCGATCCGATGTGACTGTACTCGCAAGGATCTTCTCGTCTACAAGAAAATAACGACATATTATGCCGTATAATGGCACAGAACACTGCGCGGTATCTTTGTAGCTGTGCAATCGACGTTACAGTAGTTGAGCAGAATTTTCTTGTGTCAAATAGCTTAAGTTTTGTTTGTTAAAAATTAATTAAGATGGAAAAGGACTTTGTCCAACAGCCCCAGATTGAAACTCATTGTCATCGTTTACCTTTTCAAGCATTCGTTCACAGAATTGTCGTCGCGTCAGGTGATCGTTGGGTTTCAGTTCCTGGAAGATCTGGAACTTGTATGGATGTTAATAAACGTCCGTTACAAATTGTCTTCGAACATTTGTACTATGCCACTGTAAATACGATGCATGACGACGGATTGAACGACGTATGGTTCTAATGACAACAGTTCGAACAGCCTCGACATTATCTGACGTACAAACGGTTCACACACTGCCTGCAGGTTTCTTTACCATTGCTTAACTTGTTCCATCAAACTTATGTATCAACTTGTTATTTGGATGTGCTGATGAAACTTGATTGTGGCGTCTTAAATTGTACCGTTGGTGAAATTCTCTTAGTACAACCTCCACACTGTTACTATTTTCGGAAAAAAGCTTTAATGGCAAAATCAGTTTGCAGACCACTCCAAGTATCTAAATGGCAAGATGGTCTGAGTTGGTTTCCGTATGTTTATGGTGGAAAACGGTGTGCAGCCTATTGAACGTGTCTTGCGCCAGTCTCACGACGATTAGAAGCCGATGTCATTTTGCTTTTTATGCGATTTTTGGCCCCAGGACGATTAAAAATCGTCTTTTCCCATCCGATGTGGCTCTACTTTGCCTGGTGAATGGGATTTCCTGACTAACAGTGCCACAACTGTTGACCGCCGAATTTGGGCAGTCATGCGCGTTGAACAGTATGGATGATGTAATGTGCAACTCAAATCATACTGTCGTGTTGCGATTCACGTCATTTGCAGCCAACCCCATTTACATTAAGACGCTTACAGCGTCATCTATTGGTAAAATTTTCGTTAGTTTTTTTCTTTCATGATGTTTCCCCAGCGTCAATAATATGCTGTTCAAATTAGACGTAATTCTTAGGCATGGCTCTCTTTCTACAGCGTTATGAAACTGAAATTTTAATCATGGACACACTGTGTGTGTCCTCGAGAGAGGCGCGTAAATATTTGAACACTGCAAAGAACCTACGACCGCCGCTTGCGACAGCAGATGCACATAAAATCCCTTGCATCTGCGGGAAGTGTGCCTAGGAACTAGAAAAGAAGCATTAACGTCTGGCTTAAGGAACACAAGAACAACTTTCGTCTAGGAAGCACTTACAAATCGGCCGTAGCAGTGGGACCAATGAACCATCTAATTTGTTTATCCGATACTACGTTTTTATGAAGGTCCGAGAACGCTAGGATATGCAGACAATTCATAAAACTCGAAAAGCACAAAAACACCTTTAACAGAAAGGAAGGATATGAATGGTGCGAAAAGTGGCAGTTGACCCTAAATAACGAAAAGTGTGAGGTCATCCACAGGAGTACTAAAAGGCACTCAAACTTGGGTTACACGATAAATCAGTCTAATCTAAAAGCCGTAAATTCAACTAAATACCTAGGTATTGCAATTACGAAAAACTTAAATGGGAAACAACACACAGAAAATGTTGTGGAAAAGGCTAACCAAAGGCTGCGTTTTATTGACAGGACACTTAGAAAATGTAACAGACCTACTAAGGTGACTGCCTACGCTACGCTTGTCCGTCCTCTTTTAGAGTACTGCTCTGCGGTGTGGGATCCTTACCAGGTAGGACTGACGGAGTAAATCGATAAAGTTCAAAGAAAGGCAGCACGTTTTGTATTATCTCGAAATATGGGAGAGAGTCACAGAAATGATACAAGATTTGGGCTGGAAATCATTAAAAGAAAGGCGTTTTTCGTTGCGACGGAATCTTCTCACGAAATTCCAATTACCAGCTTTCTCCTCCGAATGCGAAAATATTTTGTTGACACCGACCTACATAGGGCGGAACGATCACCACGATAAAATAAGGGAAATCAGAGCTCGTACGGAAAGATATAGGTGTTCATTCTTTCCGCGCGCTATACGAGATTGGAACAATGGAGAATTGTGAAGGTGGTTCGATGAACCCTCTGTCAGGCACTTAAATGTGATTTGCAGAGTATCCATGTAGATGTAGGAGGATGAGATTTTCACTCTGCAGGGGAGTGTGCGCCGATATGAAATTTCCTGGCAGATTAAAACTATGTGCCGGACCGAGACTCGGACTAGGGACCAGGCTGTGGCTAAACCACGTCTCCGCAATATCCTTTCTTCCAGGAGTATTAGTTCTGCAAGGTTCGCAGAAAAGCTTCTGTGAAGTTTGGAAGGTAGGAGATGAGGTACTGGCAGAATTAAAGCTGTGAGGACTGGTCGTGAGTCGTGCTTGGGTAGCTCAGTTGGTAGAGCACTTGCCACGAAAGGCAAAGGTCCCGAGTTCGGGTCTCGGCCCGGCACTCAGTTTTAATCTGCCAGGAAGTTTCAGAAAAGAAGGATGATCAGAATTAAACACGTTCTGGGTTTCAGTGCTGAATAAAGCAAACAGCACCAACTCTTCCCCACTACAGGCCCCATAACACAGATCGATGTTACTCCGCGATCGTAGGCAGTGGTCCGAGGATGCCACGAAGGGAGGAGGGAAGATTAAAGTTTAACGTTCCTCGACAACTAGCTCATTCAAGACGGAGTACGAGCTGGATTTGTTTCAAGGATAGTGAAGGAAATCGGCCGTGCCCTTTCAGAGGAACCATTTCGGTATTTGCCTGGTGCGATTTAGGGAAATCCTAGAAACGTAAAATCTGAATGGCCGTATGCGAATTCGAACTGTTGTCCTCCCGAATGCGAGTCCAGTGTGCTGACCACTGCAGATGCCACTACCTGATCAGTCTGTTGTGTATATACATATAAACAGTTTGGCTAGCTGGGCTTGTTGAAATTTGAAACTGCTACATGAAGCTTTTAGTCTCTGACAATGTCTCCAGTTTTAGGAAACGAAATCCTAGGCACATAAATATGCCTTTGACTGCGGCCTAATGTTCCTTAAACAAAATTCAACAAGGATGGAAATATAGCATAATGCACTGAAGATTTTCTAAATCTAAAAAAAGATAGCATCCATGTGAGCACCGCTGTTTACTGCCTTTTGTATCGCATGAACTAGCAGACCAAGCTGAGTTTCGCACTGTCGGTACCTGTTGAAACTGTGGTGTCACCGCCAGACACCACACTTGCTCGGTGGTAGCCTTTAAATCGGCCGCGGTCCGTTAGTATACGGCGGACCCGCGTGTCGCCACTGTCAGTGATAGCAGACCGAGCGCCACCACACGGCAGGTCTAGAGAGACTGACTAGCACTCGCCCCAGTTGTACAACCGACGTTGCTAGACATGGTTCACTGACAATTACGCTCTCATTTGCCGAGACGATAGTTAGCATAGCCTTCAGCTACGTCATTTGCTACGACCTAGCAAGGCGCCATTATTCTTTGCTATGTATCTAATGAAGCATGTACAGTAACGAGAGATGTTCACCAATTGTGGATTAAAGTTAAGTATTCTACCAGTTACCTCCTTTTTTGCTAGTCTTATTTCTCTGACCTGTTCCAGACCTCACGACAGTTTGCGTGAGCTTTAACAGCGTGCATTTCGGCCTCCTCAAGTAACACGGTGTTGGCACTTATGCCAACACCACAGAAACCATGTTGACTACTACCTAGGAGCTTTGTGATCTGCAATCGTGTCTACATAAAAGTGGGAAGAGAGGTGCTTCTTGAATGTAGAACACAGACGGACAATGGGGGCCTCCAATTATACACAGATTCACAATAGTAACTACAATTTGAAATTAACCTCTTTGCCTCTTCCTTGTCAGATTTATTTACCATTGATGAAAAAAGAGCTCTTCGTCCAAGCCCTGAAGGCCCAAGGGATGTCCGCCGGCCGCCGTGTCATCCTCTGCCTTGCGGTTTCATGACGATATGGTCTGGAGGAGCGAGCGATCATCACAAAGCTCTCCCGGTCGTTTTGCCGACTTCCCAGACCGCGGATGTATTCGAGTTAAGTCAAACAATTTTGAGAGAAGTAGATTAGGAAATACTAGAAGTAGTAGCTGAGGATTCCTGTTTAACCAACAAAATAACTGATGTTGGACGTAGTAGAGAGGATTTAAATACAGACTTTAGCACAATAACAGTTAACATAGAATGTAAATTTAAGTGCTAGGAAGCCTTCTGCTAAGGTATTTGTCTGGGGAGTAGCCTTACACGGAAATGGAACATAGGTAACAAAAAATTTAGACAAGAAGAGAAGTTTTTTAAATGTGGTGCTACAGAAGAATGCTGAAGACTAGATCCTCAGATCGGATAGCTAATGGGAGGTTAGTCATTAGAATTGGACTAAAAAGAGATTTATGGCAAAACTTCACTAAAAGAAGGGATAACTTGGTAGAACACATGCTGAGGCATCAAGAAATTTTTTGGTAATGGGGGAGATGCGGGGGAGTAAAAACTGGAGGCTAGCCAAGACTCGACCACAGGAATGGATGAAGCTTGCAGTAGTTATTGGAGATGAAGAGATTTGCACAGAACAAAGTAGCGTAGAGAGATGCATCAAACCAGTCTTCTGACTGAAAACGACTCTCAGCTGATTCTAAAAACAATTTTGTGACACTGGAAAAACGGAATTGGTGTTTAGGTAGTGAGGTCCATACCTTGGATTTTCATTACCTGATAAGAAAATTTTCGAGGATTTCATGTTGCAACATTTTGTTGCATTACATAGTTGTGATGCATCGTGTTTATTAATCTATTCATAGGAGGGCTGGTCGTAATGTTTTAATCATCACCTCGGGAAAATAAAGTTAAGTAATTAATTGTTATTTGTTAAGAGGAACATGTTTGTAGTCCTGGTACAAGTTGAAATCTACTCGCCACGGCACCGTAGCACATCGCTTGAGGAGTCAAAAATAAATCTCCGCAGCCCATTGATAAAGTGGAGTATCATTTGGCAGTTGACATTTCCAGCATTGTGACAATCCTTGTTGGAAGTATGATGGAAGGGAGGAAGAACAGAGTTTAATGTCCCACTCACGTCGAGGTCATTGTTTCGAGGATGGAAAAGCAAATCCGTTACCTTTCAAAGGAAGCATCACGGCATTTGTCTGGAGTGATTTAGGGAAATCACGGAAAATCTAAATCAGGATGGTCAGACACGGATTTGAACTTTCGTCCTTCAGAAGGTGAGTCCAGTGTACTTCCGACTGCGCCACATCGCTCGGTCTTGGAAGTGTGTGGAAAAAATGCACTCCCATATGATAATAGTTAAGGTTGTGCAGACGCTTCCAGCGTAGACAGTCAAGTGTAAATGACGAAGAATGAAGTGACAGACCATCTGTCTGTGAAGAACCGGGAATTGCGAGAGATATGGAGACTCTGGTGCCGCAATCGAGGAGATAGGGGAAAATGTAAGAACCAGTCGTGGATCAGTTTTCAACATCTTGTGCCACTTTTTGAACATGACAAGGTCGCCACACGCTGGCTTCTGCGACTGCTCTCGTCCATTAAAACAAGCACGCGCGCACACACACACACACACACACACACACACACACATACACATACACCAAACCGAGGTCACCTAATCACCATGATGAGAGCACAGCTCATCACTGCCGCAAGCATCGCAAGCACTGGAAACGTATGGATTAACCATTTCTAAATAGGCGAAGAAGTAACCGTCACTAGGGGGAGATGATTCAGAGTAGATTTTTGGAATTGTCACGGTGTTAGCTTATGCCGAAACGTCCTGTTGAAGTTACGGGAGATTGTCTAGGTGAAACGTTGTGGGAAGCCGTCGAAGCCCCAGCTTGTACAAGGTACTGCTCAGGTAGGACACGGTCACAGGTGTTGCTTGCGTGGGTTGCCAAATTTTGCATCAAGCTTCGTTTTCTCCTGAGATGGCACTCAAGGGCTTCTACCGGTTTCCTCGGGTGAAGAAACCATTGGGTGACAGGGAGTTCCACTGTGGCAGACAGTTAACTTTCGAGGTGGAACGTTTACGGAACACGCAAAATGCAGACTTCTAAAAGGGCGACCAGAAACTTTTCGTTTGAGGGCGTTGCTGCAACGTATATGAATGTAGCGCGAGTACGACGCGCGTATATACGCACTAACTCATTGGCAAGGGTTTAATGTGGAATTCGTGTCTTTCTGACAAGCGTGTGGTTAGAGGGGAAACGTGAAATATGGCGAGCTTCTTGTGAAATGCGTCCAAACAGGACCAACTTGCTGTTATTCTTTTCTTGGCTGCCAAACGACAAACACCGATAGACATCCGTGGACGAATGTAGAAAGTGTACGGAGCAGCGTGTCTGTTGCAAACCACCGTTGTGGAATGGTGCGCCAAGTTCCGTGCTGATTGCGACTCGACGCAAGACGCTCCCATATCGCAAATGTGGAAACGCAGAAGTTACGCCAAATCATGTGGGAGATACTCCAGTACTCGCCCTATAGTCCTGATCTCTCCCCAGGCAGTTGTCACACCTTCGGCGCCATAAAAAGGGCCTTGTCTGACGAGGATTTGCAGCATGCAGTTACGGACTTCTTCACACAGCAGGTTGCTGTGTTTTGCCAAACGGATATCTTCAACCCTGTGCGTCGGTCGGGTGATTGCCTCTGCGCTCAAGGCGATTTTACCTGTTTGAAATACCGATTATGTACTCTACGGCCTTCAAACGGAAACTTTTTGATCACCCCTTATACAGCCAAGCTTTCCGTCAATTGGTTGGGAAAATGTATCGCACTGAAGGGTCAATATGTAGAGAAGGGCTAAAACAGTCATGAAGTTTCATGGTAACTGACATTTTTTTTTTTTTTTTTTTTTTTTCGAGGTGATAAAACTTCTCGACTATCCCCCGTACACGTAACTTCGCTGTTCGTGAAAGTGCACGCAAGTAATTGTCCCAGCAGGAGTCGTATATTATTCACTGCACGCTGGCTGTGTTTAACTGGTCGTGCATCAACAGCTCGTCAGAAGAGAGGCGTCGAGTCCCGTGTCCGTGACCTGTCCGCTAAGACAGATCGCTGCTCTGCGATGTGAGTCTGCGACAGGAAATGGGCTCTGCCCGACGTCTCAAGGGCGCCTCGCGGAACAAATAAAACACGGGGTGAGTGCGAGTGCACGTGTATCGAGCAGTTTGCCGGCAGACCGCCGAGGGCGTTCGATGTGTCCTTTTGAAGCTCTCGGGGCAGCCAAACCCATTACGCTCCACTAAATCGCTCGTGGGAGCGAGGCAGGGGGGAACGGGCCAGTCAACGACAATGTGTGCGCTGAACCAATCTAGCAGCCTCTCTTTCACCGTGATGACCGACGCACTTGCGGAACTAAAGGCCGTTACTAACATTCATTTCTCTTGAAAAGCAAAATGTTCAAAGATTCCAGCTAAGCGGATTTAATTTTCATTCCCTACATCGCAGATTGGCCTACAGGTATTAAAAAAAATATCTTACTACTCAAGGACAATTACCTGTCAGCGGCAAGGTAAAAAGCGTGCTACTTTAACCCCCTTTCTGTTATTATAAATTACCGTAAAGGCTTGAATAACTTTTTATCTTTATTTTTTATACGAGGGTTGGAACTTAAATAGTGGCAACTATTTATTCACAACCGAAACAAAAGAGTTACATGTTTGCACCTGTTACTGCCCTTCAAAGTAGTCACCAGCGTTGTGTAGAACCCGTTGCCAGCGATGTGAAAGACGTAGTGTACCGTTAGCAGAGCCTATTCTGTTGATGGTGCGAATGGAGTGGTCTACTGCCTGTCGAATCTCTGGAACAGCTCTGAAGCGAATGCCACGAAGTGGTTCCTTCATATTCACAATCAAATCAAAGTCACAAGGACTTAAGTCCGGGGAATGTGTTGGATGGTACAATACTTCCCAGTCCCATCGACCGAACGTAGCAGCCACAGCTTGCGCTGTATGCGGCCGCTCATTGTTGTGCAAAATGATGGGTGGGTTGCGCAGAAAGTATCGCCACTTCTTTCGCAAAGCTGGCAGCAGGTGATGCTCCAAAAACGAACAGTAATACTGTGCACTGACGGTCTGTCGAGGAGGAACGTAATGCGTTAGGATAACACCATCACAGTCGTACACGAGAATCACCATAACTTTCACCATACTGGGGCTCTGACCCATAATGATGCCATTCGTTGGATTGACGTTTCAGTTTTGACTTCGTGACATTCGCTTCAGAACTGTTCCAGAGATTCGACAGGCAGTAGACCGCTCCATTCGCACCAACAGAACGGGCTCTGCTAACGGCCTTCCACATCGCTGGCCACATGTTCTACACAACGCTGGTGACTTCTTTGCAGGACAGTAACAGGTGCAAACATGTAACTTTTTTGTGTCGGTTGTGAATAAATATGGGATGAGGAGTTCCGCCTTATGCAAGACACCTTTTTTCTTTTGTTTCACCCATACATGTTTCAGCACTTTTGTGCTATCATCAGTGGGTTCTATTTTTATTTTTAACTGTAAATTTGTTGTTAACATATTAACATTTTCGTCGTTTACAACATTATGTAAAAGTTGCATTTATAACTTAATTGGAGAAAAGTAACATACCTTACATTATATTATTGTCCTCTTGTTTTGGTAGCTGTTATGCTACACAACATACAACATGTCATCTGCAAACAGCAAAACGTAATTTATTTTCTATTTGTTATGTATTTACGAACGGAAATAAGACTGTATCACGTTTTCTTTCTGTAACTTACAGTTTTGAAGTTGTGGTAAGTTTTCCTGTTTTGTTAGCGAAGTAAATGGGCTAACTTCTTTGGCTGTGTCCGTGTGGTAATGCAGTTTTTCGATTACTCAAAACGCAGGTGGAGTTATCGCTGACATTACGTGTTGTTGTGGCTGTGTGGCGTTCATTTGTTTCGTAGCGTGTTCTGCTGACTGAGGCGCGCGAGTTTGAATTGTATTTGGTGTTAGTTGTGTGTGGTTTATGTGGGTTTGCCTGTGTGTGATGAGTACTGGGGCTGAGAGAGAGAGAGAGAGAGAGAGAGAGAGAGAGAGAGTGTGTGTGTGTGTGTGTGTGTGTGTGTGTGTGTGTGTGTGCACTCTCTCTCTCTCTCTCTCTCTCTCTCTCTCTCTCTCACACACACACACACACATACACTCTCTCTCTGCCCAGTACTCATCACACACAGGCAAACCCACATAAACCACACACAACTAACACCAAATACAATTCAAACTCGCGCGCCTCAGTCAGCAGAACACGCTACGAAACAAATGAACGCCACACAGCCACAACAACACGTAATGTCAGCAATAACTCCACCTACGTTTTGAGTAATCGAAAAATTGCATTACCACACGAACACAGCCAAAGAAGTAAGCCCATTTACTTCGCTAACAAAACAGGAAAACGTACCACAACTTCAAAACTGTAAGTTACAGAAAGAAAACGTGATACAGTCTTATTTCCGTTCGTAAATACATAACAAATAGAAAATAAATCACGTTTTGCTGTTTGCAGATGACATGTTGTATGTTGTGTAGCATAACAGCTACCAAAACAAGAGGACAATAATATAATGTAAGGTATGTTACTTTTCGCCAATTAAGTTATAAATGCAACTTTTACATAATGTTGTAAACGACGAAAATGTTAATATGTTAACAACAAAGTTACAGTTAAAAATAAAAATAGAACCCACTGACGATAGCACAAAAGTGCTGAAACATGTATGGGTGAAACAAAAGGAAAAAGGTGTCTTGCATAAGGCGGAACTCCTCATCCCATTTTCTTAGCAAGCACGGAGACAACAAGAAGAACTGCACCACAAGATGATTATTGTGAATAAATAGTTGCCACTATTTAAATTCCAACCCTCGTATTCTTTGTTGGTTTAAATATTTATAATTTCATTTGTTTAGAGAACTTTTCAAATTAAAACAGATTATAGTGGGTCCACAATCGATTATACTGAGATGTGAAAATGGTTCAAATGGCTCTAAGCACTATGAGACTTAACATCTGAGGTCATCAGTCCCCTAGACTTAGAATTACTTAAATCTACATAACCTAAGGACATCACACACATCCATGCCCGAGGCAGGATTCGAACCTGTGATTGTAGCAGCAGCGCGGTTCCGGACTGAAGCGCCTAGAACCGCTCGGTCATAGCGGCCGGCTGAGATGAGAACTAATGGTTGGAAACCCATATTAATTGTGTTATGGACATACGCAACATACACCGCATAACATCTCACGGTAATTGTTCAAAGTAACGACGGCCAGTGTTCTCGCAGGAACATCAGGTAGTTAGGTGGTCTTCGACAACGTCCACCCATCATTGCTGGCGCTCACCGTTGTGGGTGGCGTGGGGATTGTCGTCACTCCAGATATGGCTGTTGCCACTGTTGAAAACGCCATCATAGGTGAATGAGGCCTCGTGTGTGAACAATACACACTGTTAAGAAGCTTGGCATTACAGCATTGCTGTGGATAATCCATTGACAGAAGTGTACCTGGGGCTCAAAATTCGCTGGTCCCAGTGCTTCCATATGTTCTTTATGATGGGGGTGAAATACCTGTTCTACAAGTACTCTCCACATTCAATATTTTGAAGTGTGCATTTAAAAGTCAAGTTAACGTGTGCTTATTGCTGGGCAGTCGGCCACATGATCTAACACCATCTGCTGAAAGCCTGGTGTTAGGACAGGGCTTTGGCGGGAACCTTGGCCGGCTCTCTGTTGTGGGTACGACCCCGTTTCTCATGAGTTGGCATCCACGGAGATAAACTCCTTACAGTTGGGATGACGCCTTTTGGGAAAGCGTTCTCTGTACATTCGTCCTACTTTACGGGCACTACATCCTTCCTCGCTGTGCATTAAATGCATGTCTGGCAACTCTCGTGACGGGTAACGTTCTGTCTTTTCAGTATGCGTCCTGCCCTGTACACAGTAACACACCTCACTATGGACACATCATGAGCTGTCCGAGGCAGTGGACACATCATGAGCTGTCCGAGGCAGTGGACAACTGACACCAGGGATAGTGGTGTGCGTACGGCACAGGTTCAAGTGCTGGTGCGAGGGTGTACGCTGTTTATCACCCACTGCCTGTTTCAGTGTACGACAGACATTAGGGACCGTAGAGAGAGTGCAGCAGAGTGTCATGCGCCGTTGCCATGCAGGCATTGAGACTGGTGGTCGTCGCTTTGAACTGTTACTATAAGCTGCGTTTTTATGCGGTGCATGCTTTGTGTATCCATAACACAATAAATATGCACTTCCTACCATTGGTTCCCTATCTAAGCATAATAGTTTGTGGATCCGCTACCACCTGTTTCAATTAGAACCAAAAGGTCTTACAACACCCTGAATAGACGAGTTAAAAATCTTATTTTATATGATCGTGTAGGCCTAAGTCTTCGTGACCAGTTAGTTAAAATAAAAGTGCTTTGAATATGGTAACACGTCATATTGTAAAATAATTGCTATTCAATAAAGCCATCTATGAAGACTTATCCCACATTCACAGTTCACCTTGCACACTACAGGATAATGTAGAGCAACTATCCTGTACCGAGCGAGGTGGCGCAGTGGTTAGCACAATGGACTCGCATTCGGGAGGACGACGGTTCAATCCCGTCTCTAGCCATCCTGATTTAGGTTTTCCGTGATTTCCCTAAATCGCTCCAGGCAAATGCCGGGATGGTTCCCTTCAAAGGGCACGGCCGACTTCCTTCCCTGTCCCCCAAACAACCCAACCCCCAACTATCCTGTCCTTGGTGGAGCCTAATGCGTCTTCGCTGGGTTAGTATGCAGCCTGTCTTTTACAGCAGTTGTAACATCCAGTTTGTGTTAGGTTCCACCAAGGACAAGACAGATGCTATCCACACTGCCCGGAGTGTACGAGGTGGACTGCACGAGGAAGTCTGCATGGGCGAGACCGGGAGCACGAACATTGCGCACAACAATTTTGCAGTGGCCGAGCAACACGACTGCGGCAAGAAAATAAAACTCAATGAAGCTTGCGTACCCCCCCCCCCCCCCCCAACCTTCCCAAGCAGCCAATGTTAATTCGTTAATATCGCGTTCTTTAAATCAAGAAGTGTGTGGCATCTGAACAGACAGCTCGCTTCCACTGTTACGTCGTCTAATCAGGAAGATCTTGTACCAATGCAGTCGCAACTGTTGATACCGTTTGTTCAGTATTGGGACACTTACAAGGCATGTACTCTGGAGTAGCATCTGCAACTATGTATGATAAATGGTATGTTCGTACATACAATCCTGGCTGCACGAAATGTACTGTATGCTTGGATATGCAAATGATTAGCAGTTCAGCTCAACCGTACAATCGACATAGTAGTAACACCATCTGCATTCTATATGTAAGGAACGATTGCACAGCGGGTTTCTCATTCAGAAATCACATTGTGATGTTATTTGTTTGTGAGAAGATCACGTCATGCCTCGCGTCAGTAGGATAACGTCTACCAGCATGTATCATAATTCCACAGCAGCACGATCGTGGCATATCGAGACTATGTTTTATCGTTCCGCGATATTTCTGCTTGCGGTGGCCAGGATCTTACGATTGTCATGCGGATACAGAGAACTATACTAAGCGCCATGGAGGATCTGAATGATCCCACTCGACTAGCGCCTGAGAGGACGGGTATATTGAACTCTCGGCTGTGGAGAGTCGAACAGTCATGACGCGTACCTTGGGTCAGCTAATGGTCAGGTCTGCAGCAAGACAAGTATCTAGACAGAGCCAGCCGCTGTGGCCGAGCGGTTCTAGGCGCTTCAGTCCGGAACGGCGCTGCTGCTACGGTCGCAGGTTCGAATCCTGCCTCGGGCATGGATGTGTGTGATGTCCTTAGGTTAATTACGTTTAAGTAGTTCTAAGTCTAGGGGACTGATGACCTCAGATGTTAAGTCCCATAGTGCTTGGAGCCATTTGAACCATTTGAATCTACACAGACAGTGCAGCGACGTCGAGCACCATAGAGTGTCAGCACAGCGACTATTGTTGTGGCTTCTCCTCTGGTGACCACTGGAAGAGGTACGACGACAGTGGTGCTCCCAACTGCAAAACTAGACACAGGAGCTGCTCCACATCAGCTGTATACAGTATCGCGACGGAAGCATCCGTGTGTGCAAGCGCCAGAGGAAAAGACAACCGACGCTGCAAGACTTCGTTAGTCAGCGTCATAGCGGCCCAGCATGTGGACTGCCACTGAGTTCACAACACTAACACCTCAGGTTCGCAGAGCAGGTAGTTTGGATAGTATGCGGTACACTTTGGACGTGTTAAAGCTAGTGGCTCTTTCTTCAAGATCTCCATCAGCTAATCTTTCAACAACTATCTTTCAATAACGCAAGACGGCATGTCGCCCGTGCTTTCCTGGTCTACCTCGATGCAGAGGGTGTTCGATCGTTACTCTAGCTAGCGTGTCCTCCAGAACTGTCATTCAGCGAAAGAGTGTCTGAGACACTATCTTTTCGAGTCACAACGACTGATGAACTGTGGCTTAGAGCTGAAGAAACATGGAGTGACGTACCCGAAGAAGTCATTCAAAATCACTTCGACATGATGTGAAGCCGCGAAAGTGCCACTGTTTGTGACGCCTCTGTGTACTAAATTTCACACAATGTACGCCTATGAATCACCTAAAAATGTAATCTTGTATTCTCCCTGATCTACGAAATACCGAAAATAAGTAAAATTTCTTTATTTGCTACCCTTCTGGTGTTGCAGTTTTAATGTCCAGCAATGTATATTTCCCACAACGTTGTGCACCCTTGCCAGTTTATCTTATGGAAAAGTCTCATAGAGATTTAGGTAGTGTCGCGTACACAGAGTACACAAGGGTGGTGCATTAGCGGAGCTGCCATTAGCACGTGGTCAAAATGCTTCCAAGTGATTATGGCCGCACGACGGTAATGAACGGACTTTGAACGTGGCGAGGTAATTGGGCTAGAAGCATGGGACATGCCACTTCGGAAATCGTCAGTGTATTCAATATTCCAAGATCCACAGTGTCAAGAGTGTGCCTAGAATACCAAATTTCAGGTTTTGCCTCTCACCACGGACAACGCTGTGGCCGACGGCCTTCACTGAACGACCGAGAGCAGCGACCTTTGCGTAGGCTTGTCAGTGCTAACAGACAATCGACACTGCGTGAAATAACAGCAGAAATCAATGTGGGACGTACGACGAACATATCCATTATGACAGTGCAGCGAAATTTGGCGTTAATGGGCTATGGCAACAGGCGACCAACGCGAGTGCCTTTACAGCACGACATCGCCTGTAGAGCCTCTCCTGGGCTCGTAGCCATATCGGTTGGACCCTAGACGACTGGAAAACCCTAACATGGTCACATGAGTTCAGATTTCAGTTGGTAAGAGCTGATGTTAGAGTTCGAGTGGGGCGCAGACTCGACGAAGTCAAGGACCCAAGTCATCAACAAGGCATTGTACAAACTGGTGGTGGCTCCATAATGGTGTGGGCTGTGTTTACATGGGATGGACTGGGTCCTCTGGTCCAGCTAAATAGATTACTGACTGGAGGCGGTTATGTTCGGCTGTTTGGAGACCATTTGCAGCCATTCATGGACTACATGTTCCCAAACAACTATGAAATATTTTATAGATGACAATGCGCCATGTCACCAGTCCACAATTGTTCGCGACTGCTTCGGAAAACATTCTGGACAGTTCGAGCAAATGATCTGGGCATCCAGATCGCCCGACACATTATCGAGAGGTCAGCTCGTGCACAAAATCCTGCACTGGCAATACTTTCGGAATTATGGACGGCTCTAGAGGCAGGATGGTTCAATATTTCTGCAAGGTATTTGCAACGGCTTGTTGAAGCTATGCTACGTCAAGTTGCTGCACTGTGCCGGGAAAAAGGTGGTCCGACACGATATTAGGAGGTACCAAATATGGTTCAAATGGCTCTGAGCACCTTGGGACTTAACTTCTGAGGTCATCAGTCCCCTAGAACTTAGAACTACTTAAACCTAACTAACCTAAGGACATCACACACATCCATGCCCGAGGTAGGATTCGAACCTGCGACCGTAGTGGTCTCGCGGTGCCAAACTGTAGCGCCTAGAACCGCTCGGCCACTCCGGCCGGCTAGAAGGTATCCCACGACTTTTGTCACCTCAGTGTTTATTTCCCACACCGTTATACGCCTCTGTCAGTTTCTCTTACTCTGCATTACAGAGCGAAGAAGCCTCCGACGTTCACTTTCGTGGATGAGGCACGACATATTGTTTCATTTGAGATAGCGCATTGATTAAAGCCTGGGATTCTCTTTCGGAAAGAGTGGAGTCTGATTGCCAGTCCGCAATCAGGATTTAATTATAGTTTCTCTTCATCACTAAGTACTATGTCGAATTGCATCGTTAGATTTTGTGCCCTGTCTTGTCCAATATGTATTATCTTTTGATACGCTTCTAATGACCTCATCGACGATAGAGCGTTAAATCCTTATCTTTCATTCCTGCTTCTTCCACATCTGACATGTAACGAACCTTGCCGTTCCTGTGATCGTCGTTCCCAACTACTCGACCTTCACATGCTGCCCTTTGACATTATATCTGATACCAGCAGCTTCTTTATTCTTTGCAAACAGAGCCGACCGATAGTTCTCCCTATTCCAGATAACTCGTCGTATACCTTTGGAACGGCTTGACTTGCAAAATGGAGGGACGGATTTGACTCTGGGTGCCGTATTAATCCCCAAAACAGCAGTAGCTGTGAAGGAGCGACTACAGGAAAACGTAATTTGAAGTTTGGGGCACATGGGGTGACGCCAACCTATCCAGATAGTCGCCCTATAGCTTATGTGCCTTCGCACTTGCATCTAGTTATCATTCCTCGGTGAGATGTAAACAGAGACATCGTCGTGAAGTTAGAAGTTGTGAATAAACGGATGTTTTCACTAGCGCCACGTCGAAACAAATAAATAGCTGTGGACTTTGAGCGTGGCAAGGCCGTTGGCACGCGTGTGGCACGAACGTCAGTTCAGCCGTGATAATGCGGCGTAGGTGGGCTGTTGAGGTAGCCGCACACCGACAGCATTAGTGTTGCCAGCATGGCTGTTTCCTGACCACGAGTACCAGTGTACAAATACCAGGTAGCAGCAGGTTTTTTTTCCAAAAATTGGTATCTATTATTTCTAGCCGTTATTGTAATATGATTTAAAAGAGATTGGCAGTCATCAGTTTTCCACAACAAATGTCTTTTTTTTCCAAAAATTGGTAACTGTTATTTCTAGTCGTTATTGTAATATGATTTAAAAAGAGATTGGCAGTCATCAGTTTTCCACAACAAATGTCTTTCTTGTTTTAAAACATGCAATGGTTTAATGTGAACAATTCTATTGTCTCAGGTATGCGCAAGCATTCTTAATCTGTCAACACAGCACCTGCGAGTAAACACAGCGTGTGAGTGTGTGTGTGTGTGTGTGTGTGTGTGTGTGTGTGTGTGTGAAATCTTATGGGACTTAACTGCTAAGGTCATCAGTCCCTAAGCTTACACACTAATTAACCTAAATTATCCTAACGACAAACACACACACCCATGCCCGAGGGAGGACTCGAACCTCCGCCGGGACCAGCCGCACAGTCCGTGACTGCAGCGCCTGAGACCGCTCGGCTAATCCGGGGCGCTTGTGATGGATTTCCTATTTTGAATTCTAAATGCGTCTGTTGTACTGAAATCGTATGTAGGGTGGTCAGAAAAAATCTGAAAAGCATGTAACGGTGTTACACTGTGGGTTGTGCTGAGAAATAATGCTTAAGAAAAAATTCGTTACGATGAGTCATTTTCCTGTTAATTAGCGTTCAAATTAGCACACCAGGCCTTTGCGGGCAATTCCACGTGGCCCGCCAGAGACGGTTTCACCAAACGTGTCCTTCGTTTGGTTTTCTGAAACCGAACAAGACAGTGACATAAAGACAGGGAGTGGGACGGTAATAAGGATCGAAGTCGAGCCAAAGGCTAATGAAAACAACTGACAATAATTGTATCTGGCGAGCCGCTTGAATTTGGGCGTGAAATGACCTGTCGGCTACCTTAAATGCTAGTTAACTAGGAAACGGCGCAACGAATTGGATTTTTTTCTTAACAACTATTTCTCAGCACAACCTACACCGCAACACCCTTACAAGCTTTTCAGGCTGTTTCTGACCGCCCTGTATATTTCTGGAACGTTGGTTGTGGTGACAGACGGCTGCAGAAGTGCTCGAGGTCTAGGTTAAGCTGAAAGGTGATAGTTCCGTTTCAATTCGAATGTGAATACGAAAGTTTAATTTTAGTGACACACTCATTTGCATTGTAGCCCGAGGCCTAAGTTAATCTGAAAGCGGACTTGTCATTAGTTGGCGAAACCAAGTAATGTTATAAGAGAATAGCTATAATTCTCGTTACAGCACATATTTTACACTTATTAGTTTTCGATGCGTGGTTGATGCCCGTGATTTGATGGAGTTACCTGTCAAAGTAGACTGGTGGCATCAGTAGGTTCAGTTTTTTCGACTCTGACCCGAAAATTGCACTACAGATTAAAGTTAAGTTTGTTAATCTATAAGAGAACAAAGTTAAAGCCGTAACATACTGTAATTTAGACTGTTCTGTTTAGTGTCAGAAATTAGATGGGCGAAACGCCAAATGCGTACCTATTAACCTCAGTGTTACTCAGTCACCTTCCACCTCTGAAGTTAAAAACTTTTAAAGTTATTTAGAAGTGTACCATCGAAGCACACTTACTTAGAAAATAAAACACAATTTCTCGCAACAAGCAAATATAATCTGAAAAAAGCAGGGTGTCGGTTGGCCTTCTCTGTATGGTGACAATAAATAAAAACACCTACAGCCGTCCTTATGATTTTATTTTATTTTGTCGCTACCAGTTTCGACGCTTCATTGCGTTATCTTCAGGATGTTTTGATGCGGTACAGGTTGATACGATCCCCCATGCATAACCCATCAGTTACCAGCATTACTGGATTCGCAGATAATCTGAAACTTACTTTGAGTTGACAGTTGATGGCTTGAGTGCTGACACGTAAGTTTCAGATTATCTGCGAATACAGTAATGCTGGCAATTGATGGGTTATGCAAGGGGATCGTATCAACCTGTACCGCATCAAAACAGCCTGAAGATGACGCAATGACGCGTCGAAACTGGTAGCGATAAAATAAAATATTATCATAAGGACGGCTGTAGGTGTTTTTATTTGTTATCACGATAGTAAACAGCTGGCGTCCCAGAGACGTCCTGCTAAAAGGATGGACATACAAGAGCTTTTCTGTATGGGGTTTCGAGGTATATGTCCATACTTTTTATGGTATGTGAATGAGCTACATATATCAACTATATCACGCATTGCACAACACATTACTTCCTCATCAACATGAATAATGGAAGAGCGTATGTGCTGCTCATATGTCTCCTATTTTTGAACAATGGTTTGTCATTCACTGGTAACTTGAACGCTATAGGGTGCGAGCGCGTGCGTGCGTGTGTGTGTGAACGCGTAATTATACAATTTGAACACTATAATGTTGTTCATTTAGAAAACTGCATCTTTTAGTTTAATGATGTGAGTTCAAAGTTACACAGTCAGTATAAATTTCTGACGCATTTTGTACCCTGCCATTCGAAATGCTAGATACATATCTGCTTTCAAGCGCAGCATTTAGCCATCCATGCAAGTTAATATAGCAACTCACATTTTTAGCGCTAATCAAGGGGAAAATGTGATCGATATTAAAAAACCAACGACACGCCCCTGGACTGCATTAAGATTAAGAGCCACAGTTGCCCCTAGCAGGCAGAGTCCTGTAGCCATTAGCCAGTTGTGCTCAGTAACTTCCACGTAAGAGAGGATTGCGTGCCTGAGGCTCATTGCTCCAAATACCATTCACTTTCAACCGCCGAGGCAACAGCCGCTCTTATAGTGGCAGAACGTTGTCCGCTTCGGGTATGATTTAACTTTCACAATTACTATCGTTGTTTATGTGACTGGAAACTTAACGGTTGTCACATCAAATTGCAACATGAATGTTGGTGCTAAGGTCACACTGGGTAATATCCGTTCATTCACTACCTTCCAAATTGCTGGGGATGCTTCATAGTTAGTCCATTTTCAAAGTAACTTCCTCTCTCCCCCTTTCTCTGCCCCATGAACCAGGGACTCCACCGTCGTATCTTCCGTGCTTCAAATGTAGCTGCACCTTAGGTACAAGCGTAACAGAGGGTAACGGGGTAAAGGGCAAACTAACATATGGTTGATGAATAGGGACAAGAGCGTTTACAGTTGCAGGGGCAAGGGCAAGAGTTCGAACGACAGACTTGGTCATACTGCGTACTGATAATGGCTGAAAGTAAGGGAAGACTACAGTCGTTATTCCTAATGGCTGAAAGTAAGGGAAGACTACAGTCGTTATTCCTAATGGCTGAAAGTAAGGGGAGACTACAGCCATTACTGCTAATGGCTGAAAGTAAGACGAGACCACAGCCAATATTGGTTCAAATGGCTCTGAGCACTATGGGACTTAACATCTTAGGTCATCAGTCCCCTAGAACTTAGACCTACTTAAACCTAACTAACCTAAGGACATCACACACATCTATGCCCGAGGCAGGATTCGAACCTGCGACCGTAACAGTCCCGCGGTTCCGGACTGCAGCGCCTAGAACCGCACGGCCACCAGCCATTATTGCTAATGACTGAAAGTAAGGGAGACTGGAGCCTTTATACTGCCAGAGGAAATCTACTGTATAATTTAATGATAGCATTCTGTTATGTGAACTATTACGGAGGTAAAATAGTCCCCCAGTCGCTTCTCTGGATGGGGTCTGCTCGAGAGGATGTTATCACTGTAGTGGAGAGTGGAATATTAATCTCTTAATCAGTTAGGTTTTATAGAGAACTTGAGAAACGATAGGCTGATGTGAATTATTGGAGTGTGGTGGCAGGAATACGAGGATGTCTAGTCAGGTGTGTACAGGATAATAAGTACAAAGGCAAATAGAGATAATCCACGGGTGGGTCTAATAATTATTTAAAAAAATAGGAATTTAGGTGAGCTACTATGAACAGCATAGTGAATGCTTTATGGTAGCCAAGATACACAGGGGCACGAGAAAGTAAGTTACACGTGTTCTCCTGCGCTAAGACCATTACGCAACTAGACCGGCGCATTGTCAGAAAGGAGTACGTGCTCTGATTGTTCCGGAGACCCAGTTCTGCTGCATTACGGATAAGAGGCTCATCTCAGTGTGAGAGCGAAGTGGTGCGGTAATTGGAAACGTCCTCTACAGTTGAAGTACGTGAGACAGTACAATTGTTGTGGGCAAAAGTCTAAATCAGATTCGCCCATAAATTTTGGCGGTACATGGAACAAATGCAGTGTCGTGTCCAGTCATGTGTCCAGTCATAGTGAAATGGTGCCAACAGAGAAGACATTATCTTACTCCGTGCGAATTCCATCTTTTTGGTAAGCTGAAAGGACATCTGGAGGGAAAGAGATTTTGCAGCGATGACGAAGTTCACACGGCGGTTCTCGAGCGACTTCGTGATCAAGGGGCGGATTTCTGTCGTCAGGGAAGTGAACAACTGCTAGAATGTTTTGACCGTTGTTTACAGAGACCTGAGAAAAAAAAAATTCGTGTCGATTGATTCGCTGGGACTCCCTTGAGACGGATGTTCAGCCGCCTGTTTGCAAATTCTTTCAATTGGACGCCACTTGGTACGCCAGTTAGCTACCCCAATAACCCCATTAGGTAAAGGCGACCAATAATTTAAGGTGGAATCCGAACCACGCATCACTGAGAGGCGAAGGCTAGTGTAAAGGCAGACTCAAAAATTCCGGTGTCTCACCGGGGTTCGATCCAGTGACCTTACAGTCTCCACCTTTTTAATTTTTTTTGTATAAACGAAGACTGAAAAATACGTGTCCGATCGACACTCGATCCCGTGAGCTCTCGGTCTTCGGTCTTGGTCTCCAAGCACGCGCTGTACTGCTCTTTTTTTCTCTCAATTAATTTATGCTACATTATAGGAAAGAACTGACACAGTCAGCTTCAGGCTAGGTGGAGACAAGATGGCAAGATGGGGGCAGGCAACGATGTCACCCCCCCCCCCCCCCCCCGATCACTGTGGTGATCTCTAATGTGGTAATGACCAGTTCTATATTTTTTATTTTACACATTTATTTATTTCTTTTAGTAAAATATAACTTGATTGACATACATTCTACAATTCTGGGATACAAAAGAAAACAAATTTTTTCTGTAGGAAGAGCACTATGACAGAAGACTATAGAGCAGGGGAAAAAAACTATCCAACACCTTGTCGGTTAAAGACAAGATGCAATATATTAGCAAGCAAAGCACGATAACAAGGAAGCCTCTGCCATTTTCAATTCGCGTTCACTATATATTCACGAAAAACAGGGGGGGTCGGGATCGTTGTCACACTTGTCTACATAGTGTCCGATGAGCTTTACTATCGGATTCGTCTTCGTCCGAGGGAAGACGAAAAGTCCGGACAGAGAGGAAAATCAACCGAGAAAGCAGCTTCAGCTGATCGGGTAAGGAAAGCCAGCTGGTGGCGAATCCAGTGCCAGTGTTCCCGTCCGCAAGAGACAAGCCTGAGTTGTACTGTATCAGGTTGATGACATGTGTCGCGAAGACCAATCGGGCTAAGATCAATACGATGGAGCTGTTTGTTGCTTGAGGTCAAATTGTGAATGACCGTATACCGCGATGAGGTGAGTATCATCGGGAGGACGGGAAGATTAACGTGAAACCACCCAGTTTTCCAGGATATCAATGGCGTTGCCATTTCAGCCGGCGGACAGGGATGTTGTACTCTCCAACGAGAAAGGAAAGGTCTGGTGGTAAGGGGTGTCAATGATAATGTCGGCTCCCAGCAAATTTATTATAACGCAAAATTGTGCCTCAATTTACAGCTGGTCCGGCCAACATCTGCGGGGGAGGGGGCAGACCGGCTGATCGACGACACGTAAATAAAGGAATGAGTTGCTCGAGTACATATTAAAAACCACTAGACCACCAAGCCTGACAGAGACTTAGAGACTTGGTGACTAAGAATATGTTGCAAAAAAAGTCAAATAACTGTGTCACTTTGGAGTACAGTGCAGCATTCAATAAAAATTATTTGGCCTGCTATGATAAACTCTTCAAGTTCCCTCGTAGATACAAAACTATGCCCCACCACAGCAGTACAAGTATACAGAGTGTAAAGAGATTACATATTAAACATTTTAGAACCTTTAAAGGAGGAAAAAAAGAAACATTTTTTATGTGATAAGAAATCAAACGTGCGCGGTTTCAATGCTTATGGTCCATGAAGGTTTGACGCGAGTGCTGTCCAGAGACGGTGTTCAAACTGCCGTGGGATGAGTATTGTTTTAGAGATATTTCTGAAAATGTCGTCTTTTACATTAATGCACAACTGGTACTCACCCCATAATGACTGTCTAAAATGCGAAAAACAACCAGGTGTTTCATTAATAATGACTGCAGCTTCAGCCAAACGGGCAACCAGCTCCGCTGGAGCGTCTATCGGTTTCTCATAAACCAAATGTTTCATCTCCCCCACAAAAAGAAATCTGTATTACTGTATTATGGAAAGATCTGTAAAATGATATTCATCAAACAACAGTTTGCACACTCTCTCTGAATATCACTAGCATCAAAACCTTCATGGTTATACAGAGTGTTTCCGAAAGGACTTTACAACTTAAAAAATTCATATTCGTAGAGCTGGGTTTAGTGTTATTTTGTAGGGAAACACATCGAGTTTTTTTACCTTAAACTAAAGATGTATGTAGCTTAGGTTGGTTATCCCGCAGATGTACCGTCGGAAGTCAATTTCTTTCCAAACTCGCTGTAGCATTGCAGGTGTAACTTGCGCAGTGCGGCGTAAATTATTGCTCTAAGTTCAGGCAGAGAAGCCGGCACAGGAGGTACAAGCACGATATCCTTGATGAATCCCCATTAAAAATAAATCGAGTGGTGTCAGGTCTGGGGAACGTGGGGGCCATGCAGTTGGCGCATCACCTGGAAAGCGACCACTGAGAAATTCGCGGACGTCAGCCAGGTAATGGGGTTGTGCACAATCTTGCATGAAGTAAACATTTTGTTCTTCGTCATCCTCATCAACCTGTGGCATCAAAAATTGTTGCAACATTATCCCGTTTATGGTTTTCTTGCCACTTTTGTGAAAAGTCGACTCGTCAGAAAAGACGATTTTGTCCAAGAAATGTTCATCTTCATGTAATCGATTTAACATATCCGCTCAGAAGTTCTTGCACGCAATTTTGTCAGTGCCTTATTTCTTGTATGATCGTCAATCTGTGCGGTTTCAAATGCAAACGGTTTCTCAACACACGCCAAACAGTCGTATGTGAGATTTGCAGTTTGCGAGATGCACTCGTGGTCGTATTCGTAGGGTTGTTGACAAAACGTTGTCTCACCCGCCCAACGACGTCTTCAGATGTGCTTGGACGACCTGATGAATTCCCATGTCGTACCGACCACCCTGTTTCTACAAAACATTTATGAATTACCTCTAAGAAAACTATTTATTGACAAAGAGCCAGCACTCATTCAGAAGATATCTTTCTTGTGAAACACAACTGGCTCTTTATTCTTACGAAGTAATGAATGCTATTCTGCAGGGGACATCAAATTGATTTCGTATTTTTAGATTTCGAGGGGGCTTTCGACGCCGTTCCTCACACGCGTCTTCTAATCAAATTACTAGACTATGACGTATTGCCTCGGTTGAGTAATTGGATTGGTGATTCCCTGTCAGAAAGGCCACACTTCGTAGTAACTGTCGAAAAGTCATCGAGTAAAACATACGTGATGCCTGGCGTTGCCCAAGGAAGTGTTATAGGCCCTACGCTGTTCCGGATCTGCATAAACGACATAGGAAACAATCTGTACAGCCCTCTTTCAAATAATTCTGTCATTGACCGTCTTGTAAAGTCATCAGATGATCAAAACCAATTGCAAAATGATTAAAACAAGATATCTGTATGGTGCGAAAAGTGGCAATTGACAATAAATAATAAGAAGTGTGAATTTATCCACAAGAGTACTAAAAGGAATCCGTTAAATTTTGATTACACGATAAATTTTACAAATATAAAGGCTGTAAACTCAACTAAATACTGAGGGATTACAATTACGAGTAACTTAAGTTGTAACTATCACATAGATAATGTTGTGGGGAAAGCAAATCAGCGACTGCGATTGACTGACAGAACACTTAGGCAGTGCAACAGGTCTACCAAAGAGACTGCTTATACCACTGTTGTCCGCCCTCTTCTGGAATACTGCTGTGCTGGGTGAGAACCCCATTAGACGGGACTGACTATGGACAATGAAAAAGTTGAAAGAAGGGAAATTTATTTTTTATTACCGCGAAATATGGGAGAGAGTGCCACGGACATGATACGTGAATTGGGGGGCAATCAGTAAAATAGACATTTTTCACTGCGGCAGGGTCTTCTCGTGAAATTTTAATAACCAACTTTCTCATCCGATTGCGAAAATATTCTGTTGGCGTCCACCTACATAGTGAGCAATGATCATCATGATAAAATAAGAGAAATCAGAGCTCGCACAGAAAGGTTTAAGTGTTCGTTTTTTCCACGCTTTCGGGAGTGGAACGGTAGAGAAGTAGCTTGAAAGCTTGAAAATGATTCGATGAATCCACTGCCACGCAGTTAATTGTGAATTGCAAAGCAATCATATAGATGTAGATATAGACCCTGTCACACAAATTGTTTCTTTTGTCTCCTCTGAACACTTCAAATTTTGTATACGTAGTTTTTTTGCAGCTTGTGTACACCTTCTGTAGCTTCACGCCTCCCCAGCTGCAATGTAACATTCACGGTGTTAATAGTAACGTTATCATTTATCATTTTATCGTTCATATCTTTTGCAATCGATTTGGCATTACTTGAACAAAATACGTACATCTCTGCTGATGAGTCATTTTCACTTGTTGTAGAAAAAGAAAAAAGAAAACAGATTACCCTCTCCCTTGTTATGGCAGTCGTGCCGCATCGAGCAGACGCAAACTGAAAACTGCATTCCTATTTGTAGCTATTGGAAGCACAAAATAAATGTAAGTGATGCAAGATTCGCTGTAGCCTACATCATTTTGAAGTAATTATTAAATTTCACAATGTGTTGAAGCAGCCCAAAAAACAGAAAAACTGTGTGGAAGGAGAGGCATGTTATATTGAACTACTTTATCCGCTGGCAACGAGGACACTGAAAGAATGTACAACGAGATAAAATGAAGTATCCAGTTTAAGAGAAACGAAAATTTAATTGTGATGAAGGACTGGGATTCGAGAGTAGGAAGAGGAACAGAATGAAAGATAATAGGAGGACGTGGACTACGGGAAAGAACTGAAAGGGAAACTACCTTGTAGAATTCTGCGCTGTGGACAATTTAATCATTGCAGACACTTGGTTCAGGTTTCATATATATTATGTAAGGGTAAGACAGAGATTTGGAAGCCAGATTTTCAACTGCATAACATTTCCAGGGGCATACGTGCTCACTGACTATAATTTATTGGTTATGAACTGCAAATTAAAACAAAAAAATGCAGAGAGGTAGGAAGTTATGAGATTGGAACTGGATGAGTTGAGTAAACTAGAGGTTGCTGAGAGTTTCAAAGGGAGCGTTAGACAATGATGAATTGAAATAGTCGAAAAATATAGAATAAAAGAATAATGGGTAGTTTTGAGGCATAACATAGTGATCAAATAGGCAAAAACACAATGTGGAGCACATCGACCAGTAGAAATCCCTGGAAAACACAAATTATTGAATTTATTTGACAATAGGAGAAAATATAAAAATGCAGGAAATAAAATAGGCAAAAAAGAATACAAGCGTCTGAAGCATGAGAGTGCACGAAGTTCAGAGTGGGGTAAGCAAGATATGCAAGAGGCGAAGTATAATTCAGTAGAAGCATGCATGACTAAGGGAAAGGAGACCAGTATCCAGCAACGCATATTTTCAATAAGTTACCAGCAACCATTAAGAGTTTAGTTTCAGACAAGGCACAATTTAAACATAATTTAAAATAATTTTTGGTGGCCAACTACATCTTTTCCATCCATGAGTTTCTCAACAAGTGCAGTAGACCATCTTAATGAAAATTTATTGTACTTTAATTTTTGACAATACTTGGTTGTAACAGCCAAGTAACTACCTACTGTGTGAATGATGGATGTATGGAAAGCAGATGTAAGTCTTAAGTCCGTAAATAGTGGAAGTTTAATTTTAAATCTGTAACGCCACGTAGCGCTCTGTATGAAAATCACTGGCTGTGCTGTGTGCAGTCTGTGGCTGGTTTGCATTGTTGTCTGCCATTGTAGTGTTGGGCAGTTGGCTGTTAACAGCGCATAGCGTTGCGCAGTTGGAGGTGAGCCGCCAGCAGTGGTGGATGTGGGAAAGTGAGATGGCGGATTTTTGAGAGTGGATGATCTGGACGTGTGTCCATCAGAGACAGTAAATTTGTAAGACTGGATGTCATGAACTGCTATATATATTATGACTTTTGAGCACTATTAAGGTAAATACAATGTTTGTTCTCTATCAAAATCTTTCATTTGCTAACTATGCCTATCAGTAGTTAGTGCCTTCAGTAGTTTGAATCTTTTATTTAGCTGACAGTAGTGGCGCTCGCTGTATTGCAGTAGTTCGAGTGACGAAGATTTTTGTGAGGTGATTTGTGAAAGGTATAGGTTAATGCTAGTCAGGGCCATTCTTTTGTAGGGATTTTGGAAAGTCAGATTGCGTTGCGCTAAAAAATATTGTGTGTCAGTTTAGTGTTGATCAGAATAGGTAAAGAGCGAAATGTCTGAGTAAGTTCAGGTTTGCTCAGCTGTTTGAAAATCAAATAACATAAGGGATTTACCAGCACAGTAATTCACTAATTTTTCTAAGGGGACGTTACAAATCATGTATATAATTTGACTGTTCTTAACTGAGTATCACTGAAATGAATAAGTTACTTTAATTTTTGAGAATACTTGGTTGTAATAACCAAGAAACTAGCAAATGTCTGAATGATGGATTTAATGAAAGCAGATGTAAGTATTAAACCTGTAAATATTAGAAATTTAAATTTAATTCGTGTATATAATTTTACTGTTTATTGACTGAGGATCATTAAAATTAATAAAACTCAAGTTTTCCTAATTACATTTTTGTAATGCGTTTATCTGACGTGTTCCACACCTAGGAGGATTCCCTCTTTTATGGGTCTATGGAACTAATAATTAATCTAATCTAATGGAAAAAGATAGGTGCTGCGTTAGGGAAATTAAAGAATCTTTTGGAAGAAAGAGAAGTAGCTGTACAAATATAAAGATATCTTATGGCAAGCCAGTAGTAATTGTAAATAAAGAAAAAGAAATTGAATGATGGTAGGAATATCTAGGGGGATATATAAAGGAAACGCATGTGATGATAATCAAAAGGGAAAGAAGAGGAGGTAGACGAAGACGATGACGGAAATGAAATTGTAATTATTTCAATAGAAAAACGGAAGTACATACTTAGGAGAGCATGGGAGCGGGCATTGGACACCGAGCGAAACGAAGAGGGAAACCTGGCGACAACAAGGAGACAGGAGTGCTATTGCAAATGTGGCATCGGTCTCTCGCACGATGTAACGTCATTCAGTACCGTGGTGGATCAGAGCCGCCAGAAGGTGAGATACTCATCTTTCCGCATATGCGTCATTTCGGCCCTCTGTGGAAGGTTCCAGACACTGCTGCATAACGTATAAACTACCAGACTAAAAATATCCGGACACCCCTATATGACGCGTAATTGAAGACAAGATGTCACTATAGGCAGACTAACAGTATAAAAGGCGGAGAGGAGTGTTGCATCGTCAGTAGATAAGCAGTAATGGCAGAATGGGTCGGGCAAGACAACTTTGTAACCTCGAACGTGGAATAATCATGGAATGTCAGGTGAGTAACAAATCCACCAGTGATAGTTAAACGTTGTTAAAACTGTCCAAGTTGACTGTTGATGATGTGACTGTGAAGTGGAAACGTGAAAGCACAACCACAGATAAACCAAGACCATTCAAGACTTCTTGTACTGACGGACAGTCCAGCATTGCAGAGTATGGCTGTAAAAGATTGAAATCAGCTGAAGGACTAAATCGTCAGTTCCAAAGTTCTACCACCAGTCCAGCTAGCACAGTCACTGTGCGTAGGGGTACAATGGTCGAGCAGCAGCTCATAAGACACACTTTTCTGTAGTTAGTGATAAGCGCTGCTTAAAATGGTGTAAAGAACAACGCCTATGGGCAGTGGCTGACTGGAAACGAGTGATTTGGAGCGTTGAATCACGTTACATCTGTGAAAATCCAATGGAAGGGTTTGTGTTTGGCGAATGCCTGGAGAACATGACCTGACTTCATGTGTAGTGCCAACAGTGAACTTCGGAGAAATAGGTCTTAGTCGTAGGTATAGGAGTACTTGTCGTGGTTAGGGTGTGGCCCATTCTTGCACTTAAGAAAACGCTGAGTGCAAAAGGATATGAATATATTTTACAGCATTTTGAACTGTGTACAACAGAGGAACAGTTCAGAGACCATCACTGACTGTTCCAACATGACAATGCACCCTGTCATAAAGTATCATCTGTGGGGTAAGAGCCGCGCGGAGTGGCCATGCGGTTAGAGGCGCCATGTCACTGATTACGCGGCCCCTCCCGCCGGAGGTTCGAGTCCACCCTCGAGCATGGATGTGTGTGTCGTTCTTAGCATAAGTTAGTTTAGGTAGTGTGCAGGTCTAGGGTCCGATGACCTCAGCAGTATGGTCCCTTCAGGAATTCACACACATTTTTTATGGGGTAAGTCTCTGGCTTCCGGTACTGAGGAAGAACAGGCTGCCATTCCTCCACAGAGATTGAGACACCTCACCGAAAGTGTCATTAGCAGAGTTCAACCGGTCATAAATACGAAGGATTGACACATCCCCTATCCATTAATAGGTGTCCGTACTCTTTTTATCAGATAGTGTATGATCAGAACACAGCTCCAAACACCGGCAGTCACTTTACTGCTCAAGTCTACGGTCGAGACGGCTGTCGAAAGTTCGAATTTCACACTGTTCTATAACATGGCTAGGTATGAGCAATCTAACGTCATTTTCAAGTGCATCTGTACAAAATCCCCAGCGCATTCCGTAAAACAAACATGTAACTCGACCATATATTCATAATATCCAGGATTTAAATAAATGCTGCCAATGGAAACCTCCAGCCCTTTCATTATAGTTTACATACTTTAAACAAAACGAAGATAAGCATTATGTTTAATTACCCTAATTACTGTACACAATACATTGGAAAAAAACGTTTATGACTGTAGGTAAATACTGTCAAGCGGGCTGCTAAAATGACACTCACTAGTATCGAGACTTGGCCTTGGTCCTTAACTGCATTCTTCTCTTCGCGTGCCATCTTTGTCTCAGCGATTCTGTTCACGTAAGACCCCTCTTTTACGGGAGCCAGTGGTAACAATCGCGTGATACTTGCATAAGCTACTTGCATAATAATTATTTTCCTTTCCTAGGATTCGCATACTTGAACGACCTCTGTCGAAAGACGGATTTCCATTGCCTTGTGAAAAACAACTGTGCCTTAGAAGAATAACGTATGCAAGGATGACAAAGTCAGTAAAAGATATACTGTACAGAACAGCCGAGTTATGTATGTACTTGGCGATGAGAACTGCAGTTTCGTGCTGTTCTGTGCTGCTGTGTGAGAGAGAAGCAGCTACTCGGTTACTCAGCGCACGAGGAAAACGTGTACGCAAGCGAGAGTAACCATTCGTGGTCAGTATTAATCGTCTTCGCAAAGAACAAAAATGAAGTCTTTCGTCCATAGCTTGTTCCATAATGAGCGCGAAGTCCTGATTATTGAGCAATGAGTGCGGCAACATTTGGTCTAAAAATGTATTCTCGTCGCTCAAGAAATACTCTTTACTCCGTTGGCGAATGTAATTATAAATTTTCTTCGTGTAGTAGTTGCTAAGAGAAATGGCTATAATGAAAAGCTATCTAATGAGCGAATGAAGAGGTGCAGTGGATAAGACGCTAGATTCGGAAAGAGATTGGTTCAAATCTCCGTTCGCCCATCCTGATTTAGGTTTCCTTTAGTTTCCGTGAGAAGAATAAGGCCAAAACCGGTTCTTCTGGAAAGAACAAGACCAATTTCCTTCTTCAGTCTTGTTCAATCCTTGGCACTGCTCTTAATGAACTCGTCGCGAACGGGAGGCTTAATGTTCATTGTTTGGAGATGTTGAGGCCAGTACAGGAACTATGAGTACAGAGCCTCTACCTAACGCCAGAGAGAAATAGTAGAGGAGTTTGTACTGCTCAGTTTTTTGATGTTAGTTCAGTGGTAATGCATTTATTATTACGTTTCGCGGCTTGGGAAGCTAGGGTCCTCCTGAAGGTAATAATTTCAGTTCCAGAGAAGCAGTTGCTGGCAGGTATGAATACTACCGAACTATCAAGTTAAAGAAAACTTACGTTATACAATTTGCAGATTTTAAGAAAGTTTTTGACGATGTTGACTGTACTACATTCTTCGAAATTTTGAAGATATCAAAGATAAAATAGACGGAATGATAGGTTATTTACAACTTTCACAGAAACCAGACTGCAGTTGTAAGAGCCGAAGGACATAAACAGGAAGGCACTGATTGAGAAGGGAGTGACACAGAGTTGCAGCCTGTCTCCAATTTTATTTAATCTGTGCACTGAGCAAGCTGTGAAGAAGATCAAGGAGAAATTTGGAAGGGAAACTAAAGTTAAGTGGAAGAAACAAATTCTATTATATTTACCGATGACATTGTAATAATTTCAGAGACAGCATGTAACTTGGAAGAACAATAGAACGGAATGGATAGTGTCTTGAAAAGAAGTTACAAGATGTACACCAACAGAAGTAAAACAAGGGTAACGGAATGTACTTGAATTAAATCAGACGATGCTGAAGGAATTACGTTAGGAAATTATGCACTAAAAATAGTAGATTACTTAAATAAATTTAGCACAAAGATAAGAAACCTTCTGTATTTTGAAACTGAAATTTATTCTTGAATGCCAGACAAGTTTTACCTATTCATGCTAGGCATATTCAGTATCTATAATACATATAAAATTGTTTAATTCTACATATTTTGACGTGAGAGTTGTTGTGATCCCTTGGCAATTTGTTTGGATCTAGCTATTTCTATTTATAATTATATATTTGTGGTTTTTACTTACATTCACATTTGTGTCCTGTTCATCCAACCATTTTTTGTTCTATATGAGCTAAATGCACATGGTATAGGTTTTTTCCAGTAAATATTTCTCTGAATATAATCTATACTGTAGAAAAATGTATATGTTTGGACTGTTCTTGGTCGCATACCTTATAGCTGACATAGGGATCATGGGAACTGACTGAGGAATTCTGGGAGAGTGGAGTGGGATATTGGGGTGGGGATGGAGGATGAGTAGGTCGTGGGCACTGCATGCGTGTGTGTGTGTGTAAATTAATTTTATTTATTTATTTATTTTCTTTTTTTCACTTTTAAATATATTTTCATGGTAGACCGTAAATTATTTTGAATATCGGTCTTCCGTTACTGCTCTTTGGTCACTGAGAATAATTTCATTTTTATTTATAGCCTTCTGTAAGAAATATTTTTCCTGTAGAATGAGGATTCCTTTGCTTTTGCAGTTTTTTAGTTTCTTTTGCACTGCATTATTTGTCTTAAAGGGTATTTTTTTGAAAATTTTAGTAATTTTTTATGATGAATACAACAGTTCAAATATATGATAATTAACATGTAATAGCTGCAACTCTAAATACATATGGATGACTGAATGGAATTGATAGAAAGAACAAACGATGGCATTGAAGAGTGACCGTACCCACTCCACAGATGCTGAACATCTAATAAAAGAAAACCTGCGTCACATTAGGATAAAAACAGACATGCTATCTTGTGCCATACTAACAAAAGGAAGGGATTGCTCACTCTACAGAAAGAATGTTTCATGCAGAAGGCCATAATTAAAAATGAAAAAAATTCTTAATCACCAAAACAACAAAAAAAGAAGGCAAATATTCAAAGTAATTCAACGTCTACCTTGAAAATATATTTAAAACTGAAAAAAAGAAAATCCCTCCCATACACACGCACGGACAGTACCACACCTCCCAGTCTTCTTCCAACCCCACCCCAGAAACCCCACTCCACTCTCCCAGGTTCCCTCAGTTGTTCCCATGGTCTCTCAATCACTCTTATAGCATGCGACCAAGCGTGATGCAAACACCTGCTGTTTTCTACAGTGTAGGTTATGTGCAAAGAAATATTTATGGAAAATACCTATACCATGTACATCTAGCACATATAGGACAACAAGTGGCTGGATGAACAGGACACAAATGTGAATGTAAGTAAAAAACACAAACATACAATTGTAAACAGATAAAGCTACATCGAAACAAACTGCAAAGGGATTGCTACAAATCGCACATCAAAATATGTATAATTAAATAATTTTATATGCATTATGGTCACTGAAGATGCTTAACATGTCTAGTACACGAGAATAAATTTCAGTTGCAAAAGACGGAAGTTTTTCTTAGCTTTATGACAAAATATAACAAAAGTTATTATTAGCAATTGAGAAAAATGGCTGCAAATATTAACATTGGTAGCAGATGAGTTTTTCTGTTTGGGCAGCGTGATAACCGACGAGGGACGAAGTATAGAGGATACGCACTGGCAACACCAAGAAAAACAATTGAATGATAGGATTTCGTTTAATATAAAATGAAGGATTAGGAGGTCTTTTGTGAAGGTATTTTGTATTTAACTGAGGTGTAGCACGATACGAAAATGAAAGGCGGTCAATAAGCTCTTCAATCAAGACGAGTGCAAAAGCTTTTGATATTTGAAGTAGAATGCCGAAGGTAAGGTGCGTAGATCGAGTAATTAATGGGAAACTGCTGAATCCAGCGGGGCAAAAATTAATTTATGACACAAGTAGAGTAAAAGAAGCATTCAGTTAATAGGACAAGTCCTGAGGTATCAAGAAATCGTCAATTTGTGAATGGAGGGAAGTGTGAGTGTAAAACTTTTAGAGAGACATAAGGGATGAATAAAGTAGGCAGATTTAAATAGCCCTGATGTGTGGTAGGGACTCTATATAATGAAAGTCTTTTGGTTAGATTTAGAAATTTAAAAAAGAAGCTATACTTCACGACTTACAAACCAACGACTTTCTACACGACAGGTTAACGCGCTAACCACTGTGCTACGACACAATGCGGTGAAAAATTGTTACGTTTATGATTGCGATACCGCAGTAACGACGATGAATTGCAGCCTTCACATAATGTCGTGCGAACCTTATCTACTGTAAGCCGATCTCTGTGATTATAACAACTGTATATGAGACGCTGAATTGCGTCTAGTGCAGAAAGATCCAGCGTATGCAATGCATGTATATCGTTAGTATCATTGTTTGTTTGTGTGTGTGTGTGTGTGTGTGTGTGTGTGTGTGTGTGTGTGTGTGTGTTCAAAAAATGTTCAAATGTATGTGAAATCTCATGGGAATTAACTGCTAAGGTCATCAGTCCCTCAGCTTACATACTGCACACTCGGCTAATCCCTCGCGGCTGTGTGTGTGTGTGTGTGTGTGTGTGTGTGTGTGTGTGTGTTTACTGTTTTTGGGGTGGTTATCATGCATGTGTGATGAAATACGAAATGAAAGAGCCAGATCCAGAATTCGGAATCCAAACACAACAAGAAAGAAAGCCGGACAAGATAAACTGACCAATTATTGTGGTAGTTTAGTAACGGCGAACGATTCAGGAACGACGTTGCGCGCTCTGATTGGATGAAACCAGCTCCAAGGCATGAAGTGGCGACTGCCAAGTAATTTTAATCGGACTATTGTTTGAATGCGGCCTCTAGAAGCGGCGTCTTGACCTTCGCCTGAATGACCTCGACCCAGCAACACCGCCCACGCCGCACAATGGCCCGGCATTCTCCAGCACTCCTCCCGACAGCGGCCTTATATGCATTACTCCTGTGACTAGCAACAGCGTGGATCCACGTCGCCTGCTACGGAACTGTTCAAAAGACCTCGAACTGGGTGGTTGCTTTTAAATCTATTCATAAACGACGATCTAGTGTATTGCACGTTCCTTAATTTCGAAAATCGCTCGATATAATGCCGCCCTGTCACCCAGTGCACAAAATACGAGTTAACGGAACATTATAGCCGCGCGGGATTAGCCGAGAGGTCTACGGCGCAGCAGTCATGGACTGTGCGGCTGATCCCGGCGGAGGTTCGAGTCATGCCTCGGGCATGGGTGTGCGTGTTTTTGTCCTTAGGGTAATTTAGTTTAAGTAGTGTGAAAGCTTAGGGACTGATGACCTTAGCAGTTAAGTCCCATAAGATTTCACACAAATTTGAACATTTTTTTTTTTTTTTGGAACATTATATCAGCTTTGTGACTCTGGGAAGAAATCGTCAAATGCAACATATTTAATAATGTCGGAGGCTGTTGAAAAGGGGCGTACTATAGCTGACAGTGAAAACTGAAACGGGTGAAGGTATATGAAAATATTCTTCCAATCCTCCCGACGAAATAGTTGATAGGTGAACGGCTGGATGTCAGTGTCCAACGGGTACAATATTTCGGCAAGCGACCACTTTGCCATCATCAGGTACACTGACGATAATAGAAGCAGAAACGTTCTAGAAAGTATGGGTCCGCAAGCGAGCCGTATGTGAGATATTTATGAACGTGTGGTTACGAATCGCCTCTAACTTCAAAAGAAACATCGTCCTAATTTGTGCAAATGTATCTGAAATGTAAACTTTTCTCATACGTTTCCATCTAACTCGGCTCAAATTTCACTCATGATCCATGATTGGGGGATGTAGTAGATCACGAGGCATCGGCACATATTTTTATGTCGTAAGACATATAAAGCATACAAATGATAAAAGGCGGACAGGTCGAGCAGGGCCTGCCATGGCCTCTAAGATCACCTGACATCAATTCTCTGCATTTTTCTGTCTGGTGCCGTTTCAAAGGTGAAGTGTACGGCGTTACCGTTGCTAAGTTGGAAGGACAGGAACAGCGAAATGTGCGCACCTGTGAAAATCTGCGAGATGATCGGGATGTGTTTTAAAGTTTTCGTACCTCACGGCAGACACGAGTATAGTACTGCATCCAAATGCGAAGACGACATGCGTAAACCTGCTTCAATAGGTACAAGTGCACACCAGACTGGAACCTGTAATGTTCTTAAGCATCATTGTGTTTGGCGAAACTGAAATTCCGTATGTAGCTGCAATCTGGCATTGAAGTAAATTCAATGGCGGTAAGTGAAAATTTGTGCCGGGCTGCAACTTAAACCCAGATTTCCCACATTACACGAGCATTCGCCTGAACAGATACGGTTATCCGAGCACGCTCCCCCCTCCCTCCCCCCCCACCCCTCAACCAAAATTCCAATCTTATCATCGCACACTACAGAAGTAATGCCCACTGTCCATTACCCTCACTGCTCGCAGCAAAACACTGATTCACGCAAGAGTTCGGACGAAGAGTTCGTCTGTATTGAATGATAATTGATTGGCCTCAAGGCGCATATATTTATATGCGTGGACATCTCCGAAACATCCAACTGCTCGCGTAAAATGGAAAAGTGTAGTGGGAAATTCGGGTTCGAGTCCCGTTCCGGCACAAATTTTCACTTATTGCCATTGAATTTATTTCAATACCCGACTGCGGCTAGGACAGAAATTTCAATTTCGCCATGTTTATAAACAGCTGTGGGATCATGAAAGGTGTCTGTTATTTCGGACATGTCCGAAAGAAAATACACCACACAAACAAATATTGTATTTGTTATAACATAGTCTAATTATATGAGTACTTAACCAGAAAGTTTACATCTCAGATATAAAAGTTCAAACGAGGAAGTGGCCGAGCGGTTGTAGGCGCTACAGTCTGGCACCGCGCTACCGCTATGGTCACAGGTTCAAATCCTGCCTCGGGCATGGATGTGTGTGGTGTCCTTAGGTCAGTTAGGTTTAAGTAACTAAGTTCTTTAGGTTTAAGTAACTAAGTTCTAGGGGACTGATGACCTCAGAAGTCCCATAGTGCTCAGAGCCATTTGAACCAATCAAACGAGGAACGTATTACATACTGAAGTCAGCTGTGGCGTAACCATGCATTCGAAATATCTTGCAAAGGGATAGCTCGTTTGCAGACCTATCTTTATTGGAAGGTTTCTGCATATTCTCGCCCCTGACAGTATCCATTATTAATTATAATACACTTTTTACACACGTAGTTGCTAAGCCAGAAAATTGCACTGAAATGCAGGAAGACCTGGAGGGGATCGCCACTTCGAGCAGGTGTTGACAGTTGACCGTCAACATACAGAGTGTACCAGGAGGAATGTTCAATATTCCTCTTACAAGGAAATAGATAAATGCATAGCAGCAGCCTTCGACATGTGAAAATTACAAATCATTCCGTCACTAACTCTGTAAACAGCACATCTGTCGCGCAAATGTGTACACAGGGATTGCAGCGCCTCACAAGCTCTTATCGCTAACTTAGTCTCGATTTTACACCCAAGATACGACAGGGGGGATCGCATAAGTCAAAGTTCGCTTAGAAAAATGTGTCAAGTTTCATCACACATGAGATGTAAGTCCTCTGATGACAGATAGGTTTACCATTAACGATCGCAAGAAGACAGTGCTTTAAACCACGTACAGAGCACGTGGCTGTATACGAGTAGAACGCAAGCTATGTCACGCGACTGATGCATCCGCATAGAACACTGGAAAAAAAAATTGACCTGCAGCAGCTTCTCCTTCTCTAGAATCCATGAGTCAAGCATTAAATCGTACCTCGTTACAGCTCTATCTCAATCGATCACCCCCTCCACTCTCTGTTATTCTTTCTCGCAGATGCAAGTAAGTTTAAAGTTGAATGGTTCTCTGTCCTCCCGAAAAGCATCAAATACAGTCGTCAACTTGCGTGTATGACTGGTACCTCAATACACCTACAGTATAATGCATTGATCATTTGAAGCAAAAAAACTTCTTGTGGTCATATACGCTTTTTCGAATGGTTTCCAATACAGAACACAGTTATGTAAAGGGCGATAAAAATTTCCCACTTCAGGTCCTTTGTGAGGGCGTACGTCCAACATGGGGCGATTCCGAAATAGGTATATAAGTATCAAACGTAGGGAAGGGATTAGTGTGGCATTCGTGTCTTTCCTAAACGCCGAAAGATGTGTGGCTAGCGGAGTTGAATCGTATTCTTTCAAGGATAGCTAGTCAATGAAGAGGAGACTCTTAAAATGAAAGGTGGGGGAAAATAAGTGAATGGGGAAGAACCGTCGTCGGATTTTGTAGGCGTTGTTCCGAGAGTGTGGCGTTACGATATGAGCACCAAAATTACTTCCTCCAAACCTTAGCTCTCTCTCTCTCGTCGGCAGTTACAGGAACAAAGTAAATCAATCACATCAAATGAATTCACAATTGCGAATATGGACTGTAGAATGGAATGACGACAGTGAAAATTTGTGCCGCACCGGCGCTCTAATTCTGATTTCCCGCTTATCGCGAACGGTCGCATTGTGTGTGTGAAATCTTATGGGACTTAACTGCTAAGGTCATCAGTCCCTAAGCTTACACACTATTTAACCTAAATTATCCTATGGACAAACACACACATCCATGCCCGCGGGAGAACTCGAACCTCCGCCGGGATCAGCCGCACAGTCCATGACTGCAGCGCCTAGACCGCTCAGCTAATCCCGCGGCTTACGGTCGCCTTACCACGACTCACTGCCAGATTCAAATTTCCATGCATGCATGTCTAAAGGAACTCTGCATCGTAATCAGAACACAGGCACAGCAATATTGTATATATTCGTACCGTAATATCAGTGCCGAATGTCTAACAGTAAATTGTCTCTTAACTTAAGAATCGTCAGTTACCATTAATGAAGGTTACTGACTCATGACCGTCTTTCAAACCCCAGACACTGTTTAAAATAGTTCCCGGACGACTAATGACGTATTCTTTGTAATCCACTTTGAATATTTCACAAGTTTCTATCGTGATCTTGTAATTAACTGCTACTCAGTGATGTAAAATATTCAGAAACATTCGAAAACTAGTGACCGTCCAATAAGATTTTCACAAAATCTGCTGCAGCTCGAAGACAAACTACATATCATCACACTGAAAAAGATATTATTTCTGAATTTCGAAGGTGGTCAGATCTTTCTGTTGCCTGCTGGACATTCTTCACTGAATGGAAGGAAGTGAGGTGAAATAATAAATTACAGTAGGGCGTCGATTATCCGAACGTCGGTCAACCGAACGACCGCTTAACCGAACTGTGTACTCGCTCGCACCTGTTACTCTCCCACCCTACCGTCCATCATCCCCCTCACTCCCAAACCAAGTTTCCCACTGTAGTTGCCGCACTGGGCCACCGCTGGCGGAACATCGCTTCTAATGGAGCCTTCACAAAGCGCTGCTGACCGGCCAAGCCGCCAGTAGTTGTGTTTCAACGATCAACACACTTGTGTCGGCTTGGCACTGGCAGTAGAAGTAGCGGCAGTATCAAAGCTGTTCACAGCAACAGCTGCGCCAGCTTATAGAGTTGAGGCGTGCCGCTCCGCGCAGTTTGAAGGATTGCGCGCCCCCAAGAAGAGCTTCTCACGGTGCAAACAGTCACCTTCTGTTCTCTGTTACGACTACTTGTGCGCTGCTGCTTGAAGAGGTGAACTTGACGATACAAAATGCTTAAACGTAAACGTGTTGTCCTTTCTATGAGGGACAAGTACGAGATTATTAAAAGATTAGAAGAAGGTGAATCTGCAACCACTTGATCCAATTTTAATTTTGTATACTGTGTGTATTGTTCATGCAAAATGCGTATGTAATATGTATATATTTTTGTTTCATAAACTGTGCCACATACTATATATTCCTACTGAAGTTGCCTTGGTATGTTACTTTGTAATACTAAAAGAGATGCCTGTTTTTATGAATAAATTTACTGTACAGTACTTCTTTTTGGCAAATAAACATGTACAGTTCGATTATCCGAACAAACCAGTTTTCCGAACACCCATCTCCCCCAATTACTTCGGATAATCGACGCTCTACTGTACCTACATTCGCTGTCAAAACTGCTTCGCTATGCATGGTGTGTGTGTGTGTGTGTGTGTGTGTGTGTGTGTGTGTGTGTGTGTGTTCGCGCGCTTTAACTTTTAGTGGCTTATATTGTTACTTAAACACCAAATCGTGTACCAAAACAGGGAGTAAACTAAACTTGCACACAGGAAGTTCAAGAACAGAAAAAAGTGAATTCAAGTGGTCGGTGAGAGAAATTGCTAACCCACAAGAGCGTATTTTGAGATGCTTCGTCTTAAACGTTTGGTTGAAAATCAAAAACAAGAACTTAAATTCATCCATACAAAAAAATGGCTCTGAGCACTATGGGACTCAACTGCTGAGGTCATTAGTCCCCTAGAACTTAGAACTAGTTAAACCTAACTAACCTAAGGACATCACAAACATCCATGCCCGAGGCAGGATTCGAACCTGCGACCGTAGCGGTCTTGCGGTTCCAGGCTGCAGCGCCTTTAACCGCACGGCCACTTCGGCCGGCTCATCCATACAAAAAGAATATATGAAGTAGACATACCTTCCTATCGGTACATAAAGAACGCTTTTGGTAACATTTTTGGGAAACAGCGACCTTGTAAGCTACATAAAATCAGTGAAAAAACAGTCTAGATCACGATTGCTATTTTATTAAAACGACCGGTTTCGGCCTAGTGTGGGAGCATCATTAGCTGAAGTTGAATAGTCAGTTGACGTCAGTCGCTGAAGCTTCCAGATAATGGCTTTACATTGAAAGGCCTATAAATACCCGATCTGACGTTTCACGTGACCCACCACATAATTATTGGAATATTCTTGTATATAATCTCGTTAGCGCTACAACATTAGTCTTCGAACATGTAAAAGTAATAAGTTTCAGCGGCTCAATTAAAACATTTCATACGATGATCGATAACGGCGATCATTGATGAGTCTAGTCAAATTTTACGTCCCAATTCATTTCCGTAAATGATACCCGGTGCATCAAAACTCTCACAGCCTCTAGTGCCTGACTTGGCCACATTGAAATTGTCGTCAGATACATCTTTCTCTTGGAGCTCTTATCTGCTGCATCAATTTCGTCCTCCTCATAGCCGTCAGCTGTCTAATGAATTAGGCTGCTACTGTTTCAGTTATAGATTTCGAGTCATCTGGGTAATCTCCCTACCTTGTTCTTCCCTCCTGAATGACACTGCACTACTTGTTGAAGTAATATGTAGCCAAGAATTCATTTTAAGTGGTCTTTCAACTTTTCTCTATATTGCTGTAATTTATCATTTAGATTATGTTTACGAAACTCATATCTTCATACCATACTTGTCTAATACAGTGAACCCCTTCCAGTTTTCTGCAAGAACTTAAGTTTACAGTACTTTCAATTTTTCTTTATTACGGAGACCCAGCTTCTGTATACTTAAGATACTGTCAATGTCTTATAGAATTTTAGCAATAGTCCTTCCTGGACATATTTCAAAGTCTTTTGTGGATTGTGGCAGTATCACTTCATATAGTCAAATGGTTCAAATGGCTCTGAGCACTATGGGACTTAACTGCTGAGGTCATCAGTCCCCTAGAACATAGAACTACTTAAACCTAACTAACCTAAGGACATCACACACATCCATGCCCAAGGCAGGATTCGAACCTGCGACCGTAGCGGTCGCGCAGGTCCAGACTGTAGCGCCTAGAACCGCTCGGTCACTCCGGCCGGCTCGTATAGTCAAATTTCCGAGATCCTGTATACATCAACTGCAGAGTAAGATAATGATGCTCCTACCATCTAGTCCGAAAGAAAGGCCATAATCACGATAAAGTAGAAATTACCAACAACCGAAGAAACGATAAAAGCTTACATAATTTCTCCCGCATTATAATTATTTCATTTAGAAAACACAAAAACCTGGTCTTTAAGGAGTATGGTAATACTGCGTCGAAACTTTCTTTACTCTGTTAATATTCCATAACTGCTGCTACGAAAGTAGAGGAACACAGACGCGAAAATTGTGAGGGTATCGTGTTGCGTCAACAGCGGCTCAAGTTCTAGAGGCGTAACTGTTTCTTGGCGTTCTGTCAACAGCGAGTAAGGGAACAGAGCACTTCTGCGAACACGAGATAACGGACCGTAGGTCATGAATCATTTTCTTCTCATAGGAAACGTGCAGTGTGACATCGAAAGAAATTGAGGAAATAAAAATACGAAGGATTAAATGGAGATACCGTGTCGGAGGAGTTTATGGGTCGTCATTATTTCACGATGCAACCGCTGTGTTCTACGTTGAGCGGGAGCCAAATACGCTCCGGCCCGTTGCTCGGAGTCTGTCATGTGGTGTGCCGGTTCTAGACGAGAATAAATTAGATGAATTAACAGAACTGCCAGATAATCGCTGTGCCTTTTAGCACTTCATACTGGTGTATCAATCAGTAAGACCTGCTCGCAGAGCTGTGCACAAACGTAAACTGAGACATTATAAAGTACCGATAACGTGTCGACTGACCAACTCAAGATACTGTTGCTCGACGTCAATACTACATATAGCTATGATAGTCTGTGCGTGATGAAGTGTCCGATCCTGAAATGAATTTCCTTTTACCCTGATAAATGTGTTGTTGTTGCTGTTGTTGTTGTTGTGGTCTTCAGTCCAGAGACTGGTTTGTTGCAGCTATCCATGCTACTCTATCCTGTGCAATCTTCTTCATCTCTCAGTATCTACTGCAACCTACATCCTTCTGAATCTGCTTAGTGTATTCATCTCTTGGTCTCCCTCTACGATTTTTACCCTCCACGCTGCCCTGCAATACTAAATATCACTACGAATTTCCTCTTTCGGTGAGATCTTAACGAAGACAAATTTTTATTTTGTCTGCATTTATGGGAAATTGAAAGACGAAACGATATTGGCATGAACAGTAGACATAAAGCATTTGTGTCACACTTGCCAGGTGAACACGCGCAATACGTCTAAAGAGAATTTTTTGTAAGGCTTACTTACGAATGGATGGAGCTGAGTGGCAAGAAAACCAGAGTTATTGCCAACAAAAGCTGAACGGTCCAATTAATATAATCAAAAGTATTCATGATTCGGGAAACTGAGAGACATTCTAATGTTACGCATATGTCGGGCACATTTTTCGCATTCGTGAAGTAGAGCAGCACAGCTGGTCTCTCGTTTCGGTATCATTTCGCAAAAGACAATTTTATTCCCTACGACGCCGTTTGTTCTCTGCGAAGCCATTTCTGTAACTCAGAATAGACTTGATGGCAGGCTATACTGACGTGAAGCAGACAAAGTAAAAGCGCGGATTCTACAGCTGGATCAAGCGTTTAAACTGTTGCATGTTGTCACGTGTTTGGAACATAAATTTAGCAATGAGATTTTCTGGAACTGTGAAGTACGAGGTATTATGTTAGTTGAAGGAACAGCCTTGTTTTGGAGCTAGAATTTTTTATTAACGTCAAAAAAGCTAAATAAACAGCACAAACGCCGTCGAATTAGAAGTAAAATACCCAAGAATGATGTCCAGAAGAGACTTTCCAGGTCAGAGAAGACATTTATTATATCTTTCAAATGGGAACTCTGTGTGCTATTTCAGTCATTATTTTCAGCACCAACTTTAATGAGTCGTGTTGTTTGGCTTTTTGGCTATTTCGCGGAAGAGAGAGAGAGAGAGAGAGAGAGAGAGAGAGAGAGAGAGAGAGGGGGGGGAGGCAGGGACTATGATAGAGAGAGGGGGACAGGATAGAAAGACGAGACAATAATCGACAACTGCATTTCCATCTCACTCATTCAATCAGGTTAGAGTTTAATGTCTTGTCGAGTTCACTGGCGACAGAGGTTTTTACTCATATGCAGTGTAAGGAAGAAGTGATCGCAACATGTTTAAAAAGCCGCACCGGCACTTGTGTGCGTTATTGAAAGGAACTGCGCATAAAAGTTAACCGCAATGAACCGACGCAACAGAAACCCACTCCTTCCGAATGCGATTACGATGTCGGGATCACTGCGCCATCTCCCTAGGTTTCCATCTCTCTCTGGTCTTTGTTATGTGAACCGGAACTTCACATTTTTTTCTAACACTGCTCCTTTTTCCTGTGACTACGAAGAAATTTTCAGAGCGTTCCGGTAACACGATACCTGATCAAAAACCTACTGTAGTGCCAGAAACTGTATTTGTATACAAGGTCATAGTTTCAATTAGAATTGAAAAGTCATCCATTTCTTGTATCATGCAAAATATTGATGTAAAGTTACCCTTTGTGTCATTAGCAATAGTGAGGAAAAGTATACCAGAAGGCGTTTCCACGCTGGAGGTCCGCAGCTGTATAATACATTTTGTAGGGCCAGGTGACCCATCGAAGATATACAGTGTCTCTTTAAACTTTATTCACAGACTGCTTTCGTAAACCTGTACTCCCATTACGAATGCTGTATGATGAAAGATAAGTTACGCAAAAAAGGTAAAAATGTACATGTAAGTTTATCTTATTTCCAAAATTTTACTTATATGGTAAACTGAGCGTATGAATGTTATACAATAAAAATAATTTTCTTGAAAACCGTAGAACAATCATACGCATAGTTTTAGCCTTCGTTACCGATATAAGGCTTTCTTAAATTGTTCAGCAGTAATAAGGAAATTATGTGCTTCCGAAACTGGTTTGAGAATAAAGTTCGAAGAAAAATTTTAGCTTCCTGGAGGATAATCTTCCCCCCCCCCCCCCCCCCCCCCCCCCACAGAAAGTGAGGTAATTTTTAAATATGACCGCATACTCTTTCAGAATATGTTTTAGTGAGTAATGGTCCATTTGTATAATGGAGACGTTATGATTAACTACCTTGATGTTGGTATTCGAGAGAAATGTATGTCGACACCTTTGGGTTAAATTTTTCTATCTTTCCACGGTCGTCATTAACAACACAAACACAATGCTTGATTGCTCAAGGATCCATCATAGCTATCTATCTACACGATACTTGTAACATTATACTGAAAGAAAGCAGGAGGGCTCTATCGCTTTATTTAATACATGTCACGAAAGCACACAAGAATGTCGCAGTGCGAAGTAGTGACTCAACACCACCACTTTATTATAGTTTATGACAGTATTTTAGAGCTGTTGAGTGCAGTAAAGTGCTGCAATATAGTGGCATAAATGTACCAAGAGAGTGTGAAGTGTTATACCTCAATTGGTGTGGTGTCGTGAATACGAGCAGAGGTGGACATCGTTGGCAGTCTAGAGTGGTTGTTAAAAACACATTTGAGGGGCCGCTACTGAAAGCGCAGGTCGCACCTCATTTAGTAATAGCGCTCTCACCACGGAGTATGGGGAGACAGTCATTTTGCTGCAGACGGCGTACTTGCAGAGCGTCTTAACGCTCCCGGAAAATGCAGGAGGAAGGAAGCAGCGGGCGAATGACGTCATTCACCGCAAGGCCATCTGCGCGTGTCCTTATACCGGAACAGCGAGGCGGAACGCGGAGAGACCAGAGCCGTTCTTTATATAGCGCAGGCCACAAGCAGTGTGCGCGTGTGCGTCCTAGAAACACCAGACGCCTGACACTGTACATGTTACGGAGGGTCGAGGCCAAGTTAAAAACTGAAGTTTGTGTAATTACTTTTTACTCGACCTCTATACGTTAATCAAATTACACTACTGGCCATTAGAATTGCTACACCACGAAGATGACGTGCTACAGACGCGAAATTTGACCGACAGGAAGAAGATACTGTGATATGCAAATGATTAGAATTTCAGAACATTCACACAAAGCTGGCGCCGGTGGTGACACCTACAGCGTGCTGACACGAGGAAAGTTTCCAACCGTTTTCTCAGCAGTTGACCGGCGTTGCCTGGTGAAACGTTGTTGTGATGCCTCGTGTAAGGAGGAGAAATGCGTACCATCACGTTTCCGACTTTGATAAAGGTCGGATTGTAGCCTATCGCGATTGCGGTTTCTCGTATCACGATATTGCTGCACGCGTTGGTCGTGATCCAATGACTGTTGGCAGAATATGGAATCGGTGGGTTCAGGAGGGTAATACAGAACTCCGTGCTGGATCCCAACGGCCTCGTATCACTAGCAGTCGAGATGACAGGCATCTTATCCGCATGGCTGTAACGGATCGTGTAGCCACGTCTCGATCCCTGAGTCAACAGATGGGGACGTTTGCAAAACAACAACCATCTGCACGAATAGTTCGATGACGTTTGCAGCAGGATGGACTATCATCTCGGAGACCATGGCTGCGGTTACACTTGACGCCGCATCACAAACAGGAGCGACTGCGATGGTGTACTCAGCGACGAACCTGGGTGCACGAATGGCAAAACGTCATTTTTTCGGATGAATCCAGGTTCTGTTTACAGCAAAATGATGGTCGTATCCGTGTTTGGCGACCTTGCGGTGTACGCACATTGGAAGCGTGTATTCGTCATCGCCATACTGGCGTATCACCCGGCGAGACGGTATGGGGTGCTATTGGTTACACGTCTCGGTCACTTCTTGTTCGCATTGACAGCACTTTGAACAGTGGACGTTACATTTCAGATGTGTTACGACCAGTGGCTCTACCCTTCATTCGATCCCTGCGAAACCCTACATTTCAGCAGGATAATGCAGGACCGCGTGTTGCAGGTCCTGTGCGGGCCTTTCTGGATACAGAAAATGTTCGACTGCTGCCCTGGCCAGCACATTCTCCAGATCTCTCACCAATTGAAAACGCCTGGTCAATGGTGGTCGAGCAACTGGCTTGTCACAATACGCCAGTCACTACTCTTGATGAACTGTGGTATCGTGTTGAAGCTGCATGGGCAGCTGTACCTGTACACGCCATCCAAGCTCTGTTTGACTCAATGCCCAGGCGTATCAAGGCCGTTATTGCGGCCAGAGGTGGTTGTTCTGGGTACTGATTTCTAAGGATCTTTGTACTCAAATTGACTGAAAATGTAATCACATGTCAGTTCTAGTATAATATATTTGTCCAATGAATACCCGTTTATCATCTGCATTTCTTCTTGGTGTAGCAATTTTAATGTTCAGTAGTGTAAAATCATAACACAACGGTTGCGTTCTTATGACGCGGAAGTGGCAAAGCAATATCCCACTGTTCTCAGTACCAAATTCCAGTGTCATATTGATTTTAGCCACTCGAACACTATAGTCTTTTCAGATTTTTATTCAACCTCTACAAATTTGATATACCATGCTGTATCGTGTAAAGAACACTAGTGAGGTCTTCGACACCTGTTTTAAAACGTAGAGAGGTGACTAGTGTTAAGATTTAAGAATGGCTTTGTGACACCCCTTTCTAAAAAACATTTTTTGTGTAATGATTCTAAACCAAATACTCCATATGTTCAAATTTTTTTGAGGACAGCTAGGAAATGCCTGGCTGTTCGTTTTTGTCTTTTGCCATCCTGCCCTCATCATGTAAGTGTCGTGCTCTGTATAAATTATAATGTATAAAGTTAATTCTCAAACAAAATGTGTTCGAATATTTTCTTGTCATAGCAGTCCACATATTTATGCAGACTACAAATATATTAACAGTTTCATTTTTCAGCCTTTTGTGTAAGAGATGCAACATTTAGAATTGGCACCTATCCGCCATTGGCATGACTGTTACAAATTTCGAATATCTTTTTTCTCTCGTATTGTACAGCTGAATCTGCAGCCATTCGGAGAAGGAGTCAGAGAATTTTAACTAACTACACAGCACAGACCGATTGCTAGTTCGTGATACGCATTTTACATTTCCAAATTCCATCGGTCGGCATCTTTGGCTGCGCCGCTGCTAACACCAATTTCGGGACAATTACATCGTGCAGCTTCGGCCCATATTTAGTGAGCGGAGATGGAAGCCGAGTCGCAACATAATCCACCCTCTGAAATACTTAAAACCTCTGATGACAGCTTGCCGAGTTGTTGGGCGTGTCCAGTTGATGTTTCTACGAGTACCCTACTAGTCATATTTGTTAGTAGAAACTTGTAGAAACGTTCACAGACAGCGAAGATGTTATCCGGCTGACAGCTTATAAGAAAAAGTGTGAAATTCGTCAACAAAACCGACAATAAAATACTAAGTCGAATATTTAGCGCTAGATGGTCACCAAATATTCAAATGTACAAATTTGTGTGAAATCTTATGGGACTTAACTGGTAAGGTCGTCAGTCCCTAAGCTTACACACTATTTAACCTAAATTATCCTAAGGACAAACACACACACCCATGCCCGAGGGAGGACTCGAACCTCCGCCGGGACCAGCCGCACAGTCCATGACTGCAGCGCCAGACCGCTCGGTTAATCCCGCGCGGCCAGATGGTCACCGAACGATGAGTCACCTCTTCTGAAATACACTAAAAACTTCCATCTTCGAGTTTGTTGCAGAAAGTTATATTCTGCCCTAAGTGAGACAGAGGATGTCATATGCGAATAGATCACTTTCTTTTTATTATCTAGCGTGTATTCCGTCTAGTACGCTGTCTGCTTTTCAGGACTTATTTAGCGCTGTCTTAATCGCCTGTGTGGAGAGTACTTCTACACGAAATTTGGGAACCAGACTGTATATGCTGAATCTAAATTTACAGTGTTTGGTACATTTTACTGTTGTTAACGTAATATTTTTTACCTCTTGACGACAGTAACTTATGATGCATTTTATGCCATTTGACGCCGCAGGTTTTTTATCGCCCTTTAAGGTGTTTTAAATGTCTTAAGATACCTGATTATGGTCTGTAGACTCAAACTGCTTGTAATAAGGAAGTATTTATTGTCATTTCTTACCGGTGTACTATGAATTACGATATTCAGTGCCTGTGTTGTTAAGATAGTGTAAACGGCTCTGAGCACTATGGGACTTAACTTCTTTGGTCATCAGTCCCCTAGAACTTAGAACTACTTAAACCTAACTAACCTAAGGACATCACACACATCCATGCCCGAGGCAGGATTCAAACCTGCGACGTAGCGGTCGCGCGGTTCCAGACTGTAGCGCCTAGAACCGTTCGGCCACTCCGGCCGGCTGTGGTTAAGAAGGAGATGCAGTATTCCTTCGGACATGCACGCACTGCAATATCATATTTATCCGCCGATACCAGGCAGCGACCCTTTATTAAAATGTCCTCCCCTGAACGGGATTTATATAATGTGTGTACGAGTACTGTTTGTGACGGAAGAACCACGACATATTAAGTTCTGGTCTGGCCGTGAGTAGTGCACAGATAGCCGAAGCGGTTAAGGCGACAACTCGCGTAAAGTGGGAAATCGGGGTTCGAGTCCCGGTCCGGCACAAGTCGTTCCTTTATACAGCTGACTGTTGTTCGTATTCGCAGCTGCAAATGCATTTCGTGTATTTCATATGTACAGCTTACGAGCTGTGGGGCAGAAAGTAGATTACTGAAATTAGAAGTCCAAGGGAGTTAGAAAATTATTTCACAACCGTAATGTCAGTATTTCAGACCATTTAATTTACATCTGCACTACTGTTAGAAGAACAGGTTTTAGGTATGGCCTATTGCATGTACCCTAAAATGTTCACTGCTATCATTCTTATGAAGAGATCTGTGAGTAAATCTACACATTCAGAATCTTACTACGTTTTTAGCTGAGCCAGTCAATGACAGCGTAGAAGGCAGGAGGGTGTTGACAGAGAGAGTGAATGAGGGCCCCAAAATTGGGAACGAGTGATGACAGCCGTCGACGTCGGCGGTTACGCCGCTGGGTCCGCAGGTGACGTCCGGGCGCGCGCGGTCGATCCGCCGCAGCTGCGCGGACGCAGGAACGCTATTGTGCTAGCCGCTGGCTCCTCTCCATTGGCACCTCTGCGAAATCTTGTTTACTTGTATTTACGCCATCAGCGTTCAACACATTCAAAAATGGTTCAAATGGCTCTGAGCACTATGGGACTCAACATCTTAGTTCATAAGTCCCCTAGAACTTAGAACTACTTAAACCTAACTAACCTAAGGACATCACACACACCCATGCCCGAGGCAGGATTCGAACCTGCGACCGTAGCAGCCTCGCGGTTCCGGACTGCAGCGCTAGAACCGCACGCCCACCGCGGCCGGCGTTCAACACATTATTACCTAAGCATTTCTTAGTAGCAGCCAGCGTTAAGAGTTATCGAACTTCCTACGGAATTTAATAAACCAATAATCACGTTTTTTTCTGAATTGAACCTATTATAGACTATAGCACCAAAGAAACTGGTATACGCTTGCGCATTGAAATACAGAGATATGTAAGCAGGTAGAACACGGCGCTGCAGTCGGAAACGCCTATCAACGACAACACGAGTCTGGCGCAGTTGTTAGATCCGTTACTGCTACTACAATGGCACGTTATCGAGATTTAAGCGCGCTTGAACGAGGTGCTACATTCGGCGTACGAGCGATGGGACGCAGGGTCTCCGAGACAGCGACAAAGTGGGGATTTTTCCGTCCGAGCGTTTCACGAGTGTACCGTGAATATCAGGAATCCCGTAAAACATCAAATCTCCGACATAGCTACGGTCAGAAAGAAATCCTGCAAGAACGTAACCAACGACGATTGAAGAAAATCGCTCAAATGACAGAAGTGCAACCCTTCCGCAAATGTCTGCAGATTTCAATGCTGGGTCATCAATAAGTGTCAGCCGTAGGCCCACTCGTGAACCGTTGATGAATCCACAACATACACTTTTACGCCTCGCCTGGATCCATCAACACCGACACTGGACTGCTGATGACTGGAAACGTGTTGTCTGGTCGGGCGAGTCTCGTTTCAAACTGCATCGAGCGGATGGGCGGTTACGGGTATGGAGACAATCTCATGAATCCAAGGACCCTGCATGTCAGCAGGGGACTGTTCAAGCTGGTGGAGGCTCTGTAATGGTGTGGGGTGTGTGCAGTTGGAGTGGTATGGGACCCATGATATGTCTAGATACGACTCTGACAGGTGACACGTACGTAAGCATCTTGTCTGATCACCTGCATCACACTGTGCATTCCGACGGACTTGGGCAACTCCAGCAGGACAACGCAACATCCCACACGTACATAATTGCTACAGAGTGGCTCCACGAACGCTCTTCTGAGTTTAAACACTTCCGCTGGCCGCCAGACACTCCAGGCATGAACATTATTGAGCATATCTGATATGCCTTGCAAGGTGCTGTTCAGAAGATATCTCCACCCCTTCGTACTCTTACGGATTTATGGACAGCCTTGCAGGATTCATGGTGTCAGTTCCGTCCAGCACTACTTCAGTCATTAGTCGAGTCCTTGCCACGTCGTGTTGCGGCACTTCTGCGTGCTCGCGGGGGCCCTGCACGATATTAGGCACATGTACCAGTTTGTTTGGCTCTTCAATGTATTATCAAATGGTTCAGATGGCTCTGAGCCCTATGGGACTTAACATCTGAGGTCATCAGTCCCATAGAACTTAGAACTACTTAAACCTAACTACCCTAAGGACATCACACACATCCATGCCCGAGGCAGGATTCGAACCTGCGACCGTAGCGGTTGCTAGATATGCTAATGCGTTAACCCAGGCCGGCTCCAGGGATTTTGCTGTCCCGTGCGAAAATTTGAAGCGTTGTCCCGCCCCCTCCCTTCCATCAGCTTCTTGCGTTTTTAGACGTAGTTAACCTTTTCACAAAGTCACTCATCCATGAGTCTTGTTTTCACATATCACTCTGACTCTTTCTGACGCGAATACGCCTTCAAGACCAGAGCCAGGTATGAGACAGCAGCCAATGAAACAGAAGCGATCGTTTACAGTGCATATTACACTTTTTCTTATTTATTTATTACAAAGGTTGCTGCATAGGAACTGTTAGGCTATCATATGCTGACATTTATCTCTATGTATTCATTACAAGGGCGTGTTGAAAAGTAAGGCCTTCGAATTATTTATGTGAAAAATCTACAAAGTTTCTTTTTTAATAAAATAGACTTTGTTAGATATGGTACATCTGTATTTTTCATGTTTACATATTTATTTCTTAACATAGTCAACCCTGGCAACGTACACATTTCCGCCAACGAGAGACCAGTTAGTTGACTCCATCACTGTAGAATGTTTGACTTCGTTAACGAAGGCACAACCTCACCTCCGCTTTCACCGCTGCATCACTACCAAAGTGAAGTCCTCGATGGTGATCTTAAGTGATTGAGGAAATAGATGAAAATCGGTTAGGGTGAAGTCGGGACTGTATGAAGGATGATCGATGACAGAGAAACCAAGGCATTCCACTGTTGCATAAGTCGCAGCTCTCGTGTGTGGTCTGGCTATGTCATGCTAAGGGGGGGGGGGGGGGGAAGGGGGTGCTCCGTGTGTGGACGGAGCTCTCCGCGGTTAGAAGCTCGGTTACAACACGGTGTTTCCCACGTACCGACACGATTAGTTACATACCGCCATGATTTGGAGCCCTCTCGCGGCAGAGGTTTGCAACTTGCGTCAGCGAAGCGAGAAAGTCTATTCATGCTTTTGCAAGGATATTATTTACGATTGGGGCCCCCAAAATTTTGCCTCCCTGAGCGGTGGTACGGTTCGCCCCTCTAGAGCCGGCTCTCTCTAAAATAGCCTATGTTCTGTTAACCGACAGAGTTAGTTTCGCATTTAATAATATTAGTAGGGAAGTATTTATTAAACAAGCTGAGGTTGTATAAGCATTGTACTCCAGCTGTCACTCACAGCTGCTCTCGCATATTAGTAAAATGAAATGTGTGTATGACTTTATTCGCTGGGACACCCCGTTCGGGATGTTCGGTCACTTGACGCCAAGTCTTTGTATTTGATGCCACTTCTGCGACTTGCGCGTGAATGATGATAAAATGATGATAAAGACCACCCACCCACCCACTCACACCCACCCTCACACACACACACACACACACACACACACACACACACTTCGAGGCCTGGAATCGAAACACGGACGCCAAAATTGAGGAATGCTATCTCTAAGACCACGAGCTGCTGACGCATATCAGTAGGTGTGCTATGATGAGCGATGGTGGCGGTGCTAAAATAAAACGTGGTCTTTCTAAAATAATTAAGTAGTGTTAAACTGACGAAGAAAGAAATTAAATAATTTGTGGTTTATTGCAGAGCAAGTTTTATATCATTTGTACTTGCTGTAACGTCAGCTATCCTGACGTATCTGTTACCCCCGTCTGCTCTCACATGAAATGAAATGATCGTATGGCATTGTTGGCCGGGAGACCCCATGCGGAGTTCAGCCGCCGTATTGCAAGTCCTTGTTAGTTGACGCCACTTCGGCGACTTGCGAGTCAATGATCATGAAATGATAATGAAAGACACACAACACCCAGTCATCACGAGGCAGATTCAAAAATGGTTCAAATGGCTCTGAGCACTATGGGACTCAACATCTTAGGTCATAAGTCCCCTAGAACTTAGAACTACTTAAACCTAACTAACCTAAGGACATCACACACACCCATGCCCGAGGCAGGATTCGAACCTGCGACCGTAGCAGTCCCGCGGTTCCGGACTGCAGCGCCAGAACCGCTAGACCACCGCGGCCGGCTCACTAGGCAGAGAATAAATCCGTGACCCTCCGGGAATCGAACCCGGAACCCCGTGAGCGGGAAGCGAGAACGCTACCGCAAGACCACGAGCTGCGGACTACGCTCACATACGATAATCAAATGCAGCCTCACGGAACGCCTCGAACGATACGCAATTATTAGTACGGATTACGCTTACAGGTATAATAGGGAGAGGTGGCGTATCACGCTTACGCTGTCCATTGCTTTAAAGCCGGCACCGCCATGTTAGGAGGCCCTAAACATTAGCAGTATCCTGTATCCAAGTGCCTCTGTTTCTTAATTTCTGTCGTGCACAGGCAACAGTTATTTAAATACTACAGTGCTTTCGTAAATAACACAGTGCCAGGAAGGCATTTTCTGACCTTTCTTTCTGGTCTTAAATGATTACTTGATCCAGTTATACGACGCATTTGGCTTCGTTAATGTAACTTTCTCCTTGTTATATGTTTAGAATAACCAAGAAGCACAGTATATGATGTAAACTGGCTACTTTGTTAATCCAGAATTTTCCCTAATTCGAAATGACGAATCTGAAGTTCTGTCCACTTCCCGAAAATGTTGAGACAATATTTTGGTATAAATAGTCTTCACGGGTTTGCCGCCTAATAGTTCCTCAATATGTCCTTTTTTTTCTTCTTCGACGTCTGACCGCACTGTTAGTAAACATAGAGAGGGACGCTCTGCTATTTTCGGCAGAGGGCGATTTGTGTATGGCGCCATCAATCTGCAAATCATTGCGCATGCGTGATTTCCGTGTTTGCGCATTCTTCGCTGTCGTTTTCTACATACAGAGCGTCGACGTGCGGATACCGTCAGTCGTACCTAGCCACCAGCAAGGTTCAACCACCTGAAGATGTCGGACAGTTGCTCAGAGGAAATATTGTGGAATTTGCACAACGTTGTCCGGCGGCAAACACATGAAGACTATTTACAACATATCCACCGGAAAAGCTTGATAAGTCACAATATTTTTGTTAAGTCTAGACGGTTTGCAATATTTCCTTCCCACGGTGTTCAACAAGGGCGCTCTTCGAGCTGTACTAATAGGAAACCTAAAGTCAAATTACACAAATAAAACCATTAAACTGAAAGTAACCAGTGCAACTAAAATTCATGTACATAAAAGGAAATACCACTTGAAAGAGTTCGCTTAGGAAAGAAATGGAACTCCCTTACACTTCAGGCTATTATCAGAGCGGGTGGCATACCTGTAAATGATGCAGGCTGGCAATTTTTATCAAAATACTTCCACAAGAAGCTAATGTTTGGCCCTACTAACATGGCGGACGACGGATTTGATTTTGTGACGTGATGACAACTCCCCTTATTAAACCTCCATTGGATTATGAGGCTAATCCCTACAGTCAACAATGCCTCATAATTCTACCTTAAACGCTTCGGCGGTGTGTGCTTTTGCATTGTCCTGCATGAAATAACCGTAGGTCTTTTCATTTGTTGTCAGTGCTTTGAACAAAAAGTTACAGTACATGTTGAACTACGTATCAAAAGTATTGGTTTGGTGGAAAAAAAAGATCGCTCAGATAATAGGTGTTCCACTAATTCTCCATACCCCTGTTTTCATATCATCAGAATTTATTGGTGCAGCTGATGATTTTCAGAACTCCTAAATCGACTGTTCTGTAACTTTACGTATCCCCAATAACAGCAGCCATGCGTCATCAGAAAATAAAGTATTTCACGTTCGATCTCTGTAACATGCACAGATGGCGATAGCCAGGCAAGAGTAGTGACATAGAGCAATAGTATCTGAATTGGTCACCCGGAGCACTACCGTTACTTTGTAAGAATTAAGCTAATGTTTCCGCACATTTCTGTGAGATGCTACAGATGCGGAAGTCTAAAACATTAAATGGCGCAACTATTGTCTCCTATTTACTTCCGAGAACGCCCGTAATTCGTCTAGTTCCAGCAAAACCGTACGCCACTTGCGAGAATCTAAGGAACGAGCCACTTTGACTCGGCGCTCAGAGCCTGCCTGCATGGTGTTGGAGCCACCGCAACACCAGACGTATAGTTTGCGTCGTCTGTTAATCTAGAACATAGTAATATACACTACTGGCCATTAAAACTGCTACACCACGAAGATGACATGCTACAGACGCGAAATTTAACCGACGGGAAGAAGATGCTGTGATATGCAAATGATTAGCTTTTCAGAGCATTCACACAAGGTTGGCGCCGATGGCGACACCTACAACGTGCTGATATGAGGAAAGTTTCCAACCGATTTCTCGTACACAAACAGCAGTTGACCGGCGTTGCCTGGTGAAACGTTATTGTGATGCCTCGTGTAAGGAGGAGAAATGCGTACCATCCCGTTTCCGACTTTGATAACGATCGGATTGTAGCCTATCGCGATTGCGGTTTATCGTATCGCGACATTGCTGCTCGCGTTGGTCGAGATCCAGTGACTGTTAGCAGAATATGGAATCGGTGGCTTCAGGAGGAACGCCGTGGTGGACCCCAATGGACTCGTATCACTAGCAGTCAAGATGATAGGCATCTTATCCGCATGGCTGTAAGGGATCGTGCAGCCACGTCTCGAACCCTGAGTCAACAGATGGGGACATTTGGAAGACAACCATCTTCACGAACAGTTCGACGACATTTGCAGAAGCATGGGCTATCAGCTCGGAGACCATGGCTGCTGTTACCCTTGACGCTGCATCACAGACAGGAGCGCCGCGATGGTGTACTCGACGACGAACCTGGGTGCACAAATGGCAAGATGTCATTTTTTCGGATGAATCCAGGTTCTGTTTACAGCATCATGCTGGTCGCATCCGTGTTTGGTGACATCGCGGTGAACGCACATTGGAAGCGTGTATTCGTCATCGCCATACTGGCGTATCACCGGGTATGATGTTATGGGGTGCCATTGGTTACACGTCTCGGTCACCTCTTGTTCGCATTGACGGCCCTTACATTTCAGATGTGTTACGACCGTGGCTCCACCCTTCATTCGATCCTGCGAAACCCTACATTTCAGCAGGATATGCACGACCGCATGTTGAATGTCGTCTACGGGCCTTTCTGGATACAGAAAATGTTCGACTGCTATCCTGGCCAGCACATTCTCCAGATCTCTCACCAGCTGAAAACGTCTGGTCAATGGTGGCCGAGCAACTGGGTCGTCACAATACGCCAGTCACTACTCTTGGAGCACAAGGAGAGTTCCAGAGTGCTATTCAGAGGATTTAATTCTTGAGAGAGTTTGTTTAAGATGAACTAACTGTTTGATTTTCCTTTATTTTTTTACTTTATTTTATTTTTATTTTTTTGCTGGTTTAACTGCTTCTTATTCTTTTCGTTTATTTTATTATTCAATATCTGGGGATAATAATGTTTATTTAAGATTTTCTTTTGATGATGGGAGAACACAATGACTGTGCGTGGAGATTTAAAAAGAATTAGGTACCGTGGTTGAGCAGCTTCTCATAAGCCACGCATTTCTGTAGTCAATGCTAAGCGACGCCTCAGGTGGTGTAAAGAATGTCGCCACTGAACAGTGGGTAACTGGAAACGACTGATCTGAAGTGACGAATCACGATTACACTGTGGCAATCCGACGGAAGGGTATGGGTTTAGTGAATGACTGGCGAACGTCACCTGCCATCGTGTATAGTGTCAACACTGAAGTACAGAGACAGTGTTACGGTTGGAGGTGTACATGGTTAGGGTTTGGTCACCTTTCTGCGCTTAAGAAAACGCTAAAAGCGGAAAGTTATGGACTTATACTTTAAAGAACAGTGTACTCCAAACAGTAGAAGAACAGTTAGAAGATAATGGTTGTTAGCATCAGCATGCCAGCACGCCATTTCATGAAGCGCCATCTGTGAGGTAATGGTTTATGGACAATGATTTTCCTGAAACGGACTGGCCTACCCTGAGCACCAAACTAAACCCAACTGAACACCATTGGGATGAGACAGGCTATCAAATTCGTTCCAGACGCCAACGTCACTACCTTCTGTAGTTTCGGCTCTTGAGTAAGAATGGGCTGCAATTCTGTCATTCCTCCACAGAGATTGAAACACCTCATTGAAAGTGTCTCCAGAGGAGGTCAGGTGCCGGCCGAAGTGGCCGTGCGGTTAAAGGCGCTGCAGTCTGGAACCGCAAGACCGCTACGGTCGCAGGTTCGAATCCTGCCTCGGGCATGGATGTTTGTGATGTCCTTAGGTTAGTTAGGTTTAACTAGTTCTGAGTTCTAGGGGACTAATGACCTCAGCAGTTGAGTCCCATAGTGCTCAGAGCCATTTGAACCATTTTTGAAGGAGGTCAGGTCGCCATAAATACGAAGGGTTGGCACATCCCATATTAATATCGATTCTTAGGTGTCCACATGCTTTTGATCATGTAGTGTATACAGTGATATCGTGGCAAAAATCCGGATGCTAGCCATCGAGAATCATCCACATGGCGTTCATTCACTTTACTGTGAAACGATGAGGGAAATGTAGTGTTCAGCGCCCCATTAACCTCAGTTTGGTCAAATACGGAGTAATAACTCATTTGGACAATTATGTTGAAGTTACAAGACCTCCTTCGTCTGAATTATTCTGGGAATACACGGAAAACCCACATCAGTATGGTCAGACAAGTGGTACGACACTATTGCGCTCTTATAGAACTCTAATGCCCAAACAATTGGACTACCTTGCTCAGTAGCACATTAAAAGTTTTACATTCACATTACACTTTGAATAAGTGGATGGCCTTAGCGGATGATATAATAGTGGAGATGTAAAACTACCGTAGCCTATGGTGGACTATTGTAAGTAAGTATAGTGTGAGTGTAGATTTCTTAGTACCTTTGGTCAGTTACGATGGCAGCCGCGTTACCTGTACGTTAAGTGTGTTGGGCGATATCTCATTTCGATCGCTTTGTTTGCGTATGCAATCAGTGTCTTACTAGATTCATCTAGAAACGGGAAACGGTGAACCATGCAGAAACTGAGTGGAGGATCTGTAAAGGGTCGCATAACCTACGGAACATTTTTGTTCTACGTAGTTATCCTGTCCGTTACTTAAAATTAAGCAGTATTTATAACAAAATTGAAAATGCCAGTGTTTGACCCACGTTTCGGTCGAAAGTTGTTGATACGTGTAACAGAGGAACGTTGCAGCAAAAATAAAAAGAAAATAGAGATTTATCGTAAAGCACTAGAAAACACAATTTCGTCAAAACAAGTAAACTTAAAAAAAACGCAAAGTAAAAATATATTGAATATCGCTTCAATATTTGAACGAACTTACATAAAACATGTTTCTGCTATTGCTAAACAACCTCGCACTTATCAGTAACAATAGGAGACTCTTGCCTTTGATCATGATGATGAACGCTCTATTGAGTACAATATAGCAACAATAATTATATGGATTTCTTATGTTTGTGTGTGTAAAGTGTTCCTGCACCAAAAGTAATTGTTTGGTTACATAAAAGATCAGAAATTACGTGGTCAACTAATTTTTATTACCCATAAATGCAATTTGTGTTTTGTGAGCATATAAAATACACAGTGGACTAATGCTGAACGATGCGGGGCCTCTAATTATGTGCAGAACAAATAAACAAAAAACAAAGAGAAGTCGTCGGCTCCCAGCTTCCCTCACAAATAAGTGTTCAAATGTGTGTGAAAGCTTATGGGACTTAACTGCTAGGCTCGTCAGTCCCTAAGCTTACACACTACTTAACCTAAATTATCCTAAGGACAAACACACACACCCGTGCCTGAGGGAGGACTCTTATCCGTTTAAGTTCGTTGTTGATCGATTAACTCAGTTTTTTTTTTTTTTTTTGTTACAGAGGGCTGCTAACGCTCTGACCGAACAAGCTGAGCTACCGTGCCGGTCGGCTAATCCCGCGCCGCCTTCCCTCACACACATTCCTTTTGTTTTTCCCCTACCAACGGTACCAACTTTACTGGTAATCCTATGATTCACTATGTCGTGCACCAAACCAACATAACCATAGTGTTGGTAGAGCGCAACTCTGAGCAGCAGTAATGTCTGAAAATAAACAACTGAGTGGACAACTAGTCAAGGAGGTGTGAAAGAATGCAATGAAGTCTTTGTTTGTTGGGGCCATAGGGCGCAAAAGAGCAGAGGTCATTAGCGCCCAAATCACGACTTAAAAGGAGAGTTTTCAAAGGAACGCACTCCGTGATTCTTGAGTTAATTGACGCGTGGGAGCCTACATGAAGTTAACTGACATGTAGACGCCTAAATGAAGTTAACTGTCAATTATCAGCCTAAACGACGCTATTAGGTAGATAAAACTATAATTAATAGTGACAGTGAGCGTGGAACGCAAGTTAAAGAAGCAAAAAACATAGTTGAAGGTAGAATGACCACCCTCCTTTTTTACGGGACCTTGCGATAAGAGTTTCTAGGACAACCGATGTCCACGTTCGAAAATGAAATATTCCACGCCATGTTTTACGGCGAGTCAAGAGTTGAAGAAGTTCTAGAGCCTGTGCTGTATTTGCTAAGGCCTCAGATAGCGCAGATGACAAACTCACAGCAAATCGTAAGGTGGTTGAAAAACTGACACTGGTTTGAATGTGAAGGACCATCAGTGGTTCATTACAGCGAGAGCAAAGTGGTGCGGTGTTGCCACTTAACAGCTGAAGAAGGCTCAAAAGAGAGAGTCCTATATGTAGTCTCGTTAAAATGAGGTTGGAATGAACGTTATCGAAATAAAGACGGAGGTTACGAAGTTATGAAGAAAATACGGCAACATTAGTACAATTGAAGCTGAATTGATGAAAACGCATTGAGTAGACAAACACAGATCTCTGGAATCATGTTTTAAAGAGGTAAACAAAGTTAAGTAAAGCAACAAGAAGCTGACCGTAGTACGATTACAGTACTATTATTGTTTGAAGGTTATATTTGAGACTAAAAAATCTCAACAAAAATAAAATTAAGCGACAGTACTTCACGGCCACACTAATGAAGAATGGAAAGGACATGCCGTATGCATCACCGATGTGAAGCAGAAACTCAGAATATTCGAACGTAAGGTAATGAAGAAGGTACGAGGCCTGTTAAGGTTGATCAGAGTTGTAGAATACCTGGCAACCAGGAGATGGACAGGCTGATGGAATAATCGAATGTCGTTCAGAAAATGAGGGGAAAGGAAGACATGTGAGACGGCTACGTCAGACAGCAAGAATGGGGGAAGAGTGAAAGGCAAGAGCAATAATAGAAGCAAATTAAGAAAGCCGAAGACATTTCTGCAGATCAGGAACGAGACTGATGGATGAAGTAATGAGAGATTTGAGAACCGGGAAAGGACGCATATGCAGTGAAGCAGAAGAAGACAGAAGGGAGTGGAGGCTGCTGGTAAAGTCGGCCCATGAACTCCATAGTCATTGACCGCCGCAGAATAGAAAAACGAATATGACATTTTCATCCCAAAAGAAAGAAATTTGAACATGAGCAAAACTAAAAATTTTTGTTTCTCACTTATGTTGCAAGAGAAGGGTTTGCTTCTTCTGATGTTATCGAGCAGTGGAGAAACTATATTTCTCGATTCATTACAGCAACACTACTAGTGCGCGACAGAACATGGCTGGCTTACGAATGAGACTCAGCTATTTAGCTATGTATGGCTCGTAAGGCCTAACATTGGTCCACTGCTCATGTCGTGAGTTTTAAGTACGTACAGGACGCTGTTCTGACAAGCCAAGTACCGCAGTTCGAACGGCTAAAATCGTATAAAATCATTTTAAAATACGGGCAAGGTCATTAATCTGTTAAAACTCTGCATTTATGTAAAATCGATGTCTGAATGTATTTTAAGCGAGGATATTTCGTAAAAGATACTGCCACCAAAGACAAATACAGCCAACGTTTGGATGTACATACTCTTTTTTAGACACTACAAACTATGCGAGAGGTCTGGTTTTGCACCTCTGCAAACTGACAAGACACATGTCACGTAACGTCACCGATCGAAATTTTACCAGCCGTCATCAATATGCTACGTTGTACCAACTTCCTGCGCTAACATACAGACCTTATTAACTAATGCGTGACACGGATCTGGTTACGAAGTGGATATTCCCGTTGCACTATTTGATGTGAACCCTGTGGCTTTTGATACCGGGCTACTGCAACGCTGATGCAGCGAATATAATGTATCATGTCCACATATCACCCTTGTCAAGTGCGCATGTTGTTTCATTCCGCTGTACTTTAATCACTTCCTTCGAACTCCACATATTCACGCCACGTCAACGGTGACTGAGAGAGGGACGTACAATATAGCAACTTCTGTTTACATTATTATGACTGTATAAGTACCGAAATCTTTAGCATTTATAGTTTCAACCAAATATTTAGCTTTCTGACATGTAATATCTTATTATGACTCTAGTGAATATGCTAGTCGTAACTGTCCGGTATATGGTGTCGTTCATTCACTGAGTTTTGTTTTGTAGGCTGTACGTTTGTGCAGCACATTCAGACATCGATTGTGCACAAATGCCGTTTTGCAGACGAATAACCTTAATGGGTAGTAGAACAGACATTTCCGAATTTTAAATTTCTTTTCGAACTGGGGTACTTCCTTTATAAGAGCCGAAGACAAGAACACGCAAAATTCTTGCCTGACCTTGTGATGGCGGATGAAAATTGCACCCGCTGTTCTCCATTGTCTAATCCGCCAGAGAACGTAGAGTCTTCCTGCAACGCTCACGTGGTGATGATCTCTGTACCGATGGAGCTCCGTGGCTGCACTCGTGTGCATGGAGACTGCAGTTCGCGTCGGCGTTGCCTGACAATCACTGGCAGGCACACTAACTGCCTGACACACCTCGAACCGACGAACTATGCTGCACATGCGCAAAAGCTTTCTGGCAGCGTTTTCGACGCGCAGGCTGTTGCCGTTTGACGAAAGGCCACCACCAAGTATAACGTGCCAGTAACGAGCTCCAAAGTCCATCTGCCAGTCGGTACGAGAAACACGAGTTCAAACAAATTATTTTATTAAAACACTATCCTTAGTTTCTGCTACTCAATGCAACTTTAACAAATATCATTGCATGTGCAAAATTATAAATAACTATCCTCTGATTCCAGTCCCAGACTCTCTCTAAACGTAATGTGGCAAATTTCATTAAAATTCTTCTGGGTGTGCCGCCCAGTTACTTTACAAAAATACTGAAAATTCTGAAGTACTAAATTCTGACGTTAGGCATTTAAAGTATTTTATAAGATTACGCAGCTGTCCGCCAGAGAAGATGTTAATGAGAATGGCACCCGCTGCGTAAGCCAACGTAGGCTAATTATGTCATAGGGAGTTGGTTCATCTCTCGAACAAAGATAAAGGCGTCTTCAGATCAGCATGTCAAGTAAACATTCAAAGCAAATTAGTGTCATAACTATCTTAGTTCTTGTCCCCCTCCTCCGTCTCTTAGGTCCATCTCTACAGATGGGTGAAATTCATTTAACCTAGTAAGGACAACTGAGGATCTACTTGAAGCAGGATACCACCATCGTACCGTGTTCCTCTTTTACTAGTATCGTAGGATGATTTATTCAGAGGCTGAGTAGCGAGCGACCACTATTACACGATCCCCACGTTTTTTTCACGGAGTTAAAAGTTAATTTGTCTTTTTCTCCTCTTCTGTAGAATTAGGTTAAAAATTACACTTCTTGATTTCTTCTTGGTGGGCACCATAGCCTCAATAAATTTATAGAAGCATATAGTTTGCACCACTTATTTCAAATTAGTACCTTATTATGCAGTATTAGCTAGTTTGGAGTGTATGCTCTATCTCACATGCACGATGGATGTGGAGACATCATCCTCGTAAGTAGGCACGTGATTTCTGTTTTATGCTACTTACGATGTTGATGTATTAGCATTTATCACGAACTTAAAAACGAGCAATTTCAAATTAGTACCTTATTATGCAGTATTAGCTAGTTTGGAGTGTATGCTCTATCTCACATGCACGATGGATGTGGAGACATCATCCTCGTAAGTAGGCACGTGATTTCTGTTTTATGCTACTTACGATGTTGATGTATTAGCATTTATCACGAACTTAAAAACGAGCAAAGGCCCGAAGCTAGTAAGTAATGCTTAATAAATTACTAATTTAAAATAACGCCCTGGTGAAAATGATGTCACCATTTAACATTTACGCTACTATTAGCTCAGGGATGGATTGTTAGCTTTCATGGTGTTTATTGTTGCAGTAAAACCCCTATATAACACGGATGTCAGGGACCAGTGCTTTACCCTTGCGTTATAGGGTAACCGCGGTATATCGAGACTGAGCTGTGGCTTTACAAAATAATCAGGGAAACCTTGAAAAAGCACATAGTACAGTGTTACACTACACTATCTATTGCATAGTATTTAAATTTCAAGAGCATTAGAACTAAAACACTTTAAAAAACTTACCAAATATAGCACTTAGATAAACTTCACTCAAATGGTGAGCAAACAATAACAATACAGTAGCTCCATATAATACACTGTACCGCTTTATAAAATACATTACAAAAACGCGACTGTTTACAACACTGTCTACGAGCTACTGTAAGTTCAAGTCAGTCAGCTGTTTTTGGCAGGGCATTTCACGCATTTTCTTTCGTGCATATTGTTTTACGTTCATAAGGCTCAAAAACTGAATAATTTTTCGTTCACTGTGTCCCTCGTCGCACGTAAACATTCCGTCTATATTATACAATATTTTACGTGTACTGTAAATATCTTCCATGCTCTCTTGTTCCTCTTTTTCACTTTCATCTTCAATCGCTTTAACACTCACGTCAAACAGGATCAAGAACATTTTTGCCATCTATGACCTCTGAAATCGGTTTAACCTTGTCGACGCCTGCCCTGTGTTCAAGTCTGAAAGATCGATATTGCACTACTGATCAGACTTGATGTCACTTTTCTTGAAAGCTGTGTTACTACATTCTTCATCTGTTGCATTTCACTCTGAGATGTAAACCCTGTATACGTAACGTACGGCACTACTTAATAAACATACTATTGTCAGATCTTGCATAAATCTTTGTACACAATAACGGCTCTATAAATAGGCATGCACAGAGTCCTTCCATTGTTGTCCAACTGAGAAAGTGCTCCGTCTCTAATAAAGACACCGTCCGCAGGATGTTAACCTTCCTTCTTAGAATCTCGCACTTCGTCCACTACACCATCTCGCTCGATTGGCTATGAAAAGGATCAAATGAGTATCAGGAAGTACACGCTCAGACCTATACCACAAAAGAAGGGAGAAAGATTATGGCTCAAATGGCTCTGTGCACTATGCGACTTAACTTCTGAGGTCATCAGTCGCCTAGAACTTAGAACTAATTAAACCTAACTAACCTAAGGACATCACACACATCCATGCCCGAGGCAGGATTCGAACCTGCGACCGTAGCGGTCGCTCGGCTCCAGACTGTAGCGCCTAGAACCGTACGGCCACTCCGGCCGGCAGAAAGATTATGGTTCATCGTCCCGTGGACAACGGGATAGTTAGAGCACAAGCTCGGATGGACAATGATGGATAAGGAAATTGGTCGCTTCCTTTTCAAAGGAATCCTTCTTGCGTTATATAAACGATTTATGGAAATCATGGAATACCTGTATCTAGTTTGCGTATGGATATTCGAACCATTCTGCTCTTGAATGCGAACCCAGTGTCTTAACCGCTGCTCAAACCCGTGTGGCAGCAAAATGTAAATGTCTGATTTCTAGTATTAGGCGATTAACAAAATTGGAAGCTAGCAGCTGAAAGGAATTTTCTTGCGATGAAAATAAAAATGTAAGTTCGTAGGCTTCTACGGCCAGTGTCAATTTGAATAAAATCATTTTGAGTATTGGTTTAAGTTATTGTATGACACTAGACCACCGATGTTTCGACTGTCCTTGCAGTGGTCTCTTCAATGAGTGTTTTATAATGACAGCGTTTACAAAATCGTGTATGTAGACACGCGAAGCAGCTGCACGTAGACATATGCACATTATGCATATTTCTTTGTACTACTGTTTCATACATACAAAGGTGTTTTCATAAATACACGAAATTTTTCATATTACTCTACAAATACAGTACATTTTTTGTTTCCCTTTCTAAAAGAAAATTGGCAGAATGAGTACCCGGGCAATGCCGGGTTTGTCAGTTAGTATATTTATACAAATCATTCCGTGTGTATACGTTCCATATCTCCTGCTAAACCATTGGACCAATTTTAGTCAAAGTTGGTACACATTTTTTTACTATCTGGAAAGAAGCATTGTGGATCAAGAACCATCTACCTCCCATAGGGATGGAAGGTGGGGATGAGAAGCCGTGACATGCACAATTATTCGATAGTGATTGGTGTTATTGTCGAATCCATAGTTTTTGGGGTCGCTAGGCTCATTGGTGGCAGTCACGATGACGTTCCACCTCTAGAGGTGGGGTGCAAAGGTACTGAATATCATCATATCTCTGTAACACGGGAAGCAATTTCTATCAACTTGGGGCGCGAATCACTTGCTACTTGCAAAAAAGGTTGCTGTAGACAGTAAGACACCATTAGCACACATGTTGGTTGGTTTGGTTGGTTGGGAAGGAGACCAGACAGCGTGGTCATCGGTCTCATCGGATTAGGAAGGATGGGGAAGGAAGTCGGCCGTGCCCTTTCAGAGGAACCATCCCGGCATTTGCCTGGAGTGGTTTAGGGAAATCAGGAAAACCTAAATCAGGATGGCCGGACGCGGGATTGAACCGTCGTCCTCCCGAATGCGAGTCCAGTGTGCTAGCCACTGCGCCACCTCGCTCGGTAGCACACATGTGGCTGAAGGTGGAGGGAAGAGGGGAACATAAAAGCATTACTCAAGAATGTCTGGAGCAATTTCAATCAAATATGGTATACACATGACTCACTGAATGTGTAAACATACTGTGGAAATAAGATTTCTCTACTACCTGTAGGGGTGTAGGTAGGGGTGAGGACGAAAAAGGGTGACGTGTGAAAACAGTTTGTTTCATTTTCACGCCTAAAAAGTTGGACCATCGTGCATGACGTATTGCATATTCCTTACCCACGCACAACTACAGGTTTCGTCTGGAATCAGACGAAAATCCAGGGCGAAATTCGCTACAGATGCAAGTGAAATGAAACTATAGCAGCTGAAATAAAGGAAAAAATATGACACCTGAGTAGGAGGGGTTATTTGTAACATGGTTTGGCTGCGATTATGAGTAGTCATTGCAGTGAGAAGTGGCAGGTAAGGGAATTGTGTCTGATAATTCGGTACTAAGCCTGGGCAAATTGACATAGTTTCTTACTTTGCATTACAGCAAGGTTGTCCGTCTTCCTCCCTTTATGAATGTGATGTAGGATTTCATGTTTTACTTAGTAACCTTCTTTAATCGGGTGCCTGCAAGAATAGAGTCTTCTTTTAAAGTTTCCAACTTCTATGGTGTACCTTGAAACGGGTGCATATTGCCTTGCCACACTGACCATACAGAATTTTTTGCCTCATTTACAAGTGACTTTTTATATCCTAGTAGTATTGAGAAGATAAAATTATGTTTTATTGTTCCTGGATCTAAGCTTTCGAGCCACGCTCAGAGAGCCGTTTCCTAAAAATCGAATTGTGCACCGTTTATTGAGGTCTGGAGATTATGGTTCAAGAACAGGGTAAACGAGACTGGGGAATCTGTTGTTTGTGCTTTTTAATGCGTTATGGAGTCCGCCAAGGCAGGAGTGTAGCCATTGTTTCATGCTGTTTGTCTCACTGTATTTAATTCAGTTTGGAAGTCATCATTCTAGGGATGGGTATTGGGTGAAGTATCGTTAAACGAAAGGCAGCATGTTTATGAGTTACTGGATGTTGAGAACTAGTAGCGGTTACAATGTATGTGATGGTAGGTTCCTATACATCTTGGAACTATGGAAGTGATCACTGATATGTAAAGTTAGATCTAATTTATGGAGTTAGCTCCAAACATCATTATGTAATTGATACTGATGTGTTTAGCAATTGATACTGATGTCTGAAGTTAGCGGGTAGTACCCGTTCATAAGCACAACACATCCCCAACATACCTAAAGCAGTCCCCGACCTTGGAGAGAGTAGTTTATTTTCCAGGAACTGTTTTTCGAAACTATCCATGAAGATTTGTCCAAGGACTGGACAGAGGGGGGACTCGATGGCTCGAGCAGCCAACTGTTTATGTATCTTATCACTTAAACGGAAATTTATGTTAGACACGTTTCTGTAGTTAACCCTGTGTCGCCTTTGGCAACTGGGTTAGCTCCTGATTTATCTAGTAAGTCTGTGGGAATGCTTAGGCACTACTGTACAGGTATGTGAGTGAATACGTCGCTGGCATCAAAAGAAAGCAGTTCGACACTAGGGGGATTTAGGTCTTTTTTAACTTTTTCACCAACTCAAATGGTTTTGATTAAGTCATTTAGCCGGCCGCTGTGGCCGAGCGGTTCTAAGCACTTCAGTCTGGAGCCGCGCTGCTGCTACGGTTGCAGGTTCGAATCCTGCCTCGGACATGGATGTGTGTGATGTCCTTAGGTTAGTTAGGTTTAAGTAGGGGACTGATACCCTCAGATGTTAAGTCCCACAGTGCTTAGAGCCATTTGAACGATTTGATTAAGACATTTAACTCTCTTGATAATTTGAAACATTGAACTGAGAATGAACACAATACAGGTCGGATTGGGAAATTGCTTTTACGGAGTTTAGGGAGGCCACACAATCTATGTGGTATAGGATTTATGTTGGTGAGAAGTGGGTGTCAGAGTCAAATACTATACTTTCACACAGTTTTATAACACTTTTAACTTTAGCATTATAAGACTGTATGGGGTCCTTTCGCATCTGTTGAAAGTTCAAGGAATTTAGGAAATCCTACACTTTGTTTACATAGACATCTTTATTCATTAAGACAACAGTATTCTCTTCGTCTGTTATGACTGCTGTAACGTTATTATCATTCACTTTCTTCTTGAAATTGTTTAAAACTTGTCTTTCTTTATCTAAGTTCAATAGTTTTTCATCGCTTTTTCACTGAAATAAGTCCTCTCTCCATACTCCTTAACAAAATATTAACAATTGTCATCTTTGAAAAAAAAACTGAAATACTCTGTAGGTGCACTAGTTTAAAATCTTTGATCATATAAAATTTCAAAGCATACATACGAAAACGTTATGAATGAAAACACAGAAGACACTGGTGTAATATTGTACAATATTTATTATTTTCTTTTAGAAACCAATTTTCGGCTGTCACGCTATCATCACGTACAAAGATACGGGTATAAAATATTCTACCAAGAAGCGAAGGCCTTGTCAACCAGTTCAAATAATACAACACTAATCAGTAGTTACGCCTGCTTTCACGTAAAGAGAAGATAACGCTGTCCTCACCCTGAAGACTGGTTTGAACACTGAGGTATTTTACCTGACACAGTCCACTATTCAAGGTGGTACTACCTTGCCTTTGAACTACTACTTACAGGGCGACCCATAAAGATAATTGGAGAGCAGACATGTTGCTACTTTTCATTTTTCACGTTGCCAGACGTTGCCACCGGCGAAATAAGTGAAATTCATGATAAAGATACACGACTGATACTTCGTTAACGATAGGTCAAGCGATCCATTTTAATTTTCACCTTACCAAGAAAGCAAACAACTTTACGAACCTGTATCCGCAGTCCTGTATTAAACAAATTAAAAAAATGTACGTAATCCTGGAAACTTCTGGTGTTTTCATGTTATCCCGATGACCCTTGTACTGTAACCAATTTTTAAGTTACTTTATTTTGAATTCTTTTTACTAGATGTTTCGCCTCCGTAGGTGAGAGCTTGGTGTATATAGCTGCCATGCATAAGAACAGGTTCGATTCCAGGCCATTCGAGGGGTTCTTCCATGGTGGCAGGACTAGAAGCGGATGAACTCAGCCTTATAGGGACAACTGAGGGGCTACTTGGTGCGGCTTCAGGGTATGGAATAGAGTGTACACAGTATGAAAATTGGGCCGCAGTCCATGAGCCAAAATTTGGCGCGAAATCTTCCATATTGGAATCGAGTAAACAGCTGTCATTTAAGTCACAGGCGCATAGATACATTTTGTTTATTTCATTAATTGTCCATTTCAGCTGCTGCGCTTACCTATAAGTAAGCATTCGTTTGATGTACTGTTAAAGTTAGAAGTATATAATGAACAGCAGTAGGAGAAAAGACCGATCAGAGAAGTAACAAGTGGTTCCCACAAAGTGGCTGATAGCTGCACATGAGAAAAATGAATTTCCCGATTTTCTTGCTGTAAACATTAAAAGCTCACTAAACTGTATAAAAATACTGCACGTAAGTGAAGCAAAGCTACATCAGATCCTGGAATTAGTTTTTTGGTAGAGGTTCTCCTTTTCCTTTAAAAAATTAAAAACGACTTGCTTTGCATTTGTGCGTTTTCCTCACTACAGTAAACAATAACTCTCATTCGATTCTGAGAAAACTAAATAATGTACAAAGATTATTTCTTTCGTATATTATAGTTTCATATCGCAGCTCGGTGATGAAATGTCTGTTTTCTCAATATTTGTCGCAGTTACTGTGATACATAATTTTCTGAACTCTGCAGTATAAAATTTGAAGGGTAAGCAGCGAAAAATGTAGTCGCTGACAACTTTACGTTTAGTTCGTTTTAGGTGACACATTGCTATGTACTAGGTGTAGCTAAAATATCGAAATTGCTTTTAAAGTTGGAAGGAAATCCTGTCTCACTACATTATAGAGAAAATAGAAGTTAATTTTATTTGAGTGCACTGCGTGACGGCGCTAGGTGCAAGTAGCCTGCAGCTCAGTCACGAACAGTTTGTGCAAGCAGACACACGTTCTCAAATTAGTGATAGCGATTTATTGTTGCACACACTGTTGGAATACATTCCACACCAAGAGCTACATAATGGAAAAGCTGAAACATATATCATATTTAGGACAGTGACTGACGTAAGTTTCTTTGCGACACTTGTCACCCGTCATTTATTAGACGAATGTGATTTTCATTACATAATATGTTACAGTGAACTTATAGGTCTGGGCCTAATTCGAAACATTTACGTAAATTAAATTTTAATGCTCCGCACTGTCTTATTTTAAACCAATGCCTACCTTAAAATAAACCGAAATAAATTTGCTGACTGCGAATTTCTTGTCTTCAGCTTTGTTAGATACAGGTGTACTATCTATTGGTGCCATATGAAAATTTGTGCTGGACCAGCATTCTAGCCTGGATTTCCCGCTTCTTGTGAGCGGTCGCCTGAACTACTTCGGTTGTCCGTGCACGCAGTTGGTTTCAAATTAATTTCGGGCGGGTGTCAATCGTTATTATGACTGTTCATCCAGACACGCAAATAAATTATATCCTGTGTGTTAGTTTCAGGTTGAAAACATGAATGAAAATTCCAGCTCTGATACGAAAACTGACACTTCTGCAATGTGTCCCATAACAGGTGTTTCTGCTGGAAGTGGATTTATCAGCTCAAAACCACAGAAAAGAAAAATTAAGAAGTAAAATAAGACTGCTGCAAAGAAAAAACCGATATATACAAAACTAAGTTGCTTCATTGTTATCTGAAGCTAAAAGATGTGGCAATTCACAGCTTGCACATGTAACAAGTAATGAATTTAAGAGCACATGTGATAAGTTTTTAACTGCAGATTTATTACAACTTATTTCATTACCGATTCTTTTCGTAACAGTTTTTATTTAGCCGGTTAGATTACTTGCGCTTGACTTCATACAAACCAAGGGAGCCGCCTTCTGCTTTCCTTTCTGTACGTTGTCTATTCTGTGTTCGAGGTTTGGAAAGCTGACAGTGACAGAGACGGCTGGCGGACCACGTGCTCCCCATTCTATAGTCGAACGTCATTTATTCGGTCCTCATTAATATGGATCTCCAGTTCTCCCGGATCTTTATTTCTTTTATTATAATTAGTGTGCAGGATTTGATACTCTGGAAGTAAAGACAGCATCAACCGACGGTGGCAATCTAAATTCAGGACGAGCTCGAAACCATTTTTCCTCACAAGCGACTTATTATTTGGCGACCATCCACCCTCCCCAGTTTCTCCTGCACATTTTCCCCCGTGTCAGTTTCGCTATGTATACAAATCTTCTTAGGCGCCCTACTCAGCTTGGCGCCCAAACCGGCTGCTACTAGTTGTGATTAGTTATGCATAGAAATATTACAATTGTTGCGCCTCTGGCGTCCCTCCCAGCTTGGAGCCCCAACCGGCGGCTTGTTCGCTTGAATTTAAAACTCATTCGGCGCCCCCGCCCCACCAAGCGTGGTACGCATTCCCCGAACTGCCCTGCCTGGAGGGGAGGGGGCACCGAACGTGTTAACCCCAGCGGCCTTGTTTAAATGTAAACGCAGCCAATCGCCATTCATGGATCCTGGCACGGTGTCAGTTATCACCGAACTGTACAGTATTGTATTGCACCTCTTAGCTGCGAATGTAAAATGACACCAAAAAGAAAGCAGACGGCAGTTACCAAGGTCATACAAGAGGTGCACTATTGGCCAGCCATTTGTGAGTACGCATTGCATAAAGAGACTAATGACAATGCGTTATTGCAGGGCCTTCATTGTTCAGATATACGATGCATCGCACTTGTGAACAACGAAGGCACTAGCGTGTCCGAAGGAACTTCGTATCGTACTCCTGAACAACACGGGCACTTCAGTATCGAACTTATCCACCGAAACCGGGCAAGCGACTTTCAATTAAACTGTATTCAAACATTATGAATCACCTCGAAGGGAACGATCTATTGCTACGTAATCAGCATGGTTTCAGAAAACATCGATCTTGTGCAACGCAGCTAGCTCTTTATTCGCACGAAGTAATGGCCGCTATCGACAGGGGATCTCTAGTTGATTCCGTATTTCTGGATTTCCGGAAAGCTTTTGAAACCGTTCTTCACAAGCGACTTCTAATCAAGCTGCGGGCCTATGGGGTATCGTCTCAGTTGTGCGACTGGATTCGTGATTTCCTGTCACGAAGGTCGCAGTTCGTAGTAATAGACGGCAAATCATCGAGTAAAACTGAAGTGATATCAGGCATTCCCCAGGGAAGCGTCCTGGGACCTCTGCTGTTCAAATCTATATAAATTGCCTATGTGACAATCTGAGCAGTTCTCTTAGGTTGTTCGCAGATGATGCTGTAATTTACCGTCTAGTAAGGTCATCCGAAGACCAGTATCAGTTGCAAAGCGATTTAGAAAAGATTGCTGTATGGTGTGGCAAGTGGCAGTTGACGCTAAATAACGAAAAGTGTGAGGTGATCCACATGAGTTCCAAAAGAAATCCGTTGGAATTCGATTACTCAATAAATAGCACAATTCTCAAGGCTGTCAATTCAACTAAGTACCTGGGTGTTAAAATTACGAACAACTTCAGTTGGAAAGTCCACATAGATAATATTGTGGGGAAGGCGAGCCAAAGGTTGCGTTTCATTGGCAGGACACTTAGAAGATGCAACAAGTCCACTAAAGAGACAGCTTACACTACACTCGTTTGTCCTCTGTTAGAATATTGCTGCGCGGTGTAGGATCCTTACCAGGTGGGATTGACGGAGGACACCTAAAGGGTGCAAAAAAGGCAGCTCGTTTTGTATTATCACGTAATAGGAGAGAGAGTGTGGCAGATATGATACGCGAGTCGGGATGGAAGCTATTAAAGCAAAGACGTTTTTCGTCGCGGCGAGATCTATTTACGAAATTTCAGTCACCAACTTTCTCTTCCGAATGCGAAAATATTTTGTTGAGCCAAACCTACATAGGTAGGAATGATCATCAAAATAAAATGAGAAATCAGAGCTCGAACAGAAAGGTTTAGGTGTTCGTTTTTCCCGCGCGCTGTTCGGGAGTGGAATGGTAGAGAGATAGTATGATTATGGTTCGATGAACCCTCTGCCAAGCACTTAAATGTGAATTGCAGAGTAATCATGTGGATGTAGATGTCTCCTCTGTATGGGAATATACATAATGGACGTATACTGATCAGTCAAAACGGTTGACCCACGGCGACGTTGGATGCCGCCTGGTTCCGTTGCGGGCACGTGGCGCGGTAACAAAAGTATGTAAGCGGAGCAGACACGGACGAGGATCACCGTAGCGGAGATATGGGTTGCAAATGGGGAAATCCCTTGAGATAAGCGACTTTGACAAAGGGCAGATTGTAATTACGCTGAGCCTGTGAACGAGTATCTCTTAAACGGTGAAGCTGGTAGATTCTTCACGTGCTACTGCCACGAGCAGCTACGGAAAGAGGTAGAAGAATAAGTAAACTACCACTAGGCACTAAATGGTTGGACGTCCACGGCTCTTCACGGAACGTGGGGTTCTGAGGTTTCTCTGCTCTGTATAGTAGTATACACGGCGATCTGTGGCATGTCTGCCAAAAGAGCATAATGCTGCTGAACGCATAAGTGTTTAGGAACACACTGTTCGTCGTTCATTGTTGAACATAGAGCTGCACAGCACACCATGCCTACGTGTTCACATGTTGACCATATGACATCGTAAATTCACAAACGCCGTCATAGAAGTGAACGGCGGCTCGAAAAGTGCAACGCGTCACGGACGCAGGCTGGTGGGAGTAGTATTATGTTATGGGAGACATTCTCCTGCGCTTGCATGGGACCTGTGGTAGTAATCGAAGACACGGTGACAGCTGCGAACCACCTGCATCCCTTCATGTTTGATGTCTTCCCCTACGGCGATGTCATCTTTTGACAGTATAATTGTCCGTGTCTCGGAGCCAGAACGTGCTATAATGGTTTGAGATGCATTACTGTAAACCCATTCTCCTGATGTAAATCCTATGGAAACCATCTGGGTCGCTATCTACCGAATTAAATGTCCTGTGCGTCGTCATCTAATGCCACATTCTCCACAAACCTAACAAACTGTCGGATCCCTAATACGGAGAATCACTGATGTGTTTTGTTCCAAAGACGGACGACCAAGCTATTAAGCAGGTGATCTTAATGTTTTGGCTCATGAGTGTACGAGTGCAGGCTGTAGACACATACCTGACGACATATGGAAGTTTAGGTGTGGCCAGGAGTCGTGGTCGGATAGCTTGAATGGTAGGCCGACCGCTCGCGGTAAGCGAGAAATTCGTGTTCGAGTCCCGGTCCGACACAAATTTTCACTGTCGTCATTCCATTATACAGCTGTTGGTTGTCTGTATGCGTGCGACATTTCATGCAGTACGCTATTTGACGATAGTTCTTGTGGATGCGATTAGTGCGACATCCATGTGGCATATCTGCAACACATCATTTGAATGCTTCCGATCGTGGTCCGCAGCTCGTGGTCGGCGGTAGCGTTCTCGCTTCCCACGCCCGGGTTCCCGGGTTCGATTCCCGACGGGGTCAGGGATTTTCTCTGCCTCGTGATGACTGGGTGTTGTGTGATGTCCTTAGGTTAGTTAGGTTTAAGTAGTTCTAAGTTCTAGGGGACTGATGACCTTAGATGTTAAGTCTCATAGTGCTCATTGCCATTTGAACCATTTTTGAGCTTCCGATCGTGGACGAGTAGCTGGACAGCTCGAAGCGGTCAAGTGTCATTACTATGGTCAAAGTAATGAATGTGTCCAAATGGGTCACCCCTCGATTAAAAAAGGGTGCTGAAGCTGGAAATGCTACGCCAAAGTAATAAGTGCTATAGACAGGGGGTGTCAAATTGATACCATATTTTTAGATTTCCAGAAGGCTTTCGACACCGTTCCTCACAAGGGTCTTCCATTAAACTGCGTGCCTACGGAGTATCGCCTCAGTTGTGCGACTGGGTCCGTGATTTCCTGTCAGAAAGGTCACAGTTCGTAGTAATAGACGGAAAGTCATCGAGTAAAACAGAAGTAATATCCAGCGTTCCCCAAGGAAGTGTTATAGGCCCTCTATTGTTCCTGATCTATATTAACGACATAGGAGACATTCTGAGTAGCCGTCTTAGATTGTTTGCAGATGGTGCTGTCATTTACCGTCTTGTAAAGTCATCAGATGATCAAAACGACTTGCAAAATTATTTAGATAAGATATCTGTATGGTGCGAAAAGTGGCAATTGACCCTGAATAAAGAAAAGTGTGAAGTTATTCACATGAGTACTAAAAGAAATCAGCTAAATTTCGATTACGCGATAAGTCACACAAATCTGAGGGCTGTAAATTCAACTAAATACTTACGGATTACAATTACAAATAACCTAAATTGGAACGATCACATAGATAATATTGTGGGTAGACCAAACCAAAGACTGCGATTCATTGGCAGAACACTTAGAAGGTGCAACAGGTCTACCAAAGAGACTGCTTACACTACGCTTGTCCGCCCTATTCTGGAATACTGCTTTGCGGTATGGGATCCGCATCATGTGGGACTGACGGATGACATCGAAAAAGTACAAAGAAGGGCAGCTCGTTTTGTACAATCAAGAATTAGGGGAGATAGTGTCACAGACATGATACGTGAATTGGAGTGGCAATCATTTAAAAAAAAGGCGTTTTTCGTTGCGACGGGATCTTCTCATGAAATTTCAATCACCAGTTTTCTCCTCCGATTGCGAAAACATTCTGTTGGCACCTACTTACATATGGAGAAATGATCATCACGATAAAATAACAGAAATCAGGGCTGGCACGGAAAAATTTAAGTGCTCGTTTCTTCCGCATGCCATTCGAGAGTGGACCGGTAGAGAGACAGCATGAAGGTGGTTCATTGAACCCTCTGCCAGACACTTTATTGTGAATAGCAGAGTAATCACGTAGACGTAGAAGAAAGCATTGTAGTGGTCGTAGACAGACCACCACACCACAAAATGATTGACACGTAGCCCTAGTGGCGAAAAGGGACACACACATCTCACTCTAAGGGAGACCGCTGCAGACCTTGCAGTCGCTACCGGTACACGTGTCTCTGCCAGAACCGTTGCACGGTGATTAAATCAGGCTGGTTTGAATGCTCGGAAGCCTGTTAAATGCGACCAACTTCAAGTACGCCGTTGTCGAGAAAGAGTTCCCTGGAGGAGGGAGCATGTTGACTGAGGTCAGCACCATTGGTCCAACGTGATGTCCTTCGACGAATCTTTCTTGAATGTGGCAATTGATTCTCTGGCCACGAATTAATGTGTGTGCAGGCGTTACGCACAACGGCCGAACACCGCGCGAGGTCCCTTTATAGCGCAGCGGTATTGCAAGGAGATTATTGCGGATCACGACCGTCTGTCTAGGGGTGCGACAGGTCACGACATGGAACTGCCTGCCTCCTCCCAGCACATAAACTCTACAGAACATGCTTGGGATACTCTTGGTAGACGTGTTTCTCAATGAACGTAACATCCCCGAACAGTAAAAGACCTGAAAACTGCCTTGAGAGGAGGCAACATCCTCCAAGGACTCCTCAACCGTTTGGTAGCCACCATGGATAACAAACACAAAATATGCAGTAGGGCACGAGGAGGGCATATTCCCTATTGAGAGTCCGACATCGACCTTTATGTTGGGAGGCTGGCATGTGTGAAACATGAACTTTATTTACGTCGGTTATCCTGCTTTCCAGTGTGGTGAAATCTGTGCCACGTTTTGACTGTACATATACCACATCACCTCTGCTACCTATGTACTGTGTTCCAGGTCGTCCATAATTCCATGTGAATACGACTTTCTAACAACGCATTTGTTCCATAGCAATTGTCAAGCAGTGTATAAAGGCGGCAGTTGTTTGTTTCTGTAGGCCACAATTATCATCATCAGCCAGCCGCTGTGGCCAAGCAGTTCTAGGCGCTTGAGTTTGGACCCGCGCGCCCGCTACGGTCGCAGGTTCGAATCCTGCCTCGGGCATGGATGTGTGTGATGCCCTTAGGTTAGTTCGGTTTACGTAGTGCTAAGTTCTAGGGGACTGATGACCTCAGATGTTAAGTCCTATGATGCTGAGAGCCATTTGAACCATCAATAGCGGCCGCAAGTACTAACGCACTCTAGTACACTCTGTGTCAGGTATACAAGTTGTCAGGTGACTCACTGAAGTATCCTTCATACTTTCCACCTCCAGTGTGTCGAGAGATCGCATCAGTATCTTTGATTGAGATGACTGCGGTGAGGAAAACAGTAGATGAGTGGAGAAGGGTGTAAGAAGTGCAGGTTGTGTGTGGACGTACACAATCTGATCAAACCTATCCGGACACCTCTATGTAATTAACCATTAGATGTCACAAGAGGCTGCCCCGTCAGTGAAAAAGGATGCGCGAAATATTTTGTTGTCAGTAAAGCATTATGGATGTCAGGAGAGCTCAGTGGCTTCGAACGCGGACTAGTCACTGGATTCACCTGAGTGGGAATCCCATCAGGAACATTTCAACTTTTGTAAAGCTGCCCATGTTTACTGTTAGTGATGTATTTGTAAAGTGGAACCTTGGAGGAACAACGGCAGCTAAACCAAGACAAGTCAGATCTCATTTACTGGCGGACGGGAACCACAAGCACTGCAGAGTGGTTGCAAAAAATGGCATTAAATCACGGGTGGGGGTAGGAATCACACGTGAGTTCCAAATTGCTATCAGCAGTCCGTGTAGCAGAGTGACAGCGTAGGGAGTTAAAAAGATATGGGTGCAACGGTCGAGTAACTCCTCAAAAGCTACTACACATTTCTGTAGTCAGCGCTAAGCAACGTTTGGTGTAGAGTAAAGAGTGACGCCACTGGGCGATGAAAGACTGGAAACGAAAGATTTGGAATGATGAATCACCGTGTACTCTGTGTAAATCCTAAAGAAAGGTTTGGATTTGGTGATTGCTATCATGTATAGGGCCAACAACTAAGTACAGAGATGATGTTCAGGTATCAAGGTATTTTCCATGGTTAGGGTGTGGTCCACTTATTGCGCTCAAGAAATCGATAAATGTAAAAGCATATGAACACATCTTATGTCATTGTGTACTGATTACAATTGGGAGGCGATGATTATTCGTACCAGTATTACAATGCAACTTGTCATAAAGCACCATCTGTGAGGCAAAGGTTTGCGCACAGTAACATTGCTGAAATGGACTGGCTCCAATGGACTGAACCCGGTGGAACACCTTTGGAATGGTTTACAACAAAGACTTCGCTTCAGACCACAATGTCCAATATGAGTAGCTTCTCTGGTTTCGGCTCTTGAGGAAGAATGCGCTGTCATTTCCCCACAGCCATTAAGAACCTCGTTAGAAGCGTCCCCAGCAGAGTTCAAACTATCATAAAAGCGAAGGATGGACACACACCACGTTAATGCCGGCTAATTTGGCGCTGGTTGGATGATTTGGGACAGGAGACCAAACAGTGCGGTCATCGGTCCCGTCGGAATAGTGAAGGATGGGGAAGTAAGTCGGCCGTGCCCCTTTCAAAGGAACCATCCCGGAATTTGCCTGAAGCGATTTAGGGAAATCACGGAAAACCTAAATCAGGATGACCGGACGGGGGTTTGAACCGTCGTCCTCCCGAATGCAAGTCCACATGCTAACCACTGCGCCACCTTGCTCGGTCCACTAATTAGGTGTTCGGATACTTTTGATCAGACAGTGTATGCGTTTCGTTTTTCATATTTATGTAAACAGTGCAGGATTCGAATCCATTTACAATGAAGCTGCATAAAAATCAGTATGAACTATCAACTCTTCTCCCATGTGCGAGCTAGCTGTTCGCAACTCCTTATTGCTGAAGAGCAGGGGAGGTAGAAATGCGAGACAGAAAGGAACAGCTTATTTTTACTTTGGGAGCGACCTGGCGCAAAACGTTACAGGTAAATGCTTTTGGCGCTGGCTGGACAGTTTACATGTGAATTAAGGGGCGTTATCTATAGACGGGGACAAAATACATGTCAGTAATTGTGGTGGAATTTCCGCCTCAACCGCCATAGCTAAAGACACTGAATAAACCCAGCCAACGTCCGCTTACTACGTGGACACGAGTTAGCAACGGCTGTCGCAGAGGATAATGTCTTCCGGGTCGGCTGCCGCTTACCCTGACATGACCTAGTTACCGGCAGGGCGGGTCGTGCGAAGCCAGAGGCCGGTGGAACAGTTTGGCGTGCCACGCCACGCCACGCTACGCACTGCTCGTATGCGAGGCACCCGGGGGGCAGCGGCGGGTGCCGTCCGCACGTCGATAGCTGCGCCCACCTGCGGTCGCTGTAGCTGCGCTTCCTGCACTTGCAGTGCGCGCCGCCCTCCGTACCCGTGCAAGAATCTCCGAGAACCGCAAAATACTGTGCTGTATCTGCTACCTCCGCTTCCCAACTCGATATCACTCCAGCGTCGAAACTCTCCGAAGGCGTCGTAGCTGCCCATTGTTGTCTTGTGGCGGATCATACACTACTGGCCATTAAAATTGCTACACCACGAAGATTACGTGCTACAGACGCGAAATTTAACCGACAGCAAGAAGATGCTGTGATATGCAAATGATTAGCTTTTCAGAGCATTCACACAAGGTTAGCGCCGGTGGCGACACCTACAACGTGCTGACATGATGAAAGTTTCCAACCGATTTCTCATACACAAACAGCAGTTGACCGGCGTTGCCTGGTGAAAAGTTACTGTGATGCCTCGTGTGAGGAGGAGAAATGCGTACCATCACGTTTCCGACTTTGATAAAGGTCGGATTGTAGCCTATCGCGATTGCGGTTTATCGTATCGCGACTCTGCTGCTCGCGTTGGTCGATATCCAATGACTGTTAGCAGAATATCGAATCGGTGGGTTCAGAAAGGTAATACGGAACGCCGTGCTGGATCCCAACGGCGTCGTATCACTAGCAGTCGAGATGACAGGCATCTTATCCGCATGGCTGTAACGCATCGTGCAGTCACGTCTCGATCCCTGAGTCAACCGATGGGGACGTTTTGCAAGACAACAATCATCTGCAGGAACGATTCGACGACGTTTGCAGCAGCCTGGACTATCAGCTCAGAGACCATGGCTGCGGTTACCCTTGACGCTGCATCACAGACAGTACCGCCTGCGATGGTGTACTCAACGACGAACCTGGGTGCACGAATGGCAAAACGTCATTTTTTCGGATGAATCCAGGTTCTGTTTACAGCATCATGATAGACGCATCGCGGTGAACGCACGTTGGAAGCGTGTATTCGTCATCGCCATACTGGTATGTCACCCGGCGTGATGGTATGGGGTGTCATTGGTTACACGTCTCGGTCACCTCTTGTTCGCATTGACGGCACTTTGAACAGTGGACGTTACCTTTCAGATGTGTTACGAAACTGTTCGACTGCTGCCCTGGCCAGCACATTCTCCAGATCTATCACCAATTGGAAACGTCTGGTCAATGGTGGCCGAACAACTGGCTCGTCACAATACGCCAGTCAGTACACTTGATGAACTGTGGTATCGTGTTGAAGCTGCATGGGCAGCTGTACCTGTACACGCCATCCATGCTATGTTTGACTCAATGCCCAGGCGTATCAAGGCCGTTATTACAGCCAGAGGTGGTTGTTCTGGGTACTGATTTCTCAGGATCTATGCACCCAAACTGCGTGAAAATGTAATCAACATGTCAGTTCTAGTATAATATATTTGTCCAATGAATACCCGTTTATCATCTACATTTCTTCTTGGTGTAGCAATTTTAATGGCCAGTAGTGTAGGTCACACACAGGAGACATCACATCAGTACTGTGTAATACCACCTCTAGTATTCATGTGGTCCCATTTCGGCGAGGAAGTCAGTACAAGTTTCTGCAAGTAATTCATATCCAGCTGAAGCCATTGTTGATGATTTATTGGGCATCATTGCGCTCGTCGGCTTGCATTGTCTGAGAAAGAGGTAAACTCGATGCTTCTCGTACCATTATAAACGCTTTCAGTCAGCCGCTTTCCATTAGCTGCGTTGTTTGGCCCACTGGAAACTTGCATCTTTGTTTGCCACCCAGGGCAGCCGCCACCGCTCGGGACGCCAAAGTCAGAGGGGCGGGAGAGCAGCCACAACTGTAAGATATCTACACAGGATGGATCACAATTAGTAGCAGCCGCTTGGCGCGCCAAACGGCGGAGGGCGTCAGGGCCGAGCAAGTGCAAAATGCGTATACAGTGCGTACCGTTAGAGCACGTGAAAAGGTCGCGTGTAGAATCGTGGTTTGGTAGTGGAGGTGGGTGTGTTGGGAGTCTGAGGGGGAGGGGGGGGTAGATGGAGGCTTGGTGCTCGGTTCCTATTTGAGCCAGAAACACGGGGTAAAAAGTTTTTGGTTTAGCCTGTATGAATATCCGTATATCTCTCTTACTGGAGCTATGTCACAGTGCCTTTAACAAAGTTTGAGTGACGTATCAGAGCTGGCGCCCAGGCAAATTGTACGAATTGATTAATTTCTTTCGAAAAAAATTTTTATTGTGCTCAATTTAATGCTTAGCTAATGTTACCATTTTCATGTACACCGTTCTGATTTTATGTACAAAAACCTCGTTCGGATTTTACTTGTAAAAACAGTCACCCTTAAATAACTCTGGACTAGAGCAAGTCTGATGTTCCGTATTTGGTCCACCGGTGAATCGGACCATGGTCTAACGTGTTTTAACCATTTGAAAAAAATATTATTTCTTTTGGTTTTTAAACGCAAAAAATACGTTTTTCTGGGAGCTTTTTGAAGCGCGTCACTTCTTTGTTTCAGACTTGTGCGAATCGGTTCAACATTTGCAAGAAGGAATACAAATACATGTAATTAATGATCATCCTGTTGTGAAAGCTTTATTCGTTGCCGCGATACAAGCACTCACTATCACTAGTCAAAGAAATTTTTTTTTTATTTTGTCGGTAAAAAACCAGCAAGTAGCCTAATTTATAGTGTAGTTATCAAGAGTCTGACCTCTTTATGGCATTACACTCTCATATTCAGTGTTTCCTTCTCACTGGATTCACGTTTCTTCCACTTTCGTAGTGCTCCAAATATCTGCTTTAAAATGCAGTGGATCACACAGTATCTGGTAATTATTGTATGAGAAGGGTTTCATTTATAATGAACTAACGTACATCGCAATCTTCCTCTTTATATTCTTGTGACATTTTACAAGCGATCACAATTTCTCTCTTCTTCAAATGTTATTAATATGAACTAGAGGAATGAAACTAAGCAACGGTGTATAAATTTCTTTCTTAGCCTATGAGAAAATTCTGTGATAGTAGTTGGTTGCTGAAGACATTTATTTCTGATATGCATCTAATTAACAAGTGCTGAACGGCATTTTCCATCTCCACGTTCTATAACTCTAAACATTAGGCCCCACTCTATCCTTTTAGTCTTTTATGTCCCAAAATGAATTGCTCTGCCAGAGTGGCCAACAAATTATGTTAGTGGAAGAAACGACATTCCATCACAGAGAAGACTGACTGACGTAATGTGAACTTCTGTTTATCTCACACACAGTCATATCCTACATCATATCTGGTGCTAAGGTAGGAAAAAAAAAGAGAAAAGCCTGTAGTTAGATTTTAAAAGCCGTAAAAGCTTTTCCAGTCTAGTTGCGAATTAGTAAAGTACAAACGAAATATGCGTGTGGTCATGGGCAGCATTTCGTGAACGATATGTTGCGAGGTGCAGCCCGAAGTGTAGCAACATCAGCTGTCAGAAACATGTATGGTACCGGGATCGCTCCTGCTTTTCTTTTATTATACGTAAAGATCTTACTCTGCTTTACGTATGATTTTCCTACCATAGCGATTTTCAATCTATATTTGTATGTAATGAATAACTGATAGAGCTTTTATTGTAACTTTGACCTATTTTAAGGCCGGCCGTTGGTGGCCGAGCGGTTCTAGGCGCTTCAGTCTGGAACCGCGCGACCGCTACGGTCGCAGGTTCGAATCCTGCCTCGGGCATGGATGTGTGTGATGTCCTTAGGTTAGTTAGGTTTAAGTAGTTCTAAGTTCTAGGGGACTGAGTCCCATAGTGCTCAGAGCCATTTGAACCATTTGAACATATTTTAAGGTTTTTATTCTTAAAGATTTGTCATTTGTCATACAACGAACGCATACATCTGACGCAAAGGTTAGAGAAAGAATGCTTGGTTTTACCTGTGTAATTCACAGAATTTTTTTAGTAAGTTTGGTTTGGCAACGATTGTTATGAAGGCTTCGTTCACGAAATGCCGTCCATGAACAATATATACGAATAGTACTTTACGCAACTCACAAGTAGACTGGCAAAACTTTTTTGCAGGTTCTAATATTTCTGGCTTATTCAGCCATCATATTAGGCTCCAGGAAGCTAATCCCAGGGCAGTGGAGATGCAAGAAGCATAGAGATGACGCAATGTGGGATGAGGTACCGGTGACAGATGTTAGATTCGGTACTATTCCCGTGAGAAAGACCGCCTGCATGATGCTGCTGCTCTGTGATTGGCTGCTGTGTTCGGCGGTAGGGTGCCGAAACGTTAAACTTTAGTTGCTATTATTAATTAAACCTGCCATCCAAATTACTTCATTTTTTTAAATAAACATCTCTCAACAGCCAGCTATCAAACAGTCATTTCAAAATTATTAAAATCAAAGTAGTACTAAAACAAAAGACTGACGATATTACTGTCGATGCACTTCGGTGGCGTTCGGGTCACGCCTTGCTGGCTTGGCGCGCAAAGACTCTGTCGGAGAGTAAGTGGTACTAGATCAAGCGACAAACAGTCTGATTGCGGCTTGGCAAGTTAATTAGCTCGAAGCCGGGCAGGGGGGATCTCGTTTCAGCCTAATTTACCTCAGGTGGTTCCAGCAGAGTGAGCGGATAATCAAACATTGATCGGATTCCGTGAAATTAATGACTCGCTGAGGCTTGCTGTTTGGCTCTCTGCCGTTGCTCCAGCACCGCAAAGATCCGCGAAGGTCGAGCTCTACTTCAAGCGTGCTTTGGCCGTCGCGAAAGGTATTTCTAATTATTTTTCTTTTAAATTTAATTTACTTCGTCTCAGGAATTGTATTTTGAACAAAATCAAACTGGCGTGAATTATCTGCCGCAAACATTGAAGTTCCTACAAAGTACGCTACAATAGCAGCACGTGGGTTAGGACTGAGTCAAAAAGCGCAGCCAGCTGCGCCTGTTATGACTTCACAGATGTTCCTTAGTTCAATAGTAGCGATCCGTATTTACAATCTGTCAAAAAACTGTCTCCCCCAGGCTAAGATAGCTACTGCTGTGAGAAGAAAGAACATGACGTGTGAGATTCGCACAAAAAAAAAAAACCTCTCCTCTTTTTGCTCAGTAGTTACTCGAATTGCGGAAATTCAGTTACTCCGCTTGCAATCGCATTGACGCTGCAGTGAAGGCAGTAAAAACTTCCGTCTGTACCCCCCTCGAGTCACCGGCAAGAAACAAAGGCAGCGATGATAGACGCCAGACTTGTTCTGGACTGAGGCAACGTCGGGCGCTTACAGTGACCTTGGCACTCGCTTCGCCGGAGCTTTCGGCGTGAGTAAAACCGCGAAACAGACCTCAAAGGTCGCGGAGGCGAGCGTGTGAATCACGAATTGTCGGCTAACATGTAACGATATACAGACAGAGGCTCGCTAGGCGTATGGTGTGCCACCCAATCTGTTCGTCATTTCATTGTCTCTTATGCTGCCGTTATAACTAACTCTATCAGAAAGTATGTGAGCCGTGCACGGCTTGCGTTTATCCCAGTTATTGTTTGTCACCTTCTATTACGGTACTCCCGCCTCGTTTTCTTATTACATTTACTGGCGTTACCAACTTCGTGCCTTACTCGCCCGTGAGCGGCAGCAGCAACGCGTATCATTTAGTGCACTGTCGTACCATCTCTGGAGCGACGATAGTATCTCCGAGGACACGAAAGTTGAGTTTTGATTTAATCTGCCAGCAAGTCAAGACTGTTCACAGTGTGTCGTTTGGAGTTCGTTGTCGGCTGTTGGGATATTTCCGCGACCAACAACGTGGTTTTCAAGTTGGAAAATTCTAGCCACCCTCCGGTGGAGTTTCACTGTATTTGGCTATTTGGACTTAGGTGCACCAGCGGAATCTTCTGCGTTGGGGCCGTTAAGTTCCGGTTACCTGCCCTGGCCGTTGACGCAAATTTCTGGCAGTGTAGTTTCCTCATCGTGTTGTTGCTGTCCAGCACGGTGTGTAGTTTGACAGCTCCGTGTATGATTGGTTGTGGGCGCCAGTATCTTCTACGTTGTTCCGTTGAACTCCCTGTTGTGCCCTGGTCGGGTGAGGTGGAAGTTATCCTGTCGGTGGGTCCATTGACTGTCGGTCGGTTGGGCTGCTGTCGGATCGTGAATGGTTCGCCCAACTGCCTGTCTCACCTAAGAGAGCGTCAGTGTTTGAATTCCAGGCCGACCTTCGAACATCTGAGCGCCCTTGGGTGTACCACCTTTTTTTTATTTGTTCTTGTTGTTTGTGCTTGTATGGCTTCTAGCCGATTTAAAAAAAATTAAGGTTGTTTTGCCCTTAAGGCGTAAGATTCCTTAGGTCTTCAGCCTAATTTAAAGAACTATTTCACGTAAGACCTTTGGCATTTTAAAGGTTTTAATGTTGTTGAATTTTAAGTATTGGGCCTTCAGCCGATTTTGAGTTTGAGTTATTTTGCTCTTAAGGCCTTCAGTCTAAATTAAAGAACTGTTTCACGTAAGGTCTTTGGTATTTAAAAAAATTAATGTTATGGAGTTTTAAGTGTTAGGCCCTCAGCCGATTTGAATTTAACTTGTTTGCTCTTGAAGTGTGTGATTCTTTGGGCCTTCTGCCTAACTAAAGAACTGTTTTAAGATAAGGCTTTGCCTTTTAAATTTCTTTTTTGGCTGAGTTTTGCCTAATTAAGAACTGTTTTACGTAAGGCTTTTTTTAAAATTTAATGTTGTTTAACCTTAAGTGTTGGGTTTTCAGCCGATTTTGAATTCAAATTGTTTGCTCTGAAATTCTCAGATTCTTTCGCCTCCAGCCTAAATAAAGAAGTGTTTTAAGATAATGCTTGCCTTTTAAATTTCTGATTATGCTTGCGTTTTTAAGTTATTGGCCTTCAGCCGTTTTTAAATTAAAGTGGCTTTCATCTGGTAATTAAGTCCCAATGATTAAGGTTGTGTATGAAAAAAAAATTTTTTTCTGGCTCTTGTAATGTTTGATTAAATAACAAAGTTGTATGTTCGAGTGTAACTGACAGCCCCTTATTTTGGCCCCTTTCCACAATTTGAACTACCTGTCCTGTCCTGTGGGTTTAGCAGGGCACCTGAGTATGCATCGAATAATTTCCAGTCATTGATAACTAACCACTCCAGCAAATGGTTACAACATGCAAAAAACTTTTTCTGCTCATTGTTGTAAAATTATAAATCAAAACAAGAAAATGTTAATAGTGGTCTGGTTGTGACAATACACGCCGGCACAATTAATATGTCATACTGCTCGTTGAAACAACGATAGCAGAGTATATGTAATGTTTCTGGCTGTATCTAGGGATCGGTGTCTCCGAACTATCGCATCTGTATTTTCTTTAGGCCTGTACAATGCACACTGAGGTGACAAAAGCCGTGGAATGGCAATATGCTCATGTACAGATGGCAGTAGTATCGCGTACACAAGTTATAGGACAGTGCGCTGGCGGAGCTGTCGCTTGTACTCAGATGATTCATGTGGAAAAGGTGCCGACGTGATTCTGGCCCCACGGCGGGAATTACCAGACTTTGAAAGCGGAATAGTAGTTGGAGGTAGACGCATGGGACAATCCGCTTCGGAAATCGTTAGGAAACTCAAAACTCAATATTCCGAGATCCATAATGTCAAGAGTGTGCCGAGGACACCACCTTACAGATATTACCTCTCACCACAGACAATGCAGTGGCCGACGGTCTTCAGTTAAAGACCGTGAGCAGTGGCATTTGGATAAGTTGTCACTGCTAAGAGACAAGCAACATTGCATGAAATGACAGCCCGTTAGGGCAGTGCGGCGAAATCTGGCGTTATTGGGCTTTGGTAGCGCAGGACGTGCTAACAGCACGACATCGCTGTAGCGCCCCTACTGGGTTCATGAGCATACCTGTTGGGCCCTAGACGACTGGAAAACCTTGGCCTGGTCAGATGATCCACAATTTCAGTTAGTAAGAGCTGATGGTAGGATTCGAGTGTGGCGCATGCTCCCCGAACACATGGAACTAAGTTGTCAGGTAGACACTGTGCAAGCTGGTGACGGCTCCATAATGTTGAGGGCCGTGATTACATGGAATGGACTGGATCCTCTGATCCAACTGAAACGATCATTGACCGGAAACGGTTATGTTCGGTTACTTGGAGACCATTTTCAGCCACTTATAGTTTTCATGTTCCCAAAAAAAGCCATGGATGGCAATGCGCCATGTTATTGGGCCACAGTTGTTCCCAATTGGTTTGAAGAACGTTGTGTACGATTCGGGAGAGTGATTTGGCCTCCCAGATTGCCGAGCATGAATTCCATCGAAAATTAATGGTACAGAATCGAGACGCCAGTTCGTGCATAAAATCCTACACCGGCAACCGTTTCGCATTTGTGGACGGCTATAGAGGCAGTATTGCTCAATGTTTCTGCAGGGGACTTCCAACGATTTGTTGACTGCATGCCACGCAGAGTTGCTGCACTATGCCTGACAAAAGAAGGTTCGACATATTAAGAGGTATCCCATGACTTTTGCCGCCTCAGTGTAGTTCTAAAACCAAATTAAGTTCTGCAAATGATGTCACAGAGTCAATAACTGAGTTACTTAAGTCACGTATTAAATCTGACCAAAACCCACTACAAAAATTACAAATTTTGTAGAGCACAAACAGCCTTATGTGAAGGGTAATCTAAACGTGAAGTAAAGTCGTTCACCAAAACACGAGAACTCGCGCACCATTTGTGCGAACTTCCGTGAAATATTCGGGAGTCTGGAAACTATCTAAAGAGCCGCCATGAAAATGTGTGTGTGTGTGTGTGTGTGTGTGTGTGTGTGTGTGTGTGTGTGTGTGGTGGTGTGTGTGTGTGTGTGTGTGTGTGTGTAGATGCAACAAGTAGTGTAAATTTTCGCAGTTCTAGGAAAAACAAATTTGCCGTAAACTTTACCAATACAGAAACTAATGTGGCCAAATGATCGACCAGAGTGACACAAGTTCTGCCTCCAACACGGTTGAAATCAGACTCCGCTTTCTTCAGCTCCTATTTCTATAGCTGCAGCGCATTTTTTAAATCCTGCATCTTTAAGTGACGACCACAAAAACCAGCCTTTTTACAAAAAGTGTTAGACGAAAACCAAAAGCACAAAAAGAAGCACTCTTTTTAGCTGATTGTCATGACACCAGCTATATAACTCTTCGTCACCTAGTTTACGCATGACTTAACATATAAAGCGACTGCACCGTTATCAGGAATAACTTAAAATTTCATTTACCAACATATTTGCAACCATTCTCGCTTCATTGCTGCAGTTGTAATTTATGTAGCATAAAACAGACTTGAATCACGGGCTATTTTCTGCACTTCACCTTCTTTTTCTTGTGGCCTTGTTCCGCATCGGCGCAGTTTCGCTGTGGTTATAAATGGATGTGGCATGGTTAGTTTAAGGGATAGCCGCGTGCCATTCCTGTCACCATCCCGTTAACCTCTCAGGACGGGATGTGAGGCCATACTGTTTGCGTGTAACGTTCTTCATGGGCATGTGAACGAAATTTTTCTAAATGTTTGTGAATCGTGTAACTGAGGCGGTACTTGGAATATCAGCTCAGTATTCACCTTGTAGGATGTGGGAAACCACCTAAAAACCACATACAGGGTGGCCGGGACACAGACCCTGGACGTTAATCCGCGGGACGGATTCTATTCGGAGCCTACGCACTCCGTCCCGGAAACGGTGCTTTAACGCCCACGGGTATCAGGGCGGGTGCCTTTCTTCCTTCTCTTAGTTATTAAAATTCATAATTACAGTAAAAAATTAATGGAACAAGAAATATATGTACTCGGTAATGCGTTACATTTTTATAGCTCTTAGATGCGACTTTGCTTTTAGAGGGGACTTCAGAAATTAAGTTACACCCTATGATACAAAGTAAATTTTATTCAGTGCTGTGCTAGACATGACTGTGACACATACACAGCACTATTTTTTAGTGTAGTCGCCAACTCTCTGTAAACAGCAGTTGGGACGTGCTAACAAACGTTCAATTCCTCGACGACAGAATCCCACTCCTTGTGACGGAACCATTTGGAAACCTATGTGAGAATGTTTTCACCGCCGGAAAATCTGCGACTGTTGCAAACAACACTACTGGCCCTTAAAATTGCTACACCAAGAAGAAATGCAGATGATAAACTGGTATTCCTTGGACAAAGATATTATACTAGAACTGACATGTGATTACATTTTCACGCAATTTGGGTACATAGATCCTGAGAAATCAGTACCCAGAACAACCACCTCTGGCTGTAATAACGGCCTTGATACGCCTGGGCATTGAATCAAACAGAGCTTGGTTGGCACGTACATGTACAGCTGCCCATGCAGCTTCAACACGATACCACAGTTCATCAAGAGCAGTGACTGGCGTATTGTGACGAGCCAGTTGCTCGGCCACCATTGACCAGACGTTTTCAATTGGTGAGAGATCTGGAGAATGTGCTGGCCAGGGCAGCAGTCGAACATTTTCTGTATCGAGAAAGGCCCGTACAGGATCTGCAACACGCGGTCGTGCGTTATCCTGCTGAAATGTAGGATTTCGCAGCGATCGAATGAAGGGTAGAGCCACGGGTCGTATTACATCTGAAATGTAACGTCAATGCGAACAAGAGGTGACCGAGACGTGTAACCAATGGCACCCCATACCATCAGGCTGGGTGATACGCCAGTATGGCAATGACGAATACACGCTTCCAATGTGCGTTCACCGCGAAGTCGCCAAACACGGATGCAACCATCATGATGCTGTAAACAGAACCTGGATTCATCCGAAAAAATGACGTTTTGCCATTCGTCTATCCAGGTTCGTCGTTCAGTACACCATCGCAGGCGCTCGTGTCTGTGATACAGCGTCAAGGGTAACCGCAGCCATGGTCTCCTAGCTGATAGTCCATGCTGCTGCAAACGTCGTCGAACTGTTCGTGCAGATGGTTGTCTTGCAAACGTCCCCATCTGTTGACTCATGGATCAAGACGTGGCTGCACCGTCCGTTACAGCCATGAGGATAAGATGCCTGTTATCTCGACTGCTAGTGATACGAGGCCGTTGGGATCCAGCACGGTGTTCCGTATTACCCTCCTGAACCCACCGATTCCATATTCTGGTAACAGTCATTGGATCTCGACCAACGCGAGCAGCAATGTCGCGATACGATAAACCGCAATCGCGATAGGCTACAATCCGACCTTTATCAGAGTCGGAAGCGTGATGGTACGCATTTCTCCTCCTTACACGAGGCATCACAACAACGTTTTACCAGGCAACTGCTGTTTGTGTATGAGAAATCGGTTGGAAACGTTCCTCATGTCAGCACGTTGTAGGCGTCGCCACCGGCGCCAACCTTGTGTGAATGCTCTGAAAAGCTAATCATTTGCATATCACAGCATCTTCTTGCTGTCGGTTAACTTTCGCTTCTGTAGCATGTCATCTTCGTGGTGTAGCAATTTTAATGGCCGGTATTGTAATTCCTCTGTCGCCTGGAAATTCTCGTCTGAGGTCGCTGTCGATGGCCTTCCTTCCCGATCAGCATCACTCGAGTCTGCGCCGCCTTGGTCTAATTGTTGGCACAATACCAACGGCAGGACACAAAACTGCACTTCGTGCATGTGGCACCAAAATATCACGGCGAATCTACGTGCAGTTTATACGTGTTACACAAAAGAATCCTATTGCCTCGAGTTCTTCATTTTTGGAGTACGTTTTCAGTTGCCGCGCAGTTTCACTTCCACACTGAGACACGCACCTGTTATCCGTACAGCAGTATAACTGTGTCTGCAGGAAACCCGGAACATGTATTCTTATTCTCTCCTGAAAATGCGCCACTCTTGTTGCGTAACGGCCTTAGCGTGGGACGACACATGTAATTTACATTTTGAAGTCCTTTCGTATACGTTGCTGTCCTGTGTAATTAAATATGGCTAATTAGCTTTTTCAGCTAAAATGTTAATTACATGTACATAATTACGCTCTGGCACAGAGTGAGTAAATACTCACATCTCCGTAATGAGATCTGTAAAATGATACGCAGAAAGTTATTGCAGATCATTGTGTTCAGATGTTACTAATTTTCACAGTTTTTGATCATTTTATGACTTTTCCATTCATCCATTACCTTGCGTAAAAACATAGGTGCAAAACTGCTTTACATGACAGAATACTCAACTCTCCATGTTCTTTAACAAAACACTCCAGCCAGCTATTTACCGGTAACAGTTGTTGCGCAATCAGGGTGTATCTATATTTACATCTACAGTAGCTATACTCCGCGAGGCAGCTTACGGTATGTGTGCGGAGGGTACTTCAGATGCCACTAACTTTTTATCCCTTCTCTGTTCCATTCGTGAATGATGCATGGGAAGAGGAACTCCTTTAAGAGTTCTAATTGATCCGACTTTTCTCGTGAAAATCGTTTCGGGATAGACAATGTGGGAGGCAATAATATGTCCATGACTCTTCTCCAAACATAGGACTTCGGTATTTCAACAGTAAACTTGTCCGTGGAACACAGCGCCTGTTTTGTAGCGTCTGCCACTCAAGTTTTCTGAGCCCACTCTTCCACTTACTAAACTATCCCATGAGTAAATGTACTATCTTCCTCAGCAGATTCTCATCTCATCTGTCAATTATTCTCACTAAGGGTCGTCGACTGACGCACAATAGTCAAGAACAGGGTGAACAAGTGTTTTGTAAGACATTTCTTCAGTGGATGTATTGTATTTCATATTTTTCCAATGACTCTCAACTTCTATAATTAGCACCATGTGGTCGTTCCGCTTTAGGTTTCTCTGGATGGTTACTCCTAGATATTTCAGCTTAAATGAAATTATATGATCCCAGAGAGCTTTTCGGGTCTCAAACATCTGTGATGTATATATGTAGACTGAAGCGACGAATGAAAATTTGTATCAAGACCGTGGTTCGAAGCTGGGTCTCCTGTTCAATAGACAGGTTTGCTAACCACAACGTCAGCATGCCACAGTGGCTTTGGACGATTGTGTGGCTACTGTAGACGCCTCTCTCCTCAATACAAATTCCCTTTCACGGCTCAGGTCACTTGGTATTCCCTGTAAACTCGAATAGCATTGCAGAGGCGCTCTAGCTGCATTATAATAGCGCCTGAGCAACGAACGAAACGTTCGACGCTGTTCGAGTTTAGGGGGAATACTAAGTTGGCTGAGGAGTGACTGGGAATTTGGACTGACGGGGTAGTCCATGTAGATGTGGAAAGCCGCTGTGATAGGGTGGCGTAGTGGTTCGCGCATCTACCTAGTGAGCAGAAGACTCTGGCTCGAATCCCAGCTGCAGTACAAATTTCCATTCGTCGCTTCAGTCTGCATACGTACATTATGCAGGGCGTTTATAAACGAATATCTGGGTTTTAACGCTTTATAATATTTATTACATTAAACTTACAGTTATAAATGATATGTCAAATGAAAGAGCAACTCAAACAGCTGTGTTTGGCACCAGTGCGCATGTGCAGTGCGCAATGTTTCCGCCGCAATCCGCTAGACAGCGGTAGTAGCGAAGATGGCGACTAGTGAACAGAAAGTGTTTTGTGTTTTGCAGTTTGCAAAGACCGAATCTGTAGTTACTGTGCAACGTGCGTTCCGGCTGAAGTTCAGTTGTGATCCTCCAAGTGATGATAACATTCGTAGATGGTATCATCAATTTGAAGATACCAGCTGCCTTTGTAAAGAGAAGAGCACAGGATGACCAAGAGTTGGTGAAGAGACTGTTGAGCGAGTGAGAGAGTCGTTCACTCGTAGCCAAAGTAATCAGTCCGGAAGGCTAGTCTTGAATTACAAGTTCTCATGTCGACTATTTGGAAAGTTTTAAGAAAATGCGTACAACTACGTCCTTACCGTTTACAGTTATTACAGGCTCTAAAGGCCGCAGACCATGGATTAAGTGCCAACTTTGCAAACGAAATGTTGTTTCATGACGATGAAGATTTTCTGGATCATGTCGTCTTCAGTGATGAATCGACCTTTCACCTCAGTGCACATGTTAACTCTCACAATGTGCGCATCTGGGGCTCAGAAAATCCGCACGATGTGGTACAGATGCAACGAGATTCCCCTGAAGTGACTGTTTTTTGTGCCGTATCCTGGCGGAAAGTTTATGGGCCTTTCTTTTTTGGTGAACCTACTGTATCTGTCACTTCTTAGCTTGAGACACTAGAGCAATGACTCTTCCCTCAGTTGGAAAAAGATGAGCCAGAGAACAACATTTTCCATCAAGATGGTGCGCCACATCACTGGCACAGCGAAGTATGCGATTGGTTGAAATTCACTGTACCCAAGCGCTGGATAGGCCGCAAGGCGCCCAATGACAGGGCTTGCTTTGCATGGCCTCCACGTTCACCCGACCTAGCGGCATGCGACTTTTTCCTTTGAGGCTTCATCAAGGATCGTGTGTACGTGCCTCCGCTACCAGCAGACCTCCCTGAATTAAGAAACCGGATTGAAGCAGCTCTTGCTACAATCACTGAAGACACACTTATCAACGTTTAGGAAGAACTCGGCTGTAGACTTGATGTGTGTCATGTGACGAATGGTGCTCACATTGAACATTTGTAAGGTTCTTCGTAAAACTGTTTGAGTTGCTCTTTCATTTGACATATCATTCATAACTGTAAGTTTAATATAATAAATATTATAAAGCGTCAAAACCCCAATATTCATATATAAACACCCTGTACTTAGGGCAGTTACTGTTTCCAGTAATCTTTCATCAATAGCGTAATCGAACAGTTATGGATCTCTTAGCCTGTCCAGGCGCAATGTGTTACATTTTTAGTCGTAATACGTTTAGGGTGAACAGGCCAGCCCCTATAGCAATTATCGATCATCCTACATCTCATCTCACTAGCGTCTTCTAACGTTGTACCTTTACTATAGACAACACCGCATGAAAATAGCCTTATGGACCTTCTGTCGTTACCCACTATATAAGTTAGTTGCAGATGCTTATTCTAAACAATAATGGCCGTACAACGATCCGTCCGGACAGCTGCGCACGTTGAAACACTGTTTCTGGGACGTGGGGAGACGAGCTTTCCACGACTGATTCCGCCTCGCAGGTTAACGACGAGGCCTAGTGAGGAGCGAGACTGGATGTGCTTTTCAGGTGGTTTCCCACACCCAACTAGGTCAATACCATGTTAGTACCCACGTCCCGCCTCAGATACAAGCTAAGCAAACATTTAGAAAACGTCCTCACACTTGAACATAAACATTTTTTCTAGACGCATACAGATGGGGTACACCGATTCCATCCGCGGGGGAGTGGTGAGGTTAGGAAGGGCATCTGATCAGTAAATAGCACTAGCATTGCCTCAGCCCACAGAACAATGCGGAAACTGTAGAAGTAACAGGAAGAGGTACAAGAAGAACAAGAAGTAATGGTGGTGGTGGTGGTAATTGTAGTAGTAGTAGCAGCAGAGTAGCAGTAGCAGTAGGAGTAGTAGAAGAAGAAGAAGAAGAAGAAGAAGAAGAAGAAGAAGAAGAGTGATCCTGTAACACTCTCCTGAGAAACCTCCAGCATTTTTCATTGTATCTGTCCATATCATACTGATAAGAATGATGTATTGCGCCGAGTCACAGTACTGATGGTTACTCGCAAAGCTCGTTTTTTCACTAAATGACAAGGCGGAACGTTATCGAATGCGTTCTGGAAGTCAAGGCACACTGCAACAACCCGACTTCCTTTTTCTACGCCAGTCTTGACTTAAAGCACGAATAGAGAAAGGCGTGTTTCGCAAACTATTTCAGGAATTCATGTTGGTTTTTATATAGAGGAGTTTTTTCCGCCAGAAACATTACATCGAAACTACAAAGAGAATCCAACTCTTACACCATCAAATTTCCTACTGCAGGAACTCCATGTGGAGCACACAGTGGCCTGTGGGTCAGCTTTGGCTGGCGATACGGAGCGCTGAGAACCCGCTGCCCATACAAACTGTGGACGAGGCACGCTCCTACTGCTGGGCTCACTCGGCCGCTATCCGACTGTTACGATGGCGGAATCACGAACACAGCCATGGGCCGCTCCAACCGTAATGTCGCAGGGCCGCTCACATTTGCTTGTTCCCTGAAATTACGCTATACAGACCTAGGTAGGAAACGTGGAAACAAACAGACGCATGCACTACTTATACAATGGAATTACAGTACAATGTCGCACTCTTTTCGGCATGATGACAGCGGTTAGTTGCCCGGTTAACTACCCACGAGACACGAAAGGCGTTGGAGGGCGGTTGGCCGTTGTGATTTAAGACTGAGACATGTGTCTTAGGCACCCACGCTTTACTCTATGGTGCCTCGAATGAACACTACTATGAGATCAGCTGAGTTAGAGGGAGCGGGGGATGGGAGTGGAGGGGGGCGGGGGGGGGGGGGGGGGGTAGGAGAGAGGAAAGTAAAAGCTCCTCTGCCCGTGAAGTGTTCTTCAAACCATTGGGACACAATTCAGAAGCAATAGCGAGTGCATAGTGCTGCTACATTCTGTGTGTTACTTGCCATATATACCATATTATCAGAAGTATCCGCACACCTATTAGGAGACATTAATATCGGGAGTGTCCACACTTCGCCTTTATGACTGGTTGAGCTCTGCTGGCGACACTTTGAATTAAGTGTCTGATTGTCTGTCAAGGAGCTGCAGCCAGTTCTTCCTTATTATTCGAAACCACACAAGGTATTGCTGCGGGACAATGCGGTCATGAGCGCTCATCCCTACAGTGTTCTACTTGGTTCAGGTTGCCAGTCCATTTCAGGAAAGCTATTGTTCACATACCGTTGCCTCACAGATTCCGCTTTATGACAGGATGCATCTCTCTGATGCAGTCTTCGTCTCCGAAAAGTTCTTCTATTGTACGCAGTAAACAATGTTGTGAAATGTGCTCATATCCTTCCGCATTCAGCATTTTCTTAAGCGCAATAAGGGGACTATACCCTCACCACGAAAAATATCTCCATACCACCATCTCCACACTTTGCTATAGGCACTACACGTGATAGCCGGTGACGTGCTCCAGCCACAGGACAAACCCAAACCCTTCCTTTGGATTGTCCAGACGATATAGCGTGATTCATCATTTCAAATCGTTCGTGTTCCGCCATTCACTGTCCAGGGGCGTCGCTCTTTGCATCAACTGAAACGACACCCAACACTAACTGCAGAAATGTGTGGCTTATGATGAGCTCTTCAACCACTGTACTACATTTTTTGTTACTCTCTATTCGCAGCTATTGTGCTAACAGCCAGCTGGCAAAACTGCGAAGTTATGAATGATTTCTTCTGCTGATTTACGCGATTTTTTTTACAACCACCCTCCGCTCAGTTCGATGATCCCTATCCGTCGGTACATGAAATTTCCCGGTACTGGTTTAGCTGTGGTTGTTCTTTCTCATTGCCACTTTACTGTCACATCGCCAACAGGCTTCTCCGGCAACTTTAGAAGGGATAAAATGTCCCTGTTCGATATGTTACTCAGGTAACATCCAACGACTAGTCCACGTTCGAAGTGACTGAACTCTGCTGACTGACGTATTCTACTGTTACTGCTTCTCTGCTGACAACACTGAACTCCCCGCCTCCATTTACAACGATGGGTCTGACTCTTGTTTAATCTAGTAGTCAATTCCTCACCATATATGTGTGTCTGGATACTTTTGATTATATAGTGTACCACACTGCAACAAACATATGTACTTGAACGTGCTGTGCTTCCTGTATTGTTCCTCGGTCAGAGACGATGCCAGACAAGTCACGAGTACCATTCAACTCACGTAAACATTGGCGACCCATTAGCACCTACCTCAACGGTACCCTACGGGCAAGCGGAATATGTTGTCCCTTGTGACTTTCGATCTCTCTGCCTTAGGCGTGTACCGGAACTCACCAATTCAGGCGATCTTTTGCCATACTTCGAACATCCAGTAGGTGTGTTACTTAGCTCAGGCTAATTTCTGTCCCACGTGCCGTGCACCGATTTAACATATACAAATGGGGGGTTGCTGGTATGAGTGATCTTTTTTCTTCGACGTTTTTGCTATTGGTGTCGATAGCAGGAGGGCCGTAAAGCACAGTCACTGGGGCCTGGGGCAAGAGCATAAAGCGAGCACCCCTTCCCCTCGTACATGCTTACCCCCCCCCCCCTCCTTCAACCCATTACCAAGCCAACTGCTCACGTCGCCTCTCGTAACCATATGCCCCCGCTTCCCTCTCCCCTCATATAGACGCGTACTGCATTTAGCCACTTGTGTAAAAATTTGAACTGCTAATGGAAAGTATGTACTTAGTGACCTAAATTGTTACCTTACTGAAGCGATCACACAATGCAGGCTTTCATGGTAGAATTTTGCCTCCTTGGATGTTTATGATTTGTGGTCTAATATTCCTTGTCGTGTGGCTCTGAGAAGAGTCATTTAGATGTAAATTTGATTCACTGTGTACTGTTGCCAAGAGATCTACATAAATAATTCACCATGTGGCAACTCATACCCAGTCTTTCTAAAAGAGAGTTCATCAGTTTCCACCTAAACAGAATTCAGAGCTCGCGCAGAAATATTTGTGTGTTCCTTCTTTCCTCGCGCTATTCGAGATTGCAACGGTACAGAAGTAGCATGAAAATGTTACGATGAACCTCTGCCAGACACTTAATTGTGATCTGCAGAGTAATCATAAAGACGTAGAAACAGCATATCAGCTGACTATAAACTGATGGCCCTTATGAATGACACAATGCGTCCCTACCAGTGTCATCTGAAGGATCACGAAATACGAAATGACTTTTGATAGGACACTATCTTTCAGGAGGCATCCCGAAAATACTTCTCCGAAAACAGACACTAGAAAAAACCTTATCCAGAAAGTCTGCAGTACTAACTGGAGAGCATCAGAAGATGCATCTCGAATTCCTGCGTTCAGTTCAGTGTTTTCTATGGCTGAATATTGTGCTCTGGCGTGGTTCAATAGCCCGCACAAAAAAAGTGAATACTCAGCTGAACACATCTGGCTGCACAAGAACTGCCCCACTTGGACTGGCTTCCAAGATTCAGCCATATAGTTTCTCCTCCCTTAAGAAGACGCGAAGCACTGTTGAAAGGATGTTCCAAAGTAATTAATAATCTTGAATTTACCATCCAAGAAGTTATTCCAAGGTTCATAACAAGCCGATTTCGTTCGACAAATCCACCCGTGCAACTAGCCCAACAGCTTGCTGATAGAAACTTCGCGACTGACAGCAAATGGCGTGGAAAGTAGATTACGAATGCTTTATCTGAGGTACGACATCATACTGATCCCTACAGAGACCCAAGGCTTTGAACTCCCTTAGCTGGAGTGGAGGACTATAAATCGCATCCGAACAGGACAAGGAGCGCGTGCACACAACCCGCAGAAATGGGGTAAGCAGGCCAACCAAACCTGAGATGGTGGAGCAACGAACCAAACCATTCGGCGCATTGTCGGGAAGTGGACATTGAGAGCCTACGCGAGTGATCCAAGCGACTTTTTTGTGGGTAAACCATCAGGCCTTAACTGGATTAGGGGACTGGACATAACATGTAACACCTGTTAGTTTGTTTACTATATCATTTGTATCTGTCTTGCTTTTTTTCTTGTATTTCGGATTCTATTTCATTTGTGCTGCTATTAGCTACATAACTGAATAATTTGCTTTATGGGGATTAGGTCGTGGTCCAAAGCAAGTTTCCGTTCCTAGGATTTAGTTCTGTAATGGTCGAGACATCATCAGAGGGTATGAAGGCTCAGATACCAGTTTCAAATTCAAAGAAGCTTCCGAACTGTTTTAACGTATCAGTGCAACAGTCTTGTTGTGAAGTCGTCAGATCGCTGACTCGCTGAGTCCAACCGAAGTGTGTTAAGGAGTTTGTAGTAGCTAAGAGATAACGTTGTTTGCTTTATTTGGCACTAAGGCCCACAATTTGTCTCATTTCCATCCTGATCCCTTCCTATCAAAGTTGTTGGTTTTGTGCTTTTGAAGGATTCTTTTCTGCTAAAGGAGTCATCGTGCTTTTGAGGCCTTGAAATTACCCAAGTTGTGGGCCTTAGTTCTAAATAAACATAGCTGGGTAGCATACCGTTAATCGGTTAATCCTTAATTATTGAACTTAACTTCACGAACAACAGCTTAATTTTTAAAAACGTAACGGACTCTTTAACTTTCGTTAATCGTCCTTGAGTCAGATAATCGTTAATTAGGCACCTCCTACTTATGACAAAAATGACGCCGCGCCGCCGGCGGAAATCATGTTCTGACAAGATCGGGTGACGCAAGCGTGTGAATACGCCAGGATGTTCGCGATTGATGTAAACAATCCAGTGCGAGCGAAAATAAGTAAGTTTTAGCTGTATGTTGTTGTTTGTTTACTGAACTCGCAATTAAGTACTGCGTTTTGTTAGTGGACTGACTGCGGAAACTAAATCATGGAATATGATGCAGAAGCATTAGGGAGCCCTTTGGCACTGCAGTAATTGGCAGTGGTGTGTTTCTGGCTAATGTGGACCAATGCATAGTAAACGAATTAACGATTAACAATTAACTTTAAATTCCACTAAATTTCCTGTGAAGTAACGCTTTAACTTTTAACGAAGTTAACTTTTTTAGCAACGGGTTAACGACTAGCGAAGTTGCCATTTTGATTAACCTTGCCCGGCTATGTAAACAAAGCAGAGAGCGCCAACTGTTTTCTACTACAAGCTCTGTAACAGATGATAGCGCTCCGCGTGGCTGTGTGTGTTGTTATTAGCATACGTTAGTTTAAGTAGTGTGTAAATCTAGGGACCAATGACCTCAACAGTTTGGCCCCTTAGGAATTCTTACACATTTGAACAGATGATGGCGCGACTTAGTGGGCTTACTGAGCTTATTTAATTCGAAACTTAGTCTTCATGACCTCTGACGATGTCTACAGCATTAGTAGACGAAACACCAGGCACAGAAATATGCCTTGGACCATGGTCCAATGTCCATAAAACAAATATTGCTTAATTGAGAGTTTCCCCGTTCATGTACGTTTAAAACGGTCAATTATTTTAGAAAAATCAGAATTTTCTACATAATTCTATATACCTACAGCTTATCTTTACGTTGAGAATTACTATAAACTGCGTGGTAGAGAATAACTGCTTCTTCGCCACTGTGCGAACCTAATTTGATCTGAATGAACCGGCCGCTGTGGCCGAGCTTTTCTAGGCGCTTCAGTCCGGAACCGCGCTGCTGCTACCGTCGCAGGTTCGAATCCTGCCTCGAGCGTGGATGTGTGTGATGTCCTTAGGTTAGTTAGGTTTAAGTAGTTCTAAGTCTGGGGGACTGATGACCTCAGATGTTAAGTCCCATAGTGCTCAGACCCATTTGGACCAGTTTTGATCCGAACGATCTCTATGGGATAGTTACGTAGGGTGCTGAACATTCGTCGGGTCTGCGCTGAAAGATGGGTTTTGGAGATTTCCAAGCACTTTCTTGAGAGGTGTACCGAGTCTTGCTTCGGGGTTTGCCAGCTGAATTTTTTTAATCTTTTGTGTTACACTCTCTCACCAGTCAAATAAGTCTGACACCCTGCACGCCATCATTTTACTATCAATATCAATGCAGAATGTAAGTACCTTTTAAAATATTTTTATCTTGGAACAAGAACGCTTATTTTTTACAATGGCCGCAGGTTTTGTTAGATGCCGGTACATCAGAAGAGCTGCACGTGTCGGCTAACTCGACTTCAGGTCTATCAACATTAGCTGTGCCGGAGGCAAACGAGAAATGTTATAAGAAAATTTCATTCAGAAACCTAAGACTTTAATTGTTAAGAACTTCGTTACCGGTGGTAAATATGAAAAAAAGTTTGTATTGTTGCATTCATCGTTTCTTAGCTACAATATTTATTTGCGTATAAATGTTGTCAATCACTGGATAAAAAAGCATTACTTAAAACTTTGACTACCAGTGGCTTCTGCTTCAAACAACCGCTGCAAAACATAGACACCTAGCAGGACATTGACGTTCTTTTACGAATGTAGTGCATTGTGTACTCGTAGTCATTTACATCATTCAAAGGAACAGTCGGGGCGAATATTATGGTACATAATTATAAGAAATAGTTACTTTTTTTTTTTGTAGCGGTCCGACTGAGAAGATCACTGACGATAAAAATAAGTGTCTAAAGTTATTGTAACGTAGATTCGAGTTTGTACTACTGCTTTTATGATTGGTTTCGAAATGAAAGCGCTGGAACTGTATAGTTCTGATATAAATTTATTAAATTTGAGGCCCATTATTGATTGTTATTTAGGACTATAATTTGCTGTAGGCTACCTGAGTTCATGGGGATTTCAAGATGTGGGATTGCGTCTAGGAAACATGCGAAATTGCTTTCAAATGTATCACATGAAACGATGGCTGATTGAAAACTGTATGTTCCAATGATTCCACCTGCTTAAAACACTTGATTGTTTATTTTTCGCTAATTTCTGCTTGTATTCATTGCTTACTATTATAAAATGGATAATTTTGCGTTTCTTGATTACAATGAGAGTAAAGGCTAATTTTGTTCAAATTTTGAAAATAACATTTTTTTTCTTACTGTTGGGACTCTAAGCCCAGTTACGAGCTTTGTCACACTCTTGACCTGTTGCTTTAATTCCTTAGTTAAGCATCTTAAGATAAATGGCCGATCTTTCAAAGATGTTGAAAGTTTTATCTAGTAGCTTACTGCAACTGATAGCAACTGAGCGAGGTTGGTTAGTGATGAAACACATGAAAGATGACGATTCAGATCATTGTCCGCCCACCCAGACCGAGATTTTCCTTGGTTTCGCTCCAAATCGCTCGAGGCAAACGCCAAGATCGTTTTTTTTTTTTTTTAAATACATCCAATTTCCTCACTCATGCTTCACCCAATCAAGTTTGCGCTCCGTCTTTAATAATGTCGTCGACGGAACACTAAACCCTAATCTTGCACCTTCATTTCTGAAAGGTCTTTTCCTAAGAGGTTATATGCAGCTACAAGGTCCATACTCTCGGGCTGAAAGGCTTTAGGCACTGTGTAACTCCTTCTAGTGGTTTATGCTGAATCTGAAAGATCTATGTTACACTTCGTTCGTTGCATTTATTACTGTTAAGAACGTCAATGAATATCTGGTTAAGTGCATAGATGGCTCAGTATCTGCAGTGCAACGCACTGGATTAAATGACTTTAGTGCTACCTTGGATGTACTCTATGACAAAGATTTCAAATTGTACTACCGTACAATGTTGTGGTCAAAACATTTGTGTACGTTCTCAGATGTTTCGAATACAGAGCTGTCTCTCGATTAGCCTCTCTCCCTCTACAATGCCTTTAAGGACTAAATTTATATTGTGACTTGATTCATTTTTGCACACCACTGTATACGTTGCTCATGAGAGATGTTCCGCCATAGTTTCGTCCCAAACATTTGCTCACATCTAGTTAATTTCGATATATAACGAGTGTTCAAATGAAAAGGTACGAAACGTCGTAACAACTAAACCTGTTGAAATTTGCATATTCCGCTTTGGGATAAAGTAGCGAGGCATCTAGGAACGCGAATGTAGTGACGTTACCTCACCCTAAAAAGTTCGTAAGTGTACCCTAAGCACCCAAGGTGCTGCCAATTTTTCGACGGCCGAATTCCTCGAGCACGGAAAAACCATTAACGGCGCGTGCGCTGTGAGACATCTGTAGACTACTGAAGTCCATCAAGAGCAAACGGCCTGGGCTGGTCACGGACGGAGTGTGTCTGCTCCTTCACGATAACGCGCTTCCGCAGGTCTCCAAGGTCACACAAAGTGTAATCGAGTTCAAGTGGGAGGGAGAAGCTTGAGCATCCGCCCTACAGGTCGGACATGTCGCCCTGCGACTTCCATAGAAAAAAGAAAAAAAATCATCTCAAAGGGAAGCACTTCTACTGGGACGACGAACTGGAGGACACAGTGGAGGAAAAGCTCCTGCCACAGCCACAGAAATTCTCAGAACAGGGAATCCTTCGGCTCGTGAAACAGTGGACTGCTTGCGCTCAGTTACACCTAGGGTTGCCATATCCAACTGGAACCTCGTCGGGGCACTCTGAGATGGGGGTGTAAAAATGAAGTACAAAATTTATTTAACAGAATTTCTTTTTACTTAGTACACAATTCCATGGAACCTGTTGCGGCAGAAGTAGTTGGTAGATCATATTTTCCGGAAGATTTCACCTTTTTCAGCAAGTGATTTACCCCTTTTACGCATTTATAAAACTCTATGCGAGTTAGCTTTTAGTTAAACTGGCACTGTAAGATTGATTCCACAGTCCCTGGCAGCAGTCGAATTCTTTCATCACTCCACTGGGCCGACATCAGCGAAAATACTCTTTCTACGATGGCGCTGTGTGCGGGACAGTTGGAATTTGCGTATAGGATTTTCAGTTTCCTTAAAGTAAATCCAGCTTTCTTCCACGGAGTGTTTGGACTTCCTTTCTTCCGAATCACGCTTAGTTTTCAAAAATCTCTTCAGATACATATATTCCTGAAAACAACGGTGACCTGAAAGCTTCACACCAATTTTAATCAGCTATATAATAGTGTTTTCAACCATCACCCAGTCTGGGGTTTCAGATAGCGTCATGCAATTAAACACTTGATATTTATTAAAAGAAATAGCCCATTACTCTAAGTAATCAAGTGCTATGGTATAGAAAACCATTGTCTCTTCCTCAAATTTCGAAGTCAAGTTAATTGTTTCTTGGTTAGAGACCTTATTCTTTAATTTGTTCATCTTGGTTTGCATGTCAATAAAATTGGCAGTTTTCGTTTCATTAAGGCGTCTTTCAGGCCGATTACCTAGATTATATTCTTCTCCACGCTTTTAATATTTTTTGCAAACAGCGTAAAGTTTGCACTGCAGGATAATGAGGTAAATTTCACTGATCGGACTGCTGAAAAAATCTGAAATTATTTTAGGTGGCTATCTACGGCATCAAATAATTGTTTTAATGCAATCCAAAGCTTAAGAATGAACGACAGCTATCCTGTTTTTGAGTGAGGTAGAAGAGTTGGGTTGTTTGTGGGAAGAGACCAAACTGCGAGGTCATCGGTCTCATCGGATCAGGGAAGGACGGGGAAGGAAGTCGGCCGTGCCCTTTCAGAGGAACCATCCCGGCATTTGCCTGGAGCGATTTAGGGAAATCATGGAAAACCTAAATCAGGATGGCCGGACGCGGGATTGAACCGTCGTCCTCCCGAATGCGAGTCCAGTGTGCTAACCACTGCGCCACCTCGCTCGGTGAGGTAGAATAGTCTGATGATTGATTCAACGTGTAAGCAGAACTCTTTCAGCTTCTGTCCTTATCGTGTATACTGGAAATCAAACAAATATTTTCACGACGTTTATTTCAATGTTGGCAGCTAAGACTCCAGCCACCTTTGAAATAATATTATGGAGAATACGAGTAGGGAATAAAATTCCTTCAAAATTTTTTTCCTAGCTCTACTTTAATTTAGTGAAACGTATTCCGCTGGCCCCACCGATGAAGCCCTCCGAAGTTGACATTTGTATTGTCTCCACAAAAAAAAGTAATTTATCTAATGGAATTTGCAGTTGTCTTAAAGTGTCTAGGCAAAACTTTGCAATTGTCTCCGATGTTTCATTATTCAGCGAACGAAACTACAACAGCTTCTGTTGGATTCCGTCAGTTTCAGTAAAGTATTGAACAACTAAAGGAAACATCTTTTCAGCCTTGTGGTTCGACGCGTCGGTGCCCATGCCGTAAAATGAAACTTCTTGCAATATTTGTCTGCATTCACTGTAGCTTTGGTCCTGGCTGCAGACTGCTTTGCGGTGACTTTGGAGCCAGGATACACAGCGGCATTCAGTTTTACGGTACAGTCAAGAGAACTGAATGATTGACAATGCTTGACAACCTTACAAGCTTTTGTTAGTTCTGAAGCAGCAACGATCAATTCTTCCTGGGTATCTGCTTTAGTCATGAACGTATAAATAGCCTTTGATGTCGATAATCTATCTGTATGATTCGTCGTGGAATTGTGATGCCTCACATCTGCCTTATCTCCGTGAGTTACTGAGGTGAAACAGCTACAAATCTCTCTCACAACGCTTCGTGATCCGTATATCCTTTCTCGATACTTTCACTTTCTATCTTTAGACATTTTCGTAAGCTATGATAAGAGAAGTTTATTAGACTGTAAACGATCGAAAATAACACCGTAGTCACCGAAGTACACGTCACGCCGTATATACCAGTAGTAAACACTAACTTCACTAACTTGCAGTCGTTGTTCGTATTACGATAGAAAGAATCGTCTTATCAGATCGCTATTCGAGTGGGAACTGCCAGATTCTTCCGCGTGGCGCTGCTTAGATAGTTCCGGCTCCGTACCACCAGAAAAGTCTGGTATTTTCTCCAATGATGGCGTTAGATCTAAAAGGTGCTTGCATCGTCGATACAGGGTACGCAACATGCAACGCCACCAGTGAGACGACCTTGTCAGCATGAAGTAGTTAACATAAATAACACTGAGGCTGCATTTACATGTTGCGTTACTTGAACGAAGCACGTAACAGTATCTTGCAAAATCGGGACAAAACTGGGCCGTTTCGAGATGTCTAGACAAGATGGTCCATAGCGGTGAATGGCCCGATATTCAGGGTGGTCCATTGATAGTGACCGGGCCAAATATCTCACGAAATAAGCGTCAAACGAAAAAACTACAAAGAACGAAACTTGTCTAGCTTGAAAGGGGAAACCAGATGGCGCTGTGGTTGGCCCGCTAGATGGCGCTGCTATAGGTCAAACGGATATCAACTGCGGTTGTTTAAATAGGAAACGCCATTTTTATTACATATTCGTGTAGTACATAAAGAAATATGAATGTATTAGTTGGACCACTTTTTTCGGTTTGTGATAGCTGGTGCTGTAATAGTCACAAACATATGGCTCACAATTTTAGACGAACAGTTGGTAACAGGTAGGTTTTTTAAATTAAAATTCAGAACGTAGGTACGTTTGAAGATTTTATTTCGGTTGTTCCGATGTTATACATGTACCTTTGTGAACTTATCAAATGGTTCAAATGGCTCTGAGCACTATGGGACTTAATATCTATGGTCATCAGTCCCCTAGAACTTAGAACTACTTAAACCTAACTAACCTATGGACATCACACAACACCCAGTCATCACGAGGCAGAGAAAATTCCTGACCCCGCCGGGAATCGAACCCGGGAACCCGGGCGCGGGAAGCGAGAACGCTACCGCACGATCACGAGCTGCGGACTGTGAACTTATCATTTCCGAGAACGCATGCTGTTACAGCGTGATTATCACATTAATGCAATAAATTCTCAAAATGATGTCCGTCAACCTCAATCCATTTGCAATACGTTTAACGACATTCCTCTCAACAACAAGTAGTTCGCCTTCCGTAACGTTCGCACATGCATTGACAATGCGCTGATGCGCTGACGCATGTTGTCAGGCGTTGTCGGTGGATCACGATAGCAAATATCCTTCAACTTTCCCCACAGAAAGAAATCCGGGGACGTCAGATCCGGTGAACGTGCGGGCCATGGTACGGTGCTTCGACGACCAATCCACCTGTCATGAAATATGCTATTCAATACCGCTTCAACCGCACGCGAGCTATGTGCCGGACATCCATCATGTTGGAAGTACATAGCCATTCTGTCATGCAGTGAAACATCTTGAAGTAACATCGGTAGAACATCACGTAGGAAATCAGCATAGATTGCACCATTTAGATTGCCATCGATAAAATGGGGGCCAATTATCCTTCTTATCATAATGCCACACCATACATTAACCAGACAAGGTCGGTGATGTTCCACTCGTCGCAGACATCGTGGATTTTCCGTTGCCCAATAGTGCATATTATGCCGGTTTACCCTACCGCTATTGGTGAATGACGCTTCGTCGCTAAATAGAACACGTGCAAAAAATCTGTCCTCGGCCCGTAATTTCTCTTGTGCCCAGTGGTAGAACTGTACACGACGTTCAAAATCGTCGGCATGCAATTCCTGTTGCACAGAAATATGGTACGGGAGCAATCGATGTTGATATAGCATTCTTAACATCGACGTTTTTGAGATTCCCGATTCTCGCACAATTTGTCTGTTACTGATGTGCGGATTAGTCGCGACAGCAGCTAAAACACCTACTTGGTCATCATCATTTGTTGCAGGTCGTGGGTGACGTTTCACATGCGGCTGAACACTTCCTGTTTCCTTAAATAACGTAACTATCCGGTGAACGGTCACTTGGATGATGTCGTCCAGGGTACCGAGCAGCATACATAGCACACGCCCGTTGGGCATTTTGATCACAATTGCCATACATCAACACGATATCGACCTTTTCCACAATTGGTAAACGGTCCATTTTAACACGGGTAATGTATCACGAAGCAAATACCGTCCGCACTGGCGGAATGTTACGTGAAACCACGTACTTATATGTTTGTGACTATTACAGCGCCATCTATCACAAACCGAAAAAAGTGGTCCAACTAAAACATATTTCTTTACGTACTACACGAATATGTAATAAAAAATGGGGGTTCATATTAAAAAAAACGCAGTTGATATCCGTTTGACCTATGGCAGCGCCATCTAGCGGGCCACGCATAGCGCCATCTGGTTTCCCTCTTCAAGCCAGACGAGTTTCGTTCTTTGTAGTTTTTTTGTTTGACGCTTATTTCGTGAGATATTTGGCCCGGTCACTATCAATTTACCACCCTGTATAGGTCGCATATTCTGTTAGGGTAAACGACATAATCATAGCTACGTGACGCATTCCTCAACAATGCAGTGGTCTCTGCAGCCGCCTAGGCCGTTGCGTAGCAACAGTTTGAGACGAGGCGACTGGCGAGTAACGTGAATGTCTTCATCAGCAGACAGCAGAATCTTAAGAAAACCGTTAAATGCAGTACGAACACGGAGCTACGACACCAGCCAGAAGGTAATCCGTCAACTGCATACATTTAAGGACAGCCAATCCGCGGCACCCAAAATACAGGCGTCAAATTGGCTGCACCTTTCTACGGACGCTTGACAGATATATTTCGGCCCCCCTGCGGGTCCGGGGATTAGAATAGGCCCGAGGTATTCCTGCCTGTCGTAAGAGGCGACTAAAAGGAGTCCCTCCCCCTCAAGGGGGTAGTTAGCGCCTGCGTCCGGAGACGGACGCTTCCACGACCTCTATTTGCGGTCATTTTGCTTTTTCCCTTCTCGTTTCTTCCTTCCTTTGGTTGGTTCCTTTCTTTGCTCTTTTCCACCTCACTGTCTTCCTTACTCTTTCCCTTGTCTTCTTCTCCTTGCCTTCTCATTGCCTTCTTCTCCTTGCCTTCTCATTGCCTTCTTCTCATTGCCTTCTTCTCCTTGCCTTCTCATTGCCTTCTTCTCCTTGCCTTCTCATTACCTTCTTCTCCTTGCCTTCTCTGGTCTCCGCCTCGGCGTTTGAGACAGTCTGTCCTCTCTCTCCCTCTCTCTCTTCTTTTTCCTCTTCTTCCTTCCTCCCTGTGCGTGCCTGAAGGCCGACCCACGCGTTCGCACGCGTAGCCGGTGACGGGGTAACGCGTAATTCCCCGCCCTGGGTAGACATGTAAGGCACGCGCATACCCCCTGGTAAAGGCCAGGCCCGGGGAGGGGTGATTGCCTGAGCTGATACCTTCTGACCATGCCGATTGGTCCCTCCGTCTGTTTCTCGGGAGGTGTGACCTGAGGTGTAAACATTCACCTAAGGCGGGAGTGCCCTCTGAGAGGGTCCCCACAAGGAAGGAGCGCGCCATAGGAGACGCTGGCAATCATGGGGGATTCCTCCGCAATGGATTTCACTCCATCTGTCTCGACTTCTGCCCAAAAACGGAAACGTGACCAGCCACCAGTGACAAAAGTACTACCGCCTGCCCCACAGTTCCTCGTCGTTCCTCGATCTGAGGACGGAAAGGATTTTTCCTCTGTCAACCCTTTCGTTATCCAGAAGGGTGTAGATGCCATAGCCAGATCTGTCAAATCTTGTACCAGGTTGCGTAACGGTACCTTATTACTAGAAACTGAGAGTGCCTTTCAGGCACAAAAACTGCTTCGGGCCACACTCCTGTACACGTTCCCTGTGCGGGTGGAGGCTCACCGAACTTTGAATTCGTCTCGTGGTGTGGTCTATACTAGCTCCCTCGACGGATTGACTGACGAGGAGATTCAATCATTCCTCGCTGAGCAGGGCGTGACGGCTGTCCATAGGGTCATGAAAAAGGTCAACAATGACCTTGTACCGACCCGGACACTTTTCTTGACCTTCGATAGTGTTAAGCTGCCATCGCGCATCAAGGCGGGCTACGAGGTTATTTCTGTTCGCCCCTATGTCCCGACACCTACGCGCTGCTACCAGTGTCAGCGTTTCAATCACACTCGACAGTCTTGTTGCAATGCGGCTAAATGTGTCACTTGTGGCAGGGATGCCCATGAGGGTGACTGTCCACCTCCGTCTCCTCGTTGTGTGAACTGTCAGGGTGACCATGCCGCATCCTCCCGCGACTGTCCTGTCTATAGGGAAGAACGCTGTATCCAAGAAATTCGGGTCAAAGAGAAAGTGTCCACCTCGGCTGCTCGCAAGCTATTGGCTAGTAGGAAGCCCACGCTGCTCCCAGCGGGGAAATACAGTACTATCCTCGCCTCTCCTCGGACTACCAGGGGGGTGGCAACCCAGACATGCGATCTGACCTTCAGCACCACGGTCGTCCGTTCGGCCAGTGCTAAGATCGCCCGGTCGACGTCTCCTCTTCCTCCCGTCACCCCTCAGACACAAGCACCTTCATCAGCTTCTGCCAAGACGAAGACCCAGAAGTCAGATGCACGGGCCTTCAAGAAGGAACCGTCCCGTGCAGACTTCCTACGTACCTCGACCTCCCAGCCTTCGCCCGGTACTTCCACCAAACGTCCTTCCAAGAAGGCTCATAGGAAGCACAGTTCTCCTTCTCCGCCACGGCGCATTTCTTCTCCTGCGCCACCCAGCGGTTGCCGCCCCAGGCCGTCATCCGTTTCGCCTGGCCGCACCGCTGGTAGCCGAACATCTCGCCGTTCACCGGCGGAGGACGCTCCCCCTCCCGGCCATCTTCCCAAGCTGGCCGATGAACCTATAGACCCAATGGACGATGACTGTCCGCCTACTGATAGCGGCGGCAGTGCTCGCTCGAAGCCAGGCCCTCAGCGGCCTTCGAGGTGACCCCTTCTTTCATCTTCCTTTTCTTCTTACGATGGCACTTATTCACTGGAATATTCGCAGCATTCGCTCCAACCGAGAGGACTTGAAGTTGCTGCTCCGCTTGCACCGTCCGCTCGTCGTAGCCCTCCAGGAAACGAAGCTACGCCCATGCGATCAAATTGCCTTGGCACACTACACCTCTGTGCGTTTTGACCTACCCCCCGTGGTAGGTATCCCGGCTCATGGAGGGGTTATGTTGCTGGTCCGGGATGATATTTACTACGATCCCCTCACGTTGCACACCGGCCTGCAGGCAGTTGCCATCCGCATTACTCTCCCCACTTTTACATTTTCCATTTGTACCGTTTACACTCCATCGTCATCTGCCGTTACCAGGGCAGACATGATGCAACTTATTGCTGAGCTACCCGCAACATTTTTGTTAACTGGAGACTTCAATGCCCACCATCCCCTTTGGGGCTCTCCAGCATCCTGCCCGAGGGGCTCCCTGTTAGCAGACCTTTTCAACCAGCTCAATCTTGTCTGCCTCAATACTGGCGCCCCTACTTTTCTTTCGGACACATCTCACACCTATTCCCATTTAGACCTCTCTATATGTACTCCCCAACTTGCACGCCGGTTTGAGTGGTATGCACTTTCTGATACATATTCGAGCGACCACTTCCCATGTGTTATCCATCTCCTGCAGCATACCCCCTCTCTGTGCTCCTCTAGTTGGACCATCTCCAAGGCAGACTGGGGGTTCTTCTCTTCCAGGGCGACCTTTCAGGATCAAACCTTCACCAGCTGCGATCGTCAGGTCGCACACCTCACGGAAGTCATTCTCGCTGCTGCTGAATATTCCATCCCTCACCCTACTTCTTCTCCACGTCGCGTACCGGTCCCCTGGTGGACTGCAGCATGTAGAGACGCTTTACGTGCTCGTCGACGTGCTTTACGCACCTTTAAACGCCACCCTACAGTGGCGAATTGTATCAATTATAAACGATTACGTGCTCAGTGTCGTCGTATTATTAAAGAAAGCAAGAAAGCCAGCTGGGCTGCTTTCACAAGCACCTTCAACAGTTTTACTCCTTCTGTTGTCTGGGGTAGCCTGCGCCGGCTATCTGGCACTAAGGTCCACTCACCAGTTTCTGGCTTGACGGTCGCGAATGACGTCCTTGTGGCCCCTGAAAATGTCTCCAATGCCTTCGGCCGCTTTTCGCCGAGGTTTCGAGCTCCGCTCATTACCACCCTGCCTTCCTCCCCCGCAAACAGGCAGAGGAGGCTAGGCCACCTAACTTCCGCTCCTCGAATCGTGAAAGTTATAATGCCCCATTCACCATGCGGGAACTCGAAAACGCACTTGGCCGATCACGGTCCTCCGCTCCAGGGCCTGATTCTATTCATATTCAGATGCTGAAGAACCTTTCTCCTGCGGGTAAAGGTTTTCTTCTTCGTACTTACAATCGTATCTGGATTGAGGGACATGTTCCCGCATGCTGGCGCGAGTCTATTGTTGTCCCGATTCCTAAGCCGGGGAAGGACAAGCACTTGCCTTCCAGTTATCGACCCATCTCGCTTACCAGCTGTGTCTGTAAAGTGATGGAGCGAATGGTTAACTCTCGATTGGTTTGGCTGCTCGAGTCTCGACGCCTACTTACCAATGTACAATGTGGATTTCGTAGGCGCCGCTCTGCTGTTGACCATCTGGTTACCTTGCCGACCTTCATTATGAATAACTTCTTGCGGAAGCGCCCGACCGCGGCTGTGTTCTTTGATTTGGAGAAAGCTTACGACACCTGTTGGAGGGCGGGCATTCTCCGCACCATGCATACATGGGGCCTTCGCGGTCGCCTCCCTCTTTTTATTCGTTCTTTTTTAATGGATCGCAGCTCAGGGTACGTGTGGGTTCTGTCCTGTCAGACACCTTTCGCCAGGAGAATGGGGTGCCACAGGGCTCAGTTTTGAGCGTCGCTCTCTTCACCATCGCGATCAATCCAATAATGGATTGCCTCCCAGCTGATGTATCAGGCTCCCTTTTCGTGGACGATTTTACCATCTATTGCAGCGCGCAGTGTACAAGTGTCCTGGAGCGCTGTCTTCAGCGTTCTCTTGACCGTCTTTACTCCTGGAGTGTCGCCAATGGCTTCTGTTTTTCTGCCGAGAAGACGGTCTGTATTAACTTCTGGCGCTACAAAGAGTTTCTCCAACCGTCCTTACGACTCGGTCCCGTTGCTCTCCACAACAAAATTTTTAGGTCTTACATTTGACAGGAAACTTAGCTGGTCTCCACATGTGTCATATTTGGCTGCCCGTTGTACCCGTTCTTTAAATGTCCTCCGCGTTCTCAGTGGTATGTCGTAGGGAGCGGATCGAACCGTCCTGCTTCGTCTATATCGGTCGATCGTCCGCTCCAAGCTGGATTATGGGAGCTTCGTATACTCCTCTGCACGGCCATCCATCTTACGCCGCCTCAACTCCATACAACATCGAGGTTTACGACTTGCGATTGGAGCGTTTTATACTAGTCCCGTAGAGAGTCTTCATGCTGACGCTGGCGAATTGCCACTCACCTACCGGCGCGATATACTGCTTTGTCGGTATGCGTGTCGGCTACTGTCAATGCCCGACCACCCGTCTTATCGTTCCTTTTTTGACGACTCTCTCGACCGTCAATACGGGTTGTATGTCTCTGCCCTGCTACCCCCTGGAGTTCGCTTTCGTCGCCTCCTTCAACACCTTAATTTTTCACTCCCTGCAACCTTTCGAGTGGGCGAGAGCCACACGCCACCTTGGCTCCAGGCTCAGGTCCGCGTTCACCTTGACCTCAGCTCGCTCCCAAAAGAGGTTACCCCCGGTTCGGTCTACCACTCCCGTTTTGTTGAACTTCGTTCAAAGTTCATCAATATGACCTTCATTTATACAGATGGCTCAAAGACCAATGACGGGGTCGGGTGTTCTTTTATTGTCGGGGCACAAAGTTTCAAATACCGGCTCCATGGCCATTGTTCGGTCTTCACAGCTGAGCTCTTTGCCCTCTACCAGGCTGTTCTTTACATCTGCCGCCACCGACATTCTGCTTATGTCGTCTGCTCCGATTCCCTGAGCGCCATCCAGAGCCTCAGTGATCCGCATCCGGTTCACCCTTTCGTGCACCGGATCCAACGCTCTCTTCAGCAGCTGGTGGACGTCGGTTCTCCGGTTAGCTTTATGTGGGTCCCTGGCCATGTCGGTATCCCTGGGAACGAAGCTGCAGATGCCGCGGCCAAGGCTGCGGTCCTCCAGCCTCGGACAGCTTCTTGTTGTGTCCCTTCATCAGACTGTAGCAGGGTCATTTGTCGGCGCATTTTATCGCTGTGGCATGCCGATTGGGCTGCACTTAGACAACAAGCTTCGGGCCTTGAAACCTCTTCCCGCGGCTTGGACGTCCTCCTCCCGCCCTTCTCGGCGGGAGGAAGTCGTTTTGGCCCGGTTACGCATTGGACACTGCCGGTTCAGCCATCGCCATCTGCTGACGGCTGCGCCGGCGCCGGCGCCGTTCTGCCCATGTGGGCAATTGCTGACGGTCCGCCACGTTTTAATGTCCTGTCCGGATTTTAACACACTGCGTCTAGATCTTAACCTGCCATGTACTTTAGATGCCATTTTAGCGGATGACCCACGAGCAGCTGCTCGTGTTCTTCGTTTTATCAATTTGACAAACCTCTCTAAGGACATTTGATGATGCTGTTTTTTAATCCTATGCCTGTCAGTCTGTCTTTTATCGTGTTTTCCCTTTTAGTTGTTGTTTTAAACTTGTGCCTCGCGGTGCATTCTTAACGTAGTCAGGGCGCTAATGACCATTGAAGTTGTGCGCCCTAAAACCACAAAAAAAAGATATATTTCGGAGGTATGTAAATAAACACGTAGATCTTCGACTCAGCAATTGTATTCCGGGTAATTTGATTTTGCTAACTGGTCAAGCAGACAGTTCATCAAGGTATGTCTCAGGTAATTTTTTGTGGGGACTGTTATTTTCTAAATCTTGTAATTATCCAAAAGTTGGAATATTAAAAATTATCACTCTCCTACGACGTTTCTGTGCCAAGTGATCTCTCTTCTGCTCTTTCGTACCAATAGCGTTCGACAGGTCAAGACTGTCACCTTGGTGTCTTGAAACACATGTCTTCCATGGACATAGCAAAAGGAAGAATATAGTGTTTAAGCATTTCTGACGATCACAGACGAATTCCAAACATCAAGCAGTATTTTTGTCGGAAATCTAATTTGCCTTTAAATCATAGGTGTATTATAAATGGAATGAAATGCTATTCGAAATTGTTGTTTCTGCTGACGCATAATCAAATATGGAGGGTCGGCTTTCGTCCTTTCGTCCTTTTGTAAGTGCAGTCAGTATCCTCAATCCCAGAACGGTGCACCCACACTTCTTGGCTTATAGTCTTCATATTACTGAATCGGTATATGTCGCTGGAATTCTAGCTACTAATACTAAAATATTTATTCTTCTCGCTGCCAAATTAGGCAATCGAATGATACTGTGCTCAATAGGCCTCACCATAGTGTAGCATTTTAAAATGACGATGTTCTCTTACACCACTGTGAACCCCCTGATCTGGCACAAGTAGAGGAAAATGCCCAAAATCCATTTTCAGTTTAGGTGTAATATAACATGTTAGGGTATGTTACAGATTTTCTGTGTGTTCACTTTGCTGAACTCAAGAGCCCTGATATAGGCTGTTCTCGTAGACGTTCTTTCTGTCAGTTTGGTTTTGGGCTGTTTAAGAAAACGACTAACCCACTTCCTCCAAGTAATTTCGTCTTTGAAAAGGTGCTAGTTGTTATTTCTCCTTGCCAGTTATATGGGTATTCTTCACAAATAGTTACAAGTAAGCCCAAAGAAAAATACTTCCATAGCAAGACAGAACTAAGGAAGTTCTTCAAGATATTTACTAAAAATTCTTGTTCTGAGTATTTTTGCGGTTTCTTCTAGTGTAGGGATACCATACTTCATACTGGACAATTGCGTAAGTATTGTTTTTGGAATATTGAACTGTTCACTGGGCTTCTTCTAACCCATCTCTTCTGAACTTTATCAGTGACTGTAGTCATTTTATACGGACTTTATTTCCTTTGCTCAACATTCTCATCGAATCTGCAAGAGAATTTCAGGGGAATAAGAGTGTGTTGAAATCCCAACAGGTACGATTGAAACAACTGAAAGAAGTGCAGTTTACGGACTATGAAATGCATTTCATTAACCCAATGAATTTTTAACTAATCATCTAAACGAAACGTTTTGGTCGTAAACATTACCCTTAAACTTTACTATTCAAGAACATATATAGATTGAAAGGCTTACCTGCAAATATATAGGAGAAACAACGAAAAATATAGCACAATGTAAAAACTTTACTCATTGTCGAAGACTGTAATGGCGAACTGGTAAGTGGTAAGTGAAGCATGTGACTTGGGTACTCTGTTACGGAGTTGTTTAGGCGTACACTGCTACTTACACCCGATTACACTAGAGTTCAGGAGAGGGCAGAGCGAAGAGACCAGGGGGCCGCTTTAGGGTCGAGGGGTGGAAGTCCAGTTTAGGGCACTTTCCTCTGTTAATCATTCACTCTGAGAAGACTCTCGGAGCAATGGCTAATAGGAACAGGCTTTTCGATAGAAGTTTACAGGCTTTGTGTGACTTTGGACCGAATTTCAATTGTTTCCGGTAGATACCAATCGCAGCTTTCGATATTGTGATATTGTGTGCGAAGAGTGTTTTCATTGAACGTATCAATAAAGTTAAACCATTTAAAACTTAACTACATGCAACATTTATGTGATCTTTTCCGCGTGTTACGTTTTCTTTCGTTTACGAGTACATGGACGAAAAGAACATAATATCGTTCGCTAGCTAAAGTTGACTAAATCACTCGCTTATCTTTATGTCAGAATGATTTCCAAAACAACTTTTATTATTTTAGTGCAGGGAAACGCTTCTCTTCACCGACTGATTTCACTAATTTTACGTTCTTATCTCCTTCCTTCTCTTTCTTGGTTTTTCTTCTCGTGCGTCAAGGGGCCCCCTCATCCTCGGGGGCCTTAGGGCAGTGCCCCTGGATAGCAAGTGTTCGATAACAGTATCGTAAGAAATACCCGAGTATCAGTTTTGGAAGTACTGAACGATAGTGCGGAAAATATGGGAAAGGAAGACAGTTTCATATCTAATTAAAGGGTAATTAATATGTATTCAGTATCTATAGAGGCAGTATCTATGGAGGAATAATAAATATTTTAGGATGGCTTTGTACGACTATACACGGTGTTCGTAAATTACTGTTACAGACTTCTAGAGCTTATAGAGGGGAGTGAGTAGATAATATTTTGGATTGGAATCAATGCCCGGAAACGTACAGTTTCCGTACTACAACCATTTGAAAACATGTTGGTAACGCGACTGCTTTTACAAGTAACTGGTTAGATGTGACCCAGTACATTACTTGTTTCACAATTCCAATCACTAATAGCCAAATAAGTAGCTCGTGTACTCATTGGCGGTTTCTATTCAACGTGGAGAAGTGCGGGTGTGCGACGCCTTCTTTGAGCACCACATTCACGCCTGCCGACCGTGAAGATACCCTTTCTCGAAGCTGTTGCATCATTGTGGGGAAAAGGATATTCGATGGAATCTTACATTGTAGAGAACGATCTTGATAAAGGCGGCGAGCAGCTCTTCCATCACCTTGAGCTTCGCCATACGGAAGGACCATGTCAGTGTATTCCGCAAACGTGTGCTCTACGATGTGGCTCTAATACTCACAGATACGTTAATGAGGCTCGAATTAAGTCAGAAAGGTAGGACAGACGTCAGATGACATCAGCCTATCCGACGTAGCCAGTCTTCAGCATAACTACCCCGTTGCATAACTACCTACCTGCCAAACATGTTTTCAAAGGGCGGTGGGAGGGAAACGGTATTGTTCCGGACATGTGTTCCTATTCAAAATATTACGTAATCACCACTGCAAGTCGTAGAAGTTAGTAGCGGGAATTTCCAAACACTCTGTAGACTAAATCAAATAAAATATTCCATATAACATGTGTCCAGTTTTTATTGGTTGCAGATACACAGCTGTTAGAATGTAATCCAACATAAGTTCAACAGAAGGTGTTAAAGCAAAGGCAATTGATCATGTTCAGAGCTATGAATATTAACTTCCACCTCCGATTTCAGTCTATTTTTCAATTCTCTAGTCAGTACACGTGTAGCCTTTTGAAGTCTTCTTGGCGTTCTTTTACGAGGGAAGGACTACCGATAACCAGGACGATCAGTTCGTCTCTTGAGTTTACTTTCCCTTTGTGGACTAGGTCCTTGAACTATCCCCAAGGCAAAAATCGTTTATGGGATAAGGTCCTGCGACCTTGGTGGCCAAGAAACTTCATAATTTCTGCCGATTCATAGTCCGGGGAGTGTTAAGTTTCGATAAGAGGGCTATGTAAAATGACGCGGTAACACAACAGGCCCAACAAACTGATTCTCTATAATACCAAAGCACACATTTACGGAGGAGCGTTCTTGAAAGTGCGTGTCTACAACAACACGTGAGATTCCGCCAGACCGCTGTTAGTTACGAGTGTTACTGATACCGTCACGAATGAAAGTCGCTTCGAGAGTAAACAGTATTAATGAGAGTGCTCGACCATTTGCAGTTGTCCGTGTATACGCCCTGTCCGCCGTATTCTTGTATGTGTAACACCGATACGTGTTGAAATTGTGCGCGTGTTTCTTGAACTTCTACCTTCTACCAACACTATCATGTCTTCTATTTCCTCCACAAACTGTTCATTTGCACGCTCAGATGAGATATGACTGCTGAGCACCGAACCAGTCTCACGCAGCTTAGTGAAAATACGAATAACTACTCTTGAATCTGGTACTATGTTTTAGCAAACCCTCTGCAGTATCCTTTATAACCAGCAGCAGCGGCGTTTCAGTTTCAGTCACCAAACTCTTACACCATCATCATATCGGCGTACTCGGTATTTGTAAATACGTATGGTGTGCTTAAACTAGCCAACAAATCACAATCTCAGTTGAGAAATTGTATTATGCGAACTCAAGCACAACTTCACAACTTGCAAAAGAGACGATCTGTAAACAAACACACAGGAACTAGAACACGAAGAAGCGAAGTAAAAAGTATCTCTGTAACTACAAAAAAATTGGACACATGTTATATGGAATGATTTATTCGAATTAGTCTATACTAGCATCTCCTAAACTACTTACTATTCCTCGTGAAACATCTGTATAGTGTACCGAAAAAACAAGCTTAACAGTGAAAATTACATACCATGCGCAGCCTATAATAAGCGTATCAGATTACAGCTACACACAGACGTAATATGAAATGTGTACCAACTCTATATTGACTTTAAACTCGAGTTGGTTCACCCAAACATAGCATAATTCACCTGTTTAGGATTGTATTCGAAATGAGTGTTATTGTCTTAAAGAAAAGCTTGAAATGTGTCGCAATAATGACACACGTGAGTTATAAAAAAATTGTTTGAATTCTAGTTTTTGTTTGAGACTGAAATATTTATTCTTTACTGATTATGTTTATATTTAGCAGTGTACCTCTAGCTGCATCATTAAAACTTTCGATTTTTTTAATTAATAAATAAATTCTGCCATGTTAAAGAAAATCTTAAAACTATGGAAACAACCAATACCTAGCGATACTGCTGCTGTCGATACGTTTTTCCGATTTTATCTAGATGTAAATACTGTTTTAAGTATTGTTATTGGAACGTCCGTATGTATGCAATCCGGTGGCTTTTGCACTTCGCCAATCAACGTGAAGCGCTGCTAACTGTGCAAGATTTTTCTTTCAAGACGCGTGTAGAGGTTTCCTGGAAAAGCTTGTGTAAAATGAGGCATTTGCAATTTCACAGGTGGATGCAATATTGCAGCATTTATTATCGTTAAAGTCGTTATTCTAGCGGGCCTGCTTCTTGTGCGATGATCAAGACAGCCATCGCAATCGTTCGCCATCGATAATTAGCTGTGACCTTGGCATGAGTGAGAGAGTTTCGTTTTTTTATTTATTTGTTGGACGTTGGGTACACTAATAGAGGCAGTCCAAACTTACAATGCTGCCGACCTTTCGAAGGCACCAATCTACCTTTGGTAAAACTTATGAGAAATTCAAAACAAATTTCAGTGGCATGATTGAACAAGACATTTATTAATACATTGGCCTCTTAGGTTAACAAACAGGTTTTTAATAAATCGAAACAAACCTATACACCGACACTCTTAGTGTGGGTGTTGTTCAGAGCACTCTGATACACAACACGCATTTCTAAGGATGGTCTACAGTATGCTTTATCACTAGAAATGTTGTGAGATTACAGGTCGATTGCACAACGTCGCCGCATAGTTGGAGGAGATCACGCTGGACCACAGTTTTCAGCTGGTCGTAAATAGCACAGAGCAACGAGTAGCTGAGAAGGTACTGAGTGATGGCGTCCGACACTGGAGAGCCTGGGTGAGGTTTTCGGTAGACAAACGAAGTGCTGACTCATTTTCCACCTCAGAAACGTAATACAAAAACACAACGCTGTTTTCACGATTCACAAACATATAAACACTCCGCGTTCTGTCCTTAGGTTAAGACGGTTGAGAAAGAGAATTCGCTTACCAACAAGGGCCATAACCCTCATAGTCAGTAACTGCGATGTGGAAGAATGCTGACACATAAGATGACATAGGTTATCCACATTGTGAACAAACGTCTTACGGAATGAAATTTATTAATTTGTATCACGCTATTACTACCTGTCCGCCAAAGGATACAACAGTGCTAGAGGTTAAAAGTTTCTTTCTTTCTGAACTAGAGGATGGGAAGGTAATCACATAGATTTGTTCTCGTGAAACACAACTAGCTCTTTATTCACATGAAGTGTTGAGTGCTATTCACAACGGATTTCAAATTGATTCCGTATTTCTACATTTCCAGAAGACTTTTGACACTGTACCACAAAAGCGGCTTGTAGTGAAATTGCGTGCTTATGAAATATCTTCTCAGTTGTGTGACTCGATTCGTGACTTCCTGTCATAGAGGTCACAGTTCGTAATAACTGACGGAAGGTCATCGAGTAAAACGGAAGTGATTTCTGTGGTTCTCCCAGGTAGTGTTATAGGCCCTATGCTGTTCCTTATCCATATAAACATTTAGGAGACAATCTGAGCAGCCGTCTTAGGTTGTTTGCAGATGATGCTGTCATTTATCGTCTTGTAAAGTCATCAGGAGATCAAAATAAATTGGAAAACGTTGAAGAAAAGATATCTGTATGCGAAAATTGGCAATTGACCCTAAATAATGAGAAGTGTGAGGTTATCCACATGAGTGCTGAAAGGAATCCTTGAAACTTCACTTACACGATACATCAGTCAAATCTAAAGGTTGAAAATTCAACTAGGTACCTAGGAATTGCAATTACGAACAAGTTAAATTGGAATGAACACATAGAAAATGTTGTGGGGAAGGCTAACCAAAGATTGTGTCTTATTGGCAGGTCTACTGAAGAGGTTGCCTACACTACGCTTGTCCGTCCTCTTTGGAGTGCTGCTGCGCGGTGTGGGAGGATCCTTACCAGATTGACGGAATACGTCGAGGAAGCTCAAAGAAGGGCAGTAAGTTTTGTATTATCGCGAAATAGGGAGAAAGTGTTACTGAAATGATGCAGGAGTTTGGGTGGAAATCATTAAAACAAAGGCGTTTTTCGTTACGGCGGAATCTTCTCACGAAATTTCGATCACCAACTTTCTCCTCAGAATGCGAAAATATTTTTTTGGCGCCGAACTGCGTAGTGAGGAACGATCGTCGTAATAAAATAAGGGAAATCAGAGCTCGCAAGGAAAGACATAAGTGTTCGCTATTTTCCTTGAGCTATTCGAGACTGGAATAATAGAGAATTATTGTGATGGTGGTTCGATGAACCCTCTGCCAGACTACAGTCTGGAACCGCACAACCGCTACGGTCGCAGGTTCGAATCCTGCCTCGGGCATGGATGTGAGTGATGTCCTTAGGTTAGTTAGGTTTAAGTAGTTCTAAGTTCTAGGGGACTTGTGACCACAGCAGTTGAGTCCCATAGTGCTCAGAGCCATTTGAACCTCTGCCAGATACTTGAGTTTAATGTGAGGAGTGTCGGTGTAGATGTAGATTCTATTTTTGCCTGATCAGTTACTACACATTATTCGTACCTTGTATGTGCTCCATCTATACTGCCAAAGACTACACGAAAATCATATGCTTATGATGATTTTTTGTGCTGGGCGCAATATCGAATTTTCGATTCTAATTGCGCAGGTGAATAGGCAACCAGTGTAAACCAGCTTTCTGTTTGAGGCGGGACACGTCCAGCGAATCACGCAGTAGTGTACCTGCGCAAACGGGTGCTAAGCGCTTCTGAACACAAAAGGGCATTAAAAAAGGTTCAAAGCGGTGTTACTGGCGCCTGGGCGTAAAGTGTCTAGAGGAGCGGAAAGGCTTTCAAAGAACGCCGAGCGAAGAAAGCATTCCTCTGATGAATAACGTTCAGAATTTACAACGAAAGACGGAGTAAAACCGGGCTTGTCTGCAATATATAAGGACTATTTTGATACTCGTTGATAAACAACTCGTCGACGGAAGTTATCGTTTCTGAAGTCATTATTACTCACCGGGATAATGGGAGCCTGTTCCTCAGTAATCGGTTCTATGAATAACACGCGAATGCCATGTTCCTTAGAAAGGTCATCGCTGAAATACTTTGCGCAATTCAGTCTTCCATCTTATGAGCGTGTAAAATACACAATCGAGTCGAAAGTATCGGGATACATGCTAGTGGACATTTAATTAGGGTGCGTCCACTCTTCTCCTTTATGAGGCCTCGAACTCTGTCGGGGACATTGTCAATGAGGTGCCTGAATATCTGTGGAGGAATGGCAGCCCATTCTTCCTCAAGAGCGAAAGAAAGTATCGGGATACATACTAGTGGACATTTAATTAGGGTGCGTCCACTCCTCTCCTTTCTGAGGCCTCGAACTCTGTCGGGGACATTGTCAATGAGGTGTCTGAATATCTGTGGAGGAATGGCAGCCCATTCTTCCTCAAGAGCGAAACCAGAGAAGTAATGATGTTGGACTCTGGGATTTGAGCAAAGTCGACTTTATGACTCATCCTAAAGGATTTACATTGGACTCAGGTCCCGACTGTGGACAGGGTGCTTCATTTCAGGAAGGTTATCATCTACAAACAACTGCCTCACAGATGCTGCTTTATGACAGGGTGCATTGTCATGCCGATACAAAAAATAATTGTTTCCGAACTGTCCCTCTAGTGTTACGCAGTGCACGCTGCTGTAAAACGCATCCATATCCTTCTGTATTTAGCATTCTCTTAAGCGCAGTAAGGGAACCACACCCTAATCACGAAAGCAGTGCTGTACACTAACATCACTTCTCCGCACTTCACTACTGGCGGTAGTCCGCCCCTGATAGCTGAGTGGTTAGTGTGACGGAATGTCATACGTAACGGCCCGGGTTCGATTCCCGGCTGGGTCGGAGATGTTCTCCGCTGAGGGACTAGGTGTTGTGTCGTCCGTATCATCATCATTTCATCCCCATCGACACGCAAGTCGCCGAAGTGGCGTCAACTCGAAAGACTTTCACCCGGCGAACGGTCTACCCGACGGGAGGCCCTAGCCACACGGCATTTCCATTTATTGGCGCTACACGAGATGGCAGGTAACGTCCTCGCGGCATTCGGCAAACCCAAACGCTTCCATAGCACCGTCGTAATGTGCGAGGTCTGATCAAAAAATACCGGAACTTCGTCCCCAAAATCTCCTACCTTTTACTTATTGTGCATGGTCTCCTTCGAAATTCTCTCCTCCATAACTGATACACAGCTCCCAACGTCGTATCCACTTCCGGAAGCAGTCTTGGTACGCTTCTTGCCTGATCGCGCGAAGCACCGTCTGCGAATTTCATTTCGCCTATCGTTGCAAATCTTCGCCCTTGCAACGGGGTTTTAAACTTTGGAAATAAAAGTTCACAGGGGACAGGTCTGGAGGGTACGGAGGATGAGACCGCACTGTAATTTCGTTTTTTGTGCAACAGTCATGCACCAACAGGGATGAACGTGCGGGTGCGTTATCGTGATGCAAGAGCAACGAATTGTCTCGCCACATATCAGTACGTTTCCTTCTCACATTTCTCGCAGCCGTCGCAATACGTCCCGATAATAAGATCGATTAACAATTTGTCCCTGTAGTAAGAATCCATGACGAACTAAGTAAAAGAAAACTGTCAGTATGGCGTTGACATTTTACCTGACCTGGCGAGTTTTTCTCTTCTTGGAGAACATTTCCCAGCCCACTGCGAAGACTGAACTTTGGTCTCAACAACATAACCGTAGAACCAAGTCTCATCACCAGTCATGATTCTCTTAACGAACATCTCGTTCTCATTTGCGCAATCACAGATTGCGAGGCGAAAGTCTTTCTCGTCTTGACTCACGAGCTGTTGGACGAACTTGGCGGCGAGATGATGCATTCCAAGAAGCTGTGTCAGAATTTCATGATATGATCCAACTGAAATGGTGCATTATTCTGCAATCTCTCGGACAGTCAGTTTTCGATTGGCACGCACAGTTTCGTAGACGTCGAAGGGTGTCCTGCATCCGTCCGGCCATTTTTAAACCGTATGAGCCATTCATAATACCGAGTACGGCTTAAGCAATCACCGTAGGCTTCCTCGATCATTTGGTGTGTCTCTGTACGGGTTATCTTGAATCTCACGCAAAATTTAGTGCAGGTTGCCAACCGCATTTTGCTCCAACACATCATTGAAGCGAAAATGCGAATGTTTCGGAATCTTTTGAGTAGTCTTCGTATAGAGTAATTTATCACTCCAAATCACTAGTTTTGTCATCCATTGTCCAGTGGTGCAGTCGTTTACACCACCACAAGCGCCGCTCAGCACTGACTGCAGAAGAAATGTGGTTTATGAGGAGCTGTTGACTATTGCACCCCATTCTTCTTAACTCCCTACGTACAGTCATTGTGCTAGCTGAACCACTGAGAGTACTTTGAAGTTCACGACTGATTCGTTCCGCTGCTTTCATCTTTTTTTTTTTTTTTTAAATATACAGCCATCCTCCGCTAAGTTCGACGGTTCTTGTCCGTCAGTCCATAAGGTCTGCCCGGTCTCGGTTTAGGTGCGGTTGTGCCATCGCGTTTGCACTTCACAGTCGCATCAGCAACAATCGATTTGGGTAACTTAAGAAGGTCTGAAAAGTCCATGATGTATTTCTTACTCAGAATACACCCAACGACTAATCCACAATAGAAGTCACTAAGTGTAGCTGACCGTTCCATTCCGTTGTCATTGTTTCTCTACTGACACCATAATACTTCCAGCCTTCTTTTAAACTGGCAGGTGACATCTAGCGGTCAATTCCCCATCAAATAGAAGTGTGCACATACTTTTGATCAGATAGTGTATCTAACATATGCAAGCAATAGTAGTAGTACTAGTATTATTAACAATAATAATAATAATAATAATAATAATAAGAAGAAGAAGAAGAAGAAGAAGAAGAAGAAGAAGAAACCCCGTGGAGGCCCGGGAAAAGAATAGGCCTTCGGTATGTTCTGCCAGTCGTAAAAGGCGACGAAAAGAACAAACCACTAATAGGGCTAACCCCCCTTTTAGTTTGATTAGTTGGTTCAGGACAGAACTAAAGAAGCCTCGGACAAGCGCCGTCATGGTCGGGGACGACGCTTGAACCCTATGCCCGTCCACAATGGTAACGACACTGCTAGCCACACGGAAAATGATTTAAATCCAAATAGAGGTGTTTTGCAGGATATGCTTCCTGCAACCACTCTAGAAGGAAAACAGAGACAGAGGACGAGATGCTCAGATGAAGTTAACCGACACCTCATGTTCTGTTATTACCAAGCAACAAACTTAGGAACCAACACAACTGGATACAGATTACAAGTATACACAACATTTATTACCAGATACCCGGAATTAAAATTTTTAACAGAACAACGAGTAGCTGATCAGATCCGTGTAATAATAAAAAATAACAGGATACCCCAGTCAGAATTAGAAAACATCAAACAACAAGTACAACAAATACTGGAACAGAATAATGTGCAATCAGAAGAAGAAGAAGAAGAAGAAGAAAAAAAAATACAGTAATGGACTCAAACATCCCAGAGAAAGCAAACAAAGACCAACACGCATCAATTAAACAATCAGAGGAAAACGAAATCTTAAGACGGCCACCAGAACAAGCACAAATAGAACACGAAGTGACACACATGTCAGATATAGAAGAAAAATTTCAGCTGACATAGATAGAATACAAAGACACAAATACAGACTTTAGACCATCCTTGCATAGATCACCAAATAACCCACAAGTCGAAACAACAATAACAACTATCAACACAATCATACACAACAAAGTAAATGAAAATACAACTATGGAAGATTTACAACTACTGGTTTATATAGGAGCACTCACTACACTAAATATACACACTAGGCAGAGATCAGAACCAACCAACACACAGAAAAAACCCACAAAACCAGCATGGCAACACAGGCTACAGATAAGAATAGAAAAACTGAGGAAAGACATCGGACAGCTAACACAATTTATAAGAAATGAAATGTCAGACAAAAAACGAAAAAGGTTAAGTAAAATCTCACAACAAGAAGCGATAGAACAATTAGATGAACAGAAGCAGAAATTACAAGCATTGGCCAAACGACTTACAAGATACAAAAAAAAGTGAAAATAGAAGGAAACAAAACCAAACATTCAACACAAACAAAAAAAAAAAATTTACCAGACAATAGATAACACACAAATCAAACATGGAACACTTCTGGAGCAACATATGGTCAAACCCGGTACAGCATAACAGGCATGCACGGTGGATACAACCAGAAACAGACGCGTACAAGATGATAGCGCAAATGCCTGAAGTAATAATTTTGCAACACGAAGTCACCCAAGCAATTAATTCTACTCACAATTGGAAAGCCCCTGGAAAAGATAAAATAGTAAATTTCTGGCTAAAGAAGTTCACCTCAACACATTCACATTTAACTAAATTATTTAACAGTTACTTGGAGACCCATACAAATTCCCTGATACACTTGCACGTGGAATAACTTATCTGAAACCCAAAGATCAGGCAGACACAGCAAACCCAGCTAAATATCGCCCCATAACATGCCTACCAACAATATACAAAATATTAACTTCGGTCATTACACAGAAATTAATGACGCATACAACACAGAACAAAATTATAAATGAAGAACAAAAAGGCTGTTGCAAAGAAGCAAGAGGATGTAAAGAGCAACTGATAGTAGATGCAGAGGTGACATATCAAGCTAAAACTAAACAAATGTCGCTACACTACGCATACATTGATTACCAAAAAGCTTTTAATAGTGTACCCCACTCATGGTTACTACAAATATTAGAAATATACAAAGTAGATCCTAAATTGATACAGTTCCTAAAAATAGTAATGAAAAATTGGAAAACCACACTTAATATCCAAACAAATTCAAATAATATCACATCACAGCCAATACAGATTAAGCGTGGAATATACCAGGGTGACTCATTAAGTCCTTTCTGGTTCTGCCTTGCTCTGAACACACTATCCAACATGCTAAATAATACAAATTATGGATACAATATTACTGGAACATACCAACACAAAATCACACATTTGCTATGCATGGATCGAAAACTACCGGCAGCAACAAATCAACAACTCAACCAATTACTAAAGATAACAGAAGTATTCAGCAATGATATAAATATGGCTTCTGGAACAGACAAATGTAAGAAAAATAGCATAGTCAAGGGAAAACACACTAAATAAGAAGATTACATATTGGATAACCACAGCGACTGCATAGAAACGATGGAAAAAACAGATGCCTATAAATATCTAGGATAGAGACAAAAAATAGGAATAGATAATTCAAATATTAAAGAAGAACTAAAAGAAAAATATAGACTAACAAAAATACTGAAAACAGAATTGACAGCAAGAAACAAGACAAAAGGTATAAATACTTATGCTATACAAATATTTACCTACTCATTTGGAATAGTGAAATGGAGTAACACAGACCTAGAAGCACTCAATACACTTACACGATCACAATGCCACAAATATAGAATACATCACATACATTCAGCAACAGAAAGATTCACATTAAGCAGAAAGGAAGGAGGAAGGGGATTTATCGACATAAAAAACCTACATTATGGACAGGTAGACAATTTAAGAAAATTCTTTATAGAACGAGCAGAAACTAGCAAAATACACAAAGCAATCACTCATATAAATACATCGGCTACACCACTGAAATTTCATAACCACTTCTACAACCCTTTAGATCACATAACATCAACAGATATGAAGAAAGTAAATTGGAAAAAGAAAACATTACATGGCAAGCACCTGTATCATCTAACACAGCCAGACATCAATCAAGACGCATCCAACACGTGGCTAAGAAAAGGCAATATATACAGTGAGACGGGAGATTTCATGATTGCAATACAGGACCAAACAATAAACACCAGATATTACAGCAAGCATATTATTAAAGATCCCAATACCACAACAGATAAATGCAGACTTTGCAAACAACAAATAGAAACAGTAGATCACATCACAATCGGATGTGCAATAATAGCAAATACAGAATACCCCAGAAGACATGACAATGTAGCAAAAATAATACATCAACAGCTTGCCATACAACATAAACTAATAAAACAACTCGTTCCCACATACAAGTATGCACCACAAAACGTACTGGAGAATGATGAATACAAGTTATACTGGAACAGAACCATTATAACAGATAAAACAACACTACATAACAAACCTGACATCATACTCACCAATAAAAAGAAGAAATTAACATAACTAATCGAAATATCCATACCAAATACAACAAATATACAGGAGAAAAAATTGAAAAATACATCCAACTGTCTGAGGAAGTCAAAGACATGTGGCATCGGGATAAAGTTGACATTATACCAATTATACTATCAACTACAGGAGTCATACCACACAATATCCACCAGTACATCAACGCAATACAGCTACATCCAAACTTATATATACAACTACAGAAATCTGTAATTATTGATACATGTTCAATTACCCGAAAGTTCCTAAATGCAATGTAACACATACCGTACAGTTAAAAGGAAGTCACGCTTGATCAAGGTTCGTATGGGAACCAGTTTCGTGTTTGGTACAAAACATTTTTTTTAACTACTCTTCAATGCCATTTGTGTAAAGACTTTTAAATTCAGCTGTTTAGCTTCTTTGACTGAAAGGCAGCTCTGGGCTTAACGGCCATTTGACGAGATCTTTAGAGGCGGAACACCATCTCTATTAGAAAAAGGATAGCGAGTGGAAATCGTAAGGTCTTTCACAAAGGATCCATTCAAACATTTGAAACGATTTGTGGAAACCAAGGGAAGTGCATAACGGAATGGCTGGACGGGGATTTTAATCACGGTCCCTCCGAATTCGAGTCAAGTGCATCACATCGCTTTGATTTTGGAAGTGGCGGGTATCTGAGAACAATACTGTTACGAGCTGGTCAAGTATGGAACTTAAACCAAAAGATTTTTGGTTACTGTGGGTAACGTCCCCGTCCAAAGGACGGCACGCCCTCACTGTATGAGACACGGCTGAATTGATTGGAGTTTAACTTGTAGGACTGGGGCAAACTGTTTATGGCATTTCTCCTCACCTAAGCGGCAACGTACTGGAGATGCACAAAAATATGGAAAGATCCAAAACACAGCACTTTACCATGTCCAGTACTGTACAAGAAACGTGGGTATTCAAACAGCTTCCAGTTTTTTGCAATGGATAAATACAGGTCCTGCATGGTTTTCAAGGCAATCTTATACCATTCTTCCTGCAAAATAGTAGCAATTTCAGGTAAGGATGATGGAGGTCGATAGCAATCACACTTCTGTCCAAAGTAGATTGCAAGGGCTCAATCATACTGAGGTGGAGCTCACAAAACCAGTCCTGGACGGAGCCAGCTGTGTGAAGGATCATATTGTCTTGGAATACAGCATCACTACTGGAGAACAAACGTGGTACCACGGGCTGGGCCCGATCAGATAAAATGGTCACAGTAATCCTTGGGAGTAGCAACGGAGCCCATGGAGTATCGCATGGCTACCCAAAGCATCACCGAATCCCCCGCCATGCTTCACTCTTGGGACATATACTCGGCCAGAAATTAGAAACAGTGTAAAAAAGGACTCATCCGATCAAATGACATTCTTCAAAAAATGTTCAAATGTGTGTGAAATCTTATGGGACTTAACTGCTAAGGTCATCAGTCCCTAAGCTTACACACTACTTAACCTAAATTATCCTAAGGACAAACACATACACCCATGCCCGAGGGAAGACTCGAACCTCCGCCGGGACGAGCCGCACAGTCCATGACTGCAGCGCCTTAGACCGCTCGTGACATTCTTCCATCGCTCCAAAATCCAGGTTTTAAGGCTTCAGCACCACCTTTTCCTGTTATCGGCATTCGCATCCCTGATGAGTGCTTTTGAAATTCCAGCTCGCCCTGCAATTCCGTTCTTCTGGAACACTCTCCGTGTTGTTTGGGTGCTGACAGAGGTCGCTAGTGCGACAATTAATTCTGCAGTGACTTTTGCGGCTGTCCTCCTTTTCTTTACAATCCTCTTCAATGTCCATCTGTCACGATCACTCAACACACACTTACTCCAGCATTTTGACTTAGCGGATGACGATTTTCCCCTTTCGCTGAATGTATAAATCTTTAATACGGTGCCTCTTGAAACACCAAAGACCCCGGCTCCCTTGGTTAAGCACCGACCAAACGAGCACCAACAAGTTGTCCACGTTCAGATTCACTTAGCTTCGACATAATCCACTCACAGATACACAGAACATTGCTCTGAGCACGACTGACACTTGCAACGTACTGCGGGCATTGCACAGGTGCCGTTCGTGATGAAATACAACAGCACAACCTGCAGGATTAACTATGATCTGCTTTTATGTTCAAGCATGGATTTCTCACGGGTTTTCCATATTTATATTCAACCCCTCTACTAGTGTTGAAGTCTATGCTACCACCAGGAATCGAACCTGCTACTTCTGATCAGCCGCTACTGCAGTAGCGTGCCTTAGAAGCTCTACTCCAGAGCAGGGCCGCTGTGTGGGGAGAAGGGTTCCAGAGAAGCACGCCTGCGGGTGGAGCACCTCTGCCTCTCTCATCACGAGAGATGTAAGCAAATACTTTTTCCGCGTTTCCACATACCAGGAGGAATTACGGTCATCATCTATAATATGTCTTTAGCTATGATGAAATCCTCTCTGGTGATGAGCGGAACGGTGGCGTCGTCTTGTCGCAACGTTTTGATCAGTTCCTTAGCTTGATGATGATGGGTACGAACGAAACGTTGTGATAAGATGATGCCCGAGAAAATTTTGCCGTGAAACCCTGCAGTCACTTTTAATAGAATGAAATTACAATGAAATGAATACCCCTAGTTGCATACAGACGTTGACATAAGTCAACGGGGACAGTTGAAAATGTGTGCCTCGTCTGGGACTCCAAACCGGGATGATCTGCTTACATGGCAGACGCTCTATCCATCTGAGACACCGAGGACACAGAGGATGGTGCGACTGCAGGGATTTATCTCTGGCACGTCTCCAGTGAGACCCACATTCACAACTTATTGTCCCGCACTATATTCATAGTGTTCCTGCCCATTATACTCATTACTCGCGGCTTTTTGCCGATGCCTGTGAGAGTTCGAGCATTGTTTGTGCATCCACACAGAAGAAGATGGTCAAATGGCCGGTGAACTTTAACTATATATATGTCCGAAAGAACAGATACCATCGGTGACTATGCAACTCGTAAGAATGAAATTACAATGAAATGGATAACTCTAGCTGCATACAGGCATTGATACGTCATCGGGGACAGGTGATAATGTGTGCCCCGACTGGCACTCGAACCTGGGATCTCCTGCTTACATGGCAGACGCTCTGTCCATCTGAGCCACCGAGGACACAGAGGACATGTCCGAAAGAACAGATACCATCTTCATAAATATATCAGCAAAAAGCCGCGAGTAATGAGTATAATGGGTAGGGGCACTATGAATATAGTGCGAGACAATAAGTTGGGAATGTGGGTCTCACGAGAGGCGTGCTACGGATAAATCCCAGCAGCCACCCTATCCTCTGTGTCCTCGGTGTCTCAGATGGATAGAGCGTCTGCCATGTAAGCAGGAGATCCCGGGTTTGAGCCCCATTCGGGGCACATTTTTTCAACTGTCATCGTTGACTTATATCAACGCCTGTATGCAACTAGGGGTATTCATTTCATTGTAACATATGTATTTAGCTGTGTACGTCATATTGATTCGTTTCGCGAAGTTGTCTACTCTGGGAATAAACGGCTGCTTTCAAAAGCGATATTACTGAACGCAAAATATTTTCGATAACTTTCCCTACACTGGGTTCTTCCATATCTGAAATATGTTTATTTATTGGGAGACCGTCATTCCGGCCAAATAATGCGCGGTCAACACCTATTGTGTCGTGACCATGCACCTGGTGCGCGGTCGAACACGTGAAAATATTGAGAAATATATCTCTCTTCTCCCACTGGCTGTCCAGAACAGGCCTATGTAAGAAACCCACTAGCTGACTGACTATCTTTCGAGAATAAACACTACAGAACGGCTAGACAGGAAGGGGCTGCTCAGGAGACAGAGGGTATACGTGTATACTGAAAGACGTACGTAATGCGGACGTGTGCTGTGATAATACTGATTTTAATTACTTTTGTTTGAATTATGTGTGATTATTGTTCAGACTGATTGTCAGTATGACTGGTACACATTTCACGAAGGTAGTTCTCGCCATTTAAGTCTGGTTTCCCTAAAGATCGTTTGAATATTCATTGCCAGTGCCCAAGTAGCCTATTAATCATTTGCAGCTATCTCCACTGCAGTCAAAGCGCTATCAACGGACCTACAACAGTGCGATACCTTCCTTCTGTGTAACGGACAAATCTATAGAAGACGCAAGGTCATTGGAAAGAACATTCGCAACTTGTACCTGAAGTGTACATACTCATCTGCAACACCTGCATAAAATGACTGTTGTTACAAACATCCCACATCATTACTTATTAGGCAGTAACGACGATTGAAGATGTTGCAGTTGATTCTCTTTATTATTTTTATTTTTGATTTTATACAAAACTGATGGGTTCTTTTTTTTTCCCAAGAAGTTATTTTAATATGAGGTGCTTTTGGCAAAGTCATGAGGCCTGTCAAATAAAGCGCGATTTCTGCTTTGTCTTCAGTACTCATTAGAGAAGATAGGATTTGCTATTTTCCCAACCCTGAATCAACGGAGGCCTTGAACAGGTACTAATTTTCTCTAAATTATATCGTAAGGCGTTCGCTGCATATTCGTAGCTCCTGTTTGAATGACCGTGAAAGATTCGGATCGTTTGAAGGTTGAACCCTTCACCAAATTGCGAGCTTTAAGAAGTCAAGGTTGTCCTGCGGGAAATTCCGTAGCAAAGGAGAAATGCGAGGGGCTAGGCAAGGGGGGGGGAGGAGAGGAGGGGAAGATGAATGTGGCTGGGGGGTGTTGATGTGTAAGAGAGGTGAAGATGGGTGGAGGAGGGATGGGGGAGGGTACAACGTTTACACAACTGCTTTCATTCTAGAACCAACTTTTAAGATGTGCAGAAGATATTCCTTTCTGTGTCGTTTTCTTCTGATCACCCAACCTCATAGTTAATAAGACTGGACCTGACGAAAGTAGGTAAACTATTGCGGTGTGCTGAAGCTTATTTCCGTGTAGCACCGCATCGGGTCTCCATATCATTGCAACCAAGTTTTACTCCCTGATGTGAATTCGATGCCATTCATGCTCCATTTCGACTGTCTGCCTCTAGCAGTTACTACGGATATCACAGTGGCTACATGTGCGTTATTTGTCACATCCGCAGAACGGGGTATGCGTGTTTCCTCTAGCTAACAAGATTTATCGTTAATCTCATATCTCTAAAAAAGGTGCTGTAAATAATATTTGTCTTCCGGATTGCACTCGTGTATCAACGCGATATTACGCAAAAGAAGCGAATAACGAATCACAAAGACACACACACACACACACACACACACACACACACACACACACACACACACACACACGCGCGCGCGCGCGCGCGCGCGCGCGCGCGCGCGCGCGCGAAAACTCCCGCGAAACTCGCTTAACATAATTTTTTTTTTCTCCTCAGGGAATGGGATATTTCTCGGTTATTAAGCCGCGGAATTATGAGCTCAGTGAGGTAATTAACGCAAACCAACTTTGGCTTATCTGGTTACTGAGAGCTGTTTGTGAATTTATTTCATTATTTCGAAATGTAGACCAGTATCATTATAACGCTATGGTACCAACTGAAGAGATCGTTAAACCGAAAATTTTGCTGCAAATATGTCCAGAGCATTCAGTTTCATTGTACAGATTTTGAAATAAAAATTATATTTTATGGTTCAAAATAATTTATTAAAGATAGGTAAATCCATTTAATGCGCAGCGTTACACTACAGAAAAGAGCGCACCTAGACGAACTAAAGTTTCGTTTTAAATTCAGCAATATGGTATCGTATTTTAGTGGTGTGCAAGTAACTGGGGTTACTTCAGAATAACATCGAAAATAAAAGAACAGAAAGAGAAGAGTGACATTCCGTTTTTTTGTTTTGTTTTAAAAAGTTCGTTGCAAGAATAAGCTTTAAATATTTTGTTTATTTATTGAAACTGGAGCGCATAATATCATAACCAACTTTAAGTTGTGTTGTTATTTAAATTAATACAGAAAGTACTGATGTTGGTTTTCATGCAACGAGGAATGTTTGTGAAGCGAAATTATGACATGGAATAGATCTATTATAAATACACTTGACAAACTGCACTGCGATTCACATCCTGTCCACCATCTGATGGGAAAAAGACAGGAACGTTATGTTTAAGAAGTGCGCAAGGGATACTGTTCAATGTTTTTTCCGTCTTTTAGGCTATCAGTGCAGGGGATCAATTTTAACCATCTTGTGTATTTTTGTTCATCGTAAATAACATATCAGTCACATGTCTTGTTTCGGAAATATCTGAGGCTGTAGTTATGGTGACACAAGGTAAATGGACGGTCAGAATGACAACTAAGGTGTCAAGATTAGAAAAATACTGTCTTCTGGGAGCGTAAAGTAAAACACTAAATAGACGGCAGAGAGAGAGAGAGAGAGAGAGAGAGAGAGAGAGAGAGAGAGTTCTCTCTCATTTAATAAATTGTATTCTCTTCAGAAACGGTCTGCAGAAATGAGAAAGCGTTTGTTTAGTTTGTTTGGTTTATGACGAAATGTTGTAAGGACGTTGCGATCTGGATTTCGAAATGTTAATATCGAAGTATAAGACATATATTTATAATTGTCTTGTTTCTGTTTCTACAGCTTTTAGAGAACGAATATGATAGCTTTAAGGACGTGATTGATAAAGGACAGCTAGGAGCGGATGGATATGAGCGATTTCCGGTGATGCGTTAGTGGGTGTGAATGAGTTACCACATTCGCCTCAGGGGAGCTTGCGGAAGTTTGAGGTGTGTTGAATGTTAAAAAAGGCGCGAATATGTTCACATGCCAAAATTTTTTGAAAAATTTTTGAGGATACTGAGCAAGGCAGAGTGAGACAGTTGTCACCCACATTTTAGTCAGTCTTTTAAACAGGACCATATTCGCCGTTTTTGTGCTCTAATAGGAGCATTTTTCCACTGGGTTAACTGTCGCCAATCACGGGCACTAGGCAGTATACTTAAATCATTTCTCTTTCTTTTGACTTCATTGCACGGAAAAATTGACTGTGTACGCTTCTGTAATACTCGACTTTTGTCTATTTTTTTCTGAGTCCTACGTAACTAGCCCGTAATAGAGTAGTTTCGTAATAGAGTAGTTTTAGCCCTTCTGCAGGGACACTTCCTTATAATTTCAAGAGTAACTATAATCAAACGTTTTCTTTAGACGTTTACCATCGAACTTGGTTTATCAAAACGTTGTCATGCCGACAAAATCTGAAATCATTGCATGGAATTATTAACCAGGAGACCATGTCTGGGATTGTTAAGTTGTCTGGTGCAAGTACTTCTATTTGACGCCACTTCGGCGATTTGCGAGTCGATGATTATGAAACGAAATCAGTGTCGCTATTGAGGGGCGAAGCTTTTAACGTACGCTAAAAGTTAACAGATGGTGTTACTCTAGAGTGAAAGTCCCTGAGCGAAGAAAATAAACAAACCTCGCGGGTAATCGAATCCGGGAGCTAGCAACGTTAACAACTAAACCACGGACTTCGGATTTTTCCATCTGACGATAAAAATCAATAGCAGACGGTGCAGTTCTTCTTTGGCATTCTGATTGCTTAAGCTAACGCTGTTTTGTGTCTTCTCCGCACAATCCATCATCTCTTTGCTTCCATCATCTCTTTGCTTCACAGAACGATTTACTTAGAATAGTTATCGTCAAGTAGATTCTGAAATGCAAATTTTCCGGCATCAGTGGATAATAAAAGCGTATGTGCATAAAGTGGACATACTAAATAATTGTTTTGGTACCGAGTTAAATTTATATATGTGAGTAGTCCCACAATTTAGGTAATTTTGTATTAACTAGTTGGCAATTCTCACCGTAAATGTAGATGTTCCATAAGTAACCAGACAACTGTTGCGTCTGCTTAACTTTGTTTTCTGCATAAAACACGTTACACAAGCGAGACCTCGGTTACGCAGAGATTCGAACTGCCATGTACAAAAAAGCTTTTAACTTCTGATTGCTTCGCAAATGAGTTAATGTGTCAAATGTTTGACGTTAAGCATGCAAGCGAGAGAAAGTTTACAAAAAGTCTGAAATTATTTTTAAAGTTTGCTGGAAGTTTGCCGAGTGCTCTCATTATTTAACACTGGACGAGTATTGTCTGGGTAATTTACTCCCCGTTGTAAGAAAAAGTAAGTTTTTCACGCACCTCATATCTCCTAAACTATGAGTCGTACAATGAGATAGTTTTGCAGGTACATTAACTGGTGTGTGTGAGTAGTATTTGCAAACTGTACGGCGAACACAGTTAGTAGCAAAGAAGAAACAACAACTCACCCCTGATGGATGAATTTAGTCTAGAGTAATTTGTCCTGCCTCAAGACATGTACACAGTTTCTAACTGTAATAAGTGTCTTACTGTGTTAAACCTTCAACATAAGATTAACCTCTTAATGAGTAAATTAAGACAGCGTTTTAAATTTTTAAATGCGGTCAATAATTGTGTGAAATACAGAAAATAAAATTTTCGTTGGCCTGGATTGCCGTTAGTCAGGCAATATGCAACCGCATTTGTGCACCATGAGCCATGAACCGGGCTGGCCGATAACAATACAGATGCTTACTGCAGAGTGTAGCTGAAATTATACCGTTCTGCGACTTCATATCCAATAATCATTGCTTCTAGCGTCATCGACGTTGTATGTGGAGTGAAATGTGATGTACAAGGTTCCCGCGAGCTATTATTGGAAACAACGAGGTTTCTCTAGTAACTTTTCGTAAGACTGGTATTTACAATAGAAACTTTTTAGTTTGTCTTAAATTTTAAATCGTTGCTTAAAAATGGCTAAATGTGAATTCGATACTTGTATTTCATTGAAAATAGCACGTCTCATTTCGACGTTGTTTCCTGACAGACCAGGAAAACACACACCGCTCGGCGTACGGTAGCAACGACCATCAGTCACGCAAAGTAAGTGGCATATCACGTTCAGTGAATGAGGAAACGACGTGCGTGTCACTAGCTGTTACTTCGAACCAACAGGAAAAGAAAACACAACAAAATTCAGTAAGTATAGAGGAAAACTTATCGGGAAGGCGAATACGACAGTGGTACTTTATAGACGTAGGTACAAATGCAATAAGTGACTGAAAGTTTAATCTATAATACATTTTTCTATTTAGTTTTCAATCAGTTTTTCAACTCTTCTACGACGAAGGTATGCGACATCGCCTCCAGCACCAGCTGAACGAAACTTATGCCACTGTAAGTAGGAATCTGTCATAGTTAAGTAGCTCCTCCACTTCGTAACTAGTAGCAAGTCACTACGAGGCCAAGAGGTAGCGCAGTGTCGCTATTGAGGGGCTAAGCTTTTAACGTACGCTAAAAGTTAACAGATGGTGTTACTCTAGAGTGATTGGTGCTCTGCAGCATTCAGGTATTTGTTACATGACATCTTCTATGCACCATGAGCTGCATTAGAATGTTTATTTGCCAATACCGATTTTCGGGTTAGTAACCCATTACCAGTGGCATCTGGTACAGAGAAACAAACAACTGGATGTACATTGATTTCTACCAACAGACAACTGTATACACAGTAGCAGCAATGCAAGTCTACTTAAATTATATATATCTATAGCAGTGACATGTGTGTCAGTTAATACGATTGGATCTGAAATCTGTCCTGTAACGTAATATACAGATTGTCACGTATGTTACTGCTGTCGAACCTTAGGCAGTGACACTTCTTGATAACGTTTGACATAACTGTCGTATAGTGTAAACGTGGATCTGACAGTTCCAAGAGTCTAAATTAAGTGTCTTTTGTTATTTCTAAGATCATATCACTTAATGAACACACTGAATTACGGAATAAGATGTATATACCAAATTTCAAATGTGTTGTAACCGAATAACTTTTGCTTAGAGTCTACTTAGTGCGTGTAAAATTGTCTAATTTGACGTGATATACTGGATTATTTTGTAATTTTATACCTTTTGTATATTCTATTTTCATGTAACATTTGTCGAAAAATTTTAATTACAAGAAAGGCTATTTACAATTTGTATAGAAACCAGATGGCAGTTATAAGAGTAGAGGGACATGAAAGGGAAGCAGTGGTTGGGAAGGGAGTGGGACAGGGTTGTTGCCTATCCCCAATGTTATTCAATCTGTATATTAAGCCAGCAGTAAATGAAACAAAAGAAAAATTTGGAGTAGGAGTTAAAATCCATGGAGAAGAAATAAAAACTTTGAGGTTCGCCGATGACATTGTAATTCTGTCAGAGACAGCAAAGGACCTGGAAGAGCAGCTGAACGGAATGGACAGTGTCTTGAAAGGAGGATATAAGATGAAGATCAACAAAAGCAAAACGAGGATAATGGAATGTAGTCGAATTAAATCGGGTGATGCTGCTGGAATTAGATTAGGAAATGAGACACTTAAAGTAGTAAATGTGTTATGCTCTTTGGGGAACAAAATAACTGATGATGGTCGAAATAGAGAGGATATAAAATGTAGACTGGCAATGGCAAGGAAAGCATTTCTGAAGAAGATTTAAGTGTCAGGAAGTCATTTCTGAAAGTATTTGTATGGAGTGTAGGCATGTATGGAAGTGAAACATGGACGATAAATAGTTTAGACAAGAAGAGAATAGAAGCTTTCGAAATGTGGTGCTACAGAAGAATGCTGAAGATTAGATGGGTAGATCACGTAACTAATGAGGAGGTATTGAACAGAATTGGAGAGAGGAGAAATTTGTGGCAGAACTTGACTAGAAGAAGGGATCGGTTGGTAGGGCATATTCTGAGGCATCAAGGGATCACCAATTTAGTATTGGAGGTCAGCGTGGAGGGTAAAAATCGTAGAGGGAGACCAAGAGATGAATACACCAACAGATTCAGAAGGATGTAGGTTGCAGTAGGTACTGGGAGATGAAGAAGCTTGCACAGGATAGAGTAGCATGGAGAGCTGCATCAAACCAGTCTCAGGACTGATGACCACAACAACAACAACAACAACAACAACATATGAATGCATGTCACTTACGACCTTATAAATAACAAGACAGGTAATGTCTCTTTCACCTGACTATGTGACAGTTACAACAAACGTTATCAAGAACATGGTGATCCTATATTATGGTCGTCAGAGGTGGGCGACAGGAACCTTGACTACGAACATGCGCGCCCTCACCTTCCCATGCAGTACATCGGGCCACAGTCAATCCGAATTCTTCAAAAATCTGTAGGCTAAATTGCGTGATGCGACCAGCCGCCCAAATGGACATCCACAGTGAGGCCCCTTCCTAACTCTGTAAGGCGTTGAGAACACTGTTTCACACGCATACACGGCATATGCGTGTCCTTCAGTCATCACTCAACATCAGAAGCTGTTAGAGCCTGTTATAGACCCTACAAACGCTGTACACAAAGAACAGTAATGCACTTTGGTGGTTGTTCTACCTATCACATAGAATTTCAACTCTAATCGTTTACGCCCCCGCCGGTAGTGCGTGTGTGTGCGAAGTAACTTTGACATCTGTCTACATCTTGCGGGCACTTCAGTTTTTTTGTCACGTGGTGTACGTCACAAGACATGAATGCAATGTGGTGTTATTATCTCAAGGAACAAATTCTTTATGCCCAACAAAAGAATCAAGGATGTATCGTGCTGAGGAAAACAGGAAGTGTATGCAGCCTATTCAGGGAGCTGTTGCGAGCGTCCTTCGAAGACAGACCTCAAGGATGTCCGGCAATTATATTCTGAGAACCTGATAGTCTGAGTTCCCGAAACACACGGAAATATCTTCAGGATTCCTTTACCCAGCAGTGGATGTCAAGTGGCTGATGAAATGTGCGCAATAACAAGAGCCTTCAAAAACAATATATAAAATGGTTCAAATGGCTCTGAGCACTATGGGACTCAACATCTGAGGTCATCAGTCCCCTAGAACTTAGTACTACTTAAACCTAACTAACCTAAGGGCATCACACACACCCAATCCCGAGGCAGGATTCGAACCTGCGACCGTAGCAGTCGCGCGGTTCCAGACTGTAGCGCCTAGAACCGCTCGGTCACACCGGCCGGCTAAACAATATATAAAACAGGTTTATATGCTTAGCGTGATTTCTTTCAAAAACATGATTTCAGTAAAGAAGGCCCTTACGGAAACACATTAAACTACGTTCTTGCTCATACTTCCTTTCAGTGAATTATTCAACTTTAGATGGAGTAGTGCTTCATTTCTACGGTTCGTGGTGCAGTTCGCATGAGACCGTGGCGAAGCTCGACGTGATGTCCTTGAACGCCGGAATTGCACGATAGGGACAGCGCGCTGTTGTACTGTGCAAGCCTCCAGGCAACGAGGTGCATGCAAACATTATTCCACAGCTGACTGAAGTAGCTGGCAGCCAGTATTTCTGGCCCTGTAATGAACGTCATGCTACTATCCTCAGACTTAATTGTGCACTCACACAAGTCATAAATGCGTATGAAATGGAGTATCGAGGTCTAAGCGCCAAGTGCGCTGTGTAACTGATATTTCTCAGGTGTTAAAATCGCGAGCGGTAGTGCTAGAATTAGCAGTTGAGTGTGCCGTTCTCACCGTGGTCAGCCCCACGGCAAAGAGCCGTAATTACACAAATTGGAGAGAAAGGGCATCCTCTGTTGAAACTGAGTGTAAAAGAGCATTGTATGAACAGAACATAAATGGAAGTTGCGGCAATTTTCGCGTCAACAGCGCCGGCCATTATTGGATTGCAGCATGGATTGGATTGCTGTATCGAACACGCGTGTGAACCTTTAGAGCGGCGTGTGTCAGTCATTATTTCAATCTGTCTGGCCTGTGGCGAGACTAACCGTAGGTAATCTATAAGACGAAGAGGTGACTCTCATATTGTGTGTCCAAAAGGAAGACGTTTGTCTCCATATTTCAAACTCAGCAACTACTTTAACTACAATGAAACCTACATTTTAAACCAATACTAGTATATAAGTATAATATCTGTGTAAGACCTCCCTTGCCCAGCTGATTATCCTTGCCAGGCAAGGCCACAAACTAATTTTGCACTGCCTTTGTATTCCAAACAACAGATCTGGCAATCAAGACTTGGAAGTGTTACAACGTGGATACGTAAAACGGGTCGAGGAAGAAGGGGTAGAGGATCGATGCTTTTCAACCTCTCGTGGAAATCAATACTACGCCTTGGTCCAACCAGTAATTAGGAACTGCTTTTGGATTCTAAAATTTCTGATGAGCATTAACCTGATAACTGCTCGTACTGCTGCACAAATACGCACAAGCACAACTGAACTGCTTACCACTTACATCGAATAGGCGTCAGGGATACCCCTTTCTGCGAATCTCATAAGAAACAAGGACGACATGTAAAACACTCTGTAATTTCCCGTAGTTTCTGCGAAGCCTCACTGTAAAACGTCGTGAGAATGTAGGTGCCATTTCCAACAAACGCCGCAGCTTCCCTAGATCATGAAGATACCATATAGAAATCTCTTTGTGACTCTATATGAGATAGTGTCGTGTGTATTCAATTGGTATCATTTTAAGATTCCTGAATTATTGGCTACACGTATGTATAAAGGGCCATCAAACGAAAACAACACGGGTGGACAAAAAGTAATTAAACTGTTTATGTGTGTGTGAATTCCTAAGGGAGCAAACTGATGCAGCCATCGGTCCCTAGACTTACAAACTACTTTAACTTATGCTAAGCGCGCGCACACACACACACACACACACACACACACACACACACACACACACACACACAATGCCCGAGGGAGGACTCGAATTTCCGGCGGGAGGGGCCGAGCAAAACCGTTTGTAATTTCAAAAGTAATCGCCGTTGATTTTTAATATATGTATCCCACTGTGAGACAAGACGGTCAACGCATTCGTGGAAAAATATTTGTGACTTCCTACGGAACTATGATCGTAACCAGACGTGGAGACCTAGGTCTTCATCCGAATCAAATCGACGGCCAGGAATGACTGTCTTCAGTGCTCAACAAATATGGAATTGCTTGGGGAGCCATCGGGACTCTACGGAGGATGTCTAAGGATTTCCCAGCGAAATTTCCGCAGCGTAGTCGAAACAACCTGGGCAAAATGTAGGCATTTTGTTGACAGGTTTTTTTGACTGCACTGCAGAAGTTTCGCTGGTGAGCCCTTACACATCCTCCAACCCCAACGCTCCCCAAACAATTTCCACATTTTTGGTGCGCCGAAGAAAGAGATTCGTGGCCGTCGATTTCCTTCGGACGAAGAGGTATATGCACGTGCACAATCATGGTTTTGTAGGCAATCGCAAACATCTCTCCACTAAGGCACTGACCATCTTCTTTCACAGTGGGTAGATGTATTTACAGTTATGGCATTCCCTTTTTTCTGTTATTCATTTGATCGCTCTTTATATTGTATCTATGTGGACACTTCAAAATAACCATAACTAATGTATTCACACTCTTCATATTGGGTTTTCCCTGTATGGATGTTTTCATATTTGTACTAAACTGTTGGCTGTGTTGTTCAATAAATCGAATACAAAATGGCTCTGAGCACTATGCGACTTAACTTCTGAGGTCATCAGTCGCCTAGAATTTAGAACCTCTTAAACCTAACTAACCTAAGAACATCACACACATCCATGCCCGAGGCAGGATTCGAACCTGCGACCGTAGCGGTCGCTCGGTTCCAGACTGTAGCGCCTAGAACCGCACGGCCACTCCGGCTGGCAAATCAAATACAAGTTAAGAGACGTGTCCAAATTCAGTCTCCATATCGCTTTCCTTTATTTCAGCTTGACCGGTTTCGAGCCAGCTGCCCATCTTCATACCTATTAGGTTGGTGCATAAGTACGAAGCATTTTTCTTTCAGGAAGACTTTCGGAGTTTGATGAAGACCGTTTAAACGCGTTAATCCCCAATGATCCACCTCAGAGAACTCGAGGACTGGCAAATGTGATGAACTGTGATCATTCCACCATCGAGCGACTTTGCACGTAATGGGGAAGGTTCAAAAGCCGGGTGTATGGGTACCGCATGCTCTAAACGAAAACCACAAAAATCAGAGGGTGTATAAGGTGCTTGCTCGTCATCAATTGGCTCGTGAGCAACAACGACCATTTCTTTCCTGTATCGTTACTGGTAATCAGAAATGGGTCTTTATATTAGGAGAAGGGAAAGAAAGAAAGGAAAGGTTGAGCCCAAAAAAAAAAAAAAAACAGCAACTACCCGTACAAAAACCTGCGCGCATCCACGATTGATAGCGTAATACATCTGGTGGAACAGCGACGATGTGGTGTACCATGAATTGCTTTCCTGAGGTGTAACCATCGCTGCTGACATTTATTATTGACAACTGACATGTCTTGCAGGCTCAGTCCAAGAACAACGACCAGGGAAACTGCGTGAAGTGATGCTAGCCCACGACAACGCCCGCCCACTTTCTGTAAGACTGACAAAAAACATTATACAATAGTTGGGCTGGGAAGTCACTCCGCAACCACCTTATTCGCCTGATCTTGCGCCCCACATTTTCGCCTTCTCCGTTCTCTATCGAACAACCTTCAAGGAACTTCCTTTTCGGATGAAAATACGCTCCGAACGAGGCTCGATGAGTTGTTCTCCTCAAAACCACGTGATTTCTACAGTTGTGGAATCGAAAAGTTACCTTAGCGGTGGCAGGCTGTTGTAAATCGTGAAAGAGAGTAGATTATTGAGGACTATAGTCCCTATTACGTGTACCTCTTGTGTTTATTAATGTTATTGAAAAACTCTACGAACTTATGCACCAACCTAATATTACAAAAATTATTTTATAATTATAATTGCTTGACGCAGTAGTAACTCTACGACCTCCAAATAAGAGGAAGAGAAGACAACTTTGCAATTGTCTATGTTTTTTTAGAGTTTTTAATGTTATTGAAGTCCTCACTTTTTAGTTGTTATGCTTAGGAACATTTTCAGTATGAAGTATTTCAGTCCATAGAGGGCATTCTTGGTCTTTACTTGCTCTACGATAGCCAGATGAAAGGAGGAGAAGATATTTTTGGCATGTTTTAAAGCTGTTTCCAAGCTTTTAATGCTAATAGAAGTTTCATTTTTTACATTTGGGAACATATTTTATATATTACACCAGCCCACAGAGGATACTTTCGAGCACTACAAACATTGTACCAGTGAGGATCCTCATAAAATATTTAGAAATTTTCGGATAACTCTTTTATAAAGCCCTTTTAAAAGATTTTTAGCGATGCTAATTTTCACATCAGTGCTTCGCGCTATACTTACGAGAATTTTTTATGAATTACATAAGTGTCCACTCTGTAGAAATAGATGGCGCTTTTCAGCGTTGCAGGTGTTCATAAACCCGCAACCATCTGGTATATGGCTAACTGTGTTAATGAACTTTCAGTTCCTTACTCTGTTACTCTGTAACTGTAACAAATGGTATGTTGCACAGATTAGTACTGTAACTAATTTGTTAGGAATCTTGAAGGTTTACATACTTCAGCTATAAACCGTTTGTAATTTCAACTGTAATTATGCGAGAGTGATTTAAAAATTCCTACACAGTGCGCATGCGCCACCATTGCGGTGTCGTGGACAAGTTGAAATTCATGTCAGTTGTGAGCGAGACTTTAGGCGTGACGATCGTACGTGTTTGCTGGTTCACGTGTCTGCATTGCGAGTAATTCAGTTTTAAAATGGAAGCTGAAACCGATTCAGGTCGGGTTACACATAGTGACCAGCGTTCCTACATCAAAATCTCCCTACATGGAAAGAACCCAATGGAAATTTACAACGCTGTGAGAGACGTGTGTGGGAATAGTGTAGTGGATCATAGTACAGTATCACAGTGGTCTGCTCGTTTCGTGAAGGTCGGGTAAGCACTGAGGACAACCCAAGAAGTGGAAGGCCATCAACTGCAACAAACTACAAAAAATGGTTCAAATGGCTCTGAGCACTAAGTGAATTAACTTCTGAGGTCATCAATCGCCTAGAACTTAGAACTAATTAAACGTAACTAACCTAAGGACATAACACATATCCATGCCCGAGGCAGGATTCGAACCTGCGATCGTAGCAGTCGCTCGGCTCCAGACTGCAGCGCCTAGGACCGCACGGCCACTCGGGCCGGCAACAGGCTACAGCTCTCACATTATTGTTAATGACGTTTTGAGAGAGAATCGACGAAAAACATGTGAAGAAATTGCATACGCAGTCAGAATGTCGGTCACTTCTCTTTACAGAACCATAACTGAAAAGTTAAGGATGAGGAAAGCTGCTGCCAGGTGGCGTCCGCGCGATTTGTGTGAAGAACAGAAAACAGCTCACAAATAAATCGCAGAAAAAATTGCTTCAAAGGTATCAATCAGAAAAAGAACAGGTTCTGAAAAGGACTGTTACATTTTATGAATCCTTGATACGAGATTTTTAGCCTGAAATGAAGTCTCAGTCGAAACAATGGAAAAGTTACGACTATCCGCTCCCGAAAAAATTCCGTCGCCAGCAATTGAAGGTGAAATTAATGATGATTTTTGCATGTGACATGAATGGGGTGATAACCACAAATAGAGTGCCCCAGGACACGTCGGTAATAGCGCATAGTACAAACTACAGCTCGTGTCCTCATTTTGCACGGCAATAAAAGACCACATATTGCCCCACCAGTGAGAGAAACACTCGATAAATATGGACGGGAATTACTTCACCACCAAACATACAGTCCAGATATGAGCCCACCGGACTCTGATTTGTTTCCTAAATCGAAGGTACAATTCCGTGGAAAACGTTTTGATACAGCTGATGAAGCTTTCGGTGAAGTGACCCGAGTAATCAGTCAGCTCAACAATGAAGGTGCCCTAACCGGAATACAGACGTTGATAAAACGTCGGGAAGCTGTCAAAAGCTAGAATGGAGATTATTTTGAAGACCTTTAAAGATATTTTGTAAAATAAATTATTTTCTTCAGTTCTGTCTTACAGTTGCAGAATTTTTGAAATGACTCTCGTAAAATAATTTTTGTGACAGATCTGAAGATGGGCAGCTGGCTCGAAACCGTTGATACTAAAATAAAGAAGAGCTCTCTGGAGTCTTCATTTGGATTCATTTTCATAGGTAACGATCGCCATAACTCATTTTGGATACTTTTTTCATAAGTAACAATCGCTGTAACTCCATGAAGACGGACACGTCTAATTTTGACAGAGAAGTCTCTAGTGGCTGAGCAAAATACAAAACTATATTACCACAGTAGGGCACGGAAGGGAGATTAGGGTTTAAACAAATGTCGAGGTGGGATCGTTACAGTAAAGTTCTTAAAGGTCAAAGACGTGATTGGAAATCAGCCTTGTTCTTTCTAAAGGGAAGGTACGCTGCAGTTAATTTATTATACTAAAAAATAGAGTTATATTAAAAAATAGGAAAAATCTAACTCTGGATGGCGGGACGTTAATTTCAACCTTCACTACTGCGCCTCTGTTCTCGGTTTACAAGTCTTCTACTAGAATCTGAAATAAACGTTCAGTTGTTGCTTGATTTCCATGACCTGTATTAACCTTCATTGCAACTAAGCGCCGACGTTTCTTTATTCGGTAGTTATATGAAGATATCAGGAAGAATATCATCCAGACAATACCGAATATAGAAAACAAAGACAAATGAGAGAACAATCGCACAATCAGCTTAACAGTTAATGCATCAAAGTTGCTAGCATCAATAGTATATACAGAAAAATGGAGAAGAAAACTCATGATCTGTTAGATAGCGATCAGTTCGGCTTTAGAAAAGGGGGAAGCGCCTGATAGGACGTTCTGAGGTTGCGCTTTATAGTGGAAGAAAGCCTTAAGAAAATGAAGACATCTTCATTAGATTTATCGACCTCAAAAAGAATCGACAATGTAAAGTGGTGCAAGATGTTCGAAATTCTCGGTAAGGTAGGGGTAGCTAGAAGGAAAGGCGGGAAAAGTACAATATTTGCAAGAACCGAGAGGAAGAAACAACAGTAGAAGACCAATAGAGAAGAGCACGGACTAAAAAGGGTGTAAGGCGGGGATGCAGTTTATCTGCCCCACTCTTCAATTTGTACATCGATTTAGCAGAGATGTGAGAAGATGAGAAGTCCTGAGAGAAAGAATATCAACGAAAGGATTCGATGACATGGCCATTTTTAGTGGATGTGAAGAAGAATTAAATTACCTGTTGAATGGAATGTACGGTCAGCTGAGTAAAGAATATGGTTTGAGAATGAAACGAAAACAACAGTAATGGGGAGTAGCAGAAATAGGATTAGCGATCAACTTAAAATCATTGGGAGCTACGTAGTAAACCAAGTAAATGAATACTGCAATTGTGCATGACGGAGAAAGCAAGGAGGACATAAGAAGCAGGCTAGACATACATAAAGGGCATTCCACACTAAAAGAAGTATAATAGTATTAAACATATTCCTTAATATGAGGAAGAATTTTCTGAGAATATACGTGTGGAATACAGCATTTTATGTAAGTGACTGTGTAAAATCTGGTAAAGTGGAGCAAAGTGTTTAAGATGTTTTGTTACAGAAGGCTGCTGAAAAATCAGGTGCACCCATAAGACAAAATATGTGGTTCTAGGCAGAATTGACAAGGAAAGGAATGTATCGAAAACAATGGTTGGAAAAAGGGATGTTAGCACGTGTGTTAAGCCATCAAGGAATAGCTTCTACGGTGGCAGTGCAGCCTAAGAGGACAAAATTGTCGGAAAAGATCAAGATTGGAATATATCCAACAAATAATTGACAGCACTTGGTGTAACTGCTACTGCGAGATGAAGTTGGTACAGTAGAGGAAATCGTGAAGCGTCACATCAAAGGCAATATTTGGTAGAGGACTGCCTGCACAAAGGAGACTAATCACTTGTATGTCAGCAAGTGTGGATTCCATGCAGATCAGATGTTCATCAAACTCATTTGGTCACTAGTACAAATTTATTTTCTTTTGAGAAATTTCAAACGCTACGCCACAACTTCACAGCCTAATGACCTTAAGGGTTGAAAAACTAACTGCCTAGCGTAGGAAATAAAAAATGTTTACGGATTCATTTATAACCAAAACTATTTGTGCGTACTGCAATACTGACATTTATTATTCCGACCACCTTATACCTTTTATTTAGAAGTCATTTTTACTGTAATGGCTCATAACCGAAAGGTGAAATGCGTCTCGTATAACAAATACCACTATTGCAGCAGACAAAAAGCGTTTCTTCTGTAACCAAATATTTGTACAGCTGTCTTGGAAAACGGTCGCCCTATCTAAATTGCCAAGCGTTTATTTTGTGCCTGTTCCAGGTAATTAGAGATGAGCATAATGGCATCAGCGCAGTGCTGAAACAACATAGATAATAACATCCGTATGTGCTCATTGTTTTCATTACCTGGTGTAAAATGGCCAGTACGTTGCTTTGTAACCACCGCTGCTTGGCTGTACCACTTCCGTACTGATGACTAATATCATGTGTCTCTGGCGTAATATGTTATGATCGCTTCAACACTTAAGTCTTTTTACGTCGAACTCGAGCGTTTCACGCATTTATTTTCGCTAGCTAGTGCCCGTGCCCCCCCCCCCCCCCCTCTCTCTCTCTCTCTCTCTCTCTCTCTCTCTCACACACACACACACACACACACACACACACACACACACACACACACACACACACCACGCCATTCAGTTGAACATATTTTGACTTCAGCTCAAAGCTCAGGCAACCATCATTGCACCAGCAATGACAATGTGGACAAATTCCTAGGTACGTTTCGCACAAGAAGTTAACTCACAATGTAATGATTTATTTTGAATTAATGGGATAACTGTTATGCATTAAGAAAACAACAAAGATTCCTACATAGCGGCTATAGTTGCGCTTACTATTGTAGTTCGTCGATCGGTCTGTGACACACGTGCACATTTGCAGTTAACACTATCCCTTACATAAATCCTAAGAAATGAATTAATCCTCTGTGCTTCGCACGAAGTTTTGAAGAGCAGGAAAGTTTTACTTCGATTCGCTAGGAACACCTAAAGTGGAAGGGATACTTAATATAGGCTTACTATATCTGTTTTCATTGAAATGGTAAAATTTCAGATATACTCATCAGAGATACGTCTCCATACTGTACATTGGTTTTTATATACAGGCAGTCACATGGAAACGAGACAGATGTGAAAAGCTAAGTAATTGTTATTTCAAAAGTAATCAACTGTTAATACATTTATCTCACTGTGAGACGAGACGATGAAGGCCTTCATGGAAAAAAAATTGCAGTTGTCTACAGAGCCATGATTCTGCCTAGACGTGCACCACTTCGTCATAGTAAATCGATGGCTACGAAAGTCTTTCTTTAGTGCCCGTCCATATGTAGCCAAGGTTGTTTCAAGTACGCTGCAGAGCGTACGCCGGGGAGCCCTTACACATCCTCCGTACAGTCTTTTTCACAATTTTCAATAAATATTTGAAGTTGTTCCTGCTCTTTCTTCAGAACGGTAATCTTCAAAAATATTGCTAAAACTGGTGAACAAAAAACTGAACGACAAGATCGGTCTTTGCGATGGGCGGAGACGCGTGAGTGGAAATGCTGACGTAATCGATGCTAGGTGCTACCAACAGAAACTGTAACGTTTTAACTTCACGACGCAATTTTGACACCGCAACTGCTACGTCGCTGGAAGTCGACATGAATTGTTCCAGACAAATCCCATATGTGACGAAACCGAACGACGGGCCCATCGGACACCTTTTGTTGTGACACCTACCTACAATTACCACTGTCAGCATAGTGGTTATCGCCAAGCGTGAACGTGCATCGTTTTCCTTCCAATTCTTGCTCTAAGGAGGATAAGCACGTTGCTAGCTTTTTGATGTACGGAATATCGACACTTAAATATACAGCTCTAAAACTGGCAGTATATTTAAAATAATGATAATTTTTCCATCGATACATCGACAATTATTGTCGATATAACGACGTCCGATAACGAATAATCTTAAATATCGACATGTCAGATTTCCAATATTTTAAAAATATCAATTTACAGCGCTGTGTGTCTCATGGAGGAACAGAGCGAGCTGCTTTTCGCAAGATCTCTGTTTACGGCGGCCGGGTTGATGCCGTGTTCCTTGACTTGCGGAAGGCTTTCGACACGGTTCCGCACTACCGTCTAGTGACCAAAATAAGGCCGTGCGGAATACCCGGATAGCTTTGTAATTGGATTTAAGAGTACCTGGAATACACAACAAACCACATCATTGTTCAAATGGCTCTGAGCACTATGGGACTTAACATCTATGGTCATCAGTCCCCTAGAACTTAGAACTACTTAAACCTAACTAACCTAAGGACATCACACAACACCCAGTCATCACGAGGCAGAGAAAATCTCTGACCCCGCCGGGAATCGAACCCGGGAACCCGGGCGCGGGAAGCGAGAACGCTACCACACGACCACGAGCTGCGGACCACATCATTGTTACCGGAGGCAAATCTTCAGGCGTAAAAGCAAGGCAGTATTTTCCAGTTTATCTGTGAACGTCGGAAATTGCATGAGGGTGTCAGCATATGACGCTCTACATAGAGAGACGTCACAGCGTTAGACGATCGACGCTTGGTGGAGTGATTGACAGCCGATCCTCAACATAAACAAATGTAACGTATTGCGTATAAACACGTAGAAATATCTATTACTGTTTGATCACACGATTGCAGAAGTATTACTGGAAGCTGTCACATCCATTAGATATCGGGGGAGAACGTGAAAGAGAGATTTAAAGTGAAACGACCACACAAAACTAATCGCAGGTAAAACAGATGTCGGATCGAAACTGGAAGAACCTTCAAGAAATGCAGTCCATACACAAAGAAGTAAACTTACAAAATTGTCGTTCGACAAATACTTGGTATTGTTCGTCGAACTGGCATCCGTACCACATGGGTTTGATGGAGGAAATCGAGAAGATCCAAAGAAGAGCAGCGCGTTTCGTCACATGTTCATTTAGTAAGCGCGAAATCGTCACGGAGATGCTCATCCACAACCAGTGGCAGACGCTACAAGAGAGGTGTTCAGCACCACGTTGTGTTCTGAGAGCGTACGTTTCTAGAACAGTCAACCAGTGTATTGCTTCCTCCTACGTATATCTCGCGAAAGGATCGCCACAATAAAATTAGAGAGGTTCCAGCTCACGTAGAGGCTTACCAACAATCGTCCTTCCACGAACCATTCGAAACTGGAGCTGGAAAATGAGGAAGTGACAGTGATACACTAAGTACCCTCCGTCGTTCATCGTGACGTGGCTTATGGAGTATACAGGGTGTCTCAAACCTTTAGGGGTCAAACAAAAAGGTGACAGTGCGTCACAACCGGTTATATTGAAATTAGAACTGTCGATATTTTTAAAAATATTGGGAATGCGATATATCGATATTTAAAAGCTACCCTTGTCCCCTCTAGATATATCGTGAAATATATCGATATATCGACAGTAGGAATATCAATGCATCGGCCCCTAACAATATCGGTTTCACATTGTAAATACGAGTATACGAGCGGCCTGCCTATCCCAGTTAGATCGAGAACTGAAACGAAAAGGACGTGCGTTCACACATGCCGATAACCACTTTACTAAAATGGTTACTGTAGGTAAGTGGCACAATAAAAGGCGTCCGATGAGGCCGTCGCTCGGTTGCCCCCACGCGTCTCTGCCCACCGCAAGGGCCAATCTTGTCATTTAGATTTTTGTCCATCATTTTCAGCAACTGTTATAAAATAATGCCGATGTGAAGAAATGGCACACTAGAAAGAATCCTTCAAAAAGTGAAAGAAAACTTATATTCTACTAAAATTTCACAAGAACAGCTTCATATATTACCGGAAACTGTGAAAAATAATATGAAATAAAATATCGGCACTCGACATTTTCGTTTTGATATGGATTATCGGGTATACAGGGTGTTACAAAAAGGTACGGCCAAACTTTCAGGAAACATTCCTCACACACAAAGAAAGAAAATATGTCATGTGGACATGTGTCCGGAAACGCTTACTCTCCATGTTAGAGCTCATTTTATTACTTCTCTTCAAATCACATTAATCATGGAATGGAAACACACAGCAACAGAACGTACCAGCGTGACTTCAAACACTTTGTTACAGGAAATGTTCAAAATGTCCTCCGTTAGCGAGGATACATGCATCCACCCTCCGTCGCGTGGAATCCCTGATGCGTTGATGCAGCCCTGGAGAATGGCGTATTGTATCACAGCCGTCCACAATACGAGCACGATGAGTCTCTACATTTGGTACCGGGGTTGCGTAGACAAGAGCTTTCAAATGCCCCCATAAATGGAAGTCAAGAGGGTTGAGGTCAGGAGAGCATGGCGGCCATGCAATTGGTCCGCCTCTACCAACCCATCGGTCAGCGAATCTGTTGTTGACAAGCGTACGAACACTTCGACTGAAATGTGCAGGAGCTCCATCGTGCATGAACCACATGTTGTGTCGTACTTGTAAAGGCACATGTTCTAGCAGCACAAGTACAGTATCCCGTATGAAATCATGATAACGTGCTCCAGGTGGAAGAACTTGGGGCCCAATCAAGACATCACCAACAATGCTAGTACTGTAGAGCAAGGAGTCGCATGTCAACACAAGCACCGAAGTCAACATGACCTTGCTTCAATTGGGCCAACTGGCGGTGAATCGAGGAAGTACAGTACATACTGACGAAACTAAAATGAGCTCTAACATGGAAATTAAGCGTTTCCGGACACATGTCCACATGTCCATGTCCATAAAGTTCTGCCGCACTCTCTCAAAAATCCCTGGTGTCTTGTCCATTAGAGAGATTAGAGCGCGCACGGAGGCTTTCAGACAGTCGTTCTTCCCGCGAACCATACGCGACTGGAACAGGAAAGGGAGGTAATGACAGTGGCACGTAAAGTGCCCTCCGCCACACACCGTTGGGTGGCTTGCGGAGTATCAATGTAGATGTAGAACATCTTTTCTTTATTTGTGTGTGAGGAATGTTTCCTGAAAGTTTGGCCGTACCTTTTTGTAACACCCTGTATATCAATATCTTTTGGAATAATATCGATCTAACGATATTTGCTCAACAGCCCTAATTGAAATAGGGAACAAATGGATAAATGCATATTTATTGTGTTATGGCCGTATACAATGTCGAACACATAACTGCATAGCTCATAGTAATTGTTCAAAGCGATGGCCGCCAGTCTACATGTATGCATGACAACGGCGCATGAAATTCTGCCAGCCTGAGTGGCCGAGTAGTTATAGGCGCTACAGTCTGGAACCGCGCCCGACCGCTACAGTCGCAGGTTCGAATCCTACCTCTGGCATGGATGTGTGTGATGTCCTTAGGTTAGTTAGGTTTAAGTAGTTCTAAGTTCTAGGGGACTTACGACCTCAGAAGTTAAGTCCCATAGTACTCAGAGCCATTTGAACCATAAAGTTCTGCCGCACTCTCTCAAAAATCCCTGGTGTCTGTTATACCAGGAGACAGGCAGCTTGGGCCATTGAAGGAGGTCTTCTTCCGTCTCAGCGAGGGTTTCAGACACCGACGTCTGGACGTAACCCCAAACGTGTGAGATTCGGCGATAATGCTGGGAGTGCGTATTGTTCAGGTGCTCGCGGACATTAATACCAAAGTGGGCTGGTGCACCGTCGTGTTGAAAATACACCCTTTCGTGGACAACAAGGGCTACGTGTCCAAGAACTGTGGTAGCGCATCTTGCAGGAACACGAGGTAACGCTGTCCAGTCTAACTGGGAGGCAGCAAGTAAGGTCTTGTCAGGTAATCTTGGGCAACGCCCGCCCATACGCCGGCAATATTGTTCCAGTGTACAACAGATACCCGGGATCCTTGCCAGAATGCGAGAGAAATGCATGCGCCGCTGCAGTACATGCATTAAGACTAGCAGTCGTCGCTTTGAACGATTACTGTTAGCTACGTTGTTGTTATGTGCTGTACGCTGTGATGTCCATAACACAATAAATGTGCATTTCCGACCATTGGTTCTCATTCTAAATATTATAGGCCGTGGACCCACTATCACCAGTATGACCCGAAAGGTTTGAGACACATTCTACACGTAGATGTAGACACGGAGATCTCAGTTCCACGCTGCGCAGCACAATTTGTTTCCTTTATAACACACTCCTATCGCAAAGCGAAATAAACTACCCTGTTGAGAAAATACATGAGGATGCGCCACATGTTGGGTACATATGATGCACACAGTAAGTGGCTTAAGACATGTCGAGCATGCTTTGCAAAAATTAATAGCTACAGGAAAAGCTGTTCTTAGCGTGAAGTTTGCTTAGAACATCAAAGTTATTTACTAATCACGGTTCAATTGGTTGTGGTGTGCACCCACAAACTGGCGCAACTAACCACCTATAGGAGGATCCATAGTTTAATCTTGACCTTGAGCCACGGTGCTACTTCGGATTTTTCGCAATAACGAGTTATTTCCACAGCAGAAAGAAGTGATAAGTGAAAAAAATGACTCTAGGGCAGATTGAGGATCGGATTCCGAACTTTTGGATTCGCAGTCAGACATTCACACATTTAGTCACAACAACGCAAAGGATACAGGAAATAATTTCACGAGCAAGAAACAGCTGTAGTAATGTTTATTGTAGGCAGTGACCTAAGTATAAACGATCAGAAACGAGTTTCTGCGACGTATAAAAAAATGTTCAAATGTGTGTGAAATCTTATGGGACTTGACTGCTAAGGTCATCAAGTCCCTAAGCTTACACGGTACTGAACCTAAATTATCCTAAGGACAAACACACACATCCATGCCCGAGGGAGGACTCGAACCTCCGCCAGGATCAGCCGTACAGTCCATGACTTCAGCGCCTGAGACCGCTCGGCTAATCCCGCGTGGCGCGACGTATAAATTAATATTTTTCAGCTTTTGGTGAAATTCTACCATAGCGGTAGTGAGTAAGAAAGCACGCTAACAACACTTCTACTGGAGGTAGTAAAGTATCATTCTTCCACCGATGTATCCGCGAGGAAGGAGAAAATACCTTAATTAACGATATATCAAAAACTTCTATGCATCACTGATTTTTGGAAGTCTTAGGTGTAGTGGTTACAGGCGTAAGAAAGTTAACTGAAAAAGACAGAAGGCTATAGTTAATTCATTGTTGACACCGACGTCAGTTGATACGCTTACTCAATATTGGGCTATATAAGTAGGGAAAAAGACTCGGTCTTGTTTCTGACGCCATCCTGTCCTCGTAACACACACTACGGCGACCGTTGAAGGTACGTGTTGATGGGACATCGAACTCGGGAAACTGATGCAGGAGCAACATGTTTCGGTTACGTGATCATCTGTGACTTGTTTCTCACGGTTAAGCCAAATTTCAGTTTAATTTACAGGGCCGCATGAGACGCATAGCTGTAATACGTTTTCAGCTACAATAAGGAAGCGCAAGCCGGTGTGTTAGATGATACTGAACGGCGAGCCCACAAAGAATTTTAACATTACGAGACATACTCTAAAATCTATATGTAACTTGTAAAAATTAGAATGGTTTTAAACAATGTGTAACAGAAGGTATGCTAATAATGTATAAGTGGCAGATAGATAACGGAAAAAACAGAAAACACTGTAATTTTTCAAATAATGGTGATAGTTTTTTGTGTAAAACAAAATGTATATGATGATAATGTAATTAATAGCTGTATAAGGAGAGCGTGAATTATTTGTTTACATGGCAACTAAGTAAATTATGGATACAGAGGAAAAGAATAAAATTATAAAGTTTAGGGTGCTTTTTATGGTTAGCGGAATTAAAAAGAAAATGTGTGTGAGTTTCTATGGGACCAAACTGCTGATGTCATCGGTCCCTAGTCTTACATACTACGTAAACTAACTTATGTCAAGAACAACACACCAATGCCCGAAGGAGAACTCGAACCTCCGGCGGGAGGGACCGCGCAGTCCGTGACATTGCGCCCCAAACCGCGCGGCCACTCCGCGCGGCGTCAGCGAAATTAGTTGTAAATCAGAAAATGACACTATCATAATATTTATCTCCGTATTCCATTGCCTCCATCACAGGAGCTCCAGGCTTTCCTTTATATTGTTCGCAAAACATATCTGTTGGCTTACTTATTTCTAATCTCTAGAACATGTCTAAACTCAGTTTCTTGGCCTCATTTTGCAAATAATAAATGACCCGAGGACCCGTGCGAAACTTAAGCATTTTTATTGTTTTAAATAATGACAGTATTTGGAATAAATATCGTAGTTCGTATAAGGGTAGTTGTGGATATGAACCGAACGACGTAAAATAAAATCATGAATTTATGATACATTCTTGTACATATACATTACCATGCACATCATTATGAACAAAATTATTTACAGAACATTATAATATTTGATGTATACGATATTTAACGTAAGAATGTAATCTTCGTATACTTTTTGTTATTCATTTTCCTTAAGGGATAAAAGCAGAGATAATGTACTACCGTAGTCGTCACGGTTCTTATCTATGACAATGGTGTATACAAATTATCCAATTGATAAGTCTTTAAAACAAATAAAATTGTATTTGTAATAAGATAATATGAAAAGAGAGGGTCTAATTCTTGATTTATAAGTTAGCTTCGTAAAATATAGGTATGAAGCTGGGCATCCGCGATACCCTTTTGATTATTGATAGTCAAAATACTCTTATGTTAAAATTTTCCACAAATAGTATGTTTTAGCGCAAAATCTGTTGCAGTGTCAGAAGACTTTCTAACAATACCTCATTCTTCCCTGTGCGATTAGTATGTTTTGAGAAAAAGGGGCCGGCCGAAGTGGCCGTGCGGTTAAAGGCGCTGCAGTCTGGAACCGCAAGACCGCTACGGTCGCAGGTTCGAATCCTGCCTCGGGTATGGATGTTTGTGATGTCCTTAGGTTAATTAGGTTTAACTAGTTCTAAGTTCTAGGGGACTAATGACCTCAGCAGTTGAGTCCCATAGTGCTCAGAGCCATTTGCACCATTTTGAGAAAAAGGGATGTGCACCTGATATAATATATATGGTAATAATAAAGGAAAGTATAAATAAGGAAGAAAAATGAAGATAAGTGTCCCATCGACAATGATGTCACAGAGACAGAACACAAGTAAATTTGGTGGAAGCAGTTCGGCAGAGTGCTTTAAAAAGATACCATACCAGCATTTGCATTTATGGATTTTTACGGAAACCTTGGAAAACCTTTGAAAGGCATACAGGTATTTAAGCTTCCGACCTCCGAAATGCCAGTCTGTAACAGTGTCTCAAACATAGTGTCATTCAGCTCCGGCACAATTGGAGGTGAAGAAAATCATATCATTTGCACATTGTTTACTACACGTGACTGACTCATAAATTTGCTACGCTCTCACAGAACAAATGTGCGGTGAATGAGCGTGGGACCTGAAGTAAAGCCACTAAGATGACCCAGAGAAATAATAGGGAATAGATGAGCAGGTACGGAATACGTGAGAACCACGATGAAAAATGCTCCTATTATTGCACAAAGAAGATAATATGTCTTAGGCAGAGTTAGTGATGTAAAAGAAGGGAACTAGCATTTAGACTCATCTGGCGGATTCAAAGACATTTTAATCAAAACATGTTGACATATTCACGCTTTCTTGCCTATCAACATTAGGACCTGGTCCTGTAATATAATGCATCGTGCCAAATAAAGAAGCATGATAAATGACATCATCTGGATTTTGGGCACAGGTCAGAGACTCTAGCCTATAAATTGCAAGATGCAGGTGTATCAACACCTTCTAAGAGAGCTCACTGCGCTGGGGAATTAGGGGTAACTCGTAAAAAAAAAGCGAATATGTCATTATGTTTGGATGTAAATGTCTTTGAAGTTTGCCAGGTAAGTCGAAAAGCTGGTTCCCTTCTTTTACATCCCTAACTCTGACCAGGACATGTTCACCTCTTTTTGTGCTATGATAGGAGCGTTTTTCATTCTGCTTCCCAACTTGTATGCTGCCACAATTTTGACATTAGACCGCCATTACTTGGTGAATTTTTGTTGACTTTGGCTCTCTAAAATGGTTCAAATGACTCTGAGCACTATGGGACTTAACTGCTGTGGTCATCAGTCCCCTAGAACTTAGAACTACTTAAACCTAACTAACCTAAGGACATTACACACATTCATGCCCGAGGCAGGATTCGAACCTGCGACCGTAGCGGTCACGCGGTTCCAGACTGTAGCGCCTAGAACCGCACGGCCACTCCGGCCGGCTGTTGACTTTGGCGACGACTGATCCGGTATAGATTTTTTCATTCTTTCGAACCATGCTGCTTGTATCGTGGCAACGTGGTTACGAAACAGGAGGACCAATAATTACATGTATTTGTCTACCTTCTTACTACAAAATTTGAACCGATTCTCACAAGTCTCAAACACAGAAATGGCGCACGTAATAAAAATTCACATAAACAGGTTTTTTGCCAGTATCTGAATGAAGCTAGATATATGGAAGCAAGTTTTCAATTTTATCGTAGGAATACATTTTTTATTTATTTGATTTACTTCAAATGTCTCCGCGCATTCAGTTTACGTAAGAACGCGTTTAACGTGCTACATTTAGCCCGAACTTAAACCCTTGTGTCTTGACAACAGATAAAGATTATTGGATAAAAGAAATTCCTTCTGACGTAATCCACTTATCTGCCTTAGTGCAAACTTTTGAACTGATTCGTATAAGTCCGAAGTATAGTAGTGACACGCTTCAAAAGCCTCCAATAAAAACTTGTTTTCTTTTCAATGTTTTAGCACGTAAAATCCGAATGTTGCTCACTCAAATGGTGCCATTAGTTGAGCATTAATTTCAGCCCAGTTAAAATATTTTGCAAAAGGAGTTAATCGAGTCACACAATTTGCTTGAGCGCCAGCACTAGTTCGTAGTTCAAACCCTGTTAATACAATGTAACGTCACTGCAGTAAGACAGATGTTCGAATAGCTATGAAAATGACCGCTGGTCCGGGCTTAACTAAAAGCTTTTACCTCACGTGCCTATCTCAAATAGGAACCGAGCACCGAACCCCTCCTCCCTGCAAAACTGAGAGTCTGCGCGTGGTGTTTTCAGACATATTTGTTACAACACATCCATCCTGTAATGATAGTTGTCAACCCTACACGCATACAACAATGCACTTTAAGAGCAAACTTCACTTATTCATAACTAGCGAACCCGGTAACGCTTCGCAGATGATACTATGTATGTGAATGTGGATATACGTCCTAACCTCCTCCTCCTCCCTCTTCTCCTTGCCCATTTCCTACTCCACTCTATCTCTCTTCATTACCTCCTCTGCTCCCACCCCTTTCGGTCTATCTTCTCCTTCCCTTTCTCTATATACGTTTGCCGGCCGGTGTGGTCGAGCGGTTCTAGGCGCTTCAGTATGGAACCGCGCGACCGCTATGGTCGCAGGTTCGAATCCTGCCTCGGGCATGGATGTGTGTGATGTCCTTAGGTTAGTTAGGTTTAAGTAGTTCTAAGTTCTAGGCGACTGATGACCTCCGAAGTTAAGTCGCATAGTGCTCAGAACCATTCTATTTACGTTTTCTCCCTGTCCGTTTGAAGTAAATCGGTTAAGATGTTCGAGATTTTACGAACTATACGTAATTATACAGAGTGGTCCATTGATCGTGACCGGGCCAAATATCTCACGAAATTAACGTCAAACGAAAAAACTACAAAGAACGAAACTTGTCTAGCTTGCCATAGATCAAACGGATATCAACTGCGTTTTTTTTTTTTTAAATTGGAACCTCCATTTTTATTACATATTCGTGTAGTACGTAAAGAAATATGAATGTTTTGAACGTTTTAGTTGGGCCACTTTTTTCGCTTTGTGATAGATGGCGCTGTAATAGTCACAAACACATGGCTCACAATTTTAGACGAACAGTTGGTAACAGGTAGGTTTTTTAAATTAAAATACAGAACGGAGGTACGTTTGAACATTTTATTTCGGTTGTTCTAGTGTGATACATGTACCTTTGTGAACTTATCATTTCTGAGAACGCATGCTGTTACAGCGTGATTACCTGTAAATTCCACATTAATGTGCAATAAATGCTCAAAATGATGACCGTCAACCTCAATGAATTTGGCAATACATGTAACGACATTCCTCTCAACAGCGAGTAGTTCGCATTCCGTAATGTTCGCACATGCATTGACAATGCGCTGACGCATGTTGTCAGGCGTTGTTGGTGGATCACGATGGCAAATATCCTTCAACTTTCCCCACAGAAAGAAATCTGGGGACATCAGATCCGGTGAACGTGCGGGCCATGGTACGGTGCTTCGACGACCAATCCACCTGTCATGAAATATGCTATTCAATACCGCTTCAACCGCACGCGAGCTATGTGCCGGACATCCATCATGTTGGAAGTACATCGCCATTCTGTCATGCAGTGAAACATCTCGAAGTAACATCGGTAGAACATCACGTAGGAAATCAGCATAGATTGCACCATTTAGATTGCCATCGATAAAATGGGAGCCAATTATCCTTCCTCCCATAATGCCGCACCATATGTTAACCCGCCAACGTCGCTGATGTTCCACTTGTCGCAGCCATCGTGGATTTTCCGTTGCCAAATAGTGCATATTATGCCGGTTTACGTTACCGCTGTAGGTGAATGACGTTTCTACATCTACATTTATACTCCGCAAGCCGCCCAACGGTGTGTGGCGGAGGGCACTTTACGTGCCACTGTCATTACCTCCCTTTCCTGTTCCAGTCGCGTATGGTTCGCGGGAAGAACGACTGTCTGAAAGCCTCCGTGCGCGCTCTAATCTCTCTAATTTTACATTCGTGATCTCCTCGGGAGCTATAAGAAGGGGAAGCAATATATTCGATACCTCATCCAGAAACGCACCCTCTCGAAACCTGGCGAGCAAGCTACACCGCGATGCAGAGCGCCTCTCTTGCAGAGTCTGCCACTTGAGTTTATTAAACATCTCCGTAACACTATCACGGTTACCAAATAACCCTGTGGCGAAACGCGCCGCTCTTCTTTGGATCTTCTCTATCTCCTCCGTCAGACCGATCTGGTACTGATCCCACACTGATGAGCAATACTCAAGTATAGGTCGAACGAGTGTTTTGTAAGCCACCTCCTTTGTTGATGGACTACATTTTCTAAGCACTCTCCCAATGAATCTCAACCTGGTACCCGCCTTACCAACAATTAATTTTATATGATCATTCCACTTCAAATCGTTCCGCACGCATACTCCCAGATATTTTACAGAAGTAACTGCTACCAGCCACACAGCTGGTCTGATATTCCGTAGGCTCTTACTTTGTTTATCAGGCGACAGTGCGGAATCGACGATCGCTGTTTCCGGAATCCATGTTGATTCCTACATAGTAGATTCTGGGTTTCCAAAAACGACATGATACTCGAGCAAAAAACATGTTCTAAAATTCTACAAGAGATCGACGTCAGAGATATAGGTCTATAGTTTTGCGCATCTGCTCGACGACCCTTCTTGAAGACTGGGACTATCTGTGCTCTTTTCCAATCATTTGGAACCCTCCGTTCCTCTAGAGACTTGCGGTACACGGCTGTTAGAAGGGGGGCAAGTTCTTTCGCGTACTCTGGGTAGAATCGAATTGGTATCCCGTCAGGTCCAGTGGACTTTCCTCTATTGAGTGATTCCAGTTGCTTTTCTATTCCTTGGACACTTATTTCGATGTCAGCCATTTTTTCGTTTGTGCGAGGATTTAGAGAAGGAATTGCAGTGCGGTCTTCCTCTGTGAAACAGCTTTGGAAAAAGGTGTTTAGTATTTCAGCTTTACGCGTGTCATCCTCTGTTTCAGTGCCATCATCATCCCGTAGTGTCTGGATATGCTGTTTCGAGCCACTTACTGATTTAACGTAAGACCAGAACTTCCTAGGATTTTCTGTCAAGTCGGTACATAGAATTTTACTTTCGAATTCACTGAACGCTTCAAGCATAGCCCTCCTTACGATAACTTTGACATCGTTTAGCTTCTGTTTGTCTGAGAGGTTTGCTAAATAGAACGCGTGCAAAAAATCTGTCATCGTTTCGTAATTTCTCAGAACTGTACACGATGTTCAAAGTCGTCGCCATGCAATTCGTGGTGCATAGAAATATGGTACGGGTGCAATCGATGTTGATTTTGCATTCTCAACACCGACGTTTTTGAGATTTCCGACTCTCGCGCAATTTCTCTGCTACTGATGTGCAGATTAGCCGCGACAGCAGCTAAAAAACCTACTTGGGCACCATCATTTGTTGCAGGTCGTGGTTGACGTTTCACTTGTGGCTGAACACCTCATGTTTCCTTAAATAAAGTAACTATCCGGCGAACGGTCCGGACACTTGTATGATGTCGTCCAGGATACCGAGCAGCAACACAGCACACGCCCGTTGGGCATTTTCATCACAATAGCCATACATCAACACGATATCGACCTTTTCCACAATTGGTAAACAGTCCATTTTAACACGGGTAATGTATCACGAGGCAAATACCGTCCTTACTGGCGGAATGTTACGTGATACGACGTACTTATACGTTAGTGACTATTACAGCGCCATCTATCACAAAGCGAAAAAAGTGGACAACTGAACCATTCGTATTTCTTTACGTACTACACGAATATGTGATAAAACTGGGGGTTCCTATAAAAAAAAAAAAACCCGCAGCTGATATCCTTTTGACCTATGGCAGCGCCATCTAGCGGGCCAACCATAGCGCCATTTGGTTTCCCCCTTCAAGCTAGACGAGTTTCGTTCTTTGTAGTTTTTTCGTTTGATGCTTATTTCGTGAGATATTTGGCCCGTTCACTATCAATGGACCACCCTGTATATATTAAAGATATGTAGCTTGTGTGTGTCCGGACGTTTATAAGAGTATAATGTAGAAACTTGAAGTAAATCGGTCAAAAGCTTTTCCAGATTTTTCCTAACAATGTTTTCCTCTCTCTCTCTCTCTCTCTTTCTAATCAAAAGATGGTGTCAAAGCAATCAGTGAAGAGGTTTCAGAAATTTAAGTTTTTGAACAAATGAACATTTAAATTTTTACTTATATAGATGTGCTCTGGTAGAAACGAATACAACAATTCGGATATTCAGAATCAAAGATAATGATGTTGAAATAAGATCTAAACAAGTGAATTTTTTACTATGGAAGACGAAGTCTATGAAACAAGGAGATATACATCCTACAGAATAACCAACCACTGCTCAGTTAAGAGAGTGCGAAGGTAACACGTCATCAATGGACATCACTAAGCGCAATGTAAAAGCATCCATCTTCTTTAAGAGAGTTTCCGATACACAAATTCGTGGATCTTAATCTCACGACATGAAAAGATTCTACTTCTTGTTACAATGAAAGACGAAACACGAAAAATTTGATCACTCCGTAAGTATTGCTGTAGCAAACATGTGAACCAGCAAACTGTAGAACATTAGAATATATTGAACAAAGCAGTGACAGTTGTTCTAAAAACAACGACCGATCCTAGTACATTCGGAAAAAAAGGAAGAGGGGAATTTATGTCACGAAGAAATGAAACTTTTGAGGGATTTTACACAAAAGCAATATTGTCTTGATCATTAAACTCTGTAGATCACGTAAAATGTCGTTATTAAACAAGAAAATTGATGTAAAACTTCCTGCATGCAACAGCACACGAAAAGTTAATGTCAACACCGATCACAGGTTTTTCTTGCTTTGCCTTACAAATTCTTATGTCGCTTATAATGCTTGGGGAACATAATTGTATGGGTTCAAAGAGGACCTTCGTCCACGTCGCAGGCTTTGCGTGTTGCAAGAGCGAATCTTTAATAGGCAACATATCATTCCGCTGGGTTTTAAGGGGCGAAAGAGCGGCATAATTTAGTGTGACTGGCACTTACTGCCTTTTTATCTGTCAACGGCTCTGACAATCCCAACGCTAAACGCTGTTGATGTAAAGGAAGAAGAGACACCGAATGCTAACTCGTATCGTAGGTTACTATGACAGCAGCATTATTTAGACGGCGCCCTCACATCTAACTATTTGAAAGGGAAATTTATAAACACGTTGTATATTTAAGACGGACTTTGAGCCCCCATTTCGGTGTATAGCAAATGACTCATGAACATGTCGTGTCGCCAGTAAGCAGCAATGAAACGTCCTTGAACAAGCCACGTGGTTTCGTTGGTGTTTACAACTGACTGAGATGTAAACAGAAACCTGAGTTGCGATAAATTAAGAACTTTTTTGGAAGGTTTAATGACAAATGCGTCTGAGACGTGGGGGGAAGGGGGGGGGGGGGTAATCTCCATGGAACTTTTATACTTCACTGCAACAGGACTCACTTTCCAAATTAGTGTTACGTTGAAATTTCTTCCCCTATCGCATAAAACTTAATTGTTTACACCTGTGATTAATTCAGAGTTAAAATGCACCAAGTTGCCTGTCTGTCGAGCAAGTCTACATAAATTGGGAAATATATTCCCGTTTGATTAACACAGCTGGATGATCTGAATATGTACTTATTTAATTATAAATCACACAAGGAAGATTCTGATATTATATAGGTACTCCTTGAAATTATTCGCTTTTGCTATTGCAATTCGTCATCACGTCGGTGCACTGTTTTGTGTCTATATCGTATCTGGTAATATGTTTTATTGAGATCTTGACGTAATGAAAGTTGCTTGCATCGGTGCTGAAAAGCGTTTGTGGCCTATGGCTGAGAGGATCTGCATCATAGAGGTTTCTCCTGACAGGTCTACTGCGTTAATGTTCTTTACGAACCAAACAGTTTGTTTACCTATTAATGATAGTTTTGTTCCGATGGGTGCGGGAAGAGACTCTTTACTTTTCTTTTGTTGGAGTGAGCATCTGGTTCGACTTCATTGTGTTCTGTGTTTTGACAACCAGGAAGACAACGCATGTTCGATTTGTGACACAGTCAAAGTATTTTTTGTCTGTAGGAAGACCGAAAAAATGGAAAGCGTGGGGGAAATCGAGGGACTACTTCTCAACTTTAAGGTCGTGCAAGGTACGTTATGAATAGGGTTTTGACTAAACAGAGGGAATGAATGCCTCATATATTACTCATTACTGATTACCGGACACGATACGCCAGAATGGAAAGGATTAAGGGAGACTCATACGGGACATTGTTCAAGAAATAATTACGTAATCATAACCTGACGTGATGTGAAGAAACGCCAATAAATCTAAATTAGAGAAGTGAGACCGGGACAGGCATTTCATTGAACCTGGATGTAGATCCAGATTGTTGATCAGTGCACCACGCAATTTTTCACGTAGTGTTGTAAGTTGAATGGAGTAGCTAATGGTATAGACATTAAGAACTTCCTTGGTTTTAAAAGGACACCGTAAGAGAGGGTCGAGAAATCAGAGACAGATGCGCACTTGTGGCAGAGCCGAGGGCATGGCTTGCTCGTACCCTATGCACGCGGTCGCTGCGCTCCTTGAGGCGCTGGCCCAGCTTCTCGAGCAGCGTGGAGTCTTCGGCGGAGGTGCCCGGGGGCGGCGTGGCGCATTCCGTGCCGCACGCGCCGGGCATCGGCGGCATCTCGTCGCCGGACACGGAGAGCACGCCGCTCTCGGCGTCGGCATCGCAGTCCTCCGAGTCGGCGCCGCCGCCCCCGGCACTGCCCAGGCTGCCGCCCCCGGTGCAGCCGCCACCGCCGCCTCCTCCGCCGCCCCCCGGGTGGTTGTGCAGGCGGTCGCCGAGGCGCGCCAGCTTGGTGCGGACGCGCCGCAGCGGCCCCGCCTCAGCCGGCTGCGCCTGCATGTCGGGCCGGACTTCGCGCCACGGCGCGCTGCGCCATGTCTTGCAGCAACCCGTCCTCGCAGCTCGGTGGTCACACGCTCACTGGCCCGGCCGCCGCTCGCCGAGTCGATGGCTGCGTCACGTGACGCCAGTTCTGTCTGCGCATGCGCACCAACTGCTTGCTAGATATGCGGCCCGGTCGGAGCTCGCGTCGTTGTCGGCACGCTCTGTCGCTCGCAGGCTTGTCACACACACTCCTTACTGTTTGCCACTGTTGTTGTGCCCCCCCCCCCCCCCTCCTGAATCGCAGGCGGGGGTGGAGTGGATATGAGGGTCATTACCCTGCGCCCCTCACCACCTCCAAAACCATTTTATTTATTTTGAAAAAGCCCTTTAGGACTGCGCTCGTCTCCCGAATGTTTTCAGTTATCTATTCATCGTGCTCTTGCCGCGCCTTCTCTTTATACTCCAGAAATTTGCAACAAGCTATTTCTTTCTCCTCGGCATCAAAGGTTTCTAATTTCTTAGCCAGATTCTCAGTGTCCGCTCGCACCTTGTCTACTTCGTCTCTTAAAATTCTCAATACCTCGTCTCTGGTAGCACCTTTCAGTATCGAAAACCCTGCTCCTTTTGGCACTGGCACTACATTATTACTGCTTATCAGTTACACAAACGAACAAAACTGCTTAAACATACCACTATCATAGCACTTCCCACTACCTTCATGCATAAATACTAGGCCATATTCCTTGTTCAGATGAAAACAAAATCAAATTTCGAAAACACTTAATAGTAACACTAAGGAATTACTCCTTATTATAACTTAATAATTCTTGCTTGAGAGGCTGCTCATAACTACTCCTTCACACCGAAACAATTACTAAATATTGATTCTCCTCCTAAAACTTACTCATGGTTCACACCTTCTATCCTGCTAGACAATGAGACACATCTCTGGCTCGTGACATCCACATTGCCTACATCGACCAGGTGAAAACCAACATTTATATTTATACCACCTCCAAAAATGCCATCTATGTTAACCTGTCACATTCTAAACTTACAAGTGCAACTCAACCACTGACAAAACCCACTGACTTACCATGACCTCACAGCCAGACAAAAACAGACATAAAGACTGCTGTCACCCCACCATGTGTCGACGAAACTACACTACTGTAATGGTTGAGTCATCTTCTTGGTCCACGAGTGACAGTTGCAGGCATAGTCTGCTGTCACCAAACGACATGGTGATAGGCTCGAAGTTCACACTTCTGACACCACTCAGTCATGTGCAGATTACACTCAGTATGGTGCTGATGATGGGCCAATAAGGCCCAGTGACACACTGATGACCGAGAAAAATATTTTATTAACTCCAGACACACATCACGTCATTAGCAACATGAGGCAGATACGCTCCCCTCTGGCGACCCAGGCCGGCGAATGCTTGCTGGCATCTGCTTGCACACTCGCGTGGAGTTGCTGATGCAGGCACCCTGCAATGCTGACGTCATGCTGAGCGACGTCCATGTTCTGATTCCTCCGCATCCTGCATTGGCGGACGCCTGGAGTCATATGACTCAGTTGTGGCTTGTGTCCACCAGGGGGTCGAGGGAGGACTGCTGTGCATGGGACACAAGATGGTGCCCTCTGGCAGGAGTGAATGGTGACAGCGCAGGCAGATTAATGGCGCTATCACAGCAAGTCTCACAAGGAGACTCAATGAAGTGGCAGCTGGCTTGACCCGATCTCGAATCCATGGCTGCAGCTGATAATGCCCAGTCTTCTCATCTGGCGTGGACCTGATGTCGTGATGGTGCTGCTGAACTCCGAATGAATGTACCTCAAAAACTACAACTATTTATATGGGTCTGAGGTGGATCTGTTGCTCTAAAACCCTGCACCCAGTTACGTAGCTCACAAAAAGAATCATCCTGCCAGCTATGGCTATTACCACTGCGTGCTACAGTTGTCCGTTGAGTACAGCTAGCCTGTCTCACAATCCTTTTGCATACCTGTTTTCTGACCTGTATGTTGAAACCAGTGGTTGCTTCTGCAATACTTCACAGTAGCTTTTTCTAAATTTCTCCAAGTTATGCTGAAACTAGGTAGTGACACTGCAAAACACTTTATGTTTATCATTGAGTGTACACTCACTTCAGTACACATTATTGCCATTTCGACCTTTTGGAGATTTTCAAGTGGTTAGCAGGTGCTGTAAACACAGAAGTACTAACAATAAAAAGAATGAAAAGGACATGAACCTCTATAGCTCATCTGGCTTTGTCACACACACCATCATTGTGTGACACATAGGATAAAAAAGACATGAAACTAAACTCGTGCGTACTGCACACGTCAGTAATGAACACTATTCAACGTTATGTTTTTAGCCGGACAGTCATTTTACGATGGTAGATGTGACAAAGGCAGGCACGAGTTATAGAACCTGATATCCTTTTTATTTTTTTATTGCTGACTAGTGCTGTGTTTTCAGCACCTGTTACCTATTTGGAAATGACCAATTGGTCGAAACTGCAGTCGTACAGTCAATGGCGAACAGGAAGTCTTTTAAAGAAATTGAGGAGATTGTGAGCCCACACCAAATACAGCTGTGTAACAGAATGTGTTGGATCTCTAGTTAGTCAGATGTACGATCAAAGCACCACTGTGGAAGTCGTATCATCTGACTGGGAATGTATGAACCATTTTAATACGTGCAAATCAGGTACGACTATAATCTATACCTCATTGAACAAGCCGAAAAATCCGTTCAAAATGAACTCACCTTGTTCATTTAATAAATTAAGCGGGTTTATTTTCTTTTCCATAAACTTTTTGGATCATTTTACGAATGTACAAGTTAACGAGATCTTCAAAATAACAGGACATAACTTGGCAACACAAAAATTGAGAAGATTGTATGCGAACAAGTTACGTTAAATTATTTCTAATGCCTCGTTAACTTGTACATTTGTAAAATAAGTTCCATCCCATAAAATAAATATTGTGTCCCGTGAAATATTCATCTCTTTCAAATTGTGTGTATTGAAGACCGCTATTGTCTCTCTCTCTCTCTCTCTCTCTCTCTCTCTCTCTCTCTCTCTCTCTCTCCCTCTCTCTCTCTCTCTCTCTCTCTCTCTCTCTCTGTGTGTGTGTGTGTGTGTGTGTGTGTGTGTGTGTGTGTGTATTTATTTACTTATTATACTTTTTAAATTACTTTTTATGGCAGTTCATGAATTAGTGAGAATACGTACTGTCCTTCTGGTACTACCTTTCTGTCACTTAATATATTTTCATTTCCATTTCTGTCCTTCTCTACGAAATATTTTTCCTGGAGAGCGAGCATTTATTTTCTTTTGTTGTTAAGGCATAAGATCGTCACATCTGTTTTTATCAGAATATAGTGGTGATTTCTTTTAGTAGATGTTCCTCGTATGTGAGGTGGTACATTCACTCTTCAGTGTCCTTATAATTATGTCCTTTGTACCTAATATTAGAATTTTTTGCAGTCATTTAAATATGTTTAGAGTTGCAGCTACAATATTACATTTTAATTCATACATCTCTGAATTATTGTATCTTCTGCGATCGTTTTCAGTTTCTTTTGTATTGTGCTGTCTCTTGAAGGGTAGGTTAATTGTATATTTGTGAAGATCTTACTAATTTTGTGTGTGGATTGGTTGTGGTTGTGATGAGTGTTAAGTTTCCTGGAGTGTATGTACATTGGGCGCAACTGGTACATTTGGATTGTTTTTTTATTGCTGTCTTGTGTTTGTATTTTCATTTATTGTGTAGCATTGTGTAGCATACTGTCTTGCTGTCGTATCCATTGTTTTGTGCTATTTTGATTATCATGTTTAGCACTTCTTGAGATTTTTCCCTTAGAGATGTTGCACATAGTCTGTATACCGTATGTCTAATTGTTTGCCCCCTCCCCCCACTCGCGCACACATACACAAGTGCCCCACCTCCCACCCCACTCCATCAGTACAGCTTCCTTGATCCCTCAGTCAACCATATGGTAACAACAGTGTACGACGTGATAGTTTATGTATAGTGAAATGTATAAATGTGATCTAACAACTGGAAACCTGTACTATGTACAGAACTACACATGTATACATTAACAGGATAGAAAAATGATATGAAGTGGTACATAACAACCATTTATTAGTAAAAATTAGATGAGTTCGCGAGCTGCTAAGAATCACTACAGATATTTCTAGCATACTGAAGCAATTTCCTTTGTGTTATAGACCTCGCCTTTATAGGCGAACCATGTTTGGTTACTAACAAACAAACATGTTATTGCAAAAGGCAGAATTTTTCTTATATACACGATAAAATTAATTGAAGTATCAATTATGGAGGAACGGCTGCAAATATTAACAAGTACATGAGTGTTTATATGAACAGCTGTCACAAAAATATCTTTTTATTTGTAATAATAGTATCGATATTTCGTTACGTGACTGCTGTTACCCCAGTTTCCCCCATATTATTGTTGTCTTTCAGGTCTTAGAGCACCTAAAAATATTGTTTTGCTTCTGTCAGAGTCAGAGTAAATTATTAAGTAACGTTACGGAGGGTTTGTCCATTAGGGAAATAAAAACAATTACGTAGTATTTTAAGAACACTCCTTCAGCTGATGCAGTTAATTTTTATATTTTTTAATTCCAATGTCGAATGTTTGTTAAGCTTGATACAACCACTCACCTTACTAGATTTACTAGATGTGAGTTTATTACTGTTAAACAGGAAACAAAATGTTCGTCATACATCTCCTTTAAAATTGCTCCCTTTCGGCATGCTCTATACTGAAAACAATCTTTTCCCCACATCTACCTAAGGAAAATAGACGCACACTTCAGGTATTCAGACGGGTGGCTTAGGGAACACACTGCCGTTAATGTAGCGGGCAGTTCTTTCATTTTTGCACTTGTTAAGAGGTAGAGAAACAAAAATAAAGGGACTGTTCTTCTAGGTACCAGGGCTACAGAGACGATAGGATGGTAGTGAAGGGAAAATAATGTGTGCGTGTTCTTTTATTAGCGGAGAGAAATGTCTATTTTCCAAGTAAGTTGTAAGCCCCGTTGAATACGCTTGTGGGAACGTGTGGCAAAACAATGTATTTCTACAGCATAGCGAAGCTATACAGCGTCTACATACATCAGATGTCCTTAGAACAAAAACTAAAAGTTCACAATTACGAAATATGAGAAAATATTGGTTCATAACGATATTCATTCTCGTTTCTACATCTACATCTTTATGTATGCTCCACAAGGTACCTTATGGTGTGTGGCGGAGGGTACCTTGTGTACAGCTGTCACTCCCCCGCTCCTACCCCCTTATGTTCCAGTCACAAATGGTCTGCGGGATAACGGTTGTTATTAAGCCTCCATGTGAGCTAATATTACCTACATGATCTTTTGGCGAGATGTACGCTGTAGGAAGTAATACACTCTAAGACAAAAAAAAAATCCATACAGGTATCGACGGAAAATACAAAATTGTAACTTTGGAGACCAATAGATGGATGTGTGATACTGCAAAGAAATTTCACCGTGCAGCTGGCAAGGATGGTAAACAGAGGATATGTCGATACCAGGGCATAGAGTTTTTGCGAATTTCATTCAGAGTACTCAGTTGGACAGTAACTATGTCTCGAAGACGGGCACGTGAACAATATGTATAGATGTCAGCATTTGAGAGGAGATTTGTAATTGGGCTCACAGAAGCTCGACATTTGAATAGGAGTGATGCCGCTACTCGACTATGTTGGCAGGAATGGGTGAACCACGGCCGAACATATTCGGCGTGGAATGTCGTTGTCTGGAATAAAATTGTCTTCAGTGATGAGTCCCACTTCGAACTGAGCCCCGATGACCAGCGAAAACGTGACTGGAGACGTCCCGGACAGTGGTGGGATACCAACCTGACTGTCGCCCGCCATTTGGCTCGACAACCAGGAGTCATGGTCTGGGGTTCCAGTTCACTTCATAGTAGGAGACCTTTGGTTATTGTGGAGTTCTAAAGCATCTACTGCCCACCGACCAGCAAAGCGCCGCTAAACGACGTCAAGAAGGTGCTGACTCCAGCGCCAATGGAAAGAGCAGGCAGACCTCCAAGAAGACAGAGTCCAGCGTTCCCTGTCAAAGCTGATTTAACCAGTCACTGATCGCTGATAGGCTCTAGTTCGACGCAGACTTCGAGAGCATCAGTAATGAGTAATAGGAATCAATGCTTAGCCTGCATTTTGTGAGTAGTAATAGCAAAAAGTACTTGTATGTAAGAGGCACAGGAATCATGAGAAATCAAGTTTTTAGAAATAAAGTGTTCGATTAATCTTCAAGTAATTTGTGCAGATGATTTTGGATTCCTTCCATTGACCATCGCAACTTCTCTCATTCCTTGTTTGTGGCGGTGCTGACTCCCACAGTAGCCGATACGACAGTTGTCATCCGCGGTATCCTTACAGTACATCATACTGTATATTTTACTCCAGTTTTGTTGCCCTTCATGGCAAGCCTCCCTAGACTTACATTTCAGTAATATAATGCCCACCCGCACATGGTGACATTTTCTACTGCTTGTCTTCGTGCTTCCCAAAACCTACTTTGGCCATCATGTTCGCCGGATCTCTCCCCAATTGAGCGTATTTGGAGCATTATGGGCGAGGCTCTCCAACCAGCTCGGGATTTTGACGATCTGATTCGCCAATTGGAAGGAGTTTGCAATGTTATCCTCCAGGAGGACATCCAGCAACTATATCAATCAATGCCAAGTCAAGAAACATCTTGCGTAACGGCCGGATGTGGACGTACGCGTTATTGACTTGCTCATTTTGTGAGGCCCTGTCTCTTGAATATATCTTGCATTTTTTTTCTGAAATTGTACCCATTTGTTTGTCTGTACATGTGCATCACATCTATCGATTTCAATCCCATGCAGATAATTCCTTTATTGTCTTTAAATGCATAACGGTCGACTTCTAGAAATGAACGCCCTCGGAGTTTTCACGGTAAATCACACTCTGATACTCATTACTTTCTCTTGTAGAGCCAGCCACTGGAAATGGATGAGTATCTCTGTGACGCTTTTGTGCTTAATAAATGAATCAGTGACGCCGCGCTGCTTTCCTTTAGATCTTCTCTATTTCCTCCTTGAATACCATCTGGTACGGATCCCAGGCTGGAGAGCAATATTCAAGTTTTAGTCGAAGGAGGATTTTGTAAATTTCCTCTTCGGGGATTGACTTTATTTCCTGAGGATTCTTACAATCAATCTCAGTGTGACATGTGCCTTATTTGTCCGCAGCTCGTGGTCTATTGGCTAGCATTGCTGCCTCTGGATCACGGGGTCCCGGGTTCGAATCCCAGCCGGGTTGGGCGTTTTCTCTGCCCGGGGACTGGGTGTTTGTGTCGTCCACATCATTTCATCATCGTCGTCATCATTCCTGACAGTGACTAGACTGAACTGTGAAAAAAATTGGACTGTATGAAAATTGGGACTTCGTATGGGCGCTGATGACCGTGCAGTTGAGCGCCCCACACACCATCTGCCTTACTTGTGAGTAGTTTTGTGTGATGTTTTATTTTAAATCTCTCTTTACACATACTCAAAAAATGGTTCAAATGGCTCTGAGCACTATGGGACTTAACATTTGTGGTCATCAGTCTCCTAGAACTTAGAACTACTTAAACCTAACTAACCTAAGGACATCACACACACCCATGCCCGAGGCAGGATTCGAACCTGCGACCGTAGCGGTCACGCGGTTCCAGACTGAAGCGCCTAGAACCGCACGGCCGCACCGGCCGGCTTTACACAGTGTCCCACGTGTGACTGCTTCCAGTGATTGTTCTGCAATCGTGTAATCGTACAATAATAATTCTTCCTGCCTGCTTATGTGCAATACGTTTCATTTTTGTGTTGACGGTCAGCTGCCAATCACTGCACCAAGAGTAGATCGGCTGCAGGCATCCAAGATTGACACAGACTCGCTTGAACCTCCGGTTTAAGTCTTCCACTGGGCTCCACACCAGAGTACCGTGATTGGTTTCGGGGACGATGTTGCTCTGCTACCACCCCGTGTTCGAAGCTAGCTGTCTTCGAAGCAGAGAAACGCTTGTAGGAGCTGAGGATAGCTTCTGAACCCAGGTTACAGGCGTCATTCGTGTCCACATGAGCCACGATTTGCGGCTACGTGCAACAAGTGCGCTCAAACCGTCCGCCGCAGGCAGAGCCTCCTCCACATCTCGTACGTGACCGTCTCTCTCCCCTCCCTCCCCCCCCCTTTCCCCTGCGCCAAGCAAACCGTGGACAGTACTGGCCTTGATTCCCGATCTTCCCTCTATTTCCATGAGACTGGTGCTATGCTGCTTCTTGGTTGTCACAACACTGCATTCTGCTCACGCGACGCTACCGCTGGAAAAATATGAGGACACTTAACAATAAGTTAATCGACACTGGACAACACAGTTAAGTACACAGATACTGTTCAGTTCTTCACAGAAGCATATGAGACAGAACGAAATCCTGTGTAAAAGCAAGAACTGCTCTGCTGCTGGTCGGGCTGTAGAAACGTTTTGGATGAGATGAAGATGGCGAACCTGCCCAGGTATTGATTTAAAGGGTATAGCAAAGCGCACATGCAGTATTTTTAGAGTCACATACTCCATTCGGATGTGGTACACTTCCTTGTCTAGGAGGCTATCGCGCTGCACGTTAATGTGCATGAGAAGCTTGAAGCAGAGACGTAGGGCTGTCATCAGTTCAAAGACTGGTTTGAACTCCACATTGCATTACTATGCACGGTTCTATTGCAGTCGGTATGTCCTTGCATTACCTAAGTATAGGGGCACATAGAGTTTAACGTGTTCTCTGAATTATGGTGCAACGTGCATTTTTCACATTAACAGTTTACTTCCAGAGAAAGAAGAAATCAGTCACAGAGAAATCCTTGGACCGACTGAGAACAGAAATATGGATCTTTGAATTTGGGTTTGTAGTTTGGAACTTATCCACTTTTTTAACAAATTGTTTTATTAGCATAACATTAATAAATAATACACGAACGCATTGTTTCACAATGATATATACTAATAAAGTTCTCTTGGTCTTCCAGTCACGTAAAGTGGTTGAAGAGCCATAAGCATTCGAACGAGAACTCCTCATCCATTGTCAAGTGCTAGCTACTGTGTGGATGATGATGCCGTCCTTGTATAGGGTTTCCACCGCTTGTGACGTCACTGTTGTCCAGTCCAGCACTATACAGGGTGGTCCAGCTGCCACTACCGATGGATTTTATGCAAGCTGCAACACCTTCAGACACTACGTGCATTTTTTTTGTGTTCTCTCGCTCGCTATGCGCAATCTGTTGGTCTTACACAAAACATGAAGAGGACCTTTTTGTAGGAAATTTAATGTAGTTAAATTCTGCACTGGGGTACATTTACGCTAGAGACCGTAGTTTTAGAATTATTTAAGAAAAACGTACAAAAGTGACCTTCAGCCGTGTTTTTCTTGAATAACTCGAAAACCGTGGCCTCCAGAGAAAACGTATCCCAGTACAAAATTAAACTACAGTAAATTGTTACAAAGAGGTCCTATTTAGCGAAAACGTATCCGAGTACAAAATTAAACTATAGTAAATTGCTACAAAAAGGTCCTATTCATTTTTTTCTGTGGGACTAATAGTTTGGAACCACGAGGATATGAAAATCTCGCACATAATTTTGCAGGTTGCACAAAATACATCGGTAGGGGCAGCTGAATCAGCTTGTATAATGCAATGGTTTGGTTGCAAGATCACCGCCCCGGCTTCAACATTCCGATGTCCGGGTCCAAACCCAAGGTGTTCTTAACTATTGATCGCCATATCTATCTAGCGCGTTGTCAGACTTTTTGTCTTGATCGTTGTCCCAGAAAGCGTTTAATAATAGTGCATCATCGAATGCAATCCGGAGTCCTTTTTCCAACGCATGCTCTGCTCTCTCGGAAGCACCTCTCAAGTTCTATACGGCGTGGTTCAGTAGAGCACACATCCGAACGGTCTTCTGTATTTTTCTAGCGTTCTGAGGCCTAAATCAGCTTCACTAGTCTCATGAGCTGTCCAGGTCTGAAAACTGAATGTAATGTATGCTTCTTTAGGAGCCCACTACTCTTACTCCATAGAGAGGCATAAAACATATTCATTGTTCGAGCCTCCGGCAAGAATTCAACAAGTCAAGAGACCGGTGAAAGATGATGAAGGCTTCAGAACTCTAGGATTATACGAAATACTGTGCGCGTGTGGACCGTTTTATGTTGGAGACACTGTGCATAGTGCTGAACAGTACCGTAAAGAATATCAGTTGTTACTGCCTAGGCTTTTCTGAGAAATCAGCAGTTGCAGAACATGCTCTGGAAAATGAACACCAAATTTCATTTGAAGAAACATCATAAGAGGGCAATCAAACGAAAACGAGACAGATGGAAAAAAAGTTAGTAAACTGTTTATTATTTCGAAAATAATCACCATAAGTAATACGCCACTGTGACACATAACTATCAGTGCCTTCACGTAAAACTGTTTGCTGTTGCCTACGGACCTATGAGGCATGCACTTCTTCGTCCGAAGAAAATAGACAGTCACGAATCTCTTTCTTCAGGGCTCCAAAAAATGTGGAAATCACATCGGAGAGATAGGGACTGTAAGGATGACGTGTAAGGGCTTCCCAGAGAAACTTCTGCAGTGTACTCGAAACAGTATAGACGGTCGAAACGATATTGACAACATGTCGGCCATCCATATGTTGCCAAGGTGGTTTCGTCTACACTGCAGAAGTTTCGGTGGGAAGCCCATTCACATTCTCCGGACAGTTGTGATCTCTCCCCATGCGATTTTCATATTTTTGCTGCCCTAAAGAGACATTCATGGCCGACGATTGGCTTCGAACGAAGAGCTGCACGCCTGGGTACAACCAAGGTACCGTACCCAATCGCAAACATTTTTCCTTGAAGACATTAACCGTCTTTTCTCACAATGGTATAAGTGTATTAAGACTTGCGGCGATTAATTCTGAAACAATAAACAGTGCACTTACTTTTTTCACCTGTATCGTCTTCATTTGATTTCCCTTATGATATTAAACGAACAAATGGCGCCGAACGCTGTGGTCGAGCGGTTGTAGGCGCTACAGTCCGGAACCACGCGACTGCTACGGTCGCAGGTTCGAATCCTGCCTCGGGCATGGATGTGTGTGATGTCCTTAGGTTAGGTTTAAGTAGTTCTAAGTTCTAGGGTACTGATGACCTCAGATGTTAAGTCTCATATTGCTCAGAGCCATTTGAACCATTTGAACAAATGGTTTCTTATAAAGCGTTATAAAAGAAGCGATCGAGATAAAAATTTGTGCCGACATTCTCGATAAAGACGACGGCCTGCAATAAAGCACAGTTTAGATTGGAACCCGGCCATTGGAACGCTGAATCGGGCGCGACGGTCTTGCAACTAAAAGATTGCCTTGTATGGTACCGCTGTTACGCACAACAGTCACCACTTGACAATGGCCGAGGAGTACTTGGTCGACAGCTCGTGTGTTTTAAACCATTTGACGCTACTGGAAGCCCGAAAGAAGATTAATAAGTCCGCGGGGTAGCCGCAGGGTCTAGGCGTCTTGTCACGATCCGCGCGGCTCCCCCGCCCCGCGTCGGAGGTTCGAGCCCTCCATGGGCATGGGTGTGTGTGTTGTCAATAACGTAAGTTAGTTTAAGTTAGATTAAGTAGTGTGTAAGCCTAGGGACCGATGACCCTAATCAGTTTGGTCCCATAAGATCTTACCACAAAAATACCAAGATTAGTAAGAAATAATACTTACAAATTAAACAAACATAAATTCAGCAAATCTTTGTAAGATAACCAAAGAGAAATGAGTCTTGCGTAAGCCTTCGAATTAGTTGTAGAAGAATAAATTCATATAAACTGGAATGAATTCATTACATCAGAAGTAACGGTGAGTTTGAGTGAGTGAGGAATAAATGTTGTTGTTGTTGTGGTCTTCAGTCCTGAGACTGGTTTGATGCAGCTCTCCATGCTACTCTATCCTGTGCAAGCTTCTTCATCTCCCAGTACCTACTGCAACCTACATCCTTCTGAATCTGCTTAGTGTATCCATCTCTTGGTCTCCCTCTACGATTTTTACCCTCCACGCTGCCCTCCAGTACTAAATTGGTGATCCCTTGATACCTCAAAACATGTCCTACCAACCGATCCCTTCTTCTAGTCAAGTTGTGCCACTTCTCTTCTCACCAATCCTACTCAATACCTCCTCATTAGTTACGTGATCTACCCACCTAATCTTCAACATTCTTCTGTAGCACCACATTTCGAAAGCTTCTATTCTCTTCGTGTCCAAACTATTTATCGTCCATGTTTCACTTCCATACATGGCTACACTCCATACAAATACTTTCAGAAACGATTTCCTGACACTTAAATCTACACTCCTGGAAATGGGAAAAAGAACACATTGACACCGGTGTCTCAGACCCACCATACTTGCTCCGGACACTGCGAAAGGGCTGTACAAGCAATGATCACACGCACGGCACAGCGGACACACCAGGAACCGCGGTGTTGGCCGTCGAATGGCGCTAGCTGCGCAGCATTTGTGCTCCGCCGCCGTCAGTGTCAGCCAGTTTGCCGTGGCATACGGAGCTCCATCGCAGTCTTTAACACTGGTAGCATGCCGCGACAGCGTGGACGTGAACCGTATGTGCAGTTGACGGACTTTGAGCGAGGGCGTATAGTTGGCATGCGGGAGGCCGGGTGGACGTACCGCCGAATTGCTCAACACGTGGGGCGTGAGGTCTCCACAGTACATCGATGTTGTCGCCAGTGGTCGGCGGAAGGTGCACGTGCCCGTCGACCTGGGACCGGACCGCAGCGACGCACGGATGCACGCCAAGACCGTAGGATCCTACGCAGTGCCGTAGGGGACCGCACCGCCACTTCCCAGCAAATTAGGGACACTGTTGCTCCTGGGGTATCGGCGAGGACCATTCGCAACCGTCTCCATGAAGCTGGGCTACGGTCCCGCACACCGTTAGGCCGTCTTCCGCTCCCGCCCCAACATCGTGCAGCCCGCCTCCAGTGGTGTCGCGACAGGCGTGAATGGAGGGACGAATGGAGACGTGTCGTCTTCAGCGATGAGAGTCGCTTCTGCCTTGGTGCCAATGATGGTCGTATGCGTGTTTGGCGCCGTGCAGGTGAGCGCCACAATCAGGACTGCATACGACCGAGGCACACAGGGCCAACACCCGGCATCATGGTGTGGGGAGCGATCTCCTACACTGGCCGTACACCACTGGTGATCGTCGAGGGGACACTGAATAGTGCACGGTACATCCAAACCGTCATCGAACCCATCGTTCTACCATTCCTAGACCGGCAAGGGAACTTGCTGTTCCAACAGGACAATGAACGTCCGCATGTATCCCGTGCCACCCAACGTGCTCTAGAAGGTGTAAGTCAACTACCCTGGCCAGCAAGATCTCCGGATCTGTCCCCCATTGAGCATGTTTGGGACTGGATGAAGCGTCGTCTCACGCGGTCTGCAAGTCCAGCACGAACGCTGGTCCAGCTGAGGCGCCAGGTGGAAATGGCATGGCAAGCCGTTCCACAGGACTACATCCAGCATCTCTACGATCGTCTCCATGGGAGAATAGCAGCCTGCATTGCTGCGAAAGGTGGATATACACTGTACTAGTGCCGACATTGTGCATGCTCTGTTGCCTGTGTCTATGTGCCTGTGGTTCTGTCAGTGTGATCATGTGATGTATCTGACCCCAGGAATGTGTCAATAAAGTTTCCCCTTCCTGGGACAATGAATTCACGGTGCTCTTATTTCAATTTCCAGGAGTGTATATTCGATGTTAACAAATTTCTCTTCTTCAGAAACGCTTTCCTTGCCATTGCCAGTCTACATTTTATATCGTCTCTACTTCGACCATCATCAGTTATTTTGCGCCCCAAATAGCAAAACTCCTTTACTACTTTAAGTGTCTCATTTCCTAATCTAATTCCCTCAGCATCCCCCGACTTAATTCGACTACATTTCATTATCCTCGTTTTGCTTTTGTTGATGTTCATCTTATATCCTCGTTTCAAGACACTGTCCATTCCGTTCAACTGCTCTTCCAAGTCCTTTGCCGTCTCTGACAGAATTACAATGTCATCGGCGAACCTCAAAGTTTTTATTTCTTCTCCTTGGATTTTAATACCTACTCCAAATTTTCCTTTTGTTTCCTTTACTGCTTGCTCAATATACAGATTGAATAACATCGGGGAGAGGTTAAAGCCCTGTCTCACTCCCTTCCCAACCACTGCTTCCCTATCATGTCCCTCGACTCTTATAACTGCCATCTGGTTTCTGTACAAATTGTAAATAGCCTTTCGCTCCCTGTATTTTACCCCTGCCACCTTTAAAATTTGAAAGAGAGTATTCCAGTCAACATTGTCAAAAGCTTTCTCTAAGTCTACAAATGCTAGAAACGTAGGTTTGCCTTTCCTTAATCGTTCTTCTAAGATAAGTCGTAGGGTCAGTTTTGCCTCACGTGTTCCAACATTTCTACGGACTCCAAACTGATCTTCCCCGAGGTCGGCTTCTACAAGTTTTTCCATTCGTCTGTAAAGAATTCGCGTTAGTATTTTGCAGCTGTGACTTATTAAACTGATAGTTCTGTAATTTTCACATTTGTCAACACCTGCTTTCTTTGGGATTGGAATTATTATATTTTTCTTGAAGTCTGACGGTATTTTGCCTGTCTCATACATCTTGCTCACCAGATGGTAGAGTTTTGTCAGGACTGGCTCTCCCAAGGCCGTCAATAATTCTAATGGAATGTTGTCTACTCCTGGGGCCTTGTTTCGACTCAGGTCTTTCAGTGCTCTGTCAAACTCTTCACGCAGTATCGTATCTCCCATTTCATCTTCATCTACATCCTCTTCCATTTCCATAATATTGTCGTCAAGTACATCGCCCTTGTATAGACCCTCTATATATTCCTTCCACCTTTCTGTTTTCCCTTCTTTGCTTAGAACTGGGTTTCCATCTGAGCTCTTGATATTCATACAAGTGGCTCTCTTGTCTCCAAAGGTCTCTTTAATTTTCCTGTAGGCAGTATCTATCTTACCCCTAGTGAGATAAGCCTCTACATCCTTACATTTGTCCTCTAGCCATGCCTGCTTAGCCATTTTGCACTTCCTGTCGATGCCGTTTTTTAGACGTTTGTATTCCTTTTTGCCTGCTTCATTTACTGCATTGTTATATTTTCTCCTGTCGTCAATTAAATTCAATATTTCTTCTGTTACCCAAGGATTTGTACTAGCCCTCGTATTTTTACCTACTTGATCCTCTGCTGCCTTCACTACTTCATCCCTCAGAGCTACCCATTCTTCTTCTGCTGTATTTCTTTGCCCCATTCCTGTCAATTGTTCCCTTATGCTCTCCCTGAAACTCTGTACAACCTCTGGTTTAGTCAGCTTATCCAGGTCCCATCTCCTTAAAGTTCCACCTTTTTGCAGTTTCTTCAGTTTTAATCTTCGAGGAATAAATAGTGCAAGTTTATTGCCACGATCTTGGAGACGAAGCTGCAGTATCGATACAGCAAGTGAGTCAGGTAAAATTAGCTGCCGGCCACGAAAATACCTAGCGGCTCCACGCACGTCCGTCGCATAAAGTTAGACGTCGCCTATCAAAACACACGACCCACTCCGCGGAGCACTAGATCATCCTGGAAAGAACGCCCCCACAAAGAGGGATGAAGTTCGACGTAATATTCATTAAGTTTGCCCAATCTTCTCAGAAAGATACACATAGCTTATTCAAACCACGAAGTTGTATTACTCGGATGGCCGCTGATACTATCATAAAACAGGAATATCCTATTCAACTTGCGACTGAATGAAGTTATTCTTGTCAGACTAAATTTAGTATGCAGCTGTGGGCAGAAACTCATCACCGGAAGCGCGCATAGCGTAGGACGTGCATCACGGAAGCGAGGTAAAATCACGGTCGCTCAAGAGGCACAGCGTAAGGGCCGACTGGTTACAAAAGATAAAAAGTAAGTTGCACGTCCAATACCTCCCCAGAGCCCCAAGCTTATATATAGTCTACTCATTTTTCTATGTAGTGCCCTCTTGACAAGTCATTTAAAATCATTTGCACAGAATTCCACAGCGTGGGACTTCAGCCAGTCTAGAACGGAAGATTTTCAACAATTCATTAGCCGATAAATGCTGAGAAGCAACTGAGAAGTAAGGGTAGGTGGTAATCCGAATGGATAATGAGCGTGACAGTTAGGTCATTGTTAAAAGGTAATAAGTAAGCAACTAGATATCACAAATATGAATAAAGGAATGACGAAAATTAAATACAACAATGTTGTGTTATAATTGGCTTAGAGTCATGAAGCAAATTGCGAATGCTTTTTTTGTGATGGAATCAGTTGATGACAATATTATATTATTCTAACGTTATTTAGTGAGCAACTTCTACATCTACGTCTACATACATACTCCGCAATCCACCATACGGTACGTGGCGGAGGGTACCTCGTACCACAACTAACATCTTCTCTCCCTGCTCCACTCCCAAACAGAACGAGGGAAAAATGACTGCGTATATGCCTCTGTACGAGCCCTAATCTCTCTTATCTTATCTTTGTGGTCTTTCCGCGAAATGTAAGTTGGCGGCAGGAAAATTGTACTGCAGTCAGCCTCAAATGCTGGTTCTCTAAATTTCCTCAGTAGCGACTCACGAAAAGAACGCCTCCTTTCCTCTAGAGACTCCCACCCGAGTTCCTGAAGCATTTCCGTAACACTCGCTTGATGATCAAACCTACCAGTAACAAATCTAGCAGCCCGCCTCTGAATTGCTTCTATGTCCTCCCTCAATCCGAGCTGATAGGGAACCCAAACGCTTGAGCAGTACACAAGAATAGGTCGTATTAGTATTTTATAAGTGGTCTCCTTTACAGGTGAACCACATCTTCCCAAAATTCTGCCAATGAACCGAAGACGACTATCCGCCTTCCCCACAACTGACATTACATGCTTGTCCCACTTCATATCGCTCTGCAATGTTACGCCCAAATATTTAATCGACGTGACTGTGTCAAGCGCTACACTACTATTCAAACATTACGGGATTCTTTTTCCTATTCATCTGCATTAATTTACATTTATCTATATTTAGAGTTAGCTGCCATTCTTTACACCAATCACAAATCCTGTCCAAGTCATCTTGTATCCTCCTACAGTCACTCAACGACGTCACCTTCCCGTACACCACAGCATCATGAGCAAACAGCCGAACATTGCTATCCACCCTATCCAAAAGACCATTTATGTAGATAGAAAACAACAGCGGACCTACCACACTTCCCTGGGGCACTCCAGATGATACCCTCACTTCCGATGAACACTCACCATCGAGGTCAACTTGAAAGTGGTATTAAAGCGTCCTGTCAGAATAATGTGACCACGTGTCAGGAGCCACCTTTTGCAGCGAGGACGGCTGCGACACCCGCAAGAAGAGAGTCACAGAGGTTCTGGAAGGTACCGAAAGTCATGTGGAGGCATGCAGACTCCAGTGCCGCGGGCAGCTGCACTAGGCATCTTGGTCGAGGAACAGCCTGATAGAGTTGGTCCTACAGATTCTCGATTGGATTTAAATCCGGGGAGTTCTGTGACCAGCGTTCTACGGTGAACACATCCTAGTGCTCTTAGAGCACGTACTATGCGAACTGTGTGACACGCTGGGTTGTCCTACTGGTAGACACCAGCGCGCCGAGGAAAATAAAGTGCATGGAGGAGTGGACATGGTCCCCAAGGATAGATGCATACTTGTGTTGACACGTTGTGCTTACAGAATGACGGGATCACCCAAGGGATGCCACGAAAATGTTCCGCGGACCATAATGCTCCCTTCTCCGGACTGGACCCTTCGGACGACTGCCGCATGGAGCATAAAACATGATTCATCTCAAAAGACCACCTGTCGCCACTTGGTGGACGTCCATTGCGGTACTGACGCACAAACTGCAGACTTCGTCGCCGACGAACAGCAGTCAGCATGGGTGAATGAACCAGGCGCGTTTCAGAGGCCCATACGCACCAACGGTCGCTGAGGAGACACTGTTGGTAGCCCCTTGGTTCGCCTTGGCGCTCAGTTGCTCACAGTTGCACGTCATTCGCCGATACACATCTTCGCACTCGTCGTTCATCCTTGTCATATATAGCCTATGGTTTCCCACAGTTGCCCCGGCGCCGGTTTGGATAGCGCCATTTTCTCATGCACGGTTTACTTTAACCACGGCGACCCGCGAACAGTTGACAAACTTAGCCATTTCGGAAATGCTTCCACTCTTGGCCAGAAAGCCAATGATAAAGCCTTTTGGACGTCAGATAAATCGCTCCGTTTCCGCGTTAGAGAGACTGCACAGTTTTTCGCACCCCCCGATACGCTTTACATACCCTCCACTGCTAGTGTTGCCAACTACCGTCTCCAAGTGGTTATTGCATGTTGTCATCTTAACATAGGCGATGGTCACATTAATTTGACCGGGCCGTGTATTCCGTATATTAAAAATTGACAATGAATCACCGTTTGTGACTCTAATAATGGTTTAGGACAGCGTGTGAATTTCGCACACAAGGATTTTAGGTTATGTTTATCGTAACAAGCTACCATTGTTATCATGACTGAGCTTGTAATTTTCGCATTGCGAAAGAGGAATGAATAAATTTCCCACGAGTATTTTCGTATTATTGACGTATACTGTATACCAATTGTGAGAAATACCAGGTGTTATACATAAAATCTTGAAAAGTGGATGCTGCTCTCAGTTTGGGCGACAAATTCTCAAAATGAGATCTTCTGTAACTTCGTAAAAGAAACAGCTGACAGTCCGATATATTGCATAAAGATTTTGCTGCAGTTTCTGTATTCTGTGGCTTATAACGACAGTGAAACTCATTGTTAAATACTTTTTGATGGACGAGAAAAACGCTCAGTGCTGTCCGAACTTCGACAGTACTACTGAAATCTTTTACTATGAAATCTTTCACTATGAAACTGCAAGAAGGTGGAATTTTAAGGAGATGGAACCTGGATAAACTGAAAGAACCAGAGGTTGTACAGAGTTTCAGGGAGAGCATAAGGGAACAATTGACAAGAATGGGGGAAAGAAATACAGTAGAAGAAGAATGGGTAGCTTTGAGGAATGAAATAGTGAAGGCAGCAGAGGATCAATTAGGTAAAAAGACGAGGGCTAGTACAAATCCTTGGGTAACAGAAGAGATACTGAATTTAATTGATAAAAGGAGAAAATACAAAAATACAGCAAGTGAAGCAGGCAAAAAGGAATACAAACATCTCAAAAATGAGATCGACAGGAAGTGCAAAATGGCTAAGCAGGGATGGCTAGAGGACAAATGTAAGGATGTAGAGGCTTATCTCACTAGGGGTAAGATAGATACTGCCTACAGGAAAGTTAAAGAGACCTTTGGAGATAAGAGAACCACTTGCATGACTATCAAGAGCTCAGATGGAAACCCAGTTCTAAGCAAAGAAGGGAAAGCAGAAAGGTGGAAGGAGTATATAGAGGGTCTATACAGGGGCGATGTTCTTGAGGATAATATTACAGAAATGGAAGAGGATGTAGATGAAGATGAAATAGGAGATATGATACTGCGTGAAGAGTTTGACAGAGCACTGAAAGACCTAAGTCGAAACAAGGCCCCGGGAGTAGACAACATTCCATTAGAACTACTGATAGCCTTGGGAGAGCCAGTCCTGACAAAACTCTACCATCTGGTGAGCAAGATGTATGAGACAGGCGAAATTCCCTCAGACTTCAAGAAGAATATAATAATTCCAATCCCAAAGAAAGCAGGTGATGACAAATGTGAAAATTACTAAACTATCAGTTTAATAAGTCACAGCTGCAAAATACTAACGCGAATTCTTTACAGACGAATGGAAAAACTGGTAGAAGCCGACCTCGGGGAAGATCAGTTTGGATGCCGTAGAAATGTTTGAACACGTGAGGCAAAACTGACCCTACGACTTATCTTAGAATAACGATTAAGGAAAGGCGAACCTACGTTTCTAGCATTTGTAGACTTAGAGAAAGCATTTGACAATGTTGATTGGAATACTCTCTTTCAAATTCTGAAGGTGGCAGGGGTAAAATACAGGGAGCGAAAGGCTATTTACAATTTGTACAGAAACCAGATGGCAGTTATAAGAGTCGAGGGACATGAAAGGGAAGCAGTGGTTGGGAAGGGAGTGAGACAGGGTTGTAGCCTCTCCCCGATGCTATTCAATCTGTATATTGAACAAGCAGTAAAGGAAACGAAAGAAAAGTTCGGAGTAGGTATTAAAATCCATGGAGAAGAAATAGAAACTTTGAGGTTCGCCGATGACATTGTAATTCTGTCACAGACAGCAAAGGACTTGGAAGAGCAGTTGAACGGAATGGAAAGCGTTTCGAAAGGAGGATATAAGAGGAACATCAACAAAAGCAAAACGAGGATAATGGAATGTAGTCGAATTAAGTCGGGTGATGCTGAGGGAATTAGATTAGGAAATGAGACACTTAAAGTAGTAAAGGAGTTTTGCTATTTGGGGAGCAAAATAACTGATGATGGTCGAAGAAGAGAGGATATAAAATGTAGACTGGCAATGGCAAGGAAAGCGTTTCTGAAGAAGAGAAATTTGTTAACATCGAGTATAGATTTAAGTGTCAGGAAGTCGTTTCTGAAAGTATTTGTATGGAGTGTAGCCATATATGAAAGTGAAATATGGACGATAAATAGCTTAGACAAGAAGAGAACAGAAGCTTTCGAAATGTGGTGCTACAGAAGAATGCTGAAGATTAGATGGGTAGATCACCTAACTAATGGGGAGGTATTGAATACGATTGGAGAGAAGAGGAGTTTGTGGCACAGCTTGACTAGAAGAAGGGATCGGTTGGTAGGACATGTTTTGAGGTATCAAGGGATCACCAATTTAGTACTGGAGGGCAGCGTGGAGGGTAAAAATCGTAGAGGGAGACCAAGAGATGAATACACTAAGCAGATTCAGAAGGATGTAGGCTGCAGTAGGTACTGGGAGATGAAGAAGCTTGCACAGGATAGAGTAGCATGGAGAGCTGCATCAAACCAGTCTCAGGACTGAAGACCACAACAACAACAGTATGAAATGAGAATGAATTAGGTAATGATTTGAAAATAAAAAATTGAGTTCAAAACTGGTCACCATTAATGTAAATATGATAGCAAGCAAGACAGAAAATTAAAGAAATTATTACCTTAAGTTGGTACATTTATATATCTTGACTTTCCATACTGTTCGTTGTGATTGTAATCTCTAAGCATCTAAAATGCTTGACAGTACTGCTCAGTATCTGTTGATATTTTCATCTTTATGAACTCCACATATTGCACAAATTTCCGCTTCCAAGGACGCCATTGCTATAATTATCCGTACATAGTAACTCCTCTTTCTCTTTAGATCTCTTGATAGTGGCTGTCTCAACATCCACAAGCATCTGAGTTAGTGATGTAGGCAAGTTGAGAGCGTGCCGCAGATCCGCTTTCAAGAAGAACTTAGGCTATCGTTAGTAGACTATCGCATCTGCAGTGAGGACGATCCTCCCGACGCAGAAGGAACTCGTGGATGAGTCTCTTGTGGCCGATGCGCAGGCGGCAGAACACAATGGCATCTTTCAGAAAGGCCTGAAAAGTTGATTGCCACACCTCTAATCGCTGTTAACTTGTTTTGGGTCGTAGTAGCCTACCATTACAATTCCCAGAGCCTCAAAATATTGCTTCGAAGTTGTAGTCGTAAGTCGGTTCTCGGTATTCCGACGTCAAGTTGATCTCCTGTAGTTGTGCCTTCAGCTAGACTGTCGGCGAGTTCATTTCCTGCATGAACTGTGTGGCTCGGTGTCTAGATGAAAGTCACTATCTTCCCAGAGGTGTAGAGGATAATCAGTAGGTCCTGGTTGTTGGCGACCAAAAGATTTTTGGGATAGCACAAGGATGCCTTTTAAACAACGGCACGGATCAGAAAGTTCGTCTTGGCCAGGGATTCAACGTACCGCATAGCCTTAGGCATGGCAACCAACTCAATTGGTTGAGCATGCTTATCTTGTCCCCTTGCATTTGCAAAAGCGTAACCAACCCTGTCTTTGACCTTCGATCCGTCCATGTAGATATATACCGAATTGGAATAATCGCAGAGGATCGACTGGTACAGGAATCAGAGAAGGATAGAATCAGCATCCTCCTTGGGGCCACAAAAAAGATCCATCCGTATCACAGGACAGAGTGCAGATTACACGGGGTGTCGAGAGGGAGCTTCAGGAACACAGTCTTAAAAGAGGCTGTTGGAGGTCCTTCAGTAGGGTATCGAGTAGGATCCCAGCTGGTCTGCTCAGTGTTGGGAAATGCGCAAAGAGTCTGGAAGGTTGGTTGTGGAACAGAGCTGAGTGACATGGGCAAGTAGTCATCCGACAGATTGTGACTGCGTAATTTGCCAGAACATGCTGTCAACACAGCTCTCGGAAGGCCCCCGTTGCCAACCTGCACGCCAATACGATGAACAGTGTTCAACAAGCTCAGTACGGTCAGTGCTGTCGATCCACAGGCAACGCATCTATAGTCCAACCGGGATGAAATCAGCACTTTGGAAAATGCGGTCCGCGCCCCTCGAGGAGTTACTAAGAAAATGGAAAGCATTTATCTTCCTCATACAAGTTTCCTTGAGCCTGCGGATATGTGGTAGCCATGTTAGCTTGTTGCCATAGAAAACACCTAAGAACTGAAACATTTCAACGAGTTCAAGTGACTGGTCACCGAGATAAATTTCTGGCTGCGGGTGGACAGTTTGGAGTCTATAAAAATGCACAACTCGTGATTTTGCAGGATAAAACTGTCAGCCGTGATTCAGGGCCCAATCATGTAATCTCCAGAAAAACCCCCTGAGTTAGCGCTCAGCGGTGCACACTGATGCAGAGGCACAGGACAGGCAAAGATCTTCCATATGCAGAGACTGTGCAGCCCACTGCATTTACGATGCCGTTGATCGCGATAGCGAATAACTGACTTTATTCACAAGCGGACCTTTTATATGCAGCCTCATAAAGAGCATAACTGGAGTGAAATGTCATAACATCGTTTTCACGTAGGCTGTCGAATGAAAGATATTAATTCAAAGATGCCCTATTGTGAAAATAGCTACAGGAAAAGATTTGAAGATTTATGTCATGTGTCACCCCTTAGTTACACGCTTATAGTAGTATTGCATTATTTCTCTAATTATTTTGGCTCATTGCGCGTTCCTTCTATGGAAGAACTTCAGGAAAATGGCCTCTTTCCTATGCAAATAAGAAGAATTTGGGTTATGTAGCTGGGTACCGCAGAAAACTGAAATAATTTTTCCTTACAGTGGAAATACGTAAAGCAATCTGCACTTATGCTTGATAACGAAGGTACTAAAAGTGTTGGATTTAATGGCAGTAGCGGCAGTTCATTTCAAAGACGGAAAAATGGTTACGTTCGTTGTGACATTTGTTACCAACCGCGACTTGTAACCAAAATAAATGAGCATGTCCTGGAACCTCAAACCACAGCACGATATTAACAGATATTTATGTGTATATCCTTTGATTAAAAATTCTTTCTCTTAGTGTAATTCCGTGTATTTCCATGACTAATGCTCTTTGATGCTCCTCTTTTGATTTTTTTGTACGACATATTTCTGTTGTAACTCTGAATTTGAAATATTAATTATAGAGGCTGATTTTCTTAAATCAGGGCTTTGCTATGGCATTATGGTCGTGCATAAATAAAAGAGTGACTTTTACCGATAGGTAACTTTAGTTAAAGCGGCGAAACGCTCCATATTACGACATTAGGGTAAACAATAAAAACGTTTAAGCGCAACAAGGGAAATACTTTTAAAACTATATTACTAGCTGCGAGGAGTTTTATATTGATGTAAAGGTGAGCTTTATAGTCGCATAAATATTTTATTTGAATTTTACTCCACTCTAGGGACAGCTTCAGTAGGCACTGGAGATCAGTTTCCCACCCAGTCATATTCGTTGTGTAGAGTGGTCAGAAACAGTCTGAAAAGCTTGCAAGGGTGTTGCTGGGGAGGCTACGCTAAGAAATAATTGTCAAGAACAAAATTCGATACTTTGCGGAAATCAGGTCACTGCGCTCGCAAATTCAAGTAGTTGCAGACGATAAAATGTGCTAATGCACAGACATGGGCCCGTGAGTTAGCAATTGATGAAATGCTCATTACGAGTTAAAAAGTGCCTTTTTCGGAAGTGATAAATTTAGGCTAGGTAAGCAAAAGCTACGTTTGTTCGGTTTGAGGAAACCAAACGAAGAACGTTTGGCGACACTGTCTCTGGCAAGCTGCTTGAATTTGCGCGAGTAGTGTCCTGACTGGGTAACTCCAATGCAAAATAACTCGGAAACGTCGCAACGTATAGAATGTTTTTTCTAACAAGTATTTTGCAGCACAATCTACCCTGCAACACCCTTTCAAGCTTTCCAGGTTGTTTTAACCATTCTGTATATGTTACTATGTTGTTACAGTTTCAGTTTCGGTGAAATACGGGAACACGTCACCTAATACTGAGCCTACGATTTATCTTAGAAGGTAGGTTAAAGAAAGGAAAAACAAACAATTATAGCATTTGTAGATTTAGAGAAAGGAATCGATTGATACCACACGTCTTGAGCTATCAAAGAATCGTCAATTTGGTAATGGAGGGAAGTGTAGAGGGGAAAAGGAGACGAAAGCGTGGATGCAATAAGCAGTTTCAAATGGATATGTTGCAGTAGTTATTCAGACCTGACGAATCTTGCAAAGGATAGACTAGCATAGAGAGCTTCGGACTGAAGACCACAACACCATTTTGTTACATAAATGTCCTTTTCCATACAAAATTTTATGACCACCGAATGTTCTATGAAGATGAGATGTAGTGAGTGAACGAGTTGGGGAAAGGGGTGAGGGAGGGATGGAAGGGAGGAAGGGAGGAAGGAAGGAATGGACAGAGGCACAGAAGAGAGAGAGAGAGAGAGAGAGAGAGAGACAAATGAGACTAATTAACAGACGTCAGTGCGTCCAAAACTTTTTACACTGCCGTTAGAGGTGAGAGAGGAGGAAGAGATCACTGTTTAACGTCCCGTCGACAACGAGGTCATTAGAGACGGAGCACAAGCTCGGATTAGGGAAGGATGGGGAAGGAAATCGGCCGTGCCTTCTCAAGGGAACCATGCCGGCATTTGCCTGGAGCGATTTAGGGAAATCACGAAAAACCTAAATAAAGATGGTCGGACGCGGGTTTGAACCGTCGTCCTCCCGAATGCTAGTCCAGTGTTCAAACCACTGCGCCACCTCGCTCGGTCTTTCGTTCGATTTCGTAGTTTAAAATTGTGCGGAATCCATAGTGGTTCTCTAAGCGTGGCCGATTTGATCGCTCACGTGAAGGAGAAATTCATCACTGTTCAGCGTGTAGATTCGGGAAAGACGGCAATTTCTAGGATATGAACGCAAGATTGTGCGACAGCGCACCTAATTACCTCACGTTCCTCAGTGAAAAACCATATGAGTTGACTATTGTTCATACCGTGTTTTGCCAGCTTGTTTCTCCACACTTGATCATTAACAGCGGTGTAAGCAACAACGTTCCACTACGCTACGCAAGAATAGATAACAATAATGTGAACTGAGCAGTTTCAAATTATACCGGATCACACAAGCTCTTTCATAGGAATCATATCGAGAAGAGAGTGTGGGTAAGCCGTTCTCAAAAGTCAATGGAAATCCACGGTTCGTACAGCGTGGAAGATAGTACAGTGGGTATACATGGATATGTAAATGAATGTGTGTTTCTCGAAGAATGACACGAATAGTAAATATCTGAAATCTTTCAGTGTGACCTCCCTACAGACCACAGAAGGAAAACGTCGAAATAGGCCATCTGTATTTTCTTAAATACACACTCCTTGCTGCCCAACACCCCAGTAAATTGGAGAAATGTCACCTATTAGGCATTTTGGTTATTACTCACTTACCACAGCTCTAAGCTGCGAGTGAGGGTGTAAAAAGTTCAGTTCACTTAAGTACAGTGCGTGAACATTCTTTCAGCTACCACATGATTTTATGAAACTGCATCTGGAGTGCAGTATTATACGAAAAGGAAATGCGAATGAGGGGAAACTGTATCTATTTTAATGTGATGTTATACGAGGCTATTAAAATTAATTCAGCAGGTAGGACATGAAATGAAGAGGTATTCTGCTAATGTATACGAAACACATAATGAGTAGGAAGTACAGTTTAATTATCTGGGTAGTAAAAAGTGTAATTATCTGGGTAGTAAAAAGAAAAAAAATGTTTGGGTACAGTTAAGGATTGCATCAGGTAAAACATTTTACTGAGGATGATGAGTAAAGCAGAGATGAAAAATAAATTCAAAATAGGAACAGACTGAGGGCAGCAGCAAACCAAGGGAAAGACAGACCACTATGAATAAATACGTCTTATGCACAATAAAGTAATGATTTTTGACATAAGTGAAACATTACGACTAGCTATTATTGTTGTATTGTGATCTTCAGTCCGAAGACTGGTTTGACATACACTATGTGATCAAAAGTATCTGGATACCCCCAAAACCATACGATTTTGATATTAGGTGCATTGTGCTGACACCTACTGCCAGGTACCCCATATCAGCGCCCTCAGTAGTCATTAGACATCATAAGAGAGCAGAATGGGGCGCTCCACGGAACTCACGGGCTTCGAACGTGGTCAGGTGATTGGGTGTCACTTGTGTCATACGTCTATACGCGAGATTTACACACTCTTAAACATTCCTAGGTCCACTGTTTTCGATGTGATGGTGAAGTGAAAGCGTGAAGGGACACGTATAGCACAAAAGCGTACAGGCCGACGTCGTCTGTTGACTGACAGAGACCACCGACAGTTGAAGAGGGTCGTAATGTGTAATAGGCAAACATCTATCCAGACCATCACACAGGAATTCCAAACTGCATCAGGATCCACTGCAAGTACTATGACAGTTAGGCGGGAGGTGAGAAAACTTGGACTTAATGGTCGAGCGGCTGCTCATAAGCCACAGATCACGCCGGTAAATACCAAACGACGCCTCGCTTGGTGTGAGGAGCGTAAACATTGGATGACTGAACAGTGGAAAAACATTGTGTGGAGTGACGAATCACGGTACACAATGTGGATATGGAGAATGCCCGGTGAACGTCATCTGCCAGCGTGTATAGTGCCAACACTAAAATTCGGAGGTCGTGGTATTACGGTGTGGTCTTGTTTTTCATGGAGGGGACTTGCACCCCTTGTTGTTTTGCGTCACTATCACAGCACAGGCCTACATTGATGTTTAAAGCACCTTCTTGTTTCCCAAGAGCAATTCGGGGACGGCGATTGCAACTTTCAACACGATCGAGCACCTGCTCATAATGTACGGCCTGTGGCGGAGTGGTTACACGACAATAACACGCCTGTAATGGACTTCCCTGCACAGAGTCGTGATCTGAATCCTACAGAACACCTTTGGGATATTTTGGAACGCCGACTTCGTGTCAGGCCTCACCCACCGACATCGATACCTCTCCTTAGTGTAGTACTCCGTGAAGAAAGGGCTGCCATTCCCCAAGAAACCATCCAGGACCTGATTGAACGTAGAGTGAAAACTGTCATCAAGGCTAAGGGTGGGTCAACACATACTGAATTCCAGCATTACCGATGGAGGGCGCCACGAACTTGTAAGTCATTTTCTCTCCACGATACCCTATCGTGTGCAGGCAGAAGCCTCTTCATCTCCGAATAACCACTTCAACCAGCATGTATTTAGACCTGCTTTCAGTACTATCTGTCGGTCTTCCTGTGGAATTTTTACCTCCACACACCTCTCTTCATTATTAAATTGTCGATTCATTGACGCCCCAGATCGCGTCCTATCAATCAATCTCTTCTTTTAATAAAGTTACACCTCAAATTTCTCTTCTCCCCAGTTATATTTAGTATCTCCCCATTAGTTACGCCATCTACTAATCTACGAGCACGTTTCACTTCTGTACAAGGCTACACGCCAGACAAATGCCTTCAGAAAAAAATGATATCCTAATACTTAAAATTATGTTCGAAGTTAACAAATCTCGGTTCTTCAGAAACGATTTTCTTGCCAGTATGAGTCTATAATTTATATCTTCTCTAAATCGGTCGTCTTCAGTTATTTTTCTGTCCAGACAGCAAACCCATCTACGACCTTTAGTGACTCGTTTCCTAAAGTGGATCTAATTACCTCAGCTTCGACTGATTTAATTCGATTACAATTCATTACCCTTGTTTTGCTTTTGTTAGCGTTCATCTTACATTCTCCTCTCACGATACTGCACTTCCGGAATCTTTGCAGACTGTGACAGGATGAAAAGTTATCGGTTAACCTCACAGTTTTTATTTCTTCTCCAAATTTTTCTTTGACTTCCCTTGCTTTTTGCTTAATGTACAGGTTAAGTAACGTCAAGGATATGCCACGAACCTGTCTGATTCCCTTCTCAATCACAGCCTCCCTTTCACGCCCTTCGACTCTTGGTTCTGTACAAGTCGTAAATAGCCTTTCTCTCCCAGTATTTTACTCTTGCTACTTTCGGAATTTCAAAGATAGTGTTAAAGTCAATATTGTTAAAATCTTTCTCTAACTTTACAAAAGCTATAAAATGTATGTTTGCCTCTCCTTAACCTCTCTTCTAAGATAAGTCGTAGTAGGATCAGTATTGTCTCTCGTGTTCCAACATTTGTCCAGAACCCAAAGTGATGTTGCCTTTGGTCTGCTTCTGCAGTTTTTCATTTTTTTTTTTTTTGTAAATAATCGGTGTCGGTATTTTGCAACCATGACTTTTACCCCTGTTTCGTATCTCTTGCACACCAGATGGAATGCCGGGCGGAGTGGCCGAGCGGTTCTAGTCGCTACAGTCTGGAACCAAGCGACCGCTACGGTCGTAGGTTGGAATCCTGCCTTGGGCATGGATGTACGTGAAGTCCTTAGGTTGGTTCGGTTTAAGTAGTTCTAGGTTCTAGGGGAGTAATGACCTCAGAAGTTAAGTCCCATAGTGCTCAGAGCCATTTGAACAGATGGAATAGTTTTGGCGTGGATGGCTCTCCCAAGGATATCAGCAGTTCTGACGGAATGTCGTCCACTGCAAGGGCCTTACTCCGTCTTACGTTTTTCAGTAGTCTACCAAATTATTCTCGCAGTATCAGATGTCCCATCTCATGTTCATCTGCTTCACACATTACCAACTGGAGGTTGGAAGAGTCAAAATGTCATTTTTTTAAATACTTTGCATTCCTTACGTAGAGAACACTGTTTGAGTAATTACCCATTGTAGTATTAGTTATTCTTTAGCTAGAGATCATCTGTATTATAACCATAGGATACCTCCTGAAAACGTTGGTCAGAACTGGTGGATGGGAACCTTTCTTCTTACTGTTTGTTTAACCTTATCTCTGAGAAGCGTTCACATCTGAATTAATGGTGACTAGTTTCGAACTATTTGCTCATTTTAAAACCACTACCAGAATCATTCTCATAATATTAATGAAAACTGCGTAACAGATTTACGAACTTCGAGCTGTAAATTTTACGCTATGAAACTTCCATTAATCACGGGACGACAACTCAAGTAACGGTTTGAAAACGAACAGATATGTCCGAAGCTAGTCACCGGAACTCAAATGTGAATGGGACAAAGACGAATTAAAGTAATAGTTAGATTAAATAAAGTTGCTGATCCTCCTGCCAACACAATGTTGGAATTCCTCAAGGATCTATTTTTACTTTAATTCTGGGACGATATGCCCAGAGACAAAAATTATGGAAGCCTAGTGTACTTAAAAGTCCATTTGTTTGTATAGATACAGAGTACAGTCAATGACTTGTTCGACATGGGCAGTGCAACTATGTCTTTAATGCATTTACAATCTGTCATAATACTGACAGTTGTAGAACAATCCAGCAGCGAGTTGGTTAAAGATTATGCTTTTGTGAATGAACTTCATTAATCATTGGAACCGCATCCTAGTCGATAATGTAAATTGGGTTGCCTATTTTAAGATGCACGAAATAATTTCCAAACTAGTTTTACTTTGGCCGACCTGTCTACCTACACTGAGCAGCACGGATTCGTTTGTTACTCTGTCGGGAAGCGCTGCCTTCACGTGCCGTTCACACCATACAGTGTGGGAAACTGTTATCGACAGTCGCCTTACTGAAGAGACGACAAAAAGAGCAGCGGTAAAATAGCAGCGACCAGGCGTTAGCGTTATCTGCCACTACAGTCGTGAGTTATGCAGCGGCCCTAATTCCCCAACACTAGAGAATGATAAGCCGGCTGGCTGCCAAAGCGCAACCAGTCCCCGTTTCGTTCAGCACAGCCTTCAAACGTGCCTGTGTTTTGTGAAATCGCCCTGATAATTTAGTTTGTACCATTCGTTCTCTTGCGGCGGCCACATACCCCATGAAGAAAGCGTTCAACAGTGGTAAACAAAATAAAAGAATGGAAGACTGGTTAGAAAGAGCATGGGGAGGAGATGTAACCTTTCGCTCCTACTGCTCAGTCAAAAGATCGAAGTAGCTGTGGTAGAAACAAAAGATTGGCACATAAGTGTGATTAAAACTGAGGGGAAAAAATATCAATAATAACATTTGTTGGCGACATTGCTATGCTAAGTGGAAGTGAGGAAGAATTGCAGGACCCGTAGAATGGAATCAACAATCTAATGAGTAAGCACTATGGATCGAAAGTAAACCAAAGAAAGACGAAAGCAAAGAAGAGTACAGAAATGAGACTAGCGAAAAACTTAGACATCGAAATTTGGGACTAAGAAGTAGACGAAGTGAAGGAAATCTGCTACCTAGGGAGCAGCGCGGGATTAGCCGAGCGGTCTCGCCGGCATGGTAGCTCAGTGTGTTTGGTCAGACAGCTGGTTGTCCTCTGTAATAAAAAAAAAACTGAGTGGAAGGATCAACAAACGAACTTTAACGGATGTCATGTGACGTCCGCAACAACCAAACACAACTATCAACAACGAAGAAAATGCAAAAAAAAAAAACAAAAAAACATGCCGGCACGGTAGCTCAGCGTGTTCGGTCAGAGAGCCGGTTGGGCTCTGTAATAAAAAAACTGAGTGGAAGGATCAACCACCGAACTTGAACAGGATGTCTTGCGTCTGATGACCTTAGCAGTTAAGTCCCATGATTTCACACACATTTGAACATTTTGCTACCTAGGAAGCCATATAACTCATGACAGACGAGGCAAGGAAGACTTAAAAAGCAGACTGGAATACGCAATGAATACGCAAAGATGTGTACTAACATCAAACATCGGTCTTAATTTGAAGAAGAAATTTATGCGATTGTACATTTAAACAACGTGAGATGTGGTAGTATAGAAAGATATTGAACATTACGCAGACTGATATGATAAGGAATGAGGAGGTTCTCAGGTCAAGTGTTAAGCCAACAAAGAATAACGTTTTTAGCTCCTGAGGCAGCCATGGAGGGTAGAACTGTAGAGGAAGTCAGAAATTGGAGTATTAAAAAAAATTGAGAACGTTGGGTGTTAGTGCTACTCTCAGATGGAAAGGGTGGCACATAGGACAGGAATTCGCGGTGGGGTGCATCAAACCAGTCAGAAGATTAAAGACTCAAAAGCGAGTAAATGTTGCCTTTCTACTATTTATTTAGGAAGATTATGGCGGGTAATTTTGGTTTGGAAAAAAACTTGTATGATTCTTGGGAAACTGTTTAAGATTGAAATGATTTCGATGCAAAACACTTACTTGTTAGGTTTATTAGAACCCAATTAGAGGTAAAGATAACTCCTGACATCATATTGTATTCTCTACAGCTGACTCTTTTATTTCGTCATACATCCGATCTGTACAAAGTTTGTTGAATTCTGTGTAAATGACCTAAAACTAAAGGATTTCCTATATTTGAAGGAAAGCTGTGTGAATGAATTGTATTTTCTGTGATGTGTTTCATTTAACTGATATTGTTAATTAGCTATGAAACAAAGATTATTCGGGTGGTGTAAACTCTGCAGTTTTGCAAATGTGTGGAAAATACCGGGAAACAAAGCTACAGAATCAAATATTGTAAGCTATACGCTAAATAAAGCTATTTTTGGTCTGAAACGGAAGGAAAACAGAAGAACAGAAATCGTTTTGTTGTTTGCAGATGAGTCAGGAAAAGTGTGTGGTAGTTATAAAGCTACCTGCACAACATAAGTTATTAGTCATATAAGGCATGTGCAAAACTATGTAAATATTTGTTTTTCAATCCAGTAATCTAGAACTAATGTCCGCCACATCATAAACGTACAATATTCCGTCACCCAGTTACGTAACATGTATCATTAATTATGTATGTAAACCAACGGAAAAATTTTTCACCTACTGTCGCTTCTTTCAAGCTGAAATTCAATTGTTATCATATAATAATAATTTTCAACTGAACAATTAAAAAAATCCCAATGAAGATAGCGCAAACATTGCAGAACCATGTTTTGGTACAGAAAAACTAAATGAACGGTGTCTTGGATAAGGCCGAATATCCGTGCAAATGATTTCACCATTCTGGAGAGAATTTTCTGATTTTTAAGCGAGGTACGGTATGCAATGGGTGCTACATGCGTAATGAGGCCTATACTAATTTTGGGCGGCATGACTTTACATTAATGCGTCGGGCGTGAAAAGGGCAAAAAGCTATTCTGGTTAATGTTCTGTTGCTCTGTTCAATTGGAAAGTGCGATTTTATTAACACTGATTAGCATACAAGTATTGAACGGATATCAGACAACTCCAGCACTTGACTCCGCGCAGAAACCAGTAGAAAAGTAATATTTCCAGAAACAGAAAGACAAAATAAGGAGCTGATCTTCTACCGTTATAGTCACAATGTCATTGATATCTCCAGAACTGCTTGGCGATTGTGAAGTACCAGCACAACATTTAGTTCGTATGTTACGATTTTGTCATGTTGAGTCAAAGCCGATTCAGTCGATGTACCTTTTCTGTGGAAGCCACAGTGAACTGTTACTGTATAATTTTTACATGATAATTAGCTGCACTTTGGCTTTGTTTCACATCAGATTATTTTCATTCTCTGTAAATTACTTCTTCTGAGGAAATAGATTTTTTTGTAAAGTTATAAGCGTGGTCGTCAGCCACAAAAATCGGGGACGCACAATGCCTTTTACTTCGCTAGCCTTTTTCTTGTCTTGCAGCGCAATTTTTGAGTAGCAGTCAGTCGCTTCGGGGCAGTGTTAAAGCACACAACCAAAAGTTAATTTTTATACAGTAACGTGTTACAGAATGTGAAATGGAAGAGTTATTTTGATATCATTACAGTAGTAAGTCATAATTAGTAAATGCCTCGGATACAAGACATATCGAGACGAAACCTGTGTTGTAATTGCTCACGCCAAAAGTCCAGCAAGCATTGTGGCTAAGGAAGATAGTATAGCAAGCGGTATCTATGTATTTTAAATGAGACGTGAAGATACTGTAAAATCTTAACTACGCACTGTTCACACGACTGTGCTTCTGTTTAAAGGCAACAGCAACGATGTTTTCTTCTTCTGTCTTTAGAACTGTAGGACTGGGGACTCTTGCATCAGGGAAAACGTTGTGATTCATTCTGGAACAACGTAGTTGTGTAATCTTTCGTAGCTCTTGTTAACCCAACCTGCAAGCATCTCATTTCCTTTTCGTAAGTCATTTTACGAGGAAAGATTATTAAGCAAAAACTAGATTCCCTTATGTCACTCTGTTCTCGGAATGGCCGCTACGCAATTATCCACTGTTAATCTGACTTCTAGCATTTTGAAAATCTAATGTAAATTAACATATTTAATGTGTAGTATAATTTATCTTTGAACAGTGGCATTGTCATTTAGTGGATGAGGTAGTTAAGGTGAGAAGTGAAGTGTTAGTTATTTTTTGATATAACGACCCCAAAAATGCCCACTAGACACTTAGGATAATTTCGACAGCCTTTGCAATAGTTTGGACAGATGTTAGAACACCACATTTTTGAAGAGTAATATTAGTGAAATAAATTTCATATTAGTTAAAATTCCAGTAAAAAAATCATAAATAGTTACAAAGTCTAACTTCAGTGGCTTTTTCAGTGCATGGTTTTCGTGTAGGTTGCAGCTAAAGGTCACAGCTAGGTCCCAGAAGTTAGCAGAGTCAATTTGATACTCGAGAAGTAACAGTTAAAATAAAGATTAATAATAAACAGTAGTTACGTTACAGTTTTGACTCCATGGCAGAACACGGTCGTTACACGGTGACAGCTCATTTTACTAACGTGTAATTTGAATCGTGTCTGACAGTTATCAGTTCTCCGTCATATGAGTATTGTGAGAATGTGACAAAGACTAGCCGCCGTCTCTTTCGGTAAAAGTAACATACCAACCCTTCTACATCTACGTCACTCTCCGCAAGCCACCTAATGGTGTGTGGCGGAGTGTACTTTTTGTACCACTAAGCCCTCCAACCTTGTTCCACTCGCGAATAGCGCATGGGAAGAATGACTGTCGGTGAGCCTCTGTATTGGTTCTAATTTCTCGCATTTTCTCCTCGAGGTCATTACGCGACACATATGTGGGAGGAAGTAATATGTTGTACGACTATTCCCGGAAAGTGGTCTCTCGAGATGTCAATAGTATATCTCTTGTAGCGTCTGCCAATGGAGATTTTTGAGCTTCTCCGTAACACTCTCGCGCCAGGCAAACGTTCCCGTGACTAAACTTGCCGCTCTTTGTTGGATCTTCTTTATCTCCTCTATCAGTTCTACCTGGTAGGGATCCCAGATAGATGAACAACATTCAAGAATCGGTGGAACAAGCGCCTCATAACCCACTTCCATCGTGGGTGAGTTACGTTCCCTCAAGATTCTTCCTATGAATCTGAGTCTGGTATCTGATTTTCCCACTATTTGTTTTATATGGTCATTCAACTGAAGACGCTCTGGATAGTTAGTCCTAGATATTTTACGATAGATCTGTTTCCATGTGTCGTCATCAATAGCGTAGATGTACGCACAATATGTTTCAGGGTCAACTGCCAGAGCCTGCACCATTCGTAAATTCTCTGGTGGTCGTTCTGCAAATCGTTACTATCGTCCGGCGTTGCTACTTTGTTATAGACAACTGCATCATCTGTGAACAGCCTTAAAGAGTATCCGACGCCATACTGTAAACAGTAACGGTCCTATCACACTTCCTTGTCGATTTTGTTCCGTTAAGAGCGACATGTTGAGTTCTGTTTGCAAGGACGTGCTGAATCCAGTCGCAAATCTGCTCCGATACTCAATAAGCTTGTATTGTGTTTCAGTAAACAGCAGTGCGGGATGGTATCAAATGCCTCCTGAAGTCAAGGAACACGGCATCAACCTGAGCCTCTTTGTCTACGCCACTGTGGATGTCATGGAGGAACAGAGCGAGCTGAGTTTCGCAGGATATGTTTGCGGAATTATCCCCCCCCAATACAAAGGGGGGGGGGGGGAGGGTACATTACATCAACCTCTTCAAATATTGTAATCTAGTCAGCTTTTTAATATTTTCAAATTGAAAAAAATATTTGTTTTCAACGATCTTTTTCTACCAGTGTCCTGCTATGTTTTAAATTTTTCAGTTAAACTTAACCCAAAAATTTAAGTGTCAATAGCAGATGTCACATTTACCGATGAGTGCCGTATTCCATAATTCCGGGATCAGGACCTCACTTACAAATAACACATCTTAAAAAAAAGTTTTTGAGTGCAAAAGTCAACAACAACGAACTAAATCTGCATTTTTAAAACTTTTTTGTTGTGCTCATAAATTTGTTAGTACACTTCACAAGTGCATTTACATTGCTAAGAGCGGGGTAAAAGGTACTTCCGGTTTCCGGGCCTGCTTACACATCAGTACTTCTTTAGAAAATATGTTAAAGAACAATTAACAAATACCAATACGCAATTCCAACTCCCGTTGGTATTGCGTTTTATGAAAAATGCCTTGGTATTATTAGAGTTAACGCGTGTCACAATTTGCTAAAGATCACAGTTTCGTAAACGACTTAATGAACAACGTCTTACTTTGACAGTCCATCCGCTCAAGGCCACCAATACGCGGGTGCATCAGGGGTTTCGGGCGTAGCCCCCCCCCCCCCCCCCACCTAGCTCTCAGGGAAAGGAAAAAATACATTGCAGTCAGGTGCTTTTGTTTCAAGACAGCCATTGAAAAGTGGGTATTACGCAGGTTTTTAACGGGGGCGGAACTTGAACTTTTTTATTTATGGCTACTTAAAAGTCTCCATTCGTAATCCAAAAATATAAAAATACTCCATACCGCCAGGCCTAGCCCCCTGCCTCTCCCCCCCCCCCCCCCCCATCTACAAAATATCATACGGGCGTCCTTTCGCCCTCTACAAACGTGCTTTGTACCATGCACCTATGACAGTACACTAAGAGACATATATCACATATGTTTAAATATCTCACCTAGATGCCTTCTTCGATTTGGTGGAAGTTTCCGAAATAGACCAGAAATTCCTGCATTATTCACTTCACAACCATAAACGGACTAATGGACGGCACCACACAACAGTAACTACGTAATAACTACTGCGACCACTACACTGCTGTAGCGCCTACACTGAATTCAGAAGTAAACTGTCCAGCAATTGAGTGATTTAGGAAATGTAGGCCTAAGGTTTCTTTTTCATTTGGTTGATTTTAAATAGGGCTGCAGGTTATGGGTAAATCAAATGTCGTTATGGAGAGAAGTAACGACGAGAAAGCATATTTTGTAACGAGTGTCTGTCCCCAATATAGGATCGTTGGTCTTCTTTTCTCAGGAGGAGTTGTAGGCAGCACTCGCGATGCGATGAGAATTGATTCATCATTCCATAAACAGAAAATTATTAGAAATAAACAGTACTAACTGTCACAATGATTCCTTATGTCGTGATTTAATGAAACACCTGCAAAAACTAAATATGATTCAGCTTTTCTCATTTTAAAAATGGAAGTATTCCAATAAACTATTTTTTATTCTTAAGCTCAATTAGGCACTAACGTTGATGATGGTTCAGAGGGAGGGGAGAGGGGGGGGAAGTACTAGCTAATATGAGATTGCACTCAAATTTAATGGCATCACAAAGGTTGGGAATCACTGCCCTAGACAAATGAGAACGTGATACTGTTGGTTGTAAGGCATGCCGTCATCGCCGTTAGCCAGAAATAGCGCGAAGGCTCTCGACGTGTAGACTAATCCATGATCTCAGGCACTCATCGGCAGTGCACAGCGGCTGGTCTGTTTGCTGTTCTTGCCTTGACACGAGCCAGATATGGGCGCTGCTAAACATACGCGCTGAGACTTACGATGTCAGTGTGCCCCGCTGCGTTATGAAACAGAGTTTCAGCTACAGCAATGTGCTTGCACCAGACTTAAGGTCTTCCTACAAAAATACGATGTAAGTCCAACCAACAGGCGCATTAAAATTCCTAGAGAAAGTTATTTCACTGCTTAGGCTGTTATTCTATTTTGAAATAAACGGTTTATTGCATTATTTAGGAATTAACTAATTTCATCTCCTTGGGCGTTATCAAGCTACATCACAATAAATTTATTACATTTTCAGCATATTACGATCCACACATACGTGTGGCGCAAAACTAACATACACTCACTGATCAAAAGTATCCGAACACCAATTAGTGTACCCGTGGTCTAGGGGTAGCGTCTTTGATTCATAATCAAAACGTCTTCGGTCCTCGGTTCCATCCCCGCCACTGCCTAAATTTTGATAAATAATCAGCATTGGCGGCCGAAGACTTCCGGCATAAGAAGTCAGCCTCATTCTGCCAACGGCCTTGTCAAAGAGGGCGGAGGAGCGGATAGGTTAACAAGCTACGCAAAAATAAATAGCTGCTATTGCTATGTTTCAGCAGAATTCTCTTTAGGTACTAACCAAAGCAGAGGTGGCAGATATTTCTGAATCACCAACATGCAAGTGTGCGCTCCACTTAATATTTATAAAAAATGTGAGCGTAGGTTTCAGTTTAGAACGCGCTTCCCCTTCAGCGGTCGCATTTCCCCTACAACGCCTGCTTGTAACCTCTACCACTATTGCTCGCCCCACATGTGCCCCGCCGATTGTGCATCTACCGGTCACGTTATTCTATACCGACTCTAAAACGCAAAAAGTGCAATCCCTAAGAGATTTTGTGACTGTACCAGCATACATAACACATTAAAATACGTTAGCGTAGCTACTGAAGTCGGAACATGCATGGAATGCCACTGACGCATTCACACTGATGAGGATGAAGTAGTAAGTCAATGTAGAGCATATGACGGATTCACAGAGGTTTGTCCTCCTTTCTGTTACCTTTTAAGAACTTGGTTCACCATATGCGTTATCAACGATGATAAAACTAACTTCTACGGTGGATATACGAATAGTCTTTAATATTTTCCTGAAATTCACAGAATCGTGAATCTGATTCTGTTCCATCATATTTGTATTGAGAAGCTGTATTACAGATACCATATAGAAAACTGTAGAGTTATCGTATGGCCCGTTACTGGCAGCGATTCGGAGTGAGTTACAACAGAGCAGTAACTATTCCTCGCTTTGGTAGAATATATTTTTTAGGTGGAAATGTGCTCTTTTTCGGTTCTACCAGTTTTAGGACCGCGACCTTTCTGCCGCATTTCTCGAGTAAATAGGTTATGGAAGGTTTTCAGAATACTGCACAGTTAGCCGGCGCAAGCGGAAGACGTGATTTTTTGGTGCTCTACGATTTTAGCAATTTCGACAGTGATAAACTGGTGCTACAGTGCTCCTTGGCAGGCTAATAAAGAAGGTGTCTCAAATTCAGCTCAGTAAATCATTAAATAATTCACGTATTTCACAAGGTTACATACACATTTAAGAGACTCCCTTTTTTTTAAGCTTGGTTCGTGTACATCGTGATACGTTGTGTATTTTGTACACGGAAATGATCTGAGCCCTCTGGTTCTGGGCCGAATAGAAGGCTTGAACCAGAAACTTCGAGCGTTCTGTGGCAAGGTAGGCTCTGATTTACTGGACTTGCGCCATAGTGCTAGGAACTGTAGGCTTCTCCCTAAATGGGTTAGCGGTGCACCACATGTCAGAGACCACTACCCATGTGCCTGACTCTGTGTGAGGTGTACACATGGTTCTTTTTAGTTTAGGTGACTCTCCATCCATTACCGATAATGGCAGCTGTAGCACACTCCGAAGTATTACTATAAGATTAAACGAAATGTCTGCCACAAATGAAAAAATTCAAATTCTACTGTTCAACTGTAAAAAAAAAAAAAAAAAAAAGGGGCCAAATGTGGAGAATAAGAAAGTTGAGTACACGGATAGAAGTGTGCGGATGGGCACTGTCGTAGAAGAAATTCCACTGTCCACTCCGGTATTATTCTGGTCAATCCCATCCGGTGCGTTGCAGCAAGTTTGACCCTCTAGTAGAAATTCATGATGGATCATCCGTTGCTGTCGATAAAGACGATCAGTATCTTCTTAATCTTGCATATTGTCAGCCGACTTTTTTTTGAATGAGGGGAAGACGATGAACACCATGCCATGGACTGCCATTTGATCTCTGAATCGTATTCGTAGCACTACGTCTGATCTCCTGTAATGATGGTTTCCAAAAACTGCATATTCCTGTCAGACATGTCGATGAAATCTCCAGACGTTTCCATTAGTGCTTCCTTATGCTCGCCTGCCAGCGTGTACACTAGACGTTGTTTGGGACTGTGCTTATGAACGGTCGATCCGAAAGCAGCTCGTCTTTTTCCTTTGCGTCTCTAAAATCTTTGAACTACTCATAAACACACTTTTTAGTCACTGCTTCTACACTGTACTCTTGCACTAACATTCCACGAGTCTCCGTCGACTTTTTCCCTCATTTGGAGCAAAAATTCATATTATCGCGTTGCTCCATTTCGTGCTTCATTTTGCAGTGATGACAAGAGTTTTTATAATGACTCAGTGAGCTTGGTCACATCGTGTACCATTGCTTCAATTCGGTGATACGCAAGGCAGTGAGCGCTTTTGACATGTGACTCCATACGTCATCGCGAGCGCCCATCCTAACCAGCACGGTTATTAACATATGAGACCGTGCACCAAACTTTTCAGGCGCACTTTGTACATCGCGATAATATTTTTCTAGATTTTCCTTTTCGGCATTTTTCTACTGAATTTGTTTCTGTGTGCTTGTAGCTCTGCCTATCGTTTTTAAACCGGTTCAATCAATTTATTATAGCACATGATTTACATGTGAACAGAACCGGAAATTTGTGAGAGACTCGCAATGCCATTTGGACGCACTGAATTACATGTAAAATTGGCCATCAGTATTGCTTAAAATTCCGTTAAACTTATTGTGAATCATGAGGCACGTAGCAATCCAGACGTAGGGCTTGTCTGACGTCAGTAGCTAGCAGCAGCTTAAGCTGAAATGTGCCGCTTGGTCAGTAGTAGCAGTTATGGGGAGAATCTCGGTACGGTATTGACATGTGCAGCAAGCAGACGCTTTGACATCTATCGATGTGCATGTTTACAAGACGGCGCTCTACTGTTTTTACCTGGCGTGAAGGTGGTTATACTGAGCAGCGAGATATTTCCGTTTCTCTTCTATTAAGTTATTGTTTGTGTACTGGACGATAATAAAGAGACATTACTCGAAGTTGATCTACAGATATGATTTATGGTTCAAATGGCTCTGAGCACTATGCGACTTAACTTCGGAGGTCATCAGTCGCCTAGAACTTAGAACTAATTAAACCTAACTAACCTAAGGACGTCACACACATCCATGCCCGAGGCAGGATTCGAACCTGCGACCGTAGCGGTCGCTCGGCTCGACTGTAGCGCCCAGAACCGCACGGCCACTCCGGCCGGCTATGATTTATGTCTCAAGGAAAATATAATTATATTAGATCTATAGATCACATACGCCTCAGGCACAGGCAGGATTTGCCCATTATGTCCAAAGCTGGGGTGCTGTTCTGATACCGGACAGCCTGGTTAATAGTGAAGATTTAATAAGGGGAAAATAAGCTGAAGAAACGAATTGAAATTCGGGTTATGGAGAGCACTGGACTAGGGTACTCCCTGAAGTTGTGTTACCTATGCTGTTGCAGTGGTGTAATGGCTAAAATACCTGCCTAGTAAGCAAGCCTGGGATCAAATTCTGGCCAAAGCGCAAATTTTAATTCATTCTTCTGCTTCTATCATTACCTAAGATTACTCGAAGCTTTTTCTTATTTATGAAGTGAAGTGAAGATCACGTCAGATATATAATTGAACCATGGATTTCCAATCTGAGACAACGGACTACCACAAGTTAGTATATCCACAGGAGTAGCGCATCTGAGAATCTGCTGATGGGGTCTCGCTTCCTCAATAAACAACACCTAAGGGGAACTCGGGACGGAAAGCGGAAGTCTTTAAGGATTTCTGTAAAGTAAAGGAACACAAGAACACACTTCTTAAATGGATGAAATTTCACCTTTTAGAATAACATAACGTACCGTTTGTACTGTATTGAACCGGGGACCTAGAAACGACGGAGAGGCTTCGTCCCCGCCGTAGCCTCAATGGTACACAGCCCCACAACAGGTTACAGCAGTCCACTCACCCCACCGCCGCCCCACACCAAACGCATGGTTATTGTGCGGTGCGGCCCCCTAGTTGACGCCTCCCCCCCCCCCCCCCCCCGCGCCATTGGCTCAAAACGCCCTTTTCGTTGATTCAATATCTCGTTTAGTTTTTCTAATGTAAATTGACACCATTTGGAAATGCTAGGAAGAAACCCACATAATTTGAAATCTACTTGCAGAAAGAGGCATTATAACATTCTACCTCTTCCTGTCCCTTCCGAAGAGCACCCTTTCCCTTCCGAAGAGCACATTTCATGTTAACAATTTTCACTGTGCGTAATACACTATGTGATCAAAAGTATCCGAACATACCAAAAACATACGTTTTTCGTATTAGGTGCATTGTGCTGCCACCTACTGCCAGCTAATCCATATCAACGACCTCAGCGGTCATTAGACATCGTCAGAGAGCAGAATGGGGCGCTCCGCGAAACTCACGGGCTTCGAACGTGGTCAGGTGATTGGGTGTCACTTGTGTCATACATCTGTACGCGAGATTTCCACACTCCTAGACATCTCTAGGTCCGCTGTTTCCGATGTGATAGTGAAGTGGAAATGTGAAGGGACACATACAGCACAAAAGCGTACATACCGACCACGTCTGTTGACTGACAGAAACCGCCGACAGTTAAACAGCGTCGTTATGAGTAAAAGGCAGTCGTCTATCCAGACCATCACACAGGAATTCCAAACTGCATCAGGATCCACTGCAAGTATTATGACAGTTAAGCGGGAGGCGAGAATACTTGGTTTTCATGGTCGAGCGGCTGCTCATAAGCCACACACCACGCCGGTAAATGCCAAACGATCCCTCGCTTGGTGTAAGAAGAGTAAACATTGGACGACTCAACAGTGGAAAAACGTTGCATGGGGTGACGAATCACGGTACACAATGTGGCAATCCGATGGCAGCGTGTGGGTATGGCGAATGCCCGGAGAAAGTCATCTGCCAGTTTGTGTAGTGCCAACAGTAAAATTCGGAGGCGGTGGTGTTATGGTGTGGTCGTGTTTTTCATGGAGGGGGTTTGCACCCCTTGTTGTTTTGTGTGGCACTATCACAGCACAGGCCTAAATTGATGTTTTAAGCACATTCTTGCTTTCCACTGTTGCAGAGACCTGACCTGAATCCTATAGAACTCCTTTGGGATGTTTTGGAACGCCGACTTCGTGCAAGGCCTCACCGACCGACATCGATACCTCTCCTCAGTGCAGCACTCTGTGAAGAATGGTTTGCCATTCCCCAAGAAACCTTCCAGCACCTGACTGAACATATACCTGCGAGAGTGGAAGCTGTCATCAATGTTAAGGGTGGGCCAAAACCATACTGAATTCCAGCATGGAGGACCCCACGAACTTGTAAATCATTGTCATCCTGGTGCCCTGATACTTTTGATCACATGCTGTAACTGACGGACTTAAACGTGTTATGTAACTAACGTATAGTGAATTGAATGCTCTTTAAGATTACATGTCGTTTAAGGTCGTATTATTAACATCTAACAGCTTATCTCGTTTTGAAATCCACAAAAAGTGATAAGAGCACAACCGGAACGTGAAGGACAACTGTTCACTTATAAGTTGCACTCCATGCCAAGTCAAAATGAGTGTCGCACTTCCCTTACGTTCAGAGACATAGTTCCATGTCACAATAGACTGCAGCACTCTCCAGGCTAGAAAACAGCACAATACCGTTGTGTCAAATTAACCTGTTCTGCCCCGGGTACCGCTGTATCTCATTCTTTTAAGGGCACGGCATACTCAGTTCCCTAGCCTTATACAGTCCTCGCTTGTACTCCACTCTCTAATGACCGCGTCGTCGACAGGTCATTAAACTCTAATCTCCCTTCCTTTGCTCTTGTTTTGCTCTTCACACCGTAATCAGTGGGAAGCCAGAAGAGTGGTGCTGCTCCGGCGAAGTTGGAGAGCTGTATGTAGTACTGTGCCCTGGGCACATTTTGTACCTTAATTCCTACGGGATAATGGAGAACTATCTATCGCAGGAATCGTCAGCAATTCATCCTTGTAAAAGAGCCATTGCGCTCGTTAAAGAGTCAAATCTTCACCACATGTGAAAGCCTTATGTCAAGGCGTTGCAGCATTACCAAATATTGATTATGGAACTCAGCGTCGCTGTAGATCATATGTAGATTACGCTGTAGCCATTTGTTACAGTTTCCTCATGGTTGTTCCCACAAATGAAATCGAATAACGATACTATGAAGAAGATTTCCAAGTATACAGCAAAGCCAGATTCAGCTGCTGTGGTCGGCACAACTCAAAAGCTATCCGGCGCTGATGGGACTGCGGGGTCACTACACATGAAATTAGTTTTGGGTAATATTTCTGTGCATCGAGGTAACGTGATCGGATATCGTACCTCGAAAATTCTGTTGGCTACGCCAGAGGCTGGCGTCTGGGCCGGTACGTTAGCATCACAATGGGCTTGCTTCGATAATGAAGTTTGAGCTGGAAATTATGTTTATGATGAACCTGTCTTGTGTGTTACATGAGGCTATACACCTTCCAATTAGGCCGCAACATGGTTCCCGTAATTATGTCCACAACGGCGTCAGCTCGCTTCTGTTTACTACATAGTTGCAGGTGTGAATATTCATGAATACACACCACCTATGTTACATAGCTACCACATCTACTTGGTCCTTCGACGTAACACAATGTAACACTCTATAGTATCGTGAAATATTAATATTTGCTTCTATTAATGTCCACTTTATGTTTCAAGCGTATGAATTTGAGTACGCCATCGAAAGGAGACTTGATCATTCAGTTTTGTTCTAAACTGATGTTCCCTTTCACTTTTTCACGTAAGAACCAACGTACAATCTATTTAATGACGTCAATTTGATTTACAGATAAAACTAACTTAATCTTTGAACTACTATTACTGAATAATGTTTTTTTTAATATAAAAATACAGTCTCTGTTGCAAAGTTATTTTGTTGCAAATAACGAATGATCTGTTTACCGCACTCGTAGGGCGTTACACCGACAGAAGACGCTAGTGTCGGTAAAACTTAAACTCATCTAGGTATAGGACTATAAGAAGAAACGGCTACAGGCAATAAGTAAAAGTGATTAGATAGAATGTAGGACAAAAATAAAAAATTCTGGAAAATTAAAAGCAACTACGATTAAGAAATATAATAAAACAGATTTTGCCACATAAAAAGATGCTAAGAGGTTACTAATGGGTGTACATAAAATACGTACAAAAAGAAGAAAACGCCAAGTGAGAAGACCCCACTCACACCCGCAGCCGCTATCTCCAAATTCATGACAGTATCCCCTTCGCAGGAAATCTTGCATACGACTTAGCCAAACTCTTTGAAACATATGATATTAATATTGTATATTTATAGGTTATCAAATTGCAAGATCGTTACATTCATAATGAACAACCATAGAGAAAAAATTTAACGATTCTTGGATATACATGATTAATTACAGTGAGTGTGATGCATCAAATCGGCAGGATGTTCAAGACGAGATTCCGCGAACATTTTTTCGAACGAAAAAGGTCAGGTCATACACAGCTAGGCATTTGCCGTCCACTTGATAGCTAGTTGTCACCTTCCACCGACCTTAAATAATTTAAGTATACTTCATTTTGAAAAAAAGGGGAAAAATTGAACTTATTCGAAAAATGGAAGTTTCTCTACATTTACTCGTCGTAGCGGTGGGATTCTGAATGAACAGTTAGTCAGTAAGAACCAGTATTTGTGACCTTATGATACCTGTTATCAATTCCAATTTTATCCCTTTTTTTCCTTATGTTGTACAGTGTACTGTTACGATCTTAGTACTTGATTAATTCCATCCTTTTAGTTATCCTGCTCACATTTTATATTTCGTATTATATGTGCACCCATTTGTAATTTCTTGGGGTTCTTTGTTTTTATGACAACATTTGTTTTATGATATTTCTTAATCTTAATTTCTTTTAACTTTCATTAATTTTGAATTTTTATTCTACATGCCATCATGCATTTTATTTAAAGTGCTATCTAATCACTTTTACTTACGGTCTGTAGCCGCTTCTTCTTATAGTCTTAATCCTAGACCAGTTTAAGCTTTACCGACACTATCAGCGTCTTCTGTTGGTGTACCGCCCTATTAGCGCGGTCAGCATGGTTTTCCTCCGCGCTCTAGCTTCAGTGTGGCCATCTGTTAGACCGTTTAGTTCGAAACCCACGAGAAACACAGGCTATGGCGCGTACGTGACATCACGTGACCCAGCAGGTCTTACGAGTGCCAGCAGCCGACCACTGCCGTGAGTGATTAACTATTTCCGAGGAGTTAATGTTTCTTGACTGCACGTTAAATGCATGCAAGTACTCGAAAGCACACGAAAAACGTAAGATCTTTAGTGGGTACCTTTTCCAATTAAAAGCGTTGCACGGAGCCAAGTGTTCGCAAAGTGTGGCGGACAAGCCGACTAGTGTGACGTCACAAGTTCGTTGCAGGGCCCGTATATTTCGTTGGCCCCGGTTTAGTCACCTGTTATCCAGGTCATTCGGTGTACGTGGGGCTCTAAGTCGCACTTCAGCTGGAAGCTGTATTTTAAAGTATTTTCGTTCTTTGTCTGTGCTCCTTACATTTACCTTCGTGCATTTATTTCCAATTTTTATCCTTTTAAATCTAAATATTTGGTTTTGTCCAGTGTATTTTGTTCGTCGCTTCTTCCTTAGATAGTTTGTTACCATGTTCTGACTAACCGCCCTACCATCCGGTGGTAATAATGCTTTGATAGCCTTTCGTGAGTGTTAATTTGCAGTTTTTTTAATTTCTGAAAATAATTCTTAAAAGTTTAGCACAGATTAGAACCATGTCTCCTAACTTATAATTTTGCATAATTACATCCTTACTTCATCTTTTCTTTCAAAATATCTGAGGAAGCCTTAGCCAGGCGAAACACGTTGTTTGTAATAAAAATACCTTTGCAATCAAGACGGCCTCTATATGTAATTGTGGAAACCGGTTGCTCTACCAGTCAGCTCATCATGAAATGGAATAAGCTTTATAACGTTTCTTTAAAAAAATGTCTCATTTGGTTTCCTTGTTGGAGATGAATGGAACATGGCAAAGGCATTTCAGTTTATTGAGACGTAGTGAGGGTTAAGTACACATCTAGCTTTCAGATTCGTCCGGCAAATGGCGGTACGATTCCTTCAAGAAAATAAGGGAATCTAGATTAGTTAGTAATCCACTGATGACGACATTCCGGTGACTAGGCACTGAACTGCAAGAAAATTCTTATGTATCTTCTGGTAGGATTGAAGGCGTCAAGAAACAAAAAAAGAAAAATGAACTATTCCGATTTTATACGGAAACTGATCTAGTGCTTTCGTACTTTGATTCAGAAAACGACCATCCAGTATCCTTGACATCCATTTGTTACAGAAACGTAGAACATTTTCTGGTCCCAAAAATGAGGTATCTCGAACAGAATGACCTCTTCCATGACATCCGGCACAGATTCCGGAAACAATGATCATATGAAATTCAACTCTCTTCTCACATGGGATCCCGAAAGCTATGGACCAAGGCAGCTTTCACATTCGTTAGCTTTTCCAACTCACAAGCAAACTCTTGCCTCCCATCCTAACCAAGGCCTCTGGCTACGCTACAGGTCAGTCAGTCAGAATAACCAGTTTTTCTACTTCCTCATCAGTTGGCTTCGTCAACTCATAATCAAACTGTCGTATTCCCACCTATTCTAGATATCGCTAGACTACAGATTATTATAAAAACACCAATACGCTGAAACAGAAAAAAACTAAAGATAGGACTGTCTACAAAACCCCTTGTAATTCATGCCTCACTACAAGCATAATTCACTACTTCACACAATTTACTTCCGATTTAAACGTCACAAAACAAAATTATCCGTAATTTCATCGTATCTCGTAATAAATTCAATATAATGAACGCCATACTGCGTATATATGTCGATAACGGAAACGCCAAAACGTAGCAGAAGTAGAAAATTAATAAAGGATCCTCCGTAAAACGTGAATTATTCTTAGCAGGCCGTCACCAACACAACATTCCACAATCCACAATGAATTACTAATAATATTTCACGATACAAAGTGATATATGTATAAGAATTATAGAAACGGCAATATATTGTACAAACAGCTACATATAAGAATTATAGAAACGGCAATATATTGTAATAGCCGGCCGTTGTGGCCGAGCGGTTCTAGGGGCTTCAGTCCGGAACCGAGCTGCTGCTACGGTCGCAGGTTCGAATCCTGCCTCGGGCATTGATGTGTGTGATGTCTTTAGGTTAGTTAGACATAAGTAGTTCTAAGTTTAGGGGACTGATGACGTCAGATGTTAAGTCCCATAGTGCTTAGAGCCATTTGAACCATTTTCATATTGTAATAACAAAACTCAAGAACGATCGGTCTACACAACGTATGTAATTCGTCTCTCATCGGAACAAATTACTTGCGATCACTGTCACAAAACAAATTTCCGTAATTTAGACAGATCCCTTTATAACTGGTTCAAAATAAAAGAAACGGCAAACTGCCTATATACATCCATAACAGAAACCGTCAGAATGAAGCATAATTAGAAAATTAATAGAGGGCCGTCCACAAAACGTGAATAATGAATTTCTGTCTGTTACCAACACAACATTCCACATTTAAGAACAAAGTCATCAGTAGACCTAATATTTCTCCATATAAATTTCTATTCGTGAAGATTAGATGGGTAGATCTCATAACTAATGAGGAAGTATTGAATAGGATTGGGGAGAAGAGAAGTTTGTGGCACAATTTGACCAGAAGAAGGGATCGGTTGGTAGGACATGTTCTGAGGCATCAAGGGATCACCAATTTAGTACTGGAGGGCAGCGTAGAGGGTAAAAATCGTAGAGGGAGACCAAGAGATGAATACACTAAGCAGATTCAGAAGGATGTAGGTTGCAGTAGGTACTGGGAGATGAAGGAGCTTGCACAGGATAGATTAGCACGGAGAGCTGCATCAAACCAGTCTCAGGACTGAAGACCACAACAACAACAACATCAATAACAGAAACGTCAACATGATGCAGTAGCAAAAATTGGAAAATGTCCGTCTATACAACGTGAATATTTCTTGTATGTCCGTCACCAAAAATGTAATATTGTATTCTGATCTTAATTTACATAATAAACGTAGATATACGGCGAAACATGTAAGTGTAAAAATAATGTGCGTCATTCGTACTTCCTCATTTTCTGGCTAACTAGTCTTTAGCTCTACAAACGCTTGTCTCCAATTGGTTGCCACCAATGATACAAGCACAAGCGTTGCTAACATTTACGCTCTTCCGCAAACAAGATCAGTGTGTGGACAACCAGTAGTAAAGTTTAGCCCTTAAGTCTCTTGAGATAGATATTGGAATTATTGATTACACAGTGCCACAACTGATTTTTTTTCCGGTCCTTGGCGAAAGTGCGCATACTCTCCGTTTAATTTGCGGCATAAAGTCGAGCAGGAGGCCTGCAACCATTATATGAATAATTGGGCACGTCCTTATCACCGCTTTGGGTCGCTAACAGCAAGAATCCACTTTTTGAAATTCTTTTATTAACGCGATTCGTATAAGGTGCATCTTCAGGACATCAGAAAAACTTAATACAGGATATTGTGTCGAATCTTACGTGTCGTAACACGCTTTCAGCAGAAGGTCTTATGTTTTGGCTCATCAGTGTACAAATAATTTTCTTTTAAGGTTCCGTACTTCAGGCTGTAAAAATGGACCTTAATAGAATCGCTTTGTTGTCTATCCGTCTGTCCGACTGTTAAGAACCATTTTTCTGAGGATGTTGGGAAGTCCCTATGGGACCAAACTGCTGAGGTCATCGGTCCCTAGGCTTACACACTACTTAAACTAACTTACGCTAAGGACAAAGACAAAAAACACACACACACACCTATGCCCGAGGGAGGGGCCCGCATCTCGTGGTCGTGCGGTAGCGTTCTCGCTTCCCACGCCCGGGTTCCCGGGTTCGATTCCCGGCGGGGTCAGGGATTTTCTCTGCCTCGTGATGGCTGGGTGTTGTGTGCTGTCCTTAGGTTAGTTAGGTTTAAGTAGTTCTAAGTTCTAGGGGACTGATGACCCTAGATGTTAAGTCCCATAGTGCTCAGAGCCATCTGAACCATCTGAACCCGAGGGAGGACTCGAACCTCCGACGGGTGGGGACCCCCGAGGACCATGGCAAAGCGTGTCTTACAGCGCGGCTTTTCTGAGGAACGCGTACACATATCACGGTCAAATGTATGTCACATATTAAGGTCTATGGTATCTTGGCGGTGCAAAACCTCAAAGCTTCTAGGTCAGTTCGGTCAAAAGATAAGGCCATTTATGGCACATATTATAACACTCGGAATCTCACTCATCAAAGCTTATAGGGTAGTTCTCGTTGACCAATAATCATGAAATCTGACACGAAGCAATTTTTGACATTAGAAGTAAACGAAAAAAATCCGAAAATGGTTAATTTGTAATTACATAACACGAAAAAGTATTTTTGGTATTCATCTACATCTACATCTACATACATACTCCGCAATCCACCATACGGTGCGTGACGGAGGGTACCTCGTACCACAACTAGCAGCTTCTCTCCCTAATCCACTCCCAAACAGAACGAGGGAAAAATGACTGCCTATATGCCTCTGTACGAGCCCAAATCTCTCTTATCTTTGTGGTCTTTCCGCGAAATGTAAGTTGGCGGCAATAAGATTGTACTGCAGTCAGCCTCAAATGCTGGTTCTCTAAATTTCCTCAGTAGCGACTCACGAAAAGAACGCCTCCTTTCCTCTAGAGACTCCAACCCAAGTTCCTGAACCATTTCCGTAACACTCGCGTGGTGATCAAACCTACCAGTAACAAATCTAGCAGCCCGCCTCTGAATTGCTTCTATGTCCTCCCTCAATCCGACCGGATAGGGATCCCAAACGCTCGAGCAGTACTCAAGAATAGGTCGTATTGGTGTTTTATAAGCGGTCTTCTTTACAGATGAACCACATCTTTCCAAAATTCTACCAATGAACCGAAGACGACTATCCGCCTTCCCCACAACTGCCATTACATGCTTTTCCCACTTCATATCGCTCTGCAATGTTACGCACAAATATTTAATCGACGTGACTGTGTCAAGCGCTATACTACTAATTGAGTATTCAAACATTACAGGATTCTTTTTTCTATTCATCTCCATTAATTTACATTTATCTATATTTAGAGTTAGCTGCCATTCTTTACACCAACCACAAATCCTGTCCAAGTCATCTTGTATCCTCCTACAGTCACTCAACGACGACACCTTCCCGTACACCACAGCATCATCAGCAAACAGCCGCACATTGCTATCCACCCTATCCAAAAGATCATTTATGTAGATAGAAAACAACAGCGGACCTATCACACTTCCCTGGGGCACTCCAGATGATACCCTCACCTCCGATGAACACTCACCATCGAGGTCAACGTACTGGGTTCTATTACTTAAGAAGTCTTCGAGCCACTCACATACTTGGGAACCAATCCCATATGCTCGTACCTTAGTTAGGAGTCTGCAGTGGGGCACCGAGTCAAACGCTTTCCGGAAGTCAAGGAATATGGCATCCGTCTGATACCCTTCATCCATGGTTCGCAAGATATCATGTGAAAAAAGAGCGAGTTGCGTTTCGCAGGAGCGATGCTTTCTAAAGCCGCGCTGATACATGGACAGCAACTTCTCTGTCTCAAGGAAATTCATTATATTCGCACTGAGAATATGTTCGAGAATCCTGCAACAAGCCGATGTTAAGGATATTGGTTTGTAATTTTGAGGATCCGTCCTTCTACCCTTTTTATATACAGGCGTCACCTGCGCTTTTTTCCAGTCGCTCGGGACTTTACGTTGGGCAAGAGATTCGCGAGAAATGCAAGCTAAGTAAGGAGCCAATGCAGTAGAGAACTCTCTGTAAAACCGAATTGGAATCCCATCAGGACCTGGCGATTTATTTATTTTCAACCCATTCAGCTGCTTCACAACCCCAGGGATGTCTATCACTATGTCCTCCATACGGGAATCTGTACGAGACTCAAACGGCGGTACGTTTGTACGATCCTCCTGCGTGAAAGATTTCTCAAATGCTAAATTTAAGATTTCGGCTTTTGTTTCGCTGTACTCCGTTGACAGACAAGACTGATCAGTGAGTGACTGGATGGAGGCCTTCGACCCGCTTACCGATTTTACGTAAGACCAGAATTTCCTTGGGTTTTCAGCAAGATCTTTTGCTAATGTATGACGGTGGTAGTGGTTGAATGCTTCGCGCATCGCTCTTTTCACACCAGCACGAATCTCTACGAACTTTTGCCTGTCCTCATTCTCCCGATCTTTCTTGTATCGCGAGTGCAACTGTCTTTGCTTCCTGAGCATTCTCCGGACTGCGCTGTTAAACCACGCTGGGTGTTTTCCATCGTACTGGAAGTAAATTAAGTCGATTCATTTAATAAGTGGGATGCTAACAACTGCTTATCTGCTCTTTCTAGTAAGAATAATCTCCTAGTCTTCTTGACCGACTTTTTAACTTTCTTAGCCATAGTCATAATGACAACATCATGATCACTAATCCCTGTCTCAACACTGACACCGTCGATGAGGTCTGGTCTGTTCGTGGCTACCAGACCTAAAATATTTCCATTACGCGTTGGCTGTCGATTTAGCTGCTCAAGACAGTTTTCGGATAATGTGTTCAAAAGTAATTCACACGACGGCTTGTCTGTACCACCTCTAATGAATCCATAGACATCCCAGTCTATACTAGGTAGGTTGAAGTCGCCTCCGACTAATATAGCATGATCCGGGTACTTCTGCGATACAGAATGTAGACTTCCTTTGAATGATTCTAGAACTGTCACGGTGGAACCTGGTGGCCGGTAATAACACCCCACAATTAACTTTATTTCCCCTAGCTCTGTTAAACGTGTCCAGATAACTTCACAATCACACTCTGCTTCGACCTCAGTAGACACAATATTTTTGTCAACTGCAATGAAAACACCACCTCCTATGGTGTCTAATCTGTCTTTCCGATACACGTTCCAACCCTCGCTAAATATTCCAGAACTTCCTATCTCAGGGTTCAGCCAGGTCTTAGCCCCGAGAATAATTTGCGTGCCACACGCTTCCTGGAGGGCAGTAAATTCAGGAACTTTGTTCCGAACACTCTGAAAATTTACTGCTAATATCTTAATAGCTGAAGTGTCTTTACACTGAGCGCGTCCTGATTTCCCTGCCTGCACGTTGACCGGTGAGTGTTCATCAGGACACCTCGCACTACCGCCTAGCCTAAAAAAAAACCCATGTGCACGCCACAAGTACTCTGCTACCCGAGTAGCTGCTTCGTTTGTGTAGTGCACCCCTGACCTATCTAGGGGCGTCCTTCAATTCCTCACCCAATAGCGCAAGTCTAGAAATCTGCAGCCAAGACCGTCACAGAGTCGACGAAGCCTCTGGTTGAGACCCTCCACTCGGCTCCAAACCAAAGGACCCCGATCCACTCTGGGAACGATGCTGCAAATAGAGAGCTTGCTTGCATCCCGCGTGCGAGGCCAGCGGTCTTCACCAAATACGCTTGCCGCCTGTACGAACTGGTGATCGCCTCAGAACCCAAGCGACAGGCATCATTGGTGCCGACGTGAGCAACTGCTTGCAGACGACTGACTGCACGTCGTACGCTCGATAGCCGTAGGCAAGGCCGCCTCCACATCTTGGATGAGGCCCCCCGGCAGACAAACCGAGTGCACGTTGGATTTCTTTCCAGCCCTGTCTGTCTGTCTCTCCTTCTGTTTAGATTCCGTTTTTCTGGAAAAATTTGGCCCATCAGGTCGGAACTTATGTCACGTACCTAGGTTAAGGGTATATTGGTGCTCTAAAACTCGGAAACTCATTCATCAAAACCTGTAGGGTGCTTCCCGTTGACATAAAAAAGAAGCAAGGTTTTGCAATACAAGTAAAGGAAAAAAATCCGAAAATTGTTAATTTGTAATTGCATAACACGAAAGGACATTTCTTTTGTCATTTGATATCCGCCTTCAAATTTGAAATTGAAAAATTCTCGGAAGAGTTCGAATCCTGGGAACTGATATTTTGCCAGAATCAGTGCCGATAACAACCAAAATCCGTCAATATCCTCGATTCCGGAACGGATAGACTGTCTATATACATAAATAAGTTTGTACGGAGCCCTCAGTCCTATTCGCACTTGCCAATTTTTTTCGGTATTTATGAGCGTATACACTGATGAGCCGAAACATTATGACCACCTGCTTAACAGCTTGTTTGTCCGTCTTTGGAACTAAATACATAACTGATTCTGCGTATCAGAGATCCGACAATTTGTTAGTAGGTTTGTGGAGGCATGTGGCATTAGCTGTCTACGCGCAGGTCATGTAATTCGCCTAAATAGCGGGCCGCTGATGTGCGTATGTGATGACGGCGCCGTATAGCGACACATATGGGTTCTAGCCATCCCTTGGTCTCGTCCATCCATGACAGTCTTGCTGAACTTCACCATGCTGCTTGTTCCGTTGACTTCCTTTGGGTCCCTCGTCATGTGGGTGTCCTAGGTAATGAGCTTGCAGATCGTTCGGCTCGGGGAGCAGTTACTCCCCCCCCCCCCTCTCTGTAACCCTTCCTGCGGCGGATTTACTGCTTCACATCAAATCCCACTTCGCACAACCATGGGTCAACTCTTGGAGGGCTACCTCCCTGTCTAATAATCTTCGTGCGGTTGAGGTGACACCTGCGCCGTGGCGTTCTTCCTTCCGCCTCTCCCGAAAGGACTCGACCACACTGTGTCGTCTCTGCATCGGCCATACCAGGTTGACCCAAGGTTTTCTTTTGCGTAATGAGCCACCCCCACTTTTTGGTTGTGAGCCTTCCAGTCAGTAGCCCACATTTTGGATGAATGCCTCCTGCTTTTAGTTCTGCTAACTAAGTACAGACTTCCCCGCTCTTTACCTTCAATACTGGCAGACGATTCCCAGATGGTAGAACTGGTTCTCAGTTTCCGCTGTGAAAGTGGTTTTCATTCTCAGTTTTAAGGTTTTTAATCTCACTCTGGAGTATGGGCAGGACGGTGAGGGTTGGGGTGTCTCCCACTGTAAGCTGTGTTTGGAGATTCCTGACTCCCCTCCCTGGCCAAGATCCTCTTTTCTTTCCATTTTACTCTGTTTTTATCACTTTTTACATTTGGTTAGTCTCCTTTTACAATACGCACTTTTACATTCTAGCGGCTGAACGCTTTTGAATAGCAAGTGGTCTTGCCTGTGCTGCATCAGAGGTGGGATATTTCCTGTGACTTCTGAAATTTTTCCCGGCGTATTTCTTCTTCTAATAATTTCCGGGTATGCAGCCGGATCCCGTCGACATTCTGCCACGATATTTCGGCAGTAGCAGAGCACTGTATTTCATTGGGACATTCAATGGAATACAATGGAACAAAAATTTGTGCCCCAGTTTCCGGTTTTTGGGATTCCGTAATCAAGGAATCAGTGGAAATACGTCTTGCCAATAATCTTATAAATCGTGACAACGGCTTTCAGCTGGATAAAAATTGGAATTCTGTTATTAAAATTATGTCGATTCCGCTGTGATTACAGCGGAATCGACAGTGTCATTCGATACTCAATGACTAGATGAACCTTTATTTTCACCACCGAGGGCAGCACGTACAACTCGGCTATGCTGCGCATGTCAGCACCTGACGCATGCGCTGTAGGATGCCAGTACATTTCGCATGCGCGAGATTCGGCATAAATACCGCGACTGCACCTGGGCTCTTCAGTAGTTGTGTACTCACCTGATGATGGCCGGACGTCTCTGGGCCGAAATATGGTGGCAGAATGTCGACGGGATCCGGCTGCATACCCGGAAATTATTAGAAGGGGATATTTCCTGCCTCTAGCATAGCCTTGGGGTTGCTCACTTGCTGACTTCCCTCATTTTGTTTTCACAATTGTCTGCACTTTTACGTTTTTTAGCCTTTGACCCTTTTATCGTCTTGACTTTTCTGAGATATCAGTCCGTCTGAATGGACCACATTTGAAACAAGGGACTGATTACCTTGCTGTTTAGCCCCTTCTGCCCTAATCAACCAACCAACCATATGGATTCTATAGGACTTACATCAGAAAAATTTGGTCTCCGAGACATCAGCGTGAGTTCACTTTAACTTACCTTGAACGACTGTAGCACAGTTCTCGCTCCGAGAAAAGGACAATTATACTGCTGAAAGATGACATCACCGTCGAGGAAGACGCCAAGTATGAAGGACGCAGGTGGTTCGCAGCTGTCAGAGTGCCTTCGATTACTACCGGAGGGCCGGCCGCTGTGGCCGAGCGGTTCTAGGTGCTTCAGTCTGGAACCGCGCCATCGCTACGGTCGCAGGTTCGAATCCTAGCTCGGGCATGGATGTGTGTGGTGTTTGTAGGTTAGTTAGGTTTAGTTCTAAGTTCTAGGGGACTGATAACCTCAGATGTTAAGTTCCATGGTGCTCAGAGCCATTTTAGCCATTTGAACTACCGCATGTCCATTGCAAGCACAGGAGAAGTCTCCCGTAGCATAATACTGCTCCCAACCCCCTGGGTCCGCGGCGCGCTGCACGTTTCGAGTTACTGTTCACCTCGATGACGGCGTTTGTGGAAGCGAGCAGCGACCTAGAATATCAAAAATGTGACTCACCCGAAGAGCCGACACATTTCCACCAACGACGCTCGAAGCCCCGTGGTCCCTTACCTACTGCAATCGTAAATGACGATGTTGTTGGGTCCACATGTGAACACATAGGGATGGACGCCTGCGGATCTTTATGTTCCACAATGTAGCATTAACGGTGTGCTCTGAAACACTTATGTGTGCACCAGCACCGTCCTCTTTTTGCAGGGATGCCACAGCCACCATCTAACCTGCTTTACAGAGCAGACGAGCCTCCGAACTCCACGTTCTGTGAAGAGTAGTGAACATGCAACAATTTAACGCCTAGTAGTAATTTCTCTGTCCTTCTATCTCTTTCCGTAGATCCTCAGGTCAGTTGTATGTGAACATTCGGCCAGCTTCTCCGCTTCCGAGGTACCCGTTCGCAGGCTCTGGGTAATAATAATCTCCCCTTTGTCGGAGTTGCTTATCTCAATGGATTTCCCCATCGGCAGCCCATATCTTCGCTAGGGTGATCTACAGTCCGTGTCTGCTCCGCTTACATACTTTTGTTACCGCGTCACGCGCTTGCGATGCCATCAGGCGGCATCCAACGTTGTGGTCATCATGTTTCGGCTGTTCAGTCTATGCTGTTTAGTACAGTAGGTCATGCAGTTTCACGAGTTATCGAGCACCGATTAAGGAAATAGCCCTGATACATTTAGCTTTTGCGCAGTGTGGGCACTCGAAAGCATACATGCACCTGAAATGAATGCCGATTAACACACTTTGTCTTGTAAGTTATTAATTCGCTTTTTCTTCTCCTTTTCTTCCCTTTCGTTTGGTATTCCGAGTGCGACGCGGTCGTTAAGGACTCTGCATATCCCCCGTGGAAGAGCTGCTGCCATATGATTAGTGGCACTCGCATGACTTTGCTCGCAGACACGGAAGCTCTAATTGAAAGCCCTAACTTCATAAGCGAATTCATTAAAATGCAAAAGCTCTCGCGCTACGCTCGGAAACAACTCTCGCATAAAAGCCAAGCCACTAGCAGTATTTTGTAACAGTATCAATACCCGTGTAAATGGGAAAAAAATTACGCCAAAGGCAGGGCCGCCTAATTCCAGTACGGCGACAGTGTAAACCTGAAACAAGTGTAATTAATAATGATCTAGTTTCTCACTGTGGGAAGAGAATCATAATGAAATATTAAGCTTCAGAATAGTATCTAGCAGAGATCTGCAGTTATTTTCCTGAATTCATTGCTTCCCGGTAGTTCCATCTCTCCTCCAGTTCTCGTAAACAGACGCAGAGGGCAGCGAAACTCTCGCTGGTAGGTTGCCACCGCTTCACAAACTTTTCATTGCAAACTTTTTATTGTACTCGTACAAGCATGCTCCACAATGAGTGGCGTTTAGCGCGCGCTCCACTTCTCTCTCCCTTCCTCTTCCCCTCTCCCCTTATCTTCCTCTCACTCTCTGTTGCCTCCATCTCTCTCTCTCTCTCTCTCTCTCTCTCACCCACCCACACACACATACAAACACACACACACACACACACACACACACACACACACACACACACACACACACACACACACACACGCGCGCGCTTATTAACAAATTACCCTCCACTAATTACAAATCCAACAGAGGAAAGCTTGCCGTGTGTGAGAAGCAGAATATGACGCCCCAGGCGTGGACAGTATGCAAAATGAAACATTAGAAGCAATACCGGATACGGTTCGTAATACTCTAAGAGGTATTCGTAACTTTTGTATTTACAATGTTAACAACCGAAAAAGTGGTGAGCTGGACAAAAATGACTTTAACGATTGCTTTCCTTTCAAAACTGTAAAAGTTATCAGTGGTAACGGTTATACTGAGGACTTAGGTTGGATTTGCATCTCTCATTGACATAATCAGCAAAGAAGATTAAATACACTGTCTGCACTGATGTAGTTAGAGATGGTGAAACAGTCCATCTGAAGCCAAACATTTGTGTGAAAATTCTTAAGCAAAGTGTATCGAAGTGCTGTGTTTTTCACTGTGGTGTATAACGGCTCATTTTAAAGTGATATGCTTACAACTTCCGGGATTACGTACCACAATTTCAGAGACTAGCTGCACAACGTACAAAATACAAAGTGCTTGCAGATATCCACTATCTTGGAGTGATCTTCCTAATGGGAAAAATATAAGTTTCAAACAGCATTCTAAACCTACTGATTGCAGTTTGAATACAAATCATCCGATGTTCTAATCAAAGTCGCAGATTCAGCGTCCCTAATGGATTACTTCGCCTTAGTGCTAAGGTGCTTAACGATGAAATAAATGGTGAAGACCTGGAGATCACATGGGAGAAGGAGGTTCCAAACACTCTGGTGAGGAATCTGATCTGAATCTCACACATTCACTGTCGACCTCTTTTTCGACTTCGGAAGAAAAACTCTAACATTAATGGGATGTCAAACGTCAACTTTCGAATAATTCATCAGAACACTCAGTTACAGGTGATCCTCATTATATTCTTCAGAATAAAACTCAGTGGAACTTTTAGATAGTACTCAGTATAGTGCGCACCAAATAACTTGGTCCGTAAAGTTTCTCACTACAGTACCGAAGGTAGACAACTCAGCGAAGGGGTAACAAAAAAGGAGTAAAAATGTAGAGTAGCGGATGCCACTTGCTACGATTCCCACAATGTAAAATAAAAAAAGACAACGTGTTACATAGAAATTATGTGTCAGTCCTCTGATAATCTGCTCGGCAATATTACGTAAAAATAAAATGTTCTGCTTCTTCTTCAGAGCCTTTCCGGAGTAATGAAGCCTTGGGGCGTATTTATAGCTATGTTTTCCCCATTCTTCCTTATTTCCTTTACTGGGAGACTGGAACAGCTAGCAGTTCCTGCGGCCCTCTTAAGCACACTATTTAAAGGCACTTTTGGCTCTTCCGATGTGACTAAATAGTAATGCATATAGTAACGCATGCTGGATTATGAAGAAGTTTCCTTGTGTCTAAGCTGCGTAAAGACTGCACTGCCATTCTCAGTAGTAGAGAAAAAAAGTGGAAATGAGCGTTTGGCGTCATTGGCCGGGAGGCCCCTTACGGGGCAGGTCTGGCCGCCTTGGTGAAGGTCTTATTACATTCGACGCTACATTGAGCGACCGGCGCGCAGGATTGGGATGAAATGATGATGAAGACAACACAACACCCAGTCTCTGAGCGGAGAAAATCCCCGACACAGCCTGGAATCGAACCGGGTCCCTTTAGACGGCAGTCCGTCACGGTGACCATTTAGCTATCCTTTTTTTTTTGTTGATCTCATTTTGTTCTATATTGTTCGTTCAATTTGTTCGAGGCGGACGTCCGATGACACCCATTTAGGTTCTTCGTTGGTCCATTCACTTAGTTTTTTTGTTACAGAGGGTAGCTAACCCTCTGACTGAAACGTGAGCTACCGTGCCGGCGGGGCGGACCAGTAGTAGAGAGACAGCAACGAAAGCGCTCGACGTGTGCAGGTTGGCAGGCGATAGTCAGTTGAGGAGGTCGCCCTTTCGGAACATTGGTTGGAATAGCCCAGTGCTCTCGGCGAGAATGTGATGCTGCACCGACGCCACGTTGTTTTGCAGCCGTCCTTCAGATTAGAGTTTGTGAAAACCGCATCACTGACGAATCACCATAAATGCATTTTATTATCATACGTATTAAATGTACGAAACAGCAACATGAGATTTGAAAGTGGCTGTTTAGTAATGCCATCCTCAGTGAAAGTGAAGAAGAACTGCTGCATCTGTTGAATGGAATGAACAGTCTAACGAGTGCAGAACATGGGTTGAGAGTAAATCGAAGAAAAACGAAAGTAATGAGAAGCAGAAGAAATGAGAATAGCGAAAAACTAAACATGAGAATTTGTGATCACGAAGTAGATGAAGTTAAGGAAATCTGCTAAGCAGACAGCAAAAGAACCCATGGTGGACGGTGCAAGGACATAAAAAGCACACTAGCACTGACAAAGAGGGCGTTTCTGGCCAAGAGAAGTCTATTAGTATAACACATTAGACGTTAATTTGAGGAAGAAAGTACTAAGAATGTACATTTGGAGTACAGCATTGTACTGCAGTGAAACATGGACGATGGGAAGACCGGAACAGTAGAGAATCGAAGCCCTTAAGATGTGGTGCTACAGAGGAATGTTGAAAATTAGGTTCAAATGGTTCAAATGGCTCTGAGCACTATGGGTCTTATCATCTATGGTAATTAGTCCCCTAGAACTTAGAACTACTTAAACCTAACTAACCTAAGGACATCACACAACACCCAGTCATCACGAGGCAGAGAAAATCCCTGACCCCGCCGGGAATCGAACCCGGGAACCCGGGCGTGGGAAAGCGAGAACGCTACCGCACGACCACGAGCTGCGGACTGAAAATTAGGTGGACTAATAAGGTAAGCAATCAGGAGGTTCTCTAGAGAACCAGCGAGGAAATAAACACTGACAAAAAGAAGGGACAGGATGATAGGACATCTGTTAAGACAGCAGGGGATAGCCTCCATCGAAGGAGGAGGAGGAGATTAGTGTTTAACGTCCCGTCGACAGCGAGGTCATTAGAGACGGAGCACAAGCTCTGATTAGGGAAGGATGGGGAAGGAAATCGGCCGTGCCCTTTCGAAGGAACCATCCCGGCATTTGCCTGAAGTGATCTAGGGAAATCACAGAAAACCTAAATCAGGATGGCCGGACGCGGGATTGAACCGTCGTCCTCCCGAATGCGAGCCCAGTGTGCTAACCACTGCGCCACCTCGCTCGGTCCCCTCCATCGAACTAGAGAGAGCTGTAGAGGGTAAAAACTGTAGAGAAAGACATCATATCCAGCAAATAATTGAGGACGTAAGTTGTAAGTGCTACTCTGAGATGAAGACGTTGGCACAGAAGAGGAATTCGTGGCGGACAGCATCAAATTAATCAGAAAGCCGAGGACTAAAATGAAAAAAAAAGCTGAAAAACAGATTACTGCCAACGAAGTGCCAGATAACACCTAGTAAGTTTGTCCAGTATGACTGTAGGAGATAATGTTCATGTTTACATCGTCTTGTACGTTACTTTGAGTTCAAAGTAGATATATATATATATATATATATATATATATATATATATATACTTTTCATTCTACAGATCTATAGCGAGGAAATCCTAAGGGATGCAGAACAAGTCATAAAAAAATACATAATACTTTTTTATAGCACAAGACCGATATTACTGTTCCATCCACATATCATATGTAACATGATTATCGCAGTAGCTCTAAGTGAAGAAAGATTTGGCAGAGAAGGCATTTAGCCGACAGTGGGCGTGTTATTGTCGCATCCATCTTTTCGTGCAGATAAATTGCCCCAACGCAGTCACGCTTCATCTGACGCCTGAGAACTTTTGGATAAAAGGCATGGGTATAGCATTAGTCTCATGTTGTGCCAACATCCGATGAGGAGTTCAACAATGCCGCTGTGATGAATTGCCCTCTGACGGGTCAGGCCTGGGGACTGATGTCTTGAAATTTGAAGAGAACGCAAAACGAAAACAGTCCTGCGTTTGTGGATGATACATCCAACATTGCGTAGGCACTATATTTGTACATGCAGGTGTCACAATTGGAGGATACAGAAGCCACAGTCAAGTAAAAACGATACAAATGGAAAAAGTACGTCAACTGTTTATTATTTCAAAAGTATTCGGTCTCACTCTGAGACAACTGTCAATGCCTTCACACGTTGAGCCATATGTTGCTACGTTTGTTTCGACTGCGTTGCAGAAGTTCCGCTGGAATGCCCTAACGCATCCTCCATACAGTTATGATCTCTCCCCATTCGATTTTCATAGTGTTAGAGCAGTCGAGAAAGACATTCATCGCCATCGATTGGCTTGGGATGAAGGTGTGAACGCCTGGGTACATTCATAGTTCCGTTGGCAACTGAAAACAAATTTCCGTGAAGGGACTGAGCGTCTTGTCTCACAGTGGAATATATGTGAGAACAGTTATGGCAATTACTTCTGAAATAATAGTTTACTTATTTTTTTCCGTCTGTGTCGCTCTCATTTGACTGCCCCTTATCCATTATTTACTTAATCCAAAACATTCTTTAAATCGTTGAGTCACAAAACGAGAGATTTAAATATCTTGTCCTGATTTTTTTCCTGGGGTCACTGAAAAGAATGGCTCTCTTATGGATGACACTTGACTGGATCCATGGATTTCTGGAAGGTGGGTTACAAAACACGGAGTGAGCACACCACTCATGGTCGAGTTACTACGGGTGACGTACTTTCTGGGCTTAGATTATATTGAACGTGCCAGAAATTCAGTTGGAAGTAGCATTTAAGATAGACAAGGACATATAGCAAGCCGTTCGCAGAAACACGTCAGTTGTGTTATTGAATTTATGCCTCACATGTGCTAAACGGTGACGATTGTTTATGGTCAATGTACTGCACTCAGTGTATTGCACACACAGTGTTAGTAAATGACGATTATGATTGCTTCATCGGTCTCTGAAGTATTCCAGTGATGTGAAAATTGTTGTGTGTGGTGTGTGGAATCGTACACACAAGAATTTTGAGGGTGTGTTTACACTGCCACCTCGCTGCTCGCCGGTATGGCACGATGGTGGTAAACGTAAGTGCAGTGTGGCTGGGACCACCCGTCGGATAGACCGGTCGCCTGGTGCAAGTCTTTTGAGTTGACGCCACTTCGGCGACTTGCGTGTCGATGAGATGATGATGATTAGGACAACATAACACCTAGTCCCTGAGCAGAGAAAATCTCCGAAGCTGCCGGAATCGAACCCGGGCCCGTCGGTACGATAGTCCGTCGCACTGACCACTCAGCTACCGGGGGCGGACATGATGGTGGTGAATCAAACAAAGTGCGTCTTACCGGTCCATTTACTCTCGAGCCTGCTGCTTTCTACACTGCTCGCCAGGCGATGACGTCAAGCTGGTATGTGTTTCACGCTGTGATTGCTGCCTTTACGGTTACTAAAGCGGTGCAGTATTTGACTCTGCTGGGACTCTCTGCTCGATATGTGAAAAGCCGCAGGGTAATTACTCCCGGGAGGCAGCGAGCAGCGAGACAGCAGCTTAAGTGAACGAGGCGCCCGGCGAGCAGCGCGGTGCGATGTGCCAGTGGCGAGCAATGAGGTGTCAGCAGCGAGAATGCAGCATTTAACAGAACCTGAGGCACGCGAGCCAGTTTACTGTGTAGTATTACGGACTGAAGTTGTGAGGTTATTGTCACATGCATGGTATCAAATGCATTACAATTCTGCAGTACACAGAGTGAGGTGATGCAATTGTATTTGGGAAGTGTGCGTTAAAATATTCGTTTTCCAAGGTTGTTTAGATTTCTCTGATCTCCCTAAGATACATAAGATAATTCCTTACAAAAGATAACAGCCAATTTCCTCCCGTGTCCTCGGGCAAATACTGTAGTTCTCCATTCCTAATGACGTCGATGTCGACAGGAAGTTGAACTGGCCGGCCGTAGTGGCCGTGCGGTTCTAGGCGCTACAGTCTGGAGCCGAGCGACCGCTACGGTCGCAGGTTCGAATCCTGCCTCGGGCATGGATGTGTGTGATGTCCTTAGGTTAGTTAGGTTTAATTAGTTCTAAGTTCTAGGCGACTGATGACCTCAGAAGTTAAGTCGCATAGTGCTCAGAGCCATTTGAACCATTTTTTTTTCTTTTCATGCCTTTTGCAAAAATGTTAATAAATTCAATATATTGAGCATTATGTCGTTTTATTTGCAGCGAAAATAACATAAAAATTGAAAAGAAAAACTTTTCCACGTAGGAATTCGATCTTATGACCCTCGTATTGCTATTCTGTACTCTTTCCGCTGCACCAACCGCTAGTTGGTAAATATGCTACCACAAATGTATCATGCCTCGCTCGATCCACACCAACAAATATTTTTTCCTAAACGCTTGACCGTCTGGAGCTCACACTTCTGTCCCTTTCATTGACGGCCATGCCCTGCATCTATGTCAATAAAAATGTAAATGTTCGTTTGTTCAAAGTCGTATATCTCCGAAAGTTCCAGACTGTTTGCTTTGAAATTTTGACACAACGCTGCAGCCTAATACACGTGTATTTTTGGGTATAGATTTTTTGTAAAGTTTCCCTATTATTTAATTTATTTATATAAACGCGAACGCGTATTCCAATGCAACACTGTGTGGAAATTTCAAAGCATTCGATAATTAGAAACATGTACATTTTCTATATAAGTACAAACGTAGATATTCGATTCTTCAAAATTTCAAATCTCCGAAAGTTCTTCACGGTTTTCTTTGAAATTTTGGCACAACGTTGTATTCGAATACTCACGTGTTTTTATATACCTACTGGAACGCCATCTGGTGTATATGTAATAAAAGGGGAAACATTATAAAAATCTAAATGATGCTTGTTCGAAATTGTTAATATCCTAAAGCTCTTGACCTATTATTGTGAAATTCTGACGCAACGTTACTTTCGTACAGCCGCTTGTTTTCATTTACCTATACTTACACACACACATCAAAAAAAGTTTTGCATCACCTCGGTTCCGAGGGTTCCGGAACCTGTACGTAAAATTGGAATAGAGGTCAACATAAACATCATTTCCGCCCTTTTTATTGCTCATGAAAATCACACATTGCATGTTGTACCACCATGCAGCGAGACCTTCAGAGGTGGTGGTCCAAATTGCCGTATACACCGGTACCTCTAATACACAATAGCACGTCCTCTTACATTGATCCGTGCCTGTATTCGTTGTGGCATACTATCCACAAGTTCATCAAGGCACTGTCACTCCAGATTTTCCCACTCCTCAACGGCGATTCGGCGTAGATCCCTCAGAGTGGTTGGTGGGTCACGTCGTCCATAAAAAGCCCTTTTCAATCTATCCTAGGCATGTTCGATAGGATTCATTTCTAGAGAACATGCTGGCCACTCAAGTCGAGCGATGGCGTTATCCTGAAGGAGGTCATTCACAAGATGCGCATGGTGGGGGTGCGAATTGTTGTCCATGAAGACGAATGCCTCGCAAATATGCTGCCGATGTGGTAGCACTATGGGTCGGAGGATGGCATTCACGTATCGTACAGTCGTTACGGCGCCTTCCATGACCACCAGCGGTGTACGTCGGCCCCACATAGTGCTACCCCAAAACAGCAGTGAACCTCCACCATGCTCCACTCGCTGAACAGTGTGTCTAAGGCGTTCACCCTAACAGGGTTGCCTCCAAACACGTCTCCGACGATTGTCTGGTAGAAGGCATATACGACACTCATCCGTGAAGAGAACGTGATGCCCATCCAGAGCGGTCCATTCGGCATATTGTTGGGCCCATCTGTACCGCGCTACATAGTGTCATGGTTGCAAAGGTGGACCTCGCCATCGGGAGTGAAGTTGCGCAACATTCAGCCTACTGCGTACAGTGTCAGTCGTAACCTGTGGCTGCACGAAAAACATTATTCAACATGATGGCGCTGCTGTCGGGGTTCCTCTGAGCCATAATCCGTAAGTAGCGGTCATCCACTGTAGTAGTAGTGCTCGGGCGGCCTGAGCGAGGCATGTCATCGACTTTTCCTGTCTCTCTGTATCTCCTCCATATCTCATCAACATCGCTTTGGCTCACTCCGAGACCCCCGGACACTTCCCTTGTTGAGAGCCCTTCCTGGCATAAGGTAACAATGTGGGCGCGATCGAACTTCGGTATTGACCGTCTAGACATGGTTGAACTACGGACAACACGAGCTTTGTACCTCCTTCCTGGTGGAATGACTGTAACTGATAGGCTGTCGTACTCCCTCCGTCTAATAGGCTCTGCTCATGCATGGTTGTCAACATCTTTGGGCAGGTTTAGTGACATCTCTGAACAGTCAAAGGGACTTTGTGATACAATATCCACAATCAACGTCTATCTTCAGGAGTTTTCGTAAGTGGGGTGATAATTTTTTTGATGTGTGTATATGTAATGCATAATTGTATATATATTTAATAACAGGAAAACGTTATAAAATATACAATAGCGAAAAGTTGTTATCAAAGAGGAAAGTTGTATTTATGGAGTATTGGTTAATGATTAGAGTACCACTACAGAATCTGAATTTGCAGAAACAGTAAACAAGGCTCAAGGTCAAAGACAGTAGGAAGAGGAGATGGACAGAGGGGTGGGAGGACATGGCCATAGAATATGGGAAGGAGGAGTGATCTGGAGAGACCTTTGCGGCCGGCCGAGCTGCAGCAGTCAGCCGCCTGGGGAGGGAGGGGGGGTGGGGTAATATATGGAGAGAGGAGGAGGAGAAGGTGATGGACTGAGAGAGGGTGAGACAGAGGGGGCAGGAGGAGATCGACAGAGAGTGGAGAAGAGGTGATGGACAGAGGGGGGGGGGGTAGGAAGAGATGGACAAAGAAAGGGGGAGGTGGAGATTGACACAAAAGGAGGGAGAAGTAGGCTAGGACGTATATTCAATTCCCGTACATACTAGAAACTTGTGCTTTCTCATTTCTTTCTTTTCCATTTCAGTAGACTGAGCTACACTAAAGCGTGGCCGGGCACAGGTAGTATAACATAAATTTCAACGAAATCAGTGATGACTTGTAGGCGCAATCCCTTTGTGAGGGCAGACTGATGACATTTCTGTGGAGTATATACACTGGCGTCTCGTGCTAGCAGATCGGAACGTTGCTGCCAGAGCTGGTGTGGCTTTCCAGTGCGGCTGGGCCCTCAAGAGCGCAGCAAAGAAGACAAATGACGTGAGCAGGAGGTGCGACAGAGCACGGACGCAGAGGGAGAGCTGGTGGCGGGTTACGGCCGACACGCCTGGGAGCACGTGTCCCAGCTGGCTGCTGGCCCGGCTCGCTAACAGGCCATTTGCCGGCCTGGTGGACGCTATTATTTGGGCGCGCCCTGGGCGGCCGCCTTGGGGCATTGATCGCTGCCCTGCTCCGCTCTGTGCCTGCGTACGCGGCTGACGGCTGCAGCTCGGCCCGCCGGAAAGGTCTCTCCAGGCCACGAGCCCTTCTCACCGTGCCCCATATACTCATTGTACCTGTTGACTAACACAGTGATACAGACATAGAGGCAACTTGTTGATGCAGCATATTGCCTTCAGGACAAATGACCACTGGATGTTGTCACTGTCGTCGTCGTCGTCGTCGTCGTCGTCGTCGTCGCTGTTGTTGTTGTTGTTGTTGTTGATGATGATGATTGGGAACCACTGCTTTTGTAGCTAAATTTGACACCTACACTGCAGATACTGTTCGGAGTTAAACAGGTAAACTAGAGGATCCCTAGTCTCCTGAAAACTCGGTCGAAGAGACAAAGGTAGGTGGTTACAATGTCTTATTATGACATCCCAATGTCGAAGCCGGCTTGCAGCTGCCAACGGGCTCTACAATGTTCCTTTCCAAAACACTTGCTCGCGCCACTTTAAAATGTTGCCACTTATTTGTGGGCGTGATTACGAGTCAAGGTAATGAACAGCAAAACTGTAACGAAACTCGGAGCGGCAAGTGCTAGGAGTCGAACGCGGTAACAGTTGGCGTCTTTCGAATGTGTCATCAAATTGCAGCTGTTAAGCGTCCGAACAAGGAGAATGAGGATAGACGGCTGCGTCCCATAGTTTTTATGACCTCAGAATGACCAGCCTTCAGCAAGTCTCTGACGTTAGATAATAAGTCTCCTGCCTACAGCGGAGAAAGGCAGAAGCCAATATTCCGTGGTGTGATATATCGAGACGCCAGTGTATGAATGAAGACTGCAGCGGCCTCAAGTGCAGGTCAGAGCCGTGTGTGATAGTGTTACTGAATTAGTGCTTATGTAGAATGCGTGCAATGAGGAGAGGTGCCAGAGTGAACGTGCCACAGCCACCTACACGCCAATTCGAACAACCCTTTATGTCACTGAAGCTAGCACTTGTATTTAGCACTTGTATTTAGCACTCACACGTTATGTTAAATAGTTTTCAGAGTATACACAAATAATTATACCATGTCTAGTAAAATCAAAATGAGAAAATTGTTGTACAGATGTTTTAATTGTTCAAATAACTTATTGGAATGCAGCTGGGTGATGTCTCACAACCATCGATATTTCGACAGGGGACCACCCCGTCATTTTCAAGTCAAAACTGCAGCAAGTAAGCACTTTGCAAATGAATTTAAAACCTCGGTTTGGAGAGTAATTCTGGAAAGATAATACACACACACACACACACACACACACACACACACACACACACAGTACACACTAGCCCCACCACACAAGCAAATATGACGGTCGCCGGAAGTTATCGATAGTGAGAATTACTAAACAACGCGTCATTTAACTCCGTCCTTCTGTATTTGACAAGGAAGGGAGCAGCATTCGACGCAGAATTTTAGGAAAAGTCTCCATCTCTATTTACTGTAGAACTCTATTTACTGTACAGTTTACTTCAACTGCTTCCTTAATAACACTACTTCAGTAGCTGGAAGTGCATCTCCGTGTTGTTGTATTCCATAAGACGACTGGCGCCCAGATAATTTCCTGCAACAGCCAATGTTCTCGGCTGTTGTAAGCATGTGTGACGTTTAAGCTCAGTACAGCAGTCTTCCTTGGTCCTGGTAGTGTGACCTGATGTGCCACAACTGCAAGGAATACGATAGACGCCCGCCTTACTGTGAACCATCATCATCAGTAACAACCACAATATTACACGGGGGCCAGACAACATATGTATCACATCATATTTACGCAAAATACGACCAGTCTTGTTGGAAATGCTCCAAGCATAAGGCAGAAAGGCTGTAGACCCTGCGAGGTGCTGGGGTGGGGAAGAGTTTGTACCTCTTTAATTCTGGCGAATTTTGCATGAGAACGTGACATGCAGTCGACCCCCTCCTTACCTACCACCTAGTAGATTATGTGCACAACGGTAACGAAAGGAAATGATGGTGGACCCTCCTAGTTGGTAAAATAAGGAGTGCACACTCACAATAATTTAATAAAAATCATTATCTACTCAGTAAAGAAACAGGGAATTTTAACACAATAAACGACAGGAAATGGGATTATACACCTATCTATGAAATGATATGCAGATTAAATATTACAGTGTGATTTATTATAAATCAGAACACAAAGGTACTTGATTGTCAATACAAACTGTAGGCTAAAGGGTAGGTCATACTGAACTATTATGAGAATAAAGAGTTGGCTCAAGAACAAGGGGCTTCTACTCTCTGTGATGCAATCGATTGACGATAATGACTGGAGGTCCTAATGAATCAAATTTTACTCCCCTGACTATGTTGCAGTATCGCGATTAGTAGTGAGAGCTCAAATGGGATCACATGGGGAAACAGGCAAGGTGGACTTATAGCAATGCGAGCGTGCTTGCTCCTGAGGACTTCAGGACAAAAATGATAGGTCCAACAACGCCGGATCTGCAAAATACTTTACCAGTCCTGAAACCTGCAGCACGTCGTCAGTAGGCAGCGTTCTGATGGTGTAGGCGCTCACTTCTGCTGTGCAGCAACTCTGTTTCAACCCCTGGCCTCGAACGCTGTCCGAGAATTCTAAGTTCTGCCGAAAAAGTGCGACTAAGTCGCAAGACTGTCCGACTCCGATGAAGATCAGATCCAAAATGCCCTACCCCTACGCAACCGCGAATCTGCATTCAGTACTTATTCCAAAATTCCCCCACACTATCTCAGAACGTCATTCGCGCCAATAGCGACCATTCCCCCCAATTTCGAGCAGGGCTTCTTGACGTCAACTGGCCTAAGTTTAACTTGACCATGATGACTCTGCTATTCAGCTGAGGGCACTGAACTTGCCGTTTGACCGGCTACGAAAACAACATGCCTAGACCATCGGCCATCTGGCGCAAGACAGTCGCTCCCAGCAGGGCACGGTCCATCCACAAGTATTCTCAAAATCATGAGGACAATGCAGTCAGTTGGAGCCAGCAGTCTTTGTTCGAGGCGCACCAGAACGGTAAATGCATAAGCTGCGGCGATACTCAGACAGCTCGCATGTCGTTTCGCCCTGCATACAATAGGCAAAACTCGATCGAGGTCAGTCGTCGCACCAGACGCTGAAGGTCATTGATGTTCGATCCCCTCAGTACTCGCGGAAGTGCAGCCCCCCACCGGAAACGAAGTGTGCTGTGACCTCTGGTGCTAAAAAAATGGTTCAAATGGCTCTGAGCACTATGGGACTTAACATCAAAGGTCATCAGTCCCCTAGACTTAGAACTACTTAAACCTAACTAACCTAAGGACATCACACACATCCATGCTCAATGCAGGATTCGAACCTGCAACCGTAGCAGCAGCACGGTTCTGGACTGAAGCGCCTAGAACCGCTCGGCTACAGGAGCCGGCCCCTCTGGTGCTCGCCTCGCAACAGGCCACCCAGGGAAGTAACAGAGGAAACTAAAAGCAAGACCACATACAGTTCACAACATGCATGGCAATCAACTGAAAAGTACTTTGAGGTCTCAGTACATACGTACGGATCTTTCGTCGAGTGAACGGTTGTATATGATTGTTAAGTATGGAGCTAATGCATCTCTTTTGCCCATCGCTAGTCAGCACCGAGCCTACGATACGTGCAGCACACGGAGATTCTGGCAAGCACTTCCAGCCATTGGGAGATTGTTATTAAGGAAGCAGGTGAAATTAAATTAGCGGGTAACCTTGCAGAGATATGGTGATGTTTGCTTAAATTCTGTGTGGAACATTGCACTCACAGTGACACAGTTAACTCACCCGTTGTTTATAGTAATTTTCACTACCGGTAACTCCTGACGTCGGTCATCTGTGGTTGTGTGATGACGCCTGCGTTTACAGTGTATGTGTGTGTGTGTGTGTGTGTGTGTGTGTGTGTGTGTGTGTGTGTGTTTTATCTTTCCAGGCTTGCTCTCTAAACGGAGGTTTTGAATTCCTTGTTACAGCGCTTACTTGCTGCAGTTTTTCCTTGAAAATTGTGGGCAAGTGTCGAAACATCAGCGGTTGTCGACAACGTCACCCGGCTGCATTCCACGCTCCGGGAGAAACTCAGGTCTTACAAATATTGACTCAGTACTTCCATTTTGTAAACAGTTCTCTTATCACGAGAGAGAAAGTAGTTTGAAATGTTGCATATTGGCCGGACTGATATTTGCCTACACATCCATCTTCAGTGGACATATACCTTATTATTACCTCATTATTGTGCCCTCATTTTTGGATAATTTACTTTAAACACAACGAGGACGTGCTGAAAACCAGTTAAAAACTAAAGTAAAATTTCCACAAATCTACAGATATTCTATGAGGGTACAAAAATAAATTATACGACAGCTGAATAAAGATGCTGGTCCAGTCAAAATAAAAGTAAAAATGCTATCTCTTTCACCGGGTGTCGCTCATAAGCTCGATAGGCACATTTTCTCTGGTGTGTCACAGATACTTGTATTTTTGTTTTTGCGGTGTGTATCTGGAGTCACACAAAACAAAACATGATTATCAAGTCTTTCATGCGCCGCCAGTTGCCGACGGAAAGCGTCCATTAGTTTCTCGTTGTGAATAAAATGGTTTCCAAAGCGGAATTTTACGTGCCAATTCGGTAGAGCAGGCGATATTCTTTTTCTCAATATGTATGAACATGAACATTAAAACAGGACGGATAGCCAATACTCCGGCAGCGACTCGTGTGCCACCCTGGCCCGCGCAGTCTATACAGCCGCGCACCAATGCTACTCACAAAAAATGCGCCAATAATCGCTCAGGAGGGACAGCCGAAATAAACTATCCATTTGAATTAATGTAGCCACCTGTCAAAACCCTGAATAACCACCTTCTGTAGCGCGGAAGTATTGGAAGAGTACCGACAGGGATGCAGAGACATGCCGATTCCTGTGCTGTGGCCGGCTGCGCTAGATTTCACGGTCGAGGGAGGATCCATGGCGCAGATCAGTGTCTGTGTTCCCACAGATTCCCGATTGGGTTTAAATCCGGGGCGGTTGCGGGCTAGGGAAGTACTGTGAAGTCAACCTGGGGTTCTCCGAAACACGCACGTACATTGCGAACTGTGTGACACGTTGCATTGTTCTCCTGGTAGATAGTACTGTGCCGAGGAAGAAACAAACTGCATGTAGGGGTGGACATTGCCCCCAAGGATAGGTGCATACTTGTGTTGGTTGATTCGCTGCGTTTTGCAGAATGACGAGATCAGTCAGAAAATTCCGCGAAAATATTCCCCAGACCGCAACGCTTCCTCATCCGACCTGGACTCCACCGGCAATTGTTGCAGGGCCGTACACTCCAGAGGCCATCTGTCCGACGGAGAATAAAACGTGATTCATCCGAAAAGGCCACGGCGCCACTCAGTGGATATTCAGATGCGGTACTGGCGTGAAAATTCTAGCCTTCGTTGCTAGTAAACAGTAGTCAGTAAGGGTGCCTGAACCAGGTGCCTGCTGCAGAGCCCCAGACGTAGCAACGTTCGCTCAAAGGCCGTAGAGGAGACACTGCTGGTGGTGCCTTCGTTCATCTCCACAGACAGCTGCTCAACAATTGTACTCTGTCCGCCCGTACACATCTCCACAGCCGTCGTTCACCCCTGTCGTATATGGCCCGTGGAGCATCATAGTTGCGTCAGCGCCAGTTTTGGATAGCGCTATTTTGCCTTACCGCGGCGCTAAGCAAACAGATTACAATCGGAAATGCTTCCACTCGTGGCTCGAAAGCCAATGATCACGCCCTTTTGGACGTCAGATAAGTCGCTCCGTTTCCGCATTACAAAGACTGCACTCTTAGCTGTCCCTTCCTCCCCCTCGCCTTTCACTTCCAGTACTGCCACTTGGCGTCTGTCATTGGCTATTGCACGTTGACGTCGAACACGATGGTGGTTACATTAATGTGACTCAAACGTGTACAATGCCCTTCATAAACTTCGTAAGGAGACCGTGAATACAAAACGTCAGTTTGCAATGTTTTTCATTTACACTTCATTGGTGAATAGTACTACCTGTTACGACTATGTAACAACATTGATGAATTTGGAGCGAGAAGTCGCTCGAATCAACACTATCATGACGTGAAGATAACAAGCACTCATATTGGTTCAAATGGCTCTGAGCACTATGGGACTCAACTGCTGAGGTCATTAGTCCCCTAGAACTTAGAACTAGTTAAACCTAACTAACCTAAGGACATCACAAACATCCATGCCCGAGGCAGGATTCGAACCTGCGACCATAGCGGTCTTGCGGTTCCAGACTGCAGCGCCTTTAACCGCACGGCCAGCACTCATATTACAACAGTATACGTGGAGAAGAAAATTATGAGCCTGATGCAGTTCTTATGGTCAGGAACTAATACACTGACTTGGAAGGGGGAAGGATATTAAAGGTGTAGCGACCTAGTGGCTTGGAAAACAGTAATCTGAACACATAATGTCGTTAAAAGGACCGGACGTAATTCACACCACGGGTATAGACACATAAGGTTACACGTAGGATGAACAGTTTGTGTGGTAACAGTTTTCGTAGTTACTGCAGTCACCATAAAGCACTGCGAATTAAGCTTACTCAATCCGTAAGTTCTCATCAATAGTATGAACAGTTTTGCGATTTTTGTTTGTTGTTTGTAAAAAGGGAAATTAATACATGTTCGTACTGTGAATCAGACTTCGCTACATTTTCTACCATGTATTAACTGAAACGTATTTCATCTTACCTGCGAACATGAATAGGTATCATATTAAACATAAAGAGAGAAAGAGGGAGATGGAGATGTTCTATTGCAAATACGAGCATTCTGATAAATTTAATGGACTACGTGACAAACTAGAATGTTGTTGTAGACTCGATTAACAAGAAAAACAGTTGAAAGACAGTAAAGTGGAATTTTGCATCTGATTGTAAACAGTAAGCGGTGGAGAATGAGTTACACTACTATCAATCACTTTAACAACGTTAAACTGTTTCTTTTTCTACTATGGGGAATTTATAGTGCCAGGGAACACAATGTAAAGACAGCAGCGGTTTTGGTGTTAATTTCCTACTTATTTCACGTGTTAAGATATTTTTGTGCATAGACGGTTAGCCATACATGCTGACTGTGATGTTAGACTCAATGACTGCTTCAGAGATGTGCTGAACAGTTGAGGTGTGAATGACATTTGGTCTACGCGTGTTTATTGCAGGGATACTTACTCTTTGATTTCTATGATATAATAATTTCTAGTATCACAAGAAAATATTTACTTTGTTTTTAGTTACTTTACAGTATAGTATCAACATACTAATTCTATGGGTTACAGGAAGTGTATTTCGCAGTTACGAATATGAACTATCATCAGCTGTATGTTGGAATGGCGACAACGAAAATTTGTGCCGGTTGGGGATTCGAACCCGTATTTCCTGATGTGCTCCAGTGGTTGCTTAATCGCTTCGGCTATTCGTGCACGATACATGGGCAGGTGCAAAGTTCCATACGTCATCGTTCATCTTTATAAAGTTTGGGTCTGGTCGTGAATCGTGCACGGATAGCCGAAGTGATAAGGCGACCGCTCGCGTAATGCAGGGGCTCCAGATTCGAGTCTCAGTCCGGCGCAAATTTTCATTGTCATTCCCTTAAACAGCTGAAGGTTGTTCGTATTCGCAACTGCGAATACATTTCATGTACAACAAGCATATCTATTGTATTTTCTCAATCAAATTTCCTAATTTCCTGATTACGTTGTCAGTTTACTTATCAATATGTGTCTGACTCGAGAATAGAAACAAACAGAACCGTTATGAGTGGTTACGTATTATTGTCACTACAGTCCTCGTTAGAGAATACAGGGTGATTCAAAAAGAATACCACAACTTTAGGAATTTAAAACTCTGCAGCGACAAAAGGCAGAGCTAAGCACTATCTGTCAGCGAGTTAAGGGAGCTATAAAGTTTCATTTAGTTGTACATTTGTTCGCTTGAGGCGCTGTTGACTAGGCGTCAGCGTCAGTTGATGCTAAGATGGCGACCGCTCAACAGAAAGCTTTTTGTGTTATTGAGTACGGCAGAAGTGAATCGACTACAGTTGTTCAGCGTGCATTTCGAACGAAGTACGGTGTTAAACCTCCTGATAGGTGGTGTATTAAACGTTGGTATAAACAGTTTACAGAGAATGGGTGTTTGTGCAAAGGGAAAAGTTCTGGACGGCCGAGAACGAGTGATGAAAATGTAGCATGCATCCAGCAAACATTTGTTCGCAGCCCAGGAAAATCGACTTGCAGAGCTAGCAGAGAGCTGCAGATTCCACAATCAACTGTATGGAGAGTCCTACGAAAAAGGTTAGTTATGAAACCTGAACGTCAACTACCCGAGGCGATGGATCGGCCGCCCGGTAGCCCGTGACAGAGCACTTCATCACTGGCCTCCAAGAAGCCCTGATCTTACCCCCTGCGATTTTTTGTTATGGGGGTATGTTAAGGATATGGTGTTTCGGCCACCTCTCCCAGCCACCATTGATGACTTGAAACGAGAAATAACAGCAGCTATCCAAACTGTTACGCCTGATATGCTACAGAGAGTGTGGAACGAGTTGGAGTATCGGGTTGATAGTGCTCGAGTGTCTGGAGGGGGCCATATTGAACATCTCTGAACTTGTTTTTGAGTGAAAAAAAAACCTTTATAAATACTCTTTGTAATGATGAATAACAGAAGGTTATATTATGTTTCTTTCATTAAATACACATTTTTACAGTTGTGGTATTCTTTTTGAATCACCCTGTATATTCACCCAATTGTGTGTTACTTGGTGACAGTTTCAGTGCCTACTCAAAGTCAAATACACAAAGTTTTGTGACGACCTCTTGCCTCGGGGAGCCGGTCGCGCATCAGCCGAGAGAGCTGTCGCGGCCTCAGAGAGGCGTGCCCCGGTTTCGGTGCTGGGCGCCCAGCAATTGATCAGCCGCCCCCCCCCGCCCCCGCCACCGCCACCACCACCACCACCGCCGCCGCTCCCGCTGCCTCCCCCCCCGCTATCGACCCAGCCGGCGGCCGTCCACGACCACGCACAACGCCGGTCTGCGCCCACAACGCAATCGCCGAGAAAGCTGGCGCCTGTTTTGTCTGCCGGAAACAAAGGCCGCCGAGGTTACCTGCAGTTTCCGTTAGCGATTTGCGAGCGCTGACAGCGTCCGCTTCCGCCCCGTCGAGGGTTTTTCAGAGGCGCTGAAATTTCCTCTCGGCAACGAGGCTTCTGGCAATCTCATTTTACCCGCCAACTGTTTTACAGAGAGGCCTCAGTCACTGACCGGCGGCAGCGTTCGGGAAAGTTATTATCGAATAGCTGCTGGCAAGACAAGACAAAACGGAACGGAACGATGATGGTTGGTTGGGTTGGGTTGTTTGGGGATGGAGACCAGACAGCGAGGTCATCGGTCTCATCGGATTAGGGAAGGATGGGACAGGAAGTCGGTCGTGCCCTTTCAAAGGAACCATCCCGGCATTTACCTAAAGCGATTTAGGGAAATCACGGAAAACCTAAATCAGGATGCCCGGACGCGGGATTGAACGATGATGGTATTGCGTACGTTGTAGAGGTATATAACGAAGAATGACAACATCACGACAGCAAGACCTGGGTTCAGAATTATTGTTGTTTCGTTGCAGGGGGCATGCGCGGATCCAAGGAGGGAGGGCTGTGTGTCGAGGTGGCCATGACCTCCTTTCCACCAAACTTTTACAGGAAGTTTCTACATTGTTACGTGTACAAATTAAAAAAAAACTGATAATCTTATGAAGTACATCGACTCTTGATTTTCGAGCCTCAATGAACATAACAAATAGTTTGAACAATTGCGACTTCGATTTAACGCGAGTTTGGCCGAAAAAAATGCAGAATTTGTTGTGGGATATCGTGAAATATTCCCGCTTCGGCCCTCATAGTTTCATGAAGTTCCGACACGGGGCGGCACTATGCTTAACCTTCAAAATGGCGTCTGTAGCGGAGGTGCGTTCCGAACAGAGAGTTGTCACTGAGTTCCTTTTGGCGGAAAACAAGTGCATCGCAGATATTCATAGGCGTTCGCAGAATGTCTACGGAGACTTGGCAGTGAGCAAAAGCGTGGTGAATCGCTAGGCGAGGCGGCTGTCATCATCGCAATTTCAGCGAAAACCTCTCCGATCTCCGCGTGTCTGTCGGCTGCACACAGCTGTGACTCCTGCAGTGTTGGAGCGTGCGGACACTCTAATTCGAGGTAATTGGCGGTTCACAACCAAACACCTCGCTGCTCAACTGGATGTCTCCGTTGGTAGTGCTGACACACTCGTTCCACAACCTTGTAGGAGCTCACTAAACTTCATTGGATCGTTCTTTCTCATCCACCTTACAGATTGGATCTCGCATCTCCCGACTTCCATCTCTCTGGCCCAATGAAGGATCCAATCTGTGGGAAGCACAACGTGGGAGATGGGGACGTTACTGAAGCAGAAAGACGTTGGCTTCGATGTCGACCAGTAAAGTGGTACCATGCGGGCAAACAGGCTCTCCAAGTAAGAAGGCGTAGAAGCACTCCGTCTGCAGGCCACAAGTGGGCCATCTGGACCATCAGAGCGTCGTGTCATCCTCAGCTGAGTATGCGTATAGGAGGGGCGTGTGGTCAGCACACCGCTCTCCCGGTCGTTATGATGGTTTTCTTTGACCGGAGCCGCTACCCTTCGGTCGAGTAGCTCCTCAGTTGGCATCACGAGGCTGAGTGCACCCCGAAAAATAGCAACAGCTCATGGCGGCCCGGATGGTCACCCATCCAAGTTCCGGCTATGTCCGACAGAGCTTAACATCGGTGATCTGGCGGGAACCAGTGTATCCACTGCGGCAAGGCCGTTGCAAGAATGCGTAAGGCCGTATCGTAAGGAGATTGTGTTGAAAAATAGGTTTTTGTAGCCAAAAGAGTGAGAGGTAAAATGGTGCATCGGAATCCTGAATAAAACCAACCTGCTTTCAGAAAAATGGAGTGCTGCACTACTTATAAAATGTCCCTCGTACTTTCTTACAAAGAGAAGCAGAAAGTAGCAACTAGAACTCAAGATTAATTTTACTTGTTTTAAAAATTTTTTTTTTTAATTTTTTTATAGTATTTCAAACGAGAGGAACACACAAATTTCCGAGAATACATAAGAAAACGTCCATTTCATTCATTTTTTCATGTTGGACAAGTTGTGTCATCAATCCTCGTATTTTCTCCGCAAATCTCCTTAAAAACGAAGTTACGTCTTCTTTTAAGTTAGTGAGCCACCCGTCGCTTGTGGCGACCCTTCAGTGCCCGGACAAACGTCGAATGACTTACCATTTTTTCTCCATTGCATATTGCCTCTGACAGGTATGTTTCGTCATGTACACTGAGTAAGCTGTTTCTGTGACCATTCTTCAAGGAGCGGGAACTGACCTAGTCGGCTCCGCCTCCTCCCTCCTTAGAACAAGTTTTCAGCAATGTTATCTTTATGCTTCAGAATTGCCGGCGGCGTAGATGATAGAACTCCGAAACTTTCAAGTCAAATTTTTTCTCTCCCTACGTTCCACGGACTCAATAACCCGAATATTTTACGTCGAACACTTGTTGTTTGAAGTCATTTTTACGTATGATTTATATACCACTGTACATTTTGCATTGTTGAGAAAACAAATCAGTCTCTCGAATGTTTCATTGACAAAAAAATTTTCTGTACAATCGACGAAACAATTTAAAGTTAAAGTGTAAATAGTAGCTGACTTTCAGTTATACTGTTTGCAGTGTGCTCTATCGTGACAATTGCTTGCAGTTAGCGTGTGTACCAAAAACACAGGATTTCTTAGATTTATCGAAGTTTCCTCAAGGGAATTGACGACCTCGATTTATGGAGGCTCGAATTAGAGTCGACTGTATGCAGGGTGGTTCCTTGATGATGTTACAAACTTTCAGGGATGATGGAGAAGGGTAAATAGATCAGTTTGAGGTAAAGGACACTCGTCCGGAAACGCTCGAGTCGAAAATTACTACCGAAAATCGTTGTAATACCTCTAAAATGTACTTCTTCTACTGCAAGCTCTTTACTTTGCATATTTTCGTAGGAGGTAGTATAGACCGGAACATCAAAAAATGTTCGCTAAACTTGGAGACTTATGAGCTACACTGACGGAAAAAAATCGCAAAAAAAGGAAAAAACTAACGTAGAGTAAGAAATTTCGGGAATAACTTTGCCTAGGTAAAATATTTATGCGATTAACATTGGAAGATCACGAGTTAATGTAGGCCCGAGACAAGCCATTGCAAATGTGAAATAGTGGTACACTAACAACAGTTGTAACCGCCAGAATGTTGACTGCAAGCAAGCAAACGTGGATGCATTGTGTTTTACAAGTGCCGGATGTCAGTTTGTGGGATTGTGTTCCATGCCTGTTGCATTTGGTTGGCCGTACGGCAGGCTCCATTCAGTGCTTCGCGGTGTACCTGGCGTCCCTGCCAGCAGAGCTGGCGTGGCATTCCACTGCGGTAGGGCTCTAACAGTAGCAAGGTTCCGCACATTTTGGTCGTTAAATAGATCAATTTTCTCCAAAGTAAAGGTTGCGTATTAAAAGCGGAAAGATATCATTATTGACGCAATAATGTTGTCAACGTATCGCATGAAACATGAGAGACGAAGAATGGCACAATATTATTGCGCGCCGGCTGGAGTGGCCGAGCGGTTCTAGGCGCTACAGTCTGGAACCGCGCGACCACTGCGGTCGCAGGTTCGAATCCAGCCTCGGGCATGGATGTGTGTGATGTCCTTAGGTTGGTTAGGTTTAAGTAGTTCTAAGTTCTAGGGAACTGGTGACCTCAGAAGTTAAGTCCCATAGTGCTCAGAGCTATTTGAACCAATTTTTTTTTTTTTTCACTTGGTTGGTCAGTACAGCGACGGTTAATGTTGTTTGTGGATGACGCTTGAGTTGTCGTCCGATGATGTCTCGTACATCCTCCATCTGGTGATCGACCAGACTAAGACAGTGTTTCTGTAGAGCATGTTGGGTTACAGCAGCGGTATGCGGGCGAGCATTGTCCTGTTGGAAAACATTCCCTGGAATGATGTTCGTGACTGGCAGCACAAGATGCCGAATCACCACCTGACGTACGAATATGCAGTGAACGTGCGTAGGATAACTACGTGAGTGCTCCTACTGTCATACGAAATCGCACCCCAGACCATAACTCCAAGAATAGGTCCAGTGTATCTAGAACGTGGATAGATTGGTTGCAGTCCTTTAACTGGCCTTCTCCTAACCAACACACGGCCATCACTGACATCGAGGCAGAACCAAGTTTCATCAGAAAACACAGCAGACCTCCAATCTGACCTCTAATGAGCTCTCGCTTGACAACACTGCAGTCACAAATGGTGGTGGTTTGGGACCAGTGGAACGCACGCTACAAGGCGTCTGGCTCGGAGCTGTAGTTGTAGTAACCAATTTGTAACTGTTCGTTGCATCACTGTGGTGCCAACTTGTTGCTGTAGATGCAGTACGATGTGCCAGAGCCATTCACCCTCCCGGTAGTGCCACTTGGCCTTCCGTAGCCTGGTCTTCTTGCAACTGTACATTCTCGTGACCACCGCTGCCAGCAGTCACGTACTGTGGTTACATTTCTTCCAAGTCTTTCTGCAGTATTGAATAAGGAACATCAAGATTCTCGTAGCCCTATTACATGGCCCCATCCAAACGCGGTGAGGTGTTGTAATGGCGTCTTTGTTTCCTTAAAGGCATTCCTGACTGACAACTCACCACGTCAGTCTCAAAAGTAACTAACTTTCACGACCTACACAGCGTGTATTTAAAGCAAACCTGATTTGCACCCTCAGATGGCGCTAGAAGCGCCAGTCTTATGCCACTGGCACGAAATCAGAATAGACATCATCTATCAGACGTAGAAACACGCCTACCACAGTTCGTTTATGTCGCACAACCGCTTGTTGGTACTGCGATATTTGTTCCATCAGGGTATGAGCACTTTTTCATCTTTGTTATTGCAAAACACATATCTTCTACTGAACAAGTACTCATAGCTTTTAACATATTCTCTTTAGAGGCCATGTTTACCAGTCTTTTTTTCTTGTTTTGATCCATACTAACTCCTCCCATAAGGTAGAAAGCAAAGAGTTTGCAGTGGAAGAGGTCCAAAAATGTTCAAATGTCTGTGAAATATTATGGGACTTAACTGCTAAGGTCATCTAGACCCTAAACTTACACACTACTTAACCTAAATTATCCTAAGGACAAACACATACACCCATGCCCGAGGGAGGACTCGAACCTTCGCCGGGACCAGCCGCACAGTCCATGACTGCAGCGCCCAAGACCGCTCCTCGAACCTTCGCCGGGACCAGCCGCACAGTCCATGACTGCAGCGCCTAAGACCGCTCGGCTAATCCCGCGCGGCTGGAAGAGGTCCGCTGTCAATTATAAGAACGATTTTCTCTTATAACTCTCGATTCGGTTGTTTCTGCACCAGGTTCCGTAACTCATACTGATACAGTTTCCCTTCTCTGCTATCTTCTCTGTTATCCTGGAAAGTTGTAACATCGTCACGACATGACAGTGTGTAGCAATAAAATGATGAGACCAACGAATTGTATCTGGTACACCCGCTGTAAAAAAAAAAAAAAAAAAAAGCGCAGCGGTGGCCGCATGGCCGAGCGGTTCTAGGCGCTTCTGTCCGGAACCGCGGTGCTGCTACGGTCGCAGGTTCGAATCCTGCCTCGGACATGGAAGTGTGTGATGTCCTGGGGACTGATGGCCTCAGATGTTAAGTCCCATAGTGCCTAGAGCCATTTGAATCATTTTTTTAACAACGCAGCAGTAACAATAAATGGAGATCTATGAGTGTCCCACAGACTTCATACACAAAAAGCGATGAGTACTAGTCCGAAATGTTCAGCCTTGAGTATTCTCACTGAAGCTACATTCATGGAGCCAGGCGTAACACCTCTAACTGCTGCGCCTTAAGCACGTACACAGTAGTAAGTTTCATCAATCGCAGGTTATCGCCCCGAACTAAAAGCTGAATGAAAGCTCCTTACTACTGGTGGAGGTCTCACTGGGCCGAACTTCCGTGACGTATTAAAATTGCATGCAGACCGCGGCACGAAAGTGGCTACCTGTCATCTGCGGCCTGCGACCTTGTAATTGTGTCACACGCGCACGCCTCAAGTACCAGTTCTGAGTCTCAACATGACCTACTTCCTGAGTCTATGACACAATTACCCCCTGTCGGAGGTACGAGTCCTCCCTCGGGCATGGGGGTGTGTGTGTGTGTTGTCCTTAGCGTAAGTTAGATTAAGTAGTGTGTAAGCCTAGGGACCCTTGACCTCAGCAGTTTGATCCCATTGGAACTTACCACAAATTTCCAAAAAAATGATTTAAATGGCTCTGAGCACTATGGGACTTAACATCTGAGGTCATCAGTCCCCTAGAACTTAGAACTAATTAAACCTAACCAACCTAAGGACATTACATACATCCATGCCCGAGGCAGGATTCGAACCTGCGACCGTAGCGGGCGCGCGGTTCCAGACTGAAGCCGCTCGGCCACACCGGCCGGCTCCAAATTTTCAAAAAATTTACACAATTACTTGGGTAGCGAGCTTGACGAGGGGATGGTCTGTTAATGGTGCTGTAGTCCGTAGATGAAATGAAACTGCGACCTTAGACAAAAGCAAATATTTTTTCTTGACTGTGTTGGCCTCTGTTCCAGTCGACAGCACACTATCTGATCAAAGGCATCCGGACACCCTTGTTCAATGCGGAGTTGACCTGTAGATGTCGAGAGAGACATCCTGCCAGTATAAAAGGAGGCAGAGAGTATCGTGTTATTAGTAGAGGAGCAGTAATAGCAGAATGTGTTGGTCAGTAGGGATCAGTGACTTCGAATGTCGACTACAGTGGATGCCACTTGAGTGACAAATTCATCAGGGACATTCCAGTCCTCCTAAAGCTGCTGCAGTCATGGACTGTGCGGCTGATCCTGGCGGAGGTTCGAGTCCTCCCTCAGGTATGGGTGTGTGTGTTTGTCGTTAGGATAATTTAGGTTAAGTTGTGTGTAAGCTTAGGGACTGATGACCGGAGCAGTTAAGTCCCATAAGATTTCACGTACATTTGATTTCGTAAAGCTGCCCAGTTTTCGGCGATGTGATTGTGAAGTGGAAACGTGGTGAAACAACCACGGCTGAACAAAGACCAGTCTGACCTCGTGTAAAGACGGGCAGGGAGCGTCGAGCACTGCAGACGGTGGTTTTAAAAAGTGGCATGAAATCAATGGAAATAATACCCGTGAGTTTCAAAGCGCTACCAACAGTCCAGGCAGCACAGTGAATGTGCGGAGAGAGTTAAAAAAGAATCGGACACAATGGTCAAGTAGCCTCTCGTGAGCCACACATATCTGTAGTGAGTGCCAAAGCTGCACTTGAGGAGGAATAAAGAGAGACACTGCTGGACAGTGGACGACTGAAGATGAGTAATTTGGAGTGATGATCTACGCTATACCCTGTAGCAATCTAATGGAAGGGTTTTAGGCTTAGTGAAGGCCTGGAGAAAGTTTGGCAACGCAACATGTCATAAAGTAGAATCTGTGAGGCAGTGGTTTGTGGATAACAACGTTCCTGAAATAGCCCAGGATCTCGACCTGAACCCAATGGGACACAACTAGAATGAGTTAGGACTTTGAATTCGTTCCAGACCCCAACGTCGAACCTCACTTCCTTTTCTGGTTTAGGCTCTTCAGGAAGAATGGGTTGCCATTCCTTCAAAGACATTCAGACACCTCACTGAAAGTGTTCCCAACAGAGTTAAGGCCGTCATGAAGGCAAAGAACGGACACACCCCGTGTTAATATCCATCAGTTGTGTCTGGATCCTTATGATCCGATAATGCATGTCGGAAATATATACTTCCTTTCAAGATCAACAATTGATCTCGCACCACCTCCTTACCAGCGTTGGATACAAGAACTTACCCACTGGTTTGACGTTCTCAGATTCTATTATTTCTTGCGACAAATTTACTGACGCGAAGTCTTGTTGAAAATTAATAGGGTGTTGGGTCAGAATCAGTGCCTGTCTTTGGTGAACAATACTCCTGCAATTAGATTAAGCAAACAGGGGAGATCGTTCAGACGCTTGAAGTTCATTGACTATGCCTATAACAGCTATATGTTCGGTACCACTAAGACTCAACTAGGGATGACTAAAGATTGTGACGAGGTATGGCCGACATTTGCTGTTGTGCACTCAAAGCAAAGGGCTGTGAGTGCATTCCAATCTTTGATGTAACATGTGGACTGGGCGGAAAGAGTGAACGTGGTACGCATCTGGGATGGTCAGCCGCTCGTGTAGTTTCTCACTGCTGTTCACGGAGTGGAGGCTGGGCAGCGGGCTTGTCAACAGTAAGTGTGACTGCAGATTAATGAAGAACTGCCCTCCCCGTAAGTGAGTTTCTGCTTAGCTTTCAAAAAATGAGACCAGCCTTATTTTTATTCTTAACTAGTCCAAACGTGGTATGATCTTATTAACATAGGTAAGTGTTGACTTCAAATAGTGTCTCTGTGTAAGTCAGTATACCAGTACCTGACGTAGAGACATCCGTCTTCCAGTGTATGATTTTGACTTACAGATCTAAAGACAAAAAATCGTTTACGCTTACATACTGAATGGGTGTTGAATACAATCTTCGAGACGACACTCGAGCACACAGGGCTCGTCTAGTGGGCGATGGTCGTCAACAACAAGGCAGTCAACCCACACCAGGGTCAGCCCGAAGCACAGACCTGATTCCAGTGGGATATAGTCTGCGATTCACTCGGGAAGCACGTTTCTAGTCGCAATCCTCCTCAACAAGACCGCTTACCATTGAGAACAACATTGCAAGAAGAGTAGCCATTGAAACCTCCTAGCAATTTAAAACGTGTGCTGGACCGGTACTCGAATCCGGAACCTCTGCTTTTCGCGAGCAAATGCTTTATCGACCGAGCTATCCACGCACGACTCACGATTCGCCCTCACTGCTTTACTTTCCTGGTACGTAAGTGAACTTATTTGAAGTTTGGGAAGTAGGAGAGAGGTACCGTCGGAAGCAGAGCTGTGTGGGCGGTTAGTGAGGCGTGCATAGATAGCTCTTGCCCGTGAAAGGCAAAGGTTTAGTATTCGTGTCTCGGTTCGGCACACAGTTTTAGTCTACCAGGAAGTTTAAAATTTGCGCGCGCTCCACTGCATGGTAAAAACTGCGTCTCACAGCAGCTATTATTTTTTTAGAGCTCGTATTATCACAATCTTTATGGTGCTTTATTACAAGTTCGGATTAATGAATGTTAAGCTGTGCTACGCTAAAGTGGTATATCCATTTGTCACGCTTCAAACATGTTTCACGTTTGAACATTTTGGAAACGTTTCATCACATTCTACACATCACATTTTGAGTTTCCGAATGTTCTGTGATTTTTTCCTTGATCTGTGTAGGAAATATATTAGGCTTAATTGCTTTATTTGTTCATGAGACCCAGAAAATTTTAGATACAGGCTCCCAGGTAGATGCTATTTTTCTTGACTTCCGGAAGGCGTTCGATACAGTTCCGCACTCTCGCCTGATAAACAAAGTGAGCGCCTACGGAATATCAGACCAGCTGTGTGGCTGGATTGAAGAGTTTTTAGCAAACAGAACACAGCATGTTGTTATCAATGGAGAGACGTCTACAGACGTTAAAGTAACCTCTGGCGTGTCACAGGGGAGTGTTATGGGACCATTGCTTTTCACAATATATATAAATAACCTAGTAGGTAGTGTCGGAAGTTCCATGCGGCTTTTCGCGGATGATGCTGTAGTATACAGAGAAGTTGCAGCATTAGAAAATTGTAGCGAAATGCACGAAGATCTGCAGCGGATAGGCACTTGGTGCAAGGAGTGGCAACTGATCCTTAACATAGACAAATGTAATGTATTGCGAATACATAGAAAGAAGGATCCTTTATTGTATGATTATATGATAGCGGAACAATCACTGGTAACAGTTACTTCTGTAAAATATCTGGGAGTATGCGTGCGGAACGATTTGAAGTGGAATGATCATATAAAATTAATTGTTGGTAAGGCGGGTACCAGGTTGAGATTCATTGGGAGAGTCCTTAGAAAATGTAGTCCATCAACAAAGGAGGTGGCTTACAAAACACTCGTTCGACCTATACTTGAGTATTGCTCATCAGTGTGGGATCCGTACCAGATCGGGTTGACGGAGGAGATAGAGAAGATCCAAAGAAGAGCGGCGCGTTTCGTCACAGGGTTATTTGGTAACCGTGATAGCGTTACGGAGATGTTTAATAAACTCAAGTGGCAGACTCTACAAGACAGGCGCTCTGCATCGCGGTGTAGCTTGCTGTCCAGGTTTCGAGAGGGTGCGTTTCTGGATGAGGTATCGAATATATTACTTCCCCCAACTTATACCTCCCGAGGAGATCACGAATGTAAAATTAGAGAGATTCGAGCGCGCACGGAGGCTTTCAGACAGTCGTTCTTTCCGCGAACCATACGCGACTGGAACACAAAAGGGAGGTAATGACAGTGGCACGTAAAGTGCCCTCCGCCACACACCGTTGGGTGGCTTGCGGAGTATAAATGTAGATGTAGATGTATTACAGAATCTTCTGATATGAAAGTATCTTCCTTCCAGAAATGCTTTTACATATTTTGTGTCATATTCTGACTTAGGTGACTAATACAATAATTTGCAGTTACAAAAGGGCAGCTCATTAAAAGAGACTTCTTTCTTTTTTAGTGCATCTGTCTTAAGGCATGTTTCAGCTAGAGGCTCTCCATCGTGTCCTGTTTTGAGCATATTTTCCATCTGTTTTTATGTTCGTCTACTTCTAATGTCATTCGTCATTCCAGTTCTCATCCTGCTACTCCCTCTCATTCCTTTCACTTTTCCTTCTATAGTTCCTTGTTACAAGCAATTCCTACTCAGTATATGACCCAGCCAAGATCTTTTCTTCTTTCTGATCACTTTCACTTACCGTCTTCCTTCCCCTATTTTCTACATTACTTCTTCACTCTCAAGTCTGTCAGTCCACTTCACCTTAGGCATTCTTCTCCATAGAAGCATTTCAGAACTTTATAAATGTCTTTTTCTTCCTTCTTAACTGTCCATGATTCACTGCTGTACAACGCTACACTCCAAGCATAACATTGAGCAAATATTTTCCTCGGTTCCACTGCATTCTTTTAGGTGTTATGAGGGCTGTTCGGAAATTAAGGTCTGATCGGGCACGAAGTGGAAACCACAGTGAAAATACCTTGAAGCTTTGCACATATGTGTTGGGCAGAGTCTCTAGTATGCCCGTTGATCGCGTCACATCGCTCTTTTCAGCTCTGAGCGCATAGCGACCACTTAAAGGTACCCAGTAAATAGTGTCTCAATCCAAGCATGAGGACCTGCGAGAGATTTCACCTGAAGTCATGCAGCCCACATAACATAACTGTCATGCGTTTCCTTCTTCATGACAATCCTCGGTCGCACTCTGCAGGGGCAACGATAATGCTCCTGCAGCGTTTCCGTTGGGAAATGTTTGAACACCCACAATACAGTCCGTAACTGGCTCCCCCTGAGTTTCATCTCTGCTCACATAAACCGCTGGCTATGAAGGTAGTATTTTGGCGCAGACAAAGAGCTGTAGACTAGCTTAGAGAATTGGCGGAAAGCAGAGGCGGCTGCCTTCTGTAACGAGGGTATTGGAATGCCAGTACAACGCTACGTCAAATGTCTAAGTCGGAGCGGCGACTATGTAGAGATGGTGTAGCTACTTGCTGCAAATAAAACAGTTTCAATTTTCACTGTAGTTTCCATTTCGCGATCGATTGGACCTTCCTTTAAAAATAGCCCTCGTAGTAACTGCTTCACCTTTTCAGGTCCTCTCTTTCGCATGGATATCCTCCTCCTTATTTCTTCTTTACAGTTTTATTCCATGTCACTAAACTTCGCAGGTGCAGGAAGAATGTTACTTATTCTGTCTTTCTTCCGCCTAGGAACTTGTTAACTGGAGCTTCCTTCTTGCCCACTCTCACCTCTTCTGTCTTTCCTACATTTATCTTCATTTCATACTCCTCGCCCCTTCTTGCAATACTCTTCAGCATCTTCTGTAGCTTCTCTTCTGGTTCCGCTAGCACTGCTTGATCATCCGCGTATTTTATAGCGTTTATCCCTTCTCCTCCAATTACAATGTCTCTTCCATCCTCTATGAATTAAAGTATATCTTTCCAAATTACTAATCAATATGTATTTTAGTCAGAGTTGCGATTCGACGCACAGTTTTCAACAGGTTACTAATTACAAAAATTTAAATTTGACCTTAAAGATTAGGATTGTGTGACGTGTCATAAATGTCTGTTGTCACAGTTCTGTGTTCTTATTTTTGAAATACACTAAGTGAGGTGGTGTAGCAATTAAAGACTGAATTCTTGAAGCAGATTAACGGGTTTCAAATAATAGCAAACCAACTGATTTGGTTTCCCTCAGCCACGCTCGATAATCATTGGTACGTGTTCTCTAGTAGACTACTACGATCCGTTCTCCCAACCTTTTCCAACTAAGTCAGTCCTTCGTCTCTAACACTAATTAGGTTTTGAACCGTACCTTCCTTTTTTGTTCGCTGAACGACATACAAACATTTTTCAGCGATAACAGACCGCACATTCACGGATTACAGTTGGGTTTGCTCAAATGTCAGTCACATCTTTCTTATGATATCACACTGTCATGTAGTATCGGTTTATGACAAGATTACGAGACAGGGTCGCCGGCTACACTTTTCTTAATGTAGAATTCAAATAGTGCTGCTACGTGGCTGAAAAAGACAGTCAGGCCTGCACCATGAAAACCGGTAGTAGGTTTGTAGAAGTGTGTAAAGATAATTATTGTAGAATAGGTGTTCACCCCCTCACTTAGGCACGATACTTAAAAATATGGTGTATAGTAAACTGTTCTGAAGCAAGTCATTATGAAAATAAGAAAATTGTTGCATCAGTACCAGAAAACGGTACCGAAATTTAAGAAGACATGCGGAGGCTAACTGTAGCGAGTAATAGTTGTTTTAAATACACTTAGTAATTAATACTTCCCCGATACCGCCATGACGTCAGTGAATCGTCGTGCTATTGGTTATTGAGACCAGAAGTTTCAGGAATCACGCTGATCCATAACTGTTCAGTAGAAATCCATTCCAGGGCTTCCAGTTGTTGGCTGAAGTAGTAGTTCACGAGCATGTTCGCAACTTTTTACTTTGTAACGGTCAATCGCTGTATGCTGCACCACAGGGTATAGTAAAATCACGATTTTGCTTTTGAGACACGGCAGTGGATGTAAAAGATCAAGAGACAACAACAGTAAAAAATTATTATCTTATATGCCTCATCAAAGTCTTTTCTCAGGTTATCATATTTTTTCTGTATTTTTCTAGGCAAGATATTTCACTTTAAGAACCAGGTCACAGTAATGGAAGTTCTTCGTGCTCCCATCTACCGGTAGATCACAGGAAGACAACTCTTACTATATATTTATATAGCAGAGATGACACCTTCAGTTGTATTTATAAGATTTATTGTATTTGTAATCGATTTAGCCGTTACATTACACCATCTTCGGGCCCCACTATAATAGGTGTGTACCAGGTAATCATCGTTACAAGTTTCATAGAGGGTAAAAAAACATTGATGTGTGCTATGCTGAACCTTCTTTCCTACTTGCGATAAGAACAGAATCTGTCGCTGAAAGCTGAAGGTGTCACTCCTACTATATAAAGGTAACTGAAGGTTGTTCGACGCAGTTGAGGATCCTCCAGACGTGAATTTTGGCAAATTATCCTGCTCAGTGGTCATCTAGATCGTCCGGTACCACTTCGAAGAACCCTGTCTTTGTCAAAGCTTAACTTACGACATGTAACTCGACATTCCCACGTCCCTTCTGAGAAGAATGTTGTGATAGTAAAAAATGCGAACCAGTCTTCTCGGATCCTAAGATCCACTGTACATGTCAGTGTATCACAATTTGTTAGGCACAGGAAAGTCATAACTTAAAAATAGAGCCTTAAAATGTTGCGAAACAGTGTACAACCGTAAATAGGTTATCCCATGTTTCTTGACTATCGTATAATTTATAGGTTGTTCGTCCTACAGTAATGTTACTCTGATTACAGTCAGAAATAGAGAATTCACTGATTCAATTTTTCTTCGTAGGCATTGAAACTGACACACGACGTACCAAAATTAGACAATTCTACAATAAAACATCGGCGGTTCCATCTCGCTGGTCTTCATTTCACTGACTTAACGATGCTGCTACTGCTGGCGCCGCCTTTACGATTGAGTCATGTCAACGAAATAAATTATAACAACATACTGAACGAGATGACAAAGTGATCAGCGTACTGGACTCGCGTAGGGAAGAATGGCGCTTAAAATACCCTTCCGGCCACCCTAATTGTCTATTGGACGTTATACCCTAATTCTCATTCCTTAGTTACCAGCGGAAAATTGCTCCTACCGGAGCACAGAAAATGCGAATACGTTCCTGTTTATTTAAAAGACTCTGACCGCGAGGTTGGGTACCAGCTGTCTCATTCTACCTTCCTCAGCACCCTTTAAAATTTTTCCGCAAAATTTTGGCTTACGAACATATTTGCGTTTTTTTAAAATGTGAGTCATCTCAAATTCTCACAAATTAACTGTAACTCATTCACACCCACCAGTCCATCGGTGAACGTCGCTCAATGTCCATCCACTCTCAGTTGCCGATTCTCACTCACTCATTCAGCCCATCTCATTGTCATTTTATCTTTTTGTCTCTCTGTCATTCTCCCCTATGTCACAGCCGCAGTCCATTTCGTTCTGTCCTACTAACACAGTCTTCTCCCACTGTCGCTGTCTCCCTCTTGCTCTCTCTTACTACTAATATCTACTACCTGCCTTCCTACTACTCTTATCTCGTCCCACTATCACTATTTCTCTCTTCCTCATCGTCATTATCATATTCTCTGTCTTTCATCATCACTGGTTTTCACTGTGGTGTCACCGCCAGACACCACACTTGCTAGATGGTAGCCTTTAAATCGGCCGCGGTCCGTTAGTATACGTCGGACCCGCGTGTCGCCACTATCAGTGATTGCAGACCGAGCGTCGCCACACGGCAGGTCCAGTTTAGACAGACTCTCTAGCATTCGCCCCAGTTGTACAGCCGACTTTGCTAGGGATGGTTCACTGCTTACATACGCTCTCATTTACAGAGACGACAGTTTAGCAAAGCCTTCAGCTACGTCATTGGCTACGACCTAGCAAGGCGCCCTATTCAGTTACTATAATTACATCAAGAATGTATTCTGAACAGATAATATTGTGAATCATGTACCGTCAAGAGCGAAGTTCATCATTAATGGATTAAAGTTAAGTATCAAACTAATTATATCCGCTTTCTGAATTCTCATTCCTTGTCATGTTCCAGACCTCACGTCAGTATAGTTCTTCCCTCTTCACGCCAGACTGCGTGAGCTAACACGGTGTTGGCTCTTCTGCTAACACAAAACTCACCCACTTACATCCACTTTGTGTTTTTCTTTACTCATTTCTCTTTAGTCATTTGGATCCGTTTCCTTACCTTGTGTCCCCTTGTTTTCAACTAGTTTCGAACACTCAGCTAGGTGTTGATCCATGATAGATGTTAGACTATATATTAAATATAAAAGAAAGACTTTCATTTTACATTTGACAATTAACATAATACTTTTTTATATTTGCAAAAGTGTGCAGTGTTCCCACTCCCCGGCGTCTGACAACTGTTCTCGATGACGATTTGTAGTCCTCATGTAAATAGGAAAATCGACATATTTATTACCATTTCCTAATTTTTAATCTTTTAAAATAGTTCATTGTTGATACACCATTACGTCCCATCGAAAACAATCTTTTTCGTTGCTTTTACTATTGTATTTTGACAAGTCTGTAAAAAAAGTAAAATATTACTCACTGGATGCTCACTTTTACTTGATATACTGACCTCGAAAAAAATCACAGTACCAAGAAGGAATTGTGTAGCGTAAACGAAAGTTGGTAGGCGTGTTTCTACATGTACAAGGTGATGTCTACACAAATTTCGTGCCAGCCGCATAAGAGTAACGCTGGTAACGGCATTATGAGGATGCAAGTCATGTTTGCTTTAAACATGCGCTGTAACGGTCATGAATGTCAGTTACCTTTCAGACTGGAAGTGGTGAGTCGATGTTAGTCAAGAACGCCTTTAACGCTACAAAGGCGCTGTTATCAACACCTCACTACTTTTGAACGAGGTCGTGTAATTACGGCTGCGAGAAGCTGGTTTTTCCTTCTGCGATATTGCACAAGGACTCGACAGGAATGAAGCAACTATACATGACTGCTGGCAGTGGTGGGCACGAGAAAGTACGGACACAAGAAGACCCGACTCCAGACGACCACGTGGCACTACTGGCAGGGAAAACCATAGCGTTCAGCGTATGTCTCCGGCACATTGTACTGCATCTGCTGCAGTATTGGCACCTCAGTGACTTTCTTTTTTTGTTACAAAGAATCGGTTACTTCAACGAGAGCTCCGATCCATGCGCTTGGTAGCGTAGACTCAACTGACCCCCTACAACCGTCGTTTGCGACTTCAGTGGTGTCAAGCGAGATCTTAGTGAAGATCCGGCTGCAGGTCTGTTGTATTTTGTAATGCAGGCCGGTTCTGCCTCGGTGCCACTCATGGCCAAGTGTTGTTTAAGAGAAGGGCAGTTGAAAACCTGCAAACAGCCTGTCTGCGTGCTTGACACCCTGAGATATACACCTTGGGTTAAGGGCAGGCGTGCCATTTCATACTCACAGCAGGAGCACTTTCGTGGTTATCCCACGCACCATGACTGCAGATTTGTACCTCAATCTCGTGATTCGACCTGTTCTGTTGCCTTTCATGAACAGCGTTCCAGGAGGTGTTTCCAGCAGAATAATGCTTGCTCGCCCACGTACCGCTGTTGTAACATACTCTACCAAGTATCGACATTTTGCCTTGGTCTACTCGATCACCAGATCTCTCTTCAAACGAGCACATATGGAACATTATTGGGCGACAACTGCAGCGTCATCCATGAACTGTTCCTGTACTAACCGACTAAGTGCAATAGGCATGGAACTCCGTCCCACAAACTGACATCCGGCACGTGTACAACACGATGCATGCACGTCTGAATGCTTGTATCCAATATTGTGGCGGTTGCACCGGTTATTAACGTACCAGCATTTCACATTTGCAATGCCTTATCTCGCGCTTACGTTAACCTGTGATCATGCAATGTTGATCACTTAAATATGTTGTTGTGGTCTTCAGTCCAGAGACTGGTTTGATGCAGCTCTCCATGCTACTCTATCCTGTGCAAGCTTCTTCATTTCCCAGTACCTACTGCAACCTACATCCTTCTGAATCTGCTTAGTGTATTCATCTCTTGGTCCCTGTCTACGATTTTTACCCTCCACCTACCAACCGATCCCTTCTTCTAGTCAAGGTGTGCCACAAATTTCTCTTCTCCCTCATTCGATTCAATACCTCCTCATTAGTTATGTGATCTATCCATCTAATCTTCAGCATTCTTCTGTAGCACCACATATCGAAATCTTCTATTCTCTTCTTGCCTAAACTATTCATCGTCCATGTTTCACTTCCATACATGACTACACTCCATACAAATACTTTCAGAAGCGACTTCCTGACACTTAAATCTATACTCGATGTTAACAAATTTCTCTTCTTCAGAAACGCTTTCCTTGCCATTGACGGTCTACATTTTATACTCTCTCTACTACGACCATCATGAGTTATTTTGCTCCCCAAATAGCAAAACTCATTTTCTAATCTAATACCCCCAGCATCACCCGATTTAATTGGACTACATTCCATTATCCTCGTTTTCCTTTTGTTGATGTTCATCTTATATCATCCTTTCAAGACACTGTCCATTCCGTTCAACTGCTCGTCCAGGTCCTTTGCTGTCTCTGAGAGAATTACAATGTCATCGGCGAACCTCAAAGTTTTTACTTCTTCTCCATGGATTTTAATTCCTATTCCGAATTTTTCTTTTGTTTCCTTTACTGCTTGCTCAATATACAGATTGAATAACATCGGGGAGGGGCTACAACCCTGTCTCACTCCCTTCCCAACCACTGCTTCCCTTTAATGCCCCTCGACTCTTATAACTGCCATCTGGTTTCTGTACAAATTGTAAATAGCCTTTCGCTCCCTGTATTTTACCCCTGCCACCTTCAGAATTTGAAAGAGAGTATTCAATTCAACATTGTCAAAAGCTTTCTCTAAGTCTAAAAATGCTAGAAACTTCGGTTTGCCTTTCCTTAATCTATTTTCTAAGGTACATCGTGGGGTCAGTATTGCCTCACGTGTTCCAACATTTCTGCGGAATCCAAACTGATCTTCCCCAAAGTCGGCCTCTACCAGTTAAAATATGTTATCTAGACAAATGTATTCCCAAAATTTCATTGTTCTACATTAATCATATCTTGATGTTGCGATTTTTTTCCCGTCAGTGTAGTAGTAAAAGTTGATGCCAAGGCTGAGATTTATTAGGGGTCTCTTGAGGAAATGTAATTCTTCCACGAAAGGTTTGGATTTCGAAACACTCTTTCGACCGGTTCTTCAGTATTATTCATCATTCTGGGATTAGTAGAAGAGATAGACAAGATCCAACGAAGAACGGCGCGTTTCGTCCGGTAATCGTTTAGTCGACGCGTTTAAGCGTTACGGACATGCACAATAAACTCTATAGGCAGACCCAGTAAAAGAGGTGTTATCATCACAGAGAGACTTCCACTTGTAAATCCCAGGGCGTACGTTATGTGAAGAGTCGATTAGCACATCACTTCCTCGCACGTACGTCTCGCGAAATGACTACAACAAGAACATCAAATTAGAGCTCATACGGAAGTTTACCGACAATTATTCTTCCCACGCCTCATTCTTGAATGGGACAGGGATGGGGGAAAATACGAAGTGATTTAGCTGCCCCTAGTTACGAGTTTTATGCAAGATGCAACACTTCAAAAACGATAAGTGAGATTTTCATATTCTCTTGCTCGCTATGAGTGTTCTATTAATCTTACAAAAAATGAAAAGCACCTTTATGTAGGAAAATTAATGTAGTTAAACTTCCTACTGAGATATGTTTGCGCAGGAGGTCACTGCTTTTGAGCTATTCAAGAAAAACGTACGAAAGTGACCTTCAGATGCATTTTTCTGTAATAAACCGTGGTCTCCAACGAAAAAGTATCCCAGTACAAAACTTAACTACATTAAATTTCTTACAAAAATGTCCTTTTCCTTTTTTCTGTAGGACTAATACGTAGTTTGCACATAGTGAGAGAGAATATGAGAATCGCACATATAGTTTTTGTAGGTTTTGTGGGTTGCATAAACCTCATAGGTACGGGCAGCTGAGTCACCATGTGTAATGATATCAGAAGTATCCTCTGGCCGGTAGCGTTAGGTGGCTTGCACAATATACAGGGCGAACCAGAACCCCTGCGAGAAAATTTCGGAGGTCGTTCAGGGATATTATCAGACTATTTTGGTACAAGTGACCCGTGATCCCTGGTGACTAGACCCAGAGCAATAAAATTAAGTATTATTTATGGGGTTTTGTTACCAGAATTGCCGTTCTTTCTTGTGAAAATACTTCCACAAGAGTGAAAAAGACTTCAATGTGCAACCACCAAAACACGCAAGGATCCGGTTTGGTTTGGGTGCATATGTACAGATGCAGTACTACTGTGATGTGGTTGCCATCGTTGCGGGAGCAGCTGAGCATGTTTTCCTCACGTTGCTTTTCCATTGCTTTCGGTGAACTCATACACGAGACGCTTATCGACCGATTCTTCATCAGTAAACACGTCCATGCTGCTGTGTATCACTGTTAGAGTACAACTAATATTCCTTGAAAGACTAAGGTGAGCCGGCCCGAACAGCACTGAATGCAAGATTGAGGAGAAAGCGTAAAGTGGGCCTTACTGTTGTCAACAACAAGTACCGTGAATGAATGGACCAAACTGGTTTCCAAACAAGACGAACAGCGCGTACCGTTGACACTGTTGTCCAGAGATTTTCAGTACAACGTCGATACAAGGATTAAGAAATCAAAACTACATGTAATTCCTCTGCAACCAGCCACTGGAGACCACGAGCCCTTTATACCAAAATACTCGGAAAATATCCATGTGAACCTCCAAAATTTTGTCGGTGGCGTTCTGGTCCACCCTACACAAGTTCAGCATGACAATTATTGAACTATATGAAATAACATCGTCATAACTCCTGAACAGTTTGTGTTAGGGCGTTCAAACTGCACTGTTGGCCGCGGGGCACGATGGGAATTAGTATGCGTAGTGTGGCTTGATTTAGCGACGAAGCCCACTTTCATTTGGATGGGTTCGTAAATATGCAAAATTGGCGCATTTGGAGGACTGAGAATCTGTATTTCGCGATCGAAAAGTCTCTTTACTCTTAACGGGTGACAGTGCAGTGAACGATGTCCAATTACTGAATTCAAAAATGGTTCCAATGGCTCTGAGCACTATGGGACTTAACATCTTAGGTCATTAGTCCCCTAGAACTTAGAACTACTTAAACCTAACTAACCTAAGGACATCACACACATCCAAGCCCGAGGCAGGATTCGAACCTGCGACCGTAGCAGTCCCGCGGTTCCGGACTGTAGCGACTAGAACCACATGGCCACCGCGGCAGGCTCACTGAATTATCGGTGCTATATTCCTTGATGGCACGGTGACTACCGAACGATACGGAAGGTTTTGGAAGACGATTTCATCCCCATTATCCAAAGTGACTGATTCCGACAAGATGCGGTTCATGCAAGACGGAGCTCGGCCGCATCGAAGCAGGAGAGTGTTGATGTCCTGGAGGAGCACTTTGGGGACCACGTTTAGGCTCTGGGGTTCCCAGAGGCCACTGGCGTTGGCCTCAATTGGCCGTCATATTCTCGGGATCTGAGTACATGCGACTCCTTTATGTGGGGCTATATTAAAGACAAGGTGTACGTAATAACCCCAAAACCATTGCTTAGCTGAAAACAGTCATTTAGGAGGTCATCGACTGTCTCGATGCTCCGACACTTCAACGGCTCATGCAGAAATTTACTTTTCGTCTGCGCCACATCATCGGCAACGAAGGTAGGCATATCGAACATGTCATACCGTAAATCCGAATAACTGTGGTGAGGTTACATGTTAAATAAAATGTGTGCACGCCTTAATTTGTAACTAAGTTACGTTTTCTTCGTGTAGTTCAGTAATTACCATCATGTAGATATAGTTAAAATTTTACGCTAAATAAGCTGCCCCCTTCACTCAATTGTTCCTCTAGGCGTACTGAAGAAACTGAGCAATAATTCTAAATGATTGATGATTACTTCACTTCTTATGTACGTTGCACACTGTATATGAATATAATCACGCAGCCCTGTACCAAGGCAACAACTGTCTTTGATAACTATTTCTGTAACGAGCATTATATCCTATTAGACACTCCCTCAGTCGTAGATAGACTACATCGTTTGTTTGTCGTATGCTGTCTTCGAAGACAGTATTCCATTTATTTACTATCCCAACTGGTCAAAGAAGCTCACCAGTAATCTAGACAGGCTCACACGCCGTTACATCACGTCCCATAAATACTCATTGGGGTACGGGTCGCCTAGGAGAGTATTATGGATAAAGCGAGAAGTGGGTGCACGGGGATTGTACTGTAAAAGTGTAAATGAGGACAAAGCGTGACATTTACCCCACACGTCAGTATCCCAGCGACGCGGCAGTCTGTATTTGTATTACAATGGTCTGATAACACCTGTGCGCTGTCGCAAGATCGCTGACGCGATCGTGTATTGCGCTTTTCGTATTCCCTTTATCAGGACTGGCCTTGGGTGCTCTATCAGCGCATCGTCCCCTTTCAGGCCGGAAATTGTCGCTATAACTCATGATAGCGGCTACACTGTTCACAGATAGTCCACCATGGTGTTATCGCTACCGGAAATCTTTCCAGCTGCACGTAAGGATCGTTTCTTAGTATTACTTACAATTATCAACACTCTGGTTGCGTAATGTGCTACGATTAATATGAGGTGCTGAGGAAGCAAAACGAAGGCATAATCCCGGTTTCCGTTTGCTATTTTTATAGATGAATGCTGGATCTCCAATACGACTAAATATCAGACACAGTAATATTTTTATTTTCCAAGATAAGATACTCCCACATATGGGAGATAAGTAATCGAATTGTAGTCGCGTTAACGGACATGACACTATTCCTTGCCACTGCGTTTTGTAGTAACTTAGGTAAAAAAGGGCAGTACCTTACTAAGGATGTTGTAGTACAAATCCCGGTACCCACATAACTCAGCGGAGTATCTACAAAATGTGTAAGGAGACTATGTTAGCCACATGTGCACGTTCTTTACGTATCTGAACTGGAGATATGATAGCCAGATATCTTACCGAAATAATCGATTTCCCGATTTCCACCAAAATTTGTTTTAATAATTATTCGTTTCCAGGTATCTACTGCCGGTCAAGCGACCACCATCAAGCCATGTATTAACACTGCATCAAAATTAAGGAAGGATCCTTGGCATCAAATACATAATCTGGTTTTAGTTTCAGTATCTGTCACAAACGCCTGCTCATATATACCAGGTGTACCGGTATGAAATGAGCGATTTTTGCGAAAATGAAACACTAATTTTGAATTGAAAAGTAAAAACATTTTATTCAAAGTACTGACCATTGCTTTTTATACGTTTTGACCACCTTTATGGCAATTTGTGGACACCACACCAATAGAAATGTTCGTCTTTTGAAGTAAACCAATCAGACACCAAATTTTCGACTTCTTCGTAGGAATCGAAGTGTTCCTCAGCGAATGCGTTTCCCATTGTCGAAAACAAATGGTAGTCGGAAGGGGCCAAGTCTGGTGAACACGGCGGGTGGGGTAGCAGCTCCCAGCCAAGTGTTTTGATTGTATCCTGAACCAGTTTCGCTTTGTGTGCAGGTGCATTATCGTGTAAAAAAATACTTTTCCATGTCTTCTGGCCCATTCTGTTCTTTTTTCGATCAATGCACAGTTCAACTTGACCATCTGTTGTCTGTAGCGATTAGTATTCACAGTTTCACCGGGTTTTAGAAGCTCATGATACACCACACCTTTCTGATCCCACCAAACACAGAGCATTGTCTTCTTGCCGAATCGATCTGGTTTTGCAGTCGATGTTGATGGTTGTCCCGGATTAACCCATGATTTTTCCCGTTTAGGATTCTTAAAATAAATCCATTTTTCTTCGCCAATAACAATTCGATGCAAAACTGATTTTTTTTAATGTCTTTGAAGCAAAACTTGACAAATAGTTTTTAGGTTTTCCATCTGTCTTTTATTCAATGCATGTGGCACCCATTTTACACACTTTTGGATGTTTCCCACAGCTTTCAAACGGTCAGAAATTGTTTGTTGTGCAACAGTTAGCATTGCTTCCATTTGCTTCTGACTCAAAGTATCCTCTTCATCCAATATTGCTTGCAATTCGGCGTCTTCTAACTTTTTTGGTGGTCTTCCACGTTCTTCAAAAATGGTTCAAATGGCTCTGAGCACTATGGGACTTAACATCTGTGGTCATCAGTCCCCTAGAACTTAGAACTACTTAAACCTAACTAACCTAAGGACAGCACACAACACCCAGCCATCACGAGGCAGAGAAAATCCCTGACCCCGCCGGGAATCGAACCCGGGAACCCGGGCGTGGGAAGCGAGAACGCTACCGCACGACCACGAGATGCGGGCCTCACGTTCTTGATTTCTTGCATAAAAATCATTATTTCTGAACCGTTGAAACCATCTTTTGCATGTTGCTTCTGATAGAGCATGATCACCATATGCCTCGACAAGCATTCGATGCGACTCTGCAGCACTCTTTTTCAAATGAAAACAAAAAAATTAATGCTTTCCGCAAATCATCACTTTCTGGTACAAAATTCGACATTGCTAACACGATGAAAACATATGATGTTGTTTGTTCCATGACTTGATGTATTTTAAATATCTTTGACAGATGTAATACCAACCAAACAAAAAAAATATTAAGGCTCGTTCACAACAAATGTTCCCTATCGACACATTTGTATCTTAACGCTCATTCCATACCCGTACACCTGGTATATACAGATAAATAAGAAATAAACAAATTATGTTCTGAAGAAGAAATTTAGTGATACTCAGTGGAAGAAAACAATATTTCACCTATATTTATATCGATGATGTAAGGTGCAAGGACCACTCCGCTCTTGTATGAATCAGTTTAACCAGTGAGTCTGTAGCAGGTGGTATAAGGGGTGTTCAGTAGAAGTGGACACACTTTCCCATCCGAGTTTTGCGATAATTAAGCCAGTTCGCCATTGAACTAGCTAATCAAGCCGCCGCGTAAGAATTCTTCCCACCTGCCCATGTGGAAATTTCCTCGTAGTTTTATGTCTCCTTGCAGTGCCGTAGCAGCCCTGTCGAATTCTAAAAGTGCAATACTGCGGTCTATGTTTCACGTAATGAAGCGGCAAGAAGCTTTTATGCAAGTAATTTTTATATGTGATGCCATTTTAGGGCTTTTATTTAAGATACACTGTATAATATAATTGTTCACACTGATTATAACATATCTATTAACGGTATGAGAGCATGGCCTACCGCATGACTAGATCGAAAAGTATCCATGCGACGACCGGCAACTATGGCGCAATGTTTGTAACTTTAGCGCGTAAGGTGGTACATCTTCGGTTATGCCAAAGTTATTCATTTATTTATTAATATTAGAGTTTCCTGGCAGAGTAAAATTACTGAGAACTAATATTTATGACCTTTAGACGCCTTATAATGTCTGAGTGGCAAAAGGCAACTTTTGTTAGCAAATATTTATTAATAACAGTTACATGATTCGTGCCAGATAAATGTACTTTCCCTCCGTACCTCTTTGCTGACGTCATGAGTGATTTCTGCATCGGCCCCTCGTCCCACTGACTCTGAAAGCACCAGACGGCCAACCATCTCTGCTTGCCAGCGTGTGAGCGTACCGCTCGCTTCTTCCTCCGTAAGCATCGCGACACTGATACATTCACTTCATGCTGATACATTCACTTCACGTATGTGAAACAGCAAAACTGGAAACACAGTAAAACGCGCTTCTTTTTTTCTTGAGTGACTAGTATTCTGACTGGTTTGATGCGGCCCGTCACGAGTTTCTATTCTGTGCCAACCTCTTCATCTCAGAGTAGCACTTCCAACCTGCGTCCTCAATTATCAGCCGGATATATTCCAATCTCTGTTTTCCTTTACAGTTTTTGCCCTCTACAGCTCCCTCTAGTACCATGAAAGTCAGTGTCTGATGTCTTAACCCTTTGTGCGTCAAATTTAGAAAAAAAAATTGGGGCAATTTTTTTTGTGATGAATATTTACTGTATATGTTGCACATATGCCATATCCATTGCAAAAGTTCTTTTGAAGCTATTGGTTAATACATAAAATAAAGATTCCAAATGCCATAATTAGAAATCACACAATAATTACTCAAAAAATGCATACATAACTGTATTGTAAACTTACCGTATTTCTTTCCCTTGCCCTTGAGGAACTACGTAAAGTTGGTCCATTTCACAATACACAGAATAAAACTAAACACAACAGTTATTGTTCACTCACAAATGCAGCAGCACAACTCACGACACTTCTCTGTTCTGCACTTCAAACAAACGGCGAGTCACGAAAGCAAACGACACTGTGATCTGTTGGCCAAACTTGGAACTACGTGAAGCGATGTCAATCGGTATCATTGAAGCATTGGGAAGCTCAAAAGAGCCAGGAATACTTAATGATGCCATTTGGAATCGCAGACGCAGAAAGGGTTAACAGATGTCCTATCATCCTGCCCCTTCTCTTTGTCAGTACTTTCCACATATTCCTTTCCTCTCCGATTCTGCGCAGAGCCTCCTCATTACCTACTTTATGAGTCCACTTAATTTTCAACATTCGTCTGTAGCACCACATCTCAAATGCTTAGATTCTCTTCTCTTCCGGTTTTCCCACAGTCCATGTTTCAGTACCATACAATGCTGTGCTCCATACGTATATTCTCAGAAATTTCTTCCTCAAATTAAGTCTTATGTTTGGCACCAGTAGATTTCTCTTGGTCAGGAATGCCCTTTTTTCCAGTGCTAGTCTGCTTTTGATGTCCTCCTTGATACGTCAGTCGTTGGTTATTTTGCTACCTAGCTAGCAGAATTCCATAACTTCATCTACTTCGTGACCATCAATCCTGATGTGGATTTTCTCGCTGTTCTCATTTCTGCTCCTTTTTTGCTTTCATCTTCCTTCGATTTACTCTCAAACAGTATTCTGTACTCATTACCCAGTCTATTCCATTCAGCAGATCATGTAATTCTTCTTTACTTTCACACAGGATAGCAATGTCATCAGCGAATCGTATCATTTATACCCTTTTACCTTGAATTTTAATTCCTCTGCTGAACCTTTCTTTTATTTCCATGATTGCTTCTTCGATGTACAGATTGAACAGTAGGGACGAAGGACTACATCCGTGTCTTACACCCTTTTTAATCTGAGCATTTCGTTCTTGGTCGTCCACTCTTATTATTCCCTCTTGGTTCTCATACATATTGTTTATTAAACGTCTCTCCCTATAGCTTACCCCTATTTTTCTTAGAATTTCGAACGTCTTGCACCACTTCACATTCTCGAACGCTTTTTCCAGCTCGACAAATCTTATGAACGTGTCTTGATTTTTCTTCAGCATTACTTCCATTATTAACCGAAAAATCAGAATTGCCGCTCTGGTACCCTCTGCCTTTCCTAAGGCCAAACTGATCGTCATCTAACACATCCTTTCTTTTCCATTCTTTCGTATATTATTCTTGTCAGCAACTTGGATGCATGAGCTGTTGAGCGCGATAATTCTCGCACTTGCCAGACCTTGCAGTCTTCGGAATTGTGTGGATCATATTTTTCTGAAAGTCTGACGGTATACTGCCAGACATACATTCTACACACCAACGTGAATAGTCATTTTGTTGCCACTTCCCCTAATGATTGTAGAAATTCTGATGGGATGTTATCCACGACTTCTGCCCCATCTGATCTTAAGTTCTCCAAAGTTCTCTTAAATTCTGATTCTAATACTGGATCCCCTATCTCTTCTAAATCGACTCCTGTTTCTTCTTCTATCACATCAGACAAATCTGCCTCCTCATAGAGGTCTTCAATGTACTCTTTCCACCTATACGCGCCGGCCGCGATGGTCTCGCGGTTCTAGGCGCTCAGTCCGGAACCGTGCGACTGCTACGGTCGCAGATTCCAATCCTGCCTCGGCCATGGATGTGTGTGATGTCCTTAGGTTAGTTAGGTTTAAGTAGTTCTAAGTTCTAGGGGACTGATGACCACAGATGTTAAGTCCCATAGTGCTCAGAGCCATTTGAACCATTTGAACCACCTATACGCTCTCTCCTCTGCATTTAATAATGGAATTCCGGTTGCACTCTTAACGTTACCACCTTTGTTTTTAATTTCACCGAAAGCTGTTTTGACTTTCCTATATGCTGAGTCAGTCCTTCCGACAATCATTTCTTTTTCATGCAGCCATTTCGTCTTAGCTTCCCTGCAGTTCCTGTTTATTTCATTCCTCAGCGACTTGTATTGCTGTATTCCTGAATGTCCCTGAACATTTTTTGCACTTCCTTCATTCATCGATCAGCTGACGTATTTCGTCTGTTATCCACAGTTTCTTTGCAGTTACCTCGTTTTACCTATTGTTTTCTTTCCAGATTCTGTGATTGCTCTTTTTAAAGATGTCCAATCCTCTTCAACTGTACTGCCTACTCGACTATTCTTTATTGCTGTATCTACAGTCTCAGAGAACTTCAAGGAGATGTCGCTATTCCTTAGTATTTCTGTATCCCACTTCTTTGCGTATTGATTCTTCTTGACTAATTTCTTAAACTTCAGCTACTGTTCATCACTACTACTTTGTGATTTGAGTCTATATCTGCTCCTGGGTACACCTTACAATTCAGAGTTTTATTTCGGAATCTCTGACTGACCATGATGTAATCTAACTGGAATCTTTTTGCATCACCAGGCTTTTCCAAGTATACCTCCTCCTCTTGTGATTCTTGAACAGAATATTCGCTATTACTAGCTGAAACTTGTTACACAACTCAGTTAGTCTTTCTCCTCTCTCATTCGGAGTCCCAAACCCATATTCTTCTGTACGGTAACCGTTTCTTCTACTCCTTCCCCTTCAACTGCATTCCAGTCCCCCATGACAATTAGTTTTTCATCTTCCTTTACATACTGTATTACCCTTTCAGTATCCTCATACACTTTCTCTATCTCTTCATCTTCAGCTTACGACGTCGGCATGTATACCTGAACTATCGTTGTCGGTGTTGGTTTGCTACCGATTCTGAAAAGAACAACCCTATCATTGAACTATTGACAGTAACACACTCTCTGCCCTGCCTTCCTATTCATAACAAAACCTGCTCCGGTTATGCCATTTTCTGCTGCTATTCATATTACCCTATACTCATTTGACCAGAAATCCTTGTCTTCTTTTCATCATCTTCAGCTTACGACGTCGGCATGTATACCTGAACTATCGTTGTCGGTGTTGGTTTGCTACCGATTCTGAAAAGAACAACCCTATCATTGAACTATTGACAGTAACACACTCTCTGCCCTGCCTTCCTATTCATAACAAAACCTGCTCCGGTTATGCCATTTTCTGCTGCTATTCATATTACCCTATACTCATTTGACCAGAAATCCTTGTCTTCTTTTCATTTCACTTCACTGACTCCTACTATATCTAGATCGAGCCATTGCATTTCCCATTTCAGAATTTCGAGCTTTCCTACCACATTCAACCTTCTGACATTCTATGCGGTGACTCGTAGAACGTTATCCTTTTGTTGAGTAATCAATCTTTTTCTCATGGTCACCGCCCCTTTGGCAGTCCCCTCCCGAAAATCCGAATGTGGGACTATTCGGGAATCATCATGACATTTCTTCAATTACAGGCCACATGTCCTGTGGATACACGTTATGTGTCTTTAATGCAGTGGTTCCCATTGCCTTCTGCATCCTCATGCCGTTGATCATTGCTGATTCCTCCGCCGTTACGGGCAGTGCATGTATCGAATACATGACCAGTTTCGTGATAAAGCTATCTCAGCAGTACTCCAGATCAGTAATATGACTTGGTTTCAAAAGGGTTCTTCGTCTGCGGGCCCTCTTATAAGCAAAGAGAACCATAACTATCGGAATGACAACATTTTATGACACTGACTGGTATTGAATGGGTTGAAATATACCGTTACTGCATGATTTCGGCTGTGTGGTATGACCCATCGAAATGTACATGCTTGAGCTGATTCCAAGAAATCGTGGAATGGCTCGACGTTCACATCATTGCTTGATTTTATGGGTTCTTGAACTTCACCTCAAACATACCGGTTTTGATGAGATCATTTGAAAATGACTTCACATGTGGAATTGTTGAGTAATAGAAAAAATAAATAATTTCTTTAATTGCAGTCGGTGTGGTAAAATGAAATCATATACAACCGCCCGCTCGAAGAAAGATCAATACCTTAAGTTGGAAAGCTCCACATGTCACACAAATACAGAAGAAAGTACACTGAAGAGCCAAAGAAACTGGTACACCTGCCTAATATCGTGTAGGGCCACCACGAGCGCGCAGAGGTGCCGCAACGCAACGTGGCATGAACTCGACTAATGCCTGAAGGAGTGACGCCATGAATCATGTAGGGCTGTTCACAGATCCGTAAGAGTTAGAGGGGGTGGAGATCTCTTCCGAACGGCACGTTGCAAAGCATCCCAGTACGCTCAATAATGCTCATGTCTAGGGAGTCTGGTGGCCAGCGGAAGTGTTTAAACTCAGAAGAGTGTTCCTGGAGTCACTCAGTAACAGTTCTGGACGTGTGGGGTGTCGCATTATCCTGCTGGAATTGACCAAGTCCATCGGAGCGCACAGTGAATATGAATGGATGCAGGTGATCTGACAGGTTATTTACGTTCGAGTCACTTGTTAATCGTATCTAGCCGTTTCAGGGATCCCATATCACTCCAACTACACACGCCGCACACCATTACAGAGCCTCTACCAGCTTGAACAGTCCCCTACTAACATGTAGGGTCCATGAATTCGCGAGGTTGTCTCCACACCCGTACACGTACATCCGCTCGATACAATTTGAAACGAGACTCGTCTGACCAGACAACATATTTCCAGTCATCAGCAGTCCAATGTCGGTGTTGACGGGCCCGGGAGAGTCGTAACGGTTTGTGCCGTGCAGTCATCTAGGGTACCGAGTGGGCCTTCTGTTCCGAAAGCCCACATCGATGCTGTTTCTCTGAATGGTTCGCACGCTGACACTTGTTGACGGACTAGTATTGAAATCTGCAGCAATTTGCGGAAGAGCTGCACTTCTGTCACTTTGAATGATTCTCTTAAGTCGTCGTTGGTCCTGTTCTTGGAGGATCTTTTTCCGACCGCAGCACAGTCGGAGATTTGATGTTTTACCGGATTCCTGATATTCACGGCACACTTATGAAACGATCGTATGGGAAAATCCCCACTTCATCGCTACCTCTGTGATGCTGTGTCCCATCACTCGTGCGCCGACTATAACACCACATTCAAACTCACTTTAATCTTGATAACCTGACAGTGTAGCAGAAGAAACTTGTATAACAACTGCGGCGTATTCTGCCTGTTTACAAAACTCTGTATTTTACATATCTCTGTATTTTACATATCTCTGTATTTGAATACGCATGCTTATACGAGTTTCTTTGGTGCTTCAGTGTAAATAGAAATACTCAGCTGAATTATGTACCATTTTAATTGGCACTGATTTGTAAAAGGATTTTGGAACGTATATGGTGTTCCAACAATATGAAATACCTCGAAGAAAACTATCTATTGACATATAATATACATTTGTTCAGTAAATAGTGATCTTAAGAAACATGACTGGCTCTTTATTTTCACGAAGTGCAATTGAGAGGGGATCTTGATTCCATTTTCACAACACTCTAGGTTTTTGACATCGTTTGTCACACTTGCCATCTAACTGTATTGCCTTCCCATTGTGTATAGTCTCAGCTGCGCTAAGGGATTCGTGAATTCTTGTTAGAAAAAAATGCGTAGTAATTGACGAGAAGCCATCTAATGAAACCGAATGGTTGTCATCCCTCTGTTGTTCATAATCTATAAAAACGGTTTAGGAGACAGTCTGAGCAGTCCTCTTAGTCTTTTTGTATATATTTCCGTCGCTTGCCATCTTGTGAAACCATCAGGGTGATCTAAAGAAGTTACTGTATTGTGCGAAAAGTAGCAAAAAATGGCTCTGAGCACTATGGGACTTAACTTCTGTGGTCATCAGTCCCCTAGAACTTAGAACTACTTAAACCTAACTAACCTAAGGACATCACACACATCCATGCCCGAGGCAGGATTCGAACCTGCGACCGTAGTGGTCGTGCGGTTCCAGACTGTAGCGCCTAGAACCGCTCGGCCACCCCAGCCAGCGAAAAGTAGCAATTGTCCCCGAAAAAAAAAGGGTGTGATGTTTTCCACATGAGCAGTAACAAAAAAATCCTTTACATTTCGGTTACATGATAAATATCAGAAGTTAAAAATTGTCGATTCAATTAAATGTCTATTCTAGGAAACAGAATTACGATGAACTTAAATTGGATCCATCGTATAGAAAACGTTGTGGGAAAGTCGACTGCGTTTTATTTGCGTAACACATTGAATCTGCAATAAATCGGCTAAAGACACGGTCCAGCACTACTCTTGTACGTCCTCTTCTGCAGTGTGTAACAATACATCCATTTCTTTCACTATGTACATCAGTAACTGCGAAAGAAATCAACAGAATGTTATCTCTGGATTTTTGTAAGTTGTTCATCACATGTTTTGAGACTTTTTTTTTCTTCTGCTTCAGCTAGCGTTCTGTCTCCTGACCTGGTCGCTGCTTATGTAAACATTTAAAATTCTTAGTTAGTAATAATTGCGTTAACTGCAAATGGTGTTCATGTGTTTATTTTAAGAGTACTATTTACCATTTACACAGCTGAGAAACTGGAGCTTGTAGTTTCAGTAAGTACTTGTAACGCTTTCTAGATTAACGGCTACAAACAATTGTCAACCATTTTCTAAATCTCAAGCAGATCGCTACTAATGGTAACAATTTTTTTACAGTCTGCAGCTATTATCTCACTACGAAGTCTGATTTCCAGGAGCGAATAACACTGGCGCGCCCGTAATAATTAATATTCTCTCACGCGATTTAGACACTGCGAGGCTTTTTTCCCGGCAGCGAAATATGTGCGCATATCTTCATTCTCAAATATTCTCCGTTACAAGTGTATCTGCCCTTCTCGGCCGGAGAGGGAGAGTTCAAGTACTGCTGGGTGGTAAGGGATCATTGCCAGGTGAGAGCGATGGCAAGTTGTTTTGTATTATCGCGAAATAAGGGAGAAAGTTTGACGGGTATTATAAGCGAGTTCGTGTAGTAACTATCAAAACGAAGGCGTTGCAGTGACATATTCAAAAAATGGTTCAAATGGCTCTAAGCACTATGTGACTTAACATCTGAGGTCATCAGTCTCCTAGACTTGGAACTACTTAAACCTAACTAACGTAAGGACATCAAACACATCCATGCCCGAGGCAGGATTCGAACCTGCGACCGTAGCAGCAGCGCGATTCCGGACTGAAGCGACTAGAACCGCTCGGCCACAGCGGCCGCCGTGGGATATTCTTAAGTAACTTTGATCGCCAACTTTCTTCTCCGAGCACCACAATATTTTATTGAGTTCTACCTACACGTGGAGAAACGACCATAGTCATAAAATAATGGAAATTGGTGCTCTCTCGGAAAATGCTGTTTTGTTGAAAACTATCATCTGAGCGGGTTTCTGTGTACAAAATATAGGTTGAGTCTTACAGAGAAGACAACAGCAACCAGGCACTTTTTACAATGCTATTTATTTATTTAAATAGCGCCGTTACCGGTTTCGAACCGAAAGGTTCATCTTCAGACGGCGCGTTCGCGTTAAGATACATCTTACATTAGCTTTCGCTTTTTGTTTCTCCAAGTGATGAAATTTGCTTGGGGTGATGGTGTCCTACAACCAACATAAGATGTGAGACAATGTCTTTTTAACCGTAATTGTGTCTCACAGAGATTTTAAATGATGTAAACAAATTAAGTTTTTTCAACGTAATAACCAAAACATCTCCACTAGAATAATTTGTTTACACCATTTAAAATCTCTGTGAGACACAATTACGGTTAAAAAGACATTGTTTCACATCTTATTTTGGTTGTAGGACACCACCACACCAAGGAAAGTTCATCATTTGGGAAAACAAAAAGTGAAAGATAATGTAATCTTAAAGTGAATTAGCCGTCTGAAAAGGAACCTTTCGGTTCGTAACCAGTAATAGCGCTAATTAAATAAGTAAACTGCATTGTAAAAAGTGGTTGGTTGCTGTTGTCTTCTCTGTAAGAGTCAAACTATAACTCTCGGAAAAATATAGTTATTCACTACCTCCATGTGCTATTTGAGAGTGGAATGTAGAAAAATGGTAAGAAAGGATTCCAAGTAACGTCTACGAAACATGCGTGATTTGCACAGTAATAATGCAGACGTTCATTTAGATAGTCCATCGTGGCTGTGGGTCATGTGGCAACCAAAACAACTGATACTGTAGAGCAGCATCAGATGTTTGCCAAAGCCCACGTTGCGCTAGTCGGAGCGTAGCCTCAGGAAGGTTAATGTGTGCGACCGACCTTGATGGTCATCCTGGCGAGGTGTACCCTCTTGAGCTCGCAGACGGGGTCTATCTCGCGGGCGTCCCTCAGCATCTCGGCGGCCCGCGAGTCCCGCAGGCGGTCCATCAGCCTGTTGACCCCGGAGGCAGCCCCTGCCACTGCTGGCGACACGCCGTCCCCGCCGGCGCCATCCTGCGCGCTGACGGCGCGTCGGCAGCGGTCCAGGACGTGCGTGTATACGCTCATACTGGCGCGCGCGTACTGACAGCGGGCGGCCTCCCACGTGCGATAGACAGACGCTGCGCTTTCGCTGCCCCGCCTCCGATAAGATACGGTGGTCTTTGGTGTAATACCGCAGACAAGGCAGCATGACGTTAGAGAAACAATCCATCTGTCAGCGACTACCTCTTAAGCCTGGCTCAAAGACACGTATTTTTGCAGATACGCCCCCCTTATTTTCTATAAGCACCTCAGATGTTTTGGCGGATGATGATGATGATGATGTTTGGTTTGTGGGGCGCTCAACTGCACGGTCATCAGCGCCAGTACGAAGTCCCAATCTTTTCACACTCAAAGTTCAATCTAGCCACTATCACAAATAATGATGAGGTCAACACGAACACCCAGTCCCCGGGCAAAGAAAATACTCAAACCGGCCGGGAATCGAACCTGGGACCCCATGATCCAGAGGCAGTAACGCTGGCCACCAGACCACGAACTGCGGACAGTTTTGGCGGAGAGCTTACGAATACTAACGAGAAAACTACTGCCTTAGTAATTATAAACGTAAAGTACAAAATGTAGATCTATCTATATCCGAATCCCGCTCCAGCTACTGCCGGGTCTGAGCGCTGATGAGTCCTCTCCATTTGGCTCGGTCCTCCCACCACTTTTCTTCCTCCACTTGCTGCCAGGTCACACCTCTCCTTTCTACATATATTCTCACTCCCATTTTCCAACGCGTTCTTGGGCGTCCTCTAGGTCTTTTCCCATCCATCTTTAGTTCTTCCATAATTTTGGGGAGTCTCTGCCCATGCATCCTCTTAACATGCCCATACCATCTTAATCTTTTTCTTTCAATTTCTTCTCTCATACTTTCTTGTTTGAGGTCCTTTCTAATCTCTACATTCCTTACTCTGTCCATTCTTGTTTTTCCCTTAACTGCTCTGAGAAATTTAATTTCCCCTGCTTGCAGTCTGCTCCAGTCCCTTTCTGTCATTGTCCATGTTTCTCCACCCTAGGTTTCTCCACCATAGGTGACAAATGTAGATATTCTACAATATTAATTTATTTCGAGTGCCAGTATTCGGCTTACAAAGCCATCATTAGATTTTAAATGACTATCGTCGTCAGAGATATTGCAATACTATTGAACAACAGTGCGAAAGATATTACACATTCAAAGGTGCAAACACAGATTAAATGTCATCTTTGGCAGTGTAATAGCAAATGGTTCAAATAGCTCTGAGCACTATGGGACTTAACGTCTGAGGTCATCAGTCCCCTAGAACTTAGAACTACTTAAACCTAACTAACCTAAGGACATCACACACATCCATGCCCGAGGCAGGATTCGAACCTGCGACCGTAGCGGTCGCGCGGTTCCAGACTGAAGCCCCTAGACCCGCTCGGTCACAGCGGCCGGCAGTGTAATAGCAACGTGATTCTAAATGCTAAACAGTAAATACACCGAGGCGACAAACGTCATGGGACAGTGATATGCCCATATACAGATGGCGGAAATATCGTGTACACAAGGTATAAAAGTGCAGTGCTTTGACGGACCTGTCATTTGTACTCAAACGATTCATGTGAAAAGATTTCCAACGCGATTATGGCCGTGTGACGGGAAATAACAGACTTTGAGCGCGGAATAATAGTTGGAGCTAGACGCATGGGACATTGCGTTTGGGAAATCGTTAGGGAATTCAATATGCCGAGATCCACAGTGTCAAGACTGTCTCGGGAATAGCCAATTTCTGCATTACCTCTCATCACTAACAATGCAGTGGCCGATGACGTTCTTTAACGACCGAGAGCAGCAGTGCTTGCGCAGAGTTGTCAGTGCTAAAAGATAAGCGACACTGCGAGAAATAACCGCAGAAATTAACGTGGGACGTACGGCGAATGTATCTGTTAGAGCAGTGCGGCGAAATCTGCGGTTAATGTGCTATGGCAGCAGACGACCCACTGGAGTGCGTTTGCTAACAGCACGATGATGATGATGATGATGTTTGTTTTGTGGGGTGCTCAACTGCGCGGTTATCAGCGCCCGTACAAATCCCCAACCTTTGCTCAGTCTAATCTCACCACTTTAATGAATGATGATGAAATGATGAGGACAACACAAACACCCAGTCATCTGAAGGCAGGTGAAAATCCCTGACCCCGCTGGGAATTAACCCGGGACCCCGTGCTCGGGAACCGAGAACGTGACCGCGAGACCACGAGCTGCGGACCTAACAGCACGGCATCGCGTGCGGTATCTCTCCTGGGCTCGTGACCATGTTGGTTGAGCCCTAGACTACTGAGAAGCAGTGGCTTGGTCAGATGAGCCTCTATAACACTTGGTAAGAACTGACAGTAGTTTCGAGAGTGACGCAAACCCTAGCAGTCCATGGACCCACGTTGTCAACAATTCACTGTGGAAGTTGGTAGTGACTCTGTAATGCCGCGCGCTGTTTTTACATGGAATGGACTCGGCACCTGGTCTATCTGAACCGATCTTTGACCGGAAATGGTCATGTTGGGCTAGTGGAGACCATTTGTAACCATTCATGTTCCCAAAAAATGATGAAACTTTTATGAATGACATGGCACCGTGTCACTGGACCACAATTGTTCTAGATTCGTCAGAGGAACATTCTGGACAGTTCGGGCAAATGATTTGACCACCCAGCTAGATCCAATCGAACATTTACGGGACTTAATCGACAGGACGGGTCGTGCACAAAACAATGCACGGGCAACACCTTCGCATTTACGGACGGCAGTAGAGACAGCAAGGCACAATATTTCTGCAGGGGACTTCCAGCTACTTGTTGAGTTCATGCCACGTCGAGTAGAGGCACTACGTTGGGCAAAGAAGGTTCGACAGGATATTAGGAGGTATCCAGTGACTTTTGATACCTCAGCGTAAATATAAATACAACATAGCAAAGAATTACACTTAATACGTGTGGGAAATAACCAAGTAGCTTATGTAACAACTCTATTCAACATCTTCATAGATGACTTAGTCAGGGCTTGGAACAACATATATCCGCGGACAGAATGACGTCGGCCGGAGTGGCCGTACGGTTCTAGGCGCTACAGTCTGGAACCGAGCGACGACTACGGTCGCAGGTTCGAATCCTGCCTCGGGAATGGATGTGTGTGATGTCCTTAGGTTAGTTAGGTTTAAGTAGTTCTAAGTTCTAGGGGACTGATGACCTCAGAAGTTGAGTCCCATAGTGTTCAGAGCCATTTGAACCATTTTTTTGACAAAATGACAACACTGGGACTCGATGCCCGCACTGAGGCCATGCTGCGTTCGAAGGAACTCATTGACACGTTGCAACAAGACAACGCCCACACTCGACTGACCACCCGAGAAGATTTTGTCATTGAAATATGTCGAGAAATTCTGCAGCCACTAATATCAACTACACCATAAACACCAACAGGAAAAAATTCGTAACACAAGTAATGCCTCACTCAGAATTAGTTACTCTCTTCACAGTATCTATTGGGGTATTACATGTCATGCATATTACACTGTCGATTTTCCCACTTCGCTGGAGCAAGCTGAAACACTTTGCCGCTACAGGGCTCCGTATCGTAGCGTGTAAGATGTCGTAGTGTAACTACAAGGTGGCAATTATTGGACTACATGACAAAAAAAAAAAAACATGAACCATAGACCTTGCCGTTGGTGGGGAGGCTTGCGTGCCTCAGCGATACAGATAGCCGTACCGTAGTTGCAACCATAACGGAGGGGTATCTGTTGAGAGGCCAGACAAACGTATGATTCCTGAAGAGGGGCAGCAGCCTTTTCAGTAGTTGCAGGGGCAACAGTCTGGATGATTGACTGATCTGGCCTTGTAACACTAACCAAAACGGCCTTGCTGTGCTGGTACTGCGAACGGCTGAAAGCAAGGGGAAACTACAGCCGTTATTTTTCCCGAGGGCATTCAGCTTTACTGTACGGATAAATGATGATGGCGTCCTCTTGGGTAAAATATTCCGGAGGTAAAATAGTCCCCCATTCGGATCTCCGGGCGGGGACTACTCAGGAGGACGTCATTATCAGGAGAAAGAAAACTGGCGTTCTACGGATCGGAGCGTGGAATGTCAGATCCCTTAATCGGGCAGGTAGGTTAGAAAATTTAAAAATGGAAATGGATAGGTTAAAGTTAGATATAGTGGGAATTAGTGAAGTTCGGTGGCAGGAGGAACAAGACTTTTGGTCAGGTGAATACAGGGTTATAAATACAAAATCAAATAGAGGTAATGCAGGAGTAGGTTTAATAATGAATAAAGCAATAGGAATGCGGGTAAGCTACTACAAACAGCACAGCGAGCTCATTGTTGTGGCCAAGATGGACACGAATCACACGCCTACGACAGTAGTAAAAGTCTATACGCCTACTAGCTCTGCAGATGACGAAGAAATTGAAGAAATATACGTATGATAAGATAAAAGAAGTTATTCAGATAGTGAAGGGAGACGAAAATTTAATAGTCATGGGTGACTGGGATTCGATAGTAGGAATAGGAAGAGAAGGAAACGTAGTAGGTGAATATGGATTGGGGGTAAGAAATGAAAGAGGAAGCCGCCTGGAGGAATTTTGCACAGAGCATAACTTAATCATAGCTAACACTTTTTTCAAGAATCATAAAAGAAGGTTGTATACATGGAAAAAGCCTGGAGATACTGACGGGTTTCAAATGGTAAGACAGAGATATAGAAACCAGGTTTTAAATTTTAAGACATTTCCAGGGATAGATGTGGACTCTGACCACAATCTATTGGTTATGAATTGCAGAGTAAAACTGAAGAAACTGCAAAAAGGTGGGAATCTAAGGAGATGGGATCTGGATAAACTGCCTAAACCAGAGGTTGTACAGAGTTTCAGGGAGAGCATAAGGGAACTATTGGCAGGAATGGGGGAAAGAAACACGGTAGAAGAAGTATGGGTAGCTTTGAGGGATGAAGTAGTGAAGGCAGCAGAGGATCAAGTAGGTAAAAAGACGAAGGCTAGTAGAAATCCTTGGGTGACAGAAGAAATATTGAATTTAAGTGAGGAAAGGAGAAAATATAAAAATGCAGTAAATGAAGCAGGCAAAAAGGAATACAAACGTGTCAAAAATGAGATCGACAGGAAGTGCAAAATGGCTAAGCAGGGAGGGCTAGAGAACAAATGTAAAGATGTAGAGGCTTATCTCACTAGGGGTAAGATAGATACTGCCTACAGGAAAATTAAAGAGACCTTTGGAGAAAAGAGAACCACTTGTATGAATATCAAGAGCTCAGATGGAAACCCAGTTCTAAGCAAAGAAGGGAAAGCAGAAAGGTGGAAGGAGTATATTGAGGGTCTGTTCAAGGGCGATGTACTTGCGGGCAATGTTATAGAAATGGGAGAGGATGTAGATGAAGATGAAATGGGAGATATCATACTGCGTGAAGAGTTTGATAGAGCACTGAAAGACCTAAGTCGATACAAGGCCCCGGGAGTAGACAACATTTCATTAGAACTACTGACAGCCTTGGGAGAGCCAGTCCTGACTAAACTCTACCATCTGGTGAGCAAAATGTATGAGACAGGCGAAATACCCTCAGAGTTGAAGAAGAATATAATAATTCCAATCCCAAAGAAAGCAGGCGTTGACAAATGTGAAAATTACCGAACTATCAGTTTAATAAGTCACGGCTGCAAAATACTAACACGAATTCTTTACTGACGAATGGAAAAACTGGTAGAAGCCGACCTTGGGGAAGATCAGTTTGGATTCCGTAGAAATGATGGAACACGTGAGGCAATACTGACCCTACGACTTAATTTAGAACCTAGATTAAGAAAAGGCAAACCTACGTTTCTAGTATTTGTTGACTTAGAGAAAGCTTTTGACAATCTTGAGTGGAATACTCTCTTTCAAATTCTGAAGGAGGCAGGAGTAAAATACATGGAGCGAAAGGCTATTTACAATTTGTACAGAAAGCAGATGGCAGTTATAAGAGCCGAGGGGCATGAAAGGGAAGCAGTGGTTGGGAAGGGAGTGAGACAGGGTTGTAGCCTCTCCCCGTTGTAATTCAATTTCTATATTGAGCAAACAGTAAAGGAAACAAAAGAAAAATTCGGAGTAGGAATTAAAATCCATGGAGAAGAAATAAAAACTTCGAGGTTCGCCGATGAAATTGTAATTATGTCACAGACAGCAAAGGACTTGGAAGAGCAGTTGAACGGAATGGACAGTGTCTTGAAAGGAAGATATAAGATGAACATCGACAAAAGCAAAACGAGGATAATGGAATGTAGTCGAATTAAGTCGGGTGATGCTGAGGGAATTAGATTAGGAAATGAGACACTTAAAGTAGTAAAGGAGTTTTGCTATTTGAGGCGCAAAATAACTGATGATGGTCGAAGTAGAGAGGATATAAAATGTAGACTGGCAATGGCAAGGAAAGCGTTTCTGAAGAAGAGAAATTTGTTAACATCTAGTATAGATTTAAGTGTCTGGAAGTCGTTTCTGAAAGTATTTGCGTGGAGTGTAGCCATGTATGGAAGTGAAACATGGACGATAACCAGTTTGGACAAGAAGAGAATAGAAGCTTTCGAAATGTGGTGCTACAGAAGAATGCTGAAGATTAGATGGGTAGATCACATAACTAATGAGGAGGTACTGAATAGGATTGGGGAGAAGAGGAGTTTGTGGCACAACTTGACTAGAAGAAGGGGTAGGTTGGTAGGACATGTTCTGAGGCATCAAGGGATCACGAATTTAGTATTGGAGGGCAGCGTTGAGGGTAAAAATCGTAGAGGGAGACCAAGAGATGAATACACTAAGCAGATTCAGAAGGATGTAGGCTGCGGTACGTACTGGGAGATGAAGAAGCTTGCACGGGATAGAGTAGAATGGAGAGCTGCATCAAACCAGTCTGAGGACTGAAGACCACAACAACAACAACATGACAAAAAACGTAAATTAGTTACAAATTACGGCGTGCACACACTTTATTCAGCATGTAAACGGCATTACAGATATTGCGGTTTAGGTTATGACGTGTTCGATATGCCTACAATCACTGACGATCATGTGGCGCAGACGAATAGAGAAATTCTGCATGACCCGCTGATGTGTTGGAACATCGATGCTGTCGATGGTATCCTGAATGGTTTTTTTCAGCTCAGCAATGGTTTTGGCGTTATTGCTGTGCACCTTGTCTTTAACAGGGCCTCACAAAAAGAAGTCGCTTGTGGTCATATCCGGAGAATGTGGCGGCCAATCGAGGCTCATGGCAGTGGTCTCTGGATACCCCAGAGCCAGAATGCAGTCCCCAAAGTGCTCCTCCAGGGCATCAAACCCTCACCTGCTTCGATGGGTTCGAGCTCTGTCTTGCATGAACCACGTCTCGTCGATATCAGGGTCACTTTGGATAATGGGGATGAAATCATCTTGCAAAACCTTCACGTATCATGTGGTATTCACCGTGTCATCAAGGAATATCGCACCGATTATTCAGTGACCAGACATCGCACTCCACATAGTCATCTGTTGAGAGTGAAGAGACTTTTCGTTCGCGAAATGCGGATTCTCAGTCCCCCAAATGCGCCAATTTTGCTTATTGACGAACATATCAAAATGAAAGTGGGATTCGTCACTAAACCATAGCATACTTCCATAAAGTCCTGTTCGTCAATTCGGTGGACAGTAGTGCCGGCGAAACACAACCGCTGTTCCGTGGCCCTGCGGCTTAATGGCTCATTGGTTTGAATTTTCTGTGGGACGAGATGCAGGTCTGCAACAACAGTTTGTCACAGTGTCTCCCGACTGATTACTACTTGTTATGCAGCTCGTCTTATAGGTTTCCTGGGGCTGGTTATAAAGACAACGCGATTCTTCTCGATGTTTCCAGGCGTTTTCACCGTTTTTAGACGATCTACATTGCCAATACTGTCATCACGAACACTACCCGTTCTCTCTAAGGCCCATTTCACACTGGGACACGTGACTGTCACTAGCGACGGTGATCGATACACATCGGGTCACTGTGTCCCAGCAGTGACTCCCCCTCGCCACATGTGACGGACACGGTCACTGTGTTCACAGCAGTCTCCGCCCGACATGCATTAGTTTGAACTGGAATGTTCGCACTGGGACACAGATCACAGACCAAGTGCTGCAGATTTGTGAACATACAGGCAGTCATTTCTGAGACAGTGCCGCGAAACATTCATTATATATTTACTGTAGGCATTGTAGCCATGAGTTTAGATTTCATTAACACGGAAGATTTTATAAGTGAAGTAGAAAGTCAAAAATGGTTCAAATGGCTCTAAGCACTATGGGAATTAACATCTCAGGTCATCAGTCCCATAGACTTAGAACTGCGTAAACCTAACTAACCTAAGGACACCACACACATCCATGCCCGAGGCAGGATTCGAACCTGCGACCGTAGCAGCCGCGTGGTTCCGGACTGAAGCGCCTAGACGTAGAAAGTCGTCCCGCTATTTGAGATGTCAAAAGCGATGACTATAGCAACAAAGTGGTGGCTATGAGGGAAGTAACCTTCAAGCACATTTGCATCTCTCGCCCCCTTTTCTTCTGCGTCTTAAGGCGTTTCTCCTTATGGTCAAAAAATAGATTTAAAATATTATTGTTAATTACAATTATTTACCCATATGTAGCTACTACAATAATGACTTTTATTTATTTATTATAATATTATTGAGATACAAGTTCCTGACACACTATAATTTTAATTGTAAGTTCCAATCAGTTTGGTGAATACAATAATGTGACTTCTTACAGTTAACATAATAATAATTGTACAATGAACATCACAAATACAATTCCAGATGAACAATGATGCCTAACCACATTAACGTCCACGTAACATTGCTAGCAATTACATTTTCTGCAGCTGCCAAGCCTCTTCACCTTCAGGGCTAACAAAGTAGTTTGCAAAGTCATGTCTGATACTGTTCGCAATATTTGCTCCACGGACTAAACGAAGCGACATGTCCTGCAATCCCTCAATAGTTAACGTATGCTCAAACGACATAAAGAGTATAAAACAATCCTTTCTACAGTCGATCATGTAGCAGTGGATGTACGTGTAATAAAGGTTTTGTCTCCTTCTGCTTAGAAGTACCAACAAAGGTTCCTCCTCGCTCGAGTCCATTTCACTAACTAATCAGTTGGTAATACCTGCGGCGTCGGACACCGGTGATCCGGGAGTGTTCACCACAATTACCGGTGACCATCGCTGGCGACCTTCACCAGTGCCCCAGTGTGAAACGGGCCTAACTGGCGAATCAAATTCTTGATTGTTAGCATACTTGGACCGGCTTAACTTCAGCTTGAACTCGATCGCAAACTTCCTTTGAGCCGCAGTTGGGCTGTTACTGCTCGCACAATAGGCCTTCACAAGCGCTATACGCTCAGGCACGCCGTACCGTGACATTTTCACGTGCAAATAGGAGACAACAACAAGGCGCGTGCGCATGGCATACTAATTCCCATCACGCCTCGCGGCAAACCGTGCAGTTTGAACGTCCTAACACAAACCATTTAGAAGTTATGACGATTTTATTTCATGTAGTTCAATAATTGTCACCCTGTATGTCAGTGTGTGAGAGACACCGTGCTATACCCGAGTTTCGAATTCTAAGAGCTCGACCACACACGGAGCACCCTCTCCTTCAGCATGCCAATGCCAGGCCAGACACGAGCGCTGCGACGTCTGCGGCAATCCGACGTCTTGCGCTCACTGTCGTCGTTTATCCCCCATACAGTCCCAATTTGGCCTAATTAGATTTTCACCTATTTCCAAAACTTAAAGGACACCATCGAGGACTTCACTGGTGAAGCGGTAGAGGCAGGTGTGAGGTTGTGGCTTCGTCATTAAAGTCAAACATGCTACACCGTCGGTATCAAGAAACAGGTCGCTCGTTGGGACAAATTTGTTGTTGCCAGGTTGATTACGTTGAGAAATAAATATGTACACATGAAGAATAAAGATGGAAAATGTTAATAAAGCTTGTTTTGTTTAAAAACTTTTAAAGAGTTTTCGCATAAAAAAATCGGCAGTATTACTTTTCAGCACGCTTTCGTAATTTACTATACGCAGATGATACACTACTGGCAGTTAAAATTGCTACACCACGAAGATGGCGCCACCTACAACGAGCTGACATGAGGAAAGTTTCCAACCGATTTCTCATACACAAACAGCAGTTGACTGGCATTGCCTGGTGAAACGTTGTTGTGATGCCTCGTGTAAGGAGGAGAAATGCGTACCATCACGTTTCCGACTTTGATAAAGGTCGGGTTGTAGCCTGCCGCGATTGCGGTTTATCGTATCGCGACATTGCTGTTCGCGTTGGTCGAGATCCAATGACTGTTAGCAGAATATGGAATCGATGGGTTCAGGAGGGTAATATGGAACGCCGTGCTAGATCCCAACGGCCTCGTATCGCTAGCAGTCGAGATGACAGGCATCTTATCCACATGGCTGTAACGGATCGTGCAGCCACGTCTCGATCCCTGAGTCAACAGATGGGGACGTTTGCAAGACATCAACCATCTGCACGAACAGTTCGACGACGTCTGCAGCAGCATGGACTATCAGCTCGGAGACCATATCTGCGGTTACCCTTGACGCTGCATCACAGACAGGAGCGACGGCGATGGTGTACTCAACGACGAACCTGGGTGCACGAATGGCAAAACGTCATTTTTTCGGATGAATCCAGGTTCTGTTTAGAGCATTATGATGGTCGCATCCGTGTTTGGCGACATCGCGGTGAGCGCACATTGGAAGCGTGTATTCATAATCGCCATACTGGCGTATCACCCGGCTTAATTGTATGGGGTGCCGTTGGTTACACGTCTCGGTCACCTCTTGTTCGCATTAACGGCACTTTGAACAGTGGACATTACATTTCAGATGTGTTACGACCCTTGGCTCTACCCTTCATTCGACCCCTGCGACACCCTGCACTTCAGCAGGATAGTGCACGATCGCATGTTGCAGGTCCTGTACGGGCCTTTCTGGATACAGAAAATGTTCGACTGCTGCCCTGGCCAACGCATTCTCCAGATCTCTCACCAATTGAAAACGTCAGGCAATTGTGGCCGAGCAACTGGCTCGTCACAATACGCCAGTCACTATTCTTGATGAACTGTGGTATCGTGTTGAAGCTGCATGGGCAGCTGTACCTGTACACGCCATCCAAGCTCTGTTTGACTCAATGCCCAGGCGTATCAAGGCAGTTATTATGGCCAGAGGTGGTTGTTCTGGATACTGATTTCTCAGGATCTATGCACCCAAACTGCGTGAAAATGCAATCACATGTCAGTTCTAGTATAATATATTTGTCTTAATTTTATCCATTGTTTTTCAGTGTTTCGTTCGCGACTGTTTTACTTTCTTAAAATGAAGAACAAACCGCTTTCAGTCACAAGTTTCGTTTATTTACTGCACTATGCATTTAGAGCCCTGGAGGCTCATCTTCAGGTGCTTTTTAGTGATTTACATCAGGTTTTTTATTTGTTTACCTGTTGATATTACATTTTCGTGTTACAACATGGTATATTATGGATATAAGTTTGACAGCCTTAATGATATGAAACTAACTTACAGTTTAACATTGTATGATGTCTGCTTCTGTTGTGCAGTTGGTATACACATCTTTAATTTTGTAGTACATAATGGGATAAATACATTGTCACACACTTTTTCGCACATTGTAGTAGCAGAACGTAAATATGTCAAAGATTCTCGCTCATATAAATGTTCTACTTCTAAATATGATCGATTTTCTTGTTTCACAGAAGATAATATGATATAGTATTACTAGTACACAGGTATTATTAAAATAATTATTTGGCACAATATTGTAGGTTGTCAGCTGTTTGTGCTATTATACATTTGATTCCTCAGGAAAAAATAAACTTTTAAAGGTGTAGAAAAAATTGTGGCTGTTAAACTCTGTTTGTTCATTCAACAAGTTTTCGGAATATTTTTCTTTGTGTTGCATTATTTCTAACTTTTCTAGCAGATCAAGTGTTTTACTGTTGGGTTCTGTGTGAAGTACAGTTAGGCTGTTGTGGATGTCGTCAAGTCTGTTTTTTAATATACATGTGGTTGGCTATTGTAGATTTTTCAAAATGGTTTAGTCGAAAGGCGTCGGTATGTCCTTTATACCGTGTGTGGAAAGTTCTTCCAGTTTTTGCTAAGTAAAATGCAGGGCAACTGTTACCTTGTAATTTATATATTCCACTGTGTTGTGTTATTGGCTTGTTTGTGCTCACTGTGTGAGGTAAGTGGTATCCAAGTTTGCTGTTTGTGGAGAAAGATAGTTTAATATTGGTTTCTTTGAATAGGTTAGCTATTTTTTGTGACACTGTGCCTAAGTATGGAATGCTTGTGAAGATTTGTTTTGTGTCGATCGTTTTTCTTTTCAGTGTTGTTGGTCTGAATTTTTCTAGATAGTTTATCAATTGATTTTACAGAGTGACCATTATTTACTGCAATTGTTTTGATAGTATCTATTTCTTGTGTTAGTGCGTTGGGTTTTAAAGGTAATGTATGTGCCCTGTTCAACATTGATCTAAATGCAGCATACTTATGTGTGTTTGGGTGGTATGAAGATTCATGTATTGTGATGTCAGTGTAGGTTGGTTTTCGGTAAATGTACAAGTTATGTTCTTGTTGTTCATTCACAATTGTGAGGTCTAAGAAATTTGTGGATTGATTTGTTTCATGTTCTACTGAGAAACTTTATTTTATGGTGGAGTGAATTGAATGATGTGAGGAGTTCTTCAAGTTCATCTTTAGTGCCATCAAATAAGAGTAGTGTGTGATCTACATATCTGTTGTAATACACAATTTTTTGAACATGTTTATTTTCTCCTTTGAAGAACTTATTCTCTAAGTGGTTGATGAAAATGTCAGCTAGGAAACTTGACATGCAGTTACCTATAGCTAACCGTTCTTTCTGTTGATAGATTTTATTATTAAATGAAAAGTAGTTGTGGGACAGTACTAGTTCAAGTGGATCTACCAACTCTGTAATATCTGGTATGGTTAGTTTTTTGTGTGTGATGAGGTTTTTTCTAATAATTTCAATTGTCTCTTTAACAGGTATATTTGTGAACAGGTTGATAATGTCAAATGAGGCAAATCTAGCTTCTCCGGGGATTTTTACATCTTTGATGAGTGTTGTTAATTCATGTGCATTTTTTATTGTGTATGTGGTTTCAAAAGTGAAAAATTATCTGACGATATTATTTAATAACTGTGAAAGGTTATATGCAGGCATATTTGTCCAATGAATACCCGTTTATCATCTGCATTTCTTCTTGGTGTAGCAATTTTAATGGCCAGTAGTGTACGTACTACCAACGTTCTCTGTTGTTTGTTGGATGTATTCCAATCTCCGTCTTCATTTAAAATTTTTGCCCTTAACGGCTTCGTCTAGTAACAGGGACTTTAATCCTTGATGTCTTAACACATGTCCTTTCTTCTTGTTAATGTTTCCCACATCCTATCTCTTCTTCTCGTTAATGTTTCCCACTTACTTGTACGTCTATCCTCGCCGATTCTGCGGAGAATTTCCTAAATTCTTACCTTGGCAGTCCACCTAATTTTCAGCATCCTTCCACAGCACCAAATCCCAAATACTTTTGAGTCCCTCCTCCTACAGTCACAGAAAGAGGTGGCGCAGCGGTTAGCACACTGGTGTCGCATTCGGGAGGACGACGGTTCAAATACCCGTCCCGCTAACCAGATTTAGGTTTTCCGTGGCTTCCCTAAATCACTCCAGGAAAATGTCAGGATAGTTCCTTTGAAAGGGTACGGCCGATTTCCTTCTCCATCGTTAAAACAATTCGAGCTTGTGCTCTGTCTCTAACGAACTCGATGCTTTTTCCGTCGTCCACAGTCCATGGTGATGTGTCGTTGCCCTAATATGGAAAGAAAGTAGGTAGCGACAAAGATAGCTACGTGCACTGTATCGTATTCTCTCACTTCCGCTAACTGCTGCAATTTCTGCAGCGGTTATCAGCGCATGGCCAAGTCTTGCCCGAGTACTAAAATGCAAACCTGAAAACTGTAAAGTCGCAGGTTATAATCCCAGTTAGACACCAGAATTTTTCAATCTGCCTCTGCTCTAGCGTTTTGAAAATACGCAAGGAACGATACGCGGTCCACATTCTACGTTAAACTGTAGGTCCCCTTTCCTCGGTAGAATTATTGGGGTAGGTTGAGGGGGCGCTAATCCTTGAAGTGGTGTGCAGTTGAGAGAACTTGCAAAATAGGAGGCTGCCATTCCTTTTGAGGCACTCCTAGCCAACCATGCAACACGAATTTACTTTTACACCAGAAGAGACATTCGTAATCCATGAGAACGATTCAAATCATCATCATCATCATCATTTAAGACTGATTATGCCTTTCAGCGTTCAGTCTGGAGCATAGCAATTTCTCCATGATCCCCTATTCAGTGCTAACATTGGTGCCTCTTCTGATGTTAAGCCTATTACTTCAAAATCATTCTTAACCGAATCCAGGTACCTTCTCCTTGGTCAACGATTCAAAAGTTCATAAAATGTCTCCTTCCTTTAGAGTGTCAGTAACATCTAGAGACTCTAGGAATTAAACGCAGTACATTCGTACCAACCTACCAATCCTTCCACTATGGCAGAAGATGCCCTAGTTGCGAAACGAGACGGCGCTCCTTGTTGCTCGCACGTCCCTGGGGGCCCAGATTAGCATTTAAGTGAGGCAGCCGGCAGGCGGTCCTTCCTGATCACAGCCTAATACGGTTCTCCCAGCTCCGCCCTGTAACGGCCTCAACGTGCCGTGCATTCTGACCCTAGCACACCACAGTTTGTCGTGTTCATGAACGCTACCGATAACGAACTGATAAGTACGCCAAAGACAGGGGATTAATTTTTATCTACAGAAAGCTCTTTTACTAAAACAGATTTTGAGACACGTGGCATGCGCTAGACGGTGAGTCTTACCTTCAAATTTTCATTATTGTTACGCGTCTTTTCTTGTGGCCGGAACATTGTCGTGTCGCGCCGGCAATGCTTGCAGTAGTGGGAGCGCAGTCAATACTGGTTTTGGGTCGGCTGAGTTCAACACATAGGGAAAGAGTCGCGGGAAAGAGACTCGTTGAAGTAGAAAGTATTGAAGGAATTGTATCCAGGAGTATATTAACTGATGTACAGAAGTTAATGAGAAGACCTAAACTCCTGCTGAACAAAGTAAATTTACTGGCTCAGATGTCGAATTACACGGTTCATGTGAACATCCACCGGTAGAGGGGACACCAGTGTGCGAAATATTTTACAAGCGCTCTTGCTATAGTAATAATCAGATTCGTACTGAACGAGAATGAGCAACCAGTGGATTCTCTGGAAATAAAAAGGACTTTGAACTGTGAATAATATCAGAATGCCCGCATCTCGTGGTCGTGCGGTAGCGTTCTCGCTTCCCACGCCCGGGTTCTCCGTTCGAAAGATCAGATTGGGTTGTTGTAGAAAAATATCCGCTACCAGTCACAATAAAAGGTTGTTTATTCGTCACACGACCGGTTTCAGGCTTGCGCCCATCTTCAGGTGTTTATACAATCAAGTACGTGTTTGTACTGTTTGAGACCACTGTATAAATACAAAAAAAATTATTTGCTGGTGACTACACAGATACAAGTGGGACAATTGTAAATGGTAAGTCAGTATTTGACGAAAATATATCTGTACTTACAAAAAGATGAATCACCATTATTAAAGTTATGCTGTGGTGATAGTTTTGCCACTTAGTTACACACTTATGGTCATTTTCACGTCCATATATCAGTTTTACCAAGCATAGCTCCATATTACACTATTATGATGTGCACTCGTGAAATACACTATGTTTACATACAAACATGTGGGCTGTGGTTAAAGAACTTAGATGTAGCAGATATAAAGATGTTGCTCACACAGAAACTTGTAGGTTCTGGTCAAAGAACTTAGCCACAGGAAGTGCAAAGGTGTTGCATATATAGAGATTTAAAAAGCTGTAATAGACTGCGACGTTTCTTGACACACATTATGAAATTTGTTTGATTTACATTTTTGACGAAAACTTAGATCTAGGAAGTACGATGTTGTTATAAATATGAAATTACTCAAAGCTATTACAAATTTAAAGAGAATGACAGCTAGAACTGTTTTTAGTCCCACTGTTGTCAGAGGAGTTAGATCTAGGAGGTACAATAATGTTACACATATGAAATATTTGAAAGCTATTACACATTATAGAATGCCAGTTACAGCTTGTGTTTACAATATGACTATTACAAATTATGATAATGACCCTTGGACTGTTGTATGACTGCTTACGTTCGTGTCACCTGTGAGACTCGCATCCAGACGTATCAGGGGTCCCATATCACTACAACTGCACATACCATTACAGAGCTTGAACAGTCCCTTGCTGACATGCAGAGTCCATGGATTCATGAGGTTGTCTTCATACCCGTACACGTCTACCCGCTCGATACAATTTGAAACGAGACTCGTCCGACCAGGCAACATGTTTCCAATCGTCAGCAGTCCAATGTCGCAGTTGACGGGCCCGGGAGAGGTGTAATTCTTTGTGTTGTGCAGTCATCAAGGGTACACGAGTGGGATTTCGGTTCCGAAAGCCCACATCGATGATGTTTCGTTGAATGGTTTGCACCCGGACACTTGTTGATGGCCCAGCACTGAAATCTGCAGCAATTTAAGGAAGTGTTGCACTTCTGTCACGTTGAATGATTCTCTTCGGTCGTCGTTGGTCCCTTATTGCAGGATCTTTTCCGGACGCAGCGATGTCGGAGATTTGTTGTTTTACCGGATTCCTGATATTCGCGGTACACTCATGAATTGGTCGTACGGGAAAATCCCCACTTCATCGCATCCTCGGAGATGCAATGTCCCATCACTCGTTCACCGACTATAACCGTCGTTAACCGACTATAACCACATTCAAACTCACTTAAATCTTGATAACCTGCCACTGTAGCAGAAGTAACAGGTCTAACAACTGCGCCAGTCGTATTTTGTCTTATGTAGGCGTTGCCAACCGCAGCGCCGTATTCAACCTGTTTACATATCTGTGTATATCTGTGTATACGCCACCTATACCAGCTTCTTTGGCGCTGGAGTGGAATTTGAATTTAAGTGTGTACTTTAATACGGATAGAGGGTTGTTAAATAAGTTACGGAGCATCACGTCTAACCTTTGTATGTGCGAATATGCACTATATGTTAGAGATGTCACACATTGTCCTGTACCCTTTCCTGAGTTTCTGTAATCGAACTCTGTGTGCTTCCTTTTCAAGCTCCATTGGTTCTTTGATTTCACAGAGATAGTTGGAGTGCCTGACATTTTGATTTGCCTCAAGTTTATGTTTAAGTTTTGAATTTTAAATTTAGTAGAGATGAACTCAGTTTTTTTCAAAAGAGATGTGTAGGCCGGCTTTTTCAGCACATTATTTGAAGGCTTCTATCTGTTTGATTGCTGCAATTTCTCTGGCCACTAGTACCACTAAATCCTCTGTGAATGTGAAGCAAGAGGTCTTAATGTTATATCTTGTTTGTCGAAGTTGAGCAGGCTTACAAAATTTTGGTTTCCTAACATTTCCTCATTTCTTAACAACTTTGTCTAAAACGATGTGAAAGAGGAACGCCCAGCAGTCCATCTCTTTCGCGGACAATTTTTTTAATTGCAAAGGACTCTGATATTTTCCTCAAAATTTCACTGTGTACATCTTGCCCGTGAGTACTGGATAAAGTTTACTGTTTTTGGGTATAGATGTCAAAAAGAGACTGTTGGCCGAACAAATCGTACGCTTCTCGAAGTCGGTTAAAGTGCGGGGGGTCGTTTCAGGTTGCCTTATATTTCATTATAGATGTTGAAGATATGATCTGCAACACGTGCGCTGTCGTTGAGACTCCGCTTAGCAATTGCCGGTCTTATATTCAAGCTGTGTTTCTGCAATTTAAAATAACCATGCCGAGAATATTTTGTATGTGATTTGGAGAGATGTCAATAAAATGTCAAACCAAATATTAATAACACCTGAAAATTAATTTCCGACTTCTGTTTCGTTATCTCCAAGTACTGCCTTTAAGATTCACTACCACCCGTACTTCACAGAAGCAGAGAAACTGGGAAATGCATTGTTGGTTCCCATTTAAATGATGGTAAAATTCTCCCCAAGGTAGAGGGAGGGCAACGCCCGCCCAATTATGCAGATGGAAAAAAATCCAAATAAATCTCTTCACGATAGGGTAATAAAATTGAACACCTGTTTATTTGGGCTCTATTTTACACCGCAAATATGACTGCAATCAAGAGGTTATGTCCACAATTGAGCAGGTCGAGAAACAATTGTTCAGATGAGAAAATTCTTGATGAGGTCGGACCTCAGTCTGCAACTGAAAACCAGAATTATTCGGTGGTACACGTAGCCTGTGCTCCTCTAAGGGTGTGAACGTTGAACCCTGGTCCCATGCATTGAGAAACGAACTGACACCTTTGAAATATATCTGTTTAATCGTCTCTTGCGTATACACTGGATACTGAAAATATCAAGTGTCGAGCTCATTCGTCGGATGAAAAAGCAAATAGATCCACTACACTATAAGACAAACCAAGACACTATACTTGGGACATATTATAAGGGAAAAAGGAAACCCGGCGATTAGGCCCTGAAGGCCCTAGCGGTGGTCGACCGACCGCCATGTCATCTTTAGTCATCCATCATCGGATGCTGTATGGAAGGGCATGGGGTCAACATATTGCACTTTCGACTGTGGTCAACGTTTCGACCTTGGAGACGCTACCTCTCAATCTGGTAGTTCTTTAGCTGGTATCACGAGTATGAGTCTATCCCATTTCAGTCCTCCCAACAAGAAAAAAAAATCGGTAGTTGTGCTGGGAATCGAAGTGTCCCTCACATCTGTCGTGGTGGCCAGGTTTTTTAGAGGAACCTCTTGTTTCTTAATTTTTTCTGTGAAACAGAGTGGTCAGCTTCGGACAATTGGCGAAAAAGGTATGGTAGTGCAGTCGTTGCTCAATTGCATTGTGGGAAGATGGTAAGTACTGCCAGAGTCAAGGCGTGATTTATCGCCATCAGTATACAGGTAAGTGATCGTCTATCCCTTGACCCATACACCAGCACGATTTTTGGCGTTAGGGAAATAAGTATCCTCAGAACTGATAAAATTCCATGGGTCAATCGAGTTCGGGGATAAGCAGAGGTAGCAGGCAGCAGCCGCCTGAAGACGTTCATCTCTGGCGAACTTTCAACATTTGACATGGAGAGAAGGAAAGGCTGGTGGACTGACACCAAACACGTGCACCACCACGCCAATGGATTTTTGAGTTCGACGTTGTTGCAGGGTATGTAGCGAAATAGCGGAGTTTATTTATCTGTTTATTTATTTATTTATCTAGGAATACACGTGTATTCTTCAGTAAACACGTGAGATTTGTTACTGACAATGCGATGACGAAACCACACAAATTTTCTAGACTTAAGAAGACGCAATTTACACTTCCACTACAGACTATGTGGCGCTATCACACGGGTCCGCAGCTCGTGGTCTAGTGGCTAGCGTTGTTGTCTTGGATCTTGGGGTCTCCGGTTCGATTTCCGGCCGGACCGGGGATTTTCTCCTCCCAGGGACTGGGTCTTTGTGTTGTCCTCACGATCTCATCATCTTTCGAGCCGTGGCGAGACTGGAAAAGGAAAGATCGGGAACTTGTACGGGCGCTGATGATCACGATGTTCAGCGCCCTGCAAACCAACATCAACATCATCATCATCATCTATCACACGGTGTTGTTTGAATCAACAGCTTGTTTTGCTGCGAGTACCTGGGCACATCGCCTCTGATCGACCACATACAAAAAAGTTGTAAGACGTGGACAAAGCAGAGTGCTAATCAGAATATCCGGAGCTCTTAGGACAACATACATAGGGGCACTGTGTGTGGTCATGGGTGTGTCCCCCGTTGATATCACTATTGGTCACCCTAGCAGCGAAGCACTGGACAAAGAGAGGTAGACCAGGCAAAACACAAGACATAACTGGACGCAAAATAACAGACTGAAGACAGCTTAACCTATGGAGGACTGAGACACAGCATAAGAAGTGGGACCAAACAGAGAAGGGACGACGTGTCTACTCTTTTTTCCCTAATATACTAGAAAGACTAAGACTAAAATACATTGACTCCACATGAGGAATGACCCATATGCTGCCCACCTCCACCGTGTGCGTCTAAGAGAAAAAGGATCTTGTGAATGTGGTGAATATGGCACCGCTGAACGTTTAGTTCTCCACTGCAACACATTAACACATTCAAGACCGAATCTAGAACTACAAGACTTTGGAAACACAATAAGAGATCAGAACAAATGGCACATCCTGAACGGACTAGCAGATGACGTTTTTCAAACCCTTCATAAAGCTTACAGACAAAATAGACCTTACTTAAGAACACTACAAAACGCAACACAAGCGCGACAACAAAACATGTGGCACAAATCAGACTCTGACACCGAATAGAATGAAACAACAGATACAGAAAGTGAACGTAGCATTCAAATATGATACAGAAAGTGAATGTGGCATTCAAATATTACTGTATTTGTCCATATAAGGCCAAAAGACAAATGTGATTCCACAGAACCTAAGAATAGAACAAATAAAATTGTGTAAAAAACCGTATAATTAAAATTACATTAGGGTTAATTCATAACACAATTAATGAAAGATATGAGTTGTGAAACCAAATACTTGTAAAGCTGTTTCACTGGCAACAGACTCGAAGTTTTCCCGAGCCCTCGTCACTGAAACAGCTACGATTTCAGGGACAAATTTTCTCTTTCACTAACTTCCCTTACACCTTTCTTTACTATTTGTATTCTCTTTAATGATTATTTATTTATGTTTCACAACATTGTATTTTATTTCATAACCTGTATTTATATTAACAAAGAACTAAAAAGAAATTCCAGTAGTAGTAGTGGAGTGTAGCAATTTTTGGTTCGCGGTAGACCAGTGCTCGGTAAGAGTGTGTCAGCGTAACGAAAGTCGACGATGAAATCTGAAATGTGCGCCAGCTGGGGCGTGCTGTGACCTACTGACACCAGTAGGGATCTGGACTTGGGCATAAGAATGTCCAGCAAGCTGCGCTTAAGGGAGGCGGCCCCGTTCCACTGCTTGTGCATGGTGGCCATGTAAAAGGACGCCGCTCAAAGTAGCACATTGGCAACGCCGAAGGCCACCAGCTCACGGGGGGAGGGCGTAATGGACCTTAAAGAGGGTGCTAGCTGTAAGAAAGTATCCGAACGTGACTTGGAGGCTGCGTCCAATAGTTGATGGCAGAGGGAGTACCTGTCTGAAGAGGACTATCTTGAACGCCATATTATGACTGAGATATTCGGCAAGGGTGTAAGACAAGGCTGTAGCCTTTCGCCCCCTACTCTTCAATCTGTACATCGAGGAAGCAATGATGGAAATAAAAGAAAGATTCAGGAGTGGAATTAAAATACAAGGTGAAAGGATATCAATGATACGATTCGCTGATGACATTGCTATCCTGAGTGAAAGTGAAGAAGAATTAAATGATCCGCTGAACGGAATGAACAGTCTAATGAGTACACAGTATGGTTTGAGAGTAAATCGGAGAAAGACGAAGGTAATGAGAAGTAGTAGAAATGAGAACAGCGAGAAACTTAACATCAGGATTGATGGTCACGAAGTCAATGAAGTTAAGGAGTTCTGCTACCTAGGCAGTAAAATAACCAGTGACGGACGGATCAAGGAGGACATCAAAAGCAGACTCGCTATGGCAAAAAAGGCATTTCTGGCCAAGAGAAGTCTACTAATATCAAATACCGGCCTTAATTTGAGGAAGAAATTTCTGAGGATGTACGTCTGGAGTACAGCATTGTATGGTAGCGAAACATGGACTGTGGGAAAACCGGAACAGAAGAGAATCGAAGCATTTGAGATTTGGTGCTACAGACGAATGTTGAAAATTAGGTGGACTGATGAGGTAAGGAATGAGGAGGTTCTACGCAGAATCGGAGAGGAAAGGAATATGTGGAAAACACTGATAAGGAGACGGGACAGGATGATAGGACATCTGCTAAGACATGAGGGAATGACTTCCATGGTACTAGAGGGAGCTGTAGAGGGCAAAAACTGTAGAGGAAGACAGAGATTTGAATACGTCAAGCAAATAATTGAGGACGTAGGTTGCAAGTGCTACTCTGAGATGAAGAGGTTAGCACAGGAAAGGAATTTGTGGCGGGCCGCATCAAACCAGTCAGTAAACTGATGACCAAAAAAAAAAAAAAAAAAAAAATTTAGGCAAAATAGACCATACTTGTTGTAAAAAATCGAATCGGCGGAGGAGATTTTGTCGCACTGTCGTGCGGATAAGTTGGAGAGTGCAGCGAAAATTGATGGCAACGGAGTGGCGCACATTGGTGACGAAATTAATAGTAAGGTATCGTAGGTTCTGTATACACGGGATTTCGTGTTAAATCGTCGTGTGAGAGACCACGTCCAATGGGAATCGCCAAGGATTTAGCCTCATTCACGGTACTGCCCGCTGCAGTTCCGTACGTTGATATCAAATCGAGTACCATCTGTGTTCGGTTCGCAAGCGAACTAAGAAGAGGTGGTTCCCTTACGTCTGACGCCGAAAAGTGTGCCGTCACAACGTGAGACCAGGAAGGTGGGTCGTCAGGCTCCTGAGTGGCTCCCAGGCTACGGCAAGGAGTAATGTAGAAAATGAGCAACCTTGCCCTATGGATCGGCGTATGGTCACTGGTCCATCACACAGCCAATGACCTGAATCAGGGATTCGGCGCTGTCGCAAAGGCGCCGGATGATAGCAATAAAGGGGGGTAGAAAACCCATTCGGCTCATTATGGAGAATAAAAAGCGATGCCGCACCTTTTCGAATGCGCTGTTAAAATCAATGGCAACCACGGCGGCACGGAGTCTGCACGCCGCTGAGGGAACAATTAAATCGCTACATTCCCCTGTGGCCGTTAGTATATTAACTGGGCCATCCGAAGATGTCTGTTCTGAGGATAGAATGCAAGGGAGTGTGTTATAGCAACGCATCGCCAGGAGTTGTGCAAAAATTTTCTAGTCTGCTTTAGAGATAGGGGATGGTAATGTACGGTCGTCGCTTCCGATGTCAGTTTGTGGATCCCCATGACAATGGCAGGAGTACGGTGTTGTCGGTCGTCAACAGTTCATGAAACATTGTTGACCACCACGACGTCATTAGTGCATGGAAGGGACGATAAAATTATATCGGTAATTTGTTGACGCTAGACAATTTATTCAAAGCGCCTTTGTTGATTGTGTCGTGGACCTCGTCTCACATAACCGCCTTCGTCAGCTCGTCCGCCTCGTCGCGAGCGAGGGTGTGTGTGACGTGTGGTAATACAACCTCCTCAGCACGCATGTTGGTACCATTATGCGGTAGAGATCTACAAAGGTACTGACGATTTCGACCTGACAAATGACGTGCTGGGCGCGACAGGTGAAGATCTCGGTAATGAGTCGTTGTCGTCATTGTCGTTTCCCATCTGGTGTGTTCCTGTTCCGTCGAATCTTGACATCTGGTCCTTACCACCGCCCTTTGCAGTTTACGGCGTCTCACTGTCAAGATTTATCCCTTAATCCTGCTGCGTTCTCTCTGTGTTTGAGGGGTGGGAGGCTGCTCGTCGAGCGACATAGAAATAGTCGGCAGTGTGCAGGTGCCCCGCAGCCGTTTCTTTGCCGTACTGAATCAAGGTTCGTCGAATAGCAGGTATGTCACATTCCAGCCACCAAATCAAAGTTGTGCCGTAGTTAGGAAAGCGACGTTCATAGGCGGTCCCTGTCTCAGTAATGTGTTTAAGACATTTTCATTCGGAATCGTGAAGATGGGAGGTGTTTAACTTCCTCGGCGCACGACTGCGCCAGACCACTTGTTGTGGGAGGAGGATATTGAAAATGTAAGCACAGTGTTCCGAAAAGGCCAACAGCCAAAGTTCTGCAACTTGGACTACAAATATGAGCTCCTGAGAGACGTCAAGCCGGCACGCGAAGTGATCCATCTGGTAAGTTTGTCCAGGTGCGTCGCCGTAGCGAACTTTCGAAGCATAGCGGAGCAACAGATCAAGGACGAGAAGGCACAGTTCTTGACAGGTATTGTACTGGAGCAATCGATCCTTACGGTGCACCACACAATTAAAATCACTCCAAGGAAGTAATGCTCACAGAGGCCTAGAAATAAAGGGGTGATTTCTTTCTGAGTAGAACCTTGATCTGTCGTGGCTGCGAGTGGAGCCGGGAGGGGCATAAATGTTGACAATACGTTTCCCCACGACGGTGATCTTCGTGCCTCTAACCGACAGACGGAATGTGACATCAGCTACTGGGATGCCCTCGCCGTCATAGAATGCTACGCCATGTACGAGATGCTCATCAGGGGAGGGGTAATTGGTATAGCCTACGACGTCTGCACTTCCAGCCGTAGTGCGATGTCTATGTCCGACGCTCATGTCGTCTCTAGCAGCAGTTGATGTGTAAGTAGGCTGTTTAGGTTTTTATGTTGGTAACGCCACGTAGCGCTCTGTATGAAAATCACTGACTGGGCTGTGTGCAGTCTGTGGCTGGATGGACTCATTGTTGGAATATTCGCTTGTGTAGTGCTGGGCAGTTGGATGTGAACAGTGCATAGCGTTGGACAGTTGGTGAGCCGCCAGCAGTGGTGGATGTGGAGAGAGAGATGCCAGAGTTTTGAGAGGTCACTATAAGCGGACGATCTGGACGTTTGTCCGCCAGAAAAAGCAAAATTTGTGAAGGCGGATGTCATGAATTGATAGATATATGTATATATATATTATGACTTTTGAACACTATTAAGGTAAATACATTGTTTGTTCTCTATCAAAATCTTTCATTTGCTTAGTATGCCTATCAGTAGTTAGTGCCTTCAGTAGTTTGAATCTTTTATTTAGCTGGCAGTATTGGCGTTCGCTGTATTGCAGTAGTTCGAATAACGAAGATTTTTGTAAGTGATTCGTGAAAGGTATAGGTTATTGTTAGTCAGGGCCAGTCTTTTGTAGGGATTATTGAAAGTCAGATTGCGTTGCGTTAAAAAAATATTGTGTGTCAGTTTAGTGATGATCAGAATAAGAAAAAGAGAGAACTGCCTGAGTACGTTCAGTTTTACTCAGCTGTCTTTGTATCAAATAACGTAGAAGTTAACAGGGCAATAATTCATAATTTTCCAAATGGGACGTTTCACATGTTTCACTCGAAAATTAATTTTGTTACTGTTGATCGTTGGTATTCGGTACGTTTGAATTCAAGCCCCGCCGTGGAGGGGAACTCCGTCAGCGGGGGATAAGGAGGGGCGAGCCATGCCGTATGCAACCTGACGGCTTTGGCGTCAGCGTAACTAGGTCTTCGTCTGGGGCAACTTCGTCCCCAGAGTACAGTTTGGGTCTTCGTTGACTGCATCACTTCACGCCATCGGTACGCTGTAGGTGTAGCGTTTCACCTCGTCTTAGGAGCGGAGGACGTCTTGGATGCAGTCGTAACGATAGAGTCCATTGGTACACGTGCACTTGGGCGAGCCGGCGCATCCAGATCCAGCGTCGCGGTGTCATCATTCCTGTCGTCGTGCAGGTTCTCAGAGGCCATGTCGGGTCGGGCGGCCTATGAAATGCCAGATGGACTTGAGTTGTCTCTTTCCGAGACCGTACGACGCCTCCTCTTACGCAGTTAAGATGAAGTTTGTTAGCGTTTGCGTCGGAATACGGGAGGCAGTCGCTGCCGTCTGGGATGAAGGTCGTTGCGGGTACGATGAGCGACGTGACGTCCGTGTCATCGTCCGGGAGGGGTTCGGCAATCGTCGCTGTTGGTAGTGGCGCCGGAGTCGTGTCAGGTCGTGGGCGTGACCCGGCGACCCCAGTGTTATCCATGACAGCTCTAAGGGACACTGCCGGCCGCTGTGGCCGAGCGGTTCTAGGCGCGCCAGTCCGGAACCGCGCTGTTTCTACGGTCGCAGTTTCGAATCCTGCCTCGGGCATGGATGTGTGTAATGTCCTGAAGTTAGTTAGGTTTAAGTAGCTTTAAGTGTAGGGGACTGATGACTCAGATGTTAAGTCCCATAGTGCTCAGAGCCATTTGAACCATTCTAAGGGAAACTGATTCGTGGTTCGACCGACGACGGTCGGAGGGATGAGAACAGATCGCCGATGCGTAGGTGACCGGTAAAACCGTCGTCGGAGTGGGAGGCGCCACGGAAGCGGCCGGCAACTGGGTAAAGCGCCGCTGAAGACACTCGTACCTGAGCTGGCCCTCTTTTCCGCACCCAGACATGTCTTGGGTTGCCCGTCGTATGTAACGATCGCGCGGCACCCGCTGATTTGTATATAAGAAGGCACATGGCAACGGAGATCAATGGCGATCTGTCATACACCGTTAAAAACGGGGTACTTTTGGAATTGCGCCCATCTTTCGGCAGTGTAACCGTGTATATTGGCGTAGGGGCGGAAAGCCGCAATAACGTCTTCCGCCTGGAACTGGGATGGTAGTTCGAAAACTCGTATGGTACGTATGCCCAAGCTTGCGTGGTAGACAACGTCCAAGTTTGATTCACGAAGTATTCGTTCGCACGCTGCGTCATTGACCACTTTGGCGCACGCTCAGCCACTAAACATGGACAAAACGGCTGCCCGAAACGTCGGAAGCTGGGACTTATCTTCGTTGCGAAAGAAGCGTTCCACTTCCAGAGCCTCTGGTCGGGCCTAATCATTGTAAAATGTGGATATTAATGTGGATTTTCGGATTATACCACGCAAGCGACGCGTGTCGGCCGCTGAAAGTAAACAACAGTGAGCGCGCGCTCTCCGCAGGCGGAAATACACAGCAAGTCCGCAATGCACGGCTGCGGAAGCCAGAATGATAGCTGAGGAGGCGGACTGTTACTATAACTTTTTTAAAGGCAAGATACGTAGCAACAGGTCTACTGGAAGACGAATTAATTGCTGGTTCACGTAAATTCGAAGAAATCACAGTTGTACATCAGAAGAAGCTGTCAAGATCAGAACTACTTACATGGGGCACCAATCTTTGCCGGGAGTTGAAATCTTAAGAAGAAGACGACAACAGTCTGTACAGTTTTGACTGTAAAGTGTTAAGATACCAAGTACTCTGTTATCGTCATACGCACGAATATGGAAATAACTGTCATTGTTTCTACAACTCTTAAAGGATACAGACAGTAAGAGTACATTCAAGGCCGCGCGTGGTGGCCACGCAGTCTGAGGCGCCTTGTTCACGCGGCCATCCCCGTCGGAGGTTCGAGTCCTCCCTCGGGCATCATGAGTGTGTGTGCGTTGTCGTTAGTGTAAGTTAGATTAAGTAGTGTGTAAGCCTAGGGACCGATGAGCTCAGTAAGTTGTTCCTATAGAAATTTAACACAAATTTCCAATTTCCAGCACATTCAAAATTCACATCAAGGCTTGAGACAGGACTCGAACTGGGAACCTACTGTTAAGAGGCCACGACTTTACCACGAGTACTCGCTGCTCGGCCCTCTTGTTTTGTACTGTAATAGTTTACCTTGGTCAAAACTTAACTGCTTCGATTTATCTCTCACACGTATGTGATGCTCCCCAAAGATACGTAAGCTTTTTGCAGGTTGCTGTGAGGCACTTAACGGTGCATCGATTATTCTAGGTAACCATGCTCTTCCTACGCAATTCCGACGTGCTTCCGCTCCTTCCATTATACGCCCGCTTGGTTCACGGAAAGCACACAGTATGCTAGGCTACATGTCAACATAACGCCACTTGACGTAGACACAGATTAAAAATCTGTCGAGATTAGTATCTGGTGCGTGATGTAGATATCTTTCAGCGGTAGGTTGTTCTGATAGGCGTTCGCCTATCTCAAATACAAGCTGAACTCCTCTCCTTTATACATGCATGAAACATTAGATTAGTCCTTTTTTCTGGGCGCAGCACGAATACAAAGAATCCTGTTGGAGGAACATCCGCAACTGAACATTATACCAGAGGTTCAAAATACCGCTTCAGTCGTTCTGCACTCATAGGTAGCACACCGCTCCTAGTACACGTCCACCGCGACGCTCGGGAGTCACAGCACCAAGTTAAGACACCTCAAGATGGGCTTATAAGAGCCTGAAACTGGTCGTGTGAAAATAAAAGAACTCTACAATTGAAGCGGTATTTTCAACCTCTGGCATCAGTAGATAAGTTTACATGAGGGCTATATGGAAAGTAATCTCCAACAGACTACACATAAATTTATAGATTAAAGCATTACGATTTAAGCATTTATTACATCTCACTTTACGATCTGTGCAATACCGCTTGCATAAAATTCTCCCATCTGAGACTGCAACCAGTCCAAGACAGTTACTTAAAGGTCTGCAGATATTGTGCAAAAATATAAAAACACCAAAGACACAACAGATTACGGTGCCTAAATAGGTGTATGTAAACGGTTAGCATTCAAAACAGCTTCCAGTCCTCTCCTGATGGATAAATGCAGTTGCTGTATGGTTTTCAAGGGAATCAAATATTCTTCTTTCAAAATAGTGGCAAGTTTAGGTAACGATGATGGAACTGGATAGCGATTAAGCACTCTTCTCTTCAAATTAGACCACAAATATTACATAGTGTGATGATTGCAGTCGCCAGGGGAGATGCGATCATTCATTCTGGTGCTCACAAAACCAGTCCTGTACAATGCGAGCTGATGTGAAAACGGGCCCTGTCGTCATATAAGACAGCTCTAGCACTGGAGAACAAACAATGTACCATGGGATGGACCTGATCATTCAAAACGGTCACATAATCCTTGTCAGTAATGCAACCTTGCATAGCAAGCATGCGACCGGTGGATACCACGGCATGGTTACCCAAATCATCCCCGAAACGCCATCATGTTGCACGCTTGGGACGTAAACCAAGCCAGAAGTTAGAAACAACCTGAAACAAAGCTCATCCCATCAAGTGACATTCTTCTGTTGCTCCATAGTGCAGGTTTCACGACACCACGTTTTCTAGCAACCAGCATTTGCATTATTGTTGAATAGTTTTGAAATTCTGGTCGCACTACAAATCCCTGCTTGTAGAGCTCCCTTTATGTTGTTTTGGTATTGAAAAGCTTCGCGAGTGAGACTTTCAGTTCTGCAGTGACTTCCGCAGCTGTCATTCTCATCTTTTTCGTCAAAGCTCTCTTCAGTGACCGTTTGTCACGATCACTCTACACACATTTATGTCCGCGTTGTGAGTTAGAGGATGAAGTTTTTCCACGTTCCCTGTAAATAAATTTTCTATATAATGGCTCTTGAAACACCAGACACTTCGACTACCTTCGTTACGGAATCACCCATGATAGGAGGAGCAATAATTTTCCCAAAATCGAATTCACTTAGCTGCGACATCATTCACTGACAGCTACACAGAACACTGTTCTGACCACGACTGACGCTTGAAGCGTATTGAGGACACTGCACAGGTATTCAGATACGATAGCGTAGCCTGTAGGCTTGGCCAGCATCTGCAGCTATGTTCCAATAGGCATTTCTCCTGGTACTTTCACACTTTCGTCCGACCTCTGTATATTTACATTGCATATCTTTAGAAAATGTCTCCCAATACGTTTTCAGTCTGCCGGATGCTTACATGTTCATGCTCAGAATTTTGCTTGTGACACACACACACACACACACACACACACACACACACACACACACATAAAGCCAGAGAGAGAGAGAGAGAGAGAGAGAAAGAGAGAGAGGAGGGAGAGGGAGGGAGGGAGCGGGGGCGAGTGTCAAACAAGATGCTATATGAGAATGTAGCACCAATACACGTAATGCAATGAAAGCTAATAGCCTGTTACATTACAGGAAACGAGGAATATGAAACCATTTAAGAAAACATACGTTGAAAGTCTTTGTGTGCACAGACATGGCCTTTAGTATGTGCATCTAAGAGAGTATTAAACTACATCCTGTGTCTCCTTCAATTTTTTATTTTCATTTAGGTGGCTGTCGGAAAGCGCCTGAGAGGTATATTGCAAATATACATTAATGACAAGTCTCGATCGCGCGTGCGTACACACACACACACACACACACACACACACACACACACACAACACACAACACACAACACACACTTACCTTTGAGCAGTATGTACTTGGGCAGCATGCGATAAAAAGAGCGGAAAGCCAAACCGCATGAATGTGAAGGGTCACAGTTAACGTCGTCATATCGAGCAGTAAGAGAGTAAATAATTTTTTCGCCACGGCATTATCTCGAGCTATGCGTGGCGGTATGGACAGAAAAGACAAGTGGTATTAAGAAACACTACTGACAAATAGTCTGTTAAGTATGCGACGGAAAATGGTCAAGGAATTTCGCACATGTAGTAGCTTTGTGGAAAGTCCCGTGATACTAATATAACTGTAGACGAAATCTATATTGAGAATGAAGAGAAAGCTACTGTGTCATTATTATACGTTATGTGCAATGCACAGGAGATTATTCGTTTCACTACACATATCAGAAAAGGACTCAAACCCTACGATCTTAGGTTACTTATACTTCTTAAAAAGAAAGTAAGTGGTTTCGTTGATGTTCATGACTTATTGTGCTGTGTACGTAAGACATTGACTATTCATCTGATCATTAAGCGTAATGTCAGTGGTTGTTGATTTCTTTTTCAGGCTTTCGCAATATACTGTGTGATTATGGTGGTGTTGCGCTCCTGCCCCAGTCTCGTCCTATCTTACATCGATCGTATTATACCATTAGGATATAACGTTTTATAGATATTTGTGTGATGTTGCCGCCCAATAGACTGTAGTAACTGTTGACATAATGCGGGTGTCCTGCACATCATCTACGATTACATCATTAATAACTGTAAGGCATCAAGTGTAAGCGCATGTGGGTGGCAGAAGGACAGCGCGTGTGCTATGAGCTTTTACAATATAAACGAGTAATCATTACACTAAACGACACAATCATTACAGTGTACCAGTTAAGTGAACAGGCAGTGTTTTCCCCGAGGGCGACTCTGGGACCCGCGAAACAGTTTAGTTTTAACTAATGACCCGCACCGGCTTTTCACGGGTGGCACTAAGTGTCTATGGCCGGACGACTTCTTTATAATACATGTAGTGAGGAGCGAGATGAAGAATGATGCTGTCGATCGAGTAATGCCGCTCTCACTTTTGGGAATTTTTTCCAAAGTGCGAGTCAAAGCCTTATGTTCTCGAGCCGCAGCAAACCTCGTTTACGATCTTAATTGGATTCTTGAATTCGCATAGTCATAAGCCTTTCAGCCATTCAAGTGTATTGCGAAGAACTCGACCTTTTCTAGGCATTTTATTCGTAAACAAAATGAAATCAAAATGTTATATGCAGGCACCCAAATCACAAAACAAACTCAATAAATTAGTTTTCCCTAACCAAGACGCCAAGCAGTTACGTTAATTGTTTAACACAAAAAGCGAAATCAGTTAAAGTTAAGTCCTAGCCAAATAAATTCAGTGTTAGTTTAAAAAAAATGGTTCAAATGGCTCTGAGCACTATGGGACTTAACTACTGTGGTCATCAGTCCCCTAGAACTTAGAACTACTTAAACCTAACTAACCTAAGGACATCACACACACATCCATGCCCGAGGCAGGATTCGAACCTGCGACCGTAGCCGTTGCGCGTCTCCAGACTGTAGCGCCTAGAACCGCTCGGCCACAACGGCCGGCGTTAGTTTACATTCACAAATATAGGTTGTCGAGCTTATTTATTAAACTTCCAAAAATACTATTGTCACAAAGATAAAAATACTGATTCTCTGATGTACCAAGCCGTGATGATAGTGTCACCGAGGTAAACACCCAACTAATAAGCTGAACAAGCTCCTCAAACTTAAATTAAGATATTTTTTTCCGTGATCCGATTTTGATGAAACAAAGTCAGTACGTTGCTCCAAGCGACGCTCAAGTTACCTATTAATCGACGAATAGAAAAAAAAAAAGCGACGCTCAAGTTATCTTCGAAAACTGCACTAAATTTTTTCTAGTAGTTTTGAAGATTAGCGTGTTCAAACAGGTGGACAAGCAGGCAAACAGACTTACAAAATTTGTAAAAATAGTCATACTGTATTCTGTTACACTTCCGACATCACATACAATCAAGTTCTGGCAAATATTTTCAGTATACAGACATAACAGTTCTACAGTTTTGTTATTAGTGTAGAATGGGCATTCTTGTAATTCCTAATCATAAGATACAGTTGCCGTAGGCCGGCATGTATAAGCCTGAACAAACGGATCCAATGGATGAAGAGTTCTTGAGCGCCTCCCTCCGTCTGCGCTCCAAAAAAACTGATTAGTAAAAGCGTTTATATATTTACATACACAGCGTATTTCACACATACTATTACAGGCTTTTAGTGGTTGTAGACTGTACTTAGTAGATAGTGTTTTGATGAGGAACCAATGTCAGGAAATGTACAATTTGGATATAAAATGAGTTTGAAGATCGGATCACTTTCAAATCTCCCGTTTCACGGTAGCGCACAGTGGGGGCAATGAGTGAGCTCTGACATGTATGCTTTGCAGGAGCGCATTATGTGAGCAATGTTTCGAGTACTTGTCTTCGGGTTCTCTGCTATGTCCTCTTCAAAGTCGAGAATACGGAAAAATCGTGGAACAACACAGTTAACCTTTGTAATAGCGAACGTACCATTTTCCTCCTCGTCGTCGTCGTCGTCGTTGTTGTTGTCCAGCAAAAATGGGATGTGATGTCTTTACTGTTAAATCAACTGTTGTCTCAGTTTGCGTGACATTTGAAAGTGATTCCATCTATAAACGTATATTTTCGGACACGGCTTCCTCGTCAGGACTTTATCTACTGTATTCCCTCTTCGATTCCTAACAGCTTGTAACAGCTATTGTGTAACACCCTGTATAGGTTTCCAAATTTTTAAGCTAGTTTCGGACAGTAAAGTAGTACACTAATAGTCTCGAAACAGCAAGGAATCCTAGAAAATTACAAGCAACTTCGCAGTTTCTTATTCACGAGAGTTGGCTTGCATTCCGATCGTTTGTGGAAAGCATTCCAGCCATGTATAGGTGCCTATCCACAGATGTATTGCACCTGCCGCCGACAGCAAATGCGACACGGTGCGAGAGTCCACAAGTTGGATGGGTACACCACAGGAAGTAGAATAAGCCGAGATAGAAAGGGGAAAATCTTTGCTTCAATAAGGCTGCTCTTCCGCAGGCATGAATTACTTACACGTGCTTCCCCCCGCACCACCACCCTTACAAGCAAGTCAGCGTTTTCACACGCCAAAGCTGGAAGCGCTATTTACGCGACTTTCAAGATGGCGACAAGTGAAGTTTTTGGTAAGGAAAAGCTAGTGATATCCGAAGCTTACTGCTAAGTTTCGGATGAAAGTTGCTTCACCCTGTACGGGAGTTAATATAGCTGGGCTGCTTTTAGCTTTAGAGCTTATTCTGACGTTGACAAAGAAAAAAAATGGAAACGTTGGGTACGGAAATATCTATCCCGCAGAAACCGTTTGGAGACATACGGTACACTAATAAGGGAGCTATCAGCCGAGGACGAAAATAATTTTTATCTCTGCAATACACGTAGCGCATTCCGAAAAACAATATTTCTAAAATTTTACGAGAAGTACTTGGATGCCATCTACAATACACTGAAGATACACCGGAAAGTAAGATTTTTGTCTCTTCAGTCCTACTTTGTGTTTATTTTCGTAGATGGTCACGATTGTGACAGGTCACATGGTTCGTTTATCTCCTGGCGGCGGTTCGAGTCCTCTCTCGGGTATGGGTGTGTGTGTGTGTTTGTCCTTAGGATAATTTAGGTTAAGTAGTGTGTAAGCTTGGGGACTGATGACCTTAGCAGTTAAATCCTATAAGTTTTCACACACAACTGAACATTTTTGTTCGTTTATCGGTACGGCACTTAATTGTGTAACCAAACTTTGAAATACTGTGCGGAATAGTCATTATTCATTTATATCATTTATTATTCAGTGTCTGCACCAATACGAATAGTGAAATATTTACATAGAATTTTAATTATGGCCAAGAGTAACTCAAAATTCCTAAAGGCATAAATAATTTTTGTATTTCCACTTCAGCGTAATATTTGGACTCAGTGGCTAAAGCAAACATTTACTATACTGAAATAAAAAATTTACAATATCGGCTGTGCTGCAGTAATATTAATCTCAATAAGCCCAAATTTTCAGTTAAATTATTTCTCGAATCCCTACAATACTTCGAACGATGCTGTGTTACCTCATTACACATAACTGTAAGGAATTACTGAGTGCTAAAGTGAGAGTTCTATCATACGGATTAAGAAAATTATGCCACTTCACAAAGTATTTATTTATTTAATTGAAGACTAGCCCATTACTTTCTAATCATGAGAACTATTCATATACATAAACTAACGATTCAAGACGCACACATTCCAATGAAAGAGAGCAGATCAACCTAGCGGCAGTTGCTGAAGCTGATAGGTGACGGTGGGCGAAACGACATCCTGTAAAAAAGTTAAATGGCTTTTAACTTTCGTAACTTGGGCGTGTGTTGGCATGACAGTATGCAAGTAATGCGTTGCTCTGTGTGAAGTAACTTACCAGTGCTGGCGGAGCAACGCATGTGTAAGTAATTCATGCCTGTGGAAATCCACATTCAGAAATGAATCCCAGGAAGACCAGCTTCCGGAATGTAAGCGGAAATGATAGAAAGAAAAGGCAATCCCCTGTGACCTGTGTTTATAATCGTAGCGGAAAGTGGTGATAATGGTGAATGCACAGTTTGATCTTATACTGTGTAAATCTTGATGTCAAACTTGCAAAAGTTCACAAATCAATTGCGCGACACTTTTTTATCAAATTTTTGGACGATTGCTTGTAAAATGCTGTAGTTCTCGGAATTGGAATTCCTTGGCAGTAATCCTAAAGCGACTGTACTCGCTTAAAAAATATTATTACATTAAACAATTTTATTGTTATTAGAGTTACAAACGTGTGAATGAGTGACAAGCTAAGGGAAGGGGAAGGAGAGAGAGAAAGAGAGAGAGAGAGAGAGAGAGAGAGAGAGAGACTGTAACAGACTCTGAGCCACTCTAGCGATATTGTACGAACAGCACTTTTCACATGCTGTTTACGTAGCACGTAGCCACGTATGCACTGCCCGCTGAACCCTGTCGATGACGTCGTGCTGTTGTCAGAGAGGAAGAGCTGTACCGAGGGACATAAACAATACACTAGTAATACACAGCTGGATAAAGCCCATTCAGCATTGCTTATCAGGCGTAACACTATTACAGCCGCTACGGGGATTCGGCATGACATAAAAGGTTAGCGCTGTATGGTACACCGCGATAGGAATGGACTATTACGCGACAATAATTTGCAGCAACTTCGTGATGTATAAGGCCCGCGAACTGCGTTCCTGCCGCTCGGTGAGTGGGCGGCATGAAATGGTACCTGTCGTGTTTTTATCAGGGCGATAAGATAAAAACTAATCGTAGCGAAAGTAGAAAATGAAAGTCAAACACTGATCAACAGACGGTTGTGACGATTGCAGCGGAAACGAAAGACGTCAGCTGTCATTAGGCCCATGCGTGAAGAGCCAACCCCACTAACGGCGAACGCGAGGCCGAAACAATTTTCGGAGTTGACCTCATGACGTGAGGGCAGTTGCACGGCAGTTTGGCCCATTATTTGTGAGCACTCGGTTACGAAATCGGATTACATTACGACAGGGTTAGATTTGACAAATATGTCAACGATTACAAAGACATTCACTGTATCACTGGCAAATAATTGTAATTTTCATTAGGCCCATGCGTGAAGAGCCAACCCCACTAACGGCGAACGCGAGGCCGAAACAATTTTCGGAGTTGACCTCATGACGTGAGGGCAGTTGCACGGCAGTTTGGCCCATTATTTGTGAGCACTCGGTTACGAAATCGGATTACATTACGACAGGGTTAGATTTGACAAATATGTCAACGATTACAAAGACATTCACTGTATCACTGGCAAATAATTGTAATTTTCATTAGGCCCATGCGTGAAGAGCCAACCCCACTAACGGCGAACGCGAGGCCGAAACAATTTTCGGAGTTGACCTCATGACGTGAGGGCAGTTGCACGGCAGTTTGGCCCATTATTTGTGAGCACTCGGTTACGAAATCGGATTACATTACGACAGGGTTAGATTTGACAAATATGTCAACGATTACAAAGACATTCACTGTATCACTGGCAAATAATTGTAATTTTCATTAGGCCCATGCGTGAAGAGCCAACCCCACTAACGGCGAACGCGAGGCCGAAACAATTTTCGGAGTTGACCTCATGACGTGAGGGCAGTTGCACGGCAGTTTGGCCCATTATTTGTGAGCACTCGGTTACGAAATCGGATTACATTACGACAGGGTTAGATTTGACAAATATGTCAACGATTACAAAGACATTCACTGTATCACTGGCAAATAATTGTAATTTTCATTAGGCCCATGCGTGAAGAGCCAACCCCACTAACGGCGAACGCGAGGCCGAAACAATTTTCGGAGTTGACCTCATGACGTGAGGGCAGTTGCACGGCAGTTTGGCCCATTATTTGTGAGCACTCGGTTACGAAATCGGATTACATTACGACAGGGTTAGATTTGACAAATATGTCAACGATTACAAAGACATTCACTGTATCACTGGCAAATAATTGTAATTTTCATTAGGCCCATGCGTGAAGAGCCAACCCCACTAACGGCGAACGCGAGGCCGAAACAATTTTCGGAGTTGACCTCATGACGTGAGGGTAGTTGCACGGCAGTTTGGCCCATTATTTGTGAGCACTCGGTTACGAAATCGGATTACATTACGACAGGGTTAGATTTGACAAATATGTCAACGATTACAAAGACATTCACTGTATCACTGGCAAATAATTGTAATTTTCATTAGGCCCATGCGTGAAGAGCCAACCCCACTAACGGCGAACGCGAGGCCGAAACAATTTTCGGAGTTGACCTCATGACGTGAGGGCAGTTGCACGGCAGTTTGGCCCATTATTTGTGAGCACTCGGTTACGAAATCGGATTACATTACGACAGGGTTAGATTTGACAAATATGTCAACGATTACAAAGACATTCACTGTATCACTGGCAAATAATTGTAATTTTCATTAGGCCCATGCGTGAAGAGCCAACCCCACTAACGGCGAACGCGAGGCCGAAACAATTTTCGGAGTTGACCTCATGACGTGAGGGCAGTTGCACGGCAGTTTGGCCCATTATTTGTGAGCACTCGGTTACGAAATCGGATTACATTACGACAGGGTTAGATTTGACAAATATGTCAACGATTACAAAGACATTCACTGTATCACTGGCAAATAATTGTAATTTTCATTAGGCCCATGCGTGAAGAGCCAACCCCACTAACGGCGAACGCGAGGCCGAAACAATTTTCGGAGTTGACCTCATGACGTGAGGGCAGTTGCACGGCAGTTTGGCCCATTATTTGTGAGCACTCGGTTACGAAATCGGATTACATTACGACAGGGTTAGATTTGACAAATATGTCAACGATTACAAAGACATTCACTGTATCACTGGCAAATAATTGTAATTTTCATTAGGCCCATGCGTGAAGAGCCAACCCCACTAACGGCGAACGCGAGGCCGAAACAATTTTCGGAGTTGACCTCATGACGTGAGGGCAGTTGCACGGCAGTTTGGCCCATTATTTGTGAGCACTCGGTTACGAAATCGGATTACATTACGACAGGGTTAGATTTGACAAATATGTCAACGATTACAAAGACATTCACTGTATCACTGGCAAATAATTGTAATTTTCATTAGGCCCATGCGTGAAGAGCCAACCCCACTAACGGCGAACGCGAGGCCGAAACAATTTTCGGAGTTGACCTCATGACGTGAGGGTAGTTGCACGGCAGTTTGGCCCATTATTTGTGAGCACTCGGTTACGAAATCGGATTACATTACGACAGGGTTAGATTTGACAAATATGTCAACGATTACAAAGACATTCACTGTATCACTGGCAAATAATTGTAATTTTCATTAGGCCCATGCGTGAAGAGCCAACCCCACTAACGGCGAACGCGAGGCCGAAACAATTTTCGGAGTTGACCTCATGACGTGAGGGCAGTTGCACGGCAGTTTGGCCCATTATTTGTGAGCACTCGGTTACGAAATCGGATTACATTACGACAGGGTTAGATTTGACAAATATGTCAACGATTACAAAGACATTCACTGTATCACTGGCAAATAATTGTAATTTTCATTAGGCCCATGCGTGAAGAGCCAACCCCACTAACGGCGAACGCGAGGCCGAAACAATTTTCGGAGTTGACCTCATGACGTGAGGGCAGTTGCACGGCAGTTTGGCCCATTATTTGTGAGCACTCGGTTACGAAATCGGATTACATTACGACAGGGTTAGATTTGACAAATATGTCAACGATTACAAAGACATTCACTGTATCACTGGCAAATAATTGTAATTTTCATTAGGCCCATGCGTGAAGAGCCAACCCCACTAACGGCGAACGCGAGGCCGAAACAATTTTCGGAGTTGACCTCATGACGTGAGGGCAGTTGCACGGCAGTTTGGCCCATTATTTGTGAGCACTCGGTTACGAAATCGGATTACATTACGACAGGGTTAGATTTGACAAATATGTCAACGATTACAAAGACATTCACTGTATCACTGGCAAATAATTGTAATTTTCATTAGGCCCATGCGTGAAGAGCCAACCCCACTAACGGCGAACGCGAGGCCGAAACAATTTTCGGAGTTGACCTCATGACGTGAGGGCAGTTGCACGGCAGTTTGGCCCATTATTTGTGAGCACTCGGTTACGAAATCGGATTACATTACGACAGGGTTAGATTTGACAAATATGTCAACGATTACAAAGACATTCACTGTATCACTGGCAAATAATTGTAATTTTCATTAGGCCCATGCGTGAAGAGCCAACCCCACTAACGGCGAACGCGAGGCCGAAACAATTTTCGGAGTTGACCTCATGACGTGAGGGCAGTTGCACGGCAGTTTGGCCCATTATTTGTGAGCACTCGGTTACGAAATCGGATTACATTACGACAGGGTTAGATTTGACAAATATGTCAACGATTACAAAGACATTCACTGTATCACTGGCAAATAATTGTAATTTTCATTAGGCCCATGCGTGAAGAGCCAACCCCACTAACGGCGAACGCGAGGCCGAAACAATTTTCGGAGTTGACCTCATGACGTGAGGGCAGTTGCACAGCAGTTTGGCCCATTATTTGTGAGCACTCGGTTACGAAATCGGATTACATTACGACAGGGTTAGATTTGACAAATATGTCAACGATTACAAAGACATTCACTGTATCACTGGCAAATAATTGTAATTTTCATTAGGCCCATGCGTGAAGAGCCAACCCCACTAACGGCGAACGCGAGGCCGAAACAATTTTCGGAGTTGACCTCATGACGTGAGGGCAGTTGCACGGCAGTTTGGCCCATTATTTGTGAGCACTCGGTTACGAAATCGGATTACATTACGACAGGGTTAGATTTGACAAATATGTCAACGATTACAAAGACATTCACTGTATCACTGGCAAATAATTGTAATTTTCATTAGGCCCATGCGTGAAGAGCCAACCCCACTAACGGCGAACGCGAGGCCGAAACAATTTTCGGAGTTGACCTCATGACGTGAGGGTAGTTGCACGGCAGTTTGGCCCATTATTTGTGAGCACTCGGTTACGAAATCGGATTACATTACGACAGGGTTAGATTTGACAAATATGTCAACGATTACAAAGACATTCACTGTATCACTGGCAAATAATTGTAATTTTCATTAGGCCCATGCGTGAAGAGCCAACCCCACTAACGGCGAACGCGAGGCCGAAACAATTTTCGGAGTTGACCTCATGACGTGAGGGCAGTTGCACGGCAGTTTGGCCCATTATTTGTGAGCACTCGGTTACGAAATCGGATTACATTACGACAGGGTTAGATTTGACAAATATGTCAACGATTACAAAGACATTCACTGTATCACTGGCAAATAATTGTAATTTTCATTAGGCCCATGCGTGAAGAGCCAACCCCACTAACGGCGAACGCGAGGCCGAAACAATTTTCGGAGTTGACCTCATGACGTGAGGGCAGTTGCACGGCAGTTTGGCCCATTATTTGTGAGCACTCGGTTACGAAATCGGATTACATTACGACAGGGTTAGATTTGACAAATATGTCAACGATTACAAAGACATTCACTGTATCACTGGCAAATAATTGTAATTTTCATTAGGCCCATGCGTGAAGAGCCAACCCCACTAACGGCGAACGCGAGGCCGAAACAATTTTCGGAGTTGACCTCATGACGTGAGGGCAGTTGCACGGCAGTTTGGCCCATTATTTGTGAGCACTCGGTTACGAAATCGGATTACATTACGACAGGGTTAGATTTGACAAATATGTCAACGATTACAAAGACATTCACTGTATCACTGGCAAATAATTGTAATTTTCATTAGGCCCATGCGTGAAGAGCCAACCCCACTAACGGCGAACGCGAGGCCGAAACAATTTTCGGAGTTGACCTCATGACGTGAGGGCAGTTGCACGGCAGTTTGGCCCATTATTTGTGAGCACTCGGTTACGAAATCGGATTACATTACGACAGGGTTAGATTTGACAAATATGTCAACGATTACAAAGACATTCACTGTATCACTGGCAAATAATTGTAATTTTCATTAGGCCCATTCGTGAAGAGCCAACCCCACTAACGGCGAACGCGAGGCCGAACCAATTTTCGGAGTTGACCTCATGACGTGAGGGTAGTTGCACGGCAGTTTGGCCCATTATTTGTGAGCACTCGGTTACGAAATCGGATTACATTACGACAGGGTTAGATTTGACAAATATGTCAACGATTACAAAGACATTCACTGTATCACTGGCAAATAATTGTAATTTTCATTAGGCCCATGCGTGAAGAGCCAACCCCACTAACGGCGAACGCGAGGCCGAAACAATTTTCGGAGTTGACCTCATGACGTGAGGGTAGTTGCACGGCAGTTTGGCCCATTATTTGTGAGCACTCGGTTACGAAATCGGATTACATTACGACAGGGTTAGATTTGACAAATATGTCAACGATTACAAAGACATTCACTGTATCACTGGCAAATAATTGTAATTTTCTTGAAGCAATTCTGAATTCAGTTATTATACATGGTGTCCACGTAAAACCGCCCTGACTTCTAAATGCAGTTAAGAAAATCTTTGCGACATTCATGCACTTTACGGCGTTATGTAAAGCAACTCAAAAAGTTCCGTGTAGATTTCGGTTCTAAACGATTCCTTTTGTCTTGCTTCCGGTGGTAACTATTTACCAGAAGTGACTACATGTCAAGAGAGGGCCGAACGCGTGGTATGGTATGTGGAAACGAAATCACCCTCTTCTGTCTAAAGAAATTCCCGACGTGAATTTCATAGGGCACCACCAGACAAGTTCCTAGCCACTGCGAGCGCAAACGGGCACTTATGTAATGGCAGAAAACGCACATTTGATGAAAGGGTAGAGGGGATCAGAGAGAACTTCCGAAGAAGCCCATCAAAGTCAGTTCGCCGAGCATCAATCGAACTAAACATCCATCAATCAACAGTTCAGAATGTGCTGCATAAACGACATCGCTTGTACGCTTAGAAAATACAAATTTTAAAAGCTCTGAAGTGAACAACTCGTAGTTTCGCCACAGATTTGGTACTGAGTTATCATACCAGATTAGGCAAACCCTCAATTATGTAGGAAATGTCGTTTTCTCTGACGAAGCAAATTTCCACACATGTGGGAAGGTTAATAAACGCAACATTTGCATCTGGGTTTCGGAAAAACACCAGTTTTTGGAAACGCACCAGAGAAACCTTGAATTTGTGCGCTGATGAAAGCATAGCTGGCCCATTTTTCTTCATTGAGCAAACAGGAATTGTTTATCTTTACATGCCTGAGAAATCTGTTGTCCTTCAGAGCCTTCCCCTTTGTAAGGTGTCAGGCAAATCCAACACCTTCCATGAAAACCCTGACATGAGAGGCAAATCCAGTAGTATGTCACATAGCTCCGAATAAATCGTGACATTAAATTAACCAAAGTAATATGAGTAACGAGTGAGCAAATGGAATACCACAGACTAACACAAGAATGCCTAAATGCATGTCATACCTTCCCACCGTGGGACAGACGCAGTTCCGAGGGGAGAAACGAGAACAGAAGCCGAAAGCAGAACCGCGTTAAGCTGGAAGGCCCTACGATAAGGGACGGACACCCACGTCGCCAGCTAACCGCTAGGACCACACCACCTGCAAGTTTTAGCGTGAGACTTTTTCGCGTCTCTGTTACGTTAGGACCACCCCCCAGCCCATGTTAAAAGCTAGAGCCCTCCAGAAGAACAGTACAGATCTTACGATAACGCTAAAAGGACCACACCAGTTGCAAGTTTTAGCGTGAGACTTTTTCGCGTCTCTGTTATGTTGCAAACTTTAAAAACATTGCCCCAACACGAAAAGTATAACGTTTCTCATTGGATAGACAGAATTTTTGTAGGCGGAGCTTAAGGTTAACATTGAGACCCTGATTGGTCAGATGAAAACACAGCCAGATAGTTTTTTTTAAACCAACTTCGGTAAATTGTAGTAAGGAGAAGTTAGGGGAGAGTTACTTCCGAGACAGCGAGATGAGCGGAGCTGTGCTGCCCGCCACCCCCTGACGAACACCGACAAGGTAATGAACGCACGCGATGCCGCATAACAGTGCATAAAGCTTCACTCAGAACTGCAGAAGTCTCATCTGTTACACCCCATTTTACGTAATACTAGTGTCGATCGTCAATTAAAGCTCATGGTGTTCACATTTGCCACTTGAAGTAAAAATCTGCAACGCAATGATTTTTCTGTTATATAATTATTGAGAAGCCACATCAGCCACTGTAATTTACGACAAGTTAGATGAGTAATTAAAGATAATTGAGGGTCACTGTAGACCATTTTGATAGTTTTCTCTTTTGTTAAACTTAATTTAATCTGGTTTATAGATGTGATATGGCATAGGTCATCCATCGATCTATTGTAGAACTTGGAAACCCATTCAGGGAATATTCGTTCACATTTTTGTAGAACGCAGTCGGTTTTTACCATCCTGTATTAAAACATTTCCTTTTATCAATAGTGCAATTTATAAACGATGTTTTGTGAGTAGAATAAAATTTCCAATGGTAAACTTAACTGCTTTTTCGACGTTATTTTACCAACTAACTAAAAATAGGAAAGCCTCGAACCCCTGCCACTAAATTTAGTTAGTATTAAGATTCTTTTACAGGGAGTGCAGTGGAGCTGACGCTGAAATCATTAAGTATTTGGCTATATCATCGCTAGTCTCACTGAACTCTTCTGAATTCTACATGTCATGTGTGGTCTGGCGTCTCCTTACCAGCAACAGGTCCCAGGTTCAAACTAGTCAATTCCCTAAAAAACACGCTCAGAGCGTCGCTGCGCGAAAGTGGTAGGGAGACACGACATAGAACAAACAGACACCACGCAGAAAGTTTAGAAAATGGCGACGCTGCCAGGATGGTAAAATACCGTGATTGAAGGTCGACCACATGCCTAACTAGGTCAGAAAAATATCCTGTTGACAAATTTTCGTAATAAAAAAATTTTTTTTTTAATGTTATTAATAGTCGAAAACGGTAGCTGCAGCGATAGATAGTAAGAAAGTATTCAATAGATAGACATTCTAGCAGAGAAAATAGCATAATTAAGTTATGAATTTTAAAAATTGTTAGAATTAAGTTTTCTCTCCAATGCAAGCGCACAGGAAGCGGATACATCGTTGACAAGTTGGTTCTGACCCAACAAGTAAGTGAACGGTTTGTCAAATCGTGTGAACAAAAAGTTTATGAAACGCGTGAGATCGTATGAGCGCATGTTGACTCGAAGTAGGGCGCGTGAATTGCTTTTAAAACAGAAAATAAGGGATTCGGAAAGATTAGCAATGGCAGATCGAGACCTTGACCGAATTGAGGTAGAGACCCAGCATGAAAATGGACAGAGAATAGAGGACAGTACAACAGACAATGCTGTATCGCGAGAAATAGGGCATATAACCCACCATAACGAGGATAATGTACGTCAAGGCATAGGAAACGTGAGTCAGTATACGACAGAGGAGCAGGAAAGTAGAGAGACAGTCGATGAGGATTCTAACTTGCGTCTTGAATATATAGATCCCGTAGTACAAGAAATCAGAGCTCCCTCACCACAGAGTACAAGGAATGCGAGCAGAAACGTATCACAGCACAGTTCAATGCAATCGGTTGCGAACCAACACTTGGGCGAAAACACAGAGCATAGGACGTCGGAAGAAAACGCAATAGGACCCAACAATCTGGCAGAATTATTACAATTAATGACGGAAACCATGACAAGACAAAATAAAGAAATTAGGAACCAAATTAAAATTCAGAAGGCAGAAATGACGAAACAAAATGCAGAAACCACGAGACAAATGCGTGCGATTAAAGAACAAAACAAAAAAATTCAGTTACACCTAAGTCATATTGAAGACGAGGCAAAAGAATCTCCAGAAGTGGTAGGAAACTTAATAACAGGTCACAATCAATTGAGAGCAGACATTGACAAGGTATAAGCGGACGTACAAACATTGCGTAATGACATTCAGGACGAGATCAAAACATTACGTAACAGCACCCTGGGAGAAGTCAAGAAACTAGAGAAACAGATAAACGAAATTACTAGACAAGCAGCAGGTACAGCCTGTGTTACACAAACGTATCACAAAAGCAGCACTGAAAAGATATGATAACCGCATAGTCAAAATAGAAGCACAAACGAAGCGACAATTTCAGAAATTGCGAACAGAGTTGTTGCAAACCATTGAAGAGCGTAGTGAACAGGATCGAACAAGCACAGAGTCTGCAACCACATCCGTATCTGTAACAGCACCGGAAAAACAAGCAATTAACGAAGATATTACGCATTTGCGATTCCAATCACAGGCGGAAAGTAACATACGTGAAATCAGACAGCTCGCACAGCAACAAACACGTTTCGAGATTCTTGATGAACAAACGTCATCACAAACACATGCGGAACCACAAATGTATGTTTCAAGACAGTTTGGATCGTGCAATGAAGCGGCAAGGTTAGCCAGACAAGATACCCAACCAATACGTGACAGTGGAAAGCCAGGTCGCGAAGAGTACAGTGCAATGCATTCAGCTACACGTTCAAACCGATGGAAGAAAATTATTGCATACCACTCCAACGATACTACGCAAGGGTAGGCGAAAGTTACAGTGGACAATATCCAATGGATCTACCACAACCGGAAAGAACGACGGGAGAAATAATCAGAAACAAAAGTGGCGAAGAATCGCGAATTTTATATGGAACTATGACGAAGTACGACAACAGTCATTTCCTCACAGTCAGAAAATTTCAACACTTTCGAGAAGGAAACTCATTACATCAACGAACTTTTATTGATCAATTCCGAGTAGGATTACCAGAACACTGGACGCTAGCACACAAATTAAGACTTTACATGTGCACACATGTCAGGAACAGTCGCAGAAACCATGCAGAATGTTGTAGCGACATACCGATCGTACGAAGATTTCAGAGAGAAGTTTCTCTCACGATATTGATCCAGTGAAGCACAGAACAGAGTGAAGTACAAATTATTACAGAACCCATATTTTGAAAATTCAGGAGAGGAGAGTCCCGTGAAATTTTTCGAATTAATGGCAAAGAAAAATCAGTGCTTAGATGTACCATACAGTGACGGAGAGTTGATTAAATTATGCGCGATGAAGCTACCATTGAAATACCAGCAATCATTACTAGGTCGTGGAGGCAATGACGTCGAAGCATTTAGAGGTATTCTATTTTCGGAAGATGACGCAAGAAAAAGACGAAGCACACATGAAAACGAAAGCAAAAAGCAGTGGAATCCACAAGACACAGTACGAAGAAACAATAATTACGAACCATGTGATAACTTCGCACCAAGAAACGACAATAGATTTCAACAAAGAACCGGTTATGGATTTATAAGAGAATATGGCAATAACTATAATTCACCCAGGAACGGCAACAACTATTACAGAGGAAATAACGACAACCGGAACGGGCACTGGAGAACCAATAGACCGACAAATTATCAGCAAAGAAACCACTATCAACAAGCTGAACAAGAAAAGAGAATAAAGATAGAAGAGGTGGAGGTAAGACCACCAAACCCCGATAAACGTTCGAATTGACAGCTAAGCGCCCATGCCAAAGAGAATGACGCACCGACCCAGGATAATTGCAGGCACCTTGAACAGAGAAGTAAAAATCTTATCACGAGAAGAGAAGAAGGAAGAAACAAATCCGCAGGGACCAGATGAAAACGAAGACAAGAAACTAACAATATCGTGTTGGGACGAAATTAATTGGGAGAATACTGACGAGGAAGATGAATTACCCGAGGCATGCACAACGAATGTAGGAGGAAAGGACGAAGTAATGAGTATTGCAGAGCTATTTGAGATGGAAACCAGGGAAAGCGAATTCAATGAAGATAATGCGCAGTCGACAGAAGTTGAAAATAAGTTACGAGTGGGCACACAACCCAACGTATATAATGAAGGAAGTTATGAAGCGATAATTAGAACATTTAGATGCGATTATGTGGAAGTAGCGACGAAGAAGGAGAAGATAGACGAGGATGAGGAAAAAGTAGAGGATGTTGAAGAAAGCGTAAATGAAGGAAGAAACAGAGAAGAGGAAATAAAAGAGAGAGAAGTAGCAGTCGAAGCTTATCCTACAAAAAGTTCGAATTCACAAGGGAAATTCCTAAAAAGACTCATGTATGATTCAGTGGAGGATTTGTTGATGCAAGAAGAAGAAGAACAGAACCAACCCTCTCAAATTCAACCAATTGTGAAGGCCATGGTAAAGCATATCCCAGTCAATATTGTAATTGATAGTGGAAGTGAACTGACTGCGATGTCAGATAATTTATTCATGCAGTGTAATGCCAATGAGGAATTGCCAGTTCTGAAAACACGTAAGATTAAAGTAAGAGGTCCTATTAGAAACAATGCTGCGGAAGTTACGTGACAAAGAAGGTTAACTCTTTCGTGCCAAGCTCAAAAGATCGAAGCCAACTTCGTGATTATACCTAAATTAACTGTAGATTGGATTATAGGTGCAGATTTTTTAAATGAGAGACCAGCGTTAATAGATATGGGGAAAGGTAGCGTAACATTCGGAAATGTCACACTTCTCTTTGAGCAAAAGCTAAAATTAGAAGAAATACCAATTATAAACAAACAATTAAGAATTATGCGAGATAAAGAGGGCGAAGAATTAGAATGGTATGCACAAAAGGGGGAATCGCCTCAACTCATGTTAGAAGTTCGTAAAGAAATCGACGAAAAATTGCAAGAAGTTCAAGATATTTCGGAACACAGTAAAAGAGAATTAGAGGGTATTTCACGAGATAAAGCAGAGGTATTTTTATCTAAGACTGGCAGTATTAAACACTTTCAGTACAAGTTTGAAGATTAATTTTATTACTGGTAAATAATCAGCACAATATTTCAAGATTATGTTGCACATAAGATCGTCAGGAGAAAGAAGAATGAAGAGAGAGGAAGGTGGGAAAAAGAAAGTAGTTTCAATAAAAACAAAAACAAAAATAACACCAATAGTACCATAAATTAAGGTGAAGGGATAAAACGTAGGTAGTCTAACAGCATGAAATACTAAAATGCTATACACTATGACACTACAAAAAAAAAAAAAAACGAATTTGAGGATTTTTGTAGAAGTTAAGACTCAAAATACCTTAGAATTGTAACATGGAAAGGGCGCCGAAATTTGTAAAGCTTTTTAAGAAGGCGTAAAACAATGTAGATACTAGACATATGTTAGATGATTGTAAGTAAAACTATTTGTAAGAACGATTGTAAAAACTCCAGCAAAGACCAGATGCAACGACCCACAAGTTGCAACGCGAGAAGTATCAAGAAAGAAAAGGACGTAATTAGCAAGACATGATTCCTACAAGGCAGAAGCATCGAGAGAAGGGAAAGGACAACGAGACCAACAGAGGGCCCTCGTAGAGTGGGCAATAAATCTGCCTGCTAGGCGGAACCTGCTGGAACGGAACACGGAACCGCACAGTGACGGAACCCTGCAGAGACGTGACGGGACACTGAACGCCGGAAGGGTCTCCGAGCGCCCCCACTCAGCAGAGCGAGCAAAAAACGGCCCGACGAGAAGACCACTTGGGCAAGCCACCACTGGCAAAAAATATGTGTAAAAGTCACACTACTGCTATTAAACAGCATGCTGATGCACGAAACTGAAGAAAACGTCCACAAAGTAAAAATGACACGCCCAAACAATTTATCAAACTGTACTAGGACGAGAACTTCAAAGCGACTAGTTATCAATAAATATTTCCATATCCTGCCCAGAGAAGAACCAAGAATCAAGTAAGAAGCAGAGAAAAAGCAGGAAGAACAGAAGTTGAAGATTTGCAAGATTGAGACCAAGAAAGAAGACGGGTGAAGAATAGACGACATACCTTCCCAAATCCCTATCCTATTGCAAACTAGTCGTCTGCGAAGTATTACAACGAAAAACGACCGCTTTCAGCGACACATAACGATGACTTTCATGCATACAAAGCCAGTAAACCACGAGATTCTGCACTCACAGCTCCATTCCATTATGGGACCTCCACAACAGCAACACACACTTGCAGAGCCAACAATGAACGACGAACGAAGCTGTACATCAAATACTTGCCCACATCCATCTCACTCAAGTCCATCACCTTCGTGCAAAAAAAAAAAAAAAAAAAAGAAACATTCGCCAAACTCATGCTTAAACATTCATAGGATTGTGCGAATGTGTGAAATCAAATCATGTGATGTAGGAATTGTGCAAAAGAAACGTGAGAAAAACTAAATAAGTTAAGCACACCAGACAGCTAATAAACTACAAAATAACAGTCATTGACTATGGACATAAGTAAAAAATAGACTATCTATAAAAATAAGTCATTAGTTCTGAAATGGACAGTATATAAAGAACAAAAGTAACGCATAATAAACACTAAAACTATATGCGACTTATTTTCTCCTCATAAAAATAAAAGAATAACCATATTTTACTTATTTTCTTCTTATAAAAACAAAGAATAAAAAATTATCTTGTTGATGTTTTCCCTTTTTTTAACATTTGTACTATTTGATAGGATAATATCTCAATACTTGTGTATGTATATTTCTTTGTCAAAGCAATTCTTGTAAATAATTCTTATTTGTTAGTGTAACAATGTTGAAATGAGTGTCTAGAAACAAAAACATTTTACTTGTACATGATATTTAGAAAATGTGTGAGGAATAGATTTTACTTAATTACTACATTTATAAAAAATATATGTTTCTAAGAAAATCGATGTGAAAGACTCCTCACTTCCGATAACAAACTTCTTAAAAAACGAACTTCACACTTAAATAAAGAAAGAAAATAATTAAAAATTAATAATAGCATAAAAATATTCTTCTCTTGTCATTTTTGATAATAATGTGGAAAAATATAAAAATATAAATTAGTAATACAAACTAGCATAGAACAGAATAACATGGCTGAACAGTAGGCAACAAAATTTAAATAAAGAAATAATTTTTGACTGAATTAGACAACGATTCAATCATTGCCTAAATTCAGTGCAAAAATTAAGTTCGAAGGGTGGTGATACGTAAAGTGTCAGGAAAATCCAACACCTTCCATGAAAACCCTGACATGATAGGCAAATCCAGTAGCATGTCACATAGCTCCGAATAAATCGTGACATTAAATTAACCAAAGTAATATGAGTAACGAGTGAGCAAATGGAATACCACAGACTAACACAAGAATGCCTAAATGCATGTCATACCTTCCCACCGTGGGACAGACGCAGTTCCAAGGGGAGAAACAAGAACAGAAGCCGAGAGCAGAACCGTGTTAAGCTGGAAGGCCCTACGATAAGGGACGGACACCCACGTCGCCAGCTAACCGCTAGGACAACACCACCCGCAAGTTTTAGCGTGAGACTTTTTCGCGTCTCTGTTACTTTCGGACCACCCCCCAGCCCACGTTAAAAGCTAGAGCCCTCCAGAAGAACAGTATAGATCTTACGATAACACAAAAAGAGCCACACCACCCGCAAGTTTTAGCGTGAGACTTTTTTGCATCTCTGTTACATCAGGACCACCCCCAGCCCATGTTAAAAGATAGAGCCCTCCAGAAGAACAGTACAGATCTTACGATAACGCTAAAAGGACCACACCAGTTGCAAGTTATAGCGTGAGACTTTTTCGCGTCTCTGCTACGTTGCAAACTTTAAAAACATTGCCCCACCACGAAAAGTATAACGTTTCTCATTGGACAGACAGAATTTTTGTAGGCGGAACTTAAGGTTAACATTGAGACCCTGATTGGTCAGATGAAAACACAGCCAGATAGTTCTTTTTTTTAAACCAACTTCGGTAAATTGTAGTAAGGAGAAGTTAGGGGAGAGTTACTTCCGAGACAGCGAGTTGAGTGGAGCTGTGCTGCCCGCCGCTCCCTGACGAACACCGACAAGGTAATGAATGCACGCGATGCCGCATAACAGTGCATAAAGCTTCACTCAGAACTGCAGAAGTCTCATCTGTTACACCCCTTTTTTACGTAATATTAGTGTCGATCGTCAATTAAAGCTCATGGTGTTCACATTTGCCACTTGAAGTAAAAATCTGCAACGCGATGATTTTTCTGTTATATAATTATTGAGAAGCCACATCAGCCACTGTAATTTACGACAAGTTAGATGAGTAATTAAAGATAATTGAGGGTCACTGTAGACCATTTTGATAGTTTTCTCTTTTGTTAAACTTAATTTAATCTGGTTTATAGATGTGATATGGCATAGGTCATCCTTCGATCCATTGTAGAACTTGGAAACCCATTCAGGGAATATTCGTACATATTTTTGTTGAACGCAGTTGGTTTTTACCATCCTGTATTAAAACATTTCCTTTTATCAATAGTGCAATTTATAAACGATGTTTTGTGAGTAGAATAAAATTTCCAATGGTAAACTTAACTGCTTTTTCGACGTTATTTTACCAACTAACTAAAAATAGGAAAGCCTTGAACCCCTGCCACTAAATTTAGTTAGTATTAAGATTCTTTTACAGGGAGTGCAGTGGAGCTGACGCTGAAATCATTAAGTATTTGGTTATATCATTGCTAGTCTCACTGTACTCTTCTGAATTCTACATGTCATGTGTGGTCTGGCGTCTCCTTACCAGCAACAGGTCCCAGGTTCAAACTAGTCAATTCCCTAAAAAACACGCTCAGAGCGTCGTTGCGCGAAAGTGGTAGGGAGACACGACATAGAACAAACAGACACCACGCAGAATGTTTGACCTTCTACCAACTGACAATGAGGAGGAGGAGGAGGAGATTAGTGTTTAACGTCCTGTCGACAAGGACGTCATTAGGGATGGATCCCAATCTCAGATTAAGGAAAGATTTTGAAGGAAATCGGCCGTGCCCTTTCAAAAGAACCATACCGGCATTTTCTGCATTGATTTAGGGACATCACGGAAGGCCCAAATCAGGATGGCCGGATGCAGTATTGAACCGTCTTCCATTCTTTTAACTGAAGACAAAGTCTTTCAATGAGGCCGCGATCATATTGCAGCACTTCATTTGTAAAACTCCGTCTTGATCACACCAATTTTAACAATTGTCCGGTCTCGACTACTATTGTCTTCAGATCATAAAATATTCTGAAGTTGGTATCAACTTCAAAATCTGTACATTTGATCTGCTAGCAGGATGGTGCACTACCACATTGGTGTTCACACGTTCGTGACTTTCTGTACTGAACTCTTCCACAGCCGCGGATAGATGCGCTGGATCAATTAAATGATCAGCGCAGTCACCGCACATAACTCTTTTGGATTTCTTACTTTGGGGTTAAATGAAAGACATTGATTATACCTTGCTTGTACGTGACCTTGGCGATCCCCACAGGAGAATTACTCCCAAACATACTTGTGCACAAACGGAGTACCTTGTAGATATTTTACAGGTTGCGAAAGGATGCTAAGCAAAAGTGTATTAATTTTTTGTACAAAAGTTTTTGAGTTACTCTACATGTCGCCACAAACCGCAAATACTTATGTCGCACAGATTTTTTTTAATAGGATTTGTAAATCAGGAGGTTTCATGTTGGGTACCGCGTTTTTCCTGCTTTTTGATGAAGCCCGAAGCCTACTTGCATTCTGCCTCGTCGTCGATAATCGATAACTTCACGCCAGTAGTCGACTACCGCAAAGATGCTGCCAGGTAACGCAGCGTCACCGGCGGCGACGATCGAGAGCAGTCTTGAATCAACGAGGCGCCATCATTGCGCAGCGATTATGAAATAAAGCCGCATGGGACAAGCGAGGCTGTTCTCCTGCCTCCAGTGGATGGAGTCGTCAAAACCTCGCTCTCCTGAGCTTGCGTCAGACTAGAGCTCCCTGGGTGCTGAGTTAATGTACTGCAGACAAGAGCTGGTAGCAGCTGCATTTAGAACCATTAGCGCTCGAGAACTACTTAGAGTTGCTTTTCTCGCAGCCCAGTGTTGTCGGCGGCATCTTTGTCTTCTAGTGACAGTCAATAGCTATACACTGATGGGGAAAAAATCGCGACACTAAGAAACAAGTAATGAAATTTCGCGTATACATCTGTCCAAGTAACATATTTCGGTGATTAACGCTACAAGATAACTGGTTAATGTAAATGTAAGGAAAGCCATAGCAATTGTGATATTCTGATACATTAATAACCGGTGTAGCTGCCAAAATGTTGAAGGCATGCATGCAAACATGCATGCATTGTGCTGCACAGGTAGCGGATATCAGTTTGTGGGATGGAGTGACATGCCTGTTGCAATTCGTCGCTTAATACAGGGTCGGTTAATGCTGTTTCTGGATGATGCTGGAGTTGTCGTCCGATGACGCTCCACATGTGCTCGATTGGAGACAAATCTGGTTATCGAGCAGACCAAACTAACATGTCGACACTCTGTAGAGCATGTCGCCTTACAACAGTGGTATGTGGGCGGGCGTTATCCTGTTGGAAAACACCTGTGAAATGCTGTTCATGAATGGCAGCACAACAGGTCGAATCACCAGACTGAAATACAAATTTTCGAATGCGTAGGATAACTACGAGGGTGCTACTGCTGTCATTCGACACTATTACTCCAGTCGTAGGTCCAGTGTGTCTCGCACGCAGACAAGTTGGTTGCAGGCCCTCAATTGGCTTTCTTCTGCGTAAGACACGGCCATCATTAGCGTCAGGCAAAACCAGCTTTCATCAGAAAACACAACATGCCACTACCCTGTCCTCTAATGCCCTCTCGCTTGACACCACGGAAGTGGCAAATGGCGGTGGTTTTGGGTTGTAGACTGCACGCTACACGGAGTTTGGATCGGAACTGTCTTTGAAGTAACCTGTTCGTAGTAGTTAATTGGATCACTGTGGTGCCAACTGCTGCTATAATTGCTCCTGGAGATGCAGTACGATGCGCCAGAGCCATACGCCGAACGTGAAGGTCGTCCCTCTCGATAGTGCCACATAGCCGTCCGGGGCCCGGTCTTTTTGCGACCGGACGTTCCCTTAGCCACAGGTGACAGTAATCACGTACAGTGGCTACATTCTTATCAAGTTTTCTTGCAATATCGCGTAAGGAACATCCAGCTTCTAGTAACCCTATTACACAACCTAGTCCAAAGTCAGTGAGCTGTTGATAATGGCATAGTCGGTGTCTTACACACATTCATCACGTTCAATCTCAAAAGTAATTAACGTTCACGACCGTTGCAACACGTATTTGAAGACAACTCGATTTGAATCCTCGTAGTGACGCCACCAGTGCTGTTCTTATCTGCCTGTCGCCAAATTTCAGTAAACGTTATCTTTCGGGTGTACATAAACGCCTACCAAGTTTCGTTTAGCTCGCACAACTCCTACTTCTTGGTGTAGCTAATTTTTTCCAGTCAATGTATATATAATCCTCCGATCTTGTAAACCAACATACGGCCGGGAGATGGGTGGGCCGACCACATGCCCCTCCGTTTCCGCATCCAGTGATGCCAGTGGGCTGAGGATAACACGGCGGCCGTTCGGTACCGTTGTGCCTTCATGGCCTGTTCGGGTGGAGTTTAGTTTTTAGTATACATAATTCCACGCTCCTCACTTTTAGTTATATCAGACAGGAGAGATATAAAAGATAAGTATTCTACCATTACTAAGTAAATACATCAAAAAATGTTTTGCATCACCCAGGTTCCCAGAACTTCTGAAGATAGACGTTGACTGTGGATATTGTATCACAGAGACAGTCCCTTTGAGTGTTCAGAGATGTCAGTAAACCTGCCCAAAGATGTACACAGCCATGCATGAACAGTGCCTAATAGACGGAGGGTGTCCGACAGCCGATCAGTTCCAGCATTCCAGCAGAAAGGATGTACACGGATCGTGTTGTCTCCTAGACGGTCAGTACCGCGGTTCGATCGCGTCCGCATTGTTACTTAGTGCCAGGAAGGGCTCTCAAAAAGGAGAGTGTCCAGGCGTCACGGAGTGTACCAAAGCGATGTTGTTCGGACATGGAGGAGATACAGAGAGACAGATCTGTCGATGACATTCCTCGCTCAGGCCGCCCAAGGGCTGCTACTGCTGTGGATGAGCGCTACCTACGGATTATGGCTCGAAGGAACCCTGACATCAACGCCACCATGTTGATTAATGTTTTTCGTGCAGCCACAGGACGTTGTGTTACGACTCAAACTGTGCGCAATAGGCTGCATGATGCGTAACTTCAACTTCACTCCCGACGTCCGTGGTGAGGTCCATCTTTGCAACCACGACACCATGCAGCGGGACACAGATGGGCCCAACAACATGTCGAATGGACTGCTGAGGATTGGCATCACGTTCTCTTCACCGATGAGTGTCGCATATGCCTTCAACAAGACAATCGTCGGAGACGTGCTTGGAGGCAACCCTGTAAGACTCAACGCCTTGGACAAGCTGTCCAGCGAGTGCAGCAAGGTGGAGGTTCCCTGCTGTTTTGGGTGGGATTATGTGGGGGCGACGTACGCCTCTTGTGGTCATGGAAGGCGCCGTAACGGCTGTACGGTACGTGAATGACATCCTCCGGCCGATAATGCAACAATATCGGCAGCATATTGGCGAAGCATTCGTCTTCATGGACGACAATGTGCGCATCCATCGTGCACATCTTGCGAATGACTTTCTTCGGAATAACGACGTCACTCGACTAGAGTGGCCAGCATGTTCTCCAGACATGAACCCTATCGCACCTACCTGGGATAGATTGAAAAGGGCTGTTAATGGACGACGTGACCAGCCAACCACTCTGAGGGATCTACGCCACATCGCCGTTGAGGAGTGGGACAATCTGGACTAACTGTGCCTTGATGAACTTGTGGATAGTATGCCACGACGAATACAGGCATGCATCTACGCCAGAGGACGTGCTATTGTGTATTAGACGTACCAGCGTGTACAGTAATGTGAACCACAAACTCTGAAGGGCTCGCTGTATAGCCGTACAACATCCAGTGTGTGGTTTTCATAATAAAAAGAAATGATATTTATTTTGATCTCTATTCTGTACATGTTCCGGAACTCTCGGAACCGAGAGGTCCAAAAGGAAAATGTAACTATATTACATTTCTTTCACCTACATCGAGCTATTTGTTAGGAATATGTCATATTTGACTCCATCTCATCATTAACAATTACGTTCCTCAGGACTGTAAAATAACGAAGTACACGGCGCAGACTTTCTTGTGTGTTCGTAAGCGTGTATTCTGATGTAAAGTGTCAAGAAGATGTTACACTAACTTATTTTGTTAGGGAATGAAGTTAAAAATTAAAACAAAATATTTATCTTCCTGAGACGAGAGAGAGGGAAATTAATTATCAGCATTCCTCTGGAAGGAATAATTTTGAGCCCTGTTAACTGTAAAGCAAGGCATTTCAAACTGCGCTTGTTAGAGGTCACAATAATAGCGGTGATCCTTAGAAAGGCGCTTTAGTATGAAGAAGGGCATCAGCACCACAGGATACCATCCTGGGAGGCTAGGCTGTTGGCGTGTTAGGACCAACTAAATAATGACAACCTACCACATATTGAGAGTTCTCTTAGAACTCGTTTGTAAGATGGGCATAGCTTTTGCGGCAACAAAAAATTGTGCTTGCCTGGACGGGTCATTGTCATTTTTACTGGGACCGGGTTTTTAAATAGGTCCCAGCAAGTTCACTCCGCCTGACTTTCGTCGGTGTCCTGCAGAAGTCAACACGTAGCATCTCCATCACAGAGAACCCCACGGTAGGCACCATGGTGCCGAAAATCTGACTAAGGCCTCACGCGCTTCAAAATCGAGTACGACGCTTAGTATTCGCATGATATAAATGATTATTGTGATCTTTGCGATCAGAAAACAACCACCAGACACCATCTACGCATAGCCGCTTTTACATGATCAACTTTTGTTATCTCAATTAACTTCTCGGGTCAAATGAGACTGCGGCTCGTATGTCTCGGGTAATAGTTTTCGTGTACACGTCAGTGCCAAAGTCGCTTGTGTTGTGAGAGTTGGCACCTGAACGGTGAAAGTGACGGTATGAGAGGAGCAAATATTGGTATGTAGGAAACATAATAGAATTTATTAATGATCAAACCAAAATCCTTAGTCGATGATCTTAGCAGCTGTCCTATGGTAAATTCTCTACACTCCTCGGAGCTAAAACAATAGGAAAAGTGTCGTCCAAACATTTTAAAACATGTACATTTATTTGGTCGAGGAAATATATACTTGATACACGAGAGGGTATCTAGAAAGCAGTAGTTAGCGCCTTTTTACTTTATCCTTTGTATCTTGTTTTCTTGCTGAGTGCCAAATATCATGGAAATTTACTTACCTCGCCAAAAATTCTGACTTTGTCGTAGTTGAAATCATTTTCATTAAAACATATTTATCTGTTTTCGTCCTTATTTATACATAGAATAGGCTTTGTCTGTGTAAAACGTAAATACTTTTTTTGTTTTCGGATATTTCGTCTATTTCGTCTCTCTTTTAGGAGATCAATAGTAGCGAGAACATCAGGACTTTGTGTATCCTTCTCATTGTGTGGCGAAAACAAAGCAAATAATACAATAAAGATTAAGAAGACAGAAAAGCACAAAATCCATTTCTATAGTAGGAGTGAGATCAGCCAGAACAGGCGCTGTTAGCAGATATCGTCGCAGTTCCCTGTTTGTGTGCATGGGCAGTGTGCAGCGAACTCAGAAATTCAGAACTCCGCACTCGAAACAGTTTATAGATCATTGGCGTCGTAGACATATTCGCGATGTGGTTGGCTGCCAGTTATACTCAGGCACGAAGGGCGCATGCACTTAGAGTAGACTATTTTGACCAGAAAGTCCCTCTTGTAAAACGGGCTTAACACAGAGAGGTGTTATGCCTATAGGCTACAGTCGAAATGGCGTAATAAGGTCCCTGACAGCTTGCAGCGCTGTTGCGAGCTTTCAGTTACGAAGAGCTGATGGCTGCAGACGAAACAGTAGCCGTTTACAAAGCTATGACAAAATTGAGCGTTGCCATAGATACGTTAACAAGATCATGTTACGTTATTGGCTGGGGCAGAAACACGAAGCTGCCGCGCCCACGCGATTGCAGCTGTCAGGGATTACCTTACACTGACATTCATATAGGTAACATGCCATCATGCTACACTGTTGCTCCTCATTGCTAGTATTAATTCTCGCTTTCGTTCGTCGTACATCACAGTGGTTTCCTTAACCTCATTTACTAAATTTTATTTTTAATTAATTCTTGATCACATGTGAAACCTGGTACACTAACCTTCTTTTTCCTCCCGATTTCAGTGCTTGATATTTATTTCCCTGTTTGCATGTAAATCTTAGAGGCAGAATACATTTCGGTTAATGAATCAAATTTGGGAGCTCTCCCATTATTACAACTGTGGTATAGCACTTCCTGTTCACGTATGTGACCACGATAAGCTCTGAGTAATCGATGATAAGACTGACTGCATCATTCACGCCTGTAAGTAGGATCGAATCAGATCCTTGGAAGGCCACAGGGAACGTCATTACCCTCCTTGGATTCCAGTATTTACAAAAAGTGGAGGGCTGGCGAGGAATACCAACACGAAAGTATGGCTCTCTCACCACAGTCGCAGTTAAAAATGCTGTGTTCTGGTTTGAAAATTACTGTACAGCCTGTTATACAGCTGGTTTCAGCGAAACTTAGCGGAAAACTCAAATTTCGGGTAACGCCATTTTTTCCATGCATACAATAAGCAGAGTCCGGACCAAAAATTTATCTCCGATTAAAGAAAACAATCGAGATATATCTGGAATGAAATACCGTCTCAGAATAAAATGTGGGCAATGAGACAAAAGGATGAGGAAAATCTGATCGACATATTACAAAATAATATTCCTGGAAACCTGTACCACAAGAAGGAACTGTTTGGTTGGACCGGTACTAATACAATAAATAAAAGAAATTTTTTTGGAAAAAACGTAAACTGAACCTAGTATCTACATCGCACTCACTGGCTGAGCAACATATTACAGAGGGCCTAGCGGAAACACCACTGCGTGAAGTCAGGTTAGCTGCTGGGAACTTGTGAAGCGTCTTCGATGCTAGTAAAACATTATCAGTTATTTTTCTAATTTCTACTCCTATTATTCTGTGCCATATCGGCAATCTGAGTGTAGGTATTGTGCGTGAGGATGAAGGGTTGAAGAGCAGCGATGAACTATGGTATTGTTGCTCGAAAGCTTGGAGAGTTGCATGGCAGACTACTATAGCCTGTTTATACTAAATAGTGCCACATAAGCATGATATGATATTTGAATGCGGACAAAAGTTTGGTATAGGCCGATTTGGTACACTGTATCACGAAATGCAGGTAGCATCGTGTTTGTGGTGGATGAATCTTACAGTTTTGGCTGTGGACGTCACAAAAGGATGGCAAACATTTCGTCTGGATGCGTGTGACTGATCGTAGTTATTCGTCAGTTGCTACAGGCTGTATGTCTACACAGTTTATAGGCTTCTTCTATGCTCTGAGCGGTATGGAGTTATTGTTCTGCATGATGTATCTCTGATTCCAAATTAAGGATGTGGTAAGTTACAATGAGTTGTTAAATGCAGATAGTGTCGCGCTAGTTAGTAATGAAATCTTTTTCAGCGGCATCCTTGCTTCAATTTCCGCGATGTATTTGATCAATGGTGTCAACTTTTAACCATTGAGTTATATTCAGAGAGATGACCTGTGCACATATAAAAGAAAAGAAAAAAGGGGAAAGACAAAGGGAAACAATATTTCTGAAACGTGAGACTTGCTCTATAGCAATAAAAGAAGAGACTGCTATGCTTGTGGACTTGCTACAAAAGTAGGCTTTTCACTTGCGTGTTTCTGTGTACCAGTACAGGTATTACAAGATCTACTGAGTAACGTTATTAACGAGATTGATGAGTATTCTCACCGGCAGGGAATAATACTAATTTTTCACTCATACTTCAAGAGAAATGTACACAGACAGAGGAAATGAAAGCACATTATTAAACCCTGGCTGGCACTCATAGTGAGTAATGGGCCACTGTAGGTGAAAGTGTATTTGGCAACTCGTGCCAAGGAACAGCGCTTGCCAGTGTCCGGTGCTGATGACAAATGGCTTGGCATCAAGAGGAGGCGCGACGCTGTTCACACAGTGGTCGCTTAACACAGTTTCGCGCCTGTGTTATATGCAGAATACAGGAAAGCATTATGTTGCTGTGAATGCTTTCCCTTCAGATGTCAAGTATGTTTCGCCCTTTGGGCACCCAAAATATTCGGCAGAGGATTTGAATAAGTGAGAAATTACACAGCAATGAAATGTATTTTGTCTACAAGTAACACAGAACCTTACTACCTTCATGCAGACATTAACGAACAGTATTGTTAAAACCTAGGAAAACATCTATTTTTAACAACTCTCGAGCCATGAACTAAAATATTAGACAGCAACAGTATTTCTCTGCCTTTAGTCTAATGAGCCAGAAATAAATTCTGGCGATTTTTTACAAAGGCACAAACGGTATTTAGAAAGGATAGATTGCATGCAACCGGTGGTGGCGTGTTTGTCGCTGTTAGTAGAAGTTTATCCTGTAGTGAAGTAGAAGTGGATAGTTCCTGTGAATTATTGTGGGTGAAGGTTACACTCAGCAACCGAGCTAGGTTAATAGTTGGCTCCTTTTACCGACCTCCCGACTCAGCAGCATTAGTGGCTGAACAACTGAGAGAAAATTCGGAATACATTTCACATAAATTTTCTCAGCATGTTATAGTCTTAGGTGGAGATTTCAATTTACCAGATATAGACTGGGACACTCAGATGTTTAGGACGGGTGGTAGGGACAGAGAATCGAGTGACATTATACTGAGTGCACTATCCGAAAATTACCTCGAGCAATTAAACAGAGAACCGACTCGTGGAGATAACATCTTGGACATACTGATAACAAACAGACCCGTACTTTTCGACTCTGTAAGTGCAGAACAGGGAATCAGTGATCATAAGGCTGTTGCAGTATCCCTGAATATGGAAGTTAATAGAATATAAAAAAAAGGGAGGAAGGTTTATCTGTTTAGCAAGAGTAATAGAAGGCAGATTTCAGACTACCTAACAGATCAAAACGAAGATTTCTGTTCCAACACTGACAATATTGATTGTTTGTGGAAAAAAGTTCAAGGCAATCGTAAAATGCGTTTTAGACAGGTACGTGCCGAGTAAAACTGTGAGGGACGGGAAAAACCCACCGTGGTTCAACAACAAAGTTAGGAAACTACAGCGAAAGCAAAGAGAGCTTCACTCCAAGTTTAAACGCAGCCAAAACCTCTCAGACAAACAGAAGCTAAACGATGTCAAAGTCAGCGTAAGGAGGGCTATGCGTGAAGCGTTCAGTGAATTCGAAAGTAAAATTCTATGTACCGACTTGACAGAAAATCCTGGGAAGTTCAGGTCTTACGTTAAATCAGTAAGTGGCTCGAAACAGCATATCCAGACACTCCGAGATGATGATGGCATTGAAACAGAGGATGACACGCATAAAGCTGAAATACTAAACACCTTTTTCCAAAGCTGTTTCACAGAGGAAGACCGCACTGCAGTTCCATCTCTAAATCCTCGCACAAACGAAAAAATGGCTGACATCAAAATAAGTGTCCAAGGAATAGAAAAGCAACTGGAATCACTCAACAGAGGAAAGTCCACTGGACCTGACGGGGTACCAATTCGATTCTACACAGAGTACGCGAAATATCTTGCCCCCCTTCTAACAGCCGTGTACCGCAAGTCTCTAGAGGAACGGAAGGTTCCAAATGATTGCAAAAGAGCACAGATAGTCCCAGTCTTCAAGAAGGGTCGTCGAGCAGATGCGCAAAACTATAGACCTATATCTCTGACTTCGATCTGTTGTAGAATTTTAGAACATGTTTTTTGCTCGCATATCATGTCGTTTTTGGAAACCCAGAATCTACTCTGTAGGAATCAACATGGATTCCGGAAACATGTTTTTTGCTCGCGTATCATGTCGTTTTTGGAAACCCAGAATCTACTCTGTAGGAATCAACATGGATTCCGGAAACAGCGATCGTGTGAGACCCAACTCGCTTTATTTGTTCATGAGACCCAGAAAATATTAGATACAGGCTCGCAGGTAGATGCTATTTTCCTTGACTTCCGGAAGGCGTTCGATACAGTTCCGCACTGTCGCCTGATGAACAAAGTAAGAGCCTACGGAATATCAGACCAGCTGTGTGGGTGGATTGAAGAGCTTTTAGCAAGCAGAACACAGCATGTTGTTATCAATGGAGAGACGTCTACAGACGTTAAGGCAACCTCTGGCGTGCCACAGGGGAGTGTTATGGGATCATTGCTTTTCACAATATATATAAATGACCTAGTAGATAGTGTCGGAAGTTCCATGCGGCTTTTCGCGGATGATGCTGTAGTATACAGAGAAGTTGCAGCATTAGAAAATTGTAGCGAAATGCAGGAAGATCTGCAGCGGATAGGTACTTGGTGCAGGGAGTGGCAACTGACCATTAACATAGATAAATGTAATGTATTGCGAATACATAGAAAGAAGGATCCTTTATTGTATGATTATATGATAGCGGAACAAACACTGGTAGCAGTTACTTCTGTAAAATATCTGGGAGTATGGGTGCCGAACGATTTGAAGTGGAATGATCACATAAAATTAATTGTTGGTATGGCGGGTACCAGGATGAGATTCATTGGGAGAGTCCTTAGAAAATGTAGTCCATCAACAAAGGAGGTGGCTTACAAAACACTCGTTCGACCTATATTTGAGTATTGCTCATCAGTGTGGGATCCGTACCAGATCGGGTTGACGGAGGAGATAGAGAAGATCCAAAGAAGAGCGGCGCGTTTCGTCACAGGGTTATTTGGTAACCGTGATAGTGTTACGGAGATGTTTAACAAACTCAAGTGGCAGACTCTGCAAGAGAGGCGCTCTGCATCGCGGTGTAGCTTGCTCGCCAGGTTTCGAGAGGGTTCGTTTCTGGATGAGGTGTCGAATATATTGCTTCCCCCTACTTATACCTCCCGAGGAGATCACGAATGTAAAATTAGAGAGATTCGAACGCGCACGGAGGCTTTCAGACAGTCGTTCTTCCCGCGAACCATACGCGACTGGAACAGAAAAGGGAGGTAATGACAGTGGCACGTAAAGTGCCTTCCGCCACACACCGTTGGGTGGCTTGCGGAGTATAAATGTAGATGTAGATCATTCCAAAAGATCGCAACTATAATGTTACTCTGCTTTTGACTTGCAGAGGAGAATTTTGTACGAGGACATGAAATTATATTTTATAAAAAGCAGATTACTAAATAATGTTTGTGTGCTAAGCATATAGTAAAGGAACATCAACCTATGTTCAAGGTGTCACATTGGTGATTCATCTGCGGTCACTCCACTCTGCAGTGTTATGACAGGTGAGGACGCATTTGACACCACCTAACTTCCTGAATGCTGCCAGTCCGATAGCGTAAAATTCCGCTTGCAGTTGTTCGGCGTGTAAACTCACGATTGTAACGAATGAAATGACTAATGGTAGGTGGTGGCCTGTATATGTTCGACACACTGTAGTGTCGCTGGACAACGTTCCCAGATATGGGTTCCTGTCCTCACTTTGTTCTCAAAGTCTCCCCCTATAAACCCTCCAAACTGGTTAATATATTTTTCAGTACAGAAAATAGTCATATCTTCAGATTGTTACTTGGAAGTTTAGGCCCAAACTATCATGCAACCTACTGTATAATGCAGTATGCAAATACCAATAGTCAGTATAGTCGATTCTAAATGTCACACGAAAGCTGCGGACAATATTCACTACTGCCAATGATTGCACAGCTTTAATTCCGGTTCATTCCACAGCCTTGGATGCCTACCTTAGCTGGTTCAAAAGAGGGATGTTAACTTACCGCTCAGGACATAGTGGTAATGCATTGGCGAAAGTCGAAAATTTGTGCCCCACCGACACTCGAACCTAGATTTACCGCTTCTCATGAGTGGTTGCCGTAACCGCTTCAGACATCCAGACACAGTCCCTGAGTGATTCAGATTTCCAGCTTATCGTACGCTGCAATGCAGTGCCCCTTGTCTATTAAATTCTCCACTTGCAAATTCTGATTCCCGTAGAAATTCAGTCGATACTTGTGCACCTACAATACACAAACGTTCAGGAGCTGTTACTTTCTTTTTAAGAAATGTATATATTAGAGTGGTGTCTATTCTGTCAGACATACCTATGAGATTCTAGACGGAATCTTCCTTAATGAGATAATGATTTGGAGGTCACGTGAAGCAGTCAGAAGTTGAGATCACGGTAGTGGCTGTTGTCAGCACGCACACCACATAGTAATGTTGATTTAAATTTAAGTAAGAAAGAATCTGATTGGATCGTAATAATTATTTCGGTAGAAACCACATTTTCCCGTGCATGTCCACGTGCAAAGCATTGGTTGTCCGGTGTTGGAAACCTGTCACATAGTCGAGAAATTTTCTGCCTCTGTTTGCATGCCACACCATTAGTGGTGAACCGTGAGAGACTCTACAAGAATAGGAATTAGTTAAACTAGTTTATAAAATATTATTGATCGGAACTTGCAAGGTCTGCTGCAATTGGCTGGTGAGATTCCTACACTGCCAGAACCAGATATGTTTTGGGGAGTTAAGTCAGAACTCACTTGTTGCTGAAGATCAGTGGGTACACTTGTCTCAGGGGCGTCACTGAGAATGCACGTCACCTTATGTAGCCACAGAGAGAGGGGAGAGAGAGAGAGAGAGAGAGAGAGAGAGTGAGGAGACGTCTCCAACTTAGAGAAGAGTACAAATGTTGAACTGCAGTCAAAATTTCCAGCCACTAATGCAGCTGCCTTCCCTACTGTTTAAATCTAGGTGTGATGATGATGATGATGTTTGGTTTATGGGGCGTTCACTGCGCAGTCATCAGCGCCCTTACAACGTTCCCATTTTTTTTCACAGTCCGATCTAGCCAATGTCACGAATGATGGTGATGAAACGATGAGGACGGCACAAACACCCAGTCCCCAGGCAGGGAAAATCCCCAACCCGGCCGGGAATCGAACCCGGGACCCCATGATCCAGAGGCAGCAATGCTGTCCACTGGACAATGAGCTACGGACAATCTAGGCATGGTAAGCTGGCGATGTAATCATTGAGATGATATGCATGCAAAGCTATTTAATTTACATCAGGGACTAAATCCACAGTATTTACATTCACAACCAGCAAGTTGTACCCATCACGCTCTTTGGTGAATCTGTTGGCGTTTATACTGGCTTTTGCAGGGTTCTTTTTTCAAACACTAATGACCCTAAAGTTCATAATACAATGCAGTTTTTTTGTCCCTTCATTAAATGCTCGTATGCGTGATTCACTGGTGACTTAATGTATCCGTGTGAGGTGTGTTACTCGTACTTTTGTGCTCAAATGGGCAACCTCTGTCAGTTTTCTTTCAACAAGATGTTATTCATTGTCTGGCATCATTTCTCTTGCATTTGTATGATCTTGTGGGGAGCTTCCCTTCTGTGTAGGTCACCGGAGATCGGATTACAACATCTTAGGGACGTGCTAAAACAGCTGAACTGACACCTTAAAGGATGAAGAATGGAGTGAGTACATGATGACTGTCGGATATGTCTAATGTTACTGGAACTTTTCATGTGGAGATCGAAATCGCCATCATTCGAACTTTGAGTAAAGTCGAATCATTGGCATTAGGTACTTGGTAACATCATAATGATTGCACAGCCTGTTGTCTGCAGTGCAGTGACTCAGTGACCGCACAACGGGTGGTGACAACATGGACTCAGGACAACAAGGTGGCAAGGAGAGTAGGGTTTGCGCCATGCTAGAGGGAATACACGGTGAGAAGATCGTACGATTACTTGACAGACCCTGATGAAGAGACCACAGGAAACAGAGGAAATTCGAGCGATGGTTACAGGAAGAGTAACCAAAAACCATGGGGGAACAGGTTACTGAAATGTGGGTTGAAGTCTCCAACTGCTACGTGTCGTGTACCGATGGCAGCATACCACACATCAGAGACTTGCATGATGTAGAGCCAGACTCAATCATAACGCTGAAGGAATTCCGTAGCGTTGTTCAATGAGGCAACGTATCCATAGACGATCGGGTAAACGGTCAAAGGAAGCAGCATCTCACGACACAAATACCTCTCAAACTACAAGCTGTATGACCGTTGCTATGTGTCAAGAATATCATCCTTGTTGTCATACCTTTAATGACGAGGGCACCAAAGGGCATATTCCAGATGCATGTTTTCTGCAGCCCACAACACAGTCGAGTTGAGGAATGTATGAATCACTGGCTGACGTAAACGGTCCCTTAATTTGTGACGCATAGATCACGTTTGAGATGTAATGGGAAGAAGTATACTTTCGTACCAGCATCCAGCCAGCAGTCTTCATGGACTAACAGGATATGTTTTTCAGGCATGGCAAGAAATTCCCCAGTATGGCATTCAGAGGCATTTACTTCAGTGCCACAGCAAGTACCAAAGTACTTGCATATTCATGTCCTTGGGCGTCATATCTCATACTGATGTAGATGATGGACATCAGGTCCGAAATGAATTAAAGTTTACTCACGAAAAATGATCAACGCCTCCACGAAGTTTGATTAATATCAGATTGGTACTTCATGATGTAATACTTTCTAAATATATATATTTTTTTCAGAAAGATAATTTAAAAAGGAAGTAACACGCAAATGATGTTTAGCTGCTACGAGATGGAAATAAAAGACCATCCAGAATGAATTTTCACTTTGCAGTGGAGTGTGCAGTAATTTGAGACTTCTCAGTAGATTAAAACTGAGTACCGAGTCGGACTTCGAACCTGGGACCTTTGTCTTTTGTGAGCAAGTGCTGCATCAATTTCTTTTGCGTTTTGTTTTTTCTTTCATTGTGTGTGTAGGAATGGATCTGTGGGGGCTCAGGAGGCAGGGTTCGAATCCCGAGGCCGGGCCACTGTCTTCCCCTCACTGCCACTGAGCCTGTAAGGAGTAGAAAAATGGAAGACATGGGAATCCACAGAAGTAGAAGGCTATTTTTGTTTATTTACTTTTATTATTCGTATTTTTTACCATTATTATGAAATTATGTGGAACAAACGGCCCCTACATAGAAAAAAAAAAAGAAAAGGAAGACTGAGGAAAGAACCCGCGCACTTACGGCGCCCTCTCCCATCCATAGAGGTGGGGGGCAGGATCGACTTTTCTCCTTTTCGTCAGTCTTCTGACTACGTCCTCAATTATTTGCTGGATGGTTTCCAATCTCTGTCTTCCTCTACAGTTTTTAACGTCTACAGCTCCCTCTAGCACCATGGAAGTCATTCCCTCATGTCATGTAGGTTGTAAAAATCCTTGGTCTTGGGTGCATATTCATCTGGGAGGCTGGTATGTGTAACTGTAGTCGATCGAAAAAGGCCAAGAATTGAGACAAATGAGGTGGCCCACAGACAAAGGTGGTGAGATAGACGCAGGCAGGAGGACCTCAAGCAAGCTGCATGTTCTCGATGTGCCCTGTCCGGGCCACTGTCGTTTCATAATACTCGTACACAAGGCCACAGCTCGCATAGGACGTTGAAGAGTTCGAGGCCACCATCACGTGGGAGCAGGGTAAGTATCTCATAACGGATTTTAAACTTGAAACCAAGAGTAATATAAAAGTCAAGGCCGCCTGAATGTTGCGCCAAATCGCCGTCGGTAGAGGGAACACTTACGTGACGAGGACCAGTTTTGATGCCACATAACGATTAAGGATTTCAGTGCTTTGAAGTGTGTCCCGGTGGCGCAGGAGGTTCTGGCAGACGTCGTTGCGGAGGACGCGTAACAGGCGACTGAAAGTCGTCGCGGCTGTGCGTATGATGGTGGGGGTAAATGCAATGCTCTGGGACTAGAAAGTCAGCAATAGCGGCAGGGGTGCCACTTCACCTTCCTGGAGAGCTCGTCCGATATAAATCACAGGAGATTTGGCGATGTTCTCTGCGGAAATTCCATAGCGTGTAATCAATTCAAGGACTGCTGGAATCTCTGAGCCAGAGCGCACGAGGAGGACGAGGTCATCAACTTATGACTGGCAGTGAAAGGTGTGATTTCGAAAGATGAGTCCAGAGTGCTCGGCCGTCAGGCCTCAAATAAAGTGCTCTATGGTAATAGCATAGAGGATGGTAGACAGGGGGCATCCTTGCCGCCCTACCAAACGTCCATTGACTTGGACTCGTCAACTGGCACTGCTGTAAAGGACATCAAGGGAGAGAGGTGGGATGCCCATGTGGGCTACCACCGAAAACAGGAAATTGTGGCGCATTTTATTTAAGGTGCTATCGAAATATATAGGGACGACCGCTGCACAGAGTCTGCAGGTCTCTGCCATGGCGATTGAGTCGCGCCATTCTTCTGTGGCAGTCTGTATGTTGACCTGCCCCCAGGCATAGTTTTCTCTCGGGGTTACGGCACATGGGAGCATTGTCCGGACATAGACCGCCAATAAGCACTCGAAGATCTTGTAATCTGCACCAAGTAGAGTGTGTGGTCTATAGTCTGTGCCGATCAAACTCTAGGTAGTTTGTGGACTGGAATGACGATGCCTTCAACAAAAGACAGGTGGGGCTGCTTGGTCAGATGTCATCAGTTCTTGAAACATAGTCGTCTACCGTGTTGCCATGAGCCCCTGGAAGGCTTGGTAAAATTCAGTCAGTAAGCCATCATTGCTATGCGATCTTTTGACTGCACACTTATCAACTGTGTCCTCGACTTCCTCTTGTGCTACCATGACTGTTAAAGTACTCGCACCTGTGTGGGTGAGGATGTGCGTAACTTATTGCAAGATGAAGTTACCCGCTTCAGCATCAGTATCTTCTCCCCTATAAGTACGTCGGTAGTGTTCGACAAATGCGTTAACGATGCCATTCTGATTGGTCACCTGAGGGTTATGAGGCGTGACTACAGAATCGATAAGCTGTCGACGACGCCGTCTTTCGTGGGACACTATATGAAGCATGGCTGGAATTTCTAATCCCGCCGGATTGTGGTGTCACTTCCATATCACCATATCCTCACCCCCTGCAATTTGCAGCGTGCCAGTGCAATTATCCTTGCCTTTGTTCTTTGTCATTCCATCTGGTTGGCTGGGGTTGGCGGCGGAGCGTCCATACCTCGGAGGATCGCAAGTAGAAGTTGACCATGTTATGATGCCTTCAAATATCTCATTAGTGTCCTCTGGTGTGGCGCCGTCCACCACGTCAATGGTGGTCAATAGCTGGGACAGCGTCGCTCACAAGCTCCCCATGTCTCGTCGACTTGCTGGCAATAAGCTGGTTCATGCAGATGAGAAGTACTTAGTTTTCACAGCTCATAGGTGCGCCAACAGCTTATGGTGGAAGGAGGACCGTGCAGATGAAAGCGCAACGTTCGGAAATGGCCAGTTGCCAGCGTTTGGCGTCTCATATCGCAGATGTAAGATCCTGTGAGACATGTCCTGAACAGATGGCTTGCAGAAAGACTGGTAAGAAATGTATGGCTAGGATGGTCACCATGTTGGACTTCCAAGGTATCATGCGGTAGGAGGTGTTACGCAACTATTTGTAGCTCCTGGCATGTAGTATAGTGTGAAACCTGAGCTTTTGGGTGCAGAACGCAATTCAAATCTGGGCCCATTCATGCTGTTGGCTGATGCCGATGGGACTTAGACATTAATGAAATTTTTCGCCATGGCAGTGAGTGCAGTGCACTTAGCTGATGGAAGGAAGGTGATGTCGGTGACAGGAATCCCTTCACAGACGTGGATCGCGACTTTACAGGCCACAGAATCACATGCGCCAGGTGAACTTCCTGTAGGGGGGCGAAATCAACATCAGAAGCCCAGAACACCCCCTGAATGATTCAGATTTTCACTCTTGAACGGATGTTGTTGGAACTGATTGTTTCTACCGATAGGCCTAGGCCTGGCGGCGGACCGCTGGAAGCTGATCCACTGAGGCGTCAGCGGAAGGACCTGGGTGTAGCGGTGGAACGTCATTCTGCTCGCCCTCAAGGCGGTTCGGAGAAGAGTATGATTAGTGGAGCGTCGCCGACGCTGCGGAGTCCCATAACAGGTCTTGCTCCTCGACATCTTCTTCGCGCCATGCCATAGATGCGGGCACCATTGTATCGTCGATTTTATCCTCCGAAGATGGAATGATGGTTCGCGGAGTAGTTTCCATTAAATAGTTCGGCGTCCTCACAATGATTTTGGGGGACGGACGCAGGTACACCGGTGGATGTAGCCGCGCTCACATCTCCGTCGGCGGTGGCGGTTTCGTGAGCGTCGTTCGGGTCGACGGCGGCCTCGTCTTCGGCCTGCAACGTCTACTCTTGGCCGGGGACGGTTTGGCGCCTTCTCTTGCAATGTATCGGAGAACTTTGTTTCCTTCCGCGAGTTCCCGTCTCCGACGAGACGCACCGCTCTGGCAAGAAGACCCCCGTAGGGACGATGAGCGAATCGATCTTCGTCTTGTTGCCGAGGGTCGGATCAGCGACTGCAACGTCGGCACCGTCGGAGCGGGGTCGACGGCCGGCCGAGGCGGCAGACCGTCCGAGGCACCCTCCGTTGGAGTATGATTTGGCTTAGTTGTGTCGTCCGGGTGTCGTTGCGAGGCGACAGGAGAAGCGTAGCACCGTGGTTTGCGACGCGGGATAGGCATTCGGATCTAAGTTGGCTTCTTCGCCGCACCCGGAACAGGTCTGAGGCTGGCCACCCTACATAATTAGTGTTGGGCATCCTTCGATCTGTACAGAGGACAGGATGTGGCTTCAGACATCAATGGTGACCTGTAGGACGCCGTTTAGGACAGGATATGTGCGAAACTGCGTCCATTTCTTTACAGTATGGTTGGTCTGTGCCGTATGGTCGGAGTGCCGTGATGACTTCCTTTGCTGGAAGTTTGAATGGCAGTTCGAAAATACGTATCGTACGCATGCCTAATCCTACGTGGACGACGGTCACCACCCCGATATTGCCATCAGCATGACAGAAGCGGAGCCCCTTGTTGGTCTCGCGCAGGATGCTTTCACACGCAGCGTCATTAACGATTTTAACATAGTCGGTGGCGTTCATGATCGACAAGTGTATCCCTATGATGTCACGCGCCGGAATCTTGATGGTTGTTTTGGGGAAGGAGACCAGACAGCGTGGTCATTGGTCTCATCGGATTAGGGAAGGAAATCGGCCGTGCCCTTTCAGAGGAACCATCCCGGCATTTGCCTGAAGTGATTTAGGGAAATCACGGAAAACCTAAATCAGGATGGCCGGACGCGGGATTGAACCGTCGTCCTCCCGAATCGGAATCTTGACTTCATCTCCCAGAAAACACTCGACGTCGAGTGCTTTGGGTCGGGCACAGTCGTTGCAGAAAGTCAATAGGAATGTAGATTTACGGTAACGGTTCGCCGAGTATCATAGACGCTAAGCCGGCACGTAAGCAACGGCCGTCAGAATGTAAACAGTTCGAGCTCTCGCTCCGCACGCGGAAACACAAGCGTGTTCACTCTGTTGCCCTGCCAAAATCTGAGCCATCCAAGCACGACTCACAACCAACCCGCGCAACTGCACTTCCGCCAGGTACGTAGGAGAATTTATGTGAAGTTTGGAAGGCAGGAGATGAGGTATTGGAGGAAACAGAGTTATAACTCCCGTTTTACGAATTGTTCTGGGATAGCTCAGTTGGCGGAGCACTTGCCTCCGAAATACAAAAGTCCCAGGTTCGAGTCCCCGTCCGGCACACAGTTTAAACCTACCAGGAAGTTTCACTAACCTGTATAATTGCCGTTTTCGTATAATTTTTCGTTGCGAAGGTATGAACAGCAGTTCGTCTTTCTTTACATTTCATGCGGTATTTTTATTCGGTAATCCACTTTCTCTCCTCAAGAGATGTTCAGCAATGTATTTCAATGTACCATTCAAGTAAAATTGCCGTTATTAAAAACATAACACAAAGCAGACACAGGACAACGTAACTGGTCATTCAGTAGACAACCTTCAGTTGAAGGTGTGTTTGAGTAAGATTTACGACAATGAAGAGAAGATAGAAATGCTGTCCGTCCATGGAGAATGTAAGTTTGCATTTTCCTTGAGTTCCCATTTGCTTACTGCCAATTCCAGCAAGTGGACGATTTACGTAACCCTGACTGTGTACTAGTACAGAAGAGACAATTCCAGTGTTGTGTTACGTTTTTAATAATGTCATGTTACGTGAATGGTACACTATTATACGGTTTTGTGTAGGTCTTGTAGAGAGAAACTGGGGTAGCGAACAAATGAAATATAGGGTCGTGTGTAAAAAATACATACTGTTCGATGACTTGTGTCTTTTAGGACATTTTACGTGTAGCTAACCTTTTTCATTTGTTGTTTTTCTAGAAAGTCTTGGTTTCAAATGGCTCTGAGCACTATGGGACTTAACTACTGTGGTCATCAGTCCCCTAGAACTTAGAACTACTTAAACCTAACTAACCTAAGGACATCACACACATCCATGCCCGAGGCAGGATTCGAACCTGCGACCGTAGCAGTCTAGAAAGTCTTGAACGAGACTTTCTTTATCCAGCCTTGGGTACATAACTTTTTATCAAGTGAACCCCACAGCCTTTGGAACTGCTGATTTTCTCAAACACTCCCTAGTTCATGGGTGTGGTGATGGCAAGTCAACCACAATAGCGTTTGTCCGAATTGTCTTTTAATTCTGGTACATGCTCCTTGAATCAGTCCTGTGTTAAATGCTGTAGAATCGAAAGATATATCAATGTCAGGTAGCCAAAATCGGTCTGCATCCTAAATAGCTACTTAAGCCATCCGCTCAACAATGCCTTTCAAGAGAAAAGGTGTGCAAGCTAAGGCTCAAAATCTTTGCGTCACTAGAACTGTTACTCTACCTTCCGTAGTTTCAACACACCCATGGGCAACTGAGGGCAACAGTTTACTACGCCAATGCAAGACCAAATGAGGAGGCGTTTCAAAGAGAGACTCTTCGATTTACTTCAGTTAATCGCCCGGTCTCGTTAAACGAAGCTGTAAACAAGAAAATTTTTGAAACATTGTGAGCAAGACTTTTCGCAGTTGCTACAAAAGACTTTTTGGAGTTAGTATAAATGAAATACTTGCTTGTCGAACAGATAGCTGTTCTCGATCCAAGTAGACGTCAGTGCCTGTTACAGAGGTTTTAGTCCATGATTTGAACGTAATTTTTTCGTTTCTAGAGGCGAAAATTCGGCTTTTTTGCCAGTAGGGTCTGATGATGGTGGAGATGGGTCTTCCAGTAAAATTGTCTTATTGGTTTCAGCTATAGCTTTGGTAATGTTTATTTTTATATGAATCTTTATTTTAGGGTACCTTGCCCCAAAAGTAAAGATGGAACCCTTACAAAATCACTTCGCTGTCTGTCTGTCTGTCTGTCTGTCTGTCTGTCCGACTGTTAAAAACCCTTTTTCTCAGGAACGCGTTGACTCATCAAGTTGACATTTATGCCACATAGTAAGGTCTACGGTACCTTGGCGATGTAAAAAATTGAAGCTTTCAAGTCGATGAAATCAAAAGATGCGGTCATGTATGTCACATATTTTGATAAACGCAAACTCATCAAAACTTATAGCGTACTTCCCGTTGACCTGCAATCATGAAATTTGGCAAGAAGCAAGATTTCACAGTACAAGTGAAGGAAAAAATCCGAAAGTGTTAATTTGTAATTCTATCATACAAACAACATTTGTCATTTGTTATCCGACTTCAGACTTAAAAAATGGCTTAAGAATTCTGAAGTTTTGTGTGAAATGGGATGTACACGCCAAGTCGAAAACCGTATAAAAGGCTCCAACTGCCACGAATGAAAATGTAGTACCAAATGCGTTCAACAGATGGTATGCGGAACGAAATTTTCACTCTGTAGTGGAGTGTGCAGTGATATGAAACTTCCTGGGAGATTAAAACTGTATGTCGGACCAGGACTCGAAATCGGAACCCTTGCCTTCCCCGGGAAGTGCTCTACCAACGGAGCTACCCAAGCACGAGTCACGACCCTGCCTCACAGCTTTACTTCTGGCAGTACCTTGTCTCCTACCTTCCGAACTTCAGAGAAGCTCTCCTGCGAAAAAAGGAAATGCAAAGTTCCTGAGTTCGAGTCTCGGTCTGGCACACAGTTTTAATCAGCCGGGAAGTTTCATATCAGCGCAAAGTCCTCTGCAGGATGAAAATTTTATTCTGGAAACATTCCCCAAGCTATGGCAAAGCCACGTATCCGCAATATTCTTTCTTCCAGGACTGTTAGTTCTGCAAGTTTCGCAGGAGAGCTTCTGTGAAGTTTGGAAGGTAGAAGACGAGATACAGCTGTGAGGAGGGTCGTGAGTCGTGCTTGGGTAGGTCAGTTGCCAGAGCACTTGCCCGTGAAAGGCAAAGGTCCCGCGTTCAATTCTCGGTCCGGTACACAGTTTTAATCTGCCAGGAAGTTTCAGATGGTATGCAGTTTAACAGCCACCGCTGATAACCCACGAGAGGCTCTAACTTTCGTACACTTACTCTTCAGTACTAGATAAAATGGCGGAGGCAGCAGACGTTTGCAACAGTTTGAATGGAAAGAAAAGACAAATGGAAGGAGAACAGCAATGAGGAAAAGGTAAAATGGAGGAAATGAATACATAGGTAATTACCCTGTTCCTGCAAAAACTCGTCCAGTACAGGTGGTAGGTTTCATTACTGATCGCTAACCTATACCATATCTGGACATAATGTTTATTCTTGAGTTAAGAAATATATTGTTCCAGAAGATGTAAAGGACATGACACAGCAATCAAGGCAAATAAAGCTGTGTATCGTCAGTAATGTGAGTGCATGTAATTTCTTAGGTTTCAAGAAAGCAGCAGATTGCAATATACGAGGTGTGTGAGAAAAGTAATGAGACTGATAACACTGCGAGCGAACTGGCAACGAGGTGTTTTTATACTTGTGTAGACAGGTGTGTCAACTGCAGGGGTTCAGTCCGAGTTTCAGCTCCGTACAGCCATCACGTGATCTTTGAGAGCGCCATCAGTAAAGTTGTGTTTATGTTGCGTGTTACGAAAATGGAACAGCGGAGTTTAGGGCAACATTATGTCACCATGTTTTGTGTTAAACTTCGAGAATTCGGGAGTATGACCTTTGAAAAGCTGCAAACGCCTATGAGGAACATTCCTCATCAAGGACACATGTTTTTGCTGACACAGATCATTTTTGGAAGGCCGAGATCACGTTGAAGATTAACCTCGCTCAGGGAGACTCTCAAATTCAAACTTGACAGGTCAGACCAACGTTTAACAATAAGGATGATGGATGACCTATTAAACTTAACCACTTTGCCTGCACATCAGATTTTGACCGAAGCTTTACACATGCGAAAAGCCTCACAACTGAGCGGAAAGGACAACCGACGAAACGTGTGCTTTGATCTTCCTGAGAGAATCGCCAGTTACCACGGATGGTTCAGTTGTGTAATAACAGGTAATAAATCCCATATTTTTGAGTAAGACCCGGGACAAAGCGGTAAAGTGATGAGTGGCACACTCAGAAAATATCTCGAGCAAAAAAGCTCCAATGAGCGAATAATAGATCAAAATAGGCCGATTTGGTTTTTAACAGTAGGGGTATCGTGCGTAAGGAATTTGTTTCTCCAGGAAAAACTGTCAACCAAGTGTTTTACAAATATGTCCTTGAACGGCCCAGGAAAAGGGTGAATCGAATGAGACGGAATATTGCAGACCAGTGGCTGGTGCGTCATCATAACGACCCAGGCCACACAGCCACTTCCAACACGAATTTTTTTACCTCAAAAGGCGTTCCTGTTGTTTTACAGCACCCATATTCAATTGATTCCTTGTGATTTTCTTTCCTGAAATTGAAAAAGTCTTAGAAGGGCATTAGTTTGGGACTCTGGAGAACATTCAAAAGAATGTGACCGATATGTTGAAGGCCATACCAGCTGAGCCTTTCAACGCTGCTATCAGACTGGCAACAGCGACTCCGCCGGTGTATGGTGTATAGCTGCTGAAGGGAACTAGTTTGAAGGGGACAATATTGTTGTTTGAAAAAAATTAAATCTTTGGTAGATAAAAAAAAACAGTCTCATTACTTTTCTCACACATCTCATAACCATAGCGAATCCAAGCACATCCAAAGTTGAGCGACTAAAGCTAGACAAACATAAGCTACATGTCGTTAAGACTAGAAGGCCTGGGAAGGTATCTGTGTTTTGAGAAAAGGTGTACGAGTACAAATTAAGAAAATCCAACTATTCGCTCTGAATGTTACAAGTTTCACCTGTGCACAGAAGAATAAATATTTGACTGAAGTGATTCATTACATGATAAATAATGACTACATACAGTTTCACAAAAGCAGAATGAGCTTTTTTATCTTCTGGTCTGGTATTGAACTACAGCACTTACAGATTTTAATTGCATTTCAACATTCAGTAAGTTTTTATGCCATTACAGTACAATGTTTCTAATTTCCTTTGGAAACTAGATCCGTACCATGCTTAACTTCCAAGTAAAGCACATTATTAGTGCAATTATGACCATTAATTACCAAGTATACTCCCCAAATTCAGGATTTCGGCACTTGGAGCCTTTTTTATTTCAAGTCTTGAATTAAAACAGTCTCGAAAATGTTGGAATTCCTGGGACTGGTATTTCGCCAATGTCAATATCGGAAACAGACTAAAATCGGCGAGATCCTAGATTTCTGAGATCGATGAACTGTCGATATACATACTTAAGACTGTAAAGAACCCTAAGAGAGCGAGTCCTTCTCGCACCTGGCCAATCTTTTTCTTTTTTACACTTAGAGGTGAAAACCTTGTCCACACCATTCATTGACGAATTAATACGATCTTCTCTTTGTGATTTAAGAAATTCTTGATCTTCTTGTGATACGTTAGTCAGGTCAGTCATGTTTTGCCGAGAAATGTCAAGTAACTCGACGAGTTCACCTTCCCAAATGTGCCATTTCACATTTGCTTTATCCCTGTCCCTCAGTTCCTGTTTACCCACATTATGCTATTCTTTGCACAGCTTCTGTGTACCAGCAAGGATATTCTCCCTCGTCTTCACAGGAATATTTTATTTCCGCCACGCTTCCCGCAGTTTAACACTGGTAGACTTAGCAGCATCCAACAGTTTCTTTCATTTCCTTGTGGTGGTAAATAAAAAATAAAAGTACTTATTCCTTTGAACGGAGCCGAGCTCCTGGAAACTCACCACTAGACACCTTTCCTATCAGTTAAGTTCCCCCTTTTGCTTCTGGTTTTTAGGGTCAGTTACCTGCAAAAAATGAAAGAAATAGATGATTAGTTCATTAGTGCAAAACACTTCAATTGTATAAATTTCACTCTGATGATTCGGCAGTATTTGCGATTTGGTTTTTGTAATGTGTTGGTGGAATCAGGCCAAACAAATACTCCTCATACAAGTTCCAGATGACACACAGTCTCAAAGGAAAGCGTTGGTTTGTTTCCCATTAGAAACAGTTATTTTTCACATTTTACTGTCCTTGCTAATGAATAATGATGACATGAACGTCACACTAAATTGAAATGGTACCGCTTTAAGGAATAACTTTGTAAAAATCCCCTTTAAAGTCGATTTGTTTGTAACAAAAACAAAATGACACTATCTGTTGACATTGGCATTGCACGAAAGCTATGATGGCAGTAACTGTTTAGGGTAACTCCTGCTATGCATTGCAAAAACTAAATCGCAAATATCTACTGAAACACCAGAGAAAATACACGTAACGATTATTAAGCGGGACACTAAGTATGTTTATCTTCTATTATCTCTTATATGTCTAAAGCATGAGTGTATACATGTATGTCAAGGATGTCCTCCCAAACCCCTGGATCGATTTCAGCCAAATTTGGCACAGGAACAGCAGGTCTCATGAGTAGGAGCATTGTGGAATGGAGATAAGGGCAAAATATGTTTTTCAGCCTCTGGCATATCGTGTGCCCTGCACGGCAGGCGTGTTGTGTGGGAATATCAGTTTGCCAATTCGACCTGGTTTGCAGTGCAGCCTACATGTCAGGGGCAAGAAGCTGTTAACTGGGCCCTGCTATGTATACTGACCTGCATGACAGACATGTTGTGTTGTAGTATTGGCACACTTCATAGACCTATTTTGCATGCCAAGCTGTATATCAGGGGCAAGTAAATGATTTTCAAGCCCCTGATGAGTAACATGCACTGCATGACAGGTATGTTGAGGGAATAGTATTGGACTGTTGTACTGAACTGTGCTGCAAGGGCTACATGTGCCAATGAGGATGGCTGGGGATAGATTGCCATGGGAGAGGAGGAGGAGGACAGAGTGATGGGGAAGAGGAAATGAAGAGAGAGATGACAGGAAGCGAAAATGTATGTGACAGGTTGGATGTTAGAGGGATAGTTGTCAGGTGGAAAAGGATGAGGGAAAGGTGGAGATGGGAAGAGGGATGGGAAGGAAGATATGGATAAGGAAAGGGGGTAGAGGACATAGATGAAGAGAGGGAGAGGAGATATTAAAGAGACCGAGAGTGGGGCAGAGTAGGAGTAGGAGGAGGAGTAGGAGTAGGAGTAGGAGTAGGAGTAGGAGGAGGAGGAGAAGAAGCTGTGCTCAGTATACAGGGTGATCCAGTTACCCCTACTAATGTTTTATGCAACATGCGAAGTTATAGCTGGCCTTCAAAAGCCACATCTGAGATTTTGATATTCTCTCTAACAAACCACTAGTCTGTAACCGCCCAGTTAAATTGTTGGAAGCTTAGTTAGTCGGTGTCGTAATTTTGAAATGAGGCCACCATATATATGTACTTCTAACATGATGGATGTCCGGCACATAGCTCGTGTGCGCTTGAAGCGGTATTGAATACCATATTTCATGACAGGTGAATTGGTCGTCGAAGCACCATACCATGGCCCGCACGTTCACCGGATCGGACGTCCCCGGATTTCTTTCTGTGGGGAAAGTTGAAGGATATTTGCTACTGTGATCCACCAACAACTCCTGACAACATGCGTCAGCACATTGTCAATGCATGTGCGAACATTACGGAAGGCGAACTACTCGCTGTTGAGAGGAATGTCGTTACATGTATTGACAAATGCATTGAGGTTGACGGACATCATTTTGAGCATTTATTGCATTAATGTGGTATTTACAGGTAATCAGGCTGTAACAGCATGCGTTCTCAGAAATGATAAGTTCACAAAGGTACATGTATCACATTGGATCAACCGAAATAAAATGGTCAAACGTACCTACGTTCTGTATTTTAATTTAAAAAACATACCTGTTACCAACTGTTTGTCTAAAATTATGAGCGATATGTTTGAGACTATTACAGTGCCATCTATCACAAAGCGAAAACAGTGGTCCAAGTAAAACATTCATATTTCTTTACGTACTACAGAAATATGCAATAAAAATGGGGGTTCCTATTTTAAGAGGGGCTAGTGTAATTGGTTAATACAAACCATAAAAAAATGCACGGAAGTATGTTTTTTAACACAAACCTACGTTTTTTTAAATGGAACCCCGTTAGTTTTGTTAGCACCCCTGAACATATAAACAAATACATAATCAGTGCCGTTTGTTGCATTGTAAAATGTTAATTACATCCGGAGATATTGTAACCTAAAGTTGACGCTTGAGTACCACTCCTCCGCAGTTCGATCGTGTGTATCGGAGAGCACCGAATGACGTAGGGATCCAAAGGGAACGGTGATGGACCTTAGGTACAGAAGAGACTGGAACAGCACATTACGTCCACATGCTAACACCTTTTTATTGGTCTTTTTCACTGACGCACATGTACAATACCATGAGGGGTGAGGTATACGTACACACGTGGTTTCCGTTTTCAATTACGGAGTGGAATAGAGTGTGTCCCGACATGTCAGGCCAATAGATGTTCAATGTGGTGGCCATCATTTGCTGCACACAATTGCAATCTCTGCCGTAATGAGTGTCGTACTTGCCGCAGTACTGAAAGGTGGCTACACTGAGCCACTGCGCCAGAGATTGCGCCAAAGAGTACTATTAAGCCGCCTCCACAGTGCTTGTTGGGAGTTCGTAGCAGTCAGTGGTTGTCGAGAGTTCATGGCAGTCAGTGCTAGTAGAGAGCTCGTAGAAGTCAGTGGTTGTCGAGAGTTCATGGGAGTCAGTGCTTGTTAGGAGATCGGAGAGGACAGTGTGTGTTGAGAACTCATAGAGTGTGTTTGTCGAGAGCTCGTAGCAGTGTGTGCGTGGGCAGAGCTCGTGGTTGTCGTGAAGTTGGAGCGAGATGTGGTAGTAAAGAGTGTTGTTCCATGTTTTATGCAGTTATTTGATGGGAGAGATAGCAGATGTTATTGTAATGAGTGCATTTCGTCAATATATATGAAGGTAAAAACTACAATGTTCTTTTATTATTTGTGTGTCTGAAATAATGCGTCATTACAGGTTCAGTCAACAAAGCATCTGGCTTGTGTTCTTGGATTAGAGTGTAATTGTGATTCTATTGAGTAATTATGGTATTTTTACTTTCTTTAATTAATTCAGTATAAATGTTAATTAAAAATTCTTGTGTTATTGAAGAAGAACCGTGCCAGATGCGTACGTTGAGTCACACTCCCACATACAGAACAGTTACATTTGTGCTTGGATTTTGTAGGTTTTATAGTTGCTGGGGACTTAATTAATTAACTGTGTTTACGGAAATTTTCTTTCATTGTTTGTTGCAGTCAGATTGCGTAATAATACTAGTCAGGGCCAACCGTTTACGAGACTTACGTAATCGGACAGACAGCTACAAAAATTAAAAATATTTTCAATCATATATTTAATTAAGCCCCCATGCACGTGGCGACCGCTGCTTCGGATCGTCCCTTGGATTCTTCTGATTGTAAAAATAGTAGACCGTAGTATTGTTGTAGTAATTTGTAGTTTATTAATTGTAGTCTATTTTGCATGTGTAGATTTGGTAATTGGCATTCTTCTAATGGTATTTTTCAAAATTTAATTTTTATTGCCTTGTATACGCGTTTGACAAATTAGTGCAATTATTTCAATTGTTCGATTGATCGTGTTTGAGGGAGTCATTGCATTTGAATGGTATTGTTGGAGATAAAGAGTCATTGTGTGTAATTTTCGTACAGTGACGAATCTTTTGTATATTTTGTAAATGATTACGCGATCAATGAAAAAGGCAAAAATGATGAATAGTGAGAATAACGAAATTGTTGACATGGCGAACTCGCCAACACAGGACAACAGTATGATGAATAATGAAGTTGAAAACAATGTAATAAGTCGGGAAAATAGTCCGGAACCATTTCAAAATTTTTCTCAATCAGAAAATTCACAGAATCCGAGATTAACGATAGAAGATTCTGAAATAGTATCGAACACAGATAGCTTTACAGCTATGACGAAGGAAACTGGTTTTGCGGGAAATGTTAGGGGCGAAAATAATTTTGAAACAGTTACTATGGGGCAGTTGATGAGTGCTATATTAAAAATGGAAACACGGTTTGGATCTGAATTAAAAACACAGATGGGAACAATGGAAACACGAATGGAAACAATTAAAACAGAGATGGGAACTTTGCGATCTGAAATTAAAACTGAGATAGGAACAATGGAAACACGGATGGGAACAATGGAAACTCGGTTAGGGTCTGAATTTAAAACAGAGATGGGAACTTTGGAAACACGGATAGATTCACGAATAGGGACATGTTTCAAAAATATGAAAGATGAATTAAAGAAAGAAATCAGGGAAGAAGTACAACCGATTCTGAATTCTCACAATAATAGATTAATTGCAGTAGAAATCAGACAAAGGGAACAGGATAGAGAACAGGAAGAAAGAGATCGCGTGATAGTACAAAAATTTTCAGAGTTAAATTTACAACGTGCAAACGATAAGAAAGAAATATTTGAAAGAATCGAGGAATCCGTACCAAATGACAGAATAAATAATCTAACACGACAATATGAACAGTTAACTACCAAATGTGTCAATACTGAAACCCGAGTCGCGACACTTACGGAAGACGTAAACAAACAGAATGAAAAAATAGGTGACTTATCGGAAAGAGTTGAGGAAATTTCAGATAAATTGACAAATCTTAGTTTACATGGGGACAGAGATTCAGATGATACAGCCCCATTACCATTTGCAGAAACCGAAGAGTATCAGAACATAAATAAGCATGTTGAAAATCAGGGAAAATTTAATGAACGCGTGAAAAAGGAATTTGAGGCATTACGAAAGCAAGTCAAGCAGATCGAAGGTGAAATTGTAGGAAAGGACAGTAGAAGGAACTTAGAATCACAGATAGCAGAGGGGTATGAAGAAAATAATTTATTTCATTTACGAGAAGCAACAAGAGAGCGCCAGGCGTGTGAACTTGACAATAATCGACATTCGGACTGGGACAGACGCGGTAGGTCTTTGTCGCCACGAGGCGAAAACTTTGACTATAAACACTTTTTGACTGTCCGGAAATTTAAGATCTTCCGCAATTCTAAGAATGACATACATCCATGTGCATGGTTAGATCAATTTATGTACGCACTTCCACCAAATTGGCCACTAAGTCACAAACTGGAATTTATGTGTGGATATTTAGAAAACGAACCAGCGACCCGGATGCGTGCACTCATTAGAGATTGTAATAATCTAAATGATTTTTATCATGCATTTCTATCGGCATATTGGTCCGAAAACACGCAAGACAGAGTCAAACACAGTCTTATTATGCAGCGTAATTTCAAACAGTCTGAGTTCCGCACGCCGGCAGAGTACTTTGAAGACATGATTCGAAAGAATCAGTTCCTGTCCAACCCTTATAGCCCGACTGAATTAATTCGCATTTGTTTAACTAAGCTGCCACAATCCATAAGACAAATTGCTTTGGCCGGAAGATGTAAAGACGACATTGAGACTTTTAAGACTTTGTTGCAAGAACTTGAGTATGACAACGACGACGGGACCTCTTGTAACTTTTTCAGTAACAGTAATTACATTAGATTTTCAGAGAAAAGTGATAGTGGTCGGAACGGGCGTTATATGGGTAATTTTGAGAATGATAGACGTAACAGACAGGACAATAGATACCAGCCCTATGACAATAACAGACGTTCTAACAGAAATTACACAGACAATAGCGGTAATTCGTACCGGAATGATCAATCATACGGAAACAGTAATCGGTATCATCAGGACAGAAATCATTCATACAGTAATAGAAATTCTTACTACAGAAATAGTCAGGGTAGTAGATACAACAATAATTTCAGAAATGACAGTCGAAATTACACAAGAAGTAGTTATGCAGACAGACAGGAAAACAGAAATTTTAATAACAGACACAACCAAGAATTTGTATCTAACAGACAAGAGGGACCTAATTGGCATCCTCCACGTGACAGAACTTCTGAGAGACAAGTGCAAATCGTAGAAATTGATCCGCGAAATGACGCGAATACTCAAAGACGTGACGCAAACAATCGACAATGACTTGCAGCTTCGGCTTCTGGCAGCAACATAGACGGTTCAGAAAGTAATGACACTACGACTTTACACTACGTACGCCTGGAAGACATGAGAGACATTTTGTTAGATGAAAAGGAAAATAATGTAGACGCATTTTTACATCCTGTTATTGAAGTATGTGTGGGTAAGAATAAGTTCACTGCAGTTTTAGATTCTGGGAGCCCACTGAATGTCATTAGTGAATCAGTTTTTCGTATATGTGAAAGAACTATTGCTTGTCCTGTGTTACCTATTTCTAAAACTACAATTCGAGGTGCGATTTCTGGAAAAAGTGTGGAGGTCAAACAACAGACCAATTTAAATTTCATTTGTCAAGGATACGAATTTTCTGCTAATTTTATTATTGTTCCATTACTCAGTACACAAATTATATTAGGTATGGAGTTTCTTAACGCACATAAGGCAATTTTGAACTTTAAAGAAGGAAGTGTAAATTTGACTGTTGCTGGAATGCCGAAATGTTTAAAATTTTTCGAGTGTTTAACAAGATCTGAGTCAGATACAAAATGTTTAAGGTTTCTTACTTCTGATGTTTTCGTTGAGCATTATGACGACAATGTGTTCATTCATGACAATGACAATAGATACCGCGACGCGATGGATGATATAATTAATAGCGAAGAATTAATTAATGAAAAGGTTAAGAAAGCTGAAGTGCCAGATGACGTTGCAAGAGAAGAGCTGCACCACATTTTGACTTCACATGCTACAGTGTTTAGTCATCACGCAGGAACTATACAAGGCTTACAATATTTATTTAAAGTGAAAGAACACACACCATTTCGCGGGAAAACGTACGCTATTCCTTTGGCTTACAGAGACAAGGTTAAGAATGAACTTCAATACATGTTAGATCAGGGCATTATTGAGCCTGCAGTCAGTCCTTATACTAGCCCATTACACGTTGTTCTTAAAAAGGATGGATCAATTCGTCTGGTTCTGGATTCCAGACAGATAAATATCATCATCATTCCTGAAACTGACCGCCCACAAAATTTAGATGAACTTCTTCAACATTTCCATGGAATTAAAGTTTTATCCACGATTGGCAAATAGAACTCCACCCTGACTGTAGAAAATACACCGCCTTTTTAGCCTTTGGTAACTGTTACCAATTTCGGAAATTACCGTTTGGACTTACTATATCTTCAGCAGCATTCATTCGTAGCTTAAATGAAATTTTACCTGTTTATCTTCGTGACAACATTACTTCTTATGTTGACGATATTCTTATTGCGAAACGTTCTTGGAGTGAGCACAACAAAATTTTGGATTCATTATTACGTATTTTTGCACGAGTTGGCATGACAGTGAATTTGGAAAAATCTGAATTTGGTCGTTCTCAGGTGAAATTTCTCGGTCATATTATTTCTACAGAAGGTATTCTTCCTGATCAAGAGAAACTAGATGCTATTCAGTCCGCAATGACATTCTTTTTAAACGAAAATCGGTCGACAACTCCGTTTGGTTAGTTTGTATTCCTGATGAGTGGGTCAATAAATTGATTTGGTATACGCATTTCACTTATGCACACTTTGGTCCCCGAAAATGCTTTCATAAATTACGAGAAAATTGTTACTTCAGTAATATGGAAAAACGTATTCGATCTGTTCTGGCCAAATGCAAATTATGTCAAATGGCTAAGCCTCCAACGATTTCTCACAGAGCACCGTTGTTTCCTGTCATTCCAGCGAAATTAAAGGAGATGGCTGCAGTCGATTTGTTTGGTCCAGTGGTTCGTTCTACTAATGGTTTTGCGTACATTTTCGTAGCAGTGGAGTTGACGTCAAAATATGTGTGTTTTACACCTTTACGCAAAGCAACAGCTCGTTCAGTATCTAATGCTTTCATCAGACATTTTCTTAAAGAAGTTGGTCATGTTGATAAGGTTATATCAGATAATGGATCACAGTTTCGTTCTAAAATTTGGCTTCGTACTCTACAGCGTCGTAAAATTAAACCAATCTTCATTTCACTTTTTCACCCTCAATCTAATGCTTCAGAGAGATGGATGAAGGAAATCAATAAATTGTGTCGACTTTATTGTCATCAGAATCACAGAACTTGGGATCAGTATCTTCATATTTTTCAAAACATTCTGAATGAACTTCCTAATGACTCAACTTCTTTACCGCCTCTATCGATATTAAAAAACAAAGCACCGACAAATCGCATATCTGAAATCATTCCTTTTCCGCCTTCACGGAAACTGCGGCATTCTGAAGTTGTCAACCTGGCTCTGCAAAATATTGCATCTGCGGCTGCTAGAAGAGAGAAATCAGCTAGACGTCCTGGTCGTTCAAAAAAACTTTTTCAGTTGGTCAAAAGGTATTAATTAAGTCCCACCGTTTGTCTCATAAAGGAAAAGGCTTGTGTCGCAAATTTTTTCTGCTTTATAACGGTCCATATAGAATTCGCAAAATTATTCATGATAACACTGTTGAAGTAGAAACTCTTAAATCACGACACTCTAAAGGAATACATCATATATCTAACGTAAAAATTTTTGTGGAATAACATACTTTAGAGAAACTAACAGCTACATGTAAACATGCAGAGAGTACAAGGATACCGCGCTGTGTTTTGGCGGCGGCACATACTCAAAGCAACAGTGAAGTCTGCGCGCCGCACAAGGCAGTCGTTGACCGCGAACAATTGCTTCCTACGTCACGCGCCCACAGCTGATCGAGCGCTCAGTGCGAATGCACTGACAGCCGTAAACAAATACACAGTCTAATTTCTCCGACTAAATTCTGTATAAAGCTATAAGGACTTGTTGAATTGTGTTATTAACATTCAGTATTTTGCAGGATACGGTTGTATAAAATATTTAAGACCTTCAGGTAAATTCTGTGCGTGTCCGACGTTAAGACGACTTGCTATCGAGAAATTTTCAGGAAGAATGTAATTTCGAAGAAGAAACTAATAAACTAAAAAGGTAACTATTAATTGAGTTCATTTTTCAGGTAACATATTTCCACTTAGGTACGTACTTTAGACGTAATTTGCTGCTCGCGATTACGTGACTCATACTTTGTGCTAAATTTTATGTTCTATGAATTTACGTGTGAAGCGACGTGCTTGCGTACGATAACTGATTTTGACAATGATTATTAATGAACTGGGTTGTAACTTGTGTATATTATGCATCGCTTGGCTGCTATGCTTTTTCACTGATGTCATATTTTCTTATTATGTGTCTGCTGTGCTTATTTATTTAAATTATAATTGTCACCTGATTTACTGTGTTGATGTGATTATGTATGTAAGTTATACTTTTTGGATTTATCTGCTTGCGCATCCATGTTTACTTGCTAAGATGACATATGAACATTTATTTGCTCAGGCTGATATGATGCTAATGACTTGTTTATTACGTAAGATATATGTTTGCTGCTTTTTGCATGGATTACATATTTACACATTTCTGTTTTGTTGCCATAACTACTCTTTAATTTGGTGTATAGAAATGCTGATATACTGTGTATAAACATAGAGTTTAGGTCACACTATTGTATTAATTATAGATTGTTCGCTTGGCAGAGCCTCGTTGTAGGAATTGTGCTGCATCCACTTGTTGACATTCTGTTCTCTACTGGTATATTTACTCGCTATTGCAAGTTTTGCTTACGCTCAGTGCCTTATATTTTTAAGATAAGAAAATGAACTGCTATAATTCGACGAACGACATTAGTACAAGAAAGTCATACAAGTCACATGAGCTGGAGGTTTTATGGAAGCTGTATAAATTTATGCTAATAGGAAGGAAGCTAACGACATGACAGACCAAAACTAGGTGTAGACCATTGACAATTATCACACTGCATTTTCGTGAGCAATTGAAATAGGAAGTGACACTTGACACAAAAAATACTCCACATGTTTGCTTCTGCTATGATTCTTGAAGTGGTGTACACACTGTGAAATATTATGATCATTCACACTCCGTAATCGTACTTAATTACTGAGAGTTATTCGAACTAAGTCTGTTAGAGGTCAGGTATGCATTTCTTTTATTTAATGATGGACAAGGAACCAAAATGTATCTTATAATTTATAATGAGTAGAAAATTTGGGCTCAGATGAATTACACAGAGGTTGTGTGTTGACAATGTGTCTTCGGATTGTATGGGATGCTGAATTGAAGTTGCACTAGGATTTTATCTGTACTTGTTCGAGGAGACTGACTAGAGGAAAGAGTTGTTATGGAAGTGAAATGATATTGGTGCTGAGGTTTATATGTATCTACGTATTATTGAGGTATAGAGATTATATGAAGTTGATGATTATTGGAGTTTTTGTGGACAAGAGGTAAGGTAAATGATATTGATGATAAGAGTTATATGTATCGACGTATTGAAGAAGTATTAGTGACGTATTGAGATTAAGTTGATGATTATTGGAGTTTTGGTGTATAAGAGGTAAAGTAAGTGAGGAGCATATTTTTTTTGTTGGTCTTATGGAACAAGGAGGATGAAGATAGCAGACTAAAACACTAAAGTAGAAAGAAGACAGTCTATACACACACTTTGTTAAATCACCAAGCAGTATATACTTTTTTTGGAGAGAGGAAGTAATTGCATATCTTGGCTCACTGACAGTTGTTCAACAACAGTACATTTTGATCTGGCTTGGCAAACATTGGTCTTGACATCATGACTATGACGTTGACTTAACTATTGTTGACTATTATACATTGCTGCCAGTACTACTTGATACACATGATGAACATCAGATTTTGACAGAATTACATTTACACAGTTAACACTATTCAGTTACACAGTAGTACTTAATGTGGATGAAAGATGAGTGAGTGTGTTTTGTGTGTTTTCCTTTACTAATCCTACCCACCTATCTCCTAAATATTATTTTATTTGTTTGTAGTGGCTTGCACTGACACCCATAAATATTATAGGTTTACTGGTATTTGTGTATTGTAATAGTTAATAGGACAATTATCTGATATCATTTGTGTGTTTGTTATGATTTGTATGTTACTGTAAAAGCATTTGTATGTGTATTCAAACTATTGTTCATGCCTGAACTGTCTGATTAGTGAAGATAAATATTCTGAACTGTTACCTGCACTTTTCAACATGATGTGTGACATTTGGTCGTGTTTAATTTCTGCTGATGAACTGTGTGATCAGTGATTGTAAAAAAATTATGGACTGTTACTTGTACCTTTTCTACATGATTGGTGCCACTAGGACATGTTTAATTTCTGCTCATAAACTCTGATGAACAGTGTGATCAGTGCTAGTGAATTTGATGGAACTGCTTCTGCTGAGAGATGTGACTTTTTGCTGTCTGCACCTACTCAACATTGCTGGGTGCCTCTGATGGACTGCTTCTACTGAACTAATGTGACTTGTTGCTGTGTGTACCTCTTGAACTTTACTGAGTGCCACTGTTAGAACTGTTTCTACTGAAATGATGTTACTTTTTGCTGTCTGCACCTACTCAACATTGCTGGGTGCCACAGATGGACTGTTTTTACTGAAATGGTATCACTTGTTGGTGTCTGCACCTGCTCTCAACATTGCTGGGTGCAACTGATGAACTGTTTCTACTGAAATGAAGTCACTTGTTGCTGTCTGCACCTACTCAACATTGCTGGGTGCCACTGTTAGAACTGTTTCTACTGAAATGATGTTACTTCTTGCTGTCTGCACCTGCTCAACATTGCTGGGTACAACTGATCGACTGTTTCTACTGAAATGATGTCACTTGTTGGTGTCTGCACCTACTCAACATTGCTGGGTGCCTCTGATGGATTGCTTCTACTGAACTAATGTGACTTGTTGCTGGGTGTACCTGCTAAACATTGCTGGGTGCAACTGATGGACTGCTTCTACTGAAAAGATGTCACCTGTTAGTATCTTTTTTTTGTATAAACTAATCATTGAAAGCATTTTATGTGAACATTTGTATAAACTGATTTTTTGTATATTGTGTAAACTATTATGTAAAGCCACATGCATGAAAAGAAGTTGTATTGCTTACTGTATTTCATATATTAGGTTAGTGAAAGGTCAGTGCAAAGCCAAAATTTTTAACTAATTATGTGATATTTAGGTATTAATATTATCTTTATTTTTGTCTGTATTTTTCTGGACGAATTTGGTGGTATTTTCACCACCAATGCTGGCAAAAATACCATCAAATTCTGGCCTGTGGAGGAGGGGCATATGAAAGGTGGCTACACTGAGCCACTGCGCCAGAGATTGCGCCAAAGAGTACTATTAAGCCGCCTCCACAGTGCTTGTTGGGAGTTCGTAGCAGTCAGTGGTTGTCGAGAGTTCATGGCAGTCAGTGCTAGTAGAGAGCTCGTAGAAGTCAGTGGTTGTCGAGAGTTCATGGGAGTCAGTGCTTGTTAGGAGATCGGAGAGGACAGTGTGTGTTGAGAACTCATAGAGTGTGTTTGTCGAGAGCTCGTAGCAGTGTGTGCGTGGGCAGAGCTCGTGGTTGTCGTGAAGTTGGAGCGAGATGTGGTAGTAAAGAGTGTTGTTCCATGTTTTATGCAGTTATTTGATGGGAGAGATAGCAGATGTTATTGTAATGAGTGCATTTCGTCAATATATATGAAGGTAAAAACTACAATGTTCTTTTATTATTTGTGTGTCTGAAATAATGCGTCATTACAGGTTCAGTCAACAAAGCATCTGGCTTGTGTTCTTGGATTAGAGTGTAATTGTGATTCTATTGAGTAATTATGGTATTTTTACTTTCTTTAATTAATTCAGTATAAATGTTAATTAAAAATTCTTGTGTTATTGAAGAAGAACCGTGCCAGATGCGTACGTTGAGTCACACTGCCACATACAGAACAGTTACATTTGTGCTTGGATTTTGTAGGTTTTATAGTTGCTGGGGACTTAATTAATTAACTGTGTTTACGGAAATTTTCTTTCATTGTTTGTTGCAGTCAGATTGCGTAATAATACTAGTCAGGGCCAACCGTTTACGAGACTTACGTAATCGGACAGACAGCTACAAAAATTAAAAATATTTTCAATCATATATTTAATTAAGCCCCCATGCAGTACATCTGGTGTAATGTCGCCACAGGCTGCCACAATACGTTGTTTCATATCCTCTGGGGTTGTAGGCACATCACGGTACACATTCTCCTTTAACGTACCCCACAGAAAGAAGTCGATAGGTGTAAGATCAGGAGAACGGGCTGACCAATTTATGCGTCCTCCACGCCCTATGAAACGCCCGTCGAACATCCTGTCAAGGGTCAGCCTAGTGTTAATTGCGGAATGTGCAGGTGCACCATCATGCTGATACAACATACGTCGACGCGTTTCCAGTGGGACATTTTCGAGCAACGTTGGTAGATCATTCTGTGGAAACGCGATGTATGTTGCAGCTGTTTGGGCCCCTGCAATGAAGTGAGGACCAATGAGGTGGTCGCCAATGATTCCGCACCATACATTTACAGTCCACGGTCGCTGTCGCTCTACCTGTCTGAGCCAGCAAGGATTGTCCACGGACCAGTAATGCATGTTCCGTAGATTCATTGCCCCGTGGTTTGTGAAACCCGCTTCATCGGTAAACAGGTAGAACTGCAACGCATTCTCTGTTAATGCCCATTGACAGAATTGCACTCGATGATTAAAGTCATCACCATGTAATTGCTGATATAGCGACACATGAAACGGGTGAAAGCGGTGACGATGCAGTATGCGCATGACACTACTTTGACTCAGTCCACCGGCTCTCGCAATGTCCCGTGTACTCATGTGTGGGTTCATGGCAACAGCAGCTAACACACCAACTGCACCCGCTTCTCCTGTGACGGGCCTGTTACGGACCCGTTTGCGTGCTACGACCATACCTGTTGCATACAGTTGGCGGTAGATGTTTTGCAATGTGCGGCACGTTGGATGCTCTCTGTCCGGATACCGTTCTGCATACACCCTGCAGGCTTCAGCTGCATTTCGTCGACACTTGCCATAGATGAGTATCATCTCCGCCTTTTCAGAGTTCTAATATACCACGGTCACAGTTCCTACAACACTACACTATCACAGACGACTGGTAACACGGTGTACTACAGTTGGTCTGGGTGCGGAGACGAATGCAGAATAACAATAGCAGCAAGCGCTACATGCGGACACTGCGACAGCTAGACAAAACCACAACAGCGCACTACAGCCACACTCGTAAACACGGTCGTCATCGTGAACATGTCCCTGCAGATGCTGCTCGCCGACCGTGGCCCGTGTTTGTTACAACACGCAACTGAAAGTCGGAGGTTTCAAGCGTCAACTTTAGGTTACAATATCTCCTAATGTAATTAACATTTTACAATGCAAAAAATGCCACTGATTACGTATTTGTTTATATGTTCAGATGTGCTAACAAAACTAATGTGGTTCCATTTAAAAAAACGTAGGTTTGTGTTAAAAAACATACTTCCGTGAATTTTTGTATGGTTTGTGTTAAACAATTATACTAGCCCTCTCCTCACGTTCGGTCTGTGGAATCGGTTCGTCAGCATTTGATGTGGTTTACGAAATATATCCAGCGGTAACGTTAGGTGACTCACCCTGTATATGTGTTTAACACTATGTGAGATGGTGAGGTCGACACTGTAACCACAAACAACGTTAATAACTCCTTTTTTCAGTCGCTTCAGTCTGAAACCGCGCGACCGCTACAGTCGCAGGTTCGAACCCTGCCTCGGGCATGGATGTGTGTGATGTCCTTAGTTTAGTTAGGTTTAATTAGTTCTAAGTTCTAGGGGACTGATGACATCAGATGTTAAGTCCCATAGTGCTCAGAGCCATTTGAACCGGCCTTATTTCAGAGATTGCTAATATACTTACTGCCGCAGTATTACGTAATTGGAAGAAGAGAATAATCTCCTTGAAAGCACTAGTACAGTATTTTGCGTATAACTCTCCAGAGGGTGCGAGTGGCGCGAGCGGCTCTGAGTGGAGAGGAAGCCCCGTTCCCGTGTGTGGTCGGCATTTCCTTTCAGTGGCGGCCAGGATTGGCCGCCCTCAGCGGACGGCGGGCCCGCCAGAGGCCGCGGTGAGTAGGGCGGCGCGCCGTCCATTCAGGGGCCGAGGCCGAGGGCAAGGGCGGCTGAAAGGCTTTCTAGCGGCCCGGAGAGGTATTCTGGCGCCAGCGGGGGAGCACGCATGTGGCAGGGGAGGCTGCCTCAAACACTTCCTCCTGCTTTCTGATCACAAAGCAGCTTATTTCCAGTCCCTCACCAGTCTCCATATTCACACACTTTTTTCTTTTTAAATTTAGTCTCAGGCCAGGCAACTAGCACACTACTTTACGAAGGTCTCAGTGACCTTTTTGTAAGCACTCATCTGCATCCAAACGATTGCTGTACAGTTTGCACCTAAGTGTTGGGAAGGGGTTTCATAGACCACTTTCACACCTTTTCTCGATTGTTCCACTATCCAATACCACGCGGGCAAAATGAAAACCTAAATCTTTCAGACTGACTCTGATTACTCCACTTTATTATAAATCATATCTTCTTACGTAAGCGGGAGTAAAAAAGAAAACTTGGCATTCTGAGAAGGATGTTGTGGCTCAAATTTCCTTCAAAGATACATGATAACGAAAAACGCCTTTGTTTTAAAGAGTGCCACGCTAACTACCCTGTCATATCCGTGACAGTTTGTCAGCTATTTCGCGATAATACACAACGAACTGCACTTCTCTGAACTTCTTTCACGTCTTCAATAAAATTCTTCAGGGTATCAGACCGCATCGTCATAATTTAAAATGCGCCAACGTTTCGGCCAGCGTTGCAGCTAGCCTTCATCAGGGCCTTACGTTAACTGCTAAATGAACACACTTGATTCCTTAAATAGCTGCACGAGAAAACCGTGTCGTTACTTGATTGGCTGTAAAGGGAGGAGGAGGAGGGGTGAAAGGTATGCTTTATTGGTGTTTCCTTTATTATCTGTCATTGGCTGAAATAGCTGTTTTCTATTGGTCTTTATATTAATCCACCCCTTTGGAGGAGACGGACGAATAGCGAACAGGTGATGGCTGTGACGTCACACTGTTTCCATGCTGTCCAGAAGCCGGCTGCGGCGTCCCATTGCTCTGTGCGCTCGCGACCACTGCGGCTCTCCGCGTGTCTGCATGGGCCGCCACGGCTCTGCCGCCGCTCCGTAGCCCTGCTATTGCAGGCAGCCAAGACCTCGGAAGCTTGTACCCGTCCTCTCTATTCATGTTGGCGGGTCTTTTGGCTATTTCTATCGCCTCTCTAATCTTTCTTTTGAAAGTGAGAGGCTGTTTCGCCAGGACGCGGGCTTCTTGAAAAAATATTGGTTTCCCGCACTTGTCTCGGTGTTCCGCCACTGCTGACTTAGTGTGTTGTTTCAGGCGGATATATCTTTCATGTTCCGAGAGCCTTGTGCTAATCGGACGTCCCGTCTCACCTATGTAGACTAATCCACACGCACAACCAATTTCATACACGCCAGCTGTGTGTAGTTTGTCAACTGCGTCCTTGGTAGAACCGAGCATGTCTGATATTTTGTTTCTGCTTCGGAAAATTGGTTTGATGTCGGCTTTTCGTAGAATTTTGCCAATACGTTCGGTGACCCCTTGTACATATGGTAACACAGCAATGCTCTGTGCCTCCTTCTCCTCTTCCCTATTAATCTTCTCCCTTGTCGACATGGTGCTGTCTATCATCTGCTTCCCATAGCCATTAGTTCCGAAGATGGACCTGAGGCGTTCAAGTTCTGTCTTCAGATGTTCTTCGTCGCTTATCCTGTACGCTCTCTTCGTTAGCGTGTGCAGGGCGGACTTCTTCTGCGTGGGGTGATGGTGGGAGGAGGCGTGAAGGTACCTGTCCGTATTGGTTGGTTTCCTGTACACTTTGTGGCCAAGTTTACCATCAGGTTTTCGATAAACTTCCACGTCGAGAAAAGGCAGCACCCCATTCTTCTCTGTTTCCATTGTAAACTGAATTTTCCTATGCTGTTGGTTAAGGTGCTTGTGGAAGTTCTGTAACTCCTCTTCTCCGTGGGGCCAGATGACGAAAGTATCATCGACATAGCGAAGCCAACAATTTGGGCGTAATGGTGCGGACTGGAGGGCTGTTTCCTCAAATGCCTCCATGAAAATTTCTGCTGCGATAGGCGATAGGGGTGAGCCCATAGCTACACCGTCAGTTTGTTTTTCATGGAGGCATTTGAGGAAACAGCCCTCCAGTCCGCACCATTACGCCCAAATTGTTGGCTTCGCTATGTCGATGATACTTTCGTCATCTGGCCCCACGGAGAAGAGGAGTTACAGAACTTCCACAAGCACCTTAACCAACAGCATAGGAAAATTCAGTTTACAATGGAAACAGAGAAGAATGGGGTGCTGCCTTTTCTCGACGTGGAAGTTTATCGAAAACCTGATGGTAAACTTGGCCACAAAGTGTACAGGAAACCAACCAATACGGACAGGTACCTTCACGCCTCCTCCCACCATCACCCCACGCAGAAGAAGTCCGCCCTGCACACGCTAACGAAGAGAGCGTACAGGATAAGCGACGAAGAACATCTGAAGACAGAACTTGAACGCCTCAGGTCCATCTTCGGAACTAATGGCTATGGGAAGCAGATGATAGACAGCACCATGTCGACAAGGGAGAAGATTAATAGGGAAGAGGAGAAGGAGGCACAGAGCATTGCTGTGTTACCATATGTACAAGGGGTCACCGAACGTATTGGCAAAATTCTACGAAAAGCCGACATCAAACCAATTTTCCGAAGCAGAAACAAAATATCAGACATGCTCGGTTCTACCAAGGACGCAGTTGACAAACTACACACAGCTGGCGTGTATGAAATTGGTTGTGCGTGTGGATTAGTCTACATAGGTGAGACGGGACGTCCGATTAGCACAAGGCTCTCGGAACATGAAAGATATATCCGCCTGAAACAACACACTAAGTCAGCAGTGGCGGAACACCGAGACAAGTGCGGGAAACCAATATTTTTTCAAGAAGCCCGCGTCCTGGCGAAACAGCCTCTCACTTTCAAAAGAAAGATTAGAGAGGCGATAGAAATAGCCAAAAGACCCGCCAACATGAATAGAGAGGACGGGTACAAGCTTCCGAGGTCTTGGCTGCCTGCAATAGCAGGGCTACGGAGCGGCGGCAGAGCCGTGGCGGCCCATGCAGACACGCGGAGAGCCGCAGTGGTCGCGAGCGCACAGAGCAATGGGACGCCGCAGCCGGCTTCTGGACAGCATGGAAACAGTGTGACGTCACAGCCATCACCTGTTCGCTATTCGTCCGTCTCCTCCAATGGGGTGGATTAATATAAAGACCAATAGAAAACAGCTATTTCAGCCAATGACAGATAATAAAGGAAACACCAATAAAGCATACCTTTCACCCCTCCTCCTCCTCCCTTTACAGCCAATCAAGTAACGACACGGTTTTCTCGTGCAGCTATTTAAGGAATCAAGTGTGTTCATTTAGCAGTTAACGTAAGGCCCTGATGAAGGCTAGCTGCAACGCTGGCCGAAACGTTGGCGCATTTTAAATTATGACGATGCGGTCTGATACCCTGAAGAATTTTATTGAAGAAGACAACGGCCGCGGAAGCCTACGCTTACACTTCTTTCACGTCCTCCGTCAATCTCACCTGCTTAGGACCCCATACTGTGCAGCAGTAATTCAGAATAAGATGGACAAGTATGTTTTATAGGCAGTCTCTCTAGTTCACCTGTTGCACCTTTCAAGTGGCATATCAGTAGAATGCAATTTTTGGTTCGCCTTCCCCACAACATTTACTATGTGATGTTCCCAATTTAAACGCTACAGTCGCAGGTTCGAATCGTGCCTCGGGCATGGATGTGTGTGATGTCCTTAGGTTAGTTAGGTTTAACTAGTTCTAACTTCTAGGGGACTGATGACCTCAGAAGTTAAGTCCCATAGTGCTCAGAGCCATTTGAACAATTTTTGAACCCAATTTAAACTGTTCGTAATTTTAATCCATATACATTTAATTGAATCGACGAACTTTAAATTTGTGTGATTTACCGTATATTGGAAATTTAACTTATTGCGTTTGGTACTCTTGCGGATGACCTCACACTTTTCATTATTTAGGGTTATTTACCACTTTTCGTATCATTCAGTTATCTCGTCTAACCATGTTGCAGTTAGTTTTCATTCTCTAAGAACTGAACTAGACGATAAAAGACGGCATCATCTGCAAACAACGTAACAGCGCCAATCACTGTCTCATACGAGGATCGTTCAATAAGTAATGCCCCACTTTTTTTGCTCTGAACATTATAATTGTTAAGAGTCAGAAATTGTCGACAGTATACATCAACATGTCTTGTTCATGTCCTATTTTCCGACGTAGTCTCGATCACATTCTATGGCCGTACGCCAACGTTGTGCTGGTAAAAGTTCTTGTCCTGTAGGCGTAGTCATATTTTCATTGCATGAGTGACACTCTCGTCATCTTCAAGGAGTAGAGAATCTTTAAGCTCCAACAATTCAGATGAAATGGTCTTGCATTTCATCTTTGCAGACGCACTTCCAAACTGTCCGACAATTTTAGAGTAAATTGTCGAGCTGTGGTGCGCCGGTGGGCATGAATAATGCCATCCTCACGATTCAGCATGTCTGGAGCAGTGGCTGCGACAGGACGTCCAGAGCGTGGCTGATCATGGAGCTCTGTTTTTGCATTTCCTGAGGCTGTAACTTTCTTTACTCGTCGCCCAACTGTAGTCCTACCAACTGCAGCATCGTCATGCACTGCACGCAAACGTTTATGGATGTTCACCACGGTTTCTTTTTCTGCACACAGGAATTCAATAACAGCACGGTGCTTGTAACGTGAGTCGTGACGCCATTTTGACGCTGAACTACGGCTCTGCCATCCGCCAGAACACTTCGAAAATTCACCGGTGCACAGAACAAACACCAAATGTGAAGCACCAACAAGGACGTTTGTCTATGTATATTGATGGGTTAACAAAAAAATGTGGAGCATTACTTATTGCACGACCCTCGTTGATCGCTTATATATTTGTTTCACTATATGACTTCCCGTAGTTTATTATTAACTGTGACATTTCTGACAGGAAATGACGAAGCCAGCGGCACAACTGAGACATTACTCCATAAGCAAGCACTTTCATTACAAGCCACAGGTGGAGAATGGTGTCAAAAGCCTTATGGAAATCTACAAACATGGAATGATCTTGAGGTCCTCTATCGATTGTACATATTGTTTCGTGTGAATAAAATGTCGGCTGTGTTTCACAAGAATGGTAATCCTTGAATTCTTGCTGGCTATATGTCAATAGATCGCTTTCTTTGAGGAGTTTCATGAGTTGCACATTAATCTTGATTGCTCCATAGAGTCAATATATTTACTTTACCATTTTGATTACATTATTGCATCTAATTACACCATCCAAGGTACCATCATGTTTAAAGGCCATTACAGTGCCCATCACCGATCTTGAGTGAGTCACCTCCACATTACGATTCATCAGCAATACTTTGATGCCATGCAGTTGTAACATGATCCTAGTTCGTCAATATTAATGAATAATAATCAGTATGAAATGAAAACAATAATAATAATAATAATAATAATAATAATAATGGAGAAAATGGTTGCTGTGTGTTTGTAGTAGTCTGACTATAGCGATCGTACTGAGGATATACAGCAACCACAGATATACGTGCAACCAAATAATGGATCTATCATCTACATAAAAGTGCTTGTGCTTTAAAATAACAACTGGCGAGCGTATTTTGGGACCAGTCTTTCTTCCACTTCGCCTGACTAGTAGGAACTGTCGGTGTTTCTTGCGAATGACTTTGCCTTCCGGTTGGAAGAAGTGACATTGATGATTCGAAGGGTTTTTGTGGCTACTACATGATGGTGCTCGAGCCTACTTCGCAGTCAACATCAGGACGCATCCCAGTCGCGTCTTCCCTAGTCGGTGGATCGGACGGAGGGACGGGGGACCAGTTGCATGGCCTGCTCCTTCATCGAATCTCAGTTCGTGCGATTTCTGATTATGGGACGATCTCAGAAGTATCGTGTGTGCAGAGCCGATCCCAGATGTGGAGGCGCTAGAGCAGCGTATTCATGGTGCCTTAGACACTGTTCGGATGCAGCCTGGCCGATGTAAACGTGTGAGACTGAACATATTGCGGCGCGTACACACATGCGTTGAGGCACATGGAAACCATTTTCAGCACATACTGCAACTGTGGTTGCATGTTACAGCGCGTATTAGACCGCAGTATCCTTTCGTCGATCAGTCCCTAGAGTTTGTACACGGTGGAAAAAATCACCCTGTATACATAAGTAGCAGTCCATGCTCAGTTCTACCGTAACATAAATATGTTGAATTAAAATAATTGTACCGCAGGGAACTCGATAATAGCAGTGTTAGGCGAAACGGATTTGTAGTGAAAGTGAAAGAAATAAAAATTAATATCACACAGCAACGGGTCTGAACACTTGTTTTAAATATAATTATCCAGCCATGTACATAAACAAAACTTAAAAATCCATCCAAAAACGTTAATCCATGGTTTTATGTACACCCAACAACTCCATGGTCGCAGCATATGGCTTATCGTGACTCTATCTGATCTTGGACACTGGAAAATGTCAGGATCAATGAATGTCCGTTATTCAGAGAGCCCTTGCTCCCGTCGTGTCACTTAGCTCAGAGAACGTCTCCGAGCTTTGACCTACGACGTGGTAGGAGGTCGAAGAAAGCTCAAGCGTGTGTGGAATTGTTTTGCGCTTTTCAAGTGAACAAGAATGAATCTTTTACGCTATTGCTAGAATTGTCAGTGTGTCGCAAGAGGAAATAATTTCGAAATAGTATAATAAAGTTTTAAAACTGTGTGCGTATAATATTCGTAAGTAAATTAAAGGCATGTTTCATTAAGTCCTTGGAACCCAGAAGACGCCCAAAATTAGCAAACTATTTTTAAGAAAGAAAACACAGAGTACTTGCAACATCTTTGGCACAGGGTATAAGCAGTGGTACGATGTGACCCCACAAGGGCAATATGCAACGTTGATGCATATTAGTTACAGAAGTACAACATAATTTATAGAAAGCATTCTTATTTTGATAATTCACCAAAAGCTACTGTCATTAAAAAGATGAGTTTCGGTTTCTTCCAGAATTGAAATAGATCTTAGTTTTCCCGAAAGCTATGTTGCCCAGAAAAAAAAACTGACGAAGGAGAATTGCTTCGAAAAACGGCTTAATTAATAGATATTAAAGTTTGATCAGTCGTAACGAAGTGTTATTTATTTAAAGTTCAAATTAACACTCACGGAAACAGCCAGTGTAAACATGGTTATGTGTATGTGTATGTGAAATACACGAGCGTTGCTGGATTGGCAATGCTGGGTGTAGAGAAAGGATGGAGTATTACGCTGGCAAATAGCAGCGTTTAGGAAAAAATAGCCTGGGCTTTCTGGGTTACCGGTAGCAGACGGGAAAGACTTGCGCTTTCAATTAAATGTGTTTCCAGTGCTAGGGTAGTGTTAAAAAGCGTGGCGAAAACGTGGTTAGTTAACTTCGTAAATCGGATACGTAATCCAGTGAAGATAGGTAAGTGTGCGTATGTAATCATATTTCTAGCGAAGTTATTCTTTTTCGGTTTTAGTGAATGACTATGTTGCTTTAAGTGTTTGTATGGTTTGATTGCGGCCACTTCCCTGAATGAAAATCTCACTGTATTTCAGTGATACGCCGGCCGTTGTGGCCGTGCGGTTCTAGGCGCTACAGTCTGGAACCGAGCGACCGCTACGGTCGCAGGTTAGAATCCTGCCTCGGGCATGGATGTGTGTCATGTCCTTAGGTTAGTTAGGTTTAAGTAGTTCTAAGTTCTAGGCGACTGATGACCTCAGAAATTAAGTCGCATAGTGCTCAGAGCCATTTGACCCATTTTTCAGTGATACAACCAACGAACAGTGTATCGTCGAAAATAAAGTGATCAGAGATTGTTGTAAAGTGTTGAGGTTCGTAGCCCCTGCCTCCCAGAATTCTGAATATTGAGGATCGGAACATATTGACGGAAATGGAAAGTGTAACACTATCAATACCTTGACTGAACGCTAGCAAACTGATACTTCAGTATTTCCATGTCTGTGGAAGATGGGATATGTTCCCGGAATGAGATTTTCACTTTGCAGTGGAGTGTGCGCTGATATGAAACTTCCTGGCAAATTAAAACTGTGTGCAGGACCGAGACTCGAACTCGGGACCTTTGCCTTTCGAGGGCAAGTGCTCTACCAACTGAGCTACCCAAGCACGACTCACGCCCCGTCATCACAGCTTTACTTCCGCCAGTACCTCGTCTCCTGCCTTCCAAACTTTACAGAAGCTCTCCTCCGAACCATGCAGGACTAGCACTCTCGAAGTAAAGGTCCCGAGTTCGAGTCTCGGTCCGGCACACAGTTTTAATCTGCCAGGAAGTTTCATGGGATATGTTGATTAAAATTTATTTCTTGTGCCAGCTCCTTTTCAGAACAGATTAAGAATGCTGTGCCAACGGCCTTTCCGCAGTGGTAGCACCGGTTCTCCTCAGATCTTCGGAGTTAAGTGCTGTCCGGCTTGGCTAGCACATGAATAGGTGAAGATTCGGGTCTCCATATCTGCATCCAGAGGTGCCTGTCGGCTGAGGATGATACGGCGGTCAGTTACTACCGTTGGTCCTTCCGAGGGCTGTTTGAACGGTGTTTGTTTTGAAGAACATTGTCTCCAGCACTACTGAAACGTTTTAGTTGGAGATCGAAATGCAGCATGCCCAGAGGACGAGCCCGTGCAACTTATTGTCACCCTGCGGACTTTGAGAAAGATGGAGTCAGTGGCTTGAGGGACACATGGAGCATCATTCCTACAGACATTTGGCTGTAGATCAGTAGCTATAGGGCGAATGGTGAGGAGATGGACTCAGGACATCAGTGTGGGATGAAGAAGAGGGTCAGGAACACCAAAATGACTACACCGTGAGACGATCGTAGAACTGTTCGATTGGCTGTGACGAATGGACAGCTGACAACAACTGGAATTCAAGCAGAAGTTACAGGCAGGCAGAGTGTCACAACGAACCATTGGAAACAATACTGGAAGCTGGCATATATCGTGCACCAATGACAACAAAGGATTGCAAAGTGTAGAGCTGAAGTCGGCTGGGACATTGAGTAGCATTCTGTGGTGTTCAGTGATGAGTAGCTCTTCTCTCTGTAGCGGTCAGATTGACTCCAAAGTGTCTGTGGCCCGCCTGGTGATAGATGGCAGGACGGAACGATTCTCGACATCCTTATCTCGCCCACTTCTGGAATACTGGTGCGTAGAGCTACTGGATGTAGCAGCACTGGCCGTGCGGTTCTAGGCGCTACAGTCTGGAGCCGAGCGACCGTTACGTTCGCAGGTTCGAATCCTGCCTCGGGCATGGATGTGTGTGATGTCCTTAGGTTAGTTAGGTTTAATTAGTTCAAAGTTCTAGGCGACTGATGACCTCAGAAGTTAAGTCACATAGTGCTCAGAGCCACTTGAACCACTTGTAACAGCACTGTTTTGGCAAGTATTGAAGGGAGGCTGAATGCTCACCAGTATGCGTCAAGAATAGTAAACTTGTTGTCATACTTATCACGACCGCATGGCATATTCCAGAAGGACAATGCACACGACGAGCTCCTTGGGTAATTAACGATTCCTTAATTGGTGTGACTGATCCCCTGATTGGTCACACATAAAACATGTCTGTGATGCAATGACTAGAGGTAACTTTCAAGTACAAGGTACTACTCCTTCTAAAACTTTTATTTAAATCTTGGAAGGAATCTTGAAGCGTAAGTTTGCTATTCTGTTTGCATTATGGCAGAAGAAATGAAATGTAGCCTTACTATTACTTCCGTTTGACTCTGACCTCGTTCTGCAGAAGGTAATTAATCCCAGAGGATTAGCTGCAATACGATCATGGACTTTTATCCTTGCATCAGAGTATTTAAGGTAGGAATCAAGCAACTAATATAAATTTCGCCTCACTCATGGCCACATTGCATTCAGAGTTGACTGCCTGGGATGATTTTCAAACTTAATCAAGGTCCTAACATTAAACTGCACAGCGGTGAGGTCCCTGTAATATGGCTCGACGACATTGTGAAGTGTACATGTCATAAACACTCATTGTGCGCAAAAACATGATGAGATGAAACTGATCATCTTCATCTTTCGAGGAACAAACCAGACGATGTGGGACTCCATGACGAGGGGGGCCGGGAGGGGGGACGGACAACTGAAAAGCAACTATGATTAAGACTTTCGATATATTACAATCAACGATAATCTCCATGAAACACATGACTTGATTTTAAACTCAAATTAAAACTTATATAGTACCTTACTTATACGAGAGTCCAGCTTAAATAAAATTACAGGGAACACTGGTGTCAACTAATACAGATACAAGGACATAAAAGTTGGGAATCCACGCAAAAAGGGGAACAATTTTGTATTAACATTAGAAAAGACATACATAAACTTGTAACAAAAAAAAGAAATATCTTCTCCATCACCACTGAACCACCTAAGCTAGAGGCTATCCCCACACCAGTAATAGAGGAATAATTTCAAGTCAAGTTATCAGATCAACTAATGCACCAGAAGACTGCAAGCTAATCACTGGAAGCGTTAACTGACTAAACATTGTAAATTTTACCTTGCTTCTACGTAAGGTGGATCACTCGAAATCATCAATCTGTTTATTTCAAAAAATCTGTTTATATCAGTATTGTCCGGCTCGCAGACTGAGGAAAGCACTGCTTTTAACATGTTGACTGCTGCAGGCATAGTGATGTATGTTTCATCGCAAGGCCAGGCCAGGCCACTGCGTCAGGTGTGAGACTGCTGTGACTGCAGGTATGCACGCAGCCCATACAGCGTCAGGGAAAGGCTTTTCTGTGGTTCCAGTTATCACACAGTGTCAGACTAAGGCTTCGCTGTGGGTGCAAGTGGTCACACAGCAACAGGCAAAAGACTTTGCCATAGCTGCAGGCGGCCTCATAACAGTCAACATGTTAAAATAAACACATAGTGGTCTTTAAGTAAAGAAACACCAGTGTTGATGGCTGGTGGTCCACATAGGTATGAGCAAAGGGGGGGGGGGGGGTGCAAATTGAAACATCACACATCAGAATTAATCGCAGAATGAAAGACAGAAATGAGAAACACTCCTGAGCACGTAGTGAAATTAATGAAGCACCTTCCTAACAAAAAACAAGCATCTGTCCTCACTAACCGAAGAATAAAGAATACCAACGTTACGAGGAACGCTCCTTACATCCGCGATCGGACCAAGAGTAAGGTTCCCAGGACTCCAGCCTGTGGCTACTGGCGTGAGGATCCGTTGTTTTAAAGCAGCGGGTGTGGATAGCCACTGGTCAGGGGGAGGAGGAGTGGGAAACGGTATGATTCACAGAGAAGCAACTTTTGTATCTGATCAGATAGGCCAGGCAACGGCGGCTCCTGCAAAGACCAGTTCTTATAGACGGGAGTCAGGGGCTGGATCTCACTGCCAGTAGTTCAGAGAGAAACAAATGGGAGCCCCTCGATTCGAAAATAAGCACGTTGCTAGGCTGCACTGGAGAATTTTGCCAAGGTTTGCAGTACACCACCAGAACGCACCAGAACGTCTCTGTTTCCCTCACTGACAGATTTGACTACATACTCTGATACGTTCATATTTGCAAAATTATTCTTGGATACGGAGCAGGTGAGAGGGTGCTAGTTATTACCAAAAATAAATATGTGTATTATCTTCCCAGCGACCTACAACACACAGAAAAACCATGTGTAGCAGATAAACATGTTTACCAGGCAATATATACAAGAAAAATGAGAGAGTTTAGTCAGCCATCTTTTAACAGTATGTATCAGGTATGACAATAAATTCCTCCGGATGATATGTGAGGCTCTATGTTTCCTGACGCAACGAATACAAATTCTTGTTCATGCTCTTGATATTAATTTGGGCATGAAATACGACTGGAATGGGAGTTTAACCATTTAAACACTCACTAAGTTATTGACATCGCCATATAATTTGATAAGTATCAGACCGGAACATCACGACGTAAGACGTTCCATCTCCGTCAATTTATAATTCTATCACAGAAGCGAGTGGCAGGCTGACAAGTAGCATATTAATTAGTCTTGTGACTGATGTCTCAGTCGGAAGACGGTGTTCGAACAGTTTATAAAGAGGGCAAAGTACAGGCAGGTTACAAATATACATGTAAGAGAGCCCCTCCGCCCCCCCCCCCCCCCTCCCTCCCCATTTGAACGAGAACAGTGAAAACGTGAAATATTATTTTATCTGACCGAGGTTTAACACGCCATGCCTGGATCCCTCGAAGTTATTATTGCTAAATTATGGGCGACTATTGCGAGGCCACTTGTTGGCAGTAGTATAATACTGTTAACGATCTCTACCGTTCTTTACGCATTACGGACTGTTATTATCCGTAATTGGACTTTTATTTTAGGCGGATCGAATAATTGCTGTGCCAGATAATTGCTTAACTCGGAAACTTGCGCAATTTTAAGGGGTTTGAGAAGGGGCGGGGTAACGGAGGGAGGTGTGGAGGAGGAGGAGGAAGCAAGAAAGGAAAGCAACTTTAACATCGAGGTCTAGGACAACACTGAGGCGCTGCAGATTCCATTCGTCCACTGAAATCATCTAGGGAAACCGCACGAAATCTGAATCGGTATCGGCGTAAGGGAATTTGAACGCTTTGTCCCCCGTGTCTGATTTCTATGTCTTAGACACTATCCCTCCGGGGTCGGGCGTTAATTTTGTTGGACAGCCACAGAACGAAGGAACGGCAGATTAGTACTGAAGAAACCATTTCAATAATAGTTTAAATGACCGGTGTGCACCGCGAGATGGATGCCGCCTGGTGACATTGCGGCACGTGACACACCTAGAAAGAATGTGTGCGGGGTAGAGACGAATGGGGAATAATTCCACCGAAAATATGAGCCGGATATGGGGAAATCCACTAACAAAAGCAACTTTGAGAAATGGCAGATTGCTACGGCCCGGCGCCTGGGAACGAGCATCTCGGAAGCGGTAAAGATGGTCAACAGTTCACTTGCTATTGTCATAAGAGTGTATGGCAAGTGGAAGAAGGATGAGAAAACCACAAACGGCTCATCACAGCACTTGTAGGTCGGAACTTCCCCACTCTGTACAGCTAGACAGGCGGCGATCTGTGTCAGGTCCGACGACACAGAGCAATGATGGTGCAAGAAAAAGTGTTTCGATGCACACCCGTCAGTTCACATGGTTGAACATGGGACTCCACATCGGACGACCCCTACCTAGTCCCATGCTAACCCAGCGACGTCGTCAATTGCGGTTAAGAAGAAACTGGATTATTGAGTTTGGAGCGTGGAGCAGTGGAAGCGTGCCGTCTGGCCGGATGAAATTATAGTTCTTGTTCACCAGGTCGACGGTCGTGTCCAGGGAAAGGCGAAGAGCTGCTCGAAACATGAATCGCACCATAGACACAAGCTGGTGGGGACAGTGTTGCGCTTTGGGGGGCACTAATCTGAGTTCTGTGGGACTTATGGTAGAAATCAAAGGTACCATCAGTGGCATATTTCCTGAATGGTTGAAATATGTTGAAGTTACGCAATTTTTAGGAAAGAAAAGAAAAGAAAAACACTTTTACTAGTGTTATCAAAAATTTTAGGAAGGGTAATATATAGTCGGCTTCTTAACCACTTGACAGCAAATAATATACTGCCGAAGTCACAGTTCGAATTTCTAAAGGGTTATGAAATTGAGACGGCTATCTGCACACACAGTGGGATAATAATTCATTAGGCAATAAATTACAGGCAACTGGTGTATTTTGTGATGTGTCACAGGCATTTGGCTGTAAATCGCAATATCCTTTTAAGTAAATTAGAATATTACATTGTAACAGGAAATTCTGCAAAGTGGTTCAAATCCTACATTTCCGACAGAAAACAAAGACTGTCGTTAGGAATGAGACATGTATTAAGCTATGAGGCATTATACAACTGGGAGCTAATTACATGTGGTGTCCCACAAGGTTCCATCCTAGGGCCTTTTCCTTTTTCTTGTCTATATCAATGACTATTCATTAGCATTATCAGAGGCCAAATATTTTTTGTTTGCAGATGATACAAACTCTGCAATAAACAGCAAATCAAGTACAGCCTTAGAAAGACTGATAAATGAAATTGTAACGAAAGGTACATCTAATCTAAACTCTAATCGTGACTGCTGTGGACTACGTGAACATTACTGAGCATCACCTGCACTTTTTCACGCTTGATGTCTTCTCCTACGGCGATGGCATCCTTCAGCAGGATAACTATCCACGTCACAAGGCTACAATCATTCTACAGTGCTTTGAAGAGAACGATAGTGGGCTCATGTTGATGTGTTTGCCACTAAATACATAAGTTTCCTAATCCGACAGTACCTACCTGGATTTGCTATTGAGCGCCAGCTCTGCATTTCCCAATCCACCGATAGTTGCTTGAACTGTGTGTACGCATCTGGCGCCACATATCTCCGAAAACCTACCAAGGACTTTCAAGTCCATGACAAGCTGAACTTAATTAGTGAGTTTCAAAGAGGGTAAATAACACGCTTTTAAGCAGGTAGTATTAATACTTTCACTCACTAGTAAATAAAGAACATGTTGACTCCTAATGGAATTGGTAACGATAAAATTTCTTGAGGACAGTCACTTTATTATTACGAAAACTATACAAAGTAAAAAAAGGCTTCCAAAAAGAATTGGAGGCTTCAGCATCGACAAAAGCTATCTATGACGAACAGTCTGATTAAGTGATGATAAGGCAATGAGATGACTGTTCGACCTCTGACAAAGATGTCGCATTAGTTAAAAAATAAACATGTGAATGAATACAAAAGAAAAATTGCGAACTGAAATCTTAAAACTAAAACCGAAGATATAAATACATATTTTGTACAAAATCACTGTCATTGTCGACATGCACATTATCGAGGCTAATGTCGGAATTAATCTTAGACGCCTTCCAAAGTTGTCACCACTCGGTTTGATAGTTCAGTCTCATACGAGTGGGAGGTACGATGCTGACTGATTACGTAAACACCGGCCTGCCTGCTGAAGTCGTTTATCCGCGCCTGCTGCAGATTCGTTGGTTTTCCTGCGAATTTCCCCTGACCTCAATACCTGCGCCTCTCAATGGCACACCGACTTAAAAATTTATGGCTCGTGAAGTTTGTCAATTATTTCACCTCTGAGGACACAAAGCAAACTTTGAAAGCCCCCGTTCCCTCTCCCCGCTTCAACGACGGCAGCTGACAAGGGAATTCCATAGAGTTTGCTCTGTCAGCGCTTTTCAGAATTCGCAAGCCGCATGGCAAAGGTTAAAGTTCACCTGCACGAACGAAAATAACAAGTGAAAATACATCGGAATCCAGAAAATAATTTAAGTGACCTTAATGCGTCTGCACACTTCTGATTTTTGTATCCTACTCAATTACTGCATCAGTCTGTATGATATCAGATTAAATACACTATGTGATCAAAAGTATCCGGACACCTGGCTGAAAATGAATTACAAGTTCGTGGAGCCCTCCGTCGGTAACGCTGGAATTCAATATGGTGTTGTCCCACCCTTAGCTTTGATGACAGCTTCCAATCTCGCAGGCATACGTTCAGTCAGGTGCTGGAAGGTTTCTTGGGGAATGGCAGCCCATTCTTCACGGAGTGCTGCACTGAGAAGCCGTATCGATGTCGGTAGGTGAAGCCTGGCACGAAGTCGGCGTTCCAAAACATCCCAAAGGTGTTCTATAGGATTCAGGTCAGGACACTGTGCAGGCCAGTCCATTACAGGGATGTTACTGTCGTGACACCACTCCGCCACAGGCCGGCATTATGAACAGGTGCTCAACTGTGTTGAAAGATGCAATCGCCATCCCCGAATTGCTCTTTAACAGTGGGAAGCAAGAAGGTGCTTAAAACATCAGTGTAAGCTTATGCTGTGATAGTGACACGTAAAACAACAAAAGGTGCGAGCCCTCGCCATGAAAAGCACGACCACACCGTAACACCACCGCCTCCGAATTTTACTGTTGGCACTACACACGCGGGCACATGACGTTCACCGGGCATTCGCCATACCCTCACCCTGCCGCGATATCGCCACATTGCCCACCGTGATTCGTCACTCCACACAACGTTTGTCCATTGCTCAATCGTCCAATGTTTACGCTCCTCACACCAAGCGAGGCGTCGTTCGGCATTTACCGGCGTGATGAGTGGCTTATGAGCAGCCGCTCGACCATGAAATGCAAGTTTTCTCACCTCCCGCCTAACTGTCATAGTACTTGCCGTGGATCCTGATGCAGTTTGGAATTCTTGTGTGTTGGTCTGGACAGATGTCTGCCTATTACACATTACGACCCTTTTCAACTGTCGGCTGTCTCTGTCAGTCAACACACAAAGTCGCCCTGTACGCTTTTGTGCTGTACGTGTCCCTTCACGTTTTCACTTCACTATCACATCGGAAACAGTGGACATAGTGATGCTTAGGAGTGTGAAAATCTCGAGTACAGAGGTATGACTCAAGTGACGCCCAATCACCTGACCACGTTCGAAGTCCGTGAGTTCCGCAGAGCGCCCCATTCTGCTCTCTCACGATCCCTAATGACTACTGAGGTCGCTGATATGGAGTACCTGGCAGTAGGTGGCAGCACAATGCACCTAATATGAAAAAAAGTATGTTTATGGTTGTATACGGACACTTTTGATCACATAGTGTATGTGTTCTCAGCGAACTTTTTTTACTCGGAATTCAAAATTGTTCTTAGTTTTTTTTCTCCAACGCGTATAGTAGTTTCATAATGGAATAGTTTTTATTTATTTTGTCTGACATATGAGCCACTATTGACTAAGGTTGTTTCAACTGCTTCTCTTTTCTCCTCTTACGCATTTATATCATTTATAGATGTTTCTCTCTTCTTTACTCTGTGTGAGTGCCTCGAGTCTCTTGGGTTTTTCATGGATACAGTTGGAATCTCACAATTTCTTAATGAGTGGCAGTCGCTCTTCATTGTCTTTTTGAATCTCTATGTACCACGTGCTAACCATTTATAATTACCAAAATGAGTCATCTGTGCTTTTGTCAGTCTTTGGGATTCATCCTTTGGATGTGATTCCGGAAAGCTATTTTTCTTTTGTAATCATGTCTTTCATTATTTCAGTATACGTATAAATTTCTCTATCATGACGTCTTCAGTACTTTTTTTGCCCTTTATCTGGTCTCAAAATTTTTCTTAGTATTTTTCTTTCCGTGATTTACAGTGTTTCTGTCTTTGCCCTTTTTGTTTGGAGTTATACATTCTGCTGCATAAAGTGCTCCAAGGAAAATTGATGTAGGTTAGTTCCAAGTCTAGCGTGATGAGACATCGATTTTTTGTTATACAGGGTGGTCTATTGATAGTGACCGGGCCAAATATCTCACGAAATAAGCGTCAAACGAAAAAACTACAAAGAACGAAACTTGTCTAGCTTGAAGGGGGAACCAGATGGCGCTATGGTTGGCCCGCCAGATGGCGCTGCCATAGGTCAAACGGATATCAACTGCGTTTTTTTTTAAATAGGAAATCCCATTTTTATTACATATTCGTGTAGTACGTGAAGAAATATGAATGTTTTAGTTGGACCACTTTTTTCGCTTTGTGAACGGTTACCGTTGATGACCATGCAGCTTCGCTAGACGTGTTGGGAACGTGGGTCTCACGGGGAGCGTGCAAGGGATAAGTCCCTGCAGTCGCACTATCCTCTGTGCCCTCAGTGGCTCAGATCGATAGGGCGTCTGCCATGTAAGCAGGAGATCCCGGGTTCGAGTCCCGGTCAGGGCACACATTTTCAACATGTCCCCAATGAAGTGTATCACCGCCTGTTTGCAGCTAGGGTGTCCATTTAATTATCATTTCCTTCTAGCGAAGCTGCATAGTTATCAATGGTAACTGTTCTTTCGGGAACAGATACTACCTTCATATATAGCAAGGCATCCTGGGCTTACATTTCAGCAAGATAATGCCTGTCTGCACACGGCGAGAGTTTCTACTGTTTGTCTTCGTGCTTGCCAAAACCTACTTTGGCCAGCAAAGTCGTCGGATCTTCCCCAACTGGGAACATTCGCAGCATCAGCTTGAGTTCCTAAATTTGGATGGACTGACGGGGGTTCGAACCGCCTTCCTACTGAATGTGAGTCCAGTCGCTTAGCACTGTGACAATTTGCTCGGCATCCGTAGTTCAAGTAACCCTAGCTGAAATGTGCTTATCTCTAGCGTCCAGATTCAGTTAGTAGTCATCGGTAAAGTTCCAGCAGGCCTTATACTTCTGCTGTAGAGCAAGACTTTCTACAGATTTATAAATCGTTATTCTATCTATGCTACTCTTCATGATTTCGTTCTCGTTGGTTTAACCTTAAGTTGAGTTGTGTGCCCAGAAACCAGCCCATTTCTATTAAATATATTCTCCAAAGCTTTTACAGTCTCTCGCTCAACGAATTGGTGCAGTGGTTACAGCTCCGAATTACTTGGTATGAGAAAGATTTAAAGGCTCGTCCACTCGTTCAAATGTAGGTCTCCACCGTTTCCGAAAACACTTTAAGTGAAAAGTGGAACGTTTCTTTGGGTAGTATACGATTGGCTTCTTGACACATCCTTGCTGTCCCCAGTTAGGTTTATGTGGTTGTCCCAAATCACATCAGATGAAGAACTGCACAGCTGTCTCAAAAGGACACGATCGAATCCTGATATACACGTCTCCATTCAGAGATAATGCTCAGTCCCTGATGATCTTGTTGTAGGTAGAACGCTATTCCGTAAATATCCGTTTATTATACCTTACTCTTAGCTATATCTGCACGTATACTTTAGTCTTAGCTGTATCGGCACCAACCTGATCATTGGTTTAGGTAGCGCAGTTCTAGTTCTGTTGAGGGGGGTGGGGGACACCCTTGGTTTCTCTTTTAATCTCCACATTCCATCACAAAATTGATATCTACACGTACATCGCCGTTGTATTCACCCTTGAACTCACAGAATGCTACTTCTTTACACTCTAGATATAGTAATGGCAGTACGCATGCAACGATAAGAAAAAATGAGTAACAGTGCTGTGTCTGGCGAGTCCATGTTGTAATAACGATGCGCATTAGCCAAAATATCGAGATGGAAGCTAGACTTCAACTCGAAACTCCGAAATGTGAGGGTGTGGGAACCAACCTACTGATCCACGGCCAGATTGTGCGGTGGAGCTCGACTGGCACATTATGCAAACGGCATGCTGACGTCCAGCCTGCGGCCGTTTTGCAAGTCAAACAGAGCGGCCTTCACTTTAGCATGTAAGTCCCAAGCGCAGTCCATACTGGCCGCACAAATCAGTGAACGCGGCAGATGAAGCGACGCCATCTGTGTCTCTCGTAACGACCACAGGTGATTGCCAATCCGATTTGGAATAATTAATCTTTAGGTGGAACTTTCAATTTGCTCCAGAGTGCTAACTATGATAAAGCTTCCTAGCAGATTAAAACTAAGTACCGGGTATGTGCTTCAACTTGGACCTATGCTGCGATGAGTAACGATTTTCTAGCTGGACCATCTTACCACGACAGCTTACCTTTACATTTCCAGAGCGCCAAACCAAAGTTCCTTTCTTCTGTATTTCCAGGCTCGTAAATTGAAGCCCTCGGATATACTGTCAGGCGTGTTCAGATATCTCTAATACATTATGCCATATAGACAAAATCTGTCGCTAGTATTTCCAGAGAAAATGGGTACTGAAATATATATCATGGAAAATGTCAAATATTTTTGTATGTGGAACAGAAGGATCGATGAGAACGATAGTGATTCTGCACGATTCGATAATTGCTGTGCGTTATTCCCATATTGAAGAGATAATTGAAGTACAGAAAGAAAATTAAACGGTAGCATTTAAAGTCATCCGTTCAACGCCAATAATAAATTGCGCAACAGAATTCTGTTGAGACTGCAACACAGTTAGTGATTTCTTTCTTTCCACGAGGTAAGGTTTTTCGTTCAGAGATAAATCACGAGTGGCGATTTTTGCGTTACGCTTGCATGGCTCCTGTTGTTGGCAGGCAGCTTTTGGTTTTCTTGTCGCAGCATAAAGCAGTCCACACGTGTGTACCTTGCTCACCAGTCCATCTGAAATTACAACAGAGTCATGTATGCCAGTGTGTTATTAAACAAGTAACGAAAATCAATAGATACCAAGATTTTGCTATAATATTCGCTGTTAGTGTGAAAATAAATATAATTCCTTCAAATACGAGGGTATTCCCAAAAGTAAGGTCTCCTATTTTTTATAAGCACATAGACCTGTTTATTTCTGTAATGATTTACATCAGTTTACACCTTGAGCGTTTAGCTATTTTTCGACATAATCACCATTTCTGTCGATGTATTTTTGTAGACGCTGTGCCAGTTTTTGTAAGCCCATGTCATACCAGCTCGCCGCCATGCTGTTCAGAAAGTTATTAACCTCTTCTTTCACCTCGTCGTCGGAGCTGAATCGCTTTCCGGCCAAATATTCTTTTCTTTTGACCAGTCCAGAAAGTTGTCCTGTTCAGCTGCAAGGCGGTGAAGAAATGCGCGAGAAGCATCAACTCGGTGCCGCATGTGGTCCTCAGTCAGCATGCGTGGCACCCATCTTGCGCACACCTTCCGGTAGTTCAATGTATCCGTTAAAATTCTGTGAGCGGTGCTTCGGGAAACCTCAGGAACCAACGTGCAGGGATCATCCAGGGTAATCCGCCGATCTTCACGCATGCTTTGCTAAACCTCCGACACTGTCTCCTCCGAAATTGACGGTCTCCCGCTCCTTTATTGGTCGTGAATTTCGGTCCGACCAGCTGCAAACTCTCTACACCACTTACGAACATTTTTGACATCCATGCACTTCTCACCATAAACTTCCGTAGATTGGCGATGGATTTCAATCGGCGCAGTGCCCTTTGCGTTCAAAAACCGAATAACTGCGCGCAATTCGCACTTGGCGGTAACATCCAACGGGAGCTCCATTCTCAACGGCTGCCAAGCCAAGACTGAGCGCCTCAACGCGGCGTGCGCATGTTTACAGACAGCGCGTGAAGCACTCTTCATAACACTGTGACCAACTGCCACACAAACAGAGTTCTGTACTTATAAAAAAAATAGGAGACCTTACTTTTGGGATTACCCTCGTATTATATTGTAAACACGTGTAACAAATACAACGAATAACGGATAAGAATGAAACAATTACTGCAACTTTCATCGAGTGATATATACGTAAAACATATTAAGTTTTCCCTCGCCGAATGTGGTCTCTAAATGTTGCTCGAGTCAATTAAAGCCCGTTTCCGATGACATATCCTCCTCGGCGGCTACCAACACACGACTTAGTCCTTGCGTTAGAAATTACATGTGCTTGACCAAAATATGGAAACACCTTGAAAAATGCATGGGTGAACATAAATGCAGATGCTAGCCAAATCTGTAAGTTGCGCTGTTGTATTTGATCGCGGACGGCAAATGTGTAATATCCTCAATACGTTGCAAGTGTCAGTCGTGCTCAGAAGAGTGTTCATTGTAATTGTGAACGCATTACGTCGGCGCTAAGTGAATTTGAACTGGTAAAACGTCTGTGCTAGTATGGAGAGTGTTTCCGTAACCAAGGTAGTCGAAGTTTCGGTGTTTCATGAGGGACCATATCGGAAATTTACACCAGATACAGGGATAGAGAAGAAACATCATCCGCCAAGTCACAAAGCGGTCGAAAATGTGTGCTGAGTAATCTTGCCACAAACTGGTTTATATTCCGGGCAACCGCAGCTGTTGAAAGGCATGATGTTAGGAAGAACTCTGCTTACAACTGGTAAAATTGTTGATTATTAAAACATACTGGTTTCGCGGCTTCAAGCCGCATCATCAGGTGAACAACGTTAAAACAGCAAAGGCATAGCCATCGCTTCCAGTAGAAATTTACTATTCAGAGAATATCGTCAACACTATGGCGAGCAAAAGGTAAAGAAGTAAGAAGTGCGCTCCATTCTTTAAAATTTGCTTGCATCAGGAAACGCAGATCACAGCAAATCATCCCACTGATGATGCCTTAGAACAAAGAAAAGGCGAAACGCGTCTGGGAAAAATTAAGTGGCTGCAGGAACAGGCGGTTTTATTTGCAAAACAAGTATTTCTATGGTTAATGCGGAGGATGGCCACGCAAACAAGCTTGTTATCAAGAGTAATCTTGACACACGTTCATTGAAGAGGATTGTGACGAAAATGAAGAGGCCGACAGCTACAAAAGTCGCTGCAGAAATGAATATCGCACTCGCGAACCGCATCAGCACCAAACAAGACGAAGCGAGGCCCACAAGCAATGAATTGCAGAGCGAGTTGGAATTGCAAGACTACTCACCTATGATGCAAATGTCCGTAACAGGAAAACGTGTTTCCAACTTCTGTCCGAGTTTTCGTCTCAAGAGTGAAATACGACGGCGATCATTTTGATAGCTACATCGTGGTATTCCATGGATCCCATGGGCACTCTGCAAGGTTTATCTGACTATTTTGGCTGATCATTTCCATACCATGGAACAAAGTCCGTTCTCCAACTATGTTCTAAGAGGACAGGGCCCCTGTTCACACAGCTCGCATCGTTCATGAGTGATTTTGTGAGCTAGAGATTGAATTTTGCACCTGCTCTCTCACAGTCACCAGAGCTGAGTAACATTGAGCCTCGGTGGTCTCCTTTGGAAATAGTGGTGCTTGACTGCTATCAACTTCCACATCGTTACCTGAACCTGCCACTATTTTAAAGAAGAATGATGTGAGATTCCCTCGAAAACCACACAAAACACTATTTATCCCTTACGAGACGGTTGAGAGCAGCTATCGTGCGTCGTGTTAGCCATGGTAATGTGTTGTATTTTTGATGTATCCATATTTTTGCTCAAACCCTGTAGCAGGGCCAAATCTGTGCACTTCTTAATGTGTCTAATACAACTACTATGGATTGCCAACCAAAAGTAAAATAAGCTTTGTAAGATAGGCACATTCAACAATACAAGATGAAATTGACGAGCAATGTCAAAAAGACATAAACTAAAGCCTAGAGGTATCGTAAAATAAGCACAAGGTGTTTACATATCTGTTCCAATGAGCCTGTATTGTGCAACTGACGCCCACAAGGGAACAGTGAACTGCTAGAAGCTGCAATCAACTACGAGGGCATGCTGAAAAGCAATGCCTCCGAATTTTTGGGTCCAAACCCTAAAATTTTTCTACCGTTATCTTTTCCGGTCGCAACTCTCCCAGCTGTTGTATCTAGCAGTCACGCCTACTAGATGTGTGGCTTGCCAAGCGAGTGCTTTTAATATTTGTGCATCGGAAATGTTGATATGACATACCGTAGCCACTGCTGCTGTACATTGATAGCGAAGTTCTATCACCCAACTGTTTTGCTATAATTTCTTCTCTTTAACTATCTCAACGTAACGGAATTAAACGCATCTGACTAATAAATATTAAATATGGGATTGTCTGTAAACATTTCCGATGGACTCACTCCACCTTGGCAACACCACATTCCCATTCTATTGCATTAATTTTAATCATAGCTTGGCGATTCTAGTAACAGGGAGCTTATGGCAAAAATATCTAAACAAAATGGCTACCCTCTACTGAATGATCATGACCACCATTTTGTTTCACGTTTCCTCCTTTATTTTCTCAGATCCTACCACCACAATGATGCAAAATTTCATCCAATACATTTAAACATAAAAGTAAACAATGTATTCTCTTCCCAGTGGGAACTGTATTACGTACAAATTTCAATACCCTATAGTCTCTCAATGTTTTTACCTTATTACTATAGTCCACTTTCTGGATTGGTACGGATATCCACTACTTCTCTCTCTCTCTCTCATAGGCTCATTCATTAATAACCTAGAGAATTTAGTATCGGTCAGGCTATTCAAAGAGAATTCTTGTTTTTTGGTACAGTACTAGTAACTAAGTCACCACATTCAAATTACACACATTAAATATGTAAAAAAAGCCGACTTTAGCCAGTACGTATTAAATCTTCCCCACAGCAAAATTTCAACCCAGATTAACAAGTCACAGACGGTCGGATTAAATTTCACACGTAACCTTTCCTACTCTGGGCGATTTATGCTAATCTCCCACTGGAATGTAACCCTGATTGTGTTGCTGGGCAGATGGCTAACTCACGTTTTCCTCTCTGAGAGTATCAAACTTTCTGACTTGTTTCACACGAATGCAATTAATAACGGTAATTTTGGTATGATGATTACTTAATTATCTTACACACGGATCCTAAACTGAAAGTTTCCACAAGCACTTCTGTTTGCCATTGTCTCTTGGGTCGAATGAGACAGTACTCACCATGTGGAAGTGCTTGTTCATAATTAAAATTCTGCACAGCAGTTCTTAAATATTCTCAGCATAAATTTGTACACGCAAGTATCTCAGCTTAAAATTACCACACGCAAGCATCTCCTCTAAAATAACCACACGTGGTTTCTTTGTGACCCTTAGTCACTGCCAAAGAATCCTAAGTTCCCTATGAGTTTTACATGAGTATCTTTTCCTGAATCCCACCAAAAGTTCTGTTCTCGCCGATATTCTGAAAAGGAAACTCAATATTTCTAGCTACTCTTAAATACACTACTGGCCATTAAAATTGCTACACCAAGAAGAAATGCAGATGATAAACGGGTATTCATTGGACAGATATATTATACTAGAACTGACATGTGATTACATTTTCAAGCTATTTGGGTGCATAGATCCTGAGAAATCAGTACCCAGAACAACCACCTCGGGCCGTAATGACGGCCTTGATACGCCTGGGCATTGAGTCAAACAGAGCTTGGATGGCGTGTACAGGTACAGCTGCCCATGCAGCTTCAACACGATACCACAGTTCATCAAGAGTAGTGACTGGCGTATTGTGACGAACCAGTTGCTCGGCCACCATTGACCAGACGTTTTCAGTTGGTGAGAGATCTGGAGAATGTGCTGGCCAGGGCAGCAGTCGAACATTTTCTATATCCAGAAAGGCCCGTACAGGACCTGCAACATGCGGTCTTGCATTATCCTGCTAAAATGTAGGGTTTCGCAGGAATCGAATGAAGGGTAGAGCCACGGGTCGTAATACATCTGAAATGTAGCGTCCACTGTTCAAAGTGCCGTCAATGCGAACAAGAGGTGGCACCCCATACCATCACGCCGGGTGATACGCCAGTATGGCGATGACGAATACACGCTTCCAATGTGCGTTCACCGCGATGTCGCCAAATACGGATGCGACCATCATGATGCTGTAAACGGAACCTGGATTCATCCGAAAAAATGACGTTTTGCCATTCGTGCACTCAGGTTCGTCGTTGAGTACACCATCGCAGGCGCTCCTGTCTGTAATGCAGCGTCAAGGGTAACCGCAACCATGGTCTCCGAGCTGATAGTCCATGCTGCTGCAAACGTCGTGGAACTGTTCGTGCAGATGGTTGTTGTTTTACAAACGTCCCCATCTGTTGACTCATGGATCGAGATGTGGCTGCACGATCCGTCACAGCCATGCGGATAAGATGCCTGTCACCTCGACTACTAGTGATACGAGGCCGTTGGGATCCAGCTGGGCTTTCCATATTACCCTCCTGAACCCACCGATTCCATATTCTGCTAACATTCATTGGATCTCGACCAACGCGAGCAGGAATGTTGCGATACGATAAACCGCAATCGCGATAGGCTGCAAACCAATCTTTATCAAAATCGGAAACGTGATGGTACGCATTTCTCCTCCTTACACGAAGCATCACAACAACGTTTCACCAGGCAACGCCGGTCAACTGCTGTTTGTGTATGAGAAATCAGTTGGAAACTTTCCTCATGTCAGTACGTTGTAGGTGTCGCCACCGGCGCCAACCTTGTGTGAATGCTCTGAAAAGCTAATCATTTGCATATCACAGCATCTTCTTCCTGTCGGTTAAATTCCGCGTCTGTAGCAGGTCATCTTCGTGATGTAGCAGTTTTAATGGCCAATAGTGTATTCCACATGCATACCATTCCCATATTCTTTAGTTTTACGGAGCACACTGAAAATAGGTGATTCAACTTCAGGAACCAGCGGCAGAGTGCCGGAACATGGCCGTTCACCAGGCCAACCCACGCTTCCTCAGAAGTGGGGGAGGATCCTGTTATCGTATTGGTTAGCCACACTCCAGGCCCTCTAGTGCTCTGGAATACTTCCTTTCCTTCGTTCTGCCAAAGGTCACCAGAGAACTGTCTCAAAGATAATTACAGATTCTACGTCCACTATCCGTGGTCAGCAGACAACAAGCCATTCACTCATTTCTCAAACATCAGAAAACTGGATATAGGGATCCATTTTTGAAGGAAGTGCACATATGAATAATTAAATATACAAAACGTCCTTCTTTTCTACATCTGTATCCGGTTTAAGTGTATTGAATAAAATTGTGTTACCATAAAACGGCTGACAAGAACAACGAAGTATGTTGTTATGCAACGGGTATTACTGTATCCAATGAAGCAAATTTTTTCTATGTCAGGTAGCACTGCACCCTTTCAGTAAAACAAACGTTATTAACATTCTACATATTTATTCTTCGGGTCTACATATTTGCTGCCCGCTGCCGCTAGAGGGCTCCGAACTGCCGCGTGTAACGTGGCGTGTAACATGTGTAGGTCGGAGCGTGAGAAACAGCGTGCTGCAGTCGAGTATCGAATTCGAGGAGTTCGACCGCACATGGGGCACCCTCACCTTCAGCATAACAGTGCCAGAACACACACGAGCGCCGCGACATCATAAACAATCCAACGGCTTGAGTTCACCGTCATCGATTGCCCTCCATACATTCACTGTCATCGATTGTCCTCCCTACAGTTCCGTCGAGGCTCCATCCAATTTTCAGCTGTTTCCTAATCTTTAATAACACCTTCCATGGCTTCGCTTTGATAGTGAGGAAGCGATGCAAGCAGGGGTGCGGTTGTGGCTCCATCAGTAAAGTCAAACTTTCTACGGTGACGGTATGGACAAAATGTTCTCTCTATGGGAGAAATATGTTCGTCGCCAGGGTGAAATTGGGGATACAAACATGTTGACATGAAGAATAAAGACGCAGAATGTTAATAACTTTTGTTATAGATCGGACATAAAAAGATCAGACGCATTACTTTTCAGCAAGGCCTCGTTTATCACAAGTGCGAATCAGGAAACGGCATGAGGTAACGCCGTAAAAGACAGGAGGTACGTCACAGTGTTATTCACACTAATTGGGGAAGAAACAGAAAATGTATTACACTATAAGAATGTAAAAGAAATTGGGACTATCTCAAACCTAAGTGTTCATGAACCAATGCCCGAATACGAATGTCTTCGTATTGACCGACTGGGATCAAGTAACAAAATCAGCTACTCTTTTTTCTTTATACACTCCTGGAAATGGAAAAAAGAACACATTGACACCGGTGTGTCAGACCCACCATACTTGCTCCGGACACTGCGAGAGGGCTGTACAAGCAATGATCACACGCACGGCACAGCGGACACACCAGGAACCGCGGTGTTGGCCGTCGAATGGCGCTAGCTGCGCAGCATTTGTGCACCGCCACCGTCAGTGTCAGCCAGTTTGCCGTGGCATACGGAGCTCCATCGCAGTCTTTAACACTGGTAGCATACCGCGACAGCGTGGACGTGAACCGTATGTGCAGTTGACGGACTTTGAGCGAGGGCGTATAGTGGGCATGCGGGAGGCCGGGTGGACGTACCGCCGAATTGCTCAACACGTGGGGCGTGAGGTCTCCACAGTACATCGATGTTGTCGCCAGTGGTCGGCGGAAGGTGCACGTGCCCGTCGACCTGGGACCGGACCGCAGCGACGCACGGATGCACGCCAAGACCGTAGGATCCTACGCAGTGCCGTAGGGGTCCGCACCGCCACTTCCCAGCAAATTAGGGACACTGTTGCTCCTGGGGTATCGGCGAGGACCATTCGCAACCGTCTCCATGAAGCTGGGCTACGGTCCCGCACACCGTTAGGCCGTCTTCCGCTCACGCCCCAACATCGTGCAGCCCGCCTCCAGTGGTGTCGCGACAGGCGTGAATGGAGGGACGAATGGAGACGTGTCGTCTTCAGCGATGAGAGTCGCTTCTGCCTTGGTGCCAATGATGGTCGTATGCGTGTTTGGCGCCGTGCAGGTGAGCGCCACAATCGGGACTGCATACGACCGAGGCACACAGGGCCAACACCCGGCATCATGGTGTGGGGAGCGATCTCCTACATTGGCCGTACACCACTGGTGATCGTCGAGGGGACACTGAATAGTGCACGGTACATCCAAACCGTCATAGAACCCATCGTTCTACCATTCCTAGACCGGCAAGGGAACTTGCTGTTCCAACAGGACAATGCACGTCCGCATGTATCCCGTGCCACCCAACGTGCTCTAGAAGGTGTAAGTCAACTACCCTGGCCAGCAAGATCTCCGGATCTGTCCCCCATTGAGCATGTTTGGGACTGGATGAAGCGTCGTCTCACGCGGTCTGCACGTCCAGTACGAACGCTGGTCCAACTGAGGCGCCAGGTGGAAATGGCATGGCAAGCCGTTCCACAGGACTACATCCAGCATCTCTACGATCGTCTCCATGGGAGAATAGCAGCCTGCATTGCTGCGAAAGGTGGATATACACTGTACTAGTGCCGACATTGTGCATGCTCTGTTGCCTGTGTCTATGTGCCTGTGGTTCTGTCAGTGTGATCATGTGATGTATCTGACCCCAGGAATGTGTCAATAAAGTTTCCCCTTCCTGGGACAATGAATTCACGGTGTTCTTATTTCAATTTCCAGGAGTGTATTTTACTATTTTCTCGATACTCCATCTTGTTCCTATATCGTTCTTACCTTTGGTCGATATTTCTTGCTTTCTCTGCCTTGAAAGCCTTCAAAATTTAATATTTTGCACCTAAACAGATTTCTCTCTGTCATTTACTGTTATCTGATGTTCCTTGATCCTAGTTATTTTGATATTTCTATTATCAGTGCTATCGTTGATTTATTTAGTAGAAATATATGAATATTTGTTTCGGAAACCTGTTGTTATTCATTCGGTAGATGTGTCAAAGAAGATTAACCATCGCTCTGCCATTACTTCTGATATTCTGTACACATTTTTCTACATATCCCTATTACGTCTTACTTTCCGATCATCTGTAGTTTGTATTGCACTCAGTATTTTCCCTATAACCCGTCTTGCAAGAATATCTATCCTGTTCAGCTTGTAGTTAATTGCTAAGCGGACATATGCATATGAACATTCGAGTCTTACAACTGGAGTACACACTTTTAGATTTCAATTTACAGATATGCGTATCATGTTGTAGATGTTTTTAAACTCACTGAATGCAGATCTTACGGAAATATAAATGAACCTGCTGATTTAACCATTGTATCCTACAAGACGATGTGATGAGCTCGAGACTTCTTTATACCAACGATGTGCATTGGTTTGTAGCTAATATATCTAGAATAATGTACTTCGATGAAGAACTACTGCAACTACATTCCCTTAACATCACTTAAAATCTGTTTCACCAAAACTGAGAAATTATTTTTACATACAATCACCCGAAAGGTCTGCGTGTGAGGCTACGAATGGTGCTTCCAGAACGAAGGCAAAGTCATCAAAATATTTCTTATGTTTCTCGCCTATTAGCCGCGATTGGCTCCTCGAAACCAAAAATGTCTCAGCGGACCAAACAGAAAAGTTTCAGACATCAATACAGTTGGTTTAAACATGGAGAGTATTACACGGGCTGGTGTCTCCGAATCACCCTCAACACATGAGAGATTTCTCGTCTGCAGATCATCCACCACCAACCATTTTTTGCCAATACTACTGCAAGTATTCTTCATCTTCTGTGATATCGCAAATTTTAAGTACCCAGTTTGTGAGCTGATGCAGATCTTAACGCAGGAATTCAGCTTAGACTTCAGGACGTCTTCCAGACAGTTCCTGTTAGAACTTCGTTCAGAACACTCTCTCACGTCGTTTGTAGAATAAGGCCCTGACAGAAAGAGGAATCACCGTGATTATTGATAGTGATGCTCCAGTTCATACGGAATACAATATCGAAGTGCACTTGCCGATATCTGAAGTTACAGATGGGTAGAGAACTGCTGCTCTTGGGTGACTGCGAAACTAAAAGCCAGATTAAGGAATATACGTAACGTACGAGTGCAGGTTGTGACACATGGACGACCGCATACAGAAGTTTGGGTCTGGCAGCAGCTCGTGCGTGGATAGCAGACGCGATTAAGGCGACCCTCGCATAAAACCGGGAAAACTGGGTTCGAGCCCCAGTGCGAGACAAATTGTCATCGTCGTCGTTCTAATATACACCCGGAGGTGGTTCATATTCGCAATTTCTTGTACATTTATAGTGTTGGTTCTGCTAGGAGATATCAACCTTTGAAGATTGTCGAAGTATCTTGATTTTTATCCATGGTGGAATGTGAGATTGTGGCAGTACGCAGCTTGAAAGCTAAATGTAGGCTGAACCACTGAAACTGAGAACGGACTCATTTTTGCACATTTTGAAGGTACATTCCTTTATCATCAGAAATATTTTAACAGAAAATGTACATACTGACAAACATTCATCTGTACGTACACGATGAGACTGCTGTGAGGGTTTTACATGAATGATTGTTTGTCAGTGCTTTCCATGCAACACAGCTTCATGTGTTACGAAGGCATATACTTTCGAAATACGTGAGAATTAGTGCGTTTGCACTGTGAGAGGCTGAGCCTACGTTTTAGTTTTCAAGGCACCTAAGTAGTTTCCATATACGAGGTGCATTCAAGTTCTAAGGCCTCCGATTTTTTTTTTCTCCGGACTGGAAAGAGATAGAAACATGCGCATTGTTTTAAAATGAGGCCGCGTTCATTGTCAATACGTCCCAGAGATGGCAGCACCGTACGGCAGATGGAATTTTACCGCCAGCGGCGAGAATGAGAACTGTTTTAAATACTTAAAATGGCGACGTTTTCCTTACTTGAACAGCGTGCAATCATTCGTTTTCTGAATTTGCGTGGTGTGAAACCAATTGAAATTCATCGACAGTTGAAGGAGACATGTGGTGATGGAGTTATGGATGTGTCGAAAGTGCGTTCGTGGGTGCGACAGTTTAATGAAGGCAGGACATCGTGTGACAACAAACTGAAACAACCTCGGGCTCGCACAAGCCGGTCTGACGACATGATCGAGAAAGTGGAGAGAATTGTTTTGTGGGATCGCCGAATGACTGTTGAACAGATCGTCTCCAGAGTTGGCATTTCTGTGGGTTCTGTGCACACAATCCTACATGACGACCTGAAAATGCGAAAAGTGTCATCCAGGTGAGTGCCACGAATGCTGACGGACGACCACATGGCTGCCCGTGTGGCATGTTGCCAAGCAATGTTGACGCGCAACGACAGCACGAATGGGACTTTCTTTTCGTCGGTTGTGACAACGGATGAGACGTGGATGCCATTTTTCAAAGCAGAAACAAAGCGCCAGTGAGCTCAATGGAAGCACACAGATTCACCGCCACAAAAAAAATTTCGGGTAACCGCCAGTGCTGAAAAAATGATGGTGTCCATGTTCTGGGACAGCGAGGGCGTAATCCTTACCCATTGCGTTCCAAAGGGCACTACGGTAACAGGTGCATCCTACGAAAATGTTTTGAAGAACGAATTCCTTCCTGCACTGCAAGAAAAACGTCCGGGAAGGGCTGCGCGTGTGCTGTTTCACCAAGACAACGCACCCGCACATCGAGATAACGTTACGCAACAGTTTCTTCGTGATAACAACTTTGAAGTGATTCCTCATGCTCCCTACTCACCTGACCTGGCTCCTAGTGACTTTTGGCTTTTTCCAACAATGAAAGACACTCTCCGCGGCCGCACATTCACCAGCCGTGCTGCTATTGCCTCAGCGGTTTTCCAGTGGTCAAAACAGACTCCTAAAGAAGCCTTCGCCTCTGCCATGGAATCATGGCATCAGCGTTGTTAGAAAATGTGTACGTCTGCAGGGCGATTACGTCGAGATGTAACGCCAGTTTCATCGATTTCGGGTGAGTAGTTAATTAGAAAAAAAAATCGGAGGCCTTAGAACTTGAATGCACCTCGTACAAAGTAGCCCACAGACTTTCGTTTTGGTCTATCGCGATGTGATAAAGGCATTTGCAAGCAGAAATTAGTTCCAGAATATGTCACGAAGTCTCAGCGAATGGCGAAATTGGAGAAAAAAAAAAGAGCAGGAGATTTGGTTGTCCTCTGTATGCAAACGATGCTCCGATTTCAGTGGCATAGGGCCACCACAATAAGGTCGTGAAGCAATAAGAGAAATACCAGCTTACAAAGGACGCCGTAGGAGTCGTACAAATAAGGATACTTAATGGATGGAAGAATGTGTATGTGAAATCTTATGGGACTTAACTGCTAAGGTCATCAGTCCCTAAGCTTACACACTACTTAACCTAGATTATCCTAAGGACAAACACACACCCATGCCCGAAAGAGGACTCGAACCTCCGCCGGGACCAGCCACACAGTCCATGACTGCAGCGCCTCAGACCGCTCGGCTAATCCCGTGCGGCTGGGAGGAAGACTAGGGTTTAATATCCCGTCGACTAGGAGTTAGTAACAAACGGAGCATAAGCTCTGATAAGATAGAAATTGCGACAGAAATGCACGATTTTCTTTTCCAAGGCATACCATTTATTCATCTATAGTATTGCACAGTTGCACCAGAAATGAGAACCTTCAGAACAACACAGAGACTCTGGCATGTACTTCCAGCTACTGGGATACTGTTATTAAGGAAAAACTTGAGATTAAATTAGCAAGCCACCTTACTTCTGCTCAAACAACATAGGGACAAGGTAATGTTACTCTCTGCTTTCTCAACCGCTGGTAGTTGGTATTCACTATCGATGGCGCTAGTTTTTTACAATGTTTGTGCGTTGTCTTACAGCATGTGACGTATTATGGTTCCTTACCAGCGTAGCCCTACCTCGGAGGCCTGCCATAGCTCTGTTTCTATGCATCTGTACCTTAAAAATGACGCTGTGTTACCTGTCAGCTGAATCCCCGTTAAGTCGTTTGAATATTCTATACTCCGGGAGAAACACAAGTTTCACAAATCTTCAAGGAGGTCAAACGAGTTACTGTAAACTTAACAAAAGAGAAAAAAACTTTTATAAACGTAACGAGTGCACTTTGTGGACAATAAGCATTCCCTATACTGCTTAATAACTTCATAGAAATAGTTTTAATCGATTTGAGAATGATCTCTTGGGGATGTGAATTCCGTTCATACCGACAGTGAATCATGTGTATGAAGGATTCGTTTCAGTCAATTGAGAAGAAAACTTTCCAGGACTTATTTCGTATTTTTGTTCAAAGCATTGTTTTATGGTGACTTAACTGTGACAAATATTCTCGAAGCGATCATGTATGTCTTTAGTAACACGTGCGTTTATTGTAGACATTTACTAGTTCAACATTATAGTAAACGTCAGTGAGGTTGAACTACATTTTGGCACTAAGTATCAGTTAAGAACATCTTGTTATCACCGAGACTGTTTTAGTGAAATTTTAGTCTTTAGTGTGTAATGCTGGAAATTATTAATGGACTAGGGTAGCAATCAGCCACATTTAAAAAAAATACATTCGCATTTTGTCACAGAGATCTTCGAGCTTTTTACTTCATCGTTAGATGTATTTTCTTCTTTTCATTTTCACACATACAAAGGTACGTGTTGCAGGACGTCGCTTTAGACAAATGTTCGTATGAAAGCTGCATTAAGGCATGGAGTTTCATACAGAAAAAAGGGATTATTAATTACGATCGTACTCTGGACGCTATGCACACACAAACTTTGACACGATCTAAGTGCTATCACTTTTAACTCCAAGAAAGTGGCTCGAGTTGGGTGGGGTGGAGCCGTTAATGGGATAACTAATGGCCGCTGTCATCGGCGCAAATGAAATTGTGCGGAAGAGATTAAGCCACAGGATGCCATTGCTTCGCTTTAATAGCTTCTCTCTGCAGAGAACGGCGATTCGGTGCTATACAGCCGCCGCACCATTTGGCATAGCTCTTTTATTGATGACAATTTCTTGCGAGTAATTGGTAATGCAAACAACTGTGGCCTTGCTACTTCGAATACGTCCACAACGAAGTATGTTAAAACATTAACATTCAGGATGACGGACCTGTCAACGAACTGAATTATCTTCTTATGAAAGGAATTTCATATTGAGGCAATAAAGAAGCTCATTGTCATTCAAGCGCTAATTCTTCGTGATCGAACTAACTGTTCCTGCGTTTGGACGGCTCGAACGATGTCGATTTGACTTCATGACTCCAATAATAACAACTGCCGACCTTGCCACGCTATCTGTGGAACTAGCATTAAGTAAAGAGGCTTGTATGATAATGAGAACAAGATGACATTTTTCGCTGTACTTGCGGATCAGAATAATGAAGTGAATGATGGTTGAGAACAGTAATTGAACATGAAGCTGTGCCGCGTTGATTCCTAGCCAGCCACAGTGTAGTATGACTGTGGCAGCAATAGCAGTGTGGTCCCATAGTGAATACGTTCAGACGCATCCTGTTAAAGCGTTGGACTGTAACAGCCACATAACCTTTCTGACCACTGTCGCTGCTAGCTACCAGAATTTACTCGCGAAAAATGAGATTGTCTCTGAACTAAATAAAACACAGGTTGGGGATACATCACAACAGTTATATTGCTGGCGGTAATTGCAGTTCGCATCTAACTCTGGTGGCTGGCATCTAAGATAACAGAACGCTACGGTAACCACAACAGCAGGAGCGCCGTAGATCAATATTTGATATCTTCGTATATCCATAATTAAAACGGACGACTTGGGACGTCAGCTGGTATAATATATGTTACAAAATGACGTAATTCCTCCAGCTGTATTAAGGTGGAACACGCCTATCTCACCACTGACTACTAGTGATAGACACATACGGTTAATGTCAACAAATATGGGCCTGAAGATGATGATGTAACAACATCGAAACTAGTTGCCAATAAAATCAACACCTTAATACAGCTGGAGGAATAACGTCATTTTTTAACAATATTTGTTAGGTTGTTGTTATGGTGTGTTCCTCCTCAATAACTGTTTCTCAATCAAATTCTTATTCCGATCTAGGTATTTTAATACAATTTGATATCACCCCAAACTCTCTGCTTCACGAAGGAAAATGGACACTTGGTACTTAACAACCAAGACAACTGGAGAGAACTTTAAATACGAGAGGCGTTCAACATGTAATGCAACACTTTTTTTTCAGAACGCGGGCTGGTTTTATTCAGGGTTCCAATACACCATATCACCCATATTATTCCCCTCTCTTTTGGCTATAAAATCCTATTTTTCTATATTATCTCTTCAATGCGGTGGCCTCACGCCAGCCTACTGGGAAGGCATGTATGCCCACATGGAACCACTGTGTTCTAGACGACTTCAGAGTCAACGTCTTGCAGCACCAATAACCTCTCCACCATCGACGTTCTGCTGCCCGTCGAGTGAAACCTTCATTAGGCCTAACAGGTGGAAGTCAGGGGTGCAAAACATAGGCTGTTGGGTGGATGAGGAAGAACAGTCCAATGAAGTTTTGTGAGCTCCTATCGGGTGCACAGATTGTGTGTGGCCTTGTGTTGTCATAGACGAGGAGAAGTTGGTTTGTTTGTTTGTGGCGACGAACAGAAGTTGTTTCTTCAATTTCCTGAAGATAGCACAATATACTTCAGAGTTGATCTTCGCATCATGAGGGTGGACATCAAACAGTCCAACGACTCATCGTGATTTGACGTGCTGTTGTTCACTGCCAGGTCTCCGTAAATATTCTGCAAGTGCTTATGAATATATATGATGCTCTGACTTTCCTCCAAAAGAAACTCAATGACAGCTCTGTGACTGGCAAGCACCTCCGTTACATACGGCATTTTGAAGGCCACGAATAGCACCGACAGCTATTGGTACGTCATGAAACTGTAGGTGCTGAAGCGGGAATATTACACGACGTCCCACAACAAATCCCGCGTTTTTTCAATCTAAATTCGCCGAGAAGAAAAAATGTGTGGCATTACTTATCGAACGCCCGTCGTATTTTTAAAAACCTTCTAAATTTCTCTGAGCTTACAGAAATATTTCAGTCAGAAGTTACTCTAAAAGGCTCTCCAGATTCACACGCACCAAATGTTAAGTAATTTGCTACACAAAATAACGACGCATCTACTGAAGTTGTAACTGCTGCAGAACTCCTGAAATCAGCCGGCCCAAAAACCTTGAAAGAAATTACGATGATCATCCAAAACATTTGGAAAACTGAGAAAATTCCAGATGACTGGAAAAATGCAGTGTCAATAATTATAAAAGGAATTCCCATCTTCCTGCCCCAATCCAAATGCTATGTCAATGTCCCCAGGGGCGAGGAAAAGAACTTCGCAGATATTTTAAAAAAGCTTCTAAATTTCCCTGAGTCCACCTATTTATCAGGAATTCCTTCACAAACCAATCGAAATTCACGCGCACCAAATGCATGCAAAATAGGCGAAAGTAAAGGAAGTTTCAGACCAAATAGATTCTGCCCAGAACAAAATTTCAGTTTTGAAACTAATTATCAGACATCAAAAAGCTATAATAAAAAAGTGATTTGTACCTTTGTAGATTTTAAATACAGCTTATGAATTAGTGGGCCGCAAGTTTCTATTCCAAAATCTGAAAGAACAAGTCGTAAACTCGAAAGCACTTCAATTATTAGTGAAATACTATATGGTACAAAAAGTAAGGCAAAATTTAGGGAGAAAATTTGGAAAATTTTGAAACTGTAAGAGGAATAACACATGATGAGGAACTATCTACATTATTTTACAAGTGTTTCTTAGAAAAGTGACCTGAGACTAGCGAAAACTAAACTCGGAGCCTAAAATTGACGATGAATCTAATAAGGAAGAACAAATATTATGATAGACAGATGGCTTGGCAGTTCTATCTCAGAATATTAAAAGTAGGTCTCCAAAAATAATTTGAAAGAAAGAAGTATACGTTTATCAACGACCTAGCACCAAAATTCTAAAACCTAAACAAGAGAAAAATTAGAGATTTTCTCTTAAAATATATTTTGGCGAAATCATTCATGAGACTGGCTTCGAAATAATGGTTACGAAATTCGTTGTTACAAATCATAACTATAACAAAAAAAAAGATCTCAAAACACACAAAACTGAGACACCTCAAGGCACTTATAAAAGCAGACTGTCTTTGCGGTGGTAAAACACTCCTTTTAAATAGAAAGAGGGACAATGAAGAAATCCAAAAAAAGAGAAAGAAAAGTAACTAGGAAAATTAAAGGTCCAAATTATACTCATGAAGTCATATATAGAGTAACAACAAACAAAGAAACTGAAAAGTATACCAACATATGTCCTAATATTAAAAAACTTATGCTAAAACTCTATGGACATATTAAAACAATGGAACCAACCAGTTTAACTTGACAGTTTGTGAAATTCTACGAAAATCGCAGTACAGCTGTAACCCAAGAACACCAGAACAAGACGCTCTTATGTGTGCAGAAGAGCCCATTCTGACAGAATGAAAGTAATGTGGGCACAAACAAAACCGAAATTCTGAAAATGTCCCTTGTTGTACATTGCAGTTTTGTGATAACGCCGGTTCTGGCCCATTTTATTAGTTAGATTTGTATAGCACACATTCAGGGGCAAATCATTGCGCTACCATTTCCCTTAACCTATTGTTATGCTAATTGATTTATGATCACTGGTGGTCGATTTATGACCCCCTGGGGTAATCGCTCCTCCTGAGAAACCCCCAGCCCTCCCCGCCCTCCTTCCCTGACCCTATGGACAAGAAACACTTTTTTGTCACCTCTCCCAAGTTCAGAGCCACTTTTCACCCTCCTGAGAAATCACCCAGCCCTCCACTCTCCTATCCTTCTTCCTCCTTCCCCACTAGCACTTCCCCTCCCCTTCCCTCCCTCCATGAAAAAATTGGTGGGAAAATTTCTCACTCTGTTCAGAGCTGTGGGTGTGGAAGATGCAACCATTATCCTGTCCAGCAACTAAGTACCATAATTGTGTATATATATTGCTGCAGATTGGAGGTTTTGTCTTGTTGGCAAAATTTTCGTGTGTGGACCCACCTTGATGTGCAAGGATCGACTGCACAATGCACAATATCACCACCAGAGGACATCCTACACCCCACTCTTTGTCACCTCCCTCCCCACGCTTCACAGAAGAAATTGATGGGAAAAATCACTCAGTCTGGGTTGAGCTTGTGGACTTGAAGGATCCCATGACAAAAACATTAACTACATTGCAGAGGGCAAAATAATATACTGTTTATTTATAAAATTCAGTTTGCACACCAGTTTGCAGAGGTTGGATCTGTTTATTTTATGGCAAAAAGCTCATCATTCTCAGCTGTTTACTTAATTTTGGATGAGGCATATCTTGTAAAATACATCAAAGGGAAGTAATTAAACTAATAAATACATCACTTTCTTCTGATCTCACTGGGAATAACATCAGGAAATATATGTCTACATAAAACACTCACCACATGTAATAACACAGTTACAGATCGTGCTAAACACGTTTGGCAGAAAACATCCCTATAGCATATTTGTATGAGGCGCACCATACCACATCCACCTGATCATCGGCAACTCTTTACGTCCCAAGTGCTGGACTGGGAGGTGCCAATTGCCTGCAGAGGAATGCATGGTACTGGATGTTTGCTGCCTTTGAAATTTTGATGTCAGACTCATTTCTTGTTTTGTTCCCAGACACAACTTCCATACCTGGTCAGTGAAAGCACGTACTCCACGTGCCCACACTGCTGTGCAGATACTTACTGAGTTAGTTTAGAATACCACCAGCAGAGGACTTTGTGTGAAGCAACCTCCACACCCCTCGACACCCCTCCCCCCTCAAACCCCCTCCGCATCTGCCCTCTTGCCTCTGTTACTTCCTGTCAGACAAATCTCTCTCTCTCTCTTTCTCTCTCTCTCTGAAGTGGTTACTTCCTGACCAGTAAGCATCTGTAGCATGCCACCAGAAACCACACTATCCCCTCCTTTCTCCAGAACAAAGAAGCGGATACCTGGTAAACCCCAGCCATCCCCAAAATGCTGGGCTGTGGATATCTTGAAAATAGTCAATTTGCACTACCCTCTGTGTGGTACAGCTTTTCCTTTTTTCCTATTGATGGGTACTAGTACTGGCACATTTGGTGGGAAATGCTGGGGCTATCTGGTAATCCATAGTGTAACCACCCAGTTTCCTTATGGATTTTTTTTGCCTCCTTGGTGGATACTGACACAGTTAGATCGTTTGGCAGGAAATCCATTATGTTGGAGATAGCTGAAAATGGTAGTGAGAATTTCAAATTTCAGCTCCATTGCACTATGTCCTTAAAAAACGTGGAGGGGACAGGACAGCGGTTTTCCCGGAGTGTGCTCGCAATACCACCATTGGAAATAATAAATTGATCTCCTGGGAATCTGCGTTCATGATCAGAAGGGGTGCTGTATAAAATCATACTTGTAATTTTAAATTTCGGCGGAAATTCATTCCGTCGTGGTTGTGTGATTCCTGACCACCTACAGGTCTGCTAAATGTATTTTTTAAGCACTATAGAATTCCCATATTGGTTCTCTCTGCTTCACCAGCAAGAAGAAGGGGGGGGGGGGGGAAGGGAAGGTCTACCATGTGATAGGTACAACAAATCCACCTTTATTGAAACAAATACCACTCCACCTTTCCTCTGAAAGACGGAGAGTCGGAAATAGCCAGCAGCATAGAAGGCAGGCAAAAAGTATCTTTCTTGGCCGATTAAGAACAGAAGAAGCGTACAGTTTATGCATGATGGAGTTCCAGACAGAAGGAGTTTGAAATGTTTTACATAAATCACTTGTGCTGTCAGTTCTGTAGTACTGTTGTAGTGTTTGGATTCCATACCAGGAAGGTACTGGAAAGAGAGAAATGATCGTAGAACATAAATACACATGCTAATGCTATATGGTTCTGCATTTAAACATGTTACAACGTTAAAGCACTGTGGTTTCCGATACATTAGTTGCATGCAATGCAGCGCTGTTAACACCCCGCCGGCCGGGGTGGCCGAGCGGTTCTAGGCGCTACAGTCTACAACCGCGTGACAGCTACGGTCGTAGGTTCGAATCCTGCCTCGGGCATGGATGTGTGTGATGTCCTTAGGTTAGTTAGGTTTATGTAGTTCTGAGTTCTAGGGGACTGATGACCTCAGAAATTAAGTCCCATAGTACTCAGAGCCATTTTTTTTGTTAACACCCCAATGCGGGAAAGATATTTCTAATGCCTGACATACATTAACCCTACAAGTTTTCTATCTTACTCACTATGGTGAGAAATTTAGACGATAAAACTATAACTTTCTACACCAAAGGAATAAAAATACATACATTGTTTGTGATGCTAGCGCTATATAACTTCCCAGAGGTGTGTAGCGCCCACTGTTCACGTCCAGTTACGGTTGGGAAATTGTGCTATACTCGCATCAATTCTATAAAATGATCGTAAGTAACAAGAAAATGAATGAAACAACGACATCATATGAAGAAATAACAAGTGCATAGCGGTGTTTCACATATGAAATTACACACCATGCGCCACTAATTCTGTGAACGGAACACAATCACTTCCACACATGATGGCAAGTAAATGCATATACAGTGTTTGCAGTACCTGGCAAAACCCAGTCACCGCAGTTGTGAAACCGAAGACCCAATTTATGTTCAAGATGTGGCAGGGGCCTGGAGTACTTCGCATACATCATCATACATTTAGAGGAGGGTGCCAAAGTAGGTTTACCATCGGTTTAGTGGCCATGATTCATCACACATGCGTTGGAAGTCCTCTGAGTGACAGTGGTATGGGGAGTTTTGATCAATGGTTGAATGTGCGATAAACGACTTGCCACAATGTTTCCCTCTCTGTAGAATAGATCATCAGTCAATCATTAAATTCTACCACGTTACAATCCTTCTCAACCAATACTCCATCTGTTTTTTATCATCCTCTAACGCAGATCCATGTCAATTTAGAAAAAAAAATGGCTCTGATCACTATGGGACTTAACTTCTAAGGTCATCAGTCCCCTAGAACTTAGAACTAATTAAACCTAACTAACCTAAGGACATCACACACATCCATGCCCGAGGCAGGATTCGAACCTGCGACCGTAGTGGTCGCGCGGTTCCAGCCTGTAGAGCCGAGAACCGCTCGGCCACCCAGGCCGGCGTCAATTTAGAGACAGATGATTCTCTTTTCCAGGAAAGCATCAAAGACAGCAATCAACTTGCATGTATTCCTATTACCTCAGTAGACATACAGCAGAATATTGTTAAAAATCATGCAGCAACTGTTCTGTAAGGTACTTTCTAGCTGACACAGCATGGCTATGATTGGTAGAGAATACAAGGAAGCACATTGTAAATACTTTTTATTAGAGTTTAAAACACTTAAACAGTCTTCCTCAGGATCAAACACGCGAGCCATTCGGTAGTTATATATTGCAGTCCCCAAGCTGGTAATACAGTGCTCTTTAGCTAAGGGGGAAGTAAAGTTTATCGTAGGTACATATTGAAATGAGAATACCAGTCTATATCATTAGCGTCGGTCGGTTGTACAAGTTTGGAATACGTGTTATACTCTTTCCGAAAGCGAAATATCGAAATATATTGATTACGTGGAACTCAGCTCTTTCTGTTACTTCACGAGACGTCGAATGTGGCGCGCATAGTATCATTCTACTTCTTGTCAATTCCAAATTAAATCGGAGACAATGTTTCAGCGAGGGTCGGTTAAAGACAGTGGAAGAGTCACGTGATGTGTAGAGAGAGAAACTATCTAGAGTTTTGCTCAGGATCCTTAGCCGATAGGTTCAACGAAGGGGTAGTTCGTTTCAAAACAGAGGAGGGAGTGCTGCTGTGGACATGATTTGTTTGTTGGGGTGGTAGTTATCAAGAGTGTTGATGAGACGTTTCAGTATCCGACCTTATCTTACGAAAGCGCGAATTCTCTGTGACACCCATCCACATACAGAGAGATGGTCAATCCTAATAAAATCTTACCGACTTTATAAAGTGTTTCGGCTAAGGAACGTAGTTCTTGCGTCTCCTCTCTGTTGTTGTCTGTTATCTACAACAAGAAACAGTATTTGTGTCCTGTGATGTAGGTGGTGCAACAGGGTTCATGAAATGTCCACATGTATATGGACTCGGAAAGTAATGGAAGAAGTGGTTTAGCAATGATACAGAAATTGAGAACCGCGCTGCAATATCATTGGCTGGGAGCATCACGAGATCGACGCGATGAGACGTTTTGCTGACGTGAGAAGTCGTCGAGAGCAGTGGTTTTGAAATCGAGTAATTGGTAAAATGCGGTGAAATTACGGAAAAACCTAGTAAAATTGCTACACTGATGGAAAATCCGTAAAATTGAGGATAAATAAGTCAAAAAATGGCTGTTATAGAGCTCCGACCTAGGCAGTTTGCTCTTCTGCCATCGACAACAGTATCATAGACCTTGTTCGTAGTTTTACTCAGTTGGATGCTACGAAATTTGGAGGAGAGAAGGATGCGAATTATAGCTTTCTGTCGGGTGTAAAAATGACATGTAAATAGATAGCGTGAAAGCTGCTGTTCTGTGTTGATATTTATGCGTGTGAAAGCCATTCCGTTTCTGTCTCTCTTGTTGCTCTGAATAACGAAGATGCAGCGAGGGTTTCAAACAGCATGATGCAGAACAGTACTGGACTCCAACATACACACCATCCATTGAACCATGATCATTCCAGTGATACAGCAAGGGCCTACTGAGGATGGGAATATGCCAATAGCCACTGTCACATCAGTGTATGATGATGCTGCACTCAATGTGAAATGTGGAGACCGATACATTTATTTACGACATACCAAGAACAGAATACCTACAGTCTTTTCTCGAATATGATTGGCTGGAAGACGTATATGTTAAATCTTTTCGTGGAAGCGGTGAAATCGAGACATCTTGTGGGGATGAGACGTCTTGGGGGCTCAGGTGATGTTTTCGTAGAAGTTATCTGGACCCTTCTAAGTTACTCTTTCTGCATCAAGCGTATCAGTTCTTCCTGCGCTGGATTACGTTGTGCAAGAACGTACCTATCATAAATAAAAGACTCGAGGGCTTTTTATTTGTAATTAAGCTCTTTATTCCTTGACGAAAATGTAGTAATGACGATGTGGTGGGAGGGTTTTGCTACTGGGAAGCTGTGGTAGGCCATGCAAAACGATGCCCAGCATGTGTGAGTATGGACGTACCATTATTTTTCGGACGCTATACACGTATAAATGATAATCACGGTACTTATTGGGAAATTATACATTTGGAACGTAACGTTACCGTGGGTAGTGTTCCGACATATCACCAGACGTGTGTGAGAAGTGCTCAGACTACTATTCACATAAAATATTACGTATGTCTAGCCATAATGGAGGGACGGGGAGGTGGCTAGACTTGACGTGGCGAATTGTGAGTTCAACACATTGACGAGTATATACGGCCGTAAGGGTGATAGATTCATTTCCTAAACACCTGCACAATATACCAAAAGTCAATACGGCTGTATCATCATGGATATGCAGAACGTCTTCTCATCGGTTCCCCTAAGCGGATCTTCGCATATTCTTTGTCGCAAAAACGACTGCGATGTTTATTACACTAACCCATATCGGAGATGTCTTTCCAACACTTTCATCCGCGGGAGCGCTGTTGATTTTCAGATAGTGCCAGACGCCTGTGCTTTACAACACTTGTTCTATAGAGTCTTGGCAGGATGAGTCCCTTCCGGAAGGACTGATTGAAAGTACCTTAAGTTTGTTCTCGAATACAGTTGGCTACAACACATGAAAGTATTAAATAATTTCCTAGAACTGAGGAGAATCGAGACACCTAGCCGGTATAAGCGTGCACGTACCACAATTCGTTTGGACGCTATACGTATGTAAACGATAACTGCACTGCTCGTCTGAAATATGTATGTGTCTGTGTTAGAGTGTAAAGTACTGTTGTCAGTGTTCCTACATCTGGAAAGAAAATGATGTGGGTGGGACTACACCTGGTCATAAGGGCAGGTATAGATTTGACGTGGAAAATTTCGATTTCAAAGCATCGATAGCCTTAAGGGATATGAAAGATTTTTCATGGAAAACTATGTCCAATCATCAGGAGGATACAGATTTATGTCGGAAATTGATATTTTCAGATCCACAGTGGTCATAAGGAGGTATTGCCGATACTCCGCTCATTGTTTAATGTCACCAGAGAGTGGTGCAATCGTAATATTTAATTGTAATTATACTCATAAATACGTGGAAGATTTTCTAGGGCGACTCCCCTTCATGTCTGAACGCGTAGGGGACGTGACCAGGGCCAGAAGGAATAGACATTTCTTGCTTAAGGTGCGGGCCGCCACTGAGCCTCCTGAACTGGTCACGCTGGTTACAAGGCTGAAATTGACCTATCGTTGTCGCCCTCTGTGCAAGTGAATAGCGAATTAATACTCACTTTGTGTTGGGCAGCTTTCACGATCACTTGTGCTGTCAGTATTCTCCGATTTTTATGAGTGTTTGCACTGGATAGTTACACCCCTCCTCCTCCACCCCCTCCCCCCTCCCCTCCCCCCCCCCCCCATGTAAACTGACCGGTTGACGGCTGGGCAGCCACGGCAACAGTCTCTCTGATCTCTGAGCGACCAACACCGCCAGAAGATGGGCACGAAGCTGACGGCGTGGCCAAACGTGCAGCAAAGGCACACGAGACTTACGGAAGTTTCCCCGGTCTCCGTCATCTAACCGAATGGATTGTGGTTTAAGAGTATGTTTTCAAAAAGTGCGCTGTCCATGTGGTAACGACTGTGGTGTATGGCTTTGAGTGCTTCTCAATACATCCCAGTGGGCTATGTCGCGCAGTGGGATGGTGGACTGGTATTTTTTAAAATAAAGATGGATTTGTTGTTACTATCCTATCACACAGAAGACCTTTTCCGGGGTGTGGCAGAGAGAACCAACATGGGCACTCTATAGTGCTTTAAAAAATACACTTAGCAAACCTGTATATGGTCAGGAATTACGCACCCCGACGGCATATATTCCTACTGAAATTTTAAATTACAACTATCATTTTATACAGCACCTCTTCAGATTATGACGTCAAATTACTCATTAATGTATTTATTGTTTCCGATAGTGGTAGAACGAGCAAGGTCTAGTGAAATCCCTGTCCTTTTTCCCGCAATTTTTTTAATGACATAGCGCAATCTACCTGAAAGCTGAAATTCCCACAAGCATTTTCAGCTATCTCCAACATCATGGGTTTCCCGCCAAACGACCTAACTATACCAGCATCCAATAATAGCAGGCAAGGAAAATCTAGAAGGGGGAAGAGTACTGTTTGGAAACTGAGTGATTACGATGTCGAATACCAGATAGCTCCAGAATTTCCCGCCAAATGTGCCAGTCCTTGTGTCCTCCAATAGGAAGCAAGAAAAAACTGCTCCACATAGAGGGTATTGATTTAATTAGTTACTCAATCAGTCTGATTGAGTGGGGGTAGAGTAAATGGACATCAACAGACCAGCGTTTTGGGGCGGGCTGAGATTTACCAGGTATCCTCTACTTTGTTCAGGACTAAGAGCGTTTAGTGCTGTTTCTCATTTGCCGCCACCTGATGCTTTGTCTGACGGAAATAATTGGGGTCGGGGCTGAAGGGGAGGAGGGGCTTGGAGGAGGAGGTGGAGGGGTGGGGAGGTTGCTTCTCCCAGAATGCTTTGCTGGTGGTATTGTGGACTAACTCAGTCAGTATTTGCAGAGAAGGGCGAGCAGATGGAGCAGCTGCTTCCACTGACCTGGTCTGGAACGTGTGTTTGGGAACAAAACGAGAAGTGAGTCTCATATCAAATTCAAAGGAAGCCAACATCCGATATCAATCATCCCTCTGCAGTCGACTGGAGCGTCCCAGTCCACCGCTCGGGACTCAAAAGGGTTGCTGGTGGTTTGGCACGCATGTTGTGTGGTGTGTTGCGCGCGAATACGCGATCAGGAGGTTTTTTCCCAGACACGTTTAGCGTGATCTGCAACAGTGTAGTTACCTGTGGTGAGTTTTTTATATTGACTTCGGTTTTATGATGGTACTCCTTGCGCAATCAGAAAAAGCTCTCTATTTATATATTTAATTACTTCTTTTCAATGTAGTTTACAAGACATGCATCTTTCAAAATTAAATAAACAACTTAGAATGATGACCTTTTCCTGTCACATGACGAGATCCAAATCCTGCAAATTGGTACGAAAATTGAATTTTATAAATAAACAATATATTATTATATGCTCGACAATGTAGTAGAATTTCCTGTTGTGGGATCCTTCCAGTCCACCAGCTCAGCACAGACTGAATGATTTTTTCCCATCAGTTTTTTTCTATTAAGGGGCGAGGGTTTGTGGGTTAGGACGTCCTCTGATGGTGGTATTGTGTACTAGCTCAGTCGATCCCTGTGTGTGAAGGTGTGCATACATGCGAAAATTTTCCAACAAGACAATACCTCCAATCTGCAGCTGTGTAATTACATGATTAGGACATGTAGTTGTTGGACAGGTTAATACTTGCACCTTCCAACAGCTCTGCACAGACTGAGCGATTCTCCCACCAGTTTTTTTCTGAGAGGGGAAGGGAGGGGAAATGGGGGTGGATAGTGGGTAGTGGGGTAGGGTTGCATAGGGCTGGGGAATTTGCAGGGATGGAGAAATCTGGCTGTGAAGTGAACTGAGGAGGGGTGACAAAAAAATGTGTTCCTTTTCCAAGAGGGGTGGGGGATGGAGAGGGGCAAGGAGAGGGGTGGGGATTTCTCAGAAGGGGGAATTGTGGTCAAGAGGTCATAAATCTGCCCTTGAAGAATCATAAGTCAGTTAGCGTAACAATAAGTCATGGGGAGGGGGAGGGTGGTAATTTGCCCTGAAAGTATGCTTGCAACTGAACATATGCAACCTATAAAAGAGTGCCAGAACCAGCTTTATCCCAACAGTCATTGCGTGGTCACTTAGGACCCAAACGTGACACAACAAAATCTTAAATCGTAAAAAAGCGTAAAACAATGTGACTAACAAAATTTCAAGTACGTCAATTACATGTTATTAGCTAAACTTAAAGATGTTCTCTGATAAAGTCAATAAGTACGAAGTTTTCCATGTCAGTATTAAATAGATTTAACACTGTAATACTCAACTTGAAGAATGTTGTGGATCTTATAACTATTAGTGCATGGCAAAGTATTTTTAGGTTTTAATATGTAACGTCCGCAAAACACAAACTATTTTTCTTTCTTTTGGTGAGCGTGGCGTGTTTCGACGCCAACGTTCCTCTCCCAGTTGGTACCTATATACTTTTGAAAGTGTACGGTTTAGTGTTATTTGGTTTCATTTCTAAATTAGTACATATGTGGTTAATTTAGTAAGTAATACCTCTAGTAGATTATACAGTGACTTCTTTACTATTTTTGTCGTCACAGAATTCTTCGTTGGCTTACTGTATGTGTTTCCTTTTGTTTTCTTTCTATTTTTATAAACATCTTTGTTACATGAGTGTAGCTGAAATATATTAATGTAATAGTCAGTAATTCTGCATTCAGGATGAGTGGGGTCACTGTGGTAAGTAAGTAATGACTTCATTGCTGATATGACGCCTTTCGGAATTGATCCATCGTCAGATATACAGGAGCGGTTGCTGTACAAGACATAGCGTTTCCAGTTGTATGTAAAATAAACATTCACAGACTACTCATGTAAGACCGTAAAACGTGACATACTCTTTACTTTTACAGTCTGCGAATGAATGCCATCCCATGAGTAAGGAATGTAAATGAAACGTGTAAAGAAATACAATGACATACCTCGAATATGACAGACAGGTGCTGAGATACAAATGGGTAGCGAAAAGGAATGAAACTAGTTTTTGTTTAGCAGAAGTCGGAGCTATAAAAATAACTTATATGTCGTTAGACGAGTTGATTCCATACTTTGTAGTGTTTCATCCTGTTTCGTTGTAGATAAAACTGTCACTACATTGACATTACAAATAATGGATATAAATAACTGTCAAATTTTCAATAAATTCAAGTTCTGCCTAGTAACACTGTACAGCTAATAATGATACTGAAAAATTGTAAAAATAGGCATGTGTTTTGCGAAAAAGTGTTAATTAAGAATGGTTGTCATCATACTTTATATGAGCATGCTCGTTCTTCACGTCGATAACTTGAAAAAGCAGGTACTCTCTTTCTAGAACAGTCAGGTCGAACATTCAACTATTGGAAGTCTAAGAACTTTATCCAACGAATATATATCTGTCAATAATTTAACACGTTGCTTCTGTGCATTTCATTCAAATCCTCCGAAACCAATTTACAACTGATAAAATATCTCCAACTCAGCGAAATATTGTAACGTTGTTTAATAACACTTCTGCTGATGCGTAATTTAAGACGTCATAACCTCAAAAGAAAAAGAAAATAGTACTTTCATTTTTTCTCTAATTTCTTGTTCAGTTTTAAGAAATAGTTATAGCACTGAATTTGTTTAGTAGAGAAAGATTAGCAAAAGCCAGAAACAGTGTACTCCAAAAAGGAAAACAATTATGTCTTTGTTATTGTGATTAAAAATTTGTCATTATTTTATAAATACTGTGTAATCATTATATTAGTTTAAAACACGTTACCACTGTCTTTAATGAGTTTATATACATAGGGTGGATTCTCGATTAGATAATCAAATGGCGTACAAATAAAGGTGAAAGGAATCGAAAAGTTATGTATCTTGTCTCACGGAAACAAATATTTTTGGAGCTATCCCAGTTTTTCTGCAGTTCGCTAAATGACAAGATGAAAGAACGCTCAAGACTACAAAAGTAATTCATACGTAAAATAATAGCAGTATAACGCTTAATGGAGCTGATTCGTCTAAACGAAAAACGTTGGTCACAAAATCTAGGCTAGGTGCACACGAGCGACTTATTATCGTATGTCGCAGCGTCGATCCCTCACACGTTGTAGCAGCACTTGTGAAACAATGGAACCAGGCACACTACAGTAGGGAAGCTGCGAACTCAAGGCGACGGAATCGATCTTGCCAACTACTGCTGTTTTGCATCGATTGCACCGTCCGCCGAGAAGCGGCAGTTGTTGGAGTGTTGGGGAGTGTTCATTTGTAACGTAATAGCTGCCGGCAACCTGTCATGGATACAGCCGGTTTGGATGTGTAACTATTTATACAAAAGATCAAGAAATTGCCTGAAATACGAGATACAGCCCGCAAGGAATACCATGTTAATATTGGGAAGCGAATTGTATGTGTGAAAAATTTCATACGAGTTTTGCTGGGAGATCAGGGAATGATATCGCCAAGTATCATTATTAAACAAACTTTGTATTCATGTGCCCGCGTTCTTATTCGAATGCGGCTATTCAAAACTTCAAGTAGCCCTATCATGCCAATGATTTGCTGCCTGCTGAGAGCTCATCCATCTATATGTAAAAATCTTTAGCCAATAATAAAAGTTTCAAATATATTTTACTATTTCAGCTGAGTCAGTACAATTACTGCTGTATTGTACAGCATCCACATCGAGTGCTTTCTTTGGCCCTTCCTTTAGCCTGTCACATCAGTCCAAAAAGTTTCTAGACTGGATTAATAAAAAAACAGAGCAAAATTAAGATTGTTGTTTTAATGCTTTATGCGTTCAACAGAGTCTTCCTCCACCCAAGTACAACATACAGAACGTTCATACAGCCCCCCTCGCACGTCACATTGGCCTGAATGTCGGTTTTTCGTCAAAACTTTGATCCTCCATGTGAATTTCTGCACTTTGTCGTTTTGTGGTAGGTTCTTATTGATAACACAGATTCTAGTCATTTGTGACGATTTTTCCAGAAAACAGTTGTCCTCATTTTTCAGAGTCGAGGGAAGCGTCCACATGTCACTATTCTTGTTCGGGTGCCAAGGTGTGCAGAACAAACTTTGCAGACACTTTTCTCTTCTTCACTAAATTCTGGAGAAAGTCTTGAACGCTTGGCTTATTAGACATGTTGTGGTTTGTGACATAACAACGTCAAATGTACATCTGTTGTTTACGGTTATTAGTTAAAGCTGCCACCGTAATTACTGCGCTCATGTCGCTTATACGCCAGGAATAAAATCAGTCTTGAAATTTCATTGACCGATGGTTCACGCCCATAAAGGTTACCTTACAATCTAGTACTGCTGCGTAATTATCGTTGTGATGTCGCCGCGTGAGTACTGAAACGTTTTCTGACACTGCGAATTCTCTGCCAATACGCACTGCTGTTACTAGCTCAGGTGCGTGTAGCCTTTTGTAGCGAACTGAAGTAAAGAAGGTTCAAAGTTTGGAAATATCATACTTCGTTTGGTCTTGGCCGCTACATCAACATGGCGAATGTAATCGAGCGAATGCGGCATCTATTTCTTTGTACATATACACTGCGTATTGTCAGCATGAAGCACGAAGTTGAGCCGTGGCGGGACTGGTGCCAGGGCTATCTTTGGTTAGGCACTATCGATTCCCTCTGGCAGAAGTTTGTCTTTGGAGCCCGGGCCGGCTCAGGATATAGCGGGCAGTACGGAGTGGATAGGGACAACAATGTTGGGCACGGCACGCGGAAGTGCGCGTATTAGAGAGACGTTGTGATCATGAGTCCCCTAGAACTTAGAACTACTTAAACCTAACTAACCTAAGGACAGCACACAACACCCAGCCATCACGAGGTAGAGAAAATCCCTGACCCCGCCGGGAATCGAACCCGGGAACCCGGGCGTGGGAAGCGAGAACGCTACCGCACGACCACGAGATGCGGGCTTAGAGAGACGTTGGATAGACGACAGCGAGCACGGTGTGCCTGAGTACGGGCGGCAGTTGGCGCTTCATCGTACTGGGATCAGTAGCAGCGGGCCGGCGCTGTGGCTCCTTGGCGACCTCGTGAAGCTATGCACGTGCTCGCTTCCGTGAAGGGACACGTTGTTACTATCGGACTAAGCAACGTCTGGTGTCCGTATCTAAAAATTGCCGTGTGGTACCTCGCAGGCCCACATAAGGTGCTCCATGTGATGCTTGGGTTTTAATGAGCCAGTTCAGTTTGCATAATTCGTGTACGTGGTTCTGCTTAAATGAATGAAATCAATTTTATTATTGTTTATTTTATCGAAGTAGTTTTCTGTAGAAGTTTGAGTATAAAGGTGAAGGAAGGGTTGTTTGGTTCCCTGCTGTTGCTTCTGATTTATGTTTCAGAGATCGGAAGCAGTGGGCCACCGAAGTGTAGAGCCTCCCCTTTTAAATTACTAGCGGGCGTACGGGCGGTGGACTTCGCCTTAGCTCGCGTGTGCTGTTTGGTTCCGATTTCGGTGTTCTGAAAGGGGTGGAAGTACGAACGGAGTCCACATCTTAATTCAAAGATAAGTACTCAGTCGGCTCTACCGTTCGTGGCCAAGTCGCGGCCTCACAAACTCGGGCCTCAGTTATTGTACGAGCTGAAGTTTTATAAAACTTGTGGTGGCTGTGTAAGGTTGCCCGGGTTAAATGTTTTAAATATTTGTCTTAAGAATTTTGAGGGATTTCTAGAAGAATGTGTCTTAATTGAAACCGTTTTCTAAAATTTCGGTGCAATTCAGCCTTAGTGGCGTATCTCAATTTTGATGGGGAAATAACTGGGTTATTATTGATCAAACTGTCTATAACCTTGTAAAGTTGTTCGGTAATATCTCGCCAGGGAGGGGCGGTTTTCAATCTAAGTGGAAATAATAATTGATTTCCTGGTTATTTGACGTCAAGTTTATTTTAAATAATTTACTTGGCCCGAGTGGCGGTTTTTTTAAATGTTTGCAAAGAGATTAATTCGCTTGTGGTTTCACATAACAAGCAGTTTGTAAAATTGGCCTGAGTGGCGGGTTTTTAAATGTTTTTAAAGAGATTAATTCATTTGTGGTTTTATACAGGGTGTTACAAAAAGGTACGGCCAAACTTTCAGGAAACATTCCTCACACACAAAGAAAGAAAATATGTTATGTGGACATGTGTCCGGAAACGCTTACTTTCCATGTTAGAGCTCATTTTATTACTTCTCTTCAAATCACTTGAATTATGGAATGGAAACACACAGCAGCAGAACGTACCAGCGTGACTTCAAACACTTTGTTACAGGAAATTTTCAAAATGTCCTCCGTTAGCGAGGATACATGCATCCACCCTCCGTCGCATGGAATCCCTGATGCGCTGATGCAGCCCTGGAGAATGGCGTATTGTATCACAGCCGTCCACAATACGAGCACGAAGAGTCTCTACATTTGGTACCGGGGTTGCGTAGACAAGAGCTTTCAAATGCCCCCATAAATGAAAGTCAAGAGGGTTGAGGTCAGGAGAGCGTGGAGGCCATGGAATTGGTATGCCTCTATCAATCCATCGGTCACCGAATCTGTTGTTGAGAAGCGTACGAACACTTCGACTGAAATGTGCACGAGCTCCATCGTGCATGAACCACATGTTGTGTCGTACTTGTAAAGGCACATGTACTAGCAGCACAGGTAGAGTATCCCGTATGAAATCATGATAACGTGCTCCATTGAGCGTAGGTGGAAGAACATGGGGCCCAATCAAGACATCACCAACAATGCCTGCCCAAACGTTCACAGAAAATCTGTGTTGATGACGTGATTGCACAATTGCGTGCGGATTCTCGTCAGCCCACACATGTTGACTGTGAAAATTTACAATTTGATCACGTTGGAATGAGGCCTGATCCGTAAAGAGAACATTTGCACTGAAATGAGGATTGACACATTGTTGGATGAACCATTCGCAGAAGTGTACCCGTGGAGGCCAATCAACTGCTGATAGTGCCTGCACACGCTGTACATGGTACGGAAACAACTGGTTCTCCCGTAGCACTCTCCATACAGTGACGTGGTCAACGTTACCTTGTACAGCAGCAACTACTCTGACGCTGACATTAGGGTTATCGTCAACTGCACGAAGAATTGCCTCGTCCATTGCAGGTGTCCTCGTCGTTCTAGGTCTTCCCCAGTCGCGAGTCATAAGCTGGAATGTTCCGTGCTCCCTAAGAAGCCGATCAATTGCTTCGAACGTCTTCCTGTCGGGACACCTTCGTTCTGGAAATCTGTCTCTATACAAACGTACCGCGCCGCGGCTATTGCCCCGTGCTAATCCATACATCAAATGGGCATCTGCCAACTCCGCATTTGTAAACATTGCACTGACTGCAAAACCACGTTTGTGATGAACACTAACCTGTTGATGCTACGTACTGATGTGCTTGATGCTAGTACTGTAGAGGAATTAGTCGCATGTCAACACAAGCACTGAAGTCAACATTACCTTCCTTCAATTGGGCAAACTGGTGGTGAATCGGGGAAGTACGGTACATACTGACGAAACTAAAATGAGCTCTAACATGGAAAGTAAGCGTTTCCGGACACATGTCCACATAACATCTTTTCTTTATTTGTGTGTGAGGAATGTTTCCTGAAAGTTTGGCCGTACCTTTTTGTAACACCCTGTATAACAAGCAGCTTGTAAAGTTTGCCTGAATGGTGTTTCTTAAAGAAATTATTATCTGATTTATGATTCTAATTCTCTTAATGATTTATCTATGATGCAAATAAATATGTTGAAATGAAATGGTCACTGTATGGGTCAAGTCCTTCCACTGCCTTTATATTAAAGGTCAAGGAAATTGCAGGTCAAAATTGAAATAACGTACCATAAGTGCTCCACGCATCTGCTTGTTTCAACCACAGGCGCTGTCTGGAGGTCAGTCGCATAAAAAATACGTTAATTTCTTATTAAAACGGCGGCGAGGCACATAAATTGTTTTTAGTTTCCGGATAGTTATGCCCACATGCGCTCAAAATTAATCCTGTGCATTAGGTGAGGAATGTGTCAGCCGGAATGAGCTGCTCAAGCAACAGATCTTCAAAGTATCGATGGCATTTCAGACCTGACGTCACAGAAGGATAACTGACCAGTAGTGCGAGGCGATTTCAAGAAGTAAGTTACACGTTAACATGGTAGGCCAAATAACTTTTATTGAATGCTGCACTACATTTCAAAGTGACATACATACGTGACACTATTTTTCAACATAGTTGCCAAGTTTCTGTAAACAGCTGTTGGAGCGTACTACTAATCGTTAAATGCCTCGACGATAGAATCCGCTCCTTGGTCACGGAGTGATTCGAGAACCACTGTGTGACCATCCCCATCGTTGGAAAGTCTCTGTCCCCTCAGGTATTCTTCCTCGATTCCCTGGGAATTGTCGTCTCTGGTCGATGGACTTCCTCCCAGATCAGCATCACCCACGTCCGTGCAGCCTTAGTCAAAATGTTGGCCCCATTTCACTATGGCTGAACGCTACATATACCGTAAGAGTTTGACGGCGAATCTGTGTGCAATTTAGACATTTTGCCCTAAGAATCGTGATGTCACACATACTTCACTTTTGGAGTACGTCTACAGTAAACGCACCATTCCACTCCCACACCATTATGCCCCTGTTATCCGCACCACAGCAGAGCTGCGTCTACAGGAAACCCGGAAAATGTACTCTTTTTCTGACAATGCGCCACTCTTGTTGCGTAATGGTCTTAGAGTGGGACGTCGTGTGTTACTTCCAGAGTGGCTGCAAAATAGAGGGTGACAATTATTCAACTACACATATCAAAAAAAGTTTTGCATCACCTCGGTTACGAGAGTTTCGTAACCTGTACAGAAAATTGGGATAGAGATGAACATAAACATCATTTCCGCCATTTTTTTTCCTCATGGAAACCACACAGTGCATGTTGTACCACCATACAGCGTGACCTTCAGAAGTGGTGGTCCAGATTGCTGTACACACAGCTTACCTCTAATACCCAGAAGCAAGTCCTCTTGCATTGATGCATGCCTGTATTCGTCGTGGCATACTATCCACAAGTTCACCAAGGCACTGTTGGTCCAGATTGTCCCACTTCTCAACGGCGTCTCGGCGCAGATCCCTTAGAGTGGTTCACGACGTCCATAAACAGCCCTTTTCAATCTATCCCAGACATGCTCAATAGGGTTCATGTCTGGAGACCATGTTGGCCACTCTACTCGAGCGATGTCGTTATCCTGAAGGAAGTCATTCACAAGACGTGCACGATGGGGGCACGATGGGTCCATGAAGACGAATGCCTCACAAATATACTGCCGATATGGTTGCACTATAGGTCGGAGGATGGCATTCACGTATCGTACAGCCGTTACGGCGTCTTCCATGATCACCAACGGCGTACGTCGGCCCCACATGATGCAACCCCAAAACAGCAGTGAGCATCCACCTTGCTCCACTCGCTGGACAGTGTGTCTAAGGCGTTCAGCTTAACCGGGTTGCCTCCAGACACGTCTCCAACGATTGTCTGGTTGAAGGCGTATGCGACACTCATCAGTGAAGAGAACGTGATGCCATTCCTGAGCGGCCTGTTGTTGGGCCCATCTGTTCAAAATGGTTCAAATGGCTCTGAGCACTATGGGACTTAACATCTTAGGTCATCAGTCCCCTAGAACTTAGAACTACTTAAACCTAACTAACCTAAGGACATCACACACATCCATGCCCGAGGCAGGATTCGAACCTGCGACCGTAGCAGTCCCGCGGTTCCGGACGGCAGCGCCTAGAACCGCAAGACCACCGCGGCCGGCGGCCCATCTGTACCGCGCTGCATGGTGTCGTAGTTGCAACGATGGACCTCGCCATGGATGTCTGGAGTGAAGTTGCGGATCATGCAGCCTATTGCGCACAGTTTGAGTCGTAACACAACGTCCTGTGGCTGCACGGAAAACATTATTGAACATGGTGGCGTTGTTGTCAGTGCTCCTCCGAGCCATAAACCGTATGTAGCGGTCATCCATTGCAGTAGTAGCCCTTGGGCGGCCTGGGTGATTCGCAGGTCTCTCTGTGTCTCTTCCATGTCCGAACAACACCACTTTGGTTCACTCCGGGACTCCTGGACACTTCCCTTGTTGAGAACGCTTCCTGGCACAAAGTAACAGTGCGGACGCGATCGAACCGCGATATTGACTGTCTAGGCATGGTTGAACTACAGACAACACGAGCCATCTTCCCCCTTCCTGGTGGAATGACTGGAACTGATCGGCTGTTGCACCCCCTCCGTGTAATAGGCACTTCTCATGCATGGTTCTTTATTGTTCACATCTTTGGCAGGTTTCGTGACATCTCTGAACAGTCAAAGGGACTGTGTCTGTGATACAACATCAACAGTCAATGACTATCTTCATGAGTTCTGGGAACCGGAGTGACGCAATAATTTTTCTGATGTGTGTATATGGAAAAACGAAATTAGTTACAAATACTTTATTCAACATGCAAACGTCACTACAGATATCCGGTTTAGCTTATGACATGTTCGATATGCCTGCCATAAAAAAAATTTAAAAAAATGTTCAAATGTGTGTGAAATCTTATGGGACTTAACTGCGAAGGTCATCTGTCCCTAAGCTTACACACTTCTTAACCTAAATTATCCTAAAGACAAACACACACACACACCCATGCCCGAGAGAGGACTCGAACCTCTGCCAGGACCAGCCGCACAGTCCGTGACTGCTGCGCCTTATACTGCCTGCCATCATTGGCGATGATGTGGCGCAGACGAATAGCGAAACTCAGCATGATCTGCTGAAGTGTCGGAACAGCGATGCTGTCGGTAATCTATTGAATGGCTTTTTTCAGCTCAGCAATGGTTTTGGGGTTTCTGCTGTACATGTTGTCTTTAAGACTGCCCTGCAAAAAGGAGTCGCATGTGTTCAGAGCTGCAGAATATGGCGGCCAATCGAGGCCCATGCCAGTGGTCTCTGGCTACCCCAGAGACAGAATGCGCTCCCCAGAGTGCTCTTTCAGGACATCAAACACTTACTGCTTCGATGAGGTCGAGCTACGTCTTGCATGAACGACTTCTCGTCGAAAGCAGGGTAACTTTGGATAATGAGGATGAAATCGTCTTCCAAAAACTTCTCATACCGTTCGGTAGTCACCGTGCCATTAAGGAATATCTCTTATTCCGTGGCTGAACATTGCATACCACACATTCGCCCGTTGTGGGTGAAGACACTTCTAGATCGCGAAATGCGGATTCTCAGTCCCCTAAATGGGCCAATTTTGCTTATTCACGAACCCATCCAAATGAAAGTGGGCTTCGTCGCTAAACCAAACCATACATCGCGTACCAATTCCCATCATGCCCCGCGGCCAAACGTGCAGTTTGAACGTCTTAACGCAAACCGTTCAGAAGTCATAACGATCTTATTTCATATACTTCAATAATTGTCACCATATACGTATTTTTCTACTGTGGTTTAACCGTACGCCGTAAATTGTCCTTCTAGTGATATTATAATACAGTTGCTCAGAAAATTCTATAGGTAACTGACTGATGTCTCAGAATGGAGGCGCTAACGTTGTGACAGCGGTACTGTGAACTGACACGTAAAAGCTGCTGCTACTGTTCATAACAAAAAGTCACTGTTTGGTGCGCTATCATTGTACAATGAACTATTGGACCCATTTTTATTCAGGAAACAGTTAAGAAAGACCAATACGGACAAACCCTGGAACATGAATTTGTACCGACCGAAAGACGCGGCCAAATGCTCCGAAACTGCTGGTACATGTAGGATGAGGTACATCCAAACTGTATTGCAGATATCTTCCATTTCCTTCAGGCATCATTTAGCCGTCGAATCGTCGCCCAGGACACATTAGTATTCACTGGACAGCGTGTGGAACGGCGCTGTTATAGCCACGATCTCAATCCGTGTCATTATTTTTTATTGGGTTATCTGAAACAACAGTCTTCAAAGATGTTCCTGCAACACTCTAGGATCTTTCTACTGCGATTGCCAGCGAGATTGACGCAGCCGAAAATGATGATTTTCAGAACGTCATCACGGACTTCGGTTCAAGGCTATACAAAGTCATTGCTGCAGAAGGAACCCACTTTGATGACCTTCTGTACTAAATTTGAGCTTGTCTACAGTAACATAAGTATGATAAGAAGACTATATCAGCCAATATTATGTCTTAGAAGACAAAAACTATCTATCATCTATTTTTCGACACCCTGCACTTTCTGAAGTCAGTACACCGCCTACAAGTAGGTGAAGGTATCACCAATAGTTTGTTCTGCGCAAGAGATAGCTACTGAAATCCAGAACCCTATTTAGCAGATGTCTCACTTGAGAGATTAACAACAGAAACATTCCTAAACAAACTCACCAATGAATCTGCTTGATAATTGTTTGGGTGTTTGTTATGGTTCTGATGCATTTCAGCGGTGGAGCAGCAGTGAAGGATTTAACGCGGCTTCCATGTTTCCATGCGTTTCTCGTACTAAGAGCTCAAGCAGCCATGGCAGTGGCGGGCGGCGTGTCTACGCACCTGCTCCTTGTCCTCCTGGGAGCGGGGCCATAGCGTCGCCGTGAGCTGCAGCTCGCCCAGGTACTCCGTCGTCTTGGCCGGGTCCCGCAGCGGCAGCGTTATCTCGGTCGCCCTGTGAATAGAGGCGGACACTCACGAAAACAGCACTCGTGCCGACATCGCGCGAAAGCGAGTCTCTTACCCACAGGCACACCCACAGAATCCTCTCATCTTCCTCTCCCTCCTCCCATCCCTCCCCCCCCCCCCCCCCCCCCCCCCCCCCCCCCCCTCTCTCTCTCTCTCACTCGCTCCCAAACAGTCTACATCTAGATCTACATCCATACTCCGCAAGCCACCTGACGATGTGTGGCGGAGGGTACCTTGAGTACCTCTATCGGTTCTCCCTTCAATTCCAGTCTCGTATTGTTCGTGGAAAGAAGGATTATCGGTATGCCTCCGTGTGGGCTCTAATCTCTCTGATTTTATCCTCATGGTCTCTTCGCAAGATATGCGTAGGAGGGAGCAATATACTTCTTGACTCCTCGGTGAAGGTATGTTCTTGAAACTTCAACAAAAGCCCATACCGAGCTACTGAGCATCTCTCCTGCAGAGTCTTCCACTGGAGTTCATCTATCATCTCCGTAACGCTTTCGCGATTACTAAATGCTCCTGTAACGAAGCGCGCTGCTCTCCGTTGGATCTTCTCTATCTCTTCTATCAACCCTATCTGGTACGGATCCCACACTGCTGAGCAGTATTCAAACAGTGGGCGAACAAGCGTACTGTAACCTACTTCCTTTGTTTCCGGATTGCATTTCCTAGTATTCTTCCAATGAATCTCAGTCTGGCATCTGCTTTACCGACGATCAAATTTATATGATCATTCCATTTTAAATCGCTCCTAATGCGTACTCCCAGATAATTTATGGAATTAACTGCTTCCAGTTGCTGACCTCCTATATTGTAGCTAAATGACAAGGGATCTTTCGTTCTATGTATTCGCAGCACATTACACTTGTCTACATTAAGATTCAATTGCCATTCCCTGCACCATGCGTCAATTCCCTGCAGATCCTCCTGCATTTCAGTACAATTTTCCATTGTTACAACCTCTCGATGTACCACAGCATCATCCGCAAAAAGCCTCAGTGAACTTCCGATGTCATCCACAAGGTCATTTACGTATATTGCGAATAGCAACGGTCCTACTACCGTCCCCTGTGGCACATCTGAAATCACTCTTACTTCGGAAGACTTCTCTCCCCTGAGAATGACATGCTGCGTTCTGTTATCTAGGAACTCTTCAATCCAATCACACAATTGGTCTGATAGTCCATACGCTCTTACTTTGTTCATTAAACGACTGTGGGGAACAGTATCGAACGCCTTGCGGAAGTCAAGAAACACGGCATCTACCTGGGAACCAGTGTCTATGGCCCTCTGAGTCTCGTGGACGAATAGCGCGAGCTGGGTTTCACACGATCGTCTTTTTCGAAACCCATGCTGCTTCCTACAGAGTAGATTTCTAGTCTTCAGAAAAGTCATTATACTCGAACATAATACGTGTTCCAAAATTCTACAACTGATCGACGTTAGAGATATAGGTCTATAGTTCTGCACATCTGTCCGACGTCCCTTCTTGAAAACGGGGATGACCTGTGCCCTTTTGCAATCCTTTAGAACGCTACGTTCTTCTAGAGACCTACGGTACACCGCTGCAAGAAGGGGGGCAAGTTCCTTCGCGTACTCTGTTAACTGTAGCTGAACACTTCTAAAGCAATGGTCGTCAATTTTTTTTTTGCCTTAAAAGCAGGTATTGACGCGATAGGACAACACCTCGGACCCTGTAGAAAGAGGAGGGGGTGGAGGGGTGGAGGAAGTGATGACTCAAAGAAAAATTCACCTATAAACAAACCATGCTTACTGGTACAAACTTACCATTTACATTTTTTTAAATCTACAAGTTATGAGGTATCACAGCAAATATTTTTAAATAAATGCATCCCTGAACCATCAGCTGTAAAAATACATCTTTACACTCTACCGGTTTCGGTTAAATAACCGTCTTCACAGAAGGAAAAGCTGCACAGTGATGAGTCACGAATAAATTTCCTTCAAATCACCTTTTCCTACGGTGAAGATTATTATTTAACCGAAACCGGTAGAGTATAAAGACGTACTTGTACAGTTGATAGCTCAGAGGTGCATTTCTTCAAATATTTGACAGCTGTAAACGGTTACGTCATAAAATTTTTAAATATTTTTAAGTGAGAAAGAAAATAATGTATTGGAAGTATATGCATTTTTCTGAAGCCAGATGTAGTGACCAATTATCCATAGCTGAGAGGGTATAGTGGTCAATGCCATCAGAACAACATACTGTGTCTGCTTTTCTGATTCCTGGGCTCATTTTCTAGGCGTCTTCAAGCCCTAGTATCTGAAAGAATACCAAGCGGCTGCAGCAGGCCGTTTACAATCAAACTTTTGTGTTAAGCCACATATAACGGAACAGAGACGTTTTAAATACTATAACTTAATCAATTCAAAATTGTCATAAAGGGATAGAATGGTTGTGATAGCTTTGTATTTACAAGGGTTTAGAATTCAGTGTCGTCTGTTCATTATGCGTGTTTTTTGAAGTAACTAATCCTTATTGGAATTAGCAGGTTGGCCACTGCTGCGCGGGGTAGCTGTGCGGTCTCTGGCGACTTGTCAAGGTCCGCGCGGCTCCCTCCGTCGGAGTTTCGAGTCCTCACTCGGGCATGAGTGTGTGTTGTCCTTCGCACAAGTTAGTTTAAGTTAGATTACGTAGTGCGTAAGCTTAGAGACCGATGACCTCAGCAGTTTGGTCCCGTAAGACCTTACCACAAATTTTTAAATTTCCAAAAACGCTGGCCTCTTTTTCCCGACGAGTTTTGTGGCCATTTTTCCCGATCTGACGCCTTGTCGGTGTTAGTGATCCACAGAAGAAACTATTAAACTGAAGCAAATAACAAGGAACTGCATATCTAGACCAAAAGGCACTGTTTAAACGTTGATAGAGTAAAAACTTATTATCCTCCATAAAAGTGAGAAAAGAAGAATAATATAAATTACTTGCATCAGATGATTCAAAAACAAAAACGTCATTACTAAAAAATAACGGAAAAAGCATCCTCTATCAGTTTTAGTGACAATAGTGACGGTGTATAGTATTAGAATTAGTCTGACCAAGTCTCGGCAGACAACTGCGGTGATCAGTCTGGGAAACAAGGCAAGAAAAGAAATAGTCTACCTCTGTAACAAGATATATGACAAAGGGGAATGGCCTGAGGACTTTTTTGCAAACAGTTATGATACCAATAGAGGAAAAGAGAAACACTAAAAATTGTGAAGAGCATGAGATCATCAAATTTCTCATGCAGCTAAAGTCTTGCTGAGAGTGTTGAATAGAAGGCTATATGACAAGCTGGGTAGAGGGATTTCAGAGGAGCAGTTCCGATATAGAAGAGGAAAAGGAACATGAGATGCTATTGGCCTGTTAAGAACTATAGGGGAAAGATATATGGAAAAAGGTAGAGAAATGTTTGCTGTTTTTATAGATTTAGAAAAGGCTTTTGACAGAGTTCAGTGGAAGAAGCTGATGGATATTTTGAAGAGGAAAGGAGTAGATTGGAAAGAGAGACGACTGATACAGAATCTATATTTACACTAGATAGTAAGGATCAGGATTGGAAATGAAATATCGGAAGGAAGCAGCATTGGGCGAGTTGTTAGACAAGGTTGTTGCCTTTACCCAATGTTGTTTAGCGCATACCTTGAAGAGATAATTGTGAAAGGCTTAGATGGGAAAAGAGGCATATGTATTGGTGGAAAGAGAATAGAATGTATAAGATTTGCTGATGACATGGTATTAGTGGCAAAAAATGAGCGGACATTGAATACCATGATGAAAGATCTGAATGAAGCTTATGTGGAATATGGGATGCAAATAAACACAGCAAAAACAAAGAGTACGGTCATCAGTACAAGTCGCAGACTGTCTTATATTAAAATAGTACAATCTGCTATTAGCCAAGCAAGTGCATTGAAGTACCTTGGAAGCACAATAACTGAAGACTTTAGATGTCACCAGGAGGTGAAAACTCGAACTGTCATACCGAAGGAGGCAAGAGGAGACTCTTATGTGGCAAATTAGATAAAGGTCTAAGGAAAAGGCATGGCAAATGTTTTGTCTGGAGTGTGGCACTATAAGGGGCAGAAACATGGACGCTGAGACGAGAGGATGGAAAAAGGTAGGAAGCATTTGAGACGTGGATGTGGAGGATAATGGGCAGAATAAGCTGGATGTAAAGAGTGAGTAACGAAGGCGTATTGGAAAGGGTTGGTGAGAGAAGATGTTTGCTGAAGGGAAAGAAAAAGAACAGGTTGGGACATTCACTAAGAAGGAAGTGCTAGCTAGCAGGTGCTTTGGAAGGATTGGTTTGTGGGCGAAGACTGAGAGGAAGAAAGAGATACAAGATGATAGATGACATAAAGGGAGGAGGGAATTATGCAGACCTGATAAGGATGGCAGAAGATCGGACAGCCTGGAGAATTACCATATGAAAACCTGCCTTTTGGCAGCACACTGATGATGACCGTAAATATCAGGAATCCTGTAAAACAACAAATCCCTTCAGTGTACATATGAAGCTATAGACACACTCTGCAATTCACCATATGGTGCACGACGGAGGGGAACTAGTACCATTACTTGTCACTGCTCTACCTGTTAGACTCACAAATGGTGAAAGAAGAAAAATCGACTGTCCATATGCTTCCGAATGAGCCTTGATTCCTCTTATCTTTTCTTCTCGGTCCTTACACGAGATGTACGTTTGTGACAGTAGAATCGATCTGCAGTCAGTCACAAATACCGTTTCTCTAAATCTTTGTCAATTGCGTTTCGCGAAAAGAATGTCTGCTTCCCTCCACGTATTCCCCACTGATTTCACGGTATAATTACGTAATACTCGCATCTTGATGGAGCTTAAATGTAAAAAGTTTAGGAGCCCGCCTCTGAATTACTTTGACGTCTTCCTTTAATCCGATCTTGTGAGGATACAAAACACTCGAGCAGTAATCAAGAATGGGTCGCCCTGGTGTTTTGTACGCGGTCTCCTTTATATATGAGATACATTGCTGGAATTCACCCAATAAATCTGAGTCGACCGGCCATCTACTCTACAATCGATTTTTACGTGCTCGTTCCATTTCATGTTACCTTGCAACGTTACGCCTAGATCTTTAATCAACATGATTGTGTCGCGCATCACACCATTAATACTGCATTGTGCATGTGTAAATTTCAATTCAACTGCAAATGAATTTTTTGATTCAAAAGTGAAAGAACTCTACAGGGCGGAGAGAAAGGAAGATCAGAGCAGGGCAGGGCCATCGTATCGAACATCATTTTTCAAAAAACGATAGGCTGGAAACGCGACGTTGCGAAGCTACCCTTAAAACGATAGTTCAATTAGCAACATGCGGGAGCAAGTTTGTTCGGTAAGCAAACACATTTACATGTGTCTAAGTGTGCGATTTTGCCGATTAAGCTCCTACTGTGTTATTCTGTGATGTTTGTGCTACGCTGCCCATTAGCCGTGTGCTGTATCTCCCTTGCGGCACCAAGAACAGGTATACGAACAACGAATTAGCCGGAATTTATCTTCCTTAAGGAACAGGCGGATGCAGCGCCTTGGGTGCGAGAAAATATGAACATTTCCCAAACAAGAGGCTACCACCTGTCAACAACGTGAATTGACCCTACCTCATCGTGTTCATTGATGCTGTTTTTGCTAGGGAGGGAGCTTTTAACGTCCTAAGGCGTCACAAGCGAGTATTTGCAAATCTACATCTACGTGTACATATGTACTTGACAAGCCACCTTACGTTGTATGGCGGAGGTGCTTCATGAACCATTGTCGCTCCTCCCTTTCCCTGTTCCAGTCGCGAATGGTTCGCTTGAAGAGCGATTGCTGGTAAACCTCCGTTTGAGCACGAATCTCTCTAATTTTATCTTCATGGTCTTTTTATGAGGTATTCGTAGGAAGTAGCAATATGTTGGTTGACTCTTTTAGGAACTTTCGCTCCCAGAATTTTAACAGTCAAGCCCAGATCGTTGTGCAGAACGCCTCTCTTGCGGAGTCCGCCACTAGACTCGGCTGAGCATCTCCATGAAGCTTTCCCGCTTTTTTATGCACTTTTCCACCAGCGATATTTTAGATACACTAATTATCGCAGAAAACGTCTAAATTGCCTCGTCTAAATTGCTACACCACTAAGATGACTTCCTAGGACGCGAAATTTAAACGACAGGAGGAAGATGCTGCGATATGCAAATGATTAGCTTTTCAGAGCATTCACACAAGGTTGGCGACGGTGACGACACCTACAACGTGCCGACATGAGGAAAGTTTCCAACCGATTTCTCATACACAAACAGCAGTTGACCGGGTTGCCTGGTGAAACGTTGTTGTGATGTCTCGTGTAAGAAGGAGAAATGCGTACCATCGCGTTTCCGACATTGATAAAGGTCGGATTGTAGCCTATCGCGATTCCACTTTTTCGTATCGCGACATTGCTGCTCGCGTTAGTCGAGATCCTATTACTGTTAGCAGAATATGGAATCGGTGGGTTCAGGAGGCTAATACGGAACGCCGAGGTGGATCCCAACGGCCTCGTATCACTAGCAGTCGAGATGACAGGCATCTTATCCGCATGGCTGTAACGGATCGTGCCACGTCTCGATCTCTGAGTCAACAGATTGGGACGTTTGCAAGACAACAATCATCTTCACGAACATTTCGACGACGTTTGCACCAGCATGGACTATCAGCTCGGAGACCATGGCTGCGGTTACCCTTGACGCTGCATCACAGACAGGAGCGCCGGCGATAGTGTACTCAACGACGAACCGGGGTGCACGAATGGCAAAACGTCATTTTTTCGGATGAATCCAGCTTCTGTTTACAGCATCATGATGGTAGCATCCGTGTTTGGCGACATCGCGATGAACGCACATTGGAAGCGTGTAATCGTCATCGTCATACTGGCTTATCACCCGGCGTAATGGTATGGGGTGCCATTGGTTACACGTCTCGGTCACCTCTTGTTCGCACTGACGGCACTTTGAACAGTGGACGTTACATTTCAGATGTGTTACGACCCGTGGCTCTACCCTTCATTCGGTCACTGCGAAAACCTACATTTCAGCAGGATAATGCACGACCGCATGTTGCAGGTCCTATACGGGCGTTTCTGGATACAGAAAATGTTCGACTGCTGCCCTGGCCAGCACATTCTCTAAATCTCTCACCAACTGAAAACGTCTGGTCAATGGTGGCCAAGCGACTTACTCGTCACAATACGCCAGTCACTACTATTGATGAACTGTGGTATCTTGTTGAAGTTGCATGGACAGCTGTACCTATACACGCCATCCGAGCTCTGTTTGACTCAATGCCCAGGTGTATCAAGGCAGTTATTACGGCCAGAGATGGTTGTTCTGGGTACTGATTTCTCAGTATCTGTGCACCCAAACTGCGTGAAAATGTAATCACATGTCAGTTCTAGTATAATATATTTGCCAATGAATACCCGTTTATCATCTGCATTTCTTCTTGGTGTAGCAATTTTAATGGTCAGTAGTGTAATTTTTCGATGCTTGTTTTTCAAGCGATATAGACTTTCACATCAAGATCACATGAATTATGAAGTGGTATGAAATGTTGTTGAAACTCATTCAACAATTGTCGGTTCTTACCCATCCTTTCTGGTTTGTCTTTTGTTTGGAATTCATTTGAGTGATTATTTTCTTCTATCGGGTGATGCTGAAGGAATTAGATTAGGAAATGAGACACTTAAAGTAGTAAAGGAGTTTTGCTATTTCGGGAGCAAAATAACTGATGATGGTCGAAGTAGAGAGGATATAAAATGTAGACAGGCAATGGCAAGGAAAGCGTTTCTTTAGAAGAGAAATTTGTTAACATCAAGTATAGATTTAAGTGTCAGGAAGTCGTTTCTGAAAGTATTTGTATGGAGTGTAGCCATGTATGGAAGTGAAACATGGACGATAAATAGTTTGGACAAGAAGAGAATAGAAGCTTTCGAAATGTGGTGCTACAGAAGAATGCTGAAGATTAGATTGGTAGATCGCATAACTAATGAGCAGGTATTGAATAGAATTGGGGAGAAGAGAAGTTTGTGACACAACGTGACAAGAAGAAGGGACCGGTTGGTAGGACATGTTCTGAGGGATCAAGGGATCACAAATTTAGCATTGGAGGGCACCATGGAGGTTAAAAATCGTGGAGGGAGACCAAGAGATGAATACGCTAAGCAGATTCAGAAGGATGTAAGTTGCAGTAAGTTCTGGGAGATGAAGAAACTTGCACAGGATAGAGTAGCATGGAGAGCTGCATCAAACCAGTCTCAGGACTGATGACCACAACAACAACAACAACAACAACAACAAAGATATTTCCACCATTGTTGTAGTTAATGGTATCGCGCTGGCCGTTGTGTGAACGGCGACAGATGTTGAGTGATCACTCTAAAGGACACAGAGATGCCGATTACTGTAGTTATTAGCTCCTGGCAGAGTTAGTAAGGGGTCTCATTGTGGCTCTCCATTCGGCCGGCAGATCGGATTACACTATATTCAGATTTGTCTGTCATTGGGATGTGATAGTGGCCCGATCTTGTACTGCATGGGAACGAGAGGGCAGGCGCGTTCTTCTCAAGGCTCCCGTCGACCATGTCTGACGGCCAGATGGGAGGATTGCCTTACTGTGCAACAAGCACATCATAACGCCTTCACATCTTCTTCTGTAATGAACTCTGTGCAACATCCTATGTCGTCGCACACCACTAGTCGGACACCAGTTGTACGAGGGTGGTTCGGAAAGTAAGATTCGATCGGCCGCGAAATTGAAACCACAGCGAAGATTAATTTTTTTTTTATTTGCAACAGTTAGCTGCGCTTTCCAGTTACCTTAGACATTTATCGTGGCGCTGTACAAACTTCCCAGCAGCCACTTCACAGAAAGCAGCCGCCTGTGCCTTCAGCCAATTCTCTACACTAGTCTTCCATTCGCTGTTTTTTGCCAAAATGTTGTCTTCGTAGCCAGCGGTTCATGTGAGCAGAGATAAACAATGGAGGGGACGAATTAAGGGCAGTATTGTGGGTGATCAAACACTTCTCATCGAAGCGTCTTCATTGCCCCTGCAGAATGCGGCTGATAATTGTCTTGAATGAAACGCATGACATTTATGTTATGTGGGCTGCAAAGCTTCAGGCGTAATCCCTCACCAGATCAACCTACTTGGTGGGAAAAACTGTTGTTTTAAGCATATCTACATGGTCCTTTTGGACTCTGAACTGAAAAGAGCAACGTGAAGTGATCTACAGACACACTAACGCCACTGCCAAACACATCTGTCCGAAGTTCCATCGGATTTTCGCATTGGTTTCTATTTCGCGCCTAATCGGACCTTACTTTCTGAATATGCATCGTACTAAAAATTACCATCCCAAGCATAGGCGGAGTTTGGAGTGGTGCTGTGACCAGAAATCATTGAATGCTGACGAATGTCAGCGCACTGTGTTCAGTGATGAACTGTGGTTCTGCATTACTCTGGACGACCATCGTCGGCGAGTGTGCAGACGACCTATGGAGACGTTCCTTTCTTCCTACGTTTTGCATAGATACTGCAGTGTTACTCTGGCAGCATGGTGTGGAGAACAATCAGGTTTGACTTCAAGTCGTGGTCGGTGGTGACTGAGGGAACTCTGATGGTACACCAATGTCAGGGACATCCTGCATCCTCAAGTGTTACCTCTCAAGTGACAGTATCGTGATGAATCTTTCAACAGGATAACGGCCATCCACATGTGGAACGTGTCTCTATGAAACGTCTGCGTGATGCTGAGGTACTCCTGTGGCCAGCAAGATCCTCAGCTATGTCCCTTATATAACGTGTGTGGGACCGGTATTAGTATCCAGGGTATCAATGGCCAATTACAACAACTGGGAGCTATCTTGCCCCAGGAGAGGATAGAACGATTTAATACTCTTACCAACGTTATCAGTGTATGTATCGAGGCAAGAAGAGGTACAACGTCGTACTACCAATTCTGGTCATAACGCGAAGTTCTCTGCAAATTTGAATCAATTTCTTAATCACTGAAACATCATCACGTATTCTCTCAAACTGTAAAGTTTCATTTCGTTTCCTCCTCACTTATGGGTGCTTAACTTTTTTCCTTGTCAAGCGTTGTACATAAGGTTGGGATACAATACCCTCACTGACAAAAATCCGAAATCTAGACAGCAGTATTTGACATACCGAACAGACTCTTTTTCTAAGTTGATTCAGAAATCAGGAGACTAGAAAATTCTTGGTTGTACTTACAGAGGTTACTAGTCTAAAAGTAGTGTGAAAGTGTAGTGAAAGAAGAATTTAGTTGCTTACATTAAGGTGGATGAATCGACTAGCCTTGAAACAAGCAGGTTACTAGCCTAAAAATATGGTGAAACTGCAGTGAAAGAAGAACTTAGTTGCTTACATTAGGGTGGGTCAATCGGCAAGGCATGATATATGCTGCATACGAGAATACAACCAACAGAATCTTTAAGTCACCAAAACACAAATTAAATGAGCACAACATCCCTTCTATAGTACTGAAAAACAACTTTTACTCTAAGTAAACTAAGGACCAAGCTCTGATGAAATTCCTATTGCTGGATCCCTCACGCTGAAAGTTGTCCCAAGTAACTGAAAAAGTGCGCCGTCACTCACGTTTACGAAAAGGTTTAAAGAACATTCCTGAACCCCTAATCTTGATGTATGACAAATACTAGAGCTAATCCTAGAGCTGAACCCAGTAGCAAATCCTAGAGCTGAGTTCGTGGATGAATAAAAGTTTTTTCAAAACCTCATGGTGAGTTCGCATTAGGTAGCATTCGTATGAAACACAGCTTACTTTTTTCACTCCTTGTTCCTAGATATCAGGACGGCATTCGACATAATGCCACATTGTCAACTGATCACGTATTTTCACAAATGTACGATTAGCCGAAAAATTTCTGACTAATAAATCGCCGTACCGTAGTTTGGACAGTGATTATTCAACAAAAAAGAAATAATTGTCAGGTTTCCATCGAGGAAGTGTAAAGGGATTGCTAATTCTCTCAACTTATGTACTTAAACGATTTACGAAATGAGACTAGTAGCTCTCATAAATTGTTCACTAACGATGCTTTTCTGCACAGCGAAATGTCGTCGCTAGATGACAGAAAAGAAAATCGGAAAGACTGACAATACTGCAATTTGATGTGCTCGTAGGTTCTGTTTGAAAACTGATGAAGGCAATATAAAGCGGCAACATAACAGTGGCATATTCAGTCTCGACGCGGCATTCAGTAGCTACCAGCCGCTGTCAGTCTCCGCCAATGGCGTCGTCCGGATGCGGCGTAGAGCGGAGTGGAGTCAGAACAAGGCATTGGGAGCCACTACGTGTCATTCACGTAGCCCCTGAATTGCAGTCACGAGGCTGAGTGTATCCCGTTCCAGTACTCCTAACAAGAAAAATATACGTACGGGCTGGGAGAATAAACCTCCTAAAATCTTTACAAAGTTTCTGATGTTCGAACTCTTTTCCGACAGCTCTATTCCCTACAGAGCCCGTTTCGCTCTATTCTACCACTAATTGTTCCATGGTGAAGTTGCTGGTGGCTTTGACTAACACTTCCCGTCTTAAAAGACACTTGCGCGAACAGTTCCACATTATGTTGTGTTGCATTCAAGTGGCCATTAAATACACTCCTGGAAATTGAAATAAGAACACCGTGAATTCATTGTCCCAGGAAGGGGAAACTTTATTGACACATTCCTGGGGTCAGATACATCACATGATCACACTGACAGAACCACAGGCACATAGACACAGGCAACAGAGCATGCACAATGTCGGCACTAGTACAGTGTATATCCACCTTTCGCAGCAATGCAGGCTGCTATTCTCCCATGGAGACGATCGTAGAGATGCTGGATGTAGTCCTGTGGAACGGCTTGCCATGCCATTTCCACCTGGCGCCTCAGTTGGACCAGCGTTCGTGCTGGACGTGCAGACCGCGTGAGACGACGCTTCATCCAGTCCCAAACATGCTCAATGGGGGACAGATCCGGAGATCTTGCTGGCCAGGGTAGTTGACTTACACCTTCTAGAGCACGTTGGGTGGCACGGGATACATGCGGACGTGCATTGTCCTGTTGGAACAGTAAGTTCCCTTGCCGGTCTAGGAATGGTAGAACGATGGGTTCGATGACGGTTTGGATGTACTGTGCACTATTCAGTGTCCCCTCGACGATCACCAGTGGTGTACGGCCAGTGTAGGAGATCGCTCCCCACACCATGATGCCGGGTGTTGGCCCTGTGTGCCTCGGTCGTATGCAGTCCTGATTGTGGCGCTCACCTGCACGGCGCCAAACACGCATACGACCATCATTGACACCAAGGCAGAAGCGACTCTCATCGCTGAAGACGACACGTCTCCATTCGTCCCTCCATTCACGCCTGTCGCGACACCACTGGAGGCGGGCTGCACGATGTTGGGGCGTGAGCGGAAGACGGCCTAACGGTGTGCGGGACCGTAGCCCAGCTTCATGGAGACGGTTGCGAATGGTCCTCGCCGATACCCCAGGAGCAACAGTGTCCCTAATTTGCTGGGAAGTGGCGGTGCGGTCCCCTACGGCACTGCGTAGGATCCTACGGTCTTGGCGTGCATCTGTGGGTCGCTGCGGTCCGGTCCCAGGTCGACGGGCACGTGCACCTTCCGCCGACCACTGGCGACAACATCGATGTACTGTGGAGACCTCACGCCCCACGTGTTGAGCAATTCGGCGGTACGTCCACCCGGCCTCCCGCATGCCCACTATACGCCCTCGCTCAAAGTCCGTCAACTGCACATACGGTTCACGTCCACGCTGTCGCGGCATGCTACCAGTGTTAAAGACTGCGATGGAGCTCCGTATGCCACGGCAAACTGGCTGACACTGACGGCGGCGGTGCACAAATGCTGCGCAGCTAGCGCCATTCGACGGCCAACACCGCGGTTCCTGGTGTGTCCGCTGTGCCGTGCGTGTGATCATTGCTTGTACAGCCCCCTCGCAGTGTCCGGAGCAAGTATGGTGGGTCTGACACACCGGTGTCAATGTGTTCTTTTTTCTATTTCCAGGAGTGTACATCTGCTCCTCTCACTCACTCAGACATGATGACACTGCGGAGTACTTTGGACACAGCGTGCAAGAGATCTACAAGGGAAGACATCGACCGATTGGTGTATCGAAATTACGTTTTCCACCATTCCCTGTGGTGGGCACTTCGCCTGTTTATTAAAAAAAGGTCAATTTGGCGTCAGCCTTATGTAAGTATTTTCTGGGCCAGTTTTCTTTTTGCCTCCCTGCATACAGGGTGATTCACGAAGATATACAAATATTTTAATATGTTACTACACGTAAAAATAAAGAAAAAAAATTCATATAAATCCAGGTCCGCAAAAATGTTTGGTTACGGAGTTACGGCTAGTGATCGCGCTATTTAAAACCAATGGTTTTTTGTGTGTGACATAGTTTATGAGTAAAAGTCAATACACGTGAGGCATTACTTGCTCGCATTATGAATGCAACAGACGAAATTAATAACAACCCTGTGAAACTGAAACGAGCAACAAAATCTGCTTATACACGTGCAGCTAAATGCATTGAACTCGGTGAAGACATTTTTGAACATTTATTGTGAAATTGTATGTACACTGTACAACTTCCTTTACACTGAGCTTTGTTTTTTCCGGTTTAACATGAATTCACGTGTTCTTTGGTATTAACAACAGCAGAAAAAAATGGTTCAAATGGCTCTGAGCACTATGGGACCTAACATCTGATGTCATCAGTCCCCTAGAACTTAGAACTAGTTAAACCTAACTAACCTAAGGACGTCACACAAATTCATGCCCCAATCAGGATTCGAACCTGCGACCGTAGCGGTCGCGCGGTTCCAGTCTGAAGTGCCCAGAATAACAGCAGATTATCTGACACATTCATACAGTTTTAGTTAACGTTATTACCATCATGTTACCAAAATGAAATTCTTTACAACTTCTGTTGAAAACTTTGTACAATTGTCTGGAATTTAAAAAATAAATTGGGCAAAGTAGTTAATAAATTAAAAATTTTACGAAATTACTTCCTTGCTTCTCTGAATGTTCTGGAAAACTACTGCAGATGCATGTCTGGAACATGTTTCATTAGATTTACTAGATCAATAGCAAGAAAATATATGGAAATCGTGCTTTACTTTAACCTCATACAGTTTTGCGATAGCTTCGTATTAGGGAAGTTACTAAATTTCAGGCAAAATCTTTTATTAGCTGTAACTCCATGACTAAACATTTGTGGACCTATGTTTATATGAACTTTTTTCTTTAGTTTTACTAGTACAATAACATATTAAAATATTTGCATGTCTTTGTGAATCACGCCTTATACAGGGTGTCTCAAATATCTTGAGTACGCCAAATACCTTTTTGAAGGGAAGCGAAATAAAAGAAAAGTATGAAGCAAATGTTGTTTAGCTTCAAGAGTGAAATTAACCACGATGATTGACTTTCTTGTAACTTTGTTTGATACGAAGGTATGAACAGCAAAAGGCCTTTTTTATATATCACCGCACATTTCTTATTCGGTAACACGATTTGTCTCCTCAAGACTTGTTGGAGTTAACAGCAAAGAAACAGAAAGGCAAGTAAAATGCTTACCGATCATTCAGTCTACGTCATGAGTACGTTTTACTCAAATTGGTTTATACTACCATCTCCTAAAATACTATTTCTACTCAAACAGCATACATATACGACAACGTCCATCGGTAAGAATAGGAACCCAGAAATTATACACATTGTTCAGTAGTTCTCTCATATGAGATAATATATCGTTACCGTTCTCTTACATGTAGATATTTGTTAATTTTAATTTGTTAATTAATTAATAATATCTACGATAATGATCGAAGCAGAAGAAATTAATAATACTGCTACGTCCGGCCTTGACACGACGTGATTCATTTCCGCTGGCAACCGGTTATTTTTAATTTACTTTTATTATTTATTGGGAAACGAATTCGTTGCGATGTAGCAAATTTAGGACACGCTTTTCAGCTAAGATATTTGTTTATTTTTAATTATCTATACTGATCACAGGCCAGTGACGTTATATAGAAAGAGATTCTAAATTAACGAGATAGGGACGGAAGTGCGTGCCGTCGCATTCATAACGCGAGCCGCTTTCTCGTTAGTCGCGCGGCCTTAGGTACAGAAAACGAATACTCAGAATTAACAGTTTTCGATTTTCGCGCAGTTCTGCTTATGTGGAAACCAAATTTACGAATGTCGCCTGGAAATTATTGTTTGCATACAACTGTATGATGCGTAGCTATGGAGCAGATCCACAAGTTATAAATGTGCCTGCGACAGATATAAAATAATGGTGCTCAGATGAAAAAGCATTTATGAGGGAACTGGAGTTAAACCAGATACTGTATTTGACCGAAGAGATGGTTAAAAAATTATGTGTTTCACTAAACAGCTCTTAAGAGCTCTGGAAAATATTACTGACTCTTTGGTTAGCATTCATTTTGACGTCTATCCTTCGATTAATCCTCATTCATCTGATAGGACATTGCGCTGAGTAAGTTACAAGAGGCTAATCTATGTATCCATGTATGTATGTATTATGTATGGTTGCATGCCAAACTGTGCAAGGCAGCAAACGGTTAAAATTTTCGAAGTCCCAGAGCGAAGCTACCTCGCTTACATTACAGTGATTTCGACAAGAGGTGGTCGCAAAGATTAACAGAGCGGGTCAGCGGGAAACACGACATTGCCGCTTCTGGCCAGCCAGACGGCGGACCTCGTCAGAAATATAGTGGCAGGGCAGAGCATTTGACAGGGACATGTCACCTTCGTTATGGGATGAAAGAAAGGCTACTGCTAATGCAACAATGATTAACAAGGGCTTTAAGGAACCAGTCCTATACTATTAAATTTACTCCTTAAACAAGCACGACAGAGTGACAAAATGGTTCAAATGGCTCGAAGCACTATGGGACTTAACATCTGAGGTCATCAGTCCCCTAGACTTAGAACTACTTAAACCTAACTAGCCTAAGGACATCACACACATCCATGCCCGAAGCACGATTTGAACCTGCGACCGTAGCAGCAGCGCGGTTCCGGACTGAAGCGCCTAGAAACGACAGAGTGACAACCGCTGATACCTTCGTAATAGCAACACCTATGCAGTCAAGACTAGTGATGTCGGATAAATATTAGGCACTACTCCGCTCCATAAGTACCCCAGCACTTTAACTAGTAGGGCAGTCGGTCAGACGGATCGACTGCGTACATAACGCTCGCACTCGATCCCTGATTACAATTAAGTGGCTTCTGGCACAAGTCTGTTGTGGATTTCCTGCACGCTACGGAACAACGACAGCCACTACTGGGAAAGATGGCTACCTCGCCATAGTCATCTGTCGCAAAGTTCTACACTACTGGCCATTAAAATTGCTACACCACGAAGATGACTTGCTAGGACGCGAAATTTAAACGACAGGAAGAAGATGCTGTGATATGCAAATGATTAGCTTTTCAGAACATTCACACAAGGTTGGCGCCGGTGGCGACACCTACAACGTGACGACATGAGGAAAGTTTCCAAGCTATTTCCCACACACAAACAGCAGTTGACCGGAGTTGCCTGGTGAAATGTTGTTGTAATGCCTCGTGTAAGGAGGAGAAGTGCGTACCATCACGTTTCCGACTTTGATAAAGGTCGAATTGTAGCCTATCGCAATTGCAGTTTATCGTATCGAGACATTGCTGCTCGCATTGGTCGAGATCCTGTTACTGTTAGCAGAATATGGAATCGGTGGCTTCAGGAGGGTAATACGGAACGCCGTGGTGGATCCCAACGGCCTCGTATCACTAGCAGTCGAGATGACAGGCATCCTATCCGCATGGCTGTAACGGATCGTGCAGCCACGTCTCGATCCCCGAGTCAACAGATGGGAACGTTTGCAAGACAACAACCATCTGCACGAACAGTTCGACGAAGTTTGCAGCAGCATGGACTATCAGCTCGGAGACAATGGCTGCAGTTACTCTTGATGCTGCATCACAGCCAGGAGCGACTGCGATGGTGTACTCTACGGCGAACCTGGGTGCACGAATGGCAAAACGTCATTTTTTCGGATGAATCCAGCTTCTGTTTACAACATCATGATGGTCGCATCCGTGTTTGGCGACATCGCGGTGAACGCACATTGGAAGCGTGTATTCGTCATCGCCATACTGGCTTATCACCCGGCGTAATGGTATGGGGTGCCATTGGTTACACGTCTCGGTCACCTCTTGTTCGCACTGACGGCACTTTGAACAGTGGACGTTACATTTCAGATGTGTTACGACTCGTGGCTCTACGCTTCATTCGGTCACTGCGAAACCCTATATTTCAGCAGGATAATGCACGACCGAATGTTGCAGGTCCTATACGGGCGTTTCTGGATACAGAAAATGTTCGACTGCTGCCCTGGACAGCACGTTCTCTAAATCTCTCACCAATTGAAAACGTCTGGTCAATGGTGGCCAAGGGACTGACTCGTCACAATACACCAGTCACTACTATTGATGAACTGGGGTATCTTGTTGAAGTTGCATGGACAGCTGTACCTGTACACGTCATCCAAGCTCTGTTTGAGTCAATGCCCAGGTTTATCATGGCCGTTATTACGGCCAGAGATGGTTGTTCTGGGTACTGATTTCTCAGGATCTGTGCACCCAAACTGCGTGAAAATGTAATCACATGTCAGTTCTAGTATAATATATTTCCCAATGAATACCCGTTTATCATCTGCATTACTTCTTGGTGTAGCAATTTTAATGGCCAGTAGTGTACACCACAGTCTGCCGCTGTCGCAGATGGGTGGACCGGGAGTCATCCCTACCATCCAAGGTCAGGACACAAGCGATCCTGGTACTTCGGCGGACGGGCCAGGGTCTACCTGCACGGCAAGATAGGATCGCCGTACTAGACGTTAACACGGCAACCGTCATCACTGTTCAATAGATGAACAAGAACTGTGGTGAACGGGAGGGGACACAGCAGCTCCCAGATCGGCGAGTGTGAGTCCAACATACATGGCGGTGCGGCCAGCGCCGAAGCTACCACGGGTGAGGAACCGCCCTGGCAGCAGTAAGCGACGAACGGGCTTGCGACGTCTGCTACCTTGAGCAGGCTGAAGGCCGCTTACGACCGAATCCTCGGCGGGCATCGACAGCCGATCTCAACAGCGAGTCAAGACACTGATTTTAACGTTGTGGAAGTAAATAACTAATTCTGAATCTTCTTTCACTGTGCCTACCGGCTACAACAGGTCACCAACATCTTTCCGAGAGAAACTGGCAGGGAGCGAGATGGGAGCGTGGTTCCTGACACAGGACCGTCTCTGCTTCTGCCCTCTCAACAGTCACACTCTCGCAGTATTTATGTACAGGGCGATTACAATTAAAATTAAACTTACAAAACTCTGTAGAAATAACACCACTGTTCAGAATGACGTCAACCTGCAACGGAATATTATCGGAGAAGGGGGAAACTATGGCAGAAGAAAAATAAATAATGTGAAAATTGATCAATAGATGGTGCTGTGTGTGTCAGAATACGTAAATGAAAACACCTATCATGAGCACGACCCGTTGAAGTTGGTATAAACACGCCGGGTATACGGCTTCTCTCCCTTTCGCGTCTGCGACGTTCGCCATGACTGTATCAATGCGGGATCGCGCTCTGCTTGTAAAGCTGTATTACAAGAATGATGACTCTACACACGCCGCTCTGAAGAATTTCCGGACACTTCAGGGTTTGAAAAAAGGCGTGGTCCGATGACTGCCGTGGATCTCGAGAAAATGATCCGGAAATTTGATAAGACGCGTTCTTTTGGTGAGTAATCCGGTAGAGGGAGGAAACGAATTGATTCGACGTCTGTGGAAGCGGTGGCCACAGCAGTGCAGGAGGAGACAAGTGGTGGTGTGCAAACGTGTAGTGCACGGAGAATTGCCCGAACACTGGTCATACCAGTGAGCACGGAGCATAAAATCCTACGAAACATCCTTCTTGGCTATTAGTTCAGAATTACATATGTGCACGAGTTGCTTCCTGTTGTCTTGCCAGCAAGAGAGACCTTTGCTTTAGAATTTCTTCCTTGCATGGAAGTGGACAATGATGGGCCGTGGAAGATTTTGTGGACAGACGAAGCCCTATTCCATCTGACAGGATATATCAATACACAAAATTGTCGAATACGGGCAACGGAAAATCCACACGCAAATCAGCCAGTACCACTTCATCCTGAAAAGGTCATTGTGTGGTGCGGGTTTACGGTATCATTTCTCATAGGGCCCTATGTTTTCGAAAGAGACAGGTGCTTCCGATCCTGTTACCTGTACCGTCACTGATAAGCGCTATGAGGTTCTTTGGCGCAACCACGTTATTCCAGCTCTCCAAGAGCGTAGATGTGTAGATGGGATCATTTTTATGCAAGATGGCGCACCTACGTACATTGCAAAGCCAGTTATGCAGCTGCTGAAGCGGCATTTAAGAAATGCTAGAATTATCAGCCGCATTTCCCTACAGCCTGGCCGTCCAGATCACCTGATCTTAATCCGTGTGGCTTCTGGCTATGGAACTATCAGACAGATGTTGTGTTCAGTGTCCCGATTGTAAACTTAGCTGCACTGAACCCACGCATTGCGCAAAACATTCTGAACGTTACCCCGGAAATACTTCGATCAGTTGTGGAATATGTTGTTTCTCGATTTCAAATTGTTGCAGAAAATGGTTGACAGCACATTGAACATGTTTTGCGCCAGTCAAACGGAAATTAATAATCCAATTTGATTTTGATTGATGCTTTTTATGCGGTTTTTAGCGTCAGGTCAATTAAAAACCTATTTTTCCCATACGATGTGACATGACCTTGCTGTGGTGGACGGGATTACGTAACTAACAGTATCACACCTGAACACCTAAGCACACTGAGTAGTACAGTTTGTTTAATATCAAACGTACACCTTAGGCATTGTTGTATGATTCATTTGTCGTTTGTAGTCGACTACTATTAAACTACCATGCTACATTTTGTAATTTTTTTTTTCTGCTATACCTTTACCCCTTCTCCGATAATATTCCTTTGCAATCTGACGTCATTCTGACCAGTGGTGTTATTTCTACAGCGGTTTGAAAGTTTAATTTTAATTATAATCACCGTGTAGATATGTATGTACGTTCGACGTCGCCTCATAAACAACTGCACCGATTTCAACCAAACATGTCACACGTATCACTTACTATGTGAAAGCAATTACTGTGACGGTAAGAGATCCTTAACGCGCCTATGGCAGAGGGCGAGGATGAAAAGGGCAAACTTTCTTCTCCTACCATCAAATGAAAATGCCAAGTTTTTACAAATGCATTTAATTAAAGATGAAGAATTACAGGTAGGCAAACATGTACCTCTATAACAGGAATACTGAACTTTCAACGAAGGTTTCACGCGAAATTAACAACCTCACTTGTGTTTAAAGTGTTGCTTGTAAGTTGAAATAAATGCTGATTTCAAAATACCTCAATTTTTCATACAAACTCTGTGGACAAACAAAACTAAAAAAGAGAAAGAATGTGAGTGAATGTGAAGCAATGAGATGAAATACTGAGGTACTATAAATGGTTCATCCGTTTTCAAAGTTCTATACTGGGTGTCCGGATTAAGCCCAAAGGAATATTGTGAGGCCATGGCCTATTCCGAGCCTTAAAAAGCAGCACTCCGCCTTCAGGCCACGAGTGGCCCATCGGGACCTTCCGACCGCTGTGTCAGCCTCAGCGGCGGATGCGGATAGGAGCGCCGTGTGGTCAGCACACCGCTCTCCCGGTCGTTATGATGGTTTCCTTTGACCGGAGCCGCTACTGGCTCTGAGCACTATGGGACTTAACTTCTGTGGTCATCAGTCCCCTAGAACTTAGAACTACTTAAACCTAACCAACCTAAGGACATCACACACATCCATGCCCGAAGCAGGATTCGAACCTGCGACCGTAGTGGTCACGCGGTTCCAGACTGAAGCGCCTTTAACCGCACGTCCACACCGGCCGGCGGAGCCGCTACTGTTTGGTCGAGTAGTTCCTCAGTTGGCATCACAAGACTGAGTGCACCCTGAAAAATGGCAACAGTGCATGGCGACGCGGATGATCACCCATCCAAGTGCCAGCCACGCCCGACAGCGCTTAACTTCGGTAATCTGACGGGAACCGGTGTATCCACTGCGGCAAGGCTGTTCCCCATTCCGAGCCTTATCTGACATATTATCGGGCGTTGCATACGCGATTAGCGTATCTTTCATTTCTTCCTATTGCTTTTCGAATCATTTCGCGTTTATTGTGCTTTTATAGCAGCTTTACGGGTGCAACTTATGAGTGGTTAGGACGTTGCTGCTAGTACTGTAGATAAGCTGATATTGTAGAAGTTATCAAGCTCACTACTGGTGCCATGGTGACATTCAGATTTCTCTGTTTGTTCACCACGCGGGCTCTCCTCTAACTGTGAAACAGCAACTTCTTCACGCTCTGGAGAGCGACACGTCAGGCAAACCTTGTGTCATTGTGGCGAACGGCGTCCCAGAGATTATGCGCTGGCCGTGTTATCCGCTGGTGTGTCTGGTCAGATGGAGATGGACCTAAAGGCGCTCACCTGACATTTTGTACAAAAACAACCGTTACACCACGAGTCATCAGTTTGAGATCTGGTCCTCATTAAAGACATCAACGGACGGTTTTGGCTGTCCACAACGGAACTGCCTAATGTGTTTGCTATCGTGGCACTGTCTTGCTAAGACAGAATTATTGGCATACATGCCCTTTGAAAATTTTCCAAGCGCTGCTACCCTGGGAACGAGGCTGAAGTCTTCCTAAAATATGTACAATTTTTTGTCGTGAAGAACCGACCGTAGGAATCTTTACCCGGTCCTTGCCGGCTAGTGGAACGAGTTTTCATTGGCTAATGCCCGATAATTATATGGAGGGAGACAGGGAACCAATTTCCAGGTCTGGTATTGGCGGAACGCTTAGACCTTTTTGTTGACTGGACATGGAGGACATTGCAAGTGCTGATCGGGGTGAAAATGGCTCTGAGCACTATGGGACTTAACTACTGTGGTCATCAGTCCCCTAGAACTTAGAACTACTTAAATCTAACTAACCTAAGGACATCACACACATCCATGCCCGAAGCAGGATTCGAACCTGCGACCGTAGCAGTCGCGCGGTTCCGGACTGCGCGCCTAGAACCGCTAGACCACCGCGGCCGGCCCTGATCGGGGTGAGGAGGAAGGTCTTGCAATCTAAGGGTAGTTAGTTAGCTAGTTAAGGGAAAAACGTGGCTTGGATTCAGGCCTTTGTCAAGTCATTCTGGAGTTGTACTTCAACTTCCTCATGACTTTGAGGTTATTCAACAGCGTCGATATCGAGAAGGTGATGGTTTTCTGCTTCACAAAGTCATCCCGCTACAACCAGCAGCAGACTCCATTAGCAGATATCTCTCCTCAGCGGTCGGCACCACCACCTTGGGCTACGATCACTGTGAGCACGGTAAGACTGCAAACTGAGGTGCGCGTTTTTAATTTCAGGTTATGTGGCAGAGTGGTGAAAGAGGGGCTTAACCTCGCCTACAGCTCAGTTAGTGTTTCTGAGGGTATGCTTGAGTTGCATGTTTTTTCACAATGCAACTTTTGTTTTCTAGGGGATTTTCAGTCGCTAACCACTCATGAATCAGTTAATTGATTCTATTATCAGCAGTAGGCGTCACCACTATTCTAATGATTTTGCAACTCTTTGATTCCAAATTCCATTCCAATTCTGTACTCCGCTGAAGTCGTGATAATTTTATTATGTTTCTACCACGTCTGAAATTATTATATGTGTCTGCTTAACTTGTTTTGTGGAGACTGTTTCAGTTGCCTTGATCAGTGTAATGCTGGTAGCTACTCTCAGTAATTAATTACTCAATATACATCTTGTCAAAGACGCCTTATTTCCATAGCTCTAGTGTTTCCAATCTCTTGATGAACTTTTCTGATTTTCTTCTTGCATTAAAATAAAATATCACCTGATCCAACTCTTTCATTTAGTTATTAGCTTACGCCACATATTGACTGCCGAATTCTCTAACCATAAGCTAGTGACGGAGGCCACCTAATAGTTTGAGGAGTTTACTTTCAGCATTTATTACACGTAATAGTCATTATATCCGTGTAATCCAGTGCTTCGTGGTGGTTTTTTATCACCTCTCAAGATAAGATATGATAAATTAGTAAGCTTTGGCTATTTGCATACTCTTAGTGAATTCCTTGCAGGTGTGCCTGTGCTCACAGAATACCGACTTCTGGCAGTATAAACTGTGATAACTTGAAACGTAATAGCGTTATTTATTGACGGTGTGTTTCTACAGGTACGGTAACTCAAAATATTTCTTACACATCTAATACACCCAGATACAATGAGGTGACAAGAGTAATGAGATACCTCCTAATATCGTGTCGGACCTCCATTTGCCAGAAACTCGTTGGTCGATGGACTCAACAAGTCGTTGGAAGTCCCCTGCAGAAACTTTGAGCCAACAAGCTGCCTCTACTGTCGTCCATAACTGCGAAAGTGTTGCCAGTGCAGCCTTTTGCTCACGAACTGACATCTCAATTATGTTCCACAAATGTTCCTTGGGATTCGTGTCGGGCGATCTGGGTGGCCAAGTAATTCCCTCGAATTGTCCAGAATGTTCTTCAAACCAGTCCTGAACAACTGTGACCCTGTGTCACGGCGCATCGATGTTTGGGAAGATGAAGTCTACAAATCGTCTACAAGTAGCAGAACGTAACAGCTTCCAGTCAATGATCGGTTCAGTTGGACCAAAGGACGAAATCTATTCCATGTAAACAGAGCCCACAGTTTTATGGAACCAGCACCAGCTAGCACAGTGCCTTGTTGGCTACTTGGGCCCATGGCTTCGTGAGGTCTGCACCACACTCGAACCCTACCATCAGCTCTTACCAACTGAAAGCGAGACTGATCTGACCAAAGTACCCTTTTCCAATAGTCCAGTGTCCAACTGATATGGTCACGAGCCCTGGAGAGACGCTGTATGCGATGTCGTGTTGTTGGCAAAAGCACTCTCCTCGGTCGTCTGTTGTCATATCCCATTAACGCCTAATTTTTTCGCACTGTCCTATCGGATACTTTCGTTGTACGTCCCACATTGATCTCTGCGTTATTTCACGCAGTGTTGCCTACCTATTAGCACTGACATCACTACACAAACGCCACTGGTCTCGGTCGGCTACTTCATTTCCCATGGTGAGAGATAATGCCTGCAATTTTGTGTTCTCAGCACACTCTTGACACTATGGATCTCGGAACACAGAATTCCCTAACGTTTTCCGAAATGGGAATGTCCCATTCTTCTAGCTCCAACCACTCCTCGTTCAAAGTCTATTAATTCCCGTCGTGCGGCCATAATCCCACCGGAAACATTTTCACATGAATCAACTGAGCACAAATGACAGCTGCGCCAGTGCACTGCTCTTTTATAGCTTGTATACGCGATACTGTCAACGGCCTTGCCGCAGTGGCTACACCGGTTCCCGTAAAATCACCAAAGTTAAGCGCTGTCGGGCATGGTCAGCATTTTGATGGGTGACCATCCAGGCCGCCATGCGCTGTTGCCATTTTTTGGGTGCACTCAGCCTCGTGATGCCAATTGAGGAGCTACTCGACCGATTAGTAGCGGCCTTGGTCAAGAATACCATCACAACGACCAGGAGAGCGGTGTGCTGACCCCACGCCCCTCCTATCCGCATCCTCCACTGAGGATGACACGGCGGTCGGATGCTCCCAGTAGACCACTCGTTGCTTGAAGACTGAGTGCTTTATACGCGATACTACTGCCATCTGTGTATGTAAATATCGCTATCCCATGACTTTTGTCACCTCAGTGTATCTGCACCATTATTGGCGCGATAGATATCTCTTTCTGCACTTCTCTTCGAGAGTTTTGTAGCATTGCTGGCGTAACACTTGCATAGCTGGATGAATGGCATGGCGCAGGTCTGGTAGATCACAAACTGGTGTCCAGTACACTAGATTATTGATAATCCCCCACAGAAAAAATCAAAAGGTGTAATGTCTGGGCTCCTAGGGGACAAACAATAGACGCTCTACCACCCCCAATCCAGAAATCTGGAAACTCACGATGCAAGAAATCCCTCACAGTGTTTGCGAAATGGCATGGTGCATCACCTTATTGAAAGATAACGTTAAGAGGAAGTTGTGGCACAACATACAGCTCCTACAAGTCTACCTACGTTGTTGCATTATCTGTAGGTTCTGTGAAGAAGAAGGGGCCTATAGCCTTGTTCTTTAACAGTTTAAATGCACATTCATTTTCGAAGGGCCACCTTCGCACACAGAAAACATTTTGAGTTACCATACTTGCAGAAGCAAATCGTCAATAAATATCTCAGTTGCGTCTTACGTTATTAACTTTTGTATTATTATATGTTTAACCCGGAAACCCTGTATCTTCCAAAGTATTACAATATGATCGATGCATTAATAGAAGCGTAACTCAACCAGATGGTCTTGTGAGTTCAGTGCTTTGACAAAAATGGCGACGAGGCAGAGAAAGTGTTTTTGTGTGTTGGAATATGCGAGATGTTTCTCTGTTACAACAGTGCAACGTATATGCAGAAGGAATTACGGAAAACAACCATCATTTAATTACAGCATTGTGGGTTGGTATCGACGATTTAAGAATATTGGTTGTCTCTTTAAATAGAGAAGCACCGGTCGACCAAGTGTGCCAGATTCAAGCACTGAGAGGGAGAGAGAAAGTTTCGTACACAGTCCAAAAAAACGAATGGTTTGCCCAAGCCACGTACTTGGAATACTGCAGTTAACTGTGTGGAAGATTTAGCGACAGCAGTTACATTTCAGACCGTACCGTCTGCAGCTCGTTCAACAGTCAAAACCGGAAGATTAAGGCCGGTGCCTTCAATTTTGCACAACAAAAAAGGAAGCTCTTGAGGATGAAGATCTCGCCTCCAAGCTGATATTCATCGACAAAGTAGCCCTCTGTTATCTGCAAAGGATAATCGCAAAAATTTGAGTGTGTGGGGCACTAAACGTTCTCATGAAATTTTGGGGAATGAACGAGACTCGCCCGAGAGTTGGTGTTTTCTGCGCAGTGACACAGAAAAGGCCCGTTTTTTACGTAAGAATGGCTGTGACAGGTACCTCTTAACCTAGTACGTTGCATCTATGATTGTTTCCATAACTGACTGCTGTTTCTGCGAATTTCATGTTCCAACAAGACGGGGCACCCAATCATTCGACAATAGATATACGCCTTTACCTAAACGACCAACTTCCTCATCGCTGGATTGGGCGTAGTGGTGAAGATTATGTGGCTCTTTTACCTTAGATCCCCATGTCGTCTGGTTTTTTCCTTTGGGGATACGTTAAGGATCGTGTTTAAGTACCCAGGCTGCCAAGGACACTGGAGCAACTCAGAGAATGCATCAGTGGTGCTGTGATGACCACTGACAGTATATTGCTACATAAGGCGTGGAACGAACTTGACTACCTCTTGGACGTGTGTCGCTTGAGCAGATGGGCACAAACAGAAAATTTATAGAGGCCAAAATGGAAACTTGGTGAGTTTACGGCAATGTTCATGCACCAGTCATATTTGTACACGTAGTAGTTTGGAAAATACAGAGCTCTGGAAAAGAATGAATCATTTATAGCAGCCCTGTACTTATCCATAGAAATGTAAAACGTGTTTGGTCCATTTTCGCACCTCAAAAAGTGCAACCACTGTCCACGACATTTGTGAGGTTCTTACCTGGATTAAAATGAAATTACAGGGAAAAAAGCTGGATCGCAAGACGCAATTACGGCAAAAAAACAAAATTTTAAAAAAACGAAGTGCAGGTGAGCAGAGTGTGGGTGTAAGCAATGGATGATACATGGCTCAAGGAAGTTATCTGCGTATAACTGACCGACTTTATCCATCAATGCCAAATGGCTCGTGAAGATGTGACCTCTCTTTTTAAGTTCCCAGAAAACCATATGCTCATTCGTAGCGACGTCACATTAGAAATACACGTGGCATATGCTTATATTGGCAAAAGTCAGTTTGGCGTATGTATTTGTACAGCTGATTCCACAAGGTTTGCGGTTAATATGACAGTTCTATCTAAATTACGTCTTGCGATCCAGCTTTTTCGTTGATCCATTTGTTTGATTTCCTGTTTGTCCTAATGATACCTAATATACACTGATGACACAAAACATTATGAACAACTGTTTAACAACGCATTGGTCCTCCTTTGCGACTCAAAACAGCATTCTGCGTTTCATGGTATCGATAAGTCATTGGTAGGTTTCCGGTGGTATGTGGCACTGGATGCCTAAACGCAGGTCACACATTTCCCTTGGACCCGTGCCTAACTCCCGGTAGTGTCCAAGATGTGTTTCGTCGGGGTCCGCTCAGGCGAATATGGTGGCCAAGACATTAACGTCCCTGGCCTTGTGTCATTGACAGTTTAACTGGCTGAAGATGCCATCGCCGTTGGGGGAAACATGAAGGCTTGCAGGTGGTCCGTAACAATGTACACGTAGTCAACAGTTATCACGGATTTTTCAGTTACTACCACAAGTCCCATAGAAGTCCAGGTGAATGTCCCCAGTAGCGAAATACTACGGCCACTGGTTTGCATCAGAGGTGCGGTGCATGTTTCGCGTAGCCTTTCGCCAGGATGACGGAATACCCATAGGCCACCATCGACGCTGAATAACCAGAAATTTGATTAGTTCGACAAGGCGACATGTTTCCATTGATCCACGGCCCAATCGCAATGAACTCATGCCCACTGCATTCATAACTGATGGTACTATTGGGTTAACAGGGGAACACGTAGCAGTCGTCAGCTAGCGAGTCTGTTCAACAGTGTGCGCTGAACGATGTGCTCCGAAAACTCTCGTATCTATACCGCCATTGTACTCTGTCGCTGAGTCTGCTACATATCGCCACATGCCCTGCTTTACAGAGCGGGCAAGCATCTGATCTCCTCGTTCTGTGATAAGGCGCGGGCGTCCAACATCTTGTCGCCTAGTCATCGTTTCACCGTCCTTCAACCACTTTCCATTGATGATTACGACGGGAGTGCGGGAACAGCCAATTTGCTTCGGCGTTTCCGAGAGCTTGTTGCAGGAGCCGCGCCATAACAATCTGGCCTTTGTCAAATTTGCTGACGTCAGTTGATCTGCTCCTTTGCGCCCCATATCGTCACCATTATGGTTTTCCATTCGTCTCTTCTCTATTTATGTACTTCCTTACAGCGTCTCGTACCCGCTACGCCATCAGGGGTATTCAGTCTCGCGGTGGACAGTGGTCATAATGTTTTGGCTCATCAGCGTATGTATTTAGGTGTGTGACATAATTTGTAGTGCTTTCTACTTCAGCAATATAAGATAGGTTTTATGGACACGGTGTGATATAGTTTGTAATTAGTTAATATTGAAAGTGGCGCAGAAAGTGAAGCAGGTTGTTCTTGGCTGGGAAATTGCAAGGGGTGCTTTTTCTCTGTAAGAGCTAGATGCTGGACAGTGCTGAAGATGACATAAAGATTCGTTCACCCATGAAGAATCGGATACAAACTAGCAAACCAGCAGAGTCCAGACTATTATGTAAGTCGAACTTTGTACAAATATATTGCTATGTAGGCTAGCAGAGGAAAACTTGTGATTCCAGAGAATTCCAGCCATTTAATAGAATGTCATTATGTTCTAGTGGTTAAACTTAAATGTCGCTGCAACTATTTTCTTCGGCCTCCTGCTTCTTTTTTCATTATAGTTCTGAGATGGCAGCATCCTCTTCAGGTCTTGGAAGAATTGTTTCCTTGGTCATCTCGCCCCTTTTCAGCCGGTATCTCGTCTTGAAAATATATGTCGTCATTGTATTATACACTGAAGAGCCAAAGAAACTGGTACACCTGCCTAATATCGTGTAGGGCCCCTGCGAGCCCTCAAAAGTGCCGCAACACGACGTGGCATAGACTCAACTAAAGTCTGAAGTAGCACTAGAGGGAACTGACACCATGAATCCTACAGGGCTGCTCATAAATCCGCAAGAGTACGAGGGGATGGAGATCTCTTCTGAACAGCACGTTGCAAGGCATCCCAGATATCCTCAATAATGTTCTTTTCTACGGAGTTTGGTGGCCTGCGGAAGTGTTTAAACTCAGTAGTATGTTCCTGGAGCCACTCTGTAGCAATTCTGAACGTGTGGGGTATCGTATTGTCCTGCTGGAATTGTCCAAGTTCGTCTGAATGCACAATGGGCTTTAATGGAAGCAGGTGATCATACAGGATGCTTATGAGCGTGTCACCTGTCAGAGTCGTATCTAGACGCATCAGGGGTCCCATATCACATGCCCCAGACCATTATAGAGCCTCCACCAGCTTGAACAGTCCCCTGCTGACATACAGGCCCATGGATTCATGAGCTTTTCTCCATTACCCTTAGACGTCCATCCCCTCGACAGAATTTGAAACGATACTCGTCCGAACAGGCATGTTTCCAGTCATCAACAGTCCAATGTCTGTGTCGAGGGCCCAGGCGAGGCGTGAGGCTTTGTGTCGTGCAGTCATCAAGGGTACACGAGTATGTCTTCGGCTCCAATAGCCCATATCGATGATGTTTCGTTGAATGGTTCGCAAGCTGACACTTGTTGATGGCCCAGCATTGAAATCTGCAGCAATTTGTGCAAGGGTTGCACTTCCATCCCGTTGAACTATTCTTCTTCAGTCATCGTTGGTTACGTTCTCGCAGGATCTTTTTCAGGCAGCAGCGATGTCGGAGATTTGATGCTTTACCGGATTCCTGACATTCACGGTACACTCGTGAAATGGTCGTACGGGAAAATCCCCACTTCATCGCTGCCTCGGAGATGATGTGTCCAATCGCTCGTGCACTGACTATAGCACCACGTTCAAACTCACTTAAATCTTGATAACCTGCCATTGCGGCAGCTGTAACCGATCTAAGAAGTGCGTCAGACACTTGTTGTCTTATATAGGCGTTGCCGACCGTAACGCCGTATTCTGCCTGTTTACGTATCTCTGAATTTGAATACGTGTGCATATACCTGTTTCTTTGGCGCTTCGGTGTATGATACAGAAGTTATTTTTCAACCTTCCTATTTCCTTGACAAAATCTCTTATCTGTCCTGACTTGATTTACTTTGCATTCGGCTTGTTCTAATTATGCTCATGTATATCCAATCCATATTTCCGCTGCTTTTAGCTGTTGTTGCTCATATTTAGTCATTTTCCATCTCTCACATACCTAAAGCAGCAAGACTTCTCGCTTTGATGTTCATGAATTTTGTTGTGAATGTAGTAGCTGAATGCTACTATTAATTAACCCTAAACATCCACGATAGCAGAGAAGTATTTCCCTAGTATAGTTTCTTAAAGGTTGATGTTGCACACTACGATTACTAAACACATGTCTGACAGGGAGCACATTAGCAGCAATGTGGCAACATAATAAGAAATAACAAATCACATTTATTAAGAGTATGTTACAAAAAAGGTACTTATCTTTGGTATATATTTGTGTGGCACCTGATGTCCAAATTTTAATGCACCGAAACCTAAATAAATCTCTATGATATTGTGACTATAACGATAATGTTCAGACACTCTGTTAAGTGTCCAAGTTCTCCATAAATAGCGACTGCTAAGTCATAAGGTAGTCTTTCGAGAATTGTACGGAGCTGATTGCAGGCACTAAACTAAACTGTTTAACCGCTGGTTTGTAACTGTCCGAATGTCCATGGCGCGCCCGTTTTGTGTCTGTCGGCGGAAGAATTTCCAGGTCCGCCAGTACAAGGCAGAAACAGTGCAGTTTGTAGCTCACAGCGTTCCCAGCTGCTGTTCGCCCTATTAGTGGTAATATACAATGCGCCGGAGGAAGAGTAGCGGAAGCAGAAAAAGGTCCGTGTTTGTGAGCACCACCTGGAGGTTGCTGCATTGAACTGACGGCTAAGTGGTTGTACCTGTTAGAGGCGACCTCTCACAGTATTTGTTGTGTACCTGTTTCTTGCTACACAAGAGATCTGCTCATCAAGAATCGTCTCTTGTTATCCTCAAACGCACATTCAGCAACGGATATCTGCTGTATATTTTCTGGGTTTGCATATGTTTCCTTAGAAAATGATGCTCCATGAATAGCACCTCTGTTAACCATTCATCTTTGAATGACGCCACTGCTATGCTTGCTTACCGAACACCATTTACCACCACTAACACAAACATACACTACTGGCCCTTAAAATTGCTACACCCAGACGAAATGCAGATCATAAACGGGCATTCATTGGACAAATATATTATACTAGAACTGACATGTGATTACATTCTCACGCAATTTGGGTGCACAGATCCTGAGAAATCAGTACCCATAACAACCACCTCTGGCCGTAATAACGGCCTAGATACGCCTGGGCAGTGCGTCAAACAGAGCTTGGATGGCGTGTACAGGTACAGCTGCCCATGCAGCTTCAACACGATACCACAGTTCATCAAGAGTAGTGACTGGCGTATTGTGACGAGCCAGTTGCTCGGCCACCATTGACCAGACGTTATCAATTGGTGAGAGATCTGGAGAATGTGCTGGCCAGGTCGAATATTTTCGAGCATTTTCTGTATCCAGAAAGGCCCGTACAGGACCTGCAACATGCGGTCGTGCATTATCCTGCTGAAATGTAGGGTTTCGCAGGGATCGAATCAAGGTTAGAGCCACGGGTCGTAACACATCTGAAATGAAACGTCCACTGTTCAAAAAAATGGTTCAAATGGCTCTGAGCACTATGGGACTGAACATCTGAGGTCATCAGTCCCCTAGAACTTAGAACTACTTAAACCTAACTAACGTAAGGACATCACACACATCCATGCCCGAGGCAGGATTCGAACCTGCGACCGAAGCAGTCGCGCGGTTCCGGACTGAAGCGCCTAGAACCGCTCGGCCACCGCGGCCGGCTCCACTGTTCAAAGTACCGTCAATTAACGTCCACTGTTCAAAGTACCGTCAATGCGAACAAGAGGTGACCGAGACGATCAACCAATGGCACCCCATACAATCACGCCGAGTGATACGCCAGTATGGCGATGACGAATACACGCTTCCAATGTGCGTTCAACGCGATTTCGCCAAACACGGATGCGACCGTCAAGATGTTGTAAACAGAACCTGGATTCATCCGAAAAAATGACTTTTTGCCATTCGTCCACCCAGGTTCGTCGTTGAGTACACCATCGCAGGCGCTCCTGTCTGTGATGCAGCGTCGAGGGTAACCTCAGCCATAGTCTCCGAGCTGATAGTCCATGCTGTTGCAAACGTCGTCGAACTGTTAGTGCGGGTGGTTGTTGTTTTGCAAACGTCCCCATCTGTTGACTCAGGGATCGAGACGTGGCTGCACGATCCGTTACAGCCATGCGGATAAGATGCCTGTCATTTCGACTGCTAGTGATACGAGTCCGTTGGTATCCACCACGGCGTTCCGTATTACCCTCCTAAAGCCACCGATTCCTTATTCTGTTAACAGTCATTGGATCTCGACCAACGCGAGCAGCAATGTCGCGATACGATAAACGGCAATCACGATAGGCTAGAATCCGACCTTTATCAAAGTCGGGAACGTGATGGTACCCAATTTTCCTCCTTACACGAGACATCACAACAATGTTTCACCAGGCAACGCCGGTCAACAGCTGTTTGTGTATGAGAAATCGATTGGAAACTTTCCTCGTGTCAGCACGTTGTAGGGTCGCCACCGGCGCCAACCTTGTGTGAATGCTCTGAAAATCTAATCATTTGCATATCACAGCATCTTCTTCCTGCCGGTTATATTTCGCGTCTGTAGCACGTCATCTTCGTGGTGTAGCAATTTTAATGGGCAGTAGTGTATTATTAGTGTATACACTGAATTAATAATGTTGGAGTGTACTTGCCAGTTACTGTTTTTACTGTAAGTTCCTCTGGGTCCAAACTGCTGAGGTCATCGGTCCCTAGGCTTACACTCTACTTAAAGTAACTTACGCTAAGGACAACACACACACTCATACCCGAGGGAGGACTCGAACCTCCGACGTGTGGAGCCGCTCGAACCGTGGCAAGGCGCCTCAGACCACACGGCACCAGCCAGTATTTTTAGCATGTGTTCTTATTCTTTCCTTAATCCACCACTGAACTGAAATCAGCAGCAAATTTTATGCAGTTCACTGTTTCTCCACTTGTGTTAGTTTCCTTCAGTCTCACTTTTAAGATGTCGAATGTCAAAATTTTCATGCAATTCTTCCATTTGTCTGTCAAGTAAGATCCGCAAAGTTAAAATTGCTTCCTTAGTTCTGCCGACAGTTACAAAACTGCATCGATCTCCCTTCTATAATTTTTCGTTGTGTTCTTTATTATTAGGGTTCCGTGTCTGAATGGACAAAAACGGAATCCATACAGGATCGTTTTGTTGTCCTTCTGTCTCTGTCCAACGGTTAAGAACCCTTTTTCTCCGGAACGAGTAGACATAACAGGTTCAAATTTATGTCTCACATTAAGGTCTACGGGCCCTTGGCGTTGTACAAATTTTAAGCTTCTGTGTCAATGCAATCAAAAGATACAGACATTTATGTCACAAATTTTGTTACTCGAAAACTCACTCATCAAAACCTATAGAGTGCTTCGCGTTGGCCTAGAATCATGAAACTTGCCAAGAAGCAAGATTTCACAGTACAAGTAAAGGGGAAATCCCAAATTACTAATTTATAGCTATGTTACACGAAAAAATATTTCATTTATCATTTGTTATCCGACTTCCAACTTGAAACTAAAACATTCTCGAAAGTCTTGGAATCCCTGAGACCGATAAATTGCCAGTATCAGTGTCGATAACAGGTAAACTCGACAATATCTTCTATTACAGCATTGGATAAACTGTCTATATACATGATTAAGTTTGTACGGTACCCTCAGCATGCGAGTCCTTCTCGAGCTTGCCCAATTTTATTTAGTCATCTTTGATGAATAGGGCAAGAGATATATTCTTATAGAATTAATATTTTCAATCACATGTCCTTTTCTCGGTATTGTAATAGTTTTGTAGTAATCTTCGGAATTCTCCTATTCTCATAACAGCACATAATTACCATGAATAAGAAATTTTCATTTTTGCCCTGCATAGTTTTAAAGGTTTGTCTTGGTATGACGTCAGTGGTATTTCGTTACTTTTCTATCCCTTAGATTCTGCACGGAATGCTCAAATTCGTCTTTAGCAGTAGTAGGTCCTACATCATCTTTGCTCAAGTCTGTAATACTATCAGGTCCTACCCCTTCCCCTGTTTCTATGTCATTACACCTACATTCTGTGTATTCTTTCCAACATTTACATACTACTTCATTGTTATTACATACACACTGTCGTGTTTTCATAGTTTGTCCGGTTATTTGCTTTCTGCTTTGGTGGTTTTATTTTGAAGAATGTTGCATTTTATTTTCCAGTCTGTTTTGGGCCCTTTCAGATCTCTTGTGCACTAACAGTTGTCTAATTGTTTTTGTTTCTCTGTACTTATAAGCAACATGGAATTTTTTTCTCTTTTTAGCTAGCTTTTATGAAGTTGTTCTTCTCGACGAAAATGGAAAAAGGAGACAAACACTCACAATCGAGGGCTATAGATGTTACAGATGGGTGGAGATGTAGATTGGTACAAGGGAAAAATAAATGGTGAAATAATTCGAACCAATCTATGTTCCTACATTTAACTCCAATATTATTATGGCCTGTGAGGGTCATTGATGGATTTGGATTCTGAGCATTGTTGTCGGTCCCCTTTCTTCATCACTGCTGTCAACATTAGATTGCACTGCATTCTTGCCTTCAGAGCTGTAGTCATAGTACATGGCAGGGCTGCTGATCAAATATCCATATGTCGACTCTTTTCCCAAAAAATATCGATGCATATATCGGCTATATTCTCCCCCAATATACCGATATATCGATATCAAAGAGGTGATGTTGAATGCCGATGTTTTTATTTTATATTTTTTCTGTAAATATTTGAAACTGTTCTTTTGAAATTGTAATAGACGATAATCTTACTTTCACTGTGTGAAATAGTCTCAGTACTTTTTGAGCTTTCATCACATCCAACTTTCTCTTTGACCGTGTGAAGCAAGTATATATAGCACAAAAGAAGAACTCCTATCGCACAGAGGAGGTGGTAGTGTGAATGCAATAACCAGATTTCCAATGTGCAGAAACAGCACACCAGTGGCGTTAAAAACAATTTTTAACACAACTAGTATGCTATTTGTTCACATCGGCATTCTCTAATAACAGTTGCTGAAAATGACGAACAAAAATCTAAATGATGAGACGTCCTTGCGGTGGTCGGAGACGTGTGAGGCGAAGTGCTGACGTAATCGGCGCTCGGCGCTACGCAATTTTGACACTATAGCTGTTATGTCGCTGGCGTTTGCAGAAATGAAAAAAAAAAAAAAACAACAACAACAGGGAAGTCGACATAATGTGTTCCGTATAAATATGATATGTGACGAAACCGAACGATGGACCCATCAGACACATTTTATTGTGCCACTTTCACGCAGTTACCATTGTTAGCAATGTGTTTATCGCCAAGAGTGAACGTACAAGGTTTTCTTTCAATTCTTGTTCTAAGGGGGATAGGCTGGCTGCTAGCTTGATGATTTACGGAGTACCTAATAATAAACCAATACTTACATCTACAACTTTAAAACCGGCAATATATTTCTAATGTGTAGCCGACATTTTTAAAGGCAGGTACATAGATTTTTTCCCGCTAACATTGATACTTTTTTCGATATATAGATAGCCGATGATGATATTTCTAAAATATAGATGTATTGGATTCCCGATATTTTTAAAAACATCATCAGTCCTAGTACACCGGTGATACAGTCGAATGAAATTTGCTTCTATGTGTACTGGATTGTAATGTCCTGGGAAGGGTCTCATGGAATAAATAATGTTAGTGAGAGAAGACACTTGCAACTCACCTGCCCAGGTCCAGCTTGCTGACGTCGAGGTAGGCGGAGCCCATGAAGTCGTCCTGCAGGCCCCAGTCATAATCAAACACCTGTGGGGCAGAAAACGGAAAGTTGCATTGAGGTCGCAGGCAGGAGGGGATCATACCATTGAAAATCACTTTAGATATTTTGGGTCCAGTTGTTAAGCAGCAGTTCTTCCACAGTGTTTATTTCCAAGAATACCTGTCGAAAAAAAGAAGAGTCTTTTGTGTTAATACATCGATACAGACTTCAGCTAGTTGGTATGTTAGAGGTTCAGATTGCACGTCTACAGCCTATTTTTATAAACTGAAATCGACATCTTTCTTAGAAAATGCGGTAGGCATGTTACACACAAATGAAGAAGACAAGCCGGCCGCTGTGACCGAGCGGTTCTAGGCGCTTCAGTCCGGAACCGCGCTGCTGCTACGGTCGCAGGTTCGAATCCTGCCTCGGTCGTGGATGTGTGATGTCCTTAGGTCAGTCAGGTTTAGGAAGATCTAAGTCTAGGGGACTGATGACCTCTGCTTAGAGCCATTTGAATCATTTTTTGAAGAAGGCCAAACAGAAGTGAAGCAAAGTGGAACTCGCAACACAAAGAACGAGGCAGGTGGTATGTACGAGAGCGACTTGATGCGTTAAACTAGCAACTTGTACACGCCAGAATGTATTAGGAAGACATTATACAATTTAAATACAATTTAAGGGTGCGAAAGCAACATCTCTCGCAGATGTTTCTAAACCGCCCGTATAAACTCGTAGCAGTTACAACGTGAATAGAAAGTCTTGCCCCTCACGTTGTACATTCGCTCACTCTTCTTACATTGCACCTCCGCATCTTGATCGTAGTACAACAGTGGTTACTAGATGTACTAGCTTGTTGTAAATGCACAGCCCTTAGATCAAGAGGTGACTTCTCTGTAACGTATACTATGATCTACCTCTTTATTTAATGCGAGATTTAAGGCGTGAATAATTTGCAAATTTTAATTTGAGTTACATAACACTCCTTCATACAATTATTTAAATGTTGTTTAGATATGGCTTGTTGATTTTATTGCACTTGATGACGCTGCAGTATTTTATTTCTTGTTTTATATTGTTGTGCGGCTTTTAAATAGTACATATAAAGAAACTGTTAAAGAACTGAATTTTTCATTCTAATAAATTACAGTATCGCTGTGGTAAGTTAATACAGGATTCGCATAAAACTAAATTCCATGATTTAAAATCACGCGTAAAAATTTCACTCAGTAGATACAAAAAGAAGGCCGGCAAAATTGACTTCAGTGCTGGCATCTATAATTAACAGCACTTAGAATACGTTTAATCTTGACCATTTAGGTATTTCATTGGAGAAATAGATAGCTCCCTAGCGCCATTATCCTGAAATGCTTCCTCAGAATGATCCTTTTGTTCGCTAGCATAATTGTGATCACGGGCTATTGCAAATACGTCGTCATTTTCGTATCACTTTTCTGCAAACACATTTTGTGCTACACTGAAGAAAACGGGTACGTAATTCACGAGGCGCGGTCTAGGAAAACCCAAACACGTTTCAACAAAACGTGTTAGCAACAAACAAAGAAGACGATAATGTAATACGGGCAGTGAAACGATTTACATGTGTGCATGTGTGGGGGGGCAGAGAAGCCTTACACCAGAACTAACCTTGGAGAGCGAGTTCGAAAATCCTCGCGCGGTCTGAGAGCCCACACCTCCCGAGTTAAGGGCTAGATGCATAGTAATTTACTGCCGTGCTTTCCCAAAGCACACACGGTCAATTGTAGCATACTGTTTGACGTTTTTGTTCCTATAGCACGGGTATACCAAGTGCCCTGCATATATGCTTGGACATTTTATGTGTAAAATGGAAAATTTGGTTATAATCATTCACCAGCTCCGATAAATAAGTATGTATTCCCGATATTAAATATAAAAATTAAAATTAAATTTGAACGAAGCAAGAAAGTTGTGGTCTTCAGTTCGAAGAATGATTTGATCCAGCTTTCCACGCTACTCTACCCTGGACAACCCACTTTATCACTGAGCAACTACTACAACATACAAACATTTGAATCTGCTTACTGTACTCATGTCTTGTTGTCTCTCTACAGGTTTTACACTCCCACACCCCGCCACAACACTTCCCTCCATTACCAAACTGACTATTCCTTGGTGCGTCAGGAAGTTTTCTATCAACTGATTCTTTCATTTAGTAACGTTTTGCCATACATTTCTTTTCACCTCAGTTCGATTCAGTATATCCTCATTAGTTATTCGACCTACGCATGTAATCTTCAGCATTCTTCTGTAGTACCAAATTTCAAAAGCTTATACACTCTCCTGTCGATGCTGTTTATTGTCAGTGTTACACTTAGGTTGAGGTTACAATCCATACAAATACTTCTACAAAAGTTTTCTTAACATTTAAATTTATATTCGATGTTTAAGAAATTGTGCTTTTCAGAAACGCTTCTCTTAATAGTCTCAATCTGCATTTTATATCACCTCCATTTCGGGCTTCGTAAATTATTTTGCTGTTTAAATATCAAAAATCTTCTATTATTTTGTCTGTGTCATTTTCTAATCTAACTGTATCAGCATCGCCTGATTAAATTCGGATATATGCCATTTACCTTCTTTTACTTTTGTTGATGTACATCTTATAATACCTTTTCATGACGTTATTCATTTCACACAACTGAACTGCCAAGCCCTTTGCCGTCTCTGACAGAATTACAATGTCGTCAGCTAACCTCAAAGTTTTTATTTATTCTACGTTAGTTTTAATTTGCTGCGCTAATTTCTTTACTGCTTGATTCATGTACTGCTTAAATAACATCGGGAAGAGACTACAACCTTGTCTCATTGCCTTCTGAATAACTGCTCCCGTTTCATATTCTTCGTCTCATAACCGAGTCTGGTATACGTATAAGTTGTAGATAACTTTTCGCTCTCTGTGTTTTATCCCTGCTGCGTTCAGAGTTCCAAGGAGTGTATTAGAGTCAGCATGGTCAAAATCTTTCTCTAACCGCACACATACTGTAAATTTTTATCAGTCTGTCTTTTGATACAAGTCGTAAGGTCAGTATAACCTTGCATATATTTACACAAATAAAACTAGATTAATTTAATATTATGCTGACATTAATAGCGACATATTCCGAAATAAGAAAAACAAAATTACATTGCTGTTGACGCTACTTCTATGTCAGGAGTAAAACTATTCACTTTTCCTCCGTATCTAAATACTGTGAGAATGATGATATTGGCTTCTGGTAAAGGGAATAAAAGAAGAAAGAACAGGACTTACCGTCCCGTCGAAAACGAGGTGATTAGAGACGGAGCGTATGTTACGATGGAGGAAGGATAGGGAAGGAAAGTAGCCTTTCCTACTTCAAATGAACCATGCTGATATCTTGCAACGCCACGGAAAAACTAAATCAGGTTGGCCGGATGGAGGTTAAACTACCGTACCTCGACTGAGAGAGCAGTTTCTTCTAAGTGCGACATCTCGCTCGCTTGTGACACCGCCATCGAGACATGAGTAAAATTTAAATTATACATGTAGAATCATTATATGCAGAAAACCCATTAACATCATGCCTGAATAGACTGCACTGCAATAGGATTCACTCTGATGAGAATTCAAAGAAAACAGCTGTTTGAAGATTCATTCAAAAAGAAAAAGAAACAAGCCGAAGAGTGTAAAACGAAAGCCGCTGAAGAGTTCGTAATGTCATTGCCCACGGGAGAAAGTGCGCTTCCTAGAAGGGCGCTGAGATCCAAATTTTCCGTGAGAAGCACATGGGCGTAGTATACCCACGTGACAATGGAGCGAGCACGAACACGCGCATGCGCGTGGCGTACCTGGGTAGTTTGATACTCGGTGCGGAGCTTCAAATTGTCTCAAACACAACCCCCTCCCCCTCCTCAATCATCACCAGCCCCAAAGAAACGTGAAATTATGTCTTTGGGGGAAGCAATTTTAGATACAAGTGATTAATTAACTGAAGTATTACGTTACTTATTTTGTATACAGTTTTTATGATTTGAAACAAATAACCATAACCCATTTTTATAAATAACCTAGTGTAACTGATTAGTAATGAAGCACTACAAATAACCAAAGATCTTCTTAGCGACAGGTGACTTTAAAATGTAGATTAAAATCTCTTTGCCGGCCGGTGTGGCCTTGCGGTTCTAGCGCTTCAGTTTGGAACCGCGTGACCGCTACGGTCGCAGGTTCGAACCCTGCCTCGGGCATGGATGTGTGTGATGTCCTTAGGTTAGTTAGGTTTAATTAGTTCTAAGTTCTAGGCGACTGATGACCTCAGCAGTTAAGTCGCATAGTGCTCAGAGCCATTTGAACCATTTGAAAATCTCTTTCTTCGAACTTTTCCTGCTGAAAGTTTTTAAATTGCGTCATCGATATGATACTATTAGCTACACTATTTTCGGTCAGCAAAATTGCCAATCTAGAGAGTCGTGCCTGACTCGTAGTGGACTTAAAATAATTCTTTATTAGTTTGAGTTTTAACAAACACCTTTCACATGACGCTACCGAAATACGTAACGTTAAGAGAATTCTTATCTCCAAAATGAGACTGGGAACAGAGTCGGAAAATTCGTATCCATCCACAAACTGTAAGAATCTTAATTCTGTCTAAGCAAGAGACATTACTATTAGAACATCGTCAACATGCAGAAATCTTCTTAGGCGTGCAAGGATACAATGTTGACAAATTTCATCATAGTTGTCAACCAAACGTTTTACAACTGTGCTAAGATTCGTTTCTAATGTTTTAATCAGATTGCGATCTAGTATGTTTCATGGCTTAGCAACGTGTCTCGATTTCTTGTAGAAATCGCCGATTCACTGGAACATTGACATCCTGAGTTCCTGGTGCAAATTCAGTGTCTAATTTGCAGTCTTCTCTCCAGGTATTATACTCTTCTTCCTGATAGTTTTACTTTTTCCACATTTCCTTACATGTTGAAAGGTATGTGCTAACGTCTGATCAGGGTAGATCCAGAAAATAAAGCCGATAGTTTCCAACCACAATGTGGAATAAATATATCTTTGAGTAGGAGGATCTTTGATGGTTAAGAGAGCCAGGCGCGCACAGTAAAAAACTTGGGAGTCGCAGCTAGGTGCCCGGAGTAAGCAGACGTGTGGTGACAGCTTTAAGGTAGGATTCGCGCTGTGCAGTTTACACTGAGCAAACTTTGGCACGTAAATGGGAGAAGCTATATAATGATTTCAAAATGGTTTTTGTTAATGTTCAGAGTTAGGATTTGTATGTCCAAGGTTTGACGCAGTAAGTGTTTCGTAAAATTTTTTGTAAGAGTGATTCGTGCAACAAAAATGTTGGAAATGGTAGTTTTTGTGTATGACTTAAAAAAAAAAAATGGCTCTGAGCACTATGGGACTTAACATCTGTGGTCATCAGTCCCCTAGAACTTAGAACTACTTAAACCTAACTAACCTAAGGACATCACACACATCCATGCCCGAGGCAGGATTCGAACCTGCGACCGTAGCAGTCGCGCGGTTCCGGACTGAGCGCCTAGAACCGCGAGACCACCGCGGCCGGCTATGACTTAAAAGTTTAACAATATATTGAGATCAACATTGTGTTTAAATTTAACAGCCTGAATCATAATCCAAATCCTTTGCTTGTATTGAATATGAAAATGAGTAGTAAGGTAAAGTTACCCACCAATGAAAGAACATAAAGAAAATGAAGCCTCTATGCAATATATATGTGCAGTTCATGGTTTGAAATCGATTTTGGTATAACTAAAGTTATAAGAGCAAAGTTATTTCAAATAACTAATTTTATGCCATTGCACAACTGGCATTATTCAAGGCAAGATATAATTTCATTAACTAAACCTCAGGACCAAAAGTTAATTTTTCAGTTCCATCTTAATGCCATTGCACAAACGGCATTATTCTTTTAAACTTGATTGCTGAGTCAAATAAATGTTTCATTACTGGCAAAAATGGAGGAGTGCAAGAAACGAGTTCGCAGATGCAGTCAGATGCAGGTTTGTTGAAAATTAATTTGGAACAATTTTATCTTTGATACTTTCACTAATTAAAATGGAAACTATTTTGGGCTAGATAGTTTCAATGTGTCCTTTGAAAATTGAAGTGCTTCGTGAACAAGATAATTTATCTTGTCTTTCAAAAAGAGCTTTAGACTTATCATCGTCGTACTACACATTTCGAAGCTAACTCCAGGGCTTTGTAAATGCTTCTTCTAAGACAGCACACCGCAAAACGAAAAAAACACAGAAAAAAGAAGTCTTGCAATGCAGGAAAACAGTTTGAGGAGGTCCGCTTTTTTCTATGGTTTCCGAAAAATCTGGCAGTTCCTCAGTGGCATCGACAATCTTTTTAAAGCACTGAAACATCATTTTTATAGCTTCGTAGTGAGCACCCATCGTGTATCTTTAACTCTCATGACTGTAATTGTTGGTTTGATCCGTTGAATGCAGTTACTCATTTGCATTACATAATTTAAAAAATGTAAAACGATTGTGGAAGGAGCACTACATCCAAGAATTTGCTGTCGCAGTTACCTGACATAATAGATACATCGACCGACTAGAGTACCTGATCTTCAAGCAATTTATGATTTAATATATGTATATCGTTACATGTATTCAGCCACAAATTTAGTTCAAAAATGGATCTGAGCACTATGCGACTTACCTTCTGAGGTCATCAGTCGCCTAGAACTTAGAACTAATTAAACCTAACTAACCTAAGGACAGCACACACACCCATGCCCGAGGCAGGATTCGAACCTGCGACCGTAGCGGTCGCTCGGCTCCAGACTGTAGCGCCTAGAACCGCACGGCCACACCGGCCGGCTACAAATTTAGTGCAAGAACACTTTCTTGAAGCCAGAAAACCTTAAATCGGACATCCTCTATATCCAGATAGTCTCAATTTCAATACGTCACAGTGCGTTCGCTAATGAAGGATTGGTTTCCTTTATTTTGCAATCTAAAATATCTACTAATCGTAAAATAATAATAGCATGAAAACGTTCACATCCGAACCAAATCATAACGGCAATTAATTTACTGATCTGACCCATGTCAACAACGCCCTCTGTACAAAAAAAAAGGTGGATATCAAACTGAGATAACTGACTTCATTGTCTCAAGTGTTGTGTGGAAAAAATCTTTGTTTACATGCTGTTGTAGCGAAAAACTACGTATATGCGGGCGTAAGGGTCAGCTCCCGTCAATAAACAGTGTAGTTTCCCAAGTGATCCCATCAGTATCAAGAATAAAACAACGGAAAAAAATAGTTTTAGTACTCGTCCCACAGAACCTGGCAAGTTTTGCCACCTCCAAGAAGTTTGAACCAGGTGCGGATCGCGCTCCCCTCGCTGCACCATTGTGCATGGGATGAGCATCCACTGCACTCAGTGGAGCTGAAAACAAACAAATGGAAGCTTCAAAAGACCAGCAAAGAAGTATAGAGTGTTCCCTTACAGCGGAAGGAGTTCGAGGAGTGGAAGTTCATCAAAGAATGGTACAAGTGTATTACTGATGCCATTGACGGCTGTTATAATTAAAATGTCATGGATAGATGTACTGTTTGCTTTTGAAATGCTGTGTGTGTAAATCTATAGCCTGGGCACGTAACTTATTAATTGAGGTACTTAGCACATAGTACTTTAATTATAGATACACAGGATGAGTTTGTTATAATGAATGCAGCCACCGTTATTCAAATGGTTCAAATAGCTCTAAGCACTATGGGACTTAACATCTGAGGTCATCAGTCACCTAGCCTTAGAACTACTTAAATCTAACTAACCTAAGGACATCACACACAACCATGCCAGAGGCAGGATTCGAACCTGCGACCGGATCAGCAGCGTGGTTCTGGACTGAAGTGACTAGAACGGTTCGGTCACAGCGGCGGGCGCACCTTTATTACTGGGGTTTCTGAATAGCATACATTACATTAAAATGCATTTGTTATTCATTTTATAAACGCTTTTTTAAAATGATTTTTACCTTATCAAAAAGACTAGCATCCGTTTTTTTGCGTTATGACGTAAATACACTGAGGTGACAAACCTCATGGGACACCTGCTAATACTGTGTCGGACCTCCTTTTTCCCAACGTAGTGCAGCAAGTCGACATGGCAGGGACTTAACAAGTCGTTGGAGGTCCCCTGCAAGAAATATTGATTCATGCTGCCTCTATAGCCGAATTGTCCGGAATGTTCCGACATGGTGTGCTATTATCAATAAAAATTCCATCGATGTTTGGGAACCTGGTGTCCATGATGGATGAAAATGGTCTCCAGGGAGCCGAACATAAACATTTCCCGTCTATGATGGGTTCAGTTGGACCAGTGTATTCCATGTAAAGACAGACCACACCATTATGGAAGCACCACCAGTTTGTACAGTGACTTGTCGACAACTTGGGCCCGTGGCTTCGTGGGGGCTGAGCCACACTCGAGCCCTACCATCAGCTATTACCGTCTGGAATCCAGACTCATCTACCCAGGCCACGATTTTCCAGTTGTCTATGGTCCAACCGATATAGGCATGAGCCCAGGAGAAATACTGCAGGCGATATCGTGCTATTAGCACAGGCACTCGCGTCGGTCGTCTGCTGTTATAGCCCATTAACGTCAAATTTCGCGGCACTGTCTTGACGGATATAATCATCGTACTTCCCAGATTGATTATCTGGCTCATTGTTGCTTGTCTGTTAGCACTGACAACTCCACGCAAACACCGCAGCTCTTGGTTGTTAAGTGATGGTCGTCGGTCACTGCGTTCTCCGTGTTCAAAGTCTGTTAATTCCCAGTCGTGCGGCCATAATCACGTTAGAAGCCTTTTCATATGAATCACCTGAATACAATGACAGCTGCGGCAATGGGCTGCTCTTTTATAGCTTGTACATGCAATACTTTCACAGTATATGTGCATAGCGCTATTCTGTCTCTTTCGTCACATCACTGTATGCACCTGTATGAATTTTCAGACTTCGTTAGCCGTATTCATTGAAGGTAAAACCTCCTGAGCGATTAGGTGATGTCATATTCCTCGACATTTCGAACTCGCTTCTGGGATCTCCTTAGAAGTCTTACAGCTCCCAGGCGGCTGAATACTTAGTTTTTGGGACGTGTGAAGAGAAATATAATGCGGACTAGTCACGGAGAGATTTTACTTTTATTGATATTTTCAATCTATTTAGGCTTAGGGAACACTAACGTGTGCAGTCTTAGTAAAAGTAATACAACGGCGGTATATTGTGAACATATTACACAGAAGCATTCACCCAGTGTTCATCTGTGTGGCAATTTGAATTGCCAAGTTCCTGGAGTGTGGTGCCGTTTCTGTGGTGTCGCTTCGAAAGTTCCGTCTAGTCACATTTAGCGCTCGTGGCCGAGAAGGTACGCTCGGCCGGTGTGCAGTCTCTCTTCGCAGCGTTGTGAGGCTGGGTCTGCAACTCTTGCAGGACAGCGACAGTTTCGTGGTAGTGAGTGCCAGAGGTCGCTTTGCCAGGACCAATGGGTCTTTCCAGTTTGAATGTAGCGTTCCTGCGGTTGTGAAGCAACATGGATAACTGGGTCTTGCAGTGGCTTCGTTTATGAATTGAACAAGCAGCGAAGTTGAATCATGGATGTTGTTTTAGATTTTTCTGTCTTTTACTTTGGTTGTTATCAATTTAGATTGCTACTGTCCTCATTAGATCGTTGAATTGAGATCCGAGTCTATGTCTTTATATTCGCTCAGGTTCAGGCATCATGTCCGTTTAGCTAGATGTGTGGATGTCGTAGGCAGGTTTATGGTTGTGTCAAATTATTAGTAATACGAAGAGTAGTGCTAGAAACCTAGAGCTGCCTACTAATAAGTTATTCATAAGGCGCACTATCCAGAAGAAGAAGTGCTTTTACGATGTGGCTAATTTTGCTTTGGGCAGTTACTTATTTAACTGTGAGTTAAGTTGTTCTATATGTGTGCCGGTACCTTCCTGCTACTAGGTCGTGTCGTCTTGTGAACGATGAGATTGCTAATGAAGTTACAGCTATGAGAACACATGTTCTGCATAAACCTTCGCGCTACTCACATGACAGTATAACTGCAGACTAGAGTGACTTAAAGTGTATAATTCCCGCCAACTAATGTCGCCGCAGGTGAGGTTGTGCAATACTTATTACGCGACGTCGTTGGTACGGAGAGTTAATTCACGGCAAGTTACCTGAGTATTGGCTAAGCAACTTCCCCGTGCTCTGGAACTGTTTTGCTAGCCGAGCTACGAAGCACTAGCTTCTAGGTCGCTCTCGTGCTAGTGGCTTTAGTTCACTCCGCTCTCGTGGACTCTTAATGCGACTTGCTTGTGCTACTCCATTTGGTGAACGACGAGCGATTTAACCTATTGTGTAACATATTTTATGGCTATTGTACTTCAGTTTACCCTGAACAGTAGCGCTGCTAACAATAAATGACTCTGCCGGCAATGTGGGCCAGTTTATACCATATTTTAATTATGCCCGACGAACTTTTTCTTATGACTTTTATTATTTTAAGATATACTCTGTTCACTAGTTACAGGTTTTTCCCGTGTTTTGCTGCAGATCTGAAGACGGTAATCGACGACTGTAACTGTTATTCTAAGGACCACCATGTTTTATAATAATTGATGCAACTAAGATTTATTCTAAAATTGGAAGTGAATCACTGTTTTAATCAACGCCTATGCCGCAGCTTGTGAAACTTAGGCAGGTCCTGGGACAACCCTGGCGAAGAGGAGGTATAGCGACATGGGCCACGCGTGTATATCCAAGCATGAAAGTTCCAGATCAGTCACATAAAAGGCATGGATAATGCAGGTGCTGGTGCCGGTGCCGATGCCTTGAGTCAACATGATGAAACCGTGGATCACCAAGTCTAACACCGGAGTGAGATAAACATTACGTTGTCAGAGTTGCTTCCCCCCTTCCAAGGCATAGGAAATTATCAGTAGCAAGTATTCGTGACTATTACAGAAATTGGAGAACGAGCCCTAACCCCGCGAAAACTGAAGGGACAGTTTCCCACCTCAACAACCGATTAGCAAAGCAGCCACTAAATGTCACCTTCTGTAACAAACCAGTTAAAAACAACGCTCATCCTAACTATCTTGGAATCACACTAGACCGATCACTTACGTACAGGACACACTTCACATTACTAGTAGAAAAGTTGAAGACCAGGAACAACATTATCTGGAAAGTAGGTGGAACTTCCTGGGGTGCACAAGCTAACACTCTCCGTACAGCGGCCTTATCTCTCGTATATCCTGTGGCTGAACACTGCGCACCTGTCGGCACAGGAGTGTGCATGCCAGTAAGATTGATGTTCAGCTGAATGAGACCATGAGAATTGTAACGGGCAGCCTGAGATCAACCACACTACCTTAGCTGCCTGCTCTCAGTAGCATCGCCCCAAAACATATGAGACACAAGAAGCAGCGACCCGCGAACGGGCAAAGATTAATGACGTAAATATTTCCCAAAGGCTATCCTGCACGGGTCGCTAATCAAGGAAACCATTCAGGAAAGCTCGAGAACCCGAACCATTCAAAACGACACCAACATATTTCGCCATGGCCTTGAAGATCCTACATGCATACCAGACTTCCAACTAGCTAGAAGAAACTGGTGTCTGCTCAACAGAATCCGATGTGGATGTGGAAGAACTAAGTCCTTCATGTACAAATTGGGACTCTCAGACTGCCCGATGTGCGACTGTGGAGCAGCAGAACAGACTGTTGAACGCATTGTAGAGGTATGTTCCAATAGATTTTTTAGTGGAGGCTGGAACGACATAATAAACGCCTCGCCAACAGCACTGGATTGGATAGACTCTCTGGATATCACTTCGTGATATAATTAGTGACCACAAGTCTTGTACATGCCTTTTGTTATGTATAAATATTTCTTTTGTATTGTGTAAATATCGCTGTAAATTGCATGTCTACTTCCATACGATAAATAAGGAGCAAGAACCCAGAATAAAAGCTATAATGGATAGGATAAATCAGGGAGAAGACAGTCATCCGTAGGTGTGACGAAGGGTCTTTCATGTTGTCAAACATGTTATGACCGTAAGCCTAAAATGGTACTTCCCAGAGAGACAGTCACCTGTGTGTTGCAATATTTCCAATTATCCCAAATGGGCGGACACCTTGAAGTGTAGAAAACTCGCGAAAAGGTGAGAAACTGCTTCATTTGGTCGGACTCCACCCCCGGTATCTGAGTGGTCAGCGCGACAGAATGTCAATCCTAAGGGCCCGGGTTCGATTCCCGGCTGGGTCGGAGATTTTCTCCGCTCAGGGACTGGGTGTTGTGCTATCCTAATCATCATCAATTCATCCCCATCGATGCGCAAGTCGGCGAAGTGGCGTCAAATCGAAAGACTTGCACCAGGCGAATAGTCTACCCGACGCGAGGCCCTAGTCACACGACATTTACATTTACATTTGGTCGGACATGGAAACAGATATTAAGTACTAGTTTCTGATAATGCCTCTCTTTTACTTCTAAAGAACGCAATACTTTTTGTTTTGATGTGGGGGTTAAACATCAACGCACTATTCCATACTATGAAACCCGTCCCTTGCTGAGAGAATGAACCGCAATTTGTGAGTGGCCCTCATTGTGTACCATCGCAATAACCAGACAAGCTGGAACGATACGCTGTGTTGGTTAGCCTACGTCTTATACCGCTAAACATGAGTTGTCAGAATACGTCTGCCCACTTGATGTTCTTCTACTCACCCAACTCATTGTTGAGTGATTTGTGAGAATTGATGATCTGTTGCCGGATGTGATTTATCCCGCAGCTATTAGAGAACAATGGAGCAGTATCTGCAACAATATATGAGTGGCGCAGCATAGAGCGGCAATGAAATAGGCTAGTGATGAAGTTTCAAAGAAACTCGTGACCCATTTTAAAGGGACGAGCGTCATCCAACGTTTGCTTATTCCAGTCATCACCCAGCTCAAGGATCTGAGTGCTAAGCTTCTTCCGGCCGACATCTCCCAGGTAAAGCCCTTCGGCAAGTAACACTGCCACACTAAAACGTGGCCTGAGGTTAATTTTTTATTCTTTTTTGTGTGTTTGTATGACGGAGGGAGGGGGGGGGGGTGGAGATTACCGGATGGATGAACATCAGTACAATTTGAATCGCCGCTTTTATGGAGTGCGGTGCCGTTTCTGTACTGTTGCTCTCGTGCGGCAACGTTCTGTGTCGTCAGGTGGGCGCTCCGGGCTGAGAAGGCGAGCTCGGCGGGCTGGCAGTTTCACTTCGTCACGTTGTTTGATATAGCATGCAACTCCTACACCACAGCAACATTTTTGGTAATGCGCGCCAGATGGGGTTTCGTTGGACCACTAGGCCTTTCGAGTTTCAATGTCGCATAGGCTGTGGCATTCTCGCGGTTGTGGATAAGTCGCCAGCTTTCCGGTTCGTTAGTGTAAGTAACAAGTAGCGTAGCCACACTCAAATACTTAGTGTGAGCTCTTTAGTTGTAGGCTAAGGTTAATTATCAGTTTAAGATCTGAATGGTGACAGGGCTAAAGCCTGATTACTAATCAAGGGAATATTGTGGTTTCTCCACCTTAGCCTAGGCAGGTTATTATCTGCTTGAGTTATTATTAACGCCGAGGCTGTTCGTAAGGCGCACTATCCAGTAAGAGTAGCGCTTTTATGTTTGGGTCTAATTATACTAGCGGACCAGATTGGTAAATGTAATAGCTAGCCCCTAGAGTCGTTTGGGTGACTGGTACAACGGTTTGTCTGTTACTCTGTGCAGTTACGTCATTGTGGTGTCTTGTATGTCTTTGTGGCCAACGCCGCAGTGATCTGTTGTTAATTTTGTTTGCTTGACAAGTTTCAAGGCCTAAGAAATTTAAAGTAATTAAAATAGTTTTGAGATCTTTTGATTATATGCCTTCAAGCAATCGAAACATTTTTAGACTTGCAGTTTCTTTTAAAAAACAAATTTTTTGCTGTCTAAAAATTTTGATTTTAATATCTGTCAGTTTAGAATTCTGAACTTTTATAATTATAACTGTGATTTTTTTAAGCTGCAGAGAGAATCGCTGCTAAATAATGAAGTTTGTAAATCACACCTTCTTTGGTAGGTGACTTTAAGCCTGTCTCCTGCCTTCGATGGTGCTGCCAGTTAAGGGCCTGTGACTTATACCGGTCTTTGTTTCAGCATACACTGCTGGTCCTTGTCGCGAATGGGTGTTACAACTGACTTCGTATGGCGTAGTTATGCCCCCGCTGCTACGCAGAAAACGCGCCAGAAGCTCCGATTCATAGCTTACCGTTCTTATGAAATTTGAATAGTGAAAGTTCAGCTCAATCGCATCAAAAGCCACCCCTTCACTCCTCAACCAAATGCTCACCGCAAGCACTTGATTTGGAGAGATGATAGAGAAATGTTGGACAAATATGACACAGAAGTCGGAATACGACACAGTTATCTCTATCTAGTGCATGTTATACCACGGACTTGCCCGTGACGTACGAACATTGCTCTAGGACGCTCCGAACACAAGAAAAGCTCTCATGGCACGGCGAGAAGTGACATATGTTGACATCTGGTGAACAGGTAATGCGGAAATTACTCAGAACCTCAACGTACAGATTCCTACACCTGCTGATAAATTCCGTGTTCTAAACTTGGAAATTTGTGGTAAGTTCCTATGGGACCAAACTGCTAAGGTCATCGGCCGGTAGGCTTCCAAACTACTTAATCTAACTTAAAATAACTTATGCTAAGGAAAACACACACACACCTACGCCCTAGAGAAGACACGAACCTCCGATGGGGGTAGCCGCGCGAACCGTGGCAAGGCGCCTAAGACCACACGGCTGTCCGGCGTGGCTCCGTGTTCTAGTCAGTTTACCTAAAATACTTTGCTGATGACCTGTAGATTCTACCCAGCCAACTAAACCGTCATTGTAGGACTGAGCCAGAGTGCTTAAATGTTCAGTTTTAACGCAAATGGACATTTTGTCTGGTTCTCAAGGTCACATCTTTTGTGTGTTGTGCATGTTCTGTATTATAGAGTGCATGGTGCAGGCCTAATGAAGAGATTCGATGTCTGGAATAATGACAGTTAATAACACGTAAAATACGAGTACTACTTTCAAGACTAACCGATTTAAAAGCATATTGTAAAAACCTATTTCTGTGTACATTGTCGATCAGAAGTACCCGGAAACCTATTAGTGGACAGTAACACGGGGCGTGTTCACCCGTTACCTTTATGATAGCTTGAACTCTGTTGTCGACACTTTCAATGAGGTGTCTGAGTTTCTGTGGAGGAATGACAGTCCATATTTTGTCAAGAGCTGAAACCAGAAAAGGTAGTGATGTATGATGCTTAGGTGTGAAGCGAAGTCGATGTTCTAACTCATCCCAAAGATGCTGCACCGGGCTCAGGTCGGGAATCTGGGCACGTAAACGCATTTCAGGGATGTTATTGTCTACTAACAATTGCCTCACGGATGCTGTTTTATGATAGGATGCACTGCTGTGGTGATACAGTAATTGTACCCGAAGTGTCCCTCCACGACACGCAGACACAGTGCTGTAAAATGTTTTCAAATGCTTCCACGTTCAGTGTTTTCTTAAGCGCAAATAGGGGCTGCACCTTAACCACGAAAAACTCCCCCGTACCATAACACCACCACCTTACTTTACGGTTCCTGCCTTGGATTAGATGTCGTTCGGTCGCGCCTATCCATGATTCATTTTGTGTGTTTCTGTTCGAAAAAGATGTATTTTTCGTAAGATAAATTGATAGTTTTGCCTGTGCAATATGGGTGGTGTCGTGAAAGACTGTGGGAGCTTTGTTTAGTGACTTTTAGTACACATGTTTTTGGCCAAGTTTATGCTACAGTAAAATATATTTTTTGATATTTTAGAGACGTGGGTAAATCATGATCCAGCACTTCTTATTTTTATGCATCGTGGAAAAAGCTTTTCTAGCAGATCAAGCGTCATCGTGTTGTCGCTGACGGTGGAGATTACTTGGTGCCACACTATATGAAGGCTAGCAAATGTCTAATACAGATACTCTGTTAAGGAAAAATGAAACACTAAGAATGGCGTATTCGGACAGAAGAAAAGTATGAAACAGCCTCTGTTATTAAGTCTATAGGCTACACTGAAGAAAAAATGTTGGAAATAAAATTATGTTTCAAGACTGACATTAAAATTCGGTGTTATAGGAAATTATTGATAACATTTTTTTGATGAAATTGCTATCCTCAATAAAAAAGTGAAGTGGAATTACGGATCCGTTGAACGGAATGAATCCAATGAGTGCAGAATATGGATTTAGAGTAAATCGGAAAAAGACAAGAGATATGAGAGGCAGAAGAAATTATTGTATTGATAATCTTAGGGGTAATGCAGGAGTAGGTTTAATAATGAATAGGAAAATAGGAATGCGGGTAAGCTACTACAAACAGCATAGTGAACGCATTATTGTGGCCAAGATAGATACGAAGCTCACACCTACTACAGTAGTACAAGTTTATATGCCAACTAGCTCTGCAGATGACGAAGAAATTGAAGAAATGTATGATGAAATAAAAGAAATTATTCAGATTGTGAAGGGAGACGAAAATTTAATAGTCATGGGTGACTGGAATTCAAGTGTAGGAAAAGGGAGAGAAGGAAACATAGTAGGTGAATATGGATTGGGGGACAGAAATGAAAGAGGAAGCCGCCTGGTAGAATTTTGCACAGAGCACAACATAATCATAACTAACACTTGGTTTAAGAATCATGAAAGAAGGTTGTATACATGGAAGAACCCTGGAGATACTAAAAGGTATCAGATAGATTATATAATGGTAAGACAGAGATTTAGGAACCAGGTTTTAAATTGTAAGACATTTCCAGGGGCAGATGTGGACTCTGACCACAATCTATTGGTTATGACCTGTAGATTAAAACTGAAGAAACTGCAAAAAGGTGGGAATTTAAGGAGATGGGACCTGGATAAACTAAAAGAACCAGAGGTTGTACAGAGATTCAGGGAGAGCATAAGGGAGCAATTGACAGGAATGGGGGAAATAAATACAGTAGAAGAAGAATGGGTAGCTTTGAGGGATGAAGTAGTGAAGGCAGCAGACGATCAAGTAGGTAAAAAGACGAGGGCTAGTAGAAATCCTTGGGTAACAGAAGAAATATTGAATTTAATTGATGAAAGGAGAAAATATAAAAATGCAGTAAATGAAGCAGGCAAAAACGAATACAAACGTCTCAAAAATGAGATCGACAGGAAGTGAAAAATGGCTAAGCAGGGATGGCTAGAGGACAAATGTAAGGATGTAGAGGCCTATCTCACTAGGGGTAAGATAGATACCGCCTACAGGAAAATTAAAGAGACCTTTGGAGATAAGAGAACGACTTGTATGAATATCAAGAGCTCAGATGGAAACCCAGTTCTAAGCAAAGAAGGGAAAGCAGAAAGGTGGAAGGAGTATACAGAGGGTCTATACAAGGGCGACGTACTTGAGGACAATATTATGGAAATGGAAAAGGATGTAGATGAAGATGAAATGGGAGATATGATACTGCGTGAAGAGTTTGACAGAGCACTGAAAGACCTGAGTCGAAACAAAGCCCCCGGAGTAGACAATATTCCATTGGAACTACTGACGGCCGTGGGAGAGCCAGTCCTGACAAAACTCTACCATCTGGTGAGGAAGATGTATGAGACAGGCGAAATACCCTCAGACTTCAAGAAGAATATAATAATTCCAATCCCAAAGAAAGCAGGTGTTGACAGATGTGAAAATTACCGAACTATCAGCTTAATAAGTCACAGCTGCAAAATACTAACACGAATTCTTTACAGACGAATGGAAAAACTAGTAGAAGCCAACCTCGGGGAAGATCAGTTTGGATTCCGTAGAAACACTGGAACACGTGAGGCAATACTGTCCTTACTACTTATCTTAGACGAAAGATTAAGGAAAGGCAAACCTACGTTTCTAGCATTTGTAGACTTAGAGAAAGCTTTTGACAATGTTAACTGGAATACTCTCTTTCAAATTCTAAAGGTGGCAGGGGTAAAACACAGGGTGCGAAAGGCTATTTACAATTTGTACAGAAACCAGATGGCAGTTATAAGAGTCGAGGGACATGAAAGGGAAGCAGTGGTTGGGAAGGGAGTAAGACAGGGTTGTAGCCTCTCCCCGATGTTGTTCAATCTGTATATTGAGCAAGCAGTAAAGGAAACAAAAGAAAAATTCGGAGTAGGTATTAAAATTCATGGAGAAGAAATAAAAACTTTGAGGTTCGCCGATGACATTGTAATTCCGTCAGAGACAGCAAAGGACTTGGAAGAGCAGTTGAATGGAATGGACAGTGTCTTGAAAGGAGGATATAAGATGAACATCAACAAAAGCAAAACAAGGATAATGGAATGTAGTCTAATTAAGTCGGGTGATGCTGAGGGAATTAGATTAGGAAATGAGGCACTTAAAGTAGTAAAGGAGTTTTGCTATTTGGGGAGCAAAATAACTGATGATGGTCGAAGTAGAGAGGATATAAAATGTAGGCTGGCAATGGCAAGGAAAGCGTTTCTGAAGAAGAGAAATTTGTTAACATCCAGTATTGATTTAAGTGTCAGGAAGTCATTTCTGAAAGTATTCGTATGGAGTGTAGCCATGTATGAAAGTGAAACATGGACAATAAATAGTTTGGACAAGAAGAGAATAGAAGCTTTCGAAATGTGGTGCTACAGAAGAATGCTGAAGATTAGATGGGTAGATCACATAACTAATGAGGAAGTATTGAATAGGATTGGGGAGAAGAGAAGTTTGTGGCACAACTTGACCAGAAGAAGGGATCGCTTGGTAGGACATGTTCTGAGGCATCAAGGGATCACCAATTTAGTATTGGAGGGCAGCGTGGAGGGTAAAAATTGTAGAGGGAGACCAAGAGACGAATACACTAAGCAGATTCAGAAGGATGTAGGTTGCAGTAGGTACTGGGAGATGAAAAAGCTTGCACAGGATAGAGTAGCATGGAGAGCTGCATCAAACCACTCTCAGGACTGAAGACCACAACAACACAACAACAACAACAACAATCTTATCACCGAAATTGGAGAGCACGAAGTAGACGAAGTGAAGGAATTCTGCTTTCTTGAAGTCAACACATGACAGAAGAAGCAAGGATAATAGAAAAACAACAGTAGCACAGGTAAAGAGGGCATTCCTGGCCAAAGGAAGTGTACTACTTTCAAAAATGGGCCTTAATATTAGAAAAAAGTTTTGAGACTGCGTTTTGAGCACAGTATTGCACGGACGCGATTCTTGGACCGTAGGAAAAACCGATAAAAAGGAAATCGAGGAGTCTGAGATGTAATCCTATGGAAGGATGTTGAAAATTAGATTGACTGGTAAGAAATGCGGAGATTCTGCACAGAATCTCTGTGCATCTGCATCTGCAGGCATTTCTTATTTTTATGCATCGTGGGAAAAGCTTTTCTAGCAAATAATGCGTCACCATGTTGTCGCTGACGGTGGAGATTGGATTGTGGGCTACATCCTACTCTGAAATGAAGAGCTCGGCAAAAGAGAGGAGCAGTAAATCAGTCAGAAGACTGATGACACAAAAAAGTTGAGTCTCATAATGGAAAGGTAAAAAAGAGTGGCTAACTGGAAGTACTTTACTACATGTTAATTGTATCCTTAAAAACCAGGAGTATGTGACAACTGAGTGGAAAGATGTTAATTAGTATGGACGTCAGGCTAGCTGAGCTGTTGCTCCAATAGCTCGACTGGGTAAGATCAAACAGCTGCTTCATCCTGGTGATTTTCTAAGAATATCTGCAGCAGTTATGATCGTCGTCTTGTGTGGTCTCATTTTGATTCTTTTTGGAATCATTAAAGGATCCCCATAATGTTCTTTCAGTTTATCGTCGGTGAATGGTCTTGGGATTTCTGAGACAGTCTCTCTGCCAAGGCACGAAGTGGTCATTGTAACGCTTTGCCTCTTGGGCAGCAGCCAACATGCTGGTGAAGAGAAATTTTGCGCGGCTCGCAATTCGCGCGGCCTTAACTCCTCGAGCCGTCGGGTTCCGTCTATTGTAACTGTATAGCTACTGCCGCACGCGACGCAGTGTGCATCTTGTGCAGCTACGTTGTAAGTCCCTAACTTTTGCAGTTTCTCTGTTTCACTATAGGTCATACGTGGAACTAAATGTCTATTATTTCTGATTACGACTTGTTGGCGTTGCCATTTTTTCGCTAACAGTAAGTTAAGTCAGTTTATCTTTTTGGTGACATTGTTTGCAAATGTACTGACGACCTAACGTGTGGAAAAGAGGAAGGGGCGGGGATGCAATTTCTATTCTTTTCGCAGTGAATGGGGTAATACTTTCGAGATTTCACGACAAATGCTTCTGGGTACACTTGCTTCTTGTCAGTATTCGTTTCGTGTTCCACCTTTCTTTATATTATTGCTGCCTATGTGGTAGGGTAGAATACAGGTTCAGTTTGTGAAGATAGTTTTTTTCTGGAAGTGTGGCTGTGTAAGTGTGTGGCTGTGTGAAAGTGTGTGTAGGAAGATATTTATATTGCGCTGAAGGTCTCATTAACTATTGATGTCTAAGCTAATGAAGCAGAGCTATGAAGACTACAGGGTGTTACAAAAAGGTAGGGCCAAACTTTCAGGAAACATTCCTCACACACAAATAAAGAAAAGATGTTATGTGGACATGTGTCCGAAAACGTTTAATTTCCATGTTAGAGCTCATTTTAGTTTCGTCAGTATGTACTGCACTTCCTCGATTCACCGCCAGTTGGCCCAATTGAAGGAAGGTAATGTTGACTTCGGTGCTTGTGTTGACATGCGACTCATTCCTCTACAGTACTAGCATCAAGCACATCAGTACGTAGCATCAACAGCTTAGTGTTCATCACAAACGTGGTTTTGCAGCCAGTGCAATGTTTACAAATGCGGAGTTGGCAGATGCCCATTTGATGTATGGATTAGCACGGGGCAATAGCCGTGGTGCGATACGTTTGTATAGAGACAGATTTCCAGAACGAAGGTGTCCCGATAGGAAGACGTTCGAAGCAATTGATCGGCGTCTTTGGGAGCGCGGAACATTCCAGCCTATGACTCGCCACTGGGGAAGACCTAGAACGACGAGGACACCTGCATTGGACGAGGCAATTCTTCGTGCAGTTGACGATAACCCTAATGTCAGCGTCAGAGAAGTTGCTGCTGTACAAGGTAACGTTGACCACGTCGCTGTATGGAGAGTGCTACGGGAGAACCAGTTGTTTCCGTATCATGTACAGCGTGTGCAGGCACTATCAGCAGCTGATTGGCCTCCACGGGCACACTTCTGCGAATAGTTCATCCAACAATGTGTCAATCCTCATTTCAGTGCAAATTTTCTCTTTACGGATGAGGCTTCATTCCAACGTGATCAAACTGTAAATTTTCACAATCAACATGTGTGGGCTGACGAGAATCCGCACGCATTTGTGCAATCACGTCATCAACACAGATTTTCTGTGAACGTTTGGGCAGGCATTGTTGGTGATGTCTTGATTGGGCCCCATGTTCTTCCACCTACGCTCAATGGAGCACGTTATCATGATTTCATACGGGATACTCTACCTGTGCTGCTAGAACATGTGCCTTTACAAGTACGACACAACGTGTGGTTCATGTACGATGCAGCTCCTGCACATTTCAGTCGAAGTGTTCGTACGCTTCTCAACAACAGATTCGGTGACCGATGGACTGGTAGAGGCGGACAATTCCATGGCCTCCACGCTCTCCTGACCTCAACCCTCTTGACTTTCATTTATGGGGGCATTTGAAAGCTCTTGTCTACACAACCCCGGTACCAAATGTAGAGACTCTTCGTGCTCGTATTGTGGACAGCTGTGATACAATACGCCATTCTCCAGTGCTGCATCAGCGCAACAGGAATCCCATGCGACGGAGGGTGGATGCATGTAACAAAGTGTTTGAAGTCACGCTGGTACGTTCTGTTGCTGTGTATTTCCATTCCATGATTAATGTGATTTCAAGGAAGTAATAAAATGAGCTCTAACATGGAAAGTAAGCGTTTCCAGACACATGTCCAGATAACATATTTTCTTTCTTTGTGTGTGAGGAATGTTTCCTGAAAGTTTGGCCATACCTTTTTGTAGCACCCTGTATAATTACTCCGTAAGCGTAACTGAATTTGCTTAATGCTGCTCTTACACCGAATAACTTTACTGCATTCACCAGTTTACAGTAAGAAAATAATACTCATATAATTTCAGTAACTTTATACTACCCTCATACCCTTATTATATTCAAACTCACTAACCCCACTTCAATCTACGGCACTAGTGCAAGCTGGTTGAGAAGCGTATACGGAGTCATACACATAAAAGTCAACAAAAGGTCGTAGCTCTAGGCATTCCACACATGACATAAACCTGTTACGACGGGTGTGCCACGCGTGTTTCCGACAAGAGCCCACTGACAGCCACCCAAGTTGGGACACGTGACTCGGGTTGCAATTTGCTCAGCCACTGACGTCGGTAACAGATAAAAGATTTCGCGAACGTTTGCGGAACCACTGGAATTCTACTTCACCAACGCCCACCGTAAACTATGTTCTTCAGCGTTTAAAGATATGGCGTCACAGCGCTTCCCGCATTGTAGAATGTGCTGGAAACGGCGTGAATCAGTCGAGGTCACATGTGAGTGAAACCCGCCTCAATGACCGAGGACATTCTCACAAGAAGCTGGAGATTACGTTTCGAATCCCGGTACTGGATAAGGCGACAAGATGCTGAAACACTGGGCTGGGGGAAGAGAGATGCAGATTAACTCCTGGCCTTTCTCCTTTCGATTCTGTTTCCATTAGCACTTCATGTGAACTCCCAGATGTTGTTTGCGATAAGACTACGGTCAGTTTGTAACACCAATACTTTATCATTGTTGTTGTAAGAATAGCACCTCTGTATCATCTAAGTAAATGTAAGATATTATTATTATTATCGTCTGTTGTCAAATGTATGTTCCCTTTTCATTGAATTTTATAAAGAGGTATACTTCTCTTATAATCCCAATTTTAAAAAAAATGTAATTTCACTTATTCACGCATAGTGAATCCATAGTCTGAATTGTAATGGTTAGGAAAGGAAAGGCGGATGGAAGTTCCTTCATCCACGAGTATGACAGACGTTTGCGCGCCAGAGCAAAGGACGAGAGGCAGCTAGCTGCCAAAGTGTAAACATCTTGGAGGGGAAAGAGAGGCAAAATTAATTAAAAGTTGTTGTAAAAGGGCCTCAGATGGAAGTACATCAGCATATTGGAACATGGCCTAATGTGGAATTCTCAAACATGTCCGATAGAGAAAAAAGAAGAAATTTAATAGAGTAATACGTAAGAAGAGCTACTTTTGCGACATACTTTCCACCATCACCGCCGCAGCAGTTCATCACTTTGGCACATCCAGGCAATTTACGAACTATTTAGACCTGTGTCAGTGCATCAATCAGATATTTCATTGCAGAGCATCAATTTTTTTGTAACATTCAATGTTCCTGTGAAACGAGAACATCACTGACCTAAGTCACGTAATCTTCGTTAGGCTCCCGTTGCTGATTCTGGAAGTTTCTGAACATCCATAGATGTGAACTTAATTATTTAGTTCTTTACTGACATATCACGTTCAAAGACATGAGTCAAATTATGAAATCAGTTTAAAAGGTTCTGTAGTTCATAAATTACTCAACGTGATGAAAAGACCAAACTGCTGCAGAAAATGGTCGATTTAAATTCTCATACGGGTCTGAAATTGCTTTTGCTTAAATTAGTGCTTCAAAATTTAGCATATATGCTATGCGTTTCCGCGTTCGAAAAGTACTACCAGAAGCGTTGTTGAATGATATCACAATCCTAGGGCCCCCATACTCTAGAAAATTTTCTGATAAGTGATTGATTAATTTTGAGTAGAGGCAGGCCTATTTTGTTTATTTAGCTGGTCAGTTAGTAAACGTTATAGTTTGAAATGTTTTATTACTTTCTCTATGTTTAACAGTACGAGACTTTATAGAAGTTGTGAGTGAGTGACATTGCTTACGCGTTCTCGCCTAATTCTAATGTTTAGAGCTCACATTTTATTTTTGAATTCTAAAAACAATAAATAAAAATTAAAAAAATTGACTACCGCGGCTGGTGAGGGAGTCAAACCACGTCGCTCTGTACAAACATCGAACAAGTTCCGCGCAGTGTCGGTACATCAAAAGAAACGGCTCGTTAGTAAGCAGCTCTGATTGGACAGGAGGAAGAAAACTTGCCCAATTAGGAAACTGAATATCGTCTCCTCTCATAACAGTCTCTCAGACAGTAGGGAAACAGCAATAATTTTTTCATGTAAATCAGTTTCCATGCTTTCTGAAGCTAGAAAGAAAGCAAAAATTAGCGTAGTCTCTCCTCGCCACCGACACTGGTTAACGAGGAGCGGCATTTTCACTGTGAAGGTAACAACGATCAAAGATTTTTTCGATTTTCAGCATATTATTTAAGCCAAGTTAAAAACTGACATAGTTAAAGATGTAAGTTGTTGCCTCGTTTAGGATGTAAATTTTCGCCTCAAGTACATATAGCAATATTGCAAAAATTGTCTTGGCATTTTATACCTTTTCTGTTTTTCCCTCTTCCCTGTCATCTTCTGTCTTTTTATTACTACTATTTTTTGCAACTGATAATTCGCATTTTTGTCACATTAATTGATTGGTATTATTGAAGAAGTACATTAGCAATTTTCAGTATTACCGTAGCTTTATCTTAAGAAAAGGAAGCGCAGATCGGCACATTCGTCCACTGACAAGCAACGAAATAATAACAACAACAATAATAATGTATGTTTATATTTTTAATTTATTAAAATGAAATCATGCGTTCCAAACTACTAATATGGACGATTGATTGTGCAAAAACAAATGAAAATAAAAGGAAAAAAGAAAATAAAAGGGAATTTACATGTCTTTTTATCCCTCTTCTCTGTGTTGTATTGAATGATTTAGACTGGTTGATCTGTTTGGCTCGAAGATTCCATAAATTCCACTTGAAATAATTTTCTCCCCTCTTGTGAAGTGTAATGAGAGAAATTTCTCTGTGACGTTCTTAATTTCTCGGCCATTCGGTATTCGATGAGCTTAGCACGCATTTAGGCAAAAATTAAGCTGACTCCACCATTCTGTCATGAAGATGGTTAATAGAGCGATCTGAAGTAGAGATAACATACCTATTACAGCGTATGCAGATGCCAAATTTGTTTTCACTAAAATTGCTGATGAAGATAGTTACGTAATGATTCTATCTCATTAGGGTCTGGCTAATGGGCTGTAAATGGCGTAAAATTACAGTAAAGCATATATGGAAACGCTATGTGTGTATCAACTGATGAACAAGACAAAGAGAACGTTGCCTCGCCTTGACATAATTCACCGTAGCCGACCTATTGCCACGCTGTAGGTCTACCTGCTGGCATTGTTCTGCTTGTAGAAACATAAAGCAATTGAACCAAAGCCATTGTGTATTGTCTTCGTCAGGTAGCGTCTACAAAGAGTTGGAATTCTTCTCTTATTTCCAAGTACGGTCCAACAGAGACAATTACCAGATAGCCAAATAATCATCACAGTAGATTATGATAGGTTTCATTGTGTGGAGTAGACGACGAATGCCTTACGGCTATGCAGTGAAGCTCTCTCATGTATTGTTTACTAGACTGCGTTACCGTTTTAAAGTGTGGGATGTTCACACTATCTTTAGAAGAGGCCTAGGCAAGGGGTACATAAATATCCGATTTGCAAGAAATCTGCTTTTTAAAACACTGTCACGTATTTCTAATTTTATCATATTACAACTACCGTATAGCCCTCCCTGTCTTGAAGGAGCATTAAATTGCGGAAGTAAAGAATGGATTGGGTGCTGTCTGTATCTGTACAGCGGTGGAGACAAAACATACTCGTATATGAAGATGGTATCCGTTATTTCGGACATGATACCATCGGTGATCATGCAGCGCTCTAGAATGAAAAGATAATTAAATGAAGGTCCTACACTGCCGATAGGCGTTGATATACATCAACGGGGACAGCTGAAAATGTGTGCCCCGACCGGGACTCGAATCTGGGATCTCCTGCTTACATGGCAGACGCTCTATCCATTTTTTTTTAGGTATAGTTCGTTTGCGTTTGGTCTGGGCAGACGTCACAGGACATCCGTTCAAGTTGATCATTAATCCCTTTAACTCAGTTTTTTATTACAGAGGGCGAGCAGCCCTCTGACCGAACACCTTGAGCTATCGTTCCGCCTCCATCTAAGCCACCGAGGGCACAGTGGATGGTGCGACTGCAGGGACTTATCCCTTGCATGCTCCCCGTGAGGCGCACATTCCCCACTTGATGTCCACACACTACATTCGTAGTGCCCCTGCCCATTACACTCATTACTCGGGGCAGACAATCTTACCGAGTACCGTAAGAGTTCGGGCAATGCGTGTGCATCCTCACAGAAGAATATAAATGGCCGGTTAGCCTTAACTATATTTGAATATGGTATCTGTTCTTCCGGACATGTCCGAAAGAAACACGTAATGGAGTTGCAATATTTACATTGTTAAAAAGCAGTGTCCGACGAAATAGTTATATCGAGTGGCAAAAGAACAGTAGTACCCCGCAAAAAAGGAGAGACACGATGAACAGTGTGAAGAAGGTCAGAACGAAAGTTGTGCTTATATGTCAGTAATAAAGTGGTGTTGCGACCTCCAGACCAGATGAGAGGAGACGCAGATCAGCAAATGGTAAGTAATTAGTTTTTTACATAAAAAATCGCGACATGAAATGTTTAATAATCTAAAAATAACAGAACTGTATCGTTGTAGATCTCAATGATGATGCCACAGAACAAGAAAAAGGTGTTACGCGACTGCGATATATATATAATTCTGTGAATCCTGCGGATGATGGCCACGCAAACAAACTCGTCATCGAAATGAGATTTTGGCAAAAGATAGCTTGCAAAGGGGAGGCTATTTTGCCGTATGGTTATTATGCAAACCTTCATTACGTACCGCGTTATTCCACTAACTACAGACTTTTTCGATGACAGAATGTAATCGATAGCTGGTAAAACGAAAAATGCTATTGGTTTTGGAACAACTTACGAGAAGACATTACACGATTAATTTGTACCGACGATGTGCTGTTTCACAAGATACTGACCTTACTTTTCCTCAGTTCCTCACTTGTTGTTGTTGTGGTCTTCAGTCCAGAGATTGTTTCCGAATTTTCTCGGAATTGCATCCGCACAATGTGATAGTGAGGTGAGACTGTAAACTCCGTTGTGTTTTGGCAAAAGAAGCAAAGTTTAGCGTAGCGACAAGAGAAATGTATAGGTTTCACTCAAAATTCACCACTCGTGACACTTCTCTGAAAGTTCAAAACGGTTAGCAAGCCTACCGAAAATAAATCGCTACTTTTTCGGCGTAATTCTTTTTAGATACTAACCAAAGCAGAGGTGACAGATCCTTTTGAATGGCCACCATGCAAGTGCGGGCGTGGAGGGTCCTCGCTTAATATTTACACAAAATGAGTGTAGGCTTCAGTTTAGAACGGCGCTTCTTATCCAGCGCTCGACATTCCCCCTACAGAGTCTGCCCGCAGCCCTCACGACTGCTACTTTTTCGGCGTAATTCTTTTTAGATACTAACCAAAGCAGAGGTGACAGATCCTTTTGAATGGCCACCATGCAAGTGTGGGCGTGGAGGGTCCTCGCTTAATATTTACACAAAATGAGTGTAGGCTTCAGTTTAGAACGGCGCTTCTTATCCAGCGCTCGGCATTCCCCCTACAGAGTCTGCCCGCAGCCCTCACGACTGCCACTCTCACCATTTCCTGCCTGTCGTCTTCACATCTACTGGCCACGGCATTCTGCGCAGACTCTGCAACGAACATTTGGTGTTTGGCACCTCGAAAATCGCCGCTGTTCACAGCTGCACGGCTTCAATGGGAGCAACAACGGGGCTGCACTTGTATCATATGAGGCAAGGCGTCGCGTGCCGTGGCTGTCCAATGAGGTGTTCAAATTGCGGTGAGCGTGGAGAGTGCAGTACAGGCTGTGATGATCCGGTGATGCTTCCGTATCACGCCCTATACCCACATATTCAGATTACTGTGGACATGAACCGACGTGTTAATCTCAACATATTCTAAGTGCTGCCATTTGTTGTACATTTTCGTGATTGTCCTGTGGACAGTGCCTTCTTCCGAGGAGACAACAGCCATCTTCACAGGACAGCATGCGTACTTAACAGCTCTGACTAACGTAGAGATGCCCTATCGCACTGGTCCCCCAAATCACCCGATTTCAGTTACAAAGAAAATAGCTCGGACTGTTAGGAACAGTGGGTGAAATGTTGCAGTCATAACCCTCCCAGGCTGATTGCTGCACATCATGTAATCAAGAACGGTTGGTTTCCAATAGTTCAAATGGCTCTGAGCACTATGGGACTTAATATCTGAGGTCATCAGTCCCCTAGAATTTAGAACTACTTAAACCTAACTAACAAAAGGACATCACACACATCCATGCCCGAAGCAGCATTCGAACCTGCGACCATAGCAGTCGCGCGGTTCCGGCTAATGGTTCAAATGGCTCTGAGCACTATGGGACTCAACATCTTAGGTCATAAGTCCCCTAGAACTTAGAACTACTTAAACCTAACTAACCTAAGGACATCACACACACCGATGCCCGAGGCAGGATTCGAACCTGCGACCGTAGCAGTCCCGCGGTTCCGGACTGCAGCGCCAGAACCGCACGGCCACCGCGGCCAGCGGTTGGTTTCAGCTAGATATGGCATACCTAAAGAAACTTATAGACACTGATTCTGGGTGATTTCAGGACATTGTCAAGGACAGAGGCGGCTTTACGTGATATTAGCATGATGTCTGCTGGGAGTGACAATTGTTTTATCATATGTACAAGAGCAAGAAATCGGCGTTGTGGCTCCACCTCAGCAAAGAAAAGCATGGTATTATTACCGAGAGTGAAAATTTAATAATCTTCCACAGAACTGGGAGAGGAGAACACTTGGACACCCTTGAGAAATTAGAAATTTTTGTTGCTAAGCGAAAAGACCCGGATAAATTGTTGAACGATCAAATTGAGTTCGCCAAGGATCAAACTTGAATGCTTCTGATGACATTCTGTAAACACACTTCACTTCACCTCTCATCTGAAGCTGCATGTAAAGGCCGTGAGTGCACGACGGGTCTAATTCTTCTGCTACTTGCTGCCTGCCAGTGCCGTCTTAAGCGAGAGCCCTGTCAATAAGGAAACGAACAGGCGTGCGGCGAGCAGGAAGCCAGTCGTCGCTGACCTGTGCTGGTCAAAAGCGAAATAGTTTGCCTCATAGAACTTCTTGAATACGTTCAAACTTAAAACGATGTTTCAAAGTTTTAAAATTTAAATGGTGTAAATGTATAAGCATACTGTAATACCATTTCTGCTTGTTACAGATGCATCGCATCTGTGTCATGAAATACAGCAATTTCACACTTTGTAATGCTGTATTTTCTCTTTATTGACCAAACTACTGATCTATTTTCTGTTAAAAATTTTATGGCAAAATTTTGTATTGCAATGTACAAGAGCAAATGAACAGTTAGTCGTTAGTCCACCAGGGGATTAGCTTTTATTTATAAAAAAAACTCAGTGAAAAAGTGGTTTTTGCCATTGTGAAGCTTCATTTTACCAATAAAACTCCTATTCCTTAGAGAATTGAATTCCCATGTACAAAACAACTTTAAGCGTCTGATTACCTGACAAATGAGTTAATGCAGTAAATATCTGACTTCAGGTTTGCAGAAGAGAAAAAATTCATGAAGGCTTTGAAATTGTGCTCAAAGCTTGTTGGAAGTCGCTAAATACTCTCATTATGAAAGAGTGGATGAATGCATTCCGGTAATTTCTGCGCTATTGTAAGGAACAATTAGTTCTTCACTCACCTGAATTTTTATGTTGTCTCCTAAACTATGTGTTGTACAGTGATTTAATTTTGCAGGGACATTTAGTAGTATACACTGATCATTCAAAACATTATGACTAACTGCTTAATAGCTTATTTGTCCGTCTTTGGAACGAAATACATCACTAATTCTGCGCATCAGGGATTCGACAATTTCTTGGTAGGTTTGTGGAGGTATGTGGCATTAGAAGTCTACGCACAGATCATGTAATTCGCGTAAACAACGGGACGCTGATTTGCGTACGCAGTGATGGCACCCGATAGATACCCAAATGTATTCCATAGGATTTACATCAGGCGAATCTGGTCGCCGAGACATCAACGTGAGTTCACTATAATGCTTCCAGTCCACTGTAGCACAGTTCTGGCTTCGAGACACAGACAATTATACTGCTGAAAGATGACGTCGCCGTCGGGGAAGACATCAAGCATGAAGGGAAGCAGGTGGTTCCCATCTGTAGGCGTGTCTTCGATTACTACTACAGGTCCCATGCAAGCGCAGAAGGATACCTCCCAATGCTTACTGCTGCTCGCACCGGCGCGCGTCCGTGGCGCGCAGCACGTTTCTAGCCGCCGTTCACCTCGATGACGGCGTTTGTGTAGACGACCATCGACCTAGTGTAGCAAAAATCTGATCATCCTACTAGCCGATACATTTCCATTGATCGCCGGTCGAATACCGATGGTTCCGTGCCCTCTGCAATGGTAACTGACGATGTTGTTGGGTCAGCACGTGAACACAGAGGTGATCTGCTGCGAGCTCCATATTGAACAATGTAACGGTGTGCTCCGAAACACTTGTGTGTGCACCAGCATTGTGCTCTTTCGGCAGAGATGCCACAGGTCACCATCTATCCTACTTTACACAGCAGACAATCCTCCAACCGTACGTTCTGTGAAGAGTCGTGGACGTAAAACCATTTAGCGCCTGGTGTAGTTTTACTGTTCTTCTACCTCTGTCCGTAGCTGCTCAAGAGAGTAGCACGTGAACATTCGACCAGCTTCACCGTTTTCGGTATAGTCGTGCACTGGCTCTGCATAACAATAATCTTACCTTTTTCAAAATCACTTATCTCTATGGATTTACCCTTTTGCAGTCCATATCTCGCTAGGGTGATCCCCCTTCTCTGTCTGCTCCGCTTACATACTTTTGTTATCGTGTCACGTGGCAGGAATGCCACCACGCGGCTTCCAACGTGGCGGTGGTCAGTGGTCACAACGTTTTGGCTTATCAGTGTATGTGGACACTGTCTGAAAACTGTGTTGCCAATAGAATCACTAGTACATAGGTAATAAAATAAGACGTCGTATCTGATGGTGACGTTTTACTGCATCAATGGAAAATTTGGAAAGCGAAAAAATTATTTCCTTTTATCATTTTATGCACGGGTGTCAGAGAGAAAGTTTCGTAAAGGGTTTAAATTTTGTGTAAAGTTGGTTGGAAGGTGCTAAGTGCTTTCATGCTCAAATATTGGACGGATAAATTCCTGGTATTTGCGCACCGTCAGTTACACTGCCTCAAGACAAATAAATGTTTCTAACTTAATATTTGTCTTATTGTGTTAAAGTTTTAACTGAAAGTTATAACTCTGAACAAATAGATTACGACAGATTTTAGATTTTCAAATCCGTTCTATAATCACGCAAAGCATTGAAAATAAAATTGTTGTTACTCCTGAAACCAGACATATGGGGCACCTGCAAGTGGTTTTGGATTATGTAATTCGCGATAGTCGCTTCAACTTTGTTTTGGTATTTTGTTGTATTCTAATTTTATGTTTTGTAGATCTGCGGATGGGCGACTCCGGCCGAAACTAGTTATTTCGATAGAAATAAATGAATGTGTTGCATAATAATTCTCGAATACGGGGAGGGAAACCGGCCTGGCCCTTTACGCTCATTTACAAGTAACACAGAAATCTGAATGTGAATGGTGGGACGGGGATCTGAACCACGTTCCTTCCTAAAGCGAGTCAAGTTCGTGAACCAGAGCGCTATCTTGCGCCGTGCAGTCTTCATCGCAGGTCGGGAATCGGACGAGATGACAGTGGTGTAGGCGCTCGACTCCCACTCGGGAGGAGCGGGTTTCAAGCACCCGAACGACAATCCTATTTTATGTTTCCATGGTTTTCCTGTATCATTGAACACGAATGCTGATGTGGTTTCCTTAAAAAAGTTACGCTCGGTTTCTATGTAGAGATTCAGTCAATGCTCATAAAATTATTTAGTAGCTTTACCGGTTTGGAATGTCTGGCCATTATCAACAGCCTTACAGAAATTAGTACTTTTTGAATAAAATCGTCTAGATCACTTCAAAAATTTGTTTATATATAACGCTAACTCACTACTGCCATCATCAGAGAGTAAAAATCCTGGAACGTATAAAACAATGTTCAGTGTCGGTATTTAAAAGCAATACCTACACCGAGCGTCAACGAGATTTTTAATACTGACTCTGAACCTTCGTCTGCAAGTCCTAAGAAAGCCCACCACCCTACGGCGCAGGTCGAAGAAACTGCTGCCTACACAGTCGAAGAACCACCTGAGACTCTGATGCAGACCCTCCACTTGACTCTGTACCAGACGTCCGCAATCGGTCCTTTCGACTATGCTGCAAATGGTGAGCTCTGTTTTCTTCTTGCAAGCAAGACTAGCAGCATTTACCACTTCGGACAGCCGCTCGAAACCACAGAAAATCTCTTCAAATCCTAAGCGACACACATCACTGGTGCTGATGCGAGATACCACAGACAATTGACTGCACCTTGTGCGTTTCATAGCATCTGGAAGCACCCACTCTAGGTCTGGCTTCAACCACTATGCACATGTAGTGCACACTGGCTTTCTTCCCTTACTTGGCAACCATGTCCTTAAGGGGTCCCATAACGTGCCTAACATTGGAGCTCCTAACTACCAATGATCCCACCCTCTAGATCTTGCAGACTGAGAGGTTTCCTCAGGACAAGAGACTGCATCTGGGTGAGGGACAGTGTCAGCCACAGGCAGAACCACGAACCCGTTTGTCAGATTAACTGGGGAGGCCTTATTACATTCTCCCCCCCCCCCCCCCCCCCGAAATCTGCGGGAGGTCTTTCACAACCTGCCACCCCTTGAGGCGACCTCACACTCGACCACAGGTGAAGGGTCAACCTCAATGCGACCAGTAATTTGGCTGCTTGTGTACGCCAATCAGCGGACTCCCCACGGCTGGCCCACAACAGTGATGCCCATCCACTGCAGCCTCAAGTTGCGTAACTGAAATCAACACAGCCTGGAGCTGAGAGCGAAGTGTCACCAACTCGGCTCGCATCCACACACAGGAATCACGGTCCCTGTCCATAGTGAAAACTGTGGAAACTGTGGAAAGCTACACTATGCAGACAAACAAAGGACTATTGACACATGCTGTGGAACTCTACTGTAGACACTGACAAAAACGCAAGAAGTGTGTCTAACCTACTAGATTGATATGCAGAAATTCAAAAACTAAACTACCAAAGCACACAGGTGAGTCTCTCGTAACTCACGTCCTTGGTATGACAAAAATCCACATGCCTTTTGCGATGGTAACTAATGGTTACTGTTGCTGCAGCTGGTCTTAACAGGATCCCACATGAGCAAACCATTTGCATGTTTACCTGCTATTGCTCATTTAGGTACCTGGCTCTACACGGCTCTGTCTAAAAGATTAGCTCGATGTAGTCATAGTGTCGAGTGGCACATATCTGCTTTTATGCCTCATAGCTAATTCACTGCAAACAATAACCTGTAGCTATGATCCTTCAGTCAAACAGTGTGTGCTTTGGATAGAATGGCGAGTTGATGAAATACAGAGAAACACAAAATAAAAGTTAAATGAATAATTTAGTAAAATGGGTTCTATTATAATCTCTGTAATTGATCTATATGATAGAGAACTATGTTGGATAATGTTTATCCAAGAAAGGACACCTCAAAAGAATTGGAAGTGGTCCTACGATATTCAGATAAAACACAGACGGAAAATTCCCTTATCCAAAACATTAAATCTACGTTGAGAGTGTTAAGAGAATGGTAGCAAAATCCTCAAAGTAAATAGTCATCAGAGATGTATGAAAACTGAGTGCATTTCACAATCAGAATAAATGAAATATTCACCAGCTCAAAACGAGTTCAACATGATAATCTACAAATTAACGCACGCAATACAAAGAACAGTAACTCATTCTCCTTCTATCCTCAGTTCCGCAACATAAACAGTAAAGATCAGTCCCACTCTGGAGCACATTTAGATCTCTAGAAATATAAAGCCCCTTCAAAAGGTAGAGTATTGTAGCCGCCGATCACCATCCAGAGTCTGTCACTCACTCCACCAGATACTGTACCACAGGCAGGTCTGCCTTTTTTCGGTATGAACATCCAAGTGTCCTGAATTGCTCCCTTGAGCACTTCACTTGGAAACCCCCAGGCTGCATCTGATCACGTCGTGTTCTGCCATTGTCTGCTTTTCTACACACACCAAAAAAAGTTTTGCATTACCTCGTTTCCGAGAGTTCCGGAACCTGTACAGAAAACTGGAATAGAGATCAACATAAACATCATTTCCGCCCTTTTTCATTGCTCATGAAAACCACACATTGTATTTGTACCACCATACAGCGAGACCTCCAGAGGTGGTGGTCCAGATTGCTGTAATCACCGATACCTCTAATACCCAGTAGCACGTCCTCTTGCATTGGTGCATGCCTGTATTCGTTGTGGCATACTATCCACAAGCTCATCAAGGCACTGTTGGTCCAGATTGTCCCACTCCTCAATGGTGATTCGGTGCAGATCCCTCAAAGTGGTTGGTGGGTCACGTCGTCCATAAACAGCCCTTTTCAATCTATCCCAGGCATGTTCGACAGGGTTCATGTCTGGAGAACATGCTGGCCACTCTAGTCGAGCAATGTCGTTATCCTGAAGGAAGTCATTCACAACATGTGCACGATAGGGGACGCCGCGAATTGTCGTCCATGGAGACAAATGCCTCGCCAATATGCTGCCGCTATGTTTGCACTATCGGTCGGAAGATGGGATTCATGTATCGTGCAGCCGTTACGGTGCCTTCCATGACCACCAACGACGTACGTCGGCCCCTCATGCAGCCTATTGCGCACAGTTTGAGTCGTAACACAACGTCCTGTGGCTGCACGAAAAACATTATTCAACATGGTGGCGTTGATGTCAGTGTTCCTTCGAGCCATAATCCGTACGTAACGGTCACCCACTGCAGTAGTAGCCCTTGGGCGGCCTGAGCGAGGCATGTCATCGTCAGTTCCTGTCTGTCTGTATCTCTATGTCCGAATAACATCGCTTTGGTTTACTCCGAGACGCCTGGACACTTCAGTTCCTGGCACAAAGTAACAATGCCGACGCGATCGAACGGCGGTATTGGCCGTCTAGGCATGGTTGAACTACAGACAACACAAGCCGTGTACCTCCTTCCTGGTAGAATGATTGGAACTGATCGGCTGTTAGACCTTCTCCGTCTAATAGGCACAGCTCATGTATGGTTCTTTACATCTTTAGGTGGTTTTAGTGACAAAAAAAAATGTTCAAATGTGTGTGAAATCTTATGGGACTTAACTGCTAAGGTCATCAGTCCCTAAGCTTACATACTACTTAACCTAAATTATCCTAAGGACAAACACACACACTCATGCCCGAGAGAGGTCTCGAACCTCCGCCGGGACCAGCCGTACGGTCCATGACTGCAGCGCCCCTGATCGCTCGGCTAATCCCGCGCGGCTTTTAGTGACATATCTGAACAATCAAAGGGACTGTGTCTGTGATACAATATCCACAGTCAACGTCTGTCTTCATGTCTTCAGGAGATCTGGGAACCGGGGCAAATCAAACCATTTTCCGATGTGTGTATTAGCAGAAGACTGTCTCACTAAAAGTACATCGTTCTTACGCTCCACAGACACTGACTCTACATGACCATTTCCTGGACTAAACTAATATGTTACAAGTATATTTAAATAAAGAAATGTCATAAACATTCAGTTATACTTAAATCATTTTCAATAAATATAGTGCGTGTCAAAAAGAACCACCCGGTTTGGCATGTCTATATTTCTGCAACTAACGAACATACACAATCAGTTTTGTTTTACGATGAATGGGAAACTCAAAAAGTTTTTTTGTACCTTTTCATAGATGTTCGATATCCGCCTCCGTAGCGTAGCGGTAGCGTTACCGCCTACCACACAGGGGCCCGGGTTAGATTCCCGACAGGGGACTGGGTGTTGTGTGTCCCTTCATCATCATTTTCTTCACATTGACTGGCATGTTGCCGAAGTGGCGTCAACTAAAATGGACTTGCAATACGGCGGCGGAACTCCCCCGAATGGTGAAATCCTGGCCAACAATGCCATACGATTATTTCCATTTCCATTTCCATAGACGTTCGATATGCCCCCCTCGAGATGCGTGGCATATGTCTATGCGGTATTCAAATTGTTCCCACATTGCAGCGAACATGTCTTGAGTTACAGCTTCCATAACTGTTATGTGATGTGTGATTTCATTCATTGTTGCTGGTAACGGAGACACATAAATAGAGTCTTTTATAACCCCCAACAAGAAATAGTGACGTACAGTCAGGTCCGGTGACATTGGAGGCCAGTAATCGTTTGATTTAAAAATTTCTGCACTTCCAGATGCCAGTGTGGCAGTGTACAATGCTCTTGGTAAATAAAGTCGTGCGTATCAGTCTCCAACTGTGGGAAAAGAAAATTCTCAAGCATATCAAGATATGTGCTTCCTGTAACACTGTGCTCGGCAAAGAAAAATGGACCATACGCCTCTTCCCGTAAAACTGCACAAAAAAAACATTAAATTTTGGAGAGTCCTTTTCATGCTGCACAAGTTCATGGCTCACCTTTCCATTTAAATGGAAAGTTGCCTCGTTACTCAACACTAAGTGTGGAAGAAAACTGTCATCATCCATCTTGCTAAGAACTTAATTACAGGACTCCACTCGTTGTTGTTTGTCACCTTGTCGAAGAACTTCCAGTAGCTGAATATTGTATTGTTTCATGTGTAAACGTCGAAGCAACACGCGCCAGACTGACATCGGGGTTATAATGAGCTTCTTGACAGAAGCGTCTTTTGCCTCTCTTTTCAATTGTGGTGTCTGCTAATACAAGCGGTTTACCACTTTTAAATAAGCACAATTTTTAATAGAACTTGCAATCAACATTTAAATAAAATTACTGGAAAACTGAGAACTGTTCATTACCTGGAACACAAAATATGAGGTGCTGCTGCTGTGTCCATTTCCTGTGTAAATGTGGAGAATACGATATTCTGACAAACATTTGGGTAGTAAAAAAGATGTAACAGACGTAATAAATCAAGGAATAAAATACATTCGGGTACACAGCTTTCAGAGATCATGATTATTATGCAGTGCTGTGATCTGAGATACCGTTTTTTGAAATCGGATTAAGCGTTTACAAGTTGAATTCAGAGGTTGGCTGTGAAAATGTTTATTCACTGTGAAATATTGACTTCTGTAATTTTAAAGATATTGAAATATTGTTGTATCACTGGGTGCGCCTCATTTTTCTGAGATCTCAAATTTATTCAGATTTGCTTCAACACTTGACTGTACATTATTACAGATTCTCAGCGAAATGTAAGAAGCCATCTTTCAGTTTGTTGCAAAGCCCGCCCCGCCATTGCTGGTCACTCCACATTCTGCTAAGCGATGTGACCGTCGTCAAAACTCCCAGCTTTGGGATTTACCCACATCCGGTCCTCTGCTACAGTTATCTGCACCTGAGGCCGGTAAGGGACTCGACGCGCCCTTTGACCCTGAGGCCGCACAGCTGGTCCTCAGCCGCACAAGCCGATTCACATCCCCTCATACCAATTCTAGGTCGCCGATTACTTCGCCTACATAAGAGTAACTTTACGCTATGTGGCAAAAAATTTTCAAGAACGGTTCTCTGTAAATGTGTGGTGGTATGACAATCAGTTGGCTGGGTCTGTCGTGTTATCGTCTTAGAGGTCTTAATTACCTACGTTTACTTGAAAACAAGCTTCAGGCATTATTGTAAGAGAGTCATTTAGCGACAAGGATGAGTACGTTTTTGCTCATTGTAGTAGTCTGGCGACAGATCATCTAAATCTAACATTCTCCGGGAAACGAATCGTCAGAAACGCTCTCATTTCTTAGCCAACAAGGTCCCCGAAACTTATGCCTTTAGGTTTCTCCCTATAATGTTGGTTGAAGGGCGAAATCTACAAAGAGACAGTATCTACGAACCGTTTTTTCGTATTGTGATTGGCGCTCCTCTCGTAACAGTACGCCAAGACAACATCAAAAGAGCTACACGTGATGTTGTAAACAGGATACGAATGTGCACCGAAGCCGTAACTCTAAGCTATGAAAATTATGTTTTAACTTACTAATTTACCATTGCTTGACACTTTCTGCGATGTTTCTTTGAGTTACGTTCTGACAGCTGTTTTTCTCTAAACAATAAAAAATGGTTCAAATGGCTCTGAGCACTATGGGACTTAACATCTGTGGTCATCAGTCCCCTAGAACTTAGAACTACTTAAACCTAACTAACCGAAGGACATCACACACATCCATGCCCGAGGCAGGATTCGAACCTGCGACCGTAGCAGTCACGCGGTCTAAACAATAAACACTGGACATATTTTATGTGGAATGCTTTATTCGAACGGGCTTATATTGCCACCTCCCAAAATGTTTCTCATTCCTCTTCAAACGTCCTGTATATGTAGTTTGAAACTCTTCATGGCGGATGACGCTGGTTCACTTCGTATCTAATTTTTCAATCTTTTGTTATTCCTGAACCTATTTGTTACGCCTGATGTATTCATACGAAGCGCATTAAACTTCTATTGTATCACTACAAATGAACTGCCATCGCAGTAATCCCAGTAAAATCTTCCGCACTGTTCCAGTTATCGCTGTACGCTTACCAGCTCTTGGGAGTTCTTATGTACAATTTGCTATTTAGACTACAATAAACTGGACACCTACTCATAGGAGAGCCGACTGAGTGTGCATCGTACGCACAGTAAGTGAACATGGCGCCTATAGAGCAGGTTCCGGCGGCTGTTGAGTAGCTTGTTAATGGACTTTAGGTGCTGAAGTGCTTCTAACGAACCAGAAACTGGCCTTTGTTCTGCTAGCAGTTCTTTATATTTACGTGAGAAATTAAACGTAAGAATCTGCTAGTCCCAATATGGCTTAACATTTACGTTACAATAATGGTTTCCCCATGTATCCTTTGATACGAAAACTGTGTCCTTTTTTTCTTTCTTTGTAATTTTGTTTATAATTTTGCCGACGTCAACTCCTCAATTTATCTGCATATATCCTAAAAAAAAAGATACTTGTTTAGTCGTTGAAAATTTCTCAACCGTCAAATTACTATTTTGATTCAAAATGGCTCTGAGCACTATGGGACTTAACTTCTGAGGTCATCAGTCCCCTAGAACTTAGAACTACTTAAACCTAACTAACCTAAGAACATCACACACACCCATGCCCGAGGCAGGATTCGAACCTGCGACCGTAGCGGTCTCGCGGTTCCAGACTGTAGCGCCTAGAACCGCTCGGCCACTCTGGCCGGCACTATTTTGATTTTTTGATTTCATTGTCTCAATGTTATTCGTATTAATAATTTTTTAGTTTACTTCAGCGGTTAACAATATAGCACCTGAATTACGTATTATGTTGTTAAGTACAGTAATTCAACTGCAGACAGATCTCAAACTTGAAATACACCCAAATTCTTTTTATGCGGGATACAAGGAAGACGAAAGTATTATTCGCTTCCCATGTATTCTCGACACTATTTCCGCGTAATAAAAGTTACCTTCACTGAAACAAGTGATATAGTACCTACTCAGGCAATGCCAGGTGACACTTTTCCTGTCAGCGAAGAGGGCAGGGACACATTTTCTGGCACAATACATCTAGTGCTGTGGAAATTCTGCTCGCGGAAAGATAAACAAATCGAATAACTGTCAATGGCAGGCCTTGTAGTTCATGATATACGACACGTTGGTCCTGTCGCTTTTTTTGTGGAACAAAAACAGAGTAGGGAGAGGGAGGGAGGGAGTGAGGGAGGGAGAGGGAGAGGGGGAGAGGGAGAGGGAGAGGGAGGGAGAGAGAGAGAGAGAGAGAGAGCAGAGAGCAGATAGGCTCTGTTCTGACGAGCAAGCTAAGCTCTCGTTTGTCGCCATGTTTCTGCGTGTCAGTCACCGCCAATACGGCAAATCACCTGGCACTGTCTGTGAATGTAATTGTCCCTCTATCGTTGTTATACTCTTCTGTCGACCAAACATGTGAATACTGCTGTTAAGTTAGCTAACAGGGTTGTGGTTCAGTTATAGGAGGGAACAAAACACTACTCCCGTCATCAGAATATAAAACGTATACAGGTGTCAATACTCAGAAGAATATGTTTAGTAACCTTTGCTTCAGTTAGGCCGTTTCACACTATCAACCAATACATTGTCAATGGGTGCACAAAACAATAAACACACATCATCAACCATACATTACTGAAGGTTTTTTTTTTATTTTTAAACACGACCAGCTATCTAGAGGTCAGCTTTGAATTTGTATTCTATTCACTGGCGGCTTGGTGGAGTGGAATTTCAGAAACGGCATACATTAAGTGTGAAAAGTAACACCAATAACAATTTAGGCAGCCCAAGAATTAATAAATTAATGTCAGTCGGCACGTGCTTTCTGAAAAAACTGTTGTTAACCCTGTTTTTAATTTTGGGTAAAGTCGCCTGGGTAGCCGAGTGCGTAAACGCGTCCATGCGGCGATACGGGGAGGGGAGCCTTTCGCAGAGGGCTGTAAGCCGGCCAACCTGGATGTAGTTTTAAGACGGTTTCCCACATCCAACGAGGTAAATACCGGGCTGGTACCCACATCCCGCTGCGGATACAACCTACGTAAACATTTTCGTGGGCTCATCCAAGTGTACATATTTCATTTTAATATGTAAGTGTTGTCGTAGTAAACACACGAGAAAGCAACGTTCTACGTTCGTCACAACACTTCAGACTAACACTATCGTTGTAGTGGTAGACGTAACAGATTATCAGACGAATCAAAACTGGCAATCTGGCACGCCACCAAACTTCCTACCATCATGTATGGTTCGGAAGTGTCGTCACTGGCTAGCGACAATTGTCTGAAACGATTGTGTACGCTTCCAAACGAGGCATTTCGGGTTATAACAAGTGCTTCACTCAATATTCCCAACACTTCTATTAGGCAATACTTAGGGCAACAATAGACCTACCGAAACATTCAGATAAAGGCAAATAAATTTTATATTAAAACAAATTTTTTGTTCCATAATTTTATAGATTCACTTGGCCACGAAGGCCAAAACTCGCTTTATAAAAGCCCGAAGACGCCTCTCACACGACTGTTAAGGGACTGACGCACAGTTACATCCTACATAAACATTAACACTATATTTTCTCTTTTGTTCTAAACACATAAAGCATAGTCAGGAGTCAGACAGTCACATTGCCTGCAGAGCTTACACTGCAAGTAGAACCATATAGCTTCAGAAGAAGCATGTAACCATCTGAACATATTGAGCAGTTTCATCTTTGAAATATTGTGTGACCTGAACAATATTATTAGGCGGAAAACACGAGAAATGTTCCAAAAGTAATAGAAATTTTGTGATATCGCACGTTGCATTAGTCCGATCGGCCTGATTTTTTCGTCGTCGTATTGTTACATTAACCTCGTAGGCATCTGTAGAGCGTTAGCTATATCGGATATCAGGTCTGTTGTCAAACAAGTTACGTGCATTTTAGTAATGTTATGGGCCACAATTCAGTCCCGGTCACTAATTTATATTAAACTAAATTGTGAGTATTAAAGTCGATGTATTTTCGATTAGACAGGCAATGTTGTAACTAATTAAATGATAAAATTACAGGGCCAACTTGCCCCAACCGCTGGGCCAAATTACTCTGTGGGTAGAGCAGGATGGCTCAAGTGTTATTACTGCATTAAATATTTTTTGTGAATAATTAGTGAGATGCCATAATTATTTACTCGTAAAGATACTGAAACAATGTAACAATGTTTCCAAATATAAAACATTCATTATAACAGCTGGAAAAAACTAAGAGAAAAAAAGTGAGTCAACCTGCTCTGGTTCCTCTACTAGTGAAAGTGTTTGGCATTGTTTGAATGGAAAAATACATTCAAATTAATTGCACTTTTGACAATTTTTATGGGGGATTAAATTATGAGTACTTTTTTTTGTTCAAGGAGGTATGTTCCTCTTTGCAACTAAATAAGAGGCAGTTTTCCATACATGTTACATTTCTTTTATTCATTGAAACATCTTGAGTGGCCAGTAATGCATATTATACATATATAAAATAGTAGTTACAGATGTGTTACTAACTTAAATACTGGCCGGTGTGGCCATGCGGTTCTAGGCGCTACAGTCTGGAACCGCGCGGCCGCTACGGTCGCAGGTTCGAATCCTGCCTCGGGCATGGATGTGTGTGATGTCCTTAGGTTAGTTAGGAGTTTAAGTATTTCTAAGTTCTAGGGGACTGATGACCTAAGATGTTGAGTCCCATAGTGCTCAGAGCCATTTGAACCATTTAAGTTTCTTCATTTTTTTCTCTTGTTTTCAGCTTAGAGGTAACTTTTGTAACACAAGTTTCGTGAGGTTAAATTATTGTTTGGTGTTACTCAGGATTTCCAATGTTGCTAGTCCATTTGTGTGGTCCTGGAGGTGTGTTCATTCGGTCACCATACGCAAGCTGGGCGATTTCCGGCGTTGTTTTTTTCACTCACTTTTATTACAACACATCACTTGCACTTTTCATTGTGTTATCACCATGTCTATGTTTACAGTGAGTAGTGTTGCCAGCTGTATTGACAACTGTCGCTATGTGTTTTTTCTTTCATGCTCTGTTTGTTCTGTCTGTGTGGTTACATTTTTTAAAGTGCGGATGTATTATTCTTTATGTGAGTTCTCATTTGTGTGTGTGTGTGTGTGTGTGTGTGTGTGTGTGTGTGTGAATGTGTTATCTCTTGTGAGAGCTCTTTTTTTGTGAAACATAACCAGTATTAATAATCAATGAGTATCTCCCCCCCCCCTCTCTCTCTCTCTCTCTCTCTCTCTCTCTGTCTCTCTCTCTCAAAAACACACACGCGGATATAAATAAGAACTTACGTACAGAATAACACATCCACACTTAAAAAAAAATGGAACCACACACACAACACAAACAGAATACAAAAGGTAAATACACAGTGACAGTTGGCAATACAATTGGCAGCGCTACACACCGTAAACATGGGCATGTTGATAATACAATGAAAAGCATAAGTGATGTGTTACAATAAATGTGGGTGAAAAAACACGGCAAATCGGCCTGCTGGAGTATGGGAACCGAATGAACACTTCTCCAAGACCACACACCTGGATTAGCAACATTTGAAATCGTAAGTAGCACCAAACGATGATTTAACCTGTCGAAAATTGTGCTACAAAAGTCGTTTTATCTGAAGAAACATGACAAAATGTAACTGCTACATAATACACTTAATATACGTATAAAAAGTAACATGTATTACAGGCCCCTGAAGATGCTTCACAAGTAAAAGAAGCGAAACACATGTGACTAAACACAAACTGCCTTTCATTTAGTTGCAAAGATGGAACCTTCCTCCATGAATTCTGAAGCAACTAAGGAACGACTTAAAACAGAAAAAATCGCTTATTTGTATTTCTGCTTCTTCCATGTTAATTTTTGTGAAACACTGACTACAGTATGTTATAACAATTAAATTGTAGCTTCCCTACAGGTCGAGAATAAATTCGGAAGTATATATACCAATTTTTAGTCTTTTCCATAACTACTTAGATAACGAAATTAGGGACTCCTACCATAGTATTGGTGAATGCGTAATATAAATGTCAGATAAAATTTGCATTAAATTTTGCTATAAGTACAGAACGGGGCACAGCGAAATTTTTGAAATGTTAAATATTTCCTTTTGTCAGTCAACTATGAGTAAAACGAGGGTTTGCGAGTGTTATAAGGATCTCGAAGGAAGCCGTGAGGACGTTGAAAGTGACGAGCCTCCTGGACACGCTCTGGCAGATCATCAACGGATGAAATCGCGGAGCAAGGGAAAGAGCCGAGTGTAACAGTCGACGAATCACAGTCAGAGGAGTCCCCAACGATGCTGGTGGATCTGTGTGTAGGGAAGCAGCATACTCACGCCTTATAAAATTCACATCAGTCTTTCCATTGTGTGCCGGCCTAGTCCGCTGTAACCGGCTCTGACGTCATAAATATTGCGCAATACTTTAAAATGAAGTAAATAACCTGAAACGTCTCTAGCATGTCAGGAGTAATACAAAATCAATATGTGTTGGATATTAGTTCAATAACTTTAACCATTTTAGAAATTTGGATGTTTCTCTGTAAAAATCATTGGCGCAACAGAAAAGAGCTAAAACTTAAAAATTTATATTTGGATTCCTTTTGCATAATAACTTAGTAGAAACAGTATTCTGGATCTCACAAATTAAAATTTTAGTTGAAATTCATGATTTTCTGGTTTTTGTCTTAGAAATTAAGGAAGCAAGATAGATTAAGTAGGCGAATAAATAAAGCTAGGATGTTTAAATTTAAGTAGAAGGGAGATTCGCTATAATCATAAAAATGTGAGAAGTTTCAACAGAATAACTATAAAACTATAGCTCTAGCGTATCTCCAAAGAGCAAGTTCAGGGCTCGTCTACTGCGTGTAGCGTAATTAAATTAATTCTCTCGCTCAAAATATTTGACTTAGCCACGTCAGACTTTTATTATGATTACTTACTTGTGTGCTGATTGCACAATTAAATTGAAAGCTTCGTCGATCATCAGCAAAGGAAGCAATGATTTATTCGATAACTTAAAGTGGTGCATTACTAGCCCAGCAGCTAGTCGGGAGAGCAGATTTGATCAGGCGTTTCCTTAGCCGTCCGCACCGCGGCTTTATATGTAAGAACGCTGCGCGAGAAAAAGAAGGACCCAGTTCTCTCCAGACGCTGATTAGCGCACCACCTGTGCCGGGAGTCGCGTCGCGTCGGTATCGTTGATATAAACAGCCTCGGATGCAGTAATAAGTTATTCGGGATATGCATAACCATGAAATCGTTTTCGAGTGAAGTGTTAATTTTGGGATGACGTCAATGATCTATCTTTAGTTTGCGTATGTCGTTTTTTCACGTGCCGCCGCAGGACAGACATTCTACCATTATTAGCGTCGCGTTTGATGAACATTATCTTCAAATTATGGCGAGCATTCACTTAAACATTTAATTTGAACAGTTATAGTTGCATCAGCGCATAGACTCTGAACTGCTCTGGTAGTTGGATTGTGTGGATTCTTTTTGGTCTGTGACTTTCAGAATATAGTGAACATTTTAGAGAGAATGGTTTTTGATTATGAATCCCAGACAATCTCCTAATTTCTCAGAGCTATAAGCTGTAGCTATAAATGTATTTCTCAGATGAGGTGGGCAATAGGAATTCTAATTACAGGCTTCACGTTTTGCTAATCACTTTCTGGTTGCCAATATTGTAGTTAGAGAGCCAGTGTTGAGAACGGCAAACAACAGCATTAAAGAAATAATAGGAACATTAACAATTATTCCACCCGCCGCCCCACATGTGGTGAAACAATTGATGACTATTGCACCACGATAATACTCACACTTCGTTGCCTGTTCATCAATTTTCATGCTAAAAACAGTGCCCCAAGTGATTTTTTTTATGTTCCGATAAATAAGTAAACTCTTAAAATGCCATGGTTTTATAACTGTAAATTAGATTAAAATCGCATGACTAGGAGAGCAGAGCGCTATCCCAAAGACAGTTCCAGGCATGTTTCCAGGAGCGGAACAAGCACTAAGATAAGCGTGTACATCTAATGGGAAGTATTTTTTAGTGGACAATACTCACTACACGGAAGTCTGCCAACGGTATCTGATTGGTCAGCGTGACGGATTGTCAGTCCGCTGAGCCCGGGTTCGATTCCCGGCTTGGTCGGGGAATTTTCTCCGCCCAGGGACTGGGTGTTGTGCTGTTCTCATCATCATCCTATCATCCTCATCGACTGCAGGTCGCCTAAGTGGCGTCAAATTGAAAGAACGGCACCCGGCGAACGGTCTGCCCGACGGGGGGCCCTAGCCATACTATTAAATAAATAAATTATTTTTAAACAATTTCCCATTATTTTTTGAACACATGTCTTGTTTATAGCTACAGCAATCTTGCCGCCTCCTGGACAAAATTCTGCGGATGCACATGACTCTGACCGCCACGTTCGATGTTTTGAAACAGTCTGACTTGAACAAGTGACTCCACTGACATACCGCGAACCCTAGAGGGCGTCGTGGAGAGGCGGCGCCACCCTGTTCGCCAGAAGCTTTTGCGCCTCGCCGCAGAGGCTCATGCACAATTCAGCGCGCTGGGTTCCGTGGGGCGCGACATACGAGGCGGGAGAGAAGGCAGAGGCGGCGGCGGCGACACGCACCTTGATGTGGACGGGCGTGAAGGGGTCCTCGATGGGCAGGCAGAAGGACTCGTCCCACACAGGGTTGAGGTCGCGGTAGATGGTGCGCGACTTGTACAGCAGCCGCCCGCCCACCTTGAACTTGACGTACGGGTCGCTCGTGCCTGCAACAACCATATACAGTGGCTAGACGCACAGTTGTAATCGTCACAAGGAAAAATCAATTACGTCACTAAATTTTGTTTGTTTACTGGCATATGTCTCCAGCTATGATATTCCCTGGAATACCGGCGCCACAGTACCGCAGCACCCCGCTAGATGGACGAAAAGAAAATGGTGCAGTCTTCCCATAGTGTGGAGTACCGTGTGGCAATTCGTTACCTGCATTTTATGAAGAATAACACTGCAACAAGTCGTCCTGAGATGGTGCAAGAGTATGGCAACAACGCACCATCATGTGACACAGTGTTTATTTTTAATTTTTACATACACACTTAAAAAGAACTTTTGCGTCACCTCTGTTCCGAGAGTTCCGGAACCTGTGCAGAAAATTGGAATAGAGACCAACATAAACATCATTTCCGCCCTTTTTATTGCTCATGAAAAGCAAACTTGCATGTTGTACCACCATACAGCGAGACCTTTAGAGGTGGTGGATCAGATTGCTGCACACACGGGCACCTCTAATACCTAGTAGCACGTCCTCTTGCACTGACGCGTGCCTGTACTCGTCGTAAAATACTATTCACAAGTTCATCAAGGCACTGTTGGCCCGGTTTGTTCCAGTCCTCAACGGGGATTCGGCGTAGACCCCTCAGAGTGGTGGGTGGGTCATGTCGTCCACAAACAGCCCTTTTCAATCCATCCCACTCTTGTTCGATGGGGTTCATGTCTGGAGAACATGCTGGCCACTCTAGTCGAGCGATGTCGTTATCCTACAGGAAGTCATCAACAAGTGTGCACTATGGGAGAGCGAATTGTCGTCCGTGAAGAAGAATGCCTCGCCAATATGCTGCCGATACAGTTGCACTATCGGAGGATGGGATTCACGTATCGTACAGCCGTTACGGCGCCTTCCAGGACCACCGGCGCCTCACGTCGGTCCCACATAATGCATTAGAAAATTGCAGCGAAATGCAGGAAGATCTGCAGCGGGTAGGCACTTGGTGCAGGGAGTGGCAACTGACCCTTAACATAGACAAATTTAATGTATTGCGAATACATAGAAAGAAGGATCCTCTATTGTATGATTATGTGATAGCGGAACAAACACTGGTAGCAGTTACTTCTGTAAAATATCTGGGAGTGTGCGTGCGGAACGATTTGAAGTGGAATGATCATATAAAATTAATTGTTGGTGAGGCAGGTACCAGGTTGAGATTCACTGGGAGAGTCCTTAGAAAATGTAGTCCATCAACAAAGGAGGTGGCTTACAAAACACTCGTTCGGCCTATACTTGAGTATTGCTCATCGGTGTGGGATCCGTACCAGGTCAGGTTGACGGAGGAGATAGAGAAGATCCAAAGAAGAGCGGCGCGTTTCGTCACAGGGTTATTTGGTAAGCGTGATAGCGTTACGGAGATGTTTAGCAAACTCAAGTGGCAGACTCTGCAAGAGAGGCGCTCTGCATCGCGGTGTAGCTTGCTGTCCAGGTTTCGAGAGGGTGCGTTTCTGGATGAGGTATCGAATATATTGCTTCCCCCTACCTATACCTCCCGAGGAGATCACGAATGTAAAATTAGAGAGATTCGAGCGCGCAAGGAGGCTTTCCGGCAGTCATTCTTCCCGCGAACCATACGCGACTGGAACAGGAAATGGAGGTAATGACAGTGGTACCACACACCGTTGGGTGGCTTGCGGAGTATAAATGTAGATGTAGATGTAGATGTAAATGTAGATGTAGATCCCAAAACAACAGGGAACCTCCACCTTGCTGCATTCGCTGGACAGTGTGTCTAAGGCGTTCAGCCTGACCATGTTGCCTCCAAACACGTCTCCGACGCTTGTCTGGTTGAAGGCTATGCGACAATCATCGGTGAAGAGGACATGATCCCAATCCTGGTCGGTCCATTCGGCATGTTATTGGGCCCATCTGTTGCGCTGCATGGTATCGTGGTTGCAAACACGGACCTCGTCATGGACGTCGGGAGTGAAGTTGCTCATCATGCAGCGTATTACGAACAGTTTGAGTCGTAACACGACGTCCTGTGGCTGCACGAAAAGCATTGTTCAACATGGCGGCGTTGCTGTCAGGGTTCCTCCGAGCGATAATCCGTAGGTAGCGGACATCCACTGAAGCAGTAGCCATTGGGTGGCGTGAGCGAGGCATGTCATCGTCAGTCCTGTCTGGCTGTATCTACTCCACGTCCGAACAACGTTGCTTTGGTTCATCCGAGACGCCTGGACACTCCCCTCGTTGAGAGCCCCCCCTGTCACAAAGTAACAATGCGAACGCGATCGCACAGCGGTATTGACCATCTAGGCATGGCTGAACTACAGACAACACGAGCCGTGTACCACCTTCCTGGTGAAATGACTGGAACTGATCGGCTGTCGGACCCACCTCCGTCTAATAGGTGCTCCTCATGCATAGTTGCTTACATCTTTGGGCGGGTTTAGTGACATCCTTGAAAAGTCAAAGGGACTGTGTCTGTGATAAAATATCCACAGTCAACGTCCATCTTCAGGAGTTCTGGGAACCAGGATGATGCAAAACTTTTTTTGATGTGTTTATTAATTTCGGAACGTGCCCATAGATATGAGTCTACAGTTAGGTTTGACAAAGCATTCAACACATTAGTTTGAATCGTACCCCAGTACGCTTTAAAAAAGACAGATTCCGATGGCGAGTTTTCGTCAGAGACATGGGTATCGTTAGGAGCGCCCCATGGAAGTGTGAAAGGACAGCTATTATTTTCTATGTTCATACATGATATGGCGGACAAGGTGGTCGGCTGTTTGCTGATGATGCTATGGTGTACGGGAAGGTGTCAAAGATGGGTGACTGTAGGATGATAGGATGATACAAGGTGACTTACACAAAATTTCTGGTTCGTGTGATTGTCAGTTGTCTCTAAATGTAGAAAAATGTAAGTTAATCCGGATGAGTAGCAAAATCAAATCCATATATTGCATTAGTACTGTCCTGATTAGAAGCGTCATTTAAATATCTGTTCAAAACGTCGCAGAGCAATGTGAACTGGAACGGGCAGGTCAGGATTGTTGTAGGGGTGGCGAATGGTCGACTTCGGTTTTTTGGCAGAATTTTAGGAAAGTGTAGTTCATCTGCCAAGGAGACAACATATCAGACACTGGTGCGTCCTATCCTTCAGTGCTGCTCGACTGTTCTAGATCCGCGCCAGGAAGGATTAAAGGAAGACACTGAAGTAAGTCAGAGAGGGCTGATAAATTTGTTACCTGTAGGTTCAAGCAATTCGTAAGTGTTAAGGAGATCTTCGGGAACTCGAATGGAAATCCTTGGAAGGAAGGCGACGTTCATTTCGAGGAGCACTGCTGAAAAAATTTTAGAGAATAGGCACTTGAGGCTGACTGCAGACCGATCCTTCTGCCTCCAACATACATTTTGCATAAGGGCCACAAAGAGAAAAGAAATTAGGGCTCATACGGGGGTACACAGACAGTAGTCTTTCCTTCGGTCTTCCTGTGAGTGTAAGAGGAAAGGAAATGACTTGTGGTGGTACAGGGTACCCTCCGCTACCAACAACATGGTTGCCTTCGTAGTGTATACATAGACGTAGATACACATAAAATAAATTTCACTGTCACAGTATACAGAAACAAGTACACAAATCGAAAATGTAACACAGGATACCCAGAGGTTGTACGCTACAAAAATCCTACTGGTTACACAAAAAAAAGATAAAACACCGTTGGTACACATTTGGGATATTCCCAATACAATCCGTATTAATGACTATGTAGCTAAATTAACAATAAAATATTTTTTGGTTGTCCTGTAAAAAATGTTTCAAATGTTGCGGATAAAAAATTGAATATTTGTGCAGGTCTATAAATACCAACTCGACAGAACATGTGAATAGTATACAAGAACTAAATTTGGGTATTACATCCATGGAAATAGATACAGCATTATTCAGACACATACACAAAAGAGGCACATAGCGTTAAACGTACTCGCACATAAGCTGAGCGTTTCACATCCTGCAGAGTAGCACCTGGGAAAATAATCATTTAATTATGCTTCGGTCTTCTCCTGGCGTTCTTATTACCAATAGCATTAGTTTAACAGCGCAGGAAGTTATTTCTGAATTTTGGCACTGTTAACGAACTCGTACAGTATTTTATAGGCTGCTATATGTTAAATGCTAACAAAGTTTGGAGGCTGGTTGGCAACTGGTGACCAAAATCCCGAGGATTACTTATTAGGTCGTCGATGTGACACGCGTTCCGAGAACACTAGGAATATATGGTTGGTTTCTTCTTCGTCTGCACAAACACATAGAGGTAACGCTTAGGGTGGCCCGACAGAGGTGTTTGTTGAAAGTCCAGTGATTAAATTTCAGCCTTGCTATAACTATCGGAAAGGGCTTCGATGTATTATTGTACCATAGTACTGTTGGAGTAGTGGGATGAAGTAGTGCGTAGTCAGTACCTTTGATTTTACATGTCCTCGACCATTGGTCTTGTCAGTCTGATGACAACCGCTTTCTGAGCATGTGTATCTTATCTATGAGAGGGAGTTTATCATATTTAACAGCTCCATGTTGCCTTGTTTCGCAAGGATACATACTTCATTTCCAGGTATCCCAGAATAACTTTTCAACCATACCATCACGATGTTACGATAGTTCCTCTCCACCGGAAACACAACTTCGATATTTTAGCAACTATGGGGGTTGTACAACTATTACGACGATTTCTAATCAGTTGTAGCGTTGACATACTATCGGATGGCACAGTGTTTAACGTTTCCACTGTGGTTCAAAAGGGTTCAAATGGCTCTGAGCACTATGGGACTTAACATCTGTGGTCATCAGTCCCCTAGAACTTAGAACTACATAAACCTAACTAACCTAAGGACATCACACACATCCATGCCCGAGGCAGGATTCGAACCTGCGACCGTAGCAGCCGCGCGGTTCCGGACTGAGCGCCTAGAACCGCTAGATCACCGCGTCCGGCTCGACTGTGGTCAAACAAGTCTCAATGACAACGAATTAAAAGGAAGACAATCTGTGTGTGAAGAACCGGGAATTGCAAGAGCGATTTAGGTGTTGGTGTTCGGTGACCACCGAATCACGAGGCAGCAGTGCGAAAAGTGAAAATCAGTCATGATTGCTCAGAAAAATGAGCAAAGTAAGGCATGGAAGGGTGTGGACTCATCCCCGCCGAAAATGGTGCAGACCCAACGACCATCGGGAAAGGGATCTATCTATCTATCCATATCCGAATCCCGCTCCAGCTACTGCCTAGTCTGGGTGCTGATGAGTCCTCTCCATTTGGCTCGGTCCTCCCACCACTTTTCTTCCTCCACTTGCTGCCAGGTCACACCTCTCCTTTCTACAGATATTCTCACTCCCATTTTCCACCGTGTTCTCGGGCGCCCTCTAGGTCTTTTCCCATCCATCTTTAGTTCTTCCATAATTTTGGGGAGTCTCTGCCCATGCATCCTCTTAACATGCCCATACCATCTTAATTTCTTTCTTTCAATTTCTTCTCTCATACTTTCTTGTTTAATGTCCTTTCTAATCTCTACATTCCTTACTCTGTCTATTCTTGTTTTTCCCTTAACTGCTCTGAGAAATTTCATTTCCCCTGCTTGCAGTCTGCTTCAGTCCCTTTCTGTCATTGTCCATGTTTCTCCACCATAGGTGACAATAGGGATGTAATAATTCTTATACATAAGGAGTTTTGCTCTTTCTGAAACTTCATTATTCCAAATCAGGTGTTTTATTGTTTGGTAGAAATTGCCTCCCTTCTGTAACCTCCTATTAATTTCGTTAGTTATTCTTCCATCCCTAGATATTTCACTCCCTAAATAAGTGAAACATTCTACCACTTTGAGGGGTTCTCCATTCAAGGTAATATTTCCGTTGATCCCTTTCTCTCTTCCAAATACCATTACTTCACTCTTATCTTTATATATTTTTAATCCATACCTTTTCATTATTTCCTTCCACGCATCAAGCTGTAACTGTACATCTACCTCTTTATCACCCCATATTACCATATCATCTGCAAAAATAATCTTTTTGTCTTTTTCTTTTACTATATCTTTAACTGCCCTATTCATTCCCTCCATCACAACGTTAAAAAGTGCAGGAGATAGAATACTTCCTTGCTTAAGTCCTTGTCTTATTTCGAAGTATTCAGAGTTCCCCAATGGTGTTCTAATTCTACAATTGTGTCCTCTGTACATTGTCTTTATAACATTAATGTATCCATCTTCTATATCTATCTTCTTCATTTCTTCCCAGAGTCTTTCCCTGTCAACTGAGTCATATGCCTTTTCTATGTCTATAAAAACCATCATCACCATTTTTGTTATACTCCCAACTTTTTTCCGTCAGTTGACGGATAGAAAATATGCTTCTTCCTTTCCTAAACCCATGCTGTTCTTCACTCAGCTCCTATTCTATCTTTTCACTTATTCGATTTGGTAAAATTCTTTCAAAAATCTTGGCTGTATGACTCATAAGGGTTATTCCTCTGTAGTTTTTACAAAGTCTTTTATTGCCTTTCTTGAAGATGGGAACAATGTCTTGTGTTCTCCAGTCGACAGGTATTGTACTATTTCTCCACACGCTTGATAGTACTCTATACAGCCACTGCATTCCCACTGGACCTGCCGCTCTTATCATGTCCATTGATACTTCATCAGGTCCTGGGGCTTTCCCCCCATTCATCTTCTTCACAGCTTTTTCCATTTCTTCCAGTGTAATTTGTCCTGATCCTGCTTCCCAACTTCTCTCAATTTCTCCATTATTTGTTGTTTCTCATGTACCTGCTCCTCAGCGTTTAACAGCTTCTTAAAATGTTCTTTCCAGAGATCTTTTATGTTCCCTGGATCTTCAATAATGGTACAGTCCTCTGTTTCCATCTTTACTGGTACTTCAGAAGCCTTCCTTTTATTTTTCATCATTTTATAGAACATTTTCTTATTGCTCTTCACATCTTCTTCAAGATTTTTTTGTAAACTCTTCCCATGCCTTTTTCTTTGGTGTTTCCACTATTTCTTTGCACTTCTTCTTTTCCTCTATATATCTTTTATGGTCTTCGTCATTTTTAGTTTTCCACCACTTTCTCCAAGCTCCATTTTTTCTTCTAACTGCTTGGGTTGTGGTGCCATCTCACCAACTTGCCTGTCTTACTTTTTCCTTTCCAGATGTTCTGCCACATACTTTTTGTGCTGCTTCGACTAAAGTGTCGTCGAATAAACTCCATTCTTTTTCTACATCGCAGAAAACTTCTTTTGGAAATTTTTGTGTGACCAATTCTCTGTACTTCTCAGCACATTCACTCTCCTTCAGTTTCCAGTCCCGTATGGTGCTGACCCAACGACCATACAGAGTGCTTTCTTGTTTTTCTTTTTGGGACTTCGGTGGTTTGGTGCTGACATATTACATTCATAAGGGGTAAACCATGAGGCTGTCAAGGTGGGGCATCATGGGAAGCTGTCCATAGGAGTGTTTTTGCCCATGACAACGCCCGCCACAGTCTGCACAGGACACAATCAGAAGAACTACTTTTCTGAATCGTCAAATCTTGCCTTACATATTCTGTTAATGTGGCTCCCAGTGATTTCTTATCACAGAGGAAGAAACCATTGCATGACAGGTATTTCCAGAACGACGATGACGTGATTTTCGAGGTGGGTTGAAAAGCCAAAGTGCAGAGTTATACAACAAAGGCGTCCGGCAACGCCACCCATTGTCGGGAAAATGTTGTGGCTAGGCGAAACTACTTTCGTCCAGCCACGACTGCGGTTTCTTTGATAGCTTGGTATGGTGGCACATCAAACTAGAACACATGAAATATTAGCTCACTTTATTACATAAATGAATAAAAGATTTACATAAATTTGGCACAGTTTTTTGCCACAAGAGTATTGGATAATTTACAACTGTCATGGACTAGCAAAGCATCACTTCATGCACTAATTAACAGACTTTTCACTTGAGGTACTGTGTTCGACAGTCACAACAGTGTAAGTACATCTGAAACATTAACTACTCTTTGGTTCTGTACGATGATGACTGCCGTAGCTGAGCTGGGGCTAAGCTCTTGTATGCTCAGAACTATACCGACCTCAGCGCAAGGGCGCCGCTGTTGCTGTAACTGAGAGCGAGGCTTGGTCTTCCGGAGTGTCCCACATTGGTCATTGCGGGTTGTAGGTAGCCCTTGCTAATGTCTGTGTTATCGATTCGCGCAGCGACTTTGGTGTGGCAACGCGATCTCTGGACGATGCCACAAAAAATATGTAGAGATGATCTTACACCAACACCAGCTTTCAGGATCGCTGCTTGAATGTTTAAAGTTCTATTTAAACTTTATGACGATTCTCGTAAACACGTCGCCTCGGTACAGAGGTAAGAGATTTTGGTGGTTCTTCACAGCAAAAAAATGATTCAAATGGCTCTGAACGCTATGGGACTTAACTTCTAAGGTCATCAGTCCCATAGAACTTAGAACTACTTAAACCTTACTAACCTAAGGACATCACACACATCCATGCCCGAGGCAGGATTCGATCCTGCGACCGTAGCGGTCGCACGGTTCCAGACTGTAGCGCCTAGAACCGCTCGGCCACCCCGGTCGGCCTTCACAGTACAATTTTTAATTTTGGAACGGGACTGCCAGCTAAACAACGGCGTTATATGTAAAATCTTTTACAATCGAATTAAGATTATCCGCAAATTAACTTACAATATAGGGAAAGAAAATTTAAGTCCCAATCGAATAACTGAGTTCCGCGTTACTGAAACATCTCACCAGTCCTCCAGTCTACGTTCTCAACCAAGTGAAATGGAAGAACTTGATTTGGCGATGGGGGGAGAGAGGGGGGGGGGGGGCAGCCTTTTCTTAACGAAGCTGTTGGAAACGTCTGTGCTATAGCATACTCTTTGGTACGTTCTGTAAGGACCAGCGTTTATGTTCCGCAACTATGCCTGCTTCGTAAAGAAGCTATCTTAACCACATGCCACAGATTCGATTGCAGAAAAATTGCCTATCGGCCGTAATTATAAGCCGAACTTCTTCAGAAGGGCGGAGAGATTGATAGAAGCCGACGTCGAGGAAGATCAGTTTGGCTTCCGAACACAGGAAAACCTACGTTTACAGCATTTGAAATTGGGAAAAAGCTAATCATAATGTTGAATGTAGTTCACTCCTTGAAATTTCGGAGGTACCAGGTATAAAATCTAAGGAGCGAAAGATTACATACAACAACAGAGCTGAAGGGTGTGAAAAGGACGCAGTGGTGGAGACGAGAGTAAGTCAGATTGAAGCCTACCCCAGATGTCATTCAGTGGGTACATTATATTGCAGAGCAGAAAAAATACACTTACGGAAAAAAAATTAGAAGACAAAAAATAAGTAATGTAAAATAATAAAATTTTGGTGATACATGTCTCTAAGTAACATATTTAAGTGCAAGATAACAGGTTTATGTACGCGCGAGATAAGCGATTGAAATGTGAAATGCTGGTACATTAATAACAGACGTGGCATGAAAACGTGCATGAATTGAGTTGCACAGGTGCCGGATGTCAATTTGTGGGATGGATTCCCATGCCTGTTGCACTCGGTCAGTCAGTAAAGGAACGGTTAATGGTATTTATCGATGACACTAGAATTGTTGACCGATGATGTCCTATATGTACTCGATTGGAGACAGATCTGGTGATCGAACAGGCAGAGGCAACATGTCGACACTGTAGAATATGTTGGGTTACAGCAGTATGTTGTCGAGCATTATCCCACTGGAAAAAAAAACCTGGAGTGGCAGCACAACAGGTCGAGTCACAAGAGTGACACACAAATTTGCAGTCAGGGTGTGTAAGATAACTGAGAAAGTGCTCCTCCTGTCATAGAAAACCTCACCCCAGACGAAATTCTACATCTACATCTATATTTACATCTAAGTAATTACTCTGTTAATCACAATAAAGTGCCTGGAAGAGGGTTCAATGAACCACCTTCAAGCTGTCTCTCTACCGTTCCACTCACGAACGGCACGCGGGAAAAACAAGCACTTAAATTTTTCTGTGCGAGCCATGATTTCTCTTATTTTATCGTGATGATCATTTCTCCCTATGTAGGTGGGTGCCAACAGAATGTTTTTGCAATCGGAGGAGAAACTGGTGATTGAAATTTCATTAGAAGATCCCGTCGCAACGAAAAACGCCTTTGTGTTAAAGATTGCCACTCCAATTCACGTATCATGTCGGTGACACTATCTCCCCTATTTCGCGATAATACAAATAGGTCCAGTACATCTAGTTCACAAAGAGGTTGGTTGCAGGGTCTCATCTGGCCTTCTCCTAACCAACACATGGCTATCACTAGCACCGAGCCAGAACGAGCTTCCATCAGAAAACGCTACAAACCTCACACCAGTCCTCCAGTTGAGTTCTACACTGACACCACGGACGCAACAAATGGAGGTTTTTGGAGGACAGTGGAATGCACGCTGTAGGCCGTCTGGCTCGGAGCTGTCCTTGAAGTAACCTTTTTTTCCAACAGTTCGTCGTGTCACTGACGTGATAACTGCTATCTCAAATTGCTGTTGCAAATGCTGTACGATGCGCCAGAGCCATACGCCGAACACGCGGACTTCCCTCTTGGCAGTGTCATAGAGCCTTCCGCGGTCCGGTTTTCTAGCGACCGAATATTCTCGTGACCACCGCTGCCAACAATCATGTACAGTGGCTACAATCCTGTTAAGTCTTCCTGCAATATCTCAGAAGGAACATACAGTTTCTCGTAGCCCAATTACACGACCTCGTTCAAACTCGGTGAGGTGTTGATAATGGCGTCTTTGCTGCCTTAAAGGCGTTCTTGGCTAACACCAACTCACCTCGTCCAGTGTCAAACGGAACTAACGCTCTCGATTGTTACACCGTGTATTTAATACAAACATGATTTGCATCTAGTACTGGCGCTGCTAGCGCCACTCTTATGCGACTGGCACGGAATTTTAATAAACATCTTTCAGATGGATACATACATCGACCAACATTCGTTTATATCACACAATACCTTTTTAATGGTGCGTCTTTTTTTTTCGTCACTGTAACTGAGGACGTCTTCTGCATTGGCTACACTGCGTTGAGCAGGCTGGCACAGGAGAGAAAGTCGTGGAGGGCCCCTTCACATCAGTCACAAGACCGATGGCAAACATAGAGCAATCAGTAGAGTAAAGCAAATAAAATTAATGGAAAGGGGGTTAAAGTTCAAGAGAAAGAAATAAAATTTTGAGGTCTGCCTCAACTCTCTGATGACAAAACACTGAAAACAACAGAATGACTGATTTCTTCAGAAGAGGTTATAAGATGAACATCAACCAAAGTAAAGCAAAGGTATTGGAATGTAGTCGAATTAAAGATGGAGAAGCTGAGGGACTTAGGTTAGGAAATGAAGCACCGAGAGTAGTAGATGAGTTTTGACATCTGAACAGTAAACTGATGATGGGTGAAGTACAGAGGATACAACATATAAACTGGCAACAGCAAGACAAGCGTTTCTGAAGATGAGAAATTTGTTAATATCGAGTGTGAATTTAATTGTTAGGAAGTCTTTTCTGGAGGTTATCTGTTGTGAAGCCACAGTACAACTCTATCTTGATATCAGAGCGGAGGCTAGGACTCCAAATGCGTGATTTTTTTAATTTAAAACCACAACATGTTTTGAGAAGAAATGATTCCCTTATCATGTTCTGTTAATAAAGAAAACAGAAATCAACATTTCGCATTATTTCACATAATAACATACATGTTAACGGAGAGGTTCAAATGGCTCTGAGCACTATGGAACTTAACTGCTGAGGTCATCAGTCCCCTAGAACTTAGAACTACTAAAACCTAACTAAGCTAAGGATATCACACACATCCATGCCCGAGGCAGTATTCGAACCTGCGACCGTAGCGGTTGTGCGGTTCCAGACTGTAGCGTCTAGAACCGCTCGGCCACTCCGGTCGGCTAATGGAGAGGTACTTTGCTCTTACGTGTAGCAAAAAATAGGCAGGCTGGAAAAATTCGTTGTCAGACATATAAGGATCTTTGTTCTACAAGTCATGGTATAACGATCGCAAATAATGGTGGCGCTTAACACACAAACAGAACTTTGTTCACTGGATAACGTAAGCGTACACCTCAGTAAGATTGCAGTATCTTGTTATGTATACGTCCGTGCCAAACAACAATACAGCTGTCGACACAAAGACCATTGAACATTTCACTCAAGACGTTTGCATGCGACACATCTTCCGAATGACGAAAACCCAATTTTGGAAACCGTTTTTCTCCATCGTGTTTCCATGTCAAGATATGAAGCGGATTTGCTAGTCCACTTAAATATAGCCCCTGGAAAACAGCTGTTACAGTTCCTGATTTCATCAGCACAATCGCAGTTTCTCTTCAATTAGACAAGGTGTAAACAGCTGCAGTCTAGTATTTCTATTTATCCTTTACTGTACAAAAAGCCACTCCGTCAATGCAAGCCGGAAATTTTTAAAAACAGCCCAAGCTCGTTTCAGAACCGGTTGCGTCTACATGGGAGCGAAACTAGAAGTGGATTTCCAAAATCGATTCTGAAGTGTTTACATGACCACCCTGATGCGATATTAGGAAATCCGTTTACGAAATCCGGTTTGGGAAAATGTTAACGGGGTGAATATCTATGTCACAGCAAACGCTGAAAACATTCTCGCACTTGTAGGGTTTTTAAATTAAATGAATCAAACCCATACTGATATCATGATACAGTTGCGGCATCGCTTTACAGCGGGTAACATGGGGCATGGCGAGGAGTGCACACGCCATGCATAGAACTAAACAATAAAACTCAACAGTGTGAAAGGTACACCAAAGTTAATTATCTCATCTTAATATCAGCTGGATAGCTTTCCAACAAAATAACATTTTTTTTGGTACGAATAATGTTTAAACCTTTGCAACCTGGCCATTTAATGGCCGCAACGACAAAACAAAAATCTCTTTAGTCAGTGTAATTTTACTCCGTGATTTCTTGTTAGATCTAGAAGAAGAGATACATTACTGAATCTGTGTAATATAAATCTATTATTTTGGTGGGGAAAAATAGCATACGTTCATTAAAAAAATAAACATCAATATCTCGGTTATTAATGAAGTATCAAGAACGTATTCCTGTTTGTTTCACGATTTCCTGGCCACTGTTTGGCTAGGGGAAAACAGATTACACATGTCCTTAACGGCTCCAAAGTAATTTGACGTGAAAAAGTTAAGCGGCTCACTCTGTATGTGCTACATGTTCAAAACTTTGTTTGAGAACATTTTAAATATATTTCGTTCATTAGTTAAAACAGCAAAAATTTAGCAGTAATTTAAACAATACTGCTCGTCCTAAACTGAAAACAGACACAATTTTACATATTTTAAGAGAAGTGAGTTGACACTGTTCACGTTGCCTTCTGACGCCTCGGTGGTTGCCATGTTTATGTTTTTGAGTATCATTCAGATAATTTCGTATCAGTAATTTGATTTCATTAATGCGTCACGGCCGCTACCCAGTGCATTAGCAACGTAAAGCAGGGTAACCAATCAGCGATTAGGAATGCTACGCCGGGTTATTTACCCTCTCTCTGTCCTCTGGCAGTGCATTCTGTCATCACGTCGGCTGCTTGCTGCAGTTCGGGGGTCTCGTTAGCTGCCCCAGATGTCAGGTCGCCGATCACTGTGGCTCGACGCGGCCCGCTCTTATAATGGTCCCGCGAGTGGCACGCTGAACCTTATACTATGTTTATATGTGGCTTCGAAAACCAGATCTCGTAAATCAGTTTCCCAATACCGTTTCTGGTTGGCTACGTACACACCCAATTATCGATTCTTGAAATGCGATTCTAATTGCCGGATTTCCTCAACCACAAGCGTTCGTGAAACGTGCCTAGGTGTTCATATAATGTTTTGTTTTTAAAAATTTTCAGCTAATCTGAACGGAGTGACTTTATGCAGCGAAGGAGAAGCAAAAATATTATTTTTTTAATGTTAAGAACTGAAGACACGTGACTGAGATCCCACATAAAATCTTCTTTATTTGGATGGATTACTTGCTTTGGGTAATAATGTAGCCATCTTCAGATCATAAAACATTCTTGATTAGTGTTAGTGCCATTACGGCTTCACAAATCATTAAACTCTTTCTTAAAATGACGACATAATTAAAACAGCTTTTTATCGTTCGTGGGCAGTGTAATCGAACGACGGTCATGTGAATAGTACGTACTACGCTACGCCAACATACATGTGATCTCTGTTACGAAATGATGTAAATACTGACTGTGTCAGTTACTAAGTTGTACGGCATAACGCCTTTACAATAGCCACGGACGATGAAAAGCTATTTCTAATTATGTCATGTATGGATGTCGTCATTTTAAGAAAGATTTTGACGACGTTTGAAGCCGTTATGGCGCCAGCACTAATCAGGAATGTTTTATGATACGAAGATGACTACATTGTTAGCTGAAACTATAGTCAGAGTCACGATTGACGACGGTCGAGTTTAGCCTTGTTCTGCACGTCTACTGTACGTCACGCGTTGCTTGACACCAGTCTTCTCCGCGCGGGGTAGCCACTCGGTTTAAGGCACCTTATCACGGTCCGCGCGGCTTCCCCCGTCGGAGGTTCGAGTCCTCCCTCGGGCAAGGGTGTGTCTATTGTCCTTAGCGTAAGTTACTTTAAGTTAGATTAAGCAGTGCGTAAGCTTAGGGACCGCTGACCTCTGCAGTTTGGTCCCATAAAACCTTACCACAAATTATTAGACCAGTCTTCTGAGCGCTCATCTGTGAATGTTGTATGCAGCGCAACCAAAGAAGTAATCGCAGCGATTTATTTAGTGAATTTTTATTCCATTTTTTGCGAATTGTCATGGCTGATGGTGGTGGTGAGCGACAACTTCTACGTAATGAAGCGAGTGAAAGACATAATTTGCTATATACACGCTTTCACCAGGTGCGAAGCACTTGCATGCACGTACCGCAACTGTTGCTTGGAATCGGCAGAGATCCAGACTCCGTCTTTGTCTCGGCCTGCGTGAAGCGCCATCTTCCGTTGATTGGACTATAGTAATCCATCCAAATAAATATTTCATGTACGATCTTGACTTGATGGGTTTTCAGTCCGTAACATAAATAAAAAAATTTCAACCGATTGCGTATCTTCTGGTTGACAAAGTCAACAAACTTGGTAAAAATATACGATTGAGCATGAAGTTGTCTGTTTCCAATATTTAACTGAAGAGAAGCAGCCATTGTGGTGATTAATCAGAAACCATAACAGCTGGTTTCCAGAGGCCATTTGTGTAAAACAACTGACAGTCCGAAAACGAACATCTGACAGGTCTAGTAAACCGCGTCAGTCCTTGCCACGTAAACCAGACAATAAAACACGGTTTCCGAAAACGGTTTTCGTCTTCTGGACGTTGTGTCTCCTATAGACGTAGCATTAAGGACATTTTTCACCAGACATTACAGGTTCGACATTTCTTAAGAAATTAGCTGATATCACGTCGTGTCACCGCATTTCATTTGTTCACAAGAGAGGAACAGCTCCAGTGCTGAAGATTATTTCACATCGTTGGTTCGTAATTTTAACTTCCTCCTTATGCCAGCGTTCGTTACTCGTGATACTACTTTCATCTGCTCTCACTTATTCCTCCATGGTATTACGTAACATAATTAAGCTATTGTATAGCCTCATCATACAAGATTAATAAACAGCTCTAGGCGAAGTCCAATAAACTAATGAACATTATTTCAGAAGCAGTTGCGTCCACGTGTAAAGATAAACATAAAAGCTGTCCCCCATCCGCCTAAAAAATAAAAAAGAAATAAATAATTCTGGAAATTTTTCCAGTAGTGCTATGTTGTTTTCATACAACTGCCAGAGGAATACACAATTTGTTTCTTAATTAAGGATAATATTCCAGAATAATTTTTTATTACATCAGTCTGAGACTTTGCAATAATCCTGAACTTTATGTGAATAGATTAAATAGCTGATACAGATGGATAATTACACTGGATGCCAACGATCTGCTCGAACATTGCACTCTATAGTGCAGTGAAGACTGGTGAGCTATTACAGTACGTGACAAACTATTGACGATGGAGACTATCAACTGTACGGTAAAAGCTTTTTTTTATTATTATTAAAACGATCTGTATTTTTGTGCATTCTACTGAAAATCGCATCGCTCTAAGGCAATGCTGTTCGAAAACTTTTTCATTTTTTCTGTTAATCTTGGAGCACTCGATATACAGAAAACTAAATAATAACTAAAAGTGTCGCTGTCTCTAAGCAAATTCGATTACAAGCTAAGCTTTAAGCTTGCTTTCTCCTTTCTTCCGTAATCTGTTGCTGTGATATTAATAATAATTGCAAAAATTATGCTGTGGAAACTTGGGCTTACTGACTGCATAAACAAAACAAACCAAAACGCTTTAGCATTCATAAATAATTATGCATTTTGGCACGAAGGACGAATTTAAATGCCCAATTTTCACACGACTAGGCATCTATGTGAAAATAATTCCATGGACGCGAAACTTCGTGCTAATTTCTATGAAAGACACTGCTTCGGTCATACACTTCTTCAGCCTGCGCAGATGCTCCTATCTAACGGCGCGCACGTGAACGATGCTGAATTCACGCTTAATTCCGCCAGATGGCAGACCTTTCCTGCTTTCACGAGGTTTCTCCCGTGTCCCTTCCTGGCGTACAACAGAAAATTTCGAAGAATATTTTACTCAACTAAATTTTGATGATGCGAACGTATCTGCGACAGACACTTATTTTACTGATATCGAAAGATCATTTTTAAAAACAGAAACTAGGTACCATGCTAAAAAACTATGAGCACAAGTTCTGAACCTGCAAAACAATTCTGTAAGTTGATGACACAATAAACGTGTTCGCTAATGTGATCTTTCCACAATTTGTTTTTTCTTAGAACATTTCGGGACTCATTAACAGGCAGTTTAAGCTTTACATATCCCTGGGTGCGTCTATATTATTCTTTCAGAATAGCAAACTTAGCAAAATGCATTTACAATTTAAGATGTGCAATCTACACGTGATTCCTCGTAAGTGTTATGCTACTACTTGAAAAGGTAGTTCGAATACTATGCCGATTGGACTCAATCCTTTAATTAAGCGATTTCCCATACAGTTATTTAAAAATGCGTGTGAGATATGTAGCTGTGCATTGTGAATGAAACACTGTTGTGGATCACTGTAGCAGGATAGAAACGGTAGTGTCCTGTTCCTAGAGCGTTGAGCGCGTCGCCGAGCTTAACGTCTACGTCTGACGAATCAATCACTGTCACCGGCGCTCCAAGAAGAAAGCCTAACCTCCAGCGTCGTACGAAACTACTCACAAGTTGCAAAACATGGGAGGGAGGTTAAATTATAGCGTCTAGTCAACGTCGAGGCCAAATGGGTACGGATCAGCAGGAGGAAATATACTAGTGTAGAATAGTAATTAAGCCGCGGTTGTTGCGAAGGAACCATCTTGGCATTTGCCTGAGCTGAAAATTACGGAAAACTGTAGTGTGGAAACTCGCTCACAGATATTAAATAAGTTATGTGTGTACAATTTTAGGTGGAGGTATATGTCTTCTCGTCTGGTTGGCCCCCAATTGGAATGAGTATTTCAGGCAGTACTAACGACGTAACGGTCCAGTCCATCGTTTAGAAACCTGCCCTGAAAGTTTTTATACAATAGGGATACACCGAATGAAACATAATGTCAAAAGTTCAACTGCTAAGATACACAGCAAATATTTTTTCAAAATGTTGCAAAATTGCGCCGGCCGGTGTAGCCTTGCTGTTCTAGGCGCTTTAGTCCAGAACCGTGTTGCTGCTACGGTTGCAGGTTCGAATCCTGCCTCTGGCATGGATGTGTGTGATGTCCTTAGGTTAGGTAGGTTTAATTAGTTTTAAGTCTAGGGGACTGATGATCTCTGATATTAAGTCCCATAGTGCTTAGAGACATTTGAACCATTTTTGCAAAACTGCGAAATTTGTAATTCCCAGGCGACTGGAGAAATGTACAACCTTACTGTTGTTGTACCAGACAGAGCATGCTCGATGCATATCTTTCGACGACAGCACCTGGGTAAACAGATAACACGGCGCAAGGCCATCGAAATTTGTAAACCGAATTTCATTTTCTGTTGATAGGTCCTCTGACAACTGTTCACAGCTACTATTCTATCAAATTTCAACTCACTAAAAATCCATAATAATTGTCTTTGCGGTATTGCTATGTCTTAACAATGGAGATAAAACTGAATTATTTTTCTTTGTGTTTTCTTCATACGTGCTTTCTGATAGCATCTGATTTTGTGCAGATTCCAGGGTTTCACAGTAGCGTGCCACCAGATTATTGTTTCAACCTTGCAAAGATGAAATTAGAAAAATGTGGTACGCGGTCGAAATTACCTACTTCTCCTAAAAGTCTTTATATGTGCTATTACACTACTGGCCATTAAAATTGCTACACCAAGAAGAAATGCAGATGATAAACGGGTAGTCATTGGACAAATATATTATACTAGAACTGACATGTGATTGAATTTTCACGCAATTTGGGTGCATAGATCCTGAGCCATCAGTACCCAGAACAACCACCTCTGGCCCTAATAACGGCATTGAAACGCCTGGGCATTGAGTCAAACAGAGCTTGGATGGAGTGTACAGGTACAGCTGCCCATGCAGCTTCAAAACGATGCCACAGTTCATCAAGAGTAGTGGCTGGCACATTGTGACGAGCCAGTTGCTCGGCCACCATTGACCAGACGTTTTCAATTGGTCAGAGATCTGGAGAATGTGCTGGCCAGGGCAGCAGACGAACATTTTCTGTATCCAGAAAGGCCCGTACAGGACCTGCAACAAACGGTCAGGCATTATCCTGCTGAAGTGTAGGGTTTCGCAGGAAGCGAATGAAGGGTAGAGCCACGGGTCGTAACACACCTGAAATGTAACGTTCACTGTTCAAAGTGCTGTCAATGCGAACAAGAGGTGACCGAGGCGTGTAACCAATGGCACCCCAAACCATCACGCCGGTTGATACCCCAGTATGGTGATGACGAATATACGCTTCCAATGTGCGTTCACCGCGATGTCGCCAAACACGGATGCGACTATCATTATGCTGCAAACAGAACCTGGATTCATCCGAAAAAATGACGTTTTGCCATTTGTGCACCCAGGTTCGTCGTTGAGTACACAATCGCGGCCGCTCCTGTATGTGATGCAGCGTCAAGGGTAATCGCAACCACGGTCTCCGAGCTGATAGTTCATGCTGCTGCAAACGTCGTCGAGCTGTTCGTACAAATGGTTGTTGTCATGTCAGCACGTTGTAGGTGTCGCCACTGGCACCAACCTTGTGTGAATGCTCTGAAAAGCTGATCATTTGCATATCACAGCATCTTCTTGCTGTCGGTTAAATTTCGCGTCTGTAGCACGTCATCTTCGTGATGTAGCAATGTTAATGGCCAGTAGTGTGGTTAATGTATTGGACATTCATTTGAATGCTGTCGACTTTTCGTTAGAAGTTGTGGAGACATTAGAAGAAAGAAGAACTAATTCTGATGGTTCTGTGAATTGTGGTTTGAACTATGATTTTTGTACTAATTAATTTTTTTGGCTAAACGCTTAAAATTCCGCAGCGTGTAAATGCGGTTTCGTTTCGTAAAATGTGAACCCGAATTATATAAATGGACGTTACACAAAGTACAAAATACGCTCCTAAATGTAATACCCAAAATTGCGGAAGAAAAACTATTCGAAAGATTTAGAATTGCTCGTGAGAGTCATTGCACCGTTACTGTGAGAGATTTGTACATGAGTGGGCCCTCTGAAGTGCAAGTGGGATCAACATTACTGATTTCTAGCCTTTCGATCTAGTTAAACAGATGCACGAAATTACACAGAAAACGACGTTGCAAAATTACGAAGTTTACTTCAAGTGAACATGTGAAGGAAATGTTATTAACAGAACAAAACAAAGCTTCTTGTTATCTCTTAAAATGCTGTCTACACAGCCGATCTGCTAGGTTCCGTGTAAGAACTGAATGCAGACTGCACTTTAACATTCCGAGCGATAAGAAAAAAAGGTAGACGCTTGTGCAGACGATGAATTTTGTGATACATTCGTATACGACAATGCCAGTGATAAGAATCAGTGGATTACTGTTTCCGCAGCTTAATATTTGTCTTCAGGAACGTCATGGCAAATTAAGACCAAAAATTAAAAAAGAAAAATAAGAAAGGCTATTTAGTACCAAAAATCTTGTAGTCTGGAGAAATGGGAGAAAATAATTCAATACTGCAATCTCATCAGTTGCAGAAATAGTTCATTGGTTGTGCTGGACTCTAGGCGTGAACATGACACCCATGTCTTTAGGAGGACGACGAAAAGAGTGTTAATATATTTCAGATTCCATTCGGAGCTATTCTTGTGATTCAGCCTTTCGATAAAGAAATTTTTCGACAGTGTAAAGTATTTTTGAGAAAATTGTCCGACAGTATAATTTCCGATAGCTCTGACATTTTAGGTTTATCAGTGGAACATATTGGTAAACTTCAGTCAGTTGTGCATTTGTCTGGTTGCATCATCACGTTTTATGAATTTGATCAATTACACCTGGTAAGCAGCATAATATGCGGAACGGAGGGCACGACCTTTTCTTACTCCATCCCACTTCTATCTAAATAAACTTATTGAGAAGTCCATTTATCAAGTGTGCCTGGTGTAAGAAAAGTGTTTGTTTTCATCATCTCATTTTTGTGATGACTGCAGGAAATAAACAAGGAACTGTTTCATTGTTAGTAAAACATATCTTATTCAAATGTTCAAATGTGTGTGAGTTCTTAAGGGACCAAACTGCAGACGTCATCGGTCCCTAGACTTACACACTACTTAAACTAACTTAAACTAACCTATGATAAGAACAACACACACACACCCATGCCCGAGGGAGGAGTCGAACCTCCGGCGGAAGGGGCCGCGCAGTCAGTGACATGGCGCCTCTAACCGCGCGTATAATTTATTCGAAAACAACCACAGGAAATGTGTGATAGGAAGTCGTATAATGTATGTCACCTCAACAGTCCCCATTGAGAAAAGTCGTCTATAATGTAACATATCGTATTGCCTTGATTTTTTTGGCCGGCCGCGGTGGCCGTGTGGTTCTAGGCACTTCAGTCCGGAACCGCGTGACTGCTACGGTCGCAGGTTCGAATCCCGCTTCGGGCATGGATGTGTGTGATGTCCTTTGGTTAGTTAGGTTTAAGTAGTACTAAGTTCTAGGGGACTGATGACCTCAGATGTTGAGTCCCATAGTGCTCAGAGCCATTTGAACCATTTTTTTGATTTTTTTGTTTTTTGATTTTGCTAGTCACTTGCGTAACAATTTTGATATCGTTTAAGTATTTAAAATTCGCGTTGTGTCCTTTGGACTTTGCGCTTTGTGGCGCTACGTTGTCTTGTCACGACTGTGTCTGCTTATTCGCGGATTCGCTCTAGGCAGGAAGGGTTGTGCAAACCGCTGTTATAAGCGGTTCTTCGAGCGGTAAAATTAAGTAACATTAACATTAAAAGAAAAATGAACTTTTTGTGCGCCTTATGATCTAAAATTTTGACAGTGCTTTTATTTCTGTGTATTCTTCCCGTGTAAAACGAGTAGGTTTCGACATTTCAAATTGGACCATTCCCGTATAAGATTGTAAACGACTACCATGTCATCACTTTTCTCCGTCTGCCACGCATATAGCTTAATAGAATCTTCAAACAGTATCTGAAACGAAAGTTTGTGATAACTTACGTACGGAGTACAGGATTGTAAGTAACTGAATCCTGGACTGCGGAAAACCGTTAAAGAAACGAATCGAAGCGTTTGAGTTTTACAGACTGGAGTGATAAGATGAGCAATGAAGAAGTTTTCCGCTGAATCGGCACGAAAAGAAATGTATGGAAAACGCTAACCAGAAGAAGGGGTAGCGTGACAAGACATGTGGACGCCAGGGGGTAGTTATCACGGTACAGAAGGAAATAATTATAGAGAAAAACGGGAATATGTAGGGGAAATAATTTATCGTAAAACCTCATGCCCTCAGGTGATGGAGACACAAAGACCAGTATTATTTGTTAAAATTTTAATAGTCTTGAGCGCGGTCGAGTCCAATATTGTTATTGATGGATAATTATTGTACTGCATTGAGTTCATGGCTATTATAATTTGTAAGAAGAAATTGAAGACGTCGAGTGAGGTTGTTATTCCAAGATGGAATTATTGACTCAAGAGTGAAAATCATTAATAGTAAGGATATATACGAGAACATAAAGTTAACAGAGATTTGTAAATTATGTCCAGATTGGGATTATACAGTATTCCAAAAATTGACAACAGTAAGTCAGCACTGAATGACAATCACATAAACCACCAATAAATTTGAAAATGTGACTTTGTAACGCTTCAGTAAACAGCCTCAACACACAACAACGGAGATGCTCAGACAACGGCTGAACTTGTTGGGGGTTTCAAGATCTCCCACCATTAAAGCGTCTCGAGATATTTGTAAACGCAATGGAACAACGACCCATTCTCACACATTGGCCGAGACGTGGAGTTTGATAGCCAAGGCTAGCCCTAAGTTCACTGGATGAGAAACTCAGAATTCCGGATGGGCAGAGAACCGAACTTTCGGCGTTCCATGAAAACAGTGTTCACCACATCAGTTGCACGATAACGTCACGCGGACACGTAATCGAAGACGACTAGTTTGGTGCCGCGACCCTGGTTACTGCTTTTTTTGTGTTCCTCTGATTGGTTTGATGCGGCCCATTACAATTTCCTCTCTTGTATTAAGCTCTTCATCTAAGAGTAGCACTTACTCCTAATGGCCTCTATTACTTAGTCGATGTATTCAAATCTCTGCGTTCCCCTACTTTTTTAACACTCAACGTACATTTGCCCTCTAGTATCGCAGAAATTATTTCCTAATGCCCTAACACAATTTCCTATCACTCCGACACTACTTCTTGTGGACAGTACTTCTTGTCAGTGTGTTCTTTGCTCACCGATTGTGATGAGATATTCCTCATTTCTAATCTGCCCATTTAATTTTCAGTTTTATTTTCTTATGCTTGTATATTGAAGCCTTGTGAAAGTTTTAATGGAAACAGCATGATGTCTTGATCCATAGTATACAGTGACCCTTTGAAAGGTTAGTGATGGCGGCTAGACGGTGTGCTATATCCATTCTTGTTATTACCAAGTAAGTCAGACCGTTACACTTAAGGAAAAGAGCCTTAACTAAACTGACAAAGATAAAGAACTGCAAGGCTGCTTTTAGTAAAATAAAAGAAACAAGGCACCAATTTCCTTCAAGTTATGCGTGACATGTGTTTACGGCTGCAGTATTTAACTGCATTTCACATGAGAACTCGTAAATACTTACTCCTTTCTCTCTCAAACGCACATATCTGCCGGGTGTCTCTGCTAAGAGTCGTCAGGCGTATTTTCTCTCACGTTTCGGTAGACACTTTCAATTTGGTTTCTGTGATGTGTGGCTGGAGTCGGGCAGAACACATACTGCTCATCACGTCTTTTATGAGACAGCCTGTGTCGACGGAAAACGGAAAGCGTCGGTTTGTTTTCCGTTACAAACAAGACGATTTTTAAATCGAATTTGATAGAGCAATTTCAAATGTTCAGATGTGTGTGAAATCTTAAAGGACTTAACTGCTAAGGTCATCAGTCCCTAAGCTTACACACTACTTAACCTAAATTATCCTAAGGACAAACACACACACACCCATGCCCGAGGGAGGACTCGAACCTCCGCTGGGATCAGCCGCTTAGTCCATGACTGGAGCGCCCCTGACCGCTCGGCTAATTCCGCGCGGCAGAGCAGTTTCAAATTAGTCTAGTGCGATATTTTTTTATTGATATGTATTAACAGGAAGAATGAAGAATAACCAGTACTCCAACAGGGAAAAAAAATGGTTCAAATGGCTCTGAGCACTATGCGACTTAACTTCTGAGGTCATCAGTCGCCTAGAACTTAGAACTAATTAAACCTAACTAACCTTAGGACATCACACACATCCATGCCCGAGGCAGGACTCGAACCTGCGACCGTAGCGGCCGCCCGGCTCCAGACTGTAGCGCCTAGAACCGCACGGCCACTCCTGCCGGCACTCCAACAGGACATCACCGCCTTGGCCCGCGCTGACTGCTACCGCCGTGGAATATTGCTAGTCAGTTACTGCTGGGGTAATGGTTATTCTTCCAGTTTTACTGTCCCTGTTAGTAAATATTGACAGAACGAATACTGCACTTAACTAAATTGATACCAGTCTATCGAATGGACAAGTAAAATTTCACATTAAAAGTAATTTGTTTGTAAAGGGAAACAAATTGACATCGACGCTTTCTGTCGGCACAAGGCACCGAATGAAACACATAATGAGTAACATTTGTTTGGGCTGACTCCATCTACCCACCACAACAACGAAATTGCAAATATCTGGTGGAACAAGAAGGGAAATGTGCCTGGCAACTCTCAATTTTGAATTTTATCAGTTACCTTTCTTCCCCGTATTTCCTCTATTATCCACATAATATTTTATTTTAAATGTTTTCATAAATTCATCCCACCAAACATTTTTCAGACAGAATTAAGAAAAAATGTTAGTCAAATTACGGTTTCAACAATAGGCACATAATTACGAACAATCATTCCACAACTTACAGTTACGGTATTTTTTTACGTTCTTCACCATCCACAAAATATTACTTTTACATTCAGTAAGAAAAGTTAATGAGCATATTTTTAAAAATTTTAATACTTCATAGATCCAGAGATGCTGACCTCCGTAGCCATGGCGATAATTACTTTTCTCTCCATGGAGGTAAAAAAGAAGGGAGGTGGCATTACGTCACAAACTTGATGCTGATTTCCACCATCTTAAGCAGCCAAAAACATTAGGTTCACCGCATTCATACCCCCACGGTTCATCGCGGTGACACTTCCCCGTGACGTCAATCTGACTGTGTCGTATTACTAGAGCAAATACGCATTCAGAAACGGGAAAACGTTCGAAATTGCGTTCCTGACGCTGTGTTAGTCATGTAGGCTCTATAAATTTTAGTATTTAAAACAGCTGTTGCGCGCACACTACAGATATAATAAACAAGAAGCACTCGTACACAGTACTCTGCTAATGTTTTCGGTTACTTAAAATGGCGGCAGGCCCCGGTCACTCTTGCTTCAAAACAACGTACAGCGTAAGTCTGTATCACCACTTTCCTTCTTTTTTTGTCTCCATGTTTTTCTCGCTGGTTTCTCTATGATGTCAACAAATAACGCGTCTGTCAACGACCTTATGTTTTAGTGACTCTTTATCATAAATAGTTACACAAAAATAAACAGAAACTCTCAATTCGTTTTCGTAATTATGTTCTTATTCTTATTTTAAACAGATTCATTCCGTTGCAATACGTTATTTGATCTATAATGCTTCAATGTGCCCATTCGTAATTTAATCCCTAAATTCACTATTTGCACAAAGAAAACTCTGTAAGATGTCAGGGCAAAGCGTTCCCTGGCAGTGTGGCACGTGCAGATAGCTAGAAATTGCACTAGTGTGGCTGCAACAGGACAACAGTCGATTTCCGACACCAGAATATGTTTATTCGCTATATCGCATTCACCATGTGGTGATAAAACTGATTATGATGAGATAAAATGAACTAACCGATCTGCAGTAGTATGAAATGACTCATTCCCAAGTTAAAGACTCAAGTATTGCTAATACTCTACAAATATGTATACGAAAATGTATAAACGACAGCATATATAAACACTTTATGTAATTACTATGATTATTACAGGCTTCTTGAAAAGACGCAATGATAAACAATTATGTGTTCTTTGTTTTTGTAATGTATGTTCTAAAAATGATTTTGCATGCTTAGATCGATACACGATAGTATTTTCTTTGCTATATGTTGTTATAGGTAAATATGTCTTCTTTTTCAGTAAGACTATGGAGTACGAATCGTATATGTGTTGAGTTACCATCGAGGTTGAACTTAATTGTGTTGTGAAGTGAAATAGCTAAGGATGTATCTATTCGACAGTAGAAGCACAAGTAGTGTTCTTATCATTTAAGAAAATGAAGCCGACCATCCCCTAGACCAGTACATGAAGTTCCATTTAAAAATCTAGCATGGACATGGATTACGAGCCTACAACTTTCAACAACAATGAAGAACAATAACAGATGAATACTATGAGAACTGTTTAAATAAATTCCATGTTTGCGACCTGTCTCTGCTGCGTGTCATTGTCTCAGGGTGCCAAATGCTGTGAAATTATGACCTGCTGCCCATATTTAAACTTACTTTAAAATTAATGAATCGTCTTTGGGTTATAAGAGCGTGGTGAAGGTTAAAAATGTCCAGAACTGTTTCCAAGAAGACAGCACCTGCTTTCACTTTCTGGAGTGATCCAGATATCACTTTTGAGAACTCCCAGTACTCCATAGATCAGCATATCCGTAATTAGACACACCAGTCCTCAACGCCAACGAAGTTTCAAGAGCAGAATGTGGGTCGGAAGGAAGGAAACAAGGAAGGAAGATTGGGTTTAACGTCCCGTCCGCATAGAGGTCATTACAGACACAGCAAAAGGTCGGATCGTGTCAAGGATGAGGAAGGAAACTGACCGTGCCCTTTCAAAGGAAACATCCCGGCATTTGCCAGGAACGGTTTGGGGAAATCACGGAAATCTAAATCTGAATGGCCAGACGCAGGTTTGAACCGTCATCCTCCCAAGTACGAGTCCAGTGTGCTAACCACTAATGTGGGAAGCGAGCGGAAGACTAATACCTACACTTGCGCTACCATTAATGGTCGTTTTTATGTGCAACGCGACATAAGAGAAACTAAAATATAATGGATATGTGAGTATTTGGGGGTGACCTTTGCAGTACACACTGAGGAAAGGGACAATGGCAAAACTCTACGGACACGTGCTCAGATTTACGCACGTGAACCACCCAAAAATACCACAGGGGCTTGAACTGCAGAACACGCAATGTCATCTACGGCAAAAGATGTAACACCGATGGTGAGCGCCGACAAGAATCATTTTTCAACTGCCTCCGAATATGACATAATAGTGAATGCTGACTTTTTTAGGAAACTGACACATGAAAATATTCTATAAGTTGCTATGTTAATAATACGCACCAGTAACGAAGGCATGTGTTACAAATGATTTGGCTACCAAAGAAAATCTGACAATAATAATAGCTGGAAAATGTCTTCGACAAGGAATCGGAAAACATTTTCCCACTTCAATGTCAACAATGGACACCATTATGAAGAAACGTTGCATTTAGAATAAGTTTACAAGCCTGGCTGACTGCCAGCTTGGACTGGAAGGCTAGCGCAGCGGCGAGGTGGAATTTCAAATGGTTCAAATGGCTCTGAGCACTATGGGACTCAACTGCTGAGGTCATTAGTCCCCTAGAACTTAGAACTAGTTAAACCTAACTAACCTAAGGACATCACAAACATCCATGCCCGAGGCAGGATTCGAACCTGCGACCGTAGCGGGGTGGAATTTCATCAGCTTGACCAGAGCAGGGCACCGAGTACAAAGGGGGGCGCCGCAGCTAACGGCCGGAAATCTATGTAAGGGTTCTGATATTCGAGCTAGCTACAGATGCATGGCATACTGCCTAGGTGTCACTTTCCAGCTACGGAATATTACTCATCAATATTACTCAGAAACATCCCGAAACTGAATTCAATGGATCTACATAATAAATGCGAATATGAGATTGTGCTTCTTTGCGTCACAAGTTCAACGCAGCATTGACTTCGATTTTTATAAGCTATCTTTGTACAAATGCTGTAAATTGTGCTACTGGTAAACCAAACCCCCATATCCAAAAATAAAATGTCAAACAGGAGTTGAACTGTACAGTGAACACATATTAACATGGTTCATTTGAAGCTTAAGCGATTACAGAGGACAAATTTGATTAAAAGTACAAAGTTAAATTTACCAGAAATACACGTATTCTGCAATAACATCCATCATGGCGTCAGCATTTGTTATCCTATAGTCTTAACCTTTTCCTAAAACTATTTGTGTTTAGATATGTAGGGTATTTCTGGGCCAAATGAAGCATCATGCAGTTTAATTATGACAGGTCTCAAATTAAGTCACCCGTAATTCAAATTTAGTGAGCTACATAAAAAACAACGATCAGCTTGTAAACAAGCAGGACATTGCGCTAAGTTATTTTACGACACACTTGTGTATATACACTACTGGCCATTACAATTGCTACACCAAGAAGAAATGCAGATAATAAACGGGTATTCATTGGACAAATATATTATACTAGAACTGACATGTGATTACATTTTCACGCAATTTGTGTGCATAGATCCTGAGCCATCAGTACCCAGAACAACCACCTCTGGCTGTAATAACGGCCTTGATACGCCGGGGCATTGAGTCAAACAGAGCTTGGATGGCGGGTACAGGTACAGCTGCCCATGCAGCTTCAACACGATACCACAGTTCATCAAGAGTAGTGACTGGCGTATTGTGACGAACCAGTTGCTCGGCCACCATTGACCAGACGTTTTCAGTTGGTGAGAGATCTGGAGAATGTGCTGGCCAGGGCAGCAGTCGAAGATTTTCTGTATCCAGAAAGGCCCGACAGGACCGGCAACATGCGGTCGTGCATTATCCTGTTGAAATGTAGGGTTTCGCAGGAATCGAATGAAGGGTAGAGCCACGGGTCGTAACACATCTGAAATGTAACGTCCACTGTTCAAAGTACCGTCAATGCGAACAAGAGGTGACAGAGACGTGTAACCAATGGCACCCCATACCATCACGCAGGGTGATACGCCAGTATGGCGATTACAAATACACGCTTCCAATGTGCGTTCACCGCGATGTCGCCAAACATGGATGCGACCATCATGATGCTGAAAACAGAAACTGGATTCATGCGAAATGACGTTTGGCCATTCGTGTACCCAAGTTCGTCGTTGAGTACACCATCACAGGCGCTCCTGTCTGTGATGCAGCGTCAAGGGTAACCGCAGCCATGGTCTCCGAGCTGATAGTCCATGCTGCTGCAAACGTCGTCGAACTGTTCGTGCAGATGGCTGTTGTCCTGCAAACCTTCCCATCTGTTGACTCATGGATCGAGACGTGACTGCACGATCCGTTACAGTCATACGGATAAGATGACTGCCATCTCGACTGCTACTGTTACGAGGTTGGGATCCAGCACGGCTTTCCGTATTACCCTCCTGAACCCACCGATTCCATATTCTGCTAACAGTGATTGGATCTCGACCAACGTGAGCAGCAATGTCGCGATACAATAAACCGCAATTGCGATGTGCTACAATCCGACCTTTATCAAAGTCGGAAACGTGATGGTACGCATTTCTTCTCCTTACGCGAGGCATCACAACAACGTATCTCTAGGCAACGCCGGTCAACTGCTGTTTGTGTATGAGAAATCGGTGGGAAACGTTCCTCATGTCAGCACGTTGTAGGTGTCGCCACCGGTGCCAACCTTGTGTGAACGCTCTGCAAAGCTAATCATTTGCATATCACAGCATCTTGTTCCTGTCGGTTAAATTTCTCGTCTGTAGCAATTTTAATGGCCAGTAGTGTACAAATACTTACTTTTATTTTCTTATTTTAAAAGTTGCATGTGATGGCACCATATCATGTTTTCAGTTATATTTAGTGTAAGGCGTACGTTAGAAAGTTTTGTAAGGTCATCAAGTGACCAGCATGGAGATCCGCTCATTTAAATGGTATGTTTAGGTATAAGAAAACAGCCGGCCGGTGTGGCCGTGCGGTTTTAGGCGCTTCAGTATGGAACCGCGTGACCGTTACGGTTGCAGGTTCAAATCCTGTCTCGGGAATTGATGTGTGTGATGTCCATAGCTTACTTAGGTTAAAGTAGTTCTAAGTTCTAGGGGACTGATGACACATGTTAAGTCCCATAGTGCTCAGAGCCATTTGAACCATTTTTTTAAAAGAAAACAGTGTACTTTCAAATGCTGTTATTGTAACGGAAATTTGTAAGAAGTTGTGAATATGACTAGCGTCGTATGCTTATTCGAGGCTTTAAGTAGGTGGCACTGCATTGCGCTTCGTAGTCTTTTGCGGTAAGTCGTCTTCGCGAGCTCTGGCCTGGTGGACAATTGGCAGTGAGTCTGGGTAGCGTTTGGCAGGCTCTGAACGTAGTCTCTAGGCAGTAATATAGCCGCATATTTTTAACACTTCACAATTTGATCGACGATGGAACCTTTAAGCACCTCGTGAGGGCTAGGACATTTTCACGCTCCTGTCGAATCTTGCATATTTTAGCGACTGGAAGATTGAACTTCGCGTGTGTGAAGGTTCTGTTTCATGCTAAACTTTAAAGGACAGTAAAGCAGCATCGTGTATGAACTGTAATATTAACACGTAGTCGCGAACAGGACTTTGGTTCTGCTTTCACGGTAGTTGATATAACCGGGGAATCTGCCAAATATTAAGCGCTACTCAGGCAATCTTATCTAAATTTAGCTACAAACTTAATTCCATAACCTAGCTGTGGAAACCTATACAGATTTCATGATTTTATGTGACGCCATCGTGTTTATTTTTATATTTTGAGTGAATACAACTTGCTACTTTACTTCGCCTCTGTGTTGACTACGCTTCTTATTCTTTTGTTTCCGATGAATTTTCATTCATTTCATTTAAGTTATTTAATTATTCATTAATTGCTGAAATATCTGCTTGTTATCGGTGCTTGCCTGACCGAAACTACTGTAGACAATCTTCTATAGTCTTTAAAATTACGTCTCTGAGCCAGTTTTTAACTTCGTATCTTAAAATATGATAGAAATTTTATGTTGCAACTATCAATAATTTACAGGAAAATATTGAAAGAACTGATCTCAAATTTAGTAACTATAAATGTGTAAACATTGTGGACACAAAAATAGAATAAGTTTTACATCTTGCGATGCAACCAAAAATTCATCATCTTCCATTCAATGATCAGGCTGTTGCCTGTTCCGAACTTGCAAACATAATCTTTTCTATATTTTTCGAAGTCTATCAATATCTATTTTTCTTTCCCATTTGGCTTGTAGTTCAGGAAATTTTGGGGAATTCTGTAACCTGGCATTCTCATGAGGTGTTGCCTCTAATCTTCTATCATTAGAAAATATTGTGTAATATTTTGAAGCGCACCAAGCTTGTTTATCTTATTTTGAATTTCAATGATCCAAATAGCATTGTAGTTGCTAGGATATGGAATTAATTAGTTGTTTTACAGTAATTACAATCATGATTTTTCAATAAAATTGACAATAGGAATACAGTCGTGTACAATACGGTAGATTCATGATAGTAATCATATCAGGGGAGTTAAATCAAAATACGTGAAAATAAATGAGGAATACAATACGAAAAGACATCAGAAATAATATTTATGAATACGTTATGAGAAATTCACATTCGTAATATCTTAATGAGAAACATTTTTTCCCGCACGTAACGTTAACTAGGAAATTGCTTCCTTACTTGGGGATTTCCATACTGAAGTCACGCCACCAAGTGTTGCCCTATTATCTCGGTAGCTGCGTCCTGCTGCAGACTCTCAAATTACACTGACACAAGGATAACAACCAGTTATCCTCATTCAAATTGTATCACATAAACATGAGATGCGCTCAGTAAGCCTCTGTTCAAAGATATAACTATTACCCTCAATACAAATTTGGTAATATTTGTGAATCTGCTAGCATCTATTGTGAAGGAAACTTCTGACATCGGCAAAAGCTTTATGTCACCCGTTTTTTGGATGCACTTAAACTGTGATGCGAATAGCTATACGTTCAGACAGTAGCGGTTGCTTGTCCTGTTCCGGATCACAGAGGTAACACCGGGTCTCATCCCCTAATGATGATGGTTTGCAAAAAGGGCGGATCTTGGTTACGGAAGTTCAAAGACTTCCTTTGTGTTGCCTTCAGTTTAGCAGTCTATTTCTGAGGCGCAGTTGAGGTACAGATCTTGCACATGCTCATATCTTTTGAATGATATCGCTAACACAGTTTTCGCTAGAAACCAATTCATACGGAATTATGTTGACAGACGGTTATTGGTTTTGTGCTAGCATCTATCGCACTGATTCTATGTCGTCTGGTGCTGACCTGGTTGACAGGAGACTCAAACGTAGAGCATAATCAACAGTTTGCTTTATGTACCGAAATTGTTTGAACCAATGATCAGATTTTTCGCAAAGTGTAACTAAGCTTTCCAGTTTATGTGCAGCTCAGTAACACTAGGGCACGAGTCTTCATGCTAAATGTGACAGTTGCAAGTAGGCTGTTTAGGTTTTTTTATTGGTAACGCCACGTAGCGCTCTGTATGAAAATCACTGGATGTACTGTGTGCAGTCTGTGGCTGGTTTGCACTATTGTTTGCTATTGTAGTGTTGGTCAGTTGGATGTTAACAGCGCGTAGCGTTGCGCAGTTGGAGGTGAGCCGCCGGCAGTGGTGTATGTGGGGGGAGAGATGGCGGAGGTAAATACATTGTTTATTCTCTATCAAAATCTTTCATTTGCTAAATATGCCTATCAGTTGTTAGTGACTTCAGTAGTTAGAATCTTTTATTTAGCTGCCAGTATTGGCGCTCGCTGTATTGCAGTAGTTTGAGTAACGAAGATTTTTGTGAGGTAAGTGATTTGTGAAAGGTATAGGTTATTGTTAGTCAGGGCCATTCTTTTGTAGGGATTATTAAAAGTCAGATTGCGTTGCGCTAAAAATATTGTGTGTCAGTTTTGTGTTGATCAGAATAAGTAAAGAGCGAAATGTCTGAGTACGTTCAGTTCTTCTCAGCTGTTTGAAAATCAAATAACGTAAGGGGTTTATCAGCACAGTAATTCATAAATTTTTCTAAGGGGGCGTTTCACAGTATATACCTCTTTCTTGCTCAGGTTGTCATTAAAATATCAGACCATTCATCAAACATTAAGACGCACCTCGTAAAACTCCTCTGAAAACAGGCTAATGAAAATGGGCCTACAGTAAGCGAGGCAGCCTTCCTTCTGACAAACGGCAGAGCCGGTGGAGCCTTCCGTGCCTCGGAGTTGCGTCCCAGGGGGCCGTCGTGTCGCAGGTTGCGTGAGAACGCGGCATACTGGGCTGTCCTGTGCGTGAGACCGACCCATACGCGGCGTTATCTGGCAGGGAGACCGATTGCGTGCGCGGCTGCTGGCCGGCCCTTCTAGCCAAATGACCCATTAGCGGCTCACAGTCGTCAGGCCGCGCCACTGGCCTGTAATTATACAACCTGTGTCTGCGCCCACTGCAGAGCTACAGTGGGGACAAGTCAATTACTAGCAATTAGCTAAAATCCAAACCAAACGCTCATTCTGTGGCAACTTTGAGAATAATCCACCGCTGGACCTTAAAACTGCAGCGCCAGGAATAGAAAACAAAGAAAGCTTGCTAGTATTGAGGAAGTAGACGAAGATTTGAACATTTACTAATTGTGCTCATGCCAGATGTAGATTGATTGACCTGCCCTAGTTGCATTTACCTGTATAAGTACTATAAGAAAGTAGCTACAGAAGTATTCTTGTGTGAGGGGAGATATATACATACAGTAGAGTGGTAAGAAGACATGATTATGTTTGTTGGTGATTTGTGGGTACATTGGGTGTGAAATTTAGAACACACTGCTGCCACCTTTGGCAGAAACTTAAGCTTCAGCTCATCTAGGTATGAAGTCGAACTGAGCTCGGGTAACACATGGTGTTACGTCATTCCTTCCTGCTTCAACTCCGCGCTGGAGCTGATCAGTCGTAGTGGCTGGTGAGTGTCGAGGCCTTGTGCCTACTCAGGCGGCAACCAACAACACAAACAAGTTGTATGGGTACATACCTCACAAGGGACACTATTAAGACGACAGACAACGGATGGCCACTAACCGGCAGTCCAAGCACTGCCAGAGGTCACTGGCTCCATGGACGTTTTCTCCTCCATGGGCCACGTGACCAAAAGTGGTTCTTACAGTGTATTGGCGCAGTATTTAGGCCGGCGCCCTGGCTACATTTGAGCTGCTTACTCCGAGTGAGTCTTCTGCGCCAGGCGCCGATTTCGAAAGTATTCCCAGAATCAGGTTCTCACTACGGGGCCGCCGCTTCGAAGACGCCACAGTCCACGACGACCATCGCTTCAAGGAACTGCTGCAGATTCACACCACTTGTGGCCTCTACACTAAAGAGACGTTCGCCTCCAAAGCTATCACCATCAACTGGACTTAGTAATATTTGTCTCTCATTTAATGGTCAGTACACCAGACTTAAACTTCTGCGCGTCGCTTCTGACTTCGACTGTTATACGCTTAGTGTGTGGAAATTGGATTTTGGAATTTAAAACTTACGGCGTTTTTTTCAGGTCTTCAGGCTTCATATATTATTCTTTTCCTTCCAATATTCAAGGAGTGGCTTGTTTTAAATTATTAGGTTGCAAACTAACTCCGTGCGGAGAAGGATGTTTATGTGTGTTACAATATACTTCATATTTATTTGATACCTCGGTAGTTTTCTTGCTCTGCCTTTGGCGGACACATCACATGACCAGATGTGTTGAACAAGCGAGAGATATGGAGAAAGTGCTGACGACAATAGTGAAGGACCCTTTGTACTGAGGTTCGTCAGGACTCAGGACTTCACCTGCATCATACAGTCTTACGTTATCTTGTTTAAAGATAATGTCACAGAGACCTTGATGACAGCATGTCACAAATGTAACGTTTGCTGGCGAAATTGGGTTCAAAAATGGACACAAGCAGCCTCGACCGCGAAAACGTTTATTACGATGGTAGCAGTTTCGGTCAGTTCTTGACCGTTCTGACATCTTCATACCGTAATGGTAGGAGCGGTGGTGGTGAGTCGATCCGGGTGTTGTAAATCCACTTGAGCAGATGACATTAGAGGAATTACAAAATCCTGTTCCACTCACTTCCAGCGCCTATCATCATAGTATGAGGGTCTGAGGATGGTCAAAACCTGACGTGTTACTATCGAAATAAATGTTTTTGCGGTCGAGACTGTTTGTGTCCATTTTTAAAGAACTTTTAGCTAGACCGCTGTTTCTCCACTAGAAATGTTCTCAAAAGTTACTGAAATTACCTGCTGTGCTAACCACGGATGATCATGTTGCGTATACTCAGTGGCATCTCACGCCATTATCCTAAGTTCTGGAGCCATATGACGTTGAGGAATGCAGTCTGGCAAGATTCAGTCTCCTCTGAATGGGAATGGCTCTGAGCACTATGGGACTCAACATCTTAGGTCATAAGTCCCCTAGAACTTAGAACTACTTAAACCTAACTAACCTAAGGACATCACACACATCCATGCCCGAGGCAGGATTCGAACCTGCGACCGTAGTAGTCCCGCGGTTCCGGACTGCAGCGCCAGAACCGCGCGGCCACCGCGGCCGGCAGTCTCCTCTGAGCCTCCGCACAAACATAAGTGGATCTTGATGTTATACACAGAACCAGAACTTCTCTGCAAAGACGACATGAAGCAACTCGTCTGTCCAGTGTTGCCATTGGGCGTACCACTGTCGTCGCTCCTCTCTCCCTGCTGTTCACCCCAAGGGAGGTCTCAACAATGATCACCACGCTGACAATTCGTGAAGCTACAGACGTCGCTGTGCTGCAAGAAAACCCATTCTGTGACTAAAGCTATATGACGTGGCTGCACATTTAGAATCCTGCACGGCTGGATGATAAATATGGTTATCCTCTCGGGCACCAGTCTAGTGGAGCCACTGAGATCCTTTGTGGTGACGAGAATAGATCCACTGAAGCCATCGATTCCATATTAATATGACAGTTGTGGAATCCCGAATGACAGCAGAAATATCACAGAACGATAAACAGCAGTTTAAATAGGCCACACTGAACGAGGTGGTGCAGTAGTTCGCACGCTGGACTCGCATTTAAGGAGGAAGGTGGTTCAAATCACCTGCCGGTTACCCAGGTTTCCATGATATCCCTAAATCGCTCCAGGCAAATGACGGCATGGTTCCTTTGAAAATGGTACGGCCGATTTCCTACCTCATCCTTACGTAATTTGACCTTGTGATCCGCCTCTAATGACCGCTCTGTCGACATTAAACTCTAATCTTCCTTCCTTCCTTCCTTAGACAGGCCACGATCGTGCTGCTGTTGAATTTTCACATGTTCTGGTAGTCTCTTCTTCCTACACGAGGCATAAGGCGATCTTTTTACAAACACCGAAGATTCCAATGCGACTTCTGAATGAGAAACCCACTAATTAATCTTTCCTTGCATATAGATGGTAGATGGCGTTAGTTTTATGTAGTTTATGCCGTTGCGCTGAAATGTTACACATTATGCCAATTTGTTGTCGTTACCTGCTGCCTTCGTGGTATTGCAAATTCAATGACCAGCTGTGTAGATTAGTACTTTATTGTTGTTGGAAACACTAGAGTTGGTGAACTGCTGCATCAGGTTGGGGTCACCACCTACTGCAGCATTCGTCGACCAGTAACGTAAGAGGCGATCGTGTTGAGATGCAATGGTTTTTAAGTAATTTAATCGGAAGCCTAATTCTAACATATGCCTGCGGTAATTTCCTCATTACGGTTTACACCTTTCCTTCCAAGCCCACTAAAATTACCTTCAACAGTGTCGGAAGAAACGTCCGACGATGTTCCTAAAAATTGAAAGATGCAGGAAATGACGTTCAATGGGTGCGAACGTGTTATCGGATGCTCTGTACAAATCGTTATGTTTAGTTAATATGTCAGCAAGTTGCTCCTAGGCTCAGAGGATAGCGGGATGGCCAGATGATTCACATATACAGAGGTGACAAAAGTCATGGAATACCTCACAATATCTTGTCAGACCGCCTATTTCGCAGCGTAGTTCACCAACTCGACGTGGCATAGACTCAACAAATCGTTGGAAGACTTCTGCGAACATAGTGAGCCATGCTGCCTCCATAGCCGTCCATAATTGCGAAGTTGTTGCCGATTCAGGATTTTGTGCACGAACTGAGCTCTCGATTATCTCCGATAAATGTTGGATGGAATCATGTCGGATGATCTTGGTTGATGGCAATGCGTCATTTTCCCGGGTTATACATTTGATGGAATTGTCCAGAATGTTCTTCAAACCAATCGCGAACCATTATAACCAGGTGCAAAGGCGCACTGTCACCCGTAAGAACTCCGTCGTTGTTTGGGAACTTGAAGTCTACGAATGGGCGCAAATGGTTTCCAAGTTGCCGAACATAACCATTTTCGGTCAATGATCTGTTCAGTTTGACCACAGGACCCAGTCCATTCCATGTAAACACAGCCCACAACATTATGGAGTCACCATCAGCTTGCACACTGACATGTTGACAACTTGTGTCCATCGGTTCATGGGGTCTGCCCCTACCATCGGCTCTTACCAACTGAAATCAGGACTCCTCTGACGAGGCCACTGTTCTCCAGTCGTCTAGGGTCCAACCCATATGGTCACGAGCCCAGGAAAGGCGCTGCAGGCAATGTCGTGCTTTTAGCAAACGCAGTTGTATCGGTCGTCTGCTGCAATAGCCCATTAACCCCAAATTTCGTCGCACTTTCCTAAGGGATACGTTCGTCGTACGTCCCACATTGGTTTCTGCGGTTATTTCACGCAGTGTTGCTTGTCTGTTAGCACTGACAACCCTAGGCAGACGCCGCGGTGCCCTCGGTCGTTAAGTGAACGCCGCCAGGCACTGCGTTGTCCGTGGTAAGAGGTAATGCCTGTAATGTTGTATTCTCGGCACATTCTTGACACTGTGAATCTCGGAATATTGAATTCCCTTCTGATTTCCGAAATGGAATGTTCCATGCGTCTGGTTGCAACTACACGTACTACTCCGCATTCAGAGTGTATTAATTCCTGTCCTGCAACCATAATCGCGTCGGAAACCTTTTCACGTTAATTACCTGACTACAAATGACAGCTCTGTCAGTGCACTGCCCTTTTTATACCATGTGTTCGCGGTAATACCGCCATCTACATATGTGCTCATCGCTGTCCTATGACTTTTGTCACCTGCCTGTACATCACCTGGAGCGATGGGGTGGGGTCTCAAAGAAGTCTCCGACACGGGCCGAGTCGCCGTCGAGTTGAACCTGTAGACCAGACTTGCTAACAGCAAGCTATTTTGGGACGGTATCGATCTGCTCCAGTTTCTGTGCAAAGGAAAACTTTGCATAACGAAGCAGTCCTTGTGTTTTGTAGGGCCCATGTTGGTTCGATTGCTCATTAGTTGTGAAGTTGATTATTTCTGCATAAATCAGTGGACCGGAATTTGTGTTAAACTTCTTAGTTCATCGTGAGGCAGTGATCATACAAATCTATGTAACTGCATTTGAATCGATGTTTTCCAGAAGGCACAAGTTTTGTCGAAAGAATTGAAACATCCCATTAGAAAAATTAATGAATTACTGAGCTGATAAACCTCTTACGTTATTTGATTTTCAAACAGCTGAGCAGAATGAACGTACTCAGACATTTCTCTCTTTACTTATTCTGATCAACACTAAACTGACACACAATATTTTTTTTTGCGCAACGCAATCTGACTTTCAATAATCCCTACAAAAGAATGGCCCTGGCTAACAATAACCTATACCTTTCATGAATCACTTACCTCACAAAAATCTTCGTTACTCAAACTACTGCAATACAGCGTGCGCCAATACTGCCAGCTGACTAAAAGATTCCAACTACTGAAGGCACTAACTACTGATAGGCATAGTTAGCACATGAAAGATTTTGATGGAGAACAAACAATACATTTACCTTAATAATGTTCAAAAGTCATCATACACATATATCAGTTCATGATATCCAATATTACTAATTTACTCTTTCTGATGGACTCACGTCCAGATCGTCCGCTCTCAAAATTCTGCCATCTCTCTCCCCTCATCCACCACTGCTGGCGGCTCACCTCCAACTGCCCAACAATACAATAGCGAATAATACAACAATGCCAACCAGCCACAGACTGCACACAGCACAGCCAGTGATTTTCATACAGAGTGCTACTTGGCGTTACCAATATAAATACCTAAACAGTCTACTTACAGAATGTTTTATTCACTGTTGACCAGCATAGATTTCTGTAAGAGGTTGATTATGTTGTTGCACAGCGTGTTTAAGGATAGTTCTAGTTATTCCATATTTTGCCACCATTCCCTTTGGTGGTTAAAATTAATAAGGAACGAAACCAATTTGTGGTTTGGTTCTTTTTTGCTGTAGTCGCTAATGACTCCTGGCTGTTTTGGCGAGAATCTTAGTAACTGTTTCAAGAGGGTGAAGAGACTGATAATGTTTTATTTACATTCACACAAGGCATTAATCCATTGTTTTTGAGATAATTCTTCAAGCTGCGAGTGAGTATTTTATTTACTTGAAAATAAGTTCAGTAAAGGGCAATTTGTTGTTCTTGAAGTATTGTTATGGGAGACTGAATTGGTGAAGTTGTGTTGATATTTTACTCGTGTTTTTCACGCTTGTAATCTTTTAAATGATCCCAAGACCATTATCACCTCCACATACATCGCCTGGAGTGATTGGGAGGCGGGGGGGGGGGGGGGTCTCAAGAAGTTTCCGCCATGGCCGAGCTGGACCCATCGACTGGAGTTGTGAACAGCACTGGGGGCATACACCTTCTGAGTGGTCTTTGAATCGTTTCTTTTAGTGAAATGGTTTGTGAAATTTGCACACACTTCTCAGCCCACCATCACCACCACCATCACCACCTCATATCAAAGTCCCCACTACAGTTATTATATTCTAATTACAACTGATTTAATGACTAAATAATAACTTTCCTTGAAGTTGTGCTGTAGGATGTCGAAGTTCATCTGCTCTATAGATGAACAGTGCAAGTCATCAGCGAAACGAAGAGAGTCTAAATATGTTCAGTTACCATTGACCCCTTCATCATTTTCTTAGTTTGAGGATATAAAAATTTGCTTTAGGTCTGCTGAGAGTCTCATCGCCGGAGTGCCCTCAACAATACGTTGTCAAAGGAAAATGAAAGTTGTAGCAATGTTGTAGGTTGTATTCTTCTGCACAGAAATTTATGTTGACTCAATGAACTCAGTAAGTAAAATGAGGGCAAGATATACTTCCATGAAGTACGAGGGCGATCTGAAAAGCAGTGCCTCCAAATTTTTTATTTTGTTCACAATGTCGGTTGAGGTATTACATGTCATATTGAAAGTTAACCTGGCATGGGACGCCACAATGAAAGTTAAGCCGCGGTGCTGGCTGTATAAAATGATTGAGAATGTAGTAAAATTTGCTAACAAATTATTTTTTAAAAGGAAAACAAACATAAATTATAGTTATTGGTTGAATACGTAAACAACTAACAGTTGGGTTAAGAGAACAATGGACAAGAATCCTGGGTGGCAGAAGTGAGTCAAGTTCTCTGGCCCTAAAAATGTGGATAACGCAATCTGAATTGATCTGAGCAGAATTTGATTGCTAATCTATAGACGTCTTTACAGGTGCAGTTGAGAGCAAGCGGCTATTGAGATCTGTACGCCCTGACAAGGCCAGAGCAGCAGTATGTTACCCTGTTTGCTTCGTGCAACGATGTAACTTGAGCTGGCGAGATGTGTGCGGCGGACCAGTAAGGCGGCACCTGTGAATCGATCGCGGCCACGGAAGAAATGCAAAATCTCACGGTGTAGTGATCAGGCAGGCGGATCGCAATTTGTTATCTACCAGAGCTTTGAAATCACGGTAGATTTCAATGTGTGACACACCCATTCACTGGTCGTACCAAGGACCAATTTGGCTCACTTATACCACAGAGCGCACAAGGATTCCAAACGTCAAGAGTGGAAAAACCAAAAACGAATAAGTGTGTCCTCGGCAAACGAGAAATCCGTGACGTTTTAAGTCACACTGTTAGTATGGTAAGAACTTCAACATGTTCTCTCCAGTCTAACTACTTGCAAGTGAAATCAGTCTCAGGACAGGTCCCAAGCACTAACCACATATGCCTGAGCTTCGAGCAGAAGATCCCTTTCAGAGTGAAGTCCAGAACCAGAGTCCCTTGCACCTCTCCAGAAAAAAAATTCCATTTTACCCCAAATTGCTCGAACGACACTGCCTTCACCCTGTCTTGAACCAATCACAGGGCTTTAGAGGCGCTAAATCTCCCTTCCTACAAGACAGCACAAACTCATGTCGAACCAGCTCAAGAGTTAAGAAACCTGCATCGCTGGAAAAAAAGAAACCGCCAATTACTGGCTTTTCTAAGTTTTCGTGGAGGGAGAAGATGTTTTTCTCCCAAATCACGTTGCTTCCCATGGCAAAAAGCGAACAGATACAATCTTAAAGATCTTTATCTAAATTGTCTGTGCTTTGGAGCTTATTAGTCCTAGCTATGAGGTGTAATAAAGATTCTATCTCTAAATGTTTCTCAGACGCCGAAGTTTCTTATACAAACGAGGCAGCCGATGAAAGTGGGTCACAGGCCTATTTGCAGTATCGGCCACTGTGTACAAGTGTCACCGTGCGAACTGTATAACGAAACGTCATCGGTATGGGCTTTCGGAGCCGAAGACCCACTCGTGTACCCTTGATGAATGCCTGACACAAAGCTTTACGCCTCGCCAGGGCCCATCAACACTGACATTGGGCAGTTGATGACTGGAAACATGTTGCCTGGTCGGACGAGTCTCGTTTCAAATTGTATCGAGCGGATGGGCGTGTACGGGTATGGAGACAGCCTCATGAAACCATGAGCGCTGCATGTCAGCAGGGGAGCCTCTGTAACGGTGTGGGGCGTGTGCAGCTGAATTGATATGAGGTCCTTGGTACGTCTAGATAGGACTCTCTCAGGTGTCACGTACGTAAGCATCCTGTCTGATCACCTGCATCCATTCACGTCTATTGTGCATTCCGACGGACTTTGGAAATTCCAGCAGGACAATGCGACACCCCATACGTCCAGAGTTTCTACAGAGTGGCTCAAGGAACACACTTTTCAGTTTAAACACTCCCGCTGGCCACCTAACCCCCCACATATGAACATAATTGAGGGTATGTGGGATGCCCTGCAACGTGCTGTTCAGAAGAGATTTATACCCATCGTACTCTTACGGATTCATGGTGTCAGTTCCCACCAGCATTACTTTATACATTAGTCGAGTCCATGCCAAGTCGTGTTGCGGCACTTCCGCTGCGCTCGAGGGGGCCCTACACGGTATTAGTTAAGTGTACCAGTTTCTTTGGCTGAAAGAGAGAGAGAGAGAGAGAGAGAGAGAGAGAGAGAGAGAGAGAGAGAAAGAGAGAGAAATCTTCTCAGTTCATATAAGCTAATCCTCGAGAGATTAGCTGTGAAGTGTTTCACATCATTTAGCTTTCAAAAAACGAAGTACGAAAGCTAATAAACCAAAAGATCCATGGTTTGAAATTTGTGTCCTGTTTTCGGAAGTATAGTGGAAGTGCGTCTAATCTATGATCATGTTAGTGGCAACACAGATTTCGACAAGACAGAAGACCACTTTAACACTCTTTCATATACAAGCTTCGGTGAGAACCGCTTCAAGCAAAAACAAACCTGGATTTTCCAGAAAGAAGTCCACTGAAGATACATTTAATATACAAGGCGTAGGTGTCTGGAACGTGCGTGAATATTATACTGCAGCAAGAAAAAAGCGTTTTGGAGTTATTAAGAGTGTTTGTACACTTGCTGGCACATACAAACGAGCTTTTATTTTGTCACCGAAAATGTTGGCCTGTATCATGAGTTACACATTACGAATCTAAGATGCCCATCCTACTCATAATAAAGCGCAATTAGAAAACGTAATTCTTATACTAGGTTAATCTGTTTCATTACGTCGTCATGTTGTTCCGCACGGGCAGTATCCTTCGCATGAATTGTCGTTTGTCAGAACGGAGACAAATATTCCGCATGTAAGAAACAGCAGTCGTGTTTGCAGATTGAGTGCGTCCAGTCTGAAACTGCGGCGGACGAAGCAGCTGCCAAAAGCAGCAGCAAACTTGTCTGATAGCCCGTCAAGCAAAGTCAATCGTGGGCTGTTCCATTAAAGCAACCTCATTTCGCTAGCGATTGCCTCTGGAAGAGAGATCACCCAGAAGCACGGCTGGTATTGAGCTGATACTCAGTAAAACAAAGTTGCTCTAAAGTAGTGATGGAATACAGCTGACGTAAGACTGATATTTCTCGTCCATTAGTGGAATATTTTACATCTATAACAGAAATTGTGCGGATGCGTCTACACAGGGTGTTTCAGCAGGAATTTTAAATGTTTAGGGGGGAGTGGCATCGATTAACTCGAATAAGATGTTCGTTATAACGTGTTTCCAGCCTTCATTGGTTACAGAGATACAGATGGACGCAGAGGTAAGTTTTCATTTCACGTGTTAGTATTTCACTTGCTATGGGTTTGTTTATGGAGAGCCATATTTTGGTTTGCTGATCAAGTTGTGAAGCTGTGATTTAATTAACTTAATTGCCGATATGTACTGGTATATGGATTTTGCACTTCGAGAGAATGTAGTAGACGATTTTCTATCCGCGGAGTACCAGACTCAAGAGCGTTCACTCGTATTTTCACTGAACTGTGAGAGTGGCGCATTGCCCAGCAATCATATCTGAATTTAATGTGCAAAGGAACGGTGTGTGGATGAACTAGAAGACATTATTCAGTTGGTAGAGCGTAGTGTAGACCTTCAAAAATCAAGTTCCATATTTCTTCAACTATCGGTGTTCTACATACAAGAATATAGTGGACATTACGTACGCAGGACCACCACCCGTACAATTTACAGTGAAACCAACACTTTAGAGATGGAGATGATAGCAAATGATGGGAATTTTGTCGTTAGCAATGGTGAATAGCTGAGTAATTCCGTAAATAACTGCAAAATAATTTATTATATTACGATCGCTTAAAAATATGTGATATTGACATTGCCGGTTTCGGCACCAAGTTATGTGTAATCAGTCCACTAAAAAGAATCTTCACGGTACATAAAAATTGCAGTGAAGCTCTCTGTACATCACGAAGTCTAAAATACGTAAAATAATATACATCGTATCGTCGTGTGATAAAAGAGACAGATATTAAAGTACTGCCTTGCACTGTTCACATATTGATTATGGGAGTGAGGCGTAAGGAAGATAGTGGTAGGAGGAAGGGCCATGGGCGAAGTGGGGCGGTTAACAGCGCTCTCTATGGCTAATAATGTTTATTCTAAGCCATCTTTAAAATTATCTTAAAAGCATAAGCGAGAGTATAAATAATTCAATTTATACGACTTTAAAAATTTAAAGAAAATGCTGAGCTGTGCTGTGAAGATTTGCGATTTTTTCTCTTTAATTAATTTTTAGAGTCTCACAACTTCAAAAAGTTAAAAAAAGTTCTTACAAACTTAAAAAAAATATGATAATTATTTTAAAAAACCGAGGCCTATCCATGACCATCACATATTAACATTACGAAAAATATATATACTTTCTCACATTTAGTATTACATTAAAGGCAAATTCTATGAAAATATCTAGTACTAAAACACGAGTGTTCATATTAAAAGGTTTTATCTATGTAAATAAAAATTGCCGTATGTATCTGAAAAGTCATCACCTGAGAACGGCTCGCTCGATTTGGATGATTTTTTTGTTCTTTTCATAGTTGTCACAACAAGGTTCGTATGAAAGAAAATTTTTGGAAAGTCCACATGAAAAGTAGGATATTTGGATGGTACTTTTGTATGAAAATCAGGGTGAAAGGAATTTTATGGTCGGTTTGACAGTCCTGCTGACATGTTACCATAACAAAAATAAAATAAAATAAATGTGACGTTCATTTTGACATTCTGCTGTCGCATGTTTTCGCTAAACCATCAGCGCTTTTAGCTTTCTGTCCGCACGGAAAGACATAAAGTATCTTTCATCACCAAGCGCTGCGACGAACTCATTAAAAACACCAAAAAATTATTGTCACAACAATGAATTCCGATTTATTTCATTTCAGTAAATTCGTAATGTTACAGAAATTGTTTTGTTTCAATTAACACACATTCAAGGAAATGTTCGAATTGATGAAACCCTTCTCGACCAGCTGTCTGACTGACTGACAACGCACAGCCTAAACAAAGGAAATGAACGTGGACATGTAGTAGAAGAGAGGCTATTTGTTAGACCGGCTGCGACAACGAAGATAGTAAGGTGTGCTGTGAAGGTCGGCGGTTTTGTTTCCCTTTTCGCAGACATTTTTAACGAAAAAACAGGAAAGTTGTGTTTAAGGCTAACTTTATGATCCTACCTCTTGTAGATTAAAACCATGCAAAAAACTGTCACTAAAGCTACTATCCTCCCAGATCGAGGAGCTCGAAAGGTCTACCTCATACTCCGTGTACTAATGATTCCAACCGATTAACCCATTCGTTTTGACTTCTATTCTCAGTCAAGATTCCGTTTGCAGTAACACTGAATAAGGATAGAGTGAGTGGGAGGAGGAGATGGACAGAGAAAGGGGGAGGAAATTTGTGTAAAGAAGGTGAAGGAGAATGTTGACAGAGAGATGATGGGGGAGGAGGTGAATGGAGAGAGTTGAGATAAGAGATGTCCTGGTAGCCGGGGGATGTGGGATGGGGGGGGGGGGGGAAGGTGATGCACAGAGACAGGGGGGAGAAGGAGTAAATGGATAAAGGAAGGTGGAAGGAAGAGAGGGTTAGGGGGAAGAAGGAGATTAGGAAGTATATCCAATTCTCAAACATACCTAGCAATTGCGAAGCATTGACGGGTTCGCTAGTATGCGTGTAATAATAAATGACCAACGGAACCATGATAATCTGTTTTAAAAAGTGTCATTAATGAAAAATACAGCAAAAGCTAGTAACTATTAAAAATCGTTTGTAAATGTTAGCTGAACGATGAGTACAATCACTTGTTATTATAACTGTGAAAATGAAATCGTAATAAAATAGACTGGTATTGAAGGAAGCAGAACACTCTACTGGAAGGTTTGTACGTAGTTCTCGCGACAGCGTCTTCGGTATGTTTGCTTCCGTGTTCTCAAAAGGCTATTGCGCTATTCGTCTTCACCGATTTAGATCACATTTATGGTGTATGGAGGGCTTGGCCAGGTTAGGAAGTAAGAGACGTGAGAAATCCGGATGGCCAAGCATTTGGAAAAAAATAGCATTTTTGGCGCGGTTCGAGGAACACGCTGCGGTCGCAGGTTCGAATCCTGCCTTCGGCATGGATGTGTGTTATGTCCTTAGGTTGCTTAGGTTTAAGTAGTTCTAATTTCTAGGGGACTGATGACCTCAGATGTTAAGTCCCTTAGTGCTTAGAGCCATTTTTTCAAACACAGGAAGAACGTAGATCTAGGAACCGACGGTATAATAGTTACAAATTGTCGAAGTTGTGTTGGGAAAGTACAACAGCTCCAAGCACTATTAGAAAACACTGATGCTCAAATCGTTATAGGCACTGAAATCTGGCTAAAGCCTGAGAAGTTCAGCCGAAATGTTGGCGAAGGACCTAACGGTGTTCAGAAGAGATAGGCGAAATACAGTTGGCGGTGGCGTGTTTGTCGCTGTTAGAAGTAATTTATCTTGTAGCGAAATTGAGATAGTTGGCTCCTGTGAGTTAGTTTGGGTAACACATTTTTGGCAACGGAATAAAATAATAAGGGGATCCTTTTACCGACCTCCCAGCTCAGACGATACAATTGCTGAAAGGTTGACAGAAAACTTGAGTTTAATTTCAAACATGTACCTGACTCCAACAATTATAGTTCATGGGGACTTCAATTTACCCTCTATATGTTGCCGAAAATACATCTTTACATCCGTAAATATATATAAATCATGAAATTGTGCTAAGCGCATTCTCTGAAAATTTTTTCGACCAAATAGTTCATGAGCCCAATCGTGCTGGAAACGGTTGTGTAAACACACTTGACCTCTTCACAACAAATAATCCTGAGCTATTAACGAGCATCAGGATGAATACAGGGATTAGTGAACACAGGCTTGTTGTAGCGACACTGAATGCCGTAGCTTCCAAATCCTCCAAAAATAAACGAAAAATTACTATTAAAAAAAACAGATAAAAATTCGCTTGAAGCCTTCCTGAGAAAATCTCCACTCCTCCCAAATTAACAGTGTAAGTGTAGACCAGATGTCCCTTGAATTCAGAGTAATAGTATCGACAGCAACCGGGATATTTATACCAAATAAAGATACCCCTCCGTTGTGGTTGCACCTACGGCACAGCTAGCTCTATCTGTGAGGAGCGCAAGCCACCCCACCAACAAGGCCCATGGTTCATAGGGCGGGGGGAGCTTGTAATCGTATTGTCATATCGCTGGCTTCGTTGTGGAGTATCTTTCCGGGCAGCCGCGTCTGCAGAGTCGAGCGCGGGACACGGATCTGTTATGTTGTGTAGTGTGTTGCTCTGCAAGTGAGAGGCATGGAAGTTTAAGTCTTGCTACAAGTGCTATTACAGTAAAGTGATAAAATAAGTAAATGATTCAGAGGAAAGTGCGTCAAGAAGTAATTTAAAAATGAGCACTGCTGCTGATAACATCTTTGTGTATCCTCTTGTTGCGTGTTGTAAAGTACTGCATCAATCATCCACGCCGTGTTCGGTCTCCAAGAATGAACTAATGTGAAACAGTAACAGTATTTACCACAAAAGAGAGCATTTAAGTGCCAGTGTCTTGTGGCGATCGTGAGAACGTGCGTTCGATCATCGCGTTCCGCATCATCAACAATCAACCGCGACGGTTACGCGCACGCTCGTACAAGTGAGAACTGAAAATTAACTTTACGAACAGTGTGAAAATATCATTACTAGTGTCAAGGAGGACTGGTACCAAATATTCGCGTATGCGTGACGAGCGTAAGAACTTTCGCGCGATCATTCGGCTTCCGCATCATCAACAATCACCCTCGTCGTGTCGGTTACGCGTACGCTCGTCCGAAGATATTGTGGACTTGTAATCATCCATTACTTGGGATAAACATTTATGAATTAGAATGTAAACAGAGCAACCTGCGATTTCCTTTAATCGTCTCAGAATATAGTTGTTCATACCAGGCGTAGAACAGTGTTGTGTTCTGACGTTGAGTGGCTCCCCTGACTCGCTTGCATATTTCGATAGATAATTTCAGGCAAGCCAGCAGCAGTACGGAACATAACAGTACGACTGCCGCGGGATTATCAGGTACGTGGTGTGGACAGGGCGCACGGTCGAAACGACAAACAGTTTAAAAGTACCCCACCAATGTGTACTCCCGGGCGTGTTACAAACAGACTGCACACAGCAAAATATGTTCTTAGCATTTTTGGGAAGGGAGCAGTTTCGTCATTCCATATAGAGGAAAATGCTGGATTACGAAAGCAGCCTTTTCACACCCCACGCTTCTCTTCTTGGTTATTCGAAACTTATAACAAAAACAAAGTTACTAGTAGGAGACAAAGTACCTTGTATTACAGGACAAAATGTGCCTTCCTCGCTCTGTGTTATTCAGGAAACATTTTCTGTTTAAAAATACTGTTGCGTGCACTCGGCAGAAATTAAGAGCAAGAAGAAATTGTAAACAGCAGTCTGCTTACGTTTTGGAGCACCTAACATGGCAGCACCGGCTTAACAGCGACGTAGCTGCAGTCTGTAGCGCCATCTTCCCCATCTTCCCTAATTATACATCCATTGTGAGCGCTCTATTAAACTTAATTGTCTGTTTCTAAGCAACGTGGCAAAACAACTATACTGTGACTTTAACGCAAATGCCTACCACAAAGCCATCATACGTTAGTGTAAATGTCTAACACGCACCTATCATACATTAGTGCCCCTATTCTAGTCACTATACGCTGTTCTGCTTTCCAATAAGGAATCCTGGTCAATGAGAAAGAAGACATTTATGTATCAAGCAGGTTTCTGGATAGATAGGACTTTTCATAACAAAGACACCAGTCAGTAAAACGGGAGTTATTAAGTTTATTCGCTGAGTTTTGTTTCCGCTTGGTCTGACATGCAACCATGTCAAAGCTTTCCCAGAACCGTGAACATGATCGATCACAGACCATTAGACAGCAAAGAAGCAGGCTCCTTCCCTGTTATCGATATTCGCCGGCCGCGGTGGTCTAGCGGTTCTAGGCGCTCAGTCCGGAACCGCGCGACTGCTACGGTCGCAGGTTCGAATCCTGCCTCGGGCATGGATGTGTGTGATGTCCTTAGGTTAGTTAGGTTTAAGCAGTTCTAAGTTCTAGGGGACTGATGACCACAGATGTTAAGTCCCGTAGTGCTCAGAGCCATTTGAACCATTTGGAAATTAAAATATGGTGCTCTCAACGATCTATTTTGCTTTCACAAAATTTCGCTGTCCTGCGATCACACGTTTTCCATGCGGGCCTTCTCAAGCAGCATAAATTTAATTATAACCATCTTGTACATCAGGTCAAGTGCTCTACACCACACCATACAATATCGATATTCAGTGTTGCCCCCCATGATGATAGGTACAGATACATCCGGTCTAGAAGTCGCATTAACCGTACTATTCACGAATTTAGATTATATAGAGATTTGTATGTACACAATAATGGTGAGTCTAATTTAGTCTGAGATCGGCATATAATCTGTGAGGCCAATAGCCACTAATACTGATGTGAGACTCAGAATCACTTTCTTTCTGTGAGGTACAAAGAAAGTGGATGAATAGACTCTGAATACAGCATTAAGCCATAAGCCCTGCTCCTTTGTAGGAACTTCTCCATTATATGGAGACAGGTGCACTGATTTCGTTATTCAAGATGCGCCTTCCCCCGCTATTCTGCCTTTATGAAACTTCTCTTGCTCCTAATCATCTCTTAAAGCCGAAATCAGGGCTTATTGTTTTAACAGACCTACTACTAATAGCGCTACTTGGCCAGGTTTATATAGGTAGCCTCTTCTTCGCGCAATAGACGTAGTTAAGTCAATACTACCTGATCGGATTTTCTATGCTACAGTGAAGCTACGTGGCACAGGGATACAGCTGCAGGACGAGTTCTCACTGTGTTCATCAAATAAGAATTGGACAAAATTTGGGAACGCCATTCTGTCAGCATGATCAAGATTTACCCAACTCTTAAGCTTGAACGTTATTTCATTATTTCTATATGGTGATAACGCTGCAACCGATGTGAGATCACAGCAGGATTAATGAGGAATTGAACTGAAATATACATTAGCATACACAGAGTCAAAAGTTTGTGAATACTAGTGATTATATAAGTAGTGCATCAGTGTCAAATGCAGTCAGTTTGTCTAGAGTATTCTGAACTGCTGTATCCAAGATCAGGGCGGCAGATACTTAATCTGAATCAACAAACTCATGCACATACGTGAAACGCTGAGATTTAGAAGTCATTTGTCTCATTAATCAGTTATCGAGTGCAGTTACATATAAGACTTAACATGCCAGAAAATGTTTTCATATACTATTATGTATTTTTCAAAGAAATTGTAATACAAAGTAGCTTTGTATGTGAACTGGATTGATGAATTTAGGTTGCTGCTATTGTTTTCACTGCTTTATGTTCAGAGGACAACAGAAAAGAACTAGCTGCAGTGCTTGTATGGTTTATAAAGTATATAGCAACTGTTTACCGGACTGCACCTTGTGATGTTACTTCGGTATTAAGAAAGCGAATCTAATTTGGGAAGAACTTGGCAGTATGGGCCCACTTACCAGAATGATGATGCACTCCGCTCTGGATGAAAGCAATGATTCGGTTGGGGAGGGTGTCATAAAACTGTCGTATACTCTGCTGAGACGAGCTGATATCCTGGGTGATGGCACTGGGACGGATTTGACTTGTGAGTTGGTCAAACACATTGCTTTATCCGGGACACACCTGCGGTTCTTACTGGTCACGGGAGAACCTCAACATCACAGCGGCAGTTTATAGACGGACGTGCCATGTGTGAACGAGCAATATCCTATTGAAAACTAGCACAACTACACTGTCACATGAGAAGTAACAAATGAAGACGAAGTATGTTTGTGATGTACCGTTTCAGCCATCACAGTTCCCTCAGTGACTACCAACCATGACACGGAGTAATAGCCCATTGTTCCCCACACTATGACACTAGGAGTAACGCCGCTGCACCTCTTCCAGGTTGCCGCCATACTTGTCGACGATGGCCATATATAATTCGTGACATCCAGTTTAACAAATTTCCTTTTCCTGATGCAGACATGTCCAGATTGTCCGCTCATATTAACATCTCAGAACTCCGGCATCTCTCTCCCCACATCCACCACTGCTGGCGGCTCACCTCCAACTGCCCAATCCTACGGGCTGTTCACATCCAACTGCCCAACACTAAACTGGCGAATTACTTCCAACAACGAGTACTACCAGCCAGAGACTGCACACAGCGCAGTCAGCGATTTTTATGCAGCGCGCTACGTGGCGTTACCAACATAAAAATCTAAACAGCCTACTTAAAACTGGACCACTCCTAACGGAGCCGTCTGTGTTAATGAGAACCTGCACATGCGACGGTAATGGCATAATCTGGCTGCTGTTAGTCTAAGACCAATGGTGTGGGGTGACAGAAAGTTGTAGGGAATCAATTGCTTGTTTTCGGACTGCAGGCGTAGACATGAGGGGCTACGTTGTGCTTGGTGCACAACGAGGGGATGCTCCCTTGTCACGGTCAGATGTCGTAGACTGGAAGCTTCACGATGAGTACACCGTCATCACGTTCCCATGTAGTCCAACATTGTGCCACTGTCACACCCAAATGCCCTACAAATATAGATATTGCACGATTCAATCAGCCGCAAATTGGGGACTATGAGGCCCTTTCAAACTCTATGATTTGCTGATAATGCTGTCTCATTTGAGTACGCAGCATCTACGTGTCCTTTACACTGTTCGCTCAACATCTGATGCTGTTGACGCTGTGGGTCTGGCAACAACACTGAACACAAACAACGTAGGTAAGAGTATTTATTTATTTTGAGTCATCAATCTTCTGACTAGTTTGATTTAACACTTGCAGTCTGCGTCCTCAATTATTTGCTGCTGGATGTATTCCAGTCTCTGTCTTCCTCTAGAGTGTTTGCCTTCTACAGCTGCATCTAGTACCATTAAAGTTAAAAGTCATTCCCTGATCTCTTAGCATTCGCGATCGCGTTACTGTGCAGTTCACATCTGCGCCTGTCGTCTGGAAACAAGTAATGGACTCCCTGCAACATTCTGTTATCCCGCACCATTAACCAGAGATTAGCAGCAGCTAGATTACGTAATTACTGTCTCATGCTTAGACTGTTGTCAACGCCACAACACAAGCGGCTCCTTTCTAAGTGGTGCCCTGGACGCAAAATATGTACTGCTGAAAAATGTTGTTGCATTGCGTTTAGCAATGACGTGTGGTTTTGTACTATTCCGGATGTTCGTTGTCTGCGAGTATGACGTTGATCTGGGGAGATGTCCCATTCTTCCGCCGGCCGGTGTCGCCGAGCGGTTCTGGGCGCTGCGGTGTGGAACCTGCCTCGGGCATGGATGTGTGTGATGTCCTTCGGTTAGTTAGGTTTAAATAGTTCTAAGTTGTAGGCGACTGATGACCTCTGCAGTTAAGTCCCATAGTGTTCAGAGCCATTTGAACCCATTCTTCCAATGTTTTGCAGTGACACAGCAGTGCTACTCTTCGCGTCATGGTGTGGGGATGTGACTACACGTCATGACTGCTAGTGACTGAGGGAACACTGACGACGGAACGGTAGGTCACGGACATCCTGCGTTCTTATGCGTTACCTCTCATGTCACAGTATTGTGGTGCCGGTTTTCAACAGGACAATGCTCGTCTCGTTCACACATGGGAAATACCCCTGTGAGCTGTCTGAGTGATCCTGATGTACTCCAACGGTTAGCAAGATCCACGGGCATGTTACCGACAGACTATACAGCGGTTAGCTCAATGGACTTGCATTCGGGAGGATCACAATTCAAACCCGCATCCAGCCATCCTGATTTACGTTTCCCATAATTTCAGGAAAATACCAGGTTGGCTCCTTTTAAAGGGCACGGCCGAATTCCTTCCCCGGCTTTCTCCTATCCGATGGGGCCGATGACCTCGCTGTTTGTTCCCCGCTCCCAAATCAACCAACCAACGAACCAACGAGCGTGGGGCCAGCTTAGATGTCAACTCTGTTTCAGTGGAAGTATCCAGGATATCAAGGACTTGCTACAACAGTTGTAGTCCTGCTTGCCTCAGGAGAGGATGCAGTGGCTTTATGACATCCTTTCCAACCGACTCACTGCATGCATCCTGACGAGAGCGGCTGCACCGGCATACTGATAAGAGGGCTTATACTGCCAAGTCCTTTGTAAGTTTGATTCGATTTCTCAATCACTGGGAGAACAAGACATATCCTCTATGGTATCATTCAGACAACGCAGTGCCACACCAAAGTCGGCAAATCTCTCTGGAATCCGCAACGACATGTGGGAGGCGCTCCTGATGACCATGCCTCCGCTCTCAGCACAGCAGGGTTCTGCCCGGTTCGTGACCTCAGTTGAAGCACACATCATCATAGTGTGGGAGAATGACAGTTGTCAAAGTCTAAGATTTTGTGCTGCAAGAGAAAAAAATGGCTTTGAGCACTGTGGGACTCAACTTCTGAGGTCATCAGTCCCCTAGAACTTAGAACTACTGAAACCTAACTGACCTAAGGACGTCACACACACCCATGCCCGAGGCAGGATTCGAACCTGCGACCGTAGCGGTCGCGCGGTTTCCAACTGTAGCGCCTAGAACCGCTCGGCCACCCCGGACAGCGCTGCAAGAGAACAGTTTGTTAACACGTGCATCAAGTGATACTTTGCTGGTCAATGACGACTGTGAATTATCCAGCAATACTATGGCAAAGAGGTGTGTCAAAGTTAATTAACTATTTTATTCATTTGCATACTAAAGTGAACTAATGTTTCATGTGTCCTAGTCTGATGAGCCTTCTTCCAAAGCAATAGAAGAACACACAGTTCCGGCCGGACGAAAGTAGTTTCGTTTCCTCTTCCCCGTTTGAGTGTTTCACTTTTATTTGATGCAAATAGTAATTGATAACGAATTTTGATTTTCATTTTAGGATAACTTTTTCCGCACTGCTCGTAACAGTAGAGTGACGTGAAACACTGGCAGGTAGCAGTTGCTTCGCCTGCAATCGATCTGAGCACCAATGTGTTGCGTGCTGCGCGTTGGGCGCGCCACCTCGGAGACGTATCGTGTCATTAGCAGGCCAGGTTGTGCCGCCCGTCATCCATAATTCCGCGCTTTCGACCGTCGCGGCTGTTATTTGCCGAAAGCGGTTACTCCCACGCTGCGGCCGGATCAACAGATGGTCGCTTGCGAGGACCCCATGTCAGCGCCGTGCTACGTACGCCCGTCACGAACCGCTGGTCGTTGTCTGCCGTCCGTCTCCGACGATAGAGGCGGCGCGGAGGCGTGGAAGGTGGCCGCTGCTGCCTCATCTCTGAATGAAGTTGGAGCGTCAGTGCGTGCGATTCTGAGCGGTACTCAGCTGAACGGAACGACAAATGTGAAAGCAATTCAGAGCACTCTCCGAACATGTGGAAGTGGGGAACACTCAGGACCTTACAAGAAAGGCTATGAAACAAATAATCGGCACAAACTTTTTTACTATTGAGACGGTATGGAGCACGGGCATGGGAAGTCGAAGGTGCTGGATTTTAACATAGACTTAAGTCATCAGTCGTCTGACCGGTTTGATGCGGCCCACGACGAATTCCTCTCCTGTGCGGATCTTTTCATCACACTTGCATCCTACGTCTTCTAATATTTGCTGGGTGTATTCCAATCACTGTGTTCCTCTACAGTATTTATCCTCTACATACAACAAAGTAAAAACATTATTAATAAGAACAATCAGGCTATTACTGTAATATGAAAAAAATATTCGGTTTGTCCTGTGGGCTGGGTCCTCTGCCGAAGAGGGAGGGATGTGGACAGCAGCAGGGACGTTTATTATCTTTGAGAATAAAATTCACTCGTCAGTTGCAAACATATATTTGTTATGATTTATAGGTTTCAACAAATAAGTTTGTCGTCTCCAGAAAACTTCAGGATTAGGGATATTATACAGGGAGGGCCAAATAGAAGTGGCGCAGAGAACAGAGTTCCAGGGTACAAAGAAGATCAGCAGAGGAAAGGATATGCAAAAATGGTTCAAATGGCTCTGAGCACTATGGGACTTAACATCTGAGGTCATCAGTCCCATAGAACTTAGAACTACTTAAACCCAACTAACCTAAGGACATCACACACATCCATACCCGAGGCAGGATTCGAACCTGCGACCGTAGCAGTCGCGCGGTTCCAGACTGAAGCGCCTTGAGCCGCTCGGCCACCGCGACCGGCAAAGGAAATACAGTACTACCCTGACTATGGAAGTTATTGAGAGTGACCAACATCCATCTCTTGGCACTTCTGGGCCCTGGTCAGCAAAGTTGCTGAAGACTGATAGAAGCTGGACTACTGGAATTTCTGCAGTCTGCTGCAGTTCTTGAAGACTATGAGGGTTGTTGCGATACCTCTTAGACTTGAGGGCTCCCCCCCCCCCCCCCCCCACACACACACACACAAAGTAATCGCACGCTGAAAGGTCAGGTTACATGGGTGGCAGCTAACAACTTTGTCAGGCGTGAAGATTGTGTAAATGTTCTGCAGGTTCGGTTGGCTGTATAGGCAGTTGCTCTACCCTATTGGAAGTAACTGTAGTTCTTTGCCTCCTCCATTAATGCTGCCACAAATGGTTTCAAAATGTTGGCAATGTAACGCGCCGAATTCAGCGTCTGATGAAAGAAGATGGGACCAACAAAGCTGCTTGCAAACGCTGCACACCACACTCTATACTCTATACTTCTGATCATGCAATGAGGTTTCGTTGAAGTTACGAGAATTCCCCACTGCCCAGAACCTGTGATTCTGCGAGTTGACATAACCATTCAGGTGATTCCAGGCTTTACCAGACATAATGAACAGATCCATGTCCAAGGCATTCATTGTTATCTCGGTGAACAGCCACTCACAAAGCTGAAGGCTCTGAGAAACATCTACTGGTTCTGAAGCATGAACAACAGACACTCGGTAGGGATGCTTGTGTAGATCCGGGTAGAGTATTCGTCCGCATGATCGACGTGATATGCCTGTGTCTTGCGACAGGCGTCAGGTTGATTTGGTAGGACTCTGAAGCATGCGCGCACGTTTCGGAATGTTTCTTGACTTGTTCATAACAGATCCTGTCTGACGCCATTTTCGGACTAAGATCTGCATGGCACTCTTCGCTGGCACATTGACACCACTAAACTTACCAGTAAGCAACTGACCACATCGTTTCCACGAATTTGTTGCCACACAATTTTCCACAACGAACACTCGCCGCTTCACTATGATTACCGTAGTCCCCTTGGCGCCGCTCCACTCACACTGACACACCCCGCACTACGCCCTGAACCGGTATGCATCACGTGGCAGGCGTACACGTGGTGGGCGCGACAGAGGGTATGGTAATATGGACACAATCACGTCCAGTCGTATGCACTCATCCGGGCCACTTTTATTTGTCCCGCGCAGTAAATCTTTACACATCGGCTATACATTTATGTTTACTATCAAAAACAGTCTTGATAACAAATTATTTATTCAGGTGACCGGTTTCGACCACAACTGTGGTCATCTTCAGACCAATGAGTAAGAACCTCCTACTGGTTTACCACCACAGTTGTCACCGGAATAAATAATTTGTGATCAAGACTCTTTTTGATAGTAAATATTTGTTAATAACATTGATCTCTGTATACTCCCTCAATGTACTCAAAAATACATTTATGTGAACTATGAGAACTGATATTACAAAAACTTACTTAGTATTGGTTTAGCAGATGTCGATATCTTCTTCATAGAAGCATAATGCCACGATATGTCCAGAAATGTACATATTGTATGTGATTATCGTAAACACAGATTGACAATTCACAGTAACTCAATCACATCTTTGTATATGTCAAGCTACTGGGCTAGCAGCAAGGAACATGTATAAAAGAATATAAAAATGTAACCAAGGGATATGAAGAAGTTATATACAATACGTTCGAAAAAATATGAATCATAGTTCTAAAATATAAAAGAAATGGGCTAATTTTGACATTTTATAAGAGATGGTATGCAATAAAAATAGTGTCTGTCTTTTAATGCAGATCATTTAACAAATTCAGAATGAGATTTTCACTCTACAGCGGAGTTTGCGCTGATATGAAACTACCTGGCATATTAAAACTGTGTGCCGGACCGAGACTCGAACTCGGGAACTTTGCCTTACTTCTGCCAGTACCTCGTATCGTACCTTCCAAACTTTACAGAAGCTCTCCTGCGAACCTGGCAGAAGTAAAGCTGTGAGGACGGGGCGTGAGTCGTGCTTGGGTAGCTCAGATGGTAGAGCACTTGTCCGCGAAAGGTAACGTTCCCGAGTTCGAGTCTCGGTCCGGCACACAGTTTTAATCTGCCAGGAAGTTTCATTTAACAAATCTTTTGAATTTTGGTGGAAACGTTTTTATATTTCAGATTCATCTAAAAGGGTTCATTTTGTAGCTTTTGTCAACTGTATGTAAAATCTATGTTAAGCAAGAACGGAGGAGGAAGAGTGTGTTTCTCTATTTCTTTAGTGCTTCTTTACTAAGTCATACAGCTTGGATTCTACCACGTACCTGGTCAGGGCTTAAAAGGAACACAGCAAGTCTTTAATTACGATTACGTACAGTGAGAAAAGCGCATTTTCTTCTTCACGCATATTCCGTGCTGTAGCTGCCGGCGAGGTAACGGCCAGGGGTGCAGACAAGCGGGTTGCCTACACGGTGGAGCGTTGACAGGGCGCGCTGACCCGGCGGTGATGCAGACGCCGCTCGTGGCTCGCGCACAGCTGACAGCGGGTGACGTCGGCCGGCCTAGTGGAAGGTCATCGCGCTGCCCAGAATCTGACTCTCTGGACTCTGGCGATGGCGTGCGATCCCAAGGAGGCGGTGGCTGGAGCGGCGTTGGTTGCCGTGGCTGGACAGGCATAGGTGCCTACTTCGCGGTCCGGTGGCGGCAGGATTACGGCCATGGCGTAGACGGATATAGACTGGCCGTCACTTACTGCCCAGATGGCCGAACATGGCGACGGGCTGGTATGGCCGTGATTAAAAAGTGCTTCCAAGCATAAAAAGTTGTGAAAAAGGCGACGTTTTGGCGTCAGTCGGAATCATCTGAACAGGGCAGTGACCGGGGTCTGGAGTAATCGGCAGCGCGCGTCGTCGACGTGGAAGTCAGCCAAGCTCCAGTAGCTTCCCGAAGACTGGTCCCAGGGCACTGGCACCAGAAACGGTGGCACGGAAGTAGTGGTGTTGCCGAGGGGCGCTGATCTGGCACGGAGACGTCCTCATTGCTGCACTCGTGGTTTGACGACAAAGGAGTTGATCACGCAGTTCAGTGACCAGCATCTGCTGTTCCGCTATGGCTCCAACTTCTCCTATAGTTTATCCATTATATTACACTAGTTTCGGAGCGATACAGGTTCATTTTCAAGCCTGGCCCATTGAGGCTGCACTGACAGTGCCTGAACTTAATAACATCATTGGGTGGCAACACATGCTCTTTAAATACTAGCAGGATGAAAGCCACAATCCACACATGCCAGTTACCAAGTCAAAATCTGACTTGGAGTTGTTCGGCAGCCTGGTGGAAGACTTTCTATGAGGGGCGATCAAAGTTTCCTTTTGAGAGCGTTGCTGCAACATATATGCAACATAGTGCGATTCCGATGCTGGTATATAAGCGTGAAGTAACACGACCGGCTGTTATTCTTTTCTGGGCTGCTGAAGGACAAACACTGATAAACAATCATTGTTGAATCAAGAACGTGTGTGGGGCAGCATATTTGCCGCAAACCGCCGTTGTGCGCCAAGGGGTGCCGATGCTCCATGATAACGCACGTCTCCATATCACACATGTCGTAACGCAAAAGTTACCGTCAGCTCAAGTGGGAGACACTCGAGTACCCGCCTTACAGACCTCATCTCTCCCCATGCCACTATCACGCCTTCGGTCACTCGAAAAAGACAGCGAAGAGACGACAATTCCTGTGCAGCAGGACACGGTCTTTTTTTTTGTTTTGTTTTGTTTGTTTCATAAGGATATCTTCAACATTGTGCGTTGGCGGGATGATTGACTCAATGCTCACGTGATTTCGTCGACTGGAGTACCGATTATGGAATTCACGGTCTGAGAACGGAAACTTTTTGATCAACCTTTATTTTTGACGCCTTTTATGTGAGTATGGTGTGGTGTAGAGCACTTGACCTGACGTACAAGGTGGTTATAATTAAATTTATGCTGCTTGAGAAGGCCCGCATGGAAAACGTGTGATCGCAGGACAGCGAAATTTTGTGAAAGCAAAATAGATCGTTGAGAGCACCATATTTTAATTTCCAAATGGTTCAAATGGCTCTGAGCACTATGGGACTTAACTTCTGAGGTCATCAGTCCCCTAGAACTTAGAACTACTTAAACCTAACTAACCTAAGAACAGCGCACACATCCATGCCCGAGGCAGGACTCGAACCTGCGACCGTAGCCGTCGCGCGGTTCCAGACTGTAGCGCCTAGAACCGCTCGGCCACTCCGGCCAGCTTTAATTTCCACATGAGAGGCTAATTGTATTCTGTGCTTACGTACAAGGCTACTATCTACGCTCAATGTGACGGCCACGAAAGCCTGGAATCGCACTAGGGATACCATTTCACAATTGTTCGCAGCACTTTTCGAACTGTGAACCACGGAATGTTCAGCTGTCGTGCCACAGCTCGTGCACTGCTTAAGGTCGCCCACTGTGTCCAGCATTCTCAGCCATGCCAACAGTAACGTCTTAAAGAATTTGTGGCGCAGTTGACCGTCGGCCTCTCCCAAGAGCATTTCCCAAGTCACCAGTTAATTCGAACTCCCAAAACACGTTTTTCAACCCTGGTGTGGGAAGACGACCTCACCGCACTCCTTAAATGCGTCGATACTACTACTCTTGTTTTGATAAAACAGAGTTACGAGTAAAGCTCTGTTCACCTTGTCCTGTCCCATGTTGACGGTCAGCAGCTGTCAAGCAAGGCAATTCCTGTGTTTCAATCCCACGTCGCCGTACTGCTGTCGGCGCCTGGCGGAAAGTCATGACACTAACGCTATTAACAATGCAAATCCTACAACGAACAGTCTGAACATCATTCCTATAAAGTTTGGCACAAGACGGTAAGTAGTCTTCCATCTATACTGGCTCAAGTAGGGGAAATTTAATCATCGTCACGCTGTAGATGTAGAGTTCTAGCCTTTCAAAGGCCAAGGACAGACCGGCTAACGCTGAGCAAAGTTTTGTTTAGTGCTGATTCGTTAGCTCTTCGAACGGAGGGCAAATGAAGTTGGCAGAAGTTTACGTCTTTGCGCTAAAGGCGTTTCCTTTTTAAGTTCATCTCCTATTTATTATATTCTTAATGAAGTATTTGGTAAAAGTAAAATGTATGCCTGAAGTCTGTTGTTCCAGAATATGGTTTCAGATGTAGTGCATAATTTTAATTTTCGAATCAGTATATCATATTCTCTTTCAGTATTGATATTGCTGAATATTTTACAAATTAATTTGAGAAGAAAGGTTTGCTACACTGTTGAATCCGCTTTTGAAGCTACAAATACAAAGCTAACACAAACGCTGCTTTATATCATTCAGTGTTGCGTGTTCCACAGCCTTTGCAGCTACGGAGTGAATAATAAGTAAAGGAAAACTGTCAGACTGTTGCGTGATACCATTCACAGAAACTGAAGTGTAAAAATATCACGAGGGGCGTTTACTGCTGATTCGTTCGCGGTTCCTATTCTGTTTCCGAAGTTGAAAAGCTTCTGTTCCTGCATTAGTTTTGTAATCGTGAGCAGTGTTCTGTCGTCAGAGGCATGTCCTTTTCCTGCATTATACAAAGTCTGAAGAGCAACTCATTGCCACGCAGCTAGCTGGTGTGGATGCTGTGCAACTCGGCGGCTGGTTGAGGGGAGGGAGGGCGGATGTAGTTATCGCCGCTGCGGAAGCCACAGGCGGAATTGAAGCGTGACCCGGCTGGTCCAATTACGGCACCCGCAGCCAATCTCGGCTGCCGACCACTCCACCTTATTAAAGGCCGCGCTTTCTGTACCAGATGGCGCGCTGCTCCCAGCTCCCACGAACCAGATCGGCAGCATACGCTTAGTGAGTTGGTAACAACTACACGCATAATATGGAACAATTGCGGATGGGTACAGAAGAATCGCTAAAACAAGATCCGTGACGATTACTGCCAATATGAACCTTCAGGACTATTGAGTGATACTGTTTATAGAATCTAAACAGTAAAATATCACGAGACTCGTTTACTGTTAAATGGTTCGTGGTGTCGATTCTCTTTACGAAGCTGGAAAAATTTGACTCCTGTTGGCATTCGTTTTATAAGTGTGAACACTCTTCTCTTGTCAGAGGTTCGCCCTTTCTTGTATCTGCATCCACATGAGTACTCTGTCGTTCATCGAACCACATTCACATTATACAGTTGTAATCGTATTGTCATATCGCTGGCTGAGTTGTGGAGTATCTTTCCGGGCAGCCGCGTCTGCAGAGTCGAGCACGTGACACGGAACTGTTATGTTGTGTAAGGTGTGAGAGGCATTGTTAGCATGGAAGCTGAAGTGTTGCTACAAGTGTTATTACAGTAAAGTGATAAAATATGCAACTGATTCAAAGGAAAGCGCGTCAAGAAGTAATTTAAAAATGAGCAGTGCTGCTGATAACGTATTTGTGTATCCTCTCGTTGCGTGTCGTACCTTACAGTATCAATCGCGCCGTGTTCGGTCTCTCAGAATGAACTAATGTGAATCAGCAAAAATTAGTTAGCATAAAAGAGTGCAAACAAATGCTACTGTCTTGCAGCGAGCGTGAGAACGTGCGTTCGGTCATCGCGTTTCCGCATCATCAACAATCAGCCGCGCCGCGACGGTTACGCGCACGCTCGTACCACTGTGAAATGTAAATTTGACCTTGTGAACAGTGTTAAAATTTATTATTAGTGTCAAGGAGGACTGGTACAAAATATCTGTGTGTGCGTGACGAGCGTAAGAACTTTCGTGCGATCATTCGGCTTCCGCATCATCAACAATCACCCGCGTCGTGTCGGTTACGCGTACGCTCGTCCAAGTGATATTGTGGACTGATAATCATACATTTATTGGGATAAACACTTATGAATTAGAATGAAAACAGAGCAACCTGCGAATTTCTTTAATCGTCTCAGAATATACACTCCTGGAAATGGAAAAAAGAACACATTGACACCGGTGTGTCAGACCCACCATACTTGCTCCGGACACTGCGAGAGGGCTGTACAAGCAATGATCACACGCACGGCACAGCGGACACACCAGGAACCGCGGTGTTGGCCGTCGAATGGCGCTAGCTGCGCAGCATTTGTGCACCGCCGCCGTCAGTGTCAGCCAGTTTGCCGTGGCATACGGAGCTCCTTCGCAGTCTTTAACACTGGTAGCATGCCGCGACAGCGTGGACGTGAACCGTATGTGCGGTTGACGGACTTTGAGCGAGGGCGTATAGTGGGCATGCGGGAGGTCGGGTGGACGTACCGCCGAATTGCTCAACACGTGGGGCGTGAGGTCTCCACAGTACATCGATGTTGTCGCCAGTGGTCGGCGGAAGGTGCACGTGCCCGTCGACCTGGGACCGGACCGCAGCGACGCACGGATGCACGCCAAGACCGTAGGATCCTACGCAGTGCCGTAGGGGACCGCACCGCCACTTCCCAGCAAATTAGGGACACTGTTGCTCCTGGGGTATCGGCGAGGACCATTCGCAACCGTCTCCATGAAGCTGGGCTACGGTCCCGCACACCGTTAGGCCGTCTTCCGCTCACGCCCCAACATCGTGCAGCCCGCCTCCAGTGGTGACGCGACAGGCGTGAGTGGAGGGACGAATGGAGACGTGTCGTCTTCAGCGATGAGAGTCGCTTCTGCCTTGGTGCCAATGATGGTCGTATGCGTGTTTGGCGCCGTGCAGGTGAGCGCCACAATCAGGACTGCATACGACCGAGGCACACAGGGCCAACACTCGGCATCATGGTGTGGGGAGCGATCTCCTACACTGGCCGTACACCACTGGTGATCGTCGAGGGGACACTGAATAGTGCACGGTACATCCAAACCGTCATCGAACCCATCATTCTACCATTCCTAGACCGGCAAGGGAACTTGCTGTTCCAACAGGACAATGCACGTCCGCATGTATCCCGTGGCACCCAACGTGCTCTAGAAGGTGTAAGTCAACTACCCTGGCCAGCAAGATCTCCGGATCTGTCCCCCATTGAGCATGTTTGGGACTGGACGAAGCGTCGTCTCACGCGGTCTGCACGTCCAGCACGAACGCTGGTCCAGCTGAGGCGCCAGGTGGAAATGGCATGGCAAGCCGTTCCACAGGACTACATCCAGCATCTCTACGATCGTCTCCATGGGAGAATAGCAGCCTGCATTGCTGCGAAAGGTGGATATACACTGTACTAGTGCCGACATTGTGCATGCTCTGTTGCCTGTGTCTATGTGCCTGTGGTTCTGTCAGTGTGATCATGTGATGTATCTGACCCCAGGAATGTGTCAATAAAGTTTCCCCTTCCTGGGACAATGAATTCACGGTGTTCTTATTTCAATTTCCAGGAGTGTAGTTGTTCATACCAGACATCGAACAGTGTTGCGTTTTAACGTTGAGTGGCTCTCGTAACCCCGCTTGCATACTTCGATAGATAATTTCAGGCAACCCAACAGAGTGTGGAGCAGGACAATACGACCGCCACGGGATTATCAGGTACGTGGTGTGGACAGGAAACACGGTCAAGAAAAGCAGAAGTGAAAACAATTAAAAGTTTCCCCACCCCCATTTGTACTCCCGTGCGTGTTACACAGTGATGAGCCAAAACATTATGACCACTGCCTACCGCGATGTCGAATGCCTCCTGGTGGTGTCGCTGGCACGTGACGCAGTAAAGAAAGAGTGTAAGCGGAAGAGGAGTATTTATAGCAGGGATCCCCAAACTATTTTGGACAAGTGACCCCTTTTCCAAAATGAAATGTTACTGTAAGTAGGCTGTTTTTGTTTAGATTTTTATATTGGTAACGCCACGTAGCGCTCGGTATGAAAATCACTGGCTGTGCTGTGTGCAGTCTGTGTCTGGTTTCCATTGTTGAAAAATTCTCTATTGTAGTGTTGGGCAGCTGGATGTGAACTGCGCGTAGCGTTGCGCAGTTGAAGGTGAGCCGCTAGCAGTGGTGGATGTGGGGAGAGAGATGGCGGACTTTTGAGAGCGGATGATCTGGACGTGTGTCCATCAGAGACTGTAAATTTGTAACACTGGATGCCATGAACTGCTATACTATATACACTCCTGGAAATGGAAAAAAGAACACATTGACACCGGTGTGTCAGACCCACCATACTTGCTCCGGACACTGCGAGAGGGCTGTACAAGCAATGATCACACGCACGGCACAGCGGACACACCAGGAACCGCGGTGTTGGCCGTCGAATGGCGCTAGCTGCGCAGCATTTGTGCACCGCCGCCGTCAGTGTCAGCCAGTTTGCCGTGACATACGGAGCTCCTTCGCAGTCTTTAACACTGGTAGCATGCCGCGACAGCGTGGACGTGAACCGAATGTGCAGTTGACGGACTTTGAGCGAGGGCGTATAGTGGGCATGCGGGAGGTCGGGTGGACGTACCGCCGAATTGCTCAACACGTGGGGCGTGAGGTCTCCACAGTACATCGATGTTGTCGCCAGTGGTCGGCGGAAGGTGCACGTGCCCGTCGACCTGGGACCGGACCGCAGCGACGCACGGATGCACGCCAAGACCGTAGGATCCTACGCAGTGCCGTAGGGGACCGCACCGCCACTTCCCAGCAAATTAGGGACACTGTTGCTCCTGGGGTATCGGCGAGGACCATTCGCAACCGTCTCCATGAAGCTGGGCTACGGTCCCGCACACCGTTAGGCCGTCTTCCGCTCACGCCCCAACATCGTGCAGCCCGCCTCCAGTGGTGACGCGACAGGCGTGAGTGGAGGGACGAATGGAGACGTGTCGTCTTCAGCGATGAGAGTCGCTTCTGCCTTGGTGCCAATGATGGTCGTATGCGTGTTTGGCGCCGTGCAGGTGAGCGCCACAATCAGGACTGCATACGACCGAGGCACACAGGGCCAACACCCGGCATCATGGTGTGGGGAGCGATCTCCTACACTGGCCGTACACCACTGGTGATCGTCGAGGGGACACTGAATAGTGCACGGTACATCCAAACCGTCATCGAACCCATCGTTCTACCATTCCTAGACCGGCAAGGGAACTTGCTGTTCCAACAGGACAATGCACGTCCGCATGTATCCCGTGGCACCCAACGTGCTCTAGAAAGTGTAAGTCAACTACCCTGGCCAGCAAGATCTCCGGATCTGTCCCCCATTGAGCATGTTTGGGACTGGACGAAGCGTCGTCTCACGCGGTCTGCACGTCCAGCACGAACGCTGGTCCAACTGAGGCGCCAGGTGGAAATGGCATGGCAAGCCGTTCCACAGGACTACATCCAGCATCTCTACGATCGTCTCCATGGGAGAATAGCAGCCTGCATTGCTACGAAAGGTGGATATACACTGTACTAGTGCCGACATTGTGCATGCTCTGTTGCCTGTGTCTATGTGCCTGTGGTTCTGTCAGTGTGATCATGTGATGTATCTGACCCCAGGAATGTGTCAATAAAGTTTCCCCTTCCTGGGACAATGAATTCACGGTGTTCTTATTTCAATTTCCAGGAGTGTAGTTGTTCATACCAGACATCGAACAGTGTTGCGTTTTAACGTTGAGTGGCTCTCGTAACCCCGCTTGCATACTTCGATAGATAATTTCAGGCAACCCAACAGAGTGTGGAGCAGGACAATACGACCGCCACGGGATTATCAGGTACGTGGTGTGGACAGGAAACACGGTCAAGAAAAGCAGAAGTGAAAACAATTAAAAGTTTCCCCACCCCCATTTGTACTCCCGTGCGTGTTACACAGTGATGAGCCAAAACATTATGACCACTGCCTACCGCGATGTCGAATGCCTCCTGGTGGTGTCGCTGGCACGTGACGCAGTAAAGAAAGAGTGTAAGCGGAAGAGGAGTATTTATAGCAGGGATCCCCAAACTATTTTGGACAAGTGACCCCTTTTCCAAAATGAAATGTTACTGTAAGTAGGCTGTTTTTGTTTAGATTTTTATATTGGTAACGCCACGTAGCGCTCGGTATGAAAATCACTGGCTGTGCTGTGTGCAGTCTGTGTCTGGTTTCCATTGTTGAAAAATTCTCTATTGTAGTGTTGGGCAGCTGGATGTGAACTGCGCGTAGCGTTGCGCAGTTGAAGGTGAGCCGCTAGCAGTGGTGGATGTGGGGAGAGAGATGGCGGACTTTTGAGAGCGGATGATCTGGACGTGTGTCCATCAGAGACTGTAAATTTGTAACACTGGATGCCATGAACTGCTATACTATATACACTCCTGGAAATGGAAAAAAGAACACATTGACACCGGTGTGTCAGACCCACCATACTTGCTCCGGACACTGCGAGAGGGCTGTACAAGCAATGATCACACGCACGGCACAGCGGACACACCAGGGACCGCGGTGTTGGCCGTCGAATGGCGCTAGCTGCGCAGCATTTGTGCACCGCCGCCGTCAGTGTCAGCCAGTTTGCCGTGACATACGGAGCTCCTTCGCAGTCTTTAACACTGGTAGCATGCCGCGACAGCGTGGACGTGAACCGAATGTGCAGTTGACGGACTTTGAGCGAGGGCGTATAGTGGGCATGCGGGAGGTCGGGTGGACGTACCGCCGAATTGCTCAACACGTGGGGCGTGAGGTCTCCACAGTACATCGATGTTGTCGCCAGTGGTCGGCGGAAGGTGCACGTGCCCGTCGACCTGGGACCGGACCGCAGCGACGCACGGATGCACGCCAAGACCGTAGGATCCTACGCAGTGCCGTAGGGGACCGCACCGCCACTTCCCAGCAAATTAGGGACACTGTTGCTCCTGGGGTATCGGCGAGGACCATTCGCAACCGTCTCCATGAAGCTGGGCTACGGTCCCGCACACCGTTAGGCCGTCTTCCGCTCACGCCCCAACATCGTGCAGCCCGCCTCCAGTGGTGACGCGACAGGCGTGAGTGGAGGGACGAATGGAGACGTGTCGTCTTCAGCGATGAGAGTCGCTTCTGCCTTGGTGCCAATGATGGTCGTATGCGTGTTTGGCGCCGTGCAGGTGAGCGCCACAATCAGGACTGCATACGACCGAGGCACACAGGGCCAACACCCGGCATCATGGTGTGGGGAGCGATCTCCTACACTGGCCGTACACCACTGGTGATCGTCGAGGGGACACTGAATAGTGCACGGTACATCCAAACCGTCATCGAACCCATCGTTCTACCATTCCTAGACCGGCAAGGGAACTTGCTGTTCCAACAGGACAATGCACGTCCGCATGTATCCCGTGCCACCCAACGTGCTCTAGAAAGTGTAAGTCAACTACCCTGGCCAGCAAGATCTCCGGATCTGTCCCCCATTGAGCATGTTTGGGACTGGATGAAGCGTCGTCTCACGCGGTCTGCACGTCCAGCACGAACGCTGGTCCAACTGAGGCGCCAGGTGGAAATGGCATGGCAAGCCGTTCCACAGGACTACATCCAGCATCTCTACGATCGTCTCCATGGGAGAATAGCAGCCTGCATTGCTGCGAAAGGTGGATATACACTGTACTAGTGCCGACATTGTGCATGCTCTGTTGCCTGTGTCTATGTGCCTGTGGTTCTGTCAGTGTGATCATGTGATGTATCTGACCCCAGGAATGTGTCAATAAAGTTTCCCCTTCCTGGGATAATGAATTCACGGTGTTCTTATTTCAATTTCCAGGAGTGTATATATGCTATATACTATATATACTATATATGTACTATATATATATGATGACTTTTGGACACTATTGAGGTAAATACATTTTTGTTCTTTATCAAAATCTTTCATTTTGCTAACTATGCCTATCAGTAGTTAGTCCCTTCAGTAGTTAGAATCTTTTAATTTAGCTGGCAGTAGTGGCGCTCGCTGTATTGCAGTAGTTCGAGTAACGAAGATTTTTGTGAGATAAGTGATTCATGAAAGGTATAGGTTATTGTTAGTCAGGACCATTCTTTTGTCGGGGTTATTGAAAGTCAGATTGCGTTGCGCTAAAAGTACTGTGTGTCAGTTTCAGCACAGTCATTAATAAATTTTTCTAAGGGGACGTTTCATTACTTCAGACCCCCATGGCCAAATTACCTACTTTTAAGATGAACCCCCTTATTTATAACGGTCCGCTAACTTAAAACAGCTGCTACAGAGTGATATTTTTCATCCTGACTTTACAAATACTTTTATACCTACCTATTTAAAGTATGTTGTGTGTTGTGTTTACCACTTTTTCAGTCACTTTACTTCACTTAATTTAGATATGTAATAACTTTGTAATCTCTTGAAATAAATGAGTACTTATATGAGTTATTATCGTTCAAGCTCCAACGAATTTCAAAACGCAAATGAACATTCAACCTAAGTGCAAGCTCGTTAAATAGTAAAATATTAGGAACATGTTTGGACTTGATCATGAATTCGTTCGTGTTAAATCGCGTAAGCGTCAAATAGAGAGCAAGTCAAAACGCGCCTGAAAGACGTACGCTCGAACTCATTATCTTGCACAAACTTGTCCACAGAGGCTTGCCGAGTTTTTCATCTTCTACGAACTTGAGGCTTTACATTACTACAAAAATGCTATTTCCCACAAAAATATTAATTATTCTTAGTACACGTAACACAACATAAACAATACAGTACCTACCTATCTTGAAAGTTTTAAATAAGAACTTGTGTTAATTTAATAGGGGTCGATTTTTAGACCTCGTCGACCCCCAATATCAGTTTTCGTTTATGTAGACCCCTGGGAAACAGATATCGACCCCAAGGGGTCGTTATCGACCACTTTGGGAATCCCTGATTTATAGCGAAGACATGTATAATCGGTTTTCGCAAGGGGCACATTGCTGTGGCGCTGCGGCTGAAAACGAGAATCTTTGTAATGGGCGAAGTTGGTAGTGTATTTGAACACAACTGTAGTGAGCAATAATGGAAAGTGGTTGATGGGTAGTGTAATAACGTGTAGGCCGTATGGTACTGAACGGCCACATGACATCACGAAATGTAGTTGACGGAGGGTCTCTCACAGCGCCATCCAGAATAGGCGAAGATCTGTGGCAGATCTGACGACAGAGTACGATGCTGGTGCAGGCACGAGTTTTTCCTAACACACCGTTCAAAGCGCTTTGTTGAACATGGAGCTCCACATCACATAACCTCTACGTGTTCCTATGTTGACCCAACGGCATCGTCAGTTATGATTGCAGAGGGCACAGCATCACTGCGTTTTCATCGTAGATCAATACAAACGAGTCACTTGTCGAATGAATTGTATTTCTTTTTACACCAGGTCAATGGCTGGGTCCTTACACGCAGTTATTCAGGCGAATGGCTGCAGCAAACACGTTCAGCACCACAGATGCAGGACGGTGAGGGCTGAATTATGCTATGAGGTACATTGAGCTGGGCTTCCATGGGATCTGCGGTGGTAATCAAGGGCACCGTGACAGCAGTGAATTATGTGAACGTTATTGCGGACCACATGCATCGCTTCATGCTTGAAGCCTGCCCCTACAGCTACGACATCTTCCAGCAGGATAACCGTCGATGTTGCATGGTCATAATCGTGCTATAGTGGTTTGAGTGGCATTATAGCGGAACTCACATTGGTGTCTTGGTCAGCAAATGTGCCTGACCTGTACCCATTGAAACTCATATCTAGCGCCAGCTGAGCGCCCATAAGCAACCAATCCTGTAATTTGTGCGAATTGCTTGGCCTGTGCGTAGACATCTGGTTCCATGTACTTCTGGAATCCTGTAAAGGACTTTTAGAATCCATACCAAGCAGAATCTCTGCTTTATTGTGTTTGCATAGTGGACCAACACGCTATTAAACAGGTGGTCTTAATGTTTTGGCTCGTCGGGTATCAGTACCGTTCCGCTGCCTAACAGCTCGCCGGAAAAACAAACACTTAAATTTTTCCGTGCGAACTCTGATTTCTCTTATTTTATTACAGTGATCACTTCTCCTCCGCACTTGGAAGAGATCGATGCAGAGTGAAATTTAAAGAAAAAATTTCGCCGCAGTAAAAAACGCCTTTGTTTTATTGATTGCCACACCAACTCGCTTACCATATCTGTGAGAGTCTCTCCCCTATTTTGGGATAGTAAGAAACGAGCTGCCCTTCTTTGAACTTTTTCGATGTCCTCCGTCAATCCTGTTTTAATGCGATTCCCATACCGTGCAGCAGTATTTCAGAAGAAAACGGACAAGCGTAGTGTAGGCAGCCTCTTCAGTAGATCTGTTGCATCTCCTTACTGTTCCGCCTATAAAACGCAGCCGTTGGTTTGCCTTCCCTACATTATCTATGTGATCGTTCCAATCTGAGTTGTTCGTAACTGTACTTCCTAGGTGTTTAATTGAACTGATAGCATATAGATTTCTGTGATTTGTCGTGTAACCGAAATTTAACAGACTCCTTTTAGTACTCATGTGGAGGACCTCACACTTTCCATTATTTAGGGTCGATTGCCACTTTTCGACCACACAGATGTCTTGTCTAAATCATTTTACAATTGGTTTTGATCTTCTGACGGCGTTACTAGACGGTAAACAACAGTATCATCTGCAAACAATCTGAGTGGGCTGCTGGGATTGTCTCCTAAATAGTTTATATAGATTAGAAACAGCAGATGGCCTACAAAATTCCTTGGGCAACGCCATTATATCAGCTCTGTTTTATCGATGACTCTGAGTCAGTTACTATGAACTGTGACCTTTCTGACGGGAGATCACGCATTCTGGTATCTGCTTTACCAGCGATTAGAATTATGTGGTTGTTCCATTTTAAATCGCTCCATACGCACACTCTTAGACATTTTATGCATTGGGTGTTCCCAGTGATTGTTCTGCAGCTGTGTAATCATGCCGTAATAGGTCTTTCTGTCTTTGTATTCGCAACACGTTACATTTTTTTGCGTTGAGGATCAACTGCCAATCCCTGCACCAAGCGTCGACCCTCTGCAGGTCGTCCTGCATTTTTGTACGATTTTCTAGCGATATGATTCCTCCGTGTATAGCTCCTACATGTATAACAGCATCATCCGCGAAAATTCTCATGGAACTTTGCACACTATCCATTTAACGTAATGAGGTACCTCGGACAGAATGATCTCTTCCATGCCAATCAACTTCGGAAACATCGTTCAAATGAAACGTAACTCACACTCTATTCACAAAACAGCCTGAAAACTATGAATCAATGCAGTCAGGAGGAGAAAACATTTATTGGTTTTCCTCCGGTAGAAATACATGTTGGATAAAGCTATTCCTCTCGAAAAGGGTGATCAATGTCGCCTTAATCTTGGGTTTTGCTGTTCGACATTGTTTGGAAGGCGTGGAAGACGATGGACACCATGCCACTGACCGTCGCTTGATCTCCGGATAGTACTGGTAGACCCAGGTCTCATATCATGTAATGATGTGGAAAGCAAACACCACGTGTGGTGTGCGTACTGTAAGACCTTCGGTACACAAACCATCAGATTATTTGACTTGTCGCTCTAACGAAGTAGGCGAGTGTCAGCAATATGTCTCGTGGTCTTATCGTTGCGTGTTTATCTTCTGCCGTTAGGTCAGACGATAGAAATGCCTCTTGCACACTTAGAGTAGCAGATTGACGGTAACCAACTTTAAACAGAACTTGATTAATTTTCACACACATTTATTAAAACAATAACAAGCATAAAAATTACTTAACTTGGTTCTGGATGCTATTTACATTTGACAATCTGAAGTTCCTTTAGTATTGGTACGTTAATCTTATTCTCACATCTATCTCTGATACTTGACAAAAGTGTCTATGCATTTATCTTCATGGCTATTTACTGGAATATGGTAATCTTATTAGGCGCAGACTGAAACTTGACTATTGACTGGTACAGACAAATGTAGAACTCGTACAGACGTCTGTACACTCGTTATATTACCTGGCGCGTTCATGTATCACTGCGCGAGTGTGATCCGCGAGGAGAAAAGGGTCTACGTTAGCAGCAATCTCATTGGCTGCGTTACATATTAATACGCAGACCGGCGGAAGCAGAATTTGATCCGTCTCTATGGCAGCGCCATCTCGTAGTGCGGATACGGACGAGCGCTGCGCCTGCACTGTTGTGCTTAGCGGACCGCACTCTAGTGGGAAAGTTGTGTACGCGCTGACTACGCGGAACTATGTACACAACACCACGTGACTACGGTGCTTCGAGCGATTCCACTAAAAGCATTTGCTGACAGTGTCCAACAATTTTACAGCTGATGTGAGGAGTGTGTTATAGCTATTCTTGATTACTTTGAAGGCTAGTAAAGATATTTTGTTTGCCATTCTTGTTTCGTTCATTTTCTGTGACCACCCGATCTTTTCAGACGCACCTTGTAGTAACCTCAGACTTTTGGCAGATGGTGCAGTTATCTATAATGAAGAACTGTCTGAAAAATGATCCTCAAATATGCAATAGAATATTTACGCTGTGAAAAGAAGTGTACGACGAAATAGTTGTATCGAGTGACAGAAGAACGATGGTCCACCACAAAAAAGAGTGAGAAACATGGGGAACAGTGTGTGGATGGCAAAAACACAAAGATGCAAATATAGGACAGTGATAAAAGTGGTAGTGCGACCTCCAGACCAGATGTGAGGAAACGCAGATCAACAAATCGTAAGTAATTACATTTTTACAAAAAATCGTGAAGTGAACTGTTTGATAATCTATAAGTAACAAAACTGTATCGTTATATATCCCACTGATGATGTAGGCGTTTCTTCCCACGCTCCATAAGTGAATGGAAAGGACGAAATTGTAATATCTGGCACAGTGGGAAATACTCTCCGCCATGCACTTTACAGCGGTCTGCAAAGTGTGGGTGCACATGAGGATTCAGATCTTCCAGACAAAGGGAAACAATATACAACTAATAAACAATATACTCCTTGTAAACAATAAATTATACTCGTGAAATAATGAAATTGTACTTACTACATGCATGTAGATAACAGTAGGTTAAGAATGTGATAAACAGTATATTCTCCTAATATGATTATCACAAAGTAACATCGTCGTAAGATATAGACAAATTTTAACTTGGTTTAGTCGAATAAGCGTTATCATATAATACTGTGTGTAGAGTGAGTGTGCTTCTCAATGCTGCAGCCGGCCGGTGTGGCCGTGCGGTTAAAGGCGCTTCAGTCTGGAACCGCGTGACCGCTACGGTCGCAGGTTCGAATCCTGCTTCGGGCATGGATGTGTGTGATGTCCTTAGGTTAGTTAGGTTTAAGTAGTTCTAAGTTCTAGGGGACTTATGACCACAGAAGTTAAGTCCCATAGTGCTCAGAGCCATTTGAACCATTTTTTTCAATGCTGCAGACAGTATTTTTTCAAAGACGTAGAGACCCTGCGATCACGGTGGAACTTTTACTACGATTATTTTCTGTCATTAATCACTTACTTTATTATGATAACCGCTTGCGGAGTTAGCCATCTTCAGATATGAGGCAGCAGACGTAAAATAAAAACACAATTAACAATTACGTGACAAGAAACATAATGAACTACAATTCACATTTGTATGGCCTCTGCCGATAACGTTGGGACATTGGGTAAACTTACCAATTTTTCCCTCATGTGCAGCCATACATTGCAGACCGCTGTTAAATGCATGGCGGAGAGTATTTCCCACTGTGCCAGATATTACAGTTTCGTCCCTTTCATTCACTTACGGTGTGTGGGAAGAAACGCCTACGTGCGGAAAATGTATCTTGTACGTTTTTCAGTGCAGCATGTACACGCCATAATTTAAAAGTGCTGCAGTTAGGTGGTATTGGTACCTTTATAAAAATGTAGATTGATGAAATAGGTCGCGTGCTTCCTAATATGTGCTATACTAATTACTACACTCATAAGATAAACAGTTGCGTAAAAACACTTGAGTCCACATTGAAAACTGACATTGATATTCATATAGATTTTACAACTGCAAACATAATAAAAATTAAATAAAATTAAAACACTGGCAAATATTCCTCTTGGCCTGTTCTTGTTAAAATAAAGAAACACTAGCCCTCTACCATCCAGTAGCGTCATTATGCCATGTGTATATGTTTGCCCCGCCATACCAACAGCAAGCCTTGCAAAATATAGAAGTAAGGGTTACGATTCAATTCACTCTGCTCGTATACTCCGAGGTAACAGGAAGGTCACTCGTATTTGCGCTTGTTAATTGTCATGCTATAATTCCTTTCTCTTAAAGGATAATTGACTATACTTTCCCGACACCCGTTTTGCTTTGCCGTAGACGGAGTGATTTATGCTATTGCAAACTGACGTGCCTTGAAGAATGGTCTAGTGGGATCTCAAGCAAACCTCCTACCTGTTGCTTCTGCGTCTGGGCGCCACATTACTTCGAACATCGTTAACAGCAAATGTATCGCCACTGCGCCAACTTGCGTTACTCTGTCTCAACCAGCGGCACTGTTTCGGATTTGGAACGAAATGATCACATAAGATTTCTGAGATGAGATTCTTCTGCCCTATTATGTACACTCATGCTCATAAATTAGGGATAATGCTGAAGGATAGTGAAACAACGCTCTGGTGAGCGGTTTGCGTCTTTAAATCGCCTCGGGGTGTGACCATGCGGTGCATTTGACTTGCGGTCGTCGCACGGTGGTGTTGGCAGCAGTCCACATACGCAGAGGTGTGTTGTTGGATGTCGGAGTATGGTGCTGCGAGTAAGTGTGCAGACGTTTTCAGACGTGCTAATGGTGACTGTAAGTTGAAAATGGCTCAAATAATACATATTGATGACATTATGAGGGGTAGAATACTATTGCGACTGGAGGCTGGGCCGGCCTGAGTGGGCGAGCGGTTCTAGGCGCTACAGTCTGGAACCGCGCGACCGCTACAGTCGCAGGTTCGAATCCTGCCTCGGACATGGGTGTATGTGATGTTCTTAGGTTAGTCAGGTTTAAGTAGTTCTAAGTTCTAGGGGACTGATGACCTCAGATGTTCAGTCCCATAGTGCTCAGAGCCATTTGAACCATTTGAACTGGGGGCTGGTCAAATACAGTAGGTCGAAGCACGGGCCCTCCGTGTGCCACAAAGTGTTATCTCAAGATTATGGTAACGATTCCAACAGACAGGAAACGTGTCCAGCCGCTATAGTACGGGACGTCCACAGGGTACAACACCACAAGAAGACCGATATCTCACCATCAGTGCCAGCAGATGGCCACGGAGTACTAGAGGTGGCCTTGCTCGGGACCTTACCGCAGCCACTGGAACAGTTGTCTCCAGACACACAGTCTACAGACGACTGAACAGATACGATTTATTCGCCCGGAGACCTGCAAGGTGCATTCTACTGACCCCTGGTGACAGGAGAGCCCGTGAAGCCTGGTGTCGAGTAAACAGTACATGGTCATTGGAACAGTGATTCCAGGTTATGTTCACGGACGAGTCCAGGTATAGTCTGAACAGTGAATCTCGCCGGGTTTTCATCTAGCGTGAACCATGAACCAGATACGAACGCCTTAATGTCCTTGAAAGGGTGCATGGGGGCTTAATTAAATATTATGATAGAAAATGATTTTTAGGTAGCTGTATGTCCGATTACGCAGTGTCTCGTAATCGGTTGGCCCTGACTAGTATTATTACGCAATCTGACTGCAACAAACAATGAAAGAAAATTTTCGTAAACACAGTTAATTAATTAAGTCCCCAGCAACTATAAAATCTACGAAGCTAACAAGCACAAGAGTAACTGTTCTGTATGTGGGAGTGTGACTCAACGTCCACATCTGGCACGGTTCTTTTCCAACAAGACAAGAATTTTTAAATACCAACTATACTGACGTGACAAAAGAAATTTAGAAAAACTATAATTACGCAAGAAAACCAGAATTCACTCTAATACAAGAACACAAGCCAGATGCTTTGTTGACTGAACCTGTAGTGACCCATTATTTCAGACACACAATTAATAAAAGAACATTGTAGTTTTTACCTTCATATATATTGACGAAATGCACTCATTACAATAACATCTGCTATCTCTCCCATCAAATAACTGCATAAACATGGAACAACACTCTTTACTACCACATCTCACTCCGACTTCACGACAAGCAGTGCCCACTAGCACACCTCGGTACGACTGACTACAACGAGCTCTCAACAGGCACTGACCGCTACGAACTCTTAACAAGCACTCTGCCATGAACTCTCGACAACCACTGACTGCTACGAGCTCTTAACACACACTGAGGAGGCGGCTTAATAGTACTCTTTGGCGCAATCTCTGGCGCAGTGGCACAGTGTAGCCACCTTTCAAGGGACCTGTAAGGAGGTCGTGGTTTGATGGTGTAGGGTGGGATTATGATTGGTGCTCGTACACTCCTGCATGTCTTTGACAGAGGAACTGTAACATGTCAGGTGTATCATTTTGCACCAGTATGTTCGCCTTTTCAGTGATGCAGTGGGTTCCACTTTTCCTCTTGATGGATGATAACGCACGGCCCACCGAGCTGACATCGTGGTGGAGTACCTTGAAGACATCAGGCGAATGGAGTGGCCTGCCTGTTCTCCAGACCTAAACCCCATCGAGCACGTCTGGAATGCTCTCGGTCGACGTATCGCTGCACATCTTCAAACCCCTAGGACACTTCCGGAGTTCCGACAGGCACTGGTGCAAGATTGGGAGGCCGTACCCCAGCAGCTGCTCGACCACTTGATCCAGAGTATGCCAACCCGTTGTGCGGCCTGTGTACGTGTGCATGGTGATCATATCCCATATTGATGTCGGAGTACATGCGCAGGAAACAGTGGCGTTTTGTAGCACCTGTGTTTGGGGATGGTTTTCTCAACTTATCACCGATACCGTGGACTTACAGATCTGTGTCGTTTGTGTTCCCTATGTGCCTATGCTATTGGTGCCAGTTTTGTGTAGTGCCACGTTGTGTGACACCACATTCTGCAATTATCCTTAATTCATGAACATGAGTGTAGTATGTGCTGTGTAGGTTCTATGTGACAAGTTTAAATTGTGTGCTGGGTCGAACCAGAGTGGGTGCCTTGCGCGCCATTATTCAACCAGTTTGCCTGAAGTTTCTCTATTCCGCACTCTATAACGGTATCGACATTTTTACATTATTTCCTTACTAATGTTCTTCCACTACTTAACTTTACCTCAGTGGTAAAATTGCATTCACAATGGCTGTATATCAATCACGCATATACACAGCACTGGAAACACGTAAAATTTTACAAACTATGTAAAATCCCAATACTGAATGGCGTTAATTGTTTTATTACTGGTTTAAAAATGTTTTACCTAATAGCGCGCCGCTGGTACAACGTATCGTGAAACTCTTATTTTAGGATTTGTAATTTATACATTTTCAAGAACTGTATTCTACCACAATGAAATAAATATATAAACTGTCCAGTTGATTTCGCTTGCGAGTTTCCTTCCAAATAAATAATTCTGGTCTTTTGCTACATAGGTGAAGAAACAGAGTAGTCTCTTCTACCTCGTGACATACGAAGACTGCGAGAGATGCTGGCAATCTCTGTACTGGCTGGTTTTGCTAATTGGTGTGGCACTGTTTTTATTTTAAGCGAATGTGCATTAAAATGATTGTTGACGCCATTGTGTGGCAAATTGGCCCGAATCAGACAGGTTTTCTGGAAACAGAAATACACTCGGAGTAGTATATGTGGCAATGTCCAAGTGGAATTAATATTTTCAATTTACTCACAATCGCCGATGTTCAACTTTTGATCACAATTCCCGGTATGTAATAGCAGGCCGGGAACTCATGTTAAATAGAAAAGCCATATAAAACAACCAGAAGTGATATACCTTCACAAAAGTATTGGTTCAAATAGCTCTGAGCACTATGGGACTCAACTGCTGTGGTCATCAGTCCCCTAGAACTTAGAACTACTTAAACCTAACTAACCTAAGGACATCACACACATCCATGCCCGGGGCAGGATTCGAACCTGCGACCGTAGCAGTAGCACGGTTCCGGACTGCGCGCCTAGAACCGCGAGACCACCGCGGCCGGCTCACAAAAGTATTATTCAGCAGTCACTGAGCAGTCATTTCTCACCTGAATTCAGTAAAAGCCACATTCTTCCGTCATGTATAGATCACACACCAGTTTTCTCTATAATCATAAATCCAGAAACTCAACAACTTAAATCACTTGGAATCGTACGTTCTTTACTCCGCCTTGATACACCTTTTCCAATAAACAATAATCCTCGAGTCGTTCAAATCCTTATTTTCATACAATCGATGGCCAGTAAAACTCTCGCTTATGCCGGTTTCCCTCTTCCTTTAACTGTCCGACACTCTAATATTACACACACATTAATTTCTCTGCACATAGCAACTATAAAACAGAAAACATTCATGTACAACAGGTCCATACATACAGATTTACACTACTGGTCATTAAAAATGCTACAAACGCGAAATTTAACCGACAGGAAGAAAATGCTGTGATAAGCAAATGATTAGCTTTTCAGAGCATTCACTCAAGGTTGGCACCGGTGGCGACACCTACAACGTACTGACATGAGGAAACTTTCCACCCGATTTCTCATACACAAACAGCAGTTGACCAGCGTTGCCTGGTGAAACGTTGTTGTGATGCCTCGTGTAAGGAGGAGAAATGTGTACCATCACGTTTCCGACATTGATAAAGGTCGGTTTGTAGCCTATCGCGATTGCGGTTTATCTTATCGCGACATTGCCGCTCACGTTGGTCGAGATCCAATGACTGTTAGCAGAATACGGAATCGGTGGGTTCAGGAGGGTAATACGGAAAGCCGTGCTGGATCTCAACGGCCTCGTATCACTAACAGTCGATATGACAGGCATCTTATCCGCATGGCTGTAACGGATCGTGCAGCCACGTCTCGATCCCTGAGTCAACAGATGGGGACGTTTGCAAGACAACAACCATCTGCACGAACAGTTCGACGACGTTTGCAGCAGCATGGACTATCAGCTCGGAGACCATGGCTGCGGTTACCCTTGACGCTGCATCGTAGACAGGAGCGCCTGCGATGGTGTGTACTCAACGACGAACTTGGGTGCACGAATGGCAAAACGTCATTTTTTCAGATGAATCCAGTCCTGTTTACATCATCATCATGGTCGCATCCCTGTTACCGAGCGAGGTGGCGCAGTGGTTAGCACACTGGACTCGCATTCGGGAGGACGGCGGTTCAATCCCGTCTCCAGCCATCCTGATTTAGGTTTTCCGTGATTTCCCTAAATCGTTTCAGGCAAATGCCGGGATGGTTCCTTTGAAAGGGCACGGCCGATTTCCTTCCCCACCCTTCCCTAACCCCAGCTTGTACTCCGTCTCTAATGACCTCGTTGTCGACGGGACGTTAAAACAACACTAACCTAACCTAACCTAGCATCCCTGTTTGACGACATCACGGTGAACGCACATTGGAAGCGTGTATTCGTCATCACCATACTGGGGTATCACCCGGCGTGATGGTATGGGGTGCCATTGGTTACACGTCTCTGTCACCTCTTGTTCGCATTGACGATACTTTGAACAGTGGACGTTACATTTCAGATGTATTACGACCCGTGGCTCTACCCTTCATTCGATCCCTGCGAAACCCTACATTTCAGCATGATAATGCACGACCGCGTGTTGCAGGTCCTGTACGGGCCTTTCTGGATACAGAAAATGTTCGACTGCTGCCCTGGCCAGCACATTCTTCAGATCTCTCACCTACTGAAAACGTCTGGTCAACGGTGGCCGAGCAACTGGCTCGCCACAATACGCCAGTCACTACTCTTGATGAACTGTGGTATCGTGTTGACGCTGCATGGCCAGATGTAATGTACCTCTACACACCATCCAAGCTCTGTTTGACTCAATGCCCAGGCGTATCAAGGCCGTTATTACGGCCAGAGGTGGTTGTTCTGGGTACTGATTTCTCAGGATCTATGCACCCAAATTGCGTGAAAATGTAATCACATGTCAGTTCTAGTATAATAGATTTGTACAATGAATACTCGTTTATCATCAGTATTTCTTCTTGGTGTAGCAATTTTAATGGCCAATGGCGTACATATTTCAGTTAGCAGAGTACCCATATTAATTAAAGAATAAGGAAGAAAATATACGTAGATAAAGATGGCAGGAAAATTCCGTTATCGGATTTTACTGTGGTTCTTTAAGGGTAGCACGCTTCGCATTATAAGTTACAGCGTATTAGAGCATGAGACTGTACTGCAGTTGTGGTGTACGGTGCGCGAAACGTAGGTATCTGTATTAGAATTCCGTTTCGCCACGTAATTTTAAACCGTCATGGTTAAAATAATATTTCATTTACGCCATGTATTAATATGGCTGCTTGTTATGGGAAAAATAGGAGTATGCTTCTTATCAACCATGTGCGAATGTCATTTTAAGCAAGGCTCACCGCGCATAGTTACATATTTGGAGAAGATAACTCATCTGAGCACAACAGTAGAGAAAACTACAGCTGATGACTCGGAGATGAGCGTCGTCTTTGCAAGAAATGAATGCTGCATATTTTTATATCGGAACTTTCGCAAAGAGTTCTTTATGTATAAGTAGCACTCATAATCATATTACATTTGCAGTTCTTCTTATGATTTACCGTCAGTAACGTAACTTTACAGTTTTCTGAGGACAACAATATTTTCGAGCTGCATGAGAACTCCTCTCCAGTTTCGCAAAGAGAAATTAGTTCGGCTGTTAGTGATGTAGAATTTCTACTCAGACCGTTTCACAAAAGACAGTTGATTAACATAAAACCTGAACCTCCAAAGATACGTTCTCTGTTCATAGTCCACAAAACAGATCAGCCAATTCGCCCGATTTCGAACAGTATGTTAATGGATAGTGCTTACAACAATCTAGTAAAACATTTTGATTATTTACAGAGGACCAAATAACGGTACTGATCTCGTCTGCAAAAGCTTTTAACGAACGTGAAGAAAAAATTGCTTTCATATGTGAGCCCAAAAACAAATTCCGTCAGTTAAGTCATCTGGATCTAGTATTAACAATAGCTGATATCAAAATCTCCACCAATATTTTTCGCAAAGGAATCTGCACTGATCAGATAGTGCCGACCTGTTCAACACCCCTCATTCTCACAAAAATGGCTTTTTCATTCTTCCACCCATAGGGCTATTTCTATTCCTTTATCCGAAGAAAGTCTCGACGCTGAGATTAATTTGGTTAAAACTATTGCAGTCGATGACAGATACGAACCAACCAGAGTAGATAATATTTTCAAAACTGAAACCAATAATAGAAGCACCACTCTTGGCACAGTGCCTAGTAACGAACGTAATGAAAAGAAATTTTTTCTACGTGTATCTAACTGGATTGAGCGTCTCCTCCAAAACAAATACGACTGTAAAGTAGCATTTTAACTAATAATAGCTTGAAAAACAATCTCACTCATAATTTGAAACCAGTACAGTCATCCTTACAAAACTCAGGTGTCTATAAAATCAGCTGTGATACATGTCAGACGTAGTATATAGAACAGACAGGAAGATCAGTTGTTAGATATAAAGAACAACTATTAACAGAAAAGGTACAAATATATACATATAAATCGTCCTATGCTGTTCACTTATTAATTACAGGCTATAAGCCTAAAGGAGTTCATAACGTGAGTATCTTGCGCACAGAGAAGAAAGGCTTCAGACTTGATATCATTGAAAAATTAGAAACTTCCAAACACCTTTTCCTTAAAGAGGGTTTCATTCTGAATAAAGAGTTGCAACTATGTAATAAAAATTTCTCCAATGTTATAAAGATTTTACTTGGAAACGCCTAAAATCGACCTCTCTAATCCTCAAATACGACTCTAAAATATCGTCTTCCTCTCTTCTTTTTACATATTACATTGTAAATGTTTTGATACAAAGTGTATGTAATAACTGCTATTGCACTGCCCTGCATAAATTTCATTTTCGAAAATACTGGCTGTTGACTTGTAAACGGACACTTTTATGCCATTTAGAATACCTTTCTAACGTAATCAGCTGGTTTAAAAAAGTGTCGTTAACAATGTATTTTCTAAATGTCTATCTAATGGTTTTTATTGTAATGTATCGACTCCGTAGAGTACCAATCTGCTTGACGGGTGTGAAGATCATTCATATGGTAAGGAATAACGACTCTGTGGAACTCCCTTCGTGTTTGCTCCCTAGTCACCAAAATTGCCTCTCCTTCCAACATTTCTTGAATTTTTCTGTATAACTTTTAGATTTTTGTTCGCTGAGTATGATTGAGACAAGTTGTAAAGCCATCAGTCGCATCGAACGTATGTTACTGTAAGACAGTGATATATCTGCACGATCAAACGGCTCGGGGGGATTCTTAGTTTGACATAGGTAGTCCTTAGAAGGGACCCTATCCCGAATCATTGCCATAATGTCGGCAAAAGTTGATCCTGGTCGTTACTGTGGAGGCGAGTCTATCGTACGAGGGTTATCCAGAAAGTAACAGACATTTTGGTCTACCGGAGCGGTGGGCGGAGCTACGGCTGCCATCTTGGTGCCATAAAGTTTCTACACTCAGTTGCTTTCTGTGTTATGTTAAAATGTGCACTGCAAGAGAAAATCCTGCGACTTGTGAGGTGCGCTCTGTCATTAGGGGTTTTTTTCTTTTTTTCTTTTTTTACGAAAGACTGCCAACTAACTGAAATTTATCGCGATATTTGTGACGTATGCGGAAAAGGAATGATGAGTGAAAGCCAGGTGAGTCAATGGTGTATTTCAAAAACGGCAATTATGTGGAAAAATAGCTTTATAAGGTACCTTTATATAATAATATTTGGTTCTTCCATATTCTTAATTTTTATTTCAAAACGTCTGTTTGTTTCTGGGTAGCCCTCGAAAACTAGTTTAAAGTAGGAGTGGAGGATGACAGTGTTGCCAAGTGAGAATCGGGGAGGGTTCGATTCACGCGAGCGGCTGGCACCGGTGTTGGAGAAGGACGCCGCAGACGCGACAGCCGGGCTGTGACGCACGCATAGCAGACGAGGCACCGCGGCGGTCGGCGGTCGGCGGTCGGCGGTCTGCATCCCGGGACTGCAGGTCACTCTGATCTGTGGCCGGGTCTCCTCACGGCCGTGGCCTCGAGGCGTGGTCTGAGGCCCTATCACCGTGTGCCAGCAGCGGCTGCTCAAGTGCCGTTCTAAAGACAGCTACCTCGAGCAATTAAACAGAGAACCGACTCGTGGAGGCCGGCCGGAGTGGCCGTGCTGTTCTAGGCACTACAGTCTGGAGCCGAACGACCGCTACGGTCACAGGTTCGAATCCTGCCTCGGGCATGGATGTGTGTGATGTCCTTAGGTTAGTTAGGTTTAAGTAGTTCTAAGTTCTAGGCGACTGATGACCTCAGAAGTTAAGTCGCATAGTGCTCAGAGCCATTTGAACCATTTTGACTCGTGGAGATAACATCTTGGACCTACTGATAACAAACAGACCCGAACTTTTCGACTCTGTATGTACAGAACAGGGAATCAGTGATCATAAGGCCGTTGCAGCATCCCTGAATATGGAAGTTAATAGGAATATAAAAAAGGGAGGAAGGTTTATCTGTTTAGCAAGAGTAATAGAAGGCAGATTTCAGACTACCTAACAGATCAAAACGAAAATTTCTATTCCGACACTGACAATGTTGAGTGTTTATGGAAAAAGTTCAAGGCAATCGTAAAATGCGTTTTAGACAGGTACGTGCCGAGTAAAACTGTGAGGGACGGGAAAAACCCACCGTGGTACAACAACAAAGTTAGGAAACTACTGCGAAAGCAAAGAGAGCTCCACTCCAAGTTTAAACGCAGCCAAAACCTCTCAGACAAACAGAAGCTAAACGATGTCAAAGTTAGCATAAGGAGGGCTATGCGTGGAGCGTTCAGTGAATTCGAAAGTAAAATTCTATGTACCGACTTGACAGAAAATCCTAGGAAGTTCTGGTCTTACGTTAAATTAGTAAGTGGCTCAAAACAGCATATCCAGACACTATGGGATGATGATGGCATTGAAACAGAGGATGACACGCGTAAAGCTGAAATACTAAACACCTTTTTCCAAAGCTGTTTCACAGAGGAAGACCGCACTGCAGTTCCTTCTCTAAATCCTCGCACAAACGAAAAAATGGCTGACATCGAAATAAGTGTCCAAGGAATAGAAAAGCAACTGGAATCACTCAATAGAGGAAAGTCCACTGGACCTGACGGGATACCAATTCGATTCTACACAGAGTACGCGAAAGAACTTGCCCCCCTTCTAACAGCCGTGTACCGCAAGTCTCTAGAGGAACAGAGGGTTCCAAATGATTAGAAAAGAGCACAGATAGTCCCAGTCTTCAAGAAGGGTCGTCGAGCAGATGCGCAAAACTATAGACCTATATCTCTGACGTCGATCTGTTGTAGAATTTTAGAACATGTTTTTTGCTCTAGTATCATGTCGTTTTTGGAAACCCAGAATCTACTATGTAGGAATCAACATGGATTCCGGAAACAGCGATCGTGTGAGACCCAACTCGCTTTATTTGTTCATGAGACCCAGAAAATATTAGATACAGGCTCCCAGGTAGATGCTATTTTTCTTGACTTCCGGAAGGCGTTCGATACAGTTCCGTACTGTCGCCTGATAAACAAAGTAAGAGCCTACGGAATATCAGCCCAGCTGTGTGGCTGGATTGAAGAGTTTTTAGCAAACAGAACACAGCATGTTGTTATCAATGGAGAGACGTCTACAGACGTTAAAGTAACCTCTGGAGTGCCACAGGGGAGTGTTATGGGACCATTGCTTTTCACAATATATATAAATGACCTGGTAGATAGTGTCGGAAGTTCCATGCGGCTTTTCGCGGATGATGCTGTAGTATACAGAGAAGTTGCAGCATTAGAAAATTGTAGCGAAATGCAGGAAGGTCTGCAGCGGATAGGCACTTGGTGCAGGGAGTGGCAACTGATCCTTTATTGTATGATTATATGATAGCGGAACAAACACTGGTAGCAGTTACTTCTGTAAAATATCTGGGAGTATGCGTGCGGAACGATTTGAAGTGGAATGATCATATAAAATTAATTGTTGGTAAGGCGGGTACCAGGTTGAGATTCATTGGGAGAGTGCTTAGAAAATGTAGTCCATCAACAAAGGAGGTGGATTACAAAACACTCGTTCGACCTATACTTGAGTATTGCTCATCAGTGTGGGATCCGTACCAGATCGGTTTGACGGAGGAGATAGAGAAGATCCAAAGAAGAGCGGCGCGTTTCGTCACAGGGTTATTTGGTAACCGTGATAGCGTTACTGAGATGTCTAATAAACTCAAGTGGCAGACTCTGCAAGAGAGGCGCTCTGCATCGCGGTGTAGCTTGCTCGCCAGGTTTCGAGAGGGTGCGTTTCTGGATGAGGTATCGAATATATTGCTCCCCCCTACTTATACCTCCCGAGGAGATCACGAATGTAAAATTAGAGAGATTAGAGCGCGCACGGAGGCTTTCAGACAGTCGTTCTTCCCGCGAACCATACGCGACTGGAACAGGAAAGGGAGGTGATGACAGTGGCACGTTAAGTGCCCTCCGCCACACACCGTTAGGTGGTTTGCGGAGTATAAATGTAGATGTAGATGTAGATTAGCTTGGTGCGTATATCAGACCAGCTGTGTGACTGGATTGAAGAGTTTTTAACAAACAGAACACAGCATGTTGTTATCAATGGAGAGACGTCTACAGACGTTAAAGTAACCTCTGGAGTGCCACAGGGGAGTGTTATGGGACCATTGCTTTTCACAATATATATAAATGACCTGGTAGATAGTGTCGGAAGTTCCATGCTGGCCATTAAAATTGCTACACCACGAAGATGACGTGCTACAGACGCGAAATTTAACCGACAGGAAGAAAATGCTGTGATATGCTAATGATTAGCTTTTCAGAGCATTCGCACAAGGTTGACGCCGGTGGCAACACCTACAACGTGCTGACACGAGGAAAGTTTCCAACGGATTTCTCATACACAAACAGCAATTGACCAGCGTTGCCTGGTGAAACGTTGTTGTGATGCCTCGTGTAAGTAGGATTTCCGGCTTTGATAAAGGTCGGATTGTAGCCCATCGCGATTGCGGTTTATCGTATCGCGACATTGCTGCTCGCGTTGCTCGAGATCCAATGACTGTTAGCAGAATATGGAATCGGTGGTTTCAGGAGGGTAATACGGAAAGCTGTGCTGGATCCCAACCTTGTAACAGTAGCAGTCGAGATGACAGTCATCTTATCCGCATGGCTGTAACGGATCGTGCAGTCACGTCTCGATCCATGAGTCTACAGATGGGAATGTTTGCAGGACAACAGCCATCTGCACGAACAGTTCGACGACGTTTGCAGCAACATGGACTATCAGCTCGGAGACCATGGCTGCGGTTACCCTTGACGCTGCATCACAGACAGGAGCGCTTGCGATGGTGTACTCAACGACGAACCTGTGTGCACGAATGGCAAAACGTCATTTTTTCGGATGAATCCAAGTTCTGTTTACAGCATCATGATGGTCGCATCCGTGTTTGGCAACATCGCGGAAACGCACATTGGAAGCGTGTATTCGTCATCGCCATACTGGCGTATCACCCGTCGTGATGGTATGGGGTGCCATTGGTTACACGTCTCGGTCACCTCTTGTTCGCATTGACGGCACTTTGAACAGTGGACTTTACATTTCAGATGTGTTACGACCCGTGGCTCTAACCTTCATTCGATCCTTGCGAAATCCTACATTTCAGCAGGATAATGCGCGACCGCATATTGCAGGTCCTGTAGGGGCCTTTCTGGATAAAGAAAATGTTCGACTGCTGCCCTGGCCAGCACATTCTCCATATCTCTCACCAATTGAAAACGTCTGGTCAATGGTGGCCGAGCAACCGGCTCATCACAATACGCCAGTCACTACTCTTGGTGAACTGTGGTATCGTTTTGAAGCTGCATGGACAGCTGTACCTGTACACGCCAACCAAGCTCTGTTTGGCTCAATGCCCAGGCGTATCAAGGCCGTTATTACGGCCAGAGGTGGTTCTTCTGGGTACTGAGTTCTCAGGATGTATGCACCCAAAATGCATGAAAATGGAATCACATGTCAGTTCTAGTATAATATATTTGTCCAATGAATACCCGTTTATCATCTGCATTTCTTCTTGATGTAGCAATTTTAATGGCCAGTGGTATATATCGCTTGTCACTTTTTATTTGTAGCTCACTGTTGCTATTTGAGTCTACATATTGTCTTTGTGTGATTTGGAGATAGTGTGTGGAGCTGCGGACACTAGAAAATGGAGTGCCAATTGGAGAAATGGGAACATTTCTGACATTCTTCAGTGTGTGTTCAATAGAGGGGTGACTGGGGCCGAGACAGCCAGAAACATTTGCGCCGTCTATGGGGATAATGCCTTTGGTTATAGCACAACAATAAAATGGTTTTCTCGCTTTAAGGAAGATCGTTTTGACATTAGTGACTCTCCAAGTTCAGGAAGACCTTCGGGGTTTGATGAAGATCGTTTAAACACATTAATGCAAAATGATTCATGTCAGTGTAATCAAGAACTGACAAATGTGATGAAGTGTGATCATTCCACCATAAGGCGGCATTTGCATGCAATGGGGAAGCTTTAAAAATCGGTGTAATGGTATCGCAAGGTCTAAGCCAAAATCACAAAAGTCAGCCAGTGGCCATATGTGATTCCCGAGTTGCTCGTCGTCAATTTGCTGGTCAACTACACCAACAGCTCCTATCCTGTACCGTTAATGGTAACGAGAAATGATGTCTTTGTGCTAACATAAGGAAAAGAAAGGAATGGTTGAGCCCAAGCAAAGCAGCAACTCCCCCTACAAAAGACCTCTGCTCGCATCCACAAAAGATAATGTTATGCGTGTGGAGGTACTGCGACGCTATGGTGTTCTACGAATTACCTCCTCGAGATGTAACCGTCAATGCTCACATTTATTCTCAACAAACGAGGCGACTTGCAGACGCAGTCCAAGGACAACGACCAAGAAGACTGCGTGAAGTGACGCTGCTCACGATAAAGCCCGTTACATCCTGCTACACTGATAAAAAGTATTATACAGGAGTTGGGATCGGAAGTCCTTTGGCATCCATCTTATTCACCTGACCTTGTGCCCTCAGATTTTTACCTTCTCCGCTCTCTATGTAACCGCCTTTAAGGAACTTCGTTCCCCGATGAAAATGTGCTCCGAACATGACTCGACGAGTTCTTCCCCGTAAAACTACATGTTTTTTACAATCGCGGAATCGAAAAGTTACCCCGCCGTTGGCTGACTGTTGTAAATAGTGAAGGAAGATATATTATTGGTGGATAAAGTCTCTGTTATGTATATCTGTTGTGTTTATCAAACTTATGTAAAAACACGACGAACTTATACACCAACCTAACACATTCTCTCGCTGTGTAAGGAGAGTTAGAAGGAGATTAGGAAATTGTTAAATTAGAGTATGTGAGACTGATTACTCATGACGTCTATTGTAATCCATAAGCTGAAGTGCAAAGATTTCCAGACATTAGAAAGCGACCTCGGCGATATTTAGCTCATAAGGATCCAGAAGTACACTGCAGACGAATAAAATTGTACCACAAAGCTGGCTTGCAACGAATATCAAACTGGCATGCAGGATACTACATGCTTGTATGTGCAAACAATTTGCGTTTCAGCACAACCGCACGAGGTACGTAGGAGATACGTCACCTACATTCTGTATCTAAGGAAATATTAAGCAGCTGGTTTCTGATTCAGAAAATGCACTTGAATGTTGGACGTTTGTCAGAAGATGATGTTATGCCTCGTCTAAAAAAGAGAAACGTTTATCAGTAAATGTCAGAATTTGATAGCGGCAGCATGGACGCGTAACTGAGACTGTGGTTCATCGTTCCATGATCTTTCTGATCACATTGGTCGACATCCCACGACTGTCATGCGAATACATAACCGATAAGTTTAGGAGGGTAATAGTCAACGCCGTGTAGGATCAGAGCATTCCCATGCGATTAGTTCCCGAGAGGACATACTGTGTTCCGGGGGTACAGGATCACCCAAACACATCGCAGACGCAAAGTCAGGAAATGAGCTTTTTTTACAACCTATATCCACAAGGAAAGTGCAACGACTTCTACATCTACATCCGTACTCTGAAAACCACCGTGAACTGCACAGCAGAGGTCACCTCCCGCTGCACCAGTTATTAGGGTCTCTTCCCGTTCCACTCACGTACGGAACGCGGGAAGCGTGATTGTCTGAATGCTTCTTTACTTCCTGTAAATTATTATTCTAATCTGGACTTCAGGATCACTATGTGAGCCATGCGTTGGCGGTTTTAGTATATTCTTAGTGTCATCATTTACTGCCGATTCTTGAAACTTTGTAAGTAGATTTTCTCGGGAGTTCACCAATTCAGTTTCTTTGCCTTCTCTGAGACACTCTCCCATTGGTCAGATAAACCTGTGACCATTCGTGCCGCACTTCTCTATTACGTTCAATATCCCCCGTTAGTCCTATTTGGTAAGGGTCCCACACACTTCAGCAATATTCTAAGATGGCCGATACGAGTGATTTGTAAGCAATCTTATTTGTAGACTGATGGCACTTTGCCAGTATTCTACCAGCAAATCGAAGTGTACCACCTGCTTTATCCACTATTGAGCTTATTAGATTTCATACCACTACAAACTGTTGCACAGAGGTATTTGTATGAGATCGCCGATTCCAACGCTGACTCGCTTATATTGTAATCATAGGTTACTACGTTTCTTCTCGTTTTGTGAAGTGCACAGTATTAAATTTCTGAATATTTAAAGCAAATTGCAAATCTTTGCACCACTTTCAAATCTCATCATGATCTGATTGCGTAAGTCCTCAATACAGTACAAATTTCACTTGATAACCTGAATGGTCGTACTTTTGACAATAAGCGTAATTTTGATACTAACATCTGATGCGCTACGGACCTTCACCACCTTCCTTTGACGCGGCAGCAGAAAGAAGGGCGTCGACAGCCGTGCGACCAACGACAACGCTGGTCAGAGGTACGACACCACGAAGTCCTTTCGGACGGGTCAGGGTTCTGCGTTCAGCGTCAACGATGGTGGTAGTTGCACAGACCCAACCACAACACTACCGATTCTGGTTAGATTTCATATCTGTAGAAACTGTTACCCAGAGATATTTGTATAAATTGGCCGATTCCAACTCTGACTCGCTGATATTATAGTCATAGCTAGTTGGACAGCAAACATTATGTTTCTAACTATGTTATGGCCGGTGGCCGTGTCCTGTCTCCGAAATCTCTGTGATGTTTCCTACAAGATGGCGCAAGACTGCTTCCTGACCACGCCGACCTGCCCAATCTCTTTGACAACCTACCTGTTGAAATAAAACGTATTGAAGACAGCATAATGTTTTAAAATGTAAATTAAAGATGTTTGTTCTTAACAACCGCTTCTGAACCATAGACAAATTCTTAAGTAGAAATAATTAATCATTTACACAAAAAGAACCTGTAAATGAGCAGCGTGAAGCCGTAAACATACACTAATGTTCAGAGAATAAAGAACACCCTGAACGACTAGAGACAGGTGGTTCACATTCACAGGACATGTACATTAGAATGTTCTGCAGAAATAATTAGCATTTGAACCATGTCGGCCCCTCGGGTTCAAGGTCAAAATCGAGGTCGCTGCGCAACACCATCTACCGGTAAAATGTGCCTGCGGCTCTCGTTGCCGCTATAAACCGAAGGTAATGGATCAGTGTGGCTTGAGCAGACGTGTAGGATGCTTCGCAAACGTATGCGCGAACCGTATCGTCAAATGAGCTTGAAAGAGGGCAAATTATTGACATGATACAATGTGATGCATCCATCCGGGAAATTGGAGCTCGTGTGGGACAAAGTGTTTCTGCAGTGCAAAAGGTGTGTGCAGAATAGTTCTCGGAAGGCTGCAGAACACGACGAGATGGGTCAGGTAGCACCACCCTGACCACCCCCCGAGGAGATCGTCACCTCATCCTAATGGCACTGCAGGACATATCTGCATCCTTTTCGTCTCTGGCGCAGCAGTGGGACAATGAAACACGTAGAACACTATCAGGGTAGACAGTCCGTCCCCATTTATTACGGCAGGGGTTACGTGCGCGTCGTCCACTTCTCTGCCTAAGTTTGGCGAATGTGGAGAGACTTGCGAAACGGCAAAAGCGTATGGAACGACGAAGCCAGGTTCTGTTTGTTTGAAAATGATGGTCGCATTCTGGTTCGCCGTAGATGGGCGGGGCGCATCGCAGTGGCTGCATTCGCACAAGACATACAGCGCCTATCAAGGCGTTATGGTGTGGGATGCTAATGCGTACAGACACAAATCACAGCTGGTGCGTGTCCAGGGCACTTTTGACCAGCGTGACCTACGTGAATGGCACCTTGATACCCGTAGCTATACCCTTTCTGCACAACAACCCAGACGCAATTTTTCAGAAAGACAATGCACGACCGAACGTTACTGCACGGACACGTGCCTTCTTGGTGTCACAGGATGTCAGCCTTTTGCCCTGGTACAGCAGATCACCAGACTTGTCGCCAATCGAAAATGTATGTGGTGTAGTGAAACGACTGGTGCAGTGTTGTGACCCAATGGCTAGCACCACAGTTGAACTTTGGAACCAGGTGAATGCGGCCTGAGTAACTACACCACAGGACGCCATTCGCGCCTTATACGTGTCGATGCCATCACACATGGAATAAGTTATCAGCGCCTCCTGTGAATATGAACGACCTGTCGCTAGTCGTTCAAGGTTTTTTTTCTGAACAAGAGTGTATTTTCTTCATTTTTGAAATTATGTATACTATGTTTGTTCAGTTGGTTCGTTCCACAACATAACGTTTGTCGTGAATATAACGTATGGAACAAGTGACTAATTAACTAAGTAACTGCACACTGCGTTCGACTGTTTCTCCGGTCAGCACGTTCCCCATATCTCTCACCACTTGAAAACATGTGGTGACGCTTTGCCAAGAGACTGGCGCACCAACACTCACTAGTCACTACGGCTGACTTAATTAAAGCAACGTGGAATGACGTAACCGTACCTATCACCCAACTCAGTTCGACTCGATGCGTAGCCTGGTTTGAGCTGCTGTGTCTGCGAGATCAGACAGACCTAGGTACTCAATTTCGCACCTTGTGTACGCCAACATCATCTACAAACAGAGTCATGAATTCGTCCAACTATAGGGTATGGTGCGCGTATTTCGGGTGGTTGCCTGATGCTGGATAGCTGAATATGTCCCTTTGCTTGGTGGTTCAAATGACTCTGAGCACTATGGAACTTAACTGCTAAGGTCATCAGTCCCCTAGAACTTAGAACTACTTAAACCTAACTAACCTAAGGACATCACACACATCCATGCCCGAGGCAGGATTCGAACCTACGCCCGTAGCGGTCGCGCGGTTCCAGGCTGCAGCGACTATAACCGCTCGGCCACCCCGGCCGGCTGCTTGGTGGTGTTCGCTCCGCCAACCAGTAGCGAATGTCATTCTGATGCACCATCGTGAGCTTAGTGCCGGCGCTGTTAACATTTAGTACTCCACAGCTACTTTTGCACTCTGGTGAAGATAAACATTTTCTCCAGATTTCAGTAGGAAGTAGTTTCTCAAGCCAGGGAAGAGATACTTTCAAAGTACTTCATGTGAGAAAGTGGTCTAAGTATGAGCTTTCATATGTCATTCATCATTTAAATAAGGGTTTGTTTGTGCCTAATTAAAAGAACGAGATGGTCCCCAATAGTGGGTAGTAATAGACTGCTCTGTTCCGGGTACTCGAAATTTGGCGTCAGTTTATACAAACAGACGTTTTTATTTTATTCCAGATGCTTCCAAGGGAGCGACGCCTGTGAGAACCGGTAGCTGTGCAGAAAGCCATGGAAGTAGTACAGAAGAACGAAATGGGCTTTAAAACCCGATAGGCCTTCAGCATTTGGGGTTACCAAAAGGAAGTGGTTCGCAGGGAAGAACCACTCACTCAACGGCAGGATCGTGGTAAGGAAGTCTCCGATTCAAGTCTGGATGAAACCATGTTCAAAAACTCATCATCTGAACATGAAGAGGACGAGGAGTGCATTTACTGCGACCAGTGTGGAGACTTGTATGCTTCTGCTGGTGTCATGACCTTTGTGGATGTGTCAACCATGATACTTGTAAAGATTGTAATTGTGGTTCAAATGGCTCTGAGCACTATGGGACTTAACATCGGTGGTCATCAGTCCCCTAGAACTTAGAACTACTTAAACCTAACTAACCTAAGGACATCACACACATCCATGCCCGAGGCAGGATTCGAACCTACGCCCGTAGCGGTCACGCGGTTCCAGACTGAAGCGCCTAGAACCGCACGGCCACACCTGCCGGCTTGTAAATGTGACTTCCGTATCAAAATGCACAAAGACTGAACATTTTTCTTGCTATGGCTGAAACGTCTGGAAATTAAGAGTTAATTTGGCAGCTCAGTTTACTTTTGAAACAAACATGTGGTGCTGGCGTTCGTAGAAACGTAACATTCACCGCCACCGCCTACTATCGAAGACGGTCTAAAACAGACCGAAACAGGTAAACTAAACTAAAAGAAAAAAAAGAAACAAAAAAACCAAGTTCCTTGCGGTCGAGAGTGTTTAGTTCATTTTAAAGCAATAAAAAACCGCTTTTCTCCGAGAGATGTTCTTAAAAGTTACTAAGTAATATTTCGTTATTTGATAACTTTCGTGGTGTTGGAATTTCAATCGCCAAAGCCTATTTGTTCTTTAGAAACTCTACATAGAACGTAATGTGTCGTGGAAAAAGATTGGTCCAATAATTCGTCATGCACTAATTGCACTCCACACTAATGTTTTCACAGAGGTTGTTGTTGTCATTCATGAGGATTTTCGGAGCTTCAACGTCGAATGTTCTGAGAATTTGGGTACCCTGACAAGTGCAGCCATGCCTCATCAGGAAAAGAAGCATCTCAGGGTCAACTTCCCTATCGTGCACAGACTGTAACTGCTACTCGCAATAACGACGTTGAGCAACTGTATTTGAGCTCCTGAGTTATTTTGCATAGTTTCAGTTTCTACACAGGTCTGTAACATGCTCTTGACACACCAGTCTGAAGTACCAAACGGTGCAGAGATTTCGTCAGACTTCTTTCCAAGGCCTCCCCTATCTCGTCTATTTTATTTTCGGTTAAAACAATAGGTTGTCTCGGCCTTCGTTCGTGTAACACACATACAGTACCTTGAAATTTCTTCTCTAATCTGCGTGTCATCGAATCTTCGTGAACATGCACACCGGGAAATTTTCGTATGAATTCAAGCCGACTTTCCTCATACGATTCTGTTTTTGCATAGTTCAGTACGAAAAACACTTGTTGATCCTTCATGTATACCAAAGCAAATGGAAACACGACAGGAAACTCCAAACAAAACAGCCGACACAGTCGCTCTGTATCGAAGACACGCGCACGGTGTTCCTGGCTGAGGCAGCGACATGCCGGCAGGGAAAGCCCCGGACTCCGCGCAGTTACAATAATGACGTCTAGCAACAATATTTGAAGCGATTAAACTTGACAAAAAACTGAAAAGAAAACACCAGTAAACCCAATCGCACAGTATAGGGGCACGCGCAAAGTGTTGGTGTCCGAAACTACGCATAGTGATAACAGGCACACGGTTCAATCCCGCGTCCGGCCATCCTGATTTAGGTTTTCCGTGATTTCCCTAAATCGCTCCAGGCAAATGCCGGGATGGTTCCTTTGAAAGGGCACGGCCGACTTCCTTCCCCGTCCTTCCATAATCCGATGAGACCGATGACTTCGCTGTCTGGTCTCCTCCCCCAAAGAACCCAACCCAACCCAACAGGCACACGAAGTGGCAACAGCCGGAAAACGCGCTGCGCGATCCCTCCCGGGCGTTTTTCGTGATTTATTTACTAGACTTTTGTCTTCATTTGAAATTTAATATATAGTCGGACCAAATGTTGCTTTCTCATGAAAATATAAAATTCACTTGTTTAAAACCGATACACATAGTAAGTACTACAAGCTCGCTGAGCTTGCTGGAGATGATGTTAATGGTGTTAAACCAACTTTTTCTCATTTTCTGGCTTGACAGAATATCCAGTGCGCAGAACCGATGAGTTAACCTGCTATAGTTTGTCGTTTTGTCCAAGTTCAAAGTTCCGGTGTTCAGTGCTCAGTCACATCTTAGCAATACGGTAACATCACTTTTCTTCAACGTCTGATTTGAAAAATACGCAGTTCTATAATGGTGCGGAATCCGCTGTAGGTTCCTCTTCAACTGGATAGATAAGACAGTACAAAGATTGGAGGAAAGCATGAGCATACCATCTCCATCAGCGCCATGCCTAATAAAGCAGTGCGCTGTTCAAGCAGGCTATCGGTCTGGGGATAGCCTTAGCCTTAAAATCCCATGCCCTTCTGAACACAGACATTGCTATATCACGTACATCACTGCATTACTGGCCATTAAAACTGAAACACCAGTAAGGATAACAAATAACGAAATTTTGCTTATTGTGCGAGTACAGCATAGTACATAGAAAACGTCATAGAAAACGCCGTTCTAGTAACAATTTGTCGTTGGTCGCAAAAGCAATGAAGTGCTTAAAGAGATTAAAAATGGCGCAAATCATTCACATTTTCAAGAAGGGTTCACAGAGAGCCCTTACTAAAATCTGTTATAGTCCAAGGATTTCAGCTACTGGGCCATGATGACTATTTTGCTGGATAAGAAAAAATGCTACAAATAGTAAAAAGAAACTCTGTTAGGAAGTGAAATACGGAAGTTGTTTTTGGATGGTGAAGACTCTCAGTAAACTGGGAGCACAGAACACAGAGAACACGCAAGCCGTATCGATTGTTATTTCGCGCCGAAAGGACGCCGTTGAGTGCGTGGCGATGCCAATCTAGTAGTAGTACTTGTACGAAGTGTGATGCCGACCTCACATCCTCCGACACAGATAACATACAAAACTGACGCCAGGGCGGCGCCACCCGCCGCTACGTTCCCTCTTCCTGCCGGTAGATGGCTGTGGTGTCAGACGTCTCGCAAACATTCCAGATTGAAGCGGCAATATGGGCGGGATCTTTGTACTTCTAACGTGATATTTACATGCACTTTTCTTGTAATTTATTCAGGAAACAACGTTTAAGATGATGAACAAGAGTACGATGTAATCTTTTTAAGCTAGTTCTTTATACAGTACCAATATATTTTACGCCACGCGCACGGTAGCGCCGACATTGGGACATTCCGCCACGACCGACATCGGTCGAAGACGGCTGATCTTTTCAAATCGGTGCGGCTGACGGCAGTACATGCATGGTCTCGGTGCGACCGACCTCATCGCCCTAACCGTTAGGGCATAGCGTACACACATCGGACGATGGTCGGCAGACTTCAGATCAGTTTGTTTTCTGCGGTCGAGCCGGGTGACATTCCCACACTAAACATGGATTGTGAGAAAACTTTAAGCTTAGTACAAGAAGGAAGGAGTCGGTGCCATCCCGAAATAAGAAACTTGATAACAGTCACACTTCTGGGAATCTGTACTCTTAAACCGCTACTTTGTTGAAAACTACAAGTTTCGAACTACTTAATAAGTTCATAATAATTTATTAAACATTACCATACATTTCGTTATGTATTTTCTGTGGTTGTCTAGCCATTTCAGTCTCATATGTGTACTTAATGCAGCCTGTAGGCCCTAAATCTACACACAGGCGATATCCGTGTCAGGAATTTTAGGCCCAAATCTTATGTTCAAGTGAGAAAGGCAGCTTACGTGAATTTTGTTGTTTAAAGTTCCCGTCGTTGTTTTTTTATGGGTTGTGATAGGTGGACATTAGTTGCTTACTAATTATTATTACTGCTTACTGGTGTTTTATGCCAGTAGAGTGGTGATTCTATTAAATGAGGTAATTTGCAGATGTAGTGTATGTGTTTCCACTTTTCAGAGCTGTTCAGAGTATCTTATTCTGAAATTTATGTTTAATTTTCTCACACACAATGAATGGCAGTGATTGAAAGATAAGTGAAACAGTATGTTTTGTTGAATTTATTTGAAGTTGTGCAGAATGTCTGTAATTTTGCTTTTCAATGTCACCAAGAACCATCTTGAGCATGCAACAGAAGATTTCTCTCTTCATAATATACGAGGTGTGATCAAAAAGTAACGGGAAGTAACGGGAATTTTTTAATTTCGCGGGTTTTATACCTATATTCCTGTAGTACTTTTGCATTTTTAGCTGTTTTGAATATTTAGTTTATTGCTGACAGTTGAAGAAGTTATACGTGTTTTCGAGTGCTAGCTAAATTTTACATTCGTTTATATGACAAGTCTTTAGTATCAATAAAGTGTCTGGGTAAATCCTGCCCTATAGCGGACCTTCCTAATATTAAAACAGCAATCGGACTATCAAAAGAAAGGATTTTATTGCTACGCCGCATCACATTGCAGTCGCCGTAGTAGTGTGGTAGCACAGAAAAAAGGACTATGGGTTCTCTGACCTGATTTTAGAAAAGTCCAATCGTCGGGAAGACCTACTACACTGACAGATCGGCCACACGTAATAAATCGTCACCATCAGGCAGAAAATAAACAAACGCCTATTAATGAGGAGCTGAAATGAATTGAAGCGCTGCACTCGCTCGCCCCATCTTTCGCGTGGGGTGTCCGTAAACACATACATTCACAGAATACAGAGGCTTATAACACAATAATCATAGTCACATTAATGACTATGATCATATTTATTTTATTGAGCAACGTTATTGCAATAAAGTGGTCAGAGATTCACTAAACGACTTCGGAAATCAGTAACTTAGATATTCTGTTAAATAATGAAGCTGGCTCGATGGGCCGGCCGTTGTAGCCGAGCGGTTCTAGGCGCTTCAGTCCGGAACAGCGCTGCTGCTACGGACACAGGTTCGAATCCTGCCTCGGGCATGGATGTGTGTGATGTCCTTAGGTTAGTTAGGTTTAAGTAGTTTTAAGTCTAGGGGACTGATGACCTCAGATGTTAAGTCCCATAGTGCCTAGAGACGTTTCTTGGATTGATGGAAGCATGCCAGCAATATTAGAGTTCACTATACAGCATTGGCAGTTATACTAAACAATGATCTGATGACGGAGAGAAGCTGAGGCAGTTTGCAGTATTTAACAAATTAAGAGTAACAAATAGTTTCTTTAGGGCAAAAGACATCCATAAGTTTACTTGGTGCGCAAGGGGGTGTAGATCGCTAATTGACTACGTCGTTACGAATAAAAACTGTTATCTAAGTGATATATCAACGGATCACTGTTTGCTAATATAAAAAGAACATCGCCTAGCAAGGTCGACGAAAATGAAAAGCTGTGAAAGAGCAAATGAAAAAGTGATTAAAATATACCTATTTCAAGAAAAATATATAAACACTTTTAATCAAAGAAGATTACCTAACTACCTACAAAAGCAAGAAATTGGCCAAGATATTAATGTTGTTGTTGTTGTGGTCTTCAGTCCTGAGACTGGTTTGATGCAGCTCTCCATGCTACTCTATCCTGTGCAAGCTTTTTCATCTCCCAGTACCTATTGCAAACTACATCCTTCTGAATCTGCTTAGTGTATTCATCTCTTGGTCTCCCTCTACGATTTTTACCCTCCACGCTGCCCTCCAATACTAAATTGGTGATCCCTTGATGCCTCAGAACATGTCCTACCAACCGATCCCTTCTTCTGGTCAAGTTGTGCCAAAAACTTCTCTTCTCCCCAATCCTATTCAATACTTCCTCATTAGTTATGTGATCTACCCATCTAATCTTCAGCATTCTTCTGTAGCACCACATTTCGAAAGCTTCTATTCTCTTCTTGTCCAAACTATTTATCGTCCATGTTTCACTTCCATACATGGCTACACTCCATACGAATACTTTCAGAAATGACTTCCTGACACTTAAATCTATACTGGATGTTAACAAATTTCTCTTCTTCAGAAACGCTTTCCTTGCCATTGCCAGCCTACATTTTATATCCTCTCTACTTCGACCATCATCAGTTATTTTGCTCCCCAAATAGCAAAACTCCTTTACTACTTTAAGTGCCTCATTTCCTAATCTAATTCCCTCAGCATCACCTGACTTAATTAGACTACATTCCATTATCCTTGTTTTGCTTTTGTTGATGTTCATCTTATATCTTCCTTTCAAGACACTGTCCATTCCATTCAACTGCTCTTCCAAGTCCTTTGCTGTCTCTGACAGAATTACAATGTCATCGGCGAACCTCAAAGTTTTTATTTCTTCTCCATGAATTTTAATACCTACTCCGAATTTTTCTTTTGTTTCCTTTACTGCTTGCTCAATATACAGATTGAACAACATCGGGGAGAGGCTACAACCCTGTCTTACTCCCTTCCCAACCACTGCTTCCCTTTCATGTCCCTCGACTCTTATAACTGCCATCTGGTTTCTGTACAAATTGTAAATAGCCTTTCGCTCCCTGTATTTTACCCCCGCCACCTTTAGAATTTTAAAGAGAGTATTCCAGTCAACATTGTCAAAAGCTTTCTCTAAGTCTACAAATGCTAGAAACGTAGGTTTGCCTTTCCTTAATCTTTCTTCTAAGATAAGTCGTAAGGTCAGTATTGCCTCACGTGTTCCAGTGTTTCTACGGAATCCAAACTGATCTTCCCCGAGGTTGGCTTCTACTAGTTTTTCCATTCGTCTGTAAAGAATTCGTGTTAGTATTTTGCAGCTGTGACTTATTAAGCTGATAGTTCGGTAATTTTCACATCTGTCAACACCTGCTTTCTTTGGGATTGGAATTATTATATTCTTCTTGAAGTCTGAGGGTATTTCGCCTGTTTCATACATCTTGCTCACCAGATGGTAGAGTTTTGTCAGGACTGGCTCTCCCACGGCCGTCAGTAGTTCCAATGGAATATTGTCTACTCCGGGGGCCTTGTTTCGACTCAGGTCTTTCAGTGCTCTGTCAAACTCTTCACGCAGTATCATATCTCCCATTTCATCTTCATCTACATCCTCTTCCATTTCCATAATATTGTCCTCAAGTACATCGCCCTTGTATAGACCCTCTATATACTCCTTCCACCTTTCTGCTTTCCCTTCTTTGCTTAGAACTGGGTTTCCATCTGAGCTCTTGATATTCATACAAGTCATTCTCTTATCTCCAAAGGTCTCTTTAATTTTCCTGTAGGCGGTATCTATCTTACCCCTAGTGAGATAGGCCTCTACATCCTTACATTTGTCCTCTAGCCATCCCTGCTTAGCCATTTTGCACTTCCTGTCGATCTCATTTTTGAGACGTTTGTATTCCTTTTTGCCTGTTTCACTTACTGCATTTTTATATTTTCTCCTTTCATCAATTAAATTCAATATTTCTTCTGTTACCCAAGGATTTCTACTAGCCCTCGTCTTTTTACCTACTTGATCCTCTGCTGCCTTCACTACTTCATCCCTCAAAGCTACCCATTCTTCTTCTACTGTATTTATTTCCCCCATTCCTGTCAACTGCTCCCTTATGCTCTCCCTGAATCTCTGTACAACCTCTGGTTCTTTTAGTTTATCCAGGTCCCATCTCCTTAAATTCCCATCTTTTTGCAGTTTCTTCAGTTTTAACCTACAGGTCATAACCAATAGATTGTGGTCAGAGTCCACATCTGCCCCTGGAAATGTCTTACAATTTAAAACCTGGTTCCTAAATCTCTGTCTTACCATTATATAATCTATCTGATACCTTTTAGTATCTCCAGGGTTCTTCCATGTATACAACCTTCTTTCATGATTCTTAAACCAAGTGTTAGTTATGATTATGTTGTGCTCTGTGCAAAATTCGACCAGGCGGCTTCCTCTTTCATTTCTGTCCCCCAATCCATGTTCACCTACTATGTTTCCTTCTCTCCCTTTTCCTACACTCGAATTCCAGTCACCCATGACTATTAAATTTTCATCTCCCTTCACAATCTGAATGATTACATGATGATGGCGTCCTCTTGGGTAAAATATTCCGGAGGTAAAATAGTCCCCCATTCGGATCTCCGGGCGGGGACTACTCAAGAGGATGTCGTTATCAGGAGAAAGAAAACTGGCGTTCTACGGATCGGAGCGTGGAATGTCAGATCCCTTAATCGGGCAGGTAGGTTAGAAAATTTAAAAAGGGAAATGGATAGGTTGAAGTTAGATATAGTGGGAATTAGTGAAGTTCGGTGGCAGGAGGAACAAGACTTCTGGTCAGGTGACTACAGGGTTATAAACACAAAATCAAACAGGGGTAATGCAGGAGTAGGTTTAATAATGAATAGGAAAATAGGAATGCGGGTAAGCTACTACAAACAGCATAGTGAACGCATTATTGTGGCCAAGATAGATACGAAGCCCATGCCTACTACAGTAGTACAAGTTTATATGCCAACTAGCTCTGCAGATGACGAAGAAATTGAAGAAAGATATTAATGAGGCATGGGATAATTTTATCATGGTTCTCGAAACTACAGTTAACGAAGTGCTAGATAAATAAGGAAAGGATTGAAAGAAACAAGGATTAACGATACGGGATAAAGAAATTGCGAACGCAATAAGAGACAAGAAATTAGCTCACCTACAAGCGTTACAACAACAAACGGTTGAAGAAAGAGAGCTACAGAGAAAAACGAAACGATCTGATAAACATTGCAAGGAAAGCTCACAAAGACTCTTGGCACAAATTTATAAAGCAACGTTTGTAACGTAGCAAATTATTCAGAGTCTTTATATATAGCAGTGAGTTAAGCGATCTTGTAGTGTGCCTTGTCTTGTAGCCGGAAGAGAGTGCGTAATAGTTTTCTCTCACATCAGCGAAGCTAACGCTGTAGTCGCTGCTGCAAGGAGCATGCCTACTGCGCGATCGCTTACATTATGCACATTGACTATCGATATAAAGAAGTAATTTCAGCAGGTGAATGAGACAGATCCTCTCCTGGAACTGCAGGTTATGTAGCAAGAGTAAGTTGATAGAGGAGCAGGAGCGTAAGATCTGTGCCCTTCAGGTGCAGTTGAAAAACGCACAGGAGGAGCTAGATAGGAGGAGGAGGGATAATGGGGTTGGGGAATGGGAGCTGGCTGTTGGCAAGAGATCTGCTAAGAGAAGAAGATTTTCAGATAGTTTTACTATTGGTGTTTACAATAGATATGACCAACTGTCAGAGTCTAGTGGAGAGGAATCTCTAGTAGCTGTAGATGTAGGAAGTATGCAGCAGACCTCAGTAGTTACTGTGCCTAGAACAGTTGCAAAGTCGAAGAGGAAGGAGAAGGTTCTGCTGTTAGGTAGTTCTCATGGCAGAGGTGCAGGCCAGCAGTTGCAGGAAGTGCTGTGGAGTGAGTACCAGGTCACCAGCATTGTGAAGCCTAATGCAGGGTTGGCTCAGGTGACTGTTAACATAGGGGGGTTATGTAGGGATTTTACTAAAGAGGATCAGGTAGTGATTGTGGGTGGGGCTGGTAATAGTATTGATAGGGATGGGGAGTATAACATAGATGGTGACCTGGAAAAGATAGCCACTCAGACTGGCAACACGAATGTGCATTTCGTGGAACTGTTTCAGCGTCACGATCGGCCTCATCTTAATACAGCCGTCAGACGTAATAACATGAGACTTGGGGGTGCGCTGATGACAGAAAGCATGGGTCACATTTCAGTGGTGTCAGTGGAGTCTATCAGCAGGACGGGTTTCACTAGACATGGCCTGCACCTCAACAGGTATGGGAAGGGGAGGTTGGCAAAGCTTATAGGTGACAGCATATGTGGGGTTGGTGGGACCACTCATGGGAAAATTTCTGCAGTAGTGGGTGTTAGAACTGCACCTTTTTTAGATTGATGTCAGCTGATAGGCATTCCTGCTTAAGGGAAGTCTCTCTAACAAGGGAATCACTTTTGACAAAGCTTAGGTATCCGAGTAATGAGGGAATTAGTATATTTCATCAAAATATACTAGGTATTAGAGATAAAGTTAGTGAACTGCGTATAGATGTTGACTCTGAAATTATTGGTATATCTGAACACTTCTTAAATAAGGAGATAATTCAGAGGCTTCCTTTACCAGGATACAGGTTGGCTGGCAGCTTTTCGAGGAGCTCTTTGCGGTGTGGGGGAGTAGCCATGTATGTGAAAAACGGCATCCCATTTGAGTCAATTGATGTTTCAAAGTACTGCACTGAAAAGGTGTTTGAATGTTGTGCAGGTGTGGTTAAATTTAACGGAGCTAAACTTCTAACTGTTGTTATTTATAGATCCCAAGACTCCGATTTCACAACATTTTTGCTAAAGCTAGAGGAGGTTCTTGGTTCACTTTATAGGAAATACAAAAAGTTAGTTATATGTGGTGACTTCAATATTAATTGTATAAGTGATTGTGGAAGGAAGAGGATGCTGGTAGACCTCTTTAATTCATATAATCTTATGCAAACCGTGTTCTTTCCAACGAGAGTGCAAGGGAACAGTAGAACACCCATAGACAACATTTTTGCTCATTCCTCATTACTAGAAGGGCATTCTGTTGGCAAAAAGGTGAATGGCCTTTCAGATCATGAAGCACAAATTTTAACTTTAAAAGATTTTTGTGCTGCAACACGTGTTAAATATAGTCATCAGCTGTTCAGGAAAGCTGATCCAGTTGCTGTAGAGACCTTTGTAAACCTTATAAAGGAATAAGAGTGGCAAGATGTTTATAGTGCTGATACAGTAGACGATAAATATAATGCTTTTCTCAAGACTTTTCTCATGCTCTTTGAAAGTTGCTTTCCATTAGAACGTTTAAAACAGGGTACTAGCACAAACAGGCAGCCTGGGTGGCTGACTAAAGGTATAAGAATATCTTGTAGAACAAAGTGGCAATTATATCAAAACGTTAGAAACAGTCACAATCTAAATGCAGTAGCCCATTACAAACAGTATTGTAAGGTGCTTAAAAATGTTATTAGGAAGGCAAAAAGTATGTGGTATGCAGATAGAATACCTAAGTCTCAGGATAAAATTAAAACCATATGGTCAGTCGTAAAGGAAGTTGCTGGTCTGCAGAGACAGGTCGAGGATATAGAATCAGTGCATAGTGGGAATGTCCGTGTTACTGATAAGTCGCATATATGTACAGTATTTAATAATCACTTTCTGAATATAGCAGGTGAACTAAATAGAAACCTAGTCCCAAGAAGGAATCATATAGCGCTCTTAGAAAAAAGTGTTCCGAGACTGTTACCTGAAATGCTCCTCCATGATACTGACAAGAGGGATATTGAGTTAATAATCAAATCACTAAAGACCAAGAACTCTCAAGGATATGACGGGGTATCTAGCAGAATACTGAGGTATTGTTCTATGTATGTTAGCCCAGTTCTCAGCCATATCTGTAACTTTTCCTTTAGGAGTGGTCGGTTTCCTGACCGATTAAAGTACTTGGTAGTGAAGCCACTTTATAAAAAGGGAGACATTGATAATGTTGACAATTTTAGACCTATTTCTATGCCATCGGTGTTTGCTAAAGTTATCGAGAAGGTTGTATATACAAGGTTACTGGAGCATTTAAATTCACATAATTTGCTGTCAAATGTTCAGTTTGGTTTTAGAAATGGTTTAACAACTGAAAATGCTATATTCTCTTTTATCTGTGAGGTTTTGGACGGATTAAATAAAAGGTTGCGAACGCTAGGTGTTTTCTTTGATTTAACGAAGGCTTTTGACTCTGTTGACCACAAAATATTACTGCAGAAGTTGGACCATTATGGAGTAAGGGGAGTAGCTTACAATTGGTTCGCCTCTTACTTTAAGAACAGAAAGCAGAGGGTAATTCTCCTCAATATTGAGAGTGGTAGTGATGTTCAGTCCCAATGGGGCACTGTTAAGTGGGGCATTCCCCAAGGGTCGGTGCTGGGGCCACTGCTGTTTCTTATTTATATAAATGATATGCCTTCTAGTATTACAGGTGATTCAAAAATATTTCTGTTTGCTGATGACACCAGCTTGATAGTGAAGGATCTTGTGTGTAATATTGAAACAGTAACAAATAATGTAGTTCATGAAATAAGTTCGTGGCTTGTGGAAAATAATTTGATGCTAAATCACAGTAAGACTCGGTTTTTACAGTTTCTAACTCACAATTCAACAAGAACCGATATTTTGATCAGACAGAATAGGCATATTATAAGCGAGACGGAACAGTTCAAGTTCCTAGGCGTTCGGATAGATAGTAAGCTGTTGTGGAAAGCCCATGTCCAGGATCTTGTTCAGAAGCTAAATGCTGCTTTATGTACCATTAGAACAGTATCTGAAATAAGTGACACTTCAACATGAAAAGTAGTCTACTTCGCATATTTTCATGCGCTTATGTCGTATGGTATTTTTTTTGGGGTAATTCTTCTGACTCAAAAAGGGTATTTTTGGCTCAAAAACGGGCTGTTCGAGCTATATGTGGTGAAAGTTCGAGAACCTCTTGTCGACCCCTATTCAAAAATCTGGGAATTCTGACATTGCCCTCACAGTATATATTTTCTTTAATGTCGTTTGTTGTTAGCAATATTAGCCTATTTCCAAGAGTTAGCAGCTTTCACTCAGTTAATACTAGGCAGAAATTAAATCTGCGTATAGAATGCACTTCCCTGACTCTTGTGCAGAAAGAAGTGCAGTATTCTGCTGCATCCATTTTGAATAAGCTACCACAAGAACTCAAAAATCTTAGCAGTAGCCCAAACTCTTTTAAGTCTAAACTGAAGAGTTTCCTCATGCTTCACTCCTTCTATTCTGTCGAGGAGCTCCTGGAAGAGCTAAAAAATTAAGAAAATTCCAGTGCTACATTGTTGATTTTCTTCATTTAAACTTACGACTTGTCACCTGAATATGTTTTTTTATATTTCATTTTATCTGTTTCTAATATCGTGTTATAATTTCATGTATTGACTCGTTCCATGACCATGGAGACTTCTCCTTAATTTGGTCCCACGGAACAATAAATAAATAAATAAATAAACAGCCAACCTGTTGCAATAAATGGTCGTTTTCAATGAACCTTGAACCATGGTAACAATGGATTTCAACCCCTCTTCTTCAGGAGGAAAAGAAACGAACTTCAACAACCATTTAGTAAAGCGATCTAGTATCTTCACATGAAATGTGTCAGCAACGATCTGTACATCCTTTCGTAAAAATTAAGACCTCAAAAATCAAGAACATGTCACATTAGTAAAATCAATAGCATAAAATGCTGGAACATATTAAGAGCTACATGCCGACCATACTTGTTCCAAATATTGAAGTGGTATTAAATTTTAATTGAATCTTTTTCATACTACATATACAGACCTGTGCTAATACTACAACTAGTAAAAATCCCGGTTCATTCTCTTGAATACTTCTCGAGATTTAAAATTTTACCGAAAACACACAACAACCTTTCTGGTACTACAAAACAGAGTTAAAACTTATAATGCATTAACTTATTTCATTTGAAACCATGCCCAAAAAAATAAGTTCATATAAATTATTATTCTGGAATTATCTTTGATTTCATTGCAATAGCTTGCTCACGTAAGAGTAACCACTTCAAAAATTATTAATTAATTATGGTTTTTGTATGAATGTTACGGAGAGTGTGAGGATGTACATAAATTGAGGCTGGTTTATTTTATTAAAACTATGTATAATGTATGCGTATGAAAATTCTTCTGCAGTCATGAACCATGTGACATACGCGACATATATCGAACGTGCATGCTTTTGTATAGAAGCAGCAAGAAGAAATGTTAGGTGTTAAATCAGTTAATATTTCTTTTCTGGGGATAATTCGTATTATGTTTCATTTAAATTACAATTAGTTTAGTAAATTTAGAATTTCGTTTATAAACTGCTGTCTGCTATTCTGTTGGCTGACTTCGGAATTACCACAAATATTTGAAGGCTGGGGTTGTTCTGTTTGGGTGTCTCAATCGTCGGCCAATAGGAATTAAGCAGGTCCCGCACTTAGTATAGGGTCTTTGTGCCACTGTCCTGTGTCTCTAGGAGTCGCCCAGGAACCGTCTAACAGTGCAGAATGCGTTAACCCACGCCACACAAATTTAGGCTTAAAGAAAACCTTGAGTTCTGTCAGTTCTTTTATCGGAATTGTGAAGCGACTACAGTTTCGAACATTTTAATTTGAAGATATGAAAACTTTAAGCAACGTAATCTGGAAGTTATTTGCGTATGAACTTTCTTGTTGTACTTAAATTCGTGTTTCGTGAACATCTCGGGACATTTAATTAAGCATTTCTTCTTAATAATCTCACTGAACGACTTGCAGTAACTGGCGTACAGCTGTGGGTCAGTGACTGTATATAACGTGAAAAACAGTTGTTTTGGAGCCAATACAGCCTAATAAATGGCACTCGAAACTTTGTTACGCAAGTTATTTAGTCTCCTAAAAGCCCAATACTTAATGAACTTACAGATGCTGTCTCCAAGCTTGAGTTATGTTGCCTTTGTTTGGTAGGTATTTAGTTGATGCTTCTTGAACACAGCTTTTCATCGACTGAGCTAGTATCTACCAACACCAAATGAAGGGGACAGACATTAAGAATCATACTGATGTAGGTTGAATGAACTATTAGAGGTAGGAAGTAAAAACTCACTCCATGAGACACTGAATATGATATATAAGGGAAACAAATGACGGCATATAAAACGCTTAGGCATCTAGATAGTGAAAAATGGGGTGAAGAAAATACCAGTAGTGGGAGAAGCTTCGTTCTGGCGCAATTTGTTAGTGCAGGTTGCCTACATCAGGGGCAGGTATGCATTCAGGGGCAAACCTATTGTTCTCCTTTGATTGACAAAACATTAACCTATTATTTCCCTCTCTGTTGACAGGTCCTTAGCCTATTCTTCTGCTAAAAGGATCCTTCCTTTTGATTGACAGGCACTTAACCTATTGTTCTCGCACCCCCTCCCTCTCCACTCCCCTCCTCAGGAAAGCTCCCCCCCTCCCCCACTGCTACAGGTACACTTTCAGGTCTGAGTTACTGGATAGCCTAGTTCACTCTTATCAATTTGATTGACTACTTAATTAAACTGATAACTCTCCCCCTCTGGTAACCCCTCTCCCGGCCCACCCTCCCTCTTGGAAACTGGGGGGAAAAAGACTCAGTTGATCGGTCATTTGGAGCGAATTCATTCGTAGTGTATACAATATTGTTTATACAATTTAGACAATGTCTGGAATATTGTTTATTTAAACTACTTTGGGGATTCAAGGCAGTGTATGGAACATAGTTTATTTATTTATTCAAGCAATATTTAAGAGAATTATTTAAAGAATTTTTCAGGAAATCCATCCCTGCCATCCCATTCAAACTCCCCTTACCCCCCTCCGCTACCAGAAAATTGGTGGCTCTGTGCTGGAGAGGAAAGATCTCATGATGGGAAATTCAAGGGTATATTGTTTATTTATATACAAAAAAAAATCAGTTTTCAGGGGCTGGAATTCTCTTGCTCATCATTCTATGCTGTTTGGAAAGACACAGGTCTTGTAAGAAGTAATTAAATCGATCACCCTTCTTTTTATTCCGATATCACAAGGATTATCGTCATGCAGCACAACTCACACGTAAATACACAGTTAAAAATCTATCGCGATGTATGCACCGACTGCCGTTCCCTGTCCACTGGACCGCACACGCTGCCAGGAGTCAGACTGCACTGGCAGCCCTGCGAAGTGATGATGTGGCCGTCAGCTGCTGAACCACACACAGGTGTCAGTTCTGGTCCTGCAAAGATGAGGTGGTGGCATCAATTTCATACATGCCACTTGAGAAATACCTGTCGAAATATGTGTTGACCTAAGGACAGTTGCTGGTGCAATGATACAGAGCTGTGGGTCCAGCAGTGAGAGAGATGTAACAGGGCAGCCCATCTATTACTTATCAGTCCCTTCCCAGAATTCGAAAAGTGCAGCAGAATTAGCTAACCGTCGCTTTTGTATTAACTTCCGCTACGTGTCTCGATTCTCTTCAGTTCTAGGAAATTATTTGACTTTTAAGTTTTCCAGTCAGCGCTTCTGGAAGGTGCTGCATCCTGTCAAGACTCTCTTAAACAAGTGTTATAAATAACAGGCGTCTGGCACTGTGTAATAATCAATAACGCCCCTGCGGTCGAAAGGGTTGGAAAGATGTGGGTTCGTGTACTGTAATCAACATCATTGTCGATAATGTGACAAGGAAAACTTGAGGATACGCTTAGGGGGTGCCGATGAGAGGACGTTTCTTTTTACAGCCGTATTCCCATCTTGTTGTACACTGTGGGTTTTTTTAACATCTGGCGGTTTATAGCATGATTACACCTGTCTTTCTAAGACACAGTGGTACCACTCACAAGAAAAACTTATGAGACATGTCCCCACATCCTTGATTTTTGGTCAGTATTTGCATTGCCAGCAATCAGTTATTGGCCAAGAATTATACTTAGTAGTATGGGATGTGTGGGCAGTGAATAGTGAAGTAATACCCAGTTTGTGTTGAGTTAATTTTGGGACCGCGTGTGTCACGTGTATACTCTGCAGAAATTTGAGAAGATGCAATACAAGTGTTTTCTCTGGCAGCATTGACAGTGTTCAAAGTCTACTTAGGTCCTCTTGGGGTAAAGGGTGGTCCGCAGCTGGCTGGCCTCTCTCTGACTGACATAAACTTCTGTTTATGGCAATAGTTTCCTCTGTCGGCGCTGCAATGCACCACGGTGAGTGCATGGGGTGTATTTCATGATCTGTATACCATTTTTTGCGGGGTTTAATTGTCACTGCAATATGGCGATCTGTACAAATTAGTTTTTTGCCGCTGAAAGTCTCGTCTGTAGAAAAAAAAACAGTTAGACGGTGCTCCCACATTGTCAGCAGTAGCAGTTTGACAGGTAAATTAAGTAAGAGATGGGCTGTCCTGTTAGGATCAGCAGGAAGAATGAATTCGATGTTATTCAGGCTGTTTTCGTAAACAGGTCTTGTTAGGACAAGAATTTCCATGCAGGCAAGCTGAGACATCACGAAAGTTCCTACAAAAGCAACAGTTAACTATTTCTGCTGCACTTTACGAATTATGGGAAGGTACTGATAAGTAATGGATGGGCTGTCCCGCTACATCTCTCTCAGTGCTGGCTCTGCACCTCTGCATCATTGCACCAGTAATGGTGTCTAGGTGAACATGTATTTCGAAAGGTATTTCTCAGGTGTCATGTATGAAATTGATGCCGCGAACTGACACCTGCATTTGGTTCGGCAGCTGACGGCCACATTGTCACTTTGCAGGACTACGGTGCATCCCGACTCCTGACAGCGTGTGCGGTCCAGCGGACAGGGGGCGTCAGGCAGTGCGTGCTTTGCGGTCGATTTTTAACTGTGTAATTACGTGTGACGTGTGTTGCATGATGGTATTCCTTGCACGATCGGAATAAAAAGAAGGGTGATCGATTTAATTACTTCTGACAAGACCTGCAACTTTTCTAACGGCATAGAATGATGAGCAAAAGAAATCCAACCCTTGAAAACTGTTTTTTTGTATAAATAAACAATGTACCCTTGTTGTTACCTTCATGAAATACTTCCTCTCCACCACAGAGCCACCAATTTCGAGGTAGGGGAGGGGGCAAGGGGAGTGGGGATGGTGTGGTGGGCATAGTGATCGATTTCCTGAAAATTCTTTAAGGGGCTCCGGAACGCCCTATACTTGCAATGTTAAAATAACGCTTATAAATTACATCTTTCCTCACAAAGTATTTGAGGTAGGAAGTTGGATCTTTTTACAGATTATTTATTGGAATATGGGCTACAAGTTAACACAGGGATTTTACAAAATTTTAGTTCAGTTATTAAAGATGATTTTTTTCCAATTGTAATGAAAATTCACAATATTTTTTGGCAATTTTTTATTTATATTTCAAAAATATACAGTTTTTTGGAAAAAGGCTGTGTCAAATTATGCAGAAGGTACTGTGTAACATTTACTGAAAGTTTGAAAGAAATATGTTTGGAAGATCCTTAGAAAACATGTAATCAGTATGAGAAAATAAAAGTTTTGGGAATCGAGCGACAAAGATTGGATTAACTTTTTAGTGCATTCCAGGTCCATAGGATGGATTATCTTCATCCTCTGCAAACTCCTCCTCCAGCTTCCTCTTGTTCCTCCTCCTGTTTATTCTTTACAGCCCTGTCTGCAGCCTGAAGGCGTTCCTTGTCTAAAGCAAGCATCACTCGTACCATGTTAGATCCTATCTTCATTCCCATATTTCTAAATACCTTGCACCATACAATGTTACCATCATTGAAAGTCGCAACAGCATCATACACACCAAAGTGAAGCGTTTCTATTCCAACAAATACGGTCTTGGGGATTCTCGACCATATAACACTATTTACACTTTCATTGGGGTTTTGAGTTTTTCCGTGAATACACTTTTTCAACAGTTCAGGTGCTGCTAAGTCTCTGAAAATAGGTTTTATCACCTCCATTATTGCATGGGGCAGACTATGCTTATGAGTGTACACTTCACCAGTTAGCAATCCTTTGTTATATTTACACCAACTGTCTTCTTCTTTGGGACACAAGCTATGTTGGGGATTTTCATCGGTTGAAGAAGTATGAAAAAAAAGAGCCCAAACAGCCTCCTTCATTTCGTCGACACTTTGTGTATTTTGCCTAATAGCCATTCCATAATAGTTCTGTATTTTGTCAATTACACTGTCAGTTAACCTTCCCTTCCTATCCAACCCTTTACCATCACTGAGTTTTTGTTTCTTGTACGAAGCTTTCAGTCGCTGAAGTCTTGTTCCCATTCGCTTCTGTATGTGTCCAATACACTCAAATTTCTGCACTACAACATCATCACCATAGGGCTTCAGTCCTTGAACATGTTTGAAACTTTTAGAATCACCGTCACCAAGGTAATTAACATATCGCACTTTATCACACGCCTCAGAACGCTGGAATATACTGACAACACCAGCCACTACCATTCCTCCACTACTGCCACTATAGTTAGCTTTGCAATTATTTTCATGTGTACCTTTATATTTTTGTGGACATGTACAATACTTTGATATTACTGCTACATCTAAAACTTTCCCTGTATACATACTGGTGGCAGATACTACACCATGAAGAGATATCTGTCCCCGTTTATGCCAGGTACCATCGAACGCTGCAGTCAAATCTCTGTTACCATTATTTTCCATTACTGCCTCTTCCACAGCGTTCTTCATAGATTCTATACAGACATCTTCTACTTTAGACCCTATTAATTTATTATAGGTCGTAAACTTGGTTGGGGGATTTGGAAGATTCATGATGCCACAGAAAATTGCACCTGCAGTAGCACCATTACCAACTGAACGCAAGGAATAAACAAATCTAATGTTGTGTTCGTAGATTTTGCTACCATTTTCTTCAGTTGCAGTTACTGCAACACTGTTCCAAAAGGTGGTCATGTATGAACACTTATCACATTTCAGTTGTATTTCACTAGCAAGTCTTACGTGCTTTATTATGGAGAGTTCCAGACCAACTTCACTACAATGAATACATCTTACAAAGTTTGAAAAAATTCCTTTGAGAACCGACATATCAAATATTTCATTCACATCCGATTCGCCCATAAAACATTCATAGTTTTCACTCATTGAACCAAGCTTCTTCTGTGAAGTATTCTCTTTCCCACTTTCACTGCTATGGGCAGGTGTACTTGAGAGGTTAGGTTCACTCACTTGGTTGTCATCTTTATTGTTTACAGTAATAACACATACCTTTGGCTTTCCAACATTTCTCCTTTTCTTAAAAGCATTCAGAGGATTTCTAATAACTTTACTTTTACTCATTATTATACTTCAACAAAACAGAGACTCAAGAAACAGAATTAATTACGAATATTTTCGAGATAACGACAGAGTAAATAAACATGAAACAATCGACAATCACACCAGCGATATACACTCCTGGAAATTGAAATAAGAACACCGTGAATTCATTGTCCCAGGAAGGGGAAACTTTATTGACACATTCCGGGGGTCAGATACATCACATGATCACACTGACAGAACCACAGGCACATAGACACAGGCAACAGAGAATGCACAATGTCGGCACTAGTACAGTGTACATCCACCTTTCGCAGCAATGCAGGCTGCTATTCTCCCATGGAGACGATCGTAGAGATGCTGGATGTAGTCCTGTGGAACGGTTTGCCATGCCATTTCCACCTGGCGCCTCAGTTGGACCAGCGTTCGTGCTGGACGTGCAGACCGCGTGAGACGACGCTTCATCCAGTCCCAAACATGCTCAATGGGGGACAGATCCGGAGATCCTGCTGGCCAGAGTAGTTGACTTACACCTTCTAGAGCACGTTGGGTGGCACGGGATACATGCGGACGTGCATTGTCCTGTTGGAACAGCAAGTTCCCTTGCCGGTCTAGGAATGGTAGAACGATGGGTTCGATGACGGTTTGGATGTACCGTGCACTATTCAGTGTCCCCTCGACGATCACCAGTGGTGTACGGCCAGTGTAGGAGATCGCTCCCCACGCCATGATGCCGGGTGTTGGCCCTGTGTGCCTCGGTCGTATGCAGTCCTGATTGTGGTGCTCACCTGCACGGCGCCAAACACGCATACGACCATCATTGGCACCAAGGCAGAAGCGACTCTCATCGCTGAAGACGACACGTCTCCATTCGTCCCTCCATTCACGCCTGTCGCGACACCACTGGAGGCGGGCTGCACGATGTTGGGGCGTGAGCGGAAGACGGCCCAACGGTGTGCGGGACCGTAGCCCAGCTTCATGGAGACGGTTGCGAATGGTCCTCGCCGATACCCCAGGAGCAACAGTGTCCCTAATTTGCTGGGAAGTGGCGGTGCGGTCCCCTACGGCACTGCGTAGGATCCTACGGTCTTGGCGTGCATCCGTGCGTCGCTGCGGTCCGGTCCCAGGTCGACGGGCACGTGCACCTTCCGCCGACCACTGGGGACAACATCGATGTACTGTGGAGACCTCACGCCCCACGTGTTGAGCAATTCGGCGGTACGTCCACCCGGCCTCCCGCATGCCCACTATACGCCCTCGCTCAAAGTCCGTCAACTGCACATACGGTTCACGTCCACGCTGTCGCGGCATGCTACCAGTGTTAAAGACTGCAATGGAGCTCCGTATGCCACGGCAAACTGGCTGACACTGACGGCGGCGGTGCACAAATGCTGCGCAGCTAGCGCCATTCGACGGCCAACACCGCGGTTCCTGGTGTGTCCGCTGTGCCGTGCGTGTGATCATTGCTTGTACAGCCCTCTCGCAGTGTCCGGAGCAAGTATGGTGGGTCTGACACACCGGTGTCAATGTGTTCTTTTTTCCATTTCCAGGAGTGTATATTGAACCATCACAGGTTAGCCACAACACATACTTTATCTCACATCACTAAAATGTACCTGATGAACACAGACGTTAATAATAACACCATTTGACAGCAGTTTAACAGCGCCACAGTGGGTCACACCCATGTAGAACACATTTCAAAAAAAATTTAAAAATAGTTGTAGTCTTCGGAATTGAATAAATTATATATCTATTAAAAGGTAATAGTCTGCAGATTCAGAAAACGCAAAAAAGTAAAAATTGAACTTTTCATGATTTTGTTCCTTTCTGGAGCCCCTTAAATAAATAAATAAACTGTATTCCATACACTGCCTTGAATCCCCCAAATAGTTTAAGTAAACAATATTCTGCACATTGTCTATATCGATTAAACAACATCCCATACACAGCAATCGATTTCTGGACCAATTATTTAACTAAATAAACAAACTATATTCAATACAGTGCTGTAAATAAATAAACAATTATCTATAGATTTTCTAAATTGTTTAAACAACATTCTATACACTACAATGGAATTCCCTCAAAATGACTGATCAACTGAGTCTTTTCCCCACCAATTTCTGGGAGGGAGGGAGGGAGGGAGAGAGGGTGGGAGGGGAGAGGGGTTATCAGAGGGGGAGAAGTTAATTAATTGATCAATATAATTAAGTAGTCAATTAAATTGATAAGATTGAGAGTGGCTATCCAATAACTCAGATCTGAATGTGTACCTGTAGCTGTGAGGGTGGAGGGAAGTGGGAGGGGGCAGGGGAACAATAGGCTAATGACCTGTCAATCAATGGAGAATTGTAAGTTAATGACCTGTCAATGAAATAAGAACAATGAGTGCATACCTATCCCACACTAACAAATTGCGCCAGAATGAAGCTTATCCCACTACTAATATCAATGCAATCAAAGAAGAACTATATGTACAATATTATAGACATTTGTGGCGTAATAACTCCCTGGAAAAAGTAGAAGAAAACACTGATTCCATTATGTCAGAGGAGAAGATGGAATAAATTCAGAGTTATGGATGTAGGGGCCTAATACTAAATCAGAGATTTCTGAATCTAATTAATAGGTTTTGGAACAGGTATGAGATACAAAGATCCTGGTCGCATGCCCAGGTTACGCCTTTGTATAAAATGTTCAAATGTGTGTGAAGTCTTATGGGACTTAACTGCTAAGGTCATCAGTCCCTAAGCCTACACATTACTTAACCTAACTTAAATTAACTTACGCTAAGGATAACACACACACCCAAGCCCGAGGGAGGACTCGAACCGCCTACCGGGGCAGCCACCCTGACCCTGGAAAGACGCCGTAGACCACTCGGCTACCCCGCGCGGTGCTTACAATTCATTGTAATGATAAAGCAACATTCAATAATCACTTACCTGTGAGTTACAGATAAGTAATTTGCAAAGTCGAAATTTCGATTGTAACAAAATGGCAAATTTTGTGATGTTTCTTTCCTAACTCATTGGTTTCTTGTAAATTCAACCTTTATTGCTATCCATTAAAAATAGCTGCTAACCACGTTGTATAATTACTACTATTACTGGCTCAAGGCCTTAACATACATTTCTGACTGATTGCAGTTGTGTAAAAATGTTCAAATGAGTGTGAAATCTTACGGGACTTAACTGCTAAGGTCATCAGTCCCTAAGCTTACACACTACTTAACCTAAATTATCCTAAGGACAAACACAAACACCCATGCCCGAAGGTGGACTCGAACCTCCACCAGGACCTGCCTTTGTATAAGAAAGGTGCTAGGAGCAGTTGTGAAAATTATAAAGGAAGTGTTTTGAATACAGGACATAAAATAGATGCAAGAATATTAAGTAAAAGAGTTGGAGCCATCATAGCCACTTTATTATTAGAAGAGCAAAACGGTTTATAAAGGGATGAATGGACAGATGCTACTTTCACACTTAATCAAATAATTGAATATAACATTGGAACTCATACAGTGATTAAGAAAAATCATGTGATATGGTAAGTATGGAAAAGTTATGGGAAATCATGACTCAAAGTACTAAAATGTATACATAAAGATACAACAACCAACGTACATTTCTAAAACGGAAGTATAGCAAAAAGATACATATAAACTAGGATGGAAGGCTGGATTGCAGCTTATCTGCAACTTTGTTTACAATTTTTATAAATGATTTCTTAATGAGTGAATGTACGAAATTAACAGAACCATTTGTACTGCATCAAATTTTACCCTTAGGACGATGCTGTTTGCTGATGATCAGATTATTATCTGTAAAAGTGAAGACGAGCTGTAAAGAGCGGTATATGTGTTACAAAAGTTATATGAGGATTATGATTTAAGAACTTCTATAAATAAAACAAAAACCATGGCCTTAAAAAGTGAATATAATGTTAGAACAAGTCACAGGTTTTAGTTACTTAGTAACATCTTTTAGTTATAAATATGAAAATGATTTTAAAAACTTATTTCCCATGTTCCAGAAAACATTTGATACAATAAATAGAAGCATACAAAGTAAAACCAGCAAAGGAACACGAATTAAGTTCTATAAAATAAAAGATAAGGCCGCTTTTCTCTATGGACCTGAAACAGAAACGTTCACAAATGCTGATAAAAACAGTATACTTGTTGCCGAAATGAGATCCTTAAGAACAGTAAAAAGATGTAGCCTTTCAGGTAAAACTGGAAATGAAGAAAAATAAGGGAAGAGCTGGGAAGAAATTCTTTGGAGGGAAAAATTTACAATCTTGAAATCTATAGAAATGATTGGAGATAGTATGTTGTGACGGATGCCGAAGGGCAGGATTCCAAGAAGAGTGCTTGTACTGTAGGCATAAAGAAAGAAGACATACGGGAAGAGCAAGGAAACGATGTTGAATAAGTTTTGAAACCGGAACGGGAAACATTGCCTAATCCATCGAGTGCAGAAGAAGGAGAAGAAGAATGACCTGACGCATTTTATTAAAAACAAGAACAGAACTTATTGCATTAGTATTTTAAGTCAGAAAGTAATGCTATAAATCAAATGTAATCTTTTAATTTCTTTTTTAGTCTATATGAGGGTGAAGTTACATAAAAGTTCTTAATAATAATCTAGTCAATTATACCACATGTAGTAATACATGCATTGCATCGCCGATATAGGGGATTCATGCTGCAGACCTTGCTCAGCCTCACATTTGCAAAGGGCTGTCGATTGCGTTCTCCTTTAATATTTTTATTTTCTTGTTTTTTGTATCATTCCCTGACTACTATGATACGGCCCCCACGGGTTCCTCTCGTGTATTTTCTTCTTTATATTGGAGAGCACTTGCATCCAACGTCTTCAGTTACCCTGTCCTGTGACATTAATGTGGAAACCGCCCATGTTCGACATCAGCGTGCAATAACTACTCACAGTAGGCAGGTCGCAACACTTACAGTGGGGGGTATATAATCCGTATCGGGGGGACGCGGAAAACAGAGCAGTCGTTGTCGTAATGTGGAAATGGAGTGATTTATCTGTCCAAGAGAGCTCGATCATTGGCCTTCCGGTCAAGAATGGAAGAACTGCCTAGACGCTAAGTTTATAAACCGTTCGCATGCCGCCGCGGTTAAAGTATAACATGCATGGCAAAATGACTCTATGCAAAACCGGCGCCGCGGCAAATGTGGAGCACCACGGGTCATAGGTGATAGGCATGAACGACGGTTGAGGAGATGTGTATGGGCGAACAGACGTGCGACAGGTAAGCAAATGGCCACCCATATGAACCAAGGGGCTACCAACAATGTGTCCTCAACGACCGTTCAGCGAACGTTACTGGGTACGGGCTTCTGCGGCAGGGTCCTGTTCCATGCCTCCACGCTGACTGCTCTTCATTAGCGACGAAGGCTGGAATTTGCACACCTACACCGCAACTGGACGTCAATTGAGTGGCGACAGGTGGCCTTTTCAGATGCATCATGTTTTATGCTCCATCGGACAGATGGCCGTTGGCGTGCACGGCGTGAAACGTTTGGAAGCAAACAACCTGCAACAATCGTTGAAAGGCTCCAGATCGGTCGAGGGAGCGTTGTGGTCTCGGGACTGTTTTCGTGGCATTTCCTGGGTGATATTATTCTGGAAGGCACAAGCGATTAACACAAGCGTGCATCTATGTTTGGCGGCCGTATCCACCTCTAAATGCAGTTTCTTTTTTCTCGGAACGATGACATCTACCAGCAGGATAATACAACGTGTCACACAACTCGCAGTGTACATGCGTGTTTCGAAGAGCAACAGGACGAGTTTGCCGTACCCCTCTGGCCACCAAACTCAACGGATTAAAACCCAATCGAAAACATGCGGGACCATCTCAATCGGGCTGTCTGTACCATGGATCCTCAACCGAAAAAATAGCATATCTTGTCACGACACTGGAGTCGGTTCACATCCGTGTCGGTAACTTCTGGAAACTCACTGACTGTCTTCCTGCACGTCTCGTAGAGGTCCGCACTGCAAATAAAGGTGGTTATTTCGGATTCTGACAGATGGTCACATTAGTGTGACACCACAATGAATTTGTTATATATATGCCAATCTCTGTTTTCCTCCACGTTTTTTACCTTCTACCACTCCCTTAATTAACATCAAACTATTCGTTATTTCTTAATACATATCCTATCAAATTATCCCTTCAGTGTTTTCTACATGTTCCCCTCCTCGCCGAGATTGCGGTGATCCTCTTCATTTCCCATGTCATCAGTCTATCTAATTTTCAACATGATTCTACAGCACTACATCTCAAGCGCTCCGAGACCCTTATTTTCCAGTTTTCCCACAATCACTGATACATTTCTATTCAATACTGTGCCCCAAATGTAGATTTTCAGAAGTTTCTTCCTCAGTTTAAAGCTGGTGTTTAATACTAGTATACTTTTGATCAAGAAGGCTCTCTTTTTCTGTAATAGTCTACTTTTTAATTGCTTTTTTTTCCGTCATGTGTTATTTTATTTTTCAAGGTAGCAACAATGATTACCAGAATACAAAGTACAACTAAAAGAAGTAGAAAGATTTATATATTCAGTAAACTAGATAAAGAAGCAGTAGTGTCATATCTCAATGAGGAACTTGATGCTTTTATTTCAAAACAGGGGCATGAGGGGGAACTTCGGCTCAAGTTTAAAATAATGGTTGACCATGCGCTGGCTAGATATGTACCTAGCAGATGGGAGGAAACATCCAGGCTATACAGTCATTGTAAAGAAACTCGAAAAGAAACAGACGTTATTGCATAATAGGTATAAAACAAAGCGTTAGTCGAGACATGCTAAATGAAACACGTTTGTCAAGAGGGCAATGAGCAAACCCTCCAATGACTACCGTAGCTGCCGGCCGGAGTGGCCGTGCGGTTCTGGGCGCTACAGTCTGGAACCGAGCGACCACTACGGTCGCAGGTTCGAATCCTGCCTCGGGCATGGATGTGTGTGACGTCCTTACGTTAGTTTGGTTTGATTAGTTCTATGTTCTAGGCGGCTGATGACCTCATAAGTTGAGTCGCATAGTGCTCAGAGCCATTTGAACCACTACTGTAGCTGAATATTATGTAAACACCTTTCACAAAACCCGACGGAATTATGGTCATATGTAAAGGCTGTTAGTGGCGTCAGTGTTAGTGTCCAGACCCTCATGAACGAGACAGAAACTGAAATTGAGGTTAGCAAAGCAAAATCAGAAAAGCTTAACTCTGTTTTCAAATGTTCCTTTATGGAGCAAAACTGAGGTGTAACGTCCCATTTACTCATCATACATCTGCAAGGGCCAGGGAAACAGATATTGGTGTCAGTGGCGTTGGGAAACAGCTGAAGTCGTCAAAATCTTTACGCCAAAGTTTCCTCCGACAAAAAGCTGTGTCCAGTGGTTGGAAGAAATCATCTACAAGAAAAGCAGCAGAAATGATTCACAAAACTGCCGTCCATTATGCTTGACATTCACTTGTTGTACAGTGTTACAACATATTCTGCGCTGACATGTAATGCGATATCTGGAAGAGATTGACCTTCTTCATGTCAGTCAACATGGATTCCGAAAACATGGATCATGGAAAACCCAACTCGAGCTTTTCTCATCCTGAAAGCCACACATTACGGCAGAAAGGTAGTTGCAGGGTTTCCTGACTTCCAAAAGGCATTTGACTCTGTACCACACATACGATTACCATTGAAAGTAGGTTCATGTGAGTTTCAAGCAAGCTTTGTGACGGACGGACGATTTTTTGGTGGGAAGGATACAGCTTGTTATCTTGTATGGAGAGTCATCGACTAACATCAGGTGTGCACCAGGAAAGTGTGCTGGGGACCCTTGCTATTCATGTACCTTGTAGGCGATATTAATAGTAATCTCAGACTTGAGGACCAGTCAAATGAAAACGAGACAGATGGAAAAAAATAAGTAAACTGTTTATTGTTTCAAAGGTAATCGCCATATTTATTATAACATTTATTCCACTGTGAGACAAGCCGGTCAGTGTCTTCATGGAAAAATGTTTGCGGTTGCCTAGGGAACCATGACGGTGCCTCTTAGTCCGAAAGAACTCGACACCTACAGACGTCTTTCTTCAGGGCTCAAAAAACATGGAGATCGGGACTGTATGGGTTTCCCAGTGAAGCTTCTATAGCGTAATCGAAAGGACCTTGGCAACATGTGAGAGGGCATTTTGCGGCAAGTTGTTTCAAGCATGCTGCAATTTCCACATTATTGGAACCCTGAAGAAAGACGTTCGTGGTCGAAGAAGTGCACTCCTGGATACAATCATGATTCTGTAGGTAAACGTTAACATTTTTCCATGAAGGAACTGACCGATTTGTCTCACAGTGGGATAAATGCGCTAACAATTCGGGCAATTACTTTTGTAGCAGTAACTACCTCACTTACTTTTTAGGGTTCCGTACCTCATTCGGTAAAAACGGAACCCCTATAGGGTCACTTTGTTGTCTGTCTGTTTGTCTGTCGCTCTGTCCGACTGGTGAAAGCGCTCTTTCAGTAATGGGTAGACGTGCCAAGGTGTACGATCCCTCGGTGGTGTAAAAAATTGATGCTTCTAAGTCAATCCAGTCAAAAGATACAACCCGTTATGTACCAAATTCTGAAACTCACAAACAAAACGTACAGGGTAGATTGGCCAATTTAGTAAGAAGCAAGGTCTCACAACACAACTAAAGGAAAAAAATCGGAAAATTCATAATTTATAATCATAATCATCATCGTTTAAGACTGATTATGCCTTTCAGCGTTCAGTCTGGAGCATAGCCCCCCTTATAAAATTCCTCCATGATCCCCTATTCAGTGCTAACATTGGTGCCTCTTCTGATGTTAAACCTATTACTTCAAAATCATTCTTAACCGAATCCAGGTACATTCTCCTTGGTCTGCCCCGACTCCTCCTACCCTCTACTGCTGAACCCATGAGTCTCTTGGGTAACCTTGCTTCTCCCATGCGTGTAACATGGCCCCACCATCTAAGCCTGTTCGCCCTGACTGCTACATCTATAGAGTTCATTCCCAGTTTTTCTTTGGACACTCTCCTGCCATTGTTCCTATCTACTAGTACCTGCAATCATCCTAGCTACTTTCATATCCGTTACCTCAACCTTGTTGATAAGGTAACCTGAATCCACCCAGCTTTCGCTCCCATACAACAAAGTTGGTCGAAAGATTGAACGGTGCACAGATGACTTAGTCTTGGTACTGACTTCCTTCTTGCAGAAGAGAGTAGATCGTAGCTGAGCACTCACTGCATTAGCTTTGCTACACCTCGCTTCCAGTTCTTTCACTACGTTGCCATCCTGTGAGAATATGCATCCGAAGTACTTGAAACCGTCCACCTGTTCTAACTTTGTTCCTCCTATTTGGCACTCAATCCGTTTATATTTCTTTCCCACTGACATTACTTTCGTTTTGGAGATGCTAATCTTCATACCATAGTCCTTACATTTCTGATCTAGCTCTGAAATATTACTTTGCAAACTTTCAATCGAATCTGCCATCACAACTAAGTCATCCGCATATGCAAGACTGCTTATTTTGTCATGTCCATCATAATTATCCGGGCTGTTATGCCGTGGTCGGTTGATGAATTCTGAGGTGAGTCCCAACGTTTCGTCTCCGACTGCGGGAGACATCTTCAAGGGGGTCCGTAGCTTGATGGAAAGTCCAACACACACACTGGCTCGCTACTGACTGCCGCTAAATTCCGTGTCCGTGCGCCCCCGCGCCGCGGCGTGACGTCACGTGTTTTGAAAACGTCAGTGCAATTGGCCGCTGTCCGTCGCCGTCGATCGCCGTTGCCATCACCCAGTAGTGGACGAGTGGTGCACATCTTCTTTAACACCGGCATCCATATACCGTTCAATTTGACGCCCTCCTCCTTTCGGTTGAAATTATTTGGGTGTTTAGTGATTTCGATTGCCTCCCTGCAGAGCCTTTCGTAGTATCCGCTAGTACTTGCGCTAGTACTTGCGTCTCCTCGAAACGAATATTGCGGTTCCCTGGCTGGAAAGCATGCTCCGCAACAGCTGATCGTTCCGTTTCTCCTCTTCTACAATTTCCCTTGTGCTCTTCCAAACGTTTAGAAACAGTTCTTTTGGTGGTACCCACATGAACATCACCAGAGCTGCATGGGATCCTATACACTCCAGATTTTTCCAATGGTTTGCGAGCGTCCTTGGCAGGCCTAAGGTATTCCTGTATCTTCCTGGTGGGCTTGTAAATTACGATAATATTCCGCTTCGTCAAGATCCTCCCTACTCTTTCCGTTACATTTTTAACAAACTGCAGGAAAACCTTAGATTTTGCAGTAGCCTGTACGTCAGTATGATTTCTGCGTGGCTGCCTCAACGCACGTTTTATTTCGGCGGACGAATATCCGTTCTTCGTTAGTGCATTGTGGAGATGTTCCATCTCAGCGTCGAGCTACTCAGGTTCACAAATATTTCTAGCTCTGTCAGCTAACGTCTTGATAACACCCCGCTTCTGTTGTGGGTGGTGGTTCGAATCCCGGTGCAAATAACGGTCCGTGTGCGTGGGTTTGCGGTACACTGAGTGGCCCAAACTACCATTTTCGTTTCTAAACACAAGCACATCGAGGAAATGTAGTTTGCCGTCTACCTCCTCTTCCATAGTAAACTGAATTCTTGAGTTTATACTGTTCAGATGTTCGTGGAACCGGCTTAGTTCCTCCCTACCATGTCTCCACAACACAAACGTGTCATCCACGTATCGGAACCATACATTTGGTTTCTTGCTGGCAGTACCTAAGGCCTGTTCTTCGAATTTCTCCATAAAGAAGTTTGCAATTACGGGACTTAGGGGGCTTCCCATAGCCACGCCATCCGTTTGCTCATAAAACTGTTCATTCCACTTGAAGTATGTGGTCGTCAAACAACACTTAAACAGCTCTAAAATATCGGCAGGAAAAATTCGATCCAGCTGTTCCAATACATCATTAAGTGGAACCATGGTAAACAGCGATACCACATCGAAGCTGACCAATATGTCCTCCGGCTGGACCACTATGCCATTCAATCTGCTGATGAAATGTATCGAATTCTTTATATACGAGTCCGAACGGCCCACATGTTGTTTTAACAGCGTAGTCAAAAACTTGGCGAACGAGTAGGTGGGCGAACCAATGGCACTTAGTATCGGTCTTAACGGAACATTTTCTTTTTGAATTTTGGGCAATCCATAAAGCCTCGGTGGTAGCGCAACCGAACTGCAGAGACCCTTCTGTATTCTCTCTTCAATGGAGGACTTTTTTATTAACCGCGACACAGTTCTGAGAACGTTGTTAGTGGGGTCCTTATTCAGCTTCCTATATGCTTGCGGATCCAGTAGATCCGTAATTTTTCTCTGATAGTCGGCCACATCCATAACCACCGTTGCGCTTCCTTTGTCAGCTGGGAGAACCAAAATACTATCGTCGTCATTCAGGAGTTTTAAAGCTCTTCTCTCACCCACAGTTATATTACTTTTCGACGGTTTTGCATTGGCTAATATTCTCACTGTTTCTATACGGATTTCTTCAGCTGTTACAGAATCTACACTGCGAATTCCTGCTTCTACATTGGCTATAATTACTTCCGTGGGCACAAAACGCGGACTAACAGCAAAATTTCCTCCCTTGGCAAGCACAGATGTCTCATCGTCAGATAACGAACGTTTGGACAAATTGATAACGGTCCGGGAAACGTCTAAATGCCGAACAGTCTGATTAGGTAGCAAATTATCAAACTTCTTCTTCTGTCTACTAGACGTCGTCAACATACGCTTCCCCATGGTATCATGCAGTAGTCTATCAATTTTATCCCAGTCACTACTGCACAGTTTATTACTGATTGTAATATGGAGAGACATTAACTTACAGTTTGTGCTTGCCAAGCTTCCTATATGCAAGCATATAGGAAGCTGAATAAGGACCCCACTAACAACGTTCTCAGAACTGTGTCGCGGTTAATAAAAAAGTCCTCCATTGAAGAGAGTGTACAGAAAGGTCTCTGCAGTTCGGTTGCGCTACCACCGAGGCTTTATGGATTGCCCAAAATTCATAAAGAAAATGTTCCGTTAAGACCGATACTAAGTGCCATTGGTTCGCCCACCTACTCGTTCGCCAAGTTTTTGACTACGCTGTTAAAACAACATGTGGGCCGTTCGGACTCGTATATAAAGAATTCGATACATTTCATCAGCAGATTGAATGGCATAGTGGTCCAGCCGGAGGACATATTGGTCAGCTTCGATGTGGTATCGCTGTTTACCATGGTTCCACTTAATGATGTATTGGAACAGCTGGATCGAATTTTTCCTGCCGATATTTTAGAGCTGTTTAAGTGTTGTTTGACGACCACATACTTCAAGTGGAATGAACAGTTTTATGAGCAAACGGATGGCGTGGCTATGGGAAGCCCCCTAAGTCCCGTAATTGCAAACTTCTTTATGGAGAAATTCGAAGAACAGGCCTTAGGTACTGCCAGCAAGAAACCAAATGTATGGTTCCGATACGTGGATGACACGTTTGTGTTGTGGAGACATGGTAGGGAGGAACTAAGCCGGTTCCACGAACATCTGAACAGTATAAACTCAAGAATTCAGTTTACTATGGAAGAGGAGGTAGACGGCAAACTACATTTCCTCGATGTGCTTGTGTTTAGAAACGAAAATGGTAGTTTGGGCCACTCAGTGTACCGCAAACCCACGCACACGGACCGTTATTTGCACCGGGATTCGAACCACCACCCACAACAGAAGCGGGGTGTTATCAAGACGTTAGCTGACAGAGCTAGAAATATTTGTGAACCTGAGTAGCTCGACGCTGAGATGGAACATCTCCACAATGCACTAACGAAGAACGGATATTCGTCCGCCGAAATAAAACGTGCGTTGAGGCAGCCACGCAGAAATCATACTGACGTACAGGCTACTGCAAAATCTAAGGTATTCCTGCCGTTAGTTAAAAATGCAACGGAAAGAATAGGGAGGATCTTGACGAAGCGGAATATTATCGTAATTTACAAGCCCACCAGGAAGATACAGGAATACCTTAGGCCTGCCAAGGACGCTCGCAAACCATTGGAAAAATCTGGAGTGTATAGGATCCCATGCAGCTCTGGTGATGTTTATGTGGGTACCACCAAAAGAACTGTTTCTAAACGTTTGGAAGAGCACTAGGGAAATTGTAGAAGAGGAGAAACGGAACGATCAGCTGTTGCGGAGCATGTTTTCCAGCCAGGGAACCACAATATTCGTTTCGAGGAGATGCAAGTACTAGCGCAAGTACTAGCGGATACTACGAAAGGCTCTACAGGGAGGCAATCGAAATCGCTAAACACCCAAATAATTTCAACCGAAAGGAGGAGGGCGTCAAATTGAACGGTATATGGATGCCGGTGTTAAAGAAGATGTGTACCACTCGTCCACTACTGGGTGATGGCAACGGCGATCGACGGCGACGGACAGCGGCCAATTGCACTGACATTTTCAAAACACGTGACGTCACGCCGCGGCGCGGGGGCGCACGGACACGGAATTTAGCGGCAGTCAGTAGCGAGCCAGTGTGTGTGTTGGACTTTCCATCAAGCTACGGACCCCCTTGAAGATGTCTCCCGCAGTCGGAGACGAAACGTTGGGACTCACCTCAGAATTCATCAACCGACCACGGCATAACAGCCCGGATAATTATAATGGACATGATATTTCCGGCCGTGAAAGTTTACATTTTAGTATGCTTATTTTGTGTTCACATATCTTAATCTCACCCAGCCAGTCTATTGTTTTCAACATATGATCCATAAATAATATGAACAACAGTGGAGACAGGTTGCAGCCTTGTCTTACCCCTGAAATTACTCTGAACCATGAACTCAATTTACCGTCAACTCTAACTGCTGCCTGACTATCCATGTAGAGATCTTTAATTGCTTGTAAAAGTTTGCCTCCTATTCCATAATCTCGTAGAACAGACAATAACTTCCTCCTAGGAACCCGGTCATATGCCTTTTCTAGATATATAAAGCATAGATACAATTCCCTTTTCCACTCATAACACTTCTCCATTATTTGCCGTAAGCTAAAGATCTGATCCTGACAACCTCTAAGAGGCCTAAACCCACACTGATTTTCGTCCAATTGGTCCTCAACTAATACTCGCACTTTCCTTTCAACAATACCTGAGAAGATTTTACCCACAACGCTGATTAAAGAGATACCTCTGTAGTTGTTACAATCTTTTATGTTTAAAGATTGGTGTGATTACTGCTTTTGTCCAGTCTTATGGAACCTGTCCCGACTCCCAGGCCATTTCAATTATCCTGTGTAGCCATTTAAGACCTGACATTCCACTGTATTTGATGAGCTCCGACTTAATTTCATCCACCCCAGCTGCTTTATTGCACTGCAATCTATTGACCATATTCCCCACTTCCTCAAATGTGATCCTATTTCCATCATCATTCCTATCCCATTCTACCTCGAAATCTGAAACATTACTGATCGCATTTTCACCTACATTGAGCAACTCTTCAAAATATTCCCTCCATCTGCCCAAGGCATCCACAGGATTCACCAGCAGTTTTCCTGACCTGTCCAAAATACTTGTCATTTCCTTCTTACCTCCCTTTCGAAGTTTGCTAATTACACTCCAGAATGGTTTTCCAGCACCTTGACCCATAGTCTCCAACCTGTTTCCAAAGTCTTCCCAAGATTTCTTCTTGGATGCTGCAGTTATCTGTTTGGCTTTGTTTCTTTCTTCAACGTAACTTTCTCTGTCTACCTAAGTTCTAGTATGTAGCCATTTTTGATACGCCTTCTTTTTCCTTCTACAGGCTGCCTTGACTGTGTCATTCCACCAAGCTGTTTGCTTCATCCTACTTTTACACACTACTGTTCCACGACATTCTTTAGCCACTTCTAGTACTGTGTCCCTGTACCTTGTCCATTCCTTTTCCAGTGACTGTAATTGACTACATTCAACTAACTGGTACCTTTCTGAGATCGCTGTTATGTACTTGTGCCTGATTTCCTTATCCTGAAGTTTCTCCACTCTTATCCTCCTACATATGGACCTGACCTCCTGCACTTTCGGCCTCACAATCCCTATTTCACTGCAGATTAAATAATGATCAGTGTCATCAAAGAATCCCCTGGATACACATGTGTCCCTCACAGCCTTCCTGAGTTCCTGATCTGTTATTATGTAGTCAATGACAGATCTGGTTCCCCTGCCTTCCCAAGTATACCGGTGAATGTTCTTATGTTTAAAAAAAGGAGTTTGTGATTACTAAGCCCATACTGGCACAGAAATCCAATAGTTGTTTCCCGTTCCTGTTGGCCTCCATATCCACTCCAAATTTACCCATAACCTTTTCATACCCTTCTGTTCGATTTCCAATCCTGGCGTTAAAATCACCCATGAGCAGAACACTGTCCTTGTCCTTTACTCTAACAACTACATCACTGAGTGCCTCATAAAAAGTATCCATCTTATCTTGATATGTCCCTTCACAATGCGAATATACTGACACAATCCTAATTTTCTTGCTAGACACTGTCAAATCTATCCACATCAGTCGTTCGTTTACATACCTTATTGCAAATACGCTGGGTTCCATTTCTTTCCTGATGTAAAGCCCTACACCCCATTGTGCTATTCCTGCTTTGACTCCTGACAGGTAGACCTTGTATTCTCACACTTCCTCTTCTTTCTCACCCCTTACCCAAATGTCACTAACAGCTAAAACGTCCAGCCCCATCTTACTTGCAGCCTCTGCCAGCTCTACCTTCATCCCAGAGTAGCCCGCATTGATATTAATAGCTCCCCATCTCATTACCATTTGTTTGCCAAGTCGTATCTTAGGAGTCCCTGGTTTGTCAGTTAGAGGTGGGACTCCGTCACCTCCAAAGGTCCGAGGCATTTTGCTCTGATTGTTGCCAGCATCATATTTAAAGTACCAGGGAAGCAGGTTGCTAGCCTTACTTGCCCCGAGTCCCATTGGGTTTTACCCCTAACGGCTGAGTGACTAACCGGTGGATTTGGTAGTCTTTGCCGTATGAGCACAAAGGTGACCACGTCTCAGAATATGTCGGAGATGCCCAGCCTTATTCCAAAGTAACTCGTATCCCGACTGTGGGGACCACTTACTTGGCCACTCATACGTTGCCCGTGGTTCATGAACTAGGACATGACTACAGGAACCCACACCATGGACCACCATAATTTATAATTCCATAAAAAATATTTTTTGTCATTCTCGAAAGTTATGGAATTCCCGAGACTGATACCTCGCCAGTGTCGATAGCAACAACAGGCAAAAATCGTCGAGATTCTCGATTCCTGGTATGGATGAAGAAATGTATACAAAATTTGGTTCGTATGGTACCCTTGGTGAACGAATGCTAAACGCACCTATCCGGATTTGTTTCCCATCTGTCTCAAAATTGTTCAAATGGCTCTAAGCGCTATGGGACTTAACATCTGAGGTCAACAGTCCCCTAGGCTTAGAACTACTTACACCTAACTAACATAAGGACATCACACACATCCATGCCCAAGGCAGGATTCGAACCTGCGACCGTAGCAGCCGCGTGGTTCCGAGCTGAAGCGCCTAGAACCGCTCGACCACAGCGGCTGGCCCCATCTGTCTCGTTTTCATTTGACTGCTCCTTGTATAATGAAGTACTGTCTGAGAAAAGTTGCACAAATATGCGGTCAGATATTGATATAATTTATAAGTGGTGCAAAGATTGGAAACTCACTTTAAGTGTTCAGAAATGTAAAATTGTGCATTCCGAAAAACGAAGAACATGACTGCAGTATTAACGAGTCACAGATGGAATCTATCAACTCATACAAATACTTAGCAGTAATAGTTTGTAGGAATATCAAGTGGGATGATCATATGGTCTCTGTCGTGGGTGAAGCAGGCGGTAGACTACTACAGTTCATTGATAGAATATCGAAGAAATGAAAAGAAGATGCAGACAAAACACTCGTGCGACCCATTCTAGAGTACTGCTCAAGTGCTTGTGAGATCTGTACCAAATAGGATTAAGTGGCAATACTGAAAGGATATAAATGAGGGTAGCCCGAACGGTCACTGGTTTGTTTGATCCATGGGAGAGTGTTACGAAGATGCTGAAAGAATTGAGCTAGCGGACGGCTGAAGAAAGACGCAAACTATACCGCGACAACCTACTTTCAAAGCTTCAGAACCAACTTTAAATGATAAATCTAGGCATATGCCACAAATCCGTCGATATCGCTCTTACAGGGGTCTTAAGGGCAAGATGCCTTTAAAGAATCATTCTTCCCGCATTCCATACGTCAGTGCAATGGGAAAAAGCGGTAGTAACTGATGTAGCGCGACGTATGCTTTGCCATGCTCTGCAACAGTGGTTTGCAGAGTACTGATGTAGACGTATACTGCGAAACAGAGTGGGGAGTGTCAAAGATGACCTCAGTTTGCGGAAGGCCGGGCTATATCGGATTCCGTGTCAATGTGGCACGACATATATTGGACAAACAGCGCGTACCGTCGAAGATCGATGCCGGAAACACGGAAACACTACTGGCAGACTCAACTAATGTACACCAATAAGTTGGCGGTCACAAAGAAATGTTGGAGAATCATACGATAGAATACGAACGTACCAGGATTTAAGTGCAGACTTTCAAATACTGGGAACTAACGTTAGAGAGATCATCGAAATTCGCACCAGGGATAATCTTACCAGTAGGGCATTGCAGATATAATCTCAGCCAGGCTTGGAAACCAGCAATGGGCCTAATTAAGAAAGCGTTCAGCAAACACAACGAAATGGCGACCAGGGCGGACATAGCAGCTACATCGACGCTACCACAGACGCCGATGCAAGCGTCTCCGCGACTGCCCACGCGCGCTCTCGGGTACAGACCGCGGAGGGAACGGTATGGGATGGGAGGCGATATAATTCGGCCGCCCGCCCTCAGGAGCGCCTGATGATGGCGACATGTCTGATAGCCTAAATATTGTGCCCATTGGATACTATGGACCAGCAGCACAACTGTGGACTTCAGATCAACAAATGCGCTGGGAGAAACTGAAGAGTCGCAATAAAATTTGTTGTTTGCTCAAAATGTTCCCGAAGGGGGATCATCAGAGGGAAGTTAAGCTAAAAATTTTAATCACTATTTCAAGTGTCTGTAAATAACCGATAGCAATATGACATTTAAAACACCAGAGGAAAATCATTCACTACTCTCCACTGTGACTCAGAAGAAGGTGCGTTAGGCAATCACAACAAGATTGGACAATTTACCATGTAACAAAAATGGTTCAAATGGCTCTGAGCACTACAGGACTTAACTTCTGTGGTCATCAGTCCCCTAGAACTTAGAACTACTTAAACCTAACTAACCTAAGGACATCACACACATCCATGCCCGAGGCAGGTTTCGAACCTGCGACCGTAGCTGTCGCGCGGTTCCAGACTGCAGCGCCTAGAACCGGTCGGCCACTCCGGCCGGCTTACCATGTAAGATGAAATATCTGTCAGGTAGTAAGTAACTTGGAAGATAAAATAAAATAGTCTCTTTTGGATAATTTCTTCCATCTTACAGACGAATTAAGGGTTAAAAATTCTAGCATATGCCGTGTAGGAGACCGTTATTCCTACTTTTTTCGTTAAATTATTTCCACTGGTTGTAGGGGTACTGAAGAAAATTGCTTTATTTTGATTGCGATTTTTATGGATTTTTGATTATTACATTTAGTAACTGACAATATATTGTCCTAACAAATTAATGATTGTCGTCTGTAAAGAGAAAATTTTCATAACCACAAATTAACTAATAACTAGCTACTCTCGGACACTTGTCAATATTGAGCTATAGGGAAAAATATATAATTCCATGTCACAAAGATTTTACTATATCCTGTACGTATTTCAGGGATCAACCCATCATCATCAGGTGGAAGGCATCTTTCATGTACCTGTTTTTTAAAGTATCGGCTATGTCTTGTGGCACCATGTGAGGTGGCCATGGAGTTAGTTTGCTTCTTGCAAGCGTAAGAACGCTGTGTGACGCGAAAAATCGCCCTGCTTGTCGTCATACATGTTTTTATGCTAACAAGATGCATCCTAATCTCATGACCATATCGCCATGACCAGACTCTCTTACTACGTGACAGTGTGATGCATATTTCATTTACATATTTTTTATAATGTAATGATGGTGAGTACGTACATAACTAGAGTTTATGCAGCATGAGAAAAGTACATGAGGCTTATTTATCACATCTGAAAATGGAAATAATATGCTAAAACCGGAAAATATTATCTGTAGTAAATAGACGATCTTGACATAATAATTTAGTGTATGAACATCGTATGCTGATGCATGGAATAGCCGACGCTTACCACCAAAACACCCGTGTAACAGATTATTATGGTGGTAGCTTAACCATCTAAACGCACATATCTTTCTGATATGCAGACTTGTGTATTTTTAAATTCTAATTAAAGGTCGCAGTCCTTTTTTTTCATAATGTCCTATTTCCAATTTCAGGTTTAATAGTTTAACAAGTGTCATATAGCTGCGGTTTATACAGGGAAACGAGACAGCCTCACGTGCGTAGCATGAGAACTGGATTGTTGGAGTCGTTGGTTCCGACTAAGAAGACTGAGTGGAGCACCGCAGCCTGCACAAAACTTATTACATGGCGGACCCTAGTAGTCCAAATGTAGAATAAAAAAGGTCCTGGAACATAATCCCTAATGGAAGCAATTGTTATATAAACTCCATGTTTTACTCGTGCTAATCTTCAACATTTTAAACACACTAACGAAAAAGGAAAGTATCGCATCGTGAACGCCTTGAACGGAAGCAACCAAACTAATACTCCAGTATTTCCATAGCTGTGGGATTGTATCGGTTGAAATTATATCCTTACGGGAGCTTATTTTCGGTATCGAAAAAACCCAATCCTCCAGACGAAAATCTGTGTGAGTACATGATGGCTGTTGGTCGTGTCTAAAGTTACTGGTACTTTGCGAGTGGATATCATAACACGGCATGTCCAGACCACGTGCAAGTTCAGTTTTTCGTCATTTTTCGGACTTCGGCAATGGTCGAATTATTGATAAGAGGGACAAGGGAGTATCGCAGTGAGAGAGCACACAGACAATCGGCTGTATTTAGTGACTGCAGTGTGAGGGGTAATAAGATGAAACAGCGTGACGAGAAGAGTAGGCAACGGGTAGTTCAGGAAGTGCTACGTCACGAGTAGTCCGTAGGATTGTACGACAGACTATAAAGAGTGGACGGATGCCAGCTGCTGAAACTCAGGCAGAGATTACGGTGCAGTGTCACCAGGAACAGTCGTGAAAATATTAAAGGAAACTGTACTGAGACCTCGAGACAGTTCCTCTCTCTCTGTATCTCCTCCACGTCCGAACACCATCGCTTTGGTTCTCTCCGAGACGCCTGGACACTTCCCTCGTTGAGAGCCCTTCCTGGAACAAAGTAACAATGCGGACGCGATCGAACCGCGGTATTGAGCGTCTAGACATGGTTGAACTAGAGACAATACGAGCCGTGTACCTCCTTCCTGGTGGAATGACTGGAACTCATCGGCTGTCGGACCCCCTCCGTCTAAAAGGCACTGCTCATGCATGATTGTTTACATCTTTGGGCGGGTTTAGTGACATCTCTGAACAGTTGAAGGGACTGTGTCTGTGATACAATATCCACGGTCAACGTCTATCTTCAGGAGTTCTGGGAACCGGGGTGATGAAAAACTTTTTTTGATGTATGTATATGTTCTTTTATATTTGGCCGTATGTTTCCCTAAAATATTGTAGGGCGCACCTGTAAATGTTCTAGGGCGCACCAGTGCGCCCTGGCACACACTTTGAGAACCACTGGTCTAGACCAACAGCTCACCAACTCGTGCAATCGTAGAGTGAGGAGCTACTGAATATGACAACAGGACTGATTTGCCAGCTGTCGAAGGCAGGCTAATTGCTCACTAGTTTGTGTCAAGAATCATAAAGCCTGTTGTCTTACTCTTGTTGACCAAGTTTAATTGATATTGGTTTGGTACTTCAAAAATTTTCCGTTTCCCTCAGTGAAGTCTAAACTGATACTAAAAATAGTGTATATAATATGATAATGTAATTGTTCTGTAGCAAAAATATTTAGACTTAGTAATTTTGAGTCAGCACAGAACGATTCTCGTCGACAGATAAAACAGACTTTATCATTAATACAGAAAACGTAATGTAATGTATGTAGGTTTTCATATTAATTTCGCTGTCTTGCCACCTGTTTAGTAGTCGTATACTTTGTTTTAGCTGCGTGTTCTAATGAGCCGTCAATGTGTGCTTTTTGAAGTCTGCTGTGCTCGGAGCAAACAAGTCAGTTGCGCCACGGGTAGGGCAGAGCAAGCGTTCAAGTATTGCAGAGAGGTTCGCCTTTGGAAAATTTTTAATGAGACCGCCTCGGCGGCGCGCAATTTCCACACGGGTGCACACAATTCTAGTTCAAGCTGGTTTCATTTCATGTACACTTACACAGTTCTTGTTGGCCATTTAGTCAGTAAGATGTTTAACCGCATGAACGCACGTTGTTCTTTTTTTTTACCATTCTCAAGAAACGACAATAATTACGTATTCCATTGAATCACGAAATTATAAAATTGAAACTTGCAGGTTAAATGATCTGAAATAATTACCAAGGTTCAGAGGAATATCATTCACTTGGCTGTTCAGTTGTGAGAAAGTCTTATTAGTGACTTAGCTACGAAAAAGCAGCAATTAACGTTCTTTCGAAATCCGTACTCGAGTGTTCTTATATATACATCAAAAAAATTTTTGCATCACCCCAGTTCCCAGGACTCCTGAAGGTAGACGTTGACTGTGGATATTGTATCACAGACACAGTCCGTTTGACTGTTGAGAGATGTCACTAAACCCGCCCATAGAAGTATTCAACCATGCATGACGGAGGGGGTACGGCAGCCTATTAGTTCCAGTCATTCCACGAGGAAGGAGGTACACGGCTCCTGCTGTTGTCTCTAGTTCAACCATGTCTAGACGCTCAATACCACGGTTCGATCGCGTCCACTTTGTTACTTTGTTCTAGGAAGGGCTCTCAACGAGGGAAGTGTCCAGGCGTCTCGGAGTGAACCAAAGCGATGTTGTTCGGACATGGGGGAGATACATAGTGACAGGAACTGTCGATGACATGCCTCGCTCAGGCCGCCCAAGGACTACTACTGCAGTGGATGGCCGATACCTACGGATTATGGCTGAATAATGCACAACTTCACTCCCGATGGCGAGATCCATCTTTGCAACCACGACACTATGCAGCGCAGTACAGATGGGCACAACAATATGCCGAATGGACCGCTCAGGATTCGCATCACGTTCTCTTCAACGATGAGTGTCTCATATGCCTTCAACCAGATAATCGTTGGAGACATGTTTGGAGGCAACCCAGTCAGGCTGAACGCCCTAGACATACTGTCCGGCGAGTGAAGCAAGGTGGGGGTTCCCTGCTGTTTTGGGGTGGCGTTATGTGGGGCCGACGTACGCCGCTGGTGGTCGTGGAAGGCGTCGTAACGGCCGTACGTGAGTGCCATCCTCCAACCGATAGTGCAACCATATCAGCAGCATATTGGCGAGACATTCTTCTTCATGGACAACAATTCGCGCCCACATTGTGCACATCTTGTGAATGACTTCCTTCAGAGTAACGACATCGCTCAACCAGAATGGCCAGTTTGTTATTCAGACAAGAACTCTATCGAACATGCCTGGGATATATTGAAAAGGGCTGTTTATGGATGACGTAACCCACCAACCACTCTGAGGCATCTACGCTCAAGAATGGTTCAAATGGTTCTGAGCACTAAGGGACTTAACGTCTGAGGTCATCAGTCCCCCATAACTTAGAATTATGTAAACCTAACTAACCTAAGGACATCACACACATCCATGCCCGAGTCAGGATTCGAACCTGCGACCTTAGCGGTCGCGCGGTTCCAGACTGTAGGCCCTAGAACCGCTCGACCACTTCGACCGGCACATCTACGCCGAATCGCTGTTGAGGAGTGGGGCAATCTGGACCAACAGTGCCCTGATGAACTTGTGGATAGTATGCCACGACGAATACAGGCATGCATCAAGACAAGAGGACGTGCTACTGGGTATTAGAGGTACCGGTGTGTTCAGAAATTTGGACCACCACTTCTGAAGCTCTAGCTGTATTGTGGTACAACATTCGATGTTTGGTTGTCATGAGCAATAAAAAGGACGGAAATGATGTTTATGTTGATCTCTATTCAGTTTTCTGTACAGGTTCCGGAAGTCTCGGAACCGAGGTGATGCAAAACTTTTTTTGATGTATGTAGTTGACTGAACAGTGGAATTTTTTCAAGTAATACTTACTTCCTTGCATTAGAAGTATTTGTTAATTTTTTACTCTTGGAATGTGAAACGTTACTCTTTATGGGAGGTTGTTTATCTTCGATACAAAAATTGAATAAAACTAGTTTTTTGCTATGTTCGTATTTTTTTTAATCGTTCTAGCGCCCAGTCTCACTGCTTCGGTCATTTTCAGTCTTACCAACAATGTACCAACACATGAGAAACTAAATTTAAGGATTTATGGGCAGTGCGCCACAAGAAAGTTACCGTGTGATGAGTGAAGGGGCACTATGGTGTCCGAGGATATGAAACTGTCGACGCTTTCACAATGTGTGTTGTGCACCTTACTACAAAGGGTTTTGAATATGCTCCTTACACAAAACACCTCCAAGATGGGCGGAAACAAATAAGACCCTTATGATATTAAACGATTCAGCTATCAGACCAATAGGATATAGTGCAGAGCATTCCAGCATGTCCATGGCACACTTTTGGACGTAGCATAGAAAGGTTTGTCTCCGACTTAACCACGGAAGGACCAGACAACAACTTTTTCGTCATTATGGTCGTGCCTGTGGAACACAGGAGGACATGGACCACATCAGTTTCGGCTGATACCATGTGACGACCAGTCTAGTCTAGTGCTTAGATCTTTATGGGCATCAACTTCCCAGCGGGGTGTAGATACAACTTGAGACAAATGTGTCCAGATATAAACATTCACTTTCTGATTAGGACACCCCTACGTAATGACCAGAGGACCGCTAGATGCCACGAGAGGTGGACCCACCGGTATAAAACAGGCGGGGAGAATTGCGTTGCCATTAGAGAACCAGTAACACGAAAACGGGCAGGTCAAGAGAGCTCAGTCATTACGAATGTGGACTAGTCATTTGATGTCACCTGGATAACAAATACATCAAGAACGTTTAAATTCTTCTAAAGTTTCCCAAGTAAACTGTCGCTAATGTGGTTGTGAAGTGGAAACGCGAAGGGACAACCACAGCTCAACCAAAATCAAGCAGACCTAACATACGGTGAGGATAGTGGTCGTACAAAATCGCACTGAATCAGTGGAAGGATTCACTCGCGAGTTCCATAGTGCTATTAGCAGTGGAGCTAGCACAGTGACTGTGCGTTGGGAGAGAATGAAGTACAATAGTGGAGCAGCTGCAGATAAGCTAGACATTTCTGTAGGCATTGCTAAGCGACGCTTGAGGTGAAGGTAAAGAGAGACGCCAGTGAACAGTGGACGAATGGAAACTAGTGATTTGATGAAACACGCTATAACTTGTGGCAATCCGATGGAAGGTAATGTAAAGTAATGTGTGTGAAATCTTATGGGACTTAACTGCTAAGGTGATCAGTCCCTAAGCTTACACACTACTTAACCTAAATTATCCTAAGGATAAACACACACATGCATGCCCGAGGGAGAACTCGAACCTCCGATGGAAAGGTTGGAATCTGGTGATTGCTTGGAGAACGTTACCTGCCATCACGTGTAGTGCCATCAGTGTAGTACAGAGGGGGTGGTTTACAATACGAAGTTGGTTTTCGTGGTTGGTGTACGGTCTCCTCATTAAGCTTAAGAAAACCTAACTTTGAAAGGATATGAACACATTTTACAGCAGTATGTTCTGTGTACAGTGGAGGAACTGTCTGGAGAAGGTGATTGTTCGTTTCAACTTGACAATGCACCCGGTCAAAACAATCATGTGTGAGGCAGTGGGTTGACGGCGGTAACATTCCTGATTTGGACTGGCGTGCCCACATCCACACTCGAAAACTAAACCCAATGCAACACATTTAGGATGATTTAGAACGTCGCTGTCGCTCCACAACGTAGCGTTTAACGTTACCACCATCTCTGGATTTGGTTCTTGAGGAAAAATGGGCTGTAATTTCTCCACAGATAGCCAGAAACCTCACTGAAAGTGTCCCCATCAGAGTTTAAGGCATCTTAAAGGTGAAAGATGAACATCCTCATATTACCGCCCAATAATAGGTGTTCGGATGCCTTTGATCGATTAGTGTTTCATGTATCAGAGGCTGGCTGAGTGAATAATGGCCACAATAAAGCAGTCGAGAGCAATCTTGTGCAAAGTAATGTGGATAGCCTTGAAAACAATGAATTGGCTCCAGTAAAGAAATCGATAGGGTGACCGAGAAGTGCATGCACTCGACCGGCTTGCATGTCTCAGAGTTCCGCTGGCTCGTTAAGCGATGCTCGAGGGAGAGAGATGGAGGTAGGAGTAGTGAGAAAAATAAAGGAAATCTACACGGTGAAAAGAAAGAACCTGATAGTAAGGTCGCAGCAAGGTAGGACCGTCGAATAGAGAAAAAGTTTCTATACAAGCACAGATCTGAAACTCACCACTGTGGACATTGTGGGACAGCAGCCACAAGACAACAGCCAATGTCGACGAGCGCATTGGAGTGTGCCTATTTAAACTAGCTTGCCACAGCCAGTGTCTGTTAGATTGAAGACCACAGTTACTAATTCACTTAGCGAAGAATGGTTGTTTCAGATTATGATTCAAAGCTAGGGATAATTAAAATCCCACTCACGTCTGGTGAAATTGTCGCCAATTTTCTGTCTTTTTCTGGGTAGAGCTTGAAAGGCTTCTGTTGTTGAGGCCAAGCCTCTACCATGCCGTAGCGAAGAAGCGTGGTAACAGTTCCCAAACTGAAGCAGTCATCTGCAGCAACGAATATGAATCCAGGCCTAGACATTTGAAGGGTGTGAGAGACAACGAAAGGAAACCGAAGATCAAAACAAAATAAAATGTGCCTTTAATGAACGTAGTTTCCTAACTTCCTGTACAATGTTGACGTCAATCTGTTGTAGAATTATGGAACATGCTTATGCTCAAGAATTATGACGTTCTTGGAAAATGAACATCTTCTCTATAAAAACAAACGTGGATTCCGCAAACAGAGATCCTGTGAAACTCAGCTCGCTCTGTTTCTCCATGAGATCCATTGCGCAGTGAAGAACGGCGCTCAGGTTGACGCCGTGTTCCTTGATTTCAGTAAGGCATTTGACACCGTCCCGCATTGCAGTATAATGAAAAAAATACGATCTTACGATCGGAGCAGACCTGCGATTGGATTCAAGACATTCCTCCAGACAGAACTCAACACGTCGCTCCTAACGGAACTAAATTGACAGATATACAGGTATGGTTCAAATGGCTCTGAGCACTATGGGACTCAACTGCTGAGGTCATTAGTCCCCTAGAACTTAGAACTAGTTAAACCTAACTAACCTAAGGACATCACCCGAGGCAGGATTCGAACCTGCAACCGTAGCGGTCTTGCGGTTCCAGACTGCAGCGCCTTTAACCGCATGGCCACTTCGGCCGGCAGATATACAGGTATATACGGAGTACCACAGGGAAGTGTGATAGGAGCGTTGCTGTTTACAATATATATAAATGATCTAGTAGAAAGCGTCGTATGCTCTTTATGGCTATTCGCAGATGATGCACTTGTGTGTACCAAAATAGCAACGCCAGAAGATAGTAAGAATTTTCAGAACGGCCTGCAGAGAATTGATGAATGATGCAGACTCTGACAATTGACTCTGAACGTAAATAAATGTAACATATAGTGCATACATAGGAAAAGAAATCCACTACTGTACAGCTACACTATTGATGACAAACAACTGGAGACAGTGTCTACCGTAAAATATCTAGGCGTAACTATCCAGAGCACCTTAAGTGGAAAGACCATATAAAACAGACAGCGGGAAAAGCAGACACCAGACTCAGATTCATTGGAAGAATCTTAAGGAAATGTAACTCAATCACGAAAGAAGTGGCATATAAGACGCTTGTTCGCCCGATTCTTGAGTATTATTCATCTATCTGGGATCCCTATCAGGTAGGAGTGATAGAGGAGATAGAGAAAATCCAACGAAGAGCGGCGCGTTTCGTCACGGGATCCTTTAGCTGGCGAGAGAGCGTTGAGAGGCGTTACAAGAGAGGCGTCGTGCATCACGGAGAGTTTTACTATTGAAATTTCGGAACAGCACTTTTCAGGAGGAGTCAGACAGCATATTACTTTCCCTCATATACATCTCGCGTATTGACAACGAGGAGAAAATTCCAGAAATTAGAGCCAATACAGGGGCTTACCGACAATCATTCTTCCCACGCACTATTCGCGAGTGGAACAGGGTTGGAGGGATCAGTTAGTGGCGCCGAAAGTACCCTCCGCCACACACCATTAGGTGGCTTTCGGAGTATGATGTAGATGTACATGTAGATGTCTACTTCTAAAGATGGGAAGCTATAGAGATTTGTTCAAGAATTTAGGGTTCTTACCTGATGTAAAGGTAGGGTTCTTACAAGTAGGACCGAAAATGCAGCAAGTTATTGATTCAAGATAGTAGCACTAAACCTACGAAATAGCAGATAGTGGAATTATTAATCTTTGTCATTCACTAAGTTTTTTAACTTTCGGTTCTTGTTTAGCATTTCCTAGAATATTCTCTGCGTCTGTTTCTTGGATTATCTATTCTTCCATGGCACAATTTCGTCTACCTTCCTACAATTTTGTCGTACTTTTCCTTCAACTAGCTTGACAAATTGTTATCTCCATTAAACAGAGTGTGGACAAAAATACAGAAACACCATAAACACAACCCACTATCATCCTTAATATGGTGTAGGAAACCCGTTGGCTTCAATACACTTTCCAATCATCTCGGAATGGATAAACACAGAACAGAGGGAGTGTTTTCTCCCCTCAGAATAGCAGCAAGTTCAGGTAATGTAGATGGATGTGGATCACGCACCCTTTTCTCCAAAGTAGAGCGCAAAGGCTCAATAACAATGTGATCTGGTAACTGTGATGTCCAGAGGAGATCCAAACAATTCATCCTAGTGCTCACAAAACCAGTCCTGGACGACGTGAGCTGTGCGATCTGCGGCTCTGTCTTCGTGGAACACAGTATCAGCATTGGGCAACGAACATTGTGCCATTGGCTGGAGCTGGTCAGCGAAAATGGTCGCATAATCCTTATCAGTGATGTGATCTTGCAGAATGCCCATGGCGGCCACAGAATACCAAGATATGCCTGTCCAAATCTTCACCGAGTCCCGGTCATGTTTCATTCTTGGAATGTGAAAACTAGCCCAGAAGCTGGAAACAGTGTGCAACAAGACTCATCCGATCAAATGACTTTGTTCCATTGTTCCAAAGCTCCTGTTCCCGGCATTTGCGTCACTGATGAGTGGATTTGGAATTCCGGCTCAACAATACTTAATTCGCCAGCGTTCAGACTTCCTTATCTCCGACATTGTGCACTCGCAACTATACTGCACACTGTTCTGACCACGACTGCCACTTGAGACGTACTGAGGACACTGCACAGGGGCCGTTCGTGGTCAAATACAACAGTGCAACTTGCAGGCTGGGCTAGCATATGCATTTATGTTCAAGCACGCATTTCTCGCAGTGTCTCCATATTTTTGTTCAGCTCCTGTAACTTGAACTAGCCATTTCAGTTTTATATTTGTTTCTAACTGGGATGCAGAGACATTACGTTCGTCATTCGCATCTGTCAAGACTTTATAGGTCAACGGAAGCGTCTGATTCCACCCGTCTGCTTTGAGAGGGTTGTGGTGTGTGACGTCTTTACGGCGTGGCGTTTGAGTTGGTTGTGTTTGTAGATGTCGTCTTGTTGAGTTTGATGGATTCCTCTGTGTGTGTGTGTGTGTGTGTGTGTGTGTGTGTGTGTTTGGGTTGGTCGGCCGAAATTTGTAGGTGGTAAGTAATTGTTTTTTGGGTTTATTTTTCTCGAGTTGTAATGTTTTGTGTATTTATTGTGTGTTGAACGTGTTTTAATTTACGTAGAGGTGTTTGAGTTTTTAATTATTGAGGTGTTGTGGTTTTTTTCGTAGTTGTAGGTGTTGGTTTTTTCGTATCAGTAGTTGACCTATATAGTTCAAGAGAAATGACCGATTCCCATTTTCGTATTTTTTATATGTAGATATAGGTGTTTTGGTACCGTCAGCTGTGATCAAGGGAAATGCCTGATTCCAATTTCCGTAGTTTTTGCTTTAGGCGTTGGTGTTTTGGTATCGTCAGCTGCCGTTGACCTATATAGGGGATTTCCCGCGGTTGTCCTGTTAGTTTGATTGTATTTTTGGAGGGAGGTGTTATTGTCTTATTTATACGTATTTTCGTGTTTGTTGCCATGTGTATGTAGTGATATCATAGGCGCCATATTGGAGGCGTTTAGAATAGCCATTTCTTCCATATTGATGACGTCATGAGTCAAAGCAGACGGACACTTCCGTATTCCCGACGTTATGTATGCAACGTTTTATCAGATATGTGACATCATTTACTTAGTGCAAACACAGCGTTTACATTCATATGGTATGGAAACGGTACATTAGCGCCGGTTAGCGGTACTGTTATTTTTGGTAAATCTATGGTTTAGGACACTTTTCATGACGTGTACTCGTGAGCGCTTCGATAGACACTTGTCTTCCTCAAAGATCTATAGTTAGCAATCCGTCCGCTGGAACAGTACATCTACACTGTAAATTATATCTTACCAAGTCGTGCGAGGTCTGGCGGGACTCAGCCAATAGGGAAGCTTGGCGGCAGGTTTGGTTCGCGAGGCCCAGCGGCCGGCTGACAAAGATTCACTCTTGCCTTCCGCCTGCTGCCACGATGTCGACGTCCCAATTCTACCTCGTAGCATACATGTTTTGTCTTGTGGTAATGAACTTGGTATACTCAACCTGAGACGATCCAATTGCCTTCCTTATGCGTTCTGAATTCATACAAGTATCCTCGTTTATCGTCGCTTCTGAACAGCGGATGGACCTTGTCGCCCTACTGGCGGTCGTGCGTAACTTACAACTTACGAGACGCCGTTATGCCAGCTACCCACTCTTGAACACTTCTACAAAATTTGACCATATTTATACCTCCTTGAAATTAATTTAGGCTACCTTCCTTCGTCCGAAACGTTAAGTGGACAAACTAGGAGACCGTCTTGGAACAAGTAATACACTCACTCCCTACCTTCATCTAGCGCTTTAATAGACGGTGTTTTTCATTAAATCTTAGTTACCTCTGGAACCAAGATCAATACTCACTGTCGTATGCATTAAATATGTACAGAGACTATTATATTACATCTGTAACAGGTCAGGAGCGCTACATGTGAAATATGATATTTTTATTTTATATACAGGGTGTCCCATTTATCTTGACCACCCTAAATAGCTGTTTGTCCAGACACAGATTACGAAATGTTTCAAGTAAATGTTCTTTAGCCGTCAGGGGGACATCAATCAGCACGATTGCCTTCTTTGTAGCTTTGTTTTTTTACAAAGATATGAACAGTAGTGTTGCCTACTGAAGCGAATTACAAGCAAGCACGATACGTTCCTGCATGTCCTCTGGAGTTGTTGGAATATCGCGATAGACAACGTCTTTAATGCATCCCCCAAGAAAAAAGTCCAGAAGATTTAAACCAGGAGACCTAGGAGACCAAGTAACTGTTCCTCCTCGAACAATCTGTCTGGCAGGATACCTTCACTTGAGAACACGATGTACACGCAAGGCATTATGTGCTGGACATCCATCGTGTTGATACCACATAAGCATTCTACTTCTTAGTGGCACTTCATCCAGAAGAGGAGCAAGAATTCGTCTGAGGAAGTTGGCATACGCTGTGCCGTTTAGACTACCATTGATGAAATAAAGGCCAATAATTGTAATACCAGGCATCCCACGCCAGACGTTAACTCTTCATTGACGCTGATGTTCCACCTGTCTAAGCCATCGTGGGTTGTCGCTGGACGAATAATGCATGTTCCTTGTATTTACCTGTCCTTTGTTTGAGAAGGAACATTTATCGGTACATAGAACATTCGAGAAGAAGTTAGTGTTGGCGAGGATTTGCTGCTGTGCTCACTGGCAGAACAGTACACGATTCTGGAAATCATTCCCATGCAATTCTTGTTGTAGATGTACATCGTAAGGATGGAACGGGTGACGTGTAGGAATACGATGGACACTGGCTTTAGGAATACCAATCTCGTGTTCAAGCTGTCGTGTGCTCACATGTGGATTCACAGCAACGGAAGCGAGATCAGTAACTTCGGCAGCTTCGTCTGTGCGAATGCTATGACGATTGCGTTGTCGTGGGTTGAAACTTCCCGTTTCCTGAAGCGTCGCAACAAGACGAAAAAATATCCGTCGGGAAAGTGGGTTCTTGTCAGCGTATCGATCTCTGTACAGTTCCGCTGCCTGCGTAGCATTTCGCCTACCTTCCACCACCACCACCACCACAACAACAACAACAACAACAATAATAATAATAATAAAAGAAACGTTATGTCATTGCAGTTTGTAGAAATGACAGCCTTTACTGTATGCCTACTCAACACAACAGTATTTAAAAGGACTAAACTACTGTACTAAATGTACCCGTACATAAGAAGACAGTATTGCAATTACTTTTCTGGTAAGTTACATTCCGCATAGATGAGTAGCATTTCTTCCTTCTATTCGTTGGTGTACATTCTACTCACACAACTCTTCAACTGACGATGGTTGACGAAATGACGGGTGTACATTCTAATTATGTTTACATTTGTCCTCTGTCAACGTCAGCACGTGGATGTGTTCCATTACCGCGAGTACCTGCACTAAGCGCTGGGAGTGTCAAAGTCAGTGTTGTGTTATGTAATCAATAACGTTGTGTTTCAGTGAATGGTTCACGGTAATACATTTTTGAATAGGTCTTTAGGAGAGGAAATGAATTACTGAATAAAAAATACAGGGTGACTTTTAAAAAAGTCATACCGCTGTTCATATATTTGTAAAAAACAAAGCTACAACGGAGGCAATCATGCTTATTGATAACCCCCTGACGGCTACAGAACATTTGCTTGAAACATTTTGTAATGTGCGTCTGGACAAACAGTTATTTAGGGTGGTCAAGATGAACGGGACACGCTGTATATAACGGTCTCCACTCTGGATCTATAATATCATGATCTGCAGATTTGCCCATGATGCCGCGCGGAGTGGCAGCGCAATTTGAGGCGCCATGAGTATGTGCGTTGTTTTTAGCATAAGTTAGCTTAAACTAGTTTAAGAAGAGTGTACGTGTAGGGACCGATGACCTCAGCTGTTTGGTCCCTTAGGAATTCACACACATTTAAACATTTTTTTGTACATGATAGTAAGAATTACATTCTCTGTGCCTCCGTCCCATAAAACGACGGTTTTTTCCTCTTTTGTTGAATCCAGGTTTTGGATCTGTAGCTGCGTGCTGTATACATTATATGAGGATAAAATATTCCACTTGAAGCGCTCTCGGCTTATTACATATTCGTATATGGTGTAATAGCCTCTACCCATATTTAAAGGTATATAATGGTTATATTAACACAAGGAGTGTTGCTTGTTCTCTTTTTATGTACAAGACCTATTATATTTTTCCTTTTATTCCATACTTGAACTTCGAATCTAATAGGATAAAAATACGCGTCGCGTGTGCTGTACATCGTTTTCCAATTAATGGGGATTTCTTTCCATCCACCTATTCTTGGTTTGGTGAGTGCTGCACCTGGACGTCGAGCAGCAATGTTCTAGACACGGAATTTTATGGTTATAACTTTAGTATCATGTTACGTAAGTTAACTTAATGATTCCATTATCGTACCAATTTGATTATACACTAAGAAGTACTTTACGGTTTTATTTGGAACTGGTTTCCCCTTGTCGGTTTTTACATGCCCATTGGACTATATCAACACATCAAGCAACAGTTTCAGTCGCGACCTGCAGTTCATACTGTCTTGAACGCAGTATACAATATAAATGTATTTATACAGTGCTGGCGAATGCAGTACTTAATTCTTCTCATGTGGATTCCCATACTTAAGATTTATTGTCTGTAATGAATCTATATTATCTGTATTTAACACATGAGTGGATTAGTAAGTAATCGATAGTTCTTAGGCGAAAGGCTATTGAGAAAGTTTAAAGAACTAGCATTTTGCCTGATTGCATAACTATCCTAGTGGCACTAATATACATGTCATGTAATGGCCACGAAGCCTAGGTAAGAGGAATCAGGCCTCGTACAAAAGGATATAGATAGTCGTTTTTCTCCATTTCCCAGCAGAACAGGGAAGAGAATCACCCGGAGTAGTACAAGGTATCACTGCCATGCACCACATGGTGGCTTGCGAAGTATGTATGTAGATGCTGGCTGTAACTCTTTGAAAACTGTTGCTATTTTTCCTGTGCCATTCTGTAAATTATTCAGTTTCTATGTCGTTCATGAGCAGATTTCTAAAACGTCCTGGCGGATTAAAACTGTATGCCTGACAAAGACTCGAACTCTTGAGCTTTGCCTCTCGCGGGCAAGTTCTCTACCGACTCATCCACCTATTTACGACTCACGACCGCTCCTCACAGCAGTTACAGTAAATAGCTCAGTTAGTTAAACCGGCTTCATCTGTATTGCAAGATGTTATCAGTAACAGAAACGAAAGACTTCAGCTGAAACAATATATATATATATATATATATATATATATATATATATATATATATATATATATATATATATATATATTATATATTTAATACATTACATACTAATAACGGTGTGGGGGGTTGGGGGGGCATTAGGGACTACCCCCACACCATCACACTTATGATTGTCTAACATCTCTCAACTTGCCGAACATTCTGGCCGGACGCGTAATACCTAGTGAGACTAGTATACGCGTCCGGCATAACGGCCAGAATGAAAAATTCAACAAATGAGACAATCACTACACCATTACCACCCTTGAGCACCCCATAATACAATTGTCAAATATTATCAACTTTAATGAACAATTGACGAACTTATTATACATTGATCAAAAATTGCACTAAGTCCCATACCGATTTACATGTTGACGGACTTTAACTTTCGTCTCTTAATCAAAACCGAACTATTCTAAGTCCAAATACGACTAATAATCACACTTCAACAAATCACGAATATATATATATATATATATATATATATATAGGGTGTTACAAAAAGGTACGGCCAAACTTTCAGGAAACATTCCTCACACACAAATAAAGAAAAGATGTTATGTGGACAAGTGTCCGGAAACGCTTAATTTCCATGTTAGAGCTCATTTTAGTTTCGTCAATATGTACTGTACTTCCTCGATTTGCCGCCAGTTGGCCCAATTGAAGGAAGGTAATGTTGACTTCGGTGCTTGTGTTGACATGCGACCAATTGCTCTACAGTACTAGCATCAAGCACATCAGTACGTAGCATCAACAGGTTAGTGTTCATCACGAACGTGGTTTTGCAGTGAGTGCAATGTTTACAAATGCGGAGTTGGCAGATGCCCATTTGATATATGGATTAGCACGGGGCAATAGCCGTGGCGCGGTACGTTTGTATCGAGACAGATTACCAGAACGAAGGAGTCCCGACAGGAAGACGTTCGAAGCAATTGATCGGCGTCTTAGGGAGCACGGAACATTCCAGCCTATGACTTGCGACTGGGGAAGACCTAGAACGACGAGGATACCTGCAATGGACGAGGTAATTCTTCGTGCAGTTGACGATAACCCTAATGTCAGCGTCAGAGAAGTTACTGCTGTACAAGGTAACGTTGACCACGTCACTGTATGGAGAGTGATACGGCAGAACCAGTTGTTTCCGTAGCATGTACAGCGTGTGCAGGCACTATCAGCAGCTGCTTGGCGTTCACGGGTACACTCTTGCGAATGGTTCATCCAACAATGTGTCAATCCTCATTTCAGTGCAAATGTTCTCTTTACGGATGAGGCTTCATTCCAACGTGATCAAATTGTAAATTTTCTCAGTCAACATGTGTGGGCTGACGAGAATCCGCACGCAATTGTACAATCACGTCATCAACACAGATTTTCTGTGAACGTTTGGGCAGGCATTGTTGGTGATGTCTTGATTGGGCCCCATGTACTTCCACCTACGCTCAATGGAGCACATTATCATTATTTCATACGGGATACTCTACCTGTGCTGCTAGAGCATGTGCCTTTACAAGTACGACACAACATGTGGTTCATACACGATGGAGCTCCTGCACATTTCAGTCGACGTGTTCGTACGCTTCTCAACAACAGATTCGGTGACCGATGGATTGGTAGAGGCGGACCAATTCCATGGCCTCCACGCTCTCCTGACCTCAACCCTCTTGACTTCCATTTATGGGGGCATTTGAAAGCTCTTGTCTACGCAACCCCGGTACCAAATATAGAGACTCTTCGTGCTCGTATTGTGGACGGCTGTGATACAATACGCCATTCTCCAGGGCTGCATCAGCGCATCAGGGATTCCATGCGACGGAGGGTGGATGCATGTATCCTCGCTAACGGAGGACATTTTGAACATTTCCTGTTACAAAGTGTTTGAAGTCACACTGGTACGTTCTGTTGCTGTGTGTTTCCATTCCATGATTAATGTGATTTGAAGCGAAGTAATAAAATGAGCTCTAACATGGAAAGTAAGCGTTTCCGGACACATGTCCACGTAACGTATTTTCTTTCTTTGTGCGTGAGGAATATTTCCTGAATGTTTGGCCGTACCTTTTTGTAACACCCTATATATATGTGTGTGTGTTGTTTAAAAAGGAAGGAAGATTATGGTTTAGCGTCCCGTCGACATCAAGGTTACTAGAGACGGAACTCACGGTCAGAAGGTTTCAAGAAGAAAATCCGCCGTTGGTTTTCAAAGATCCACATCGGTATTTGTCTGGAGCGATTTAGAGAAACCACGGAAAACCTAAATGTGGATGGCCGGACTCGGATTCGAACTGTCGTCCTCCCGAATCTGTGTAAAGGAGGGCTGGGAGGGAGGAGAATTGCAGACACTCTTTCCCTCTTAGGATACTGCATTGAGGTACAAGACAATAAATAAAAGGCTGATAATCTCGTTTAGAACGTTAACTGGTCTCCATTCCTCCAAATTTTTAGCGTTAACCATTAGAAAATATTTTGTGAACTACGTGTCGCGACGTACAACTCTATGTGGTAACTATATTCGAATTTTATGTTACAGAATTAATTGTACTCGTATATATTACATTGACGGAGCAGACCAGTACATCACGGTCAGTCGAGTGGATTTGTTATAGATGCTCAGCTACAAGGTTCCACCTGCTATAGATGAAACGTAGAGTTACAGTTTGTGACCCAAGGGAGGGAAATCCACACATTGTGAAAATAATATTTCAACAGCCGTTTTTTATGGCTTTTTATATAGGTTACCAGTTTCGACTCCTCAACAAAAAAATGGCTCTGAGCACTATGAGACTTAACATCTGTGGTCATCAGTCCCCTAGAACTTAGAACTACTTAAACCTAACTAACCTAAGGACATCACACACATCCATGCCCGAGGCAGGATCGAACCTGCGACCGTAGCGGTCAAGCGGTTCCAGACTGAAGCGCCTAGAACCACACGGCCACACCGGCCGGCGACGACTCCTCAACAGAGTCATCTTCAGGCCCTATATGGTAAAAATTACATCAGACACATACACAATATTATATAAACGAAACAAAGGATATACATTAATACAGGCAAGTAAAGGAAACCAGTCATAAAATTATACACCCTGGCTACAATCAACGGTGCGTTATGAATGTACACTAAAGAGCCAAAGAAACTGGTACACCTGCCTAATATCGTGTAGGGCACTCACGATCACGCAGAGGTGCCGCAACACGACGTGGCATGGACTCCACTAATGTCTGAAGTAGCGCTGGAGGGAACTGCAGGGCTGTCCATAAATCCGTAAGAGTACGAGGAGGTGAAAATCTCTTCGGAGCAGCACGTTGCTACGCAACCCAGATACACTCAGTAATGTTCATGTCTGAGGATTTTAGTGTCGCTAGCGGAAGTGTTTAAACACAGAAGAATGTTTCTGGAGACATTCTGTAGCAATTCTGGACGTGTGGGGTGTCGCATTGTCCTGCTGGAATTGCCCAAGTCCGTTAGAATGCGCAATGGACACGAATAGATGCAGGTGATCATACAGGATGCTTACGTACGTGTCACCTGTCGCAGCCGTATCCAGACACATCAGGGATACCATATCGCTCCAACTACACACGCCCCACACCATTACAGAGCCTACAGAGCTTGAACACTCCCAAGCTGACATGGTGGGTCCATGGATTCATGAGGTTGTCTCCATATCCGTACACGCGCATCCGATCGATACAATTTGAAAATAGAGACTCGTCCGATCAGGCAATATGTTTCCCGTCATCAACAGTCCAATGTCGGTGTTGACGAACCCAGGTGAGGCGTAAACCTTTGTGTCTTGCAGTCATCAAGAGTACACGAGTGGGCCTTCGGCTGCGAAAGCCCATATAGATGATGTTTTGTTGAATGGTTCGCACACTGACACTCTTTAATGGCCCAGCATTAAAATCTGCAGTAATTTGTCGGAGGCTTGCACTCCCGTCACGCTGAACGATTCTCGTCAGTCGTCGTAGGTCCCGTTCTTCACTGTACAAAGTTATTTAATAATAGAGGCTATAAGGCACCTGTTTTATTCTTTTTTAATAGAAAAAAAACGAAGAATAGCATCAGATAACTGACATAAAATAGTAAGAAACGATGAAAGTATACAGAAACGTAAAGTAATAAGTAGTCGTATTGGGAAAATAACTATGATAATTTCCCGACGAACGAGTGCTACGTAATTACTCATAGTTCCCGGACGAGCGTGAATAAAATACATACAAAAATATGAAATCGAACATAGGACATTCGAGAAACTTCCTGTGTTTGGAAAAGCATATCACACAACTGGATCGGCAAGGAGACCAAAAACCTGTACTGCAGTAGGCTACCATTTCGTCTACGAAATGAAGACAACATAAAAGAAGTAGAAGTATCGTACGCCAGCATACCCTGCATATTGTGAAAAGCGAGGAGTGTCGCTACAGATAACGGTGCTCTTCGCTGACGAGTATTCTTAAGAGATGTCAAAAATGAGGAAGGGTTTTAATAACTATTATGGCGGAAAATGACAGCCTTACTCATAGATACCAGAAGAATGCCGGTAAAGACAAAATACCGGAAAAGCGTTAATCAAGAAAATATAAAGAAGTGAAACAGGTCCACATCAAAGAACCAGTATTGGGCCTGTAAACACATTGAGAAAAATTAGGTGAATGTGTAGGTAAAAATAAAACATGAGAAGAACTAAAGTAACCTGAAAACAATAATTGCGGATTGCTAAACAGTTTTCGTAAGAATCAACAGAAACGGAAATGTGAAATGTGAAGAAGCAGAAAACATGCAATAATACAGGGTGTCCAGAAAAGGGCTCCCTGATTTCAAAATTAAATATCTCGAAAACAAAGATCGATAGAGGAATGCAGCGAACGGTATGTTTATTGTGAAAGCTGTAAGAAGTTCATACAGCAGTTAGAAATAATAGTTACAAAGGCTGCTAACAGATGGCGCTGTATGCTGTACAGCTCATATCAGCATACATAAGTGAAATAATCGAATGAAAACAATCTTTGCAAATAATCACATCACAATGTTTTCAAAATGTTCACCATTGGCACTACAGAGGTGGCGTAAACGAAGAATGAAATTCGCCATCACATTTCGTAGTGCCTCAACCGAAATGGATTCACATGCCACAGAGATCGCCGATTCAAGCTCGTCCAGCGTGGCGGGATGCTTCGGGTAGACCATGTCTTTCACTGTGCCCCACAAAAAAAGTCACAGGGAGTCAAATCCGGCGAATATGGAGGCCAATCCATGCCTGCACCAGTAAATTTGGGATATTCCAAACCAACGACTCGATTCCCGAAGTATTCCTCAAGAAAGCGAAACACTTGTTCAGTCCGATGTGGTCGGGCTCCATCTTGCATAAACCATTCAGTACCTGGGCGATCCTCTAACGCTTGCTGTGCGGCGACAAATTGTTCCAAAATTGCAACGTAACGTGCACCAGTGACCGTTTCTCGAATCAAAAAAAGGGCCAATAATGCATCTGCTGCATACTGCAGCCCACACAGTAACTTTAGGAGAATACAGGGGTTTTGCTTCACACCAATATGGCTTTCGGAACCCCAAAATCGCCAGTTCTGATTATTCACGTATCCATTCAGGTGGAAGTGTGCTTCATCTGTAAACCAGATGCAGCCAACATCAAATCCTTCACTATCAATCATTGTGAGCATCTGATTAGCAAATGCAACCCTTTGTTGCACAGCTCGTACGGGTATGGCCTGGTGCGTTTGAATTTTGAATGGAAACATGTGTAGGCTCTTTCTCAGTATTTTCCGCGTGCTGGAACGCTTCAAACCAGTCTCAGATGCAATTCTACGGACGGATGACATTGAATTTCGCTGAATAATTCCAGAAACTGTGGTGATATTTTTAGGCGTAACTGCGGTTTGCTTGCGGCCAACATGCCCCACTAGATCATCAGTTACGCTGCCTGTTCGTTGAAGTTTTGCGAAGAGCGTACGAATGGTTTTCGCATTGGGTCCTTTTGGAACATTAAATCGTGCTTGAAAACTTCGCCTTGTTGCCGTAGGACTCTCTTCTAACCTGTGGTACTCTAGCACCAGAAAAACGCGTTGTTCAATGGAGTACATGGTTTTAATCTCTTCCTTTGGTACGCTTACCTCCTTTCACGTTTCAATAGTGGAACTGATCGCTCTGGGCTTCGGATCACTATTTATACTAGGCATTACGTATGGCGATTACAGCGCCATCTGTTAGCAGCTTTTGTAACTATTATTTCAAACTGCTGTATAAACTTCTTACAGCTTTCACAATAAACATACCGTTTACTGCATTCCTCTATCGATCTTTGTTTTCGAGATATTTAATTTTGAAACACCCTGTAGATAGTATGTAGGTAAAGTACATCATTCCTTGCTCTGAACTAACGTTTGTTTTATTGATAACATTCATATTATGTAGTACTGACACCTTTGCCTCACGACGTTTACATTCACTTGCCCAATATGACTACATATTATGTTTTTTCCCATCGTTTGTTACAATTTTACGTTAGTTATCTGATGCTATTCTTTGCTTTATTCCACTAAGAAGAAAAAGGAGCCTGGTCGCCTATAACCTTACATAATTTTGGGCAATGAACTTACAGGATAGGTGACTTGTGCCCTACACTAGGCTTTCACACTATGTTATTTATTCACAGTATATCGTTGATTGTACCCTGAGTGTATAACTTCATTACTGGTTTCCATTTGCTTCCATGTATTAATTTTTATCCTTTGTTTCTTTTGTATAATACTATATATGGCCTCTTACTACGTATATGTCTGATGTAATTTTTACTGTATAGGGCCTGAAGATGACTCTGTTGAGGAATCGGAACTGGTAGTCTAAATAAAAAGCTATGAAATAACAGCTGTTAGAATTTATTTATTTATTTATTTATTTTCTTTACAATTCATCGACCAACCGCAGTGCCAGTCTCCATAACAACTGCAAGAAGGCGTTATGTTTACTGCAAATTCATACGGTTGCGGCACACTGGACCGAGGCAGTTTATGTAGTTTTTAAGTACCCTCTTGTAGGTGTGTGTAAAATCTTAGCATGTACAGTGTGTAGTGCTTTAAGAGATAGAAAGAAGTTACGAGAAAGTGTCATAAACCTACTTTTGTTCTAAGAATCGAAATAAATGTGATATATTGTTGGTTTATTAAGATACTGAAGTAGCCTCTAACAATAAATTTTTATCCTAAGAAATTCGTTCAACAGAGGTTTAACATAAAAGATTAACTACGTAGCCCGCGGAAGTCAGATCGTGCAGCACCCTCACTACTGCTTTTCTGCGCGCCATTAATGTGCTCATTACCCTGCAGGCGGGTACTCACAAGGGAACCTCCCCATCGCACCCCCCTCAGATTTAGTTATAAGTTGGCACAGTGGAAAGACCTTGAAAAACTGAACACAGATCAATTGAGAAAACAGGAAGAAGTTGTGTAGAACTGTGAAAAAATAAGCAAAATATACAAACTGAGTAGTTCAAGGGAAGATAAGAAATAATAAGGACGATAGGAACGCAGCAGCGCCGTGGTGTCGGGGTAACGTGAGCAGCTGCGGAACGAAAGGTCCTTGATTCAAATCTTCCATCAAGCGTAAATTTTAATTTTTTATTTTCAGTTTATGTGACAAACTCTTATGTTTTCATCACTTTTTTGGGAGCGATTATCACATCCACAAGAAAACCTAAATCGTGCAAGGTAGAAGAATCTTTTTACCCATTCGCCAAGTGTACAAGTTAGGTGGGTCGACAACATATTCCTGTCATGTGACGCACATGCCGTCACCAGTGTCGTATAGAATATATCAGATGTGTTTTCCTGTGGAGCAATCGGTTGACCTATGACCTTACGATCAAATGTTTTCTGTTCCCATTGGAGAGGCACGTCCTTTCGTCTGCTAATCGCACGGTTTTGCAGTGCGGTCGCAAAACACAGACACTAAACTTATTACAGTGAACAGAGATGTCAATGAACGAACGGACAGATAATAACTATGCAAAAATAAAGAAAGTAAAATTTTCAGTCGAGGGAAGACTTGAACCAAGGATCTCTCGGTCAGCAGCTGCTCACGCTACCACGGGACCACGGCGCTTCTAAGCTCACTCTGTCCATGATGTTGCTTATGTTGCCCATGGACTACTCAGTTTGTATATTTTGCTTATTTTTTCACAGTTCCACACAACTTCTTCCTGTTTTCTCAATTGATCTGTGTTCAGTTTATCAAGGCCTATCCACTGTGCCAACTTATAACTAAATCTGAGGGGGGTACGATGGGGAGGTTCCCTTGTCAGAGTCCTTATTATGAAGATAACACAGTTATTTCCATACATTTCAACATTAATATATTAGTTTCTTACGGGCAATGTGGAGCAAAAGTAGCATACGTTACTTCATTTACTACCTGCAGACTCTAAAATCCCGTAGCACATTTCAAAATCATAGCACTCGACAAAAATAGTCATCAGATGAAACGGGTTTGCTTGCTGTATTTCACTGATCCTTACTTATCATACATACTAAATTTTATCGATTTTACATATATATTCATGTCTTCCAGACTTTATCCACCCCCATTACAGGATGTACTCAGATGGCAAAAATGCAATATCAATGTATCCACACATAATGCGCTCGGACAAACAATGTATATCGAACGGAATTATCTCTTCCATGCCATGCCGAAAAGATCTTCCATGTGAAACCCAATGACATCTTGGGAACCATGGACAAAGGCAGTCTGGTAGATTTAGCACTTCTTTAATTCCGATAAACTATTTGAGTCAGTCCCACATCAAATCATATTAACGTAAATACAATCATATAGGGTATCCAACGAAATCTGTGAGTGAATGTAGGATTTACTGATAGGAAGTACGCAGCGTGTTATGTCGGGTGAAGACTCTTCGGTACACGTAAAAGTAACTGCAGATGTCTCTGGGGAAATGTGTTTAGATCCTTGCTATTAATCTTGTATGGAAATGTTGTAGTTTATGAATGCATTGACTCGCGGCGATGTGAATTAATAAAATCTTCTCAGGCTTGCAGCCTCGTCATGTGAATAAAATCCCACTAGCTTTCAACCTCTCTCCCCTCGACCATTGACAAGTGGTAAATGACTGCCGAGGCGCCGTTGCCTCTCTGTTATACAGCTGAACTACTGGCTGTGACGTCAATGGTGCTCTCTTCCTCGATAAATGAGGTGGTGTTTTTCTCCCGTGTCCGTCGCGCCATCTTCAACCTGGTGATGGGCGGATCCCAGGCTGTACTGAGCTGCAAACCACCGTCCTTACCTGTATTAATGGTGGCTTGAGGTATTTTTATTTCTATATCCTCTTTATAATGATATCGCAAAATCCCCTCATCCTTATAATGACAGATGTATCGTTGAATGCAGTTCCATGTCGATTTTCTAAAGCGTGCTCTTCCACGACTGATTTTTCAGGATAACGTCGGCGTAAGCACGTCTCCTGTTCTGTCCGGCATTGTTCCACATTGTGTACTGCTTGCCTTTCTTTGATATGCTCATTCGCTGGAAAACTATTGGGCACCTCAGCCACAGTTTGTGCAGGAAACCTACACACACGAATCGGTATCTGCACGCTCTCAGCCACCAACATCTGGGGCAAAAAAGTGGCGTTCTGAACACCCTAGTCGTTTCAGACACTGAAAATCAGCCACTAGAAGTAATCCAACTGCGCATAGTCTTCCGGGAAAATAACTACTATCACCGTCAGGCACCACAGGCTATTTCTGGTGACAGGCGCAGGAAAAACACCAAAACGTGGTACTGTTCGACGAAACATCTGTCATTATGAGAACAACGGAATTTTGGGACAGCGTTATAAAGGAACCAATACAATTGAAAACATTTGAAAACGCCATCAATAAGAATGGCGGTTTTCAGTTCAACACACCCTGGTACGCGGTCGTCGAGAGGCTGAAGATTGCGCGACGGATGCGGGACTAAAACATTACCATATTTGTCGAGAAAGAGAGCACTAGTGACGTCACAGCCAGCAATGTGGCTATATAACAACGGCGAGCCAGGGCGTCACTGCACTCGTTAACCACTTGTCAATGGCCGAGAAGAACTGGGTCGAAAGTTCGTGGGATTCCAGCCACATGATGCGGCTGGTAGCCCCCAAATATGACATGATGTAGTTTCTTGTTAGTGTTGTAGGTATCTGTAATGAACTTCTTCTTACTTCTTTCATTAGCGGTTACCCCGTGTAGTACGGGCTTCACTGTACTCTAGTTTTGGCAAATTTATTTTTGATTTTAACTCCGAGGCGGGATGCCCTTCTTGTCGCCGCAGTAGTCAGTTACCTAAGGGAGGGGAGCCGTGTGCGCCGCCCGTCTGTGAACTGTATAAATTTCGTTCTGTGTGTGGTCGCATTTTAACTGTTTGTTAATCACATTTCTTTGAGGTGGAAAGAGGGGATCAGCCCAGCAGTTGCCTAAACGAATGTGGGAAATCGCTTAAAAACCACACTCGACTTGGCTGGAACATCAGTCGAGGTCATTAAACCCCCTGCGGAATCAATCCGGCTCTGGCTTATCTTCCTGTCTTGCAAGTCAGCACGCTGCGCGCTACGCTATAAAACAGGCGTTTATTTATAATGTTATGCTTTCGGGAAGAAGTGCGCCAATACCAGTGAAATTTTGGTAAGATTTCACAGTGCTGCAAAGTTTGGCAACTTGATTTAAATTTTCAGAAATGTCAAATTGTACATTTCACTAATCGCGGAAAAGTAGTGTTCTGTGACTAGTATATCAATGAGCGACTGTTGGAATCAATCAAATCACACAAATACCTAGGTGTAACGATTTGGTGGTGAAAATGAAATGAAATGTGTGGCTAGGGCCTCCCGTCGGGTAGACCGCCCGCCTGGTGCAAGTCTTTCGAGTTGACACCACTTTGGCGACTTGCGCGTCGATGAGGATGAAATGATGATGATTAGGACAACACAACACCCAGTCCCTGAGCGGAGAAAATCTCCGACCCAGCCGGGAATCGAACCCGGGCCCTTCGGATTGACATTCTGCCGCGCTGACCACTCAGCTACCGGGGGCGGACGATTTGGTGGTTATGAAATAGAATGTACACAAACCTTCAATCATAGGTAAAGTGGGTAGCAGATTATGGTTCGTTTGTAGGATGTAGTTAGTATATAAAGGAAATTGCTTAAAACACGCGTGTGAGACCCATCCTAGATGCTGATCTTACACACGATTTAAAACAGGAAATTATTGCAAAAGCCGGCCGCTGTGGCCGAGCGGTTCTAGGCGCTTTAGTCTGGAACAGCGTGACCGCTACGATCGCAGGTTCGAATCCTGCCTCGGGCATGGATGTGTGTGATGTCCTTAGGTTAGTTACGTTTAAGCAGTTCTAAGTTATAGGGGACTGCTGACCTCAGATGTTAAGTCCCATAGTGCTCAGAGCCATTTGAACTATTTTATTGCAAAAAATTTGAAGAGTCTAGTATGTGCCACGAAAAAACACTGTCCAGTGACATTAATGTGAACAGCTGTCAAAAGCCTGAATAACCACTTTTTGCAGTGCGGACAACTACGAGACGTGCAGGAAGAGAGTCAGTAAAGTTCTGGAAGGTACCGAGATGGGTGTGGAGCCTCACCAACTCCAGTGGCCCTTGGCCAGCTACACCAGGTTCCTCAGTTGAGCATCCACGGTGTGAACGGCCTGGTCCCACAGATTCTCGATTGGGTTTAAATCCGGGGGATTTGTTGCCAGACGAGTACGGTAAACGCATCCTGGCGCTCTTCCAACCACGCACGTACACTACATGTAGATGCTTACTTCTGTTGATGCGTTGCGCCTTCCAGAATGGTGACACCACCCAGGAAATGCCACTAAAACATATCCTAGATCACAATACTCCATCCTCCAGCATGGATCCTTTGCTCTCAGGCGTTTCACGCCGTACAAGCGTGCAAGTTCCAGCCTTCGACGCCAATGAACAGAAGTCAGCACGAACCAGACGCCTGCTGCGGAGACACACAGAGAGCAACATTTGCTGAACGGTCGTTGAAGAGACACTGTTGGTGGCCCCTTGGTTCATCTGAACGGTCAGTTACTACAGAGTTGCTTGTCTATTCGCCTGTACACAACTCTGCAGCCGTCGTTCACCTTTGTTACCCATATCACTGACCTCAATTTGCAGTAGGATTTTGGAGCACATACTGTACCCGAACATTATGAATCACCTTTACGAAAATGACTTATTGATACATAACCAACAAGGATTCAGAAAATATCGTTTTTGTGCAACGCAGCTAGCTCTTTATTCCCATGAAGTAATGAGTGCTGTGAACAAGAGATCTCAGATCGATTCCATATTCCTAGATTTCCAGAAGGCCTTTTATACCGCTCCTCACAAGCTACTGTTAATAAAATTGCGTGCATATGGAGTATCGTCTCAGTTGTGTGACTGGATTCGCGGTTTCCTCTCAGAGAGGTCATAGTTCGTAGTGATAGACGGTAAATCATCGAGTAGAACAGAAGTCATATATGGCGTTCCGCAAGGTAGTGTCATAGGCCCTCTGCTGTTCCTCATTTACATAAATGATCTACGCGATATTCTAAACAGCCCCCTTAGATTGTTTGCAGATGACGCTGTAATTTACCGTCTAGTAAACCATTAGACAATCAATTCCAATTACAAAATGATCTAGAGAGAATTTCTGTATTGTGCGAAAAGTGACAAAGAAAAGTGCGAGGTCATCGAAATGGGTACTAAAAGAAATCCGATAGATTTTGGGTGTACGATAAATCGTACGACGGGCTGTCAATTCGATTAAATACCTAGGAATTACAATTACGAACAACTTAAATTGGAAAGACCACACAGATAATATTGTGGGGAAGGCGAAACAAAGACTGCGCTTTGTTGGCAGAACACTTAGAAGGTAAGACAAACCCGCTAAAGAGACAGCCTACATTACACTTGTCCGTCCTCTGCTGGAATATTGCTGCGCGGTGTGGGATCCTTACCAGGTAGGATTGATGGAAGATATCGAAGAAGTGCAAAGAAGGGCAGCTCGTTTCGTGTTATCGCGCAATAGGGGTGAGAGTGTCACTGATACGACACGCGAGCTGGGGTGGCAGTCACTGAAACATAGGCGGTCTCCTTTGCGGCGAGATCTATTTACGAAATTTCAATCACCAACATTCTCTTCTGATTGCGACAATATTTTGTTGACACCCACCTACGTAGGGAAAAATGATCGTCATAATAAAATAAGAGAAATCAGAGTTCAAACGGAGAGATTTAGGTGATCCTTTTTCGCACGCGCTATTCGAGAGTCGAGTGGTAGAAAACTAGTATGAAAATGTTAAGTGTGAATTGCAGAGTAACCATGTACATGTAGTAGATGTAGATGTTATCTACGCTCTGTAGTGCACCACAGTTGCCTCGATGCTGGTTTTGAATGGTGTCATTTTGCTCTGCACGATGTACTTTAACCACGGCGGTATGGGACCAGTTTACAAACTTAGCTGTTTCGGAAATCCTTCCACCTTGGCCCGAAAGCCAATGATCATGCCCTCTTGGACGTCAGATTAATCGCTCCGTTTCTCCATAATAACAAAGGCTGCTTTTTTTCCGCATTTCCCCGACAAGCCTTCTATACCTTCCACTGCCAGTGCTGTCACCAGTCTTCTGTAAGTGATTATTGCACGTCGACGACAAACATACGTGGTAATCACATCAATGTGACTGGACCGCATATACGTGGTTGCGAAATCCGCTCGATTCAGTATATGAACGTTGCGTTGCAACTGTCATCTCGCATAACTTCGCTTCCGGATGAAAATTTCTAACTACACGGTGAAGGAACACTGGGAAAAAAGCTTAAGCGCATATTCTTATCCTTATTCTTATATTTCCCTCCTCTACCTCGGATAGGACTGAAACAGCTTACTGCAGACTCCTAACTAAGGTACGAGCATATGGGATTGGTTCCCAAGTATGTGAGTGGCTCAAGGACTTCTTAAGTAATAGGACCTAGTACGTTGTCCTCGATGGTAAGTGTTCATCGGAGGTGAGGGTATCATCTGGAGTGCCCTAGGGAAGTGTGGTAGGTCCACTGTTGTTTTCTATCTACATAAATGATCTTTTGGGTAGGGTGGATAGCAATGTGCGGTTGTCTGCTGATGATGCTGTAGTGTACGGGAAGGTGTCGTCGTTGAGTGACTGTAGGAGGATACAAGATGACTTGGACAGGTTGTGTGATTGGTGTAAAGAACGGCAGCTAACTCTAAATATAGATAAATGTAAATTAATGCAGATGAATAGGAAAAAGAATCCCGTAAAGTTTGAATACTCCATTAGTGGAGTAGCACTTGACACAGTCACGTCGATTAAATGTTTGGGCGTAACATTACAGAGCGATATAAAGTGGGACAAGCATGTAATGGCAGTTGTGGGGAAGGCGGATAGTCGTCATCGGTTCATTGGTAGAATTTTGGGAAGATTTGGTTCATCTGTAAAGCAGACCGCTTATAAAACACTAATGCGACCTATTCATGAGTACTGCTCGAGCGTTTGGGATCCCTATCAGGTCGGATTGAGGGAGGACATAGAAGCAATTCAGAGGCGGGCTGCTAGATTTGTTACTGGTAGGTTTGATCATCACGCGAGTGTTACGGAAATGCTTCAGGAACTCATGTGGGAGTCTCTAGAGGAAAGGAGGCGTTCTTTTCACGAATCGCTACTGAGGAAATTTAGAGAACCAGCATTTGAGGCTGACTGCAGTACAATTTTACTGCCGCCAACTTACATTTAGCGGAAAGACCACAAAGATAAGATAAGAGAGATTAGGGCTCGTTCAGAGGCATATAGGCAGTCATTTTTCCCTCGCTCTGTTTGGGAGTGGAACAGGGAGAGAAGATGCTAGTTGTGGTACGAGGCACCCTCCACCACGCACCGTATGGTGGATTGCGGAGTATGTATGTAGATGTAGAACAACCTTGTCATTGCCCAAGAGACAGTATTAATTCTTTCACAAGTGTTCTCAGACCTGTTATCGCCCTGACCAGCTCATAAGACAGATGTAATAATGAATTTCGGCCAGAAATTTTTCGTCTATGCACTAGTATGGATGGCGAAAACATCGGTCACGCGAAACGCCACTCTAGAGGTTTTCTCACATAACACCTGGAAACCACGGCTCAGGGCAACGAGGAAAATGCAGCATTCTTGAATTTTACAAGTATTTGATTGAGTATTAGACCATTATTAACTAAAATGTAATCATATTGGATATCAAAAGAAATCTGAAGCTGGATTGACGATTTATTGGCAGAGAAGCATCAGGATATTATCTTGGATGTAGATTCACCGACATATGTCGAAGCAACTTCAAGTATGTCCAAGGCATGTGTTTTCGGATTCTTGTTATTCATGTTGTTTGTTAATTACCTTACGGACAATATTAATTGTAACCTCATATTTTGTGCCGATGATAGTTATTTATTTTGAAGTACTGTTCGAAAAAAAGAAGCTGCACTAATATCCAGTCAAACCATGATAAATTTTTGGAGGGGTACAAACATTGGCAACTTGCTTCAAATTTTCAGAAAGCCTTAGAAATATTTCGCTTCGCGAAATATAAAAAACGTGGTATCTTATTACTACAGCATTGATGACTGTCAAATGGAATTAGTCAATTCTTACAAATATAAGAGTGTACCAACATGGGGCGGTAAGAAATGGGATGATCACATGTGGTAGACTTTGAGTCTCAAAGAAGACTGCTATGACAACACTTGTGTTTCTCAACACAGAATAATGAAATGTGTGGGATCTATACGAAATGGAACGTTGACAAAGAATGGCAGCACAAATGGTTACACGTCCATCTGACGAGGGAGCTTCGCAGAAGTTCTGGAAAACCTGACCTGGCAGACTCTTGAAGATGGACGTCGACTATCCAGCGAATGCGTACTTACAACGTTTCAAGAACCATCACGAGGTGAGGGACCTAGATATATTCAAGAACCTCCTGCATGTCTATCCCGTAGGGACCGCTAAGTCAATATTAGACTAATTACGGTGCTCACAGAGCCATTCAAGCAGTTTTGCCGCGCTTCATAAGCGAATGAAACGAGAACAAAGCACTATATATGTTAAAATGAGATTTTCCCTCTGCCATGCACTTCAACGTTGTGTGCGTATTACGTAAGCAGATCTTATAAAGTTGACCCCGACGTGTTCAAGTTGCTTGTGTAATGATGATTCAGTTTCTTTACAAAAATTGATAGTGATATTTATGAATTATGTGCAAAAATGGTGAATAAAGGTACCCTGTGCATCGACTGCAAACGCTAATACCAAGACAAATGTGCAAAATAAATATGAAACCTATAAAAGAGGAATTACATAGTGGTGTCCGGGTCTTCTGATCAGGTAGTGTACATAGCAGGAAGCAATAAGTTGGTTCACTGTTCTAGGAACATATATCGTTAAGTTCGCGGTCATAATATTTTGGCTTATAAGTGCATGAAGAGAGAGCCACAGGAGAGGAAATGTGGATCGCATCAAACCAATCAGAAGGTCAAAACAGAAACCTTAGAAAATTTTATTATTTTTACATTTTCCGCTTTGTATTACTCTTGCAAGGATATTGCAAGTGATACAAATGATTCGTGTGTGTATTTGTTTTTATTCCTGTTTTTTTCTGGCATTATGAACAACTTAGTCAGCCTTACTTTCTCCGAAGTGTTCCCTATTTTTGCAAATGATATGGAAAAAAATCCTAATCTTTCTCTTCCTTATATAATTTCATTTCTCTTCCTTGCTTTCTCTATCAAGTCCAAAGTGTTTACTGCTCCTCTGGTACGTTTTCTGAAATCAAACCGATCCTCGTCCGGTAAACCTTTTACCTGTTTTCTTTCTTCCACAGCCGGTTCTTAATTTGGTTAATAGTCTACGAGCCTGAGACATAGGACTGATTTTCCGACATTTTTGTTGAGCGAGAGTATCTGCAAGATGCGGGCCGTATATCCTCGACTGCCCATCTCGATGTAGCACTTCTGCAGTTTGATTAAATCCTGTAAGGTGAAACGACACTACTGATTTTCTTTCCAACCCTTCCCCACCCTGACCCAGTGCACAGCCTCTTATGACCTCGTCGTAAACTCGTAAACGTGACCATAAATTCAGCTCTTCCTTCCTTTCTTTCGAAATGCTAGGACAATGTCCGCCTTACCTGGAGGTTAACAAACTTTGCACACAGAGAGCAATAACACCTCAGGTAAGCTATTAAGACAATCTTATTTCCTTAATTACAAACATTCTGCTTATTAATAAGCTCACATGTTGACATTCCCCGTTCTATGTTTACAAGGCATACTCCCACACTTGTCAAATTTATATTTAGACTGACTACCTTTCAGTGACTGAGCTTAGCATAAGTTGTAATTGGATAGGGGATTTTTTGAAAGATCTCATGATACCTTCAGTTGCCGTTCTTTTTATTTCAAGTACGATTGTACAATTTCGGCCTTAGGCCAGTTTCAAGTATTTTATGGGTAATTTTTATGCCATGTATGTCGTTGCACCTATGACTCTATGTTATGATCGTAAAATAAATCCGAGATGTTTTACGCTTTTTAGAAGCTGTTAGTTCCCGACAGTTGTTGCAAAGCTCTTGGTATGAAAGAGCAATTAGCAAATATAAAAGTAACATCAGGGAAATATGTTAAGATCCTTTCCGTTCATGCTATAAATCAATGATCTGGCAACCAATATTAAAAATAACCTCACACTTTACGAAGTCACCTGTACTGAAAGACTACCGGAAAGTCTGCTCGAAATTTGTCGGATCTTTAAAAGATTTCATAGTAAAGCAAAGGCTGACAACTTCCCATAATGTTCAAAGGCGTAGTGTTGTGCACTTTACAAAATGGAAAAAAGCTTAGTATCCCATGATTATAACATCAATAAGTCACAAGTAGAATCGCTCATCTGATAAAAATATCTCTGGATCTAACAATTTGTACCGATATGAAAGAAACGACCACAGAGGACCAGTGGTAAACGAAGCGGGTGACAGACTTCGGTTCATTGGTAGAATACTACGGAAATGCAATCAGTTTACAAAGGAGATTACCTACAAAAGACTTGTGCGACCCATCCTAGGGTACGGCTCAAGTGTGTGTACTACCAAATAGGACAACAGAGGATACTGAACGTGTGCGAAGAAAGGCGGTATGGATCTCACAGGTTGTTACGATAGCGTTACGGACATGCTAAAACGCTTGAACTGTCAGATGCTTGAAGACAAACGCTAAATATCTTGCGCTAACTTAATCACATACTCTCAAGAACCAGTTTTAAGTGAGGAATATAGGAACATGCTACAGACCCTTCGTACCATTCCCATATCGATCGAAGTGGCGCAGTGGTTAGGACACTGGACTAGCATTTGGGAGGACGACGCACACACGGCAAAATGACCACTTTAGGCGGCCAAAAATCGATTTTCACACTCATAGATTTGGTCTAAACGTCCTTGTATTCTTCACCTCAGGTAACTGGTCCATCGCACTGCCGTAAAATATCCTTACTTATGTTGATAATAAAGGTGTGTGAGGGTCTGACAGGCAAGTTGCGTTCGAAAGTATTACAACGTGAATTTTTTGATCATCTCATGCGAAGCTCTCAATATTTATCATGGAGGTGGAAGCCACAGGTGTGTTCATTAAATAGACAAGGTTACAATTAATTTTTTTACCCTTGTTAATAGTAAATAACGATTTTATAAAAAATATTTTTCCTTAGACTTTCAAAAAAAGTTCCGCTTAGTACCGCTTTCTGTCCTAAATATTTACACTTGTGCATTTGTTGACTATTAGTATTGTAAATTCTAGGAACTCAAACCAACGCATTGTGACACCAGACTCTTTTCTTTACAGGTAGTCGGAGTGGACCAAGTCACTCGGAATTAAATATGAGGCAAATGGATCTAGTTTTAGAGTTAAAAAAGGAGAACTCTTACAAACAATCACAGTCTAAGTTTATAGAACTGTTAAAAACTTACCTATTGGATAAATTTAGTGAATATAAACAGTCAAAAGAAAGTGTGTGTAAAATTAAGTCGATTTTAAAAGTGTTTGTCTCAAAATTGCTACAAAAGTGGCTTTTTTCAGAAGATGTCTCGGAATGTAGTAGAAAGAAAATAAAGGTTTAAGACTTTTCCATGTAAGGAAAAGTTCGAGAATACATACCAATACGGATATTGTCCACTGGATGCTGCGTCCAAGAGGAGGAGGCACATTAAAAAAAAGAAAACCCTTTTAAGAAGGTACTGTTAATGTTAGAAGAACCTGTTGTGAAAATGCTTGAAGATAATGGTGATGAAATGCAATGGATGATGATGATGATGATGATGATGATGACGACGACGACAACTACGACGACGACGGAACAATGGATTATTATGATGAGAGATACTAACTGTCTTACTGTCTGTAAACTTTAAGTAAAATATACTAATTTGATTTTCATTCTACTTTTTCATTTTTAGCTACCTATTAATCACGTTTTAGTTTGGCAGGTACTTTCAGAGTCTTGTCAAGTCTAATTAGGCCGGCCGCGGTGGTCTAGCGGTTCTGGCGCTGCAGTCCGGAACCGCGGGACTGCTACGGTCGCAGGTTCGAATCCTGCCTCGGGCATGGGTGTGTGTGATTTCTTTAGGTTAGTTAGGTTTAAGTAGTTCTAAGTTCTAGGGGACTTATGACCTAAGATGTTGAGTCTCATAGTGCTCAGAGCCATTTGAAGTCTAATTAGACATCAACCATAAGGTCAGAAGCCTTTCTAAGTATAAATGCACGTATTATTTAACATATTTGAATTTTGGCCGCCTAAAGTGGTTATTTAGCGTTGTCATTTTGCCGTGTGTGCGACAGTTCAAACCCGTTTCCGGCCATCCTGATTCAGGTTTTCCGTGATTCCCCTAAGTCGTCTCAGGCAAATACCGGAATGGTTCCTTTGAAAGGGCACGGCCGATTTCCTTTCGCATCCTTCCCTCATCCGATGGGATCGATGACCTCGCTGTTTGGTCCACTCCCACAGATCAACCAACCAAACAACCAAGCCCGTAGAGTAGTCTGGTTGCAATATGCGCCTAGGCGATGAAGCAACCACTCTTCCAGCTCTCCATACGTGAACAGAACGGAGAGAAACCCCCATACGTATTACATTGAGAAGTTTTTTGTACTGTGCACTTCCCAGTTGTTTCCAGAGCATAGGTGTTGCTGTAGAAGACTGACCTTTGTCGATCAGATCAGATCAGACCGATCTGATCTGATCTGAACGTCATTTATTAGTAATTCTATTTTGTCGAAAACTGACACTTTTGAGACCGTGACTGCATACAAAAAGTAGGTTGATTCTTTCAAAGAAAAAGGATAGCAACCAACCACTATTAATGCTATTTATTTAAGTCAGTAGCCCCGTACCCTGTTTCGAACCGACAGGTTCATCTTCAGACAGCTATTCACAAGATGCGCATTTGTTTGAGGTTTCCATAAGTTTTTTGCTCATTATTCGCTCTTGTAGTTAAAGATTCTTGAGATGTTGATGCCATCGAAAAGCCCGTGTAATTTTGTTGGAATGTTGTTGGCTTGTATTCACGAAATACTTGCCACTTTGCAAAAACATTCTGGTGCGTTTATGTCGGTGTGGCGCTTTACGTAGTGTGGTTCTATAAGAATCATGTAAGTATTGCATATACACTAGAGTATTCCGTGAATACAGGCCAACAACATTCCAACAGAATCAGGCGGGGTTTTCGATGGCACCACAATCCCATGAATGTTTCACCACGAGGAGGAACAGTGCGCTAAAACTTGAAACAAGTATGCGTCTTGTGAATAGCCGTCTGAAGATGAACCAGTTCGTTCGAAACCGGCTAGGGCGCTATACTTAAATAAATAGCATTGTTAATAGTATCTGGTTGTTATCTTTTTCTTTAAAAGAATCCACCTACATGCATTAGCAATAAAAATCACTTACAGCCGGTACACTGTTGTACATTTCCCCTACGTTTCGATTATTCTCTCTGGGTTCTTGATGCTCTTCACGATGACCACAAAGAGGTATTTGTCGCCGCCTTGGAGGGCGACCGTTTCTGTCAGGAGACGTCAATGTGTGAAGCTACAAAGTGTCCGTGCCGCCGCCGCTGTCTCTGTACTCCCCTGGGATGTGATCCTCCCGACGTTATCACGCTCCCCCATTTTTCTCCGCCGGCCACCAATGCAGCACAACCCCTACCACCATTATTACTGTCATACAGAAACTTCTTACAGCGCCCGAGCGCTTCCCACTTCCAATTCTCGACCGAAAATCGTCTCTCAGGTCGTTCCTGTGAGATTACCGGGAAGGTTATGAACTTCTTGTAGATCTTGCTTCACGCATAAAGGGGGAAAAAACAATAAAGTATGATCCAAAGCTTCGAAAAAGACGTTATTATGCGAGGGGTGTCATCAGGTTTTAGCTACCTTATCGAAAAAAAGTTACATAATTATATGAAGATGGTATCTGTTCCCGAAAGAACAGATACCATTGATGACCATGCAGCTTCTCTAGAATGAAATGATAATTAAATCGAAACCTTTAGCTGCCGACAGGTGTTGTTGATATACATCAATAGGGACAGATGAATGTGTGTGCCCCGACCGGGACACGAACCCGGGATCTCCTACTTACATGACAGACGCTCTATCCAACTGAGCCACCGAGGACACAGATGAATAGCGCAACTGCGGGGACTTAACACTTGCACGCTTCCCGTGAGACCCACATTCCCAACTCTCACGGGAAGCGTGCAAGGGATAACTCCCTGGAGTCGCACTATCCTCTGTGCCCTCGGTGGCCCAGATCGGTAGAACGTCAGCCTTGTAAGCAGGAGATCCCGGGATCGAGTCACGGTCGGGGCACACATCTTCAGCTGTCCCCATTGATGTGTATCAACAACACCTGTCGGCAGCCAAGGGTTTCGATTTAATTATCATTTCATTACCTAATTATCTTTTTGTTTATTTCTAGGCACACGACTACAGTCCTGATAGACACAGAATACCCAGCGCCACAGAAACGTAGCATAGTTCTAGACGAGACAAAAAAAAATGGTGGAGCACATCTACACCCTCTGCCAGCACTGCAGACATGTACAGTAGTGCTCAAAAGTATCCGAACGACCCGAATTGCATTTCGCCTGATTCGCATGCAACCCACATAACGCAGCTGTCTAGCAGGTCCTCAATCGTTCCTTGGTACAGTCGTTTGACTATTGAAAATGGTTCCAACAAGTCACCACTACAAAACTCTGCTCTGTATCGCAATAACTCAAGATGTAAAGTAATCACACGATACTACGAATATCAGGGAACCCCTTATCACAGATAAGACTGTCCTTAAGGCTTGTAAGCTCGCATTTATTGCAATAAATGACATACCTGAAATGTTACCACTCTCATTATTACGTCAGATAGGTAATGCACGTTGTAAATTCGTCGTATTCATGATTTCCTCTTCAAAGTAACATACCATACTTCTTATTTAACACAAAATGTTATTAAAAATTTAAATCATTCACGAGCAGCTAGTTGAGGATGTGTATGAACTTCAAATGACACGACGAACCGACTCGTTCTGCATATGGATACAAACCCAGGTCATGCAGACTAAGCAAAGATTTCGTGACTGACGGAACCTAACAATCATTCCTGATTAGGCATACAGAGAGTATCAGTTAGCAAATATCAACTTTAAATTACATAACATAAACATTTCTAATGGACGCGAATTCCTACCCAGCATCTATCGTCCCTGTTAACGAACTACGAGAGACGTTAAATATTGCTTCTTCACAAGTAACTTACTTGAAAAGTTGCAAGGTGAAGCTTTGTGTTGCACAGGGATTCGATCCCAGAACCTAATCGGATTCTTATCGAAGCACAATCAACTGTGACATATCGGATTTTCTCGGCAGTAGCTAGATGTTTTAACTGAAATGAAGAGACGAAACATTAATTTTTTCCTTACCAGGACTCCAACCCGGCACTTATAGCTTTTATATTCTAGAGAAAACGAACGTTAAATATGGGATTGTTACACCGCCAGTGACATGTGATCATATTTGAACTAGAAATAATATGACGAAGAGGTCAGTGCTGACAGGGAATCGAACCCCACGCATATCGTTGTTGACTACACACAAAGAGACGTCAGCTACCGAATTTTTCTCCACCAGCAGCTCGGAATAACATCCTTGAACTTACAGTGATCTCTCAAATAGTGCTGTGTCTCACTGGGAATCAAACACGTGAGATATCGTTAGTGTTGACAACGAATGAAAATACATTAAATATCAAAATTATTATCCGCCAACGGACCGGTATTCTCATGCTAGAGCTTGATAATACATAATGAAAACTTGGGTGCCGGGCCAGGATACAAACCCAATCACGCGAAGTATGTGGAGATGTTGAGGAATCTGCAGTTTTGAACAAACAACAAATTGTAGTCGGGCTGTATTGTCACGAAAGGATCAAATTCCGCGTTAAGGGCGGTCTGAGTAGCATTAGCTGTTCAGAACCAATTTTATCGACATACAGAAGCTCAAATAAAAGATGGAATAAGTGTACTGTGATCCTACATAGCGTTTGTTTCGTCACTAGAAATAAATAACTAGTATAAGAAAGGTTACTGGTGATAGAGTTCCCACATTTCGCCACTCCTGACTTTATTGTGGCTCAACCTAACGGCTACTCGGTAGAGAAGGAATATCATTTTTAATGTGAATTTCAGACCACAATGCCATTACACCTTCTCTACTTGGCGTAGCCAGAAGAGAACAGAATCTGTCTCTCCCTATTAAGAACCATTGGCAGAAGTTGTTATCGAACCCAGACCATCCCCATAGGAATCCACCATCAAACCCACAGACCACCAAATACTCTTCCCAGAGGCACCTTTTTCTTTCATAGCACTGTTGCGGCATACTCTTTGAGAATTCTGACACACAGGCTCCATGTAGTGGTTTGCATCATGTTCAGTACACTCATTTACGTGGTTGACCGAATCACCATGAACTAGCTGCCTCGGCTACCCAGTGCTTACATTCGACTCTACTTTGTAATCACCGAAAAAAATTCACGTAACTGCCACCTACTCAAAACTGCCAACAGTGCAGGATGCAGAAATTTGAATAGGAAATGTTCCTTTCCATTTGAGCTACTCTATTGCGCTATCCGTTTGTTGAAAACGTCGTCCAGTGCAAAAGGAAAGCTGTAACTGTCTGTCTCTCAGAAGTCTAGATCCGGCCATATGCATTATCTCACGGAACTGTGGAATGCGGAAGTTCTGGACGAACTTTTGTTGACTTCTAGAGCTGCTGTAGCTACAAGGCAGCTAATAGCGTAACAGTAAGCGTCGCGCACCGTAGTTTCGATGTCCCGAGTTATATTGCATTCGCTGCTACATTTTTTAAAACGCAATTCTGCTGTCTGCTGAAGTTATCAATTTAATGGAACTTTCAAAATAATTCCCTTCACTTCTCAACCCAAAATAGCCTCATGTGGAAAAAGGGCGAACTTCTGTGACATTTTGTTCTTTTCAGGTTTAATAGTCGGCCAGGCAGCAGATGCATCTCGAAGCATTTGTATTATGTATGGGGAGAGCGCATCGTGCCAAAATAGTCGGAAAAGTATTTTCTACATTAGCTGTCGTCTGGCAGTGGCATTTTATTCTTCTTCAAACCTTGTTTGACAGCTTTAACTCAGAACAAGTTTTCTACATACATGTAATCAATAAACTGTATGTGCATTGTCAGACTGTTGTAGATAACATTACAGAATTCGCATATATCTTTGATGATTAATTTCTCTCTCATGTTTAGTATAGTTTTAACAACACTAAAAGAACCCTTACAAAAATTGTGCACCGTATTATAAGAAATGAAATAAAACTACCCACGATAACCTTACGACGAACGTCTGCTTTAATAAAACTGAGTATCTGTACACAAGCGTGCCTCTATCGGCACGAATTAGTAAAATACCACTCACTTAGATTTCGATTGGGTCTGTGTTTAATTTGTATGCTGTGTCATACTCAACAGGTATGTAAATGTGGCATTTCATAAATAAAATTATGTATTCCTAGAAACCCAAAACTTACTTGTCAGCAGCGGAAAGAGGCGTTATCTGTTGTGCAGCATTGTAAGTTTTTCACCATTGCACTATGACCTGCAAGTATTTTCTTCGGATTCCCTTATCAATGTTTGATCTGACTGCTTGTAGCTGTTTCACAGAAGGGATAAAAGGGTTTCAGTCAGCGAGACTGGAACAGAGAACCATAACAGATGCGTTTTCACGGGTCAGCACGTCACCACAGAGCTAGCGAAGAGATATGTGTTCTGCCTTCCTCTTATGAGGTCAATAGTGGCTAGAACTCGTAAACTGGTATTTAAAGAACGAGATTAGTTGCGATTTCTAAGTGCGACGACTTTCCTGGGCTGAAAAGCGTAAATTTACAATATTTTGTTACACCTCAAGCGATAATAACTAAGATTATTCAATGGAAATGACAGGAAAAATCAAGAGAACTTTGAGGCTTAATTCCGTGCACACCAGGAAGTAACTCGTCGATCACAGAGTTGCCAAACATACCTTGCCTTGTTGCCAAATCTCAGTTACAGTACCAGCAGGAAGAAGACGAACAGATGTGATTCTACAGTGGGCTGGAAAGTGACCATAGCTGGCGTCTCAAAGACGCGGCTGCTACCGCCTGGATACGTAATGCGTCTGATTGGCATTTCCGTAACTAGGTTTAGGGACTGGAGAGTAGTTACTAATAATACTCAGAACTGACTGTAAACTAAGCATCATAAATCAGTAACCCTCATAGTTGTTTTTATATTTCTTTCGTAAGTGTACTGAAAACTAAGAAACTCATTCATGACGTTTCCGTGCCACGCCGATAGTCGAGTACACCAAAGAAATAAAAATAAAAAAGAATGGGTGTGCGTGTGTTTAAGAATGAGAGAGAAGGTACAAAATTGTTGTAAAGAAATTGAATACCGGTATGTAAAGAAATATTTCATTGAAATGACATATTCAACATCATTATGAAATGTCGTACTCATGATCTATCGAACAAGTATTAATCTAATCTAATCATATCATATTGCAGACTAGCTGTGAAGAGTCACAAATTACCGAAATTTTCGACAATATCAGTAATCAAACCTAAACTAGAAAATAAATGACGACAATTTTTGTACTAAACCGGGACTCCTATCGAGACCCTTTCATCCCTGTTAACTAACCACGAAAGATGTCTGATATACCTCCATTCAGAAGTAACACAGTGTGTATGCGTTTAAAGATGAAATGCATGATGTGAAGTTCGGTGACGGAGGTACGTACCCAACACGTAATCGGATTGAAATCTAAGTAAAATCAAATGTTACGTATCGGTTTTTCTTACCAGCTGCTAGGTGTTTGAATCTAAAATAAGGATACAAATTTTTGCGCCTGAGCGACAATCGAACCGCTCTGCTATCGTTCTTCTTGATCGTCCACGAATATAGCTTAAGTATCAATTGCTTACTAGCCAACAGTTAGATGTGTGCCTGCTTGACCAGTAATTGTTGCCGACACATAAACAGACATTAAAGATGCACGTTAATTTTCACTAGCAGCTTGAAATGAAATTATGAATATTTTTGTAGTGGATCAGGAATCGGACCCACATACTTACCTTTGGAGGAGTCCTAGAGAAGATTGCAGTCTTGGAAAAAGGAACTAAATAATTGAACTATACTGTTCCGAGAGATTCAGATCCTCGAGAGAGGATATACGAATTCGAATCACAGTCCAGCACCAAATTTTACAACGTCTCTAGTTCAATCAAGTACAAGTAAAATAAGAGCCTGTTCCTTTAAATGGCTATCGGTTCATCAAATAAAATAAAATTTTCTAATGTAAGTAAGTTTACTGGCGACAATATTTCTGTTTACCATGACCTCCACCTATGCCAAAAAAAAAAAAAAAATGTTCAAATATGTGTGAAATCTTATGAGACTTAACTGCTAAGGTCATCTGTCCCTAAGCTTTCACATTACTTAACCTAAATCATCCTAAGGACAAACATACACACCCATGCCCGAGGGAGGACCCGAACTTACACCTACGTCATTTGCCAAAGTAAACCGGCTCAGCCCGGTTAGGAATGAAGGAACGAGCAGTTTATTTCGGATTCTGAATTATAACGTCTTTCTCTTGAGGTTACCAGAGGTAAAGTAAACCTGTTTGTGCCTCTTAAAAGTAAATACCTGAACGCACACATTGGACTTGTGATAGTTCTTTCCAGCAGACCATTGTGGCCACATTTCCCAGCCCCAGGAGTGTGCTGTAACGGATGACGTGCTTAGCTTACAAATTTAGTCACGGTGTAAAAAATGCGAGTCTATTAAATGGTTAAGTAGAAGCAATCTTCTGATGCTTAGATTATCCTATTCTCACGTCAGCGGAATGTAAAGACTCTTCTAGGCATCATAGCCTCGATGTGAAGCCATTTTGAAATTTTCACTAATTAAGGAAATTTCTGAGTCCGAGAAAATCCACTGTGAAGTGTGAAGTTACCGGATAATTCGATTATTACCGTCATTATTACCATCATTTTCTTCATACCGCTGCTGGAGCACATGTGCTTGAAGGTCATGTAAGACCTTTTGGTCATTATAGAAGTAGTTGCCCAAGAACAGGTTCTTTCCCTGTCTACGGAATCCTTTTCATGTTAATGTCAAACATCAGCAATTACTCGTAAATTACGTTAAACCTAAAGTAATTGATGAAGACGTTACCTGATAACAAAAACGCGCTGCCTTTCATCATTTACTTGCGCCTAGAAATGGCTGTCGAATTCTGCCAAACCAAAAGCCAAGGGATCTTATCGCCGTCCGCTATACGTCGCTGTCAGTTCTTCCATATGATCTGGTTGACGTGACTTGTTTCAAGTTGTGTATGACAGAGAATGTTTTAGAAAATAAATTGTTTTCCTTTGCAATAAACAGAAAGATTTTCATTCTAAGCTATCCACGTTCAAAATTTTCGCAATATTAGTTCAGATTTAATATTCGCTTCTATAATGTAGGAAAGTAATTCACAGTTGCAAAACCCGCATCCGACTCATTGTCCTTACACTTAGTCTCTGACCATAAATTCTACCTCAGAGTGACAGCAGTTTAAGTAACCTAACGTAGCGATGACTGTTTGCCAGTGCTCTTTCTCACCGGAAAATATGCAATTCACGCATTGGGCTCAATAAGTACACTGTAACAGTAATTTCCGTGTGTATGCAATGCATACGGTTTGTAGAACTTAGTGGTGCTCTCTCTTCCACTTCTGTACACAATATACCTGACCTAAACGGGCCCTTTATTATTACAGGCCCTGGGCAGTGCACAATCATATTGACAACAGTAATGTGCTTATACTGACAGCCTCACGCGACCGTAACGGTCGCAGGTTCGAATCCTGCCTCGGGCAAGTATGTGTGTGATGTCCTTAGGTTAGTTAGTTTTAAGTAGTTCTAAGTTATAGGGGTATGATGACCTCAGAAGTTGAGTCCCATAGTGCTCAGAGGCATTTGAACCATTTAGCTTCTTTTTAAATCGTCTTAAGCAGCAACGTTCACAGATATCTCAAATAAGAAAAGCTCTTTATCCAGGTACGAAGGTTGTAAAACAAACACCCCACAGTTTGTGTCAGGTTGATCTTTTCGTCTGATAGCACTGCATAAGTATTTTCTGTAAGAGGTAAGTAGTGTTCCTGTAGCTGTGGGAATCATTGGGTGAAAACGAGTTTAACACCAGTGGGTACAGCACTGCTAAATATTCAAAATGATTATCAACCTAAGTCTGAGTTCATTCACAAACTGAGGCGTATTTATAATACTGAAGCTGGACTGTGTATCCTTGTCTTCCTTGAGTGGGCATCGGAAGGCGTTTACACACACGTATACGTGGGTAATCCCAAAAATAAGGTCTCGTAAGGGGACATGCAAGTGCGAACGCAGGCACAAACGAGAGATCCTCATTTTTAATGCCAAGCAGATAGCACGTTGGCAGCTGCATGGTGGCAAAGTGATAAAGAGCAAGACTACGCTTAGAAAGGTTTCAGGTTCATTCCCTCGTCAAGCCCATGTTTTTTATGTGCCATTTTACACTTATTTCCTCTCGGGCAGTGTTTGTTGATGCGAAAAATGCCGATTTGCACCGGGGTCCGAAAGCCACGTTAAACTGTATGTTCCCCTATTAACTGGCTAGGTAAGTCAATTCAAAGCTCGGAGGAAAGCAACGGCATACCCCCTCCAACAAGACCGTGCCTATTAAAGCACTGTGGTGTTCAAACCACTCTTTCGACTGATGACTGCTTTACTTTCTATGGGTTCCAGAGTTAATGATCTTCTGGTTATGAACATTTTTGTGCTTTCATGCTGTAGCTTTGATACCAGTAAACGTAAGTAACCGGCCGAGCGCTGTCACCGTTCGAGTTGTCAAAGTGGTAGACGACGATGCTGTCGACCCCAGTTACAATCTTGGTTATGGCTATGTTTCAGTCGAATACATGTATGTGACTGTCTGCATATTTCAAGATATACTCTGATACACTTGGTACGCATTCAAATTGATATCTGATACAGCTGTATTTAGCAACATGAATCAGATATGTTTTCCGTGCAATATATGGGACAACACGTCAGTGCAGCGAGATTTCGTTTGTGTGTTGCTCATGGTACAAGAAATATTTGTGTTTTGCTTGCTTCTGTGGTAGGTTACACTCCACTGAATGCGAGCAAGCTCACGAATAGACTGTCAATAACTGAAATTACACAATAATACACTTAAAAATTGTATTTTGGCGTTATGTATCCCAATGAAAGTAACTGTAAACAGGTTTTATGCCAACTCGCTTATTATTCGCGCTTCTCGATGCGTTCCTCAAAAAATAAAAATTAGAAGAGAGAGAGAGAGAGACAGAGAGCGAAAAGAGAAATGTATTTCAAATATCAGCTCGGTGAAGCCATGTTCGTCTCGTGATGTAAAGCAAGGATAGTTGATAGGTAATATCTCGTTGTACTAGCGATATGTATAGCTACAGGGTTGTTTCTTTTGTCTCTGCTAACAACCAGAACATAATTCAGTAACAAAGTGGTAAGAGCACCTATGCAGTGGGCCAATTAAACATTCATCCTTTCTTGGTTATTTTGTTAATCCTCTGTAATGCAGTAAATATCCTTCATTACTGATTTGTTATTTACTACCATTTTTATAGTTATTCGTCACCTCACAACAGCTTTTCTATCACTCATTGCTGCCAATGCACGTAACGAATGGATCAGGATGAATGGAATGCGGGATGATTCGTCATGGAGAATATACACATTTATCTTGGCGTCTTGTGTTCAGGGTAATATGAAAATCTCAAAAAGAGAAGACGACAACGGGATGCCGGTGATGCAGTCACTAACACCCAACTATTTCTGTCGACTTTACCATTACGACAGTCAAATTGGTGTCTCACTGTGTTTTGATTATAATTCTTTAGCCTTCTTGCGACCTCGTTTTAATACCTCGTGGGAGCAGGCACAATATTTTGCTTTTTGAACACCAAACAATAACACACAAAGTTAATAGATGGAAGGATACAAATAAACAATCAGACTCATGGGTGTGGATCCAGTTCATCACTAGAAGGCTAAACAAGAGGGAAACATTATGAAAGCAATGAATATGCTGGTTAGTATACATTATTTGTATAGATCTGAAGATGAAATAGCACAGATCTGCACACTGTCCGAATCTGCACTTTAGTTTCTGTCTTAATGAGCATAATTTTTAGTTTCTTCTCTACTGAATTTTGAAATGAATTGATTATTACGTGGTACAGAATAATTAGTTAACTGTGTTTCTTACTGCTTCCATTCGCACCAACATTTTTCTACATTCTCGTGAAATTCATAAAATTCTACTTGTATGATCACAAGACTGCGCATAGACGCAATCGATTTCAAGGTGCAAAGTGTTTGTTACCATACTTTTCGTGACAGGTGGGCAAAGTTGATTTCCAAAGACTTTTTACTGTACTGAAATAATCTTTTGTCACAAAGTAACAAGGTAAGTGTTTTATTCGTATATATTTTGTGGGAAACTGTACTCGTGATGGAAGATTATATACCTGAATTTTTGACACAACTGGTAGGAGAAAACACTACATATTAACCAAACCCCGCGCCTCCTCTTCGTATCCTCCGATGACACGAATATGGGATTGTCCTCGCATATCGCTACAGAGCTGTTCCTAGCACAGCTGAGAGCTGGCAACATCGTCACAAACATTTGGCAACACTGTGACAGTGCAATCACTTCCGTGTATGGCACTGAATTGACTCCCTAAATTCACTTGATATTCCCTTTCCATGTGAATAATTCGTGCTATATAATCCTCATGTAAACTAAGACACAGAAGCAAAAAATTCAATTTTTTGGCTAAAGGCATGCTATTCTTCACATAAGTGACAACTTTTATTGTCTTTCACGATACATTATGAGACTGAGCGACAAATACCATGATGAGAGTGGCGTGATGGTAGCAGTGTGTCCGTAGCTCCGTGGTACCGCCCGTGGGTCAATGAGTTGTCAGTTTTATCCATGGTAGAGGCCGGCGTGTGCGAGCTTTTTCTCTGATTTATTTTATGGAGCTGCGAATTTCCAGAAAAAACTCTTGGTAGCTCGTCTCAGTAATTTGTGTTAATGGTCATAGATCTCGGCTTTCTGACTGCCAAGCTGGTTCACAATACAAGCGTCTTGAAGAAATTCGAATCGACCATCTACAATACGAATTTCAGTATTGTTCTTCACTTAAGACTCACATGGCTGAGTGATGAGTATGAAGGAAATGAACCTCTTGATTACTGTAGGGCCTCTATACTAAATTTCCATAGTAGCAATTAGGATCTCTCTGCAGACATTTGCTAACAGCGGCTCTAGCAAATTACTTTTTCTCTGGGTAGCTTCAGATATGGGCAATTTTGTCGCCTTAAAACCAATTGAATATTTTAAATATCATTTTTGAACAGCATTCACTTCTCTATTAATTGAAGGGCGTATTTCAATAGTGGTACAAGTCCATTTTTGTTCATTCTGCGGTACGGAGACCTAAAGTTAAATGAATGCTGAAAAATCTGTAGTTGAGATACAAGAAATATTCAAGTATAGCAGTCTGTATCTCAGAATGAAAAAAAAAATGGACTTGTACCACTACTGAAATAAGCCCTTAAAACAAGCAATTTGCCTGAGTAGCTATAGAGCAGATTCTGAAAGGTACTGACACAATGTTTCGCATCCATTTACCATAGGGAATCAAAGAAAGAAACCAAACACAATACATTGCATTTACTCTCTGTGCCTGGACTAACACATATGAATCCATGACAAAAAACAAATTATTTGAAGAATCTCCTGTGAAAGGAAAAAGAACAGGATGTGATGCTTTAATTATAGAGCACTGGATCAGAAACACTGAAATTAATTCTGTACCACATTCATGTATTGCATACTAGTGAAATAAAATACTCACCAAATAAAATCGGTTTTGTGCCTCCGTTTCTATCGGGTGTGAAACACAAATCATAGACAGATTTTATGGGTCACCACTCAACAACATTAAAGCATTTTAGACCGTCGAGAGTGAAGAGTAGAATAGACATTGTCGGGAGAAAGCGAGGCAGCGCAGTTTCTCAGCCGCCGCCAGTAGGCAGCAAACAGGTCCCAGAGAAATGGTTCAAATGGCTCTGAGCACTATGGGGCTTAACATCTATGGTCATCAGTCCCCTAGAACTTAGAATTACTTAAACCTAACTAACCTAAGGACATCACACAATACCCAGTCATCACGAGGCAGAGAAAATCCCTGACCCCACCGGGAATCGAACCCGGGAACCCGGGCGTGGGAAGCGACTACGCTACCGCACGACCGTCCCAGAGAACTCAGACGCAAGCGGTGTTCAGAGGCAGACGGTCGGCCAAGAAATCTCTCGCTAAAATATTGTTGAACCAAACTGTTATTACCAATGTGACAGAAAGCGAAATATATTGTAGATTCGCTTGAATTACACTCATAGCTTTAGTACCGAGAGGAAATGGCCGATAAAAATTTTGTCGACGTGTGCTTTCACTTCTCAGAAGCTTTAGTAGCTAGTCTCGCGTTTTACCTCAAGACCACGGTCGAAGTCAAGAGTTAGAAACTCAGACTGCAGCCAAGACTTACTCCAGGAAGTGCCGCAGTCTACAATGTTGCCAGATCGAGCATATTGCAGGACATAGAATTCTGAGGGGAGCACGACAGTATTGTCCACCTTACGTGAACGACTCGGTGGTCAGTTTTTTTTCTCTAAGACTGTATCTACAACACATATTGCTCGCTTAAGAACCAGAAGAATTAAAAAAACAAAATTAGTTTATGAGAGAAACGTTAACTATAGCGTTTGAAGTATTCATTGTATGGTATACGTGTGTGTCAGCGCCATCCAATGCCCACTCAAGGAAGACAAGGATACACAGTCTAGCTTCAATATTATAAATACGCCTCAGTTTGTGGAGGAACTCAGACTTGTGATACCTCTTGGATAAAACACTTACGCACTTACGAAAAGATCAACCTGACACAAACTGTGGGAAGTTTGTTTTACAACCTTCGTACCTGGATAAAGAGCTTTTCCTATTTGAGATATATGTGAAATTTGTTGCATAAGACGATTTAAGAAGAAACTAAAATCCTTCAGCTACGCCAATGTTTAAAGAAATCATCTTAACTGCACTAAATCGTGGTTTGTGAATCGTTTATCGGCCGTACTCTGCCGCATTTTGCTGGTTGGAATGCAAAAAGCTTACTGACAAATTTCACAAAGGAAAAGGGGCACGAAATGTCTCCCACTGGAAGATCATGTTGTTTTATTTAAATGATTACAAAATCAGGTAAAGCGAACAGTGAGGCTTTCAGTATAGGCACATTACTGTTGTCAGTATGATGTTGCACCTCTTAGGGCCTGTAATGATAAAGGGCCCGTTTAGGTCAGGTATATTGTATACAGAAGTGGAAGAGAGAACACCACTAAATTCTACAATCCATATGCATACACATAGAAATTACTGTTATAGTGTACTTATGGAGCCCAATAAGTGAATTACATATTATCCGGTGAGAAAGAGCACTGGCAAACAGTCTCCGCTACATTAGGTTACCTAAACTGCTGTCACTCCGAGCTAGAATTTATGGTCAGCGACTAAGTGTAAGGACAATGAGTCGGATGCGGGTTTTGCAATTGTGAAATAGTTTCCTACATTACAGAAGCGAATATTAAATCTGAACTAATATTGCGAAAATTTTGAACTTGGATAGCTTAGAATGAAAATCTTTCTGTTTATTGCAAAGGAAAACAATTGATTTTCTAAAACATTCTCTGTCATACACAACTTGAAACAGATCACGTCGACCAGATCATATGGAAGAACTGACAGCGACGTATATCGGAAGGCGATAAGATCCCTTGGCTTTTGGTTTGGTAGAATTCGACAGCCATTTCGGGGCGCAAGTAAATGAACAAAAGAAGAGCGTTTTTGTTGTCAGGTAACGTCTTCATCAGTTACTTTAGTTTTAATGTAATTTACGAGTAATTCCTGATGTTCGATATTAACATGAAAAGGATTCAGTAGACAGGGAAAGAAGCTGTTCTTGGGCAACTACTTCTATAACGACCAAAAGTTCTTACATGACCTTCAAGCACATGTGCTCCAGCAGCGGTATGAAGAAAATGATGGTAATAATGACGGTAATAATCGAATTATCCGGAAACTTCACACTTCACAGTGGATTTTCTCAGACTAAGAAATTTCCTTAATTAGTGAAAATTTCAAAATGGCTTCACATCGAGGCTATGATGCCTAGAAGAGTCTTTACATCCCACTGACGTGCGAATAGCATAATCTAAGCATCAGAACATTGCTTCTACTTAACCATTTAATAGACTCGCATTGTTTACACCGTGACTAAATTTGTAACCTATGCACGTCATCCGTTACAGCACACTCCTGGGGCTGGGAAATGTGGCCACAATGGTCTGCTGGAAAGAACTATCACAAGCCCAATGTGTGCGTTCACGTATTTATTTTTAAGAGGCACAAACAGATTTACCTCTGGTAACGTCAAGAGAATGACGCTAGAATCAAGAATCCGCATTAAACGGCTCGTTCCTTCATTCCTAACCAGACAGAGCCGGTTTACTTTGGCAAAAGACATAGGTGGAGGTTCGAGTCCTCCCTCGGGCACAGGTGTGTGTGTTTGTCCTTAAGATAATTTAGGTTAAGTAGTGTGTAAACTTAGGGACAGATGACCTTTAGCAGTTAAGTCCCATAAGATTTCACACACATTTGAACATTTTTTTTTTTTTTTTTTTTTTTTGGCATAGGTGCAGGTCATGGTAAACGGAAATATTGTCGCCAGTAAACTTATTTCATTAGAAAATTTTATTTTATTTGGCGAACCGATAGCCATTTAAAGGAACAGGCTCTTATTTTACTTGTACTTGATTGAACTAGAGACGTTGTAAAATTTGGTGCTGGACTGTGATTCGAATTGGTATAACCTCTCTCGAGGATCTGAATCTCTCGGAACAGTATAGTTCAATTATTTAGTTCCTTTTTCCAAGACTGCAATCTTCTCTAGGATTCCTCCAAAGGTAAGTATGTGGGTCCGATTCCTGATCCACTACAAAAATATTCATAATTTCCAGAATGAGATTTTCACTCTGCATAATTTCATTTCAAGCTGCTAGTGAAAATTAACGTGAATTTTCAATGTCTGTTCATGTGTCGGCAACAATTTCTGGTCAAACAGGCACACATCTTACTGTTGGCTAGTAAGCAATTGATACTTAAGCTATATTCATGGACGATCAAGAAGAACGATAGGAGAGCGGTTCGATTGTCGCTCAGGCACAAAAATTTGTATCCTTATTTTAGATTCAACACCTAGCAGCTGGTAGGAAAAACCGATACGTAACATTTGATTTTACTTAGTTCTCAAACCGATTACGTGTTGGGTACGTACCTCCGTCACCGAACTTCAAATCATGCATTTCATCTTTAAATGCATACACACTGTGTTACTTCGGAATGGAGGTATATCAGACATCTTTCGTGGTTAGTTAACAGGGATGAAAGGGTCTCGACACGAGTCCCGGTTCAGTACAGAAATTGTCGTCATTTATTTTCTAGTTTAGGTTTGATTACTGATATTGGCGAAAATTTCGGTAATTTGTGACTCTTCACAGCTAGTCTGCAATATGATATGATTAGATTAGATTAATAGTTGTTCGATAGATCATTAGTACGACATTTCATAATGATGTTGAATATGTCATTTCAATGAAAGATTTCTTTACATACCGGTATTCAATTTCTTTAGAACATTTTTGTACCTTCTCTCTCGTTCTTACACGCACACCCATTCTTTTTTATTTTTATTTGTTTGGTGTACTCGACTATCGGCGTGACACGGAAACGTCCATGAATGAGTTTCTTAGTTTTCAGTACACTTACGAAAGAAATATAAAAACAACTATGAGAGTTACTGATTTATGATGCTTAGTTTACAGTCAGTTCTGAGTATTATTAGTAACTACTCTCCAGTCCCTAAACCTAGTTACAGAAATGCCAATCAAACGCATTACGTATCCAGGCGGTAGCAGCCGCGTGTTTTAGACGCCAGCTGTGGTCACTTCCCAGCCCACTGTAGAATCACATCTGTTCGTCTTCTTCCTGCTGGTACTATAACTGAGATATGGCAACAAGGCAAGGTATGTTTGGCAACTCTGTGATCGACGAGTTACTTCATGGTGTGCACGGAATTAAGCCTCAAAGTTCTCTTGATTTTTCCTGTCATTTCCATTGAATAATCTAAGTTATTATCGCTTGAGGTGTAACAAAATATTGAAAATTTACGCTTTTCAGCCCAGGAAAGTCGTCGCACGTGGAAATCGCAACTAATCTCGTTCTTTAAATAGCAGTTTACGAGTTCTAGCCACTATCGACCTCACAAGAGGAAGGCAGAACACATATCTCTTCGCTAGCTCTGTGGTGACGTGCTGACCCGTGAAACGCATCTGTTATGGTTCTCTGTTCCAGTCTCGCTGACTGAAACCCTTTTATCCCTTCTGTGAAACAGCTACAAGCAGTCAGATCAAACATTGATAAGGGAATCCGAAGAAAATACTTGCAGCTCATAGTGCAATGGTGAAAAACTTACAATGCTGCACAACAGATAACGCCTCTTTCTGCTGCTGACAAGCAAGTTTTGGGTTTCTAGGAATACATAACTTTATTTATGAAATGCCACATTTGCATACCTGTTGAGTATGACACAGCATACCAATTAAACACAGACCCAAACGAAATCCAAGTGATTAGTGTTTTACTAATTCGTGCCGATAGAGGCACGCTTGTGTACAGATACTCAGTTTTATTAAAACAGACGTTCGTCGTAAGGTTGTCGTGGGTAGTTTTATTTCATTTCTTATAATACTGTGCACAATTTTCGTAAGGGTTCTTTTAGTGTTGTTAAAACTATACTGAACATGAGAGAGAAATTAATCATCAAAGAAATATGCGAATTCTCTGATGTTATCTACAACAGTCTGAAAATGCACATGAAGTTTATTGATTACATGCATGTAGAAAACTTGATCTGAGTTAAAGCTGTCAAACAAGGTTTGAAGAAGAATAAAATGCCACTGCCAGACGACAGCTAGGTAGAAAATACTTTTCCGACTATTTTGGCACGATCCACTCTCCCGATACATAATACAAAAGCTTCGAGATGCATCTGCTGCCTGGCCGACTATTAAACCTGAAAAGAACAAAATGTCACAGAAGTTCGCCCTTTTTCCACATGCGGCTATTTTGGGTTGAGAAGTGAAGGGAATTATTTTGAAACTTCCATTAAACTGGTAACTTCAGCAGACAGCAGAATTGCGTTTTAAAAAAATGTAGCAGCAAATGCAATATAACTCGGGACATCCAAACTACGGTACGCGACGCTTACTGTTACGGCATTAGCTGTCTTGTAGCTACAGCAGCTCTAGAAGTCAACAGAAGTTCGTCCAGAACTTCCGCATTCCACAGTGCTGTGAGATACTGCATATGGCCGGTTCTAGGCTTCTGAGAGACAGACAGTAACAGCTTTTCTTTTGCACTGCACGACGTTTTCAACAAACGCAATAGAGTAGCTCAAATGGATAGGAACACGTCCTACTTAAATTTCTGCATCCTACAATGTTGGCAGATTTCTGTAGGTGGCAGTTACGTGAATTTTTTTCGGTGATTACAAAGTAGAGTCGAATGTATGCACTGGGTAGCCGAGGCAGCTAGTTCATGGTGATTCGGTCAACCACGTAAATGAGTGTACTGAACATGATGCAAACCACTACATGGAGCCTGTGTGTCAGAATTCTCAAAGAGTATGCCGCAACAGTATTATGAAAGAAAATGGTGCCTCTGGGAAGAGTATTTGGTGGTCTGTGGGTTTGATGGTGGATTCCTATGGGGATGGTCTGGGTTCGATACCAACTTCTGTCAATGGTTTTTAATAGGGAGAGGCAGATTCTATTCTCTTCTGGCTACGCCAAGTGGAGAAGGTATAATGGCATTGTGGTCTGAAATTCACATTAAACATGATATTCCTTCTCTACCGAGTAGCCGTTAGGTTGAGCCACAATAAAGTCAGGAGAGGCGAAATGTGGGAACTCTATCACCAGTAACCTTTCTTATACTAGTTATTTATTTCTAGTGACGAAACAAACGCTATGTAGGGTCACAGTACATTTATTCCATCTTTTATTTGAGCTTCTGTATGTCGATAAAATTGGTTCTGAACAGGTAATGCAACTCAGACCGCCCTTAACGCGGGTTCGATTCCCAGTCAGCACTGAACTCTTCGTCATATTATTTCTAGTTCAAACATGCTCACGTGTCACTGCTGGTGTAACAAACCCATATTTATCGTTCGTTTTCTCTAGAATATAAAAGCGATAAGTGCTGGATTGGAATCCCGGTAAGGAAAAAATTAATGTTTCGTCTCGTCATTTCAGTTAAAACATCTAGCTAGTGCCGAGAAAATCCGATATGTCACAGTTGATTGTGCTTCGATAAGAATCCGATTAGGTTCTGGGTTCGAATCCCTGTGCAACACAAATCCTCACCTTACAACTTTTCAAGTAAGTTACTTGTGAAGAAGCAATATTTAACGTCTCTCGTAGTTCGTTAACAGGGGCGATAGATGCTGGGTAGGAATTCGCGTCCATTACAAATGTTTATGTTATGTAATTTAAAGTTGATGTTTGCTAACTGATACTGTCTAAAATCGAGGTATATCACTCTCTGTATGCCTAATCAGGAATGGTTGTTAGGTTCCGTCAGTCACGAAATCTTTGCTTAGTCTGCATGACCTGGGTTTGAATCCATATGCAGAACGAGTCGGTTCGTCGTGTCATTTGAAGTTCATACATATTCTCAACTAGCTGCTAGTGAATAACATAATTTTTTAATGTCATTTTGTGTTAAATAACAAGTACGGTATTTTACTTTGAAGAGGAAATGAATACGACGAATTTACTACGTGCATTACCTATCTGACGTAATAATGAGAGTGGTAACATTTCAGGTATGTCATTTATTGCAATAAATGCGAGCTTACAAGCCTTAAGGACAGTCTTATCTGTGATAAGGTGTTCCCTGATATTTGTAGTATCGTGTTATTACTTTACATCTTGAGTTATTGCGATACAGAGCAGAGTTTTGTAGTGGTGACTTGTTGGAACCATTTTCAATAGTCAAACGACTGTACCAAGGAGCGATTAGAGGACCTGCTAGACAGCTGCGTTATGTGGGTTGCATCCGAATCAGGCGAAATGCAATTCAGGTCGTTCGGATACTTTTGAGCATGACTGTACCTACAAATAAATAAAATTATAATTACGTAAATTAATTTTTTCGAAGTGTCAGTTACAGCCGGCCGGTGTGGCCGAGCGGTTCTAGGTGCTTCAGTCTGGAACCACGCGACTGCTACGTTCGCAGTTTCGAATCATGCCTCGGGCGTGGATGTTTGTAATGTCCTTAGGTTAGTTAGGTTTAAGTAGTTCTAAGTTCTAGGGGACTGATGACCTCAGATGGTAAGTCCCATAGTGCTCAGAGGCAGTTGAACCATTTTGTCAGTTACAACTGTATAACTACCTCTTGTAAACCACCTAAATGCTAATACAAAACTTTACTTTGCTGTAGCTACGAAGCCGGCCGGGTGGCCGAGCGGTTCTAGGCGCTACAGTCTGGAACCGTGCGTCCGCTACGGTCGCAGGTTCGATCCTGCCTCGGGCATGGATATGTGTGATGTCCTTAGGTTAGTTAAGTTTAAGTAGTTCTAAGTTCTAGGGGACTGATGACCTTAGAAGTTAAGTTCCATAGTGCTCAGAGCCATTTGAACCATTTTTGTAGCTACGAGCGACATTTAATAAGTAATGCAACAATTTTTTTCTGACGGCTGGTTCGTCTTACTCCGGATTTCAATACACTACATTATTCCCTACTCTATTGCTTACAAAACCCTGTTTTTCAACATAATCTCTGCGTCCATCTTACGCCACCTTACTTGGAGGGCCTGTATGCCCACAAGGTACCACTCTGCTGGTCAATATCGGAGTCAACGTCTTGCTGCATCAATTACCTTTCCATCATTCAAGCGCTACTTCTCGAGGATCGCATCATTAATTGAACCAAGCAGATGGAAGCCGGAAGATGCGAGATACAGGCTGGAGGACGGATGAGGAAGATCAACCCAATGAAGCTTTATGATGCGCAGATTGTGTGAGGCCTTGCGTTGAGACGTTCGCTGGCATTTTCTTGTGGCTATGAACACTATGAAGTCGTTTCTTGAGTTTCCTGTGGATAGCACAGTACACCTCAGAGTTGATCGTTGCATCATGAGGAAGGAAATCAGAACAGAATAACCCCTTCAGAGCCCCAGATGATCGTTGTTTCTTCGAAGGAAATGAGGTGTAGCGCCGCTCCATGGACTACCGTTTTGATTCCGGTTGGAGGTGACTAACCAATGTTTCATCGCCTATGACAACGTTTGACAAAAAATTATCACGATCAGCCTTGTAATGCGTAAGCAATTCCACACAGATGATCTGTGGTTGCTCTTTATGCTCTTCCGTGAGGCGGCGAGAAACCTAGCGAGTGCGCAATCTTTGAGAACCCCAACTGGTGGATGAGCGTGTCAGCACTACCAACAGAGATGTCTAGTTGAGTGCCGAGGTGTTTACGATCCGTCGATCACCTCGACTGAGAGTGTGTACGTGTTCCAACATGGAGAGATTGTCAGCTGTGTGCGGACGGAAGATACGACAGGTTTGTACGACCTTGTTGTGAGGATGACACACGCCTTGTCCTGTGACTAACAGAGGTTTTGTTAATTGCCAAGCCTCCGTGGACATTCTGCGAGCGCCTACGAATATTTGTGAAACTCTGGTTTTTCGCTAAAAGAAACTCTATGATAGTTCTCTGCTTGAGAAGCATCTCCGTTACAGACGCCATTTTGAAGTTTGCGTATAGCACCGCCGCATATGGGAACTTATGAAACTACAAAGGCTGAAGCGGTAATATTCTGCGATGTCTCACAACAAATTCCGCGTTTTTTCAACCGAAATTGACCGAGAAAAAATGTGTTGCATTACTTACTTAACGCCCCTCGTAAATTCGGCTATATCGTCATCATCTGGAACGTGTTAAACCTTATAATGTTGTATACCGCTTCTGCATTTTTGTAAAAAAACAATAAACATGTAGTTACGTCTTTATGTTGGCTACAACAGTGTTTTTCATGTAAGATTTTTCCCTATAGTTTACTCTGTAACGGTAAAAAAACTACGGTTTTTTCAATCATTTAGCTGATGTATTTTAACTAAATCAATATAAAGTAAAATTCTATCAATTTTAGATAGGGAGGAAGATACATTCAAAGTTTTGTGGGTGGATGCAACACGCTGTACGTAATTTGCTCTATTACGATGAATGATCAGGCCGCGAAATAGTCCATTTAAGTGAGGTGTTCAAACGGCAGCACTTTTCCTGAATCTGATACTAAATACGCCTTCCAGATGACCTGCGGATGACATGTGAAGTTGCTGCTGTGACGGGGCGACGAACTTCCTCGATCCGCTATTTGGTATCATCATCGGTTAGACTGTAGAATGTATCCTCACACTGCCGTACACAAGGCAGGTCTGAATGCATAAACAAACTACGTTCGGTCTGCCACGGATATTGACATGAAATAAACATGGCACACACGTTCAACGAGTACGATAATATGTTGCTGATAGTCGGTGAATACCAACACAATTCCAACGAAGCAGTCATTCTGCTACTCGGAGATCCATCTGAACACTTAACTAATTCAGTAAGATTTTTAGTTGTATGACAGTCTTTTCAAGTCATATGGTACTTCACACATACCCTGAAAAATTTGGACCATTGCTAGAAGACTAATAAATCTGCGCTGGTGGATCCAAGTTAATTCTGTAAATGCAAATATAAATCTCATATTTTTGTAAATTATTAAGTCTTGACGTTTTAGAATGAAATATACTTGATGAAACTGTGAGAATTGCATTGCCTTTGGCCGGCCGGTGTGGCCGTGCGGTGCTAGGCGCTTCAGTCTGGAACCGCGTGACCGCTACGGTCGCAGGTTCGAATCTTGCCTCGGGCATGAATGTGTGTGATGTCCTTAGTTAGGTTTAAGTAGTTCTTAGTTCTAGGGGACGGATGACCACAGATGTTAAGTCCCATAGTGCTCAGGGCCATTTGAACCTCTTTTTTTGCATTGCCTTTATTAATCTAAACTTCAACCGATAAAATTTTGTATTAACCTTCACACACGTATAATTTTACAACATAATCGAATATTTTAAGCAAACAAGTAATTGAATGAATGAAAATAAACAAATAATCCACCTGAACACAGAAATTACGTACATCATGTTGCCTTCAACGTTTCTCCCTCCATTCTTAAAAATGCTAGACATTTGATTTAAATTCAATTAATTTAAATAACTCACCTACATGATAGAAGAAATAATGTTCTGTTCAAAAAATCTATTATTTTCTGTAGGAAATGGAGATTAATGATACACAACCCGCAAAATTTGTGAAACTGACGGATTACCAACAGAGTTTTGAAAATAGTTATTATGACACAGCCAAGCGAATCACTAACCAATAGAGAAAACTGTAACAAGGGAGGAAGAAAGCACTCGAAAGTTGTGGTGATTGGGCTTTATTAATACATTCTTCACCTGTCTGGTCAGGTGCGTTGTTGTATAATCACTTACGGCATTTTAGATCCTTTTATGCAAATACTAAAAATGTGTATTTCTTTTACCTTACACGTTTCGCTTTATTGGATTAGGAGAACGTCAGTGGTCTAAATAAAAAAAAATATTTGTAGTTTTGGAGTAAATTTAACAAATTATTGAGGTGTGATTTTTTGAAGTACTGCATTTTAATCCGTTTTCTGCTGGCACCCGAAAGTATTTATCAAAACAAAAACCGAATCTAGCAAATAAGTTGGCAACACTACGGGCACAAAATTTCACAGACATAAAGATAAAGAAACATCCACAAGCAATAGTGGAGCAATATTTAGTCGTCTATTACCTGCTGCATGTGAAAGTGAGGACAGATCAACTAGACCAATGATAAAGACATAAATACCTGAAAAATATGAGTGCTTAAGGAACTTCCTGGTTTAAGCAGAAGAGCAAGGAAAATGTTGTAAGTTAAAAAGTCCTGCTTCAGTAGTTCCCAAAATGAACAATTTCTAGCCACAAACAAACCACGACTGTAAATAAGCTTTATTCCAGACCATTGAGAAACGCAATCCCTACTTTTCTCTTATGACGAACTGAAAGCAACACATCAAGTCACTAGGTAGACTCAGTATTTCTCATTTCTGAAAAGCATTTGTCTCAGTACCATACCTACGATTATTATCAGAAGTACGATCGTATGAAGCGAACTCTGTTACTGGGCTGATGATTTTTTGGTTGGGTGGACGCAGCAAGTTATATTGGTTGTAGAGCTATCAACAGGTGTAGAAGTAGCGCAGGAAGTGTTTGGGTCCATTACTTTTCATCTTGTGTATTAATGAACCTCGCAGAAGTTGTATTTATCTACAGTATAACGAAGCAGAATCTGAAAGAAGCTTCACAAGTATTCAGTAAGATCGTGATGAGATTTCAAAGTGATGCAAACAATAGCAACTTGATTTAAGTCGTCAGAAAAATAAATTTGTGCACTTCATAAAACGAGAAAATATAGTACCTATGGCTATAATATCAATGAGTCAAAGTTGAAAATGGTCAACTCTTACAAAAACCTTAGTAACAGTTTGTAGGGACCAGAAATGGAACGACCACATAAGTTCAAATGTGGGTAAAGCAGAATTCAGTACACAGGGCAGCCACCTCTGGCTGGAATAGATCTCTAACCCAGCTGAACATCGAATCGAATTGAGCTTGGATGCCGGATACTAGTGTGCCATTCCATGCAGCTTCAAATCTATGCCAAAATTCTTCAACTGTTGTGCTTTGGGAGTGTTGACATGCTAATCCTTTGACAAACCTAACCAGATATTTTCAGCGGGTTAGATGTACCGAGAGCATGTTGGTCGGCGCAACAGTCTACGTTCCATATCGAGACAGGTCAGGGCAGCACAGGCAACAGTTGATCATGTGTTATCTTGGAGACCTGGAAGATAGGTCACAGCCACTCTGCTTAACACGTCAGAAATTCATAGGATGCTGTCCAGACCAGGGGCTATGCTAGCCAGAGGTACCCAATGGCACCTCGTACCATCACAGCAGACAGCTGCGGCTCATACCAACAGGTATGCGAGCCAGAGGTGATCTCATTGTGTATCCAGTGGCAGCTCATACCATCACTGCAAGTGGTGGTGCGAATGGCAATGACGAATGAAATTTGGGACACATAAGTCCATCGATGCCGCATGCAGAACCAGAAATCACCTGAAAAGACGACGTGGTGCCGTAGTACCCATTGATGCCGTTGGATGCGTCATTGTCGGAGCGCCTCTGTCTGTTGTTGCGTCAGGTCAGCCGCAACAATGATAGCGGGCTGACCAGTTGAGTATAGTGATAGCGGGCTGACCGGTTGAGTACGACCCACCTGAATCTTCGTTCCCACATTCTAATCAGACTCTAGGCACTCCAATCAACGCAAAGAGCAATATTGTTGCACGATGACACGATGCTGCCACTGTAGATTTCTGACAGGTGCTGGTAGACGTGTATCCTTGCACGAGGCGTAATATTATTTTCTCACAAACAAACATACAGGTGCGATTTCTAAATGAGATACCCACTACGTAATCCATTATTACTTATAGAACGTAGATATGGCGTTAATCCTAGCTACCTTGTACGATTGCGCTGAAATAATAACCATTTGCATATCCAAGCATACAGCACATTTCGCATGAGTTTGGCGTATATTGTGAACCACCCTTATCTAGTTGCAGTTTTATTGGCAGCAGTGTATTATTACCCTTTCCTGTCATTATTTACGAGATATTTACGATGTTTTGATGTGTCAGAATGTGGATTGGTGGTTCACTGAGAACGTGTCACACAAGAAATATAAAAGTTTGGCGTGGAAATCTCGGCAGATTCTACACTGTTTTCTGTCATTTATCGAACCTTTCATCTGTTGCAATGATTTTTTTATGTTTAAATGCCAAGTTTCACCAGCATTAAATAGCAGTTCACCTTGTAACTTGCAGAATAAGTCAGTGGTTGGAGAAAGTGAAGCCCATATTACGTCAAACAGACCATGTCCAGAAAATACTAGTATGGTCTACGCAAACTTCGGACTGAACACAGCTTTACTTTGTTCATCATGTTCTAGAGACTGAGATAGATTTACCATCATTCTACATCGTTCGTTTGTTTTTTTAAAAATCAGATATTTGTTGGAGCAGAGAAAAGTCTTGTGATACCGCCAAAATATCACAACAGGGCAGCAACCGGAAATCGTTACCCCACTGCTGTCGACCTGGGCGAACATTGTCTACCCCTGCCTGATTCTTTTGCGTGCGATCAATGCACAAACCACACCCTGCTCGCTGTCTTTCTAGCCGTCGACCGATGTCACAAAACTAGAAATTGCTCCAGTCCGCGGAACCTCCATTCTTTTACATTCGTCTTTGCAACTAGTAAACATATGTATTTATTTTACCATAATCATTCCGTTTTATTGGCTTAATCATCGTCAGTCTACTTCTACATGCGTATTTTGTAAGCCATTGTGAAGTACATGTTGGAGGGTACCTTCCAGTTCCCTAGTTACTAGCTCTTCTTACCGTTCCATTCACGTATGCAGCAGGGTGAGAACAATTACTAAACCGCCTCTGTACGCGCTGTAATTAAGCTGATGTTCTCCCCACGATCCCCATGGTTTGCGATACGTAGGGGGTTGCAGCTAGAATATTCCCAGAGTCGTCATTTAAAGCCGCTTCTTGAAACTTTGTAAGTAAACTTCCTCGGGATAGTTTTCGTTTTCCGTAGCCCTGTTTGGTACGGGGCCCACACGCTTGAGCTGTAATCTAGCATGGGACGCACAAATGATTTGCAAGCAATCTCCTTTGTAGACTGATTGTATTTCTCTAGTATTTTACCAATAAAGAGAAGTGGCAGCCCATACCATCACTGCAAGTGGTGGTGCGAATGGCAATGATGAATGAAATCTGGCTATGTGTGTTCTCTTTGGAGCCTCCACACACACAAAATTGCCAGATATCATTCGTCATTGCCATTCGCGCCACCACTTGCAGTGATGGTACGGGCTGCCACTGGATACACAATAAGATCACCGCTGGCTCGCATACCTGTTGGTACGAGCCACAGCTGTCAGCTGTGATGGTACGAGGTGCCATTTGGTACCTCTGGCTAGCATAGCCCCTGGTCTGGACAGCAGCCTATAAATTTCTGACGTGTTAAGCCGAGTGGCTGTGACCTATCTTCCAGGTCTCCATGACGACATCTTTCAACAAGATAAGACATGATCAACTGTTGCCTGTGCTGCCCTGACCTGTCTCGATATGGAACGTAGACTGTTGCGCCGACCAACATGTTCTCCGTACATCTCACCCTCTGAAAATATCTGGCTAGATTTGTCAAAGGCTTAGCACGCCAACACTCCCAAAACACAACAGTTGAAGAATTTTGGCATAGATTTGAAGCTGCATGGAATGATATACCGGCATCCGTCATCCAAGCTCAGTTCGATTCGATGTTCAGCTGGGTTAGAGATCTATTGCTACCAGAGGTGGCTGCCCCGTGTACTAAATTTCGCATCATGTGTACCTTTAAATTAACAACTTTAATCATGTATTCTTCCATGAATACTCTATAACCACAATAAGTAATGTTTCATTATTTGCTATCCTTCGGGGTGGCCGAGCGGTTCTAGGCGCTACAGTCGCAGGTTCGAGTCCTGCCTAGGGCATGGATGTGTGTGATGTCCTTAGGTTAGCTAGGTTTAAGTGGTTCTAAGTTATAGGGGACTGATGACCTCAGACGTTAAGTCCCATAGTGCTTAGAGCCATTTGAACCACTATTTGTTGTCATTCCTAGAGTTCAGTTTCAATGTCCAGCCGTGTAAGTAATTTGGGAAGAACGGGCTTTGTGACTACAAGTTGAGAAATTACCTTGTCTTGCACGGAGGACGACTGTTACTCCTACTTGTCGAAGGCATTCTATCGTAGAACTTCTGGGAAAGATGACTTTGAAGAAATGCCCACGATTTCCATTCACATTTTGTACTTGCAGTTCTGTAATATTTGTTGTTGATCGGTTGTGTTTAAGAGTACGTATGCAAAAGAGGCTGTCAAAAAGTTTCCATCTGAGGGTGTTGCTGCAGCGTACATGCAACCCAGAGTAACTAGGATGGGGGTCAATAAGCACCGACATGTAGGCAAGGGGATAGTATGGTATTCGTGTCTTTCCGAGGTGCGTGCGGTAAAAGCGGAAACGTGAACCTTGGCGACCTTATTACCAAAAGTGTCCAAACAGGACCAACGTGCTGTTATTCTTTTCTTTGCTGTCGAAAGAAGACACCGGTAGACTCCACTGGAGAAGGAACAATGTGTATGGGGCAGCATATCTGTCGAAAACCTCGTTTGTGGGATTGTGCACCAAGTTTCGTAAAGGAAGCTGCAGTCTCTATCACTGGGAACGGTACTGCGCAACGCTAGAGAAATTACGGAGTGCAATTCAGGCGAAACGTACGGGAAAACTGCGACAAGGGGTGCTTCTGCTTCACGATAATGTACGCCCCAGACCGCAAATGTCGTAACGCAGAGGTTGCGCCAACTCAAGTGAGCGATACATGAGCACCCGTCCTATAGCCCTGACCTCTCCTCATATGATTGTCACGCCTTCGGTCCCTTAAAAAATGCCTAGAAGGGTCGAAGATTCCTGTTGGTGGAGGATGTGCAGCAGGCAGTTATAGACTTCTTCACGCAGCAGGACACGATGTTTTACCAAACGTGTGTCATCAACTTGATGCGTCGGTGGGACGGTTGCTTCAATTACTCAGTTTCAAATGGTTCAAATGGATCTGAGCACTATGGGACTTAACATCTGAGGTCAACAGTCCCCTAGACTCAGAACTACTTAAAGCTAACTAACCTAAGGACATCACACACATCCATGCCCGTGGCAGGATTCGAACCTGCGACCGTAGCAGTCGCGCGGCTCCGGACTGAAACGCCTAGAACCGCTCGGCCACCGCGGCCGGCTCTTCAATTATTGTTTGGTATATCGATTCTGGACTGTACAGCCTTCAACGGAAACCTTTTGATCGCCCTTTTTAATGTAGAATGGGCTTCATCCAAAGGCAGGCACTGAGTCCATGACCCTGGACTGACTAGCATGATAGCATACGTACGACTTTAACGGTTTTACCCAAATAGATTGGAATACGTAAGGTGGCATCATTCGACAGGAAAACCATTAAAACTTGGTGACTTAATGCATGAATTACAGGGATCTCCTCAAAGTGATGAGATTTTGCGATCTGATCTCGACAATGCTGCTCGTCTTATCCTGCATACCAATGTGTTTTCTGCAGTGATCAAAATGGTTATTGTATTTAAGTGTGATTTAATCCAGTAGCTGCTATAGAGAGTTTCGAGAGGCAGCTTGGTGTTAATGGATGGGTGTCCAAAATACACGTCAAACATGTAGATAGTAAAATGTAACGTAGTGCCTAATGTTCTTTGTAATTACATTAGTAATAGAGCACGCAGTGTATGTCTACGTAGTGAGACAGGTGTTGGCATTGTTAGAAGAAATGTCTTATTGTATATAGACATTTATTCTTTAGGAAATTAAAGAAAAGCAGTATTGACAAAGGCCAGATTGTTGCAGCCCGGTGCGTGGGAACGAGCATCTCGGAAACGATAAAGCTGATCGGTACATCACGAGCATCTACGGAAAGCAACTGAAGGACGATGCAACCGCGAGTAGTAGACCAGATCTTTGACGTCCACGATTGCAGTGGACAAGGGATCTTCGTGATGGGACAATGGATTCAAGGGAATCTGTCACCTCGTTACTGTTTGCCTAAGTATCTCTGCTAAATACGCGCTGCTTACGTCTGCATCTATATTAACTGCACTTTATGATATGCTTAATTGTTGCTAAGGTTAGTATAGTATAGCTCTCTGTTCTTAGGTAAATTCTACTTAGCCACATATCGGAAATGTTCAGCTTCACTGCATTACAGCAGACTCGACAACAAGAGAGTGCTCAACAGCATACAGGAAAGCGTGACCGTAAGTTTCTGTCGTTAAACTACATTTCTGAAACTAATTTTACAGGGATTTCTTCAATTTCCCTCACTTCATCTCCAAGCAGAGGGACGTATTTCCAAGAATGAATAACACATATTTAGTTTTAACAGTATGTTAGATAAACAGATAGTGAGTGTGCGTGTGTGTGTGTGTGTGTGTGTGTGTGTGTGTGAGAGAGAGAGAGAGAGAGAGAGAGAGAGAAAGGATATATGAATATTTCTCGGCAACATGAAAGTGAGAGCAGGCACAGTTACTGTTTTCTACCTATGACTCGAGGCCGTGGTAACATCAAATGGCTCATGACTTGAATTCAAACGGGAGGTGTATTTATGATCTGCACGTCATAATACCATCGCACGCTAGTAGAGGAGCCAGTTAGAAAATGTCAGAGCCTAATTATGAAGCGGTGTACTACAGGCTGCCAACGGCCTTGCCGCAGTGGTAACAACGTTTCCCGTCAGATCACCGAAGTTAAGCGCTGTTGGGCTGCGCTAGTACTTGGATGGGTGACCATCCGGTCTGCCGAGCGCTGTTGGCAAGCGGGGTGCATTCAGCCCTTGTGAGGCAAACTGAGGAGTTACTTGATTGAGAAGTAGCGGCTCCGGTCTTGGAATCTGACATACGGCCAGCAGAGCGGTGTGCTGACCACATGACACATGCCCCTCCGTATCCGCATCCAGTGACGCCTGTGGGCTGAGGATGACACGGTGGCCGGTCGGTACCGTTGGGTCTTCATGGCGTGTTCGGACGGAGTTTAGTTTTAGTTTTAGTATTACAGCCCGCATCTCGTGGTCGTGCGGTAGCGTTCTCGCTTCCCACGCCCGGGTTCCCGGGTTCGATTCCCGGCGGGGTCAGGGATTTTCTCTGCCTCGTGATGGCTGGGTGTTGTGTGCTGTCCTTAGGTTAGTTAGGTTTAAGTAGTTCTAAGTTCTAGGGGAATGATGACCACAGCAGTTGAGTCCCATAGTGCCATTTAGTATTACAGGCTGCGACATAGTCGTGAATAAAAGCAGTGATCTAGGGAGTATAGAATTTTCTTCTTTGATTCCAGTCCAGAATCATAGAAACCGTTTCCTGAGACATCTGAAAACGGTCATTACTGACGAAAACCGATAGAATGATGACAATTTTGTTATCATTGACTAGAATTAAAGAAACGAAGTGAAGTATACCGTAGTAATTGGTGTTGAATTGGTGAAAGTATACAGCAAGACTGTGCCGTCATAATCACACAGTCGTTAGGAGGCTCAGACGCTTGCCGTGTGCTCAAACGAGTTTGAATAACGAAGAACGGAATCACATATTACATCCCCCTAAAGAACCAGAGGAAAAGCTGGAGGCACGTATGCCAAAGATCGGCTATCACAGCCAGAGAGGTAGTGGAAAAACTGGCCGGTGCGGGTAGGACGTGCGCAATGAGATTTCCGTACAGACTTAATTTTGTATATAGAAATGCAAGAATACAGAGTCTCGAGGCGGTAGCATTCAGTAAAATGTTCTCGGGTTTCCCACCACGTCAAGTGATTAAAATTACACGAGCTTTCGGCACATTCGTAAACTGTGAGGACGACATTGTCGTCAGTTTTGATGTGGTGGCACTGTTTACGAATGTGCACGTCGAAGACTCTTTGGACTTAATAGCCCAGTTCTTTGTAAGTGCCGTGGTCGAGCTATTTAGGCACACTGCTACGTCTTCTTTCCTGCACAACGGCCAGTATTACGATCAGACGGATGGCGTTGCAATGGGAAGCCTGTTAGCTGCAACTATTGAAAATCTCATCTTGGAGAATTTTGTGAGTGTCGCCTTAGACACGGCATTATTAAAGCCTAGGGTTTCTTTCGATATGCTGATGACACGTTTGTCATTTGGCCTCACAGACGTGAGGAACTTGACGAGTTCTTGGAACACCTCAACAGTGCTCATAGTAACATTAAATTCACCATGGAGGAAAGGAAATGGATCCTTGGCCACAGCGTCTACAGAAAACCTAGCCACACCAATCTGAACATGCACACCATCAGCCATCATCACCTGGCACAAAAGAGCCCTGTTTTACAAACAATGGTGCATCGTGCAAGAATAATATCAGACACTGATAACCTGCTCTATAAACTGACCCACCTAAGCAAGGGCTTCAGGAAAAACGGCTAGGACGTTCGTCAAATAAAGGAGTGATTTCAAACAATAATGACAATAAGACCATTGACGAGTAGCAGGAAAAGAAACTTGCTTTCATGCCATTCTGTCGCGCTGTGTCTGGAAAGATGAGCCACCTGTTGAAAAGACACAAGAGAAAATCGAACTTCAGGCCTCCGGCAAAAATCCGTCAAGCACAGAGACAGCTGAAAACGCAGCAGGTCTCAGAACATCTGGGGTCTACAAGATCCCTTGCGTGCGTGGCCAGTATTTCGTCGAACAGACAGTGCGTGCTGTGAAACAACACGGGAAGGAGCATGAGAGGTTTTATCTTCTACGCTAGACGGAGAAATATGCTGTAGTTGACCGTGCTCGCACTAACAGCTTCTGGGATTGTGTAATTACAGAAGACAATGAAATAAAAATCACCAATATCACCCTAAAGAGAGATGGTGGCCTGCTGCTAAGCACGGAGTGGTATCCAGTGACCGCGCTGTTGAAGCGGGCGCATCCAACTCCCAGTCCACATATGCCCGTATACGGCGATGTCCCAAGCATCACTGACATTACAGCCGGCAGCAAGTGTATTGGCAGTCATTACCACTTGGCAGTGGCCAAGGGGTGGTTTACCGAATGCTCGTGTAATTTTAATCACTTGACGCGGTGGTAAACGTGAGAACTTTTCATTCGACGTACATAGGAAGTTTATCCATTCCAAAAATCGAGAACATTAATGATTTTTACGTTTAAACGATATTAATATTAGCAAGATAGCGCTTCCAGGAATTGTAAGACTTTCGAGAATGTTTTAATTTCAAGTCTGAAATCGGATAACAAATCACAAAAGAAACGTTTTTTCGTGTGATATGTTAACAAATTATGAATTATCGGATTTTTCCTTCACTTACAATATGAACCTCGGTTATTGGAAAATTTCATGATTCTAGGTCAACGTAAAGCACCCGACAGGATTTGATGAGTGATTTTTCGAGTATCAAAATATATCATGTAAATGAACATATATTAAAAAACTAAAAACCCGCCTCGATTGCGAAAAAAGCACCTAGTGTTAAGTGTTAACTCATGTTTCGGCGTAGATAACTACACCTTCTTCAGAACAACAATAAGACCCACAAGTGCCGAAGAAGACCTTTGTCAATGATTAAAAGAACACCATAGCTATACATTTAGAAACGAAAAAGAAAAGGGAAACACAAACAGTACATGTGTATAAAGTCAAAACACTACTTAACTTAATGGTGTACGCTCCACCTGGGTTAACACTTAACACTAGGTGCTTTTTTCGCAATCGAGGCGGGTTTTTAGTTTCCAACGATTGCTGACGCGCTGAGATGTTGAAGGTTCTTAAATGAACATATCTTTTGATTGAATTGACTTAGAAGCTTATAATTTTTACACCGCTAACGCACCATATGTCTTAATACGTGACACAAATTTGAACTTGGTATGTCTACTCGTTCCTGAGGAAAAGGGTTCTTAACAGTCGGACAAAGAGACAGACAGACAGACCGAACGACCGACAACAGAGCGATCCTAAGGGGAACCAATTTCACAGATTAAGGCGCGGAACCCTAAACAGTGAGAATTAGTCATCACTTTTCAACTTATTCTGTTACGAAGTCGACAATCCTCGCCGCCCAGTGGATGGCGCGACTACTCACACCCATTCAAAAAAAACCCGCCGAACCGAAGTAGCAGCGGAAATGTTGTAACTGGGTCACGCCAATCCAGAGCACTTCTTTAGCCGCCTAGTCAAAATGGACGAGTGCGGTGAGTATCACTGTGACCCTGAGTGCGGTGAGTATCACTGTGACCCTGAGGCAAAGAAGCAAGGCAGTCAGTGGCAACACGTGGGTTCACCAACGCTGAAAAATAGCGAACACCCAGCCATCATGAGGCAAAATGACACCGAGTACTTTTTAGGACTGATGTTGAAGGTGCTAACAGTTTATGTCATAAGGGGAAAAAGTATCACAGAAGCATACAGGTGAAGTCTCACGACGAGGTTACAAGAGGTTGCAAGACGAACTGTCGCGGGAATCTGCCCGAAGGAGTATTGCTGCTCCTCAACAACGCCCCACCCCATTCTGCATAGGACACAGTCACACACTCTCTCCTTCAGGCTATCAAAGTCTGAATTCTGCTGACACGATGGCCAGAGAATTCTTCGTAATTTCTCGGACGAGGAACCCATTGTGTGCCAGGCACTGACAGAAAGACGAAGAGCTGATTTTTCGAAGTGGAACATTACCTGAACAGCCAGAATACAGACGTATACAACAAAGGTGTCCGCCACGTCATTCTACATTGGGAAGAATGTGTTGCAGTGAAGGCTGAATCTGTCGAGAAGGACCAACACCATCACAAAGTTTCATAGTTGCAGCTTGGCTTTTTCCAGGTTATAATTAAAACTTCATGGAGAACCCTCGTATTTGGATTCAACCTTATTGTATGTAAAGTGTAAAGCCGAACAATTACTTTTCCCGATCTACTGAACGTTCCTGATCAATTAAAGGAAAGCGGAACTAATCCACTACACCGTGCTCACCGAGAGACGTGTCGTATTGGTTAGCACACTGGACTCGCATTCGGGACGGCAGCGGTTCGAGTCCTCGTCCGACAATCCTGATTTAGTTTCCCCATGATTTCTCCTAAATCGTTCCAGGCAAACACCGGGATGCTTTGAAAAGGACGCTGCACATTTCTTTCCCAATATTTTCGAAATATTGCTTGTGCTCCGTCTTTAATGACCGCACTGTCAATGGGACGTTAAACCCTGTTCATCCTTTCTTCCTCATTCCGCGCTCGACCTGGTTTCAACTGCTTGTCGGAAAACTCTGACATGTATTCTACGAGCACAGTTGTGACCACTGACTTGCATCGAAAATCCTCCGAGATTTAGGTGGTTATGTGTCAAGAGCGGGAAGGATTGTGGAGGGTAGGTGGTGCGGTTGATTGAATAAAGGTGACGACCATTGATTGGCCGGCCTAGGCCTGTGTCTGCAGGGGCAGGGCAGGCCACGGTTCCGACGATCGAAGGCGGCAGCTGTGCCCGTGGCTGTTGGCCCAGCTCCAAGTTTGGCGGCTGCGCCTCTCGGGTTGTAGGGGCGAGCGAGGGGGGGAGGAGAGGACAGGACATGTGCGACATCTGGCGCCCGGAAGAACGGCGGCGTTTCGGCACAGGGGCAGCCCTCCCAACAGTTCTCCAACTACACTATCTGATCAAATTATCCGGACACTTATTACTAGGCATTAATATGGGATGTATCCATATTTCGCCTTTATGACTTGAAATCTGTTAGGGACTCTTTCAGTGAGGTGTTTGAATGTCCGTGGAAATATGGAAACTTATTTTTCCTCAAAATCCTAAACCAGGGATGGTAGTGATGCTTGACACTGGGGTATCAAGCGAGGTCCACGTCCTAACTCATATGAAAGGTGTTCCACTGGGTTCAGTTTGGGACTCTGGACAGGCTAGTCCATTTATGGAGTGTTATTGTCCACAAGCCATTGTCTCACAGATGTTGCTTTATGACAGTGTGCACTGTAATGAAAGTTGGAACAATCGGTCTCCGAACTGTTCTTCTATTGTAAGCAGTACGCAACGCTGTAAAGTGTGCTCACCCTTCCACTTTAGCGTTTCCTTAAGCGCAGTAACTGGATGTCATCTCATCCACGAAACCCACCCCCAACCCGTAACGTCATCTCCTCAGTACTACACTGTTCGCCCTACACTTGGTGGTACGTTAAGTTCTCAGGCATTTGGCAAACCCAAAACGTACCATTGGTTAGCCACGTCACCTCCTCAGTACTACACTGTTCACCCAACACTTGGTGGTACGTTAAGTTCTCAGGCATTTGCCAAACCCAAAACGTACCATTGGTTTGCCACTGGGTATAGCATGGTTCATAACTCAAAAAACTCGTTTCAGTACTTACACTGCCTCAAGCGTTGCTTAACGCTGGCTACACAAATGTGTGGTTTAGCAGCTGCTAGAGCATTGTACCTTTATTTTATTTATCTTTTTTTTTTACACCCAACGCACAGTCATTCTGATACTTGGAATACTGGTAGCTTTTTGAGTCACACGAATGATCCCTCGCTGATTTCATGCGATTTTTACAATCATCCTTCGCAATTCTCGACGATTCTTGCCCGTCAGTACATGAAGTCTGCATGGCTTGGTTTAGCTGTGGTTGTTTCTTCGCGTTTTCACTTAAGTCGCATCTTCAGGAGGGTTTAGACGTCCCTGATATATTTGTTAATCAGGTGACATCCAATGACTAGTCCACCTTCGAATTCACTAAGTCCTCCTGCCTGACCCGTTCTCCTTTTACTGCTTCCCTTCTGACCACACAATATTCGCAGCCTGCTTTTATATCGGCGAGTCTGCGTCTCGTGATATCCAGTGATCATTGCCTGATTGCTTAGTGATGTCGGGACGGTTTTGATCAGGTAGTGTATATACATACTCCACAAACCACTCTGAAGTGTACTGCACAGGGCACTTCTCACTGTGTTTTGTAAACCATACTTTGTAGCTCAGTTTTAAATGTTGGCGCAGAGCATTTCCCACTGTAACGCATGTTGGAGCCTCTTCCCATTCCACTTGGATATGAAGCGTGGCAAGAATAACCGTTTAAATGCGTCAGCGCGCTGCAATTACTCCGCTCCACCTACGTTCTACCAGCCCCTACAAATCTTTGAAAGCCATGCCCTCCCCCTCGCGTCCGTATCCGTTTATCTACCAGCACGTGGATCCTTTAACATCTCGTCAAATTCACACATATTCGCACTCACATCGAACACCTCTGTAGGATCCTACACGATTCAAAACTCGACTACCCAATAATTTCCAGTCCTGGTTTGCTGCCGCGCCTATACCGACACATTCCATCAAACCTCTAGCTCTTTATTCACATGAAGTGTTGAGTGCTATTGACCAGGGATTTGACATCGATTCCGTATTTCTGGATTTCCGGAAGGCTTTTGACACTGAACCACACAAGCGGCTTGTAGTGAAATTGCGTGCTTATGGAATATCGTCTCAGTTACGTGATTGGATTTGTGATTTCCTGTCAGACAGGTCACAGTTCATATTAATTGACGGAAAGTAATCGACTAAAACAGGAGTGATTTCTGGCGTTCCACAAGGTAGCGTTATAGGCCCTTTGATGTTCCTTATCTGCATAAACAGTTTGGGACAAAATCTGAGCAGCCGTCTCAGGTTGTTTGCAGATGACGCTGTCGTTTATCGACTAATAAAGTCATCATCAGAAGACCAAGGCAAGTTGCAAAATGATTTACAAAAGATATCTCAATGGTGCGGAAATTAGCAGTTGACCCTAAATAACGAAAAGTGTGAGGTCATCCACATGAGTGCTAAAAGGAATTTGTGAAACTTCGGTTACACGATAAATCAATCCAATCTAAAAGCCGTAAATTCAACTAAATACCTAGGTATGTCAATTACGAACTTAAATTGGAAGCAACACATAGAAAATGTCGTGGCGAAGGCTAACCAAAGACTGCGTTTTATAGGCAGGACACTTTGAAAATGTAACAGACCTACTAAGGAGACTGCCTACACTAATGTCCGTCCTCTTTCAGAATACTGCTGCGCGGTGTGGGATCCTTACCGGATAGGACTGAGACGAAGTACATCGAAAACGTTCAATGAAGGGCAGTAGGTTTTGTATTATCGCGAAATATGGGAGAGAGTGTCACAGAAATGATGCAGGATTTGGGCTGGACGTCATTAAAACAAAGGCATTTTTCGTTGCGACGGAATCTTCTCACGAAGTTACAATCACCAACTTTGTCCTCCGAATGCGAAAATATTTTGTTGACACCGACCTACATAGGGAGAAACTATCACCACGATAAAATAAGGGAAATCAGAGCTCGTACTGAAAGATGAACTACGTAAAAAAGACAGAGGATGCAATGGAGATAGTTACATAGTCAATTGTATGTCTTGTGCCTCACTCAAGACTCACCCTACTATAGTATGTGACAAAACACCTACAGCCGTCCTTATGATTTTATTTTATTTTGTTGCAACCAGTGTCAGCGCTTCAATGCGCCATCTTCAGGATGTAGTTGACGCGGAACGGGTTGATACGACCCGTATATATATCGCATCTGATGCCAGCATGACTGGATACGTAGATAATGAGTCAGCACTCTAACCGGCAACTGCCAACATAGAGCATCAACTACAGCCTGAAGATGGCGCATTGAAGCGCTGAAACTCGTCGCAACAAAATAAAAAAAAGTCATAACGACCGCTGTAGATGTTTTATTTTGTCACGATAGTAAACGGTCGTCTTCCCAAAGACCTCCTGCCACACAGATGGACATACAAATACTATGTGTCGCACCTTAGAGGCCACTCTGTGTTTTCTCATACTGTTATATTGCAGCTCCTTTGTTAGAAGGTATAGCTGTTTTCGTAACCACCTTCTTCTTATCATATTAATCTTTGTTTATATTAAGAGCCCTACTAATTTTTAGTTTTAAATGAACGTAAGTTCTTAAAGTGGTGTTTTAGTAGGTGGGAGAGTCAAATAACGCAAATGAAATGTGTCCTTTAATTGAGCTGTGTCTCATGAAATTAAAAATAAATAAATAAAAATAAAAAACACACATGAAAATGTATGTACAATGTTAAATATAATGAAAGCTTGTTTCCTAGATTTGTATTTATACTTTTATCATGGAACACATCATACATACTGACGTGTATTAGGTTAACGTAGCTTCGATTTCAATAATTTTACTTGTGGAAGAATTTTATTTGAGTTGAATCAGTCGACTAGTCAGTCATGTGGCGGAACTGACTTGTCAATTTGTCTCCTTATTTGCCATGTAACCTTCCGCATGGCTTCTGCTGCATCTTTTACGTAATTTTAAGTTACATTCTTATCATTACTGTCAAAGTGCGCCTTCCAGCAGGAGGTATGAATTTGCTCATAGCGTATTAATATTGTTTGTAGTTCCACTCTCGGTATTATTTACGATGTTATATTCACGAAATTTTTGTATTATAACGGCTGAGTCTTCCTTTTCTCACTTTCGTCTTCTACTCAGATTGAAATGGATCGGGCCGGCCGCAGTGGCCGAGCGGTTCTAGGCGCTTCAGTCTGGAACCGCGCAACCGCTACGGCCGCAGGTTCGAATCCTGCTTCGGGCATGTATGTGTGTGATGTCGTTAGGTTTAAGTAGTTCTAAGTTCTAAGGGACTGATGACCTCAGATGTTAAGTCCCATAGTGCTCAGAGCCATTTGAAAAAAATTTTGAAATGGGTCATCGTTTAAAAAAATAGCAATCCAGACTATTTTTTATCACACATATTTAATCTGCCAAGGAGGTCCTGTTCATTTTCCATTCACAGACACCGTAGTACAGTATGAAAACACACACACGCATACACAGACAGAAAGACACGCACAGTTAGTCTAGAAAATATTTGTAAGTGTGACATGGAGTATGTTATCCTAGAGAACGAACAGGTGGATTTCTCTTTGTGTGATCACTTTGCATCATTTCAGACATGTGCTCTCTTGGAGAGATTGCAGCGGTAGTAATTTCAGTGTGCTTTTGTAGCTCATCCACTGCATCGCGGTACTTTGTGTAAATCTGTCTTTTCAGCTTGAGCTACCAATAAAAGTAACAGAGGGAAAGACCAGGCGAATTTATAGTGCAGAAGTCTTCATTTAGTGTGCAGTATCCATTGTTCAGCAGATATATAATGAATTCATGTCAAGACCATACGTCCACTGTGTCCTGTTGTTACATCACAATAAAAATATTACACCGTTGTTGACTTCCTGTCATTTGATCCACGGGTGCATTAAACGCATTCCAGGTAAACCGCACACATTTCGCACTGGTTTAATTTCGGCCACAATGTGTTCTCAGAGAAAGCGCTGTTCTTCCTATGGGATACCTAAAGTTCACCGGAACACACCGTGTAAATTTGCATTCTATGTCTCTCCTCGAATGAGTACCTCCTTGAACTTGTCGGCGTCCCTACAATAGTATGTCTGATGACCGGATGAAGAGAGAGGAGAGAGGGAGAGACAGGGGGATGGAACGAGAGAGGGAGGGACAGAGAGAGAGAGAGAGAGAGAGAGAGAGAGAGAGAGACGGACGGATGGAGGGGCGGAGGGGGGGGAGGGGGGCAGGGAGTGAGAGAGACGCGGTTGCGCTCCCGGCAGGTGGGCCGAGGTGAGATAAACGCTCGAGACTGACAGGTGTCAGCGAGGTGTGGCCCTGAGCTGCCGGCTAGGAATGCAGCTGAAGCTAGAAGACGTACCCCCGTCGCGATGCTCAGTGGGTAAAACCCAGCCAGGTACTTGGCGTGGAGTGTTGACGCTTGCCGCTGACCAAACCGCAGAACTGGCAGAAACTCACTAACTCAGACACACTGTTATTAACAGTGTGGACGGACCAGTGGAGTCTTGTAACATAAAAAGAACTATCAGAAACATAATTTTAAGCTTAATCAGATGCAATGGGCCCCTAACTACACCAAAACACAGATAATTAGTTACAGTTAATATAAGAGCAGTAACTGCACTAAAATTATGAAAATAATATACCTAAAAGCGCTAACTGCACATTTCATAGATATGCAAACGCTTCGACCTAGATTACTTTTGCTGCACAGCCAAGTATAGCGTTTACTTTATTTCGATATATGTATTTTATGGGGTGCAAAAACGCTTAAAATCAGGAAATCATGTTATCCGTAAGTAAACCACAAACATTGAGTGAATTTTTCGTCAAATGTTGCGCGACGGTTAATAATTTTGTTTCCATATTCCTTTAATATGCACCAGAAGATGTATGTCACAGTTAAAAGTATCATCTTGCCTCGATGAAAACACAGACCGCAGTTGCACGAGATGGCTTTGTAGTTCCTCCACGAGGACTCCAGGAAATACTTGGCCCAGAGAGAGAAGGGCGCAGTCACAGAAACTAGCAGGAAGGCGTACGTGTTTGATTCTGTCGGAACGACATTGCATATCTTTGAAGTTTGCTCTTCGTCCGCGGTGTTTCCCTGGGGTATTGTCAGGCGAAGTGAATCGAATAATCCTGTTTGAGCTGATACAAATGTCGGGCCTGCAGTTCCTGCAGTTTACCGTGGAAAAATGGAATGCTTTTGCAGTTCTGGAATGAGCATCCAATGTCACATTTGCGCTCTGACATGAAGGACTCCTCGGCCAAACAGTGGGTCGCTGCCTTTAAGCCAGTACCAACCTCTGCATGGAGAAATACGATTGGTAAGGGATGGAAGAAAAGTTTCGGCGGCTTTCCCCTGCACTGTGGCTAAAGTTGGGAATCCTCTCCGGTCTCGCGGTTCTAGGCGCGCAGTCCGGAACCGTGCGACTGCTACGGTCGCAGGTTCGAATCCTGCCTCGGGCATGGATGTGTGTGATGTCCTTAGGTTAGTTAGGTTTAAGTAGTTCTAAGTCCTAGGGGACTGATGACCACAGCAGTTGAGTCCCATAGTGTCAGAGCCATTTGAACCATTTGAATCCTCTCCTCCAAGTAAATTTGTGGGTGAGAGGAGAGGGGAGTAGGGGACGAGAAGTCGGTGACGGCGATGCTATCCTGTCACGGAGAGACGAAAGCGTCTTCTGCGTCTTCGGCCTGGCGTGTTTTGCTGTGTTCTTTGAGTGTCGCGGTTTGCGTCTTGCACTACCCGTTGTCTACGCACCTCACACCCTTTGTGTTCCCCTCGTAAACTAGGCTATATTTCGAAAGAGCTAGTGTACATTTCATTTTTGCATACTTGTGAGCAAATCGTGTTGCCTTAGTGTACTGCATCATAGTCGAAGGGTCTAGTACCCGTTTCATCTTTGCATCTTTGTCAGCGGCTGGTGTTGCCTTAGTAAACTGGATTATAGACGAGGGATCTAGTATACGTTTCACATTGCCTAATTGTGAGGTGCACAGATTAGGTAGTCTATAGTGTACGCTAAACAGATTCCATCTAGATTCGAATAATCGTCGAAGGTCTGGATGATTCCGTCAGATACCAGTAATTTCCTACTGTGAATTGTTTGCTAAAAATAGTGTAAGATTCGTACGGCGATAGCTAAATAACAGTCATCTTTTCTTTTGTTGATTGATAGAATAAAACTGCTGTTACTAAAATGGACATTTATCATGTATTTTTTTCAATTTCATAATCCTACAAAAGATTCAAACTAGGCGACCGTTAAGAAATAAATGTAGTCAATACAGATCTATATTGTAGTTTCACTGTGACGGAGTTGCTGTTGCAATACAGGTGGCCACCCTTTGAAGCTTGTGCGATGAATTGCTTGATTACTGTTTGACGAGCAGTGCATTCGCTCATATAGCATATTATTCGATGGTGATGTCGTCAGATTAGATAACAAACTATACTGCCGAGCACCAACACCACGTAGAGGTAGACGTTCTAGTCTCCCACACAGCTTAACAGGCGCACCGATTCGATGCGCATGAGTTACAAATGCTAAACACGTGTTAGGTACAGTGAATGAGAAGATATAGGCTGGAAACTGCCGGAAAAGTCATAAATATTTGTGTCACTATTATTCAAAAACTAATTCAGTGAAGTATTTCGAATTTCTTGTCAATGGGTGCAATATTCAATCATGAACCCACTGATGGTTTTAGATTTTTTGTGTGTGTCAGATTTTAACAATATTCCAAGTTCATACGTTCTGAGTTCGAGATCACTCGTCTCCTGACACGAAGAAAGGACAAACTCTACAGGATGATTTTGCTAATTGGAGACAAACTGCAGAAAACGGTCCCTGAGAGGATAACGAGCAAAAACGTCATATCGGCACTGGACGGAAATGCGTTGCGACGGAGAACACACACGTCAGTGCGCGGATACAAGATCTTTGACAGTGTCGCTTTCAGTGATGGAAAGCACACATCAGAACACGCCAGGCAAGGGTGGGAGGGGCGGGGGAGAGGAATGTTCTGTCTGCACTAGTGTTTATCTCCACACTGAAGGTGGCAGTAAGCTGGAGCAGCAACATGTAGTAGCCGCAGTACCCTTCGTACCACCAAAGGCAAGTCTTTCAGAAAGGGAAGCAGGGTCATCCGCAGGAAGTATAGATGTGGAAGGGTGATTCCTCCCACGAGGTGGTAATCAGTAATCCGTACCCACACACACTAAGGCTGAACTGGTGCAGATGTTTCGTTGCCACCATACCATGGGGATTCTCCGTATCTTGCAGGTGGGCGTTGTGAAGGAAGAGTATAGTCTGTGGGTAATAAGGCACTGAACCGTTGTAGGTGATGAGATAGTAGCGGTCGTGAGAAATGTTTTCGACGTGGTCGTCTGGTTTACCCGACACCTGGTGCTCATATGGAGGTCACTGTCGAAGATCTCCCTACACCTTCAAGTGGGTGTACATCACAGCCATATGTCCATATGATCTTTCTTGCTCCTTGTACTCTCACGTATCATTTCCTATCGTTTGTCTCCATTCAGGAAAACCAGCCTATATAAGTTATGAGCGTGAAACTGTGCTACATTCTTGTTGTAGTGCAGTGAGAGTCTTGAACTGGCAGTGGACAGTGCAGGGATACGCTTGGATCGCTGATGACTTGTGACTCTCGTTTGTGTGTCAGTCTGAGTGAAATGTACTCGCCAGTGAAACGTATTCGCTGACCGACCTCGTCATGTCTGTTACCTACAGTAGTTTTGCAAGTGCTTGAATTCTCCGTTCTTGTGCTATGCTTCCTAAACAGCAGCCGCGCCGCGCAGACAGCATACATGCCAGGCGCTCCCAGCGTGTACTCACCCGCCTTGTCCCGTGGCGCGAGGTCGACTCCGCGGCGAAGCAGCACCCTGAGCAGGAAGAACGTGTGCTGGCGCAGCGCCGCCTCTCGCCTACGCGTCGCGTCCTCCACCTGCAACAAACGCGATCCCATTGTCATAATCGGTTTTGGTCCATAATGCCGATCTTCAGATCGGTCAGGAGAAGGGAAATCAGAAACAACTGCTGGACTATACACATCTTGTAAACAATAAATTATAAAATAATGAACATGTACCCGGACTAATTTCATATTCACACTAAGACAAAAAATACAACGCACTACGAAGGAATTATCCGAATGGGATGGAAGTCGGTAGATGTGACATAGATGTAAAAAAAAAAAAAAAAAAAAAGATTACAATTACAATTTTAGACCAATTGAATGATTTATTCGAGAGAAAGACTTTCACAAATTGGGCAAGTCAATAGCGCATTAGTCCACCACTGGGCCTCAAGCAAGTAGTTCTTCGGCTTGGCGCTGATTGACAGAGATATTGGATAGCCTCCTGAGAAATATCGTGCGAAATTCTGTCCAATTGGCGCGTTAGATCGTCGAAATCTCGAGCTGTTTGGTGGGCCCTGCCCAGAATACTGCAAATATTCTCAATGGGGGAGAGATCCGGCGAACTTGGCTGGTCAAGGTAGGGTTTGACAAGCACGAAGACAAACAGTAGAAACTCTCGCCGTGTGCGAGCGGCCATTATCTTACGCAAATGTAAGCCCGGGATGGCTTGTTACGAAGGTAAACAAAACAGGGCGTAGGTACATCGTCGAGGTAATGCTGTGCTGAAGGGTGCCACGGATAGCAACCAAAGGAGTCCTGCTGTGAAATAGAATGGCACCCCAGACCATCACTCCTAGCTGTGGGGCCGAATGGCTGTCCGGGGCGTCTCCAAGCACGTATGCGTCCTGTAATCTCATTAACTGGAGGAAAACTGTCTTCAGTGATGAGTTCCGGCTCGTGAGCCCCCATGACCAGCAATTGTGGGATACCAACCTGACCATCGCCTGCTATACAGCCTGATGACCAGGAGTGATTCCCTGGGGTGCCATGTCTTTTCATAACACTTCCTCTCTGGTAGTGATCACCGATACGCGAACTATATTCTACGCCACGTTTTGTTGCCCTTGATGGCAAGCTATCCTGAATTTACATTCCAGCAACATAATGCCCGCACGCACACGGGGAGAGTTTCTACTGCTCGTCTTCGTGCCACCCAAACCTTATCTGGGCCAACAAAGGCGCTGGATCTCTGTCCAGTTGAGAAAATTTGGAGTATTATGGGCAAGGCAGTCCAACTGTCTTGGGATTTTGTCGATCCAATTCAACAATTGGACAGAATTTGGCACGATACCTTCAGGAGATATCAAACAACTCTGACAATCAACGCCAAACAAAATAACTACTTGCTTAAGGGCCAGAGGAGGACTAAAGCGTTATTGACTTGCTCAACTTGTGAACGTCTTTCTCTTGAATAAATCATGCATTCGTCTAACACTGCAATCGTTTGTTTGTCTGTACATGTCCATCACACCCACTGATTTCCGTACCGTTCGGATAATTCCTATGTGGAGAATGATTTTTTTGTCTTAGGTGTATATAGGAAACACGAGGTTAAAAATATGATGAAACATATTTGAATAAGCCAGGAGATACCTTATATTAACCTAACATGACTAACCCAAAATGGCATTCTCGCGAGATATGAACGAAGTTAGCTTACCATCGCTGAACAGATATGATAATACAGTGGAGACCAAACTACGGTGCTGGAAGCCTCATGAGGTGAACGGTATTGCTAATATCAGTGTAGCAGCTGCGACACAAAAACGTGTTTGTGACGCAAACTCGCCAGGTGTAGTTACTGGATACGTATTTAACAAAAATGAATGTACAGTTAAATATAAAAGGACTTGTCGAAAGTAGAATCGCGTCTGAATTGCGTTCCAAAGATGCCCTACCGGTCTAGTCGTGTTATAGCCAGGTGAAGGATCGCACAGTCTATTCACTTGCTTGCGTCTCTAGGATGCAATAAAACCCTGCCAGCTCTTATGACGGGGCTCCGACATGCAGATGTCAGCGTACTTTTTTTCAGTTTCCGGAGGAATGTGGCACCAGTTGTCTAAGTACAGGTCACGACAATTTCGTAAATTACTGGCAAACGGTTGTGTATGCAGAACTGGAGCCTGATAAGTCCCAGCATCCGTCTGGATCAGATAAGGCCAATTGATGGCCAAGACATCAACGTGGGTTCACTTTCGTGTTCCTCAAACCTTCCTGGTGGAGGATGTCATCGCCGTCGAGGAAGACATCAACTATGATAGGATGCAGGTGCTCCGCAATGTCGTTGACGTGGTCTACAGCTGTCACGACTCGTTCGATCACTACCGTCCGATGGAAGCCGAAGTGAGTACCCCTTATGCCGTAACACTGCGCCCACCGAACTACTTCGGTGCCGCAGTGCATGCTTCGAGCGCCCATTAGCCTGGATGACGGTGTATACAGACACGATCGTCGACCTGGTGTAACAACGTGATAAACCGGACCAGGTGACGCGTTTCCACTGGTTCACGGTCGAGTCTCAAAGATCCCGTACCGCAGCAATAGTAACTGCAGATGTCATTGGGTAAATAAGGCAACACGTAGAGGGCTGTCTAAGGTGTTCTGCGAAACACTTGTGCCTGCACCAGTGCTGTACTCTTTCGTCAGATGTGCCGCAAGTCGCCGCCTATCCCGCTTCACAAAGCGGGTAAATATCCGCCCTCCAAGTTCTGTGATGAGTCGTGGACGCCCAACCTCCATCACACGCCTACTTGTGATTTCACCGTCCTTCAACCACTTCCCATAGACAGTCACGAAAGTAGCACGCGAACTGAGATGCTCATTTCAAGGCGCAGGGCCTTAACAACCTGGCCTTTCTCAAAGGCGCTTACTACAGTAGATTTCCCCTTTTACTGCACTTTGTCGTAGATAGGGTGATTTCTCATTCATCTCTGTTCCGCTTATACACTTTCCTTGGCGCGTCACTTGCCCCCATATCCTCCCGCGGTGAGCTGTGGTCATTCTAAGCTCAGCAGACAAAACGTTAGTCACCCTAGAGAACTCATTACAAGCATCATTTAATATCGTGTAATTCCGCCCGAATTCAGTTAGGAAGTGAGCCCACAAGGTTGTTCAAGTACGTCGGGTCAAGGTGAGGCCACTCGCTGAGTATTTGATAGTGCAATTCCCCAAAACTGCGGGATGATTTTATCGACGTTTTACCCACTGCTCCATTATGTCCCACAGATTTTCTGTGGGCTTTAGCCAGGGGATTTCGTGGGCCAGTCAAGATGCATTAGGGAGGGAAGTGTTCAGAAAACAAGACACATATTCTTCAAACTCGATGAACTCCACTGCTGTCGACTTGAATAGTAGGGATATCAATAGCATACTCATCATCCAGATGTTGACTGAAAGGTAGCAACTGATCATTTAGAATGTTTAAATAAATATGCTGCTTCATGTTCGCTGTCACTTTAATAAGCGGGTACAATTCAAGATAGACACGAAACGCTTCATTTGGTTTTCGACGCACTCGATAACGGACGTTATTTGAATACAGGTTAAAACACGAGGCCAAAATGATAGACTTCCACTAGATACCTTTCATAGTTCGTAATATGTCTGTCATTGCTGCCCCTAGCTGCTTTGTGATGTCTGTAGCAGACCTCGAGGAAGGTGAAGTGCCAGTGTGTTTCAGCCTTACTCCTATTATTCCCCATCCAACGTGTAAGTCAACTTGAATGAATGGTAGAGTGAATAAATGTTCATTTCTACTTTCAACTTCTTGCTTGTCTGGGGAAATGAAGTCTTCTAAAATGAGTTTGAGTCTGTTATTTGGGAGAAGGATTGCATTTCTGCTAAAGCAAGTTGGTTCAAAAAATGGTTCAAATGGCTCTGAGCACTATGCGACTTAACTTTTGGGGTCATTAGTCGCCTAGAACTTAGAACTAATTAAACCTAACTAACCTAAGGGCATCAAACACATCCATGCCCGAGGCAGGATTCGAACCTGCGACCGACAAGTTAGCAATACTAAAATATTAGCACGTGGACAGAGAGGTTACCTGTACAAATCGTTACGGATGTAGACAAAGGGTGTTTTCGCGAAGTTTGTAAGAGCACGGAAAGCTTATTTGAGGAACTTTCCACCTTCACAGCCACGAGCGTCAAATTGCCTGGAGAGTTAAGCCGGGTCAGGTATCAGGTGAGACATAAGATGTCCCTAACGGTTACTGATGCTCTCCCAAACAGCAGTCCATATGAGCAAACGAGTTTCTTCTTTACTCGTACTGTAAGTAATTGGGTTATGCACGGCTATGTTTAAAAAGAATTGCTCGTTCTAGTCAGAGGAGCGACGGCGCACGTCTGCTTGCATACCCTGCAGCTAATTCGCTGCAAATAATAATAATAATCTGCAGCTGTGATCCAGCAGTCAAATAGTCTATGGATTGGCGGGAATTGCGAGTTAATAAAATACACAGAAATGATTAAAATTAAATTAATAACATAATGACAAAGGTTCTATTCTAAAGTCTGCTCTTAATGTAGACGACAGGAAATTATGTTGAATAATGATTATTCACGGAAGGACATATCAAATAAACGGGAAGTGGTCGTGAAATATTGAGAAAATACCCTTATAAAATGCAGTTACGTTGAGAGCGTTACGAGAACTATATAGAATACTTTGATGACTGTATAGTCATCAAAGTATTCATCAGCTCAAAACAGTTCAGCGATCAACATGCTGATCCACAAATTAACATACGTGATACGACGAATAGTAACTCATAAACTGTCTATTCTAAGTTCCACAAATTAAGCGGGAGTAGTTAGTCCTAGGCTGGTGTAGGCTGGTGCACATTCAGAGTTCCTTCAGAAGTTAAAGTGTGGTAGCAGCCGTACACTGTCCGGAATCAATCACCTCCACAATCGATTACCACTCGTTACCACAGGCAGGTCTGCCTCCTTCCAGAACTCTCGTAAAACTGTCCAGCATCGGTCGCTTGAGCTCGTCACTCGAGAAGTCTCCGTCTCCACTTGACTGCCGTAGTGTTCCACTACTGTCTGCTTTTCCATTAATTGAAGACCATCCCCACCAAGAATACGTCATTCTTAAGCTGCGAAGACATGATTTAACACAATATGACCACTTCCCAGAAGAAACTAATATGTTACAATAATATCTAAATAAACAAATATCATAAACGTTCACTTGCACTCAGATTATTCCCAATAGCTACTTATAATTAAAGATGTGCTCATTACTAAATAAACTAGCATCCTTCCGCAAGTGCGCTTACATTAAATGACAACAGGTTGTTACTACAATTTGCTTAAACAATTATATATGTCTGCTTGACAAAAGCGTCTTCTGCCAGTACTTTCATTTGTGGTGTCCGCTAACACATGCGACTGACCACTCTTAAATTAGCACTGTTATTTAATATCACTTGCAGAAAACAACATTTAAATACAGTTGCTGGCAAAGTATTAAACTACTCGTTAAATAAAATAACATGTATAATAATATATGAGGTACTGATGCTGCTTTCATTTGCTGTGTAAATGTAGAGAATGCGATGTCCTGACAAATATATACGTAACAAAAAAGATATAAAAGACGTAATAAATCAAGAAATAAAGTAGACACAGATTCGTAGCTTTCAGGGATGACAGCTATAGTGCAATGCTATCATCTGAGACAACATTTGTTGAAATCGTATGAAGTGATTCAAAGTTGTTAAGTCAGAGGGTCATTGTGAAAAATGTTTATTCTCTGTGAGACACTGACTTCTGTAGTTTTAAAGATGTTGAGATATTATTATGTCAGTGGGTGCGCCTCGCTTTTCTGAATTCGTAAATGTATTCAGCTTTGCATTAATATTTGATGTGAGCTATTGTCGAATCTCAAAGAGCTGTAACTTGGCCGTCTTTAAAGTTGTCTGACACTCCTCCATTTCCTGGAGCATATTCTGCACAAAGACAATGCGACCATCAACCGTCCAGATTCACAGCTCTGGGATTTACCTGTTTCCAGTGCCGCACCCATTGTCTTTGCTGGACTCCCCGGAAACCCTCAATCAGCCAGGCTGGCAGCGGCGCGCCCTGTGCCCTGCGCCCGCTAGTGTTCATCTCTCTTCAGTAGCAGTCCCAGGTGGACGAATAACTCGCCCACGTACTCCTAACGTTACAGACAGACGTGGACACGCTTCACTTTAGATTTTGCGTTCCGTAGGTATTCAAATTCTTAACTTTTTACGCCGTTTTTCTTTTAGTGGATATATATTTACTGATATTTCTAAGTTCAGATAAATGCATTCCAAACGTTTAGGAGTACCTTTCGTTCATTTGCATGATTTGTTTGTGTAGAGGACTGTTGGTACCACACGTACCGAATATACAAAAGAAGTGGACATTTACACAACGGTTATTGTTACGAACAATTTCTCAGTTTCGAGGAATAATTACCGTCAATCAATGCGATTCCCGTGAGTTCGCAATTTATAACCATTTTACTATTAATGAATTTAAGAATTCTTAATTGTTTACTACGGTCCGAACTATATTGTATGAGTTGCAAAGCACTCGAAAAGGCTATGCTCATTCAAATTATTACCTCCAAGCGAGCTACTTTACCTTCTGCACCAGGACTGATATTAGTGCACTGATGTTCAACCACATGTCCCTTGGACAATCCGCCAGGATCCTCAGTACCGGTAGTGGAATAACGTCACCTTCGGTCGTTGTTATTTAATCATATCCAATAGTAAGAGATGCTCAAAGTCCTGGTTTCCTGCGAGGTAATAATTTTTGCAAGCTTCTGACTTTGCTGTTAGTGATGTGGTACTGCCTCTCTGTCCACGAGTTGCATCAGGGGATATCGTAGCGTTATAATAGGACGTTTATACTCAATGGTTTTATGAACTGGTGTCCAAATACGCGATTCTTCTATACGTTCCTCGTCTCAGAAACCCAGTAATGCTCTTGGTATTCTCGCTGCTTGTCTACAGAAACCATTACTTTAATGGCAGTATGTTTCTTTCCCATATACAAAATGTTCTACGGTAAATTATTAGGACTAACCAGTTTTGTTTTAATTCGTATTTGTGTCTTATGATGATCTATAGGGTGAAAATTTAAATGTGAATGAACCACATGTGTGTGTTCAAGATAATCATTGAGATTCAATTCACGATTCCCCTGTCCCATCACTATCAGAGTTTCGTATTTTGTATATTTCACTACATGTTAAATGTGTTTTCTTTTGATACAGTAAATTGTTATATGAATATTGATGATCATTCAGAGAAATTAATTGATAGGCATTCTCGGAAGTTATGGGGATCTAAAAGCCATGTTTTTTCTGTTCTAGGCCAATGAAAAACCAAAATCCACAATGGCTTTTGCAAGTAGTTTTCTCTTTCATATTTTTTTGATGTGATTGATATTAAAATGCAGTCATAGTGGGTCACTCTCTTACTTACTCATGCAAATGTGTTCTGCCTGGCGACCCGCTACTTACAATTTCCTCTCCAGCTACACTTTGAACCTAATCTCGTGTCAGACGCCGTAGCAGATAGCTACCAACCACAGATAGTTTACATTATGTTCTGCCAGTCAGGTACTGTCCACGTTAGATAATTTTTAGCTCGTTGAAGACACTCAGCTTTATGTGCCTGTGTGAGCAGTGGCCTCCTGCGAGGTGACCGACTGCAAATGTTCACTGCATGCAAGTCCCGTCGCAATGTTCTCGGACTGACAGGTTGTAAGGAACCTTCATTCAGTGCCTGAAGCAATTCCTGTCAGGTTTGTAAGTGATTTTGATGCTCAGGCTGTGAAACGGATCTTCGATCGCTCTCAACCAGGACCAGAATTCTGACGTCGTGTGTCGTGGCGACATGTGTTACACCACTGCTTCTGGTCACGTTGAACAGTCGCCGCCAAACACCAACAAATACGCCAACTTCACACACCGTATAACCATGGCACGGCCACACACGGTTGCCCATTTTTGACACTCTGTCACGTTCTTACTTTTACCCATGTTTACATACGATGTCCGTTTTAGACATGAATATTTCATTGTTCTTCCTTATGCTCATGTAGAGGCAGTGCACGCACGGTTAGTTAAGTGACTATCACTGCGCCCTATGTAAAGGACTAACGATTCAACTGTGCGAGCGCAATGAGGTGACTAATTTTTTGTCCGATCAACTTATAATCAGTCTATATTTAACATCTCGTGACATCTCCATTGTGGAACTGTCTCCTTTACTTTATTCCATTCGATAGATTTTTATCAGAAATTTAAAGCAACGTATTTCCAGGCATCGTTAGGAGGCAGCTTAGCGCAGTAGATATAGAGCTGTTAGAGAAAGCAAATAGGAACGCACTCAAGAAAGAATACGACTTCCTTCGTTCACACAACCACAACCACAACCGCACACACGACCACACACACACACACACACACACACACACACACACACGGTAAGCAATAGATGGCTAATTCACGCTGGTTCAGGGAACAGCGGAACTCGTGAAAACGTTGAATATGCTATGATGGGAAAGGCGCCAAATTATCAGTACAATTTCTAAATTAGTACCAATAGCTAACAACATTTAAAAGATACAGTCCTCACAGAAACTGTTTATTTATCACGACACAATAATATCCGAAGATGAATATGTTACTCGTAACGGCCGGCCGGGGTGACCGAGTGGTTCTAGGCTCTACAGTCTGGAACCGTGCGACCGCTACTGTCATAGGTTCGAATCCTGCCTCGTGCATGGATGTTTGTGATGTCCTTAGGTTAGTTAGGTTTAAGAAGTTCTAAGTTCTAGGGGACTGATGACCTCAGAAGTTAAGTCCCATGGTGCTCAGAGCCATTTTTACTCGTAACGCATACGACTGGTGTTTGTGAGATGAAACGATCACCTATACAAACATACACGAAAGCATTTTAACGGATATTCAAAGGCGAAAGTAGGTGCGCGGTTAAGAGAAATGGACTGTCGTTGCTTAGACATTAACATCATTAAACACCCGATCCAGATCAAAGTCAACGTTATTGCCGCGCGGTTTGAGGCGCCACGTCAAGGATTGCGTGGCTCCTCCCGCCGGAGGTTCGAGTCCTCCCTTGGGCATGGGTGTGTGTGTTGTTCTTAGCATAAGTTAGTTTAAGTTATTTTAAGCAGTGTGTAAGTCTAGGGACCGATGACCTCAGCAGTTTTTTCCCTTAGGAATTCACACCCATTTTTTGATACCGTTATAAATTCCAATATCAACGCTAACCGAATGCTTCCAGTAAATGGCAACGCAACTGATTATGATAGTGACTCATTAAGGAAGACCTGAACAGTTCTGTATTCATCGCAGCTCGCCCTTTGATATTAAATCACCGGACATAAGTAGTGTGACGTGCTGAATACTTGTTGCTACTATAGCATCGAATTTAACTAAGAGCCATTTTGCAAACTCTCTCTGCAGAGACTGCTTCGCAAGAACGATATTTTCTGAATTCGTGCTGACTATGTGTCAATAAATCGTTTTCTTCGAGGTACTTCATAATGTTCGAATGCAGTATACGTTCCAAAACCCTACTGTAAATTGACGTTACAGGTATGGGCCTGTAATTCAGCGGATTACTCCTACTTCCCTTTTTGGGTATTGGTGTGACTTGAAGAATTTTCCAGTCTTTAGGTAGATCCTCCCCCCATGAACCATGGACCTTGCCGTTGGTGGGGAGGCTTGCGTGCCTCAACGATACAGATTGCCGTACCGCAGGTGCAACCACAACGGAGGGGTATCTGTTGAGAGGCCAGACAAACGGTTCGTTCCTGAAGAGGGGCAGCAGCCTTTTCAGTAGTTGCAAGGGCAACAGTCTGGATGATTGACTGATCTGGCCTTGTAACACTAACCAAAACAGCCTTGCTGTGCTGGTACTGCGAACGGTTGAAAGCAAGGGGAAACTACAGCCGTAATTTTTCCCGAGGGTATGCAGCTCTACTGTATGGTTAATGATGATGGCGTCCTCTTGGGTAAAATATTCCGGAGGTAAAATAGTCCCCAATTCGGATCTCCGGGCGGGAACTACTCAGGAGGACGTCGTTATCAGGAGAAAGAAAATTGGCGTTCTACGGATCTGAGCGTGGAATGTCAGATCCCTTAATGGGGAAGGTAGGTTAGAAAATTTAAAAAGGGAAATGGATAGGTTAAAGTTAGATATAGTGGGAATTAGTGAAGTTCGGTGGCAGGAGGAACAAGACTTTTGGTCAGGCGAATACAGGATTATAAATACAAAGTCAAATAGGGGTAATGCAGGAGTAGGTTTAATAACGAATAAAAAAACAGGAATGCGGGTAAGCTACTACAAACAGCATAGTGAACGCATTATTGTGGCCAAGATAGACACGAAGCCCATGCCTACTACAGTAGTACAAGTTTATATGCCAACTAGCTCTGCAGATGACGAAGAAATAGAAGAAATGTATGACGAAATAAAAGACATTATTCAGATAGTGAAGGGAGACGAAAATTTAATAGTCATGGGTGACTAGAATTCGGTAGTAGGAAACGGGAGAGAAGGAAACGTAGTAGGTGAATATGGATTGGGGCTAAGAAATGAAAGAGGAAGCCGCCTGGTAGAATTTTGCACAGAGCACAACTTAATCATAGCTAACACTTGGTTCAAGAATCATAAAAGAAGGTTGTATACAAGGAAGAAGCCTGGAGATACCGACAGATTTCAGATAGATTATATAATGGTAAGACAGAGATTTAGGAACCAGGTTATAAATTGTAAGACATCTCCAGGGGCAGATGTGGACTCTGACTACAATCTATTGGTTATGACCTGTAGATTAAAACTGAAGAAACTGCAAAAAGGTGGGAATTTAAGGAGATGGGACCTGGATAAACTGACTAAACCAGAGGTGGTAGAGAGTTTCAGGGAGAGCGTAAGGGAACAAATGGCAGGAATGGGGGAAAGAAATACAGTAGAAGAAGGATTGGTAGCTTTGACGGATGAAGTAGTGAAGGCAGCAGAGGATCAAGGAGGTAAAAAGACGAGGGCTAGTAGAAATCATTGGGTAACAGAAGATATACTGAATTTAATTTATGAAAGGAGAAAATATAAAAATGCAGTAAATGAAGCAGGCAAAAAGGAATACAAACGTCTCAAAAATGAGATCGACAGGAAATGCAAAATGGCTAAGCAGGGATGGCTAGAGGACAAATGTAAGGACGTAGAGGCTTATCTCACTAGGGGTAAGATAGATGCTGCCTACAGGAAAATTAAAGAGACCTTTGGAGATAAGAGAACCACTTGCATGAACATCAAGAGCTCAGATGGAAACCCAGTTCTAAGCAAAGAAGGTAAAGCAGAAAGGTGGAAGGAGTAAATAGGAGGTCTATACAAGGGCGATGTACTTGAGGACAATGTTGTGGAAATGGAAGAGGATGTAGATGAAGATGAAATGGGAGATATGATACTGCGTGAAGAGTTTGACAGAGCACTGAGAGACCTGAGTCGAAACAAGACCCCGGGAGTAGACAACATTCCATTAGAACTACTGACGGCCTTGGGAGAGCCAGTCCTGACAAAACTCTACCATCTCGTGAGCAAGATGTGTGAGACGGGCGAAATACCCTCAGACTTCAAGAAGAATATAATAATTCCAATCCCAAAGAAAGCAGGTGTTGACAGGTGTGAAAATTACCAAACTATCAGTTTAATAAGTCACGGCTGCAAAATACTAACGCGAATTCTTTACAAACGAATGGAAAAACTAGTAGATGCCGACCTAGGGGAAGATCAGTTTGGATTCCGTAGAAATATTGGAACACGTGAGGCAATACTGACCCTACGACTTATCTTAGAAGCTAGATTAAGGGAAGCAAACCTACGTTTCTAGCATTTGTAGACTTAGAGAAAGCTTTTGACAATGTTGACTGGAATACTCTCTTTCAAATTCTGAAGGTGGCAGGGGTAAAATACAGGGAGAGAAAGGCTATTTACAATTTGTATAGAAACCAAATGGCAGTTATAAGAGTTGAGGGGCATGAAAGGGAAGCAGTGGTTGAGAAGGGAGTAAGACAGGGTTGTAGCCTCTCCCCGATGTTATTCAATCTGTATATTGAGCAAGCAGTGAAGGAAACAAAAGAAAAATTCCGAGTAGGTATTAAAATCCATGGAGATGAAATAAAAACTTTGAGGTTTGCCGATGACATTGTAATTCTGTCAGAGACAGCAAAGGACTTGGAAGAGCAGTTTAACGGAATGGATAGCGTCTTGAAAGGACGATATAAGATGAACATCAACAAAAGCAAAACGAGGATAATGGAATGTAGTCGAATTAAGTCTGGTGATGCTGAGGGTATTAGATTAGGAAATGAGACACTTAAAGTAGTTCAGGAGTTTTGCTATTTGGGGAGCAAAATAATTGATGATGGTCGAACTAGAGAGGATATAAAATGTAGACTGGCAATGGGAAGGAAAGCCTTTCCGAAGAAGAGAAATTTGTTAACATCGAGTATAGATTTAAGTGTCAGGAAGTCGTTTCTGAAAGTATTTGTATGGAGTGTAGCCATGTATGGAAGTGAAACATGGACGATAAATAGTTTAGACAAGAAGAGAATAGAAGCTTTCGAAATGTGGTGCTACAGAAGAATGCTGAAGATTACATGGGTAGATCACATAATTAATGAGGAGGTGTTGAATAGGATTGGGGAGAAGAGAAGTTTGTGGCACAACTTGACTATAAGAAGGGATCGGTTGGTAGGACATGTTCTGAGGCATCAAGGGATCACCAATTTAGTATTGGAGGGCAGCGTAGAGGGTAAAAATCGTAGAGGGAGACCAAGAGATGAATACACCAAGCAGATTCAGAAGGATGTAGGTTGCAGTAGGTACTGGGAGATGAAGAAGCTTGCACAGGATAGAGTAGCATGGAGAGCTGCATCAAACCAGTCTCAGGACTGAAGACCACAACAACAACAACAGGTAGGGATATTTCTGTGAGCGAGTGGTTGTATATAATTGCTAAATATGGAGCTATCGCATCAGCATACTCTGAGAGTAACCTGACTTGTGTACAGTCTGGACCAGAACCATTGCCTTTATTAAGTGATTTAAGCTGCTTTTCGACATCGAGGATACCATGTTTCTCATCTTGGCAGTTATTCGTGATTGGGATTCAGAAATATTTACTTCGTCTTCTTTGGTGAAGGAGTTTTGGAAAACCGTGTTTAATAACTCTGCTTTAGTGACACTGTCATCAGTGACTTCACCGTTGTTATCTCGCTGTTCAAGTATTTATTGCGTCTTGCCGCTGGTGTGCTTTATGTATGACCTGAATCTTCAAAAATGGCTCTGAGCACTATGGGACTTAACATCTGTGGTCATCAGTCCCCTAGAAGTAAGAACTTCTTAAACCTAACTAACCTAAGGACATCACACACATCCACGCCCGAGGCAGGATTCGAACCTGCGACCGTAGCGGTCACACGGTTCCAGACTGAAGCGCCTAGAACCGCACGGCCACACCGGCCGGCTGACCTGAATCTCTTTGGGTTTTCTGCCAGATTTCTAGAAAGAGTTTCGTTATGGAAATTATTAAAAACATCTCGCATTGAAGTAAACGCTAAATTTCGAACTTCTGTAAAACTTTCCCAATCTTGGGGATTTTGCGTTCTTTTAAATTTGGCATGTTTTTTTCGCTGCTTCTGCAACTGCGATGTGACCCGTTTTGTGTATGATGGGGGATCAGTAACATCACTTATTAATTTATGTGGTATATATCAATTGCTGTAGATCCTATCTCTTTGAAGTCATTCCATAACTTTTCTACGCTAACATGACCAGATCGGAAGGAGTTAGGACTGTCTCTTAAAACGGCATTAAGAGGACTTTTATCAGCTTTTTTAAATAGATATACTTTAAGTTTCTTTTTGATGGTTGTAGGTGTTACGGTATTCAGCCTAGCAGCAACTGCCTTGTGTTCACTAATCCCTGTATTCGTCACAATACTCACTATTTGTCCAGGATTATTCGTTGCTAAACGGTGACGTACACTTTCGCAACCATTTACGATTCTAGTGGGATCATGAATTAATTGTTCAAAATAATTTTCTGAAAAAGAATTCAGTACAATTTCGGATGACTTTAATGCCTGCCGCCGACTTTAAACGTATAATTTTTCCAGCATATCGAGGGTAGGTTGAAGTCACCACCGACTATATCTGTATGAGTGGGGTACGTATCTGAAGTGAGACTCAAGTTGTCCTTGAACTGTTCAGCAACTACACTCCTGGAAATGGAAAAAAGAACACATTGACACCGGTGTGTCAGACCCACCATACTTGCTCCGGACACTGCGAGAGGGCTGTACAAGCAATGATCACACGCACGGCACAGCGGACACACCAGGAACCGCGGTGTTGGCCGTCGAATGGCGCTAGCTGCGCAGCATTTGTGCACCGCCGCCGTCAGTGTCAGCCAGTTTGCCGTGGCATACGGAGCTCCATCGCAGTCTTTAACACTGGTAGCATGCCGCGACAGCGTGGACGTGAACCGTATGTGCAGTTGACGGACTTTGAGCGAGGGCGTATAGTGGGCATGCGGGAGGCCGGGTGGACGTACCGCCGAATTGCTCAACACGTGGGGCGTGAGGTCTCCACAGTACATCGATGTTGTCGCCAGTGGTCGGCGGAAGGTGCACGTGCCCGTCGACCTGGGACCGGACCGCAGCGACGCACGGATGCACGCCAAGACCGTAGGATCCTACGCAGTGTCGTAGGGGACCGCACCGCCACTTCCCAGCAAATTAGGGACACTGTTGCTCCTGGGGTATCGGCGAGGACCATTCGCAACCGTCTCCATGAAGCTGGGCTACGGTCCCGCACACCGTTAGGCCGCCTTCCGCTCACGCCCCAACATCGTGCAGCCCGCCTCCAGTGGTGTCGCGACAGGCGTGAATGGAGGGACGAATGGAGACGTGTCGTCTTCAGCGATGAGAGTCGCTTCTGCCTTGGTGCCAATGATGGTCGTATGCGTGTTTGGCGCCGTGCAGGTGAGCGCCACAATCAGGACTGCATACGACCGAGGCACACAGGGCCAACACCCGGCATCATGGTGTGGGGAGCGATGTCCTACACTGGCCGTACACCACTGGTGATCGTCGAGGGGCCACTGAATAGTGCACGGTACATCCAAACCGTCATCGAACCCACCGTTCTACCATTCCTAGACCGGCAAGGGAACTTGCTGTTCCAACAGGACAATGCACGTCCGCATGTATCCCGTGCCACCCAACGTGCTCTAGAAGGTGTAAGTCAACTACCCTGGCCAGCAAGATCTCCGGATCTGTCCGCCATTGAGCATGTTTGGGACTGGATGAAGCGTCGTCTCACGCGGTCTGCACGTCCAGCACGAACGCTGGTCCAACTGAGGCGCCAGGTGGAAATGGCATGGCAAGCCGTTCCACAGGACTACATCCAGCATCTCTACGATCGTCTCCATGGGAGAATAGCAGCCTGCATTGCTGCGAAAGGTGGATATACACTGTACTAGTGCCGACATTGTGCATGCTCTGTTGCCTGTGTCTATGTGCCTGTGGTTCTGTCAGTGTGATCATGTGATGTATCTGACCCCAGGAATGCGTCAGTAAAGTTTCCCCTTCCTGGGACAATGAATTCACGGTGTTCTTATTTCAATTTCCAGGAGTGTATATCTTCTGAGTCGAGCGGTCACTAAAACGATCCAATCAATATTTTAGTCCCATTGTCAAGTATAATCTCTACCCATACTATTTCGCAGGAACTAACTACTTCAATATCACTACAAGGCAAACAACTTCTGACAGGAATAAATACTGCACTGTATTTAATCTATTCTTTCTGACCGCTGTTAGATCGTTTGAAAAAAATTCGGCTGAACTTATTTAGGGCTTTAGCTAGCTTTCTGTACCAATAACTATTTGAGCTTCAGTGCTTTCTATTAGGGCTTGGAGCTCTGGTTCTTTCCCAACACAACCACGACAATTTACAGTACCGATCGTCTCTACAACTACCTTACTGTGTTTTACCTGTCCGCTTTTAGACGGACGCCCCTTCTGTGGTTCCTTGAGACCCTCTAACCTAAAAAACTGCCACGTCCCTTCCACACAGTGTCCACTATTCGTATAGCCGCTTCCTGTGTGTAGTGGACTCCTGACCTATTAAGCAGAATCCGGAAATCCACCACCCGATGGCGCAAGTCCAGGAATCTGCAGCCTATACCATCACAGAACCGACTGAGCCTCTGATTCAGACCCTCCACTCGGCTTTGCACCAAAGGACCACAGCTGGTTCTATCGACGATGCTGCAGATGATTATGAGCAAACAACACTGGCAGTCTTTACCATTTCCGCTAGCCGCCCGAAACCAGAGAGAATCTCCTCTGACCCAAAGCGACACACGTTATTGGTACCGACATGAGCCACCACCTGCAGTTGGCTGCACCCTGTTCTCTTCATAGTATCTGGAAGCACCCTTTCCACACATGGAATGACACCCCCAGGTATGCAGAGGGAATGCATACTGGCTTCTTTCCCCTCCTTGGCAGCCATGTTCCAAGGGGGCCCCTATTACACGCCTAACGTTGTAGCTCCCAACTACCAGCAAACCCACCCTCTGTGAATGTCCAGACCTTGCGAGCCGAGAAGCTTCCTCTGGAACAGGGTGGATGACTGCATCTGGCTAAGAGACATCGTCAGCCGCAGATGACACCCGAAACCTGTTCGTCAATTGAACCTTGGAGGCCTAACGATCGGCCTTCAGAGAGTTTTTCGCTGCCTGCTAGACTTTGGAACGTTCTGCCACTCGACCACGAATGAGGGGTCAACCTCAGTGCAGGCAGTACCTAGGACGGCCACAGCAGTGAACCGAGCGGGGGACACGTGGGATGTGCTCAACGTCCTTCGCATCCCCGTGTCCGACTGCCCACAGTGATGCCCCTTGGCAGCAGCCTCAAGCTGTGTGACACAAGTCAATGCAGCCTAGAGCTGTGAGTGAAGGGTCGCCAACTCAGCTCACATCTGTACACAGCAATCAGAGTCCCTATCCATTGCTGCAGTCGCTCCTGTTTGAAGCTCGTAAAAAAATGCAACAAACGAACGGTGTACTCGGCTGATTAGCAGCAGGAAATTGAAGCGCTTTCTCACTAATGGTCTAAACGACATTTAGCTGCACTAACCAAAACAAACAAAAGCCTATACGATACGAGGGTCGATAACAACGGTGGTACTGTACGCTACGCTGTTATTAAAATAAAAGCTTGTACCTGCTAAGCTCTCGAACACGCAAGAAATTACAAAAATAATCTAGTAAATATGCAGGTATTTGTAGATACGTCGCTCCTGTCGGAAACGCATAAAACTATATAACAAACGACTGGTGTACTCGCCTTATTAGCAGCAGGAACACGAGGTGCTCTGTCTCTGGTGGTCTATCCGATACTGTTCTTTCGAATGTCCATCCATCAATTTACAAAAACTCTTGTTAGAAATAACTTACATTAGAAAATAATGGTATAATACTTGATTCTAGGTTAAAAACCTCCTTTCGTATTGGCTCTTAAAGAGAATAGTTACATCTGAAAATCCCTCCCGTTCAGCTGTGACTGTATCAAGTGTCTACTAGGAGCGTTCATTAAGTGAGGCAAAATTTTTTTTCGTCGGTCAATTTCGATTGAGAAAATACGAAGTTTGTTGTGGGACATCGTGGAATATTCCCTCTTCAGCCCCTATAGTTTCTCGAAGATGCAATAGGACGCTGTGCTATACGTGGCCTTGAAAATGGCGTCTGTAACGGAAGTGATTTCTAAGCAGAGGACAGTTATTGAATTTCGTTTGGCGGAAAACTATCTACGGGGACCTGACAGCGAACAAGAGCACGGCGAGTCGTTGGGCTAAGCGGCTGTCATCGCAACAAGGTTGCGCAGACCTGTCCGATCTCCCGCGTGCCGGCCGGCCGCATCCAGCTGTGATTTTTGTAATCTTGGAACGTGCGGACACCTTCATTCGAAGGAATCGACGGATTACAATCAAACACCTCGCTGCAAAATTGGACGTCTCTGTTGGTAGTGCTGACACACTCGTCCACCTGCTGCTGCACTCAAAGGTGTGTGCCCCATGCCTTCCTCGACACCTAACAGAAGACCATAAAGAGGAACGAAGGACCATCTGTGTGGAATTGCTTGCGCGTTACAAGGCTGATCGTGACTTTTTGTTGTCGAGCAGCGTCACTGGCGATGAAACATGGGCTTATCACTTCGAACCGGAAACGAAACGGCATTCCGTGGAGTGGCGTGACGCTACCGTTCCTCCGAAGTAAAAGTTCAAAGGCGCCTGCAGAATGTCTACGAAGACCTCACAGCCAAGTAGATACCTATCATTATATACACACCATTGTGTATACACATCACTGTTTGTATGACTGCTTTATTTTTTCAAGGTCCGAAATGGAAAACATATGGAAAATAAGAATGTTTTATTTGCAACATTTAGTTACACCTTTCAGCTTTTTTTCTACATAGTGGCCGCTCCAGCTTAGACATTTGTCATGGTGTAGTACCAACTTTTGACTACTCTCGCCATAGAAGGCAGCCACCTGCGCTTTCCGCCTATTCTGTACGCTGGGCTATAGCTCGTTGTCTGTTTCAAAATGCTTTTGTCGTAGCGAACGGTTCGTGTGAGCAAAGAGATGAAAGTAAGAGGGAGCCAAGGCCGCGCTTTATAGTGGGTGATCAAACACTTCCCATCTAAAATACTGTAGGGGCGTCTTTTTTGTAGCTGCAATCCGCAGCTGGGCATCGTCAGGGAAACGCCTGATGAAAATATCCCTCTCACGTATTCTGATTTGCCCTTCCTAGATGATATACTCGAATTGCCTGATCCACTTGCTGAACAATATCATCGGCTGACACCCAGATCCTTCTCTGTCTGCCCGGGTCATGAACGTTTCCATGTCCTGTTTGAAAGTTTCTGTACCATTGCCGCTCTATGCTGTCATGCATATCAGTAACGTTATGTGGGCTGCATGAAACCAATGGGAACCTCGCAACAAAAAATAGTCTAATGACAGCACGCATTCCACACTCGGAGGTAAATTCTATTGTTTCAGGTATCTTTGTGTGTTGACTGCGCACTTACGACTGAAAAGTGCGACGTAACGCTATCGTCGGATATAACAGAGGTACAACGTATACAACCGCGCAGAGCTTCTTCGGATTTTCAGTGTGGTTTTAATTTCGCGACCAATGGGACCTATGAAGAAAATAGCCTTCTTGTACAATGAAGCGCCAAAGAAACTGGTACAGGAATCCGTATTCAAATACAGAGATATGTAAACAAGGAGAATACGGCGCTGTGGTCGGCGACGCCTGTATAAGACAGCAAGTGTCTGACGCAGTTGTTACATCGGTTACACCTGCTACAATGGCAGGTTATCAAGGTGTAAGTGACTTTGAACATGGTGTTATAGTCGGCGCACGAGCGATGGGACATAACATCTGCAAGGCAGCGATGAAGTGGGGATTTTCCCGTACGACCACTTCACGAGTGTACCATGAATATCAGGAATCCGGGAAAACATCAAATCTTCGACATCGCTGAGGCCAGAAAAAGATCCTGCAAGAGCAGCACTAACGACGACTGAAGAGAATCGTTCAACATGACAGAATTGCAACTCTTCCGCAGACTGCTGCAGATTTCAATGCTGGGCTTGATGACTTCACGGTACAAAGTTTTACGCCTCGCCTGGACCTGTCAACACCGACATTGGACTGTTGATGACTGGAAACATGTTGCCTGGTTGAACGAGTCTCGTTTCAAATTGTATAGAGCGAATGGACATGTACGGATATGGAAACAACGTCATGAATCCATGGACCCTGCATGTAAGCAGGGGACTGTTCAAGCTTGTGGAGGCTCTATAATGGTGTGGGGCGTGTGCAGTTGGTGTGATATGGGACCCCTGATACGCCTAGATACGACTCTGACAGGTGACACGTATGTAAGAATCCTACCTGATCACCTGCATCCATTCAAGTCCATTGTGCATACCGTCGGACTTGGGCAAATCCAGCAGGACAGTGCAACACCCATAAGTCTAGAATTGCTACAAAGTGACTCTAGTAACACTCTTTTGATTTTATACACTTTCGCTGGCCACCAAACTGCCCAGACATGAACATTATTGAGTATATCTGGGATGCCTGTTCAGAAGAGATCTGCTCCACCTCGTAATCCTACGGATTTATGGACAGCCCGCAGGATTCATGATGTCAGATCCCTCCAGCACTACTTCAGACATTAGTCGAGTCCATGCCACGCCGTGTTACGGCACCTCTGCGTGCTTGCGGGGGCCCTGCACGATGTTAGGCAGATGTACCAGTTTCTTTGGCTCTTCAGTGCATATTATCGGGAGCCGTAGCCCAGTCGGAATCCACCTGATTTCAGCAGAGAGGCGCTGTTGGCATGCCTTTACTGCATTATGCAGGACAATATAGAGAGCGGCCACATGGCTGTCAATCGTTCGTAGAAGGCCCGCTGCAGATCTCGCATCGACAGCTGGATATGCCGCTAACTTGTCAACTACCCTGATTTTAATTCTCCACGTTGAGTCCTGGTTGTCCGCTCTTGGACACTTTAATGTTTGTCGTAATCCACACAATTGACAACCACGACAACATATGTGAACTTTCTACAAGCAAACTCAGAACGTTTGTTTCGATTTGATCACTACAGCTTTGCAATTTTCATGCTGTGTCTGTGCTTGTATCTCGATTTGTCTCAATAAACGGTAACAGACATGCCCTTTAGAACAGGAAACGATGTTCCTTATGTGAGTTACGCAATTTCCAATTACTGGTGTTACAAAGCGACAGCTGTCGGCAGACAACTCCAATCAGCCGGGCAAACAAACGTCAGATTGCACAGGGCTTCACAGGATAAATGAATGAGAGCAGTCGGCAGGAAATCCCTCTAGCTAAAGAGTAAAGGTGAACACTCGAGTAGAACCCGTAGCAGTAGCTGTATATCACGGAGAGCTCTAAGGAATCATGAAACTGTCAAGTATGGGATTGTTTTAGAAGCACTAAATATCGTACTGACGTGAATGAACGCTAAAAAATTAATTTGGTACTAATACTTAAATCTGATAACTAATTCCGTTTTTGTGTAATGTATCTATGGATCAACACTACAGCGTCAGTGTTAGGTGACGACTAAGCTTGCTCTAGAAACACGAACACTAAGAATGAATGAGTCGAAAAGAACTGACGTTCGCGAGTGCAGCAGAACAAATGAAGCCTTTAAAAAAAAAAATCCAACAAGTAGAGTATCTCAAAGAGAAAATTATTGATTTTGTGAGTCGTACACCTCACAGTAATGAAAAAGGAGGTGCATTAAATTTTTTTACGCTTTCATTGTTAAGCACATGTTTTTGTTTCGAATCAATTAGGGTATATTTAGTCCGTCTCCGTAGCTGAGTAATCAGCAGTGCTGACTGCCATGCGGAGGACCAGAGTTCGACTCCTGGCACTGCCGGGCGTTTTTCCTCGGTGAGAGGACTGAATAAACGTAAACTCAGCCTCGTGACGTCAGTTGAGAAGGTACTTGTCCGAATAGTAACAGCTCCAGGTTATGAGAACTGACGACGGCTTGCAATCTTAGTTCGAATATAACAGCTTTCTTGGGAATGAGAAGCTTATGCTCACGAATCAGCATCGTTTTAAAAAGCATCGCTCGTGTGATACTCAGCTTGCCCTTTTCTCACGTGATATACTGCGAATTACGTGCGAAGGGCAACTAACAGATTCCATATTTCTAGATTTACGGAAAGCATTTGACACAGTGAACCACTGCTAGCTGTTAACGAAGGTACGATCATATGGAGTAAGTTCACGGATACGTGAGTGGCTCGGAGACTGGTGGAGCATAGAACGCAGTATGTTGCCCTCGAGGGCGAGTTTAATCAGAGACAAGGGTATCGTCAGGAGTGCCCCAGGGAAGTGTTCTAGGACCGTTGTTGTTGTCTATATACATAAATGATTTGGAGGACATTATGGGCAGCAAATTGCGGGTTTTTCTTGATGGTGCTGTGATGTACGTTAAGATGTCGAAGTTTAGTGACTGTAGGACGATACAAGATGACGTAGACACAATTTCTGGTTGGTGTGATGAATGACAACTAGCTCTAAATGTGGAAAAATGTAAGTTAATGTGGATTAGTGGGAAGAACAAACCTGTAATGTTCGTTTACAGTATTACTAATGTCCTCCTTGACACAGTCAAGTCGTTTAAATATCTGGGCGTAACGTTGCAAAGCGATATGAATGGAACGAGCATGTGAGAATTGTGGTAGGGAAGGCGAAAGGGCCAGCCGGAGTGGCCGAGCGGCTCTAGGCGCTACAGTCTGGAACCGCGCGACCGCTAAGGTCGCAGGCTCGAATCCTGCCTCGGGCATGGATGTGTGTGATGTCCTTAGGTTAGTTAGGTTTAATTAGTTCTACGTTCTAGGGGACTGATGACCTTAGAAGTTAAGTCCGATAGTGCTCAGAGCCATTTGAACCATTTTTGAAGGCGAAAGGTCGACTTCGGTTTATTGAGAAAATTTTAGGAAAGTGTGTTTCACCCGTAAAGGAGACCACATACAGGACGCTGGTGCGACCTATTCTTGAGAATTATTAGAGCTTAGGGTATGTGCATTATCGGATTGAAAGTAGACATCGAAGCAATTCAGAGGCGGGGTGCTCGATTTATTACCAGTTGTTTCGACCAACGCGTAAGTGTTACTGAGATGCTTCGGGAACTCAAATCGGTATCCATGGAGGAAAGGCCACGCTTTTCCCAAAAACACTATTGAGAAATTTTGGAGAACCACCATTTGAAGCTGACTGCAAGGTACCCTCCGTCATGCATCGTGCGATGGCTTGCGGAATATCTATATAGATGCAGATGTAGAGCGGTGCGCTGACCCCACAATCAAAAATGGCTCTGAGCACCATGGGACTTAACATCTATGGTCATCAGTCCCCTAGAACTTAGACCTACTTAAACCTAACTAACCTAAGGACATCACACAACACCCAGTCATCACGAGGCAGAGAAAATTCCTGACCCCGCCGGGAATCGAACCCGGGAACCCGGGCGTGGGAAGCGAGAACGCTACCGCACCACCACGGGCTGCGGACAACCCCACGCTCCTACATACCACATCCAGTGACGCCATTGGTAGAGTATGACACGGCGGTCGGTCGGTATGGATGGGCACGCCAGGGACTGTGGACAGAGTTTACGTTCTACGTTTTAGAGTATATTTAGGCACATACTTCTATGTTTCATTTTATGGATTGCACGTACTACATGTGAGGTCCGTTGTGGAAAACCGTGCGTGCTGTTTGTGGGCAGATCAATAAATTTATCGGAGGAGTTGTGTTTTATGCGCAAACGCGGATAAAATTAAGAAATCAGATGAATGTAAAAACCATCTAAATTGTCAACTCCTAGGAACTCCCATTATGCAACTGCCCTACGATTCAGTAAGCCAGTCACTCACTTAGCGCATCTGATTTTCCGCTTCACGTACTTAATTTGAGAATAAGAGCTGAATACCCCACATTAACTGATCATCTAACAGTGCATAACTAACCAACTAAGTATGAAGTATGCCAAGTCAGTTGTCCACCCACGGACATATAATACCCCATTTAATAGCTAGATAGTTATTGTCACTCTTTTACTGAATTTATGACAGTGATCGTTTAACTAATGAATTTTAAGCAATCGGACTATTGGTTTCATCTTCAACACGTGAGATTATTTTATACAGGAGAGTGTAGATTAAAAAGCATTACTTGAAAATGGATTCTGAAACTATTCATAGCCAGATAAAAATTGGGTAGTCAATGGAAATGGTACACATGATTTTGACATATGTTAATAAAATTTAAATTTCTGAGATTCATTAAATGAAACCGAGATCTTTTAGCATTTACGTCAGGTAAGAACAGATCTGTAAATCAGTCAGCAACCATAATCTCTTTATAGGTCACTGCAGTGAGATATTAAGAACATACAAAACCTATCCCTCACAATACGGTTTCCAAACTAAACTATCTAACATGATATTACTTTTACGATTTCTACTGAAGTAACGAGCAAAACTACTTCAGGGATAAGGCGGCTGTGTCGTAACATTTACACATGGCAACATTTACCTGGAATACTCTTAAAGCACAAGCCGACTGCACAAAATTCAGCCTATATATCAATTCTTTATTCGAGAATGTTTTCAAAACTAAAACGGAATTTTTTGTCTCTTACTTTCATCAAGGAGTAATTTTTCAACTGAGATTATGCAGTACAAGAAATGTAATCTTTCTTAAATTAGGCTAGTGATATTAGTCACATTTTAAACACTTCACTTACATGGTCCAGTCACAATAATGTGACCACCGCCCAAGGCCGACGCAAACGGCCAATTACTACACACGGACGGAAATTGACAGCATTATAAGTGGAGGGTATATGAAGCGTGTTGGGATGGGGGGACGCGGAAAACAATACAGTCGTTGTTGTAATGCGAAAACAGACCTGTTTATCTGACGTCTACAAAGACATAATCATTGGCTTTCGGACCATGGATAAAAGCTTTCCCGAATCGGCTAAGTTTGTAAACCATTGCGTGCCACCGTGGCTAAAGTATACCGTGCTTGGCAAAATGGCGCTATAAAAACCCGGTACCGAGGTGAGGTTGGTGCACCGTGGGCCATCGATAACAGGGATGAACGACAGCTGCGGAGATGTGTACAGGCGACCAGACGTGCTAAAGGTGAGCAACTGACCGCCCAGGTGAACCAAGGAGCTGGGAATAGTGTCTCCTCGACGACCGTTCAGCGAACGTTGCTGCGTATGGGCCTTCGCAAGCAGGTGTCTGGACCACGTGTAACACCATAATCGATTGTGAGTAATTGGTACAGTGTAATTAAGTGAATATAACGATGAAGTGCTTATTTTCACGCGTTAAGTTCTTTGAATTATTGGAGGGAAATGGTACTTTATGGTGTATAATTTGCTTAACTTAACAGTGTGCTTAAATAACGAAAATTTATTAAATATGTCTGTTTATGAAAACAAAATTGTACGTAAATAACTGGTTCATACGTAGAGTGTTGTTTTGTAAGGAAAGAAAAGACGTAGGGAATCCCCTCCACTACGGTAGGGGCTTGGCGCTCAAGAAAAGGTGGAAGTGGCGGTCATCCACGGCGGCAAGAGAGAGAGAGAGCAATGTTAGGTAGTCAGCAGCCAGCAGTCGCATAGTCAACACCGCAGGTGCCAAGTGAGGCGTTCTGTAACCAGATGTATAATGGAGTGGCCTCGGATATGGTCCCGGCTGTAAATAGGTGCTCTAGTATTTGGAAAAGCTCTAAAGATGATGAATACGCCGCCAATAAGAATTAAACAGAGCCTCCATGTGCTTGCCACCAATATTGCGCAACTGCTACTACAACTCTGGAAAACAGATATGTATGTCAGTATGAACGAGTGAGCTTGTGTGTGCTTTTGCAATAATAATCAGTGTTGCAAAATACGTGCTTAAACTTTGAACTGCCCTCTTCATGACACCAAGTAGGTTCCTATGTTAATAGTGCTAAAAACCGAATATCCTAATTATGAAGAAATGCTAATTTCAAATGGTTCAAATGGCTCTGAGCACAATGGGACTTAACATCTGAGGTCATCAGTTCCGGCAGAGGTTCGAGTCCTCCCTCGGGCATGGGTGTGTGTGTTTGTTGTTAGGGTAGTTTAGGTTAAGTAGTGTGTAATCTGAGGGACTGATGACCTTAGCATTTAAGTCCCATAAGATTTCACACACATTTGAACATTTGTCATCAGTCCCCTAGAACTTAGAACTACTTAAACCTTACTAACCTAAGGACATCACACACATCGATGGCCGAGACAGGATTCGAACCTGCGACCGTAGCGGTCGCGCGGTTCCACACTGAAGCACCTAGAACCGCTCGGCCACACCGTCCGGCTAAATGCTAATTTGTTTCCATTTAAATGTGCCCAAGTTCAGTTTTAAAGCATATAAAAGTTGCTAGTTAAATGATTTGTTTCATAGATAAAAAGAGAGGGACATAATATTTAACTGATGAAAAGTTTTAATTTGCGATGAACTGCTTTAATTTGAAAGTGCCAAAGTTTCAGTACTAATGAACATAAATGTGGTTAGTCGAAATCACTTGCTTCACTAGTGGTGTTATGAGGCACTTAGATTTGATCCTATTTGAAACTTAACTTGAATTTGACTTTATTTCCAAAGCTTAATAAGAATATTGCTAGCGTAAATTGTTTTAAATCATAGAGGTCTAAATATTCTTAAGTGGAGTTGTAGTTCAGCATTTACGTGATGCAAAGTGTTTCTGAAATGTGAGCATAGTTACTTATAAAGAAAGAGGCAGTTAAGGGTCCCCACTTTAATCTTTACTAGCAGGGGACAGTCAATTTGAATCTGGGTTTTGCAAATGGATCTGTAACATTGCCACTGTGGAATGAATATGAAATGTGTTATTTCAGTCTCATATTATCGCATTTGTGATGTGTATATGTATGTTAGTTAAAGTTGAAATCTTATCAGGTGCCACCTAGTCTCGTGTTGTTTTTTGAGAACATTTTCTGTGCTGAATTAGTTAATGGTTGAAGTGATGATTGTAATTAACAGGGAGAAAGTCTCTTTTACATTTCTGTATTTGTTAACCTATACTGTTGATTATTACTGCTTCCCACTGGTAGTTCGTCTGGTCGTTATAGGTGGTCATTGCACTTTACTAGGAAAGAATTAATGCAAGTTCCTTTTGCAAGAGTATATGTAAATCCATTGAGAATAATGTCTGCATATTATTATGCCTAATTATTTTCTAAATTATAATCTTTCTGCTTTCTACTAATTGTCACATTTACGAAATTCACGTACTATTCCTCTATCTGTTAGGTTAATGCAAGTTCAAACTTGTCAAAATTCTTCTCAGGGGGTAACGCTTGCTGCATGTTAAAGTCGTATTTGGCATTATACATTCTGCGGTAGCGTTATACTTGGCTGTCCTGTGACAGAACTAGAAGTTCAGTTATCACGAAACAGATCGCACGCGCCGCCAATAGCGCTATGCACGCACCTACGCTGACTGCTGTTTGTCAGTCACGAAGGCTGTAATACACACGCCAATATCGCAGCTGGTCGTCCACTGAACGGCGACAGGCGGCTTTTCCAGGTGAATCACGTTTTATGCTCCTTGAGACAGATGGACGTTGACGTGTACGGTGTGTGACGTCTTGAAGCGAACACACCGCGACACTCATCGGAAGGGCATAGGTCGGCAGAGTGAAGGTTATGGTCTAGGGATCATTTCCGAGGCATTCCACTGTTTTACTCGCCACAATAACATCCACCAGCAGGACAATGCAACGTATCACATAGCTTGCAGTGTATGTGTGCGTTTCGAAGTGCACCAAGGTGAGTTTACCGTACTCCCCTGGCCACTAAACTCCCAGGACTGAAATCCAATCGAGAATCTGTGGGACGACCTGTATCGGGCTGCACTCGCCGTGGATCCTCAACCGAGAAACGTAGCGCCGATGCCCACGGCGCTCTATTCGGCACGGCTGCACATCCCTGCCTGTACCTTCCAGAACCTCACTGACTCTCTTTCTGCACGGCTCCCAGCGATCTGCGCTGCTAAAGGTTTTCGGCGGGTGGCCGCATTAATGTGACTGGGCAGCGTATTACTATTAACAAAATCAAGCAGTTATTTAGTAAACAGATTCAACATTATGTACATTCATAAATCTCTAGGAACTGAGAATAGGACCTTAGCACTAAAGTCAACCAACTGTCTTGTTTCGCACGAAGCTTAAATTCCACAAACACGTTAGATCGCAGTAAAGAAGGTACCGAATCACGTACTTATACAAGTCCAAAGAAACAGTACATTGCCTGAAGGTGGCAATGCGTCGAGCTGCAGCGGCGATGGCATTGATTTGTGATGTGCAAGCATGGTTCTGCATACAAACTGCTAAAATGTAATTTTTCTTTCGACATTCAAACTTCATTAAACATTTTACGAATATTCCACGCTACAGTAAGCAGGTACCGCGTCCATCCGTGGCTTATTTCCAATAAATTTGTAGATAACATAGCCTCGCTTCCAATACATGGTGCTGACAGTCGAAAGGCTAGAGACTAACTGGTTGCCTTTCCTCTCTTGGTGCCTCCACTACGCGCCCTGACGCCTTTTACTTTGGCGTCCTAATCACGGCCTATACACAGAGAACCTTCACTCCAGATTTTCTTGGGTAACGGTTTGCCATCAAGAGCCCGCTTAAGGCCAGAATGACACAGACCGCCGGCTGGGGTCGCCAGGCTGAGAGAGACGACGCCAGAAGCGCCGCAACTGTTCAGATTTCTATACAGGACTATCACTGTTAGTAAAGGCCGTTTGGGGTGCCGAGACGACAGTGGCGCCTGAGTGCAAGATTCGAATAGAGTGCGCTTAACAATTAGTAGCGAAAACTGATACGGGTGAAAGCGTGCGAGGGAAATGGGTGGGTGGGGACGAGGGGTGCCAAATGGTATGTCACTTATGCCCAAAAATGTTCTCGAACTGGTTTTTTTTCTACCTATAGATGCTATGTATGAATCACTAAGAGATCCAACAGTTTTTCATAAACAAATCGCACTTAAAAACAGTCACAGTTACTACAAATAATGAAAAAAATACTTTTGTCAACAGAAAATGCAAAAAATACAAATCATGACGTGTCTGTGTTATAGAAAACATGTGAAACATTACTGCTGCGATATTGGTTCAGTTTCAAAATAATTTTAAAGTAGTTCGCAGCTAGCAGAAGTCCTTCAACACCAACAATACAGAAATCGAATCAGAGAGCGGGGGCGATATTCTCTCTGTACCAGGTAGCTCCGCTTTCGTCTGCTAAGACTCTAGGAGTCGCGATAAAGACGATAGCCAAAACATCCAGTTCGGCGGGTGGATTTGTAGTTCGCATCTTGTCTAGTCTTTGTTTCTACGATTCGCGAATTCAGCTTGTACTGATCAAACGCCCTTGTTGTCAAACATAAATATGTAGCAGGAAGAGAAGCGTGTACCACCGAAAGTAGTGAGTGTTACGAGGTGGTTTGTTTGCACGCAGGGCCAAACATGGCTAGGTAACAGTTATGAAAAAATGATGGCAACATACATTAACAAACAATTTAAAATAATTATAAAGAAATATTACAAATACTTAACTACAGTCTGAAGATGATGTATGGCACTAGTTCAGTGTTCGCTTGCACTGACCCGTCTTTCACTTTTGTTCAGTGCTGAATCCAATGAACAATAAAAGATCACTTCTAGAAGGTCCAGTTTGTCTCTTCTTGGTGGTGACTGTAGAAATGGCCCTGATGCTGCCTTGAGATACCGTTGATACTGTGTGTGAATCCGTGTGTAGTCTTACATCTTCGTTTGACGGGTGGATGTTTACTAGAGAACTGTTTCTGTGAAGCATAAAACAGTATTTGCCTGGCAGATTAAAACTGTGTGCCGGTCCGAGACTCGAACTCTGCACATATCAGCGCACACTCCGCTGCAGAGTGAAAATCTAATTCTAGTCTTTGCCTTGTTTTACACCATGTGTTGGAGGCTGGTCTTAATTCCACCTGGGTACTAGCCAGCCCGGCGCTCTTCTATGTATGGCTGTGTTCTGTATTCTCTGGCGGACACAGCACGGGCTTTACCTCGGTGTTCTATACTAGGAGCTCAGTTTTGGAACTCAGTTTGATTGTACATTACTGGTTAAGTCGAATTTGGTTTTGTTCGGCGGTACTGATTCGAACTCGTGTTACTTTCAGTTGTTACGTTGATCCCCTACTAGAGTTTCAGACGCTTAGTTCTTGGTTTCCACACGCTACGTAGTTCGCGGCAGCGACCATCCTAGCGAGGATATTTTCACACTCTTGTCATTAGTGCATGATGGAAGAAATTATCCTGTTGCAGTAGCAGTAGCTTATGCTGCAACTGCGACAGCGGCAATAATGACAGCAAATTCAGAAACAGTACGAGTTACTACAGGACGATCAGGGTGACCTGCTGAACTAGGCAGTATAATAGGACGACTTTTCACTAACATCATCAACATCACTGCTGTCCACACCGACGCTGTCAGCGCCTACGTTTATAGTGTTCGATGCTTCGACGGGAACCACAATCACATATCTCAAACAGCTTATGCTGTTTTTCAAAGTTAGAGGTATTTCTAATACTCGTGTTTAGTCCGCTTTCTTATTGTCTCCTGGTAGTTACTTTTACGAGCTGGTTCGCAAATTGCGACCAGTTGTAGAACCTACCAGCTTGTCATTCAATGTCCCGTGCAGTTTTTGCTCGGTCGTAAAAGGCTGTAATGACTGCAAGACTAAGAGTCAATTAGAGTTAGAAGGAAGTTAATCAGTCGTAATCTTGGTCGCTGATTTACGGGGAGTGTAGAATCTTGGGATGTCTGCCCAGGCCACGACGTAAGTTCTCTAAGATATTTCGATCGACTAGTTGACATCTTCAAGTGGTACCTGATGACTGTTTCTCCGCCCACGTCGGGATTCTATACCCGTTCGACGCTAACCACTGCATTACTCCACTGTCGATACGAAAGCTGAGTTGTGGCAGTGGTGATGGTGGCGACGCCTGGCTGCGAACTGCGAACTCCAGGCTCTACGCTATCGCCATCGGCTGCGAGCCTCACTGCACGGGTTGCTTTGCACCGAGAATGTCTGTCGAAATATGTGGACAAGTTACGAGGTGACGGGTACGGATACACGGGAGTTCTACAAGTTAAAAACATGCCGATAAAATAAAACAGATCGCTGCAGGGTCTTAATCGCCAGTGAAATTTCCTGTGCTCACAATGGTACACCTCTTACCCTGGACCTTTACCCCTACCACGTGGATCAGACTAGCGCACTTATAAATTTTGACCCTAACTTAAGCGAACATCTTCACATACCTCAATCATTTGGAATCGCATCAGCGCTAAAACGTGCACCGCAAGTGGAGTCGTCAGCTGCCCAATGTAAATCCGACGACGACTGTGGCACGTCAAGAGTGCGTTCTAGAAAGACTCGTTCCCTGAAGTCAGCTGATGACTCTCGACAATGTCATCTGCAGATTCCATAGTACCATTACACAGAGGTGTAAAGAAGACGATTACGGATGCAGTTACAAATTTACCGTCAACGTCGATTCTAGCGAGAACACGATGTCATGTAGGTAACCTGGTGGTACGAGTGCTGGTAGTTACCGTAATAATAGATGGAAAAGTGTAGGTGAAACGTGAAATACTGAACTAGTAAAGAAATGGTTAGACTTGTCATGCCGAAACCTGCCGTGATTTTTTTTTTTTTTTTGCCATTTGTATTTGACCTCTGTTAAAATTCACATGCTAAATTTGAGTTGCCGTCATGAACTGGAGGTTACTTGAGAAATGACGAAAACGGCAGCTCGCTAGCTTTGCGATTGCAACTCAGGGATGGGATACCCCTACATGTCGCTAGCTGGCGGAGTGTTTAGCGCTTGATCTGGGAAGTGCGCCCCTCTTGCTACCGCCACAGCGCTAGTTGAAGAGGAATATCGGTTTAAGGTTTTGTTAAAAAGGGAAGTTAATGTATGTTGTTGGTGCTCTTGTATTTGGAAACATATACTCCTGGCCCTAGTTAGAGTTTAGAAAACATATTGTTTATATTCAGTCTCGGCTCGCATGTTATTGGGAAACCAGCGAGTGTTTTACCAACTGAAGCTATCAACAGAAAAAATGAGAGATGATTATGTGATGTGCGAAACGGAGTTTAAAGTTTTAGAGAAGCATTTAAATAGTGCAGACGTGCTGTTGGAAACGACTGTAACACTTCATATTGCACACTGTGCATCCTCTGAAGACAGAAAAACTGAAGGAAAGTTATAATCATGAAGCATTTTCGACCGACAGGGTCACATTTAATTATCAGTTATCTCTGAACAAACATCTGGACCTGAAATTACTTTATCGGATAAAGAAAAAGCGATGTTGTATCGGGTGATCGACAGTTAGAGGAAACGCCTACGTGTGAGTACTATTTAAAAGAAGTTTCGCTTTGGCCGTTCTGAGGGGGAATTATATAGATGGAAAAATGTCACATTTCATAATTATTGTTCGGTAACTTCCAGTTTATGTCGACAGCTGAATTTTAGCGGAGGTCAACTACGACTGGCAAAAGATCAGGGCAGGTTTCGTCGTATTTCTGCAGCCACAGCAGGCGCAACGCTACGTGTTGTGACATGTGTCAGCCGTCTGTCAAACCGGAGGATGGCGCGATGTAGTACTGCACAGATCACGTCGGTGCGATAATCCGATACCAAAACTTCATTCTAACTTAGTGATTTTCCTGTATCAGCAATAAGGCGTGGTCCAGTACACATTTATGCGCATAAAGTTTCGTTTCCTAATGCTGTAGACATCATCAGGGGCTATACAGATTCAAATAGCAGTTTCAAACTCGAACAAGCTCAGCAAGCCGAACTGTTTATGCGTATCCACGCAACGGTTGAGATGTACTGACATCGCCGTCATAGATCGGATAGTCGTGCCGACGTGTGTTACAAAGCTTGTAACAGGGAAGAGTTGTCGCTGTTTGCTTTATTTAGTATTGAGGCCCGCAGCTTGTCTAGTGTCACTTCTTCTTCTTTTCTATTGAAGCTGTTTTTGTGCTTTTTAATTTCTGTTGCCTTTCTGTAGATGCTAGCATGATAATGATTGGATATTGATAAATCCGCAGAATGGGAGAAACGAATTCAGTGGTCCCCTGTTCCCAGATGATAATTTCTCTTGTGTTCCTAAGTTTGACTTTTTTTTTGTATTTCCTGTGTATACTTGGCAGTATGTGCAAGGAATTTTGTATAATTCTGCTTGTAACTTCTGCTGGAAAATTTAGTCAAAAATATAAGCGAATTTTGTCAAAATGCCGTAAAAAGCAGACACATGGAAAGTAGGAATTTTATCAGAGTTTGCGAATGGGTAAACGGAAATGAGCGTTTGGCGTCAGTGGCTGGGAGGCCCCTTGCGGGGCAGGTCCGGCCGCCTTGGTGCAGGTCTTATTACATTCGACGCCACAATGGGCGGCGACCTGCTCGCCGGATGGGGATGAAATGATGATGAAGACAACACAACACCCAGTCCCTGAGCGGAGAAAATCTCCGACCCAGCCTGGAATCGAACTTGGGCCCGTAGGACAGCAATCCGCCACGATCACCACTTTTTTTTTTCCTTTCCAATGTATTGGTCATAACATTCACAGTAGTACATAATTTTCAGCTGACATTTAGAAGTAATAAAACAAAATAAAATTAATTACAGGCTCCTTGACATTTTAGAAGAAATCCAAGTCTAGACCAGAGAGTGATGTTCGACATTTGATCGTATGTGTTTTTCAAAGATCAAATTGTCTCTCCTTTCTCCATGTTCTGAATCGCATCATCGAAAAATGAAGTTCACATGACGGTACCCCTGAGGAAGTTGGTGTATGTATCATAGTCAGCTATCGGGGCGGACTGCAAATGGATATAGAAATCGCATCTATGATGCGACCAAACCAAAGAATACTTAAAGACAATTGTTTCTGTTGTAAAGTAGAGACTATGGTCTTCTTTGTGATCATTCTTCTTTGTGTTTCACAGCTGCGAGGATTGTAATATCTGGATGCTCTTATTTTTCTCGGTTGATAAAAAGTCTGCACTGCTGGAAATTATGTACTTGTTATACTGTATTTAAAATGTAACTTCTGTTTGTTAAAGTGATACGTGAGTTTAATTACATTAAAATTTACATTCTCTCTCTGTCGGGGATATTCATTGATGACAGCCATTACTGTCTGGATTACTAATTTGTTTAAATACGGCCACTGCGGCCAGCTCATTCAGAGAAAAACTACGTCGTTAGTACTATTAAGATTTTCAAGAATTTCAGCAAATTCTACCGAGTATATTCCGGCATTAAAGCATTAAAGCAGCTAACATTTTTATCTTCTGTCACAAATGTTAAATATTCTCTTTAAGTTTAAGCAAAAGCTACATTACATCTGCCACACATATAAAGAACCGCATTTTCTCTGTAAATAAGAGAACATGATGATCTTGACTGAAAAATTGCTGTTATGTGAAGAGGGAAACACCTCACTTAGATCACTGCTAGCCATTCTTCAGGAAGTCCTCCTTGCTGTGAGATGAACTATATGACATTAGGAATTCGTGTTGTAGTTCTATCTCTCTTAAAATTACGCAGGCATACATTCTTGACCTTCGTGTATAAAAGGCCGCAAAGGCAAATAACGTTAAACAATACGATGTTAATTGCTATTACGTTCCTTAAACTGGCTGTTTTTGTAGTTTCTACGTATACTTGATAGCATGTGCAGGGATTCTGTGTGCTTCTGCTGTGGCAAGCGACGGGCCTACATCCATTGCAGTGTTTAAATATTCACGCACCTTTCTTGCTGGTTTAAACGCCGTGACAGTACCGCGTCTTCTTAGTACGCTGTTGATGCGATTTGTGACTATTCCTACGAGCGAGAGAAAATTTTCCCGTCATCTGGTTCCTTTTCACTGGAAGACACAGATCATTTCGGACCTACTGCCCTATTTACATCTCCGTCAGAGTAGCCGATTCTTCTGGTAGTAGTACTTAAATGGTCAAGTCTTCTTCCAAATACTTTTGTTCAAATATTCTTTTAGTCCGCTCCACCACTGTTTTGATGGTTCCTCTTTTCTGTTTGGCATGGTAATGGTGAAAGTATCTGTCTGTGTGAGTGAGCTCTCTGTAGATTTGTGCCCTAACTCTCTTTCAGGTTTTTTGAGTATCTCTACATCCAAAAATTACATTTGACCTTCTTTCTCTTTTTCCGCGGTGAAATTTTCTTTTCTTTTTTGGGGGTTGGGAGACGGAGATCATCAGTCTCCTGAATGGTTAGATGCGGCCCGCCACGGATCGTCACTTGTGCCAACCTCCTCATCTCAGAGTAGCTCTTGCGCTCTACGTCCTCAATTATTTGAGAGAAGTATTCAAATCTCTGTCTTCTCCAACAGACTTTATCCTCTACAGCTTCCTCTAGAACTATGTAAGCTATCCCCTGATGTCTTAACGCATATCGTCACCCTGTCACTTCTTCTTATCAGTGTTTTTCATTTGTACCTTTCTTCGTGGGTTCTGCGGAGAACCTCCCCATTTCTTACCTTACCAGTCCACTTAATTTTCAACATTTTCCTGTTGCACCACATATCAAATGCTTCGATTCTCTTCTGTCCCGGTTTTCCGATAGTCCATGATACACTGCCGTACAATGTTGTGTTCCAGAAGTACATTCTCGAAAATTCCTTCCTCAAATTAAGGCCAAAATTTGATACTAGTATATTTCTTTTGGCCAGGAGCGCCGTGTTGGCATTTGCTAGTCTCCTTTACGTCTTCTTTGCTTCTACCATCATGAGTTATTTTGCTTCCACGGTGGCAGAATACCTCGCCTTTATCTGCGTGGTAACAATAAATTTTGATATTAAGGTCCTCACTCTTCTCATTTCCTCTACTTCTCATTACTTTACATTAGAATTAATAATACTCAATTACGTCAGAAAGTCTGAGCGTTCTTTACCTTGACGAGTTCATACAATGGAACTATCATAAACATATCGAAACCAACAACAGTGTTTCTTCTTGTCTTCTGATGGGCTGTTTCTTCAAATTACTCGATAGAAAAATTCTCTACAACTGCGTTGAGCGAGTCTCAACTAGTCATGGTATTAGTTCACTCAGAGTTTGTCGTCCAGTTGACAGTAATTTGATATGAGAGAATTTTTAAATATATCTTCCATATTCTTTGCGGTAATACATTCAAACAGCGACATCACTTCATCAAAATGATTTATAGTAAACATGCATTTCGGTTGGCTGGAGCACCTGACCAAAGCTACGGAACAGGCATTATTGACCTATTTTTAGATCCATCACAAGCTCATCGTTAGTTAGTGGGTATTTGTAATTGCCACAGAAGCATACGAGTGCTAGGATGTGATGCTGAATGTGCTCTAGCCTCAATCGTCAAGCTATTACACGAAAACGCGTTGTGGAGTGTCGATGATGAAGGCGTTGAAAATCATGTGTAGAAGCCAGCATTTAACATTCACGTTGAACGTGCGGTAGCGGCTTGTCAAACATGCACGCGAAACCACTCTAACGCGACTCGACAGTATAAACCGATCAGCGATGTTCACCGTAAGCTCATCGAAACTTCTGGCCCGTTCTAGAGGCTACACTGTTACTCGTTGTGGGCATTATAACTTCCCACACGTTGCCCGGAGGTTTTAATGACATTAGCAGCACCAGAGGCTACCAGCGACAACTCAATGAAGGGTTTCACGGCCTGTGTTTGCTTCTGTACTAAGTTCCAAACCGAGAGGCCCTGGTAATTGTGTAAAACAATTTTTAAGTTGCCTATCTCCAGTAAACCCACTTAGAGATAAACTTGTCAACTACACTCCTGGAAATTGAAATAAGAACACCGTGAATTCATTTTCCCAGTAAGGGGAAACTTTATTGACACATTCCTGGGGTCAGATACATCACATGATCACACTGACAGAACCACAGGCACATAGACACAGGCAACAGAGCATGCACAATGTCGGCACTAGTACAGTGTATATCCACCTTTCGCAGCAATGCAGGCAGCTATTCTCCCATGGAGACAATCGTAGAGATGCTGGATGTAGTCCTGTGGAACGGCTTGCCATGCCATTTCCACCTGGCGCCTCAGTTGGACCAGCGTTCGTGCTGGACGTGCAGACCGCGTGAGACGACGCTTCATCCAGTCCCAAACATGCTCAATGGGGGACAGATCCCGAGATCTTGCTGGCCAGGGTAGTTGACTTACACCTTCTAGAGCACGTTGGGTGGCACGGGATACATGCGGACGTGCATTGTCCTGTTGGAACAGCAAGTTCCCTTGCCGGTCTAGGAATGGTAGAACGATGGGTTCGATGACGGTTTGGATGTACCGTGCACTATTCAGTGTCCCCTCGACGATCACCAGTGGTGTACGGCCAGTGTAGGAGATCGCTCCCCACACCATGATGCCGGGTGTTGGCCCTGTGTGCCTCGGTCGTATGCAGTCCTGATTGTGGCGCTCACCTGCACGGCGCCAAACACGCATACGACCATCATTGGCACCAAGGCAGAAGCGACTCTCATCGCTGAAGACGACACGTCTCCATTCGTCCCTCCATTCACGCCTGTCGCGACACCACTGGAGGCGGGCTGCACGATGTTGGGGCGTGAGCGGAAGACGGCCTAACGGTGTGCGGGACCGTAGTCCAGCTTCATGGAGACGGTTGCGAATGGTCCTCGCCGATACCCCAGAAGCAACAGTGTCCCTAATTTGCTGGGAAGTGGCGGTGCGGTCCCCTACGGCACTGCGTAGGATCCTACGGTCTTGGCGTGCATCCGTGCGTCGCTGCGGTCCGGTCCCAGGTCGACGGGCACGTGCACCTTCCGCCGACCACTGGCGAGAACATCGATGTACTGTGGAGACCTCACGCCCCACGTGTTGAGCAATTCGGCGGTACGTCCACCCGGCCTCCTGCATGCCCACTATACGCCCTCGCTCAAAGTCCGTCAACTGCACATACGGTTCACGTCCACGCTGTCGCGGCATGCTACCAGTGTTAAAGACTGCGATGGAGCTTCGTATGCCACGGCAAACTGGCTGACACTGACGGGGGCGGTGCACAAATGCTGCGCAGCTAGCGCCATTCGTCGGCCAACACCGCGGTTCCTGATGTGTCCGCTGTGCCGTGCGTGTGATCATTGCTTGTACAGCCCTCTCACAGTGTCCGGAGCAAGTATGGTGGGTCTGACACACCGGTGTCAATGTGTTCTTTTTTCCATTTCCAGGAGTGTATATCAAAAGTTGAAGGAGTGCCAAATTTATAGGAACATTGTGAGTTGTATGGAGGGGACCACCATTCGTTTCGTCTCGTGACAGCGAATGCATCTATGTCAGGTGATAACATTCTCGATTAAAAACAACCGATCGTTAACTTTACTCTCTTGGTGAAAAGTCGACAACTACTTTTTCCATCAAAATTACGATGGTGTTTATAAAATTCTATTACTTCCCTACAAAAGTGCCCATGGTAATGCTATATCTTTTCTAAAATGCTGCCTCAAGAAAATTTATTTCACAGTCTCCTCTTTGCAAGGAATGGCATGTTAAGGCAGACTTAACAGTTTGTTCAAAGCGACACTTCCTCCTATGTTCGGCTAAGCAAATGTTGATACTTGTTTTTCTTTTTTATCGTTCCAATACATACTTAGACACCACTGCATGGATTTGTACACGCCAGTTTTCATTAGTGGAACTTCTACACTTCTCAGGAGTTACGTTACAATAAGAAAGGAATACTACTTCTAAATTCATTGTAGGCACAACAACGGGTTCAATACCAGAGGAAATCATTTTCCTGCTAAGGGAACACAGAAATAACGTAAATAAGGAAACTACAGTGAACGGAAAAAAATAATCCAGGGGAATAAAGTATAAGCTTAGAAACAAGGCTCTCCTCACAAAAGCTGATAAGGATAACTATGCGTTCATAATGATCAGGAAGGGCACAGAAATAAAACCCAAACTTTTTGAACAATAAAATTTTGTTAAAGTTACGCAATGATGCAACATAAATATACCAGAAAAACACACAGAATCCTAAAAGAAAAAATCTCACAGATAAGGAGAAAATTACGTTTATAGAATTAAAGAACCCCAAGGCAACAATTCTAAACAGTTTATCAAAATTTCTCTAGCATAATGCTCTAACCTGGATAGTTGTAAACTACATATGAACTAGCTAGAGATATATACACATATTTTCAAAAATATTATGTATTCAGTATTCACAGACGGCTGAATTTTAGGGACTGATGAGGATCTGACACCGAAGACGCACACATCAATAAATCTGCAACAGCCACAGGCACTTCATTCGATATCCCATCCATGTACACTATACATGTAAACTCTCATCATCAAAAATCAATTGCAACACGAAGATACTCCCAAACAACTCATAGATGGATAACGGATACTTTAAAATTAATGGCATAACAAAACTGTTCCTCATTTGACAAATAATTATATTCATAACATGACGGGTTCCCCAAAGGATCGCCAGTCAGTGTATCACTGTTCCATATAATCTTAAATCACATCGAGAACAAAATACTTGAAACCATAGTACAACACAAACAATACAAAATAATACATTGTCATCGTTATGTAGGTGACAATATAACTTGTAGATGAAACATGCAGTCACATACAGTAATACCACAGTGACACAGTCACAGTTCAAATATAAAATTTACCATGGAAACAGTAAGTGATAAAGAAGTAAATTTTCTGGAATTCACAATACACAGACACAATAACCACCATCACTGTTCCATATACAGGGAACACACCACTACTGGCACCAGTGCCATCTTTCACAAAAACTCAAACTGTCTTATAATACACAAACAAGCTGGTTTTTGATGAATATTATACAGGCTGATGTTCAAATGTGTGTGAATTTCTAAGGGAGTAAACTGCTGAGGTCATCGGTCCCTAGTCTTACACACTACTTAAAATAACGTATGCTAAGAACAACACACACACCCATGCCTGAGGGAGAACTCGAACCTCCGGCGGGAGGGGCCACGCAATACAGGCTGAATGAAACACCTTTAAGGACAACTACGAAAATGAGATAAAGACAATCAAACAAATAGCTGTCATGAATGGATACGAAATAAAAGTGCTACACATCTGAACCAAAAATTTGAAAAAATGATGAAAGGGTTATCCTGCACAAAAAACCTTTAACATCTATAACATGCAAACACGAACTCTTACAACACACATGTCCAAAAAGCACAAAAAGCCAAACAGTACACACTCAACTAGAACAATAAAGCAGCTCACAAAACAACCATCTCACGAAACAGACATGAAATTAGACTACAGAACAGAGAGCTGAAAACAAAAGAAACTAAGAATATCTAAAACCAATAAAATACCCCGGCATTTGTCAACTGACATGTCAAAATCGCAAATCAATCTATATCAGGAAGACATCTAGAAATTTCAGCATTAGATACACACAACACGTAAGTGAACTAAAGAGTGTCAATCGACATTTGAAGTACACCTTGTTGAACCATATTAACAATAATTTAAAAATTCTTAAAGGCGTAACAGTCTTCGATGGAAAGTAATAACTGATATAAAAACTACCATTTACAGCAAGACCATAGGAGAAGGGAAGGAAATAATAAACGAACACGATCACTTGTGGGAATGGAACACTGCTCTCGGCTCTGAAAGAAATACCAGAACTTCCAAACTGAAATGGTACAAAACCCCTCGAAGTATGCTATGAAAAATGCGAAATATCCTTGATAACGTGAAAACCACGAAAGGTACGTTAAAGGAATCATCTGCACACTGACGAATAAATTACAAACATAATTAACATAGCACTGTTGAAGGCAGAAATTAACAAATGAACAGTAACAATAATATGAATGACATTAACGATGCGCCAAGTAACTCAAACAGGAATAGTCATACACTGCACCAGTTAGAGAAAGCTCCTTAGCTGCATTTGTACCTGTATCTACTCCATGCAAGAAATGTTACGGTGTGTGGCGGAGTGTATTTTGTGTACCACTACCATTCCCCCGTTTTCATATTCTAGCCACGATTGGTTCACAGGAAGAACGATTGCTGGTAAGCCTCCGTGTCACCTGGAATTTCTTTACTTTTTACCTTCATAGTATCTTTGCAACAGAGACGTAGCAAGAAGAGATGTAGACAGCCGTGGTGGTGACCTCTACTTTGAGGGTTGCAATAATGCAGCATGGAGTGGGCTGATGCCCATTGGTAGCCCCGAAGGTGCCACTGAAACATTATTATCAAAGTAAACAGTTACTGCTAAGAAATACACAGCTGTCTCCATTCACAAGCTACTTGCAGCTGCGGAGCAGGAGCAGTGTGCACCACCCCAGGAATATACAAACACCAGCGCAGTCTCATCCCGCGACGGTAGGAGAAACAGTGTCGTCAGCACACAGAGATGTCACGGAGACCACTGGACACGTGGGCGGAGCTGTTCGCTCCAGCCACTGCAGCCAACAGCTACGGTAATTGGGGACCCATGGCATAGTTTGCGTGCAGGACACCCACCACCAGCTCTGCGAAAAGTGCGTGAAGTCGAGCAGGATAAATGGATGACGAGAGCACGCCTGATTGTATCGTAGACTGCTTGCAGGAGAACCATCGCCACTTCATCGCAAAGTGGGTGAAGGCGTGCAAAGTATGTAGGTGACCAAGGCACGCCAAATCGTACCGTATACTGCGTGCAGGAGAGCCACCATCGGCTCTGTGGAAAGTGCGACAAGTCGTGCAAGGTCACACTGTGGCCAGCCATCAGAAAAATGACAGACAGCGTCCAAGTCTGACCACAGGAACAGAAGGCGGCCAGCGGCAGCTGCACGTCTCACGATGTGGACGATGGTCTGCTTCCTGGATCCACTGGCTAGGTCACCATCAGAGCCAATGGATGAAACAAATCGCAACTCCCTGCCAGTCTTGGCTTCGATGACAGTGTTGCGGCTCGTGGAAGCTATATCCCCGTAAAGGACTCGCGGCTCATGGAAGCTGTATTCCCAGACAGGACTCCCTGCTCCATCACAAACTGTAGATGGGCAGACAAGCAAGGCATAGACTAACATATGTTCAGCCTATAGGCCGCATGGATGCGAACTGCGTAGACCCCGACCAGAAAAAGAGCACTGGCTCATGTGCTTTGCTGCTGTAAGGTACCAATGATATATCTTTGCCTTCTTTTCGTCTCTAATCAGCTTCTCTGGTCAGCCTGACTGGACTTGAAAGGTGTCTCAACTTTATCTTTCAGGAGACGTGACGGACGTATTCTGTGAAGTCAGAGTACTGAACAGCTATGCTTGTTTCCAACTTATGCCTTCTTTATCCACTCTGTGTAGTCATCACAATTACAGGATCCCTATACCCTTATGATGTCAGTCTGCTACATTGGCGCCTTGGGCTCATGGCCATTACAGTGTGTAGCAAATAACTCTGTCTTGTGGCACGCATCTCGTGGTCGTGCGGTAGCGTTCTCGCTTCCCACGCCCGGGCTCCCGGGTTCGATTCCCGGCGGGGTCAGGGATTTTCTCTGCCTCGTGATGGCTGGGTGTTGTGTGATGTCCTTAGGTTAGTTAGGTTTAAGTAGTTCTAAGTTCTAGGGGACTGATGACCATAGAAGTTAAGTCCCATAGTGCTCAGAGCCATTCCTGTCTTGTGGCCAAATTACATCCGGCATCAGTGGTCCTTCCTTGTTCGTACTCGGCCCAGCTGTTGCATACTGACTTGCTTTGCTTACAACTTGCACTACCAGGTGAAGAATTCAAAATTTTACATCACTATTAGGGTTGCCATATCTAGCTGGGACCTCGCCAGCACAGTCTGAGATGGAGGTAAAAAAATTATTTAGTATAATTACTTTCCATTTAGAGTACAGCTACATAGAACTTGTTGCGGCAGATGTGGTTGATACACCATATATTTCTCGGAAGATTTCACCTTTTTAGGAAAGTCTTTTTTTCGTTTTATGTATTTATAAAACTTCGAGCTAGTGAGCCTGCAGTTAAACTGGTACAGTAGGACTGATTCCACGGCTCATGGAAGCAGTCATTTCTTTCATCAGTGGGCTGATATCAGCAAAAATACTCTTTCGGCAGTGGCGTTGTGTGCGGGAATGGAAAACACATAAATACTTGCATACTTTTAGCAGCTGACATTTGCGTTCAATATTTTCACTTTCCTTAAGAAAGTAAATCCACCTTTCTTCCACGGAGTGTTTAGACTTCCATTCTTCCGAATCATGCTTAGTTTCTAAAAAGCTCTTCAGTTACGTATATTCCTGAAAACAATTGTCTCCTGAAATCCTTATACCATTTTTAGCCAGCTATATTATAGTGTTTTCAATCATTACCCAATCTCGGTTTCAGATAGTGTCATCCTATTATTTATTTGATATTTATTAAGGGTAACAACAAGTTTCTCTACGTTATCAAATGCCATGGCATACGAAGCCATTGTCTCTTCCTCAAATTACGAAATCAAATTAATTATTTCTTGGTTAGGAATCTTATTCTTTAATTTGTTCAAATTCATCTTCGTTTGCATGCCAATAAAACTGGCAGTCTTCCTTTCATTCACACATGTTTTAGTGTCGATTGATATATTCATTATTTCAACAATCGAGAGTTTATCTTTCTCCGTACCTTTTATATTTTTTGCAAATGGAATAAATTTCACTGATCAAACTACTGAAAAAATCTGAAATCATTGTTTTAATGGAATCCAATTAAAATGTCTCAGCTGCGGACATTAACGACAGCCATCTTGTTTTTGACTGAGATAGAAGAGTCTGGTGATGGACATCAACGTATAAGCAGAACTCTTTTAGCTTCTCTGTCCTTATCCTGTCATTGAAAAATAATTAAATATTTTCGTTACTATTATCTCAATGTCGACAGTTAAGACTCCAGCAGCGCTTGATATTGTATGTGGAGAATATGGGTAGGGCATCAAATTCCTTCTACATTTTTTCCTAGTTCTTCTATCATTTGGTGAAATTAATTCCGATGGCCGCGTCGATGAAGACCTCCAACGTTGGTACTGGTACTGTCTCCACAAAAATCTATTAGTTTATCTAATGGAATTAGCAGTAGTCTTAAAGTGTCAAGACAAAACTTCACAACTGTCTCCTATGTTTCGTTATTCGGCGAATCAAACTTCAACAGCTTTTATAGGATTCCGTTGGTTTCAGTATAGTATTGAACATCTAAATTAAACATCTTTTCACCCTTGTGGTTCCATGCGTCGGTGCCTATTCCATAAAATGAAAATTATTGCAGCTGTTTTATGGATTCGGGCACAGAGTGTGGTGCGGGAATATTTTGAGCAATCGCCTTAGCTTTGGTCCTGGCTGTAGACTGCTTTGCGGCGACTTTGGAGTCAGGATACACCGTGGCATTTAGTTTAACGGTACAGACAAGAGAATTGAAGGACTGGTGATGCTTGACGACTTTATAGCTGTAGTTAGTTCTGCAGCAGCAACGAGCAATTCTTCCAGTGTATATTCTTTAAGCACAAATGTAGAAATAGGCTTTGATGTCGATGTATGATTGTCTTAAAAATGTGATACCTCACATCTGTCTTATCTCAAAGAGTTACTGAGATGAAACGGCTACAACCCTCACACAACGCTTCCTGGTCCGTATGTCCTTTCTTGACAGAAGACCACTCTTCTGGGAGTCATCCGAAATGTGACATTTTCTCTTTCCATTCTTAAGCTATTTCTTAACCTATGGTAATTTTATTGGACGGTAAACAGTCGACAATAACACTTTAGTCATCGAAGTACACGTCATTTTACACTTCACGCGGTATATACCCGTAGTAAACACTTCAAACATTACTAAGTTGCACTCATTGTTGGTATTACGTTCAGAAAGAATTCTCTTATCAGATCGCAATTCAAATGGGAACCGCCCGATTCTTCCACGCGGCGCTGCTTAAATTGTTCCAGCCCCGTACTACTGGAGAAGTCTTGTATTTTCACGAATGATGGCGCTAGGTATTTAAGGTGCTTGCATCGTAGATACAGCATAGGCAACATGCAACGCCATCTGTGAGACTAGCTTCTCAACATAAAGTTGTTGACGCAATACTCGTAAAACTGAGGCTGCATTTACATGCTGCGCTAATAGATGGCGTTACTTCAGTACTTGAGCCAATCTCGTAACAGTATTTTGCAAAATCGGGACGAAATTGGTCTTATCGCGATGTTGGGACAAGTAGGTCCATAACGGTGACGGTCCCGATATATAGTGACCGATGGCAACCCTAGTTATACTCACAGTGTTGTTTCGTACCTTTTCTTTTGAACACCCCTCATACTTATTCATGTAACCGATGTTCGTAGCCTGATGGATGTAGATCTTTGAACTAGGTAAAGAAGCAAATGATTCTCATACCATTACGTCAGAAAAATTTTCGAAACAATCTTTCATTATTTTACACAGCGGAAGACTTGTCCTAAATGATCGATTTTGCTAATTTTTTCATTTTTTTCCCTAGAGGCACCTTATCCTCGAAGGCACTGCCCCGGTTGTCCCAGCCTGGTGACTCAGTTTCCTGAATTGTGCGGTTATTATTTGCCGCGTATTCTTTTAGAGTGCAAGACATAATTACAGCTACGTGACGCAATTCTCAACAATGCAGTGGTCTCTGCAGCCACCTATGCCATTGCGTAGCAACAGTTTGAGACAAGGCGACTGGTGAGTAACGTGAATGTCTCCATTCCCAGACAGCAAAATCTTGAGAAAACCGTCAAATCTAGTAATAATACGCAGCTGCGACACCAGCCAGAAGGTAATCCGTCAACACACATACATGTCGGGACCGCAAATCCGCGGGACCCAAGACACAATCGTCATATTGGCTGCACCTTTCTGCGGACGCTTGGCATAAATTTCAGAGGTATGTAAATAAACATGTAGATCTTCGACATTGCAGTTGTATTGAGGGTAACTTGACTTTGCTAGTCTTAGGCAATTTTTTGTAGAGCAAGCATGAATTTTGTATTTCTTGTAATTACAAAAAATTCATAATACTAAAAGTTATCCCTTCTCCTACGAATTTTCTGTGCCGTGTGATCTCTTTATCCGTTCGTACCGACAATGTTCGACAAATCGAACGTGTCATTTTGGTGTCTTGAAACACATGTCTTTCATGGACATATTATACATTTTTGTAAGAATTTCTATCGATTGTAGACGAGTTTCAAACACCAAGCTGTATCTTTGTCAGAAATCAAACTTTCTTTTTAAACCATAGGTGTATTAGAAGCGGAAAGACATGCGATTTGAAACCGTTGTTTTCAGTTTTTAAAAAAACTGAAATAATGAAAATTTATATTTTGAAAGCGTGTAATATATGAAAGAAAATTTTTTCCAATATCGGATCCCTTGTAAACGTGACTGCTTCCAGTGTTTGTTCTGCGATTGCTTGATCATACAATAACAGGACTTCTGCATATTTAGGGGCAACATGTTACATTCGTTTACCTTTAGGGTCAATTGCCAATCCCTGCACCAAGCGTCTTATTTCTGCGGGTCTTTCCCCGTTTCGCTACAACTGTCTAGTATTACAGCTACTCTGTATACAACAGCATCATCCACGAAAAGCATATATAGTTAGCCACCTAACATTACCACTGCAAACACCTCCCAATCCACAACAAACACCGAATAACCAATTCCACAGACCGAAAGTGAGGAGAGGGGCTGGTGGAACTGGTTATTACAAACCACTGAGAAATGCACGGAAGTTTGATTTTCAACACATTTTTTAAAATGGAAACCTGTTATTATTTTTAGCACAACTGAAAATAGAAACAAATACTTAATCGATGCCTTTTGTAACACTGTAAAATGTTAAGTACATTCAGAGTAATTTGTAACGTAAAGTTGACGTTTGAAACCTCAGATGTTCAGTTGCGTGTTGTAAAAAACACGATCTGTAGGGCTATGTTTACGAAGACTACGATGTTTACGAGTTTGGCTGTTTCAGTGTCTGTAGGTAGCGCTTGCTGAATTAGTCTTTGTACTCAGAATAACTGTAGTACACTGTATTATCAGACGTCTGTGATAGTGTACTGCACACAGGAACAGAAGTACGCACAGTAGGAACGCGAGAAAGTCGCAAGTACAACAGTGTGTACAGTGTCGTAAGAACTGTGAAAATGGTTTACTCTAACTCTGAAAAGGCAGAGATGATACTCATCTATGGCGAGCGTAGACAAAATGCAGCTGCAGCCTGCAAGTTGTATGCAGAAAGGTACCCGGACAGAGATCATCCAACGCACCGTACATTTGGAAGCATCTACAAACAGTTGTATGCAACAGGTATGGTCGTAACACGCAAACTGGTCCGTAACAAAGCCATCACAGGAGAAGCAGGTGCAGTTGGTGTGTTAGCTGCTGTTGCCGTGAAGCCACACATGAGTTCACGTGACATCTCTAGGGACAGTGGAATGAGTCCAAGTAGTGTAATGTGCATACTTCATCGTCACAAATTTCACCCCTATCATGTGTCGCTGCATCAGCAATTACATGGAGATGACTTTAATAATTGAGTGAATTTCTGTCAGTGGGCATTAACAGAGAATGCGTTGCAGTTCTGCCTGTTTAGCGATGAAGCAGATATCACAAAACCTCGTGGCAATGAATTTACGAATCATGCATTACTGGTCCGTGGACAATCCTCGTTGGCTTTGACAGGTAGAGTGTTAGCGACTGTGGAATGTAAATGTTTGGTGCGGAGTAATTGGCGACCATCTCATTGGTCCTTACTCCATTGAAGGCACCCAAACATCTGTAAAATATATCGAGTTTCTACAAAATGATCTGCCAACATTGTTAGAAAATGTCCTGCTGGAAATGTGTAGACGTGTGTGATATCAACATGATGGTGCTCCTGCACATTCTGCAATAAACACTAGACTGAACCTTGACAGAATGTTCGACGGGCGTTTCATGATGATGATGATGATGATGATGATTTTTGGTTTGTGGGATGCTCAACTGCGCTGTTATCAGCGCCCGTACAAATTCCCAACCTTTGCTCAGTCCAATCTCGCCACTTTCATGAACGATGATGAAATGGTGATGACAACACAAACACCCAGTCATTTCGAGGCAGGTGAAAGACATGGCGGACGCTTAAATTGGCCAGCCCGTTCTCCTGATCTTACACTTTTAGACTTCTTTCTGTGGGGTACGTTAAAGCAGAACATGTAGCGTGATGTGCCTACAACCCCAGAGGATATGAAACATCGTATTGAGGCAGCCTGTGGCAACATTACACCAGATGTACTGCGTCGTGTAAGACATTCATTACTCGGTAGATTGAAAATGTGTGCAGCAAATGATGGGCACCACTTTGAACATTTATTAGCCTGAAATGTCAGGACACACTGTTTTACATCCTTTAACCGAAAACAAGAAGCAAATTTGTAAGTTTAACTACATTCTCATGTTAATGTACATTTTCTTCTAACAAATCTTACCGTACAGTATTCTTCAGAGAAAAAGGCTAATAAAGTAGTTAGCATTTGGACATAACGTGCTGTTCATGTCTCTTCTGTACCTACGTTACATCACTGTTCTTTTTGTATCGCTAATTAATTCGGTTCTCTCCGATACACGACTGCACTGCTGAAGAGTCAATCAAACGTCAGCTTTACGTTACAAATTACTCTGGACGTAATTAACATTTTACATTGTAAGAAACGGCATAGCTTAAGTATTTTTTCTATTTTCAGTTGTGCCAAAAATAATAACAGGTTTCCATAACAAAAACGTAAGTATGTGTTGAAAATCATACTTCCTCACTTTCGGTCTGCGGAGTTGGTTATTCGGTGTTTGTTGTGGTTTGGTTGTGGTTTGTGAGGTGTTTCCAGTGGTAATGTTAGGTGACTCATCATATATGTATATATATATATATATATATATATATATATATATATATATATATATAAGTAATGGTTCTATCATACTTCCGTTTTGCCTGAAGTTACTTTTACGTCCTAAGACTTCTCGCCGTTGAGAATGACATGCCGTGTTCTGTTTGTTAGAAACAAACAGATGACAAAATGTACAGATGACAGAATGTACAGAAATATATGCTTTCCTGGAGATAGCAGACAGCGATATGAGAAACAGCCTATTCTATATGCATGTATTTCGTTAAAACGTTCTGAATATAATAACCACTATTCCAAAATTACGCAATTCTGTGTATCATATTACTTGCTGTTCGACAGAAAAATAAAGGAAATCGACTGATTACTGTGAAACATCAGGGATGAAATATGTAGAGATGAAAAAAGAAAAAGTATTTTTAGTTCAAACAGGACGCATTTCAAAACATATTTACTGTTCAAGGAAAATGGACAGAAAGTAAGCTTTATAAAAGTAAGATCAATTTATTAATAAAGAATATAAAGTTCGTGTACGATTATTGTTATTATTTTGTGAATAAACCGGTCAAGATCGCTTAATAAATATATTTATTGCGTCGATTTGGATACTACAATGATCAGATCAAAACTTAGAATTTGTAAAGCAAGTGTCAGTGTCAATCTCAATAAATCCTTTGTCTAATCTGGTTTTATTGATACTGACGCTGAATCTTGTTTTCTAAGTTCTACGTTTTGCTGTCATAAGGGCCGTAGGCGAAACGACGTAATAAACAAAGAATTATATTAAGCTATCTATACAGTTTTATTAACAAAATAAAGAAACATTAATTATAAGTGAATTATGTTTCTTCTTTGCCTTGGTCTTATCCCGAACCTTGGGGGGTCTGCATGTTAATGTGGATTTGGCAATATTAGTGATAGAAGGTGGCCAGATGCTCTACCTGTCGTCGCCCCCTTCCCCCCTATTCCCCGATGGAATTTGTTGTGTATCCCATCCGTCGCCATCTAGTATTATCCCATGTAGACGTGTATAACGTGTAACACAGAAAATGCAAATAAAATACCTTCTGAACCGTTCAAAATTTTTAGCCGTTTATTCTGATTCTGAATCTGTAAGGTTTATTGCAGAAACTATATTTTATATGTAATGGATGTAATAGAGTATATATTTGTGAGTATATATAGCCGATCGTAATTATAATGTAAATATTGTAAATTGCTGTGTAATCGCCAATGGAACTTCATTTTAATGTATCGATAGTAACGACGAAATGGCAGTAGCTTTGCCGTTGTTTCTCTTTGTATATGGAGAGTCTCAGTCGCGCTGTGAGCAGAGAGGAAGTAGTACAGCTCCAGTAATGAAAGAGTGCGCAAGTGTTTGTTGGGCGTTCCCGCAGACGCGGTGTGCAGCTATGATCGCGCCAGTGTAGACGCACCTAATTCGTTAAATTACCCGTGGCTCTGAAGACGACTCGTGGTTCTCAACCGGCGGCAGCAGCAACAGCTGCTGCTCAGCATTGTCGTCGGCTGTTAACTAACATTGCACAGGCATTACCCAGTGGCATTTCAGTCACTGACTTTAGTAGTTTGTGTCAATTAAAACATGCAATTGCTAAAACTTGTAGGGCACCTGTATTCTTATTGTCCTCAGACATTATTACCAAGCAGTCCGCCCCATTAGCTGAACGCTCAGCGCGTTGGACTGCCACGCACGGGGGGCCCGGGTTCGATTCCTGACTGGGGTGGGAGATTTTCTCCCCTCAGGGGCTGGGTGTTGTGCTCATCATCGTTTCATCCCCATTGTCGACGCGCAAATCGCCCAATGTGCCGTCGCACTCAGTTAAGACTTGCACTTAGCGGCCGAACGTCCCGCCTGGGAACTCACGGCCATTACGAAGCAGAGTCCCTTTCCTTTCCATGCAATCATCAACTGTCGTAAATATATGAAAATTGATTTACTACTTACTGCCAGTTTTGTTTGTTCGCTAATGACCAGTTTCAATCTAAATTTTTCTGCATCAGTAACTGTTCATTCTTTTATGGCATAGCACAGGCTTAACAAATTTGCAACTTTGAGTATTAACTTGACTCACTTAACGTAAAGTAAAATTTCACTTCAAAACTACTAACTAAAGATACAGCACAAATTAGGAGTGCGCAGTTTGATTTATTCTGTATTTAGCTTAGCGAGTGACTTCTGATGGATTGGTATGTACGTTATTCTTATGTTAGAAGTAAATCTGTTGCTCATTTGCAGAAAGTAAATTCAATTCAGTCTCTCAATAACTAAAAGTAAATTGCTTGCCTTTTTCCAAATTTTATATTACGCTACACCGAGGTTACTGGAAGTCATATTTTACACAATAAAAATTTAGTTATATTTATTTAACCAGTAACTTCATTTAGCTTTACTTTCAAAATTTGTTATTTCAGTATAAGTAAGTGCAAAGTCAGGGCTTTCTGATTCATTTATTTTCTCGTGAACTGTTGTGTTGTGGAAAAGCATCACAGCCTTCTGTTACCACGCCAGTGATTATTTGCTTAATTTTCTTTGCCATTAATTTTCTTAACATTCTGGAGATTCATTTCCGTAATGGGCTCGCGACCGTTTAATCATCATTTTTACTAATCAGCATTTTTTGTATCAATAATATTACCTGGAACCCTCCCCCCTCCCTTGTGTGGTCCGTGAATGATTGCACTATATTCTACCCAATTCAAAATTATCACCTGTATTTAGATTAGGTTTAGAATAGATTTTTCCTTCACAAGGACTGTTGTACACTTCCCTTCTACTAACCGGTTTTATTTTCCTTTGGTAGCGATAGCCTTACTCGCTGTAAAATTTCTTTAGGCATACGCGATCACAGTCAATCATACAGCAATCCAGTAAGTCAATTAGGAAGGGGGAAATGTTTGAGAATTGTGTAATAGATACGGGGCGTGGGTACCAGCGTGGGATTCATTTAGTCGGATGAGAGAAACCACTTAAAAATCACGTCCCGGCTAGTCGGCACACGAGTCCTCCCTGTAAATCCATTGCGCGGATTCGATCCGTAGCCGGGGTTCCTCCCTGAATCGCGGAAGTGCCGTGCTTATGCGCGCTTTTATTCATGACGTCCAACTCCTACCCCTACCAACGATGCAATACCTCCAGCACGTTGTATGAATGGGTCGTGTCTGTTCTTACAGACATGTCCGTTAGAACAAACACCACGCATTCATACTCGTACAATAGATTCGCCTCTACGGGGAATGAAAACGCTACCTTCAGTGCGAATGCACAATTACGTTCGAACTCCAGCGGGGATCTAGAACTAGCGAACGTGGAGGACATGGGCGACGACTGCAAATAAGTGGCTCTAGGTGGGAGAGTGAGTTAGCCAAGCAGCATGCCGAGATACTCAGCGCATTTACGGTCAGCACTGTGTCCGGGTGAAGCAGTGGTTAACACACCTGCCTGGTAAGCAGGACATCACGGGATGTGATATCATTAGTTCGTTCCCTTTCCTTTCTCCCTCCTCCACCACCAATTTACGTAATATACAGCACTTTATGACATGCAGGAGAGCTCAATCTAACAAGCAACTGGTACCACGCCGTCATGTGACACTCCACCGCTGACGTAAATCATACCAATGAAGTGATAAATATGTGCCAGTCGGTTTTATGGAATGTGCGCCGTAAGATGGGCCGCCGTAGACACAGAATCGCAAGAAAGAGCTGTCGTATTGGGAAACGCCCATGATGAACGATGCTGCTCGATCTGTTGATGCATCAACGCGTACTGCCCAACGTGTTTACGAGAAATGGAGTACCAGTAGCAGGCATGCACGAGAGATGTTCGGTAAATATGGCAACATTTTTTTTCCTCGAGCAATTTTGGTTGAAAAACAAGTTTGTTTGTGCGGCCATCCTCCGCAGCAAGCATATAAATACTTGTTTTGTAAATAAAACTGCCTTTTCCTGCTGCTAGTTCCTTTATTTATCCCATACGCGTTTCGCCTTCTTCTGTTCTAAGGCATCATCAGTCGGATCTATAACGATAAAGTTTTGTTAGTTTTAGATTATTTAACAGTTCACTTCGCAATTTTTTTGTAAAAAAAATAATTACTTACGATTTGCTGATCTGCTTTTCCTCACATCTGTTTAATAATCTAAATCTGTTTAATGATCTAAAACTAACGAAACTGCATCGTTATAGATCCCAGTGATGATGCCTTAGAACAGAAGAAGGCGAAATGCATATAAATAAATAAAGTAACTAGCAGCAGGAAAACGCAGTTTTATTTACAAAACAAGTATTTATATGCTTGCTGCGGAGGATGGCCACACAAACAAACTTGTTATTCATGCCATGCAAGGCATTTCCAGGTGGCCTATACCAGAAATTCAGAAGACTTCATCTGAACATCCATAAAATCATACAACACATAAAATTCAACAAAATAAGCAAATGTAACGATCTTGTACCTAAATATATCAATGTAAAGATTAAAAACAGTTCAACCAGCGGCCAAAAAGCAATGCATGCTGCTCAGAAAATATGGTTAAAATGAGAGCTCAAATCCCTATACTCTAAAAAACAAGAGTTAAATTACGATTTGTATAAGACCCATTTACAACTCGCAGACACCATAAATAATATGACAGTTTTCTCCCATCTGGTCAACAAGGTCGAAAAGCACGTAAAAACTGCTGTACAAAGAATGGAAATAGTTCATAGAAGAAAGATCAACCAACTCAAAAAACTCCAGTCACAACATAATACCTTTACACACAGCCAAGAAAAACACACACACAAATTCTACCCAAGATTAGTGAACCTTACGGACACATAGTTAAACAGTAAAGAAAGACAGCTGTTGGAGAAAGGATTAAAATATAATGTAAATTCAGAAGAAGATGAAGATTACTTAGAAAATCTAATTATAGAAGCAGAAAGTGTTTTGACAAGGGAAGATAGGAATGAAACTAGCAGTGTCAACATTGAATTAGCTAAATACAAGTTAGTCTCGAACATATACTTTGTTAGGTTGGAAACAAATGGGTAAACATACCAAAGAAGATGAAACACGTAATGGAGTCGCAATATTTACGTTGTGAAAAACAGTGTACGACGAAATAGATCGAGTGACAAAAGAACAATAGTCCACCACAAAAAAGAGTGATAAACATGGTGAACAGTGTGTGGAAGGCGAGAAGCCAAAGATGTGATTATATGGCAGTTATAAAAGTGGTAGTGCGATCTACAGACCAGATGTGAGGAAACGCAGATCAGCAAAACGTAAGTAATTACTTTTTTTACAAAAAAAATGCGAAGTGAACTGTTTAATAATCTAAAACTAACAAAACTGTATCGTTATAGATGCCACTGATGATGCCTTAGAACAGAAGAAGGCGAAACGCTTATGGGGTAAATGAAGTAACTAGCAGCAGGAAAAGGCAGTTTTATTTACAAAACAAGTATTGATTGAAAAAAATGTGGAAATTCTTGTCGGGCATTACGGAATGTAGCACCGCTATACACACTCTTCAAAATGGCGTCAGTAACGGAGCTGTGTTCCAAGCAGAGAGATGTCGTTGAGTTTCTTTTGGGCGGAAAACCAGAGCGTCGCAGATATTCACTGGCGCTTGCAGTGACTTGGCGGTGAACAAAAGCACGGTGAGTCGTTGGGCGAGGCATCTGTAAACATCGCAACGAGGTTACACAAACCTGTCCGGTCTCCCGCGTGCCGGCCGGCTGCACACAGCTGTGACTCCTTGAGTGTTGGAACGTGCGGACAATCATTCCACGTGGCCAACGAATCACAGACACCTAGATGCTCAACTCGACGTCTCTGTTGGTTAGACACACTCGTTCACTGGTTGGGGTACTCAAAGGTGTGTGCCCGCTGGGTTCGTCACCGCCTAACGGAAGACCGTAACGAAGGGTCAACTGCGCTGAATTTCTTGCGATTTACGAAGCTGATCGTGGCAATTTTTTGTCGAACATCGTCACAGTTGGTAAAACAAGGGTTCATCACTTCGAACTAGAAAAAAACAGCATTCCATGGAGTGGCGCCACACCACCTCTGGTCCGAAGAAACGGTTCAAAGCAGCATCCTTAGCCGGTAAAGTCAGGGCGACTGTCTTATGGGGCTCTGAAGGGGTTTTTCTGTTTGACGTCCTCGATCATGGCGCAACGATGAGCTCTAAAGTGTACTGTGGTACCTCCGGAAATTGAAGAAACGACTTCAGCGTGTTCGTCGCCACAAAAATGCCGACGAACTACTTCTCTATGACAGCTCAAGGCCTCACACAAGTCTACTCACCACAGAGGAGCTTCCAGAACTTCACTGGACTGTTCTTCCTCATCCACCCTTCAGTCCGGATCTCCCAGCTTCTGACTTCCATCTGTTTGGCCCAATGAAGGACGCACTCCGCAGGACGTGGATGATGGGGAGGTTATTGATACAGCAAGACGTTGCTCCAAAGTCGACCAGTAGAGTGGTACCATGGGGACAGACAGGACCTCCCAGTAAGGTGGCGTAAGGCCGTCGCATTGAATGGAGATTATGTTGAAAAACAGAGTTTTGTAGCGAAAAGAGTGGGAAATAATGTGGTATTTTTGAATTCTGAAAAAATGAAGCAATTTTCAGAAAATAATGTGTAGCCTTACTTACCGAAGGCACCTCGTACGTAGTGTAAGCCCAATGAAGCGTAATAAGCCCTCTAATATTTTCATTATACACGTACAATTTATCAGAGAGGATCATCAACACTGTATGGATGTTTGCTTACGATGCTGTTGTCTGCAGGAAAGTAGAGTCGTTTGCCTTTGTAAGAAACATCAGAAAGACTTGGATAAAACATTCACTTGCTGTAATAAATGGCAGCTGTCTTTAAATATGGCTCATTGTAGGGTAATTCCTATAGGTGAGAAGAAGAACTTCACATTATCTGAATACAGTATTGGTGGGACTATGTTGAGCACGTCACATCATGTAAGTACATACAGTATGTTTAAAATTAGTTGCGACTTTTGACAGTTCAGTACAGAGCACGTGGTCGGCAGCGTAGTTGCCGGCGCGTGCTGAATGCGGTAGCTCGCTTGACTGCATGAATCTCAAGCCACGCAAGCCGGTCGATCTGCGATGTTTCTCAAACGATTCTACAGAAATTACTCCGTAATGAACTCTGATTCTCGCACATCTTCCAGCTTCATTTGTCAGCTGCATGATGAACTGCCTATTATTTCGTTAATGGCCATAATTACTGTGATACTTCAATATTAAGTAAACTACTGCACGAATTTCTTCAAGTTTGCAATAAAAAACGTGGATCACTAGGAATATACGTTTGGTGAATGTTAGTTCATATGTTGTAGCGTATGAAATTTAGATAACATATTGAATTAATCTTTAAACTTTGAACGAAACCGCTATCTGTCTCCAACGTCGAGAAAATGGAATCTATGTAAAGGGTTCCATCAAAAATGCACGCTCCAGTAAACAAACCAGAATTAAACATTCATAAATCCCTTGCATCTTACAAACGATCTCAGATGTCAAAACAAGATTTTGGCAAATCATAGCACGCAAAGAGGAGAGTATTTTGCTATATGAGTGATAGGCGAAACTTTCATATCTACCGCTATATTCAAGAAATTACAGTTTTGTTAGATGGAATATTGTAACTTTCAAGGTCCGTAAATATCTGGTGAAACGAAAATTGCTGCCGGTTTTGCAAACAGCGTAAGTGAAGAAGTTAAACGTTTATTTTTATACTGAGAGTGGGCTTTCTCATAACTATTAATCTGACTTGTCTTCAGTTGCTAGTTTAATAACACACTGTTTTAGGATTCTGACACAATTTCAACTGTATTAGAATTCTAGTCACATGAATATTTGTAAACTCTTCGGTGTTTAGGTAAAAGACGCAGATTTTAACATGGCATTAGAGCAGTTATGTATTGCTCAACACTCATCACAGTCCCTTATGAATCCACATCTCCTGAACTACCTTTTTGATATGGCTGACAACCCGAGACCTGCCCTGTGGTGTAACTTTTACAATGCATCTTTCGTCAGCATTTCAACCTCACTGTCCCTACTTTTTTTTTCTTGCCACATTACTTCTCCTCTACGACCATGCATTCTCATTCGGATTCAAACGAACATGTACGGAGAAAGCCTGATTAAACTATGCCTTTTAGCGTTAGCCAGTTCGTCGACCTGTAACGTGGTGTATTTGGCTTGTACAGCACTACAAGTTCCATTAACTCTGCCTTATACATGCTGTTCAGCTTTATCCAGTGGGCCATTTCTTTCTACACAGAATTAAATATCTGCTTTCCTCCACAGCATCGTTGGAGCTTCATCATCATAACACATTGATATGTGCATTGTCCATTACTATTGTCGAATTCGGAGAAATACTTTGCAGCAGAGTATTACCTTCGGAGCCGGTAAACGTGTTATTGGACCACCTCTTTTACTGCGAATCTTGTGTTCAGACATGCTCCACTGTTATTATCAACGCAGCACCAACACTAAAACACTCGTTCACAACACCTGACCACTGCAGAACACTTCAGCACCGGAAAATACCATTCTCCAACGAGAGACAACAGACGTACATGCATGCATTGCGCGACACCACGTGGTAATGTTTATTCACGGTATGGCAACAGAGGCGCTTTACCAGCCGAACCGCTGGCGGCGTGGGAGAGGAAGCAGGCTCGCCCTTGGTGTTAACTGGGCGACGGTGTCAAGTCCCCTCCGCTGAGTCAAACGTCAAAAGTCGCAACTAATTTTAAATGCACTATAATGGTAATAGCAAAAAGCGATATGAAATGGAACCATCCGTAAAGACAGTATTAGGGAAGGCGAATAAAAGAGAGATTTGTCAGAAAAGGTTATAGAAAAATGTAGTACATTTGTAAAGGTAATCACATACGAAACGCTAGTCGGACCAGTTCCAGAATATTGGTCCAGTGTTTGTAGTCCTTATCAAGTGAGCATGCCGAATCCAGAGACGCCTGCAAGGATCGAAACAGGTTGGTATATTACATACGGAAGTATAACTGAAATGCTCAAGTATCTGACATGGGAATTCTTGGAAGAACCTTCTTGGATAAATTTCAAGAACCGGTGTTCGAAGAAGACTGTGCGACCATTATAACGCCACCAATACATATCTCGCTAGGGGATGGCGAGAATAATGTAAAAGCCGTGCAGCGAATTGCCTTATTTTTAAATTTGTAACGAATATGGTTACAGTTTAACTGGTGGATACAACCCCTGACTTGCTTGAATTTCAGTAGGTAAAGTGAAAATCTAACAGAAAATTGTGAGAATTTAACCTGAAATTGCTTTCAGTATGGGGAGGGTTCCCATAGTTTAAAATCTATCTGCTGGACAATGTTGTAGCAGCCTCCTGTCACACACTTTTGCCTGTGAGAGAGGATGTTTCTGTGAGTACTTCAGTGCTCGAAGATGGTGGAGTGAAATTTTCGTGAGGCGACGCAGTTCAAACTAGCTGATATTCTTAGTATCTCGGTGGTATAGTCAAAAGTCGTAAATTCTAGAAGTCAGTATGGTATATTGATGTTTTATGGAGCAATTTATGTTGTGAACCGTAAAGTTTTCGTCAGGTATCGCGACGGAAAGATGAATGCCTTCCGCTGAATTCAAAAATCTCATTTCTGGAACGAAATGACAAACAGATTACTAATGAGGTCGATTCCCCCTGGGAGCAAATAACTGCTTACTACCATCATACAGTGAAATCAAATAGCAAAATGTTATAACATCAAGGGACTGATAAGTGAATGGAACAGATTAATTAGAGAACTAAAACGTGAAATGTTTGCTATTACGAGGGTTGACTAAAAAGTAATGCTTCCACCTTCGTAACTCTTCAACTGTTGGCAGCATTGGTATGCGGCAGGTACTGGCTTGTTCCGTAACCTCTTCTCTACAGCTCCAGTTAGCGGGAAGCCTTAGCATTGAACGGTTGTGTTGTTACAAAAAAAAAATGGTTCAGATGGCTCTGAGCACTATGGGACTTAACATCTGTGGTCATCAGTCCCCTAGAACTTACAACTACTTAAACCTAACTAACCTAAAGACACCGCACACATCCATGCCCGAGGCAGGATTCGAACCTGCGACCGCAGCGGTCACGCGGTTCCAGACTGAAGCGCCCAAAACCACACGGCTGAGCTGTTACAGCGTAAAGCATGGAACCCTGCGCAGATGGTCGGTCAATGCGATTTAAGCAACGTGCAGTCATTGAATTCTTGACAGCAGAAGGTGTCACCCCAAAGGAGATTCATCAGAGAACGAAAGCAGTTCATGGTTATTGTGTTGATGTTAGTACTGTGCGTCGTTGGGCGAGTAGGTTTAAAGATATTGAGGCGGGAACAACTGACCTGCGTGACAAACAAAGAGTTGGACGTCCTGTGGCAACAACCAGAGTTTCACAAGCAAAATGTTGACATATTAGTTTAGGATGATCATCGTATCACTCAGAGAGAAACTTCAATCACTCAGTGAGAAACTGAAAGCACAATCGGCATTTCAGAAGAACGTGTGGGTCACATTATTGTTTTGCTTCGCTATAGAAAGATCTGTACACGATGCGTACTCCGGATACTGACTCCTATAATGAATGCGCACAGACTTGAAATTTGCCAGGAACTCTTCTCGCGTTACGAGAATGAAGGTACGCCTTTCTCCATTCAATTGTGGCAGGAGATGAAACGTGGGTACACCATTACGATCCAGTGTATGGAATATCGACACAAAGACTTTCCCTAGAAAAAGAAATTCAAGACGCAACCCTCAGCTGTAAAAATCATGGCCACAGTGTTCTGGGACGCACTTGGTGTTACCCATGCTGATTTACTTGATCGTGGAACAACAATAAATTCAGAGTGTGACATCACAACGCTGCGAATTCTGAAACGACGGCAAAGTAAAGGGAAAGGGAAATGTTTTCCTGCAGCATGACAATGCTAAACGACACACTTCACGTGCCACCACAGCAGAACTTCAGAAACTGAATTCCACCACTGTACGTCATCCTCCATACAGTCCTGATTTAGCACCGTCTGACTTCCACCAGTTCCCGATAATGAAAGACGATCTGTGGGGGCATCATTATGCTTGTGATGAAGACGGTGAGAGAACTGTGAGACTGTTGTTGCGGAAACAGAGTGTCGACTTCTTCCGTGACGGCTTCAGAAAACTTGTTCATCGTTGGCAGAAATGTATCCAATTGGCTGGTGATCACGTGGAAAAGTGAATATTGGTAATTAAATATCACATTCTAAGTATTATTTCTGCGTTTGATTTATTAAAATATTCCCATCAAACGCAGTTAACGAAGGTGGATGCATTACTTTCTTTTTCAACCTTCGTAATACAATAAATTTTACTTAAAATTAGAACTCTCTGGGCCGATTTACCCAATGACTGATCTCCATTTCGTGACCACGCCTCCCAACGCAGGATGAAGATTTTATCTTACTTGGGCTGGAGTGTGGCTCGGGAAGTGGCATCTTCCTAACCTGTTCACTGTCGAGACTGTTCCCAGGGGTGGACACAGATTGTCCCGATGTTTTCCTGCGTTCCTTGGTTGCTGTGGAGGCAGCCACAAAACATTTCCTCACAATGTCTGTCTCTGCGTGTAGCCTGGACAACTTTACATTTGTGTTTCGCGTGGAATCTGCTAGCGTTCATGATATACAGACATTTTTTTAAGCTTGCTGTCTTCTACAGTTCCATAGGTTCACACTCCTCCCTGTGGGAATACTTGGCGTTTTGTGTCTACGCACCGTCTCGGTGCCTGCAGGGCTACGTGAATTACAGGCACATTTTTCGCTTTTTATGGCGGGCCTAAATTGCTGCAGCCACCCAAGACTTCAACACGTTTCCACGTGTGCTTCTTGGCGCTTTTTTGTCTGTGGTCCATCTCAGAACCTTCTGAGGTCCAAGAATTATTGGCACATTTCTCATTGTCTGGCACGGCCTTAGCAAGATGTCCATTCTTAAGCGAGCTGAGGTCATCTGTCAGCCAATCACCCTCGTCGTTGCAGAATGCTCACACATCCGCATCTCTAGAGGTCGCTGTGTGTGGTCCGACTTTCCTCTTGTCTTGGGCCAGTGGCACTGTGAGATAGAGGTATTACAACTTAAGGAAATGAAAATTATTCTTCATTTAATGGGATGTTAGTGAAGCAATATGTGCTCTGGCTGGCAGATTGTGTTGCTTTGTTAACAGTTTCAGCCGCAAAGAGGGATTATGTGGTTTAAAAAGTAAACATTTCTATGTGTAACTATACAGTGAGGTGAAAAAAGTCATGGGATGCCTCCTTATATCGTGTCGGACCTCACTTTGACCTGACAGGGACTCAACAAATCATTGGAAATCTCCTGCAGAAATACTTCAGTCCTGCTGCTTCTATAGCTGTTCATAATTGCGAAAGTGTTTCCGGTGCAGGATATTGTGCATGAACAGAGGTCTCGATTATGTCCCACAAATGTTCCTTGGGGTGACCTGGTGGCCAAATCATTCGCTCGAATTGTCCAGAATGTTCTGCAAACCAATCGTGTCAATTGTGCCCCAGTGACATGGCGCATTGTCATTCATTAAAAACTTCCACCGTTGCTTGAGAACATGAAGCCAATGAATAGCTGAAAATGGTCTCCAGGTAGTCGAACATAATCATTTGCAGTCAATGATCGATTCAGCTGGACTAGAGGGCCTACATCATTTCACATAGCGCACACCATTATGGAGCCACCACCAGATTGGCAGTGCCTTGTTGACAACTTGGGTACATGGCTTCATGGGGTCTACGCCACAGTCGAACCGTCCATCATCTCTCACGAACTGAAATCGATACTTATCAGACAAGGCGACGGTTTTCCAGTTTTTTGGGGTCAAACCGATACCGTCACGAGCCCAGGAGAGGCGCATCAGGCGATGTCGTTCCGTTAGCAAAGGCACTTGCGTCGGTATTCTGCTGCCACTGCCCGTTAACACCAAATTTCGCCGCTGTCCTGGTGGATACGTCCGTCGTACGTCCCACTCTGATTTCTGCTGTTATTTGACGCAGTGTTGCTTTTCTGCTAGCACTCACAACTCTGCACAAACTCTGCTGCTCTCGGTCGTTAAGTGAAGGCTACCGGTCACTGCGTCGTCCGTAGTAAGAGGTAAGGCCTGAAACGCGGTATTCTTGGTGCACTCATTACACTGTAGATCCCGGAATATTGAATTCCCTAACGATTTCGGAAGTGGGATGACCCATGCGCCTAGCTCAAACGATCATTCCACGTTCAAAGTCTGTTAATTCCTATCGCGCGGCCACAGTCATGTCGGAAATCTTTTCGCATGAATCACTTGAGGGAAATCGACAGCTCCATCCATGCACTGCGTTTTTATATCTTGTTACGCGATATTACCATCTGTATGTGCGCATGTGTAAAGCAGCTTAGTCATTCATTTTGACTCCATCAAATAACTTCAATTAATGTTGCAGTTAAACAGCTCTGCAAATAATATTTATGAACCTTAATTTAAAGAAAGGATGTGCTCCATCGGTTTGCGATCGGCCTCTAGATGGTTATATTTGGGTCAAAGGCAACATCTGAAATGCGATAGAGAACTCAAGTCCGAAATGGAGGGTGTAAAGTTACAAATGAATTTCAGTTTACTTGCTTATTAAAAGGTGTTATGCTGCAAATGAAATCTTCGCCACGATCTGTTGGAGATTTGTTTAAATATTAGTAAACGGACCCGTGGAATAGTAATGTGGAGTACTCAATCGACGGTACGGAACAGTGAGTGGCAATGAGCATCGGCAGTAAAACTGTATTTCCAGAAACAGTTCACTGAAGATGCCTTTAATATAAAACGCGAAGTGCGTTTGAACCACAAATAAATATTACATTGCAGCAAAAAAAAAGTTTTGAAACTATGAAGTGAATATTCACAACAGTCTTATCATGCAGCTAAATAAATCTTCCAAGACAGGATTCCTCACTATCCTTTCGGCAGATTAGGGTCTAAAGTCTCGTCAGTTACGAGGTTACTAGGCAGTACGTAATATTTCTGATTTGACAATGGCGGAACAGTAATTCGGCCGTATTCTTTTTATAGGAACCACTCTAGCTTCTACCTTAAGTCGAGTACAGAGACCACAAAAAGACTAAATCTAGATAGCTGGTGGGCTGTTCGAACACTGTTCCTCTCGTGAGACCAGTGTTTAACGACTATGTCACCTCTCTCGGTCACTGTAACTGCTTTATTTAAGTTACTGTCGTAATGTTTATGTTCGTGGAGACTATCAATTGTGCCAGTGACATAAACTTGAAGGAGACCGAAACGGTAGCCCACTAAGTCACAGTGCTGTCGTAAAGGGAAGGCAGCCGGAGACGGGATGTGTGTGGACTGAACAGCGGCGACCCTGCTGCCAATATCCCGACTGTCCCCCGCTGGGGCGCATCACGGGCTGCCGCACACATTATTCTGTGACTGGATTACGTACTCTGCTGAGGCAGCGGAGACTCTCATGTCAACCCAGGCGTGGGCTTGGGGGGAAGGGTGGAAGAAAATCGTATAGGCTACATATTTCTCGCTCTACTGCTAGCGTACACACACGCTCCTTTCAATCTCTTCAGCACCACATGAATGCTTACTTCCAGCAGAACAGCCAAGGGCCGAGAGCAGAGCTGTAAGGTTTCTTGTGAAGATCACGATTTGAGAGACTATAGCTTGTGCGTGAACTTGGTTGCATAAATTCTAAACGTCAGCTCTTAAATCATACTCGTCCTATATTTTATTGCGGCGGGGACAGCAATGTGAGACTTCTTGAATAAGTCTGAAACATATCCAAACATACAAATATTTCCATAGTTGTTCCTTCCGCTGCCATATTAACTATTCGTCAATACTATAACAGCTACACGACTAATCTATGACTTCTGTTGCCGAGTGATTATCAGAATAGTATTTTCTTGGTTTATCGTCATATATCAAGTCAACATCCCTTTTTATCAAGACTTTCTAATCGTACAGGTATCGTTAGAAAGGTTTTCAACTGGATTTTGACACTGCATACCGATTTTTTTCTACTTGCGGAAAATTTTAACATAAAAGAGAATTAACTGTCACAGGAAAAGGGTATCATTGATGGACAGCTCCACACCTATATTTTATGAGGCTAAATTATTAAGAACGAATAAGAGACTCCATTTTCATATCTTATTACGAGAGCTATTCGAGAAGTAAAGTCCGATCGGTCGCGAAATGGAAACTACAGTGAAAATTGAAAATGTTTTATTTGTAACTATTTGATACACTTCCAGCCATTTCTCTACATACTCGCCGCTCCGACTTGGACTTTTCTCGTAGCATTATACCATTATTCCAATACCTTCTTCATAGAAGTCGGCCGCATATGCTTTCTGTCACTTCTGTAATCTGGTCTGCAGTTCGTTGTTTGTGCCAAAATGTTATCTTCGTAGTCAGTGGTTATGTGAGAAGAGATGAACGTCAGAGAGACCGAAGAATGGACTTTAGGAGGATAACCAAAAACTTTCCGTCGAAAACGCGCAGGGGCTTCCTCATTGGCCCTGCAGTGTGCGGCCGAGAATTGCCACGAAGAAGGAAATGTATGACAGGTACGTTATGTGAGGATGCATGAAATTAGGCGAAACCACGCAGCGAGAACCATACATGGCTGGAGACACTATTTTTCGGGGACGTTTACGTGTCAGCGTGTGCTCAGAACGAAGAAAAGCTTCGTGACGCGACCGACAGGCATCCTAGTGACTTTGCCCAAAACATCTGCGCAAATCTGTGATTTCTCACGTCGTCTCCATTTCACGAACTATAGCCTAAGTAAGCCGATGTAAGACAAGTGTCTGGCGCAGTTGTTGGATCGGTTACTGCTGCTATAATGGCAGGTTATCAAGATGAATTTGAACGCGGAGTTACGCGCGGTGCACGAGCGGTGGGACACAGCATCTTTGAGGTTGTCAAGAAGTTGGAATTTTCCTGTACGACCAAATCACGAGTGTTCCGTGAATACCAGGAATCCGGAAAAGCGTCAAATCTCCGACATCGCTGCGGCCGGCGAAAGATCCTGAAAGAACGGGACCAACAACGACTGAAGATAATCGTTCAAAGTGACAAAAGTGCAACCCTTCCGCATACTGCTGCAGATTTCAATGCTGGACCATCAACAAGCGTCAGCGTGCGAACCATTCAACTAAACATTCTCGATATGGGCTTTCGGAGCCGAAGGCTCACTCGTGTACCCTTGATGACAAAGCTTTACGCCTCGCTTGGACCCGTCAACACCGACATTTGGGTGTTGATGACTGGAAACATGTTGCCTGGTCGGACGGGTCTCATTCAAATTGTATCAAGCGGATGGACGTGTACGGGTATGGAGACAACGTCATAATCTATGGACCCTGCATGTCAGGAGGGAACTGTTCAAGCTGGTGTGACTGTGTAATGGTATGGGGCGTGTGCAATTGGAGTGATATGGGACCCCTGATACGTCCAGAGTCGATTCTGACAGCATCCAGTCTGATCACCTGCATCCATTCATATCCATTGTGGATTCCAACGGACTTGGGCAATTTCAGAAGGACAATGCGACACACCACATGCCCAGAATTGCCACAGAGTTGCTTCAGGAACACTCTTCTGAGTTTAAACACTTGTGTGTGGTGTAAGCAGCTTCCTTAGTAGACCTGTTGCAACTTCTAAGTATTCTTCCAATGAATCGCAGTCTTTGGTCTCCTGTACCCATAACATTATCTATGTGATCGTTCCAATGTAGGTTATTTGTAATTGTAATCCTTAAGTATTTAGTTGAATTTACAGCCTTCAGATTGGCGTGACATATCGTGTAATCGAAATTTAGCGGATTTGTTTTGGTAGTCATGTGAATAACTTCACTCTTTTCTTTATTCAGGGTCAATTGCCAAATTCCACACAATACAGATAGCTTATCTAAATCATATGCAATTCTTTTTCATCATCTGATGACTTTAAAAGACGGCAAATGACAGCATCATCTGCAAAGAATCTAATAGGGCTACCCAGATTGTCTCTTACGACGTTGATATAGATGATGGTCAATGGAGGACCTATAACACTTCCTTGGGGAACGCCGGATATTACTTTTGTTGTACTCGATGACTTTCCGTTTATTACTACGAACTGTGATCTTTCTCACAGGAAATCACGAATTCAGTCGCACGACTGAGACGATATTCCATAGGCACGTAGTTTGGTTAGAAGACGCTTGTGAGAAACTGTGTCGAAAGCCTTCTGCAAGTCTAAAAATTTGGAATCAATTTGACATCCCCTGTCGCTAGCACTCATTACTTCGTGAGTATAAAGAGCTGGTTGTGTTTCACAAGAACTATGTTTCCTGAATCCGTGCTGACTATGTGTCAATAAACCGTTTTCTTCGAGATAATTCATAATGTTCGAACACAGTATATCTCCCAAAAATCTACTGCAAATCGATGTTAGTGATATGGGCCTGTAATTCAGCGGATTACTCCTTTTTCCCTTTTTGGGTATTGATGTGACTTGAGAAATTTTCTATTCGTTAGGTATGGAACTTTCTGTGAGCGAGCGGTTGTATATAATTACTAAATGTGCAGCAATTGTATTAGCATACTCTGAAAGGAATCTGACTGGTATACAATCTGGACCGGAGGCCTTGCCTTTGTTAAGTGATTTAAGGTTCTTTGATACACCGAGCATATCTACTTTTATGTTTCTCAGATTGGCAGTTGTTCTTGATTGGAATTCGGGAATATTTACTTCGTCTTCTTTTGTGAAAGAGGGTACGGAAAACCATATTTAATAACTCTTCTTTAGTGGCACTGTCATCAGTGACTTCACCGTTGTTTTCGCGCAGTGAAGGTATTGATTGTGTCCTGTCACTGGTGTGCTTTATGTATGACCAGAATCTCTTTGGATCTACTGACAGACTCCGAAACTCAGTTCTCTTGTGGAACTTATCAAAAGCATCTCGCGTTGAAGTACGAGCTGTATTGCTAACTTCTGCAAAACTTTGCAGTTCTTGGGAATTTAGCCTTCTTTTAAATTTGCCATCTTTTTTCGCTGCTTCTGCGACGGTGATGTGACCCGTTTTGTGTACCATGAGCATCAGTACCATCACTTATTAATTTATATGGTATACATCTCTGAATTGCCGCCGACACCATCTCTTTGAAATCATTCAACATCGTTTATACGCTTATGTGATCAGATCGGAAGGAGTGGAGACTGTCTCTGAAAAAAGCGATAAGAGCTTTTTTATCGGCTTTTTTAAATAGATGTACTTTGGGTTTCTTTTTGATGGTTGTAGGTGTTACGGCATTCAGCCTGACAGCAACTGCCTTGTGATTACTTACCCCTGTTTTCGTCACGATACTCACTATCTGTCTAGGATTATTTGTTGCTTAGAAGTCAAGTATGCTTTCTCAAACATTTACGCTCCGAGTGGGCTCAAGAACTAATTGTTCAAAATAATTTTCTGAGTAAGCTATCAGTTCAATTTCGGATGACGTTTTATGCCTGCCGCCGGCTTTAAACGTATAAATTTTCCAGCATATCGAGGGTAGATTGAAGTCACCACCGACTATAATTGAAATCAGACTCAAGTTTTCTTTGAACTGTGTTGCGGCACTTCTGCGTGCTCGCGGGGGCCTTACCCGATATTAGGCAGGTGTGCTACTTTCTTTGGCTCTTCAGTGTATATACAACGATTATTGTAAATTCATGGTTATTGTTTCACGTCGTTAGGTTCATTTTTATTGATGTTTTCCCTTCATTCGCACAACTACTCTCATCCCAACTACTACAATTATTCCACATACTTTCATAATTTGAAATTATAAAAGTGCGAAAGTTTTACATGGGTCCCCTGGTTATTTTCACTGGTTCTTTATTTCGTACTTTATATCTGGTTACTTACTTGTAATACTTTTTTTAATCTGTGGAACGTCTTTCTGTCAACATCGGCAGGTAACCGGTTTAATGTCTGCTGCCAACTTATTGACTAGCTCCCTAGTAATCTAAACCCTTCCGGCTGTAGTCATCAGAATGTTGGTTCGGCACAGATCGGGAAAGAAATAGTATCTCTTTTACAGATAAGTTATTTTTCTAGTTTTTGGGCATGTTGTGACTGGATATTGGTTTCAGATACAGATTTATCAGAATAATGAAGAAAGTACTTACTTACTTCCAGAGTGCAGCACAGTACGCTCGTTTTGTAAATAAAATGTTACACACAACCACATACAGCCACGCTGTGTAGCCAGGGTTCACACGTAACGGATGCTGCTGTATGACTTACGAGGATGATAAGAAAATGGACTGAAAAGGTTCGAAACTAATCAGCAAGTAATAAAGACAAATTTCTGGCCAATTGGACGGTTTTTATAATTTTTTTGGAAAAAATACTGTTACTTTCGATTACAGAAATTTCTTGAATTAACCTTTATGGAAATACCAAAGACTTGTAGGAGCCACACTTTCGAAGGCACAGTGCTATTCTTTGTGAAATTCTAAGCATCTATTTTTAAAAGTTCCGGGATGGTTAAGGAAACCGGCTGTGGCGTTGTTTTTGGATCCATCTGGAATTATCTGCAGTGCTTTAATAAAGTAGAGAAAAACCTAAATATGTCCTGCCCCAAAATAATGTGAATATCTGAGTTTAGTGCCTGAACTCATGTGCCAAATAGCACCGTATTGTCAAAAGAGTAGAAAGGTAAAGATAAAGCCTGTGGCGCAATAGCTTGACTGAGGTGTTTGTCGGACTGCAGCCAAAGTTCAGTCGTTCCTTGTCGCAGTATTACGAAAAGGATGGCAGCCTTTTAGCTCTGGGCAACATCTTCAGTACTCAGTTAATAGCTGGCTGGGTAAACATAAGAATTTCCTGAAGGGACTGGAATAAGAAATATGCCACGTGTACACCACGAAGTGGTTACCCATTTGACTACCATGGCCACTTGCTGAAGAATATGCTCATTTATTGATCAGTTTACACGACATACGACGAACCACTTTAGTATGATTCAGGACTTGTGACACGGACAGTTAGCCTACTGAAAAATACCATCGACATCGGGGAAGACACCAAGAATAATGGGCGCGATAATCTACACATAATCGACAGCTGTCTTTGTGCTTTCAATTATTACCACAGGTCCCATGCAAGCCCAGGTGTAAATGCCCCTATGTTGTCGCAAGCACGTAAGACTCACTTGGAAAAATTAATGGCAAATGTGGATAAACGTAAGGTAATGCCTACAACAAACAGAAAGAACCGGTAGTATTTGCTTACTTGACGAGTGGTGAGTATCTTAAGCGCATCACTTCGTATAAGTTGAAAGTGGTCTGTTAGAAAGCGTCTTTCATATGAAGTACCATTACGAGAATTATAAGTTGTTAGCAAGGTGCAAAAACTTTCTGCACGCTGTTCCCGTCTGCTAGGGTGCGTGGTAAGAACATATCTGTGTGCTGTACTTCGAGCGAGGCCTTAGGGGACCAACCATATGCATGGGCGGTTAAAATTTGAGGTAGCATGGGCACCCGGACGGTGTAAAAGGAGTAATATCGGTCTTTCAGTAGGTCAGCGGTGGATATAAGTCATAATTTAGGTAAATTTCACATTTATTTGATATTATCAAGGAATCTGAGATTATTTGGGGCTCCTCTTTGTTCTGCTTTTGATAATATGTGGTACCATATTACTTGGAAGACACACACCGATGTGACAAAAGTAACGGGATTGCTTTATGCATATATACAGATGGCGGTGGTATCGCATACACAAGGTATAAAAGGCAGTGCATTGGCTGACATTTGCATGCAGGTGATTCATGTCAAAAGGTTTCGGTCTTTCAGTAGGTCAGCGGTGGATATACGTCATAATTTAGGTAAATTTCACATTTATTTGATATTATCAAGGAATCTGAGATTATTTGGGGCTCCTCTTTGTTCTGCTTTTGATAATATGTGGTACCATATTACTTGGAAGACACACACCGATGTGACAAAAGTAACGGGATAGCTTTATGCATATATACAGATGGCGGTGGTATCGCATACACAAGGTATAAAAGGCAGTGCATTGGCTGACATTTGCATGCAGGTGATTCATGTCAAAAGGTTTCGGTCTTTCAGTAGGTCAGCGGTGGATATACGTCATAATTTAGGTAAATTTCACATTTATTTGATATTATCAAGGAATCTGAGATTATTTGGGGCTCCTCTTTGTTCTGCTTTTGATAATATGTGGTACCATATTACCTGGAAGACATACACCGATGTGACAAAAGTAACGGGCCGCAAGACGCGACTGACACACTTCGAACGCGGAATGTTAGTTCGAGCTTGACCTATGGGACATCCCATTTCGGATATCGTTAGGGAATTCAATTTTCCGAGATCCAAAATGTCAAGAGGGTGCCGAGGATACTAAATTTCAGGCATTGCCTCTCACCATGAACAACGGAGTGGCCGACGGCCTTCACTTAACGACCGAGAACGACGGAGTTTCTGTAGAGCTGTCAGTGCTAACAGGCAAGCATCTTTGCCTGCAATAACCATAGAAATCAGTATGGGACGTACTACGAACGTATCCGTCAGGACAGTGCGCCGAAATTTGGTGTTAACGGGTTATGGCAGCAGAGGACTGACGCAAATTCTTTTGCTAACAACACGACATCACCTGTAGCATCGTTCCTGGGCTCGTGACCATATCAGTTGGACCCAAGACGACTGGAAAACGGTAGTATGATCAAATGAGTCCCGATTTCAATTAGTAAGAGCTGATGGTAGGATTAAAATGTGGTTCAGACACCACGACCCATGGACCCTAGTTGTCAACAAGGCACAGTCTGGTGGTGGCTCCATGAAGGTGTGGGATGCATTTACATGGAATGGACTGGATCCTCGTGTCCAACCGAACCGGTCGTAGACTGAAAGTGGTTGTATTCTGCTACCTGGAAATCATTTTCAGCCATTTATTGACTTCATGTTCCGAAACAACGATGGAACTTTTATGGATGACACTGTACCACGTCACTGGACCATAATTGTTCGCTAGCGGTTTGAAGAACATTCTGGAGAGATCGAGCCAGTGGTTTGGCCACTCATAGAACATTTATTGGTCATAATCGAGCGGCCAGTTCGCCAACAAAATCCTGCACCGCCAACACTTTCGCAATTATGTACGGTTATAGAGGCAGCATGGCTAAATATTTCTGAAGGGCGCTTCCAGCGACTTGTTGAGTCCATTACACGTCGAGCTGCTGCACTGAGTCGGGTAAAAGGAGGTCCGACATAATATTTAGAGGTAGTCCATCACTTGTCACTTAAGTGTACGTAACCTTACTACTCAAGTTTCGTCTGTTCATTGGATAATATCGGTAAGTTATTCCGATTTCTCTCTATTTTTTTTACTGTGAAGTAACTTAAAAATTATAACGTCTTTAACCCTAGAACAATGGCAGGGTAGGGGGGAAATGTTGCATTGTTACTAAGTACATGTTACTACTCCATATTTTATTCAAAGTAAGCCATAATGTATAGTTAACGCTCTACTTAATTAAAACTTTTCGGTTTCCAATAGTGTGTCACATACAAAATAAGTACAAAATATATTGTTTTACTCCCTATACTGACAATATCCGACTGGCGGGAACCGCGAGTTGGTACCAACTACACTCGTAAATTATACGAGGGTTTGCCAATTTTGAGTTAATGTTCAACTCCCATGTGCTCACTTATCCTTTGTCTAAGTTCGTAGTTGATACTAGCACAATTCACTGAGTATGATCTGACTCATAGAGGTGATAATGATAAACTGTCATCTTCAGATAAAACTCTTTCTTTGCATGCACGATACAACAAATACAAAGATAGATTTGAGCTGCAGGTAAGTCCGAGACACGTTCTGCCATCCTGAATATATTTAGAATGCCTTTTGCGATTCATGCATTTTACGGATAGATGTTAGGCCATATAAAGTGCAGTCTAAAATTGCAGTGCATACATTCTGTCTATAAGCGAGAATGCATTCACACATTGAGAATGTATTAGAATGATCGATCGTCGTGGTCTTACTTTCTCATTACTTTAGTACATGCGTCGTATCTTTTTACATTTTCTGTTGTACTATGAAAGTCACGCCTTCTACAGAATATTTTCATCAGTAGAGGTAAGATTGCGTAATTGTTCATTCACTGGTCAAACTTCTGTTCCAGAAAGTCATAAATACTGAAACAACAGTTACGCACTCAGTTTAAATTTATATAGGAAATAGGAAGACTTAAAAGCATATGGTGCTAATGCTAAAAAGTTACATGAAACGCGACCATCACGTAAAATCAGTATGAAGGAAGACTTAAAGGTGTTGGAAGAGTTCTGGGAGAAGGCAGTGCAAGGGAGCAGCATATGGGACGACAGTGAGATCAATTTTAAGATATTGTTCCAGTATTTGCAGATACTACCAGGTAGGTATGACAGCAGGCTGCGAAATCAGAGACGCGATGCTGTGACGGTAACGGGTCAGTAAACCATATACCAGTGGTCGGCAAACTCATTAGTTCACAGAGCCAAATATGAATAGTACGACGACTAAAATTCCGTTACGAGTGCCAAATTTTTAAACGTAAATTATATCGGAAGGTTCATTGTTATTAACATAATTATGGCTCTCCTAAGTTGTCCTTCGCTAGTAACGTACTCAGATTGAGGCACGTTCGTTGTGTCGACCTCTTTCAGCTCTCCTGTCCACGTTTGTCGTGTATACTTGTTTAGCTTACCTCTTTTTCGTATATCCTCTCTGTATGTCCAAACCACTTCAACATACCTTCATCAGTTCTAGGCTCAATATCTTCTTTCTCTCCACAATGCTTCCTAAAATTATCCTATTAACATTACTTTAAGTTTTAGGGTTTAGTTAAACTATAGGTACGCTGAATAAAACTTTATATCAAACTTAATAACGACATTATTCATTGATAAAGTTAAACTGTGAGGCAGTAATGACATTATATCATGACGATGACTGGCAAGCACCGATGTAGGCATTGGTCTTGCATCTCCTAGGAAAGTTGATAACAGAAGTTTGTACGTTCTTGTTTTTAATTTTGGGCACGATTCCCGGCTCGCATTAACAAGACCACCGCTGAATTTACTTTGGTTAAAGTTCATGCTATATGAGCCAGGAAAAATCATTATATTTTCCTTCTTCAGGCCTTTCAAAGAAGAAGACTTGTGCCATGAATGGAGTTCGCATTTTTTTGCTTGTAATATTTCTAGATCAGTACAAAGACTTTCAAATTCCGAGTCTCCCCCGCGCTTACAAGCAGACTGAAACTTCCTGGAGCCTCCGTCCGCAGGATTGGAGCAAGTAAAAGGCAAAGTGCCCCTGATAGGGAATCCCTCTCGCTTCGGACATAGGCAGCTGGAATTCTCAAGCACAAGGGTGTGGATTATAACTAAAATTTTAGTCTTTATTGCGGGGGCGCGCGCTCGTTGTAGAACACGGTGAAAAGATATTTCTTGACTATATGGGTTGCCATTTTCTCTTTCTGGAAATGTACGTGCCGGCTGCCTGTGGTGTTTTCTGCAAGAGCCAGACTTAAAGGGCCAAAGAACGGCACGTGACTCGTGAGACGCGGTTTGCCGACCACTGCCCTATACGAATATGCTTGGGAAAGGTAAGTGGGAACTATTGGAAGCAAAACAACGTAGTTCTATGAAAACCCTATTGAGTGAATTTAGAGAACCTGAATTTGAAAAAAACTGTGTAATCATTATTTCGTCACCATCGTATACCTCGCATAGTGTCATAAGGATAATAGAGGTTAGGCCACGTAAAGTGGCTATCGAAAGTCACTTATCCTTTACTCATTACTGTAAGCGTATGGAATACGAAAAAATTGATAATACTGATATAATGTACCCTCGCTCATGCATTTTACACTGACTTACGGAGTGTACACAGGGTGATTTTTTTCCCACCGGGTACAAAATCGAGGAACTGATCGGTGAAAGAACACAGAACAAAAAACGCCTAATGAAATTATGTGGGAAAATGCATGATTTCCGTGCTAGAGATCATTTATTCAATAATACATTGCTACAGAGACTGTGGTCTAAAACGCACTGTGCCATGCAGCCACAGTTACAATATGCGTGCTTTCCTTCTAAAGGATGGTACTGTTCCTCATACCTTACGCCCTAGTGCCCTCTCCTCCCAAAGTAACTGCTTCAGTTCTCTTTCTGACTCACATTGTAGTGGGTGTGATACAGCGTTGTACACTTGGTTCCGTATTCTAAGTCAGCTTACCAATATGGTGTTTACTTGCGGAAAGGCAAATGTCAAAGGGCGGCGGGCAGAAAAGTTGAACCAGGAGACCTACAACCACAGCATTCAATGTTTGCAATAGTGTTTCTCCGTTTGTCTGCGACAGGACAGTATTAGGAAGTATGACATCATGAGGGACGTACCCGAAATGTTCGGACACCAGAGTTGGAGGAAAATGTGATTAACACTGGCAGATGGCCCGCCAGTACAGGGTAAGCCAGGCAAACGTGTGGAACATTCCCCATGACAATTGTTACTACTCTTACCACTTACAGCGTGCGCAGGCCTTACTAACGGTAGACTTTCCACATCGGGTACACATATCACACATCACATGCATACAGCGCGTGTTAGACAGCAGTCTCTGTAACAATGTATGACTGAATAAATGGTCTCTAGCATGCAAACCATGCATTTGTGGACATAGGTTCAATGGTCTCTAGCATGCAAACCATGCATTTGTGGACGTAGGTTCATTAGACCTTTTTTGTTCTGTATTCTCTCATCGATCAATCGCTAGGGTTTGTAAAGGGCGGAAAAAATCACCCTCCATGTGGCGGTAGAATTCGATGTCAGTCATTACCAAACGCATAAATTCTAGACTGGCCACCTCGTAACCGAGCGAGGTGGCGCAGTGGTTAGTACACTGGACTCGCAGTCGGGAGGACGACATTTCAAACCCACTTCCGGCCATCCTGTTTTAGGTTTTTGGTGATTTCTCAAAATCACTTCAGGCGAATTCCGGGACGAAACCTTTCAAAGGGCACGGCCGACTTTTCCCCATCCTTCTCTAATCCGATGGGACTTATGACTTCACTGTTTGGTTCCCTCCAACGAAACAACACACGAACTAACCCACCTCGTGGCTGAAGGCAACAATATCCAGGCAGCTAGAGCTCTGTCGCGACACCTGGTACGAAACGCGTCACCATATTAGCAATCGTTTTGACACAGTCGTTAACTTCGTACTGTTGTGTAAGAATAAACAAAGAAATTAGCCCTTTCGCTGCTGTGAGCGGCCGGCCGCTGTGGCCGAGCGGTTCTAGGTGCTTCAGTTTGGAACCACGCGACCGCTACAGTCGCAGGTGCGAATCCTGCCTCCGACATGGATGTGTGTGATGTCCTTTGGTTAGTTAGGTTTAAGTAGTTCTAAGTCCTAGGGGACTGATGACCTCAGAAGTTAAGTCCCATAGTGCTCAGAGCCATCTGAACCATTTTTTGCTGTGAGTGTTTACACACGTCCTGCTACGCCGTTGGTGCTATGGACGTCTGAATGCGTCGTGAGCTGCCGACCTTTGATTACTGTGGACGATTTACTTTCATATCCCGGCGAATAAAAAAGTTTCGAGTATTTATTACACAACATATGTGCTTCATTAGGTGCTACCACTTGCAAAAAAACCTCGTTTTGATATCTTGAATGGTTTATGAGATATGACGATTTTTATGACCATATGATTTGCGATGGGCAAGGATGTGAATGGACGTGTCGTGCGCGACTTGCCATCGGATATAAACCCCAGTAACTCGAGAACGAAATGAGACATCATTCTGCTCTCGATGTTAAATAAAATTTCGATATCTTATCTGCATTTTACTCACTGCAGTGTTTGAGCTAAAATCAACTACATGTAAAGTTTACGCAATGCGTTTCTACTACGCGAATTGTCTAACATTTCGTGCCATGTTTTATTTAATTTGATGCAGCGCATTAAGTATGATGAGCAACGAAAAGAAATTCAGTTTTTTATCGAGTGAAGATTTCACACTAGAAGATGTGCAAATATCAAATTTTTTTCAAGTCTTTCATATTGGGCGGAACGCCGACTCTCAGAACAGACACCACCATTTGACTGGTCTATGAAGCGGTGTAGTCTTTCTCCGTCTCTGTTCAATCTATACATCCGAGAAGCAATGACGGAAATGTAAGAAAGATTCAACAGAGGAATTAAAATTCACGGTGAAAAGATATCAATGATAAGTTTCATTGATGACATTGCTACTCAGAGTGAAAGTGAAGAAGAATTACAGGATCTGCTGATTGGTCTGAGCAGTCTAATGAGTGCAGAATACGGTCTGAGAGTAAATCGAAGAAAGACGAAAGTATTGAGAAGTATCAGAAATAAGAACAGTGAGAAACTTAACACCAGGATTGGTGATCATGAAGTAGATGAAGTTAAGGAATTCTGCTACTTAGGCAGCAAAATAACCCATGACGGACAGAGCAAAGAGAAGCAGACTTGTATTGGAAAAAAGGGCATTCCTGACCAAGAGAAGTCAACTAGTACGAAACATAGGCCTTAATCTGAGGAAGAAATTTGTGAGAATGTACATTTGGAGCACAGCACTGTATGGGAGTGGAACATAGACTGTGGAAAAACCGGAAAAGAACAGAATCGAAACATTTGAGATGTGGTGCTGCAGGAGAATGTTGATAATTAGGTGGACTGATAAAGTACGGAACGAGGAGGTTCTCCGTAGAATCGGTGAAGGGAAGTATATATGGAAAAAAACTGACAAGAAGAAGGGACAGCATGGTAAGACATTAGGGAATAATTTCCATGGTACCAGACGGAGCTGTGGAGGTAAAAAAACTGCAGAGAAAGAAAGAGCTTAGTGTGGTGTCACCGCCAGACACCACACTTGCTAGGTGGTTGCTTAAATCGGCCGCGGTCCATTTAGTACATGTCGGACCCGCGTGTCGCCACTGTGTGATCGCAGACCGAGCGCCACCACAAGGCAGGTCTCGAGATACGGGATAGCACTCGCCCCAGTTGTACGACGACTTTGCTAGCGACTATACGGACGAAGCCTTTCTCTCATTTGCCGAGAGACAGTTAGAATAGCCTTCAGCTAAGTCCATAGCTACGACCTAGCAAGGCGCCATTAGCCTTACATAGTTTGATAGTTATCGTATAAATGTCTCAAGAAGAACGTTGTAAACCAACAAAGAATAAAGTTAAGTATTCGAGGAGCTGCATACTTTTCTTATTAGCATTCAATACTTAGCCTGTTCCAGACTTCACGCCAGTCGGCGTGTGTGTACGCGTGCCTTTCTTTCGGCTACCCGTCACTGTGGACTGGCTGCCTTAGCAGTCCACATCACTTAGAATACATCAGCAAATGATTGAGGACTAAGGTTGCAAGTGCTATTCTGAGGTCAAGAGGTTGGTACAGAAGAGGAAAACAATGCACTGAATGCAAAGAGCGAGACTGTAGCAGCAAAGCATAATTAGTCTCAGTGAGCGTCGAGACGACTCCCTTAGCGCACAGCAGCAGAGCCCTTACAGGGCGCCAGATGTGTAGCAGCGGCCACGTACTGTGAGCTTTTACAGCGCAGGTCCCTGATGGGCGACTCGCACGCAAGGATGTTAAAACCACCGCGTCGTGTGGGCAGCAGTGAAACGGCTGACCCAATGGCGACCGGCCACGGGCGTCCAGAGAGCAATTCCTGCCGCTCCGACTTTTCTCTCAGGCGCACACATCCTTGGCCTACAATAGGCTCCGGCAGGTACCACAGTGGCTAGGGTACCGTACACGATATTGTTAGCAACGGCGTGAGGCAATCCGCTTTTTGAAAATACAGTGAAGGTTTTCAAGACTGGGTCTCAACCGCTGGTGAATCTACCAGCTCAGCTCTGGACGAAACGATCGGAACAGAAAAGTTTCATGCACTATACAATTAGGAAGTCATTGACGCCTTACAGATACAGATTTTGTTGCTGGAGTGAAGAAACAAGTCCTTCAAGACTGGATGCGGATGTGGCAGACCTCACAGCAATCCAAAGACAAACATTACGCCGCAATACAGCCGAACATTTTGCAAAAGAAACCTGGTTGTCCCAAATCAAGCTATCTAGACGTCATACCACTACAATGACGATTGAATTTTCTCATTTTGAGAAGACTGAAGGAGTGATCTATTTTACTTGCTAAATGCATTCAACAGCAAAGATCGTGTAGCAATTTCTTTACTTAATACAACCGGTTTATTGTATATGCACACACACAGCAAGCACCTTGTGCAAATGACCGTGTCCTTATACATATTAGTTATGGTACATATTTTATAATGTGCCGATTTTTATCCACATTACAACTTGGCTTCAGGTTCAACTTTAAATGAACATGTTTCATAAGAAAAATTTTTTTAAGACCTGAAGATGACAACAAACTCTGTTGAAACTGGCTGTTTTAAGTAAAGAAATGCTTATGGGATCTTGGCTGTTGAACGTTTTTAACTACAATATCTCGTATCCGGGGAAGTCACAGCTGTTACCCTTCACATCTTTATAAGACGAAAAGTTCAGCCGTCTCCGTACTGCGAAGTCCACCCAAGTCCAAATGAGATTGCAGACCTCATCCACGTGATACTATGGCGTTCGCGTTACGACAGACAACGCCGCTAGTTTCTCAGGGCCGTGATCAGAGAAGGAATTCTATATCTACGTCTATGACCGACATGGTTCGGCAGCTGCACACAACGGACTACGTCAGTGTTGGCCTGATTCTGCAAGAAGCAGCAACGATTAAAGTTTGAGCCATTTGTGTTCGTGTTGTCGAGACACACACCCATTAAAAAGTACAGAGTAATTATAAAGTTCATGAGACATTTAAAAAAAATTAGTACAGACAAATGGCCAAGAGCAAAGTAACATATGATTCAGTCTGTGAAAGGGCAATCTCTCAGAGACTTGTTTTAGTGTTTATAAATATTTTGTGAGTCAGCCGTTCGCGACACACCACACATTTAACAGGTTGTCCAATTCTGCCCATAGCCGACCCATCACACAGGAAGTCACGTAGTAAGAACAGCTGCTACGATGCGGTGTTGCAAATTTTCGAGGTTCTGTGACGGAGGTGAAATATAAGCGCTTTGCTTGACATAACCCCACAAAAATAAATCACAAGGCGTCTAGTGAGCGTGGGTGCCATGGGGAGGGGATGGGAGGGGAGGGGGCACTCTAGCAGCGCTACTCCAGGTCGGCGATTGCAGTATGGCCTACCCATCAATGTGGCAATGTCTCATTAATATACACTCTTACACAATTGCGGAAATTTGTGGTCACGCGCTCTTGTCGAAAGGTGAAATCCCTCGTGCCGCAACTGAGGCATATCGAGATAACTGAACCAATTGACAGTTTTCTCAGCAAAAGAGAAGGGCCGATAGTCTAATTGGACACGGCACAATACCTGTTAACTTTCTCGAAATCCTGTAAGTATTTGACAGTTGCATGCGGCTTCTCTGTGACCCGTATATATCTGTAGCGTGAGCTGAATTTTCTCTGAAGATGAAAAGTGACATAGTCACTGAAGATTAGTTTGCTTCACGATGATTTTGCATAGCAATGCAGAACTGGGCAGTTTTTCGTTATGGAATATGGCTTGCAGGATTTACAATTTTGTTGTCTCCTGTAAAAATTGCCTTTCGGTATGTGGAGATACAGCCATCTCAACAGTGGAAGATATGACAGTGTGTTAAAACTGTGTGCCGGACCGAGACTCGAACTCGGGACCTTTGCCTTTCGCGAGCAAGTGCTCTACCACTTGCACTTGCCTGCGAAAATCAAAGGTACCAAGTTCGAGTCTCGGTCCATCACACAGTTTTAATCTGCCAGGAAGTTTCATATCAGCGCACACTCCGCTACAGAGTGAAAATCTCATTCTACGACAGGGTGGTTTGACAATTCACAATATTCAATGGCCAAGCCGAATGCTCGTACGAAGTTACATAGACTGAGACTTGTCATGCAACGCCCCGCAGGTAATTTTCCTCCCACGACAATAGGGAGATAAGGACAACACAACACCCAGTCCCCGAACGGAGAAAAATGTCCACGAATTTCTTCTACGACTTCACTATGCTGTTGTAAACTGGTAGTGCGTTCAGAAACCTGCAACTGAGCCAGCCGCTGTGGCCGAGCGGTTCTAGGCGCTTCAGTCAGGAACCATGCTGCTGCTACGGTCGCAGGTTCGAATCCTGCCTCAGACATGGATGGGTGTGATATCCTTAGGTTAGTTAGGTTTAAGTAGGTCTAAGTCTAGGGGACGGACGACCTCAGATGTTAAGTCCAATAGTGCTTGGAGCCATTTGAACCATCTGAACCTGCCACCGAGAGCTCTTTGCGCGCTCACTACCGATTGGCACCAGGGAAATTCTAGCACACAAAATGATTTTCCCGCCTGGTTCACCGGCATTTTTTCCAACAATGGTCGACGACGCTTCTGCCGGCGGTTTTCCATACTAACTAGCCGGAACTACGTAAAAAAACACCTTTTAAAATTTGTCTTTCACATGCTGCATCATTTGTAGTGTTATGTTTAGTCATTTGTAAAATGTTTCATAGACTTCATAATTACCTTGTATTCGTTGTTGAACGTCGTTATTGTTGTAGACATTCTACGTAATTTTTTACCAACGTAACAAGTTGTTGGTAAAAGCGTTCTCGTGACTGTGCTACTCGTATGGGTTAAATTCCCTGAACAGACTTTCTCTTCTACAAACTACATAAGTCACCGTGCCTGTACTGATATTAACGGCAGCAGCTGACGTTGCAGTAGGTGAGCTGTCGTAACAGAATAATTCCTTCCTGGCTTGCCACGCCACTAGCTGACGTAACCACTACCGGCAAAGACAGCAATGCTGCCGTAAGGCGGCCGGTCTCTGTAGTGAAATGAAGTGAAATGATCGTATGGCACTGGTGGCCGGGAGTCCCCACCTGCGAAGTTCGGCCGCCGAGTTGCAAGTCTATTCAGGTGACGCCACAATGGGCGACTTGCGTGTCGATGATGATGATAACTCAACACGCCGTCTCCCAGCGAAGAAAATCTCCGATCCGCCTGGGAACCGAAGCTCGGCCCGCTGCGTTGCAGTCATACGCGCTGTCCACTCAGCTAAGGGGGCGGACGCCTCTGCGGTGGCAAGACACGGGTACATCTGAAGGGCTTATTTCAATAGTGGTACAAGTCCATTTTTGTTCATTCTGAGATACAGAGTCCTAAAGTTAAAAGAGCACTCAAAAATCTGCAGTTGAGATACCAGAAATATTCAAGTATATATGCTTGAACCACTATTGAAATAAGCCCTTCAAATGGTCGCCTGACAGCAGTGCCGTGTCCCGGCCACTTGCTGTAGTCTTGCTGAAACCCATGTTTAACGCTGTGGACTATCGAAAGGCCGGCAATTCGCCGTACGTCGGAAACCGTAGCGTGCGAAAAGAAGGAACTGCACTGTAACGAATACTGCCGTCTCTATCTGTGCCGTATATGAATTACATTTAGGAAAGAAAGCCGGCCGGAGTGGCCGAACGCTTCTAGGCGCTTCAGTCTGGAATCGCGCGACCGCTACGGTCGCAGGTTCGAATCCTGCCTCGGGCATGGATGTGTGTGATGTCCTTAGGTTAATTAGGTTTAAGTAGTTCTAGGGGACTGATGATCGCAGATATTAAGTCCCATAGTGCTAAGAGCCATTTGAACCATTTTTAGGAAAGAAAACATGGTGGGTGATAAATTTATCTCTACTCATTGTCAATAATGACTTGCTCCTCTGAGAATTAGAAATTGGAGGAATACGAAAACTACCGAGTGAGAACGACGTAATTGAAAGAAGACAGGCGTCTACGAAACATTTACGTTGCGAACAGAAAACACGTGTCATAGCTTGATTTCCCAGAAACTTCACTCAGTGGAAAAGGAGTCAAAATAAACGAACACTTGTTTTCTGAGAAAACGAAGGTCAAAGTTTTCGACGTCGTTTAGATACCTTTTAGCGCTCGAGATATCAGCCGAAGTGGCGGCGCTGTGGCTAGCGTCGTGACCTTTCACTTTTGCTCCCTGTGTTCCATATCTGGTTGTTGTTTTTACTTCTTTTATATTATTACACTTTTTCATTTATTTACCCATGTCCATCGAAAGTTACTATACGAATGTTTGTTATAAAGATAGAGGACACGAGGGCGTTATTTTAATCGTAAAAATATAACTAAGTTTCACAATAAGTATCATACATTTATTATATAATGCATATGTGTATGCGGTATTTTCAGGGATTAAGGTCCTCTTTAAATTCTCATATTCTCATATTTCATTCTTATATTACTTATTATATTAATTCTTATATTTTTTCTTACATGTATTTTACATCAACATTTAGCGCAGTCTCTTGGATGATGCCCATCACAGAAACATTCGAAACATAAAAATTTCCAATGCCACAAACCACAGTACCACAGTGACATTTCTTCGTATGAATCTCACTCGGAAAAGAAGAGTAGTTAATACCGCTGAAGATTTCATGAACTGACAATAATTTCGCAGCAATCCACACTTAGCAGATCACTTTACTGAAAACGGAGGCTTGCAAACTGTTTATGAATCAAGATACACTACAGGAATTTCACCGAAAACAATTTCAAATAATGTTCTTATTTAATTATTGATTTTTCCGTTCTTTTTAAATTCATTTACCAGACACACATTTAGTAGACGAATAAGGTCAACGTTATTTCAATATACATTGGGAAACATTCGTGCAGTAGTCTCCTACAGACACGGATAGATAAACAAAAAACTAAAATAAAAATAATCATCGTTTTCGAACACGGGGCTCGAAAGCCGGGACGCTAGCCGCTTTGCCCTCGCCTCACCTGAAGGTTTTCCTTGCTAAAAGGCACATAAGGTACCTCGAAAAATTTGACTGTCGTTTTTCTTTCAGAAACGTTCGAGCATCTACGGGTAAGCTCAGACACGTTTTCACTTACTTTGAGTCCTCTTCCATTGTGTGAAGTTTCTTCTGGAAAATCGGCTTATGGCAGAGTCCGCTAGCTACGGAGTTGGCCCGTGCGAGGAAGCAAACATGCGAGTAACGAAATATTTCTGACAGTAACGAGACGGTCGTCGAATCTCGTGGAACATTCTTCAGTAACGAATACGTTCGATACACAACAGATCTAGATATGAGCTACTGAGGTAGCTTTGTGCTAAGGCACTGCCAGAAAGTTTTGCCTGAAAAGAGTATAAGCTTCCGTCTCCTCTTGCTTTATTTTGATAGTTATTAGCCGTTGCAAACTGAATTAAGACAATGTACATTATTTCGTTTGAGGCTTAACGGCTCACAAACAAGTAAATAAGGGCAGGTTACGAGGAATAACTGTGAGACTTATTCCAGTATCATGCCCCCGTTTCAGCTTTTATAAACCTTCATTATAATGAAAACAAAAGAAGTGAAGCACCCAGAAGACATGGGTGAATGTCAATACACCCTCCTCTATGTACGTATGATCGGCGAGCGTGTAAATGGTTAAGAATTGCAATTCTCTGTGACAGGAAGAACAACCACCATGTAGCATTAGTGCTGTCTGTGTTTAGTGTATTTACGAGGCCAGACAGGGTACAAACAGGAGTGAAAAGTTTCAGATGTTTAGTGAGCACAGTGAAATGAAATGTCGTGTGGCTAGGCCCTCCCGTTGAGTAGACTGGTCTCCTGGTGCAAGTCTTTTTAGTTGACGCCACTTCGGCGACTTACGTGTCGTTGAGGACGAAGTGATGATGAAGGCAACACAACACTAAGTCACCAAGCGCAGAAAATCTCCCACCCAGCCGGAAATCGAACCCGGGCCCCTCGCATGGAATTCTGCCGCGCCGACAATTCAGTTACGGAGGCGGACAGTGACCACAGTGAAGGAGACGGAGACACCGCATAATCGTGTGAGACAGCATTATCAGAACCTGACAGAGTCTGAAAGGGGTTGTAGGTCTCCATCTGGCCTGCTGGTCGAATCGTGCAATATCCAGTTTTCTGGGGCATTCGTATGTGACAGTGGCCTGATGTTGCTCCAATTGTGTCAACATGAGGACAAATATATAGGTCGTCAAGCTTCCGGTCAACTACGTAGCAGCACCGCGAGGGATGATCGCCGTGTTGTGCACCAAACACAGCATAACAACATCACATCTGCGTCTGCCAACTAAGAACAAGTGCTGGACACCCTGCACCTTTCTGTCATCTCGCACTGTTGGCAGCAGCCGGACTAGGGAAACCGTCCTACGCGTAGGCTGCCATTCACACCATAACGTAAAAGGTTGCATTTGAGTGTTGCCGTGACCTGAAAGCCTGGACTACTAATGGGTAACGTCGCATTGTGCTTACCAATGAATCACGGTTCTGCACTACCCTGAATGACTATCGTTGACGTGTACGTCGGCGGCTCGGGAAGGGGTCCATTCTTCCAATATTTTCGAGACCCATATCGGTGTTGCCTCTGGTGTCATGGCGTGGGGTGAATCTACAGATAACAGCTGCTAGTGGCTGCGGGAACTCTGGCGGCACAACGCTACGTCCTAGACACCCTGCGCCCTTGTGTTACCGATTGTGCAAGAGTATCGTGGTGCCATTTTCCAACAGGACAATGCTCATCTGTGGCACTTATGTCTGTGAACAGTCTGCTTAATGAAGAGGTACTCCCGTGGTCGGCAAGATCCCCACTCCTGTCCCTGTTAAGCGTGCAACCAGCTTCAACTTCAGCTCCACCACAGAGCCAGTGTACATGATCTCAAGGGCCATTTACAATAGCTGTCGGCCAACTTGCCCCAGGAGAGAATGCAACGGATTTATCACAAAGAACAGGTGCGTGAATCTATGGCACAGGCGATGGAACGTCATACTGAAATGTAGGCTCATAGCGGCAGGTTCACTGAATGTTTGACTGTTTGTTGTCATCACTGCAATAACATCATATACCCTCTCTCCTTCTCTTCTGGAAGCTTCACAGTTTCTCAGCGAGTGTAATCTGGAATGTTGAATAAAGAGGGATTTGGCGACCAGAGTTTTTATTCCATCACTGATTTCATCGACAGTCTGAAAAACACTCTCTTTGTGATCGTCGTCTAACCTCTATGCTCACGAAAAGAGAATACCGTGGAAGGAAATACTGGGTTTATTTGCTGGTCGTGCAGTGGTAGGGAAGGAGAGGAGTATGCCTATGATCCTTTCCGACAGCGCTCCTCAAGACAGAAATAGCTTGCGATTGACCAGTGGGCAGGGGACCACTTGGCACGGTGACCCCTCGAGAAGACGTGTGCCACGTGAGTGACGATGGGTCAAGTACAGGTCGCCAACTGGCGGCGGAGGCAGCGTCTGGGGAGTTATGAACAGTTCATTGCATCAATCACAGCATTTATAAGACTCCCCGCTGTTACATTTTTACGAATTGATGACAAGTGCAGAAAGTCACGGGCTAACAGTACACAGCTAGCAATGAATGAGCGTTGTCAGTTACTTGAGTTGGACTGTTTTGACTGCCACTAAACCCCTGCTAATTGAAATAAACTTGAGTGACCATTTTTAATATTGTTGATCTGCCATTCCCAAGTTGCTATTAATATCACACTACTGATTTTTACCTTAGGACGATATTTATGCAACTGAGTGAAGGCAACGTTTACTTTGCTAGTGATGTTTATCAAGACATTATCTGTGACAGTTGCCTATAATTTCATTTACATGCAGCACTTTCGACTTACATGCTCTGCTTTTGTTCATAAAACTCTACATGTGTTCTTGCTGTGCTTATGGTAACGCTGTTGTTCTGTCTGTCTGTCTGTCACACTAAAAAGAATTTGTAGCAAAGTATGAGATTTAAAACAATACAACCACCATATCCCAAACATAAAGCAAGTACAAGAAACGTATCACATTCAAAACGCCATAGCTGAAAGCAAGGAACTGATAAATGACCAGACTCACATTAACAACTCACTACTAAACCTGAACAAAGAGCTCACACACTCACACACATACATACATACACTCACACATAAAAAACTTTTTGACTGTAGGGATCACAAAATACATTCCTCAGCTGCCAACACTACGTAATGCTAACCAGGTTAACATGGTGGAAAAATGTGAATGCAGTTTGTCTCCTCTGTTGCAAATTGTTTTTAGTGCCGCAGGGAAAAGAACAGCTTCGCCTTTAGTACAGCAAGAGCACATTTAGAACAACATCAGTACATACAATAAGTAAGAAAACATATATTGAGCCGGCCGCTGTGGCCAAGCGTTTCTAGCCGCTTTAGTCCGCAACCGCACTGCTGCTATGGTCGTAGGTTCGAATCCTGCCTCGGGCATGGATGTGTGTGATGTCCTTAGGTTAGTTAGGTTTAAGTAGTTTTAAGTCTAGGGAACTGATGACCTCAGATGTTAAGTCCTATACTGCTTAGAGCCATTTGAACCATTTTGAACATATATTGAGCAAAAGATGCCTAGGTCAGAACTGTGTGTAACTTACACGTACAAAGGGCTGCATAAAAATTAAAATGTATTTGAATTTCAGGCCACTGATAATGCGTCAATAAACTGACTCGAAACACCTCTAGGAAAAAAGCCTTTATTCAGTTGCATACATACAATCCTAACCTAACCTAAAACTCATAAATGTAATATTGAGTGAATACGTACGTTTTGTTCTTTCTTCTGAGCACCCCACGAAGTTTCCTGAAGAGTTTGAGGGGAAGTTATTAATCGCTTTTAACTTTCCAAACGAAAAACGAACCTTAACTATTGGAAAGTATCAAATGGCTCTGAGCACTATGGGACTTAGCACCTGAGGTCATCAGTCCCCTAGAACTTAGAAATACTTAAACCTAACTAACCTAAGGACATCACACACACCGTAGCGGTCGCGCGGTTCCAAACTGAAACGCCTAGAACCGCTCGGCCACCACGGCCGGCGGGGAAGTATCGCTTTCTTTCATGTTCAGCTGCATAATTGCGATTTTATGAAAAAGAGAAAGAGAGAGAGAGAGAAAGAAAATTGAAAGCTTTTTCAGTGCAGTTCGCAGATGGCACGCTACTGGATAGTATCGTTGTCTCTTGATCGCGAGGTCACGATTTCGATTCCTGGTCAAGTCTGGAATTTTCTTCACTCAGGGACTGGGTGTTTGTGTTGTCGTAATCATTTCATCTCATCTTCTACACAAAGACGTACAAGTCGCCTAGAAGTCGTGAAACAGAAAGACTGACACCATGAGGAGGAGCAACCGCAGACGGGCCCTGAAAGAAATTTTCACTCTGCTGTGGGGTGTGCGCCATATCAACAGTCCTGTGTGCCGGACCGAGACTACAAAACAGGACGTTTGCCTTTCGGAGGGAAGAGCTACTAAGCTACGCAATGACGGCTCACGATCCCTCCTCATAGCTTTACTTCCTCCAGTACCTCGTCTCCTACCTTCCAAACTTCACAAAAACTCATCGTTTCTTTAAGGAGTACTTGTCTTGCACGGTTCGCAGGGGAGATTCTGTGAAGTTTTGAAGGTAGGAGATAAGGTACTGGTGGAAGCAAAGCTGTGAGGACGGGTTGTGAGTCGTGCTGGGGTAGCTCAGTTGGTAGAGCACTTGACGCGAAAGGCAAAGCCCGAGTGCTTGAGTCTGGGTCCGACACACAGTTTTATTCTTCCAGGAAATTTCAACCCCAGAAGGGTCCCACGTGCAATAATGCCGTACAGTCGTTTAATTTTTGTCAGTGTATACGTCGTCAGTATTATGATGAGTACTGTCATCCGAAATATGTGACACGCCATAAAAATACTTACTGCAAATCAAAGCAGATTAAAGGAATAATTCTTCTTTGCTTAATGGATTATTTACGCTACTCTGCAGTCCCCATGCAAGGGTAAGAAAAAGTTTCTCTGTATGAGACAGGGACCGCGTTTCTCTGTATGCGAGAGGGACGTTGATAACAAAGACATTTTGTCTTTGTAATTTGGTTACCTGTAGTGCAACAACGTAGTTCATCTGATAACTAAATGCGTTGGAAACTTTTACTCGTGTAATTCTTCAGTGTAGTCACTTGTATGTGTTTCATTCTATTTGGGGTAATGTGTCACCATAATATTGTTTGTTTCGCTTAATAGGCTCAGCGGAGACGTCATTTTCCAAAGTAAAGAAGTATGAGCTGAATTTTACCGAGACTGCACTCATTTTAAATGTCTTCCGTGTCACAGACATATGCAAATACGTATATTAAGTACGATGATATAACTGACACCCTAACAAAACAGAGATACAAATCAATATGTTTTTATATGTTCTGGTTCTAAAGCAAATGTTCTTTGAATGTACACACTTATCTTTTGCCCTGGCTATATTTGTTGACGAATGTGTAGAAATTTACTCACGGTCGATCGATTACAGTCCATTCGAAAATGCCTTACAACTGAAATCAGATAATCGTGTGAGTAAATAAGTACACGTTAATCACTAAATACAGTGAACGACCAAGATAAATATGTACTTCAGGGTACAGACTACCGGGGGTACATATGACTAACAAATACTCCGAATACGTAGTTTTCGCCGAAATTTGGGCCACTGAAAAAAGACTCCAAATGATTTTGTGTACCGATTTCTTGTTGCAGTTGGAAGGTGGATGTACAATTTCAAGCAAGAAACGAGATTGCAGTCAAAGCACTAGACCTAAGACAGGGGTCTTGCATAAAAAAGCCGAAGCTGATTACTCCCCTCGGAAGTTGACAATCAACTCTTCTGTCACCGGGAATGGATTTTTGGTAGGCCTATTGCTCCTTTACCTTTTCCCAAATGCGTGAAAACTGGTAAGAAGAAGACTGGTTGTAAAAAAGAAGAACAAATTATTTGCCTGAACAACAAAGACGCTTTAGCAAAGGAAAATGAAGGAGCTGAAGCAGAAACTGTCAGAACATCCACGCTATTGGCCCAATTTGGCGTCATCTCTGTACCACCTACACCAATATCTAACGACATAAAAAATTTAAACGAATTTGTATCGAAAATTAGGTGCATTTCAAAATATGTAATATATTATTTACTGACATGCGGAGAACTCACTTTACTTTCGTATAGGCGTTTAAAAAATCTTGTAACTTGACTACAAGTTGAGGGTTTGTGGTGATTAAAAAACTAGACGCCTGTTCCAAACGTAAATTTTCGAATGATTTAAGCAACTTTTTGTATGCGCTTGTTGAGAATGTTTCTGATAAAAAGGACTACTGATTTTCTTGCTCATCTTTATCACAGGATGTGTGTGTGATGTCCTTAGGTTAGTTAGGTTTAAGTAGTTCTAAGTTCTAGGAGACTGATGACCTCAGATGTTAAGCCCCACAGTGTTCAGAGCCATTTGAACCATTTTATCCCAGGAGCTTGGATTCATTTTGAAATTACAGAGCTGATGATGAGACGTTAAAAGTAAAACATTGGTGCTCTTTCGCCTCGTTTCGTTACTTAGAGTGTTTTTATGCGAAACGAAATTCCCAAGAGATGTGTGCATGAGTCAGTCGAAGGCAAGGAGATTAGTCGAAGGCAAGGGAATTAGTCGAAGGTATACGCTGTGCGACAATCTTTGGACTGACACTTTGACACTTGACAGGATGACAGTAATGTCCACGGAGTCTTTGGAAGCGGCAGAAAATCACGGCTTGGTCAGAACTATCAAATTGTTTATTTTCAGACAAAATACATCCAATAAAGAATTAACAATTTCATCTAATCTACTAGAAAATGTTTCGCATACAAGAACGTGGGAATACGACAGTTTAATTACAAGTTTGGCAGTAAATTTGCACAACAGTCACGGAAAGAGAACACTAACATAGCTATAAATATGATAGAAATCTATGTGGTATTTTGGAAAAACGTCAAAAGCTGCAGAATTTCACTTAAATACTCACACAGACATCAAATGAAAGAAATACTAGCAAATACACTTAAATAGTGTTCGCAGGGTATACATGCTTGTATGCTGGTTACTGGCGATGTGCCTTAGAACACGAAATTATGACATCAAAACTCGTATAATCTGAAACCCATTTTCTTATTCATAGCTCTTCGCGTAGAAGGCAACTTCTTATTCCCCAAATGAGAATAGAACGCTTTTCATTGATATTTAATACAATTTCTGCCACTTAGACAATATATATTACCGCCATATGGTTCATAATCATCAAATTCCAGTTAACTAAAGTAGCTAGAAGATCAAGATTTCGTTTCTTCGACATTGGTAAATAAAATCAAGAAAAATTAAGAATTTTATTCTTTAGTCCACTAGTCTTTCGAAATCGACTCTGGGTAACTGTACGTCCATGTAGATTAAACATTTAGTAAGTCCGCTATTCTTCTATGACAAGGTTTCTTTATCCAAAACGATCTGATAATCGCGTATGCACCCACAGTTTGTGCCTAGAAAAAAGGAACATGTCGTTGAATGGAGAAACTTGCTGCTTACTGTTACATTGTATATTCTTGTTGTACATAATTAATTTTGTAATCTCAAGCCAGAGTGCGGACAAGAGACAAAACACCTCTTCTCCTCTAACTGAAAATTTATTTCTCATTTAAAATTTATTCCGTAAAACCCTGATGTGCAATTTTTAAACCAGATTAAACATAACTTATATTGGAGTTAATGTTGTGCTTTACAGGGGTAACGTCCACTCTGCCCCTCTTGAATGCATTAGGAGCAAAATGGAGTGTAGCCATGCTCAAAAACAGTATGAACCAATTGTGCTTATACAGGTAATTACTAAAATTAAACGTTGTAGTTTAATCACAAATTAGATGGAAATTTTTCCTCCGCATTACAAAGTTGTTTTTAATTGTTCTGTTATGTTTACAACCCTATGACTAACACAAAAAAATTCTTCTCTGAAATCTCAAAAATCTAACTGTAGCTAAGAGTGATTATTTCACCCATCAGAAACTTACGCTTGTAAGGCTGCCAAATTACTGTATTTAGGACACAATTTGCTGTAATTGGTGAGTGATGATAATTAAAATTGTACTTTAAAATTAATGTTAATCTGCCAATGGTGTGAATTTATGAATGTAAAAATTTCAGAAATTATTTCAGCCGATTACGTCTCACTAATAAAGAAATAACTAAATGGAGAAATCTAAATAAAAAATAAAAAATGAAGATGTAGGAAGACCTACACGAAACAGTTGCAGAGCACACTGTAGCGCCGGCCGGGGTGGCCGAGCGGTTCTAGGCGCTACAGTCTGGAACTGCGCGACTGCTACGGTCCCAGGTTGGAATCCTGCCTCGGGCGTGGATGTGTGTGATGTCCTTAGGTTAGTTATGTTTAAGTAGTTCTAAGTTCTAGGGGACTTATGATCCGAGATGTTAAGTCCCATAGTGCTCAGAGCCATTTTTGAACAGTGTAGCGACCAAGAGAGGAACAGTTCATCAGGGTGTGGCGTACACAGTGAGACAACTACGGACACTGCTGATGGCTGTCATGGATTTCAGGGACGCTGAATGTTAACATATATCGGAATGAGTAACCTATTCACTCAAGCACTTTTGTTTATGATGCGTTTTCAGCAACCATTGCTCAATGGCAGGCCATTACTTTTGGATATTTATAACTAAAATGAGCATAGTAACTTGAGGTTATTAGAGGACATGTTTGCCGAATTCACTGACTTACTATGAGTTTTTGATAAATAAGTAGTTTTTTTTCTAATGAACTAAATTGCAAATGGTGTATGTTCTTGTACTAGACACGTGTTGTTTACTGTGCACTTATACACAGTTAAATATCCAGTTTGAATTTTGTAAGGAATCGTCATTCAGTTGACAAGGTGGTACTGCTGGAAAATTCAGTTGATGTATCGATTTCTGAGAGGAGTTCAATGACTTACAGGAACAGCGTTAAATTTCCTTAGTTTGCAGATTAGCGTCATAATGATAAAATTATAAAAATATATCCCTAGGAAATGTTGGAAGACCAAGTGGATGAAATAACAATCGATACAGTAACGTTTGTGATAGGTCACATTTCACACGACACCAGCATTAAACATACACTCCTGGAAATGGAAAAAAGAACACATTGACACCGGTGTGTCAGACCCACCATACTTGATCCGGACACTGCGAGAGGGCTGTACAAGCAATGATCACACGCACGGCACAGCGGACACACCAGGAACCGCGGTGTTGGCCGTCGAATGGCGCTAGCTGCGCAGCATTTGTGCACCGCCGCCGTCAGTGTCAGCCAGTTTGCCGTGGCATACGGAGCTCCATCGCAGTCTTTAACACTGGTAGCATGCCGCGACAGCGTGGACGTGAACCGTATGTGCAGTTGACGGACTTTGAGCGAGGGCGTATAGTGGGCATGCGGGAGGCCGGGTGGACGTACCGCCGAATTGCTCAACACGTGGGGCGTGAGGTCTCCACAGTACATCGATGTTGTCGCCAGTGGTCGGCGGAAGGTGCACGTGCCCGTCGACCTGGGGCCGGACCGCAGCGACGCACGGATGCACGCCAAGACCGTAGGATCCTACGCAGTGCCGTAGGGGACCGCACCGCCACTTCCCAGCAAATTAGGGACACTGTTGCTCCTGGGGTATCGGCGAGGACCATTCGCAACCGTCTCCATGAAGCTAGGCTACGGTCCCGCACACCGTTAGGCCGTCTTCCGCTCACGCCCCAACATCGTGCAGCCCGCCTCCAGTGGTGTCGCGACAGGCGTGAATGGAGGGACGAATGGAGACGTGTCGTCTTCAGCGATGAGAGTCGCTTCTGCCTTGGTGCCAATGATGGTCGTATGCGTGTTTGGCGCCGTGCAGGTGAGCGCCACAATCAGGACTGCATACGACCGAGGCACACAGGGCCAACACCCGGCATCATGGTGTGGGGAGCGATCTCCTACACTGGCCGTACACCACTGGTGATCGTCGAGGGGACACTGAATAGTGCACGGTACATCCAAACCGTCATCGAACCCATCGTTCTACCATTCCTAGACCGGCAAGGGAACATGCTGTTCCAACAGGACAATGCACGTCCGCATGTATCCCGTGCCACCCAACGTGCTCTAGAAGGTGTAAGTCAACTACCCTGGCCAGCAAGATCTCCGGATCTGTCCCCCATTGAGCATGTTTGGGACTGGATGAAGCGTCGTCTCACGCGGTCTGCACGTCCAGCACGAACGCTGGTCCAACTGAAGCGCCAGGTGGAAATGGCATGGCAAGCCGTTCCACAGGACTACATCCAGCATCTCTACGATCGTCTCCATGGGAGAATAGCAGCCTGCATTGCTGCGAAAGGTGGATATACACTGTACTAGTGCCGACATTGTGCATGCTCTGTTGCCTGTGTCTATGTCCCTTTGGTTCTGTCAGTGTGATCATGTGATGTATCTGACCCCAGGAATGTGTCAATAAAGTTTCCCCTTCCTGGGACAATGAATTCACGGTGTTCTTATTTCAATTTCCAGGAGTGTATTTTGAATACGTAACTTAAATGTGACAATCGACTGCTGTAGAGGAGGTAGGTCGTTGTGATTGCGTCTTTTAATAGCGCAAGCTTCGCTGAAAGATCCACATCCACATATGAGACGCACAAACCACTGCTTATCTTTCTTACCTTTCCTGTCTTCTGTTCCACATATGTGAGGATTGCGGCCACACAGGACCTTTCTTTTCATGAAATCTACTCATTCATCTCATTTTATTGTACAAGATTAACCTAAAGAACATCCAAATTGGAAGACCCAAAGACAAGATAAATTTAAATTTTCCAGGATTTGCCTATGACCTTGCTCTCATGTCCAACGGTATTCAGTAAACCAAACAACAAGTTATCTCACTACAGGAAATAGCACAGAAAATTGGTCTTGGAATATCCTTTGAAAAAACGGTCATCATGTTAACTGACCCACCACTCATAAACAAAATTGCCATAGGAAACCAAGAAATGATAATTGTAGATAAATTCAAATATCTGTGAGAAATCATAACTATAACCTCAATGAAAAGCCGATATGGCATAACAAAATAAATAAATTGACTAGAGCACAGTATATCACCAAGAACACCTACAACAAAAAGAGCCTGTCAATATTACCAAAATTAAAACACTACAAAACAGTCACTCAACCACAAACAATATACGCAAGTGAAACCATCCTCAAAACAACTAAAACTCCTCAAATAGACAAAATACTCAAAACAGAGAGAAGAATCATCAAAACGTGCGCCAACAAGTCGTACCAGAAAGATGGACACTGGAGAGTAGCTACAAATGAAACACTCTACAAGGAAATAGAACCGGTAATGAGTACAATCAGAAAGAAGCGCATTTCAGTTTTCGAACATCTAATCAGAACATCAGAGAATATGATCATCAGGAGAATAATAGAAAAATTGTGGAACAGTAAGTGCAACATTAAGTGGATTACAGAAATCAAGGAAGATATGGATGAGCCACAGATTACATTGGAAGACCTAAAAGACGAAACTGACAAAATCAGGAAACTCACAGACAAACAAACCGGACTGAAAACGAGAATTAAGAAACAGACAATAGGAAGAATGATTTCCGATGAAGAAAGAAGGATGAGATCCGAGAGAACGAAGAAGTATTGGGCTGACAGGAATCTGGAAAATTGTATGTACAAAGTTGGCTAGAGTGGTCCAATGAAGGCCATAAAACGTAAATAAATAATAAATAAATAAATAAATAAATTCAGCACTACACATGCTGCTGTCTACTCCACATAAACAACATAAGAGCGTAAACTTTCACATAGTTTGCACTACTCGTTCACTTACATAGCGTTTTTCTCACTAGTTGCCAGCATAAGTACATAAATCGCGACCTGCTGGCCAAATAATCGCTGGCCAAATAACTGTAACCAGTCAATAAACAGTTGAAACGATCACACGAAGCTGATCAGTTTAGCATACACCCTCAGTATACAGCTCAGCGTTAGTCAGGAAGCTGAAGTTTCTAAAATACAAATGCGTAGTAAGCCACGCAGAACTTTTGAACCCACCCGCAGAGTGTCTCGTTTTTTCTAAAATTCCAGAACTTACTGAAACATGATTTGCAGAGGTATTATTAGTTTCCAGACACATTTTCTCAGAAAGAGTAAATTAAAACATCTTCACAAAACTAATAGACATCCGAAAAATATGTGTTCACGTTACTAAGGCGTATCACAACATATCGAGCCGAGCTTCCCCAAATCTCTCCCTCTTCCAGAATGCGAGTTCTTTTACCTCTCTGATTTGTGCAGTACACTGTAAGCAATCAACCTCAGAGCATTTCGCGGACAATACTGTAACTTCTCTCCCTTACCAAACCTCATCTCCGTTTTAAATTTAATCATACGCTATCTGATCAGAGGTACATGGACTTCTATTCGTGTACATTAATATGGGGTGCCTCCGCTCTTCGCCTTTATGGCGGCTTGAATTCTACTGGGGCACTCAAGAGTCGAAACCAGAGAAGGTACTGATTCTATTATTTTATTTCTTTATTTACTTATTAACATTTCAGTGGGTCGTTGGCTACTATAAACTAGACAATTTTCAGAACTGTAGTACTTTCCTTGTTTTTTTATATGATTAAATTGTTAAATAAAAAAGAGCAACAAACCAAGAAAACCAGATACATAACGCACAGTTAGGAAAAGCGGGGAAACAAAACAAATAACCTTAAGAAGAAAATAACACACGAAAGGAAAGATTTAGATAGCAAAAGAGATCCCTTTACGTAGCTATTTCAAGTGGAAGGACTTTGGTGTACACTTCGAGCCTGTTTCACCTGAATTAGCATATTCTGTTATACTATAGTAGCTACTACTAACAAGGGGAGGCCGCCAATTGTGAAATTCAGATTCGATTCATACTGCGCATAATAAAAGCTCATGGCCAGAGGTTTAATGTGGCAAAGCACCAAGATGCACTTCTCAGCTGTTGTCGAGAAAATCGACAGTTAAAAGAAACCGTTGCGATGAAATACTCTCTACGATTAATAATTTTTTACAGCGTTGTGGTGCAGCAGTAAGCGCTCGGGTTCGTAATCCGAAGGTCGCCGGTTCGAATCTCGCGCCATGGGAATTTTTTTTTTAGTATTTGCTTTTTGTAATTCATATATATATATATATATATATATATATATATATATATATAATTCCCGGCAATCAGTTGCAACAATTATGCATATAATATGTTGTTGAAAGTCGTTTGTCGTGGAAAAACTGGCGACTTCGAACATCATTATGTTTTCCGCAAACAAAGTTGTATTTCACAAATGTTATTAATTGTCTTCATAATGTTAACCACGTATAGTTAACGGAAGACGTAGAAACGATATTCCGAAACGAATACGTATAGCGTAAGTCAAACGTTCGAATTAGAATAGAAACCCCACGAACACAAATTTGCTGTGGCAGGGATGAAATATAAACTCCGTTACTCGCTCGTTACACTTGAAGGACAGATGTTGAATGGGCCGAAAGGAGCCGCCGCATAACAGCGTAGATGCCTGCTAACTTCGAAAGAAGGTAGATGCGGTCCCTAGCGCAACTTATAACATCGTCGAAAATCAGTGCGGGCGGGAGAGCTTTGGTACACCCTGTTAAACAAACGGAAAAATGGAGGCGGTACAATTGGAGAGCGATCTGCCTTCACCAACATGCATAAGCAATTCATATATATATATGAATTACAAAAAACTAGTCATAAAAAAAAAGTTGCATGGCGCAGGATTCGATCCGGCGACCTTCGGATTACGAACCCGAGCGCTTACCGCTGCGCCAGGATGCTCTGGAAAATTATTAATCGTAGAGAGTATTTCACCGCAACGGTTTCTTTTAACTGTCGATTTTCTCGACAACGGCTGAGAAGTGCATCTTGGTGCTTTGCCACATTACTCCTCTGACCATGAGCTTTTATTATGCGCAGTATGAATCGAATCTGAATTTCAGAATTGGCGGCCTCCCCTTGTAAGTGTATGTATGTTGTGATATTAACTCGACGTGATTTCTGTGTAAGTTAGGAAGGAATCACTCGTGAGTTCCAAAAGTGCTACCAACACTCCAGCCAGTAAAATATGCGTAGGAAGTTGAAGAGAACGATGTACAGTGATCGAGCAGTCCATCACTTCACAGTTCTGTAGTCAGTGATATACGAGATGGTGTGAAGATCGAAGCCACTGTGCAGTGGACGACTCGAAACGAGTTATTTATAGTGATGAATCACACTACACCCTCTGGCACTAGTCATGAATCACACTACACCCTGTGGCATTCTCCAAACTCAAATCCTTCCATCGGATTGCCACAGGGTATAGTGTGATTCATCACTACAAATCACTCGTTTCCATCATCCACTGTACAGTGACATCGATCTTCATACCATCTAGTTTATCGTTGACTACAGATATTTGTAGTTATGAGAGGCTACTCGATCATTGCAGACCATTCTCTTTATCATCCTACGCATTTTGTGCTACCTAGATTCTTCGTAGCAATTTTGGAACTCACGAGTGAGTCCTTCTGTGGATTTAATGTGATTTTTTACAACCATCCTCCGCAATGCTCGAAGGTCCCTGACCCTCAGTACATAAGGTCTGCCCGGTCTTGTTTTACCTGCGGTTCCTTCTTAGCGTTTCCACTTGCCAATCAGACCACCAACCGTCAACTTGGGCAGCTTTATAAGGGCTGCTATGTCCCTGACTCATTTACACTACTGGCCATTAAAATTGCTACACCTCGAAGATGACGTGCTACAGACGCGAAATTTAACAGACAGGATGAAGATACTGTGATATGCAAGAGATTAGCTTTTCAGAGCATTCACACAAGGTTGGCGCCGCTGGCGACACCTACAACGTGCTGACATGAGGAAAGTTTCCAACCGATTTCTCATGTAGAAACAGCAGGTGACCGGCGTTGCCTGGTGAAACATTGCTGTGATGCCTCGTGTAAGGAGGAAACATGCGTACCATCACGTTTCCGACTTTGATAGAGGTGCATCGCCATTGCGGTTTATCGTATCGCGACATTGCTGCTCACGTTGGTCGAGATCCAATGACTGTTAGCAGAATATTGAATCGGTAGGTTCAGGATGGTAGTACGGAACGCCGTGCTGGATCCCAACGGCCTCGTATCACTAGCAGTCGAGATGACAGGCATCTTAACCGCATGGCTGTAACGGATCGTGCAGCCACGTCTCGATCTCTGAGTCAACAGATGGGGACGTTTGCAAGACAACAACCATCTACACGAACAGTTCGGCAACGTTTGCAGCAGCATGGACTATCAGCTCGGAGACCATGGCTGCGGTTACCCTTGACGCTGCATCACAAACAGGAGCGCCTGCGACGGTGTTCTCAACGACGAACCTTGGTGCACGAATGGCAAATCGTCATTTTTTTTCGATTAATCCAGGTTCTATTCACAGCATCACGATGGTCGCATCCGTGTTTGGTGACATTGCGGTGAACGCACATTGGAAACGTGTATTCGTCATCGCCATACTGGCGTATCACCTGGCGTGATGGTATGAGGTGCCATTGGTTACACGTCTCGGTCACCTCTTCTCCGCATTTACGGTACTTTGAACAGTGGACGTTACATTTCAGATGTGTTACGACCCGTGGCTCTACCCTTCATTCGATCCCTGCGAAACCCTACATTTGAGCAGGATAATGCACGACCGCATGTTGCAGGTCCTGTACGGGCCTTTCTGGATACAGAAAATGTACGACTGCTGCCCTGGCCAGCACATTCTCCAGATCTCTCACCAATTGAAAACGTCTGGGCAATGGCAGCCGAGCAACTGGCTCGTCACAATACGTCAGTCACTACTCGCGATGAACTGTGGTATCGTGTTGAAGCTGCATGGGCAGCTGTACCTCTACACGCCATCCAAGCTCTGTTTGACTCAATGCCCAGGCGCATCAAAGCCGTTTTACGACCAGAGGTGGTTGCTCTGGGTACTGATTTCTCAGGATCTATGCACCCAAATTGAGTGAAAATGTAATCACATGTCAGTTCTCGTATAATATATTTGTCCAATGAATACCCGTTTATCATCTGCATTTCTTCTTGGTGTCGCAATTTTAATGGCCAGTAGTGTATTAATCAGGTGACATCCAATGACCGGTCAACGTTCGAAATCACTGAGCTCTCGTGACAGACCCAATCTGGTGTCTCTGCTTCCTAGTGGTAACACAATACTCCCCGCTTCCTTTTATACTAGTGTTTCCCTCACTGGTGACGTCTAGACCGATTCCGTATTAAATACGGCCGTACGGGTTCTTTGGGTCAGGTAGTGTATACCAGTGTTCTATATATTCCGAAAAGCAAACAAAATAACTGATTCTTTACATGCCTTAACAGTAGCTTCCAAACAGTCTTGCATATCACACCACAACATTGAAAGGTAAATGAAGTATTCCCACTTGTTGCCATATGAGGCTACGTAATGCACCCAGAAGCATTGTTGAACAAGGTCGCTGTGGTGGTGCAGGTGCTATGGTGTGGGGATAATATTGCATCTGCGACTGGCCTCCAAATTTCTGTGCTCACCAGTCAACGTTATCGTGACATTACACTCCTTCCCTATGTGCATCTTTCTAGGGTGCTTTCGGTCAGACTTCATTTCTCTGTACGACAGTGCGCGACTTAATTGAATTTTGCATGTCGAAAATCACTTGGAACAAGAGGACATTCAGCGAATGGCTTGTTTGAATTGTTCCTCCGACTTCTATTCCATGGAGCACGTTTGGGATGCGTTGGGGACAGGTACGCATGCACCATCGACCATCAAGCGTTTGTCAACCACGCTGGTGGGGGAATGGAAGGCCCTACCATAAGAACTCCTTACCAATCTTGTGACCAGCAGGTGAGCACTTTCCAAAGCTTGCATTTTCGTCCTTGATGATTACATACCATATTAAAATCCATGTCCCGCCTTCCGTTATGCGCAGGAGACGATCACAATTCGCTGTGACTTTAGTGTATTTATCGTCTCTGAAGAAAAGTGTCACTTCTGTTCCTTTCATTGCGTATTTAATTAAGCTTCATTGTTTTATATACTGCAGAAGTTCTTTTTATGCATGGACCAAGTTTCATATAGCTGTATGACTTGGCAATGACACAACATGTGGAAATTACTTTCATCCTTTACTTTTGCGTACCAGTATATGCAACACTTCACCGAATAGTAAAATTTTTGTTTCATCAGAACTCTAGGGAGCTGAAAAACAAGGTAGATCTTCTTGTAAGTGTGTGTATATATATATATATATATATATATATATATATATATATATATATATATATATATACTCCTGGAAATTGACATAAGAACACCGTGAATTCATTGTCCCAGGAAGGGGAAACTTTATTGACACATTCCTGGGATCAGATACATCACATGATCACACTGACAGAACCACAGGCACATAGACACAGGCAACAGAGCATGCACAATGTCGGCACTAGTACAGTGTATATCCACCTTTCGCAGCAATGCAGGCTGCTATTCTCCCATGGAGAAGATCGTAGAGATGCTGGATGTAGTCCTGTGGAACGGCTTGCCATGCCATTTCCACCTGGCGCCTCAGTTGGACCAGCGTTCGTGCTGGACGTGCAGACCGCGTGAGACGACGCTTCTTCCAGTCCCAAACATGCTCAATGGGGGACAGATCCGGAGATCTTGCTGGCCAGGGTAGTTGACTTACACCTTCTAGAGCACGTTGGGTGGCACGGGATACATGCGGACGTGCATTGTCCTGTTGGAACAGCATGTTCCCTTGCCGGTCTAGGAATGGTAGAACGATGGGTTCGATGACGGTTTGGATGTACCGTGCACTATTCAGTGTCCCCTCGACGATCACCAGTGGTGTACGGCCAGTGTAGGAGATCGCTCCCCACACCATGATGCCGGGTGTTGGCCCTGTGTGCCTCGGTCGTATACAGTCCTGATTGTGGCGCTCACCTGCACGGCGCCAAACACGCATACGACCATCATTGGCACCAAGGCAGAAGCGACTCTCATCGCTGAAGACGACACGTCTCCATTCGTCCCTCAATTCACGCCTGTCGCGACACCACTGGAGGCGGGCTGCACGATGTTGGGGCGTGAGCGGAAGACGGCCTAACGGTGTGCGGGACCGTAGCCCAGCTTCATGGAGACGGTTGCGAATGGTCCTCGCCGATACCCCAGGAGCAACAGTGTCCCTAATTTGCTGGGAAGTGGCGGTGCGGTCCCCTACGGCACTGCGTAGGATCCTACGGTCTTGGCGTGCATCCGTGCGTCGCTGCGGTCCGGTCCCAGGTCGACGGGCACGTGCACCTTCCGCCGACCACTGGCGACAACATCGATGTACTGTGGAGACCTCACGCCCCACGTGTTGAGCAATTCGGCGGTACGTCCACCCGGCCTCCCGCATGCCCACTATACGCCCTCGCTCAAAGTCCGTCAACTGCACATACGGTTCACGTCCACGCTGTCGCGGCATGCTACCAGTGTTAAAGACTGCGATGGAGCTCCGTATGCCACGGCAAACTGGCTGACACTGACGGCGGCGGTGCACAAATGCTGCGCAGCTAGCGCCATTCGACGGCCAACACCGCGGTTCCTGGTGTGTCCGCTGTGCCGTGCGTGTGATCATTGCTTGTACAGCCCTCTTGTAGTGTCCGGAGCAAGTATGGTGGGTCTGACACACCGGTGTCAATGTGTTCTTTTTTCCATTTCCAGGAGTATATATATATATATATATATATATATATATATATATATATCGTTATGGAGCATTTAAAATGCTTAAGTCGTTGAAATCATTCCAAACTACTAATTCTTTCTTCTTGTCTGACAGGAAGATAAATAATGAGTCTGGGTTTCTCAGAAGAATCTGAAAGTTTCGAGTGGAATGTGCAGCCTCATACAATTACAAAAGGTGTATTCTGGAGTAAGAACTGACAATAATATGCTTCTAGATGCTGATCAACACAAAACCTGCTTGTTTCAATATTTTTATTTTCACATCCAACTTCTACATATGTTGCAACTGCAGTTTTTTCCGTGCTGAGCCTACACGAAAATGGTGCTGGTCTGTAACACCTGACATTTAACTTCTCTATCCCTGTGATTACATTGTCATCAGGGAAGCACATACATCTATAACTTCAGAATTCTCCATGTCTTCTACATTTACAAGAAAATCTACTTTGTTTTTCAGCTCCCTAGAGTTATACAGGGTGAGTCAGCTAACATTACCGCTGGATACATTTCGTAAACCACATCAAATACTGACGAATCGATTCCACAGACCGAACGTGAGGAGAGGGGCTAGTGTAATTGGTTAATACAAACCATACACAAATGCACGGAAGTATGTTTTTTAACACAAACCTACGTTTTTTTTAAATGGAACCCCGTTAGTTTTGTTAGCACATCTGAACATATAAACAAATACGTAATCAGTGCCGTTTGTTGCATTGTAAAATGTTAATTACATCCGGAGATATTGTAACCTAAATTTGACGCTTGAGTACCACTCCTCTGCTGTTCGATTGTGTGTATCGGAGAGCACCGAATTACGTAGGGATCCAAACGAAACGGTGATGGACCTTAGGTACAGAAGAGACTGGAACAGCACATTACGTCCACATGCTAACACCACTTTATTGGTCTTTTTCACTGACGCACATGTACATTACCATGAGGGGTGAGGTACACGTACACACGTGGTTTCCGTTTTCAATTACGGAGTGGAATAGAGTGTGTCCCGACATGTCAGGCCAATAGATGTTCAATGTGGTGGCCATCATTTGCTGCACACAATTGCAATCTCTGGCGTAATGAATGTCGTACACGCCGCAGTACATCTGGTGTAATGTCGCCGCAGGCTGCCACAATACGTTGTTTCATATCCTCTGGGGTTGTAGGCACATCACGGTACACATTCTCCTTTAACGTACCCCAGAAAAAGAAGTCCAGAGGTGTAATATAAGCAGAACGGGCTGGCCAATTTATGCGACCTCCACGTCCTATGAAACGCCCGTCGAACATCCTGTCAAGGGTCAGCCTAGTGTTAATTGCGGAATGTGCAGGTGCACCATCATGCTGATACCACATACGTCGACGCGTTTCCAGTGGGACATTTTCGAGCAACGTTGGCAGATCATTCTGTAGAAACGCGATGTATGTTGCAGCTGTTTGGGCCCCTGCAATGATGTGAGGACCAATGAGGTGGTCGCCAATGATTCCGCACCATACATTTACAGTCCACGGTCGCTGTCGCTCTACCTGTCTGAGCCAGCAAGGATTGTCCACGGACCAGTAATGCATGTTCCGTAGATTCACTGCCCCGTGGTTTGTGAAACCCGCTTCATCGGTAAACAGGTAGAACTACAACGCATTCTCTGTTAATGCCCGCCGGCCGGTGTGGTCGTGCGGTTCTAGGCGCTTCAGTCGGGAACCGCGTGGCCGCTACGGTCGCAGGTTCGAATCCTGCCACGGGCGTGGATGTATGTGATATCCTTAGGTTAGTTAGATTTAAGTAGTTCTAAGTTCTAGGGGACTGATGACCACAGATGTTAAGTCCCATAGTGCTCAGAGCCATTTTGTTAATGCCCATTGACAGAATTACACTCGATGATTAAAGTGATCACCATTTAATTGCTGATGTAGCGACACATGAAACGGGTGAAAGCGGTGACGATGCAGTATGCGCATGACACTGCTTTGACTCAACCCACCGGCTCTCGCAATGTCCCGTGTACTCATGTGTGTGTTCATGGCAACAGCAGCTAACACACCAACTGCACCCGCTTCTCCTGTGACGGGCCTGTTACGGACCCGTTTGCGTGCTACGACCATACCTGTTGCATACAGTTGGCAATAGATGTTTTGCAATGTGCGGCACGTTGGATGCTCTCTGTCCGGGTACCGTTCTGCATACACCCTTTAGGCTTCAGCTGCATTTCGTCGACACTCGCCATAGATTAGTATCATCTCCGCCTTTTCAGAGTTCGAATACACCATGGTCACATTCCTACAACACTACACTATCACAGACGTCTGGTAACACGGTGTAGCCGGCCGCGGTGGTCTCATGGTTCTAGGCGCGCAGTCCGGAACCGTGCGACTGCTACGGTCGCAGGTTTGAATCCTGCCTCGGGCATGGATGTGTGTGATGTCCTTCGGTTAGTTAGGTTTAAGTAGTTCTAAGTTCTAGGGGACTGATGACCACAGCAGTTGAGTCCCATAGTGCTCAGAGCCATTTGAGCCATTTTTAACACGGTGTACTACAGTTGGTCTGCATGCGGAGACGAATGCAGAATAACAATAGCAGCAAGCGCTACATGCGGACACTGCGACATCTAGACCAAACCACAACAGTGCACTACAGCCACACTCTTAAACACGGTCGTCATCGTAAACATGTCCCTGCAGATGCTGATCGCCGACCGTGGCCCGTGTTTGTTACAACACGCAACTGAACGTCGGAGGTTTCAAGCGTCAATTTTAGGTTACAATATCTCCGGATGTAATTAACATTTTACAATGCAACAAACGGCACTGATTACGTATTTGTTTATATGTTCAGATGTGCTAACAAAACTAACGGGGTTCCATTTAAAAAACGTAGGTTTGTGTTAAAAACATATTTCCGTGCATTTTTGTATGGTTTCTATTAAACAATTACACTAGCCCCTCTCCTCTCGTTCGGTCTGTGGAGTCGGTTCGTCAGTATTTGATGTGGTTTACGAAATATATCCAGCGGTAACGTTAGGTGACTCACCCTGTATATATATACAGGGTGGTCGTCCACTGATCGTGACCAGGCCAAATATTTCACGAAATAAGCGTCAAACGAAGAAACTACAAAGCCGAAACTTGTCTAGCGTGAAGGGGGAAACAAGATGGCGCTGTGGTTGGCCCGCTAGATGGCGCTGCCATAGGTCAAACGGATATCAACTGCGTTTTTTTAAACAGGAACCCATATTTTTATTACATATTCGTGTAGTATGTAAAGAAATATGAATGTTTTAGCTGGACCACTTTCTTCGCTTTGTGATAGATGGCGTAGTAACAGTCACAAACATATGGCTAACGATTTTAGACGAACATTTGGTAACAGGTAGGTTTTTTAAATTAAAATACAGAACGTAGGTACATTTAAACATTTATTTCGGTTGTTTCAATGTGATATATGTACCTTTGTGAATTCATCATTTCTGAGATCACATGCTGTTACAGCGTGATTACCTGTAAATACCACATTAATGCAATAAATGCTCAAAATGATGTCCGTCAAACTCAGTGCATTTGGCAATACGTGTATCGACATTCCTCTCAACTGCGAGTAGTTCTCCTTCTGTAATGTTCGCACATTCATTGACAATGCGCTGACGCATGTTGTCAGGCGTTGTCGGTGGATCACGATACCAAATATCCTTCAACTTTCCCCACAGAAAGAAATCCGGGGACGTCAGAGTCGGTGAACGTGCGGGCCATGGTATGGTGCTTCGATGACCAATCCACCTGTCATGAAATTGGCTATTCAATACCGCTTCAACCACACGAGAGCTATGGGCCGGACATCCATCATGTTGGAAGTATATCGCCATTCCGTCATGCAGTGAAACATCTTCTAGTAACATCGGTAGAACATTACGTAGGAAATCAGCATACATTGGCCCATTTAGATTGCCATCGATAAAATGGGGGCCAATTATCCTTCCTCCCATAATGCCACACCATACATTAACCCGCCAAGTTCGCTGTTGTTCCACTTCTAGGAGCCATCATGGATCTTCTGTTGCCCAATAGTGCATATTATGTCGGTTTACGGTGCCGCTGTTGGTGAATGACGCTTCGTCGCTAAATACTAGGGTCACTTCCAAAATAAATGCGCACTATTTTTGAAAAATTACAGCTTTCATTCTGCATGTGTGGAAGTTTTACAGTTTGTATATACATCCTTCCCGCTTGTTTTCAAACTTAGTTCAACCTGTTCCCGTGAGTGGCGCCGTCACAGCATGTCTTCAAGATGGCTGTTACACTTGACGTTCGTCAGAAGGAACGTGCTGTCATAGAATTCCTGTGCTATGAAAACGAGACAGTTTGAAACATCCACAAGAGGTTGAAAAAGGTGTATGGAGATGCTGCTGTCGGTCGCAGTACAGTTAGTCGGTGGGCAAGCAGGTTACGTGATGAAAGCGGACACGGCAATATTGACGATTGTCCTCGCAGCGGCAGGACTCGTACTGCACACACTCCAGACAATGTGCACAGAGTTAACGAATTGGTGACTGCTGACAGACGCATCACAGTGAACGAATTGTCACGCTACGTTGGGATAGGGGAAGGAAGTGTTTTCAGAATACTCAGAGTGTTGGCGTTAAAAAAGGCTTGTGCCAGGTGGGTTCCGCTGATGTTGACAGTGGCTCACAAAGAAACAAGAAAAACGGTATGCAGCGAAATTTTGGAACAGTACGAGAATGGTGGAGATGAGTTTCTTGGAAGAATTGTGACAGGTGATGAAACATGGCTCCGTCATTTTTCACCAGAGATGAAGAGGCAGTCAATGGAGTGGCATCATGCAAATTCACCCAAGGAAAAAAAATTCAAAACTACACCCTCTGCTGGAAAAGTTATGGCTATAGTGTTTTTCGATTCCAAAGGACTCTTGCTTGTGGACGTCATGCCAAGTGGAACGACCATAAATTCTGATGCAGATGTGACGACATTGAAGAAACTTCAAGCTCGACTGAGTCGTGTTCGACCACATCGGCAAAAGCAGGATGTTTCGCTGTTGCACGACAATGCACAGCCACATGTCAGTCAAAAACCCATGGAAGCGGTCACAAAACTCGGATGGACAACACTGAAACACTCGCCTTACAGTCCTGGCCTGGCTCCATGTGACTATCATCTCTTTGGGAAACTGAAAGACTCTCTTCGTGGAACAAGGTTTGAAGATGATGACTCCCTTGTGCCCGCTGCCAAACAGTGGCTCCAACAGGTTGGTCCAGAATTTTACCGTGCGGGTATACAGGCGCTGGTTCCAAGATAGCTTAAGGCAGTTGAGATGGATGGAAATTACGTGGAGAAATGAAACTATTGTTCCTAAAGGATGTATCTACACACTGTCAAACTTTCAAACAAGTAGAATAGAAGAGAGATTTTTAAAAAAATAGTGTGCATTTCTTTTGGAGTGACCCTCGTAGAACGCGTGCAAAAAACCTGTCATCGTCCCGTAATTTCTCTTGTGCCCAGTGGCAGAACTGTACACGACGTTCAAAGTCGTCGCCATGCAATTCCTGGTGCATATAAATATGGTGCAGGTGCAATCGATGTTGATGTAGCATTCTCAACACCGACGTTTTTGAGATTCCCGATTCTTGCGCAATTTGTCTGCTACTGATGTGCGGTTTAGCCACGACAGCAGCTAAAACACCTACTTGGGCATCATAATTTGTTGCAGGTCGTGGTTAACGTTTCACATGTGGATAAACACTTCCTGTTTCCTTAAATAACGTAACCATCCGGCGAACGGTCCGGACACATGGATGACGTCATCCAGGATATTGAGCAGCATACATCGCACACGCCCGTTGGGCATTTTGATCACAATAGCCATACATCAACACGATATCGACCTTTTCCGCAACTGGTGAACGGACAATTTTAACAGGGGTAATGTATCACGGAGAAAATACCGCCCGCACTGGAGGAATGTTACGTGATACCACGTACTTATACGTTTGTGACTATTACAGCGCCATCTATCACTAAGCGAAAAAGTGGTCCAACTAAAACATTCATATTTCTTTACGTACTACACGAGTATGTAATAAAAAATGGGGTACCTGTTTAAAAAAACGCAGTTGATATCTATTTGACCTATGGCAGCGCCATCTAGTGGGCCAACCATAGCGCCATCTGGTTTCCCCCTTCAAGCTAGCCAAGTTTCGTATTTGTAGTTATTTCGTTTGACGCTTATTTCGTGAGATATTTGGCCCGGTCATGATCAGTGGACCACCCTGTGTATATATATATATATATATATATATATATATATATATATATATATATATATATTCGCTAGTAAAATTCGTCATAAATAATCCGTCATAATTGAGAAGAGTGTTGATGTCCAGATTTACAACACTTGAGGAGAAATTAATTTCATTACCTGTTATAAAAGTTGTCAGTGACCCAGAAAGGAATTCAATGAGGAGCAGCAAAAATTTTTGTTCATTTACACAATTACATAACATGTATGACAGGTAGCAAAGCAAGTTTTTCATTTAACCCAGGACAATTTCTTCTGGACAATTCCTTCTATTTCATGGACCAGTTTTTATTTATAAACTGTCAGACTGTAAGAAAACTTCATTTGTATGTCTGGAAGACCTAAAGTTAAAACTTATCATGTACATACCCAACAAACGGATCCATTCCACACCATTTCGATAAAAGAAATCGTTCAAATGATGTATAGAACATGCAACTAATTAACTAACTAGCTAACATATTATAATCATAATACCTTTAGTCTTAAATGTCTGTTTATAACAATTTTATATACAACTACTGCCTGTAAAATGTTTTATTACCGAGGCAATCTAATCAAATAATCTTAATCTCTGTTTCTAAATATGTATCGGTGGTCAATTAAACTGGTAGACGGAATATAGATTTAACATTTCATTCATTTCTCAACCAGAAGTTGCCAACGAAAATATTGTTGACAGCAATGCGAATTTATGGTATGTTTCGTCTTGTATGACAGCAGCAATTTCACTTGAATCAAGTTAACCACTTATAGCATCACGTAACGTTGAATCCAACTACTGCCGACTTCTTTGTCAAATAATTAGTATGTTTTAATTTTGTGGCTTCCAAGTATCCAGGCAAAAAATTAAAAAATAATATTACAAGATTAAAACAAAAATTATTTCATAAACGAGACTGACACATAGTGAAAAGATTAACCTTAACAGCCAGTGATGTCTTTGGCTTTGATATAAAAGAATGTAATAGTGAATGATTCAAAGTTGAAAAATATGCATTCAAACAAAATCGATAAGAGACAAAAGTGAAATTAATATTAAATTTCGCTTTTATGAAGTCCAGTTAGTTAACTGATAAATTTAAAGACACGTGTTTAACGATGGATGTCTAACTAGAATGAGAAACACTATCAACTTTGAAAAATTAATGACGTCTTTCTTCTCTATTGGCTGTTCCATTTTGCTTACATCAGTAAGAGTATAAGATGTCCTCTTGAAATGATTAGTATTCGAAATTTGGAGAGAAGGTCTGGTATTTGAAATTTGGAGAGAGAATTTTTTTTAACAGATGAATCGCTTTTTGGCAACAAAGTGGCCTGTTCCTCACCTATGAATAAGTCAATGGCCTTCCACTTGTGATATAATGTATGGTGTGCTACTTGCTGCTAAACAATCCAGTATTAAGTATCTCGGAAGCTAATATCCTACATACATATCGCTGACACGTCGTCTTATGCTGTAGTGATAAGCAGACGACAGCAATCAAAGTGCAAACTGGAATTATTCTGGGTAAAAGTTGTCGTGCAAATCACTATCGAATAGCATGTTTCCCAATTTAAATTAAAATATATTTCAAATGTTTTCATATTGCAATCATTTTTTTGTCTTCTGAAAGACACGGTTCTTTTCGATTTGTTACAACTACCACTGAGGTGAGCACTCTTAACGCAGCACACGGGTGCAGGTGAAGGACAGCCCTATCGACCTCGCAAGTCAAACAATGTGCGTCGATCAGCCAGAGAGTCCAAACGGTGATTGATGTCAGTGGAACAATGGCGGGTCAGCTTTTCTCTGCTTGTGAATGCCAAAGTCAACAACTCAACCGCAGAATTTCTCTCGGTAAACAACCGGCACTTTGAGAAGGAACCAGCAGAGTTCCAGCTTTGGTTGTAATAAGGAAATGAAATCAGGGAAAGTAATAAACTTCTGTTAACTCATAGACAAAATGTCAAGTACAGGTTTAATAATCTTATTCAGGAATAAGAATTTTGAAGATTTCTCTATTTTCAAATTAAATGATTATTTTTGAACTGCTTTTTAATTTACATGTTTTCACATATTCCTCTACTTTTTTGAACCACTGGCAGATAGCAGAAATGATAATGATGAGCTTAAAAACTCATTAAACATTTCATATGTCAGACATTTAGATGCCAGCTCCTCGAGAAGCATTTCCATCATTTATGTACTAGTGATGTGTACGGTGAAAACTGACAAGAGCCATAAAGGCTCACATCCATTTTATTTCTTTCGAACGACGTTGACAGTTCCTGCGTTTTTATATTTAAACCACTTGACAATGACTTGAAGTCGATATTGCAGTTGTGGGATTTACACACTTGATAATGACTTGAAGTTGATATTGCAGTTGTGGGATTTACAATAAATATGTGTCATCAGCGGCGAAAATGTTGTCCTTCAAAACATATAACGAGACAGTGATCTTAAGTCAAACTAAATTTCATATGAAGCTTTACTGTAACATTTAGGGAGCCAGCGAATACGTATTGCAGATTTCTGTGTCGTGATTTGCTAGTAACGGAGCTCTCCCATTCGTGGAAGGTGATACTGGACCGGCCCCAGAAAGTGGCACCTTAGTACAATATGGGCCGCATATATCAGCGGGCTATAATAGCGGGCGTCTAAGGGTCCTCATGACAAACGGGTCTTCAACACAAATTTGAAGTTACCCACTGCATTTACCTGTCTGTATGTGAAGGCTAATCTCATGGACTACTGTAGAGATGTTGATACGGTTTCCAGTAATAGGTACATTGATTCATGAGGAAGGTTTGTGTGCACAATTTATATTTATAATAATGATGTGTACTATATGTACTCCTATTGCTATATGTGCAACATGTAATTAGCGCTTGGAGTGATGTCTCATGGCAATGATGCATCTTCGAGCTGGTGAACGGCAGAGGAGGCGGTATCTAGCGAGAAAGGCAATAAACAGCTGCCGCAGAGTCTATACATATCTATATCTCTATCTATATACATTATAAATTAAAGTCCCGTGTTGTGTTTTTCTGTCTGTATGTGAAGGCTTGTATCTGGAACTACTGTAGGAATTCTAATTCGGTTTCCAGTAATGGACAGACTGATTCGCAATGAATTTGTGTGTGTGTGTGTGTGTGTGTGTGTGTGTGTGTGTGTGTGTGTGTGTGTGTGTGTAAGGGTGTGTCTAATTTATTACCGCTACGCCAGATAAATCGTCTGGCCATAGATAATAGATACTTTCCGCTGGCCGTGCGAAGCCGTGGCGAAGGGGGTGATGAATTGCTCGCCATGAAGTAGAAATTTTTTTGTAGGCATCTAATACGAATAACGACCTCTCTCCAAAATTTGCACTCCGTGTCTCAAATTCACAGGGGCGTCCAGTCAGGTGCGTGGCAGTGGAGTTGGAAAACTCTCTAAGTCTTCTATAAGAATGGCTGACGGAATTTTTGCACTCTATGGGGTGAGCTCGATTTCTCGGAAAGCGAGTCTCTTCTGTGCCTTATTCCATCCGAAAAGTCTGGATGTGTTGCCATATGTGGATATGTCATTAACTGTCTTCTGAAGATGGCGATCTTATTCAGTTCTTTAACATAGTTCAGGAGGTTATTCCAGAGTGGTTCCTTATTACTGAGAAGGACTTAGAGAAAGTGTCTGAACGATGGAGTGGGACCGAAAGATTTTTGCTTTGATGTGAACCGCTATTTTTGCCACGATGTTCAGACAAGAGCGTTAAAGTCGAGGAGAGAGATTGGGGTGGGGGGAGGGGGGGCGTGTACGTTGATAAAACAGTTGAGAAGACAGTGGATACGGAAATCTCTGCGTTTGTCTGCAAGCATCCAGGATAGCTGTGCATATGACGGTGAAACATGATCAAAGAGTCAAACATCAGAGATATAACGAACACACGCATTTATAACAAGTTGCAGGAGCCGTGAGAATTCCTGAGAGAGACCTTGCAGAATAACATCGTTGTGATCAATAACTGGAAGCGTAAGTGTTTGTGCAAGTTTATCGTTCAGGTCAAGATGAAAGAGATTTTTATGTTTTTGCAGGGTGTGGATCGATTCTGAAGCCTTCTTGCACACTACAGTTACACACTCAGTTCAATCTAGCTTTTCATCTATCATTGCTCCATGACTCTGGCGATTATCCCAATTACGGTTAAAGATGGTTGGAATTCCCAATATTTCGGACTAATGAGCCTAGAATGACCAATCACTACTGCTTCGGTTTTGGATGAGTTGGGGGTTAGCCCCATATCCTGCGCCCGGTTTGGAGATCTCCGACAACTGTCTTTGGGGTTATTAATTTTGCACTTAGATATATTATATGTGTTATTATCGTAAGAATACACACTTCAAAAAAAGTTTTGTATCATCCCGGTTCCCAGAAATCCTCAAGATAGACGTTGACTGTGGATATTGTATCACCGACACAATCCCTTTCACTGTTCAGAGATGTCACTAAACCTGCCCAAAGATGTAAACAGACATGCATGAGCAGCGCCTATTAGACGGAGGGGGTACGACAGCCGATCAGTTCCAGTCATTCCACAAGGAAGGTGGTACACGGCTCGTGTTGTCTGTAGTTCAACCGTGCCTAGACAGTCAATACCGCGGTTCGATTGCGTCCACATTGTTACTTTGTGCCAGGAAGGGCTCTCAACAAGAGAGGTGTCCAGGCGTCTCAGAGTGAACCAAAGAGACGTTGTTCGGACATGGAGGAGATACAGAGAGACAGGAACTCTCGATGACATACCTCGCTCAGGCCGCCCAAGGACTACTACTGCAGTGGATGAGAGCTACCTATTATGGCTCGGAGGAACCCTGACAGCAACGTCACCATGTTGAATAATGCTTTTCTTGCTGCCACAGGTTCAAATGGTTCAAATGGCTCTGAGCACTATGGGCTTAACTTCTGAGGTCAGGTTCAAATGGTTCAAATGGCTCTGAGAACTATGGGACTTAACTTCTGAGGTCATCAGTCCCCTAGAACTTAGAACTACTTAAACCTAACTAACCTACGGACATCACACACATCCATGCCCGAGGCAGGATTCGAACCTGCGACCGTAGCGGTCGCGCGGTTCCAGACTGTAGCACCTAGAACCGCTCGGCCACCCCAGCAGGCGCAGCCATAGGACGTCGGGTTACGACTCACACTGTGCGCAATAGGCTGCATGATGCGCTACTTCATTCCCGACGTTCATGGCGAACTCCATCTTTGCAACCACGACACCATGCAGCGCGGTACAGTTGGGCCCACCAACATGCCGAATGGACCGCTCAGGATTGGCATCACGTTCTCTTCACCGATAAGTGTCGCATATACTCCCAACGAGAAAATCGTCGGAGACCTGTTTGGAGGCAACCCGGTCCGACTGAACGAATTAGACACACTGTCTAGCGAGTGCAGCAAGGTGGAGGTTCCCTGCTGTTTTGGGGTGGCATTATGTGGGGCCGACGTACGCTGCTGGTGATCATGGAAGGCGCCGTAACGGCTGTACGATACGGGAATGCCATCCTCCGACCGATAGTGCAACCATATCGGCAGCATACTGGTGAAGCATTCATCTTCGTGGACGAAAATTCGCGCCCCCATCGTGCACATCTTGTGTATGACTTCCTTCAGGATAACGACATCGCTCAACTAAAGTGGCCAGCATGTTCCCCAGACATGAACCCTATCGAACATGCCTGGGATAGATTGAAAAGGGCTGTTTGTAGACGACGTGACCCACCAACCACTCTGAGGGATCTAAGCCGAATCACCGTTGAGGAGTGGGACAGTCTGGACCAACAATGCCTTGATGAACTTGTGGAGACTGTGGCACGACGAATCAGGGATGCACCAATGCAAGAGGACGTTCTACTGGGTATTAGAGGAATCAGTGTGTACACCAATCTGGACCACCAGCTCGGAAGGTCTTGCTGTATGGTGGTACAATGTGCAGTTTGTGGGTTTCAAGAGCGATAAAAAGGGCGGAAATAATGTTTATGTTGATCTCTGTTCCAATTTTTTGTATTGGTTCCGGATCTCTGGGGACCGAGGTGATGTAAGACTCTTTTTGAAGTGTATAGTTTAATATTATGGTAATAGGATACTACGAGTTTACTTTTTTGTGGGAGGAACTCTGATTGATAAGCACGAAATTCGATTAACTTTATTGCACCAGTTTTCTATGGTCGCAATTTATTATGTCCACACATTATGTGTAAATTTCTCCTGTATGCGCTACCAGTTTTCGATTTCTGTTTTCTACATTTTTCATCATCTTTTCATTGTTCTTTTTATGTTTTTGTCATAGCTCGAGCGACACAGGGAACAACGTCTATACTTTCTGTGCAACGGTTATTTTATAGTATTTCGTTGCTTCTATAGTTTTAGTTATTTGCGTTTATTCGAGACGTGAGGTGCATCCCTGTTGTCGACTTCTCTGATATAATGCGTTGTTTAATCATTGTCGGGGAACCTCAGCAGCCGGCCGGAGTGGCCGAGCGGTTCTAGGCGCTTCAGTCTGGAACCGGGCGACAGCTATGGTCGCAGGTTCGAATACTGCCTCGGGCATGGATGTATGTGATGTCCTTAGTTTAGTTAGGTTTAAGTAGTTCTAAGTTCTAGGGGACTGATGATCCCAGATGTTAAGTCCCGTAGTGGTCAGAGCCATTTGAACCATTTTGAACCTCAGCACCCGCCGACAATATATGGTGGCTATTAAGGCGAGGAACGTGGTGTACCATCGGGGAATACGGCGTGAGGCTGTGCAATCTGCTACAGAGAGGTGTGAAGTAAACATGGTAGCACGTCTGACAGAACAGAAATTCTTATATCTCTATGGGCGTGACGGCTTTGGAATGAAAAAATTTCAGTGCAGATGCACAACTAACGTCCGAACTCTTGCGCTAATCAGAAATCTGCGAGTAGGGCACTAAGGGGGGAGGGTGGAGGGGGGGGAGGGCTGTTGCAGTGCGGCGAGGGAGGTTGGCTGAGGTGGTTAAGGCAACCGTTCCATAGAAGTGGAACATCCGGTTTCGAGTCCCAGTCCAGCACAGGTTTTCAGTACTCACCGTTGGGTTGCTGCAGTGCCCTATGTGTCTGGAAGTAGTTATTTTCTTCCTATCTCTTTCTCATCCTGTTTCCTTTTCATTCTTTTCATCTTAGTTATTAATGCACGGTAGCAGTCGACTTCGAACGTAGAATGATATTTGGTAGGAGCATGGCCTATAGCGTATTGGAAGTACACAAGAATTCGGGTCCGCGAGGCTGAGTGTCGTCAGTGTAACGCCAGTATCACAGATTAAATGTTACACAAATGTAAACTTCTGCAGAAGACGACCACAAATATTTGACTATCGGTCGTCACATCACGTCTGTAGAGCCATACGTGCAACCTGCTGTCTGTTAGTCCATATGAAAGGGGGTATCAGGGTCCCATTTTCACCCGAAATGTACAAAGCCATGCAGACCTTAGAACTTATGGACCGAATCGCGTCCTTTTGCAGACTCCTTGACACAGCGATCAATGGTATGGGACAGCGAACATCGTCAGCTGACCATGGAACAGTGTTGCATTGTTCAATGAATCACAGTTTCAGCTGTACTGATGTCATACATGCGTCAGTACTTGGAGTATGCTATATGAAGCTAATAAGACTGTGTGCCAGCAAGCTTCTGTCTAGGTAGGACAGTTTTCAGTAATGGTAGTAGTGGGATAAAGCCGATCCTGGAACACTGTTGATATCAAATTGATATGCTAATTAATTAAGTTGCTCAATTAGATGAACAATACCCATCCCAATAACGTGCTGTTCTGCTGAGTGGCCGGCCGCGGTGGCCGTGCGGTTCTAGGCGCTCAGTCCGGAACCACGTGACTGCTACGGTCGCAGGTTCGAATCCTGCCTCGGGAATGGACGTGTGTGTTGTCCTTAGGTTAGTTAGGTTTAAGTAGTTCTAAGTTCTAGGTGACTGATGACCACAGCAGTTAAGTCCCATCGTGCTCAGAGCTATTTTCTGCTGAGTGGTTTTTCACATAAACCCCCTCCTCACCCCAGGTGTCTCTTAACCCATTGTTCAGCTAAGTGGTTTCCTTCCCTCACATGTCCCCATCCTCATCCTCCTCCCCAACCCACCTGGGAAAAGGGACACTTTTTTGATTTTCACCTGTTTCCCAGTTAAGTTCTGAACCTTTATTCCTCTCCAGGGAAATCCCCTAGCCCTCTTCTTCCCTCCACAAATTCGACCCTCTCCTCACCAACAGGGAAATTTCCAGGAAAAAGACACAGTCTGTTCTGGAGAGGAAGAATCTCAGGACACAAAATTCAAATCCGTGTCAATAACATATTGCTCAGTTCAGTTTGCATTTTCTTTATTTAATGTTTGTGCAGGACAGGGCTCCTCAACTAACAACCCCTCTGCATCCCCACTTTTACTGACATAATGTCTACTAAATATCACTGACCACAGACCAGAAGTCAGCACCCATTGACATGCAATACCTGGGAAACCACCTCTAGTCTTTCTCAAGTGGCTTCTTCCAGTTGTAGCACCTGCACCTCAAACTTGTACACCAATGTGATTTACAGTCGTGCTCAAAAGTATCCGAACGACCTGAACTGCATTTCGCCTGATTCGCATACAACCCTCATAACGCAGCTCTCTAGCAGGTCCTCTAATCGCTCCTCGGTACAGTCGTTTGACTATTGAAAGTGGTTCCAACAAACCACCAGTAGAAAACACTGCTCTGTGTCGCAATAACTCAAGACGTAAAGTGATACCACAATACTACAAATATCAGGGAACACCTTATCACAGATAAGACTGTCCTTAAGGCTTGTAAGCTCACATTTTTACAAGAAATGACATACCCTAAATGTTACCACTCTCATTATTACGTCAGATAGGTAATGCACGTAGCAAGTTCGGCGTATTCATGATTTCCTCTTCAAAGTAACATACCGTACTTATTATTTAACACAAAATAACATTAAAAATTTAAGATTTTCACGAGCTGCTAGTTGACAATATGTATGAACTTCAAATAACACGACGAACCGTCTCGTTCCGCATGTGGATTCAAATCCAGGTCATGCAGACCAAGCAAAGATTTCGCGACTGACGGAAACTAACAGTCATTCGTGACTAGGCATACAGAAGTGATATACCTCGAGTTTAGACAGTATCAGTTAGGAAACATCAACTTTAAATTGTTGTTGTTGTTGTTGTTGTTGTGGTCTTCAGTCCTGAGACTAGTTTGATGCAGCTCTCCATGCTACTCTATCCTGTGCAAGTTTCTTCATCTCCCAGTACTTACTGCAACCTACATCCTTCTGAATCTGCTTAGTGTATTCATCTCTTGGTCTCCCTCTACGATTTTTACCCTCCACGCTGCCCTCCAATGCTAAATTTGTGATCCCTTGATGCCTCAAAACATGTCCTACCAACCGATCCCTTCTTCTAGTCAAGTTGTGCCACAAACTTCTCTTCTCCCCAATCCTATTCAATACCTCCTCATTAGTTACGTGATCTACCCACCTTATCTTCAGCATTCTTCTGTAGCACCACATTTCGAAAGCTTCTATTCTCTTCTTGTCCATACTAGTTATCATCCATGTTTCACTTCCATACATGGCTACACTCCATACAAATACTTTCAGAAACGACTTCCTGACACATCTATACCCAATGTTAACAAATTTCTCTTCTTCAGAAACGAATACCTTGCCATTGCCAGTCTACATTTTATATCCTCTCTACTTCGACCATCATCAGTTATTTTACTCCCTAAATAGCAAAACTCCTTTACTACTTTAAGTGTCTCATTTCCTAATCTAATTCCCTCAGCATCACCCGATTTAATTTGACTACATTCCATTATCCTCGTTTTGCTTTTGTTGATGTCCATCTTATATCCTCCTTTCAAGACACTGTCCATTACGTTCAACTGCTCTTCCAAGTCCTTTGCTGTCTCTGACAGAATTACAATGTCATCGGCGAACCTCAAAGTTTTTACTTCTTCTCCATGAATTTTAATACCTACTCCGAATTTTTCTTTCGTTTCCTTTACTGCTTGCTCAATATACAGATTGAATAACATCGGGGAGAGGCTACAACCCTGTCTCACTCCCTTCCCAACCACTGCTTCCCTTTCATGCCCCTCGACTCTTATAACTGCCATCTGGTTTCTGTACAAATTGTAAATAGACTTTTGCTCCCTGTATTTTACCCCTGCCACCTTTAGAATGTGAAAGTGAGTATTCCAGTCAACATTGTCAAAAGCTTTCTCTAAGTCTACAAATGCTAGAAACGTAGGTTTGCCTTTTTTTAATCTTTCTTCTAAGATAAGTCGTAAGGTTAGTATTGCCTCATGTGTTCCAACTTTTCTACGGAATCCAAACTGATCTTCCCCGAGGTCCGCTTCTACCAGTTTTTCCATTCGTCTGTAAAGAATTCGCGTTAGTGTTTTGCAGCTGTGACTTATTAAACTTATAGTTCGGTAATTTTCACATCTGTCAACACCTGCTTTCTTTGGGATTGGAATTATTATATTCTTCTTGAAGTCTGAGGGTGTTTCACCTGTCTCATACATCTTGCTCACCAGGTGGTAGAGTTTTGTCAGGACTGGCTCTCCCAAGGCCGTCAGTAGTTCTAATGGAATGTTCTCTACTCCCGGGGCCTTGTTTCGACTCAGGTCTTTCAGTGCTCTGTCAAACTCTTCACGCAGTATCGTATCTCCCATTTCGTCTTCATCTACATCCTCTTCCATTTCCATAATATTGTCCTCAAGTACATCGCCCTTGTATAAACCCTCTATATACTCCTTCCACCTTTCTGCCTTCCCTTCTTTGCTTAGAACTGGGTTGCCACCTGAGCTCTTGATGTTCATACAAGTGGTTCTCTTCTCTCCAAAGAATTTTAAATTACATAACGTAAACATTTTTAACGGACGCGAATTCCTACCCAGCATCTGTTGTCCCTGTTAACGAACTACGAGAGTCGTTAAATATTGCTTCTTCACAAGGGACTTACTTGAAATGTCGTGAGGTAAAGCCTTGTGTGGGACAGGGATTCGAACCCAGTACCTAATCGGATTGTTATCGAAGCACAATCAATTGTGACATATCGGATTTTCTCGGCAATTGGTAGATGTTTTAACTGAAATGACGAGACGAAACATTAATTTTTTTTCCTTCCCATGACTCCAACCTGAAACCTATCGCTGTTACATTTTAGAGAAAACGAACGTTAAATAAAGGTTTTTACACCAGAAGCGACATATGAGCTTGTTTGATCTAGAAATAATAAGACGAAGAGTTCAGTGCTGACTGGTAATCGAACCCCACGCATATCGTTGTTGACGACACACAAAGAGACGTCAGCTACCGAATTTTCTCCACCAGCAGCTCGGAATAACATCCTTGAACTCACAGTGATCTCGCAAATAGTTCTGTGTCTCGCTGGAAGCCAAAAGCGTCAGATATCGTTAGTGTTGACAACGAATGAAAATGAATTAAAAATCAAAATTATTATCCACCAGCAGATAGGTGTTCTCATGCTAGAGCTTGATAATACATAATGAAAACTTTAGTGTTGGGCCAGGATTCGAATCCATTCACGCGCAATATGTGGAGATGTTGAGGAATCTGCAGTTTTGAACAAACTACAAATTATAGTCGAGCTGTATTGTCACGAAGGGATCAAATTCCACGTTAAGGGTGGTCTGAGTTGCATTCCCAGTTCAGAACCAATTTTATCGACATACAGAAGCTCAAATGGAAGATGGAATAAGTGTCCTGTGACCATACATAGCGTTTGTTTCGTCACTAGAAACAAATAACTAGTATAAGAAAGGTTACTGGTGATAGAGTTTCTTTACGTCGCCACTCCAGACTTTATTGTGGTTCAACCCAATGTCTATTTGGTAGAGAAGGAATATCGTGTTTAATGTGATTTTCAGACCACAATGCCATTATACCTTCTTCAATTGGCGTTGCCAGAAGAGAATAGAATCTGTCTCACTCTATCAAAAACCATTGGCAGAAGTTGGAATCGAACCCCGACCATGAGTATATGAATCTACCAGCAAGCCAACAGACTACTAAATCCTCTTCACTGTGGCTCATTTTTCTATTGTAACGCTGTTGCGCCACAATGGATGAGCTTTCTGACACACAGGGTCCCTGTAGTGGTTTGTAATCACCGAAATAAAATCATTTAACTGCCACCTACACAGAACTGCCAACAGTGTAGGATGCAGACGCGTTCCTACAGAGGGCTGGGAAATGACCATAGCTGGCATCTCAAAGACGCGCCTGGGACGGCCTAGAATACGTAATGCGTCTGATTCGCATTTCTGTAACTAGGTTTAGGGACTGGAGCGTAGTTACTAATAATACTCAGAACTGACTGTAAACTAAGCATCATAAATCAGTAACTCTCATAATTGTTTTTATATTTCTTTCGTAAGTGTACTCAAAACTAAGAAACTCATTCATGGACGTTTTCGTGGCTGGCTGATAGTCGAGCACAACAAACAAATAAAAATAAAAATCTATGTTTGTGTGTGTGTGTGTGTGTGTGTGTGTGTGTGTGTGTGTGTGTGTGAGAGAGAGAGAGAGAGAGAGAGAGAGAGAGAGAGGCAGAGAGAGAGCGAGAGAGAGAGATAGAGAGAGAAAGAGAGAGACGAGAGAGAGGGAGCGAGAGATAGAGATAAATGTAAAAAAGAATGAGAGAGAGAGAGAGAGAGAGTAAATATGCTCGACCTGGCAACATTGTAGACTACGGCACTTCTGGGAGGAAGTCCTGATTGCAGTCTGAGTACAACAGTCTTGACCATGACCGTAGCCTTGAGGTAAAACACGAGACTAGCTAATACGACATCTGGCAACAGAAAGCACACGTCGACAAAACTTTTGCCGCTCCTTTCCTCTCGGTGCTGAAGCTATGAGTGTAATTCAAACTAATCTACAATACATTTCGCTTTCTGTCACATTGGTAGTAACAGTTTGGTTCAACACTATTTTAGCGAGAGATTTCTTAGCCAGCCATCTGCCTCTGTACACCGCATCCGTCTGAGTTCTCTGGGACCCGTTTGCTGCCTACCGGTGGGGGCTGATGCACTGCGCTGCCTCGCCTTCTGCCAACAACGTCTGCACCGCTCCTCACTCTCGACGGTGTAACATGCTTTAATGTTGTTGAGTGGTGACCCATAAAATCTGTCTACAATTTGTGTTTCACACTCGATAGCAATGGAGGCACAAAACCGTTTTTATTTGATTAGTATTTTAGCAGTGGAGGCACAAAACCGTTTTTATTTGATTAGTATTTTATTACCATAGTATGCAGTACATCAATGTGACACAGAATTAATTTCATTGTTCCTGATCCAGTGTGCTATAATTAAAGCATCACATCCTGTTCTTTTTCCTTTCGCAGGAGATCCTTCAAATAATTTATTTTTGTCATGGATTCATATGTGTTAGTCAAGGCACACAGAGTAGATGCAATGTAACGTGTTTGGTTTCTTTCTTTGGTTCCCTATGGTAAATGGATGCAAAACATTGCGTTAATACCTTTCAGAACCTGCTCTATAGCTACTCAGGCAAAATACTTGTGTTGAGGCCCATACATTAATTAATGGAGAAGTGAACGCTGTTCAAAAGTGATATTTAAAATATTCAATTGGATTTAAGGCGACAAAATTACTCATATTTGAAGCTACCCAGAGAAAAAGTAAGTTTTTAGAGCCAATGTTAACATATCCCGGCAGAGAGTTTCTAATTGCTACCGTGTAAGTTTAGCATAGAGGCCCTATAGTAATCAGGAGGTTCATTTCCTTCATACTTATCACGCTGGCATGTGAGTCTTAAGTGAAAACAATATTGAAATTCGTATCGTTGATGGTCGATTAAAATTTCTTCAGAGACGATTGTATTGTGAAGCAGCTTGGCAGCCAGAAATACGAGATCTGTGACCATTAACACAACTTCCTGTGTCGAGCTACCAAGAGGACTTGATGTGTAAAGGTTTTCTTCCGATTTCGGTACAGAATTTTTTCTGGAAATTCGCAGCTCCATAAAATAAATCAGAAAAAAAGCTCGCACACCCTGATGCCTGCCACGGTTAGAACTGACGACTCATTTAGCCGTTGCGACTAGAGACATGGGTGGGGGCACGGGGCTGTGGACACACTGCTGCCAGCTCGCCACTCTCATCATGGTATTGGTCGCTCAGCCCCATAACGCATCGTGTACGATAATAGAAGTTGTCACTTACATGAATAATAGCATTTCTTTAGCCAAAAAATTGAATTTTCTGTCTCAGTGTCTATAGGTTATATAGCACCAGTCATTCAGTTGGAAAGGGAATATCAAGTGAATTTAGCGAGTCAGTTCAGTACCATACATGGAAGTGATTGCACTGTCATAGTGTTGCCAAATTTTTGTGACGATGTTGTCAATCCTCAGTTGTGCTAGGAACAGCTCTGTAGCGGTATGCGAGGAGAATCCCGTGCTCGTGTCATAGGAGGATACGGAGAGGAGGCGCAGGGTTTGGTTAATATGCAGCGTTTTCTTCTACCAGTTGTGTCAAACATTCATGTGTATAAACTTCCATCACGATTTTAAAAAAAAAAAAAAAAAAAAAAAAAACTCTGAGCACTACAGGACTTAACTTCAGATGTCATCAGTCCCCGAGAACTTAGAACTATTTAAACCTAACCAACCTAAGGACATCACACACATCCATACCCGAGGCAGGATTCGAACCTGCAACAGTAGCGGTCGCGCGGCATCACGATTACAGTTTCCCACAAAATATATACGAATAAAACACCTACTCTGTTGCTTTGTGATGAAAGATTATTTCAGTACAATAAAAAGTCTTTGGAAATCAACTTTGCCACCTGTCACGAAAAGTAAGTTAACAAACACTTTTCATCTCGAAATCGATTGCATCAATGTGCAGTCTTGTGATCATACAAGTAGAATTTCATGAATTGCCCGAGAATCTAGAAAAATGTTGGTGGGAATGGAAGCTGAAAGAAACACAGTTAACTAATTATTCTGTGCCACGTAATACTCAATACATTTGAAAATTCAGAAGAGAAGAAACTAAAAATTATGCCCATTAAGACAGAAACTAAAGTGCAGATGCGGGCACTGTGCAGATCTGCGCTTTTTCATCTTCAGATCTATACAAATAATGTATACTAACCAGCGTATTCATTGTTTTCGCAATGTTTCCCTCTTGTTTAGTCTTCTTATGATGAACTGGATCCACACCCATGAGTCTGATTTTTTCTTTGTATCCTTCCATCTACTATCTTTGTGTGTTATTGCTCGGTGTTCAAAAAGCAAAACATTATGACTGCTCCCATCAGCTATTAGAACGAGGTCGCAAGAAGGCTAACGAAGTATAATCAAAATATATTGAGACGCCAATTTTTCTGTCGTCATGGTGTTAAGTCGACAGAAATAGTTGGGTATTATTGCCTGCATCACCGGCATCCCATTGTTGTCTTTTCTTACTGAGATTTTCATATTACCCTAAACACAAGACGACGAGATAAATGTGTATATTCTCCGTGGCGACACATCCCACACTCCATTCATCCAGATGCATTCCTTACGTGCATCGGCAACAATGAGTGATAGGAAAGTTGTTGAGGTAACGATTAACAATAACAAAGGTAATAGTAACAAATCAGTAATGAAGGACGTTTACTGCATTACAGACAATTGTTAACGATTAACAAAATAAACAAGAAAGGCTGAGTGTATAATTGGCGCACTGCATAGTTGTTCTAACCACTTTGTTACTGAATTCTGTTCTGGTAGTTTGCACAGGGAAAAGAAAGAACCCATTTAAATGATTACAAAATCAGGTAAAACGAACAGTGAGGTTGTCAGTAAAAGCACATTACTGTTGTCAGTATGATGTTACACTGCCCAGGGCCTGTAATGATAAAGGCCCGTTTAGATCAGACATATTGTATACAGAAGTGGAAAGAGAGCACCACTAAATTCTACAATCCGTATGCATTGCATACACACAGAAATTACTGTTGCAGTGTACTTATGGAGCCCAATGAGTTAATTGCGTATTTTCCGGTGAGAAAGAGCACTGGTAAAAACAGTCGTCGATACATTAGGTTACTTAAACTGGTGTCACTCTGACCTAGAATTTATAGTCTGCGACTAAGTGTAAGGTCAATGGGTCGGATGTGGGTTTTGCAACTGTGAAATACTTTCCCACATTACAGAAGCGAATATTACATTTGAACTAATATTGCGAAAATTTTGAACTTGGAGAGCTTGGAATGAAAATCTTTCTGTTTATTGCAAAGGAAAACAATTGATTTTATAAAACTTTCTCTGTCATACAAAACTTGAAACAGGTCACGTCGATCAAATCATATGGAAGAACTGACAGCGAAGTATGTCAGAAGGCAGTAAGATCCCTTGGCTTTTGGTTTGGCAGTATTCGACAGCCACTTCTAGGTGCAAGTAAATGAAGAAAGACAGCGCGTTTTTGTTACTAAGTGACGTCTTCATCCATTACTTCAGTTTTAATGTAATCTACGAGTAATTGCTGATGTTTGATATTAACATGAAAAGAATTCCGTAGACAGGGAAAGAACCTGTTCTTGGGCAACCACTTCTATAATGACCAAAATGCATTAAATGATGTTCAAGCACATGTGTTCCAGCAGCGGTATGAAGAAAATGATAGTAATAATTACGGTAATAATCGATTTATCCGGTAACTTCACACTTCACAGTGGATTTTCTCGAACTAAGAAATTTGTTGAATTAGTGAAAATTACAAAATGGCTTCACATCGAGGCTATGATGCCTAGAAGAGTTTTTACATAGTGCCGACATGAAAATAGCATAGTCTCTGCGTCAGAAGCTTGCTTTTACTTAACCATTTAATAGACTCGCATTTTTTCCACCGTGACTAATTCTGTAAGCTAAGCATATGATCCGTTACAGCGCACTCCTGGGGCTGGGAAATGTGGCCACAATGATCTGGTGGAACGAACCATCACGAGTGCAATGTGTGGGTTCAGGCATTTACTTTACCTCTGGTAACCTCAAGAGAAAGACGTTATAATTCAGAATCCGCATTAAACATCACGCTCCTTCATTACCAACTGGGCAGAGCCGGTTTACGTTGGGAAATGACATAGGCGGAAGTCATGGTAAACAGAAATACAGTCGCCAGTAAACTTACTTACATTAGAAAATTTTATTTTATTTGATAAACTGGTAGCCATTTAAAGGAACAGGGCTCTTTACATACTATCATGCAATTTCTTTACAACAATTATTTACTCTCTCTCTCTCATTCTTTTTTACATTTATCTCTATCTCTCGCTCCCTCTCTCTCGTCTCTCTCGTCTCTCTCTTTCTCTCTCTATCTCCCTCCCCCCCCCCCCCCCTCTCTCTCTCTCTCTCTCTCTCTCTCTCTCTCTCTCTCTCACACACACACACACACACACACACACACAAACATAGATTTTCATTTTTATTTGTTTGTTGTGCTCGACTATCAGCCAGCCACGAAAACGTCCATGAATGAGTTTCTTAGTATTGAGTACACTTACGAAAGAAATATAAAAAACAATTATGAGAGTTACTGATTTATGACGCTTAGTTTACAGTCAGTTCTGAGTATTATTAGTAACTACGCTCCAGTCCCTAAACCTAGTTACAGAAATGCGAATCAGACGCATTACGTTTTCTAGGCCATCCCAGGCGCGTCTTTGAGATGCCAGCTATGGTCATTTCCCAGCCCTCTGTAGGAACACGTCAGTTCACTCCTTCCTGCTGGTACTGTAACTGAGATTTGGCAACAAGGCAAAATATGTTTGGCAACTCTGTGATCGATTAGTTGCTTCCTGGTGTGCTCGGAATTAAGCCTCAAAGTTCGCTTGATTTTTCCTATCATTTCCATTGAATAATGTGAGTTATTATCGATTGAGGTGTAACAAAAATGGTAAATTTACGGTTTTCAGCCCAGGATAGTCGTTGCACGTGTAAATCGCAACTAATATTGTTCTTTAAATAGCGATTTACTAGTTCTAGTCACTATTGGCCTCGTAATAGGAATTCTATACACATATGTCTTTGCTGGCTCTGTGGTAACATACTGAATTGTAGAGAAGCGTGTTTCCAGTCTCGCTGACTGTGACGTTTTTATCCCTTCTGTCAAAGAGCTACAAGCAGTCAGATCAAACATCGATAAGAAAAACGCTAGCAAATACTTTCGGCTAATAGTGCAATGGTGAAAAACTTACAATGCTGCACAACAGGTAATGCCTCGTTCCGTTGCTGACAAGCAGATTTTGTGTTTCTAGGAATACGAAACTTTATTTATGGAATACTACGTTTGCATACCTCTTGAGTATGACCCAGCATATCAATTAAACACAGACCCAATTGAAATCTAAGTGAGTAGTATTTTCCTAATTCGGTTCGATAGAGGCACTCTTGTGTACAGACACTCAGCTTTTTTAAAACTGTCTTTCTCGTAAGGTTATCGGGGGTAGTTTTATTTCATTTCTTGTAATACAGTGTACAATTTTCGTAGGCTTTCTTTTAGTGTTGTTTAAACAATAGTAAACATGAGAGAGAAATTAATCACCAACGATATATGCAAATTCTCTGACAATGCACATGCAGTTTATTGATTACATGCATGTAGAAAACTTGTTCTGACTTAAAGCTGTCAAACAAGGTTTGAAGAAGCTAATGTAGAAAATACTTTTCTGACGTATTTTGGCACGATGCGCTCTCCCCATACATAATACAAAAGTTTCGAGCTGCATCTGCTGCCTGGCAGTCTATTAAACCTGAAAAGAACAAAATGTCGCAGTAGTTGGCTCTTTTTCCACATGCGACTATTTTGGGTTGAGAAGTGAAAGGAATTATGTTCAAAGTTCCATTTGATTGATAACTTCAGCAGACAGCAGAATTGCGTTTTCAAAAATGTTGCAGTGAACGTAACTGGACTCTCGATGTTTTGTCTGCAGTGCACTACCCTTACCGTTACAGTAATCGCTGAACCATAGCTACTGCACCTACAGAAGTCGATGACAAGTCCTCTACAACTTCTGTATTCCACAGTGTTGTGAGATAATGCATATGGCCGGATGTAGACTTCTGAGAGACAGACAGTTAGAGCTTTTCTTTTGCAGTGCACGACGTTTTCAACAAACAGATAGCGCAATAGAGTAGCTCGCGTGGAAAGGAACACTTCCTGTTTAAATGTCTGCATCCTACATTGTTGGCAGTTCTGTGTAGGTGGCAGTTAAATGATTTTATTTCGGTGATTACAAACCACTACAGGGACCCTGTGTGTCAGAAAGCTCATTCATTGTGGCGCAACAGCGTTACAATGGAAAAATGAGCCACAGTGAAGAGGATTTGGTAGTCTGTTGGCTTACTGGTAGATTCATATACTCATGGTCGGGGTTCGATTCCAACTTCTGGTTTTTGATAGGGAGAGACAGATTCTATTCTCTTCTGGCAACGCCAATTGAAGAAGGTATAATGGCATTGTGGTCTGAAAATCACATTAAACACGATATTCCTTCTCTACCAAATAGACATTAGGTTGAACCACAATAAAGTCTGGAGTGGCGACGTAAAGAAACTCTATCACCAGTAACCTTTCTTATACTAGTTATTTGTTTCTAGTGACGAAACAAACGCTATGTATGGTCACAGGACACTTATTCCATCTTCCATTTGAGCTTCTGTATGTCGATAAAATTGGTTCTGAAATGGGAATGCAACTCAGACCACCCTTAACGCGGAATTTGATCCCTTCGTGACAATACAGCTCGACTATAATTTGTAGTTTGTTCAAAACTGCAGATTCCTCAACATCTCCACATATTGCGCGTGAATGGATTCGAATCCTGGCCCAACACTAAAGTTTTCATTATGTATTATCAAGCTCTAGCATGAGAACACCTATCTGCTGGTGGATAATAATTTTGATTTTTAATTCATTTTCATTCATTGTCAACACTAACGACATCTGACGCTTTTGACTTCCAGCGACACACAGAACTATTTGCGAGATCACTGTAAGTTCAAGGATGTTATTCCGAGCTGCTGGTGGAGAAAATTCGGTAGCTGACGTCTCTTTGTGTGTCGTCAACAACGATATGCGTGGGGTTCGATTACCAGTCAGCACTGAACTCTTCGTCTTATTATTTCTAGTTCAAACAAGCTCATATGTCGCTTCTGTTGTAAAAACCTATATTTAACGTTCGTTTTCTCTAAAATGTAACAGCGATAGGTTTCAGGTTGGAGTCGTGGGAAGGAAAAAAATTAATGTTTCGTCTCGTCATTTCAGTTAAAACATCTAGCAATTGCCGAGAAAATCCGATATGTCACAATTGATTGTGCTTCGATAACAATCCGATTAGGTACTGGGTTCGAATCCCTGTCCCACACAAGGCTTTACCTCACGACATTTCAAGTGAGTCCCTTGTGAAGAAGCAATATTTAACGACTCCCGTAGTTCGTTAGAGGGACAACAGATGCTGGGTAGGAATTCGCGTCCGTTAAAAATGTTTACGTTATGTAATTTAAAGTTGATGTTTCCTAACTGATACTGTCTAAACTCGAGGTATATCACTTCTGTATGCCTAGTCAGGAATGACTGTTAGTTTCCGTCAGTCACGAAATCTTTGCTTGGTCAGCATGACCTGGATTTGAATCCACATGCGGAACGAGACGGTTCGTCGTGTTATTTGAAGTTCATACATATTGTCAACTAGCAGCTCGTGAAAAACTTAAATTTTTAATGTTATTTTGTGTCAAATAGTAAGTACGGTATGTTACTTTGAAGAGGAAATCATGAATACGCCGAACTTGCTACGTGCATTACCTATCTGACGTAATAATGAGAGTGGTAACATTTAGGGTATGTCATTTCTTGTAAAAATGTGAGCTTACAAGCCTTAAGGACAGTCTTATCTGTGATAAGGTGTTCCCTGATATTTGTAGTATCGTGGTATTACTCTACATCTTGAGTTATTGCGATACAGATTAGTGTTATCTAGATGTGATTTGTTGGAACCATTTTCAATAGTCAAACGACTGTACCGAGGAGCGATTATAGGACCTGTTAGACAGCTGCGTTATGAGGGTTGTATGCGAATCAGGCGAAATGCAGTTCAGGTCGTTCGGATACTTTTGAGCACGACTGTACCTACCTGATCAATAGACTTCCATTTGTTCTCATGACCCCCAAACAAAGCACCAGGCGATTGTACTCGTATTCCTTTGATCGGCAAATTCCAGACTGGCTTTCTGTTTCTGTCTGTCTCAAGTGGTTACTTCCTGTTTGCATGAACACATGCATGAACCATGTTCAAACACAAAGGTGGAGGTTTTCACCTCTCGTCAGAATACTGTGTTCCTATTGGATAATACTAGGACAAAGGGAGAGCTAGCGCAATAGTTATATCTGAAATGGCGGGAAATAGTCAATTTGCACTACCCTATCAAATTAATTGTTTAAAAATAACAGGAGTCAAATAGATCGCTTAAAACACTCACCACCTTATGATGATTCTTCTTTGTAATAAAACATCTTTTCAACGTTTGAGAATCACATGTAAACATTTTGCAAACCAAGTAATCAAATTTTCTGCCACAAACAGATGGTAGCACTAATTGTATCCAAGGTCTTGTATGCACCAATGTTTCAGAACATAAGGACATTCCTCCACCACAACATTTCCACCTTACGCTTGATATATCTAACAAAAAAAATCCTCAGATCTCACACACTTTCAATCGCAATGCAGGTGCTGTCTGCTGACTGCCAGGGACCTGCGCAGCACTGACCAGGAGAGGACTTGAGACCCACACTCACGCCAGCAACGGCTGCAGTTGCACGCACATCTCCAGCCATACCAGGCCAGAGAGATTGTCACTGTGCCTGTCAAGCAGTAAACCGATCAATTTATGTGGTTGAATAATAAAATGGTTCACATGGCTCTGAGCACTATGAGACTCAACATCTGAGGTCATCAGTCCCCTAGAACTTAGAACTACTTAAACCTAACTAACCTAAGTACATCACACACATCCATGCCGGAGGCAGGATTCGAACCTGCGACCGTAGTGGTCGCGCGGTTCCAGATTGTAGCGCCTAGAACCGCTCGGCCACCCCGGATGGCGGGTGAATAATAGTCCAGTCTAAACATTCATCACACTGAATTTTCTCAGGCAACAAACACACCCGTTTCTGTCGTCACTCAATGAGGGTTACTGGTTAATTCGCTATTCAGCCACCTAGAGGGCACCGCCATCGGGACTTGTCCCCGCAGCTGTGGGCAAGAACCGACAGGTCGATGGTTTCTTTATACATAAAAGTCACACGAGGCTAAGCCATAGCTTCTGGTCGCCAAACCCTCATGACTACCCCTACTGTTTCGTGCAGCGCACTGTGAGAGAAGCAAGCGTGACTTGGATGTGTAGTTTTAACCGAAATTCCAAACGTAACATAGACTCTCCCTGGTTTAAAAATTCACCTTACCTAATCCGAGACAGGGATGCTGTTTTGTCCTACACACGTCGAATTTCTGACATGAAATGTAGATTGCTACCTTTTATAAGAGCTATTTTCGAAGACAGAATAAATCGTAGTATTCTCTTGTTCTCACATTACTAAAGTATCGTTCCTACTTGTGAAAATCCTATACAATGGTATGGCACAGGCTACATTTCCTCTAACTATTCCCTCACCGGGGGAAAAGGAAAAATGTTCAAATGTGTGTGAAATCTTATGGGACTTAACTGCTAAGGTCATCAGTCCCTAAGCATACACATTACTTAACCTAAATTATCCTAAGTTATCCTAAATTATCCTAAGGACAAACACACACACATGCCCGAGGGAGGACTCGAACCTCCGCCGGGACCAGCCGCACCCTACAGCGCCTTACACCGCTCGGCTAATCCCGCGCGGCGGTGGGAAAAGAAAATCTGTTCTTATTGGCTTAATATCTGTTACGTCCTGCATCACGGAAGTGGAATATTAAACTCAATTTTTACTCGTGATGGAGAGCTAAGAGCATCTACATCTACGTGATTACTCTACTATTCACAACAAAGTGCCTGGCAGAGGGGTCAATAAACCACCATCAAGCTGTCTCTCTACCATTTTCCTGTGTGAGCCCTGATTTCTCTTATTTTATAGTGTTGGTCATTTCTTCCTATGTAGGTGGGTGCCAACAGAATGTTTTCGCAATCGGAGGAGAAAACTGGCGATTGAAATTTCAATGGAAGATCCCGTCGCAAGAAAATCGCATTTGCTTTAATGATTGCCACTCCAATTCACGTTTCATGTCTGTGGCACTATCTTCCCTATTTCGGGGTAATACAAACGAGCTTCTCTTCATTGTACTTTTTCGATGTCATCCGTCAGTCCCACCTGATGCTGATCCCACACCACATGGCAATACTCCAGAATAGGGTGCACAAGCGTGGTGTAAGCAGTCTCTTTAGTAGACCTGTTGCACCTTTTAAGTGTTCTGCCAATGAATCGCAGTCTTTGGTTGGCTATACCCACAACATTATCTATGTGATCTTTCCAATTCAGTTATTTGTAATTGTCACCCTTACGTATTTACTTAAATTTACATCCTTCAGATTTGTGTGACTTATCGCGTAATCGAAATTTAGCGGATTTCTTTTAGTACTCATGTGAATAACTTCACAGATTTCTTTGTTCAGTGTCAATTGCCACTTTTCGCTCCATACAGATATCTTATCTAAATCATTTTGCAAGTCGTTTTGGTCATGTGATGACTTAACAAGATGGTAAATGACAGCATCATCTGCAAAAAATCTAAGTCAGCTACTCAGATTATCTCCTATGTCGTTAATATAGATCAGGAACAATATAGGGCCTATAACATTCATTTAGGGAACGCTGGATATTACTTCTGTTTTATTCGATGACTTTCCATCTATTACTACGAACTGTGACCTTTCTGACAGGAAATCACGAATGCAGTCGCAGAACTGAGGCGATATTCCATAGGCACGAAGTTTGGTTCTACATCTATGACACGAGGCCTCTTCGCTTTCAGATTCTCCTAAAGTAGCTAAATGCTTCGTTACCTATGAAGTTGCTTAAGATAGCAGCCTAGAGGAGATGTAAATATCACGTTAATACTATGAATCACTTTCTAAATCCGGTAATATAGCTGATTGTTTTATTGCGATAGTTATCTCTCCCTGTGTAGGTGGGAGATTGAAATTTCGTGAAAAGATCTCGCCACAGCTAAAAACCGCCTCATTACTGCTCCAAGTCATGAATCATATCCATGGCGCTCTTGCCCTCCCTTCCACCCACCGAGTGTCACGTCATTGGTATCAAATTGATTGACTAATTAATTAAATTGGTCATAAGAGTACCTTTTCATGTAGCTTTTTTCCTAGAGTCAGAGTACACCCACAAGGTAACCATTACAGATGCTGTGACATCTCGAGTGGCTTCCCACAGGCTAGGTTGTAACTTTCTCCAACACTAAAATGGGTGGTCAACATCGTCAAATAGCTGAAGATAACCAACATTAATTACGTTCCGTCTGTTGGTTGCCTTATCATGGTGGTGGAAGTAAGTCACTTAGAATACTGCCCCCAAATTAATACACAGTTTTTGTATTTGCTAGACCTTCATTTCAAATCTTGGTTTCAGTAAGGCCGAATTGTTTCTGCTTGTGTTCCGCAACTAAGCAATGACGGAAGCACAGCACAGAAATTTCTCTCGTTTGAAATAATTTATCCGAATTCACAGGTTCGAATCCTGCCTCGGGCATGGATGTGGGTGATGTCCTTAGGTTAGTTAGGTTTAAGTAGTTCAAAGTTCTAGGGGACTGATGACCTCAGATGTTAAGTCCCATAGTGCTCAGAGCCATTTGAACCATTTTTTTGAACCGAATTCACAATAACGACGTTAGTTGACTCGCTTTAGTCTCAAAACGTTCATAACGTGTTGTAAGTCGATATCCTTCGAAAGTCAATATCACAGGTTTTACTTTTCGGTCAACTAAAGATATAGCAAGTTTGTTTGTATGGCCATCCTCCGCAGCAAGCATATAAATACTGGTTTTGTAAATAAAACTACCTTTTCCTGCTACTAGCAGCAGGAAAAGGCAGGTTTATTTACAAAACAAGTAACTAAAGATATTTTTAAGCCTCGCCTGCTACTGGAACATCATTTATGTTCATATGACCACAACTAAAACAATTAATTTAACGAGAAACAATTCTTTACATCCATTTAACTTAATGCTAGCATTAGTTAAAGATATCTGTTGGGTTTCATAACGTATGATATCTGATCCTCACAATGCTTCTCAATTACATTTATATTGTATTGTGATTTTGTGGGCTACTGTCAGTTAAATGAAAAATCATATAATTCTGCGTCGGTCAAGAAAATTTGTTTCATCTACTAAGTTTTTCGATGGTTGACCATCATCTTCAGGTGGAAGGCGTCTTCTACATGGTTGGTTTTAGTGGCAAGCACTCATGATTTTTGGGGCAGCATTGGGGGCAGCCCAATGGTAACGTTGAGATTTGCTCTGTTGATAACTGAGCTAATTAACCATAAAACTTGTAAATGTATTAAATATACATAAAACATCCGTCCTGTCAGCGAGCCACGAATAACACAAGAAATGTACATACACGGCCTAATCCATCTCCATTCTGCAAAGATTCTATAATGTAAAATCGTTGGTTTTAAATTTGTTGACGAAAATTGTAACTTCTTTGCTATATAACAGCAGCGTTTTGTGACTGATGAACAGGAGGAAGCAACTGAGAGGAAGCAATGAGAGTTTCTCCGGCAGAATGCAGCACAAACACTGCATCATTTGCTCTCTAAATACGTTTAATACCTTTAAACCATCTCCTACATTACATCTATAAGTTCTATGTTAATTCTCTCAATTATCAACAGTGCAAATCTGAGCATAACCTCTGGTCTGGCCTGTTGCACAAAACAGTTAGCGCTTTTCACGAAAACCAAACCCCTTCCAAATGATGCTGGTTGGTTAACCATCGAAACGTAGTGTAAATAATAAATTTCCCTGACTGATGATGAATTATGTGTCTTTCGTTCCTCAAAACATCGCTTACAGATCCATTCGAATTTGCATTTCTTAAAAACACAGTACGCTTAGTATGAAATAAAACATGTCTTCTTTCAAAGCTTCAACTGTACCTTACGTAATTTACACTGTTAATGGGAATATTGAGCACAAATAGAAGGTGAATTATTAATTAAACGACTCTACCATCGATTAAACTGTCGTTCGCATTAGGAAATCGTAAGGAATGTTGATAATTTTATGTCACACGGGGCTCGAATTTCCGTAGAATAACCTTTCTTTTTGTGTACGAATGAGTCGGAGGATCAGTTTTCCTGCTGATCAGTGAGTTGAACGTTAACAGTTTCTACCTTCTCCAAGAGCTCGTAATTACTATTTGAAAAATAAAATAGAATTGCATCAGTATTCTGCAAGCCATGTAGTGGTGAGCGGTGGAGGGTACTATGTGTATCACTGTCACTCACTCCCCCTCCCATCCCTACCCCCTTCCCTGTGCCCGTCACTAATGTTTTCCGGAAAGCCTCGTGTGAGCTCAAATCCCTCTGGCGTTACCTTTGTCTTTTTTCAGGATTGCACGCTCTCTAAATGTAACAGTAAACCACACTGGGATGCCCAACGCTTCTGTTATTGTGTCTGCCTCACGAGCTGGTCGATCATCGCCATGACGCGTACTCGTATCCGTATTTGGGGACTATAAGACGTACTTTTTTCTTCTGAAAATTGCCTCCAAAACACAAGTGCGCCATAGACTCGAATTTAATATAAAAACGCACTGTGTTTGATTTAAAATTAATGACCGTATGTTTGATGCCGCAGGAAACCTACCTGTATCTGGGAACACTGGATTCTGCTGGTAGCAACAGTGCACCGATGCGACGAACATGAGTTGCACGGATTCACAAGCTTGCTAAGAGTGTCTCACTCCCGCTTCACAAACCCAGAAAACTGTCAAGCTTATGACGCGTCATTGGAGTCTGTGGTGCCAGTGAACTTGAATTGAAAGTGATTTGTGTTACCGGTAACAGTACAGTAGCTACTTTCGTAAAGAAAAAAAAAAAAAGGTTTTCATATGATGCGGGCTATATACACTCCTGGAAATGGAAAAAAGAACACATTGACACCGGTGTGTCAGACCCACCATACTTGCTCCGGACACTGCGAGAGGGCTGTACAAGCAATGATCACACGCACGGCACAGCGGACACACCAGGAACCGCGGTGTTGGCCGTCGAATGGCGCTAGCTGCGCAGCATTTGTGCACCGCCGCCGTCAGTGTCAGCCAGTTTGCCGTGGCATACGGAGCTCCATCGCAGTCTTTAACACTGGTAGCATGCCGTGACAGCGTGGACGTGAACCGTATGTGCAGTTGACGGACTTTGAGCGAGGGCGTATAGTGGGCATGCGGGAGGCAGGGTGGACGTACCGCCGAATTGCTCAACACGTGGGGCGTGAGGTCTCCACAGTACATCGATGTTGTCGCCAGTGGTCGGCGGAAGGTGCACGTGCCCGTCGACCTGGGACCGGACCGCAGCGACGCACGGATGCACGCCAAGACCGTAGGATCCTACGCAGTGCCGTAGGGGACCGCACCGCCACTTCCCAGCAAATTAGGGACACTGTTGCTCCTGGGGTATCGGCGAGGACCATTCGCAACCGTCTCCATGAAGCTGGGCTACGGTCCCGCACACCGTTAGGCCGTCTTCCGCTCACGCCCCAACATCGTGCAGCCCGCCTCCAGTGGTGTCGCGACAGGCGTGAATGGAGGGACGAATGGAGACGTGTCGTCTTCAGCGATGAGAGTCGCTTCTGCCTTGGTGCCAATGATGGTCGTATGCGTGTTTGGCGCCGTGCAGGTGAGCGCCACAATCAGGACTGCATACGACCGAGGCACACAGGGCCAACACCCGGCATCATGGTGTGGGGAGCGATCTCCTACACTGGCCGTACACCACTGGTGATCGTCGAGGGGACACTGAATAGCGCACGGTACATCCAAACCGTCATCGAACCCATCGTTCTACCATTCCTAGACCGGCAAGGGAACTTGCTGTTCCAACAGGACAATGCACGTCCGCATGTATCCCGTGCCACCCAACGTGCTCTAGAAGGTGTAAGTCAACTACCCTGGCCAGCAAGATCTCCGGATCTGTCCCCCATTGAGAATGTTTGGGACTGGATGAAGCGTCGTCTCACGCGGTCTGCACGTCCAGCACAAATGCTGGTCCAACTGAGGCGCCAGGTGGAAATGGCATGGCAAGCCGTTCCACAGGACTACATCCAGCATCTCTACGATCGTCTCCATGGGAGAATAGCAGCCTGCATTGCTGCGAAAGGTGGATATACACTGTACTAGTGCCGACATTGTGCATGCTCTGTTGCCTGTGTCTATGTGCCTGTGGTTCTGTCAGTGTGATCATGTGATGTATCTGACCCCAGGAATGTGTCAATAAAGTTTCCCCTTCCTGGGACAATGAATTCACGGTGTTCTTATTTCAATTTCCAGGAGTGTATTTAAAATAATATCATATCCAGAAGAACATGGAAACACAGCAGCTCAGCGGCATTTCGGCCCTCCACTAACAGAAGAAACCATTCGCGATTGACCTGCTAGTGAAGAAGAAATAGAAAAAATGACGAAGACTAAATGTGCAAATTGAAGGCTGAATTCAAAATGGTGAAAACTAAATGATGATGTATTGAAATGGATTGAAGGACACCGTCAAAATGGCACTGGAATTAATACAAAAATGATTCAAATACACCATCGTAAGCTAGCGCTACAGTGGAAATTACCAGACTTTAAGGGTGAAATTTGTTGGTGCTACAGGTTTATGAAGCATCATGGACACAGAATGCGAACCAAAATCTTAATTTCTCAGAAAATGCCACAACAGTATGAAGAGAGAATGTTATCTTCCCATCGCCTCATTATTCAACATCGAAAGAAAACCGATGTGTTACTAAGCCAGATAGAGAATATGGACGAAACTCCTCTGACATTTGATGTACCGAGTAACAGAATTGTTGCAGTAAAAGGTGCTAAAACTGTGACTATGAAAACAAGTGGATATTAAAAATTCCACTGCTGTGTTGTCCTTTCATGTTCTGTTGATGGTACTAAACTTAACCCTGCGATCATTTTCAAGTGGAAAACAATGGCAAAACCTTCTGAAATATCGCCAAGTGTTACTGTTCACGTATATAACACGGGTTGGATGGAGAGGCTGGTATGAAACTGCGGATTAACAGCGCATCGGAGAGAAGGAAAGGTGTTTTATTGGAGAAGAGTTCTCTTCTTGTGCAAGATCAATTTCGTAGACATTTGAAAAAGTCTGTGAAAGAAAAATTGAGACAGGTAATTACAGAGCTCGCTGTTATTCAGAGGACATTCTTCACAATTGCTACCTCTTGACGTCTCCTTAAATAAACCATTTAAAGTGGATATAAGAGAGGAATGGAACAAATGGATGATGTATGAAACCCAACATCATTTCACGCCGAAGGGAGCTTTACAACGACCTACAATCAAACAGGTATGTCAGTGGATGAAACAGTCGTGGTCTAGAGTGGGAGAAGACCTTATTGTTAAAACTTTCACGAGTAACGCTCTCGGTGGCAGTGAAGACCATCTTATATATGAAGATGACAACGATGACGACGAAGAGGAAAAATAAAATTTTCAGGGACTTTAAAGGTCAGTTCGGTTTTGTAAACTAAGAATTTTTCGGTCAGGCTGTGCAATCTAATAATAAAAATAGTAAAAATTTTATTTAAAAAAATTGCGTAAAAATTGAAGTGCGTTTTATAGCCCCACCGTCTTAGACTCCCTAAAATTATTGTATTAAATGAACCTGTAACTAACATGCTGCTCTTCTTTGGATCTTCTCTGTTTCCTCTACCAACCGTACCTGATACGGATCAAAGACGGATGAGCTATATTCATCAAGCATTGGTCGAACGACAGTCTTATAAGTTACCTCCTTCGTGAATTCTTCCATTGAATCGCGGTTTGGGACTCATGTGGTAGTTCCACTTTAAATCGCTCCTCAAGCACCATCCCAGACAATGGGCGCGACTGCTTCCAGAGATTGTTCTGTAATCCTGTAATGAAGCAGTATTTATTCACAATACGTTAGATATATTTATGTTGTAAAGTAAAAGTCCCTGTATCAATCGAGAATCCTCTGCAGATCATCTTGCATTTCGCTAGAATTCTGCAGTGTTGCGACTTCTCTGTACAACTGCATCATTCGCGAGAAGTCTTATGGAACCTCCGACGATATCCAATAGATCGTTTGTATACCGGGTGATTCAAAAAGAAAGAAAAAATTTAATTGTTTACCTCAGGCAAACAATAAAAGATGGAAACCCATTGCTCATAGAGGAAGGTTGAAAGTCTTGATACGGCTGCGCTGCTCTTCGTAGCAACACGGCGGCTACACCACAAGAGAAATCAGTTTCTGTGTTGGAATTTGCCCGATGTCAATCCATTGTTCAAGTGCGTCGTGCGTTCCGCCGTCGATTCAGCAAGAAGAGGCCTCTGACGAAACAGATTTATGATTGGTATACAAAATTCTTTGAAGCTAGTTGCATTTGCAAAGGAAAGAGCACTGGTTGACCACGCACTTTTGATGAAAATATCGAGCGTGTCTGAAATGAGTTCACGCGGACCCCTCGGATGTCCACACAGCGGGCAGGCCAGAAACTTCAACATCGTCAAAAAACAACTGCGTGGCGTGTTCTGAAACGACGCCTGCATATGAAGCCTTACAAGTTGCAGTTACTGCAGCAATTGCGTAGCGGCAACCACAACAGAAGGTACGAATTTTGCATTTCAGTTCTTCAGGATGTGGCAGAGGACACTTTTCCCGAACGACTCATTTGTTCGGACGAATAGACGTTCCATCTAAAGGTTAAAGTATACCGCCGTAATGTAAGAATTTGGGGGTCACATCGTTGTCGAACATGAAAAAGACACACCGAAACTCAATGTGTTTTGTTCCGATTCTATTCACAACGTTTATAAACCGTTCCTTTTTGCGGAGGAAAATGTGAGAGGAATGTCATACCTGGACATGCTGCAAAATTGGATGTTCCCTCAACTTTCCGTTTTTGTGCAGGGTCACGCCACCCTTTTCACTTTCACATTCATATGCAACGTTATCTTAACAACACTATCTCACAACGAAGGTTTGGAAGAGGCGGACAAAAAGATCTTCTTCATTGCATATGGCCTTCCAGGTCAGCAGACCTTACACCTTGCAATTTTTTTCTGTGTACATAAAAGATAGAGTCTTTGTCCCACGGAAGGCAGCTACTCTTCAAGAGCTGAGAAATCGAATTGCTGAAACTGTCGATTCAATAATCAGGGATATGATCCGTATGTGGAATGAAATGGACTACCGTTTCGATGACTCTCAAGCAACGGACGGTGCTCTTTTGAGTGTGCAGTGTAGCGTCTGTACGATAATAAAACTTTGAATCTTCCGTTAGCCAGTGATAAGCGCAATGTGCTTTTATCTTTCGTAGTTTGTTTGTAATAAACAACTGAAACCTGTTCTTTCTTTTTGGATCACCTTGTATACTGTTGAAAGTAATGCTCCTATAACACTTCTTTGAGGTATGCCCGAAATTGCTTTCATGTCTAAATATTTCTCTCCGTTATGAATGACATACTGTATTGTCTTTGCTAGGAACTCTTCATTACATTCGAAAAGCTGCTCTTGTATTCTGTACGCTCGTATTTTATTCATTATGTAACACTGCGAAACTGTCCAGTTTGGAGGTAAGGGAATTTAGCATCAACCTAAATGCGTTATCTACTGCCTTATGGGTTTTATCAACGAAAAGACTGAGCTAGGTTTCACGAGATCGTTGGTAGCAAAATCCATGTCGATTTCTACAGAGGAGATTTTCAGACTCGATAAATGAGATAACATGCTTACTTAAAACGTGTTTTTGAAAGTCTACAGCAGACTGACGTCAACGATATGTGTACCAGGTGCAGAAAGAAGTACGAAGCCGGAATTTGGTTGCAATAATTACACGTTCGTTGTTTGAAACTAATAAACAATATTTTATTCAAAATAATCTCCATTGCTATTTATACAGTTCTCCCTCCGCTCCAGCAGGCTATGAATGCCACGCTAAGAAAACAGTTCTTCTTTGGAAGCGAACCAGTCAGCGAGCCATTTTTGTACACTGTCATAGAATTGAAGCGTTGTTCAGCGAGAATGGTCCCAGTGATGCAAATAGATGATAATCGGATGGAGCCAAGTCTGGAGAACAAGCCATATGCCCTAGTATTTGCCAACTGAACTCATTGATAGTTTCCCTGACCCGTTTTGCTGTGTGTGATAGGGCGTCATGATGGATGATGGAGCAATACGACTTTGTGGTGCCTTTTTCCATATTCCGGTCGTGTTCCACGTAATGCTCGATTTAAATCGATATTTTGCTGTTAGTAGCGATCAGTGCTTCTGCTTTCATCAGGTTTTATCAGATCATAATAGATGACACCCTTCTGATCCCACCAAAGACAGAAATTGTCTTCTTTCCAAAGCGATTTCGTCTTGCAGTGGATGTCGATGGTTTGGCTGGATTCACCCATGATTTACGACGCTTAGAATCCACTTTTGATCACCCGTCACTATTCGATTGAGAAACGACTTTCTTTTGTATCTGGTGAGCGGCATTTCACAAGTGGTCTTTCGAGTTGCTTGCTGTCTGTCATTCAGTTCATACGGAACCCATTTTACCAGTTTTTGCACCTTCCCCATAGCTTTCAGCCGTAGAGAAACGACATTATGCGCCACATTCAAGTGTTCTGCGAGTTCCTATTGAGTCTGAGTATCATCTTCATCCAATAAGGTCTGGAATTCGTTGTCTTCAAACTTTTTCGGTGGTTTCCCGCGCTCGTCGTTTCTCACGTCAAAAATCACCACTTTTGAATTTATTGAACCACTCGAAACACTGTGTTCTCCCAAGTGCATGTTCACCAAAAAGACAACATTCGATGCGATTTTTCAGCAGTTTTCCTGAAATGATACCATAAAACCAATGCAAATCGTAGTTCGTGGGCACGGAACTCGACATGTTTACGGTTTTTAAACAGACACTGATGTATTTAATTCGGGTTACTGTGTGTTGACATTCGTTGTCAGCCGTTACAGGAAGCAGATGGCGCTGCAGGCGCGGTCTCACGGGCACTACAGTGACAGCTTGCACCATCTATAGGCAAGTTCCGGTTTCATACTTCTACACCTGGTTTATAGTTTTGTGCATTTGTATGACGACCCTTTGTGGAAACGGAAATGACTTACTCGTGTTTTTCAGTCATCAACTACCTACGGTACACCGCTGCTAGAAGAAGAGCAGCATCTTTCGCTTACTCTGCGTAGAATCGTATAGGTGTAGCACCAGGTCCAGTTGCCTTTCTTCTGTTTAGCGATTTCAGTTGATTTTCTATCCTAACGTCATTTATTTCCATGTTTCATTCATGCGAAAATTTGGTTGTTTGATCGGTTGGAAACTTCACTTCCTCAGTGAAGTATTTAAAGGAAAATGAAATTTGGTATTTCGGCCAAATTTGGGTGTTTCGAGGGGCTCATTAGGGGGAAAAAGATGAAACTCTTTAGACTGTGAAGCCAGGGACTCCGCACGCTTCTCGCAGTTAGCGTTAGGAACTGGCATCTCCGGCAGGATGGAAGTTTCGCGACCGGATCTGCACTGGACGCGTCCCGTCAAGGGCTGCGTTGACTGGAGACCGCTTGAGCGTCGGCTGCGCCGTACAGAATTAATTAATCCCCAGCGAGGCCTGAGGTCGCACGCTATTAGCGCGCCAGCCTGCCGGTAGCTCATTATATTCCGCGCCAGCCTTACAAGTGCGGCGTGCTTCGGCTGCGACGCTCTTGCCACGCCGACAATGCGGCGTCACACTATCGTGATGACGTCACGGAATCCCTCGTGCTGCTTCAGTTGCTAAAGGCATACAGCCGTGTCACACTGCAAATAATACTAGCCAGCCTGCTACGTTGATTCCACTGTTGTTGGTATTGTTGTTGTCGTCTTCAGTCTAAAGATATGTTTGTCGTAGTGCTCCACGCTAGTCTCTACCTTGAAAATCTCTCCCTGTCTACATAACTGCTGGAACCATCAGGGTATGTCCCATCAACCATCGATGCATAAGTCGCCGAAGTGGCGTCAACTCAAAAGACTTCCCGACGGGAGGCCCTAGCCACACGACATTTAATTTCATCAACCGATCCTTTCTTATAATCAGATTGTGCCATAAAGTTCTTTTTATTCCCCAGTTCAATTCAGAACCTGGACTGTTAGTGCCCATCTTCCACTTCTGTACAAAACTAGACTCCTGACAAATACCGAGTAGTTATAATTAAAGTGTATCTACTCAAAGAAGTCCTGTGTGGGATGTAATTATCGTATAGCAGCGACACTTGGTAGATATTCTAATGCATTTATACGGAACCGGTTTATGTTGGAATACCAGGTGCAAATATAGCGCTCCGAATGCAAGAGAGACGCATAGAAATGTTTCCATATGTAATGGATTAGGAAGTGAACGTGGTCAGAAAAGGTTAAACAAGTGAGAAAGGCATAAAGCTGATTTTATTATTAACGGCCGCCAACAAAATTTGTTCAGTACGAGCACTGGAGACGTCCAGATTAGCAGCTGGTGCCCGAAATTGTAACTAATTTTTTTTCAACTTAAATCGGTTCCGCAGTAGCGCACCAGCGTATCTGTCACGTTTCGCTGCTATACGATAAGTAAAGCCGTCACTGGACCTCCGGCAGTAGCTACACTTTAATTATAGCCACCCAGTAACCTTCATAAATGATGTCCCGACAATTTAACATTCAATGTTAAAAAAAAAATTATCACCAATGTTTTTGTTGCTATTTTGAGTTTGTAACTTATATCACACCACATAAAGAATTAGTTTGCTGTCGAAATAGAAAAAAATACATGTTTAGGTTTGCCGAAATAAAACTTGTCCTGAAAAGTTTTTATGAGACTGGAGCGGAATTGAGCCTTGTTAATGAAAAGAAGAGCTGACCATCACAGAAAATACTAGAAACCGATGCACCAACCGATCGCTGTCACATTTCTGTGTATACGCATCTCACACTTCTGAGAGTACGACACTGTGTCATTATGTCTGACGAAGTGAGAGGAACAGACGTATATATTAACTAGTTTAACGAAAAAAATGGTTCAAATGGCTCTGAGCACTATCGGACTTAACATCTGAGGTCATCAGTTCCCTAGAACTTAGAACTACTTAAACCTAAGTAACCTAAGGACATCACACACATCCATGCCCGTGGCAGGATTTGAACCTGCGACCGTGGCGGTCACGCGGTTCCAGACTGAAGCGCCTAGAACAACTCGGCCTCACCGGCCGGCTGTAGTTGAACGCAACACAAAACAATGCTCACTACAAAAAAGCGCGTGTTCGTTGTCAGGTGTTGTGGGAAGTGTGGAAAATACGCGCAGAACTGTTTGCGGAATAGTTTAAGACCGGAAAAGTTTTGGCAAAACCTCGAGCAGAAGCTGTAGTGCAAAATTTAGTGGCAAAATGACGTGAAACGGTCTCTGTAGCCAATAAATACCGCAACTATCCCAAAAGAACGCGAACACCAGAAAACATTGCTCGAGTGAAGGAAAGGAGAACAAAGGAGAACCATATCTCAACGTTGTTTATCTGCGCGAGCTTCAATCAAGATGGTTCAAATGGCTCTAAGCACTATGGGACTTAACATCTGAAGTCATCAGTCCCCTAGACTTAACTACTTAAACCTAACTAACCTAAGGACGTCAGACACATCCATGCCCGAGGCAGGATTTGAACCTGCGACCGGAGCAGCAGCGCGGTTCCAGACTGAAGCGCCTAGAACCGCACGGCTTCACGGCCGGCTGGAAGAGATCGTAGTACCCTAACATTATAAAAATGACCTACATCTGTATCCTTACTGATTTTGTGTTGTGCATAAGTTAAAGCGTCTGGACGAATTCTTTTTTGTTGGTTTCTACCGATGGCTGAGAGTGAAGTGCAATAAGGATTTTTGGATCTTTACTTTCTCATTTCTTCAGTTGGTACCTGATTCAGCATGTCAAGGTATGTGAACTCACAGAACACGAGTCATAATGAATCAGAAAATCCCCATTAGTACCTTGAAGAGGCGTTGCATAATCTCAAGATTGGTGTCTGATGCGCAATGTCTTGTGTCGAATCGTGGCACGACTCTTTGATCAAACTGTTAATGCTAACCAGTTTGTGGAACAATTCACAGAAGATGAGCAACTGTATGAGTCTTTCAGCAACGCGGAGCAACAGCACACACCTCCCTGAAAACTTTCTCACGAGTGCAAGAGGTGTTAGATCAGGAGAGTATTATCAACAGAGACAGTGCAGTCTCTTGGGCAACTCGATCATCTGATCTCTCGCCCTGTGGAGCAAACTGAAGGATCAAGTGTACTAAAATAATCCTCACAGACTGCAAGAGCTTATTACCTTGTTCGATATTCTAATCCCCTCGGCATAACCTGATTTCAATGCGACTACATTCCGTTACTCCTGCATTAGTTTTATTGATATTCATCCAATAATGTCTTTTTCTAGACATAGTCTATACCGTTCCGTTCAGCTGCTCTTCCAAGTCCTTTATCATTCACTATGGAATCGTCGCAACAATTTCTCTAGTCAGAACACACGAAAAGGTGGAACTGCTATCCCACGTGTGTGGTTTGGTAACGAGCACCCTCTACCACAATCTCTGTCCTGATCGTGCGTAAAGCATCGGCTACATTCCATACTACAGGTATGAATCTACCTTATCTTTATGGTCACAGTGGAGTAGAAAGGCCATGATGATAGATTATGGGCGGAGGGGGATAGCACAACCCTACTTACTTAAGAGTCGTCTACAGAGACAATTAAATATGAGTAATTTGATAAACACCCACAGATACGTTAATAATGAAGCTCACATGACTGAATAAGATAATGAAAAGCTATTGAAACAGTTGGCAAAAGTGCCTGGATACAAAATAGTTGTTACTGGACCGAGAGACAACACTCGGTCAATCAAGAAAAACCTCATGAGTAATTAGAGAAAATGAACAGAACGAAAAAATAAAAGATGTAATTGAAGGTGACCGAGAGAGGGAGTGTGTCAAATGGTGTCACATCGCAGTGGAAAGTGGCATGCAGGTGTTGGTCGTTCACATGTCATAGTAAATGAGTTTCCATCTTGATTCTGGATGATGGACAGGCTCCTAAGTTACGTTAGGTTGCCAGACACTGTGTTCTTCTAACGGCCAGAACATCTGCTCTGGCACCTCTCTGGTGTATTCATTCATGGAGGACCATTTAAACTTATCACAAAGGGCTGCCGTTCGACGGAAATGTAATCTTGGCAAAAATTACTAATTTCTGTATTAATTACAACTAAGACCAGTGGACTGCACCTCTAGACTGTGGATTTATTCGCCTGCGCATTTGGTACCCTTCGCTGCCCTCGCAAAGTACAATAAGAGGCAAAAAGATTGCCCAGCCCGAATAATTTAGAATCCACGAACAAAGCATTGCGCTTGCCAAAGTTCAGAAGTGTCAGTGTTCACAACTCTGGTGTTCTGCGGAGCTTCAGCTTCGTGTTTACATTGTCAAACAGAAGCAATATAATAGTTAGGGTACAGTACACGTCGAGATTCTTTGCAATTTAACACATCGCATCATTTCTTTTGAAAATAATCATTCGAGCACGTAGAAACAGTTGAAATGTAAGAACTCCACCTCGATGGAATTACTACAACAACGAGCCTTTCAAATCTGTTTCAATGGCTGAGTGAATAGCCTGATGGTTTACGAAGTAAAGGACGAGCATTCGAATATAGCTGAAGTCAGTTGATATTGTTTTATTTATGCCTGCGCATGCATTATTTTAAACGTAAATTCGCTACAAATTGTGTCGTAGGCTTTTTGTAGGTTCCACATTCTTTAAAAAGACTTCATTTTATAACAGTCTAATCTTTAAACAAACAGACAAATATAAATCAAATAACACAGTTTCAGAGACTTTTTACTGGTCTCCTACAGATATGATCTGAAGTATGTAGACTAAAGTGGCGAGTGAAAATTTGTACCACAGCCGGGAATCGAACCCACGTCTCCAGCACGCATTATCCTGATATGGCTCCCTCCCTGACGGAAATTCTCACTGCCGCCCCGGTCTACTTAAAATTCCCCCTTACATACGAATAGAATTGTCGATGCTCTCCATGCTCTGGAATAGCACCTCAGCAACGAACGTAAACGGGACATAGAACCTGAGATACAGGAGCAGGTACTCATACAAATGAAATGACCCGGTTTCAGAGACTTTAATGGACTCATGGAGATATGATTTTATGTATATAGGGCAGGAGCAAGCGGGAGAATAGGATTCGATTCGGGGCTTTGATACAAGTTTTCACCTGCCGCTTCAGTCTATATACATAAAAACAGATAGATGGTCATATTCAAAATATTGAGAATGGATGTATTTATTTGTACTCACTTCGACCGTCACCTGGTGTCTCTATAGTTTTCAGCTAAGAGAAACGTATGAACAGTTTGGCGTACGTCACTGGTCTGCTTCAAAATGGCTAATGTGAATGTTCGCTATCGAATAATTGCTTTCTTGAAAACGGTGTTAGTGCATCTGAGGCAGTACTTCGTCATTGTGTTGATGATCCCACAGCAAGGAGATGGATTAGACGATTTAGAGACAATGGTGACGCAGCGAGGCGTCCAATACCTGGAAGACCACGAGTTGTTAGACAGAGACAAGATGAAGAATTGGTCAGTACGGCCCAGAATGCTCCTCTGTCAATCATTCAGGAACTAAGAATTAAATTTTCCGGGATGGTCTAGAACTGCTATCAGAAGATTAAAGGGCCCATCGTGTTCTTATCAAAGAACCGTTGTCTGACGAACAAGCCTTGGACAGACCTAGCAATTGCGATTGCTGGTGAGATATCGATTGGAGTAAAGTCATTTTCTGCGACGAGCAGAGATCCTGCTCTTTTTTACTGCGCAGATGAGCAACGAAATGACGCGCGCTTCGCGGCCACATGCGCTAGAAGGGGACGCATAAGTGTCAAATGTTGGGGTTGGATGTCTTACATGGGTGTAGGAACTTAAGAACGTATCCAAGGGAAACTCAATTCAACATGCTATGAACATTTCTTTGAAAATGTAACCATCCCAGGAAATCCACTTTTGTACCCCGAGGGAAGTCTCACTCACCAACATGATGAATACCAATCACACACTAGAATTAGAATTCAGAGCTGGTTTCAAAGGAGAAAGAATATTTTCAATTTCTTAAGTGGCCGCCAGAGTCACCTGATCTCAAACCCATAGAGCATGTATGGGTTCAACTTAAGAAGACTCTGAGGGAACTGTGAACGCCCTATGGGATTTGTTTCATTCTTCATGGGAGAGAATTGCCATGGATGATAACTTTTTCCGTAGATTTTTAAGTTCTATGCCTCCGGGGATCCAAGCTGCTTTTTATGCCAATAACATGTGGACAAAGTGCTGAAGCTATACGTAGCATACGCTTCATTTTATTTTATTTCATTTTTCTGAAAAAGGCCTACATAGGAGTTAGACCAACAATATTAATTTCAAAATACAAATCTACTTGCTACTGTATTTTCTGTATTTTTATGGGAGGTCAGATTAATATCGCACTCCAAGAAAGATTATTTGTATTTTTATACGAGGTTGGATGAATATCATCCTCCAAGGATGATTAATGTTATGGATGGTCAGATAAATATTACCTTCCAAGGAAGGTTATTTTTAGGCGTCAAATTCGCAACCAAAATTAGTTATTTACTGATGAGAATGTTGAGAAAGTGAGAAGAAGAAAATGTGATTTGATAACAAAAAAGTAAATAAAGCACGAAACATTTGCGACGCGATAAAAAAAGGGCTGCGGTGAGATTCGACCCGACACATACTGCAGCTGCCATTCCAGTAAGCTGACACGCTAAGGTCGAAAAGGCCTACTGTAGTTGAAGAACGAATATAAAACTGGAAATAACAGATACCAGAGGGCGCATCCACTCACTCGGTAAGCCGCGCGTAAAGACTTGGAAAAATATGCCAGTCAGCTGATAGGTTTCTCTTAGCAGGAAAGTATAGAGACCCCAGGTGAATGTCGAAGTAATTACAAATAAATACATACATTTTCCATGTTTTTACTATGAAAATTTGTCTGTTCGTTTAAAGATTAGGATATTGTAAAAGGTAATCTTTAGAAAGAGTGTGGAAAGTAGAAAACTCTACAACTGCAAAATCTGTAGTGGATTAAGATTTGAAATGTTCCTCGCATAGGTGTAAATAAAAAAAAAAGAGCCAATTGATTCTAGTTGGATTCTAACGCATGTCCTGTTTGTTCGCAGACCGTCAGCCTACCCACTCAGCCACCGACAGAGATGTGGGGTTGGGTTGGGTGGTTTTGTGGGGAAGAGGCCAAACAACGAGGTCATCGGTCTCATCGGATTAGGGAAGGATGGGGAAGGAAGTCGGCCGTGCCCTTTCAAAGGAACCATCCCGGCATTTACCTGGAGAGATTTAGGGAAATCACGGAAAACCTAAATCAGGAAGGCCGGACGCGGGATTAAACCGTCGTCCTCCCGAATGCGAGTCCAGTGTGCTAACCACTGCGCCATCTCGCTCGGTGAAAGAGATGTGAAACTCTCGTTGTTGTAGTAATTCTACCTACGTCTACCTAAATAAAAAAATGACAATTGATACTATCTGGACTCGAACGCTTGTCCTTTATGTTCGTTGACCGTCAGCCTACAGGACCAGAGAGAAAGGTCGGGGGCAAAGAGGGCAGGGGTCGTCTTCCGTGGCCTGGCCTCAATGTCTTGTTCCCGCCTTCCCAGAACCAAGGAATGAGAGGGGTTCGACAGGATCAAAAGAACTTTATCGTATAAAATTCGCGATCCTACAACCTCCGCCAGAAGCTTCCGAGTCGTCTTCACGTAATGAATGTAAGGGGGAGTCCCTCGCGATCCTACAACCTCCGCCAGAAGCTTCCGAGTCGTCTTCACGTAATGAATGTAAGGGGGAGTCCCTCTAAACCGTTTTCTCTGAGGATCAATCGTGTGCCGTGAATCATTTTCAAGTGTGCCTTCTAGCACTCAGAACGCCCCAATGGGTTCAACTTAAGAAGACTCTGAGGGAACTGTGAACGCCCTATGGGATTTGTTTCATTCTTCATGGGAGAGAATTGCCATGGATGATAACTTTTTCCGTAGATTTTTAAGTTCTATGCCTCCGGGGATCCAAGCTGCTTTTTATGCCAATAACATGTGGACAAAGTGCTGAAGCTATACGTAGCATACGCTTCATTTTATTTTATTTCATTTTTCTGAAAAAGGCCTACATAGGAGTTAGACCAACAATATTAATTTCAAAATACAAATCTACTTGCTACTGTATTTTCTGTATTTTTATGGGAGGTCAGATTAATATCACACTCCAAGAAAGATTATTTGTATTTTTATAGGAGGTTGGATGAATATCATCCTCCAAGGATGATTAATGTTATGGGTGGTCAGATAAATATTACCTTCCAAGGAAGGTTATTTTTAGGCGTCAAATTCGCAACCAAAATTAGTTATTTACTGATGAGAATGTTGAGAAAGTGAGAAGAAGAAAATGTGATTTGATAACAAAAAAGTAAATAAAGCACGAAACATTTGCGACGCGATAAAAAAAGGGCTGCGGTGAGATTCGACCCGACACATACTGCAGCTGCCATTCCAGTAAGCTGACACGCTAAGGTCGAAAAGGCCTACTATAGTTGAAGAACGAATATAAAACTGGAAATAACAGATACCAGAGGGCGCATCCACTCACTCGGTAAGCCGCGCGTAAAGACTTGGAAAAATATGCCAGTCAGCTGATAGGTTTCTCTTAGCAGGAGTTCTGGCGCTGCAGTCCGGAACCGTGGGACTGCTACGGTCGCAGGTTCGAATCCTGCCTCGGGCATGGGTGTGTGTGATGTCCTTAGGTCAGTTAGGTTTAAGTAGTTCTAAGTTCTAGGGGACTTATGACCTAAGATGTTGAGTCCCATAGTGCTCAGAGCCATTTGAACCATTTTTTTCTTAGCAGGAAAGTATAGGGACCCCAGGTGAATGTCGAAGTAATTACAAATAAATACATACATTTTCCATGTTTTTACTATGAAAATTTGTCTGTTCGTTTAAAGATTAGGATATTGTAAAAGGTAATCTTTAGAAAGAGTGTGGAAAGTAGAAAACTCTACAACTGCAAAATCTGTAGTGGATTAAGATTTGAAATGTTCCTCGCATAGGTGTAAATAAAAAAAAAAGAGCCAATTGATTCTAGTTGGATTCTAACGCATGTCCTGTTTGTTCGCAGACCGTCAGCCTACCCACTCAGCCACCGACAGAGATGTGGGGTTGGGTTGGGTGGTTTTGTGGGGAAGAGGCCAAACAACGAGGTCATCGGTCTCATCGGATTAGGGAAGGATGGGGAAGGAAGTCGGCCGTGCCCTTTCAAAGGAACCATCCCGGCATTTACCTGGAGAGATTTAGGGAAATCACGGAAAACCTAAATCAGGAAGGCCGGACGCGGGATTAAACCGTCGTCCTCCCGAATGCGAGTCCAGTGTGCTAACCACTGCGCCATCTCGCTCGGTGAAAGAGATGTGAAACTCTCGTTGTTGTAGTAATTCTACCTACGTCTACCTAAATAAAAAAATGACAATTGATACTATCTGGACTCGAACGCTTGTCCTTTATGTTCGTTGACCGTCAGCCTACAGGACCAGAGAGAAAGGTCGGGGGCAAAGAGGGCAGGGGTCGTCTTCCGTGGCCTGGCCTCAATGTCTTGTTCCCGCCTTCCCAGAACCAAGGAATGAGAGGGGTTCGACAGGATCAAAAGAACTTTATCGTATAAAATTCGCGATCCTACAACCTCCGCCAGAAGCTTCCGAGTCGTCTTCACGTAATGAATGTAAGGGGGAGTCCCTCGCGATCCTACAACCTCCGCCAGAAGCTTCCGAGTCGTCTTCACGTAATGAATGTAAGGGGGAGTCCCTCTAAACCGTTTTCTCTGAGGATCAATCGTGTGCCGTGAATCATTTTCAAGTGTGCCTTCTAGCACTCAGAACGCCCCAATGGGTTCAACTTAAGAAGACTCTGAGGGAACTGTGAACGCCCTATGGGATTTGTTTCATTCTTCATGGGAGAGAATTGCCATGGATGATAACTTTTTCCGTAGATTTTTAAGTTCTATGCCTCCGGGGATCCAAGCTGCTTTTTATGCCAATAACATGTGGACAAAGTGCTGAAGCTATACGTAGCATACGCTTCATTTTATTTTATTTCATTTTTCTGAAAAAGGCCTACATAGGAGTTAGACCAACAATATTAATTTCAAAATACAAATCTACTTGCTACTGTATTTTCTGTATTTTTATGGGAGGTCAGATTAATATCACACTCCAAGAAAGATTATTTGTATTTTTATAGGAGGTTGGATGAATATCATCCTCCAAGGATGATTAATGTTATGGGTGGTCAGATAAATATTACCTTCCAAGGAAGGTTATTTTTAGGCGTCAAATTCGCAACCAAAATTAGTTATTTACTGATGAGAATGTTGAGAAAGTGAGAAGAAGAAAATGTGATTTGATAACAAAAAAGTAAATAAAGCACGAAACATTTGCGACGCGATAAAAAAAGGGCTGCGGTGAGATTCGACCCGACACATACTGCAGCTGCCATTCCAGTAAGCTGACACGCTAAGGTCGAAAAGGCCTACTATAGTTGAAGAACGAATATAAAACTGGAAATAACAGATACCAGAGGGCGCATCCACTCACTCGGTAAGCCGCGCGTAAAGACTTGGAAAAATATGCCAGTCAGCTGATAGGTTTCTCTTAGCAGGAGTTCTGGCGCTGCAGTCCGGAACCGTGGGACTGCTACGGTCGCAGGTTCGAATCCTGCCTCGGGCATGGGTGTGTGTGATGTCCTTAGGTCAGTTAGGTTTAAGTAGTTCTAAGTTCTAGGGGACTTATGACCTAAGATGTTGAGTCCCATAGTGCTCAGAGCCATTTGAACCATTTTTTTCTTAGCAGGAAAGTATAGGGACCCCAGGTGAATGTCGAAGTAATTACAAATAAATACATACATTTTCCATGTTTTTACTATGAAAATTTGTCTGTTCGTTTAAAGATTAGGATATTGTAAAAGGTAATCTTTAGAAAGAGTGTGGAAAGTAGAAAACTCTACAACTGCAAAATCTGTAGTGGATTAAGATTTGAAATGTTCCTCGCATAGGTGTAAATAAAAAAAAAGAGCCAATTGATTCTAGTTGGATTCTAACGCATGTCCTATTTGTTCGCAGACCGTCAGCCTACCCACTCAGCCACCGACAGAGATGTGGGGTTGGGTTGGGTGGTTTTGTGGGGAAGAGACCAAACAACGAGGTCATCGGTCTCATCAGATTAGGGAAGGATGGGGAAGGAAGTCGGCCGTGCCCTTTCAAAGGAACCATCCCGGCATTTGCCTGGAGAGATTTAGGGAAATCACGGAAAACCTAAATCAGGAAGGCCAGACGCGGGATTAAACCGTCGTCCTCCCGAATGCGAGTCCAGTGTGCTAACCACTGCGCCATCTCGCTCGGTGAAAGAGATGTGAAACTCTCGTTGTTGTAGTAATTCTACCTACGTCTACCTAAATAAAAAAATGACAATTGATACTATCTGGACTCGAACGCTTGTCCTTTATGTTCGTTGACCGTCAGCCTACAGGACCAGAGAGAAGGGTCGGGGGCAAAGAGGGCAAGGGTCGTCTTCCGTGGCCTGGCCTCAATGTCTTGTTCCCGCCTTCCCAGAACCAAGGAATGAGAGGGGTTCGACAGGATCAAAAGAACTTTATTGTATAAAATTCGCGATCCTACAACCTCCGCCAGAAGCTTCCGAGTCGTCTTCACGTAATGAATGTAAGGGGGAGTCCCTCGCGATCCTACAACCTCCGCCAGAAGCTTCCGAGTCGTCTTCACGTAATGAATGTAAGGGGGAGTCCCTCTAAACCGTTTTCTCTGAGGATCAATCGTGTGCCGTGAATCATTTTCAAGTGTGCCTTCTAGCACTCAGAACGCCCCAATGGGCAAGGGGTTCCTCGAATAATGCACCTAAATAATTCAATAGTCGTGTGCGATGCAATGCATGGTGGCGGAACGCCTTATGAATCGTCGTCAGGTGGACCCACAAGTCCAGAGCGTTTTCGGGTGCGGCTTGCAAAATGTAATACAGCGCCATGCCCTGCAGTTAGTTGACAGCCTTCGTTCTGGTAATGAGAAAGCAAGCGGTATCTGGGTGTAGGAGTTCGTCCGGCGTGATAAGACTCTGGCTGTCGTCGCAACAGGAGCGCCAGCATACGTTGCACAAGATCCCAGCATCCGCCTGTCACAGCACATACCAAATACCACAAGGAACGAGCGTACGTGGGAAGATATGAGGTGTGGTCGGCTCCCCACACCCTGGTCCAGTGAATGGTTGGGTGTTGCTGTTGGACGTTGTTATGGGCTTGTCGTGCCTGATAGATGCGGTAGTGATCTCCCGTGCTCGACGCCCTCGTCGCCGGTACACCCTCGGTCATGTAGCTCAGTTCGACTAGGAAATCGCGGATGTGGGCAAGAGACGGAGCTATGTGGCCCACGGCGACCGATGGACGAAGATCTCGCGGCGCGACGATTTTAGCAGCGTCCCCGTCAAGCTGTTGTTGGCCACGGTCCATGCGAGCCTCATCGTCCGTAGGTACAATGCCCCCGCGCGGTTGTGGACGTTAGTCAACCCCAGACTAACTGCCAGTGGAGGCCTCGTTAAAGTAGTGTAGCGAACTTTGAATATATGGCTTGCATTCACAAATTGTCCGTACGCCGCCTGGAAACTGTGGGCCATAGCGACTGTTAGCGGAAGAATGTGTTCAAAATACACTGCTGGCCACCGTAAATGCAACGCCAAGAAAGACAAGAGGTAGCACAACAAGATTTATTTTGTAGATAACATGTTGACCAAGTATCAAATGATTACGTTTACAGACGTCTGTGACATGTGGTTGCTGCCAGAATCAGTAGCCAGAGTAGCCGCCATTGTTGGAGATCACCGCTGTCACACGTCTCGGCATTGAGTCAAAGAGACGTTGGATGTGTTCCTGGGGTACAGCAGCCCAAGCAGCTTCCACACGTTGCCAAAGATCATCTGGTGTGGCAGCTGGGGATGTAATCTGGGTCACTCGTTGAGCAACCATGGACCACATGTTTTCTATCGGCGAAAGATCCGTAGAGCGAGCCGGCCAGGGAAGCAATTCAATCTGGTTATTGACGAAGAACCTTTGGACAATGCGTGCCACGTGTGGTCGCGCATTATCCTGTTGAAATATGGCTGTGGCCGAGCCCTGAAGGTAAGGAAGGAAAACTGGCTCCAGCACCTCGGATATGTAGCGCCGGCTATTTAAAGTACCGGCAATGCGTACTAGAGGCGTGCGAGAATAATATCCAATACCGCCCCATACCATAATACCCGGTGCAAGACCAGTGTGGCGGTGCATAATGCAGCTGTCCAGCATCCTTTCTCCACGGTGTATCCACACTCGAATCCGACCATCGTGGTGCTGCAGACAGAAGCGTGCCTCGTCAGTAAAGACAACGTCATTCCATTCTGCCGTCCACATCCGTCTGTCATCACACCATTGGCGACGGAGACGTCTGTGGTTCTGCGTCAATGGTAGATAAAGCAATGGACGTCTTGCGGACAGACCAATCTGCTGTAAACGGCGTCGAATGGTACGCGCAGACACTGGATGATGCGTTACAGACGCAATGTGCTGTGCTATGGTTCGGGATGTCACTGAGCGATCCGTCACTACCATGCGCACAATTTGCCTATCAGCACGTGCAGTGGTGCACCGAGGTGAATGCGATCGACCACGTCGGTCCGTCGTACCCTCCTGCATCCAACGGTCACATATCCGCATTACAGTTGTTTGGTTTCGTCCAACACGACTTGCGATTTTTCTATATGATAATCCACAATCTCGGTAAGCCACTATCCTTCCTCTGCCGAACTCGGATACTTGATCAAACGAAGTTCGCTGTTGTCTACGAGGCATATCTGATCGTCTTGTGAAGCAACCACAAGTTAAACACACGTGCCGAACGTACAGTCGTCGAAATCGCCAAGCCTTAAATGGCGCTATGAGGTGGCGCCACAGGCGCGCGTGATGTGCGTCTGCGCTGAAATTCTAATCAGTTGCATATCTCAGCGCTGCAAACCCATGGTGTAAATTTCACTTGATTCGGATGCTTCCTTCAGGGTGTTGCATTTACGGGGGCCAGCAGTGTAATTAAGTTTGGACGCTAGGTGAGTGCTGACGTAACGCGTTCAGAGAATCATATCCATATAGCGGAATCTGCTATCACAGAGCGGTAGCCGGCGATATGTGGCTGTCGCAGTTCGGCGAACTGTACTGGAGAACTGCACCCCCAATGCGTTCAGTGAGGGAACATTTTGGAAGGGGATCGCTGTCGGGTGGAGAAGGCCTCTCTCGACATCCATGTACGTCGTCTTGCGCGTGTTGACGACGCTACCCGATACCGCGCCGTAGCGGCGCAACCACTGAAGCGTCGCTTGGATTTCGTCGCCCTACCGCACCTAGAGCACCACGTCGTCTCCGAAGGCAGCACACCCGAAGGTCACGTCTCGAATGCAGATGCCTTCCAGTCATTGGCGAAGGCCATGCAGTGCAGGTTCGAGAGCCGCCGCGAATAAGACTCCTGATAAAGGACATCCCTGTCGCACCGACCGTCCAAGAAAGACATGTTCAGACTGGTGGCCGTTGATAATAAACCGGGAGCGCGCCCCGTAGATTAAGCGTAAGATCACCCTTGCTGGCGCCCGCGACAGGCCCATGAATTCTAGCACGGCGAGAAGGAAACTGTGGTCGATATGATCAAAGGCGTGATCAAAATCGACGGCGACTGGAGCGCCTCGGAGCTGACAGACCACTGCTAGCGCCGTGACGTCACGGTAGGCGCCAAGTGCCTTGTGGATGTTGTCGTCACCGCCTAAACATGTCTGGTCAGGATGGATCATGTGTCCGATTGTGGTCTGAAGACGTGTGTGGAGGATACGGTCGAAAAGTAAGGAGCGTAAGAGGACGATAGGCGTGACAACGGTGAAAACCGCTCGGATTGGGAACTGGTATCATGATGCCTTCGAGGAAATCTGTGGGGACGGTAAAATGGTCGCGGCGGAGGCCTTGAAACATCTGAAACCACTGAGCGCCCATCAGGGGATAGAAGGCATGGTAGAATTCGTTCGGTAAGCCGTCTGGGCCCGGTGACTTGTTCGGGTCACCGCGTGCCATGGCGCTATTAAGTCTTCAGCAGTTATGGGAGCCAGCAGGGCGTCATCCTGGGCCACTACTCTGGGATCAGGTAGAGCGCACAGGATGTCTTCGTGCTCGCGAACGGTCTGTGGGTCCTCGGCGTGAAACGTCCTGTAATGCTGGACGAATGCCGCAGCGATGGCACACTGCGAGTCCACGCGTACACCCTCTACTGCCTCTACTGATGTTATAAGGTGGTGCTTGCGGTGGCGTCTCTCTCTCTGATAACGTGACATACGGATGACATTTCGGTGGGGATGGTATCCTGCACGTTTGCCCGGACTTGGGCTCCGTCAAGCTCTTCCGCAGTGAGACAGGGTAAGTGCGCTTTGAGACGATTAACCGCTGTCTGCCGTTCAGGTGATGGCGGCTGGGCCATGAGTTCCCTAGCACAGTGTAATAGAATTCCGACGTCGCCCGACACCGGCAATCTCTGTCATGGCCATATCTCACGAGTGTCCGTCGGAGGGCCGGCTTGGCGCGGTCGAGCCACCAATGTAAGGTGGAAGGACGTGCATGCAAACTCCAGAGGCAGCGGTCCCACGTGGCAGCTATCTCCCGCCGACATGCGTCCTCATACAGGTGGGAAACGTCAGCGTCCAAGGACCACGGCTGCCGTATGTGAGCTGTCGGGGGAGTGTGACTGAGTAGATGTATGCCAAATGGTCTGTGAAGGGTGTCGGTCACAGTTCCGCGTCCCTTGTCGCGGCGCGGAATCCTCGTGAGACGTGAGGCGGCTGGCAGAGTGGTCGGTGGTCCACTAAATGGTCGGCGGTCCCTGTGAGGAGACGCAACGTTTCGTGTAGCGCAAGGTACCGCACCAGTGCCCGCAGTGCTTGGCATGTGGAGTAATGCGGTGTTTCGTCTGCTGGATGCAAGACGCTATTAAAATCGCCGCCTGTGGTGTAGTGTTTCGTATTCCCATTCAGCAGTGGAGCAATTTCGTCGGAATAAAAGGTGACCCTTTCTCTGCCACGAGATGACCCGGAGGGCGCCTGAACATTGACAACACGGACTGCTCCCACCGTGACGGCAAAACCTCGTGCAGATGGCAGATACGTAACTTCCGATGCCTCGATTGCGTCCCGTAATAGGATGGCGGTTCCATCAGAACCGTCGCTTGTTGGGATGCTGTAGGCTGTGTGTCCATAAAAGTTCAATTGCAGCTCTGGAGGGACTTCTTGAAGGAGCGGGATATCCAGGTCCGCCGACCGGAGAATATCATGGAACATGCGCCTTTTGATGACAGAGCGTATGCCGTTAACGTTGACTGCCCACACGGTAGGATTGGGACATCTAAATGCGGAGTGAGTAGATGCAAATGGCGCCTTTCGGTGATAATGAGGCCGCTTGGCTACTCTTCCTTTTTTCAGGTACCTTTAACGCGGCCCTTCTGCGGGTGTTAGGCTCTCCCCATGTCCCGTGTGGCGAAAGAGTGTCAAGGGTGTCTTGTGGGTCTTCTGCCTCCATTTCAGCAGCCCAGTCACCGAGCGGATAAAGGGTCGTTGACGGCGCGTCGTCATAGGCGTTGTGCTCCATCACCTGGTCTTTGTCCTGAGTTGCTTCAGTCATGGGAACGTCTGGGCTGGGCGAGGCCACCGTCCTGACCGTGGTGTCAGATGCCTGCCTTGGGGCGGTGCTGGTAGATTCCGTTGGCAACAACTCGTCAGAGACGGCGTCGGCAGCGTGCTCTCTGTCTCCGCCCTGTAGGTCGTCTTCCGTCGAGAGGCGCCGTTTCTTATGACTCTTTGGCGACCGTTGCTTCCGTGTCCGTGTGTCCGCTCCCGTCGAAGGGCTGGGATCAGTACCTCCGGCCATGCAGCCGGCTTCCGGAACCGACGCCTCTGGTACGACGACTGTGGTGGTGGTAGTGGTTGCAGGCGTTGTGTCTCTCACGGGCATCTCGTCGCGCGGCGCCGCAGTCACGGCGGCGCCGGCGGCTGAGCTCGCGGGCGCATTGGAATGCAGCATGGGCGCGCCATCTGTGCACACAGGCCGCACCGCTTCCACGTACATAAGCGGTAATATGGTTGGCACAGCTGTCTTTACTGGTTCCGCACGTGGCACCTGGACAAGGCGGCGCTGGAAGCAATTGGATCGGACGTGGCCCTCCTGTCCACAGCCGGCACACGTCCGCGGTTGTCCATCATAAATAATGATGGCTTGGCAACCTCCGATGAACACGTACGACGGCACGTGTTTGCGGAGTTCGATGCGTACTTGTGGGGCGCCACTGAGCACGCGATGGATTTCAAAGGTGTTCCACTCCTCTTCCGTGTATCTTAGGACCGTTCCATATGGCCGCAACGCATCAGTAACGAACGCTGCCGGGACTTTCGAACGGCAATTCGAATATGCGGACCTTGCGCACACCCATGCCCGCGTTGTCCACGGCTACCGATCTTATCGTTACGGTCAGAGTGGTGAAAGCGGTATCCGTTGGTGGAACATCGGACTAGGTTGTTATATACCTCTTAGTTCTTCATCTTGAGATAGACTGTGCTGGAAGTGATAGGTGTATGCTTATCAGCTCGTGAGGATCGACATACATGTCGTCTCTCAGAAACTGTTCCACTTCTTAAGCCTCTGGACGCGCGTAGGAATCGTCGAACGTGAGTTTCGCCGTCGCCTGGTGGTAAGAGAACGCCATATCTTGAGAGAGCTCTACATCACAACAGCGAACGCAGTACCTCGCTCAACGAGTAAACAAAAGCGTGCGGAACGCTGCTCAGCGCACCGCGCGTCCGAGCCGTGTCATGGCTATTGCCGACTGACCCACTCAGCCATTGAAAGAGATGCGAAACACTGGTCGTTGTAGTAATTCTATCGACGTCGAATTCTTATATTTCAAACATTTTTAAGTGCTACAATAATGATTTTCAAAAGAAATGACACGATGAGTTAAACTGAAATGAATCTTGACATACACCGTATCCTACTTACTATACAGGGCGGTCCATTGATCGTGACCGAGCCAAATATCTCACGAAATAAGCGTCAAACGAAAAAAACTACAAAGAACGAAACTTGTCTAGCTTGAAGGGAAAACCAGATGGCGCTATGGTTGACCAGCTAGATGGGCGCTGCCACAAGTCAAACGGATATCAACTGCGCTTTTTACAATAGGAACCCCCATTTATGGTTCAAATGGCTCTGAGCACTATGGGACTTAACTTCTGAGGTCATCAGTCCCCTAGAACTTAGAACTACTTAAACCTAACTAACCTAAGGACATCACACACATCCATGCCCGAGGCAGGATTCGAACCTGCGACCGTAGCGATCGCGTGGCTCCAGACTGAAGCGCCTAGACCCGCTCGGCCACTCCGGCCGGCGACCCCCATTTATTATTACATATTCGTGTAGTACGTTAAGAAATATGAATGTTTTAGTTGGACCACTTTTCTCGCTTTGTGATAGATGGCGCTGTAATGGACAGAAACGTATGGCTCACAATTTTAGACGAACAGTTGGTAACAGGTAGGTTTTTTAAATTAAAATACAGAACTTAGGTACGTTGAACATTTTATTTCGATTGTTCCAATGTGATATATGTACCTTTGTGAACTTATCATTTCTGAGAACGCATGCTGTTACAGCATGATTACCTGTAAATACCACATTAATGCAATAAATGCTCAAAATGATGTTCGTCAATCTCAATGCATTTGGCAATATGTGTAACGACATTCCTCTCAACAGCGAGTAGTTCGCCTTCCGTGATGTTCGCACATGTATTGACAATGCACTGACGCATGTTGTCAGGCGTTGTCGGTGGATCACGATGGCAAATATCCTTCAACTTTCCCCACAGAAAGAAATCCGGGGACGTCAGAGCCGGTGAACGTGCGGGCCATGGTATGGTGCTTCGACGACCAATCCACCTGTCATGAAATAGGCTATTCAATACCGCTTCAACCGCACACGGTCTATGTGCCGGACATCCATCATGTTGGAAGTACATCGCCATTACGTCATGCAGTGAAACATCTTGTAGTAACTTCGGTAGAACAATATTTAGGAAATCAGCATACATTGCACCACTTAGATTGCCATCGATAAAATGGGGGCCAATTATCCTTCCTCCCATAATGCCGCACCATACATCAACCCACCAACGTCGCTGATGTTCCACTTGTCGCAGCCATCGTGGATTTTCCGTTGCCCAATAGTGCATATTAAGCCGGTTTACGTTACCGCTGTTGGTGAATGACGCTTCGTCGCTAAATAGAACGCGTGCAAAAAATCTGTCATCGTCCCATAAATTGTCTTATGCCCAGTGGCAGAACTGTACACGACGTTCAAAGTCGTCGCCATGTAATTACTAGTGCACAGAAATATGGTACGAGTACAATCGATGTTGATGTAGCATTCTCATCACCGACGTTTTTGAGATTCCCGATTCTCGCGCAATTTGTCTGCTACTGATATGCGGATTAGCCGCGACAGCAGCTAGAACACCTACCTGGGCATCATCATTTGTTGTAGGTCGTGGTTGACGTTTCACATGTGGCTGAAAACTTCCTGTTTCCTTAAATAACGTAACAATCCGGCGAACGGTCCGGACACTTCGATGATGTCGTCCAGGGTGTCGAGCAGCATACATAGCACACGCCCGTTGGGCATTTTGATTACAATAGCCATAGATCAACACGATATCGACCTTTGCTGCAATTGGTAAACGGTCCATTTTAACACGGGTAATGGATCACGAACAAATACTGTCTGCACTGGCGGAATGTTACGTGATACCACGTACTTACACGTTTGTAATTATTACAGCGCCATCTATCACAAAGCGAGAAATGTGGTCCAACTAAAGCATTCATATTTCTTTACGTACTACACGAATGTGTAATAAAAATGGGGTTTCCTATTTTTAAAAACGCACTTGATATCCGTTTGACTTATGGCAGCGCCATCTAGCGGGCCAACCATAGCGCCATCTGGTTTCCCCCTTCAAGCTAGACGAATTTCGTTCTTGATAGCTTTTTCGTTCGATGCTTATTTCGTGAGATATTTGGCCCGGTCACTATCAATGGACCACCCTGTATAGTAGCAATATAATAATTCTGTTTGACGACGTAAATACCAAGCTGAAACTCTACAGACCGCTAGAGTTGTGAATACCGTCACTTCTGAAGGTGGACATGTGCAATGCTCTGTTCTTGGAATCTAAACTATTTCGGCAGGGCAATCGTTTTGCCTCTCATTGTACATAAAATCGTGAATCGAATTAGAGTGATAGTTGATATTCTAATATCATCGCTAGCCTCAAAGGCGTTTTAATCTGTAATTAACTAATTCCTGTGGAAAGAGTGGACTCAGAAACAGACATCGCGCTAACCTCCAAATGCGTACGATGAAATCCATTAGCGGTGCAGATGACCATGCCCAAGAGCGTCACAAATCCAATATCATAGAATTACTCAACGAGTCCTGTTCGTGTGAAGTAGATTACCGGACTCGAGCTTCGTGAGGCGAGTAGTTATAAAGCGTCTCAAATGCCAGTACGTTGTCCTTGATGGTGAGTGTTCATCGGAGGTGAGGGTATCATTTGGAGTGCCCCAGGGAAGTGTGGTAGGTCCGCTGTTGTTTTCCGTCTACATAAATGATCTTTTGGATAGGGTGGATAGCAATGTGCGGCTGTTTGCTGATGATGCTGTGGGGTACGGGAAGGTGTCGTCGTTGAGTGACTGTAGGAGGATACAAGATGACTTGGACAGGATTTGAGATTGGTGTAAAGAATAGCAGCTAACTCTAAATATAGATAAATGTAAATTAATGCAGATGAATAGGAAAAAGAATCCTGTAATGTTTGAATACTCCATTAGTAGTGTAGCGCTTGACACAGTCACGTCGATTAAATATTTGGGCGTAACATTGCAGAGCGATATGAAGTGGGACAAGCATGTAATGGCAGTTGTGGGGAAGGCGGATAGTCGTCTCCGGTTCATTGGTAGAATTTTGGGAAGATGTGGTTCATCTGTAAAGGAGACCGCTTATAAAACACTAACACGACCTATTCTTGAGTACTGCTCGAGCGTTTGGGAACCCTATCAGGTCGGATTGAGGGAGGACATAGAAGCATTTCAGAGGCAGGCTGCTAGATTTGTTACTGGTAGGTTTGATCATCACGCGAGTGTTACGGAAATGCTTCAGGAACTCGGGTGTGAGTCTCTAGAGGAAAGGAGGCGTTCTTTTCGTGAATCGCTAGTGAGGAAATTTGAACCAGCATTTGAGGCTGACTGCAGTACAGTTTTACTGCCGCCGAGTTACATTTCGCGGAAAGACCACAAAGATAAGAGAGATTAGGGCTCGTACAGAGGCATATAGACAGTCATTTTTCCCTCGTTCTGTTTGGGAGTGGAACAGGGAGAGAAGATGCTAGTTGTGGTACGAGGTACACTCTGCCACACACCGTATGGTGGATTGCGGAGTATGTATGTAGATGTAGATGAAATGCGCGAGCAGTTCTAATCACTGTTTCGTAAAACACTATGAAACTGTAATATTTTTCACGACATAAAAAATTTAACTATGCATCAGTCTTTTTAATAATTACAACTGAAACTACAGAATGAGCCAGCCACTGAGAATCTAAATAGTTCGGTATCCATGTAAACGCTTGTGCAGTGCAGGCGGAATGAGCCGAGCTGCGTTGCTCTGTGCAAATTGCGTCCCTGCCAGGGCCGCCGGCAGAATGCAGGAACAAAAGGCGTCCCGGTGTTTACACAGCACGCAGCACGCGCTGGAGGGACCGCCCGCGCACTGCGCTGCACAGTAGCCGGGCGAAAGCAGTCTCTGCTACCTGCCCTCTGCTCTGTTCTGCTCTGCTCTGCACCCCAGGTGCTGGTGAAGCTCGGGTCGAACAAGCTCCACAAGCATAGGTAACCGTGAGTCGGCAGCGAACCATCCGAGTAAGTACTATTCTGCTTCTATTTGTTTTGGACATATTATAATTCTTCGGTGTGGTTAAACGTAATATCTTGCATCCAACTCTCTACGATTAAGAACATTACATGGGCTACAGAAACACGTTTTAAACACATTTATACGAGGTGCCTCTTCCAGAGGGATTCCGCACAATTACATGAATAAACGCTCACCATACTAAGTTCATTCTGCGGCACACATTAAGAAAAAAAAACTGATGCGCAACGAAGGAAGTATCCGAATGAGGCGGAAATCGATATATGTGATGTAAATGTACAGACAAACAAATGATTAGTATTTGAGAAAAATTGGATGATTTATTCAAGAGAAAGAGCTTCACAATTTTACCAAGTCAACAAAGGGTTCTTCCATCTCTGTCCTTATGCAAGCAGTTCTTCGGCTTAGCATTGATTCATAGTGTCGTTGGATGTCCACCCGGGAGATACGTTGCCAAATTTTGTCCAACTGGCGAATTAGATCGTCAAATTCCCAAGACTGCTGCAGTTCCTGCCCATAATGCTTCAAGTGTTCTCAATTTGGGAGCGATCCGGAGACCTTACTGGGCAAGACAGGGTTTGGCAAACACGAAGACAAGCAGTAGAAACTCTAGCAGTGTGCGGGGGAGCATTATCTTGCTGAAATGTAGGCCGAGGATGGCCTGCCATGAAGAGCAACAAAACTTGGCAGAGAATGTCGTCGTCTTTATGCTTTGCTGTAAGGATGCAGCGGATGACAACCAAAAGGGTCCTATGAAAAGCAACGGGAACCCACACTTTCTCTCTCCTGGTTTTCGACTCTGAATCTCAGTGAATGAAGTAGAATTGTCTTCGGTGATGAGTCCCGTTTTGAAGTGAGCCCCGATAACCAGCGAAAACGTGTTTGGAAACGCCCCAGGCAGCGGTGGGATACCAACGCGATTGTCGCCCACCATATGGCCCGACAACTAGGAATGATGGTCTGAGCCGCCATTTATTTTCATAGCAGGACCCCTCTGATTGCCGTCTGCGGCATCCTTACAGCACAACAGTGCGTCGATGGTATTCCACGACGTTTTTGTTGCCGTTCACAGCAGCAAGCCATCCTGGGCTTACATTTCAGCAAGATAATGGTCGCCAACACACGGCGAGATTTTCTACTGTTTGTCTTCGTGCTCTCCAAACGCTACCTGGGACAGGAAGGTCACCGGATCTCTTTCCAACTGAGAACTTTTGGAGCACTGTAGGGAGGGCCCTCCCATCACGACGTGATTTTGACGGTATAACATGCCAATTGGGCGGAATTTGGCACAATATCCCTCAGAAGGACATCCAGCAACTCTGTGAATCAATGCTAAGCCGAATAACAGTTTGCATAAAGGGCAGAGGTGAACCAACCCGTTATTGACTTGGTCAATTTGTGAAGCTTTTTCTCTTGCATAAATCATCCAATTTTTCTGAAATTGTAATCATTAGTTTGTCTGTAGATATATATCACCTCTACAAATTTTTCTCCCATTCGGATGGGATGATTCTTTCGTCATGCGTCCTTTTTTTTAGTGTATTTCTCACACTTAAAAGAGTACACTGGTAGCTTTTGAGTGCTGCAGCATTAATACCAAGCGGTCATGTGACCCTCCATGTTGACGTAAGCCATAGCAACGTGCTAGTTGGTTGTAGGGAATCAGCGCAGGAAGACGGGCGGATGTGGAGAAGCTACAGAAAGGCAGAAACGAGATCTACTCATGCAAACATCGTGAATGAAGTCGCCCAATTTTTTGGTGTATCAACGTTGACTGTCCAACATATCTACAATTAATGGTGTACCACTCGCACCCAAGTAACACGACGTTCGAATAGTAGCCGTAACAAAATCCCTATCGACAGAAACCAGAGGAAAGTGTCCCACCATGTTAATGACTGTCGGTTTGAAACCCGGCAGGAATGATTGCCATTAACGAATACGGAACAATCTCGTCCAGTTTCCGAGCGAGCATTGCGAAATGGACTGCGTGAAATGATTTGGTTCAAATGGCTCTGAGCACTATGGGACTTAACTTCTGAGATCATCAGTCCCCCAGAACATAGAACTACGTAAACATAACTAACCTAAGGACATCACACACATCCATGCCCGAGGCAGGATTTGAACCTGCGACCGTAGCGGTCGCGCGGTTCCAGACTGTAGCGCCTAGAACCGCTCTGCCACCACGGCCGGCTGAAATGATTTGGAGTAGGCTGTCTCTCAAAAGGCCATTTATCCCGGCGGCACAAAAATATGCATATCTTCAATGGACCAGACAACAATGAAACTAGACAGCAGTTAACTGTAGGCGTGTAATGATGTCCGACGAGTAACAGCTTCGGCCCTTTTTAAATGATCTAATGCGACGAGCACACGGACGGCCCAGTGTTGCGTTTAACACTCACTGTGAGGACGGGGTGTAGTTCAGGCCGCAGAAGATTGTGTAATGTTTCGGGGATATTTCTCGTAGCGTGAACTGGGTCCACAAATTAACGTTATTGTGAAGATAAACCCAGATGTTTCCATCCATGACGAAATGTTGCTCGTTCTTCTACATCTGTATGTTGAGTGTGCCATAAACACTCCCATTTTCCAAGATGACAACAGCCGCAGTCTTATTGCAGCACGCATACGTTCCTGGTTTGACAAACATTCAGGTACCCTATCTTACCTCGACTGACCCTCTAAATCACCTGATTTTAATGTCATGATAAATGTGTTGTGGCATTTCGAACAGCAGGAGAAACGTAGCAGTCAAAATCCCCGCAATTTGTTAGCTCTACGGAATCTACCACATCTGCATCCACTTGGCTGCTCTGCAGTTCACACTTAAGGGCATGGCAGAGGGTTCGTCGAATCACCGTCAGAATATTTCAGCGCACGGGAGAAACGAGCAGTTAAATCTTTAGGTGCGAGCTCTGATTTCCCTTATTTTATTACGATGATCATTTCTCCCTAGTTAGGCAGGCGTTAGCAAAATATTGTCGCATTCGGAGGGAAAAGTTTGAGACTGAAATTTCGTAAAATGATTTTGACTCAACGAAATACGACATTGTTTTAGTAACTGCCACCTCAACTCGGATATCATATCCGGGTCAGTCTCTTCCCAGTTTCTGTCTTTGAACTTTTTCGGTTTTCTACGAGAGTTGTACCTGGTAAGGATTCCACATCGGCGCAGCAGTATTCAAAAAGAGAACGGATAAGGGTAGTCTAGGCAGTCTCATTAGTAAATCTGTTGCATCTTCCAAGCGCTCTGACAATAAAACAGCCTTTGTTTAGCCTTCCCTAAAACATTTTCTATGTGATCGTTCTAATCTAAGTTGCTCATGATTGTAATTCCTAGATATTGAGTTGAATTGACAACCTTTATATTTGTGTGATTTATTATGTAACTGAAATTTAACAATTCCTTGTAGTGCTCATGTGGTTGATTTCACACTTTTCATTATTTACAACCAGCTGCCATATTTTTATTGTTTAGATTCAATTGCCGCTTTCCACTCATAAATAAGGCGCTTTAAGCGGATGTGGCATACCCTCTGAAACTTGGGGATTCTTTTCTTGTCGAATTGAACCCTTTATTAGAGACGGTATCACACGATATTAGGGTGATTTCTCCTAGGAGGTGTTGAAGCTTCTGTTGCTGTGCTTGACTCTCAAAGGACAACTATTCTGGAACCAAACATCGTTGTGGATCCCACTGAAGAGTAAAGTTATTTTAATATTGACTGTAGGCAAGGTTATAATAACACAGTACTGGCTGTATTATGGGTTCTATTTTTATATTCGGCTAGTTGACACAATATCATTAATACACTGATGAATCAGAACATTATGACCACCGATCTACCATCGATATAAACCCGTCCTGGCGACAACAGCGTCACAAGGCGAGAAATCACTGTTAGTCAGACACAAGCACGGTGCATATAGTATCAGTGACCGTGCTGTCGGTGTGTAGAATGGGAAAGGCGTGCGATCTATCTGAGTTTGACCGAGAGCAGATCGTGATGGCCAGGAGGCTCGACACGAGGATTTCGGAAACTGCCCGACTTGTCGGTTGTTTCAAGAGTGCTGTGGTGAGTGGCTTCAACACGTGGCGAGACCATAGTGAAACCACGTCCAGCCGTCGTGGGGCTGGGCGACCATCTCTCGTTACAACTGTGGGCGGTCGTAGGCTGGATAGACAGGTAAAACAGGACAGGCGGCGAACTGTGGCAGAACTAACATCAGACTTTAATCCTAGACAGAGCACAAGTGTGCCTGAATACACAGTACACCGAACAATCCTAATGACGAGCCTCCACAGTCGACGACCCATGGATGTGCCAGTGTTAACACAACAACAATCGGGAACTACGACTGAAATGGACACGCAATCATCGGCACTGGAGGTTGGTGCAATGGCAGAACGTTACAACGCTTGATGAATCCCCATATCTTGTTCATCACGCCGATGGAAGGGCGTGAATACCTCGTCTTCCAGGAGAACAGCTCCTTGACACCTGTACTGTGGGACGAAGACAAGTTGGCGGCGGTTCCATTATGAACTGAGGAACATTCACGTGGGCATCCATAGGTGCAGTGGAGCTCGTGCAAGGCGCTAAGACGGCCAAGGAGTGTCGTACACTGGTTGCAGACCACATACACCTCTTCATGACGATCATGTTTCCAACTGCAGTGGCATTTTTTAAGAAGATAACGCGCCACGTCACAAGGTCGGGAGTGTGATGGAGTGTTTAGAGTAAGACAGTGACAAGTTTCAATTGAAGTGATGGTCTCCCAACTCGCTAAATCCGAACCCGATCGAACGTATCTGGGATACTGAACGTGGCGTCAGAGCTCATGGGCCCCCTCCCTGGTATTTATGGGAATTGGGTGATGAGTGTGCAAATGTGATGCCCAACTCCTCCAGCGACCTACGAAAGCATAATTGCCTCCATGCTACGACGCGTCGCCGCTATTATCGTGCCAAAGGTGGACATACCGGCTATTCCGTATGTGGTCATAATGTTCTGGATGACCAGTGTATATTTTACTTATCGAAATACCTTCTTAGACATTTAAGCGAAATAGTGATTGTGGAACTTACCGATAGGATGAAGAAAGCGAGACAGTGATGGACACAGAGAGATAATAACAACAAGTCGGGTTGAATGGGTGAGGGGGAATGGGAATAGTCATGGGAGGGGGAGGATAGGTATGAGCGACTTAGAGCGATACACTAGAGTGTGTGAGGAATTACAGTTAGGGGAGCTTGTGGGAGTGAAAGGAGAGTTTCATTTGAAGAAGAGTACGAATATTTTAGCATGTCAAAATTTTTGGAATTTTTTCTTTAAGTTGCTGAAGAAGATAGAGTGGAGAATCTGGTAGCCCACTTTCCAGTCACATACGTTTAAACAGGGGTATATTTGCCATTTTTGTGCTCCGCTAGGAGTATTTTTCAGCTGGTGTATTTTACGATTGTCTCTTATTTAAAGCTTATACAATTGTACATTCAGTAAGGCATGCATGTTACCTTATTGTAACTGGTTCTATATGTCTTTTAGCACTGAAGATGTTTACACAGTGACTGAAACCTGGATGTGCAATAAATATTATTTGAGGCTAATTCCTGTATCCTTTACTACATGTATATAAGTACGGTAACTGGGTACACTTGCTTCCACAAACCGTATCACATTTTAATTTTATGTGTTGATAAGTCACACAGAATATAGGAACAGAGAAGTGTATGCAGTAATGTACTTCATGTGCTTCAAGACTGATGAGGTGTTTCATAGTTGATGTACATAAAGCACTGATGGCTGAGTCACTCTTACGCTCGCAGCAGCCACCCATACAACTCTCAAGAACAGAAGGCTGAATACGACTAAAGATATTGTAACGAAGGTCTGTAGTTGGTACTTCTTTCTTCATTAATTTTTCTGTTCATTGTTTCTGTCATGCCAGTAGGTGAAATGGTTAATACACTAGAATTGCATTTCATACAAGTCAGAAATCAGTTCCTGTCAGATCATGAAGATCTAGATTACGTAAGTACTGCATCATTTCAGGAGAATGTCGTAATGTTTGCTTTGATCACAGACGATTTTCTAATTCATACCTTTCCCAATTGGAGCTTTGGGTTCACCTGCGACCACTTCGGAATCGATGAGACGTTGACGCTATTCTGTCCTCTCTTCTTTGAGGGATCCTCCAAAAACCATCAACAACTTGTCTGTGGATCTTAGTAGGCACCCTGACTAGCTCAAAATTGTGAAGAAATATAGTAGCTCTTCCAGCAGCCGTATGGAACAAGATTCGCTATACAAATATAGTGATATTATTCTGTTTACACCTCTTTTTCTAATTATAACCTGTCTTAGTTATCTTGTTTACAGAACGTGATTTAGCTGTTATAAGGTAATAAGCCATGTTCTTCTCGAAGGAGCCATCCCGGGATTCTCCTGAAGCGGTTTAATCTAATCATCGCAAAATTAAAATACAGGATGATTCAAAAAGAATACCACAACTTTAGGAATTTAAAACTCTGCAACGACAAAAGGCAGAACTAAGCACTATCTGTCGGCGAATTAAGGGAGTTATGAAGTTTCATTTAGTTGTACATTTGTTCGCCATTTCAGCCAATGAAGTTTTTGGTCCCTTTTTCTTCGAAGGTGCTACTGTAACTGGACTACAGTATCTGGAGATGTTAGAGAATTGGCTGTTCCCTCAGCTCGAACAAGAAGCACAACAATTCATATTTCAGCAGGATGGAGCGCCACCACATTGGCACTTATCTGTCCGTAACTACCTGAACGTCAACTACCCGAGGCGATGGATCGGCCGCCAGGCAGCCCGTGACAGAGCACTTCATCACTGGCCTCCAAGAAGCCCTGATCTTATCCCCTGCGATTTTTTCTTATGGGGGTATGTTAAGGATATGGTGTTTCGGCCACCTCTCCCAGCCACCATTGATGATTTGAAACGAGAAATAACAGCAGCTATTCAAACTGTTACGCCTGATATGCTACAGAGGTTCGAATCCTGTCTCGGGCATGAATGTGTGTGATGTCCTTAGGTTAGTTAGGTTTAAGCCGTTCTACGTTCGAGGGGACTGATGACCTCAGATGTTAAGTCCCATAGTGCTCGGAGCCATTTGATCTAATCCGCCGTGCGGATTCGTGCCGGTGACCGGCACGCTCCCCCCCCCCCCCCCTCCCCCCCCCCCTCCCGCCCCTCCTAGTAGTCCATTAGAAAGCACGGCTAACCGGGCGGGCTAATGGTGAGTTTACTGCTTGTTTCATTTCTCATACTGCGCATTAATTTCGCCTTTTTCGGTCAACTCTCAAATCATACCTCATTCTCATCTGATTGTTCATTCAGCTCTACGTGTCTTGCAATTCTTCACCTTCATTGAAGATAGCAATGTTGTCAGGGATTCTTATCACTGGCACATATTCATCTTGAATTTTAATCCCATTCTTAAACTTCTCCTTTATTTCCTTTATTGCCTCTTCGATATATCGATTGTATGTAGGAGCAAAAGACTACATAGTCGTCTTATGCCTTTTTTAATATGAGCACATAGCTTTTCGTATTTCGCTCTTCCCCAAGAGGGGAAAGAGGACTTACAGTATAAAGTGGAAAATGAACCGAGTGTCGTTACTGGCAATTTTTCACATCGTTGAGAGATGAGGGTTCCATTAAGGGCAGCATGAATATTTCAGTGATTCAAACGAAATTCAATCCTGGGACCTCACGATTTGTAAGCATATGCTTCACCGCTAGACCACCATGTCCTTTGTGGAATGAGAGTGTATGATAACATTGTGGCTACTGGAATAATTTGACAGCGTGAAACAAAAAATTGTGTGTCAAAGAGAAACATGGACCTAAAGAGCAGCGTTTCGCATGGCGTTAGCTACAGTGTAAGGTACCCAGGTTCGAATTCAGTGACGGCATACAATTTCTAAGTGTTTACTACATTTAGTTTGGAAAAAAACTAAATGCATCTCATCTCAGTTCATTATTATCTTTAATAAATGTTAGTTATAACTATCAAAACACCAGTTAACTGTTCATTTCACCGGCAACTGATTCCATATTTTTTTATTTAGCAAATGGGAATATTACAGTGGTGAATGGCTTATTGAATACGTGTAACTACGAGCGATCTTTTTCTGTTTAAGCTGTAACCCTGTATGAGACGTTAAAATTAGGTAGAGTGTTTAGAAGTATTATATTTTCAGAATGAAATGCATTACTTAGAGAATGTTTGGAGGTATTCTTTTATTTGCTTGTAAAAAGTAACTACAATTTTTCCAGCAACTATGCGGTTGTATTCTTCTGTAAAGAACGAGCTAGCAATCTTTGCGCTCTGAAGTGGAATTTTATCGCACGTCGTTATTTATCACGTTCCATTTGTCACAATCGTTTAATACTGGAATCTACGTAGGCGACCATTAATTTCAGGAAAAGGCAGTTATCGTAGCTCAGGTATGAGCACGCGGGAAGCAGTAACGGAAGCGAAACGGAATCAATTTATCAGAGAGCGTGTGCATCCACTATCAGTTTTTAGGAAAATGCTTCTCTCTAAGGACAACGGCATCGCAGAAACAGATAATTTTACCGTAATATCACTAATTTTTGTAGACAGTAGAATGTAAAATTTGAAATTCCTTGCCCAAAAGACATTTCCTGCTGTCATACGCAAATGGCACACATCTATATGAAGAATCCAGAGCAATTGGTATCCATATTAAGCGAATTTATTATCTCACAAATAATCTCTTATCACTTCTAAACAGCGTACGACTTGCAATGGATTAATTTCACGCAGTTATAATATTCCCTTGTGCGCATTTACTACCACAGAGATTACTAGATCGTATTCACGTTCTAATTCGATAAATATTGCGGTTAATTGCATTAGCTGCTGTCCAATTTGTACAGCTAATTGCTGTATCCTCTGATGCGTACGTTGGTATAATCGTTTACGTGCACACAGAGCTTTTCCATCCTAGCTACGATTATTTCCTCATTTCGCGCAAGACTAACTACTGTGTGATTAAAGCTGGGTAATATCGCCTTCGCTACGGTGACCTGTTACCTAGTTAATTTTAGCAGTTTCCTATGGTCTCCACCCATTAGATCTACTTAATTTTTAAAATACAAAGGCTGTTGCTTGGCTAGCGTGCGAAATGGTACCTTACTAATTCTTCCATCTCACTCGTCATCATGTTAGCTACCCCATTAGGTTTCGCAAATTCTGAATTTTACTTACGTGCCAACTTAGGGCTATTTGTGTCTTATCACACTCTGCGTAACCGTTGTCCACATTGGTGCATTTCTATTTAGAGAATGATATGACCTAGTGCGTTAATCGCTCTGCCTCATCAAATTTTTGTTACAGCCCATCAAGTTTACAGAGCTCACAATTTTCCAAGCTACGCTGTAAATCTGTACCTTCCCTTGAATATCGTAGTGAAGTCTTCGTGATGAACGGAATTTCTCAAGATGGAGGTCTTGGTTTAGCCCCACTACTCGTTAGTGAGCAGTAATAAGATTGCCACCCGTTATTTAAATATCTTCATCGGAAACGTAGAAAAACTCCTTTAGTCTATTTGCAAGCATCGTCAGGTGCTTTTTGTCTCAAGGCGTCTAACTGCATTTAGGACCTTTGACTACACGACCCTGAAAGACTCTCTCCATTAACTATCTAGTTTTCTGACCCACCCCATGGTATTCTTTCATTATACAATGGAACTTTATCTCCAGCCTGAAACTACTTCGGATCTTTTGTTTAATCGTAATGTTCCTTATTTTTTAATTTATACTGCTTTTTTAATTTACATTTCTTGTTGAACTACATAGCATTTCGTGCATCTGTTGCAATTTTTTCTTTTAATTTCAATACAAAATTATATATCATACCAGTGGGATCTTTCTGCATGGCGCCTAGTATAATGCAAACACTCCCGAAAAATAATTCGTGAGGTGTGTATCCTGTCGCCGTATGTAGTGTGGTATTCTACACAAACATAGCGTAAGGTATCCATGTGCCCCCGTTGATATAATGTCTTAGGTCCTCAGTTAGGGTTCCATGTGGCCGTTATAAGGTCCCATTGCAGATGTGGTCTGTACCTGCTCGATTTTAAGTAACTTGCACAGCCTTTTCATGGTGTGACTTAATAAAAAAGACGAGATTCCGAAATTTACAGAGTGACCCAAAAGTCTGTTAACTATTGAAGGTGCGCTAATTCGCAGAGTAATACCGGTAGAGAGGTAAAATTCGACACTCATACCTGAAATGACATAGGGTTTTTTAAAACCAAAAACGAGTCCAAATACCGTCCAACAGATGTCAAGGTACACCTGAGACTTTGTGAGACAGAAAGCATTTGCGGTGTGGGAACTTCAATACACGGAGGAAGATGGCGATTGGTTACCTAGTGTGTTGCAGACTGACGAAGCCTATTTCATACACCGAGAGTCTGTCAACACCAACAGCCGCAAAATCAAATGGTTCAAATGGCTCTAAGCACTATGGGACTTAACATCTGAGGTCATCAGTCCCCTAGACTTAGAACGACTTAAACCTAACTAACCTAAGGACATCACACACATCCATGCCCGAGGCAAGATTCGAACCTGCGACTGTAGCAGCAGCGCGGTTCTGGACTGAAGCGCCTAGAACCGCTCGGCCACAGGTGTAGAATCTGGGCTAGCGAAAATGCTAGAACTGTTGTGGAAACCCCACTGCATGACGAGAAACTCATGATGTATTGTGGATTTACCACATCAGTCATTATCGGACCCTTTCTCTTTGAGGAAATGCTGTGTTTCAAGCTGTCAGCATGATAGATGTGACATACGCTGATATGTTACAGAATTGCATCATCGATATCCTCGCTGATAAACACCTGCTGGAAGATATGACTTTTATGCAGGACGACGTTACACCCCATATTGCTACATGTGTGAAAGGTTTCTGCGCACATCATTTGGAGAGGAGCGTGTGCGCTAACACACAGATGTCAGACATTCAGTTCAGTACCAAACGTCGTATGTCGATAAAGTATCAACCAAAACACCGATTTCGTTCATGCTGTCGCCCAGTAGAGCTTGCTGTAACGGTAATTAAAAGTAATACCAGAACTACGGAGCACAAGAAAAGTGTATCGGTGAATCACTATCTTGGGTGGGTTAATTTGATAGAGCGTGAGGTCGTCATAACAAAGGCCCCGTATGGCAGTCTGAACAGTAGAATAAAGAAAAGAGTACATTACTCGTGGATAAGTATTAATAATAATAATAATAATAATAATAATAATAATAATAATAATCAATTACAGATGGCAGGGCCGCTGTACATCAGATGTGCGTGTTGTGGCCAGAGTCTGGTGTTTGTGCACCCACAGACAAATGGGTTTGCAGCTGCCATTCAGTCTGCCCGCTACAGGTACTACCGTTGTGCGACATGAATCCGCGGAACGTTGTTGATATTCTCGTCGAACTATAGCAAAGAGCCTGTTGTGTACGTACAGCAACAGAAATAACTGGAGATGAGAGAAAGTGGGCAACATTGCTACTGGATATAATTTGTTAACGGAGTGCGTCGAACGTCATCAAAGAGGAAACATTACATATCGACGAGCGCACACCAGGTGGAACGGAATCGTTCGTTTGTGACTAAGTGAATGGACTAGAGTCAACGATTCGACATCGTCGCCAGAAGGCTCGCCAAGCGACGGAAACGATGAAATATCACAGAAGGAGAAAAGGGTAGTGTTTTACTCAAGAAACGAGGAAATCGAAATGCTCAAATATTGGCTTAACACTAGTAGCAGCCGAAGCCAACCCAAACATCTGCACAAACATCTGCACATCACACGATGTCTGCAATGGAAAACAGATTTCGCACTAGATGTCCTGGACAGTGTATGTTGCATGAATGGAAACGGCAGTGGGAAAGTGTAGAGTTAATGTCTGTGAAGGAGAAGTACAAATATATTATAATGTTCTTGACGGAGACTTTCAAACACCATCGTCAGGAATGTCGATCTAACCACGATGTAGGCATCAAATTGTAGGTGAAAACAAAAGCAAGGAAGTTAAATTTCCCAAGATTTGACGTGAGTGAGAGGTGGGTCTTACGCTGAAAGCGAAAAAACCATATTGTAAGTCGCAAAGTCAAATCTTTTCTTGTATCGAAAAAGTACCACAACATTAAGGACATTCAGAAAACGGGAGAGGACTGCCAACAAGCAACTCATGCGCTCATGACAGCCTATACAGACGCGAATATCTACAACTCCGACGGAAGTGGACTGAACAAGTAGATGACTATGGGCCACACTCTTGCAATTATAGGTTCTAAAGATGCTGTAGGGATTGCACAGTTCATTCATATAGCAACCCATACGTAAACAATTATTCCATTGCTCTCAGAGATGAGCAAATTTGCCCTAGAGCTGTTTGTTGTCCTTCAAGATCTTCATTGTTTGAGTACTCATAAACGTCAGTTCATGTTCCCAGTACCAGATTTAATCGTCTATTCTCATTCCTCTGGCAAATTGACCAAAGAACTGTTCAGGACATTTCTACAAGAAGCGGTAGTGGAACAAATCAGTAAAGAGAAACTTCTGCTAAGCACGTTATGTACTTATTATTAGTATTATTATTTTATTTATTACTACCACTATTAGTTTTGTTATTATTATTATTATTATTATTATTCTTATTATTATTATTATTATTATTACTTTCGCACATGTGACGCACCAGTTTCTTTATTTTTATGTTCTGATTGTATTTTTTGTGAAACTACTAATGTATTCTATAAGTGTACTACCTTCAAAGAAACGAAGCGAAAGCAGATTGCCAAGAGAACATCTGTAAACTCAAAACAGCCCTTTGACATGCCATAAACATATTGTCCCATATAACACTTTTATGCATAAAAAGTAAAAAAAAAATTATTATCAATGGGATTTGAACCTAAGACTTTTGGACGATTTAATGCTCTACCAACTTCCCCATGTGAGCTGTACATATTAGTTACTCACAGTTATACTTTTCCGGTGCTCCATAGTCCTAGTGTCACTTTTAATTACTGCTTACAACCATTCTGCTGGGCGACAGCACATAATACTAACTAAATCAGAGTTTCAGGTGATACTCTGTCGACATCCACCGTTTGTATCGATCTGAGTGTCTGACATCTGGAGGTTTGGGTGTAAGCCACTACTTCTCTGATATTTAGCCTCCCAGGTCTCCATACCTCAGTCCGTGTGATTATTAGGGTTACCCGAAGTAGCAAGTCTACTGTAATTGTCTGACCTCATTAGAAATGTTAAAAGACTGCATCTGATGACAAGTTCCCACGATCCCTACTGATATGCTGCACAGTGCTGTTTGTAACATTGTCCCTCGACTACATGTGTTGCTGATGAATGACGACCAACATGTTGAGTATTTGTTATAAAGAACAATGTCTTTGCAAATATTTGCTCTTGAATTATATGAAGCGCCATTTTTGTTGCTCATTTTGTGCACTTTTTTGTTTGAATGAAACACCACATCATTTCAAGCCCATGTGTCAATTATTACCTGTCTACCTGGATCATATTGAATTTTCAAATATTAACAAGCTTTTGGGTTACCCTGCACAATAATCTTCCATACTAACATGTGTGCTACTGTGTCAGTACCTACATATGATGCACAGATCATATGATCACAACAGAATGACCTACAAAAAGTGGTGTAAGGTGTGGGGTAAACCTGCTGTTGAGGTGTTTACCATACCTGTGACAGCCCAAGTGCCCTTTTTTGAAGTTTCAGCAGCAATTGGCTCGAAGTTAAACTACAATTTTCATCTTGAGATACTATTTTCCTTGACCACACTGGTGCAACCAAGATGTCAAACATAGAAGACACAATGATGAGAGAAGACAGAAAACAGTTGAGACAGGAACAGCTATTATAAGGAGCAAGCCTATGCCAGTAAAACCCAGCATATGCTGCCCCTATCTCATATCACAATTATCATCACTAACATATGCTGCCACTGAGGGGCTTGTCACTGCCACTATTGCTGTCCCTGATGTCACCGCCACTAGTCCCACCACCTCCACCACCACTACTGCCGTCACAGCATATCCTCACAATAGATCACCATGAGTAAGCAAAGTGTCATGCACAAATCAAGCAGATACCAATGCCATAGGACTTCCTATGTAGTTTATCCCAGTGACTGAAGCCCTCAAACTGATTCTGCAATCTTTTGATGGAAGTAAAGATAAATTAAGTGAATTCCTGGATAATTGTCATAGATCATTCTAATTAGTTTCAGAAGCACAGTATGATGTGCTCCTGCAGATCATCAAAACTAAAATAGTTGTTTGGCCAGAAGTAAGTTACTTGTAAAGAACTTAAAAGCAACTTGGCTTGATGTCAGAAGCATATTATTGATGAACAATATTAGTAAAAGAACTTTGGACTGCTATTCATGTAAGATGTTTTCAAGGAGGCAAGAGAAAAATGAATCTGTGACACAGTGTGGCTCTCGTATAGGTGAGGTGGTTTGCACACAAATGGAGAGAGGCAGTCCACAGGGCAAGGCAATTGTCTGAGTTTGAAGGAAGCTTAGCATTTATCCGGAAGTTGAGTCATGTAGTTTTCACTCAACAGATATACGCGCTAGGGAGGAACACATTGCAGTAAGTGAAGCAATAGAGATTTCACTCACTGAGAAAGTGGCAATAGTATTACTAAGGGAAAAGAACGCTAGCTACAAACCGAGTTTCACAAAGTCCAAGCATATTAAAGGAGTCAAATGCTATACCTGGAGAAAATCAGGACACACAGCGAGAGACTGCTGAAGCACTGAAGGCGTGGTAAGTGTGGCTGAAGTAAACTCAGTACACAATGCTACATATGAAAAACCAGTATGCATAGTCAAATCTATACGACTGTACAAGCAATCCCAGAGGGAATATGAAGAGATTTGAAAAGAGTTATAAGAATTGAGAAAGAAGTTGGAACAACTGCAAAGGTATATATGAGAGAATTCTGTGGGAGCTGTAGAGACAGTTGAGCTATGACCTGTGAGATGCGAAATTAGCAACTCACCATGACACCAGACATGGATAAGGGGGCCAGCATGGCTAGGTATGGGAATGTGACACACTGGCAGTGATGTGGGCAGTTGGTGGCCTGATTTACTGAGGATTTGTGAGCATTCAGTTGAGCCAGACGAAGCTGGAACGTGGTGGTCTGGAATACAGAGTGTTACTGGTGATATCACACTTGTTAGAGTTTAGTTGTCGGCTACTTGTCCATTGGAGCAAGCGAGCTTGCTTGGTGAACAGTCGTGTGTCCATATTGTGGACTGTATGGTGAGAACTTTTGTAACGGGTAGCGATTTTTTCTTAAGTGATTTGTAAACCACTACATCCTTGCTCCTTTCTGGTCAAGATGCTATTTGTGGCCATCACTCCAGTTAGCTGTTGTGAGTTGCTAGGCTCTGTTTAGCTGATTTTATGGACATGTATTATTGATTTGTGGTGAACGTGTATTCAGTTTCTGATTTTGTTGTCTGCTCTCCATATTACTGAGCCATGTGGGTGGGTTGTTTATGTGCGCAAGCTACATTTTCTGTCAAATCATTCTGTAAGTTACCTGCATGGCGTATTAATTATTCAATACTCGACAGACTTCTTTAATTCGTTAGTGTCTTGTATTATTTGATTTGAGTAGAGTTTAATGCTTACATTGCCTTAAATCATCAGCTTTCTGTATTTAACTAGAATACTATTCAAAGCTTTCACTGCTTGTCAAACTTGTTTTACGTGTTGGTGCTTTATATTTTATTATAATACCGTTTAATTCTGATTATAAATCTGGTCTTAGTATGAATTTAACCCCTATTTCGATCTGCCATTGTGTTGTAAGGCTCTCTATGATTAAGCTTAAGACTGTTCACGTAATTTCTGGCAAATTCTGAAGCTTCTTCACGAATTGTAAAATTGTTAAATGGCAGTTGGATGTAAATTCAGTTACCCAGTCCACCATAAATGCTACTACAATTCCTTATAGCGTAATTATATCCACTTAAGGTTAGTCAGTGTTGCTGTAAACATAAAAGGCCGAAGCATTGTGTTTCTTAGCGAAAACAGTACGTAAATGTGTATTACTTGAAATGGATTCGCCGTGGTAGATATTTATCATTGGGCCTTATACCATTTATGCCGTTGCTAAAAATAATTATTTGCTTGATCTTGACCTGTAATTCTCCGTCAATCACTTTTACTGTTTAAATTTTCTTAGCTTCCCCATGGAAGACATTTATTAATGGGCCTTAAGCCGCTTCTGTGGTTGCTAAGTATGGCCATATGCCTGACCAATTGATGTTCTTGAATTGTATGTCAATGAACAACATTGTAGAGTAATTAATAATTTGCCTGTAACTGGGTAATGATTGAATTTTTTCAATAATTTCATTTTGGCCCACCAAAGTGGGGCGATCTTTGTTTCTCACCATCCTGATCCCATGAATTTAAAAGGTTGTTTCTAACTAGGTATTTCTTCATTATAAAAGTTTAATTTTTTTTCCTGTTAATAAATTGCTGTTCTAGCATATTTTATTTTGTGCTCCCACTACCTTTCCACTCAACTTTTGTACATGAGAAGGTGCGAGTAGTGCAAGAAACTGGATATGGTAATCAGAGAGTTGTGCTGTATTACATAATTAATTATGACTCAGAAGACAAGGAACTATGAGTGGTATTAAAACGAGCATTTTTCCTTACGGTACAAGATGACGTAAGGTTGCAATGAGTGGATGTTCATGAAAATATTTCTTTAATGTTTTGGAGGCGCTGATGTTTAGAGGTAGCTCAAATGAAAACGGAGGTTTTATGTAGTAGCCTAAGGTTAGATGGACGAGCAGATGGACTAAGAACTATAAGGGGAATGTGGGGTTTCTTAGCTTTGTTGGTTAATGTAAGACGAAAATTACATATAATCAATGTTGTAAACTATAACATAAAATCTTCTGTTGAGGACTGGTCTTGGGTTCAGACTCATGGTCTGGGTATTCCCAAACAGGGGAGGTATGTAAAGCCATCAATAGTTTCGGGCATTGTTGAGTTACAAGCAGCTCAATTGCAGGCAGGCAAGCAGGCAGGTATAGAGGCACTGATATTCATTTTACAAGCAAGCCTCTTTGTACACCATAAGACAGCCAGACCAAGCAGCGCAATCATGGCAACATTGCAGAATGCGTTTCTTCAGGGATCCAAAAGTATGGAAATCGCACTGGGAGAGATTGGGACTTTATGGAAGATGTTTAAGCGCTTCCCAGCGAAACGTCTGCAGCGTAATAGTCACAATAGGCATATCAGCTCTGGGAAAGTCACGATAAAGTTTTTCTTTGACTGCAAGAGCCTGCTGTTACTGGAAAACGGCGCTCCAATTAACGCACAGTGGAACGTGGTCATTTTGCAAAAATTGAAGTGCGTATCAAGTCCAAACGCCTAGAAATGATGACGGACGTCATCATTCTATTGCACGATAATACCTGCACACATGTTGCCATGGTTGTTTCGACTACACCTACACTGCAGAAGTTTCGCTGGGAAGCCGTTACACATCCTCCACAGAATCCTGATCTCTCACCGTATCTTTGGAGCCCTGAAGAAAGACTTTCATAGCCGTCCATTTGTTTCAGATGAAGAGGTACACACCTGGGTATAGTTACGGTTCCACAGGCTACCAGAAACATATTTCCATGAAGGCATTGACAGTCATGTCTCACAGTGGGATAAATGTATTAACAATTATGGCGATTACTTTTAAAGTAATGAACAGTTTACTTTGCTACATCTATCTTGTTTTTATTTGACCGAGTCTTATATCATTACCAAAAGCCAAAGTAAATATACTTAAAATATTACTTAGTTCATGAAGGAAAAAGAGGTTAATGGCCCTACAAGCTCATACAATGCCAATAATCCATATCTAATCGGACTCTTCTGCTAAACATTGTCACTGAAGTGCTGCTGTTGGACCTACCTTCGTTGGTCTGTGTAGATGCCTAATATCCAATGCAGCCAACAGTAGCTCGTCTGACACCAACTATATGGGGTTGGGGTTCTCTAGTGGGTAGTCAAGGGCAGATACAGTCACATTCAGCTTTGTACTAGTTGGTTTATTTGTTTAGTCCAGTCCGCAATTGAGATCTTATCCCCAGCAACAAAGTGGTGTCAGTTTGTTACCTGCAGCATTGATGCATGGATGCTTAGTGTGTCTCAGATGCGAGTTCATTCATTCAAGGATGCTCCAGGACCTCTGCCGCAGTTGTTGGCAGGTTACTCGAAATGGAAGAAAGAAGTGTTAGACGCGAGAGATATCATGCAACTGAACTATCAAATTTCCCCTGTAGTTGGGGAATCTAGCCTCTGCAGCAACGGGCTGAAGCTCGAACTGACACCTTCCCAGGTACCAATCCATTGGGCTTCTGCCATAGGTAGTTGCCAGTAGCAAGATGTCTAGGATGGGGTTCGCTTCTATTAATCACCTCAGCTGGAGCAGGCCTGCCATCCAACTTGCTAGCATCATAGCAGTGCTTGGCTGCAGCACAAGCAATGGATGCAGCTGCGCCATCTCGCCTGGAATGCCTATTATGCAATCGCTCCAGTCCCAGGACACACTGAACAGTGCAGCCGATTGTGATTACACAATAGTGCTTCGCTGTTGAGGACTGTGGGTTTGACACCCACTACCTGTTGATGTGGGCACCAGACTTCTGTTGTATAATGGACTAAATAAATAAATCAGTTAGTAGCAAGCTGGATGTGACTGGATTTGTCCTCTCCTATTCATTAGAAAACTCGAAGCCCCTGCACTCCTGACACAACAATCTGAAGTCCTAAACGCTGCAATCATGTTTTTTGACTTTCTCCATCGCCTCTGCTAACTTGTGTCGGCTGACTATAAACGACATGTAACTTACCAGAGTCTGAGGAATGAAATGTAGTGTACCTAGCGGCTGGCTGGCCTCCCTGGCATTGGTTCCCATGCAATGTCGTACACAGTATTTGCATCGTTCTTGGAACATCCAGTATCAGTATAATTGAGATTGAAATCCTCACATAATTTTACAAATTTGATACAGTCGCTGTAGATTTTATTTTCCGAAACACTACTGTGAAACCCTTGCAGGCCTAATTTCGTATTTTTCTGTTGCTATACAGAATGTGCAATGGCGAACCAAAAGAAATACTCATCTTAGTAATGTTACCATAAAGGTCACGGTATTGGACATACTTTAATTGAGATTGCTGTCAGTGTGAGGATCTCACTTGGTTCTTAGCACACCCAAATATATCACAAATCCTTATAAATTGTACTGACGTGGCGTCTTCACCCAGGGTAGTTTGACCCAATGCAGTGACAGGCAGGTGTAGTTAACTGGTCAGGTACTGTTTCCTGAAATGGACTGCCACTAGTTGTGACTCAGATGTTAAGATTTGGAAAGACTGTTATGAATATTGTTGAAATTACGTAAGCAATACCAGTTTTTTATTCACGATGTTGGCACTACCATTACAAAATGTTTGCCATGCGCAGTGAGATGTGGGCAAACTTTCGCACAGATCGTTCAGTGTATACATCGAACAAGCAGTGACGGAAATAAAAGAATGTACAGGAATCGGATTAGAATTCAGGAGGGGGAGACATCAATGACAAGAGCAGTTCTAGGCGCTTCAGTCGGAAACCACGTTGCTGCTGCGGTCGCAGTTTCGAATTCTGCCTCGGGCATGGATGTGTGTGATGTCCTTAGGTTAGTTCGGTTTGAGTAGTTCTAAGTCTAAGGGACTGATGACCTCAGATGTTAAGTCCCATAGTACTTAGAGCCATTTGAACCATTTTGAAATCTTCTGGGACAAAACATCGGCCTGAATCTGAGGAAAAAATTTCTGAGAATGTATGTTTAGAGCACTGATTTGCATGGTAGTCAATTATGGACCATGGGAAAACAAGAAAAGAAGAGAACCGGAGCATTTGAGATGTGGTGCTACACTGAGATGACAAAGGTCATGAGGTAGCGATGTGCACATATGCAGATGGCGGTAGTATCGTGTACACAAGGTGTAAAAGGGCAGTGTATTGTTGGAGCTGCCATTTTTACCCAGGTGATTCACGTGAAAAGCTGTCCGACGTGATTGTGGCTGCACGACGGGACTTAGCAGACTTTGAACGTGGAATGGTAGTTGGAACTACAAGCATGGGACATTCCATTTCGGATATAGCTAGATATTTCAATATACCGAGACCCACAGTGTCAATAGTGTGTCGAGAATATCAAATTTCAGACCTTATGTCTCACCACGGAACAACGCAGAGGCTGACGGTCATTATTTCACGACAGAGAGCGCCGGCGTATGTGTAGTATTGTTAGTGCTAAAAGGCAGGCAACATATGGTGAGATAACTGCAGAAATCAATGTGGGACGTACAGCAAATGTATCCGTTAGGACAGTGAGGCGAAATTCGACGTTAATGAGCTATGGAAGCAGACGAACGACGCGAGTGTCTTTGCAAAGAGCACGACATCGCCTGCGACTCCTTTTCTGGGCTCATGACCATATTGGTTGAAACCTAGGCAACTGGAAAATCGTGGCATGGTCAGATGAGTCCGTATTTCAGTTGGTAAGCGCTGATGGTAGGGTTTGAGTGTAGCACAGACACCACGAACCCGTGAACCTCCATGGCCCAGGTTGTCAACAAGGCACTGTGCAAGGTGGTGGTGGTTACATAATGGTGTGGGCTGTGGAATGGACTGGGTGCTCATGACCAACTGGACCGATCATTGACTGGAAATGGTTATGTTTCGCTACTTGGAGACCCTTTACAGCCATTCATGGACTTTATATTTCCATCAACGACGAACCTTTTATGGATGACAACGCGCCATGTCACCGGGCGAAAATTGCTCGCTATTTGTTTGAAAAACATTTTGGGCAATTCGAGCTTACGATTTGGCTACCCATAACTGAGAGGTCAGTTCGTGCGCGAGATCCTGCACAGGCAACACTTTCGCGATTGTGTACGGCAATAGAGGCAGCATGGATTTTTATTTATCCAGGGGACTTTCAACGATTTCTCGAGTCAATGCCACTTCGATTGACAGCACTACAACGGCCGAAAGGAGGTCTGACACAGTATTAGGAGAAATCCCTTGAGTTTCGTCATCTGAGTGTATGGAAGGATGTTCAGAATTAAGGGGACTGACAAGGAATGAGGCTCTCCGCTAAATCGACGAGGGAAGGACATATGTAGACCACTTTGACAAGAAGAAAGGGTCAGAATGATTGGACATGTGTTAAGACATCAGAGAATAACTTCCAAAATACCAGAGGGTGTCTCAATGTATAAAAACATTAGAAAGGAATAGAGATAGGAAGATATCAAACAAATAATCGAGTACATTTGGTGGTGTTGTGTGATGATGTTTTTGATTTTCGGGGTGCTTGTAAAGCACACATGCATTTCCTTCACGTGTTTAAGCTAAGTATTAAGCACGTTTATGCGATCGGAAATGCTCAGTAGCAGACAGGCTACATGCACATTTGACAATTAAGAGTCAGCAAGGAACATTAATGATGAAATCATAGGAGGCAATGTTGTGCAACCTTCGTAGGGACAAGATCTGACTACTCGGGAGTAGGATCTTACAACCTGACACAGTGTTCTGAGACAAACTTCCGTCACAATGTCCGCAAACGTGACGTCAGATCCGCCTAGCAACAGCGATCTGAACGCCCATTGTCTGAAAGTTTGAATATATTTACGAAACGAGCGAAGTGTCCTTATTGGCTGAGGGAGAAAGGTGGAGTCTCTCATGTCCGTCAAGCAGACAGGGCGAGTTAGTAGCGAGGCGCCACTCAAAACGCACGGTCGAGTAACCGCGGCGGCTCTGAAAGAACGGTTTGCGAGTAAATATTCCAACTGCTAAACAAGATATAAAGTGAAGGTTAGCTATCAGTGAACGCCACGTGTCGTGGGCAATGTACATCACGAGTATCGAAAGTGAGTGTTGTAAAGGGTTGAATATAACGGCGTATCCCAGAGCCATCATTTGCAAATTCTGTGCCGTGTGTGTCAAAGAATTTTCTTTATTAAAGCGAGTATAGTACAAAACGTTGTTGACATTTAACAACTGGCATCCCGAAACACTCTGTAAGTAGGCTGTTTATGTTTCCTTATTGGCAACGATACGTAGCGCTCTGTATGAAAATCACTGGCTGTGCTGTGTGCAGTCTGTGGCTAGTTTGCATTGTTGTCTGCCATTGTAGTGTTGGGCAGCGGCAGCTGGATGTGAACAGCGCGTAGCGTTGTGCAGTTGGAGGTGAGCCGCCAGCAGTGGTGGATGTGGGGAGAGAGATGGCGGAGTTTTGAAATTTGTAAGACTGGATGTCATGAACTGCTATGTATATTATGAGTTTTCAACACTATTAAGGTAAATACATTGTTTGTTCTCTATTAAAATCTTTCATTTGCTAACTATGCCTATCCGTAGTTAGTGCCTTCCGTAGTTTGAATCTTTTATTTAGCTGGCAGTAGTGGCGCTCGCTGTATTGCAGTAGTTCGAGTAACGAAGATTTTTGTGAGGCAAGTGATTTGTGAAAGGTATAGGTTAATGTTAGCCAGGGCCATTCTTTTGTAGGGATTATTGAAAGTCAGATTGCATTGCGCTAAAAAATATTGTGTGTCAGTTTAAGGACAGTCATGTATAATTGTTCTAAGGGGACGTTTCATATGTCGACCCTTAGCCGAGGATACCTCACTGGAATCTTCTGATTTTTTCTTGTAGTTTGTGTAATTAGTGTAGATTTTGTTTATTGCTAGCGCGTAACTGTAGAGAGAATCTCCTTTGTAGTTGCAGTCTTTCATTGTTGTACAGTAAAACAGGTGTGGCACGCATGTAAATTTGCACCAAGTATTTCGCAGCTTGCAATTAACTAGATATTATTTTCAGCGCTATGTTAAAGTGTTCTCTTATTTTCTGTGTTATCGTGTGAAATATTGTGACAATAATGGCGTGTGAAAAACGTAACACTAGGCTCCAAAGTAAACAGAGAAATAATAGTGACAACGAGCATAGCTTACCAGCACCGCTGTGTAATGAATTAACAGACATTCAAAGTAGTAATTTGGTAACTGTGCATAGGGAAATGGAGCGGGCGTCAAATAATGGTGTAGACTGTGAAACAGGTAGTGAGCAGGGAAGCATTATCGATCGATCGGTCGGCAACAGCTCGCCTCAGGAATCGGGAATGACAGAACACAATATTGCAAATACTGTAGACTCAGGTTTTGGGTTCTCACCGTTTTCTCAAGTGAGTCAAGACACATTTTCCGCTTGTCAAAATGTGAATGTTGCCGGTGCAAATTCACTGCCGAAAAGCACTGAGGAACATGTTTCAGACACCAGTGCATTGTTATTACAATTAATGCAACAAATGGGACAAAAGCTTTAAAAGTTAGACACAATGGAACAAAATCAGAGACAAACACAGCAAAAGCTTCAAAAGTTAGACACAATGGAACAACACCAGAGACAAACACAGCAACTGTTAGACGCAATGGAACAAAATCTTCACACCACGCTTGAACAAACACGTGAAGATTTAACTACTGAGTTACATAAAATCGAATCTAAATGTCAAAAAGTCTGTAACGACGTAAAAAAACAAATTTGTTAGCATTTTCAACCTATTTTTTCGCGGCATGAAAATGCATTACAGAATCACGAAGCAGCCATAAAAGAACTGCAAATTATTTTTCATGAAAATCATGAGACCTTGCAAGCCAAAATTGACTCAGTTGCATCTACCGATTCGGTTACGCAACTTACAAAAACTCAGGAAATCTTAAAGGACACAGTAGAAAGACACATGGAGGAAATTAGTTCATTATCAGAGAAAGTAGTTGAACTTTCGGATCAGCTAAATAATTTATCTACAAAAGTAGATGATAATCTGAATGACACAAAACCGGTAGTCTTTAATGACACAGAAGAGTGCGAACAAATTAGGAAATTCAAACAAAATCAGAATCAAATTAATACGCAACACCAAAGAGAAATCCGGGAAGCACAAGATCAACTGACACAAGTAATACAAAAATTACATATTTCAGAGGACACTCGCGCTCCAACACGGGAAGAAGGACTTAGAAATACGGAACAACCACATAATAATAACACAGGACACTTCGGAAATTATGAAAGAAATTGGCAAGGCACACCGAATTTTGAGATGGAACCGCCGAAGCGACGTAACAATGACCGATACGCGACTCGCCGACATGATGATTTTGACTATAAACTGTTCATTACTACACGTAAATTCAAAACATTTAAGAATTCTGGCAATGACATTCATCCACAAGCATGGCTCCATCAATTCTCTCATTGTTTTCCTCCCAACTGGTCATTAGAGCACAGATTAGAATTTATGTGTGGCTACTTAGAGAATGAACCAGCTGTAAGAATGCGATTGGTCATTGACGATTGTGCCGGCTGCGGTGGTCTCGCGGTTAAGGCGCTCAGTCCGGAACCGCGCAACTGCTACAGTCGCAGGTTCGAATCCTGCCTTGGGCATGGATGTGTGTGATGTCCTTAGGTTAGTTAGGTTTAAGTAGTTCTAAGTTCTAGGGGACTGATGACCACAGATGTTATGTCTCATAGTGCTCAGAGCCATTTGAACCATTGACGATTGTCACAGTGAAGGAGAATTTTACCATGCCTTCCTCTCAGCATATTGGTCTCAAGCTACACAAGACCGAGTAAAACATAACATCATAAGGATGAAACATTTCGAACAATCTGAATTTTCCAGTCTTGTGAAATATTTTGAAGACATGTTGCACAAGAATCAGTACCCGTCAAACCCATACAGCCCCTCAGAACTCATCCGCATTTGCTTAATCAAATTACCTGAACATTTACGACATATTATTTTGGCAGGACGTTGCAAAGACGACATTGAAGCTTTTCAGGGACTCTTACAAGAATTAGAAATTGACACTGATAATCGCGGAACGCGAAAACAGGAATACAACAATTACAGGTCACATCCGTCGCAATTCCGCAATGAAAGAAATAATAACTGGACACGACAAGGCTATTCTCACAACACAAATCGTGACCAAAACAGACACCACCCGTATGACAACCGTTGGCAGAGTAGTAATAACTACAGGGAAAGATCACCTCCCCGCGGTAATGACTATCACAGAGACAATCAGAGAAACAGACAATATGGGAACCAAAATAAATATTATCAAGGGAGACAGAATAACTTAAGACGCAACAGTTCAGCGCACAGTTACGATTCTGGGAGAAATTCTCCACCACATGACCGACAAACAAGAAACTATGTAAACTACTGACAAAACGACAGACCTGAATTCCATCAGAACTGGCGGGATTCAAACAGAGCAGGGCACTCTCGACAAGGTGAATTTGTAGAAGTTAGGTCTACAAATCCCAATAACGATGCGCGCCAAAAAAGAGACAATAGGCAATGACTCATACCGCTGGCAGCCACGAAACGTACGTATGAAACTGACGACGCAGCTGCCGTAGCTAGTACTTACGTAAAAATGGAAGACATTAGGGACATCTTACTCCAGGAACACGACGTAAAACATAACAACATTACATATCCTGTGATTCACATTACAGTAAATGACGTAAAATTTACGGCAGTACTTGACTCTGGCAGTCCCATTTCAGTAATTAGTGAAAGAGCCTTTAGCAAATGTAACAAATCGAACGATTGCCCCACACTTCCGTTACGTAATATTAAATTACAAGGTGCAATCTTTGGAAAAAGTGTAGATGTACGCCAACAAACCAACTTAGAATTCTTTTGTCAAAGCCACAGATTCTCTATGAACTTTCTCATTGTTCCATTATTGTCGACGGAAATTATATTGGGAGTAGACTTTTTGAATGAATACAAAGCAATCTTAAACTTTCACGATGCTGAAATAAGTTTAGAGAAAGAAGGTAAGTCAATAGCTTTGAAATTTGAAGATTGGCTCTCAAACCATGACGAGGAAATTAATCGGCTTTACCTTCTGTTAGACAACAGTTCGGAATTTCCTACGGAACTAGACACTAACAATCACTCTGCAAGTACTGACAGGCTATCTGATTTGGTGAAGACTGCCAGTCTCGCTAGCGGGATGAAAGCAGAGCTCACCATCTGCAGCATCGTCGACAGCACTGACTGCGGACCTTTGGTACAGAGCCGAGTGGAGGGTCTGAATCAGAGGCTGAGACGGTTCTGCGACCGTGTGGGCTATAGATTCCTCGACTTGCGCCATAGGGTGGTGGGGTTTCGGGTTCCGCTGGATAGGTCAGGAGTCCACTACACGCAACAAGCGGCTACACGGGTAGCAGTGGTTGTGTGGCGTGGGCTGGGCGGTTTTTTAGGTTAGATGGCCTTGGGCAAGTACAGAAAGGGCAACAGCCTCAACGGGTGCAGGGCAAAGTCAGGACATGCGGGGACCAAGCAGCAATCGGTATTGTAATTGTAAACTGTCGAAGCTGCGTTGGTAAAGTACCGGAACTTCAAGCGCTGATAGAAAGCACCGAAGCCGAAATCGTTATAGGTACAGAAAGCTGGTTGAAGCCAGAGATAAATTCTGCCGAAATTTTTACAAAGGTACAGACGGTGTTTAGAAAGGATAGATTGCATGCAACCGGTGGTGGAGTGTTCGTCGCTGTTAGTAGTAGTTTATCCTGTAGTGAAATAGAAGTGGATAGTTCCTGTGAATTATTATGGGTGGAGGTTACACTCAACAACCGAGCTAGGTTAATAATTGGCTCCTTTTAGCGACCTCCCGACTCAGCAGCATTAGTGGCACAACAACTGAGAGAAAATTTGGAATACATTTCACATAAATTTTCTCAGAATGTTATAGTCTTAGGTGGAGATTTCAATTTACCAGATATAGACTGGGACACTCAGATGTTTAGGACGGGTGGTAGGGACAGAGCATCGAGTGACATTATACTCAGTACACATCCGAAAATTACCTCGAGCAATTAAACAGAGAACCGACTCGAGGAGATAACATCTTGGACCTACTGATAACAAACAGAACCGAACATTTCGACTCTGTAAGTGCAGAACAGGCAATCGGTGATCATAAGGCCGTTGCAGCATCCCTGAATATGGAAGTTAATAGGAATATAAAAAGAGGGAGGAAGGTTTATCTGTTTAGCAAGAGTAATAGAAGGCAGATTTCAGACTACCTAACAGATCAAAACGAAAATTTCTGTTCTGACTCTGACAATGTTGAGTGTTTATGGAAAAAGTTCAAGGCAATCGTAAAATGCGTTTTAGACAGGTACGTGCCGAGTAAAACTGTGAGGGACGGGAAAAACCCACCGTGGTTCAACAACAAAGTTAGGAAACTACTGCGAAAGCAAAGAGAGCTTCACTCCAAGTTTAAACGCAGCCAAAACCTCTCAGACAAGCAGAAGCTAAACGATGTCAAAGTTAGCGTAAGGAGGGCTATGTGTGAAGCGTTCAGTGAATTCGAAAGTAAAATTCTATGTACCGACTTGACAGAAAATCCTAGGAAGTTCTGGTCTTACGTTAAATCAGTAAGTGGCTCGAAACAGCATATCCAGACACTCCGGGATGATGATGGCATTGAAACAGAGGATGACACGCGTAAAGCTGAAATACTAAACACGTTTTTCCAAAGCTGTTTCACAGAGGAAGACCGCACTGCAGTTCCTTCTCTAAATACTCGCACAACCGAAAGAATGGCTGACATCGAAATAAGTGTCCAAGGAATAGAAAAGCAACTGGAATCACTCAATAGAGGAAAGTCCACTGGACCTGACGGGATACCAATTCGATTCTACACAGAGTACGCGAAAGAACTTGCCCCCCTTCTAACAGCCGTGTACCGCAAGTCTCTAGAGGAACTGAGGGTTCCAAATGATTGGAAAAGAGCACAGATAGTCCCAGTCTTCAAGAAGGGTCATCGAGCAGATGCGCAAAACTATAGACCTATATCTCTTACGTCGATCTCTTGTAGAATTTTAGAACATGTTTTTTGCTCGCGTATCATGTCATTTCTGGAAACCCAGAATCTACTATGTAGGAATCAACATGGATTCCGGAAACAGCGATCGTGTGAGACCCAACTCGCCTTATTTGTTCATGAGACCCAGAAAATATTAGATACAGGCTCCCAGGTAGATGCTATTTTTCTTGACTTCCGGAAGGCGTTCGATACAGTTCCGCACTGTCGCCTGATAAACAAAGTAAGAGCCTACGGAATATCAGACCAGCTGTGTGGCTGGATTGAAGAGATTTTAGCAAACAGAACACAACATGTTGTTATCAATGGAGAGACTTCTACAGACGTTAAAGTAACGTCTGGCGGTCCACAGGGGAGTGTTATGGGACCATTGCTTTTCACAATATATATAAATGACCTAGTAGATAGTGTCGGAAGTCCCATGCGGCTTTTTGCGGATGATGCTGTAGTATACAGAGAAGTTGCAGCATTAGAAAATTGTAGCGAAATGCAGGAAGATCTGCAGCGGATAGGCACTCGGTGCAGGGAGTGGCTACTGACCCTTAACATAGACAAATGTAATGTATTGTGAATACATAGAAAGAAGGATCCTTTATTGTATGATTATATGATAGCGAAACAAACACTGGTAGCAATTACTTCTGTAAAATATCTGGGAGTATGCGTGTGGAACGATTTGAAGTGGAACGATCATATAAAATTAATTGTTGGTAAGGCGGGTACCAGGTTGAGATTCATTGGGTGAGTCCTTAGAAAATGTAGTCCATTAACAAAGGAGGTGGCTTACAAAACACTCGTTCGACCTATACTTGAGTATTGCTCATCAGTGTGGGATCCGTACCAGATCGGGTTGACGGAGGAGATAGAGAAGATCCAAAGAAGAGCGGCGCGTTTCGTCACAGGGTTATTTGGTAACCGTGATAGCGTTACGGAGATGTTTAACAAACTCAAGTGGCAGACTCTGCAAGAGAGGCGCTCTGCATCGCGGTGTAGCTTGCTTGCCAGGTTTCGAGAGGGTGCGTTTCTGGATGAGGTATCGAATATATTGCTTCGCCCTACTTATACCTCCCGAGGAGATCACGAACGTAAAATTAGAGAGATTAGAGCGCGCACGGAGGCTTTCAGACAGTCGTTCTTCCCGCGAATCATACGCGACTGGAACAGGAAAGGCAGGTAATGACAGTGGCACGTAAAGTGCCCTCCGCCACACACCGATGGGTGGCTCTCGGAGTATAAATGTAGATGTAGATGATATCGACGACATATTTGATACTAATGAGTTAATTCAGAATGAAATTCGAACAATTGAGAATTGTAATGACACTGATAGGCAAGACCTTTTTGAGATTTTACAAGCACATTCCACAGTTTTTACTCACAAAACAGGAACAATCAAGGGATTTCAATACCAATTTCGTGTTTGTGAGCATACTAAATTTTGTGTTAGACCATAAGTAATTCCAGGACATTATTGGGACCGTGTTTGAACAGAAATACAATCTATACTTAATGAGGGCATTATTGAGCCTGCAGTAAGCTCATACAACAATCCATTACATGTTGTTGAGAAGAAAAATGGATCGATCAGACTTGTCTTAGATTCGAGACAAATCAATGCTATCATCATTCCTGAAACAGACAGGCCGCAAACGATGGAAGAACTTCTTCAAAATTTTAGTGGCGTAAAAGTGTTGTCTTCTGTTGATCTCAGATCCAGCTTTTATCAGATCGAACTTCATCCAGAATGTAGAAAATACACAGCTTTCCTGTGTTTCGGCGTTTGTTATCAGTTTCGGAAACTTCCTTTTGGTTTGAACATTTCTTCGGCAGCATTCATTCGCGGGCTAAATTCCATATTACCTGAGTTCTTAAAACGTCACATCACCTTATATGTGGACGATATTCTGATAGCAGAAGCCTCATGGGAACAACACAATCGCATCCTCAACAGCGTGTTACATATTTTTGCAGAATCTGGAATTACAGTTAACTTGGAAAAATCTGAATTCGGCAGGTCAAAGGTGAGATTTTTTGGACATATTATTTCTTCTGAAGGCATTCAGCCGGATCCTGAAAAGTTAGAAGCAATCAGAGCCATTCCAGTTCCATCCACAAAAAAACAAGTCCGCAGTTTTCTAGGTCTCGTAAATTTTTACCGTCGTTTTCTGAATATGCAAATTCTAGTTACACCAAAACTTTGTTCTCTCACTGGAAAAAATACTATTTGGAACTGGGACGAACAAGCACAGTTGGAATTCAATTCTTTGAAAGAATCGCTACTTAACGCGCCAATACTAGCTCATCCAGATCTGTCACAAGATTTCTGCCTTAGCACGGATTCCTCTAAAGTCGGTCTTGGTGCCCATTTATTTCAAGAAGCCATAGAAAATGACACTACTGTTCAGAAAACCATTGCTTTTGCTAGCCGACTGCTAACAAAATCTGAAAAAAATTATTCCGTTACTGAATTAGAAGCTTTACCTATCGTTTGGGCATTTAACAAATTCCGTTTCTTTCTTTCTGGTAAGCACGTAAAAGTATACAGTGATCATCGTGCATTACAATTACTTATGTCTTCAAAATTAAATCATGACAGGTTAAAACGTTGGGCATTGTTTCTGCAAGAATTCCGCTTCACAATAGTCTACATTCCCGGCAAGGAGAACATTGTTGCGGACGCACTGTCACGCGCACCGACTGGGCTTGAGAAAAGTAACACAGAAGGCAACCTCGAGAAAAATTTCAGTATTATTTACATTCAGAAAGTCGCCTTTGAAAACTTCATCACCACATCTTTAAAGGACATTGCTCATGAACAAGATAAAGATCCAATTTGGAAAGACATCAAGAGCAAATGGCATGAAAAGACACACACACAGATTCGGCATTATTACCTGGTTAGAAACAACATACTCTTCAAACGCTGCACTGTTGATGACAAGCTATGGGTACTTTGCATTCCAGACGATTTTGTTAATAAGCTCATTTGGTACATTCATTTCAGCTACGCACATTTTGGTCCACGAAAATGTTATCATATTCTTCGAACGACTTGTTATTTTAACAATATGGAAAAGAGAAATCGAGGAGTCTTGTCTGTTTGTAAACTTTGTCAAAAGGCGAAACCATCTACTGTCTCACATCGTGCTCCGTTGTTTCCTATTATTCCTTCTAAATTAAAAGAATTTGCTGCTGTTGATCTCTTGGGACCGCTTGTCAGAACATCTAATGGATTTTCGTATGTTCTAGTCGCTGTTGAACTTACTTCAAACTTTGTTTCTTTCACTCCATTACGTAAAGCCACCGGACGGTCTATATCCACCGCCTTTGTTAAAAATTTCTTACGTGAAGTTGGACACGTTAGTAAAGTCATTTCAGATATCGGACCGCAATTCAGATCTGCTGTTTGGTTACGCATGCTTCGGAATCATAAAATCAAACCTGTTTTTATTTCATTGTACTCACCACATTGTAACCTGTCTGAATGGATTATGAAAGAAATCAATAAGCTTTGCAGACTTTATTGTCACAGAAAGCATCAGCATTGGGACAGATATTTACACTTATTTCAAAACTCCACCATCTTTCTCCCCACATCCACCACTGCTGGCAGCTCACATCCAATTTAGCACAATGCAATCTGACTTTCAAAAATCCCTACAAAAGAATGGCCCTGACCAACATTAACCTATACCTTTCACAAATCACTTGCCTCACAAAAATCTTCATTACTCAAGCTACAGCAATACAGCGAGCACCACTACTGCCAGATAAATAAAAGATTTAAACTACGGAAGGCACTAACTACTGATAGGCATAGTTAGTAAATGAAAGATTTTAATAGAGAACAAACAATGTATTTACCTTAATAGTGTTGAAAACTCATAATATACCTAGCAGTTCATAACATCCAGTCTTACAAATTTCAAAACTCCGCCATCTCTCTCCCCACATCCACCACTGCTGGCGGGTCACCTCCAACTGTGCAACGCTACACACTGTTAACAGCCAACGTTGCCAATAAGAAAACATAAACAGCCTACTTACATAGCCCCCATGCTCCCCACAAAAAATTTTACAAATTGTTTTGGACAATGGCCAATAATGATTTGATAAAATTTTTCATAATTACAATAACAAAGATGTCAAATGCACACACTTATTGATACAGTGTTGGTCAAAAGTGTAGCAGAAACTGCTGTCGTAAATATTTTGGTAAGAAAGTTAAGTGACCACCTTCACGTAATGCGTCGTGGGCACCCAGCTGCGCAAAAGACGCCTGGAAAAAAAGCCATTAGTGTGTGTCTTTCAGAGGCACAGGTGGAAAAAAAATGGAGGGCATTATCCTCACTATTGACATTCCTTTGTAGAAAGCATCGCAAATACGACACGCTCAAACTTGAAAACATATGATTATACTGTGGAACTCTCAATTTATGATATTTACTAAAATGCCTAATGAAATGATGAGAAACATTTTCCATCTATTGTCTTTGTAGTTGAGAGATTGCTCATTTTGTTTAGTACCTAGTTTCTAGCTGCACTGCAGCATTGGTTAAAATAAAATTTTATAGATGTACTAATATAGATATTTTATGCCTACAGATCCAGTAAATAGTAACTTTATGATGTACTTAAAAAAACGAAGGAGCACAAAAAAAAACATTTCCCTTCACAGGAATTGCATACAGAATTTTCTTGTCAAGTACTTGGTAATTTCTTTTGTAGAATAAGTTGTGGTGCACTACTTTAATTGCATAGACATTATGATGTGAATATACATTTCCCTTGTCTGCATTGTTGTCTTTAGTGTAATATATTTTTCTGCTTGAGCTATGTCATGTTTAGATATAAGTTATTTCATTTGCTGCTGCTGTTTGCCAGGCATAGTGTTGCTGAATTTGACTTTGTGTTACTCTGCTAAGCCAGTTTACTACTGATTTATTTTTCTTGTTTGCTGCTCATTGCCTTATATTAGTTGTAATATTGTTGCTTACTTTGCCAATTTATAATTTTTTTATAATTGTTGTTTGTGTTAATTGTTTTGTGCTGCTGCATTGCCTCATTCCTTAGTTTAGCATCTGAGATCAGTAGATTTAAGTTAGCTTAAGATGGGGTAGGCTATATGAGAGAATGAGTTGTGATGAATTGGAAGAAATGCAATGAGAAGCTATAAGAAAATGATTTGGCCAAAAAAGTATTTTGAAAGAGGATATGAACCAAAAAAGTAGGGTTTAGGGACAACAGGTTTAGGTAGGATTTTCTTGGAAATAAATGATGAGGTAAGATAATGGTAAATAAATAATGAGGTAAGAAATGTGTGAACATATAAATACAGAAAGCATGCTTGGATAGAATTTTTTTGGTGGAAACAAATGTTGAAATAAGAGGAAAGATACATGAAATGAAGTTTTGGGGTGGACTGCAGTACCAAATGTCACACTGAAAACAAACCCTGTCCAGTATTTTTGTGTTATTACACTATGTGAATTTGTGTTTTTCCTGTCTCAATGTGTTTAGCTAATAAGAGTTAGTTGTAGAATTTTTCTGATAATATGTTATTTTCTTTGTAAAGATGTTTAGACATTATTTATTCTGATCTGTTTTAATGCTCATGTGTTTCAAAAGTTATTCTGATCTTTTATGTATTTACTTATGTCATAATTCCTGTAACACTGATGTATATGTCTATTTCTATTCTTTTGTAAAGCCTGTATCACTACAAATGTTATCTGTATTATTACGTTTTTAATGATTTATTTTGTACCTTTGTTATTGTATTCTTATGTTATAAAATTGTAATTGACACAAGTTCATCAAATTAAGTAACTTGTAAGTTACATTTCACTGCACACATTTCTGTTGGTCATAGTATATGGACAATATGTGAGAAGTAGGGACTGTTAGTGTTTGAACGTGTGTTAATAATTCAGCAAGGGACTGGATAACAGCATTGCTGGTTCTAAGGACATTTTCAAAAACTTTGTGAGTGCACAAGTGGTGGTTTATGTACTTGCTATATTGTCCGCAAGACTCTTCGATGGTGATTGTGCTCCTGCACAGTTGCAAGAGATGGCTGGTGGCCGTCTCTACAAGGACTACAGTGGGTCTGCATCTTTGATTGCCCACCATTACCATTATTTCTACCAGGACTGCAGTGGGTCTGCACCTCTGGTGGCCCACCAATACCGTAATCTCTACCAGGACTACAGTGGGTCTACTCTGTGATGACCTACGTACCAATATTCTTCAAAACTTTGACTGACTCTGCGGTGGGTTTGCTCTGTTGTGGCCCATTACCTGTCTGCATGTCAAGAGACAGTACTGTCTTTTCATTGGAAGGACAACACTACTTCTTCAAGACTGCATGGAAATCCGCTACTTCCGTGTGCATTTTCTTCTACTGCTCAGACTTTGAGAAAAACACTGCTATTTTACTGTGATGAACGATCAGGACTGTCTTTATGGACTCTGAGAAAATTTTAGCTTTTGACCAACATTGTATCAATAAGTGTGTGCCTTTGATTTCTTTGTTATTGTAATTATGAAAAATTTTATCAAATCATTATTGGCCACTGCCCAAAACAATTTGTAAAATTTTTTGTGGGGAGCATGGGGGCTATGTAAGTAGGCTGTATATGTTTTCTTATTGGCAACGTTACGTAGCGCTCTGTATGAAAATCACTGGCTGTGCTGTGTGCAGTCTGTGGCTAGTTTGCATTGTTGTCTGCCATTGTAGTGTTGGACAGCTGCAGCTGGATGTGAACAGCGCGTAGCGTTGCGCAGTTGGAGGTGAGCCGCCAGCAGTGGTGGATGTTGGGAGAGAGATGGCGGAGTTTTGAAATTTGTAAGACTGGATGTCATGAACTGCTATGTATATTATGAGTTTTCAACACTATTAAGGTAAATACATTGTTTGTTCTCTATTAAAATATTTCATTTGCTAACTATGCCTATCCGTAGTTAGTGCCTTCCGTAGTTTAAATCTTTTATTTAGCTGGCAGTAGTGGCGCTCGCTGTATTGCAGTAGTTCGAGTAACGAAGATTTTTGTGAGGCAAGTGATTTGTGAAAGGTATAGGTTAATGTTAGTCAGGGCCATTCTTTTGTAGGGATTATTGAAAGTCAGATTGCGTTGCGCTAAAATATATTGTGTGTCAGTTTAAGCACAGTCTTGTATAATTTTTCAAAAGGGGACGTTTCAACTCCACTTCAGCAGGATCACAATCTACATTGAACCTGGCGCCTGAGCGCTACTACTGTGCGACGAAGGACAACCGAAGCAGCAAGACATCATGTTAGCGATACAGAAACCAGAGAAGTAAGGCAGAGTCGCTTGCTTCTCGCTACAATGCCACCGAGGGCATTGTATGCGCAACTGCGCGGTTATCAGCGCCCGCAAAGAGCCCCAGTCATTACACAGTCCAATCTCGCCACGTTCACAAATGATGATGGAATAATGAGGACAACAGAAACACCCAGTCCCCGGGCACAGAAGATCCCCAACTCGACCGGGAATCGAACCCAGGGCCCCATTATCCAGAGGCAGCAACGCCACGTTTGGTGATATTGCTTCCCTGAGATGAGGTTGGCGCAGTACACGTATTCGTGATGGACTGCGTCAAACCAGTCAGAACCCTATGTAATAAAGTGAAACACCCGCTGCATTCGCATTTATGTTATTGTTTTACAACCAGTTTCGGTGACTCAATACGCCATCTTCAGGCCTTAACCGACGCTAAGTGGTTGAGCTCCCGTCGTATACATGATCCTGTCAGTGGTCAACATCCATGAACTGGCTTCCGCAGACTACTGTAAAAACGATGGTGTGCAACCATAAACTACCAACTGGTAGACTGGTGATAAAAACAGCCTGCATTCGGTGTTCCATGGCATTAGCGTCACATTTCGTGGAGGTGATTAAATTTTTTTGTCTAGGATGTTGACATGCACCAATCGTGTACTGATACTTCGATCACGCAGGGGAAGCCACAGTGGTACTATCTATTGTCTAGGTTTTGTCCAGCTCAAACCACCCACAGATGTGAGACTACACACGTAGCGATCCAGTTACTAACAGGTGTGTTTGAAGATGCCGCTGCCTCTCCGTCAACTAGTCTTGAAGGATGGCCAGTACAAACAAAGTCTGAGCAGTGACAGCAGGTTGGGATGGACGGCAGCTCGGTCAAGCAGCCGCGGCTGCCGCCGCCGTCGTCCCATAGGCTGCGTGCGAGTGGCGACGTAATTCCTCTATGCTCCTCAGCAGTTGATCCAATTTGGCTGCTCCCGGATTAATCCCCACGCCAGCTCGCCGGCGCCACAGGCCCACGCAAATTAACTCAGAGGCCTGGCGCCATAAAACACACGGTCCGCAGATTGGGCACCGCCGCTCCCAGCCAGGCAGCGCGCGCTACGGCAAAACCACATGTTCTGCACGCTGTCATTTATTTTCCCGTAACGGCTGCAGAAGTAATCACGAAACAGTACCCTGTGAAACATAGCAATTTCTGTGCCTCCCTGTTCTTGAAATACACATGCTAATGTTTAAAGCAGCTGGGGTTAACGTTCAGCGTCCCTAAACAGTCTTGTTTATTTTTAACTTTTTTCGCATTAAAAGTCTTCCGGGCTCGTATAGTGGGCGCTCGCGCTGAGTAGACGTGACGAGATATTAAAAAAGTGTTATACATCGAAAGCGATTGTTGGGATACGGAAAGAAAAGTATGGATCAGAGACCATGCAACAACCCCACTTCGCACTACTGACGAAAACGAGATGATGTGGAGTCATAGTAACACCCAGATACTTGAATGGTCTGCTGTCCACACCCCTTGCGACTTCTATAGCTGTGTCCCTTCCCAGAACACATCGCACAGTCGTCAGTCCGTTGATGATACCTTGACACTAGTGAGGATCGGTATATTGGCAATGAATAATAAGAAAACACACTCTCAGAAATGTTTTCCTCAAATTAAGATCTATGTTTATACTACCCGACTTCTACTGGTCAGGAATACCTTGTTTTCCTGTGATAATGTGCTTTCAGTGCCCTCCTTACTTTGTCCGTCATGTGTTGTTTTGTGACCAAAGTAAAAGAATTCCTTAACTTCGTCTACTTCATAGTCCCCAATTCTGATGTTAAGTTTATCGCTAGTTACATTTTCGCTATTCCTCATCACTCTCGCCTTTCTTCGGTGTGCCGAAAAGAAATAACGAGTGTTACAGCAATAAAAATTGCGTAACTCCAATAAGAACGACGTTAAAGACACAGGCGACAGAAACACTAAAAGTAAAGCGTAGGATCCAATCAGAAAATGTTTCGACTGTGTGCACATGGCCACATCTGACGAGACTGCAACCACAAGACCAACGGTAAGATATACTTTTTATTATTTTATACCATTTATTACTAAAAGATGTTTATCAGAAGATTAGTCTCCAAGATTCCTAGAAACAGATATAGTGTTGACAGGTTTTGCGAAAAATATTGCCTCTCTGATAGGTTTTTTTAAAGGTTCTGTTAAGACCGATGATGTGAGAAATTAAACAGATATTTATGTGGATTTTAGAGTCGGTATGAATTTTGCAATAGTGCTTGCGACCGATTTTCTAGACAAACTGAAATTGTAATAAAGGAGGAAGCAGCTAGTTATAGGAAGCTAGAAAGGAAGTTCATTTCTTGTATAAATGTTAACGACAAGAATGACATAGTGACAGTTATGATAGTGATGAAGCTAAGGAATATTTAGATTTAGTGACTAATCAATTGCCACAAAGACAAAGTCCACCGATGTCAGAATGAAGACTTTTGTAAGAAAGGAACAATTAACATATAGCAGACCCAGAATCACAAGGAGAGAAAGAAATTGTTGAAAAACTAGTTCAGTTCTACTTGATAAAGGAATAATACGACTAAGCTCATTTGAGTATACTGTTCATGTCATAGACGTAAAAAATAGAAATGGAATGTATCGCTTCTGTATAGACTTCAGAAAACTGAATAAAATTACAGTGAAAGACCGTTACCTATTGCCCATTATAGAAGAACTTATAGAAAAGTACAAGATACCTGTGTGTTTTGCGTACTATACTTCGAGAATATATTTGTTTTCACTGTGCTGCTGAAGAGGAAAACCGCAAGTATATTTTTGACCCACTAGGAGCAATTCCAGTTCAATAAACTTCCACTTGAATGATCAAACTTGTCTGCAGTTGTCTAACAATTTTTAAACACTGTTTTTTCGACAAACATTCAACGGAAAGACAACAGATACTCAAAGTAAAATCTACTGCCAACCTTTTTGTGAGACGAGACTCTTTCCAAAAATGGCAGAAGAGAAATTTCAGTGATTTTACCCAATACACGGCTTGTGCACGAGAAAGGACATAGCGCCCTTACGCAATGCGAAGAGGATTACATGACGAATCAACTAAGTCAAATAATATGGAGTAGTTTCTGTATGTGTACCAAAAATTACCTACACGGCGAAGATGCGAATTTCACTGTTCTGTTATTTTGCTCCATTCTTCTTTAGAACTAGTAACTCTGACGATAATAAATAGTTCGTGTGATAATCGGAACGCTCTTTCCTTCATTAGTATACACTCTCCAGTCACAATAATGTGACCATCTGTCAAAATCCTGAACCACCACCTTTTGGAACTCGGACTGCTGCGAGACGTGCAGGAAGAGACTCTGTGAGGTTTTGAGAAGTACCGACAAGGACGTGGAGCCAGGCCGACTCCTGTGGCGTGGTCCGCAGCTCTAGGTTTCTCGGTTGAGGATCCACTGTGCGGCAAGCCCGACCGAGGTCGCGCCACAGTTTCTCGAGTGGGTTTAAATCCTGGGAGTTTGTTGGCCAATGAAGGACGGCAGACTCTCCACGGTGCTGTTCGAACCAACGCACATACACCGCGCTCTGTGTGAGGCGTTGTATTGTCTTGCTGGTTGATGCCATCGTGCCGCGGAAAAGGAAACTGCATGTAGTGCTGGATATGGTCCGCAAGGATACATGTATACTTGTGTCGATTCACTGTGTCCTCCAGGATGACGAGATCACCCATGGAATGCCACAGAAACAGTCCCCAGATCCTAACGTTCCGTCTTAGTCTGCTTTCAGAGGTTTCACGCCGTAGACGCCAACGGCCTTCAGTCTGACGCAGCATAAAACTTGATTCATCTGAAGGGCCACCTGTCGCCGCACAGTGGATGTCCATTTGAGGTACTGGAGAGCAAATCTTAGCCGTGATCACCGATGAGCAGCAGTTAGCATGGGTGCGTGGGCAAGGCGTTTGGTGCAGAGGCCCATATGCAACAACGTTCACTGAACAGTCGTTGAGCAGACACTGCTTATAGGCCTTTGATTCATGTGGGCAGACAGTTACTCAACAGTTGCATATCTATTCGACCGTACAAATTTCCGCAACCACTGCGTGGTGCACCACAGATGCCTCGACACCGATTTTGGATAGTGCCATTTTGCCGTGCACGGCGGGCTTGAATCATAGTGGAACGTGAACAGTTTACAAAGTTAGCCATTGCGGAAACGCTTCGATCTGTGACCCGAAAGCCAATTATCATACCCTTCTGGACGTCAGTTAAAGTGCTCCGTTTCCCCATTACGGCGACGACTCCGCTATTGTCGCCCCCTCCCCCCGACACACTTTATATAGCTTTCACTGGCGTCTCCCAGTGTTTACTGCACGGTGACGTTGAACATATGTAGTGGTCACGTTAATATGACTGGACCATATATGAAGATATTTTACGTGTTTTATTGTAATTATTATTAAGTACGTCCTCATCCCCTTCCCCTTCCAGAATCACGCTCGCTGTTCACACTGGCACCACGTGAACAAGTCAAGACTACACTTCTCAAACCCTCTGTGTGTTCACCTGTGTGTTTCCGTATGAGTAGCCTGAAACGAACAAGAAAGTCTTTAACGAGCTCAATTTTTCTCTGCCGTTTTCAGTGAGGATGTAGAGCAGGGCTTCTCAAACTGTGTTCCGCGGAACAATAATGTTCCGTGGGAAGTGAATACGTGCTCCGCGAAAACTACTAATAACATGGCGTTTTTGGACATTTTGAGGATACTTTCTATAATTTGATTATGAATTCCGTTTTACTATTTATAATTTAAAATCTGTATATTGAGCCAGCAATAAAGGAAACAAAAGAAAAATTCGGTGTAGGAATTAAAATCCACGGAGAAGAAATAAAAAACTTTGAGGTTCGCCGATGACATTGTAATTCTGTCAGAGAAAGCAAAGCACCTGGAAGAGCAGCTGAACGGAATGGACAGTGTCTTGAGAGGAGGGTGTAAGATGAACAACAAAACAAGGAAAACGAGAATGATGGAATGTGGTCGAATTAAGTCAGGTGGTGCTGAGGGAATTAGATTAGGAAATGAGACACTTAAAGTAGTAAAGGAGTTTTGTTATTTGCGAAGCAAAATAACTGATGATGGTGGAAGTAGAGAGGATATAAAATGTATACTGGCAATGGCAAGGAAAGCGTTTCTGAAGAAGAGAAATTTGTTAATATCGAGTGTAGATTTAAGTCCCAGGAATTCGTTTCTGAAAGTATTTTTAAGGAGTGTAGCCATGTATGGAAGGTAAATACGGACGATAAATAGTTTGGACAAGAAGAGAATAGAAGCTTTCGAAATGTGGTGCTACAGAAGAATACTGAAGATTAGATGGGTAGATCATGTAATTAATGATGAGGTACCAAATACACTCCTGGAAATGGAAAAAAGAACACATTGACAACGGTGTGTCAGACCCACCATGCTTGCTCCGGACACTGCGAGAGGGCTGTACAAGCAATGATCACACGCACGGCACAGCGGACACACCAGGAACCGCGGTGTTGGCCGTCGAATGGCGCTAGCTGCGCAGCATTTGTGCACCGCCGCCGTCAGTGTCAGCCAGTTTGCCGTGGCATACGGAGCTCCATCGCAGTCTTTAACACTGGTAGCATGCCGCGACAGCGTGGACGTGAACCGTATGTGCAGTTGACGGACTTTGAGCGAGGGCGTATACTGGGCATGCGGGAGGCCGGGTGGACGTACCGCCGAATTGCTCAACACGTGGGGCGTGAGGTCTCCACAGTACATCGATGTTGTCGCCAGTGGTCGGCGGAAGGTGCACGTGCCCGTCGACCTGGGACCGGACCGCAGCGACGCACGGATGCACGCCAAGACCGTAGGATCCTACGCAGTGCCGTAGGGGACCGCACCGCCACTTCCCAGCAAACTAGGGACACTGTTGCTCCTGGGGTATCGGCGAGGACCATTCGCAACCGTCTCCATGAAGCTGGGCTACGGTCCCGCACACCTTTAGGCCGTCTTCCGCTCACGCCCCAACATCGTGCAGCCCGCCTCCAGTGGTGTCGCGACAGGCGTGAATGGAGGGACGAATGGAGACGTGTCGTCTTCAGCGATGAGAGTCGCTTCTGCCTTGGTGCCAATGATGGTCGTATGCGTGTTTGGCGCCGTGCAGGTGAGCGCCACAATCAGGACTGCATACGACCGAGGCACACAGGGCCAACACCCGGCATCATGGTGTGGGGAGCGATCTCCTACACTGGCCGTACACCACTGGTGATTGTCGAGGGGACACTGAATAGTGCACGGTACATCCAAACCGTCATCGAACCCATCGTTCTACCATTCCTAGACCGGCAAGGGAACTTGCTGTTCCAACAGGACAATGCACGTCCGCATGCATCCCGTGCCACCGAACGTGCTCTAGAAGGTGTAAGTCAACTACCCTGGCCAGCAAGATCTCCGGATCTGTCCCCCATTGAGCATGTTTGGGACTGGATGAAGCGTCGTCTCACGCGGTCTGACGTCCAGCACGAACGCTGGTCCAACTGAGGCGCCAGGTGGAAATGGCATGGCAAGCCGTTCCACAGGACTACATCCAGCATCTCTACGATCGTCTCCATGGGAGACTAGCAGCCTGCATTGCTGCGAAAGGTGGATATACACTGTACTAGTGCCGACATTGTGCATGCTCTGTTGCCTGTGTCTGTGTGCCTGTGGTTCTGTCAGTGTGATCATGTGATGTATCTGACCCCAGGAATGTGTCAATAAAGTTTCCCCTTCCTGGGACAATGAATTCACGGTGTTCTTATTTCAATTTCCAGGAGTGTAGAATTGGGGAGAAGAGGAGTTTGTGGGACAACTTGACTAGGAGAAGGGAAGGGTTGGTAGGACATGTACTGAGGCAGCAAGGGATCAGCAGTTTAGTATTGGAGGGCAGCGTGGAAGGTAAAAAATGTAGAGGGATACCAAGAGCTGAATACACTAAGCTGATTCAGAAGGATGTAGGTTGGAGTAAACAGTAGGAGATGAAGCTTGCACAGGATAGAGTAGCATGAAGAGCTGCATCAAACCAGTCTCTGGACTGAAGACCACAACAACAATTTAAAATTGAAGTTATCAGAGGAAAAGCAAGTTTTTCTCATTTTCCTAAAATTTTATTAACTGTCAAAACAACCAAGTTGATCCACGAAAGTACCAGGATTCTCAGCGTTCTCTCAGAGGAAAAGTCTGGAAATCCCTGGTGTAGAGGCGGCTATGTGAGGCCCTTTAAGCGCAGACACGTGAAATGGGTTAGCTCTGTCTAGCCCATGCAGTGTTGTCAGCGAGGTAAATGGAGTTCACGTTTCGTGCAGCGAGCACAGCACCGGCACAGATCAAGACTGATATGCAGAGCAGGTAAACACTTGAGTGTTTCATGCCCCGAAGCACCGATCAGGCTGGTACAGTCACAAGATGGTCGACTTGTTTTATAAAGTACGGCAGTTCAAATTCCATCCGGAATATCCAGAGTTAGGTTTATCGTGATTTATCTGGATCACTTAAAGCTAATGCTAAGGTGAATCCTCTGCAAACAAAAATCTATTTTGGTTTGTATCGTTTCACTGTCCGATCTTGGGTTGCGTCTTTAATGACCTCGTCGACGACGGAACATTAAATCCGAAATTTCCTACTTTTTGTTTGCCAAAAGTTGAGTACCTGCAAAAGGGAAAGCTTTGTCATTTAAAACGTATTTTCAGAATCCTGTGATTTGCTGATACATGCTAGGAAAACAACATTTTTGCTGTCTCCATTACTTTCATTACTGCTCATAAAACCAACAAAGCATATTCGATTGAAGTTTCCCATGATGAGAAATGAGAAGGAGTGATCTGCATGTACATTAAATAAATTTTTTGTAGTCAACATCGCCTTAATAACTTTCTTTTGACAGTTTTTGACAGGTAAGACTGCCATTTTCACATCTATAAAAATAGTCTTACCTGTCGGAACTCGTCAATAAAAACAGTTTTTAACGTGATATTGGCTATCAAAATCTTCTTTAAGGCATGTTTGCCGCTTCCCACTATAAATTAAAGACGCTGCTTGCATGTTGAACAGTCAGGCCTTACATGTAAGAATATGATTATGCAGTGTCTTGTATCGAAAATTGTCTATAAGAGATGAAATAATCACACAACAGACGGGAAATGATTAATGGGGAAACAACGACAGCCACGAAGAAAATGTAGCTATCATACGTACAACATAATTGTAGTAAATCTGTTTACAAAGAACTATTTTTAGACGTGAACTGCTATACTGCGATTTCAGTGTAACTTTCTTGTTAAAGCAAACGCAATATGGGGTGTCCATGTCCCTTTACAACTTCAAAATTTTATTACAACGGCAGTTGTTGAAATACTTTAACAAACTTTCTTTTATTTTATCACTGTTTACTAAAGTTTTTACTTTAACAAACTTTCTTTTATTTTATCACTGTTTACTAAAGTTTTTATATATACTAAAATTTTGTGTTTCAGATTATCTGTTGATGGAAGGAATTGAACCTCTATAAAATGGCAACTCCTCAAGAGAAGAAACAATGTGTGTCCTGGTTTATTGAGATACAATCAGATGTTCAGATTCAACGAACTTCAGAACGAAGTATGGAAGAGATGCACCATCGCGCCCTTCAATCCATGCATGGCACACAAAAAAAATATGGAGACGGGGACGGTGTTGGATAATGGGAGGAGCGGGCGACCAAGTACATCCGAGGAAAACATCGATCGCGTTTTAAACGTCTTCACTCGTTCACCTATTAAGTCCATCCGCACTGCTGCCAGACAGTTGAACGTAATAGTGCATAAGGTCCTCCACAAGAATTTACGGCTGTACGCTTACAAAGTGCTATTGTTATAGACACTTGAGCATAATGACAAGCCAAAACGGGCAGAGCTTGCACTCAACATGCAAGGACGCCTTTCGGAGGATGAAGAATTCATCAAGCGAGTTTGTTTCAGTGACGAGGCAACTTTTAATGTTTCTGGGACATTGAACACACACAATGTGGGAATCTGGGGATCTGAACACCCCCATGTGACTAGGGAGCTTCACCGGGATAGTCCAAAAGTAAATGTGTGGTGTGGAATCATGTGCAACCGAATAATTGGTCCATTTTCCTTCAACGAATCAACAGTTATTGTAGATGTTTACCTCGACCTCTGACCGAATGTGTTGTACCACAATTGACTGACTTACAACCAGTTACCATTTTCCAGCAAGATGGTGCACCACCACATTGGGGACTGCATGTTCATCGGTTCCTCAATGAAACATTTCCAGGCAGATGGATTTCGAGGGATGGGCCAATTCCTTGGTCACCGCGTTGTCCACATATCACTCCCTTGGACTTTTTTGTTAGGGGTATGTAAAAGATATCGTGTATCAAACACAGATACGGGACATTGCTGACTTGAAGCAAAGAATTCGTAATTCCATTGCCACCATTGATGACGCTATGCTACAGCGAACATGGCCAGAAATCGAGTACCGTCTTGATGTGCTCCGTGCAACTAAAGGCGCCCATATAGAGGTCTGTTAAACACTATCAAAAAACTTTTTATAAACACTGATCACAATAAAAGAAATGTTGTTAAAATATTTCAACAATTGCCGCTGTAATAAAATTTTAAAGTTGTAAAGGGACTTTATGGACACCCTGTATGTGTCTGGCGTAAGCAAATGGAATCATCCAACGTGAATAAGTTGGTCATTGAGAATGAGTCGTATCACAAGTACATTATTGGGCACGAACTGCACTACACTAGCGTCTGCAAATACTCCAGTGACGCAGCCTATTGAAGTACAAGTACACTATAATACGAGCGTTTGAACAATTATCTAGACGTTTGTGTGTGAGTTACGGATTCGGACTGCATTTTTCAAATGTGGGAAAAGGAGGGAGATGCAAATGTCGAGCTTGTATTATCCTGTTAGCACAGCTTATGTGAATCCTACGAAGAGTAATATGTGGAGTTTTACTCCTTGGTCTACCTCTTAATTCATTGAAGGGATGTCACTACGGGATGAAATGCGCACACATACACCACACACACACAAAGCCAGTGGCGAAGGAGAACTACCTAACGGACACAACAGACAAGAAGATTAGCTCTGCATTTAGGTTAACAACACAAACGCGCTCAACGTTTCACCTCAGCTGCGATGAGATCAAGGATGAACGTACAGTACTCTCGCTGTTTAGGAATGGAATGTAGCAAAACATACTAAATTTCATGAAAATTATTGGATCTCAAAGAAAAATAATACAACGTAACAGAAACTTGCCACGTTTAGTTGCATAAATAGTTGGCAGAATAACGAAAATACAGGAGCAAATACTACTACGAACACAGCGTAGGATTTCATTTACCCAGTGGTCCAGCTGCGATTCGTCGCGATATGGAACAACATCCAAATAAAAGCCTCCAGCCGCAGTGGTAAAACTTTGTTTGTTTCCCATTAGTCTGCGATGATGCGCATTACGCGCCAGCTATCCCGTTTGCAATGGATGATGTTAACACATTTCTCGTTCTGCTAACAAGCCTAATTCGTTACGCGAACCCAATATGATCGGAAATGCCGCTGATTCTGAATACATGCTCTCGAATCCAATATGAATCAAACGAATTTTCGACATGAAGGTTGTTAATTGTCTATTTTTAAACATTGCCGAAACAAAGCCATGAAGTTGGACAGAGTCAGTTTTTGAAAATACTGATTTGTTTGGAGATGATTATGGACTGCGGCACTCAGCTCCATATGGCGTGCTGAGGGCGGGAAAAAGTTATACCCAGTGCTTACAAACCTACGGAAGTTTCAGGAGATTTCCTGCTTTTTAAAAAGTCTACTGTTATACTACTAAAACCAAATAAAAGGGCAATTCTCCTGTTGTTCTATCACATACGTGCCTACTTCTTCAAAATAATTTGTACACCACTTGATTAATTAAGTTTTTATCGCCCTTATGTGAATTCCTCGCCCCAGACACTTTTCTCTTATTAGAATCAACTCGCAAATTGCGATTATGGGTCCGCAGCAGCTGTAGAATATTTCAGAACAAATGAACATTTTTGCTGGACCAGGATTCAAATCGCTTGCGACAAGCGGGAAATCCACGTTCAATGTCCCGGACTGGCACAGATTTTCATATGTTCTCAAATATTCTACAGTTGATGCGGAACCATAATCGCAGTTTGCGAGTTTATTCTTAATTGAATGCCATTGTTGATCGTCAACACACTGTCTTGGGCACAGCACTGCACGTTTTCTCTTATGAGCTCCAAGTACTGAGTCACGTTTCTCTAAGTTTGTTTCTCGCATGTGTTTTAAATCCTCTGTTTATCTGTTTATGTGAGCCAGGAAAACGTTAACCCACGCTGTGCATGAGTACGAGAAACTAAACAGATTTTTAGAGTAGTTTAAACTAAAAATAAAATGTGTGTCATTTATTTCCATGCAATGTGGTCAAAGTAAGTCTGCAGTAGCCCCTTCGTTATTCGTTCCAAGAAAGTAAAGCTGTTCATGTGGCATCTGCATTGTTAAACGCGATAATGAGGGAACCCGGAGCTCGGAAAAAAGTAAAGTATACTAACAATAACAAAAGCGAGTGGAAAAATGAAGCTAAATTTAAGCGTTTGTTACAACCTAGTATAAAGAACCACAGACACACAAAAACACAGAATCATGTGCAATGTGCTGAAAGACTGCTAGGGCAGAAAATTTTTATTCTTTTTTTAATTCCTGGCCACAAATGTGGACAACAAAGTTAAGGAGGTGGAAATAAGGCTCTGTGCTGTCATACTGGCTCTGAGCACTATGGGACTTAACATCTTTGGTCATCAGTCCCCTAGAACTTAGAACTACTTAAATCTAACTAACCTAAGGATATCACACAACACCCAGTCATCACGAGGCAAAGAAAATCCCTGACCCCGCCGGGAATCGAACCCGGGAACCCGGGCGCGGGAAGCGAGAACGCTACCGCACGTCCACGAGCTGCGGACACGCGGCCATATTGAACACAGTGTATCCTTTAATGCTATAGAACATTTGCTGTATTGCTGAAATCACTGTATGCCGATTCAGTTATTGCAAAAAATTTACATGCAGTAGGGCGAAGGCCTCTGTAATTGTGAAGTAGGCTGTGTAACTTCCAGTAAGTATTCAGTAACTGTTGAGGAATCAACTAATCTCAAAATTACCAACCACTGGTGCGCAGTCACTAGAGTCGATCTAGGACATTGCAGAATAAGTGATACATTTGTAAACGTCATTCCAGTGACGGAGGTCAATGCTGTTTATCTTTAGATGTCTGACTGAATGCTTTAGATTCGGAGATATACCTCATAAAGGGAAACTTCATAGGTTTCGCTGCGGACGGTGCTGGTGTCATGATGGGGAAACACAACTCCCTGTGCACTCTTCTCATTTGTTCAAAATGTAACACGTATGTCATTCTTTCAATCTGTGTTTCTCCTATGATTGTGTAAAACTGCCAAGGACCCTGCTTCGAAATATATTGATTTCTTTCATACTACCTCTAAGCGCATAGCTGTATGACCGCAGTTTCGAGATTTTGCAAGTGTGAAGCCTCAAAAGTGGCTACAGCCAAGCAAACTATATGGTTGTTCCTTCAAGCGGTAGTTTCTCGAGTGATAAAGCGATATGATGCTCTAACTGAAATGACCTTATAGTGAGTCACCCGTAAATTTAGAGTTCTTAGAATTGGTTCTACCGATTTTCAATGAACTGAATAAGCAAATACGAAGCGAAGGAGCCTCAGATGTATTCACCGCATTTCTTCCTCACTGCTCACATCACTTGACTGCCTTGTCAAACCTTAACACGTGCAGTCCTCAGATTTGAAGAAAATACAGTACAGTACAAAGCTGTGAGCTTTGAAATGCCTCATAAAGCACCATAATGAAAGTCATGAAAAGTGGTACTTACGCCCTTATGATGCAGAGTCATTACGTGGTACTGCTTTAGTGTGTACTTTTATTTTATTGTACGAATAACAATAATAATAGCATAAAAATGTGCACAGATACTTTTCTGCGAGACCACTTGAGTAGTATTTCCTAATTTAGTGCGATTTTTGTGGATACATTATATTTGTTAATACATGATAGTGGAGTATTAGCATGGAGAAGAGACTGTCTGTGTTTCTACCGTTACCCCTGCTTTCTCGAGTTTCTATATCTTGATTACGAGGCTGTTGCATCTCGCAGCACAGGCTATATCACCTCTTTTGTTCCAAATCTGACTGCAAACGTACAATCAATTGTTCACGTACCGTACGTCGATTTCGTTTGCAGTTAACGCCATGTGAATATTAATCAAACAATACGGTCGTAAACTGGTGCATTATCTTCTAGAAAAACAGTACTTTGCAGCGAAAATCATTCATCTAGCACAGTAATAGTAACCAAATTACTCCGCTAATTATGGTCCATTAGTAATCCTAGGAAAATGGAATATCCTGAAACTAAGATACCTGTGTAACGGAAAGAGCTGCAAGAAATGTAAATTACTGTGGTTGTTTGCTGCGTCTAAGCAAGGCGTCAATGGGAAACGTGGTAAGAGTTGCCTCGCTCTATCAAATTTCTTTCTTGTAATACCATATCGTCCCTACTACATAGACTCTGTAAGATTTGCGTTGCGCTGCTAGTAAGCAGAGGTTTGCATATTGCCGCTTAGTCGTCGGCATGTGAGAAGGAGCAAGTTGTTCCAAATGTTTCACTTCAGCTTCCAAGTATTTCTCACTAGAAGCGAGAAATACACCCTGCGATCATGATTCACCAGGTAGCCACAGTTAAGTTAACAGAAATTGTCTGCAATTGTGTAAAACCGTGCTTTGGCTTTAGCCACCATCCCCCCACCCCCGCCCCGTCCGTATCTCTCTCTCTCTCTCTCTTTGTCTCACTCACTCACACACACACACACACACACACACACACACACACACACACACAACGTATATATGTGACTCGCATGTGTACGTAGTATGCCGTGCAGCATACTATCGACTATTTCCACAACAATCGAAAGTCGCTACGCACCAGTCACAACCATATTTCAATAGGGTGCTGTGATCTGGAAATTAAGTGTTTCCGTTATTTTGTGGTGATATGTATAATACAATCTGATTGTTAATGATTTGCACAAACATCAGTATTCATTTACGATAAGATAATATTGGTAGCAACGACATTTCGTTCGATTTTAGGAATGCTGACCATTAAAACTGCAGCACCTCCAAGAAAAACTGCAACAAACGTCAGAGTGACAAGAATTGTACTGCAGTTCTGTACATGAAAATGATGAGTCTATCGGCGCAATCGCACAATTCTTCTAAGAGTATTATATATGTACATGCAGTACACAGGGTGGTCCATTGATTGTGACCGGGCAAAATATCTCACGAAATAAGCGTCAAACGCCATTTATCACAAAGCGAAAAAAAGTGGTCCAACTAAAATATTCATATTTCTTTACGTATTACACGAATATGTAATAAAAAATGGGGGTTCCTATTTAAAAAAAAACGCAGTTGATATCCGTTTGACCTATGACAGCGCCATCTAGTGGGCCAACCATAGCACCCGCCATCTGGTTTCCCCCTTCAAGCTAGACGAGTTTGGTTCTTTGTAGTTTTTTCGTTTGATGCTTATTTCGTGAGATATTTGGCCCGGTCACTATCAATGGAGCAATGTAAGGAGAGAATACACGGTGGATTTCTCATTCATAAAATTGCTCTCTAATACTCGTTGTTTGTGAGAATATCGTGTTATTCCTTATGTAAGATGGAAAATAGTCTAGCAGTACACGTGAGAATACGACAGTGGGAGGATCGGGGACCATCAACACTACAGTTTATTGTTCTACCATATTGCATGTTGCATTAATGAGGATCCATCGACTGTCCTGTGCATATGGAACTGTAAGGACCGCACCTAATCGTCATCGAGCTCAGATTGCCAAGCGTTTAGAAAAAATAACATTTTTGGCGTGGATCAGACGTAGCATGTGCCATTTATGTTGATGTGGTTTCCAGCCAGCGGTTAGACTCTGCAAATAAACCGAAGTATTGCTCTGTATAGTTTATAATATTACTTGAAAATACAGCTCTTCGGTTGCACAGGTAAAAATTTTCAACTTTACCTAGGTTTCAACTGCTCTAAGGCAGCCTTCATCAGAAGTAAAAAACTTTTACGTTACCTATAACAGAGTTTTGGAATAATATAAAAATTATTAAATTAAACATATGTAATTTTATTACATCATAGCTAACTGCTACGGTACAGTAGACAAGGAAAGCATACTTACATAGAGTAAATAGTTACATAATGGTTTAGAGCAACAGTGCTCACGTTAGAGATAAAAATATATTTGTACATTATAAAATATTCCTATGAATGCAACTTGATTAAGACGCGCCGCTAAGGGTCGCGTGTGCGGCCGGCACTGTAAGCAGCATCAGACTGACAGGCGCGCGCGCCGTCGATGTTAGCAAGTCGGCACCTTGTATCGCGCCATCTAGTATTGAATGCTTGTAATTTACAGTGACAACAGCTGTCAGAAGCATTGGAACAGGAGTGCACGTAATGTGCTGATTACATTATGTCAGATAGTATGTGACAGATCGAAAGTTGAACAAAATATTATACTGTAAAACAGAGAGAGAGAGAACAATATTTAAGGCTACAGTACGGGAAGCATAATAGCAATATTCCGCGTTAAGTGATTTTAAGCAAGGGCTTTACACCATCAAAGAAATTTTTATCACGTAATTGTAATTGCTCATTGAGGATTAAATGGTCGTTACGGGAAAAATGTTTGAAAATTTCCAACTGTTCAAGAATATCAAGTCTGAAGCCTTTCTTATCTGTATGTAAGATACTAATATCATGAACATCTTTAGGTTTGTGTCCTGTGATAAGAAGGTGGTCAGCGAATGACGAATTATGTACGTTCGTACCTTTTTTCCCCTAATAGATGCTCTTTATATCTAATCGAAAAAGCTCGTCCAGTCTGTCCTATATAATAAGCTGAGCAAGTGTCACAGGTGATTTTATAAACGCCTGAGTTTTGCAGAGGCGACCGTCTTGGTTTTAAATTATGGATAAGATTATTTTTGAGAGAATTGTTGGTAGAGAAAACTATGTTGCAGCCACATTTATTTTTAAGGAGACGTTGCAATCTGTAGGTTATTGGCCCTACATACGGTAAAGAGAAGTATTTCTTCAAATCGCTAGGCTCGTCAATAGTGGTCCCAAGCGTGGTAATTCTGTTATTGGTTTTCTGTCTGAAGACATCATCTACTATATTTGGTTCGTAACCATTATTAACTGCAATGGTTTTAATTAGATTCAATTCGGTTTTTAAATTTTCAGAGGACAAAGGGGTAGAGATTGCTCTATGAACAGCAGAGTGAAAAAATGTTTTTTTGTGAGATCACGGATGTGTGGAACAGGCAGGCACAATTTGGTCAGAAAAAGAATCCTTACGAAAAATATTGAAAGAGATTTTGTCATTCACTATTGTAAAAGTTAAGTCTAAATAATTTAACTGACGGGAGCTGTATAGTGTATTTATTAATATTTTCATGAAAGCCAAAAAGAAAATGCAAAGGAAAATTTGGGATTGCAAATAAATTTCCATGAAGGTACTGCAAGCCGTACAGGAAAATTCATGTAGAAAATTAGATACTTTTATTATTTTACAGTTGATGATTCATACGTGCCGGGTTGGTATTCATCATAGGTACAGGGGAAGCAGTAATTTTCTCTGCATCTTGCACACGCCATGAACGTCGCATATTTACTATTGCATGATCGTTTTAAGGTTTTTGTAGAAATATTAACTTTGTCTACATTCATAAGAGGTTCTCTCTCATGGCACAGTCTGGTAGCAAACCGCGCGTAATACATTGTTTCACCATATATTGGCTACGATAGATGGAGATGTACAATACATTTTGATGCAGTCTTCTCAGGATGCGACTTCTTTTTCCCTATCTATGAGACAAGAGCACTTTTGAAGCTTTTTTTTATCAAATTATTTACCTCTTGATAAAAACCGACATCACAGGGTTGCACGGTAGATGTGTATTTGGGGGGAAAGCACTGAAACACTTCGCAACTATAATCCTTCCTCATCTTGGAAAATTTCATCACATAATTGTGGAGTTGTTTGTTCCCGTCACGAGTTCTCCTGCAAATGGGGCCTCATCATATCAGTATTCTTTTTTTTGTATAAGGCTGTCTTAAATTTCCCGTATTTTGACGAAGTAATCAGGCCATTTCTTCCTTTTCATGTAAATGTTAATGAATACAACATACTGAACATTATTTCGGTTTCTTTGTAGGGTAAATAAAGTAAAAATTGAAAATAAAGAAAGATTCATGGATACGGACTCGACCTCACGGTCCTCGGATTACCATTCTTCACTCTTTCTGTTGTGCCAAGCGCTGCCTGGAAAGTGCGCTAAGATAAATGGCTCTTCCGACTTGCGCCAAAAATGTTTTTTTTTCTTTTTTACAAGTTGTCAGAGACTGAGCTCGTTTGCAACAAGGCAAGGACCCACACGGACAGTACGGCGACGTCTGAAACACCACAGACTGCCAGCAAGACTTAGAGGAAGAGGATCCCAGTTCCGGCTTCTCTTACATTTAACACTGTAGTACAGGGACGCACGTCGACGGTGGTGCACCCAACAGAAATGTAACGAGGAGTAGCACAGCGCTGTCTTTTGCGATGACTGTTGGTTCTGCGTAGAGCATTACGATGGACACATCCGAGTGTGGATGATCTGAGGGGAACGAACGTTGCCAGATTGTATTCGTCCTCGCCAAATGGCTCAGCATCTGGTTGGTGCTGAGGGGTGCCACTGGCTGCCCCACGCGATCGCTTCTCGTTTGCAGAGCTCATAAATTGGACAGAAGGCGTTGCATTTCTGACTGTCGGTGGCTCTGACACAACTTCTGGGTCTCCGTGACGTTATCTTTCTACAGGATAACGCAAGGGCTCATATTACCCGTTCTGACCTGACCTACCTCGATACAGAGGGTGTTGGACTGTTGCATGGTGGGCACGTTCTCCAAATCTCTCATCCACTGATGAGGTCTGGCCGTGGGGTGCCGAGAGATTTACATGCCACCAACCACCTCCCGTTACGAACGATGAACACTTGGATAGAGTTTGAGCAGCATGGAATAAAGTACTCGTGTGTGTCAGTCAGGATAAGCCCGACTTGATTCCCAGCCAGATTAGAGTCATTGTTGCCGCAGACGCGGCCGCAGTACCCGCTATATGGCCCCAAATCACCAAAAACGTTAATCATTCCGTACTGTATTCACACGATCAGTAAAATTTCATTATTTTCTGTCCTTGATGGTCCTGCAGTTTTAGTAGTATGTATCTATGGAAACGGAACACGCCGGGATAGCTGGCGCGTTAACGCACCGCTTCCGTGATTCGGACAGGTGCACCGGCTGCGGACCGGATCCACCAGCAGATTCAACCGGCCAGCCTGGATGTTGTTTGTAGGCGGTTCCCCACGTCCAACTAAGTGAATACCGGGCTGGTTGCCAAGTCCCGCCTCAGGTACACGATTTGCAACTACTTCGATAACGTTCGCACTGATCACTTGCACAACACTACACCCAGACAGTTGGGGTATTTCATGCCGGGGTAACGGCATATCCCATAATAGCAATGTCGACCCCTTGCAGATGCGGGACAGAGGCACGAGAAAAACAAGATGTATAACAATGAAGAAGTATTATTAGCAAGGGATCAAAGAGCGAATTAGACACAGAAAGGTGCACTTCTATGTGATTGAGTGTAATCGCCAACATATGGGCTGTCGAGTGACAGTATCACATTGCTTTTTGCGTCAATCTCAGCAACAGATAAGCAGCAACGACTCAGTCTTGTACTGATACGTCTGAACTGCCATCTGAACATTGAAAGAAGTGTCAACAGAAGTTCACACAGCGAACATGACAACCAGGGTCATCTAAAGTATGTTTAAATCAGTTAAAGCCAATGAATTGTGGAAGCGAAAGTAGTTTTCTGAAGTCTCGACACAAGCCTTTGAAAAATTTCGAAAAGACGTGTCAAGACATGGAAAATTTCATGTTGCGATTGAAAGCAAGCCGACCGTTTATCGACATCAGGACTTTTCTAATGATTTCCCGTTATCATTGCTACATAATCTTCTGGAGGCGAGGCCACATCAGGCGTCGCTTCGATTTGCACACTGGTCTCGCACTCGGGAGAACGACTGTGCAAATCCCAGACCAACCATCCAAATTTAGGTTTTCCGTGATTTTCCTAAATCGCTCCAAATAAATGGTGGAACGGTTCCTTTAGTAAGGGCACGACCAATTTCCTTTCCGCCTCTAACGACCCCGTGATCAACGGGACGTTAAACTGTAATCTGTCTGCAGCTGACCAGTCTGACTGTTTACTTAGATTGCTTACTTACTTGTTTACGCAGATGGTGACATTTTTAGCACATGTGTGTGCTTAACCCAACCGCAAAGAACTGAACATGAACATCAACAGCAAGATGTGTTCCAGAGATCTGTTATACATATAACAGAAAACTTACAACGCTCAGTACGTTGTGTACGTTGGTAAAATGGTCATTTCTCCAGTGGAGGCTCCTTTCCGGAATTCCATAATCAGTTCTTAATCCCTCCAAAACTCAGTCAATAATAGTAAGGACCAACGACTCATGGTCTCCTACAACATGACTCTTACATTACCATTTATTATCTTCGTGCCAAATTAACGAACATAGTAAAGTATCTCGGAGTAGCGCTTGTCGAAAACTAAGATGGAGACATACTAATTGCTCAACAGAAAGCACATAATAAACTGAATTATCCATGCTGCTAACTGAACCAAGATGGGAACTGCATCCTTCCACCATGCTCCACACTTACAAGGCCTTGATCCGATCCATCCTCTCCTACGTAAATCTCGCATGAATATCTGTTTCAGCAGCATTCTATCAACCTCTCCAAATCCTTGAACGCCATGTACTTCTCCTAGCCTGCCTAATCCGTTTATTTTCCCCTAACATAATTTTTTTATAAACTAATCACTTTTCACTACTTCTTTGCCCATAGTGAACAACACCGAAATCCTACACTTCCCGTAAACTCGGCTCCAAAAACCCCATTGTTTCCACCATAATTATCAATCACTGTGTACTGTTGCAGCTACATCAGTAAATCCCACCCACTCGCACTTAGAGAGCCCAGTTTCAATAGATTCCCACTCCCTGGTAACAAAATCTACCCCGCCAGCTATCCCTCCCATCAGACTCCTCCATGTACCCTGCTAACGTCAGTGGTTCTCCTCCATACTCATCCTTCCCTTTTTCTCTTTCTTTCCTCATATCGAAATGGCCAGGCACGTATCCGTATAGCGAATGCTACGCATTTCTACAAAAGATCCTCCCACATCATACCTATCCCGACAGCTCAACCAAACTGAATCAGTTTGACTACTCCAGAGACCAATCCAACTTCCCCTTCTTCATTACTCCTACTACATCTAGATCCCTCCCATCAAGTGGTAGCGAAGTGTAATGCAGTTCATGTTTGATTTAATTTTCTCGTAAGTCATTATCACTGTTTCGAAAAACAACCACCGTGAATGACTGGAGATAGGACGTTAATATTCACAAGACTTGTACCTTAGAACTGTCTGCAGATATGATTAACATTTCATTCACCTCGGTTAAGCACGTGTCCTGTTGCCTCGTAGGCACAGGGTCCGCCATGGTCTTTGATAACTTGTTACATGCGTGATGGAATCGATGCGTATCAGGCGCGAATGACGTCCTGTGGTATAGCCGTCCACGCTGCATTCGCTTGGTTCCAAAGTTCATGTGCGTTGGTTGACACTGGGTCACAGCGCTGCGCCTGTCGTTTCACCATACCCCACACATTTTCGACTGGCGACAAATCAGGTGATGTGGCGCGCCAGGGCAAAAGACTGACATCCTGTGACACCAAGAAGACATGTGTTTGTGGAACAACATATAGTTGTGCATTGTATTGCTGAAAAAATGGCGCCTCGGATGTTGTGCAGAAATGGTATGGCTACGGGTTGCAGGACGTCATTCACGTAGGTCACACTGGTCTCGGTGCCCTGGGCACGCACCAACTGTGATTTGTGGCTGTACCCAATAACACTCCAGACCATAAGGCCTTGAGCGGCCTCTGTATGCCCTGTGCGAACACAATCACTGTGATGCCACTCCCCCTGTTTGCGGCGAACAAAACCGCGACCATCATTTTCAAACAAGTAGAAGCTGGGTTCGTCTGAAAACACTATCTGATGCCTTTCCTGTCGCCAGTGACGTCATTCCATACACCATTGCAGTCTAGCATGTTTCTGCACTTTTGTCAAAGGTAGGCGGAGAAGAGGACGGTGCACACATAACTCACGTCGTAATAAACGGCGACGGACTGTCATCCCTGGTAGTGTACAATGTGTTACACTGTAGCGTCAGAGCAGAGGAGGACGCAGATCTGCCATGCAATGCCATTCGAATGAGGTGTCGATCTTCTCGGGGAATGGTCTGGGTGGTGCGACCTGACCCATCTCGTCGTGTTCTAGGGCCTCCCGTGAAGCATTCTGCACATACCCGTTGCACTGCCGAAACACTTCGTCCCACACGAGCAGCAGTTTCTCGGATGGATGCATCACATTCTCTCATGCCAATAATTCACCCTCTTCCAAACTCACTGATTTGACAGTGCGGTTCGTGAATAGGTCTGCGAGGCATCCTGCACGTCTCCTCAAGTCACTGGTCCACTATCTTCGGATTGTAGAAACAAGGGAGAGCCACAGGCACGTTTTACTGGTAGGTTGTGCCGCGATATTGATGTTGAACTTGAACCCACAGGTCGACATGGTTCAAATGCTAATCATTTCTGCGGAACATAATAATATATATGTCCTGTGAATATGAACGTCTTCTCTAGTCGTTGAAAGCGTCCTGTTTCTTCTGAACATGAATGCATTTTAAAAGTATTTATATGACGTGCATCGCCGGAAAATTATTTCAGTCGTTTTGTCTTTCAGACTCCTATGACTGGAGAGTGGAGTATTGCTCCGTTGCGAGACAAACCTCGCCCCTCTCGGACGAGGTAGTTACGTAACAATGAAGGATAAAAAAGGGATAATATTTCAAAACACGTCTCCGTGGTTCGACTCGTTTGCGATCGGTGTCGACTTGCCACATGTTCAGCAAGTCATCGACTTTAGTCTGTATACTCACGAACAAATATCCTTCGAAGGACGTGTTCTATGATAAGTGGCTGTAAGTTTTGTAATCTTTGTGGTTGTGTACCTGAACACATGGATAATATACAGCTCTTTGGTTGCCAGAGTTTGTGCTAGGGGAAGATGAGGTTACTATCGTCTTGTCGAGCAGTCGACGCTCGTGAAGTGCACTGTGTCGTTGGTGGACATAGCTGGTTGTAAATGATTGTTAAAACGGTTCCGTGTTTGCCTGCACAATTGAAACGAGGTAATATGTGTCTGAATATATATATTTGTAACGAGTACAAACTGGTTTTGACGTCATTACTCATTCCATAAATTATTTTATATGAAGTGTGAAATTGCTATCAACAATCTCTTTCTTGGTATCAATTTCGTAATTATCAGCAATGTGTTCAGGCAATTAGTAAATTATTCTTCACCGCTTTCAGATGCAATTCAAACAAATGTAAGAAGTAAATATTATGAAATTCGTATTCTGACTTCTCTTTGTTTTCTGCTTGTATCTGTCTCATTGTTTGTGACAATCCTTAAAGGAGATCTCAGGTTCTTACAATAATGTAATTGAAATTTTTTGTGATTTCGAGTCTCAGTATAACTTCAGCCTGAAATAGTCTTTTTCATTATTTAATGTAGGTTTGTCACGCTTTACCTTAATGCTTATGAGTGTAATTAACATAATACAGTGAAGCACCAAGGAAACTGGTATAGGCGTGCGTATTCAAATATAGAGATATGTAAATAAGCAGATTATGGTGCTGCGGTCGGCAAAGTCTATATAAGACAACAAGTGTCTGGAGCAGTTGTTAGATCGGTTACTGCTCCTCGAGTGGCAGGTTATCAACATTTAAGTGAGTTTCAACGTGGTGTGATAGACGGCGCACGAGCGATGGGACACAGCATCTCCGAGGTAGCGATAAAGTGGGGATTTTCCCCTACGACCATTCCACAAGTGTACCTTGAATATCAGGAATCGGGTAAAACATCTAATCTCCGACGTCGCTGCCACCGGAAAAAGATCCTGCAAGAACGGGACCAACGACGACTGAACAGCATCGTTCAACGTGACAGAAGTCCAATCCTTCCGGAAATTGCTGCAGATTTCAATGCTGGGCCATCAACAAGTGTCAGCGTGCGAACCATTCAACGAAACATCATCAATATGGGCTTTCAGAGTTACTCGAGTAACCTTGATGACTGCACGTCACAAAGTTTTACGCCTCGTTTGGGCCCGTCAGCACCGACATTGGAGCTGGCCGCTGTGGCCGAACGGTTCTAGGCGCTTCAGTCCGGAACTGCGCAGCTGCTACGGTCCCTGGTTCGAATCCTGCTTCGGGCATGGATGTGTGTGATGTCCTTAGGTTAGTTAGATTTAAGTAGTTCTAGGGTACTGATGGCCCATAGTGCTTAGAGCCATTTGAACTGATATTGGACTGTTGATGACTGGAAACACTTAGCTTGGTCGGACGAGTCTCGTTTCATGTACGGCTATGGAAAAAACCTCATGAATCCATGATCCATGCATGTCAGCAAGGGACTGTTCAAGCTCGTGGAGGCTCTGTAATGGGCTGGGGCGTGTGCAGTTGGAGTGATATGGGACCCCGGCTACGTCTAGAAAAGATTCTGACAGGTGACACGTACGTAAGTATCTTGTCCAATCACCTGCATCGACTCATGTTCATTGTGCATTCCGACGGAACTGGGCAATTCCAGCTGGACAATGTTAGACTCCACACATCCGGAATTACTAGAGTAGCTAAAGAAGCAGTCCTCTGAGATTAAACACTTCCGCTGGCCACCAAACCTCCCAGACATGAACATTATTGAGCATATCTTGGATGCCTTGCAATGTGCTGTTCAGAAGAGATCTCCAGCCCCTCGCACTCTTACGGATTTATGGACAGCCCTGCAAGATTAACGGTGTCAGTTCCCTTCAGCACTACTTCAGACTTTAGTCGAGTCCACGCAACGTCGTGTTGTGGCACTTCTGCGTGCTCGTGAGGGTCCTACACGATATTAGGCAGATGTATCAGTTTCTTTGGCTCTTCTGTGTGTTAGTGACACGCATTGCACTGTTGGGTGTTCAACTGCCTGCATTCTTATGTTTTGTGTTTTAGCAAGCAGATACATCAATTATGAAGCAGTCATGCAGCGCAGTGGTTTCTTACAGGTACCTGCAGCTCAATGACTTATTTGAGGTATTTTGTCAAAGCAAAGCAGAGGAACGTTTTCGTTTTTCAGGTAAGAGTCAGCTTTAAGGCCAAGGCGAACAAATGCGTGTTGTAATTATGGAACAAAAGTGGAATTAATAACCGTGTACAGATTTAAGACGCAACAGTGAACCGTTTAAGATTTTGATTCTTGATGGGAAAGTTGTCTGTGCCGGCCGGAGTGGCCGTGCGGTTCTGGGCGCTACAGTCTGGAGCCGAGCGACCGCTATGGTCGCAGGTTCGAATCCTGCCTCGGGCATGGATGTGTGTGATGTCCTTAGGTTAGTTAGGTCTAATTAGTTCTAAGTTCTAGGCGACCGATGACCTCAGAAGTTAAGTCACATAGTGCTCACAGCCATTTGAACCAAAGTTGTCTGCTTTATCACAGGTAGTTACTTTTCAGTGTTGGGTTATTAACCATTGCAGACATGCCAAGTTCAGTTTAAAGAAATTAAATGTTACTCAATAAACAAACTGATGGTATGCTGTGCAGTACTAGTTGCAGTATCTAAACATCAATTGTCGGTGTTAAACAATAATGATCAGTAATTTTTGGATTTCAGTACCATTTCATGTTAAACAGCCCAGTTATATTACGCCTGAGTCTCGGTACCCTGGGTGAACCACAATCGGAATTAGGTATTTCCGTCTGCACTCTGAATATTAGATCGAGATACTACATTCTGGTGGAATGAGACAGCTTTAATCATTGTGTTGAGATGCAGTTCAGAAGTCAGGGTTAGAGAAGTTTATCCTGGGTTTTGGAAACATTATGCAATTAGAGAAGCATGCTGAAGTTTTATACAGAGAAAAATATAAAATTGGAGATTACGGATCTGCTATACTATACGTGCTGTACAGCTTATATAATAAGTACACTAAAGAAGGAAATTTACACAATTTACACCATTAAACACATCAAATAACTTGTGCCAGTCGAGCGTTTCACATTAGAAGCCTTCAACTTTGATATACAATAGAGTTTCAATTTTGATCTGGTTGTTCTAGAATTATAAATAGGCCTCATCCCACATTGGTTATATAAAGGTTTTCACTAGATTTTTCTAGATTGTAAAGCAAATAACGGAATTTGAAATCTCCTCCCAAACATCCAAACCGGGACTCTATTTGCATCAGTAAAAACTCATCTGGTATTTGACAGAATTCCCTGGTCCTACACGGGTCATTACTCGAACAATCTGCTCTAAGTATCTAAAGACAGGTATAAAAAATAATGTTAACTAAATGCCTCTTTTTTCTACAATATATGTCACGTATCAGACTAAGCCTGTTTGTTGTAACACAATATCGTAGAATGATACGCGCAGCCTTTTATTGTAATGATAAATACTTCTTTTTCCTACAATATATGTCACGTATCAGACTAAGCCTGTTTGCTGTGACACAGTATCGTAGAATGATATGCGCAGCCTTTTGTTGTAATGACCTGACACACCTCGTCCCAAGCTAAGACCATTGCGGAGCAAGGGCGGTTCATTGCCAGCAGAACGAACATGTTCCGGGTTTTCTGCGGACACAGTTCTGCTGCTGTACGGATAAAAGGTGCATCATAGTGTGTGAGTGAAATTGAGCGATAACTGGAAACCTACTCAAAAGTTGAAATACTGGCACAGTTCAACTCTTGCGGGAAATACCTCTAAATTGCACATAAATTCACGTGACGTACTGGAGGGACATGGACTAAATGCACTATCTTGTCCTGCCATAGTGAAATGGTGCCAATAATTTCATCGACATAGTTGATGCTGATCGAGAAGGAACCTAATCGACATCGGCCACAATGTCAATCACGGAACTGATTTACAGAAATCGCATATTTTCTTGTGATGAGAGAAAGTTCACGTAGATATGTGACAAAGGAGCGGGTCTGTATCGTTGAGGAACGGAACAGTTGGTAGGACGTTCCAACCGCTCTTTACAGGTACTTAGACAATGTGTTGAAATGTTGTATCATGTTTACGTCGCTTAGAAGTAAAGTGCACAATTCAATAAAAACCATTTGACCTGCCATAATAAATTGTCTTTCACACACATCAAAAAAGTTTTGCATCACCTCGGTTTCCTGAACCCCTCAAGAAAGATGTTGAATGTGGATATTGTATCACAGACACGGTCCCTTTGACTGTTCAGAGATATCACTAAACCCACCCAAAGATGTAAACATCCATGCATGAGCAAGACCTATTAGACGGATGGGGTACGACAGGCGATCAGTTCCAGTCATTCCACTATGAGGGAGGTATACGGCTCGTGTCGTCTGTATTTCAACCAATCCTAGACGGTCAATACCGCGGTTCGATCGCTTCCGCGTTGGTACTTTCTGACAGGAAATGCTCTCGACAAGGGAACTATCCAGGAGTCTCGGAGTGAACCAAAGCGATGTTGTTCGGACATGGAGGAGATACAGAGAGACAGGAACTGTCGACAACATGCCTCGCTCAGGCCGTTCAAGGACTACTACTGCAGTAGATGACCGCTACCTACGGAATATGGCTCGGAGGAACCTGACAGCAACGCCACCATGTTCAATAATGCTTTTCGTGCAGCCACAGGACGTCGTGTTACGACTCAAACTGTGCGTAATAGACTGCATGTTGCGCAGCTTCACTCCCGACCTCCATGGCGAGGTCCGTCTTTGCGACTACGACACGATGCGACGCGATACAGAGGGGCCCAACAACATGCCGAATGGACTGCTCAAGATTTGCATCGCGTTCCCTTAACCGATGAGTGTTGCATATGCCTCCAATCAGACAATCGTCGGAGATGTGTTTGGAGCCATCTCGGTCAGGCGGAACGCCTTAGATACACTGTCCAGCGAGTGCAGCAAGGTGGAGGTTCGCTGCTGTTTTGGGGTGGCATTATGTGGGGCCGATACATGCCGATGGTGATCAAGGAAGGCGCCGTAACGGCTGTACAATACGTGAATGACATCCTCCGACCGATAGTGCAACCACATCGGCAGCATACCGGTGAGGCATTCGTCTTCATGGACGACAATTCGCGCCCCCATCGTGCACATCTTGTGAATGGCTTCCTTCAGGTTAACGACATCGCTCGACTAGAGTGGCCTGCATGTTCTCCAGACATGAACACTATCGAACATGCCTGGGATAGTTTGAAAAGGGCTGTTTATGGACGACGTGACCCACGAACCACTCTGAGGGATCCACGCCGAATCGCCGTTGAGGATTGGGATAATGTGGACCAACAGTGCCTTGACGAACTTGTGAATAGTATTTCATGACGAATACAGGCATGCATCAATGCAAGAGGACGTGCTACTGGATATTAGAGGTACCGGTGTGTACAGCAGTCTGGATCACCACCTCTGAAAGTCTCGCTGTATGGTGGTACAACATGCAATGTGTGGTTTTCATGAGCAATAAAAAGAGTGAAAATGATGTTTATGTACATCTCTATTCCAATTTTCTGTACAAGTTCCAGAACTGTCGAAATCGAGGTGAAGCAAAACTTTTTGATGTGTGTACTTCATGAAGTCCCCTCGTACATATTCAAGCATCACGTGTAAATTGGAAGAGAGTTGATTCGTTCATTTATTTATTTATTTTTACAGTAATCTCTCTGTGACGGTTACATTGTTTAAGATATTTTTTTTTAACTGTGGTGGGTTCAAAATCTAAAATGTATGAAAGTTGGCCGCTGGTGAAACTTATTTTAGCATTTGGTGTGATAAGCTATTCACACAATTATCTTACAATATAAAAATGTTGTTACAAAAAGGAAAAAAGTCTATTTCTTTACGTTTCATTATTGACGTTACAATTTTTTCTTTCATTGCATGGCACTGATAATGGAAATATGTTTCCGAAATTGGTCTACAAATAAAGTTCAATGAAAATTTTTGGCTGTTCAGCGGGTCTTCTTCCTCTACAATATGGGTTATACAGTTATAGGCCCAGTCCAAGAATCCACCATGCAGAAATGCGTCGAGACAATCCTACGCAGCTTTCACACCATCTTCCTGGAACTCCAACACACAACAACACGCAAACTGTGCATTTTTGGCTAGTATTCCCTGTTCGGAAAAAAATATAAGTTTGCCGTCCTACACAACAAGGTAAACACCGTCTGCGATTTTTGTTGACACCCAGTATTAGTTGAATCACGCTATAATTTCATGAAACCTGTTATTTCACCTGTATGCCTCTCCAGTCAGTGCACAGTGCGTGATAAAATACACGATGTACACTGGGATCTGTGTGTAGTTTATTTGAAATGATTTCAAGCCCCATTAATAACATAGATTCCCAAACCCACGTTTGTTGTCCACGGTTGTAGGTCCACTGCTTCAGTTGTTTTGGTTGGCTGTTTTTGGGGAAGGAGACCAGACAGCGTGGTCATCGGTCTCATCGGATTAGGGAAGGATGGGGAAGGAAGTCGGCCGTGCCCTTTTCAGAGGAACCATCCCGGCATTTGCCTGGAGTGATTTAGGGAAATCACGGAAAACCTAAATCAGGATGGCCGGACGCGGGATTGAACCGTCGTCCTCCCGAATGCGAGTCCAGTGTCTAACCACTGCGCCACCTCGCTCGGTTCAGTTGTTTTCTCAGCTTTATAATGAACGTACAAAAACTTCGAATAATGTTTGTTCATTATTGTTTTGTGCATAAATATAACACGAGACCGATGCACCGAAGTTTTTGTCGTCTCAGAGTTGCCAACTTCACTATAGACGAAAAAAGTACAACATCGCCATCTTGCAACAATACACATATCTGTATCTGTCAGTGTCTGCTAGCTGCACTGAACGGTAAAGGGTCAAGGCAGTCAACACAACTACACAAATGCCAAGTGTCCCCCCTCCCCCTCCTGCCAGCTGAGGTTGCTGCTTTTCTACTGTTGCCTGATGACGTCATTCCTGTGCCGTCTAACAAGCCCTTATGACTCTATTTTTTTGTAATTTTAATTTATAGTGTCCGCTAGTTATTGAGATAATTCAGAGCATCCAAATGAAGTTGTGAATACTTTACAGATTCTTGACTCTGGTCGCATACACATCGTATATGTAAGGCACTGACTGAAAAGATGGTGCAAGAGCTGCAAACACATAAAAATAAAAAATCGCTAGAAAGATGCCGAAATAAAAATCAAGTAGAGTGTTATAGTGATACTAGGCCTATCTAAAAAGACTCTATTTGATCAGAGGATTATGAAACTTAAATTGGATTAGTTCTAGGCAAATTATTACGAATGTTTACGATATGTCTTAATCCATATTTATAATTAATTAACGGTTACTGAAATACGGTACTTGAAGTAAAAGTAATTATCTAAGTAGAGGTATTTCGACCTCTGCTTCGATTAAAATACATCAGTTGCTTCAAAACGCTTCTGTAAAAAAAGTGTCAAAATTAAGATGAGCAGTGCTCTCATATCAGAATTTGCGAGATTAGTTTATGAAAGCCATCCCCCACAATCTCTACTACATCATTGCGAACAAGAGGTGATCCTGACTTTCAATACATATTAGTAAAGCTGGGGTTACTTTCTAAAAGAGAAACAATAGTGGAAATTAAGAATGCAGAGTCTCGCGGCGGTAACACTGAATAAAAAGTTCTCGGCATTACAACCGCATCAAATAATTAAAATTATGACTGCCAGTGGGCTGCTGGCACGCTCCTTATATAAACTAGCTGCTGGCTGTGATGTCATTGGTGCTCGCGGCATCGCTTTATACGGACATGCGTTGACTCGGAGACTGATGTGCCCTTTTCAAACGCGCCATCGCTGGACTCCACGCCGTGCTGAGCTGCAGCCCACCGTCTCTATTTAGCGTGTTATCGGCGATTTTTATTTCAGTGGCTCTTTTAATTACCCAGTCGCAGAAGTTATGTCGGATTTTATCTGGTGGATTTTCTAAAGCATGCTCAGCTAAGGTAGTTTTCTCGGGTAGCGCAGGCGATAATACTTCCATCGTGCGTACTTTTTTTCCGACGTAAGACTCGCCACACTTGCAAGATAAACTACAGATCTCGGGTGTGCTGTTAACCGCTGCTTCATTAACTAGTTTCAGTAATTAACGGATTTTTGTTTGGGGCGTGAAGATCTGCCCCACACGGGCCACAGAACAGAAATAAAGCATGTTTCTTTTGCTGCTCCTTGTAGGTACTCTAATTGTGATTCTTGCTTGAAATCATTTATCTGATGGACGTAGTAAGCATTGTTGCCAACGGCCTTGCCGCAGTGGCAATACCGGTTCCCGTCAGATCAGCGAAGTTAAACGCTGTCGGGATGGGCTAGCACTTGGATGGGTGACCATCCTGTCTGCCGAGCGCTGTTGGCAAGTGGGGTGCACTCAGTCCTTCTGAGGGAGACTGAGGAGCTACTTAATTGAGAAATAGCGGCTCCGGTCTCGTCAACTGACAAAACGGCCGGTAGAGCGGTGTTCTGACCACATGCTCCTCCATATCCGCATCCAGTGATGCCTGTGGGCTGAGGATGACTGGTGGCCGCTTGGTACAGTTGGGCCTTCAATGGCCTGTTCGGGAAGAGTTTAGTTTTTTAATAGCCTTTGTTCTTGAACATCTTGAATATGTGCCTCAGCTCATGGGGCGGGTTGTCAGCGTCTGATATCATTTTTGCACGATACACTAGTGCTTGCAATACAGTGCCGCGTGAGGAGGGCTGATGGCCTGCTTGTACATATCGGTATGGGTGGATTAGAATATAGGCACTTGGACCAACGCATACATTTCGTTTGCAGCGGATGAGGACGTCGAGGAAAGATAATGCACTGCCTGTCGTGAAAGGGATGTTGCTGATAACGACGTTGAGGTGTTCCAAGAACACATCAGATTTCTCACGTCCGTGGGGCAAATTACGAACGTGACGTCAACGTATCGCAAGAAACAACTAGACGACTACGCTTTAATGGCGCCGTGTATAAGGCAATATCAAAACAATTTCTATTTAATTACGAAAACCTTGACCACACCAAAAGAGATGACAAAGAAACAATAAATAAAAAGATCGACATGGAAATGAACGTATAATTCCAAGCAGTGTTATGTAATGGACAAAAGTGTTCTATTATGTAGAATTTAGTTAAAAGTAAATTCGTATGGAATGAGTGGCTGGGAGTCTGTCAAGAGAGATATCCATCTGCTTGTTCCCAGTTCTTTCAATTTGACGCTGTTTCAGCGGCTTGTGCTCCCTTAACCTACTCCGGTAGTCCTACTGGAGAAAGAGAATCGACAGTAAAACGTGGAATCTGGACCACGTGTCATGACTCGCATACAGTATCTTCACACCATCAAGAGGTGAACGCTAGCGTAAAAGGAGACGGAAACCCTCTGATGTCAAACAGGTATTCGATCCCGCGACCTTACAATCTCCGTACTCGCACTTTATACCACTATACCACCCAGCCCAACAGGTTTCAGGCTATGACGAACAAAGCAGTTATCATCTGAAGCAGACAACTGGAAACAGATCCAGTAGTCTCAGTCGAACTTCACTTTGCAAAAAGAGTGGCTACTTGAATATGAATGTATCATAACATATTAAATGTAGAAGGTGATCATAATACAATACGTGTCGGCAGTGGTTTGGGGAAATTGTTAGAGAGAATGCAAAGGAATGAGTGGCACTGTGGTTGAGAAAAAAGAGAGCTACTCACAGCAGCGAGGTCGGCGGGCGACAGTGCGGTGGCGGCGGGGGAGGCGGCCCTGCCGCCCCCCGGGGGCGGGTTGTCTCCCGCCCCCGCTCGACTCCGCGGCCGCGGGGACTCCCCTCCAGCGTCCGAAGATCCAGCCACGCGACGCGGCGAGTCTGCAACACGACCACCATCTCGCACTCAAGCGTCCCCATGCGACTCCTCCAACTTTTAGTGTAACTGGTCACTGTGTGTTCTTCATTTAGTTTATGGTAAATTTGTCGAGTCTGACACGTATTTATCATTTGCATTGAAGTCGTGGATCTGCTGTTTCTGAGTTCTGTGACACTCTTCGTTTACATTCCTCATTTTGTTACTTTCTTCTATGTAGACACAAATTATTCATCTAGGACCAAAATTATACTAATATAATTAATCGCTTAGAATACTCCAGCATTAATTGACGAGCGGAATATTTAAACTTTCTACCTGCCAAAACTCACATTTATCAGGAGAATTAAAAAACAATGTCTCTCATTTTGCACGTAGCTTATCTGCATCCAAAAAGTTGAGACAATGATCTGATTGCATGGATGTACGCTGCTCACCTCATCACAGCAGAAAATAATAAGACCTATTAGCAACGTTCTAGATCTCATACAAAAAAAGAATATTGGACTAACTGTCAGTAAGAAAGTACTGGCTCTGAGCACTATGGGACTCAGCTGCTGAGGTCATTAGTCCCCTAGAACTTAGAACTAGTTAAACCTATCTAACCTAAGGACATCACAAACATCCATGCCCGAGGCAGGATTCGAACCTGCGACCGTAGCGGTCTTGCGGTTCCAGACTGCAGCGCCTTTAACCGCACGGCCACTTCGGCCGGCTTAAGAAAGTACTATTCAAACAGATGTACTACATTTTATTTGCGATAATGCAAGTGCAAAAATACAGCAGTAACGTTTTAACTAGTAGGACTGTAGTCAACAAAGATCATTTATACAATTTTTAAATTTTTTACAAGGAAATAACAAAATTAAATTCAAGAAAGGAAACTGTCACAGTATGGACTTCAGTTTCTTGCACAACTACATTCTTAACAGCAGATGCCGCAAAATTTTCTCAAAACTTCCAGTACTGTTGAGGACGAAATGGCAACATCATCAACAGATCTTCCTATGAAGCAACTTGTAAATATTGATTATCTTTCAAATGAAGTGTGGCGTTGGGTACATCAGCCATGGCCTTAACCGTTCTCAATACACTGACATTTTTTCTTTCTTCTACGTCGGAGCAGGAATTTTTAATAGCTGGATGAGTATGAGGCACTTTGATTATACTGCATTTGGAGATCTTACGCACCTGCACTGACAACATTGTTTCTGGAGCATGTTTAAACTCAAAGAACTCAGCTGTGTGCACTGTAATTGAAGGGAAAAAGGCTGACAGCTTTATTTGGCTCAACAGTCTTGGGTAAATCTTGCGGAACAAAGATCCTGATTATTTTCCTTCGTTTCTCGGTAACTGCAATATCTCTGTCCCAGCTCAAAAAACTGTGCTCACTCACCAAACACTTATCTGTTATCTCTTCAAACCACCTCAGCTAAATGGAAGCGACCTTGACGCATGACACTTGAAACTCCAGAAGGCGGCACCGTTTAGCCTAAAGATCATGAGTCACTTGGTAATTGATGCTGGAAACATTTCTCCATGATTTGCCAGTCAGAGCAACTTGGGGACAGGCAACAGAGTACCGTGAGCACAGTAGCACTGGAAAAGCTTTTAGTGAAAAAATGGTACGTAGATTGTTTGGTATTCCCGCTCGTCAATTGTTTTTTTCTCATGGTTACCATAATTTACAGTCACAGTTTCATCCTCAGAGATTCAGTTGTTATATATAAGGATCCTCATTGTGATGTAAATACGCCAGGAACGCGTATCTGTGGAAGTTACAGTGTATTGCAGCTTGTGAAACTTTGATGGAGCTTTTGCAGAAGGATATAAGTAGCTTTTTCTTAAATCTTGCAGCATACCTACGACGTCTGCTGATTTCCTTTGTATATGACATCACAACGAAGTGTTTCTAACGTACTGTTTATACTGTTACACCAAAATACAAAATTTTCAAAGATGTTACTAAGAGTTTCAAAGAACGTGGTAAATTTCGTGGATAATTCGGTACGGTACAACGAAGATAATGAGTAACCTGCATGTTACGCAATACAACTTAACCTTTGTCCGTGTTGTGAATGCCACATGTTTGTAAATAATTCATTTATGTTTAGTAACCTCTAATAGCAATGCAAATGTTTGATTTCAATGACTGACAAGCACCGACGATTTTATTATTTTCCTGTCTCTAATAACTCTTATAATCAACAAGGAGAGATCTCCAAACCAGTAGGAGACCTAAACAAAACGGGGTGTGAGGGGTTGATGCACAGTGACGGCATTGGTAACTTAAGGATTCATTAAACAGGACCTTTGTAGCCTTTCCAAACACAAACCTGTACGAGGTGTCCTCTGCTAAGCCGAGAAACTCAGTGGAAGGTTGCGTAATGAGCCCCATCGCGAAATTCGGTCGGTGAGCTAACTGAGTTGGAGGGCTGAGAAATTAACCTCAGCTACGCTTTATGAGGTAACGAAGAGAAAATTTATACAAAAAAGACTACGGCAGACCACTCCTATAGAGATCCAGCCACCCTGTAAGCTGTGAGAATAACACCTCGGGCTGAACGACAGGCCATCACCCTTTCTTCGTAAAAAAGTTACATGCTTTAGAGCTACAAGTAAGCCTCGGAACATTTATAAACGCACCAACGACGACAATGACAGAAACATGGTATACGATTCGGAACATGGAATGTGAGAAGTCTATACAAGACAGGTGCTGCAACGAATGTGATAAAAAACAAAAAAACAAAAAAAAAAACAGAAATACAGACCAGATGTAACTGCTCTGCAAGAAATCCCGTGGGAAGACACGGACAGCTTCTATGTTGAGGATTAGATTAGATTAGTTCTTGTTCCATAGATCATGAATACGACACTTCGTAATGATGTGGAACGTGTCAGGTGAATAAAAGGTGTCTATACAAGATATTACATTAGACAAAATATTGCATGACACTCAATAATTATTTTTTTTTTTTTAGGTTGGGAAATTACCCACTTACTACATCCAAAAATTCATCTAATGAGTAGAAGGAGTTGCCATTAAGAAATTCTTTTAATTTCCTTTTTAGTTAGATTTAACCTTGAGTAGTGAAGATCATCCTTTCTCCTAGTGTTGTAGCCATGTACACTGTTATTACTTTTGAATTCTTTCGGATTGTCAATAACAAATTTCATAAGTGAATATATATATATTGAGAGGCTACAGTGAAGATCTGTAGCTCTTTAAATAAGTGTCTGCAGGATGACCTTGGATGAGCTCCAGCAATTATTCTGATTACACGCTTTTGTGCAATGAACACTCTTTTACCCAATGATGAGTTACCCCAGAATATGATGCCATACGAAAGCAGAGAATGAAAATAGGCGTGGTAAGCTAATTTACTCAGATGTATATCGCCAAAATTTGCAATGACCCTAATAGCATAAGTAGCTGAACTCAAACGTTTCAGCAGTTTGTATTTTCCAGTTCAATCCCTCATCAATGCATTCACCTAGAAATTTCGAATATTCTACCTTAGCCACCGATTTCTGATCGAAGTCTATATTTATTAATGGGGTTATTCCATTTACTGTGTGGAACTGTATATACTGTGTCTTGTCAAAGTTTAATGAGAGCCCATTTGTAGAGAACCACTTAATGATTTTCTGTACAACATCGTTTACAATTTCACCACTTAATTCTTGTCTGTCGGGTGTGATAGCTATACGTGTATCATCGGCAACATTCTTTTATGGAGCCTGGAGCCTATGGAGAGAGAATCTTGGACACTAATGTTCAAGAGCTTGTGTCTGTTAACTCAAGAATCGCTGTCTTAACGGTGAATACTAAGTAGAACTGCCACGCACCCACAAAAGAAATATGACTGTAGTGAAAGATGAGTTCTATGCACAGCTGGAAGCAATGGTGGATACCATCCCAAATGGACTCTTAAGGGTCCTCACCGATGATATGAATACTGAAATTAGGAAAGAACAAGTATTCTAAGACACAACAAGAAGATACAGCCAGCATGAACAAAGCAGTAAAAATATGTGAGGTTCATTAGCTTCGCCACATCAGCAGGTCTGATCATCTCCACATAAAACTTTCTACGTGAAGATCTACATGAGTGAACCTGAGTGTCATCAAATGGGAGGACAGTAAACCAGATAGACCACATCGCCATAGATATAAGAGCCAAAAGATGGGTGTTGGACGTTAAGACGGCACGGGGTTGGGTGTGTGGAAGTGTGACTATTTTCTGGTCAGAGGCATGTTACATGTAGGCCTATAGTGTACAGGAAGGACCAAGGATAAAATACAGAAGGCTGTCAGATATCATACTGAAAGGCTGAAGATGATGCAATAGAGACTGAATATCAGTTAAAACTTAGAAACCGTTTCGAAGCACTCGGTGAATGGGACGGCAGCAAAGACCCTGAACAAATATGGATAGACATCAGGAGCTCAGTGACTGACAGAGCAAAAGAAACAATGGAGAGAAACCCATCAGGCAAAAATATGTGATTTGGAAAGGAATGCGCTGATGCTTCGGAATGGAGATAGTAATCCAGGAAAAGTAGCTGCAGAAGACAGATCTGGTGCAGGGTAAAGCATGATTTGAGGAGTTTCGAAGAGCTACACAAGCAACTCTGAGAAGATCAAAGAGAAAGTATGTTAATGACATTATCATTGAGTCGGAAGCAGACTGAAGACGAAAAAAATCCATAGACATGTTCCGAAAGGTGAAGAGTCTTAATAAAGAGGACTAGGCCATACATAAGGTCGCAAAGACTAAATTATGAAATCCTGACCAACATTGGTGAAATCGCCGAAAGATGGAAGGAGTACTTCAACCACCTTCTCAACTGTGATGAACCCAAAGTCTCTAATCACTGCTGCTCAAAGTGCCCCTCCCCACACTGAATGAGATCAAAATGCAAATCAAATAGTTTAAGAAGAATAAGAGGTCGGGTGAAGAGGCCTAGATGATCCATGCAGGAGGCGAGAAACTTGCAGAAAGACTACACCGGATGACGCAAATGATCTTGACCAAAGTAGAACTACCAACAGAATAAAAAACGGTTCTGATCCATCCAGTTTGTGAGAAGGGTGACAAATTCAAATGCGACAACTATCGCGGAATTGCCCTGAATAATGATGCTACATTATCCTTGTCAGTACCATTATGGGTTCCGGTGAAATGTGGGAACACAGAATGCAATACTAGCCCTAAGAATTATCTTAGGTTAAAGATAGGCTAATCTGGCTCTATAACATTTGTAAATTTGGAGGATTTTTTTTTATAATGTTGAGTATATTGCACTCGTTAAAATTCTGGAGGTAGCAGGAAAAAAATTTGGGAAACTAAAGGTGACATACGCCTTTATAGAGCCCATACCGCTGACACGAGAGTCGAAGAATTTGAAAAGGAAGCAGTGGTTGAGAAGGATGTGAGACGCGGACGTGGTCTATCTCCGATATAACTGAATCTGCACATTGAGCGAGCTGTGAAAGAAACCAAAGACAAATTTTGACAGGGAATTAAAATTCAGGCAAAAGAAATAACTACTGTTATGTTTAATATTCAATATGAAACAGTTATTATCTAATATTATAGTCATATTCTATTAGTCTAATGTTATAACTATGAGATTTTCTTATGATATTGTAGTTCTTACAGAGACAGCAAAGGACTTGGAAGAGCTGTTGAATGGAATGGATAGTGTCTTGGAAAGAAATTATAAGACGAACGTCAACAAAAATCAACCCAGTGTAATGGAATATAGTCGATGAGAAATGATTCTTCCATCGCTTCTTGGTAGAACTACATATCAAAAGCATAATATGCCGCATATTCTAAAGGATTAATATACTGAGTTAACCGTTTTTTGACTGACAAGGCAATCATCTGTCTTTAACTGAATGTCGTCGTCAAAGAAGTTACAATACCTTTAAATATTTGAAAAAATGTTACTTACCTACGGCGAGCGACTAACACAGATTAAATGTCATCTTTGACAGACATGTAGTAATTCAATAAGAAAGTGAAAAACCGAACAGTTAATAAATATGAAGGGAGCAAATCAAGGAAAAAACACTATTACTTCAAGAACAATGTCTAGATATCACAGCATCGTTTCCTTTCTATTTCTCCATTTTCCTGGATTATATATTTTACTGTGGTTGCCTTTGTATTTCATATATTATTTTGTTACAGTTCACAGTTTTATCTTTTACTCTATTCCTGTATTGCTTTATATACGCAATACCTCTTCATGCTATTTTTTAGTACTCTTGTCAACTACTTATATTTTGTTGGGATTGTAAATTTAAATTAAATTGCTATTTAACCACTGTTTTTCGAATATAGTGTTGACGTTGTTAGATGTTAATGTTGTTCCTGGTTTGCTGCCTTTATGTTTCTTTGCCGCTCAACTTTTAACTTTTCAGGTCGATTACGACTAGACTTCAAAAGATGACTTTTAGTCTGTGTTTGTACCTCACTCCACAAGAGTAACACCTTCCAAATGTTGTTTAAAAATACTGTAACTCTTTGACGACGATAGTCAGTTAAAGTCTGACGATGACCATGTTATCCGAAAACGGGTTAACCCAATAAATTGATCTTGTAGCACATATACAATGTTGTGTTCTTAATTTTCAAGAGCGTAGTCGAATTGAATGAGTTGACGCTATTAAGGCATTAGACACTTAAGTGGTAGATAAGTGTTGCTATTGAGGAAGCAAAGTAACCGATGTTGGGCGAAAAATGCAGACTAGAGGTAGCACAAAAGCATTTCCAGAAAAGACAAATTAGTTGAAATCTGATATAAACTTAAGTGTCATAATATCTTTTTCTGGAAGTATCTGTCGCGAGTCTAAGTCTCTGAAGTGTGATGCTACAGAATGATTGCTAAAGATTAGGTGGGTAGGTCAAGTAAATATTAAGAAGGTACCGAATCGAACTGGAGAAAACAAGGAAGAACTCGACTAAAGAAATGGATCAATTGATAGGACACTGTATGAGGCATCTAGGACTCAGAATCGTCAGTTTGGCTATGGAGGGAAATGTGAGCGGGTGGGGGTGGGGGAGGGGTAAAAACTGTAGACGGGCACGAAGAGATGAATAGAGTAAGCAGGCTTAAATGCATGCCGGTATTTGGAGACGATGAGACTTGTACAGGATAGGGTAGCGCTAAGAGGCGCATCAAAGCAGTTATGAGACTGAAGACAGTAACAATAATATGAGCTAAAACAATAAATATCACTTTCTGAATCTAGATCATTTCTTGTTATGACACTGTGCTTACCGAAATAAAATGTTGTGGGAATATAATAATCCTGTAAGGTCAGCGGAATATAATAATCCTGCAAGGTCAGCCGGTAAAATTAGGTGGTATTATAAAAACGTCGATACCATGAACAAAATGACTAACACTGTTTATGAATACGGTTGACGTTATTCTCGTTTAGAGACATAACAATTTCGTAACTGAGCACTTGCAACAAGCTTTCCCTTCAATGAAGACATGTAAAACTTAACTCGAGAGAAGAATTACTTGCGTACAATTCCTCAGTAGCGATATATCATTTTTGTGGTGTTCCCTGTATCTCTTCAAGTGTAGAGCGTGATGATTTTCACGTCAGAAAACCAATACTTTCTTACTCAGCACTTCTCTTATAAGAACGTGTAGTCAGTCTTTCCAAACATTTATGTCGACGGGGCAGCATGTGTTACAGAAACACTACTCCAAACGAAACGTCGACAGTACTTTACATCCAAACCCTGCTATAGCTGCCGGAAGCGTCAGTGAAATTCTGAGAGTATAAAGTTGAGACATCCGTCAGATGGAGACAAACACTCATGGCGTCAGCCTTCCTTTCAGAACTGGTGTAAATACTGCAGATACTCAGCCAGGATTGAGTAACAGTGGCATGTATCGACAGAGTACGGAAAGAGACTATTGACTCGGAGAACCGGTGACGTGACTCGAATATGTGAAACGGGAGTTAGATTGCCAAAGCCTGAGGGCTTGCGTGCTGGTGTTCTATTAGTATGTATTTCAGATCTTGAGAAATGGTGAATACTTGAAGATAGCTTCTATCTGATATCTCTCACCGACGATACGTTATCATATGGTATTCAGTAGTAAACGTCTCAATCAGTAGCTTGATATGTGACAGACAAGTTGAAAAATCAAAATAACGTTAAGCGAAAGTCTTACACTTCCTACCAATCAAGCGACCTAGCCAGCTATGGTGGGAGCTCGTACAGGTTAACGAGGAGTTTGTGGGTTCCTGTATATATGCCTGATGTGACGCTAACCTCCCCCACCCCACCCCCCGCTTGAAAGTTGCCCCTTTATTTGCATTTACATTTTATTTCATACAGTAATTTTACCTTTCTTAAATAGCAAATTTAGCTTTGCATATTCGTACTATGATAAGCTTTGATTAATCGAAACAAGCGATCTCTTCGTTTGTCCAATAATGCATTCGGTGTCTCTGGAGGCCTGTATGCGCCATCAGCCAATGGGAAACATTCACAGGTGTGAAACGACGAGGTGAAATACTTTATAATGAGCTTTCGTCATTTGCTTTCTGAATACTGCTCCTGGTTTTCGCTTTTGGAGGCAGTCTGTCTATTCCGCTTCATGTGTTATCTGGTGTCGATGAGAGCTATTTCGGTTTCTCATAGGCGATGGGTGTGTTGTTATTTTCGGGCATTCTAAATATTTACAGAGTTAAGCTGGGACAACCTCATGAAGGTATACCTCCATCTGACGAAGGAAAGGTTCATACCTTGCTCACTTTTCGTGAAATGAAAGCTGATAGTAGGATCGAATAATAGCTTTTCAATACGTCGTCTGGTAGATACAAATTTGTCATCCTCTTCTGCATTACAAATTATTTACTGTCATGCTGGAATTTGTGAACTGCGAGTACGTAATTATGTATCTTATTTTTTTCGAGAAACTCATGTTGTGTTAGCTACATTCTCTGCATTATTTCGTTCAATTCAGGTAATTTCAGTGATTATCTTACGTTATACAGATACATGCTAGTGTGCCGACATGTTGCTCACAGTTGTGGCCGTAAGCCACTTCAACACAGTGCTCAGATATGGTGTGAAACAGTTAATGGAATTAATCGTATGTTACTGTTGCAAACCATAAACAATTAACATTATGTATTTTGTATGTATTGAGGTAACAGGTGAAGAAATGTAAGTCGTCAGATCTTTTCATGGAAGACTGATGACTTATGAATGTAATAGTCATTGTTCAGATACAGTCAATCAGGGTAGCTTCTTGCCAGTCAAGGTATTTTGTACCGCTTACAGTTTTTGTTTCAAATGGCCGTTGTCATACTTACTGACACAATTTTGTTCAAAATTAAGAGTTTTATTACCTTTGTTACTTTTAGAACAAAATAATGCCAACAAGAGGGACACCAGCCATTTGAAACAGAAATTGTAAGTGGGACAAAAATAATCTGATTGATAAAAAGATAGCCTGATTGACTGTATATTAGTTAGGTGTTCTGTGGATCACATGCTACGGAGGGGTTCACTATCTGCAATGGACAGACTTTTTTTCGTAAATCATACCCTAACCTACATGTTTGAAGGAGGTATTTGAATAAATATTAGTTTCGTTAAATATTTGACGTTAAGCACGGCTATTTACAGCTTCTACAGAAACCTGACGGCAGTAATAAGAGACGAGGGGCACGAAAGAGAAGAAGTGATTGAGAATGGATAGAGACACGATTGTAGCCTACCCGGAATGTTATTCAGTCTGTGCACTGGACGAGCTGTAAAGGAAACCAGAGAAAAATCTGGAATAGGGATGAAAATTCAGGGTCGAAAAATTAAAATATCTGAGCAATTGAATGGAACGTAGAGCATTTTGTAAAGAGGATATAAGGTGAACATCAACAAAAGCAAAACAAGGATAATAGAATGAAGTCGAATTAAACAGGTGATGCTACAATCAAATTAGGAAACGATACACGTAAAATAGTTAATGAGCTTTGCTATTTGGGCAGCAAAATAACTGACGTTGGCCGAAGTAGAGACAATATACAATGTAGACTGGCAAATGGCAAGAAAAGCATTTGTGAAGAAGAGAAATTTGTTAACATCGAATATTGATTTAAGTGTTGGGACGTCGTTTCTGAAGTTATTTGTCTGGAGAGTAGCCATGTGTGGAACTGGAACTTGCTCCATAAACGGTTTAGATAAAAAGAGAACAGAAGCTTTCGAAATGTGATGCTACAGAAGAATGCTGAATGGGTCGATCACGCAACTAATGAGGAGGTACTGAACAGAAATTTGGAAGAAAAGAAATTTGCGGCACAACCAGACTAAAAGGCGACCCTAGTTGGTAGGACACATTCTGAGACATCAATGGATCACGCATTTAGTATCTGAGGGAAGGGTGATGGGTAAAAATCGTAGAGGGAGACCAAAAGACGAATACAGTAAGCATGTGCAGAAGAATGCAGGTTGCAGTAGTTATTTGGAGATGAAGAGGCTCACAGAGGATAGAGTAGCCTGGCGAGCTGCATAAAACCAGTCTTTGGACTGAAGACCACAACAACAACAAGCACGTAGAAGAGAAAGAGTTTAAAAATGATATGAAATTACATTTAAAGTTACTTGGTAGTCTCTAAGTGCTCTCATTATGCCACTGGATGAGTATATTCCGTGCGCTCCGTTTTAAGCCAAAGCTAGTTTTTCGCGCATCTGTTTATGACGTCATATCTCCCGAACTATATATCGTAAAATGCTATAATTCAGCACGTACGTTTAGCAGTATATTTAGAGACTGTATGCAAAATGTGTTGCCAATAGGGCTAGTAGCAAGGAAATAATAAATTAAAACGTCATCGCTAATGCTAAAGTTTTGCTGCAAAAACAGCGAAACTAATAAGGGATAAACTTTTCTCTTTCATTATTTTGGGGAGGTGTCAACGAGAAGGAGTTTAGAAATGGTTTGAAATTTTGTATAAAATTATTGATATTTGTGAAGTGCTCTCATTCTCAAATTCTTTCTTTCTTTCTTTCTTTCTTTCGCTCACGCCATAGTCCCGCAACGATCGCAGGGTCAGTGTGGTCAGAACAGATGTGGCAAGGTTAGTGTTAGGGGTGGCTGGATGCCCTTCCTGCCGCCACCCCATACCCCCAGGGATGGAATCAGTATACCCCAGCTGTCTGCATCTAGTGTAAATCGTGAAATAGTGCGAACGTGTTACAAATGTCTGCGACGCGTGTAACTGAGGCGGAACGTGGGGACCAGCCCAGTATTCACCTAGCGGGATGTGGAAAACCGCCTAAACACCACATCCAGGCTGTCCGGCACACCGGACCTCGTCGTTAATCCGCTGGGCGGATTCGATCCGGGGCCAGCGCGCCTACCCAAGTACAAGAAGCAGCGCGTTAGCTGCTCATCACACCCACACACACACACACACACACACACACACACACCGTCCCTAACTGTAATATTTATCTTCTTGTGTTAAACCTTGAACACAAAATTCTTCTTTCTAATGAATTGCTTATGACTGTTTTAAATTTTTAAATTCCGTCAACAGATGTATGGAATCCTCAAAATTAAAATCTTGTTACACCTGAACGCTGTTAGTTTAGGCGACCTGAGCAGAGAATTTGGCACGGGTTAGTCGTTCTCTGCATCCAAATGTCAGCCTTTGGGGCGTAATGCGAGAAATCCAGAAGTTGATCTATGCGCCCTACTTGATATCAGTATGTTTTAAAGTACAACCAAAAGCTATTTATTACTACCTGCGTTAAAATGTTCTTGAAAGCGGACATCAAAACATCAGCCCATTTGGTCTATGTAAAATATCGGACAGATGTCACATTTTATCTTATATATACTGGACTCTTGAGTATTTTGTATTTTAGGACTCGAGATTCGGGAGTAGAATAAAATAATTTCTTTTACCTCGGTTCTGCGGAAAGTACAAAAATCCTAAAATAAGAAAAATCCTAAAATAAGAAAACAGAAACGAAGCTAGATTTCTCGACACAGGGAGCAGGTCAGCGGAAGTTGAAACATCTGTCTTCTGGAGCAAGGTGATGGGCAACTGCAGTACTGAATAAATAAGCGAAGACTACAAGGGCTACATTCTCCTTCATAGGTCTTCTAATTGTAGGAACATTCACAGAGAATGAACTGAAAGGTAAATCCTACACCGTTGTCCTAAATCAAGATACAGAACAACGGTCCGTTTCCTAAGCAAAAGATGAAACAGCAAAGTTGACTCAGACAGACCAAGACATGTCGTTTATATGATATCTGTTCTGCTTCAGACACCCTCGCTTACTGTTTAGTCTCACGTATTCTCTTTTGATCTTGGTCTGTTCCCATTCTCTGTTTTCATACTCGTGTTATGTTTTCTTCGTCCCTCTAAAAGAGTTACTGTTGCTGTCAGGTGAGAGAAGATGTTGTTGTTGCCATCATTCACTGAATAGATACCTTAGTGCTTACAAATATTGTTAATATTGAGTAACAATTTCGTCGCTTTTAGAAAATACATCGAATTTTGAACAATATGCGCTTAACGTTGTACTCCGAAATGTATACTGCCAGCAGAGGCGCCACAGAGCGCCGTGTAAGCGGCTTTACAGGGCGAGGCTTCGCTCTGTGATGAGTCGTGGCGGTCCCTCGCCTTGCCGCCTGCTCGTAGTCTCAGCGTCCTCCAACTATTTCCTATCGATAGTCACGACAGATGCACGTGAACAGCCAACCAGCCTCACCGTTTCTGCGACGCTCGTGTGCAGCTGCGGTCGACTGCAGTAGGTCCTTTGTCAAACTCGCTTATGTTGGCGTATTTCCCCTTTTGAAGCCCATATCGTCGCAAGAATGATCCAAACGGCCAGAGCCCATCGCAGGTTTTCTGTACTCCGAAGTATGTTCGAGGCTAAATCTTTCTGTTATTCTTCCAGTCTTAGATTTGCTGCTAATTTTAAAAAATGGTTGAAATGGCTCTGAGCACTATGGGACTTAACAGCCGTGGTCATCAGTCCCCTAGACTTAGAACTACTTAAACCTAACTAACCTAAGGACATCACACACATCCATGCCCGAGGCAGGATTCGAACCTGCGACCGTAGCAGTCGCGCGGTTCCGGACTGCGCGCCTAGAACCACGAGACCACCGCGGCCGGCGCTGCTAATTTAACTTTTCTTCTAACTGTCGTACAGTTTCTCTTCACAACGGCTGGGTCACTCGTCTTTGCCTTCCTTCTATACATTTCTTACATAAAACATCAATAAACATAAATATAAAAAAGTACAGCCATATATTTCGATGACTGTACAAGGGTCTCGTGAGAGGTCTCCTTTAGTGACACGGCAAAAAAAGCCCAAAGCAGACACGTACCATTACCTTGGCACCTGCGCGAGTGTCCTACTCATCCTTCCCGTTTTTTCCTGCTTGTTACGTACAGTCTTGGACAGTAGTTTACTGCTAGAGTACGACAGAGAGCTAACCCATAAGGATATGGAACTGAGAAAATTTCAATTTTTCGTTTGTGTTTACTGCATGAAATTGAGCACTTTAACAATCACAAACCATAAAAAACAATTAAAATCTTATTCTAATATCAATAAATTATCTGAAAAATGTCAGCTCCAGGTTGGCAAAGCAGAAAAATGAAATTCAAAATTTTTTTTACTATTACAACACATCTATTTTCATCAGTTACTTGTTTAATCAGCTTGGAATTCATTATATCTGTTGTGTACAGCGATGCAATCTGTACTTTATTGCAGAGCCAGATTTCAGTTACAGTACAGTTATCATCAGTACTCATGGAGATAGTCATGTAAGACTTTACAGGCGTATAAAATGACAAGTTATTACACGACCTTAGCATGTGCATACCTTAATGCAAGTTTGAATTAAGCTATGCACATGCTACGGTCGTGTTCATTTACAAGCGTGTTCAGTCTACGTGCTCACTTCATACGCAACGAAGAAAGCTATACTGTAGCTGAAGTGTAGATCTGCAACAGATTACACATCAGATAGGAGCTAATTGCTGACTTTCTTCCTGTTACAGTTACTTATTTCAATATGAAATTGGATTCAGATTTACTTCAACTTGATTTTCTTATTACGTTTAAAGTTTACTAATAGAGTTGGGTGTTCAAGACAGATCGGCTTTAAGCAGCCATCTGTATCGAAACGTATACTTATTTTCTCCACTTTCGATCCTCTTTCTCGCTGTCTATACCCTGCGCGTCTGCTTTACAAGCACGGTACACGGCGCGATGGTTTTCAGGGATTCATGGGAGTTGCGACATCAAGGCCTTCTGCTAATTAAAAATGTCGTGCGACTAGGGCCTCCGCCGGCCGTTCAGATCGAGCGGTTCTAGGCGCTACAGTCTGGAACCGCGCGACCGCTACGGTCGCAGTTCGAATCCATAGTCCCATACTGCTCAGAGCCATTTGAACCATTTAAACAGCGAAGTTGCGTATCCAAGTTGCCTCAAATAAAATACACCTACATTAGGTATTTTGGGAGTTGGAAGAGCTTTCTGCAAATCAATAGTTATTAAACGGAAGCCTGATCACTCTTTGTGGCGTTCAGCTCAGTACTGACTTCGAAAAGTACTAGCAGTTGTCGTTGAGTTTGATGTAGAAGAATATCAAGATGAATTATATCTTGGAGTTTGGATATCCATGCTTCACATACCTTAAATATATCAGTGGGATGTACTAAATTTTCTTGTTAATGTAATTCTGTATGTATCATATCCGACGATTCTTTCGTTTTCATTTTTATAAAGTCGATGCGCTGTACCTGTAGATTCCACACAACATATATATTTCCCTCTCAGTCTCTTTCACTAATTGATTCTTGTACGCATGAAATCGTTTTATGTGGTCAGTTACTCCCTTTGCTAATTCGATAAACTTTGACTTCTGCCCTTCATGTTTTCCTCTTTGTACAGTCTGAGGATTAGATTTACGGGATTTATTTTCCAATCTTCCAGCATCGTAAGACTTGCTACCAGAATATTCAATCTCGTTTTGCATTTAATGAAGACTATGAGATGTTTGTATACTTCAGTCTCCCCTGACAGTAGATATGCGCTTCCTGAATATCGCAATTACATCACAGAATGCTTTTGCACGAACGTTTACTGAAACACGGTTCTCGTTCTTTACGCAAAATATATATGATAACTTTCTTTTATTTCCATTGTCAAAATCTGCACTGTTCCTGTACACCCCGTTGCGTGCTTTACCTGCTCAAAACAATTTAAAAAAGCGAATTGCAAGTTATAATTTTCTAGTTTATAAAACTCAGTAAAGAGATTGTCCTTAATAATCATCGTAAGTGTGTGATATTCTGGCCAACTGAGGTTAAGCTTCATACATTTCACATCACAATCGCAATAGATATCCTGTTTCCTCACTGGAACAGCTTTTTTAGCTTTTTACTCACGTAGTCGGGTCTCTTTCTTTTCTTCCATTCACCTTCACAGCTTGCTCGTTTTCTATATTTCTCACAACTATTAGTCACAGAATCATCTTCACCGTCAGTCATGTCGTCAACAATAAAATACATAACTGCAAGCATGTGTGCTTTTGGCTACAGCCATCTGGTGTAACGTTGCCACCAGGGTCGGTGGGAGAAATCTTTTCACACAAGCAACATATTATTTGGCGCCCTCCACCGTTCCCACCCTGTCTCACATGTTAGTAACTGTTCCTTTGTTAAGATATTTAAAAGCAAATCTAAATCTAGTGAATGTGGAAATGGGTGTTTTTCGCTACTATTTATGATAAGTCCTGTGTACAAATTTTGAACTTGGGCATCTCTGCCGCCCATTTCGCCTTGGCCTTAAAAGGAGTCCTAAATACTGTTTGCTTTGTTCCCTCGCACACTGCAAGACTGCAATGGGGAGCTGGTCGACAATCTTTCTTTTGAACAGTGGGACGTAAGAAGTAGAAAATAATTACTCACAAAGGTTGACAATTATTAAGCTATGTGAAAAAAACCTAAACTATGGCATGCACGCACTTTATTCAGCATGTAAACGTCACTACATATATTCGGATTTAGGTTATGACATGTTCGATATGTCTGTCGTCATTGGCGATGTTGTGGCGCAGACGAACAGCGAAATTCAGCATGACCCGCTGAAGTGCCGGAACATCGATGCTGTCGATGACATCCTGAATGGCTGTTTTCAGCTCAGCAACGGTTTCAGGGTTATTGCAGTACACCTTGTCTTTCAATATAGCCCCCCAAAAAGGAGTCGTATGGGTACAGATCCGGATAATATGGCGGCCAAGCGAGGCCCATGCCAGTGGCTTCTGGGTACCCCAGCGCCAGAATGCTGTCCTTAAAGTACTCCTCCAGGTTAACAAACACTCTACTGCTTCGATGGTGTCGAGCTCCGTCTTGCATGAACCACATATTGTCGAAATCAGGGTCACTTTGGATGATGGGAATGAAATAATCTTCGGTAGTCACCGTGCAATCAAGGAATATCGCATCGATTATTCCGTGACTGGACATCGCACACCACTCAGTCATTAGTTGAGGGTGAAGAGATTTCTCGAGCGCGAAATGCAGTTTCTCAGTCCCTGAAATGCACCAATTTTGCTTACCGACGAACCCATCCAACTGAAAGTACGTCGCTAAACCAAGCCATAAAGCGCATGCTAATTCCCATTATGCACCGCGGCCAGCTGTGCAAATGCTTCTAATGGCCCTGAGCACTATGGGACTTAACATCTGAGGTCATCTAGACTTAGAACTGCTTAAACCTAACTAACCTAAGGACATCACACACATACATGCCCGAGGCAGGATTCGAACCTGCGACCGTAGCAGCAGCGCGGTTCCGGACTGAGGCGCCTAGAACCACTCGGCCACAGTGGCCGGCCCAGCTGTACAGTTTGAACGTCCTAACCCAAATGGTTCAGAAGTTACGACGATTTTATTTCATGTAGTTCAATAACTTGGCTCAAATGGCTCTGAACACTATGGGACTTAACTGCTGAGGTCATCAGTCCCCTAGACATAGAACTACTTAAACGTAACTAAGCTAAGGACATCACACACATCCATGCCCGAGTAAGGATTCGAACCAGCGACCGTAGCGGTCGCGCGGTTCCAGACTGTAGCGCCTAGAACCGCTCGGCCACTCCGGCCGGCAGTTCAATAACTGCCATCCTGTATATTGTGGGGTAGTAGAAATGTGACAGTGGTAACCATGTATATCAATAATACATTTTGAACACTTTGTGAGTTAGCTCCATCTGGCACTCTGAGGTAGAGTTGGTAAACGTGCTGCCGCGCCACCACAGGACATTTCATAACATCAGGCGAGCGAATGAAGTAAGCCCTCAATGCACTGCCGCAAAGGACCTATGAAACATCAACGTCACCGTGGGAATTAAAAATGTGAATATATTTTCCAGAATAAATTGTTGAGTCTACAGCGGACTGTGCACTGATGTGAAACTTTCTGGCAGATTAAAGCTGTATACCGAACAGAGACTCGAATTTGTGACCTTGCGTTTCGCGGGAAAGTCGTCTACCAACTTCCTGGCTGAAGCAAAGCTGTGCGGACGGGTCGCGAATCGCGCTTGGCTAGCTCAGTTGGTAAAGAATTTGCCCGCGAAAGGTCAGTCCCGAAAATTTGGAAATTTGTGCTAGGTTCCTATGGGACCAGAATGCTGAGGTCATCGGTCCCTAGGCTTACACACTACTTAATCTAACTTAAACGAAATTACGCTAAGGATAACACACACACACCCATACCCGAGAGAGGACTCGAAGAGGGGAGCCGCGCGAACCGTCGCATGGTGCCCGAGACCGCGGGGCTACCCCGCGCGGCCGAAGTCCCGAGATCTAGTCTTTATTTGGCACACAATTTTAATCTGCCAGGAAGTTTGGGTCTATTTTGTTTTTCCAACAACATGGACATGGAATATACGGACATACGACTTGATGTAAAACTTCTCCCATCAAGTTTCTACCATAAAGTCTAGAAATGAGGAACTCTTGCAGATGCACTACTCCAGCGCATTTCAGCACGTTATGTGGCATATGACAATCTGTGTATGTGCACGTAGTCAGAAACTGGTTTGAGAGAATAAAATTAACTTTATCTAAAATGTTATCGCTCGTAGTGGTTTATTTGTACTGTTTTCTGAAATCGTTGGTACAACTACTGCCGAATGTGGAGATAAAGCTCGGCTACGCTTGGCGCTTTTCGGAAGGAGGTGACTAATACGATTCACATTCGTTTCAATGCTCACTCATTCAAAACAACAAAAAGACCTAAACACTATAGTGCAAGAGTAATCGACACAGTCGTGCGTATGATAGACATTCACACTACTCGAAGCTCGGGGGCAGGCGGACGTAAGCCATTTACACTATGACTCTTTAAGAAATCAGATTTAAATATCAACGGTGCAACCTGTTCATATTAGAAAATATGAGACGTGACACTTAGTTCTAATATTATACGACGTTTTGGAGTTCCTCGTACATAAAAGAAACGATAAAATACACTGGTGTGCCAAACGTAAGGCCGAAAGTAACTTTCGCATGATGTGTCACTGCCAAGTAACGTACCCCCATGAAACTTGGACCTTACGTTGTAAGAAGTATAGTTCAGAAGGTAACGATGAGACGAAGAGAAATTACATTTATATTCCAAGATAATAATTACACTGAAGTTATAGTGAATTATTATGGTCGTCCGGACGCTACGAAAGGAGGGATATGATTCTTAATAGGGTGTGTAATTACCAAGGACAGTAATGCATGCTCCGCAACTTGCTGTCATTCTAGCAACTAGGTTGATGAAGAGAACTTGTGATAAGGCGTTCCATTTCTCCACCAATGCTGGATGGTCGTTGGTGCACGTGGACGTGCTGAAATATGTCTCCCCAACGCGTGCTCGATGGCATTTAAGTCGGAGGAACGAACAAGCCAGTCCGTTCGCCAAACACCCTCTCGTTCCAAGAGCTTCTCCACCTTTTGTACTTCACAATCTTGAGCAAAGGACAGTCCGAGTGTGCTCAAAACGACTGATACTTCGGTGAATATGGAAGCCAATACCTCAAGTGGAATTTATCGCAATTCTTCTCAAACGTCGGCCTTGTGGCTGCGTGGTTTGAGGCGCCCTGTCCTGGATTGCGCGGCCCCTCCCGCCGGAGGTTCGAGTCCTCTCTCGGGCATGGGTGTGTGTGTTGTTCTTAGCATAAGTTAGTTTACGTTAGTTTAAGTAGCGTGTAAGTCTAGGGTCCGATGGCCTCAGCAGTTTGGTCCCTTAGGAATTCACACACATTTTTTCTCAAACGTCTTTACCGCCTACTGACCTTGAGTCTTATGAAGTACCTAGTCTGGACGAAAATACTTCAGACATGACGCGCAGAGTGGTTTCATAGTAAATTCCGTCTTTGCATGAACCTGCAAAGACCTTTCCCTCACTGCATAATACTGCAGTCGTCGATCAGTACACATATCTTAAAGAGCGAGTCTAGCAGGTTTATTCCAATAATGTGTCTTGACACGACCGTCGAAACGATGTAGGAGGAATTTTGCATCTGACGACACAGTTGGTATTTTATAGTTCCAACGTCCAAATAGTCTGTTTCATAGACAATAATATTCGTAACTGACGACGGCTGTTTCTCAGCAAAAAAAGGTTCAAATATCTCTGGGCACTATGGGACTTAACATCTGAAGTCATCAGTCCCATAGACTTAGAACTACTTAAACCTAAGGACATCACACACATCCATGCCCGAGGCAGGATTCGAACCTGCGACCGTAGTAGTCGCGCGGTTCTGGACCTGAGGCGCCTGCAACTGTTCGACCACATTCGCCCCTTCTTGGCGGGCACTAATTGCAACATGAAACTTTCAGCATCGACATTGCCTACCTGCCCGTTTCTAATTCGCCCCGCCCCTCTTCAAAGTGTCCTAAATCAGAAGTTACCTCCGTTCTCCGTCCAGACAATCGATCGACTTTCCCGTAATCCTGCCACCTACGGTATCCCAGCTCTAGCGTGTTACTTCCTCATCGCATAGTCAAATTATGCTCTCTGGCTGTTTATTTTATTATAAAAGACGTTCAGTTCTCCAATAACAGTTTACATGTTGAATCCCGAAGTGCAACTGTCTGTTCACACACCCCATGACTTACAGGTCTTGAAATGCATTTAACATTGGGTTAGTTGGTTCTTTTGGGGGAGGGGACCAAACAGCGATGTAATCGGTCCCATCGGATTAGGGAAGGATGGGGAAGGAAGTCGGCCGTGTCCTTTCAAAAGAAACCATCTCCGTATTTGCCTGTATCAATTGAGGAAAATCACGGAAAACCTAAATCAGAATGGCCGGACGCGGTTTTTAACCGTCGTCCTCCGGAATGCGAGTCCAGTGTGCTAACCACTGCGCCACCTCGCTCTGTTTAACTTTGGGAGCGCAACTTAACTGCAGTAGGACTTTCTCGGTCAGCGCTCAACTTACTCTCACCTGTACACATTTACACTATATGTTAAGTTCCTGCAGCTTCTTCATACACTTATCCTTGCATATACTTCGCGAATATTAAATGTTGGTTTCAATCAACGATTTTATACATTGCAGAACCACATCTACTTTTTATCTAACGTTTATAACTATAATTACTTGTGAACGCCTGACAGGCAGTTGTTTCATCACAATAAGGCGTGACAGATCTCCTAGCACAGGTAGCGTTACGGATATACAGCCGAAGGACCAGTCTGGTGCAGTGATGATAAATTATTGACACAAACCTTCGCCGGGCGTTGTGGACGAGCGGTTCTAGGCGCTTCAGTCCGGAACCGCACGACCACTACGGTCGCAGGTTCGAATCCTGCCTCAGGCCTGGATGTGTGTGATGTCCTTAGGTTAGTTAGGTTTAAGTAGTTCTAAGTTCTAGGGGACTTATGACCTCAGATGTTAAGTCCCATAATGCTCAGAGCCATTTGAACCATTTTGAATCACAAACCTTCCTCGTGACTCTGTCTATTAGGGAAAACCGTGTTAAATCCCTACAGTAGTTTCTGAGATTAGCCTTCACGTAAAGACAGAAAAACGTGGCGGTGTTACTTTAACTTGCCATATGCAGTGACGTATAGATAGTTCCGCCTTTTTGCACGAACTACGAAGGTCATTTCAAAAGTCGCGCAGTGTTCACGACCTTTACGGTGGCGTGATCAAGTTGAAATTCACGTCAGTTGTGAAGAAGACTTTAGGCGTGACGGTGCTGGTTCGCGCAGCTCGTCGTGAGTAATTCAGTTTTAAAACGGATGCTGAAACTGAGTCAAGTCAGACTACACGTAGTAACCAGCGTTTCTACATCAAATCGAATCCCTACGTGCAAAGAATCCAAAGGATATTTCCATCACTTTGAGAGAGGTGTTTGGCAGTAGTGTTGACGATCGTAGCTCAGTATCAAGGTGGTTTGCTCGTTTCAGTGAAGGTCGGGTAGGCATTGAGGGCACCCCAAGGAGTGGAAGGCTATCAACTGCAACGGACTACACCTATCAGGTCATTGTTAATGAGATTTTGGCAGAGTATAGACGTGATGAAATTGCATACGAGACCAGAATACTTGTCACGTCAGTTTTCAGTTTATTGTTAATGACATTTTGAGAAAGGATCGACGCCGCGCGGGATTAGCCGAGGGGTCTAGGGCGCTGCAGTCACGGACTGTGCGGCTGGTCCCGGCGGAGGTTCGAGTCCTCCCCCGGGCATGGGTGTGTGTATTTGTCCTTAGGATAGGATAATTTAGGTTAAGTAGTGTGTAAGCTTAGGGACTGATGACCTTAGCAGTTAAGTCCCATAATATTTCACACACATTTGAACATAAAGGATCGACGAAAAACATATCAGGAAATTGCATATGAGGCCAGGATGTCTGTCGCGTCAGTGTACAGAGTTATAAATGAAAAGTTAAAGATGAGAAAAGTTCCTGCCAGATGGGTTCCACATGAACGGAGTGAAGAGCAGAAAGCAGTTGGGTAAAGAGTTGCAGAAGAATTGGTCAAACGTTATCGAACAAGGAGAACAGAGATTTTGAGTTATAACTGAAGTTTACGTCTTTAAAAAGTAAATGTTCTGACTCTCCACGCTCGCCATCAATCAGCGGTGAAACTAATGATGATCTTTGAGTATGACATGACTAGAGTCACACCTACCAAATGAATGCCCCAGGGGACGCCTGTAAAGTGCGCGTACTACGAGCTGTTTCTGCAAAATGTTCTGCGTCCAAAAATTCATCGTAGAAGGCGTGTTTGCGGCTGTTTTCCTCATCTTTCAGGGTAATGCAAGACCGCCTGTTGTCCTACGGTGAGAGGAACACTAGATAAATATGGATGGGAATTACTTCCCCACTCACCATACAGTCCTGATATGAGCACACCAAACTTTGATTTGTTTTCCAACATGAAGGAACAACTCCGTGGAAAACGTTTTGACACAGTTGATGAAGTTTCCAGTAAGGTGACCAAAGTAGTCAGGCAAATATGTAATATAGGTCCGTATCCGAAAAACAGAAGTTGCAAAACTTCGGGAAGCTGTCATAAGAAAGAATGTAGATTATATTGAAGGCCTGTAAAGGTATTTTGAAAAAAAAAAAAAGAAAGAAAAAAAAGAACGCAGCTGAGGAGTTTAGCTTATTATAAATACATATATAAACATCTGCTTACTAAATTATTGATTCATCACGTGAATTGTGTGAATTTAAAGCTCAGTGAAATGGTTGTCGGTTTTTTTCTTACAATTACAGCTAAGTGCTGCAGATAAACATTACATGTCACAGCCAGTGCTTTTCTAACTGAAATATACAGACTCGCCAACAGCATTATGAGAGTCTCCTTGTAATTTAATACGTAGGACAAAAGGAACCGATCGGCATAAAGGTTTTATCCTCCAAAGAAGTTCGGTAATACGTGTCATTTCAGTGCGCTAAATCACCTATGGATCCATTCGTCAATAAATGAGACCGAAAACGAGGAAAAGACAAATCATAATAATTATTTTTTATAATAACGTGCATGGATAAAATTAGTACGTTTTTCTTTGTATTAGGTTCCTCGAATTAAATCTAATTCTGTACATCATTAGACAAACTGTGTTAACAGTTACGTACAAAACAAGGTACTCCTTCATTTGTTCTCGTGTCCTTCATCGTTTTTTTGTTTGTTTTTTAAATATTTGAAGCAGACAACGGAATCCGTATTCGCGACTACTGCCAGTTTAGTCCACACCAGAGACAAAAACTGAGAAAAATAAACGCAGCGCAATGGTGACGTACATGGAGAATCTTTGTTGAGCACTGAAGCCTAGACTTACTGAATAACGGTTGAAGAACCACGGACATAAAACTGCTGCTCCGAAAATCCTCCGCTCCAGAGATATGGGCATTCTGCGGCTAAGATTTCCTCTGGCGCCGATATCTTTTCAGGGTAGCAATAACCGTAAAACGTTCTTTACCGATAATCGATGTTCCCGTTTATGTAATAGTACTGTACGTGCGCTCACCTCCTCAGAGATTTTATTATAACGTGCTCGCGGCTGATGCATACATTACTGGTGATATTCGTTCCCTCCTTGTCTTCGTCCTGGATGTACAGTCAGAAATCGGGACATTCTCATCGCGGGATTCCCTCGTGCTGGGGACACTAGTCTGCCGGTTCAGCTAGGCATGATCGGGCGAAGTCGTCCACTGAAAGGTAATCAGGTTCACATGCAACTCGAAAAAGGTTCGCTTGCCGTGTGTTATAAGCTGCTAGGGAAAACTTAAGGAATTGTAAATTTGTGGTAAGGTCTTATTGGACCAAACTGCTGACGTCATCGGTCCTTAAGCCTACACACTACTTAACCTAACTTAAACTAACCTACGCTAAACACAACACACACACCCATGCCCGAGGGAGGACTCGAACCTCCGATGGGGAGAGCCGCACGGACCGTGACAAGGCGCTAGCGGCTACCCCGCGCGGCAAAACGTAGAGACGAGCTAGAGAAATGAACATAACATATTAACGACTTCGTGCAAATGAATGAAAAAATCAGAGGTCTCCCACTAGTGGACAGATAGTTGGATGTCGCATGGTGTAAGGTTAGGGTGTCTATAGCGCCCGGGGGCTGGTCTTGCAACACAGGGCCGTTGAAGGAACGGGAAAACCACTCTGTGGTGGTGTTCATTACAAGATGGGCCGGAGACCAACACCTGGATCTTAACACGTGGAAGAATCATCAGGAAACTGGAAGATGGACGAAGTGTGGGGAGCGTAGCCTAGGAGTTTGGTATTGGTCACAGCACTGTTTAACGTTCAACGGGGGTGTTTCGAACCACAGGCATTGTTGCCCGATGGAGAGGAGGTGGTCGACCACGGTCAACTACAGCAGCAGATGACCGCTACATTGTGCAACAGGCAAGGAGCAACCGTAGTCAAATACCGAGTGCAATTGCAGTTGCATTTAACAGGAGTGCAAGGCACGCAACCTCACTCTCCATAGTGGCACGGAGTAGCAGTAGCCGACCGCGACAGCCGCAGTAACAGATAAGTAACCGCATTTGTCATTTATGAGTTCATAACCAGGAGCGAGTTTTATTATATCATCTGTGTGCTTTAATAGTTTAGTTTCTTGAGTTTCTGCGTGTAAATTTAACATCTAATAGCCACAGTTCTCGTGTTTTCGTTTGCGTCAGAAAGTAAACCGATTTTGTGACATATTACAAGTTCCAAATCAGGGTAAAATTATTTAGTTTCACCTGAGTGCTACACTGGACTCGCATTCGGGACGACGACGGTTCAATCCCGCGTCCGGCCATCCTGATTTAGGTTTTCCGTGATTTCCCTAAATCGCTGCAAGCAACTGCCGGGATGGTACCTTTGAAAGGGCACGACCGACTTCCTTCCCCGTCCTTCCCTAATCCGATGAGACCGATGACCTCGCTGTTTGGTCTCTTCCCCCAAACAATCCAATCCAACCTGAGTGCTTCGGTAGTTAGGTTTTTGAATATCTGCATATTAATAGACACAGTTCGTTCATTTTCGTCAGGTTCTACAGTAGAATTGCGCAGCACTTGCTGATAGTCCGTTTATCTGCATAGTTTAGTTTTCCGCGGTCTTTAGTATGGACAAGGACTGCGATTTGTGTGCGGATGCGAGCCGAGTTGGTGACACTTCGCTCTCAGTTTCAGGCTGTGGTGGCTTCGGTTACACAGCTTGAGGCTGCAGTGTATGAGCACCAATGTTGTGGGCCAGCCGTGGGGATCCAACGGACGTTCCGCGCGTCAGAGTCCTCCGATCGGTCCGTACCAGTGGCCAACCCAGATACTGCTCGCACTGAGGCTGACCCCTCACCTGTGGTCGAGTGGTAGGTCGCCCCAGGGCGAAGCCGGTGGCGAAAGACTTCCCAAGTGACCGCACATAAGGCCTCCCCGGTTTGTCTGACAACCAGGTTCTACGTGCTGTCTGTGGCTGACACTGTCGCTGAGCAAGATGCTGTCGCCTGTCCTGTTTCAGAGGAAACCACTCAGCCTGCAAGATCCGGGCAATCGCAGAAGAAGAAGAAGAAAGAAGCACTCCGTCTTCAGGACACAAGGTGCCCATCGGGACCATCCGACCGCCGTGTCATCCCCAGTTGAGGATGCGGATAGGAGTGGCGTGTGGTCAGCACACCGCTCTCCCGGTCGTTATGATGGTTTTCTTTGACCGGAGACGCTACTATTCGGTCGCGTAGCTCCTCAATTGGCATCACGAGGCTGAATGCACCCCGAAAAATGGCAACAGCGCATGGCGGCTGGATAGTCACCCATCCAAGTGCCGGCCACGCCCGACAGCGCTTAACTTCGGTGATCTCACGGGAACCGTTGTATCCACGGCGGCAAGGCTGTTGCCGGGCAATCGCAGAGGGTGAGATTATTGGTAGTTGGGAGCTCCAACGTTAGGCGCATTATGGGGCCCCTTAGGGACTTGGCTGACAAGAAGGGCAAGAAATCCAATGTGCACTTTGTGTCATGCCCGGTGGAGTCATTCCGGATGTGGAATGGGTCCTCCCGGATGGCATGAAGAGCACAGGGTGCAGCCAACTGCGGGTGGTGGCTCACGTCGGTACCAATGATGTGTGTCACTTTGGATCAGAAGAGATTCTCTCTGGTTTCGAGCGGCTAACAGAAGTGGTAAACACTGACAGTCTTGCTTGCAAGATGAAAGCAGAGCTGGCCATTTGCAGCATAGTCAACAGGACCGATCGCGGACCCCTGGTACAGAGCCGAGAAGAGGATCTGAATCAGAGGCTCAGACGGTTCTGCGACCGTGTAGGCTGCAGATTCCTCAACTCGCGCCAAAGAGTGGTTGGGTTTCGGGTTCCGCTGAATAGGTCAGGTGTCCACTACACGCAGGAGGCGGCTACACGGGTTGCAGGGGCTGTGTGGCGTGGACTGGACGGTTTTTTAGGTTAGATGGTCTCGAGAAAACACAAGAAGAGCAGCAGTCACAAAGGGTGCAGGCTGAGCACAGGAAGAACGTAGATACAGGAACCATTGGTATAACTGTTGTAAATTGTCGTAGCTGTGTTGGCAAAGTACCAGAGCTCCAAGCGCTAATAGAAAGCACTGATGCTCAAATCTTTATAGACACTGAAAGCTGGCTAAAGCCGGATATAAGCTCAGCCGAAATTTTTGCGAAGAGCCTAACGGTGTTCCGAAAGGATAGGCTAAACACGGTTGGCGGAGGCGTGTTTGTTGCTGTCAGAAGTAGTTTAACTTGTCGCGAAATTGAAGTAGATACTTCCTGTGAGTCAGTATGGGCAGAGGTCATGGTTGGCAACCGGAATAAAATAAAATTCAGATGATACAGTTGCTGAAAGGTTCAAAGAAAACTTGAGTTTGATTTCAAACGTACCCGAATCATACGATAATAGTTGGTGGTGAGATTAATTTACCCTCGATATGTTGGCGAAAATACATGTTTAATTCCGGAGGTACGCAAAAAAAATATAATCCGAAATTGTGCTAAGCGCATTGTATGAAAATTATCTCGAGCAATTAGTTCGTGAGCCCACGCGAATAGTAAACGGTTGTGAAAATCACACTTGACCTCTTAGCAACAAATAATTGTGAGTTAATAACGAGCATCAAAATCGAATCACGGATTAGTGAACACAGGGCTGTCGTAGCAAGATTGAATATTGTAATCCCCAAATCCTCGAAATACAAGCGAAAAATATACCTATCCAAAAAAGCAGGTAAAAATTCGCTTGACGCCTTGCTGATATACAATCTCCACTCATTCCAAATTAATAATATAAGTGTAGACCAGATGTGGCTTATATTCAAAGAAATAGTATCGGCAGCAGTTAAGAGATTTATACAAAATAAATTAACAAACGACGGAGGTGACGTTCCTTGGTACACAAAACGGGTTAGAACACTGTTGCAAAAACAACGAAACATACACGCCAAATTTAAACAGACGCAAAATCCCCAAGATTGGCGATCTTTTACAGGAGCTCGAAATTTAGAGCGAAACTTTGTCTCGAAACCTGGCAGAAAAATTAAAGCGATTGTCGTCGTATGTGAAGTATGTTAGCGGCAAGAAACAATTAATGCCTTCTCTGCGCGATAGCAATGGAGATACTATCGAAGACAGTGCAGCCTTGCGACTGGTCCCGGTGGAGGTTCGAGTCCTCCCTCTGGCATGGGTGTGTGTTTGTCCTTAGGATAATTTAGGTTAAGTAGTGTGTAAGCTTAGGAACTGATGACCTTAGCAGTTGAGTCTCATAAGTTTTCACATACTTTTGAACATTTTTTGAACAGTGCTGTCAAAGCAGAGTTACTAAACACAGCCTTCCGAAAAGCCTTCACAAAAGAAGACGAAGTAAATATTCCAGAATTCGAATCGAGAACAGCTGCCAACATGAGTAACGTAGAAGTAAATATCCTCGGAGTAGTGAAGCAACTTAAATCACTTAATAAAAGCAAGTCTTCTCGTCCAGACTGTTTATCAATTAGGTTCCTTTCGGAGTATGCTGATGCATTAATTCCATACTTATCAATAATGTACAACCGTTCGCTCGACGAAATATCCGTACCCAAAGACTGGAAAGTTGTACAGGTCACAGCAATATTCAAGAAAGGTAGTAGGAGTAATACACTAAATTACAGGCCCATATCGTTGACGTCGATATGCAACAGGATTTTAGAACATATATTGTGTTCGAACGTAATGAATTACCTTGAAGAAAACGGTCCATTGACACACAGTCAACATGGGTTTAGAAAACCTCATTCTTGTGAAACACAACTAGCTCCTTCCAGAATGAGATTTTCACTCTGCAGCGGAGTGTGCGCTGATATGAAACTTCCTGGCAGATTAAAACTGTGTGCCCGACCGAGACTCGAACTCGGGACCTTTGCCTTTCGCGGGCAAGCGCTCTACCATCTGAGCTATCGAAGCACGACTCACGCCCGGTACTCACAGCATTACTTCTGCCAGTACCTCGTCTCCTCCCTTCCAAATTTTACAGAAGCTCTCCTGCGAACCTTGCAGAACTAGCACTCCTGAAAGAAAGGATATTGCGGAGACATGGCTTAGCCACAGCCTGGGGGATGTTTCCAGAATGAGATTTTCACTCTGCAGCGGAGTGTGCGCTGATATGAAACTTCCTGGTAGATTAAAACTGTGTGCCCGACCGAGACTCGAACTCGGGACCTTTGCCTTTCGCGGGCAAGCGCTCTACCATCTGAGCTACCGAAGCACGACTCACGCCCGGTACTCACAGCTTTACTTCTGCCAGTACCTCGTCTCCTGCCTTCCAAACTTTACAGAAGCTCTCCTGTGAACCTTGCAGAACTAGCACTCCTGAAAGAAATGATATTGCGGAGACATGGCTTAGCCACAGCCTGGGGGCGCAATGGAACGCCCTGCCACAAGAACTCCTTACCTCGCATGTGGCCAGCGTGGCAGCACGTTGCAGAGCAAGCATTACCGTCCAAGGTGATCACACACGCTATTAAAAACCGTGTCCCGCTATTTGTAATGTCCAGGGGACCATCATGAATACTTAAGTGCAATTATTGTCTTTGAATCGAAGTTGCATTCCACTCGTGAAGTATTTCTTTCGGTTAGCCTGTGTAGTATACCGTAGATGTTCTTTCTGTATGCAAACCTAGTTTCATTGGGATGGTTTACTTTGCAGTGTCACATCACGCGTCCTTAAATTTTGCACACCAGTGTAGTAGTCTCGACGGAATGTAGCCATCAACACAATGTAGCGATCGTGCTTCTGAAAAGATGCTAATTTAGAAGAGAACCCCCGTGCCAAGAGAGCGGTCCGTTTTCACAATACTGCAAGGTGTGCAACTTATCGTAAGTGAGAGTCATATGAACAGACAAGAAGGAAACTTTCCCAGCCAAGTCGCTATTCATCTGCAAAGAGGATTTCTGGTTCACGGTCGGTGAAGAAGAGAACAAAATGTGTATTTTTGTGAGCCGGAACGCAGTTGAGGAAACGCTGAACGAACATTGCAATTTTTATGAGTCGAAAGTCCGTATTTTGGAAAAAAAATCACAGAACCAGTTGTACATACAGAGTGTTACGGGTGCAAGAGCAGATATTTGTACTGGCAGCTGAGGAGAGGGCATTGAACAATATTACATCAGTATTTACTTCCTTTTCTAAGTTTTTAGGTTGATGATGTTTGATGATGTTTGGTTTGTGGGGCGCTCAACTGCGTGGTTATCAGCGCCCGTACAATTATCCAATCTGTGCTCAGTCCAATTTCGCCACTTTCCTGGATGATGATGAAATGATGAGGACAACACAAACACCCAGTCATCTCGAGGCAGGTGAAAATCCCTGACCCCGCCGGGAATCGAACCCGGGACCCCGTGCTCGGGAAGCGAGAACGCTACCGCGAGACCACGAGCGGCGGACGAGTTTTTAGGTTGATTAATACCTCCAAGTATGCTTGCCACCAATAAGCCATTAAAGTTTATTTTCCTCTTGGCAACAGTTCATGTATTGAAGTATGAAATTACAATTAAATCAATACACTGAAATGAATACCATTAGCTGCATACAGGCGTTGATGTACATCAACGGGGACTGTTGAAAATGTGTCCCCCGACCGGCACTCTAACCCGGGATCTCCTGCTTACATGGAAGATGCTCTATCCATCTGAACCACCGAGAACACAGAGGATAGTGCGGCTGCAGGGACTTATGTCTGGCACGCCTCCCGTGAGACCCACACTCCCAACTTATTGTCCCGCGCTGTATAGTAAGTGCCCTTGCCCATTACACTCATTACTCGCGGCTTTACCGATTCCCATAAGAGTCCGGGCAATGTGTGTGCATCCGCACAGAAGATAGTGAAATGACTGGTGAGCCTTAAATATATATATAAAGATGGTATCTGTTCTTTCGTGTTTGTGGGAAGACTATTAAACGCAGAGAAGAAAACGTGCAACATGCTGAAGTGTATCTGTACCAATGTTCGTAATATCCGGTGTTATAAATGGTGACTAATTGCGAACATTTAATAATTATTTTCAGATCTGTGTAGTCACTAATTCAGCTATGGATCTAGTCGTTGGGCAAAGACTTAGATTTAATTTGTGACTTTTCAGATCTGAAGGTGGTAATTCAATGAATGTAACCCTTCATACCCTCTCTCGTCTAAGAAGTATAGAGACTGTAATAATAAAAAATGGAAAAAAGTTAAGAAGGTGGTTTTAAGGCTTCAGGAGTTCTACACATCCCCCCCCCCCCACCCTCACTTGAGTACAACGTAGAGCACCTGTATACAAAAGTTATGAAACTGTCCAAAAAGTCCTTCTTTGGGGTGTCGTTTAACTCGTGCGTCACATTGGGTTGAATGTCAATTATGTCGCCAAAACGTTGACAATTCACAAGGATTTTTGGTTTTGGAAATAAAAAAACAGGTCTCTCGGTGCCACATCGGGTGAATATTGAAGGTGGTCGATAAATGGTATTTATTTTTCCACTTGTGCACTTTCCTGCACTACGACTGCAGTCGTGTGTCGTGCAGAAAGCACCAGTCACACTCGTTCCATTGTTGCTGACGAACCCTTTGAAGTCAGTTGCACAGCCGATCCATGAGGCACAAATACGAGGGCTATTCAGACACTAACAGACGTCTTCAAATAAAAAATTAACAATATGGAAGAACCAGATTTTATTATATACATTTTAAAAGTACACTCTTAAGCTGCTCTTCTACACAATCGCCATTCAGTACCGTCTGTATAGAAATTGGCCCCCTGCAATTGAATTTTGGGAACCCATCTAGCAAAAAGTTTGTGGTAGCCAAGCTTCTCCGCCATAATGTCATGCTCTTAACTCTGTGAAATTTGGGGAAAACGTTGCGAATGTTCTGCAATTCTGAAACGACAATTTTCACGATTTTTTGTCTTTGATTTTATTCATTTCTTCGTCAGCAACAAGACTAAGCCTACCGCTGCGGTGCTCATCGTGAACATTGGTACAGCCGTTTTCACGCATTACTTCTTTTTTGTACACATCGCAAAGATCGCGATAAATTTACATTCATGTCCAGTTCCTTACCAACAAAAACCTAATCATAAAACGCACTTAGCAAACTGTTGTGGATTGGCAAGAGAGGCAACCCACTATGAGAGGAAGCCGAAAGGCACGCGTTTTAGCTCACGCAGGCTGGCGTGAGGTCTGGAACAGGTCAAGGAAATGAGACTAGCAAAAAAAAAGGACGTAGCTGTGGAATACTTAACTTTAATCCATTAATGTTGAACGTAGCTCATGTCTGTACATTATTTACAATATCAATAGCAACTGATAATGGCGCCTTGCGAGGTCGTAGCAAATGACGTAGCTGAAGGCTATGTTAACTATCGTCTCGGCAAATGAGAACGTATTTTGTCAGTGAACCATCGCTAGCAAAGTCGGCTGTACAAGTGGGGGCGAGTGCTAGGAAGTCTCTCTAGACCTGTCGTGTGGCGGCGCTCGGTCTGCAATCACTGATAGTGGCGACACGCGGGTCCGACGTATACTAACGGACCGCGGCAGATTTAAAGGCTACCACCTAGCAAGTGTGGTGTCTGGCGGTGACACCACGCAAACGACGGGATTTTGTATTGCAGCGTATGTTTTAACACGTCACAGAGAGTAAAGTAGCGGAGACACAGACCACAGGCCACCACCGATGTGTAGAAACGTTATGACACCAAGATGGCGGCTGTAGTACCACCTACCGCCGCGATAGACCAAAACGTTCATAAAATTCATGGACGGCCTTCAAACACTGTGAATTTACAGTGGTGCCGTGAGAAAAACACTGCCTGTTGATAATGGTGTGAGCATCACAAAAGGTGGTGAGCATTGCCTTCACTTTCGATTTTGTCATTCGCATCTTGTTTGGCCTTGGCGAACTGTCAGAGACCCATTCCGCTCTTTGACATTTTTGGCAGGTTCGTATTGATAACAACAAGTCTCGTTACCTATAATAATTTTTTCTAGATAAGGATTGTCCGTTTATTTCATTTCGTTTTGTTCGTGGGTCAAGTGTGCGGGACAAAGTTAGCACAAACTTTTCTCTACTTCAGAATATTCTGTAGAATGTCTTCAGCACTTTATTTAGAAATTATCTTGTTTTCAGCGTAGCTCTGCATGATGGATGACAGTTTCAGAGGATCACGAATGTTCTCAATGTTTCCGTCGGATGAACCTCAGGTGGGACGCCCTGACCTCCCATTGTTCTCCAGCGACAACTGTCTATCTATGAAACGTTGAAATCATTCAGGCACTCGTGCACGACTTAAGCAACTATCGTCGTAAGCCTTTTCTATGGAGCCTGATGTCTCCGTAACCGTTTTATCGAGTAAAACCGGGAATCGAATCGCTCTTCATTGTTCCATTGGGATTTGTTTGTGAGAACAGTGTTGGCACACTACGGCCGTGCGTCATCTACTTAACACTGCCTGTTCACAACCGTCTGTTCCAACGCAAACGTGTTGCTTGCAGCTTCCCTGGTAGTTACTGCGCTGACGTTGCTTTTACGCCAGGATTAAAATCAATCTCAGAACTATGTGGACAATGTGCATTTGTTTGACTTTGTGCTGCGCTCTTAGTGCGAGCTAACGATCCAGGCACTGGAGCTAAGCACTTGTTTATTTTGATTCTAATGTCACTGATTGTTTTCTCTCATTCGGATTATTCTTCATTGGCGCGGATGAGCCCTGAAGGAGAGCTGCTGGCCCACTTAATCCGGCTGGTGGCCTGCCAACGATCCACCTACATGTAATTTTTTCCAAGTGTGTTTTCTGTACCGTCCTGGGCACTGCTCTGTGAATACTGCGTTCCGATCGCAAAGAGCCCGTAATTAGAACTACTGTGCCCAAGACATCTACAGACAAGCGCTGCTGCTGGCATAGTGAATGCAGCGGTAGCGACGTGCCAACTGTACCTCGTGCTGACATGTTCTCCCATCACAGTTTAAGCTACACATTGTTCCTGTGCTGTGTGAAGCTCAGATACCTTCTGGGCTTGGGCGTACATGTACACTTACATCAATGCCACTGTAATTAACAACGTATTACCATCTTGGGTAATATGGGGTATGTTAAAGGACTGAAGGGTTGCTAAGGATTCTTTGTTCGAAACTGGTTCTAGAGATTTTGCAACCAGACTTCTGTTTTCCTTCCATCATGTGTCAGCCTGTATATCTACAAATTTTAGTTCCATAATCATGGCACACTGTAGATTCTTCCCTGCAACTTCCATAATCATGGCACACTGTAGATTCTTCCCTACAACCATCTGATTTATATCTCACTAGCAACTCAGCAATGCTTCAAATTTGCTATACATGTGTGGGAACTGGATGTACATTCTAATTTACGTCTACCCCCACTCTCTGTCCATTTCCTCCTTACCTTCTCTTTCTTCATCTCCTCCTCCTCTTCTCCCCCCCCCCTTTCTCTGTCCAACACCGCCACCTCCTCCTCTCTCGCTTTCAGTCATTCTCCTCCTTCTCTCTTGTCTCTGTCTATGTTCTCATGTTCATTTCCTTAGCCTCTTTTTGTCCAGCTCCTCTTCCCCCCCCCCCCCCCCTCCCACGCTCTCCGACGCTGAGACTTGTTCATTGTTGTTGCAAAGGAAGCCTTGATTGTGTAGATCGGTTGCGGCCGGCAAAGTTTACGAGTGTTCTACAGTACTCTTTGGACAGGTATGTGCCGAGCAAAGTTGTCAGGGATGTAAAAGTCCCGTCTTGGTTTGGCAGCTGTGTTCGAGAGCTGCTACGAAAGCAAAGAGATTGTCACAACAAATTTAAACGTATCCAAACACTTAGAGCCGAACGAAAATTGAAGGAAGTAAAACTGGCGTAAGGAGAGCCATGTGTGAAGCATGCAGCGAATTCGAAAGAAAACTTCTATCAACCGACTTGACGGAAAATCCTAAGAAGTTCTGGTTTTATGATAAATCAGTGGATAAATCGAAGTCGTCTGTTCGGACACTCTGTGACCATATTCGTAGCGAAACGGATGACATAGAGAAGACCGGAATACTAAGCGTCTTACTCCAAAACTGCTTCACTGAGGAAGGCTCTCTAGTTCCTCCTTTAAATAGTCGCACGAACGATAAAATGACTGATAACTAAATAAGTGGCCAAGGGATACAAAGGCAACTGAAATCGCTCAGCACCAGAAAGACCACTGGACCTGACGTGATAGCAATGTAATGCGACAGACATTGTTGCTCTTCTAGCAGCTGTGTATCGTAGATTTTTGAAGGAACAAAGCGTTTCTGGTGATTGGAAAAAAGTCAAGTTATTTCCGTCTCCAAGAAGGGTCGTCAAAGAGAGGTGCAAAACTGTAGGCCTATATCTCTGACGTTCGTCTGCAGTATATTTTGGAGCATGTTTTTTTGCTCCCGTATTATGACATTTCTGGAGGCCGAAAATCTCTTCTATAGGAACCAACACGAGTTCCGAAACCAACGATCCTGTGAAACCCATGTCGTTTCGTTCATCCACAAGACCCAAATAGCAGCAGATACTGGCGCACAGGTTGATACCACTTTTCTTGACTTCGGAAGACGTTCTAGACGGTTCCGCACACCCGCCTTATGAACAAACTACCATTAAACGGAATATCAGGCCAAATGTGTGATTGGATCGAAGAGTTAGAACATAGCATGCATTCTCAATGAAGAGAAATCTTCATATTTAAGAGTAACTTCGGGAGAACCCCAAGGACTTTTATAGGACAAGTAATTACTTTTCAAATGGCTCAAGTGGCTCTGAGCACTATGCGACTTAACGTCTGAGGTCATCAGTCGCCTAGAACTTAGAACTAATTAAACCTAACTAACCTAAGGACATCACACACATCGATTCCCGAGGCAGCATTCGAACCTGCGACCGTCACGGTCGCTCGGCTCCAGACTGTAGCGCCTAGAACCGCACGGTCACTCCGGCCGGCAATTACTTTTCAAAAAATATACAAATGATGTAGTGGGTGTTTGCGTTGTCCTAATCATTTCACCACCATCATTCCTGGCAGCGGGTAGATTGGATTGGATAAAAAAGATGGACTGTGTAAAAATTGAGACTTTGTACGCTCGCTGATGACCGCGCAGTTGAGCGTCCCGCAAACCATACATCATCATCACCATCATCATCATCATCCTCCATCTGGGATCGGTACAGTGCAGACGCTGCGAGACAGGCGTTCTGCAACACAGTGTTTTCCATTTTTAACGATCCGAGAGAGTGCGTTCGTAGAGGAAGCGACCAATAAGCTGCTTCTTCATAGGAATTTGCTTCTAAATGTGGCTGAATGGCAACTGAAACGTGTTTACTGCCTTCATACCTGCTGTAAGGTTCTCCTACTGTGCAGTTCTCCTTGTGTTTTATAACTGTTTAACATGACACAAGTGCAGATAGTGATTGCCGTGTAGACCCTTGTTGATTCTTTCGTTGTTGATTGTTGTTCGGTACGAGCGATCCCCTAATCGATTCTGTACTTTATTAGTTACTCCATCTACTCACCTAATTTGCGGACTTCTTGTGTAGCACAACATCCTTGTCTGAAGTGCTCATCGTTCACTTTTGACTTCCGTACAAGAGTACGCTCGAGACCAAAACACTGAAGAAAGATTTCCTAATATATATTCACTGTCAACAAATTTTCCTTTTTAAGAAGTGCTAATACTGTTATTGACAGTTAGCATTTTATATTCTCTTTACTTTGGTCATCTTCAGTAATTGTACTGTCCAAACAGCAAAATTTATTGCCTGATTTAATTTGTCTACATTGCATTGCTCTTGTTTTACTTTTATCGATGTTCATCTTATCTTTTCAATACACAGTTGTCTCTAATCTGAAAGAAAACATAAGAGAACTTAACACAGTAACATATTTGTAGCCACTACATAATGCTTATGTTATAAATATAAAAACAAACATGTATTAAAGGGCACGGAAGATGTTACAGAAATAAAAGAAGCGAAACGAATATAGCAAGAAACGAACTGCCTTTCATTTAATTGCAAACACTTTAAATACCTCCAGGAACAATCTATTCTGTTACACTGCTCTTTCAAATCCCTTGACGTATCTGAGACAATTGCAAGTTCATAAGAAAACCTCTTTGTAAATATTTCTTCTCCCTGAACTTGAATTTAACTTCAAAATTTGTCCTTGGCTTCCTTCACAGCTTGCTAAATGTACATACTGAATAATATTGGGAATAGGCTGCAATCCTGCCTGTACTCCCTACCCAATGACTGCTGCCCTTTCGTGTCCTTCGAGTCATAACTGCAGTCTGGTTTCGGTAGAGGCTACAAATAACCTTTCCCTTCCTGTATTCTATTCCTTCTTCCTTCACATTTTCGAAGGGTCTAGCCCAATAGACATTATCAATAGTTTACTGTTAAATACGCCTGTCTTACAGTCTTTCTTTCCACATTTTCTTTGAAGAACAATCTGCGAGCAGTTTTTGGCACTTGATGCATCCAATACTTCATAACCTGAGATTTATGCGTAGCTTCTCCAGAAACCTCAGACGCCTGACCTGGGCGATAAACAAACGATTTCGAGTAAGCAGTTATTCCTGGATAGCTGCCAGTCATCTGTTTATGTCTCCATTTCTCTGCTAAAAAAAGGTCTGTGGCGGCTTTGTCTCGGAACAATGGAGGGTGAAGAAAGGAATTTTGCGTGTGCGCAAGCGGTGCATTATATCGCTGCCTGGACCTGAGAAGAAGGTGCGTAGAGACCACAACAAAAGGAGAGACACCTTGCAATCTAGCAGTCGTTCTGCATTCCGCAGTTTTAATTCCTCGCTGCAGAGACATTTAATCGTCATCTGACTAACTGTCCAGTTTGCACAGTATGTCTCGCTTCTTTTTGTCGCAGTTGGCCTTAAGCAGATGCGAAGAAAAGGCATTGTCCTCTACTTCTCGAAATCTGAGATGACGGTTTTTTTATGTACAATGTGAACACGAATTTGGCCTTTATTCTGTAGTTTAACACAACTTTTCGGTCCAGTAGGAAAATATTTCGTATGCTGTTTTTCCTCAAACGCTGCAAACCACTGTTATTTTCTCCTTTTGAAGCTGCATTTACACGTACTGAAATTTTAAAGATAAATAAATTGTACTCGCCAGGCCATAAAAGTAACAACTAAACTATTTCCTGAGGGAGGAATGGTGGCAGGAAGGATTCTTCTGCCAGTTGCTTCCACCGAAAACTGTTTCGAATTACTTGACCAAATATTATCGATAGGGAAGCATGATTCAATTAAGGAGCACATGTTTTCGTAAATTCGGTTCACGTGTTCGGTGAATTTCCAGTTGCGGACATGACATAACGAAGTGTTAACAACAAGATTTTTTTAAAATCATTACAACCGGCGGAAAGCAGCATTGTTTTTATTACTTCGACAATCGAGTCAGCAGAAAAACGCAAAACCATGACCCAAGAAAATAAAACTGATTAGTACCATAGCTGTAACAATGTTGCTTTCTTTTTGTTTGGTGTAAGGCAACCACGATTCGTTTCCTCCCAAGGTACCACAGTCAGCCACAAAGTGCGAAAACGATTGCTTGACAACATGAGGAAAAACGGCTATATTTCAGTGATGAAATGATTATACAATGCTCCTGCTTACATAGCTTTGTTGAGTGTGTAACTTTGTTACATGAACTGGTTTGTATTATCACGCAGCCACGGTCGCACTAGGTCAAATTTCTACTAATCAGCATCAAAATTACAACGATTTAACACTCACTCTTCTCACAGAACTTGATTCTCGCTTTCTTGTATTCCATGTAACAAAAACGGTCTTACAATGGGAACGTTCTCGTCACATAGAAGAGCTGAAAAGACGCCGAGTATTTGTAACAGTATTTACAAAAACTAACTAGCACGCCACATACTGATGTTTCCGCAGAGGTTATTGTTGGTAAGCTGCTTCAGTGCAGCATGAAGTAGAGGCACCTAGTGGGAAAAACCGTAACTACCCTCCCTCTATCCGCATGGTAAGAACTCAAGTTGCTCTTTATAACCATATAGAAGAAACAATAAGGAAATTATGTTCTTTAAAATGAAGAAATTGTGCCCACTAAAGTGCTCTGGTTATAATCTATTACTGAATATTGTTCGGTAACTGAGTTTATCTCATGTTGCATCAAGTTCGTTGTGTTGATATGTGTGACCCCCTGTAATACTATCGTCTGATAAAGAAAACGAGTCATCGCCACCATCTCGACTAAAGTTTACACATAACGTCCTTTCGTTTTCCCTTCCGTCCCTAATTTAGATAACAGCTGAAACAGATATTAGAAACTCCTCCCATTCATTAAAGAATCTTAATAGCTACTATTATTTGGTGTTGGTGTTTAATCAAAGACCATTTTAGAATCATCAACAACACTGAAATAACATCACATACCCTCTCAATGTATTAAGTTCCATTCCATACAGATTGAAGGGGGAGAGCGGAAAAGAAGGAAAGGAATAGGAGGGGACCATTGCTGTCAATTGCATCGGTACATTACGTGGAATCAGCGGCGATGAGTGAAAATGTGCACCTGACTGGGATTCGAACCTGGGATCTCCAGCTTACTAGGCAGGTGCGTAAACCACTGCATCATCTGGGAAACAGCGTCATCGTAATTGCACGGACTATCTCGCCATGTCCGAAAAAACGGTAACCAAGCATTCATATAAGTTTCGTTTCGGTGCCTCCTCATTTTTCGGGTGCTTCGTTTTCTTTGTCATGTGCTGCATTTTGACTTTCAGTATCACACGAGAACAGTTCGCCGTATTTTCACGCCAAATTTATATTTTAACACACGAATATTGATGTAAATGCAACACAATACGTGCAAGCTTGTTGAAAGATTTGTGTCTTCTGTCTTCTCGTACAGTTACAGAACATTGTCCCTCAAGCTCAGGGGACAAGCAGTGTATTGGTGACAAATTCTCCAGTTCTTTGTCCATTTTGTGAAAATAGATGGAGAAAATATAGAACAAATAATCACGGAAGGGAAGTTCGAGGGTGCGAGATCGAGGGGGGAGCAGCGAGCGAGTGGATACATCAAATTAAGAAAATCTCTCGTCTGCCTCTTCAGCGTGCTCTGAGAGAGAGCGAGAGTGGTATCCTTTTGGGATGCAGACGTTTCATCCGTGGAGTCACGGTGCTCAGCAATGAGTACAACAATTTTTGATTATGAGGTGCAAGTATGTTGGCCATGATTTCCATGAGCCGCTAAGGGTTTTGGTTTGAATTGTAACCTATATCTCGAATGAATTTTTACTGAGCGAGGTGGTCGCATTCGGGAGAACAACGGTTCGAATCCGCGTCTGGCCACCCACTACAGGTTCTTTGTTTCTCCTTGATTTCCCTAAATCGCTCCAGACAAATGCTACGGTCGTCCCCTTGAAAGGGCACGGCCGATTTCCATTCTCAAAATTGAAACATTCCGAGCTTGTGCTCCGTCTCTAATGGGACGTTAAATCCTAATCTTCCTTCTTTCATATCATTATTCCATGTTGTGAGCTTTATGTTTTGTCCAGTGATCACTACTATATGAGCCTGAGTGTGTGTGTGTGTGTGTGTGTAGAGCGGTATAAACTGTATCTCAACAGTACATTGTATCATTAGAAACATCTAAGCGAAACAATAGGAGATATAGATGCCAGTCGTCCTTCAATGCCCAAAATGGGATCAGTACACCAACTCTTAACTGTTCCACATCTTAACAAACTAGTACTGACTTCCAGCATGAGTTCTTACAGAAGAGACGCGGTATTTGGAGTAAGACATTGCTGTGGTTAAGACAATAGTGCACTGCATCCGCGTGGTGAGCCCGACTGACTGATAAGCAATCTTCATCATTCGCTCTCCACACGGTTCGATCGCAGTCGCCTTCAGAGGGACGTGGAAGTGCCCATTGTGACGCAACAGGAGCGTTGTCCGTTTCACATGGCGATGAAAACATGGCGGTTAGATACGTCAGACTGCAGTGCGAGGAGTACAGGAAGAGCATAAAGTAGCCCACTGAGTAGCTTCGCAGTTTGTGCGCATCCACGTGAGATCCACAAGGGTTTGCAAGCTGAGCAGGTGCCTGTGGTTAGGCGAGGTAGAGTCGGTCATTTTGGCAACTTCTTCCAAGCTGCGTGAAGTTTATTCTCGCACACTTTAGACGAATGAAGACTGTCGGAGCCAAGGTAGCCCCTGAGGGCCAGCAACCCACATTACACCACAGAGGACGGGGTTGTCTATGTCCAAGGTGTACCAAAACCACCATGGTAGACTCCGGCTATTTACATACAAGATAATGGAAACAGACATTCCGAGCACTACTTCCTGCATGGGGAGCTCGAGCCACGGCCTGCAGGAAGTATCACTACGCCAAAATCTGATTGACTGGAGACAGCTATTTAGGAGCTAGAACCAACCCCGAAGTTCAGTTCACTCTAGCTGCAAACCTTGTGGACATCGACCACTGAAGATTACGTCTTCGTCTTTGAAGTGAACTTTTACTAGTGTGTGTTACCACGAACCTTTGTGGAAAATTAGAGGTGAACTTTTGTTTGCCTCAATTAGGAGACTTTTACTGGCAGCGTTATTGTTATCTTTCTTTTGTTGTTCCGTCATCAACATTGCAGACTTACATAAATAAAAGTGGTGTTTGTAAAAAATTGCAAATTGTCAGTCACAACGAAGACCACGCGGGTTGGGCAATCGATTGCGGTGTTCTGCTATGAACTAATGTTTGGGAGGAGACGGATTCAAATCCCGTGTAACCACTTTCCCTAGTTTTACCATGTGAAGGCTGAAGCGGTATTTTTCATAAAATCACAATCAATTTCGTCACATAAGCTGAGCAAGTACTAATTCTCCAGTGATATCGCCCTGGACGGTATATTCTCTTTAATTCTTCCTTGGGGGAGAAAACCATCAGTTAAGATAAGATTCCATACTAGACCATGAGGTCCATAAAGATTCCGTTAGAGCTACTCATAACCTTGGGAGAGCCAGCCATGACAAAACTCTTCCATCTGGTGAACAAGATGTATGATACAGGTGAAATATCCCCAGGCTTCAAGTAGAATATAATAATTCCATTTCCAAAGAAAACATTTGGTGACAGCTGTGAATATTACCGAGCTACAAGTTTAATAAGTCACAGCTGCAAAATACTAACACGAATTCTTTACAGACGAATGGAAAAACTAGTAGAAGCCAACCTCGTGGAAGATCAGTTTGGATTCCGTAGAAACACTGGAACACGTGAGGCAATACTGACCTTACGACTAATCTTAGAAGAAAGATTAAGGAAAGGCAAACCTACGTTTCTAGCATTTGTAGACTTAGAGAAAGCTTTTGACAATGTTGACTGGAATACTGTCTTTCAAATTATAAAGGTGGCAGGGGTAAAATACAGGGAGCGAAAGGCTATTTACAATTTTTACAGAAACCAGGTGGAAGTTATAAGAGCCGAGGGACATGAAACGGAAGAAGTGGTTGAGAAGGGAATGAGACAGCATATCCTCGATGTTATTCAATCTGTATATTAAGCTAGTAGTAAAGGAAACCAAAGAAAAATTTGGAGTAGGAGTCCAGGAGCAGAAATAAGAACTTGAGGTTTGCCGATGATCTTGTAATTCTGCCAGAGACAACAAAGAATTTGGAAGAGCAGCTGAACGGAGTTGACCGTGTCTTGAAAGGAGGATATAAGATGAACATCAACAAAAACAAAACGAGAGGGATGGGATGAGGGGGAGCATCAAGGGATCAACAGTTTAGTACTGGAGGGGAGCGTGAGGGACAAAAATCGTAGAGGGAGGGAGACGAAGACATTAGCGCAGTAACGAGGTTCAGAAGGCTATAGGTTGCAGTAGGTGCTCGGAGATAACGAGGCTTTCACAGGACAGAGTAGCATGGAGAGGTCATCAAACCAGTCTTTGGACTGAAGACCACAACAACGACAACAATTAAGTTCTTTCATTTAAATCCTTCTCCTTAAGAATGCGTTTCCCGAATTTATTATCTCTAGAAAATACTTTTGAGCGATACTGTACGCCTCGCCATTGTGGACAATTCTGACAAGGGAACCTCCCCATCGCACCCCCCTCAGATTTAGTTATAAGTTGGCACAGTGGATAGGCCTTGAAAAACTGAACACAGATCAATCGAGAAAATAGGAAGACGTTGTATGGAACTATGAAAAAAAGAAGTAAAATATACAAACTGAGTAGTCCATGTGCCAGATAGGCAACATCAAAGACAACGTGTGCTCAGGAGCGCAGTGGTCCCGTGGTTGGCGTGAGTAGCTGCGGAACGAGAGGTCCTTGGTTCAAGTCTGCCCTCGACTGAAAATTTTACTTTATTTATTTTCGCAAAGTTATGATCTGTCCGTTCGTTCATTGACGTCTCTGTTCACTGTAATAAGTTTAGTGTCTGTGTTTTGCGACCGCATCGCAAAACCGTGCGATTAGTAGACGAAAGGACGTGCCTCTCCAATGGGAACCGAAAACATTTGATCACAAGGTCATAGGTCAACCGATTCCTCCACAGGAAAACACATCTGACATATTCTATACGACACTGGTGACGGCATGTGCGTCACATGACAGGAATATGTTGTCGACCCACCTAACTTAAACACTTAGCGAATGGGTAAAAAGATTCTTGTACCTTGCCCGATTTAGGTTTTCTTGTGGATGTGATAATCACTCCCAAAAAAGTGATGAAAACATAAGAGTTTGTCACATAAACTGATAATAAAAAATTAAAATTTTCACTCGAGGAAAAACTTGTACCTAGGACCTCTCGTTCCGCAGCTGCTCTCGCTAACCACGGGACCACGGCGCGCCTAGACACCCATTGGCCTTGATGTTTCCTATCTTCGCATGGACTACTCAGTTTGTATATTTTACTAATTTTTTTCATAGTTCCACACAACTTCTTCCTGTTTTCTCGATTGATCTGTGTTCAGTTTTTCAAGGCCTATCCACTGTGCCAACTTATAACTAAATCTGAGGGGGGTGCGATGGGGAGGTTCCCTTGTGAGTACTGACACATGTCATGCAGTTCATGCAAGGATGCTGCGGGGCTGGCATCTCTAGATGGATACGACGCTGAATTCTGCCTATTACCTCGCCGAGTCGACAGCTATTATGCGGACTCCATGCAGTGAATCCTCACTGACGACTCGTAATCGCTAAGGGTTATGAGAATGTACCCAGATGCCGATTGCGATAACGGATTCGGATTTCTGCGTAAGAGTTCAGGAACCGTGTTTGGAAGGAAATAAAGAAGGTTGGAGTTGAACGTCCCTTCAACGACGTAGTCATTAGAGACGGAGCACAATCTTCGGTTTCCGAAGGCAATCGGCCGTGTCTTTTTGAAAGGAAATTCCCCGGCCGACACTAGCCTTCAGCGGTTTAGGAAAGCAACGGAAAACGTGAATATGGATGTCTGGACGGAGATCTGAATCGCCGTCCTCGCGAATTCTAGTCAAGTGTCTTAACCACTGTGATACCTACCTCGGTAACTGTCCACGGATTTGCTCGTTAAAGCTCACCTCTTCTTAATTCATATTTGTGCCTGTACTTTGCTGTGCCGTAATGCCAAGCTTTTGACGGGCCTATTACAGTAATTGGAATTATAGGACACTTATAAGCCAAAAGAATGATAGCGGAGGAACTGTTAAGGTTAGTGGTAGTTGATAAGATCTTCGCCATAACAAATCACACTAGAAATACGACTGTTACAAGTGTTAATTCATTAAACTCTTTCCACTGAAAATGAATAGGAAAGCGAAACAAAATGAGAACTTCTGCAAAGCGTGAATAGTTGTACTAAGATAAAACGAGCACAACTGTGAACAATAGCATTAAAGAGGTGCAGTCCTTGAGCAAACGACGCCAATATTCGATTTACAGTTTGATTTTGCTGAATTCATTGAAAAGTTACAATTCTCTTTTTAGTTCTGTGTACAGCACTTAGCAGGATAAACAAAACTAATAGCCAATTGCAGTAGTACATTCTGTCGCTTGGCATACTCCAGAAAATTACCGAGTCGTACTCGTCTGCAGAAGATAATATTACAGTAGACCATCTACGCTAATAGGATTAATGCTCAGCTACGCCTACTTTTCTGACATCAAAAAATTAAATCTGCCTGAATTCGGTAGTTAGCAAACCTTCACGAAATTGAAAACGTAATTTTATAAGGCCTGTGATATTGCAATTACTAGTAGGCTTTTGTTTTGGTTCATTAACTCGTAACTGCCTTTGTACATAAAATCAGAACCTGTTAACACGTAGCTAGTTATTTCTAACGCAGATGTTTCTTTACATTTTTATTATTACTTTTCGTAATTCTCCCAGTCACACTCTACTGCTACGGTATTTTAATACTAAAACACAAGAAAAATGAAGCAAAAAAAATCTGCTGCTACCACTACTACTACTACTATTAATACTACCAACACTGTAATAATAACGATAATAATATACACTGCAACTAATTTTACTAGTAAATCAGTTATCACAATTTGGTTTCCTTTCTGTCTGCATGCTGAGTGTTGTTTAATGGGTATCCATCTCTCTAGTGATTAGTAGAGAACACTGCAATTGTTTGCAACGTAATGCTTGCGACTAGTTAGCTGATGACCATTCCTAGCTTTTTTACCATAGCATACATTTCTCTCTTGTACACAACCTGCTGTCGAATGGGCGGAGACTTACCTAAAATTATTACTTGCAAGACCTTTTTGCGACTGATATTAAGGAGTCCAACAATTTATTTATTTAGTTAGTTAATTAGTTCATCGTTCCACAGATCACTTGAACGACTTTTTTTATTGAAATGATGTGGAACGAGTGAGTTCAGAACATATGCATGCACGCTTAGTTTGAACATGATTAGTTCTAACTGTCTTTTATTACAGATAACACGTTCGTGTTTTGTTGTACCTCCTTGTCGCCTTCGGTCCTGCAAATTATGGAAGCAAATTCTACTATGGTAACTGGAATTACTTGGTATAACTGCTTGATTACACCTATCGACACGTTGCAAGGACTGATTCTTCTGCTGATATTGTTATGGTAGATCTTCGCCCCATTCTTGTACATAAGGAGGTCCCTTATCCTTTTCCTGAAAGAACAGAGTCGACAGGTACGGAGTCAAGCAGTATGTCTAACTTGGCAACTTACGAACTGTGGATAGCACAATGTAGTAAAATCAGTTATACGGTAGTCAGTTATACGATAGTTCCTAACGTTATACGGTAGTCAAACCCTACTATTATGCAGGATTGCGTGTTGTGTGTGAATTCGCAAGGGACCAAACGGCTGAGGTCATCGGTCTCTAGACTTACACGCTACTTAAACTAACTCATGCGAAGAACAACACACACACACACACACACACACACACACACACACACACACACACACACACACACATGCCCGAGGGGCCGCGCAATCCGTTACATGGCGCGGCCATTTCACGCCGCCAGGGTATGTAATGAGTGTTGCAACAAGATAGAATCCACATAAAATAATGTGATGCACACCCAGACATTGCTAACCTTAATGTCTATGTCTACTAGGCGAAGTGTTCAGTCTACCAGATCTAACGAAATGACGTAGTACCCAGTTACTGAATTAGCAGTCATTACTTTAGAGTGAGAAGAAACAAATCAAAAATGTAGTGAAGTTAACGAGATGTATTGGTGAAGTACCCACACTGGTTTCCAACGCGCTCAAAGTTTTCAAGGTTTTTTCCAGCGATTAGGGGAAACAAGGTAAGTGGCTGTACATAACAAGAATCGAAGTGGGCAACGAACAGTACTAACTCCTGACTTGGAAAACGCAGTGCTTTCTCGAATGGATGTGCGCCTAGGATGGACGACCACTGTCAATTTCCTCGGTGTATGCGAAGCTTACCTCCAAACACTACTTCCAAAACGAACTACTAATGCCATGGGCGTGGTCAAATAGCTACTACCCTTCTATCGAAGCCGAGGACTAGACTTTAGAACAAATGTACATCTCTATACCACGACAGTTTCACCTATGAAGGTGTATGGTAGCTCATCTTCGGACTTAGCTAGTTACGTCAGATTCAGATCGTACGAAACACATGTCACAGTTTACCAGGATCACTGATATGCTGAATATGAGGAATTTACGGGATTAAATCAAGAAAAGATCACGGCAGATTCATAACCAAACTGACAACATACGATATATCATGAGACAAGTGAGAGAAACATGAGAAAGGGAAATATTGGCAGGGCCTATAAATGTGTGAGACATTGCTTTGGAGACAGAAGAAACAAGTGTAGGGCTGTGATGGATGAAAATGGCAATATGTTGGATGACGATGATGAAGTTGCAAGAAGATGGAAACAATATATAGGAAAACTGTACAGCGGGCCAGAAGTGTCTGAAAACATCATGGAAGAAGAAACAGAAGAAGATGCACACAACATAGGTGAACCTATATTAAAGGAAGAGTGTGAACTAGCTCTGAAAAAATTGAAAAACATCAAATCGCCTGGTATAGACAATATCCCAGCCGAACTTCTGAAATCTGGAGGAGCAAAACTGAATCAGGAGTCGTATAATCTTGTTTTCAACATGTACGAGCAGGGTAAAATTCCTACAGACTTTGAGAAAAACATTATGATCCCCATTCCAAAGAAGGCAAATGCTACAAGATGCGAGAATTATAGGACGCTCAACCTAGTTACTCAGGCCTCTAAAATAGTAACCTCAATTATCCTAAAACGCATAGAACAAAAAGTCGAAGCTACACTCTCCAAAGACCAGTTTGGATTCCGGAAAGATAGAGGAACCAGAGAAGCCATATTTGCTCTAAAACTAATAATAGAGAAACGACTAGATAAGAACCTGACAACATACATAGCTTTCGTAGATGTAGAGAAAGCCTTTGATAATGTTAAATGGGATAAGATGTTTGAGGTATTCAAAAAAGTAGGAATAGACTATAAAGATAGAAAAATGATATGGAACCTGCACAAAAACGAGACAGCAGTTATCCGTGGACGGACAAAACAAGAAGAGATGCAGATACGGAAAGGTGTCCGACAAAGTTGCGCACTATCCCCTGTTATCTTTAACCTATACATTGAAGAGGCGCTGAAAAGTAAGGGAAAATTCACAGACAGATGTAGTAATTCATGGCCAACGAATAGATATGATAAGATACGCCGATGATATAGCTGTCCTGGCTGAAAGTGAAGAAGATCTTGTAGTCCTACCGAATGGAATGGATAAAGTTATGGGGTAAGAATATAATATGAGTATTAATAAAGCAATAACAGAAGTAATGGCATGCGACAAAAAAGATCAAGTCAAAGTCCAAGTTCATGTAGCAATGAACTGCTTGAAAAAGTTGATAAATTTACTTATCTGGGCAGTAATATTACCAAGGATGGAAGGAGCAAGGCAAAAGTGAGAAGTAGAGTTGTTCAAGCAAAGGCTGCTTTTAACAAGAAGAAAAACATCTTAACATCTAAGAGCATCAGACTTGGAATCAGGAAAAGATTTTTGAAATCATATGTGTTGAGTGTGGCATGCTATGGGTGTGAAACATGGACTCTCGGGCTTTAGGCGCATGCTCAAAATAAAATGTATCGACAAGGTCACAAACGAAGTGGTTCTGGAAAGAGCAGGTGAGAAGAGAAACTTCTGGAGTTCCATTGTTAAAAGAAGAGTGCAATTTACAGGCCATCTATTAAGACATAAAGGACTCCTGAACACAATCATAGAGGGATATGTCGAGGGAAAAAGACCAAGAGGAAGACCACGACTGAGGTACATGGATCAAATCGTGAAAGATGTGGGATGAAACACCTATGAACAAACGAAGAGAAAAGCTGAAAGACGCACAGAATGGAGACAAGCTGCCATTGTAGCTGTTGCAAACCAATCCTTGGATTGACCACTACAGAAGAAGAGGTGAGAGAAGTAGGCCCCTAAACTCTCTCAAGCAGGACATCGCTTTAAAGTACGAAGGTCATTGCGTGACTGAATTTCTTACCTTTTGCGTACACACAGCAATGTCGACTTCCCTTACTAATTACAACATCAGGAGAGTGAAATGGACATTAGGGAGCTTTGGAAAACTCCCAAGCGAATCCATACATAATGCAAAAATTTATGTATGTATGTGTGTGCGTGTGCGTGTTCGCGTATGTATGCTCCATGTCTCCTAAACCAATGGACCAATTTCGACCAAACTAGGTACAGACATCTCTTCCTCTAGTTTAATAATCGCTGTCCGGGTAAGGATGTATGTGTGTGTGTTTCGAGCTTACGGGCGTTCAACACCGAGGTTATCAGCACCATTACACATCGGGTTACGAACCACCTACCTATGATAGTTCAGAAGATATGGCATCATAAACAATGAGATACGTGAAAAACTGCCGCATCATGTATAACGTTTAAATTTATTACTTCCGTGCTATGAACTATATTCGCAATAAATTTCGCTGGCAGTATCTATATATGCCGCTAAATGCATCTATAAAATTTTATCATGGTACCAAACATAGTTCAGGAGCTATAAAGTCATAAACAATGAGATGTCTGAAAGAATACCGCATCATGCACGAAGTCTTAATACATTTATCTTTTTACTAAGACGCTCCTACAGTCTATTCAACTAATGCAGGGCTATGAAGAGGCGTTACCATACAGACGTTTACAAATCGCATTCTAGCAGCTGTACTTCCACAGTTGTACATTATGCATACAGCATTGTACGATTGTTTCATAATTTCAAAGGCTGTTTCCAGGATTAAATGCAAATGAAAGTTTTTACTACACTGCAACACAATTCATTTTTTGTTTCCGTTTGTAATAGGAAATTACCAAAGCTAACTCCCGGTCAATGCCGTGGCCGTCTTAGTCAGCTAGTAAATAAATAAAGGAACCTTACCAACCACACACTAAATGTCGCCTACCTTCAGCAATCAGTCTTGGACGTTGCCACGCTGTGATTGTGGATTATTGTTTGGAATGCGGTCTGGAATTGATTTGCCAGCCTTTGACGTCATTGCGTGTTATCGGGTGTTCTCGGTCGTTTTGTGTAATGTCTTTCAGTCCCGTAGTGGGACTACTCCATTGCAGTGTTATTGTGCACTTATTGCGTTCAATACATTCGCTCTGCGTCGTTGACATATTTTTCAGAGTATAAACCTAGATTGAAGCAGTAGGCCGTTAGTACAGATTTAGTTGAAGGTGAGTCAGGTTTCTGGAGACCTATGAATCCAAAGCAAAGTAGTAATTCATACTCATTACCCTGTTCTATAATTCCTGCCACATCTTGCAAATAATCTATCGTGGTATATCCACTTTTACAGTCAGCTTATTAATTAGTCTGGTTAAAATCTAAGTTCGTTTTCTTATTATAATTATTTTTTTCCTTTCAATGCATCTGGCAACAGTTTTAGTGAATATATCTTATATTACAGACAGCAGGCTGATAGATCTATAGTTATTTTTTAAGTCTCGTCTGTTTCTTTTCTGCGCAGTAGAACAACTACAGCATTGTCCGTGTCTGAAGCTGAGAGCTCAGCATGGCTAACTGCCATGAAGAGGACTCGCTTTCAGGTTCCCGGCCATGTCTGAGATACATCTTCATCTAAGCACAAGTCGCCACAGTGGTGTAAAATAAAAGGACTTCCACTAGGCGGCCGAACAACTGCAGATGGGGACTCCTGGCCAGAAGTACCATACGGTCATTTCATTCATTTTCACTTCGACAGTACTTTTATGCTTTTGTAGAAGTTCTATAATGTATCATCTTCTCCAGATACATTTGTTTTCTTCATACTTTGAATGTGTTAAGTTTATAATACATCTTTCTCACTATTTGAACATTTAAACAAGTCTTGGTATGTTCATGGGAAAAATATTTGTAGTTAGAGCCTTTGTTATTATTTTCAACTGGATAATGTTGAGGAAGAGCTAAGTAAATAATCCACCTGTCTGTCTGACACTGGTCTTAGTCTCAATGGGAACCGGTCGGGATGGCCGAGCACTTCTAGGCGCTACAGTCTGGAGCCGCGCCACCGCTACGGTCGCAGGTTCGAATCCTGCCTCGGGCATGGAAGTGTGTGTGATGTCCTTAGGTTAGTTAGGTTTAAATAGTTCTAAGTTCTAGGGCACTGATGACCTTAGAAGTTAAGACCCATAGTGCTCAGAGCCATTTAAACCATTTTTTTCTCAATGGGATCTGATCGTTGCTACTCTGTTTCAAAACATGTTGTTGTGGTATTCAGTCCAAAGACTGCTCTGATGCAGTTCGCCACATTATTCTGTCCTGTGCAGCTCTCTTCATATCCGCATAATTGATGCCACCTATATCAATGTCAGCTAAATGACTCTATTCAAGCCTTTATTTCTCTCTATAATCTCCCTACCAGTGTCTACACAGGCAATCTGCTGTTTTGTTGCTTGGTTGAGACTTTAAATAGGACCCAAAAGCGTCACTCAGTCTCACTTTTGTCGGTGTCCCGGAATGGTATACAAGTAGCGCCTGCGTAGTTTGTTCCATCACAGAGCATCTCTTAGTAGGCGAGATATTAGCCAAAGTCTTGCTCCAAGGCCTCACGCACTCTTAGAAGTAGTGACAGACTTTGAAAATCGAATATTTCTATTTACTATTCGCCTGACTATGTGATTCACGCAATCGGTAAACAACTGCCGGCCACATTTTGCGTAACACGGCGAGATGCTACAGCACGACCGGCCATGGCGAGTCAAACCGCAAGCGAGCCCGATGTGTGGACCGCGTTTGGAGCGAGGCTTCGCCTGTCTCAGCTTCGCTCGGTCCTTTTCGGAAGTACCCAGTACAGTGCGACACTTCATTTAGTTTTGCAGTGTAGCATTTTTCGAACGGCATAATTCTCTTCAGTTCGGCAGAATTGTGATGTCAGCGCTGTTTACCCTTCGCTATTTGTTTTAGGTATGAAGATCCTTGACAGGTCGAGGGGTTGCAGCGATCTAATGCCACCAGCTCTTGAAAATGAACGGGTAATGACAGAAAAGAGGGATGAAAATACTCAACATCTATTGTGCAGAAGCATAATGAATAGGTATTGCAAATTTGCTATGAAGCGACATTATAGTATCACGTAGAAAGAATTTAAGGATTTAGTTGACATTGAAACAGCAAAAACTTACAATGATCGGCAGACTGGATTCATTGTACTGTGCATCAAGAATTACTTTGTGCTAAATTTTCAGGAATGAATCAAGCGGTGAAATTTTAAAATTTCTGAAGCTGTACACATTATTCCATCGTCCGTTCCAAAGGTTTTATTTGGAAATGAACAAAGAATATGAAGGTTTTCTACACTGAAGAGTAAAAAAAAACTGGTACACTTGCCTAATATAGCAGAGGGCATCCGCGAAAGCGCACAAGTGCCACAACATTACATGGTATGTACTCGACTAATATCTGAAGTAGTGCTAGAGGGAACTCACACCATGAATACTGCAGGGCTGTCCATAAATTCGAAAGAGTACGAGGGAGTGGAGATCTCTTCTGGACAGTACGTTGCAAGGCATCCCAGATATTCTCAGTAATGTTCATGTCTGGGGAGTTTGGTGGCCAATGGAAATGTTTAAACTCAAAAGAGTGATCCTTGAGCCACTCAGTAAAAATTCTCGACGTGTGGGGAGTCGCATTGTCCTTCTGGAATTGTCCAAGTGCGTCTGAATGCCCAATAGACATGAACAGATGTAGGTGATCAGACAAGATGCTCACCTGTCAGAGTCGAATCTAGACCAATCAGAGGTCGCATATCACACCTACTGCACACGCCACACGCTATTACAGGGACTCCAGCAACTTGAGCAGCCCCTGCTGCCATGCAGGGCCCATGGATTCATGAGGTTGTCTCCACACCCGTACACATCTATCCACTCGTTACAATTTGAAACGAGACTTGTCCGACCAGGCAACATGTTTCCAGTCATCAACAGTCTAATGTCGGTGTTGATGGGCCCAGGCAAGGCGTAAAGCTTTGTGTGGTGCAGTTATCAAGGATACACGAGAAGGCCTTCGGCTCCGAAAGCCCATATCGATGATGCTTCGGTTAATGGTTCGCACGTTGACACTTGTTGGTGGACCAACATCGAAATCTGCAGCCATTTTCGGAAGGGGTGCCCCTCTGTCACGTTGAACGATTCTCTTCAGTCTTCGTTGGTCCTGTTCTTGCAGGATATTTTCCCGGCAGCAGCGATGTCAGAGATCGAGATGCTGTGTCCCATGTCTCGGGTATCGACTATAACACCACGTTCAGACTCACTAAAATCTTGATAACCTGCCATTGTAGCAGCAGTAACCGATCTAGTAACTGCGTCAGACACTTTTGTATCATATAGACGTTGCCGACCGCACCGCCATATTCTGCCTGTTTATATATCTCTGTATTTGAATAAGTATGCTTATACCAGTTTCTTTGGCGCTTCAGTATATATTACCGTTAAGTACATTGATTAAGTCAAGAGGTGAGCCGGGAACGATGTTTCAATTTAAAACTCGCTAAAGGTGTATTTATGAAGGAAAAAGGAGTGCAGGAATGAAAATTAAAGCATTCGGGATGGATTGCAGATCTCAAATTATGATTGGACTTCACTCCAACTGCTCCCAAAAGACACTGCAAAGTGAGAAATAACTTATTTCTGGTGAAGTTTTGATTGGGATGCATTTAAAAAGAAGATCGCATTTTAGAAGGAACAAACACAGTCTAATTCCCTAAGCTCGCTGGTGTTACAGAAAATGTATAATTGCCGTTTCAGTTGAAAGTTCCTCTGTGCATGTTAAGATGCAATGATTGATTTGCAATGCGATTCCCGTATTACAGACTAACTCCTTTACGTTAAAACTGTCCAGGACGTCTATATGGTTTTCCTCAGCTAGTGTTTCTGCGTGTCCATAATGAGGTTGCAAAACTGCTATAGCATTGCGATTAACATATTATGTGTGAGATGGACGTTTTCCCGATTGTGAAACTACGAGGCGTATTCCGAAAGTAAGGTCCGATTGGTCGCGAAATGGAGACCACAGTGAAAATCAAAAGTGTTTTATTAGCAAAAGTTAGCCATAGCTTCCAGCAACGTCTCTACATAGTCGTCGGTTCACCTGAGACAATTGTCATCGCGTTGTACTCACTTTCCAATACCTTCGTCATTAAAAGCAGCCGTCTGTACTTTTCGCCGATTCTCGACGCTGATCTGCAGTTCGTTGTCTGTGCCGAGACGCTGACTTCATTGCCAGCGGTTCATGTCAGCATAGTTGAAAATCCGACGGAGCAAAGTCCGGGCTGTAGGGAGGAAGATCAAACACTTCCCATCGAAAGCGCTGCTATGGCGTCCTCACTGCCGAGAACTGTCATGAAGAAAGAAATGCATGACAGTTACGCTGTGTGGGCTGCATCAAATCAGGCGAAATCTCTCAAGGGCACTGATACTTGATGGGAGACACTGTTTTCTAGGCATGTTCACTTGCTCACTGTGCGCTCAGAACTGGAAAGACAGACGTGACCCGACCAACGGTCATGCTAGGGACACACGTATGCAAAGTTTTATCGGATTTTCACGGTGGTTTCCATTTCGCGACCAATAGGACCTCACTTTCGGAATACGCCTCGTAAATAAGTCATGATTACGTGGCAACCACAGTGCGAAGATCTGTGTAATTGACTGAGTATGTCATACGCAAACAGTTTTTACCAGATAAAAATTATATTGTCGCTTCAGCATGGAAAATAATTAAATTGTACAGAAAATTTGTTTCGTTTGTGATCTATGTTCTTGAGAAATGTGAAATCAAATCATATGCAGTGTGACTGCATTGCCATCTAAATACGGTACGTTCGGAGTTTTCCCCTCTTCCTCATCCTCCCACTCATGCAGCGTGGCGTGGGAGTGGGGGTAAAAAAGTGTAACTTGGCTGAGCGTTTCGGCATGGCTATCAGGGAAAAGCTCATGAGCTGAAAACTTGGCTGCCCCTGTTCTACGGTCAATAGCCAGGTGACACGCCATCATGCTCAATTGTTGCTCTTAACTGCTAGTATTTCTCTCTCTCTCGTCTCAATCCTAAAGTGGCTTCCTTGACATCATTTTGTAACTTTGATTTTTAACTGATGTTCGATCACTTGTGAAACCTGATATTTAATAATTGTACATTCTTTGCTCCCTGTTTCACCACGTTCACCTTTCTTTTTGTTTGTAAATCGTGGCGCAGAATGAATTTTCAATGACTGAATTAAATATGGGTTCTTCTCATTGTTATGATATGTACAGCCCTGCCTGTTCACTTATATCCTAATGATAAGCTTTTATTACTACTTGTTCCAAACTGACTGCTTGATTCACACCTGTAAACAGGATCCAGTTAGTCACTTCCAATCCCACATGGTACAGCATCACTTTTTTGGGCCGACTTGTTATGGGAAGTGGGGAGGTTTATTATTTGAAGGTAACTGTACCACCACAAACCAATTCGTTATTTTCTGCCTGTGTCACAAATTTCCTTTCTTTCCAAATCGATTCAGTACCTTCTCATTAGTTAGGATTTGTGGTAGTTGTGCGGAATGAAATTTGTGTAGACATAGAATTTGTTGACATTTCTGCTGAGCTAAAGAACTTCAGGCAGTTTGTTGGTTTCACAATGAGTCCGTAACATTCCAGCTAAACCTAGACCTCGGGCTAAGCTGCAGACAAACAGTCACCACCACCACCAGAATTTTTGTCCTTTACATTCATTGGCTTCGGCAACTCACAACGAGACATGACATCCAAATTATCTTATAACTTAGGCTAAGCTACAAACCAGTCTGCCACTACAAGCAGATTTTTTTCATTTCACAATTTTTGGTATCGCCAACTCACAATCATATTATGACATTCTCACCTAATCTAAGTCTTGGGCTAAGTTACATAACAGTCACCGCAACCAGGATATCTTTCATTTACATTCGCTGACTTTGCCAACTCACAACCAAACTGTGACATTCCATCCTATAGTAGTCCTCAGGCTAAGCTACAAGTTAATTTGTCACCACAACAAGGTTTGCTATCACATTCGTTGGCTTGGCCGACTCACAAACAATCTGTCACATTCCAACCTACTCTAGACCACGTTTGAAGACTGGTAAACCAGCCCAAACCTGGCATAACAAATTATCATAAAAAGTGACTGATTAGAGTTTTTTTTAAATTTTCAGCGTGTATTAAAACTAATGCCTAGTATCATGTGTTGCAGGCTGCAACCCGAATGTCCCATCGACAACGAGGTCATTAGAGACGGAACACAAGCTCGGATTAGGGAATGACGGGAAAGGAAATAAGTGCAGCACTTTGAAAGGAACCATCCCGCAATCTGGCAGAAGCGATTTAGGGAAATCGTGGAAAACCTAAATCAGGATGGCCACAAGTGGGTTTGAACAGTCGTCCTCCCGTACGAGAGTTGGGGTTGTTTGGGGGAGGAGACCAGACAGCGAGGTCATCAGTCTCATAGGATTAGGGAAAGAAGGGGAAGGAAGTCGGCCGTGCCCTTTCAAAGGAACCATCCCGGCATTTGCCTGGAGCTATTTAGGGAAATCACAGAAAACCTAAATCAGGATGGCCGGACGTGGGATTGAACCGTCGTCCTCCCGAATGCGAGTCCAGTGTGCTAGCCACTGCGCCACCTCGCTCGGTCCCGAATGCGAATTCAGGGTGCTAACCACTGCGCCATCTCGCTCGTTCGTTAGTTATCCAAACTACACACTTAATATTGAAGGTTCATCTGTGACATCACGTTTCAGACGCTCCTACTTTCTTCTTGTCTACACTGTTTAGTTAGTGGCCTCCCGGTGTGAAACATCTGAGGAGATACAACTCACTCTCGTTCGTACCCTGAAAGAACTACGCACATAATATCACGCTAACCAACTTAAGTCCAACCCATCAAAAACTCTCGGTGCTTTGCATCTCGTGATCAGGGAAAGTAGCACAGATCACATCAATATTCAAGAAAGGAAATAGGAGTAACCCACTGAATTACAGACCCATATCACTGACCTCAATTTGCGGTAGGATTTTGGAGCATATACTGTGCTCGAACATTATGAATCACCTTGAAGAAAATGACTTATTGATACACAACCAACACGGATTCATAAAATATCGTTCTTGTGCAACACAGCTAGCTCGTTATTCCCATGAAGTAATCATGAGTGCAGTCGACATGGGATCTCAGATCGATTCCATATTCCTAGAATTCCAGAAGGCTTTTGATACCGTTCCTCACAGGGGACTATTAATCAAATTGCGTGCATATGGAGTATCGTCTCAGTTGTGTGACTGGATTCGTGATTTCCTCTCAGAGAGATCACAGTTCGTAGTGATGGACGGTAAATCAACGAGTAGAACAGAAGTGATATCTGGGGTTCCGCAAGGTAGTGTCATAGGCCCTGTTCTGTTCCTGACTTATATAAATGACCTAGGTGATAATCTGAGCAGGCCCCTGAGATTGTTTGCAGACGACGCTGTAATTTACCGTCTAATGAAATCATCAGACGATCAATTCCAATTACATTATGATTGAGAGAGAATTTATGAATGGGGCGAAAAGTGGCAATTAGCACTAAACAAAGAAAATTGCGAGGTCATCCACATGGATACTAAAAGAAATCTGATAAATTTTGTGTATACGATAAATCGCACAAATCTAAGGGCTGTCAATTCGACTAAATGCCTAGGAATTACAATTACAAGCAACTTAAATTGGAAGGACCACATAGATAATATTGTGGGGAAGGCGAAACAAGGACTGAACTTTGTCGTCAGAACACTTAGAAGATGCGACAAACCCACTAAAAAGACAGCCTGCATTACACTTGTCCGTCCTCTGCTGGAATATTGCTGCGCGATATGGGATCCTTACCAGGTAGGATTGACGGAGGACATCGAAAAAGTGCAAAGAAGGGCAGTTCGTTTCGTGTTATTGCGCAATAGGGTGAGAGTGTCACTGATATGATACGCACGTTGGGGTGGCAGTCACTGAAACAATGGCGGTTTTCTTTGCGGCGAAATCTATTTACGAAATTTCAATCTCCAACTTTCTCTTCCGAATGCGTAAACATTTTGTTGATACCCACCTACGTAGGGAGAAATCATCATCATACTAAAATAAGAGAAATCAGAGCTCCAACGGAAAGGTTTATGTGTTCCTTTTTCCCACGCGCCATTCAAGAGTGGAATGGTAGAGAAGTAGTATGAAAATGGTTCGATGAACCCTCTGCCAGACACTTAAATGTGAATTGCAGAGTAACCGTGTAAATGTAGATGCAGGGACGCCTCAAGAAAACTTAATGTGTCTTGGAACGACAAAACTTTGTAGTACTGCTTCACACCAAGGTATCTAGGATATCTGGGAGCAATGCTGGACCACTCCCTCGCTTTCAGACAACACTGCTCCAACGTCGAACACGAAAGCCGGCCAGTGTGGCTGAGCGGTTCTAGGCGTGTCAGTCCGGAACCACGCGACCGCTACGGTCGAAGGTTCGAATCATGCCTCGGGCATGGATATGTGTGATGTCCTTAGGTTAGTTAGGTTTATGTAGTTCTAAGTTGTAGGGGACTGATGACCTCAGACGTTAAGTCCCATAGTTCTCAGAGCCATTTTTTTTTTTCGAACAGGAAACAAGCGCTTTGGATAACAAATCTTGAGGACGTTAAGAGGCATAACCGCTACTTTGGCCCTGTGCTATTCTGTATGCTCTGTTTTTTGTAAGTAGTCTTATATCAAAATGTGAACCCTGTTATGAACAGACCTTCCATGGTGGTTACAGGGTACTTAAAACCTACCCCTGTTGAGAAGATTTATTGTTTTTCCAGCATTACACGCCCAAATATTCTTCTAGAAGTCGCCTTCGATCATAAACGATTGACAGCCGATAACGTTGAGGTTCCCCCACTGTTTGGCCATGAACTAACTCAGTCTAGACTAAAATCAAGAAATAGTTTCCTTAGAACTGCAGAACCATTGGAACTCCGTAAACACAAGGCAAGACTGTTTTCAATGTAAAGCCATACAACAAGATGGGATGGAATCACGAGATATCTTGTAGTCAGCCTTAACGTGAAGTACGGAGTTTCGAGGCTCTTTAATCACTTAAACATGGGTGTCCGTAGCGCAAAGCCCTCCCGTAAACTACGGGGTTTTACATCGGAGAATAGCGAGTGTGGAGAATAGGAAACTGTGTGACACCTGAACGAGTTCTCTCTTGGTCCATTTGCTAGCACCTTATGCCTGCAAATAACAGAGCCCTACCTGTCGCTCAATTTTGGACAAATGGCATCTAATTTGCATATTTTGTGGATGATATTTCTGAATGTTTTAAATATATTTATATTACGTAAGTGGAAGGTGTCAAAAAAGTGTGGAATATTTTGAGAGGTGGTAGTAACCAACAGCACAAGAAGAAACGTCCAACAGACATGGTTTCAGAATCACATGCTTTCTGAGATCTGCACACTTGTCCATAGCCGCTGAACATGTTTGGTTGAATATGACCTCCGCTGTGACAGAGAAGATAAACATCGAGGTAACACATACTGTATAGGCACAGTCATTGCCTCGATATTCCTTTAACAGGGTTCAGTACCATACTTGTCTCTGTATCGACATACTCTTGTGTATATTTCAGTCTGAGGATTGTGTAGCCTACAGGCAGTTGTTTTGTTTGCGTTGTGTTGTGGATACTGTAGCACGGCTTTTAGTTTGTGTTATTGTGCAGCAAATTACTTGCAACGCTGGATACGTATCTTAGTGTCGTATCAACATACAAAAAATGGTTTAATTATTATGTTTACCGTTAATGTGATTTTTGTGCTGTCCTGCATACGAATGGTTCAGCACATTCTCTTTTTTCTTCCACATGTTAGCAATGGAAGCGTACTGCTCTACAAGTAATATGATTGTCTGCTACGGGCTATACATGGAAGCAGCATGTGAGCCCAAACTGTCTACGCGGATAAATATCCACGTCGCAGACTACCATGCGATACGCTGTACGCCCGACTTCTTAGTGGCTTTCTGACTCAGTTTCTCTAGCACCGACCGAGAAGAACAGAAGACGACCTTGGGCAGTCTGTACATCTTAAATGGAGGAGCACGTGCTACATTTACTGGACAAAAAGCCTGGAACAAATCTGCGGTAATTAGCAGGAGTGACCCGCTCGTTAGAACGACTGCATGAGCAGCTGCTTTATCCGTACCATCTCCAGTGGATGCAAAGCCCTGTTACCTAAACTTCAATTCCCTATATTTTTGGATACGGGGACACTTGAAGGCACTGGTCTACAGAACTCCAGTCAAGGATGTCCAGGCACTACAGAATCGCATCTCCAGTGCATGCCTGCAAGTACAGAAACTAACGAGTGTACTGTATTTCGAAGTGTGCGTAATTCCTTAGGTCGAAGAGGAGAGGAATGCGTTGCCATGGGCAGACACCACATTAAGCACCTCCTACAAGACGTGTCGTGAATGGACGTCAGGCAAATCTATCTCATGGACAAGCATACAGTTTGCAGAAAGCATGTATTTCAGGACCTTTCTGTAATGGAGTCTTTTTCGTTTTGGTGGTTACCACAACCTCTTAAAACATATGTTTTTAATACCCATTATAACTGTGTATACTGTTAAGATAGTCTTCCTACGTAGCGTATCGAGCTTATTTGGTCATAATGTATACTAGAGCGTGAGGTTCAACAGAGCTAGTGACAGGGAGCACGAGTGTTATGTATTGCAGAGCAAAGCACAGCCAACAGGTGTCGCAGAGCCAGTAGAATGCGGTACAGCAATAGCCGACACTGCAATACCCTACTGGAAGGACGGAAGCCTTCCCCCACTTGCCACCACAGGAGTGTTTAGAGTATGTGCCTTAAGCCCAAGCGAACATCGTGTGGAGCACACAAGTCCTCAGCCATTCATGTACTAAAATATACTTGTTCGATCAAGGTATGGGGCAGCCTGCCCTGAGTCACAATAGCAGCTACTGCTGGAACACAGATTGCCCACCCACTGGAGAAAGGTCATGATAACCTCTGCAGTATCGTCAGCCGTGCTGCCACGCCGTCAGCACGGTCGCAGCCGGAATCATCGCTGACAGCAACATTCATGTGACACCACGCTCGTAACCGCTCATTGCACTGTGAGAAACGCTGGAAGTCTATTGTTTCTTGTGAGAGGCAACTGGACGCTTTCACTAAGCTGTTCTTTAAGTACTACAGCCGAGGGCCGGAATAAAGAACTTAAACAAATGTACTGTTGTCCTGACATCTCATTTGACTCTTCCTGGGCCACACTTCGTGGGTTATCTAATACAGGTGTCTGATCATATATGCCGCCTTTTTAGAGCAATCTCTGAACCTACAGCATACAGTACGGTGAATCCAAAAAATTTTTGATTCCATTTTGGTCATGGAGAAAATTTTTGATGGTTGTGAATTTTGCTAAGTAGGTTTTATTGCTAGTAGACAACCAGGGAATTTGTTAGTAAGTTTTAGAAGTAATGGAAGCTGTGAGTGGTTAGTTCTGTTAAATGTGCACAGTGTAAGCCTGAGGGTCACTCAGCACCATGTATGGAATGGGTTCCAGTAAAATGTTATACAGGTAATCGTTGGGGGGCATATGACTAGCCAATGCCGGGAGCCAAGATGGCGCATGGTTAGAAGTAAGAATTAGTATATTTTGTTTTCCAGTCTTGTGAATGTTAGTGCTCAAAATGAGTGTTCTCAAGGACAAAGCTCCTACAGAACCAGAGACGCAAGGTGTTTCACAGCCAGCAGCAGTACACATGTTGTTAGAAGTGGCAGCACAATTAACAGAAGATAATACAGAACTGCTTGGTTTGGTAGAATCGCAATCGTAACAGCAGGATGTAGATTTGTCAGTCGCAAATTTAATTGCTGCTTTTTCTGGTAAGGCAACCAAGGATGTGCAGGCCTTTGTTGAAGACCATGTAAATCTGGCTGAGATGGAAGGTCCGTCTGATAAGGAATTATTGAGTGTTTTAAAAATGAGACTAACAGGAGTAGCTAAGACTTACGTAGGGTCTACAGAAACTTTTAAGGAAGTAAGTTAATGGCCTGAGCAGATGTTGATGGAGCCTGTTAGGGCACTAAAAGCATGAAGTATCTTTATGGTTCTTAGCTCATAGAAACAGGTTGTTGGGAGTTGGAAGCAATTGGTAGTGAGCCCATACCTCAGTAAATCTTGCTGGACAGGCCCACAGCCGTACAGGCAGACAGGGCAGCCCCTCATCGAGGCAGGTCTCCAGCAGAACAATGCCGAGCTACCTGCTGTAGCGCCAGCAGAAGCCTGGGCAGGGACGACTTTCTACAGGAACCCTTCTACACAGTGGAGTCGTAAACCAGGCATTGTGAGCAGAACCATGCATAATAAAAATTCACAAGTTTCTGTGTTCGCTGATAGTGCAAATAGGCCAGTGAGCCACTTCCCCCTGCTGCCTCAGTTGTATAAGAAAAATCCGGTGTCTGAGAAACGTATAGAGACAGAATCCTTATTATATCTCATAGCTAGGACTAACAAGCTGCACGGCACAGGCGATATAGATAAAGATCTTTACTATTGTACCTGTTTGCTTATTGCCATGGGAAGTGACACAACTTTGGAGAAAAATCATCTTTCCCCTCTGTGAAAACTTAAAAAAGTCAGTAATTGGCGTTTTTTTTCAGAACTGCAGGTTTCTTAATCTTGCTCTGATTCGACATGAGTTTGTGCTGTGCGTGGAAGGGGAGATTTAGCGCCTCTAGAGCTCTGTGAGTGCTCAAGATGGGGTGAAGGCGGTGTCGTTCATGCACTTTGCGAGAAAACGGAGTTTTTTCTGGAGAGGTGCAAAGCACTCGGGATATGGACTTTGATCTGGAAGCACTTCTAGTCGAGGCTCTGTCATGAGTGGTTGGTACCTGGGACCTGTCCTGAGACTGATTTCACTTGCGAGTAGTTTAGACTGGGGAGCCTGAGGTGAAGTTCTTACTGTACCGACAGTGTGACTTGAAACATCCCGGACTGCTATTTTGCTGAGGGCACACTTATTCGTTTTTGGTTTAACAGTCTTGACGTTTGGTATCCTTGTGCGCTCTGTTGTATAACTGAGCCAAATTGGGCCTTGTACGACCAGCAAATGGGTGTGCCACACACTGAAAACTATCATGATTTCAGGGCTTTGGCAGAGAGTAAATTGCGGTCCGTCTGCCTGATCGCTAGATCGTGAGACTTTTGCATTTCTTTCGTGGGCGCGATCGACTCACAGGTGCCAGAACCCTGTCTCACCTCTGGCGCACATATCTCACCAGCTGAAATTTACATCACCGCACGAAGCAAACAGGGTAACGTAGTGCCGCCACAGCATTAGCAGGGCGTACACATCTCAATCGCCATTTGCTGTCAGCTGCACCTATTTAGAGAAACTTCAGTAGATTTGATCAGTCAAAGTCTGCTCAGCGTCAGACCAATTCACGTTGCGTTATCCACATTTTTAGGGCCAGAGTGAAACTTTGCCAAGCTAGGATCCTTGTCCATTGTAGTCTTAAACTACCTGTTAGTTGTTTTTCGGTATTAAATCAATAAATTGTCTAGCATAATTTATGTCTGTTCTTTTAGAAAAAAATAAATGTTGTTTGAATACTAAAATTACGCCAACATTCTCAATCATTTATATAGTCCCCACCAGAGTTATCTTTCAGTATTAAATGTGTCGGCAGAAGAGTCACAGTCTGCTGTTGCGTAGCTAAAAGAAACTATAACATCGTGCCCAATACTGGTATTCCGGATTTTAATTGAGAATTTGTTTTAATGATATGACGCTTCAAACCATACACTTGGCTGTGTGTTGTCACAACAGGTAGAAGGTATAGAGCATCTGATAGGTTATACAAGACAACTGAATTCTCCAGAAAGAAATTATTCCACGATGGTAAAAGAGATGTTAAGCCGTATTTATGCAATCACATATTTCAAATGTTATCTGTACGGTACAAAGTTTACAGTAATAACAGATTGAGTGCCCTCAAAATGGTGGTTGGGATTAAAAAATCCTTCTAGGAGGTTGACGCAATTGTCAGTAAAGCTAAGTGTATTTGATTTCGAAGTCCCACATAAACTTGGGAAGAAGCACGGAAATGCAGATGGCTTAAGCAGAAAAGTAACCGTGTTACATATTACCGGGTAATGAGCGCAAAGAATGGCAAACTGCACAAAGAGCGGACGACAAATGTAAGCAGTATTTTAAGCAATCACAGTTTTATATAGAGGATGGTTTGCTACCTAGAAAAACCAAGTTCGGACTGTGGCAAGTGGTACCAGCAAAGCTAAGGAACAGACTGCTACAAGAAGCTCATAATCACGAATTAGCAGGTCGTGGAGGTCGCAGATTTACCAACGGAAGAGCAACGGAAACATACAGGTGGAGGAATAGGAAGACATATGTAAACCAGTATACACATAATTGCATACAATGCACACAGAGAGCAGATTTATGCCAAACGAGATTACGATTTCAGAGGTTACCTGAAGCATTAGTATCATTCGAATTTCGGGGGACTGATATTTTAGGTCCATTCAATGAAACACTTGCAGGGAGTAAGTATATACTCACAATCATAGATCATTTTTCAAGATACATAGTAATGGTCGAGATGGCAAACCATCAGGCAGCAACAGTGGTACAAGAACATGTTAATAATTGCATACTGAAGTTTGGAGTGTCTGAAACAATGGTAACAGACCAGGTAACGGACTTCATGTCAGATCTATTCAAGAAATATTGTAAGTTCTTGAATGTGAAGAAGTTAAGGTCGAGTCCTCTCTATCCGCAAGCCAATTGAAGAACTGAAACAGCGATTGGAACAGTCGGGAAAATGCTTGGATACTACGCTGACTTACATCACACCAACTGGAATGTCTGCTTAAAGTATGTCGTCTTTACCTACAACTCGAAACAGCGTACGAATATAGGATTATCATCAAATGAAGTAGTCTATGATAGTAAAATGCCATCACCGTTCGACATACTGAAAATGAAGAAAGGGAACATTGAGGAGACTGTTAAGGAATATGCCTGAGTGATTCAGGAAATTTAAAATAGATTACGGTGGCAAATACACTTGCACTGTAGAAACAGGAAGAAGTAGTTGGCCATACGGCATGAGTGCCTCAGTATAAGGTTGGTTAGTGGGTAATGTTATCAACTTTATATAGGACGAAGAAGTTTTTTGCAAAGTATCAGGGGCTATACCAAGTGGTAGAGACGCTGTCACTAATAAATTTCAAGATTCAATTGCCGACGAGAACGACAACTGTACCTGTAGGGCGTCTGAAACCTTTTCATGGGAGTCCACAAGCTATTCCAGGGATAGAAGACGCTGACTGCAAAAGGGAGAGAAAGGTATTGGAAGAGATTGTGAATGAAACAGTGACAAGTAACCTGTATAGATTGAGGCCTTGGGGATAGTTATTTAGTATTCTTTTTAGGTTACATATAGATTAAGTGTGATTACTATAAGCAACTGTGGGCAGAAATGAATTTATGGGGGGGGGGGGGGGGGAAGTGACAGGTATTCCTGACCATAGGCGAGGTGCAGAGAAGGCGAGATGTGGTTCATGGCAGGGCTACTGATCTTCGCTCGGGTGGAAGTGTTATGAAAGCAGCACCTGGAATGGGGAGTGCTGTTCACCAAGCAGGAAAATGTAGTGATCACCAGTCATAGCTGGATGATACAGGTGGTATTCAATGCATGGGAGATCTGTAACAAGGTGTGAAGATTGGAAGAAGCATTCGACAAATCCCATCAGGGAACGGAAAGGCAAGAGACACTCAAAGGAAATACTGGCATATGTGAGAGAGTACATGGTTAATACGAGAAATTAAGGACTGAGATGACCCAAGTACTGGAGGTTATTCCACATATGCGACGGAAGAAGTGTTGGATCAATGCTGGAGGTTGGCTTATGAAAACAATATTCGTCACTGCTGATGAGGAAGACATTCGAAGGGTGAACGACACCATAGAAGAGGTTAAGCAATGGGCAAAACGGAACAAAGCCATGAGTGATTGCCATAATACCCTGATTAGAGAAGGACGTACTGAATAACACATGACTGCGATGACAACTGACTGGAAAAGTAATGCGGCAGGCCAGGGCTACAGAATTAGAGGCAGTAAATTAGAATATCAAGCGAACAACAAGCTGACGTAGAAGATTTAGATGTAATGAAATAAGTTCCATGGTGTTTGAGTTAGGGAGCAGGGCAAAGGCCTATAGAAATGTTTAAGATGAAGTGGTAGGTTTAAGGAAACCAGTCGTTAGAATAATTCTTTAGAGGCAAAACAGTATCAGAAGGGATGGTTGCCAGGAATTCTACTGACAGGATAATGTAATCTAATTTGGTCGAGCCAAAGGAAAGGGTCTTGATAAAATGTGTAGTGTCGGTAGCTGGACCGACACCGTGATGTTGATTGCTGAAAAGGAATGCTAAACTAACGCTGTGGCCGATAGTGCACGAACGGCAATACGCAGACGGGCGTGAAGTCTGGAACATGAAAACTTATGAATGAATAAGAAGAAAAGTATGTAGATGCTTTTTACTTAACTTTTAATAATTCCTTGGAATACATCTCTCTTGAATACTCGTAAGCTATAGGCACTGATACAAATGGCTCCTTGCTAGTTCGTAGCCATTAACTTAGCTGATGGCTATTCTGTCTCTCGGCTAATGAGAGAGAAAGGCTTCGTACAACTGGGCGGTAGCTAGGTTCTCGTACAACTGGGGTCGAGTCCACTCTCGTATCACGAGACCTGCCTTGGTGGTGGCGCTAGGTCTGCGATCACAGTGGCGACACGCGGGTCCGACATGTACTACATGGACCGCGGCCGATTTAAACTACCACCTAGCAAGTGTGGTGTCTGGCGGTGACACCACAAAATGGAGAGAAATGTAGTATAGCGACAGTATATGGTCAAAAAGTACATCAGAGTGGAAGTGAGTTCGAATAGAGCCAGCTGCAGGCAGCAGGAGTGTTATGCATTGCGAAGCAAAACGCAGTCAATAGGTGTTGTGAAGGAGAGCCAGCTGGGGGTAGTATAGGAACAACCGATGCTACAATACGCTAGTGGAAGGATGGAAGCATTTCCTCACTTTCCATCAGAGGAGCGTTTAGAGTACGTGCCTTAAGTCCTAAACGAACATATTCATGTACTAAAATATTATGGTCTCAGTATCACAGCTTAAACCACAAGGCTGTGACACAAGGAGCGACATCCTGGAATGCAGTACGAGGTCTACTGTTCGACCATGGGAAGGGGCAACCTATTCTGAGCCACAAGAGCAACCGCTGCTGGAGCAGAGGGCAGCCTGCTAACTGGAGGGAGGTCACAGCAGCCTCTGCAGAATCGCATAATGCGCTGGGGCGTTCTTGACTATGACATTCAAGTCGATCCATGCTCGGCCCGGCTCCTTGCGCTGTCAGCAATGGTAGACGTCTGTTGTTTCTCATGAGAGGCAACTGGACGCCTTCACCAAACTGTTCCTGATCTACTATGGCCGAGGGCCGGAATAAAGTAGTTAATTAAATAAATCTACTGTTGCCCTGACAACTCAGTTCACTCACCTCAGGTGACAGACAATCTATGGGTCATCTAACAACTAGTTCACTTGCTCATGCTGAGTAATAAGGAGCAATCCGTAAATATTCAACTTCAAAAAAGACAACTCCTCAGCCAAGGTCAAACCCGTGAAACCTTCATTTGAGAGACCAGTTTGAATAAAGAGAGTAACCATCGTCTGATCTGTGAACAGTGTACATGAAATGTAAACATATTATATTAGGAGAACTAGTGTACATATTATTAATATAATATATAGACTGAATTATTGTTATACATACCTCAGCACAGGTTAATATGCATGGCCTATTTGAGCTACAAATGTACTCTGTATTTAATTAGCTGGACGGTTAATGTGAGATGCTTTGGCAGTATGTCAAAGTTAAAACCAGTATTTACAAAATCTTTCACCATGCACATCTGTCCCATATTATAGATCACACAGTACTTCAGCGATGCAAGAGTATGCTGAACTGACACGCAGCGGAATTTCCTAGAAGACTTGTTAACATTTGGTGCCTCTGGAGGAGGTCGCTTGTGTATTCATATCATCATATACTTCAAATATAAATATACAATTTTAATGAAAATTTTGTGACTGGTATAAAATTATGATTTTTTTGTAGCAGGTAGAAGCTAAAAATACTTTTTAAAAACAGAAGGACATACAAAACTATATGAAGGTAAAACAGTATGTCGAAAAAATAACATCTCGTTAAGACTACAATCTAAGTCACTGTTGTCATCAACTAGTTTTCCCCTGTGGATATAGTCAGTAAATGTTACTGTGCGATTAGTTTCCATGTATGTTATGTGGCACAAAGATACTTGGAATATGACTTAGGTTGTAGTCTTAACGACCTGCTGTCTTTTTTTTACTTGTATAATTGTATACCAGTTATCACATTGTTATTAAAATTATGTATTTATATTTACAAGAGACGGTAACATGAGCACACACGTGACCTCATGAGGCACTAAATGTTAGCTAGTCCTCCAGCACCTTGTGCTGCATCAGTGAAGTATTCTGTGATCTGTAATATGGGGTGGATGTACTTGGTCAAAGGTTTTGTAAATACTGGTTTTAACTTTGAACATATTGTACATACTGTATCTAACTTTGACTTGCCAATGCATTTTACATTAATCATCAAGGTAATTAAGATATGGAGTACACTTATATGTTGTGGCCATCGAATGTATCAGGATGACCAAATGTAGTGGGAAGACACCAAATGTAGTGGATGGGGCCAGAAGGTGCCGTATTAAAACTCGGCAAGAACTTTATTAATGATTTATTTGTCTCCACTACGGTGCTCCATTCACCTCGGTCTGCGTCACAGGGCCCCACAATGCTGAGGAAGCATGCCTGCGGCCTGTGCAATGCAACACTGTGCCGTGCCGGCCTTGGCCGGCCCACTGAGTTCTGATGACGTCAGAATGGCTGCACCAGCAGCCAACTCAGTGCTGCTCGGTGTCAGCTGCAGGTGGTCAGCTGCGTCCTTCTCCTCTCGGCATAGCTGAGATCGCAGTGATGAACAAGCGCCAACTGCCTGGCGTCCGAATCTGCGGCCCTCGCCTCGATAAGTCTCTGGCATGTGTCAGGAGCCTAGACAACTGCCTGCAGTAGCACGCTGAAGAGTGGCTGGCCGCTGGCTGGCTGCGGTCCCCGCGTTGGCATCAGAGGGTCAAACCAAGGACCCGCTGTGGACTGGGACGCTGGCACCCCCTCTGTTGCTATATGTAGCCCAGTGGTGTGATACGCCCCACCATCCAGGAGAGCTGCCACACTTGACTGGATCTCGTTAGAAAACGGCATCTGTTTATACTTGGCTGTGTGTGTCTGTTTTGCCGAGCACGCCGCTGCACGTCACATATGCATAACACTTAAGTTGGCCAGTGGCCCTCTTCTGCCTGTGACTTGCGCCATGGAAACTGCTGTGTGCGCCCTCTCTGGCAGTTCTACGCCCCTGTGGTCTCTATTTGCCTTCGCAACTGCTGGTATGTGTAACTTACTGCAGTCCGGCCGGCACCTGGCTGTAACTCGTGCTCAGAATATCGCACAAAACTAACTTTCCCTGCCCTAAACGGTGGTGCCACTAAATATAGCTCAATTTGGCCACATGCATGTAATAATAATTCAGTCTATGTACTATGTTAATAATGCATACACTAGATTTCATAATGTAATATGTTTACGTTTACACTTTACGCTCACTGTTCACAGGTCAGGTGATGTTTAGTGTGTTTACCGAAACTGGTCTCGTAAGTAAAGGTTTTATAATTGCGATTTTGGTTGAGAAGTTGTCGAATAGTTTAATATCGTACCTGTTCCACTTCCATACGATTCTACAGTAGAGATATAGCGAACAGTATTTTATCATGCGAGTGAGGAAGGGTGACCAAGCCGGGTATGGTAGGTGAGGGGAGGTGAGGGAGCGGGGCGCTACCTGCAGAGCGCTCCCTGGCGCGCGCGGGCAGGGCGGCGTGGTCGCTTGTGGTGCAGCAGAGGACGGCGGGCCACCCACCTTGGTGGTGCGGCAGCGCCAGCAGGCGGTGGCGCGGCGACTGCGTCAGCGGCGTGGCAGCGCTGCTGTGCTCCGACGAGTTGTCCGCCGCGTAGTCCGTGGTCGAGTCCCGCCGCGGCCGCGCGCCGCCGCCGGCCTCCTCGCTGCGCCGCGGCCGCCGCTCCTTGCTGCGCGAACGCGCCCATTTGATCTGTAACAGGCCGGCAAGCGCCACACCTTGTACCCCCTGCTTCTGGCACTTTCATGCTCAATAAATGCTGAAAAAAGAACACACCAATATTTACACACCGCTGGTTTGAATCATACGTAACAGAATGTATGACTGTATCTGTCGAAAAGGTTGCACATTTAATGACCTGGGAAAAAGAAAAACAAAGGAGTCCCACAGGGTTCAATTTTGGGGCCACTCCCATTCCTTATACAGGGTGTTACAATGTTCAAAATGTCCTCCGTTAGCGAGGATACATGCATCCAATCCTCCGTCACATGGAATCCCTGATGCGCTGAAGCAGCCCTCGAGAATGGCGTATTGTATCACAGCCGTCCACAATACGAGCACAAAGAATCTCTACATTTGATACCGGGGTTGCGTAGACAACAGCTTTCAAATGCCCCCATAAATGAAAGTCAAGAGGGTTGAGGTCAGGAGAGCGTGGAGGCCATGGAATTGGTCCGCCTCTACCAATCCATCGGTCACCGAATCTGTTGTTGAGAAGCGTACGAACACTTCGACTGAAATGTGCAGGAGCTCCATCGTGCATGAACCACATGTTGTGTCGTACTTGTAAAGGCACATGTTCGAGCAGTACAGGTAGAGTATCCCGTAAAAATCGTGATAACGTGCTCCATTGAGATTAGGTGGAAGAACATGGGGCCCAATCAAGATTTCACCAACAATGCCTGCCCAAACGTTCACAGAAAATCTCTGTTGATGACGTGATTGCACAATTGCGTGCGGATTCTCGTCAGCCCACACATGTTGATCGTGAAAATTTACAATCTGATCACGTTGGAATAAAGCCTCATCCGTAAAGAGAACATTTCCACTGAAATGAGGATTGACACATTGTTGGATGAACCATTCTCGGAAGTGTACCCGTGGAGGCCAATCAGCTGCTGATAGTGCCTGCACACGCTGTGTATGGTACGGAAACAACTGGTTCTCCCGTAGCACTCTCCATACAGTGACGTGATCAACGTTACCTTGTACAGCAACAACTTCGCTGACATTAGGGTTATCGTCAACTGCACGAAGAATTGTCTCGTCCATTGCAGGTGTCCTCGTCGTTCTAGGTCTTCCCCAGTCGCGAGTCATAGGCTCGAATGTTCCGTGCTCCCTAAGACGCCGATCAATTGCTTCGAACGTCTTCCTGTCGGGACACCTTCGTTCTGGAAATCTGTCTCGATACAAACGTACCGCGCCACGGATATTGCCCCGTGCTAATCCATACGTCAAATGGGCATCTGCCAACTCCGCATTTGTAAACATTGCACTGACTGCAAAACCACGTTCGTGATGAACGCTAACCTGTTGATGCTACGTATTGATGTGCTTGATGCTAGTACTGTAGAGCAATCAGTCGCATGTCAACATAAGCACCGAAGTCAACATTACCTTCCTTCAATTGGGCCAACTGGTGGTGAATCGAGGAAGTACAGTACATACTGACGAAACTAAAATGAGCTCTAACATGGAAATTAAGCGTTTGCGGACACATGTCCACATAACATCCTTTCTTTCTTTGTGTGTGAGGAATGTTTCCTGAAAGTTTGGCCGTACCTTTTTGTAACAGCCTGTATACGTAGACGAAAAAAAGAAACGAAAAACCAAGAAGGAATTATGGGACATTAACGAAAGTTGGCATGCGTGTTTCTACACGTGAGAGTTGGCGTCTATTCAAATTTCGTGCCAGTCGCAAGGACGTTGAACTAGTAGCACCATTATGAGGATGCAAATCAGGTTTGTTTTACAAACATGCTGTAACGGTCAGCGTTAATTACCTTTGCGACTGTGCGTACTGACTTAATATTAGTCAAAATTGCTTTTGAGGCAGCAAAGACGCCGTCATCACACCTCACTGTGAAATAGGGCTACAAAGAGCAGTATGTTCCTTCTGCGATATTGTGGAAAGACTTGGCAGGCATTTAACCACTGTACATGGTTGCCGGCAGCGATTGTCACCAGAATGTACAGTATCGTGAAGGCCAGGCTCTGGACTGTCACGTGGCACTACCGAGAGGAAGATCATCGGGTTCAGCATATGTCTCTGGCGCGTCATACTGCAACTGCAGCAGAAACTTGAGCAAGCAACACATGGCACCACAAACACACCACGAACTAGAATGAAATTTTCACTCTACAGCGGAGTGTGCGCTGATCTGAAACTTCCTGGCAGATAGATTAAAACGGTGTGCCGGACCGAGACTCGAACTCGGGACCTTTGCCTTTCGCGGGCAAGTGCTCTACCAACTGAGCTACCCAAGCACGACTCACGCCCCGTCCTCACAGCTTTAATTCCGCCAGTACCTCGTCTCCTACCTTCCTAACTTCACAGAAGCTCTCCTGCGAACCTAGCAGCACTAGCACTCCTGGAAGAAAGGATATTGCGGAGACATGGCTTAGCCACAGCCTGGGGGATGTTTCTAGAATGAAATTTTCACTCTACAACGGAGTGTGCGCTGATATGAAACTTCCTGGCAGATTAAAACAGTGTGCCGGACCGAGACTCGAACTCGGGACCTTTGCCTTTCGCGGGCAAGTGCTCTACCAATTCAGCTACCCAAGCACAACTCACGCCCCGTCCTCACAGATTTAATTCCACCAGTACCTCGTCTCCTACCTTCCAAACTTCATAGAAGCTCTCCTGCGCAGGAGGAGACGAAGTACTGGCGGAATTAAAGCTGTGAGGACGGGGCGTGAGTCGTGCTTGGGTAGTTCAGTTGGTAGAGCACTTGCCCGCGGAAGGCAAAGGTCCCGAGTTCGAGTCTCGGTCCGGCGCACCGTTTTAATCTGCCAGGAACTTTCACACCACGAACTGTTACAAATGGGTTACTTCAAGGACAGCTCCAAGCCAGACGCCCTGTGCCGCACATTACACTGACCCGCAAACCACCGCCATTTGCGACATCAGTGGTGTCAGACAATACCTCACTGGAGGGTAAAGTGAAGGTCTCTTATGTTTTCTGATGAAAGCTGGTTCTCTCTCGGTGCCAATGATGATAGTGTATTGGTTAGATGGAGGCCTGTTGAGGGCCTGCAACCACCCTGTCTGTGTGCTAGACACACTGAACATACACCTTGAGTTATGGTCTGGGATGCGATTTCATATGACAGCAGGAGTTCTGTCTTGGCTATACCACGCACCTTGGCTGCAAATTTGTTAGTCAGTCTGGTGATTCGACGTGTTGTGCTGCCATTCATGAACAGCTTTCCAAAGAGACAACACTCACTCACATACCATTGTTGTAGCTAAACTTATTCTACAGAGTGTCTACAGGTTTCTTTGGGCTAATCTATCATCAGATCTGTCTCCAGTGGAGCGTATGTGGGACATCATCGGACGAGAACTCCAGCGTTATCCCCAGTCAGCATTAACCGTTCCTGTATTGACTGACAAAGTGCAGTAGGCAAGGACTCCATCCCACAAACTGACATCCACAGCTGTACAACACAATGCATGGACGTTTGCACGCTTACATTCAACATTATGGCGGCTACGCTGGTTATCATTGTAGCAGCATTTCACATTTGCGATGGTATATCTGGCGCTTAAATTAACCTGTGATATTGCGATGTTAATCACTGAAATATATTTTTTAGAAAACTGTATTCCTGAAGTTTCATTACTCTACATTAAGTATTTTCCGGCACTGCGATTTTTTTTCCGTCAGTGTAGGTGAATGACCTTCCGCTTAACATTCAACAAGCAAAATTGGTACTTTTTGCAGACGATACTAGTGTTATAATAAATCCTATTAGAGAGAAAGTAGCAGGGAGAGTTGGTAAATGTTATTTTCCAAAGAATTATTAGGTAGTTGTCTGAAAATTCACAATCCCTCGATTTTGAGAAAAGAAACATTATATACTGCTAATATTGAAAACAAACGTATCACCCCCCCTCCCCAACACACTTAACATATTTCCACTCAATCACGTCGTACGGAATGATTTTCTTGTGTAACGCATCACTTAGAAAGAAAATATTAATTGCACAAAAGAGAGCAGTAAGCATAATATGTGGTGTTCACCCACTGACGTCATGTAGGAACCTCTTAAAGGAGCGTTTTAACTTCGCTGACGGAATAAATATGTTCGCTAATGACATCCTTCATAAATAATCCATAACAATTCGAGGAAAACAATGATGTACATAACTATAACACTAGAGGGAAAATTACCTTTATTATCCATTGTTAAGGCTGTCAGTGGCTCAGAAAGGAGTTCAACATGCAGCAATAGCATAAAATAGCATAAAATTTCTGACAAACACCGAAGCAAGTTTTAAATATAATTTAAAAATAATTTCTCGTGATGAACCCATTCTATTAAAATGATAAATTTTTACTTAAAAACTGGTAGCCAGTAAAAAAAATTAGCTGCATGAGTAGGACTAAAATAGTAATGTCTTCATTAATGTTAAACACTAATCACGTATACATATCTCGTAAATTGACTCGTTCCACATCTTTTCGATAAAAGAATCGTTCAGATGATCTACGCAACATGTAGCTTACTAGCTAACTGCAGGATGTATTATTAGAAATGGTCAATATTCAGGGATACGACAGGAACGATTATTCGAAGCAAAAATGTCCAGTAGACATGAGTTCTAAAATACATACCTTAAAGGGCTATGAGCACTTCCTCATCTTCGATACTGTGATACAAATCTCTTCTACTGCCAGCTCTTTGATTTCCATATTCTGAGAGAAGACAGCAGGGACAAAAACATGTAACAACTGTAAGCATATGCTCTCAAATGCATACTATGACCGGCCGCTGAAACTTTGCACTTGACGTATGCGTTTTAAGTAGACAGCGTAAACAAGGGATGAACGAGTAACGTGTGGCTCTAGGCGTGGGCGCAGTAATCGCTTCCGGTCGTGACGTCGAAGCTCCCACGTTGCTGGCTTTGTTGCGTGTGAACGTAAACAACGTGCGTTGTGGTTGGTTTCTAGTGTGTGCGTGCATTGTCCTGTGCTTGCTTTGTACTGCGAATTAGAAAATTCTGGTGAGTGCCACAGAAAAGAATTCGTTTTCCTAGTGAAAACGTTTGCGTCGAGGTGCGCTAAACATCCAGGCACTGAAGTTACTACGATGAACTCGCGAGTTTTACGAGCACGAGAAAGAATACGTAAGTATTCATGGATAGTCATCAGTTACTGCTGATAAAGTAGTGGAAGGCACATCAAAAGCTCTTGGAATTAGTGCAAAAACAGTAGTAAGGAAGTGTTATTGCAAAAGTTGAAAGGTATAGACGTGAACCATAATAATTCCGAGGCGTCTGGATCGGATAATGTATTTTTAGAGACTCACGGAAAGAAGAAAAAGCAGCTTCACCCTGTCACCGAATTAGACTCTTTCCAGACTGATGCAATTTGCAGGCATATTTATGCTGCCAGGAAAGAGTATTCTACAGTAGCGATTTTGTCGCAAGAAATTGAAGTTTTCCGGGATGAGAAAACGTCAGTAAAAACTGTGCTGAAAAGTATGTGTTTCCATTACAAAGCGTTAGATGGAGTCGAAATCCTGTTAGAACAGGCGCTTATCGTAACGGCTCGAAAAATATTCGTGCGCAAAATTAAGGGGAAAAACATTCATTCTATAATATGGCTAGACGAAACGTGGGTTAATGTTGAGGACGCTGGGAGTAAATGCTGGATGGATGATAATCCAAGCAGTAGCAGTCTCCAGTCAACGGATAGAGGAGTTAGATTAATTATGATCCATACAGGTCCTTCCAGTGGTTTTGTTCTGATGCAGTTTTTCGGTCCAAAAATTCAGGTGATTATCATGAAAACATGAACCACATACGATTTGTTGAGTGGTTCAGGAACCTTTTAAAACAGTTTTCTGTTCCTTCATCAGTGATAACGGCCAGTGCTCCATATCATTCTGTGATATTGAACCAAGTCCCAACCACAGACGATCGCAAAGAAGTTATGGTGCAGTGGTTATTTGCGCGAAAAATCACTGCAGATATAAGCAAGACGAGGTTTCTGTTGTTATATTCGTCTGTTAATGAAAATAAACCTACGGCGCCTAGATACGCGATAAATGAAATCGCCACGGAGCAGTATCAAACGGTAATCAAGCTGCCACCATATCACTGCCATTTCAACCCCATTGAGCTAGTTGGTTGGTTGGTTGTTTTCGGGGAAGGAAACCAGACAGCGAGGTCATCGGTCTCATCGGATTAGGGAAAGACGGGGAAGGAAGTCGGCCGTGCCCTTTGAAAGGAACCATCCCGGCATTTGCCTGGAGCGATTTAGGGAAATCACGGAAAACCTAAATCAGGATGGTCGGACGCGAGTTTGAACCGTCGTCCTCCCGAATGCGAGTCCAGTGTCTAACCACTGCGCCACCTCGCTCGGTCATTGAGCTAGTACAGAGTGATGTGAAGACGTACATAATGAATAATAACAACACCTTTAGAATAACAGACGTGGAAAGGCTGTCGTGTGAAGCAATTGCGACTGTAGATGCAGCATTTTGGAGAAAAAAGGTCGGATACGTCGAAAAACTTATACGAGCAACACAGACAATGGAAGGTATCATCAGTGACAATGAACAGCTAAAGATTTGTCTCGGTTATGAAGACAATGAAAATAGCTTTGGTGCTGATTTCCACAACAGTGGCGATGGGAAGCTGGATGGTATTGCGCCACTGTCGTCGAAAATTGATGAGTGTAAAGCTACGAATATGCATTATTGATTGCATCATTTCCATTATAAAACCTAAAGGGAGATGTTACGATCTCGGTTGTTATTTATTTTTTGAACTATATACTGTGTTGTTTTCATGATATCGATCATCATCAACTGCCTATTTCCCGTATTTCTTTGCTCCGTTATCGAAAGCTTATGCTTTGTTATGCTTTTATCTACATTATTATGCGGTTGTTTCTTTGCTGTCAGTGTAACTGCAACTAAAAACCGAATTCTTATATGGATTGTTATTGCTCTATTATCTTACATTTAGAAGATGTAAAGGAAATCCGTATCGTCTGCTATGTGTATAGAGGTCACTGTTGCAACATAGCTATTGCAGTATAGTCAACCTAACATGACGTAACGCGAACTGCCAAGTGAAATGTTTTGCCGGCGCAGGCATGGGAGCTATGAGCACTTAATCAGTAGAAGAGATGTGTTTCGCAGCAGTGAAGGTAAATAAGTGTTCATAGATCTTAAGGTATGCATTTTAGAGCCCATGTTTACTGAACATTCTTACTTCGAATGATCGTGCCTATTCTATACCCCAGAATATTGACCATCCATGCTGGGAGACCCTATAGAGAAGCCATCATGTAGGCCTTATAGGGAGAAGTCACCGAAGTATATAAACATGGCAATAATTTTAACAGGAAAGAAGAAGCCATGGTAAATCATCTAGGTATGTTTTATCTTTAATAGGCGACTATCTATAGTTAAGTTTTATCTCTGACGAAGATGATCTCTACCGATTAGGTGTAAACTCGACCACGCCCCTTTTGCACCCTATTTTTGTTGGACTCCGATGCCCGATCCGTCAGTCGACAAGACTCAGCGAAACGAGGAGCACCTCTGAAGATGTCAAGCGCAGCTCTGCACGAAATGTTCGGTACGTAAAAGTTTAATGGACCTCGGAAGACTAAGCAGCAGCTTTGACATCCGATCGTGAAGCCTTCATTGTGCGAAAAAAAGATGCGAAATTCTGTTGTGGTGGTTTACAACTTTTTGGTTTGCTTTTGAATTGTCATTTTATCTTTACACATTATTTCGATAACTTCCCTAGTTGTCTTCATCACACGCGGAGCGCAGATGTCGTTGCTCGCTGTTCGATCTCCTTCATGTGAACAAGACACGCTGCGTATTACCTTATTGCTTATTCCTCAGTCGAGTTGAACGATAAAACACTCAACAGAAATTTAAATACAGCAAGAAGACTGGATTAAAATATAAAAAGCCTAAGTGTGGATAATGAAGTGAGGTGATATTCTCTACCAAAAAACGTCCTAATAGGCGCTTACATATGAGCATCGAGAGAGCACTGAAGTGTTTTCCTACGTTGTTTAAGCAAATTGACAGCCGGATCCCACCTTTTACTTAAGATGAAGCCTCTGCCTCATGTAATCTGTGCGTTAACACCATGCTCTTACCCATCAAGCACGTCTCAATATTTTTGGTACGGAAATATCCTCATTGACAACAGCACATCAAGTTTGAGGTCTCGGTAGCGTATCTGTTATACTGCGATTGTAGAGTTCTTTTGTTTTTCCTCCTCTGTTATCTGCGGCATACATACTTTCAATATACAGTATAGTTCACTTATTGCTGTATCGCGTTTGCTCCTGTCGTGATAGTCTATACTTTTGATCGCAAAAAGACATGGCCTACAATCATGTTGTTTAGTGTTCTTGGCACCAAGTTGTCATATTCTAGCATCTTTCACCTCGAAATCACTTTATCGGTGCAGCGTGGAAGCCTTGAGATGCACACAGGTGCAGATTGTCTACTGTGCTTGCAGCCCACGTTTCATTGAACGATTCGGCCATTGTCGGCATGCACTTTCACGCAGGAATATACGGGGGGAGTCAGGAGAATAGGGGCCCGCTTTGAGGGGTGATAGTAGTGCTAATTCTAAACAAAGAACTTCATATGGACATATGTCCTATTCCGAATGGTTTCAGAGACAGAACAAGTTTTATGTACACTGTTATTTATTTTGTATATTATTCAGTACAGTGTGATTGTTTACAAAGTACCACAGTGGTATACAGGAATTCGAGATGATCAATTTGAAATAGGACACTTGTGGTCTGTCTAGTGGGGAAGCTACCTCAAACTGACCTACAAAAACTAACTAACCCACAGCACAAGTGCGTCGCACGAGATTTTCAATATCTCCTCGCTCTTTTCGCACAAACTACTAGCCCTCGAAAAAAATTAATAGGTCCTATTTTGTAGTAAATTTAATGGACTTTAGTTTTCTGCTGCGACATGTTTTCGCTACAGTACGCAGCTTTCAAGTTATTCAAGAAAAACGTAGAAAACCGTAACAAAGGTGTTTTGTTTCGAAATCCATCAGAAATAGCGCAAATTTTCATATGAAGTTTTGTGTTCAGAATCACCAATAGTACCGCACCTCGAAGCATGTACCTTTCCTCGTGACTTACCCTGTAGAACTGCCTTCGGTTCCGTGCAACATGCAGAAGCAGACTGGGAGTAGCGAGTTTTGGTAGTGCTGTCTGCTAGAAGAAACGTGTAAACAAGATCTAACAGCCAGTGAAACAATCGCTAAGGGGGAGCTCAGCGTGTACACTTCACAGTTTGGCTGGAGTCCAGACAGCGAGCAACGAAATCTGCGCTTGGCACCTTACTACGACAACTAGAAAAGTTGTCGAGATGTCGTGTAAACAGAAGCTCACAACTCAACTGAAAACCAAAAAACCTGTAAACCCTTAATTTCACCGACAAAACCTGACTAATAACTTTTTGTGATATTTTGCCATGCATGGTGAATTGTTTACCTAGAAACACCCAGACTGTATCCCTGACTTGGTTTTAAAGCTTATGGAACTCGCTCACATACCGATATCAACGTCTATGAGGTCACCATTATTGAATTACGTCTAACGTTGCCGCGCAACAGCATACCGACAATTGAAGGGTGATGGTTGGATTTTAGTGTGGGTCACTTTCCTGCTAGGACATCAAAAATGGTTCAAATGGCTCTAAGCACTATGGGACTTAACATCTGAGGTCTTCAGTCCCCTAGACTTAGAACTTCTTAAACCTAACTAACCTAAGGACATCACACATAGCCATGACGAGGCAGGATTCAAACCTGCGACCGCAGCAGCAGCGCGTTTCCGGACTGAAGTGCGTAGAACCGCTCGGCCACAGCGGCCGGCGCCACGACATCATCTCACGTTCTTTTTGGGGTATGTTTTTGTTTTTCATATACGTTATTGTGTATGTTTAATTGTCGTCTACTGTCAATCTCAAATGCATGTTTGAAAAAAGAAATTACACGCCAAGCAGAAGTCCGTTCCCATACTTAGCAGTGTCACCCACTGCCTTTGCGTGGCCACTTAAATGAAGTGTGGCAGAGTGTGCGTGTATCCCATAGCCTGCTTGCTACTTAGATCGAATTTTCAATATTCTTTAACTACCTTCATGTCGGAATTTGGACTCAAGAGCAATTACGTTGTCGGCGACTAAACCGTTGCATGCTGCTGTTGGCAATTCCTTGTCATTGGTCGTAACTAATCGAGTGATAGTGTACGGTACTCAATGAGAATAGTCAATAGAGTTTCCTTTGCAAGTCCTCTGTGTAATTTATCTGTATATGAAATTATGAATATTCTTTTTCAAAACCGTTCTCCTCGTCTAACGGGTCCTTCAGATATCGTATTCCGCTGCTGAGCAGTACTGACTGTTGGTTCGCCCTGCATTGCATTTGTGAACGATGTTGTGAAACCGAAATTTTAATCTCAGTGAATTGCTGAATATGAAACAATGAAAACGAATCTAATTAAATTCCAAAAGATACTGTATTCTCAGTGAAAAATATTTAGCCGAAACTCAATACTGATGTACATTACGAAAGTTACGTAACATGAAGTGCAATGATCAACCTAAAATATCCACAGAATAAAATATTGCTCAACTCGACCTATTTAGTACAACATCTGTGAATTATGACTACGTACTGTTCGCTGACAAGAATGCTAAGTCAGATCTGCCCTGAAAGACAAGTAATTTGCCTCTTTCTCGGCACGCTATTTTGTGTGTGATGTACTGACGTTCTCGAAAGGAAATTGAAATCAGAAAATTCACCAGTTACAGAAAAATAACCAACTTACTACTAATTTTTCTTTGCTTTTCGTAAATAATCTAAGGCAGCATGTGATGTGAGTTGAAATGCACAAAGGACAAAATAATTAAAACTTCACCAGGTGTGATAGAGGAGAGAATTACTTTAAAGGACAGCGTTCTTGACAAATTGAACTATGATTACTGCCGAAAAAGTCTGTACAATATAAGAAGATTCTGACAATTACAGAATTCACTCATTACGATGACCACAGACATTTAAACCTCTTGCGTTTTTTGTGACACATTGAAAGCAAAGAGATCAAATTAACACTAATCATGGATATTATTAGACATCTAAGGGACAGAGATTTCCTTCAATTAACAGTTCTCACAAACAAAGATTTCATTCTTGTGCCTGAATTGATTACCGTGAAATATTCCCCAAAAATATTTTCTATCCATACAGTCACGAAAATACCTATGAAACAAGTTTATGTCTCCGTAATAAGGCAGTCCAGATAATTTCTCACAGATTCAGAAATATCAGACCTCGTTCTCTGAAACTTAACTGCTCGTTACTATGCCTCTACTAAGAATGCCCTAACGCTGCACAGCTAACGACCAAGCGCACCGTAGGTTATATTAAACAGAGAGTCAAGGATCTTAACTACTACTTGTGCAGCGCGCTCATGCATTTTGTCCCAGTACAGAAAAGATGAACTATTTTGTGTGGCAAAAGATATTTTACACGTTTTATGTTCTACTTTGTTCTTTTTAGTAACTACTTCAACGTCAATTTGTTGAAATTCACAATCATCTTACTTCTGAATATGCAGTTATTATGTTGAGACCTAATAGCTCCGTCTAATAGGCACTGCTCATGGATGGTTGTTTACATCTTTGGGCCGGTTTAGTGACATCTCTGAACAGTCAAAGGGAAACGTGCAGCAGTTACATTTAAATTCGTGATTAAAGGATGGAGAGTGATACAGGCAACCAACCTCCCCTCATCCTCTGAAATCCTGCTTGTGATGACAGATTGATATGTGGGGTAGAACGAGGTCTAAACTTACGGTGTAATGTGATAATTTTCTTGTGAGTAGGTGAAACCAATGTATGCGATCACCAAAACATTATTGTGGTAACAGGTAAATCTGTAGCGTATCCTGAGGTCTAGGTTAGGTTGAAATGTGATAAAAGTTTGTCATTGGCGAAGTCAGCGAATGTGAGCATTAAAAGATGACCGGTAACAGACTGCTGCGTAGCGAAGTCCGAGGTCTACGTCCGTTGTTGCCATCACCTACTTTTGGGTCTTTCTTCGGAATTTGCTGCAATTTCCAATGACGTGATTGACCTGGGTGCTAAAAGCGCATAAATTCTTTCGCTAAGATTAGAAATTACGAACGAGCAATTTGATCAGCTATCTACAACCGATACAGGATTCGTCTACGTCTCATCATCCATCTCGCGGAGCGTTACCAAACATCGCCGCGCAACAAGAGAGTCTGTAAGTTCACTTTTTCTCTGAATTTTGATATCGATATTCACAGGTACTTGGAACTTACCAAACACACATTCTCCTATGCTTAAAGTTCCTCAGTTGCGCGTTTCTCAGGAGTCCAACAGAATTATCGTCTCTAGAAATGTGAATTTATGGTGTTGCTACCATCCCTATTGGCTTCATATTACGATATTTTTTATAACTTATAACATCTCTGTAGTTTTACATTCCTATCAACGGAGATATACACACATCAAAAACAGGTTTGCATCACCTCGGTTTCGAGAGTTCCGTAACCTGTACAGAAAATTTGAATAGAGATCAAAATAAACATCATTACCGCCATTTTTATTGCTCATGAAAACCACACATTGCATATTGTACCACCATACAGGGAGATCTTCAGAGGTGGTGGTCCAAATCCCTTTACACACCGGTGCCTCTAATACCCACTAGCACGTCGTGTTGCAATGATGCATGTCTGTATTCGTCGTCGTGGCCTACTATACACAAGTTCATCAAGGCATCTTTGGTCCAGATTGTCCCACTCCTCAACGGCGATTCAGCATAGGTCCCTCAGAGTGGTTGGTGGGTCACGCCGCCCATAAACAGCCCTTTTCAATATATCCCAGGCATTTTAGACACGATTCATGTCTGGAGAACATGCTGGCCACTTTAGTCGAGCGATGTCGTTATCATGAAGGAAGTCATTCACAAGAAGTGCACGATGGGGGCGCGAATTTTCGTCCATGAAGACGATTGCCTCGCTAGTATGCTGCCGATATGGTTCCACTATCGGTCGGAAGATGGCATTCACGTATCGTACAGCCGTTAAGGCGCCTTCCATGGCCACCAGCGGCGTACGTCGGCCCCACATAATGCCACCCCAAAACAGCAGGGAAGCTCCACCTTGCTGCACTCGCTGGACAGTGTGTCTTAGGCGTTCGGCCTGATCAGGTTGCCTCCAAACACGTCTCCGACGATTGTCTGGTTGAAGGCATATGTGACACTCATGGGTGAAGAAAATGTAATGCCAATCCTAAGCGGTCCATTCGGCACGTTGTTGGGCCCATCTGTACTGCGCTGCATGGTGTCGTGGTTGCAAAGATGGACCTCGCCATGGAAGTCTGGAGTGGAGTTGCGCATCATGCAGCCTATTGCGCACTGTTTGAGTAGTAACCCGATGTCCTGTGGCTGCGTGAAAAGCGTTATTCAACATGGAAGCGATGCTGTCAGGGTTCCTCCGAGCCATAATCCGTAGGTAGCGGTCATCCACTTCAGTGGGCGGCCTGAGCGAGGCATGTCATCGACAGTTCCTGTCTCTCTGTATCTCCTCCATGTCCGAACAACATCGTTTTACTTGTCCGCCCCCGGTAGCTGAGTGGTAAGAGCGAATGTCAATCCTAAGGGGCCCGGTTCGATTCCCGGCTGGGTCGGAGATTTTCTCCGCTCAGAGACTGGGTATTGTGTTGTCCTAATCAGCATCAATTCATCCCCATCGACGCGCAAGTCGCCGAAGTGGCGTCAAATCGAAAGACTTGCACCCGGCGAACGGTCTACCCGACGGGAGGTCCTAGTCATATGACCTTTTTTTATCGTTTTGGTTCACTCCGAGACGCCTTGACACTTCCGTTGTTGAGAGCCCTTTCTGGCACAAAGTAACAATGCGGACGCGATCGAATCGTGGTATTTACAATCTAGGCATGGTTGAACTACGGACAACAAGAGCTGTGTACCTCCTTCCTGGTGGAATGACTCGAACTGATCGGCTGTCGGACGCCCTCCGTCTAATAGGCACTGCTCATGGATGGTTGTTTACATCTTTGGGCCGGTTTAGTGACATCTGTCAACAGTCAAAGGTGCTGTGTCTGCGATACAATATCCACACTTGTCTTCAGGAGTTGTGGGAACCGGGATGATGCAATACTTTTTTTGATGTTTGATATTGCAGTACGCATTAAATACCCCCTTAAATTGAATCTGACTTTTGTAATAGGTCAAACAAAACAGACTATTTTAAATATTACAACTCAGTTACAAGTAATTCAAAATTGTCAGAAAGAGTGAGAATGGCGGATGGTAGGTTTGTGTATAAAGGATTTATAAATCGGTTTTAACTGTTGTACTATGCGTGTTTTTTGGAAGTAATTAACTCTTATTGTGCTGACTACCTCAGCCACTTTTCCCGATCGGGAGCCATGTTGGCGTTAGTCAGCCACATAAGGAATTATCAAACTGGAATAAATAACGAGGAGCTACAAAAAATGGTTCAAATGACTCTGAGCACTATGGGACTCAACATCTGAGGTCATCAGTCCCCTAGAACTTAGAACTACTTAAACCTAACTAATCTAAGGACATCACACACATCCATGTCCGAGGCAGGATTCGAACCTACGACCGTAGCGGTCGCGCAGTTCCAGACTGTAGCGCCTAGAACCGATCGGCCACTCCGGCCGGCGAGGAGCTTCATTTGTAGGCCAAAAGATGTTGTTTAAACATTGATAAGTAAAAAAATTATTATTTTCGATACGAATGAGGTAGGAAGAATAATGAAAATGACCTGTCTCATATGAGACGACTAAAAAAAGTTTTTACTAAAAAATGATAGAAGCAGCTTCCTCTATCAAACTCATTGACGACAATTGCGACGTACACTGGAACTAGCGTGACCACTTCTTGGCTGACAGCAGCGATGTTCAGGGCAAAATACATGCAATGGCCACTTTTCCCGTCCTGTCCACTTCAACATACCGTTCTCTATCGATGTCACTATTAATCGGGATCCTACACAAATTAGTATGTTATTAATTAATATAACAGTTGTTGCAATATGAAACACGATCACAAACGTCTATTAAATGTTTCGAATGTCATTTTTCTTTCATTCATTGTATTGTATTGCAGCAAACTTAATTTGATTTCGTATTACTTGCTACAGACATGTACCAACATTTGAAGATGATCGTCCCTTTAACGCACATACAGGAATCTATGTTATGTTCATCTGACATTTATACCATAGCAGCTGATCGGTGCCAGTTGCGCACCCTCGTGAGTCTTCATCTTTAGAAGACAAACAATAAAATATTCGCCCTCACACTTCCACAAACCTCACAGTGGCTGCGCTACCTACATCTCTGTCACTAACGTAAGCCCCAAACTTTGCTAGCTTCAAGGTCGGATTCACCGACGTCAATTAAAATTAAGCACGTCTTGAAATATTATTGTCTCTGGAAGTACTTTTATTTGCTACTGACCAGGAAAAATACTCTCTTAAGAAGCTCTTGACGTTAGTTGACGTTTTTGGATTCTGTTGTCAGTTGCCAGAGGCTTACCATTATAGAATTCGGCTGAGAACCGTGGACAGCACGAAAATTTGATTGGGACCGCAGTGTAACAACCACTGGGTTAGACAGTGGACTCGTGTTCGGGAGGACGATGATTCAAATCTCCGTCCGGGTATCCAGATTTGAGTTTTCCGTTGTTTCATTACTGCCTAATAAGGTCAATGCTGGGATAGTTCCTTAGGCAAGGACACTGGTTGTAGCATTCCCCATCCCTTCCTAATCCGAGTCTGCTCAGCCGTCTCTAGTGCAAGACCAGCTATGGATCCTTAATGCTCTGCGTAGTGTAGCAGTCTACTAAGGTTCCTGATGTATACGTTGGATAAATATGTTGAGCAAGATTACAGTCTTATTTATTTCCACTATGTGCTGATGAGCAAAAATAAACCACCGTTCTCATGGCTATGGCAAGCCCATAAGGCACTGATCGAAAATATAAAATAAATGTTGCGGCTCTGTATATAGTCATTCCAACAAATTTCGTTAGAGTTATATATTGCTGCTATAAGGTAAAAACATCACATTTTATGAGTAAATTTGGAAGAAATATTGATGATTTACCTTGTTTTATTGTTATGTCGTAACATAAAACTAAATATGACTACAGGACAATGCATCTGAGATTACGAAATTGATCATTGAACATATTAGCAACTGACTCCACCAGTAGCAATATATCTGGAGATAGCAGTTATTGCGTACTGTGTGTATTCAATACAGTTAAATAAATTTGATGACAAAGGAAATATTAGAAACCTGTGTAAAAATTGGAATTCAGTTTCTGGACAGTTGGTCAAGACAAGTGCAAGTGGAAAACATAGGAAAAAATAAGGCATATCTCGCAGATCCATTAAGAACTTTCTTGCCTCTGCGATTCTGAACTGATCCACTTTTTACTTATTGCTTTAGTCTCCATAATGTGTCTAGTTCGGAAAAGTTCGGTTCAGCTAGCTAGAAACAAAAGTATTGTTTGTATTTTTCAGTTCATTATCTGAACTACGTGGACTCTTTTTGCAAAGCCAACTGGGAAAGGATTTACTGAAGACTACAAGATTTTGCTTCTTTACGAACCATGTAACCTTGCCTATGGTGGGGCGGCTTGCGTGCATCAGAGATACAGATAACCGTACCGTCGGTGCAACCAAAACGGAGAAGTTTCTGTTGAGAGACAAGACAAACGTGTGACTCCTGAAGAGGTGCAGCAGCCTTTTCAGCCTCTATAGGGGCAACAGTCTGGATGATAGACTCATGTGACCGTGTTGCATCTACGAAAACGTCCTGGCTGTGCTGGCACTGCGAACGGCTGAAAGCAAGGAGAAACTACAGCCATGTTTTTTCCCGAGGGCATGCAACTCTACTGTATGGGTAAATAATGATGACATCTTCTTGGGTAAAATATTCCGGAGATAAAATAGCCTCCCATTCGGATCTTCGTGCTGGGAAACAAAACTGGCGTTCTGCCAATTGGTGCGTGGAATGTTCGATCACGTAAACGGGCAGGTAGGTTAGAAAATTTAAGAAGAGAAATGCATTGGTTGAAGTTAGATATAGTTGGAATTAGTGAAGTTCCGTGGCAGAAGGAACATGACTTCTGGTCAGGTGAATACGTGGTTGTAAATACAAAGTCAAATAGGAGTAATGCGGGAGTAGGTTTAACAATGATTAAGAAAACAGGAATGTGGGTAAGCTACTATGAACATCATAGTGAATGCATTATTGTAGCCACGATAGACATGAAGCCCGCACTTATGACAGCAGTACAAGTTTATAAGACAACCAGCTCCACAAATGGAGAGATTGAAGAAATGTATGATAATATAAAAGAATTTTTTCAGGTATTTAACGGAAATGAAAATTTGATTTTTGTTGAGGGACTGGAGATCGATAGCAGGAAAAGGAAGAGAAGGACAAATAGTAGGTGAAAATGGGACGGGGAAAAGGAAACAAAAAGGAAGCCGCCAGGTAGAATTTTGCACGGAGTACAATTTCAGCATCGCTAACACTTGGTTTAAGAATCATGAAAGAGGCTTTTGTACGTGGAAGTGACCTGGAGACACCGGGAGGTTTCAAGTTGACTTTATATTCGAAGGACAGAGATTTCGGAACCAGATTTGAAAATGTAAGACATTTGTGAAGACATATTTGTACTTTCGCCACACTTTATTGGGGATGAACTGTAGAGTGAAACTGAAGAAATTTCAGAAAAGGTAGGAAGTTAAGGAGATAGGACCTGGATAAGTTGAAAGAAATAGAGGTTGTTGAAAGTTTCAGATGAAGCATTAGGCAACGATTGACTAGAACACAGCAGAAGATGAATGGGTAGCTTTGACAGAAGCAATAGTGAAGACAAGGCTTAGTAGAAATCGGGACACGGAATTTAACTGAAGAAAGGAGAAAGTATAAAAATTCAGTAACAGAGCAGGTGAAAGAGAACACAAACGTCTAAAAAATGAGTTTGATGTTGTTGTTGTGGTCTTCAGTCCAGAGACTGATTTGATGCAGCTCTCCATGCTACTCTATCCTGTGCAAGCTTCTTCATCTCCCAGTACCTACTGCAGCCTATATCCTTCTGAATCTGTTTAGTGTATTCATCTCTTGGTCTCCCTCTACGATTATTACCCTCCACGCTGCCCTCCAATGCTAAATTTGTGATCACTTGATGCCTCAGAACATGTCCTACTAACCGGTCCCTACTTTTTGTCAAGTTGTGCCACATACTCCTCTTCTCCCCAATTCTGTTCAATATTTCATCATTACTTATGTGGTCTACCCATCTAATCTTCACCATTCTTCTGTAGCACCACATTTCGAAAGCTTCTATTCTCTTCTTGTCGAAACTATTTATCGTCCACGTTTCACTTCCATACTTGGCCACGCTCCATACAAATACTTTTAGAAACGACTTCCTGACACTTAAATCTACGCTAGATGTCTACGTTTTATATCCTCCCTACTTCTACCATCATCAGTTATTTTGCTCAGCAAATAGCAAAACTCATTTACTACTTTAAGCGTCTCATTTCCTAAACTAATTCCCTCAGCATCACCCGATTTAATTCGACTACATTCCATTATCCTCATTTTCCTTTTGTTAATTTTCATCTTATATCCTCCTTTCAAGACACTGTCCATTCCGTTCAGCTGCTCTTCTAGGTCCTTTGTTGTCTCTGACAGTATTACAACGTCATCGGCGAACGTCGAAGTTTTTATTTCTTCTCCATGGATTTTAATTCCTACTCCGAATTTTTCTTTTGTTTCTTTTACTGCTTGCTCAATATACAGATTGAATAACATCGGGGATAGGCTACAACCCTGTTTCACTCCCTTCCCAACCTCTGCTTCCCTTTCATGCCCTTCGACTCTTATAACTGCCATCTGGATTCTGTACAAATTGTAAATAGCCTTTCGCTCCGTGTATTTTACCCCTGCCACCTTCAGAATTTGAAAGAGAGTATTCCAGTCAACATTGTCGAAAGCTTTCCCTAAATCTACAAATGCTAGAAATGTAGGTTTGCGTTTCCTTAATCTAACATACGTCGTAGGGTCAGTATGGCCTCACGTGTTCCAACATTTCCACGAAACCCAAACTGATCTTCCCCGAGGTCGGCTTCTACCAGATTTTCCATTCGTCTGTAAACAATTCGTGTTTTGCAGCCGTGGCTTATTAAACTGATAGTTCGGTAATTTTCACATCTGTCGACGCCTGCTTTCTTTGGGATTGGAATTATTATATTCTTCTTGAAGACTGAGAGTATTTCGCCTGTCTCATACATCTTGCTCACCAGACGGTAGAGTTTTGTCAGGGCTGGCTCTCCCATGGCTATCAGTAGTTCTAATGGAATGTTGTCTACTCCCGGGGCCTTGTTTCGAGTTAGATCTTTCAGTGCTCTGTCAATCTCTTCACGCAGAATCATATCTCCCATTTCATCTTCATCTACATCCTCTTCCATTTCCATAATATTGTCCTCAAGAATGAGTTTGATAGGAAGCACAAAATGGATAAGCAGGAGTGGCTAAACGACAAATGTAAGGATGTAGAAGCCTAGACCACTTGAAGAAAGGTAGTTAAATGTCTACAGGAAAATTAAAGAGACCTCTGGAGAAAAGAGAAGCAGCTGTAGCAATATCAAGAACTCAGACGGAAAACTAGTCCTAAGCAAAAAAGATATAGAGGATCTATACAAGGGTGATGGTTGAAGGCAATGTTATAGACAGAGAACAGGACATAGATCAAGGTGAGATGAAAGAAGAATTTGATACAGCAAAGAAAGAAGGAAGTCGAAACCAGGCCCCAGGCGTAGACAGCATTCCATCAGAAGTATCGATAGCCTTGTGAGAACCAACCATGACAGAACTGTTCCACATGGTGTGCAGGATGTATGAGGCGGACGGAATACCCCCTGACTTCAATAACAATATAATAACTTCAATTGCAATTCAGGTGTTGACAGATGTGAATATTACCGAACTACCAGTTTAATAATTTATGGTTGCAAAATACTAACATGAGTTCTTTACAGAAGAATGGGAAAACTGGTAGAAGCCGACCTCAGGTAAGATCAGTTAGGATTCCGGAGAATTGTAGGAACACGCGAGGCAATATTGATCCTTTGACTTATCTACGAAGATCGGTTAAGGAAATGCGAACCTACATTTATAGCATTTGTAGTCTGAAAGAAAGCTTTTGGCATTATTGACTCGAATACTGCCTCTGAAATTCTAAAGGCAGCAACGGTAAAATACAGGGAGTGAATGGCTGTTAACAACTTGCGCAGAAACTAGACGGCAGTTATAAGAGTCGATGAGCATGATAGGGAGCGGAGTGAGACGTAGTTGTAGTTTTCCCCAATGTTATTCAATCTGCACATTGAGCAAGCAGTAAAAAAGCCAAAGAAGAACTTGGAGTAGGAATTACGGTTTAAGTAAAAGAAATAAAAGTTTAAGGTTTGCCTATGTCTTGAAAGGACGATATAAGATGAACATTAACAAGAACAAAACAAAAATAATGGAACGTAGTGGAATTAAATCAGGTAATGCTGAGGGAATTAGATTAGGAAACGAGAAACATGAAGTAGTAGATGAGTGGATGCAAAATGTAGGCTGATAATGACACAAACAGAGTTTCTGAAGAAGAGAAACTGGTTAATACCGAATATAGATTTAAGTGTTACCAAGTTTTTTCTTGAAGTATTTGCTTGTAGTGTAGCCATGTATGGAAAGGGAAAATGGACGCTGAACAGCTTAGACAAGAAGAGAACAGCAGCTTTTGAAATGCGGTGCAACAAAAGAATGATGAAGATTAGATGGGTAGCTCACGTAAGTAACGAGGAGGTACTGAACAGAATTGGGGAGAAAATAAATTTGTGATGCAACCTGACTAGAAGAAGAGATCGTTTGGTAGGACACATCCTGAGACACCAGAGGATCACCAATTTAGTATTGGAGGGAAGTGTGTGTCGGTAAAAATCGTAGTGGGAGACCAAACGGTGAATACAGCAAGCAGATCCAGAAGAATATAGGTTGCAATAGTTATTCGGTTAGCCGGCCGCGGTGGTCTAGCGGTTCTAGGCGCTCAGTCCGGAACCGCGCGACTGCTACGGTCGCAGGTTCGAATCCTGCCTCGGGCATGGATGTGTGTGATGTCTTTAGGTTCGTTAGGTTTAAGTAGTTCTAAGTTCTAGGGGACTGATGACCACAGATGTTAAGTCCCATAGTGCTCAGAGCCATTTAGTTATTCGGTTATGAAGAGGCTTGCAAAGAATAGAGTAGCTTGGAGAGTTGCATCAAACCAGTCTTCGGACTGAAGACCACAACAATAACAGTGCACCAGTTCTCAACCAGAACCTCATACTGGGTGTGAAGTGAACTGTCACAGTTTACCTCTGAACCCAGCACTAAAGCCTTACTGCAAGTAATTAAACATATCTGGCGACAGCAGTGTATAGTATTAATCAGGTTGTATTTATTTTTCTTTTAAATTTGCACAGAAAATATTTGTACCTTAGTGTAGTCGAGCTGGATTCCTTTACTGCCTTTGTTGACTTTCCTAAGGGAAGACACATCTGATCACAAATGATTGTTCTACAAGACAGGAAGTTTGCTAAATGGTGCCTTTTATTTTTCTTTCTGTGTGAACTGTTTGAGAAACAGCAGGCTTTCCTTACTTGCACATTTCAGTCTCTCGTTTTGAGTAAAATGTTTGTAAATATTCCTTGAATAAATGTAAATTAGTACTGGTAAATATAAATTAGCAATGAATTTCCACTACAAAATGATTGTTTATAAGAAAATTTGGCACCCAAGGATAATGGAACTTAAATGGTTCAAATGGCTCTAAGCACTATGGGACGTAACACCTGAGGTCATCAGTCCCCTAGACTTACAACTCCTTAAACTTAACTATCATTAGGACATCACACACGTCCACGCCCGAGGCAGGATTCGAACCTGCGACCGTAGCAGCAGCGCGGTTCCGGACTGAAGTGCCTAGAACCGCTCGGCCACACGGGCCGGCATATTGGATCTATGAGGATATAAAGCACTATACGGATTTTTCAGTAGGTTCAGAAGACAATAAGTATTCGAACTGAGAATGCTAACAGTCGTTGAAGTTTGCCGCGAAGTTTCTGTAGCCGGTCTGGTGGAGGAAATGCCGGAACGTCTGAGCGGCACTCTGCAGGTAGCTGTGAAGACTGGTGTCCGGAATACCGTCCCTAGGCAAACAAGCTCCGCAACTATTCAGCTGGTGGTGTAACTGACGAGTACAGGGGCTGGAGAAAGAGCAGCATCGATCGTTCACGGAAGACATTATCGGTATTTTGTGAGCCGTGAAACGAGCCGTTAGTCTACAGCAGGGGTGGCCAAGATTTCGGCTCGCGGGCCATACCCGGGCCCGAGTGCCAAAGCAAAGCACTCAGCTTCGCTTCATATTTCCTCCACCGACACGCCGCACTGTTTGAGCACGAGGAATGGAGGAGAGGAGAAAATAGCGAACGCGCCGAATTTAAATGGCAGTATAGTCCTGCTGCACACGCCTTGGTTTTATATTTCACATTTCTGAATAACGTAGATCATAAACAAAATAAGTTTTAAATATAATTTTATCTGGTGCAAACTGTCGGCATACGGACAGACGCAGTGAATTTAACAGAATTTCGCACTCAAGTTGACAAAACCGTGACTGCTTTAGTCTCATAATCGAAAAACGTCTTTCACACAAGTGTGTCGATCGAAAAACTGTTGTACTTTTGCAACCTCGTTATGGAAAAAAGCAATGTACATGTCCTGGACAATTTTAACATAAAACGATTTGTAATTGAAACTGGAATGACTTTGCAGGTCAATCAGTCACATCAGCACATGCATAAGGAAGCTTTACACTGAAACGCAAACGGTCTCAAAAACAGCTTGGCAACAGATTTAAGAGTAACAGTGTACTCAAAGACATTAGAAAAAGCATCGTTGTAATTCTTGCAAGGCCACAATTAATTCTTCAATCCTCGTCCTTTCTCTAACGCCAATGACCTTAGGAAACTGGATTTTCTTTGTCAGATTTTCTTTTTAAATGAATCTCCAACAAAATCACGAAGAAGTTACCATGCAGTGTCCACTCCAAATGTGAAGTCTGCAATCCATTCCCAATGTCGTAATTTTCGTTCATGCACTCCCTTTTCCTTCAGAAATTCAACAATAGCGAGATTTCAATAGAAAAATCGTTCCAGGCATGCCTCTTGACTTAACCAACGTACTTTTCAGTAATATATGAAGTCTCCATACACTTCGTTCATTTCCACTAAAAACTGTTGCACCTGAAAATGGAATAATGGGTGCAAGGTCAGAAGTCTTACTATCCGTATCATTAGTTTCTTTAAGTGCTCTACGACTGCAAATTTATTGCAAAGTGCTTCTTGATATACTGAACAACGCATCCTGTCTGTCCATCATTGTAATTTTTTGCTCTTTCAGTGTCATCTAAGAGTTTAAATTCTTTCTGCATGGTACTGTAATGTCGTTTTGTAGCAGATGAGCAGTACCTTTCACTTACGCAAATTGAGAATTCTCATCTCTCTCCTCTGTCATTCCCATTCATTTTAAAGGATTGTGACGATAGATCGCATTTTTGTGCAAGCAGCGACTGGACCTGTGAACGTCATTCACTGGAGGAATAAACTGGCAAGGGTAAACAGCGCTGACACGACGATTCTGCCGAACGCAGAGGGTTGTGCCGACCACAAAATGCGGCACCGCAAAGCTAAATGAAATGTCTCGCTGTTCCGGGTGCTTCCGAAAGGAACCGAGCAAAGCCGACTGACAGGCCGGACCACGGCCCACTCGCAGCCTGCACACGCTGCATGCGTGATGTCTGGCACGCCATGGCCGTCTCTGCTCTACAGGGTGCTCCGACAGAGCTACGTTTCAGGAAGGTTAGAAATTTCGTCAGTACAGTGCCTTCATTGGGTGGTTCGGTCGAAGCAGAGACACTTTGAGAACACCTTGTGAGGTAACGGGCGAGTTGTGGCGCCCTGGAAATATTCTAACTTCGGAGTTGGCGTGGCCGCGCGGGGGCCTCTCGGCGGGTCACAGCCCGGCAGCAACCACGTGGTGCCAAACGTTAGATGAGCATGAGGGGTAGACCCAGCGGGTGGTCTAGCAGCGTGGCTGAGAATTCCATGGTGACCCTGAGTCGATGAAGGAGACACGCCGGGAGTGCCAAAGATGGCGGACTTTGTGAAACCTTAATGGCAGACATTTCACAGTTAGTTTAGAAACTAATACTAGCCAGATGAATCATGATACCTCAAAAAGAAACATGTACATTACCATTATTTACGTGACGATTCTAATGGTGTAATCAGATTTTCAATTTCTTTATTAGTTTAAAGTTTAGTATCTGACGATAACTTACACAAGTAAGGTACAATACATATGTAGAATTGTGGACAGTTGGAAATGTGAGTATCACGGGAAGCGTGCAAGGGATAAGTCCCTGCAGTCGCGCTATTCATCTGTGTCCTCGGTGGCTCAGATGGATAGAGTGTCTGTCATGTAAGCAGGAAATCCCGGGTTCGAGTCCCGGCCGGGGCACACATTTTCAGCTGTCCACATCGAGGTGTATCAACACCACCTGTCAGCAGCTGAGGTTTTCAGTTAGTCATCATTTATACAAGTAACACCCAGCAACGAATTTCCAAAATCTAAACGGTTCATACGATTTCGTCGATCGACGTGTCTTTAGAGAGCTATTGTTGTAAACCTAAATTGGTATAAATTACAAGCTTGTAACTTGAATAGTACACGAGTTATTGGAAGTCAGAGTGGCCGATTACTATCGATGGCGTCAGGCCGTAAGTACTCCTCAGTTACACTGAAAAACGTTAGAAACATGCTTTTAAAGATATTTATTCATCTATGTCTTTGTTTATATCCGATATATACTATTCATGAAGAAATTGGTCAAATATTTACTGTGTTTTGGAGAGCACAGAGGCATTAGGCTACTGGCCTACTTTTGCTTGCTATTCCCTTGATATATATTATTTAATTTGTTTATGTATTTAATAATGTATGTTAGAGGGTGTTTATGGTCCAGCCATAGGAATATTTATTTAATTTCAAGTTATTTAAACGTAAATCCAGTATTTCGAATGTGTTTCATTATGTTTGTGAATGTGCGTTGGCTTGGAGACAGGGCGGGAGAGCGCTAGCCAATCACAGCGCTTGTTACTACAGCAAGCGACTACCGAAGAATGGAGAGATGGAATGGAAGTGGGTGACAGATCCGAAGAGTGCAGAGCGAGGGACAGTCGCAGAGGGACACGTGAGAGCTCGGGACAGTACGGCGTGACGGACGCACGGTCGTGACAGAGACTTTGAGAGTGTGGAGCGGTTTGCGCGTGGTCGCGGCACGCACTTGTGAGATTTCCGTGGCTTCTACAGTGAAGACGTAGTGTGCGTTTAGAAGTGAATATCTCGCGAGCTATATTGTTGTACATAACTAATTACGTACAGTAGGCATCTATTGTTTCCTTGTTATTCAACTTATATTTCATTTAATTGCTGGACCATTGACACCAATAAGTGTTTGCAGAACTATACCGCATTCTCAAAAGTACTTCTTCTACCGTACTAGTCATTTAAAGTCGTTAAGATAGATCCTGCAGACTTTATTTAATAGCAATCTTTCATTTATAAATTTCTACGTTACATTCGCAATTGCCGAGTGATAGGAACCTATGACAATTCGGTTCATGTGCATATTCATATTGTACTTGTATACTGCAGACAGCAATATTTGGCTTGTAATGCGGCAACTACGTGTCCCAGCCCCTAGACAACGAAACCAGCCTAAACTTTTGATATTTCAACTCTGAGTCTGAGGGTACATAGTTGAGGGCCACCATCACATCATTATTTCATTTTATATTCGAAAGCCCGCAACCTCACATTATTTTTCTGTCGAAATGGTGAGAAAACCAAAGGGCAAATGACAGATCGTAAGTCGACTATCTTCCTGCACTAGCCGCTGTGGTACCTTTAACCGATTGCACGTAAAATGAAACTTCCTTAGTTTATACGATTAGAGATCCCCAGGAGAAAACTTGGCGTCTTATAAACCCGTTATTAAAAGCAATCGTATATCACATACTCACGGACTGAATGTCATGGGGAAGTCATTAAAACATTGGACTCGCTTTCGAGAGGAGCGGGATTTAAATACCTATCCATCCATCTAAATTTAGATTTCTGATTATAATCTTACTTAGTATCGGCCATGAACGGCAGTCGAATTCGTCCCTACTTGCATGAGGGTCCAATTAAATAGGAGGCCAAGGAAGGTGGATGGGGAATCCATCACTAATAAAATAGTGCGATGTATTCTATCGGAATTCACAAACGTAGATCCGAGGGCAGCCTTGACTGACGTTTAAAATGCAACCTACATACGATGGGGACATTGCCAGAAACATCAGCTAATGAATACAGGAACGTACACAGAACTTACAAAATGACTTATGTGATAATTGTACTTACTAACGTGCTGGAGAGAGTTGAATGCATGTGAAAACTCATGCCTGCTAGAGAGAAAAATGAACACATGAGATAACGATAAAGGTGACAAAGAGGAATTATTGCGATGATTCCAGAATGAGATTTTCACTCTGCAGAGGAGTGTGCGCTGATATGAAACTTCCTGGCAGATTAAAACTGTGTGCCCGACCGAGACTCGAACTCGGGACCTTTGCCTTTCGCGGGCAAGTGCTCATCAACTGAGCTACCGAAGCACGACTCACGCCCGGTACTCACAGCTTTACTTCTGCCAGTACCTCGTCTCCTACCCTCCAAACTTTACAGAAGCTCTCCTGCTAACCTTGCAGAACAAGCCATGTCTCCGCAATATCCTTTCTTTCAGGAGTGATAGTTCTGCAAGTTTCCCAGGAGAGCTTCTGTAAAGTTTGGAAGGTAGGAGACGAGGTACTGGCAGAAGTAAAGCTGTGAGTACCGGGCGTGAGTCGTGCTTCGGTAGCTCAGTTGATGAGCACTTGCGCGCGAAAAGCAAAGGTCCCGAGTTCGAGTCTCGGTCGGGCACACAGTTTTAATCTGCCAGGAAGTTTCATTGCGATGATTTCTTACCGCATTGTGGAAGACGTCCCATGGCAACAGCATGACATAATCGAGTGTGCCGAGTGAATACGGCGATGCCTACAAGCGACCGGTATTACTACCTTCTGTTCAAAACAGGGAAACTGGAATTCGTGGCTTCGCACGAATGCATATGTATGCGTACAGAACACGTTGCATGCCCGGCTAGGGGTTTTGTGGTACAAAAAAATGGCTCTGAGCACTATGGGACTCAACCGCTGAGGTCATTAGTCCCCTAGAACTTAGAACTAGTTTAACCTAACTAACCTAAGGACATCACACACATCCATGCCCGAGGCAGGATTCGAACCTGCGACCGTAGCGGTCTTGCGGTTCCAGACTGCAGGGCCTTTAACCGCACGGCCACTTCGGCCGGCTTTTGTGGTAAAAATTGGCATTTAGGTTGAGGTGACAAAAGTCATGGGATGCCTCCTAACATCTTGTCGGACCTCCTTTTGCCCGGCATAGTGCACCAACTGGACGCGGCACGGGCTCAACAAATCGCTGCAAGGCCCCTGAAGAAATACTTAGCAATGCTGACTCTACAGCCGCCCATAATTACTTAACTGTTGCCAGTGCAGAGTTTTGTGCACCAAGTGATCTCTCGGTTATGTCCCTTAAATGTTCGATGGGATTCATGTCGGGCGATGGGGGAGGCCAAATAATTTGCTCCAACTGTCCAGAAATTTCTTCAAACCAATGGCGAACAATTGCAGGCCGGTGACGTACCGTATCGTCATTCATAAAAATTCCATTGCGTTTTGGTAGCATGAAGTCAGAACATACCTATACCCGGTGAATGATCGGTTAAGCTGTACCACAGGATCCAGTCCGTTCCATGTAAACACAGCGCCACCACCAGCTTGCACATTGTCGACAACTTGGGCCCATGGCCTCGTGGGGTATGCGCCACACTTGAACCATACCATCAACTCTTAAAAACTGAAATCGTGACCAGGACACGGTTTTCCAGTAGTCTAGGGTCCAACCGATGTTGCCACGAGGCCAGGAGAGGCGCTACAGGCGATATCGTGCTGTTAGCAAAGGCACTCGCTTCGGTCATCTGCCGCCACAGCCTTTAACGCCAAATTTCGCCGCGCTCTCCTAACAGGTATTTGCGTCGTACGTCCCACAATGATTTCTGCGTTTATTGCAGGCAGTTTCGCTTGTCCGTCCGCGCAGACAACCCTACGCAAACACCGTTCCTCTTGGTCGTTACACAAAGGCCTTGTGCCACAACGCTGTCCGTGATGAGACGTAATGCCTGAAATTTGATATTCTGGGCACACTCTTGTCACTGTGGATCTCTGAATACTGAACTTCCTAACGAATTCAAAATGCGTCCATCCCAAACTACCATTCTGGGTTAAAAGTCTGTTAACTTCCGTCAGCCGCGCGGGATTAGCCGAGCGGTCTCGGCGCTGCAGTCATGGACTGTGCGGCCGGTCCCGGCGGAGGTTCGAGTCCTCCCTCGGGCATGGGCGTGTGTGTTTGTCCTTAGGATCATTTAGATTAAGTAGTGTGTAAGCTTAGGGACAGATGACCTTACCAGTTAAGTCCCATAAGATTTCACACACATTTTGAACTTTAAAAAAAAATGGTTCAAATGGCTCTGAGCACTATGGGCCTTAACATCTGTGGTCATCAGTCCCCTAGAACTTAGAACTACTTAAACCTAACTAACCTAAGGACATCACACACATCCATGCCCGAAGCAGGATTCGAACCTGCGACCGTAGCGGTCACGCGGTTCCAGACTGAAGCGCCTAGAACCGCACGGCCACACTGGCCGGCTTTTAAAAGTAGTTCTAAGATCCAGGGGACTGATGACCTCAGATGTTAAGTCCCATAGTGCTTAGAGACATTTTTGATTGGGTCCGTTCCATGGAAACATAGCGCCACCACCAGCTTGCACATTGCCTCGGTCGCAACTTTGGTCCATGCCTCTGTCGGGTCTGCGCCAAGCTCTAGCCCTATCATCAGCTCTCACCAACGGAAATCAGAACTCATCTCATCATGCCACGGTTTTCAAATCGTCTGTGGTCCAACCGTTATGGTCACGAACTCAGGAGAGGCGCTGCAGGGTATATCGTGCTGTTAGCAAAAGCACTCACATCTGTCGTCTGATGCCATAGCCCAGTAACGCCAAATTTCGACGCACTCTCCTAACGGGTACGTCCATCGTAAGCCTCACATTGATTTCTGCGGTTATTTCACTCAGTGCTGTTTGTCTATTAGCACTGACTACACCACCCAAACACCGCTCTTCTCTGGTGTTAAATGGAGGCCATCAGCCATTGTGTTGTCCATGGTGAGAGATAGTGCTAGGAATCTGGTATTCTCGGCACAGTCTTGACACTGTGAATCTCAGAATATTGAATTCCGTAACGATTTCCGAAATGAAATGTTCATTGCATCTAGCTCCAACTACCATTCCGCGTTTGACGTCTGTTAATTCCAGTAGTGTAGCCATAATTAGCTCTGGAACCTTTTCACATGAACCACCTGAGTACAAAGGACAGGTCTGCGAGTGCAGTGCCCTTTTATACCTTGTGTACGCGACACCAGCGCCATTTGTAGTTCGTATCAGTATTCCATCTTGTATTACAGTTAATATTAGTGCGGCGAAGTCATCGACATGCCACTCTGTAAGCGGCGTTTTCCCCGAATCGAGTTGGTAATGGCAGATTCTCTACTCACAAGGGAACCTCCCCATCGCACCCCCTTCAGATTTAGTTATAAGTTGGCACAGTGGATAGGCCTTGAAAACCTGAACACAGATCAATCGAGAAAACAGGAAGAAGTTGTGTAGAACTATGAGAAAATAATCAAAATATACAAACTGAGTAGTCCATGTGCAAGATAGGCAGCATCAAGTAGAGTCTCAGCGAAGGAGCGCCTTGGACCCGTGGTTAACGTGAGCATCTGCGGAACGAGAGGTCCTTGGTTCAAGTCTTCCCTCGAGTGAAAATTTTGCTTTATTTATTTACGCAAAGTTATGATCTGTCCGTTCGTTCATTGACGTCTCTGTTCACTGTAATAAGTTTAGTGTCTGTGCTTTGCGACCGCACCGCATATGCGTGCGACCGTGCGAATAGTAGACGAAAGGACGTGCCTCTCTAATGGGAATCGAAAACATTTGATCGCAAGGTCATAGGTCAACCGATTCCTCCACAGGAAAGCACGTCTGACACATTCTATACGACACTGGTGACGGCATGTGCGTCACATGACAGGAATATGTTGTCGTCCCACCTAACTTGTACACTTGGCGAATGGGTAAGAAGATTCTTCTTACGTTGCTCGATTTAGGTTTTCTTGTGGTTGTGATAATCACTCCCAAAAAGTGATGAAAACAAAAGAGTTTGTCACATAAACTGAAAATGAAGAATTAAACTTTTCACTCGAGGGAAGACTTGAACCAAGGACCTCTCGCTCCGCAGCTGCTCACGCTAACCACGGGACCACGGCGCTCCTGAGCTCAGATTAACCCTGATGTTGCCTATCCTGCACATGGACTACTCAGTTTGTATATTTTGCTTATTTTTTCATAGTTCCACACAACTTCTTCCTGTTTTCTCGATTGATCTGTGTTCAATTTTTCAAGGCCTATCCACTGTGCCAACTTATAACTAAATCTGAAGAGGGTGCGATGGGGAGGTTCCCTTGTCAGTAACTCTCGAAAGCCCACTAGCTGTTTGAATTGTAATAGTCACTGGACATCCGCTATGCAATCAAATGCGCGTCTTGCATGCCGGCAGGAAACTGTCATGCTGAGAGACAGCACAATACATTATAGCATCGCAGTCACGTGACACTTGTATCTATTCCATTCATCGTTGTGGCTGGGGAGCCCTTTCTACAGCTCGTCAGCTGCCTCTGATTTAATTAATCTTGCTTTTCATAGGTAACCATCTACTCGTGCAGCTTAACGCGCAGTGCACTAGATTGCGAAACAGAGAGATGAGGAATAGCCACATTGCATCCGTACGATTAGTTAACGACTGTCGGTGTGACAAGCCTTCCACCGTGAGTATGGTTTTTAGGCAGTTTTCCACTCTCAGATAGACCAGTTTGCGTCTTGTTCCAATTGTCGACCTCATTAAATACGATATACAAACAGTTAAAATACGTTAACACAGATAACAAAATTTACAATATCCACAGACAGATGACACAAGTGACTTCCCTCCTTTAACAACTGACGATTATAGCAACAGGAAGGACAAATAGCCAGAAAGATAAAGTAAAATAAAACCAGCGGGAAAATGCTCCTGTGCTAGCAGAAAAAAATTGGAATAAATTCCTATTTATTTAAAAGACTCTCACCGAAAACTGGGATACCAGCTGTCTCATTCTGCCTTCCCCAGCACCTTAAAAAATTTTCGCAAAACTAATTGGCATGCGAACAAATTCGCGATTTTTTTAACATGCAACTCACCTCAAACTCCCACAAGCGCCCCTAACTGTAACTCTCTAGTAGCCACTAGTCCACCGCTGTAAATCCCTCATACCTATCCATTCCCACTTGCCCTTTCTTAACCACTCATTCAGCCCAGCCCATTGCCATTATCCCTTTGTGTCTCTCCGTCATTGTCTCCCGTGTCACGGCTATCGTCCGTACTACTATATTCTCCTCTCACCGTCAATGTCTTCCTCTTGCTCTCTCTTACTGTTAATATCTTATGCCTTCCTTTCCGTTCTATTGCCTCTTCTCGCTATCATTGTCTCTCTCTGCGTCGTTGTCATTGTCATATACTCTCTCTATCTCTTACTATCGCCGGCCGGAGTGGCCAGGCGGTTCTAGGCGCTTCAGTCTGGAACCGCGCGACCGCTACGGTCGCAGGTTCGAATCCTGCCTCGGGAATGGATGTGTGTGATGTCTAATATCTTACAGTATTTATTACTTTTCTGCCTCTTTGCCACTACTACTTCCTTCTTGTCTCTCAGCATAAGAAGTTCAAATATATTCGTAGGCCAATTTCTTTGCGAAAATTTTTCAAAGTGCTGAGGAAGGTGAATGGGGCAGTTGGTACCCCACTTTTCTGTCAGAGTCATTTAAAATAAACAGGAACATATTCGCATTTTTTGTGCTCCGATAGGAGAATTTTCCCGCTGGTTCCTTTCTTTTCTCGACTACAGCAGGGCATGTAAGTAATATGAAGAGAAATATATTGGTTAGTAAAACTTAAACAGTTTACTTATGTGAAAATGAAATAACGCAAAACTAATTTCACAGTTCAGACCGTATTATAAGTGAAAACACATTTTTTTCAATTGCCTTAGTTCTATGACATGGGGTTCCCAGATGATAACGGAGACGCTTTACATCAAATTTCTCCGTGATACGCCCCTTTTCTCCTCACAGCAGAATTTACGTGTATATTTTACATGTTCCAGTAGGGTAACTTTGAACGTCTGTGTGTTTGAAATGGTTGAAGATATCAAACAAATTTCCAATGTCGTTCGAGATCTGTATCTTAGGAACATAAGGCAAAAATTTCAACCGTTTTCTGTTCGTAGCCGTCTTGGAAAATTAGGCTGGGTTTTGTTCCGCTGGTGACGGCGAAAATATAGTAAAAACCCTTCTTGTGGGCTTTTCAAATGAACCGCCCATGAACTAATGGACCCACGAAATCCACTGTAGACCAAATGAAATGCAAAAGGAATCAACTAATTTGTTCGATTTGCCTAAGCGGGAGGAAATGTGTAATATTCGTACTTTGATCCATTATTGTAGGACTGTGACATTAAGACGACGCTTTTGATGGGTGTACAAATGGTCCGTAGCCCAGGGCGTATCCAAAAATCTTGACATTACCTCTCTATCAACAGCAGTGCCCGAGTAGTGAGCACCGGAAAATCCGAGTTTCTGCAAGCATACATTGGTTGGATGATTCATGCAGGCACACATTTATGGCCAATAAGCAATTCTCTGTGACAGGTAGAACAGCCACAAGGCGTATTAATGTTGGTCGTTTTACAGCTGTTACAAGGCGTGGTAGGGTATACAAAGGGCATGAACAGCATCCAATATTTTGTGATCTCTATGAAGGACATAGATTTACCACGTACTCGTGTTAAGAAGATTTATCATCAACTGACAAATTTTGAAAGGCGCCTCATTGCGAGTGTCCATTTGGGCGGCTGCTCAGATCGTGCAGTATCAAGATTTATGGGGCATTCGTATATGACAGCGAGCTTATGTTGGACTGTGTGTGAACATGATGACAAACATTCTCGTCGCCAAGGCACCAGTCGACCACGCGTCACCACCGCACAGGAGTATCGTCGTTTTCTGCAACCGGCACATCATAATCCCTTCGTATCTTTCGTATCTACCGCTACCACCCGACAACAGGTAATGGACTCCCTGCAACATTTGTGCTATCCTGCTCCACTGGTCGCAGACTACCAGCAGCCCACTAGTGAATTATCATCCCTAGCCCAGCTGGCAGCCGTTAACATCACGACACAAAAGGCTGCGTTTGGAGTGATGCATACAAGGAAGCATGGACTGCTGATGAACGACATCACATTACGTTCACCGACGCATGGGGATCCTGCACTACCCCGGGTGTGCGGCGACCTGGGCAAACGTCTCATTCTTCCAGTGTTTCGGAGACGTCACTGGTGACGTCATACGCGGGGAGCCATTGGGTTTGAGTTCAGGTCATGTCTGGTAGTGATACAAGAGCCGTGATATTACAATGGTACTTTACAGACATCCCACGTCCTCATGTATTACTTCCGATGCGACAATATCGTCGTGCCATTTTTCAGTAGGACAATGCTCCTCGAAGAGTATCTCTATGAAGTGTCTGCCTGGTTTTCGCGTACCACCCTGGCCAGCAATAGCCCCAGATCTAACCCCGACACAAAATGTGCGAGACCAGCCAGGAAGTCAACTTTGTTCCAGTGCCTGTGTCCACGCCCTTCCCCAATCAGTACATGCGTCCAGGCCAGAGAGGGTGCAAAGTGATATTGATTGAGGACTTGTACTTGCCAGATATTTGTGTATTTCACTCGATTTTGTAATCACTGAACTAACCTCACATACCTTCTCAGCCCATGTAGTTTCATTTCGTTCCTTCTTTCGCTTTTGTGTGCTTCACACTTTTGTCAGGCAGTGTAGATATTAACACGGCATCCTGGAATTTTTCCCTCTGTTTGTTATTTACTTCGTTTATTAGCTGAGTTTCCTAAGCACTAATGAGCGTATGCAGCTGCCACTTTCAAATCTACCCTGAGACTTGCACTGAGGCATTAAAACTGTTCTTTGGTGGCGGGGCTAGCGATGGTCGGACCGGACGCTGAGGCGGAGAAAGGAGGAGTGTGTGTGTGTGTGTGTGTGTGTGTGTGTGAGAGAGAGAGAGAGAGATAGAGAGAGAGAGAGAGAGAGAGAGAGAGTTCATAAGGTCGCGTAAATCAAGTTTCTTTTCATCTTCTCATACAAAGAAATCGTTAAAAAAAGAGAGCACTGGCCCGTAATCATCTTATAAAAGACACATCGAAAGTGCGCAATCGTATTCTGCGTTTCTGAGAGCCAGACGCGAGTAATAGAAACTAGCGGGCTGTCTGCCACAGCTCTGCGAAGCACGTAGCCGTGTGGAGCATGAGGTGCTCTGGCATTCCCCGAGAGAGAGGCTTCAGCGTGGTAGCTTTTAGCCAGCTACGTGACCGGAAAACCAGTGAGAGCGGAACTTACACTCTGTCGCGTCATCTCGTCTCACACATCGCCTTAGTTATGCCACTTCCGCGAGCATGCCAAGCACCTCTGTGATCCTGCATAATCTCACGAGAACACTACCCATCCCAGAGGCTAACCGTGTCATCGGGGTTGAGTTCAGAGTGAATTGACTCTACTTCGTCTGTGGTGAGACTCTGCAAGCACTTTCCCATTTTCTGCAGATAAGTCCTGCGTTTTCAATCAGTAATACAGCTTACTCAAGAAACCGAGATGTTCTATTTTGGGCTAGATATGTATTTTATTACGGCTTGGTATAATATTAAATCAGTTCTTCACAACTGACTGCAGCGAGACGTGCATACAGTATCCGTAATAAACGTCATAACTTCAGTAAAAACATTCACCTAAAAACTAACGTCTTGTCGCATGCCAGCCAATTAGCGGAAAACACAGCTATACTGTACCCTCCTTCCGCGATGAAATCTATTGCTCGCAGATATTCGAGACCGTTTCTAGCTGAGCTAATCTACGAACGGTGACCGTATGTTTTACCAAGGCGCTGTGCAAAGGTCTCCTTATGCTCACTAGGCCGATTTGAAAAACAGCTGTATTAAAGTGACAGAGCACGAATACATTACACAGACACACTGACAACTACACCTATACATCAAGAAACTAAAAATAAATCCAACGTTTCTTTTAATTTCAAATATTCAGTTGCTGAATTTAATCGATGCTTTTAGAATCAAACGCATTTTTCTTTCCTTAAGTTACAGTTGCTTGCCGAAGTCACGCCTTTGCATAACATCTAATGCAATTAATTTTTTTTACATCAGCCATTTTTTTTTTGTAAACATATATGTGTAACTCATTCACATTGGATAATTTATGTTACTGTTGAGGTCTTCACCAAGAAGACTGGTTTTATGCAGCTTTTCACGCTAGTCTATTCTGTGCAAGCCTCTTCATATCTGTATAACTACAGGAACCTGTGTTCATTTGAACTTGGTTACTGTAGCGGAGCACTAGTTTCTGCCTACAATTTTTACCTCTCCGTTATCATATTGGCAATCCTTGATGCCTCACGATGTATCGTAACACTCAATCCCCTCTTTTAGTCAGGTTACGCCACAATTTCTTTTCTCCCCAATTCGAGTCAGTACCACCTCATTAGTTGTTCAGTCTAATAATCTAATCTTCAGAATTCTTCTGTAGCACCACATTTCAAAAGCTGCTAGTCTCTTGTCTAAACAGTTTATCGTCAACGTTTCACTTCCTTCATAAAAGGCTTCGTAACAAATGTATATTCGATGTCAAAAAATTCCTCTCTTCAGAAACGCTTTTCTTGCGGTTGCTAATCTACATTTTATACCTTTACTACTTTGGCGATCATCAGTAATTTTACTGCCAAAGTAGCAAAACTCATCTACTTTCAGTGTCTCAGACCCTATCCAATTCCCACTGTGTCGCGTAATTTAATTCTACTACATTCTGTTATTCTGGTTTTGCTTTGTTAATGTTCGTCTTATATCCTCCTTCAAAGACAATGTCAGTTCTGTTGAATTGCTCTTCCAAGTCCTTTTGCTGTCTCCGACAGAATTACGATGTCATTGGTAACCTAAAAGTCTTATTTCTTCTCACAGAATTTTACTTCCTTCTCCAATTTTTCCTTTGGTTTCCCTAACAGCTTCCTCAGTCTGGTTGAATAACGTCGTGGATATGCTGCAACCTTGTCTCAGTCTCTTCTCAACCACTGCTCTTGGCCCTCGGCTCTTATAACAGCCGTCTGGTTTCTTTCGATCCCTGTGCTTTACCACAGCTCCCTTCAGAATTTCAAAGAATTTATTGCAGTCGACATGGGTTTACATTTCCTTAACGTATCATCTAAGATAAGTCGTAGACTCAGGTATAAGTCGTGAGGTCAGTATTACTTCGCGTGTTCTGACATTTCTCCGGAACGCAAAAGGATCTTCCGTGAGCCCAGTTTCTACCAAATTTTTTCTTCCTCTTTAAAAAATTAGCTTCAGTATTTTGTGAACATCGCTTATTAGACCGATGGGGCGATATTTACATCTGTCGGCATCTGATTTTTTTTTTTTTTTTTTGAGTTTGGAATTATTACATTCTTGTTGTAGTATGAGGGTCTTTCGCCTGTCCATGTACCTTACACACAGGGTGCAAGAGTTTTTTCATCAATAACTCCCTAAAAGATCTTAGTAATTCTAAGGGAATGTCGCCTACCCCAAGGGACTTTTCCCGACCTAGACACTTAAGTGCTTAGATAAATTCCTACCTCAGTATCATATCTCCCATTTCACCTACATCTACTCCCTCTTCCGTTTCTACACTATAATACTGCCTTCAAATTCTTTCCACTTCTATAGTCCTTTTATATGTTCCCTCAATCTTTCAGCTTTCCTTTCTTTGCTTAGTTATGGCTTGCCATCTGAGAGCTTGATATTTAGACAGCTGCTTCTCTTTTCTGGAAAGACCTCTTTAATTTTCCACCAGTCATTCATGTTACTACACCCTTGCATTTGCTCTTTAACCGTTACTACATAGCCATTTTACACTTTTGTCATCTTGCCTATTAGATACTCTGCCGCCCTCACTGTTTCGTCTCTTCATGGCACTAGTTCGTCTTCTGTTTGATTCCTATCCTTTGTTTCAACCAATCGTTGCCTATTTCTCCCTTTGAAATTGGTAGCTACCTCTGGTTATTTCAGTTTATTCAGGTCTCATCTCCTTGATTTCTTACATTGTTATCAGCGCACAAAAACTTTGGAAGGGCGAGTTGGTCCAGAAATGAAACTGACTGTATTTTGCCAAATGTCAAACGAGTGAGGGATATGACTATAAACGATTTTATAATTTCTAGATTGGTAAGATAGGGTGTAAAAATTGATAGAAAGCCGGAAAGAAACAAACTGATCAGGCGGGTAATCATAAATCTAGATCACGGAAATCATTTCAAGAATAGGGAAGTGTACCACATGAACCCCAGCATTAAATGTAGTATCTTTGAAGAAAGAGATTACGCGTACATTGATGCAAACGCCGTATTATGTTTCTGGTATTAAGAAGACAAAAGAAAAGAAAAACTTAAGTGAAAAAATACAATTGTGAAAGAGAGAGTTTTAATGTAGAAGAAACCATAATAGGAACAGGATAGAATTTGCTGAAGTAAATAAAACTACTTGGAAATATCTTCGATACATGGAAATCAAAAGAATCACTTGAAAACGATGCGAATCTGAAGCAGATAAAAGAGAATGTTACGTTGGGTACACAATATCTTTCATCATTTTAGATGGAACACAATTTAGTAACTACTAAGTGCAAAGTTTTCTGCAAATTTTTGAACAGTTTGAGAGATGAAGCAGAAACATATACAGACGCGAATGAAATCAATAATGTTCTGCGAGTAATACCAGGTGAGGTTTACTAACCCATCTGAGAAATTAAGCAAGGAGAGAAGCCTGCAGACTACTGATATTTCCACAGAGATGGTTAAAGCTGGAAGAAAGTTACTATAAAAAATAGTTGTAAAACTGAAGAAGGCAGTGCACTAGAATTGGAACGATGCTGCAGTTATTAAAATTTACAAGAAAAGAGTCAGACAAGGCATTAAAAACCATAGATATATCATCCTCATTTTCACAGTGTTCATGATATAAACTTATCACCAATCAGACAGGGAAAAATCTTTGAATATTAATCAGGCAAACGAAAAAACAGATTATTAGACGAGGATGTGGCACATAACAAATAGCATTAAAATGTTATGCGAGATGCGATATTCCCGGCAAGTATGTAATTTAAATTCTTCTCAGGTACTGTGTCGCACTTAATCGTTGATTCCGTGCGGATTGGCGGCAATAAGACTTGGTGCCATCCTCGAGTGACCACTGAGGAAAGATCGGTTGGTACGTCGTTGCGCCCCTTTATACGCTTGTCGGTAGCACAACACTCGGCAGAGGATGATGCTTCGCGGATTCACGAAATAGGTCGTTGAGGAACTACACCATAAAATTTGAGAAATCGGAGGTGCTCAGGCAAACCTTTTATTTCTGGGATTCTGTGACTAAAGGAGGAGTCGAAACCCGAGCCTCTAACCTGAAAAATAAACACAGTGGATTCCACGCTATCAAAGCTGGGACCCACGGCTTTTCGGACGGAGGAAGCAGCTTGAGATGCAACACGAGCCCAATGACGGAGCGGCAGCAACTGAGCCGCCAAAAATATTCACCCTCCCTGGCCTTCCCCACCCCCCGTCTGCTCACACGAACCTCGCAACTTTTATCTGGTCAATATTCAATATCCACAACTAGTAACAGTCCCATAATTTTCTATTGTTCACTCCCCATAACAAATCAGTAAGCAATATTGTAAGACAGTAGTAACATTTAAGGAGTGATCTGTATGATGAATTCCACTATTTTGTGCATTAACTACCGTTTATGGCACTACATGTCTCCCTTCTGCTGTTGAACATTGGCGCTCTCTATCGATACCTGTCTTAACTAGCTCTTCAAGCCTTCAATCTGTTTCTTTGTTTCGTTCGTAACATGTTTCACTACTTTACTTGTTTCAAAGTAACATAATTTTGCAGAAGTCATCAGAAATGAATAAACTTTTTGTCAGAGAGAGACCCTTGGCAGTTTATGAAACATCATATGCAGAGCAACAGTCAAGCATTGTATACGGAACATCACTGGGTGTAGAATAACAATTAAATAGCGTGTCTCAAGCCTCTGTGTGTCCCACCCTATCATGGAGTAGCAAGAACAGAGACGTGAGTCTAAATAAAAGAGCACCCATCGTTTTGTTGCACTTTTACACAACATATTTGTGTGAAAGCGCATTTTCCATTATGACTAATATAAAGATGGCCAAACGCGGAAATCTGGGAATGTCTGATGTGGAAACTCGTGTGAATTTCTCCTATATCCGAGCTAATATAAGACATATTTGTAATATGCGTCAAGATCACGTGCTTCATTGCACTTCTAATAGTATTGAAAAGTTTTGTATCTCTGAATAAGTGTTTTATTTATAGTTATGCTGTACTTATAAATGAAATATAAAAATTAGTATTTCTTTAAAATGTAATTTGTTACATCAGATTCTCTTTTATTAATATTGGTGAAATGGTGTATCGTGAAATTGTGTGTATTACTAGGATGTTGCCATGAAGATGCGTTTAGAAAGTTCCAACAGAGAAATCTTTTGAAACTGTTGACTGGACTACACAGGCAGCGCGTATAAAATACAGTGCAAAGAGGAAAAGGTAATTTACAACTCGTACAGAAATCAAACTGGAGTGTAAAAGTCAAATGCCATGAAATGAAGCAGTTACTGAAAATGGGTTGAGACACGATTGGAGCCTATCTCCAATGTCATTCTATGTGTACAATGAGCAATCAGTAAAGGAAACCAAGGAGAAATTAGAAAAGAGAAGTAAAGTTCAGTGTGAAGAAATAAAAACTTTGAGGTAGCCATTTCCACTGGAATTCTATCAGAGACGACGAAGACTTGGAAAAGCAGTTGAAAAGAATGGATGGTGTCTTGTAAAGAAGTTATAGGATGAACTTCAATAAAACCACATCAAGGGTTATGGACTACAGTCTAATAAATCAAGCAATTCTGAGGGAATCGGATTTGGAAATGAGACACTAAAAGTAGTAGAGATTTGCTATTTGGGCAGCAAAATAACTGGTGATAGTCAAAGTAGAGAGAAATTAGAATGCAGACTGACATAGCAGGTAAAGGATTTCCGAGAACGAGAAATTTTTTAATATCTAATTTTGGTTTAAGTTTATGAAAGCATGACGCAGAATTTTTAAATTTAAGTGTTTGAAAAAATATTCTGAAGGTATTTTTCTGGAAGGCAACCGTGTACGGAAATAAAACGTGGACGATAATCAGTTCAGATACAAAGAGAACAAAAGTATTTTTAATTGCGATGCTATAGGAGAACGCTGAAAATTCCATGGGTATATCGAATAACTTATGAGAACGTACAGCATAGAATTGGGGGAAAAGAAATTTGTGCCACAACTTGACTAAAAGAAGGGATCTGTCGATAGGACCCATCCTGAGGCACCAATATATAGTCGGTTTCGGAATGGAGGGAAGCGTCGGGGGTACTAAATGTAGAGGGAGGCATAAACTTGAATACAGTTACCATGTTCAAATGGCTGTAGGTTGCAGTAGTTATTCAAAAATGATGAGGTCTGCAAAGAATAGAAAAACAGAAGACAACGAAAACTTCAATCCTAATCCACAGCAGAATGAAGTAGCAGTGTCCAAACAAAAGAAAAGAGCTTCAATTTCAAGTACTTTTATATAGAAAATATTTTTAAAAATAACAAGCTGTTCACGCTTCGTACGAAGCACGGTTCAATAAGAGTAATTTGTCCTTTTCACTGTGCTTCACTACTACATACTTCTGTTTTTTAATGAATGTTTACCTTTCTTTGGTTTCTCTGTCGGCTTTTAGAATGGAGTCAAAGCTGAGTTACTTTGTGCTTCTAAAGGAACAAACAAAAATATAAATTTTGGGTCGAGCCGGTTGGGATAGAGAGTTAAAATGATTGTGAAAACGCTTGTTTCACTAAAATGGTTCAAATGGCTCTGAGCACTATGGGACTTAACTTCTGTGGTCATCAGTCCCCTAGAACTTAGAACTACTTAAACCTAACTAACCTAAAGACATCACATACATCCATGCCCGAGGCAGGATTCGAACCTGCGACCGTAGCAGTCGCGCGGTTCCGGACTGAGCGCCTTAACCGCGAGACCACCGCGGCCGGCTCTTGTTTCACTCTCCGATGCACAGAGGACTTATGTTCTCAAGTACAGCTTGAGAAAGAGTAATTTTCCTCATCTGTATAGATTGCTCTGAGGTAGTCACAGAACTGCACAAGAAATGGATTTCGTGACATGCACTCATTAGACAAAATACATCTCCTACTTCTTCATGTAAATTGAGAAGCTGCAATGAAACCACACCCTTTTTTGCACGCTCCGTTTTTTTCCTTTTTATTGCTTTTGTTACCAATTTCCTGCCTATTCCTTCTACTGAAGGTGGTCACTTGTGTGAAAACATGATTAATTTCTTTCTACTATAAAAATTTTGGCATTACAGTTCTTCATGTATTTCAGCATATTTAACTTCTCGATAATGACTGATGTGAAGTTTTTATAAAGTACAAGTGTCTGCCCCCTTAAATTTTACATGCCTTTGACACTGTTCTCCACTTTCAGTGTCACTATTCTACGTGTCTAAAAGCACTTTTCAGCATCTTAAATCGTCGGCACTAGGTTCAGCACTACTGCACTGGTCTCCGACACCAGCTACAAGGTAAGATGGCATTATCAGACGCACCTGTTTGGCAGAAACCACATTTACACGCGCAAGTTCCTGAAAAGCAAGTTGCGGAATTCGAGTATGCTGATAAGTGGACTTTTCCTCAATCTTTTTCAGAATTGCGAAGTTTGTGTGTGACAGTATGACCGTTGCCTCAGATTGGTGCTACCGATAAGAGGATGAAGGGAAGCATCAATGGACCGAATGATAATTCATTAGGAGTCATCTGAAGATAGGAGCATGTCTTATTGCTAAAAATTCAAGCAGAAATTATGATTGTATCTGGCGGAACAATCTACAAAAAATTTAAAATATGTGTTATAAACACACTAACTTCGATGGGCGTAGCAGCCGTATGGCGAGACCACAGCTGTGCTCAGACCCAAATTTCAATAAACTAATCCTAGAGGTGAAACAAATTTTTTCACTTCTCCGGTTTGGCCAGTAGATGGAGAGAACATTGTGACGTGTAATTCCTGAACACAAGACTGTGCTCCAACGTCTGAGTCAAATTAGAATCTTGCCCGCACAGTTTTATGGAGAGACGACGTTAACTTCTACTTACGCTGCCTATCCAACCGATAAGGCACTTAATTCATGTAGACACTTGAACTTTTTTGGAGGATTAAGTCAAATCCTAGCTCGGTAATCATCCTTAACAGGTTAAGTACAAGCTTATGCTCTACAAGTAGTCGTTATGATCTGAAATTTGATTAAATTGGACTTCTGACAGGATACGTAAGTGAGAAGGAAGCACCGACAAATTACGTTTACTCTGAACCTCCTGAACCATAATGTGGAATTACTGTATTGTCCCTCCCTAACATCGAACAATGCATTACCACTGTCACTGTCATCAACAGAGAACGCCTTGCCAACGGTTTCCAAAGGCTTCCCTACATTTGACAAAAGGTAATAGACTTTGCGGGTGACCACACTGAAGGAATGTAATGCAACTGTACATGTTAGTTCATTAAATATTTAGTTCTATCAATGCTGCCACTACTTATTTACAGCCCTCGAAAGATATTTCATGGTAATGATCTAATCTTTAAACCGTCGCCACATTCATCTGCAATCAACAGCTCTTTGCGTAAAGCAGTAAGGGAGAGTAAAGTTCCGTCGACCATGAGGTTATTAGGGACGGAACAAAAGTTCGGATTACGAAAGGATGGTGTAGGAAATCAGTCGTGCTCTTTTCGAAGGAACCATCCTGCCGTTTGCCTGAAGCGATTTAGGGAAATCAGGGAAGAACCAAATCACGCCTTCCTCCCGAATAAGAGTCAAGTGTTTCAACCACTACGCCAAGTTGCTAGTTAATAGCTCTTTGCGTACGAGGCAGCTGTGTTCTTAATTACAAACTGTTATACTCCAGTAACTGCCTGATCGACTGCTTCTGAAACGTAACTCTGAAGTATGCATCTACAGAACGACGTCCTATTTAGCGCCACACTACAGCTAAGAAAAGCTGGAGTTAAGAACAAATAAATCATCAGTTACAACTTTTCTCCGGTTAATCAGGAAGTGCTACGCAAGAAGTGCGTAGGATCTCAGCTTACAACCCATTAAAAGAGAATTCGTTCTGGAACTGCAGCCGCGACTGAAATTAGTCATTGATAGAGGGATGACATTCAACATGTGTGTGAATTCCTTAGGACTGCTGAGGTCATCGATCCCTAGATTTACACAATACTTAAACTAATGCAAAGAACAACACAGGCGCCCATGTCCGAGGGAACACTCGAACCTCCGGCGGGAGGGATGACATTCAACCCTCACGAACCGTGGACCTTGGCTCAATGGGGTCGCTTGCTTGCCTCAGCGATACAGATAGCCCTACGGTACGTTCAATCACAACGGAAGGGGTATCTGTTGAGGAGGCAGACAAACATGTGATTCCTGAAGAGGTGCAGCAGCCGTTTCAGAAGCTGCAGGGGCAACAGTCTGAATGACAGACTCATCTTGTCTTTTTGGATCAACCAAAACGGCCTTCCTGTGCTTACATTGAAAACGGCTGAAATCAAGGGGTAGCTACAGCCAATTTTTCCCGACTGCGTGCATGGCTACTTTGTAGTTAAATGATGATGGCATCCTCTTGGGTAAAATATTCCGGAGGTAAAATAGTCCCCCATTCGGATCTCCGGGCGTGGACAACACTAGATGATGTCGTCATCAGGAGGAACAAACCTGGCGTTCTACGGGTTGGGGCGTGGAATGTTAGATCCCATAATCGGGCAGGTAGGTTAGAAAATTTAAAACGAGAAATGGAAAGGCTGAAGTTAGATATAGTGGAAATTAGTGAAGTTAAGTGGCAGGAGGAACAAACTTCTAGTTAGATACAAACGGGGTTGTAAATAAAAATATAAGTAATGCAGGAGTAGGTTTAAAACAATTGTGATGGGGTACTGGAATTCGATAATAGAAAAAGGAATAGAAGGAAAAATAGTAGCTGAATATGGACTGGGGGAAAGGGATGAAAAAGGAAACCGTCTAGCAGAATTTTCCACAGAGGATAATTTAATCATCGCAAAAATTGGTTTAAGATTCATGACAGAACGTTGTATACTTGGTAGACACCTGGAGACACCGGAGCGCGTTGTATTGATTATGCACTGCAGAATAAAGATAAAGAAGTTGCAAGACGGCAGGACATTAAGGAGAGGGAACCTGGATAAGTTGAAAGAACCAGAGGTAGTTGAAAGTTTAAGAGGGAGCATTAGGCAACGGATGACTAGAACAGGGGAATGGATCACAATAGAAAACGAATGGATAACTTTAAGAGATGAAATAGTGAAACAAGAAGGAGATCAAATAGGTAAAAAGACCAGCCTTGTAGAAATACTTGGTTAACACAGGAGATATTGAATTTAACTGATGAAAGGAGAAAATTTAAAAATGCAGCAAATGGGGCAGTTGAAAGGAAATACAAGTGTCTAAGAAATGAAACTGACAGAGAGTGAAAAATGGCGAAACAGGAATGGCTGGACGACAAATGTAAGGACTTAGAAGCATATTTCACTAGGGGAAACGTAGATACGGCCTATAGGAATTAAAGCTATCTTTCAAGAAAAGAGAAGCAGCTATGCGAATATCAAGAGCTCGGATGGAAAAACCAGTCCTAATCAAAGAAGGGTAAGCTGAAAGGTGGAAGGAGTATATAAAGGGCCTATGCAACGGAGATGAACTTGAGAGCAATATTACAGAAAGGGAAGAGGGCGTAGAGGAAGATGAGATGGGAAATACGGTACTGCGAGAAAATTTGACAGAACACGAAAAGACCTAAGTTGAAACAAGGCTCCAAGATTAGGTGACATTCCGTCAAAACTGCTGACAGTCCTGGAGAGCAAGCCATGCCAAAACTCTTCCATATGGTTTGCAAGATGTGTGAGACAGGTGAAATACCCTCAGACTTCGAGAAGAATGTAATTATTCCAATTCCAAAGGAAGCAGTTGTTGGCAGGTGTGAATATTACCGACCTATAGTTTAATAGCAATCGCTTGCACAACACTAACACGAATTCTTTGCAGAAGACTGGAAAAATTGGTAGAAGCCGACGTCAGGGAAGACCACTTTGGATTTCGGAGAAATGTAGGAACACGCGAAGATGTGCTGACCCTACGACTTACTTTACACGATAGGTTAAGGAAAGGCTAAGCTACGTTTATAGCATTTGTAGGCTTAGAGAAACCTTTTGACAATGTTGACCGGAATATTCTCTTTGAAATTCTGAAGGTAAAATACAGGGAGCGAAAGGCTACTTACAACTCGTAGAGAAACCAGATGGCTGCTGTAATAGTCGAAGGGCAAGAAATGGAACCGGTGGCTGAGAACGGATTTAGATAAGGCTTTAGTCTATATATATATATATATATATAAAAAAAAACAATTCAGATGTGTGTGGAATCTTATGGGACTTAACTGCTAAGGTCATCAGTCCCTGAGCTTACACACTACTTAATCTAAATTATCCTTAGGGCAAACACACACACCCATACCCGAGAGAGGACTCGAACCTCCGCCGGGACCAGCCGCACAGTCCATGACTGCAGCGCCATAGACCGCTCGGCTAATCCCGCGCGGCTTTTAGCCTATCCCCGATGTTATTCAGTCTGTATACTGAGCAGGCGGTAAACGAATCGGAAGAAGAATTTGGATTTTGAACTGAAGTTCAGGGAGAAGAAGAAACAAAAACTTTGAGGTTTAGCGATGACATTGCTGTTTTGTCAGAGACAACAAAGGATTTGGAAGAGCAGTTCAACAGAATGGACAACGTCTTGAAAGTAGGGTATAAAATGAAGCTCAAAAAGAGCGAAAGAGTATAATTGAATTTGGTCGAATTAAATCAAGCGATGGAGAGGGAATTAGATTGGGAAACGAGACGCTTAAAGTACTAGATGCGATTTGCTAATTGGGCAGCAAAGTAACTGATGGTGGTCAAAGTAGAGAAGATACAAAATGTATACTGACAATGGAAAAGCGTTTTTGAAGAAGAGAAATTTGTTAACGTCGGATATAGATTTAAGTGGTAGGAAGTCTTTTCTAAAGATATTAGTCTCTACAAAAATCGACATTTATGGTAAGCTCCTATGGTAACAAACTGCTGAGGTCATCTGTCCCTAGGCCCTGCGGGATTAGCCAAGCGGTCTGAGGCGCTGCAGTCATGGACTGTGCGGCTGGTCCCGGCGGAGGTTCGAGTCCTCCCTCAGGCATGGATGTGTGTGTTTGTCCTTAGGATACTTTAGGTTAAGTAGTGTGTAAGCGTAGGGACTGATGACAGCAGTTAAGTCCCATAAGATATCACACACACACATCTATGCCTAGGCATACACACTACTTTAATTTAACTTAAACTAACTTACGCTAAGGACAATACACACACCCATGCCCGAGGGAGGACTCGAATCTCGGGGGGAGGAGCAGCGAAACCGTGGCAAGGCGCCTGAGACTGCGCGGCTACCTCGCGCGGCAATTGTCTGGAATGTAGCCATGTGTTGAAGTGAAACGTGGACGATAAACAGTTCAAACAGGAAGAAAATAGAAGCTTCTGAAATCTGAAGCTACAGAAAAATGCTGAAGGTTAGATGGATAGAACATATAACTGATATGGAGGTACTGAACAAACACACGAGAAAAGAAATTTGTGGGGCAACCTGACTAGAAGAAGGAATCGGTTGATGGAGACATTCTGAGACATCAAGGGATCACAAATATAGTTTTGGAGGGAAGTGTGTAGAAAGAGACCAAGAGATAAATACAGTGAGCAGATGCCGAAGGATATGGGTTGCAATAGTTATTCGGAGTTGAAGAGGCTTGCACAGGATAGCGTAGCATGGAGAGGTACATCAAACGTGTCTTCGGACCGATGAGCACAGCAACACAAGATGATATGCAACCAGTCACGTTTTGAATCTGATAGCATTTATTGTGTCATTAACCAATTTTCGAGCCATTTATTTTCTGGAGCATGTGCAGCCAGACCTTAAGAGTCGTGGCTATTGCATTGTATATTGGTATCAATAACAATTTCATTCTGATAATTTGCCTGGATTTTAGCCCTCTCTCTCTCTCTCTCTCTCTCTCTCTCTTTGTCTCTCTCTTGTTCGCTCTCTACCTCCCTCTCTTTCTCAGACAGACAGACAGACAGACAGCCACCCACCCAACCACCCACCCACCCACACACACACACACACACACACACACACACACACACACACACACATACATACATACACAGTCTGTAAGCTCACCACATACACGAGACATGTCAATTTCGTAACAGCGGCCTACTCAACCGTTGTCCATCTTTCCACTTTCAGACACTCGAATGCCCCACTAAGAAAGTGGAATCTTCCTAGAATGACTCTACCACTCTGAAGTGGAGTGTGTGCTGTTTTCAAACTTCCTAGCAGATTATCACTATTTGCAGAAAGGGGAATCTAACGCATATACTGCCTCTCTTCTAGGGTTGCTTGAGGCGAAAGATAAGCAGGAGAACTGGCGGATATAAAATTGTTTGGCAGGTACTGAGTCGTGCCTAGATAGCTCAGTCGGTAGATCACTGCCTGAATTTGAGTTCCGGTCCAGCACACAATTTTGATTTGCCCGAAGTTTCACATGGATACTTCTTTTATTTCCTTTACTATTTCATTTATTTATTTCTTGCAGGAGACGTGTACAAAGGTAAGCAAGTATATTACGCATGCAAAACTTCGTAGTGCATTGTATAAATACAGCAGACACGAGTGTGCAGATAGGAATAAAAGAGGTAATTAAGGCTGTTCGGGTAGCCTAGAGGTCCTTCCGTCATGGTCAGGCGAGACGTCGGCGGCTGGTACTGTGTGTTGAACATGCGACGACAGAACCGCTCGTTCCGAAACAATAACAGCCCTCTGTCTGGAGCGTAGTACGTGCTTAGTGCTCCGGCGCCCCCATTACGCGTCGTAATTACATTCCCGCTGCAGACGGGGCTTCATCGGGCTTGATACCGCGCCGGACGTCTCGCCGCATCTGGACAGCAGTAGCAGCAGTTCCGCTCCTGCCTGCTTAGTGCCGCTTCACAGTGGGGTTTGAGAATGCGGCTGCTGTCTCCACTAATTCCCGACAACGGGCTACGCTCTCTCGTCTTCTTAAGAACTTTAGCAGCACCCTAAGAACATCTGAGACGCAACGCAGCAGAATGGCGCAAAAGAACAACGGCTGAAAAGACTTGCGGCTACTTTACGCGGTACACGCTGTTTCATCAGTTCAAAACTGTTTCACAAGGGCTTATGCGCTAAATAGCGCTGCAAAAGTGGCGACTACATTATGCACCGTATATAAACGGCACTGCCGAGAAACATACCCGTCGTTACTCGTTACTTCCGTGGTCGAACGTCAATATTGATGTAGCCATTATGCACGAATAATTTTTTGCAAACTTGGGTATAAACGTGCTCGTGAATGCAACATATTTCTGCATCTACATCCTCTACATGTACTCAACAGGCCATCTTTTCCTTTATTTTTTATTTATTGTACTTCAATTCCCCATCGGGGCGGGTTGGCAGCAGCATATGCGCTGCTCTTCAGCCGAAAGACATAGAGCAAACAATAGAAGGTATTTAAAAATAACATAAAGGAGAAAACGTGGTGTACATAGATATAAAAAAGAGGGAACATTATGGAAAACAATAGACAAAAAGAGGCGACTGAAAATGGAGATAACAACCGTAAAAAAGTAGCGCACATAAAAAACCACACACTAGGACAATTAAAAGAGCACAAGGCGCAGTATGGCCGGAGCATAAAAGCATCAATGGATGACGTAGCACATAACAATCTCTGACAGTAACAAGTACAAGGCCAGCGCACAATTAAAATCACACCTATCGACGCACAGAAGAACAGAACCAAACACAACACTGACATGGCACATTGATGATGATCAAAACGGAGGATCTCCCAGGCGCAAGGAGATAACGGAGAATGGAAGAAGTGAGGGAGGGGAAAAGAGGGGGGGAGACAGGCGGGAGGCGCGCCGAAGAGGGCCAGGAAGGGGGGGAGGGAGGAAGGGAGGGACGTGGGATGGAGTGAGGCGTGGATGGGGTGCAGGGTCTCGGGAGGGGGGAGGAGGAAAATCCGCTCTCGGAGAAGGAGGGGAGAGGAAAAAGGGGGTCCTGGGGAGGGGAGGAACAAGGACAGGTTATCATTGGAAGGAAGGGTATATGTCACGGCAAAGTCCATCATCCGGGAGGGGGAGGCGCTGGAAATTGCCCTGATGAAGGAGATGGAGGGTGTGGAGGTGGAGAGATGGAGGGATACAGCGATAGAGGCGCAGCAATGGGCGGGGGGTGGAAGGGAAGGAGGAAACCAAGGGCTAACTAGGCAGTTTCGTTAACCGCTGCGCCACGTGGACGCAGTGCGCGGACTATCTCGTGCTCGCCTCCCGGCTGACCCACATTCCAACCTAGCGCTACCTGTCCGCAGTCCCTGTCCGTGTCCTCCACGTTCACCACGTGATATCCCTGCAGGAGGTCGGACGTAACTGTACATCCGCACTGAAAGAGGTAGATTCGTTGCCCATGGAGGCGAAACAGTTATATGAATGCGTGGTGAAAGAACAGGCACCTCACATTCGTATAATTGATTCGCCTCTATGGGCAACCTAAGTAGGCAACCCGCACAACCGCGCTATGGCATACAGCTCTATGTTGACGCAATCGAGCTGCGAGTCACAGGAACATCTAGGGGTGACTCACAAGGGGAGCATTCCAGGGTGCCTGTGAGACCTACAACACCAAGAATCGCCTGTCGGCTTTTGGCAAGATCACTGCGTAGGTTTTCTATTTTTTTAAGGGGGGTATGGCGTGGGGGAGAGAGGAACCATGACTCTTTTATTTATGAGAATATACAGTCAAATAATTAGCAAGTTTTACAGCTTCACAAACTCCACATTCTTTACACCATACATTAATAGGTTCATCTTGAACCACCGTGAAACATCAATGAATTCTCAATACAAAAGGCATCGTAAAATAGAAATAAGATGTACCTATAGCCTTATTAAAATTTTCACCAAAATTAAATGTACAGTAAGTAACGACGTCACGATTATTAAAACATTCAAGGCCACCAATATTCTCAATATCTCCACAGCGAACAACAACCATGGTAAGCTATCCATTACAAAGACGAAATTTTTCATCCATTGAAAGGACATGTCCAAATGAAAAGACACCACGCATTCATGCATGATGGGAAGTGACTCCACCTCCTTCAGTGAATAAGCACAGTTATGTCCGACCTCATGCAAGAATGTCACATTAGCGAGTTTGGAGGACGTGGACAGGGATTGCGGGTAGGTGGTGATGGTATGGCATTTGAGAGTCAATGATGATGAAAATGATGATGAAGGACACACAACACCCAGTCCCCTGCCGCGAATCGAACCCGGGACCCCTGCGTGGTAGGCATTAACGCTGCCGCTACGCTATGGGGGCGGACGCGGGTAGGTGGGAATGTGGGCTGGGTGTCAGGCGTGCCGAGATTGTCCGAGCAGTTGAGATAAACGCTGTGTCCAGGTGGCGCAACTGCCTATAAGAAGGAGATCCCGGTTTCGAATCAACGTACTTTTACTCGTCGCGGATGATTCCGCATGAAGTCCCGAAGCAGCTGACATCAATAGACCCTTCCCCTTCCTTTCCTTCCTCCCTCCTCCACATTCAGTTTACGAAATATACGAAGGCTATTCGGAAAGGAAGGAACGATAAGTCGCGAAATCGAAACCACAGTGAAAATCAAAACTTTTTTATTTTCAATAGTTAGCTACAACTTCCAGCTACTTATCTCCATAGTCGCCGATCCGACTTAGACGTCTGTCGTAACGTTGTACCAACTTTCCAATACCCTCGTTATAGAAGGCAGCCGCCAGCGCTTTCCGCCAATTCTCTACACTGGCCTACAGATCGTTGTCTGTGCCAAAATGTTGTCTTCATAGCCAGCGGTTCATATGAGCACAGATGAAACTCAGAGGGAAACAATCATGGGCTGTATTGTGGGTAATAAAACATTTCCAATTGAAAACGATGCAGGAGCATCTTCATTACCCCTGCAGAATGCAGCTGAGTATTGTCTTGAAGAAGAAAACCCACGACAGTTATGTAATGTTGGCTGCATAGCTTCAAGTGAAAATTCTCACCAAGCCCTCGTACTTCGCGGGGACACTATTCTTCTAGGTATCTTTATGTGGTAGATTGTGTGGTAGATTAAAACTGAAGAAACTGCAAAAAGGTGGGAATTTAAGGAGATGGGACCTGGAAAAACTGACTAAACCAGAGGTTGTACGGAGTTTCAGGGAGAGCATAAGGGAACAATTGACAGGAATGGGGGAAAGAAATACAGTTGAAGAAGAATGGGTAGCTTTGAGAGATGAAGTAGTGAAGGCAGCAGATGATCTAGTAGGTAAAAAGACGAGGGCTAGTAGAAATCCTTGGGTAACAGAAGAAATATTGAATTTAATTGATGAAAAGAGAAAATATAAAAACGCAGTAAATGAAGCGGGCAAAAAGGAATACAAACGTCTCAAAAATGAGATCGACAGGAAGTGCCAAATGGCTAAGCAGGGATGGCTAGAGAACAAATGTAAGGATGTAGAGGCTTATCTCACTAGGGGTAAGGTAGATACTGCCTATAGGAAAATTAAAGAGACCTTTGGAGAAAAGAGAAGCACTTGTATGAATATCAAGAGCTCAGATGGAAAACCAGTTTTAAGCAAAGAAGGGAAAGCAGAAAGGTGGAAGGAGTATATAGAGAGTCTATACAATGGCAATGTAGTTGAGGACAATATTATGGAAATGGAAGAGGATGTAGATGAAGATGAAATGGGAGATATGATACTGCGTGAAGAGTTTGACAGAGCACTGAAAGACCTGAGTCGAAACAAGGCCCCGGGAGTAGACAACATTCCATTAGAACTACTGACAGCCTTGGGAGATCCATTCCTGACAAAACTCTACCATCTGGTGAGCAAGATGTATGAGACAGTCGAAATACCCTTAGACTTCAAGAAAAATATAATAATTCGAATCCCAAAGAAAGCAGGTGCTAACAGATGTGAAAATTACCGAACTATCAATTTAATAAGTCACGAATGCAAAATGCTAACGTGAATTCTTTACAGACGAATGGAATAACTGGTAGAAGCCGACCTCGGGGAAGATCAGTTTGGATTCCGTAGAAATGTTGGAACACGTGAGGCAATACTGACCCTACGACTTATCTTAGAAGCTAGAGTAAGGAAAGGCAAACCTACGTTTCTGGCATTTGTAGACTTGGAGAAAGCTTTTGACAATGTTGACTGGAATATTCTCTTTCAAATTCTGAAGGTGGCAGGGGTAAAATACAAGGATCGAAAGGCTATTTACAATTTGTACAGAAACCAGATGGCAGTTATAAGAGTTGAGGGACATGAAAGGGAAGCAGAGGTTTGGAAGGGTTGTAGCCTATCCCCGATGTTATTCAATCTGTATATTGAGCAAGCAGTGAAGGAAACAAAAGCAAAATTCGGAGTAGGTGTTAAAATACATGGAAAAGAAATAAAAACTTTGAGGTTCGCCGATGCCCTTGTAATTCTGTCAGAGATAGCAAAGGACTTGGAAGAGCAGTTAAACGGAATGGACAGTGTCTTGAAGGGAGGATATAAGATGAACATCAACAAAAGCAAAACGAGGATAATGGAATGTAGTCCAATTAAGTCGGGTGATGCTGAGGGAATTAGATCAGGAAATGAGACACTTAAAGTAGTAAAGGAGTTTTGCTATCTGGGGAGCAAAATAACTGATGATGGTCGAAGTAGAGAGAATATCAAATGTAGACTGGCAATGGCAAGGAAAGCGTTTCTGAAGAAGAGAAATTTGTTAACATCGAGTATAAATTTAAGTGTCAGGAAGTCGTTTCTGAAAGTGTTTGTATGGAGCGTAGCCATGCATGGAAGTGAAACATGGACGATAACTAGTTTGGACAAGAAGAGAATAGAAGCTTTCGAAATGTAGTGCTACAGAAGAATGCTGAAGATTAGATGGGTAGATCATATATCTAATGAGGAGGTATTGAATAGGATTGGGGAGAAGTTTGTGGCACAACTTGACTAAAAGAAGGGATCGGTTGGTAGGACATGTTCTGAGGCATCAAGGGACCACCAATTTAGTATTGGAGGGCAGCGTGGAGGGTAAATATCTTAGAGGGAGACCAAGAGATGAATACGCTAAACGGATTCAGAAGGATGTAGGTTGCAGTAGGTACTGGGAGATGAAGAAGCTTGCACAGGATAGAGTAGCATGGAGAGCTGCATCAAACCAGTCTCAGAATTGAAGACCACAACATCAACATCTTTATGTGCTCCCTGTGTGTTCACAACTAAAAAGAACGACGTAACGCGATCGACGGGCATACTAGAGACACTGCCCAACACACCTGTGCAAAACTTCATCGGATTTCCGCTGTGGTTTCCATTTCGCAACTGATCGTTCCTTACTTTCCGAATAACCCTCGAATATTACAGCTACTGATTCCGCATGGTGTGTGTCCTTTCGGATATATCCGAACACACAAAGACACCATGGGTTCTTACAAATACTTAACTCCCACTAACGCTATCTGATTGGAGTCATACACTGAAGCGCCAAAAAAACTGGTATAGGCATACTTATTCAAATACAGAGATACGTAAACAGGCAGAATACGGCGCTGCGGTCGGAAACGCCTATTTAAGACAACAACAATCTGGCGCAGTTGTTTGATCGGTTACTGCTGCTACAATGGGAGATTATCAAGATTTAAGTGAGTTTGAACGTGGTGTTATAGTTGTCGCACTAGCGATGGGACACAGCACCTCCGAGGTCGAGATGAAGTGGGAATTTTCCCGTACGACTACTTCACAAATGTGTCGTGAATATCAGTAACCCGGTAAAACATCAAATCTCCAACATCGTTGCGGCCGGATAAAGATCCTGCAAGAACGGCACTAGTGACGACTGAAGAGAATCGTTCAGCGTGATAGAAGTGCAACACTTCGCATATATATTTTTAATTTGTTTTTGTGATCTCAATTCGGTACATTGGTATTGAGAGGCATGACTATACATAAAGATTTTTAAGGAATGCCACAGGCAGTTCAGGGCGAGAAGACGTTGGGGTATGTTTTGTAACTCTTTCCCAAAATGAAGTTTGTTGTTGTGGATCTTGTGAATTGTGATATCTGCGAACTGTGTTTACTGATAAACCACGAGCTCTGAATTAGTGCTTCTACCTATTTATTGATACATAGAACATAACACCTTCAGCACAAGTGAGCCCAGCGGCCAATCTCCTGGAAAGGTCTGCAGTCAATACAGTTCAAATGGTCCAAATGGCTCTGAGCACTATGGGACTCAACTGCTGAGGTCATTAGTCCCCTAGAACTTAGAACTAGTTAAACCTAACTAACTTAAGGACATCACAAACATCCATGCCCGAGGCAGGATTCGAACCTGCGCCGTAGCGGTCTTGCAGTTCCAGACTGCAGCGCCTTTAACCGCACGGCCACTTCGGCCGGCAGTCAATACAGTTCATCGTTGTAATCGAAAGATCCATTACATGGATATGGGCCTTCATTTATTTTATGGGGGCTTGGATTTTAATTGATTTTAGACTTCCAGTGGTGGCTAATGCCACAGTGTGTACAGTCATTTGTTCATTTTCCAGTTTTATTTCGTAAAATATCACATATGTTGTTAATGTATGTATTGTGACAAACTCAGAATTGTATTCCGTTTGATACCTTGTAAATGTTACCTAGATGTAATTATAACAGGATCTGAAAATATTATTCTGAGTGTAAGGTAGAGCAATGATCCAGTTAAGGATATGTTTTGTCTCTGTAAAATGTTGTCATGATTTTGGAAATCCTTTTGTTTAAACAAGAGAATGTGCGTTGCCGTGTCGGAAGGAGGGCACATGCGACTGTAGCGGACGCGACATGTAGACCTTTTAATTTAACTGTGAGATATTTGGGTAATATATATGAACTTGTACTGTGAGTAATTTCGGAAGTGCTTCGTCCGAGGCCGTTTTAGTTGTACTTTGCTAAGTGAGGACGACGTGGAAACTGTGGAGTGGCAATTTTGCACGCCACGTTATTACGCAAATGGAGGTTATTGTTCCGTTAAAATCGAAGTTTATTGAAGACTGTACTCATTAATTTGAACTGTGTGAGAGGTGGAAGTTTAATGAGTGAGAATCTGTGATAAGACCTGTGAACTGTATTAATTAGATGCTGGAGTGTATCCAGCTGATGTATTTTTTCAGGGCTGTATTATGGAGAGACTAAGATTTTAAGCAATCGACTGAAATGTAAACATACAGAAGCTGATCGAATGTATGGGCTATTCGGACATTTTAAGTATTGCATGTGTGGAGTACAATAAATATGGGTACTATAATGGAATAAACGTGGAACGGCCGTTTACTGTTGTCTGTATTAACAGTTTTTCGCCCTAATACGACATCAGATTCCTATCCTACCATTCGTTCTTGACTGTTCAGACTTCCAGTATGTTCGGAACAGTCGAACGGTGGACTTACATCGCAGAAATCCTTAACGCTGAATTTTAATCTGATTTTTATTTACATAAAACATTGTAGATACGTCATTACCAAAACCTTCCATTGTGTCTTGGTCACAGATTTTGTTGCCGCATCAGCGGGGCCTTGTCATCCCCAGGTGTGTCTTCTTTGATTTCTCTTTCGACTTGGACGAAATTCAGAAGTGACAAGAAAAGACGGTACAACTATTGAGGATTTTGCAAGTCTGTGGTTCGTAATGAGAATGGCCTTCACAGATACTGAAGTAGAATCAGAATTAAAAATAGTAAAAAGGGTAAAAAGATTACGTAATGTACGTTCAGCTACAGTACGGCTTTACGGTACGTTTGCCCACCGTACCCTCGAACGTCAGCGCATTTCAATGGAGTTTTTAGGGGCACTTCAAAGTTTAAACCATTCTGTTGGACCGGCGTGTTCATTCTCCCAACACACGGTGATTTGCCAACCTCCAAAAACTCTGTCAGTGAGTGCCAAGCCGAATAACGGTTGCGTAATGGCTAAAGGTGGGCCGATGCTTTATTTACTTGCTTAATTCATGAAGCTCTTTCTCTTGAAAAAGTCTTCTCATTTTTCTGAAGCTGTAATCATTTCTTTGCGTGTACCTGTACATCGCAATTACCGACTTCCGTCACATTCGGACAATTTTTTCGTGGCATGACGCGTCTTTTCTCTCTTTGAGCTTATTTCACTCCTAATAAGAGCTGGTTCTGTACTCCACTGGAAGTTACTACAGATAAGAAAATTTATACCAGACGAAGGAGAATTATAATGTACGTGTAAATACAAGAAAAAAAATCTATATGGAAAGCAGCCAATACTCTCCAGTAATTTTATGTGGGCGAGAAAGTCTGTTATGTAAAATGACAACTAACTTTTATTCCTACCCTGACACAATACTGCACTGCACATGTTAAAAGCCCAAGCTGTTCCTCGTGAAATGCTGCACGTGGAGAGCGTCGTTGACCAACCCGTAAAGAGTTACTTACATCGTGTATTCTGAAGTTTTCAGCGTCCGATTTGGTCTTCTCCACTGGTCGTGGCTCCACAGAAGTATTCAGGTTAATGAATAATAACGGCAAACGGAAAAATCTCATTGCTACTTTAATGAAAATCTTGAAGTAATACGACGCCATCTTGGTTTTTGTGGAAAAATAGAAGAAAAAACAATCTTTACGGCCGATCTAACGACAATACTTCAATGTAAGTTCGCAGATTCTAGTTATCACATATCAACTAACATTTCAAGTTCACACAATTATTTCCACTTGACTTTAAAGACAGTTCTAAGTCGCACGCTCGTGAATTCGCAAAGAAACGTTCTCCGCGGCAATTTAATCAGTGACTCACTTCCGACTTTATTACACCGGAACTAGTAAAGCACACATACTGTCCACTTGGAAGCTGGTTACGAAATGCTTAGTAAAATTTTCCCGAAGCTAACAGTTTAACTTAATTTTAACAGTGGAAACTATTTAAACGCAGTGAGTATGTGCTGTCAGCCCACATACTAATCTTAGTCTGTCTCTGTGAACTGCTTGAAATTTCGTTCTAAACCGCCTGAGTTGCTAGCCTCACTGCTTGTCGCCTGCTTGAACATGGCGCACTCAGATTGGTCGGTTCAGACGTCCAATGACTGATTATCTTAAATGACATTTTAATTAAGATGTGAGTTCGATTTGATGTTACTGAAATCATGGTTAGGCAGCTGTCAGTGTAGATAATATCGACACTCTAGTTGGAGTACTAAGTAAAAATTTAAACGATTAATATTAATAATCCAAGTTATACGTTTGGCGCCAAGCCTCGATCGTGAATCGTCGTATTCTCTGCCTGCTCCAGTATGACACGGTTGCTGCTCGCAGCTCCGTTCTGACCCTCCGTGACCGTCTGTCGTTTTATGAGTTGGGGCTACCACCGATCGTAACTACTTGCTGGCGTGTAACAGCATAAGCCTTTCTACACTGTATGAGGAGGTCTCATAAAACATGGGTCGACATTGGCCATAAATGCCACATTACGTATAGGTAGTGATCCAAGAATGTTATTTCAGTTTTATGATGAAGATACTTAAAAGAAATTTGGCAGCAGAGCTCTCCCTTGATACGTGAACGGAGCCAATAAGAGTGACCCGTGAAGTGTAGTTTTAGAACGGTTTATTAGTGTTAGTTTAGTTGCTAGGATAATGATTCCAAAATCAAGGTGCGCTTCATCTGTTAGTACTTAAATTAGTGAAGTAAAATTTTATTAGACGCCACCGTGGTATAGAAATAATACAGTACATTAAAAAATCTATATACGTATCACTGAATAAGGGTCCTGCAGTTCTTTAGGGCTAGGGATTCACATCTGTAGCGAATAACTAATGTTTTATCTTTTCATTATACTAATTTTAGATCTATAGATGCACTAATTCGTCTACAACCGGTAATAGGCTTAGAATAAATACGTGATACGGACTGTTTTCTTCGTAAAACAGGAAAAATATACATTTTTGTACATAACGAGGGGTAACACAGTTCAAAATATGCGTCACATTGTAACTATGTATTTCAGGTAAGTATCTGTGGCGTAAACCGATATCCATATCATTTTAATGAAGTCTTGGTAAATGTATACCAAAATGCCTATCGCTTGAACTTCAAGTTAAGAAAGAAACTGTGTTTTGAAGACAGAAACAGTCCTGGCTGCAAAACAGGCTCTATTATTTTATACTTTTCCAACAGCGCGTTTGACCTCGTTTGAGGCATCTTCAGATTGTCCTTATATGATTATGGTCCTATAAATGGGTTTTAATTAGCTGGTGTGAGTAACAATTTGATAATTAATTAATGGGTTAAGCATATTATTTATATTTTTAATAAGAAATTTTATTAGTTTTACACTACTCATTTCTGTAGCTCATCACTATATTTGACTATTAAAATAACTCTGTCCTAATTCTCTTCCTGTGTTATGAGCCGCGCACACTTGCTATAACATCTCTTGTAGTCAAATTCCCAGCATTATTTCCGCACCCAAAGCATTTAAAACATTTCTTACATGTTCATATTTTGTAATGCATTTCTGTGAGCCTAAACCCGTTTCTCATGTCTTCTGGGCTGCCTTATGCGTAATCTACTGGGCTATAAGTAGCTTAGAGGAATAAGCAGGTTACTCGCCTTGAATGCCATTTTGCCAGTCTTTTGGTTCACTTCATTTTGACGGGGCACTGCGCGAGTTCTTTTAGAGCTCGACAACGGCAACTACCTACTGCGGTCTTTTATGTACTTTAAACCTGACTTATTGTGTACAGAACACTATTTTACATCAGTAATGTGTTTTACAAAAAATTCTATTATGTGTATTCATGTTTTTGATGAACAAGATCATTTACTGGCTTCTGAATACTTTCGGTTATAATATCCCATTTATTTTTATTGTAAAGGGGTACCAAGCTATGCTCTTAAAGCATTGACAACGGTGTTTGCCTTCTAAGACATTTACAAGGACGGCAGCCTGTTTTTTTTTATCAGCTGTTGTGCCAGGAAGACGGGTTTAGTATTTTTCTTGGTGTTGCAAAAGTTTTACTAAATCGGGTTCATGATAATTTTAAGAAAAATTTCTGTGTTCTTTGCTCTGAAGCTGACTTAAACTAGGCGAAACACTTTATTGGCAAAACGTGAAATAATAAAGCTTCTTTTGCAGCCGAAGCTGTTTATCTAATCAAAAAATTTATCACTGGTTGCTGTACCACCCACCGTGGATTGGAAAAAGTTCTAGAAACTGTGTTTGTGACATACCAATTCTTGAACGAACGTCAGTTTGACGATTTTACAGCTTGCGAGGGAGCAGCGTCGTTGAAGACACTGGTGTTCTCGTAAAGTTCTGCAAGCACACAGTTCGCAAAACACCGTAACGTGTAATTCTCCGGTTGAATTCGTTCACACTGGCGTCGATAAGGCGCTAGCTAGCAGGAGTAATACCGGAGCCCGACTCTCGTGAGCTCTGGCCGTTTGTGCCGCGTGACTCAGAGGCGGCGGACACTGGAGGTCGCTCTGGTACACCAGCTCTTTGAGGGGGGACTGTCAACATTTAGACAGCTGCGGAAGGCGCCACGCACGTAGCGTTTTACGTCGCTGGTGGGGGGAGGGGGGCAGCAATGCAACGTGGCACCGAGCAACGACAGCACAAGCCGGGTCGTCGATATGATACCGCGTCTTCAATCTCAAATCGCTGCAGTACTGTCCAGAATATTCGGCGGAAATAAACAGATAAAATACTCAGACCGCTAGGTCACAATAGTTTAGAATTCAGGTTGTTAGTAAATGTCTTGTATAAGATTATGCCCCGAATAAAATTACCGTTTGAAGATGCTGATATGTTGCTCACGATTATATCGCTGCCATTCTGTCAGAGAAAAGGTATTTCACAGAAGATGAGATATAATGAATGTTGATGGCATCCACATCAGTTTCCCTGCTGACGCTTCTTAAACTCTTTGTTTACATTCCCCTGCCATAGCTATACACGTCGGTTTTTACACGACAAAACGCTTGGGATAACGATATATACTCTACTGGCCATTAAAATTGCTACACCAAGAAGAAATGCAGTTGATAAACGGGTATTCATTGGACAATTATATTATAATAGAACTGACGTGTGATTACATTTTCACGCAATTTGGGTGCATAGATACTGAGAAATCAGTACCCAGAACAACCATCTCTTGCCGTAATAGCGGCCTTGATACGCCTGGGCATTGAGTCAAACAGAGCTTGGATGGCGTGTACAGGTACAGCTGCCCATGCAGCTTCAACACGATACTCCAGTTCATCAAGAGTAGTGACTGGCGTATTGTGTCGAGCCAGTTGCTTGGCCACCATTGACCAGACGTTTTCAGTTGGTGAGAGATTGGAGAATGTGCTGGCCAGGGCAGCAGTCGAACATTTTCTGTATCCAGAAAGGCCCGTACAGGACCTACAACATGCGGTCGTGCATTATCCTGCTGAAATGTAGGGTTTCACAGGGATCGAATGAAGGGTAGAGCCACGGGTCGTAACACATCTGAAATGTAACGTCCACTGTGCAAAGTGCCGTCAATGCGAACAAGAGGTGACCGAGACGTGTAACCAATGGCACCCCATTCCATCACGCCGGGTGATACGCCAGAATGGCGATGATGAATACATGCTTGCAATGTGCGTTCACCGTGATGTCGCCAAACACGGATGTGACCATCATGATGCTGTAAACATTACCTGGATTCATCCGGAAAAATGACGTTTTGCCATTCGTGCACCCAGGTTCGTCGTTGAGTACACCATCGCAGGCGCTCCTGTCTGTGATGCAGCGTCAAGGGTAACCGCAGCCATGATCTCCGAGCTGATAGTCCATGCTGCTGCAAACGTCGTCGAACTGATCGTAGAGATGGTTGTTATCTTGCAAACGTCCCCATCTGTTGACTCAGGGATTGAGACGTGGCTGCACGATCCGTTACAGCCATGCGGATAAGACGCCTGTCATCTCGACTTCTAGTGATAAGAGGCTGTTGGGATCCAGCGCGGTGTTCCGTATTACCCACCTGAACCCATCGATTCCACATTCTGCTAACAGTCACTGGATCTCGACCAACGCGAGCAGCAATAGTCAACAAGCGAAAAAGCGTCCGTTGACTTGTGGGCGAGCAATGTGACACCAAATCGATACTGGCATTGTAGGATACTAAAATAAGGAAGTCTAAACATCGGTCCTACTTTTAAGCACGCAAAAGAGGAACAAATAAACGCAATCGGTGAAATTTTGGAGCTCATTCGTGGATATTGTCATAAATTTTGAACGCAAGTTATTACCATGGAGTGAGAGCTTGTGTTACAGGTGTAATTTACTTTCTTTTCTAGGTTTTGGTACGTTACGAAGGCAATTGATCTCCTAGCTAGTTCCTGTAACTGGTTGTTTAACATCATAAATCAGACAATAGTGGAAGAGGAAGAACGAACAGAAGCATGGTCACAGCAAGGAATCACTGCACAACATAACTTTCGTGTATCAAAATCCCCAGCCTGAATACCTGAATCATCTTTGTATTCTGGTATTGGTTTTCAGTTATGTCTCTGTATGAAGGCATTCTTAACACATTTTTAAATGGTTCAAATGTCTCTGAGCACTGTGGGACTTAACATCTGAGGTCATCAGTCCCCTAGAACTTAGAACTACTTAAACCTAATCTAAGGACATCACACACATCCATGCCCGAGGCAGGATTCGAACCTGCGACCGTAGCGGTCGCGCGGTTCCAGACTGAAGCGCCTAGAACCGCTCGGCCACACTGGCAGGCCATTCTTAACAGATATAAAATATCAGACCATATCATAATACAAGACGGCAAGAAATTAAATTCGTTACATCCTTTCTTTTTGCAAGTAGTAAGTCATTGTACATAAGGAGCTTGAAATTCTGTGAGATAATGTAAACTACTTTCTGACAGGAAGCTATTTCGGCAGAAGTGGGTATTTATTTTGGATACTTATATTATCACACATAAACGCAACTGCCATCTTCTTACACGGCCACTTTGACAGCATCGTTGTGCAAAACTGAGGTCGATAAAATCGCTGTACACGGTCTTCACAATTTTTGCCATATATCTCTAGCGATTCGCGATACGGTGGCCATATCGACTTCATATTTATACAGACATGGAGATGAATAAATCACACTTCGAGTGAATGGTGTAAACGTGCTGTATGAAAAACAAAATGAGTGAAGCACCCATTTTGGAAACCAATGCGGTATCTTATCACCCTACCCCACACCACCACCATTTGACAGGAGATTTACCTCAAATTATGTGCCACGTTGACCGTCTGTTACGCCTCCAGCAAACTGAGCGGTAGAAACTACTAGAATATCAGTTAACATGACAGTAGTACCAGCAACTCTTAAGAAACCACCTACGTCTTCCCCCTACAAAATGTGATGTCTGTGGTAATGGTTTCATATTTTTTAAGGTGCGAGAGTTCAAAAAAATGTTCAAATGTGTGTGAAATCTTATGGGACTTAACTGCTAAGGTCATCAGTCCCTAAGCTTACACACTACTTAACCTAAATTATCCTAAGGACAAACACACACACACCCATGCCCGAGGGAGGACTCGAACTTCCGCCGGGACCAGCCGAACAGTCCATGACTGCAACGCCCCAGACCGCTCAGCTAATCCCGCGAGAGTTTACTTGAGTGGGTATTGGTCTCCTCATTTCATATCATGACGCGTATCGATAAGTTCCCTCCTAAGCAAAGCTGAGATAAATCACTATAGATTCACTTTTGGAAAAGGGACTGCATAAATAATAAACTATGCATACGATCCTGTCATATCTAAAAATCTAGTTGTTAGTTTTTTCCCTTTAATACAAATTTTTTACAAAGTAATTATTTCTTTCTACAAAATTAATTTTAATAATTTAAAAATATTGTAACAGGTACACTAAAATATTAGGAACAAAAACTATTATTTTATATTAACTCAAATCTTTGTATTATATTTTCCTTTTATATAGAACTTAACTTTCACTTGGTGCCAGGAATTTTGGTGGGAGATGTTATTGTGAAGCAATAGTTGTTGACTAGATAGGATGGCGTAAAGTCGAAGTTTGACAGGCAGTGTGCACAACAGTTGTTCGTTTGAGCGGCATGGAAGACAGTAATGTGATGGGAGGCGGTGAAAACAAAACGTCCAGATTCACATCATGTCTTCAGAATAAATTTAAAACCAGGAATTTTCTGCAGTTAACGAAAGGATTACATTCAACAATCTACAAGATCATAGAACCATAAATCTAAGAATAGGTACTGTATGTTTAGTGCTTGTGAACAATTTTCAGTATTCTACAAAATATTCGTACGTTTTCCCGAGTGAACTGTAATTGAGTTAAATTGAGTATAACTTTTATTTTCGTCGACAATAACAGCAGAATCGTTACAAGGTCAGGTTCAGTACTCACTGTGAAGATGGCCATAGTTTTTTCATTATTTACTAGCCGATTGTTTCCTGTTTCCCTGTTGCTTATGTTTATGTCACGCCATCCCAATGTAACCCCACCGATAGAAGTGAAATGTGTGGTGTCACCGCCAGACACCACACTTGCTAGGTGGTAGCTTAAATCGGCCGCGGTCCATTTAGTACATGTCGGACCCGCGTGTCGCCACTGTGTGATCGCAGACCTAGCGCCACCACAAGGCAGGTCTCGAGATACGGACGAGCACTCGCCCCAGTTGTACGACGACATTGCTAGCGACAATACGGACGAAGCCTTCCTCTCATTTGCCGAGAGACAGTTAGAATAGCCTTCTGCTAAGTCCATGGCTACGACCTAGCAAGGCGCCATTAGCCTTACCTACTTTGAGAGTTATGGTATAAATGTCTCAAGAAGAACGATGTATACAACAATAATTAAAAGTTAAGTATAAAGCAGCTACGTACTTTTCTTGCCACCATTCAATAGTTATCCTGTTCCAGAATTCACGCCCGTCTGCGTTAGATAGCGTGCCTATCGGCCCCCTCAAAATAACACTGTGTCGGCACTTCTGTCGACACATCAAAATGTCTTTGGAACTACCAGCAATCAGTAACGTCCCCGAACGTCTTTCTACACGTTGCGCTGGGTCCGCCACAGAACTGCGCAGAGCGGCGCGAGGTGGCGTTGAACACACAGCTGGTCTGTTGCTGCACGTTCTCGATAGAAGATGGGGCGTGCCTGAATTTTCCTGTAAAACCATTTAAAAAGAAAATGGAAAACCGTCTCCAAAGATGAATAACTTCAAATTTTAAAAACTAGGGAACGCATGTTGGAATTAATCTTTTTAGTGACTAACTTTGCAATATGAAACGTTTTATCAAATGTCATTCGAGGACTTCGAAAATCTGTTAACTATAATTGAATGTCTGATATTCAAGGGCACAAACTGTAGGAACTGTATATCTTGCAAAGAGAGATTAGCAACATGTTGGCGAATTTTGATAGCCGCAGGTTCCTTGATGAACTTGATCTTCTAAACTTCCAAGCGAATGTTGCTAACGATTGTCAACGAAGTTTTCACAACTTTCGCTGATGAGTACATCCGCCTCTACGTTGGTGATAAAATAACGCAACAGGAATGTCATCGTGTTCCAAATGTGAGATCGCTACACTTCGATCGGGCAGATGGCTAAACGTTAACAAACTACAATAGCCAAAACATGTAGGGAGAGAGCGCTGTCGTGGGCGATATGTAAGTGATAGTGCACAATCTTCGTATAGAATGACCTTCCCCGTTTTAAAGAATCGTCTCAGAGTTTTCATAACGATTTTATGAGGTCATAAAACTCCTAAATCTGAATGCTCAGTTGGAGAATCAAACTACACTACTCCCACATTCGAGTCTAAATTCTTAACCTCGTTCAGTAAAATCTACCATGGGCAGGCTTAAGATCAATATGAATTTAAGGATTGAAATAGACGTATGGTTAATAACATCTTCTATTTAGCACGTCAGAAGCTGAAACAGGAAAATTAATTTATAATTTTTTTAATCGGACTCATAGCTGCTTCATTTCGCATGCTGACCTTTAAAATCAAACAAGTATTCTGTGGGATGTACTTGCTGTTGATGACTTACTTCAAATAAACTGACTACTGGCTTCTGTCTCGGGTTCTTCGGCCGACGTTCATCTAATGATTTTTCTGACGTTTCGCCAGCACGAGTGGCTGGCATTGTCAAAGCTTCACCCTCCATTGCCGGTGGTGAACTGGAGCCCAGCTCGCGGGCGCAGACTATATGTACCTGGCGCGCCAACGTCCGAGGGCTTCTCCGCAGTCATTTCCGGTGCGGTTCTCCTCTTGCTACCTGCGACGGTCGTTCTCTGCAGTACGGGAAGCCAGGATCCGTTTACCTTAAGGCTTTCCTCTTTCTTGTTCAAACTGTTCGCGTGTTTTTGTATTTTCACAGCTTCTCTGAACAAGCGCGTGTGATAGTGCTTCTCTACAGCCAGAACTTCCGTGTCGGCGAATTTTATTACGTGGGCGGTCTCATTCAGTGCGTGCTCTGCCACGGCCGATTTCTCCACCTGCCCCAACCTGCAATGTCGCTTATGCTCTTTGATCCTGGTGTTAATGGGTCGTCCAGTCATTCCGACATAAACTTTTCCGCATGTGCATGGTATACGGTATATTCCCGACATTGCAAGTGGGTCTCTTTTCTCCTTCGCTGATCTAAGACACTCTGTGATCTTCCTTGTCGGTTTGAAAATCGTCTTTACGCCATGTTTGCGCAATATACGGCCGATTCTGTCCGTCACTCTGGGAATGTAGGGCAGAAAGGCCGTACCCGACATTTCTTTTTCTGGTTCCTTACTTCGCCGAGTGTTTGGCTCTGTTACACTTCTAATATAATTTGTGGAGTACCCATTGCTCCTCAGGACAGTTTCCAGGTGTTGCATTTCTCGTTTGAGGTGTTGTGGCTCACATATTCGTCCTGCTCTCGTTACGAGCGTACTAATCATGCCTCTTTTCTGGCTCGGTTGGTGGTTTGATAGTTTGTGCAGGTATTGGTCCGTGTGTGTCGGTTTTCGATACACACTGTGTCCCGGGTTTTCGCCGTCCCTTGTGACCAACACATCTAGAAATGGCAGTTTCTTATCCTTTTCTACTTCCATGGTAAATGTTATGTTGGCATGGAGGCTGTTCAAGTGTCTTAGGGAGTCACCGAGCTATTCTTCACCATGGCTCCACACCACGAAAGTATCATCGACGTACCTGTACCACACCTTAGGTTTGCAAGTCGCCGAGTCCAGTGCATGTGCTTCGAATTGTTCCATGAAGAAGTTGGTCACCACTGGACTGAGAGGACTACCCATGGCGACGCCTTCCAGCTGTTCGTAGAAATCGCCATTCCACGTGAAATAGCTCGTGGTGAGACATGCATGGAAGAGCTTTCTGGTGTCTTGCAATGTCGGGAATATACCGTATACCATGCACATGCGGAAAAGTTTATGTTGGAATGACTGGACGATCCATTAACACCAGGATCAAAGAGCATAAGCGACATTGCAGGTTGGGGCAGGTGGAGAAATCGGCCGCGGCAGAGCACGCACTGAATGAGACCGACCACGTAATAAAATTCACCGACTATGGAAGTTATGGCTGTAAAGAAGCACTATCACACGCGCTTGTTCAGAGAAGCTGTGAAAATACAAAAACACGCGAACAGTTTGAACAAGAAAGAGGAAAGCCTTAAGGTAAACGGATCCTGGCTTCCCGTACTGCAGAGAACGACCGTCGCAGGTAGCAAGAGGAGAACCGCACCGGAAATGACTGCGGAGAAGCCCTCGGACGTTGGCGCGCCAGGTACATATAGTCTGCGCCCGCGAGCTGGGCTCCAGTTCACCACCGGCAATGGAGGATGAAGCTTTGACAATGCCAGCCACTCGTGCTGGCGAAACGTCAGAAAAATCATTAGATGAACGTCGGCCGAAGAACCCGAGACAGAAGCCAGTAGGCAGTTTGTCAACAAGTGGCCACGAAAGCTTCAACAATTTTGTATTACTTCAAATAATTTGCTCGTTGTTCTGACTATCCTGGAGAATTTAAGGAATACATCACTTTTCTCTAACTACTCAAGTATAACAGAAGAATGATCTGCATGTTATAATTTCCAGTAACAGTAAAGCTAGAAAAGCTACACCACACGAGAGACATTCCCGTCACGAACTGAAGCAGAGAAAAAAGTAGAGAAAGGTTTTTTGGGTGGAATGCAGGCTTTTAAAGCGATTGCATTGGAGAGCAACATTTTTACGGAACTTAACGGCGCGAGCTGCAACATATAAATTCCGAGTAAGAAATGTTTGCAGGTATGTTGGTCCTAGGATTTACGTATCTGAGCAGAATGACATTTGCAGTTGTATTTTTTTTGTCAGTCGTTCAGGCAATGTTCTGTAATTTCAACTTGTAAACAGTTTATTTAGCTGATACGTCTATCAGAGTCACCATCTGTTTTTTTTTTCGGTGCGGATGTGTCACAGTCTTATGATGTTCACGTAAGACCATCTGTTGCTGTAGAAGACGTTTTCAAAACTTCCTGTTAACGACTTTACAATGTTTGAACAAACTTCTGCGTTAATTTACTTGTGTTGAGGTATGGGCGCGTTATATGACATTCGCAGCCAGAATTTCCTTTTAAAGAATTTTACGAGTCATGTAGTACATTTACGTTCCAAACGCTGTTGCGCTTTCCTCACATTGTAAATTTTGTTCGTTTCTTTGGAAAACTGATTTGAAGATGATCTAATTATTCGAAATCAATGAACTGTTGACGTCGTATGCAATCATTTGCTAGAGGGTAACAAATATTAAGTGTCTTATTGGCGTGTGGGAACATCTTCTTCCTATTTTGTGGCTCGTAAAAGACTCCGCACAGGCAAGTTGTTGATTTTTATGGATATCAAATTTCCGGTCCTTTCTTTGCCAAACGACACACAAAGTTTTCCCATTGGACAGGGCCGTAATATCGTGCTGGAGAACTTCTAACAGCCACAGATCTTAGCTACAGCCTCTTTGCAGCCAAAATAGCTTCAACGTCTGTAAAACGTTATAGGCCCTAGTGCCAGTATAATATCGAGCCCTTTTTTAAAATTTTTCAACTGCTAACGATTAACACTGTGAATAAATCTCTCTGCTAAATACGTTTATTATACAGAGTGGCAATAACTAATACATAATTAAAATTTTGTCTTATATCCTAGTACTTACAGTTTCCTTTACATTCGCAAAGTTCTAAACAAATATTGCAGATCTGTCCTTTTGAAAAAACTTGAAGGTTAATCAGCTAAAAGAAGTAATTATCTGAGTGAACTACCATGCTCTGCTGAATCAGCGCCTAAGCGATAAAAGCGTTATATGTACTTAAAAACCGATAAAACGAAATTATAAAAATATCTGGAGCACAACGTTTGATGCATTTTACAGAGATTAACATCTTGCAGATTATCTCTATCTACCGGCGCATACACTTTCCATCTCTGGAATATTATTTTGGTACCTGCCATACTCAACCACATGAGCATTTTGTGGGATAGATTCAAAATGGTGTCATTGGGTAAGCTGTGATATCCTATGGATAGTTCTACAATTTTTTCATTAATATTAATAGTATTTTATATCCACAGTTGCTGTTTAAAGCTCTTGCCAGTTGGACGACCAATAGTTGTTCCGAAGAGTAGGCTGCGCATCCCTTGTTTCCTAATTAGCGATGGCATGTGAGAATAACTACACAATATCTTTCTGGCAGCAGCATACGAGTGTATCGTTAAAGTAATTAAACACCACAACGAAAAATCTGTTACAAAATACTTAAACAGAAAATAGATTAATAACACTAGACTCAAACTAATAAATTTAAAATAAGTGAAGACTTGTTAATTTATCTTATTTATAAAAAATTATTATCGTCTGGCAGTGGTTTCAATAACAATCCCTGAGTCTGTTGTCCAACCAATAGTAGAGGAAAATATGTGCATCTACGAGAGCAGCAAAAATTCCGTACTGCTCGCTGGCACGTTCAGACAAGACGGAGTTCGTTAACAAAATATGGTGATAAAATAAGGGATGGGAGAGATATTCGCACAGTGACTTAATAACTTCGTCGTCAAGGATTATAATCATTGTAACTGAGATAAAGTAATAAAGCAAAAATTGCATACATTTACGTGGAAAGTGTATTGGCACTACAGGGTTAAACAAATGGACTGTTTGGAAGATGAGTTATTTGAAAGCTGAACAAGCTACAACCACAGGTCAACATATACACCGATGTGCCAGAGCAACTCGTATAGGCATCCATATTCAAATACAGAGATATGTAAACAGGCAGAATACAGTGCTGCGGTCGGAAATGCCTGTATAAGGCAAGTGTCTGGCACAGTTGTTGGATAGGTTACTGCTGCTACAGCGGCAGGTTATTAAGATTTAAGTGAGTTTTAACGTGTTGTTATAGTCGGCGCACAAGAGATGGGACACACCATCTCCGAGGAATTTTCCCTTACGACGATTTCATGAGTGTACCGTAAATATCAGGAATACGGCAAAACATCAAATCTCCGACATCGCTGTGGCTGGAAAAAAGATCCTGCAAAAAAGGGACCAGCAACGACTGAAGAGAATCGTTCAACGTGACAGTAGTGCAACTCGTCCGCAGATTGGTGCTGGGACATCAACAAATGTCAGCGTGCGAACCATTCAGCGAAACACCATCGTTATGGGCTTTCGGAGCCGAAGGTCCGTACCGTTGACAACGCACGACACAAAGCTTTACGCTTCACCTTGGCCCATCAACACCGACGTTGGACTGTTGATTACCGGAAAAATGATGTCTGGTGGGACGAGTCTCGTTCCAAACTGTATTGAACGGATGGACGTGTACCGGCATGGAGACAACCTCATAAATCCATGGACCCTGAATGTCAGCAGGGGGTTGTTCAAACTGGTGGAGGGCCTGTAATGGTGTTGGGCGTGTACAGCTGGAGAGATATGGCGCACTTGATACGTCTAGATACGACTCTGGCAGGTGACATGTAAGTAAGCACCTGCATCCATTCGAGTCCATTGTGCTTTCCGACGGACTTGAATAATTCCAACAGAGCAATGCGACACCTCACACGTCCACAATTGTTACAGAGTGGCTCCAGGAACAATCTTCAGAGTTTAAACACTTCCGCTGGCCACCAAACTCCCCAGACATGAACATTATTGAGCATATCTGGGATACCTTGCAACGTACTGTTCAGAAGAGATCTCCACCCCATGGTACTCGTTTGGATTTATGGACAGCCTTGCAGGATTGATGGTGTCAATTCCTTCCAATACTACTTCAAACATTAGTCGAGTCCATGTCACGTAGTGTTGCGGGGGCGCTACACGATATTAGGCAGGTGTACCAGTTTCTTTGGCTCCTCAGTGTACATTCGTGACAGTGCTGCTCATTTTTTTTATTTTTATTTTTATTTTTTTTTATTTTATTTATTTTTTTTTTGTGTACTGCAACAACTGCACTCCAAGAGGACAGAAAGCTACACTTCTGAATACGATATAGTTCGAGTGCGAACAGTATCATTTATATCATTTTGTAACATAGTTTTGACGATACAATAAAAATCAGCGCTGTCTAAACAATGACACCACGTTTATTTGTCTTTACTAAGGACCATGAGAGGTTCATACCATACGATACATTGCAGGGCAGTTTATTTAAGATTCTATTGTATCCCACAGATATTTACTGCGGAATGTCGTCCTTTCCTTAAGAAGAAAAATATTACTAGGAAACAGCAGAAGACCTGACCCTTTTCTGAAAGACGTCGGGCATCTATTCAAAAACGTGAAGTTTTCTTCACTTGACTTCCAATGAAATCAGTGAATCTGGAACGTAAAATATTCCAAAGAACTTTTTCGTTTATAGACTGTACCAGTCAGTGAACCAGTGAGCTTCGGCAATTTTTATATCTATTTCGAGATCATTCACGTCTATTCATATTTTACTAAACCCTGGAAAGTACGAGTATAATAACTATTTCATTAATTAAGCAGAAAAATAATGAAAAACAAACAATAATGTTACGGCTCGGCTCGCTTTATCGCAGACAGCGACAACTTTCACAGCAGTGAGTAAAGCGACTGGTTATGTTAGACTGGGCTACAACCGTGAATGACAAGTACTACAACTATGAAGAAAAAACAAGAAATAAATTATTTCATTTCCCGCAGCAAGGTGCGGCCGTATCACAATAGATATTTCTCAAGCCGCAGCACAGTGGCACACAAACTCTCTTGGTAGTTTGTCCAGCCAGACTATAACATCTCACACGGCAACCATTAACACGATTAAGAATACAGAAACCTAAGAAGTGTCTGTCGAAGGTTGCAAGAGTGTAAATGGAGTGGAATTTATATGTACTGACATACAATCCTCTGAGATTGGTTTCTAAATCACAAACTTGAAGGCACTGCACTTAAGTTCCTGAATTGGGTAACCATTGTCTGATTTAATGTCGGCGCCATTAAACGTGACGTACAGAATGTCCCGATTAAAGTGCTCCTAAAAGTATTTTCTAAATTTTATGAGCGTGTAACTAAACAGGAAAGAGATCATTCATTGTCAACATTGGCCATTTGCAATATTTGCTGGAAAGAGCAATTCTCCTGTTTATTAAAGTACTAACTTATTTCATGGTAGACTTATAAAGATTTCCCGAGTCGATTTTATATTTGCCCCCGTTTAGACAAGGTTTTTTTATCTCATTTATATGCACTTTCTTCTGATTTTTCAGTTTCAGTAAGTTCTGTGTCTGTCCTACCGTACCTTCCACAACTCATCAGGAAGTGACGCTGTCACTGAATGGAGATGCAGAATTTTAACACCTTTTTATCACAAACGTGAGAACATTGCTCCCTAGTTACTCAGAAGCGTGAAACGCACGCTTGCATGAATTATTATCTGCTATCCCCGCAAGCTCAAGACTGTCCTTTTAACAACGTTAACGCAAACGACACGCACAGACGACAAGTTTTCCAAACTGTACTCTTTACAGTGAGCGCTCTAGCGACTCGCTTTCATCTCCGGAATTAAATGAGCTGCGTATAACTCGCAGACATACGCGTTTTCTTCTCTGAGTGAGAAGATGATGTGAGCTCAGGAAACGAGTAACGGCAGTGCTTCGGCAACTGGTGAAGCAGCAAACGAGAACGACATGTCGCTCAAGCCTATTTTCATTCTTACAAAAGTAGTTTTCATTTTATATTAACATGTTGTTCTGATGAAACTGCAGCTCTCGCGCATTCACAACATTTTTCACTGTTCAGCGTATCGATTCTTGCTTCAGGAAGATCTGCTGCTTTATATGTACTTTCTTGAATGAGAAATTCCTCTAATAATGCGATACTACGCATTGCTTGGAGATAAGGGGGTTACAGTAATATATTATCCAACTCTTCTTTGTAAGTACACTCTCAAAATTTAGAAGCGAGCCAGTTGGTAACGCCCGTGATTTCCTTACAGCCCTGGCGTTAGCGCTCTTGGAGCTTATTCATGCAGAGTAATCGGAGGCACAGCTTTTCTCTGCATCTGCACTGCTATTTCCTTCTGTTATTAGGAATTCTGTTCAGATGAATGCCACTTCAGTCCGATTTACGTTGTCATTCCAGTTGCTAATTTTTCCCGCGAAAATCCTAAAGCATTCCCTTACTGATTCAAGAAAACTTTGGCTGTCGTTTTGAAATAAGGTGTAACAGCATAAAACCGTTACTTGGACATTTCTGTTGGTGTAAAAGGTGAAAAATTATTTATAACCAAAACGACACACAGCAATAAAACGTTTTCTATGACTTACAGTTGGAGGTGGCAAGAAAGGTGTCGGTTAGTATGGGCCGTAGAAGAAAATGTTTGTTTTTAAATAAGAAAAAATTAGCTAGGTGCGAATAGGACTCGCGCACTGTGCGCCCCGTACAAATTTAACTATATTAATAAACAGCCTATCCATTCCGGGAATCGAGATCTCGTCCATTTTTGCCTATTAAAGATATTAATCCTGGTAAGATATCGATCCCAGGAATTTCAAGATTTTCAGAATGTTGTAATTTCAAGTTTGACGTCAGATAGCAAATAACAAAAAATATTTTCTCTTGTTATATAATTACAAATTAACAATTTTCGGATGTTTTCCGTTTACCTGTACTGTGGAACCTTGCTGCTTGCCAGATTTTGTCATTCTAGGCCAACGGGAAGTCACCTACAGGTTTTAATGACAGAGTTTGCGAGTATCAAAATATGTGACATAAATAGCAGTATCTTTTGACTGCATTGACGTAGAAGCGTCGATGTTTTACACAGCCAAGGATCTACAAATCTGAGTGTGTGACATAACTTTCAAGTTGGTACGCCTACCCGTTCCAGAGGAAAGGTTGACTTAACAGTCGGACAGACTGACAGAGGGACAACAAAGTCATCCTATAAGGATTCCGTTCTTACCGATTGCGCTGCAGTACTCTAAAAATGTGTTTTGTGGTTCATAAAAAAATTAAACTCTTTACATACCAAAAGTATAAGGTGATAAGGAAAATACATGGTTGAATAACCTTTCAACTTGTGGGTGATTGAACCTGACACAACGACACAAAGCATTAAACTTGTGTGTGCTTCTTCATTAAGTTTAGATAGAAACCTTTACTTGCCAATTTCTTTTGTCACTTATATCTCTGAGGCAGCTTTAAATTTTCTATCAAATTTTAAGACAACTTTTGAAACTCAATTTTAACTAGCGGCATTAACCTGGAATCTAAGGTTCTTCTGTGTGCTGCGAGCATTTTTTTTTTTTTTCAAGAGACCGTCTGAAGTGTCATAGATGTCTGCTGATGCCCTGCAACAATTATAATGTCCTTTGCATTGTAGTTCTAGGAACATTAAAACGATTGGCAGCAACCCTTTTGATAATTTCGCCTTCCGAAACACTTGGAACTGACTGCCTCAGTGCAGTCGCAGCCCACTCCCTTCGACCCTCACTGGCACGCTTCTTCTTCAACGCTGGCATCGTGCCTTCCAAACAAAACAAATAATTACTTACTTGGCCCACATTACTCGACTTTCGTGAGGCCAACACTACTGGACCGACAATGCACAATAAAACGTGCTGAAAGAGAAACCGACTAGAGTCAATGGAAGTCCATTATTACTGTATAGTGTACATTAGACAACTTGGATATTAATGTTGGCGTCATAATATTACTTCTTACTTTCAAAAGTATAAGTCAGTGCTGAAAATTACACTGTTCACTAGTTTCGATATGCAAAATCAAATAAAATTTCCTTGTGACAAAACTGAACAACTACATCACTTGGGTTTCAGTAGGTAGCGGAGTGACGTCTACGCTTAATTCCAAGCACTGCATGCGTCCGCACTTTTACAGCTTATCCAAGAAACAAAAAGTGACCCATACTACACACCGGGCCGCTCTTTCCATCAGTCCCGTATATGAAACTAAATTCTTTATTCTGTTTTCTTGATATATAACTCCATACATCTGAGTAAAATTCTAACTGCCAGGTCTAAAATCACAGTTGCAGCATTACGTGTCTGATTTTTTACAACTTATAGACAAAGATGAGTATTTTAATAACAGATATTAACTGTATTAAGTAATACCTGAGACTTTAAATTTCGAATAGTGACTATAAGTCCACCATGTTTGAAGCAAACTGAGTACTCGTCCGCCATTTGGTATGTAGTTAGGGCGTCGTTTGCTGTGTCACTCACCTTGAAATTGAGTTTGAATAACTTTAAATAGTTCATGCTAACTTTTTTTCTCCAGAAACAGTAAACAGCGATGATTCTTGTGTACAATGGAAGCAGCAAGGAAAGTTTTAGCCTAAATATGGATAAATTTTTTGATCTAACAAAACGGCAAGAAGACTAAAGACATTTTCATCCACCCACGAACTTTTTGTTGCTCGCAGACTGAACGTAAATCAATACAAAATGAGGAGAACCACCTGAAGATTATGGAGTAAACTTCGAAACGCGTTGCGGTTAGCTGACAGAAACGGTATTTTTATTTGTATGAAAATATGAAAAATCAGTATAATTATTAAATTACATACTTCCTGCGTGATATGACGACTTGTCAAGAGTATTATAGACCAAACTGTCGCAAGTTGTCTACTTGGGCTCTTGCTGTCAGATTTCATGTTTCTTTTTTTGTTGCTATGGTAGAAAATTAAAGACAGTCGGCATTGCCTTGGGCAATAGGTGCCTCTCATCATTTGTGTCGTTCAGGAATTTCTGTTCAAAGTTATTTCAGCAGATGTAGGTCGTTGTGGTTCGAAAAAATTTGTTCCGTTTCATATTTGCTGCCCGTCTCTATGTTAGCTCCTGTCATTTCGATTCGTGCAACTGAATGATAAACAGACTTTGGGCATGTTTAATTTATATTTCGTTTAAACAAACTGCAAACTTTCCACACAGACAAAACGGTAGACTCGCTCCTCTCAATGTTCTGACCAACATCAATATTAGCGCTGAGTTAACGTTGGGTGCCGCAAGGAGTGCTATACCCACTTTATCCATAACGTATATGTTTCCATGGTTACTTTAGTAAACCCTGCCCGTTTTATGCTTCTTTTCTCAGAGTTTCTTCAAGAGCCACATAAAAATTAACAGGCCATGTAGAGCAGTTATCCGGCCGCTGTGACCGAGCGGTTCTAGGCGCTTCAGTCCGGAACCGCGCTGCTGCTACGGTCGCAGGTTCGAATCCCGCCTCGGGCATGGATCTGTGTGATGTCCTTAGGTTAGTTAGGTTTAAGTAGTGCTACGTCTAGGGGACTGATGACCTCAGATGTTAAGTCCCATAGTGCTTAGAGCCATTTGAACCATTAGAGCAGTTTAAGTTGTGATTGAAGCATGACATGTAAAGAATGCGTATACATCGTTTCGAAATTGTTAGTCCTTAAGGTTATCCATATATTTGATTTCTAGGTATTCAGCAGATACACATTGTCTGATTAAAAGTGTGCGGGCACCTATTAGTGCACAATAATATGCATTGCGCCCTCCTTTCGCCTTCATTACGGCTTGATATTTGCTGGAAACACTTTCATTGTTACGTCGCACTGTTTGTGAAGCAATGGAAGGCCATTCTTTCTCAAGAGCGAAAATCGTGGACGCTTCATTCTGGAACGAAGTCGACTCTCTAACTCATCCCTAATGTGTTCCACAGTGTTCTGGTAGGGACTCTGGGCAGGCCAGTCCATTTCAGGACTTCTCGTGCCCACAAACCATTTCCCTCACAGATGATACTTTATGACAGGGAGCGTTATCATGCTGATACAATCACCGTCTTCAGACAGTTCCTCTCCTGTACTCAGTACACAGTGCTCTAAAATGTGTTCATATCCTTCCGCAGTTCAGCGTTTTCTTGACGGAATTAGGGGACCAGATCCTAATCGCAATAAACATTCCCATACCGTAACACCGTCTCCTCCGTACTTCGCTGTTGACACTAAACATAATGGCAGGCACCGCCAAACCCAAACGCTTTAATCGGATTACCACAGAGTATAGCGTGATTCAACACTCCAAAAGACTCGTTCCCAGTCATCCACTGTCCATTGGCATCGCTCTTAACGCCATCTCAACAGTGACAACGGAAATGTGTGGTTTATGAGCTGCTCGACAGTTAAACACATTCTTTTTAACTCCATAAGGACACCGATTGTGCTAGCTGGGTTGCTGGTGGCACTTCGGAACTTAGGAGTGACTTCTTCCATCGGTTTCATGCGATTTTTTACAAACACTTCCGCGATCCCCAGCGGTCCCCGTCCGTCAGTACATGAGGTCTGCATGATCTTGGTTCAGCTGTGACCGTTCCTTTGCGCTTACAGTTCACAATCACATCGCCGACAGTACAGCAGCCTTAGAAGCTTTGAAATGTCTGTTATGGGTTTCTTACTCCGGTAACATCTGATACTTAGTCCACGTTCAAAGTCACTCATCTCTCCTGACCGACCCACACTGCAGTTACCGCTCCTATATTGACAACTGCTTTTGTGCTGGCGGGTCTGCTTGTCGTGGCATCTAGTGGTCAGTTCCGTTTCAGATCAAAGTTTCCGGATACTTTTCACCATCTAGTGTACAGTAAGCCTACACAAAAATTAAATTATTTTCTTTATTGGCCTATTTATGCAACATTAAATTAACCGACAAAAATTTTCTTATGCTTCTATATCTTTTATGGATATCGTCTCTCTTTAAGCTGCATGATCGCCCGTGACCTGTTCTGGTCAGACACCTACATTATCGGTTAAATCAATTCTGCGTATCAAGAATGGTACAAACACAAAACATGTGACTGCAGTTTGGCCAATTCTGCATTCTTTTCTATTAAGGCTTTCCCATTGTGAACGACCTTGAGTTTTGTTTCTTATTAAAACCGTCATCATGTATTTCATTCATAAAGGCACAGCACTAAAGTTATCTTCTTGCGGAGATATTCCCAGCGTTCTCAGCTATGTGTACCGAAGAGCCAAAAAAACTGGTACACCTGTCAACCCCCGCGAGCACGCGGAAGTGCCGCCACACGACGTGGCATGGACACGACGAATGTCTGAAGTAGTGCTGGAGGCCACTGATACCAAGAATCCTGCAGGGCTGTCCATAGATCCTTAAGAATAAGAGGAGGGTTTGAGGCAAGGCACCGCAGATATGCTCAGTAATGTTCACGTATCGGGAGTTTGGTGGCCAGCGGAATTGTTCAAACTCAGAAGTGTGTTCCTGGAATCACTCGGTAGCAATTCTGGACGTGTGGGGTGCCGCATTGTTCTGTTGGAAATTCCCAAGTCGCCGGAATACACAATGGACCTGAATGGATGCAGTTGATCAGACAAGATGCTTACGTACGGGTCCCCTGGTCGTATTTAGAAGTGTCAGGAGTCCCGTACCACTCCAATTGCACCCCCCCCCCCCCCCCACACCATTACAGAGGCTCCACCAGCTTGAACAGTCCCCTGCTGACATGTTGGGTCCATCGATTCAGGAGGTTGTCTCCATACTCTTACACGTCATCAGCTCGCTACAATGTGAAACGAGACTCGTCCGACTAGGCAATATGTTTCCAGTCATCAACAGTCAACTTCGATGTTGATGGGGCCAGGCGACGTATAAAGCTTTGTGTCGTGCAGTCAACAAGGGTACACAAGTGGATCTTCGTCTGCGAAAGCACATATCGATAATGTTTCGTTGAATGGTTGACACGCTGACACGTGTTGATGGCCCAGCACTAAAGTCTGCAGCAATTTGTAGAAGGGTTGCACTTCTGTCATGTTGAAGGATCCTCTTCAGTCTCGTTGCTCCCGCTCTTGCAGGATCTTTTTCCGGCCGTAGCAATGTCGCTAATTTCGTGTTTTACCGGATTCCTGACATTCACGGTACACTCGTGAAATGATCGTACTGGAAAATCCCCAGTTCATCGCTTCCTTGGACATTCTGTGTCCCATAGCTCGCTCGCCGGCTATAACAGCACGTTCAAACTCACTTAAATCCTGATAACCTTCCATTGTAGCAGCAGTAAGCGATCTAACAACTGCGCCAGACACTTGCTGTCTCATACAGGCGTTGCCGAAAGCAGCGCTATAATCCGCCTGTTTACATATGTCTGTATTTGAATGTGCATGCCTATATCAGTTTCTTTGGCGCTTTTTTGTATTTCAAGAATTGTTTATTATGGTAATACCGTTTCTGATTACTGAATTTCCTGTACGAAGAGACGCAAACTACTCACTCATAAGTTACAAGAAGTAAACTTGGTTTTACACGTTCATAGAGTATTAATATCATGTAAAAATTCAGAAACAAATTAATATCATGTAAAAATTCAGAAACAAATTTGTAACTATCACTCTATCTTACTTTCCTCTCTACAGAAAAGTTCGCGTCCAGATATTTTAATATTACGTTACTTTTGAAGACATGGACCACAAATTAAAGCATAATTTATGCACGTCACAGGCAACGATCTTCCTTTATAGCACACCAATGTACAGAAATCTGCAGATGACTGCGAAAAAATATTTATCTGCGAAAGGGAGTTTTAATATTCAAATGAGTGATTTTACGGCCCCGTAATGAATGATATCAGTTTTCGAATATTTGCCAATTGTTTCGCATCATAAAAGTGCAGAAAATGTTACATATTTCCTGCCAGTAACCACATGCAAGACGTTCATTCCTTAATTATGTACACCATGTCGACATCAATGTGGACAACACAAATGGGATGAATCGAATGTCTCTCTAGGAAGACACAATGACTGCAATGAAAAGACCAGTGGTTGTTACCGTGCTGCCGGCCGGTGTGGCCGAGCGGTTCTAGGCGTTACAGTCTGGAACTGCGCGCCCGCTATGGTCGTAGGTTCGAATCCTACCCCGGGCATGGATGTGTGTGATGTCCTTAGGTTGGTTAGGTTTAAGTAGTTCTAAGTTCTAGGGGACTGATGACCTCGGAAGTTAAGTCCCATAGTGCTCAGAGCCATTTGAACCATTTTTGTTACCGTGCTATTCTTCGTTTTCAACACATAACCTGTGGTTTCTGCCCGATTTGAAGAAAATCATTAAGTTCGAAGCAACCGTTTGCTCTTCCTTATATTAAGACGGAAGCATTTACATTTATAATTTAGTGGGATACCATGATTTTTTCCAGTGCTCTCCTTCTCATTGGGTAGAAACATACTGTTCGCCGGCCGCGGTGGTCTAGTGGTTCTAGGCGCGCAGTCCGGAACCACGGGACTGCTACGGTCGCAGGTTCGAATCCTGCCTCGGGCATGGATGTGCGTGATGTCCTTAGGTTAGTTAGGTTTAAGTAGTTCTAAGTTCTAGGGGACTGATGACCACAGAAGTTAAGTCCCATAGTCCTCAGAGCCATACTGTTCGGGGTGATATTTCAGCATGTTGCTCGGTCTCGTATGTGCTTTGTTTTCTTCAGCAATCACGGTCCTGTAACGCAGCTCTCATCCCGTGTTGCGCCTTTGGAAAAGAAACAAAGAGGAACTTTTCCGGCTGCACGTTGGGGTACGTTCTTTATGTCTGCGTGAAAAGGCTGCCGCGTCCCCATCCCGTACACAGTTTACTACTGCCGGCGGGCTGCAGGTACAGCCCAACCGCCGCCCTCGGCTCAGCGTGCGTCGCGATTTACGGATTTGGCAAATCCAACCATAGAGCTGGGAGAACTGTCTTCGCTCCTCGGTAAGGCATTTAAAAGTTACACCTTCCCTCAGCGGTTTTTGCTAGCAAGTAGTGCAACTCTCTCCAATGGTCCCTTGACAATGAACCACAGCTCACTCTGAGTAAGCTACTATAGTACTTCCATACGCCTACCAAAAACTTCCTTTCTTTAGTTTTGCTTTTTTGTTCTGATATATGTGTAATTCAGTTTTTTTTTCTAATCGTAGGCCTAATACCGTCTACCTATTTCAAGCTTTTCAAAAAATATTTTTATTTCCCAGCTTGAAATCCATCTTATGTACTACACAATTTTCGGGAAAATGGAAAATCTCTGTGATGAGCCTTATGTCTTTCGTTACTTGTTACTATACAGTCACTTGAAAGTGACACGTTCGAGAGAGACGTCAATATGATTTTATAGCTTGCTGCATTATCTCGAGAGTTTGATTTTGCCGATTCATTTATCGTGTAAAAAAAGAAGAGCGTATACAACTCACAAATCTTTCTAGCAATTATACCACTACGTTCCAACTTAATGAACTTCCTGTAAATCACTAACTAACGAATTACGATATCTTCAGATCCATTTATTTTCTCTGAGTTATGATCAGTATCTAACGAAATATCTACCAATGCAAGAAATAATGTTTCTTCGTTTTATGTTATGATTGTCCAGGAAGCATAAAAAATGGATGTTCTGGACACGCATTTACTGTAAGCAAGTATTCTGTTTGTTCTGTTTTCATCGTCTTGGCATATAATTATATTCTTGCCACATTTCTGTAAGACTTCTTATCTTGTCTTACAACCAAATGTGTGTAACGATACTTACACCCCCATCAACAAATATCATAAGAATTTCAAGCATCTGCCTCCGTCTTTTATTTTTGATTCCAAATCAAAGATTTACACTGAACCACCAAAGAAACTGTTATAGGTATGCGTATTCAAACATAGAGACATGTAAACAGGCAGAATACGGCACTGCGGTCGGCAACGCCTATGGGACAGAAATTGCCTGGCGCAGTTGTGAGAACAAGTTACTGCTGCTACAATCGCATGTTAGCAATATTTAAGTGACAAACTGCCTACTTGCTTCTGTCTCGGGTTCTTCGGCCGATGTTCATCTAATGATTTTTCTGACGTTTCTCCAGCACGAGTGGCTGGAGCTCGGCTCCTGTTCACCACCAGCAATGCAGCGTGAAGCTTTGACAATGCCAGCCACTCGTGCTGGCGAAACGTCAGAAAAATCATTAGATGAACGTCGGCAGAAGAACCCGAGACAGAAGCCAATAGGCAGTTTGTCAACAAGTGGCCACGAAAGCCGTAATATTTAAGGGAGTTTGAACGTGATGTTACAGTCGGTTCACGAGCAATGGGACACAGCATCTCCGAGGTTGTGATGTAGTCGGGAATTTCCCTTACGCCAATTTCACGAGTGTACCGTGAGTATCAGGAATCCGGTAAAACATCAAACCTCCGACATCTCTGCGGCCGGAAAAAGATTCTGTAAGAACGGGACCATAGGCGACTGGAGAGAATCGCTCAACATGACGGAAGTGCAACCCTTCCGCAAACTGCTGCAGATTTCAATACTGGACCAGCAACAAGTGTCAGCGTGTCATCCATTAAACAAAACATTATCGATATGGGCTTTCGGAGTGGAAGGCTCACTCGTGCACCCTTTATGACTGGACGACACATGCTTTGCGCCTCGCCTGGGCCCATCAACATCGACATTGGACTGTTGACGTCTGGAAACATGTTGCCCGGTCGTACGAGTCTTGTTTCAAATTGTATCTAGTGGATGGACGTGTAAGGGTATGGATACAAACCTCATGAATCGATGGACCCTGCTCGGTAATGATGTAGGGTGTGTCTAAAAACGGTTCAAATGGCTCTGAGCACTATGGGACTCAACATCTGAGGTCATCAGTCCCCTAGAACTTAGAACTACTTAAACCTAACTAACCTAAGGACACCACACACATCCATGCCTGAGGCAGTATTCGAACCTGCGACCGTAGCGGTCGCGCGGTTCCAAACTGTAGCGCCTAGAACCGCTCGGCCACCCTGGCCGGCAGGGTGTGTGCAGTTGGAGTGATATGGGATCACTGATACATCTAGATACGAGTGTGAAAAATGACACGTACGTGTGCATCCTGTGTGATGACCTACATCCATTCATGTCAATTATGCATTCCGACGGACTTGGGAAATTCCAGCAGGACAATGTGACACCCCACACGTCCAGAACAGTTACAGCGTGGCTCCAGGAACACTGTTCTGAGTGTAAACACTTCTGCTGGCCACCAAATTCCCCAGTCATGAACACTATGAGCGTATCTTGAATGTCTTACAACGTGCTGTTCAGAAGATATTCCCGCCGCCTCGTACTCCTACGGCTTTATGGACAGTTCTGCAGGATTCATTGTGTCAATTCCCTCCAGCACTACTTTAGACAATAGTCGAGTCCATGCCACATCGTAGCGTTCTCACTTCCCACGCCCGGGTTCCCGGGTTCGATTCCCGGCGGGGTCAGGGATTTTCTCTGCCTCGTGATGGCTGGGTGTTGTGTGCTGTCCTTAGGTTAGTTAGGTTTAAGTAGTTCTAAGTTCTATGGGACTGATGAACATAGATGTTAAGTCCCATAGTGCTCAGAGCCATTTGAACCATTTTTTCCATGCCACATCGTGTTGCAACATTTCTGAGTGCTCGCGTGGGCCCTACACGATATTAAGCTGGTGTACCAGTTTCTTTGGCTCTTCAGTGGAAAACAGATTGACGATGGAATATAATCAGTGTGGACACATAAGAAATGGGCACACCATCAATTTGAGGATTATGTTCCACTGAAGGGTCTTTACTATTAAACGTAACTGGAGATTCTGTAAAATTTCTGTGATATTGGATGGCCTCTAACCTGCAGTTCACAGGTAGACATTTCATTCAGATTAGTTACCTGATGAACATTAATAAATTCAGGTTAGGTATCAGATGCATTATCTTTTGCAAGTTATTATTATACTTATTTTTATATTAAATGCTACACTAACGGTAATCACACAAGACGATATTTGTGAGTTACAGTAACAGAGGAGACACAAGATAATCGATTAACAAATAGAAATTCCTACGAACTAGTGTTTTATTCACGATATGTTTGAGTTAAGCTGCCCAGCTACCAGCAGGCAGAGAAGATGGCAGACTGGCCATGATGAATGTCGTGGTTGGTACTGGAAATTACATATTTTAGGAGCGACCAATGTGTCAGTGTGCTACCTCTCTGTGTAACGACATTTAACACATTATAATTGGTATTCTCGTGGACTACAGCAGTCTACAAGTAATACTACACACATCAAAAAAACTTTTGCATCACCTCGGTTCCGAGAGTTCCGTAACCTGCACAGAAAATTGGAATAGAGATCAACCTAAACATCATTTCCGCCATTTTCATTGCTCATGAAAACCACACATTGCATGTTGTACCACCATACAGCGGAACCTTCGGAGGTGGTGGTCCAGGTCCACGCCGGTACCTTTAATGCCCAGTAGCACGTTCTCTTGCACTGATGCATGCCTGTATTCATCGTGGCATAATATCCACGTCAAGGACTGTTTGTCCAGACTATCCCACTCCTCAACGGCGATTCGGCGAAGGTCCCTCAGGATGGTTCGTGGGTCACGTCGTCTATAAACGGCGCTTTTCAAACTATCCCAGGCATGTTCGATAGGATTCATGCCTGGAGAATATGCTGTCCACTCTAGTCGAGCGATGTCGTTATCCTGAAGGAAGTAATTCACAAGATGTGCACGATTGGGGCGCGAATTTTCGTCCACGAAGACGAATGCCTCGCAAATATCCTGCCGATATGGATGCACTATAGGTCGGAGGATAGCATTCTCGTATCGTACAGCCGTTACGGCGCTTTCCATGACCACCAGCGGCGTACGTAGGCCCCAGATAATGCCACCCCAAAACAGCAGGGAACCCCCACCTTGCTGCACTCTCTGGACAATGTCTCTAAGGCGTTCAGCCTGACCGGGTTGGCTCCAAACACGTCTCCGTCGATTGACTGGTTGAAGGCATATGCGACAGTCATCGGTCCATTCATCGTGCTGCATGGTATAGTGGTTGCAAAGTTGGACCTCGCTATGGACGTCGGGAGTGAAGATGCGCATCATGCAGCCCATTTCTCACAGTTTGAGTCATAACACGAGGTCCTGTGGCAGCACAGAAAACATTATTCAACATGGTGGCGTTGCTGTCAGGGTTTCTCCGAGCCATAATCCGTAGGTAGCGGTCATCCACCGCAGTAGTAGCCCTTGGGCGGCCTGAGAGAGGCATGTCATCGACAGTTCCTGTCTGTCTGTATCTCCCCCATGTCCGAACAACATCGCTTTGGTTCACTCTGAAGCGCCTGGACACTTACCTTGTTGAGAGCCCTTCCTGGCACAAAGTAACAGTGCGGACGCGATCGAACGCGGTATTGACCGTCTAGACTACAGACAACACGAGCAGTGTACCTCCTTCCTGGTGGAAGGAACTGATCGGCTGCTGGACCCCCTCCGTCTAATAGGTGTTCTAATGCATGGTTGTTTACGTCTTTGGACAGGTTTAGTGGTATCTCTGAACAGTCAAAAGGACTATGTCTGTGATGCAATATCCACAGTCAACGCCTATTTTCAGGAGTTCTCGGAACTAGGATGATGCAAACATTTTTTGATGTGTGTATTATAGTGTCCTAAAAACCAGCTGGCCGTTACAATGCCAACTGAAGTCAAAATGGTTCAAATGGCTCTGGGACTTAACATCTAGGGTCATCAGTCCCCTAGAAATTAGAACTACTTAAACCTAACTAACCGAAGTACACACATCCATGCCCGAGGCAGGATTAGAACCTGCGACTGTAGCGGTCGCGCGGTTCCAGACTGAAGCGCCTAGAAACGCTCGGCCACATGGGCCGGCCAACTGAAGTCACTGGACATTGTAGACTGCATATCGATGATAAGCAATGAAAACCTCATTACTCCATTTTACTACATTTTGTACAGCAGAAGCAAAAACAGTTTCTTAAAAAATACATAAAGTCGTATAGATAAAGTTGCTACATATGTAACTACATAGTAGAAGTCTAGTTGTTGGCAGTTTAGAGAAACCCAAGCGCTTTCTAATCTGTCTTTGATAATGGAGTTACTAATTACTGGACTTAAGGGTGTTCACAGATAGATTGAGTTACGAGGTTTTCATTGCCTACCATCTATACGATGGCACACGTTGTTTTTTGTGCAAAGCAAATGTGGGCGCTTGGTTATTTCACTAGCAAAGCAAGCTGCATTTAGGTCACCGAGAGCTGCTGCAGCATAGTCTCTCGCGATCGCCGGTCGGCAACACGACTAACAAGACAGCGCAGCTGGAATCCACGTAGAATACGGTGGCCGTTGCGCAGTGGCTATCTTCGTCCAAAGCAGTTGGCGAGTTCATTCGTTTTTTCGGAAGGGGAGGCCATCATAACACGCCAATCATGTCGCTAATAGTATTAGTTATTGTGATATTCGCACTGAAGTAAGACAGGATGTGAAATTCGAAAAATTTTACAATGAAAAATAAAAGTCGCTACTATTTTGCTTTTGGTGTATCTTGCACAATATGGTGCTGCATGTGAAATGTAGCTAACATGTTGAATTTTTGTGTAGACTTGGGTGGAAGCGTCTGTCACCAGTGTCGAAAAAATTTATCCAATGTACCATACTCATTTGCCATCATGCCTGCCAGCAATAAAGGCAGAATGAAATATCCACAACATTCCACATATTTCATAAAGGGTTTGAAATATAGAAATGAAATTTTAATAAATGATAGCACACTGAGTGAAGGCTATTTTTCCATATGGTTACTAAGCGAAACTTCATTATCCACCATATTATTCCATTAACTACAGACTTTTTAGACGAGGCAATGTAATTTTTAAGATCCATCAATAGTCGGTGAAACGAGAAATCCTGTGGGTTTTGAAACAATTTAAATGAAGACATTACATGTTCGTTTTTGTACCGAGGATGTGCTTTTTCATAAGGTATTGATCTTACTTTTCATCAGTTAATAAACTCGGTAAACCACGGTTTCAGAATGCTCTCGGAGTTGTATCTGCACAACACGTTAGCGAAGTGATACTGTGTAAAATCGACTGCGTTTTGGCAAAAGAAGAGCAAATTTTAACATTGCGACAAGAGAAATGAAGATTTTACTCACAATTTGCCACTCATGATGCTTCTCTGAAAGTTACAAATGGTTAACAAGCCAGGAGAACATAAATCTATTTTTTTAGCAGATTCTTTTTAGATACTAGAGAAAGCAGTGGTGACATTAGATCTCTTTGAATGGTCACCAAGCAAATGTGGGACTTAATACATACAAAAAAAATGAGTGTGGACTTCAGTATGGAACGGCACTTTCCCTCCAGTGCTCGGCATTTTCCCTATATCGCCTGCCCACAACCCCCATTAACACTGCTCTCCCCATGCATGCGCCACCGCCTGCGCATTTACGAGCAACAGTATTCTGTGTGCATTATGCCCGCCACCTTACTCTATCAGATCAAAAGTATCCGGACACCCTATGTAACAACGAATTTACAGCCAGTTTACACTAAAGGCAGACTCGCCAGTACAGAAGAAGTGGGGAGCATTATGTTCTCAGCAGAGAAGCACTAACACCAGAACCGTTTGGTTACGAGAGTTCACTTTCTTCAAATGAGGACTAGTCATTTGATGTTAAATGAGCAACAAATTTATCAGGAAAATTTCAACCCTTCTACAGCTGACCAGGTAGGCTGTTTGTGATATGAGTGTGAAGTGAAAATGTGAAGGAACAACAACAGATAAACCGAGACGGGGCAGACCTCATGCAACGTCGGGCTGTCGAGCATTGAGGTGGGTGGTTGTAAATAATCGTACAAAATCAGCAGAAGGGGTCACTCGTAATTTCAATACTGCTACCAGGTGTCCAGTTAACAGAAGAGTGCGCGTAGGGACTTAAAAATAACGGGGTACCGTGGCCGTGCAGCTCCTCATAAGTCCCATAAGATAATTAATGGTTCAAATGGCTCTGAGCACTATAGGACTCAACTGCTGTGGTCATCAGTCCCCTAGAACTTAGAACTACTTAAACCTATCTAACCTAACACACACATCCATGCTCGAGGCAGGATTCGAACCTGCGACCGTAGCAGTCGCACGGTTCCGGACCGCGCGCCTAGAACCGCGAGACCACCGCGGCCGGCTAGTTAATTAATCCGTCACAAAGGATAGGAGAGTATTTTTGCTAGAAACAGCAGATAAGTAATTGTTAACATGAAAATTATGTCAGAGACAGCAAAGAATTTGGAAGAGCAGTTGAACGGAATGGACAGTGTCTTGAAAGGGGGATATAAGATGAACATCAACAAAAGCAAAATGAGGATAATGGAATGTTGTCTAATTAAATCGGGTGATGCTGAGGGAATTACTTTAGGAAATGAGACATATAAGTAGTAAAGGAGTTTTGCTATTTGGGGAGCAAAATAACTGATGATGGTCGAAGTAGAGAGGATATAAAATGTAGACTGGCAATGGCAAGGAAAGCGTTTCTGAAGAAGAGAAATTTGTTATTATCGAGTATAGATTTGTCAGGAAGTCGTTTCTGAAAGTATTTGTATGGAGTGTAGCCATGTATGGAAGTGAAACATGGACGATAAATAGTTTAAACAAGAAGAGAATAGAAGCTTTAGAAATGTAGTGCTACAGAAGAATGCTGAAGATTAGATGGGCAGATCATATAACTAATGAGGGGGTATTGAATAGAATTGGGGAGAAGAGAAATTTGTGGCACAACTTGACTAGGCGCTACAGTCTGGAACCGCGCGACAGCTACGGTCGCAGGTTCGAATCCTGCCTCGGGCATGGATGTGTGTGGTGTCCTTAGGTTAGTAAGTTTAATTAGTTCTAAGTTCTAGGGGACTGATGACCTCAGAAGTTGAGTCCCATATTGCTCAGAGTCATTTGAACCATTTGAGCCAACTTGACTAGAAGAAGGGATCGGTTGATAGGACATGTTCTGAGGCATCAAGGGATCACCAATTTAGTATTGGAGGGCAGCGTGGAGGATAAAAATCGTAGAGGGAGACCAAGAGATGAATACACTAAGCAGATTCAGAAGGATGTTGGTTGCAGTAGGTACTGGGAGATGAAGAAGCTTGCACGGGATAGAGTAGCATGGAGAGCTGCATCAAAAGCAGTCTCAGGACTGAAGACCACAACAACAACAACAACAACAACATGAAACTGTTAAAAAATGAATGGGTGCCATTTAGTTCCAGTGTGTTGGACGTAGGGGAATTATGGGCAAAGTTTAAACGGATTGTACACTCCTGGAAATTGAAATAAGAACACCGTGAATTCATTGTCCCAGGAAAGGGAAACTTTATTGACACATTCCTGGGGTCAGATACATCACATGATCACACTGACAGAACCACAGGCACATAGACACAGGCAACAGAGCATGCACAATGTCGGCACTAGTACAGTGTATATCCACCTTTCGCAGCAATGCAGGCTGCTATTCTCCCATGGAGACGATCGTAGAGATGCTGGATGTAGTCCTGTGGAACGGCTTGCCATGCCATTTCCACCTGGCGCCTCAGTTGGACCAGTGTTCGTGCTGGATGTGCAGACCGCGTGAGACGACGCTTCATCCAGTCCCAAACATGCTCAATGGGGGACAGATCCGGAGATCTTGCTGGCCAGGGTAGTTGACTTACACCTTCTAGAGCACGTTGGGTGGCACGGGATACATGCGGACGTGCATTGTCCTGTTGGAACAGCAAGTTCCCTTGCCGGTCTAGGAATGGTAGAACGATGGGTTCGATGACGGTTTGGATGTACCGTGCACTATTCAGTGTCCCCTCGACGATCACCAGTGGTGTACGGCCAGTGTAGGAGATCGCTCCCCACACCATGATGCCGGGTGTTGGCCCTGTGTGCCTCGGTCGTATGCAGTCCTGATTGTGGCGCTCATCTGCACGGCTCCAAACACGCATACGACCATCATTGGCACCAAGGCAGAAGCGACTCTCATCGCTGAAGACGACACGTCTCCATTCGTCCCTCCATTCACGCCTGTCGCGACACCACTGGAGGCGGGCTGCACGATGTTGGGGCGTGAGCGGAAGACGGCCTAACGGTGTGCGGGACCGTAGCCCAGCTTCATGGAGACGGTTACGAATGGTCCTCGCCGATACCCCAGGAGCAACAGTGTCCCTAATTTGCTGGGAAGTGGCGGTGCGGTCCCCTACGGCACTGCGTAGGATCCTACGGTCTTGGCGTGCATCCGTGCGTCGCTGCGGTCCGGTCCCAGGTCGACGGGAACGTGCACCTTCCGCCGACCACTGGCGACAACATCGATGTACTGTGGAGACCTCACGCCCCACGTGTTGAGCAATTCGGTGGTACGTCCACCCGGCCTCCCGCATGCCCACTATACGCCCTCGCTCAAAGTCCGTCAACTGCACATACGGTTCACGTCCACGCTGTCACGGCATGCTACCAGTGTTAAAGACTGCGATGGAGCTCCGTATGCCACGGCAAACTGGCTGACACTGACGGCGGCGGTGCACAAATGCTGCGCAGCTAGCGCCATTCGATGGCCAACACCGCGGTTTCTGGTGTGTCCGCTGTGCCGTGCGTGTGATCATTGCTTGTACAGCCCTCTCGCAGTGTCCGGAGCAAGTATGGTGGGTCTGACACACCGGTGTCAATGTGTTCTTTTTTCCATTTCCAGGAGTGTATATCGCGCCCTGGAGAAGAATGTGCCGTGTAAGTGGGTTAAATATGGAAAACACCATCAATGGTTCAATAACAAAATTCTAAAATTGCAGAAAAACGGAAACTGTTCCACTCCCGGTTTGAAAAAGAGCTTGCAAATGACGACAAGCAAAAATTAGTAGGAATCTGTTGTCTGTAAAAAGGTCGATGCATGAAGTGTACAACTATGCCTGTCATACCTTTGCAAAAGATCCTGCCGAGAACGCTAGAAAATTCTGATCCTATGTAAAATCGCTAAGAGGGTCGAAGGCTTCTATCCAGTCAGTCGGTGAGGTCTATGGTGCGTCCATAGAAGACAGTAAGAGGAAATACGAAGTTTCAAATTCGTGTTTAAAAAGTCATTCACCCAGACGGAACGTTCAAGCATACAGTTATTTGACAGTAGCGTCGTACAGACTCCCATATGGATGAAATGGTAATAGGCACCCCTGACGTAGAGAAGTAACTGAAAGACTTGCAAACAAATAAGCTGCCAGAGTACGCAACAATCAGAGATGGTAGTATGGATCAAGTCCAAGAAAAAATCTCTAGTAAATACGGGCTCTAAATTTCATACCTTAAGAGCTTATCTTCGACACTGTGACATATATCTCTTCTACGACCAAACGATCATAGCTTTTAAGGTATGCATTTTAGAGCCCATATTTACTAAACAGTTTTCTTCTTGTTTTGATCCGTACTACCTCCTCCAAAAACATGGAAACCAGAGAATATGCAATGAAATAGAAAGAGTTATTCTTCTTTATCATCCCTGAAAGTTAATAACATAATCAGAGAATCACTATATACAGGGTGGCCAGAAACAATTTGTAAAGCTTGTAAGGGTGTTGCAGGGTAGATTGGGCTGAGAATTAAGAAAAACATTCGATGCTTTGCGCCAGTTTCCGAACTAATTAGCATTGGAAAAATGGAAATGCTGTGTGGCTAGGGCCTCTCGTCGGGTAGACCGTTCGTCTGGTGCAAGTCTTTCGAGTTGACGCCACTTCGGCGACTTGCGTGTCGAATTAGCATTGACGTTAGCCAATCAGACCGCTGCGCGCCATATTTCAAGCGGCCTGCCAGATACAATTAGCGTCAGTTGTTCTCATAGTGAAAATGATAGCGCACGAGACTGCTCAGTTTTTGGCTCGGATTCGATCTTCAGTACTGGCTCACGTCCAATTTTTCTATCTCTCTCTTGTTCGGCTGTAGGAAACATGAAAAACATCGCTGTTGGTCCATCATGGCCAGGGGACAGCGGTTGGTTAAGTATTTGTCAATGTCAATAATATTCACTGACAGGCGTGTACTTTAAGATATTATTTTATTCTCAAGGCTGCCAGTTTCTGCATTTCATTATGCCATTTTCAGGCCCCATACGCTTCTATCGAAATAAATGAACTTGTCGTATAGCGCCATAAATCACTGGATATCGTGAATTCAGACGTTATACAATTACCTCATTCGAAGACGTGACAGCAGTCTTACAGTGCACGGCTGTCGGTGAATTTTAGTGACACTGAAATGAAGAACACGTTCGGCGGCACCGTCTCAGGCGGGCTATTTGCTCACGCAACGGCCTAACTGGCTAACTTCAATGCTAACTAACTCGGAAACGGCGTAATATATCGAAGTTTTTTCTTAACTATTATTTATCAGCACTACCTACCCTGAAACACCCTTATTAGCTTTTCACACTGTTTCTGCCGACATTTATAACGGAAAAATTACGTTGCGGGTTTCTGCATACAAGGACAGAGTTGAGGGGTCATGAAATGGCGTAACCATATCTGTCAGTTAGTTCCACAAAACGTTTCTCCAGCACAACAACGTAATATTTGTCAGTACGTACTCTCTTTGGGGATAGCAATGAATCAATCTACTCAATTTATTGTATATTTTTAAACCCACTTTGATGTAAGGGGTGGTAAATATAACAATGAATTAGGAGGAAAACAATTATACAAGGTAAATCTAATTATTTACCGATGGTATAGTGTCATTGAACTGCTTCAAAATCGCATTTGAATGTTGATAGTTTGGGAGAAAATTATAATACGCCACGTACAAGAAGAAGAAATTTTTACCATCAAATGTCGTAATTCAAGAACAATCTGACTGGGAAGTATCTGTTAAGTAAGTCATGGTTGCAAAATACGAATACAAATTATTTACAGAAGGATGTAAAAACTGCTGGAAAACGAACCTTGGGGGAGATTAGTTTGGATTCCGGAGAAAAGTGGGAACACGCAAAGCAGTACTGGCCCTACGACTACTAGATAGGTTAAGGAAAGACAAAGCTACGTTTAGAGCATCTGTAGAGTCACAGAAGCTTTTGAATACGTTGACTGGAATATTCTTTTCGAAATTCTAAGGGTGGTAGGAGTAAAATACAGGGAGTGAAAGGCTACTTACAGCTTGTACAAAAACCAGACGGCGCTAATAAGAGTCGACGGGGAATGGAAGGCAAGCAGTGGTTGAGATGGGAGTGAGACAGGGCTCTAGTTATCACCGATGTTATTCAATCTGTACATTGGGCAAGCAGTAAAAGAAACATTTGGAGTAGGAACTGGAGTTCAGGGAGCAGAAATAAAATTTTTGAGGACTGCCGACGACACTGTAATTCTGTCAGAGAAGCAAAGGTCTTGGAAAAGCAGTTAAACGGAATGGACAGTGCCCTGAAAGGAGGAAAAATACGAACGTCAACAAATCAAAACAAAGATAATGGAACATTGTGTAATTAAATCAAGTGACGCTGAGGAAATTGGCTTAGGATACGGCACACTTTGTTATTTGGGCAGTAAAATAACTGATGATGGCCGAAGAGAAGAGGATGTAAAATGTAGACGGGGAATGGAAGGAAAGCATTTCTGAAGAAGAGAAATTTATTAACATCGAATATAGATTTCAGTGTTAGGAAGCATTTTCTGAAACTATTTGTATGGAGTGTAGCCATGTATGGAAGTGAAACATGGGCGATAAACATTTTAGACAAGAAGAGAATAGCAGATTTTGAAAGGAGTATTAGGTGGCTAGATAACGTAAGTGATGACAATGTACTGAACAAAAATGAGGAGGAAAAAAATTCGTGGCACAACCTGATTAGAAGAAGGCACTGGTCGATAGGACAAATTCTGAGACATCAAGTAATCACCGGTTTAGTACTGGAGGAAAGTGTGAGAGGGTTGCGGGAGTGAATAAAAACTGCAGAAAGAGACCAAGAGATGAATACAGTAAGCAGTTTTATAAGGATGTAAGTTTCAGTAGTTTTTCGGAGATGAAGAGGCTTGCGCGGGATAAAGTAGCGTGGAGAGCTGTATCAAACCAGTCTACGGACTGAAGACAACAACAACCACTGATTCAAAACGCCCATTTTCAGTATCATGCAGGATCTCGACTGCTTTGTTGGACTAGCACAAACGTATTTTTCACTCGGCGCGAAGAATTCTACAGCTGCTTCATATACCTTGAATCACAAGACTAGTATCCAGACGGACAGTGCACCAACGTTGGAGCTCTAAGCTTTGTGAACGCGGTGACCACTATTGTGGCGTCCCTTGATGTGGCACCACTGAGTGGCGTACAGACAGTGGTACGCCAGACGACAACACTAATCTTTTTTTTTTAACAGATATTGGAGTTGCGTAATATCGTTGTTTCAGACAAATCTCGGACATGCGTACTGGATATCCGTGTACGTAGGCTATGAGTAGAACGCACGTCACCAGATTCCATTCCTCACCGTCATACGAGTCCCGCTGCTCACTTGATATTATGAGGTGCCAGTGGGTACATAACACGATAACCTCTGGTCCACGTAGCCGGTAATTTGGTTCGTGGCTGTGAACTGTCTTAGATATTTCTGTTATGTTATCTTTCAACAAGACACCACACGTTGTCCAAGCTGTCCTGACCTACCACGATACACAGAGAGAACGACTGTTGCGTGGGCAAGCCCAATATCCAGGTATCTTAAGGACTGAAAACATCTGGCCATGGGTTGTTGAGAAATTCGCCTACTGTCACTCGTCAGAGACTTTTACAAATGTAGTAGAGTTAAGCAGCATGGAATGGTGCACCCATGACTGATATCAAACTCAGTTCTACTAGATTTACATCCGGGTTAAACGCTATTGTTGCTTCCATTAGCAGCAACAATGTGTACTGAATTTCACATCTTGTACTGCCCCAAAGTACCTACAAATTAGTTCAAGTGTTCTCAATACTATATTGCATATGCTCAATAAGTAAAATTTCGTTATTTATTATTTGTCACTGTTATGTAAACTGCAGGTGGAGGACGGAGAAAGGAAAGGAAAGGAATTGATGATATCAGCTACATAAGTACTTTATGTGGAATTAACAGTGACGAGTGAAAATATTTGCTGCACCAGTGTTCGAACCTGGGATCTCCTGCTTGCTAGGTAGTTGCGTTAACCACTATGGCACCTGGACACAGTGTTTAGCGCAAATACACGGACCATGTCGGCACTATCTGACCGACTCTCACTCCCACTCAGTGCCGCCTTACCCCAGTCCCCGTCCATGTGCTCCATGTTCGCTAATTTTAGATTCCTGCTGTGGTGGAACGGTACTGTGCATCTGAGCTGAATGTTGTGGTTCCATTGCTCATCGACCCGAATCAGTTATATGAAGGCATGGTGTCTGTTTCTTCAAATATGATTGATAGAACAGATACCACGCATTCACATAATCTGTCCTTGTGTAGCAGCTGTAATATCCAGCAGCGCATGCAGACATGTCAACAGAGTCAGAACGTGTTCATCGGCCGAGGAGCTCTCTTTTCATAACAGTCGCACTGCGCTTTTCTTATGCGATTAAAAGTTCCTCTGGATTTCAAGATATAATATCACAGCGTTTGCAGTACGCACCAATTAACGTATTTCCGCATATGCTCACGACGAAAATTAACGAATAACTCAGACTAACTATCCATCCTGCCATCCGCAGCTATTACTCTGTAGCAAACGGGTCGTCCTAAAAAAACGGGTGTTTTGTGCACAAAAGACTTGATGCGCCATTACTAAGCGTGAGAGCCGCGCGGGGTAGCCGCGCGGTCAGGAGCGCATTGCCACGGTACTCCCAGCTCCCCCCGTTGGAGGTTCGAGTGATCCATCCACTAAGCGTGAACGTCAGCCGCCACATGGGACCATAGCTATCGCTTCTTTAACTAGGGAAGTTAGTGTCCTTAGCTCACGATTTCATAGAAGTTGGTTCGTACCCCAATCGGTGTACTCACATACATTCCTAAACACCATCTATCGATTTGGGCAGTCCATTCCAAAGGAACAGCAATAAATGTGGTGCATTTTATAATATGAACCTGTGAAAGACTAGGCCACAGACAGATTTGGCTTGGCTCTGAGCACTATGCTACTTAACTGCTGAGGTCATCAGTCGCCTAGAACTTAGAACTAATTAAACGTAACTAAGCTAAGGACATCACACACATCCATGCCCGAGGCAGGATTCGAACCTGCGACCGTAGCGGTCGCTCAGTTCCAGGCTGTAGCGCCTAAGCGCCTAGAACCGCATGGCCACTCCGGCCGGCACAGATATATTTCTTCTGGTGATTAATCACGAAGTTATCACGCGAATTTGTGTTTTTCAGAAAATGTTCTAGCTATTAAGAATAAGTGGAAAAACACGTACCAATGAACAAAGTGACAGGACTGCCTGCTGAACAACTGACAGGAATCAGTTCGATTTGCCTAATTATTTGCGTTGCAATACTTTTTCCTGGAGAAGGCACTTGGGACATACTTTCTTCTTTTTTGTGTATCACTTTGCTTATTTCGTGGTATAAACATTATTGTCCAAACAAAGAAATATTGAAAAGTTTACTGAAAAAAAGTCTGAAAGTACGAAGTAAAATGGATTAGAGAACCTTTTGCTGTACGTAGATTTAGAGCATCATTCAGGGACACGTCAATTGTTTCTCTAATCTGTTTTACTTCTCACAAAATATTTGGCCGATTTTTCAATTTTTTTAATTTTCAAGTTGTTTTCAGAAAGCACGTTCCTGTTGACTCCTCATTTGCTTTCTTGGCGTCTTCTGCTCTCTAAATGCTCTGAATGCAGTACTTGATTCGAAGGGAACCACTCTAATAGTTGATTATCACACTAATGTAACTTTTTATGTGCAAAATAGCTAGTCCTTGTAATGAGAAACGTTTTGACATCTCATTCACTTTCGTAGTGTCTGCTATTCTAGCAGTGTCCCAAGTTTAGAACTTGATTTGAAGTATGCCTCTTTGACAGTTAAATATCACTCCAATGTAACTGTTTATGATCTTTTTGACACTTCATTTAATGTAGCAAATGTTAGTGAAACACTTCGATTTTCGCATAAATTTCTAACTAACTTTTTAATTAGCCTTACTAGTTTCAAGCCAATAACTATTATTTTTCAAAAATAGATCGCACGCTGATAAATTTGATAGGCCATTTGTCTATTTGCAACTGTTAGTTTGAGTATGAAGATTCGACCAAATAAATATTGCATAATTTATAGGGAGTCGTGTTTTTTCTCCGCTCGGACCTATGACCAAAAATAAACAAGGAACCAGACTGAGCACTATATCTCGTATCACAGCCGCGCTGTACAATCGACACGAGTAACGTTTGCGAGCTACAGCGATCTATGACTGATGCCCTTACTACAAGAAGGTCCAGGGAGCGCCTGCATTAGCGACGCCCTCTGCCGGAGAACCCGGCTGCACGGCGCACAATCAATCAGTGCAGTCAGAGCGTTCTGTACGAAGCTTATAGCTACGCCCCTCTTCAGAACTGGTACATCGACTCGGCTATTCTCTTCATTTTTCTTGTTTACTGTTAGGGCTCTGTGTCTTCATTCGACTTTGACCTCTTTTACTGGTTCTGCTTATGGCACTCTGGTCACTTTATGACACAGTCTGCCTGCGACGCCAGTGTTTAAATAACAGTGTTCAAGAATCCGAACTGTTAAGTGTGAGTTCTAGTGCGCTACTAAACTGTATTCACCACTCACCCTTATTTTGCAATTACTTTGTTGGTATTCCTGAGTTGGAGTTTCGACAGCAGCAACGGAGAGAGAAGGAAGGAAGGATGGAAGATCGGGGTTTAACGTCCCATCGACAGCAAGGTAATTAGAGTTGTTGTGTGCGTACTGTAAGACCTTCGGTACACACACCATCAGATTATTTGACTTGTCACTCTAACGAAGTAGGCGAGTGTCAGCAGTATGTCTCGTGGTCTTATCGAGGCGTGTTTATCTTCTGCCATTAGGTCAGACGATAGAAATGCCACTTCCACCCTTAGAGTAGGAGATTGACGGTGACCAACTTTAAACACAACTTGATTAATTTTCACACACATTTATTAAAATAATAAAAATCATAGATAGTATGTAACTTGATTGTGGATGCTGTTTACAATTGACAGCCTGACGTTCCTTTGGTCTTGGTATTTAATCTTATTGTCACATATACTTGTCACTGATACTTGACAAAGTGTCTATATATTTGTCTTCATGGCTATGTACAGGAATATGATAATCTTATTAGGTACAGACTGAAACTTAACCATAGACTGGTAAAGACAAATGCAGACTGGTACTGACTAATGCAGACGGATGCACACTGGTGCAGAGTAACTAATCGGAGGTGTGTACACTCGTTATAATACCTCACGCGTTCAGGTATCACTGCGCGAGTGTGATCCGCGAGGAGAAAAGGTTCTACGTTAGCAGCAATCTCATTCGCTGCGTTACATATTAATACGCGGATCGGCGGAAGCAGAATTTGGTCCGTTGAAACGTCCCCTTAGAAAAATTATACATGACTGTGCTTAAACGGACACACAATATTTTTTTAGCGTAACGCAATCTGACTTTCAATAAACCCTACAAGAGAATGGCCCTGACTAAAGTAACCTATACGTTTCACAAATCACTTACCTCACAAAAATCTTCGTTACTCGAACTACTGCAATACAGCGAGCGCCACTGCTGCCAGCTAAATAAAAGATTCAAATTACTGAAGGCACTAACTACTGATAGGCATAGTTAGCAAATGAAAGATTTTGATAGAGAACAAACTATGTATTTACCTTAATAGTGTTCGAAAGTCATAATATATATACCAGTTCATGATATCCAATATTACAAATTTACTGTCTCTGATGGACACACGTCCAGATCGTCGACTCTCAAGATTCCGCCGTCTCTCTCCCCACATCCACCACTGCTGGCGGCTCACCTCCAACTGCGCAACGCTACTCGCTGTTAACAGCCAACCGCCCAACACTACAATAGCAAATTCCAACAATGAAAACCAGCCACAGACTGTACACAGCACAGTCAGTGATTTTCATACAGAGCGCTAGGTGATGTTACCAACTAAGAACCTAAACAGCCTACTTACACCGTCTCTAAGACAGCGCCATCTCGTAGTGCGGAGACGGACGAGCGCTGCGCCTGCGCTATTATGCTTAGCGGGGCGCGCTCTATCGGGAAAGTTGCGTACGCGCTGACTACGCGGAACTATGTGCACAACAAGAGTAATTAAATAAGCTTGAATTTCTTTTTGTTAATAATGGTGGAAGATTCGACCATGCCCTGTCCTACGAACCATCCATTCAATTACACGGACGGATTAAGGGAAATCACGGAAAACCTAATTCGAGGTGGTTGGACAAAGATTAGAACCGGCGTCCTCCAGAATACGAGTCCAATGTGATGATGTCAGCTCCGCCTCGCTGTGTACGGAAAGAGAGCTCGTAACGTTATCTCACTGTCAGGAATGCAAATAGTCTTGAAAATTAAATGATTATAATTGCCCGGCCGCGTTGGTTTTGCACGGTTCACTCATATTAATGTGATCACGGCATATATTAGACGTTCACTTGCAATAACCCCTAACGGACAGCAGGCGGCAGTAATAAAAGTGGAGGACATACGAACCGTGTCGGTGTGCAGTGGAGGGACGCGGAAAACAGCGCAGCCATTGTCGTAAAGCGGAAACTGAGCGACTTACCTGACGTCCAGAAGAGCGTAATCATCGGCCTAACACTGTAAACTGCATGCATACCACTGCTGTTAAAGTATACCACGCATGGCAAAAAGCGCTATTCAGAACTTGCTCTGAGGGAAATGTGCACCATGAGCTATATACCACAGGGTCGAATGACAGCTGCAGAGATGTGATCGGGCGAATAGACGAGCAACAGCTAAGCAGCTGATCGTGAAGATGAACCAGGCGGCTACCAACAATGCCTCCTCAACGATCGTTCAGTGAACGTAGCTGCGTGTGGGCCTCCGCAGCGGGCTTTTGATGCACCATGCTGGCTGCTGTTCATTGGCGACAAAGGCAGGACTTTGCACGCCAATAACGCAACTGGACTCCACTGACTGGTGACAGTTGGCCTTTCCAGCTGAACCACGTTTTATACTCCATCAGACGGATGGGCGTTGGCAAGTACAGTGTGAAATGTCAAAGGAAATAAGTGGGTAGCGTTATGATCTGGGTAATATTTCTGTGGTATTCCCTGGGTGATTTCGTCATTTTGGAATAGCAAGGGATCCTTGGGGCCATGTCCACCCTTACATGCTGTTTGTCTTTTCTGGAACGACGGCATCTACGAGCAAGACAAAGCAATGAGTAACACAGACCGCAATTTATGTGCGTGGTTCGAAGAGGTCCAGGATGAGTTTACCAACTTCTCTGGCAACGAGATTACCCTTAATCAAGAATCTGTGAGACCGCCTCGATCACGCCGTTCGTGCCATCGATCCTCAACCGAGCAACCTAGCGCAGTACAGTAGCCCTATTCTGAGTCGTTTGGTCGGCCTGCTGATCGTTTCGGTATTCGAGCACACTGAGTGGTAAGCTGTTCGGTAGCGAGTCACTGTGGCTCCTGAAGAAATGAAGTGGCCCCTCGACGTGTTGCCGTTTCTCCTCTCGCCACCCAATCAAAGAACAGTGTCCACATGTGCAGGCATGCTCACCTGACAACTGCACACCCAGCACAGGGCACCACAGGGCCCCACACCTGAAGCGGCTGGGTGACACACATACCAGACATGCAATTCCCATTATCAAGATAGGGTTAAACAGACAAGGCGGTTGCCCATAGACGGTAGGTACATCGACGTAGGTTTCGACACAAACTAGGGGTGTTTTCATCAGAATGAAACATTGCAAAATCCTATAAAATAATACATAGGAAATCAGGTATGACGAAAAACACAATAGCCAAGGCGACAATTTTCATGATGCCCAAAGGTTACTTACGTAAAATTAGACGATTAAAAAGCAATAGTCAGAATTTGGAGCAGCTATGCTCAAGTCAAAAGTAAAATATAACTTTCTGGTCTGTGTCACGTGTGCCCAGTTGGGAACAACATCAGACTGATCGGTCCAGTGGCTTACATCGCTGCCACTGAAACAATACGAGTGCGCCGCCTATCAGGCGCGGACAGTAACATGTGCCCATTTGAAACCTTATAACAGAAAAACCGAAAAAACGACAGTTAACTAAAAAAAAGAAACAGAATATAAAGAGAGCTTAATCATTTTCTGAAAATACACAGTAGTCAAGCAGATTGAGTATAATAGAGCCATTAATAGGCTTTACAGAAATTACAATTACGTGCAGGACAGAATGACGTAGAAAAATTTTTTAGAAACAGCCGTACAATCCAGAAAATATTTGCATGAAGTAACTTCAGCAGCACATAGCTATGAAATTAGAAGCAAATAGTGTTTCGAAACCAGAAACAGGGAAAATCTTTTCTTTAAGTAAAATGGAAATTTCTTCAACGAGTTTCGCTTTGTGTCCGGAAATCAGTAGTTGATCAGAAAAAGTAGAATTGTGTACATTAGTGCCTCTTTCTCCCAACAAATGTTTCTTTGTGGCTGCCACTAAAAGACCTCCCAGGCTGTCCTATAAAACAAACGGGACACGTATCACAAGTGATTTTATACACTCCTGAATTGTCTGTCGGAGCACTGTGGACTTGAGATTGCGGATGAGATTTCTTTGCAAGATATTATTAACGGAAAAAGCTAGTTTGAATCCTTTTGCAAGTTATTATTCATGGAAAAGGCAGGTTTGAATCCATATTTTTTAATCAGAAGACGACGATTTTTATACGAAATAGGGCCTAAAAATGGAATCGAGAAAACATTTTTATGCTCATTGCTGTCTGCAGTAGCACTGCTGCCTAAATGGGTCGCTTTAGCGTCAGTTTTAAGTTGGAAGATCTTGTTAATTAACATGGGATCATAGTCATTATTAATTGCAGTAGTTTTATATATTCATTTCTTCAATAAGCTTGTCAGGTGACAAAGGTACAGAGACTGCACGATGAAAGGCTGAATTGAAAAATGCTTTCTTATGGGAATGAGGATGCACTGAACTATCGGGCACAATTTGATCTGTATTAGTAGCTTTTCGAATAATACTGAGAGAAAGTCAGTCGTTGTCTATAGCAATACTGAGGTCCAAGCAATTAAGCTGACTCCCGTTACCTTCTAACTCACAAGGTTTGCGTTCCCAATTTAAAGCACATAAAAGTCGCCATCCGATACGTCTGATTGCGAACAGCGTAAGCTGTGCATATCATGAGTTATTAAGGTTTCTTCACGAAAAAATAAAAAGAAATTCTTTTTGTTTTTCGAAATAATTTCGACTGAAATGCATGTATAATAACAGTTATGAACGAACTTTCCACTCGGATGTGTCGCAGTGATTCTTCAATAAAACCTAATCGCAAAATCCAGAATTGAAAATCAGTCAGTACAGTATTTCTAAAGTAACATATACCTCCGTAATCAAAGCACATCAAACCGAATGAACGTCCTTACCGTCACCTCGTCGCCTCTCGGTACAGTAGACTAATAACAGACAGAAAATGACGACACTACAAAGGCTAAGTAACGGAACCGAACGGTATGAACGATGCAGAATAAGGCTATTGGGGTCGGCATGGCTCCAAATCTCAGTCATTAACTTCCAGAAACTCACTGACTCTCTTCCGGTACGTCTCGCAGCGCTTCGGGCTACAAAAGTTCGTTATTCAGGCTTCTGACATTTGCTCACACTACAGTGACTGGACAGTGTAGAATGACACAATTATCGTGGAAATAAGCGTCAATGAATTTTAAAAACATCGACATTCAGTTCGGCTTAGTTCAAAAGAGCGACTACAATATTAATAAGGCTAACTTCGTAGTAACTGGGAGAAACTATTGTCTGTGTCTAATAACATATCGCCGCTGAGACCGGCGGTGGCGTTTTCACGTTGCTGCGTGTCAACTAAAACATTACACGTTTTGTGTTCGAAGGTGCCTACTGCGATTGGTGAACGTCTTCGTATCATTGTAAAATACATCCGTGATCCTCATAATGTGCTATATTCTACAATGATGCGAAGATTCAGTTACTCATTAGTTTCATCACTTTGGCAGCAAGAGAGTGTGTACTGTGACACTGCCTGTTACAAATTTCTGGTAGCAAAGTAACGACAACGGTGTATTGCAGTTACCGTTATGTTCGTCAATTGCCTCCGCTATGTAATTGCCCGTCACGACGCATTCTCCATTCCGTATTTGTTGATCCCCATAAACGAGTTTAAACGTGAAAGCAAACACTTTGTATGCTGTCGTTGATTGCGTATGAATATTGCGCGTGAAAACCGCTGTAGCTCACAATTATCTGGCATCGTTAACACACTGCGTGGAAGTGAGGGTGATTTACACGCTGAGGTGGCTTCATTGACCCGTAGCGCCGAGTACTCAATTTTCGCGGCAAATGACGCACGTAAAAAAAATATATGCGTCGCATTTTCAATATGCAATTTAATATTCTACTCTCCTGTGGACAAATGATCTCATTTCTGATGCTGCGGTTTAAAATCAAACCATTGAGATTTGCTACGCGGAGGCTTCGCCATCCTACCCGATTAGGACGTCAAAAATGCACGAAAAAAACATTGAAGCACTGCAGCTGTTGGTTTCTGTTCGAGCCACTCAAAAAAAAAAAAATGGTTAAAAAAGCAGACAAGTTACCGTGATGTGAAATCCTGTCTTCTCAAAAGAAAAGGCAACACAAAGTAAGCTGGCGATACCCACACTGAACAAACTACACTGACGCAAAAATAATCACAACGCTCAGAAGGAGTTGTGCGACATAAATGAAGGAAGGTACGCTTGTCCCTACATCTGAAAGATGATATCCATTCCAGTTTCTCGCCAGTTGAATAAGAGCGATGCTAGTAGCGCCACTATGAGGATGCAAACCAGTTTTGCTTTAAATATACGCTGCAACGGTCGTAAGCGTTAGTTAGGTTTGAGATTGGATGTGAAGAGTTTATGTTAGTCAAGAATGCTTTAAGGCGACAAAGAGGCCATTATCAACACCTCACTCAGTTTTAACGGGTTCGCGTAATAACGCTACGGGAAGCTGATGTACCTTTTGCGATATTGGAGAAAGACTTGACAGGAATGTAGCCACTGTACGTGACTGCTGTCTGCGGTGGTCACGAGAATGTACGGTCGCAAGAAGACCAGCCTCTGGATAGCCACGTGGCAATACCGCGAGAGAAGACTATCGTGCTCGCCATATGACTCTGGCGCATGGTATTGCATCTGCAGCAGCAAACTGAGCGGCAGCTGGCACCTGTAGCGCCAACACAACGAATTCTCACAAATTTTTCAAGGACATCTCCGAGCCAAACGCCCTGTACCGTGGATTCGACCGACCCAGAACCGTCATTTGCGACTTCAACTGTGTCAAGCGAGAGCTAATTGGATGACGGGTTGGAGGTCGGTTGTGTGTTCTGATAAAAGTTGGTTCTACCTCAGTGTCAGTGATGGCCTTGTGTTAGTTAGAAGGGGGCCAGTTGAGGGCCTGCCACCAACCTGTCTGCGTAATATACACACTGAAACTACACCTGGATTTATGGTCTCAGACCTGAGTTCGTGTGACAGGAGGAGCTCTCTCGTGGCTATCCCATGCACCATGAGTGCAAAACTTACGTTAGTCTGGTGACTCGATCTGTTGTTCGTGTTGTGTTGCCATTCATAAACAGCGTTCATGAACAGCATTCCAACAGGATAACGCTGGCACACGTACCGCAGCCAACATGCTCTACAGACTGTGTCGGCATGTTGTCTTGGCCTGCTCGACCACCAGATATGTGTCCAATCGAGCACGTATGGGACATCATCGGACGACACCTCTAGCGTCGACCACAAACAGCATTAACTGTCCCTGTACCAATCGACCAAGTGCAACATATATTCCACAAACTGACATTCAGCACCTAACAACACAATACATAAACGTTTGCATGCTTTCACTCAACATTCTGGCGGCTACACCGGTAATTAATGTACTAGTACTGCACATTTGAAATGTCTTATGTCACACTTGCATTAACGTGTGAACTTGCAATGCTAATCACTTAAATATGTTAACTAGGCAAATATATTCCCGAAATTCTGTTACACAACATTAATTACTTTTTGATGCTGCGATTTTTTTCCACTAGTATAATAACGTATTACATTGCAAAATAGATTTCATCCCTTAAGCATTGCTAACATCCATTCCTCACTATGGGTCAGCTGTCAGTCCTAGCTCAATTACAGTAGTGACTGATGCCTGTACGTTCTATCTACTTTATCGACATCTTTACCCACCTGAACTTATGCACGCTTTCGTACCCTCCTGCCGTGTTAGGTCTTCTGCGTTGTCCATTTACACTTCATAATTGTAATTTTATTTCAATTTCTTCTCTAATCCATGGTGGAAATTTGTTGACGATTGCCGATTTCACCAGCCATATTACTGACACCTCACTTCACATGAAGGGATGCAGACAGTTCACATAGAATTGCTGCTGTACGCCTTCCCGACACTTATTTATACTTGCTGTCGTATCGGAATCTCTGTAGATTTTCGTGATAAACTCTGTTTGCGACTTTGTCTTTCCTCTAGCAAATGGAGGTGGTATTACAGTAATTTATTGAAACTGGTGTTGTGTGCAGTCATCAAGACTGACCAATGAAACATAATTCCAAACTATCCTTCTTCACCTATTAGCATTTGTTGTATAATAAGCTTTTATGACTAAAACATAGATACACGTTCCTATAGTTTGTTTTAAACATCATTCATAAACTAGATGGTTGTAACTAAACTGACAGTGTACCGATTGCAGTAGTGCTGGCTGTATACATCACAAGATACTGAAACGTTGATATGTTCATTAACTGGTGCGCTCGTGGAGTATGTTGAAAGAAATAACAGTGTGACATTCTGACACCGGCTGAAAATATGGCGCTGTAAGCAGCCCGAATGATTTGGAGTGATCAAAAGATTGGTAAGTTGCTTTCAATGTTTATAAATGTAAAATTGTGCACTTCACAAAAAGAACAATAACCATAGCATCCTATGATACGTTTATAGCAACAACTGTGTGTGTGTTCATACCAACACACACACATACATAGCTGTGTTAAAATTTTTCGATTGTACGTGTTTTCTTTTTAATCTTCGTCAAGACTTCCATATGGTTTGGCCCATCATCATTATTGTCATTATTGTTGATCACTGTATCGTTTTAAATGATCGTAGAATGCAGATATTCCTCCATCCGTGGTAAGGGAAGTACATGTACCTTGCTTCTGGTCCTCTGCTCGTTTGGAAGACTGTTACAGTATCTCTCTAAAAACGTTTATTTTCCGATTAGAAAATCAATATCAGTGTCAGGTAAATAATTTTTTGCAAGAAGATCCTGCGGATGTGAACTTGAATGTATCTGTATCCCTGTAGGTCAGGTACTGTATGTTACAACACGTGTTACCTAAGTCTGGCTGCAGTCTTCCGCTAAAGGACCGCCTCATACATTTCGTGATACGTTTGTGGATAACTTGAGGGATCGCACTAAGCGCAAGTTAACTGGATCCCAGGCTCTAGGCTCCAGATTGATAAATGCACGACTGCTAACTACAGTTATGTCGCTTAATATGGTTCAGATATAGGGAAATCACCCTTACTGCGGGTGATGAGGGGAATAACACGAATTTACGTCGCAACCGCCCTAGAGTGAGACACTTTAAGACACTGTGTGACGCACAGTGACGGCCGCCTGCCTCGCGCCTTTGCGCTTACTGAGAAGCGCGTCGCAGAGGACTGTATAAACACGCCACCTTTCTGCGTCTTCTCGTGGGAAGCTTTATTTTTGGATTACCAGGAAGTAGCTTGCAGCGAGCGGGGACTTACCAGTTTTGCGATCTCCACTGTTTGGTCATTCATAGATAAACACACTTCGAGCAGAGCTCAGGTCACGCTAAAAATTACGTTCCTATTTTATTTATAAAAATCATTGTATATACAGGGTGGTCCATTGATCGTGACCGGGCCAAATATCTCACTAAATAAGCGTCAAACGGAAAAACTACAAAGAACGGAACTTGTCTAGCTTGAAGGGGGAAACCAGATGGCGCTATGGTTGGCCCGCTACATGGCGCTGCCATAGGTCAAACGGATATATACTGCCTTTTTTTAATAGGAACACCCATTTTTTGTTACATATTCGTGTAGTACGTAAACAAATATGAATGTTTTGGTTGCACCACTTTTTTCGCTTTGTGATAGATGGCGCTGTAATAGTCACAAACGTATGACTCACAATTTTAGACGAACAGTTGGTAACAGGTTGGTTTTCTAAATTAAAATACAGAAAATAGGTACGTTTGAACATTTTATTTCGGTTGTTCCAATGTGATACATGTACCTTTGTGGGCTTATAATTTCTGAGAACGCATGCTGTTACAGCGTGATTACCTGTAAATACCACATTAATGCAATAAATGCTCAAAATAATTTCCGTCAACCTCAGTGAATTTGGCAATACGTGTAACGTCATTCCTCTCAACAGCGAGTAGTTCGCCTTCCGTAATGTTCGCACATGCATTGACAATGCGCTGACGCATGTTGTCAGGCGTTGTCGGTTGATCACGATAGCAAATATCCTTCAACTTCCCCCCCAGAAAGAAATCCGTGGACGTGCGGGTCATGGTATGGTGCTTCGACGACCAGTCCACCTGTTATGAAATATGCTGTTCAATACCGCCTCAACCGCACGCGAGCTATGTGCGGGACATCCATCACGTTGGAAGCACATCGCCATTCTTTCATGCAGTGAAACATCTTGTAGTAACATCGGTAGAACATTACGTAGGAAATCAGCATACATTGCACCATTTAGATTGCCTTCGATCAAATGGAGGCCAATTATCCTACCTCCCATAATGCCGCACCATACATTAATCCGCCAAGGTCGCTGATGTTCCACTTGTCGCAGCCATCGTGGACTTTCCGTTGCCCAATAGTGCATCTTATGCCGGTTTACGTTACCGCTGTTGGTGAATGACGCATCGTCGCTGAATAGAACGCGTGCAAGAAATCTGTCATCGTCCCGTAATTTTTCTTGTGCCCAGTGACAGAACTGTACACGAGGTTCAAAGTCGTCGCCATGCAATTTCTGGTGCATAGAAATATGGTACGGATGCAATCGATGTTGATGTAGCACTCTCAACACCGACGTTTTTGAGATTCCCGAATCTTGCGCAATATGTCTGCTACGGATGTGCGGATTAGCCGCGACAGCAGCTAAAACACCTACTTGGGCATCGTCATTTGTTGCAGGTAGTGGTTGACGTTTCACATGGGGCTGAACACTTCCTGTTTCCTTAAATAACGTAACTATCCGGCGAACGGTCCGGACACTTGGATAATGTCATCCGGGATACCGAGCAGCACACATAGCCCACGCCCGTTGGGCATTTTGATCACAATAGCCATAAATCAACACGATATCGACCTTTTCCGCAGTTGGTAAACGGTCCATTTTAACACGGGTAATGTATCACGAAGCAAATACCGTCCGTACTGGCGGAATGTTACGTGATACCACGTACTTATACGTTTATGACTACTACAGCGCCATCTATCACAAAGCGAAAAAAGTGGTCCAACTCAAACATTCGTATTTCTTTACGTACTACACGAATATGTAATAAAAATGGTGGTTCCTATTTAAAAAATCGCGGTTGATATCCGTTTCACCTATGGCAGCGCCACGTAGCGAGCCAACCATAGCGCCATCTGGTTTCCCCCTTCAAGCTGCACAAGTTTTGTTCTTTGTAGTTTTTTCGTTTTATGCTTATTTCGTGAGATATTTGGACCGGTCACTATCAATAGACCACTCTGTATACTGCTGGAGAAACATTAGTACAGCTAGAAAGACGAATTCAACTTTGATACGATGACAGCATAAATCACTTGAGGGATAATAGATGTTCTGATAATGGTTTCACCGTCGTCCGACAACAGCTTAGAGATGTAGCTATCAAACTGCCTTCTGTGTCTTCCCATTAGCCACAAGGCGGAGTGTGGTTTAAATATGAGAGGCTAGCAGGCGACCATGCCACGGAGACAAACTCGTGTTTCCTACAGCCAAGTGAGCGAGCTTGAAAGGGTCAAATTGTGGCCTTCGGACTGGCGGGATGGTCCTCTCGGAGAATTGCCACACAAGCTGGACGTTCTACGTCAGTTGTGCAACGATGCTCGTATCAGTGGCCACATGAACACTGTCACACCCGTAGTCGAGGTTCTAGACGTCACGCAGCACAGACGCCGGCTAGGATCGACATATTATTAGCGGAACAGTGGTAGACCTTGGCACTGACATTTCTGCAACGGCAGGGGAAGGAGGTTTCTTTCTGCTGGGTGCCGGGGCACGTGGGTATTAGGGGAAACGAACTGGCGGATGTGGCTGCCAAAGATGCATGTTCCCTCCCTCACGTTGTTGAATGTGCCGTCCCCCTCCATGCTGTTACCTCCCTTTTGCGTTCTCGTGTTATGCGTCAATGGGAAGAGGAGTGGCTGGCAGTCGGTGAAAATAAGCTGCGACTGGTCAAGGCCACCACGCGGCCATGGCGTACGTCCTACCAGTCCTGCAGGCGGGATGAGGTTCTCCTCACCCGCCTCCGCATCGGGCACAGTCCCTTAACGCACGGTTTTTTACTCCGGCGGGAGGACCCCCCAATCTGTAGTGTTTGTGGCGTCCAGATAACTGTCCGCCACATTTTACTTGACTGTCCTTTATTCTCTGACCAGAGGGCGGTGGTTTCCTTGCCACCGGATTTGCCCTCTATTTTGCAAGACGACGCAACGACTGTGGTTAAGGTCTTACGGTTTTGTGTCCTGTCCAATTTGTTGTGTCGGATTTTAGGGAGAGGATTTTAATGTGCTGCTGGGTGACTGGTTCACCCAGGCTTTAGGTAAGAGGTCCGCCAGTCACGATTACCTACTTGTTTCACTTCGATTTCTGTTCTCCTTTCCTTGTGTTTCCTTTCCTTTTTTAGTGCGTTTCTTCTCCTCCTGTTTTGCCTCTGTATGTGAGGATTTGTAACTGCGTCAGGCCTGTACCTTTTAACCGTTCTCCTTGTTCGCTGTCCGTCTTCGTCCCTTCTCCGCATGTGTTCCTGTTTCTATGCGTTTGGGCGCTGATGACCACGCTGTTTAGCGCCCGAAAACCTCAAACCACACACAACAGTGGTAGACCGTACATCTACCACAGCACAGATAAAAGAGACTGTGAGCCCAGAAGTGCCAACACCAACTGTAGCGAACCGGTTTTCAGCAGTGGGAGTAGGGGCACGCACACCTCTACCGCGTCTTCCACTCACTCCACGGCATCGACGTGCACGACTCGTCTGGTGCCGTCTGAGAGTCACTTGGAACATCAAATGGCAGGCCGTGGTCTCAGCGATGAAAGCGTGCAGTCAAATGGTGACCTTTTACTTGTACGACGTAGACCTGGTGAAAGTTGTCTCGCAGAGTGCATTCGTCCAAGACACACGGCCCCACCCCAGGCCTCGTGGTCTGGCGTGCGACAAGCTGCGACTCTCATTTACCTTTGGTCTGGAGGGGACGCTAACCAGCGCTCGGCATGTGCACAATTTTGTTAGAATCGTTCTTTTGTCACTCGTGCAAGAGGAAGATGATGTGTTGTTCTATGAGGGTAATGCTCTTCCACACACTGCCCGTGAAACTCAAGGTGCTCTGAAAGACGTGCAGCAACTTCCCTGGCAAGCACGATCTCCGGAATTGTCTCCAATCAAGCACGTGTGGGATATGATGGGGCGAGAAGTGACTCGTGCGACACGTTAACCAACAACTCTTACAGAACTGGTTAACAGGTCGAGCAGGGGTGGCATAAAGTGTATTCGCTACCAGTATGATGAACTAGATGACAGAGTGAGCGCCTGCACTGTCGCCCATGGAGGCATACCACATACTGATACAGATGTTCCAGCATGCATCGATACCTGGTACCTTATAACCGCTTGCACTATTGATCTGTAAGTGTAATTTTTCATGTTCTCCGTATGCATTGTTGCAACATCAAATCTTGGGTGAATTGGAAACTTTGAAAGGGTGTAGTAATTTTTTTCTGACAGAATATGTGTGTATGTATGCATGATGCGACAGTGCCTAACGGATAATGCTGTGTACTTGTCCTTCTAAAGAGCATCCCATAGAAGCAAACCAGTTGATTCTTTACCTCCGCTTACTTGTACTTTTGGTACTGGAGATTTGCACAAACCTGTCTAAAAAAAATAATAGCTTGATGTTGTCATAGGATCGAGCCATGCACGTCTGGTTTCATGCCCTGAAACTAATTCGCTGCAACTGATAACCTGTAGCTGTGATCCTATAGTCAAATAATCTATGCATTGGCTAGAATTGCGAGTTAATAAAATACACATAAATACAAAATAAAAGTTAAATGAAGGATTTAATAACAAGGGCTCTATTCTAACGTCTCTAATTGAAGCAAACGGCATAGAACAATGTTAAATACTGTTTATTCAAGAAAGGGCATCTCAGACAAATGGGACGTGGTCCTACGATATTCACTTAAAATCTAGACAAAAATACTCTTATGAAGTGCACTAAAGCTACGCTGAGAGCATTACGAGAATGGTAGCAAAATCTCCAAACTAAATAATCATAGATATCGAAGACTAAGTACATTTCGTGAGCACAGTACACGAAATATTCACCAGCTGAAAATAGTTAGTAGTTCAACATGATGACTCGCAAATTACCACATATTCTGTCTATTCTCAGTTCCAGAAATCAAGTGGCAAAAGTTAGTCTCCTAGTCTGGAGCACATTCAAACCTCTGGAAACTTAAATCCATTCAAAAGTTAAACTATGGTAGCTGTTGTTAACGGCCCAGAATCAGTCACCTTCACAATCGACCCCACTAGTTACCACAGGCAGGTCTACCTGCTTCCATAACTTGCGTTGATGTGTCAAGAATCACTCCCTTGAATTCTTCACTCGAGAAATTCCAGTCTCCACTTGACTCCAGTGGTGTTCCACTACTTTCTGCATCCCCATTGACTGAAGGCCATCCCCACGAAAAAAAAGTTCTTAACGTTCTACAGACATGATTTGACTCGATATGACCACTTCCTGGACTGAACTAATATATTACAACAATATTTAAATAAAGAAATGTCATAAATGTTCTGTCACACTCAGCTAATTCACAATAATTACAAATAAAGGATCGTTCATAAATAAATGAGCTAGTGTTCTTGCACAAGTGTGCTCACATTAAATGACAACGAATTGTCGTTATATATTATTTAAACGCTTATTTATGCCTTCTTGACAGAAGCGTCTGATTTCCTTTTCAGTTGTGGTGTCTGGTAACACAAGCTACTGACCACTTTTAAATTACCACAGTTTTCTAATAGCACTTGAAATCGACATTTAAATCGAGTTACTGGAAAAATAATAAACTGATCATTAAATAAAAACACAAATATGATAGAATATGAAGTATTGATGTTATATTCATTTGCTGTGTAAACGTGAAGAATACGATGTTCTTACAAACATTTGTGTAATAAAAAGGTATAAAAGACATAATAACTCCAGAAATACAAGAGATAAAGATAAGTAGCTTTCACAGATGATAGTTGTAGTGCAATGCAATCCTCTGAGATATCGTATGTTGAAATCGCATAAAGCGTTTAAAAGTTTTAGTACAGAGGTTCATTGTGTAAATGTTTATTCGCTACAGTTTTAAAGATATTGAAATATGGTCGTGTCACTTGACGCACCTCATTTATCTGAGATCGCAAATGTATTCAGATCTGCTTTAGTACTTGATGTGCATTATTAGAGACTCTCAGTGAACTGTAGGACGCTGTGTTTAACATTGCGTGACACTCCGCCACTTCTTGAAGCATTGGCTCCTACACAGAGGCAATGTGAGCGACAACCATCCAAATTCCCAGCGTTGGGTAGAACCCATCTCTGCACCAGGACATGCCCAGGGCGTCCACATGACGTCCTCCTCCAACGGAATCGCACCGACCACAGCAAACACATGCATCCCTCCTCGATACCAGTACTAGGTGGATGAATACTACACACTTTTAACATTACAGTGTATGTATGTATTTATGAATGTACGTTCCACATCTCCTCCTAAACCAGTCGATTGATTTCAGGCGAACGTGGTACACGTATCACATACTTGAAGGGAGCATCTCTCTTAGGGTTCAAGGTGGGGTGAAAAGAAGGTGACAAAAAAAAGCTCAGTTCATGAGTGTCGGGAACAATTTCAACCAAATTTTCTGTGTCTGTGACTCATTATTTGTGTTATTTGTATGAACTACTGTGGGTTTAGCGTACCCATTCCACCACCAGGTGTGGGGTTGGGGATCGGTAACACGTGAAAATGTTCGACATCGACAGATATTAATATCGAATCCATATTTTTCTGGGTTCTTTGACTCATTGGTGGTAGTCCCAATGACGTTCCATCCAGAGAGGGGAGTTGAAAAGACAGTGACATATCAACATATTTCCGTAATGCCAGAAGAAATTTCTACGAAACTTGGCAAACGTATCATTTCCCCTGTGGTTGAGGGTGGGGATGAAAATGTTAATATAAAGCTATAAATCTGGAATGCATGGAGCTATTTCAACCAAATTTGGTTCATAAATGACTCATTATTTGTGTAAAAATACTGTGAGGCTAAGATACCCATACTATCCCTAGGGATAGGGGCGAAGGTGAAAAGGGGAGACATATAAAAATGTTCTAAAACGACCTGTTGGTATTTCTTGCCTGTATTTAATTGCCTTGGGACAGTTTAAAAATATGATTCGCAGCCTGTTTCTTATATATGTTGTTCAATGTGTCAATTCGATCGCGAGAATCGTCCACTGCAGCGACAGAATAATCTTATTATGTTTGCATCATACCAAACCCCTGAATACCACACATACATTTATCGTCCTCTTTGTAGTCAAATGGTGTAAAGCAGTGGCGTATCATTCGGTGACAGTACATTTTCTCAATACAACAATAATCTACTGTTGTCAGTTTGCCTCAAATGGAACGGATGGATATGATTTACATTCAACAGAAAGTAGAAAAACTTTAAACTATTCAGAAGAAACGCGGCAGATTGTAGGACAGAAACATCATCTTTGGGCTATGTGGCAACGTGTCAAAGCATTGCGAGCTGGTTAATCTCAAGGTGAGCTTGAACGTCGCTTAGAGTGAATAAGAGGACCACTCGATGCATCATGGACTGGTGAATATGATAGATGAAAAGTGTTTACAAATATATGTGAAGTACTTTAAATGTATGTGAAATAGAAGCAGTGCGTTTGTTTTAACCTGAGACAGCTAAGTATCTCGAAAACGACGCATCATACGGAAAATGTTCTAGGAGAAAAGGTAATATTAGTAAAGGAGTCATCTGTGTTATAACTGAATGTCTTCTAACCAGTCTTCCTAGGTGGGTGGGGTCAATTTCTTATTTTCAAAAGGGAACCCGGCACCCCCCCCCCCCCCATACCATTTTTATTGCACAGTTGGATTCTACAAGAAAAAAATACATACGGTTCACCAAACCGTTGTTTCCCATTCGTGTAATCGACAAACATTAAGTGCGCTTGTTTTTACAACAAAAAACCGACTAATTCGATTCTGCATTTCATTTACTATGTAAACGTAAACTTCTGTATGGTGACGCTTGATAATGACATCCAAACGTTACTTTAGTGTTGCAAATGTTCAAATAATATAAAACTGGACTTACAGGCAGATTAAGACCGTGCCGGACCGAGTCTAGAGTTTTAATCTGCAAGGAAGTTTCGTATCAGCGCACACTCCGCTGGAGAGTGAAAATTTCACTTTGGGGACAAATAACATTGCTAGACATTGACATTTCTGGCACACAAGCTACCTGTACAGTAACGTAGTTTCTCTTCCCCACGGGGTTTGATTGTGGTGAGTCTTCAAACCATAAGAATGCTTGGTTTCAATGGGCGCCCTGTAACCCCTTGAAATGTTGCCTTTTGAATACTTAATAAAATATGCCAAAAAAGTTTAATTAATGCTAAAAGACATTAAAAATAAATTTTCTCTGTGTAAATAAAGCTGTATATTAAGAAGAAATGTCATAATTTAACATAAAAATGTATTTTTTCTGTTCATATAATGAATATTCCTGAGAAATGTCTTTATTACGAAACTTTATTAAAGGAGCTCTGTAAGACAAGTTGAAGGCTGTCATCGTAAACTTGTTATGATTTTATAAAAGCAGGAGCTGCGCCCATGTGCTCTCTCACTCTTGTTTGTTATTGTTCGCACTCGTATCTGTAACTTTTTTTAAAATAATTACGTTAATTTAATGGCAACAGCCATGTTTGAATGAAGAAACCTACTTTCCTCTACCATTAATGCACACATCTCAACTTCTTATGTTACATTTTAGAACTTTTTCAGGCTGCAGCGAAGGAGGCTTGTCGACAAACTGTTTGGTGGCCACAAACAAAAGCTATTAGTATTCAATCGGCATTTACTTAACCAAACTTTTATTTCAGCGTCCCTGAGATCACTTTTACCAATCTTTTCTATCAGTATTTGGGGAATGTAATTACGCAAACTGCGTGATTTTTAGATCGGCCACTGGACACAGAACAATGCCGTCGGCCAATGTTCTCGTCGGTCTGTTGGGAATCTGAAGCTGGATGGCGGAATGAAAATTAATTAATAAGCGAGTAAAAATTTTCCGTGCACCGTTTTACCATTTCAGGAGCTTTGCCGCCAGCAGAAGCGGTTAAAAGTTTCGTAATATTACTTACTGACTATTTAACAAACAATGAATGTCCTATGGGGAGTTAAATTAATTTTAATCAGGAATATTTAAAGCAGACATCAAAAATTAACTTCCACAGCTAATATTACACTCAAATTAACTCCACCACCTGCCAAAAAATCGTAATATAACAATATTTTAATATTAGTAACATTATATCCTCGACCAGGGTGACTGATATCGGACATAAATATTAACCGTTAGAAGACAAATATGTATTTTCATGTACATCGTAGACCGTACGTGTGTTTTGGCGTAGAAGCCGAATATACAAAAGAAATTGGGGAGGGGATGTTCGCATTTGAAAGTACACAGGTGACCCCGCCCACGCAAGAGGGGTGTTAGGAGGTGACCAGTTGCAGCACAGGCGGATGTCCCCTTAACTAATATAATCTTTTCACTTAGAATATCTTTTTCGTACCATACGTCGGTTTCGAGATATTTAGTTGTTTTGTGTTAAAACAAATCCCGGTATATTTGTGAAACATGTGTGACACACGCGTACATTAGTGCAGCCTCGAACCAAAAGCTTTTTAACACCATTAATAGATGTCTGTAGCATGAGGTGTACTCGTATTTCTTTTGCGACACGTCAGTCGATATCAGTGTAAATTACACTGCGCTCAGGAGTAGATGGCAATAACTCTCATATGATCGTATGCTTTGTTTTTATGGTGGAGAAAGTACATCTGCATGTAAATGTTTTAAGTGGGAAAAATGCAGGTGATATTAAATCACTGGTTGCGTTTTATGTTTCAACTTACAAGCTCTACCACCAACTAAGAAGCATTTTTGTGCCCGTGTAGACAGAGTCTGCTATGTTTATAGAAGCTGCTGTATGAATACCAAATCGTAAATGACATGAGTAAACTGTTCTTCATTTATCTACAGAATCTAATGGAGAAGTGATAAACTTTCATATCTTTCCCAATGACACTGTCGTCTAGTATTGCGTACGCCCTCTCCTTTCCGAAGCATACTGGTCATTTTTCATAAACTACTGGAAAATGGAAAAAAGCGAAATCGAACACAACTTGAGACGTGGCCTAGTAACATCACGTTTACTGACGGAGGCCAGTAAGGGAAAAGACTGAAAGCGCTGTTCTAGTAATGGGAGTAGGATATCTGTTGAACATGAAAACGCCGGACCTGTAACAGTAGCGTTTTGTGATACTACATTTATTTTGATTAACTTCTTGTGGCTGTCGTTCACAGCCAGGTGGAACTTTCTAAAAGATATTATGTTCGCCACAAACTAGAAATTTTTTTTCACTATTTAAATTTCGGCCTTAAGACCATAATCAAGTGATGTATGGCAGATGAGTTTGCTTCAGCACGCCAAACGTTAAAATCCTCCGATATGTACACGAATCATCGCCGTATCTGAGAGTTCGTACTGTGAGATTACAGCAACGTTAAACGAGCGAGAGTCTACGTTCATCGTGAAAATAACCTAAATTACATAAGATATAATGATTGCTGACACCCTTACCAAGAATGTGAATGAACCACTGATCAAATACATTATTTACATATGAACTAAGGCAGTTGGGCCCAAGATACAATCAGGAGATCAGTTCCCTACATATTTTTAGTATCACTGACAACATGTAATTTTGTTTGCTGATGTATTGGATTAACGGACCGTTTTGTAATAGTAGAATCTATGAAGAACACGCAACTACGTAATTCCTACCGAAACAGGTGAATTGTCACTCCTTGCTCTGTGTAAATTATTTCATATTTCTGTTTTTTTTTCCTTAACCCTTTATTGGTTACACACAGAAATATAATGTAACAAAATTAAGCTACTTACCTTAGATGTCTACAGCCATGCGAAGAATGTGACATGTATTTGGGATTTTATAACACTTTTTCTTAATACAGCATATTGCACGTAAGCGACATTGCCTGTGAAAGGAGATGGGTTCCACAATATGAAATATCACAATTTTGTTTCTAGTGGATCAAACATTGGTTGCATTTTGCTTAGTTCCATGTAAGACATCTTTGTTACGGCGAAAGTCATGCGCCGGCACACCAGTCGGGGACGACAGAGAAGAGATGGCTGCGAGAAGATGTCAGCCAATCGCACGCTGACCGACCCCTCTCCAGGACGACAACGCGACAGCAGTGGCCCCTATGTGAAGAGGACATAAGCGCCGCAGCAGATTCGCGACGTCCCAGTTAAATAGCAGCTTCAAGAGTAGCGACTTGGACAGAAGCGCCACCACTTATTACTTGCTTGTCAACTCTGTGTAGCACAGACTTGGAATTGTTTATACTGAAGAAGATTTAATATTTCGTACGTCACCCTTGATGATGGCATCCTCTTGGGTAAAATATTCCGGAGGTAAAATAGTCCCCCCATTCGGATCTCCGGGCGGGGACTACTCAAGAGGACGTCATTATCAGGAGAAAGAAAACTGGCGTTCTGCGGATCGGAGCGTGGAACGTCAGATCCCTTAATCGGGCAGGTAGGTTAGAAAACTTAAAAAGTGAAATGGATAGATTAAAGTTAGATATAGTGGGAATTAGTGAAGTTCGGTGGCAGGAGGAACAAGACTTTTGGTCAGGTGACTACAGGGTTATAAATACAAAATCAAATAGGGGTAATGCAGGAGTAGCTTTAATAATGAATAGGAAAATAGGAGTGCGGGTAAGCTACTACAAACAGCATAGTGAACGCATTATTGTGGCCAAGATAGACACGAAGCCCACACCTACTACAATAGTACAAGTTTATATGCCAACTAGCTCTGCAGATGATGAACAAATTGATGAAATGTATGGTGAGATAAAATAAATTATTCAGGTAGTGAAGGGAGACGAAAATTTGATAGTCATGGGTGACTGAAATTCGTCAGTAGGAAAAGGGAGAGAAGGAAACATAGTAGGTGAATATAGACTGGGGGAAAGAAATGAAAAAGGAAGCCGTCTGGTAGAATTTTGCACAGAGCACAACTTAATCATAGCCTACACTTGGTCCAAGAATCATAAAAGAAGGTTGTACACATGGAAGAATCTTGGAAATACTAGAAGGTATCAGATAGATTATATAATGGTAAAACAGAGATTTAGGAACCAGGTATTAAATTGTAAGACATTTCCAGGGGCAGATGTGGACTCTGACCACAATCTAGTGGTTATGAGCTGTAGATTAAAACTGAAGAAACTGCAAAAAGGTGGGAGTTTAAGGAGATGGGACCTGGATAAACTGTCTAAACCAGAGGTTGTACGGAGTTTCAGGGAGCGCATAAGGGAACAATTGACAGAAATGGGGGAAAGAAATACAATAGAAGAAGAATGGGTAGCTCTAAGGGATAAAGTAGTGAAGGCAGCAGAGGATCAAGTAGGTAAAAAGACGAGGGTTAGTAGAAATCCTTGGGTAACAGAAGAAATATTGAATTTAATTGATGAAAGGAGAAAATATAAAAATGCAGTAAATGAAGCAGGCAAAAAGGAATACAAACGTCTCAAAAATGAGATCGACAGGAAGTGCAAAATGGCTAAGCAGGGATGGCTAGAGGACAAATGTAAGGATGTAGAGGCTTATCTCACTAGGGGTAAGATAGATACTGCCTACAGGAAAATTAAAGAGACCTTTGGAGAAAAGAGAAGCACTTGTATGAATATCAAGAGCTCAGATGGAAACCCAGTTCTAAGCAAAGAAGGGAAAGCAGAAAGGTGGAAGGAGTACATAGAGAGTCTATACAAGGGCGACGTACTTGAGGACAATATTCTGGAAATGGAGGAGACTGTAGATGAAGACGAAATGGGAAATACAATACTGCGTGAAGAGTTTGACAGAGCACTGAAAGACTTGAGTCGAAACAAGGCCCCGGGAGTAGACAATATTCCATTAGAACTACTGACGGCCTTGGGAGAGCCAGTTGAACGGAATGGACAGTGTCTTGAAAGGAGGATATAAGATGAACATCAACAAAAGCAAAACGAGGATAATGGAATGAAGTCGAATTAAGTCTGGTGATGCTGAGCGAATTAGATTAGGAAATGAGACACTTAAAGTAGTGAAGGAGTTTTGCTATTTGGGGAGCAAAATAACTGATGATGGTCGAAGTAGAGAGGATGTAAAAGGTAGGCTGGCAATGGCAAGAAAAGCGTTTCTGAAGAAGAGAAATTTGTTAACATCGAGTATAGATTTAAGTGTCAGGAAGTCGTTTCTGAAAGTATTTGTATGGAGTCTAGCCATGTATGGAAGTGAAACATGGCCGATAAATAGTTTATACAAGAAGAGAATAGAAGCTTTCGAAATGTGGTGCTACAGAAGAATGCTGAAGATTAGATGGGTAGATCACATAACTAATGAGGAGGTATTGAATAGAATTGGGGAGAAGAGGAGTTTGTGGCACAACTTGACAAGAAGAAGGGACCGGTTGGTAGGACATGTTCTGAGGCATCAAGGGATCACAAGTTTTGCATTGGAGGGCAGTGTGGAGTGTAAAAATCATAGAGGGCGACCAAGAGATGAATCCACTAAGCAAATTCACAAGGACATAGGTTGCACCAAGTACTGGGAGATGAAGAAGCTTGCACTGGATAGAGTAGCATGGAGAGCTGCATCAAACCAGTCTCAGGACTGAAGACCACAACAACAATAACGACGACGTCACCCTTTGCTTGCGACACATCTGTGTAGTTGCCAAGTTAAGTATTGTCTCTTTTCTTTTTGTAATATACCTCGTTAATACTGTAAGTAGGCTGTCTATGTTTTCTCTATGTAAGTAGGCTGTTTAGGTTTTTTTATTGGTAACGCCAACTCTGTATGAAAATCACTGGTTGTGCTGTGTGCAGTCTGTGGCTGCTTTGCATTGTTGTAATACTCGCCATTGTAGTGTTAGGCAGCTGGCTGTGAACAGCGCGTAGCGTTGCGCAGTTGGAGGTGAGCCGCCAGCAGTGGTGGATGTGGAGAGAGAGATGGCGGAGTTTTGAAATTTGTCATGAACTGCTATATTTATATATGATGATATCAAGTTTGAATCTTTTATTTAGCTGGCAGTAGTGGCGCTCGCTGTATTGCAGTAGCTTGAGCAGCGAAGATTTTTGTGAGGTAAGTGATTTGTGAAAGGTATAGTTTAATGTTAGTCAGGGCCATTCTTTTGTAGGGAATTTTGAAAGTCAGATTGCGTTGCGCTAACAAAATATTGTGTGTCAGTTTAAGCACAGTCATGTATAATTGTTCAAAGGGGAGGTTTCAATACGATTTGTTTGAATTCTTTGTCCAGCGAACCGAGTACATAGGATTCCTAGAATCCAAGAATTTGTCGACGAGCACAGAGACGTAATAATGTTAAAGCAATTTATCTTTGGAACAAAATACAGGACATTTCACATTATGCAGTCAAATACCCTAGAGGGCATAGCCGACAGATTCTCTCTGGCCCATACTGCGGTCGATGACCAATACTATCATACTGTATGACATTCACTAGCGCAACAGCCTCTATTTTTCCTTCTTGTGGTCTTGTTGTACATCCTGCCCACAAATTCGAAAAGACCTTTCCTTTCCTTTGACATCTGGCAGCATTCCTTGGCCTTTAGAAGGGATAACCCATTTTTGGGGTTTACTTCGAATATGGCGACGCATATTGCCACAAGTGTACCCTTATGAGACACCATGATCTCATCAATAGACTGTCCAGTTTCTTGTTTTCTACTACAGAATGAAGAATTAGTTTGATCTTGAACAGTTTGCTGTTACTGACTATTGTTAGCTCACTACCTGCAAAATGTATATATCTACAAAATTTCTTGATGAGTTTCGATTGTTGAAATTTTGTCAGTTGTTGGTCGTGTAATACTCCGTGTAAAAGAGCATACTTATAATACCCATATAAATCAGCATACCAGTCAACTGCTCCACTTTAGCCTTATTTGTGTTGAAAGATGCAGTTGTCTCATGCTCTGAAAAAATGGCTCTGAGCACTATGCGACTTAACTTATGGGGTCATCAGTCGCCTAGAACTTAGAACTAATTAAACCTAACTAACCTAAGGACATCACACACATCCATGCCTGAGGCAGGATTCGAACCTGCGACTGTAGCGGTCGCTCGGCTCCAGACTGTAGCGCCTACAACCGCACGGCCACACAGGCCGGCTCATGCTCTGAATACACGCTAGTTTCCCTAACAGTTGTGTCCAGAAGATCATTTATGGAGAATTTTCTCAAGTATTGCCGTGGTGTGTGAGCCGAATCACTCTCACACAAAAGGTACATCAGCTGTCACAATGTATTGAATGTCTTCGTATATGCACTTCGATGCAGAGCCTGTCTTCTTACTTTCTTTGGCATTTGTGCTTTTATTGTATGCTTCACTACCAGTATCTGAAGTCACAACAATTCGGAATGAAGGAAGACAAATGGGAGTTTAACTTCCCAACACCACCTATATAATTGTAAATGAAGTATAAGTTCGAAATATTAGAATGTTTTGTAAATGGGGAAGAGAATCAACAATGCCCTTTCAAAGGAATCATCTCAGAATTTGCCTGGAGCGATTTAGGGACGTCACGGCAAACCTAAATATATATAGCCGACGGTGCTAGTAATAGTAGTGAAGAAATTAGATCTGTTGCACAAGAATTAGGTAATAGACATGCAGGCACAACAGAATTACATAGAGATGAAATTAATGCAGTCACTGAACAATGTTCAGAAAACGCAACACAGATACGCGACGATTTTAATTTAAAGTCACCAGAACTTTCACACACTCTGGATACGGAAGTCGATAAGAAATGTGAACAACAGAACAACCAAACTGACGAACGTATTAAAGTGACAGAAATGAAAAATGTTTCAGCCACTAACACATCATAGCATACGGCACATTCCGAACATTTGTCACACTCACACAGCCAGTGTAACTTAGGTAATTTACAGAGAGTACGTGAGTTAGATTCCGAACAGTCACAGACAAATAGATTCTCATACAATCCTGAACCTGTTCAGGCATACAGAGACGATAATTTTGATTACAAGCATTTTCTATCCGTGAGAAAATTTAACGTATTTAAAAATGACAGAGCACAGGTACACGCTTTGAACTGGATACGCCGATTTATTTTTGTACTTTCACCAGCTTGGCCTGTAATGCAGAAACTAGCTTTGGACTGGATACGGCAATTCGCTTTTGAATTTTCACCCGCATTGCCTGTAACGCAGAAGCTAAAATTTATTTGCAGCGCGTAATTAACCTCAGGGGATTCATTACGCTTTAATGAATATGTGCCATAGCGTGCACAGGGCCGCGAGCTGAAGTAGTGCTGTTTCATCTTTAGTTTTCTGCACTGCTGCCTTCTCTTCTACTATCCTTTATATCTATCAGAATAGCTCTTCAACTATCGATCTATCTATAATTATGAAAGAGTAAAGAAAACCTGATACGACAAGTTTTTACCGAAAGTGACAGTTTTCATTAGACGCTCCAGAAATGACAACCACGAGAACTTTAAAATCAGACAAAATTTTAATCATCAGTATCGTCAAAATTATCAGTAACAGGAACCACATTTTGGTAACAATAGACGTTTTTCACCGCAACAGCAACAAAACCAACCGGTTAATATACCTAACCAACAATGTAATGTACAAGGTCAATCAAGCTTTCATGTTTCGCCGCCTGCACGTATAGCATCAGCTCCAACAAATAATAACGCACAGCAACAAGGAAATAACTACGTACAGAAAACACACTATTTCAACTCCTATCACAATGCACCGTATAGAAATGACTATCATGACAGACGTAAAAGTAATGAGCACAATTTTCAGCGTACGTTTAATAACAGTCAGTCTTATCAGCAGCAAAACCATCCACAACAACAGATTATTATAAATGAACCAGACAGTAGATATCATCCCGAACGTAATACGTCAGGAAGAAATAACAGAACAGTACAAATAGTTGAAATGCCACAGCATCCTCCAGCAAATAACAGCACGTCAGATAGAATTTGACTAGATACAGTACAGGTTGCATCTTCCAGCAACGTAAGCAATACTTCAGATACACAGAATCTTGTTCACGAAAATGTTATTTGAAACATGCCTTGTTGAATGCACCTCTTTTATCACAACCAGATCTTACTAGAAATTATTTTATTGCTACCGACAGTTCTAACACCGCTTTAGGCGTACACATTTTTCAGGAAATTGGAGGAGGAGGAGGAGATTAGTGTTTAACGTCCCGTCGACAACGAGGTAATTAGAGACGGAGCGCAAGCTCGGGTGAGGGAAGGATGGGGAAGGTAATCGGCCGTGCCCTTTCAAAGGAAACCATCCCGGCATTTGCCTGAAGCGATTTAGGGAAATCACGGAAAACCTAAATCAGGATGGCCGGAGACGAGATTGAACCGTCGTCCTCCCGAAGAAGATGGTTCAACAGTAGTTAAAAACGTAGCCTTTGCGAGTCGCATTCTGTCACCTGCTGAACGCAATTATTCTGTTACAGAACTTGAGACATTATGTGTTGTATGGGCATTTACGAGATTTCGGCATTTTCTTTATCGAAGAGACACTACCGTTTACACAGATCATAGAGCTATACAGTTTTTACTTTCCGCTAAATTTACACACGACAGATTAAGCAGATGGAAACTTTATTTACAGGAATTTAATTTTACAATTGATCACATTCCCGGTACACAAAATATTGTAGCAGACGCACTATCCCGTTCTCTCAGCAACAATCAGCAAGACATCGCAACCAACTTCTGCCAAGCAAATTTCAGCGTCATGTATATTCAACAAGTTGCATTTGAAAATTTCATTTCGTCGTCATTACATGATATAGCACAAGAGCAGAGTAAAGACAACGTATGGAAAGAAATTAAACACCTTTGGCAAGATAGGAATAATGTTACCATGAGAAACCATTACACTGTACGCAATAACGTTCTGTTTCGCCGCTCTCACACTGACAGCAACAATTGGTTATTATGCATTCCTGATGAGCTTGTTAAAAAATTAATCTGGTATACTCATTTAAGTTACGCACATTACGGAGCCAGAAAATGTTTCCTTATACTGAGACAGAACTGTTATTTTACCAACATGGAGAAACGTATTCGACGAGTTTTAGCGTCATATTAAATCTGCCAGAAAGCTAAGTCAGATACGACTTCACATATTCCTCAATTACATCCCATTGTACCTGTTAAATTGAGACACATGGCCGCTGTAGACATTTTTGGTCCGATTCCCAGAACTAATAGAGGTTTTTGGTACATCTTTGTCGCTGTTGAACTCACTTCAAAATTTGTTACCTTCACTCCGTTACGCAAAGCTACTGCTAAAACTGTTTCGAAAGCATTTGTAAAACATTTTCTATTTCATGTAGGGCATGTGTTGAAAGTAATTTCCGCCAATGGACCACAGTTTCGATCTGCTATATGGACACGTATGTTACGAGCTAGAAACATTTCTCCGATCTATATATCCAGGTACCATGCTTCTTCGAACCCTTGTGAACGATTAATTAAAGAAATTGGTAAACTGTGCAGAATATACTGCCATAAAAAACATATTGATTGGCACATACACATAATCTCATTCCAGGATGTAATTAATTCCATACCAAATGAATCTACTATGCTATCTCCGTGTGTTATACTGAAAAATGTTTAACCACCTAACAAATTAAAGAACTAGTAACCTTTCCTACATCTCGTCGACTACGACACCATGAAATAATTGACATTGCGCTGAACAACATCAAACGTGCCGCAGAGCGCCGGAGAAGACAGTAAAAACAGGTTTGTACACGCCGTAACTTTCACATTGGACAGAAGATATTAGTACGCACACATTATTTATCTAATAAGGAAAAAGTAGATGTAGTAAATTTGAGCTTCTATATGCAGGTCCATATCGAATTCGCAGCATTCCTCACCCCAATGTAGTACACGTCGAAACTCTGAGAACCAGAAAAACCAAAGGCAATCACCATATCTCCAACATCAAACCCTTCATTGAATGAACATACTTTATGATTTATCACACTGTAATGCCATTTCCTGATTTTTTTATGACCATTTATGCAATTATATTCACATGAACACTTACTGATGATTATCATATTTTTTCTTGGCAAGTGCCCGGCAAGGTAAGGTTAACAGGTCGCACTTCTTGTCATTACACATCAGACCACACACATTTTTCAATCTTCATGTATGTGTGATTGCTTTCCTGTTTTGTTTGTATGCACTATGAAATATTTAAGATGTAACAAACACCAGTTGACTTTGACATTTTGCCTTATGATATATCAACATCGTGACTATTTTACATTTTTTTTCTGCTACATTGTGATACTCTGTGTACATTTTTGCATCTGAACACTGTCTATGTTTTTTGACATTACGTTTTCTGTCATGCTATGCTGTATGCTCCATTATATCACTATAAACCAGCTTTTATTTAATGGGTATATGATTTAAATGCAAGACATTAATCATTGATTATCATTTTCAGAAAGAAATAACGTGTAAAAGAAATAAATGAAACAGACCACAGTGGGTTACTATGAAATGGGAATTTCACCTTCGGAAAGAACGAAAGAAGATGCAATACCTCGTCACGAAGAGTAAATGGATCAGAATTAACAAGCATTAACAAGAATATACTATACACATCGTATGATAGCAGTCTTACTAATTTTTTTCTTTCAGAATACGAGGCGATTGATGCAGGCTGTCAGAACTACACATCTTAGTTTTAGTGATGAAATATGCTAGAAATAAGGAACTCTATACTGAATAGTTGTATAATGAATAATGAAGTGACTTTTTTGCAGATGATAATGAATGATGATGAATAGTGATACAGAATATGCTAATATGGATAATGAAGTTTTTCTTTACAGGTGATGATAATAATGGAATTAAGGTGATACGGATAATGAAGTTTTTCTTTGCAGCTGATGATAGTAATGATAATGAAGTTTTTCTTTGCAGATGAGGATAATGTTGAAGTTTATGTATTTATGCTATGTAGTTATTCAAGTATTTATTGCAGTTCGTCTTGACAGTATGTCTTATGTCGCATGGTATGATGACTGAAGGTTTTGGAAAGGACAGCTAGAGAACATATATATTTAATACACATTTCATTACCTGTTAATTCGAAGTTCACTACTTTTCAGCATAATTTGCGTTTCTTCTTTCAGCTTAATAATCCATTTTGTATTTTTTGCAGGAGAAATTATTCACGAAATTAATATGCTATAAGCAGTTGGTCATTAAACCTGTGTCATTCATGAATGTGATCACATATACTCTGTTTCATAACCATGCTACAGCTGACTCATGACGAATGATGTTACACATCTTTATTTGTAGCAATAAGTCAAAAGCAAATATTGTTATGCCCCCAGCAATTAATTATCGATCCCAACGCAATGCATTGCTAGCCAAAAAAAAAAAATGTATTACCTGTCCCAAATAATGGTACCAATTTTAAAGAGTTATGAGTAATACTGAATGATGTTTTCTAATCACAGACTTTGAGTAATAGTTACAGAGTGTTACATTTTTAAATATGTCATATGTCACTTGAATGATGAGCTCTCAGTAATAGTGAATGATATTTTGTAATAATGCATGCATGCTCTACACTCTTTAACTCCTGTTTTGAAGGATGAATTCTGATGTTTTGTAACTGGCCAATGAGTGCCAATAATTATTTTTAAATATGTCATATGTCACTTGAATGATGAAAAATGTTTTTTAATATTCAATACTTGCTGACCAACGAATGCCACTGTTTCTTATATTTTAAATTTGTATTATGTCACTTTTATGCTATATATATGAATACCAGTAGCTTGATGCTACACTCATTAGCTCCTGTTTTGACTGATGACTTCTGATGGTTTGTAACTGGTCAATGAGTGCCAATGTTCTCTGTAAACAGATAACTTATGAACATTATTCTGTAATACTTCATACATGGTACAGAAATGTTCAGTAACTGGGCGATGAGTGCCACTAATTAATCAAATCAGTTGTTAGACTAGTGTAATTCTTAATGAAGACTAGCATGTGACTTAATGTCCTTCACCTTCTGACCTAATTACCAGAAATTACTGCAATATCCGTTTGTCCTGTCTATCCTCATGCTCATGGAGCACTATATTTGGTTTTTGCACTAATTCTACGATGGTGTACCTTATAAGAACGTGGTGTTGACACGACATGCTGTCCACCACCTTGAGCGATGGAGATATTGTCCCACTGTTTGGTGTACCTAATGTACTACCAAAATAATAACGTGGAACATTACTACGACATTTCAGTGTCTTGGCTACACTGATTAATACTTCAGGGAAAAGAACTTCAGATTGTCTCACTTGGTGTTGTGCTTCTGTAGAAAGATATGGACTTTCAGTGCAGCTGCGTGCAACCTAATGTGTTACAACCATGATGCAATCCTTCCCTTTCCTATCTTAGGTCTTGTAAAATAGTAAAAAAAAATATTACAGTGCGTGTGCACTTTATGTCATTTGTTAATATGATTTGTATTCATTGCGAATACATTTTGTGATTTGCTGATATATTCTGAACTACAGTGCGTGTGCACTTTATGTCTGTTGTTAATATGATTTGTATTCATTGCGTATACATTTTGTGATTTGCTGATATGTTCTGTACTACAGTGCGTGTGCACTTTTGTCATTTGTTAATACGTTTTGTACTCATTGCGTATACATTTTGTCATTGCTTGATATGTTCGGTACTCAGTGCATGTGCAGTATATTTTATTTCATGTTTTGCACTTATATATATGTATATATTCTGTGATTATAAACTTAGTTAATTAAGAAAAATTTGTTGCTCATGGCAAGTCCAATTGACTCACCATTGCTGCCAAATTTTTGCCTCCCCAGTGGAGGGTTATGTAAGAGGTATGCGCTATATGCGCTGCCTGCAACAGGCAAGACTTAGGAGAGTCTCTGACCAGAGAGCAGTATGTAGTTAGTTGTTGCTTGTCGCTAGTCGGCAGTAGTCTTGAGTTGTCTGCGTGAGTCGGCAATAGTCGGCGGTAGTCGGCGCGTGTCTGCGCTTGTCTGCAGTCTGCCCTGGTCGGGACTCTGGAGGATGAGTATTATTGTAGAAGGTAAAGAAGCAGCCTTGCGCATATCTAGTAATGTATGTTAACTGTCATCCAGTTTCTTTTAAAAAATGCCCCAATAATAATTTTTATAATATAAAGTAATTTTTTTTAAAAAAGCATTCATTTCAATTTGAAGAATATATCCAATGCATGATCATTCCTTTCAACAATCACAAAAATATAGGCCAGCATTGCACGAAGCTGTGCCGAAATTTTTTTTAGGTAAGAGCAGATATATTCGCAGTTTTTACTGAGGTAATAATTTTTGCTTTTTTTATTCAGAGCACAGGGCCGTGGCGCAGCGCTGCTGTCGTCATAAAATTTACCAGGTTACTGAAACTTTTTATTATTTCCGGGTTTAGGAATTGAATTTTGTGAGTACATCAAATGTGAATGCATTTCTGCACAGAGATTATAAATGGGAGCCAATTTTGTTCAGAGGTTACAATATTTAAAATTAATTTAATTATTATTTCCGTGGAGAGGTTACACTTGGTTCATTTACTTAATATTTTTGTGGGGCGGTTACAACCTTCAACAGCTGCTCTTTCCGTTTATATACAGCTTTCGCGAAACAGTGCCAAAAAATTTAAAGAGAGTACTACTCCAGTATCAGGTGCACATGTAATCTACACTCATGCTCATAAATTAATCATAATGCTGATACATGGTGAAACAAAGCTCTGGTAGGCGGTTTTCGGGGTTAAATCACCTCGGGGTATGACCATGCGGTATTTGACCTGCGGTCGTCGCACGGTGGCGCTGGCAGCAGTCCACATTCGCAGAGGTCTGTTGGTGCATGTCAGAGTACGGTGCTGCGAATAAGTGTGCATGCGTTTTCAGACGTGCTAATGGTGACTGTGTTAAAAATGGCCCAAAGAACACATATAGATGACGTTATGAGGGGTAGAATAATAGGGCGACTGGAGGTAGGTCAAACACAGCAGGTCGTAACACGGGCCCTCCGTATGCCACGAAGTGTGATCTCAAGATTATGGCAACGATTCCAGCAGACAGGAAACGTGTCCAGGCGCTAGAGTACGGGACGTCCACAGTGTACAACACCACAAGAAGACCGATATCTCACCATCAGTGCCCGCAGACGGCCACGGAGTACTGCAGGTAGCCTTGCTCGGGACCTTACTGCAGCCACTGGAACAGTTGTCTCCTGACACACAGTCTACAGACGACTGAACGGACATGGTTTATTCGCCCAGAGACCTGCAAGGTGCATTCCACTGACCTTTGGTCACAGAAGAGCCCGTAAAACCTGGTGTCAAGAACACAGTACATGGTCACTGGAAAAGTGGTCCCAGGTTTTGTTCACGGACGAGTCCAGGTATAGTCTGAACAGTGATTCTCACCGGGTTTTCATCTGGCGTGATCCAGGAACCAGATACAAACCCCTTAATGTCCTTAAAAGCGACCTGTATGGAGGTCGTGGATTGATGGTGTGGGGTGGGATTACGACTGGTGCACGTACACCCCTGCATGTCTGACAGAGGAACTGTAACAGGTGAGGTGTATCGGGACGTCATTTTGCACCAGTATGTCCGCCTTTTCAGGGGTGCAGTGGGTCCCACCTTCCTCCTGATGGATGGTAATGAACGGCCCTACCGGGCTGCCATCGTGGAGGAGTACCTTGAAACAGAAGATATCAGGCGAATGGAGTGCCCTGCCTGTTCTCCAGACGTACATCCCATCGAGCACGTCTGGGATGCTCTCGGCCGACGTATCGCTAAACGTCTTCAGACCCCTACTACACTTCAGGAGCTCCGACAGGCACTGGTGCAAGAATGGGAGGCTATACCCCAGCAGATGCTCGACCACCTGATCGAGAGAATGCCAACCCGTTGTGCGGCCTGTTTACGTGTGCATGGTGATCATATCCCATATTGATGTTGGGGTACATGCGCAGGAAACAGTGGCGTTTTGTAGCACATGTGTTTCGGGACGGTTTTCTCAACTTATCACCAATACCGTGGACTTACAGACCTGTGTCGTGTGTGTTCGCTATGTGCCTGTGCTATTAGTGCCAGTTTTGTGCAGTGCCACGTTGTGAGGCACCACATTCTGCAATTATCTTTAATTTATGAGCATGAGTGTAGCACGCCGTCTGCACAAAGACCCACGCTGTATAGAAACTTCGCGCCACAGAGAACTGAATATTGCTGGATCAGAGAGCTTAAACGTTGTTTGTATGCATCATTTCCAGTACAAGCCTGAAAAATTTTGGTGTTGCTTGAGAGAAACATTGCGCAATACAGGATTGAGGTGAGGTATACAAGTTGTTTACTGGTTTGTTTTACAGACGTAAAATCTCACTTATTTTTAAATAACCTTTACTGTTTATACGATAAATCAATTTTGACCCAACACTAAGAAAGAGAATCGAAAACATTAGCGATTTTTTTCCGCGACTGCTTTGATTCGGCCACACGATTTCCTCTCTTGCGTTAACCTTTCTTTATTAAAGAAGCACCCATATCTTAAGTTCTCAGTGACTCGTTACAAATTTCAGTAAGCTTGAGCGAAATACGGTTCAATAATAATCCGATAATCATTAGACTGGATAGTACTGCGATCAACCCTATTAAAATGTATACCAAATGATACAGATTTCCGTGTCTACATCACCTCAAAGTATCAGGTTTTACGTTAAATTATTCCTGCTACATGTCCCTGGCTTTCTCTACGGATTCCTATAATACCGCGGTAGTTACTGATGCCCACGTATCGTATCACACATTCCCTTCTTCTGGTCAGCGTTCTTCATACATTTCCATTCTCGTCGGTTCTGTAGAACTTCCTCATTTCTTACTGTACCAGTCCAGTTTGTAAAAATCTATCTCAAACACTTCGATTCGTTTCTTTATCGGTCTTTCCACAATCGAGGATTCAGTTTCATACGGTGCGCTACCCCAAACATAACTGAGTAGAAATTTTTATTTCGGATATTTGAAGCTTCTCGTAATTTATCTTCGTGGGATGTGGCGATAAATGCAGTGACATGGTAGTTATTTGGAATCTTCCAAGGGGAGGCCACGACGTTCGGATCATGGAATTTACTTCCAACTTTGTACACTTTTAATAGTCCATTACCCATAATTTTCCAGTAGTGAAACGCACTACTGAGGCAATTTAAAGAAAATAGCAGGAGAAGTTTTACGCGTCGATGATGCACCGGTGCATGGCGAGCCTGAGCATGGGACTGTGGCAACTGTGTGGCAAGGATTAAAATCAATGGACAACTGACTGAAACATTTCCAGTTCAACAATCCGTACGTCAAGGATGTCCACTGTCAATGACATTATATGCGATCGCGGTGGAACCTTTGCTTTCGAAAATGCACCAGAAATTGAGAGGACTACAGACATTCAATATTAAGACAGTTTGTCACGGTTATTCCGACGGCATAAGCGTTGTTGTAAATTCGAATAGTGAGGTCGATGAACTGCGGCGGTTGGTACAGTAGTACTCACGATCCTCTGGCACAAAACTGATTCTTCAAAAATCCAAAATAACGCACCTCGGTTCATAAATTAGTGCAATAGGTGCACACTGGTTAGATGTAACTGAAGAGAGACTCCAACTCGGATTGTGGTTAAGGGCGAATCCCAAGCTCATCACTACGAACAATTGGGAACGGAAAATTAATGTCATCAGAACCTTGCTGAAGAACCATAACATGCAATCCTTAGACCGAGTGCAGGTAGTTCGGTTTATAAATGCATACATACTTAGCAAAATATATCATGTCACGGCAGTGTTACCGATACCGCGCGTCACTGCACGAAAAATACTAGCTCCAGCGTGTTGCTATGTGTGAAAACAATTCTTCCACACAACGAATTTGCAGAGGCACAAAGGGGGACGTGGAACTAAGGACGTTAAATCTAGATGTGACGCACTGTTTCTAACTGATATATGCCACTAAGACAAGTATTACGAAACTTCTATTCGTCTCGTTAGATCCTGGGGACAAGAACGCTCCTATTAATGTACCACTTATAGATGCCAGCCTACATTACGTCCCAAAGTACTGTGTCGATTAGAGCTATGTAAGGCTTCCACCAGTATAAACGAACACTAGAACCGTCTATGATTATATTACCAGAAATTGTCTTCACAACCCAACTCAGAAAAAATATCCAGCTAAAACTGGATGAACATTTGGAAAAATATCAACAGTAAAATTATACCAACTAGAGTCAATGCCGTATGGTATACCCAAAGCGGAACTATTATGGAAAATCGGATTGAGACCATCTCCGTACTGCGACAAATATCAGCTTGTAGAAACTGTAGCACACATGTTCTTATGTGAAAATAAAATCATAATTTGGAACTGGACTAGGAAGGAACTAGCATTCATCAACAGAACCACAGGAAGTCCTATACCCATAACTGAAGCTTTGCATCCCGACTGGAAATGTTATCCGTCCGCAAAGAAAACCAGTTATTCGTGGCTTCTGGGACAATTTGTGGTTTGCGTGTTAACAAACAAAACTTCTAACCTTGTTAGAAGAGTACATGTTTTATATTTCAGAAGAAAATTTTAAGTTGAAGAAGAGCAACAAACATAAGGAACGGTTTCAAAATTTTTTATCTATTGCTTTGTTGTTGTTGTGGTCCTCAGTCTAGAGACTGGTTTCCTGCTGCTCTCCATGCTACTCTATCCTGTGCAAGCCTCATCATCTCCCAGTACCTACTGCAACCTGCATCGTTCTGAATCTGTTCAGTGTATTCATCTCTTGGTCTCCCTCTACGATTTTTACCCTCCACGCTGCCCTCCAGTACTAAATTGGTGTTCCCTTGATGCCTCAGAATATGCCCTACCAACCGATCCCTTCTTATAGTCAAGTTGTGCCACAAATTTTTCTCCTCTCCAATTCTATTCAATATCTCCTCATTAGTTATGTGATCTACCCATCTAATCTTCAGCATTCTTCTGTAGCACCACATTTCGAAAGTGTCTATTCTCTTCTTGTCTAAACTATTTACGTCCACGTTTCACTTCCATACATGGCTACACTCCATACAAATACTTTCAGAAACGACTTCCTGGCACTTAAATCTAAAGTCGATGTTAACAAATTTCTCTTCTTCAGAAACGCTTTCCTTGCCCTTGCCAGTCTACGTTTTATATCCTCCCAACTTCGACCACCATCAGTTATTTTGCTCCCCAAATAGCGAAACTCATTTACTACTTTCAGCGTCTCATTTCCTAATATAATTCTGCAGCATCACCCGGTTTAATTCGACAACATTCCATTATCCTCGTTTTGCTTTTGTTGATGTTTATCTTATATCCTCCTTTCAAGACACTGCCCATTCCATTCAGGTCCTTTGCTGTCTCTGATAGAATTACAATGTCATCTGCGAACCTCAAAGTTTTTATTTCTTCTCCATGGATTTTAATGCCTACTCCGCATTTTTCTTTTGTTTCCTTTACTGCTTGCTCAATATACAGATTGAATAACATTTCATCAATCTCTTCGTCATCTGCGGAGCTAGTTGGCATATAAACTTGTACTACTGTGATAGGCGTGGGCTCCGTATCTATCTTTGCCACAATAATGCGCTCACTATGCTGCTTGTAGTAGCTTATCCGCATTTCTATTTTCCTATCCATTATTAAACCTACTCCTGCAATACCCCTATATCATTTTGTATCTATAACCCTGTATTCACCTGACCAGAAGTCTTGTTCCTCCTGCCACCGAACTTCACTAATTCCCACTATATCTAACTTTAACCTATCCATTTCCCTTTTTAAATTTTCTAACCTACCTGCCCGATTAAGGGATCTGACATTCCAAGCTCCGATCCGTAGAACGCCAGTTTTCTTTCTCCTGATAACAACGTCCTCCTGAGTAGTTGCCGACCGGAGATCGCAATGGGGGACTATTTTACCTCAGGAATATTTAACCCAAGAGGATGCCATCATCCTTTAACCATACAGTAAAGCTGTATGCCCTCCGGAAAAAATTACGGCTGTAGTTTCCTCTTGCTTTCAGCCGTTCGCAGTACCAGAGCAGCATGGCCGTGTTGGTTAGTGTTACAAGGCCAGATCAATCATCCTGACTGTTGCCCCTGCAACTACTGAAAAGGCTGCTGCCCCTCTTCAGGAACCATACGTTTGTCTGGCCTCTCAACAGATATCCTTCCGTTGTGGTTGCACCTACGGTACGGTTATCCGTATCGCTTAGGCACGCAAGCCTCCCCACCAACGGCAAGGTCCATGGTTCATGGTGGGTTGGGGGGGTTGGGGAGAAGATCTATTGCTTTATGTGGGCTAAAAATAGGAAGACAATTTTATTGATTAGAAGTAGAATACTTACTCTTTCTCTTCTATTATTCCTGGAATCTTTTTCAAGTTGGTTTTAAAATGATAACTGTTCTATTTCTACAAAACCCCTCCGGCTCCGACTTTTGTTTCATTGGTTGAAAAATATATGGCGTTCATACAGACATCATATGCGTCCAGTGCATAATAACTACAATTTTGAAAATGTTTTATAATGAATGTTTGTTATGAATTTTTCCGTCATCTTTTTGCCTGTTATGAGCTATGTCCAACAAAGAACTCAAGCCATTGGGCTTAGCGATCTGTTATTTATTTTACCTTAATTACTAATTCAGTTTCGTTCTACAATTCAAGGCATATATGGGAAAAAGTTGGGGCAGTGTTAAAGAAAGTGGTTGGCATTCAAGCTCCGTAATCCCTGGATCGCTAGATCGAGTCCCGCTCATCATCTTTCCTTAATTTACACTTTTTTCAACACTAGTCATATTATTTCATGCATATTTTACTTCAGTGCTAATATAATGAAAGAACGCGTGTATTTGCATTAACTTTTATTGAATTTCCAATGTTATTTGGCTGTTTATTTATTTTTATTCTTACAAGAAATATTACTCGACTTTTTTTCTATAGTGTTGCGTTGGCACAAGAGCCAACATCGTGTTACGAGAGGAGGCCGAAATGCACGCGTTTTAGCTCACGCAGACTGACGTGAGGTCTGGAACATGACAAGGAATTAGAATTCTGTAAGCGGACGTAATTAGTTTGATACTTAACTTTAATCCATTAATGATGAATGTCGCTCTTGACGGTACATGATTCACAACATTATCTGTTCAGAATAGTAACTGAATATGGCGCCTTGCTAGGTCGTAGCAAATGACGTAGCTGAAGCCTATGCTAAACTGTCGCCTCTGCAAATGAGAGCGTATGTAGACAGTGAACCATCGCTAGCAAAGTCGGCTGTACAACTGGGGCGAATGCCAGGGAGCCTCTCTAGACTAGACCTGCCGTGTGGCGGCGCTCGGTCTGCAATCACTGATAGTGGCGACACGCGGTTCCGACGTATACTAACGGACCACGGCCGATTTAAAGGCTACCACCTAGCAAGTGTAGTGTCTGGCGGTGACACCACACATAGGCACGTTAAAAACCTTATGAAGTGCCTTCAAACTTGTTCTAACTTCATTGACAACGAATGAGAGACTTTTCTCTTGAAGACGGTATTAAAATACATTGCGTCGTGCACCGTCAATTTTCAGCAACGATACTTATGAAAATGTTGTGTTACGCGTTGTTCGCATCGAAATTGTTGGAAGGAAAAGAGTTATTCAAAATGTCGACGAGCTTTGTTTTTCCTTAGAAGTTCTTAATATTCTTTGTACATGTGGAAAAATTGCGTTTATTGGAGATGCCTTTTAAATTTCTGCTTTCCGTGTCTCTATGAAAAATATCATTCTGAAATTTGTAATGTCAGAAGTACATCCGACAATTAATCATATCTACCCTCTTATTGTGGCATATTATAACTCTCTGTATTATTGAATAAAATTATTTACACCGTTATTTATTGATGTTTGACTTGGGCTTTCCAAGCCTGTGCTCGTCTTCAAACTTGTATCTGCAATCAAAGAGTCAAGTGTAATTCAGTTCTGGTACCTTACCCGACTGCAGGTAAAAGTGATTTCGGGATTCACGACAGACATACATTTCTGGAAAAATTTTATACCTTTGGTCGTTTAATGTTTGATAGTTATAAATATAATATTTGTTATGGTAGTAAAAATTAGGAAATTACCAAATAACATTAGAAATTCAATAAAAGTTCATGCAAATACACGCGTTTCTTCATCATATTATCTTTTAAACGTAATGGATACGAAATAAAATGACTAGTGTTGAAAAAACATAAAAAAACTCGATCCAGAGATTATGGAGCCTGAACACTAACTACATGACCGCCGTCATCTCGTGCTCATGTCGCAACGCATAGGCACATCATAGTTGCGCAGAACTTCTCTTGCGATTTTCCCAATTCCACGTGAGTAGTTCGTCTTATCACTTCCGCATTGTGTCGTTCTAATGAACCACTAATAGTGTACCAGGTGTGAAATAGATCTATGATCCGAAAGTTGTAGCCTACCTTTCTTAGTTTTGAATGGAATACTCATTCGATGTACGTGGCTAACCGGAAGACACGACCATACAGCCAAAACTGTGAACTTGTATCAGAGGTCGAATTTCATATCTGTGACCGAATGATATGACACAGCGGTTAAGACACTGAAACGTAATCGCTTTCCACATTAAAGTTTTCTGCAAGTTTCATGCAAATGTTAGGAAACCAACTTCGCAACAGCTGTGACTTAGTTCCTCTTCTATACTTGACGATTCCTCCTTCTGATCCGTCCCTATTGATCACGACGTCGACTAGACGTTATACTTAAAACTTCCTTCGATGTTTTGCAAACTTATGAGTAGTTTCTTATGAGTTTAGAGAATGAGCTGTCTTCTTGGAGCGCTGGTGGCAATGTGATTCGTCAGACATAGACGTTAAGCTCGGCGACGCGCTCAACGCTCTAGGAACAGGACACTACCGTTTCTATCCTGCTACGGTCATCCGCTACAGTGTTTCATTCACAATACACAGCTACGTATCTCACACGCATTTCGAAAGAATCGAACGGGGAATTAAAGTACTACGTCCAATGGGCTCTATTCGTATTACCTTTTAGAGTATTACTTCAGGCGGGGAACCACCGTGTAAGTTGAACGTACGAACGTCAAATTGCATTTTATTGATTATGTTATACGAGAAAGTAATATGAATGCACCAACGGATACGCAAAGCTTGGACAGTCTCAAATGTGTTGCGTAACGTTTAAATTATGGGGGTTTCAATTAGCACTGAGGAAAAAATTGATGTCACTTATCTGTCTGAACGCCATATAACCACTGGATAGGAAATCTTAATAAAAGTAGTTTTAAGTTAGCTACAAAACGTTTGATCAGGTGAACATACGCGACTGAAGAACATATTTCTTCAATAAAAATCCGCTTCAGTTCCAGTAGTTTGCTTACTTTATTCCATGAACGGTTCTGAAGCTTAAAGCTTCACCTTCAGGTGCCACACACTTTCGTGTCGTGCTGTCCAAGTGGGCTATGAAGTTGCTGGTCCTACGCTCCCATGCGTTTATTTGATGTGCATGTGATGCCCAATGACTAACTGGCCCAACCGACACACTTTCATGTTTTCATACTTATTTGGCGGCACCTGAAGATGGAGCTTTAAGCTTAGAAACCAGTCGTGGAATAAATTAAGAAAATTATTAGTAACTGAAGCGGTTTTTTATTCTGTATATGAAAGCTAGCTGCATCTTCGAGCAGTCAGTTTGGCTAAAGAAGGTGTTGTTACATTCATCAAAAAAGGTTTTAACACAAAAATGTAGAAATAAGTAAGTTCTGTATAGATCAGGATCATAGAAGCATGTGCTTTAGTGTTACTATTGGGAATGTAATAATTGCAGTTGTTACAGTATACAGGTGTCCATTGGGTGACTGGGACCTTTTAATGAGAAATTTTGATGAATTATTGTACTGTATGTCAGACAAAAGGAAGATATTATTAGTTAGTGGTGATTTAAATGTAAATTTCTTGAAGGATTCTGACCGGAAAAGTTATCTAGAGGTGCTATTAGCCATTTATAATTCGATGCCATTCATAAATTTCCCTGCCGTGGTTGCTCCAGAAGTAGTATTCTTATATTTAACGTATTCATTCACCAAGCAGAAGTCAAAGAGAGACGTGCTTGACGATCACAACGCACCTAAGATAAAGGGAGACAATACGCTTCAGTGGTGCCTAATCTACCATCAGGTCCGCGGTATCACGACTATATATATATATATATATATATATATATATATATATATATATATATATATAACAGAAACTTTGTGGAGACAATGGCACGACTTCTCTTCAATCACAGGAGATTACGGCAACATCTCTACCGCCTCAACATGGTCACATCTTCTTCATGCGAATGCGACAGTGAGGAAGAAGTTACTCGCATTTTCGTCGGATGCCACAGAACGTTTCGAGAAACGACGAAACTATAACAGCATCTGATGACCTCTGGAAATGCCGTGTTCACAGACATTAAATCCCTTTGACTTACTGACACACAGAAGTCGATAAGTTCCTATGTCAAATAAGAATATAGAAAGAGAGATTTTATAACATTGTAATATATTAAATATGGTAATTTACTTACATTGTTTACTTAAGTTTTGTTTGAACAGATGTCACAGATAATTATTGTTTTATGACCTGTAGCTGCCTATATGGGTGATGCCCAAAAGCCATTGTTGTTGTTGTTGTTGTGAACTTCAGTTCAGAGACTGGTTTGATGCAGCTCTCCATGCTACTCTATCCTGTGCAAGCTTCTTCATCTCCCAGTACCTACTGCAACCTACATCCGTCTGAATCTGTTTAGTGTATTAATCTCTTGGTCTCCCTCTACGATTTTTACCCTCCGCGCTGCCCTCCAATACTAAATTGGTGAGCCCTTGATGCCTCAGAATATGTCATATCAACCGATCCCTTCTTCTAGTCAAGTTGTGCCACAAATGTCTCTTCTTCCCACTTCTATTCAATACCCCCTCATTAGTTATGTGATCTACCCATCTAATCTACAGCATCCTTCTGTAGCACCACACTTCGAAAGCTTCTATTCTCTTTTTGTCCAAGCTATTTATTGTCCACGTTTCACTTCCGTACATGGCTACACTCCATACAAATACCTTCAGAAAAGACTTCCTGACACCTAAATCTATACTCAATGTTAACAAGTCTCTCTTCTTCAGAAACGCCTTCCTTGGCATTGCCAGTCTACATTTTATATCCTCTCTACTTCCTTCGGAAACGCCTTCCTTGGCATTGCCAGTCTACATTTTATATCCTCTCTACTTCGACCATCATCAGTTATTTTGCTCCCCAAATAGCAAAACTCATTTACTACTTTCAGCATCTCATTTCCTAATCTAATACCCTCAGCATCACCCGATTTAATTCGACTACATTCCATTATCCTCGTTTTGCTTTTGTTGATGTTCATCTTATATAAATTTAAAAAAGCCTTTGAATTCTACATATTCCTTAGTGAGTTGGTATCCCTTTTTAAATTAGTTTTCGTAAAAAGAAAATTAAATTTAATAACGCAAGTCATTAAATACCGGCACTATGGGTGACTACAGCTATCAGGGTCTCTTCACACAGAAAAAAGGATTTGCACCAAGTAGCCAGAACAGGTAATGACCCAGAAATTCTTTCATACTATACACAGTACGTGATATATTATGAAAAGTTTTTAAAATTCTAGGAGTAGGCATAACTTGTCTGAAGCTTACAGATTCGATAATAAACTAAAATCAGTAAGGAATATTGTTAAAAGAGAGACAGAAAAAATGACGTAGACGATTACATATATCTGTTAAAGAGAATGGGAGTTTATAATAGACAGATGAACGGTGTAGCAGATATTTTTAATAATTACAAGGGGCCGTCAAATGAAAACAAGACAGCTGGAAAAAAGTAAGTAAATTGTTTTAAAAGTAATCGCCATAACTGTTAATACATTTATCCCGCTGTGAGACAAAACGGTTGGTGCCTTCAAGAAAAGAATGTTTGTGGTTGCCTACGGAGCCAGGCTTACACCTCTTTGTCTAAAGTAAATTTACGGTCACGAACGTCTTTCTTCAGGGTTCCAAAAATACAGAAATCCCACGCGGAGAGATCGGGATTGTGTGGAGGATGTGTAAATGTTTCCCAGCGAAACATCTGCAGCATAACCTAAACAACCTTGGCAACATGTGGGCCTGCCCACGCAGAAGATTCAGTATAGGGAATATTTAGTGAAACAGAAATTAATCTCACGGCCCCATCTGAAATAAGGAATATCAATATGACTCTAAAAAGTAAAAGTTCATATGGGGTGGATAATACCTCCATTACGACACCAACAGTTTGCAGTATGTAATATTCTTAGATAGTTACGTAATACATTATTAGCACAGGTGGTCCTCTCAGAACGACTGAAATATGCTATTGATAAGCCACTGTATAAAAAGTGTAACTCCACAGATGTCAATAACTACCTACAGTGTCACTCCTTATTTCCTTTTCTAAAATATTTCAGAAGGTGCTGTGCACCAGGGTAGTCACAATCTGTGTATTGATAGGATACATAGCCAGTCACTGATCAAAAAGGTTATTCTACTGAGGCAGCTATTTATACATTTACTGGGCACGTAACAAATTCTGTAATGATAACCAATTTGAATATTCTGTGAGTTACGAAGGCATTTCATTGCGTCACTCATAATATTCTATTAGAGAAGCTAGGTTTTTATGGAATATAAAGTTCACCAATGCCTGGTTCAGCTGTCATTTAAGAAAGAGAATTGAGAGAGTTACTCTAAGCTTTTTGTGTAATACAAAGAGGGGTGCCACACCATCTGTTACAGTGGGAAAGAACCATCAACAGAAGAAAACAGTCAATAATATTTCATTCAGTTTTACACTAACAAAAATATCCCCCCTCCTATTATCAGAGTACACCAACGATAAATAATACACAGCTTAGAAAATTGTAAGTTTCGCGTAACTACCAACTTTGGGAATATAAAAAGCAATAAGGTAACATATTTTGCATATTTTCATACATTAATACCTTACGGATAGTATGATGGTAAATATCTCACTTAGGGATAAAGTTTTCATTGTACAAAAGAAAGTAATTAGATGTATACGTGTTTTTCACACACTTATATCTTGCAGATATCGCTTAAAACAGCTTGGAATATTAACCACTTATGAAATTGTTTATCAACAAACCATTTGAGGTTGAGTGTGGCAGAGATATTCACAAGTACAACACTAGAAGGAAGAATAATCTGCATTACCATTTAATATCTCTAATTTCGGCACAGGAAGGGGTGGAATATCAGCTATAAAACTCTTCGACGAACTACCCACGAATTTCTGACAGACCAGAAGTGCTTTCAAATTTAGATTAAAGAGGTCTCCCTTTACCTACTACTTCTATACTACGGATACATTGTTGAACAGAAATAATCAGCAATTTATATAGAAAACCTATAAATGGCCAGCATGTAGCCATTTAAATAACTTTTTATCTTTTTGAGAACGTGTTCTGTATTTGTTCCGTTGCCATATTCCACACCATAACGTCTCAGGGCGTCGCTACCGCTCCCTGCTGCGATCCAATCTCCTGCCTTGATCCCACCTATATTTCCGCCCGCTGCTCTCGATTTTCCATCCGTTTCTACATTACCCCACAGCAAGGACGCCATACCTCGCCGACGTCCACTGGGATGCCGCGGTAGCCATCGAATGCGCGGTAGGTTTCAAAGCATTCTGCTAACCCTACAGCGATAGCCCTCTGCCTCTTCTGAAACTACGTCTTTCACATTTTTTTTCTGTATCACTAAGACCGTTTTCGAGAGTCGTATGCGAAAGAATGTTGGATAATTTATAGCATTAAGCACCCATTGCATGAATATTCAAATCAAGCAAGGGATGTACACCAGTGTCTTAAGAATTACGCAGATTATTCGATCTCCTCCTTCCAATACTATCCTCTTCACGTTCAGTTTCCGCTCAACAGTAACAGGGATTTGAGGACAATTTTTTATATTGATCTTAACTCTTCTTAGTTTTCTTCTATAGAGTACAGTTTCTTTCACATTGGAGTAAAATGAATTTGGAAACATAGAAATTTTATTAGGACACAAAGATGACATAAGGGCAAAGCAAAACCACTGGACTCTTCAGATTTGTGAAAATTGGAGGCTTTTTATGCCTCAGACTAAATAGCTCTTGCATGAACTGCTCGTACACTAGGAAACAATATTCCTTCAGCCATAGCATGTCAAATTGAGCTTGATGAAGCAGTTTGTGAGGTCTCTTCCACAAGCTGGATCCTGCTTTAAGTACATTCCTATGAAGTCTCCCCATCAATCGAAAAAAATTATAAGTTGTAATTTTTGGTACGCCTCAAATGCCCAAATTGAAGAAGACCTCGAATTACATTATTGGTAATTGACTAGAGAAAAAAAAAACATCCAAATTACAGGAACATTCTTATAACTGTGCTGAAATATTGCAGTATGTTGTATGGTAACAGCAGTGAAAACTCCATTTCCTACACTCACTCATTGATCACTTATCTACAAATCTGGGATATTATAGTGAAGAAAAAGGAGGACGCATTGACCAGGACGCCAAGGAGATGCAGAAGACGTGCCAGGGAAGTCGGAATGAATGACTACTGCGGGTTATTGAAGAGGGTCAGTAAAGATGTAGGTTCTGTGAGGAAAACAAAAAAAAAGAAAGAAAACAATAAATGTGAAAATTAAATGTAAGAGAGTACTTATAATATTGCTAAACAATTTTGGTATATCTCTAAAAACAGACAGGAACTATAAAAATACAGCTGTTGATTGAAAATTTATTTTAATATTTGTCCTTCAGCTGCTTAAATATTTGAACTATTTGATCTAATTTAGTGGAAAATCCTGACTTGATGAAACAAAATGAAAATAATTTTCACGCCCAGCATCACAAATTGATCCTAGACTGCATATTTTTGAGAAATCATTTGACAAAAATTTGTAAATGGAGGCATATGTAATGTTTAACTACTCTTAGAATTTGCTTTCGTTCTGTTTATCTGAGGTACCCCTTGGTACTGGTGTATTATTTTTATCGTAATATGTAATGCAGTGTTTGATAACGGAAGGTGCTTTAAAAAAATCGAAGACTGCATTTATTATGCTATTTCATTTGGAACTGCGAGCTCGGCTTCATCTTCTGTAAAGCGACAAAAGCGTTAGCTAGATATGCGGTTTCGTTCGAAAGATGTGCTGCGTAATGAACATTGTATTACATCTTCGTGATAATTTTGGTACTTTACTGAGCACTACTGTAATTTAGCAGTCGTCTGTAACAACAGTTTCGGTTTCAACTATTGATACAGACGATAGCTCTAATTTTCAATTGCTGTAGTGCAGTTTAATAATGTACACATTTAACTTAATGATCCGCGTAGCTATAGAATCACAAGAATTGGTTTGTAATAAAAAATAACTTTTTCACCTATTTCCATAAATGGAAAATAAACGTGAACGGCCGTACATATATCTACAGAAATGTACTCAGCAGCCAGTTTCTCTTTTATCATATGAAATTTTCAAATTACACGCGGAAAATAATCTCCACAACAGTTCTGTATCGAAGTAAGGCGACTTAGCTTTTTTTATTTGCGGAACTCACAAACAAACTTTCTCTGGTTCAGCCCAATCAAAATGAGCCCACACAGAGCAAGGTCAAACATTACATTCAGATCTCTCATTGTTTATGTCCTGAAAATTTCTATTGCAGAAGAGGCATTCAAAATCGTTATCTTGCGATGCAGTATAGAGTACGATCCATCAGAATGGAAAGTGTAACTTTCCGTTACATCTTTTGTTAGGAGGTTTCTGGTTTTTGCGTTTTACATTTTCGCGTTTAGAAAGTTTGTTGCTTTTGTGCTGCTGCTTAGCTCCTAATTAGATATCCAGGTGGCTTTTGTGGGGAGAAGGAATTACTATAGATGATGTACCAGCTTCTACCCTAATACGACACGCCAACTTGGAGACATTCATTTTATCACCGAAGAAAAAATCGTTAACTAAAAAGTGACCAGAGCATAATAGCCTAGAAATGTAAATTACACTTAATTTCAGTGTCTAAAGACACACGTCTAACAGTCGACACTAGAGTTGTAGAGCTACTGTACGCTACAGTAGACTGTTACAAGTAAGCTTAGACTACGGCAGTTTTCCTGGTACATCTACATCTACGTCCATACTCCGCAAGCCACCTGACGGTGTGTGGCGGAGGGTACCTTCAGTACCTCTATCGGTTCTCCCTTCTATTCCAGTCTCGTATTGTTCGTGGAAAGAAGGACTGTCGGTATGCCTCTGTGTGGGCTCTAATCTCTCTGGTTTTATCCTCATGGTCTCTTCGCGAGATATACGTAGGAGGGAGCAATATACTGCTTGACTCTTCGGTGAAGGTATGTTCTCGAAACTTCAACAAAAGCCCATACCGAGCTACTGAGCGTCTCTCCTGCAGAATCTTCCACCGGAGTTTATCTATCATCTCCGTAACGCTTTCGAGATTACTAAATGATCCTGTAACGAAGCGCGCTGCTCTCCGTTGGATCTTCTCTATCTCTTCTATCAACCCTATCTGGTACGGATCCCACACTGCTGAGCAGTATTCAAGCAGTGGGCGAACAAGCGTACTGTAACCTACTTCCTTTGTTTTCGGATTGCATTTCCTTAGGATTCTTCCAATGAATCTCAGTCTGGCATCTGCTTTACCGACGATCAACATTATATGATCATTCCATTTTAAATCACTCCTAATGCGTACTCCCAGATAATTTATGGTATTAACTGCTTCCAGTTGCTGACCTGCTATTTTGTAGCTAAATGATAAAGGATCTATCTTTCTGTATATTCGCAGCACATTACACTTGTCTACATTGAGATTCAATTGCCATTCCCTGCACCATGCGTCAATTCGCTGCAGATCCTCTTGCATTTCAATACAATTTTCCATTGTTACAACCTCTCGGTACACCACAGCATCATCTGCAAAAAGCCTCAGTGAACTTCCGATGTCATCCACCAGGTCATTTATGTATATTGTGAATAGCAACGGTCCTATGACACTCCCCTGCGGCACACCTGAAATCACTCTTACTTCGGAAGACTTTTCTCCATTGAGAATAACATGCTGCGTCCTGTTATCTAGGAACTCCTCAATCCAATCACACAATTGGTCTGATAGTCCATATGCTCTTACTTTGTTCATTAAACGACTGTGGGGAACTGTATCGAACGCCTTGCGGAAGTCAAGAAACACGGCATCTACCTGTGAACCCGTGTCTATGGCCCTCTGAGTCTCGTGGACGAATAGCGCGAGCTGGGTTTCACATGACCGTCTTTTTCGAAACCCATGCTGATTCCTACAGAGTAGATTTCTATTCTCCAGAAAAGTCGTTATACTCTAACACAATACGTGTTCCAAAATTCTGCAACTGATCGACGTTAGAGATATAGGTCTATAGTTCTGCACATCTGTTCGACGTCCCTTCTTGAAAACGGGGATGACCTGTGCCCTTTTCCAATCCTTTGGAACGCTACGCTCTTCTAGAGACCTACGGTACACCGCTGCAAGAAGGGGGGCAAGTTCCTTCGCGTACTCTGTGTAAAATTGAACTGGTATCCCATCAGGTCCAGAGGCCTTTCCTCTTTTGAGCGATTTTAATTGTTTCTCTATCCCTCTGTCGTCTATTTCGATATCTACCATTTTGTCATCTGTGCGACAATCTAGAGAAGGAACTACAGTGCAATCTTCCTCTGTGAAACAACTTTGGAAAAAGACATTTAGTATTTCGGCCTTTAGTCTGTCATCCTCTGTTTCAGTACCATTTTGGTCACAGAGTGTCTGGACATTTTGTTTTGATCCACCTACCGCTTTGACATAAGACCAAAATTTCTTAGGATTTTCTGCCAAGTCAGTACATAGAACTTTACTTTCGAATTCATTGAACGCCTCTCGCATAGCCCTCCTCACACTACATTTCGCTTCGCGTAATTTTTGTTTGTCTGCAAGGCTTTGGCTATGTTTATGTTTGCTGTGAAGTTCCCTTTGCTTCCGCAGCAGTTTTCTAACTCGGTTGTTGTACCACGGTGGCTCTTTCCCATCTCTTACGATCTTGCTTGGCACATACTCATCTAACGCATAATGTACGACGGTTTTGAACTTCGTCCACTGATCCTCAACACTATCTGTACTTGAGACAAAACTTTTGTGTTGAGCCAACAGGTACTCTGAAATCTGCTTTTTGTCACTTTTTCTAAACAGAAAAATCTTCCTACCCTTTTTAATATTCCTATTTACAGCTGAAATCATCGATGCCGTAACCGCCTTATGATCGCTGATTCCCTGTTCTGCGTTAACTTTTTCAAATAGTTCGGGTCTGTTTGTCACCAGAAGGTCCAATATGTTATCCCCACGAGTCGGTTCTCTGTTTAACTGCTCAAGGTAGTTTTCAGATAAAGCACTTAAAAAAATTTCACAGGATTCTTTGTCCCTGCCACCCGTTATGAACGTTTGAGTCTCCCAGTCTATATCTGGCAAATTAAAATCTCCACCCAGAACTATAACATGGTGGGGAAATCTACTCGAAATATTTTCCAAATTATCCTTCAGGTGCTCAGCCACAACAGCTGTTGAGCCAGGGGGCCTATAGAGACATCCAATTACCATGTCTGAGCCTGCTTTAACCGTGACCTTCACCCAAATCATTTCACATTTCGGATCTCCGTCAATTTCCTTCGATACTATTGCACTTCTTATCGCTATAAACACGCCTCCCCCTTCACTGTTCAGCCTGTCTCTACGGTATACATTCCAATCTGAGTTTAGGATTTCATTACTGTTTACGTCAGGTTTCAGCCAACTTTCTGTCCCTAGTACTATATGGGCATTGTGACCGTTTATTAATGAGAGCAGTTCTGGGACCTTTCTATAGACGCTCCTGCAGTTTACTATTAGCACATTAATATTGTTATTCCCTGTTGCATTTTGCCTACTCCTACCTTGCCGCGTCTCAGGAGGCGTCTTGTCGGGCCTAGGGAGGGGATTCTCTAACCTAAAAAACCCCCATGTGCACTCCACACGTACTCCGCTACCCTTGTAGCCGCTTCCGGCGTGTAGTGCACGCCTGACCTATTCAGGGGGACCCTACATTTCTCCACCCGATAGCGGAGGTCGAGAAATTTGCACCCCAGATCTCTGCAGAATCGTCTGAGCCTCTGGTTTAAGCCTTCCACTCGGCTCCAAACCAGAGGACCACGATCGGTTCTGGGAACGATACTACAAATTGTTAGCTCTGATTCCACCCCGCGAGCGAGGCTTTCCGCCTTCACCAATTCCGCCAACCGCCTGTACGAACTGAGGATGACCTCTGAACCCAGACGTCAGGAGTCATTGGTGCCGACATGAGCAACAATTTGCAGTCGGGTGCACCCAGTGCTCTCTATCGCCGCCGGTAGGGCCTCCTCCACATCTCGGATGAGGCCCCCCGGCAAGCAGACAGAGTGAACACTGGCCTTCTTCCCCGACCTTCCCGCTATTTCCCTAAGGGGCTCCATCACCCGCCTAACGTTGGAGCTCCCAATAACTAATAAACCCCTCCCCCCCTGTGCCTGCTCGGACCTTGCTGAAGGAGCAGCCACATGTCCACTCACAGGCAGAGCGGGTGACGCCACACGGCCAGCCTCCACATTGACCCTCCGCCTCGTGCGCCGCGAACGCCGCTGAACCCGCCACTCCCCTTGGGGAGAGGATGGCCCAACCGCGCCCGGTACCGGCGAAGATGTCTCGACAGCAGGGACAGTGTGTGAAGCATGTAACACCTGGGGTGTACCCTGCGACGCACCAGACTCCCCACTGCCGCTACACTCCGAGGCGGCAGCCTGAAGACGGCTGACCGCGGCCATCAACACGCTCAGCTGTTCGCGAACAGTGGCCAGCTCCTCCTGCGTCCGTACACAGCAGTCACACATCCTATCCCTCCTAAGGAATCAATTTACTGAAGAGAGTTGTTCAACCTTTAACTAGACTGCTAATTCACTAAAGGCGGCTGTTTATTCACTAAACTGGGGTTGCTAGCCACTTCTTGTAGAAAACAATGAAAATTGCACTACCTGTCTCTGGACTGTATTGAAAACAAACACTAGCACTACTGGCACTATGGTTGACTAAAGGGACTCTCTGACTGTATTCCAAACAAACACGAAATCTATGGAACACTATTAATAGCACCAGACAATTAAAGCTTCCTAAAAGCAAATACACACGGAAGAAGAAGTGACAAGTAAGAAAAATACAGTTAATACTTAAATTAAGGTAGCTCGCTGCACAGCAGACGTGAAGCAGACGGCAGTTACGACGACACTGACTCTACTGGCACCAAGGCTGACTAAAGGGACTCTCTGACTGTATTCAAAACAAACACGAAATCTATGGAACACTATTAATAGCACCAGACAATTAAAGCTTCCTAAAAGCAAATACACACGGAAGAAGAAGTGACAAGTAAGAAAAATGCAGTTAATACTTAAATTAAGGTAGCTCGCTGCACAGCAGACGTGAAGCAGACGGCAGTTACGACGACACTGACTCTACTGGCACTAAGGCTGACTAAAGGGACTCTCTGACTGTATTCAAAACAAACACGAAATCTATGGAACACTATTAATAGCACCAGACAATTAAAGCTTCCTAAAAGCAAATACACACGGAAGAAGAAGTGACAAGTAAGAAAAATGCAGTTAATACTTAAATTAAGGTAGCTCCCTGCACAGCAGACGTGAAGCAGACGGCAGTTACGACGACACTGACTCTACTGGCACTAAGGCTGACTAAAGGGACTCTCTGACTGTATTCAAAACAAACACGAAATCTATGGAACACTATTAATAGCACCAGACAATTAAAGCTTCCTAAAAGCAAATACACACGGAAGAAGAAGTGACAAGTAAGAAAAATACAGTTAATACTTAAATTAATGTAGCTCGCTGCACAGCAGACGTGAAGCAGACGGCAGTTACGACGACACTGACTCTACTGGCACTAAGGCTGACTAAAGGGACTCTCTGTATTCAAAACAAACACGAAATCTATGGAACACTATTAATAGCACCAGACAATTAAAGCTTCCTAAAAGCAAATACACACGGAAGAAGAAGTGACAAGTAAGAAAAATACAGTTAATACTTAAATTAAGGTAGCTCGCTGCACAGCAGACGTGAAGCAGACGGCAGTTACGACGACACTGACTCTACTGGCACTAAGGCTGACTAAAGGGACTCTCTGACTGTATTCAAAACAAACACGAAATCTATGGAACACTATTAATAGCACCAGACAATTAAAGCTTCCTAAAAGCAAATACACACGGAAGAAGAAGTGACAAGTAAGAAAAATGCAGTTAATACTTAAATTAAGGTAGCTCGCTGCACAGCAGACGTGAAGCAGACGGCAGTTACGACGACACTGACTCTACTGGCACTAAGGCTGACTAAAGGGACTCTCTGACTGTATTCAAAACAAACACGAAATCTATGGAACACTATTAATAGCACCAGACAATTAAAGCTTCCTAAAAGCAAATACACACGGAAGAAGAAGTGACAAGTAAGAAAAATGCAGTTAATACTTAAATTAAGGTAGCTCGCTGCACAGCAGACGTGAAGCAGACGGCAGTTACGACGACACTGACTCTACTGGCACTAAGGCTGACTAAAGGGACTCTCTGACTGTATTCAAAACAAACACGAAATCTATGGAACACTATTAATAGCACCAGACAATTAAAGCTTCCTAAAAGCAAATACACACGGAAGAAGAAGTGACAAGTAAGAAAAATGCAGTTAATACTTAAATTAAGGTAGCTCGCTGCACAGCAGACGTGAAGCAGACGGCAGTTACGACGACACTGACTCTACTGGCACTAAGGCTGACTAAAGGGACTCTCTGACTGTATTCAAAACAAACACGAAATCTATGGAACACTATTAATAGCACCAGACAATTAAAGCTTCCTAAAAGCAAATACACACGGAAGAAGAAGTGACAAGTAAGAAAAATACAGTTAATACTTAAATTAAGGTAGCTCGCTGCACAGCAGACGTGAAGCAGACGGCAGTTACGACGACACTGACTCTACTGGCACTAAGGCTGACTAAAGGGACTCTCTGACTGTATTCAAAACAAACACGAAATCTATGGAACACTATTAATAGCACCAGACAATTAAAGCTTCCTAAAAGCAAATACACACGGAAGAAGTGACAAGTAAGAAAAATACAGTTAATACTTAAATTAAGGTAGCTCGCTGCACAGCAGACGTGAAGCAGACGGCAGTTACGACGACACTGACTCTACTGGCACTAAGGCTGACTAAAGGGACTCTCTGACTGTATTCAAAACAAACACGAAATCTATGGAACACTATTAATAGCACCAGACAATTAAAGCTTCCTAAAAGCAAATACACACGGAAGAAGAAGTGACAAGTAAGAAAAATACAGTTAATACTTAAATTAAGGTAGCTCGCTGCACAGCAGACGTGAAGCAGACGGCAGTTACGACGACACTGACTCTACTGGCACTAAGGCTGACTAAAGGGACTCTCTGACTGTATTCAAAACAAACACGAAATCTATGGAACACTATTAATAGCACCAGACAATTAAAGCTTCCTAAAAGCAAATACACACGGAAGAAGAAGTGACAAGTAAGAAAAATGCAGTTAATACTTAAATTAAGGTAGCTCGCTGCACAGCAGACGTGAAGCAGACGGCAGTTACGACGACACTGACTCTACTGGCACTAAGGCTGACTAAAGGGACTCTCTGACTGTATTCAAAACAAACACGAAATCTATGGAACACTATTAATAGCACCAGACAATTAAAGCTTCCTAAAAGCAAATACACACGGAAGAAGAAGTGACAAGTAAGAAAAATGCAGTTAATACTTAAATTAAGGTAGCTCGCTGCACAGCAGACGTGAAGCAGACGGCAGTTACGACGACACTGACTCTACTGGCACTAAGGCTGACTAAAGGGACTCTCTGACTGTATTCAAAACAAACACGAAATCTATGGAACACTATTAATAGCACCAGACAATTAAAGCTTCCTAAAAGCAAATACACACGGAAGAAGAAGTGACAAGTAAGAAAAATACAGTTAATACTTAAATTAAGGTAGCTCGCTGCACAGCAGACGTGAAGCAGACGGCAGTTACGACGACACTGACTCTACTGCCACTAAGGCTGACTAAAGGGACTCTCTGACTGTATTCAAAACAAACACGAAATCTATGGAACACTATTAATAGCACCAGACAATTAAAGCTTCCTAAAAGCAAATACACACGGAAGAAGAAGTGACAAGTAAGAAAAATGCAGTTAATACTTAAATTAAGGTAGCTCGCTGCACAGCAGACGTGAAGCAGACGGCAGTTACGACGACACTGACTCTACTGGCACTAAGGCTGACTAAAGGGACTCTCTGACTGTATTCAAAACAAACACGAAATCTATGGAACACTATTAATAGCACCAGACAATTAAAGCTTCCTAAAAGCAAATACACACGGAAGAAGAAGTGACAAGTAAGAAAAATACAGTTAATACTTAAATTAAGGTAGCTCGCTGCACAGCAGACGTGAAGCAGACGGCAGTTACGACGACACTGACTCTACTGGCACTAAGGCTGACTAAAGGGACTCTCTGACTGTATTCAAAACAAACACGAAATCTATGGAACACTATTAATAGCACCAGACAATTAAAGCTTCCTAAAAGCAAATACACACGGAAGAAGAAGTGACAAGTAAGAAAAATACAGTTAATACTTAAATTAATGTAGCTCGCTGCACAGCAGACGTGAAGCAGACGGCAGTTACGACGACACTGACTCTACTGGCACTAAGGCTGACTAAAGGGACTCTCTGTATTCAAAACAAACACGAAATCTATGGAACACTATTAATAGCACCAGACAATTAAAGCTTCCTAAAAGCAAATACACACGGAAGAGGAAGTGACAAGTAAGAAAAATACAGTTAATACTTAAATTAAGGTAGCTCGCTGCACAGCAGACGTGAAGCAGACGGCAGTTACGACGACACTGACTCTACTGGCACTAAGGCTGACTAAAGGGACTCTCTGACTGTATTCAAAACAAACACGAAATCTATGGAACACTATTAATAGCACCAGACAATTAAAGCTTCCTAAAAGCAAATACACACGGAAGAAGAAGTGACAAGTAAGAAAAATACAGTTAATACTTAAATTAAGGTAGCTCGCTGCACAGCAGACGTGAAGCAGACGGCAGTTACGACGACACTGACTCTACTGGCACTAAGGCTGACTAAAGGGACTCTCTGACTGTATTCAAAACAAACACGAAATCTATAGAACACTATTAATAGCACCAGACAATTAAAGCTTCCTAAAAGCAAATACACACGGAAGAAGTGACAAGTAAGAAAAATACAGTTAATACTTAAATTAAGGTAGCTCGCTGCACAGCAGACGTGAAGCAGACGGCAGTTACGACGACACTGACTCTACTGGCACTAAGGCTGACTAAAGGGACTCTCTGACTGTATTCAAAACAAACACGAAATCTATGGAACACTATTAATAGCACCAGACAATTAAAGCTTCCTAAAAGCAAATACACACGGAAGAAGAAGTGACAAGTAAGAAAAATACAGTTAATACTTAAATTAAGGTAGCTCGCTGCACAGCAGACGTGAAGCAGACGGCAGTTACGACGACACTGACTCTACTGCCACTAAGGCTGACTAAAGGGACTCTCTGACTGTATTCAAAACAAACACGAAATCTATGGAACACTATTAATAGCACCAGACAATTAAAGCTTCCTAAAAGCAAATACACACGGAAGAAGAAGTGACAAGTAAGAAAAATACAGTTAATACTTAAATTAAGGTAGCTCGCTGCACAGCAGACGTGAAGCAGACGGCAGTTACGACGACACTGACTCTACTGGCACTAAGGCTGACTAAAGGGACTCTCTGACTGTATTCAAAACAAACACGAAATCTATGGAACACTATTAATAGCACCAGACAATTAAAGCTTCCTAAAAGCAAATACACACGGAAGAAGAAGTGACAAGTAAGAAAAATACAGTTAATACTAAAATTAAGGTAGCTCGCTGCACAGCAGACGTGAAGCAGACGGCAGTTACGACGACACTGACTCTACTGGCACTAAGGCTGACTAAAGGGACTCTCTGACTGTATTCAAAACAAACACGAAATCTATGGAACACTATTAATAGCACCAGACAATTAAAGCTTCCTAAAAGCAAATACACACGGAAGAAGAAGTGACAAGTAAGAAAAATGCAGTTAATACTTAAATTAAGGTAGCTCGCTGCACAGCAGACGTGAAGCAGACGGCAGTTACGACGACACTGACTCTACTGGCACTAAGGCTGACTAAAGGGACTCTCTGACTGTATTCAAAACAAACACGAAATCTATGGAACACTATTAATAGCACCAGACAATTAAAGCTTCCTAAAAGCAAATACACACGGAAGAAGAAGTGACAAGTAAGAAAAATACAGTTAATACTTAAATTAAGGTAGCTCGCTGCACAGCAGACGTGAAGCAGACGGCTGGTAGCTTTGGTTAAGACCGTGCTCACGTTACCTGTACGTTAGGTGGCTTGTGTACCTAACGGACATTAATCATAACAATAGCTTTCTTTGCGTATGCGGTCAGTATCTTACTCTATTTCCCTACAATCCGGAAGTGATGTACCGTCTAGAAAATGATTGAAGATTTAGAAAGGGCCATTCTACATAGTTATCCTGCTACCTGTTACTGAGAAATAAACAGTACTAACAGAAAAATAGAAGATGTGAATATTTTATACAGCTTTTATTCGAAAATTGTTGATTAGTAATAAGAAATAGAGGGATACTGTTATACGAATTTATCATATAGCGCTAGGAAACGCTATTTCCTTAATGAAAAGGTTAAATTAAAAAAAAAAAAAAAAAAAACGCGAACCAATTGTACTCGTATATCAAATACAGCTTCAGTACTTCGTGGAACTTATATAAAACATATTTCCGTTATTCATAAACAACTTCCGCACTATCAGTACTAACAGGAAACTATTGCCTTATTGCCTTCTATCATGATGAAGAAAGTTCTACTCAGTACAAAATAAAGGTGTACATGTAAACTGTATGTACACCATAAGTAATTGCCTTAGACACGTAAAGCGGAGAAGTTACGTGATCAGCCAATTTTTATTATTCATAAAATGTAATTTATAGTCTGTAACGATGTAAAATACACTGAACGATGTGCGCTCCTAATTATGTGGAAAACGAACAAACAAACAAAAAACAAAATAGAAGTCGTCAGTTCCCAATTTCTCTCTTACCCATTCATTTAGGTATTTTTACCTGCCAGCGCTACCACTATTACCGATAATCCTGCCATGTATATGTCATTTATGATGTGTACCAAAACGGTCGAACCGTAGTTTTGGTAGAACGCAACTCTACTTGATGCACATTTTTAAAACCTTACCTGGAGAAATTTCACAAAACTGAAACACAGACTTTCCTGAAGAGAAAGCAAAGCGATGCTGGTAAGCCGTAGACTCTCACTATAAAACGCCATGGGAGTCCACAGAAGTAGTGTACGATATTTCCAAACGACAGCAGCGCCAAAAAGATGGGCAACGGCGGTATTCCATATTGCCCGACTGTTCCATTACATCCGAATCTCCTGTCTGTGTAATTCGGTAACAAAGCAGATGGACTGAGTAGCAGATAATCGGACCATTACTCGTACTTCACTGTTTAGATGAAGTGCGGTGTTTGTAGGCACATGAGGCTATTCGTGACGTAAACATTACCTTACTGAGAAGTGGATTGGCTCGAAGCTCTCGACATCGTAGCGGATGGAGTGGAGGCGCCAGGAGAGTAGTAATGGTGGTGGTGGTGACGGTTGTGGTGGTGGTGCTGGTGGAGGAGGTGGTGGCGGCGGCTGCTGTGGAGGCGCGTGCCTTACTAAGGACTGCCGGCGAGGCCGCGGCGGTGCTGGGCCAAGGGCCGCTCCCTGCACCCTCGAGGGCGGTGCGGCGTGCCTTGTCTCCCGTTGTAGGGCCTCCGCAGCCACAAGCATCTTCGACACAGCTGCGAGCTTGCTGGCCACACGCCTCTCCCTCTGTATGGAGTGACCGGTCTTTCTACTTGCCAGTCCGGCCATTAGTACAAGTTTATTCACCAGTAGGTCGAGAGTTTCAGAAAAAGGTACAAGATGTACGGAAAATGTCAGCTACCGCACCGATCATTCATTGGACAGCGCCACACTGACCTGCTGCTCAAACAACAACACGGACCCTTTCATCTCGAGGGATCGCCAAACTCCACTAATGTTCTCAACGCACGTAAACGATTTGTAAGATAGAGTCAGCAGCACTACAAATACACTCACTGACCACGCTGTTGTCTCAAAGAAAATACTGTACTTCTACGATCGTAAGAAAATGCAGAAAGACTTATAGAAAATCTCAGTTTAGTGTCGTGAACGTCCCCTCATCGGTGGAATATCTTCTATTACTGCCAATCAGTTCCTCGATTCCCTGGACATTGTGGTCGACGTCGATGGCCTCCCTTCCCAACCAGCACCACTCACGCCTTCCCACTTTGGTGAAATTGTTGGTACCATTTTACTGGACGTGACATTACATTTGGTTCTCGGTGAATGTGTGTGCTGTTTGCACGTCTCGCGCACTAAAATCGTTTTTAGAGAACGTTTCTACTTGTCGCACCATTTCGCTCGCACACTGTGATGCACCTTTTAGCCGCAGCCTTGCAGAACTGTGTCTGCGGAAAACACGGAACACTCTCTCTCTTTCGTCAATGAGCAACTCTTGTTTCGCAATTGTCTTAGTATGGAATAACGCTTGTAGCTTACTTTTTCAAATCCCCTCATACGACCAGTTCTAGACTACATGTGCGGTTCGTACGAAGTAGACATAGCAGAAAACATCAAATGCACTGAGAGGAGGACGCTAGAACCGTAACAACTCAAGAACGATGCTCAGGGGACGTAAATGAGGCTCATTTTGGAGAAAGCTAACGTCGTTGCTCCATGTTATATCTCGCGCAGCTACCTTGAGAATAAGATCCGCGATATTAGGGATTGGGCGAGGGCACATAAGGTATCATTTTTCTCTCGGACAGTACGCTAATGGAGCAGGACGAAAAATCCTTAATACTGGTATGAAATAGTGTGAAGCACTCTCTACACTGAACTCCACTGTGGGTTGCGGAATGTTTATGTAGATGGTAAATGTGGAGCAAGGTTAAGTACAGTACTTAGCAATGCAGTACAATGGAAACTAATAGACAAGAAAGTTTCCCGACGTTCAGTCCAGAAGAACAAGCAGAACAACCAAAGCACGTATGTAGAAGACAGGGTAGATAAGAATGCTCCATCAATACACTTACAATTAAAGGAAATAACTAGTTACACGAAAACCGTTACTAAGGAACACTACACACCTAATGTAAATGACTCTAACAAAGTAATTATACTAATCCGGTAACAATGATAGTCATAGATCATTGAAGACATCCAAAACAACGGTTTAGCTACCACTGTCACTTTTTTCTGAATATGCCTGATGCCTTAATAACACTGTCTATTCTGTGCTAATTAGCTTTAATGCTGCTCTCTGATACAAATGATACCTGATAGATTGCAACCTATCTTCGTCAATAACTAACACTCGAATGTTACCACCAATCTAGCTACTGTTTCGCCAAAATAATTCAGTACCAGACCAATGCCTTCGGCACATATATACATTGCTAGCTTAACTTTTGTTATTGCCTATGATGGGTGACTCAACCCCACAAAGGCATACCCTCAGTCACACCTACATAAAAACTGTACAAATATAAAATTACAATAATATTTGCAAAATTGTTTAAATCGGTAAGCTACATCTCTGTGCTGACTGAACAGTTGTGCATCAGCGTAACAATGATAGATTTTCTTCTGCAAAATTAAGAATATTTAAACTTATGAATACACTGAATGTGTTGAGTTATCAGTATATTAAAGTCGGACTGAAACTGTATCATGATATCCATACACATTATAAAAATGTATGTTTGCATATTTTGCACATATGTTCCACATCTCCCATTTTAACCAAAAATGGTACACATATCACTATCTGGAACGAATCACTGTGGGTAAGAACTACCTAAATATCGAAGGGGTTGGAGTGGGGGTGACAAAACAGTGTGGCCTACGACGCGTGAGACCCCTCCTTCATTCGCTCAGTATTTGAGAATGAGAGCACTTAGGGATTTGTAACGAACATTACACATGATTTCAAACTTTCACGAAACTTTTTCTCGCTGTCAACCCCCGCAAAATGATGAAAGGGAAAAAGTTTACCTCTTACTACATTTTCGCTGTTGATACGGTAAAACTGTCGCGCGAAGCTTGGCGTTTTATTTCTGTACTCCTTTACTACTGCACTAACTGTATTCACGACAAATTTTGCAGGCAGTATTCATATATAGCACTGAATGTACCAGTAATATTATATCATTGTACGACATGTAGTTCAGGATATATGACGTCATAAACACTGGGATATCTGAAAAACTGCCGCATCATGTATGACGTTTAAATTTATTACTTCTTTGCTACTAACCGTGTTCGCGACACATCTCACAGGCACTAACCACATACATCGCTGAATATACCCAAAAAATATAGTATTGTAAGACGCGCAGCTCAGTATATATGACGTCGTAAACACTTAGATGCGTGAAAAACTGCCGCATTATGCATGACGTTTTAATTCATTGCTTCGTCAGTACTATCTCTAGTCGCAAAAGACTTCACAGACAACACCAACACTATATTGCTATACAACGCTTATTCAGAAGGTATGATGTTATAAACATTGACCTCCGTGAAAATGAAGCTGGAGGACGAAATTCGCTAGATATAACATGTGAAATATGTGTACAAATAAATGTGAAACATCCTAAATATATAAGAAATAACAAAGCATCAGGAGAAGACCAAATCATCGCAGAATTATGGAAAAATGCAGGAGAAAATCTTATTGCAAAACTCAAAGAAAGTATACATGAAATCTGGAAAACTGAAAAAATCCCCACAGATTGGAAGACTGCAATCATACATCCTCTGTACAAAAAAGGAAGTAAAACAGACCCCAACAACTATCGTGGAATCTCTTTATTGTTAATAACATACAAAATTCTGTCTAAAGCCCTACTAAACCGCGCAGAACCTCAGCTGGATTCAAAACTAGGCGAATACCAAGGTGGGTTCAGAAAAGGTCGATCTTGCATAGAACAAATCCTTAACTTGAAAAACTCAATGAAATATTTACATAGTACTTCAAACAAAAGTTATGTCATCACGTTTGTCGACTTTAAAAAAGCATATGACAGTATAGTCCGAGAATCCCTTTTTGAAGTATTAGCAGAAATTGGACTAGATCAAAAGACAACAAACATCATAAAAGAAACACTCACAGAGACCAAATCCAAAGTAAAATTTATGGGAGAATTGAGCACAGAATTTGAAATAGACACAGGAGTACGACAAGGGGATGTACTCTCCCCAGTGCTCTTCAATTGTGCTCTTGAAAAAGTTGTTAGAGAATGGAAAAAAGCAGGTGCACCAGCACACAGACTGGGACCACGACACTAAGGGCATAGAATTACACTGTTTAGCATTTGCTGATGAAATGGCACTGATCGCACAAGACATTACCGATGCACAGAAACAGCTAGAATTATTACAAGAACAGGCAGCTAAAATAGGATTACAAATTTCATTTGAAAAAACAAAATTTATGACTGACGTCAAAGATACACCTTCTGATCTCAAAATTGGTAATAGCTACATCTCTAGAGTAAAAGAATTTAAATATTTAGGTGAATGGATTGCAGAAAATTGCAATTAAAAGAAATCTGTCAGATCAAGAGTCCAAAAAACGGAGACGGCGTTTCAGTTAACAAAAAACATTTACAACAAAAAGAGTCTCTCGTGGAACTGCAAAATACGACACTACACAACAGTAATTAGACCCGAAGCTCTCTACGCATCTGAGACACTAAACCTTCAACACAGAACACTAAAAGAGGAATTAAAAGTGAAAGAACGTAAGATAATGAGGAAAATCCTAGGACCAAGAACTAAAGATGGGGTACATTATCCAAAACCCAATGCAGAAATATATAAAAATATCCCCAAAATAACAGACACAATGCGCATGAGAAGAATCCAATTCATGGGGCACTTAGAAAAAATGGACTCAAACAGGTTAACGCACAAAATCCATACATTTTTAAAGAACAAAACTACAAGATCGAACTGGTACAAACAGACGGAAAAAGACCTGAGAGAATTAGGGTCTCCAAATCTACATGATAGAAATGAAATCAGAAAAATCACAAACACATGGGGTTTTGAGGAAGAAGAGAGAAAAACTAACCGACATGCATGGTCTACGCAACGAAAGCTAGCCCATTCGTTGTTTATGAAGGAATACTGGGCGAAAAGGAAGAAGAGGAAGAAGATAAGAAATATATTTGGAATGAATGTACAAGCCATAGGTGCGGGGCTCGTCCTAAACTGAGGAACGATTTCAACCAAATTTGGTACACATATTGGTCACGATCTAGGAAGGAATGCTGTCAGCTAGTCTTCTGCTGCTGGGGCGATATCGGTCGGGTTCAATACGGGTGGGGGTATGCGCGAGAGCTCGCGGCTGTTCAGCTGGAGTCTATCAAGCATTGCTTCGGAGCCGAGTACTCAAGTACTCTGCTCAGCATAAATAGTTTGGGGCGAAATATTTGACTGCGAGAAATTTCTGCATCCAGATGCAGCATGTAATATAGCATATATTTGTATTTATTATTATTGCTCTAAAATAACTCTCTGAAATCACTGATTCAGTTTCAACGTTCTTTACTGTTATCCGTCTTTACGTGAAGCGTGCGACGAAACATGTTTCGAAAATAATGGTTGCCACTAGAAATTTATCACTGAGATTTCTTTCTGTCTCACACGTGGCTGTCGCTGCCGCTAATTTCTGGCGCTCCCAGAATAGCATTTGCTTTCGATGTGGCAGGAACATTCAAAGATAGTGTAGACCAACTTCACAAACGAATATATGTGTTACGAAATGCATATAACTCCAACTGCTACTTCGGAGTACCTTCTTGATCGATAAAACATCTTAAAACTCTTGATAAAGTGTTTAAGCACAACATTGAATGCTCAAGTAACGATCTATTTGACTAGCGTGTCGTCACTTTACTGGTGTTGAACTGTCTAATGTAATGCGTGCTTTGATTCTCACAATAAATGCTTTTAACAACAGTGGATCTACTCGCAGTCCTCCTTCTCAAACACGAAAATGATAGTCACTAAATACAGAGTATGTACCATCATTGTAGTCCACAATTTTGCTCTTCCTCTTCGACGAAAGAACGCCTTTGACTTCTTTGTACAAAATCTCTGCCGATGTACTATATGTTCACATTTTCGTGGTGGAAACTGCCGACGACTGACTACTTTCCGAAGTCTTGTCAATCTTGACCTCCCGTTGTATCCTGCCCTGCTCTCTCGCTAATTCTTCAGTCTTGGTCTTGTCTCTTGAATCTTCCCTCTTCGTACCCTCCTCCTCTCATAATTTCAAAAACCGGTGTATCTTCTTAAAATTTAGTAATGTATTGCAAGAATGTCATTATAAGATGTGTTGGCAGCAACTTCATTACGCTCGTGTGTTCAAACTCAAACTGTTTCCACTGTCTCAGTACTGTAATTCTCTTCTCCGTGTTACATCTTCCGACTATTACCACGAAGAAAACTGTCTAATTTCCACAAAAATATCACTCTATATTACATAAATTTCACACAGAAATCATATAAAACATGGGATACAAACATTTGTGTGACATTTTCTGTACACTTCAGTTTATACATACAAAAATAATCAACAAGATTCAGTTCAGATTTAATCGACATTACATACAACGTCTACCACTGAAATAAATGGTGTTTATTAGCAGTGGAAATAATCTCAGGTTTAATATAATCGATATATTATTAAAAAACAAAACAGAATTCAATTTCAGAAGGAGAGCCATAATTTCTCTTAGCTACAAGGCAACCAACACTGAATTATCAACTGAGAAAAAATGGCTGCAAATATAGATAATTTAATGTCATGTTATGTTACTTCCCCTAACATTCCTCACTGGCAGCGACTGATCACTTATATTGGTTCTTTTACTTAATATCATCAGAAAAAGTGGCTTATAGAGATTTATGATTCACTTTCCGCCATATTCACCGTACAATAAAGAAGCACACATTAAGTGTATGTCGAGCTTATAGCTCTGCCATCATCATAGACTGCTGCTTGTTGCTGTTACTGTATGCCTGTATACAGAATCAGCACATTTAAACGTCATCTTAGGCAGCAGGCGCTTCAAGTGTTACGAGGCTATTTATGCATTAACAGCTGATTTGCTAGTCTTTTACCGTTATAATGTTTAGTTTGTTACTCTTTCTTAGCATGAGTTTTGCTAGTTACAGAACTGTGCCACGATAAAAGTCTGTGAAAGTAAATGGGTCACAGCAAACACGAACCTTTCCGCATGTACATTTCGTGCAGACAAGAACTACTGCATTACGGCCAATAGGAGACGATTCCACTCAAGTGATATCATTCCAGTCAAGGCCAGCCGTTCCCGCTGTGCTCCCTCGTAATAACACTGCATAGCACTAATATTAATAGTTATTACTACGAGGACACGGTTACTTACCCGCTGACCGCATTTTCGGTAGAGATGTGACACATCTACGAAGAGGGCCAACAATTGTAACAAAAAAGAAATATAATGACGTCTATCAGTCAGTGGGTGAATTAAGAAACTTTGGTGAAGACTCAATAGTGTTACACGTGAAATCCGTATCTAAAGCCTACGAAATTTAGATCACATAAGTGAAATGAAACCGATTTACATATACAAGTACGAAGCTATGAGAAACACTCATATTGATATGGAGGCAACTACATTCTAGAGGTCCCGGCAAGATGTGCAAGTGCGGAAGTCTCTTTAGAAACGCGGATGGCTCATTACGAAATTCTTTTATTAACCACGAGCGGAAGTACTTCTCAGCGACCCAATCTCAGATGACAAGAAGAAGGATGTTGATGGTTTACTGTAAACTGAATTCGTAGAGGATGGCAAACTCAAGAGGATTTAAGTTGGTATACATCCATCATTGCCACTACACCCCTGTTGTTCAGCACAGAGGTAGAGGAAATTTGCTTGTGATTGTTTAGATGATGCTTCTGGTTTATAAGTTTAAGTGTAACAGTTACATCAAACAACCGTTCTAATAACAGGTAATCCCATTGTTACATCACTGTATTCCTTTATGGTGATTTGAATATTTTAAATAATTGTGAAGCAACAATAAAATCAGAACTTTCCGTAAAACACTAAATGTCAATGTTGCAGTTGCCAATTTATAATTTTTTCCATGGTATCACATACGACATTCTAACAAGTACGTAATATGATGTTAGTATATGATGTAAGTTATTTTCAAAAGACAAGATATTTGCTTTATAATCATTCAAAGCCGAAATGTACAAATGGTACATGCAAATAAGAACATGCCCATACCTAAATGTAATTTTTAGAGCAATATTTTCTTTTGCCCCCCCCCCCCCCCCCCCCCCCCCCCATGAACCATGGACCTTGCCGTTGGTGGGGAGGCTTGCGTGCCTCAGCGATACAGATAGCCAGCCGTACCGTAGGTGCAACCACAACGGAGGGGTATCTGTTGAGAGGCCAGACAAACGTGTGGTTCCTGAAGAGGGGCAGCAGCCTTTTCAGTAGTTGCAAGGGCAACAGTCTGGATGATTGACTGATCTGGCCTTGTAACAATAACCAAAACGGCCTTGCTGTGATGGTACTGCGAACGGCTGAAAGCAAGGGGAAACTACAGCCGTAATTTTTCCCGAGGGCATGCAACTTTACTGTATGATTACATGATGATGGCGTCCTCTTGGGTAAAATATTCCGGAGGTAAAATAGTCCCCCATTCGGATCTCCGGGCGGGGACTACTCAAGAGGATGTCGTTATCAGGAGAAAGAAAACTGGCGTTCTACGGATCGGAGCGTGGAATGTCAGATCCCTTAATCGGGCAGGTAGGTTAGAAAATTTAAAAAGGGAAATGGATAGGTTGAAGTTAGATATAGTGGGAATTAGTGAAGTTCGGTGGCAGGAGGAACAAGACTTCTGGTCAGGTGACTACAGGGTTATAAACACAAAATCAAATAGGGGTAATGCAGGAGTAGGTTTAATAATGAATAGGAAAATAGGAATGCGGGTAAGCTACTACAAACAGCATAGTGAACGCATTATTGTGGCCAAGATAGATACGAAGCCCACGCCTACTACAGTAGTACAAGTTTATATGCCAACTAGCTCTGCAGATGACGAAGAAATTGAAGAAATGTATGATGAAATAAAAGAAATTATTCAGATTGTGAAGGGAGACGAAAATTTAATAGTCATGGGTCACTGGAATTCGAGTGTAGGAAAAGGGAGAGAAGGAAACATAGTAGGTGAATATGGATTGGGGGACAGAAATGAAAGAGGAAGCCGCCTGGTCGAATTTTGCACAGAGCACAACGTAATCATAACTAACACTTGGTTTAAGAATCATGAAAGAAGGTTGTATACATGGAAGAGCCCTGGAGATACTAAAAGGTTTCAGATAGATTACATAATGGTAAGACAGAGATTTAGGAACCAGGTTTTAAATTGTAAGACATTTCCAGGGGCAGATGTGGACTCTGACCACAATCTATTGGTGATGACCTGTAGATTAAAACTGAAGAAACTGCAAAAAGGTGGGAATTTAAGGAGATGGGACCTGGATAAACTAAAAGAACCAGAGGTTGTACAGAGATTCAGGGAGAGCATAAGGGAGCAATTGACAGGACTGGGGGAAATAAATATAGTAGAAGAAGAATGGGTAGCTTTGAGGGATGAAGTAGTGAAGGCAGCAGAGGATCAAGTAGGTAAAAAGAAGAGGGCTAGTAGAAATCCTTGGGTAACAGAAGAAATATTGAATTTAATTGATGAAAGGAGAAAATATAAAAATGCAGTAAGTGAAACAGGCATAAAGGAATACAAACGTCTCAAAAATGAGATCGACAGGAAGTGCAAAATGGCTAAGCAGGGATGGCTAGAGGACAAATGTAAGGATGTAGAGGCCTATCTCACTAGGGGTAAGATAGATACCGCCTACAGGAAAATTAAAGAGACCTTTGGAGATAAGAGAACGACTTGTATGAATATCAAGAGCTCAGATGGAAACCCAGTTCTAAGCAAAGAAGGGAAAGCAGAAAGGTGGAAGGAGTATATAGAGGGTCTATACAAGGGCGATGTACTTGAGGACAATATTATGGAAATGGAAGAGGATGTAGATGAAGATGAAATGGGAGATATGATACTGCGTGAAGAGTTTGACAGAGCACTGAAAGACCTGAGTCGAAACAAGGCCCCCGGAGTAGACAATATTCCATTGGAACTACTGACGGCCGTGGGAGAGCCAGTCCTGACAAAACTCTACCATCTGGTGAGCAAGATGTATGAAACAGGCGAAATACCCTCAGACTTCAAGAAGAATATAATAATTCCAATCCCAAAGAAAGCAGGTGTTGACAGATGTGAAAATTACCGAACTATCAGCTTAATAAGTCACAGCTGCAAAATACTAACACGAATTCTTTACAGACGAATGGAAAACCTAGTAGAAGCCAACCTCAGGGAAGATCAGTTTGGATTCCGTAGAAACACTGGAACACGTGAGGCAATACTGACCTTACGACTTATCTTAGAAGAAAGATTAAGGAAAGGCAAACCTACGTTTCTAGCATTTGTAGACTTAGAGAAAGCTTTTGACAATGTTGACTGGAATACTCTCTTTCAAATTATAAAGGTGGCAGGGGTAAAATACAGGGAGCGAAAGGCTATTTACAATTTGTACAGAAAGCAGATGGCAGTTATAAGAGTCGAGGGACATGAAAGGGAAGCAGTGGTTGGGAAGGGAGTAAGACAGGGTTGTAGCCTCTCCCCGATGTTGTTCAATCTGTATATTGAGCAAGCAGTAAAGGAAACAAAAGAAAAATTCGGAGTAGGTATTAAAATTCATGGAGAAGAAATAAAAACTTTGAGGTTCGCCGATGACATTGTAATTCTGTCAGAGACAGCAAAGGACTTGCAAGAGCAGTTGAATGGAATGGACAGTGTCTTGAAAGGAGGATATAAGATGAACATCAACAAAAGCAAAACAAGGATAATGGAATGTACTCTAATTAAGTCGGGTGATGCTGAGGGAATTAGATTAGGAAATGAGGCACTTAAAGTAGTAAAGGAGTTTTGCTATTTGGGGAGCAAAGTAACTGATGATGGTCGAAGTAGAGAGGATATAAAATGTAGGCTGGCAATGGCAAGGAAAGCGTTTCTGAAGAAGAGAAATTTGTTAACATCCAGTATTGATTTAAGTGTCAGGAAGTCATTTCTGAAAGTATTCGTATGGAGTGTAGCCATGTATGGAAGTGAAACATGGACGATAAATAGTTTGGACAAGAAGAGAATAGAAGCTTTCGAAATGTGGTGCTACAGAAGAATGCTGAAGATTAGATGGGTAGATCACATAACTAATGAGGAAGTATTGAATAGGATTGGGGAGAAGAGAAGTTTGTGGCACAACTTGACCAGAAGAAGGGATCGGTTGGTAGGACATGTTCTGAGGCATCAAGGGATCACCAATTTAGTATTGGAGGGCAGCGTGGAGGGTAAAAATCGTAGAGGGAGACCAAGAGACGAATACACTAAGCAGATTCAGAAGGATGTAGGTTGCAGTAGGTACTGGGAGATGAAAAAGCTTGCACAGGATAGAGTAGCATGGAGAGCTGCATCAAACCAGTCTCAGGACTGAAGACCACAACAACAACAACAACATTTTCTATTGAGGTTTGATTTACAGATATGAAATGCCATTTGGCACAAAATTAAGGACATTTGCATTGCAGCATGTTATTTTCAGTTGTACGTATGACTGAAATAAGTTTTATGCTAATCGTGAAAAAGTGAATTTAGTGGGCATGTTCGTCTTTGCATGTCATCTCCTGATATGTCAAAGACCCTGCATCCAAGATAAAATGCTCTGCCCTATGTACCAATAAAGCCTTAAACCAGTCACAAATCTCGCTTGATATCCCATACGAAAGTACTTTTGATAATAAGCGTATGTGGTAGGAATCCAATGATTTCTGAAAGTCGAGAAACATTGCATTTATCTGATCGTGTTGATACATGGCTTTCGCGATGTCATGTGAAGAAAGCGCAAGTTGGGTTTTTCATGATATACTCACTAAGACATAATTAATACATGTAGCAAGACACGAAATTTACTATGAACACTGATGGAAAAAAATCGCAACTCCAAAAAATAATTAATGTAGAATAATGAAATTTCGGGAATACATTTGTGAAGGTGGTTTGATGAACCTCTCTGCCACGCATTTAAATGTGATTTGCAGAGTATCCATGTAGATGCAGATGTAGATCTATGGCAAAATGTTTATGTCATTAACACTGTAAGATGGCAGGTTAATGTAAACGCGACATAATCCGTTGCAGATGTGAAATGGTGGTACATTAATAACCTGTGTACCACGCATGCATTGTGTTAAACAGGCGCCGGATGTACGTTTGTGGGATGGGGTTCCACTCCTGTTGCGCTTGGTCGGTCAATTCAGGGACAGTTAATCCTGTTTGTGGATGATGCTGGAGTTGTCCGATGGCTTCCAATATCTGCTCGACTTGAAATAGATCTAGTGATCGTGCAGACCAAGGGAATATGTCGTCACTCTGTAGAGCATGTTAGGTTACAGCAGGGGTATGTGGGCAAGCGTTATCCTGTTGGAAAACACACTCTTGTGATGTTCATGGATGGCAGCACAACTGGTCGAATCAGCAGACTGACGTACAGATTTACTGTCATGGGATAACCACGAATGTGTTCCTGTTCTCGTATGAAATTGCGGCCCACACCATAGCTCCAGGTGTAGGTCCAGTGAGTTTAGCACGGAGACAGGCTGGTGGCAGTCACTCATGTGGCCTTCTAACCAACATACGGCCATCACTGACACCGAGGTACAACCAGCGTTCATTAGAAAACACAACTGAACTCCACCCTGCTCGTCAATGAGCTCTCCCTTGACACCATTGAAGTGCAAACGGCGGTGGTTTGGGTCAAGGAAATGCACGCTACAAATGGTTCAAATGGCCCTCAGTACTATGGGACTTAACTGCTGAGGTCATCAGTCCCCTAGAACTTAGAACTACTTAAACCTAACTAACCTAAGGACATCACACACATCCATGCCCAAGGCAGGATTCGAAACTGCGACCGTAGCGGCACGCTACAGGGTATGGGGTTCGGAGCTGTCCTTGAAGCAACCAATTTGTAACACTTCGTTGTGTCATTGTAGTTCCAATTGCTGCTCAAATTGCTGCTGCAGACGCCGTACGATGCGCCAAAGTCATAGGGCGAAGACGATGGTCTTCCCTCTCGGTAGTGCCACTTGGATGTTCGGATACCGCCGGCCGGAGTGGCCGAGCGGTTCTAGGAGCTACAGTCTGGAACAGCGCGACCGTTACGGTCGCAGGTTAGAATCCTGCCTCGGGCATGGATGTGTGTGATGTCCTTAGGTTAGCTAGGTTTAAGTAGTTCTAAGTTCTAGGGGACTGATGACCTCAGAAGTTAAGTCCCATAGTGCTCAGAGCCATTTTTTTGTTCGGATACCGGTCTTCTTGCGACGGGACTTTCTCGTGACCACTGCTGCCAGCAATCATGTAGTATGGCTACATTCCTGCCACGTCCTTCTGCAATATCGCACAAAGAACATCTAGCTTGTCGTAAGTCTATTACACGACGTCGTTCAAACTCAGTGAGATATTGAAACTGGCGTGTTCGTCGGCTTAAAGGCATTCTTGACTAACATCAACTCACCACGACCATTCTCAAAAGTAACTAACGCTCACTACCATTACAGAATGTATTTAAAGCAAACCTGATATGCGTCCTCTTAGCGGCGCAACTATAGCTACTCTTATGCGCCTGGTGTCTTATCTGAATGTAAATCATCTTTCAGATGCAGAAAGACGCCTATCAATTTTCGTTTATGTTGCACAACTCCTTCTTGGTATTTTGGTCTTTTTCCCGGCAGCATATCTAAATAAAAATGTAGCATAGAATATTGTTAAACAACGATAGACAGTATCACATGTGTGTGGGAGTACAGTGTTATAACGTCAGAAGTGGTGTTTGTTACACGCACCAATCCTGTTCACAAGCTTCTATAATGTCCAAATGGTAAGGGGAAACGGTGTACGAGAGAGGAACAAATCTTTTGTTTGTAAGGTATTTACGAAGAGCAATCTGAGGACAACATACGCTCCGCCCGAGCGGTTGGTGCGCTCAAGGGAGGTGATGTCAGCGCGGCGGGGCTAAGTGAATGGCCGGGTGCCGCGGTTGGAGCGGGCATGGGGGTGGGGGTGGGGGTGGGAGCCGCAGCTGAGTGGTGGGGGTGTGGCGGCGCCGTGGCGCCGGGCGGTGGCGGTGGCGGTGGCGGCGCCGGCGTCTATCACTGGCGCCATCAGGGCCAGCGCCACCCAGCCGCACAGTCGTTGGCGCCGAAGTCGATCAGACACGAAAAAGGGAGGTGGTGGTGCACACAAATACGTAATAAAATCTCTCACCTGTCTTTTGTGTAACATGTTTTTTCACTCCTGTTACTCAGAAAACGGCGACAGCACATAAGTTCATGGGACAAAATATTAGTCACCTCGATAAAAGACACCTGTCGAAGTTCTGTAGTTGCTATAGAGGGATACCGGAAGGTAATATGAACAGCCATGCTCCCGGACAGAGCAGAGGTGTATCTATACCATCCAGTTTTGTGGAAAAAGGTAAGATCTGTCGATGTAGAAACGTTACAGAATTGCAGAAAGGAGGTATTGTACTTAACATGCCTATGACCGGACCATGAATCATGTTGCCAGATACACAGTCCAGACAAATTAACGTGACCACCGCCTACGTGCGACGTCAACGTACAATAACCACTCAGAGAGTCCACTAGCAGTACCGAATATATAGAGCGTGTAGGAGCGATGCGAAAAACAGTGCAGTCGTTGTTACAATGCGGGAAAGGAGCGATTTATCTGACGTCTAAAAGGGCATGATCATTGGCTTTCGCAACAAGGGTGGAAAAATTCCCGAAACAGCTAAGTCTGCGTGGTTAAAGTACACCATGCATGGCAAAATGGCGGCATCCAAAATTGGTGCCGAACCAATGGGCCATAGATGACAGGGGTGAATGACGGCTGCGGAGATGTGTACGGGGGGATGGACCTGCAACGGATGATCAGCTGACCGCCAGATTAACCACGGTCCCACCAACAGTATTTCCTCAATGACCATTCAGCGAATGTTGGTGCGTATAGGTCACCATAGCAGGCACGTACTTCATGCATCCATACTGAATGCTGTTAGTCAGCGGCGAGGGTTGGAATTTGCATGCCAGTACCGCAACTTTAGGCCCACTGAGTGGCGAAAGGTGGCCTTTTCAAGTGAATCGCGTTTTACGCTCCATCAGACAGATGACCGTTCGCGTGTACAGTGTGAAAGTCTGAAAGCAAACACCCTGCAATAAGCTTCGGGGCCGGGGGAGGGAGAGTAATTGTTTGGGGAATGATTTCGTGACGTTCCCTGGGTGATCCCTGGATCAATCAAAAGTATGCATCTATTCTTGGGGTCATATGCACCCTTAGATGCATTTTGTTTTCCCTCAGCACGACGACATCGACCGGCAGGCCAATGCAACGTGTCACACGGCTCGCAGTATACGTGCGTGGTTCGTGGAGTACCAGGATGAGTTTACCTCACTCCCGTAGCTACTAAAGTCCCCGAATTTAAACACAGTCGAGAATATGTGGGACCACCTTGTTCGAGCCACGGATCCTCAACTGAGGAACCTAGCGTAGGTGGCTACGGCACATTCCTGTTGGTACGTTCCTGAACTTCACTGACACTCTTCCTACACGCCTCGCAGCGGTTTTTTAAGCTTTTGACCGATGGTCACATTAATGCGACTGAACAGTATGTTGGTGTATCATCGCGGACTGTAACACTTACGTACAAGGAATGATGCACCACTGGTAACCACGTAACACGCCCTAACAACAGTGACAGTAGAAACACTATAAACGACAGAGCCCAGACAAGAGTATCATGCCTTGTCAATGACAAACGGTTTCAAACCAGAGAGGAATTATTACTGGCAGTGATTACAGATCCACCTCGACCAATTTATGTGTGGTCATTGTAAAGGAAACTGCATGCAATGGAGTGGGAGTGGGGTACGCCGCGATAGCTCATTTCTCACAACGGCACACAAAGCTACATGTCTTCATTGAGCCAAAAAACACAGGAACTAGGCAATAGCTGACTGGAGGTGTAGTAATGTCCACCAAGTCACGATTTTCATTCTTCTACAAATGGTTCATGGCATCAAGTGCTCCGACAGTGCAAAGAGGCGTTTATCCTGAAGTGTATGGGGGATGAAGTTGAAGCAGATGGTGGTTCTGTGGTGTTCTGAGGTCTGCCACGAATTGGATTTGCTTTTAGTTTCTACATCACGATGACGAAGTATTGTCCTTTTTTTTCTACATTTTCATGAAGATTATCCTGTGGCCACTTACATCTTTCAAGATAATAACAGCCTTTCTCACAGGGTTGATTTGAATTAAGATTCAGGCACCTCGATTGGCCCGCTAAATCACCTGACCTTAATTTCCTAATAAATGTCTGCGGACTGTTTGGAAGGTATCAGTCAATATCTCCACAATTTCTTAGCTCTACCTGATATAATCATCAATGAATATCTTTATTTGGAAGTTTGCTCTCTCTCTCTCTCTCTCTCTCTCTCTCTCTCTCTCTCTCTCTCTCTCTCGTTGACGTCAACCGATTATCAAGGCGTATTAGCCGACATTCGATAGATACCATAAACGCCGCATCTGAGAGGCGACTAATTTCACCATTAGTTTGGCACTCACTGTCAGCCCCTGAATCCATTAGCATATGCCCTTTATCAAAGTGGAATTGTATATCATCAAAGGCATCGGCGTCGTGTTCCAACTCTTCTGCTACAATAGGAGATGTCCATCAGTGTGACGGTATAATGTACTGACCAATAGTTCACCTTAACAGACTGGCTGAAACCTAAATCTGCCGACAAAAGTCTTGTATGTATTCCAGGGAGATTTCCCACGTTTTTGGTGTAATGGATCCTTGACCTCCGGTGGCTGGTTACAGAGAAGCTGGATTTCATTTGTTTTCGTACTCCAATTTATCATTGTCTTTATATTACACTGAAAATATTTGTACAACACGGCAAATTTAGACGGTATGTAGTGCGTATCTTGTTTGGGAACAGTTATGTTCCAGTCCCTCACGTTACTTGCAGTTGACAAAAGTAATTTCCACTTCTACCCTTCACCTTCAAGTTTGCATTCAGCACTGCTCAAGTCTGTTCTGGGTTTATTTTTCTGGGAGCGTCGGTTGTGCGTTAACAGTGGCACACAGCAGCATGGTTCAAATAGCTCTGAGCACTATGGGACTTAACATCTGTAGTCATCAGTCCTCAAGATTTAGAACTACGTAAACCTAACCTGAGGACATCACACACATCCATGCCCGAGACAGGATTCGAACTTGCGACCGTAGCAGCAGCGCGGTTCCGGACTGAAGCGCCTAGAACCGCTCGGCTACAGCACACCAGCAAGTATAGGTTTACTGATAAAGAGTGGTCTACGTGCGCTTAGTGTACAGGTTCACAAAAATTCAAAGGGGGGCGGCAGTGTGAGGCTACGCTAAGTTGCTCCCGCAGCGACGGCAACCGCATCACGGTAGTTTTGCATGTGTTTTGTATTGTATATTTTGGTGATCGCATATTAAAGCTTTTTCACTTCTGTGAAGGGATTTCCACGTAAATAACGCTAACTGCGGTGACGAATCGAATAGATCCTAGCTACACTATTACTCTATAACAATTCACCGGAGACCAAGGATCCGTATACCAAAATATTAAAAAAAATATCGATGAAAAACCTACGAAATTTTCTTCCGATACATATGCGGCATACAGCAAACCAGTGCTTGACAGTATTGGTTAAAAAAAATAAAAAGTAAAATAAATAAAATAAAAAAATAAAAAAGCTAAAATTGCAACCAAGACTGTTTTTAACTAAAACTACGAAATTTTGTCTGAGGAGTATGGGTTCTCTCTGCATGATGCTGAGTCTTTCTGCTCCAGACATCAAAACTTACGTAACAGGATGACGAGACGAGATGCTACGTTGACGGTAATATTTATCTGTTTTACTGGCTTGCATTACCAAATCTAGATGGAGACTGATGTGACGTATAGCTGTTCCCAACGCCTGAGTTGTCACACTGTTAAACAATAAGATAACAGGTTAATACTGCCGGTTTTGCGGTCCGAATTACTATCCGGCCACCCACATTTTAAATTTTCGTGTATTCCCTAAACCACGTCTAATGTCCGGCTCTTAACTTAAAATAAGACGACGACTCATTTTCTTCCTCCTCCTCATCCAATCCCAACAATGACGTAGATCTTTAAAATATGCTAAACTTTACTTGTCTTTCTGTTCTTGTTATTGCTCCCGCAGTTTCCAAAGGCAATTTGAGATATGCTAGGAGGCTATGATCCTTCATTTGCGATGTTCACTAAAGTACATTATACGGCAGTAGCCTCATTGACTGCAATTCGTATCCAGGTCGACGAAAGTATTAAAATCGTCATCGCGACTCGTCTTAACGAGGTGCTTTCAGATTTTAAGGTACTCTCTTTATCACTCCATTGACAGTATATGCGAGTTAGGAAATACACTGTCTTCCAGAACTATATAGGTTAGACGGTCTTATTTCAATCCTCCAGTTGCTCGTGTTATCAGACCCGCACGTGATGCTTATGCTCCACTAACCATATGTTGAACGGCGTATCAGTCTCACCGATATATACCAAATCTAGTGAGTTGCTGACGTTCTGAAACACTATCTTTCTCTGTGGGTGTTATGCAGCGGTTTTGGAGAATATGTGAAGGACTCAGTTACTTCGCTGAGGGTGGTGGTAGAGGTAGTGAGCAGGTGTCTACCGATGCTAGGATTTTCATGATTAGGACGCGAAGTATGGTAACCTAAGTATTTCTACGTCGACGGAAAGCTTGTCAGAAGAGCTTCATCACAAGGTATAACTTAACTACGTTTTACGTGTAAAAATGGACAAATCTTACAACCGGAATCGAGCAGTTGTTTAAAAAAGAGAGGTCACCAAACCGCTAAACGCCCTATGCCCGAGAAAGAGCTGTGCAGTAGTTTGGTAGAGTTCCTGGTGTTGGGTGACGAGCTCCAGTTTATCTGTTGACTGCTTTCCAGAGTGCTACAGGGACGACTTCCTGTCCTCTCTCCGCCGCCTACCTCTTCATCTCGGAGTAATACTTCCATCCGACGTCCTCGATTATTTGTTGGATATAATCCAATCTCTGTTTCGCTCTACATGTTTTACCCTCTATAGATCCCTCAAGAACGATCGAAATTTTTTCCCTGATGCTTTAATGTGTATCCTAAATGCTGTCCGTCGAGATGTCAATATTCTCACATGTTCCTCTCATCGTCGATTCTGCGGAGAACCTCTTCAATTATGATCTCATGAGTCCACGTAATTTCCAGTAGCCTTCTATAGCACCACTAATCAAACGATTCATTTCTTTTCTTTTCTGATTTTCCGATACTTGTCATTCACATCCATACAATACTATGCTCCAAACGTATATTTTTTGGAAATTTCTTCCTCAAGTTAAAGGCACCGTTGGATACTAATAGATCTTTTTTGGCCAGAAATACCGTCTTCGAACTGTGGTAATCAGCTTTTTCTGTCCACTTTGCTTTGTCCGTCATTCCCTCACTTCATCTACTTCGCCATCACCAATTTCTATGTTATTTTTACCGTTAATCTCATTTCGCCTTTCTGAGGTTTACTCTTCATCAGAAAAAAATTATTTACTGTAGGCTAAAGCAAATAATTTTATTCTTATTGTGTTGATCATTCTTCCAACCGACAGTATGTCGAGAATATGCTTATCCAGATCGGAAGGAAGTGTCTACACTTAATTTAGCGAAGATTAGTCTGGTCAGGTTAAACGTTATGTGCCAAATGCCGGTAACAACTAGTTTCGCATCTACTGTTAGAAAAAACTCCCTCCCATGTAAACTGCTAGGTCTTATTGTATTTATGTTCTTGTCTTTGAATTTAGACAAACTTACAATAAGCAGTAACGCCAAATGCCCTTTTGAGGGTTAGCATTTTATTCCGCCGACCGCTTAATTTTTTCTATTCATTAGGCTATTTATGTAATTCAACTGGTCCTGCAGTTCTTCTTTACTTTCACTTGGAACTGCAATTTTGTCAGCGAATCTTATCATTGATACCCTTTCTCCCTAAACTTTAACCCCACTGCAGAAACCATATTTTATTTCTATCAATGCTTCTTCGATGTATTGATTGGACAGAAAGGGCGGAAGAATACGTGCCTGTCTTTCATCCTACTAAATCCGATCACCTCGACCTTATTTTCCTTTTGTTCTTGTGCATATTGTATATTATCCATCTTTTCCTGTAGTCCACAGTTATTTTTCTCTGAATTTCGAACATCTTGGACCATTCTACACTGTCGAAAGATTTTTCCAGATGGACATAGTCCTGCGAACGGTACTGATTTTTCTGAAGTACTGCTTCAATTATCAAACATAACGTAAAAACTACCTCTCTGTTGCCTTTACCTTTCCTAAAGTCAAACTCATCGTCATCTAACAATTATTCAATATCATTTTAAATTCTTCTGTTGCCCTCAATGGCGAGTTCTCACCAGCGGGAAGGGTGTCATCAGGAGTTCCCCAGGGAAGTGTGATAAGGTCACTATTATTCTCTACGCACATGAATGATCTGGTGCACAGAGTGTGCAACAATCTGCAGTTGTTTACTGACGACGTTGTAGCATACGGTAAGATGTCGAAGTTAAGTGACTGTGGGAGGATACAAGAGGGCTCAGACAGAATTTTTAGTTGGTATAATGAACGGTTGCTAGCTATAAATGTAGGAAAGTGTAAGCTAATGCGAATGAATAGAAAAACAAGCGCGTAATTTTTGGATACAGCATTAATAGTGTTTTCTTTGACACAGTCGCATCGTTCAAATATCTGGACGTGACGTTGAAAAGCAATACGAAATGGAAGGGGCATGTAAGGACTGTGGTAGAAAAGGCGAATGGTCGACTTCAGTTCAATGGGAAATTTTTAGGAAAGGGCGGTTCACCTTTAAGGGAGACCGCATATAGGACGCTGGTGCGACCTATTCTTGAGTACTGCTCGAGTGTTTGGGATCCGTATCAGATTGGGCTGAAGGAATACATCGAAGCAGTTCAGAGGCAGGTTGCTAGATTTGTCACCAGTAGGTTCGAATGGCACGTAAATGTTACGGAGATGCTTCCGTAACTCAGATGGGAATCCTTGGAGGGAAGGCGACACTCTTTTCGAGGATCGCAGTGGAGAAAATTTAGAGAATCGGCATTTGAAGATGACTGCAGAACGATTCTAGTGCCCCTAACATATATCATGTGTAAGGACCGAGAAGATAAGATACGCGAAATTAGGGTTCATACGGAGGCATGTAGACATCATTGTATCCTCCTCCTGTTTGTAAATGGAACAGGAGAGGAAATGACGTAGTGGTACGGGGTACTGTCCGCCATGTGCCGTACGGTGAATCGCGGGGTATCGAAGTAGATGTAAAATTACATAAATTCATGATTTTTTTTTGGGGGGGGGGGGGGGGAATCTTCTGCATATTCCTAGGTGCCTATTCACGCGAAAAACGCTTTTCTGGACAATGCGAGGCTGTGGCGCTCCGCACGCTCTTCCAACATGACGGCTTTCCATCCACATAAGGACTTAACCTCCAGCAAAGTGATCTTTCTATACTACGACCAGTTAGTATGTCCTCTCCAAATGTATATGCCACGAATATTGTTTTCCACACTGAAGTGCGATTCATGTATGAGGTGCAAATTCCTCCACTTACCCACAATCCATTTCACATATTCATCGGCGGTCGGAAGAATCCTGTTACAACTCATGGATACGTAGATAAGTTATGCTGTTATCCATACATCGTTTTAGTGGACAATAATAAGAGGCTGCTGATATCTGCCCGCGTATATGCATCCATAGCAGACAAATATAATCAGCGTATAAACTGGACAGCAAATTCTCCGGATCTGAAAGGTAAAGAACATATCTGGGATACATTTAGGAAACGAATGGCAGCCCACTCTGTGGTCTTCCAGGCCGCCGCACAGTTCTTACTAATGGAGTTTACTGGTAATGGCGGTCTTTGACTACGTCGTCGAATGCATGTCGCGCCATTGTCAATAATACATAGCAGTTTTCCCTCGGCCGGCGACTGTGAACGCACGCTGTTGTCACATAGTCATTTTTACGGTATCATTTTGTCTAAGTAGCATAATAAAATAAACGATTACTACCGAATAATCGTCTTCTGCTAACATGGTTCATATCGTGACAACGTTCTGGGTTTACAGAGATGCCACCTACAGAGCTCGTTCAAGTTGAGCCGTGAAGCTCTTGATGTTACTTCGCTATGATATTGTAGGATCCCGAAGGCCGTCGAGATGGTACTGAAGCAAACATTGACCGAAGATTTTCGATTTCTGCGGATTTCTACTGACTGAGGACTAGAATGAGTCTGTTTGAGCTAGAGTGTTTTAAAATATCCGACAGAATTCCAAGATAAATGGAAAACACATCTCACTTACAGCACACCATTTCCTCTTGCTACAAATTTCTGTCAGAAAATCCTGAAATGAAAACTTCGTATCTTAACTGGAAAAATTGTGATGCTGATTTTGGTGCCAAGTATACCAGAAATGTTGATGCAGCGGAGCTAGTCACCGATAACTGTTTTCGAGTTCCAGCTGAGAGAGCTGATGAATAGCGTTGACATGGCTCGTCATTTGGATATGAAGATTTTTTCAAAAGGTGGGTTAAGAGGTGCTTATCCAAACATCGAAATAGCTTTGAGGATATTTAATACAGTACCAGCATCTTGTGAAAGTAGTTTCAGAAAGTTGAAGATGACGAAAAAATCTACTTAAGGTTCAGTATGGATGAAACAGTCTGCCAATTTTAGTTTTCGTGTCTACAGAACGTGACAAAAGTGCTAGACTGGACTACGTACAATCAACTCGTTTCCTGCGTTCAAAGCAAGGAAACGCGAAGTAAATTATAATGACAACACAATTCCTGGAAAGTAGTGTACTTTCAATTCCCACCTACAGCCCTTCTTCTATTATTTCTCATTAATAACTTATGCACTTTTAATAATTAATGAGGAGCAAACAAAATCTGTTCATTATTTTATATCATCTTAGAACCAGAGTTCAGAAGCTGCCATAGACATTAAATTATGGATTGGGATCTACATTCAGCGTTTCTATGAAATGTGTATAGTTTACACACTATCTGATCAAAGGTATCCGGGCACGTGGCTGAAAATGACTTACACGTTCGTGGCGCCCTCCATCGGTAATGCTGGAACTCAGCATGGTGTTGGCCCATCCTTAGCCTTGAACGCAGCTTTTCACTCTCGCAGGCATACCTTCAATCAGGAGCTGGATGGTTTCTTGGGGAATGGCAGTCCATTCTTCACGGAGTGCTGCACTGAGGAGAGGCATCGATGTCGGTCAGTGAGGCCTGGCACGAAGTCGGCGTTCCAAACTATCTCAAAGGTGCACTGTAGGAATCAGGTCAGTACTCTGTGCAGGCCAATCCATTAAAGGGCTGTTATTGTCGTGTAACCACTCCGCCACAGGCCGTGCATTATGAACAGGTGCTCGATCGTGCTGAAAGATGAAATCGTCATCCCCGATTTGCTCTTCAACAGTGGCAAGCAAGAAGGTTCTTAAAAACTCAATGTGCTGTGATAGTGCTAGGCAAAACAACAAGGAGTGCAAGCCCCCTCCATGAGAAACACGACTACACCAAAACAACACCGCCTCCGAATTTTACTGTTGGCACGACACACGCTGGCAGATGACTTTTACGGGCATTCGCAATACCCAAACCATGCCATCGGATCGCCACATCACGTACCGTGATTCGTCAGTCCTCACAACATTTTTCCACTGTTCGGTCGTTCAATGTTTACACTCCTTACGCCAAGCGAGGCGTCGTTTGGCGTTACCGGCGTGATGTATCGCTTATGAGCAGCCGCTCGACCACGAAATCCAAGTTTTCTCACCTCCCGAATAACTGTCATAGTATTTGCAGTGGATCCTGATGCAGTTTGGAATTCCTGTGCGATAGTCTGGATATAATGTCTTTCTATGATACATACGACCCTTTTCAACTGTTTGCAGTCTCTGTCAGTCAACAGACGAGGTCGGCCTGTACGCTTTTGTGCTGTACGTGTCCCTTCACGTTTCCACTTCACTGTCACATCGGAAACAGTGGACCTAGGGATGTAAATATGGCGTACAGACGTATGACACAAGTGACACCCAATCACCTGACCACGTTCGAAGTCCATGAGTTACGCGGAGCGCCCCATTCTGCTCTCTCATGGCGTCTGATAACTACTGAGGTCGATGATATGGAGTACCTGGCAGTAGGTGGCAGAACAATGCGCCTAATATGAAAAACGTATGTTTTCGGGGGTGTCTGGACACTTTGATTACACAGTGTAATTTATTTACGTAAATGGAACATTTAACTTCTTGTATGCAATATTTTTCGTCAAAATCTACATTTATCTACATGACTGTGTACATGACTACTACAGCTTTGGCAGTTTTGCCAAGGGTGTATTATCAACCCGGTACGTTTATTTTAGGTTAGGTTGCTCTATATGTCCCATTTCATTTTTGGTGCGATCGCATATGAAGTTGAGAAAGCACCGTTAGCTTTGAATCATTTGTTCATTTGTTTGTATAAAGGTGAAGATAATATGAAAGTCGACAGAATTGAAAATGCTAGCGAATGAGAGCCAGAAAATAGCCTGCTGAATCTTTTTAAGCGTTGTTGAAAGTATTTTAAATACGTCTTTGCAACTACCGAACTCATTTCATTTTGTTGCAATAAAAGCATCATCAGTGAGCTGTAGCGAAAGCAATTTGAGTTGCTTTATGGCTAAAAAAACAGTGCGTCTCAAAAGATGTTCATTTTTACTTTCATGCCTGATGTTTTGCTCAAATAAGTAATCGCCATCTGCTTGAACATTTTTTTTATTATTTCTCCATTTGGCACTGTTGGTTCTGACCTAATCCTTTTTTCCCCTACAGTTCGTCATTTGTTGGTGATTCCATTTCAGTGGGTTACTGTGTATCTACTTAATGTGTAACAGAAATTAAGGAGTAGTAATTGAGATGAAAATCTAAATGGAGATTAGGTGATGAGAGCAGGATTAGGAAGACGAGGAGACAGAGATGAGTGAACAGCAAGAGCAAATTAGTGGGATGGGGAGTGAGTTGGAGGAAAACGTGAGGAGCAACAGGTGAAATAAAATAGGGGTGTGTGGGAGCGGGGGTAGGGTTGCTGAGTGAAAAAGAGTGAGGATGGAAAAAGTAAAGTTTATTTTGTTATATGATTTTTCCACTTTTTTTATATACTATCTGGTTTCCAATATTTATTTGGTCATTGAGTAACTGTTTATGGTGCGTTCGTGCTTTGTGCATATGGAATTTTTCTTGCATAGGGAAGAGGTGTCATCTGTCTTTACTGGTTTTATGCTAACTTTTTCTATAGTGCTAGGTCTATGCTCTGTCTATTTAAGGGGGGTAGGAGGTGAGACGGGCCGCCTTGGAGCAGGAGAGGGAGCACAAGACATTTTAATTTGCACTGTCTCTATTTTTACAAATAAACTCATAAAACTTTGTTAGAATGACGAGGAAGGATTCAGGATTCACACTCATAGCAGTGGAAGTTCAAAAACATAACACAACCAATTTTTTTACATGTGAAATTTCATCATTTTTTTACGTAGTATTGGCTGCATTTGTTGGTGGAGGCACACTTTTCTTCATAAGTAAGAGAGATTCTTCGATGAATTTTGCACAGCATACAAACCATACTTACAGGTGTATGAAACTCTAGAATTTCCCAAATCTGTGAAAAAAAGTGGTAAAAATTTGGATAATTAACTATAAAATTTGAGTTTTCTCTAAACACGAAGTTTAAAATGTAACAGTCTATTCACTTTTTCATAGATTAAGTAAATTCTAGAGTTTCATACACCTGTAAGTATGGTTTGTAAGCTGTGCAAAATTCATCGAAGAATGTCTCTTACTTATGAAGAAAAGTGTACCTATAGCAACAAATGGAGCCAACAGTAAGTGAAAAAATCATGAGATTTCACTTTTAAAAAATATTATTTTTTCAATTTTTGAACTTCCACTGCTATGAGTGTGAATTAAGAGTACGTCTGCGTCCCGGTGAACTAGCACGCATGGCTCGCTCGCAGTCTCCCAGGTGCAGCGTATGCAGAACAAAGGCCAATGGCAGGAGAGGCGGCTGTGAGACAAAGCGGGCATCCAAACAGGGTTGCGGCCACAGAGGCAGAGCGGGCCCACCACCCTGAAGTTGGCTGCTGTCTGCTGGCTGGTCGTTACTGCGGCTAACTCACTTTGCAGTCGTGCTGGCAGTGCCCTGGGCAGACCATCGGTGGAACTGCCTGGCAAAGTTGCGCAGCGGACGCGTACCCACAGACACTAACGCTAGGATTACGAATCGCAACAAGCACGATCGACAAAACGCACGCTACCTGGAAAGGCGATATGTGAGGGGAGTACCTTACTTAGGATAAATATCGATGGGAGGAGAAGTCCAGCGAGGACAATGGCATGAACATGAGGAAAATTAAATAAGATGTTTCAAAAGGTCATTGTAAAACAATTTTGAATTGAGGTGCTTAAAGGCAAAAGGATGTAACTGACGTGTGAGAAAATGAGCTCCAAAGTTTGCATCAAATTTAAATTTCTCTACTCATTTGTTATACTGTCTACGGTAACTACATATGCAGTGGCTATTAATGAAGCTCTACGTACGGTATCAGTGACATAAATGTAGAATGACGCACCTAGTAATGTTTGTACCAATAATCTAGCTGGCACTTACACCCCTCTGCCTCCAAGAACGTCACTTACATCCCTTTGACTCTAATTAATATCAGGTTTGGAATGGCCACAGCAACGTAATATAAAATTTTGTCCCATTTTTACTTATTACATTAATCCAAAGACGTAACTTCTTTCGGTTATACACACTGTGGTGTGCGTACTGTAAGACCTTCGGTACACACACCATCAGATAATTTGACTTGTCGCTCTAACGAAGTAGGCGAGTGTCAGCAATATGTCTCGTGGTCTTATTGTGGCGTGTTTATCTTCTGCCTTTAGGTCAGACGATAGAAATGCCACTTGCACGCTTAGAGCAGCAGATTGACGATGACCAATTTTAAACAAAACTTGATTAATTTTCATACACATTTATTAAAATAATAAATAACATAGACATTACGTAACTTGATTCTGGATGCTGTTTACAATTGACAATCTGAAGTTCCTTTGGTCTTGGTACTTTAGTCTTATTCTCACATATCTCTGATACTGGACAAAGTGTCTATACATTTATCTTCACGACTATGTACAGGAATATGATAATCTTATTAGGCGCAGACTGAAACTTGACTATAGACTGGTACAGACTAATGCAGACTGATGCAGACAAACGCAGGTTGACTAATCGGAGGTCTGTACCCTCGTTATAATACCTTGAGCGTTCAGGTATCACTGCGCGAGTGTGATCCGCGAGGAGAAAAGGTTCTACGTTAGCAGCAATCTCATTGTCTGCGTTACATATTAATACGCTGATCGGCGGAAGCAGAATTTGGCCCGTCTCTAAGATAGTGCCATCTCGTAGTGCGGAGACGGACGAGCGCTGCATCTGCGCTGTTGTGCTCAGCGGGGCGCGCTCTAGTGGGAAAGTAGTGTACGCGCTGACGACGCGGAACTATATTCACAACACACACTCTATAATGGAGTGGATAAGGCGAATGAATAACAGTGTTACATACAGACATATTAATTGAATTTTCTCATATTGAGAGTACTAAAGGCGCAATCTGTTTTGCTTGCTAGAAAATATTCAATGGCCTCGATCGCATTACATATTTCTTTGTTTAATACAAGCGGTTTCGACAGGCTTTGCTATCATCTTCAGGTCGTAAATAAAACGTCTTTTTTTTGTAAAACGTGTTCATTTTACGTTGAAACCTCACGCTATGTTACCAAAAGGATAAAAATCAGAACAGTATAAAAAGTTTGTACATTACACGCCATTTAAAGTGGATTATCACTGTTTAAAATACGTCCAGATTATGTAAGCAGATGTGCTACTGTGTACAGTGTTCTAGTCATATAACAAGCATATACACATGGAAATGACCCTTTGCACAAGATGCTTTATGTTTTTAAATATTTTAGTTATGACAAACATTTTATAATGTGCTGATTTTTATCCAATTGACAACTTGTCGCGATTATTCTATGTAAAACGAACACGTTCTACAACAAAATGATTTTTGAGACCTGAAGACGACAGCAAAGCCTGTCGAAAGTGGTTGCCGTACATAAAGAAATACACTCCTGGAAATTGAAATAAGAACACCGTGAATTCATTGTCCCAGGAAGGGGAAACTTTATTGACACATTCCTGGGGTCAGATATATCACATGATCACACTGACAGAACCACAGGCACATAGACACAGGCAACAGAGTATGCACAATGTCGGCACTAGTACAGTGTATATCCACCTTTCGCAGCAATGCAGGCTACTATTCTCCCATGGAGACGATCGTAGAGATGCTGGATGTAGTCCTGTGGAACGGCTTGCCATGCCATTTCCACCTGGCGCCTCAGTTCGACCAGCGTTCTTGCTGGACGTGCAGACCGCGTGAGACGACGCTTCATCCAGTCCCAAACATGCTCAATGGGGGACAGATCCGGAGATCTTGCTGGCCAGGGTAGTTGACTTACACCTTCTAGAGCACGTTGGGTGGCACGGGATACATGCGGACGTGCATTGTCCTGTTGGAACAGCAAGTTCCCTTGCCGGTCTAGGAATGGTAGAACGATGGGTTCGATGACGGTTTGGATGTACCGTGCACTATTCAGTGTCCCCTCGACGATCACCAGTGGTGTACGGCCAGTGTAGGAGATCGCTCCCCACACCATGATGCCGGGTGTTGGCCCTGTGTGCCTCGGTCGTATGCAGTCCTGATTGTGGTGCTCACCTGCACGGCGCCAAACACGCATACGACCATCATTGGTACCAAGGCAGAAGCGACTCTTATCGCTGAAGACGACACGTCTCCATTCGTCCCTCCATTCACGCCTGTCGCGACACCACTGGAGGCGGGCTGCACGATGTTGGGGCGTGAGCGGAAGACGGCCTAACGGTGTGCGGGACCGTAGCCCAGCTTCATGGAGACGGTTGCGAATGGTCCTCGCCGATATCCCAGGGGCAACAGTGTCCCTAATTTGCTGGGAAGTGGCGGTGCGGTCCCCTACGGCACTGCGTAGGATCCTACGGTCTTGGCGTGCATCCGTGCGTCGCTGCGGTCCGATCCCAGGTCGACGGGCACGTGCACCTTCCGCCGACCACTGGCGACAACATCGATGTACTGTGGAGACCTCACGCCCCACATGTTGAGCAATTCGGCGGTACGTCCACCCGGCCTCCCGCATGCCCACTATACGCCCTCGCTCAAAGTCCGTCAACTGCACATACGGTTCACGTCCACGCTGTCGCGGCATGCTACCAGTGTTAAAGACTGCGATGGAGCTCCGTATGCCACGGCAAACTGGCTGACACTGACGGCGGCGGTGCACAAATGCTGCGCAGCTAGCGCCATTCGCCGGCCAACACCGCGGTTCCTGGTGTGTCCGCTGTGCCGTGCGTGTGATCATTGCTTGTACAGCCCTCTCGCAGTGTCCGGAGCAAGTATGGTGGGTCTGACACACCGGTGTCAATGTGTTCTTTTTTCCATTTCCAGGAGTGTATTTGATGCGATCTAGGCCACTGGATATTTTTTTGTAGGAAACATAAATCTCGAAGCAAGCACACATTCCCATTTGCTCTTATTACGAGAAATGTCGATTCCGAGTTCCATACAGCCTCGTCAGAAGCAATTACATCATTAGCAGAGTTTGCACGTGACCCTCCACTTCTGATAATCTCTTGTATGGTGTGGAAATAGATGTTTTCCACTTGAACTTAAAATTTACGTAGAATCGATGGTAAATTGGAAGTACCAATAGATGTAACTGCTGAAGATTCTGGTGTTCATCTATTATGACAGGTGGTGACAGTACATTTAGCTGTGTTATTGCTGAACTTCAGCCTCCTAGGTTTCATTGTCTTAAGTCAATGGAATCAAAATGTTCCATATGTCTATGGCCTGAAATCAGGAGCTTCTGGTCATTGGTCTTCAGTAAGGTCTGATATACAAACAAAACTTAATAATGTTTTTGATCTTGTTCTGACCTCGTGCTTTTTCACTAAAGGCAATGAGGGTCATTACAGGCTAAAGAAGTTGTTGTACATACCTTATCAAGCCATCACTTCTTCTATTCTTCTGTTTTAATGTTTTGAATGCAAAAACAGCTTCTGATCTATTAAATTATAATGCATCAAATCACCTCACTACAACAACATTTGGATCCAAAAACATCTAAGTGTACTTGCATCTCTTTGCATCCAAAGAGGAAACGCTTCTTATTTAGTAGTTCTTCAAATAATTGCCAGGAATCAGTTCAAATTACCCGATACACACATATCCCTTTGCACCAAGTAGACTGATTCTTCCATTATACGTATCTCCAAATATTCGGTTTGTCACCTGCACCCCATTGCTTCTGACAGCTTCAATTGAAAAACAGCTACAGACGTGTGCCCTATTTCCGGTGAGATTACGGTCACAGTTCCGATACATTAAATGCCTTAAAACAATACTGCTCAACTACAGATCTTTTAAACGTTATTAAATCAAGAATAATAGAGAAGTGACAAGAGACCTCCAAATAAAGTGGCAAAGATTGAGCCAAAGTGAACCCATTGATGCTTTCTAAGTTCTGGTACGAGAAACATCGGTGCTCCAGAACACTCACGAACACTATAAGGGGCATCACATGCATCCGCGAGTTACAGGAAGCATCTACATCATATTGGTCTGGCTGTATCTTCATTGTGCGAATCTGGCAAAGAAGAAGATGTGAGTTGCATCTTTGTTTGCTGCACGAGCAGAACAACGCTGCATACCATCTCCTAGAACGTCTTGTTACCTTTGACTGCTGTTTGCCGATTTGTATCGCCGTCTAGCAGTCAATGAAAAGAGGTGGCTAGTCTAACAGACGGATAACTCGAAAAAATATTAATAAAGAGGAAGAAACCAGTCAATGAATTCGACGTTTCTTACTGTCATCCTGATCACAAAGACAGGAACAGACCGTGGCATCAGCCTCAGGTTATTACCTGTCCGCTGCTTCCTCATTGTTGCTAGGCAAAATACTTTTATAATAGTTAATGAAAATCGGTTGCCAGCACTCTTACAAATGATTTTGAGATGCAATAATCTCCCACGACTAGTAAAAGAGTCGCTCTCATAATAATTATTTTCTCTTTGCAAAATCTGTCTAACTCGTCTGATAAGTACAAAAACCAGTCACATAGAGCTTAAATTCGCTGCTACTGATTAAAAATGATTTGCATATTCTTATAGTTTATTACGTGGGGAGTTGATACCATCATGTTACTGCCCTGCTTGAAAGACTTGAGAATATAACGCCTTTTATAAGCCTTTTTGTTGGAAAAGCAGGTCAGCTTCTAATATCATTCTACTGGAATTTTACGTTCATGGTTTATGATGATGCGTTAAAGTTTACATTTATGATAATGGCTCTAAGAGTTCTGCTCAGACCGAGCGAGGTGGCGCAGTGGTTAGCACACTGGACTCGCGTTCGGGAGGACGACGGTTCAATCTCGCGTCCGGCCATCCTGATTTAGGTTTTCCGTGATTTCCCTAAATCGCTCCAGACAAATGCCGGGATGGTTCCTCTGAAAGGGGACGGCCGATGTCCTTCCTCATCCTTCCATAATCCGATGAGACCGATGTCCTCGCTGTTTGGTCTCTTCCCCCAAAACAACCCAACCCAGTTCTGCTCAGATGCGAAAACGATAATAATAATAATAATAATAAAAACTGGTCATATGTGCGTGATGTCTGTTTATGGATTTTGCACTGAAATGCCCCAGCTGGTTATTAACAGTTTTAAAAATGGCAGACTAACAGATTTAACAGTAAACGTGAATGATAAGCAGTTCATACCAGAAGAGAATAGAATTTTTTGAAATGTAGTATTACAGATCGTTGAACATTAGATGAGTAGAACGAATAACTAATGAGAAGGAATGAGACGAATTGAGAAAAAAAGAAATTTCTAGCACAACTTGACTAAAGGAAGTGATTGGTGCGTAGAAAACATCCTGAGGTATGATGGTATCGTCAATTTGCTAATGGAAGGAAGTGTGGGGGGTAAAAATTGCAAAGAGTTCAAGGAATGAACAAAATAAACAGGTTCAAATGGATGTAGGATGCAGTAGTTGTTCGGTGATGATGAGGTTTGCACAAGATAGAGTAGCGTGGAGAGCTGCATCAAACCAGTCTTTCGACTGAAGACTACAAAGGAAAGAACAACTCTTATTTTCAACAATCTTTAGAGGACTAGTACTGTTCTCGGAACACGCTTTATCTGAACGTGTAATCAGAGGAAGTGTGAAAGAAGTAGACCAATTTCTTTAATCAGTAGACCATAATTCGACAAGATCTAAAAAACTGCAGTATTTATAGCAATTCAGGGTACAAAACCACGGTGAAAACTAAGAGAGCAGGTGCAAGACCTTTATACACGCAGTGGAGGTTAACGACTGGAAACTTGTCGTTGGGTCATTCCTAATGACCAACTGATTTCATTCATACCGTTGACTGATGAAGCTATTCTGCCTCAAGTCGGAACCAACCAGTTTCTTAACTCACACTGGTGACGAGATATACCGTTAAACGAACCGTATGCGAACTACACATCAGTATTCTGACACATAGTTCCTGTATGGATATGATGGATTGCTTATCAGCTGGATGGAACTGAAAATGACAAACACTGATCGAAACTAGTAATATTGTGAAAAAAAAATAAAATAAAAAATAAATATGCGAATGAGAGGCCAAAATAAATGTTTTTTTTTTTCTTTTTAAACAGCAACACAGTTGCTGAATTCTCTGGCGACGATATGTTAGCAATAGTGAGCTTTCAGATTATTGCATTTTCTGGCGTTATATTGAAAAGCAGACCGTAAAGTGCCAGTAAAAGGCAGATTAGGATACAAAGTTTGCTATGTCTCTATGCTTGCATTTCGCAGTAACCCTTAAGGCGAATTCAGCCTGGTAAATGATTTACAAACGTACTGTTCTGTGTAGCGTGCACGCCTTGACATGTCATTTCCGTTACTTTTCTCAGACACGGCAGCTAATTTTTAACAAATTTTACCGTCATTTGGCAGCTGTGTGTAGAACAGGAGTGAACCCTTTAGAGTCAGCTCCAAACGCTTTCGCCAAGATTGAATCCGCAGTGTCTTGAGATTGAAATCATTGCAGCCCTGAATAAGTGAATTTTCTGACTAGCTCTTTGGCGACGCCGCCGCTACCTAATGACTACCGGCCCGCGCCACGCGCAGCCTTTGTCAGAGAGTTTCCATTGCTTTACGAACGGCTAGCGGCTGCCACTGGCCCAAATTATTCTGCGAGAACAAAAGCGCCTGCCGGAAGCGGACCAGTTTCATTAGAGGCACTTCCGGCCGCCGCAATCACCACAGGTGCCGAGGCGTTGCAATCAATACGTCCTTTTGGCACACACCCACACAAACAGACACACACACACTCACTGTCTTCTCGCAAGCCGACTTCGCAGACTTCACCAGAGCTAGGAGTTCTGACAAGTCTAGATTCCTAGCCGGGTAAAAAGCTTGGGGTGCCGCGAAGTTTACAAAACTGTAATACTCACCAGCTGCAAAGTAACAGGTAACATGTTGATTTATGTACAAGTTTTTTGGACACAGATATTGGTCATAATTCTTTGTGAGACAGTTTTTAATTATTTTAATACTAGCGACCTTCCCCAACTTCGCATGGGTAGCACAAACTATCTACTGCCAGCCGACTTGTCTGGCTTAACGACAATAGGTTACAGTGGTGTGCAAAACTTCAGGACGAAAGTAACTTTCGCATGACGTGTCACTTCCAAACAACACAGCTCGATAAAATTTGGCCTACACATAGGACGAACTGCTAGAGTACAGTACAAAAGATAACTGAAACAAATACACAATAATACGAACAAAAAAATGGTTCAAATGGCTCTGAGCACTATGGGAATTAACATCTGAGGTCATCAGTCGCCTAGAACTTAAAAATAATTAAACCTAACTAACCTAAGGACATCACACAGCCGGCCGGAGTAGCAGAGCGGTTCTAGGCGCTACAGTCTGAAACCGTGCGACCGCTACGGTCGCAGGTGTGATAAACCTTTTGCATTTCCTTTATGTTTTCGTCTTCTTTAAAGGCAAAGAGAGAAGATGAAGCGGTAGCCCAACATAAAGCCTATGCCTAGCATCATGTATTTTTTGACTTTCAGTTGTTAAAAAACAGAGGATTTTTTTCTGGTACCGGTAGGAGGAAGGAAGGATTCGCGCTCAGCTAGTGAAAGAGTGAGAAGCACGCCATTTTTCGCGAGTAATTGTAGACCGCCATTTTGGGGTCTCTATGAAGAAGTGAGGAGTATGTATTTCATATGAGCACCGTTTAGAAAAATACAGTATTGTTTTATTAACAGAAAGGTCGTGTGAGTTGTTATTTCAAATAGTACAATAATTACAAGAACTGAAGCCCACCTTTGTATTTTGGAAAATTACGGAGATCCGATAAGCTTAATGGGAACACAGTCAAGACTTCAAAGGTGAACACGGCGACCAAACGTGACATTATAAAGAATGGTAAGCACAAATCTACAGCGGAGAAAGAAACTACTTCGCCCTGCAAAATAATATGAACTAATACGAACTTATTTCCAGGCATAGCTCAGCTTTTTGCGCTTGTCATTCATGCCGATAAATTAATCTCATTAATTCAATACATTTTAAAAAGCCACGCATTTCAACATTTTATTATCATCTATTCCATTATTTTATTATATTATACAGGTTCGAATCCTTTCTCGAGCATGGATGTGTGTGATGTTCTTAGGTTAGTTAGGTTTAAGTAGTTCTAAGTTCTAGGGGACTGATGACCTCAGAAGTTAAGTCCGAGGCAGGATTCGAACCTGCGACCGTAGCGGTCGCGCGGCTCCAGACTGAAGCGCCTAGAATCGCTCGGCCACAACGGCCGGCAACACAAACAGAAACGACACTTTGGCATGTACATCTACATCACACTACACAAAGTCACCTAATGATGTGTGGCGGAGGTAGTTTTTGTACCACTAAATGAGCCCTCAAACCCTGTTTCATCCGCGAATAGCGCGTGGGAAGAATTATTGTCGGTAAGCCTCTGTCCTGGCTCTAATTTCTCTAATTTTCTCCTCGTGGTCATTACGCGATACATCTGTAGTGGGTTAGCACACTGGACTCGCATTCGGGAGGACGACGGTTCAATCCCGTCTCCGGCCATCCTGATTTAGGTTTTCCGTGATTTCCCTAAATCGTTTCAGGCAAATGCCGGGATGGTTCCTTTGAAAGGGCACGGCCGATTTCCTTCCCAATCCTTCCCTAACCCGAGCTTGCGTTCCGTCTTTAATGACCTCGTTGTCGACGGGACGTTGAACACTAACCACCACCACCACCACATATGTAGTGGGAAGTAATATGCTGTCGACTCTTCCAGGAAAATTCTCTATCGAAACTTCAATAGTAAATCTCTCCGTGATGCACAACGACTCTCTTCTAACGTCTACGACTGTCATTTGTTGAGCAACTCAGTAACGCTCTCGCGCCGTCTAAACGATCACGTGACGAAACGCTTCGTTCTTGGTTAGATCTTCTCTACCTCTTCCATCAGTCTTACATGCGATGGATCCCAGATAGATGAACAATACTCAAGAATCGGTCGAACGAGCCCCTTATAAGTAACTTCCTTCGTGGATGAATTACATTTCCTTAAGATTCTTCCTAGGAATCTGAGTCTGACATCTACTTTTCCCACTATTTCTTTTACGTAGTCATTCTATTTAAGGTCGTTCCGGACAGTTTCTCCTAGATGTTTTACGGTAGGGACTGTTTCCAGCGGTTTGTCGTCTATAGTGTAGCTGTGCAGTAGTGGATTTCTTTTCCTATGTGCGCGCAATAAGTTGCGTTCAAGGTCAACTGCTAGAGTCAGCACCATTAATCAATTCTCTGGAGGTCATTCTGCGAATTGTTACTATCTTCTAGCGTTGTTGCTTTGTTATACACATCCGCATCATTTGCGAACAGCCTTAAAGAGCATCCGACGCTTTCAACTAGATCATTTATATGATTGTAAACAGTTCCAGTCCTATCGTACTTTCTTGCTCCGGAAATTACCTTTACATCTGTCAGCTTTTTTTCCGTTATGAGACAATAACCACACTGCAGTCACCGTGATTTGTGATGGTCCCCTGGACATGAAAAAAGGGGGAACCTGGTTGTTAATAGGGCGTGTGGTCGGTCACCTTGGACAGAAGTCCATGCTTCAGACCGTGCTCCCACAAGGTTGATAAATGGTTCTTATGATGGAGCGTTCCATTCCTCCAACTGCGTGGTTGACAGCTGTTAGATGGTCGTTAGCGCATGTGGAAGTGCTACACCACATTCCACGCGCTCTCGATGGTACTTAAATCGAGGGAAGGGGCAGGCCGCTCCATTCGCTGAATATCCTCTAGTTCCTACAACTCCTCCACCTGCTGTCTTTGATGCAGTCTTTCAGTCTTATACATAAAAATGACGCCATGGTCGAAGCACCTCTGAAACTGCGCACGTGGTGAAGGAGTGCAGTGACACATCACCGTTGGTCGGTGAGTGTATCGTGTTCAAGGATTCTGAGATCAGTGTGCACTTGTTACACTATGCCTCCCGGTTCAAAACAATATTCTTTGGTGTATGGTGCTAGTGGAAATTATAAAGTGTCATTTCTGTTTGTCTTATTGGGTGTTTCTTTACATTCTGTACTATACTGTACCAGTTATTTTTACATATGCTCCACATTTCATCGAGCTATGTTCTTGACACTGACACAACATGTGAAAATTACTTACGTTCTTACGTTTTACACACAAGTGTATATACACAAACCTTCCTCGTGAGTCAGTCCACCTATTTGTGAAAACTGTATCAAAATCCTTAAGGTAGTTCCTCAGATTGGCCTTCACATACGGACAAAATTAATTTAATATAGTAATACATATATTTTGTATAAGAATGGGTTTTAACATGTGAGGTATGGCATCAAAAGACAAACATAGCAGTACAAAAACATTTAACATGAATGCACAAACATCTTAATGTAACAGTTTAGGACTATCATTTCCGCTCTTTACTGTTCCATTTGAAAGAGGTCAGGCAGGAGTAGCCGACCGAGACAGACGCAGTAACAGGGAAGTAACCACTTCTGCAACAAAAAAAAAAAAAAAAAAAAAGGTTCAAATGGCTCTGAGCACTATGGGACTTAACATCTATGGTCATCAGTCCCCTAGAACTTAAAACTACTTAAACCTGTCTAACCTAAGGACATCACACACATCCATGCCCGAGGCAGGATTCGAACCTGCGACCGTACCAGTCGCGCGGTTGCGGACTGAAGCGCCTAGAACCGCTCGGCCACCACGGCCGGCGAAGTACTCTTACAACACGCTGTTTATTACAATCGGCTTCATTGTCATCATGCCATGCCTAGTGACATGTGTAAGTTTTTAATGTCTTCTGTACTCTTGGTTGAAACGTCTGTGACGGTGGAATAGGAATTGTGTGATGATCAGCTGAATATCAATGATTTAATATTGTTGAAGGTTAACGTATAATTACTCTGAAATCACAAGTTCGGAGTTACTCCAAATGTCCTTAAAATACCAAAAATTTAAGAAGAGCTATAAAATAGGCATTTTATAAGAAACGGAAATATTCATTTTCACCTGAAAATGGGAAAAGGGAATGCTGCATGACATGACGAATTTAAAAGGCTCACATTTCTTTACCACCTTTAATTCAGTGGTGTTGAATTAGAAGGTCCATAATGATCAACAGTGTCTGTGGCACTGTATATTCAGCAGCTATGTCATTTAGTTTCAGAGTTATTGTATGTTTTTCATTGGTAACAGTAAACAGCTTATATTCTCTTTTACTGTCACATAATTCTTCTGTCAACATCAAAACAGAGACTGCAAGACCGAGATCGGCACTAGCGAGAGACCAACTCCTAGAAGAGAAGAAGAGAAGAAGGAGAACAAGAACAAGAAGAAGAACCAAAAGAATTGCTCTCGTAAATCCTATGATGACGAAAGGTCATAAGCGACTCAAGTCGGAATACCCATGTTGTTATGAACGAAGAGTTTGGAGCATCCAAACAAGGCGCGTTGTTGCCATGAGAGGTGTGGTTACAGTGATACAGACGTAAGATGTTCTCATGGGCAGCGTCCAGGCCCTTGAACGAAGGACGTATGTCGCTATTCTCCCCACTAGATACGAAGAAGATCACACGTAGGAACACGCGTAGGATGGAAACATTTTCCTCCGGTAGATAAACTGGAAATTATAATTTGTCAGCCGGCCAGAGTGGCCGAGCGATTCTAGGCGCTTCAATCTGGCACCGCGCTACCACTACGGTCGCAGGTTCGAATCCTGCCTCGGGCATGGATGTGTGTGATGTTCTTAGGTTAGTTAGGTTTAAGTAGTTCTAAGTTCTAGGGGACTGATGACCTCAGATGTTAAGTCCCATAGTGCTAAGAGCCATTTTTATAACTAGCCGGTAACACGATTCGAATGAAACTGCTGAAGAGCGACAGTTTATACAAGACTGTCCAAACGTAAATGACTTAGACTGATAGTAACACATCAGGTTTGAATACTGTCAGCGGTTTTGCAGTGTTCTGAAATGAGTACGTAAAACTTAATATGGCTCTCGTGCCACAATGGACAACCGAAATGACCAGCACTTCCGTTATTATTTCTCAGTATCTCGGTTGAGCTCGGCGCAGTCCTAGTTCATTAAGTGCACAATGCTACGACTATATATGCACGGCAATGGATGCCATATGTCGATCGTATTGACATTTATGTTACATGGAGCTACGGCAGTTTCTCGTGTATGATCCTCCGTCAGCGATGATCGTTTGATGCCTACTGCAAATCATTTGTGGAGGCTATCGAACGCAGTGCTCCTCTCAGTAAACTGCCGCCGCGCGTGTTAGCCGTGCGGTCTGGGGCGATTTGCCTTTGTTCGCGTGGCTCGTGGCTCTCCCCCCCCCCCCCCCCCCCCCCCCCCGTCGGCGGTTCGAGTCCTTCTCCCGGGCAAATGTGTGTGTATTGTGTGTATTGTCCTTAGCGTAAGTTAGTTTAAGTTAGATTAAGTAGTGTGTAAGTAAGCCTAGGGACCGATGACCTCAGCAGTTCGGTCCCATAGGAACGTAGCACAAATTTCAGTAAACTGCCGAGTAAAAAAATGGGTTCAAATAGCTCTGACCACTATGGGACTTAACATCTGAGGTCATCAGTCCCCTAGAACTTAGAACTACTTAAACCTAACTAACCTAAGGACATCACACACATCCATGCCCGAGGCAGGATTCGAACCCGCGAGCCTTTACTTCGAAGTATCGTCATTAGCAAGGGTACAATCACAAATATTTTACTTTGGTACATCATACGTATAAAGGTCCGTTGAACTGTTATACTAGACACGAGCCTGGTAGCTCACTAATACAGGGTGTCCAGAATGTCCCGTTATAATTTCAGAAATTCTGAACATGGACACTATTACAGATAACGGATCGCAGGTATGTTGTAAAACGTTTAGCAGCGATAAAAGTTTTTCCCTTTGTCCTTTGTTGCAGCCTTAACTTGGAGAGTATCAAAATGGCAACAGAAGACAGGTCGAAATGTGTGATCTGATACGCAGAATCACTCTGTCATAACGGTACCGCGGAGTTATCAACACCACTGTGAGAGGGCGCCGGCCGTGATGGCCGAGCGGTTCTAGGCGCTTCAGTTCGGAACCGCGCTGCTGCTACGGTCACCTCGAGCATTGATGTATGTGACGTCCTTAGGTTAATTAGGTTTAAATAGTTCTAAGTCTAGGGGACTGATGACTTCAGATGTTAAGTCCCATAGTGCTCAGAGCCATTTGAACCATTTTGTGAGAGGGCACCACCGGCCAAAAGGAGCAGAATGAGGTGGTTCAAATGTTTTAAGGAATTTAAACACACAAGCAGTGTCGAAGATTTTCCTGGGAATCATGTGTTGACAGAGCGGAAGCTACATTTCATGACAGTCTCCAGAAGCCAATTCGTCAACTACACGAATTACCGGAAGCAAGATGATCTGTCTGTAACGGTACACCTTCCTGCGTACAAAGTGCAAATTGTCCGAGCTCTGCAGCCAAACGATCGTCCTCTGTGGTATGCCTTCACATATCCCAAGTTGCCCTCCATAGGTGCTGATAGTGGCTACCTTAAAAAAGTGTCTGTTTTCAGATGAAGCAACGTTCCACATTTCTGGACATGTGAATCGCCATAACAATAGGATCTGGGTCTCCGAAATCCTGTACAACAAACGTCAACACACCCGTGATAGCCCGAATCTTAACGTTCAGCGTGGCCTAATGCACGTTAGGGAGATAGGTCCATTTATCTTCGCAGAGAAAACCATAAAGGGAAATGTTTAGGAGAAAGTGGGGGAATCACGGACGTGGGTAACGGCGGACGCGTATATCTGGCTATGTCAGAGAAGGATGGAAGATATTTTCAATGGCGCAGTCGTGAGTCGAGCCTGAAGACAGTGCCGAACAAACAGTTGCGAACTGACGCGGCGCTCGCTGTATGAGGTATCTTTACTTCATATATTTTTAACAATTTCATATAACGCATGAGTAAACTTGAGTAGCTATAACTTAGAGACGCGGTACGCGTATGAGAATTAACATCTAATTAAACAGCGTTTTTAAGCACTCTCTGCGCGCAGCCTGCGATTATCACCTCAAATAAAAAGATGGTTTTGCGTTACCGAAGATTGTTGGGTAATGCCTGACGTTTTGAGTGGGGTAATTCCGACGTCCGTAATTACCCCTACACAGTTAATCACATTTGTTTCAGATACCACGAAATCACCAAAGAAAGACGGAGACCAAATAGCAATTAGAAGACTTAGAGAGTCATTGGAGATGTTCACTAGGAGAAGGAGCTACAACTTACTCTGTTCCATAAAGTGATATACACGATCATCTCAAGAAAGAAGTTATATAGCAACAAAAACGTGAACATGAGACTATATTGTCAGAAGAAGAAGAAGAAAGCAAATTAGAAGAACATATCTTAAAATTCAATAAACTATTTTATTGTGTTAACCGTATAGACGGTGCGGAAACTAGCTTTCAAATTTGCTGAAGTACATAATTTGAACCAAACTTTTTGACAAAACATCCCAAATGGCAGGAAAAGACTATTCTACGGATTTAAAAAAAGACGTCCTAATATATCGCTACAGAAACCTGAGTCCATTTCCATCAATAGAATTACAGCGTTTAATGAAACGGAAGTGCAAATTTTCTTCAGCAACTTGCAAGTTTTGCAAACAAAATACTACTTTAATGCTAATCTATTTACGTTGTTGACGAGACATGCATTTCTAATATCCAAAGAAGTGCAAGGATTTTAGTACTAGAGGGTCAGAAACAAATGGGATGGCAACAAGTGGTGAAAGAGTACTACAACAATAGTTGTTTGCGCATTTACTACTTCAGGAAAGTGGTTTCTGTGTTGTTGCTATTTTTTTTTATTTTTAAGAGGGCGAATGATGGCTCAGTTATTGCGAGGAGACAATGCTGATACAGTAGCAGCAGTTAGCAATTCGGCTCGGATCAATGACAACCTATTCGTAGACTAGCTACATCACTTCGGCTTGGATCAACGAGAACCTATTCGTAGACTCACTACACCACTTCATCTCCTATGCTAGACGGACTGTTGCAGAACCATTTCTACTTATGTTAGACAATCATGAAAGTCACGTTAGCGTTGCCTGCTATCGGTGTTGTTACCAGAATGGAATAATATTCTTGTCGCTTCTATTGCATTCATCACATCGTACAACCACTGGACCTGACATACTTCGGACCTCTCGAGGCTTCATACAAGAGAGAATGCGACTTGTACATGGCTTCAAAAATAGGCCGACGAATTACACAGTATAAAGTAACTGAACTTTTCACGAATGCTTTCAGTCGCATCAGCAACACAGAGAAAATAGCAAACGGTTTCTAGGCAGCTGGCATTTGGCCAATAGATACCGTTAAATTTGATCAACATTTCGTAGATGTGATATCAAATGGTTCAAATGGCTCTGAGCACTATAGGACTTACTTAACATCGGAGGTCATCAGTCCCCTAGAACGTAGAACTACTTAAACCTAACTAACCTAAGGACATCACACACATCCATGCCCGAGGCAGGATTCGAACCTACGAACGTAGCAGTCGCGCGGTTCCGGACTGAAGCGCCTAGAACCGGTCGGCCACCGCTGCCGGCAGATGTGACATCAGTGACACCTGATGCACAGGTGGAAAAACCAGTGACACTTCATACGCAGATAGGCCTAGTATCGACATTAAACGTGCAGCAGAGGTCAATAACCAATGTAGCTGATTTGGACTATCCAATTACACTTAAAGATATTGCAGGCGTAATGTTCCCAAACTGCCCCATCCTAAACGCCAAGAAAATGTCAGAAAATGAAATTCATATATAATAGCCAATTCTCCTATGAATGATTTAAAAAAAAAAGAAACAAAAAACGATAAGGAGTAGATGGAAGAAAATGAAAAGACCACACGTTACACTAAAGGTAGGGTAGATTTGAAGAATCGTGAGGAGATGATATTGTTACTATGAACTTTCCGAAGAAAGACATACCACGTAAGAACAAAATGTCAGTGAAGGAGCTGCGATGGAGAATGAGTATCATTGCCTAATTTGTGAAGAAAACCATGAAGCTCCCCCCAATAAAGATTGAATAAAATGCTACAAATGTAATTTATGGGCCCACGAAAACTTCACCAGTGGTGAAAGTAAATGAAGAGGAGTTTACAGTGACTTATGTAACGATTAGACTGTGTCAGTTATTGCTCCACAACACCATCCGTAAATACCCCACGCTCTCTGGGATAATCCCGGACACCAATGTTTTGTTTTTTGTTGATATTTGATTCTGTATTGAAGATATATCTACGTTGATTATGCGAACTTAAGACTGCTTCTTTTACGTAAGGTTTCAGTAATAAATAGTATTTATAACTTTTTTTCGCAGTTGCTACACTCTCCCATATCTGGAAATTTTCGAACATTTTCTGGTACCACAGACAGAGGAGTTGCAGCCGTCCATCATCTAACACCGTGCTGGTACTGCTCCATATCGGAGTTTGAGCGTGCAGGATGTGCTGAATTATACATTTCCTGAGATGTGCATGGATTGTGATACTCCCATCGCATGGTCCGTGCGCTCTGCCGATGTCACGCCATTAGACTTCTATTTGTGGGTTACGCCAAAGGCCGCGTATATGCAACACCATTGAGTGACATTGTTACCCTCCATGCATGAATGCAGGAAGGAATGAGAATTGTTCATGGTGCAAAGCTGACTCATACATGGGCCGAACTCAAATATTATCTTTATGTTTCACGAGCGACAGGTGGGTACACTATGAGATACTGACATTAAAAAAAAAAAATCTTTTTACAGTTGCCAAAGATTTTACAACAAATCACGATTTTCTATATCTAAGGGTTTCCAAATTGTGATTTTTAGAAATGATAGCTAGACTTCACCGAAACACCGTAGATTCGACAGACGAGATGCTCTATTTTGCAAATGGTATCGGTTCAGTCCTCACGACTTGTCCTCTGGACGTTCACCTCTCACATCGGTGATATGTTGTGCTACGCAGTTTGCTCAGTGGTTGTTCGCAATAGTGCCATTCGTCTTAGCGTAATATGTTTTCACCATGGCGAACATCATTCACAAGCTCATTCATTTCAGAAATATTGCTCGTCGTTCTAACAACGTTCAATAATCGTTCTTTTCACGAAGAAGGGCTTTTAGAGTTGTTCATGTTCGAACTTTGTTACCGCGGATTCCTCGGAATACGTTACAATTCACAAACAATAAAGGTACCTTAGAGGTACGGTCACAATACTTTACAACGTTCTCGTATTTATCACCGCACTACAGTATGTGCTTGAGACAGTTCGATGAAGTCCTTAACCGTGAGTATCCATAACACATGTTCAAAAATACAAGTCATTTCTAGTTGGTTTTCATAGGACAATGTGTAAGTAGGCTGTTTAGGTTTTTTTATTGGTAACGCCAACTCTGTATGAAAATCACTGGCTGTGCTGTGTGCAGTCTGTGGCTGCTTTGCATTGTTGTAATACTCGCCATTGTAGTGTTGGGCAGCGGCAGCTGGATGTGAACAGCGCGTAGCGTTGGGCAGTTGGAGGTGAGCCGCCAGCAGTGGTGGATGTGGGGAGAGAGATGGCGGAGGATTGTAATTTGTCATGAACCGATATATATATTATGACTTATGATGATATCAAGGTAAATACATTGTTTGTTCTCGATTAATATCTTTCATTTGCTAACTATCCCTATCAGTAGTTAGTGCCTTCAGTAGTTTGAATCTTTTATTTAGCTGGCAGTAGTGGCGCTCGCTGTATTGCAGTAGTTCGAGTAATGAAGATTTTTGTGAGGTAAGTGATTTCTGGAAGGTATAGTTTAATGTTAGTCAGGGCCATTCTTTTGTAGGGATTCTTGAAAGTCAGATTGCGTTGTGCTAAAAATATTGTGTGTCAGGTTAAGCACAGTCTCGTAAAATTGTTCAAAGGGGACGTTTCAAATGTACATTTATTATCACCCGAGCACACTGCGTGGCACAAGGCAAGTGAGCCGTTTCGTGTCAATATTTCCACTGGAGGGTCAGTTGATGTTCGCGTTTTACTGCGTTGTATTCTGCTTCATTGGTCTCCTTAAGACGAGTAGGTACGGCTGTTAACTATAGCAAATGAATAATTTGATACTGATTCCTCTCTTCATGATTCCGGAAAGGGGCTCGGAATTTGGGCCACGAATTGAGATGAACACTGTAAGAAGTACTTTTCTTATTACAGTTCACATTATCTTTATTTTGTTTTTTATCTTGTTCACTTTTATTTCAGGTTATTATCGATAATTATCAACTTCAACCAAATTAATCCATACTTACTTACCATAGTATGGGCTTTAGACTGGTGAAATATAGTAATTTATTTCATTTACATTGGCTCCAGTACCATAACCAATGCTGCCAACAGACCTCTAGAAGAGACGAGAGACCCGGCAGTATAAAAGGAGACGCGGAGTGATGTGTTGCCTGTACAGAAGCAGGAGCCACAGCCAGCAGAGCTCAGTTATTTGAAGGCACCTGAGTAACAGACAAATCAGGGACATTTCAGTCCTTCTAAAATTGTATGAGTGAACTTTTGGTAATGTGACTGTAGTAGAAACGATAAGAAACAACCATAGCTAAACCAAGACCAGACAGACCTCATGTACTGGCATACAGGGAGTGTGGAGCATTGCGTAGAATGGAAGTAAAAAGTCCCATAAAGAAGTCACTCGTGACTTTCAAAGTGCTGTCTGCTGTCCAGCTAGCACAGTTACTGTTCATAGGTAGTTACGATGAATGGGGTGCAATACGATGTTGCAACGCCTGTGTTATCCCGCACTACGATGCAATGTCCTTCAGACATGCATGTTTGATGTCCGAAGAAACAGGCGCTGCGGAGACTACAGCCGTTATTAAATACATGAAATGTATTTGCAGTTGCGAATATGGACAACAATCAGCTGTGTAATGGAATGACGAACCGGGATTTTCCACTTATATCGAGCGGTCGTACTACCATTTGGCTATTCGAGCACGACTCCCAACCACACAAAGACTTCCAAATGTCGTCAATCATGTGTCTTCAACCTGTACTCGAGCATCCATTATGTACATTCCCGTCCAGGGGAGACATTTTACTTTAAAGTCGCTTACCCGGTGTCGGCGGATAAACACGATATTACAATGCCTGTGTTATTTCGGATTTCATGTGTTTCGTAGCGGTTGTAGTCTCCGCAGTGCCTGTTCCTTCGGAATAACACGTGATCGTGTTTATCCACCGATAGCGAGTAAGCGACCTTCTAGTAAAATGTCTACCCTGTACAGTAATATACATAATGGATGTACGAACACAGGTTGCACACACATGGTTGACGACATATGGAAGTTTGGATCTGGCCGTGAGATACGTTCGCATAACCAAATGATAAGGTAACCGCTCCGGATTAGCGGGAAGTCCGGTTCGGGTCACGGTCCGGCGTAAATTTTCGTTGTCGTCATTCCGTTGTATGGCTGATTGATGTCCGTATTCGTAACTGCGACCGTACTGTACATAATATTGTAAACGAGTGATGTAGGGTGATAGATTATGTTATACGCTGTGGCAGTCCGGTGTAAGGGCTAAGGTTTACCGAATGCATGGATACCGTTGCCTGGCAACATGTGTCGTGCCAACAGCGAAGTAAGGAGGAGTGGTACTACGGTATGTGTGTGTTTTTCGTGGTTGTGGTGTGCTCCTCTTATTGCGTGTCAGCAAATGCTAAATGTGGAAGAACACGAACATGTTTCACAGCATTATGTTCTGCATGCAGGAGAGAAACAGTGCGGAGACGATGACTGTATCTATCAGCATGACAGGGCACCCTGTCATAAAGCAGTAACTGTGACGCAAAGGTTTATGAACAGCCGCGCCAGATTAGCCGAGCGGTCTCAGGCGCTGCAGTTATGGACCGTGCGGCTGATCCCGGCGGAGGTTCGAATCCTCCCTCGAGCATGGTGTGTGTGTTTGTCCTTAGGATAATGTAGGTTATGTAGTGTGTAAGCTTAGGGACTGATGACCGTAGCAGTTAAGTCCCATAAGATTTCACACACGTTTGAACATCTGAACATTTGTTTATGAACAATAACATCACTGAAATAATACTGACCTGCCGTAAATCCCAAACTACATCCAGCGAAGTATCTTTGGGTTGGGTTAGAGCGTCGACTTCGCTCCAGACCCAAGCGCCCGCCGTCTCGGCTCCTGAGGAAGAATGGGCTACCATTCCCGCACAGACGTTCACACACCTCATTGAAAGCCTCCCCAACAGAGTTCGAGGTGTCATAAAGGCAAAGGGTAGAACTAACTAATAGATGTTCTGATATTTCTGACTGGATAGTTCATGTACAGATTCTGTTCATGTGTCTCATACGATATTATCACGCTGGAGGCTTACCGACAGCCTTTCTACCCCAAAATCCCACATTGGCAACAGAAGAGGTGGAAAGTGATATTGGCAACTGAAATACCCACGCAACATTCAGTCGAGTGATTTGAGGAGCATAGATATAGGAAATAAGAATATGTGGTCTTCAAATTATAGCGTTTATTTATTTATTACCACTTAAAATTTCGACAACTGCCACCTGGAATCCAATGCGGACCATTTTTTCTCATATCTTCAGAGAGTTGTATACAACTGTTACTTACATTCTCTTTAAGATTTCTAATTTATGCATTTTCGATAGTTATTAAAATTAACTATAAAGGAAATCGAAAATTTACAAAATATTAAATGATAAGCAAAAACATTCTATAACCCTTAACCCGTGACACTATGTTCATTAATCATCTGTAGTATCTTCAATACAGAATCAAATATTAACAAAAAAACAAAACTTTGGTGTCCGGGATTATCCCACAGAGTGTGGGGTACTTACGGATGGTGGTGTGGAGTAATCACGGAGAAGGTGTGGAGCAATCACAGACACAGTCTAATCATTACATAACTCACTGTAAAACCCTCTTCATGTACTTTCACCACTGGTGAAGTTTTCGTGGGTCCATAAATTACATTTGTAGCATTTTATCCAATCTTTATTGGGGGGAGCTTCATGGTTTTCTTCACAAATTAGGCAATAATACTCACTCTCCGTCGCAGCTCCTTCACTGACATTTCCTTCTTACGTGGTAAGTCTTTTTTTCTGAACGTTCATAGTGATGATATCATCTCTTCGCGGCTCTTCAAACCTATCCTACTTTTAGTGAAACCTGTTGTCTTTTCATTTTATTTAATCTACTCCTCATTGTTTTTTTTTTTTAAGAAAAATCTTTCATACGAGAACTGGCTATTATATATGAATTTCGTTTTATGACATTTTCTTGACGTTTAGGATGGGGCAGTTTGGGAACATTACGCCCACAATATCTTTAAGTGGAATTAGTTTGTCCAAAACAGCTACAGGGGTTATTGACCTCTGCTGCACGTTTAATGTCGATACTAGGCCTATCTGCGTCACTGGTCTTTCCACATTTGATGTCAGTGCCACCTGGCAGCTGCTAATCTCAACCAATGGGGAACGTCAGGGTTAAGGAAGATATTTTCTTCAGGATGCCTCTTTTGCGGAATTCTACATCAATGACTTACAATATCAGTACTTACTTCTGGGCGAGTGAGTCCTGGATTTCTGCGGACAGGATGCCAGGTCTCCAGAACACCCATACCATCCCTAAACAATCCCGAAACCACCGTGCGTCTCCCCTGAGATTGGGCCACAGGTGAGCTAGCGCCATCGTCGGCAGTCTCAATGGGGAAACCAACAGAACCTAACGGACTCACAACACCAACATAACCTATAATTTACTCCCTGGCCGATTAAAACTGTATTCCGGACCGAGTCTCGGACTCGGGACATTTGCCTTTCGAGTCAAAGTGCTCTACCGACTGAGCTACCCAAGGACGACTCACGATCCGTCCTCACAGCTTTACTGCCGCCACTACCTCATCTCCTACCTTCCATCATTCTGGCCCTGTAAGTTCCCTTTCACTGTGCCTGTTCTACCACAGCCGCCACGTTGTTAGGCACATATCACTGTTTCTGGGTGTGCTCAATGTAGAAATTAACTCCTGCTTCGGTGAATCCTCGGTCGTATTCATTCACTTACACACAGTATACACTTCAGCATTATAAATCGCAACTGAGTTCCTCTTTGAATCGACATATTTTCTAAGTTCCATAAGTTCCTACCTCGTTCACCAGATACCATTTGTCTTTGTCTCTAGCGATGTCAAGTGTACCAGTTCCTGTTATCTGAGTCCGTCAGTCTACTTAGGCTGTACATTGTAGCGCAGTATGGTCTGGTGTACCATTGTCGCCTCATGCACACTTATTTGTTGGACATTTCTTTATCCTTTATAGTATATATTCATTTATGTAGCTGATGTTTGTAAATACGTCGTACACCTTGCGACGTTTTATAAAATCGTCCCAGTCTCTTTGCCACTCACGAACTTTCCATAATTTTAACTTTTTTTTTGGTTGTTACTTCCTGACCCGTTGGGAAGACTCCATTTACGAAGCCAGCAGAGGCACGCTCTGTATTTGACACCGGTGTTTACTGGTCACAGGACTAGTATGGCTAATAGGACCTCCATAGGATCCTGCGATCCTCAGCAGTACACATCCTAGTATATGAATTACAATACGAATTTAGCACCTGTCATCTGAACTGAGCCTCTCATGCATTGCCTCCACAAAAAGATTTAAAGCAATCTTGACTGGCAGTCCGAGCTTCAGGGCCTTTGACCTGCCTTCATTATCGATGAATTAACAGTTCAGATTAACGTTTGTCACAATTTCAAAACGTGCACTATATTGACAATCGAATCCGTATCCTTGTCTTTCCCCTACGTTCATCTGTGAGTATCTCCACGAAAAACAATTAGTCATTTCATTTCAAATTAAGTATTTTACATCGTTTTCTCATCGAAAACCATGTAATTCACTTCTCTCTTGGTATAGGAGGCATGCGATAACGTACCACAACAAAGAGTGTTATGCAAGAAGTCTGGTGTTTCGCTGTTCAGTACTGCTGAGAAACTTTATGATTGAAAATTAGCTGAGCATTGCAGTTTACTTAATTACACTGTTGGCTATTAAAACTGCTGAGTAAACATCGATGTAAAGTGCCCCAATTAAATTTATAAAACCCTCGTCATAAAAGGATAATCAGATTACTGTTTAATTAATCTCGTATCACGCTTTAAAATATACTGAATAATACAGCGGTAATTGTTGGTATCTCTCCGTAAGCTAAAAAACTGTTTTAAAATATGTGAAATCACGCTGTAGAAATGAAATAGATAGGTGCTATTTTATGGTGTAGAATCGGAACGTATGTCACGCTGGTGCAGCAATACTTTGTCCTTTCATTTTGATTCAGGCAGCAGCGGAAAACAGCACGCTGTGAGCGAGGAGCAGCGCGCTGCGGCAGCTGCAATGCTCTGACACGTCTATGAAAATTTGCAAACTACGTGGATTGGCGTTCTGATAATTAGAAAGGAGCGATCTTCCTCATCAGAGTCCTGAAATCCCGACAGATTTCAGTGCGAGGAGCACCCATTTGCCGGTCTGGCCGAACCAATTTGACTCACAGGCACGACTGTGTGTGCTGGAATTGTCAAACATCAGATGGCCCACTCAGAATGAATGAGTTCACCCTCATGATACATGATATGTCTGATATGCAGTTCCACTGCCGGTACAGTTGGAAACTGCCACGGCTCTTAGTCTGCCACAAGCTGCAGGACCACAAGTCTCACCCACTAGGGAAAGACTTGAAGTTCTCCAGCAGGTGCGGACCAGGAGATGAATGAAGAAGGCAGACAACCACAATCACTTTCCATCAAGCTGCAGTATGGGAGCCGAACCTCCCCTCTTGACTGTTCTGTTGGCCTGGTAGCCAATCCAGACGCAGCACCTTGGTTCCCACGCTGGGATAGCAAGCCTCTGCGTTGCATATCCTGGGAGGAGCCAATCAGCGACTCAAAGTCTCTCTTGTCTGAAAAAAGAAGATTTTAGACTAGGGAGGCATCGTTTTCATGGGAGATTTGTTTTGGCAAAAGACTTCCACCTAGACAGGACCACAGTCACTCATTTATGGAGAGATCTAATCTTTCCACGCTGACCATTTCCAATTTATGAAAGAAGGCTGTTAAGCTTCCAAGACAGTCGTGCTCCTGAAGTATATGTTTTGACGCTCGCTAAAAAAACTGGGCGACTTCCTGCCGTCAGGGGAGTTACACTCTTGTCACCACCAAACACATGCACCAGCCACTCTGTCCGTATCATCCCAACTTCTAACATGAGAATGCTCGGAGTTTTACGACCGTCCCACAGATTGCGCAAAAGCTCAGATTGCAGCATTCTCTCTTAAATCGCTTTCTCCACCCACTTTCAACTAACTGGCCACCTTCACAGTGATTTGTCGCCTGGCCCAGGTAAAATGTTTTGCAAACCAGCGTCCTTCTGCTCTGACACTAAGTGGGAATAGGGGAGTGCCATGGCCCAGAGTCCCTCTGCAGGTACAATCCATGGAGCGCTGCTTCCCCAACTCACTGGAACAGCCTGGTCATTGGACATAGTATTTATGGCCCTCAATCCATCTTTCTCTCTCTTTTCTGTCACCTCCACTACAGTCCCTTGGCTACAAGTTCTCTACGGGGTACATGTCGGCAGCTCGTGCTCTAGTGGCTAGCGTTGCTACCTCTGGATAACGGGGTCCCAGGTTCGATTCCCGGCCATGTTGGGCATTTTCTCTGCCCAGGGACTGGGTGTTTGTGTTGTCCTCATCATTTCATCATCATCATCATCATCATCATTTGTGACAGTGACTCGACTGGTCTGTGTAAAAATTGGGACTTTGTTGGGCACTGATTATGGCGCAGTTGAGCGCCCCACAAACCAAACATATCATACAGGCTAGACATGCCGTTATAAGAACATTTTGTCCAAATTTCCTCATGTAAAAGGTTATAAGCCAAACATACGAAATGTAGTACTGGGGAGCATCGAGACCATGACCTAAAATATGAATATTAATCTGACTGACAGTGTTGTTAAAGTGAGAGACAGGCGTGCCACCTCTCAAACCAAGTCTTGCATAGTGTTCTCTATCAGTACAGCAGTATGCGGGTGGGCATTATCGTGCAGCAGCATCATATCATGCAGTCTTCCTGGTCGTCGTTTTTGGATCGCGTCAGCAAGGCGTCTCAGCTTTTGACATTAAATGTCAGCGGTGATTTTCAGGGAAGCAATTCGTAGTACACCATATCGTTGCTGTTCAACCAGATGCATAACATTATCTTTTGTGGACACATAAGGTGTTTCTACAGGGAGTTGCTGCTTTGTTTGGGCTCAACCATTCCTTTCTTTTCCTTGTGTTAGCATAAAGACACCATTTCTTGTCACCAGTAACGATATAGAATAGGTTTGGCCAGTGTTGTTCACGAACGAATTCATTACGAGCAAGCAGAGATGCACATATGGCCACCTGCTGGTTTTTGTGATTTTGGCTTAGAGTATGCATTACCCATACACCCGGTTTTTGAATCTTCCCCATTGCATGCAAATGTCGCACAATGTTGGTATGAACACGGTTCATCTTTGCAGTTGTTTAGTAAACTGACGTGAATTATTGTGGAATTATGCGTTTAAACGATCTTCATCAAACCCCGAAGGTCTTTCTGAATGTAGAGAGTCACTAATACGATCCTCCTTAAAATAAGAAAACCATTTTCTTGCTGTGCTCTGTCGAATGGCATTATCCCCATGAAACGTCCCCTTTGAACAATTATACATGACTGTGCTTAACCTGACACACAATATTTTGTTAGCGCAACGCAATCTGACTTTCAAAATTCTCTACAAAAGAATGGCCCTGACTAACATTAAACTATACCTTTCACAAATCACTTACCTCACAAAAATCTTCGCTGCTCAAGCTACTGCAATACAGCGAGCGCCACTACTGCCAGCTAAATAAAAGATTCAAACTATGGAAGGCACTAACTACTGATAGGGATAGTTAGCAAATGAAAGATATTAATAGAGAACAAACAATGTATTTACCTTAATATCATCACAAGTCATAATATATATATCAGTTCATGACAAATTACAAACCTCCGCCATCTCTCTCCCCACATCCACCACTGCTGGCGGCTCACCTCCAACTGCACAACGCTATGTGCTGTTAACAGCCCAGCTGCCTAACACTACAATGGCGAGTATTACAACAATGCAAAGCAGCCACAGACTGCACACAGCACAGCCAGTGATTTTCATATTGAGCGCTACGTAACGTTGCCAATAAGAAAACATAAACAGCCTACTTACATAGAGAAAACATAAACAGCCTACTTACATAGAGAAAACATAAACAGCCTACTTGCATAGCCCCCATGCTCCCCACAAAAATTTTTACAAATGGTGTTGGGCACTGGCCAATACAGATTTGACAAAAATTTTTCACAATTACAGTAACAAAGATATAAAATGCACACACTTATTGATACAATGTTGGTCAAAAGCTTAAATTCTCTCACAGTCCATAAAGACAGTCCTAATCGTACATAACAGTAATTACAGGTTTTTTTTTTCACAAAGTCTCATTAGTAAAAGAAATTGCACTCAGAAGTAGTGTATTTCCATGCAGTCTTGAAGAAATAGTGTTGTCCTTCCAACGGAAAGACAGTGCTGACTCTCGACATGCAGACAAGTATTGGTCCACAACAGAGCAAACCCACAGCAGAGTCAGTCGAAGTTTTGATGAATATTGGTAGGTAGGTCATCACAGAGCAGACCCACTGTAGTCCTGGTAGAGATTGTGGTATTGGTGGGCCACCAGAGGTGCAGACCCACTGTAGTCCTTGTAGAGATGGCCAGCAGCCATCTGTTGCGATTGTGCAGGTGCACATTCACCATCGAAGAGTCTTGCGGAGAATATAGCAAGTCCATCAACCACCACTTGTCCACTCACAAAGTTTTTGAAATTGTCCTTAGAACCAGCAATGCTGTTATCCAGTCCCTTGCTGAGTTATTAACACATGTGCAAACACTAACAGTCCCTACTTCTCACATATTGTCCACATACTATGACCAACAGAAACGTGTGCAGTGAAATGTAACTTACATGTTAATAATATCATGAACTGGTGACAATTACAATTTTATAACATAAGAATACAATAACAAAGGTACAAAATACATTATTAAAAACATAACAATACAGATAACATTTGTAGTAAAACAGGCTTTACAAAAGAATAGAAATAAACATATACATCAATGTTACAGGAATTATGACATAAGTACATACATAGATCAGAATAATTATTGAAACATCAACTTTACACATGAGCATTAAAACAAAACAATAAACAATGTCTAAACATCTTTACAAAGTAAATAACACATTATTAATGCCAATTGTATTTGAGGATAACAGTATTCCTCATCATAGTGAATGTAGCTTAATATTAAAAGAAAAAATTCTATGAAATTACACAGAGACAGGAAGAAAACAAATACACAAGGGTACACACACACATAGTGGGATAACACCAATAGGAAAGGACAGGGTTCGTTTTCAGTGTAACATTTGGTACTGCAGTCCAACCCAAAACTTCATATATCTTTCCTCTTATTTCATCCTTTGTTTCCACCAAAAAAATTCTATCTAAGCATGCTTTCTGTATTTATATGTTCATACATTTCTTACCTCAACATTTATTTCCAAGAAAATCCTACCTAAACCTGTTTTCTCAATGCATTTCTTCCAATTCATCGCAACTCATTCTCTTAGAGGCTACCCCCTCTTAAGCTAACTTAAATCTACTGAGCTCAGATGCTAAACTAAGGGACAAGGCAATGCAGCAGCACAAAATAAGTAACACAAACAGCAATGACCAAAAAAATTGGAAAATTGCAAAGCAAGCTACAGTAAATCTAAATTAACAGATAAAATGCAAAATTACAACTAATATGAGCCAATGAGCAGCAACAAAAAAAAAATCAGTTGTGAAACTGGCTTAACAGAGTAATGTAACGTGAAATTTAGTAGCACTATGCCTGGCAAACAGCAACAGCAAATGCAATAACTTATATCTAAACATGACATAGCTCAAGCAGAAAAAATATTACAGTAAAAACAACAATGCAGATAAGGGAAATGTATAATCACATCTTAATGTCTAAGTAATTAAAGTGGTGCACCACAAGAAGTTATTCTACCAAAAAGTTACCAATTACTTGAAAAGAAAATTATGAATGCAGTTACTAGTTCCTTCTTATTGTTCTTTCCTTTCCAAGTGCTCCTTTTTTTTTAAAGAATGTGGATCATAAAATAATTATTTAATAGATCTGTTGACAGAAAGTGTTCACATTAGCAAATGCATTTTATTTTATAAAAGCAATGCTGCAACACAGCTGGAAAACAGATGTCAAATGAAATAAGCAACTATGAAAAGCAAAGCATAAAAATATCATTCAGTAGTCATGTGACATTTCATAAGTTAGTAGCTCTCAACTCTCGTAGAAAGACGCTTGTCGTAATCAGGTGTGCAGATGTAAAAATATTTCTTGTCATTTTATTAGGCATTTCAGTAAATATCGTAAATTAAGAGCTAGTGTAATCATATGTTTTCAAGTTCGACCGTGTCGTTTTTGCGATGCTTTCTCTAAAGGGATGACAATGGCCAGGATAATGGCCTTCCCTTTCTTTTTTTTTCTTTCTTCCTGTGCTCTGAAAGGCACGCGCTAATGACTTTTTCTCCAGGCGTCTGACACAGCTGGGTGCCCGCGACGCATTACGTGCAGGTGGTCACTTAACTTTCGTACGGAAATATTTACGACAGCAATTTTCGCTAAAGTGACAGTCTCACATAAAAATACTTCACAGGTCAAGAATTAGTGTTGCAAATGTGTAGAAACAAAATCCTATGAATATAACAGTGTCCAAAAAATGTTCAGTGGCATTGTGATACATTCACACATGATTCACACATGTCATAACTCTTAAAGTACGATTCTTGGTTTCCAACATCCTTTTTCACAAGTCAAGAGTCCCTACCCACTATTCATTACTCCTTACCTCATTATACATATACATATTCGTCGACACTTCTTCAATATTTCATCGTGAGAAATACGTAGCATAATAAACATTCCTCAACAACATAATACACATCATCGTCGTAATAATATCATAAAACTTCAGTCAAATCTCAAAATCGTCGTAACTTCCTCCAATAATTTCTAAGCCTAAAAAGAATTCTCTGCTCATTTAAATAATGTCATCTACCTCAAACGTACTTTAAAAATCATGAATCCATACCAAATACATCATTCAAAGCTCTCATAGTATCACAATGGTTCCAAAAAAATATGAACAGTTTCACAAAGTACAGACAAAATACAGTTTCATAAGTGTGAAGTTATCCAGCTGTGTAATTACGTAAACATCTGTCACTGATATAGTAAAAACGTTTGTCTGTCTCAGTTAAATGATCAGATAGCTGTGTAATTATGTGTTGGAGAAATATGGTACCGATGTGTAAAGTTGTATAAGCAAATACCATATTAGCTAGGGTTCCTTGTGGTTGCCACACACATGGTACACAAAGTAAGCGTGTACCCCCCTAAGGATAAATGTAATTATGCCCTCAGGTGTTACAAATTACAGCAATGGAATGAAATGTAACACGGAAAACTTTCTTTGTAATTAAAAAATCTTTAAAAATAAATGTTTCAAGTACAAAATTAATCACTCAAATACGTGTACTGTAGCGCTAAATGTGCGTCTTGTTGCAACATAATCTGTGTGGAAGTGTCGTAGTTATCGTCCTCCGAAAGCTAAGTTCTGCAGAAGCCAATGTACTTACCTCATGATAAACAAAAGTGAAATGCTTTGCGTATAGATATCATACTTATTACGCTTATTGCCGTGATGAAGAAAGTACTGTGCTGTAACGTATTGTTGTGCTATAGAAAAGGCTGTCTCCTTGTAGCTATACCATAAAAGTTACTACTAAAACATGTTTTACTTTCCAGAATAATACAGAAAAACTGTGCAGATATAAAACAGAAACACCGCAAAATCAACATTGTACATTGTCACTCATTAGTAGCGTCGTGATAAAAATCGTGTAGCTATCACATAAACTAACCACTGTGTCGTCTGGTATCTCACAGAAAGTACTTTAAACCCAGAATGTATTTTCAAGTAAACCAAAATGTTGCATTAAAATCTCATTAGCAGTACCAGTATGTGTCCTAAGTATGTAACCCTGATAGTCGTTACGTAATCGTGCAACTAACAAGCAAGAATGTACAAATACAACACTGTGTTGTCTGTTCACTATAACAATGCATTCGTAATTTCTGTTTTAAAAATGTTCCCTAGGTTCTAGACTGGATATTTAACTTCAAACATTGTTGCATGTTAACAGTTTCTTAAGTCTGACAAAGCATACTAAAAATGTGAAGTGAAAAGTTATATGACAAAGACAAAGTTAAAAAGCAGATTATCTTTCAATAAATGGTTTTACATGTGAAATGTGGTGTAAACCTTTACTCTTCCTAATACGCAGAGTTTCAACTTCAACGCAATTATCATGTGGTATACGTCGGATTCTGTATGGTCCATTGTAAACTAGAAAGAATTTGTGACTCAAGTGTTTCTTCTTATGTGACAATGAATGAGCTTTAATGAGAACTTTCTGACCAATATACAATTTCTTTGCATTTGCTTTACCGTGTAGTTTTCTCCTTTTGTCTGCTGCAGATTTTATATTTTTAAGAGCCAAATCAATTATGTCTTTGTGTCGAAGTTTACGTGTATTCGGGAAAGGTACAAGCTCTCTGATTCTGTTCGGTGGTTCTTCATTCTTCAGTACAAGAGTAGGTGGTAAAGCAGTGGAATCATGAGGCATTTCATTCAGCACGTTTTGAAATAAGTGTAAATATCTGTCCCAATGCTGATGCTTTGTGTGACAATAAAGCCTGCAAAGCTTATTGATTTCTTTCATAATCCGTTCGGAGGGGTTACAATGTGGTGAGTACAATGAAATAAAAACAGGTTTGATTTTATGGTTGCGAAGCATGCGTGACCAAACAGCAGATCTAAATTGCGGTCCGTTATCTGAAATGACTTTAGCAACGTGGCCAACTTCACGTAAGAAATTTTTAACAAAGGCGTTGGATACAGACCGTCCAGTGGCTTTACGTAACGGAGTGAAAGAAACAAATTTTGAAGTAAGTTCAACAGCGACTAGAACGTACGAAAATCCATTAGATGTTCTGACAAGCGGTCCCAAGAGATCAACAGCAGCAAATTCTTTTAATTTAGAAGGAATAATAGGAAACAACGGAGCACGATGTGAGACAGTAGATGGTTTCGCCTTTTGACAAAGTTTACAAATAGATAAGACTCTTCGAATTCTTTTTTCCATATTGTTAAAATAACAAGTCGTTCGAAGAATATGATAACATTTTCGTGGACCAAAATGTGCGTAGCTGAAATGAATGTACCAAATGAGCTTATTAACAAAATCGTCTGGAATGCAAAGTACCCATAGCTTGTCATCAACAGTGCAGCGTTTGAAGAGTATGTTGTTTCTAACCAGGTAATAATGCCGAATCTGTGTGTGTGTCTTTTCATGCCATTTGCTCTTGATGTCTTTCCAAATCGGATCTTTATCTTGTTCATGAGCAATGTCCTTTAAAGATGTGGTGATGAAGTTTTCAAAGGCGACTTTCTGAATGTAAAGAATACTGAAATTTTTCTCGAGGTTGCCTTCTGTGGTACTTTTCTCAAGCCCAGCCGGTGCGCGTGACAGTGCGTCCGCAACAATGTTCTCCTTGCCGGGAATGTAGACTATTGTGAAGCGGAATTCTTGCAGAAACAATGCCCAACGTTTTAACCTGTCATGATTTAATTTTGAAGACATAAGAAATTGTAATGCACGATGATCACTGTATACTTTTACGTGCTTACCAGAAAGAAAGAAACGGAATTTGTTAAATGCCCAAACGATAGCTAAAGCTTCTAATTCAGTAACGGAATAATTTTTTTCAGATTTTGTTAGCACTCGGCTAGCAAAAGCAATGGTTTTCTGAACAGTAGTGTCATTTTCTGTGGCTTCTTGAAATAAATGGGCACCAAGACCGACTTTAGAAGAATCCGTGCTAAGGCAGAAATCTTGTGACAGATCTGGATGAGCTAAGATTGGCGCGTGAAGTAACGCTTCTTTCAAAGAATTGAATTCCAACTGTGCTTGTTCGTCCCAGTTCCAAATAGTATTTTTTCCAGTGAGAGAACAAAGTTTTGGTGTAACAAGAATTTGCATATTCAGAAAACGACGGTAAAAATTTACGAGACCTAGAAAACTGCGGACTTGTCTTTTTGTAGATGGAACTGGAATGGCTCTGATTGCTTCTAACTTTTCAGGATCCGGCTGAATGCCTTCAGAAGAAATAATATGTCCCAAAAACTTCACTTCTGTCCTACCGAATTCAGACTTTTCCAAGTTAACTGTAATTCCAGATTCTGCAAAAATATGTAACAAACTGTTGAGAATGCGATTATGTTGTTCCCATGAAGCTTCTGCTATCAGAATATCGTCCACATATAAGGTGATGTGACGTTTTAAGAACTCAGGTAATATGTAATTTAACCCACGAATGAATGCTGCCGAAGAAATGTTCAAACCAAAGGGAAGTTTCCGAAACTGATAACAAACGCCGAAACAAAGGAAAGCTGTGTATTTTCGGCATTCTGGATGAAGTTCGATCTGATAAAAGCTGGATCTGAGATCAATGGAAGACAACACTTTTACACCATTAAAATTTTGAAGAAGTTCTTCCATCGTCTGCGGCCTGTCTGTTTCAGGAATAATGATAGTATTGATTTGTCTCGAATCTAAGACAAGTCTGATCGATCCATTTTTCTTCTCAACAACATGTAACGGATTGTTGTATGAGCTTACTGCAGGCTCAATAATGCCCTCGTCAAGCATAGATTGTATTTCTGTTCTAACACGGTCCCTATAATGCGCCGGAATTACGTATGGTCTAACACAAAATTTAGTATGCTCACGAACACGAAATTGGTATTGAAATCCCTTGATTGTTCCTGTTTTATGAGTAAAAACTGTGGGATGTTCTTGTAAAATCTCAAAAAGGTCCTGCCTATTAGTGTCATTACAATTCTCAATTGCTTGAATTTTATTCTGAATTAACTCATTAATTTCAAATATGCCGTCGATGTCATCCCTGTCAGTACTTGCAGAGTGATTGTTAGTGTCAAGTTCCGTCGAAAATTCCGAACTGTTGTCTAACAGAAGGTAAAGCCGATTAATTTCCTCGTCATGGTTTGAGAGCCAATCTTCAAATTTCAAAGCTACTGACTTACCTTCTTTTTCTAAACTTATTTCAGCATCGTGAAAGTTTAAGATTGCTTTGTATTCATTCAAAAAGTCTACTCCCAGTATAATTTCCGTCGACAATAATGGAACAATAAGAAAGTTCATAGAGAAGCTGTGGCTTTGACAAAAGAATTCTAAGTTGGTTTGTTGGCGTACATCTACACTTTTTCCAAAGATTGCACCTTGTAATTTAATCTTACGTAACGGAAGTGTGGGGCAATCGTTCGATTTGTTGCATTTGCTAAAGGCTGTTTCACTGATTACTGAAATGGGACTGCCAGAGTCAAGTACTGCCATAAATTTTATGTCATTTACTGTAATGTGAATCACAGGATATGCAATGTTGTTATGTTTTATGTCGTGTTCCTGGAGTAAGATGTCCCTAATGTCTTCCATTTTTACGTAATTACTAGCTACGGCAGCTGCGTCGTCAGTTTCATAAGTATGTTTTGTGGCTGCCAGCGGTGTGAGTCATTGCCTATTGTCTCTTTGTTGGCGCGCGTCGTTATTGGGATTTGGAGACCTAACTTCTACAAATTCACCTCCTCGAGAGGGCCCTGCCCTGTTTAAATCCCGCCAGTTCTGATGCAATTCAGGTCTGTCGTTACGATCACATCGTCTGTCGTCATGTCGATAGCTTCTGTAGTTTCTTTCTTGTCGGTTAAGTGGTGGAGAATTTCTCCCTGAATCGTAACTGCGCGCTGGACCGTTGCGTCTAAAGTTATTCTGTCTCCCTTGATAATAATTGTTTTGGTTCCCATATTGTCTGTTTCTCTGATTGTCTCTGTGATAGTCATTACCACGGAGAGGTGATCTTTCCCTGTAATTATTACTACTCTGCCAACGGTTGTCATACGGGTGGTGTCTGTTTTGGTCACGATAGGTGTTGTGAGAATAGCCTTGTCGTGTCCAGTTATTATTTCTTTCATCGTGGAATTGTGACAGATGTGACCTGTAATTGTTGTGCTCCTGTTTCCGCGTTCCCCGATTGTCAGTGTCAATTTCCAATTCTTGTAACAGACCCTGAAATGCTTCAATGTCATCATTGCAACGTCCTGCTAAAATAATATGTCGTAAATGTTCAGGCAATTTGAGTAAGCAAATGCGGATGAGTTCTGAGGGGCTGTATGGGTTTGAAAGATACTGATTCTTATGCAACATGTCTTCAAAATATTTGACAAGACTGGAAAATTCAGATTGTTCAAAGTGTTTCATCATCATGATGCTATGTTTTACACGGTCTTGTGTAGCTTGAGACCAATATGCTGAGAGGAAGGCATGGTAAAACTCTCCTTCACTGTGGCAATCGTGAATTACCGATCGCATTCTTACAGCTGGTTCATTCTCTAAGTAGCCACACATAAATTCTAATCTGTGTTCCAACGACCAGTTGGGAGGAAAACAATGAGAGAATTGATGGAGCCATGCTTGTGGATGAATGTCGTTGGCAGAATTCTTAAACGTTTTGAATTTACGTGTAGTAATGAACAGCTTATAGTCAAAATCATCGTGTCGGCGAGTAGCATCTCGGTCATAGTTACGTCGTGTCGGCGGTTCCATCTCAAAATTCGGTGTACCTTGCCAATTTCTTTCATAATTACCGAAATGCCCTGTGTTATTATTTTGTGGCTTTTGCGTATTTCTAAGTTCCTCTTCCCGTGTTGGAGCGCGAGTGTCTTCTGAAATACGTAATTCTTGTATTACCTGTGTCAGCTGATCTTGTACTTCCCGGATTTCTCTTTGGTGTTGCGTATCAATTTGATTCAGATTTTGTTTCAGTTTCCTAATTTGTTCGCTCTGTTCTGTGTCATTAAAGACTACCGGTTTTGCGTCATTCAGATTATCATCTACCTTCGTAGATAAATTATTTAGCTGATCCGAAAGTTCAACTACTTTCTCTGATAATGAACACATTTCCTCAGTGTGTTTTTCTGAACCAAGTTTCAGAGTGTCCATTTGTGTTGAAATCGAATCTACTGTGTCCTTTAAGTTTTCTTGACTTTTTGCAAGTTGCGTAACCGAATCGGTAGATGCAACTGCGTCAATTTTAGCTTGCAAGGTGTTGTGATTTTCATGAACAATAGTTTGCAGTTCTTTTATGGCTGCTTCGTGATTCTGTAATGCATTTTCATGACGCGAAAAAATAGGTTGAAAATGCTCACAAATTTGAGTTTTTACGTCATTACAGACTTTTTGACATTTCGATTCAATGTTATGTAACTCAGCAGTTAAATCCTCACGTGTTTGTTCGAGAGTTTGTTCCAATGAGTCTAACTTTTTGAGATTTTGTTCCACTGTGTCTAACTGTTGCTGTGTTTGTCTCTGGTGTTGTTCCATTGTGTCTAACTTTTGAAGCTTTTGCTGTGTCTGTCCCATTTGTTGTATTAATTGTAATAACAATGCATTGGTGTCTGAAACATGTTCCTCAGTGCTTTTCGGCAGTGAATTTACACCGGAAACATTCACATTTTGACAAGCAGAAAATGTGTCTTGACTTATTCGAGAAAACGGTGAGGATCCAAAACCTGAATCTACAGTATTTGCGAGATCGTGTCGTGTCATTTCGGCTTCCTGAGGCGAGCTATTGCCGACCGGTCGATCGATAATGCTTCCCTCTTCACTAATTGTTTCACTGTCCACGCCATTGTTTGACGCCCGCTCCATTTCCCTGTGCACAGTTACCAAATTACTACTTTGAACATTAGTAAATTCATTACTCGGCGGCGCTGATAAGCTACGCTCGTCATCACTATTATTTCTCAGTTTAGTTTGGAGCCTAGTGTTACGTTTTTCACACGCCATTATTGTCACAGTATTTCACACGACAATACAGAAAAACACAATTTGAAGATCAAAAATAAGAGAACACATTAACATAGCACTGAAAATAATATCTAGTTAATTGCAAGCGCAGCTGCGAAATACTTGGTGCAAATCTACATGCATGCCACAACTGTTTTACTATACAACAATGAAAGACTGCAACTACAAAGGAAATTCTCTCTACAATTACGCGCTAGCAATAAACAAGAGCTACACTAAATACACAAACTACAAGAAAAAATCAGAAGATTCCAGTGAGGTATCCTAGGCTAAGGGTCGACATATGAAACGTCCCCTTTGAACAATTATACATGACTGTGCTTAACCTGACACACAATATTTTGTTAGCGCAACGCAATCTGACTTTCAAAATTCTCTACAAAAGAATGGCCCTGACTAACATTAAACTATACCTTTCACAAATCACTTACCTCACAAAAATCTTCGCTGCTCAAGCTACTGCAATACAGCGAGCGCCACTACTGCCAGCTAAATAAAAGATTCAAACTATGGAAGGCACTAACTACTGATAGGGATAGTTAGCAAATGAAAGATATTAATAGAGAACAAACAATGTATTTACCTTAATATCATCACAAGTCATAATATATATATCAGTTCATGACAAATTACAAACCTCCGCCATCTCTCTCCCCACATCCACCACTGCTGGCGGCTCACCTCCAACTGCACAACGCTACGCGCTGTTAACAGCCCAGCTGCCTAACACTACAATGGCGAGTATTACAACAATGCAAAGCAGCCACAGACTGCACACAGCACAGCCAGTGATTTTCATATTGAGCGCTACGTAACGTTGCCAATAAGAAAACATAAACAGCCTACTTACATAGAGAAAACATAAACAGCCTACTTACATAGAGAAAACATAAACAGCCTACTTGCACCCATACACAGCGCAAATATTTCTGGGTGTCTCCACTGGTGTCACACCTCTGCTGATCGCAAACATTGCTATTCACATCGGAACGATTTGTGCATTTGGTAGTTCATTTTCTAATGTCTGCAGTTCCAACCACTATCTCCAAATGAGAAAATGACAATATGTAAACTCAAATAGCAACAGTGAACTACAAATAAAAAATGAGAATCTATAAATAAATCTACAGCAACTGGAATACCAAGATGCAAAACGAAAACGCTACGAGCCTATGCAACATCTTGATGCATTGACATGCGATCATGTCTTGTTGGGTGCTTCAGTTCTCTTTTCATACTGTGTAGTTATGGATAAGTACTGCTAGATGACGTAGAATTTATTGACATTGTTGAATTTAGAGAAAGAGGCACAATAGCGACATTTTTATGCACAAAATCATTACGATTTACTTAATAGCGACTTGATTGAACAAATGCTTAAGTGTTGCATGTGTTAACACTCCTCGCATATGCTCATCGCGTCCACAGATGCTATCGATGAACTTAATGAATCATTGGAAAGACGGTCGCCGGCCGGAGTGACCAAGCGGTTCTAGACGCTACAGTCTGGAACCGCGCGGCCGCTACGGTCGCAGGTTCGAATCCTGCCTCGTGCATGGATGTGTGTGTTGTTCTTGGGTTAGTTAGGTTTAAGTAGTACTAAGTTCTAGGGGACTGATGACCTCAGCAGTTAAGTCCCATAGTGCTGTGCTCTGAGCCATTTGAACCACTTGAGACACGGTCTAGCTTACTGCCTCGAAATTTTGTGTTCGACAAAGCCTACATTGTTCCGTATTGTGTGTCTGTAAATTCCTAAATAGTGGAAAATTTTATCTTCCACGAAGCCTGCATGGTTCGTTGTTGTGTATCTGTGAATTCCTGAATAATGGGAAGAGCTGTCGTACCAACTACAAGAGATAATTTGACGGAATTTTCCGACACCGAACAGGTATTACAAATGTCTTAACGGCGTTCCTCGTAGAATGTAACTGTGAAAACTTCCCCAGTCACAAAAAACTATAAAATATTTGAACAGGGAGCGACAAGGCACTGAATGTTGCCTTTCCTCAGTGGCCAGTGTGCACGCTTTACGCTCATCAAACGGCCCCAGGCATGCAGCTGGTGGCAATATCGCACCAGGCGCGCCTTTGCGTAAAAGGCAGAGCCTTATTTCGCCCGGCACAGCGTAATTAGTTACGGCAATATCGCGGGCCGGCAAAGAAGGGCTCCATTCCGGCCGGTATCCGCGCCGTTCGCACAATTGCCGCTTAGCTTCCTTCATCCACTCTATCTGAAATCTTGTACTAAATTGAAACTGTAATGAGTATTGCTTCTTTCACTTTATTTCTTTTATTTATTCATACATTGCTTCAAGCGTAATTGCTTCCAGGGCAATTGAGGTAGAAATTTAGAAATCGACGAGTGAGGGTCTATTGAGAGAAAAAAAGGTTTACTGTTTGGTTAGCAAATGCTCAATATCAGACGAAGTCTAGGATGCTAGCAACTCTTGTATCGATAACCAGGAACTGATGTAGATGTAACATTAAAAAATAATATTTTGAACAGCGGAATATAGTTCTTGGAAATGTATTTTTTAAGCCAAAACGTGTCGGTAGACAAAACAGAAAGTAACAATGAGTTGCGGCAGAAACTTTCTTAATACAGGGTGTCCGTAATTAAAGTTTCACTTTCAAAACGCTGTAGGAAGAGAACTACTGCTCAGAATGACGTCAAATTTGAACAGTGTATTATTGATGAAGGAAGTGACGTCGTGGAACAAGAAAGAAAATTAAAGAAAATATGTTCAATAAATGGCTGTAAGCGTCAGAACCAACACACGCGCGGCTGACGGCTGTTCCTCAGTTTGCGTCCGAGACGTCCAGCATAACTGTCTCCATGAAGGATTGTGCGCTGCTGGTAAGGCTCTTTTACAAGAACGGTGACGGTACGCCAGTAGCCCTGCAAATGTTATGGACACTCAAGGCAATGAGAAAAGACATTAGTCCGATGTCTGTTCAAATGGTTCAAATGGCTCTGAGCACTATGGGACTCAACTGCTGTGGTCATCAGTCCCCTAGAACTTAGAACTACTTAAACCTAACTAACCTAGGGACATCATACACACCCATGCCCGAGGCAGGATACGAACCTGCGACCGTAGCAGCAGCGCGACTCCGGACTGGAGCGCCTAGAACCGCACGGCCACCACGGTCGGCGGTAAACGCTGTGAGAGTCTTTTTGACACCAACGTGATTCTAACCCTTAAACAGCGTGGATGTGTGGGTAGGACCATTTTTATGAAAGATGGCGTTCCTCCGTACATTGCATAGCCAGTGAATAGGCTGCAGCAGAGATATTTCGGAAATACTAGAATTATCAGCCGTCGTTACCTTGCAACTTCGTGGTCCAGACCACCTCATCTTAATCCGTGTGACTTCTAGCATCGAGATTATCTGATAAATATTGCGTTCAGTGCTCCAATTATGAACGTATCTGAATTTAAGGCACGCATTGCGCAGCGCTTTCTGAACATGACCTCCGCGACACTCCAATCTCTCGTGGAGCGTGCTGTTTCTCGATTTCAACTTATGGCAGAAACCGCTGGACAGTATAATTTACACGTTTGGTGCCAGTCTCACAACAATTATAAACCGATGTCATTTTGCTTCTTATGCGGATTGTGGCCTCAGGACAATTAAAAACCCATTTTTTCCATCCGATGTGTTACGATCTTGCCGTGATGGATGGGCTTACCTAACTAACAGTACCACTACTGTTGACTGCCGAATTTGAGCAGTTATGCGCACTGAAAATTACGGATAGCATTATGTGCAACTCAAACCATAGCCGTCATGTTGTGATTCATCCGTCATTTGTAGCTGACCCCATTTATGTTAAGATGCTTACATTGCCAACTGTTGGTAAAAATTTTCTTTAAATTTTTTTGTTCCATGATGTTTCCCCCTGCGTCAATAACATGCTGTTCAAATTTGGCGTCTTTCTGAGCAGTGGTTCTCTTTCTACAGGGTCTTGAAACTGGAACTTTAATTATGGAGACCCTGTATATGGTCCTCGACCAGAAATTTTCATCTCCGATTGCCGACAGACTAAAAAGTGTCAGTAAAAATAGTATTTTTCTTTTCCATATTAATGATTTTCTTTCCTAGTCTATTCGCCTCCGGAGACAGAAAGAATAATCAGCCATGTACCTACTAAGATCTACTTAGTGTTTATTTTAATTGGCATTACCTCAAGTTCCAAAAAGGAATGTAAGATCCTAGATAAAGATCTTCTGTGGTCTTACTTAGCTTGTAGACATTAGTTGTCCAGAAATAATGCCAGACTAGAGCTACGTCAGAATTACTCTTTGCCTTAACGTTCAGACTAAGTACTACGTAAATTTAAATTATGTTGATGGCTAATAGTGCAGATAGTAGAGTGTATCAAAGAGACGCTGGAAATGCTTCACAAATTGCCAATTACAATGCATGCAGACTGTGTCTATAATGTTTCGATTGAGCCGGATTCAAAGAGCTGGATAGAGTAGAAAATTAAAAAAAAATATCAATGGGAAAATTCCAAAATCAGAATATAACAGCGTGTTATCATTATTTCTATACAACTATTCCGTTTGATCCGAGAACTACACTCGGATTTCGTCCGAGTAAAATATTACGAAAGCCACTGATACGTTGTAACTAGTAAACAGCACTTAAAACATCGTCTTTTATGTATGACTAGCTGTCAGAAGTGTGGGTTTTTTTACCTGCCTCGTTTTAAACACGTCTTTCACTTCAAAAAAACTTTTTTTTAATGTATCAAAATTAAGATGAACCGTGTTCCTATATCAGAGCAGCGCAGGACTGTGTGATGGAGGTCTTCACCACCACATGAACCCCCTACCCCCACGCACACACAATAACGAAAACTATTACGCAACTGCCAGTAAGGGGTGGTTCTGATTTCCAATGCATGTTAGCAAACTGCGGATGGTTTCTAAAAGACAAAACAAATGAGGAAACTTTAACCACACAAACATAATTGATAAATTAAATTTAAATAAACAGATAAATATGAAATGGAATGGATAATCTGAAGCAATTTCCTGTAGTGGCTGAAAGTGTCTTCTTATATTACATAAGAAATATCCTTTATTCCACAAAATTTAGTTTGTGACGAACAAAGCAGTTGTAATCTGAAAGAATCAACTTGAAACACATCGATTGGTCGCAATCAATCTTGGAATTTTGAAAAACGCGGCGAGGAGGATAGAGGTAAATCACACTACGTACCCTTCTCAATCAACTAACCCTTATTCTCGTAATTCCTACGTTACAATGAAAGCAGCAGGATTTTTGCACGACCTAAAAGTACCTCTTTTCTGAGTTTACTCATATGGGCTTTAGAGAAAACAAGGTCGCCTTCTTCCAGATATTCGTTCTAACTGTCCAGTATGTTCAGTAAACAAATAGCGAGCAGTTGTGGCGCCGAGACAAAACCCATTGTAAACCATAAAACCATAAAAATTCCATCCATGTTTTAGAACATGATGTCCATGTATGGCTGCAAATGGTCTCCAAGTAATCGATCATCCAGAGGACGCTGTCGATTGAATGTGAACACAGCCCATGCCTTTATGGAGCCACCACCACCTGGCACGGTGTCTTTTTGACAGGTTGCGTCCATGGCTTCATGGGGTCTGCACTACTCTCGAACCCTTCCATCAGTTCTTATTAACTGAAATCAGCACTCGTCTGACCACACCACGGTTTTCCAGTCGTTCAACTGATATGCTCACGAGACAAGTAGAGGTGCTGCAATCGCACTGTGCTATTAGCAAAAGTACCCACGTGGTCAACTGCTGCCATAGCCCAATAACATCAAATTTCGTCAAACTGTGGTAACGAATAAGTTCTTTGCACGTCTCACATTGATTTTTGTGGTTATTTCAGGAGATAAAATCAGCAGAGACTAGCTCACTTTTTTCAAGCTCACTTGTTCACACGTTTTGCTCGCTCACTTGTTAGCTTTAAAAAAATTATCTAGACTCTGCTGATTTTCTTTACTATGGTCCACAACTAATGACTAACTCACTTATTTTCATGAAAAACGCTCTTTCATTATAAATGACATAGAAAATTAACAGAAATGAATATTTGTTCTTATCACATTCACTTATAATAAAAAAATATTTTTTCATACAAAAAGTGAATGTAAGAAAATAATAAATGAATTATGGTTAACAGACAAAAAAATAAAATTGTTCAATTATTTTACTGGCACATGAGGCAGTGTATTTTTTTTAATAAAAGGTGAATATAAGGAAATAGATAGAGGTTGTTTTTTTATCTGCCTACTTCTTACCCAATTATTTTCTATTTTTTTCTTCTTGAGCAGCCATAAAATTGATATATACAGTTGATTTTTCATACTTTTTAATTATCTTGTGATTATAGTTTTACTGCATTCATATGTTACCTTTTTAGAATTCTTTTTCCTTTTTACATTCTTTACATACACTACACTAGCCATCACTTGTATATTCACTTATAAAATTCATTAATATTCTTTTCATTCAAACAATAACCATACTGCTTTAGCTTTTTGGTCTTGTCAATTTAAAAATTATAAAATTAATAGGAAAAGATAAATTTTTAAAATTATTTCACAGAGTAAATTCCAAATCATGAAATTCCTTATCATTATTTTCAACTTTCTTCATTCCTTTATATTTCAATTTAACATTCCCCTCTTCAAAAAACTGAAGGCCCAATTACTAACCAGATATATATTAGGTAAAATAATTTTAAATTCACTATTGAGTTCCAAACATATTCTTTCTCTATATCTGGTAGGTGAATATTCACAACTGGTAGTATCACATAAAGCATTTACTTACAATTCACTAATATTTTTAAATATATTACTATCCACCAATGTCGTTGAGCTTTTTCAGAACTGTTTCACTTTCTATACATAGAAAAATTTTTAGTATACTTTTTTACAATGTGTAATGTCCATATGGTAATGTATCTCTTTTATTTTCCAGAACATATCTTTTATTATCTTGGGGACTCAATGCTTTCTTGTGTACATCAACTGCCTAGATTTCATGTTTTTCTTTTTGAACCAAATTCATCTTTCTATACTGTTCTCTATTGTTAAACAGTCTGTATGATGTTCTAAGCTTATTCTCTTTTTAACAAAACTTTTATTAACTCCTTTACATTTTACTCTTCCTTGTAACCAACTTTATAAGCATACATTTTTCCTTTCAAACTACAGAATTCTTTCAATTTTCCATTACATTAATCTTTCATTTTGCGTAAAATTTTCTTGTTTACTTGTGGAATACTGTAAATATTATCATTTGGATAACCCTCATATCAAAATAACCAATTGTCGATTTCATGTCTAATAGAAATCTTGTTTGTATATTGTATCTATAGCAGTCCATATTTTGATAACACAACTCAATATTTTCTCCATATTTTGGTTTCAATATTCTACAGTGAAATTTATACATCTGTTCTTTTGATAAATCAAGTATACTCAGTCCAACATAGGTGGGTTTATTAAATGTGATTTTAGGTTTATTAATATGAATAGCATGAAGATTGTCACTAAATACAATTGTTTGTTTAAAGTTTGGTTTAGATATTAATTTACACACTTATCTCAAACTGGAATCTTATTCATGATCATTCTTCGATTTCATCCTAATTATTCTATTTAAGTCAATATACTTTTTTAACCAGCCAGAATGCTTGAATTTTAAGATCATATTTATTTTTGTTATATTCATTCCTAATGATAGATAGTGTTTAACGTTTCTATAGCGAAATACATATTTAGGTTTGACATTTAGAATAGTCATCAACTAATTTCTTGATACAATTTATTTTCAGGAATAAGTGGTAAATATTATGCAAATCATGTAATGTTTTGGATATTCTAAATCTACTTCAGATATAGATGCATATGCAGATTTATCTGAAATATCACTTATTTTTCTATACTCAAAAGAATGTTGTTCATCCCATTTACATTCAGCTTATAGGAAAGAGTGATTCATTATTTGTATATAAATATGCTACAAAATTCGATATCTTTTCAACATTGTAGTCTTTCATATTTTTATTATTTGTTAACTTATTTTTACAAGATTATGATACTTCTTCTATTGTTGCATTTTCAGCCAATAAAGTCATATCATAACCATGTAATCATTCAGTGGTTGTTTAGTTATTTTCAACACTGCATCCTAAGATAAACCAGGTGCAGTGAAATACCAAGATGCATCTAAATCATACGCATTGATACATATTTTTGTAAAATTTCAAACATGTCAGCCAATATCAAAACATCAATTTTAAGATACAGATCAGGATTTTTAACAAGATTTTTTATATCAAATTTTTCCTAACTATTTTTGCATGTTTATAATCTTCATCACTAATTTCACAGCAATTCAGTTTACTGTAAAATTGTTGCTTTGTGAGTAATTGTGTCTCTTCAAATATCTTCCAACAATCCATGTAATCACATGAATGAACACCTTTTCTCATTACTAGATTGAATAATTCTTCTAGGAAAAATTTTCTAATGTTCTTCATTTCATCTCTTTTCAAATTTTGTGAAAGTTCATCAAGTGAAAAAGCCACAAATTTAGATGTATCGATAAATCTCATCTTGATATTTTCTGTCTTCTTACCAAAACTTATGAAACTATCTTCACTATTAGGAATTTAACCTCTCTCTCTTTTTATCAGAGCCAAGTTCTTTTACAAACAGATATCAATAATTTCCTGACAGATTATGTGAATAAATTGGTACAAAACCTGCATGTATAAGGTATAGATTACAATTATTACATAACAGGTTTATAAACTTTCCAGTAAAATGTTCATGACGATGAACCTTTTTATTTTTCTGTGTGTAATGATGTCTGCACAGTGCACAAATATTTAATTTTGCATAGTCTGGTTGTTCTTCAGGTGTTAACAGTATCATTCCTTCAATTTTAGAATGCATTTTTTCCAATACCTTATACTTCCTGTTTTACACATTCAACAATTTTTTATAACTTGGTCCTCTGTGTGCAACAGGGTCTTTATAATACCCATTAGTGTACTTGATATAATAATAGAATCCATTTGGTTCTTGTTTTTAATACCGCACTGTGTATGGATTTTCTGAATTTATCTATCTCCAATAGAAAACCCTCAAAATCAGCATACATAACAAATGAAACTTTTTGTGTATGTTGATACTTTATGTATGTATGAACCTTTTTCTGGCATTTCTGCCATTAATGGTGTGTTAACTAAACAGTTTGATGTGTGATTATCTAATTTTTCTTTACTACTCTCAATCTACTACCATCAATAAAAAGTGAAACATCTATGCCCCAAAACGATGATTAGCAACATTTCTGTTGAAAACTGAACACTCTAAGATAATTACTTGTCCCACAAATGCAAAACATTAAAACTTGCGAAAGGAAATAAAAAAAATGCTGCAGGATTCTTTGGGTGAAAGTGAAATGAAATGTACTTTTTCAACAAAGCAAATCTCCAACGCAAACCAATTGAAAACTTCTTGGAAGCCTAAAAGTTCCTCTTCGAGACCAAACAAAATGTCCCTCGAAAGCCAAAGACGCTCCACTTCACAAAACACAAAAGGAAATTCCTGCTAAGGCCGTTATAAAAGAAAAAATTATCGAAGTTTATTCACACACAAAATAGAAAGAACCAAGGATTTATTCCTTGAAACCTTGATGGAAACTGAATGTGGAGCATTTTGTTATAACCCTGATTTAAAGCAGACAATAAAAATTTTGCAAATAATTCTCTATATTTACTAAATTGTTCGACTTTCAAAAATGTTCGCATGAGTACGTTAAGTAAATGACTTCATCAATAATTTAGTAACCTATAATAGCATAAACAGTATGGTTTAGCAGAGACACAATAATATTTGGCTTGTCTTGAGGAAATTCTTTTTAAACAGGCACTATAACACAGTCAACAGCCACATGCTGGGGCTCGGTCCTGTTGATGAAAGCCACCATTATTAGGCAGAGGTCCCATACAGTGTCAGAGGCAACACACTTCCCATAATTTGCTGAAACGAAAAGATGGATATCCACAAAACGCTGGTTCGTCGGTAGCGCTGTTAACCAATTCATACCACAATGCTCGGACTTCTCTCGGCAGTACGGGATTGTTGATGTTTGTCCACTATGGGCGACCACTACAGTCTTCCGAGTATTTATCGTTGCCACAGGGGCACGTTCATACACACCTAAGAGGGGGGGGAGGGGTAACACATCAGTGTCTCCATCGGGTTCCATAAAAACACTAGTGACTTCCCGCATACGCTACGAATTTGAGGGTAGCGATGTTGATCCACATGACACTAACCGTACGTCCCACAGTTCGCAGTAGCAGATCGATGGTGATGACAATCAAAAACAGTGATAAAGGGGAATCCTTCCGAACAGACAGATGGAGTGGTATGGGCGTCATTCATCAGCCGTTAATCGACACTACTAACCCCGTTTCAAAATGAACGTGTTGAACTGACGGCCAAATCCTTGTTTAGTCATGACACACAGAAAATAGTTGTGGCCATTTCGAACAGAAGTGTTTGTAAAATCAGGCGACAAAATCCCGTCTGAAAGTCTATTCATTGCAGTATAGAAGACGACACATCCATATGCAGATGCAGCGTGGTAGATGTTGTGGCGGTAGGCTCCACATGACTCGTATGGTCTGATGCTTTTATCCATGACCAGTTTCATCTTCTCGGCGGTGGATTTTGTAGGAAGTCTGAGTAGAGAGGTGTGATGGGCCTTAAGTCCTGAACGCGACACATTTCCTGCGTCTTCGGTACGAGGGCGATGTGGCTGCAATAATTTTTTGCTGGACCGCAGTACCACGAAGGACTTTAATGACAATGACCGTGATCTTATCACCAACGATATAGCAGGAAACCAGACAAAATTGCGTTAGCAGGCCACCAGACCCTCGTGGCTTCCCCTCTGAACATCTTTCCAGCGCCGTTGCTACTGCCTGCTTCGACACTTGTTCTCTTAGCTCCTCGGAATCTGACCACGAGCTGAGACGGTCTGCTTGCCCAGCAGGGTGCGTACGGCAACGTCGTCGTCTTTGGTAGGACTAAGTTAGTTCATAAAATAATCCGTGATGCGGGCGCATATAGTGGGATAAAGAGAGTAACTTTTCCTTGGTCATATGTGAGTGGAGTAACTTTTCCTTGGTCATATGTGAATGCCCCCCCCCCCCACCCCCATGACCTTGCCGTTGGTGGGGAGGCTTGCGTGTCTCAGTGATACAGATGGCCGTACCGTAGGTGCAACCAAAACGGAGGGGTATATGTTGAGGGGCCAGACAAACGTGTGGTTCCTGAAGAGGGGCAGCAGCCTTTTCAATAGTTACAGGGGCAACAGTCTGGATGATTGACTGATCTGGCCTTGCAAAAATCGTAGAAGGAGACCAAGAGCTGAATACACTAAGCAGATTCAGAAGTATGTAGGTTGCAGTCGGTACTGGGAGATGAAGAAACTTGCACAGGATAGGGTAACATGGAGAGCTGCATCAAACCAGTCTCAGGACTGAAGACCACAACAACAACAACAACAACATGTGAGTGGAGTAGAACAGAAAATCGATAATCGTGGTACATAGTAGTCGAACCTATAGGCAATCACAGTACATTGGCTTGCTGAGTGTGTAAGTAAATAAAGATGTTAGCCGTCTAAGCTCATCCGCTAAGTCATCACTTGCTGCATGTGTGTTTCGTCAGCAAGCGTCGTATAGTTTTAGCAACACCCTTCAGTGAAACGTCCCAAAGCCTTAGCAACAGTATTCTTCCTCTTTCAGTTAGATTATGTTACTATGCCATGTAGCTTGTAGCTCACACTATTATGCTCGCTATTCGATTTAAAAAGTGTCTATTTTTTGAAACTAATTTGTGAATCTAGCACCTTGATATACAAGGTTTGTTTAGGACTCCTCTTGCGCCATTAGTCCTGCAGTTAACATCCCATTTCGTGTGTCTTTTCACGGAACATTCCGACAGTGCCATCGAACAGACGTCAAAGCTTTTTTTCCCTTCTTCCTGAAATTTAATTTCCATTAAAAAAATATCTTGCGTTATCTTAACTGCTTACTGAATGAACAAATTGGGTAACAACAGCACTAGTTAACAACTCTGTCTTACCCACCTCAGATACTGCTTCCTCTCATGCCCCTTTTGACCATTACAATTGCTGTCTGATTTCTCGACGATTCGTAGATAACCTTTCGCTCCCCAACTGCTACTTTCAAAATTTCAAAAAAGGTATTCTAGTCAACAATAAATAAATCTTTCCCCAAATCTACAAATGCTATAAACGCAGGTTTTCCCTTCTTTATTCAATTTAATACTAGTTACTAATGTACAGGGTGAGTCAAAAAGGAAGAACAAATTACAATAATTTATTACGAACTATGAAAGACAGAGACACATTGCGCATGTCGCTGCATAGAGAAAGGTTCAAAGTTTTATGTTCGCACAGACATTATAACACACACTCGACATGAACGCCATGCGTTGCTCGAGGGGCCGTGGAAACGACTGTCCATTTCATTCCTCGCACGAATCCACAGGTCTCTGTTTGTTGAATCGACAATTTCAACAATGCAATTTCTCAGCTCTTGAAGAGTAGCTGCCTCAAATAGAACAAAGACTCTGTCTTTTATGTACCAACAAAGAAAAAAAAATTGTAAGGGTTTTGAGGTCTGGTGACCTGGGAAGCAAAAGCAATGAACAAGATCTTGTTGTCCATATCTTCGAATAAAACGTATTGGGATGGTGTTGTTAAGATAACGCTGCACGTCAAGGTGAAAGTGAGACGGGGTGCTGCCATTCATGAAAATGAAACCGTTGAAATCTTCTTGAAGCTGAGGAAACAACTAATTTTGCAGCGTGTCAAGGTATGACATTCCTACCACAAATTGTTCCGCAAAAAAGAAATTCCGGAAACTTTATGATCAGAAACGGAACAAAACTCATTCATTTTCGGTAAGTCTTATTCACCTCCGACGGCGACGCGAGGATTCTGTGACCCCAAATTCTTACATAATGGTGGCTTACTTTACTCCATAGATGAAACGTCGATTCGTCCGAAAAATGGTTCAAATGGCTCTGAGCACTATGGGACTCAACTGCTGTGGTCATTAGTCCCCTAGAACTTAGAACTACTTAAACCTGACTAACCTAAGGACATCACACACATCCATGCCCGAGGCAGGATTCGAACCTGCGACCGTAGCAGTCGCACGGTTCCGGACTGCGCACCTAGAACCACGAGACCACCGCGGCAGGCTATTCGTCCGAAAAGATGAGTCGTTCGGAGATAGTGTCCTGTGCGATATCCAGGAGAATTGCAATGCAGAATTCGTACTTTCTGTTATTGTCGACAGGACACAGTTGCTACAGTAACTGAAACTTGAAAGGCGTTCATATGCAGGCGTCGTTTCAGAACACGCCACACTCTTACTTCAGAAGTTCCTGAGCTGCCCGTTTTGTGGACTTTCGAGGGCTCCGTGTGAACTGTTCTTGGATACGCTCGATATTTTCATCAGCTCTGGGTGGCCGACCTCTGCTCTTCCCTTAGCATACGCAACCACGTCGAAGAATTTTGTATGGCAGTCATAAATATGCTCGTCCAGAGGCGGCTTCTTGCTGAATCGTCGTCGGAATGCACGTTCCACTTGAACAATAGATGCACTTCATGCAAATTCCAACATACAAAATGATTTCTCTTGTGATGTAGTCGACATGTTGTTACAAACAGACAACAGCGCAGTTAGGTCAAAACTTTGAACCTTCCTCTATCCTGTGACATGCAGAATATGTTTCTATCTTTCATAGTTTGTCTGTTATAAACAATTGTAATCTATTCTATCTTTTTTTGACCCTGTGTTTATATTAAATTGAATTACAATTGCGTATGGTACTAAACATCGAATACTTCACTGACCCAAAGTGTTTTTGCCCTAGTAGTGAGCTTGTATGCACACATTTACTCGTCGTTCTCACTGTCACTCGAGTATATCACGTCACGATATTCCTTCCTTAGCATCGGCACGGCTGACATCTATGCACGACACGTAAGTTTGTACCTAACTTAGTAGGGGCACAATCTGATTGTCGTCGTCGTCGCTTCTTCAGGCCACAGAGGCTCCAAGGTGGCCGCTAGGGATGCTTTGTGCCGCTGCTAGTAGCGGAAGAGGCCCACTAACGAAGTCTGTGACGCCGTGCTAAAGGTCGATAGCGCGGTGACAGCCAAGTGGCAGCCACCAGGCCGCGAGCGCACACGCGCTGGGTAAGGTCCCCGGTCACCGGTGCTGCACAGTGACCGAGAGCGCAGTAACAAAATTAAACTGAATGAAGAAATTTTAGGAAACGAAGCGAAACCGATGATAAACTTTATTACACGTCTGTGACAATAGCAGCACCAAGAAGGAGACATGTGATTTCAATGAAATTTATTCCACAGATTACGTGCATGACAGTACACGGATGATTATCTACATCTACATCCATACTCCGCAAGACACCTGCCGGTGTGTGGCGGAGGGTACTTTGAGTACCTCTATCGGTTCTCCCTTCTAATCCAGTCTCGTATAGCTCGTAGAAAGAAAGATTGTCTACATTGAGATTCAATCGCTATTCCCTGCACCATGCGTCAATTCGTTGCAGATCCTCCTCCATTTCAGTACAATTTTCCATTGTTACAACCTCTCGATATACTACAGCATCATCCACAAAAAGCCTCAGTGAACTTCTGATGTTATCCACAAGTTCATTTATATACATTGTGAATAGCAACAGTCTTACGACACTCCCCTACGGCACACCTGAAATCGCTGTTACTTCGGAAGACTTCTCTCCATTGAGAATGACATGCTACTTTCTGTTATCTAGGAACTCTTCAATCCAATCACACAATTGGTCTGATAGGAAGTCAAGAAACACAGCATCTACCTGGGAACCCGTGTCTATGGCCCTCTGAGTCTCGTGGACGGATAGCGCGAGCTGGGTTTCACACGATCGTCGTTTTAGAAACCCATGCTGATTCCTACATAGTAGATTTCTAGTCTCCAGTCTCCAGTCTCGAACATAATACGTGTTCCAAAATTCTACAACTGATCGACGTTGGAGATATAGGTCTATAGTTCCGCACATCTGTTCGACGTCCCTTCTTGAAAACGGGGATGACCTGTGCCCTTTTCCAATCTTTTGGAACGCTACGCTCTTCTAGAGACCTACGGTACACCGCTACAAGAAAGTGGGCAAGTTCCTTCGCGTACTCTGTGTAAAATCGAACAGGTATCCCTCAGGTCCAGCGGCCTTTCTTCTTTTGAGCGATTTTAATTGTTTTTCTATCCCTCTGTCATCTATTTCAATATCTACCATTTTGTCATCTGTGCGACAATCCAGAGAAAGAACTACAGTTCAGTCTTCCTCTGTGAAACATCTTTGGAAAAAGACATTTAGTATTTCGGCCTTTAGTCTGTCATCCTCTGTTTCAGTACCATTTTGGTCACAGAGTGTCTGGACATTTTGTTTTGATCCACCTACCTACCGCTTTCACAAAAACCAAAATATAAAATCTTAGGATTTTCTGCCAAGTCAGTACATAGAACTTTACTTTCGAATTCGTTGAACGCCTCTCGCATAGCCCTCCTCACACTACATTTCCCTTCATTTAATTTTTGTTTGTCTGCAAGGCTTTGGCTATGTTTATCTTTGCTGTGAAGTTTCCTTTGCTTTCGTAGCAGTTTTCTAACCCAGTTGTTGTACCACGGTGGCTCTTTTCCATCTCTTACTATCTTGTTTGAAACATTCTCATCTAATGCATGTTGTACGATGGTTTTGAACTTTGTCCACTAATCCTCAACACTATCTGTACTTGAGATAAAACTTTTGTGTTGAGCCGTCAAAAACTCTGAAATCTGCTTTTTGTCTCTCTTGCTAAACAGAAAGATCTTGTTTACGGCTGAAATCACCCATGCTGTAACCGCTTTATGATAGCTGATTCCGTGTTTTGCGTTAACTGTTTCAAATAGTTCGGGTCTGTTTGTCACCAGAAGATCTAGTATGTTATCGCGACGAGTCGGTTCTCTGTTTAGCTGCTCAGTGTAGTTTTCAGATAACGCACTTAAAAAAGTTTCACTGCATTCTTTGTCCCTGCCACCTGTTATAAAATTTTGAGACTCCCTGTCTATATCTGGTAAATTAAAATCTCCACCCAAAACTATAACATGGTCGGGAAATCTACTCGAAATATTTTACAAATTTTCCTTCAGGTGTTCTGCCACAACAGAGCTGAGCATACGTTTTGATCGTGAGAATTCAGTACTGTATGAAGCCACCACTTGCTGCACTACGAGCCTCTGAACATCGTGGCGTGGAGTAACAGGACGAACAAATTGACGACCGATCACATTCCAGACACGTTCTACGAGTGACGTGTCAGGCGAACACGCAGGCCAGGGAATGTAGCCGTCGTTCTTCGAAGAAGCCTTGCACATTCCTCGCCACATGCGATCAGGCCTTGTACTACTGAAATATGACATGTGGAGCTGCCTGCAAGAGGGGCAATACCTTGGGCTCTAAATTTCCCTGGCGTATCGTTTGTGGTTCAGATTTCCCCCATTACGCAAGAGGCGAGGTAACATGTTACAGCCAAACTATCACACTTGACGTTTGTCTGCTATGCCACTCAACAGTGCTGTCTGCCTGATTGTGCTTACCATGGTAGCGTCTAATACGCCATCACTGTAGGACAAGTTGAAGCGACTTGTCCGAAAAACTTACCTTTTGCCAATCGGCACGCCAGTGATTCCACTCGGCTAGACTTCGCCGAATTCAGCGTCTTGCCCTCCTGTAGCGCCACGGGACTGTCACAGCAGTGCTCGCCTACGGGTGATAGATTCGGAAGTACACTACTGGCCATTAAAATTGCTACACCAAGAAGAAATGCAGATGATAAACGGATATTCATTGGACAAATATATTATACTAGAACTGATATGTGATTACATTTTCACGCAATTTGGGTGCATAGATCCTGAGACATCAGTACCCAGAACAACCACCTCTGGCCGTAATGACGGCCTTGATACGCCTGGGCATTGAGTCAAACAGAGCTTGCATGACGTGTACAGGTACAGCTGCCCATGCAGCTTCAACACGATACCACAGTTGATCAAGAGTAGTGACTGGCGTATTGTGACGAGCCAGTTGTTCGGCCACCATTGACCAGGCGTTTTCAATTGGTGAGAGATCTGGAGAACGTGCTGGCCAGGGCAGCAGTCGAACATTTTCTGTATAGAAAGGTCCGTACAGGACCTGCAACATGCGTCGTGCATTATCCTGCTGAAATGTAGGGTTTCGTAGGGATCGAATGAAGGGTAGAGCCACGGGTCGTAACACATCTGAAATGTAACGTCCACAGTTCAAAGTGCCGTCAATGTGAAAAAGAGGTAACCAATGGCACCCCATACCATCATGCCGGGTGATACGCCAATATGGCGATGACGAATACACGTTTCCAATGTGCGTTCACCGTGATGTCGCCAAACACGGATGCGACCATCATTGTGCTGTAAACAGAACCATGGATTCATCCGAAAAAAATGACGTTTTGCCATTCGTGCACCCAGGTTCGTCGTTGAGTACACCATCGCAGGCGCTCCTGTCTGTGATGCAGCGTCAAGGGTAACCGCAGCCATGGTCTCCGAGCTGATAGTCCATGCTGCTGCAAACGTCGTCGAACTGTTCGTGCAGATGGTTGGTGTCTTGCAAACGTCCCCATATGTTGACTCAGAGATCGAGACGTGGCTGCACGACCCGCTACAGCCATGCGCATAAGATGCCTGTCATCTCGACTGCTAGTGATACGAGGCCGTTGGAATCCAGCACGGCGTTCCGTATTACCCTCCTGAACCCACCGATTCCATATTCTGCTAACAGTCATTGGATCTCGACCAACGCGAGCAGCAATGTCGCGATACGATAAACCGCAACCGCGATAGGCTACAATCCGATCTTATGAAAGTCAGGGAACGTGATGGTACGCGTCTCTCCTCCTTACACGAGGCATCACAACAACGTTTCACCAGGCAACGCCGGTCAACTGCTGTTTGTGTATGAGAAATCGGTTGGAAACTTTCCTCATGTCAGCACGTTGTATGTGTCGCCACCGGCGCCGATCTTGTATGAATGCTCTGAAAAGCTAATCATTTGCATATCACAGCATCTTCTTCCTGTCGGTTAAATTTCGCGTCTATAGCACGTCATCTTCGTGGCGTAGCAATTTTAATGGCCAGTAGTGTAGTTCTTTAGGATGTCTCTGCTGACGTGACCCATACAGTGTGGAACTCTCTGAACTTGATAACGTTACTGTCAAATGACACTGAACTTCTGGGAGATCTACTAAGTTAAATTTCTTGAGGGCTTTCATTGTTCCCTGACACCAGAATCTGGCAATTTAAGTTGTATTAGTATTTAATGGTCAGCAAATACCGTAATTTTAAGACTTTATACTTATTACTCCAGGTTGCAGTTCAAGTTTTCATTATCATTGATGTTTCCTCCTGTGCCATCCAAACACTGCTAGCAGAGAGCCTTTCTCGGGGAACGCGCGAACAGTATCATTGTAGGAACAGATTCAGGTAAGGTCTGTAACTCATTCTACCGTGAACGATGTAGAGGTTGTTTAAAAATATTCGTACGATTTCACTTGACTATAACTATATGCCCGAAGGTAGAAAGAACAGGTAAATTTTAACTTAGGCTTCGAAATTAGAAGTTTACCTCTGCGCCAGTCGCAAGCTGACAATCCACTTGGTCCCTGATGTAACTAGTCCACTCGCTCGGCTACAGCAGTCATGTTCCTAGATCTCTTGGTGATACGCCTTTTTCCACAACTGTCAGAACATACCGAAAATAACATTTTCAACAGAACCGATGTTGCTGATGATTCTGGATGCCTCCCTCGGCGATACGACTTTTTCCACAACTGTGAGAATATGCCGAAAATAGCATTTTTCAACACAACCGATAATGACTCTGGATGTGGGGCGTTCAACAGCATTGTTATCAAGCGCCCTCATTACGTGTCACCATGACAGTTTAGTGGGAGAAACAATGACTGCCTCCATAGACGAAGATGTTTATAATGCATTAATACAACTTGCCAATTGCAGAAACTATTGTAATTATACACTGAAGAATGGGAATGAAAATCGATTAATAAAAATGCTTAACTGCCTACGGACCAGCGTACCAACTCATTTCTTAACAATAGGCTGTCTGAACAACATAGAGGTGGTAAGGGGGAACGGAAATTTCTTTGCACCACTGGCCTCCAAGATCACCTGATCTCCACAGTGGCGGAGCGTTGGCTTTCTACAGCTATTTTAATAGTAGATTACAAAACTTTCTTATGGTTACTCACCTGATTTAAAATACGGAGTCTACAGTTCTTGGTTTTAATCCTCGGTTTAATAGTTACCTTCTGATAATTATTGTTTGACCTTTTTGTATCCTTCACGTAGGTTTCCGTACTCATCTCAGAATTTTGATAAACATTCTAATTATTTTTTTAAAATTGTAACTGTCCGTCTTTCGCACCACCTGTCAATTATTAGTGGCAAACTGCAGTTGGCACGGACAATCACACACAGACGTTAGTTTTCTGACGGTTTTCAACGGGGACAACCACGCTTTTGACCAGCTTTGTACTTTTATGTTCCCTGCCATCGACGGTTCTTAGTAAGCATCGTGAGGTTTTATCCAATTTCGCTTTTTTCATGTTGTAATGTTTTCATAAATAATTTATGTTTTAAACATGGTTATGTTTTACACTTTCAGTAGATGGTAATTTTCCCCCTGTTTCCTTAGGTTCGGAATGGAACTTATTAACGTTGTTAATACGACCAACAGCATATTTAAAGCTTGGCTCTTTGAAGAACATGGTACGTTTTCACTATTTCTACTCTGTAACACCTTTACAATTACGTAGGAATATGTCGTAAGGATTGTTAACTGTTCACGTTAACAGATGGCCTTGTTCTGTTTGTTTACATAATTACTGACGGTGGTATTGTAGCCTACATGTACATATACATTGAGTCACTACTACGGTTGGTAAGTTTTCAGTACTTTTCGTTTCATTATTTGGGAAGAATGTATTTTCTGAAAGTCTGTTAAATTCAATTTAACTTAAAGACAGTTTTCAGTTTATTGGTTTTTAGAGATCTGAAGTTGGTTGTTTAGAACTTTAAGTAATAATCTACAAAATATAAACTAATGCGTTATTGAAATCAAGAGTTAAATAAAAGTTTTAAAGTCACCTGATGTAACGATACACGTTTTTTGGGAGGGAGGAAGGGGGCAGATGTATTTGTGGAAGAATTCATCCATGCGTGTCCTCTTACTGCAAGTTTGGGTGAAATACGTCGATACGTAAACGCAGTAGCGAATGCAGTGGCTCCAGGCCTGTTTGTGAATGCATCGGACGAGTTTGAGTATCGTCTAAATGTTTGTCGGGCGTCCTGTGCAGGGCACATTGTGACAGGTAAATGAGAACTTTGATTCTAACACGATTGTAGCTCAGTATATTACTTGCATTCATGTAAAAGATGTACCATTGCAAAATCAAAAATTTCGATTGAAAATAAAAACTGTAGCCCTGTATGTTAGTTAAAATTCACCACAGGATGCCGTTTTAACTTCTGTAGAAGCCTGTCTATGAAACAGATTGAACGCTTTGAAAGCCATGGCTGAACAGCATCACTGATATCGTTTAGCGTCACGCATTTAATTACCTACGTTTATTCCCATCACACTGGTTACAGCGTTTGGTAGTCACAGGTGCAATCACGTGTGACAATGGGTCAGACTTGGAGGCGGGCTCAGACTGCCTAATGGTTAAGAACAGTAGGTGAGGACTCGAGTCAGCTGTCTTATGGATTTCTCTAAGTGTCACTACACGCTGAAAGATACGATTGGCGTATTCCTAAGGTATTGCTTATAAGCAAAATTAATCCGAGATCATATTCCACTGATATTTACAGCAGTGTGAGATTTACGAGGCAGTTTCTGAGTGACCATAATCCATTGTACTGCGACGTAATTACGTTACTCTGCATGACTCATAAGCTGCGTCTGCCATTCTGTATGCGATAGGTACTCCGCTATGGTCATCTGAAGCGGTTGCACAACTTACTGTGGAAATCCGTCTGATATGGCGTACAGCCATTGTTTTGGAAACAAATTCGTAATTAAACACATAATGTCCTCAGGACACCGTGACTAGTATTAACGAAACGAAGGGCATAAACCGTCTAGATCAGCGGTTCCTAGATTGGGGCTAATTATCCCCTGAGGGGTAAAGTGAAATTTTCTGAGGATAAAAACTAAATTATTAGATTCTGTTTCAGTCTCGAAACTAAATTATTTTCAAAAAATCGTTACCATTATCACAATTTTGTAACACTCTAATATTGATTACATAAGTCATCAATAGTTATTTTTTCTCAATTAGTACCATTAATGCGGTGGAGGTTACAGGTTCCTCACATAGACCACCAACTACACACGTATGTAACGCTTTGTGCCGTACATCACTGATGATACAAGTGAGGCATATACGTAACAAATGTTACATATGTTACGAAAGTATCTTCTCCAAGCTGTAGATAGTACCTGTAGTAATCCGGAAATTGGTTCATTACTCGTTTCGGAACATATAAATGAATTAATTGACAGCATGATTACATAAATCTACTAAAGCACTGTAGACAGTATTATTATTATTATTATTATTATTGCTATTACTTTTAGTGGCTGTGATCAGACACAAAGCATTAACAGCCAGAAGTCTTCCAATTTCTGCCGGTTGAGAAGCACGGAGTGCAGCAATCGACTTATTTACGAACAGTAAGTACAGTTCACGCATTTTAACTTGTTTATTTTAATTGGGGTTGCAGTGTGGAGTTCAAGCAAGTGCTGCGATGGAGACGAAGTAATGCAGGAGAAGCATGTTCTGTAACAAGTGTGTACTCTCACTGTGGATATTTCGCTTTCTTTTCTGAGAAGGAGCTCATTCATTGTAACACATACACATAAACGAAATATCATTCATCATTTTAAAAATAAAAGTGTTCCAAGAAAAGCCTTTCATTCTATAGTTTAGCCACGTGCTAAAGTTGGTGAAAATGTAGGGAAAAGGGGGGGGGGGACATATGGCTGGGGGCGGGGTACTAGCTAAAGTCTGACTGCACTCAGGGGTAATGGCTTAAAAATTTTGGGAATCACTGGTCTAGGCCATATGTGAATGAAGACTCTCCTGGCGTATAACAGCCAAGTGAAGTTTAAATTTAGTCTACGGCCTTGCCGCAGTGGTAACACCGGTTCCCGTCAGATCAACTAGGTAAAGCGCTGTCGGGCTGGATGTGTGACCATTCGGTCTGCCGATCGCTGATGGCAAGCAGGGTGCACTCAGCCCTTGTGCGGCAAACTGAGGAGCTACTTGATTGAGAAGTAGCGGTTCCGGTCTCGGAAACACATACGGCCGGGAGAGCGGTGTGCTGACCACATGCCCCTCCATATCTGCATCCAGTGACGCCTGTGAGCAGAGGATGAGACAGAGGCCGGTCAGTACCGTTGGGTCTTCATGGCCTGTTCGGGAGGAGTTTAGTTTTAGAATTTTTAATTTGTAGTACTCCACTCAGTTGCCTGCGTTAGTGCTGCTACAACCTAGGATACGGAGAGCTGAAGGTGGCGTCCGGGTGTGGCGGCTTCGGCTCTCTTGGAGTCTTGAGTTGGCCAGCTCACAAGCCGGGAGGAGCAGTTGTGGACAGAGTAATGATCAGTTGATAGACGGCCGGGAACGAAGTAGTGGCTGCAGAGCCTAGTACAGGAAGCTTCTACAAGCCGGTACTCTGCAGAACTGGCGATGGGACGTCTGTAACGATCAGCGTGGGGTGTGACCCCTGTCTGGGGGCCGCGGTTGTTATCCTTTCCCGGGCGAAATGACGGTGATTCCAGTGGAGGCAGAGAAAGAGATTTCTCCACATCAAGAGAAGCAGTACCTGCGTGCTTTATTAGCTGACGATTGCATTCAAGTGCTTGGGTGTTCGGTTGGTTCGTTGGTTGATTTGGGAGTAGGGAACCAAACAGCGAGGTCATCGGTCCCATTGGATTACGGAACGACGGGGAAGAAATCGGCCGTGATCTTTCAAAGGAACCATCCCGGCATTTGCCTGAAGCGATTTAGGTAAATCGCGGGAAACCTAAATCAGGATGGCCAGACGCGGGTTTGAACAGTCGTCCCCCCGAATGTGAGTCCTGTGTGCTAAACACTGCGCCAACTCGATCGGTGGTGGTTGGGTGAGTCAACATAGTGTGCAGTGCTGAGTACAAGGGGTGCAATGACTGCATTGGTTAGCAAGAACCAATATGCACATGGAAGCACATAGTTACCATGTGACAGATGTGTACTTGTTGTACGACTGCGCGCTGGGCATGTCGATGTGTTCTCCGAAACTGAAGCCTTTATGATTTTGCTAAATTACACGCCATGGGCGTGACTGGTTTGTATTATACAGGAAGTGATATTGTTGTATTACGTTGTGAGGGTGACTGATGTGTTAACGCCACTTGTACAAAGTCAACTAGTTATTTGTTCTGTGTAAATGATCATTTTGTACCTTTTATTCTATAGAAGTTTACTGAGATACGTCTGTAGATGGTTTCGTAGAGCGCTGGTGGTAGCTTGTTATAGTAGGTAGTTGTAAAAGTGCCGGAATTATATCTATTGCATTTATTGTCTGTGCGCAATGACCATAAATTGCATTTGTTACTATTGTTGCCTGATTCTGTGTGCTGGGGCAAAAGGTTGATTTTAATTTTGTTAACTGTTTTGAAGGCATTTTACCTGTATCCTCTTCTTTGAACTCTGCATTTAAAAACTGTACATGGCTGCAGATTAATTTCTCTTTCATTGTTTTTGTGTTGTTGTTCTATATCAAGAAGGATTAAAGAGTCTAATAAATTGGCAAATTGAGTTCACGCCGGCACAGCCTCCAGCCCGAACCGCACTCCACACAAAATCCTGAGCTACATACTGGTGTGGAAATCTTCTCGGACTTCCAGTCAGCGATTGCGTTGAAATTCCTCGACCTTTCCATAAGTGTCTTTCCTACTCTCACACTCTTCTCGCGAAGATGATGAGAATGATAGTCATCGGAATACTGCAGCATTTTGGCACCCGAATGGAAGCTCAAAAAGTGCAGATCACACAACAAGGAGGAATATTGGCGACAACAAACGAGCGAGACATCAGATATTTTAGGTTTGGCATAAAAGTCATCATGTTTATTGAAACAGACATTTCGGGAAGACTCTTCCTGCGAATTAAAAGTCTCCTCTGGATCTATACTTTTCGCGCAATATATTTCAAGTTCCTCCAGCACAACCAAGCGAGGTGGCGCGGTGATAGCATACTGGAATGGCATTTGGAGAACGACGGTTCAAACCCACGTCCGGCCATCGAGATTGAGGTTTTCCATGATTTCTCTAAATCGCTCCAGACAAATGCCACGATGATTCCTTTCAAACGACACGGCCGATTTCCTTCCCCATCCCTGACACAATCCGAGCTCATGAACCGTCTCTAATGACCTCGACGTCGGCGGGAAGTTTAACCCAATCTTCCTTCCTTGCTTCCTCCAGCACGTATAGATATCACCCCATGTTGGCTTTGTAGAGGATCTCCATGTTTCCTGAGTGTACGTACCTGTTTACACATTAAACTTATGTCTCTCTCTGTGGCTAAGGCGTTTCTGTTCTCAAAGCAATTTCTTTTTCTTTTTCTTTTTCTTTTTTTTAGCTTTACGAAAAACGTTTCAAATTTGTCAGACGTTTGGCTATAGAATGCATACTAATGTGCTTCTGTTTCTTATTTAAGTTATTTCTCCCTTCGGATTTTACATAAACGTGTGACTGTTATTGCGTCCCAATATTTATCAACATATTCAATAACATCACAAGGGGTAAGACAGATACTGCCTACAGGAAAATTAAAGAGACCTTTGGACAAAAAGAACCACTTGTATGAATGTCAAGAGCTCAGACGTAAACAAAGAAGGGAAAGCAGAAAGATGGAAGGAGTATATAGAGGGTCTATAAAAGGGCCATGTACTTGAGGACAATATTATGGAAATGGAAGAGCATGTAGATGAAGATGAAATGGGAGGTATGATACTGCGTGAAGAGTTTGACTGAGCATTGAAAGATCTAAGTCGAAGCAAGGCCCCGGGAGTAGACAACGTTCCATTAGAACTATTGATAGCCTTGGGAGAGCCAGTCCTGACAAAACTCTACCATCTAGTGAACAAAATGTATGAGACAGGCCAAATACCCTCAGACTTCAAGAAGAACATAATAATTCCAATCCCATAGAAAGCAGGTGTTCACAGATGTGAAAATATCCAAACTATCAGTTTAATAAGCCACGGCTGCAAAATACTAACACAAATTCTTTACAGACGAATGGAAAAACTGGTAGAATTCGAGGTCGGGGAAGATCAGTTTGTATTCCGTAGAAATATTGGAGCACGTGAGGCAATACTGACCCTACGACTTATCTTAGAAGATAGATTAAGGAAAGGCAAACCTACGTTTCTAGCATCTGTGGACTTAAAGAAAGCTTTTCACAATGTTGATTGGAACACACTCTTTCAAATTCTGAAGGTTGCAGGGGTCAAATACAGGGGGCGAAAGGCTATTTACAATTTGTACAGAAACCAGATGGCAATTATAAAAGTTGAGCGGCATAAAAGGGAAGCAGTAGTTGGGATGGGAGTGAGACAGGGTTGTAGCCTATCCCCGCTGTTATTCAATCTGTATATTGAGCAAGCAGTAAAGGAAACAAAAGAAAAATTGGAAGTAGGTATATAAATCAATGGGGAAGAAATAAAAACTTTGAGGTCCGCCGATGACATTGTAATTCTCTCAGAGACAGCAAAGGACTTGGAAGAGCAGTTGAACGGAATGGACCGTGTCTTGAAAGGAGGATATAAGATGAACACCAACAAAAGCAAAACGAGGATTATGGAATGTAGTCGAATTAAATCGGGTGATGCTGACGGGATTACATTAGGAAATGAGACACTTAAGGTAGCAAAGGAGTTTTGCTGTTTGGGGAGCAAAATAACTGATGATGGTCGAAGCAGAGAGGATATAAAATGTAGAATGGCAATGGCACGGAAAGCGTTTCTGAAGAAGAGAAATTTGTTAACATCGAGTATAGATTTAAGTGTCAAGAAGTTGTTTCTGACAGTATTTGTATGGAGTGTAGCCATGTATGGAAGTGAAAATAGCTTAGACAAGAAGCGAATAGAAGTTTTCGAAATGTGGTGCTACAGATAAACGCTGAAGATTAATGAGTAGGTACTGGACAGAATTGGGGAGAAGAGAAATTTGTGGCACAACTTGAAGAAGGGATCGGTTGGTAGGACATGTTCTGAGGCATCAAGGGATCACCAATTTATTAGTGGAAGGCAGCGTGGAGGGTAAAAATCGTAGAGGGAGACCAAGAGATGAATACACTAAGCAGATTCAGAAGGATGTAGGTTGCAGTAGGTACAGGGAGATGAAGAAGCTTGCACAGAATAGAGTAGCGTGGAGAGCTGCATCAAACCAGTCTTTGAACTGAAGACCACAGCAACCACAACAACAACAACAACAACAAACATGCTATAACATAATATGTCAAACGCAGAACAGTGAAAAATATCACGTGTGACGTATGAATGTAACTTTCAACACTCGTTAGGGCAAGAATGCTATAAACGCTAATCGTTGATTATGTGAGAATAACTATGAATAAATTGTAATTAACTAGGCAAAGAATAAACAATGTGCCATAATGTCTGTAAATGGTAAATTGTGTAATAAACCCTGACATTGGCCGGCCGAAGTGGCCGTGCGGTTAAAGGCGCTGCAGTCTGGAACCGCAAGACCGCTACGGTCGCAGGTTCGAATCCTGCCTCGGGCATGGATGTTTGTGATGTCCTTAGGTTAGTTAGGTTTAACTAGTTCTAAGTTCTAGGGGACTAATGACCTCAGCAGTTGAGTCCCATAGTGCTCAGAACCAAACCCTGACATCTTCTTAGTAAAATGTCGAACGGGAGCGGACATTAAAGTATTACTTCTTCTCTCTATGTAGCTGAGAGTCGACGCTTAATATTAACACTGTTGTGGAGGGCTGTATGGTAAGAAAGATAAGTAATGCATTGTAGAAAAAGAAATAGTACACTTGGAAAGACTACGCCGATTTTGATCCGATGACCCCATATGCCACCTGGGTAATAGCAGATGTACTCATAATGCTTTAAACGACGCCCGCTAACAGGTAGCGCAGTGAGATAGCTACCAGAGCGCCAATTGTGTCTGCCCCTTAGCAGGGAGTGCTCAAAGCCAGAAGGCTCAGTGAGGTGCAAACGTATGATGCAAGCAGGGAATCAGGCCACAGACACACACTCATACTTACTACACCCAACTGAGCGAGTGCGAAAGAGGTCATACTGTGATCTTCCGAGTGGAGAGGTGGTCCCTTCGGAGCACACAAGTTGGACTCGCTGCGTCAGTTGTGCAACGATGCTGGTATCAGTGGTCACGTAAACATTCTCACCCCCAGTAGACGAGGTTCTGAACGTCCACGCAGCAAAGACGCTCGCCAGGATCGTCGTATTGTAAGGGTAGCAGTGGCAGATCGTATAGGTATCACAGCACAGATAAGAAAAGTTGTGAGGCCGGAAATGTCAGCACGAACCGTTGCTGGTTGTTAACAGCGGGACAACGGGCATGCATGCCTGTAGCCCGCCGTTCATCAGTCCACAGCATCGACCTGCACGGCTCGACTGGTGACGTCAGGGGATCACTTCGAAGATAGAATAGCGCGCCCTCGACTTCAGCGATGGAAGCACATTCTCCCTGCACACAAGTGACTGTCGTCCGAGCGTAAGACGTAGACCTGGTGATCTCTGTCCTCATAGAGTGCATTCGTCCAAGGAACTGTGGCCCCACCTCCGGTCTCTTGGTCTGGGGTACAATAAGCTACAACTCTCGTTCGGCTTTGGTGTTTCTGGAGGGGACGCTAACCAGTGCTCGGTACATGCACAATGTTGTTGGATACCTTCTTTTGAAATGTAACAGGAAGGCGACGCGCTGTTCCAACAGGATAATGCACGTCCACACTAACCGTGAAACTCAACGTGCTCTGCAACATGTGCGGCAACGTCCCAGCATGATCTCCGGACTTGTCTCCACTAGAGCACGTGTGAGACGTGATGGGAAGAGAAATGACTCGTGCGACTTGACAACCAACAACTACAGATCTACGCAAACAAGTCGAGCAGACGTGCTATAACGTATCCCAGGACAGTATACGCCATCTTTACGATCAGCTGGACGCCAAAGCCAGGGTCTTCATTTGTGCATATGGAGGCTACACCACATGCTGTGGATGTTACAGCCTCGGTTGATACCTGGTACCTCAGAACTGCTTGTACTGTTGATCTATAAATGTAATCATCTCATGTAGTACGTATGTGCTGTTGCAAAGAATCTTGAGTGAATTGAAAACCTCTTAAAGAGTATACTAATTTTTTCCGGCCTTTATATGCTTTAAGCATTACTTTTGTGGTTGTTTGTGTAATAACAGCGGTCTCCATGTCAAATATTTAAGTATTCTCAGATTCTGCCTAAGACTGTAGCTTCGAGAAATAACATCGCTGGCGTGCAACAATACGCCGCCATTACACGGCAGATTTTATTTTCTTTAAATTGTGAGACAGACACACAGTTCTACAGAAAGTAAATTATACATTATGATTTTCACCAAATTAATGAATGAGAGTAAGATATGCTAAACTCAGTTTTCAGTTCCTTAATGCGTATTTAAGCAGTAGGTCTTGGCCTGTTCTCACGTAAAGATATAAATAATTTCATTAAAAATTTTATTCATCAACGTGATTCGAGGCCCTAAAGCATTAATTTACATTGAGAGACTCTGAACACAATTAACACGAGGAACATTGTTTTTTTTTCATTTTTGTTATTGCTTATACGTCTCTGTCCTACCAAGCATATAAAAAGTTATTTTAAAGGCCTTAACTATTTGATAATAGTGACGGATGGTATAACTGGCGCCCAATAAATTGGAGCCCAGACACATGTAATACTTAAAATACGAATACATATGTATACATATGAATACATATGTACGTATTTCTGTAATTTATGTACTAATTATGATGCATTTTCTTTTACATATAATCCATGAGAATTGACGGACAAACGGAAATTTATCCATGAAGAGAACGAGTGTAGAAGATAAAAAAAACCTTAGAAGAATCTCACGTAATTTTGAAACAAAAAAAACAGTAACAGAGGAAACAAAAAAAAACGTTATATAAAGAAGGTAAGGCCACAGTGAATGCACTCTTGTCAGCGCGTGTGATTTTCGAAGTGATAGTACTTCGGATTACTCTTGCTGCATATTACATTGTAGAGGTATTTTGCATTTGAATTTAAAATAACAACTTCCAGACCTCTTAAATACGCGAAAGCAAGAGCTTTTACTATCTTGTACAGGTAAACAAGCGGGAATGTTCTTGTTGAGCTTCTACAGTTAAATCTCCATTCCACCTTGCATATAGTGACTATGTCTTTACTTGTGTGATTATAATATTTGTGCATCTGTAGAGTGAGAAATCTTTCAATGTATAATCCGATTAGGTCAAGCTAGGTAGAAAAATGGAATGCGAAGAAATATCACTGATATTATCAATGACGAAAATGACAATGCAACCCATGCTGCAGCAAATGTAGTGCTGGAGGCGGGTGCCATTAGCACGGTAGAGATAATTTCAACCACTGATAATCAAAGAACGGAAGAAACAGGTCGTATAGAACGTACGCGCATATATATAACATACAAAAAATCATTTTAACGGAATTACCTATTTGATAATAGTGCAGGGATAGTATACGGTGGATCTCGTACTATCCTTTGTTCTGGTAATGTGCCTCTGAGGGAATCAGTTTCTTTTCTAATCTCGTCTTGTGGTAGTAACAGACAAAATACTCTGTAGCACTAACCGAAAGTAGATATCTTTGCACCTTAATGGACGGCAGGGTTTCGCGTGGGTTATAGGATCGTCACATGTCGGTTTTCTAAAGATCCTGAGGTTAATCCTGCTACTGAATTCCTAAAAGTTGAATCACTGTTTCTAAAATACATTTAATTTTGGAATAAATGTTACACATTTAGAAAGCGTTCTGTCTAGGGAACGACAAAAATGAATTGTATACAATGATCAATAGAAGTGTACATTATTTCTCATAAAAAGCTGTTGCTTGCTTCTTAAAAACTGTGGGTCTTAGCCCCGCTGTTTATTGATGAGAACTGCCTTATGAGTTTCGATTGTAAATTATTTTCAAAGACCCATATAAAGGCCTTCATGTCAGAAACACTGCACATACTAAATGTCTGGGTACAGGTAACGAGGTACTATGTACCCATACGTTCAGTACATGTAGCTTTTTTAACGTGAAGGCTTTCATATGTACCTTTGAAAATGTTATATAATCGAAACGCGTAAGGAAATTCCGCTCAATAAACAGTGTGGCTAAGACAATTTGAAAATTTTTAGTTATCTTATTGCACTCAGAGAAAAATACAGATCGGACCCAGTACATTGTAACATACACCTCGTCGCATCAGGGAACCAGCAATAGCAGACAGCGCCAGCAAAATCAAACTAAGGAAGCCAGAGTGGGGTAACTCTCCTCTGACCGCCAAAGAACTTTCTAAATCTTCCCCCACATGGGTCCGAACTTCAAGAAAGCGCGAAACTCGTCCGCCGCTCGTCCAACAAAGTTATCGGTAGATAAATCTTTGACTTTATACGTTGATGCTAACCTTTCGATGAATCAGTGTTAGATTGTGCATAGTCATCTGTAGTAAGCAGACAGTAGATTTTGCCAGTCGTAATGTAATGGCAACGATGCGAAGCAACTATGTTTTCCCGCAAAATGCAGAAGTCGCAGCAGCGTCTTTTACATAATAGTTGGGATCCTTCTTGAACACACCGTAACATATCTTCCCTTAGCTGGAGAACCGTTACGACTCTTTTATGGAGATAGTAGGATACATATTCTTCTAAGCAGAGAGATGACGGTGTAGAATAATGGAGACATCAACAGAAATCTTCGGAGTAGAAGTTTACAAACGAAAATGTGTTAAGTATGGAAGTTTGTTCTGCGTCTCAGCATCGGTTCATTACACACCGCTAATCATCTCCAATGAACTTACTAACCGTTTCCTTTCAACTTATACCTGAGATGCTGCAGAGTCAACAGTCCCGTGGGAATAAACACTATTTTCTTGGGAAGCTATACAGTTCATTTTCACTTTCATAAGCCTCATCATTCCATCCCTTCCTCGAAAAGACCTAGTTAGCAGTTAGCCTTATGAACTAGAAAAAATCTGAAAACTGCTGTACTCTTGGGCTAAGAAGCACATGCGTTACTTTGCGTTACCAGGTTTCGAAAAGAAAACAGCTGTAATTCAGACTCATTCTCCGAAATTTGTACGTAGGTCTATGACTGTAAATCACACCTTCATCTTAAAAATATGAAAAATAACTACTGGGAAGAAAAACGTCCCCACTTGGTTCCGTAGGAGGACAAAATCTAGTACGTAAGCCTTGCATACAACTATGTTAAACACATCACTGGATGTGCAGTATACGCCATATGGCAGCACTGTTTCCTAAAAAGTAGCCGGTAATTTCAGTGACAGTTTTCTGCGATGGTGTAAAAGTCTTGAAGGTCGCAGAGCAGACTTATTTGTGTCTGGCTTGGTGAAGAATACTTGGCAGTTGCATCCAGGCATTCTGCAGAAGGCAGAAGCAGTGAACTGCATACTCACAAATGGCGCAGTGGCAGATTGTAATACCATAGAAAAGTACTCGGCATTTTTCTCTAGTGTTATGATTCTGGAAGCTCAATGCAACCAACTGACAACTCAGAATCATATTTATACTTTATATACATTAAGGGTGCTCGTCGTCTACGAGAGATAGTAGCTGACAATGCCTAAAGACGAATTACATAGCAGCTGTATTAACAATGCAAATATGAGTTATAGATTCACAAGATATACACAGGGTGTGCCAGGGAGAAAAGTCAACATTCAGGAATGTCACAGGAAGCATCCGCAGCAAAAAATTTTAGTAAGCATGAATTCTAAAATGCATACCGCAAGAGCTATGAGCACTTTTTCCATTTGCATTCAGTAAAAAAAAAAAAAAAAAAAATAAAAAAAAAATAATAAATAAAAAAAAACTCTTCTGCTGCGAGGTTTGTGCTTTCCGTATTTTGAGAGGTGATAGTATGCAGTGAAATGAGGAAAAAATGTCCATTAAATAGAGGCTCTAAAATGCATACCTTAAGTGCTATGAACACTTGTTCATCTTTGCTACTACGAAACATATTTCTGTTACTCAACAAGTGTTCATAGCTCTTGAGGTATGCATTTTAGAGCCCATCTTCGCAGAATTATTTGTTTCGTATGATCGTTCCTGTTAAAATCTTGAATATTGTCCACTCTTCCTGGTAAACACAGTATAACTGCAAGAAAGAACACAAAGAATGTCGTTGCGGAAGATCATTCTTTTATACGGCTGATGTCCTTCACATCTTTATGGGCTGAAAGTTCAGCGATCTCCATACTGTGAAGTCCACGCAAATGAGATTACAGGCCTCGACCATGCTGGTACTAGGGTGTTCACGTTCCGACAGACATTGCCGCAAGTTCCTTAGGGCCATGATCAGAGCAGGAATTCAACAACCTACATCTGTGACGGACCTGTTTCGGCAACTGCCCATAACAGACTCTGTCGGTTTGTCCTGTTCCTGCAAGATGCGGACATGCAGTTGTAAAACATGGTCTTTGTTGATTGCGTGAATGTCCAAAGTGTATCCTGAAATTTAACCGGTGTTAGTGTAATTTCCAACGCCTATGTTGTAAATAGGATATTGTATAAGAAATCTGTAGTTACTCAGTTCTTTGGCTAAAGTCTTAACGTCGAAGGCCAAAAAATAAAAACGAGACAGAAAACTGATTAATTTAGAGAGGAAGAATGTAACGTTTAGCGAAATCATAATGTGAACATTTCCTGACAAACGAAAGTTGGTGGCAGAAAAGCGTTGGTAGTTTGATCTTCGACAAGTACATTACACTGCAGGTTCATTTTTTCCTGACGGGTTTCACTGACAATATTTCGTTTCATAGCATTGGACTGATTTAATCACTATTGAGGCCTTTCCTTTCTTTTCCGTGGATTTAATAGAGCAGATGCATCATTATGCATTATAGTCTACAATCTTCTGTCTTAATTTCCTTCGTCTACTATGCTATTAGCGAAGGGGGAAACTGTGTCATTTTGTTTCTAGGAAAGGAGGAACACAAGAGTGACATTCTTAGTGACTTTTGTTTTATGGCGTAGTCTAGTGTGCCTGACGTTTCATCTCTACATGCTGGAAACATCTTCACAGGTTCCGAAGGTGCAATTAAAATTTTATAAAGACGCAAGCTGAGCTATTTACAACTAACCGTCCAAATGAACAGGTGCTGTTCGGGTATTAAAGAATGATATGTTTCAAAATGATTAATGTTGAATGTGAACGACAGAACTCAAGGACGAAAGTTTTTTTTTTACTTAAGAGACAATAAGGTATTGTTCCGTTTCCCTAATTATTAATGAAGGCGAAAAGACGCAGTAATCTTTGTTTTGAAACAGTGATGCAAGCAAATTCAAAATTTTGAGCATTTATTTTTTTACTTCTGGAAGTACTGATGAGTACTCCATCGTCACTGTTTTCCATGGCGGTGATTGTCGGGCGCACTAGGTAGCAACAAGCACGAGTCATCTGAGAATTGGTAACGGCCGTATTTAAATGAAGACGATACAAGACATCTGCAGGAAACGTTGCACTGAGGTGTCGGACCTCCTTTTGCCAGGCATAATGCAGCAACTCGGCGTGGCATACACTCAACAAGTCGTTGGAAGTCTCCTGCAGAAATACTGAGCCATGCTGCCACTATAACCGTCCATAAAGGCGAAAGTATTGCCGGTGCAGGACGTTGCGCACCAACTGACTTCTCGATTACGTACTATAAATGTTCAGTGGAGTTCATGTCGGCTGATCTGGTTGACGAAATCATTCGCTCGAACTGTCTGGAATGTTCTTCAAACCAGTCACGAACAGATGTGGCCCAGTAACAGGACATCGTTTTTTGGGAACATGAAGTCCTAGAATTACTGAAAATGGTCTCCAAGTAGTTGAACATAACCATTGCCAGTTAATGATCGGTTCATTTGGACGGGAAGAAACCGTCCATTCCATGTAATCACAGTGCACAACGTTGTGGACCAACCACCACGTTGGACATTGCCTTTTGACAACTTGAGTCCATGGCTTGGTGGTGTCTGCGCCACACTCGAATCATACCGTCAACTGAAATAGGGACTCGTTTAACCAGGTCACGGATTTCCAGTCTTCTAGGGTCCAACCTATACGGTCATGTGCCCAGGAGAGGCGCTGCAGGGATTTCGTACTATTAGCAAAGGAATTCACGTCGGTGGTCTGCTACCATAGACCATTAACTCCAAATTTCGCCGCACTGTCCTAGTGGATACTTTCGTCGTACGTCGCATATTGATTTTTACGGTTCTTTCACACAGTGTTGCTCGTCTGTTAGCACTGACAACTCAACGCATGCGCTGCTGCTCTCGGTCGTTAAGTGAGAGCCGTCGGCCAATTCGTTGGCTTTGGTGAGATGCAATGCCTCAACTCTGGTATTCCCGGCACACTCTTGACACTAAAGATCTGGGAATATTGAATTGCCAAACAATTTCCGAAATGTAATGTCCCATGCATCGATATCTAATTACGATTCCGCATGCAAAGTCTGTTAATTCCATTCGTGCCACCATATTCACGTCTGAAACTTTTTCACATGAACCACCTGCGTACAAATCATAGCACCGCCATTGCACTACACTCGATATCATCGCCATCGGTATTTGTGAATATAGCTATCCCATGAATTTTGCCCCTTCACTACTGTAGATCTTCCGCCTCCTGTGTGTAGCAAGAGAGCGCTACGAAGCGACTACTGACCTTGAGCGCGCTGAAGAACCCGCTGGCGGGCTTGAGCGGGTGGTGGGAGGAGGCAGCGGCGGCGGCGGCGACGGAGCCGGCGGACTGTGCGGGGGCGGGCGCGGCGCCGCCGCCGGGGGCCCCGTCATCGGCGTCGTGGCGGCCCGGCCGCGGCCGCAGCTCCGACGCCGACTTGGACAGGTGGCGGCCGAGCGCCGGCTCCGCCTCCACGTTCAGCCGCGACCGCTCCGCTGCCAAACACAAGGCTCCTTCAGTTACGTCGCTTCCATTCCCCAAAACAGGACACTAATGCACTATTTGAGGATACCCCAAGTCAGGCATGGGCAACCTTTGGTGAAATGCGGGCTTGATTCACAAGCTTTCATTGTTCGTGGGCAGCATCGCCACGACGCGACATCAACGCTCCTAGTGCAGAAAGTCAGAACTATAGTGGCCGTGACGTTAGTGCCGTAATGCGTCAATATGGATGCAGCCCTTTCCCGACACGCCACGACAACAAATTATGCCTCAAAACTCGTCTTTTTTCCTTTTTTTAAAAATTCATTTTAGGTTCATCAGGAATTTCTTCCGCGGGTCACGTAGAAATTAGTCGCACGCGAGCCGTCGGTTGCCCACTCTTACCCCAAATAATATCTGCTCGATAGGTTCCCAGCTGTGGAAGCTGCGAAACATTTCAACGGGGCAGTTGCTCGTCATCTTCAGATACGACTGTGTCGAGCTGTGGCACTTCGCCAATTCTAGATACCTGCGGTGAAGCAAGCCGTGGACTTTCTATGCGTGGGGCCGGAAAAACCGATCGCAAAAAGCACACTCCAGTTTGCTCAGGGTATCGGTTTCCGGTTTCCAGACTAACTGTTCAGGATTCGTGTCCCCAACTGTCATTGTCCTCTGCCATGATATTCCTATGCGCCTTTATAAGAAACGATTGCACACTACCTAATGAAAGGCGCCCTACGTAGCGCGGAAGTGCCCGCTTGATGTCACGAAAGGCTGACCCGCTATTATTAAAGGAGCCATGTAAAATTGTGTTGTCAGTACAAATGAAGTACCAACACAACGGGTGGGTCAGCAGAGCTCAGTGACTTCGAAAGTGAACTCGTAATTAGATGTAAACTGCATAATAATTCCATCAGGACAGTTCAACCTTTCGAAAGCTGCTCAAGAAGACAGTTGGTAATGTAATTATGATGTGGAAGTGCGAAGGAACAGTGACAGCTAAACCAACACCAGGCTGACAGTCGGGCATTACGGAGGGTGGACGCAAAAAATCGCATGAAATCAGCGGAGACATCACTCTTGAGTTCCAAAGTGCTACCAGTAGTCCAGTTAGCATAATGACTGCTCTGGTGAATTATAAATAGTGGAGTACAACGACATAATAATTCCTCTGTTTTCAGTGCTAAGCGACGCTTGAAGCAGTCTAAAGAGCGACGCCACTGGAGAGTGGATGACAGGAAACGAATGATTTGGACTGATGAGTCACGATGCACCCTGTGAAAATCCGATGAAAGGGTTTGTGTTTCGCGAATGACAGGAGAATTTTACCTGCCATCGTGAATAGTGCCGACAGAGAAGTACGAGGAGGTGATTTTGTGGTGTGGGACTGATTTTCATGGTTAGAGTGTGATCCCCTTATTGCGTTTAAGGAAGTTACCAAATACGGAAGGACACTGGGCACTGCATACGTGAAAGGAACAGTAAGTACACACTGTATTGTGCCATAAAGGAGTATATGTAAGGCAATGATTTGAGAGCAATAACATTCTTCAAATGGACTAGCGTGCACAGTGTCCAACCTGAATCCAATGGAACACCATTTGGATGAGTTATCACGTCAATTGCCCTCCAGACTCCATCGTCAAGCACCGCGACCTTCTCTGGTATCAACCCTTCAGGATGAATGGAAAATCATTACCCTACAGACATTCAGACATATCACTGAAATTGTATCTAACAAAGTTCAAGCTGTCATAAGGGTGCACGAATCACATCCCATGGTAATGTCTACTATCAGGTGTCCGGATAATTTTGATCATATAGTGCATAAATTGACCAACTACTATAGCTGCTCACAGTCGGATCTGAATGTGACGAGCAGATGCTTCTCTGAAATATTATGCCGTTTCCACTAATTCATACGACAGAAACCTTTCAAGCAGGATACTAGTAATAAACCACAGTCAGGGAAATGTGTAGCTTGCTATCCATTTCCTTTTTTAGGATACATAACCTATTTGCTTGTCTTAGGCACAAATGTTTCAAACGTTTCTTTGCTTAATATTGTTTAACAATGATAGGGGATAAAAAGATGATGTTCGAGTCTGTTAAGTGACGCTTGTTTATATAAAACACGTAGAAACAGAGTGGTAAGCTTCTCTTAAACCAAGAAGAAACATGCCATCAGTGCAAACACGATGAGGCAAATTCAGAATGCGTTGACTCCAGTCTCATGTTAAACATTCAACCCATTATTTAATACAAAGAAGACTGTAATAAATTTATAAATAAGTACATATTAAATTTTTAAGGTCATAAAAAACACCAATCAGAACGTTCCTCAGTGGGCAGAATGGTGGAACTGATGCTGCAGTAGTTGTCTTTGTCGGAAGGCAGTAGGTTGTTAGTGAGAGTGGAACAAGGTACGGAGCAGCGCTATGCACACGTCACATAAATTGTGGGACCACACACTAGGCTTTCCTAGGATCGTATGATCAGACAAATAGTAGTTTCGGGAATGATGATGGCTGCTGTTTGCATGTATGTGTAGAGACAGGATACTGCTGCCATCTAGAAAATTGCAGAGTTAGACACAAAAACTTTAATTTTGGGAGGTCGTTTTTATCTGCTCATAACCTTGTCGCTGTAGTTCACAGTTCCGGCTGTAGTATTACTTTTTAATTAGTAGTATTTATTTTGCTTTTAAAATTATTACCGACATTGACGGAGTCAGAGATTCCTGTCTTATAGTTTCATCTGCGTGTACTTATCGTTGTATCTGCTGACGTACAACGTCTGTTTAATTTCGTTAGTCATTTTTATGTCTAATTCTTTTGTCTAGCGTCCGCCGGTTTTTGTTCTGTTCTGTTCCCGCTCTGATAAGGTGCGGACGCATTTTCATGAATCTCTGTATCAATCTGTTAAAATGTACCTTAAGTGCTTATAATATAGTCGAAGTTAACTTTACTACGAGGGCTGTCCAGAAAGTAAGTTACGATTGATCGCGAAATGAAAATCACAATGAAAATCAGAAATGTTTCATTTGTAACAGTTAGCTACACCTTTCAGCTACTTCTCTACGTAGTCGCCGTTCTGACTTTCCAATACCCTCATCATAGAAGGCAGCCGCCAGTGCTTTCCGCCAATTCTCTACGCTGGCCTAAAGCTCGTTCTCTGTGCCAAAATGTTGTCTTCATAGCCAGCGGTTCGTTTGAGCAGAGATGAAACTCAGTGGGAGACAATTACGCGCTGTATTGTGGGTAACCAAACATTTCCAATCGAAGTGATGCAGGAATATCTTCATTGCCCCTGCAGAATGAGGCTGAGAATTGTCTTGAAGAAGAAACCGCACGACAGTTATGTAATGTTGGTTACATAGCTTCAGGGGAAAACTCTCACCAGGCCCTCGTACTTGGCGGGAGACACTATTTTCTATAACATCTTTACGCGCTCACTAAGAGCTCAGGAATGAAAAGAGCGACATAATTCTACCTAGAATCATACTAGAGACACTGCCCAACACATCTTTGCAAAGGTTTATCGGATTTTCATAGTCGTTTCCATTTCGCAACCGATCGTAACTTACTTTCTGGACAGCACTCCTATAATTTTCATTTCTAAATTTCAACCCTCCATGTCACTTTGTTATTAATATTTTATGATTTATGTTTTTCAGACGATCACGGCTGGAAAAGAGGCGACGACGACCCACTGTTAGTGGGCGTATATAGCCGAACACTTATAGTGTTCAGTCTTTAATTTCAAACCGCGTATTTCGCTCCACGTCCCTGAGATCGGGCGCCGATCATTCCATTTGCATCTTGCCGCAGTTTTCACGCGAGTAACGCCGTCCACTAACAGTGACGTCGTTGTGCGACCTACACCAGTCCCACACAGGCTCCGCTTCGTTCAAATTATTGATGGTGGTCCATGTTTTATTTTTTAATTTATACTAGCTGCTTCACGCCGAACTCGGCACGGAGCGTTGCAGTTTCATCGCGCTGCGCCGTCCGTATTGCGGGCGACAATACGTGCACGATCGCCATCTAATGGAACTTTCCTCCTTCTTTATTAATTTGGAATGCAAATTTACATTTTTGAGTCCCCTTCTTTAAGGCTAGGAAACGTGTCACGGCCCAGTACTTTACGATTAATGCTGAATATAGTTAACTTCGCAAAAAATACACGGGACTCGTATTTACAGCGATATCCCTTAATGTCAACATTGAAATCACCGATGCCATTCCTTTCCGAATTTTCTTTATAAACGTCCAGCTGGGAGCAACTGAAGAGTAGTGACATGCTTTTTCAGCAGGGATTACGTTTCCAATAATTTATTAACTTTACAGCTATTTGTCATTTTGCGTAAAATTGAAAGCAGACATGCGTACTTTGATAAATTATAACATAAGGTATTTAGCTATTTTTTATGTTAGCTTTATTGTTGTCTTCATTGTATGACTGTTGGCACAGGCTTTTTCAGTTCGATGAAATTTCCTACAACGTTCAATATGAATTATAAAGGTAGTTGCTGCTCGTAAATAATTAAGAGTTCCTGCAGATTTTTGTCTTCCGTATCGCTTTTTTCGTAGTAAACAAGCACACTTCTTCACAGCGATGGACTAAATATCACAGAAACACAACCCCCTGCAGCTGCACAAACATGTCTCTCTATTACTACAGTCCAAACAAGTCTCTATATTACCACAGACACGACCAGATTCACTAGTACAGAGGGACTACGAAGTAAAGAGTCTAAGCATTTACACTGCTGGCAGCGAAGGAATTTAAATTTACTTTACACAAGTTTTAATGGTAATATTACAAAATTTTGTAAAACTATTATTGTTAATAACTTCATAAAATTGACATATTTATCTGTTTTGTTAATTAACTACAAGATTATTCGATTCATGTGAAATGAAATCAATGTTTGTAAGGTATATCACTTAGAGAGAAATATTACTTTTTGTAAATGAGATGATCGATACCCACCGTTATCGTAGGACCCTAATATTCATTAGGCTTTATTACATCGTAGCAGGTAGGGACTTTACTGGAATCTGTTCGCGAAACAGTACTAAGCGATGTAACGTAAGTGGGTATCAGACCTCTACAGCCGGCCGGGGTGGCCGAGCGGCTCTAGGCGCTTCAGTCTGGAACCGCGAGACTGCTACGGTCGCAGGTTCGAATCCTGCCTCGGGCATGGATGTGTGTGACGTCCTTAGGTTAGTTAGGTTTAAGTAGTTCTAAGTTGTAGGGGACTGATGACCTCGGATGTTAAGTCTCATAGTGCTCAGAACCAGTCCACTACAGCTCTGTAACTAGCAAAGAGAATGAAAGAACTGAATTAATGTTTCTCTGTTAAGTGACTTGTGTTTTCTTAAGTAAGTATCTCTGACGTATTGACTTTGTAAATTATTGCAGACACACGGGTAGTTATTTTAAAATTTTTAAAAAAGGTAATAATTACTAATTTAAATAGGTAATATGTATTACCTAGGGGACTAATCTGTCGATTCGCTTTTCTACCTGAGAAGATGAGATTTGCCTTTCAAATTTGTTGCGAAAGGTGTAGCACTTACTGCTCGAGTTAATGTGGAGTAGTGGGACTTACAACCCATGTCTTGCTATTTCTATGAATCGCAGTTAACCGCGAGGCTTAGGGCTGTCACCATTGTGGACTCTCCTGCACACAGTCGGGAGTTTAGAAAGTGAAACTGAGGGAGGTTGCCGCCCATCCGTCACCGGTAGTGGAGAGTTTCTTGTGGGCTGCAGTTTCACTACGGGCAGCGCCTGGCAAGAATTTAAATGACTAGCGAAAAATGTTCACGTTTCCACAGTCAATAACTTTTTGTTTACGACGATGAGACGGTAGTGTTATTGTATCTGACGGTATACCATTAGAAAAATAAATACGAGTACCAAACGTTTTGTGACATTTGCCGCTTGGTAAGGAAAAAAAGAAAGACAGAACAGACGGTACAGAACACAATTTTTCAATAGTTTTGCGAAATTAACATATTCAGGCAGTATTGTTGTAGCTTCTCTAGAGATTACAGCGTGACGACCCCCTTGCCGTAGACAAGTGGTTGGTCTGGAGGTTACAACGTTCACTGGATACAGCGTGAACATCACATACTGACAATTTCGAGCCGTTGTGCTGTCTCTTTAGACTCCACTCTGCAAAAAGGCTCCCCGAACTGTGATTCCTTGCATTCGAGAATGAGCCATGGTATTGTGGAAGAAAAGAACTTAATAGAAGGATCGAGGGTTCAATATGTGCACACGATGGTGATTGGTCAATGTAATATATAAGATCATCCGTTGACCCATCATGGATAGGCGAGATCAGCTGGTTAAGTAATTGTGTCAGTATCAATGAAATTTTCAACAGACGGGTAACTAAGATGTTATTTTATTTTATTTTGACCGGTTCCAGCATTCCACTATGCCATCTTCAGGCCCAATATGTATCTCTCAAAATAAACGATTACGTCAGACAGTGCCATATATCCCCGGATTTCCTGAACTCAGATCGTTTCACAAGTGCTTAATTAGAAGTCTTGATAGCAATTGCTGTTGAAAATTTCATTGACACTGACAAATATACAAGACGTTACTGATGGATTTGCGGAAGTAGGGGGGACAGGCTGTCTCAAGAACTATCTGGAGAAAAGTGGCAGGCTAGGTGGTGTGTTAGACTGAATGGGATGCAGGTGTTTGGTGAGAAATGCTATGTCAGTTTTGCTAGGTAAACTCAGGGAAAAAAATCGAACCGTTCCAGCTCTTTTTTTTCTCCCTCTCAGTGATACTCGTACTTTTGCTTTTTTTCTCGGTTACCTGCATTAACATTACAGCAGACCAACTCATAGCAATTCTTGGATAGGAACGATGACTGGAGTAAGGAATTTTCTAGGAACCTCCGCTACCTAGTTGCCGTCTTTCCTTTTAGGGCCACATAAAGGGCAGAAAAGATCGTTTCTGCCCTGCTGCATAGTTGTGCGGAAGAATAAGATATAGGGTAATGTTCCGACTCCAATATCGGTATAATGTCTGTAATCAGAAGGAGGCTGCTACATACGTCTGCAGCAGTTGGCAGACACGGAGAATGGACGTTATAGCAGTATTTTGTTTCATTTGAATCGAAAAATTCTCCGAGGCCCCTAGTAAACACAATTGGGGCGTGAATTCTTAGTTCCTTAGCTTTTGTAATCTTGTTATATCTTTAGCTCTCAATGTATTTAAGTATCAATGCTACAGAGGTATATGACTTAGGTACTTATACGAGCGCCAAAAATTCAAAACAAAATGTCCCCTGCTGGGTAAATATGGGGGTGTCTCACTGTTTGTGTTTAGTCATACCACCAAATTTCATTAAGAGGCGACGGATATACCCTTGTGAGTAATGCGTTGTGCCTACAGATGTATAAGTGGGTCACAGAATCTGTCACTTTTACATGGTGACAGAAAGGCTAGAAACTTCATGCTAATACTTGCAATTAGACTCCCAGACACTTCTTTGTTGTCAGTCAAGGTAAATTAACATCTGTGTGTCTGATAATTACTTCTACACGACTTCGGAGGCAGAGGAGAAGAAATAACAAATAGAACAGCCTCATCATCCCTTACCGCATGGCCGTGTTATCTGACTGTTTTCATAGCAAATCATTTAAAGCAGAGTGGAAAGCATATAAGGCGAAACAGTTCCGCCAAGCATCAGGTAAATGACTATGAGTTAACGGCCTGAAAGCCCTGCTCAGCGACTTCTGACGGCCATCCCCTTGGAGATAACGATCTGGCTATCTAGCATCATGGTCCATTACGGTCTAAGCGGATTCTCCCGCCACCGTCCGCACGAAATCCGCCCACTGCGTAATGGAGTGAGAATGTCTCTGGCTTAACGGGCGGTGATTACCGCAGCAGCGACTGACTATTTTTCAATTGTTTAAGTCTGAATTATTAAATTTTCACGAAACAGTCCATCATTAGAACGTGATCAGTTAATTGATGGTACATAAGAGCGTTTCACCATCTGTGTCGGCTCTTAGAGGAATGTACATTTTCTGCAAGTCTGAACAATTCCATTCAAATCAGTTTGTTACAAAAAATTCTGGATTTAGTATCTGGAAACTCTGAACATGTCGTACATAGTCAAAAAAGACATGGTAATGTACAATGCCTTGTTTTGTATATGATACAGTATGTTGGCAGCAATTATTGTTAATATGTAATGTAGAATGTACTTTTGTTTGCGGATGACATCGTTATTATTCAAAAGACTGAAGATGACCTTAGTATACCAGCTGAACGAAATTTGCAAGAAGTACAACGTTAAAATTTCTAGTAACAAAACAAAAATAATGGCATTCCCAGGAAAATATCCAGTGAGATCAAAGTTGTTTTGGGGAATTCAGTTTTAGAACAAGTATCTAAAATCTCTTGTTTAGACCGTGCTATAAGTTTTGTTTTGGACCCAGATACTGGAAATAAAATACATAAATGCCAAGCTGTCTGTGGTACCATTAGCAGAACACTGGGCCATAAAGTACACAATCAAACCATCATGATATTCTATAAGTAATGTCCGTTGCGGTGTTAGCCTACGGATGCGAAAGCTATGTTACCACAAAAGAAACAATAATATAAAATTCAAGCAGCAGATATGAGTATCCGAAGAAAGACGAAGGGCTGCACAGATAGATATTAGAACAGAATTAAATATTTTCAGGTGAATGAAAAAATTTTAAAATATCGTTAAGATTGGAAACAAGACCTCATGACAACGCCAGGTCACAGTATTCTTCAGAAGATCCTGAACCAAACCGAATGGGAATGGTTTAGTTTGTGAGTTCGGATCAGGCAACAGCCTAATCCTTGAAAGGAAGATGATGATGATGTAATGTAGAAAGAAAGTATTATTGAAAACACAACTAAATAAAATTACATGAAATGAAAGGAATATATTAAAGCTCCGACTAAATAGCTTAAATTACTGAAGCCGTTGCTACCTGCCTCGGAAGAGCGCCGGCCGCGGTGGCCGTGCGGTTCTAGGCGTTTTAGTCCGGAACCGTGGGACTGCTACGATCGCAGGTTCGAATCCTGCCTCGGGCATGGATGTATGTGATGTCCTTAGGTTAGTTAGGTTTAAGTAGTTCTAAGTTCCACGGGGCTGATGACCTGAGATGTTAAGTCCCATAGTGCTCAGAGCCATTTGAACCAGATTTTCTGTCAAACCAGTTATACATCTCATCTAGACCTACTGTTACTACTCTATTCCACATTATCCCCACTGGTAAGCCCTTCATACATCATCCAATGACGCCATTGTCTGGGACTGACACGCCGGCCGGTTAATACCTTCGGGTCCTCCAGGGCTTATGGGATGGAATTCATGAGTTTTCCATTGTCTACTACGGAGGCAACATTTCTTATTGGCCTCTTACTTTGTTCATCAAATCCATTGACGTAATTTTTGCATTCAGAGCACCCAATTAATCTTAGAGACTGCAAGTTGAGAAGTTGCTTCTTCGATATTTGACGTGCAACTAAAATAATAATAGTACATAAATTTTGATCTATTAGGTTTGCAAATTTCAATGCAATAGTCTGAATTCTCTCTACCTGAATAACTAAACTTGTCGATTCGTTCCATGATACCTGTTCTTTCAAGCTAGGGCTAGGGTAAAATTTACGTGAGGTCGACGAATACTTACGGAGCAAAATTTTAGTGGTTTCTTGATATGTAGCAGTTTTAATGAAGCAACGTTAGAACTTACGGCTGTGCAAATTATACGCAGATATCAACTGGAATAAATGAGAAAATAATGGGCCCGTACGTAGCCACGTACTACCAACACTAGAATCAAATCAAGTGTTGAATGAATTTGCAGTGTGATAAATGCAATAGTAGACAGTGCTGTTACTCTGGAAATTCAGATCTGAGTAAGATCACCTACCACGATAGTTTAACCTCTAACTGATGGCTAATGTGCTGGCTTTAAACGGTTAGACATGGTAAAACTAATGTGACCAGTTATAGTGAAGTTATAAGAGTAGAGGAGATCACAGTGCTTATAGAATAACAGAGTAGCCTGCTCTGTGACGTCATCGTGAGCTGTGTGCTTAGCTTTTCCCTATAGGCATATTACTCAATAATGGCTGAATGCTTGGAGGCAAAGTGGACGACTATTGGAAGACACTAGGATTTTATAACTGATTTATTTATGTAGAGGCAACGGCCTTGCCGCAGTGGATACACCGGTTCCCGTGAGATCACCGAAGTTAAGCGCTGTCGGGCGTGGCCGGCACTTGGATGGGTGACCATCCAGCCGCCATGCGCTGTTGCCGTTTTTCGGGGTGCACTCAGCCTCGTGATGCCAATTGAGAAGCTACTCGACCGAATAGTAGCGGCTCTGGTCAAAGAAAGCCATCATAACGACCGGGACAGCGGTGTGCTGACCACACGCCCCTCCTATCCACATCCTCAACTGAGGATGACACGGCGGTCGGATGGTCCCGATGGGCCACTTGTGGCCTGAAGACGGAGTGCTTTTTTTATTTATGTAGCTTGGAAGAATGTTGTCCTTACATCTTTCTCCCATAACACCAGTAAGTCAACATGTCAAGCATATGTCACACTTGATATGCCAAATACTCAACTATTGAAAGTAGCATGGGCTGTTAAAATAGCGAAACCATCGTGAAGTGCATGGCAGCTTACAATGTCAATTGTAAAATGCCTGTGTGTGCGCTGTAATTAATCTGATCTTACCCTAACGGTCCCTACGGGAACGGTAAGTGGTGGGTTATAGTACATACTTAGAGTGATCATTTAAAGCCGGTTCTTGAAACTTGGAAAGTAGACATTCTCGGAGCAGTTTGCGGCTATCTTCAAGACTCTGCCAGTTTATTTTTTTCAGCATCTCTATGACACCCTCCCACCGGTCAGACAAACTACTGTGAGATCGTGTTGCCTTTCTCTGTATACGGTCAATATCCCCCGTTAGTGTTATTTGGTACATGTCCCACACACTTGTGCAATATTCCAGGATAGATGGCATGAGTGATTTGTAAGTCATCTCCTTTGCAGACTGATGCCATTTCCCTAATATTCTACAAATCAACCGAAGTCTGCCGGTGTTTTACCTTTGACTCAGCGTATGTGATCGTTTATTTCATGTCTACAAAGTGTTACTCACAGGTATTTTTATTTTTTCGGCAATGTACTTTTCGAAGCACACATTCATTTCTAAGGATTCAACTGACATGCTTTCACTGCATTATTCCTGACAAATGTTCCTTCCATTTGTCCACATATTCTAGTGTTTTTTAAATCGTGTTAAATCATTTAGTGTCTGATACGTCCTTCGTTTCATTTCCTTTCTTACAGTCTATAACGCATCACCCATTTACTAAATACCATCCCTACGTTCTGTATTCTTCGCAGATCTTGTTTTCTCATCTACAAAAGTGCACAATAGTATTTTACTGATTAAAAGAATTAGCTTACGTCTGCTCCTTGCATGGTTTCTCTCAAATGTGTCGCATAAATACTAGTTGCATGTTGACTGTAGCACTGTGTATATTTGCGATGTTGGAATATGTTGATCGGATATCTTTTCGGATTCTAGGTTTTAGTCCGTAGCTATCTCGAATACCATATTTTAGCGTTTGCAGGGAAGATGTTCAAATTGTACTGAAGAACTCTCAGCACTGAACAACTTCTGATGATGATGATGATGTTTGGTTTGTGGGGCGCTCAACTTCGCTGTCATTAGCGCCTGTACAAAGTCCCAATTTTGTCACAGTCCAATCCAGCCACTGCCACGAATGATGAGGACAACACAAACATCCAGTCCCTGTGCGGAGAAAATCCCCAACCCAGCCGGGAATCGAACGCGGGACCCCGTGGTCCAGAGGTAGCAACGCTAGCCACTAGACCACAAGCTGCAGACGAACCACTTCTGGTGACAATAGCACTCTGATTTTGCTAAGATCAACAAGTCATTTTAAAATGCATCTTATCGTTTCATCTCTATATATAAAAGGCAATGTGTTGACTGACGACTCATATCACCCTGCCAAAACAGCTAAGGACAGAAACAGGGTATTTGGAGAGAGTGTTGATAACACAGCTAAAGACAGAAACATGAAATTTGGAGAGAGTGTTGATATCATTCTGTAGGTATCGTTTAAGAAAGGGTTTTTAGAAAGTCAGCGCCGGCCGTTGTGGCCGAGCGGTTCTAGGCGCTTAAGACCGGAACCGCGCTGCTGCTATGGTCGCAGGTTCGAATCCTGCCTCGGGTATGGATGTGTGTGATATCCTTAGGTTAGTTAGGTTTAAGTGGTTCTAAGTCTAGGGGACTGATGACCTCAGATGTTAAGTTCCATAGTGCTCTGAGCCATTTGAACCATTTTTTTTAGAAAGTCAACACTCAAGGGAATAACGTAGTGGATTAATTTTTTTTAATATGTCGCTATTACCTCAATTTTGAAGCTAGAATTACTACAAATGATATTTGGTTTCTAGGTCAGATATAAAGAAATACGTGTTTCAGTGTCCTATGGTGGTGAAATAGTGGGTGAATGCTTTTTTGACAATAAATCATTATTAAAGAACTACTAAAACATTTTTAAAGCTAAACGTATGAAAATTTATTTGACTTGTTGGTTAAAAATTTTAAAAGATATGTGTTTCAGTATTTTTGGAAATGCAAACCCTAGAAAAGAGAAATAGAGGACGATTTTTTTTAAATATTTAGTTACATTAAAACGTTTTTTTAGTTAAATGTGTGAACATTGGTGTTTCACTTCTTGATGAGAAATAAAGATATATGTCACGGGATGAAAGTTTCTATGGAAATATCACCACAAGAACTGAAAAGACAGAATTAATCAAACCTTCCGATTCCAGCTACGAGAATCGCTCCTTGATCAGAAGTACATTCGGAAAAGATCAAGCTTCTATAGTGTTAATCAGCGTGAGTATTTTAGAAGGTGTTGCAACGTATAAACAACATAAAAATTTCTTCTAAGAAAAGCACAAGAAGAATCTGTGCGAGCGAAGAAGCGGCCACTGAGCTAGTTCTAAAATATGTATTTGATAGCATAGTCGCAGTAAATATCAGAAAGGATAGGTGGGGTGATACCTTATTTAATGTCTCCGCCTGCGTAGTGCGAGACAAAATTCTGACACGCATTCAGTTCAGCAAACTTTCGACACTTCCAAATTTCGCAGGGAAGCCATTATTAAGAAACACGCGAAATGGCGTTACTCAGTTTAACCTGTCAGCTTGCTCACATTCCATGGAAGCAATGTATGTTGGTACATTCCGTCTTGTACATTTCTGTGATAGTTGTTGTTGTGGTTATGTTCTGGTAAATACACTAAGTCAGTTCATAACCTATCTTCAGGGAGACTAGCTTGGACGTTATTTACGACTGCTTTCGTTATCACACATGCACGCCTTGTGAAACGTTGAGCATAAAATACGCTTCTTGTTTCCAAAAGATATATACTAACAATCTCAGAGCCAGTATCCAACATTGTGCTAGAAATAGATATGTAACTTCTGCAAAAGCTACTAATTTTTTGTAGCTTTTGTGATAGCGTTGCAAGAACTTTTTTTGTTGTTGTTGTTGCAAGATTTTCTTCGTGTCTCGCATATGTGAACGACATCCACTTCCTTGTTCGTGCCATTCCGCGTGACCCGTTTCATTCGTGTTCCCACAGTAGCCCGCCTGCTGGGGAGGAGATGAGCTGTTACGTGCGGTGCGCTACCATTCTGCCTTCCTCACATTGCAGTCTTGACCTCATCTCGTGCCTCCTTTGCGAGCCGAGCTGAATGCTATTCCCTCACCTGCAATACAGCCACACTGCATGGCCGTTCCCGCATCTATAACTTTCAGATAAAAGCTTACTTGCGCTCTCTCTAATGTGAATACTTGGTTTTAAATACTGAACTCGCCTTAGTGATATTGCAGCTGTGTCACGTTTGCGTTGCCCACTAAGCTGACACCAGTACTGCTGAATGTCCACTTATGTCTCCAAAACGTCGTATGCTCGAGGCTGTGGGGAAGCGGCAAGCGCGAGGTCAAGAATGTTGACTCATTAAAACATTCTTTATTATTCGACAGTTCTCGTACAGTGGATCGACAGGTGCAACTCGTGTTACAACATTTATGGATTTAGGAGCCGTAATATTCAATCTAAGGCGTTTCTTCACACTTTATCTCCGCTTGTGCAGTGCCAGACAAAATCCTGATATGCATTTTGTTGAATAGACTTTAGACACTTCTGAATTTTTCGGGGAAACTCTAATTAAGAAAAACACGAAATGGAATTACTCAGTTTAAGCCGCCAGTTTACTCAGTCTATGGAAGCAATACATGTTGCTACTATTGCATTAGCTGAAGCGTGACGTAAGACTTTGGGTGAGGTGCACGCAACAGATAATACAGTGAGTACCGATCCCGTGTGAAACTGCCCAAGTTTAGCAGTCGGATAATATGATAGACTGCAACAACAGGAAATGTAGGGATTGCCCCTGGGTTCATTTATCAGTTTTTAAAAGTACACAGTTCAAAAGAATTAGGCGAACACGTGCATCAATGTCCGATGTGTTCAGTCTGTTTTGATATGGTGGTACTTGTGGTCTTGTTTTTTTTTTATTTTATTTTTATTAAAATGGCTCTGAGCACTATGGGACTTAACATCTGAGGTCATCAGTCCCCTAGAACTTAGAGCTACTTAAACCTAACTAACCTAAGGACATCACACACATCCACCTTCGAGGCAGGATTCGAACCTGCGACCGTAGCGGTCGCGAGGTTCCAGACTGAAGCGCCTAGAACCGATCGGCCACACCGACCGGCTGTGGTCTTATTGCATGGCTCTTTCAATGTAGGCAATAATTAAAATCATTCGCCATCTATAGTCTGTGCTATGCGTTACAGTGTCAGGTGACCCCTAAGAAGAAGGTGAGTACCGTGTCTCTGTGTTTGCAGGTGATTTGGTGAGGAATACAGGTGGCGGTTGTCATTTGTGGACTTTGTATTCAACCAAACATATGAAATGCAACATCTTAATGCAGTGCAAGTTTCTGTTTGATCAAGAAAGGATGGACTTGGCATCGTGTTGCTGCAGTTGCCAGTGCCTCTCCATGTGTCATCCATAGGTTGTGGACACGGTACAGGGAGAGGGGTCATTACACAAGCCGAACCGAACAAAGTGGGCGATGCATTACAACTGCCCGTGAAGACCAATATCTGGCCATCTGTGCTTTGCGGTGTAGTACGAATACCTCTAAGCCCCGCAAGACGATCTCAGAAGAGCCATTGAAGCCGCTGTGTCCGATCATACCTTAAAGGACAGGTAGCGAGAAAGGACCTTACGACCTAGACATCTAGACATCTTGTCATCCTTGACACGACAATAGCTTGCACCTCGTTTCCCGTTCTGCCGTTCCAATGTCAACAGGCAATTTCGTCACTGGCGACACGTGTTATTCACAGACGAATCCTGATATCCTCTGACACAAGATGATGGCCGTGTTTGTGTGTGGAGACACGTGGTAAGCGGCCCTGCCAAATGCCGTCCAGGGAATCGACAGATTTCTAATGTTCTGCGACGTTGTTGGGAGGCATGAGTGTTGACAGCCATACGTTTCTTGTCGTTGTCCATGACCGCCTTGCCGCTGTATTGCAGAACCCTACGTAAGCACTGCTGTAGCTCTCAATGGCAAAGTTACGCAGGTCGCTGGCCCACTTAACACCTTATTGGCTGCTATGGCTTGCCTGAGACCGATGCCACATCACTGTAGTGAAATTAAGAGTTGCTACCAAGAAGATATAGACAGAGGTGAGAAATGTCATGGGATGCAACCTAATGTCGTGTCGGATCTCCCGGCCGTAGTGTAGCAACTCGATCTGGCATGGACTCAAAAAGCCGTTAGAAATTCCCTGTAGAAATATTGAGCCATGCTGGTTCCGTCGCCGTCCATAATTGCGAAAGTGTTGCCGGTGCAGGATTTTGTACACTAACTGAGCTGTCTATTATGTCTCATAAGTGTTCGATGGGATTCGTGTCACGTGATCTGGGTGGCAAAAATCATTCGCTCGAATTATCAAGAACGTCCTGCAAACCAGTCGCGGACCACTGTCGCGCAGTGACATGGAGCATTGTCATCCATAATAATTCTGTCGTTTTTGGGAACCTGAGCTCCATGAGTTACTGCAAATGGTCTCCAAGTAACCATATCCAGTCAATTACCAATTCATTCTGATCAGAGGATAAAGTACATTCCATGTCAACACCGCCTGCTCCATTATGGAGCCCATCCAGCTGGTTGACGACTTGGGTCCATGGCTTTGTGGGGTCGGCACCAGACAGGAACCCTACATTCAGCTCTTACCAACTGAAATGTGAACTCACCTTGCCAGGCGACGGTTTTCCAGTGTTCAAGGGTTCACCCGATATACTCACGAGCTCATCTGAGGCGGTACAAGCTATGCCGTGCTTTCAGCCAAATTTCGCCGAACTGTCCTAACGCACAAGTTCCTCGCACGTCTCTCATTGATTTCTGCGGTTAGTTCACGCAGTGTTGCTTGTCTGTTAGAACTGAAAGCTCTATGGAAACGCCACTGCTCTCGGTCGTTAAGTGAAGGACGTTGGCCTCTGCGTTGTCCATGGTGAGGGATAATGCCTGATATTCAGTCTTCTCGTCACATTCTTGACACCGTAGATCTATGAATATTGAGTTCCCTAACGATTCTTGAAATGAAATCTCTCATGCATCCAGCTCCAACTACCATTCCGCCTCCAATGTCTGTTAAATCCCGTCGTGCGGCCATAATCTCGTCGGGAACCTGTTCACATGAATCACCTAAATACAAATGACAGCTCCGACAGTGCAGTGTCCTTTTATACCTTGTGTACACGAGACTACCGCCATCTGTATATGAGCATATCACTATCCCATGACTTTCGTCAACTTAGTGTAGTTCGCTTCGTGCTCTTGCGAAGTAAATATGGCTAGCGCCATTCCCCATTTGCACCAATGACGTTCGCTTTTTGTGTACTGCATGTGTTCCAGTAGCTGAAATCCATAAACGAATTTCAGCACAATAGGAGATCAATGCTTTAATTTGGTGATAACTTTACTAGTGGACTGGGAAATTCAAAAGCAGCCGAACAAGCGCGAAGTAGGAGGAAGCAGCAGAACGCCCAGTTACAGCCACTACTGCTGGTAACACTCGGCAGCGCTTTGACCTGATTTTGAATCACCGACGAGTGACTGATCATGAAATGGCGAGACAAACGCGCATTACTCTTGGTCTTGGATGTGTCATAATTCGTAATAGATTCAACTTTCGTAAAGTCTGTGAAAGATAGCCGAGCGAGATTAGCCGAGCGGTCTCACGTGCTGCAGTCATGGACTGTGCGGCTGGTCCCAGCGGAAGTTGGAGTCCTCCCTCGGGCATGGGTGTGTGTGTTTGTCCTTAGGATAATTTAGGTTAAGTAGTGTGTAAGCTTAGGGACTCATGACCGTCGCAGTTAAGTCCCATAAGATTTCACACACATTTGAACTTTCTTTCTGTGAAAGATAAGTCCCAAAGTACTCAGTTAAGAGCACAGCTGCTCCTGGACCGTCAAGCTAACGTCCATAAAGCATTTTCTAAACGAATCATCAATGGAGGTGTAACATAAGTTCATCAATTTGAACCAGAGAGCACACGCCAGAGCATGGAATGGAAACACGGCGGATCTCCCGCCAATAGAAAGTTCGACAGTCAAATCCTTGCAACAGAAGTAATGCTCACAGCTTTTTGACACGCACAACGATCAGTTTCGGAAAAAGTGGTCAACAGTAAACAGTTACGGTTACAGCGCCATAATTTGCAACTAGTTAAAGCCTGCCTTTAGAAATAAATGCGGAAATCTACTATTAAACAGCATTCGCCATTTGGTTGACAACTGTCCAAGCCGTTCAGACTCGTCAGAATATGCATCTCAAGGTTCTGGTGCATCCTGCATACGGTCCTGAGTCCACCCTGTCGTGGTTTCATTTGTTTGGTGCACTTATCGATGCGGTTCCTGGTGCTACAGTCTGGAACCGCGCGACCGCTACGGTCTCAGGTTCGAATCCTGCCTCGGGGATGGATGTGTGTGATGTCCTTAGGTTAGTTAGGTTTAAGTAGTTCTAAGTTCTAGGGGACTGATGACCAAAGAAGTTAAGTCTCATAGTGCTCGGAGCCATTTGATTTTTGATGATTTAATGCGCCTTTAATTCACTTCCGGGAAGAGGTGAAGGGAGCAGTGCATACGTAGGTAATTGCTCAATCGAAAACCTTATTTTTGAAGGTACTGGAAATCTGGTGCAACAGTGTACAAAGTTTGTTGAAAATCGGTGTAACTATGTTGCAGAATTAAGTCATTGTAAATTTTCTTGTGTTATTATAATTAATGAAAAATTTTGTGCATTTACTTTCTGAGAATCAAATGTATAACTGGTTCCATATTGTTATCGTTATTAACATATCGGCAGCATTCACTTTCCAGAATGTGCCAGGAAATTTCAGCATCCTCTTTAATTTTATAACAACCTCCTGTGAAGCCTAAGTTTTATTTTTAACAGCATAAAAATAATTCTACAAGCCGGAAATCAGTCATTCGGTTGTAAAGACTTTTTGTTCTGTTTCTCAATCGCCCACTAACATAAGTAGCTTACTTTGCATTCCTTCGGGAGCTTATTATTTTACTTCCTACCATTATAGCCACCAAGTGTGATACTTCGTTGTTTATCTCTTGTTTGGTAGGCTGGTTTAATTGAAGGATGTTTCAGTTCATCATAATTCTCCTCAGTGATTACGTGTTTCATTTCGTTATAACTTGTACAACACAGACTGTAGTCGCTTTCTCATTTTCTCTCTCTTATATCAGTAATAACTGAAAGGGAGGAGTCGAATAGTTTGCGTCTGCAGAATTTTCCGTCCATATGAAATAACATTAGGTCAACAGTTTGAACCATGCTGAGGTAACCTTACAAGTTCAATTTGTGAAACTACATCTTTAAAAACACAGGTGATAGTTTTCGATATGGGAAGTTGATTTATATTTTGGTAATGTCTTCGTGAAATAAGTGTTTTATACAAGCAGGTGGTGGACAGCCTGTCTTCGCTGCGGTGTTTGAAGGTGGAGGGTGGCTGGCCCATTGGCGGTCGCCTTTTGCCCACAGTACTCATTTGATAGCGAGCTGAGTGGATCTGAGGCCATCTTGGAGGGACTGGAACGATGAAAAATCCTCACCCCCTATCCAGGACTGAACCCAGAACCTACCCAGCCGGAGAGTAGAAATGTAGCTGCTAGACCACCAAGGCCACTTTATACAGATATTGAGATAAAATGTACATGTACTAGAAAGAGACGGAGGGGATCACAGAGAATCCCAAGTTTTCGTCCAACAACGGTATTGAGACAAAATTCATAATTACACAATTAGAATAATTTTTCCATGTAAGCCTACGCACCAGGGAATAACTGAATGATTCTTGAGTGATAACGATGTCACGTAGATGAATATTTTACTTATTATTGCAATTTTCCTGTATATAAGCTGTGATGCCCTGATAATCAGACAATGTACAAAAAAAGAAACTCTTTGTAATACTTACGAGGTGTGGCTATGAAATAACGGCACTATTGTCGTAAAACATTTTATTTCAAGAATATACGCAATTAGTTATTGCCACCCTAAGTCTACTCCCATCCTCTATCCCTACAACACTCCAAGCAAATTTTCCGTTGATGGAAACAGTGCTAGAAGCTTCATCTGTGTGCTTCTTGATGACGAGTGCCGATTTTTCTTTCACTGCTTTAACGGACTGAAATATTGTCTCCTTTAATGCAGATATGATATTGGAGAATAGATAAAAGTCAAATATTACTACATCAGGCGAATAAGGTGGGGCGTCAACAATGGGATGCAGTAGTTTGTCAGAAACCTCTTTAAGAGACAGTGCCGGTGCGTTGCCGTGATGTAGAATCCACGACTTCTTCTTAAACAGTTCTGGCTATTTTTAAATTTTCTCACGTATTTGAGCAAGAACCTCGGGGTACTAATGTTTATTAATAGCTTAACCTTGAGGAATCCAATGAACATACACAATTTCATGAATATCAAAGAAAACAAGCGTCATCGCTTTGAATCTTGAATTATTAATTCGAGCTTCTTTCGCACTCGGTAAGTTGGGTCGTTCCAGTGCGTGCACTGGGACTTACTTTCTGGCTCATAAGTGAAACACTAAGATTCGTCACATGTCATCACTATTCTCGATAAATCAGGATCATTTTCAGTGGTATTCAAACTGTCCATACAAACATTTCCACTAGCGTCTTTTTGATCGATCATGAGATTTTTCGGCACAAATTTGGCACACACTTCTACCATGTTAAATTGGTTATGTTAAGTTTGCCTTACGCATTCTTTGTTGGTTCTTACAGTTTCAGCAACCGATCTAACACTAAACCGACGGTCAGATCGAATCATATTACCCACTTTTTCGAGATTTTCATGAACTTTTTTTTTATCTTGGAGGGCGTTCAGAGCGTGAATGATCTTCAACGTCTTCTCGGCCACCTTAGAAGCGCTTGAACCACTCAGAAACTCGTGTACGTGGTAAACAGTCTTCGCCATGCAATTCTTTTTAGTAAAACATAGGTTCCAGTTGCTGTTTTTCCAAGTTTCATGTGGAGCTTCACGACAATTCGTTGCTCTGTTATTACACTTATCATTTTGATGGCAAAAAGGGATAACAGTTCTTACACAAACGAAGGCCACGGCTTCACAGACACCAGAGATGCCGCACTCGACTGAGAAGGCTTCACGCCTTACTGCTGCTGGTCGATCACCTCTGTCCCGTTCTTTTATAGCCATACCTCGTATTTCCTTAGAAAAGCACATAAAGTTGATTACTTATAGTGAATAGCAAAATCCTTGTATTTTCCAAATACGTCACAATCGAAGAATTGCCATCGTGGTATCATAGATGTTAACGGGAGAGACATAGTGTGAGAATGGAGCTCCAGTCCATCCAATAGTCGTTTTGGAATAGCCTACTTGCGGAAGGGAAGGGCACGTGATCGAGCCCCAGTCTGGTCATTACATATAACCTGCGAAGAAATGTTTTACAGCATATTCTTTGCAGAGTGAATTATTTAATTGTGGAAACAAAATAGATTACTAATGTCCTTCTTCCAGAGTGGTCGTGCAGCAAGGTAGCTAATGAGGATTAAGTGAAACTGTGTGCTCAGCCGAAATTCTGAACTCGAGTTCTGACTGTCGTCGTTGCTGCGCTGCCAGCTGAGTTCCCTGCGAATGCCTCACGGTGCGGCTGAAAGTTTCAGTCTGACAGAGGCTTCTCCTCAGTTCTTATAGAAGCCCTAAGCCCTCTCGCAATGTGCTTTAGGAGGATCAGTATCTTTGAGGGACTAGATACGCTGGCCCTTCGAGAATGAGAGCAGTTAGCGACTTCCAATAAACTTTACACAAAATTTCAAACCCTTTCAAAATTAGTTTTTCTCACTGACTCGCCCACAGAACAGTGAAACGAAAAAGTTTATTGCTTACTGCTCTTTCGTTGCATCATCAGGCGGGACGTTTTAATTTATTACGTCATTACTAGTAACTCTACTTGCAACACTCTTTGCAGACGGTATCCATATGCAGGGCTTACTTTACCTGCAAAATTATGTTATTGTACGATACACAAATTGACGGAATAAAATAGCAATATCAAAAAGTAATTAATGCTGAGTAATGAAATTTTGTCTAGGTAACATATTTAAGTGATCGACATGGCCAGATCGCAGGTTAATGTATGCGCTAGATAAGCCACTGGAAATGTAAAATGGTAGTACATTCATAATAACCATTGTAACCGACAGAATGTCGAATGTGAGAATGCAAACGTGCATGCACTGTGTTGCATAGGTGCCAAATGTCAGTTTGTGGGATGGAGTTCCATGCCTGTTGCACTTAGTCGGTCAATACAGGGACGGTCACTACTGCTTACCAAGACGTTGGAGTTATCGTCCGCTGATGTCCCATGTGTGCTAGATTGGAAACAAATATGGTGTTCCAGCAGGCCAAGACGTCATGTCGACACTCTGTAGAGCATGCTGGGTTACAACAGCGGTATGTGGGCGACCGTTATCCTGTTGGAAAACTCCCCTGGAATGCTGTTGATGTGTGGCAGCACAACAGGTAGAATCGCCAGATCGACGTACATATTTGCTGTCAGGGTTCGTGGGATAACCACGACAGTGCTCCTGTTGTCATACGAAATCGCATCCCAGGTGCAGATCCAGTGTGTCTAGTACGCAGACATGTTGGTTGCAGATCTTCAGTTCCACCCCGCCCACCCCTCTCACTACCACTCCAACCAACACACGGCCGTCACTGGCACCGAGACGAAAGTTTCATCAGAAAACACAACAGACCTCCGCCCTGCCCTCCAATGAGCTCTCGCTTGGCGCCACTGAAGCCGCAAATGGCGGTTGTTCGGGGTCAGTGGAATGCTTGCTACAGGGCGCCTGGCTCGGGGCTGTACTTAAGTAACCGATTTAAAACAGTTCGTTGAGTCACTGTGGTGCCAACTGCTGCTCAGGTTGCTGCTGTAGATGCAGTACGACCGCACCGAGAGTTCGACCTGAGCCAGCGAGGTCTGCGCATCGCTGCCGCTGCGCGCTGCGCTTTCTCGGCCGTGCCGCGAGAAGCAAGTTCTCGTATGTTGTTCTCAAAACGCCAGCAAATTGTCGTATTCTGCGTCCCACAGCATGACAAAGAAGAATTCGGAGAAGAAACGTGCTGCCACGAGGGGGCTTTCGGTTGTGCGACTGAGTCTGCCGACCAAGCAAGGGAGACCTGAGAACACGAGTCGCAGCCTGTTCCCCCTTTGTACGTCAAGTACAGAGGCGGGTGGACAACGCTGTTCGACTTGATAACGACCTGCGCCAAGGCCAAGAACGAGGTGGTCTACGAGTCTGTCGACACAGACTCGCTGACCTGCGTTCTGGCGGCAAACCTGGCCGATCACAGGGCGATCAAGAGCGCTGAGGCCGCCCACATCGTCCACGCGCCGTCGTCGCGTGAGAAGGCGTCTTCCGCAGGGAAGAAGAAGACGACCAAGGCACTCCTAAAGGGGTTGTCTTGGTGCTGTGACGAGGCAGCGGTCCGGGAAGGGCTGCTGCGAGCCGGGTTCGTTAACGCAACCGCAAGGTTGCAAAACCGGACGAACAGAAGAGGGCGCCTCTCTACGCCGACGGCGAGGGCGACATCTTCGGCTCGCGGAAGCTGCTCGACTTCCCGGTTACGACAGAGGCTCTCCCGACCGCCATGGAAGCCCAGCTCCAGTGCTTCAAGTGCCAGGGTGCGGTCCATGTCGCGAACTACTGCCGCAACGCGGCGCGGTGTGTCAAGTACTCCGGCGAGCACGACAGCCGCGCCTGCGGCCGCGGCAGAGGAACTTTGCCGACTTGCGTCCGGTGTGGCGGCCCGCAAGTCGCCAGCTGACGCAGCTGGCCGGCTTTTTCAAGCCACAATCGTACCGAAGGCGGCCGCGGTCGCACCGACGCAGCGGAAGACACGACGACGAAGCCGGCGACGGGCGCAGACCAGTCTGGCTCAGCTCACGAACAGTGCAGAGGCAGCTCCCCCCGCAAATAGCGGCAACGACCGCCCGGAGACGGACGGTCGGGATGCAGCCCGCGCCCCTGAGAAGAGCAGCGGCGTCGAGATCAGCACCGCCGTGGAGGAAGCCACTGCAGCCCTCAAAGCCGTCATGGCCGCAGAGAGGGCTGCCTTCGCAGCCGCCGTGGCTGCAGCGAAGGAAGAGGCCTTGAGGCAGCTGCGTGCAGTCCTTGCCCAAGGTCTGTGCCCAGCGGAAGGGATTCGAAACCCTGCGAACGGTCCTGTAACCTCGCAGAAGGGCGTTCAGGTGCCTGCCCCACCGGCCGTCCCAGCAGCGCCGCAGAGGAAGGGTGCCAAGAAGACATCCGCCGCCCCAACGGTATCGGTTGCGACGCCGACCGCCGTGGGGGCAGCCCCCGCAAGGAAACGAGAAGTCGAAAGGGGAGCATAGATCGCGCATGCGCGAGAGAACGGCTTGCAGCTCTCCGACGAAACTGCGGTGCAGAACTCCGACCAAGCAGAGATGCTCGAGGAGCAGCTGCGGCAGAACTGCGCCACTCAGTAACAGAGGACGCCGACCAACAGCGACCTGCCGCCGTTCAGTACCAGCTTGATGATGCTGTGCAAAGTCACTGACGACATGGCGCAGCAGAGGGCGCAAGGCAACGCACTGCTTTGCCGCACTGGACTCCTTTTATTATAACGACCAATGGCACTGACACAGTATGTTCTTGCACGATACCCGCTATTAACATAACCTACCCTTGCATGACCTGTCGCAGTCAGCAAGACATCCGCTACTGCTATTACGACCCGACCTAACTATCGCAGACGTTTTTCTCCCTTGGCTCTTGCCTTAGCACTTTTTTCCCCTCTGCCCTTCAAACCACTACCCTTCCTTCGACTTTCGACCCAATCTATCTCCAGATGAGTGCGTTTAACTGGTTCCTCCACATCTACATCTATATGGACATTCTGCAAATCACATTTAAGTGCCTGGCAGAGGGTTCATCGAACCACCTTCACAATTCTCTATTATTCCAATCTTGTATAGCGCGCGGAAAGAATGAACACCTATATCTTTCCGTACGAGCTCTGATTTCCCTTATTTTACCTTATTGATCGTTCCTCCCTATGTAAGTCGGTTTCAAACAAAATATTTTCGAATTCGGAGGAGAAAGTTGGTGATTGGAATTTCGTGAGAAGATTCCGTCGCAACGATAAACGCCTTTCTTTTAATGATGTCCAGCACAAATCCTGCATCATTTCTGTGACACTCTCTCCCATATTTCGCGATAATACAAAACGTGCTGCCTTTCTTTGAACTTTTTCGATGTACTCCGTCAGTCCTATACGGTAAGGATCCCACACCGCGCAGCAGTATTCTAAAAGAGGACGGCCAAGCGTACTGTAGGCAGTCCCTCCTTAGTAGGTCTGTTACATTTTCTAAGTGTCCCGCCAATAAAACGCAGTCTTTGGTTAGCCTTCCCCACAACATTTTCTATGTGTTCCTTCCAATTTAAGTTGTTCGTAATTGTAATACTCAGGTATTTAGTTGAATTTACGGCTTTTATATTAGAGTGATTTATCGTGTAACCGAAGTTTAACGAGTTCCTTTTAGCACTCATGTGGATGACCTCACACTTTGCGTTATTTAAGGTCAACTGCCACTTTTCGCATCATTCCGATATTTCTTCTAAATCGTTTTGCAGTTTGTTTTGATCTTTTGATGACTTTATTAGCCGATAAACGACAGAGTCATCTGCAAACAACCGAAGACGGCTGCTTAGATTGTCTCCCAAATCGATTATATAGATAAGGAACAGCAAAGGGTCTATAACACTACCCTGGGGAACGCCAGAAATCACTTCTGTTTTACTCGTTGACTTTACGTCAATTACTACGAACTGTGACCTCACTGACAGGAAATCACAGATCTAGTCACAGAACCGAGACGATATTCCATAAGCACGCAATTTCACTACGAGCCGCTTGTGTGGTAGAGTGTCAAAAGCCTTCCGGAAATCTAGAAATACGGAATCGATCTGAAATCCCTTGTCAACAGCACTCGGCACTTCATGTGAATAAAGAGCTAGTTAAGTTTCATAAGAACGAGGTTTTCTCAACCCCAGTTGACTGTGTGTCAATAGACCGTTAACCAGACGTACGCAGACATCGCAGTACCCACATCCTGCAACACCTCACTTTAGTGAAAACCAACTCTAATGCAAAATTGTCAGTAGACCTTTTGAGTTGGCCATCATGCCGGTGTGGGCGTGGAGGGGCTCCACCTCTAAAAAGAAAAAGATGCAGTAAGATGGGTCGGAGTCGTACGACTGACACTATGGTCTTCCCTCTTGCTAGTGCCACGGGGCTGTCCGGAACCTGGTCTTCTTGCGACTATACATTCACGAGACCACCGCTGCCGGTAGATACGTACAATTGCTACATTCCTGCCAGATCTTCCCATAATATAGCAGAAGTAACATCCAGCTTCTCGTAGCTCTGTTACACGAACTCGATGAAACTGAGTGGGGTGTGGATAATGGCGTCTTTGTCACCGTAAAGGCGTTCTTGACTAACGTCAACTCATTACGTCCGGTCTTAAAAGTAACTCAAGCTCACGACAGTTAGTGAGTGTATTTAAAGAAAATCTGATTTGCATGCTCATAGTGGCACTACTAGCACCACTGTTATGCGAGTAGTGCAAAATTTGAATATAAATCATCTTTCAGATGTAAAAATACGCCTACCAACTTTCATTTATCCGTCATAACTACCGAGCGAGGTGGCGCAGTGGTTAGCACACTGGACTCGCACTCGGGAGGACGACGGTTCAAAACCCACCTCCGACCATCCTGATTTAGATTTTCTGTGATTGCTCTAAATCGCTTCAGGCCGACGTCGGGATGGTTCTTTGACATGGCACGGCCGACTTCCTTCTCCCATCCTTCCCTAATCCGATGGGACCGATGACCTCCCTATTTTGTCCCCTCCCCCAACTAGTCAGCCTCACAACTCCTCCTTGCAATTTTTATTCCATCAGTGTAGTGCAGAAGATATGGCGTCATTGACACTGAGGTACATGAAAAATTATGTTTTCTGGAAGCTCAGTTCAGTACTTTATAGAACTACACACTATCAGGGTAGGGGAAGAAAACTGGAGTTACAGTTTCGAAGAAACGATTCTTAAAAGATTGAGAAGAACTATAAGAAACGTAAATCAGTATGGCCGGAAAGAGGTTTAAGCCTCGCCCTTCCCGACCGCGAGTCCAATTAGGTAAGCCCTGCACCACTTCACCCGGTGTAGACGTCTCAGGTTTGCGGTGAGTGAGGCTGTACGCACAAGGAAGGCAAACAAGGCTGCTTACGCAGGTCAGAGAGCGGCAGGTGGCGTGCTGTTTGCCGGAGGGCGCTGTTTACTTGTTTGCCGAGGAACTCTCGACCCGCAGGCACCTGTGCTTCCGTCCACGCTGTCGGTTTGCTCCAGTTTCGCGTGTAACATATGCCAACCTGAACTTGCATTTCCTAACCAGAGTTCACCCTACCCATCTCACCGGCGAAACTGTCGCGTCTGGTGTTTCGGTGGTAAAGTGCGTGTCTGGAAACCGAGAAGTCGCGGGATCGAATCCTGGTCGAAGAAGTTAAATTTTCTGTCTGCCTTTAATGTAACCTCCATCTCTCAATAAAGTGAGGAGTCGCCACGTGGTTCGGATTCCGCGATACACTGTAAGCTCCCTTTCCTCTGTTGCATAACTGGGGTAGATTAGCCGCGCGGAATTAGCCGAGCGGTATAGGGCGCTGCAGTCATGCACCGTGCGGCTGGTCCTGGCGGAGGTTCGAGTCCTCCCTCGGGCATGGGTGTGTGTGTTTGTCCTTAGTGTAATTTAGGTTAAGTAGTGTGTAAGCTTAGGAACTGATGACCTCAGCAGTTAAGTACCATAGGATTTCACACACATTTGAACATTTGGGGTAGATTGGGGTCACGCATGTAGCCCAATTGAAGGACTTATCCCAGGCAATTTCAGCCACACGTAGTTATTATTATCGGAGAAACTTGTCAACGAGGCACAACAGGAACTCCCCTAGGACTCTTCCGCTCTTTCTGCTGTTGGGTTAATCGTCTTCTACCTTCGAGACCGTTGGCCAGTTAGATTAGACTAGAGGATGAAATTGAAAGATACCCTCGAGCGCGTAACCTGATACTAGTTGAGTCGAAAAAATAATATTTGGACAGGAGTGGCTGACAGGAAAGAAACCAGACACAGTCTGACACAAGTAATGTCAGATTTAGCTAAGGGCCCTTGTGTTGTGATTGCCAGTCACATGCTTCCAAGAAAGGAGCCCCGTATGGGGCCTACTTTTTGTGTGGTTTCTCACTCTCTGACCAGTCAAGAATGGGTTATCCTACGAGCAGTATGACTTCTGTCAGTATAGCCGTCTGGATGACTTAGACACACGGACGTCCTTACCACCTTAAAACGTGGTAGCCCATCAGCAATTTTTTTAAAATTTCTTTAGAACTAATTCAAACTCACCTTCGTCGAGTTGCGAACAGACGCACTTCGATGTTAGTTACTACTTATCAAAATCTAAATGCTCTCTGGCACCTCATGTAAAGCTTATCTCTCTATCTGAGTTTTGCTTAGTCTGCTGGTGCTTGCGAATAACTTGACCTTTAGCTGTCGAGTACGACACGCCTTCCCAAAGACTGACCTTCAGTCAGCTGAGGTGTAATGACTGCGTCTCGCGCTTACCATGTGGTGTGCGGATCTGCCGTTTAAGAAAGCCACATTTGGTCGACATTCTGGGAAGAATTGTGAGTGTGGTAACGTGGCTATTCGCATCACTAAGTAAACATCTGATGCAAAATCACATATTCAAAACGGTATGGTGCGTCCCACTCCTCACAAAAAAATCCATGCTTTTATTTGAAACAAAATGGCTATAACAAACTTAAATATAATGATCCAAATTCCACTTTTGTTTATATAATTAGAATTATTTTGTTTACTTTTACATACAGTCTTTGTTCCTACTTGTTCACAAATTTCAAGTAATATTTTGTCATCAAGTTGCTCATTTATTTCTGTGGTCTCTAGTAGCGCCACTGTACTCGCATAGCCAAGCCACTTGGTGGCGTGTTTTGGTAACCAGGCTTTGTAACGGTCACTCTCCAACAGTTGAGCATTGGTGGTGAGAACGGGATGCTTATAACACCACACCTTGCGTGAAGACGGTCTGTTTAGTATCACTACTTTATTTTCCATATTTTTGTAATACCTTCAGTATCTATAGTCTTAATTTCTTATGTAAATTACGCTTGCGCTCGTGAATTTTATTTCGTTTATAAGACATTTTGAACAATTTTGGATAAGTGACCAAATCATTTCAAGCGATCCATTTAGCAGGTATTTAAGAAATGCTCTCCAAAAAGTTCCAAATAAATATTAGTCAAATTTATTCCTCCGCTTTATTGAAGATACATCGGAACCAAATCCAGATTCCCAGTTTACTGTATTACATAATTAGTTTCATTTGCACTGTTCGTCAAATCAGAAGCGTTATCGAATTAGTTTATAATTCATTTGGTATCTAACATTTATCAGAGGTGCCTCACCTCAACTACATATTTCACTAAATTGCGGTATTCATTTAATTGTACTGTTGGCAAACATCCACATATGTGATGTGCATCTACTCCTGTTTCTTGTCAAAAGCGTTTTCGAGCAGTTCTCTACTGTGCAGTTTTCTTACGAACTATTTCCATCGTCTCGCAATTTAATCATTCTTACCCAATCATCGATGATTTAACATATGTTTCTAGACTGTGTTTGGAACATGGATTGCATGAATTTCGCAAGGCGCACTGCAGTGCACAAAGATTTTACTGTAACGCCTTCCGTAGTACTCCGTCCAGCACTTCTGCGACCCTCTGACGCTGATAAGTAATCCCATAGCACATTGTCCACCTCTTTTTTGAACCTTTCCTTTGGCTTCCTTTAATCCGAATTCTTAGCTGTGTAATCCTAGCATTATTAATAGACAGTAAGTTGGTGGCTGTCAGTGACTATAGCTTTCAGGTCTGCAAAATATTTTATTCATAAGATTCCGTTCTCAGCCTCAATATTTTAATATTCTAATTATTTTAATATTCTGTTTTTAATGTTATAATATTATAATATTTTAATTACTCTAATTAATATTCTAATATCAATATTTTAATATTCTAATTACTAATTTTGATATTCTAATTAATAAAAGATAAAACTCCATTTCCAAGGGCGGTATAACCATAACGGGCGTTACATCTTCCTCTGTTTTTCACGTAATAGTGACAGAACGAAACAGTCTTTAGTTTTAAAGAAAAAACTGTCTCACAGGCGATTCATGAGAAAAATAAAGTTTTGTAACATGGTATCTGCGTTCGCTCTCATCTTTCGCATTAGTGAAAATCTTCCACGTTGCACTTATATTTTGAATGATTTACCGTGTTTATGACAGTATTGTGTGACTGAAATGACGCATATTTAACCTATGTTACTATGATGTAATGGTGTCTTAAATTTAATAATATTTACGTATTTTCATTGACGAAATAAAATAGAAAAATACTTAGGAGAATTGCAGTTAACTGAAAGAGATGTAACGCCCATTATATCTATTCAGTTATTGGAAATGGAGCTATAGATCCGAAACACGATGGACAATAACTATTTAATAAAAACAATGTGATTGAGGACGATACATTATTAATATAATATGCTTTAACACAAAAAAATGAAAATATGAAACGATGCACCGCGAAGGGATTACCCGAATGGGACGGAAATCGGTAGATCAGATGTGCATGTAGACAATAAATGATTACAGTTTCAAAAAAATTGATTGATTTATTCACGAGAAAGAGCTTCACAAATCGAGCAAGCCAATAAGGCGTTTATTCAACGCTGGCCCTTACACAAGCAGTTATTCGGCTTGACACTAATTGACATTGTTGTTGGATGCTCTCCTGAGGGATATCGCACCAAATTGCCTTCGACTAGCACGTTAGATCGTCAAAATCCTGAGATGGTTGGAGGGTCCTTTACTTAGTGCTCCAAACGTTCTCAACTGAGGAGAGATTCGGCGACCTTGCTGGCCAAGGTAGGATTTCACAAGCACGAAAGCAAACAGTAGAAACTCTGGACATATGCAGGCGGATGATACCTTACCGTAGTGTAAACCCAGAATGGCTGTCATGAAGGACAACAAAATGGGGAGCCGAATATTGTTGACGAGCCACTGTGCTGTAAGGGTGCCGCAGATGACAATCAAAGAAGTCGTGCTATGATAAGAAATGGCACCCCCGACCATCACTCCAGATTGTCGGGCCGTATAAAGGGCGAATGATTGGTATCCCACCACTGCCCGGGGCGTCCAGCCGCGTCTTCGCTGGTCATCGGGGCTCACTTCGAAGCGGGACTCATCACTGGAGACAGTTCTACTCCAGTCAGTGAGATCCTAGGCCGAAGACGCCACGTACAGTAGAGGGATATCAACTTGACTGTCACTCGCCATATGGTCATCATCTGCGGCAGTCCTACGTAGCTATTCTACGCCCCGTTTTGTTGCCCTTGATGGTAAGCCATCCTGGGCTCTCATTTCAGCAAGATAATGCCTGCCCGCACAAGGCGAGAGTTTCTAATGCCTGTCTTCGAGGTTATGAAACTCTGTATTGGCCAGCAAGACCACTGTATTTGTCCCCATTTGAGAACGCTTGCAGCATTGTGGGCAGAGCCCAACAACCAGCTAGGGATTTCGACGATCTGACGCGTCAATTGGACAAAGTTTAGCATTATATATTTTTTTCTTAGAGTGTGATTTATTAATAATATTCAGTGTTCAGTCATAATATTTTAATTTTCTAATTAGTGTACAACGTGTTTCGGAGCTGAAACTCAATTTCCAAGGTATTGATGGGCATAATGGACATTACATCTCCTCAGTTTTTCTCTTAACAGTAACAGAACGACACGATCGTTAGTTTTAACGACAAAACTGTCTCACATACGATTAATGAGAGAATTAAAGTATTGTGTTTGATCTCGTCTTTAGCATTGGTGAAAAGCTTCTACATTTGCCCTTACATTTTGAACGATTTATCGTGTTTGTGACAGTACTATACAACTGAAATGACACATACTTATGCTGTGTTACTATGAAGTGATTGGCCATTAAATTTCGTTAATATTTCCGTTTACGTTAATTGACAAAAGAAAAAGGAGACTGACTTACGAGAATGACAGTAGATGGTTCAAATGGTTCAAATGGCTCTGAGCACTATGCGACTTAACTTCGGAGCTCATCAGTCGCCTACAACTTAGAGCTAATTAAACCTAACTAACCTAAGGACATCACACACATCCATGCCCGAGGCAGGATTCGAACCTGCGACCGTAGCGGTCGCTCGGTTCCAGACTGTAGCGCCTAGAACCGCACGGCCACTCCGGCCGGCGACAGTAGATGTTAAGCCAAGTATATCAATTCAGTGCTTTAAAACAAACCTCTAGTTTCGAAATGCGCTGCACAGTAGTTAGTTAATAAAAATACGTGGCACAAATTTGAATGGTCGCCTGTCTCTACCAAGGATTTATTTGCCCATCTAGTAACCAAATAAAAATATTGTGACTGAAGATGAGAAGCGTTAATAAAATATATCCGTCAGTGATCCTAAACTGAATACCCGAGAACGTTTCGAGAAGACAGATTCTATTCGATCATTTGCCACCATTCCCGAGGAGGTTCGCGGAGGAAGGAAAGGAGTTTGGTCTGTTTTTGAAAGCTCCGTTCAGGCGCTGGGGAAAGAGCATTATCGGTATTCGATGGCCGGCAGCACCCCCGCCTTGGCTCCGTTCCCAGATGTTCCACCGCAGCGTTCTGAACAGGCCGGTATCAGGCGCTGCGAGTGACCCCGGCGGTCTGATTAAGCGGTGCGGGATGTTGCGGCCTGCTGCTCGGCTGTCAAAACCCGCGGCGCCGCTTACGGAAGCTTTGATCTGGGCCCCGGTCTCCTTAGAGGGCCCCAGCACTGCAGAGTCTGTACCGGGATCAAAGTGTGTCCCGTCGCTGCCTTCATTACGCCAACAGCTCCCTGGGCCAGGAACGAAGCGCGGCGCCATTGTCGCTCACGGCCGCACACATCGCACCTCTGACGTTTAATATGGCAATGTGCGGGATTCTCACTGTGCGAATGGAAAGCAAGGTTCCAAGTAGGTCTTATTATAGACAAGGAGACTACTCTGAATTGCGTTTTGTTTCCAGTTGGTGTCACTTTTAACAAAGAAAGAAGAAGACCTGCGAAACGTAATTTATAAAGAAAAATAGCCGAAGACAGTATGGTTATATCCCCAAAGAAAACTAGAAGCAGCTTTCACAGGAAGGGCTGAATAAGAAAAGAACTAGTGGTGAACAGCACAGTAGAGAAACAGATCAGTCGTTTTATTTATCTGTGATGTGGCATCAAATACGCGGCTGACAAAGGAAAAATGTGAGCAACAAGAAAGGGGTATTGTATTGTATTGTATTGTATTGCATGGAACCGGGGACCTAGAAACGACGGAGAGGCCGTAACTCTCAGTATTTCACAAACCCACAACAGGCCACAGCAGTCCACTCACCCTACCGCTGCCCCACACCGAACCCAGGGTTATTGCGCGGTTCGGCCACCAGTGGACCCCCCTGCAACGTCTCACACCAGACGAGTGTTACCCCAAATGTTTGCGTGGTAGAGTAATTGAAGAGCGCAGGAACAAAAACCGATAAATCCGCATTTGCTGTTAATACAGAAAGTAACAAATAGTGATCTATAAATGGCTCCACAAGCTATAAAAAGAAGAAACACAACATAAAACACTTGATGCCGTGTTCTGCTGAAAATTATTTTGTGGCAGCATGTATTAAAACTCCCATATCTGCCCCCTACAGCTCAAACACGCGATTACAGCAAAAGTGGATACATCGGGTTCTGTTCCGGCGCTCCTCAATTATGGTGTACGCGTACGTGGAGACAGTGTTTGCACAGCATTCACCGACATACTGTAACTGAGGCGGAAAAAGGGGAAACAGCCCGCATTTGCCGAGGCAGATGAAAAACCGCCTTAAAAACCCTCCACAGACTGGCCGGCACAGCGGACCTCGACACTAATCCGCTGCCGGATTCGTGCCGGGAACCGGCACGCCTTCCCGCCCGGAAAGCAGTGCATTAGACCGCGTGGCTAACCAGGCGAGCAAAGATAGGGGTACTTTAGAAACAGACACAAAAAATAATAAGAATGAAATTTAATAAGTAATGTTCCTCTCCATACTACTCTGCAGAAATAATCCGTGCGTTGTTTACAACAAAAGAAACTGGAGTAAACATTTCGACAGAATGAACTGCGTGGAACTACTTTACAAGTTCAGAAATTTTATTCCATTACGCCAAAGCAGGCTGAGAAGGCCAAGAAAGATATAGGCACCGCAACATGCAAACACCGAAGTGCAAAACAAGAATGAATGTTTGAAAGATGGCAGGTCCTTTCCGATCGTCCTTTCTTCCACTTCATTTACTGAGTCGAATATAACAACATGCTCTCTGGTCAGTGAGATTATTGGAGAGGGTTGACAGCGGTTGTAACGCTGAATTCAGTCGAAAGTAAACGAAAGCAGTTACTTGAGGTGGAGGGGACGAGCGACAGTGGTGGTTAAATGGTGCCAGTTCTTGAGGATGTAACAGGACCCAAGTATAGGTAAAGCGAAGGGCACCTAGGCCAGCGCTTTTGCACAGCAGAAGCCGCCGCATACGAGGGGGCCTGAGCGTCACTGAACACAGGGAGTGGAGAGCCAGCACTGCATGTGCCACGGCGCATTGTTCCTTAGCCAGAGTAAACGCGGTTCTTAAAACTTCTTGCACCGAGTTGTGTAGGAATGTAAGAGTGGCAGGGGCCCTCTTATTTCTTCCGATAAGAGCGGTTCCAGCTTGACTGACCAGAATATTTTGCGGAAACACTGCTGGTGGCCGACACTGGGTGGCGGAGAATGCTGTGCCTTCTTTTTTTAAGTCATGTAGATGCAAAGGACTTTGCAGTTCCTCGTGTGTGTCGATTGGAAACAGTCTGTGATGTTAGAAATCGTCACAGTGGACGTGTGTCGATGTCCCGGGATTGGAGGAACAGATTTTGCCTGTCTTATGAAGCGATTTTGTATTATACAAAAAGTGATGCACAATAGGCGCAGGAAAATTTTTCGAGTTTCCAATTGATGGTTTAAACTATTGGCAAAAACTGCACATGGAGTCTTGCAGATAGTGAGGAGCAACAGATTCAGTGGCGATCCGCAAAGGAATGCGGACGGAATTCTATGGCAATCCACAGAGGACTGCGGATGGAATTTGGTCGTGTCCCGCGGACTAGATTTGGTTTCTCAGACTTTGACTCTAGGCGCAAAGGTGCATCCGAACGAGAGGAGATGATGGAGGTCCACCACCGGACGTGACGCGGAGGAGCACTGGCCACTGCAGCTGGAGTTTTCGGCACGTGTATGGTGAGCGTTTCACAGCACCGTCAATGGGAATATTTCGAGTGAACCCTCTTACTTTACTGTGCGTCCACGGTAGCAGCAGTAGTTTTCCAATTCAAGGACATTGTAGCAAGTTTCTTTCCGCGTTCAGTTTACGGCCACCGTTAATCAAATGGTTCAAATGGCTCTGAGCACTATAGGACTTAACTTCTAAGGTCATCAGTCCCCTAGAACTTAGAACTACTTAAACCTAACTAACCTAAGGACATCACACACATCCATGCCCGAGGCAGGATTCGAACCGTTAATCGTATTAATCATAATCAGAGCGTGTTATCCATGTAAAGTCACTATTTAAGTCGATTCAACACCCTTGCTTCAGGTCAACTGCCAATAAGATAATTTTACTTTAGGAATTCGAGACGGACTGTAATCATTGTGTTACGTTGACGCATATTCCGTTTACTTCATGTGTTATGAATAAATCTGTCATGATATTTAATTCTATTTATCATTCAAGTTCACAAGATCGCATGATCCCCTTTCATTATTTTACTTATTTATATGGTAGATAATAGGAGCAGTCTTGCAGTAAGAAAGGCAATTGTCGTCTTCAGTTTCACAATGTCGAGCCACATTTTAGTCATTTGCGTTAAAACATGTTGTATTTAATTTTCATAGGAGTTTCACTGAAGTGGTGCCTCTTTGTCTTAGAGTCACTGAGAGACAGAGTTTCATTAGAGGTACCCACATTCCTGCCAGTCTCTGTATAGCACACAGTGTTTTTCTGCTCACTACTTGTTACTATCAACATAATGTTGTATGTGTTCTGCTTATCCGAGCTGCCTCCGTTGTCGTTATGTTAAAGTATGTATATGTAAGTCACTACCTAAGCTATTGTCTATAAAATGCTGAAATTCATATTATCTGTGTCGTTCATCAAACATCATCAATTGACACGTAGTACAATGTAACAGAGAGAATTGTGAAGAAATGTTCCTTATCTCTTGCAATCACAGTAACACGTCTTAGGTATCACTACAAGATAAAATATTTATAACCAGTCAGCACATTTACGTGCCTACAAGTGCTTGGGACCTGATGAAGAGCTTCGGCAAATAATGAAAGAGTTTCACCAGCATCAACGCCTATAACTTATGATATCACACCATCAATTACAACGCCATCGTAACAAAATAATGTAGCGCCAACACTCCTCCAGACAGGCTTCACAACCTGTGGTCGGGTGGTACAGCTAGTTGCCTCTTTCATTTCGCTGCCGGGGCTGGAAGATTGCTGGGGGGGCAAGGGTTCAAGACCTCAGTCTTCGGCTGTGGCAAACTGAACTAAGGCCATAGGCTGAAGCTGCCACGCCTCAGTTCAAAAATGTTCAAATGTGTGTGAAATCTTATGGGACTTAACTGCTAAGGTCATCAGTCCATAAGCTTACACACTACTTAACCTAAATCATCCTAAGGACAAACACACATACCCATGCCCGAGGGAGGACTCGAACCTCCGCCGGGACCAGCCGCACACTCCATGACTGCAGCGCCCTAGCCTGTTCGGTTAATCCTGCGCGGCCCCCGCCTCAGTTCCTACATACCAGAGGTCGGGTCCTTTCATAACAAATTTGGGAAAATATAAGATAAATGCTTGTCACCACGGCATTGGAGTATATTTTTTTCGACAGCTACTGACACCGAAATATGTTCTGCGCCAGCCGGTATCCTCAATATGGATCACCCAGCCTCGCTTATATCTAAGCACTACCTCTCCTAGGTGCTGGTCTATGGGCCGCTGCTAGACAATATGCTAATGGCGCGTGAACTAATGCCCTCCAGCTGAGGGCGCTTCCCGGATGATTCCAGCCGGCCTCCAGGGAGTCTCCGGTGCCAGTGCCAGTGCATGTTTCGTGCCAGACCCTCTACGGAAGCGGCGATCTATTCTTCACCCGGCTAGCCAGCCGCCTGATACCAGCCACTCCGGAGGCGTCGCCCTGTTGTTTGCTTTGGTAGCAACGCTTGCATTGTGGTCAACGCAGTCACAGCCATTGTACGAGAGTCTCAATGACTAATGACTGGCGCTGCTAAAGGAGCAATTCTGATTCCACGATTGCCCAGAAACGGCTAGCACACACCCTTCGTTCTGTGTGACATTTCTGGCTTTACGAGCCATAATATCCTACCTCAGGCTTCACTTCATAGTGTACGTGAGATTGCCTTAGCTGATGTATGGCATAAGGACTGGAGTGTGAGGTAGACAACAGACGTACCGTGGTTACCAGTTCCGTCATAAATTGCGCCAGTTCAGTTGCAGGATAATCTGATCGGCCACCACATGGGAGCCAGCGCGCCAGATCTCTTATTTTCATTTATTAATGTTTTTAAAAGTATAATTCACATTAAACTGTCTATCATGCTACTTAGCCTCTCAATAGTAAGCTATTATCCATTTACGTCAGAAGCTATTTTTGTAATAATTTTCATTAACATTAGAATTACGATATTCAGGTGAACCACTTCGTACATCTCCATCTCCCGCCATAAGTGCGCGAATAGTAAAGTGACTCGTGATGATAAAGTTGATTCCGGTACGAGCTGTCTTATGGAACAGGCCGCACGATTAAGATCCGAATAGCGCGCCTCATAGAATGATGCACAGCGAGTCTCTACTAAGAGTTGTCAGGTGCATTTTCTCTTTTGTTTCAGTTGTTATTTGCAGTTTATTTTTTTTTGAAAATGCAGCTGTAGTCAGCTCAAACAAATACCGCTCTCACGTTTTTCGTGCGACGCCAAACGTCGACTGAAAGCGTCGGTTTGTTTCCCGTTACAAACAAAACGATTTTTAAAGTGGAATTTTAAGTGTCCTTTTGACAGAGCGGTCCGAAGTTAGTCTAGAGCAATATTCCTTTTATCGATGTGCGCTAACAAGTACAATAAAACACGAAGAATAACCAGTGCTCCAGCACCTTCCTGGTATTCGCTGTCTGCTGCCGCTACGCAGAATTGCTGCTTAGTTGCTGCCGGAATACTGATTATTCTACTTTTTTCACTGTCCTGGTTACCAGGTGTAGAAGTATGAAACCGGAATTTTGTTGCAATAATTACACGTCTGTTGTATGAAACTGATAAACAATATTTTATTCAAAATAATCTCCATTGCTGTTTACACATTTCTCCCACCTCTCCGGTAGGATATGAATGCCACGCCAAGAAAACAGTTTTTCTTTTGAAGCGAACCCGTCAGCGAGCCATTTTCGTACATTTTCATACGAATTGAAGCTTTGTTCAGCGAGAGCGTGTCCCAGTGACGCAAATAGACGATAATCAGAAGGAGCCAAGTCTGGAGAATAAGCCGTATGCCCTAGTATTTCCAACTGAACTCCTCGATTGTTTCCCTGACCCGTTTTTCTGTGTATGATGGGGCGTTATCGTTGAGAAATATTGCCATTTTCAGTATTTCGGTCGTTTTACACGCAATGATCCATATAATCGATCATTTGCTGTTGGTAGCGATTAGTGTTAACGGTTTCGCCAGGTTTCAGCAGCTCATAATGGTTGACTTCCTTCTGATCCCACCAAACAAGGCGCATTGTCTTCTTTCCAAAGCGATTTGGTCTTGCAGTGGATGTCGATGGTTTACCTCGATTAATCCACGATTTACGACGCTTAGGATTCTCAAAATATATCCATTTTTCATCACCTGTCACTATCCGATGGAGAAACGACTTTCTTTTGTATCTGGTGAACAGCATTTCACATGTGGTCTTTCGATTTGCTTGCTGTCTTTCATTCAGTTCATGCGGAACCCATTTTCCTACTTTCCACAACTTTTCCATAGCTTTCGACCGAACAGAAACGGCTTTCTGCGTTACATTCAATTGTTCCGCGAGTTCCTGTTGAGTTTGAGTATGATGTTCATTCAATAAGGTCTGCAATTCATTGTCTTTTAACTTTTTCGGTGGTTTCAAGCGCTCGTCGTTTCTCAAGTAAAAATCACCGCTTTTGAATCTTTTGCACCATTCGAAACACTGTGTTTTTCCAATAGCATGTTCGCCAAAAGCTTTGACAAGCACTCGATGCGATTTTTCAGCAGTTTTCTTCAAATTATACCAAAAAACCAATGCTGTCCGCAAATCGTACTTCGTAGGCACAAAACTCGATATCTTTACATGTTTGTAACAGATACTGATTTATGGAACTTGGGTTACTATGTGTTGACAATCATCGTCAACCATTACAGGAAGCGCATGGCGCTACAGACGCCGTCTCACGGGTCCTACACTGACGGCTAGCACCACCTGTGAGGAAATTCCGACTTCATACTTCTACACCTGGAATATCGATAATACGAAAAACGCACTGGATTAATTTGGGACAGCTCTATCGAATGGACACGTAAAATTCGACTTTAAAATTCATTTTGTTTGTAATGGGAAACAAATATCTGCCAAAATACCAGAGAAAATTCGCCTGGTGATTCGTAGCAGAGAAACCCGGTATAATCACGAATGTCGAGCAAAGTAGAGGAGAACACAGTAGTAGAAATGTAACTTATTGACTGTAATTCCCCCAGTGTACTGAATCTACCAGCGTTATACATGTGACTTTGTAGGTGTACGTTTATAAAATATATTTTCAGTAGTTTTGTAGCTTAGTGTGCGACGTGATTCGTGTGGTAATTAAAGCAGTCTCTGGCATTGAAAATTGGTTGATTGTTTAGTAGCATTGAGAACTTTACCCATCTCAGTAATTACAGCTTCAGCCCAAGGACAACGGACTCGCGACCTGAGTGTTACGTCTCCACAGAGAAAATGACATCTTTAGAAGAAATCAGGTGGGTGAACCGTTACAGAATCTCTGTTCTCAGGCGGTGCTGTACAGTCAGACCCCGCACATGTCCTGCATTTCCGTTACGAATGGGAACAGTTACACGGTGTCTGTGGTAACAGAGAAGAGTGATTCAGTGATTAACTTTGAAGGGTGCGTGTTGGAATAGTCACTGACAGCATTCGTCATTTTCGGTTATTAGCTCAATTTCGCTCGATATGACAGCCCCCATTTCCCTTTCATTATTATTAACATACCTGCACGGCATCCTGAGTCCACTAGCTCGGCATCCATAGTGTCCTCAACCCCGACACTATCACGTAACGAAGTGAGCGACTCTTTAATTTTTCATCTATAGGAGCAAACGGCCAACTTTATCTCATATTCTGGTACTGTGTTCACACACAGCGGGAAACAGAGCTGGCCTGAAACTATCACTCAACAAGAAAAATAACAGGCAAACGATATAATTTAACATGGAACTTACTATCGACTGAAAGACACCGAATTGCGTCCTTTCGTAAGATAGCGATGTAACAAATTTGACCAGATAAGGTAGAAATAATCTCCAGAAGTACAGGTAGGTTTAAGGAGTGCAAAATAAATATGAAATAACTACACTGTTGTACACTAAAATCCAAAAACATGAAGGTAGCAAGAAACGATCATCAAGTTGGCATCCACGCGTCCATGCAAATGATTAGCATTTCAGCGCAATCGGAAAATGTAGTTAGGACAACATCATCTACGTTCTGTAGAGAAGGAAATAATACGCAGCGAGTTTCCCAATCAGATATCGCATTTGAATGTCGGTTGTTTGTGGGAAGAGTGGGTTATGCGTCGTGTGGGAAGCAGAAACGGCAAAATTCGTCAGTGGACGGATCGTCGCCTGTCGAGACAGCTGATTATTACTCCGAGATGTTGGTGCTCTCGTTGGTAGGTATCCCATGACTGTCACCGAACGAGATGACGCTATGAGCACTTCTGTCGCATTAGGGAGGGCGACGGCCCACACCAACATCCCGCTATCCTGATTTAGGATTTCCGCGATTTCCCTAAATCGCTTCAGGCAAACCCTGGATGGTTCCTTTGAAAGAGCGCGGCCGACTTCCTTCTCCATCCTTCCCTAATCCGATGGGACCGATGATCCTGCTGTTTGGTCCCCTCCCCCAAATCAACCAACCAAACAACCATGACTGTCGCGCTAGTACGGAATCGATAGGTTCATGAGTGCTGTACCTATAGCCATCCAGGATTTCAGCGGCCCCGCGCGTCTACCAGACGTTTTGTTCGTTCGCCAGTGCCTGATCGTACAGCCATTTCATGCAAGTTACGTTGAGTCAGGAAATGCTCTCGTCTGCTGCAAAGTCCATACACACAGTACGGCGACAACTGGAGCGTACTATCAGCAGTTCCGCCTCGGTGGCTGCGGGGTCAGCGCGGCAGATTGCTAACCGAAGGGGCCCGCGTTCGATTCCCAGCCGTGTCGGAGATTTTTTTACCCTTCGGAGATTCTTTTCCCTGGCCGTTGCGTAGATCTTACATTCGTATGGTCATAACCAAGACGAAAGCCATTCAATCACACTGTCGTATCGTCTTTCCTCTATTGCGATGACTGTATGCGCGTGGACGGAAAGCCAATAACCTAAAATAAAAACTGTCAGCATGGCGACGTTTGGGACACGTCCCAGTTTAGCGTACATCATCACAGGTCAACGAATGGTATCATTACCCATTTCGACTTATTACTAAATCATCAGATGATATGCTTAAAAAGAAAGAAAAAGGGAGTAGTAAAATACCACGAAATTAAATTAAAAATCACAACCTTTACAAGTTACAATCACAACTTTTGTAAAATTTCGTAGTATTTTAGTATATACTTTTTCTTTCTTATTAAATGTATCATCGCGAAAAAAGACAGTGATCTAGGAAATATAGAGCTTGTTTCTTTAATTACAGGCTATCATTATAAAATCTCTCTTCAGGGTATCGATTTCGGTCTATAGTGATCATCTTCAGATCTGTCTAAAACATATCCTAATATAATAAAGCCAGAGAGACTTCGCCAAGAGTCTACGCTAATTTTGTTTTATGCAACGGTGCAACTCTGGTGGAAAGGATAACCCATAAACAGCATAACATTTGAGTGCATGGTAAAATAAAGGTTTATTGATGAAATTAAGTAACTAGCAAAGTATTGTAGTTCTACCTGTGATTATATGTGAACTATAATATTACTCAAAGGCCTTCCTCGGCTCTGCAGGTACACTCTCGTTCTTTCGATGGTACGTCCAGTACTTTTCTGCGTAGTTGCAACTACCGTTCTGGCATTTGACGCTGAATTTCAGCCTTGAACTCTGAACTCTGATTTGCTGGCGTGCAGACGAGATTTCAAATCCCCGCACAGAAAGAAATAACTTGGTGTCAGATCTGTGTGGTCAGTTCACGTCACCATTGGCTGCTTCATTATTACTCGAGGGTTTTATCCGGCAAATTTTCTTGCTACTAGTGAACATAATTTTCTTGATGAAACTATTGTTCGCTGTTTGTTTCGCAAGCATTCAATGGACAAAAGCTCGAACATTTAGATTTAGTTCTTCTCTCAGATAAGTTTTATGTGCCCAAAGGCGCAGATGTGCATTCAGAATTCGTTGCGCTCTGACTCTGGGAATATCCAGTTGTTGGGAACGTCGGCGAATAGATTTCAGCGTATTGCGCCAACATTATGACTCACGATAGCGATGTTTTCTGTAGAAAGACTAGCAGCAAAATGCTTCTAGCGTTTTATGCCTCAAACTGAAGAGGTTTCCTCACATTTGGTAATCAGTCTCATTAGAATGACTTATTCGCTGCTCTAGATTCACCAGACAAAGTTTGCGAACGGTCTCTGCAAACATTCAGCACACGTGACAACACGCTGTTCCGCCTTGAAGCGCTTCATTCGTAAGCCAAAGAAAGTAAGTGAACATCGTTCATCACTGTCAACTTACTAGAACAGGAATGACGGAAATTTTAAAATTTATATTCCTTATGGAGCATACTTTTCTAGGTTACGTTTTAAACAGGTCTGAAGATGGCCACTACAAATAGAAATCAATATTCTCACTACAGTTTTTCTGATCATAGACTGGAATTAAAGAAAAAAATCATAACTCTTACACACAACAACACTGACTTAAATAGGTCATGTAGTGTGGCTAACTTTCCAGCGCACTGCGTTGGTGGAGATCGGAGTGTTGTTAGGTGAGTCGGTTTTATTTTAGGCAAAACCTTTAATGTATCAGCGTCATAGTAGTAAAGGAAAACTACGGAATTGTGTCAATACTGTCCACTGCATATCTCCGAGCGAGAGCACAGGAGCCCAGCTTCGTAACGGGTCTGAGTAGCGCTGGTCGTCAAAAACCATCAGCCGACAGCCAACCCACAGGAGAAAAGCCAAAGGAGTCGGTCGTGCGTCTGGTATTTAATTACGTTGTACTGCTAAAAAACGAGACACATATGTACTGTTGTAAATGAATGAAATGATGTGAAATTGAAAGCAAATTTGTATATAACCACCTGGTAAAATGGAAATGTCGTGTGGCTAGGGCCTCCCGTCGGGTAGACCTTTCGCCTGGTGCAGGTCTTTCGATTTGACGCCACTTCGGCGACCTGCGCGTCGATGGGGATGAAATGATGATGATTAGGACAACACAACACCCAGTCCCTTGGTGAACTGTAAGGTCTGGTCTATTTCCGAAGCTATCAATAGCATTGAAAGCGATACGTTTGTTTCTGGAGGAAAGTTTTCTTATGTTACGTGTGGTTTCTAGTGAGGAATATAATAAAATCGAGTCAGACGTTTTTGGTACTTACAACTAAAGTGCGCGTCATATATCTTGGCGGTCGAGTTTAGGTTCGTTCTGCGCATCTGACGTCACAAAACACAGTCAGCCAATGAACAGAGAACGACGTTGCCAGATCTCAACAGCAGTGCAGAGCACAGACGAGTGTCTTCAGTAGCAGACTTTCTTTTACAGAAAGTTTGGAAAAAGCATTCTTTATACCAATTGCTTCATATTCTATTAATTAATTAAACCAAACAAGCAATAAGACTCCTAAATCAGGCGATAGCAAGGAAAGATGTTTGTTTCAATCTCACGAACTGCTTTTTCGCAATAAAGAACAGCGGTAATTGTTTATTTCCTATTGTACTCCTACGAAGCGTGAGTAATTCATAGGCATACCAACAGTGTTTATAAGTAGTTGCGTCAGGTGTTAGAGTCCTTATAGAGTGAAACTGCTCAATGAGCTGCGGTAGCGGAACGGTTAAGGTGTTGGGCTGCCAAGTCAAGGGTTATGAGTTCTAACCTTGTGTGGTGCTTAATATTTTCTTAATTTAAAAACAATATTGGAGTGCCTTACTTCACGAATTTTATTCGTTTGAATGAAATTTCTAGTGCTTTGCCTCTTCATTAACTTTTTCGCTGCTGCAGACACGTGCTCCCCGCATTCCGCGCTGTGCGCGATTTTGTCATCACTGCACTTCTCGCCTGTGCAGACACATGGTGTTCCCACTGCTTTGACACATTTATCATTCGATTTCACAAAAACTATTTGGCCAAAAAATTTGATTTTTACACGTCTTCTTGCCTGATACCTTCCCCCCATAAATGACTTAATTTTGTTTTGATGTGCAGCATTAAATGTAGTAAACCATTGCACGAAATTTTGAAGAGTTTGCAGAGGTGAAAGTCCATAGCGTATACTTTCCGTATGGTCGATTTTAGTTGCCACAATGTTGAGAATGAAATGTGGACAAGATACCTAAATTTCATATAATATTTACTGTATAACAATATCTCATTTAATTTAAGAACCACATAGGTGTCGTATGTAATATTGAGAAATATTCCATCTTTCGCGACTGTTATAAAAGTTTTATATACACACGGCGCGTTTGGCTTTATTTTAAAGCACTTCCATCGGTGAAAGGTATGGCACATACACAATGATATTCATGTTCTATTTCTTGTTTTTGTTCCACAGTCGCAGTTTTACCAATGGTATTGAAATATATCCCTCTTCTGCAACTGTAATAAGCGACTTATTTAGACCAGACGCGTTTCTCTCTTTTGAAGCATCATAAGAGGACTGTATTTTGTGTCCTCCATTGCCAAGTCACCTTTCGTAGTTTTGTGCTGCGGTAGCACAATATTCAACGTTTGTGTTGGCTCATCAGTGTTTTAGCAAATAAATGCTGTTTGTGTGTGCCACACACAAAATTATATTTGACATAGCTCTGAGCACTTCACTGACAGACGGTATATTCAAGTCCTAATGTTTTTGTAAGTCCACAGTTTTGTTTAATGTATTTTGTCTACTTCCTTTTGATTGATTGAAGTGCTTTAAAATAAAGCCAAACGTGCCCAGTGTAAGTAAAACTTTTGTTACAGTCGCGAAAGGTGGAATATTTCTCAATATTACACACGACACTTATGTGGTACTTAAATTAAATGAAATATATAGGTATCTTGTCCACATTTCATTCTCAACATTGTGGCAACTAAAATCGACCATACGGAAAGTATACTCTATGGACTTTTACCTCTGCAAACTCTTCAAAATTTCGTGCAAAGGTTTACTATATTTAATGCTGCATAATAACTGCGTTGAACATCGAAACAAAATTAAGTCATTTATGGGGGGAAGGTATCAATCAAGAAGATAGGTAAAAATCTAATTTTTGAGCCAAATAGTTTTTGTGGAATCGAATGATAAAGAGTGTCAAAGCAGTCGGAACACAATGTGTCTGCACAGGCGAGCAGTGCAGTGACAAAATCGCCCACAGCGCGGAATGCAGGGAGCACGTCTTTGTAGCAGCGAAAGGGTTAATGCGGCCGTGGTGGCTTTACTTCATGAACTGCGCGCTCCCCCCTACACGTAAGCTTGCGAACTATGCTATACTATGGCGCTGCTCCTATTGGCGCGTGCGTCGTGTGCAACTGGCAACGCAGCAATCTCCAGCGTCTGGGCGGGCATGCGCGAGCCGCCAAGATAAAAGAATTGAACTATAGTGAGGGAAGTGTTCGCAGTTCTTAAAACGTTCTGAGAAAAAAAGACTGGAAGGTTGTTAATGAACACTCTGAGGAATCGATATTACGTAAACTTACTCCACCAGTGAAATAATTTTACAGCGATTAAAGCAATTTTAACCAAATACATGAATTTACATATTCTTACCTATACATTTTCACGAAGATGTATGCAATCGGCATAAAATTCGTATTAGCCAAAATACAGTAATAACACATCGGCTGCGGTACGTCATCCATGAAACACCAGTGGAGCAGTAAAGTTAGAGAATTGCTGTACGTTTGCAAAGCTAGAGAAAAACTCCATACGACGAAAAGAAAAATTTTGAGGGCAAGAAGTTTCATTTACATCTACATCATACTCCGCGAGCCACCTAATTATGTGTGACGAAGGGTACTTTAGGTACCACTACCTGATTCCCCCAACCCTGTTCCACTCGCGAATATTGAGTGGGAAGAATGATTGTCGGTAAGCCTCTGTATTGGCTCTAATTTCTCGAATTTTCTCCTCGTGGTCAATACACGAGATGTGCGTGGGGGGAAGTAATATGTTGCCTGACTCCTCCTAAAAAGTTCTTGCCCTAAATGTTGATAGTAAATCTCTCCGTGATGCACAATGTCTCTCTTGTAACGTCTGCCAGTGGAGTTCGTTTCCCCGTAACGCTCTCTCGCCATCTAAACGATCCCGTGACTACACGCGCCGCTCTTCGTTGTATCTTCTCTATGTCCTCTATCAGTCCTACCTGATAGGGATCCCAGATACATGAACAATTCTCAAGAACCACGCGAACAAGCGCCTTCTACGCCACTTCTTTCGTAGAGGAGTTACATTTTCTTAAGATTCTTCAGATGAATCTGAGTCTGGTGTCTGCTTTTCCCACTATCTGTTTTATGTGGTCATTCCACTTAAGGTCAGTCTGGATAGTTACGCCTAGATATATTACGACAGACACTGTCTCGAGCTGTTTGTCATCAATAGCGTAGCTGCATAGTAATGGATTTTTTTCCTGTGTATACGCAATATGTTACATTTATTTGCGTTCAGGGTCAACTGCCAGAGCCTGCACCATTCATCAGTTCTATGCAGGTCGTTCTTCAGATTCTTACTATCTTCTGGCGTTGCTACTTTGGTATAGACAACTGCGTCACCTGCGAGTAGCCTTTAGCCGGCTGGAGTGGCCGAGCGGTTCTAGGCGCTACAGTCTGGAACCGCGAGACCGCCACGGTCGCAGGTTCGAATCCTGCCTTAGGCATGGATGTGTGTGATTTCCTTAGGTTAGTTAGGTTTAAGTAGTTCTAAGTTCTAGGGGACTGATGACCTCAGAAGTTAAGTCACATAGTGCTCAGAGCCATTTGAACCATTTTTTTGAATAGCCTTAAAGAGCATCCGACGCTTTCTACTACATCTTTTATGTATATTGCAAACAGCAACGGTCGAATCACTCTTCCTTGTGGTACTCCGGATATTACTTTTACAACTGTCCATTTAGTTCCGTTAAGAGCGACGTGTTAAGTTCTGTCTGAAGAAAGTCTTCAATCCAGTCGCAAGTCTGCTTCGATACACCGTAAGCTCGTATATTTTTTTCAATAAACTGCAATGCGGGATGGTGTCAAATGCCTTACTGAAATCAAGGAACACAGCATCAACCTGAGCACCGTTGTCCACTGCGCTGTGGATCTCATGGAGGAACAGAGCGAGCTGAGTTTCGCAGGATCTCTGTTTGCGGAAACCATGTTGATTTTTATAGAGCAGATGTTAATTTTCCAAAATCGTCATAAAACATGTCCACAATTCTAAAACAGATTGACGTTAACGATGTAGGTCTATAATTGTGTGGATCTGTCTTACGGCCTTTCTTAAAAACGGGAATGACCTGAGCTTTTTTCCAGTCTTTAGATACCTTTAGTTCCTTAAGCGATCTACGATAAATTACTGCTAGAAGGGGAGCAAGTTCTTTCGCATAATCTTTATAGAATCTTATAGGTACCTCATCTGGTGCTAATGCCTTTTGTGATGTTACAAAAATCTAATCAGGAAACATCGCGTTTCTTTACCGCTTGAGCGACGCCAGGTAAGAAATGTTAATATATATATATTTATTTATTTATATGTAGTATGTTAAGTGGAGACTTGTTGTTTAAAAAGATTTTGTTTCTTTTTTTTTCATGTCGAGCGTGGCAGCAAGATGATCCAGTGCGTACTCCAGACGCGGCGGACGACGAGAGCCAACCACTATTGCATCGTAGTCGACGGCCGAGGGCTGGAAGAACCGTTGAAACATTATGCTGACCATTATTAATTTATGTTTTATGTTTCTTTTATAAAATGAAATGGAGTTCAATGTTGAATGTGGAATGATAAAGTTTGTAAGTGGATGTCAATTGGTTATCAACTGTTAAATAAACTTCGAGTTGTAAGTTAAAACAGTCAGTTGACTCTGTTGTCACGACATACATCGTAAATATTACTTATGTGTGAAATTTGCAAATTTTATTAAAATTCAGACTTCTTGAAGAGATTCTGGCAGAATTTTATCAGGAGTGTGGACGATCTTCAATAATTAACTAGTTTAAAGTTTTATTAATGAGAAGTCGACACGTATTGACATTTTGAAAATAATCGCTACTGTGAAGTGTATTAAAATTCTATTTTAAAACTTTATCGGAGATTGTGGTCAAGAAGATCGGTTTTAAAGTGGAGTATTTCGTTAAATGAGAACAAGATTGATTCTTTAGTGACATTAATTAATTATTTAAGGAAAAATTAGGAGAATTTTAATTTATTCTGGCAAAGATATCAAGGAGTGTCAGACCGCACAACGAACGTATAGAAACTCTGTGACCTTGTGGAACTGTCAAAAAAAATTTTTACGATCTTTTCTTCAACAGGGAATGGTGAATTTTGTTGCGTCTATCCTTATCTTATAGGTTGAATCTGCTACAGCTTAATGTTTTTCTTTATGGATTTTTCAAGTAACTCGGAAAAGAACTTATAATTTTATCTGCGGAGGACCGTCGACATTGGGTACACGGTTTGGCTGTTGTGAAGCCTGTTGGTTTGCAGATTGCCTTTCTTTCCCCTGCTGCAGACATCGTTGCTGTGCTGCTGCGACAGGATCAGCGGTTCAGCGCACTTTCCACTATTAAGCGATTGTAGCTGCTTTTCAGTTCCGCGATCGGTTATCTCAATATCTGCGCCATTTCGGCGTTCGTAAGACGGTTGAAAGGAGGGACCGTATTACGATCTTCGGCGGTGAAACAACTTCAGAAGACGAATTCACTATTTCGGCCTCCTGACTGTTATCATCCGTTTCGGTGCCGGTGTGGTCGCTGAGAGAATGAATAGATGATTTTGAGCCACTTACTGCTAGTACGAGTTTTCTTCTCATACTTGCATAACTGTATGAGAACCTAAGAGGAACCTGTAAATAAATGTCGTGTGACTAGGGCCTCCCATCGGGTAGACCTTTAGCCGGGTGCAAGTCTTCCGATTTGACGCCACGTCGGCGCCTTTCACGTCGATGGTGATGAAATGATGATGATTACGACAACACAACAACCAGTCCCTGAGCGGAATCGAACCCAGCCCTTAGGATTGACATTCTGTCGCGCTGACCACTCAGCTACGGGGGCGGACTGAGGAAGCTGTTATAATGGGTGAAGAGAGTAGGTAACAAATGTAGGCACGCAACACCACCTCCTCCATCCTTCCGGCACATGATGGCAGGTAACGTTCTCCAGGCAATCGCCAAAATCAATGACTTCTGGCAGACTAATACAGAGCGTAGCGTGATTGAATACTTCAGATCACTCGTTTCCAGTCATCCACCGTGTAGTGGTGTCACTCTTCCTGCCGCCTTAAGTGCCACTTAGCACTGAAGTCTGTGGATTATGAGGAGCTGCTCGACCACTGTACTCCATTATTTTTCAATCACTTCACACATTGTGCTAGCAGTCATACCTCCAGCTGGTTTCATACGGTTTCTCACAACCGCCCTCCGAAATGTTCTACTGTCCCAGCTTGTAAGTGGTGAGGTCTCCCTGGTCTCGATTTACCTGTGGTTGTTTCTTCCCATCTCCACAATCGCATTACCAACAGTCCACTTGGGCAGCTTTAGAAGCGTTGATATGTTCCAGACGAATTTGCTAAGGTGACATCCAAAAACTAGTCAACATTCGTACTCATTGAGTTGTCCTGAACGGTCCATTCTGCTGTTATTGCTTCTGTATTGACTACGCAGTAATCACGGCCTCCTCGTATATTGACGGCCCGCCTATCGTGACATCTGGTGATCAATTCTGCATTAAATAGGTGACTGAATAGTGTATGATGCCCACCTCCTACGAAGCCCCACTGCAGACGCGATCTGCGAGTAGCAGGTGGGTTTCATATTGTAAGGTGTCAGGCAAATCCAACACCTTCCATGAAAACCCTGACATGATAAGCAAATCCAGTAGTATGTCACATAGCTCCGAATAAATCGTGAGGAATACCACAGACTAACACAAGAATGCCTAAATGCATGCCATACCTTCCCACCATGAGACAGACGCAGTTCCGAGGGGAGAAACGAGAACAGAAGCCGAGAGCAGAACCGTGTTAAGCTAGAAGGCCCTACGATAAGGGACGGACTACCCACGGCCCCAGATAACCGACAGGACCACCCCCTAGCCAATGTTAAAAGCTAGAGCCCTCCAGAAGAACAGTATAGATCTTACGATAACACTAAAAGGGCCCCACCAGCCGCAAGTTTTAGCGTGAGACTTTTTCGCGTCTCTGTTACGTTGAAAACCTAAAAAACATTGCCCCACCACGAAAAGTAACCGCTAGGACTACCCCCCAGCCCATGTTAAAAGATAGAGCCCTCCAGAAGAACAGTATAGATCTTACGATAACACTAAAAGGGCCACACCAGCTGCAAGTTTTAGCGTGAGACTTTTTCGCGTCTCTGTTATGTTGCAAACTTTAAAAACATTGCCTCACCACGAAAAGTATAACGTTTCTCATTGGGTAGACAGAATTTTTGTAGGTGGAGCTTAAGGTTAACATTGAGACACTCATTGGTCAGATGAAAACACAGCCAGATAGTTTTTTTTTAAACCAACTTCGGTAAATTGTAGTAAGGAGAAGTTAGGAGAGAGTTGCTTCGGAGACGGCGAGCTGTATGGAGCTGCGCCGGCCGCCGCCCCCTGACGAACACCGACAAGGTAATGAACGCATGCGATGCCGCATTTTGAGCGCGTAAGGCTTCACTCAGAACTACAGAAGTCTCATCTGTTATATCCCCTTTTTACGTAATACTAGTGTCGATTGTCAATTAAATTTCATAGTGTTCACATTTGCCACTTGAAGTTAAAATCTGAAATGCGATGATTTTTCTGTTATATAATTATTGAGAAGCCACAACAGCCACTGTAATTTACGACAAGTTAGATAAGTAATTAAAGATAATTGAGGGTCACTGTAGACCATTTTGATAGTTTTCTCTTTTGTGAAACTTAATTTAATCCTAGATTATACATGTGATATGGCATAGGTCATCCTTCGATCCATTGTAGAACTTGGAAACACATTCAGGGAATATTCGTTCACATTTTTTGTTGAACACAGTTGGTTTTTATCATCCTGTATTAAAACATTTCCTTTTATGAATAGTGCAATTTATAAACAATGTTTTGTGAGTAGAATAAAATTTCCAGTGGAAAACTTAACTGCTTTTTTCGACGTTATTTTACCAGCTAACTAAAAATAGGAAAGCCTTGAACGCCTTCCACTAAATTTAGTTAGTATTAAGATTCTTTCACAGGGAGTGCAGAGGAGCTGACGCTGAAATCATTAAGTATTTGGTTATATCATCGCTAGTCTCACTGAACTCTTCTGAACTCTACATGTCATGTGTGGTCTGGCGTCTCCTTACCAACAACAGGTCCCAGGTGCAAACTAGTCAATTCCCTAAAAAACACGCTCAGAGCGTCGTTGCGCGAAAGTGGTAGGGAGACACGACATAGAACAACAGACACCACGCAGAATGTTAGAATATGATACCATCTGAGTAACCTCAGGTTAAAATGTATGATAAAAAATTTATACAATACGTTCCTTGTGTTTCTGTATAGCAGTGTCTATTAAAATAACACTACATACACGCGTGTTCGGTATCCGTGATGCGTTGTGTGGGCTATGTTTTGTTACGCAAGCTACTGCGTGTAGTGATTTGGCAAGACTGTTGGGAAAATTCCTGAGCGTCCTTTTCCGGACGTGAGCCCTCGTCGACGGCCTGGACGCGTTCCGCGTTTCCCCGGCTCTGGGGCCGGCTCTCCCCCTCCCCTCTCCCAAAGCATTAACGCCTCTCTGCTGCCGGGTCATTGCTCAAAGGCGCCGCCACATAAAAACGCGCCGCACGACGTGTCGCCCCCACCACTGCCGGCGCGCTTCCTGCCGTGCCGCCTTAACTACGAATTCCAGTTCCTTCTTTATACTTTCCCTGTGAGCGTAAATCTGCAAATTTTTATCCCTTTGGTGTAAGGCCAATAGTGTAACAACTGTACGCTTTCATTTATATTTGCTATTCCTTCTTATTTGACAGCGCGTCACTAGTGCTTTGCAGTTGTATTGCTCTATTGATCGGTTGTTACTAACTGCGTAGCGCGTACATTTCTGGGCTTCTTTTAGTCAACTTGACACCCGGAGACAGAAATATACAGAGTGTACGGAAATTCCCGATACAAACCTCTCGGATTTGTAGAAGGCAGTGAGTACCTAATATTTTGAAGAGGAGCACATGTCCGGAAAACATACTGTTTCCGTGCTACAGCCGTTTGAAAACACGTTTGCTAAGTAGGTTTTTGCAAGAGCGTAGTCATTGTGGGAGGCGCTTACGTCTGACAGCCTGATGTCATTTGAGATCTATACCACCTCTCTGATATGGTCCGAGCCTTATTGACGTATCTGTGTTAACCTCCAACACTCCATGCCACCTCTTACAGTCACAATGACGTAGATGAGGGTCCGCGGCTCGTGGTCTTGCGGTAGTGTTCTCTCTTCCCGCGCACGGTGTCCCGGGTTCGATTCCCGGCGGGGTCAGGGATTTTCTCTGCCTCGAGATGACTGGGTGTTGTGTGTCTTTCATCATCATTTCATTCTCATTCACTCGCAAGTCGCCGTAGTGGTGTTAAAGAACTTGTGCAGCCGCGGCCGAACCGCTCCGCTAGGGGTCTCTCGGCCACCAATGCCATACGCTCATTATTATTACGTAGATGAGGCTAGGCTCGAACCCCCTCTCCCCCCCCCCCCCCCATTATGATCATCCTGTTGCAAACTTAGCTGGCAAACATGTTTTCAAACGAATGTAGCACGCAAACGGTACGTTTTCTGGCATGGGTTTCTATTCAGAATATTATGGACTCATTCCCCTCCATAAGTCCTAGAAGTTTGTAAAGGGAATTTCCGATCACCCAATAATTAAGTAAGTGGTACTCCGAGAACACGTTTTAACTGAGACTGGTAACTCGTTTCGGTAAGGATGCGAGACATAATCAGCCGCCTTAATCTTTCCTACATAAAACAACTGCAATAAATTTTAATCTTAATGTCCAGGGCCGGCCGCTGTGTCCGAGCGGTTCTAGGTGCTTTAGTCCGGAACCACGCTGCTGCTGCTGCGGTCGCAGGTCCGAATCCTGCCTAGGGCATGGATGTGTGTGATGTCCTTAGGTTAGTTATCTTTCAGTAGTTCTAAGACTAGAGGACTGATGTCCTCAGATGTTGTCCCGTAGTGCTTAGAGCCATTTGAACCATTTGATTTAATGTCCAGTCGGGTGTTCGAAACACACTGCTTCAGATACGATCTGGTTCTGTACCTCCATTTCAGATGGTTGTTTTTGTGTGTTCGTTATTATTTTTGCCAATGCAAAATAATTACTACTGCACCCTACTTACGTTGTATGATCCATAAGGCTGTATTTTATCGATGTTTTTTTATGTTTTAAATGTGTTACCATCGTACGTTAAGCCCTATTGGCTCTCAATGATGTCGTGCAGAAGACGAGGGGGAAAGTTCCCTCTTTATAACGCGTAGCGTTTTGACACTATTTTCCAGTTTTTAAAGGTGTCCTCCGACACTTACCAGAGCTCCACCGTCATCGCTGCTCACCACCTGATGGTATAAAAACTTTTTATCTTATTGAGTCTGTCTATCCATATGTATTATGTAGATGAGGAGTGTAATTTTGAAACCTGTTTCCCTCAAAAGAACACTAATGTTTAAGTTTCAGAGAGATGGTCTGAAGATGATTGTTAATAAAATCGAAATCGGTTACCATTTTGAAGCGCGATTTTTAGTTTTCAATAAATCCTCGTGCTCAACACTGATTAGTATTCTAATAATAAACAAAAAATCCATTGCTATTCTATAAAGAAGTTTACTTAACTTCAGTAAGGATTTAACTCTTTGTCTTGGCAGATGGTCACATAAACCGGAATCAAACCCGCACAGGAAAGCTGAGTCGTAATAAAATTACTATGAATAGGAAACTCAATATTTTTGGACCATACGTTGAGTGTTTGGTAAGCATGTCATCACAGCGTAAGAGTGATGTTCTGCAGTTATCAGGGTCCGTTACTCTTAGTGCTGTGTGTTACTTATTCTTATACTCTTTCACAACATTCTCTTGTGCATTATTAACATTTTGATTCTTTTCAGTATAAATTTTCCATTCAGCATTCTGTAAACTACGTATTCACCCGTTCCATGAGCAGATAGCTTAATCTCGCATGGTGCTGCGGAACCCGATAAAACTAATTAAAAGAAGCAATTATTGAAATTATAACATTTACTTTATACGCTTTCTCGTCAGTACTTCTGAGTCTCTAATTTCGTATTTCGTTTAATCTCGTCTTTCCACAGCTTACGTACTGTCCTCTATCTTTTTCTATCTTTTGCTAATCTCTTTGTCTACACTGTGGCGGATCCATTTATTAAAAATGAAATTAAGCTTGAATTTAATTAAATGTTATTCGAATTTCCTCCAATTCCGAGCACTTCAGTTCAATAACAATACACTTTTGGTCGGATGAACCACCCCCAATGAGGGGCCTACAATAAAAATTCCCTGAAAAATTTAATTGCCCGTACAACGTACATAACAAGGGGCATAGATTTAGGTTCTAAGTTCCTAAAAAATATTCCATAGCTACGGGAGGCGTACATAAAACCAGAGAATACCAGATGTACAGGGTGTTTCAAAATGAATACACAGGTTTTAAGGCTTTGTAGCACATATTACATTCACCTTACAATTATAAATAATACACCAATTGAAAGACAAACAAAAACAGTTTTTCACACTATTATTCAGTGTGAACACCGATCACACACCGAGTCGATAGGTGAGTTGTTTCGAAACCTTGATCTATGTGTCAGGAGTAACTGTCGCAATAACACTGTTTCTAAAGTCGGATAGATCAGCTGGTATCGGAGGCACATACACATGATCGAGTTCAGATCGTGTGTGAACGTGGAGGTCACGCAGAAACTGCTGTCAACCGGCCCCTTGCTCCCAAGTCACCGGTCGGATACAGCGTCGTTTAGCCAGTCGCACACTGAGTTATAACAGAGAGGTGGGGCACCATCTTGCTTCCAAATAAAGACGTGTTGTTCAATTTCTTCCCATTGAGGCACGAGCCATAGCTGTAGCACATCAAGATAAGAAACATCAGTTACAGTTGATTCACCGAAAAAGAGAGGCCCATAAACTTTCTGCGGGGATATTTCTTAGGGCTAAACGTGAGAGACTCGCACTCGTTCAACGCATTTTTCAGTCACTCTTTCCATACTCTTACCGTTGCGTACAGTTATACAAACAAAACTGTTTGAGTTTCTCTTTCATTCGGTGTATTATTTACAATTGTTGTAATAAATGTTACAACGCATTAAAATCATTTTGTTCATTTTGAAACACCCTGTGTTTGTCTCAGTTTTACACAGCGAATTAAGGATTGCATACTATGCTAAGTGACCGAAAACAAATAATCTCAATTTCAGACCAGTCAGTTTTGTAAAGGAACTACTGAGAACAAAGGAGAAGATGTTTTTGTACAATTCCAACTTCGCATTTTTTGCACAATTCCAACTTCGCATTGGCGTAAAAGACTATCAAATGTTTTTTATTATTTGTGCAATTTCCTGTTACAGATACATATATATTTCTTAACAGTGACTGGTTCATAACGAATCCGTTCATTTTCGTACCATTGCCTGTGTCTTTATCATGTGACTGTAGAATAATTCCAGCGCAATACATAAAAGTTTATCGAGCGAGGTGGCGCAGTGGTTAGCACACTGGACTCGCATTCGGGAGGACGACGGTTCAAACGCGCGTCCGGCCATCCTGATTTAGATTTCGTGTGATTTTCCTAAAACGCTTCAGGCAAGTACCAGGATGGTTCCTTTGAAATGGCGCAACCGACTTCCTTCCCCATCTTTCCCTAATCCGATGGGACCGATGACCTCGCTGTTTCGTCCGCTCCCCCAAACGAACCAACCATAAGAGTTTTGTTCTATTCTCTACAGTATTCATTAGAACTGTTTGTCTTTGGCACAACTGACTTCCATACACTATCAACTTAACACTGCGAGGCACACCAAAAATTATTCCATTATCTGCCGAGGAATGAAGCCAGAATGATATATTATAGAGAAGTTCTTTACGCAATCACAAACACAACTACAGATGCAATTAGAACGTACTTCATGTTGAAACTTCGGTGTTATATTGAATCGGAACCAAAAATATAAGTGTAACCAACTTCACTTTTTCTTACGCATGGTTTACACCGGAGCGATCACTTGCGAACGAGCACCATTTCTCTCTGGTGTAAACGGTAGGCTAGCGCGAGCGAACTGTATGTGGTCGTGTCTGGTTCGCATTCGGTACTGTTTGCTCACATTCCACTGGCTGTCGGTCTTTTAGCGAACCATAAAAGGTAGTTCGTGTCCTCTCCGCTACGACGCTGTCAGTATAAAAAGCTTTCGTTTGCTGTCTTGTCTACTTCCGTTGTTCACATGAGCTGCGTGAGCGATGGAATGGTATGAAGAGAATATAATGTTGCTGATGGAATATAGGTACACAGGTGCTTCTGGGATTCAAGAGATCCACAGAACAAATACCGAAGGAAAGGAAGTGTGAAGCGATGAGAATCTAATACGTTGATTAAAATTTATACGGACGACCTGATCAATCTCGTTACTTAAGTTATGGTAGCTGTAATTAAATGGTTGATGTATCACTGTTAGGAGAGATTTTTGCTGCTAAATGAAAATTTATCTGCGATGACGCTGCCTCCCCTCTAACAAACTACACAGCAGACTTTATCAAGTAGCCTATGTAAGCGGTCGTATGTACTGTATTTCATATTTCATTAACCACGGGATAATGCTAAGAAAATTTGTAGCTGCAATTCAGTGTTAAATGCACTACCTTCTCGCATTTCAAGCTTACATACAAATTCAGACACCTAAATTCATCTTTTCCTACCCTATTTACCTTACGTCGTCAAAAACAGTCCGCTCGTCGTGAAAATAATTCTTACTAAATTTCAAAGTTTCACGCAGTTTTCGAACAATATATTCCTGTATCCTATGAGCAGATTTTTAGCACCGAAAATCAATAACGCAGCGTTCATAGCCTATGCTCATTCCCTCTTGTTCACTTCAGGTGTCTCCTGCGGAAGGCCTTGTTCGCAGATGCAAGCGAGTAGTAGTGAACACTGTAGAATGCTCATCTGCTTATGTTCACTACTATTTGCATAGTCCAAACCACAGAGCAGGACACCATGCGTGAAGGGTGTGAATTGAGATTGACATGATAGTGCGTGTTCAGCCTGAAAGTCTTGGAATCATTCCGGATACATGTTTTATGTGCATATATATGAAAATTCTGAACATGTTATAAACATAGGTAAGATACATCCTTTGTACCTTGATGTCTGCAGTACTGATTTGGAGCTACTTCCTGACCAAGGTATTTGCGGCAAACTGTGGATAGGTCATCTTGATTAAAATAGACACTGTGACAACCGTGGGTATAGTACTATTACAATGTTTATAATTTTATACTTGTGGCAGCTACAAGTATGGTTAAAAAAATTTTATTGAAATCAAACCATTCCTGGTTTCGTATTTCATACAAATCTTTCTTCAGATTTCTTTACAGATTTTACTGCTTCCGTGCTAGGTCCTCGTTTTGTAGCCGTTATTGGTTTTCTGCATTAACAGGAAGACTGCCTGTCGATCAGATTTCTACAGTTTTTATTTTAATATTTATGGTACACGAAATCCAGAACTCAAATGCCAGTCCTTCAAAGCAGCTGAATGCAATTTTCAAAAATTCTCTAGAAAATTGACTATGAAATAATTCCTTAAAATTAAAGCAGTTTTCACGATAAGACGTGTGGCTCGCTCGGTAGAGTTAGAGAAATGTACGCGAGTAGTATGTAAATCATTGGTTCAAATCGCGCTAGGGTCATCTTGGTTTTTTTGTTTTTTCTTCGTTAAATTCGAACACCTACATTATTTAAATGTCAAATTTATGAACTATACGCTAGTTAAAAAATCTCTAATAATCGTTTTTATGAAAAATGAACGTTTTCTTGTTTCTACATATTGCAAGCAAAATCCCAACATTTATTGCACATATACAGGGTGGTCTAAAAGTTCGGAAACACCCTCATAAAATTCAAACGGAGTAGCAAACAAGGAAACAGAGTCCCTACACAAGAGGAACGGGAAGGGGGAAACTTTATAGGCTATGCCACCAACATGGCGGCCATCTTGAAAGCTGCCATCTTTGATTCAACTCCAAAATTTCAAATGGGAATGTGGTCATGTGACACATCAAACAGATAGAGAATTTCACCAGAAAAACAATGCCGTTGTTATTTTAAACATAGCTTTATTCATTCTCGGGCTATAGCCAATTACTTGCGGCAGCAGTGGGACGCTCGGCAGCGTGAGTATTACGTACTGAGAAGTCATAAAATGGAGTCTGAAACGGTGCAAAGTGACTATCCCATGCCTGATATGTTACATGTGTTTAAATGTTAGGTATCATTTACTCATGCTAACGTTTTAATCATTGTTTCCTTATTTACAGGTTACAAAAACACATGAGGAACGCATTGAAATGATCTTGATATCAGGAGAAAGTAGCACAAGGGTCATTGCTGAGGATTTCAACAGTCGTCACCCAACCAGACAGCCCATCACTCGAATCGCAGTTGTCAAGCTTTTGGCCAAATTCCGAGAAACAGGTTCTGTCACAGATAAACCTAAGGCTGGAAGACCAAAATCCGCCACCGATGAAGCAACAACAGTGAGCGTGTTGGCATCATTTAGCAAGAGTCCGCAACGGAGTACTCGTCGCCTGTCACAAGTTGTTGGGTTAGCCGTACCTCCATACTGCGAATTTTATCGCAGCACAAATGGCACTCCTACAAAATTCAGCTGCTCCAACACCTGAACGAGGATGACCCAGTCCGTCGGGTACAGTTCGCAGAATGGGTGACACAACAGCTGCAGATAAACCCACGTTTCCCCTATCAGGTGCTGTTCAGTGATGAAGCCAATTACTTTATCAATGGTGAGGTGAGCAAGCAGAATCACAGATACTGGTCCGACACAAATCCGCACTGGATTGATGCTTCCAAAACGGTCGACTCACAAAAAGTGATGGTCTGGTGTGGTGTGTGGGGTACCAAAGTCGTTGGACCTTTTCTTATTGATGGTACGTTAACAGCCAACGGTTATCTGAGGAGATTGGATGAAGAAATGTTTCCCTCGTTGTTAACGGAGGACGAGACATTTCCGGAATTCTTCCAGCATGATTGAGCCGCACCACATTACGGGCACAACGTGCGAGCATACCTGGATGTGCAGTTCCCTCAAAAGTGGATTGGTCGTAGGGTGCTGTGGAGGGGCCACCACGTTCACCAGATTTGACTCCTTTGGATTTTTATGTTTGGGGTCATGTCAAGGCACTGGTTTATTCTGTGAAAATACGGGATTTGCATCATCTAAAGCAGCGCATTGTTGATGCGTGGGGTCAAATTCAGCCAGATGTGTTGGTCAAAGTTCATCAGGACTGGGTTCGGAGGATAGCATTAACAATCCAACAAAATGGACAACATATCGAGCCATTCCTATGACTGTTGGTGGTCTCTCGGGACTGTGTAACATCGGCGTAATATCTCTTCGGTACATAACACACATGCTGCCGAGCGTCCCACCGCTGCCACATGAAACTGGCTATAACCCGAGAATGAATAAAACTATGTTTAAAATAACAACGGCATTGTTTTTCTGGTGAAATTCTATAGCTGTTTGATATGTCACATGACCACATTCCCATTTGAAATTTTGGAGTTGAATCCAAGATGGCGGCTTTCAAGATGGCCGCCATGTTAGTGGCATAGCCTATAAAGTTTCCCCCTTCCCGTTACTCGTGTGTAGGGACTCTGTTTCCTTGTTTGCCACTCCATTTGAATTTTATGAGGGTGTTTCCGGACTTTTGGACCGCCCTGTTTTCTTAACTATCGATATTTTATTTAAAATATTGTTTATAGATTTGTAATTTTTTAAAATTCCAACAATTTTTATTAAGAATGTTTTAAGATAATTAAAAATTTATATTTTCAACACATGCAACACGTAATTAAAAACAAAAAGGTCTTCTTATGAGTTACTTGTCGTGTATTTGATGAATTTTCTTGTTTAAATGATGCATGTATTTGAACTGAACGGAAAAACTAAATCGAAAAAAGACTGTAGCAATATTCGAGCTAGCGATCATCGGTCGCCAGTTTGCGACGGTACCAAGGGACTCATGAGACTGGTCTAGAACGATAGTCCTAATTTTAGTAAATTAAACATCCTCGAAAGCCTTGAAATTCGATTCTTTGGATTTTTTTTTTATATTTGCATTGAAATGCATTGGCAAATTGATATTCCAGTACGAACCTTTATGTATCATAAACATAATAAATTACAAAAATCCAGTTACCGCTTGATCTCTTGTAAAGTAAACAAAAAGACTTTCATTCAAGATTCGGTGTACTTACGAAAGAAATCTTTTTGTTGTTTGAGGAGACATACATGAAATAGCCTTAAAGTTACTGAAACAAAAAATATGGCGACAACTTAACTGGTGTATATTTGTTTGCAACGCATGAGTTTTTGGCTATATTTTTTAAAATTTCCACATTTTGGTACATGCCATATGTGAGTGTAATACTGATTCGATTTACAAAATATGATCTAGCTTCACACATGTAGCAAGAAGACTTTTCTTAAAAGATGCTAAAATGTTAAAGACGTTAAGTTACAGACGCTGTGCATATCTTGACAGTCGTTCTCATAATAGAAAAATTCGAGTAAGTCAATCTTAATCGAATGTGTCACGTTTGTTTCAGTAGCTAGTAAATGAAACCTGTGAACATCGAAAGCTTCCCAGCGGTATACAGACCACAGACCACAAAACCGAAAAGGGAAAAAGAACTTTGAACTCTAACTAGAATTACTGGTTATATTTATTATCTGAGGTAGTTTTAAAATTGGTATATCATACCGGTCGCGAATTGGTAGCTGAAATCTGGGAAAACATTTCAGACGTCGCACTTTTTCTCTCGTTCTTTCTCTTGCCCTGTTTCAATAAAACCTAATTAGTGGTGGCTGTGGCGTGCACGGTCTCTCGTTGTGGCCGGGCTCCACGCTTTCTGCGGCAGACGTAACGAGAACCGCAAAGCCCCAGCCGGTCTCGGGCCAGCGACTGGAAGAGCGCCGACGCCTAATTGAGTTAGCCGCCCGCAGTTCACACTTACAGTCCCCGGAGTAGCACTAAACGTTGTTAAATCACGTTCCGCAGTAATTAGCATAGTTAATGGCGCGTCAATTAGTGTTACTTCAACTGTAATAGCAGCATTCGATACAACTGGTGCTCCACTAGCAGTTTGCAAGGTTATTGTGAGACAGTTTCTGGTTCCACGGCCCTACCTGGCGGTAATTTAAGGTACGGTCTGGAATCATATAGACGATGCTCATCGACTTAATGGTCTCATGCTGCAACGTACACTCTTTACAATGTTCCAGCGTTAACTGAGACGATCTCTTATTACGCTGAATGACCGACGACAGCTAGTGGTTCGCAAGTAAATTAAACACGTTATATCCGGCATAACTGTTTGCGCTTCTTGCCACAGCGTTCATTGTGTGTGGAAAGGGACTTCTACAGTGCTACAGGTGCTGTCACAGAAGTTTGTTTGGGTAAGAATTCGAGAACGACGACACCAGGGAGGATACTTTAGATTTTTATCGAACTCTTCGAACTATTTCTGGACACTTTCTGGAAGAGCCCATCCTTCTCAGAAAAAGTATTCTTCACATAAATGTGGATGTGTTCTCCAATAGTATATTCGCAACTAAATACTTCCAGATCATCAAATGGTTCTGAGCACTATGGGACTTAACTTCTGAGGCCATCAGTTCCCTAGGATTTAGAACTACTTAAACCTAACTAACCGACATCACGCACACCTGTACCCGAGGCAGGATTCGAACCTGCGACCGTAGCGGTCGCGCGGTTCCAGACTAGAGCGCCTAGAAGCGCTCGGCCACCGCGGCCGGTTCCAGATCATCCTCTACACGGATTAAACGTTCTGCGGTATAACATTGGACTCCACTAAGAGACAGATTGGATCTGCTCAGAAATGTTTTTAGTCATTTCCTTTTATTTAGAAAATTTATTTCCTTATGTTCTTGATGTGCATATATTCCAATGTGATTGTTTGGGTTTCGCTAAATCCAATCACCAGGTATTTTAAATACATAAAACAAATGAAACAACTTGTTTCTGCAGTACCTACTCAGAACAACTATCGTAGTTAAAAAGGCAACGTAGGCACTAGACATGCATATACGTTTGCTTGAGGTACGGTTTCATTGTCAGCTATATAAAGGCCACAGCCTGCAAACGTTAAAGTAAGTTGCGTACATGTTCCACAGATCATTTGAACGGCTCTTTTATCGAAATGATTTGCAGGTATATGATTAGCATTAACAGTAATGAGGTCATTACTTCTTCGTCCTGTTCGTGATACTACACATAAAAACTGGCTTTTTCAGGCGACCGGATTTTTAAATAAAAATTCGTTCATCGAATAGAAGGAGTTGTTCAGGAGAAATGATTTTAGGTTAGATTTAAAACTTGCTTTGCTACCAGTTAGGCATTTGAAAAATCTGTGATGCATCTCCATTCGGAATCCATGGCAGCTTCAACAATGGATAATAAAGTGTTGAAGGTATGGACATCACTGTTCTTCTCAAATTGTGGCGAATTATTTAGTATCAATTTCATCAGCGAATACGTGTATTGCGATGGTACAGTTAAAATTTCTAACTTCTTGAAGAGGTACCTACACGAGGGCCACGGGTGTACACTACATATTATTCTTACTGCTCGCTTCTGTACAATGAATAATTTCTTTCTGAATGATGAGATATCCCAGGACATTATTCAGCAAGATATTGCTGAGTGAAAATATGCAAAATATGTCAGAAAACTGATTCGTTTGTTTTCAAGACTAGCAAATATACGATGAGAAAAAGTAGCAGAACTTAATTGTTTAAGCTCAGCAGTATGGTTCTTCCAGTTGAAGATTTCATCAACATTTACACCCAAAGAATTCCACCTTTTTTACTGACTCTTGTTCATGGGCTACATGAACTGTTGGTATGCCTCTTTTCAACAGAATTAAATTTAGTGTCTTTTCTCATAACTAATGGATAGTACATTTTCAGAGAACCACTCAATAGATCTTTGTAAAACATAATAAACAATCTATTCTTTTGATTTCTCTGTAACGAGATTTGTTATAACACTTGTGTCATCTCCAAAAAGTACCAATTCTGCTTGTTAAATGTTAAATGGAATGTCATTCACTTATATAAGAAACGGAAGTGGACCCAAAATTGGACCCTGCGGGAGAGCTTTCGTTATTAAGATTTTCTACCTTTCCAATATCGCCAGAACTATTAAGGACAATTTTCTGAATTCTGTTGAAGTATGATTCAAACCAGTTGCTTCTAAAGGCATCAATTTCATAAAAAGTAGGATATTAACCCTGTGGTTGGAGATACCACTTCATTTCAATGATTAATCAACTATTTGGCCACTTTTAAACAATATTATGACAAAAGAACAATTACAGGATCTGTTCAGTGGAGTGAACGGTCTAATGAGTATCGACTATCGACTGAGAGTGAACCGAAGAAAGATGTAAGTGGTGAGAAGTAGCAGAAATAAGAGTAGTGCTAAACTTGACATCAGAAGGTAACGAAGTAAAGGCATTCTGCTACCTAGGGAGAAAAAATAACTCATGATGGACGGAGCAAGAAAGACAAAGAACAGATTAGCACTGACAAAAAAGGCGATCCTGGCCAAGAGACGTTTGCTAGGATGAAACATTGCCCTTAATTTGAGGAAGAAATTTCTGAGAATGTGCGTTTGGAGCACAGCATTCTATAATAGTGAAATATAAACTGTAAGAAAACTGTAATAGAAGAGAATCGAATCATTTGAGATACGGTGCTGCAGCCGTGGGCTGAAAATTAAGTGGACAGATAGGATAAGATAAGATAATTAAGTTGACAGATAAGATAAGGAATGAGGAGGTTCTTCACAGAATAGGTGAGGGAAGGAATATGTAGAACAGAATGACGAGAAGAAGGAACAGGAGGATAGGGCATCTGTTAAGACATCAGGAAATAACTTACATAGTACTAAACGAGGCTGCAGGTGGTGAAAACTGTAGAAGAAAACAGAAATTGGAATACATCCAGCAAATAATTGAAGATGTTGGTTGCAAGTGCTACTCTGAAGTGAAAATGTTGGCACAGGTGACGACATTGTGGCGGGCCGCAACAAACTAGTCAGAAGATTGATCACTCAAAAAATGACAAAAACATATCATTCACAAGGGCAGAATCCTCTTCCTCGGTAATATGTTATTCACTTGAAAACACTGCAACGTTACGCTTATTTACACATCTAATGATGTCACTGGATTCGTCCTCAGAATCATAAAATGATTTGCGTCATACAACTACTATAAAAACATTTATTCACAGTCATCCGCATCTTCATTCTCGCTAGAATCATCTCCACAATCCCTGTCAAAATGCTCCGTGAGGATTTCAGTTTCGTACATTTTCTTCCTCTTTCTGAACAGATCTACCTTTAAAAGCAGGAGGAACTTCATGACAAAAATAGTAACTATTTGAAATACCATACAGTGTAAATAAGCATAACTTATATGAAATCAATCCAGTTTGATATATTTACTACTGGTGAAGACACCTAAATAGACAAAGAGGTTAAAATGCACTGAAGCACCAAAGAAACTGGTATAGGCATACATACTCAAACACAGAGATATGTAAACAGACAGAATACTGCGCTGCTGTCGACAACGTCTATATAAGGCAACAAGTGTCTGGCGCAGTTGTTAGATCGGTTACTCCCACCACAATGGTAGGTTATCAAGATTTAAGTGAGTTTGAACATGGTCTTAAGATCGGCGCTCGAAGGATGGGATACAGCGTCTCCGATGGAGCGATGAACTGGGTATTTCTCCGTACGACCATTTCTCGAGTGCACCGTGAATATCACGAATCCGGTAAAACATCAAATCTCCGACATCGCTACGGCCGGAAAAAGATCCTGCAAGAACGGGACCAACGACGACTGAAGATAATCGTTCAGCGTGACATAGATGCAACCTGTCCGCAGCTCGTGGTCGTGCGGTAGCGTTCTCGCTTCCCACGACCGGGTTCCCGGGTTCGATTCCCGTCGGGGTCAGGGATTTTCTCTGCCTCGTGATGACTGGGTGTTGTGTGATGTCCTTAGGTTAGTTAGGTTTAAGTAGTTCTAAATTCTAGGGGACTGATGACCATAGATGTTAAGTCCCATAGTGCTCAGAGCCATTTTTTAGAAATGCAACCCTTTCGCTAATTGCTGCAGATTCAATGCTGGGGCATCAACAAGTGTCAGCGTGCGAACCACTCAAAGAAACATCATCTACATCTACATACATACTCCGCAATCTACCATACGGTGTGTGGCGGTGTGTTGTACCACAACTAGCATCTTCTCTTCCTGTTCCACTCCCAAACAGAACGAGGGAAAAATGACTGCCTATATGCCTCTGTACGAGCCCTGATCTCTCTTATGTTATCTTTGTGGTCTTTCCGCGAAATATAAGTTGGCGGCAGTAAAATTGTACTGTTTCCTCAGTAGCGATTCACAAAAAGAACGGCTCCTTTCCTCTAGAGACTCCCACCCGAGTTCCTGATGCATTTCCGTAACACTCGCGTGATGATCAAACCTACCAGTAACAAATCTAGCAGCCCGCCACTGAACTGCTTCTATGTCCTCCCTCAATCCTACCTAATAGGGATCCCAAACGCTTGAGTAGTACTCAAGAATAGGTCGTATTAGTGTTTTATAAGCGGTCTCCTTTACAGATGAACCACATCTTCCCAGAATTCTACCAACGAACCGAAGACGATTATCCGCCTTCCCCACAACTGCCATTACATGCTTGTCTCACTTCATATCGCTCTGCAATGTTACGCCCAAACATTTAATCGACGTGACTGTGTCAAGCGCTACACTACTAATGGAGTATTCAACCATTACGGGATTCTTTTTCCTATTCATCTGCATTAATTTACATTTATCTATATTTAGAGTTAGCTGCCATTCTTTACACCAATCACAAATCCTGTCCAAGTCATCTTGTATCCTCCTACAGTAACTCAAGGACGAAACCTTCCGTACACCACAGCATCATCAGCAAACAGCCGCACATTGCTATCCACCCTATCCAAAAGATCATTTATGTAGATAGAAAACAACAGCGGACCTACCACACTTCCCTGGGGCACTCCAGATGATACCCTCACCTCCGATGAACACTCACCATCGAGGACAACGTACTGGGTTCTATTACTTAAGAAGTCTTCGAGCCACTCACATATGTGGGAACCAATCCCATGTGCTCGTACCTTAGTTAGGAGTCTGCAGTGGGGCACCGAGTCAAACGCTTTCCGGAAGTCAACGAATATGGCATCCGTCTGATACCCTTCATCCATGGTTCGCAAGATATCATGTGAAAAAAGGGCGAGTTGCGTTTCGCAGGAGCGATGCTTTCTAAAGCCGTGCTGATGCGTGGACAGCAACTTCTGTCTCAAGGAAATTCATTATATTCGAACTGAGAATATGTTCGAGAATCCTGCAAGAAACCGATGTTAAGGATATTGGTCTGTAATTTTGAGGATCCTTCCTTCTACCCTTCCTATATACAGGCGTCACCTGCGCTTTTTTCCAGTCGCTCGGGACTCTACGTTGGGCAAGAAATTCGCGATAAATGCAAGCTAAGTAAGGAGCCAATGCAGTAGAGTACTCTCTGTAAAACCGAACTGGAATTCCATCAGGATCTGGCGATTTATTTATTTTCAACCCATTCAGGTGCTTCACAACCCCAGGGATGTCTATCATTATGTTCTCCATACGGGAATCTGTACGAGACTCAAACGGCGGTATGTTTGTACGATCCTCCTGCGTGAAAGATTTCTCAAATGCTAAATTTAAAATTTCAGCTTTCGTTTTTCGATATGGGTTTTCGGAGCCGAAGGTCGACTCGTGTACCCTTGATGACTGCACAACACGAAGATTTACGCTTCGCCTGGGACCATCAGCACTGACATTGGACTGTTGATGACTGCAAACATGTTGCCTAATCGGATTAGTCTCGTTTCAAACTGTAACAAGCGGATGGATCTGTACGGGTGTGGAGACAATCTCATGAATTCATGGACACCGCATGTCAGCAGGGGACTGTTGAAGCTGGTGGAGGCTCTGTAATGGTGGAGGGCGTGTGCAATTGAAGTGATAAGGGGCCCCTGGTACGTCTAGATACTACTCTGACAGGTGACATGTACGTAAGCATCCTGTCTGATCACCTGCATCCATTCATGTCCATTGTGCATTCCGACGGACTTGGGCGATTCCAGCGGGGCAATGTGACACCCCACACGTCCATAATTGCTACAGAGTGGCTGCAGGAACACTCTTCTGAGTTTAAACACTTCTGCTGACCACTAGACCCCCAGACATGAACATTATTGACCATATCTGGGATGCCTAGTAACGCACTGTTTAGAAGAGATCTCCAACCCCTTGTAGTCTTATGAATGCAGGATTAATAGTGTTAGTTCCCTCCAGCACTACTTGAGATCTTTGTCGAGTCCATGCCACGTCTTGTTGCGGCACTTCCTCATGCTCGCGGGTGCCTACACGATATTAGACAGGTGTACCAGTTTCTTTGGCTCTTCAATGTGGATCACAGCGGATGGCATATACAGACAACGAGTAGAAAACACAAGTTTTTTCGAGATCCGTCCGTAACGGACGGCGCGCGAAACATTAGTAAACTCGGTGACCGTCCGCAATATGTTAACTGTGGTAACTGTTCCTTACGCAACAGATATGAAATTTACAACTTGAGAAGTATGTAAGAAGATCAAGGACAACGCCGTTTCAGAAATTCTATCTCCGTAAATCGGAGAGCTCACAAACTTGTCCCCTTCTGTACAGAATCTACTTCTGTAATGCACATCAAGTGAATTTCATAATGAGCTCTACGCTGTGGCTGTCTTTTGTAGAAGAAAGTACAATTTAACGCACAGTGACATTTTATAAAACATGTGCACTGCTTTGAGCACTGCGACCTTTTCAGTTTCTGCTGATGCTACTTTGGAGAGAGCATAAGTGACAAATGCCGGAGGGAATCTTCTTTTAGTTTCATACTACAAGAAATAAAAGTCTTGAGATCGAAAGATTTCCATAAATCGATCTGTTCCCACTGGATCCCGCGCCATATTGCCGTCAGGGACAAAGGATACGGTGACCATCTTGCCAAATACGTGCTACAACTGGCACCCACTACGGTGTCTTTATCGCGTTTTGACCACTGTCGATGGTTTGCAATTAAGGGCTAAGAAGAGTGTTCATCGTCAAGTGATGACATTGTCTTCAAAGGATCTTAGTACTGGACTATAAAACAGTTGTTATCTCATACCCCATTATTCCTTAACTCTAGTTTTAAACGGGAGGAAATTGTCACCATTAACAGTTTAAGTGAAGGCTACATGAGTACCTATTAAAATTGTTGCCCACTCCAAATTGTGATTACTGTATAGTTGAAAATGATATCCTGCATCGTTTACTGAAATAAGAAAAATATAAAAAGGACAAAGGGCGAACACGCTATCGAATAACTCAATATTTGTGATTACTTCTCTCTTCGGTTAGATCTAAGTTCTTTGAAGCAACAAAACTGTAAATGTATTTAAAGATACATTAAACTTCCTCAAAAAGGTGCTTTATATTTGTAGTTATCTCATTATTGGTTCCTTTGTTTGTTAGTTAATGAAAAAATTTAACGTCGAAAAACGAAATGTCAAATGACCTTATATTTATGGCTCAAATGGTTCAAATGGCTCTGAGCACTATGGGACTCAACATCTGAGGTCATTAGTCCCCTAGAACTTAGAACTAGTTAAACCTAACTAACCTAAGGACATCACAAACATCCATGCCCGAGGCAGGATTCGAACCTGCGACCGTAGCGGTCTTGCGGTTCCAGACTGCAGCGCCTTTAACCGCACGGCCACTTCGGCCGGCCCTTATATTTATTAAAACAAAGTGTGCAGACGTTAATTTTTAAAATGCTGCTGCTTTATGTCATATGTGTAAGGCAATCACAATTCAAGTTTGCGTCACATTTGCGAATTTTGCACTTAGTTGTACTGGCTGTTTCCCGAAGCTATTTGGGGAAAAATGTAAGTCACACCTAAAATCTCACTCATGCTGATTACTACATTTTGTTCTCGAAAAACCGTACTGAGTGAATGGAGGAAACAATACTTCTGTCCGCACTGTATGACCCACCATGAATTTTATACTAGCTTGTGATATTGGACATGAATATGTAAAGTGGAGAATTCTATTACTGTCAAAGTACAGGACAGGAAGAGACAAAACCTTACTGTACTACCTCACTTCCACTTAGGAGTCAGCTTAGTGTAAACATCATTCCGTTATCTTCCAATTCAATTTGTGGGTACAAAGCGGCTGGTTTGAATGGAAGCTGGAAAATCTTGAGTGTGATTACGGTAAATTGCGTCTGAGACTGAATTTCCTTAATTTCACGGAGTTATACATTTAGAAAGATCTTTGTTGGAATATGTGACGCTACCAGAACCGCCTTTGTCCTCAAACACATATTCTCAGTATTCTAAAAATAAGCCTATCTGTCATGCACCATGTCATTCTAATTGCTTCTAACAATGGAATTGGTAGAAGACGTTTGTAGCTTTCCCATGCTGATTAAACAAATCGGCAACCAACAGCGCACGTCATGCTTGTATTTAGGTAATTTTTTCCAGTAAGTGAAATTGCAGCACTAAACGTTTTCTGATGTGAAATGCGACCCATTTCAGCATCACAAATGTTTGTTGGCATAGTGGTGTTATACCGTACCGTATTACACTTCAGGAAATGTGCAGTGCTGTAAAGTAAAGTGGGATCTGGCAAGAAACAGCAGTGAGTTCCAAACGAAGGAAAATTTGCAAGAAGGCGACACTTCGTGATGTAAGCAGAAAACGAAAAAAATACCGTTAGTAAAATCACACATCAATACATTTTGTAACGAACTGTTTTTGGATGGATAAGGCAATCCAACTGGAAACAAGTTTCATTATATGAAAAAGCAAAGTGGGTATGTTGATTTAAATACGTACTTTCTTCTAGATGCACTGACGGATTTTAAATGTCATTAATAATTGTTTCATGACATTTTATTTTAAATTGCTGCACACTTTTCCCACTACTACGAGTCACTTTACCTCTTCTTAATAGTGCTGGTATGCTCGTTTCACCGCTTTAAGTGCTCTCTGTTACTTTCCTCATATGCCCATAGATATCTCGTTTTGTGTTTGTTGGAAGAAGAGTGATGCTTGTGCGCACGGTCCGTAACCATCCGCTGTAAGAAAGAGACGTAGTTTCGACAGTTGGTACGTGCGGAAGCTGGAAAATCTTGAGTGTGTAAATCAAAACGGCATCTCGTAATATTAACACATACGACAAAGTCTCTTTTCAACAGTCATTTATACAGGGTGATTCTGTGATGACGATACAAATTTTCAAGGATGATGGAGAAGGATGAAAGTATCGAGGGAGGAAATGAAGCTTGGTCGAGGAACAACCGACTCGAAAGTTATAAGCAGGAATCGTTCTGGTACCTCTGACAGTGGAATACATGCGCCGGTACTGTTGTTGCCAAGATTGTACGATACGCAACTTTCAGAGGCGACGGTATGGACCAAAACAAGAAAAGTACGTTTAGGTAACACGGACTCCAAAGTGTACCTTAAGGCGTATTACCACTTGTTTATCTTCGTTACTATAAAACACACCTCTTCTAATGTCAGCTCTTTGGTTTCCATATTTATGGAGAAGGTAGTATTGACAAACACAAGAAACAAACGTCCAGTAAACAAGGGCCCAAAAGTTTTTAAGAGCTGTGAGTACTTCTTCAGCTTCGCTACGGTGAAACAACTCTTCTACTGAAGAAGTGCCCAGAGCTCTGAAGGTATGCGTTTGAGCCCAAGTTTAAAACACTTTTTTTTGTTCCATACCACCACCTCTGAACGTTGCCCTCCCTATAATCTTATCAGCAAAAGAACTGACCGGTACATGTATTTCACTGTCAAATGCATCATAACGATTTTTGTAGAAACAGAAGTGTACAACTTTGAGCAGGTAAGATCCCTATTGCACAGCATTTACTGTGATGAACGGTTTCAGAAAACTACGTTGCCATCATTAGATCTGAAATGCATAGATCAATATATTCAATCACAGTATGAATCTCAGTCTTTATTCTGATAATTCACGAACATGAGCTTGTATATTCAGTGTAATATATTGTAAGTAACAGTTACTTGTGCGTGACTTGCTGATATAATATAGTTCTCATGTTCATGAAATATCTTTCTGTGATATGATTCAATACGCTTTTGATCAAGATTCAGTGAAATGTCGTGCAGAAGGTATGTTATGTTTCATGGTACACTCAAACGCCAAACAAATTGGTGCAGGCATGCGTACTGAAATACAGATCTATGTAAACAGGCCGAATACGGCGCTGCGGTCAGCAACGCCTATATACGACAACAAGTGTCTGGCGCAGTTGTTAGAGCGGTTAGTGCTTGTATAATGGCAAGTTATCAAGATTTAAGTGAGTTGTGAATTTTATAATTTTCCTGGCGAATTGACTGTTCAAACAAATTTCGGGCTTGCAGCCGGTCGTCGTTCAATACTTCGCACGATATTTCAACTGGGCATCCGCCAGTCCTCTTCAGGTGAGCCGTCGCAGACTGGCGAAAACGTCCTCCGTTCCGCAATATATAGCGTACTGTAACTATTCTGGGCATGCGTCGAAAACTTGATAGATGAACCACACTGCCCGCCGGCAGCGCCCTCGCTGGTGTAATAGCGGAACTCAGTCGCCATCTGCGTTGCTGTTTGCCAAGGCCGTCGACGCACTCAGTCGTCTTCGATTTGAGCAAATCGTGGAGATGATGGGATTCCATGCACTGTCCAGCTGGTAGGTCACGGTTTAACAGATTTTCCGCCAGTCGTATTTCTACGGATTCTTTAATAATGGAGTCCAAGAAAGACGTTGCAGTGGACAAAATCATTGAATGTTGTAACGCCGGAAATGCATATCCTCCTATTTCCATCTATTGTACTATTATTTTTTCCCCTTGTTTTGTTACCTCAAGATATGACATTTCTGTCTATATATTGTAATTGTTTTACTGTTTGTATATATATATATTTATGCACTTATGTCGATGTATAATTGGTTTGTTTCGTAAATATTATTTGTATTTTTACGCTGGGTCTTGCCTAGGGAAAACTGCTATCGAACGATTACATCGATAGGTCGTGTGAAGAATCAAAGTGTGTAGGATCTTTGATAGTGTGAACTCTGCCGCGTGGAGCGCGGGCAGGGCAGTGAGAGTCTGGCGGGAGTAGCGAGTGGAGCAGGTGATGTGTGACGCTCCCGCGAGTTGCCGCGCTTTCGGGGTTTGGCAGCATGTAATTGCGCTCGACTCGCGATGATAGTTTCTGACACGGTGTCGCGGACGGGAAGCATTAGCTGGCGCACATCAAGAGCCCGTCTCGCCTGGTGGCCGTGTCGAGAAGAAGGCGCGCCAACATCCAGCTTCTGCAACAGCGACGGCCGACAAGGAGTGACTGTCGCCACCTCCTCGATCGACGGCTTCAAACCTTCAATTAACCAACAAGGAAGACTAAAAGCACGTAAAGTTTCAGAACTGTATGGCAGACCTCAGCTTTTCAAATTGTTCCATTTGCCTCGCAAAATTACAGAACTTAGCATGAACCCTTGTTGCTCATTGTCCCAATTGCATTGCCAAGCAGGGTCCCTTCCTTTTCCGAAATGAACCCGAGTGTCGTTGAAATTCAAACGCCAGCATTAAAATAATATAATTAGTTTTCACTGCTTTAATTTCAAAGTTCAATTATGGCATTAATAGCTGGCTACAATATTCAGATTACACAAGCACGAATTAAGAGTGCGAGCTTTGTTACCGTATTTTAGCTTACCTGTGACTGCAGCTCAGCTTGGTACGTACTAAATTTTACTATTGTTAATAGTTCAGAATCATTTAATTCAAGTTCAAAGTAAAATCTATTGTTTCTAAATTGCGTAGAGTCAAGTTGCTTTTGAAATGATTGTTGAGGTAGTCCAAGACTAACCGTATTTTGCTGGATTTCGATGTGCTTCAGAAAGAAAGCTCACTATTAACTTCAGACACTAAATTAACTTTCGATTTTCCGGTTTTATTAATTCTTTTGCTAAATTAAGTCAGAGTGTAGCGAAATTTATTACTTCTGACAAACTTTCAGTTTTCACACTACACGTGTCAACCTTCAGTTGCCACGCTTCTAGTGTTAATTATATGTGTAATAACCTTTCTTTTTCAGTTACTATAGTAATTGTCCTTAGGACTGGCGACCGTGATTTCCTCCAAATCTCAAATATCTAATTACCGCTAGTTAATTGTTAACGTAACGGCCGCGCATTTACTTTCTTTATTAACTTTATCCCTTTTCAAAATTAATTTCCACCAGTTTCATTTGCATTTTTCCTTTCATTTAGATGTAACCCTTTCCTCCCTCTTTACCGACAGGTTAACTTCGGTGACGATTGCTTTTCCAAAACTCCCATTAGGTACACGCGGTTTCATTTTTCACTGTCATTAAGGTCGGTAAGTGAGGGGGAGGTTACACGTGGCGACCTGGTGACAGGACAATCTTCGAATTTGAGGTTGTTCTGGACACGAATTTTGCATTGTGCAAATCTCGTAACAAAGTACTGGTTACGAAATGGTCGTTACGTCAGCGAGAATAAGTAGTGGGAGTAATCCTAATTACATTTGAGATTTGTTATTTATATTGAAAATTATTAAAATGAGTGAAGGCAACAATTACCAAAATTTGGTAGACTTGGATACGGAACAATCGGTCGAACAGTGGGAAACGCGCACGGCGGTTCCCATTGTTCAGGGGCAGGCGGCTAGCATGAAAGACGCGACCGCCGAAACGCAACAAAGAGCAGAAATGGAATTCCAAACTTTAGAAAATGTTTCGGAATCGGAAGCGAAAATCAAATCTGTACCCCTTGATGATGAATACGGGGGAACATATATAGAGGAACCAGCTACGGAAGTAAAACCGGTAGTCTCCGGGAATTTAACTGATTTATTGAATGTTTTGATTAATGAAATCAAGAGTCAATCGGTAGAAATTATAGCTCTGTCTGCCAAGCAAGAAGCTCAGTCTGAAAAAATTGAACGAAAGCTAGACAATCAGAACAAAGCTATTAATGTTGTTAACAACAATGTTGGAGTTGTTAATACAAAAGTTGATAAAATCAAAGAAGATATTGTTGTAATTAATACCGAAATCGGTAATCTTAAACAGGAAATGATAGGCGTTCAGGCGCAAATTGCGAGCATAAATACTCGTTTTGATTCCGAAATTAGCAGAATCGAGAAAAGTGTAGGAGAATCAGTTGCTCCGATCATCGAGAATAAGGTGACGGAACAAATTCAATTAGTGAAAAAAGAGGATCAAAAGAAGGTGGAAACTTTAAAGGCTTTAGTATCCGAAGTAGATACCAAAGTGAGGGAGCAGGCTAATACCTGCGAAGAGAAAAAGAGGGAAGTGGAAACGCTTGCGACAACCACTTGCCAAGTAATTACGAGAGTGTCGGAATTAGAAAAGAAACTTGATGAAAAACAGAGCTATGTGCCAATCTGTGCACATAGTTCGGAATGGTTGACGAAAGAGGAGCGGTTCGACCCCTTGAAAAAAGGCGGTATACACGCGACGGATTTCATTAAAAATTGTGAAAGAGTTTTACCCAGATCATGGACTAATGAGAGAAAAATTAATGCAGTTATTGATGTGCTGGCTGGTGATGCCAAGCGTTGGGGCTTAAACCTCGACATTACGAACCTGACTTTTGACGAGTTTAAAAATTTGTTTCTGGCTGAATACTGGTCAGAGCAAAAACAGCAAAGTGTCTGGCGCGAATTTGTCGTATCGAGACCTTTCGATGCGAATTCGCGCGGTTCGATGAGGGAGTTTTGTGAGGGCTGGATCCGCAAGTTGGAATATTTGCGTGATCGCCGCACGGAATCCGAAATAGTCTGGGAACTCTACAAGAAGCTTCCAGATGATACAAAACGCTACGTAGGAAGCAATTACAGGACAATCAGTGATTTCCTGGAAAGAGTTGAGGACGAGGACAATTGGCGCAATAATCGCGACAGTGGTGGAGGCCATGGTAACAACAACAGGAACCACAACAACGATAACTATGGGAATAATGCATACCGCAATCTTGGCAGCAATAACAAAAATGGTTCGGACCGTAATAACAATCGGTACAATGCAAATAATTACCGGAATGACGGAAACCAGTATCATACTAGCGTGATACGGGCTGCGCAGAATAGTAATAACGCCAGAGGGTGTGACCAGCCGCCTCAGCAGTATCCGGGGAGCGTATCTGCTGGGACGAGACAGGGAAACCATTAGCCGCGCCGGTGAGGGGCCGACCGGGCGTGGAGAAATTTTGGCGGCCCAATAACAGGAGAAGACCCAGGTGTCGTCGTTATGAAAATTCCGTATGGAATAATCAACGGCGGGAGAGTGTGCCAGTGTTAGGAGAAAGGAGTGCGCCCACAAGTAGTAAATCAGCTGTATACATGGCAGCAGAAAATACATTCACTGTCAGTGAGAACAATTTAAGTAGTGTTCCGGAAATCGATTATAAAGTGACAGCTGTAATACCCACAGCGGAACTGGAGATTGAGTTTAAGAATGATTCGCAATTGTTTAGAGAAGATCAGATGTCGGATAAAACGTCCGTCATTGAGCGAGGGGATGCAGAGAGGGATGAGGTCTGGTTAAGGCAGTTCGGTCGCTTATACGACGAACTAAGAGATTATAGGGGTCTGTATGGGAGAAGTGTTTATGGGGAGCGCGTGCAGTATTTGCCGCGTCTCGTCCCACAGGAAGATAGTATTTGTGAAGTGATTGAAAGTTCTGGCCCTAACCGGCAGACTTTACCAGAAATAGTTGATGTTAATGGGCAGCACGAGCAAGATTCGTCGTGTTTCGTCCCGCAGGAGTTAGATGTTGAAGGAGTAACGGAAAGTTCTGGCCCTAACCGGCAGACTTTACCGAAAGTTATAGTGGTAGAAGTAGCCGACCCATCCGACGCAAACCTCCAGTTTAAACATTGCGAGAGTATTAAGGGGAAAGATTACGAAAATTTTAGTGATAGCCGGACACAATTGGTAGAAAAGCACATAGATTACAGCGTGTATGAGGTTAGAGCTGACATTATACAGTCAGACGATAGCAGTGTGGGTTGCGCAGATCCAGAGGAAGTAATTTCAGATGCTACTGGGCACATTCCTCCAGGTAGATTGGCAGATGAGATCAATCTGACCAAAGTGGAATCAACGAAGGTGACAATTAGTGAATTGATAGCAAAGCAACACCCACTAGTTGACGAGTTACAGGAAAAGGTTTCGGTATTGGAGGCGAAGCTAGAGACTAAGCCTCAGGACAAACGTGTCGAAATTAAAACTGTATGTGAACAGAGACTGAAAAAGCCGCCAGATAAACCGGATTTAGGATCAAAGCCGGATGGTTTTTTCTGGAATGACCTGGATATAGACGAGGATTTACTGTGGGAAAATAAAGAAACAGTCGAGGACAAGTGTAGACAGATAGTAGTGTCTGTTAATATGCACGACCTACAACTAAACGTGTTGATTGACACCGGTGCAGAATTGAGTGCTGTATCTGGGAAAATATTTGAGTTACTGAAAGACAGACCTGGCATCGTAGTTATGCCAGTAACAGGAGTGAAAATTATCGGTGCTACTGGGAAGGCCAGTGAACCGGTCACAAAACAGATTTTTGTCAACTTCGAGATATGTGGGGCACGATTTGAACAAGAGTTTGTCGTCGTGCCAGACTTAACTACGGAAGTAATTATCGGGTTAGATTGGCTATTAAAGTACCGTGCAGTGATTAACTGCGAAAGCAAAACTTTGACATGTACGTCCCAAGATAAAACAATAGTAGTTAGTTTTGACGAGGCAGGAGACGGTGTGCATAGGCAATACCAGCCTATACACATTGTTAACTGGCCGAATGGTATTGACGTAGGTATGAATTTGAACTACTGTAATATGAGGAATCTCGGCATTGACAATAGTGTAGAAAGTGAATTGGAAAGTATTGTAGACGGTGTGTCAAACGTAACACACGAACAAAGACGAGGCCTGTATGAAGTAATAATGAGGAATAAGAGTGTGTTTTCAGACAAACCGGGTCTTGTGGAAGGATATAAATGCAAGTTGCACGTAATTCCGCACGAACCATTCTTCGTGAGACCGTATGCTATACCGCTGTCCAAAAAGGAAGCAGTGCAACGGGAGATAGATAAGATGATCGAATGGGGAGTGATTGAAAGAAGTACAAGTCCATACAATAACGGTTTGGTCATTGTAGCAAAACGGGATGGTAGTGTGCGTATTGTGATTGACGCACGCACGTTGAATAGGGTCGTTCAACGTGAAACAGACAGACCAGAGAGTATGGAGGAGATTTTGCAACGTTTTCATGACGTTAAGTTCATGACTAGCCTCGATCTGACGGCTAGTTACTGGCAAATAGAACTCGAAGAAGAATCTAGGCCATACACCGCCTTCTTGTTTGCGGGCAGGTGTTATCAGTATAGAGTACTGCCGTTTGGACTTAATATATCTGTGTCCGTATTCATCAGGGCCCTAGATAAAGTGCTAGGACCGGCTTTGAGTTCAAGATTAACTGTATATGTTGACGACCTATTGTTGGCCAATGCCACTTGGCATGACCATTGTGACCTGTTAGATGAAGTTTTTAGAGCATTGCGCCGTGGCGAAATGACTCTAAAGCTAAAGAAATGCGAATTTGTGAAGCAGGAACTGAAATTTTTAGGGCATGTAATTACCACTGCTGGTATTACGAAAGACCCAGAGAAACTAGAGGCAATAAGGAATTGTCCTCCACCCAAGTCTAGGAAACAGTTAAAAAGTTTTCTAGGGCTCACAGGATTTTACCGTAAATTTGTAAAAGGACAAGTATTTAATGATGAAAATTTGAATAACCTCTTACGCAAAAATGTTCCGTTTGTGTGGACTGACGGGTGTCAGACCGCTTTCGAGAGATTAAAAGACGAGTTGTTAAGATCTAACATACTATTTCATCCTGATTTATCGCTACCCTTCCATCTGGGAACGGATTCGTCGAATTACGGGGTGGGGGTAGAACTGTTCCAAGAAGTTGGTAAAGGAGAGGATAAGGAACACCGGACGATAGCGTTCGCGAGTCGAACTTTATCAAAAAGTGAGCGAAACTACACGATTTCTGAGAAAGAGTGTCTCGCTATCGTGTGGGGATTCAAGAAGTTCAAGGGTTACCTATGGGACCGTAAGGTGATTATTCATACGGACCATAAGGCGCTCACTTATCTGAAGGATTGTAAACTACTTCACGAAAGACTGACTAGGTGGTCGCTGTATTTACAGCAATTTAACTATGACATCTGTTACGTAAAAGGGACCGACAATTGCGTAGCGGATGCGCTGTCGCGGTTGCCCGAGTCTAATCAAGGTCTATTGAAAGATGAGGCAGATGGAGTGGTCAAATTGTACTATTTTAAAGAAGTTGAGGGACGTAAATTAATAATGAACATCTGTAAGAATCTACGTCGTCATCAGAACGAGGATGGTTGTTTAAATATGGTGAAAACCCGATATGATGAAAAGAGTCCAGAAGGAGAGAAATTAAGGAAGTATTACAAGATATACGATCATATCTTGTACATACGTAAGGGTGAAGATAGTAATATTTGGCGGGTATGCTGGCCCACCAAATACGTCACGGAAATAATAGACTACTACCATTTGGCGTATGGTCACTGTGGACCAAAGAAATGTACGGAAAAGCTGAGTGAAGTAGTGCATTTCAACAACATGTTAAAACGAGTTACTGACAGAGTGAAAACTTGCGATTTATGTCAGAAGGTGAAGGTTACCAACTGTACGAGTCGTGGTCCTATGCAAAGTATAAGGCCTAACGACACCTTTGAGTTACTGTGCGTGGACTTGTACGGACCTTTGCCCAAGTCATCAGGAAACTTTGCCTACATTTTAGTAGTGCTAGAAGCTTTTTCCAAGTTCATCAAACTATACCCGATTAGGAAAGCTACAGCCAAAGCGGTCTATAGCAAGCTGTGAACGATTATTTTGTTCATATTGGTAAGCCCAAGGCGATTCTATCAGACAATGGGGCACAATTTACTTCTAAGTTGTGGAATGAAGGCTTGGAAAGTAATGGGGTCGAGGTGATCCATATTTCAGCTTATTGTCCGGCTGGGAATCCCGCTGAGAGGTGTATGCGCGAGCTAGGCCGACTGTGCCGTACCTATTGCCATCACAACCATAGGGCATGGGGCAAATATGTAGCAGTATTTGAGAGAATTATGAACACCTTGAGACATGAATCGACGGGATTTTCTCCAGAGGAAATCCTGCTGGATGACAGAAGTAAAAGTTTAGTGGAAGAGATAATCAAATTCCCTCCACGGATTGACATTAGTATTGGTGTGAAAAAAGATCGTTTGCGAGAAGTAATGAAACTAAAAGCCGATGCTCGCATACGTCGTCATGACGCTAAAGCGCGTTTTGCTAAGTTTGCGATCGGAGACTTAGTACTTGTAAAAGCTCATGAGAAATCGAGCGAGATAGACAATGAAATCTCTAAATTTAAGTTTGTTTATAATGGACCATATAAAGTCATTGGTATACCTCACACAAATGCTTATTGCTTAGAGTATCCAAGCTCTGGAAAGCTATTAGGTATACGAAATATAGTAGATTTGAAATTGTACCAACCTAGGATCGATTAATACCACACAATGGGTAATTTGTACAATATGTAAATATAGAGTGTAAGATTTAAGGTTTGCTAGATTGCCATGCTTTTGACTGACCAAGAGGACATTAAAGAAGTTGTAATTAATAAGTAATTAATTTTGACTAAATGATTTAAGAGAGAGTGATTATTTATCAATTGAAAAATCCAAGCTGCTAATTTAAGTTTTCAGCTGAGTCACAGTAGATTAAGCAACGTAAATATGATTTTGTAAATAACTGTAAGATTTCATAAATATGAGATTTACTAGTCATTGCCGATGTACTTAGACGCTGCTTTAAGTTTCAGGCTAGTACATGCGTGTGATGATGGACAGTGTTGAGTTATCCACTGTGATAGTGTTTATGGACTCCTTGAGATTACTCGGGAGTGAGTTTTTCCGAAAGAATTCAGTGAAACGGACGTTCTGGAAACGCCGTCACAAGGGCGAGTGAGATCAAGCGTGCCGCACACGCGGGCGCAACAATACTGGCGTGGCGAGCCGCTGTCGGCTCTTGTGCCGCTGTTGGCTCTTGGGCCGCTGTCGGCATTCTTTGTACTTGCGAGTACGGAAGGCGGAATTGTTTTTCTTCCTGGACAGCTGAAAGAATTCTACTGTCAATATTTATGTTTTTTTCGATCTGATGTGTGTTATTTTCTTGTTTAGCGTTTAATGGACTCCCATGACGAGAATATTAATTATGAAAGGGTTATGTAGAAATGTGTGTTTTATGTAATTAATTATTAATTTGCGTATTTTGATCTACCTGTTTTTATGACCATGTACTCTGATTAATTTTGTAAATAGTATTCCATTTCTTGATACTGTTGGGAATTTTGACAATTTTAGAATAGCTAAACCATTTTCTATGTTTTCTATGAATTTTAATATGTTGTCAACCTGTTTTATTTTGTGCAAGATGACAGAGTGGAATAAGATTAGGAGTATCTCCACTCAATTATTATGGTCTAAAAATTGATTTATGCTTAATTAGATGAATGCTAAATTTTGTTGATGTTTTGAGCATATGCATTTCCGCTGTTTCTTTTTTGGGACATTTTCTGAGTCTGTTTACGTTACACGAACATCCTCAGACAATGTGGGGCACGTGTAACGCCGGAAATGCATATCCTCCTATTTCCATCTATTGTACTATTATTTTGTTCCCCTTGTTTTGTTACCTCAAGATATGACATTTCTGTCTATATATTGTAATTGTTTTACTGTTTGTATATATATATATTTATGCACTTATGTCGATGTATAATTGGTTTGTTTCGTAAATATTATTTGTATTTTTACGCTGGGTCTTGCCTAGGGAAAACTGCTATCGAACGATTACATCGATAGGTCGTGTGAAGAATCAAAGTGTGTAGGATCTTTGATAGTGTGAACTCTGCCGCGTGGAGCGCGGGCAGGGCAGTGAGAGTCTGGCGGGAGTAGCGAGTGGAGCAGGTGTTGTGTGACGCTCCCGCGAGTTGCCGCGCTTTCGGGGTTTGGCAGCATGTAATTGCGCTCGACTCGCGATGATAGTTTCTGACACGGTGTCGCGGACGGGAAGCATTAGCTGGCGCACATCAAGAGCCCGTCTCGCCTGGTGACCGTGTCGAGAAGAAGGCGCGCCAACATCCAGCTTCTGCAACAGCGACGGCCGACAAGGAGTGACTGTCGCCACCTCCTCGATCGACGGCTTCAAACCTTCAATCAACCAACAAGGAAGACTAAAAGCACGTAAAGTTTCAGAACTGTATGGCAGACCTCAGCTTTTCAAATTGTTCCATTTGCCTCGCAAAATTACAGAACTTAGCATGAACCCTTGTTGCTCATTGTCCCAATTGCATTGCCAAGCAGGGTCCCTTCCTTTTCCGAAATGAACCCGAGTGTCGTTGAAATTCAAACGCCAGCATTAAAATAATATAATTAGTTTTCACTGCTTTAATTTCAAAGTTCAATTATGGCATTAATAGCTGGCTACAATATTCAGATTACACAAGCACGAATTAAGAGTGCGAGCTTTGTTACCGTATTTTAGCTTACCTGTGACTGCAGCTCAGCTTGGTACGTACTAAATTTTACTATTGTTAATAGTTCAGAATCATTTAATTCAAGTTCAAAGTAAAATCTATTGTTTCTAAATTGCGTAGAGTCAAGTTGCTTTTGAAATGATTGTTGAGGTAGTCCAAGACTAACCGTATTTTGCTGGATTTCGATGTGCTTCAGAAAGAAAGCTCACTATTAACTTCAGACACTAAATTAACTTTCGATTTTCCGGTTTTATTAATTCTTTTGCTAAATTAAGTCAGAGTGTAGCGAAATTTATTACTTCTGACAAACTTTCAGTTTTCACACTACACGTGTCAACCTTCAGTTGCCACGCTTCTAGTGTTAATTATATGTGTAATAACCTTTCTTTTTCTGTTACTATAGTAATTGTCCTTAGGACTGGCGACCGTGATTTCCTCCAAATCTCAAATATCTAATTACCGCTAGTTAATTGTTAACGTAACGGCCGCGCATTTACTTTCTTTATTAAATTTATCCCTTTTCAAAATTAATTTCCACCAGTTTCATTTGCATTTTTCCTTTCATTTAGATGTAACCCTTTCCTCCCTCTTTACCGATAGATTAACTTCGGTGACGATTGCTTTTCCCAAATTTCCATTAGGTACACGCGGTTTAATTTTTCACTGTCATTAAGGTCGGTAAGTGAGGGGGAGGTTACAATGTCCAGTAGAAATAGAATGTTCAGCAATAGCGGACTTGCTTGGCTGCAAAAGGCGGGTGTAACGTTGATGTTCAGTGCAGCGTTCTTTCACGGTGCGTGTAGTTTGACCTATGTTCGCCATACCACATTGGCCTTTCGTAGTAACAGATCGTCCTTAACTGATCCCAGAAGGTCCGCAATCTTTGATGGTGGGCGGAAAACCACTTTCACCTGAAATTTTCGGAGGATTCTTGCTATTTTAAACGAAGTGTTTCCAACGAAAGGAAGAAAAGCCAAAGATTGTTCCCGCACGTTTTCCTCTTTATTCACTTCCTGCTTCTTAGTTCTAACTGTTAGTGCCCTGTTAATCTGCCGGGTGGAATACCCATTTTCGCTGAATACTGTCTTTAGATGAGCGAGTTCTTCAGGTAAGCTATCTAGATCTGAGACAGTATGAGCTCCATGAACAAGTGTTTTAAGCAGACTCATGGTTAGCGATGGGTGATGGCAACTCGATGCTTGCAGGTACAAATCAGTATGAGTGGGTGAACCGGATGTTGCTATGAATGGAGTTGAGGTGATGTAGAAACTCCATTAATTTATCTTCTCCATGAGGCCACACTATGAAAGTATCATCCACATACAGCCAAAAAACTGTTGGTTTCAGGGCAGCTGATTCAAGTGCTCTCTCTTCAAAATCCTCCATAATAAGGTTGGCCACCAAAGGAGACAGGGGGCTACCCATGGCGACACCGTCAGTCTGTTCAAAATATTCTTGATTAAACATAAAATAAGTTGAGAAAAGAGCGTGCCTGAACAAAGCAGTGATATTAACAGGAAACATGTTACCAATCAGTGTCAAAGAATCTGCAAGAGGAATTTTTGTAAAAAGCGAAAGGTCTACACTGCTAAGACGAAGAGCCCCCAGTCTATTGATAAAATCAGCTGAGTTTCATATGTGATGTAAGCACTTGCCTACGAATTCAGAGTTGAGGTGATGTGGAAACTTCATTAATTTATCATCTCCATGGGGCCACACTATGCAAGTGTCATCCATATACCGCCAAAAAACTGTTGGTTTCAGGGCAGCTGATTCAAGCGCTCTCTCTTCAAAATCCTCCATAAAAAGGTTGGCCACCAAACACTAGTTGTTTGAACAACAAGATTTAAGTGAGTTTGAACGTGGCGTTGCAGTCAGCGCACGAGCGATGGAAAACAGCATCTTCGAGGTAGTGATGAAGTGGGAACTTTCCCGTACGACTGTTTCACGTGTGTACCATGAGTATCCTAAATCCGGTAAAGTATCACGTCTCCGACATCTCTGCGGCCGGATAAAGATCCTGGAAGAACGGAACCAACGAAGAATGAAGAGAATCGTCCAATGTGACAGAAGTGCAACCCTTCAGCAAATTGCTACAGGTTTCAATGCTGGGCCATCAACAAGTGTCAGCGTGTGAACCACTCAACAAAACATCAAAGGTATGGGCTTTCGGAGCCGAAGGCCCACTCGTTGATCCTTGATGATTACGCGACACAAAACTTAACGCCTCGCCTGGGACCGTCAACACCGACATTGGATTGTTGATGACTGAAAACATGTTGCCTGGTCAGTCGAGTCTCGTTTCAAATTGTATCTAGCAGATGGACATGTATGGATATGGTGACCACTCATGTATCCATGGACACTGCGTGTCAAGAGGGGGCTGTTCAAATTGGAGTCTGTGTAATGGTTGGGACGTGTGCAGTTGGAGTGACATAGGACCCGTGATACGTCTAGATACAACTCTGACCGGTGACACGTTCGTAAGGATCATGTCTGGTCACCTGTACCCATTCAGTCTACTGTGCATTCCGACGGACTTGGGTAATTCCAGCAGGACAGGGTGACACCCCACATGTCCAGAATTGTTACAGAGTGGCTCCAGAACACTCTCCTGAGTTTAAACACTTCCGCTGGCCACGAAACTCGCCAGACATGAACATTATTGATCATTATTGGGATGCCTCGTACTCTTACGGATTCATGGACAGCCCTGCAGGATTCATGGTGTCAGTTCCCTCCAGCACTACTTCAGACATTACTCAAATCCATGCCCCGTCGTGTTGTGGCACATCTGCGTGCTCCCGGGGCCCTACACGATGTTAGGCAGGTGTACCAGCTTCTTTGGCTCTTCAATATAATATGCTTTTGATAAAGATTCAGTGAAATATACTGTAGAAGGTATGTTATGTTCCTTGATATAGTCCATGTCAGCGTAAGAGTGTATTACACCTCTTTACATCTGTGTACTTGTTATGGCGATCTATGCATTACAGATCTGATGATGGCAACGTGGTTTGCTGAAACCAATCCTCACAATAAGAGCTGTACAATAGCGATCTTCACTGTTTCTACCTTAATATAGATATCACCCTGACTTGATAATGAAAAGCGTATTGGAATGATTTATGCTTATAACTTTTGACTCGATCGTTTCCGGACCTAGATTCCTTATCTCATAGTGATACATTTAACCTTCGCGGTCAACTCTGACCGTATGTAACATCGTCGCCGAATCACCCTGTATAACTGACTCTGTGAGTAATGTTACGAAACCAGCCTTGGACTTAACAGTCTCACGACTTGGCTACGAAGTGAGTAGTTTCATCGGTAGAGCTGCCCCGGCGATAGTTATGAGCTACACAGCAATTGACGGTGGAGACAGAGGCGCAGAGGGTCCCCGTGGAAGCAGCCCGCAGTGCGTGCGTGGCGTATCTGTGGTGGACGTGCTGCGGGCGCCACCAGCTGCCGCTGTCGCCAGCACGTGGACGCCATACGAGCCACCTGCCTGGCTGCCTGTGGGCCAGACGGGCTATGCCCGTATCAAGTGACCACGCTGCTCTCCCAGTTAGGGCTACACCTACATTGTATCCGTATTCATCCTGATCCGAAATAGGCCAATTATGTAACCCAATGTCGTCCGACGTCGTTCTTGGCTACACATTATAACAGACATCATATTTACGCCAGTGACTGTAACACTTTCTTTATTTCACGATTGCAATTTCGGCCTTAGGTCATTATCAAGTGCAGATTTTTTTTGGCTTTAAGCCCTGTCAACTTAAAATTTTCTGACATATTTATGTGTCACTTCATTTTAAGTTGACATGGCTTAAAGCAACAAAAATCTCCACGTGATAATGGCCTAAGGCCGAAATTGCAATCGTGAAATAAAGAAAGTGTCACAGTCACAGGCGCAAATTTGATGTCTTTTATAAAGTTCTACATGACTGTGGATCCCAGGTATAAAAAGTTGGCTAGCCTGCATTGGATCGTTTTTTTTTTTTTTTTTTTTTTTTCGACTCGCTCCAGAGCAGTTACGTCCCCCGTTGTCACTGTTGCTTCTGCTGAAGAATAGACTTATAAAAAAACGTATGGGATCATCAATTTAATAAATATACACTAATGAGGGACATGAAAGGGAAGCAGATGTTGGGAAGGGAGTGAGATACGGTTGTAGCCTCTCCCCGATGCTATTCAATCTGTATATTGAGCAAGCAGTAAAGGAAACAAAAGAAAATTTCAGAGTAGGCATTAAAATCTATGGAGAAGAAATAAAAACTTTGAGATTCGCCGATGACATTGTAATTCTGTCAGAGACAGCAAAGGACTAGGAAGCGCAGTTGAACGGAATGGACAGTGTCTTGAAAGGAGGGTATAAGATGAACATCAACAAAAGCAAAACGATGCTGAGGGAATTAGATTAGGAAATCAGACACTTAAAGTAGTAAAGGAGTTTTGCTATTTGGGGAGCAAAATAACTGATGATGGTCGAAGTAGAGACGATATAAAATGTAGACTGGCAATGGCAAGGAAAGCGTTTCTGAAGAAGAGAAATTTGTTAACATCGAGTATTGATTTAAGTGTCTGGAAGTCGTTTCTGAAAGCATTTGTATGGAGTGTAGCCATGTATGGAAGTGAAACATGGTCGATAAATAGTTTAGACAAGAAGAGAATAGAAGTTTTCGAAATGTGGTGCTACAGAAGAATGCTGAAGATTAGACGGGTAGATCACATAACTAATGAGGAGGTATTGAATAGAATTGGGGAGAAGAGGAGTTTGTGGCACAACTTGACTAGAAGAACGGATCGGTTGGTAGGACATGTTCTGAGTCATCAAGGGCTCACCAATTTAGTACTGGAGGGCAGCGTGGAGGGTAAAAATCGTAGACGGAGACCAAGAAATGAATACACTAAGCAGATTCAGAAGGATGTAGGCTGCATTAGATACTGGGAGATGAAGAAGCTTGCACAGGATAGAGTAGCATGGAGAGCTGCATCAAACCAGTCTCACGACTGAAGACCACAACAACAACAACAACAACAACAACACTAAAGAGGCAAAGAAACTGGTACACCTGCCTAATATCGCGAAGGGCCCCCACGAGCAGGCAGAAGTGCCGCAACACGACGTGGCGTGGATTCAACTAATGTCTGCAGTAGTGCTGGAGGGAACTAGCGCCATGAATCCCGCAGGGCTGTCCATATATCGGTAAGAGTATGAAGGAGTGGAGATCTCTTCCGAACAGGACGTTGCAACGCATTCTAGATATGCTCCCAGATATGCTCAAGTATCTATTAGGAACGTTACGTAGGTAGATTGTGGATAGTTAGGAATGTGGGTCTCACGGGAGGCGTGCAAGGGATAAGTCCCTGCAGTCGCGCTATTCCTCTGTGTCCTCGGTGACTCAGATGGATAGAGCATCTGCCACGTAAGTAGGAGGTCCCGGGTTCGAGTCCCAGTCAGGGCGAACATTTTCAGCTGTCCCAATCGAGGCATGTCAAAACACCTATCGGCAGCTGAGGGTTTCAATTAATTATCATTTATGCTCAATAATGTTCATCTCTGGGAAAATTGGTGGTCAGCGTAAGAAGAGTGTTCCTGTAGCCAATCTGGGCGTGTGGGGTGTCGCATTGTCGTGCTGGAATCTCCCAAGTCCGTTGAAATGCCCAGTGGACACGAATGGATGCAGGTGATCCGACAGGATGCTTACGTACATGTCACCTGTCAGAGTCGTATCTGGACTATCAGGGGTCCCATACCACTTCAACTGCACATACTACAGAGCCTCCACCAACTTGAACAGTCCCCTGCTGACATACAGTGTCCATGGATTTACAGGGCTGTCTCCATATCCATACACGTCCGTCCGCTCGATACAGTTTGCAATGAGACTCGTCCGAACAGGCACGATGTTTTCAGTCATCAACAGTCCAATGTCGGTGTTGACGGGCTCAGACGAGGCGTAAGGCTTTGTGTCGTGCCTTCATCAAGGGTACAAGAGTGAGCCCTCGGCACCGAAGCCCATATGTTGAGTGGTTCGCACACTGACACTTGTTCATGGTCCAGCACTGAAATCTGCAGCAATTTGAGGAAGGGCTGTACATCTGTCACGTTGAAATATTCTCTTCATTGGTCGTTGGTCCCGTTCTTGCAGGATATTTTTCCGGCCGCAGCGATGTCGGAGATTTGTAGCTTTATCGGGTTCCTGATATTCACGTTACACTCGTGAAATGGTTGTACGGGAAAATCCTCACTTCATCGTAGCCTCGGAGATGCTGTGTCCATCGCTCGTGCGCCGATTATAAGACCACGTGCAAACTCAGTTACATCTTTATAACCTGCCTTTGTAGCAGTAGTAACCGATCCAACTGCGCCAGACACTTGTTGTCTTATATAGGTGTTGCCGACCCCAGCGCCATATTCTGCCTGTTTACGTATCTCTGTATCTGAATATGAATAGCTATACCAGTTTCTTTAACGCTTCAGTGTAGATCTGCAGGGCAGTTTCATGAAACTTGCAAACCTTTCTGAATTTACCCGGATCAACTCAGGGGACATCACTGATTGACTATAGATACATTCGACCACATGTCTGAAGGCGTAAGAAACGATATAACTGGTCAACAGGGAAGGGTTGAGGCCAAGCTGTACAAGCGGTCGCTTGGGACACCGAACTGGGGAGGTGCGGCACAGGCGCCCATGTGCAAAGTTGTATACCGGTTATTTCATAATTCATGTTACACGATTGTAGAGGGGATTTAGTAGGTCAAGTTTTACACAGAAACCCATGTTCGGAAACGTCATTCAACGACACTACAGAGCGTCAACGTTAATAGGTGCCGGCGCCTGTGAATGTACGTATATGCAGGGTGATTCAGTGATGATGATACAAACTTTCAGTGATAATGGAGCATGTAATGGATCTGGGAGATGTTATTTTTTTACCGTATTTGTCGAAACTGAATTGAAAATGTTTTCTTATATTTTTGTCAGAATTTATTATAATTTGTCTTATTATATGTTAATTTACTTCTGTTTTTGAGAGTAAAAGCATATTGATTACTATTAGAAAATGTATCGAAGAATAGCAAAGAAACTGATTGCGTAAAATATCTTTGACGTTGGAGTAGTCTTTGACTATAGTCAGTCCGAGTCGGAAGCTAACTCTTGGTGTGTGTTGACGGAAGAACAATGTGAAGGTCGCAGTCATAAATAATTTTGAATTATGTTAACTATTATTTTTGTATTATCTGAAAAGAAGAAACTACATTGGAAGAAACTGTATTTGAAACACCAAAATGAGAGAAACACGCTGAACCACGTCATTTTCTGCAGCCGACAACGATGCATTGTGGAATCATACTTAGACAACTGAAGCCAAGACTTATATTTGCTTGCAAACGTCTAATGGAAAAGGTACTGTCACGAAATATGGCAAATTTAAGTTTATAAAAAATAGTGACCATATTTTCAACTTGTGTCTTAACCGGGATGCCATATTTCAAGCAGGATAAATGTATCAATCTGAGGTAAGCGCCCCTGTACCGGAAACGAACATGTCAAAAGTTATAAGCAATCAGGTACCTTTGACAGTGGAATACATGAACCGATGTAATTTTTGCTAACAATATAGGGTATGCAACTTTCAGAAGTGGTAGTATGGACCAAGAAAAGACAGAATGTGTAGTGAAGATCAGCTCTGAACCGCATACCTGAGGAGCTATGAGTACTTTTTTTTTCTTTTCTTTTTTTTTGTGGTTTTAGGGCGCACAACTACAATGGTCATTAGCGCCCAGACTACGTTAGGAATTCATCGCGAGGCACAAGTTTAAAACAGCAACTAAAAGGGAAAACACGATAAAAGACAGATTGACAGGCATAGGATTAAAAAAAAACAGCATAATCAAATGTCCTTAGAAAGGTTTGTCAAGTTGATAAATCGAAGAACGCGAGCAGCTGCTCCTGTGTCATCCGCTAAAATGGCATCCAGAGTACATGGCAGGCCAAGATCAAGACGCAGTGTATTAAAATCCGGACAGGACGTTAAAATGTGGCGGGCCGTCAGCAATTGCCCATATGGGCAGATCGGCGCCGGCGCAGCCGTCAACAGATGGTGATGGCTGAACCGGCAGTGTCCAATTCGTAACCGGGCCAAAACGACCACCTACCGCCGAGAAGGGCGTGAAGAGGACGTCCAAGCCGCGGGAAGAGGTTTCAAGGCCCGAAGCTTGTTGTCCGTAAGTGCGGCCCAATCGGCATGCCACAGCGATAAAATGCGCCGACAAATGACCCTGCTACAATCCGATGAATGGACACAACAAGAAGCTGTCCGAGGCTGGAGGACCGCAGCCTTGGCCGCGGCATCTGCAGCTTCGTTCCCAGGGATACCGACATGGCCAGTAACCCACATAAAGCTAACCGGAGAACCGTCGTCCGCCAGCTGCTGAAGAGAGCGTTGGATCCGGTGCACGAAAGGGTGAACCGGATACGGATCACTGAGGCTTTGGATGGCGCTCAGGGAATCGGAGCAGATGACATAAACAGAATGTCGGTGGCGGCAGATGTAAAGAACAGCCTGGCAGAGGGCAAAGAGCTCAGCTGTGAAGACGGAACAATGGCCATGGATCCGGTATTTGAAACTTTGTGCCCCGACAATAAAAGAACATCCGACCCCGTCATTGGTCTTAGAGCAATCTGTATAAATGAAGGTTATATTAATGAACTTCGAACGAATTTCGACAAAACGGGAGTGGTATACCGAACCGGGGGTAACCTCCTTTGGGAGCGAGCTGAGGTCAAGGTGAACGCGAACCTGTGCCTGGAGCCAAGGTGACGTGTGGCTCTCGCCCACTCTAAAGGTTGCAGGGAGTGAAAAATCAAGGTGTTGAAGGAGGCAACGAAAGCGAACTCCAGGGGGTAGCAGGGCAGAGACATACAGCCCGTATTGACGGTCGAGAGAGTCGTCAAAAAAGGATCGATGGGACGGGTGGTCGGGCATTGACAGTAGCCGACAGGCATACCGACAAAGCAGTATATCGCGCCGGTAGGTGAGTGGCAATTCACCGGCTTCAGCATGAAGACTCTCGACGGGACTAGTATAAAACGCTCCGATCGCAAGACGTAAACCCCGATGTTGTGTGGAGTTGAGGCGGCGTAAGATGGGCGGCCGTGCAGAGGAGTATACGAAGCTCCCATAATCCAGCCGATATAGGCGAAGTAGGACGGTTCGATCCGCTCCCCACGACATACCACTGAGAACGCGGAGGACATTTAGAGAACGGGTACAACGGGCAGCCAAATATGACACATGTGGAGACCAGCTAAGTTTCCTGTCAAATGTAAGACCGAAAAATTTTGTTGTCTCCACGAATGGGAGAGCAACAGGACCGAGTCGTAAGGACGGTGGGAGAAACTCTTTGTAGCGCCAAATGTTAATACAGACCGTCTTCTCGGCAGAAAAACGGAAGCCATTGGCGACACTCCAGGAGTAAAGACGGTCAAGAGAACGCTGAAGACAGCGCTCCAGGAAACATGTACGCTGCGCGCTGCAGTAGATGGTAAAATGGTCCACGAAAAGGGAGCCTGATACATCAGCTGGGAGGCAATCCATTATTGAATTGATCGCTACGGCGAAGAGAGCGACGCTCAAAACTGAGCCCTGTGGCACCCCATTCTCCTGGCGAAAGGTGTCTGACAGGACAGAACCCACACGTACCCTGAACTGTCGATCCATTAAAAAGGAACAAATAAAAAGAGGGAGGCGACCGCGAAGGCCCCATGTATGCATGGTGCGGAGAATGCCCGCACTCCAACAGGTGTCGTAAGCCTTCTCCAAATCAAAGAACACAGCAGCGGTCGGGCGCTTCCGCAAGAAGTTATTCATAATGAAGGTCGACAAGGTAACCAGATGGTCAACAGCAGAGCGGCGCCTACGAAATCCACATTGTACATTGGTAAGTAGGCGTCGAGATTCGAGCAGCCAAACCAAACGAGAGTTAACCATTCGCTCCATCACCTTACAGACACAGCTGGTAAGCGAGATGGGTCGATAACTGGAAGGCAAGTGCTTGTCCTTCCCCAGCTTAGGAATCGGTACAACAATAGACTCGCGCCGGCATGCGGGAACATGTCCCTCAAACCAGATGCGATTATAAGTACGAAGAAGGAAACATTTACCCGCAGGAGAAAGGTTCTTCAGCATCTGAATATGAATAGAATCAGGCCCTGGAGCGGAGGACCGTGACCGGGCAAGTGCATTTTCGAGTTCCCGCATGGTGAATGGGGCATTATAACTTTCACGATTCGAGGAGCGGAAGTTAGGTGGCCTAGCCTCCTCTGCCTGTTTTCGGGGGAGGAAGGCAGGGTCGTAATGAGCGGAGCTCGAAACCTCTGCGAAAAAGCGGCCGAAGGCATTGGAGACATCCTCAGGGGCCACAAGGATGTCATTCGCGACCGTCAAGCCAGAAACTGGTGAGTGGACCTTAGTGCCAGATAGCCGGCGCAGGCTACCCCAGACAACAGAAGAAGGAGTAAAACTGTTGAAGGTGCTTGTGAAAGCAGCCCAGCTGGCTTTCTTGCTTTCTTTAATAATAAGACGACACTGCGCACGTAATCGTTTATAACTGATACAATTCGCCACTTTAGGGTGGCGTTTAAAGGTGCGTAAAGCACGTCGACGAGCACGTAAAGCGTCTCTACATGCTGCGGTCCACCAGGGGACCGGTACGCGACTTGGAGAAGAGGTAGTGTGAGGGATGGAATATTCAGCAGCAATGAGAATGACTTCCGTGACTATCGCAGCTTGTGAAGGTTTGATCCTGAAAGGTCGCCCTGGAAGAGAAGAGCCCCCAGTCTGCTTTGGAGATGTTCCAACTAGTTGAGCACGGAGAGGGGGGTATGATGCAGGAGGTGGATAACACACGGGAAGTGGTCGCTCGATATGTATCAGAAAGTGCATACCACTCAAACCGGCTTGCAAGTTGGGTAGTACATATAGAGAGGTATAAATGGGAATAGGTGTGAGATGTGTCCGAAAGAAAAGTAGGGGCGCCAGTATTGAGGCAGACAAGATTGAGCTGGTTGAAAAGGTCTGCTAACAGGGAGCCCCTCAGGCAGGATGCTGGAGAGCCCCAAAGGGGATGGTGGGCATTGAAGTCTCCAGTTAACAAAAATGGTGCAGGTAGCTGAGCAATAATTTGCATCATGTCTGCCCTGGTAACGGCAGACGACGATGGAATGTAAACGGTACAAATGGAAAATGTAAAAGTGGGGAGAGTAATTCGGGCGGCAACTGCCTGCAGGCTGGTGTGCAATGTGATGGGATCGTAGTAAATATCATCCCGGACGAGCAACATAACCCCTCCATGAGCCGGAATACCTGCCACAGGGAGTAGGTCAAAACGCACAGAGGTGTAGTGTGCCAAGGCAATTCGATCGCATGGGCGTAGCTTCGTTTCCTGGAGGGCTACGACGAGCGGACGGTGCAAGCGAAGCAGCAACTTCAATTCTTCTCGGTTGGAGCGAATGCTGCGAATATTCCAGTGAATAACTGCCATCGTGAGAAGAAAAAGAAAAAGAAGATGCAAGAAGGGGCCACCTCGAAGGCCGCTGAAGGCCTGGCTTCGAGCGAGCACTGCCGCCGCTATCAGTAGGCGGACAGTCATCATCCATTGGTTCTATAGATTCATCGGCCATCTTGTTAAGATGGCCGGGAGGGGGAGTTTCCTCGGCCGGTGAACGGCCAGATGTTCGGCTACCAGCGGTGCGGCCAGGCGAAACGGATGACGGCCTGGGGCGGCAACCGCTGGGTGGCGCAGAAGAAATGCGCCGTGGTGGAGAAGGAGAACTGTGCTTCCTATGAGCCTTCTTGGAAGGTCTTTTAGTGGATGTACTGGTCGATGGCTGGGAGTTCTAGGTACGTAGGAAGTCTGCACGGGATGGTTCCTTCTTGAAGGCCCGTGTATCTGACTTCTGGGTCTTCGTCTTCGCAGAAGCTGATGAAGGTGCTTGTGGCTGAGAGGTGACGGGAGGAAGAGGAGACGTCGACCGGGCGATCTTAGCACTGGCCGAACGGACGACCGTAGTGCTAAGGTCAGATCGCATGTCTGCGTCGCCACCTCCCTGGTAGTCCGAGGAGAGGCGAGGACAGTACTGTATTTCCCCGCTGGGAGCAGCGTGGGCTTCCTACTAGCAAACAGCTTGCGAGCAGCCGAGCTGGACACTTTCTCTTTGACCCGAATTTCCTGTATACAGCGTTCTTCCCTATAGACAGGACAGTCGCGGGAGGACGCTGCATGGTCACCCTGACAGTTCACACAACGAGGAGACTGAGGTGGACAGTCACCCTCATGGGCATCCCTGCCACAAGTGACACATTTAGCCGCATTGGAACAAGACTGGCGAGTGTGATTAAAACGCTGACACTGGTAGCAGCGCGTAGGTGTCGGGACATAGGGGCGAACAGAAATAACCTCGTAACCCGCTTTGATGCGCGACGGCAGCTGAACACCATCAAATATCAAGAAAAGTGTCCGGGTCGGTACAAGGTCATTGTTGACCTTTTTCATGACCCTATGGACAGCCGTCACGCCCTGCTCAGCGAGGAAAGACTGAATCTACTCGTCAGTCAATCCGTCGAGTGATCTAGTATATACCGCACCACGAGACGAATTCAAAGTGCGGTGAGCCTCCACCCCGACAGGGAACGTGTACAGGAGTGTGGCCCGAAGCAGTTTTTGTGCCTGAAAGGCGCTCTCAGTTTCTAGTAACAAGGTACCGTTACGCAACCTGGTACAAGACTTGATAGATCCAGCTATGGAATCTACGCCCTTCTGGATAACGAAAGGGTTGACAGAGGAAAAATCCTTTCCGTCCTCAGATCGAGAAACTACGAGAAACTGTGGGGCAGGCGGTAGTACTTTTGTCACTGGTAGCTGGTCAAGTTTCCGTTTTTGAGCAGAAGTCGAGAGAAGAAGAAGAGAAATCCATTGTGGAGGAATCCCCCATGATTGCCAGCGTCTCCGATGGCGCGCTCCCGCCTTAGGTGAATGTTTACACCTCAGGTCACACCTCCCGAGAAACGGACGGAGGGACCAATCGGCATGGTCGGAAGGTGTCAGCTCAGGCAATCACCCCTCCCTGGGCCTGGCCTTTACCAGGGGGTACGTGCGTGCCTTACTTGTCTACCCAGGGCGGGGAATTACGCGTTACCCCGTCACCGGCTACGCGTGCGAACGCCTGGGTCGGCCTTCAGGCACGCACAGGGAGGAAAGAAGAAGAGGAAAAAGAAGGGAGAGAGGGAGAGAAAGGACAGACTGTCTCAAACGCCGAGGCGGAGACCAGAGCAGGCAAGGAGAAGAAGGCAAGGAGAAGAAGGCAAAGGAAAGAGTAAGTAAGACAGTGATATGGAGAAGAACAAAGAAAGGAACCAACCAAAAGAAGGAAGAAACCAGAAGAAGTGAAAAACCAAAGTGACCGCAAATATAGGTCGTGGAACCGTCCGTCTCCGGACGCAGGCACTAACTACCCCCTTGAGGGGGAGGGACTCCATTTAGTCGCCTCTTACGACAGGCAGGAATACCTCGGGCTTATTCTAATCCCTGGACCCGCAGGGGGGGGGGGGGGGGGAGGGAGTACTTCTTTATCTTCGCTAGCGTGAAACGTCTCTGCTATTGCACAAGTGCTAATAGCATTTAAGGTGTGCATTTTAGACCCATGTGTACTAGACATTTTTTCTTGTTTTTGTTCACACTACCCACCTCTAAAAATTGCCTACCCTATAATCATAGCAACAACAGTATTGGTGCATGTATTCCACCATCAGAGGTAGCTGGGCGGTTACCGCTTTTAACTTTCGACTCTTTCGTTTCCAGTACAGGGTCCCTTACGTCAAATTGATAAATTTATCCTGCTCCATTATAACTGAAAGTCTGTATCATCACATAAATTTATAGGCTCCGTCGACTATAATTTTGACGCTCTGCATCACTGTTGAATGTCGTTTCCGGTCTTGGGTTCCTAATAGGAATGTTGATATTTTTAAAAATATCGGGAATCTAGAATATCGATATTTAATGTTCTGTCATTATCGGCCCTCGATACATCGAAAATTATTATCGACATGTCACCGGAAAAAATATCGTCGTACCGGCCAAAAATATATCGGCATATTTTAAATATACTGCTAGTTTTAGAGCTGTATATTAAAGTGTTGATTTATTATTAGATATTCTGTACAACAAGAAGCTAGCGGCCAGCTTATCTCCCTTGAGAAAGAACTCAAAGGAAACTATGCACGTTCATGGTTGGCGATGACAGTTTGTTGACAGTGATAATTGCATTTAAGTGGCACTATAAAAGGTGCCCGGTGGGTCTGTGGTTCGGTTTCGTCACATATCGGATTTGTCTGGAACACTTCACATCGATTTCCCGTTTTTTTTCATTTCTGTAATTCCAGGGAACTAGCAGTAGTAGTGTCAAAATTGATTGCTGAAGCAGTTTCAGTTGGTAGCGAGGAGCCCCGATAACGTCAGAGTTTGCCTCATACGTCTCCTTCCATCGCAGTCTTTGATTTAGATTTTTGTTCATCAGTTTCATCTACTGTTTTTGTACAATGCCGATATGAGGAAATAGCACACTAGTCGCGTAAAAAATTGATTTTTAACGCATCTGGTGCGCTATTTCTTCACTTTGGATATCTTATTATTCCATTCACACCACCATCCCCTACTACTAACGGACTTCTGCTTTGTGGCATCTATACATGCTTCACAGAGTCAAAGAGAAAGACTGGACATGATGAAAGCTCAGAAAGTAGTAAGACTCTCACTCACTGGAAGTAAAATTATGTTCGACTACAATTTCAAAAGAACAGTTTCAAATATTTACCGAAAACTGTGAAAAAAATATAAAATAAAAATATCGGCACTCGATATTGCCATTTCGGTATTGATATATCTATACACAGGTGAAAGAAATATCGCCGGTGTATATCGATATTTTTTGGAATTTTTTTTATTGTGATTTTAACACCTTAGACAAGGTAGGCCGGCAGCGGCAATACAACGCCGCTCTTCGGCCACAGATATTACAAGTAGAACATAGGAAGACATAGATAAACAAAACAAAATTATGGACAAAAAACAGTAGACACAATAAGTAAAAATATGGAGCCTTTCATAGGCGTAGTAAAATAAAAAACGTTCAGCACTGGTACACGAACATAGGCGACTGAAATGACACACGTGAACGATGGAGTGTGGGCAGTAAAACACTAAGGCACTAACACAATGGCACACAAAAAACCGATGGCAATGATCTACGGCGCACCAATGTTCACTGTTCGTGTACGGGTCTGGGGACCTGCCAAAGGGGAAAACGTGGGGGAGGAGGGAGAGGGGAGGGTGTAGATGCCAGTGGCAGAGGAGATGGGAGTGGGAGGAAAGAAGGTAGGGGAGTAGGGGAAGCCTGCGGGAGAGGAGGGAGGGAGGAAGGGGAGAGAAGAGAGAGAGGGTGCCCTTGGGAAAAGACACAGGGGGTGGGAGGATCAAAGTTGGTAGGACGGGTAGATAGAAGGGATGAGGGCATCATCAGGGAGGGGGAGTTGGCGGAAGCCTCCTTGGGCGAGGGTATTGAGAGTGTAGAGATGGACAGCAGGCGGGACGTGGGAATACAGGCGTGGCAGCGGACAGGGGTGGGAGAGGATGGGAGAGACAAGTGGGTTAGGGGGATGAAGTTTACAGGAGGTGTGGAGGATCCGTATCTGTTCGAGGAAAAGAAGGAGGCCCGGGAATGGATTGAGGTCATACAGGATCCCCGTGGCGAGGGGGGGGGGGGGGGGAGCGGATGGGATGCAGTAGGCGAGGCAGAGTGCATGGCAACAATTCGTCAGACGGACATCTTTTCTCGACCGATACATGTTGCCAGTGAGGGGCACAGTTAGTCGGGTGATGTAACCTTACTGGCACAAACGACTGTATCCAATGACTCAGTTGTTTAGGATATGTACATTGATTGTCAATGGCATTAGTTCCAAGATCAAGGCCCAGCTGTTACAGTAAATGATTCGGATAGTGGACATTGACGTAGTACTCCTTCAAGAGGTCTGGCCTGATCTGAAGGCATTGCAGCGATGGCATAGTAATAAAAATGGAACTTCACTATTTGCCATCAGTGTGAAGCTTTGTGCTTACTATCTGTGTAGTCCACGTTGTGAATCTGTAGACTCCCGTCTGGAATGGCGTAACGTAGGGCACAAACAATCTACTATACTGAGGAAGTTCTGTTGTTTCAGGGCACAACACATAGTATTTAGAGGTGGGCGGGGACTTTAAAGACGTCTTATAGCCTGAAGATCAGATCTATCATCATGTCCTGTGTCCGGCCGGCCCTTCATGCGATGGTTAGGGACCTAGCATTGCGTGACACACGGATACTGATCCACACTGAACAATGAGGACACACGTACCCAACCATGCTGAGGACGTGCTGCAAGACCTCCCACCTTAGGAAAGGACATAAGTAGACAACACTTTCTTAGAGGCCGTCACCGAGAGAGGTGGTGCAGTGGTTGGCACACTGGACTCGCAGTCGGGAGGACGACGGTTCAAACCCAAGTCTGGTCATCCTGATTAAGGTTTTCGTGATTTCCCTAAATCGCTTCAGGCAAGTGCCATAATGGTTCCTTCGAGAGGGCAAGGCCGATTTCCTTTCCCATCGTTCCCTAGTCTGATGAGACCAATGACTTCGCTATTTGGTATCTTCCCCAATTCAACAACCAACCAACCTCGGAGGCCATCACGCTGGAAGAACTGGGGCCTGATGGTCTTCCGCTCAAAATTTATAGCACCTTTTCTTGCCCTGTAGGGAAGTTTTGCGACAGATATTGTGGAAACTTTTGGATCCCGAAGTTCGCGTCTCTTTCGATTTCTTGGAGGGCATGTGCCAAACGAAACGGTGGGTGCAGACTGTAAGATTCGGATGCTCATGTTCAGCTGGCCTCAATGTGACAATTTCCGTTTCCACATTTATGGGCCGATCACTTCGTTCATATTTGGGAGCTGGATTGAAATTCAGGGTGAAAAGACACCAGTGATAAGAGTCACTCGTGATTTTCTATCTTTACTGCTACTGAGAAAGAACTGCGGGACTTGTTGAATGGGAAGAACAATCCAGTCAGCGTAGTATATGGACTAAGAGGAAACCAAAACAAGAAGAAAGTACCAAGGAGTAGCATAAATGAGATTAACAATAACTTTAATATCTATATTAGTGATCACGCAGTAGATGAAGTGAAGGAATTCTGCTACCTTGGAAGCACAATAGGGACGAAAAAAGGAAGAAGCAGACAAGCACAAGCCAAGGGTGAATTATTCATTGAAAGAAGTTTACCAGTAGAAACAAGGATATTGTTTTGAGAGAAGAAATTCTGATGTACGTCTGGAACACACTGTTTCGTGGTATCGAATATTAGTTTGTGAGGAAAATGGAAAAAGAAGTATTTGAGATGTGCTGTTACAAGAAAGGTGTAGAAATTTGGTAAACACTAACTAGGAGAATGAACAGGACGACAGGGCATGTGTTAAGCCATCAGGGAATAATCTCCATAGTATTATCGGGAGCCATAAAGGACAAGAACTTCCGGTGAAGACAACAGATAATCGATGACGTTGGATGTAAGTACTATCCTGAGTTGGGAAATTGGCACAGGAGGGGAAGCTGTGGATGGCTGCATTAAATGTCAAGAGACTGAATATACGAAAAACAAATGCTATAACTTTTGTTTGAGGAATGTTTCTGCCCAGCTCAAGTGAAGGCATAGGTGAACACAAATTAAAAGCAAAACTTCGCGTTAACAGAAGCGAAAAACGTGTGGAACGTAGTGTTATAATACTACGCGAGTAAGTGGGAATCTCTAACAACATACGAAGGAGACGGCTAGAGAAAGAAGAGAGGAAACCGATAGGGAGATTCTTGGTCCAACAAGAAGAGGTAAAATATGAAATCGTAAATCAGGAGAAGAATTGCGGACAGTAATACAAAAAAAGAGAGAAAAGAAAAATATTTTGTGGTTGTTGATGAGGATGGCTGTTCCCGGGTCGACTACAAGAGTATGAGAGAACAAGGAAGAACAGAAAGATAGACAATAAGTGTGTTATGAACTTTGGAAGTACGAAATTATTTTGAGGATGAGTGTGAAAATGAAATTAACTGCAAAATAAGTACACCTAGTCAACAGAGTTAAAAGAGAGGTATTTATGCAAGCACAGTATGCAGCGTAATCGTTGGAGGACAGAAAAGCTAATGATATTGCAAATTTCAGATCAAAATTGGGAAAGAGAGATAAAATGGAAAGTTGCACGAAGGAAAAGAAGAACAGACAAAGCGCAATAGATCTGCCTTTTGCCTAGTGCCATAACGAAGGAAGAAAAATTAAACTTAAGAAAATTTAAGTCCTCAATATGGTATTCGGCCGAAGTTAAATGAAAATCTCATTGTGTTATAATTTTATCAAGATATCGAATTGAAATATAATAATAGTACAAGACTCCAGTTATTTGGCTTTGCCGTGAAATGGTCTACAAAGTAGTTGCAACAATGGATATTTAAAAAAATTATAATGTTGTTATAAAGTAGAACGGAATATCTGCAGTGACCGAGTACCATACCAACGAACTTTCATGAGAAGGTATGGTGAGCAAAGTCAGTCAACACGAACATATTACGGAGAAGTCGAGAGCATGAACGGAGCTTTGTAAACAACACAATTCATAAGACAGTCACAAACCACATACAGATCCATATAACAATGATGAATTTAATGTTAGCACAGTGCAGTCAGCTAAGTTGTATTCTTTACAGTCACCAGGACATGATATTCGACGGAATAAACATTTTAATGTAACAAAAACAAAAATAATTTATGACATTCGGCTCTGTTTTCTCTCCTTGCATTGATTAGTCTTAAACTATCTATTACTGACACATTCTGCATTGTGGTTGAAGTTATTGTACAGGTTCTTATGGCTCCATATCTAACGCTCGATACTTCAGCGAGCTTCAAAGATACACCAACATTTTCTCGGAATCGCATTATCCTTACTCCTGTTCACTCTTCTTGCTACGAACAGCCGTTTTCCGAGTCCGCTTACGTTCTGCATATATTTGCACAAATTAAAAGCTTCAGGCTTTTCGGGCTGCTTAATTTTAAAGTACGTTTCTTTTGGGATTTCTTTGTAGTTATTCTCTGAGTAGTTTCTGTTTTAAGTGCTCATGGAAATGTTTTGTTCACATTACAGCCGAGAAATTTCGACAGTACTAACGTGAAGCTTTCCGATTTCGAGTTGAGTGATATAATAAAAATGTATTAGCACATAACTTATCGAGCAGCTGATAAAAACCAATCACCACAATGAGCTACCGGAGACGTCTGGAGAGTGATAAAATATAGCTCCGCGAATCTGCGTCACAAAAATCCGATCCTGGGTTGACAGTTCGCGGTTATTACGCGTGGTATTGCTGGGTTAAAACTGACGGTGGTTCACTCATTTCTGAGGTATTCCAGTGGAGCACTAATCTGCCTGAGCACTAAGTTGCCTTATTATGTGTTGAATCAAACAGATCATATCTGTAGAGCATTTACATCACTATTCCTGTATACTGTAGTACAGCAAACCATCTGGGTTAATGCAGACCCGTAACTGCTTGGAAAACCGAGAAACAAGAATAATCTGAAACTGACATGCGCTTCGATCCTAGAAGCTGAAGTCCGCTTGAATATGCCCTTCATATACGGTTCACTATCAACAGCGTTGTAAATCTGTTATGAGAGAAAACTGTTCTCTTCGACGTAACTGAAAAGTTCATCTCACAAAGAGTCAACTGAGTCTCAGCATACGTTTCTCATCAAAAACAACAACTTTTTCGAATCACATAACTGTATTTAAATCGAACAGAATATACTGATGAAGCGTTAAATTTTCCTTCAATATTCAGACTTTTGTAGAGCTCTCCTGATTTCTCCGTTAACATCGAACCAGCACGGGAACTGGAACCGCAAGTGCAGTGATTCATTTACTTTCTTTTAAGTTGAAGTTTTGACCGTGGGGCTTGGTCTCCCCTTTGGCTCCAAAATTTAACAGTTTTTCCTCTGCCCTCCTCTTTCTGCTTGCATGCCTATCCTGTAATTCTGAGAATGTTTTACTGTAGTTTTTCTATTTTCTAATTTCTTTTCGATCTTTAAGAGCGTCACGTTTCCGTTTGTCATCTTGGAAGACGGTAGGGTTCACAGCATACTCATCACCAAGCTGTGGAAGAAAGGGCAACACTTGGTTGAATAAACATCCTGGGGCGTGTTCACGGTTACGGAATGGCTGCGGCGCTGAAGTCGTGAGTCTAACAACATCTGGAAGACAATGAGCCTCTCTTGGCCTTCGATAGACGGTGGATCAAAGAATCTTTGAGCCATATGTGCACACATCGCCCTGCATTGTTTGAAAATAGGTAAAATCGTGACACATTACACTCTTATAGTCAGCCAATGTCCAGTTTCTGGGCTGTATGGCCCACAAAACACGTGCACTTAACGTGGCCATGTGTACAGTGGCTTTTTTGCTGTGTACCCGACACCAAATTCCCGTTGCATACAGTTCCCTTCGTAATATTCGCTAGAAATTTGGTTAAGATGACTCCGCATTCACTGACATCAACGATTCCTGTCTAGTTTAAAAACAAGTTTCTATGGCAAGTTGTAACACTCATTTCTGGTCCTCTCTTATTACGAAATTTCTACGACCCGGGTGCTTGGGAATAACTGGCGTATAGGGATATTTAAATGGTGATCGGTGGGCAGCGTATGTGACCTCAACCGCAATAAGGTCTTCTTTGTTTTGTGCGAAAGATGGATACAGGTTGAAAAACATCGTTCCTGGACACAGGATACAACAGCGGTGGCGGATGTGAACCACGTCGTATTGGTGTATACCAAGTACTCGGCCGTATTTGTGGGCTTGTAGAAAAAATGTAACTGCTTTATATCACCGTTTCGATATACATGGAGATTTCTATTAGTGTTTAAAAACCTCTTAAGCGACGTAGGTGATGTTAAGACAAGTTATCAGAAAAGAGACACATAGGGCCAGGATTGCCGCGAATTACGCCATATCACCGGACGACGTACGTTGTCGCATGTGCAGTGTTTGGGATTGTCGATCCTATCCTCGCAGGAAGGGGTAGTGCTACATATCGCTGACTTGCATTCAAGCAAACGGAGATACTCAAACACCGTTATTAAATGTGACCTGTTGGAAACGTAGAAGTTACAAAATTGCTATCCTCGCTGTAACCAAGGAAAAAGCTGTTTCTTATTTTGCGTTTCTTTTCTTTTTTTCCCCTTTTTGTTTACGGGCTTTATCTAGAAAAGAGAACGCAGGTCATTTACTGGTAGTGACGCAATTCGGAAACTTATACTCATTTACCTGTGACGCAGAATGGCAGGTTTTTGTTGTAATAGACATTGCAGTAAACCAGCGGAGACCGCGAGACCAGTAAATAAAATAATCTATTACTGCAGTGTAATCACGTAATTGTCTACCGGAATGAAGAAAATACTGCTGCTGGACGCAAGACTCCGACCCTGAATCCGACACGCTAAAGTCGCGCACGTAGGCCAGAAGCCACACCGATGTGAATACCTCACTGGCGTTGGGAAGCTCAGGTGTGGCAGATCCGTAGGCTGAACCATTGCACGTGCGACGGTGGACCTCATCTGATGACATCACACGGCCAACATTTGTCATCAACGTTTGGGATATTTCCCGACATTTGCGGCTCCATGTGTCTTATATTAAAATACTTGTCTCAACGTAATCTACGTTGCTTCGGAGATTTTTAAAAGTTAATAAGGATCACTATTTTCCCGTGAACTATTCAAAAGATGTCGGTGTCCAGCTTTGAGCTGTGTCGGTCTTGTCCTCCCTTGGAACAAGCCCTATTCGAAAACAGGGACGTCTGTCTGTGTATGTACTCTGCATTGTGAATTTATCTTTTTAAACGACGCTGTTGTCCAGCTGTCAATTGTACGTTTCAGTGGATGTCATTCTCTTCTAGAACTGGCCTGGTTTGCACACTGGGTCCTAATTTAGTGTCAAACCTGTCCTTTTATTTCACACTTATATCTTTGTTCTATTGTGAAAATCGCATTAACGTTAACTTGACACTGTTGTAACTACTGCTGGCTGTTGGTGTTCGTCTTTTAGTGTTTTTATTTTACATTAAGAAATCATGTTTTATTGTTATTCTGTGGAAACTGGGATGTTACTATGGCATTATTGCAACCAGTGTTGGGTGCATGGTTTTTACTGCTTAAAGCCAAAAATAAATAAATAAACAAACAAAAAATTAAGAAATAGTTCAAAAGCTTGCAATTCACCAAGGCTGGACATGTCGACTCAGCAGAGCTTCGAATCGGCGCCCGCTTTGTGTTGGCTGCCGCCGTGAGGCCGCCGACGTCTGTCCGCCATCTCGGCGGGACCTCCTGCCGGTGTCCAGCCGCAGCTTGGATGGGCTGGGCATCGACCTAACGGCTTCTCAGCCCTGCGGTACGGGTCCCCGTCAGCATCTTCAGAGGCCTCAAGTCATCGGTTCCGGTTCCGACCCTAGGCCCTTCTGTCCATCGTTTGGACCGCACGCTGGCCCTTTCCGATCCCAGTATGAGAGCGGAAGCGTCCCTCCTGACGTTGCACAGGGCAGAACGATACAAAGCTACAAGGCCGCTGCCGTACCGCATTTAGGAAAACACTGACAGCGGCGCTTAGACCTCCGCCGCCACCAGTTTTCCATGGACACTATCTATGCCTGTTCAACCTAAAAGTCAACAAATTGTTTGATACCATTGGCTGCCTGCATATTTTTACTAACCGACCTCCTCCACCAGAGAACCACTCGCCCATACCCAGTACCCCACTATACCGTCTGTAGCACTCCAGACTGACCAGCGTGCTTTTTTTTAAAGGACGTTACTAATAATTTATACGATAACCTTATCGTGAAATCTCCTCTCTCTCATATACCCGCTTGGTTCCTTTCCCATGCCTCGTTTATCTCCTCTTTCTTTTCTCTTTCTTCTGTTCGTTCACTCAGCCTTTCCTTCCTCTTCCTCCACTGCTCCCCTCCTCTTCTCCTATATATCCCTCTTAGCCATTTTCTCCTTTGATTTTTTCTCCCCCTACTCCTCTTTCTCTCTCGCCTCCCCCATCTATGCCCTCCCATTTTCCTTACTCCCTTCTCAATCTCATCTCACGACTTTCTTCTCCACCTCCTTCTACCTCTCCTCCACCTATTCTTTTCCTCTACATCCCTCTTCTTCCTCTACATCCTGCTTCTTTTTCATTTCATTGTCCCTCCATCTGCACACCCCCCTCCCTCGTCGTCAAGCCGTCCCCCCCCCCAGACCCCGCACCCTTTCCTTCACCTTACCTTCTCTCTGTCCACACTCTCCACCTCATTCTGTCTCAACCCTCCTCCTTTTCTCCGCTTCTTCTTTGCGTATCCTCATTCCCTCTCCCTCTTTTCCACTATCTTTCTTTTAAACTCTGATTACTATTCTCCACTTTTTCTGCCCTAGTGCTCGTCACTCTCATCTGAAACTCTTCATTCCCTTTCTCTCCTCTCCTTCATTACCCCTCTTCTCTTTGAAAATCTCTCCTATTCTTACTTCCCTCCCCCCCCCTCTCTCTCTCCTCTCCGCATCCCCTCCTTCCGCAATTTGATAGCTCTACGGTCTTCAACTGGATGCGGCATATCTGAAGAAACTTATCTTGTCTTCTTGAAGGCATTTTTGAGAACAGAGGTAGTGTTACTCACGAGTAGTGTGACGTATGCTGACGGGGACAGCTGTTTTTTTTTCATTGTGTTTAGAAATGGTTGGTTGATATGGCGGGGAGAACTGAATGAATAATTGAAAACCACCTTTTGCAATATTGACATGCTTTTCTACATAGTATATCCTAATTATTCTTCTTTGTACAGCTATTATTACGATCGACATTCTTTGTAAATAACAGCTGTGCCATTTGAAAACTGGGCAAATGACAACGATTTAATAGTTTCGATTACCTACCGTTTGTAGGTCACTGAAATGCAAATAATTATATGGCCGCGATATAACAGGTGGTGTTTACGGAGGACAAAAGCGCCGTTACTGGCGTGAAAGATAATTGTTTTATACGCTAATACAGCGTGCGCGCGCGCGTGCGCACACACACACACACACACACACACACAATATGTACACTATAGAGAGGCAAGGGGGGGGGGGGGAGAGGGAGAGAGAGAGAGAGAGAGAGAGAGAGAGAGAGAGAGAGAGGCAGAGGGAGGGAAGGAGAGACAGAGAGAGAGAGAGAGAGAGAGACAGAGCCGCTCGACGTAAGATACTTTACATATATTAAAAAAGTACTGGAAAACGTAAGAACGTAAAAATCAACCTGAAATGTGTTTTTATTTTAAATTTTAATTCGTTTATTACCGTCTTGATTAAAATCAACAATATAATGTACATATACAGTACTTAGCAAAAACACAGTGCATACAGCAAAGCGATTCAGTTAAATTATTCACTCCTTTTGAAGAAGGCGTAGTGTGAGGAAGTCCTCAACAAATGATTTGTGAATTAATTACTGGGATATAGGTAACAATTCCGTTAATTTTTCTTTTTTACTGATAACGTATGTCTCAAATGATTCCAGCCATGTTTCTCTCTCCGTAATCCAGTGTATTGTTTTGGAAAAATTGCAATATTTAGAAATTAGGAATTATATTTTGCCCATCTAGTTGAAGTTGGTGGTTCATGGCTCGCAACTGTAGTAATTAGTTGAAAGTGATAGCCTCAGCTGCAATTTTATTTTGAGACTTCACGACCGATTTCAACCACCAAGGCCCTTTTGGAGTGGTTATCTGAACAATGATGAAAAACAAAGTGATTTCTGTCTTACGAATAAGTTCACGATTTTATATCTACATAGCGATGTAGGTCAATTTAGATGAGGAGCAATGAGAGTGCTGAAACAACGTCATACCTGTATAAAAGCAGCACGGAGAAATGTAGCTTTTTATTCTGTATGTGTAGTTTACGTGATCGAGTGCCGCTTACTTTGAAAATAAACATACTTTTATCATTAAGCGAAAGTAATTAGATACTCTGTTTTTTCGCAGAATTCAGGAAAATTAATTAAGATATGGCAATCGACCTCATGTTGTTTTCCGAGTTCCATGCGGATGGAAACGTGCTTATGACATGTTAAATGACTTCGAAAATATTTGAGGAGAACAACTTAGCTGATTCATCCCTTATACTATAAAAACGTTTTACAGTGGAGATGAATAAGCAGTTCAACGTGGGCTGTTCACATTCTTTCACAAAAAGGGGATTGGCTGTCATGGGAAATTACTGGTTAGTATTCCAAATTAGTGGGTTACAGCTTTGTGACATCAATACAGCGCTGGAAGAAATTAGGGAATTTTGTCTTTAACATCCTTCTAGCTGTTTATATCCACGGACTTGTCAGAGCTAGGTCTGTGGCAGTAATGAAATCTCTAATGGTTTCGTGAACTACCAAAGTAATAATGTATGTAGGTAAACACAGATTTTTGGTCGCATGAATTTTAGCGAAAATGAATATAAAAACGTTACTTATAAGTTGTTATTGTTGTGGTCTTCAGTCCTGAGACTGGTTTGATGCAGCTCTCCATGGTACTCTATTCTGTGCAAGCTTCTTCATCTCCCAGTACGTACTGCAGCCAACATCCTTCTGAATCTGCTTAGTGTATTCATCTCTTGGTCTCCCTCTCCGATTTTTACCCTCCACGCTGCCCTCCAACACTAAATTGGTGATCTCTTGATGCCTTAGAATATGTCCTACCAATCGATCCCTTCTTCTACTCAAGTTGTGCCACAAACTCCTCTTCTCCCCAATTCTATTCAATACCTCCTCATTAGTTATGTGATCTACCCAGCCCTGTATGGTGTAACGTTTGTCCTGCATTCTACAGACGTAAAACAGCAACAACTTTCCATAAATGTTCTCAAAAACACAGCAGTGCTTTGAGACTCAATCACTTTGGCAAAACCTCAATATCTAACCACATATACCTTAACAGACACAAAGTGATATCCATAATTGCAAAAAAATGATCTACTAGGACAGTTACAAATAATATCACACAAAGTAAAATCTTCTGAAAGCATATTAAATGAAAAAACAGAATTTAACAGCCACAATTTTCAGTAGTTTCGTAAGTTTGTTTTCTTCCTAAAGATACAAACACTTAACAGTGCAGTTGTTTCATAACATATTCCCATCTGATATCAATGGAAATGGCATTTATGTGTAATTAATACTGTAACATTTTCATATATTCTTTAACATTACTCTTATGTATGTGTAGAAAGGTAGCACCATCACGTTTTGATGCTCTTTGACTTGCATTTACAAATGGGCTGTATATATGTAATTTTAAAGATCTTGCCTTACGTTTGTATAACTTGTATTCAAAATGTGCCACTTCCACTTCGTAATGCATCTACCCATGTGATCTTAACAGGACCAGTGCTAATCTAAATTTGAAAAAAATTATGTAGACTGATAAGCACCGGAATATGAGCTCCAAGGGCTCTAAACGTACCTTACATTGAAATAAAAATCACAATTTGGACTTAAAGTGATTTGGTTTTTTATTTAACGAAAGTGATAAAGTCACGGAAGCCACTCTGGATGGAATTAGGAAATAATCAACGTTATTTGAGATACTGACTCTCAATGCCGAGACAAAACATTGTGACTACTGCCCACCGCGAGACGGAATGCTGTCTTGTGACGGTGCGATCACATGGCGCGGTAAAGAAAGTGTATAAGCGGAGTAGAGACGAATGGGGCATTTCTCTAGCGACGATACTAGTCACGAACAGGGAAACCCATCGACATAAACAACATTGACAAAGGCTAGATTGTCATGGATCTGTGCTTGGGAACGAATATTTCAATCAGCGAAGCTGGGGGTCATATGGTACCAACGTATGCATCTATGAAATGTAATTGATCTCTGAAATCAGGTGTAGGGACAGTCTGTTGCACGTCCATGCCTCATCACACAATGTGAAGGTCGTAGGCTTGCTTACACGATTTGCAAAGGACGGTGTGGTATCGTCCAGAGATCGCGGTGCCACGCGAAAGTCGGAAAGCGAATCGATACTACAGACATTAGCGAGGGCTCGCTGTAATCTGCAACGGCTTATGGGAGGAACTCTTGAAGACTACGCCTCCCCTTTCAGTATAACAGTGCCCTCACACTGAGCTCAATATAGTGCAGAGCTAGCAAGATGTCTGCCCAGTTCCAGATATCAGTTTCAACAGTTAACAACATCGAATAGGGCAACGATCGTGAAGTTTTAAACGGACACATACTTTTATTAATGTTGAACATTGTACTGTAAGAGAATATTGCGTTAATTAGTGCATTATGTGATGCTTTGCTGGTCCATGACAGTTGTAAATTATCCAGAACTCCTATGGTAAAAGGTATGTCAAACTTAAGTAAATCTTTTATTCAGTTATGTAAGAGGGTTGCCCAGAAAGTAGTGCACCGCATTTTTTTCTTCAACAATTCTTTATTGAAATAATTAGAATTACGCACATGAAAGAATGGTGTTTTATCTACACACCCTATTTTTCCACGTAATCTGCATCCCGTTCTATGGCCTTCCTCCAGAGCGAAACAAGGGCGTGTATGGCCTCTCGGTACCAATGCTTGTCCTGGTGGAGGAGCCAGTGTTTCACTGTGTGAATCACCACCTCATCTCCTCAAAATGTCCGCAGCTGGTGGTCTAGAGACCAGCATTGCTGCCTCTGGATCACGGGGTTCCGGGTTCGATTCCAGGCCAGCTTGGGGATTCTTTCTGCCCGGTGACTGGGTGTTTGTGTTGTCCTCTTCATTTCAACATCATCGTCATTTGTGAGAGTGACTAGATTGGATTGTGAGAAGAACATGGACTGAGTAAAAACTGGGGCTTTGTACGATCCCTGATGACAGCGCAGTTGAGAGCCCCACAAACCAAACATCATCATCGTCTCCGCAAAAAGCCTTCCACGAATGACATCCTTTAATGGCCCGAACAAGTGGAAGCTCGCTGCATCATGTCAAGTGTGACAGCCATGGATGGTCCCCCCGACGGCTGCAAATCGTGGAGCTCCACCGAACCGCCTTCAGATGACCCCTGTCTCCGTGCCCATCACCTAACTGTGCTTCTGCCGACAGCAGATGCTCCGTAGACTTTGCACAATCGTTTGTGAATATTCCCAACAGTTTCGTTCTCTGCACTGAGAAATCAAATGACGGCACGTTGCTTATAACGCACATCACCTGCAGAAACCATTTTGAAACTGTCCTGGAGCTACGCCACCTGTCGGAAGTGACGGAAACGTGGCGCGATTACTCAGGAGACTTCAAATAATACATATGTAACGTTTCGCATTCGTAGCAGCGTATTCGGCTGAGAAAAAAAAAAAATGCGGAGTATCATTTTCTGGGAACCCCTCTTAATAAAGTGAACTAATATTTCATGTATTGTAGTTTAATGTGCCACTTCTCGGAGCAATCAAATAATCCAAAGGTGTGGCCAGAATATAGTTTCGCTTGATCACAACACTGAATAGCTGGCGATCCGTGGCAGAACTGATTACAGTCTATGATACAGGTTCTGGCACAAGTGCTTCAGGCGACACCGCTTGGCACATATTGTCAGACGTGGGGACCGCAGCAGACGATCTCTTCGTCGTCCCATTTTGACACAACGATATCATCATCAATAGCTGCAGAGGGCACACGATCATCTAGATTCGACCGGAAGTCAAGGGTAACGAAGAAAAGAAGAAAGATTAGGTTTAAAATCACGTCCATATCGAGGTCATTAGAGACAGTCGATGGAAAGCAGTCACTTGGCCAGACGGATCGTATTTTATTTTTACACTAGGTCAGGAGTCGTGTCCAGATATGGTGTCGTCCAGAAGGACGGCTGCTCAAAACATGTAGCTTGTTACGGACGCATACAGGGCGGCGAGGACAGCACAATGCCCTGAGGAATAGTCACTTGGGCTTCAGTGGGATCTGTGGTAGTAGCTGCAGGCCGTGGACTACGTGAACATTATTGCTGGTCGCCTGAAGCCATTCATGTTGGATGTCTCCTCCAAGGGCAGTCGTATCGTCCAGCAGGATAAATGCCTGTGTGACAATGTCAGAATCGTGCTCAACTCAGGTTCATGCCATGGCCACTAAGTTCGCCTAATCAGAACCCAACGGAACATGTCTGAGACCTGTCGGTCGTCAGCCCCGCACGTGCAAACCACAGCACGCAACTTCAGGCATTGCGAGACTTGCACGTAGACATCTGGTCCCCATACCCCTGTAAAACTAGCAAGGGCTTTTCGTATCCATGCTTTGGATGACTGCTACCGCTGAAACAACCAGGTTTCGGCTATTTCGGTTTAACCTCAGTGTTAAAACCGCTCAAAGTAACTGGTCTCTGAAATAACCGATTTTGTGATTTTCGTTCCTATTATTTCCTGTAATAAATGCAGAAATGGAACATAGATTGAAAAATTTTGACTCTCAGTTTCAAGTAATACAGAGCCAAAATACGAAATTAAAAATGTTCAAATGTATGTGAAATCTTATGGGACTTAACTGTTAAGGTCATCAGTCCCTAAGCTTACACACTACTTAACCTAAATTATCCTAAGGACAAACACACACACCCATACCTGAGGGAGGACTCAAACCTCCGCCAGGACCAGATATGAAATTAAATAGGCACTATTTACTGCTTTTCTCGAAAAGTATTAAGTGGTCGCATAGTACAAAAAATCACCAGTATTCTCCTATTGATTGTAATTTTTTGAAACTCTTCTGAAAAATGCAACGGCCTTACCACAGTGGATACACAGGTTCCCGTCAGATCACGTAAGTTAAGAGCTGTCGGGCGTGGCCGACACATGGATGGGTGACCATCCAGGCCGCCATGTGCTGTTGCCATTTTTGGGGGTGCACTCAGCCTCGTGATGTCACTTGAAGAGCTGCTCGACCGAATAGTAGCGGCTTCGGTCAAACAAAACCATCATACCTACCGGGAGAGCGGTGTGCTGACCACACACCCCTCCTACCCGCATCCTCAGGTGAGTATGACATGGCGGTCGGAGGGTCCCGATGGGCCACTTGTGGCCTGAAGACGGAGTGCTTCTCAAAAATCATGTTGTAATCGGGGATCATATCACTATTTGAGAATTACTAATAGTCAGTGGTAAAGGGTGAAAACTGAGGTTGAAGAGCTCCGTTTTCGAGGTCTACAGGCAGTTAACGACATATTATGTAGACACAGGTAGCAGATCAGCTAGTTTCTATTTCTACTGTATTCAAAAATGAATTTTTAAGTTTTTAATTTATTGATGTACCCCTCGTTTCCTTGCTCGTTTATTGTTTCATAGAATGACGAAGAAATCTTTAATATATTTATTAAATGAAGCATTGTACTTCACTGCTACATCACTTCGTAAAAATACTTCCAAACTAGAGTTGTTGCAATACAACGGATGTCTGGCGTGACTGCGAGAAACTATCGTACAGATCAGGTGGGGGCAAGTCTTGCACACTACACGTACACACGTACCTTAAGCCAAGACACACAGCATCAGGGACTTTATTGTCTCAGCAGTGCTATACCAGTTCTTATGCCATGTGTTTGTTGCTCGTTTCTGTCGGTATTTTACTAAAGTAGCACTGATCGTTATTTCCGTTTTATATAGCAACACGATGTCTCAAATCAATGCAAATTTTATAAATAAACATTACTCCTTTTTAAAAATAGATTTATTTAAAAATGAAAAATTTTGCCATTGCTGCTATGGTTAATTGATATTTCGGTTTTTTTAACTCAGTTATTAGTAAAAAATAAAAAAAAGCACCTCTTATGACAGAGATCAAACAAATACCGAAAAATACCGGTTATTCAGAATTAAAATGCCGGTAGTGGTTTTAACCGATCGTTCTTTTCCATCCCCAGTTCCATACTAAGCTGAGTCACTGCTGTATTGCTTTCCAGCAGGTCTTCATGATGTTTGGGTTTATCTGTTATTAGATTCATGTACATAAAAAATGAAATAACACTGTTTATGAACAATAAGTTCGTCATATTATAAAGGTAAATGGGTGAGACAAAATCTCACTAAACTCTTTACAGGACTGCCGCACATAATAAAACATTGCCGGTTTGGAAAGTCTGATACTTAGTATTTCGCGCTGAAAGTTGGAAAACTAATCTTGCCGTGTTCTCCGAGAGAGTATTAGCGCACTGACGCATCCGATTGGTTAAGCATTCAAGCGCGCATGGATAATTCTACAGAAATGCGTTGTTTTCTGTAGATACACATCGTGCCTCAAAAACTGTGAAAGTAACGTCAAAAAATATAGTAAAAACACACTGAGCTGAAGAGCTGTTAAGATTTGCGAGTACTCTGGATGTCTGATTGTTACGCTAAGCAGTCTGCATCTTTTGACGGGAGAGCGTGTCAACAAATGATTTTCAGACGAGCTCTGTCGACAGTGCGCAACAGAATATTTAGATGAAACTATTGCGCCATTTTGTAGTACGTCAAATGTGATTTATTAAAATAGAATTACGTCGAATGTGTTGTTCTAACATTCGACAAGACACACAACAGTATGTCAGTTATCCATTATTTCCAGTGTTTTAAAAGCACTCACCAAACTTGAGCACGTCATCTTGAAAAGCATTATTATATTCAATTCAAAACTGCTAGCGGTTAAATTTCCCTCAAAAAACTGGGCAGAGTGGTGCGGGGTCCGTAGTACCTACTACACGCGCTGTATGGATAACCCTCCCCCTCCCCTCCCCTCCCCTCCCTTTTCTGTAATGTATCCTTTCCTGATATTATCAAGGAAACAATCCGCAAAAAGTTTCGAGCCTGAATTTACTCTTGGCGTATAAATGACATCAGTGCAGTAACTGTGACGGAAGTTTGAACTAACAACTGTCAACAATAGAAGTGCATTAGATCAGTCAGCTGTGAGCACGCTGTGTAAAGTAGTGGACATGCGACCGTAGTGTATCAACGTTGTTCTGTCGCAAATCGCGATGACGAACTGGACATTCTCCAGAATATTCTGAAGACGAGAAAAGTGTCTGCGAAGTTTGTCTTGTACATCTTGACTCCCTAACAAAAACAACGAAGTGTGGACACCTCACACGACTTGTTTGAAAACGAAAACGCATAATTTACTTTCTGGAAGATGTCATCTCGGGTGACGAGGCTTGGTGTTATCAACACGAACCTACTCCAATATGATAAAGCGCTGAATGGTCTCTGACGGTCGCCAAGATCGAACAAGTTGCGAATGTGACGCGCTACTTGAACAGCATCCCAATGAAGGACTTTGCTGGCAGTTTCACACGGTTCTATGAACATTCCGTGTATAATACTCAAGTGAGCAAGTGGGAAGAGCCTATGTAGAATAACTAAAGCATTAAAAGCACCTTAACTATGCTCTAATTTTATTAACTCAGTGTCGAAACGTTTCGGACTGAAACGTCAACATATACACGAAAAATAATTCCACTCTTTCATTTCGTGCAAATTAAGTACAATAATAATTTTTGGCTGTCTGCTGTCAGTAATTATTGTATAAGTAGACGGTGTGAATACAAAAAACAGGCAAATATCCAATATTGGGAACAGCTGTTCTCATGTCTCTTTTTCAGTCATTCGTTCACGAGAACTCTTCTGTTGTTCACATCACAGCCCGTTGGCATTCTGTACCAGCTCCGGCACTCCTTACTGGTCGCCGAAAACGCTGACTGCGTCTGTAGCAAAGGAAGCTGTCTGCTTCAGCAGAACTAGTAAGAAATATTTACACAAGAGCACTTAGAATTATTGGATGGTTTTCCCCACTGTTGCAACAAAAACATGCTGCTTTTTCTATTTCTGGCACTATATAAATTTCCAACTGTTTCCTTATGCCATAAATTTCCAAGTACGGGAGAGCGTTACTGCAAAATACAGACCGCACTTAGCAAGGTCACGAAGGACATTGAAGGTTAACACACACAGTTTCCTGTAATGTCACTGGAATATACCGTAGCCACTAACGGAGATTTATGCGAGTCGGCTGAAGTCAAATGTTTGCACGTTGAACAAGATATTTCCTTTAGTACTTGCATTACGACACATCAACCGACACAGGTCAGTGATGAAAGCTTAAAAGTATTGCACTGAGTACCAGAAAAAACTGTTAATGAGTACGCTTAGTTGAAAAATTTTGAAACTAAGAATTTACTGCTTCTTAGTTATTATGAAAAAGTGGTTTAGGAAGGAATAGGCTTCTTGTTTGGACATCACGTCGTTCTCCGTTTGAACTCGAGCTCGCGTGAATGCATTTAGTGGAAAATGTTTACGTTTAATACACACCGCATTATTGGGAGGATGTTTTTAAAGTTGTCGCCTTGATATTGCTGCTACTGGAGTTTTATGAATAGGAGTATTTGGAAATCTGCTGGGAAACCGAACTATTTGCAGAATATTTCTCTAGGAACCAGAATTGTAATCTGCCTCGGTAAGACGTTGACTGCAAATTACTGATGGATTTGACGGCGTATTTGGAGTGACGTTTTCTCGAGAAACCACTCATAACCAAGTATTTATTAGGTGACTATCAACCGGAAATCCGTGGTGACTTATGCCCGTTGTTTATCTCTTCTTCATTCTTACAGAACGACACACAGCAGTCAGGCACCTACAGGGTTACAATTATTGCACTACGTGAAATAAAATCGTCATAACTTCTGCACGGTTTGTGTTAGGACTTTCAAACTGCATGGTTAGCCGCGGGACATGATGGGAATTTGTATTCACTGTATCGTTTGGTTTGGCGACGAAACCCACTTTCACTTGAAGGGAATCGTCAATAATAAAAATTGGCGCATTTGGAGGACTGAGAATCCCTCATTTCTAGATCTAGAAGTCTCTTCACGCTCAACTAGTGACCGTGTAGCGTGAAATATTCAGTCACGAAAAATCGGTGCGACATTCCTCGAGGGCACGGTGATTACCGAACGGTATGCGAAAATTTTGGAAGTTGATTTCATCCCAATTATCCAAAGTGCCCTGATTTCGACAACATGTGGTTCATCCAAGACGAAGCTCTACCCCATCGAAGCAGGAGAGTGATATGCTGGAGGAGCACTTCGAGGACCGCATTTTAAGTTTGGAGTACCCAGAGACCACTGGCATGGGCCTTGACTGCCGCCATATTCTCAGGAACTGACAAAATACGATTTTTTTTTGTGGGGCTATATCAGAGACAATGTGTACAACAATAACCCCAAAACCATTTCTGAGCTGAAAACAGCCATTCAGGAGGTCATCGATGTTCAGACACTTCAGCAGGTCATGCGGAATTTCGCTACTCGTCCAAGCCACATCATCGCCAATGATGAAAGTCATATCGAAAATGTCACAACCTAAGTCACAATATTTATAGTGACGTGTACATGGTGAATAAAGTATGTGCACGCCGTAGTTTGTAGCTAATTTACGTTTCTTTTTCGTATAGTTCAATAATATTCACCTTGTATAAGGAGTAATGATTATTTCAGACTATAATATATTGAAGAAACCTATTGTTAATGTATGTTAGTGCAATTATTCAACACTACTACCAACGTGCATAGCTATAGTGCGAATGCAAATACCACACCAATACTTGCGTTCTGTGTTGTTTACCTTCGTTAAAAGATGATTGCAGCTAGACGATAATCTTCAAACATAATAAATCCAGCAGATCATATATTACGTATTCGCTATTCACAGAGTAGACAAACACAAGGAATATTGATACTAATCATGGACCGTTCTGCACTAAGAATTCTATAGTCAATAAATTCCTGGGGAGCCGTCGGTGTGTGGCGCCACGTGTGCGGAAAAACTGCAAACTCCATGCACAGGCTCATGCCCAGATGATCGCGGGAAGTGCCGAAGCTGTTATAGCATACTAGCGGCTTATGTTCCCACAACCGGTGAAGAGGGGACACCTCTGCAGAGGGTTGGATGTAAGTTAACGCACTGGCAGGTTGTCACATCCAGTAACTACGCCTGTCAGAGCTGCCGTCGAAGCGAGCACTGCGGGGAAGAGAAAACACGCACACCTCTGAAGCGCATTCAGCGCTTCTAAGGCTGTACGTTAAAGGTCTTCGTTAACCTCATCTGGCTTCCGGCAGAAACCACCTGTGAAGCGTCTAGTAATACGTATCTCCAACGGGTCGCCAAGGTGTAGAAACTTAATGGAGAGTAAGAGGGCAAAATAAACATGTGTGAGAGATATATGAAACCTAGAACAACGATTTTTAAAAACTTGAGAGAGCATAAACTACAGCATAACTTCAGCGCAATGCTAAATCACTGCACATTTCGCGCTGGCTGATGCTCGAGTTGAAGTCGTGTATGGCTGTTTTAGATAGCGCAGTTGCACTCATAATTTCTTCTGCTTTCAATGGGTGGTATTGAAGGATAAGTGGGGGCGATCATTCTGAAAATACACTGACGGGAAAAAAACCTCAACAACAAAATACAATTAATGTAGAATAATGAAATTTCGGTAATACATTTGTCTAGGTAACATATTTACGTGGTTAACATTGCAAGATCACAGGTTAATTTAAGTGCGAGATGTTGTTGTTGTTGTGGTCTTCAGTCCTGAGACTGGTTTGATGCAGCTCTCCATGCTACTCTATCCTGTGCAAGCTTCTTCATCTCCCAGTACCTACCGCAACCTACATCCTTCTGAATGTGCTTAGAGTATTCATCTCTTGGTCTCCCTCTACGATTTTTACCATCCACGCTGCCCTTTAATACTAAATTGGTGATCCCTTGATGCCTCAGAACATGTCCTACCAACCGATCCCCTCTTCTGGTCAAGTTGTGCCACAAACTTCTCTTCTCCCCAATCCTATTCAATACTTCCTCATTAGTTATGTGATCTACCCATCTAATCTTCAGCATTCTTCTGTAGCACCACATTTCGAAAGCTTCTATTCTCTTCTTGTCCAAACTATGTATCGTCCATGTTTCACTTCCATACATGGCTACACTCCATACAAATACTTTCAGAAATGACTTCCTGACACTGAAATCTACACTCGATGTTAACAAATTTATCTTCTTCAGAAACGCTTTCCTTGCCATTGCCAGTCTACATTTTATATCCTCTCTACTTCGACCATCATCAGTTATTTTGCTCCCCAAATAGCAAAACTCCTTTACTACTTTAAGTGTCTCATTTCCTAATGTAATTCCCTCAGCATCACCCGACTTAATTCGACTACATTCCATTATCCTCGTTTTGATTTTGTTGATGTTCATCTTATATCCTCCTTTCAAGACGCTGTCCATTCCATTCAACTGTCATTCCAAGTCCTTTGCTGTCTCTGACAGAATTACAATGTCATCGGCGAACCTCAAAGTTTTTATTTCTTCTCCATGGATTTTAATACCTAATCCGGCTTTTTCTTTTGTTTCCTTTACTGCTTGCTCAATATACAGATTGAATAACATCGGGGAGAGGCTACAACCCTGTCTTACTCTCTTCTCAACCACTGCTTCCCTTTCATGTCCCTCGACTCTTGTAACTGCCATCTGGTTTCTGTACAAATTGTAAATAGCCTTTCGCTCCCTGTGTTTTACCCCTGCCACCTTTAGAATTAGAAAGAGAGTATTCCAGTCAACATTGTCAAAAGCTTTCTCTAAGTATACAAATGCTAGAAACGTAGGTTTGCCTTTCCTTAATCTTTCTTCTAAGATAAGTCGTAAGGTCAGTATTGCCTCACGTGTTCCAGTGTTTCTATGGAATCCAAACTGATCTTCCCCGAGGTCGGCTTCTACTAGTTTTTCCATTCGTCTGTAAAGAATTCGTGTTAGTATTTTGCAGCTGTGGCTTATTAAACCGATTGTTCGGTAATTTTCACATCTGTCAACATTTGCTTTCTTTGGGATTGGAATTATTATATTCTTCTTGAAGTCTGGGGGTATTTCACCTGTTTCATACATCTTGCTCACCAGATGGTAGAGTTTTGTCAGGACTGGCTCTCCCATGGCCGTCAGTAGTTCCAATGGAATGTTGTCTACTCCGGGGGCCTTGTTTCGACTCAGGTTTTTCAGTGCTCTGTCAACTCTTCACGCAGTATCGTATTTCCCATTTCATCTTCATCTACATTCTTTTCCATTTCCATAATATTGTCCTCAAGTACATCGCCCTTGTATAGACCCTCTATATACTCCTTCCACCTTTCTGCTTTCCCTTCTTTGCTTAGAACTGGGTTTCCATCTGAGCTCTTGATGTTCATACAAGTGGTTCTCTTATCTCCGAAGGTCTCTTTAATTTCCCTGTAGGTAGTATCTATCTTACCCATAGTGAGATAAGCCTCTACATTCTTACATCTGTCCTCTAGGCATCCCTGCTTAGCCATTTTGCACTTCCTATCGATCTCATTTTTGAGACGTTTGTATTCCTTTTTGCCTGCTTCATTTACTGCATTTTTATATTTTCTCCTTTCATCAATTAAATTCAATATTTCTTCTGTTACCCAAGGATTTCTACTAGCCCTCGTCTTTTTACCTACTTGATCCTCTGCTGCCTTCACTACTGCATCTCTCAAAGCTACCCATTCTTCTTCTACTGTATTTCTTTCCCCCATTCCTGTCAATTGTTCCCTAACGCTCTCCCTGAAACTCTGTACAACCTCTAGTTCTTTCAGTTTATCCAGGTCCCATCTCCTTAAATTCCCACCTTTTTGCAGTTTCTTCAGTTTTAATCTACAGGTCATAACCAACAGATTGGTGTCAGAGTCCACATCTTCCCCTGGAAATGTCTTACAATTTAAAACCTGGTTCCTAAATCTCTGTCTTACCATTATATTGTCTATCTGATACTTTTTAGTATCTCCAGGGTTCTTCCATGTATACAACCTTCTTTCATGATTCTTAAACCAAGTGTTAGCTTTGATTATGTTGTGCTCTGTGCAAAATTCTACCAGGCGGCTTCCTCTTTCATTTCTTAGCCCCAATCCATATTCACCTACTACGTTTCCTTCTCTCCCTTTTCCTACACTCGAATTCCAGTCACCCATGACTATTAAATTTTCGTCTCCCTTCACTATCTGAATAATTTCATTTATTTCATCATACATTTCTTCAATTTCTTCGTCATCTGCAGAGCTAGTTGGCATATAAACTTGTACTTCTGTAGTAGGTGTGGGCTTCGTATCTATCTTGGCCACAATAGTGCGTTCACTATGCTGTTTGTAGTAGCTTACCCGCATTCCTATTTTCCTATTCATTATTAAACCTACTCCAGCATTACCCCTATTTGATTTTGTGTTTATAACCCTGTAGTCACCTGACCAGAAGTCTTGTTCCTCCTGCCACCGAACCTCACTAATTCCCACTATATCTAACTTTAACCTATCCATTTCCCTTTTTAAATTTTCTAACCTACCTGCCCGATTGAGGGATCTGACATTCCACGCTCCGATGCGTAGAACGCCAGTTTTCTTTCTCCTGATAACGACATCCTCTTGAGTAGTCCCCGCCCGGAGATCCGAATGGGGGACTATTTTATCTCCGGAATATTTTACCCAAGAGGACGCCATCATCATTTAATCATACAGTAAAGCTGCATGCCCTCGGGAAAAATTACGGCTGTAGTTTCCCCTTGCTTTCAGCCGTTCGCAGTACCAGCACAGCAAGGCCGTTTTGGTTATTGTTACAAGGCCAGATCAGTCAATCATCCTGACTCTTGCCCTTGCAACTACTGAAAAGGCCGCTGCCCCTCTTCGGGAACCACACGTTTGTCTGGCCTCTCAACAGATACCCCTTCGTTGTGGTTGCACCTACGGTACGGCTATCTGTATCGCTGAGGTACGCAAGCCTCCCCACCAACGGCAAGGTCCATGGTTCATGGGGGGGAAGTGCGAGATAGCCCACTGCAAATATGAAACGCTGGTACATCAATAACTGATGTAACCGCCAGAATATTTAATCCAAACGTCCAAACGTGCAAGCATTGTCTTGTACAGGTGTCGGATGTCAGTTTGTGGGATGGAGTGCCATGCCTATTGCATATGGTCGGTCAATACAGAGACGGTTAATGTTCTTTGTGGATGACGCTGGAGTTGTCGTCTAGTGATGTCCCACATGTGTTCGGCTGGAGACAGATCTGGTAATCTAACAGGACCAGGAAACACGTAGACACTCTGTAGAGCATGTTGGGCTACAGCAGTGGTATGTGGCCGAGCATTATCCGTTGAAAAACACCCACTGAAATGATGTTTGTGAATGGCAACGAATAGGTATAATCAACAGATGGACTTGGAAATTTGCAGTCAGTGAGTCTCCCTGCTGTCATACGAAATCGTAGCCCAGACCATAACTCCAGATGCAGGTCCAGTGTGTCTAACACGCAGACAAGTTGGTTACAGGCCGTCAACTGGCCCCCTTCTAACAAGGGAAACTCCCCGGTGCATGTCTAAAATGGTTCAAATGGCTCTGAGCACTATGGGACTCAACTTCTGAGGTCATTAGTCCCCTAGAACGTAGAACTAGTTAAACCTAACTAACCTAAGGACATCACAACACATCCATGCCCGAGGCAGGATTCGAACCTACGACCGTAGCGGTCTTGCGGTTCCAGACTGCAGCGCCTTTAACCGCACGGCCACTTCGGCCGGCGGGTGCATGTCCCTCAGATTTAGTGGTAAGATGGCCTAGTGGATAGCCCGCCAAAAACTGAACACAGATCGAGCATGAAAACGGGAAGAAGATGTACTGAAATGTAAAAAAGGAAACAAAATAGAAAGAGAGCGTAGTCCTACATCGAGCGAGCTGGAAGAGCTATGCGGTCATGATGTTAAATTGCAAAGCGGGAGATCCACGTTCAAATCTCCCCGCGAAACTTCTTTTTTTCCTCACAAAATAATAAATTGTCCGTCCGGTCATTGAAGTGTCTAACCGCAGTATTCAAATCTGTGTCTGTGTCGTAGTGCATCGTTCGTTCGCAATAGCGAGGTGGAAGGAACGGGTCCATAATGAAAGTTGGTTTCGAGATCATCTGTGTTTTCACTGGTACTCGACACAGGGATCCTGTCATTACATGGATTGGTTCAAATGGCTCTGAGCACTATGGGACTCAACTGCTGTGGTCATCAGTCCCCTAGAACTTAGAACTACCTAAACCTAACTAACCTAAGGACATCACACACATCTGTGCCCGAGGCAGGATTCGAACCTGCGACCGTTGCGGCCGCGCGGTTCCAGCCTGTAGCGCCTATAACCGCTCGGCCACTCCGGCCGGCCATTACAAGGATTTGAGGTTCGATACGTACATACCTACTACACATATCAAAGACTTTTGTATCACCTCGGTTCCCAATATTCCGGAACCTGTACAGAAAATTGGTATAGAGATCAACATAAACATCATTTCCGCCCTTTTATTGCTCATAAGAACCCCACATTGCATTTTGTACCAACTTACAGCGAGACCTTCACAGGTGGTGGTACAGAGTGCTGTACACACAGGTACCTCTAATACCCATAGCACGTCCTCTTGCACTAATGCATGCCAGTATTCGTCCTGGCATACTATCCACAAGTACATCAAGACACTGTTGGTACAGATTGTCCCACTCCTCAACGGCGATTCGGCGTAGTTCCCTCAGAGTGGCTGGTGGGTCACGATGTCCACAAACAGCCCTTTCCAATCTATCCCATGCATGTTCGGTAGCGTTTAAGACTGGAGAACACCCTAGCCACTCTAGTCGAGCGATGTCGTTATCCTGAAGAAGGTCACTCACAAGATGTGCACGATGGGGTCGTGAATTGTCGTCCAGGAAGACGAATGCCTCACCAATATGCTGCGATATGGTTGCACTATCGGTCGGAGGATGGCATTCACGTATCACACAGCAGTTACGGAGCCTTCCATGACCATCAGTGGCGTACGTCGGCCCCACATAATGTCACCCCAAAACATCACTCGCACTCGCTGGACGGTGTGTCTAAAGCATTCAGCCTGACCGGGTTGCCTCCAAACACGTCTCCGACGATTGTCTGGTTGAAGGCATATGCGACAGTCATCGGTGAAGAGAACATGATGCCAATCCTGAGCGGTCCATTCCGCATGTTGTTGGTCCCATCTGTACCACGTTGCATGCTGTCGTGGTTACAAAGATGGACCTGCCCATGGACGTCGGGAGTGAAGTTGCGCATCATGCAGCCTATTGCGCACTGTTTGTGTCGTAACAAGACGTTCTGCGGCTGCACAAAATGTATTATTCAACATGGTCGCGTTGCTGTCAGGATTCCTCCGAGTCATAATATGTAGGTAGCGGTCATCCACTGCAGTAGCAGCACTTGGTCGCCCTGAGCGAGGCATGTCATCGATAGTTCCTGTCTCTCTTTGTATCTCCTTCACGTCCGAACAACATCGCTTTGGTTCACTCCGAGACGCCTGGACAATTCCCTTGTTGAGAACCCTTCCTGGCACAAAGTACTAATGCGGACGCGATCGAACCGCGGTATTGTCCGTCTCGGCATGATTGAACTACAGACAACACGAGCCGTGTACCTCCTTCCTGTCGAAATGACTGGAACTGATCGGCTGTCGGACCCCCTCCGTCTAATAGGCACTGCTCGTGCATGATTTTTTACATCTTTGGGCGGGTTTAGTGACATCTCTGAACAGCCAAAGGGACTGTGTCTGTCATACAACATGCACAGTCAACGTCTATCTTCAGGTGTTCTGGGAACCGGGGTTTTGATGTGTGTATTTTTTGTACACTATTACCACATATTATGACTCTTGCCTTCCTTTGTTGTAACATAATTGATATCCATTTATTAATTATGTTAATTTCTGTGAAAGTTTTACGCGGCATCTCGTCTGCTCTCACTATTCATCACATTTATTTACAGCGGTAATGTATTCTTACCGCTTGACTCATATTCTGTAACCATTTTATAGTATCACTACTGCGAAGACTACAAAAATAGTCGCTTCAATTACCCGACGGACAGTTCACAATTTTGTGAAGAAGAAAGAAACGGCGCGGAAGAGAGATTTGAACACGGCTCTACCGCTTTGCAATCCACCACTGTGGCCTCACAACCACAGGCGCCGTGGCTGTGTCAAATCGTTCGATGTTGCACATCTTGAGCTTGTACCCTCACTGTTCCAACTGTGCTTCAATTTTCACAGTCCAGTACTCCTTCTTCCTGTTTTCATGCTAAATCTGAGTTCAGTATTTGAAGGGCTATCCGTTGGGCCATCTTACCATTAAATGTGAGGTACGGGTGCGATTGGGAGTATCCCTTGCAAGCAGCACACGGCGTCAATGGCACTGAGGGAGATCCTGCTTTCATCAGAGAACGCAACGGACCTCCGCCCTGCTCTCCAGTGAGCTCTCGCTTGATACAACCGAAGTCGCAAATGGCAGTCGTTTGGTGTCAGTGGAATGCACGCTACAGAGCATCTGGTTCGGAGTTGCCCTTCAAGTAACCGATTTGTAACACTTTGTTGTCTCACTGTGGTGCCAACTGCGATTCAAAGTGGTGCTGTAGATGCAGTACCACGCGTCAGACTTATACACCGAACACGATGGTCTTCCGTCTCCGTAGTGCCACATGGCCATCCGGAGCACGGTCTTCTTGCGGCCGTATATTTTCATATAACCATCAAAGTCAGCAACCACGTACTGTGGCTACACACCAGCCTAGTATTTCTGGAGTATGGCACAAGGAACACGCAGCTTCTCGTAGCACTACTGCACGACCTCGTTCAAACTTAGTGAGTTGTTGATAATGGCGCCTATGTCGGCTTAATGTCATTCTTCAGTAACATCAACTTACCACGACCAATCTCAAATATAGTTAACGTTCATAAGCATTACAGACTACATTGAAAGCAAAGCTGAAATCCATCCTCATAGTGTCGCTACTAGTACCATTCTTATGCGACTGTCGCGAAATTTGAGTTGATATCGTGTTTCAGTTGTGGAAACACGCCTACCAACATCCGTTACGTCGCATAACTCTTTCTTGGAGTTGCAGGTTTTTGCCTTCACTGTTTAGTGATACTACATCAATATTTCTGTCAGTTAGAACCGTAAGACAGGGAAGGAGAAAAATTAACGAAATTTCACTTATTGCGATTACAATTGTAGGTGTTTTTCTGGAAATACCTGGCGCGAAATTTTGTACAGGCAGCTGCCACCTCTGGTAGCTAGCATGCATCTATCCTGGGTGGGTTTCGAATCAGGCTAAGTTTGAATGACGGATATGGGCACGTCGTTGCATGATGCTTCAACTCTATGCTAGAGTTCATCAATCATAGTAATTGGCGAAAGGTGTCCTGACAGTCTGTCTGAAACCCGATAAGGTATTATCAGTGGGTGAGAGATCCGAACCAAGTGCAAGTGAGGGCAACAGTCGAACATCCTCCGACAGAGGTGGGTTACGGCAACAAGGGCAAAATGCTATCTTGCATTATCTTCTTGAAAGATACGGAAGTACAGTACAGTCATTGTACAGAAATCTAAATTCTGCTGTCCAAATTACCATACATGTGTACCAGAGTGTATAATCCTGTGAACCCAATATCAAGCCAGGTGCAGGATCCGTACGATGATGCGTGCAATCTGGTAATGCTCGATCGCCTCGTAGTGTCCACACACGGATACATCCATCGTCACACTTTACACAGAATGGGGACTCATTTCAAAAGACATCGTAGTGCTATTAGTGTTGTCGCTAGTGTTGCCGTTGGGAGAACCACAGTAAGCACCCCTCTCTCTATGGTGCCGCGTCCAAGGAACTCTTAGCAATTGTCACCGTGCTCTTGCCGTTGTCGAACTGTTCATGTGGATACCTGTCTTGCTGCAAAAAATGCGTCTGCCCTCTCGGGCGCTAGTTACTTGGGGCCATTGAGGTACTGCATCGTGTTGACCATATTACTCCTGCATGTGGGAAGCAATATCCAGAACGATAAACTACAGTCCCTGTAGATCACGATATTGCCACTGTCGATTTCTCACACGTGATGGTTGACATTTTTCATGTTTTCCCGAGGCTAACAGGAAATTCTAACTAGAAACCAACATTCATACGCTGTTTCTGAATGAGGAATCTGTTGTGTAGTCTTTCCTTCTGTACAGAATATAAATCGTGTTAATCCTACCCACTTGTACGGTTAAGCTGGAATGCTAAGCAGTTGCATATTCAGCCATATAGTACATTTATGCTAATTTGTTACTTGTTACATGATCGGAGGCTTTCCTGGCGTATGTGTTGTTTCCAGGGCTCTCGGGTGTCCAGCTGGAAGCGATAGTTGAAGTCCCACGATATTTCTGCGAATAACCTTTCCGCCATCATTAGGTGGTTCTGATGGAATGGTCTGTCTGCCTCTCTCACCTTTTACTTTCCCCTCCTTGGGGATGTGTATGGAAGAGTTTATAGCCTGTTGGCTTTTACTCCACAGTGTATGTTGTGTGTGTGTGTGTGTGTGTGTGTGTGTGTGTGTGTGTGTGTGTGAGAGAGAGAGTTTCTTGGATAGGTTTCACTGTCTGTGTATTGTGGTGGTGTTCTGGTGGTGTCTTGTACTTGCCTGAGGTTGGCGAGGTGTTGGGTATTTTAAGGTATAAGGATTGATATTACGACTTGGGGATTTTGGGATTTTTCTCTTCGACTCAGTCGTCGAAGATCGTCATAGGGCGTTTGTGCTTATCACGGGACATGTCATACCGACCTAGGGAGTGGATAAGGTTATTTCCTGATCTGGAAGAGCTCTCGTAAAAAACCCTTGCCAGATCTTGGAATATTTCTTTGAGGAGGGGGGATTTCGGCAGCGGCGTGCAGATCGTTGATAGGGAATCCCATGGGTAAATGCAGTGCCCTCCTGAGGGCGCGGTTCTGCAGTCTCTGGAGTTTGTCCAGATGTCGCTTCGCCGTGTATCCCCAGACAGGGCAGGCATTTTCCATTACTGGGTGTATGAGTGCCTGGTGGACATGTACTCCTACAGAGCAGGGAAGGTTGTTTTGAGGACTGGGTATAGGATGGACATTCTGGCTCAGACCTTCCAGTGGACCTCGTCTATATGGGGTTTCCACGTTAGTCTCGAGACCGAGGTTACGCCGAGATACTTGGTGGATGTGCGCCATGGGAGTCGCGATCCATGTAGGTGCACGTGAAGGAGAGGGGGGGGGGGGGGGGCTTTGAGGGGGTCCATGTCTCCCGAGTCTCCGGGTGATCAGCATAGCCCGTGTCTTTTCAGGATTGATGGTGATGCGCCAGTGACGGACCCAGGTTTCTGTGTTATCTAGACCCTTTGTAGCCTACGAATGACCAGCTGACCAGCTCCTTATTGGAATTACGAGTGTAAAGGGCGGTGTCGTCATCATACTGTGCGGTGTGTACCAGGGGGACCGTGGGAGTATCGACAGCGTACAGATTGTACAAAACGGGCCCCAGAACCGATCCCTGTGACACCCCAGCACAAATACGCCTTTTGTTGGAGGTGGCTGTTTCTACCTTGACAGAGAAGGTTCTGTTCGTGATATAGCTTTGGATTAACCTGACTATGCTCCCGGGGAACCCCTGTGTGTATAACTTGTATAATAGCCCTTTATGCCAATTCTGAGTAGAAGGCTTTGGCTACATCAAGTAGCACTGTCCCGCAGTAGCCTCTGTGGTTGAAGCCCTCTGTGGCTACTTCCAACAGTCTCATGATCTGCTTTGGGGCGGAGTGCTTCTGTCGGAATCCGAATTGGAAATCTGGCAAAAGTCGCTCGTTGGTGATGTGGTCTCGTATGGGGATAAGCAGGAGGCGCTCATAGATCTTGCTGAGAGTTGGCAAGAGGCTAATCGGCCTGTAGTACTGCGGCAATAAAGGGTCTTTCCCTGGTTTGTGTACCGTGACCACTTCCACGTGTTTCCAGTACGCTGGGAACTCGCGGATTCGAGTAATCTCGTTGAAGACGTTCGCGAGGTGTTCGATAGCCGAGACGGGAGGTTTTTAACTAGCTGGTTGGTGACACTGTCGTGTCCCGGCACCTTTTTTGTAGTGACGGACCTAATTACCTTTGCCACGCCTTTGGGGGCGAAAAGTGGGGGTTCGTCCACTGAGTCGTCCTAAGCGTTGAGGAAGACAGCCAGTTGACGACGAACTATCTCTTCGTGTTCGTTATCCTGGGATTCTGCCGCTTGAAACTGCTTCTCAAAGGTGTCGACGAGTGCGTTGGACTTTTCAGGACGGCTGTAGGTTCAAATGGCTCTGAGCACTATAGGACTCAACATCTGTGGTCATCAGTCCCCTAGAACTTAGAACCACTTAAGGACATCACACACATCCATGCCCGAGGCAGGATTCGAACCTGCGACCGTAGCGGTCGCTCGGCTCCAGACTGTAGCGCCTAGAACGGCACGGCCACTCCGGCCGGCTGATGGCTGTAGGCCAGACCCCACTCGCTCTGCAGTGGCGGCATCCTAATGCGTCTATTGGTGAATTGCTAGGTTGCTTGCCATGGTGTGTGATCGTCTACTTTGGGGGCTGTGAGGCGGTTTCGCCATTGCTGGTTTCTGTGCTCATCGAATGCTGCCTTCAGCTCTCTCCCTAGACGATTGAGCAGCCTCATGGTGGCCTAATTTCTGGTGATCTTCCACTCTTTTGCCACTCTGTCCTTGTGTCGGGTCTGAGCTAGTAAATGTTCCGCGAGTTGTATTTGCGTGGGCAGGCCGTTCCTTTGTGGGGGAGTGGCACTTCCGCTGCTTGCAAGACGGTATCTGTTAGGTCTTATAGCGCTTATTCTACTGGTTTGGCAGTAGGTGGCGCAGCGCGAGCGATATCAGGCGCGACAGTTTCTCGGTATCGCTCCCAGTTTGTACGTAAGACGTATGGTACCGTGGGAGTTCTACCCATTCTCCCACATCGACCTCTAGAATCAATGGGTTGTGGTCGGAGGACATTCTGTTGATCGTTCTTGCGGCCACAAACACCGCGATCCTCCTAGTGAGGGATATGCCTAACACGTCCGGACTACCTCAATTTTTTGGAAGATGTGTGGCCTCGACCGGACCCCATGTTTCGATGTGGTGGATGCGCGCTAGTTGTTGTAGTTTGGCGCCTGCTCTGGGGGTTACTCTAGAGTTCCAATCGGGGTGTTTGGCATTGATGTCGTCTCCTATTATGAGTTTGCCTTCAATTTTCCCTAGAGCAGCTATGTCTCCCTCGTCTATCTCATCTTGTGGTTGCTCACTGTCGGTGATATTTATGTCCGTCAGTAGGGCTTCGATTCCCTGCGCCGACGGTCCGATTGCGGCCGCTGACAATGCGTTTGCGGGCGCCGACCCAGGTCCGCGCCGGGCGGTGGAAGACGCAAAATCCCGTGGAGTGTCCCCGGCAGCCGTCGTGGAAAGATCTTGCTTGAGGCGTGCCTCCTTGATGGAGCTAAGTAAGGGTTTCCATCCCTTGCTCAGTTGAAAATATGTGTCTCGGTTTATGACATTGTCCGTTACCCGAATTTCAATGGCCTCCTTGAAGATGCTGTCCCAGTAGAAGCTGGTAGGGACCAGAATCTTGGTCTCTTCGAATTTCACGTTGTGTCCAGTTTCCAAGCAGTGTTCTGGCAGTGCCGATTTGTTGGGCTGGCCTAGGCGCGTGTGGCGTTGGCGATCTTTGCAGTGGTCTTCGACTGTTCGGATCGTTTGACCAATGTAGGATTTGCCGCAACCACATGGAATATTATAAATGCCCGCTTTCTTGAGGCCAAATCCGTCTTTCACCGTCCCGAGTAAGGCGCGTATCTTGAACGCATGTCGTCTTCGTGGCGTAGCAATTTTATTGGCCAGTAATGGAAGGATGGTAATAAAGTGTGATGCTCCTCACCTGAAACACATAAAGATTAATATTCATGTTCGTATTTTCAGGTTAAGCGAAACGCCCCAGTAACGTGACTGTTTCCTAAAGTGATTTAAGCTCAGGTAGCTACATTCATTCGTTGCAAGCGAAAGTTTCGTTATTTACCGGTATTGACGCTTTTTTAAAACTTCCAAGCAGATTCAAACTCAGTGATGGACAGAGTCACGAAGAAGCTGAAACATTAGCTTTTACAGGGACTTCCTTCACTAACTGACCCATCCAGGCACGACTCATGGCACCGACGTGTTCCGGGTTCGAATCCCAGCACGGCACACAGCTCTGATCTTCCAAAAAGTTTGAGGAAAGTCCATACTCCGCTGAGAGTGGAAGATTTATTCCGCTTCTTTTTTCTTTCAATCATGATCAAGCTCTTAGTACCGAATAAACGGGCTCTTCATTTGTTGTGGTTGGTATTCCAGTCGATATTCGAGTTATACTTCCTATATTATAGTACAGCTTTCACTATTCAATATCCTATCCCGTGTAATTGCATATTTCCCCCATATACCGAGCTCCCTGCAACGTCAATATTGTCTACATTTCCCACGGCGCTGACTTGATGTAGGCGTAATTGTATGCGAATTAGTTACTAAGGTAGCCGAATAGAGCTTTGTGTTATGCATATCCTTGACGACGCAAGGATGATATACAGGCAACTTATCCCTCGGAACATTAGGTGTGGCTTTATAAAGCTCCAGTGTGCGCAACAAAGCTCTGCGCTCTATATTCATTCTATTGGAACTTTTCGGTGCCCTTCCCAGCTTGGTGGACCAAAGGAAAACGTAGCAATTAAGGTTAATTTCTTAAATAATTTTAGGTGTGTATCATCAGTTCACATTTTCAAGAGAACGAAATATAAATTCTGTTCGATAGTCTCCTCATATTAAAAGGAAGCAAAAGTTTACAGCGTGCTTTTCCATAATAAAACTGTTTCTATTGTTTGTGTCTTTTAAAAACCTGGCACCTGAAACCATATACATCGCATCGTTACTCTATCAAACTGTCTGTGAAGCTTCGCGTGTTATTTTTTAAATGCCTATTTGTACAACGGCCTTCTATACCTTTCCCTTTAGCGTTATGTGACTGCTACAAAGTGTTATTGAAAGAATCTTCTGCACAGAAACTTTTAATTTTGTTAACGGACGTTCCTAAGTCTTCATCTTGAAAGAATTCCGTTGTTACATAGTGCTTAAAATCCGCTCTGGATTACCTTTAAGATGATGGTCAGCTCACCTTGTGCGCATCGATGTTTTCTTAAAGTTATTCTGTGTATAATGGATTAAATGAAATAATAGACGTATTACTCTTTCTTTTGAGTTATCACCTATTGTTTTCAATTTCTTGTTTTTCGCACCAACTGTTATCGTACTGTACCACAGCAGTGCAGTCTGTTCAGAAAATGCCGGCCTCTGTGGCCGACCGGTTCTAGGCGCTTCGGTTCAGAACCGCGCTGCTGCTACGGTCGCAGGTTCGAAACCTGCCTTGGGCATGGACGTGTGTGATGTCGTTAGGTTAAAGTAGTTTTAAGTCTAGGAGACTGATGACCTTAGATGTTAAGTCCCGTAGTGCCTAGAGCCATTTGAACCATTTGTTCAGCGAAATGTGCAAATAAAACTTATTCTACAGTTTTTCTTGCTCAATCATCACTCTTAACTTACGTCCTCAGTATTCTATCTAAAACTGTTATTTCTATATTCCTACAGCACTCTTGCATCATTTGCCGTCTTCACTGTTACGTCCACCACTCTTGACGTCCTCAGCCTTTCCCTGATCCGTTGTCACGGTACCGGCGGTACTGTGGCACCTCTTCCCCCGGTGGCGCAGGCTCTGCTGCCCGCGATTCACATGAGTCGGTGAGAACAATAGTCTTCTAAACAACTTCCTTTTGTTACAGGTACTGTTTATACTCCAAATGCTATATAAAAATGGTGTTGAGTTCACTGTAGATTTATTTACCTCTAAAATAGTATTAGTTACTGGGAAATTAATAAAAATGTGAGGTGACGTCGAGGTTTCCGAAAACATCGACGGCTTCTTGACGTTATTTTTAGCGCGCGGGCACCAATATCATCCGAAATTCTGCGAGAATCAATAATTTGCGAATAGGAGTTAATGGACAAGAGATGCTGTATTGCAGCGTGTGGTAAACTGGAAATTTGAGTCGGTTAGGGACCGTGTCCGAATGGCTAAAACGGTAAAGAAAAAGGGAAGTAGCCGCTATAGATGACCCATGTGTAGGACCCAGGTTCGACTCCCGGTACTGCCAAGTATTTGGCCTTAACGGGAGAGAAAAAGCGGTTAAGGCAACCGCTCCGGATTTGAACTGCAGTCCGGCACAGATTTTCAACTTTCACTATTGCGCTACCACAGCGCTTTGTGCGGCCAGAAGTTACGAATTCCCTCCCATCACTTTCCTTTCTTTCTCCATTCTCTATTTCATACTGAAGATATGATCACCTTACAGTTTTTTATGAATTTTATATTTCCGTTTTGTGGCCCGAAACAGACATATAATTGCTTCTGCTACAAGGAGAAATAGGTATTTGCTTTTCAGTTCCAACGTCTCGTACCGGTCTCTTAAGACGGACATACGGTCTATCAAAGAATGCTAACGAAAGTGAGGCAGAAAGAAATGCCCATTTTCGAAGAATATACATATGCTTCTCCTCAGTATTTCTGTATTTTCGAAGTACACTGAGTTCGTGGTTTCTCTTTAACATGTACTGATAACTGAATCGAAGTACAATTTCTCAAGCTCACATGAAAACTGTTTTGGCCGGCCGAAGTGGCCGTGCGGTCTAGGCGCTGCAGTCTGGAACCGCGAGGCCGCTACGGTCGCAGGTTCGAATCCTGCCTCGGGCATGGATGTGTGTGATGTCCTTAGGTTAGTTAGGTTTAACTAGTTCTAAGTTCTAGGGGACTAATGACCTCAGAAGTTGAGTCCCATAGTGCTCAGAGCCATTTGAACCAGTTTTTTGAAAACTCTTTTCAATACGCCTACGTAATCCTTGCTATATTTTTATGCTGATGTAGCTGCTTAAGTATGTCAAAGATTTTTGTAATGGAACTATACCTATTTTCTGTGGCACTGGAAAGAGCGCCAAAACAAGACATCAACGACATAAAGTGTGGGAACTAGTATCTAACGGTAACAAGAAAATGTGACGTCTGGCGAAGATGTCCCACAATGGTTATCTACTGTACCAAATGCAATCAAACGCGTAAATAAGAGACACTTCTTCCGTTCGTGTTATGACAGTAATATGAAGTGCTCAAAATCTTAAGTTTGAGCACTGATATATGGTTTATTTTGGTCAAATAATACTGCACGTTAAATATCGTTTGTATGAACGTATTCGGCATTCGCCGGTGTTTCCGTGTAGCCCCTTTTCCTATAATTTCCTCGCATGTAAAAGTCCACAGTAAAGTGAATGCGCAGGTCATTTTGCATTTCCCGAAAATCCGATCCAGGGATCTCAAAATCACTGGAATTGTTTGTGTGGGATAAGTAGGACATAGATTATGTTGGTACCACATGGACTATTTAACATTAAGTGAAATGTCTTCCAAAAACTACGACAGACGACAGAGTACCAGTTAAGAACTGTAGATACTTGTGGCTGTATTGAGTCCCATCAGTAAAGCAGTAACCAATGACGAATTTATTGATAAGTTCACGGCACACGTTGTCAGAACGAGTTCATTGTTTATTCATTTCTCTCAGTCTCCGTTATTTTCAACTGACCAGTAATGCATATGCGAAGATTGAGATCCTCGTGGTCTGTAAACAATACTTCATTCACAAGAAAATCTGGCACAGGAACCATGTATCATTTTGCAGTTTCCGTTGATACCATTCGGTGAACCGTAACCGATTTCGAAAATGATTACCATGAAGCTGTCGATGGAGTGAAGTATGGAAATGGTGAACTGCGCTGAAATGTATTCGCAGAACACTCATTTGACTGATTCCAGTCGCTCATTCAAGCTGCCTCGTAATGACCTGTGGACTGTGTGTTGCAGCTCTTAAACCTTAGTTGTATTCCTTTCATCACTTGCTGCTCTGTTTCGCTGCCGTATTTTATTGTTCACACATCCAGTTTCTTGCGCTTTATTACAGTGTTTGTAAAGATTCGTACTTGTCATGATCAGGATTCCTTTCAGCATACAACAGTATATGACCGCCCCTCTGCTCTGCTTAGTGACTTCGTCGTAAGGGAAACGACATCGACTTCTGGACTACCATGTACATTGTGAAAGTCTGAATAGCTTCGCGAGCAAGCTGTCTGATTGCTACAACAGCAGAATTCCAACAGCTTGACTTCAAGCGCTCCTGAAGACGATTCACTCAAAGGATCCCTCGAAGATACGTCCACTGTTGAAAAATATCAATAGGCTGCACGTTCTGAGCACAACGAAGAAATTATAGCAACCGCACAAGTTCTTTTGTACGTTTTGTTTTGTACTGGATTCAGGAGTGGAGTCTACTGACAGGAGAAACATTGGAAAAACTGCATTGGCATAAATGGATAATATATCAGTAAGCCGTGCGGTTCTAGGCGCTTCAGTCTGGAACCGCGTGACCGCTACGGTCGCAGGTTCGAATCTGCCTCGGGCATGGATGTGTGTGATGTCCTTAGGTTAGTTAGGTTTAAGTAGTTCTAAGTTCTAGGAGACTGATGACCACAGATGTTGAGTCCTATAGTGCTCAGAGCCATTTGAACAATTTTTTCAGCATTACAGTAAATAAGCACTTAACTGCGATACATCACTTAAAAGTGATTCCACTTTGAACTTCTATCAGTAGCTGTGTCAGTCTGTAATAGCAGCTTTCATCCCTTTGGGTCTGCTACTAGAGAACTGAGTGGGGCTAGACGGTGAAATGCCCTAAGCTAATACAATTCGATTTTAACGCGTGATTATAATTGATACAAAGTAAAATAATACACAGATGTGTTTTACATGATTATAAAACTGGGAAAAATTATTTACAAGTATAATTTTTTAAATAGCGTCGTCATTTGTATCAGAGTCTGCAGTGAATGTCGTGTAATCAAATGGCTCTGAGCACTATGGGACTCAACTGCTGACGTCATTAGTCCCCTAGAACTTAGAACTAGTTAAACCTAACTAACCTAAGGACATCACAAACATCCATGCCCGAGGCAGGATTCGAACCTGCGACCGTAGCGGTCTTGCGGTTCCAGACTGCAGCGCCTTTAACCGCACGGCCACTTCGGCCGGCTGTCGTGTAATCCAGTGACACAAATTCAAAGGTGCGACTTTACGTATGAAGTAAGCGATGAATTAGTGATTGCAACTAACTTCGACTGATCGTAACGGACTTCATACCTGTGATGACTTGGTGGAATAGCATAGCAAAGCACGGCAGCGTCAGCGATGGCATTTGATATAGCGGATAAGCCATGTACTGTGTTCACCTGGTGGGAACATAATTTCCATTAATTTAGGACAATGATCGATGTATACAGTTGTGCAATATGTTGAAGGTAAATATGATGATATGAATTCGCTTCACCACAGAACAATTTTCAAATTACGCAAGAAATCACCTTCAAAGCAAAAGTGAAAGCGGTAGTAGAGTAAGATAATGTACCTTTTTCATCTATTCAGTACACATTTTCGAAGCAGAAGCACTCACCATCAATGGGGAAACTAATATGAAGTGACTGAATCCTGTGAGAGACGCTAAACTTCGGGCAATTCAAGTGCCAGTTTCCTGTACTTCGTTTATTTTCTTCTCGACTCTTTGAACTTTTACAGGTACAATATTCTGGCGATTTAGGTTGTATCAGTCTTTGGTGGCGAGTAGCCAACGAAAATTGTACCTGTACAAGCGTTTGTTTAATGTTGTTGGTTACAGCAGAGAGAGAGAGACAGAGAGAGAAGAGGAGAGGAGAGAAACTTTCACTGCCAGGGCAACTGTTCGCCCAGCCCCCCTGCCTTTCCAAATGTGAATTTTAGGTACATAGCATTTCTGTTATGGTTCCTGTGATTTCCTTTCGTGTATGAATACTAGCGACAATCACTTACGGCCTAATAAACCAGAATTTACTTAATTATATTATGCATAAGCTAAAACATCGTCGTTTAGCAGAAACCAGATTTTAAACTTTAATGCGCATCAATTGTTTGTCACTTGCTCAATACTGGATGCAGGTACTTAACCACAAGAACAACTTTTGACATTACAGGATGTGGCCAACAATGGTCATCATTTGGTGTTGGTAATATACTGTTCAATAAAACGTTTCAGCTAAAAGTTTTATTAAAGTTGTGGTAAAAATTACTGCCACCGACTTTTCCGTCATGGTTACAGTGCCTCCCTCTTACATCTACACATATATCTATCACTTTACGACGCAAGCAGCCTTACGATGTGTAGTGAAGTACCACTATCTTTTTGTACTCTACCCTGTTAAATTCGTGAAGGTCCCATGGGAAGAATTATTGTTCGTAAATTTCTGTATTAGCACAGATTTATCAGATTTTCTCGTCGTACTCATTTCCCGAGAGGAATTTGACAGGATATGGTATGTTGCCGGATTCTTCTTGGAACGTACGCTCTCCAATTTTCAACAGCAAACCTTTCCCTGACGCACACCACCTCACTTGCAGCGTCTGGCAATGAAGGTTTTCTTAGCCATGTTTTTATTAAAAAAATGTGTTTCTCATTTAATCTTGATCCGTTAGTGCTACGTCACTGAATAACGCAAATGATAATAAAGACCACCGCAGATGTATTTCACGTATGTTTATTATGTCAGGAGAGGTTTTGTTCTTATCAACATAACAACGCGTTGCGCTATACCGGACTCGCAAGGAAACATCAACAGTCTATCCTCTTACTTTAAGGGTGAAAAAACACACTTGCAAGATATTAGCCCAGCAATCGATTCCGCGCGAAAATTTGAGTCATAATTCTGATATTAGGCAGGTCTCACCTGTACAACTTTTAAACTTTCACCAGAATCAATTGCTTGTCAGTCGCTCCATTTTCCAACTCCGCCCCCCCCCCACCCCACACAGACACAGACACACTGCAGACCCCCCCAGTGCGCGAGAGCGAAGTACTGTACAACGGACTGACAATCAGCGCCCTCCTAAACGCGGTATTTTGAGGGCGAGGTTTGAGGAGGGGAGAGGTGAGGTGGGAACATCTACCCAATGTATAATGAAATATTGTTAGAGAACACGTGTTATTCTACGCGAAAAATATGTAGGACGTCTAAGTAGCCAATATGTCAACCTCACGCACATAGTTATACACTCAATATTATTTTAACAGTATTCTCGGACTAATATTTTGCAGCTATATATATGCCTCAAAATCAAAACGAATAAACATAAGCAAGTGAAGAATTACTATGAAGTGAAGTTAAGGGTCTTAGACCTACAATTTAATAATGGCATTCACATTGAAGAATAGCGCAACTCTTGCAAACGCATTTCACTTTAAAAGTGTTAGCTTCAAAATCAGAATAAAATAACCCAGAACAGTGATGTCAATAATTAAACAGCGCAACGCTACTTCATTAATGTCACTCACATTCGCGTCATTTCTTAATCGCGACATAAAAATGTTCGAAACAAAGAAATCTCTGGCACCAGCTGCAGGTTAGAAACAGCGAACTTTAATACAATGAACAAAGTGAGATACTAATTTCAAAACAGTAGTTAACAAACCTGTTATTGTCGCTATAATACAAAACTCTGCGATCGGGCATAAAGCGGCTGCAGTGGGACAGAGTGAGTGGTAACTGGTGCATGTTTAAAAGGTATGTATTAAGATGATAACTGCCTACTGTCAGAATAACGGCCAAAATTTTCGCTCCGGATTGATTTCTGGAGCTGATATTTTGCAAGTGTGCTTTTTTCTCTTTAAAATATAGGATCACATTAGTGATAGTACCCTGTCTGTATAGCGCTGCTTGTTGTTGTGTTCTCCTAGCCGTGCGGGTCGTGTAAGTGTTTACGTATGCTTTTCGTATTCCAGAACGCGCGTTTAAGCATTACACATGACGATTTTACTTTTTTGAGTCATTACACCGGCACGTTTCTGTCATTTTGTAAGAATTAGTTACCAAGACAGGTTGTGAAGTTCCCATCAGCTGAAGATGTTTATTTAGAACGAATTCGGTTGTGATGGTAAACATACCTGAAATACGTTCGGCGACGATTTTTATTTTTAAAAAAGTTGCGTATTTATAGGTGGCAGTCATTCTACTACGAGGTTTTCATCTTGGACTTATACTGTCGCTACATTGACTTTCTGATCAACCTCTGCGTTGGGGTCTGTGAACAGCGAAGGCAGCGCGCAGTAGTCACAGAGCCCGCAACGGCTACGTGTTCGCCTGCAGCCGGCGTGGTGTAGCCTGCAGCCCCTGCTGGACTGCAACCCGGCATGCATAATTCAGCCGCCTCATTGCTGCCCCTGCTACACTACACCCAGCGCTCAGCTTGCTGCCTGAAGCACCAAGCTGCGTGCGTGCGCACTTCCCAAAGGAATGGCACGTGACTTCCTTAAATTCACTTTATCTCAAAAGTCCCGCGCAACATAAGCTCTAGTCTTTCTCTGAATCAGGACCTTATATCTTAAAATAAGAAAAGCAGAGTTGACAGATATTATAGTACCACGTTATACTGCTGTTTCAGTGACATACGAGACATAACTGTTCTACCAAGGAAAAACATTTTAACAACTGAGGAACATTATAGAGGGTGAGCCCGAAGTCCTTCGACAAAAATTTGGGTGTTGTTGAGGGATATTTTCTGAGTATTTGGGTGTCAGGGACGCATGCTATCATATGACTCGAAACACAGTAAAATTTTAATTGTAATTTAATCGGTTTGTTACCCCATTTCTTTGTTTCGGTACAAATACACGACACTAAACACGGAGTAAAACAACAACCCTCAGACGTTGCAGAAGTACTGTGACACGATTACGTCTTGTGTATATCAATGGCCTTTTCTCAGTATCATTCGCAGGATGACAATATATTTTGCTTGCAGATGATACAAACTTTGCAATAAAAAGCCAATAAGTATTGTTTTCGAAAAATCGGTTAAGAATATTTTCATAGACGCTAATAAATGTCAGTAAACTTTGAAAATGCACACTACCGGTATATACAATTCAGAGCTTGTAAGAGGTTCTCCCAAGTATGCACCTGAAATTAGACGGCAAGGAGGTAGAGGAGGTCGACAGCGTTAAATTTTTAAGATTGCCTCTGGATAATAAGTGCAACTGGAAGGAGCATACCTCAGAACTGCTGAAGCGCCTCAATAAACCTTTATTGTCAGTAGTAGATGATATAAAAATAGGACAAAGCTATAATACTTTGCTTACTTTCATTCTACGAAATCATACAGAAGGTTGACAGCGTTAAATTTTTAAGATTACCGCTGGATAATAAGTTCAACTGGGTGGAGCATAACTCAGAACTGCTGAAGCACCTCAATAATCCTTTATTGTCAGTAGTAGGTGATATGAAAATAGGACAAAGCTATAATACTTTGCGTACTTTCGTTCCACGAAGTCATACAGGATCATTTCTTTGGAGTAGCTCATCAAGCCAGACAAAACTGTCAGAATTTAAAAATGGATAATACGAATTATTTTTGATGTGAACAAAAGAAAGTCCTGCAGAAATCCGTACAAGAAATTGGGGATACTTACTACTGCTTCCCACTATATTTATTTCTTAATGAAATTTGCCATAAGTGACATGTTTCTTTTTCGAACTAACAGCTCAGTTCATGGAATCAATGCTGAAAATGAGAATAAACCTCAAAAAAGATTAATAGTCGCTTACTTTGGCCCGTAAATGTGTCCATTATTCTGAAACAAACACTTTCATTAACTTGCCACAGCAGTAAAAAATGTAACTGCTGATAAAACTCCACTTTAGGGAAGCCTAAATGATGAAGTGGTGGCCAGCTCCTTCTAGTCCGTTGATGAATTTCTTATTACAACCGACTGATACATATGTTTATGCGACTTATTTCACATCCATGAGGATCATTTCACTTTGGGTCTGTGGAAGCAACATCAGCATATCTTTTCTTTCTTGTAAACATGTATTGGGTACTCTTGTTTTCTAACATGTTCTGCATCCTTGAGGATCTCCTTACTATTGAAGTACAGAACAGAAAATGGCGTCTAATCTAATCGCCACGGTATCAGCTGAGCAGAGCCTCGTTTTGCCGCTCTTCCATTGCATTCAATGAACCTGTTCACAAGATGCATATCGGCAACTCTTCGTCAATGAACCTACCCAAACAGTTGAGCAACTACCCTGCTAACGTACAACTAACACTGCTAGAGAAACAAACCCGAGACAGAACCGAACAGAACTGAATGAAAGCTTGAGAGCGAGTAGTAAAATAGGCATTACCGTCGTCAACAGAAGGTACCATGAACGAGTGGAACAATTAGTTCACCTTAAACAAGACACACAGTGCATACCGCCCACATTTACATTGTTGGGAACGTACTGCATTTCCAGCACAAAACTGTTATTTTTGTTGCGGTTTTCAGTTCTACGACCAGTTTGACGCAGCTTTCCATGCTCGTCTATGGTGTGCAAGCCTCTTCGGCTCCTAATAACTACTGAAAACTACATTCATTGGAACTTGCTCATTGTATTCTTGATCTCCGTGCACAATTTTTACCCCTCACACTTCCCCACAATACTAAATTGATGATTTCTTGACGTCCCAGACCGTGTCCTTTCAATCGACTCCTTCTGTTAGGAAAAGTGTGCCACAAACTTCTTTTCTTCCCAGTGTATTCAGTACCTTCTCATTAATGATGTGACCTACCCATCTAATCTTCAGAACTCTTCTGTAGCAACACATTGAAAAATTTTCTATTCTCGTCTTATCTCTTCTGTTTAACATCCGCGTTTCGCTTTCGTACAATGCTACACTCCAGACAAATGCCTTCAGAAATCACTTCCTAACACTTAAATTTCTATTAGATGTTGAAAATTTCTCTTTTTCAGAATTGCTTTCCCTGCCTATCCTCCCTGCTTCGACCGTCATCAGTCATTTTGCTACTCAGATAGCAAAACTCCTCTGCTGCCTTTAGTGTCTCATTTCCTAATCTAATTCCCTCAGCACCACCTGATTTAACTCGACTACATTCCATTACCCTTTTTTTGCTTTATTTGATGTTCATCTTATATCGTCTTTTCAAGATACTGTCCATTCCGCTCAGCTGTCTTTCTAAGTGGTTTACTGTCTCTGACAGAATTACAATCTCATCAGCAAACCTCCAAGTTTTTCTCTCTGTACTTTGATTCCTTCTCCAGTGCAGATACAAATTAATTTGAGTGATGTCTGTTCTGTTGCACACGTCCGACAGAACAGACACCACTCGTGATGACGCTAGTTGCCTTAACCGCTTCGGCCATACGGACACGATCCCTGACAGACTCAAGTGGAAAACTTATCGCACGCTGCAAGGCAGCGTTCCTCGTCCATTGATTCCCATGCTCTAAGTTGGAAATTTGAGTCGATCAGGGACCGTGTCCGGTTGGCCGAAACGGTTCAGGCAACCGATCTTGACAAGTGGTAAATCCGAGTTTGAGTTCCGGTCAAGTACAAATTTTCAACTTTCGCCATTGCATTACGATAGTGCTCTGTGCGGCTCGAAGTAGCGAAATTTCAATCCCCTTCTTTTCCCACTCTCTGTTTCCTACTCAGAAAATGTTACTGATCACCTTCAGAAATTTTGTGCGTGGCGTTCATGTTCACTCTGTAGCGAACGTACTGCACCATGAGACGAAAATATTCTCGGGTGAAATATAGCGGTGTTTACAAGTTCTGCCCCAGCGCGCATTAATAACAAGCGGCATCGAGAGGCAGTCATGCCAAGTGAAACTATTACCGTCCAAAGTTACTTTATACACTTTTGTAAACTGGCAACGGGAATGATGTCGTACCATTTGTGTCAGTAACAGATTCACTAAAATTGGAGACTGAATAAATAGTCACGACAATTTCAACAGGAGGAGGAGGATTAAGTATCAAGTCAACGAAGAGGTCATTGGAGACGGAGCACAGGCTCTAACTGTGGAAGAGCAGAACAGAAAATGAGTTGCGTCCTTGTCAAACTTTCAATTACACTTTTTGCCTTGAGTTGTTTAGGAAAACCAAACATTTGAACGGCCATGTTCCCGAAAACAAGTGCAATATCTGACCACCGCGCTCCCATGCTCAGTGTAGTAAGCAGAAGCGATGTCGAATTGCAATGTCAGGGAGGCACCTTTTTCCAACGTATGTAAAGCCCCGCTAAACGTATTCAGTTTAGTAATTTTGCATCTGTCGGCCTCGAGTGTGAGACCTTTATGTATGGAACACTCTTCCTTACTAAATTAACTCGACGATCCACATAATGCGAATATCTGTCTCCTATACTTTCTAATATTAAAGTCTCCCAATTAAAAGTAGAAAGAAAGTCACCTTGGAATAATAACGGTGCAAATCAATATTAATTTGTTTTGTTATCCTCTTGGCACGTAACACACTCCCTAACAGTGCTTAGGTCCACCCACTCTTGTATTAACTTTTAAGCTGATTTTCACGTTCATGTTCAGGTAACTCACTGCGTTTCCACTTTAATTTAACGGGTTATCATTGTTCACAGAAACCATTTCGTCTCTGTTCAAGTAGCGAGATGTTCCAGGGAGTTACTGACCGATAATCCGCATTTGGTTTCGTCCAAAAATATCATTAAAAAATTCATGCGTCCTTCCGCAAATAAGCCGAGTCATAAATTACTTTAACCCTACGAACCGATGTAACAATTTCTAACTCGTAATCAACTCTTTAGCAAATTCTTCAGTTACGTGCCACGCTACTGCAGGTGACCGTTTGTTATGGGACTCAAACCATGACTGTCTTTCTCACAATAACGCTTGGTAATTGTCGGAGTTGAATATCAATACATTGCCCCTCATCAGAGAAAAAGCACGCTCAGCTTCGAAAGTTTCAGAAATCAGAAATGAGGAAGGAATACGACATTACTATGTCATAACATCAAAGATAGAAGCAGTCCATACACATATCACGGGAATTTAAATAGGAGGTATGCCGCTGCGGGCGAGATAAGCAAGTACCGCATATTAGATGAAAGCGCAATACCTTGCATGGGCCACACCTGATCTAAAGAGGACAGGCGCAAGAATGCATTTTGAGCTCTATTCTCTACTCAGTTTCAGCACACCTTTTAGTGAAGCCTGAGGGTTTCACTAATGTCCATGGGTCGAGCTGCCGATATGCTTTTTCCTATAATTGTAGAACTGGACTCAGTTTTGTAGACACCAAGACGTCAGGAATTGCCTTTCCACAACTAAAACGGACAGTAACAATACCGATATTACAATCAGGGCCCTTTACCACCCCTTCAAGAGGTCGGAAAAATGGCTTGGAAACTATGTCAACAGTGACTGAGGCGGACGTGTCATGTATTGTTGGTGCATACGTTCATACCAAGAACTTGATCATCTGGGACTGGTTTTCCGGAAGAATGCCTACAAGGAGTGGAAAATTCGGAGTGCCCTACGTCCTACACCCTCTGCACAACCGACGGAACAAGAAGAGAATTCTCCAGAGGACGCGGCCATTGCATTCATTCATTTTTGTGACGCCTTATCCGGCAAGATAGGACGAATTTTTCGGAAACACCAAGTGAAGACGGTCTTTCGCCCACCAGCCAGAACACAGGCGCTACTTGGTAGTGTGAAAGATGACTTTGGAATACGGAAATCCGGAGTCTATCAGATACCCTGCCAGTGTGGTAAGACTTACATGGGTCAGACGGTGCGCACTGTCGAAGATCGCTGCCGAGAATACCAACGCCACATGAAATTGCAGCAGCCTAACAAGTCGGCAGTCATAGAACATTGCCTAACGGAACTGCATGGAATGGGCTGTAGCCACATCAAGGTTCTGACACAGTCGTCCAAATTCTGTGACTGTCTCATTAAGGAACCTATTTCGATTAAGGGAACCGCTGACAAACCATGATAGCGGGAACAAACTTAGCACGGCATGGGAACCCGCTATTAGAATGGTCAAGCAGAGAAATGAGATACTACACAACGAATATTGGGGGGGGGGGGGGGGGGGGGAGCAGTCGGTGGAACAGCAAAGGTGCCGCCAGCACGTGAGCTGGGCGCGAACATAGGATGGAACACTGGATCGCCGGCCGGAGTAGCCGAGCGGTTCTAGGTGCTAAGTCTGGAACCGCGCGACCGCTACGGTCACAGGTTCGAATCCTGCCTCGGACATGGATGTGTGTGATGTCCTTAGGTTAGTTAGGTTTAAGTAGTTCTAAGTTCTAGGGGACTGATGTCCTCAGAAGTTTAGTCCCATAGTGCTCAGAGCCATTCGAACACTGGATTGGCGGGAGCAGTAGGTGTAGGGATGCTGGACGCTGTCGGTCGATGGACTGCTCCAACGGACGGAGAGGGGGAGAAGATAAGAGCGCGGTGACGGGCCCCCATCAGTCAGTTCATCAGCGCACCTGATGATGGGGTGTTTGCCGAAATATTGTCCCCGTTGGACACCGACAACCGTCCGTTCACCCGTGAACTGTTTCGATACATTAAAATGAGATTTCAGATTTCAGTCATGTGATTCTGCTAGGACATCTATGATATGAAAGACAACGGCGTAACCTCCGTAAGCCCATACAGAGAATGGACAAAAATATGGAAATAACACAAAGACAACACGTTACCGCATCTAAAACGGTGTAGGAAATCCGTTGACATTCAAAATACGTTCCAGTCGTCTCGGAATGGACAAATACAGGCCCTGTTTTGATTTCAAGGAAATCTTATACCTTTCTTCCAGCAAAATAATCCAGGTAACCATGATAGTTTTTCTCCAAAGTACACCACAAAGGCTCAATAATACTGAGATCTAGTGACTGTCGGGGGCAGGGGGATGCCGCAATTGATCCTCGTGCTCACAAAACCAGAACTGAACCTTGCGAACTGTGTCAACAGGGCCCCTGTATCTGCGACCACAACATCACTATTAGGGAACAAACATTATACCATAAGATGGACATGGCCAGCCAGAATGTTCACAAAATCCTTGCCAGTAATGCGACCTGGCAGAGTAACAACATGGCCCATGGAATATCATGATATAACTGCCCAAATCACCACCGAACCTCCGCCATGTTTCTCTAGTGGGGCGAAAACTCGTCGGACGATAGAAACAGTGTGAAACAAGACTCATCTTACCCAAATAACTTTCTTCCACTGCTCCATAGTCCAGGTGTTATGGCTTCGACACAATTTTCACCCTGTTACGATCATCTGCGTCGGTGGTAAGTGATTCTGGGACTTCAGTTTGCCCAGTAATTCCCTGTTTATGGAGCTCCCTTCGTGATGTTTTGGTCCTGATAGGTTTCGCTGTCATCGTCTCATTTTTCGTCAAACGCTTCTTCAATGGTCGTCCGTCACGATCACTAAACACATACTTCCGTCTGTGTTGTGGCTTAGTGGATGATGTTTTTCCGCTTACTCTGTACGCCATAATCACTTCGATGCAACGCCTTCTGAAATACCTAACACTTCGGCTACGTTGCTGACGGATGCACCCGCCGTACAGGTATCAACAATTTGCCCACGTTCACTTAGTCCCGACAAATTGCTCTCACAGCTACACAGTTCACTGTTTCGACCAAGACTGACGCTTGACACTGAATGACACTGTTGAGGGCATTTTACAGCTGTCGTTCGCGGTCAAAAACAACAGCACCACCTAAAGGCACATGTAGGTGCAGCAAGCCTCCAACCTACGTGTGTAACACACCTACTTGGTTAACTGTCCATGGCAAATTATGTCAGTATTGCTCAATTTTTGTAAGTTGCTGATGTCCAAATATAACGCAGACGGAAAAGTAGGGGAAAATCACTCCGGAGAAATTTCTATATTCAAAAAGCCTGATAGATTATTCCCCACCAACTAGAACCAAGCATAAGAAGTTAGCACAATTTGGCACTGTTGAACAATAAGTGGTAAGTAAAAGGGATACCGTCGACGTACACAATGTCGCCAGATAAGAGAAACCTCCTAATATCGTGTCGGACCTTCTTTTGCCCGGCATAGTAAGGCAATTTGAACTTGAATGCACTCAAAAGATCATAGGAAGCCGCCAGCAGAAATATTGAGCCATTCTGTCTCTACAGATGTCTATAACTGAGAAGTTGTTCCTGGTGCAGGATTTTGTGCACGAACTGACCTCTCGATTACGTACCATAAATGTTCGATGGTATTCATGTCGGGCGATCTGTGTGGCCAAATAATTCGCTCGAATTGTCCAGAACGTTCTTCAAAACAATCCCGAAGAATTATGGCCCGGTGACAAGGCGCATTGCGATCCATAAGAATTCCATCGCTGGTTTGGAACATAACATGACTGCAAACGGTCTCCAAGTAGACAAACATTCAGAGGAACCAGTCCATTTTGTGTAAACAGAGCTTGCACCATTACGGAGCCACGAGCAGCTTGTGCAGTGCCTTGCTGACAACTTGGGTCCACGGCTTCGAAGGCTGTGAGCCACACTCGAACCCTACCATCAGGTCTTGCCAAGTGAAATCGGGACTCATCCGACAACACCAAGGTTTTCCAGTAGTGTACGGTCCAACCGATGTGATCACGAGTCCACGAGAGGTGCTGCAGGTGTTGTCGGGCTGTTAGCAAAGGCACTCACGTCGATCGCCTGTTGCCATAGCCCATTAACGCCAGATTTTGCCGCAGTATCCTAACAGATATGTCAATAGAAAGTCCCACATTGATTTCTGCCGTGTATTCACGTAGTGCTGCTTGTCTGTTAGCATTGACAGCTGTACACAACCATCGCTGCTCTCCGTGATTAAGTAAAGGCCGTCGCCATTGCGTTGTCCGTGCTGAGAGGTAATGCCTTTAATTTCGTATTCTCGGTGTACTCTTGACAGTGTGGATCTGTGAATATTTAATTTCTTACGTCTTCCGAAAAGTAGTGTCTCATGCGTTTACTGAAACTATCGTTCCACAGTCAAGTCTGTTAATTTCTGTCGAGCGGCCATAATCAAGTCGGAAACCTTTTCACATGAATCACCTGAGTACAAATGGCAGCTCCGCCAATCCACTTCGTAGCAATAATCTGAATACTGTTCTCTCGATCACAACAAAACTTACTCCTAAGGCACCGTTCTGGTGTGCAACAATATTATCAAACCCATATTCTGAGTGGACCTCTGTAGAGTTTCCTTTCACTACACCTCTAATACTCCCTCCGTGCCTCGTGATGACTGAGTGTTGTGTGATGTCCTTAGGTTAGTTAGGTTTAAGTAGTTCTAAGTTCTAGGGGACTGATGACCATAGATGTTAAGTCCCATAGTGCTCAGAGCCACTTCCTCAGTGTCCAATCTCACGTTATTTGTAGCTGCTATCATTAACGTTAGATTGTTGTTATTCTCAAAATGCAGGATGCTAGAAGCAGTAAATTTTAACACCTTGTAATGTTTTACTGTAACGGAGATTTGCGCGCAAAGGTGCCAGCTTTTTCAAGAACACTACACGAGTTTCCTCTGTCCACTGTTTCAAATAATTTATCACCAAGACTGAGGAATAACATCCAATAATGTCATACATAATGATGCAACACCGACAACCGTGTGCAAAATACAAAAATACACTACCCAGGAAAATTATGAGACACATGGCCATCGCTAAAATTTGATGAACCATGAAGCACATTCATCCGTTCCCTGACGGGATCAAGTGCCTGAGCTGGACATCAAAATTGCTAGTAATATACTGAAGGAATATCATGAAAAATGAGTGAAGAGTGGAAATGGAAGCGGGTCTACTTGCCAAATCTCACGTTCCTCAGGACATTCCGAAAACAATGTACCTCTTTTTGTACATAACTTATTTGTATCCAAAAAGTTGGGAAGATTTTTGTTACCACAGAATTATGCTGCTAACGTCGTCACTGCAAAAACCAATGATACGCACTACGTTTTGTTTGTGATAATGCAAGTACAGAAATGCAGTAGTAATGCTTTAAGTAACAGAACTGTAGTCAGCAAAAACCACTTCATATGTCTTTTAAACTTCTTACAAGATAATAACATAATTAAATTCGAGAACAAATATCTCCGGGTAGTGACTTCTGTTTCTTACTCAACTCAATTCTTGGATTAGGATGTTTCAAAGTTTACTGCAATACTCCGTGTACTGTTGAGGATGAAATAACATCATCAACACTTCTTTCTGTTTTGTAACTGATAAACATCACTGTTCGTTCAGATGAAGTACGGTATGGCATGTATTCCTCTTTTGAATACTCTCACATTGACATTTTTCCGTTCTTCTGTTCCAGAGATAGAATTTTTATATAGTTATTTGAGATGGATATCAGACAGTTTGATCATACTGAATCTGGAGATCTTTCACACCTGCAATAACAGCAATGTTTCAGCGCATCATTAGCATCAAAGAAGTCAGTTGTGTGCATTGGAATTGCGTGGTATGGGTTTATAGCTTTAAGTGACTCAACGACTTTGTGTAAATCCTGCAGAATTAAGGCCTTGCTTACCTTTCTTTATTTCACTATAATTTCAAAATCTCTGCCTCAGCTTATAAAGCTGTGTCTTCTCACCAAAAACTTGTCTTATCTAAAAAAAACAGCCCTGGTTAAATACAGAGATCTTGACACATGTCACTTGGAACTCAATTGACATGCACTACTGGCTGCAAAGACTATGCATCATTCTAGCATCGACTGTTTTAAACATATTCTCCATGACTTGACACTTGGAACAAGCGTTGGGACAGGCAAAAGAATACCGAGAACGCAAAAGCACTGAATATTATTTTTGTGAAAAATAGCACTCAGAGTATTTTTCGCTTCATGTTAATTACAATATGATTTGTAAATGTTGTGTATAAGATTTGGAAATATATTAGTACTTCCTACAAGTCCTTATTTTGCTGTTCAAAATATATAATGGTACATTAAATCTACAGCTAAAATTAATCTTTCTTCATACATCTGTAGCCTCGTAAAGGACAGACATCCGCTGAAGGATGGTTGAAGGTAACTAATGAAAACTATCTAATGATGAGAAATTGCAGAAAGTATCTAATAAAATGAAAATTATTTATTTTGGAAATTTTATAATGAAAGGAACTTTGAACATTGACAGCATTAAATGAAACTAACCTTGTCGCTGAAATGTTCACTCGCAATGGCTATACATTACGTATCGAGAGTGTGTTCTCGTCTGGCTTATTTCGCTGCACACAACAAGGTCTCCTCTCATGTGAGTTCTGTTATTAGGCAGTGATAATTTCTTACTTGCAACGGACGCACACTGGGTCCAAATACCAAAAAGCTGACCAAAAGTCGAAAATGTTATGAATCCGGCTGAAAGTCAGTAACCGGGGGTTTTCGGGGCCGCTGATTATGAATCGGAAGTAAAAATTTGAAATAAAAAGAAAATGATGGGTTTAACATTAATCACTTTTATAGAGAAAATACAAAATATGTCCATATGTTTTATTATACAATAAAACATACAGTCGGTTGATTCAAAGTTCATAGATCGTCATACGAAGAAAAATTTGATTCGCAATCAGTTTATTCAACTTTTGCATCGCTGGAGCTTGCTGTACTTGCTGGTATACATGGTGCAACCAACAATGAAACTGCTTCTGGGAGTTTTTTCGGGGCAATTCGCACAAATTTGAAATAAATAGATCGAATATTAATAATAAGAGTAAAAAAGTCTTCCATTGTCTTGGCTCTAGAACACTTTCTTGCAAAATCTTCAGGAAACTTTTCTATGTTTTTCTTAGTAGACTCTTGGGCGTCTTCAGACATCTGCCCTATCGGCAATACAGATGACTTTATCACTTCTTCGCCCTGAATCAATATGTACCGAAGTTGGCATGTAGAACCATGGATATAACTGCACAGAGTAGCGAGCTGTCTGTAAGGCATAATGCTGGAATTTTATGAAATCGATTACATGGCCAATCGAGATTGTGTGCAATATCACATGGAAACGCTTAATCAAGTACTCATCTACCCCTGTTATAGCAGCAGGTTTGCTTGAGTTTTGGAAAAATCTTCGAGCGGTATTCCCATCATTCGAACTACCGAAACCAAGCTTTTGTCGATAGACTATCAGACCTAACTCCATATGGGAAGAGCAACGACCTTACCGCAGTGGATACACCGGTTCCTGTCAGATCACCGAAGTTAAGCGCTGTCGTTTTCGGGGTGCATTCAGCTTTGTGATGCCAATTGAGGAGCTACTCGACCAAATAGTAGAGGCTGCGGTCACAGAAAACCATCGTAACGGCCGGGAGAGCGGTTTGCTGACCACACGCCCCTCCTATCCGCATCCTCAGCTGAGGATGACATGGCGGTCGGATGGTCCCGATGAGCCACTTGTGGCCTGAACACGGAGTGTGTGCTATACGGAAACCCTTCTGTATATTGGTTATTCGGATCGTTACTTGTTCCTTTTCTTTATCACTACGCGCTTGCCAGTTTTTAATTCCAAGCTTCTATCCTAGATGCAAACAGCAGTCGAAAAACCCTATCCACGCATGCGAAGTTGACAATCCGAACTGTAGAGATCTTCAGACACTTCCTTTTATAAAACTGCGTCGATATTGTTAAATTCTTTTAAAGTTGCATTGCATAAATAGCATCGTTGACTAGAAAAATAACGCGTGATATCATTACAAACTTTACCAGCTATCACGGTGAAAGCAAGTCGGAAAGAAACTCTTAATTCTTTTCCATTTACAATCTTTCCGAAAGGGACAAGATTTTTCTCTTGCTGTTCAGTGTATTCCATTTCCTCATGGGTTGCTTCAGGACTCTAGTGAAAAAATTGGATTCTAATTGGTCTGCAAAAACGAGGAGATGACGGCCTCGGATTCTTCCACGCAACTATCCTTGTGTGTGTTTCTTGGTCGTCTGATACAAGTTGCAGTGGAACGATTGAGATAAAGAAATTGCATCTGAGTTGCTTCCATCATCATTGGTGAACTTTTGTTGGTATGTACTTTGGCCAGAAGTGCCATCGCAACCCCACTTACAAATTAAATTCAAGTTGCGAACATTTTCAGCAGAAAAACAAACGTCCATTTGTGTTAATAATACCCTATTAGCTGTCCGCAGCTCGTGGTCGTGCGGTAGCGTTCTCGCTTCCCGCACCCGGGTTCCCGGGTTCGATTCCCGCCGGGGTCGGGGATTTTCTCTGCCTCGTGATGACTAGGTGTTGCGTGATGTCCTTGGGTTAGTTGGGTTCAAGTAGTTCTAAGTTCTAGGGGACTGATGACCATAGATGTTAAATCCCATAGTGCCCAGAGCCATTTTGGACCCTATCAGCTGTGTGATTCACCAGAACCTGCAGTATTGCCGCAGCACTATATTCAGTAACAGAAATATCTGACTTAGTCAGATAACATTTGAGCTTAGCTTGATATGGAAATTTGTAGGGCTGAAATAAATCACAGCTCTTCTCTTTGCTTCTGTTACGAAGCCCCTGATACTGCGATTACGATAATTTTAGTTTTACTACGAGCGATAGAGCAGCATCGGCAGATAAAGTCGTTTCTCGAATCGTATGTATGGACTCCTACATCACGGACAATTCTTGCAGCATCTGATTTCCCAGATGATCGGAGGCTCTTCCGTACTATTTCTAGCCCGTAATTCTTCAGTCCTCCTTCGTTTTGTCCGTTCACTAGATCCTGAAAATTCTGAAGGAGGCCGACCCAAATTACGGAATTTTTCCGAAGGTTCTTTAGTTTCTTCGAAAGCAACAGGCACGCTCAACCATTCAGAATATTTTTACAGGAATTTGCCTTCGTTTCTCGATACTTGCTGCCACTTTTTACGCAAGTCATGCAACAACCAGCGGCGGACAGGTTTTACACTGTCTGATAGAGCGAAGGGACGTTGCAATTGAGCAGACATGAAATTTTCGATCACTGCATACATTCTGTCACTTTCTCATTCAAATGACTCTTCAATATCGAAAACATTTCCCTTCTTATCAGACGACACGCTTCACCTTCATCAGCGACAGATTCTGAAATTGGAAAATATAATATCTATAGAGGTGGATAATTCCATATTTAACCTCTTTACTACTATTCATTCCAAAATGTTATTTGAAAAGGAGAAGAGTGTATTCATGAAAGTGAATTACGTATCATAGAACTTTAAATACAATGAAGACCGCAGATAAATTCAAGAAAGATAGCAACACTCCGCTTCGTTGATGTACAAAATTCGGCAAACTATGTTTTACGTTACAAGAATTCGTACCAATGAGACAGTTGCAGTTAGATGCAACTGTGTCATTGGTACGAATTCTTGCAGCTAGATCCAGTAAGTTTTAATTTTTTTCATTCATAGTAGTTCCATCTACAACACGCGATCGGTCACATCGCTGAACTCTGCAGAACTCATAAACTTTTCTCTTCGTGTTAAAAATTTTCCGTTGTATTTTCCCGTTCATTTACGCATAAATGATTCATTTACTGTTATGGCATGGACTATTATTATTAATTCTAAGTTGCACAATGACTTCCTACTTACTTGCGGCTGTTGATTCCATCCTTAAGAATTCAAATCGATTGATTTTCAGAGATTTGGCGCCCTGTTGAATGTAGCGTTGAACTATCTGTTCACTGTGCGACGCGTCTCGCTTGGTGAAGGATTCACTTTCAACTGTCGTACAATAGCAGGTATAGAGGCTAGGGGGCTCTGGAGACCGCAATTCGACCTTCAGACACTTACCTAACTTAGCTCATGACTAAAAATTACCGGAACTTGAACTTCATTTTTAGATGTTTGGCCAACTTCTTGGGATTTGGCCCCACTGTGGGATGCTCGGTCGCTCGGTTCTGTGCTGTACCGGTGTAGCTGCCAATGACAATCCTGTTACGACTTAATAAGCGGAAAGAGAAAAGTGCTGCGCTACGTGCTCAATATTTAGACTGATTTTAATAAAGTTACTCTTTCTTTTTACTGCTATCACAGACACCAAGCATTATTGAAGTCTAAAACTGTTTTCAATGTTACTTTTAAATTATTATATCAAGATCTTCATTTAACTAACATAAATGGATGGAACTGGCGAAGACCTAGGACATACGATTGATAAATCATCTCATTTACCTAACACCCGAACGATGAAAATTAAAAAATAATCGCTAAATGCACGTAAAGTAATGCGACAAATGCGTTTTCGTTACTGAGTCGTTTCCTCCAATAATATTCAATTAGTAGCTATTCTAGACTTCTCAAAATTCTCGTCTTCAAAAGGAAATCACTTGCCCTGGCCCAGAGCTTCTCAGCTAAGCCTACTGATCACTGTCGCATTCCGTTTAAGACTCGACTACGACTTGCACTCCCAGCTACTCCTGCTCTACCTACTGCGCGTAGTTATATTTAAACAATGATTTTCTTGATACTCAAAGACAGTGTATCTTTTCGTGTGTCCAAGGATTACAAATTTGTCTGTGGAAGTAAATCGATACATTGAAAATACAGTAGACGATCTACTTTTACAAATAAAACTTCTTCATGATTTAAGTTCCACACAATGTGTTTCTATAATGCGAGTTAAATTCGGCTATGTAATGTTTCTGTTGCATGAAAAGTATACGAATTTCACCTTACAAGAACCTTCCATCGTATAGTAGTTCTTCTCATCACATTTTATGTGCAAAAGGATATCTTAGTAAATACTCCGAGTAGAATACGATTGAATTGGATGAAGCTCTCTCGGAGTCAACTAGGAGTACTGTGTCGATCTGAACAGTAAGCGGTCATCTCCACACAATCATTTTTGCCTCTGGCGTTCCGTTACAAATTACAGTATAAACGTTCCACGACACCGTAGTGATAGAGACAAAGGGAACATCTACGTCGGAACATGGATCACTGAATTCGGGTTCTCTTCACTCAAGAGTGTAGGATTTGTCTGATGCCTGGTGATCGTTGTAGAAAAGTGTGGAGGCACCAGATACCAACGCACTTCTCAGCCCTGTTACGCCTCAGGTTCACAGGCAGGCAGGTCAGTCACTTTTCAGTAAGTATCGTGTAAAGACGCCAGGAGGCTTTCATTGTTATAGAGGGTAATTTGAGGGCTGTGCAGTAATGGGACAGGACCCTCCAGCCTATCATTTAACCCTGTAATCAACATTTTAAAGAGTTCATTTGTCGAGAGGACAATGCATGAACACAACGCAGCCTCATCACGGAGCCTTTCCTCTAGGAAGGCTGCCGAATCAAATGTCCTTTGGTATTTGCTGACATGAACGCGACTGAGGATTCTAGGGACTAGCTGAAACTTGCAGTTCATTGTCAAAGGAACCGTGCTCACGCAGTGAATGATTTCGGCAAGGCCGCCATCAAGGAATGGGGCAGACTCGAGTAGCAATGACTCGACAATTTTGTGAACATCACGTCAAGAAGAATCCAAGCATGTCTCAATACAAGGAGAGAAGCAACGTGATATTAAGGGCGAGAAGTGGCAGATTTTGATTTCGTGAATATACAAAGATAAGCACTTTGAACACGCCCCCTTTATTTTGGTTTTGTTTTGTTTTTATTTCTTAGTTTAATAAGGTATATATACGGTCCAGTCACATTAGTGTGACCACGGACTATGTGTGACACCAACGTGTAATAGCCACTCAGAGACGGCAGTTGGCAGCACTGACAGTGGGGACTATATAAAGGGTTTCGAGGTGACGCGGAAAACAATGAGTCCTTATCGTAATTCGGAAACGATGCAATTTATCTGACGTCCAAAAGTGCATGGTCATTGGCTTTCGGGCCAAGAGTGGAAACATTTCAGAAACCGCCAATTTGTACAATGTTCGCGTGCCACCGTGGTTAAATTTTATTGTGTATGACAAAGTGGCATTCTCCGAAGACGGCGCGGCACCGAGGAGGCAACTGTGGTGCACCACGGGCCATAGTTGACAGAGGTAAACGACGGCTGCGGAGATTTGTACGGGCGAATAGATGTGCCACTGTTGAGCAACTGACCGCCCAGATGAACGAAGGGGCTACCAATAGCGTCTCCTCAAGGACCGTTCAGGTGAACTTTGGTGCATTTGGATCTCCATGTTAGGCGCCTGGTTTAGGCTTTCATGCTGACTGCTGTTCATCGGCGACGAGGGCTAGAATTAGAACGCAAATAGCGCAACGGGATGTCCACGGAGTGGCGACACGTATTTTCAGAGGAATCGCATTTTATGCTCCATTAGACACATGGCCGTTGGTGTGTACGGCATGAAACGTCTGAAAGCAAATAAGGAGGGAGCATTATGATCTAGAAAATGTTTTCGTGGCATTCCCAGCGTTATCTCGTCATTCTGGATCAATACAAGTAAGATCTATCCTTGGGAACTATGTCCATCCCTTCATGTAGTTTGTTTTTCCTTGCCAAGATGGCATCTACCAGCAGGACAAGGCAACGTGTGACACAGCTCGCAATGTACGTGAGTGTGTCGAAGAGCGCCAGGATGAGTTTACCCTACTCCCTTGGCCACCAGCTCGCCGGATTTAGATCCGATGAGAAACCTAACGCAGCTGTCCACAGCACTGGAGTCGGCGCAGCTCCATAGCCCTCTCGACACCTATTCCAGAACATCTTTGGCTCGCTTCCTGCAAGTCTCTCAGCTGTACGTGCTGCAAAAGGTATTCAGGCTTTTCATAGGCGATAACATTAATGTGACTGGACAGTGTATTTTCATTCCTTGCTCCCCTAAAACGAAGCTCTTAAACGTTCATATATATGTAGGTTCAAAAAATGGTTCAAATGGCTCTGAGCACTATGGGGCTTAACATCTGAGGTCATCAGTCCCCTAGAGCTTAGAACTACTTAAACCTACCTAATCTAAGGACATCACACACATCAATGCCCGAGGCAGGATTCAAATGGTTCAAATGGCTCTGAGCACTATGGGACTTAGCATCTAAGGTCATCAGTCCCCCAGAACTTAGAACTACCTAAACCTAACTAACTTAAGGACATCACACACATCCATGCCCGAGGCAGGATTCGAACCTGCGACCGTAGCGGTCGCGCGTTTCCAGACTGAAGCGCTAGAACCTCTCAGCCACACCGGCCGGCTATACGTAGGTGTTGCAAAACTTGTGTATACATGTGTCACTGTTGACACAGCTTTAGCTTTATTGGACGCGGACGACAAAACTCAAGTGCATAATATTCGTAAAATAAACAGTTCTGCAGAGGGTTACATTTATTTACGAAAATGGAATATGATTCACTAACACTGCTGAGTCACAACATTATGACAAGAAAATGGTGGCCTTTCGTGCACGTGACGAGGTAAGGAAACTATAAGATGCAGTCAAATTAAAAGGTCCAATAGCAGATAACCGGGCAATGTTTTGAGGGAGATCTTAATCCTGTATCTTCTTTATATCCACATATGTTTAGTCCATAATAAAGATTTCTTTGCTGCGATGGGCGTAGTTTAGCGCGTTAGCAGAGGTTGGTTACTTATCACTGTTCCTTTCTCTCCCCCAGGTAAGACGTGGGGCCGTGTGACACATCAATGGAGGTGCCAGTGACAAATGCTTGTAGGGAAGAACAGTGGGTTGTGATACGCTTTCTTTGTGCGGAGGTGTCCGCCTAGCGGATATACAGAGGAGAATGCAGGGTGTGTATGGTGCGAAGTGTGTTTCAGACAAAACCGTGAGTAAGTGGTGTCTGCGTTTTCCTGTTGGTAGGGAGACACTGACGGATGATGGTCCACCGAGGCAGGTGACGAATCGCATTGCTGATGAGACAGTTACTGCTATTGACAGTTGCATCCAATCTAATAGACGGCTCGCCCTGGATCCCATTGGTGCTCAAGTACAGGCGTCCCATGAGAGCTTACATGCCACTGTGCGCAACAGACTTGGTTACCGCAAGGTTTGTGCTCAGTAGGTTCCCAAATGTTTGTCCGAGGAACAGCGGCGCAATAGAATGGCAATATAACTGAACCATTTGAATCGATATCAGAAAGAGGGGAACGATCTCCTTAGCATGATCATTGCCGGAGATGAAACCAAATGCCCACTGTTTCAACTGGAATCCAAACATGACAGTATGCAGTGGAAGCATGCAGGGTTGCCGAAACGAAAGAAAATTCCTTCCCAACGTCCGCTGCTAGGGTCATTGTGATTGCGTTTTTCGACAAACAGCTAGTTCAGCTCCTCCTCAAATGAGAAACACTAAAGGCCAGGAAATACTGCGACGTTTTCCGTTGGCTGCTGCTAGCACTGAAGAATAAATGCCGGGGTAACTTCACAAAGGGCATCATCTTATTCCACGAAAATTCCCGGCCCCATGTTGCCAAACAAACACAGGTTATTCTGACTTGGTGGAAGTGGGAAGCGCTAGACCACCCCGCGTATAGTCCTGACGAAACAACTCCGGGTGCACCACTATGGATCGGATGAAGACGTGCAGCAAGCTGTGGCAGAGTGGTTCCATACACAACCCAACGATTTCTTCTTCCTGGGCATTCATCATCTCGTGCCAAGGTGGGGTAACTGCATCAACAGCGGTGGTCATTATACATAGCTCTATCCAGTAATGAAGTCAGTACGTGGAAATGGACATTTTCATTTGACCTTATATACAAGTGAAGCGGAGACGAGTGAGGAATCATTCTAGCGACGATACTGTCCCCAAATCGGAAAATCCACTGACATAAGCGACTTCTACAAACATAAGATTGTTGTTGCCCACCGTCTGGGATAGTGTGTCTCAGAAACGGCGAAGCCGGTTGTTAGCCTGCTATTGTTGTTATCATCTACGGAAAATGGTTGAAGAAAAGCGCGAGCAGGCGACAAGTCGCTAACGTCCACGGATCATCACGGGACATGATGGGAGGCTTCCCCGCCTGTAAATCAGGATAGGCGGCGTTCTGTAGCAGATCTGAAAAGAGTACAGTGACAGTGCAGGCATAAGTGTTTCGGAGCAAACCGCTCAGCGGACGTTCGATTCTACTGAGTAGGGAATCATCGAGATCGTACCGTGGATCAGTGAAAAGTTGTCGCTGCGTGTAATGAATCATACGTCTTGTCATACCAGGTCGATGACTGTTCTTGGACATTCCGCCATCCAGGCAGACAGCTGGTCGAAATATGCGCCGCACCACGGAAGCAGGCTATGGTGGCAGTATTGGGCTATGGGAGATGTTCTCTTGGGTTTCCACGTGACCTGCCGTAGTTGTCGAAGGCGCCATGACGGCTGTAGACTACGCGAAGATTACTGAGGACCATATCCACTCCTTCACGCTGGCCGTTGTGGCCGAGCGGCTCTAGGCGCTACTCTGGAACCGCGTGACCTCTACGGTCGCAGGTTCGAGTCCTGCTTTGGGCATGCATGTGTGTGATGTCCTTAGGTTAGTTTGGTTTAAGTAGTTCTAAGTTCTAGGGGACTGATGACATCAGATGTTAAGCCCCATAGTGCTCAGAGCCATTTGAACCGTTTTGCACCCCTTCATGTTTGATGTCTTCCCCAACAGTATCGTACGGAAGGATAACTGTTCGTGTTTGAGGAGCAAGACTCACGTTGATGTCTTGACCATCATATTCGCCTCTGCGGAACCCGATGGAAAGCATCTGGCCAGGGCGCCAGTTCCGCGCCCACAAACCACAAGCCCACAATTTAAAAAACACCTGCGTGCAGACATCTGGTTCCACATATCTCCAGAAGCTGACGAAGGAATTGTCGAATCCGTACCACTCAAAAGCACTGCTGTACTGCGTTCCAAAAGTGGACCAACACCCTGTGAGACAGGTGGTCATAATGTTCGGGCTCGTCAGCGTATTTCCTCTAGCACTGAATATACAATGGCAGCTCGCACTTCGGCTAATGAACATACCGATATAGAAGCGCAGTTACTCGATCAGTACCCATTATCAGCACAGAAGGGTCGAGATTTGACGTTAACCCATCTATTAACGCTGAGACGGAACAATAGCTGCGTTGGGCGACGAAGCAGGTAGAAGTGGAAACTGGTGTCGTCTTTCAGTTCATAATTTGCCTGAAGCTTCTTAGGGAGAGCATACGAAACCAAAACCCGGCTGAGTAGAAAGGGACTTGCAAGATGATCCTCAGTCTTTGTATAAACTCAGTTCCCACATGCGAAGATGGCTTCTGTTGATAATGTGGGACAAACGCAGAAAGGCACTATACAACTCGTTCACTGTAAACAGAAGCCGAAGCTTCATCGTAGAAGAATACAGTAGCGAACGAAATCAGATTAATAAATAAGCCTGCATTCATTACCGAAGATGCATCATATTACGCTATGAAAAGTAGTGATATTTGGCAAGAACAAAATATTGTAGGGAGCTGCCTGGTGTTCCTGACACATTGCGTCACAGCCTAAAAGCACCAATTACCACCACCTAACCTTCGGTTTTGTTCTGTAGAAGAGAAGGATCAGAAAACAATGCCGCTGTGTAGAAAACTTTTTCTGAATTGTCACAGACGCATTTTCTCTCATTGGAAGCTGACTAAGATATCTAAGGTAGACTGGGGCGCACTTACGCGGACTTCTTTTCGGAATTTATAAAATTATTTTGGTTAGATTTTTCGCGTTTAAAATTGTTTAGTGTTATAACATAGTTATTAAAGTATTGCTTGGAACACACACTTCAGACTCAATATTACATTTAATGGTTCAAAATAATTTTATATTGGCTCACAAAACACTTTAATGAGCAAGCGAAACATTCTACTAGAATTTTCAAACTATTTTTATTGGCAGTAAACAAACTCATAGGCTTACTTACACCAATTAACATGGTAAAACCAAAATTTTACTGGCAGCAAATTTTTTTGGCGAACTTTCACCTGTTAGCATAGTATAGCCTACATAGATGTTTGACTATTAATACTGGTCTTTTTATCGTCATTGCACGCTTTGCAATTTATGCACACAGAAAATAATATGTTTATCGTGGCACAATCGTCGTGAGCCTCCCTTTTGCATGCAAGGCACAGAACTCTTTCTTGATTTCTTTTTCAGTGGCTGCACCGTTTCAAGTAGAAAATACAAGGGCAATTTTCATCCTCTTCATCAGACTGCTGCAAGCTGTAAGATAAAGGAAGAAGAAATGTATGGAGCATTCGTTGAAACTGTAGTGCTTGCTAACAGACGCTTTAGAAGGATTAGTTTGTGAGAGGAGATTGAGAGGAAGATGTAAGGTGATAGAGGACGTAAAGGAAAGCGGAAATTACGCGGACCTGAAGAGGATGGCAGAAGACAGGAGAGCACGGACAGTTACCAAGAGAAAACCTCTCTTTGGGCAGAACACTGACTATGACGTCAGAAGTAGGTCTGTTCATATTTTTTCTTGTCCTTGCTTTTAGTAATTTATTGCCCGTATCAGTCCTTGCTCTCCCACGCTTGATTCTTTCTACTTGGGACTTGTTAGTATTTTTTTAAGCAATTTCTACCTTTTATTCTCCTGAGCAATAATTTTTTAGACTTCGTTGCCAACTGCTTTTGTCTTAAAGTTTCCTTGACACTGATGTCAGTTAGGATGGCAATGCAAAATAGTGCATAAACGTGCTCCAGCAGAACTGTGTAAACGTGCCTCGTTACTATGTTTAAACTAATTTCAAAACTGCGGTATTAACTTTAATGCTTTCAAATTACACAACTGTATCTTGTAAAGGTGAATAGTCTTCTGTCAACGAACATACATTTCTCTATTTTCAGTTCTAAGAAGTATGCTCCCTAGGAGCTTCGATATTTGAGCAGCAAAATTTACTCACCTTTCACAAAAACCTGAAAGGTGATTATCCTATTTGCTATGTTAATTTCCAGGACGTTTTGGTCATAAATGTAAAGGAAGTTGTGAATCTCATAAATGTACTCAACCTCTGTAATATCGATACTGCCATATTCTTTTAAGTCTGTTCTTGAAACCACAAATCTTGGTCAGAGATGTTACTGCTTTTGAAGAGAGTAGCAGGCAGTATGTACTGGACAGACTAGCTATGACTCGTTCGAAAAGGATGGAAATTGGCCTGCCTTGTAGTGGAGACAGCATTATTTAAAAAGGATTTTGTAATAATATGTTTTGAGGAAATGAGATGGAAATGGAAATGGAAATGAGCGTATGGCGTCATTGGCCGGGAGTTCCCAGGCGGGAAGTTCGGCCGCCAAGTGCATGTCTCATTGAGTGCAACGCCACAATGGACGACTTGCACGTCGACAACGGGGATGAAATGATGATGAGGACAGCACAACACCCAGGCCCTTAGGGGAGAAAAACTCCCATCCCAGCCGGGAATCTAACCCGCTCCCAGGGCGTGGCAATCCAACGCGCTGACCGTTCAGCTGTAGGGGCAATGAGATGAAACGAATGCAAGAATGACAAACCTAAGTTTTAAGGTAATACAGTCTGTTTATATTTGCAACTGTCTAGCCTCTTCTTGTTAGATCATTGTGTATGGTTAAAGTTTGCTGTAAAAATTTTATAGTGAGAGAAAAATTTTGCTAACTTGTATAGTTGTGACCACTTTATGAAAAAGTGTATTGTTGTTATGGCTTAATGAAGCATAGTTGTACTTGGAATCTTTGTTCTCATTTATCAGTCGTTAAGTTTAGTTCCTCATTTTTCACTCTTTACTCACATGACTGTGTTTGCATACTCGCACTGCACGTCGCGAGTTGTGTACTAAGAAGCATTTTTGTCAAAACGGGAAAGATAACGTCTTGAATTGCACATCGCAAGTACGGCAAATGAAATTTGGTTTTGGACAGTCATATCAATATTCCTAACAACAACTGGTTCCAGAGCAGACAAGCGTTCCGCGCTTATAAGTATGCCAATAAATTTTATTACCATCAAAGCTGATGTCCATTGTAAGCCACAGTGATTGTCAGACTTTTTAAATGAAAATATCAGTATTAGCTGTGAGGCTTAATGCCAGTAAAGGATTCCAATACAGTGCTATCTTGTGAATTTTCAAGCAATCTTATCAGAAAGTCAGATTTATTAATTTGTATGATCATTTGCTCTGTAATTATAATAACTGTTCTGATGCAATTACTGTTTGCACGACCAAAACAGAGGTGACCTATATTCAGGGCCAACATTTTAATCTGAGTCACTTGTTCTGCAATCACACAGCATATGTAAAATTCCTTGGAAACGGATTGCTTTCTCACAAACGAACTGTTCGATTTACCGCCTAGCGTGGATTTCGTATCGTGTAGCATGAGCTCCATATATTTCGGTTCAAAATTAAATTTTCACATGGTTCTTTCGCTCAATACTGATATTTACACATTTCGTTATCAAAATAAGTTTTACATGATTTTCAGGTACGAGCTCGACACTTACAAACATGAGTTAATGTTTTACACATTACTTTCAAACACAAATATTTTCTTTGAGCTAAGACATTCACTAGGTTGGTGCAGCGAAGCTTGGAACATCAGTTATCAGATAGACGTATTAATCTTCCATTGTCCGTAGCGCTCTGGCAATAAGGGTTTCTGAGAAAACTGCTTTGCATAAACGTGTCCCGTGCGTAAACGTGCTCTGGTCTCCCATGACAAAAATATTGTGCCTTTGCCTACAGCCTGTCATCCCATCAGCTCCACGTGATGAGAATACAAACAGATAAGCCTGCATTTTTTATTATACAAAAGCACGCTTTGATCTTTACATATAGAAGCGCAGGTTTACTTATGACTCAAATTTGTTAGCGCAAAAGAAGTGTGTTCGTGGAATCATTTGAGGGCTATTTTCTTAGAGAAATTTATCGTCGCAGTTTCTTGTGAATACATTCCATCAGAACAAACCTGGTGATCCTCAAGGCAGCTGTCGATATTTCACGACAGAGTAAGATTACCCGAGCCAAAAACGCATTTACCTTCGTTCGTCAACGTGTGTGGCGCGATCCAGCTGTACCTAGTTTAGGATGCTAACACCCAGCCGTCTAGTGTCAGCATAAGGACAATAATAACCTTTTAAATTTTATACTTGAACAATTCAGTTGATATTTTGTAACATGTGCCGTCGAACAAAGCAGTATTCATTTCTGTACTGAAGAGTCCATATTTTAACTGGCATCCTTAGACTTTTTTGCTGAGAGATATTCTACACGAGGTTGACCCAGTCTTAGAGTTGGCAAAAATTAATTAACAAGTAGCAGAAGCCGTGTACAATCGAAAATCTTGCAATTGGATCCTCCCCCCCCCCCCCAAAAAAAAAAAAAATCACTTACTCTCTCTCTCTCTCTCTCTCTCTCTCTCTCTCTCTCTGTGTGTGTGTGTGTGTGTGTGTGTGTGTGTGTGTGTGTGTGTGTGTGTGTGTGTGTGTGCCCCTTCCCACTGACTCAACAATGCTTTAGTCCTAGGAACTAGTCCTGTTGTGAAGTACTCAAGTACTCCTATAGCCTTTAATGCATCAGATTTCAGAATTCCAGAACTTGCAGAAAGCGGAGTACAGAAAAAGGAGCCCTATTCAGCTGTGCTTGCCTGGACTCCGAGCACCAGAAAAGCGCACTTATTTTGAGAGAAAAAAGCAAGTGAACGCAAAGCAGACGCAGTAGTACAATTAAGAGAGCAAGTTACGAGTAGGGCAATGGACAATTATACAGGAAGTTAGCTGCAATGTAGGAACGTTGGAACAGGAAACTCTTCAGAAAATATCCGACAGAATCTGAATGGAGCTACAGTACCCAGAAACAATTATCGCGTGCGGCTCCAGGCGGAAATAGTCTAGGAAATCACAAAGTCAGTAGCTATCAAACTGTCGTTGCCAGTGCATGAAGTGGTGGAGCATCATGCAACCACAGAGTATTACATGCAAATAACGTCGTACACGCAATCGATTAGCGTATTCTGCCACAGTTATCTGCAAACATTACTTCTTCACAAAAAACACTAATTAACCTTTTTGTTTACAACACCAACACATACAAATAGGTAAACCAAGGTTTCAAATTGATCACTAGTGACAAAACGGTAAATTTACATCAAAATGCCTTTAAAAAGCAGGGGTTGGATAAATGTTATAGTTGTGGTGCCTTAAAATTTTTTTTCGTTTTTCGTAGTCTGGCGAATAGGTACAACGCATATATATTGTGATTTCCCGAAAATCTAATAACATAACGAGAGCTTTTTAATCGATGATATTATAACGAAAGATACCATGAAACGAAATGCTTTTCGATTTTGCATGTATGTGCACAAATTTGTTACACATTATTATCGTTATAAGCTCCTCTAGACCTGTAAATTGTAACGATTACTAGTAATTACGAGGGGAAACAGTTAATTAAAAACTAGTTTATAGTCAACGATCTCTGTACGTACTTCTTCGTTGACTTAAAATATTTCAGGAGAGCAGGACATCTTGTACTTTTCGGGAAATTATTCCTTTCTTCTCTCTTTTGCAGTTTAGTGTACGAAGCGAGGCAAGTTCGCGTTGACAGAAATCCGGGACAAGGCAGCAGCTTATTGCAATTCTTAATCAACTTTTGTGTCGAAGAGACAATTGATATCATAAAAGAATATTTCAGCAAGGGTGCAGAAGAGTGAGTGGGAGACAGGATAATACTGACGTTCGTAGATGATGTACCTGATATGCGAAAGACTCCGATGAGTTTTGCAATAGAATTGAAGGACTTTAAAAAGAGAATCTGAGTGAAGGATATATGGAAGAAAGAAAGAGGTGCAAGACCAATGGTAGGAAAAGTGAGAAATATTAGCTGAATATGAAAATTGGGTAAAACGCAGCAAATGTAGTGCTGCCAAGCAAGAGAAATTCCACAACAATGCCGAAATGATAGTGACAGCAGCAGGATATTGCATCAGGCCAAGTATGCCTTCTTCAGCAGAAGAGTTTTCATCGGTAGCGGGTACTGAGAAGGTATTGCGAAAAGTTTCTTATTAAACGTGGGAAACATCACAGTAAGGAAATGAAACACGGATTGTGAAGGGAAAACGGGAAGGACGATCTGGACGTAGTTGAAGAAGCATTGGGGAATTCTGTGAACTGGACTTGCAGGATGTCCAAGAGGGAATGGTCAATATCCATGGATAATACAGGAACGATCACTGAAGGCAAAAAGTTTGGTAAAAGGGGTATAAAATGCATACATTAAGAGTTATGGTCACTCCCTCACTTCAATATTGTGAAACAAATCTCTGCTACTTCAAGCACTTGACTTTCCGTACTTTGAGAGGTGGTATTGTGTGCCAAAAGAGTGGCCGAGAGGCTCTAGGCGCTACAGTCTGGAACCACGCGACCACTACGATCGCAGGTTCGAATCCTGCCTCGGGCATGGATGTGTGTGATGTCCTTAGGTTAGTTAGGTTTAAGTAGTTCTAAGTTCTAGGCGACTGATGACCTCAGAAGTTAAGTCCCATAGTGCTCAGAGCCATTTGAACCATTTTGAACTGACCATTCCTCCTGGGGCACCCAGTATTCATCCAGTATCTGAGCACTAGAGCAGTTAGCGACGGCCAGCAAACTTTACACGTAATTTCACACTTTCGTGAGACTTTCTTACTGATACCCCTCTTTCTCTCAACGAAATGATTAAAAAGTTTATCGTTTATGACGTTTGCGCTGTTTAAGCGGTGAAACAGCCGCATCAGGTATCACGTTTTATTTTATTACTTCTTTAGTGTTAACTCTATTCGCAACTCTTTTTGCACTCAGTGTCCACATGTACCACTGAACGTGCCTGAAAAATTACATCTTTGCAGTTCAGGAGATACTAAGTCATACACATTGAGATGCGTGACAAATTAGCTTTGGCTTAAAACGGATCGTAAATTACCTAGAATATATACTCGTCCGGTGTTTGATAAAGAGACCACTTAGCGATTTCCAACAAACTTTAAACATAGTTTGAAATCTTTTCTAAGCTTTTTCCCGCTTACAAGCGTAATTCGTTTGAGTTGTTTTATACATGAGACTTCGATTCCTTAAAAATTCTGTGGTCGGGAGGGTTTACTGCTGATAATAAATCGTGAAATGCGCATTTATTTACCTATTAATTCATGTGTGTACTGCAGCGAAGCCATTCGGGAAGACATTTTCTTTGAAAAAATTACAATTATTTGCAATACACCCATCAACGTGACGATAAAGAAATGCTCATTTCGTCACGACCGAGGTCCACGAGAAAGACAGGCCGCGGCGCGTACGTCACGAAGGTAGTTCTGAACTCGCTTGCTCGCTCAGCTCAGCAGAGAAAATGCGTTTCTAAACCTGGTAACTCGCAGCTGGGCGTGTAACTACTAACGAGAATTGCATCTTCCACTGGAATCTGCTATTACGAAGTCTTACTGATTAACAGTACTACAGCAAAATTTAAGATCAATACTCGATATAAATGGTTTATAGTATTTAGTCTCTTCTGCTTAACAGTACTCATTTCATGATGGAAGTGGTGCCTTATGCAACTGATAATCGTTTTAGCATGATTTTATTTTATTGTACGCCAGTACAGTCGTAACAATTTATAAGTAGGCCCATGGACTTCCCATCATTATAGGACTAATAACATAAGATTCCATAATAGCAGATTCCAGCAGAAGATTCAGTTTTAGTTTGTACGGACACGCCAAGTTACGAGTTAACAGGTGTAGAAACGTAGTCTGTCTGCCGATTTGAGCGAGCACAGGACTACCTTCGTGACGTACGCGCCGCGGTTCTCGTAGGCCTCGGTCACGATTCTTTGCTACACCTCTCCATTAACGTACCACAAAGACTATTGTTATGATCTTTAGCTGTAGTGATAAAAATGTTTGGTGGAAGATTACAGAAAAATAAAATTAAATTAAAAGACTCCACTGGAGGACGAGCGGACTCTTAATCCGCCACGTTAGCCACGCTCGACGGCTAGCGCTCTCCTATGATACTCAACCGGCTAACAAAACTCTGAACCTGTTTTCTCGACAACGCTAGCGGAGTCAGTCGTACTAGAGCAAGAAGCATTTGTTACATCCAAGAATGTAACAAAACCGTGCCACAGGTGAGTAGTATCAGTGATCTGTTGAGTCCACCGTTCGCTTTTAAGCCGCGGCACGATAACCAAAGAGTGAAGCGGCTTAAGAGATGCGGAGGGCGAGAAGGCGCTAGAGGCGACATGAAAGCGACTGCTGAAGCTGTTTTAGCGGCGGGCCGTGGAGAAGTGCGCGGCCTACCTCTGGTGGAACCTAGCGGTGTGGGGCGGCGTGGCCTGTCCCTGTCCCTGTTCCTGGAGGCGCGGTGGCGCGACCCGCAGCCCAGGCAGCCGCCGCAGCAGTCCAGAACTCTGCGCACACAAACCACAACCTCTCACTGCCTCCCACTCACGCTGCTGCCCACCCTCTCCCCTGCCCCTACTTGAAAAGCAGCCTCCGGCTTCCTACAACGCTGTAACACCTACTCGGTACACGAGATAAGTCAACGGCGAGCAACATGTAAAGCTTTTGTTTGCCATCATGATGTATTTTGTAGATGAATAAATAGGTAGCACAGATGACAAAATGGTAGATATCGAAATAGACGACAGGGGGATAGAGAAACAATTAAAATCGCTCAAAAGAGGAAAGGCCGCTGGACCTGATGGGGTACCAGTTCGATTTTACACAGAGTACGCGAAGGAACTTGCCCCCCTTCTTGCAGCGGTGTTCTAGGTCTCTAGAAGAGCGTAGCGTTCTAAAGGATAGGAAAAGGGCACAGGTCAGCCCCGTTTTCAAGAAGGGACGTCGAACAGATGTGCAGAACTATAGACCTATATCTCTAACGTCGATCAGTTGTAGAATTTTGGAACACGTTGTTATGTTCGAGCATAATGACTTTTATGGAGACTAGAAATTTACTCTGTAGGAATCAGCATGGGTTTCGAAAAAGACGATAGTGTGAAACAAAGCTCGCCCTATTCGTCCACGAGACTCAGAGGACCATAGACACGGGTTCACAGGTAGATGTCGTGTTTCTTGACTTCCGCAAGGCGTTCGATACAGTTCCCCACAGTCGTTTAATGAACAAAGTAAGAGCATATGGACTATCAGACCAATTGTGTGATTGGATCGAAGAGTTCCTAGATAACAGAACGCAGCATGTCATTGTCAATGGAGAGAAGTCTTCCGAAGTAAGAGCGATTTCACGTGTGCCGCAGGGGAGTGTCGTGGGACCGTTGCTATTCACAATATACATAAATGACCTCGAGGATAACGTCGGAGATTCACTGAAGCTTTTTGCGGATGATGCTGTCGTATACCGAGAGGTTGTAACAATGGAAAATTGTACTGAAATGTAGGAGGATCTGCAACGAATTGACGCATAGTGCAGGGAATGGCAATTGAATCTCAATGTAGACAAGTGAAATGTGCTGCGAATGCATAGAAAGAAAGATCCCTTATCATTTACCTACAATATAGCAGGTCAGCAACTGGAAGCAGTTAATTTCATAAATTATCTGGGAGTAGGCATTAGGAGTGATTTAAAATGGAATGATCATATAAAGTTGATCGTCGGTAAAGCGCATGCCAGACTGAGATTCATTGGAAGAATCCTAAGGAAATGCAATCCGAAAACAAAGGAGTAGGTTACAGTAAACTTGTTCGCCCACTGCTTGAATATTGCTCACCAGTGTGGGATCCGTACCAGATAGGGTTGATAGAAGAGATAGAGAAGATCCAACGGAGAGCAGCGCGCTTCGTTACAGGATCATTTAGTAATCGCGAAAGCGTTGCGGAGATGATAGATAAACTCCAGTGGAAGACTCTGCAAGAGAGATGCTCAGTAGCTCAGTACGGGCTTTTGTTAAAGTTTCGAGAACATACCTTCACCGAAGAGTCAAGCAGTATATTGCTCCCTCCGACGTATATCTCGTGAAGAGACCATGAGTACAAAATCAGAGAGATTAGAGCCCACACAGAGGCATACCGACAATCTTTCTTTCCACGAACAATACGAGACTGGAATAGGAGGGAGAACCGATAGAGGCACTCAATGTACCCTCCGCCACATACCGTCAGGTGGCTTGCGGAGTATGGATGTAGGTGTAGATGTGGATGTACATAGGTCGACGTAACTAACTAGTGATAGTAGCTGAATGGATTGCCGTACGTGCGTGTTTCGGCCCATTTAAGTGAGAGTCTTCAGCTTCAACCGGCTGAACATAAAGCGCAGGAATTTCGAATACGTGGATCGAGCAAACTGCCTTAATTCGTTATCAGCAGTTACTGATACAGCAGCATATAAATATCGTTAAAAATTTTCAGGTTTATTCTAGTTTATAGGGATAAAAAATGATGAGTGTCTAAAATCTCCCGGTATCTTTCCAACATAATGTCCGAAGTCATTGTACTCCGTGTTAAACTGCCTTTATATCTAATATAGGTAGGAGAAATTAACACTATCCCAGAAACGTGTTTAACAAGTGGACCACGCCTATTCGTCATACCAATTTCGTCCACATTGATGGTATATGCAGGGCTTGGACAGAAATGAAACTGATGGAGCTGCAGATGGCCACGCGTTTAGAATATATATATATATATATATATATATATATATATATATATATATATATATACAGCGTTTTTGGCATGGGTCGACGAGATATGAACAATTAACGTAGCGTAGTTTCCAGGCAACGCCTGGCGCAACGGAAAGAGTACACTTTCCTTATGCGGAAACTGTTTTTCCTGTCAATTTTTAAATAACTTACACTGAAAATAAAGCGAAATAATGTTCAGTATATTGTGTTTATTAATATTTTCGTAAAAGGCACAAGCAGGAAAGGAAAGGAAGGGAATGGAAAATTTTGGAACGCGCACTGGAAAAACGATCGATGAGTATTAAGCAAATGATAGCAATGTCGTCATTTTTTGCATCAAAATCTAGAAAATTTGCAAAGGCCTTATACAAAAATTTTTTTCACTGATCTGATGAAGCCCTACGTGAGAGGAATGAGAGGAAGGAGAAATTCATTCTGTTGATTGGCTCGTGGGGAAGACAAACACGTTCACAATTATAGGACAAGATTTTTCAAGATTAGAAACGATTGCCATTGTGCAGTATTAAAATTACTCCCTCCAAACGCAATCCGCTAGTGCAAACCATGCGATGTCTACTATTATGGCCAGGTAAAGAATTTTGTCTGAGAGAGAGAAAAAGAAATCACATCCCGAGACTATAGCGTCAAAACGCATTCCATTGTAGATCACCAGCTATCCTCACCAATATTTGGCTTGGTTTGCTGCCAAACTGTACACTGATAGAAAAAACCTTTTATGAAGGTAAATGAAGTTTGTTTTCCTCTAGAAACTTTTAAAAGACATCTCAATTGTAGAAACACGGCGTTTAAAATGTGTCCAAGATGCCGAAAAAAGTTACTGCCTCCGCTATTTTTACGATGAATGTTACCAGTAGCAACAGTAAATTGTCAACTCCTTACAGATTTACTGTTGTCCATGATTTACAACGACCAGATGAACTTTCGCATGTTGATTTCTGCTGCTGGTTAGCGAGTGAAATGGATTCAGCATTTTTCAGTCCTCAGTTTCTCATTCCTTCAGATGACATCTTGTTCAGCCTGTCATGGTGTGTAAACTCACAGACCACGCAGCCTGTCATGGTGTGTAAACTCACAAACCATGCGCCACTGTCCATTAGAAACTCCCCTTGAGTAGAATGAAGAGCTGTTAGCATGATCTCAAGATTTGTATTTATATTTCCTGGTTTTCTTGAAAAACCACTCTATAGTGTTTTTATTTCGCCTCTATCTAATAACATTTTTAAGATTCTTTCAGAGAACTGGGTTTCAAATAATTCAATTTACGAGTAATCCTGCAAGTGGTTGTGGAGTGTGACACGCAAAATCAAGGTGAAAGGCATTCAACAAACGCTTCACACATTATGAACAAATATTTCTCGTATCTATCAATGCACGAAAGTGCATATACCAATATGTTCCAAACAGCCGCGCGTAAAAATGTGATTTTTCAGGGGGCCATATCTCGGATTCTATTGATCACAGAGGTAAGGGATCAAACGCTTTAGATACACCTTCGCCTAACTAACATTTTTATACCCGTGGGAAGCACGGGAATAATGTGAAGCTACATTATAGAACAGTGAAAAAATTTACACATTATGCACTTTCTCTAGCCCATTAGCCCAGGCAACTGAGCAAATAGGTTGGTTCTTTTGCACTAGGTCTAGTCTAGGGTCGGCTTCAGGCGGCTTATTAAAGTATTGTTTGTTCATGGGCTGTTCATAGGAAAACTCGAAGAAAACATGATTTTTGGCTACCAAGAGTACCAACTGTGGAGATTGCCATTCTGTAATTTCTATTCATGCAAATCGTCGAAATGTTACCTGTATGTTCTTAAGATGATGTTCTCGGTGAACCTTGAAGCTTTTTTCGATACCTCGTCCGTTACCAAGATTCAGAGGTTGAAAGTTACGCACATAAAGTACGCATGTAATATCTGGTCTGAAATTGTCTTGACTTTGAAATTATTCCATACGCTCCAAAAGACCCTGACAAAAAGTGGGATACTAGCTTCCTCAGTCCTCATCCCGCGTTCCTCATCAAAAATTTTGGCATGCTAACACATCCGTGCTTTTTGTGCACAAAGAGAGCAGCACAGTGATAATATCAGTGCAAGAGAGAGAAGACAGGGCCCGTGGGAGAGAAGGAGGCAGTGATGGCAGGAGAGAGAAAGTGGCAGTGAAAGAGTCAGCGAGATGGATGAAGAAAATACTAGTGGGAGTCAAAGAGAGAGGAGATAGTGACGGTAACTGAAAGAAGTGGCAGTAAAAGAGAAAGAGAGCTGGCTGAAGAGAGTAGCAGTGGATGCAAAAGATAGAGGAGACAGTAGAAATTGGACAGAGAGATGAGTGGAGAACTTTAACACGAAAACATTCTCCAATTTTCCCCCATCCCCTATAGCTGTGCGTTAGAGTTTCCCAGACTAGGGATCAAAACCCTGAGCTAATGATCGCCAAGAATATGTGTAGAGAGGAGATCAAGGTAGTTCAAGACAGGGACAGCAGACTGTTAACCGAGAAGGAGAGAGACAGTGGTAACAGGAGAAAAGAATGGAACAAAGGCAAGGGTAGTGGGACAGAAAGAAGGTGATAGTAGCAGAGAAGGAGACAGTGGTAAAGGAGATCGATAGGAAGGGTTGAAAACAGCGACAGAGGGGGAGATCGTCAGGAGAAAGTGGAATTGGGAAAAAAGGAGACAGTGTCAGGGAAACGTATATAGACAATGGTAGTGAGAGGGAGAGCTGAATATGAAGACTTCACCACTACGAAAGACAAGGGAAAAGGATTTAGAATGTTATGTATTAAAAGAGCGCGCATATGTTCACATTCCAAAATTTTTGGTGAGGAAGGCGGAATGAAGACTGAGACAGCTGGCTTCCCAATTTTCTGCCAGACACTCTTAAAAAGGGAAATATGCACCTTTTTTGTACTCTCGCAGGAATATTTTTCAGCTGGCTATATTATTCACGTGTAGTTCACCGTTATCTTTCTTCTGATTTGTAAATGGCATCTCATATTTCAAAAACGTTTTCCGATGCTCCTATTCCTTAGTATACATTAATTAGACTCTCGAGTCTGTGGTATTTCAAAGGTAGTACGACAACTCTATCTATAGTAATAAAACTATAAAATCGGCGTGTCTGTCTGTTTGAATCTCTAAAACAACTAGATTAATTTTGATGAGATTTTCACTGGTTCAAAATGGTTCAAATGTCTCTGAGCACTATGGGACTTAACTTCTGAGGTCATTAGTCCCCTAGAACTTAGAACTACTTAAACCTAACTAACCTAAGGATATCACACACATCCATGCCCGAGGCAGGATTCGAACCTGCGACCGTAGCGATCGCGCGGTTCCAGACTGTAGCGCCTAGAACCACTCGACCACCCCGGCCGGCCTTTCACAGGTAACTTGAGCGTAGTTTGGGGCGACATATACACTTTATTTGAGAAAAATCGGATCACGGGGAAAAGGACATCGTAAAATTTTAGGAATCTGCTCAGGTTAGTAGTTCGGATGTTTAACTCAGTGACACGATCATCACGTCGAAGTCTAACAGAGGACCAATAAATGACACTTTTAGTTTCGTAGTGCATCAAAGAACAAATAGATGGCGCCGTTGTATTTTAACCTTAGTGACAGAATTGAGTGGCGCAAACTTATTTTCAAGAATAGAAACTAACATTGAATTTACTTGCCTAGTATGTGCGGATTTACTGATACTGCTTTGTGTGTTAAAAACTTAACGATATGGTCTTACTTCTTTCGGTAGGATTTATTCATAGTAGACTTACTGGCTCGGAAAACGAATTTATTGACAAAAAGACCCTATAAGGCTTGCGTTCTTACCGACTGAGGTACGAAACCATAAAAAGTAACTGTTTGAAAAGGCTCTTCGTTAACCTGCGTTGCGAAACACAGGCGTACAACTAGTTTTGAAGATAGTTTCCCTTTTCCTAAAATGATGCAACAGAATTCCTGCGAGCCTTCACCAAAAGGAACATCATATTCCAATTGATCAGTTTGAACTAAATATGCATAACATTGCTACTTCAAAAGGTAGTTTAAACAAATTTATTCCGTGAATTACGTAGATAAGTTGCCTTATGTCACTGCGTAACGTGTTTCAACGTAACTTAAGCTGCGAATACACATCATTTATATGAACGCCAAATTTATACCAGATGGTGAACTTCGATCTTCCTTTGATAAGATACAGAAATTTCGTGAATATAAAAACTATATTTAGGACAGACGAAGGTAAGGTCACAATATCGGGAACTGTTTTCTGTACGAAATGTAGAAAACTTTTAGTCAGACGATGACTCAAGTCCTCTATCATCAGTTCGAGAACCAATCGGATCTAAAAAGTTTCCAAATATATGTTTTTTTTCTCGAGGTACTCTATAATCCTATGACAGATGACCAACTTCGCGGGCCGTCCGCTGTGCCGAGCGGTTCTATGTGCTTCAGCTCTGAACCACACGGCTGCTACGGTCGCAGGTTCGAATCCTGCCTCGAGCATGGATGTGTGTGATGTCCTTAGGTTAGTTAGTTTTAAGTAGTTCTAAGCCTAGGGGACTGATGACCTCAGATATTAAGTCCCATAGTACTTAGAGCCATTTGAACCAGCTTCGCTATTCCACACGCCGAACATGTTATGCCTCAGTTAGATTGTACATAAAAGATATGTGTCGTCCTGTTCTCTTGCTTTTAAACGAGGCAAAATTTTCTGAAAAAGCGTAGGTGAATACAAATTACGAATCACCTTACACAAGTATGAGAAAAGCATTCGCATTTGTTACCGGGGATACGGCATTCATATTATTTCAGTTAGACCTCTGGGCTATAGGCGCTAATCAGTGAAAAATGAAATTCTGCGGTTGAAGTGAGGGCTCGCGTCCTCTAGCGCATATGCGATAAACTGCCGCTGCCAAATACGAGATATAAAATCTCGTTGCCTCAATAGTCAATCAATGAAAGCAGATAGCTGGCACGGCATACAGCGATGTAAGCCACTTATGTGTTTGTGCAGAATATTTATCTGTTAAATGGCGTAAAATCGGCGACCTGTTTACAGGCTGTCAACGCAGTTCACGTCCATAACATAGACTGAACGATACCGATTTCAACTACGTAGCGGAAAATGCATGATAGGAAATGATTTCATTTCGTACACAAGCTTTGTAGATTTTTAGTGAATGACATACGATAATAGGCACTTCATTAACAACACAGATTTTGTTTTCAAACAAGCATATCACAAAAATTGCCAAAGAGCAATAAAATCTAAATACCAGTTGAGTGGAGATATATCGGAAAATAAAACTTCCTTACTTCTAGCGACTGAGTTTCTGGGCACGCCATTCGGCTTCAATTAGAGGCTGATCTTCCAACACTTCTCTGTCACTTCCGAAACTCCAGTGTATTGCCTCTTTCCATCTTGCTGTGCCAGCATTCATGGGAGAAAGAATCTGACGTAAAATGGCTCATTGTGTACTCTCCGCTTTGGAGCTAAATATTCACAATAACGTGGACTACATCTGAAAAAAATACAAATTTTTATGTTTATTTCAAACGTATTTAGTGCCAACGTAGTCCTAGAAATTTTTGCGATTCACACAAAGTAAATCAGCAGCTTGATCGACTATATTGTCAATAAATAAAAAAATATTGTAGATTAAGAATAAAGTTCTTTTATTTTCATTATCATCACAAAACGTTTTGATCCTTAGGCTGCCAATTTCGGTCAGCGACGATAATGTTTAGATTTGCAGCAAAACATGAGAAAACCAAATGCAATGAGTAGACAGTCAACATGTTAAAACAATGTGCCACAACGGAATGTATTACTTTCAGATATTTGGAAAACGTACTCTTAAACTATTTTGTTCTGTCATAGACTATCCACTTGTATTTGGTTTTCCGAAGTTTTACTGCAGATCTGAAGATGGTCATCGCTAACCGAAACCATTAGTCTAAGAACCAAAAGTTGTGTGATCATAGACGAAAATAAAAGAAATTTATTCTACACTTTCTCGATCGCTGTTTGATTCGCAACTTTGTCTCAGCTTATGAATATAGGTTAACTCATTATTTTAAATAATTTCAGATATCAGTTAATGCCATTGTCACAGTCCGATGGTCCAAACTACCATAATACGGCAGATCAAAATTCAAAGTAACAGAACAGCGTACAATCTATATTCATACTAACATTATAAATGTGAAAGTACGCCAGTCTGTTACGTCTTTACGACTAAACCGCCGAACAGATTTTGGTAAAATTTGGAGATATCTTGAACGCTGAGGAAGAACATAGCTACTTTAGAAAGTGTGTAGTACAGCATATTTATTGATTTGAAGAATATAACGCGAAATATGGAACAATAACCACTTTTATAGAAAGCTATTCACTTTTTGACTCCTGAACTTTAGCATACTGGTGAATATTCTTTCATTGTTCGATATGTTTTACATATTATGATTCACCGTAATGAATATAATGTTTATACAATCTTCAACGTGTTTCATCCATAATTCCATATTAATATCAGTCACATCCAGTCAAATTTTAGCCACTTAGTTTAACTTCTTCATCGCGTTTAAATCAGTGTAATCAGCTCGGTCATGCTGTGGGGTTGCTGTTACACGGCCATGAGTTCCTGGGTTCTATTCATGCCGGGTCGGTTTATTTTTTCTGCTGGCGTCTGAGCATATGAGTTGTTCTCACCACTATTTTATCATCATCGACGTGCAGTTCACCAAAGTGGCGTCAAATAAAGTAACTTGCACCACGTTCTCGAACATCCCCCCCGGGGTCTCCTGGTCAATAAAACCATACGCGCATTTCATTTTATTTTGCTGACTCGTGAGCGCAGCCGTGGGTAACAGCTAGAATACAATGCTTGTACAATCATCAATGTGTGTAATTCATAACAATCCATATTTGCATAGTAATATTACACATGCGGAAGTAACTCTGTCTATTAAGTTTCCACAGCTAAACCGCTGAACTGATATCCATGAAATTTGGCCTCGTTGAAGCAGATAGGCTGCCTTAAAAAGTGTATAGTACGCTATAGTTATTCATTTGAATAATATTACAGAAATTAAGGGAAAATATTTACTCTTTGAAAAAGCTATTTACTCTTGCACTTTTGAACTTCATCATATTTGTGAAAATGCTTTTACTAGTTGATATGTTCTGTATAATATGATATAACGTAATCAATACAATGCTTATTCAATTCTCAACGTGTTTAATCCATACTTACAGACTAATACTACTTATATTAAGTGCGAAAGTAGCTCACTCTGTTATGTTTTCACGACTCTACCGCTGTACCGATTCCCATGGTATTTGGTACGGAGATAAATTGAACCCTGAGGGAGACGGCAGGCTCCTTTAGAAAGTCGAATCCTTCTGACTGTTATTAAAATTGTTAAACATGGTGTATGTGAGTGGCATGCAGACAACGCTGGCGCGATAGTTGGCGACTCTTAGTGCCTATCCATCTATCTATCTATCTATCTATCTATCTATCTATGTGCTGATGACCTTGCTGTTCAGCGCCCTCCTCTATAAATCATCATCATCTTACTGTATATTGATTATTCCGCGACAGTGCAATTTTATTGTGCGCCTAGTTCATTATATTGAGTTCCTATACCACCTGACATAGCTGGAGAGTTCTGATGGAGACAAAACAATAAAAGCGGGCGGTAAGACCGAGAACCTTATTTAAAATTATTACTATACGCAAACAGTTTTTGATGTTGCTGAGCAACAGTCATACAATAATTTTTAAATGAACACACCGCCATTTTGCTGTACTGTTGTTTATTTAATTACGACCAAGGTTTCGGCCTCTTATGCCATTTTCAGTCACTTGAAAATGGTCGGCCGTTGTGGCCGAGCAGTTCTAGACGCTTCAGTCCGGAACCGCGCTGCTGCTACAGTCGCAGGTTCGAATCCTGCCTCGGGCATGGATGTGTGTGATGTCCTTAGGTTAGTTAGGTTTAAGTAGTTCTAAGTCTAGGGGACTGATGACCTCAGATGTTAAGTCCCATAGTGCTTAGAGCCATTTGAACCATTTTGAACTTGAAAATGGCATAAAAGGCTGAAACCTGAGTCGTAAGTAAATCACTTGAAAATGACATAAAAGGCCGAAACCTGGGCCGTAATTAAATAAACGACAATAGTCAAATGGTGGTGTGTTTATCAAAAAAAAAAAAAAATTACAATAGGCCTCGCAGGCGTAAGTCTGATTTAGCACAAAGTTCTTAGAGAGCTCAAGCTGCGAAAGTTACTCGAATACAACAAATCAGAACAATCTCATGTGCTCCGGAACCTCGACGCAGAACGTCAGGTGGGCTTAAGAGCTACAGAGGCGTCAGACCAGTCACAAGCTCGTCGCATTTAAGATTCCGAGTGTCACACGTCTCTTACAACTTTCAAGACGCTTGAATACTCATAACGATGGCCTTATTTATAGGCTGTACGTCAAGCAGAGAACCATGCTTTACATGTGTAACATGGGAGGTCTTTGGTAAGGCTGTATTCAGTTAGGATCTATTAACGGACTCTGTTAAACAGACATTACTCATCACAGGGGCCTGGATCAACAGCGTAGGCACCATAAAGCATTAAGATGGAATGAAGAAACTGTTGGTATGTGTGGTGTCACCGCCAGACACCACACTTGCTAGTCGGTAGCCATTAAATCGGCCGCGGTCCATTAGTATACGCCGGACCCGCGTGTCGCCACTGTCAGTGATAGCAGACCGAGCGCCACCACACGACAGGTCTAGAGAGACGTCCTGGCACTCGCCCCAGTTGTACAGCCGACGTTCATAGCAAAAGCTACACTGACCGATACGCTCTCATTTGCCGAGACGATAGTTAGCATAGCCTTCAGCTACATTTGCTACGACCTAGCAAGGCGCCGTATTCAATTGATATTGAGATTCTATTAATGTATCATCAAGAGCGATGTTCTACAAATGTGGATTAAAGATAAGTATTCCAGAAGCTACGTACTTTTCTTTATAGCATTCATTACGTATCCTGTTTCAGACCTCACGCCGGCCTGCGTGAGTTTAAGCGCGTGCCTTTCGGCTTCCTCTCATTGTGTCTAGGCTGTCTTGTCTAGACACAACAGTATGTGTTGCTCTGGTGACAAAAATCTCATATTCAGTATTAGGTGTGCCAGAGAAATCCCTAAAAACTCTACTTTTGCACGAATGTAATGAATCGAGACATTTTTAAATGTAATTAGAAAATATAAAATATGCTTTCAGATTTGACTTACGGCAAAATAATAGAAACGCATTCATTATGGATCTACATACTGGCACGGCGTAAATTTTTTATACATACGTCTCTACACCACCATATACACAGACATCTCGTACATTTACTAGTTTACTTACTCTCCATCAATCATCATAACAAAACTGCATACATTTTTGTACATACCTCTCTACATCACTATATACACAATTATCTCGTAAACTTACTAGCTTGCTTACCCACCATCAATTACCATAACAAAACTACAGATATGCGAGCGAAGAAGCGGCAGACAGCTAGTTCAGTATAACTGTTTATTGAGAAATGCCCAATGATCGAAACTAGTCGCACAACGTAATTATGGCCTAAAATATCCAGTTGAGGTAATTTTCAGGTATTCATCCTGTAACCTTATCACAGCTGTAATATATAACGAGCGGGTGTTTCTCTTTTTTTTAGTTACGTTAGTGAAAGAAAAGTCATGGCGAAGCCAGGGTTGAGGTTATTAGAGAATGGATATTCCCTTGTAAGCCATCGAAATCAAGACGGAATTAAGGTACTTAAAATTTTTGAACAGAAGAACGTAGGTTTTTTTTTATATAAATACAAACTGGCACGAAGACAGTGAATATGTTGAAACAAGTTCATAAAAGAGAAGTTACAAATTTGGAGTTAATTGTCCAGTTGATGATTATGTGACGACAGACGGAGCGAAAGTTCGATTTGGACTGGGAAGGGGAAGTAGATTAGTGTCGAACTTATAGAAGGAGAAATGGGGACGCTTCGGGCAAGTGTCGATGTTTCTGACGGACTTACACCGTCTTTATAGGCGTCGATGAAGAAAAGCTGTCAGTGGTTTAGAGCACGTGATGTGGACGCTGTCTGTAGACGTTTTGTTGTCCATAGAGAGTATGGATACGAAACACTAGTTCACGCCTCTTCACCTAATCTCGCTTTAGATGACGGTCAATGTTTGGAAAATGGTCGCCCAACTGCCAAAGTACTTCCTCCAACTTTTAGGTTCACAGTTTGGAAAAACTTTCTTTTTTATTGTCGTACGCTTCCATCTACAGATATTTCTAGAGGATCAACTGTCGTAGTTTCAAATGGGATGCGTTGCTTTCACCCCTCAGAGGTGAACGTTAAAGGAACCAGAAGCTTATTCTAAAAACCTGTTCACTTAGATCACAGCATAGGAGAGGTACTGTATTAGTATAGTGTTAAAATAAACGATACTGAAGTGCTACCTTTTGGCTTCAGGAAGTACTTCTACATCAAATTATGGTTGTTTTGTGGAGTTAACCCACTAGTCATTACGCAGGAACGTAAGTTTCATTAGGCGTGCGATCTCAAAAATTAAATAAAAGAACTGTGTGTTTTATCGAATATCTGCTTCATCAATTTTTAACTAGCTATTTCGTATGAGGCAGTCTGTAGCTAGTAATCCAAGACGTGCATTGCGAAAGACGTGCATTGCGAGATAAAAGTCCGCTCCACTTGGAAAATATTACTGCGATTGCACCTCAGGTATGAAAAATATGTGAGAAGTTGTATTACTCGATCATGATATGAGAGCACAGTGTAACGGTGTAGTTCAGCAGAAGGTGACTATCGAATTGGTAATTGGTGGTAAGATCTTATGGGACCAAACTGCTGAGGTCATCGGTCCCTAAGCTTAACCTAACTTAAACTTACTTACACTAAGGACAACACACATCCATGCCCGAGGAAGGAGTCGAACCTTCGTCGAGGAGAGCCGTGCGAACCGTGACAAGACGCCTGATACCGCGCGACTACCCCGCACGGCGACTATCGAATTGTTTATTAACACATTACACTATATCTCATCACAATGTTTATATTAGATATTACTGTGGGTCACTACCAGGGTACGCTAAAAGAGGGCGAGATTTGGGAAATATATGTACAGTCTACCAAAGCAAGTGAATCATTCTTTGGACATTAGCATACTTTATCCATAGTGAATTCATACTGAAATACATGACCGTGACAGTCGAATGGAATTTCAGGCATTAGAAGTCACTTTCGGATTTATCTGTTTATTTACACCCATAACTAGTTTTAAGCGCTTAATCACACACCTTCAAGTACTCGGAACGTGTGTTTTTATAGATATCTGCCCAAGCAGCTCGAGGTAATAGTTGTCCCAGAGTCTGCTTGTCGTAAAAGATACGCAAACTGACGCCACCAGACTGAACGTATTTCGTCAAGAAAGTTTTCCATATGACAAATATACCGATAAAAATTTCCCTAAGATGTATTGGACGAACATGTATGTATACGACAGTCAGTACGAGATTGACATAGTGTTTAAGTAACGGTATTAGGGTGTTCCTTTTCTTCGTCTGCACATCCTGTTGGTTCAACATTAAAACATTTCTAAAACAGGATAAAAAGAGTCTCAATTCAAGAAATAATATTTTTTGATAGTAAGTGAAGATGAAACCAGGTGCAGATCTGGTGTAAAGACCAGAACCGGTATTCAACATTGTAACTGGTGGGAAAATGTGGCAGCTCTACCTTCCACTATGCCAGTTGTGTGTATGTATGTTTCCCGATGATTCTTACAATAAAGAAGAGAACAAGCAGGGTAGACAAGATATTGTTGCACCAATTGGATCACCTAGGCATGTGAGCCAACATGTTCAAAATATATCATTCAGTCTAATTTCACAACTATAAACATGTTTTTTCTATACACAAAGCTTCGGGAAATATTTTACACAGTTTTAGTTATTTTTTATTTCGATAGTTTGAAACGACGGCTCAAAAATTCTTCTTAAGTGTGAAAAAGAAAAATTAATTGAAAATCAGCTGTCGAATGTAGCAGTGATTGTAAGTTTAGTAACAAGTATTACTAGGAAGTTGGCTGATATCCTTAAGATACAGAGCCTGACACAGTGATGACACAATTTACACACCTAATTGAGATGACCGAATGTACAAGGTATGGTATAATCTAAGTCAACAGGACCTTGTCTCGATTTTATTACCCAGGAAAAGGCGTATCATTGTACCGAGTTCAAGAGATCAAAGCATGTTTTCAAAGTAGCGTAGACAGATACGAGAGAACCGTTCAGTGAACTCATATGGTAATTTTTATTTACCTACAGGCAGAAATACCAATAACTTTTTGGAAACACACGAAATTAGTCAGTGTAACAAATTCATCTGTCCAAAAGATTTTTGATCATGACGACAACAAAACGAAGTAAAATTAAATCTGGAATAATTAAATTCTCTTCTCCAAAGTTATTTCCCTCAAGATTATCACAACAAAGTTCTTACTTTCCACTGATGCAAACTTGTGAAAGTAGCCGATATAGAAATGATAGGGTGCTTTATAGATTAGCTATGAACTGTGCGGAAGAATTAGCAAAAATTTATAGAACATCACTTTGGAAGATGTTCATTGTGATCGGCCGTCTTCCATATATTGTGTTTTACGTAGCTTGGTCTCGCAAGCAGTCATTGTCATTACATGTGCGGCACGTTCAGGGCTGTTCGCACCCCCCTCAGATTTAGTCGTAAAATGGCCCAGTGGATCGCCCGTGAAAAACTGAAGACAGATCAAACAAGAAAACAGGAGAAAGGTGTACTGAACTGTGAAAAAAAAGGAAAATAGAAACAATGAACGTTCCGAGGTCAACATGTGCCACATCGAGCGAGTCGGAAGAAGTGGGGCGGCGTGGTTGTGTGGTCCCGGTGTTGGACTCCAAAGGGGAAGATCCGTGTTGAAATCTCCCTAGTGCTTGGATATTTTTCTTATCACAAAATTACGAACATTCCGTCCGGTCATTGACGTGCTCGTTCCCCTTCTGTAACCTTGGCAATTGTCATACTATACATTGGTAATAGAATGCAAGTCATGTGGCAAGAATATTTTACCGTCGCAAGTAAATGTGGTGAATAGTGAGAGCAGGCGAGATGTCGCATAGATATCTTACAGAAGGGAAAACAACAAATAAATGGATGCGAAATATGTCACAACAAAGGAATTCAAGAGGCAAAACATCCAAAACGGAATGCGTGAGTCACAACACGTGGTACTTGTGTAGAACAAATAAAAGGTAATACGTCTGGAAGCCCCTTCCTTACACCTCGTTCTTGCAAACGGACGTGACACCACGATACAAATTTGAATACGTCAGTAACCGCACTTACAGTTCTTCAATTTGTGAAAAAGAGTGGCATGAGGGAGAGATGAACACGAGTTTCCCTACACGCAGTCCAGCACTGTGACTACACAACCACGACGGCGTCGCTGCTCAGGTGCGCTCGATGTTGCGCTTGGACCGTTTCTGTTTTGGTACTTTTTTCACAGTTCAGAACACCTTCTTCCTGTTTTCCAGTTTGATCTGTATTCAGTTTTTGAAAAAATATCCACTGAGCCATTTTACCACTAAATCTGAGGGGGGTACGATGGGGAGATTCCCTTGTGAGGTCTTTGAGGCTAGTATGGCTTCGGCTAATGCCTAGCGAGGCAGTGCCCGCCAGACGTGCCTTGGAGATTTTGAAAAGAAAACAAGACTCTACGCTTCAGGTTATTCCGCACAGGCTGCTCTGGAGTGAAGGCGTGTTTTGTTCGTGTGGGACATGGTGCAGTAACGAGCGCGGCTGCAGTATACTGAGAGAGAGGAACCCGTGCATGAAAGCAGCTATAGGGTTGTATAGACAAAGAGATTATAACAAGCATACGCTGCACCTTTCTGCACGCCTATTCTGCGGGACAAGGTAATGTGTTTCTTTATCTTACGACATACCGAGCTATACTGTAACAGTGCGGTTCCTTAGGCAATGTTATCGAATGAGTAGCAGAGATGCAGTTGTGGTTACGATCAATATGGAACAGATCCAGTTTTGTTTCTGTATGGTTTCTGATTCGTGATTTCGTGATGAGGTCTAACAAGCCGACATCTCATTCACTTTAAAGTTTTAAATTTTTTATATTTCTTTCAAATTCACTTTACGGAGCAGGCCCTTTTATCATTGGGCAGACAGTAGAAAGTAAATCATGTAACATTAATCTAATTATTCTGTGTAGATTACTCGTGCTTTAGGAATCAAATAATAAACCTGACGTTGAAAGAAAATTTCATGTCCTTATTGCTACTTTGTCCCTTACCTCAATGTAACTAAAAATTAGAAAACTATTTTTGCAAGATAGTAGCACTAAGAAGGGTGTCTCTCCCAAGAGTCGTCAAGCGCATTTTCTATAGGGTCACCGCAAGGCACCACGCTTGCTAGATTGTAGACTTCAAATCGGCCTCTGTCCGTCAGTACACATAAGACCCGCGAGCCGCTATGTCGACGCTAGCAGACCGAGCGCCGCCATTCGTTTAGTCTTAGGAGACAAGCTAGCGCACTGGCCAATTCTACAGCCGACTAATAGGAATGGTTCACTTCTTATAGCTTCTTCAGAGACGCTAGTTAGCATAGCTTTCAGCTAAGTCAGTAGCTACGACCTAGCCAGGCGCCACATACAGTTTATGTATTGACAATTGATTTATATGTGTGAAGCAATCAGAATTGTAAAGAAGTATTGGCAGTTCAAGATCGACGTTCACCGTTGATGTTGAATTAAAGCTAAGTATTTAATTGTATTCCTGTCGCCGGCCGGTGTGGCCGATCGGTTCTAGTGGTGGTGGTGGTGGTGGTTAGTGTTTAACGTCCCGTCGACAACGAAGTCATTAGAGACGGAGCGCAAGCTCGGGTTAGGGAAGGATTGGGAAGGAAATCGGCCGTGCCCTTTCAAAGGAACCATCCCGGCATTTGGCTGAAACGATTTAGGGAAATCACGGAAAACCTAAATCAGGATGGCTGGAGACGGGGTTGAACCGTCGTCCTCCATCGGTTCTTGGCGCTTCAGTCTGGAACAGCGTGACCGTTACGGTCGCTGGTTCGAATCCTGCCTCGGGAATGGATGTTTGTTCTGTTCTTAGGTTAGGTAGGTTTAAGTAGTTCTAAGTGCTAGGAGACTCATGACCTCAGATGTTAAGTCCCACGGTGCTCAGAGCCATTTGAACCACTTTTGTATTCCTGTCTACTACTTTCTAATCGCCTAAGATGTTCCAGATACATCCCGTCAAGTATAGTTCATCGATCCTCACGTCAGCCTACGTGATCAACGTGTGCAATTAATGGCCACACCTCGTGATCAGATTAAGAGTCAAATTGCGTGACTCAGCCAGGTCACCCTTTTTTACATGAGGCCCATAGTTCCGCCTCATACACAACATTTTCCTTAGTGTTTCTTTAGTATTTGTACAACGAATAGCTGGAGTCAGGGCAAACAAACCCTGCTCCTCATGTCTTTCATGCAACGCTCAGCGTCCACGGAAAACGTAGAGTTGTTTACGGTTATAAGCAAAATGATTTTTAATTGGAAATTTACTTGCCAATTCGACAGAGCGGTATCAGATTAGTCTAGTGCAATGTTCATTTTACCAGTATGTATTAACAGGAGTAATGAAACACGAGGAATAACGAGTACTCCAGCAGCAACAGCACTATCCTGGCCCGCGCTGACTGCGAACACCATGCAGAGAAACGTAGCTCAGTCGCTATCGATAAAAGATTAACGCAGCAGACTAATCTGAGAGCACTACATCAAATGTGAAAGTAATATTTCGATTTAAGAATATTTTGTTTGTAACGGGAAACAAACCGACGCTTTCCCTCGACGTTGGGCTTAGCATAAAAACGCGATGAGCAGGATTTGTTTAGTTTGCGACCAGCTACACGTCGCAAAAACCAAATAGTAAGTATCTACCGAAATACCAGATAATATGCATCTGACAACGCTTAGGAGAGGCACCCAGTACAGTCACGGGCTCGCACCGATGCCACTTGCAGAGGTAATTACAAAATTAATATTATGTTTTGATTCGATCGACTGTTCATTTGGAACCACGTCTGCTTCGTCGTCTTGTTATTCTGCTCCATAACAGCGTTGTGTTACCAGGTCACCGTAATCAAAGCTCTGAAACGCGTTCGCGCTACCGATACTGCTCAGTGCTCCAGTTTTCCCCATCACTGCGTTATTCCGAGCAGCTGTGAGCGAGACGGCTATATGCGTAAGGTTACACAAGCGGGAAATTAGGGAAACGTGTCTGCAACGCGGTGCAGCCAATTCTAAGAGGTGAATACTGCAGCACATTTTACAAGCAGGAGTTTATCACGTATGTCTGTTTTCAAGTTTTTTCTGTCAAAGCAGTAACTTTTATTACTTGATTAAATACGTAGATTAGAGAGTGCTCATTATGATGAGCAGAACTAGAAAAAGCATTCCATACAGGCATTTAAATTGTGACGTTGATAAACTTACATACATATTGATTTTACTGTGTGTAACATACAGGGTGACAATTATTGAACTATATGTAATAATATAGCATAAATTCTGAACGATTGGCAGCGGGGCATGATGGGAATTAGAATGCTTAGTATGGTTTGGTTTAGCGACGAAGCCTACTTTCATCTGGATGGGTTTGTCAATAAGCAAAATTGGCGCATTATGGGAACTGACAAATCGCATGTCGCGATCGAGAAATCACTTCACCCTCAACGGGTGGCTGTGTGATGTACAATATCCAGTCACGGTATAAACGGTGACTACCCGAAGGTTTTGGAAGATGATTTCATACCCCTTATCCAAAGTGACGGTGATTTTGACAAGATGTGGTTCATGTAAGACGGAGCCCATTGAAGTAGAGGAGTATTTGATGTCGTGGACGGGCACTTTGGGAACCGCATTCTAGCTCTGGGGTACCCAGAGGCCACTGGTATGGGCCTCGATTGGCCGCCATGTTCCCTGGACCTGAATACATTCGATTCCTTTTTGTGGGGTTACATTAAAGACAATGTGTACACCAATAACCCCAAAACCATTGCTGAGCTGAAAACAGACATTCAGCAGGTCGTCGACAGCATCGATGTTCCGACGCTTCAGCGAGTCATGCAGAATTTTGCTATTCGTCCGCCAATAGTTGCACGCATATCGAACATGTCATAACCTAAATCCGAATATTTGTAGTGACGTTTACATGTTGAATAAAGTGTGTGCACGCCATAGTTTGTAACTAATTTACGTTTTTTTAATTTAATTTTATTTATTTGTTTATTTATTTATTTATTTATTTTGTATAGTTCATTCATTGCCACCCCGTATGCAGAAGTATGGTTCGTGATAAAGTCAAACAGAGTTAAACAGGTTAAAATCTGTTAAACCGGAACGTTAGTGAGACGTTTTCAATTTCAGAAGACATTGTTTAACCAAATATTGAAATAACCGTAGCAGCTTGTACGTGCTTTCGAGGATATTACTCATTGAGTAACATTTTATAAAACTTTTGAAAATTCCTGGATTCAACAAATAGATAGTTGAGCTGGATGCTCTACTGTACGGCTATCATCTCAAGCCGGAGGTATTGAGATACATTAGGAGTAAAAAACCGATAATGGTCTGAAAATTGAATCGAAATCCGTCTTAAGTTGTGCAGTGTCTTGGAATCTCTTTAAGAACTCATGATGTAATATTTCAATTATTGGAACGTATTCAGTCATGTCTGATCCACAAATCTCTGTATTGAGTTACGGGAAACTTTTCATATCATCAACGTGAAACTGATTTTTCCACAGGACAATTTTGTTTTATTTTGGTTGATAGCATCAGTCTTATTTGCCACATGCGGTACCAAACGACTCTCCCCTTGCATTAACACAGTTAATGAGTTCAAATTATTTGCGATATCAACAATAAAATATTTTGTTACAACTCTACTTACCCTGAGCTCAGTTTTATTTCCTAATGACCGCTTCAGTGAAATCATTATTCACCATCGTTTGTCAGAAAGCAAGAGCACTGTATCGTCTTTGTAGCTGTTGTTGTAATGAGGTTCCAATAAATGTTTTCCCAGCTCATAATAGTGAGAGGCCAAATTATGTCCTTTGCTAGGGCTTTAAATGATAGGGAAAGTAAGGTAATTGCCATTTAGCACGGAACATGTAGCTTCTCTACTATTATTTTAGACAAATACATAAACGCCAAATTACTCCTAAAGCAGAAAGTAAATCTAGTTTAACGCCAGTAGTACTGTCGGCAAACTGCATAGCGTCTGACAAGGCGACTGTCCAGCCCTTGCAGTGTCCGGCTGCGGCGTTTCCCCTCCTCCACACCCTTCAGCCACACATCGCCGCTGGGCTCGGAGTGCTATGCAGGAGCTCGGCCGGAGCGCTCACGCTCTTGGAGCGTTGTTTGACCGGGGCTGGCGCAATCAACAGCAGATTGTTTCAGAGGGCAATACAGGGTCTGTTTCATTATGTATGCGTGTCTGAGGCTAGTCAGATTGCGTAATAATATTATTTTGTTTGGGCTTTATTCACGTATAATGGGGGCATCTTTAATTAGGGCAGTTTCAAGCGGCACTTTAATGTCCACTATTAGTAACGAAGTTACATCCAACTTAACAGACACCATATAGCTTGACCGTAACAGCAGCAACATGACTGTGAATAAAAATGAATCACAGGAAAGATAGTATTTTAGACATATGTCACTCGTTCCACAGATTATTTTCATCAGTCTGGCATCCTTAGCAAGTAAGAGTAATGGGATATGTAGAGAATATCCATCGAAAAGGGGCGCCTTTCGTCACGGGATCGTCCAGTCGATGCGGTAGCGTTACAGAGGTGCCCTAAAACCTGCAGTAACAGATGCTGCAAGAGAGAGGTTGTGCGTCTGGGAGAGGTATACTGTTGAAATTTCGGGAGCGTACGTCCCAACAAGAGTCAACGTATTACTTCCTGCCACGTAGGACTCGCGAAATGAAAACAACAAGTAAATTAGAAAAATTACAGAACTTTACCGACAACCATTTGTGATTAATACTGTAAAAGGTGATAGGAGGAGGAAGACAGCAGTACAAGAGTACTAGGGTAGTGGGTTTACAGGTGCATTTTTTATATCAAATTGATACGGAAATTAATTAAATTGATCAATTAATCAACCCCACCCCTGCCCACCCTCGCCCTGACAACGCCTATCCGCACCCCCAGATGACATCACATGTTTTTTTTCAGCCTGCACGTGGGCCCCAGCCCCTCATCCTCCCCAATCCACCCACCCCCACTCCTCCACCCCGCCCCAACCTACCCTATCGGCAAGAATTTCGAATTTTGACGGGAATTTCTTGGTCGCAGTGTTGTGCTGACATCACACCCCATCCACCACCCTGGAAAAGCTTACGAAGACAATAACTCAACCGGCGCTCTTAAAGGCCCCAGGCACATATGTGGTCTATCCTGAGACTATCAAAGAGTGATTTCACAAATTGTTTCATGTTTAACAGAACTCTGTAGCAGCTGTCTACACAGAGAACCAGCCGCGTATGACATGCGTTGTCATAAAGAAAAGTGTATAAGGGGGTTTGTTTGAGTTGTTATCCCCGGATGATAATTAGGCGAAATATTTGTCAGGATTTGTAAGCGGTGGGTCCTTGAGGTACGGCAATACGCGAACACCGAGAAGTAAGTTTAAACAGTTTTATTAATAAAACACGCTCGCTACGTGCACCCATCATCACTGTGTCTGACATCCTAATTACGGTCGTATCGAAAGGCTCCATGGTGCGCTAAGAAAAGAGACGTATTAGCGCCCGAGGCCGCAGTAGTTAATACGGCGCGCTGCGGACGGCGGCCAGTGGCGTACTCCTTGCCTCGCACTTGCAAGGGAAACCTTCGTTTGGCACTGACCTTACACACTGTACACTGTAGGTGGAGCTATGACAACATGTTCCCATTTGCACCGACTGGTCAAAATGCGCACCTGTCGCATTAACTCTGCTCGCCGGTTTCCCCACAGGACGCAAAAGATCTTAGCTATAGCGCTCTCCGACTTCCGTACAGGTCAGACTTAAATTGGAACGATCACACGGACTAAGCTGCAGGGAGGGCGGAACAGAAGCTTGGGAGCAGTTACAAGATGCAGAGCGAGTGTCTAAAAAACGGCGCTGCAGTTTTTGGTGTATGCGATCCTTAGCAGATTGGTTCGAAATAAAAGATGACTCGTTTCGAGATGCGAGAGTGACACGAATATAAATCACCAGTGACCGTAATCATTGAAAGATGTCTCCACAGAATCCAATGCTAATGTGTGGTTGAATGGATAGACTAGATTCCAAATTGCAGACAGCATTTCAGACAGCATTTCTGCCTGAAAGCGTAACAGTACCAGCGACACGTGTGTGCCTATAGACTCGAGACCGCTTTTTATACAGGGTGATGGTAACATAGGGGTTATGATCGTTTTTTTAATAGCGCGGTCCTTACGCGAAGTGTATGTTGTGGGCTGTAGAATCCCTCTGTGGTCAACTTCAGATGTCATTTCTCAATAGTGTTCCTCAAAAAGATCGTCGTGTTCCTTCATTGGATTCCGAGTTGTCCTACTTGGTGAGTGTAACCCGACTTCTGAAAAAAAATTATTCGACAGGCAAAGTGACTCTCATGATCAATATAATTAATTATCCTATCAAACTGGTATCAATGACGTGCCGCCTGGCGTGTGCAAGAGATGGCTAGGGCACCATGGAATGATTCTTGACAATCTGTGGTGTCACCGCCAGACACCACACTTGCTAGGTGGTAGTCTTTAAATCGGCCGCGGTCCGTTAGTATACGTCGGACCCGCGTGTCGCTACTATCAGTGATTGCAGACCGAACGCCGCCACACGGCAGGTCTAGTCTAGAGAGACTCCCAAGCACTCGCCCCAGTTGTACAGCCGACTTTGCTAGCGATGGTTCACTGTCTACATACGCTCTCATTTGCAGAGACGACAGTTTAGCATAGCCTTCAGCTACGTCATTTGCTACGACCTAGCAAGGCGCCATATTCAGTTACTATAATTACTATCTTCAAGAATGTATTCTGAACAGATAATATTATGAATCATGTACAGTCAAGAGCGACGTTCATCATTAATGGATTAAAGTTAAGTATGAAACTACCTACGTCCGCTTTTTGAATTATCATTCCTTGTCAAGTTCCAGACCTCACGTCATTATAGTTCTTCCCTCCTCACGCCAGCCTGCGTGAGCTGAAACGCGTGCATTTCGGCCTCCACTCGTAACACGGTATTAGCTCTTCTGCTAAAACAAAACAATCATTTCTATTTTTTCGTTGTGGCGATATCTTTCAACGAAATTTCAATCTCCCACCTACACAGGGTGAGACAGGCCATCATGATTTGTTTCATAAACGCTAGTATGATATAGCATCGCAGTGGTAAAAGGAGACCTCTCATAGTGTACAAATCAGCTACGTTCTCTTGAATTATAACTTGTGGTTGTTGAATGTAAACTGATTTTTTTTCGACATGCGAGCCAATGCCATGAAAGATTTTATTCTCTAATTTCAAGTGCATGATACATTATTTACAGACATTGAACGCAAGAGACGCTATCAAGTCGTGTAATTTGTTCAACAAGCCGGAAGAAATTGCTTAATATGAATTTTTTCTTTGGAGTTTCAATTCTCGCTTTTTGTTTACTCTGATGATGGTTTTGAAATAACGAAGACATTCTGTGGTGATCAGTAGTTCTTGCATCAAAATAATCGAAATTTTTTTCCTGATTTTACGCAGGTGGTCATGTCTCTGTGATCAGTTGTGATCAGTGGCGGTACACTTCACTGGACGTCACAAAATAATTAAATGCGGCTGCAGTCGAATGTAAAACCTATACAGATTTTGCTTATAGAACTAGAAGAAAATGGACTTTGCCTATTTTAATGGAAGGAGGACATTTATTATGGTAGCAAATGTGTTTTCCTTTTTTTAATACAAGCTTCATTAGAGATGCATTTGAAAGTGTGTTCCATCACAGAACGAGAGGCCTATTGCAGGCATCGGGGGCCTGCCTAGTCTGTGTCAAGTCACCACCGCAGGTGCGCTCCCTAACCATTAGGGGCGACTGTGTCCCTATACTTTATATGAACAAGTTGCACTTGAGGTGGCCATCATTTTATCTCCTATTGTTTAGTTGACTATACATGCTACTGCGTTGGCGTAGAGGGTCACCTTAAGGCAGTGGCCAGATGGTGGAAAGCTCAGTGCTGTGGGCCATCTGGACCATTCCCCCAATGGGTGGCGTTTTGCTTGTAAATTTCCCATTTGTGTTCTCTAGGACTGTCGCCTTAAGGCGGCAGCCAGATGATGGAAAGCAAAGTGCGGACAGTGGCCTGCCCGTGCCATGAGGTGGTAGGTGGAACAGCTGGCCTTTTCAAGAAGCCTGTGCCCCCCTCCCCCTCCCCATAGGTGGATGGAGGGAGAGAGGAAGAGGGCCTCGATTTTCGGCAATTTGTGGACGCCTATTGAGGAAAACGCACGTTCTACTACCCTCCCCTTTGCAGTCTTTTAGGATGACGATTTTCCCCAGTACATGTGATGCATTATGACCCATTCATCACGAGTGCTAGTTTTTTCACGACAATTTCGAAGTGTAATTAAATCTGTGATGCTTTCCCAACAGTGGTGGTATCTTGTATTGGATTCGATTATTGCTTACAGGTACTACACTTTTCAAGCTCCTCTCTGTCCAACACCAGCATCTCGTCAGTTGAACGTATTTTCCACCAAAAAGAATAAAGTTAGTACCTTACACTGCTGCCGTTTTCCTGCCAGCTTGTAGGTATAGGGTGGAGTTTCAGAGTTTTTGTCAGTCTTTCCCCAGAAAGATAACACCAATTGTATGACATAGTCAGTTTTTGAGCAGCATTGCGATTTTATGCCGTCCTTGTGTAGTGCTATGCACATAGTTGTGTAATTCCTCTCCTACATCTGGACAGTTTCCATGTGTTGGGAGGGGGGGGGGGGGGGTGCATTTGGCCTTTCCATCTACTAGAATCAGGGTTTGAGTCCCGGAAAGGGCAGCACCAATTTTTTTAGTTTGCCATCAGTTCCTGGGTGAGGGGTGGGGAGGGATGTCAGTACAACCCTGGGACAAAGAAATTCCCGCCAAAATTCGAAATTCCCACCAAAATTTGAAATTCCCACCAATAGGGTAGGTCGGGGAAGGGGGAAGGGTAGGGGAGCGGATCGGGTGGGTGGGGGATGAGGGGATAGGACCCACGTTCAGGCTGAGAAAAACATGTGATGTCATCTGGGGGTGGGGATGACGTGGTCGGGGGCAGGGTTGGGCGGGGGCTGGGGTTGATTAATTGAACACGTTAATTAATTTTCATATCAATTACATATCAAAATAGCACCCGTATCCCCACTACCCTACTACTTACAAGAGGTAGCGTTCGTCATACACCGTAAGGTGGTTTGTGGAGTATAGACGCAGAAGGAATTTATTTTTGCGCCGTTTCCATGATTCCTGTTCATGGACTCATGGAAATCTTCCACTAAGTTCCTTGCAATCGCCGACAAAATTCGTGCATCGGAATATCTGAAATGATAAGCGATTGAAGTGTATACCTGTTATCAAACTGAACTAAATGAACCTCTTCCGTAATGCTGAAAGGCCATCAGAAGCGAAAGAAACGTCCATCGTATGTCAACGTAGTGTGCTACAACTGCTGCTGCTCACATCATAAACAAATCACGTGTCAGACAGTCTGTCGCTCTGTGAGGGTATTTGTAGACATCACGAATTTCTGTCAAATACCTCTACGGCTGATCACATCGCCTTTACATTCGACGTTTTATCATCACTCACCCATTCTGCGGTGGACGATCTGCATATTGATTATTGATCATTGGCTAAGAAAAGACGTAAGGAGACACTTCAGGTTGAATTAAATTACCTATAGTCTCTGAACGACACGAACAGGATGCACGAATAACTTTGCCCTTCAAGTTGCCAAAGAAAGAATTATTCCTAGGGAACCTATTTTACGAGGAGCGTTCAACTAGTAATGCAATACATTTTATTCGGAAACAAACTGATTTTATTCAGAATTCCAATACATCATATAATTTCCCACTCTTTTCACTATAAAATCCTGTTTTTCGGTATAACCTCTGCTCAGTGCGAAGGCCATACGCAACCTTACTGGGCGGGGCTGTACACCCGTATAGTACCACTCTACTGGCTGATGTTAGAGCTACCGTCTTGCTGTATCAATAAACCCTCCAATCATCCACGTGCTACTTTCTGCGGCTTGCATCTTTTATTGGGCCAAACAGATGAAAATCGGAAGGTGTGAGATCTAGGCTGTAGTGTGGATGAGGAAGAACAGTCCCATGAAATTTTGTGAGCTTCTCTTGGGTTCGCAGACTTTTGTGAGGCCTTGTCTATACGTGAAGAAGATAGCTTGCATTTTTGTAGCGACGAACTCGCTGAACTACTTTCTTCAATTTTCTGAGGGGTAGCACAAGACACTTACGGTTCATCGTTGCACCATGAGGGAGTACATGTTCAAAATTCCAGAAGACTCTCACCACGACTTTACCTGCTGAGGTTGCGGGTTTGAACTTTTTCTTCGGAGGAGATGTCGTATGACGCCATTGCACAGGTTGCCGTTTTGTTCCCGAACCGAAGTGCAGGACACATGTTTCATCGCTTGTGACGGTGTTCGACAAGAAGTTGTCAGTATCAGCCTCGTAACTCTCAAAAATTCCGCACAGATGATCCTACGTTTCTCTCTTTGCGGCAAGGAACCCAGTGGGCACACATCTTCGAGTACCCCAACCGGTGGACGAGTGTGTCAGCACTACCAACAGAGACGTCCAGTCGAGCGTGATTTTTTTTGTTAAGGATCCGTCGAACACTTCGGATGAGAGCGTCCGCACGTTCCAACATCGCAGGAGTCACAGCTGAGTGCGGCCGGCTGGCACGCGGGAAATCGCATATCATTGCGCGACCTTGTTGCGTTAAGACTAAGCCCCAGATTTTAATTACCTAAAAACAGTGAAATATGCAAGCATTTTTGACCTAAAACTTACATAAATATGACCTTAAAAATAAAATACGACTTAATAGAAGTTTATTTAAAGCATTCTTGTTTGTTTCAAATGGCTCTAACCACTATGGGACTTAACATCTGAGGTCATCAGTCCCCTAGAACTTCTTGTTGTTGTCTTCAGTCCTGAGACTGGTTTGATGCAGCCCTCCGTGCTACCTTATCCTGTACAAGCTTCATCATCTCCCAGTACTTACTGCAACCTACATCCTTCTTAATCTGCTTAGTGTATTCATCTCTTGGTCTCCCTCTACGATTTTACTCTCCACGCTGCCGTCCAATACTAAATTTGTGATCCCTTGATGCCTCAGAACATGTCCTACCAGCCGGTCCCTTCTTCTTGTCAAGTTGTGCCACAAACTCCCCTTCTCCCCAATCCTATTCAATACCTCCTCATTAGTTAGGTGATCTACCCATCTAATCTTCAGCATTCTTCTGTAGCACCACATTTCGAAAGCTTCTATTCTCTTCCTGTCCAAACTATTTATCGTCCATGTTACACTTCCATACATGGCTACACTCCATACAAATACTTTCAGAAACGACTTCCTGTCACTTAAATCTATACTCGATGTTAATAAATTTCTCTTCTTCGGAAACGCTTTCCTTGCCATTGCCAGTTTACATTTTATATCCTCTCTACTTCGACCATCATCAGTTATTTTGCTTCCCAAATAGCAAAACTCCTTTACTACTTTAAGTGTCTCATTTCCTAATCTAATTCCCTCAGCATCACCCGATTTAATTCGACTACTTTCCATTATCCTCGTTTTGCTTTTGTTGATGTTCATCTTATAATCACCTTTCAAGACACTGTCCATTCCGTTCAACTGCTCTTCCAAGTTCTTTGCTGTCTCTGACAGAATTACAATGTCATCAGCGAACCTCAACGTTTGTATTTCTTCTCCATGGATTTTAATACCTACTCCGAATTTTTCTTTTGTTTCCTTTACTGCTTGCTCAATATACAGATTGAATAACATCGCGGACAGGCTACAACCCTGTCTCACTCCGTTCCCAACCGCTGCTTCCCTTTCATGCCCCTCGACTCTTATAACTGCCATCTGGTTTTTGTACAAATTGTAAAAAGCCTTTCGCTCCCTGTATTTTACCCCTGCCACCTTTAGAATTTGAAAGAGAGTGTTCCAGTCAACATTGTCAAAAGCTTTCTCTAAGTCCACAAATGCTAGAAACGTAGGTTTGCCTTCCTTAATCTATTGTCCAAGATAAGTCGTAGGGTCAGCATTGCCTCACGTGTTCCAACATTTCTGCGGAATCAAAACTAATCTTCGCCGAGGTCGGCTTCTACCAGTTTTTCCTTTCGTCTATAAAGAATTCGCGTTATTATGTTGCAGCTGTGACTTATTAAACTGATAGTTCGGTAATTTTCACATCTGTCAACACCTGCTTTTTTTGGGATTGGAATTATTGTATTCTTCTTGAAGTCTGAGGGTATTTCGCCTGTCTCCTACATGTTGCTTTTTAAATTTTCTAACCTACCGGCCCGATTAAGGGATCTGACATTCCACGGTCCGATCCGTAGAACGCCAGTTTTCTTTCTCCTGATAACGATGTCCTCTTGAGTAGTCCCCGCCCGGAGATCCGAATGGGGGACTATTTTACCTCCGGAATATTTTACCCAAGAGGACGCCATCATCAGAACTTAGAACTACTTAAGCCTAACTAACCTAGGGACACCACACACAACCTGCCCGAGGCAGGATTCGAACCTGCGACCGTAGCGGTCTCGCGGTTCCAGACTGGAGCGCCTAGAATCGTTCGGCCACTCCAGCCAGCTCTTGTTTGTTTCTTTAATTTTTATTCACCATAAAGTAATACAAAATTCACTTCTCAAAAAATTGTAAGTATAGTTCTTTCTTTCTGTAGGGTTTCTGGCTAATTTACACCTATTTTTTGAATGTCTGAATGTTTTATTTTGTAATCAATAAATACAGTGAAAAGATCATCTATCGAAACAGTAAAACAATGATTTTATTTCTACATAGTATTTAAAGCGTTTCACACTATTTAATATTAAGTATGTCTATCTTCAGTATCTGCAAAGTTACACTGGATCACAAGGTGCATTTTCAGGTTTTCCATTGTCAAAGATCTACGGTTGTCGCTGAGGATAGTTTTGTACCTGAAAAAGCTCCTCTCCACTTCACAAGACGTCACTGGAGCGTATTTGAAGGCAGCCAAGTCACTGGAGTTCAGCTTTGTTTCAGTATCTTCAGATGTTGCGGCATTTCCTGAACGACTGTCACTGATTTTGCACTGTGTAGAACATCCAGGATTCCGTTGGAGAACACTTTGAAATTTGGATTTCACTTTGTCAGCCACATGACCACGAGCTCGACCCAACTCACTCTGTACATGTCGCACAATACTCAGGGCCTCACGCAGCTGAGTGCCAACGGCTTCCAGTCGTTTGATGCCTTTTGATATCACTGAAAAATTGGCGTTGATGAATGTCAAGTTTCTAGACAATGTATCTGTAAAAACTTCTTTCACAATTTTGATAGCACTTGATTCATCGCTATAAAACTCACAGAAGACTGTCTTTATTTGGGTGTAGTCGATGCAGTAATACTCATCAGCATTAAGCCAAGAACCTCATCGTGTAAGAACAGGTTTAGGTGGGTTGTTCCTTGAATTTCTGCACCCGTAGCAGAGCCTTCACATAGATTTTCCTGCCACAGGAAATTAATTTGTCCACGTCAGGGTAATTTGATCGCACCTCTTCGGCAACTCTGTGCAACGCATGTGCAGGGCAAGTGGCGTACACCATACTGGGGTAGAGAATCTGAAGCCCTTTGGCTGCTTTAGCCATATATGAAACACCATCTGGTACAAGCAGCAAAACTTTGCCTCTTTTCACACCATCTCGCCACAGTAGCTTCAGAGCGTTGTCAAACAAAATAAAAATCGTCGAACTGTTTACTCTATCGAGAGCTTCACACGTTAGTAGGAACATATCTCCAGGGCCATCAACTTTTAGAACACCAACAACAACATTTGCAATATATCGCCCACTAATATCCGTAGTTTCATCTATCGACAGCCAGATCTTTTGCTCAGCAATAGTAATTCGTATTTTGTTGAGCACATCATTGTAGCATATGGATAAATAGTTCTTTCTCAGTGTAGATTCATCTGGAACTGCATGTGTTGTGTACTTCTCCAAGAACCGTCCGAAGCGTGGATTCTTCAGCTTTTCCAGTGGGATGTTACAGGACACCATCATCTCACACAAATCCTTGTAGAATGATTGCACGGTTGACGATTGACCTGTCTGTTAAAATAACAGCGTTTACCAGTTGTTATTTTCAGCACTTCGTTTCACACAGCTTCTGTGTTTAGCGGTATTACAGTGTTGTTGCACATTAAAGCGCTTTTCTGCACTAACTTTAAATTCACACAGTTTACAAAATAATGTTTTCCCATCAGTACTAAAGAACTTCTCCCCCACTTCTCAAACATATCTTCGCAACTTCACGCTGTCGGAGCACTTTGCTTTAGGCATGTTGAACAAGGCAAAGGCTCTATTTAAACTGGTTACTGGGAACACCTGTGCGAATGCGATGATTATTACGGCAGGAGTCACCTTTGCTGGCTCTGAGATCGTATTGTCGACTCAGCGCAACAATGTTTTATGTTCGCGAAACGACTGTTGTGGTACACCGATTTTCTGTGTCAGTCCTGAGAAATCAAGTTGTGTACTAATTAATATGTTTATCTTTCATAATATCACGTTAAATATTGTCTCGTGAGCAACATATTCATTTTCTTATTCGTGTGTCCTGTAACATACGAGAAAAACGGTATATGCATTTTTGGAAAAAGTTGACGGAAATATGACCTATTACATTAAAAGTTAGCCGCAATATTACCTATTACTAAAATTTGTTGAAATATGACTTTATATGCACAACCAAAATACATTTGTCGACACTAAAATGCCTAGATTTGTGTATAAATTGTTCTAAAATTCACCCTATAGTTCAAAAAAGATATGACTTGTCATTAAAATCCGGGCCCTATTGATGACAGACGCCTTGTCCAACGTCTCACCGTGCTTTTTTTCGCTGCCAGGTCTCGGTAGACATCGTGTAAGAGCGTATATATACCTGCGATGCTCTGGTTCTCTGCCAAAAGTAACTCAATCATAGCTCTCCGCTTGGAACGCACCAATGTTACAGGGGCCATTTTGAAAGGTTATGTGTGGCACCGTCACCAGTTGAAACCTCATGAAACTATAGCGGAATATTCCACAATGTCCCACAACAAACTCTGTGATTTTTCAACCAAAATTGGTCGAGAAAACATCTGTTGTGTTATTTAGTGAATGCGCCTTGTGGATATGCCCCTCTCTCGGGCAGATAGACTCGTCTTGTGCAAAGCTAAACCAGAGACTTATTTATTCTGGAAAATCTTCAGGTCTATATTTAGGTGCTTACTACTATGTCATACTCTGCTCATAGAAAACGACTGACCACGCAACTAAGAAGACAGTTGAATAACATTTCAACAATGATGTCATTGCATGCCCAATTCCTTTTACATTAGAACAGCTTACGAAGACAATAACTCAACTGACACTCTTAAAGGCCCCAGATACATATGTAATCTATCCTGGTACTATCAAAGAGAGACTCCACAGATTGTTTCATGTTTAACAGAACTCTGTAGCAGGTGTCTACACCGAGAACCAGCCACGTATAACATGCGTTGTAATAAAGTAAAAGTGCAAAAAATATCAGCAAAGAGTTTGTAAAATACCGCCCATTGCATAGCTGTCGCAGGGCTTTTTTGTGTGTAAACGCGACATAGGATGTATTAAGAGGCAAGAGGGTCTTTGAAAATTTTAGAGCTCGTCGTTCTGAGAAGTAGAAATGGTAATCCGTCCGCTTGGCACTTCAGTTTTAATTAATTCTTGACGGGAGGATGCATTAAAAGAATAATGGGACATACGGCTTTTATTATACGTGGAACTGAACTCCAGTACTTTAAATTTGCTATAAAATATACTACAAACATAAATTCAATTACATTATATTCATTCAGACGAAAAACCACAGCCGCGCGGGATTAGTCGAGCGGTCTGAGGCGCTGCAGTCATGGAATATGCGGCTGATCCCGGCGGAGGTTCGAGTCCTCCCTCGGGCATGTGTGTGTGTGTGTGTGTGTGTGTGTGTGTGTGTGTGTGTGTGTGTGTGTGTGTGCTTAGAATAATTTAGGTTAAGTAGTGTGTAAGCTTAGGAACTGATGACCTTAGCAGTTAAGTCCCATAAGATTTCACACACATCTGAACATCATCATCTGAAAAAATACACTGTCAATAATCAAAATCTAGTTGGAGCGCAGATCGTACTTCCTACACCAAGAGAACACAGGATTAAACCGTAGCCAGAAGAAGGTATGTGATAGAGGACTGTATTTTTTAACCTAGTGGAATATCTTGGAGGAACGACTATTTCTTTGCTCCTGAATAATGAGGATGCATGTGAAACAGAACGTATTACAACACAAACGTTACGAAACTTGCACTCGTATCCTGACATAGCCCAACGGAACTGCTGCTACATCAGTACACAAAGAAAAATAGCATAAATTCACGTAAATAAATCTTGACCTAACTGAAATAATTGAGCAAAAGTTATGTTTACTTTAAGTGTGCGGTATGCTTCGTTAATCGCGTTTCGCCAAGCTCAGATTAAAGTAGGATGCGTATGTAGATTTGGTGGACTAGTGGGGCTTTATGTACCTTTCAATACAGCACCAGAGTGTCATTATTTTTTGGTGGTTATCTGCTACGTTAGTACGAGATTCTCAAGCTCCTTATCCTTTTCTCTTGAATTGTGTTACTATTTCTCTGTTAGTCTGCAGTATATTTAACTCCTTAGCGTCTGAGGTGTGCTCACTTCTAAATCTGTAATATAACGTTGTGAGGCCTCGTGCGATCACGTCGAATTGGAAGTTGACAGTATGTACACGCGTCCCCCTGAGAGTTCTCCGCCAACTCGGCGCCGAACTGGGAACCAATGTTTACGCTGCGCAAAGCCGTCTACCCGAAGGGCCGCCTGGCACCGTTGCGGGCACGTGCCGGTGACAAACAGCGGACGAAACACACACACACACGGAGCGGCCGGCCGCCACTACCGTACTGTACTTCTTGTCGGAACAGGCAGCACGAAGGGCGGTACAGTGTGTGCATGCTCTGTGCGACCTTCACCACAAGGCTGAGGCGACACGAATTCGGAATGTCAGAAATATTTTTTGCGCCATATATTACGACATTACGCAATGCACACAGTCTTTAGATATACGGGTGACCAAAAGGTGAGTATAAATTTGAAAACTGAATAAATCACGGAATAATGTAGATAGAGTGGTACAAATTGACACACATGCTTAAAATGACATGGGGTTTTATTAGAACCAAAAAAATACAAAAGTTCAAAAAATGTCCGACAGATGGCGCTTCATCTGATCAGAATAGCAATAATTACCACAACAAAGAAAGACCAAGCAAAGATGATGTTCTTTACAGGAAATGCTCAATATGTCCACCATCATTCCTCAACAATAGCTGTAGTCGAGGAATAATGTTGTGAACAGCACTGTAAAGCATGTCCAGAGTTATGGTGAGGCATTGGCGTCGGATGTTGTCTTTCAGCATCCCTAGAGATGTCGGTCGATCACGATAAACTTGCGACTTCAGATAACCCCAAAGCCAATAATCGCACGGACTGAGGTCTGGGGACCTGGGAGGCCAAGCACGACGAAAGTGGCGGCTGAGCACACGATCATCACCAAACGACGCGCGCAAGAGATCTTTCACACGTCTAACAATATGGGGCCTTTTTTGGTTGTAATAAAACCCCATGTCATTCCAAGCATGTGTGTCAATTTTTACCTCTCTATCTACATTATTCCGTGGTTTATTAAGTTTTCAAATTTATACTGGCTTTTTGATCACTCGGTATATCCTACGGGAAACGAACACAAAGGAATATGAACGCCTGGGAGCAATGAACATCAACAGGCACTGAGTATTATAGGATTATACAATTACGGACAGAAGAGAGAGGAAAGCTTCTGACCACGAACAAGCACGGATTTAGAAAGCATCAGTTGTGAGAACTCATCTTGCTTTTTTTTCTCGCTAAATATCGTGAGAACCACGGATGAAGGGGAAGAGAGAGTTTTCATACTCCTAAGTTTCTGGGAACACTGTAGGCAGTTAGTAAAGATCGGAGCATATAGGACAGATTACTACATACGTGAGTGGCTCGAGGACTGTAAGCAATAGGATCCAATATGTTGTCCTCGGTCGGCCGAGGTGGTTCAAGAATGGCTCTGAGCACTATGGGACTTAACTTCTGAGGTCATCAGTTGCCTAGAACTTAGAACTACTAAAACCTAACTAACCTAAGGACATCACACACATCCATGCCCGAGGCAGGATTCGAACCTGCGACCGTAGCGGTCGCGCAGCTCCAGACTGTAGCTCCTAGAACCGCTCGGTCACTTCAGCCGGCCGGTCGCGGTGGCCGAGCGGTCCCAGGCGCTACAGACTGGAATCGCGTGACCGCTATGGTCGCAAGTTCGAATCCTGCCTCGGGCATGGATGTGTGTGATATCCTTAGGTTAGTTAGGTTTAACTAGTTCTAAGTTCTAGCAGACTGATGACTTCAGAAGTTAAGTCCCATAGTGCTCAGAGCCATTTGTTGTCCTCGACGGCGACTGTTGATCAGACAAGGGTACTGTCAGAAGTGACCGAGGGAAGTGCGATAGGACCGCCCTTCTTCTTTATATTTGATTAACCGATCTGGCGGGTAGGTGAGCAGTCATCTGCCACTGTTTGCTGACGACGCTGTAGTCATCAAGGGACTGCAGGGGGATGTGAAATGACATGAACAGAATTTTTATTTCAGTTGATCCATCGTGGATACGGGACATCGACCGGTCAGATATTTGCCAAAGAAAAAACACAAAACAGTTGTATGTTTTCAGAAGTTATTTTCTTTACACGACCAGTTTCGACATCTCATTAAAGCCATCTTCAGGCCCCTATGCACTACATTAATAGAAATCAGATACACAGATGCATGCGTAACCGGAGCCGTCAGTAAGGCTTCCATGAATTTTGTGAAGTGAATACTTCGATGACTTGACAAGACTTGCAGAACGATTTGCGGAGATGGCAGATATGGAGAAAAAAGTTGTCTTTATTGATGACAGCAACATCAAAAATGGTTCAAATGGCTCTGAGCACTATGGGACTTAACTTCTGAGGTCATCAGTCCCTTAGAACTTAAAACTACTTAAACCTAACTAACCTAAGGACATCATACACATCCATGCCCGAGGCTGGATTTGAACCTGAGACCGTATCGGTCCGCGGTTCCAGACTGAAGTGCCTAGAACCACTCGGCCACTCCGACCGGCACAGCAACATCATAGTCACTAATAACATACTAGAACTCATAAAAGAGAAGGCAAATGAAACCCTCAAGGGTGTTCGTTAGTGGGCAGTCTGTAATAAATTAGCATCGAACATAAAAGACGTAAAGCATAAAGATAGAAAACAAATCTGTCCTTTTAAGCACATATGATAAACCTATAGTCTGTATAACTAAAGTAAATTTTTGGGGATGAATACTGATTGTCAATTAACATACAATGAACACGCAATGGTACTGGTGAAAATGATGCAATCAGCGTGCAATGTTCTTAACGTTTCATCATCAGTTTTTAATGGCCAATGTCTTGCGGAGACAGTAAATTCGTAGCTACAGGATTGTTTTGTCAGGGTCAAACGCACAAAACACGGACACAGTTTTGAAACTGCAGAATACGGCCGTGAGTATAATAAGTAAACTAAGAGTAGTAGTCAGGCTCATTGTAAACAACTACTTAAAAAAACTGCCGGCCGCGGTGGTCTAGCGGTTCTAGGCGCTCAGTCCGGAGCCGCGCGACTGCTACCGTCGCAGGTTCGAATCCTGCCTCGGGCATGGATGTGTGTGATGTCCTTAGGTTAGTTAGGTTTAAGTAGTTCTAAGTTCTAGGGGACTGATGACCATAGATGTTAAGTCCCATAGTGCTCAGAGTCATTTGAACCATTTGAACTTAAAAAAACTGGGCATCCTTACTGCACCAATTGAGTACATCCACCAATCTGTTGTGCATTACTAAGTATTTCGCCAGTAATTGTATACATAATCTCAAAATATGAGCTAATTTGAACATCGAGTTACCAAGGAAAACGAAACAAAATTTAAAATAGCATTTTCTGTTAGGGAACAATACTTATAATAAATTGCCTAAAGAGATGAAAAATATCACCAAAATACATATATTTAAAAAGGCAGCAAATACATACTTCATAAGTAATACTACACAATTGAAGATTGCTCAGGGAAGATAGAGAACGGGTCAATAGCGACAGCAGACAACTAGAACACACCGTCAAATTACACGATCACAGCGTGGTTCTTTTACAGTAAAAATGATGTGTCAATATCTGTAATGTTTGATACCAATGTCTAATCATGCACCCCGAGTTTAACATCTCACTTTTAATAGAGGGGACGTTGTTTCGGTTTTCCAAACAGGCTGAAGGAGTGAATAGGACATGTTCGTGTTTCTGGAGACACAAGAGGCTGTCAGTATGTGTGTAGTGATAATGTAGAGATGGGCAGATACAGTGCAGAACTATTTTTTATAATATAAGTTATCATGTGCAGGTGGAAGAGAGCTTACTCCGTCCAGCCATCCTAATGTAGGTTTTTCGTGCTTTTCGTAAATTATTTCAGGCAAATGTCGGTATTGTTTCTTGAGCCAAGCCACGGGCAACTACCTGTCTTGTCCTCGTAAAAACATCTGTATCTGTTCTATGTGTATGTGTATCTGAGTTGTTTATTTTCGATGTATTATGATGACAAATCCTATGTCACTGTGAAATGATCCCAGGATGAATAAATAAGTAAATAAAAATATAACTTAGTTGTCTACAGCGGTAGTAGTCCAGTCACTGTAAAATGTTTATTTAGGAGAAACAGTACTTGGGGGGATTCATAAGTATGACCGCAGGCCACGGGTAATAATAAAGGACCTACATTAAAGATCTGCTAGTCTCATATCTCATCCCGTACACTGTTACCTTCTTGGCCGTTCGTCAAATTGTTTCAGTCGAACGCTGTGACGATACCTAAAAGATTCCTTGTTTTCTTTTCCCCAACTGAGCTACTGTCTGCTCCCCCAGCAATAGTCGCGCTTTGAAGGCCGGCCTTCTTTCCCTTCTTCCTCATTGTTTCATTCACTCAGCTCGTAGTCCAGCTGCAACTCCATCTGTGTCTAGAAAAGTACACTACTGTAGCGAGTGTATTCACTAGTACGTCCTGTTTTCGGGAAAGCCGAAGTTACTCGTGTAATGTTCAGCGCGCTAGCTTGCAAAATTATGATCAATACATGGAATAAAAACAGAGTGTCGCGCGTCAGATTAAAGTATACCAATCACGCTAAAAGTTGTTTTTAAGCATGTTTAACATACTGGCCCAGGAAAATTTATTTCTCATGTGTAAGTCAGAAAATGCGACACACGTCCAGTTCAAGTATCATAGCATAAATAGAAAAATATTTGCCTACAATTGACGCATACGACTCTTTTCCTCTGGTTAAATGACAGCTGTGGCGGAGGGAAGATCTTCTGACCACTGAAATAAAAGTAACCACCAAATCGTACATAAAGTTCTGTCCACCAATGGAGTTACCGCGAGCAGGAAAGAACGCTTATGAAAAAGAAGAAGAGTGTGGTTTTCTTTATAGGTACATATAAACTAATATAAAAGTTTTTCGGAAATGGTATCGCGTCATACTGAAAAAAATCTACCGGTAACAGTTTGTTTACAATGTGACTCGGTACCACAGCCAGAAAACTTGTATGTCAACTAACTCTGGCCGCTGATGCCTTCTCGATTATATAAATATGAACTGTTTGTGTTAAGAAATGCTCAACTGTGCAGGAGGAATGTGGGGATGGAACCCTTCCCGCAAAAGCGTTGTCCGCGTGACAAACGACCTCTGAGTCAACTGGCTGATTACATGTCGCCACAAACTTCGATATTGGTGATACATAGTTCGCTCACCTTGTACAGTGAATAATGTATTAATCATCTGGCGGGACTCCTCGAGGTGGTCAGGTATCGCCGACATACTCTGAAATTATCCAAAGATTAATTCAGTCTCAAAGTCTGGGGTGGTTCATCAATTACCACTCGGTCATTCTCATGAACTCATTGTCAGCGCTGTCTGTGTGGATCGATTTCTGCAGTCTGCCTGAAACACGTCAGTTATTACATGTCGACGAAAATGATTCATGCCGCAATGTCACTTGGTGGCTCTCATCAACACTGTACCTTGTCTTCTATGAGTTTCAGATTCGATCAATAGAATCATACCATTAACAGAAACGTGATTTATGAGCGAGCTCTAACTAGAATTTAAGCGCTTGGCAAAATTCACTGAACAACCCAGTTTTATTTTCTGCTCATTGTCCACACCAATATCCTTCTCGGTAAAATCCGTGTTTTAACTTCATACCAGTGTAAAAACCGCACATTTCACTAATTATAATTTCCAGTATATCGTGACGCATATAAACTCAAATTGTCTTTCGGGGCTCGCTCTCTTAATCTTGCACTTTTTCTGTTTCTTTTCCTTCTACTGCTCACTGTAAATTCCACTCCTTACACCTTCAATCTCTCTCTCTCTCTCTCTCTCTCTCTCTCTCTCTCTCTCTCTCTCTCTCCCTATGTTTCTCAAATCACTGTCTTCTGCTTAAAATCAGATACACATTCATAGTCGTGTTTGGGAAGTTCACTCGACAGACCACTTTCTCACGAAAGGCAAAGATCCCAGTTTCGTATCCCGGAACGACGCACACTTTTAATCTGTCGCCAAGTTTCAAATAAGCGTACACTAGGTCGTGTAGTGGAAACTCATTCTTAAAGAAAGATAATGTTTCCACTAGTTTCTGATGTAATATGATTTACTTACACATCAATAGTGAGTGTGCAGGTTAATATATTTGCGGTGGATAGTCTTGCGACTCAGGTATCTGAGCTCTGTTATTTCTAGCCGCCATATCTCTCTTCATGTCTGCCAGGTTATAGAATTTGCCACAATCTGTTGATCTTAAACAATCAGTAACCAGTCCATATGTTTCGTCTAACGCAGTGCGTAGTTATATTTCTTTGGCATGACCTACACCAAACAGGAGACGAGTGGGACACTGTTATGCTCAAACAGAATCCTGAGTACGTTTAGGAGAAAGGTTTTCCCTTGAGTAAATGTAATGTTATTCTCTTTCATATATACATGTTTCAGTGAAGTTTCACCATCATCAGTAGGCTCCCTTTAAGTTGTAACAAAGAGTGCGCTTGCGGGTACAGTTGCCTACTGTCATGACAACGAGGAAACCACAAAAATTGTAAATGGAAAACAATAATAAAATTAGGTTAGATAGAGCAGCAATCAGTCGTAGAATTAAGTTGCTTTAATATGACATTTAGAGTGACAACGCAGATCAGATTTCGACATGTGTCAGGTCATTATCAATGCAGTGCGGAATTGTAGCAGTTGTTTGTTCTCAAGTGAATGCTTACACAGTTCAACCATTAACCACGAACAACTGCTACAATTCCGCACTGCATCGATAATGACCTGACACAGGTCGAAATCCGATCTGCGTTGTGACTATAAATGTCATATTAAAGCAACTTAATTCTACAACTGATTGCTTCTCTATCTAACCCAATATAACCACAGTCGTTGCGTGCACCCACCCCATGGAGGGCAACCTGATGAATAACAAATATCATTAGTACCAGGAAAGACGATACCTGGGTAAACAACAGTCCTTGCTGTTAAGAAAATAAAGGAAATTCAACAATGACCGTTATTCTTCACTGAAACATGAGTAGGCCGGCCGCAGTGGCCGTGCGGTTCTAGGCGCTACAGTCTGGAACCGCGCGACCGCTACAGTCGCAGGTTCGAATCCTGCCTCGGACATGGATGTGTGTGATGTCCTTAGGTTAGTTAGGTTTAAGTAGTTCTAAGTTCTAGGGGACTGATGACCAAAGAAGTTAAGTCCCATAGTGCTCCGAGCCATTTGAATTTTTTTGAAACATGGGTAGAGGAAAATGAAGAAAACTTTGCTTCAGGCAGAAACATTTTCAAAACATAATTGTCAAAAATCCAGCATGGGCACATAGAGATTTAATCTCAAGAAACTCTGTGTGTCTGGGACTGAGGTTACCAGATATTATCATCTGTCTTTCCATGAATAGGGTTTGTTGCAAAAGCTGCGTTTCCATTTCAAGTTCTCATATATCATTGCTTTGCCTGGATTCACCCCTACCTATTTTATTGTTTCACTGTAGTCCCAAAGAATGTCCTAGCTCATCATTTGTACTTTCCTTGTGGCCTTCTTGTTTTATAGGTGAGAGGCGCTGACTTACGTTTTTCATAAGTTGCGTTTCAGCTTGCTTCGTAGTATGCTATTAGTTTCGTTACTGATGTTGACAATTTTGTTAATATAAGGGGCGTTCAGAAAGAAACGAGCCGGAGTCTGGAACGCGCAAACCGGTGACAGGAGGGTAATATCGTAGGGTGTGTAACGAGGTGTGGTTCCGACCAGAGTGTGGAAGTTCACGCCCCGTCGATAGAGGGCACGCGTGCACGTCACGTGACTATACAGAGCTAGCAGCAGCTTGCATTAACAATCGTCCAACGCTGCCAGTCGAATTGCAAACAGTGAGTGACATGGAGGCGTCAAAAGAAGAGCAAAGAGGTGTTGATCGTTTTCTGACAGCGAGAGGAATAGGAAGAACGGACATTCATCGACGAATGTTACCTGTATACAGCGAACACTGCATGTCCCTTACAAGGGTCAAGGCGTGACACAAGCACTTCAGGGAAGGACGGCTGTCGTTAGCCGATGATGCACGGTCTGGAGCACCACACTGCGTTACCGATGACATCGTCCAGCTATGGAAGCACTCATTACCCGGGACCGTCGAGTGACAGTGAAAGCCATAGCCGGCGTGGTCAGATTGAGCGTCGGAAGTATTCGCACCATCATGAAGTAACTGAATAGAATTTGGGACATTATATTAACTGAAGCAGATCATTTGTTTGGTTTCTGCAATAGCTGTATGGCTCTATGGAATCAACCAAAAATAAACCGTTTCAGAGAAGGCCCTTGACTAGTGCATGTACTTAGTGGTCCTTTGTCGTCTGACATTTTGCTGAAGACTATGTAGTGATTTATAGTATCACAGCCAAGTTTTAAATTAGTGGAAACAGTTTGTATTCCGAAACATCATCCTGAGAAGACCAGAAGAAAACTACTCATTTTACTTGGTAGTATTACCTTTGAATTATTACAAACTAACCATTGTAACACATTCAATGAAAATACATAAATGAACGCAATATGTATTCATGGGACCAACAGTGGCACTAAAAAGACGATTAAATTCACTAAGAAATAATATGATACCATAAGTGAGAAAATTAACAAGTGTTGCAGCTGCCATGTAACTAGTGCTTTCAAACAGGTTACCCCAGAAATGTTGCGACAAACTTCAAGGAGTTGTAGGAGATGTCTTGAGGAATAAGTCGAGGATAGGAAACCATGTCCGGAAATGCCAGTGCTACAGAACGTCGAAGTTATACGAGATGGAGCCTGCCACTATGACAACCTTTCGGCAGCAAATGTGACTTTGTACGCATACAGACCATAGGTGGCACGTCTCGCAATGTTGTTTGTTACTCAGTGAGCACGAGTGATTGACACGATCGGAAATGGAGATGATGGAGCTAGCTGCTGTGTAGACAGGTCTTGTCTCCTATGAATTCGACTTTGTTGACTCGGTTTAATTTCAAATAACATGTATTCAGGCTGTTTGTTCTCATTTTTAAACATTAGCATGACTTTGGGAAACAAACGTGGGCTTACATGCCTTGCCACACCACCCTTCCTGTCTCTTAGATCTATCATGTCTAAAAAAAGAAAAAAAAGACTTTCAGGACTGAAAGGGATTCTCGGCTTCAGCCATGTCTTAAACAGGAATGTGACAAAAAAGCTGAGGTCCTGAAACATGCAATGGAACTCAGTCTGGGGGGCTGGTAACTATTGCACAATTGTATGACTGAGCTGAAATTTAGAGCTATCTTACACTATAAGCCAGCAGATACAGCACACGCCAAATACCGTCGCTGCTAGATGTGCAGTCGGCTGGGGAAGCATGGGGAGAGCGGCAGTGGTAGGGGTCGCTGAGAGTGCTATAGGGGAAATGTCGAGCGCTGGAGGGGGAATTGCCGTTATAACCTGAAGCCTACGCTTACATTTTTTGTAAATATTAAGTAGCGACCCTCCAAACCCACACTTGCACAGTGACCATTCAGAATGATCTACTGTGGTCTCTGCTTTCGTTAGTATCTAAAAAGGATTCTGCCAAAAATGCAGCATTTATTTTCGTCTGGCTTGTTAACCATTTGTAACTTTCAGAGAAGTAAGTATTTTGAGTAAAACCTACACGTGTCTCTGGCTGCCATGTTAAAACTCTCTTCTTTTGCCAAAACACAGTGGAGTTTACATCTGTCTCGCCGCACTAACGTGTGCACACACAGTTGAGAGAGAATTCTGAAACACTGGTTTATTAAGTGAGAAACTGAGGAAAAGTAAAGTCAGTAGCTTATGAAAAAGCACATCCTCGGTGCAAAAGACGTGTAATATCTTCATGTATGTTGTTTCAAAACACATAGTATTTGTCATTGCACCAGCTATCGATGGAACATAAAAATTGCATTCTTTCACCGAAAAAGTCTGTACATTGGATTAACGCGATACATAATGAAGCTTTACGTAATAACGATATGGTAAAAATACTCTCTTCTTTGTGTGCTATCATTTGCCAAAATCTCATTTCGATATCTGAAACCGTTTATGAAATATGAGGAACGTTATGAAGATTTCACCCTGGCTTTATCGCTGACGCGGCTTGATCACAAATGAGTGTGCTACATCAGAGCAGTTTTCTCGAGGTTGGTAACAGACAGATACATCTACCCAAGTCTAAAGAAAAATTCAGTGTGTAAGCTGAATTCCATACGCAACAACATATTATGTAAAATGCACAAAGCCGGCCGGGTTGGCCGAGCGGTTCTAGGCGCTACAATCTGGAACCGCGCGACCGCTACGGTCGCAGGTTCGAATCCTGCCTCGGGCATGGATGTGTGTGATGTCCTTAGGTCAGTTAGGTTTCAGTAGTTCTAAGTTCTAGGGGACTGATGACCTTAGACGTTAAGTCCCATAGTGCTCCGAGCCATTTGAACCATTTTTTGAAAATGCACCAAACGCAAAATCATAATGACCTCTATTTTTCATTGCACACTTTTCCGAATTTCTCGCAGTGTCTTAATTTCATGTAAACATCACAATATCTATGAGCATTAACGAAATGATGGGCACACAGTCGTGAACCTGACATAGATAGCTATAAGTCAAGTAAAAATGAATTTTTTTACCCAGTATTTTCTATAAAATCGTTTGGGAAAGATTGCAGGGTGTGTGCCATGATTCTGTCATCCCTGATCGACCGAGAGGTAGAAAATACTGCCGGCTGGGGTGGCCGAGTGGTTCTAGGCACTACAGTCTGGAACCGCAAGACTGCTACGGTCGCTGGTTCGAATCCTGCCTCGGCCATGGTTGTGTGTGATGTCCTTAGGTTAGTTAGGTTTAAGTTGTTCTAAGTTCTAGGGGACTGATGACCTCAGATGTTAAGTTGCATAGTGCTCAGAGCCATTTGAACCAATTAGAAAACACTTAACGGCCTCCGCTTCTGAACAAACAAATGAACTCGTCCAGTGCTTTGGACGAAAACTGGTCAGTGTAAGGTATAGCCGCAGCACCTTGCGCAATTGGGTGGGGTGGAGGGGGGGGGGTGGGGGGGGGTATCGAAAGGGGCCGCATGGAGTTGAAAACGGGGAGAGAGACAGGTCCAACGTCAGATAGCTTTACTGACGCAGTGCGTGAAGCCGGAAGTACTCGACTTTTCCAGAGATCAACAAAGTGCAATGTCGAAGTGAGCTGAGTACAAAAGTATGAGAAAACGTTAAAAAGAGGACTGATTATGCTGAAAATAATAATGTAAAAGGAAGCAGTGAGAACAATAGATTATACTGAAACGGGAATAAAATAACAATGTCAAAGGAAACAGTAAGAGAAACGGGAAGGCAATATTATGTTACTAAAGAATAAAATGACAATTAGTAAGTTAATTATGTGTGTCGAAGCCCTGCGAGAAAGGCGTAGTAATAGTAAATTGCCGCGCGAGATTAGCCGAGCGGTCTACGGCGCTGCAGTCATGGACTGTGCGGCTGGTCCCGGCGGAGGTTCGAGTCCTACCTCGTGCAAGGGTGTGTGTATGTTTGTCCTTAGGAGAATTTAGGATATGTAGTGTGTAAGCTTAGGGACTGCCTTTTCAGTTAAGTCCCATAAGATTTCACACACATCTGAACATTTTTTGAATAATGAAAAACAACTATATTGGAACTGGGAGTACAAAAACTGAACAGATAATTTGTAAGCAGTACTAAAAATAAACAAATGATAAAGAAAACGGTTTTAAGGAACACACTACAAAGTAAAATATTTCTTCAGAAGCTAAAGGCTCAAAAATAAACAGCCAAACTAGAGACAGCAAAAACTGAGATATTTTTAGCTCCTAAAGCACAGACTTTCAGAGGCGAGCTCCTCGGTTATTCTCAGACCTTAAGGTAAGTGTTCTTTCTTCTTTTAACTACAAAGTTGTTAAAGGCGGAGTACCAGCTCACCTAGACAGGATCGCAGGAGGAAATCCTCCGTGGTATTTGGAACTCTCCCAACACTCCCCTGGTACGATCTACCCAAACTACCGAAGTGGTTAAGGCAGAACACCTCACAGACACCTGAAGCTCTTCGCTCCCAAAAGAAAGTCCAGCAGCTTAACACATTGCGAAAGGATTCCTAGTTTTCTCAATTTTCGCGCGTCATCCGTGACGGACGGATCTCGAGGTAACTCGTGTTTTCTGCACGCTGGCTGTACATACATTCTGCTTTCATATATTGTAACAACTTTGGCTATTTAAATGTTCACATCAGTGGTCAATATATCGTACTTTATTGCCTTCATGTATTTTTTGCTAATTAGCATTCTGATTGTCTTTTAATGTTTCAAATAGTTGTCATTTTCTTCTTGAAGTTCTTCATGCTGTTACAGACGGCCCTATTCAGAAAACGCAAGGAAATCACTGTGCTACCTATCTCGGCAGCCATGCAAAGTATGTGAGCATCAGCTGATCCATGTTGTATAAAAAAGAAAATAAATAACCTCTTTGTGAAAAACAAAGATTTAATGCTCAAAATAATCTCCACTGAACTCAACGCATTTGGTAGATCAGAATTCCACGTTCTTTATTTCTTCTGAAAAGAAATTTGTTTCCAACACCGCAAAATACTTGTTGATATCATAGGTAATAACTATAATGCTAGACAAACGCCTTCCCTTCGCCGGCCGTGGTTCCGAGCGGTTCTAGGTGCTTCAGGCTGGAACTGCGCGACCTCAGATGTTGAGTTCCATAACGCTCAGAACCATTTGAACCATTTGAGCCTTCCCTTCACGCTGTTTTGGAAGGGTAGGAAACAGGAAAACTGTAAATCTGTGGAATAACATGTTGTGAAACGTTTCGGAGAAATGGTTCAAAAGGCTCTGAGCACTATGGGACTCAACTTCTGAGGTCATCAGTCCCCTAGAACTTAGAACTACTTAAACCTAACTAACCTAAGGACGTCATAGACATCAATGCCCGAGGCAGGATTCGAACCTGCGACCGTAGCGGTCGCGCGGTTCCAGACTGTAGCGCTTAGAACCGCTCGGTCAGCTCGGCCGGCCATTTCGGAGAAATCTAATCTTTCTTATCATCGCTACGATCAATTTGTAAGAATGTATGACAAATAGTGGAAGCGAACTTTCTTGGAGAACTCTAGGTCGCCTCTGAATAAACTCACCGTGTAAACTGTCCAATGACGCATAATAAGAGCTTGTTCTTTCGCTGTCGATCATGACTGTGAGTAGAAAAAATATCCCTATCACTTTTCAAAGTGTACCTTTTCTCACTTTCGGCTATCCTCTGTTTGGACCATACTTATTTCTACCGGATTACGGGGTCAATCTGGCGTTAAAATGTGGTACCTAAGCACTAATGATCTTGTTTCAACGTTTCCAAACCACAATTCTGATTTGTTATATGTACAGAGTTTTTAACAAAATCACGTTATTGATCATATAAAATGGCTGCCATTCAACGGTTGCTGAATCTTAATATGAAAGTTTCCCTTCACGATACCATGAATTTTATCTACTATTTTTTTCAAAACAACCTCAGCGGGGTGTCAGGAACATGTTAAATATGTTGTAATTTTTCCTCCTATCTATGTAATTATGTAGTTATGTAGTTCTCAATTCGTTCGAGCAATCAATCATTCATAAGAGGAAACACAGTCATAACTCAGTCACTCAAAATGATTCAGAAATTTCACTTGTTAGAATGAAATCAGGCGATGATTCTTCTTCTCTGCAGGCTCGTGCTTTGCGGCAGTCTGCTAATCTGTACAAATAAAATGCCTCGTGTTTTTGGGAGCGTTGTATAATCAGTCGGGAAACCTCAGATCAAGCGGATATTTGGCTTTGATGAAGTTTAACCTTCCGAAGAAGTAATAGAGCTCTTGGATTATTAATTGCAGGTTCGTATCCAGTCTTTCGGAAGTTCCCTTCTGATTAACAACTACGCAATATATCGATGAATATCATTAATTCTCAAATGTCAAATAATGTAAATTGTTGCACACCTTTTACATGAAGGAGCAATATATATTATATATATATATATATATATATATATATATATATATATATATATATACATATTTGTCTTTTAATCGTACAATTTCGTATCAGTTATCTTTTGTCATAAATCTCAATATTCAGATTACAATTCTTCAAACAATGGTCAGGCTAATCGGCACGAAGACAATCTCGGAAGCTTTTTTTTCTAACAACCATCAGAGAGAGTACTACAAAGAATAATTACGCGCTCATGGCATAGCTATCGTATGAAACTACTTTGCGCATGGATTCTGCGAGTATGAAGATAGAAAATTAGTAAACGTCATTCAAGGGTAGAATTGTATCAGAATAATTCATCGAATGTAAAGGGATATTACAATGTTGTGCTTGTGCGTACACGTTTAATTTCATCTGTCCAGTGATAAATTATCTTGAGCATAAAGAAGCACATTATAAAAGATTTGTCATAACTAAAATATTTGCCTTATATTATTTCTATGTTTGGAATATGTCCAGCTTATGTAAACTGGTTTTATGTAACGTAAGAGTAATCTGAGTGCGGTATATATATGACCAAGGCAATTTTCACATGATGTTTTACGTCTTTAAGTATTTTACTTATGACAAACCTTTTATGATATGTTGTTTTTATCCACATGACAACTTGGCTAGAGGTCCAACTTAAAATGAACAGGTATTGTAACAAAGATTTTTTGAGATCTGAAGATAACAGCGACGCCTGCCGAAAATGGTTGTTCTAAATAAAGAAATATTTATGCACTCTTGGCTTTAGAACGATTTTAGTCTTCTCAAAATAAGAAAACTCTATCAACTGCTTGTAAAGTTCGTGAGAGACGACGTATTGCCCATGAGAAGTGTTCTGTCCGCGTCACTACTGCAGATTGTAAAGAACCATATTATGGGAGAGACGGCTTTGGTTCGAAGTTATGTGGGTTACGTGGGAGGAAGTACATGGACATAGGCTACAAAGCGTCCAAGCTGCTGACCTGTTGCAGAAGGAGGGGTGGGGGGGACGCTGGCAATGACTTACCTGCAACAGTTGCGGTAGCACTCAACATTGAGCTTTACGGTCCGTGTTACTGGCGGAAGCGTCCGTCACATTTCATGGTCCACTGCACAGTTTACGATCCGTCCGGTTTCCTCTGGCCCTTGCAGCCCACACAAGAAGTGGCACAGTGTACTATCCGCAATGAACAGTACGGTAGCTTGCGGAGTACGTAGATGTACATGCAGTCCAGGCCGACTTGTCATTGCAAGCTTCGTATGGATTACTATTTCACGATTCGGTAAACGACATTCGTTTGAACGACTATTCAATAAAAGTAATTAAAGTGATCACATGACGCCTGTCGCTTCCAACAGGTCAGAACGATTCCTGTTTACCTTTAATGAAAGATAATACGATACTTTTAATGCTGTCCTGTCATGGTCCACTGCACAGTTTTCTCTGCCTCGTGATGACTGGGTGTTGTGTAATGTCCTTAGGTTATTTAGTTTTAAGTAGTTCTAAGTTCTAGGGAGACTGATGACCGTATATGTTAAGTCCCATAGTACTCAGAGCCATTTGAACCATTTGAACCACTGCACAGTTTACGACCCGTCCGGTTTCCTCTGGCCCTTGTAGTCCATACAGGAAGTGGTACAGGGTACTATCCGCAATGAACAGTACGGTAGCTTGCGGAGTACCTATGTAGATGTACATGCATCTCTGACTCACTACTGCTGCAAAATACTAATGACTTTAAACTGTTATCGTACTTTGGCGATCGTGTAAATTTCACATTCTTCCATGCTTGGTTATTGGTATTTCACTCCATTATTGTTCAGTGTTCATTTTGAGATCTTATTATACACTACATGCGCGGGAAAATGCGAGGAAACTGTCAGGAACTATTTGCTTTTTTAATTTTTAAGAAGTTCTGTACTGTTAGCCATTCTCAGTACGAGAGTATAAGATGTCACTGACATTAAAATATACTCGTGCGGATAATGGAGAACAAATATTCTTTAGCAGTGGTCTCACATTATTGAAATTTTATTCGCATGCAATACAGACTGTGCAACGCATGTGATCATAATAATGTCACACGTTAAACTCATGTATCTGCGGGCCCATTCTAGGAGGGTCCCTTCTAAAATTAGAGAACGTTTTGATTTGACGAGGAGGACGATTCCATCTGACGAGCCGCGCACTTCTGCCCCTCCATCCCGTCCACCGTAACAGATAATAACATAAAGAAATTAGCAGAACATTTTTAAAAATTGTATCTCAAGTCAAAAAATCGATACAGACGAGTCAATTATTCAGCTACTTAATATTCTGTTGCACCATCTAAATGGAGATGAAAAACTAAAGTAGCTGTTCTAGTTTTAAGGATATTGCAATGTTTGTTCATTTGTTATTAAAAATGATTCAAATGGCTCTGAGCACTTTGGGACTTAATATCTGAGGTCATCAGTCCCCTAGAACTTAGAACTACTTAAATCTAACTAACTTAAGGACATCACACACATCCATGCCCGAAGTAGGATTTGAAACTGCGACCGTTCGGTCGCGCGGTTCCAGACTGAAGCGCCTAGAACCGCTCGGCCGCACCAGCCGGCTTATTTGTTATAAACTGACTGTAAATATCTCAGGGCGACACAATATAAAATTACAAATGTGTATAAATGGAGAGCCTCCGGGATTGCACTATGGGTTTCAGCTGCGCATTGTCAAAATGACTTCGCAGCGCCAGCAAGGACAATAAGAAGATAGAACACTTGCAGACAGGCTTGTGATGAGAGATGATGTACGGATCTGACCGCCCTTATATTTTGAGGTATAGAAAAAATGTGTACTAAACTTGTGGATACGACGTTAATGTATGGTGCGGCTGTTTCATCTGCATGGAAAAGTCGTCCCTTAAAAGTACGAGGGCGTTCTAGAAATTAATGCCTCCGAATATTTATGCAGGAGCTCGTAAAGCTTTTTAAATAAAACAAATGTTATTAACATTCTACAACGGTATTCTTCATGTCTGCATATTTTTTTCTCAACTTAGTCACCCTGGGGACGAACACATTCCTCCAACGACAGATCAGTTTGTTGATAGTCCCTGTAGAACGTTCGACTATGTTGACAGAGACATAATCTCGCCTCTGCTTGCACTGCCTAGTCACTATCAAAGCGAAGTCCTCGAAGGTGTTCTTTAAGTTGTGGAAATACATGAAAATCGGATGGGGAAAAGTCGGGACTGTATGGAGAATGAACAGGGACAGTGAACCCAAGACGTCAGTTGTTGCAGATGTCACAAAGGTCGTGTGCGGTCTGGCTTTTCCATCCTGAAGGGGAGGATGCTTCATGTGTGGAAGAACTAGTCGAATTCGAAACACGATTACAGCAGCCCGTTTCTCACGCACTGACATAATTACGTTTCACGCCGCCATGTTGCACTCTACAATTCGGAGCCGTCTAGCTGCAGTGGGCTGCAAATACGTAGACACGAGGAATAAATTTGTAGAGTGTTAATTATGTTGCTCTTATTTTAAAAACTTTAAAAGTTTTCACATAAAAAATTCGGAGCCATAATTTTTCAGCACACCTTCATACGAGGCAACGAATGGATTATTTCCCATACTTCATCTAGATGGAAATGTTGGATTCTGCTACAGCTATAAGTGTAATAGCGGTGGCGAGAAAAATAGCTAGTTGCCTTCTTTTCCATAAAAAATGAGACATGGAGAACTAACCACCAGGCACTAAACTACATTTACGGCACTACAACTCTTCCAGCGGACAAGGCAAGAACGTTTACACAATTGTAAACAAATTAGAATTCTGGAGATTTGCAATCAGTTATTTCAATGCGAATGGTGAAATCTTTTTCAGAACAGAGCCACTTAATACGTTATTCCAGTTCCACTGTTGCTTGGAAGTACGATGAAATGTTCCTTCCGACATGCGTGCATGTCGTATTTTATCTGCCGACACAGGAGAAGGGACTTTCATTTAAAATGTCGCCCCTGTACGTCAGAAGAGTGCTGGGTGTAGACACATGGGTGACGACGTATGGAAGGTTTGCGTCTAGCCGTGAATCGTGCTCGGGTAGCCTAATGTTGTGGAAAACGCTCGCCATAAGTGGGATATTCTAGTTTCAGTCTCGGACCGACACAAATTTCCGTTGTCGTCATTCCATTACACAGCTGATGGCTGTTTATATCCGCAACTGCGAATATATTTCATGTAAGTAGCGCTTAGCTCTATTCGCACCAAGATTCATTTCACTTCCTGTTTCCTGTTCCTAATATTACTATAAATGTTTGGTAAGAGTTTTCTGAGTGATAATTGTCACGGTACTGGTTATCAGTAAGAACTTACATGCTTCATCGTAAAACGTTTGCGATTTCAGAGGTGACGTTATTGTATTTCTAAATAACAGTCGGACTGCACTTAGTTTATATGTTAATCAGTGATTTCATTTCTAAAGTAGAATCAGTACCTTTTAAATACGTGAAGATTTTACTTGTAACTTCAAAAGCAAAATGGTAGCCATAGTGCTACATAATTCAGTTTGCAGCATTGATCCTCTTGTGTATAAATGAAAGTGCTTCAGGCTTGACACAATTATTATTCAGTTCCAAATAAATTAAAGTTTCCTTCAGAAACATTTAGATTCATTCACTACTTCAGAGCTGGCAACGGAATTTTCGTAGAAATATTATTCGATTTCACAGGAAAAGTCATAAGCTTAGTTAAAACCATTTTTCTTCGAGTCCGCAATACTACTACGGCGCTGATTTGAACCAATCCTAAAAACTAAGGTGAAGGTAGTGATAAAACAGTGAAGTCTATTTATGTGTCTACCACGATTATGTTTGGGACTCTTCAATTATCTGCGTGCTTTGGTTGGAAGTTGAAGTTACTTTTGATTGCCTTAGTTACACATAGATTCCGTTAGGACAGTGGGTCAAAAATTATTTCCAAAGTTAATTTAAAGGTGGTAAAAAGTTAGTTGCAAACGTAAAAGTTAGATTTGTACATTGCAGAAAATTGTGCCAATACTCCATTGGCTGGGGTGAGAAGCTTTAGCGAACAGAGAAACTGTGGATGACTAGCGGCTGTTTTTTGTGGCACATACACGGGTGGCTACTACTAAGAAAAAACGGACGAGACAGCTGTCAATTTTCCACCCCTGAACTGTGATTTCCAAACGCTACATTTCAATTCTGTACTGTATTGAAACATAGTGAGAAGCAAAAGCAATTAACGCAGAGACGTTTGCATTTAATATTTCGTGGTTAAATTTAGATTCCCAACTACAAAATAATTAATGGTTCTTTTCTTCACGCTAAAAAAGTTTATACGGCCTCCAGATCTTCAGATCGGGTGCACGGTTAAAAGCAACGACGGGTTCGGTTATAAGCGACAAAGACCAGCCGAACGTTGGCGCTAGTGCGACGCTAATAGGGAGCACGAGTGATCTCTTACTGTATACAAACGCTTTTTAAACTGAGCGATAGAAATAACTGTCCTGTTATGTGTGAGGTTCATTGTGTAATACAGTTCGTGAATGAAAAAAGTCAGCCCTACCGAAATTTTTCACTCAAATAACCGAAGTTTATGTAAATGTCATAAATATTCAATTGTAAAATGGTACATCTGTTTAAGGGGCTCCGGAACGCCCTATACTTGCAATGTTAAAATAACGCTTATAAATTACATCTTTCCTCACAAAGTATTTGAGGTAGGAAGTTGAACTTTTTACAGATTATTTATTGGAATATGGGCCACAACTTAACACAGGGATTTTACAAAATTTTAGTTCAGTTATTAAAGATGATTTTTTTCAATTGTAATGAAAATTCACAATATTTTTTTGCAATTTTTTATTTATATATTCAAAAATATACAGTTTTTTGGAAAAAGGCTGTGTTAAATTATGCAGAAGGTACTGTGTAACATTTACTGAAAGTTTGAAAGAAATATGTTTGGAAGATCCTTAGAAAACATGTAATTACTATGAGAAAATAAAAGTTTTGGCAATCGAGCGACAAAGATTGGATTAACTTTTTAGTGCATTCCAGGTCCATAGGATGGATTATCTTCATCCTCTGCAAACTCCTCCTCCAGCTTCCTCTTGTTCCTCCTCCTGTTTACTCTTGCTTGTATTTCTAGACTCTTTACAGCCCTGTCTGCAGCCCGAAGGCGTTCCTTGTCTAAAGCAAGCATCGCTCGTTGTTGTGTTCGTAGATTTTGCTACCATTTTCTTCAGTTGCAGTTACTGCAACACTGTTCCAAAAGGTGGTCATGTATGAACACTTATCACATTTCAGTTGTATTTCACTAGCAAGTCCTACGTGCTTTATTATGGAGAGTTCCAGACCAACTTCACTACAATGAATACATCTTACACAGTTCGAAAAAATTCCTTTGAGAACCGACATATCAAATATTTCATTCACATCCGATTCGCCCATAAAACATTCATAGTTTTCACTCATTGAACCAAGCTTCTTCTGTGAAGTATTTTCTTTCCCACTTTGACCGCTATGGGCAGGTGTACTTGAGAGGTTAGGTTCACTCACTTGGTTATCGTTTTTATTGTTTACAGTAATAACACATACCTTTGGCTTTCCAACATTTCTCCTTTTCTTAAAAGCCTTCAGAGAATTTCTAATAACTTTACTTTTACTCATTATTATACTTCAACAAAGCAGACTCAAGAAACAGAATTAATTACGAATATTTTCGAGATAACGACAGAGTAAATAAACATGAAACAATCGACAATCACACCAGCGATATATATTGAACCATCACAGGTTAGCCACAACACATACTTTATCTCACATCACTAAAATGTACCTGATGAACATGGACGTTAATAATAACACCATTTAACAGCAGTTTAACAGCGCCACAGTGGGTCACGCCCATGTAGAACACATTTCAAAAAAAATTTAAAAATAGTTGTAGTCTTCGGAATTGAATAAATTATATATCTATTAAAAGGTAATAGTCTGCAGGTTCAGGAAACGCAAAAAAGTAAAAATTGAACTTTTCATGATTTTGAGCCTTTCCGGAGCCCCTTAATGGCGAACGAATTAATATTCATGATAAAAACGATCAGTTTGGCCTTCAATTGTGACGGACGAGCTCAAATCGAGTACTGAGGGAAAAATTAAACAACATAAACGTTTCATTGTTGATGGACTGAGTTCGTGCTGTCCTGAAATTTCACAATTAATTATCAAGCTGTTAGTGGGAATTTGAGCTTAGAAACGCATGTGGCAGGTGGTTCCTCGACTTTTTACAAGTGAGCACATAAAGAAAAGAATAACGAACTGGTGATGCCCCAATTGTTTTCATTCGGTACGACTAGGATGGCGAGGAGTTTTTGAACCGCACTATTACTGGTAACATGATTTTGGTTTCGCACAAAAGCCCCCCAAAAAAAAAAAAAATAAATAAAAGCGCCAGTCAATAGAATGACACAATACACGATTCCAAACAAAACAAAGAGAAGCTAAACAAACTCTGTTCGCTAGAAAGGTTATGGCCAAAGCGTTCTGGGATCGAAAGAACGTGCTACTCGTCGACTTCATACCAGGAGGAGAGACCGTAAATGCAGCTGTCTACTGTCAGACGCTACCCCAATTAACGCTGCGTCGTTCAAAATGCATAGCGTGGATTGTTGTTCAGTGGCATGGTGCTTCTTCGTGACTGGCACTTTAAGCGGGAAGTTTTTGAACATTCCACCTATATTCGATTGATCATCAACAACTCTCCAAATTGAAAGACTTTTTGGGCAGAAAGTGCTATGGAAACGACAACGAATTGAAAGGAAACGTTAGTGACTAGTTAAGCAACTTGTCAGCAACTGATAACGCAGAAGTCAATGGAAAGATTGTGAAGGTCTCGGAGAAATGTTTGAATTTGTATGAAGACTACGTAGAAAAATAGCTAATATACCAAAACATGATGTGAAATACGTTTCCTTTCATTATATTGAGTAGAATGTCTCGAGAAACAAATGTATTTTTTTAGAACGACCCATACATAGAGACGATTTATCATTGTCATGTACTGTGGGGTCTTGCCCACTCGTTGCCAATAGGGTGCCTACGGCATGCAGCGTTCTCGGAATGCTATACTACAACTTCAAACAAGTAAAATTAGTAATTTTATTTTTAGAAAGCCATTGACAATACTTAACTTTGGAGATACATGAAATGTCGCTAGCGAGTGGCGACATGAAAACAGTAAAGTTATTGCTATACACGAAGTTCCTGGAAGTTGAGACCTCACTGACAACTACTCTTCCCAATTCAGTGTCGATCTGCTCGGCCGAGGCTGGTAGGAGCGTCGCTTTTATTCACGTCTCGCAGGGGTCGCGCCTGGCGCGGCGCCGTCCATTTCCGCGTGCCATTGGCCGCCGTTTCCTCACCGCCTTCTGTGGTCTTGCGTTCCGCATCTTCGTTCCGGCGTTTGTGGTTACGCCAGAACACGTACCATTTTGGAAAACCTACGCTATTTCGACCTGTCTTCGGAGATTATTAACGAATGTTCCTAGTAATTCACATAATACGCCTCGTAATAGCTCAGTGAGAGACAGGTCTAGTGATAGTACTTGCCGAGGAACTAACGAACATTGGAGAGCGCGTTGGATGCAAGAAACGTACGTGCGCTCTCACTGGTCCTGCTGAAAGAGTTTCTCTTCACTACGCTGTTTAAACAGGAACGTAATGGATATCACGATGTTTTGGACATATCCCATACTATACTGTGTAATCTCAACCAACTCATCGGGTGTAGAGTCCTTTCGGTTTGTGGCTTCGCGCCATGACTCACACTGCAGGCCCTGTAAATCTAATCTACTCCGGTAGCTGCTGCTATGTAGTCTCTGACACAGTCGCTACCACAGTCGATGCCAAGGTAGAATCTCCTGCTATCACTAAACGCAACTTTTCGCCGTTTATGTCACCAACCGTTTTGAGTTGCTGCACAATCAGAAAAGGGCTATACTGACACTCGGCATCCCAGGTCGTGTTACAGTCGCCATGTTATCAGTAACAGATGCTCGTCTCACAGGACAATTTAGGTATGAACTTTCCAGTAACCGGCAGCAATAGACAAACATTTTTACGATTAAAGTGTGTACTGGCCATCAAATAATACAGATACAACTTTATTGCCGGATTCTTGTAACTTCGAAAAAAATAAAGACGACAAGAAAATAAAGAAAGTAGAAGAAACTGACACTTATAGTCATAGAATGAAGGCTTTCATGGCAGGTGATGTCATCACTTAACTCTTCCGGGCTGAGATGCCGTGGCTCATGCATACAACACTCCATTGACGTTTCGCCTTCGACTGCGGTAGGCATCCTCCGAGGACAAGCGGCGAACTGCAACGAGAGTGCGAGTGAGCGCCGTATATACAAGCCATCCAGAGGGCCCCGGTGTCAATCACGTGACGTCAGATGTGCTAAAATCTCTGATATTGCCAACTTTCTCAAATTAATCGATTGTCACACTGTTGCTACAATGTTGACATCCATATCTTATCTAGCTTAATGCCTTCATCATTTCTATTAAAATTATGGCAGTGTTTGGCAATCTCAATAGCCTCTCTGTACATTCGCGCATAATAATGCGACGCCTTTGCTACCTTCAGCTCTTAAAATTTTTGCAATGCGATCATTGACCTTACTGATGAATGGTAAGAACACCTTCCCCTTGGGTTGGTGTCGATCCTCGCCCGTCCTTGTTGTCAGTCTAGGGCGTAGTGCACGATCTATCTATCTCTCTGTTGGAATACCCATTCTTCTTGAAGGTCGCTCTAAGGTGTTCAATCTCATCACCTAAGTGAGTTGGTTCATATATTTTGTGCGCCCTGTCTATCAATGTTTTAATCACCCCTCTGTTATGTCGTGGGTGGTGGTTAGAATCTTTGTGCATATAACGATCAGTGTGTGCGTCTTTTCTGAAAACCTTATGACCCAATGTTCTGAGGCAACAGACACCACGTGCAGGCTGTTTGTTGTTTCCCTTTCTCATTGCCATATATGGAATACGGCGCCGTGAACGCTACTACGCCTGTCTCGTTCTAATAAGGATGAATGCAGACGTGACGGGATTATGCTAGCGCGGTCCTCAGCTATGGTTGCAAGAGGATGGATAGCCACCATGCCAGAGGTCACCGAAGTTGAAGCGGTTGTGGGTGTGGCGTGCTTCATTGTGCGTTCTGTTCTGCTAGAGCAGTGGCTCCCACCCTTTCTGAGACCATACCCCTGAGTGGAATCAGATATTAGCTAGTAACCAATTCCAAATAATTCTAATTGCTGTCATATATGGTACTGACAAACCATAAAATGTGATTTATTATGTTTAGAAACAGTTTTACAGAACAAAAAGTCAAAAGGCCCCTTTGACAATTCCAGAGACAATACCAGAACTAAAGGTCGTATGTAAGAGCGTTGTATCTCAGTCGAATATGTTTGGTTGGTGAGAACACAAGCTCCTTGTAAACAATAGCCAGCGGTTATCTGAAGATGGCCTAATAAGCCGAAAACTAGTTCATACAAATAAAAATCAGTACAACAAAAAACCGCCTAAGTGTTATTCAACCCTCAATTTTTAGTGCACCACGAGTCTTACCTGTAACTCCTTTTCAGAAAAGAACGCTAGCTACCCAAGTTGAGGACTGGCACTTGTAAAAAAACTTGCTTCCTCTGCACCACTCCTCCTCCTAGCGACACTTGCTTGACCCACTCTCTGCACTCTCATTTAAAATAAACCAAAGTAAAATGTGTGCATCATACTTATGCCTGATGTTTGTACATCGGCTTGATTGCTGTACTTCTTACTTCAGAACCGGCAGAAATTTGAAGACATCAACACGCCATGGTTTGTGCCTCACCACTGTCATCATTATTATTATTATTTTTCGTTGGATATCTAAGCACATGTGACCCATACGTCTCAATTTTACTGTCATAGATGCAAGGCATAAAGTATGTATGTAGTGGGTGAGTTGTGTGAGGAACATGATATTTATACTTCCGTTTCGCAAGCTGTAACATATACCACATTGTGTCACACATTAATGCTGGTATTTGAAAAAAAAAATTAATTATTACCAACTTATATAATCCGTATTGCAGTCTAATATAATAGTGATAAAAATTATTTTAAAACTAACATAACTTCATTACTCAAACACAATTCAACCTTACTGTTTTACCCCTCAGAAAACTACATTTTACTCCTCAGGGTGTAATTATCCCCAAGTTGGGAACCACTGTGCTAGAGGTTATTTACTCTCTTTTCCTATTTACTGCTGTGGGATGGTACAGAAGAGTGACAGGCATGTAAAGTGTTGTTCATCAGAGTTTGAGCGACGTTATTTCATAGAAACTGTTATTGATCAGTGTATGAGCGACGTTGCTGTGTTCCATATGTTCTCCACCTCATCATTCATGCAGAGAAACTCCTCATTTCTAATTTGCAGCATCTTGTTAAAGCTACACGTCTCAAAAAAATCGATTTTCTTCTTTTCCAGTTCTCTGACAGTCTTTGATTCATTGATTGATTTCCATACAATTCTGTTTTCCAAACAAACATTCTCAGAAGTTTATTCTTCTATTTTTGATACTAGTGGACTTGTTTTGGCGGGGGATGCCCTCTTTGCCTGTGCTAATCCGCTTCTTATGTTCTCCTTGCTTCTTACATTTGTTCTTTTGCAGAATTCCTTAATTTCCTCTATTTTGTAGTCTCCAATTTTGATATAAAGTTTATTGGTAAAGTCATTCCTTCTTTTCCTTATTACTTTCGATTTTACTCAGCTTATTCTCAATCCATATTTTGTGCTCCATAGACTGTTCATTCTTTACAGCAGATCATGCAGATCTTTGTCACATTCACTAAGGACAGTAATGTCATCAGCTTATCATTGATACCCTTCTGCACTGTATTTCAGTCCCTCTCCTTCATCTCTTTTTCTTTTTTAATTCATTAGGTATTCGAAGTATAGACAGAAGGGTAGGGTCGAAGGAATTAATTTCTGTCTTCTACTGTTTCCAATCTTAGCACTTCGTTCATGGTCCATCATTCTTATTTTTTCCTCTTGGTCCTTGTACATATTGGATATTCCCGTTTTGCTTTGTAGCTTACATCTGCGGAGGCGTAAATTTATACTTTCGTATTTTTTATGTGAAAACTCTTAAAACGTTTTAGATAAAACAAACTGTGTTACCATTCACCATACATATTCTTCATATCTATATATTTATTTCTCAACACAGTGACAATGGCCGCAAACAAATTTCACCCAGCTGGAGATTTATATGTTGATATAGTCACTGTTGAACGTTTGACTTTGTTGACGGAGCCACATCACCACCTCTGCTTTATCACTATCAAAGTGAAATTCTCGAAGGTGTTCTTTAGGTTTTGGAAGCAGACGGCAATCGGATGGGGCCACGGCTTGATTATGTGGAGGATGATCGATGACAGTGAACACAAGGGGTTTGGGTTTCTAACATTCTGCGTGGTGTCTGTTTGTTCTAAGTCGTGTCTTCCTACCACTTTCGCGAAACGACGCTCTGAGCGTGTTTTTTAGGGAATTGACTAGTTTGAACCTGGGACCTGTTGCTGGTAAGGAGACGCCAGACCACATATGACATGTAGAGTTCAGAAGAGTTCGGTGAGACTAGCGATGATATAACCAAATACTTAATGATTTCAGCGTCAGATTCACTGCACTCCCTGCAAAAGAATCTTAATACTAACTAAATTTAGTGGAAGGGGTTCAAGGCTTTCCTACTTTTAGTTAGCTGGTAAAATAACGTCGAAAAAGCAGTTAAGTTTACCACTGGAAATTTTATTCTACGCACAAAACACTGTTTATAAATTGCACTATTCGTGAAAGGAAATGTTTTAATACAGGATAATAAAAACCAACTGCGTTCAACAAAAATGTGAACGAATATTCCCTGAGTGGGTCTCCAAGTTCTACAATGGATCGAGGGATGACCTATGCCATATCACATCTATAATCTAGGTTTAAATTAAGTTTCACAAAAGAGAAAACTATCAAAATGGTCTACAGTGACCCTCAATTATCTTTAATTACTTATCTGACTTGTCGTAAATTACAGTGGCTGATGTGGTTTCTCAATAATTATATAACAGAAAAATCATTGCGTTTCAGATTTTAACTTACATAGCAAATGTGAATACCATGAGCTTCAATTGACGATCGACACTAGTATTACGTAAAAAAGGGATGTAACAGATGAGACTTCTGCACTTCTGAGTGAAGCCTTATGCACTCAAAAATGCGGCATCGCGTGCGTTCATTACCTTGTCGGTGTTCGTCAGGGGGCAGCGGGCGGCATAGCTCCATGCACCTCGCCGTCTCGGAAGCAACTCTCTAACTTCTCCTTACTACAATTTACAGAAGTTGGTTTAAAAAAAACTGTCTGGCTGTGTTTTCATCTGACCAATCAGGGTCTCAATGTTAACCTTAAGCTCCGCCTACAAAAATTCTGTCTATCCAATGAGAAACGTTATACTTTTCGTGGTGGAGCAATGTTTCGTGGTGGAGCAATGATTTTAACGTTTGCAACGTAACAGAGACGCGAAAAAGTATCACGCTAAAACTTGCAGCTGGTGTGGCCCTTTTAGTGTTATCGTAAAATCTAAACTGTTCTTCTGGAGGGCTCTGTCTTTTAACATGGGCTGGGGGGTGGTCCTGGTGGTTGGCTGGCAACGTGGGTGTCCGTCCCTTATCGTAGGGCCTTCAAGCTTAACACGGTTCTGCTCTCGGCTTCTATTCTCGTTTCTTCCCTCGGAACTGCGTCTGTTTCACGGTGGGAAGGTATGACATGCATTTAGGCATTCTTGTGTTAGTCTGTGGTATTCGATTTGCTCACTCGTTGATCGTATTACTTTGGTTAATTTAATATCAGGATTTATTCGGAGCTATGTGACATACTACCGGATTTGCTTATCACGTCAGGGTTTTCATGGAAGGTGTTGGATTTGCCTGACACCTTACAGGTTGTTACAGATGTTGGCACCGCTCGTGTGTGGTTTCTTACTGTCTTCCTGAAGGAGAGGATTCTCTATGTGTGGGCGAACTCTTTGAATTCGTGCTTTCGATTTTCTCAAAATCTCTCAAGCATTGACATATTTTACGAGGCGTATTCGGAAAGTAAGGTCAAATTAGGCGCGAAATGGAAACCGCTGTGAAAATCCGATGGAACAGATGTGTTGGGCAGTGTCTTTAATGTGCCTGTCGATCACTTCACGTCGCTCTTTTCAGTTCAGAGCGAAAAGTGATCACGTAGAAATGTCTAAAACAACAGTGGCTTCGGCTAAATATGTGGATTTGGTGAAAGATTTCGCCTGAAGCTATGCAGACCACATAATGTAATTGTCATGCACTTCTTTCTTTAAGACAATTTTCTGCCACATTCTACAGGGTCCATGAAGAAGCTACTGCAGTGTTTTCGATGGGAAGTGTTTGATGACCCACAATACGGCCCTTAATTGGCTCCCTCCATTGTTCATCTCTGCTCACATGAACCGTTGGCTATGAACACAACATTTTGGCACAACAAACGAAAGGTAGACCAGCGTAGAGAATTGGCAGAAAGCACAGGCGGCTGCTTTCTGTGACGAGGGTACTGGAAAGCTCGTACAACGCCACGACAAACGTCCAAGTCGGAGCTGCGTCTGTTTAGAGAGGTAGCTGGAAGGTGTGGCTGTTGCGAATAAAAATTTTTGGATTTTAACTGTGGTTATCATTTCGCAACCGATCAGGCCTTCCTTTCCGAACATCCCTCGTACTTTACACACCGCCACGTTACACACTACAATTCGGGCATTCTAGTGGCAGAGAACTGCAACTAACGTCAGCGAAGAGAGTAAGTCGACTGAGTAACACGCGTGACATGTGAAACCTCAACAGAATAAAAAATTCGGAAGCATTACTTCTCATCACGCCTCATATTTTCCTGAGAGCTTCGTGTATCTTGTACTGTGTTTTATTGATTAACGCTTTTTCCAGGTCGACAAATCCTATGCATGCGTCTTAGTTTACCTCATTCACTAACTTCCGCCATTAGGCGCAATATTAGAGTTGCCCGTCTGGTGTCTTAACCTTTTCTACAGCCAACTGATCGTCGTCTAACAGATCGTCAATTTTCTTTTTCAGTGGCATAGATGTCCAGAGGTAATTTTTCCGAGTGCCAGCTTCAGTCGTGCGCAGCTGACTAAGTTACGTGGCAGAACAGCAGACGAATTCGGAAGAGTCCAGCCGAATATGGAGAAGCTGCGTTCTGAGCCCAGCGCCAGTCCCGGTGAGGAATTGGTGCTTAACCGAGCTAGCGGTGTTCTGGCTAAAGTTGCTACCCGAAAAGAACCAATTTCCTCCCGCTCTCCTCTCACTTATACGGCCGGTACTGTTACCGCCACTTGTGGCAAAGCCACTACACGTACGATGTCCAATGACTCTGTCATCGATACGCCTTTGTCCATTGATGGAAATTCTGTATAAAATTTGTATCTGTTTATTGTTGCCGTCAGACGCCAGGGACAACGATCAGGTGTGTGCCTAACTTGGACCAGCAGCATCAACACCGATACCCGGCTGAGCTTCTTGATGTTCCAGGATTCACCTCACTGCACTTGTATTATTTGCACGAATTGCGACCTTCGCTATATTCAGCTGTGTCTGCACTGTCCACTGACCCATTACAACCCTCCAGACATCACGTTTTGATTAGTCAATTACAGTTGTTATGCTCAATCCAAGTTCCCAAACTGCTCGCAGCAAAACGCCTCACGGCTCCATGAAAGAACTGTGTTTTAAAGCTGCGTCTTTGGAGCTGTTTAGATTCCATTATCTACTAGTGCATGAATCTCAATCACCTACAAAAACAAAGTCATCCCCTTAATGGGTAAGAACTAGTTATTCAAAACTGTAAGGATATCAGCTCATCTGATTACCCCTAAGATTGGCGTACGTTTCTCTCCCATTTAGGCCTGTACTAAACAAAGTACACGTAAGATGAAAATTACCAGTGGAATTAAAAAATAAATTCAAAATTATTGATCCAACACTGAACTAATTTGAAGCAATAAGTGTCAAAATAGTAGCATGTTTTGAAGTGACTACCTCCGACATCTAACTAAACAAAAACCGATCACTGTATGAAAATGAATTCATTATTTACGCTAATTCTATCTCATCAACCTCCTGAATACATACACACATCTACATTACGCATTCATTCTTCCTGTTGCGGTTGGCACAAATTTATGTGTTTGCATCGCTTCGTTTGTATTGCTCATTCCAACGTTGACAACAGTTTAAACTGTCAGACCTCTGAAATAAATCTGCGTATTCGTAAAGTAGGGCACTGCGCAATTACTAGCCTGTGACATCTGTTAAATATAACGGAATCCCCTTTACGGCATTGTGAAAGCGTTTGCATGCGCCACTGCTGCTTTTCGTATGCATATTATACACGCCTATGCTATTCAGGGACAGCCGTTATTATTCTGCTCTCAGCATAGGCGATTAATTTCGGAATGGCTATTTTTTCCATCTGGTGTAATAACAGAATGTGTTTACAAGTATTGCCACGTTTCTCTACTGTAATCGTTTCGACATCACTAAATGTAAAACGTCGTCACATATGTTGAGTTATCCTCATAACGAACGCAATCATGGATCTTCTGACATAATTTAACGTTGCGTATAGATAGTAAAATTGTTCATGAACGTATAGGAATAGAATGGTAGGACTATGAAATTTTGTAAAAATTTCTTCTTGTTGAATTCTCCCTCGCGCATTTTATCTACCAGCTTTCCTGTAACACCAACGTTCAAAAATCACTTTTCTAGCAGACATATAAAATATTGCTCGAAGAATCTCTACATTCAGAAATCTGTGGCATGTACTTGGCTTGTGAGATCAAGTTCATCGTGACATCTTTGTTTAAAACATCATCGGTTTACTTGTTGCGGCCGGCCTGTGTGGCCGAGCAGTTCTAGGCGCTTCAGTCCGGAACAGCGCTGCTGCTACGGTCGCAGGTTCGAATCCTGCCTCGGGCATGGATGTGTGTGACGTCCTTAGGTTACTTAGGCTTAAGTAGTTCTAAGTCTAGGGGACTGATGACCTCAGATGTTAAGTCCCATAGTGCTTTGAGCCATTTGAACTATTTTTTACTTGTTGCGTCAAATCTGGGAAAATGTCAAACTTTCGATGAAATACTCCATCGTGTTCGTTAGGAACAACCGTTTGTCGCGGCTACTGCTGTTGTGACCATTTATAGCCCAAAGACAAACGAAAAACCTCAGCACAACTTTGACATCTGAAATATGCTGTCTCGTCAGTGTGTGTTAATCCACAGCTTCACCCGTGGAACCATGAACAAGATCTAGCCCTACAACCGAAAGAAACTCGCGATCACAGATGGCACAATCGCAGAATGCATCTACATAATGAAAATGATAACGCCACAAAACCTGCGATAATCATGATCAAAAATGAACAAATAAATAAATATAATAAGAAACAAAAAAATGCAGCAATTTCAATAATCGGATACATGACTTTTTACGTAATTCACAACCGACAGGCCGTTTTTAACAGATATTGCTCATGCATGGAATTACACCATCAAACAGTGAGACAACATAAGAAATATGCCGTGGTACCAACCTCCTCAGTCCCTGTCTATTATTAGTAACTTGTCTTTCACTTCATAGCTAATGCATCACATTGTTTTTATCATGTATTTTATTATAATTCTGCAAACAATGGAATGCTGTACAGCAGAAAAAAAGCAGAAACCAGAAAAATGATCGTTTAACACTGAAATGTTTCAAATACCGACCTTTCATTCATATGATGAAAGAAACGCCAGATAGAGCGCAAGCCAAAAATTCTGCTCTAGACGTTTTAAAAGTTGTGTGGTAGTAATATTACTCTTAGAGGCAGTCAACTGAAAACCAAACACAAGACAAGAAGTAATCACCACATGCATTAAGACATGACTCACACTGGAGACGAGACTATCAATTCCTGTATCGTAGAACGCAGTCAGCCACTGATGGAACCACAATCGCCCCACTTTTGCATTTCCTCGTCTAGTTGAAACCGACGTCCACGCATGTCTTTCTTCAAGTTGCCAAAGATGGGAAAATCACTCGCTGAAATATTCGGGTTGTGCAGAGGATTCTGTAGTGTCTCCCTACCAAATCGCTGAAGCCTTTGTCCAATTGGCAGTGTGAGCGAGGGCGTTGTAGTGCGACAGGATGATTGAATCCGAAAGCATCCAGGACGTTTTCACCTTACGACGCATCACAGTTTCTGAGAAGTACCATCAAAGCGCAATGCGCTCCACGCTCGAGGATCTTGATAAGCAAAGGGCCCCCGCAGTCAACAGAGGTCGTCATGACCTTACCAGAACTTGTGTGAACAGGTCTGAATTTCATTGGTGGGGGAGATGTCGGATGTTTCCGCTGATGGCTTTGCCGTTTGCCCTCTGGCTGTGTAATATTTCTGGCTGTCAGCCATGATGTTAGGCTCCAAGAAGCTGTTCCCGGAGCAGTGGAGATGTAAGAAGTATATAGATGACGAAATGTGGTGTGAGGTACCTGTGACAGACGTCAGATTCGGTACCCTTCCCGTGAGAAAGACCACCTGCATAATGCTACTGCTCTGTGATTGGCTGCTGTGTTCGGAGCAAGGGCGCCAAAATGTTAAAGTATAGTTATTATTATTAGTTAAATTAATCATTGGAATGACTTCACTTTTTAATATAAATATCTCTCAACAGCTGACTATCAATCAGTCATTTTAGAATTATTAAAAACAATTTAAATCAAAAACAAAAGACTAAAGAAATTACAGACGAAGCACTCCGAAAGCGTTCGGGTCACGCCTTTTCTGGTATGGCGCGCGAAGTGTTTCGGGCTGTTCGTCACCCTGGATTAGGCAGTCGACAAGAACAGACATGTTGTCTGTCGTAGGATGTATTTCCAATTTTTATTTAAGTTCCTGTTCGTCACTCTGGATTAGGCAGTCGAGATGTACAGTCATGTTGTCTGTGGCAGGATGTGTTTGCCAGTATTCAGTATTAAAAGCTTCACTCCGGTAGTCTTGAGACACAGACACATGCCACAAATAGTGTAAAGATAAAATTTTCGTAAACATTGTGTTTGATCATGTAGTTTGCTGTTTCAGAAGGTGTTGTATTACGATCATGTAGTCTTCTCGTGTGGCTATATTAAAATACGCGAGTGGCATCCCAAAGAAGTGATACATTATTTCAGAACAGAACCTCGCTAAAAGTCAGTTTCAGCCTCAAGATACAGAACCTATGACCTGCGTGCCGTTTTTTGCGCTGGGGAAGACAGCAGGTTAGTGAACTATAACAGAACCTTCGTATTCCACAGAGTGCATTGGAAACAACTAGGCGCCTCACATGTACTGCATGCTCAGTGACACGTCATCTGCAGTAATGCAGAGGAGGTAAAGGCGGATGATCGTTATTAACACCAACAATCAATTCATTCTTCCTTTCTTGTCGTAGCTGTCGGACGGAATTATCCTGCTGCACCATGACGCCAGCACTTTGCCTACAGGATGAAGGCTATGCTTCAGCGGTTTAGTTGGGAAAGACTGCAACATCCTCCATAGAGCCGGAATCTTTCACTGACTGATTTTCACATCATTGGCCACCTGAGGAAAAGCGTGCATGGACATTGGTTTCAGTCGGACGAGGAAGTAAATGTCTTCACGTGTGTGGTAATTACTTTTAAATGGAGCCATTCCATGGTGTCGTTGTGGCGGATGTTCGCTTTTCATTTGACTGCTTCTCATGTGTACAACAATACGCGAGTTCTTAGTAAATATTTGTTCTATGCAAAAAAGGAGAGGGCATGCGGCGTCTTGTTGCTAAAAACAGTATCTTTCTGCACTAATTGTGCCATCGCTCTCGTAGGAGCATAAACAATTGAACACATTTCTGAGTATTCTCAACGTCGAGGGCTCGGTTCTACGCACCACTAAGATTATAGCTGCTGTAGTAGTTTCACTTGAAGAATCTAATTTATATTGATTCTTTAACAACGTAATCCCAGCATGTAGGAGGGCCATTCAAGTTTCTAGCTTCATCAAATTTTACTCTGTTTATCTACGAGTGTTCAACTGCTGATTTATCAAGTCCTCGATTTCTAATGTGCCTTCGGTGTTCTGCAGAGCTGTTGGTAATGGTACGGATAGACTGGTCGATATAGTTGCTTTCGTACACTTGAAGAATTTTATAAATTTCAGTGACCCTGAGACCGAGACTGTTCTTAACCAGCGCAGCATCTCATTTATCTTATTGCGTGGTTCGAAAATAGGTATAACGCTTCTTCTTACAGGGCCCTACCTGTTTAGCTAGATAAAGCATCGCAGAAAGGAAGAGGCACAGTAGGTATACCGTCACGTGATATTTCAAAATTTCCACGATTTTGTTATTTGGAGAGCGCTAACTTTATACTTCGAATGTATAGCCATTCATCCGAAACGAATACTTCACACGATTAGCTGGGAATCAAAGTGGCTCTTGTCACCAAAAGTTGTGGTTCTGTATATTAGTAATATTTGAAACAACTCTCTTTTCCATTAAGTAGTGGAAACTCCGTGCGCTAATACAGAAATGATAGTGCGTCAATTTACTGTATAAGGAGTAGCCGAGCCTCCCATCCGTTTTTCGTTAGGCACGCCGTAAACGTGTCGTCACGATATCGATAAAACAATGACGGGCGAAATGGAGGTGATTTCAATGCGCATTCTGAAAATGATGAAGTACACCATCCATTTACAACCATATATGGGCAATAAACGGTCACAAGAACAGCAGCCTCGACGAAGGTGACAGAGAATTTCGTTGAAACCTCGAGATTACAACCAGGTCTGACGTGACAAGTAAACCGAGAGTGTTTTTATACATGTGCTTGACTTGTTTCAAAGCTGCGATCGTATAGGCGCTGTAAAAGTATGAAATCATCAAACCTGTGTATCTCTTACCTAGCACTTTGGAGTCACACTTGAATTAGTAGTCTTCTGTTACCAATTCGTTTTTTATTTAATTTAATTTAATTTTTTCACTGATTGAGGAGGCACAACGGTTAAGATATTGGAGAGAAGCAGGGTCAATTCCATGTCCAGCCACCGTGCAGTTTCCTTAAACCGCTTAAGCATCGTTCTGTAGGAGGGGCGATTCGGCCCCACCTTTGTCTGGCTGGTTTTCGCCCCGTTTCGTATGATTTCAATGTCGACGAATGTGAAAAAATTGGGAAGTATATTCACTTCTATGGTGGGGTCGGAAGGTCAAGAACAACAAAAGCTGGAGTATCGCTCGCATAAAAAATGCATAGATATGTACATACATCTATTTTACTAAACGGCTATCCCGGAACGTGGAGCACGGTACTCTGACCTATTTTCAGGTTCCTTATGTAATGGCATGTGGGGTAGAACGGGCTGGAATTCCAATATTTTGTGTAATTAATACCAAACTTAATAAATTAAGATACTTTCATAATCCACTTATTAAGAGGTATAATAGTGCGTTGAAGGTGAAGGTTTAACACAGTGGGACAACTAATAAAGTTAGAAACACTGTGTTTGTCTCGAGGCACCACAATTAACGGCACGCAAATGCCTGGAATGTATTCATCTAGTATTTGATAATGAGGGCACTTAGCGACTTCCAAGAAACTTTGCACACAATTTCAAACCATTTCGGAACTTTTTCTCGCTGACACCGTCCCCCGTCCCCCCATGCACACACACAAAATGATAATATGATGAAAGAAAAAAAAAGATTTATCGCTTACTTCATTTCTGGTTGTTCATGACCTAAAATAGCAACATCAGGCGTGACACTTTAAGTTATTACTTCTTTACTACCTAGTCTATTCGCGCCACAGTTTGTAGACAGTATCCACATATGCCACTGAAACTGTCTGTGAAATTGTGGAATAGTATGAAACATAGTTCAAGACATACGACGTCATAAACATTGAGGTGCGTGATAAACTAGCTTTTGCTTAAAATGAAGGACAAATTATCGAGTTTATATTCATACAGTGTTTCATGATGAGAACAATTAGCGAATTATAGCAAACATTCCGCATAATTTCAGATTTTTCCTATACTTTTTCTCTCTTGCAAGCTTAAAGTAAATGCAGGGTGTTCCATTTATTTGATGACCGCCTGCTCGAAGTATTGCAGGCCGGCCACGGAAACCGTGCCTGCCGGTCGAATGGGACCCGCAGGACAACATTATGCCCCCCCCCCCCCCTTTCTGTGGATTTTGGCCTGAAGGAGGCACAATCATACGCGCTTTGTCGTCCAGTGTTATTCGAGCAGTGAAACAGGCATCATTAGAGTAACAGCGAAGTTTGCGAACGTAACAATGGCAAGAGCGAATTATTTAGTTCCACAACGAGTGTTTATTTACGATTCGTATGTGCGTACAGAGTCCGCTCTTACTGTTCGGAGATTGTTTGAACAGAACTTTCCAGGTGTTCGAGTTCCGAGTCGTAATGCAATTCACAAAATTGTGAATAAATCCTCACACGATAGATGAACTCAAAGATAATATCCGTGAATCAATTAATTCAATATCTCAGAGAGAACTGCATCGTGTGACATCGTGTGATTAATAATTTCTTGTGTAGATGTCAGAAATACGTGGAAAATAATGGCAGGCAGTTCCAGCATCTCCTTGCTTGACATTGGTGAGTACAAAATGTATTTGCTTATATTTTAAATATAGTCTCGTCGTACCGCAGCAGTAGACGGGCGACACGGCATCTGACTGCAGGCAAAGGAGCGCTCACTGCCCGGCAACTGCTGCGCCACACAGGCAGTCACCAGATAAGTGGAACACTCTGTATTTAACACAATAATTCAATTGTAATCAGACGTTTGAAGCACTTTGTACATCGGAGTTGTCTTTAAAGAACCGAGGGGTTTTCTGGCACATATTCTAAATGTTAATGCCTTGTCGATGCAGTCACACTCTTCTATCACTGGCTGTTTATTTCAGTTCCATGTAATTGTCACATCCTTTTCCTCTTCTCTTCATAGTACTTCCTTTCACAGCGCTTGCATTTCCAAAACATTAATGAGGAATGAAAGCGCAAAGGAACTGAAGACATTAGCTGCCAGTGGGCACTCCTTTTTTATATCAACAGAGCACGTTGAAAATTTGTGCCAGACTGGGGTTCGAACTCAGGTCTCCTGCTTACTAGGCAGATGCGCTAACCACCGTGTCCAGAGGTCATCGTAACTGCACCGACTACCATAGCACGCTTCCTGTCAGACCTAAACTCTCAGTCTGTACCACACAGGCACACACTACTGGTGTAGTGCCCCAGATCATTAGCCTCATTACTCACGCCTTCTCGCCGCTTCCTGTCAGAGTTCGAGCTTCGTGTGTATGTCTCTAGTTTCTTTGTGGCTGTTCTTTCGGACATGTCCAAAAAAGAATATACACCACATATATATTAATGATGTTGTTGTATCTGATGACACATCCAATAAATTTTATTTTTTTCTTTTCCATTTCCATCAATAATCTTCTCTCTTCCTTTACTTCCCTTAAGACTTCGAGGTTGGTTTTCCTTTCCATCCACCCCGTTCTCCTCATTTTCCGTCACATCCACATTTCCGCACATTCGGTTGGACCCAGAATCCGAATTTCACTTTCGTAGATCAGTGTACTCCATACAATACGCAAATGGTTTTGTAAAGCATTTTATAACATCTATATTCATAAGTCTGCTGGTTAAAATGCAGAAAACATAAAGTATAAAAAGAAGAAAAGGTGGTAAGAAATAAACAGGCGAATTATTAAAATGTAAAGGAATACATGGGGTCACTCTGTAGTTTTAACAGCAGTGAATGCCCTAACAAATGAAATGGAAATCAGCATCAAAGATGATTTTCAGGACCAGATGATGACGCTGCTAACGAATATAATCGAAAATAAGCAATAATACTGATTGTAAATCTAATGCAAGGGTTCCCTGGGGCAATGGAGACCATGTAGGGGGTTCTTTCGGAGAGAGTATGAACTGAGGATCACCAATGGATGATACATTAATCATAAAGACATTCATAAATTCAAATGATTTTATACCACACGACAACTCAGGATCACAACAACTACATTATATTAAGGAACAGATCCCAACTTCCGACTATGGATGGAGGGGTATACAGAGGAGCGGTATGTATCACCGACCATCTGCTGCCAAAATCGGAAATCATCATTAAACATAAAAAACGAAAAAATATAAACAGGGATCATTGAAAATACAATCAATGCCCTCGAAGAACGAAAATATAACCTACAAAATCAAATGGCTCCAAGCACTATGCTACTTAACATCTCAGGTCATCAGTCCTCTAGACTTAGAATTACTTAAACCTAACTAACCTAAGGACATCACACACATCCATGCCCGAGGCAGGATTCGAACCTGCGACCGTAGCAGCGGCGCGGTTCCGGAATGAAGCACCCAGAACCGCTCGGCCACAGCGGCCGGCCTATAACCTACAGATCGTTAAGGGTGAATCTGTACAATTCCTGCATAAATTACGTTTGGCAGTGAAAATAAGGAAGATAAATGATGATTCAATTATGTTAGAACAACTAAGAAAAATATGTTACGTTAGGCCACCCATCAAGCATTAGGTTTGATCCCTAAATACTGGTACAACAACAAATGGTGGCATCAGTATATGAAAGATCAGATGCAAGATAAATGGAAGGAACATGAGAAATGGTTAGCTACAAAATATCAGGATGATTGGAAGCCGTATGTTAGAGACAGAAGACTTCTAAACTTTCTAGAACGTTGGTGCTTCACCATTATTGCAATAACTTAGCAATATTTCGAGAAGAATATTTATTCCGCAGGTCGGTGCAAAAGAAGATTTTGCAAGAGTTGAAGAGCCTTGGACAAAGAGGAATTACAAGAGAGAAGAATTATTTCAGAATCAAATGTAGAAGATTTCAGGAAGAGCAACCAGACAATATATTGTGAACAACCTAGTACTAGAAACAATCACATCAGGAGAATGTAGATCATAGTGAGTTCTTCCAGCGGCATATCGAGTTATTTCTGTGTTATATGGGACAGAAAAAAGAGACTGGAATTTACTCGTTCTGGCGACTGTGTTGTGAGTGGAGACTGAGAAATGTTGTTTCGTGTGTTGAAGTGAAAAACCATTTCAAGAGTCACACTGATCACTCTAAGGGCAAAAGCTTACATTCATTTTAGAATGAAATTAATACTAGACAATCTGCGACTGGCAAGTTAATACACATAGTTACACAGCCGTCCATTGTTAAACTTTTTTTAAGAAAACAAGTCTACCTATACCGCCTGACAGTATGCAGTCCCGCATTTCACTCGAAAATAATTTTGAAAATTTTACCATGTGTTCACCCATGAGACAACGCGCTGGAGCAGCGGTGGAAATGTATATTTATTTTCTAATTAATTTCTTTTCGGTTAACAAGACAGCAACTGCCGTGTTACTGTGGTCCAGAGATCTTTTAAAACAGCAGCAGCGATTCTTTCACAGGCAGACGACGCAAGGTGACACAGACGAATGTTTCAACTACTACCACACCGGCACTATCGTGTGCAAAACTGAATTTTGACACATTAAATTTGGACAAAGGCAGAAGAACAATATTAACATCTCCTAAAAAAATTATCAACAAAATTTTGTTTAACTGCATATGATTTACATTAGCAGTATAGACTCCTCTTCCCGCAACTTGACTTTGTAGTCATACCGTATAACCGGAACGATGTAAAAATTGAAGCTCGTACCTTGGTTATTATATTGTTTTGTGTAAAAGAGAAAGTTCGACTATAATTCTTCATAAGAAAACGAGATTAAATACACGATTTAACGTCACTTCCTACAGAAATTACCAAATACATAACGTCTGTTGGCCAGCATCTTTAATCTTAATTGTATTCAGAAGAGCTTTAGTCACTGAGTGTGTTACATGTCATTCTATACTGCAATGACGTACGTCTTGTCAGGCTTCGCACATTCAAATGTAAGCAACATTTTCAGTAGTTACTATTCTGTGTTTTACTTTCGATCTGAAAACCTTACGCAATCCCAAACAGCTAGTATACGTCAGTTGTGTTGCACATATATTCACTTGCTCAGGCATAACTGATGTAGTTTACCACAAAGCCGTTTTCGATAGGAAGATGTCACCCTTTTACTAATCGTCTTCACATTAGTCCTCCTGCTGTACGTACGTGTATACGTATGCATATTTTTGTATTCACTATCTTGTAAGAGTGCATGCAAGCGCATGAGAGTGGCCGCTTCGTGGCCGCGCGGTTCTGGCGCTGCAGTCTGGAACCGCGAGACCGCTACCGTCGCAGGTTCGAATCCTGCCTCGGGCATGGATGTGTGTGATGTCCTTAGGTTAGTTAGGTTTAACTAGTTCTAAGTTCTAGGGGACTAATGACCTCAGCAGTTGAGTCCCATAGTGCTCAGAGCCATTTTGTTGCTTCGTCCGTACCAGACGAACGTAGAGGGAAAAGTAGCCATGAGACTATTTCATAGTACATTTATTTAGACTTAAGGCGTTCTGCCTTAAGCTGAATCTGTGAAAGGAGCGTGGCACTTTGGATTAATTATGGTCACGAATATTTAGTTTTGCCCACGCTGCACTAAAGCACTATGCAGTCGTGATGGTATAGAGCATTCTTGCGATCGATGCATTATAGACAGTGATGTGAGACTTCTGAATTCGCTTATAAAAATGGTTCAAATGGCTCTGAGCACTATGGCACTTAATTTCTGAGGTCATCAGTCCCCAAGAACTTAGAACTACTTAAACCTAACTCACCTAAGACATCACACACATCCATGCCCGAGGCAAGATTCGAACCTGCGACTGTAGCGGTCGCGCGGTTTCAGACTGTAGCGCCTACAACCCCTCGGTCACCCTGTCCGGCAATTCGCTTACATTGGCCAGTTACAGTATGAGGTATTACAGTTTCCGTCAACGATTTAAAAGCTTGATTAACATTTATGAAACAGTCTTAACTTATACAATAATGATAGGTAGTTGTCAGAGAAAAAGTAGCAGTAGTAGTAGAATCTAGTTAGGACCGTTTTGGGACCCCCATCAGGTCGAATTAAAGGAAGATATCGAGGCAGTTCAGGAGCACCCTGTTGGTTTTGTTACCGCTAGGTTCGACAGAAATCCTCCGTGAACCCAAATGGTAATCTCTGAAAGTAAGATGTTCTTTCGCAAAACACCACTGAGAAAATTTACAGATATGACTTTTGCCGCTTACTGCAGAACAGTTCTACCGCGGCCAACGTATATTTCACGGAAGGAACGGAAAGACAAGATCAGGGAAATCAGAACTCGTGTGGAAGCGTATAGACAGTCTTTTTTTCCTTCACTCCAATTGGGAATGGAAAAGGAAATAGAATAACTACTAGTGGTACAAGACACTTTCCATCACGCACCGTACAGTGTTTTACGGAGTGCTTATATAGGAGTCGAAGAGAAACTGGAAATTTGTGGTAAGTTCCTATCGGGCCAAACTGCTGAGGTTATCGGTCCCTAGGCTTACACACTACTTAATCTAACTTAAACTAACTAACGCTAAGGAGAACACATACGCACCCATGCCCGAGGGAGGACTCGAACCACCGCCGGGGATGGGGGGGTGGAGGGGAGGGGGCGGGGGAAGGGGGAGGGGGGGAGGGGGGGAGGGGGGAGGGAGGGAGCGGGAACCACCTCAGACCAAGCGGCTATCCCTCGCGGCTAAGTAGAGAATGACAGAAAATATTTTTTCGTATGAAATAATTTCAAATTTATGATTTTCGGATTTTTTCGTTTGCTTTTAGAGTTAAATCTTGCTTCTTTTCAGATTTCATTATTCTAGGTCTGTTGGAAGTACCCTACAGTTTTTGATGAATGAGTTTACGCGTATCAAGATATGTGGCATTAATGTTTTGACTGTATTGACTTAGGACCTCCAATTTCTTACACTGCCTAGGGGCCGTCGGCCTTAGTATGTGCCATAAATTACAACATGAAAAGTCTACCCGTTCATGACAAAATGGGTTTGTAACTGTCGGATGGACAGACAGACGCACGTACAGATAGGCAACGGAGTTACAAAACCGACTGAGATACAAAACCCAAAAAATAACTAGTAAATTAAGTAAACAAAAACAACATGCTAGAACACGCGCTTGTTTCTTTAAGACTACGAGGACAATTATGTTCAACTCAAGAACTCATATCCGCACTCGAAGTAAAATAACCTGGGAGATTCCATATGATGTTAAGACAGACATCAGGCGTTGTAACAGACAGTAAAAGGGTAATACATGTCAAATGAAAAAAGAATAAGTAATAGTTGTATGACAACGAATACGAATTTACTGTTAAAGGCGAAAATACGAATCGAAAATAAAACACTCAATGTGACTCAAGTATTTTCAACTGCCTTCACGAAAAGTGTAATTAATATTAATCGCAGACTGCGTGCTACAAATAACTGTAGTAGAAATTAGGGTCCTGGAACCATAATTTAGATGATACTGAGACTCTTTTACCGAAGTTTACATATAACATACAGAGTGCTGAGGGTTTATTAACTTGTTTTTCGGTTAGGTAAAACACGATCCGTGGTGCAACTGTGATGGTAGCCAGTACACTGGAGAGCTGGTATCGTCATGCACACGATCCCTTACAAGGCCCAAAAGCATGTTGGCGGGATGACAACACTGTTTTCGATCAACGTCCTCATTGCGTCGCCCTGTAGCGCTGTTCGAGAGCTCCCATTCATTGCCCAGTTGTAGCGCGCCGTGTCACAATGGCATCTGCCTGCGTACTGTATATCGGCATGTTCTCTGGTGCACGCAGGCGGTGAACAGTGGACGCGAGATAGGAAGTGGCCGGACGCTGTCGGTCATGTAGGTTTTGTTTCTGTGCAGTGACAGTGTATGAAGTGTATGTATGTGTGTGTGGGTGTGTGTGTGAATTCGATTCGATAACAGCCGCCATTCCACAGAGTCAAATGGTACTAAGACTGATATCATCGTAGGAAAAAGAATGTTTACCGTTTGATTGTGTGCTTCGACTACCGTTCATGATTGGTTTATTCAGTCTGATGAAATCAGTTGCTGCACTCCACTGGATTAAATATTAGTTGCCATCTTCTTTTTATCCCTGCATTTGGCGTAACTTTTGATTTGTTGTCGAAATCGACCTGCTGGGTCATAATAAGATTATAAGAATTACGTGTTCAGCTGGTAACTGGTAGGACAGTATCACGCTGAAACAAAGGAAGGTGGAATAGCTCCATTTTCGTTGAAGCTGCTAGTAAAATGAATACAGTTTTTCTTCGGCTCTCTACTCCATACCTCATATATAAAAGTCGCATATGTGAAACCAGAAATTCTTATTCAAGCAGTATTTGTCAAAGCTTGATTAATCGGTGTGTAGTTTACAGTCTGCAGGTAACAACAATGTAAATTGTACACGTAGAAACATTTCATTTAAAAAAATACTCAGAATTTACGATTCATGAAAGACACGTGCATTACCAACATTTGACTCCACTAATAATTCTTTGTTTTAGCATCGACATACCGTATTTCAAAACCCTTCTCCTGCCTATCTAAAAAAACACTTTTATTTCGGAAAACTGTATTTTTCAAAATTATCCCAAATCAGAACTGCTGCCGACATAAGTATTCCAAAATTTTGGAATCTTAAAATTTAATCCAATCTGAAATCTACTGTCGGAGTTCTGCAGCTTTAATTTTTCCGTTTCCAAATATGGACAATTTTTCTAGAATAGCGTGTTATTTTATGAAACATTTCAATCAGAAATTAGATTTTCTAGAAACTTCTCTTCAGGTTTTTTGTACGTTAAGCGCTTGGCGATACGTCTGCGATACAAAATACAGCCATCATTTGTAGTAACTTGAGGTCACTGAGCAAACTGTTAGTCAAAATAATCCCTCCGCCTAATGTATAAATGCATCCCCTACCTTACTTGTGCCGGCCGCGGTGGTCTCGCGGTTCTAGGCGCGCAGTCTGGAACCGTGCGACTGCTACGGTCGCAGGTTCGAATCCTGCCTCGGGCATGAATGTGTGTGATGTCCTTAGGTTAGTTAGGTTTAAGTAGTTCTAAGTTCTAGGGGACTGATGACCACAGCAGTTGAGTCCCATAGTGCTCAGAACCATTTGAACCTTACTTGTCTTATTTTATTACAGAGATTAAAAATAACAGCGTAATTTGATATTTTATGATCACCTCGCTTCTTCAAATACATGTTGCTCACAATACCACCGTCAGTCAGTACTTGGCACTCAGCAATTTCTGCGTCAGTCCTTGGTCCAGTTATACTAGTGTGTGGACTAAGTATTATTTGCGCCTGTATGTGAGTTTACCGATCTGTTACGTGAAACGTACGAAAACCGATAATGAAGCTGATTCTTACACACGTACACGGTGTAGTCACATTAATGTGACCATAGTTTATATTCGAAGTCAACACACAGTAAACACTTACAGACGACAGGTGGCAGCACTGTCAGTAGAGGGTATATAAAGCGTGTCGCGGAGGCCATGCAGACTGTACAGTCGTTGTCGCAACGCGTAAACGGAGCTATTTTTCTGACTTCCATAGTCATACTAGTCTGTGGACTAAGTATTATTGTTACCTGTCTCACTGTGATAGACAGCGTTAATAAACATAGATGGTCTAGTCACTATGTGACGCTACCACGCAGTCCTTGCTATGAATTTTTTCGCTTACTTAACACATGAAACTGTTTGTATACGATGTATTGTCTAGTGTAAATATGTACTGTAAACACTATGTTTAAATTATGTAATGTTTAACACTGGCAAGTCAGAGCATATTTAGTTAACGTTGAAGTCAGAAAGACTGTTTTGTCGTGCCGCTGGGCGCGGGAGTGCGCCAGCGGGCAGTGGCAGCAGTGTCGCCGTGCTCGGCGTAAGACGTACAGTCGAGTGCTGCTATTCGTAGCTGTGTTACATCTAACGGCTAGTGTGTGGCTCTAAGTACGACGGGAAAGTAATGGTCGGCATATCTGGAAGCATGGCCGGGCAAATTATTATGGATTAATGGGCATAGTGCTGAAGAAACGAGGGCTTAAATGTGAAGCGCACTGTGGGTCCAAGTCGCAACAGTAAAAGCCCTTTGCCACATTGTGTCGCCGCCGTGGACTTCCGTCGATCCACCGGCAACGAGGGAAGTAAGATCTACGTAATTTTCGCAGTATAAAATTGAAGAAGGCTTGCCAGTGACTGTGCTTTCCTCTGAAGTTGAACAATTAATAACAAGTACTTTATAACTGAAGTGTTGCAGCTACGTTCCACCCGACAATAACACCAAGTAGGTTCCTTCCTATCCTTACCTTATTGAACCGAGTATGTCACGCCATTATCAAGAGAAAATATGTTAATTATCAAATTATTTGTATAGATGGTGAAGAGTAAATTTCAGACTGCTTTGAACGATTGGTTATCGTTGTTAATTGTTGCACTTAATACGCTTACGCCTACCGTAGTAGCTTAATAATAGACTGAAGTAATAAATTTGATTATTAAGATTTATTTCAATGCATATTCAGCTGAAGTTAGTTCAAGGATATTTCATGAAACTATAAAGCTTATTCCACCTGACAATCGCCCATTTAATGAATTATTATCATTCAAAACATAGTTAATCAATTATTGGCAATATATTTCATTATCAGTAGATTAAACTGTGCAAAGTAAGTAATTTTAAAGACAGAATGACAGTCCATTATTCAAAATCTCGATAGATAATTATCTGTGTTGTCAGCATTGCACTTAGCTGACAAATTATGAACAAAATAATTATCAAAATACTTATTGAAAGTTAACCATTAATGTTTAAATGTAGTTAGATTGTTATGACATTATTTTATATGACTACTGAGCCTGACACAGCACTTACGTAAAAGTTCCCGTTCCACCTGCTGCTCTACAAACAGGTAAACTTTATTTTTGACACAATTATTCACGTACTTAACAGTACTGTCGCTCATCAGTTGCGCTGGCGACCGATTTTTTAATTGCTTTTACAACTTAATCATTTCTTTCAGCAAAATTTCCACTGGCAAAATTTATTTCCAAATTATTTCCATTATTTCATTTACCGATCGTTATTGAATGAAATTACTCATTCAATAACGATCAAGTTATATTGTCTCCTGTTTCCGCGGAATAATCATTATTTACTTCGGATTCGGATGCCTTATCCTGACACGGGTCAAAATTCATAATTCACGGTCATTGTTAACTTGTAATTTCGCAAGTCCCGGGAAGCACATTAATGTGACCACGCTCTATGTTCGACGTCAGTATGCAGTAACCACTCACAGACGACAGGTGGCAGCACTGCCAGTGGAGGATAAAGTGTATCACGGGGACGCGGCAAACAGTGCAGTCGTTGTCGCTATTTGTCTGGGGTCCAAGAGGGAATGATCATCAGTTTTCGGGCTAAGGGTATAATCATTTCCGAAATAGCTAAGTTCATAAACTGTTCGCATGTTGCCATGATTAAAGTATACAGCGCATGGCAAAATGTGCTATCCAGATACGGTGCCAAGGCAACTGTGATGCACCACGGGCCGTAATTGATAGGGATGAACGACGACTGCAGAGGTGTTGTAGCGTTCGCTGTGTTATTCAGTGGTTTGGTATTTAACTAATTTGTAAATGAAAATGACAATCTTATTTCATTACAGTGAGTAATTACTAAATAATTTTTTCTCCCAGCTAAAGATTTGGTCAAGTTGCTAAAGAACTCCAAGTTAACGTTGTGTTAAAGGGTTGTCTGTAAGTTGTGTAAGTGTCACTAAATCACAGTTCATGGAACAGATTCTATACAACTATTGATTATGATGGAAACAGTTATCTTCAGCAAAATGATCATTAAAACCACCGAATACCAGCCGCGCACAACACTGACGTATGTTACTTGAAACAATATTCTTCGCAACTCGTGTGTAATTGATTTGGGCTCCATACATCAACAAGAAAAGTTTGTTATATGAATCGTACTATGAGCACTGTTTTTAAAGAACCAATCTGATTCGAATTATTTTCATTAAAATGAGTTCGGAACCACCGGTGCACATTTATTTTTACACATTTTTATTACCTTCGGCATTTATGTCTGCAGAGTTGCGTAATTTGAATTTGTCGTTGAAATAAGTGTTAAGATGGTGGCAGAAATTAATAGAGACTTTCTGTTCAAATGGTTCAAATGGCTCTGAGCACTATGGGTCTTAACATCTGTGGTCATCAGTCCCCTAGAACTTAGAACTACTTAAACCTAACTAACCTAAGGACGTCACACACATCCATGCCCGAGGTAGAATTCGAACCTGCGACCGTAGCAGTCGCGCGGTTCCGGACTGAGCGCCTAGAACCGTTCGGACACCGCGGCCGGCAGACTTTCTGTTGTCAGAGCCAATTTCCTTTTAACAGGATAAGTATTTGAAATGCTTATTAAACTTTACTTTCATTTTGTGCACTATTTAGACTAATTTTCGTCAAGCAAACCTTTGATACTTTCGTAAGAAACACAGATAAAAACACGATACAAATCGCTACCATCAATGGCTGCGCTCCTTGCAGCGGAAATAAATAATTAATTAACACAGATAATGCTTATTGTGAGAGGAATTAAAGTTACCAATAATTACTCACTCATATTTATAATAATAATGAACTCTACTCTCAAGTAATAATTAACAAATAATTACAATTTCTTAACAGACCTCAGTTTGATATGCGGCTTGCGTCCGCAACCTACAAAAGCCAACCAACAAAACGTAAAGACAAAGGAAGACAAACGCAGATCACAAAAGGAATTTACAATTATCATTGTCTTTGTATGATACGCATCAATCTGTCCAATTACATCATAAAATATTATATAAATAACTAATATTTATCATCTTTTCATTTCACTGTTTGTTTATATGTCGGATAGATAATGTTTATAGCTGTTAGAGGCATAATTTCCTCTCGTCACACTGTAGCTAATATTTATCTCGTGGGTGTTATAGTGTGTACGGACGAATAGAGGTGCAACTGTTGAGCAGCAGACCGCCCAGATGAACCAACGGTCTACCGACAGAGTTTCCTCAGGGACCGCAGCAGGCTCCTGGTTCATGCGCCCATGCTGACTCCTGTTCATCGGCGATGAAAGCTAGAATGTGCAAGCCAGTACCATAACTGGCGCTCGTTGACGTGGAGCGTTATGGTCAGGGAAATGTCTTCGTGGCCTTCCCTGGGTGACTCCGTCATTCTGGAATGCAGTAAGGGGACCGTGTTCACCCCTACATGCAGTTTCTTTTTCCTCGGCACGATGGCACCTACCAGCAGAACAATGGAACGTATCACACAGCTCGCAGTGTACGTCCGCGTTCTGAAGAGCATCTGGATGTTTAACCGTACTCCTGGGCCACCAAAATCACCGGATTTAATGCAAACGAGAATCTGTGGGACTTTTTCGATCGGGCTGTGTCTGCCATAGATCCTCAACCGAGAAACCTAGTCCAGCTGTAAACGGCACTGGAGTCGGCATGGCTCCACATCCCTGTCGTTATCACCCAGAAACTCTCTAAATCTTTACCTGCACGTCTCGCAGCGATTCTTACTGGAAAAGGTTGTTATTTAGGCTTTTTACTGTAGTCACATTATTGTGATTGGACAGTGTCTGTCAACTTAAAAATATACTCGAACGATGTTCTGTGTATTTATTTCAAAAATCACTTCAAAATCTTGGCAGTCGACAAATCAACTCTGGAAAGAAGAAGAAGAAGAAGAAGAAGAAAAAGAAGAAGAAGAAAACCAAGGAGAAGAAGAGGAGGACTGCTGATGAACCGATTTATAGGTCAGCAAACTCACAAATCCACAGAGCGGATGAAGACAAAAGCAAACCAACTCCAATGGGACTAAGTACAGTGATGTTCGGACAAATCTTAGAGTTGGGGACAGCTTTCCTTTAATGTTTAAATGGCCTATTATCGTATATGTAATTCAGTTTGGACTATTATTATGGCCAAGTGAGACCTCATGTTGAGGAAGAGGGAGTGTAAAAGCACCACCACTTACATTAGTGGTGTTATGGCGGTAGTCAAGCAGTAGGCAGACTATTCCAGTTCGGATGATGGATGACATTGTCACCACCAGGATTTCCTCGTCAGATGGAGGAGAGTTTGTTTTGAGTGCTAGATCTACCGCCATTGGTTCAAATGGCTCTGAGCACTATAGGACTTAACTTCTGAGGTCATCAGTCCCCTAGAACTTAGAACTACTTGAACCTAACTAACCTAAGGAGATCACACACATCCATGCCCGAGGCAGGATTCGAACCTGCGATCGTAGCGGTCGCGCGGTTCCAATCTGTAGCGCCTAGAACCGCTCGCCCACCCCAGCCGGCTCTACCGCTAGTGTCTTGACTTCACAATTTAATCTGTAGGATTGTCTACATGTGACGCAGCGGTCAGCGATCCGTCCAAGAATGGGTTGTTAAGCTCGGACCTCTCCTTGAAGCTATTGTAGAAAAGTTGACCATGTGCTGATTCTAGGTTTCATCTTCCACCTTCTATCCATTTCATACAACACAGACACAGACACAACACATCCATCACAGTCATCACATATGATCCAGATACATGTTTTGTACTCCATAAAAATTCTGAAGAAAGCGACGGTACGCCTACTTCAGTAATATTTTGCTAATACTCATTGCTCAGTCTGTCTTCTAGTGGCAAGCGAGACGGTATGGGGCCAGCTGAATTTGACAGAAATCTCACCGAACTTGGTACATATGTCGCAAAGACGTAAACACATTTTTCAAGTTTTGGAATGTTAGACATTGATTCCGCCGGGGCTGGGAAGTTTTTGTCAAATTTAACAATCATTGACATAGTTAATATATCCTTGTTTCTTACAAAAGAATTAAAAGTTGGTACATTTCTATGAATGGTTCTAACATTTCAGCGCTCGTATGGCTGGTTCCGTTGTGATATTAAAGATGTGACAATCGGTCACGTAGTAGGTATCTGTTGGTTTTGTGAGGTGTAGTCCGACGACTGGTTTGAAGCGGCTCTCCCTGGCGCGACGTAGACACACTTGAATCTGCTCATGGCAATCAAGACTTGGTCTCCCCCAAAAGTTTTGGCTCCTCATCCTTCTGTTATCAAATTAACAATTTTTTGATGGCTCAGGTTTTATCCTATCAACAGATGCCTTTTCTTCGTCAACGTGTCTCATAAATTTATTTGGTACCCAATTCTATTCAGTATCTCCTCACTTGTTATTCAGTCTACCCAGCTGAAATTAAGCACGCCTCCGCACTTGAAAAACTTTTTTTCCTTTCTTGTCTGAATTGCTTTTCGTCCACGTTTCGCTTCCATATCAGGTTACACCTTCAAAAATTACTTCCTAACACTTAAATTTATATTCAGTGTTAACAAATTAACAAATACTCTTCGTACTGTTGCCGGTTCACATGTTGTTTACTTCAGCCATCATTTATTTCGATGCCCAAATAACAAAATTCATCTACTACTCTTAGTGTCTTATTTCCTACTCGGATTCCCTCAGTTTCACCTGATTTAATTCGAATATATTCCATTACCGTTTTATTTTTACTTTTGTTGATGCTCATCTCATAATCCCTTTTCAAGATACGGTCCATTGAGTTCAACTATTGCGCCAAGTCTTTTTCCTTCTTTGACAATATTGCAATACCATCCGAAAACCACGTAGTTTTTATTTCTTCTCCCTGAACTTTACTTCTCTTTCCAAATTTCTTCTTGGTTTCCTTCACAATACGCTCAATGTACGATAGGCAAAATCAAAAGCCAAATATACATATAAGAGCAGAATTCGAGATAAAGCCTCTAAATGAAACGATACAAGAATGCTGACTAAAACAGAAAGACCATATCACTAGGTTGAAGAAAAATACAAAAAAATCTCTACAAACACAAACCAAAAGGACGAAGAATCATATGAAGACACAAAAAAAGGTGAACGGATTTGGATTAATTTCTGTAAACAGGCGTGATAGGCAAAACGTAAGACGTTGAGGGGAAGAAAAAAAAGAATAAAAAGGAAAACGAAATGCTGATTATCACTACGCAGTAAAATATCAGCTACTACTACTACTACTACTACTACTATTACTACCACCACTACGAGACGTAGAAAAATGAGAAGTGCTACAAGCTGCATACTTGGGAACTGGCTAATTAATTTAATACTTTTCACAGAGCTGCCTGAGGCTTAGCACAAAATTCCTCTTCCACGGCAGCTGCTTTCCCGTCTCCGTCACCTGGCTCCCCGTTCGGCGTTTTATTCTGCGCAAGAGACAAATTCTTCTCCTCTGATTTTTTTACGGTCGAGTTTCGCCATTCAGGCGTTCCTACGCGCGGCGCTTTAATTTGTGTGCCGAGCGAAGGACGACATTAATTCACAGAGGGGCGCTAACCAGCATGAGAAATGTCGGGCGCAGAGGCGTCCACAGCCGCATAACATAAACCGCTCTCTCTCTCTCTCTCTCTCTCTCTCTCTCTCTCTGTGTGTGTGTGTGTGTGTGTGTGTGTGTGTGTGTGTGTGTGTGTGTTTGTCAGTACGTCTGTATGTCTCACAGGGCACTTTTTCTTGTAAGCGATGAAATGGTTCATTCACACTAGTGGAATTAGTATACCGTATCTATATACGTACAAAAAACATTGTATGTCTGCATATGCCACCCACTTCGTTAACACCGATATTAGAATCGAATCTACAGTTTTCAGTGTTGTTAGGCTTATTTGTGGCAGTTGATTACGTTTCACCCCTAGTGTTGGGGAGGGGTGCGAAGACAGTGTCGGGTAACCGTATATCTGTAGCGTTTGATGCAATTTTTACCAAACTTGGCACACGTGTCACTTGCTACCTGGGAAAAGTTTACTGGGACAGTAAGAAACCTGTAACGCCCTTGTGGCTAAGGTTTACAAGGGGTGATCAAAAATTTTTCGTCTGGCGTCATTGCTACAGAGTAAATACAATATAACGAGAGGACCGACATTTAGGCAAGGGATTAATGTGGCTTTTGTATCTCTCCTGCGGGCGTGCGGTAAATGCGGAAACGTTGACTTTGGTGACGTTATTACTAGGTGCATCCAAACAAGAAAAAAGTTCTGTTATTCTTTTCTTGTCGACACCGATTAGTTATGCCGCGTTATTTTAGGAGGAGAAGGCGTTCACGCCTTACAGTGTATAAAGCTATTGATAATATAGCTATTACTACGAAGAGCGGAGTAGGCGCGGAAGTTATTCTTCATGGTCCTTCAGTGTTTTGCGGATGCGTACTGAATTTTACACTTACCAATGCTGATGCTAGTGCACATGCTAATGGTTGAGTTACTGTGGCTCTAGTAAGTGATGATAAAGTGGAGACTGTATCAGGGCTGGAGGCTTTTAACAGCCGAAAAGTTATTGCTTATGGTACATTTCACATATGTGAACGGTATAACAGAGATCGTGGTACTTTTATTATATATCTAGAATGTCATTGCTCCTTAGGACGGGGAATCGTCGTAAAGTAAATGAGCCAGTGTCTGTGTCCGTATGGGTTAAAGGTGCACTGAATTTGTACCAAGATTAAAGTTGTTAGTGATGTCACGCATTATTGTAGAAACTTAAATTAAGCACCTGTCCTTTCCTTATTTGACCTAGCTGCCAGCTGCTACGATATATATATTCGATATGCTAGTGGACTATGTGCGGCGTTCTAGGTACATTACGTTGCCAACTGGGCATTCTTGCGCGAATCTCTTAGGACAAAAACCGTTAGACATCCACCGGGGGATGAAGACTGTGTATGGGACAGCATGTATGAGGAAAACACTGTCGTGGAATGGTGCATCAGGTTTCGTGCTGGTCGCGCCAACTTAAGTGGGAGGCACTGGAGCACCCGCCCAATAGTCCCGATATCTCCCCATGCGATTGTCGCACCTTCGGTTCCTTCAAAAGGCCTTGATGGGTCGACGATTCCCGCCGGACGACAATGTGCAGGAGGCAGTGGCGAGTTTCTTTACGCAGCCGGACACGATGTTTTAGCAAATTGGAATCTTCGACGTGGTGCATCGGTAGGATAATTGCCTCAATGCTCATCGCGATTCAGCTCGGCTGCCACACCGATTCTGGACTGTTAAACCTTCAGACGAAAACGTTTTGGTCACCTCTGGTAATAGCTAAAGTCCTGAAAGCCTGAAACAATTTAAATGAAATTTGGGAGTAAGAGAATCCTAAAACTCCTGGGGGTGAGGACGGGAACGATACTGCATCGCCATAAGTATCATACATGCCACTGCATCAAGAACTTCTTGGCGTCAATTTCCATAGCACATTACGCAACTGAAGGACGTTAGGTCTTAGGACACTAGTCGGTGGACCGGCAGAGGTGGCCCTATTAATTGGCCCCCTAGGTCGCCGTATTTGCCGATGCCACATTTCTTTCTGTGGGGATGTTTAAAATGTGCCAACAGACCGTGAAGACAAGGTCGAGCGCATCAGAAACTCTTGTGCTGTTATGGTTCTGTCCTCTTTGCGATCATTTGAAAAGTGGATCACTAAGTGTATTAGAGTTGGCGGTACTTCGTTTCAACACTTATTCTAATTGCAAAAGTAGAGTAGCGTTCGCCTCCAGCGACGGCCACTGTGACGCGTCGAGTGTCCCCTTTTCGGTATGTCGGAGGAATACAACGTTGCTAATAGATTTCCAATAAGAAGTTATGAAATACTGGCCAGTCCTTCCCTTCGCAGCATGGAGGTGAGATCCCGCTTGCCGTTGGATACTCAAGGGCCATTGTGTACGCATTTCTAATCCCACGATTACAGCACCATCTGTGGTGAAACGAAGAAAATACTTCAGACAAAACGTATGTAAATTTTGCAGTAGAATCGTAATCTGCAATAAATAACGGGGGTTCCCACTGAAGATTTCAAAGTTTCCCCCCGCCACTCAGGCATAGGATGGGGTGGCAGGTCGAGTGTGGTATTGTTGGTTGTCCCCCACCGAGACAAATTATAACTTTTTTTGATCCGATGTGTAGTTTCCGAAATATTTCAATGTCTTCAATTAAAATTGAAACCCTGTATATTTTAACAATGACTTATGTTCCTAACAAGTCAGATGATTTATGGCATTTGTAACACTTGATAATAGCCTAACACTGAAATCTGCGTCGTGTAATGAAGCATAAGATACAATCAAATGGCTGTTATATCTTTCCATAAGTTTTATATGACTGTGGCTCCGCATGAAGGAAAAATCATCAATTATGTCATCGTTTCACTCTACAGGGTTTCCCAGAAATGTTGCGACTAACTTTGAGAGGCTGTAGGGGGTGTCTTGAGGTATAAATCGAGAGTATGAACCTATGTCTAAAAACGTCATCCTACAACCTTACAGAGCGTCGAAGTTTTAGCCGCTAGTGCCTACCAATAGGTCAGCCATAGCGGATTCCTATCTTCGATTTGTTCTTCAAGACACCCTCTACGACCCGTCGAAATTTTTCGCAAGTTTTTAAGTTTCCTTAAATGCACTACTTTGTCCTTCTCTACAACTAGAGCTACTTTGCAGTCATTACAGTAAATTGATACTTTGGCGGGATCTGCTTCGGTATTGCAACAATTTTGAGCCGTTAACACTTCTTCGAGGATAATCACGTCGAATACCTAAAAAATTTAACAACTTCGACTATAGCGGATGAACCATTGGAAAGTATGTGCAGTATTGCACACGCAAGGTACTTATATGTCAGTTTTACATTTTAATTATTTTGCGAAAATATTTACTTCATTTACGTTCAGACACACACATACAAATGCCTATCATTTGTGTGTAATTTAATATTGCTGTATTTCACTTTGTTGATTCTGAAGGGCGAAATGAATTTACTTTACATTCTCCTAAAATGACAAGGCTGACTTTTAAAGTTGAACAGGTATTCTTTAACACATGAAAACACATTAACTTTGACTGATAGTTTAATGGTTGACAATAATCACCACTATGTGTTAGGAACATGCTACGTACATCTGGTCTCAGTGGGGGGAGAATCTGTCATCCCACGCGGGATTAGTGCCTTAATGAAATCCTCAGGAGAACAGGTTGAAGAAGAGCGGCAAATGCATTTCCCTTTCGGATATAAACGGAGATTTAAATGAGGGTCATCCAACCGCAATAACCCAGCATTGTACAAAACTGTGTTTATTGCAAATAGTACTCTATGCTCACAATAAGCTAACCAAAAACCCATCTTTCAATGTAGACCACATCATAACAACTGTAGTGGACTATGAATCTATGTAGAACACATCAGAACAGCTGTAGTGGACCATGAAGGGTCCTTACTTTCAACAGTGAAATGAACATCAATTAGCCATTTTTATAGGAAATCAGTGACTGATCAGTGTTAGGTCGTAGGCTTCGTCGGCCAGCGTCAATCTGAATAAAATAATTTTGGGTATGAGGCCACGTCATTGTGAAACACTAAAAAGAGCTAAAATGACGACGTTCAAATGGTTCAAATGGCTCTGAGCACTATGGGACTTAACTGCTGTGGTCATCAGTCCCCTAGAACTTAGAACTACTTAAACCTAACTAACCTAAGAACGTCACACACATCCATGCCCGAGGCAGGATTCGAACCTGCGACCGTAGCAGTCACTTGGTTCCAGACTGTAGCGGCTAGAACCGCACGGCCACTCCGGCCGGCAATGACGACGTTTCAACCGTCTCGCAGCGGTGCTCTTCAGGACGACTGACCGCTACAAAGACAGTCGAAGAGCTTCATAATGGCCTAATATCCGAAATTATTTTATTTATAATGTCTTACTAGTTTCCAAGTTCTTCGAAGTACTTCGCAATTGTACACAATTGCGCTTCATTTGTGTTTACCGGAAGCTGCTGGTTGCTATCAATGCGAGCCACATTATAGGCCGACGACTGTTGCAGATGTACTGTACCATGCAGCTGTGGTAGCTGTCGTAGACACGAAATGCACTGTTTTACCACCCAGTCTTCAGTTTGTGGGGCCACGCGTGGAACATTGGCAGCACTGCTGTAGAAAGTGCCAAGTGCCTCTAGAAGCTACCCCACACGTGGGCAACTCGGTCTAACTGCAGCACTTTAGGAGATGAACCCTGTAAAGGCCAGCCTTCATCACAGGAACTTGCGACTGCAGATCGGTAGTTTCACTGTCGTAAGACTCTTCCCTGCTATTACGTTAATGGATTTCGCTGCTCTAGCGCCATGACTATAGAGTACGAGCTGTAAACCTACGGTGCCTGCTGGGACCCTCAGAACGTTCTCTCTGAGTTCCCAGAACACTTTCACACTCCTTCTTCGGCTGTATGCAGCTGAGTAAGGAACGTTAACTGATCATCCACCACGTACATGAACGAACAGCGGCGAATGAATAATTGGACTCTCTTTACGGTAAGAATTGTGTGGAGTTAACATCGTAAATACATTTTACATCAGATGTTTCATACTGCGTACAAACGGAGACGGATAGAACAAAATCTTTTGAAATATGGCGCAACAGTAGAACGCTGAAAGTTAGGTAGGCAGATGGTCACTTATAATGCGAAACAAAATTAACGGGCACATTTTTACACACCGTCATTTTTCCCTTTACCAAACATAAGCTTGAAATTTGGCTCAGAATTTCCTAAACCCTTTCTCTGTCATGGTGCAAAAGCGTGGCGCCTTGGGACTTCACCTTCGTGCTCGTTGACGCTTCAAAGAACAAGGCCAGAGCTCTGAAGCCAGCGCGAGCTGAAAGGTGTGTTAATGATGTCACATTTAACCACAATTCTGTTAAATGCCACGGCGAACATGTCACACCATCGGAAAGCCGTCGCACCTCCCCTTATCCCCATCTCACCCCTTCTCTTGACGTCTTTACCATGGAGGTCGTAACCGCGAATCTAAGCGTTGAAATCACGCGGTCTTCTTATGGGTAGCCGAAGGAAACTTTTTGGATACACTGCTGCTCAGAATCGGCACGAAAAGGCCTCAGGCGTCGTGAAGGGCATGTATAAAAACCACCATCCTCGTGGGGCGTTCATTTTTACACATTTAGCTTTCGAAAACGATAGTTTGCAGAACAACTTTGAGACTGGTGATCCCACCGCCTCCCCGCTACCGGACAATTCACCCCTTCTCTACGGACGTCACAGTGATTCAGTATCATTGTACACGATCTCAACCCCTTGTACTGTAGCGTGACCACAGTTCTTGATCTAGTGCACAGGGTGGAACCACTGGGGACCGTTGGAAACCATTCAAAGGAATCCAAACCTGATCCAAAGCACAAAATGGTGTTTGAAAATTTCACACTGTGGCTTATACACAGGAGGTGCAGGAGTGAATTGACAAAGGGCTCCTTGAAGATCCCTCGTTCGGAAACGCACGCAGTGTCCCCTGCGCACCTTTACTGGGCACTTTAAAAACACCTATGCACGGATCGCTATCTGCTGGCTCGATAGGCAGCCCTTTCGACACCCCTCAGATTTAGCATGTGGTCAGCAGGTATTAGTGTCAAATGGCTCTGAGCACTATGGGACTTAACACCTGAGGTCAACAGTCCCCTAGACTTAAACCTAACTAACCTAAGGGCATCACACACATCCATGCCCGAGGCAGGATTCGAACTTGCGACCGTAGCGGTAGCGCGGTTCCAGACTGAGGCGCGTAGAACCGGGTATTAGTGTCCAGAAGGTTGCCTGTCTCACCGTCGGGAAGAGATCGATGGATAATTTCTCTGTACACAGACATTTTTAGAGGTTCAGAGATATTTTTAAAGGGTTTTTGGCACCTTCGAGCAAAATTCCCAAACTGTACATAATAACGTGAGAAAATGATGGGGTTTCAAAAAGTTACCCTTTAATTTTGTTTATCAGTGTATGAAGAGATACTCAACTGAATTGAGGAGAGGTTCACTGCATGACAGATGTTGACAAAGTGTAGGGTAGACTGTTAGAACATATCCTGAGGCAACGAGGGATATTTAAGTTGATAATGAAGGAAATGTTTCAGTGTGACAAGGTGGGGAGGGGGTATAGAGAAGTTAAAAATTTTAGATGCAGACCTAGTCTTGTATTCAAATGGTTATAGGGTGTAGCAGTTATAACATGACTATAAAAAACTTACACAAGATTAACTAGCATAGAAAGCTGCATTAAATCAGTTTTGGGAGTGATAACTACAACAGAAAAAACAATGATGCGTAAGTCTGGATATGTTTGAAATGCTCAGAGATATTATTCCAAATGTTCGAAGGAAAATTGTGTAGTGGTGCATAACAAGGCTTTTTAGAAAGAACTTATGTACAAGTTGGAACATTTAGCAGAATTTTTCACATCATTAACTTTCACTGTACTGAGAGTTGTAAATATTGCGATTTTTCAGTCAAGAATTCCAGTGTCAGTGCAACTGTACTAGTAAAATAAAAATTATCTGTAAGGTCACAACAGACTGTTGCCAGCCATCCCATTTCTTCTGTTTTATAACACTGAATACAGCTTTCGGTGTCTCATGTATCTGACGTCTTGGCTATTTTCGTGAACTCTTTCACCAGGAACATTTTACTTTCTACAGAAATTCTCTTAGAAATTATCTCCAGAACTTAGTGCACACAATAGGAGAAGAGCTTTACGAAGGGAAATAACTACATATACATAGCCTGACAAAAAAGCAAAGCACCGAAGAGACATGGTCTGATGTCAATATAACTTTGTACACACACCATCGGGCGGTATGTAAAGGATTTGCATTTCTGTGACAGGTAGAACAGTCACCAGAGTGCATTAGTGTTGGTCGTGTTTGGTTTTGTTACCAGGCCTGGTAGGGGCGTGAACACAGTCAGATGTTGGCTGAACGTTGTGACTGACACGGAAATGGCACATCAATGTTGCCAACTCCTGACAAAGTTTTAAACGTGCCTCATTGTAGTTCTCCCTTTCACCAGATGGTCGGATTGTGCCATATCGAGATATGTGTGGTATTCACATGTGGCAGTGGCCTGATATCGCACTGTGTGGGAACATCAGGGCAAGCATCCTCGTCGTCATGGTTCCGGTCGAGACCGTCTGATCACCTCAAGGAGGGATCACTGTATTGTGCACCATGCCCAGAGCAACACCTTTACATCTACAACTAGCATCCGAGAACAGGAATTGACTCCCTGTACCATACTGTGCGATCACGCACAATTGGTTGGAGGCTAGCAGCACCTGGACTCAAAAATTACCGTCCCGTGCATAGGCTGCCGTCGACATCACAACAGAAACTTTTGAAATGGTGCCGTTCCTGGGGAGCACGGACTGCTGATGAAGGGCGTCGCATCGTTTTCATACATGAATTGCTTTTGCCAATGTTGAATGGAATACTCTCTTTCAAATTCTGAGCCAGCCGCTGTGGTCGAGCGGTTCTAGGCGCTTGAGTCCAGAACCACGCGACTACTACGGTCGCAGGTTCGAATCGTGCCTCGGGCATGGATGTGTGTGATGTCCTTAGGTTAGTTAGGTTTTCTAAGCCAAGTTGACTGATGACCTCAGATGTTACGTCCCATAGTGCTCAGAGCCATTTGAACCATTTGAATCAAATTCTGAAGGTGGCAGGGGTAAAATACAGGGAGCGAAAGGCTATTTACAATTTGTACAAGAACCATATGGCAGTTATAAGAATTGAGGGGCATGAAAGGGAAGCAGCGGTAAGGAAGAGAGTGCGACAGGGTTGTAGCCTATCCCCGATGTTATACAATCTGTATATTGAGCAAGCAGTAAAGGAAACAAAAGAAAAATTTGGGGTAGAAATTAAATTCCATGGAGAAGAAATAAAAACTTTGAGGTTTGCCGATGACATTGTAATTCTGTCAGAGACAGTAAAGGACCTGAAAGAGCAGATGAACGGAATGGACAGTGTCTTGAAACGAGGATATAAGATGAACATCAACAAAAGCAAAACGAGGATAATGGAATGTGGTCTAATTAAATCAGGTGATGCTACGACAATTAGATTAGGAAATGAGGCACTTGAAGTAGTAGATGAGTTGTGCTATTTGGGGAGCAATATAACTGATGATTGTCAAAGTAGAGAGGATATAAAATGTAGAATAGCAACGGCAAGAAAAGCGTTTCTGAAGAAGAGAAATTTGTTAACATCGAGTATAGATTTAAATGTCAGGAAGTCTTTTCTAAAAGTATTTGTATAGAGTGTAGCCATGTATGGATGTGAAACATGGACGATAAATAGTTTAGACAAGAAGAGAATAGAAGCTTTCGAAATGTGGTGCTACAGAATAATGCTGAAGATTAGATGGGTAGATCACATAACTAATGAGGAGGTACTGAATGGAATCGTGAAGAAGAGAATTTGTGGCACAACTTGACTAGAAGAAGGGGTTGGTTGGTAGTGCACGTTCTGCGGCATCAAGGGATCACCAATTTAGTGATGGCGGGAAGAGTGGAGGGTAAAAATCGTAGAGGGAGACCAAGAGATGAATACACTAAGGAGATTCAAAAGGATGTAGGTTGCAGTAGTTATTCGGAGATGAAGAAGTTTGCACAGGATAGAATAGCATGGAGAGCTGCATCACACCGGTCTCTGGACTGAAGACCACCACCACCACCACCACAACAACAACAACAACAACAGCAACAACAATTGCAGTTCAGTACTTCAGTGGATTATCGTCGCTGGTGAGGGTCGCGGCGACTGGAGAGATCCGATTCGTCCAACGTTATGGAGAGGCACAGTGGTGTCAGTCCCGCATCATGTGTGAGAAGCCATTGGTGTGACTTCAGGTCTCTGCTGTAAGTGATTATGGGAACTGACAGCACAATGGTATGACACGGACAAGCTATCCTCTCATGTGACAGTACTGTGGTGCCAGATTTCAACAGGAAAATGGTCGTCTACGCAAAACACCTGTCTCTATAAACCGTCTACACGATACTGATGTTCTCCCGTAGCCAGTAAGATCCCCAGATCACTCTCCAGTAGAACATATGTGGACCAGCTCGGACATCAATTCCGTCTCAGTGCCAGTATCCAGGATATAAAACGCCATTTACAACAGTTGTGTGCCGTCTTGCCTCAGGACGGGATACTTGGGCTTTAGGACACCATTCCAAACTAAGTAAGTTCATACATCCGGACCATAAGGGGTACAACGTTATACCTGTAACTGAGCTCATAGAGCCAACTTCATTGTAAATTTGAGTCTGTTTTGTAATCACCGAAATAACATCACATACCCTCTCAAAACGTGAAGTTTCATTTCGTTTCTCTTGCTCTTCCGGGTGCTTCCTTTTTTTCCATGCAGTATTTTTTATATACGCCGTAATACTTCGCACAGTGCTCAATATTAGCGATTTCATGACCTATTCCAATCGTGTATATAGATAGGGAGACGTGAATATATCCCTCGTTCCGTCCTAATGTTCCTTAGTTTACTTCCATTACGCGCGATATTGTGTGGTGGCATTAGAATACCGCACTGTCTTCCTCGAAAATCGGTAACCTAAAATAATCCATCAGCGATTCGAGATACCTGCTCACCCTCTCCCAATGATTTCCATTTCCGTTTCCAGAGCAATTTTGTTACAGTTTCATGTCAGTTATTACGACCGTAAGGGTCTGTCTCTCAGTTCCCGTGATGCGATGAGGACTACAAACATTCGTGTAGGGGTGCGGTCTCTGACAAAACCATATTGTTCTGTTTCGGTTCTAGTGCTCTGGGACTAGATATGGTCAAGTTACAAACTGTTTCACTTGTTGTACTGTGTCTGTGTTGAATAAATCAGCATATTCGTCAATTTCAAAGTGGAATACTTTGAGCGCCTTTCACCATGCAGGTACGCTGTGTGATATCTCTCTTGCGATACGTCTGTCATTTTCGAAGAAGGTTTAGGGCCTATAGTGGCATCGACGGCAACGTTATTGACGGTGAATAACAGTTCCAAATTGGAGAAAGATGGACGAGACAAGCGGCCACGCTTCTCTAAAACAACCAACACTCCTCATATTAAGCAAATTAGTGCAACCACGAGTTACCATTAACCCACACTGTCGCTACCCTCCCTGGATGTCTCAGTGCCTTCACCAGACTATCGCGTAGTCCAGTGACTTTTTGTTTGTAAGTTCGGCAGTAGATGATGGTTTTTCATTGTCTGTGACTCTCGAACATGGTTGGTCCTGGGTCCTGAAATCGCCAAGCCGACATCCCCTGAAGCTATCGAACAAATTGCTTACTTTCTTTGTGTTACACCCATATTTTGACAGCTCCTTACTGTTATTGATACTGCTGAGTTATCTCGCGATTCGGCCACTGCAAGTTGTCGGAGATCGCAATCTTGTTGATTATCCTTGGTGGTGTCTTACCTGAAACAATAGGAAATAAAAATTAGGTGAGTTACATGCACGACTGGTAAAGGAAGAAACTCATGACATGCAGCTTTATGAATATTTTATTAGGACTAGTTTCCATCACTGACCGTCATCACGGTCTCTGCATAAATAAATTCAACGCTAATTTTACGAAAATGCACCACAAACTGTTTAAATTAGACTACGTATCGCGTAAAGTTTGTCCATACTTTCTGAAAAAATTGCACCAAGAGTGTGTGTTACTAAACTGTATGCAATATGACAAGACGGTCGTTACGTTTTCCTTCCTGTTTGTTTTCAGACATTCAGACTTTGCATTCATTTTAACGTGCGTGACACCATTTTCTCAAAAAACCGATAGATTTTCTTTTTTTACTGCTCAACGAAATCAAACAGTAATTTTGAAATGAATATGTGGAATAAGACTGTTGTTCGTTGAGGACAATAACCTTTTTATATGGTTGAAATAGGTAATATAAAGACATAAACGTGACTGATTTAAAAAATAAAAAAATTAACGTACAATTTTGATATTCTATGAAAACGAATTCCCCGTGACACGAATTGCATAATATTCAGTGTTTCCAATCGAATGCAAAATAAACACCATATATTTTCGTTTAAAAACTGAATACTGAGTCAAATTGCTCTAGTAACTAAGGAAAAATGAAAAAGTTCATTCTAAATTGAATTCCTAGAAGTGATTTTCTATCCATAGAACATTTTAATAAAAGCGAAACATTTTTCATTTTCTCTCATTGAAATTTCACTGCTCCACAAAAATCGAAATTTTCTGTTTTTAAGTTTGAAATTGATCCTAGATGTTACAGCTACGCTACGCCAAATGTTTGAAATGTTCAGAAAGGACAACTTGGAAGTGGCCTGGGCATAGGAGGGCGGGGGGAAAGGGGGGGGGGGGGAGGGGGGCTTGAGTAATCACTCGAAAAAGTCTTATTCATCTTTAACTCCGACACTGATTACGAATAATCCACCAACGTGAAGAGAGACCACAAAGACGAAGCTCTGATGAACAAAAAAAGGACTTTTCCGTTCGCGATATTGCTGCTTACAACTGTAGTGATCATACTGGCCATGTACTGCATGTAAGCGGTAGTAGGGCTATTAATAAATTTTAAAACAATGTACAAAAGGTACTACTTTTCTCCTACGTAGAAACAGGTCGTGGGAATTCAAGGAAACGTAGGTGGTCCGTAATAATTATTCTCATAATTTCGCGGAGTAATTCGACTTACATATTTATATCTTGCATAGAAATAAATATTCAATAAATTCAATTTCTCTCTCACTTCATGTCAGACTCTATTCAACAATATATCTTAAAGTCACAGGATAATGTATCCGAATTAAGCGGTAGGGTGTGTAACACATGTGAGTTATCTTCCCAGAGACAGCCCGAAACTTCAGGAACAGTAGTTTGCTCCGATGTCCCTTACAACCAGCGTCAGAGTTCCAGAAACTGCCAGGCGCAAGAAAAACGGGAAGGGTAGTCCCCCAGAGAATTTCAACTTGACGCTAGAAGCACAGAGAAGGTACAACGATTGCAGGACTTTATAAAGTTCTACGGAAACCCACATCCCCAACGATCTGCACGAGAAATTTGTAATCGATAGACAAAATAATGAAAATGGACCACAAATAAATGCTAACTACTCAGGCAAAGACAATAACAGAGTAATGTGTTCTTTTACGCCTTTAAGAACGCAAAAACTTCTCGGTCTTGTACAGAGACAGCGTTGGCTATAATCAAATTTCACAGTAAGGTAGGACTAATGAAAATTTGATCTCCACAATAGTTTTATTCACACGGATTTCTAAATTGATAAAATAGTACTCAATAAAACCATTTTCCCGCAAGCTGTTTTCCTTCTACATAAAAAACTATCTATATTTTCCAATTGACAAATTTCTGCTACAATGCCATTTTCAAATTAAATTTAATTATGTGAATATGAATAAATTTACATCCTTCCCGGAAGTGTAGATGCAGTTACAACAGTCACTTATTTAGAACAGTCAGTTATTGAGGGCGAAATTTCATGGAAAAAAAGTAAAGAGAGAAACGTTTGTTGGCTATAATGATGACGGCAATGGTTTTCTTGTGACTTACAGAACATCAAAATCAACTGCTTAAATAAAATTGTAAAACAGCTAATAGTCCCTATTACTCAACGTTATTGGACTGTTTGCATAATGAACCTGCACAGAAATTACCAACAACAACTCGCGAAAACGATCTTTGTGCCAACACAGTATGTCTTGTAAAATGTGCTCGTTGCAGCGGCAAAAGTGTACACGCTTGCGTTAAAATATTTTTGCCACGCCACCTGTTCCTCGATTTTTACCCAAGTGGTTTCTGTTTGGTATGCAACGTCAAGAAATGGCTCGAAGAGAGAAAATTATTTCCAATTCAGAAGTTATCTGTGCTGTAAGGAACGATATGGAATAAAGGTAAACTCTTCTGTGTGATTGGGATGGCGAAGTTTTCATGTTATACTTTTACCAGCGCCGGCCGCGGTGGCCGTGCGATTCTGGCGCTGCAGTCCGGAGCCGCAAGGCTGCTACGGTCGCAGGTTCGAATCCTGCCTCGGGCATGGGTGTGTGTGATGTCCTTAGGTTAGTTAGGTTTAAGTAGTTCTAAGTTCTAGGGGACTTATGACCTAAGATGTTGAGTCCCATGGTGCTCAGAGCCATTTGAACCATTTTGAACTTTTACCAGCGAACCCAGAAATGCTTCTTAATAACTAAATATATGTATGGGAATTGGATATATGTTCTAATCAGGAGTCTCCTTGCGAAATGGTCAAGTTACAAATTTCGGCTCCTGATTACGACTTCACACACTTTGACGATATTGAATTCGAAATTATTAAATCACGTGGAAAATGAATGAAAAGAATCTTGTTTTCGTTTTTATTATTTTTAAGGATTTTCTCCATTTTTATACACAATACTGTTACAAAACTTCAGAATATACGACATTTTTCATTTTGCGGATACTATGTGGTAATGTATGAACTGCTTTCCTGAACTATTCGTTCGCGAAAGGGCAACATACAGCTGTATTATGCGAATAATTGGTCTATTTGTTTAAATGGCCTAATGTACAGTTAAAATCTACTGCGAGGAAGAAAGCAAAACAGCACATTTTCACAGCTTATCTATGCTACAGGATGGTCGGAAACAATATGGAAGGCTTGTAAGGGCGGCCTTATATGCTCCACAGCGGCGGTAAGTGCGTGCAAGTCACAAGCACATTACACTGTATATGGCCCATAAATACGCAGGCGAAGTATCAGCAGCGTAAGTTTAATTTGCATGGCTGCATGAGCGAAATGAAACGAACCAACATATAGCCTATTTCCTAATAATATAGAGTCGAACTGGGTTACACAGGCGAAATATCAGTAGCAGAAGCTTTATTTTCGCGGCTGCATTTGCGAATGCAATGGACCAACATATACCTTATTTCCGAATACTATACAGTCCAGATGGGATACTGTGTGGTATATGTTAGTGAAAAGGAACGAATAACTGCAGTTGGGATACAAGCACTCCTATCGTATATCAATGCAGATGGTTTTGAATGACCAACCTTGGGCTTCTTCTGTTCACATTGCATTGGTACATCCGAAAGTTTGGTATGCTAAAGTTGGATGGGTAAATTTGTTGGAACGATTGATTTACAGCGAATAAGACACAACTTTCCTAATACACAGATTTGCGGCTAAAACCGACAGCGAGGAAAACATAGGACATTGTTTTGCATATAATGTTGCGAGAAATAGGATGTCAAATAGTTACCATGCCTTGCTATCATAATTAAAAACGGCTGCGAGAAAAAAAGAAACGGCTCATTTTCATTTTCAAACGAACCAGCCTGATATTTGCCTTTTGTGAATTATGAAAACCGCAAAAAAAACTGAAATGTTAGTGGACGAATGGGCGACTAAACCATGGTCTTCCTGAACGTGAATTTAGTGTCTTAAACGCTGCGCCACGGCGTTCGGACCGTTGTCATAGAAGCCCTTTTTTCGTTAATGACAACGCTCTCATCTCAAAAAATGATTCAAATGGCTCTGAGCACTATGGGACTTAACATCTGAGGTCATCACTCCCCTAGAACTTAGAACTACTTAAACCTAACTAACCTAAAGACATCGCACACATCCAAGCCCGAGGCAGGATTCGAATCTGCGACCGTATCGGTCGCGCGGTACCAGACTGATGCGCCTAGAACCGCTCGGCCACAGTGGCCGACGCTCTCATCTCAAAACCAGAGATAAGTAGACAGAATAACTCTTAAAAATGTTGCATATGAATCAACTATTAAAATACTAAAGGTGAAGGTACAAATTATTGGTGATTGGGGGGACAGAATAGAAACTATACTCGACCAAAAACTTCTTGTGTGAACCTCTCAGCTGGGCAACTCAGACTAGGAGCGATCTCAGAGACCTAGCTCAGTGATATCAAATAAATGTATATCGTCGGAAGATCCTATTTTTCTCATCCGAATGTTCTCTCGTAAACTTAAGACAAGATGTCCTGAGAAACCTGTGCTAAGTGATAGCACCATAGAGTAACTTATGAGGAAGAAAAGCTCGTAATCAGCAGTGTAGTTACGAGGGCGAATAAGGGAAATACTGAAAGTACGATGGATTCAACAGATTACCAGAAAAAGATGGAACCATTGTTGGTCGTTTATCACATTATAAAATGTGGTCAAGTTCGTAAGATCTCATAAAACAAAAAACGGTAAAACATGTACAACAACGGACACATTTACTTACTACAGTACTGATAATTTAAAGTAAAGAACATTCGTCATGTGATAGTTGTGCGTTATTCTCCTGATAAACTATTCGACACTATTATCTAGAAATAAGTTCCCCTCCACGTCTTTCTGAAGCAATGAAGCGTTAGGAAATACTTGTAGCTACAATTCCACCATTTCTTTTTTATCCTCTTTATTGTTCACCTGGAATAGCTAGTGGTCCTGCAGATCTCTCAACAAGTTTTTAACGAGACTTTTGCTTACTCGTTTATCTTTTCTGACAAATATTTAATAGTATTGTCTATAGTCATACGTACTTCATTACGAAGAACTTTCCCTCCACATATGGAGTGCGAGGATTGGGGTACGATGCTATTACTGAAGATATAGCAACGAGAACGGTTGAGGTGCGTAGATCAGAAGTCGGCAGGCGACTTAGGCGGACACCCTGTCACAACAATGGGGTGACTACCCCAGCGCCCACGATGAGAATGCGTTTCTGCCGCTGGTTCCACGTTATATTGAGCGAGCCCTACCAGATAAGATTACGGCTGTCCAAGATACATGTGGGCAGACGGAACTGAACATTAAATGTGAATAATTTTACAGATAATCTGATGGCATTGGTATGGGTTCGGTTTCATCAGACGTATCAAGTAATATTTTATGGGGTGTTTTGAACAACAGGCATTAAGTTTTGTGTTATCTCCATCATGTACACTATGCGATTAAAAGTATTCGGAACCTGGCTGAAAATGACTCACAAGTTCATGGCGCCCTCCATCGGTAATGCTGGAATTCAATATGATGTTGGCCCATCCTTAGCCTTGATGATAGCTTCCACTCTCGCAGGCATACGTTCAATCTGATGATGGAAGGTTTCTTGGTGAATGGCAGTCCGTTATTCACGGAGTGCTGCACTGAGCAGAGGTATCGATGTCGGTCGGTGAGACTTGCAACGAAGTCGGCGTTCCAAAACATCCCAAAGGTGTCCTATAAGATTCAGGTCAGGACACTGTGCAGGTCAGTCAATTACAGGGATGTTATTGTCTTGTAACCATTCCGCCACAGGCCGTGCATTGTGAACAAGTGCGCGATCGTGTTGAAAGATCCGATCGCCATCCTCGAATTGCTCTTCAACAGTGGGAAGCACGAGGGTGCTTAAAACATCAAAGAATGCCTGTGCAAGCCCCCTGCATGAGGAACGCGACCATACCATAACACCACCGCCTCCGAATTTTACTGTTGGCACTACACACGCTGGCAGATGACGTTCACCGGACATCCGCCATACCCACACCCTGCCATCGGATCGCCACATTGTGTACCGTGATTTGTCAACCCCACACATCGTTTTACCACTCCTCAATCGTTCAATGTCTACGCTGCTTACATCAAACGAGGCGTCGTTTGGCATTTACCGGCGTGACGTGTGGCTTATGAACAGCCGCTCGACCATGAAATCTAAGTTTTCTCACCTCCCGCCTAACTGTCATAGCACTTGCAGTGGATCCTGATGCAGTTTAGAATTCCTGTATGATGGTTTGGATAGATGTCTGCTTATTACACATTATGACCCTCTTCAATTGTCGGCAGACTCTGTCAGTCAACAGACGAGGTCGGCCTGTACGCTTATGCATTGTATGTGTCCCTTCACGTTTCAACTTCACTATCAGATAGGAAACAGTGGACCTAGGGATGTTTAGGAGTGTGGAAATCTCGAGTACTAACGTATGACACAAGCGACACCAAATCACCTGACCACGATCGAAGTCCGTGAGTACCACGGAGCACCCCGTTCTGCTCTCTCACGATGTCTAATGACTACTGAGGTCGCAGATATGGAGTACCTGGCAGTAGGTGGCAGCACAATGCACTTAATACGAAAAACATATGTTTTGGGTGTTTTTGGATACTTTTGATAATATAGTGTAGATGATTCGTTATAGGTCCACGCAATAATGAAGAGTTACATCGTTCGTCTCCACACTGTGGATGTTAATGAGATGAAACGAGAGGATAACAACGACACACGCATTTGAAACGAAGTGTGACGGAAGAGGAAGCTTAGCACCGCGAGATACAGATTGGAACAACATACGAATCTTACCAATGTAAAACCTACCGAAGAAAAGTCGGCGAAACCAAAGAGAGCTCTGAGAATGTATATAATTTTGACACATATGACTGCAGTAGAATTGCGGTTTCCCCTTCTGTACACTTCCTGCTATTAGTACATAACCAACAACGATGACTTACTAGGGAGAGCCTGAGACATATTATTCAGTATTTCCCAACAGATGATTCCTAAATATCTCTGCAAATGGGTAGATACTTCGAGTTTGTAGAAGACGGAAAAAACGCAACCTAATCACCAATAAGACTTGGGTTTCCAGTGACAGAGACCACGGAAGCCAACAGACATGTAGTGGTATGTATTGTGCCTCTTTTGGGGAGCTACAAAAACTTACGAAACTCACATAGCTCAGTGATACTTACATTTTGAAATAAACTTTTTGCTATATAATAAATATAAGCTACTATGAGTTTCATCAATCAATCGGTGTACCTAAAAATGCTATAAATCGAAAGGCTGTATCAAACTCTTGCAGATCTCTGTCCTCATCTTGAAATCTTCATTCTACTACATACAATTTCGCCATGCCTATGTTTATGATGCATGTTAAAGTAATTACATATGCGACCGTTAAAAGTTTGCACTGGGTTTTGGGAGGTGCACTCCTGGACGGCTAAAGCTCCCAGTGTTTGTTGCTGATTTCGTCACGGCTCCCCTTTCCTTCGTCCCCTCCCACCCTCCAACCAACCATTAGTGCAAGTCCGCTTAATTGCCCACAAAACGGCACTCAGCTTGACAACATCTCTCAAGTCCAAGTGGAGCTACTACGCTCCTAAGCTGTTTCTCTCTGGCTGCCACCAGTGAACCCCCAGAAGAACGACTTTTTATGTCATCCTCGAGTATAATGTGACTTTTACGACACCGAGAACTGTGTAGCGACCGCCGCAAATCAAAAGAATTTCTGCGAAAGCTGCTTTTTACTTACTGGATTATGCTGAGGTAATGCCACTGACTAAGATTTTCCGTAATGTAAGAAACACAATTACAAATTTCTTCATAATTCACAACAAAATAAAATCGTTACTTTTATGTATTCTAAATGTAACCAACTGAATAAGAAATGAGCATTAACATCCATACATGTCGCAGAAGAGAACCCACGTAAAAATAAATTACTACACGCGTTCGATTCTATAGTGGAGACGAAACAATGCTATAATCATGCATACTCCTATGTGGATCTTTGACCAGTGATCGATAGCAAATTTCTTCATCTTAGCGCCGGCCGGAGTGGCCGAGCGGTTCTAGGCACTACAGTCTGGTACCGCGCGACCGCTACGGTCGCAGGTTCGAATCCTGCCTCGGGCATGGATGTGTGTGATGTCCTTAGGTTAGTTAGGTTTAAGTAGTTCTAGGGGACTGATGACCACAGCAGTTAAGTCCCATAGTGCTCAGAGCCATTTGAACCATTTGAACTTAGCGTTGTCCCATGAAGATGCGGTGGTTGTTTATTTTGACTTGTCCTACCAACGGCCACACTCTTCAGTCACCATGAGGAAATGTTTTAGGCGATATCTGTGAATGAATCGGGTAATCTTAGTTGCGCGTATTTTCGTTTTTTAATTCTTTGTACGATGCTGTGCTGAAAGGTAATGACTAAATTCTTTATGCGAAAAGTCTTAAGGCTTTTTTAAATAAAAGAAACGTTATTAACCTTCTAAATCTTTATTCTTCTTGTCTACATATTTTTATCTCAACATAGTCGCATGGCGACGAACACATTTCTTCCAACGACAGACCAGTTTGTTGATGCCATCACTGTAGAATGCTTGACTTTTTTCTGAAATACAGGAACGGGGAAGAAAGGGAAAGGAGTATGTCGGAAATAATGACTCCCAGCTGCACATTGCATTGCGGTATTGCAATGGTGAAAGTTGAAAATGTGTTCAGGAGAGGGATTCGAAGCTGAATGCTCTGCTTCTCTAGAACGGTTGCCTTAACAGTCTCGGGCACCCCGAAAACTTTCCAACGGACCCAGATCCTCAACTTACCGCACTCTGCATTGCAGCTTCTCTAGTCCATTATATCTCCTACTCGCAAATCTTGATTCCCGTTGGGGTTCAAATGATATTTGTGTATCCGCACCGAAACATATCTCATAGAGCCGTCGCGCTTGTATATATTAAGGTAATCCAGTGTTGTCTCAACCGATATTGAGAACAGAATTTAAAATTAGAAGCCATTACTTTTCAGCACGCCCTCGTATATTTTGTTTTCAGAAATACGAGGGTTGCCCAGAAAGTAATGCTCCGCATTTTTTTCTTCAACAAGTCTTGTGTGGTGTCACCGCCAGACACCACACTTGCTAGGTGGTAGCCTTTAAATCGGCCGCGGTCCGGTAGTATACGCCGGACCCGCGCGTCGCCACTATCAGTGATTGCAGACCGAGCGCCGCCACACGGCAGGTCTAGAGAGACTTCCTAGCACTCGCCCCAGTTGTACAGCCGACTTTGCTAGCGATGGTTGACTGCCTACTTACGTTCTCATTACCGAGACGATAGTTTAGCATAGCCTTCAGCTACGTCATTTGCTACGACCTAGCAAGGCGCCATTATCAGTTACTATTGATATTGTGAATCATGTACCGTCAAGAGCGACGTTCATCATTAATGGATTAAAGTTAAGTATTCCACCAGCTACGTCCGTTTTTCTAAATTCTAATTTCCTTGTCCTGTTCCAGACCTCACGCCAGCCTGCGTGAGCTAAAACGCGTGCATTTCGGCCTCCTCTAGTAACACGGTGTTGGCTCTCCTGCCAACCACAACATCTTTATTGAACATAATGAGAATTAAACACACGAAAAAATGGTGTTTTATCTTCAGGCCCTATTTTTTCACTTAATCTCCATCCTGTTCTACAGCCTTCTTCCAGCGCAAAACAAGGGCCTCTATGCCTTGTCGTTACTAGTTCTTGTCCTGGTGGCGGAGCCAGTGCTTCACTGTGTGAATCACCTCCTCATCGTCCTCAAAATGTGTTCCACGAATGGCATCCTTTAATGGCCCAAACAAGTGGAAGTCCGAGGGGCTAGGTCAGGTGTGTCAGGTGTGACAGCCATGGATGGTCGCCCCGACCGCTGCAAATCGTGGAGCTCCACCGAACCGCGTTTTGATGACCTCACCCTCCGTGGTCAGCAACTAACTGTACTTTTGTCGACAGGAGGTGCTCCATAGACTTTGCACAAGCGTATGTCAATATTCCCCACAGTTTCTTTCTCTGCAGTGAAAAGTTCAATGACGTCACGTTACTTGTAAACTCGTACATCACCTACAGACGCCATTTTGAAACTGTCCTGCATCTGCACTATCAGTCGGAAGTGACAGAAACTTGGTGCGTTCACTCAGGAGACTTCAAATAATACATGTGTAATGTGTCGCATTCGTAGCATTGTTTTCGGCTGAGAAAAAAATTCGGTACATTACATTCTGGGGAACTCTCGTAGATATCGGTAAACCATCTGGTATTGGACTAAAATAGCCTGAGAAACCACCTAAAACCACAGTCTGTCTGGCGAATCCTCCTGACTATGCGTCATTAACCCAGACACCGGTTTCGATCCACATCTGGCTCACCTCCCTACCCCACAAGTCGGCTCTATGTGTATTGTGGTGTACCTGCAGGTAACGATGTTTCGCAGAGTCCAAACTTCTATATCGTCATATAACATGATTCACATAACAAAGAGGATGATACCTCTGCCTACCCATAATCATCCAAACGCATGTATAATCGGGTTATACGTAAGTTTAAGCATATAGTGACTTGTGTGTGGTAGGTGTCAGCAGGAATTAATAGCTGGGAATTATCGGACGACAGAGAAACGCGGCTAGATTTCGAACTTTCTCTAGCATAATTTTTCTTTAGGTACCTTACTACTGGTCCCAAGTTGCCTTGGAACCGATTTTTTATATTCATATCACATTTCGTCAAACTCTCTGCTTCCTGGTGTTCCCCAAACACATTAAGTGCCTCATTTGGCTCGTTTCTGTGGTAAGTAATAGAACTTGTGTTACTATCTGAGATACAGCACCTGGCTTAGGACCTCAGCACTGGAGGAGCGTTATTACCTGACGACATCGACACGATTGCATGTGCAATATGAGACGTCCTCTTCATTTGAAGCACTGCCTAAGTGATTCATGTAGGATTTCAGCCGACGTTGAGTACAACCTGAATTTGTTGAACGACCTTCATTGTGAACAAAGGGTATGCACCATAACGTAATATTTCCTGATAACTTAAAGACTTAAGGTTGTAACATGTCATTTTGTTTAAAGTGCTGGTGGGTAAAGCTATTTTGTGATCGCATCAAATGGATAACGCCTCTTAGTGTCTTCTCAAGCCCAGGGTAGTAAACAGACATTCTACATAGCTATTAATTGTGGCCCTGTAATACCACTAATGTTTGGTGCGGATTGTCTCAAATTAATTAGAAATTCTGCTATGACATAACAAGAATGCACAAATTGATATAAATGAGAGTGTGGGATTTTTTTCTAAAATGACAACACAACCTCTCCCTTTCTCATTCTACATTTATCACTGCTTTCAGGGTTCAAGTGATGCATAACAAGCAAGTTCAATTATTTTCAACTCTCAACAAAATAATTAACATTTAGACATTGAATATGTGATTATTAAGTCTTTATCGCTATATATATGAGATTGTTATAACTAGCAAAACAATTAAATCTTCATCAGTGAAATTTACATCTAACATTGTCATAGCTGTTCAATGGACTAAGTTGGTAGACACTGAATTTTTATCTTTTAAACTAATCAAACTCTCCTGTACTCAGTGGAGGGTATGTTAGTATTCAACTCTTGAAATTCTATATACAAAGCGAACTCAGGTTGGAGTGAACAAACTCTCAACTCAACATTTAACGTCGCCTAATGCGCATTGGTACATTACCAATTGGGAACTGCATCGGCGTTGTCTCTGTGCTGGATCTGAAACGATAATTCCCTACTCTGGCCTTGACTGACTCACTCAATCTCAACTTTCCTGCGTTACGTAGAACGTTATTTTTTTCCTGGTCGAAATAATGGCTATTGCACACTAGCTAAGAGATGGAGCAACGTGCACAATGCTCTGCCCGCAAAAATTTCCCCAGGAATATGAACTACCGCTTTAGACCTGTCTCCACGATACGTGAAACGTACCGCCCTCACTTCGCAGATGTAAAGGTCCCACGTCTTCGCTATTTTTCCACACATAGGTGTGGCCCGCTGTGAGATGAGAGAGCTTTGTTAATTTAGTTTTCAAAAAAGCTTTTATATGACGTGACTCTCTCGACCGTGTCTCTTCTACGTCACACAGTATGGCTTCAGCCAACCGCTTCCTTGTTACTGGGGAATTTTTATTTTTCTTGCTGGGTCGCCGCTAGCTTTGTTAATGCTGTCTAGCCATTAACCACGGTTTCGAATGTGTTTATTTAAAAGGTATTATATTGTTCTCGCCTTATTTGTTTCTATGCTGCTGCTGGGCCTTCTTTTGTTAATGTTAATTGGGGTTTCCCAATGCCATTAGCCACGTGCACAGTCTGCCTTCAAACTGCATTCACTTTATCTCATTTACCCAAGCCCCTGTCGTTGTAAGGATCGTTATTGTTTTGTTATTCGTTACATGAGATCATTACAATTGCTTCCTGTTAACAATATACAGTTATTTTCTGGGGATTTTATTCTGTATCGTAATTATGAAGCTCATGTAAGGTCCAAAAAATGCGGACGCCCTACAAGGTTGCTACAACTAACCAAATATACATGGGGTTTCAGGACGAATAGTAAATACGTTGAGTTGGTAGTGTCTACTAGTACAAATAAATCATACGATACAACTTGTGTCCAGTTGTAATAGACTGAGACATACAGCTAGTTGTAGACATAAGTTTCCATTTTGTATGTTGGTATGACAGCTGCTATGTGTTTTTTATCGATTAATATTTTTGTTTTGAAGTTCAAGCTTTGAAATTGTGATTGAGTTTATATACAATGACGGAAAAAATTGCAACACCACAAATAGTTGATATCGAGTAATGAAATTTCTGGGACACATTTGTGTAGGTAACATGTTTAAGTGATTAACATTGAACGATCACAGTTTAATGGCAACGCGAGATAAGTAATTGCAAATGTGAAATGCTGGTACATTAATAACCTATGTAGCCGCAACAATGTTGAAAGCAAGCAAGCCAACGTGCACGTATTGCAGTTTGTGTTGTTGGATGGAGTTCCATGACTGTTGCACTTGATCCATCAGTACAAAGTCAGTTAATGCTGGTTGTGGATGATGTTGGAATTGTCGTCCTCTGATGGCCCGTGTGTGCTCGATTTGAGACAGATCTGGTGATCGAGCAATCCAAGGCAATATGTCGACATTCTGTAGAGCGTGTTGAGTTACAACAGCGGTATGTGGGTGAGAGTTATCTTGTTGAAAAACTTCCCTGGGATTCTGTTCATGAATGGCAGCACAACAGGTCGAATCGCCAGATTGACGCACATATCTGCAGTCAGGGCGCGTGTAATAACCACGAGAGTGATCCTGCTGTTGTACGAAATCGCACCCCGCACCATAACTCCATCTGCAGGCCCAGTGTGTCCAGCACGCAGACAGGTAGGTTGTAGGCCCTCAACTGGCCTCCTCTTAACCAACACACGGCCATCATTGGCACCGAGGAAGAACCACATTTCATGAGAAAATACAACAGACCTCCTCCCTACCCTGAAAGAGCTCTCGCTTGACGCCACTGAAGTCGCAAATGGTGGTGGTTTGGAGTCAGTGGAATGCACGCTACAGGGCGTCTGGTTCGCAGCTGTCCTACAAGTAATCAATTTTTAATAATTTATTGTGTCACTTTGGTGCCAACTGCATCTCAAATTGCTGCTGTACATTCATACGACTCGCCAGAGCCAAACGCCGAACACGGCAGTCTTCCCTCACGAAGAACGACTTGGCTGTCCGGAAATTGGTTTTCTTGCGACCGTAAATTCTCGTGAGTGCCGCTGCCAGCAGTCTTGTGCAATTGCTACATTTCTGCCAAGTCTTTCTCCAGTATAGCAGAAGGAACATCCAGCTTCATGTAGCTCTATTACACGACCTCTTTCAAACTGAGTGAGGTGTTGACAACGCTGTCTTTCTCGCCTTGAAACATACTTGACTGACATCAGCTTACCACGTCCAGTCTGAAAGATAACTAATACTCACGACCGTTACAGCGATTATTTAAAGCAAATCTGATTTGCATCCTCATTTTGTCGCTAGCTAGTTGCAAATCTCCGAGTAATCGAATTTATATCGTTTACTCATGAAGCCATTTTCGCTCCTGGGGGTACATCAACACTCGTAACTTACATCGCTGTTCCGAAGAAAAGCCAGATGTCTTTGCGGAGTGACACTTTTAAAATGTTTATACGTAAATGTACGCTGTGTGTGATAGACAATCACTTGACTGTGGTTCTAGTATTACCACAGTCTTATGGGCTCTGTTATCTAGGTTCACATGAAAAAGACGTACCGGCGTTATTGGGAGAGGTTCGTTTGGCTACAAGATTAGGTATGTGTATCGAGCTTGCAGGGCCCTGCACATCCTAGAAGTCAGGTAGAATATCATCCAAATCTTACACTCAAAAAATATTCAAATGTGTGTGAAATCTTATGGGACTCAACTGCTAAGGTCATCAGTCCTTAAGCTTACACACTACTTAACCTAAATTATCCTAAGGACAAACACACACACCCATGCCCGAGGGAGGAGTCGAACCTCCGCCGGGACTAGCCGCACAGTCTTATATTCGCCAGAAGAAACGTTCACATTTCTTGGCCACCTAGATTAGATTTTTGCCTCTGGATGAGGCTGACGGGTGAAGTCTACATGGGAAATGTAAACGCAGGAGACGTTTTGATCTTTAGAGTTACTAACGGGGCTTCCCTCAGAAAACAACCCCTACACGACCTCAGGAGGGGTAAACTTAGTGTTGTCAAAAGTATTCAAAAGTGTGTTGAAGGGCGTGGAATTTACTAGAATCAGCACTGAACTTGATCATTTGCCTTTACTTCTATGAGTATTTGTTTGGGTTGTATGCTAACAGCTGGATCTCGGCAACCAATAAAAACTGAACGCATGTTATATGGAATATTTAATTCGATGTAGTCTATGCTACGCCCTCCTAAAATATTTACTACGACTGACAAACCCAGCACTTCCTGGGAATTCATTATGCCAGTTTTCTATTAGAAACGGAAACAAAAAATTGACGTGGTGCTAGCAGCACTCTAAGGCAGAGGGTACCGTAGAAACTTAATTATATCTCAAGTCAGCTCATCCATCCTGGGAGTCGACAACATCGATGATTTTGGACTGTTATGAATTTAGATAATAGCAAGAGAACGTCCTGGGAACTCAAAGAGTTTCGAGACTCTTTTAAGAAATCGTCGTGTAACAAATGACAAAACAAATTTTTTTTTTCGTGTGGTATAAAAAAAAATTTACTGATCTTTATCTTGATTATTTCAAAATTTCATCATTCTAGGTCAACGGGAAGTACCCTACAGGTCTAACGAGTTTGCGAGTATGAAAACGTAAATGGCCGTATTTTTTTCTTGCATCGACTTAGAAGTTTAACTTATTTACACCAACGAGGGGTCGTAGACCTCAGTATGTGACATTAATTTCAAATTGGTGCTTGTACCCGATCCTGAGAGAAGGGTTTTAACTGACGGACAGACAGGCGTATAAATACGACAAAAATATTTTCTCGTGTGATATAAACACAGATTAACAATTTAATGCGAAACGTTGCTTCTTGCCATATTTCATGATTCTAGGTCAACTGAAAGTACTCTATAGATATTAATAAATCTGTGACATAAATGGCCGTATCTTTTGATTATACTAACTTAGAGGATTAACGTTTTTGCATCACCAAGGGACCGTGGACCTTAGTACGTGACAAAAATTTCAAATTTATACGTCTACTCCTTCCTGAGAAAAAGTGTTGTTAACAGGTAGACAGACGGACAAGAAAGCGATCCTAAGCGCGTCCCATTTTTAAGAATTGGGGTACGGGGCCCTAAAAATGAATTGCGTTTGTAAAGGAATAACGAAAAAAAATTTTTTGGTTTGCTTGTGAAAACATCTTTGAAATTGTAAAACAGTATTACAACAACCTAAGCGTAATGTACAAATGTATTACAGCTACTACTCCTGTCTACAAACCGATTTTTTAAGCGTATCTATGGCAACGCTGCAACGGCCTTGCCGTAGTGGATACACTGGTTCCCGTGAGATCACCGAAGTTAAGCGCTGTCGGGCGTGGTCGGCACTTGGATGGGTGACCATCCAGGCTGCCATGCGCTCTTGCCATTTTTCGGGGTGCACTCAGCCTCGTGATGCCAATTGAGGACCTACTCGACCGAATAGTAGCGGCTTCGGTCAAGAGTACCATCTTACGACCGGGAGAGCGGTGTCCCGACCCCACGCCCCTCCTATCCGCATCCTCCACCGAGGATGACACGGCGGTCGGATGGACACGGTAGGCCACTCGTGGCCTGAAGACTGAGTGCTTTTGTGGCAATGCTCTTCATAGCTCTAGAGACGGCTGTTCTTTTCACCTACACCCGTTTGCTCTTCAGCAGTTGAAAGCTATCAAAAGCATTGCCAGTTGTCAGAGATTTCGTTACGTTGTCTCGTTTGCAGAAGTTTCTTAGTAGTAAACAATAAATGTATTAAAACTCCATGCATGATGAGGCATAATTTAGAGGCTCTCAATGTTTGTGACGGCATATCTCTTGAACTATGTGTCGTACAATGATGTATTTATGCAGATCCATATAGCGGCTTGTGTGGATATTTATTGCTAAATATGTTACGAATAGAGTGTGTAGCTAAGAAGTAATGATTTAAACGTCATACACTATGAGACAGCTAACACGCATCTCAGTGCTTAAGACTTCATATCTCCTGAACTATGGTAGGTAGGCGATACTTACCCCGACAGAGATTGCTGACGGACAATGAAGGATATGTGTACGAAGTTTGTTTGAAATTGGTCCATTGGTTTAGGCGAAGATGTGGAACATACATACATACACATACATACATATGTATACCGATAAGCCAGTACATTATACCCATCGACTTACTATCAACATAAATCCATCCAGGCGATAGCAGCGTCATCTGGCGAGGAATGACTGCTAATCAGACACACGCACGGTGCATGTACTATCAGCGAGAGTGCTCTCCGAGTGTAGCAAGAAAAAGGCGCACTATCTACGCAGGTTGCCTGAGGGCAGATTGTGATCGGAAACTCCAAGACTTGTCGGCTGTTCGACGACTGCTGTGGTGAGTGTGTACAACAGATGGTGAAAAAGGTGAAACCACGTTCAGATGTCGTGGATTTGGGCGGCCGCCCGTCATTACAGAGGTCGCTTTCGATCCATCACGAACGGGGGCATCAGCTGGTTAAGTAATTTTCAATATCAATAAAATTCTCCAAAAGCCGTGTAACTAAGAGTTTATTTTATTTGATTTTATTTTGACGACAACCAGTTTCACCATTACTCTAAATGGTTCACATGGCTCTAAGCACTGTGGAACTTAACATCAGAGGTCATCAGTCTCCTAGACTTAGAACTACGTAAACCTAACTAACCTAAAGAGATCACACACATCCATGCCCGAGGCAGGATTCGGACCTGCGACCATAGCAGCCGCGTGGTTCCGGACTGAAGCGCCTAGAACCGCTCGGCCACCGCGGCCGGCAGCATTCCTCTCCGCTATCTTCAATCCCCATATGCGTCTCTCAAAATAAACTGGTTGTTGTCAAAATAAAATAAAATAACATCTCAGTTACACAGCTGTTGGAGAATTTTATTGATCTTGACAACCTCATTACAAATGGCTGACGTCATAGGCTGGGCAGACTGGTAAAACAGGACGGGTGACGAACTATGGCGGAACTAACATCAGACTTTAATGCTGGGCAAAGTACAAGTTTGTCTGAACACACAGTGCACCTAACACTCCTACCGATAGGTCATCGCAGCCGAGGACCCATGCATATGCCAATGTTAACACCACGACATCGGCAACTGCGACTGAAATGGGCGCGTTACCATCGGGACTGGACGTTGGCGCAGTGGCAGAGCACTGCGTGATCTGAACAATCCCTATCCCTTCCTCCTCATGCCGATGGAGGGGAGTGGGGGGGGGGGGGGGGAACTCGTCGTCTTCCAGGGGAACAGCTCCTTGACACCTGTACTGTGGGATGGAAAAAAGCGGCTCCATTATGCTCTGGGGTACATTCACTTGGGCACCCATGGGTTCAGTGGAGATAGTGCAAGGCACCGTGATGGCGAAGGAGTAACGTAGTCAGGTTGCTGACCACGTACATCCCTTCATGACGATCATGTTTCCTGATTGCAGTCGCATTTTTCAGCAAGATAATGCGCCATGTCACAAGGCCAGGAGTGTGTTGGAGTGGTTCGAAGAACAAGTGACGAGTTCCAGTTGATGTGCTGGCTCTCCAAATCGCCTGATCTGAAACCAATCGAACACATGGTATGTGACTGAACGTGGTGTCAGAGATCATCGCCCCCCTCCATGGAATTTACGGGAATTACGTGACTTGCGTGTGCAGATGTGGTGCCAACTCCCTCCAGCGACCTACTAAGACCTCGTTGCTTCCATGCCACGACGCGTCGCCGCTATTATTCGTGCCAGAGTTGGGCATATTAGCTACTAGGCAGGTGGTTGTAATGTTATGGCTGATCACTGAATAGGCCTACATTTTTGTAAAATGTATGGACTGCTTCTGAAAGACCTCGCATAATATGCAGTGGAGGATACCTGAAAAACAGTAATGTACAACAGATCTAATCACTTTTACTTGGGCTTTAATTCATAGGAAAGATTTTTTTTTTATAGTTATTCTTCAGAAAAGTCAAATTGGAAGTCGACGGAAAATTTTAATTTTTTTAGTTGATTTTCTGAACTGTGTAAGGAAAGAAATGCATACATCCTAGAAATACAAAAATCTCGATATGGACACAGTGTTATACTGGGATGATGCAGAATATGTGATTACTGGCCACAGCTACCCAGACCCCCAAATGCAACTCCTTGTTAAACACAGACGCGCCGCAAATGCATATGTCAACCCTAGACGACAGGTAACTGACAGAAGGAACAAGCTACAGAAATACGTGCCGTTGTTATAGCGTTCACTGACAGCTGTTGGTCTGTTGTTTGAATTACCACATTCGCGTTTGCTCAATGCGGCTGCAAATAATCGCGGCGAGTTGATGCTGTGCAAATATCTGCACGGCAGTGGTGTTATTCTGACTAAAGCTGACGTAAATGGGTGGAAACACACTGACGGTTAGCGTGCATTACCACATATAGCCAAGACACACAAGGGAATTTGAAGCTATAATGTCAACAGATGCTATAGTTAGTATGATCTGTGCTCTGTGCAATACTTGGTGGCTCGGGTGGCGTGAGTAGACACGCTGTGAAGCAACGCCGTGTTACTGGGAGCAGATATCAATCGATTCACATCCCATATGAAACATCTCCCCTTAGCAGAACTACATTATATCTACCGTCACAGAATCTTGGGGCGTGTCACTAAAAAGTAGACGCCTAATGTGGAGAAATGAAATTCGCACGTCTTGAATTTCCCTCTCAGTGAAGTCGGCGTTAAACATTTCGCAAAATAACCTCAGACGTTTTGTGGAATTGAGAGAGGAGGATGGCCAGTATCCCTTATTATGGTGTAAACACCTGGAGCCCTCTTGCAGAATATGAAGACAGCGCCTAGACTGAAACCTCACTTGGTGATGTTTCCTCTGCAGTTGCTGATACCAGCCACATAGATTTCCAATCTAAAGGCAGTGTCCTGACTGACAGACTCAACATCGCCGAACCAAACCTGCTAAGGATAGAAGCGTGAACTCTGGAGAGGGTGTTGATCTTATGCTGTGGGCCTTGTTTGAGAAGGGATTTTTCGTAATCCCATCCCTAACGTGGTGAAATAGAAGATGAAACGTATTTGAAAATATATCGCTATTCAGGCAATTTTGAAGGCATAACTACAAAAACTGGTATTTCGTGTCTTAGCCAGTAATGAAGAAACACGCGTTTCAGCAGTTTGGAACATATTACAGTTAGGGATGTGAAATAGTGGGTGAAAGTTGTTTTTTTAATATATCCTTTTTATACAACTACTATTTTTAAAGCTACATTTATGGAAACTGGTATTTGGCTTCTCGGTTACAAATGGAAAAATACGTGTTTAAGTGTAATTGGAAATTAAATTCCTACGGGAGTGAAATAGGGGATGAAATGTTTCACGAAAATATTTCACTATGAAAGCATTTTTTAAGCTTAATCTATGAAAAACTGAATTTTGCTTCTCGGTTAGAAATAAAAAAAATATGTCTTAATGTTTTTGGGAAATTAATCCCAAAAACGGTGAAAAATGGGATTTAATGTTTTATAATAATATCTCATTACTAAAGCATTTTTAACGCTTAATGCGAGGAAATCTGGTTTTGGCTTTTGTGTTAGAAATGAGAAATTACACATTTCATTACTTTTGCAAATGGAACCCTTAAGAAAGTTAAATGAGTCGCGAAATATTTTGTTAACATACACTGACGGAAAAAAAATATATCAAGAGAAGTTGTGTGACATAACCAGAATTTGGCAGGCGTGTTTCTACATTACATGACGATTTCTGTTCAAATTTCGCACCAGTGGCATAAGACTAGCTTTACTAGTGCCACTAATAGGATGCAAATCAATTTCGCTTTACATAAGCATTGTAACGATTGTTAGCGTCAGTTGCCTTAGAGTTTGGACCTGGTGAATTGATGTTAGTCAAGAAAACATCACAGTGATGCAACGAACTGTTACGACTCTCTTAATTCAAGGAAAGCTCCGAGCCAGACGCCCAGCAGCGTGCATTCCACTGATCTCAAAAAATGGTTCAAATGGCTCTGAGCACTATGGGACTTAACATCTATGGTCATCAGTCCCCTAGAACTTAGAACTACTTAAACCTAACTAACCTAAGGATAGCACACAACACCCAGTCATCACGAGGCAGAGAAAATCCCTGGCCCCGCCGGGAATCGGACCCGGGAACCCGGGCGCCACAGACCTCAAACCACCACCATTTCCGACTTCAGTGTTGTCAAGCAAGGGATCATTGGAAGGTCAGTTGTGTTTCCTGATGAAATCTGGTTCGGCCTCGGTGACAGTGATGGCCGTGTGTTGGTTAGGAGGAGACCAGTTGAGGGTCTGCAACCAACTTGTATGCATGCTAGACACGCTGGACCTACAGCTGGAGCAGCTGGAGTTACGGTCTGGGGTGAAATTTCGTATGACATAAGGTGCACCCTCGTGGTTATCCCATAGCATCTGACTGCAGATTTGTACGTATGACTACTGATTCGACATGTTGTGTTGCCGTTCATGATCAGCATTCCAAGAGGTGTTTTGCAACAGGATAACGCTCGTCCACGTACTGCTGTACATGCTCTACAGTATGTCAATATGTTGCCTTGGCCTGCTCGATCACCAAATACGTCTCCATTGGACGACAACTTCAGTGTCATCCACAACCAACATTAACCGTCCCAGTACTGATCGATCAAGTGGAACAAGCATGAAACTCCACCTCACAAACTGACATCCGGCACCTGTACAGCACAATGCATGCAGATTTGCATCCTTACGTACAACATTCTGGCAGTTACACCTGTTATTAATGTATGAGTATTTCAAATTTGGATTGATTTATCTCACACTTACAGTAATCTGTGATCATACAATGTTAATCTGTTAAATATGTTACCTAGGTAAATGTATTCTCGAAATTTCATTATTCTATATCAATTTTTTTTGGTGCTGCGGTTTTTTTCTGTCAGTATATTTCATTGTGTAACTATTTTTTCCGTCAGCGTATTTCAAAGTATTTTTATAGAAAAATCTTTGATAATCTGTATTGGCCTCTCTGTTAGCAATGAAAACAAAAGTGAATCACGGGTTTTGTAAATTCACCCTCTAAGGGAGTGAATTAAGGCCAGACCGATTCACTGACTGATCATCGCCCAACGCAAACAGCTAAGGAAAGAGATGAGAGGATGATTCATAACGAATTTTTCGAAATTCGGCTCCTAGTGGCTGAAATAGGGGATGAAACGGTTTTTGAAATTATGTCATTTTTAAGACAATTTTGATGCTAGAATTACGAGAATTGCTATTTGATTTCTTAGTCACAAATACAAATAAAAGTTTGAAAAACCGGTGTTTCAGCATTTCTGGAAATTCAGGCCAGTGATGGGGTAAAATAATGAGTGAAAAATGTTTTTAAAATAAATCGCTATTAATGAACTACTAACCCATTTTCAAAACTACATCTATGAAAGTTCGAATTTAACTTCTCAGTTAGAAATTAAGAAGTACATGCGCCAGGGTTTTTGAAATTCCAAACTCTAAGACAGTGCAATAGGGAATGAAAAGTTTTATGAGATTATTTCATTATAACAGTATTTCCAAAGCTAAATCCATGAAAATTTATATTTGGCTTCTCTGTTAGAAACAAAAAAAAGTGTTTCATTGCTTTTGGAAATTCAACCCCTAGGGAGGTGAAATAGGGGATGAAAATTTTTTAAAAGAAATATTTCGTTGTATTAAAAAAATTAAGCTAAATCCGTGAAAATTGGTATTCCACTTCTTGGTTGGCTATAGAGAAATATATTTTACGGGATGAAAGTATCTATGCGAATACCACCACAAGAAAGTAAAAGGAATGATCAACGAGTTGTGTTGGGCTGACTTGAGGGTAGGGACCTGACTGCGAGGTCATCGGTCCCTTTGGATTAGGGAATGAAGGGGAGGGAAGTCGGCCGTGCCCTTCCAAAGGAACCTTCTCGGTATTTGTCGGGAGAGATTTACGGAAATCGCCGAAAACCTAAATCAGGATAGCCGGACGTTGGATTGAACAGTCTTCCTCCCGAATGCGAGTCCAGTGTGCTAACCTCTGCGCCACCTCTCTCGGTGAATGATTAACGAATATTTTTGATCAGAACTCCACTCGAAAAACCACTTGCTTTTATAGCCTTAATTAGTGTGGAAAGTTTAGAACGTGTTGCTGTTCGTAAGAACACAAAAATTCGATTAACGAAACACAAAAGTAATCTGTGGAGATTATACAGTCTACGCGAGCGAAGCGGTGGGCGCTAAATTAATTTCAGTATATTTCTCAGGTTGTTATGAGAAACGCTCCAGCAATGACATTAAAAAGGTTATATTGCAATAAGCGTCTTTCAAGATATTTCATATGTCCTCAATGAATGTTTCACCCTGCAGCGGGGTGTGTGATGATATGAACCTTCTTGGCAGATCAAAGCTGTATGTTCGACCGGGGCTCGAACCCAGAACCTTTGCCTTTCTCTGCAAGTGTTCTACCAACTGAGCTACGGAAACGCGACGCACGACCCGCACTCACCACTGCACTTCCTCTGGTATCTTTTCTGTGTTACGTTGTACAATTCTGTGAAACCTGGGAAGTGGGTGATGAGGAACTGCCGGAAGTAAAGTTATGAGGGCAGGTCATCAGTTGTGCTTGGATAGTTTAGTTGGTAGAGCACTTCCACACGCTAGGCAAAGACTGCGGTTTCGAGCCTCAGTCTGGTACATTGTTTATAATCTATGCGGAAGTTTCTCTACAAATGTCGTTAAAAAGTGTACCGTTGCATACGAGCTCCGCCTGGGGTCAATTGCCTTGAAACAGCCACTGCCACTCCCATGCCCGGATAAATAAGAAGGGTTTGGCACTGGGCTAACAACCGAATCCTATAAGAAAAACTCTTTGTTATGAAACACAAACTTGCCTCGGACGTGGATGGATACAATGGAATGCGAAAACTGCAAAGGAAAAACGGTATACGATTTAGAAATTTTAATTTTCAATCCTGGAATGTTCAGAGCCTGTATAGACCAGGAACGATCCACACTATGGTCTCAGAAATTAACCGATATAAACTGGACCTGGTGGCGGTACAAGAGACAAGATGGCCTTGAGAGGGAACTCATAAACACGATGGAGACCCACTATTGTATGGTGGATGTGTAGATAAACACGAATTCGGCACTGGTTTTGTAATACACATCAAAGCAGCAAATTCGGTTAAAGAATTCAAAGCTGTTCACTAGAGAATATCCTACACAGTACTTGGAAACCAAGTATCCCTACTGAGGATAAAACAGATCAGAAAAAGGAAGAGCTCTATTACCAACTAGAACAAACTACTGAGAGCACACCACCTACAAACATCAGGAGGGTGTTGAGAGATTTTAATGGAAAAGCAGGAAAGAATAATTCTACATGCCAACTATAGGAAGGCACAGTTTGCATGAAGGGACCAATGAGAATGGTCAGAGGATGATCGACTTAGCTATCTCAAAGAACCTGAGAGTAAGTTCGACTTACTTCGAACACAAGAAAATACATAAGGGAACATGGTGTTCACCGGATAGTAGAATCACCAACCAGATAGATCACATCTTGGTGAACCAGCGCTATAGCCGTAGAGTCATAGACGTCAGGTTGTATAGAGGGGCCGACTGTGCGTCAGACCACTTCCTCATTGCGTGCAGGCTTAAAGTCATGTTCACCTACATGCATAAGAAGAAGGTGACACTAGAAACTGATTTGAATGTTGAGAAAGTACGAGGAAGTGTCATTGACGAACAATATGCTATAGAAATCAAAAACCGTTTTGAGGTCCTAGAGACCCTGGAAGCAAGAGAGTACGTGGAGGAAAAGTGGAAAGAAATAAAATCCACGCTACTAAGTGTAGCGGAGGATATATTGGGAAGAAAGAAGGTAATGAAGAAGAGGAAATGGTTCAACGAGACATGTCAGAAGGCTACAGAAAAGAGAAGGAAGATTAGGGAAAAGTGGCTATCTGACAGGGAAAATGAGCTGAAAAGGAAACGTTTTATCAACTTCAGAAGGGAGACAAAGCGAATCGTAAGAGCAGAGAAGATAATATATCTAACCAGTTTGCTAGAACAAGTTGAGGCAGAGAGCCAAAACAAGAATTCAAGGCAATTCTTCCAATACATAAAAAATCGGAAACGTGGATTTCAGAGCCCAACATTTTTCATTAGAGATAAGAACGGCAACTTCATAAAAGATAAGGATAGAATTGTAGAAAGATGGAAAGAATACTTCTCAGAACCGTTGAATCCCCCAGACCCAGATGAGATGTTATGCTGCAAACGCTATGGAGGAAAGGAAACGTGTGGACACGATTGCACGGAGCGAGAGCTGTGGATGTCACCCACTTACGTCGACGTCATCCCCACACGTCATCAGTGGAGTATGGTCCGTAGATGGCCCACATCAGGACGAAACTGGTCACCATTTATGAATAAAAGTGTTTTTATGCGGTCGAGACTGTTGTATATAATGTCTTATACTCATGAGAATATTGGAGAGTACGGTGTTACTACATCCCTTCCCTTCTCCTCAGTTCCCATCCATACCCCTCCCCTCCCCTCCCCTCCCTTCCCTCTTTCCCAGCGGTGTCACCCTGTCTGGTCTGCAGTTTGCTTCACGGTGTGATAGTAGTAGAACCTAAGTACAGTTGATAAGATTATATCGTACCACAGATGTTATGTTATCAATTCAGTAAGGAATTAAGAAAAGATGGTGTCATAGGATATCATGGAAAGGCAATAAAGGAGAAGTAAGAGAAGTAATAAGAGGACTAAAGATATAAAAAATGTAATTGTGGAGATAATACCACTTTATCTCAGTTTAATGCAGGAGAGCGAAAATTCTCTTATGGCCCGGGTGCGAGCCATTTAATTGTTTCTCTGAGCTTTGAATTTCCTCTGGAAAAATTTAAATGGAGTAGATAGAACGATCGAGTAATTCTCAGCAGCAGCAGTTGCGAAACCCACTTGACTCCCAATGGACTGCCTCGCTTCCACTTCGCTGCATCGAGTGAAGCAACAACAGGCATATTACAGGTGCCGAATAAAGAAAACATTTGCGAACACCAGATCTTTAATCCTCTGCTCGTTTCGTCTGCGCGCGAAACACATAGTACAGCAAAGAGTGAAGAGTCGGCTGGCTCTGTTGTGCATCAGGACGGAAAAGGGGACAGAGGAGAAAGGAGAATAGAAGAGGGCTGTTGGTAGGCTTACTGCCGTCGGCTTGGTGGTTGATTAAAACTCTGACAGAAGCAAAGCGACCTCGTGGGAGGCTGGGGACAGCCAAGATGGATCTGAAGGGCACAGAAAACTCCTGACACGAGGAGGAAAGTCTAGAAATAAAATGCATTCTGAAGAGAGAGCACTGAATGCCGCAGTTTCATTCTCGCTCCGTGCGCAGCGTTCACGAGATACATACACGAAACAAAGCAGCGAACTGAAGGAGCTATAGGGCTTACCATGTCTCCACGCACCCCCTGCGTAATGCTTGCACGCAGACTTAGCAGTGAGTAATTTAAACGTGCGTTTCTCTTGCTTTGTCACAGCTAGTTTGCGCAGACTAAAAATGAGACAGCATACGAAACAGCGACCGCCATCAGAAAACTCAAATAGTGTACCTCTCTGTAGCGGAGAATTAAAAAAAAAACTGTAGAATTTTGTAGCAGCTACCCATTTGTGTCTGCTGAAAAAAGGCCTTTCAAGCGTGACGGAGTAAACAGTTATCAGCAGAGACATAAGTGATGATAAAAAAATCTTCGGTGGACAATGGGTGTGTGATAAGACCACGTGAAACAACTGAGCAGAGCAGCGGGGCGATACAGCCTTCTCCAAAAGGATCGTTGAAAACTTGGATTTTTAATTTTCATTAGTCTCCTTGAATCACTCAGGAGGATGACAGAACGCCTCCAGCTAAGACTGCATGCTACAGTCAAGTCTTTTATCGATCCTTCATCAATCTGAGGTACTGATCAGAACCTAGAGAACTCATGATCTATAGTAAAAAATGTTCTACAATTAAAAAATAATACTTGGGCTTTTGTACAATAAAGGAAGGGGAGAAAGACTAGAGTTTAGCGTCCCGTCGATGACGTGGTCATTGGTGATAGAGCTCAGACTTGGATAGTGCAAGGATGGCAAAGAAAATCGCCGTGCTCTTTTCAAAGAAACCATTCCAGAATTCACCATGATCGATTCAGAGATGTCTCAGAAAACCTAAAACAGGGTGGGCAGTCGGGAGTTTGAAAGGTCTTCTCTTCTCGAAAGCAAGTCCCGTACTGTTGTGCTAGAAACTAATTATTTTGGTTTACAGCTGCGTGATGGACATTTCAACGTGGTACCGGAACACACACACACACACACACACAAACACACACACACAAAGAGGCACAGAGAAGCACTCACACGCAAACACACACAAGTCTAAACGATGTAATTTAATCTTTGTTTCATTCTCTTCTCGCTGAGCTCGTGGCGAAGAGGTACATTTAATTGGCTAGTCACAGGGGACTGCCTTTTCAGCTATCGTCGGATGTTAACTGGCGACCCCTCACCACTTTGCTTTCACTGTAAGGAGTCACTGACGACGTGCTCCAATCTATCCCACTGCCAGTGTTTTAACCGCTTGCACTTAAATGTGTGTACATCATCTGAGTTATCCGTGGTTTCAGCCGAGAAAACATAGGCTGTAGAACCCGTTCTATACTTTACTCGCTGTTGCAGCATAACGAATGAGATTCTAAGATTTTTGAAATTTTTGAAAACATATTCAGCGATCTTAAGGATAGTTATATTAAAATTTAAAACAGTCTTGATCGCAATCTTGTTAAAATATTTTTTTATTGGAGTGAGTGACCAGTTTCGACTCTATGAAAGAGTCATCTTCAGACTCCGGAGCGGTGGATAGACACTGCTAGATGAGTTCCGTCGACCCTCGACGCCCGTGTAACTGCTGAACTCATCTAGCAGTGTCTATCCACTGGTCCGGAGTCTGAAGATGACTCTTTCATAGATTCGAAACTGGTCACTCACTCCAATAAAAAAATAATTCAACAAGATTGCGATCAAGACTGTTTTAAATTTTAATTGCATGAGACACTGGCGGAAGTAAAGCAATGAGGACAGTGGTGAGTCGTCATTGGGTAGTTAAGTTGGTAAGCAAGTGTCTTGGGTTCGAGTCCCGGTCCAGCACACAGTTTTAATCTGCCAGGAAGTTTCATGACAAAGGAGATTTAATATTCGACTGTGGACACCAGTTATCCTAGAAACTCTTACCGAACGGTCTATTAAGAGTGGAGGTTTTCATTTTATCTTTCCATTACGATTGTTGCTTTCCAACTAGCGTTCTACTTTCATTGTCATTTTAGTTTCATTCGCCTATTATTACCGTTTAGGCTCCTAGGTGTTAACTAATTTTCAGAACAATGGCGTGCTTTCACTAGGAAACTGCCGGTCTTAAGTTATGATTTGGATGCTTATAAAATTAGCTGTCTGCGCCCTAGGTACATCAAAAACTGACCGTATCGGTGTAGGCAATTAGTACAAATCTCAGCCGCTCTTCTCCTACCTATTAAAACTGAATCAAAATAATTTGTTTGCTCCCCTGTCTCAATACGTCCATTTTCTTCAGTTCTCTAGGCAAGTACCAGTGGCTGAATATTTCTGCGGTCATTAGAATACAGCGATTTGACGTATTTTGGATTTCCTCAACGTCAAGTGCTTTAAATGGGATTTGCAGTCTTTTTCCTTTCCTTGTGTGACCCGCAAAGCAAAAAAAAAGTAATAATAATTGAAATGAATCCAATCTTAATATGGTAATATTGTTTTTTTAACCCCTATCCAGTCTCAGGGAAAACAAAAACATAGATCTTGTACTGATTGTGTATTATTTACTTCATTACATACACACATCAGTTTATACGAATATTTGAGCTTCATGAAACATTAAGCATTCCTCAGCTTTGTACAAGTCTCTGGAGGTTTGCAGGTATATCGCAGGAAATGCAAAATGCAAGTTCCATTTCCCTTCTCACAAACACTTTCATATGGATCTTACTCTGATTCACGCAACGCTTCCAGCTAGATCATTAGTGAAAAGTAGAGCTTTCTCTTCTCGTAGCCCATTAAAAGTATGAAAGAAATATTCTGTGGTTCGTTCACACACGAGGAACACAACAGAAAATCTTCGGTGTAGCAGACACGTTCTCTCCCGATGGACGCCGCAGAGGCAGCGCCAGAACAACTGTGCAGGTGATAGCGCTGAAAGCATTCCTCTGTACAACACGCCACAGCCTGGAACCTGTGAAAACTTAAAGGAGATGGGGGAAAACGAAGCAACAATGTCTTCACTTGCAAAATCAAATGCACCTACCCCAAACAAAACTAAAGGCGAGAAGTAAAACTGACGGGTGTTATCTGTCTAATTACTACTGTAAATGATTATATTACTGCGGTGACGGCTATGCGAATGTGAGAACCAGTAAGGATGTTTACGTTCCCATGAAATGAGACCTTAGACGACCGACAGAGAGAAAGCAATTACAGCAGTGTGGATCTGCCCGAGTAAGGCGAGAAACTACACATGTGGTCCGTTAAGAGCTTTCGAAGGGAGGAAGAAAAGAAAGTAAGAAGGGGAGTGGAGGTTAGTCTGTAATGACAGAGCACTATCTTGGACAGGAAAAGATGGGAAAGTAATTAGTATGAATCATCCAGCATTTACCTGAAGTGCTTTAAGGAGACCAATGTTTACGTGGATTTGGATCGGGGATAGGGCTTTTCACCCCGCATCTACCGAATACGAATCTAGTATCTTAACCAACGCACTTTCTTTTTCTGTACACTTTCTATATCGTTTCAGCTACAAGGAGGTTTTCTAAAAGCTGCAGTGACGGATTCAAGGAGGGGTACTGATCGTTTAGAGGAACTAAAGGTCAAATGGGCAAAGTACACTATACGAAAATACAGGAATGTATCGATACGTGACACAACACAGTGATATCGGTAAGCTCATCAGATAATGCAATACACAAAACAGCGCATGATCCTATCATTTAGAGAGGACGTATCGATGCGACGTCAGCCTAGGATTTTGATTCACCGCCTGGCCATCTATGGATTGAAGTAAAACTTATCATTCTGTAAGAATATAGATTTTTCGTCGATGTGTTTCGTCATCTAATTTCATGCGCACTGTTGTAAACAAAAGCTGCAGTGTCAAACTTTATTACAGTCGATATTTTCAAGATATGGGATCGAGTCATATAGGATTTCTTATTCAGTTCGTCTTAGATGGAGAGTTAAAAAAATGTGTCGAATATTGTGACATATGGCAGCACTCATCAAAACAAAACAAAAAATAAATCCATATGAAATGCGCCGGGAAATGCGTACTTCCTGAATTCTTAACATGTGTTTTACAGTCGTGTTACCGAGCCTTTCGAACACATACCGAACAACTCCGGCGTGTGTGTGCTCCGCCGGAAAAGTACACACGCTGGCCGTAAGTGGTGGGGGCGATCCGGGGTTCACTTCGGGCGGCGCGGCTTTCCGGGGCGGTCTTCCGTGTCGAGCCATCAACGAGGAATTATCATCTGTCATCTCACCGGCGGTGCGTGGGTTTAGTGCCACGCGCTCGACCTAGCGAGAAATTCGACTCATCAATTGGATTCGCCGCAGGCATATTACCATGGGAACATGTTGGAAAGCAGTGAAACGGCGTTACGTACGTCCTATAAATTATGTTAAAAGATAGTAGTAACCTTACTGTGGCCTGGTCAATCATGCGTGTACACGCGGGTGCCATTTACAACCTCACACATAACTGCGTTCTTCTTTGATATGTACGAATGTTTTTCTGTTCAGTAACGACTAACAGCAATAGGCTCCATGTTACTTCACGTTGCCGACTGAATGGCAGTCACTGTGGTTTCTGGCAAGAACGTATCAGATAATGGTAGCCCTGTTTATTGCCATTGTTTTGGCTGTTCTGTGTTTTCGATGGCTCTATTTAGACTAAAGTGTTCCCTCAAATTTGTTGCAATTACTGTTTTCAAGTGTTCATTTTTTCTTTGGAAGGACCAATCTAGATTTAAGAAATTAATGGTCTGAGTGCTTTGAACAACGAAGACAGAGCGGTGTGTTACTGTGCTTAGGTGGCTAAAGTACTTGCGTGGATATGTATTATGTGATTGTTTTCAAAGAAATGTGAATGGCTCATGGAGCTGAGATCTTCAGGGTCTTTTTATTTGTGACGTTGGCAGCCAGGTTAACTCTTGTAAATTTTTGTAGAGGTGTGAGGACACACCTCAAATCAGCACCCTGTTGGTCAGAGGTGAGAGGAGACACCTCAAACAAGCACCCACAGCTCCATCTGCCACCCAACGAAAAAAGTACCACTTGTAGAAGTTACGTATTTCTTATCGTAGAATCCGTACCTACAATAAAAATGGGATGTTCGTGTTTAAGATTTCAAAACTGCCCCCGTCCTAACTCCTTGGGGTCGGGCAGGAGGATCAACATCGACATCACCTAATAGCGTCTTTAAAAATATTGAACACATATTTTTCCGTTTTTTAATTCGATGCATAGTTTATGACAAATTTATTCGTTTAGAGATACAAAAACTCACCCTCCATATTATTAAAGCACAAGTACACCCCTGAAGCAGCGTGCTTGTTGCTAGTAAAGTGGAAGAAAGAGCATCTGCATTGAGATGTAGCCATTGTTCACGCGCGACAACTTGATGCTGCGAGAAACATAAGGGCGCAATGTTGTTCGCCTACTGCATCGTACCTGACAGATAAATTTTAGGAAGAATATCTGCCAACCTATCTCCACTGCAACGTGCCACAACTGTTGTACGAACTTTCCACGGTGATCAGAAGCCTACTCGTTACACTATATCGCTTGACCTCAAACCTTTCTACACAATTGCTACGCTATCAAAAGTAGACTTTCCGAAAAAAAGTGTCATTTTCGACATTCTCAGGAGAAACCTTAAAGGAAGAGTTGTAATACACAAAGTGTACAACTACCAAGCGGGAACAATAAGAATAGATGATCAAGAAGAAAAGCGCCCAATTAGAAGTGGTATAAGATAGGCACGGAGTTTTTTCGCTTGGTGTTCAATTTATACAGCGAAGACTCAAAGACCGAAATAAAAGGGAGGTTCAAGAGTGGGATTGAAATTCATACTGAAAATATATCAATGATAAGAATCGCTGATGACATTGCTATCCTGACTGGAGGTGAGGATGAATTGCAGTACCTCTTGGATGTAATGACCAGTCTAATCAGCACATAACATGGATTGACAGTAAACTGAAGAAAGACGAAAGTAATTCAGAATGGCAAAAATGAAATAAGCGATAAAGTTAACGTTGAAATTGGGGACGACTAACTAGAGAAAGTGAAGCAATTCTGTCAGTCTGGAAGTGAAACAACACTTGTCAGACGAAACAAGGAGTGCGTAAAAATCATACTAACACAGGCAAAGAGAGCTAATAGCAAACATCGACCTCAGTTTGAGGAAGAAATCTCTGAGAAAGTACGTTTGGTGCACAGCATCGTTTGTAAGCGAACCATGGACTGTGAGAATACTGGAGAAGAAGAGAATTGAAGCGTTTGAGTTGTGGAACTACAGGAGAATGTCGAAAAGTAGATGACTGGTAAGAAATGAACAGATTCTCCACAGAATCGGCAAGGAAAGGAACATATTGAAAACATTAATCAGGAGAAGTGACAGAGTAATATGACATACGTTAAAACATCAAGGGATAACTTCCGTGGTAGTTAATAGACTTGTAAAGAGTAGAAAAGGGGGAAGGTAGAAACTAGAATACAGTCAACAAATAATTGAAGACGTTTGCTACAGTGCTACTCTGAGATGGAGAGGTTGGCAGAGGTGTCAGAAGGCTATAACGACAAAATAAAATATCTAAAGCAGAATCAGATTCCTAACAACAGCTCCGAGAGGTATCCGCAGATTGTGAGCAGCGAAATAGTTGTCACAGATCACTTTCCAGCACTGCGGTGTCCTTTCGAGTCCAGACACAACGTCTTACGGTGATCAGTGCCAGAGAATGTTCTGCACGTGCCTAGCTACAGTATCCTTAATTTAAGCGCTTTTGAGCATGGGAGGTGGGTGCAGAAAGCTGGAAATGTACTCTTGTGAGCAACTATATTAGACAACCCACCAAGCAGTGTGTGACATCGCCTCTGCCTGATAGCGACATCGCGGCGTGGCAGCTATTCCATGGGGCATCAGAAATTGTGGATAGGGATTTTGAGCTTATGGTTCGCAGACACAGGTCTGATTGAGATGCCAAATTAGACATCTTTCAGCCGTCTAGTTTCCAAACTTATTGTATTTGGCTACCACTTCGAGCGTTCTATTACGCTGTCTTCAGGTCCCTGATCGACGTGTAGGAAGATTCTGCCTCGGTTGTGATCAAAACAGGGGCCAGAAATACTGGTATTAGTAGATTTTCGCTATAGCGATCACTTCAGCCATCATCTGCCGACTCAGACAACCTAGGTAGAACCTTCGCACACGTCGGTCAACGGACAGAAGATGGCGTAGTAAAACGCTGAAACAGGTTGCCAAATAAAATAAGTTTGGAAACTAGACGGCTGAAAGGTGTTTAATTTGACATCCTGTATCGAACAGCCGAGTCCCGCAACCATTTCTAAAAGGATGAACATACAGAGACTTGGTCGGATTGGGTTTACTATGCGTAGAAGAGTCCGGGGCAAGTTAATAAGGGTGCAAATTGATCACTTATTTGAAATTCTTTTTTCCTTGCAGCAACAACATTTAAATATCACAAAAACACTGCACTCCCCAAGACACTAAAAACTCACGTAGTGAAATCGCTGCAGCCAGTTCAATACGTATTAAATATTTATTGCTGTGTGCACTGTATTGCGTGTTATAACATTCAAGGCATTGAGCACAAGCTCTTGTGGACTACCATACGTGACTACCTTAGACACATAAGTTTCACAGTCACTACATATTGATGTCTTAGTCCTGTTAACCCCGGGCTGTCCAGCAAAGCCTATCGGGGGCTTGGAGTAGCGAGAAGTAAACGCTAGCGACAGGTGAGAGCAACGGAAAGAGCGCGGGCGCCAGCCCAGCAGTCAGTGCATTTAGACATGGCAGAGGCAGGAAGGCCCTCAGCAACACCTTGTTTTAATGCTGCATCGGAGGAGCTGTACCTTTCTACTGAATACGACAGTCGTGTAAAATATTTAGTGTTCCGAAAATTACTAAACCATAAGGAAATTCAGTTTAAGACCTTGTGCAGTAAATCACGCGACAGATTGCTATAAACTTGTCGACGGCGAACGAAAGACAATAATCCATGAACTGACTTTTCAAAGAAAGTAAGTTACCACTTAATAATACGTTCTGTTTGCAATACTATGGAAATGGAAGGAATAACTCAAAATTGCTTCGTTTCAACAATTACCATGTCAGCCGCGCGGGATTAGCCGAGAGGACTGGGGCGCTGCAGCCATGGACTGTGCGGCTGGTCCCGGCGGAGGTTCGAGTCCTCCCTCGAGCATGGGTGTGTGTGTTTGTCCTTAGGATAATTTAGGTTCAGTAGTGTGTAAGCTTAGGGACTGATGACCCTAGCAGTTAAGTCCCATAAGATTTCACCCACATTTGAACATTTTTTTTTTACCATGTCAGTTTTGTGAGCTCGTGCGATAAAAATATATCATATTATTTAGAGGACGCTGGTCATTCTGGAAGAGACTCTTCTATGAGAATTAGCTACCGACTTTCACATCAGATAGCTGTGCACTTGAAGTCACTTGCTGAAGGTGACTTTTGTTAAGGAATGCCTTGCAACAGCGGCGGAAGAGCTGTGTCCACAACAGGTTCCGCAGCTACAGTACTTGGCACTTTCTCGAGCCATGAAAAGCGCCGAATTCAAGAATTAGTTGAAGATTCTGAGGTTCAGCTGACAACGAATATTAAAGACAGTGTTGCATTTTCTTCGTCTTTGGAGGACTCTCCTGACTTGTCAGACAGAGCATGGTTGGTAACTTTCATTAGGACTGTAAACAAAATGCTGGAAGTTTGCGAGGAGATGTTAGGTCTCATACCATTGAAGAATACAACAAAAGGTCAAGGCAAGTTCCATCCCCTTGAAGCAGTTACGGAGAAGTATGGTCTGCCGCGGATATTACTAACACACGTAGCAACAAACGGTGCTCCAGCTATGACTGGCGAAACCAGTATGGAGTGTCCAGAGAAAAATGAAGAATCATGATGTCTTGGTTATACCCACACATTGCCTGATCACCAACGACATTTGTGTTCCAAAAGCGTAAATCTGAATAAGGTGAAAATTCATAATTGTATTCGAGCTAAAGGATGCAGTCATTGCTTGTTCAGAGCGTTTCTGGACGATGTCGGTTATCAGTATGGAGATTTACTTTATAACTTGAGGTTCGCTGGCTCAGCTGTGTTAAAGTTCTGGAGCGCTTCATGGAAATGCGCCAAGAAATAACGTTATTCATGGGAATTAAGCGTGCTGTATTTGAAACAAGATTTACTAACATTTCGCGCTTGGAAACAGATTTAGAAATTTTTACTACACCCTTCTCCATGGATGTCGATTCTGCAAGCCATTCTCTCCATATGGATATCATAGATCTTCAGTGCGATTCAGAACTGGAAGAAAGATATCAGAGCAGAAAGACTTTAACTGACTTTTACAAACATTTGTCACAGAGGCGTTACCAGAAACTTCATACATATGCAGCACGTGCCCTTAGTCTGTTCGAATCAAAGTGCAGTTGTGAGCAGTTCTTTTCTCTACTAAAACTGTGTAAAACACCACTGAGATGCTCCACATCAGATTATCATCTGAAATGTGTTTTGAGGGAAAAATAAACAAATGTAGAAAGTAGCAACAGAAAACAGAGGTGGATTAATTTCGTATATTTGTTTGTTATTCAGTTTCCTAGTATTGCCTTCCAGTTTGCCATCATTCCTTAACTTTCATATTTAGTAAGCATTTACATTTATGTTGTCCTTCTTTATTTACTGTCAATGTTTCCTTGAATTAGAAAATATTTTTGGCCTTAAGGCTATTGTAATAAGCGTCTTTATTAAATGCTGAACATATTTAATGAGGACTGTGGTTCCTTTCTCCGGTTCCTTTAGTACGCATATCCCCAGTTGCCCACCAGAGTATTGATTTACTTGTGACTGAACAAGTTCTTATGCTGTCTTCTATTTACAAAACCACAGTCATCCACAAAAGGGGATTAAGCAAGCTTTGAGCAGCGCCGCTTGGCTGTCGCTGTTAAGCGAACAGTTAAGTGCTCCACGCTCCCGCTCGCAGAGCAAACAGCGGAATCCCGGTGCTCCACAGAGAGGTACCTTGACCGGATCTGTCTTAACCCAGTGACAAAATTAATATTTTTTAATAAACCGTTTAAATACTGCTTAATGTGTTCAGAAAATGTGAGACTGAGCTTTATTATCCCCGCAAAAGAATGAACTTGACTCTGCTACAACAAAATCCAGAAATGGTGCTCTGATAACTGATCATGCTGAAATTCAAAATGCTCCTGCTTAGGCTAGAGTATCTAACGGCCAATCCACAGAAACTGAGAATGAATCTCCTGATGAACATTAGGTAGATCAAAATGAAGAACAAAAACCTTCAGCAAATGATACTCCTATCGAGCCAAAGTAGTGCAGATGAGTTATGATTTCAAACCACTACACAAAGAAAGACCATGCGCGAAACAAGGAAAAATCACAGAAAGAAAAGTGTAAGTTTTGACAAGCTCACCTAGGAAAGAGATATTGGTTGTTAAGGAAACGCTCAAGGTGCAACAAGAATGCTTAAAACAAAATAGGGAAAATTTCCAAATAAAGTGTGGTGCAGTGTTCTGCAAGTGATGTCTGCAACGACCGTCCACCAGAAAACTGGAAAGTGTTCAAGCTTTGGAAGAAGAAAATTGGTGCATGGTATTTGTTAATGAAGAATACTGACCTTTATATAAAGGGTGTCCCATTTATCTCGACCCCCCTAAATAACTGTTTGTCCAGATGTAAATTACAAAATGTTTCAAGCAAATGTTCTTTAGCCGTCAAGGGAACACCAATCAGCATGATTACCTTCGTTTTAGCTTTGTTTTTTACAAAGTTATGAACAGCGGTATGACTTTTTTAAATGGCACCCAGAATTTTTTATTCAGTAATTCATTTCCTCTCCTAAACACCTATTCCAAGATGTATCAAAGTGTGCCATTCACTGAAACACAACGTTATTAATAACATAAGCGGTCACAGCGCTTAGTGCAGGTACCTGGGGTAATGGAACATATCCATGTGCTGACATTGTCAGAGGTCAAATGCAAACAAAAGTAGAATGCATACCCGTCATTCCGTCAACCATCGTCAGTTGAAGGATTATGTGAGTAGAACGTACGCCAACGAAGAGAAAGTAGAAGTGCTACTCTTGTATGGGAAATGTAAGTTAGCTGAAAAGTAATTGCAATACTGTTTTCTTATGTAAGCATACTTTTAATCCTTTAGTCCTTTTATATACTGTTGTGTAGAGTAGGAATACAAACTGCACTGACATAACGTTTCTTTTGTTGTTGATGAGGATGATGATAGGTGAAATGCGGAGCTGTACAGAGAGCGATATCGTGACAAGAACCCACCTTCCCGACGGATGTTTTCTCGTCTCGTTGCGACTCTTCAGGAAACGGGAAGCTTCAACCCACGACAACGCGATCGTCGTAGCACTCGCACACACGAATCTGCCGAAGTTACTGTTCTCGCTTCCGTTGCTATGAATCCACATGTGAGCACACGACAGATTGAACACGAGATTGGCATTCCTAAGACCAGTGTACATCGTATTCTTACAAGTCACCAGTTACATCCTTACTATGTACACCTACATCAAGAATTTCACGGCAATGATTTCCAGAATCGTGTACAGTTCTGTCAGTGGGCACAGCAGCAAGCCCTCGCCAACCCGAACTTCTTCTCCAATGTTCCATTGACCGATGAATGTTCCTTCTCAAACAAAGGACAGGTAATATAAGGAACATGTATTATTGACGTGCGACAACCCACGATGGCCTAGACAGGTGGAACATCAGCGTCAATGGAGAGTTAACGTCTGGTGTGGGATGCTTGGTACTACAATTATTGGCCCTTATTTCATCAATGGTGGTCTAAACGGCACAGCGTATTCCAACTTTCTCAGACGAATTCTTCCTCCTCTTCTGGATGAAGTGCCGCTAAGAACCAGAATGCTTATGTGGTATCAACACGATGGATGTCCAGCACATAATGCCTTGCGTGCACGTCTTGTTCTGAACTGAAGGTATCCCGCCCGTTGAATTGGCGGAGAAGCAATACTTACTTGGCCTGCTAGGTCTCCTGATTTAAATCCTCTGGACTTTTTTCTTTGGGGATGCATTAAAGACGTTAGTTAAAACACACCGTGCCCTGCTGCGTATATAACTCCGTAACTGTCTACTGTACATGCTCGTCCGACAGGAATCGTCGAACCTTCAGGGCCGAAGGCGTGATAACGGGATAGGGAGAGATCAGGACTACAGGGCGGGTGCTCGAGTGTCTGCCACTTGAGTTGATGTAACTTCTGCGTTACGACATTTGCGCTACGGTGACGTGAGTTATCACGAAGCAGCAGCACCCCTTGTTGCACCATTCCACAACGGTGAATTTCGACAACGCACTCATTAGTCATTCTCCGATGCATGCCTACAGATGTTTGTCCTTCGGAAGCCAAGAAAAGAATACCAGCACACTGGTCCTGTTTGGACGCATTTGGTAATAACGTCGCCGTGGTTCACGTTCCCGCATCTGCCGCACGCACGTACGAAAGACACGACCACCACACTGATATCTTGCGTACATGTCAGTCCTTACATAACGGCGTAGGAGTCTCGCTGTGTTGCATAGACGCTGCAGCAACACCTTGAAACAGAAACTTTTTGCTCTAACAATCCACGGCTATACTGCCGGTTCATAGTGTCCAACGGGCACAATATTTCGGCGATCAGACATGTCGCCATCGTCAGGTGCGCTGACGAACTGAGCTCCTGAGGACGGACAACCGATTTAAATCCCCTCCCCCTGCGGGCCGCTCTCTTCGCCGTCCGCGCCCGCGTATACCTGTGGACTGTTCCAGCAACAAATACGCCGGGAGAAACTGAAGAATCAGAAACTTTTTCATCGCCTCTTATATTAAAATAAGAATTTTTTCATGTAGGTACAAGAGAATAAAAGATCATTATATTAAGTGAAGCAAGAAAATCCATCTAGTTCAAAAAATGAATTAATTAAAATGGTTAAGCGTTAACTTGCTCAAGTGTCTGCTACGTCTCGCACTACAGCGCTCGAGACATGTTAAATAGGAATGAGATCTGCTGATTTCTGGTGACACATTAGCTCTCGCACACTACTGGGAGACAATATCATATATTTGTTATTACATTATATTGCAACCAAGACCATTAGAATTGATAATACATTTATAATACATATTATGACAGAATTCGAGAGTGATGTAGGCGAACAGACGGATGAACTTGGCGGGACTGTACGCGCAGCATTGAGGAACAATGCCAGATATATCTGAGGCCGTATTTCATCCTTTGTAAACACCCTCCGGGCATACTTTTACTACCGACCTGAACAGTGTCCTTACGGCAACTGGGATGCATGTACCAATGAGTGAAACGACTCGTTTGCCCAGCCGACATGCATCTACGTTAATCTGTTCGTTATCTGACGTACGGTGACCTAAAGTACAAGCATATGGCAGCTTGTGGTGATACACCTCGCCTGTCCATAGATTCGTCTAACACGTGGAACCCAAAGAGGGTGTGACGTTTGGTGTGGCTTTCGAAACATCTGATTCGATCCTACGTACAGGTGTGAAACAAGAAGTCGATTTGAACATAACTTAATCAAAGCGTATTATGGCGTTGTGGGTGAACAGGAAGGGCTGTACCACAATCATAACAGTGGCAGGAGCAAATATTTGACTCATGAATTGGAAAGTGATAGCTATTTAACATTAACAAAGAAACAGAAAACTAATGTTAAGCACTTACATCGGTAGAAAAGCGTGCAGTAGCATGCAGGATCATGTTTCACATGTGATGAAGCATCAGTTAGAAATATTATTAAGAAATGATAAATAGGAAGCGCATTAGGGTTAAGACGAGCGAGAGAGAAATAAACTAGCTATGAGGAGCAACAGTGGGATACGATAGCGTGTTATGTAGCCCTCAGGCCGTAGCATCTCACCGTGGTATACAGATGGCGTCCGGGTGGTTATCTTTGGATCGCGTGAATAACGTACATCATTTACGTCTCGCGAAACGTAAACCTCATAACTAATTTTCAAACGCTCTCATTACTTCTTTAAGTGCTCGAGTCTTCAGATTTTTACTAACATTACACCTATCACGAGGTCATCTACGACGGCCATTGGCTATGAGAACGGTACGTGTTGACTGCTACAGGACACCGACAAGATTGACGCTACGTGATCCTGCTGGATCCTACTTAAAACCTCGGTCCCAGCAAGGAAACAGTAGATCCTCAGGGTTCTCACTATTTTCTAATCCCAACGGAAAAGGCTGTTTCTACAAAAAAACATTTCCGCCTTACAAGCAAATTCTGAGACAACTCGCCACAGCTGTTAGGTTGCCATTACCTTTCTGCTCCTATCCGCCAACTGTCTCCCAGGAAGATATTCACGCGCTCCTGGAGTCTTTCTTCAAACCAAGGCGCCTCTCTAACGATGACAGCCAATAATTACAATTTAAAAGACGCTCTACTAAAATTAACCTGTCCCAAGAAACTCCTCTGCAGAGATAATGACAATATTATGTGACTGACTGTTGTTTTGCTGCAACATCTCTAATGACTTCGACATCGAGTGGACGTTAAGCACTACGCTTCCGTATTTTTTATGAGTCATCACTCCTATGACTGGTTTGATGATGTCCGCCACTAATTCCTCTTTTCATCTAAGAGTAGCACTTACAACGTACATTCTCAATTTTTTCTGGGTGTATTCCAATCTCTGTCTTCCTCTACAGTTTTTACCCTCTACAGCTCCCTTTAGTACCATGGAAGTTATTCCCTGATGTCTTAACAGATCCTACCATTCTGTCTTTCTTCCTATAAGTGTTTTCCGTGTGTTCCTTCCTTTGCCGATTCTGCGAGCCATTCCTCATTTCTTTTCTTATCAGTCCACCCAATTTTTACCATTTTACTGTAGCATCACATCGCAATCGCTTCGATTCTGTTTTGTTCCGGTATTCCCACAGTCCATGTTTCACTACCATACGATGCTGTGCTCCAAGCGTACATTCTCAGAAATTTAGATCCTTAAGTCAACGCCAGTGTTTGACACCAGTGGACTTCTCTTGACCAGAATGGCCGCTTTGACTGTGCTAGTCGGCTTTTTATACCCTCCTTGCTTCGACTCTCATGGGTTATTTTGCTTCCAAGGTAGCACATAGTGACCACCAATTTTGTTGCTGAGTTTCTCGCTATTCTCATTTCCGCTATCCCTCATTATATTTGCCTTTTTCCGGTTTATTCTCGACCAATATTCTATACGATTAGACTGTTCATTCCTTTCAAGAGATCTTGTAATTCTTCTTCACTTTCACTGAGGATGGAAATGTGGTCAGGTAATCATACTGATATCCTTTCACCCTGAATTTTAATCTCACTCTTATCCCTCTGTTTCATTTTCGTCGTTGTTTCTTCGATATATGTATTGAACAGTACGGGCGAAATACTGTATCTCCGTCTTACAACCCTTTTAATCCGAACGCTTCCTTCTTGGTCTTCCAATCCCATTGCTCTCTCTTGGTTCTTTTATACGAGCCAAATGGCTTTAGAAACTCCGATGGAATGTTACCTGCTCCTTCCGCTTTATTTGATCTCAAGTCTTCCAGAGCTCTTCTAAATTCTGATTCTAGTACTGGATAACTATGTCTTCTTTATCGACCCCAGTTTCCTCTTCTATCAAGCCGTCAGAAAGCCCTCCCCTTCAAGGAGGCCTTCAGTGTGCTGTTTCCAACATATCCGATCTTTGCGTTTAACAACGGAGGCGCCATTACAAGTCCAAAGCCATTATGACGAGAATCCAAAATATGTCATGAACACTGTTCATTCATTACAGAACAGACAGGATACATATGCAGTCCAGGGGAAAATACTTTTTGTGTTCTTCATGGACTGCTTTCATCAGGAACCGATGGCCACCATTTCCCTATTGTTGCGTTTTTTGTTTTTTTGTGATGTGTTCCAACTTTATCTCCAAAACCGCAAATATCTTGATATAAAAGGGAAACAATTTATCATCTATACTGCATACATGTCAGAAACTTGGATCAACACACACCTTAACAGATCTTAAGCAAAATGTTTCTACTTCACTTATGGGTGGTGTAATTCTTGTTCTGTTACTGTACACAAGTGTATTCTTCAAACAGCTGTTCTCATAGTCTTGAATATTATTATCACAGCCGACGGTATAGCACCACATTTTGTATTGACGGGCACGCGATAGCATCCTAGTCAAGTAAAAATGTCGTGTTTCTAGGGCCTCCCTTTGGGTAGACCGTTCGCCGGGTGAAAGTATTTCGATTTGACGTCACTTCGGCGACTTGCGAGTCGATGGGGATGAATGATGATGATTAGGACAACACAACACCCAGTCCCCTAGCGGAGAAAATCCCGGACCCAGCGGGGAATCGCACCCAGGCCCTCAGGATTGACATTATGTCGCGCTGACCACTTTTTTTTGCATTTTGTTCGTTGTTGATCGTTGTGTTTGGTCGTTGCGGACATCACATGACATCCGTTCAAGTTCGTTGTTGATCCTTTCACCCAGTTTTTTATTACAGAGACCAACCAGCTCTCTGGCCGAACATGCTGAGCTACCGTGCCGGCTATTTTTTCGTAGACTTTTACTTCGCCATACACCTCACCACTCAGCTACCGGGGTCGGACGTCCTATTCAAGTGGCGTACATCTACTGCGGCATCCGCAATCAGCAGCGATGGCCACACCAGAAAAAGGTCCTCGTGAACGTCGCAGTTTACATGGCCCCAGCAGAAGTCGCTGTGAGAACGGAGCTGGCCATGGAAGAGTACCACCACGACTAATCTATCGCTATAGTCTGTACATCAGTTAATATAGCTCCTAATATCTCGAACAATGTGAAGTACATTTCTGATTGTTATCGTCACATCAGCTTACAAATCACAAGCGGCAAAAAAGTTGTAAAAAGTGTACAAGAGCTCGTTGGGAAAAAGCTGCATTCGTTCAGTTACAAACACACTGGAGACCATGGATTCCCGTATCAAAAGATTTAGCGATCATTCTTGAACAACGTCAAAGAGTTTATTGATTGAATTCCTACGGAATATGTGATTTTCGTCGTCAATATTACTTGCGAGAAAAGTTCGGAAAACTTTCATCTACATGTACGTCTACGAGGTTACTCTGCAATTCACACTTAACTGCCTAGCACAGGGTTCATCGAACCATTTTCATACTACTTCTCTGCCATTCCACTCTCGAATGGCGCGTGGGAAAAAGGAACACCTAACTCTTTCCCTTCTAACCTTGATGTCTCTTGAATGCAATTTTCACTTTACAGCGGAGTGTGCGCTGATATGAAACTTCCTGGTAGATTAAAACTGTGTGCCGGACCGAGACTCGAACTCGTGATCTTTGTGATTTCTCTTATTTTATTATGACGACCATTTCTCCCTACGTAGGTGGGCGTCAACAAAGTATTTTCGCATTCGGAAGAGAAATTTGGTGATTGAAATTTCGTAAATAGATCTCGCCGCAAAGAAAACCGCCTTTGTTTCAATGACTGCCACCCAACTCGCGTATCATATCATCGACACTCACAACCCTATTGTGCCATAACACGAAACAGGCTAACCATCTTTGCACTTTTTCGATGTTCTCCGTCAATCCTACCTGGTAAGGATCCCACACCGCGCAGCAATACTCCAGCAGAGGACGGACAAGTGTAATGTAGAATGAGATTTTCACTCTGCAGCGGAGTGTGCGCTGATATGAAACTTCCTGGCAGATTAAAACTGTGTGCCCGACCGAGACTCAAACTCGGGACCTTTGCCTTTCGCGGGCAACTGCTCTACCAACTGAGCTACCGAAGCACGACTCACGCCCGGTACTCACAGCTTTACTTCTGCCAGTACCTCGTCTCCTACCTTCCAAACTGTACAGAAGCTCTCCTGCGAACCTTGCAGAACTAGCACTACTGAAAGAAAGGATATTGCGGAGACATGGCTAAGCCACAGCCTAGCCATGTCTCCGCAATATCCTTTCTTTCAGGAGTGCTAGTTCTGCAAGGTTCGCAGGAGAGCTTCTGTAAAGTGTAAAGTTTGGAAGGTAGGAGACAAGGTACTGGCAGAAGTAAAGCTGTGAGTACCGGGCGTGAGTCGTGCTTCGGTAGCTAAGTTGGTAGAGCACTAGCCCGCGAAAGGCAAAGGTCCCGAGTTCGAGTCTCGGTCGGGCACACAGTTTTAAGCTGCCAGGAAGTGTAATGTAGGCTGTCTCTTTAGTGGGTTTGTTGCATCTTGTAAGTGTCCTGCCAACAAAGCGCAGTCTTTGTTTCGCCTTCCCCACAATATTAACTATGCGGTCTTTTCAATTTAAGTTGCTCGTAATTGTAATTCCTAGGTATTTATTCGAATTGAGAGCCCTTAGATTTGTGAGATTTGTCGTATACCCAAAATTTATAGGATTTCTTTTAGTGCCCATGTGGATAACCTCGCACTTTTCTTTGCTTAGTGCCACTTGCCACATTTCGCACCATACAGAAATTCTCTCTAGATCATTTTGTAATTGTAATTGATCGTCTGATTATTTTACTAGACGGCAAACTGCAGCGTCATCTGCAAACAATCTAAGTGGGGTGCTCAGATTATCCCCTAGATCGTTTATGTAAATCAGGAACAGCATAGGGCCTATGACACTACCTTGCGGAACGCCAGATATCACTTCTGTTCTACTCGATGATTTACCGTCCATCACTACGAACTGTGACCACTGAGAGGAAATCACGAATCCAGTCTCACAACTGAGATAATTCTCCATATGCACGCAATTTGATTAATAGTCTCTTGTGAGGGCGGTATCAAAAGCCTTCTGGAAATCTAGGAATATGGAATGGATCTGAGATCCCTTGTCGATAGCACTCGTTACTTCATGGGAATAAAGAGCTAGCTGTGTCGCACAAGAACGATATTTTCTGAATCCGTGTTGGTTATGTATCAATAAGTCGTTTTCTTCAAGGTGATTCATAATGTTCGTGTACAGTTTATGCTCCAAAATCCTACTGCAAATTGAGGTCAGTGATATGGGTCTGTAATTCAATGGGTTAATCCTGTTTCCCTTCTTGAATATTTGTGTGACCTGTGCTACTTTCCAGTCTTTAGGAACAGACCTATCGTCAAGTGAGTGGTTGTATATGATTGCTAAGAAAGACGCTATTGTGTCTCCATACTCTGAAAGGAACCAAGGACTGTTTTGTTTTATGGCTCGAATATATTTTCTTCGATTTTTGATTCTGAAATTTTGCATCACCTAAAAGAGAATGTTGATCCTTCTAGCAGGTGTATGGCGAAATAAATGTCTATTAAAAAATTTGAATGCTGCAGAACCGTATCAGTTGTATAGTGTGAAGAATTGTGAGTTTAATAGCGTCAGACGTATGATTCATTTCCTCACAGTAAAGTAACTGCCAATAACGAACAATATTGCATTTCAGGCATAACTCTTATTAGCATTAAACGTCTCCTTACAGTACAATGCCTCCTTAAGTGGAGGGATTGAGAAATTCATGTGCTAATTAAGTCTCACACATTGCACCCATCTAACATCGTCGCTAACACTGTTACTTGTGTCTTCGAACCAGGATCAGATTAAACAGGATATGAAATTTTGTATTTATGGGGATCCACAGCATCCAAATGTTTAATAAACGTAAACATGGTCCGTAATAGGCTGCAATACGATGTTTATTTACTCGTGCGATTATTAACTTCGACTAAACGTCATTGTCAAGCATATTTGTAACATGTGTATCTCATGTCATTTTCAAATCACTCTTAACTACAAGTAAGAAGTAACCATATTACATCATTATACGAAAGGATCCATAGTGCAGTGACACCTTTTAAGATCGTATTCCGAACTTTGCACTAAAGAGCTCCAAAGAGCAAAGTACAGAATACGATCTTATGTCATTGTAGTGTGGATCCTTTGGTGAAATGAGGGGGTATGGCTACTCTTTATTTGCAATTAAGAGTGATTTGAAAATGAAATGAAATACAGTTGTTAAAAATTTGCTTGACAGTGACGCTTAGTCGAAATTAGCTAATCGCACTATTAAACAAACATCGCGTTACAGCATACTACGGACCATGTCTAAGTTTATTAACCAGGATATGATTTAATGTTGACCATCACTAATGATTCTGATATCGACTTGTATTTGAAATACATACCTCAGAAGTGCCTCTTTCAGAACCAGGACATCCAAATAGTCAGATATTTCACAGTGGAACCAAATACTAACTGCAGACTACGCAGTCAGTCTCAAAGGTTATCAAAACAGCAGCAAGGGACGTGTTATTCACGTCCCTTCAGTCGATCCGCTTGAACATCGGAATAAATATTATCTTTACTCCACTCGGTCTTTCTCGAAGCTATTTCCTTTGGAAAAATATTTTATGGTCACGGATGTTGTATTTACAGTAACACGGCTTTCTACGGTACAAAGGCTGCGTTGATACTTTAAATTCATGTTTGCACTCCTTGGCAACTTAGCAGACGTCATACATAACTGCATCGAAACCTTAAAAACACATTAGTTCCACTAATAATGCGAAACAGACACTGCCGTTTAAAAGAAACTTTACCTATTCCCCCGAGAATTCGCCGGTTTTGCTTTAACTGAAGGAAGCAAAGAATGTTCCAGTGCCATTGATATGGAGGAAAACAGAGACGGAACAACAACTTGGAAGTCAAACGGTTGAACGGAAATGGTCCGTGTCCTTGTTAAAGATACAGTCCCGGTTAAAGCCTGAAGTCATTCGTGGAAACTATTAAATCTATCACCGGTTCGGGATTTCAACACCGCGCACCCTTAACCGAGTCCATTGTTTTAAGTACTGCACTAAATCATTCAATATTTTTGTTATGACATATCACATTATTTCTTTCACTTGAGAATCTGAAGATTGATAGACCATCATTATTTCTTTCCTTTTGGTTCAAAAATGGTTCAAATGGCTCTAAGCACTATGGGACTTAACATCTGAGGTCATCAGTCCCCTAGAACTTAGAACTACTTAAACCTAACTAACCTAAGGACATCACACACATCCATGCCCGAGACAGGATTCGAACCTGCAACCGTAGCGGTCGCGCGGTTCCAAACTGAAGCGCCTAGAACCGCTCGGCCACTCCGGCCGGCCTTCCGTTTTGGCTTGTTGCGTATATGATATACCTGAAAACGTTCCCGAGACAATACAAGATTCCAGCTGTATTGTATCATGGTTAGACAGACTCTGAAATTAGATATTGGATGAATTCACGAACATGTGTAGAATCGGATCACAATTAAGGAATGACGAAGGGTAGGCTAAGTTTAAGAAAATGAGCCGAAACAATCTGTATGGAAAGAAATGATATACTAAATTAATGAGGAATGATGAGATGCGTTTTATGTGGACGTATCTAAAATGGACATATCTGAAATGAAAAGTCAGAAACACTGGACACATAAACATAGCAGAAAGTTAGGTGGCTGTGAAGAAACCTTGTGTAACAGAAGAAATACTTCACTTGACCGAGGAAAGAGTGAATTACAAAAATATTTAGCGTAAGACGGGAATACAGAGATATAAACCCCTTTGGAATGCAGTGAGTGGGAATTGTATATAAACCAAGACGAAATGTTTGCAGCAAAAGGATGAAGAAATTAAAAGAAAAATGGTTATCAGAAAAACTAATTCAGCATTTAGAAAAGTCTTCAGTGAAATTAAAAGCAAGGGCAGCAACGTTATGAGTGAAATGGGAATTCCACTTTTAAAAGCAGAAGAGAGAGAAGATCTGTGGAAACATGCAGTGAAGAGAGACAGGGCTTGAAAGACGAAGAAATGGGAGTCGATATGGAACACATAAGAGATTCAGTAGCAGAGAGAGAGTTTAACCGAGCTGTGGAAAGCTTGCAGTCAAATAAGATACACTGAAGAACCAAAGAAACTGGCACACCTGCCTAAAATCGTGAAGGGCCCTCGCGAGGTCCACAACACGACGTCACATGGATTTTACTAATGTCTGAGGTAGTAAGGGAGAGAACTGACGTCGTGATATTGCAGGGCTGTCCATAATTCCGTGAGAGCACGAAGGGGTGGAGATCTTTTCTGAACAGCACGTTGCAAGGCATCCCAGATATGCTCAATAATGTGCATGTCTGAGGATTTGGTGGCCAGCGGAAGTGTTTAAGCTCAGAAGAGTGTTCCTGGAGTCACGCTATAGTAATTCTGGACGTTTCAAGTGTAGCATTGTCCTGCTGGCATTGCCCAAGTCTACCTGAATGCACAATGCACGCATAAAATAAAAGTACAGCAGGTGATCAGACGATGCTTACGTATGTGTCAACTGTCAGAGTTGTATCTGGACATATCAGGGGTCCCGCATCACTCCAACTGCACACTACCCACACCATTACAGGGCCTCCACCAGTTTGAACAGTCCCTCGATAACATGCAGGGTCCATGGATAAATGAGGTTATCGCCATACCCGTAAACGTCCATCCACTCGATGCAATTTGAAACGGGACTCATCCGGCCAGCCAACACGTTTCCAGGCACTCACAGTCCAATGTCGGTGTTTACGAAGCCAGGCGAGGAGTAAAGCTTTGTGTCGTGCAGTCATCAAAGGTACACGAGAAAAGTCTGCTGCAATTTGCGGAAGGGTTGCACTTCTGTCACGTTGAACGATTCTCTTCAATCGTCGGTGGTTCCGTTCTTGCAGGATCTTTTTCCGGTCGCGGCAATGTCGGAGATCTTATGTTTTACCAGATTCCTGATATTCACGGTACACTCGTGAAATGGTCGTACGAGAAAATCCTCACTTCATCGCTACTCGGAGATGCTGTGTCCCATTGCTAGTGCGCCGACTATAACACCAAGTTCAAATTCTCTTAAATCGTGATAATCTGCTATTGTAGCAGCAGTAACCGATCTAGCAATTGCGGCAGGCACTTGTTGTCTTATATAGGCTTTCCCGTCAAAATCGACATATTCTGACTGTTTACATATCTCTGTAAGTGAATATGCATGCCTATACCATTTTCTTTGGTGATTCAGTGTAGAAGGCCTTGTTATTATTCCTTCGCATTTCCTAAGACCATTGAATGCAGTGGCAATCAAAAGAGCGGACTACATTAACGTGTGGAAGTAGCAATTGATGCAGTTTTTCTTACATTGTGACCGAAAAGTGTGTCAGTTATTTGGCAACAAATGCCATCTGGATGGACTCCCCCCTCCGTCCCCCTTGTGGAGGAGTTAGTAGGATCTGCGAGACCGGAGAAATGAAAAGGCAAGATCCATTAGATGATGATCAGTTTGGATTAAGAGTACACAAATGCGCCAATGTTACTTTTCACTTATGCTTTAAACGAACTGTTATTTCGTCTTAGAGACATCATTTCTCTTGTGAGGTTGTCTGGGTAGCCTATTTAATTCTTTTTAGTATTTTAATCTTCCACTACAGTGTAGCACTCACTTTATCAAAGACACTTTCATAATATGTAAGTAATACGTATAATTAAAGTTCAGCTTTGTTCTCTGTGAATTTCTGTATTTTCCCCTCAATGCTGTGTTTTTTCTTTTATTTTGTGTCCCTCTGCTCTGGAAATACACACATCAAAAAGAGTTTTGCATTACCCCGGTTCCCAGAACTTCTGAAGATAGACGGTGACTGGATATTGCATCACAGACACAGTCCCTTTGACTGTTCAGAGATGTCACTAAACCCGTCCAAAGACGTAAACAACCATCCATGAGCAGCGCCTATTACACAGAGGAGGTCCGACAGCCGATCAGTTCCAGTCATTCCACCAGGATGGATGGAGGTACTCGGCTCGTGTTGTCTGTAGTTCAACCATGCCTAGACGGTCAATAACGCGATTCGATCGCGTCTGCATTCTTACTTTGTTACTTTGCGCCAGGAAGAGCTATCAACAAAGAAGTGTCCAAGCGTCTCGAAGTGAACCAAAGCGATGTTGTTCGGACATGAAGGACATACAGAGAGACAGGAACCGTCGATGACATGCCTCGCTCATGCCGCCCGAGGCCTACTATTGCACGGAGGAACCCTGACAGCAACGCCACCATGTTGAATAATGCTTTTCGTGCTTTTCGTACGACTCAAACTGTGCTCAATAGGCTGCATGATGCGCAACTTCACACCCGACGTCCGTGGCGAGACCGATCTTTGCAACAACGACACCATGCAGGGAGGTACAGATGGGTCCAACAACATGCCGAATGGACCGCTCAGTATTGGCGTTACGTTCTCTTCACCGGTGAGTGTAGCATATGCCTTCAACTAGACAAACGTCGAAGACGTGTTTGGAGGAAACCCGATCAGGCTGAAAGCCTTAGACACACAGCCCAGCGAGTGCCGCAAGGTGGAGATTCCGTGATGTTTTGGGGCGGCATTAGTGGGCCGATGTATGCCGGTGGTGGTCATGGAAGGCGCCGTTATGGCTGTGCGATACGTTAACACCATCCTCCGATCGATAGTGCAACCGTATCGGCAGCATATTGGCGAGGCATTCGTCTACATGGACGACATTTCGCGCCCCCATCGTGCACATCTTGTGAATGACTTCCTTCAGGATAACGACATCGAGCGACTAGAGTGGCCAGAATATTCTCGTAGGTGCGTTGGATAGATTGAAAAGGATGGAATTCCAAAAATAATTGCTTTACTCTCTAGAATCTATTTAATTTATGAAAATATGAATGAGCTATTACGTTTTAAACCTTATGTTTAGAAAAAAATCAAAATTTGTAGTTCATTATCTCAATTTTTACCACAGTTTTCAATAGATTTGGAAAATTCTGGAGTTTCATACACCTGTAATTATGGTTTGTATGCTGTGCAAAATTCATCAAAGAATCTCTCTTACTTGTGAAGAAAAATGTACGTATATCAACAAATACAGCCAACAGTAAGTGAAAAATGATGTAATTTTATATCTAAAAAATTTTATTTTGTAATGATTTTGCACTTCCACTGCTATGAGTGTGACTCCTGAATCCTTCCTGGTCATGGTGACAAAGTTCTATGAATTTATTTGTAAAAGTATAGACAGTAGAAAGTAAATGTCCTGTGGTGCCTCTCCTGCTCCAAGTGAGCCCGTTTGACGTTCTACCCCACTTAATAGCGTTTTCCCATTAGTTTATTGAAGAATCTAATAAAAATAAGAGAGAAATTAATTGTTAACAGTATACTCTCGAACAGCCTTTAAAACAGTTAACAACACCGATTCCACACCTATAAATATTTATTGATCCTGAATTAAAGATTTCGTCAAGCCAGATTTAAAGGACATTTTCGTATGGAAAGGACTTTTCTTGATTGTAGTTTGATATACATAAAGGAAGGTAAATGTCTGAGGTGCAAGATCAGATGAATAAGAGCATGAGGGAGACTTATCAAACAGACTCCTAGATACTTTTGCTTGTGTAATCAGCAGACTGCATTAACTTGTAATAGCAACAACTGATGCAGTTTTTCTTACACTGTGATCGAAAAGTGTCTCCGTTGTGACAGCAAACGCCATCGGCGATGGACACTCCCCCCCCCCCCCCCCTCCCTCCTCCTCCTGGGGAGGAGTTCATAGAGCACAACGCACTTCCTGTGTCACCACACACAGAATGTAAAATATTGCATTTTCACCCTGCCCTTTGCTCAAGGAGATTTATTTTTCTGGAGTTCCGCCATTAATTCCTTCCTTAATAAGTTATCACAATGACATGATAATTTGTCACCAGTAACTGTATTGCATAGGAATGCTCAGTGAGTGAACTGAATACGTTCAATCCTTTGATTTTTGGTGTTTTGAATTAGAGCATGCAGTGTTCCTACAAACAATCTCCGAACTTTGTTTATTGAACACCAATGTCGCATGAAGCTTAAGTCAGAGTTCATCACATTTTTCAGTATTTGACATTTCCTGAATGTGGAAAATCGTTCATGTCAAAACGTCCTTTCTCGAAAAAATGCTTTTTTGGTATCATTTGTCCCACAGCACTCACTCCACACATGATGCACATGTTTCGAACTGCCTTCGCTACTTTTGAACCCTCAGTTACACCCAACGCCAACAATATGTCGCAAATACTGGACCTTATTCAGCTGAGAGCATTTCATAACGCTTAAATAACGTTCAAAAAATTCTAGTATGCTAAATCCACATACAGACAATTACTAGAAATTCGAATAAAAAAAGACAATTAATGAAAACACTTATCAAAGTTACAACACAATCGAAGCTACAATAAGTAACAATTTTATGGTTACCAATGCAACACGTCACAATCTTCTGTGTGGATGTCAGTTGTCATCGGGCGGCCAGAGGCCGGTGCCTCTTTAGGGTGACAAATTTTACGAACGTGACACTGTTCTGATCTTGACTCAGCCACGCGCTCTTTTGTCGAAATGCGCCTGGAAGATTTTGCAATACTGGTGAGTTAGAGAGTAAAGCAATTATTTTTGAAATTCCATCAGGCTGATAACTTCAGCAGAATGCGGAGTGAGAAATATAGGCAGGAATGCACTCAAACTCGCAACTTTCTGTCTACATCACGCGACGTTCACCACTAGACCATGAGCTGATACAGCACTGTGACGCCGGCCAGTGTAGCCGAGCGGTTCTAGGCGCTTCTGTCTGGTACCACGCGACTGCTACGGTCGCAGGTTCGAATCCTGCCTCGGGCATGGATGAGTGTGATGTCCTTAGGTTATTTAGGTTTAAGTAGTTCTAAGTTCTAGGGGACTGATGACCTCATATGTTAAGTCCCATAGTGCTCAGAGCCATTTGAACCATTTTTTGAGCATTGTGACAGCTGAAGCGAAAGACAAAATTCCTCCAGAAACAACGTGAAAGGTGGCTACACTGTGCCACTGCGCCAGAGATTGCGCCAAAGAGTACTATTAAGCCGCCTCCACGGTGCGTGTTGAGAGTTCATGGCAGTCAGTGATTGTTGAGAGATCGTAGAAGTCAGTGTGTGCCTGTCGAGAGCTCGTAGAGGACAGTGTGTGTTAAGAACTCATAGCAGTCAGTGCTAGTAGAGAGCTCGTAGAGGACAGTGTGTGTTGAGAACTCATAGAGTCAGTTTTGTCGAGAGCTCGTAGCAGTGTGTGCGTGGGCAGAGCTCGTGGTTGTTGTGAAGTTGGAGCAAGATGTTGTAGTAAAGAGTGTAGTTCCATGTCTTATGCAGTTATTTGATGGGAGAGATAGCAGATGTTATTGTAATGAGTGCATTTCGTCAATATATATGAAGGTAAAAATTACAATGTTTTTTTTTATTTATTGGTTGTGTATCTGAAATAATGTGTCACTACAGGTTCAGTCAACAAAGCATCTGGCTTGTGTTCTTGGATTAGAGTGTAATTGTGATTTTCTTGCGTAATTATAGTTTTTCTAAATTTTTTTTGTCACGCCAGTATAGTTGGTATTTAAAAATTCTTGTCTTGTTGGAAAAGAACCGTGCCAGATGTGGACGTTGAGTCACACTCCCACATACAGAACAGTTACATTTGTGCTAGGATTTGTAGATTTTATAGTTGCTGGGGACTTAATTAATTAACTGTGTTTACGGAAATTTTCTTACATTGTTTGTTGCAGTCAGATAGCGTAATAATTCTAGTCAGGGCCAACCGTTTACGAGACTTACGTAATCGGACAGACAGCTACTAAAAACCAAAATCATTTTCAATCATTTATTTAATTAAGCCCCCATGCACGTGGCGACCGCTGCTTCGGATCGTCCCTTGGATTCTTCTGATTGTGAAAATTGTAGACTGTAGTATTGTTGTAGCAATTGTAGTTTAGTAATTGTAGGTTATATTGCATGTGTAGATTTGGTAATTGGCATTCTTCTAATGGTATTTTTCAAAATTTAATTTTTATTGCCTTGCATACGCATTTGACAATTTTGTGCAATTATTTCAATTGTTCGATTGATCGTGTTTGAGGGAGACATTGCATGTGAATGGTATTGTTGGAGATAAGGAGGCATTGTGTGATTTTCGAACAGTGACGAATTTTTTTTTATGTTTTGTAAATGATTACGCGATCAATGAAAAAGTCAAAAGTGATGAATAGTGAGAATAACGAAATTGTTAACATGGCGAACTCGCCAACAGAGGAAAACAGTATGATGGATAATGAAGTGGAAAACAATGTAATAAGTCGGGAAAATAGTCCGGAGCCATTTCAAAATTTTTCTCAATCAGAAAATTCACAGAATACGAGATTAACGATAGAAGATTCTGGAATAGTATCGAACATAGATAGCTTTGCAGCTATGACGAAGGAAGTTAGTTTGGCGGGAAATGTTAGGGGCGAAAAGAATTTCGATCCGGCTAACATGGAGCAGTTGATGGATGCTATATTACATTTGGGATCACAGATGGGAACTTTTCGATCTGAATTTAAAACTGAGATAGGAACAATTAAAACTGAGATGGGAACAATTAAAACAGAGATGGGAACAATTAAAACAGAGATGGGAACAATGGAAACACGGTTAGACTCACTTGGATCACAGTTAGGATCTGAATTTAAAACAGAGATGGGAACTTTGGAAACACGGATAGATTCACGAATAGGGACATGTTTCAAAAATATGAAAGATGAATTAAAGAAAGAAATCAGGGAAGAAGTACAACCGATTCTGAATTCTCACAATAATAGATTAATTGCAGTAGAAATCAGACAAAGGGAACAGGATAGAGAACAGGAAGAAAGAGATCGCGTGATAGTACAGAAATTTTCAGAGTTAAATTTACAACGTGCACAAGACAAGGAAGAAATATTTGAAAGAATCGAGGAATCCGTACCAAATGACAGAATAAATAATCTAACACGACAATATGAACAGTTAACTACCAAATGTGTCAATACTGAAACCCGAGTCGCGACACTTACGGAAGATGTAAACAAACAGAAAGAAAAAATAGGTGACTTATCGGAAAGAGTTGAGGAAATTTCAGATAAATTGACAAATCTTAGTTTACATGGGGACAGAGATTCGGATGATACAGCTCCATTACCATTTGCAGAAACCGAAGAATACCAGAACATAAATAAGCATGTTGAAAATCAGGGAAAATTTAATGAACGCGTGAAAAAGGAATTTGAGGCATTACGGAAGCAAGTCAAGCAGATCGAAGGCGAAATTGTAGGAAAAGATAGCAGAAGAAATTTAGAATCACAGGTAGCAGAGGGGTTTGAAGAAAATAATTTGTTTCATTTACGGGATGCAACAAGAGAGCGCCAGGCGCGCGAACTTTACAATAATCGACATTCGGACTGGGACAGACGCGGTAGGTCTTTGTCGCCACGAGGCGAAAACTTTGACTATAAACACTTTTTGACTGTTCGGAAATTTAAGATCTTCCGCAATTCTAAGAATGACATACATCCATGTGCATGGTTAGATCAATTTATGTACGCACTTCCACCAAATTGGCCACTAAGTCACAAACTGGAATTTATGTGTGGATATTTAGAAAACGAACCGGCGACGCGGATGCGCGCACTCATTAGAGATTGTAATAATCTAAATGATTTTTATCATGCATTTCTATCGGCATATTGGTCCGAAAACACGCAAGACAGAGTCAAACACAGTCTTATTATGCAGCGTAATTTCAAACAGTCTGAGTTCCGCACGCCGGCAGAGTACTTTGAAGACATGATTCGAAAGAATCAGTTCCTGTCCAACCCTTATAGCCCGACTGAATTAATTCGCATTTGTTTAACTAAGTTGCCGCAATCCATAAGACAAATTGCTTTAGCTGGAAGATGTAAAGACGACATCGAGACTTTTAAGACTTTGCTACAAGAACTCGAGTACGACAATGACGACGGGACTACCTGTAATTTTTTCAGTAACAGTAATTATGATAGATTTTCAGATAAAAGGGACAGTGATCGGAACGGGCGTTATATGGGTAATTTTGAGAATGACAGACGTAACAGACACGACAATAGATACCAGCCCTATGACAATAACAGACGTTCTAACAGAAATTACACAGACAATAGCGGTAATTCGTACCGGAATGATCAATCATACGGAAACAGTAATCGGTATCATCAGGACAGAAATCATTCATACAGTAATAGAAATTCTTACTACAGAAATAATCAGGGTAATAGATACAACAATAATTTCAGAAATGACAGTCGAAATTACACAAGAAGTAGTTATGCAGACAGACAGGAAAACAGAAATTTTAATAACAGACACAACCAAGAATTTGTATCTAACAGACAGGAGGGACCTAATTGGCATCCTCCACGTGACAGAATTTCAGAGATACAAGTGCAAATTGTAGAAATGGATCCGCGAAATGACGCGAATACTCAAAGACGTGACGCAAACAATCGACAATGACTTGCAGCTTCGGCTTCTGGCAGCAATATAGACGGTTTAGAAAGTAATGACACTACGGCTTTACACTACGTACGCCTGGAAGACATGAGAGACATTTTGTTAGATGAAAAGGAAAATAATGTAGACGCATTTTTACATCCTGTTATTGAAGTATGTGTGGGTAGGAATAAGTTCACTGCAGTTTTAGATTCTGGGAGCCCATTGAATGTCATTAGTGAATCAGTTTTTCGTATATGTGAAAGAACTATTGCCTGTCCTGTGTTACCTATTTCTAAAACTACAATTCGAGGTGCTATTTCTGGAAAAAGTGTGGAAGTCAAACAACAGACCAATTTAAATTTCATTTGTCAAGGATACGAATTTTCTGCTAATTTTATTATTGTTCCATTACTCAGTACACAAATTATATTAGGTATGGAGTTTCTTAACGCACATAAGGCAATTTTGAATTTTAAAGAAGGAAGTGTAAATTTGACTGTTGCTGGAATGCCGAAATGTTTAAAATTTTTCGAGTGTTTAACAAGATCTGAGTCAGATACAAAATGTTTAAGATTTCTTACTTCTGATGTTTTCGTTGAGCATTATGACGACAATGTGTTTATTCATGATAATGACAATAGATACAGAGACGCGATGGATGATATAATTAATAGCGAAGAATTAATTAATGAAAAGGTTAAGAAAGCTGAAGTGCCAGATGACGTTGCAAGAGAAGAGCTGCACCACATTTTGACTTCACATGCTACAGTGTTTAGTCATCACACAGGAACTATACAAGGCTTACAATATTTATTTAAAGTGAAAGAACACACACCATTTCGCGGGAAAACGTACGCTATTCCTTTGGCTTACAGAGACAAGGTTAAGAATGAACTTCAGTACATGTTAGATCAGGGCATTATTGAGCCTGCAGTCAGTCCTTATACTAGCCCATTACACGTTGTTCTTAAAAAGGATGGGTCAATTCGTTTGGTTCTGGATTCCAGACAGATAAATAACATCATCATTCCTGAAACTGACCGCCCACAAAATTTAGATGAACTTCTTCAACATTTCCATGGAATTAAAGTTTTATCCACGATTGATATGCGCGCAAGTTTTTGGCAAATAGAACTCCACCCCGACTGTAGAAAATACACCGCCTTTTTAGCCTTTGGTAACTGTTACCAATTTCGGAAATTACCGTTTGGACTTACTGTATCTTCAGCAGCATTCATTCGTAGTTTAAATGAAATTTTACCTGTTTATCTTCGTGACAATATTACTTCATATGTTGACGACATTCTTATTGCTAAACGTTCTTGGAGTGAACACAACAAAATTTTGGACTCATTATTACGTATCTTTGCAAAAGTTGGCATGACAGTGAACTTGGAAAAATCTGAATTTGGTCGTTCTCAGGTGAAATTTCTCGGTCACATTATTTCTACAGAAGGTATTCTTCCTGATCCAGAGAAATTAGACGCTATTCGTAATTATGCTGTTCCTACCACAAAACGTGACGTTCGTAGTTTCCTTGGTGTCTGTAATTTTCTTAGACGCTTTGTTAAATTGGACGATTTGGCCACACCTCGTTTATGTGAACTATCTGGAAAGAAATCTAATTGGTGTTGGGATGAGGAAGCTCAGTCAGAATTTGAACAGCTTCGTGATGCTTTAGTTGCTGCTCCACTTCTTTCACATCCGGATTTATCTAAAGAATTTTGTTTGGCGACGGACTCATCATACAAAGGCCTAGGTGCACATTTATTTCAAGAGATAGAAGAAAACGGCGTTGTAGTACGGAAAACTATTGCATTTGGAAGTCGTGTTCTCTCTAAATCAGAAAAGAATTATTCGATTACGGAACTTGAAGCTTTGGCTGTTGTTTGGGCTTTTACAAAATTTCGCACACTTTTGTTTGGCAGACATACTAAGGTTTACACCGATCATCGAGCTCTCGAATTTCTTATGTCAACAAAATTAACTCATGGCAGATTGTCACGATGGGCGTTGTACCTACAGGAATTTGACTTTAGTATTGTTTACATACAGGGTTCTTCTAATATTGTTGCCGATGCTTTATCACGTGCACCTATGGGTTTGAAACAAAGTGCTGAAGAGGACTACAAGGAAAACGATTATTGTTTGATGTATATTCAAGGTGTTGCTTTTGAGAACTTTATTTCGTCTTCGCTCCAGGACATCGCTAAGGAGCAAAATAAGGATCCTATCTGGAAGGACATTAAGGAGAAGTGGAGGAGAAAGGAAAGCGTAGCGATTAGACAGCATTATCTAGTTCGCAATGACATTCTTTTTAAACGAAAATCGGTCGACAACTCCGTTTGGTTAGTTTGTATTCCTGATGAGTGGGTTAATAAGCTGATTTGGTATACGCATCTCAGTTATGCACACTTTGGTCCCCGAAAATGCTTTCACAAATTACGAGAAAATTGCTACTTCTGTAATATGGAAAAACGTATTCGATCTGTTCTTGCCAAATGCAAATTATGTCAAATGGCTAAGCCTCCAACGATTTCTCACAGAGCACCGTTGTTTCCCATCATTCCAGCGAAATTAAAGGAGATGGCTGCAGTCGATTTGTTTGGTCCAGTGGTTCGTTCTACTAATGGTTTTGCGTACATTTTCGTAGCAGTGGAACTGACGTCAAAATATGTGTGTTTTACACCTTTACGCAAAGCAACAGCTCGTTCAGTATCTAATGCTTTCATCAAACATTTTCTTAAAGAAGTGGGTCATGTTGATAAGGTTATATCAGATAATGGATCACAGTTTCGTTCTAAAATTTGGTTTCGTACTCTACAGCGTCGTAAAATTAAACCAATCTTCATTTTACTTTTTCACCCTCAATCGAACGCTTCAGAGAGATGGATGAAGGAAATCAATAAATTGTGCCGTCTTTATTGTCATCAGAATCACAGAACTTGGGATCAGTACCTTCATATTTTTCAAAACATTCTGAATGAACTTCCTAATGACTCAACTTCTTTACCGCCTCTATTGATATTAAAAAATAAAGCACCAACAAATCGCATTTCTGAAATCGTTCCTTTTCCGCCTTCACGGAAACTGCGGCATTCTGAAGTTGTTAACCTGGCTCTACAAAATATTGCATCTGCGGCTGCTAGAAGAGAGAAATCAGCTAAGCGTCCTGGTCGTTCAAAATTCTTGTCAGTTGGTCAGAAGGTGTTAATTAAGTCCCACCGTTTGTCTCACAAAGGAAAAGGCTTATGTCGCAAATTTTTTCTGCTTTATAACGGTCCATATAGAATTCGCAAAATTATTCATGATAACACTGTTGAAGTAGAAACTCTTAAATCACGACGCTCTAAAGGGATACATCATATATCAAACGTCAAAATTTTTGTGGAATGACATACTTTGGAGAACTAACAGCTACATGTAAACACGCAGAGAGTACAAGGATACCGCGCTGTGTTTTGGCGGCGGCACATACTCAAAGCAACAGTGAAGTCTGCGCGCCGCACAAGGCAGTCGTTGACCGCGAACAATAGCTTCCTACGTCACGCGCCCACAGCTGATCGAGTGCTCAGTGCGAATGCACTGACAGCCGTAAACAAATACACAGTCTAATTACTCCGACTAAATTCTGTATAAAGCTATAAGGACTTGTTGAATTGTGTTATTAACATTTAGTATTTTGCAGGATACGGTTGTATAAAATATTTAAGAACTTCAGGTAAATTCTGTGCGTGTCCGACGTTAAGACGACCTGCTATCGAGAAAATTTCAGGAAGAATGTAATTTCGAAGAAGAAACTAATAAACTAAAAAAGGGTAACTATTAATTGAGTTCATTTTACAGGTAACCTATTTCCACTTAGGTACGTACTTTAGACGTAATTTGCTGCTCGCGATTACGTGATTCATACTTTGTGCTAATTTCATGTTCTATGAATTTACGTGTGAAGCGACGCGCTTGCGTACATTTACTGATTTTGACAATTATTGATTAATGAACAGGGTTGTTATTTGTATATATTATGCATCGCTTGGCTGCTATGCTTTTTCACTGATGTCATATTTTTCTATTATGTGCCTGCTGTGCTTATTTATTTAAATTATAATTGTAACCTGATTAATTGTGCTGACTGTGATTATGTATGTAAGTTATACTTTGTGATTTATCTGCTTGCGCCTCCATGTTTACTTGTTAAGATGACATATGAACATTTATTTGCTTAGGCTGATATGATGCTAATGACTTGTTTATTACGTAAGATATATGTTTACTGCTATGCGTATGGATTACATATTTACACATTTCTGTTTTGTTGCCATAACTACTCTTCAATTTAGAATATAGCAATGCTGATGTACAGTGTACGAACATAGAGTTTAGGTCACACTACTGTATTAATTATAGATTGTTCGCTTGGCAGAGCTTCGTTGTAAGAATTGTGCTGCATACACTTGTTGACTTTCTGTTCTCTACTAGTATATTTACTCGCTATTGCAAGTTTTGCTTACGCTCAGTGCCTTATATTTTTAAGATAAGAAAATGAACTGCTATAATTCGACGAACGACATTGGTACAGGAACTTCGTTGAAGTCACATGAGCTGAGGTTTTATGGAAGCTGTATAAATTTATGCTAATAGGAAGGAAGCTAACGACATGACATACCAATACTAGGTTTAGACCATTAACAATTATTAGACTGCATTTTTCGTAAGCAATTGAAATAGGAAGTGACACTTGACACAAGAAATACTCCACATGTTTGCTTCTGTTTGCCATAATTCTTGAAGTGGTGTACACACTGTGAAATATTATGATCATTCACACTCCGTAATCGTACTTAATTACTGAGAGTTATTCGAACTAAGTCTGTTAGAGGTCATGTATGCATTTCTTTGTTTATAATTTATAATGAGTAGAAAATTTGGGTCAGATGGATTACACAGAGGTTGTGTGTGGACACTGTGTCTTCGGATTGTATGGGATGCTGAATTGAAGTTGCATTAGGATTTTATCTGTTCTTGTTCGAGGAGACTGACTAGAGGAAAGAGTTGTTATTGAAGTGAAATGATATTGGTGCTGAGGTTTATATTTATCGATGTATTATTATAGGTATTGAGAGTATATGAAGTTGTTTGTGGACAAGAGGTAAGGTGCTATTGGTGCTGAGGTTTACATTTATCGACGTATTATTGAGGTATTATTGAGATTATGTGATGCTGATGATTATTGGAGTTTTGGTGGATAAGAGGTAAAGTAAGTGAGGAGCATATTTTTTTTGTTGGTCTTATGGAACAAAGAGGATGAAGAGAGCAGACTAAAACACTAAAGTAGAAAGAAGACAGTCTATACACACACTTTGTTAAATCACTAAGCAGTATATACTTTTTTTTGGAGAGAGGAAGTAATTGCATATCTTGGCTCACTGACAGTTGTTCAACAACAGTACATTTTGATCTGGCTTGGCAAACATTGGTCTTGACATGATGACTATGACGTTGACTTAACTATTAGTGACTGTTATACATTGCTGCCAGTACTACTTGATACACATGATGAACATTAAATTTTGACAGAATTGCATTTACACAGTTAACACTATTCAATTACACAGTAGTACTTAATGTGGATGAGAGATGAGTGAGTGTGTTCTGTGTGTTTTCCTTTACTAATCCTACCCACCTATCTCCTAAATATTATTTTATTTGTGTGTAGTGGCTTGCACTGACACCCATAAATATTATAGGTTTACTGGTATTTGTGTATTGTAATAGTTAATAGGACAATTATCTGATATCATTTGTGTGTTTGTTATGATTTGTATCTTACTGTAAAAGCATTTGTATGTGCATTCAAACTATTGTTCAAGCCTGAACTGTCTGATTAGTGAAGATAAATATTCTGAACTGTTACCTGCACTTTTCAACATGATGTGTGACATTTGGTCGTGTTTAATTTCTGCTGATGAACTGTGTGATCAGTGCTAGTGAATTTTTTGGAACGGCTTCTGCTGAGAGATGTGACTTTTTGCTGTCTGCACCTACTCAACATTGCTGGGTGCCTCTGATGGACTGCTTCTACTGAACTAATGTGACTTGTTGCTGTGTGTACCTCTTGAACTTTACTGGGTGCCACACATGGAACTGCTTCTACTGAAATGGTGTCACTTGTTGGTGTCTGCACCTGCTCTCAACATTGCTGGGTGCAACTGATGAACTGTTTTTACTGAAATGAAGTCACTTGTTGCTGTCTGCACCTACTCAACATTGCTGGGTGCCTCTGATGGACTGCTTCTACTGAACTAATGTGACTTGTTGCTGTGTGTACCTCTTGAACTTTACTGGGTGCCACACATGGAACTGCTTCTACTGAAATAATGTCACTTGTTGCTGTCTGCACCTGCTCAACATTGCTGGGTGCAACTGATGGACTACTCCTACTGAAATGATGTCACTTGTTGATGTCTGCACCTGCACTCAACATTGCTGGGTGCAACTGATGAACTGTTTCTACTGAAATGATGTTACTTCTTGCTGTCTGCACCTGCTCAACATTGCTGGGTGCAACTGATGGACTACTCCTACTGAAATGGTGTCACTTGTTGGTGTCTGCACCTGCTCTCAACATTGCGGGGTGCAACTGATGGACTGCTTCTACTGAAATGATGTTACTTGTTGGTGTCTGCACCTGCTTAACATTGCTGGGTGCAACTGATGGATTGCTTCTACTGAACTAATGTGACTTGTTGCTGGGTGTACCTGCTAAACTTTACTGGGTGCAACTGATGGACTGCTTCTACTAAAAAGATGTCACCTGTTAGTGTCTTTTTTTTTTTTGTATAAACTAATCATTGAAAGCATTTTATGTGAACATTTGTATAAACTGATTTTTTGTATATTGTGTAAACTATTATGTAAAGTCACATGTATGAAAAGAAGTTGTATTGCTTACTGTATTTCATATATTAGGTTAGTGAAAGGTCAGTGCAAAGCCAAAATTTTTAACTGATTATGTGATATTTAGGTATTAATATTATCTTTTATTTTTGTCTGTATTTTTCTGGACGAATTTGGTGGTATTTTCACCACCAATGCTGGCAAAAATACCATCAAATTCTGGCCTGTGGAGGAGGGGCATATGAAAGGTGGCTACACTGTGCCACTGCGCCAGAGATTGCGCCAAAGAGTACTATTAAGCCGCCTCAACAGTGCGTGTTGAGAGTTCATGGCAGTCAGTGATTGTTGAGAGATCGTAGAAGTCAGTGTGTGCCTGTCGAGAGCTCGTAGAGGACAGTGTGTGTTAAGAACTCATAGCAGTCAGTGCTAGTAGAGAGCTCGTAGAGGACAGTGTGTGTTGAGAACTCATAGAGTCAGTTTTGTCGAGAGCTCGTAGCAGTGTGTGCGTGGGCAGAGCTCGTGGTTGTTGTGAAGTTGGAGCAAGATGTTGTAGTAAAGAGTGTAGTTCCATGTCTTATGCAGTTATTTGATGGGAGAGATAGCAGATGTTATTGTAATGAGTGCATTTCGTCAATATATATGAAGGTAAAAATTACAATGTTTTTTTTTATTTATTGGTTGTGTATCTGAAATAATGTGTCACTACAGGTTCAGTCAACAAAGCATCTGGCTTGTGTTCTTGGATTAGAGTGTAATTGTGATTTTCTTGCGTAATTATAGTTTTTCTAAATTTTTTTTGTCACGCCAGTATAGTTGGTATTTAAAAATTCTTGTCTTGTTGGAAAAGAACCGTGCCAGATGTGGACGTTGAGTCACACTCCCACATACAGAACAGTTACATTTGTGCTAGGATTTGTAGATTTTATAGTTGCTGGGGACTTAATTAATTAACTGTGTTTACGGAAATTTTCTTACATTGTTTGTTGCAGTCAGATAGCGTAATAATTCTAGTCAGGGCCAACCGATTACGAGACACTGCGTAATCGGACATAAGTATTTTCATTATTTATTTAATTAAGCCCCCATGCAAACGGCATCCCAGAATGTTGCCAGATCATGCAGATGTCTGGACTTCGAAGGGACGGTGCCTTTTATTGGCCTCCTATGTGAACGACTCGACCTTAGTCTCCGCGGCGGCCGCCTGTAGGCCAGGTTTTATGCCCAAGGATGTATGTTTGGAGCACAGCATGGTATGGTAGTGTATCATGGACTGTGGGAAACCTGAAAAAAATGATGGAAATGTTACATATCAGTTGCTTTAGAAGGATGTCGAAATTAGGTGGACTGATAATGGATGAGGAGGTCCTCCACAGAGCTGAAGGCGTATGAAATGTATGAAAAACACTGACAAGAAGAAAGGACAGGATGATATGACGATATTGTTAAGGTGTCTGGGAATAACTTCGAAAGTGCTATAGTCAATTGCAGAGGGTGAAAAGTGTAGGGCAAGACATAGACTGGAATACAGCCAACAAATAACTGCGGCTCCAGGGTGCAAGCGTTATTCTGAGGACGCTAGCGTTATTCTGAGAGGCTAGCGCAAGGGTGAAGTTAGTGGTGAGCTGCAACAGACCAGTCAAAAGTCTCAAGAGTTAAAACGACAGCCTTTCATTCATCCACTCAACTTCCTTCTAAAACGCATTTCAAGAGAGAAAACATCTTCTGCTGCACCAATATAAATTTTTTGGTGTCCAATTTTAACGTGTTTATAAGTCAAATAAAATTAGCAATATAATAGCTCCGAGTGAAAATTAATAGTTTAGTAATGGATCGTGCACTCAGCCTTCTCCACTCTCTTCCATCGTACCCTCCACCCCTTTCCAATCATACGTCTCGAACATCGTAAGAAAGGGGCGCACCCTCAGCACTTCTGAGCGGACATCCCCTACTGCCAACTTCTGGAGTGTACAGATTTTCTCAGACGGATTTCGATTGTGTGTAATCCTAACAAATCTGCCGATTCCACCGTCTTTGGTAACATGGCAGACAGGCGTTGGCTTTGTAATATTGACACTGCACGGTTTTTCTAGCTGTCATTGAAGAGACTATTATGAACAAACAGATGGCGTCTCCACGGGGTATCCTCTATAATCGATTGTGGCAAACTTATTCATGGAGGGTTTTGAAAAGAAAGTTCTGAAGAAAGCTGCACCGAACATCACATGTTTCTTCAGCTATGCAGATGATACAGTTGTGATTTGACCATTCGGACGTGAATGGCTTCTAGAGTTCTTTAAATTGATCAACTCCGTGCACCTCTGCACCGAATTCGAGCATATTGGACGACAACTCCAGCGTCATCCAAAACCAGCATTAAGCGTTACTGCATTGACCGAGCAAGTGCAACAAGCATAGAACTCCATCCCAAAAACTATCTGGCACCTGTAAAAAAGGGTAATGGATTGTCGGCAGCCTGGACTGCCGAAGAGTACTTTCCCCAAGCATAGTGTTGCACTCCGGAAAGCCTTCTGTGGAAAGTGAAAACTTTGCTGGATTTTAAGAGAATTCCTATTGGCATAGCTGGCAGTTTTATGTGCATTTGTTTGCAAAAGTGAGTTCCTATTCTTCCTGTTGCACTACGACCTAGCCTGGAGCACTGAACTGCCTGGCGCCAACATAGCAAAACTACCCCACAGGGAGAGGTGTTCTCTTGATTGACGACCTCTCATTATGAAGAAAGCAGACATATTCAGAGTACAAGAGCGCTTATTCAGTATTCCGATGCTGCAAACTACCCCCGCCACGCTTCTAAATAGCGAAGTAGAAACACCTCCCAGCTACGACAGAGCTCCCAGAAGAGCTCACCAAATATGAAAAGCAGTCAAAGTAACTATTGTTTCATGGTAGGGAGCGAGTGCGGTAACTTGGTTTAGTTCCCTGGGTAAAATGTCGTGAGAGGGAAACACCAGCCCGCCTGTTTCGCATAAATAGTGCTTGTACTGCACTCTCTGCGGACTCAGATAATCTTTGATAGTATCCAGATGTGTATGTGATGTCGAGCTACGCCGGCAAATGAAGCCTTCTTGCTGCAGACGATAATACAATCAGTCACCTGCTCCGGATTTACGCTCCAGAAGATTTTATGCACACTATCTGGTGCCTTTACGCAGCCGAATCACCTATTGGATGGCAGCCTCTTGAGGACGTCCACGTCTCTACTGGGACCAGCGTTCGGAATAGTAGCTGTCACTGCTTCCAGTCCTTGTGGAGTACCTTGCCGCTAATCACTCAGGGCAGTCACATGCCTTCGACATCGATCATGTTGAGTGCTACGATTTGAGTACCGACCTTCCCAGTGCCGCACTGCGCGATCCAAGGCGGGCCAGCAGCCTGGAGGGGTTGCCATTCATCAGCTATGACACGCACTCTCTGCCAGCTACTCCTGTGCTCCTCACATCAGCAGGTGACGTTGCCTACGCACGCCACTGTCCAGGTGCATCTGCTGACGGCGGCTCACTGACATTACACCTGTGTCCTAAAGCTAGGTATACACATGAGAGGTCTTCATTCTCAGGGACCTTTTGCGAAAAATACGTGTTGTGTAACAGCGCCTAGTCAGCTCGCCGCCAGTGTCCGAGTGTAGGGCAAGGTTTCAGACAGTCACGCTCTGCGAGTTTAGTACTGTCGTGTACTCCGTCGCCTCTATCTCTCGAGAGCTTCGCGTCGTAGCACTCAGACCAGAAAAACTATGCCGACATTGTCTGGAGAGCTGAGAGTACTCGGACAGTGCTGCGCAGCCACAATGCGTCCAAGATTTATGGCTATTTTCGCTGTTTGTACAGTGCCTCGTATTCGTAATATATTTCGGCGCACTCATGCACGCATAAAATAAAGGTACTGACAGAACAGCGTATTTTGAGCCATAATATGTGACTCTGGCATGTTTCTGAGTGAAGAAATCACTCGTTTCAGCTCCTAAACGAACAGCACGAGCACTTAGCCTTCATCGAAATTTCTGGCTATCAAAACTGCTACGGAGCCAATGACATATAAAACGTCATGACATGTCATATAGAATTAACAAATGGAAATTGGAAATTAGTGGTAAGGAAAATGGGACCAAACTACTGAGGTCATCGTTCCATAGGCTTACGCACTACTTAATCTAACCGAAACTAACTTAAGCTAAAGACAACACACACACATATGCCCGAGGGGGGTTCAAATGACTCTGAGCACTATGGAACTTAACTGCTGTGGTCATCAGTCCCCTAGAACTTAGAACTACGTAAACCTAACTAACCTACGGACATCACACACATCCATGCCCGAGGCAGGATTCGAACCTGCGATCGTAGCGGTCGCGCGGTTCCAGACTGTAGCGCCCAGAACCGCTCGGCCATTCCGGCCGGCGCCCGAGGGAGGACTCGAACCTCCGACGGGGGGAGCCGCGTGAACCGTGACAAGACGCGTCGGACAGCACGGCTACCCCGCGCGGCTTAGTATTAACAAACGAAAATGAAAAAAAAAATTCACTGAAGAGCCTCAATCTTTCGTTAATACGAAAATCTGAATGGTTGTCGAGCGCGGTACCCATTGCAACGAGCCGCTCTATAAACGCGTACCAGCATTATCGGGACAGTTGAAACTACCGTCGCGATGGATACGCACTGTGAGTGAAAGTCATCGAAGTGTCGGCAAAAAAAGGCAGTGAAGAAGGTAACTAGGATGTGGACTCAGAACGAAACGATGCATTTAATTAGCTTGCTCGAGGAAAGACCAGCGACATGTAATCTACAGTTACTGGACTACAGGAACTGACATAAGAAGCAAAATTTGTTGGCTGGAATGACTACAGCTTTTATCATCTCCACAGAAGAAATTTACCGGAATATGCACAACTTAAGGAATCAGGAAAGGTAGACTAGTTAACATACAGAAACAAGTGAAGTTTTATTTGAAAGTAATAGTTTTGAATTCCGATAATTACATTTTACCTTCAAGTACTACAGCTGTATCTACACTGAAGAGCCAAAAAAACTGGTACATCTGCCTAATATCGTGTAGGGATCACCCGAACACGCAGAACTGCCGTGAGACGACGTGGAATGGACTGAAGTAGTGTTGAAGGGAATTGACGCCATGAATCCTGCAGCCCTGTCCATAAATGTGTAAGAATACGAGGGGTGGAGATCTCTTCTAAACAGCATGTTGCAAGGCATCCCAGATATCCTCAATAATGTTCGTGTCTGACGAATTTGGCAGCCAGTGGAAATGTTTAAGCTCAGAAGAGTGTTCCTGGAATCACCCTATGGTAATTCTGGACGTTTGAAGTGTCGCATTGTCTTGCTGGAATTGCCCAAGTCCACCGGAATGCACAATGGACATGAATGGATACAGGTGATCAGACAGGATGCTTACGTATGAGTCACCTGTCAGAGTCGTATCCAGACGTATCAGGGGTCCCATATCGCTCCAACTGCACACTCCGACGCCATTGCAGAGCCTCCACCAGCTTGAATATGCAGGGCCGGCCGGTGTGGCCGTGCAGTTCTAGGCGCTATAGTCTGGAACCGTACGACCGCTACGGTCGCAGGTTCGAATCCTGCCTCGGGCATGGATGTGCGTGATGTCCTTAGGTTACTTAGGTGTAAGTAGTTCTAAGTTCTAGGGGACTGATGACCTCAGAAGTTAAGTCCCATAGTGCTCAGAGCCATTTTTGAATATGCAGGGTCCATGGATTTGTGAGGTTGTCTCCATACGCGTACACGTCCATCCGCTCGATGCAATTTGAAACGAGGCTTGTCCGACCAGGCAACATGTTTCTAACCATCAACAGTCCAATGTCGGTATTGACGGGCCCAGGCGAGGCGTAAACCTTTGTGTCGTGCTGTTATCAAGGGTAGAGGAGTGGCCCTTCGGCTCCGAAAGCTGATTTCGATGATGTTTCATTGACTTAATCGCCTACTGACACTTGTTGATGGCCCAGCACTGAAATCTGCAGCCATTTGCGGAAGGGTTGCATTTCTGTCGCGTTCAACGATTCTCTTCAGTCGTCGTTGGTCGCCTCCTCACAGTATCTTTCTCCGCCCGCAGCGATGTCGGAGATTTGATGTTTTATAGGATTTCTGATATTCACGGTACACTCGTGAAATAGACGTGCGGGAAAATCTCTGCTTCGTCGCTAACTTGGATATTCTGTGCCCCATCGCTCGTGCGCCGACTGTAAGACCACGTTCAAAATCTCATACATCTTGTAACTCTTCAGACTTCCCCGGCGATCTAATGACATCTTGGGTTGTCGGGTGTTCTGCCGGATATCAGCGTCGTTCTTGCACGATATCCGGCAGAACATCCGACAACCCAAGATGTCGCTTAAATCTTGATAACCTGCCATTGAAGCAGCAATAACTGATGTAACAACTGCGCGACAGTTGTTTTATAGATTCTGGCTGTTTACTTATCTCTGTTTTTGAATACGCATGCCTATAACAGTCTGTTTGGCGCTTTAGTGTATATGATGTGATGTTTATTGATTATATTATTATAATCGGCGTTGAAGAATAACCTTCAACAATTTACAAGTGGTTCCTTAAGTCAATACAAGTAAAAACATTCTAATAAATGTAGTCCGGAAATGCTCCATTTGTCAACCCTATTTGGCTTTCGAACGTCTGTGGACATCAAGATGAAATACGTATAGAGTTATTTCATCGTAATTCTTACTTTTCCAAATATTAAAGAGAATAAACGTAGGTAAGGCAAGAATGATTGGTGTCAGAAGTATAACACTAATAGTTTTCCGCGTGTCAGTATCAAGATTGGCAATTCTGAATCCAGTTATAAGTAGTATTTCTTCAATCTCCATCGCTGTCGTTGTCGTAAAATTTGGATATTGTTTTGGATTTTCCATCACAGACTCTACAGCTGCATCTTCCAAAATCATTTGTGGTCAGTGCCTCTCTCCTATTAAACACGCACAAGTTCGTTTACATTTAAAGGCTCAACTGCAGCCCGACGATCTTCCATCGCAGCCTCTTCCTTCATGCACAGAACAACGAAAGAAAAACCTTTGGGAGATGTTTCTCTAAGCTCTCACGGGCACTGTCACCCTACTCTAAACGCTTCCAACATAACCTCTCGCCAGACTGTCAGACACTTACAGAAAGAACTCGCAAGGAATTATCAGTAAGTAATTATCAGCGAAATATCCCCTTTAGTGTAAGTAATTCCGCGAGTACTATCTGAGTGTACCAAACTGTCAGGTAGCGAAAAAAAGTCACATATATCCGAGGTCTAATTTAGATAAAAGTGTAGCAGTCCCTCGTTCATTTCCCACCACCACCTCTCTCAACTCGCGTCCAGACGAAAGGAGCGGAACCTTATCAAGCTCTTTGCACAACTGTTTCCTTCGTCACTATTGGGGGTTTCATTATCCGGAAATAGGCCAAAAACTGTGCAGCCACAGCGCTTATTGAATAAAAGACCTGAAATGCTGTAAGAATTTTGAGCGTGTTCTTGCTAACGAATTTTGAGATCGTCGCTGAGGTAAGGAAGATGCAGAATGACAAAGAAACAATGTATTACAGGCAGCTAAGAGTTTTGTAGAGGAGCAGAGTCAGTTTAGGTAATTTGAAAGTGATTGTAGGAAAGTAACTGTGTTACGTGATAGGACGTGCTCGCAAAACGTAACGTGCAGTGCGGCAGCTTGCGAAACAGGGAGGAGGACCCGACCTGTATCGAATCTGTGCGGCAGATTAACGACTGTGAGCTTGTACACTGGCCGGCCTGAGGGTGGGTTTTAGGCGGTTCTCCAGGCTCATTATTCCACTGCTGGGGTGGTTCCCAACTTCCTTCTCGAAGAATCTGGTTCGCGAACAGTTAAAGTAATATAACACACAGAAAAAAGTTTACACGTTTTACAGACAGATGGCGTACAAGAGTTCCTTTCCTCAGTTTACCTTGACACAAGTGGCGTCAGGACGGGCATCCGGCCACAAAGTTAAATCTTGAGATAAAATCTGCCGAATCCAGAAAAGCGAAGTTGAGATGGGGAACTGTGTTACGTGCTAGTGACTATCTAAGTCAATAAACAGTTATTTAGCCCAGGAGGGTACTATTATACGGCGGCAGTCTTGTATTAGGTCGAGTAGCTAATCGGTTGAGGGCGTTCTGGTAGAAGAAAGGGACTTAGCGAGATTCACTGAAGTGACCTTATGGCTGTACAGCATTCGTTTTCTGACATTTTTGTCCTATTTTCTCGAGACTTTGGTCTAATGACACTTTGGAGATCGTAGTAAGAAGCTGGATGTTAATCGGGAAGTGTTTTCATTGTTTTTCCAGTCCACTGGTCCGCTCTTTCGTTTTCTCTGAGTGCTGTGGGATTTTGTTTTGTTCAGGTGGTGCCCACAGCTCGCATGTATTTGAAAAATGTCATATTTAAGTACCAGCAAGAGTTGATGGCGAAATAATCCAACAATCACTATCAGTTTTGATCAGTGTTACAGGATGTTTCTTTATTTAACTATTTGAAGCCACAATAAGAACGATAACTGACAGCGTCATGTATGTAACTCATGCAGTGTGAACCACAGGTGTCCAAAGCACACGAAGAAATTTTGAGAAAATTAGATGTTTGTGAAAATCAGATTTATAGTGAAAGCACCAGTCAAATACGTCTAAACTATTTTTAACGAAGTCTCAAAATCCTATACATTCTATTGAAATGATGTGCCCACTTTGTTATCAAAAATTAGTTAATCTTTAAGATTATATTTATTGTTAATGTTTAAGTTAATTCACAAAATTTCCACATATAGGCTTGTGACAATAGTGTCTTTCGACAGTTATTAAGTTTATAATTAATGTGGTATTAGAGTCAGAACATTTTCGACGCGAAATATTCTCTGAAATTATTGACAAAGAACAGATACTAAATGCACCATACATCCAATTATGACCTACTCCAACACTTCGTGGTCCTCGTTATCATCATTTGCACTGAACACATCCTGTGGCTTGGGTTCCAGTTAAAAATGCCGACACACCTCCAATTATGAAGTACTACTACATGATGCAAACACTAATTTATGCCGTCAACCCGAGACAACGTTAAGTAGCACAGACCAACAAAATATTCTTTGTGCTTTGGACCATTATGGAAACCAATTACAGATAAAGATGGGTCGCAGTAAGATCAACCGTCGTCAGGACGATGAATACATGCTTTAGGACCTTATAGTTCTCAGCGCCTCAGTTGCATATTACCTAATGACGACTTGTTTATCGAATCTGGTAGTGAATAAAAATTTATTTCGTCAGCTTCTCTTGGCGGTTCTTACATATTACTTTCTTTTGCTATCTAACTGTTACAGAGCGTGATCTGCAGTGTCAGAATATAGACTTATTAACCTTTCTTTTGAGTTCAAAGTGCAGCTGGCGGGGCTTATTAAAAACTACGTCAGTAATACACTAGAGCAATGATCTGATACGGATTCGCCGATTAATTGTTCCTTCATAGACAGTGGGTAGTAACGTCGGAGAGGCCTGGAATGAGTGGAAAGAAGACCGATGACAGAAGGAACCCATTTGCAGCATCCAGCAGAATGCTACAACGTTCCTGCCCCAAACAGTTGTTCGCTTCACTTCAAGGCAATGGGCTTCTTTAGGTGTTTCTCTGCAAGGTGATGAACAGCAAAACTGTGACGAGAGTCTGTAATAGAAAGTTTCCTGGAGCCGAACGGCTGTCTTCGTTACATCTAACTGCAACCTCTAATGTCCAAACAGGAGGTGGGGCCAAGACGGCTGCGCCCCAGAGTTTTATGAACTCGGAGTGACCAGACCCCAGTAAGCCTGCGACGTCAAAAAAGGGGCCTCGTGCCAAATACTGAAAAGGCAACGGCCAAGATCAACCTATTGGGACATAAAAAGAAGACAATGGCTCCGTTCATCACAGGTTACGCATCCTGTCTAGGCGCCAAACGACGCAATAAAGGATTTTTTCTGCATCAAGGCGCCTCTTAGAATACGAAGAAGAAGAAGGGGTCGTCCGAATTTACAGGAAACATTAACATTTGTCGTCATTTTGGAGAATATTCTAGGTTCTCTGAGATGCTCGTGTCATACACCAGATTCCAGAATACTGTTCTGTAGTATGAAGAAATTGGCTGAGATTCTCTCTCTAAGAGAAAAATCTTTCAAGGATTTTCTTTAACGGACAAAAACACTATATGATCAAAAGTACCTGGACACCCTCAAAAACATACGTTCATACATTTTCCATATTAGATGCATTGTGCTGCCATCTCCTGCCAGGTACTCCATATCAGCGACCTCAGTATTCATTAGACATCGTGAGAGAGTAGAATGGAGCGCTCCGAGGAAGTCACGGTCTTCGAACGTGGTCAGGTGATTCGGTTCCACTTGTGTCATGTCTGTACGCGAGATTTCCACTCTCCTAACATCCCTAGATCCATTGTTTCCGATCTGAAAGTGAAGTAGGAACTTGAAAGGGGCACGCACAGCACAAAAGAATACAGGCCGACCTCGTCTGTTGACTAACAGAGACCGCCGACAGTTGAAGAGGGTTGTAATGTGTAATAGGTAGACACCTATCCAGATGAGGCGTAACGCCGTATACCGATCCTGCCTTGGTGGCGGTTAAGTGGGAGATGTGTCTCAGAGCTGGATAGTGACAGATGGTGACGCGAGACTGGACGCGCACGTAGTTTATGTATCAGCCGATAGAGGACAATATTGGATAGGGGACTGTGATTTTAGTTTCGATTGTGCCCACTAGAGTGCACTAAAGTAATAGGATGGCTTTCATAAACTGTTCTAGTATTTTCATAAAGTGCTATGTCTTTTTGTGTAGGTAAAATGTTATAAATGTGTTTTAGCAGTATTAATGATGCGGTAGTGTGATTTATGGTTAATATGAAGATAATTGTTTAACGAATTATGTAGAGTGCTTTAGTGTGGGAACATTTCGAAGAAGTATGGATATGGACAAAGGGGATTTTTGTAGAATAGATTTGTAAAGTAAGTTTATGGTAAAGGGAAAGTTAATTCAGGTATAAATAACAATAGTAAATAACTTAATGCATAAGAAAAACTTCAGCATATTAGATAATTACGTCGGTAAAAAGTGCAGTCATTAGGTTTACTATTTTGCGATTGGTTATTGATGAAAGGCGCGGACTGACTTGGGAGAATGTTGTTTTGCTATTGGCTGCTGAGTAAACTGACCAATGGTAAAGCAATATTCTTCGCGCGCCTTTCTCTGCTGGTGGAGAAGATTTAGAGTATTCTAGAAGTGTGGGAGCCTAGTCATGAAGCAGTTCGGACGTGTGTAGTAGTAGTTCCGATGGAAATGATAAGTTGCCGGATCTAGCAGTGTTTCATACATAAAAAGTGTTGTAAAGTGACGGCATAATTATTCCGATGGGTGTGTAGATATTTCGGAATTTTTAAGTGAATTTTGTGACGAGAAAAGAAATAAATTCCGCGTGGCGTACTGAGCAGGTCGGTGGCTAAAAAACTGTGACTGCATTAGGTACCGACAGACTTAATATTTGGCGAGCATTCTCAATCAAAAGCAATCAGTATTTTTGTAGCTATTACGTTTTCGAGAAATGCAACACTATAAACTTGCTAATGTGAGTGAAAGAGATTGTGAGTGACTGTGTTAAGACCAGCACGGGCTTGGCAGTGATACTTGTTCACCTAAGTTTCAGAATATATTAATTGAGGACAAACTTTCGAACCTTTCATTGCGTGTGAAAACTTTCTTCCGAAACGTAGATTAGTGACTTTAATTGCAGCCTGGTTCACGTCGAAGTACAATAGGTTTCGCTCGGCTTCCCTACTGATGATATGCTGAGACAATGTTCACAGGTAGGTGCAGTTCCGTCGTAAAGGGACGGAAAGAACCGCGACGCCGCACAGACCATCACAGAGTTAGGCAGAGGGTGAGAGAACTTGGATTTCATGGTCGAGCGGCTGCTCATAAGCCACTCATCACGCCGGTAAATGCCAAACGACGCCTCGCTTGGTGTAAGGAGTGTAAACATTGGACAACTGAACAGTGGTAAAACGTTGTGTGGAGTGTCGAATCACGGTAGACAATGTGGCGATACAATTACAGGGTATGGGTATGGCGAATGTCCGGTGAACGTCATCTGCCAGCGTGTGTAGTGCCAACAGTAAAATCCGGAGGCGATGGTGTTGTGGTGTGGTCGTGTTTTTCATGGGAGGCCTTGCACCCCTTCTTGTTTTGCGTGACACTATCACAGCAGAGGCCTACATCGATGTTTTTTGCACCTTCTTGCTTCCCACTGTTGAAGAGCAATTCAGGGATGGCGATTGCATCTTTCAACACGATCGAGCACCTGTTCACAATGTACCGCCTGTGGCGGAGTGGTTACGCGGCAATAACATCCCTGTAATGGACTGGTCTGCACAGTGTCCTGACCTGAATCTCATAGAACACCTCTGGGATGTTTTGGAACGCCGACTTCGCGCCAGGCCTCACCGACCAATATCGATACCTCTCCTCAGTGCAGCACTCCGTGAAGAACGGGCTGCCATTCCCAAAGAAACCTTTCAGCACCTGACTGAATGTATGTCTGCGAAAGTGAAAGCTAAGGGTGGGCCAACACCATATTGAATTCCAGAATTACCGATGTAGGGTGCCACGAACTTGTAAGTCATTTTCAGCCAGGTGCCCGCACACTTTTAATCACATAACGTATGTTCCTTAACTTTCGGGACGTCAAAATTAAATTAATTTAAAAAATATGTTATACACTGTAGTGTTACGTGTAAGGGAGCAATAAATATACTGTAGAAATGTAAGTCCGTTTTTAATTAATTGGTGCTTCTATGTAATTTGACCTCGTGCGAGCGTTCGCGTACATGAAATGATGAAAAGTATACGGAGACACGTACATAATGCAGAATTGACCACTTGACGTCACGAGAGGCGGACCTGCCGGTATGGAAGAAGACAGGTAGCAATGTGACGTCACCACGAAGCAGTAACAGCAGACCGGGACAGTCAGGAGAGCTCGGTGAGTTCGAACGTGGACAAGCCATTGGATATCACCTGAGTAAAAAATCCATCATGGACATTTCAACCCTTCGAAAACTGCCCAAGTCGACTGCTGGTGACGTATTTGTAAAGAGGAAACGGGAAGGAACAACCACAGCTAAACCAAGACCAGACAGATTTCTTGTTCTCGTGGACAGGACGGTGGTTATAATAATATCTCATGAAACCAGTGAATAGAACCACTCGTGACAGGGCAATCTCATTCCAGCCAGCACGACAACTGTGTGTTGGGAGTTGAAAAGAAAGACGTACAGTGGCCGAACAGCTCCTCATCAGCCACACATCTCTCTAGTCAGTCCTTAGCGACGCTTGAGGTGGTGTAAAGATCGACAACACTGCGCAGTGGACGACTGTAAACGAGTGATTTAGCGTGGTTAAACACGCTTTACCCTGTGGCATTCCGAGTGATGGTTTTAAGTTCGGCAGATTCCTGGAGAAAATTATCTACCATCATGTGTAGTGCCAACAGTGAAGTGCGGAGGACGCGGTGTTATGACATGGGTGTTTCTCATGGTTAGGACGTGGTCCCCTGATTGCGATTAAATAAACGCTAGATGTGGAAGAATAGGTACAGATTTTACAGCATTGTGTATGAATACGGCAGAGTAACAGTTCGGAGACGATGACTGTATCAGTATGACAACGCAACCTGTGATAAAGCAACATTTGTGAGGCAATTGTTTGTGTATAATAACATTTCTAAAGGGAAACGGCCTAGAGAGAGTCCCTACTTGAACCCAACGGAACATCTTTGGGGTGAATTAGAACGTCGACTTCACTCCAAACACCAGTGTCCAACACCAGTACCTTCTCTAGTTTCGACTATTGAGAAAGAATGGGCTGCCTCCATAAACACTCAGATACGTCATTGAAACAGCCCCTGTCGTAGCTCAAGTCGCCATAAAGGCGAAGGGTGGACACGCACCACATTAATGTCCACTAATACAGGGTGATAGTATTGAACTATATGAAAAAAAGTAAATTAGTTACAAACTACGCCGTGTTCACACATAATTCAGCATGTAAACGTCACTACAGATACTCGAGTTTCGGCTATAGCATTTTCGATATACCTGCCATCATTGGCGATGATGTGGCGCAGCCGAGTAACGAAATTCTGCAGGAACCGCTGAAGTGTCGAAACATAGATGCTGTCGATGACCTCCTGAACGGCTGTTTTCAGCTCAGCAATGGTTTTAGTGTCATTGCAGTACACCTTATCTTTAATATAGCCCGACTAAAAGGTATCGCATGTGTTCAAATCTGGAGAATATGGCGGCCAATCGAGGCCCATGCCAGTGGCCTCTGTGTATCCCAGAACCAGAAAGTGGTCCCCCAGTGCTCTTCCAGTACATCAAACACTCTCCTGCTTCGATGGCGTCGAGCTACGTCTTGCATGAACCTCATCTTGTCGAAATCAGGGTCAGTTTAGATAATGGGTACGAAATCATATTCCAAAACCTTCACATACCGTTCGGTTTTCACCGTATCATCAAGGAATATCGTACCGATTGTTCCGTGGCTGGACATTGCACACGACACAGTCACCTGTTGAGGGTGAAGAGATTTCTCGATCGCGAAAGGCGGATTCTCAGTGTCAGTTTATCTTACTGACGAAGCCATAAAATGAAAGTGGGTTTCGTCGCTAAACCAAACCATACAGCGATTACTAATTCCCATCATGCCCCACGGTCAACCGTACAGTCTGAACGTCCTAAAGCAAACCGTTTAGAATTTATGTCGATTTTATTTAATATAGTTTAATAATTGTCGCCCTACGGGTATCCGGATATTTATCATCAAAATTGCAATCCCAAAGAAAGCAGGTGTTGACAGATGTGAATATTACCGAACTATAAGTTTTATAAGTCACGGCTGCAAAATACTAACACGAATTCTTTACAGACGAATGGAAAAACTGGTAGAAGCCGACCTCGGGGAAGATCAGTTTGGATTCCGAAGAAATACTGGAACACGTGAGGCACTACTGACCCTACGACCTATCTTAGAAAATAGGTTAAGAAAAGGCAAACCTACGTATCTAGCAGTTGTAGACTTAAAGAAACCTTTGGACAATGTTGACTGGAATACTGTCTTTCAAATTCTGAAGGTGGCAGGGGTAAAATACAGGGAGCGAAAAGCTATTTACAGTTTGTACAGAAACCAGATGGCAGTTACAAGAGTCGAGGGACATGAGAGGGAAGCAGTGGTTTGGAAGGTAATGAGACAGGATTGTTGACTCTCCTCGATGTTATTCAATCTGTATATTGAGCAAACAGTAAAGGAAACAAAACAAAAATTTGGTGTAGGAATTGAAATCCATGGAGAAGAAATAAAAACTTTGAGGTTCGCCGATGACATTGTAATTCTGTCAGAGACAGCAAAGGACTTGGAAGAGCAGTTAAACGGAATGGACCGTGTCTTTAAAGGAGGATGTAAGATGAACATCAACAAAAGCAAAACGAGGATAATGGAATGTAGTCGAATTAAGTCGGGTGATGCTGAGTGAATTAGATTAGGAAATGAGACACTTAAAGTAATAAAGGAGTTTTGCTATTAAGGGAGCAAAATAACTGATGATGGTCGAAGTAGAGAGGATATAAAATGTAGACTGGCAATGGCCAGGAAAGCGTTTCTGAAGAAGAGAAATTTGTTAACATCGAGTGTAGATTTAAGTGTCAGGAAGTCGTTTCTGAAAGTATTTGTCTGGAGTGTAGCCATGTTTGGAAGTGAAACATGGACGACAAATAGTTTGGACAAGAAGAATATAGAAGCTTTCGAAATGTGGTGCTACAGAAGAATGCTGAAGATTAGATGGGTAGATCACATAACTAATGAGGAGGTATTGAACAGAATTGGGGAGAAGAGTAGTTTGTGGCACAACTTGACTAGAAGAAGGGATAGGTTGGTAGGACATGTTCTGAGGCATCAAGGGATCACCGATTTAGTATTGGAGGGCAGCGTGGAGGGTAAAAATCGTAGAGGGCGACCAAGATATGAATACACTAAGCAGATTCCGAAGGATGTAGGTTGCAGTAGGTGCTAGGAGATGAAGAAGCTCGCACACGATAGAGTAGCATGGAGAGCTGCATCAAACCAGTCTCAGGACTGAGGACCACAACAATAACCACAGTTCAAGTGTCTGGGCACGTAGCGAAGCGGTTTTCAATAACAGAGACATATAGTGTCACAAGGTTTTGTGGACACGATTTTTTACACCACCGTCCCAAATGCTACGTGGATCCCTTAACTAATGGACACAATTGCATCATAAGTGGACTATCGTGACTGTCCGTAACGGGCGCCTAAGGCACGGCGGCAACCGTCAGACTGTATCCTCGACTTCGCTGCGAGCGCGAGTACCGTGGCGGTAGGTCGTCAGCGCGCGCGGTCGGCCACGCCGCGCCGTGCCACGCTACGCCACGACCGCGGCTCAGGGTCGCGCTCGCGTCCGCCCTCGGCGCCTGAATGAACGCTGCAGCCGCCTCGGCTCCGCGCTTTGGATCAATACGCGCAGCGCAACGGCAACCGCCTGCACCGCCACACACTACCTGTTCTGTTCAGTTCCCTTTCCCTTCCCGCCGTTCGCTCCTCTGCCGTGCTACCGGCGGTACGCTGCTCCGCGCCGAGCTTCCCTAGGGACCGGCGCCACGCGGCTAGCGTGCTGGCTACGGGCCACTTAGTGTGCCGTCGTACGTAACTGCGAGACATTGCGGCTCTTGCCATAGTATACGTGGCTGAAATGGAAACTGCGGTCGTACGTTTGCAGGTGGAGTGCGTGACATGGAACAGAACCACCAGGCGAACTTGCACATAGGTCAATGCGGCGAACAGTTAACTACACGCACGCGATAGTCTAGTCTAGGATTGCATCCTTCTTTTTTCTGTTTTATTCGCTATTCGCTCGTCGGTTGAATTTTCCTGTCCGACAAAATACCGACAGAAATGAATTTTTAATAAAGTTTCTTGAGTCATCAGTCTTCTGACTGGTTTGATGCAGCCCGCCACGAATTCCTCTCCTGCGCCTACCTCTTCAACTCAAGAGAAACACTTGCAACCTACGTCCTACTTAAACCTAACCAAGCTAAGGACATCACACACATCCATGCCCGAGGCAGGATTGGAACCTTCGACCGCAGCAGCAGCGCGGTTCCGGTCTGAAGCGGCTAAAACCGCTCGGCGACAGCGGCCGGCTCATTCGTCTGTAGCATCACATCCCAAATGCTTCAATTCTCTTCAATTCTGGTTCTCCTACAATCCATGTTACACTACCATACAATGCTGTCCTCCAAACACACATTCTCAGAAATTTGTTTCTCAAATTCAGGCCTATTTTTATACTAATAGACTTCTTTTGCCCGTGAATCCTCTTTTTGCTAGTGCTAGCCTGCTTTTGGTCCGTCCGTCATTGGTTATTTTGCTGCCTCGGGAGCAGAATTCCTTAACGTCATCTACTTCGTGACTATCAAGCCTGTTTTAAATTTCTCGCTGTTCCCATTTCTGTTACTTCTCATTACTTTTGTCTTTTTTCTGTTTACCCTCAGTCCATATTCTGTACTCATTAGACTGTTCATTCCATTCAACAGCTCTTGTAATTCTTCACTTTCACTCAGGATAGCAATGTCATGAGCGAATCGTTTCATTCATGTACGTTCACCTTGAATTTTAATTCCACTCCTGAACCTTGTATGTATGTAGGTATGTATGTTAACCGGGGACCTAGAAATGATGGAGAGGGTTCGTCCCCGCCGCCGCCGCAGTGGTCCACAACCCCACGACGACTACCGCAGTCCACTTCACCCCTCCGCCGCCCCACACCGAACCCAGGGTTATTGTGCGGTTCGGCCCCCGGTGGACCCCCAGGGAACGTCTCACACCAGACGAGTGTAACCCCTATGTTTGCGTGGTAGAGTAATGGTGGTGTTCGCGTATGTGGAGAACTTCTTTGCGCAGCAATCACCAACATAGTGTAACTGAGGCGGAATAAATGGAACCAGCCCGCATTCGCCGAGGCAGATGGAAAACCGCCTAAAAACCATCCACAGACTGGCTGGTTCACCGGACCTCGACTCAAATCCGCCGGGCGGATTGGTGCCGGGGACCAGGAGCTCCTTCCCGCCCGGAAAGCCGTGCGTTAGATCGCACGGCCAACCGGGCGGGCCTCCTGAACCTTACTTTTATTTCCATAACTGTTTCTTCAATGTGCAGATTGAATAGTAGGGGTGAAAGACTACATCCCTGTCTTACACCCTTTTTAATCCGAGCACTTCGTTCTTGGTCGTTCACTCTTATTATTACCTCTTGGTTCTTGTACATATTGTATACTACCAGTCTCTACCTACAGCTTACCCTTACTTTCTCAGAATCTCGAATATCTTGCACCATTTTACATTGTCGAAGGCTTTTTACAAGTCGACAAATGCTATGAACGTCTCTTGATTTTTCTTTAGTCTTGCTTCCACTATCAACCGCAACGTCAGAATTGTCTCTCTGGTGCCTTAAACTTTCCTAAAGGCAAATTGATCGTCATCTAACACATCCTCAATTTTCTTTTCCATTCTTCTGTATATTTCTCTTGTCAGCAATTTGGATGCGATAATTCTCGCACTTGTCACATCTTGCTTGCGGTTTTCGTAATTGTATGGATGATATTTTTCCGAAAGACAGATAGTATGTGTCTGACTCATACATTCTACACATTATAGTGAATAGTCGTTTGTTGCCACTTCCTCCAACAATTTTAGAAATTCTGGTGAAATGTTATCTATCCCTTCTGCTTATTTGATTTTAATCCCTCCAAAGCTCGTTTTAATTCTGATTCTGATTATAATACTGCATCCTATATCTCTTCTAAATTGACTCCTGTTTCTTCTTCTGTCACATTAGACAAATCTTCCCTCTCATAAAGGCCTACCCCTACTAGTATAGGCAATCACTCATTACGCCGTTCCGTTAATAAAGACACTCCGTCACCTTCCATGCAATAAGGGTTAACAATTATTTACAAGACGTACGTGACAATGTCAGTCTCCTTTATACACTCATATATACGATGTGCAACCTATCACATGATACCTAATTGTGTTTGTAGATCACGGCAAAGTATGTGGATGAATTCTTGTAAGGTGCGAAATTATAGCCACCTTACACAGTAATTCATCCTCACTGTCACTATGGACAACAATGCATTCTTACCTCTGATATCCGTTCACCCTGAATTTTCATATTAGTTTTGAACTTTGCTTTATTTGCTTTGTATTTCGTCGATATAAAGGCTGAATAGTAAACGAAATAGACTGCAAGTTTGCCTCATGTCCATTTTAATTTGAGCAGTTATCACTTACTGTTCCACCCATATTGCTCCACCTTTCCCTCTGTGTACGGATTTATATTACTACTCAGCTCTCTCCATAGCTCACAGCCATTTTTATGAGTATTTCAAGTATCTTTCACAGCCCAAAGTAAATTTTCAGTATACGGCAGAGTGTGCAATGATTTGAAACTTCCCGGCACATTAAACTGTATACCGTACTAGGAATCGACTCTCAGACCTATTCCTTTCGCGGACAAGTTCCTTACCGACCAGGACCGTGGGTCGTAATTGGATAGATGTCAGTAAATCAGTTGCCAAAAACAGGCAAAGGTCCGGAGTTCGAGTCTCGGTCCGGCACGTAGTGATAATCTGCCAAGAAGTTTAGTATCTGCACACATTCCGCTGCAAAGTGAAAAATTCATTTTAAGGTATATACAGTTAGATGTTCAACTTCATTAAAACTAAGCAGGATATCAGAGTGTCCAGGGCCTATAATTACACACTCATATGTAATAATTTAAATGATGCGACAACTCAAGTGTACGATTAAAACTTGTAACATTTCAACTACCGCTATCATCTTTCTGTAAGAAACAGATTAACTTTTCTTTAATAGTTATCAACAACTACTAAAAACTATTATACGACTGTTTAGGCTTCAAGTAAAAATACACTACTGGCCATTAAAATTGCTACACCAAGAAGAAATGCAAATGATAAACGGGTAATCATTGGACAAATATATTGTACTAGAATTGACATGTGATTACATTTTCACGCAATTTGGGTGCATACATCCTGAGAAATCAGTACCCAGAACAACCACCTCTGGCCCTAACAACGGCCTTGATACGCCTGGGCATTGAGTCAAACAGAGCTTGGACGGCGTGTACAGCTACAGCTGCCCATGCAGCTTCAACACATACCACAGTTCATGAAGAGTAGTGACTGGCGTATTGTGACGAGCCAGTTGCTCGGCCACTATTGACCAGACGTTTTCAATTGGTGAGAGATCTGGAGAATGTGCTAGCCAGGCAGCAATCGAACATTTTATGTATCCAGAAAGACCCGTACAGGACCTGCAACATGCGGTCGTGCATTATGCTGCTGATATGTAGGGTTTCGCAGGGATCGAATGAAAGGTAGACCCACGGGTCGTAACACATCTGAAATGTAACGTCCACTGTTCAAAATGCCGTCAATGCGAACAAGAGGTGAGCGAGACGTGTAACCAATGGCACCCCATTCCATCACGCCAGGTGATACGCCAGTATGGCGATGACGAATACACGCTTCCAATGTGTGTTCATCGCGATGTCACCAAACACGGATGCGACCATCATGATGTTGTAAACAGAACCTGGATTCATTCGAAAAAATGACGTTATGCCACTCGTGCACCCAGGTTCGTCGTTGAGTATACCATCGCAGGCGCTCCTGTCTGTGATGCAGCTTCAAGGGTAACCGCAGCCATGGTGTCCGAGCTGATAGTCCATGCTGCTGCAAACGTAGTCGAACTGTTCGTGCAGATGGTTGTTGTCTTGCAAACGTCCCCATCTGTTGACTCAGGGATCGAGACGTGGCTGCACGATCCGTTACGGCCATGCGGGTAAGATGCCTGTCTTCTTGACTGCTAGTGATACGAGGCCGTTGGGATCCAGCACGGCGTTCCGTATTACCCTCCCGAACCCACCTATTCCATATTCTGCTAACAGTCATTGGGTCTCGATCAACGAGAGCAGCAATGTCGCGATACGATAAACCGCAATAGCGATACGCTACAATCCGACCTTTATCAAAGTCGGAAACGTGATGGTACGTATTTCTCCTCCTTACACGAGGCATCACAACAACGTTTCATCAGGCAACGACCGTCAATTGCTGTTTGTGTATGAGAAATCAGTTGGAAACCTTCCTCATGTGAGCACGTTGTAGGTGTCGCCACCGGCGCCAAGCCTGTGTGAATGCTCTGTTAAGCTAATAATTTCCATACCACAGATCTTCTTCCTGTCTGTTAATTTTCGCTTCTGTAGCACGTCATCTTCATGGTGTAGCAATTTTAATGGCCAGTAGTATACACTGGAGGGAAAAAAATGCGTCACTAAAAAATTGATGAATGTATAGTAATAACATTTCGTGAATAGATTTGTTAAGGTAACAGGATTAAAAGCGCTAGATCACAGATTAATCTAAGCGCGAGAAAAGTCATTTCAAATGTGAAATGCTGGTACATTAATAAACGGTGTAGCTGCCAGAATGTTGAATCCAAGCATGCAGACGAGCACGCATAATATTCCAAGTCTGTTGCACTTAGTCGGTCTGCACAGGGACGGTTACTGTTTGTGGATGAAACTTAGACACACTGTCCAGCGAGTGCAGCAAGGTGGAGATTCCCTGCTATTTTGGGGTGGCATTATGTGGAGCCGAGTACGCCGCTGGTGGTCGTGGAAGGCACCCTAACTGCTGTATGATACGTGAATGCCATCCTGCGACCGACACTGCAACCATATCGGCATCATATTGGCGAGCCATTCGTTTTCATTGACGACAATTCCCGCCACCATCGTCACATCTTGTGAATGACTTCCTTCAGGATAACGACATCGCTCGACTAGAGTGGCCAGCATGTTCTCCAGACATGAACCCTATCGAACATGCCTGGGATAGATTGAAAAGGGCTGTTTATGGACGACGTGACCCACCAATCACTCTGAGGGATCTACGCCTCACCGTTGAGAAATGGGACAATCTGGTCCTACAGTGCCTCGACGAACTTGTGGATAGTATGTCACGACGAGTACAGGCTCGCATCAATGCAAGAGAACGTGCTACTGGGTGTTAGACGTACCGGTGTCTACAGCAATCTTGACCAACACCTCTGAAGGTCTCGCTGCATGGTGGTACAACATGGAACGTGTGGTTTTCATGAGCAATAAAAAGGGCGGAAACGATGTTTCTGTTGATCTCTATTCCAATTTTCTGTACAGGTTCCGGAAATCTCGGAACCGAGGTGATGCAAAACTTTCCTTGATGTGTGTGAAACACCCCTCTGAAATGCTGTTCCTGCATGGTAGCACAAAGGCGAGTCACCAGATCGACATACAGTTTTGCAGAAATGGTGCATGGGATAACCACAAGAGTGCTCCTGCTGTTATTCGAAATCACACTCTGGACCATACCTACAGTGTCCAGAACGCAGAGTGGTTGGCTGCAGGCCCTCAGCTGGCCTCCGAACCAACACACGATCTTCACTGGCACCGAAGCAAAACCATTTTGGTCAGAAAATACGACTCTCCACCCTGCCCTCGAATGAGCTCTCGGTTGCCACGAGGAAAGTCTCAAAGGGCGGTTGTTTGTAGTCGGTGGGATGCACGCTACAGGACGTCTGGCACGGAGCTGTCCGTGAAGTAACCGATTTATAACAGTTCGTTGTGCCAACTGCTGCTTAAATTACTGCAGCAGATGCAGTACGATGCACCAGAGCTTTACACCAAACACAACGGTCTTGCCTCTCGGTGGTGCCACGTGGTCTTCTTCTTGCGATTATACGTTGATGAGATCACTGCCACCAGCAGTCAAGTACAGTGGCTACATTCCTGCCAAGTCTTTCTGCAGTACTACAGAAGGAATATCCAGCTTCTAGTAATCCTATTACACGCCCTCGTTCAAACACGGAGAGGTCTTGATAATGATGTCTTTGACGCCTTAAAATAATTAGCCTGCTGTTTGTTAGCCTTCTTTTTGGCTGGTCTCACGCATATTAACTGTACCGGAAAAGAGTTTGCGTCTCATTCGGATACCAATTCTTTCTTTTCCTTGACGTTCCTACGCCAAACTTGGAGCCATTAAAATAATTGTACAATTCGCATGACGTAAGTTACTACGTAAAAATAAGAATGTGACCGGAGCTGTCACTCTTGCTTCTGGCAGATACAAAGCCACTTTTGTTTCTGATTAACACTAACCATAGACCATTACGCGCTGGATTTCATCGATTAAGAAGTACTCAACATAACACTTCGTCAGAGGCAAGGGTGTCGTCAAGTGTGTTCCAGGGAAGCGTGATATGACAGATACTATTTACTGCTCAATTGATCTTGCAGATAGGGTGGGAGTAACCAGAGGTCGTTTGCTGATGATGCTGTGGTATACGAGAAGGCGTCGAAAATGAGTGACTGTAAGATGATGCAAGATGACTTGGACAATATTTCTAGTTGGTGTGATGAATGGTAGCTAGCTCAAAAGAAACTGTAGAAAAATGTAAGTTAGTGTGGATGAGTAGGAAAAACGAACTCATAATTTCGGATACATCATTATCAGTGTCCTGCTTGACACAGACACGGCTTTTAAAAATCTTGCTGTAACGTTGCAAATCGATATGAAATGGAACAAGCATGTGAGCATCGCGATAGGCAAGGCGAATGGTCGACTTCCCTATATTGAGAGAATGTTGGCAAAGTGTGGTTCATCTGTAAAGGAGACCGTACACAGGACGCTGTGTGAGATACTGTTGAGTACTGCTCGAGTGTTTGGGATCCGCGCGAGATAGGATTAAAGGAAGATACCGAAGCAATTCAGAGACGATCTACTAGATTTGTTACCGGTAGGTTCCAACAACAGGCAAGTGTTTTGGAGATGCTTTGGGAACTCAAATGGGAATTTCTGGAGGGAAGGCAACGTACTTTCCGAGGAACACTGTTGAGAAAATCTATGAAACCGGCATTTGAAGCTGTCTGCAGAACGATCCCTCTGCAGCCAACATACATTTCAAGTTAGGACAATGAAGATAAGGTATGACAAATTTGGGCTCTTACGGAGGCATATAGATAGTTGTTTTTCCCTCGCTCTGTCTGCGAATGGAATAGGAAAAGAAACGACTAATAGAGGTTCAGGGCACCCTCCGCCAGGCACCTAACGGTGACTTGCGGAGTCTGTATGTAGTTGTACTTACTTGAAAAGAGGTTTCATGTGACAACATTTTTGTTATACGTCGACAGAGTGGAACAAAGCTTGTAATTTTTGCAAATCTCAGCAAATGGAAAATACCTGTTCACCAGAGCCCATTATTTGAGAAATATGGTGTACCTAGTAAATCAATGTTGTTTTACAGAGTGAAGTTTTCCCCCTCTTATAGAACGCTATTATGTTTAGGCACGCCACCCGGTGTGGCCAAGCGGTTCTAGGCGCTTCAGTCCGGAACCACGCGACCGCTACGGTCGCAGGTTCGAATCCTTCCTCGGGCATGGGTGTGTGTGATGTCCTTAGGTTGGTTAGGTTTAAGTTGTTCTAAGTTCTAGGGGACTGATGACCTCAGATGTTAAGTCCCATAGTGCTCAGAGCCATTTGAACCATTTTTTTGTTTGGGCACGGAAGATATTTCACGATTCCGCAACGACAGACATTGGTTATATTCGTCTGTAACGTGGCACATCTGCTCTTCTTTTATTATTATTTCTTGAGTTGTCTTACTAAAATCTATATCACTTTGCAGAACAAGAGGGCTGTGAGTAATGTTAAGCTACGAAAACTGCAATTCACAGCGTGCTCAGTGTAAATCTCTCTTGACTTTGTAACACGTTCACTGATACAGAAATACTGTATCTACCGAGTACTTGCAGATTACTCAGCTATCAATTCCTACAATTACACCTAAAATACATATTCATAAACCAGGATTGAAATAACAATTAACAATCCTGCTTGCTTGGAAAATATCGTTACATTGCGTTATCTCTTGATTCATAGTCCTTACGAATTCTGGTGCAAGATCTGGCAGTTGGGAGTGGCGGGGGGGGGGGGGGGGGGGTTGTATATTACTGGCAAGTGTTACGACAAGAGCCCGCACACACTTGCTGATCATTTGAGACCTGTTTACGTAAAAAATAAATAATAAAAATTTAAAAAATGTGGACCGTTTTATAATCTGCAAATACCGCTTATCAAAACAAAACTGTATCATCCTAGATCTTACGGAAGATGCCTTAAAGTAGAATGCGAAAGTCATCTGGAACAAGTAAAATACATTGCAGCAAGAAAATGGAGGTTTTTATTTCTAAAACATTTCTGTGCTTGCTGGGGATGATGGCAACGAAAACAAACTTGTTATTAGAGTCATGATTCCCAAATAGTTACGCTATATATTGGTGAATTTGCTGAAACGTCTATCTTTTGAAATTTTTCCATGAAGTAATGATAATATTGCGTAGTTCTGTGGCAAAATTTTGTGCTGCAAAACTTAATTATTAATTCAGATATTTTCCAAAGTATTATTTAAGTAACTGTTCAGGCAATTTATTTATTCTCTAAATATAAATTACGTTATGCTTCAAAATCGTATTTGACTTTCCGGAAATACATCCATATTGTTGAAGAAGTTAAGAATTTACTATCATATACACGTTGCAAATAAACAAAAGGAAGTTCTATTTCCTAATTATTTAAAACTATCAACGTTACTAATTTCAGTATTATATTTTTGTAAACTTTAAAAGATGCAGATCTGTTTATTTTGTTCACTATTAAGAAACAAGAAATCAATACATATGTTAATTTAAGCCATTACCGTCTCTGGATCATACCAGAAGGTCATGTTTTGATATGTACAAATAAAATCCGCAGCAATTCAGGTAGTGGTAGTCCAGTTGTTGACGAGTCGACATCTTGCATGTAGTTTGTGCGCCAAGCGCGTGTTCTCTGTCTCAGTCTGTAGTTGGCAGCACGCGAATGTTGTTTTAGTATACGTTGTCTGTGAAAAGTGGTTCTTACGTAAAAGACACATTTATAGAGAAGCTCTCGTTAGTATAAAAAGAGTGTTTATTGTAAATCACCAGTGTCATAACAACAAACAGAAATGTGTATTATAATAAGTGCAGTGTAATTGTAAAAAAGCTACTTTACCATGAAATATAAAATCCAGGGCGTATATTTCATTACTAGGCAACGAAGACGATGAGCCTGAAATACGGAACTGCTAAAAAGATGAGTGTAAAATTTTGATCATATTAGCATTCTTATATTAACTTAGGTTCATATACTCACTTGTCTGTCATGTTAAATGCATATCCTTTTGAATGATCAGGTATACATAACAAAGAACTTACTGTTTGAATTAATAGACAAAATAGCAGAATGACAATCCAACAGACGATTATCATCAAAACAGTACCACACAACCTCATACCCCTCTCTCTTCCATGAAGCCGGTCGGAGTGGCCGAGCGGTTCTGGGCGCTACAGTCTGGAACCGAGCGACCGCTACGGTCGCAGGTTCGAATCCTGCCTCGGGCATGGATGTGTGTGATGTCCTTAGGTTAGTTAGGTTTAATTATTTCTACGTTCTAGGCGACTGATGACCTCAGAAGTTAAGTCGCATAGTGCTCAGAGCCATTTGAATCTTCCATGGACACGTCCAAAGAACTTTTAACCCAAAATTCAGCTGAGCACCAAAACTTTCATCCACTCTCTGACAGCTGTTACATCCACGTTCAGCTTCCTACAGCTCACCCTGACTAACCACCTCCGGAACCGCGCTGCTGCTACGGTCGCAGGTTGGAATCCTGCATCGGAATGGATGTGTGTGATGTCCTTAGGGTAGTTAGATTTAAGTAGTTCTGAGTCTAGGGGACTGATGACCTCAGATGTTAAGTCCCATAGTGCTTATAGCCATTTGAAACCATTTTTTTTTTGGCTAACTACCTCCATCACCCCCCCCCCCTCCCCCCCCCCCCACCACACACACACACACGAAATTTACACATATACACTCTCTCTCTCTCTCGCCCGTGGTCTCTCTCAGTTACATACGAGCACATACTGCGTCCCTCGACCCCTCACTGCCCCAACGTGGTACGCACATGTGTCGAATGGGTCTTGCTGTTTATCCTCAACTCACGTCAGAGAGTCACGTCGCTTCGGAGAGCACACACACGTCACCTGCGAGGTAGTCATACAGTAAGCACCACGGCACGATATTCGTTTGAAGAAAAACGATGTGGTTTTTGTTCATGGACTAGCCGATGGTAATGCGCATGAAGATCGATGGTTGTATAAGGAACGGTACCAAGCAAGAAACCGGTCACATCCTCAAACGTTTACAGCAACTCATCGGCGACAGGGTCGTTAGCGGGATATCATGGTGATGCCGGAAGACCTCGATCACGACGGGATGCTGCATTTGATGAGACTGTTCTCGAGTGCTTCAAGGAAGCTCCTACGAGAAGTACACGAGCTGTTGGACATGACGTGGGGTCACTCATCACCGGGAGGTTTTGAGGGATGACGGCCAGCGCCCATTTAGTTTCCATTCTGTCCAAGACCTAAATCCTGTGCCGGACTATGAACACAGGCTAGGGTTTTGCCGGTGGTTTCTGCGACGTGTTGCACGAGGTTCCCACTTCCCCGCCATTGTGTTGTTTACCGACGAGTGCACCTTCCATCGGGACAGCCTTTGCAACACTCGAAACGTTAATTACTGGGCAAGGGGAAATCCTCACGTCACGTACGTCCACGGACACGAGGAACGATTTTCTCTCAACATTTGGGCAAGCATTACGGGGGACCATCTGATGGGGGGAGGGTTCGTCTACCTCCTCGACTTACCGGGGAAAATTACCTTCACGTTTTGCAAGAAACTCTACCCAGCCTGCTGCAAGATGTTCTGTTGGACACACGGCTACGCATGTGGTTGCAGCACGATGGGGCGCCTGCACATAACAGTTGTGCTGTGCGCGGATATTTAAATGAACTCTTCGACGGCTTCGTTAAGCTGGCAAAAATACATAAACAAACCAAATAGGAAGAGACATGAAGTGGACACAACTTTAAATCGCAGTTTCTGGTAAGATATCTACAGCTATTGACAGAAGAACAACAGAGCTCCGCAGCAATTGCAACAAAGAACATGTAACTGTGAAGAAAAAAGATTGTAACGTTAAAATATTCCAACGTGTCGTAAGTAAAGTTATGGTGCGACCTACAGCATGTGACCAAACGAAAGGAAACGCAGACGCCAACCAAAACCTCGAATAATTGTAAGTAACGGCTTATTTGTGTAAAGAATTAAGGCGTGAACAGTTTTATAATCTACAAATATAGCACATTAAAACAAAACTGTACCATTATAGATCCGACTGAAGGAAGGCGAAACGCGTGTGGAACAAATAAAACACGCTGCCGCAAGAAAAAGGCGTTTTTGAGTTACAAAACTATTATTTATACAAATGTTTCCACAAACAAGGTTCGGAGAAAGGTAATGTTAAAACAAACTGAATTCATCGGTACTGTCCCAACGGAGGTTCGAGTCCTCCCTCGGGCATAGGTGTGTGTGTTTGTCCGTAGGATAAGTTAGCTTAAGTTCAAAATGGTTGGTTCAAATGGCTCTGAGCACTATGGGACTTAACATATATGGTCATCAGTCCCCTAGAACTTAGAACTACTTAACCCTAACTAACCTAAGGACATCACACAACACCCAGCCATCACGAGGCAGAGAAATTCCCTGAACTCGCCGGGAATCGAACCCGGGAACCCGCGCGTGGTAAGCGAGAACGCTACCGCACGACCACGAGCTGCGGGCTAGCTTAAGTAGTGTGTAAGCTTAGGGACTGATGACCTTAGCAGTTAAGTCCCATAAGATTTCACACACATTTGAACATCACGGTATTGACACCGGAATGAACCGTTTCTGCATTTTCCAAAAAGTTGACTAGGAGTACCGAACATTCTCTTTTCATTAATCAATGAATTCAAAGCATCTGTAATAAGGAGCCACACCTAGTAAGAAATATACTTTGAAAAATGATCATATTACAAGTGATGGCCTATACGTAAAATAACACCAGTGTAATCTACGTCGCCTGCCGCTGTGGCCGAACGGTTCTAGGCGCTTCAGTCCGGAACTGCGCTGCTGATATGGTCGCAGGTTCGAATCCTGCCTCGGGCATGGATGTGTGTGATGTCCTTAGGTTATTTAGGTTTAAGTAGTTCTAAGTCTAGGGGACTGATGACCTCAGATGTTAAGTCCCGTAGTGCTCAGAGCCATTTCAACCACTTTCTTTAATCTACGTCTGGCAGTATTTAAATCTGCGCTATCCGTTTGTTCTGGCAGAAGTGCATCCTTCAAAGAGAAACGATGCAACAAGTCTAACGGTGTGAGGCTAAGCAAGAGGGCGAAATACCGTATAAAGGACGCTTGCCACGATACACGGGCACAGCATTACGCCACGGCATCTGGCGTGCGCCAATGCTCATCGGCTGGTCAGTGCCTGGCTAGTTAACAGAACAAGCGAGATTTCAGCACACAGCGTACGTAACATTTGCGGCGGCGGCACTGCAACAAACTCACTTTGATTCATATAAATACTGGTCGTACGGCTGGGTAGGTCAGGAAATCGGCGCGTAATAGAGTCGGTATCCATCTCAGCGTCAGCTTCCGCCTTGAGGACGCTACCGGTTCACTGTTTTCTTGACACGATCACATGCCAGGGGATCGAGCAGCAGCATTGATGGGCCAGGAGAGGAACTAAGGCCCACCAAGCCATCGGGAGTCAGCCAGTGCCACATGCGGCCACATAGACTCCCCCCACCCACAGACACATACGCTCCCGTCACCCACCAAAACTGAAGCATGCTGTCAGTCCATGCCCCACTCAGCCTGGCTGTGTGAACTTGGCGCATCAGTGGGGCCCGCGAGAAATACCGGCCTCGATAAGAGCTTGTGGCGTCAGACTTGTCGGTTTATCCGCTACACTTTGCGAAGCTCCGTTCAGTGCAGGGCCCATGGGAAATCAATATTAATTGAAGAGAAACCCACTAAAGGTCTTAACTTTGTCATGTACCGTCGAGAGTTTGCATGCATTTAAACGCGCACTCGAGAATTATTAAACTCGTCTGAAACAGCTACTCACTCCCCACCAGAGACGGCTTCCAGCCTCGTAAAGACCTGCAGCGCCCCGTCTGTGACGTACGGGCCGCGCGCGACCTGTCTTTCTCGAGGGCCTCGACGCGTCAGCTCCTGGCGTAGCTGGACCGCCGGCCGTGTATGTTTGTTTACCACGTAAGGTCGCTCCGCGCCGCAGTTGGACTGCGCAGCTGCAGGCGTTTCCATGGCAACGCTTGACCGCCAAGTTCCGTGGATTTTTCAGTCTCGCCAGATGTTGATACAAAGTATTCGAAAATAATGAAGGGATTACACTGTCATCGAGTGGCTTTTGACTAGTCCCGACCCGCCATCCTTCTCGAGAAAGCACCCACACTCTCTACAGCAGAAATTCAGAAACAAGGCTAGAATGCACTGTTGTCACATTTATAGCCTCACCATATCTATTTATAATTGCTTGTTTAACGCAAAAACTGCGCCTGGGTGACGCTGTCTGGTTTGAATATTTTCATTTTGCGGGAACCGAAGGGCGGTGTGTTTAATTGTTAAAAACCATTCAACAGCCACGATTCCATTTTTTTTTTAAATTTAAGACAACCGCAACAGAATGTGTTGCCATCTGCAGGTCTTAAAATCTTTTGTTTTAAAACACGTTCATTTTACACTCGTGAGTGAGATCAGCGGCCGGCCGAAGTGGCCGTGCGGTTAAAGGCGCTGCAGTCTCGAACCGCAAGACCGCTACGGTCGCAGGTTCGAATCCTGCCTCGGGCATGGATGTTTGTGATGTCCTTAGGTTAGTTAGGTTTAACTAGTTCTAAGTTCTAGGGGACTAATGACCTCAGAAGTTGAGTCCCATAGTGCTCAGAGCCATTTGAACCATTTTTGAGATCAGCGTAAAATGGACATGTTTTACCACAACAGATTTTAAGACCCGTATATGACAGCATATACAGAGAAAGTTGGCGATTCAAATTTCATGAGAAAATCCTGCCGCAACGAAAAGCGCTCTACCTTTAGTGATTGCCACCCCTATTTACATATCACTCTCTCCCCTATTTCACCATAATACAAAAAGAGCTTCTCTTATTTGAAATTTGCGAAGTACACCGTCAGTCCCATTTGATGCGGATCCCACACTGCACAGCAATACTCTAGAAGAGGACGGACAAGCGTAGTGTACTCAGTGTCTTTACTAAACCTGTTACATTTTATAAGAGGTCTGCCATTAAACTGAAGTCTTTGGTTTGCTTTCCCCCAACAACATTTTCTATATTATCAATCCAATTTAAGTTACTCTTTACTATCTAGTTGAATTCACACTCTTTCGATATGAGTGTTTTATTGTGTAACCGAAATGCAGCGGAATCCTTTTAGTATTCATGTTGGTGTCTTCACACTTTTCATTATTTTGAGTCAACTGCCACTTTTCCCATCATACAGATATCTTGTCTAAATCATTTTTCAATTGTTTTTTATCATCTCATGATTTTGCAAGACGCTAATTGATGGCATATCTGCAAAAAATTTAAATGGGCTATGTTGTGTACATAGTTCTGCAGCCAATTAGATTGCTGCTAACGTAGAACCTTTTCTCCTCGCGGATCACACTCGCGCAGAGATACATGAACGCGCGAGGTATTATAACGAGTGTACAGACCTCCGATTAGTCAGTCTGCATTAGTCTGTATTTGTCTGTACCGTTCTATAGTCAAGTTTCAGTCTGTGCCTAGTAAGATTATCATATTCCTGTACATAGCCATGAAGATAAATGTATAGAAACTTTGTCAAGCATCAGAGATATGTGAGAATAAGATTAACGTACCAAGACCAAAGGAACTTCAGATTGTCAATTGTAAATAGCATCCAGAACCAAGTTAAGTAAGGTTTATGATTGTTATTATTTTAATAAATGTGTGTGAAAATTAATCAAGTTCTGTTTAAAGTTGGTCACCGTAAATCTGCAACTCTAAGCGTGCAAGTGGCATTTCTATCGTCTGACCTAACGGCAGAAGATAAACACGCCACGATAAGACGACAAGACATATTGCTGACACTCGCCTACTTCGTTAGAGCGACAAGTCAAGTAATCTGATGGTGTGTGTACCGAAGGTCTTACAGTACGCACACCACAGGCTACTCAAAAAAAAAAAAAAATGGCTCTACGCACTATGGGACTTACCTTCTGAGTTCATCAGTCCCCTAGACTTACAACCACTTAAACCTAACTAACCTAAGGACATCACACACATCCATGCCCGAGGCAGGATTCGAACCTGCGAGCGTAGCAGCGGCGCGGTTCCGGACTGAAGCGCCAAGAACGGCTCGGTCACAGGGACTGGTAAGTGGGCTACTCACATTGTCTCCTAAATCGTTTATGTAAATAGGAACAGCATAGTGCCTGTAACACTTCCTTGGGAAACGCCAGTTATTACCTATGTTTTACTCGATGATTTACCATCAGTTACTACGAATAGTGACCTTTCTGACAGGAAATCACGAATTCAGTCACACAATTGAGACGATACTCTACAGGCACGCAGTTTAATTAGATGTCGCTTTTGAGGAACGGTGTCAAAAGCCGCCTGTAAATCTAACAATGTGAAATCAATTTAACTTCCCCTGGCGATAGCACTCATTGCTTCATGAGAAAAAAGAGCTAATTATGTTTCAAAAGAACAATATTTTCTGAATCCGTATGGACTCTTTGTCAATAAATCGTTTAGTACTCGAGCACAGTATGTTTCAAAATCCCACTGCAGATCGACGTGAGCGATGTTGTTCTGTAATTCAGCGGAGCGTAGTTCATCTCACGAGACTCTGTGAATTGTGCTTCCTGCTTGGCTCACAAGATGGGAATGCTGTGCTAGTTTACATGGAAAAACTCTAAACTGTTGTTATTAATAACAACTTTGTGTTAAAGCTGCTACCTCCATGACAATGTATAGGCAAACCACTATTGTAATTTAATAAATTATATTCCTGTTAACCGAATTATTATCTATTTATATAAAAAAGAGCGTTGAATGTTTTGGATTGTTAGCGGAAGAAGTTTAAAAATACAATATTTCGCTCTCTTGTTCACTTTACTTATTAGTCTCTCACTTGCCTGTATATTGTTTCAGCCAAGAAACCGAGGAAATTTTGGTCCTATATAAAATCGCTGAGTGGTTGTAAGGCTTCCATCTAGTCACTCGTTGAGCAGTCTGCTGTGGCAGTAGGAGATACCACAACGAATGCCGAAGCTTTAAATTTCATGTTTAAGAAATCGCTCACGCAGGAAAACCGTGCAAACAGACAGCCGTTACATCATGGCTCAGACACCCATGTGGACGACATTGCGATAAGCATCCCTGATGTAGAGAAACAACTGAAAGGGTTGAAAAATAGTGAATCTCCAGGTCCTGAAGGAGTCCATAGGCGGCTTTACAACAGTACAGCAATGGCCCCTTACTTAGCTTGCGTTTATCGCGAATCTCTCGCCCAGCGCCAAGTTCCAAACGACTAGAAAAAAGCGGGTGACACCTGTATACAAGAAGGGCAAAGAACGGGCCGCAAAATTACAGACCAATATGCTGAACATAGGTTTTTCGGAGATTTCTTGAACATATTCTGATTTCGAATATAATCAATTTCCTTGAGACAGAAAAGCTTACGTCCTGGAATCAGCAAGGTTTTAGAAAGCATCGCCCGTGCGAATCTAAGCTTGCTGCAAACTATGGATGAAGGGCCACTGGCAGATACCATATTTCTAAATTTCCCAAAAAAACTTGACACCATGCCCCACTGCAGACTGTTAACGAAGAATCGAGTACATGGAATATGCTCCCACATTTCGAGAAGCTCGAAGATTTCTTGAGTAACAACACCGAGTACGTTGTCCTGGACGGTGAGTCTTCGTCGAAGATAAGGGTATCGTCAGGAGTGCCCCAGGAAGTGTGATACGACCGCTGTCTTCTGCACACTTAAATGATCTGGCGGACAGTGTGAATGTGCAGTTGTTTGCTCATGATGCTGTGGGAAGGCATCGAAGTTGAGTGACTGTAGGAGGATACAAGATGACTTAGATGAAACTTCTTTTAGTGTGGTGGATGCACATAGCTCTAAATGTAGAAAAATTTAAGTGGTCCGGATGAGTAGTAGAAACGAACCCTTAAGTTCGAACCCATAAGTTCGAACCCCTAAGTTCGAACCCCTAAGTTCAAACCCCTAAGTTCAAACCCATAAGTTCAAACCCATAAGTTCAAACCCATAAGTTCGAGCCCGTAAGTTCGAGCCCGTAAGTTCGAGCCCGTAAGTTCGAGCAGCCCATTAGTTCGAGCCCATAAGTTCGAACCCGTAAGTTCGAACCCGTAAGTTCGAACCCGTAAGTTCGAAATATGGCGCGTACTTCAATGCGAGATGTTTTTAATAATTTCCACAACGAAATTCTGTCTCAAAATCTGGCAGGAAATCCAAATAGATTCTGGTCATACATAAAGCACACTAGTGGCAAGACGCAATCAATACCTTCACTACGCGATAACAACGGTTAAGTCACTGATGACAGTGCCACTAAAGCAGAGTTATTAAACACGGTTTTCCGAAACTCCTTCACCAAAGAAGACGAAGTAAATATTCCTAGATTCCAGTCAACAACAACTGCCGAGATGAGAAACATAGAAGTAGATATCCTCGGTGTAGCGAAGCAGCTTAAATCACTTAATAAAGGCCAGGCCTTCGGTTCAGATTGTTTACCAGTCAGGTTCCTCTCAGAGTATGCTAATAAAATAGCTCCGTATTTAGCAATTATATACAACCACTCGCTCATAGCAAGGTCCGTACCTAAAGACTGGAAAATTGCTCAAGTCACACCAACAGCGAAAAAGGGAAGTAGAGTAATCCGTTGAATTACAGGCCCATATCACCAACGTTTATTTGCAGTAGGGTTTTGGAACATATACTGTATTCGAACATCATGAAGTACCTCGAAGAAAACGATTTATTGACACATAGTCAGCATGGTTTCAGAAAATATCGTTCTTTATACTCATGAAGTAATAAGTGCTATCGCCAGGGGATGTCAAATTGATTCCATATTTTTAGATTTCCAGAAGGCTTTCGACACAGTTCCTCACCAGCGTCTTCTAACCAAACTGCGTGGCCACGGACTATCGCCTCACTTGTGAGACTGGATTCGTGATTTCCTGTCAGAAAGGCAACAGTTCGTAGTAATAGACGGAACGTCATCGAGTAAAACAGAAGTAATATCCGGCGTTCCCCAAGGAAGTGTTATAGGCCCTCTATTGTTCCTGATCTAGTGTATATTAACGACATAAGAGACAACCTGAGTAGCCGTCTTAGCTTGTTTGCAGACGATGCTGTCATTTGCCGTCTTGTAAAGTCATCAGATGATCAAACCGACATGCAAAATGATTTAGATAAGATATCTGTATGGTGCGAAAAGTGGCGATTGACCCTGAATAAGGAAAAGTGTGAAGTTATTGGTTCAAATGGCTCTGAGCACTATGGGACTTAACGTCTGAGGTCATCAGTCCCCTAGAATTTAGAACTACTTAAACCTAACTAACCTAAGGACATCACACACATCCATGCCCGAGGCAGGATTCGAACCTGCGACCGTAGCGGTCGCGCGGTTCCAGACTGTAACGCCTAGAACCGTTCGGCCACTCTGGCAGGCTGTGAAGTTACTCACATGAGTACTGAGAGGAACCTGCTAAATTTCGATTATACGATAAGTCACACAAATCTGAAGGCTGTTAATTCAACTAAATACCTAGGGATTGCAATTGCAAATAACCTAAATTCGAACGATCACATAGATAATATTGTGGGCAGAGCAAACCAAATATTTGCGATTCACTGGCAGAACACTTAGAAGGTGCAACAGGTCTACTAAAGAGACTGCTTACACCACGCTTGTCCGCCCTATTCTGGAGTATTGCTGTGCGGTGTGGGATTCGCATCAGGTGGGACTCACGGATGACATCGAGAAAGTACAAAGAAGTGCAGCTCGTTTTGTATTATCGAGAAATAGGGGAGATAGTCACAAACATGATACGTGAATTGGAGTGGCAATTATTAAAACAAAGGCGTTTTTCTTTGCGACGGGGTCTTCTCATGAAATTTCGATCACCATTTTTCTCCTCAGATTGCGATTCTGTTGGCACCCACCTACATGTGGAGGAATGATCATGAAGATAAAATAAGAGAAACCAGGGCTCGCACAGAAAAATTTAAGTGCTCGTTTTTCCTGCATGCCGTTCGAGAGTAGAACGGTAGAACGGTAGAGAGACAGCTTGAAGGTGGTTCATTGAGCCCTCTGCCATCACGCAGATGTAGATGTAGATAATGTTCGGATGCTGTATTAGCACTGTCCTGTTGGCACAGTCACATCATTTAAATATCTGTGCAAAGCGATAAGAAATGGAACGAGCTTCCGAGAAAAGTAGCAGGGAGGCGAATGGTCGTCTTCGGTTCATTTCCAGAATTTTGGGAAAGTGTTTTTTTATCTATAAAGGAGACAGCATATAGAACGCTAGTGCGACGTGATCTTGAGTTCTGCTTGAGTGTTTGGGATGTTCACCAGGTCGGATTAAAGGAAAACATCGAACAGAAGGGAGTTGCAGATTCGTTGCCTGTGGATTGATCAAGTGCAAGTATTGTGGAGATGCTTAGGGGAACTCAAATGTGAATCCCTGCATGTAAGGCCACCTTGTTTTCGAGGAGCACTACTGATAAAATTCGGGGAGGTGGTATTTGAAACTGACCACAGAACGGTTCTACTACCGCCAACACACATTACGCCAAAGAACCACGAAGATGAGATACGGGAAATTAGGACTCATACGGTGTCATATAGACAGCTGTTCTTCGTTCGCACTGTTTTTGAGTGGAACAGGAAGGAAACGACTAGGCCGGCCGCGGTGGCCGAGCGGTTCTACGCGCTTCATTTCGGAACAGCACTCCCTGTTGCTACGGTCGCAGGTTCGAATCATGCTCGGGCGTGGATGTGTGTCATGTCCTTAGGTTAGTTAGATTTAAGTAGTTCTAAGTGTAGGGGACTGATGACCTCAGATGTCAAGTCTCATAGTCCTTACAGCCATTTGATTTGAAACGACTAGTACTGATGCAGGGTACCCTCTGCCATGCACCGTACAGTGGCTTCCGGACTATGTATGTAGATGTAAATGTAGGGTCTACTGGTTATTACTTGTTGCTGTAGCTAAGGTGCAACTGTAAGAACCGTATGGTTTGCCTCTCTACGAGAATGTGTCCGTGTGATATAATGCAGGCGCGAGAAGAGGTTGAAACAAGGTAAATTTTTTGCTGCGTCGCGAATAAGTACAGGCGTGGATTTGGGGAATTCTTGTAAATTTAACGCAGTAGTTGAGGGACAGATTAACACATCCGATGGCAGGCGCGGGCAATGTTGATATTTGCAAACGATTCTGCGAGGCAGGCTGTAAGTAAGGCCCGCCAGGCTCAGTACACAATTGTGACGTAATCAGGGCAGCACGGGGCACTGACGTGCTGTGAAGAATCCATACACTGCAGTTACAACAACGCCTAGTGACCTGTTGTGTTGCTGGGCGCGTGGCATCTTGGAGCTACACCAACCAGAAGAGCGAGAGGGCTGCTAGCATCTGCTCTCTGTGTGGCATCGTCCGACGGACTGCAAGCTGCCGTCAGCAGGGACGGAGCCGGGGCGCGAACACGCCACCTCCCGGGTTCAGAGCTGTCTCCCGGCACTGAACGAGCTGCCCTGGGCGGACGGCCGGAGCTGCTAAGGCTGTCTGCAACGACGGCGGTCGGCTGCTTCCCTTCGGCGCTCTACACGGAGTCCAGGAGTTGCGCTTGAGGGTGCAGATAGCCGTGTTGCGGGCTATCGGGCGCCGCTAATGCACGCGATGGCCACTTAGCCGTGGCGTCAATAGGAGCGCGACGTCCGCAAGGTTGGGCGACCGGCGATGGCCCACACACGTTGCACGGCACCATCGCCGAGTTCAGCAGAAGCCCCGCTGTGTATCTTTGATGGAATACACTCAATGACACACTTGCCTGTATTTGTCTGCACGCTTCGGCTTAAGTCATCCCTCTCTGTTGTTCTGACATATTACAACACCTGACCTCGAGGGTTTGTAACAGTTTTAGTGGTCATTGTAATTAATGTACTGAAGAAATGATTAAAGCCGGAGTGCCAAATTAGCTTTAGCTGCGACATATAAAAGTGAATTTACGATTTTTAGGAGACGTGTATACTATTGCAAGTTGCCATGTGCGTATACGTGTGCGTGTGTGTGTGTGTGTGTGTGTGTGTGTGTGTGTGTGTGAATACCTAAAAGAGCAAACTGCTGAGGTCATCGGTCCCTGGACTTACACACTACTTAAACTAGCGTAAACTAACGTATGCTAAGAACAAAACACAATCTACACTACTGTCCATTAAAATTGCTACACCAAGAAGAAATACAGATGATAACGGGTATTCATTGCACAAATATATTATACTAAAACTGACATGATTACATTTTCACGCAAGTTGGGTGCTTAGATCCTGAGAAATCAGTACCCAGGACAACCACCTCTGGCCGTAATAACGGTCTTGATACGCCTGGGCATTGAGTCAAACAGAGCGTGGATGGCGTGAACAGGTACAGCTGCCCATGCAACTTCAACACGATAACGAAGTCCATCAAGATTAGTGACTGGCGTATTGTGACGAGCCAGTTGCTAGGCCACCACTGACCAGACGATTTCAATTGGTGAGAGATCTGGAGAATGTGCTGGCCACGGCAGCAGTCGAACATTTTCTGTATCCAGAAAGGCCCGTACAGGACCTGCGACATGCGGTCGTGCATTATCCTGCTGAAATGTAGGGTTTCGCAGGGATCGAATGAAGGGTAGACCCACGGGTCGTAACACATCTGAATTGTAACGTCCACTGTTCAAAGTGCCGTCAATGCGAACAAAAGGTGACGGAGACGTGTAACGAATGGCACTCCATAGCATCACGCCGGGTGATACGCCAATATGGCGATGACGAATACACGCTTCCAATGTACGTTCACCGCGATGTCGCCAAACACGGATGCCACCATCATGAAGCTGTAAACAGAACCGGGATTCATCCGAAAAAATGACGTTTTGCTATTCGTACAGCCAGGTTCGTCGTTGAGTACACCATCGCAGGCGCTCCTGTCTGTGATGCAGCGACAAGGGTAACCTCACCCATGGTCTCCGAACTGATAGCCCATGCTGCTGCAAACGTCGTCGAACTGTTCGTGCAGATGGTTGTTAGTCTTGCAAACGTCCCCATCTGCCGACTCAAGGATCGACACGTGGCTGCACGATCCGTTACAGCCATGCGGATAAGATGCCTGTCATCTCGACTGCTGGTGGTACGAGGCCGTTGGGATCCAGTACGGTGATCCGTATTACCCTCCTGAATATTCTGCTAACAGTCATTGGATCTTGACTAACGCGAGCAGCAATATCGCGATACGATAAACCGCAATCGCGATAGGCTACAATCCGACCTTTATCAAAGTTGGAAACGTGATGGTACGCATTTCTCCTCCTTACACGAGGCATCACAACAACGTTTCACCAGGCAACGCATGTCAACTGCGTTTTGTGTATGAGAAATCGGTTGGAAACTTTCCTCATGTCAGCACGTTGTAGGTGTCGCCACCGGCACCAACCTTGCGTAAATGCTGTAAAAAGCTAATCATTTGCATATCACAGCATCTTCTTCCTGACGGTTAAATTTCGCGTCTGTAGCAATTTTAATGGCCAATAGTGTAGCTAATCAGTTCAGGGAAACAAAATATTGCTTTATATGAACGGGTAGATGAGGTTAGCATCATGTTTCTCTCGAATGGATGCCAGTATAAAGTAAGATTTTTAACGTTAATGTGAACAGTGTCTGAAGAGGCTATAAATTCTTGAATACATAGAGTACAGCATTTCAATTGCCTCTCTTAGTGTAGATAATCGAATTCTGGCTCAAAGAACAGCATGAATGCAGTAGGAACATTTACGATTGACTTTGAATTATTACTACGGTAAACTTCAGTTTCCAAGGAAACTCATTTAGCTATCTATTCCGCACAACGACACAAATAACTAAAAGAAGCAATATCAAACTTGAAGGTATTTTACTGCACGTGGTTATTAATTTGCAACCCTACGTGACCTTTTACACTTAAGACTTTCCCTCAAAAAGAGGGAATGGCGTTATTGAAGATGAGAAGAGAGAGAAAGCAGACTTACAAGTCAAGCCACTGCTCACTTTCGCGCTCGTGAGTCGGAGGCGGGACGACAGCCAGTCTGTGACTGGCTTGTGAGTAGTAAATTTCACTACACCACGCAGCACTGCAATTAATGGTAGAATCGTAACAGTTACCGGTCTACGACAATGTCGCCGGAGATTATAATGTCGTATGAGCATTTAGTTTTTATGTAATGAGCGAAATCTTGAGTGGCATTCCAATAACTATTTACTTTACGAACTGCACCAGCGTCCTTGTTCGAAATATCCATTACAGAGATAGCTTACTGAACGTCAAACTGCAGAAAAGAATAAGCAAGAAGAAAAAATAGAAATGAGTTAACGTCGTCAATTATCTGGAACAGATTTCCCTTCGTTTCATTCAGCCTCACTCCTATGGGTCGCGACTTTTAGTACCATCTCGCGTGTTATGGTGGACTCAGTCGAGGGATATACTATAGTTGGTAAAGGTTACATCGTACCATCGAGACTTTCTTTATTAGAGGCGGCGCTCCACCGCATTTGGAAATCGATTCTGAGAGGTAAGATCGTGCCATGAAAGGAACCAGTGCAAAATTCACTTAAACTGACTCAACAAACGACATAAAACGTACTTCAGACTTGGTGGACAGGGATTTGAACTCCACTGTTTTAGCATACGAGTCCAGTGTCGTAACAGCTATGACACATCGCTAGCTACTCTGTGTACCGGTACCGGATGTGACCGCTTTGTCCCGTTTTGGAAAAGCACAGTACACCGTAGAGATAAAAATATTCCAGGACGACATCTCTAATACTTTAGGAAAAACATTACTTACAGTTTAAAGCTTAAGCGTTCCTACATGGTTAAGGAATGACGTATGTCATGAGAGTCTGACAAAAAATGTGACAGAAAATTGAATAAATTTAATAAAATAAAGACGCTTAGAAATGTGCAGTACTAACGACGGTGTGAAGGAGATGAAGACTGTTGGAAACGACACCATCAATTCCTGCCAGGTGGACCAATGGGTCTTCCTATTAAGAAGCTAAAGGCTCCGCGCGGTAGACATTTAAAGACGCTGATGTGTGGCAGCCAATTATGAGACCCCAACAATAACATCCACGGCCCTAGTTTACGTGATGGGGAAGTGAGCCAAAAAAGGATCGAATCTTCGCACCAGATCAAGCGTTAGTCTAGCGCACTAACCAACATGACCGTGGTTTTAGGCGAATTATCGCATTCATTTAGGTAAATGCCCAGCTGGCTCCCAATCTTCACTTCAGGAACCACTATATACATAAAGTTAAAATGCGATACCATGCAGCACTAAGTTAGCAAAATTCACTCACAGACTCCTCACACCAGTGTATACAATGTTAAGAAGACGAGTCGATTATGGACATTGGGGCACTGACGCGGCTTTCACTGGTGCCAATTTTTAGGCGCCCTTCCACCTAAATATTAACAAGATCTCTGAAGGTTCACAACAGTCCAGAATACATGTTTTTATTATCATGAAGTGAAGCACTAGGCGGTAGTGGTATCTCCTACGAGGTGCGCGGGGAACCATCAAATCACAAGTGCCGACTTTTTTCAGCCATTAGAGACCAGCGTTAAATGTATTCTCGCACGAGCTCGTATACACTTTTGGTTTCATCCCAATTCACGTCAGTGATCAGCAGAGGTAATTGCAGCGAGAGTGCGAAGCGTAATTAGATTATCAGTGATTGCATATGGAAGCGCAAATTAACGTTTAATCGTTACGAGCTAAACCACACACACACACACATACACACACACACACACACACACACACATACACACACACACACACACACACACACAGGGGGTGAGGGAGAGGGAGAGGGAGAGGGAGAGGGAGAGGGAGAGGGAGAGGGAGAGGGAGAGGGAGAGGGAGAGGGAGAGGGAGAGGGAGAGGGAGAGGGAGAGGAGATAGGAGAGGAGATACGTGAATTGAACATTAATCAATGAAAATTTGTGTCCTAACAGTAAGTGAAAAGGACAACGTATTTTTTCTGGACGTATGAGGGTTTATATAAATACGTATATGGTCTCTTTATCTGATTAATGTGTTTTAGTTCTCTTCTAAAATATGTGCCAAGTGTCCCTAATGAATCTTAGAACAGTCTGAAACTTCTTTGACAAATTGCAAACGACAAGTAACAAGATCCCCAGGAGCACCTACACTCAATGTAAATATTATTTTAGAACTTGTAAGTACAAACAGGCCTGACTTTATCTACAGAGTCAGTACAGAGACAGGGATTAATGATCATGATGTCACCGAAGAGACGATGGTTACTAAAATTAATGAATCTGTCTAGAAGTCCAGGAGAGTTTCTATGATGGAAAGAGCAGATAAACAGTAGTTAGCTTCTTACTTAGACAATTAATGGACACCGGTAAGCTCAAGTTTAAAGCTCGTATAGGCACAGTTTGAACTGATTTTAAATTATTGTCTTCATAAGTATGTGCCGAGTAAGTAGGTTAAGGACGGAAATTACCTACCATGATTTAAAAACAAAATTCTGATAGTACTGACGAAACAGAGATTGTTGCATTCTTGGTTAAACAAAGAACGCGAAAATGTCGACAGGCAAAAATCAATAGAAATTTGTGCGTCTATGTAAAGATCGATGCGCGAAGCATAAAAGAACTTCAGCGTCATACCTTAGCCAAAACTCTTCCCGAGAACCAGAGAAAGTTATGATTCTACGTAAAATTACTAAGCGGATCGAAGGCTTCTATCCACTCATCCGCCTGCTAGCCTCGCGTGGCAGTAGAAGACAGCGAAAGGGAAGCTAAAGTTTCGAAGTTCGCGGTTAAAAGACCATTCACTCAGGGAGATAGTGCAGACATATCATCGTCTGACAGTTGCGAGAACCCTAATATGGAAGACATAGGAACAGGTGTTCCTGGCTTTGAGAATCAACTGAAAGAGTTGAAAACAAATAAGTCGCCAAATGGAGTACCAATTGGATTTTACAAGGCCTCTTGTTAGTTTGAATTTATCGCTGATCTCTCTCCCAACGTACACAGGTGACTCCTGTGTGCTAATTGTCTCTCCTGTGGGTCGCGAGGCGCAGTTTTTGTGGTGTTTAGAACGTATTTGAAATTTTGCTTTTGCTACGTGTAGCTGGAATCAGGCCAATTAAAGACTGCTCATCGCGTCTTTCATACGACACCCAGCGTCGACGGAAATCGTCGATTTGTTTCCCATTAAAAACAAAATGATTTTAAGATAGGAATGTAACGTGCCAGTTCGGTCCCAAATTAGTTTAGTGCATAATCCGTTTCATCGATATGTATTGACAGGAACAGTAAAACGTGAAGAATAATCAGTTCTCCACCAGCGACTGAGCAGCGCTTCTGCATGGAGGCAGCAGGCAGCGCGGGCCAGGGCGGCGCAGTCGCTGCTGGAGAACTGGTTATTCTTAGTGTGTTACTGTTTCTGTTAATATACATCGATAAAACGAATATCGCACTAGACTAATCTAGGACCACTCTATCTAATGGGCACGTAAAATTCCACTTAAAAATTATTTTCTTAGTTAAGGGAAACAAAGTGGCGCTCCAATCGACGCGGGGATCGCATGGAAGACGTTATGAGCAGTATTTGTTTGAGGCGACTCCAGCTACACATTGCAGAAACGAAATTGCAAATATCTGCCTATATACCAGAAAAATCAGCCTGACGACCCTTAAAAGGGACACGTTGTATAAGAAGGGCAAAAGAAAGGACCCGCAAAATTACAGACTAATGTTCGTAACCGGTTTGCTCCAGAACTCTTGAACATGTTCTTAGTACAGATGTAATAAATTTCCTTGAGGGAGAGAGGGCTCTGTCTGCAAATCAGAACGGATTTAGAAGCCATCGCTGATGTGAAACAGTTTGCCTTTTTCTCCCACGATGTCCTGCGAACCATGAATGAAGGGTCTAAATTTTCGGAAAGCGTCTGACACAGTCCACCACTGCAAATTGTCCGAGTGTAGGAATAGGTTTCCAAATATGTAAATAACTCGAAGACTTCTTAAATAAATTGAAGGAGGAGGCGGGAGAATGGAAAGGAAAGAAAAGGATGGGAAGGGAATATTGATCTCAGCTGCATCAGGACTTTGTGAGGCGTCAAAGGCGAAGAGTTAAAAATGCGTGCCGTTCCGGAACTTGAACCTGGGACCTCTGCTTACTATGCAGTTTCGTTAACCACTGTGCCACCTGGACAAAGTGTTTATTCGACCGATGTGGACTATCCCGGCACACCTCTCGGTCGACCAACATTCCCAACCAGCTCCACCTATCGACAGTCCCTGCTCGTGTCCTGTATACCAGATTCGCACTAAATGTGATGGATCCACTGCCCATCGAGGCGAATCAATTATATGAATGCGTGGTGTCTGTTTTTTCGGACATGTCCCACTTCTTAAGTAACTTCTTAAGTAATAGGATCCTGTACGTTGTCGTCGACAGCGAGTATTCATCATAGGCATGTGTTTAGGCGTGGCTTCACATAACTGGCTATACCATATTGTGGATGGTGGATAGCTTCGACCAGTGTATAACCAGGTATTCGTCCTCTACGCTGAAGATCTTGCTCATCTTTGGTATGTGTTTCTTTAATGTTGACAACATCAATGTTAAGTTCACGCAGCTGTTTCTGTAGATACATTTGGCAGAGCTTATGCCTTCAATATTAAGCTGCATAATACGAACTAGGTGTTTCTCGTCTCTAGTTGGATGATCCTGAAAAGGACGATCATTATTTATGTTTCTGGACATATTGTATAAAATCACTTGCCTTGTATCAACTGTATATTGTATAAAATCACCATACGATTAAATAAATAGGCTTGTGTATCGTTAGGAGTGGTCTGGGGAAGTGCGGTAGGACCATTCTTAGGCACATAAATAAACGAACGGTCGGACAGCTGTTTGCTGATAACGCTGTGGTGTTCGGCAAAGGGTCGTCGACGAATGAGTGTAGGAGGATACAGGATGACTTAGACAGAATTTCAATTTGGTATGACGAATGACAGCTTGCATTATGGATAGGAGAAATGATGTTCGGATACAGTATTGGTGTCGTGCCGCTTGACACAGTCACGCCGATTAAATACCTAGGCGCAACTTTGCAATACTAATACGAATAAAACAAGCACGAAAGATCGCTAGTTGGGAAGGCGAATGGTCGACTTCGCTTAGTGAGAGAGTTCTAGCGAAGTTTGGTTTACCTGTAAAGGAGACCGTATATAGAACACTACGGTGACCCATTCTCGAGAACAGCCCGAGTGTTTGGGGTCCCACCTTGGTCTCATTGAAGGAAGACATCGAAGCAGTTCAGAGGTGTGCTCTATATTTGTTACCGGCAGGTTCGATCAACACGTGAGTATTACGGGAATGCATCATGAGCTCAAATGGGATTCCCTGAAGGGAAGACGACGTTATTGTCTCGAAACACTATTGAGAAATTTAGAGAACCGACATTTGCGGCTGACTGCACATAGGGCAGTTCTATTGCCGCCAACGTCCATTTCACTTAACGACAGCAAAGATAAGATAAGAGAAATTAGCTCTTGGACGAAGGCGTAGAGACTTGTTTTTCGCTCGCTCCATTTGCGAGTGGAACAAGATAACGGATGATTGGTAGTGGTATTGGGAACTCTGCACCATACATCATTGGTGGTATGCGGAGTCTTTATGTAGATGTTCACATAGATAGGCTGATGCAATAAGCGCAGGCAGCTCTTAGAAACTGTTTTGTGGAACACTCTAACACTCAACTGTTCTCTGAAATAGGTCTATGTGCAACACTTTTGTTAATGGATCCTTAAAATAATTTATGCTCTAACAGTCTTCCACCAAACACACGAGTTCATTTACTACCTCCTGTTTTCTGCACAGTCGTAGCTGCACCGTGAAGTGGACTAAGGCTGTGATAACAAATTGCACGTTTTGCGTCCAAGTGTTCACACTTCAGTACCTGAGCGGCTGCCCAGAGGAAAACAAACACGAATGGTTTCCTTGTGCCACGTGTACTTGGAGATGCTAACCAACCTAAAGAAACAGCAAGTAGTAGGTATAATTTTTAGTCTGCAATTTAAGTAAATACTGATGTAATGTTCTTCAGATCACTGTCCTCAGTCATAAATAGAAATATCTGCACTTACACAGTTAACACGTTATACATACACAGGGTGAAGAAAAATATCACACTTGGCGACGCGCATGGGATTCCTCATCCTAACTCAAGACAAAAGCGTATCTAGCAAAACAGTTTTGATAGAAATCCAATTTTAAAAACGAGGCTCTGGTAATGCTGTAACTGTGTGCAGTATGGCCAAGAGCTCTGGACTCTGCACTCGGCCGCAGCAGTCCGATTAGATAGATGATGGGAGGAAATGCCAATGCTCTAATCGCATTAGTGCCATATATATATATATATATATATATATATATATATATATATATATATATATATATATAATCAAATTGTATCCATGCATAAAAAGTTCTCGGTTTACTTGCCGAGTAAGATTTGAATAAAATCCCGAGCTTTCATTGACTACCTCCGTCATCTTCGTCAGGGGTAAAACTGACTGTCGTGGATTTCTTTCCTTTATTATTATTTCATTCTTCAAATGAGGCGGGCTGGCAGCGGCTTACATACGCCGCTCTTCAGCCAAGAGACACAACAGATAGACATAGCATGGTAATACATGATGAAACTTATTCACAATATATTAGAAGTCGTTCGACGGAAGGCACTGTACATAAAGGACGTCACCACGTCAACAGACGAAGACATCCAGTTGGAGACGCGAACGTAGGAGAACACTGATGAAAACACTGTAGCACACAACAGAGAAACACTGACGCATGGAAACACTGGTGATGATCATCGGCGAAGCACTCACAAACACACTGATGAAAGCGAGGTGGGGGGGGGGCTGTCTACAGGTGGAAGGGAGAGGTAGGAGGGCGGTGGAGCCAGTGGGAGAGAAGAAGGGAGTGGAAGGGGAGAGGGGAGGGGCATGTGTGGAAGCCTGGGGAGGCGGGAGGGGAGGGAGGGGGGAGAGAGGAGGAATGGAGAAGGGAGAGAAGAGAAAGAGGGTATCCTGGAGGAAAAACACAGGAGGAGGAAGGGGAAGATCAAAGCTGTTAGGGAGGGGTAGATGGAGGGGACGAGGGCATCATCAGGGACGGGAAGTTGGCAGAAGCCACTGTGGGCAAGGGTATGGAGCGTGATAAGAGGGAGAGTGGGTGGGATGCAGGTGCACAGGTGCATCAACAGATGGGGGTGGGAAAGGATGGGAGAAACAAGCAGGTGAGGGGGATCAAGTTTATGGGAGGTGTAAAGGATCTGTATCTGTTCAAGGAAGAGGAATTAAGTCATAGAGGATCTGCATGAGGGAAGGGAGGCAGATGCAATAGGTGAGGCGGAGTGCATGGCGTTTCAGGATTTGAAGGGTTTTGTAGAAGGTAGGTGGAATGGGCATAACAGAGGATGGGGTGGAAGGGGATTTGTAGGTGTGGAGGATTGTGAAGCCATCCAGACCCTTTTACAGCCAGAAAGGAGCTTGAGGAGGCGGAGGCGGAAGTATGCCTTGGCTTGGATTGTCCGGAGATGGGGGTCCAGGAGAGGCAATGGTCAAGGGTGACACCAAGCTACTTGAAGGTGGGGGTGAGGTTCATAGGACAGCCATAGGTGGTGACATAAAAATCAAGGAGGCAGAAGGAAGGGGTGGTTTTGCCTACAATGATCGCCTGGGTTTTGGAAAGATTGACCTTGAGCAGCCACTGGTTACACCAAGTGGTGAACTGGTCAAGATGTGATTGGGGAAGGTGCTGGGAGCGCTGCAGGGTGAGGACGAGGACAAGGAAGGTGGTGTCATTGGCATATTGGAGAAGGTGTAAGGGGGATGAAGGTGGTGGCATGTCTACTGTGTAAAGAAGGTAGAGAAGAGGGGAGGGGACGGAACCTTAGGGCGCACCGGCAGAGGGGTGGAAGGTATAGGAATTCGTGTTATGGATGCTGACATAGGAAGGATGGTGAGAAAGGAAGGAGGCGATCAGACGGACGTAGTTAACAGAAAGGGTGAAGGTTTGGAGCTTGCAGAGGAGACTGGAATGCCATACAGAGTCGTAGGCGCGCTCAAGGTCGAGAGAGAAGAACATGGTGGAGCAACGGGAATTTCAGTGTTCGGAGAGGAGGTGAGTGAGGTGAAGGAGAAGGTCATCAGTAGAGAAGGATGGCTGAAAGCCACGCTGGGTAGAGGCAAGGAGGCGGTACTGGTGGAGGTGCTGGTGGACACATCAGTTGAGGATGGATTCCAGGACCTTGCTGAAGACCGAGGTAAGATTGATGGGACAGTAGGAGGAGACAGCAGATGGCGGTTTATTGGGTTTGAGGAACATCAGGATCCGGGAGGTTTTCCACAGGTCAGGGTAGAAGATGGTGGACAAGACCACATTATATAGTCTGGCCAGGCTGGAGAGGAAGAAGGCAGGAGCTTCACAGAGGTGACAGTTGGTAACAGTGTCAAGACTGGAAGCAGTGTTGCGTTCCGTGCGTAGTGTACCTTTGATATCTTGAGTGGTGATCGGGATGTTGAGTTCAGTGTCTGTAATGTCATCCAAGTACTGGAAGCCTGGAGCGAGTGGAGGGACAGAGGTGTCAGTTCGATCACGGACATCAGGGACGAGGGAGTAATCTTACTGGGGATCATCAGGGATGGTAAAGATATCAGAAAGGTAGGAATCAAAGTGGTTGGCCTTACTAAGGTTATCAGGAAAGGGGTGGTCGTCATGGAGGAGAGGGTAGTAGGGGGGTTTAGCCCCAGTAAGACGGCGGAAGGCTGACCATTACTTAGGCGAGTTAATAGGCAGAGTCATCATTAAGGCGGGTGCATGTCTGCCACCAGTCCTGGCGTTTCTTGGCCACGAGCAAGTTTCATACTTGTCACTGAAGTTGCCGGTGGCATTGTAGTGTGTCCTGGTCCTGTGTGTGAAGGAATGCATGGTAGAGATGGTGGGATTCACGAAGGAGGAGGATGGCCTGTGGAGGTAAGGTGGGGCAGTGCGGGTGGATGGCGATGGTAGGGATGTGTGCCTCCACGGCCTCAGACAAGGTCTGCTGGAGAAAGGGAGGCAGCATGGGTAATGTCATCAGGATGGTGGCAGGCGAGGGGGTGGCTATCGATCTGGGTAGTGAGGGTATCCTGGCAGGTATTCCAGTTGGTCTGGGAATAGTCATGGACATATTTCAGGGGAGGGCCGATGTGAGGGCTTGGGTGGGAGTGATGACCGTCTGCTACAGTGAGGAGGAGAGGGAGATGCCCACCGTGATGTGGCCAAGGAGACTGGGGGAGGCCAGGACGACATTGAGAGTGGTATTGGGTTCGGGGCAGGTGTGTTGGGGAATGGGAAGGAGGTCACCTTGGAGGGTGGTGAGGAACTGATGCCACCGTCATAGTTGGGCTTCAGAACGACTATGGATGCTGAGGTCGGTGGCAATCATGTAAGAGGAGAAGGTGCAGTTGATGTGTGAAATAAAGTAGAAGGGAATAGGGGCAGAGGGATGGTAAGGCCAGGGAAGAAGAGACTGAGGATCGGGTGTCCCGTGGGGTTGGAAAGAAGGGGGCTGGGGTCAAACAGGGATCGGGCAGTGGTGGCCAAGGGCTACCCTACCACACGCTATTGGGAGGGGATCATCAGAGCAGTGAAGGAGGTGTATGGTATGTTGGGGCTGGTGAAAGGTTTCGTTCAGGAGGAAGGCATCCATGCAGTGGGTCATGAGAATATGGAGGAGGAAGTTCTTGTTAACGGGAAGGGAGCAGATGTTGTTGAACAGGATATGGTGTTGTCGTGTCATAGTGTGGTTCAAGCAAGGGTGTCAAGATGGGAGGAGGTAAAGAGGGCTAGGTTATGGGAATAGATGGCAAAGGCGTTGAGGTGAAGGATGGAACAGGCAACAAGGGAGATCTGTTGGAGGGTATGGGGGCGCTGAAAGGTGTGGATATTTTGAAGGACGATGGTGACGAATCTGATGATGTCCTTGGCTGTGGGAAGGGGGCGAAGGGTGTTACCAGGAGGGATGGGATCATCAATGGAACGGAGGAGGACAGTGAGATCAGGAGAGATGGGAGGGTGCTGGGACTTACATTTTTGGTAGTAGGTGGGGTGAGGAAGGCTAAAGGTGTAGCAGGTGGGGGCAGGGAGGGGGGATTCGAGGTTAGGACACTCCCAGAGGAAATGCGCCTGTTTGCAGTGAGGGCAGACAAGGGCCTTGCAACACTAAGATGTGTGGTCCCCATTGTACTGGAGGCACCTCTGGCAGGGTCAACTTTGTAGCGAGGTTAAATAACAGGGCGCCCTCTTTTAGGAGATGGTCAATGGAGGGTATGGACTCAGAGAAGCCCTGCATGAGGAAGGTAGTTCAAATGGATCTGAGCACCATGCGACTTAACTTCTGAGGTCATCAGTCGCCTAGAACTCAGAACTAATTAAACCTAACTAACCTAAGGACATCACACACATTCACGCCCAAGGCAGGATTCGAAGCTGCGACCGTAGCGGTCGCCCGGTTCCAGACTGCAGTGCCTAGAACCGCACGGCCACGCCGGCTGGCTGAGGAAGGTGGGGCCGGCAGAATTATGGATGCGGCGGGCTGCAAGGATTTCAAGGTGGGGATGGACGTTAAGCCCCACCAACACCTCCTCCTCTGCGAACACTAGGCTAAGCGGAGTCGTCACGGTGGTGAGGGTCTGCAGGTGGCACGGGGGTTGGGGCTGTTGGGAGGAGGAGAAGGATGGAGCAGGGTTGAGGGGCATTGGCGCCAAAGTGGATACGAGAGATTTCTGCCAGGATATCAGTATGGAGGGTGGGGCTGGGAGAGGAGATAAGGACAGAGTCCCTACGAGGGGTGAGGAGGGAGACAGGGGCACTAGGGTAGTGCTTCCGGAGAAGCAAGGTGAGGTTACGGGCTTCCAGGAGGGCGGGTCAGGATTGGAGAGGACATAGTGGTAGGTAGAGGTAAAGGAGAAGGCTGAGGGGAGGATGGGTGAGGAGGTGGCGGCGGGAGGAATGACGTAGATGGTGTCAATGAGGGGGAGGAGAGAGAGGCTGCAATTTTTTAGGGTTGGAGGAGGCGGTGGTGGGGTTGGGGCACTTAACTGCAGCGAAGGTGTGAGAGGAGGTTTGGATGATGGGAACGACCAGGAGATGTCCAGAGGAGGCAGGTGCTGGTGATGGTGTGACAGCAGCGTGGGTCGTGGCCTGTCGATCGACTACCCTTGCAGGGGCCGCAGAAGCTGACGTAGTGGTGGGGGAAAGGGATCATAAGAGGGCGAAGGTGTTTTCTGAACTGAAGCAGGATCAGGAGATGGGACAAGGAAGGGCGTAGGGGTTGTAAGGGTGAGGAGGGGAGTGTATGTACTAGGGAGGGGGCGACTGTGCGCCACCAAGTAATGGTGGAGGCGGTGGCAGACTGGGAGGTGTACACTATTGCAGTTGTTGTGGCAGTGGTTGTGGGGGTAGTCATGGTGAGGGTTTACGAGGGAAAACAGAATAGGAGAAACGAAACAAAAATGGACGAAGACAGCGACGAATCACAAACGAAGATGAAGACGAAGACGAGGACTGCCCCACACCGCTGCCGCCGACGGGGGAGGGGCGGGGGGGGGGGATGGCGATAGGCTGGACCGTACCTGCTGCTGGGCTGCTGGAACTGGCAAAGGCTGCTGGAGTGGCTGGAACTGGCTGGCGTGTCTAGAACCGGCTGGCGCTGCCGCTGCTGCTGCGGTGGCGGCGTGTGCTGAAAAACCCTAGCGCTTCGACAATTGTAGCAACAATTCTCGAAGGACGTCACTCGACACTAGTTCCGCCGAAGATGTGTCGTGGACAGTGAGGCTTCCTCTTTTATAAGCATTGGCTGGATGATGTTACGGTGAAAACGGCGTGTACGGAGGTGGCGGCCTCTATGTCCATAGATTTGTTTGCGTGCTTTCTCCAGCGTTTCTTGCAGCGCCATCCATCGCAGCAGGCGGAGAACTGCGAGGAATGTAAGAAGTCTCCCTCTGCGCTCTTTCTTTATCAACGGCGCGCTTCCATGCATTCCTCAGTGCATATCCAGAGTCTCTGTTGAAATTATTTTCGCATTGGCTAATTTCAACTGCTTCGTTGATGACAGAGTCCCAGTAGTTTGAAGCGTGAGCAAGTATTCTTGTTTTATCGAATAGAATCTTATGTTTATTTAACAAACTGTGCTCAGCTACCGCTGATTTTTCTAGATACCTGTTTTTCAGGTGACGCTGACGTTCCACACAGCGATCGGCAACAGTTCTTATAGACTGGCCAACATAATTTTTTCCACACTCGCAAGGGATGATGAAAATTCCCGGTACTCTCAGGCCGAGATTATCTTTGACAGGTCGCAACATTTCCTAAATCTTCCTGGGTGACCAGAAGACTGGTCTGATTCCCTGCCGGCTGAGGACTATACCGGTCTTGCTGGTCGTTGCACCGCAAAATGGTACCCGCGCGATGTCTTGGTCCTCTTGATCTGTTCGAACAGCGTCCTTCCTAAGTTTCTTCGCCAGAGTAGATCTGATATCACGATCACAATATCCATTTTTTCTCTGAATACCGTCGTCTGATGATTAATCTCGGAGCCGCAAAAAAATGTTCAAATGGCTCTAAGCACTATGGGACTTAACATCTGAGGTCATCAGTCCCCTAAACTTTTTTTTTTTTTTGGTCATCATTCTACTGACTGGTTTGATGCGGCCAGCCACGAATTCCTTTCCTGTGCTAACCTCTTCATCTCAGAGTAGCACTTGCAACCTACGTCCTCAATTATTTGCTTGACGTATTCCAATCTCTGTCTTCCTCTACAGTTTTTGCCCTCTACAGCTCCCTCTAGTACCATGGAAGTCATTCCCTCATGTCTTAGCAGATGTCCTATCATCCTGTCCCTTCTCCTTATCAGTGTTTTCCACATATTCCTTTCCTCTCCGATTCTGCGTAGAACCTTCTCATTCCTTACCTTATCAATCCACCTAATTTTCAACATTCGTCTATAGCACCACATCTCAAATGCTTCGATTCTCTTCTGTTCCGGTTTTCCCGCAGTCCATGTTTCACTACCATACAATGCTGTACTCCAGACGTACATCCTCAGGAATTTCTTCCTCAAATTAAGGCCGGTTTTTGATATTAGTAGACTTCTCTTGGCCAGAAATGCCTTTTTTGCCATAGCGAGTCTGCTTTTGATGTCCTCCTTGCTCTGTCCGTCATTGGTTATTTTACTGCCTAGGTAGCAGAATTCCTTAACTTCATTGACTTCGTGACCATAAATCCTGATGTTAAGTTTCTCGTTGTTCTCATTTCTACTACTTCTCATTACCTTCGTCTTTCTCCGATTTACTCTCAAACCATACTGTGTACTCATTAGACTGTTCATTCCGTTCAGCAGATCATTTAATTCTTCTTCACTTTCACTCAGGATAGCAATGTCATCAGCGAATTGTATCATTGATATCCTTTCACCTTGTACTTTAATTCCACTCCTGAACCTTTCTTTTATTTCCATCATTGCTTCCTCGATGTACAGATTGAAGAGTAGGGGCGAAAGGCTACAGCCCTGTTTTACACCCTTCTTAATACGAGCACTTCGTTCTTGATCGTCCACTCCTGTTATTCCCTCTTGGTTGTTGTACATATTGTATATGACCCGTCTCTCCCTATAGCTTACCCCTACTTTTTTCAGAATCTCGAACAGCTTGCACCATTTTATATTGTCGAACGTTTTTTCCAGGTCGACGAATCCTATGAAAGTGTCTTGATTTTTCTTTAGCCTTGCTTCCATTATTAGCCGTAACGTCAGAATTGCCTCTCTCTTCCCTTTACTTTTCCTAAAGCCAAACTGATCGTCACCTAGCGCATTCTCAATTTTCTTTTCCATTCTTCTGTATATTATTCTTGTAAGCAGCTTCGATGCATGAGCTGTTAAGCTGATTGTGCGATAATTCTCGCACTTGTCAGCTCTTGCCGTCTTCGGAATTGTGTGGATGATGATTTCCGAAAGTCAGATGGTATATCGCCAGACTCATATATTCTACACACCAACGTGAATAGTCGTTTTGTTGCCACTTCCCCCAATGATTTTAGAAATTCTGATGGAATGTTATCTATCCCTTCTGCCTTATTTGACCGTAAGTCCTCCAAAGCTCTTTTAAATTCCGATTCTAATACTGGATCCCCTATCTCTTCTAAATCCACTCCTGTTTCTTCTTCTATCACATCAGACAGATCTTCACCCTCATAGAGGCTTTCAATGTATTCTTTCCACCTATCTGCTCTCTCCTCTGCATTTAACAGTGGAATTCCCGTTGCACTCTTAATGTTACCACCGTTGCTTTTAATGTCACCAAAGGTTGTTTTGACTTTCCTGCATGCTGAGTCTGTCCTTCCGACAATCATATCTTTTTCGATGTCTTCACATTTTTCCTGCAGCCATTTCGTCTTAGCTTCCCTGCACTTCCTATTTATTTCATTCCTCAGCGACTTGTATTTCTGTATTCCTGATTTTCCCGGAACATGTTTGTACTTCCTCCTTTCATCAATTAACTGAAGTATTTCTTCTGTTACCCATGGTTTCTTCGCAGCTACCTTCTTTGTACCTGTGTTTTTCTTCCCAACTTCTGTGATGGTCCTTTGTAGAGATGTCCATTCCTCTTCAACTGTACTGCCTACTGCGCTATTCCTTATTGCTGTATCTATAGCGTTAAAGAACTTCAAACGTATCTCGCCACTCCTTAGTACTTCCGTATCCCACATCTTTGGGTATTGATTCTTCCTGACTAATGTCTTGAACTTCAGCCTACTCTTCATCACTACTATATTGTGATCTGAGTCTATATCTGCTCCTGGGTACGCCTTACAATCCAGTATCTGATTTCGGAATCTTTGTCTGACCATGATGTAATCTAATTGAAATCTTCCCGTATCCCCCGGCCTTTTCCGAGTATACCTCCTCCTCTTGTGATTCTTGAACAGGGTATTCGCTATTACTACCTGAAACTTGTTACATAACTCAATTAGTATTTCTCCTCTTTCACTCCTTGTCCCAAGCCCATATTCTCCAACACCTTTTCTTCTACTCCTTCCCCTACAACTGCATTCCAGTCGCCCATGACTATTAGATTTTCGTCCCCCTTTACATACTGCATTACCCTTTCAATATCCTCATACACTTTCTCTGTCTGTTCATCTTCAGCTTGCGACGTCGGCATGTATACCTGAACTACCGTTGTCGGTGTTGGTCTGCTGTCGATTCTGATTAAAACAACCCAGTCACTGAACTGTTCACAGTAACACACCCTCTGCCCCACCTTCCTATTCATAACGAATCCTACACCTGCTATACCATTTTCTGCTGCTGTTGATATTACCCGATACTCATCTGACCAGAAATCCTTGTCTTCCCTCCACTTCACTTCACTGACCCCTACTATATCTAGATTGAGCCTTTGCATTTCCCTTTTCACATTTTCTAGTTTCCCTACCACGTTCAAGCTTCTGACATTCAACGCCCCGACTCGTAGAAGATTATCCTTTCGTCGATTATTCAATTTTTTCTCATGGTAACCTCCCCCTTGGCAGTCCCCTCCCGGAGATCCGAATGGAGGACTGTTCCGGAATCTTTTGCCAATGGAGAGATCATCATGACACTTCTTCAAATACAGGCCACATGTCCTGTGGATACACGTTACGTGTCTTTAATGCAGTGGTTTCGATTGCCTTCTGCATCCCCATGTCGTTGATCATTGTTGATTCTTCCGCCTTTAGGGGCAATTTCCCACCCCTAGGGCAAGAGAGTGCCCTGAACCTGTATCCGCTCCTCCGCCCTCTTTGACAAGGCCGTTGGCAGAATGAGGCTGACTTCTTATGCCGGAAGTCTTCGGCCGCCAATGCTGATCATTTATTAAAATTTAGTCAGTGGCGGGGATCGAACCCGGGACCGAAGACGTTTTGATTTTGAATCAAAGACGCTACCCTTTTTCTTTAATCTCATTTTGTTCGCTTTTGATCGTTGCATCTGCTCAGGGCGGACGTCGTAAAACATCCATTGAAGTTCGTTGTTAATCGAGTAACTCAGTTTTTTTATTACAGAGAGCACGTAACCCTCTGACCGAACACGCTGAGCTACCGTGCCGGCATCCCTAGACCACGGGTACTTGGCCCCCTAGACTTAGAATTACTTAAACCTAACTAACCTAAGAACATCACACACATCCATGCCCGAGGAAGGATTCGAACCTGCGACCGTAGCAGCAGCGCGGTTCCGGACTGAAGCGCCTATAACCGCTCAGCCACAGCGGTCTCGGAGCCGAGATGATCCTTGACCGAAATAGTGCATCGATGCACATGGCGCTGACATCAGAAGAGAGCAAAATTAATCGTATTTATATGGCATTACATAACCGTACTATACGACGTATCTCCCTCTAGTACAATCTTTGACAGCACCACTAACGTCTACAGCAGAACAGGGCGCCATTTGCATGGTAACCCTCGATTATCTACGTAAACGCTGAGGCAACGACAATCATTGGTGCAGCTGCTGTAGTTCTGAGTTTAGAAGGCAGCATACTCTAAGTCTTATTTCATACCAGTGAACCATTTAAGTAATATAATTTATATCCGTTGACGAATAATGATCAATAATTGACATTACAATGTATTCCAACTGTAACTATTCCTTCGTAGTTATATATTAAGTCATCTAATCATGAATGTGTTTTCTGATTGGCTACTTACGATGTCTTACTCAGAACGGTGGGTGTGACCAGCCCTATTAATACCCGTTCCCTTCATGCACAGTCAGCAGTTACACGAGCGTCACGAGCGTCGAGGGTCGACGGAACTCATCTGGCAGTGTCCATCCACCGCTCCGGGTTTAATTTATTATTATTTATCTTATTTTTATATATTCTTTCATATGCTTCTTATAACGTCTATACTATTTTGGCAATATATCTTTACAGAGTGTGAAGATGACTCTTTCATATAGTCGAAACCGATCATTCACTCCAGTAAAAAAAAAAAAAAAAAAAAAAAAAAAAAAAAAAAAAAAAAAAAAAAAAATTGTAACAAGATTGCGATCAAGATTGTTTCAAATTTTACCTTTACTCCTCGCCTGGAACCGTTAACACCGACACTGGATTGTTGTTGACTGGAAACATGCTGCCTGGTCGGAAGAGTCTCGTTTCAAATTGTACCGAGCGGATGGACATGTACGGGTGTGGAGGCAACCTCATGAATCCATGGACCCTGCTTGTCACCAGGGGACTGTTCAAGCTGGTGGAGACACTGTAATTGTGTGGTGTGATTTTGCAGTTCGAGTGATGTGGGACCCCTGATACGTTTAGATGTTTAGATACGACTTGACACGTGACACGTATGTAAGCACCCTGTCTGATCACCTGCATCCGTTCATGCCCATTATGCATCCCGACGCACTTGGAAAATTCCAACAGGACAGTGTGACACCCTGTACGTCCATAATTGCTACAGAATGGCTCGAGGAACATTCTTCTGAGTTTAGACACGCTCGCTGGTCACCAAACTCCCCTGGCATGAACATTATGGGCATATCTGTAATGCTTTGCAACATGCTGTTCAGGAGAGATCGCCACCTCCTCGTACTCTTACGGATTCCTGGTGTCAATTCCCTCCAGCACTGCTTCAGACATTAGTCGAGTCCATGCCAAGTCGCATTGCGGCGCTTGTGCGTGGTCGCGGGGGCCCTACTCGATATTAGGCGGGTGTACCAATTTCTTTAGCTGTTCAGTGTATACATCTGTGTGTGTGTGTGTGTGTGTGTGTGTGTGTGTGTGTGTGTTTTATTTGTCTCTTTGGTTCGCGTTGTAAGCTGATAACACTCTCTGACTTGCGAGCCTCCGTAATTTCTTCGTATGTGTGATCCCTGGACTGCTTGTGTTGTTTCGTTTTTGTATACCACCTAATGATGAAAATACGTGAATCCTCAAAACGCTTCGGGATAGAACATAAAAATGACTGACACAGAAACTGATTGTAATTATTCCTCTAACAATGGAAGCTGTAGTATTTTCCACTACATCTTCCTGGTTCTGGTACGTCCCATAGTCCACTATTGTATTTCTACTGCAGCTTTGCCTTGGTCAGCTGGAATAATTATGTTTTCTTCAGAATTTAAATTTCGGAGCCCTTTCCTCTCACTTTTAGTTAAGGCACTGCTGGTTGTTTCGGAAGCTGAAAACCAAAACCTGGGCGAAATGCCTCCGGCAGCTGGCACTCCGGAACTGGGTGCGTCCGCTCCGAGCCTCTCGCAGCGGGCACCGGGCGCTGGCCAGAGTTTTGGCAGCGCGCCGCCCTGGCACCCGGCCCAGGTCGCTGAACAGCTGAGGCGGGGCCGCTCCGCGGAGGACGCGGAATTCCCGTAACGAATGAGGGCCAGCCGGCGTTACTAATACACCAGCCATGTCCGCAGCGCCGCTGCACTCTGGGCGGCACTGCACGGCGAAGCAGGGCTAGAGCGGCTTCATGTTGCCGCACCTTAGGGGAACCAAAGGGTTAACAAACGCCCACACGTCTCTGTTACTAAATAGCTAAGCCAACGAGCAATGCACGGTCCAGGTGCTGGTTGCCTTCACAGGATGATTCAGCTGGCCCTACCTATAGGTTTTACGCAACCTGCAACGCCTTCAAATACTGCGAGTAAGATATTCATATTCTCTCCTTCACTATGTGCCAACTATTGGTCCTACAGAAAAAAATTAAAAGGACCTTTGTGTAGGGTCTTTCACGTAGTTAAATGTTATACCTTAGCAAGTTTCCGCTAGAGGCCATACTTTTCCAAATATTTAAGATAAACGCACAAAAGTTACCTTCAAATGAGTTTTCTTGAATAATTCGAAATCTATGGTCTTCATGGAAAACGTATCCCAGTACAAAATTTAACTATATAATATTTCTTACAAAAAGGTCCTATTCATTTTTTCTGTAGACTAATAGACCAACCGTTTGTGCATAGCGAGCAAGAGAATATTGCTGGTTGCGTAAAACCTATAAGTAATGGCAGATGAATCAGCTTGTATATCTTGACGTAACATGACTCAAGGTATGCAAATTACCCTGACCGTATTCACCTGGCATTTGACTTCTAACAAACGCTGAACCTGCTGAGACCTCCCACAAAATGATAAAAGGAAAAAAAAGTTCAAATACTTGTGAAATCTTATGGGACTTAGCTGCTAAGGTCATCAGTCCCTAAGCTTACACACTACTTAACCTAAATTATGCTAAGGACAGACACACACACCCATGCCCTAGGGAGGACTCGAACCTCCGCCGGGATCAGCCGCACAGATCATGACTGCAGCGCCCTAGACCGCTCGGCTAATCCCGCGCGGCGATAAAAGGCAAAAAGTTGCTCGCTTACTACACTTTAATTGTTCATACAGTAAACCTTCAGCATCAAGCATGACGTTTTAGTTTATTACTTCTTTAACACTAATTCTGCTGGCAAGGCATTTTGCAGACGTTATTCACGTATACCACTGAATGTACTTGAAAAATTATATCACCGTACAACACACAGTTCAGGAGACTGACTTCATAAAAAACGAGATTTGTGAAACACTGGCTTTCATTTGAAACATAGAGCAAATTACCCAGACTGTACTCATTCACTATGTGCTAACTCGGGCAGTTAGCGACTTCCAGCAAACTTTAAACTTAGTTTCAAACCTTTCCTACTCTTCTCCTCACTGATATGCTTAACGTCAAATATTTAAAACATTAATTCATTTGTAAAGTAATCAGAAATTTGAAGCTGTTTTATACATGGTGTGGTGTCCCAAAATCTTAGTTTACCAGCTTAGTATTGCAGCCGACTCAATGTGTGGTTCTTTTTATTGCATCGCACATACTTTGTGCTTGTCACTGTATTTTATTTTTGTGGATAGTTCTACATAAATTTCATGTTCGCTGGGTAATCGGGGAACGAGAAGGGCCACGTTTATCTGGCCAGTCACCGATGTTGGCGTGTCGAAGGCCTTCCGGGGCGCGGTCGCATTGCTCATAGAACTTACAAATCATTACTGGAAAGACATTTTGTGTATAATAAACAGTAGTGTGAAATGTAGTCGTCGAGTTCTCATAGCGGTATAACACAACATTAGAGTTGCTTCAATTGATTTGGTTTACTTCCAACGGTGACTGAAAGTGATTGAGATGATTCTTTTTTGGGCAGAGTGAGGTGGAGAAATATGACGGCACATTTTATTACCAAATTTTTTCCTGTTATGCCACCCTCCCTGCTTCTTCTCGTGTTGAAAATGTCGGACAGTCTGTATGTGGTATTTAGGCACTAAGTAAATACTGGGCTGGTGCCCGAGTGCCGTCTCAGTTAACCGATCCGCAAACATTTAGAAAAAATTCGTTCACTTTCATATGAATACCATAAAACGATGTCAATGGTCGATTAGATCTATGTTAGCAGTATCCTAATATTTTTTTTTTATTTTTATTTTCTTAACCTATGTTTTGAAACCACTTATAACACTTCACCCAATTATCTGGGGAAAGTATGTGAAGTGACACAACATATGAAATGGCTGCTGTATGATGTTCTAACGATATTAGAGTGAAGTGAGACACTTAATAGCTATGTTTTTTTAAAAAACCTATTTATTTACAAAAAATTTAAACAACCGTTTTTTTTAAATTGAAGGCCACCAAAGCGAAGAGTCGCCAGCTATGGAAGACAAGCGATAACCTGGTGAGGGTAAACAATGCGCGACTCCTTGATTTTAGGCCGTACAAAACCGTCTCTGTGTCATCTGTACCGTTTGAAAACTTCCTTCCATGATCCTATTACAGTCATTGCTGTTTCCGACACACACGAGAATTGTGAACAATACAACTTGCCCTTTTTCGTTTTTTGGTCTTTTAGTTTTACAACCAAAAAGTCATTTAACCAATTTCTGGTGTTGGCTTAACTACGTCATGTGCTTTCTCACTTTCTTCTGAGGTAATCACATAGTATTCTTCACCTTCTTCATTGCCGTCATGAGACATTGCAAACTCTTCTTCTGATTCTGGTCCAAGGGGTACTCTTGTGAGACCTGGGCATCTTGTTCTATCAAAAAAAAAAAAAAAAGTTCAATTCAGTAGAATTTAGGTTCAATGCGGTGAAGTGATACAATCACTGGCCGATGGGCAGAAACAACATTTTTTTAATTTTTATTTTTTTAAAAAAGTTTTTTAAATCTGAAATAACAACAACAAGTTATTGATCATAAATAAAAAAATGGCTCTAAGCATTATGGGACTTAACATCGGAGGTCATCAGTCCCCTAGACTTAGAACTACTTAAACCTAACTAACCTAAGGACATCACACACATCCATGCCGGAGGCAGGATTCGAACCTGCGACCATAGCAGCAGCGCGGTTCCGGACTGAACCGCCTAGAACTGCTCGGCTACAATGGCCGGCGATCATAGATATATTCCTTACCTCTTACAAGAATTTTATCTGTATTCAAATGCAGAGTATGACTTTGGGGAGTAAAATTTCCAGTACTTTTCAAAAAAGCACAACATAAGACCTCAAACTAAACAGTACTGCTGGAGTAGGGCAGGAAATGGACTACCGTACAACCACACTTCCACTACCTTCTTGACTTCAAACTGATCACTAAAGTTTGTGATGTGCTGCTTCGACACAGACTCGTAAATTAAATATCGAGGCATAGTGCTGCAAAGCAAAGTGAAACGGAACGAGTGCGTAAGGTTGTTTCTAGGGAAGGCAAATGGTAGGCTTCCGTTATTGCAAGAATTCTAAGAAAGTGTAGCTCATCTATGTAGCAGACAACGAATAGGGCGCTTGTGCTACACATTCGCAATGTTTGGGATTCCCAGCACGTAGGATTACGGGAAGACTCCGGTGCAGTTCGAGCTGTGCTGGTATGTTTGTTGCCGGTTTGTTCACGGGGGTGCTCCTACACAATGAGGCAAATGAAAGCGGCCCGGACGAGTTGCTACGATTGGACGTGAATGTATGCGTATAACCACAGCCTGTTATTTCCAACAGGATGGAGCAACTGCCCATGCAGCCGGACGAATCTTGGAACACATTCACACAGTCTCCAAGCCTGACAGAGTTGTTAGCAGAGGTCAGTCTGGTCGTGTCCCTAGCTGGCCAGCCAGGTCTCCTGATCTGTCAGCGTGCGTTTACTTTGTGTGGGAAGCCCTCAAGTCTAAGATGCATCGCAACAACCCTCATAGGCTTGAAGACCTGCACCATAACAATTCTACATCTACATCTACATGGATACTCTGCAGATCACGTTGATGTGCCTGGCAGAGGGTTCATCGAACGATTTCGGATCAGACTGCAGCAATTCCAGCAGTCCAGCTTCGATCCAACTGCATCAACTTGCTGACCACCTTCAGTAACTTGCTGACCAGGCTCCAAAAGTGCCAAGAGATGAATGATGATCAGTTTAGTACTGTATTTCTTTTCCTCGGCTATATTTGTACCCTGGAACTCTTTTCTCCAGGCCACTTTTATTTGAACACCTGTATTTTTGTTGCTGATGAGTTCGATCAACATGCAAATATTAAGAAAATGCTTCGTTAACTCGAATGGGAATCCATGGAGGGAAGAAAACATTATATTCGCGGAACATTATTGAAATAGTTTAGAAACCGACATTTGTGACAGGCTGTAGAACGATTCTGCAGCCACACGCGTACACCTCGCATAAGGACCGCGAAGACAAGATACGAGGAATCAGGGTTCGTGCGGAACCATGTACAGTATGTTAAAAAAAAGTTGAGAATATTATGAGGTGTAGTAGTACCCACCAAAGCAAGGAAAATACTGTTAGTAAACATGGGCCCCAAAATGCGTACCTTGAGCGCTTGTTCTCTTCTACTGCAGACTCTTTGCTTTCCATATTTTGGGAGGAGGTAGTACGGACCAAAACACGAATACTGTTGGACAAGTGTTCATAGCTTGCACCAAAACAAAAACGATGTCTAGTACATATGAGCCATAAAATACACACCTTAAGAGCTATGTGAACTTGCTCATCTTCGGTACTGTGAAATACATCTCTTCTAATGCAAGTTCTTCATTTCCCATATTTTAGGAGGACGTAGTATAAACCAAACACGAAAAAATTATCCAGTATACATGGGCTCTAAAGTGCATACCTTGTGGTCTCGTCAAGTATCGAGAGCGGCGCAAGAAGCATCGACCACAACAGAGATACTGCACAGCAGAGCGGTATCACGAGGCTCCAAAAAGATGCTAGAAAGAAGCCGTGCCTCCCACAGTGCCTCCTGCCCTGAAACAGCGTCGCCGGAGTCCAGGAGGGCTGTTCTGTTCAAGGTCGGATCCTGCCCAGTTCCAGATAGTTCCTGTCGGAGTAACGTAGTTGTGCTGCCCACTCGCCGTGACATAGCCCGCGTCGACCGTCGAGCAGTGAAGAGACTTCCGTCTCCTGTTAACTGTGCGAACGCCCACCGCTATTAGAACTGTCTCAACAAGTGTCTACGAATCTAGTGACCGTAGTGAGGCCACAGTATGGCCATTCTGAACTTGTAGCAATTCGCCACTCAGCAAAATGGTTCAAATGGCTCTGAGCACTATGGGACTTAACTTTGGAGGTCATCAGTCCCCTAGAACTTAGAACTACTTAAACCTAACTAACCTAAGGACATCACACACATCCATGCCCGAGGCAGGATTCGAACCTGCGACCGTAGCGGTCGCGTGGTTCCAGTCTGTAGCGCCTAGAACCACTCGGCCACCCCGGCCGGCGCCACTCAGCAACCAGCAGTTAATCCGCTCTGACGATAACGTTTGTTTTTATAGTTGTTTTTAGTTCAAAACTGCGATGCCTAATGCTCAAAGTTTTATTTTAATACGAAAAGCTGTTTATATAAATGAAGTGAAAATAAATAAATAAATAAGTGTTTAGCAAATTTATAACTTACACCGTAGCGTCACTAACATCACTTCTTATTTTAAGAACAAAAAAGCACATCTACAAGATATCAGTTCCACCGATCGATCTCCTGCGAAAATTTTGGCTATAATTCTGACGGTATTCCGATAGGACATTCTGGACGTACAGCTTTTAAACTTCCGAGCGGATGGATTGTTTCTCAGACGCTCCACTCTAATGCAGCCTACTAATGCCTGAGCGCGAAGTACTGCACAGTGGAGTGACAACCAGACCCCTCCTAATCGTGTTACGTTAAAGGCGAGGAGGGAGAGATGGACACATCCGCCCAATGTCTTTTCGAATTCTGTTCGAGAACACGTTATTCTACGCGAACAAAAGTAAGTAATCTGGGTACATAATATGACAAAATCATGCAGATATACGTTCAATTTTATTTTAACAATATTCTCGTATTAATACTCTACAGCTATTAAAGATCTGTAATTCAAAAGGACTAAACCTAAGCAACTGAAGAATTAGTATGAAATAACGTCAACGGTTTTCGATTTATAATTTAATATTGCCAATCGCGTTAAAGAACGGAGCGAATGTACTTATTTTTAAATGCGCCAGCTTTAAAATCCAAAGGAATGATGCAAAACAGCTATGTTAATAATTAAATAGCGGTACACTACTTCTTTAACGACACACTCATTCATTTCATGCAGTCACAGTGCATTTGTGAATCGCAGTATAAAAGTATTTAAAGCAAATAGATCACTGGCAATAGCTACAGGCTAGAAACCGTACACTTTGTCACAATGAACAGAATATGTTACCAATACCAAAATAATATTTCATTCCACTGTCCGGTACTTCACAGTCGGGCATTAGGAGGCTGAAGTGGGCGGAGTGAGTGACAAACAAACGGTGCGGTCGAAAGTTTACAAGCTGTACAAGCAGAAGGTCGTAACGGCGTTCTATCAGAAATGTGGCCAAAATTTTCGTGCTAAGTCAATTTTTGGGGTCCATATCTTGAAAGTGTGCTGTCGCTGGGACAGTATTCCCTCATGAAGGAGCACCGGCAAAATTTCCACCCAAATGCAGTGACAGGCTTTGTGCCACTAAGGATTGTAAACGAAGATGGGCCGTTTGTTGTGATCCTATTCGCATAGAACGTAAGAAACAGAAGTCAAAATAAGGTGTTTCGATAGTTTCAGGGGTTTTAGCGTAGCAATTTTATTGTAACACCCCAAGAAAAGAAGGAAAAGCATCGGATACAGGTTATCTGCTTCAGGCTGAATGGCTTGATATGCTCTAAAACACATACGTACGCACACAAACACAAACACACACACACAAACACAAACACACACACACACACACACACACACAACCATCACTAAGTAATTATCCAAAAGTGGCAGCAATCGGTAGATCTTATGTACATGTAGTTACTAACAAATACTTAAAATTCCAGAAAAATTGGATGATTTATTGAAGAGAAAGAGCTTCGCAAATTGAAGAAGTCATTAACCCGTTTGTCCACCTTTGGCCGTTATTGCAAGCAGTTATTCGACTTGTCATTGACTGAGATTTATGGATGTCCTGCAGAGGGATATAGTGTGAAATCCTGCCCAGTTGGCGGCGTTAGGAATCCATAACCCCGAGCTGGTTGGAACGGCCCTCCCCATGATGCTTCAAACATTCTCAATTGTGGAGAGATCCGGAGACCTTGCTGACCAAAGTGGGATTTTGCAAGCACGAGAACAAGCACTAGAAACTCTAGCCATGTGCGGGCAGGCATTATCGTGCTGAAATGTAAGCCCAGGATGGCTTGCAATGAAGGGCAACAAAACGGGGCGTAGAATATCGTCGACGTACCGCTGTGCTGTAAGGGTGCCGCGGATGACAACCAAAGGAGTCCTGCTACTAAAAGAAAGTGCACCGCAGTTCATTACTGTTGGTCGCCGGACTATATGGCGGACGACAGTCTGGTTGGTATCCCAACGCTGTCCGGCGCGGCTTCAGACATGTCTTCGACCTGAAATCCCATTTATTAGAGTATAACTGTCTTCAGCAATGAGTCCCGCTACGAATTTGGCTCCGATGACCAACAAAGACCAGTGGTGGGATACCAGCCTCACCGTACCGACAGTCAGTCGTGATGGTCTGGGGTGACATTTCATTTATAGCAGGACCCGTGTGGTTGTCATCCGCAGTATTGTTACTGCACAGCGATACGTCGACTATGTTCTACGCCCCGTTTCGTTGCCCTTCATGGTAAACCTTTCGCGATTTACATTCCAGTAAGATAATGTCCGCCAGCACACGGTGTGAGTTTCTGCTACTGTCTTCGTACTTTTCGAACACTGCCATGGCCACCAAAGTCACCGGATCTCTCTGCAACTGGTAACACTCGGAGCATCAGCCCTCCAATAAGGTTGAGATTTTCAAGGTGTAACACACCAACTGGACAGAATTTGGCACGGTATCCGTCAGGTAGAGCTGTGATCTCTGTCAATCAATGCCAATCTGAATAACTGCTTGCTTAAGAGCCAGAGGTGGACCAACGCGTTATTCAGTCGCTCAATTTGTGAAACTCTTTCTGTCGAATAAAGCATTAATTTTTCTGAAATTTTAATAATTTCTTTGTCGGTACATGTACGCCACATCTGCCAATTTCCGTCCCATTTGGGTAACTCGTGGGTAGTGCATCAGTATGGATACTGTCGATGACATCGATTTTTGACATAATTTATAGAATAAAAATCGATACTAACTAAAAATAATTTTAACTTGATTTATACCATAAAAAGTCGATAATAACTAAAAACTGACACCACATTTGTTATTCTTTGGTTTCTAAAGGTCCGTGGGAAGTTCGAAACGGCACATTACAGGACAGTTTATTTCTGATTCTCTTGAACGAATATTCACTAAAAGGTGTCGTACTCCTTTAATGACGAGAAACTGCTAGTAAACACCAGAAGATCTGACCTTTTGCAGAAAGACGTTGTATATCTATCCAACATTGCGAAGTTGCGTTCGCTAGACTTTCATCCACATCAGTGAATGTGGAACGCAGGAAACCTGTACGGAATATAACACCTTATTATTTAACACACAAAATAAGCCCCCGCGCCTGTAGCTGAAGGGAAAACCACACAGACGTGATGATAAAATGACAAAGGAAAAAAAAACTGTTTCCCAATACCGAAGAAACCAATTCCCATCAGTTGCTGCATCTGAACCACAACCACTAAGTATCTTCAATATATTCTGTTTTGAAGCAAAAGTAATTACATTTAGAAAAATATTCATGAATTAGAAAGTCGAATCATTAGACTACACAAAACGTTTTTACGTGTTGACGACAGTCACTGTCATAATAAGATCAAACAATAACAGGAATTTATGCTTATCAAGAATGAAATGTGTGTTTATATTCTCTTTCTTTCAGTGGTATAAGCTGCAATGATACAGATATTTAAATGTATTTCTTCATAAGTAAGTTGTAATTTATGACACTGAATCAGTGAGTTTTGGCTGTTTTTACATTTGTTTCACAATAATTTATATCTCTTGGTAACTAACTAATGGACGGAATGCAAAACATAACTATTTAAGCAGAAAAATAATTAAAAACAAGCATTGTCCTTACGACAAAGGTAACCATTTGCTTGCTCACCGCTTGGAGCACTAGTGTCGTTCTAGCCGTCAAACGGTATCAACCTTCGCACTAGGGTCTGTCGTGACTGTGTTTATTAGGCTGTGATGTATACTACAGTACAGTACACAGTCAAAGTGGAACTCGTATCAGTTATTTACACAGCGCCAGGTGCGTTCTCCGATTGTTGGTACTGCCACGGAACATTTCATGTAGGCAACACACGGGAGGCTGCATGGTTGTACCAAGAAGCATACCCTGCCAGAAAGTACTCCGACAATCGAACGTTTACGAGTATGCATCAAAGCCTCCGAGAAACTGAGAGCTTTGATCACGCAGCGGGACCGGGTAGACCTGCACGAATTACACCTGTGCTTGAAGATGTGGTGCTGGGAACAGCCGGAAACTCTCCAGAAATGACGACAAGCCACTTGCCTCAAAAATTATTCGAATGAGCGATGGTAGTATTTGGAGAATAGTGCTTCGCAATGCTATTTGCCCGTACCAACTCTAATGAGTTCCGTGTTTTAGTGAGGCAGAAGGCTAACGTTCTGTAAGTTGATGTAACAACAAGCTGTGGGCACCCCTTTGTATGACTTTAGTATTTTATTTACAAATGAAATCGGGTTCACTGTAGATAGTGTGTCTGATTATCACTATTCTGAACATTTCGATATACAAACAATCTATGTCGTGAGATTTACTTGTTATTTCGGATTACCTAAACCATTTACAATTCATCCAGATGGGCATAGCTGAAACAGACATGATTAATGAAAGTAACTTCAGGTAAGCCTGCACGGTTAGCCGTGCGGTCTAACGCACTGCTTTCCGGGCGGGAAGGCGTGCCGGTCCCCGGCACGAAGCCGCCTGGCCGGTTACTGTCGAGATCCGATGTGCCGCCCACTCTGTGGATGGTTTTTAAGGCGGTTTTCCATCTGCCTCAGCGAATGGGGGCTGGTTTCCCTTATTGCGCCTTAGTTACATTTTGTCGGCGATTGCTGCGCGGTGTCTCCACGAACGCGTACACCATAATTACTCTACCACGCAAACATTTGGGTTACACACTTGTCTGGTGTGAAACGTTCCCGGAGGGGGGGCGGGGGGGGGGGGCACTGGTCCACTGGGGGCTGAACCGCACGGTGTGGGGCGGTGGTGGCGTGAGTGGACTGCTGTAGCCTGTTGTGGGATTGTGAACCACTGCGGGCTACGGGGGGGATGAAGCCTCTCCGTCGTTTCTGGGTCCCCAGTTCCATACAATACAATACAACTTCAGGTAATCCGAAACTAGTCTTCAGTTAAAATAAAGTCTGGATCTTGCAACTTTGACTGTTCCTTTATCGAACTCGCTAACCAAAATTGCTGTCCTGCAATTGATCCAGCATACTGGAAACTCACAATTCTCAGGTTTGGAGTCATCTAGGCTCCAATAGACATGCTGCACATGAGTCTTCTCCTCAGCGACGTTTCTCATTGAATGCGTGCTTAGTGGTACTAGGTGATCGTCACACTGGGCGCTGTACATGTTACCCAACAAACTCAGTGAACGCAATTATCTTCGGTTTCTGCGGCATCATCTTGCAGGTTCCCTTAGAGCAACGCCAGAGATTGTGGTACATGTGTAATGGAGCACCGGCACATGTTCCTGCTATGGTGAGACGACTTCTAACGAGCTGATATGGCCAGAGGTGGGCTGGACGAGGAGGACCTGTACTGTGGCCTCCAAGGTCACCTGATCGGTGAAGTATCTGCGCTATCAGAATAGAAATGCAGAAAACATAAGTCCGAAAACAATTTATTGGACTCACCAAAATGAAACAATAATAAAATCTCCACAAAGAAAGAACAACAGACTCGATCCCAACTGTGGATCGTCCCAATATAAAATAACAAATAATAATAGAAAACATCCGACTCTTCACTTGGATATATCACAATAAAACAATTCTACAATGTCAAGATGTCTGTCGGCTATACCAAGTCCACTTGCAAGAGAGAAGGCAGCAAAAAGAGCCGGGGTGGCAGCTCTGTATACTTTCAAGCTGTGCGTCGAACTGCCCTTTGACGGCAGTGCGCCGCCGTATAAAGTACGTTCGGTTGACGCATCTGCCGGAAATATTTGTGACCACATGCCTGGCACATCAAAGTAGTTTCTGGGCTAGCTGCGAGCTCTGGTGAAGCTGTTCTCCAGGTTCGGCGGACGGGTAGTGATCCCTGGTGGCCATTGGTGGAGACCTGGTGTTGTGTTGTGGCCACTGGTTAATGTGTTGACAACAGAGACGACATAAGTTTTCCTGATGAATATACGCTCTGTGATGCAGGCATCCCATGTTGGTTGGATGTGAAGTGGGATGCCAGTGCAGTAGGCACTACGATGTATGAAGTGGGCTGTCACAGCAGACCTCCCTCCCCCCCCCCCCCCCAGGTGTGAGTGAAGGGCTCATCTCTATGTCGGACTCCAGGGCCATCGGCAGGAGACCAGGGCGGTCACAGGTACAGGATTCACTTCCATGGGCATAGGGACCTCTGCCAGAGGGTCCACCTGGAGTGCCATCAGTGGCGATGGCAGAGGTGGTGGTCAGATGGAGAGAGGACCACCGTCATCCCTGAGGGCTGCCAACAGCCATGGAGATGGCAGAAGAGCCAGCTGCAGACCACACCAGGGGCGAAGCTGGTGGTGTGCTTCTGGCACACCATGTCATCGCCAAAGATGACTGCCACCATAGCACGACCGATGAGCAGCGAGACCCTTGTGGACACAGGCAGTGGGTTTCCTTATGTCTCCCACATGTCCTCCACGACATCTGCCTATACCACCCAAGCCCTTTCCCGCATCTTCGCCATTGAGGGCCTTCTGGACCCGATTCCAGCTTAACACCAGTGCCCAGACCAGATCCTGCAGAGAAAAATGGGGCTGTCCTGAACGTGGAGGAGATGGGTGGGGAGAAGATGGAAACAGAAAAGACAGGAGAGATCGACGAGGTTGGCTGTGAAGATTGTCAGCTGGGGATGACCATCCTGAACAGTGGACCAGTAGGAGGGAAGAAAGATGGTAAGTGCGTCGTCCAGAGAGTGTTGGGGACACAATTCCGACATCTGAATGTACAGACAACCGTTTGTCGAATCCATTAGATGCAGGATGAAAGGGAGAGTTATTAATCATCTGGATGCCCAGGGTGGTGCAGGAGGAGGTAAATTCAGCAGATGTAAATTGAGTGCTGTTGTCGGTCACCAAAGTCTCCAGAAGGCCCTCAATGGCAAAGATGTGGGAAAGGGCTTGGGTAGTATGGGCAGATGTCATGGAGGACATGTGGGAGGTATAAGGAAACCCACTGCCTGTGTCCACAAGGGTAAGCCAGAAGCAGCCAAGGAACAGGCCCATGAAACCAAGTGCAAATGGGAACAAGGAGAAGGAGCAGGATGCAAATGGCATTGAGGGGCGCCGACTGGTGCTGTTGACAAGAGGGACATGAGGCCATCATGTGGGTGATGGCTGCATCCATCCTCCACCTGTAGACATACTGGCAGGCATGCCATTTCGTCAGGACAGTCTCCCAATGACCAACAAGCAGTAGCTCCAAGCACCACTGGTGGAGGCAGGGTGGCAGCACAAACTGCCAACAATCATTCTCACCCAAGATGAGCAGGACGCCATCTCGGACAGACAGGTCCTGGTGGTGGTGCCAGTAGGCCCAGATGTCCTGATGGAGCAGCTGATGACGGTCTGATGGCCACCCATTCTGTACATGATGTATCAGTGCCTGGAGGGTCGGGTTCTCTGCCATGTGATGTGTGACTAGTTTGACAACCAATGGCAAAGCAGCTATGGCAGCAGTGTCACCCATGGGGAAACAGACAACGGGGTCAGCATCAGGATCGGTGCCCACTGGGAGACAAAAGAGAAGACCCACATTGGCAGGAGAGCTGTGGTCTGAGAACAGATGTCATAGGAATATTCCATGAGAAACAATGCCAAGTTCTGGAGGGGGCGAGCGGTCCTCATTTGGTTGGTGGATGTAGCGCTGAATAATGAGACCAGAGGCTTGTCATTGGTGTATAAAGTGAAGTGAGCCATAGATGAAATCGTGGAATTTTTTAAACCCAAAGACGATGGTCAAAGCCTCCTTCTCAATTTGGCTGTAGTTACACTGACCTGGGGATAGCGTTTTGGAGAGGAAGCCCACCAGTCACTAGACACCATCGATAATGTGAGGCAAGACAGCCCCCACACAGCAGTCTGACGCATCACCAGCGAAAGTGAGATTCTTGGTGGGGTGATAAGGGACAAGGCAAGCCAGTGTCAGGAGGAAAGACTTCAGATGGCAGAATGCCCTATCACAAGCCAGCGACCAGTCCCAGTAACATTCTGATGGAAGAGGCAGTGAAGGGGTTCCACCAGAGCTGTGGCATGTGGGAGAAAACGGCGGTAGTAATTGAGTTTACCCAGGACGACTTGAGCCGGGAGATGTCCTTTGGAGGTGGCAGCTGCTGAATACCCTCGACATACTGGGGCATTGGTCGAATGCCATTAGCACTCAAAACATGGCCAAGGTAGGTCACCTGAGGACCAAAAAAGACATTTCTCCTTGTTGCAATGTAAGCCGGCACCCTGAGGAACATGGAAGAGGCGCCAAGGTCCTTTGCCAAGTCTGGGGTGGAAACACCGGGGACTTAGATGTCATCAAAGTAGTTAGCTGTCCATGGAATGTCGATTGTCAAAGTTTCCAAATAGTGCTGGAAGATGGCCTGAGCACTGGCGACCACGAATGGGCGGTGGTTGTAACAGAAGAGCCAAAAAGAGATGTTGATTACCGACATCTTTTCGATAACTTGTCCAAAGGCAATTGGAGGTAGGCATTACCCAGGTGAATTCTGGTAAACATCTTGTCTTGTGCCAACCTGAACAGTATGTCATCACCTTGGTTATGGGTTAGGAGTCAATAACAGACTGAGCATTAACAGTGGCCTTAAAATCCTCACAAATGCGAAGAGATCTGTTCAGCTTCTGAAGGACCACGATGGATGTCGCTGAACGACTATGGTGCACTGGGGTCAGGATGCCCTCAGCCTCTAGGCAACAAAACTCCTACTGCAGTTTGTCATGGAGGGCGAATGGGACCAAGCAAGACTTATGGAACTTTGGGACCACTGAGGGGAGGAGTTCGACATGTGCTTCAAACCCAGAGATCCCCAGAGATGTGCCAGAGAAAACGTCTCGGAAGTCATCCAGAAGCTGATGCAGTGATTGTCTGCTGATAACAACTGGACAGTTGGGCCCAAGTCATGTATCTAGAGGCCCAGTAAGGGAAGAAGTGCCATTCCCAATAAGCTGGTGGCCTTGGGGGTGGCGAGGACCAAAACCCGGGCCGTAACATCGTGAGTGAGATTCTGGACCTGAGCCAAGAACCACCCTGTAGTCAGATGACGTCATTGCTGTAGCTCTTCAGGAAAATATGGAACAGATGAAGGGGTGGTGAACCCAACTGACAATGGTAATCCCCATCGATGATGGTGGCAGAAGATCCGGTATCCACTTGAAAAGAGAGAAGAGTCCCATCCAACTACACAGTCAGAGTGATCGCTGCTGTCGTGTGCGGAAAACCGACAAAGGAAATTGGCGGCAGCACGTCTGTCTCATCCACCACGGAGTGCGCCGCCCTATAAAGCTCGTTTAGTGGACGTATCTGCCGGAACTATTTTCGATCACGTGGCTGGCGTATCAAAGTAGTTTCTGGGCTAGCTGCGACCTTTGGTGAATCTGTTCTCTGGTGAAGTGGGATGCCGATGCAGTAGGCGCAACGGTGTATGATGTGGGCGGTCACAGCTATCTGGACCCCTGGATTTCTGTGTTTGGTGCCACCTTAAACGTGCATGAATTTCGAAATATCCAGGCGTATTTGAAAGGATTCTATATTCATTCCGGCGACGGCTACATTTCTGTATCAGGGTACGAGGATGACACTTTGAACCACCACCTTTAACTGCGAGTATGGTCAGGTAATCTGTCGTGTTCATGCAGATAACCGCACTTTTACCAAAGTATTTCCAATTATTTTCCTAATGTTGTACAGCATTGTTACCTTTTCCTAACTGGGATGACGTTTACACTGAATCAAGTCCGTGGTGACTGGCAAAAAGTCGCAATTATTTCATAAGTGGTTGGTTTGTGCGCCTGTTTATCGAGGCTTTTTTGCTTCTGGTATCGTGTACTTTCAAGTGTATATGTTCACGCCATTAATTATGATACACCCTGTATATTGAGTGTAGTTTCCTATGGAGCAAATGATCAATGCTTCCGCCTGCAAAACAGCATTCGAACTGGAAGAAATTGGAAATTTGTACTAAGTGTAATGGGACCAAACTGATGAGGTCATCGGTCTCTAGGCTTACACACCACTTAATCTGAAACTAACTTACGCTAGGACAACACACACACCCATGCCCAAGAGAGGACTTCAAACTCCGACGGGGGGAGCCACGCGAAACGTGGCAAGGTGCCATAGACCGCACGGTTACGCCACACCCCCCCCCCACCGCACCCCCCCCCCCCCCCCCACCCCGCACGCAGCTCATTCAAATTGCTTCACTGCTATGGAGACACAGTAGTTGTTGTTACCGGTTTGAGTGTTATCATCTGTCTCCAAATGAATTTGATGCAACACTCCACGTGAACTTTCTGATGACAATGTTCTTCTGAGTAGTCCCCGTCTGGGAATGTGAATGTATGTTTCGGAACATTTTCCCCGGAAGAATACCATCATTTTTAGGATATGTAGCAGTGTTGCAGGTCCTCAGGAAATATACTATAATTTCCAGCTGCTTTCATCTGTGCTGCAGTTTAAACATAAAAGGCCATATTGACTAATGTTACGGGATCAGTTATCTAGACTGCTGCATCACAGCAACTGAAAATGCTATTGCACATTAATGGAGCCATATGTTCATCTGATTTCTTCTTAGATACCCTACTGACATGGTTATACCCACCAGTTGATTATCTGTATTATTCTGCATCTACATAATTGCTACGCATGCCACTGTATAATGCGTGGGGTATGGAGATATTAGATCATATCAGTAATATCAGTTTTCTATTCCATTCATTTACGGAACGAGGAGAAACTGTCTTCCTCTGTACGCGCCATAATGTCTCTTATGTTATTCCCATGATCCCTGGAAAGTGACATCTCCGAATTTTTTGTGGGAAAACTCGAAAAAATTTGTAAATAAACATTATTAACGTTTTACATCTTTATTCTTCATGTTTGCATATTTATTTCTCAACACAGTTACCGTAGCGACAAACACATTACTCCCACCGAGAGACCAGTTTGTTGAGACCGTCAATTTAGACTATTTGACTTAATTGATGGAGCCACAACCTCACCTCTGCTTATCCTGCTTTATCACTACCAAAGTGAAGTCCTCAAAGATGTTCATTAAGTTTTGGACACAGATAAAAATCGGATGGGAGCAAGATGGGATTGTTCAAATGGTTCAAGTGGCTCTGAGAGCTATGGGACTCAACATCTGAGGTCATTAGTCCCCTATAAGTTAGAACTACTTAAACAACCTAAGGACACCATGCACATCCATGTCCGAGGCAGTATTCGAACCTGTGACCGTAGCGGTCGCGCGGTTCCGGGCTGAAGTGCCTAGAACCGCTAGACCACACAGGCCGGCGATGTGATTATGTGTGGGAGATGATCGAAAGCAGTCAACCACGAAACGAGGGAGGCGGATTGTTGCAGATTCGCAGCGCTTTTGTCTGACCTGGTATTGTCATGTTGAAGCAGAGAGTGTTCCACGTATGAAAGCAGTTTCGGTTTGAGATGCGATTAAAGCACGCTGTTTCTTACGCATCGACATAGTTACGTTACCAACCTCCACGTTTCATGCTATAGTTCGGAGCCCTCTCGCGTCAGACGGCTGCATATTGCGTCAGCAAAGCAGGAAAGTCGACTTAGTATTATGCATGAAATGTAATACCTCAACCGATATCGAGAACAGAATAAAAAATTGAGAGGGATTGCTTATCGGTTCGCTGTCGTACACTGGTGGTATCATAATGGTTCAAAAGACTTTTGCTAAACAGATTATCTAAATAAACCAAACAGAGTTTCGAGAGAATTACTTCATTCCTCTTCCAAGCAGTCCCATTTCAGTTCTTCTTACACTTTCATATGGACTACACCTACCTGTTAAGATCTTAGCAGTGCGTTTCCCGAATGAGATTTTCACTCTGCAGCGGAGTGTGCGCTGATATGAAACTTCCTGGCAGATCAAAACTGTGTGCCGGACCGAGACTCGAACTCGGGACCTTTGCCTTTCGCGGGCAAGTGTTCTACCAACTGAGCTACCCAAGCACGGCTCACGACCCGTCCTCACAGCTTTACTTCTGCCAGTCCCGAATTTGAGTCTCGGTCCGGCACACAATTTTAATCTGTCAGGAAGTTTCATATCAGTGCACACTTCGCTGCAGAGTGAAAATCTCATTCTGGAAACATCCCCAAGGCTGTGGCTAAGCCATGTCTCCGCAATATCCTTTCTTTCAGGAGTACTAGGTCTGCAAGGTTCGCAGGAGAGCTTCTGTAAAGTTTGGAACGTAGGAGACGAGGTCCCGGTTGGAGAAAAGCTGTGAGGACGGGTCGTGAGCCGTGCTTGGGTAGCTCAGTTGGTAGAGCACTTGCCCGCGAAAGGCAAAGGTCCCGAGTTCGAGTCTCGGCCGGCACACAGTTTTAATCTGCCAGGAAGTTTCTTAGCAGTGCGTGTTTGAAATGGTTCGATTGGTGGCACGACTACTTGATAAAGATACCAAACACTGGTAAACACTCTAAAAGCTCGCCCTAGCTTTCCTTTAAGATGCTCTACATTTCCAACAACTCTAAGTCTTTATCCGCCATTCATAACGCTGAATTTATGTGATCGTACCACTTAATATCGCTTCTTAGTGGTATCCGGAAATACTTATACTGTTGGACGTGTCCAAGATATTCGCCACTTATTTAGTAATGAGATGCTATACGACTCTTCCCCTTTGTTTTAACCACATTTAAAGAAAGCTGCCACTTATTACATATTTCAAAAGAGATGCCCGCTGGCAATTGTCCTCTTCACATTTGGTTTTTAAATCTTTATATATTAATGTTGTACCTGGGCTTGAACCAGAAAGCCTTCTTGAAGAATTCTGTGTACAGTAGTGTGACTTACCGGAAATATAGATCAAGGTTTGCCGCCTTTTACGATCACCACCATTCTGACAGTATGTTACGCGGTTTACGTCGGCCACATTTGTCTTGCCCGACAATATAATCACAGTTTTTCGAAAGAGCACTTCTCATCGGAGCGTGTGTTACTCATATTGTTTAGAGATACTGGTCGCCGTGAAAGAGAAGCAAATAATGCGCAGTCTCATTCCCGGTTGCACTACTGAAATGCATCTTGTGCACCAGTGGACAATGTGTTTAACAAAAGGAGTTCTTAAATGGACAGCAGTGTTAAGCATGATGTGTAGTAAATCAGGACGAAGTACGTGACTGTAATCGGACATAAGAAAATTTTTAACAATATATAAGCAATGTACTTATCAAATTAATGTTACCCGATGTGCTGAGTGTGTCTAGCAGAGCATAAAAATCGCGAATGTCACCCATTCACTATTTTGGCGTTACGAAGTACACTCATTACATACTTGTACTTCCGTTTTAATGGACTAGCATTTTTTCCTACACTTCCCATGGTAACTTATACTGTGTTTGCCACACTAAGGAACACAAAAAATTGAACTTGCCTATGTATTAAATCAAAATAACGATTATTTTCACATTCGGTTTTTGATACAAGAGAGTGTGCAATGTTTTCGTTTCTTGCATTTTAGTCACTGGAACGGCCAAGATTATCGTTATTATCTGCTACATATTTCAAACCTAAGTGAAATAATCTCGACAGATCGCTATTGTTGTCTTTAGTCTAATACTACAACTACGCATGTTCTACCGTAATTTACACTGATCAGCCAGAACATTACGGCATCCACCTACTATCGATATAAACCCGCCTAGGCGATAGCAGCGTCACCTATGAGGAATGACAGCTGGTGAGAAGCACGCACGATGTCTACATCTACATATCTACATATATACTCCGCTAGCCACCAAGCGGTGTGTGGCGGAGAGCACAATTCGCGCCAAAGTCATATTTCCCCCCCCCCCCCCCCCCCCTCTGTTCCACTCGCGGATCGAGCGAGGGAAAAAGACTGTCTGAACGCCTCAGCACGGGCTCTTATTTCCCTTATCTCTGAATGATGATCATTAAGCGATTTGAAAGTTGGTGGTAATAATACATGCTCTATATCCTCGGTGAAGATTGGATTTCGGAATTTAGAGAGCAGACACTTCTGTTTAGCGCGTCGTCTATCTGCAAGTGTGTCCCACTTCAAACTTTCTATGAGATTTGTAACGCTCTCGCGATGGCTAAATGTACTAGTCACGAATCTTGCCGCTACTCTTTGGACCTTCTCAGTCTCTTGAATCAGACCCAACTGGTAAGGGTCCCATACAGACGAACAATACTCTCAAGAGTGGACGAACTAACGTATTGTAAGCTATTTCTTTTGTTGAAGGACTGCATCGCTTCAGGATTCTACCAATAAACCGCAATCTAGAGTTCGCCTTATCCGTTACTTGTGTAATCTGATCATTCCATTTGAGATCATTTCGAATAGTCACACCCAAATACTTGACTGATGTTACCGCATCCAAAGACTGATCATTTATTTCCTACTCATACTTTAATGGGGATTTTCGCCTTGTTATACGCGGTAGATTACACTTACTAATATTGGAAGATAACTGCTAGTCATTACACCACGCATTTATTTTCTGCAAATCCTCATTTATTTGTTCACAACTTTCGTGTGATACTACTTTCCTGTATACTACAGCATCATCGGCAAACAGTCTAAGGCCACTGTCAATACCATCAACCAGATCGTTTATGTAAATCGTGAAAAGAAGAGGACCTATTACGCTGCCCTGGGGCACGCCTGAAGTTACTCTTGTTTCTGTTGAAGTTACCCCGTTCAGGACGACATACTGCTCCCTGTCTGTTAGAAAACTTTCTATCCAACCGCATATGTAATTGGATAGACCGTAAGCGCGTACTTTTTGTAGCAAGCGACAGTGCGGAACTGAGTCGAACGCCTTTCGAAAGTCGAGAAATATGGCATCAACCTGGGAGCTGGTATCTAGAGCCTGTTGTATATCATGCACAAAGAGGGCCAGCTGTGTCTCGCATGACCGCTGTTTCCTAAAACCGTACACTGGACTCGCATTCGGGAGGACGACGGTTCAATCCCGCGTCCGCCCATCCTGATTTAGGTTTTCCGTGATTTCCCTAAATCACTCCAGGCAAATGCCCGGACGGTTCCTCTGAAAGGGCACGGCCGACTTCCTTCCCCATCCTTCCCTAATCCGATGAGACCGATGACCACGCTGTCTGGTCTCCCTCCCCAAACCAACCAACCAACCAACCTAAAACCGTGCTGGTTTCTGCAGATGAGCTTCTCAAAGTCTAGAAGGATCATTATGTCTGAGCACAAAATATGTTCCTTGATTCTACAACAAATCGATGTCAGTGAAATTGCCCGGTAATTATGTGCATACGATTTTCTACCCTTTTTATAGATTGCTATGACCTGGACCTTCTTCGAGTCCCGTGGAACTTTCCGCCGTTCCAATGATCTCTGATAGATGACGGATAAGAATGATGCTATATTTGTAGCATAGTCAACACAAAATCTTACGGGGATACCGTCTTGGCCAGATGCCTTTCTGGCGTCTAAGGATCTTAACTGTTTTACAATCCCAGATACACTAAACACTATGTCAGCCATCCTTCCGTTTGTTCGATGATTGAAAGGCGGAATGATGCTGCAGTCCTGTATCGTAAACGAGTTTTTGAAAGCTAGGTTTAGAATTTCGGCTTTCTGTTTATCATTATCAGTTACATTACCCGTACTGTCAGCAAGAGAAGGTATTGAATTATTCGTAGCGTTCATAGATTTTACGTACGACCAATATTTCTTGGGGTTATTTTTAGATTCTGCTTTCAAATTCGTTAAAAAAGTCTCTCATTGTCTTTCTGACAGCTGCTTTCATTTCGCATAATTTTTGTTTGTCAGCGGGGCAATGACTACGTTTAAAACGACTGTGTAAAATTCTCTGCTTTCTCAGAAACTTCTTAAAATGTTTGTTATACCAAGGAGGATCCTTTACCTCCCCTATACTTTTGCTAGGCACATACTTCTCTAGCACGTGGTGAACAATACCTTTAAATTCCGACCAAAGATGCTCAATATCTTTGTGTCCCGCGGTGAATGCTTGGAGATGACTATGAAGATATTCATTAATGACACTTTTATTTGCTTTCCCAAACAAGAAAACTCTATGCTATTTCTTTGGTTTTTTTGCAACTTCCACTGACACAGAAGCCACAACGACATTATGGTCGCTAATACCTTCTTCTAGATTTACTTCCTCTAAAAGATCAGGTCTGTTTGTCGCCAATATATCTAATATGTTCCCATCTCGAGTTGGTTTTCTAACCAATTGCTCAAGGTTGTATGTTGAGAGCGCTCCTAGAATAACTTCACAAGAGTCTTTGCTTCTGCCCCCTGTGATAAACGTGTAATTTTCCCAATCAATGGGTGCTAGATTAAAGTCTCCACCTATAACTAATGGATAATATGGATATTTACTTCCTATGAACTCAAGACTTTCCCTGAAACGTTCTGCGACGTTTGTTGCGGATGCTGGTGGTCTATAAAAACATCCTAATACAATGGTCAATCCTTGTCTGATTGACAGCTTTATCCAGACTATCTCACAGTCCGACGCAGTATCGATGTCAATTGCGTTTAAACAGCTTTTAACTGCAATGAACACACCACCTCCTATAGCATCAGTCCTATCCTTCCTAAACATTGTTCAATCAGAGTTCAAAATTTCACTGCTTTTTATGTCTGGTTTCGACCAGCTTTTGGTATCTAACACAATATTGGCATTGCTACTGTTCATTTCGGAGATTAACTCGGGGATCTTGCTACAGACACTTCGACAATTTACTAACATGAGATTAAGCATATTTAAATCCTTTGGAATGACCTGTTTAGGCAAACTAACAATTTTTACACTTGACACACCCAAATCAGTGTCATGGACTGATAATTTTTCGGTCCAGCGGTTTGTTTCCAGTTGGGAGGAACCTAATCTAAAAAAAACCATGTGCACGCCACAAATACTGTGCTACCCATGTAGCTGCTTCCTGTGTGTAGTGCACCCCTGATCTATTGAGGGGCGTCTTACAACCTTCCACCCCATAGCGTAGGTTGAGGTACCTACAACCATTTTCGTCACAGAGCCGACGTAGCCTCTGGTTTAGATTCTCCACTCGACTCCAAACCAGAGGACCCCGGTCCACCCCGGGTACGATGCTGTAGATCATCAGCTTGGCTGCCACTCCTAGAGAGATGGAGGCCGCCTTCACCAATTTAGCCAGGCGTCGAAAGGATCCAAGGATTTCCTCGGAAATCCGACGACAGGCATCGTTGGTGCCGACATGAGCAACAATCTGCAGCTAGCAGCTGCAGACGATGCGTGTAGTATCAGTGAGCGTGCTGTCTTTGTGTAGAATAGGGAAGGCGCGATCTGTCTTGAGTTCGACCGAGGGCAGGTTCGAATCCTGCCTCGGGCATGGATGTGTGTGATGTCCTTAGGTTAGTTAGGTTTAATTAGTTCTAAGTTCTAGGCGACTGATCGCCTCAGAAGTTAACTCGCATAGTGCTCAGAGCCATTTTTGAACTGAGGGCAGATTGTGATGGCCTGGAGACTCAGTACCAGCATTTCGGAAACTCCACGACTCGTCCGGTGTTCGAGGAGTGCTGTAGTGAGTGTCTTCAACGCGTGGCGTATCGAGGTGAAAGCACTTACAGACGTTGTGGGTTTGGGCGACCACCTCTCATTACAGATGTCGGACGTCGTAGGCTAGGCAGACTGTAAGATACGGCAGGTGGCGAGCTGTGGTGGAGCTAACACCAGATATCAATGTTGGGCAGAGGAAAAGTGTGTCTGAACACACAGTGCAAGAACATTCCTAACGATGGGCCTACGCAGCCTATGAGCCATGCATGTGCCAACGTTAACACCAAGACATCAGCAACGACGACTGAAATGGGCACGGGACCGTCAGCGCTGGACGTTGGCGCAGTGGCAGAGCATTACATGGTGTAATTAATCCTGATACTTCCTTCAACACGCCGATGGGAGGGCGCGAATCCTTCGTCTTCCAGAGGAACAGCTCCTTGACACCTTTACAGCGGGACGAAGACAAGCTGCCGGTGACTCTGGGGAACATTCATGAGGACATCCATTGGTCCAGTGGATCTCGTGCAAGATTTCATGACGGCCGAGGAGTATCGTACTCTAGTCGTAGACCACATACAACACTTCATGACAATCGTGATTCCCGACGGCAGTGGCATTTCTCAACAATATAGTGCCATGTTCCCAATGGGACGTAAACCTCTAATCCTAAACAAAATCTTCTCCGGTTTTAAGCCGCGTCAATTCCAATAAAATTCTCGAGCTTTCGATGACTAACTCCGCCATCGGCGTCAGGAGTAAAACTACTGCCGCGGCTGCACTATTTCCCGCTTATAAAACTATGATTACGGCCGCTGGAACCAGTAAGAGAGAGCTGGAACGGCGCTTGCGTGGAGGGTGAGATGGGCAGCTCATAGCAGTTTCGGCCCGAGCCGGCTGTGAGCTGCCCAACTCACCATCCACGCCCTTTTTGGTGCTAGCGGCCGTAATCGTAGCTACATAAGCGGAAAACGGTGCCAGTCACGACAGTCAGTAGTTTTACTCCTGACGACGATGGTGGAGTTAGCCATCAAAAGCGCGAGGAATTTATTGGATCTGACGCGGTTTGAAAACCAATAACATTTTATTCAGTTATGCCGCCGCGGAAGACTCCCGGGAAACCTCTAATCCTTTTGTTCGTCCTCTTTGTCGGTTCTTTAATTAACTGATCATGGTAATTTTTGAACAAGGCGTTTTTCAAATTGTTAGCTATCCCCATTACCAGCCAAACTATGAAACAGTTTCTTTAGAAATTATTTCATTACTTTGTAGTAACCTTAATGCAGCTGATTTACGGTAAGTTGACAAAAGCCATGGGATAGCTATATATACACATACGGAAGGCAGAGCATTGGCGGAGCTGTCGTTTGTACGGAGGTAATTCATGCGAGAAGGTTTCCGATGTGATTATACCCGCACGACGGGAATTAACAGACTTTAAACAGGGAATAGTACCTGGAGCTAGACGCATGGGACATTCCATTTCCAAATCGTTGGGGAATTGACTATCGCGAGATCTACAGTGTCAAGAGTGTACCGAGAATACCAAATTTCAGGCATGGCCTCTCACCACGGACAAGGCAGTAGCCGATGGCCTTCCCTTAACGACCGAGAGCAGCGGTGTTTGCGTAGAGTTATTAGTGCTAACAGAAAAAAAACCGCAGAAATTAATGTGGGACGTAAGAAGCACGTTACAGTTAGGACATTGTGACGATATTTGACGTTAATGGGCCATGGCAGCAGATGAGCGACGACAGTGCCTTTGCTAACAGCACGACACCGCCTGCACCACATCTCCTGCGCTCGCAACCATATCGGTTGCACGCTAGATGATGATGATGATGATGATGATGATGATGATGATAATGATCATGATGTTGATGTTGGTTTGTGGGCGCTCAACATCGAGGTGGTCAGGGCCCGTACAAGTTCTCAATATTTCCATTTCCAATCTCGCCACTATGATGATGAGATGATGAGGACAACACAAACACCCAGTCTACGGTCGGAGAAAATGCCTGCACGCTATACGACTGGAAAACCGTGGCCTGGGTAGATGGGTCTCGATTTCAGTTGGCAAGAGCTGATGGTGTGGTTCGAGTGGGGCGTCAACATGGCACTGTGCAAGTTGGTGTTGCCTTAATATTTGAATTCTGTTGTGTTTACATGGAATGGACTTTGTGCTCTTGACTAACTGAACCGATGACTGACTGGAAATGGTTATGTTCGTTTACCTGGAGACCATTTTCTGCCAGTCATCGACTTCATGTTTCCAAACAACAACGGAATCGTCAGTTGTTCGCGACTGGTTTGAAGGACATTCTGGACAATTAGAGCGAATGAGTTGTTCACCCAGAGTGCTAGCCATGAATCCTATCGAACATTCATCGGACGTATCCGAGATGTTAGTTCGTGCACAAAATCGAGCACCGACAACACTATCGCAATACAGGGCCGCTATAGAGGTAGCATGGCTGAATATTTCTGCAGCGGACTTCCGACAGCTTGTTGAGTCCATGCTACATCGAGTTGTTGCACAACGCTGGGAAAAAGGAGGTCCGAGATGGTATTATGTCATTTCAGTGTATTTTTTGCAAATATCTCTAGTAGCAGCAAGGTGAGGCCTTGGGCGGAATAATCTTCACCTGTGAAAAGTGTATATTAATCATAACCTCCAAATCTGTAAACATTAAAACTCCGCAATTCAGCACACGGCATTCTACTTGCAGACATTAATGAAAAAATCTTCCGAAAAATTGTTACAGACGAAGACATTAGGAGATCTTAAGATATAGTTTTGGAAACAGTTTTACTGGGCGTCTTATGTGTAATTTGATCGAGGCCACGGCATAGAGATTGCTTGACGGTTTGGTACAGCCAATCCCAATTCAACCCAAGCCAATGTTTTGGCAGCAGGCTTATGAAAAAAGGAATACATTTTCAGAACTAAGGGCTGCAGCGATGCAGCAGTTTTCTGCAGAACGCAGGCAAAGTGGTGGCAGAAACGTGTCATTCTGGGCTGCCCGTCGCGATGAGCAGGTAACGATGTTTCCTTCAGTGAAATGGACGGGAGACCAGCGAATGACGTTAAACAGGTCCATCACTGGGAGCCAGCCAGCAACCTTCATTTCTCCGATAGAGGGCGACAGCTGCGCCGCTATCGAGTTTTCCAGCGCAGTTATTGGCCGCTCGCGATAATGATTGTGTACACCGCTACCGCGTGCGCCAGCGATAGCTTCAATCGACCAGTTGCAACTGGCACTTAAACATCGACCGTAGCTATAATCGCTACCTGTCGTTGCCTGTCACCTGAGGAAGATATTTGCTTTCTCTCGCTTCTGCTCTATTGCTGAAACATAATCGACACAGTTAAAACGTTATTTGCCTTACTCCTGTTATTTGCAATGGGACTCAGGTCAATTACACCATCATTTCAACGACTCAGATGCTGAACACTGGAGATCTACATACTACCCGCCAGCTCGTAGGTGGCATTCAGTATTCAGATTACTAGACATTTATATTAAACTGCTACTTCTAATGGCGAAAATTGTTACTTGTGGTGTGAAACCTATCTCGCCTCATACAGTTATCAAGGAATTTGATGATGATGACGTAAAATTTATCTTTTAATGGTCCTTAAATCTGAATTACTGCATGTCGCAGAGTAATACAACAAATCTGAACTAATTCATCATGTGTCTATACAGTACCTACTCAAAATTTCTACATCTGCATTTCCGAGAAACAAAAAAACCGACGTACAGAAAAGGGTCAAGCATGCAAAATCATTCCAGTGGATCGGCACACTTCTATGGCGCCTGAGACGAATGTAGTAACCTGTGTTCATGTCTTACTGTGAATCTATGTTGCTGAGTTACTGCAGATTTTGAAGAGCTTCTCACTGCACGATGCTGCAGCAGGGTCTCAAGTTTATCACATGCGGTGACTTACCTGAAACAAAAGGAAAATTTGGTGTAGGTAGATGCTTAAGAAGTAATGTTTCCATCAACTAAATTTAATTTATCTAGACACACAACCCTCCCCCCTCCACCCCCACCCCCCCCCCCACACACACACACACAAACAAACGTGGTAACAGTCATACTTTCCCATAAAGCGTGCAACATACAAAAATGCAGGACGGGAAACCCCATAATTACTTCCCACTTCTGAGATAAGCTACAAACATAGCCTCCAAATAATTTCATGTAGCTTAATAATACTTCAACACCTATTCCTTCAGATCACCTTTTAGTGTTGTTTTAGCATTAATTGCAGCTATCTGAGCACTTGGTAAGTTACTGTAAAAAGAGGCTGGAAGTTTGCAGGTACTGCTATAATCTTGATGTCTAGGGGCTACGAAGTTGGCTAGGTAATAATTAAAACAGTAATTTCCAATAACTCCATTTTTATTTTTATTTTAGTCATGTGCTGCAAAAGTACGCCACAGAAAATAAATTTAAAACAACTAACCTAGGAGTAATTCTTCACAAAACAAATGAAACAGTGACGTAGTTTTTGCGTTTGGTGAAACTGCGTAATAAAATACATCTAATTGGCGCGCGTTCATTGTTTATATAGTTTCTGTTTCTGTACACCAATTTTTTGAAAAGAACGAACTACTCAAATCATTGTCAAATTGCTAAATATAAGTGAATTACAGTGTTCAGACGTATTAAGGGAAGTTGAAATTTAAATGCAACAAAACAGTGGAATTTCTTCCTTAATTTCAACTCTTCTTCGTAATATAATGATCTAGAAATAGTATATTTAGACATCATTAGTATTTTCAAAACTATTTCATTAGAGAAACTATTTTCAGTGAGTTGCCCACATTATTCCAATCAGCAAACAACATAAAGAACTCAATAATAAATTCTAAGTTACACCTTTCAAATAAAAATCTGAATATTCTGAACAGTTACGAGTTTCTCAGTCTGTACTTTGAAAAAAGAATAAAAGAAAAATCGTTTCTGATTTCTTGAAAATTTCTAGTCTTGTCTTTTCTTTTTGGTACGTTTGTTCTACATAAAATAATTAGTAGACATATTTGTATTGTGCTTAAAAACCATATAATCACCCCCGCAAACAGGCCATTAGTAAATTCGAAACATGATTCAAGCTGAACAGGCAACGTAAAGATAAGACCGCAGGGCTCGTGGTGCACGATGAACTGAAATAAAAACCACGATTTGTGGTTGAAGGCGGATTTTTGATTTTATGTTACGAAAATAATACAGTCAGGGAAGCAACACTGACAGCAATGGATAAAATTAAGGTAACTGAAAGGATCGGTCATATTAATTACCGACAAATTAAGGTTATATTGTTTATCAGCCCAAATGTACCCCATAATACAGCTGTAAACATGTATAGCAAATTACTAATGCTAGACTTTATCAAATGGTACAGTTTATCATTGATATCGGTCTTTTCATTTACAGGATGGTCAAAAACAGTCTGAAAAGCTTGTACGGCTGTTCAAATGGTTCAAATGGCTCTGAGCACTATGGGACTTAACTTCTAAGGTCATCAGTCCCCTTGAACTTAGAACAACTTAAACCTAACTAACCTAAGGACATCACACACATCCATGCTCGAGGCAGGATTCGAACCTGCGACCGTAGCGGTCACGTGGTTCCAGACTGTAGCGCCTAGAACCGCTCGGCCACCCCAGCCGGCTTGTACGGCTGTTGCAGAGTAGTTTGTGCTGAGAAATAATTGCTCATTAAAAAGTTAGATTAGATACGTTCCTCTTTTCCCGAGTTAATTAGCATTGAATTTAGCCGATCAGACGGTTGCGGGCGCAAATTCAAGCGCCCCTCCAGTGGCTTGTATCGCCAAACGTGTTGGTTCAAATGGCTCTAAGCACTATGGGACATAACATCTGAGGTCATCAGTCCCCTAGAACTTAGAACTACTTAAACTTAACTAACCTAAGGACATCACATACGTCCATGGCCGAGACAGGATTCGAACATGCGACCGTAGCGGTCGCGCGGTTCCAGACTGAATCACCTAGAACCGCTCGGTCACAACGGCCGGCGCGAAACGTGTTCTTTGTTTGGGTACCTAAGGCCGAATAAAAGAGGTATACAAAAACTGGACATGGGACGGTAATAAGAATCGAACCCAAGTCAACGGCTGCTCAGTCTCGTGCGCTGTCATCTACGCTCTGAGAACAACTGACACTAGTTGTATTTGGCAGGCAGCTAGAATTCACACGTGCAACAGCATGATTGACTAACTTCAGTCCAATTAACTCAAAAAAGGAGCAACATATAGTTCTTTTTTTTTAAGAATTATTCCTCAGAACAACCCAATCTGCAACACATTTATAAGCTTTTCAGACTTTATTACCTCACTGTGTAAACTTCGCCTGTTTTCTGATGTTTGTAATTTCTAGATTTCCAACGTACAGGGCCATCGATATAAATCTGAACTACTTCAAAGGGTCATAATTTCCCTCCGGAAGGTCGTAGTAACGGAAAAGTTGTCTCACTGATCTCAGTAGTTCTGGACGAGTCAAGAGTACCTTTCACAGTCTATATCTGGCAGAAACATGCAGTACACACTTTGACAGCGAGATTTTATTGTAAAAACACAATAAAAAAAACAAAAAAAAAGGAATGCTTCCATCATGTGCACTCTGTGTGGTTAAATTGCCGATTTCTTCCCAGCTCTCTAACATGTGCCACATAAAATGCCTGTCTTTTGTTTCGATCAACGCAACGATTTGCTTGGAGAGTTCTCCAAGCATCTTCGAACGTTATCAACAACCCCTGCGCTCAGTGATGGTCTCTGTTTACCATTGTCATTGTTTACCACATGAGCTGTCTCCAGCTTCCACATAATCGATAAAACTGTTGCCTTCTAACTAATTTGTCTGTCTAAGAAGACATACCGGGTTTCCGGAGGTAATTCAGTGTGCACGATATTCCAACAAAGGCAGCTTACGTCAACACACAAAACAGCAGATGCTGAGCTGGTGTAAACCCCTTCTCGTCCACGAAACACCCTGCTTGATGAAAAGGTTGGAACGTGGTGCGCGGTGTCATCTGGCAGAACCGCTGGCGGTCCCATTATCTTTGACGCGACCGCAGAAACTACAGTTTATATGGGCATCTTCAGTACCGTACATTTGTGGACCAGCTGGATGACGTCGAACTTACAGAACATTATTTTCAACAAGGTGGAGCAAATTGTCGTACGTCTAACGCTTCCATGCAGCTTGTAACCAGTTTCTTTGATGTGCGAGTGACCTCAAAAAATTTGTGCCCCCCCCCCCAAATCACTTGACCTAACCGCCGCCAGACCCCCCCCCCCTTCTTCCACCCCTCCCACCCTTCCAAAGCATTTTTTTTTTCTTGTGGGGATATCTTAAGAGCCGAGTGTACAAGAATAGACCACAGACCACTGCAGAACTCCGTGAGGCCGTAACATACGAAATAAGCAACACTGGCGAGAATACACTTCACGGAACATCGCGGAATATGGTCGTGTGACTAGGGTCTCCCGTCGGGTAGGCCGTTCGCTGGGTGCAAGTCTTTCGATTTGACGCCACTTCGGCGATTTGCGCGTCGATGGGGATGAAATGATGATGATTAGGACAACACAATACCCAGTCTCTGAGTGGAGAAAATCTCCGACTCAGCCGGGAATCGAACCCGGGCCCTTAGGATTGACATTCTCTCGCGCTGACCACTTTTTTTTTTCTTTCCCCCTTTATTTCGTTCATTGTGTTCGTTGCGTTTGGTCTGGGCGTTCGTCACATGACAACGGTTCAAGTAGATCGTTGATTCCTTGATTCAGTTTTTTTATAACAGAGCGCTACCGCCTCTCTGACCGAATACACTGAGCTACCGTGCTGGCTACGGGTAATGATCAAATGGCCCTTTCTCCAATACGTCGTTACGAAAAGACTCTCAAATTGCCTGTGCGCGCTCGCCACCTGCCTTCACCGTCTACAAGAGCCAGGAAACTATTTTCGTGGTCAGCCAGAAAGCGATGGAGAAGATACTGATCATAATTTCAAGCCTGAAGTCCACATTACTCTTTGTGTTCACTGAAAGGAAATGTTCCTAGTTGTTATTTATTCAGTGGGATCAGGAACTATGACCATACATGAAATTTTAGAGTTTTAACTAATTGACATACACTGTAAAAATTCACACGCACAAAATATAAGTCTCAGTATTGTAACTAATATGCCTATTGGAAACAGCACTATTAAGATTTCATAGGCAACCTGGACGTGAAGTTCCAACTAAATGGGGTCTGTCACCCTGACTTCTAATCATCGAAGATTAATTGCTCGGCTTAAAATGGAAAATAATCTCGCCATTTATCTGATGGTTTTGTCGACATTACTTCCGTGAAATCTAAACGATCCTGGACGAAAAAAGCATTCAAGTATGCCCAGCTCTGACGGCATCTGAGGCACAAAATACGAGTGCGTTTGACTGACGAGGACAGTTTGATATCTCGGTGCGCAGTGTGTCCTCCCACTGCCTCTCCAGCTGTATTTATACAGGGGCGCAGCGAACCACCAAACGGAACGCTTACCATCAACCACCCTAGGCACAGGTAGCAGTTCCTAAATGGTCCCTTTCTCAGACACTTAGTAATTACGACGGGCGTTTGAAAAGTCCGAACAAAAACAAAAGCTACTTACGTGTTTGGGGTAAACCTTTTTTATTTTTCGACAGAGTTTGGTTCAAAAATGGTTCAAATGGCTCTGAGCACTATGGGACTTAACAGCTGTGGTCATCAGTCCCCTAGAACTTAGAACTACTTAAACCTAACTAACCTAAGGACATCACACACATCCATGCCCGAGGCAGGATTCGAACCTGCGACCGTAGCAGCCGCACGGTTCCGGACTGCGCGCCTAGAACCGCGAGACCACCGCGGCCGGCTCGACAGAGTTTCCTTTTAGACTTATACACTTCGTCCAACGCTGTTCTAATCTGTTGATCCCTTCCGAATAACAGAAATTGTCCAAGTCTGCAAAATAGCTATTACTTGCTGCAATCACCTCCTCGTTTTGGGGAACAAATAGTAGTCCGAGGGAGCCAAGTCTGGAAAATAGGGAGGGGGGGGGGGGTTGAAACGAGTTTTAATCCTGTTTCCATTAATTTTGGGACCGCAATTGCTGAGGTGTGTGCTGGTGCATTGTCATTATGGAAGAGGACATTTTGCGGTCTAATCGCCGGCGTTTTTCCTGCAGCTGGGTTTTCAAACGGTCCAATAGCGATGAATAATATTCACTTGTAATAGGTTTACCCTTTCCCAGATAGTCGATGAGTATTATCCATTGCGAATCCCAAAGGACAGTCGCCGTAACCTTTCCGGCAGAAGGAATGGTCTTCGCCTTTTTTGGTGCAGATCCTCCCTTGGTAACCCATTGTTTAGATTGTTGTTTGGTTTCAGGAGTACAGTAATGTATCCATGTTTCATCCACAGTGACGAAACGACTCTTAAAATCCTGCGGATTCTTCCTGAACAGCTGCAAACTATCCTTGCAACACTTTACACGATTCCGTTTTTGGTCAAGTGTGAGCAATCACGGAACCCATCTTGCAGATAGCTTTCTCATGTCCAAATGTTTATGCAAAATGTTACGTACCCGTTCATTCGAGATGCCCACAGCACTAGCAATCTCACGCACCCTAAGCCTTCTGTCATCCATCAACATATGGCCACTATGAAAATTTTGAAACCACCTATAAACTGTTTTGATCGAAGGTGCAGAGTCACCGTATTGTTTATCAAGCTCGTGCTTAGTCCCCTGGGACGTTTTGCCTTTCATGAAGTAATGTTTAATCACCACACGAAATTCTTTTTCGTCGATTTTTTGACAATCACTCGACTTCCTTGATTCACACGAATGCCAAACACAAAGAAATTGACCAATATGGCTGACATTTGGTGTACGTTTTTTCCAAAGATGCTACTAACTAAACATGATTTCGATACGCGCCGGTGGTGCCATCTCTGGGACTTTAAAAGGACTTTTGAAACGCCCCTCGTAATACTTCTGTCGTTTAATAATATAGAATCATCTAAATTTTTATATAAAGAGAGTTAAGTTTGGTTTAGTTACTGAAAAATTTATAGCTGGGCTGCGTTTAAACTTTGCCGGTTAGAATTTTTAGAATGGAACCGACAGTAGAACATGACCTCTGAACTGCCTCTTTAAGATTCCTTGTAACCATTGTTATTTGCAATACAGTCTTTCAACTTGGTGCAGCTGTAATTATTTCATAAATGAAATGCTATCGAGTGCTGTAATAAGAACTTTCTATTTTAAATACAAATTAGACTTATTCTAATAAGAATAAGGACATTTGCGTTACAAATTTGGTTTTTAGTAAATAACCTGCAAACCAAAAGAGGTAGCTTATTCGTGCCACGTATTTAATATTTATACACGAAACTGAGGCGATGTACGAACTTTTAGCTTCCTGAGTCTAATATTTAGCGGCTTAAATTTTTCGTAAAAATTCAGATTTTAACCGAAACATTGCTGCAATCAAGTTCAGACTTGTAACTTTTAATTATGACATACATTTGCATATTCTAACCAGTTTTTAGCTTTCTAATTTTATAATTCAGCACCGCTTATTTCTTTTTTATGATTGGTTGTTTTGCCTAATATATTCATTTGATCATTCTGAGACTTAACGTTTACTAAACAAACACTGACGAAGTGTAGAAAAGTTATCTTAATTTTTAATTTCACTCTTAAATTATGGTGCGATCCTTTCTTTGTATGTTAAGTAAAAGCAACATTTGCTGTGAGGACTTGTTTGTTTGTGATCTACCAATTATGTATAATTATCTCCCTAAATTCCGAATGTGTCCTATTACTGGTTCAGATCCATCATTTTGATTTGCAGCTCCTTGTATTGGCCGTGTTTGAAGTTAAAATTGTTGGATGTGAGGTTCGCTAGTTATGCAAAACACCGTTTTTCTCAGTACCCAAACATGTTTCGGCACCACTGTGCCTTCATCAGTGGGTTTTCGTTTTTATTTATTCTGCAATGTGAACATTTTTGTTAAATGATTATAAAATTATGTGCATTTTTAGTTCAAACAACAGATCGTTTCTTTTTGAAAATACCTTTACATTTGGTGTGCATGAATTTTCTGGATCACTTGTGTGTTAATTACTACGCGTAGCTTATCATCTGCAAACAAACGATGTTGATGAGAATTTTTTTTTTTGTTGGATGTTAACCTATCTTTTAGAATGTAATTCAGTTTTTCGCGATGTTTTCGCGCCTATATTCGTTTTTACTTACGTTTTCGAGTGGCAAGTACTTCCATTCTCCGCATAATGCTGAGGTGTTGTGATGCACACATAACTGTAAGAAGTATTTACCAGAATAAATAAAAACGAAAAACCCACTGATGATGGCACAGCGGTGCCGAAACATGCTTCGGCACTGATAGAAACGGTGTTTTGCATAACTGGCGGACCTCACATTCAACAATTGGTTCAGATGTTATGACTCATTGAAATAATTCAGATTTCTATTGATGGCAGCATATTATGTGAAGTGATGAAGTGCCGTTAGGCAGCAGCTGCCAGAGTGGCCGCAGAGTAAGTGCCTCGGCGCGGTGTCGCAGCGCTTGTCAACTGACGGCATGGAGCCCTCGGCCTCGTCACAAGCTGGGCCGTGTTTTATTTAGCAGGCGGCGCGTCCTGCTTACTGCGGGCGGCACGCAACGCAGCGCAGTGCAGCGCCGTCCCTATCAACAGGTAAAGCGTTACCTGTCGCGTAAACCTCTTACTCCTCGACAGTCTGCCACTCCTGATGTAAGGCAGCATTCTAGGTTCACAGACGTGACTGAATGCCGTGAAGCCGTCGCTGAATTGACAAATAACACATCGAGTTAAGAAATACGAAGAAGTGAATGCTTTTATCACTTCTCAGGCTGCTTTACTACCCTAGGGCAGTTTGTAAATAGACGTGTGGACATAAGAAACTAAGTGTCTGGAATTAACGGTCCGATGTTAGCACACAAGAAATTTGTCACCCTAGGAAACATCACACTAGTAAGGTATAACTTCTCCTCTCACCTTGATAAGGGTCTAAGTTCGGCGAGGAAAAGGGAGCGCAAGTCACTTCAAGTCATATACAGCTGAAGCCATTCACTTATGATTCGACTCCCTAGGATTATCAAATTCCGGCGACGGCGAGTGTTCATCAGAGACAAGGGTACGTCAGGAGTGTTCAGGGGAAGTGTGGTAGGATTGCTATTATGTTCTGTATAAATAAATGGTCTGGCAGACAGGGCGGGCAGCAATCTGCGGTTGTTTGCTGATGCTGTGGTGTACGGGAAGATGGCGACATTGAGTGACTGCAGGGGATACTACGCGGCTTAGACAAAATTTGTAGCTCTAAATGTAGAAAAATGTAAGTTAATGCAGGTGATTAAGAAAAACAAACCCGTACTGTTCGGATACGGCAGAATTAGTGTCTTGCTCGACACAGTCACTTCGTTTAAATATCTACGTGTAACGCAGCAAAATGATATGAAGTGGAACTAGCACGTGAGGATTATGGCAGGGAAGGTGGATGGTCAGGTTCGGTTTATTGGGAGAATTTTGGGAAAATGTGGTTCATCTGAAAGGATATCGCATATAGGACAAGCTTGTGCAACCTGCTCTTGAGTACTGTTCGAGTGTTATGGATCCGTACCAGATTAAAGAAAGGAATCGAAGCAATTCAGAGAAGGGTTGCTAGATATATTACCCATAAGTTTCGACAACACGCAAGTGTTACGGAGAAGCTTCAGGAACTTAAATAGGAGTGCCTGGAGGGAAGGCAACGTTCTTTTCAAGGCACATTGTTGAGAAAATTTATAGCACCATTGTTTGAAGCTGACCGCACAATTATTCTGTTGCGGCAACATATATTTCGCGTAAGGACCACGAAGATAAGATGCGAGAAATTTGGTCTCGTACAAAGGTATACAGACAGTTGTTTTTTCCTCGCTCTGTTTGCGAGTGGAACAGGAAAGGAAATGACTAGTAGTTGTACAGGATACCCTCCACCACGCAACGCACGGTAGCTTGCAGAGTATGTATGTAGATATAGATAATCATTCCTATGTGTCATGCGCTGCTCTCAATAGCAACTGACGATTCCTAGGTGATTTAGCGGCCTAGTACATATGTGATAGGGTGCCTGAGCGCTAGTCAAACCAGGAACGAATGAGTGCAGCCCTTTGGACAAGGCTGTTATCTTGGGGGAGAGAAGGGATTGTCCACAAGGAAATCACGATTATGTAGAAGGAAGGACAAAACTTAGTTACCGATAATGTTAACATACACAGCCTGGTTCATACACACGTTAAACGGAATTAGTGCCTCCAATTTATGGTAGGAAAAACACTCCCTAAATATCACAGAAACAGCTACATCCTGAACTACACCCTCCATGTGATGCTGGGTGAATGTCTCATTGGTCTGTCGGTGCTCTCGACGCCTTGCATCGTTTGAAAATGGGCAGAGTCGCGACTCTTTGGACGACACCTACCCGCAGTCAGTTACTGTTTAGCTTCTTTCTGTGTTGTTTGACCCTTGCCAGACTTGCAGCTTTTTGTGCTGCTGTGAGCAATGGTCTCTTGCAGGGTACACTGCACCAAACGTCCATTGCATGCAGTTCTCCTCGGAATGTACGGTCGGAAATGGATGGACCTGCATTCACTAAGCAATTCATTCATCATTTCAAATCAGAAGCGGCTTGTAATCAGATTGCATGCTTATGGAATATCGTCTCATTTATGCGACTGGATTCGTGATTTCCTGACAGAGTTCGTAGTTCGTAGTAACCGATGAAAAGTTATCGAGTAAGACAGAAGTGATTTCTGGAGTTCCTGAAGGTAGTGCTCGCTGCTCCTTATCTATATAAACAATTTAGGAGACACTCTGAACTGCCGTGTTAGGTTGTTTGGCCGATTATGCTGTCTTTTATCGTCTAGCAAAGCTGAAATTTAAAACCTTTTTATTGGCTGTGATCCAGCAACCGTTCGCTATTTAATTACAGGATGTATATATAGCCACATCGGTTGCACAATTTTTTTTTTTGTCAGTTCACCAAGGTTTCCATTGCACTATGGCATGGAATGCATGGAATCACACCATGGTTACAAACGTCTGAGTAAAAGTGCTCTCGTCAAACATAAATGTCACAGGAATAAAAACTAAAATGTAAAAATGTAACATAATTGTCAACTACATAAAATACTCCAGGGAATACAATGACAGCTTCAAGGTCGCTTAGGGCCAAGAGCGGCATCACACAGCCGCTACCGTCAGACTAAACGGCTGTCATAGCGGCGAGGATAAAATCGGACATGCACCTTTGAGTAGCTCAACTGGTGAACGAGCATGTTAACACTTCCAACAGAAACGTCCAGTTCGACAACGAATTGTTTGATTGTGATCCATCGATCATCTTGAATGAGAGTGTTCGCACGTTCCAAAACTATAAGAGTCACGTGTGTGCGGCCGGTCGGGATGCGGGGCATCAGACTGGTTGACGCGACTTTGTTGGGATGATGACAAATGTCTCGCCTAATAACTCACCGTGTTTTTGTTCACACTTTTATTACTACCACTTCTCCGTAGACATTCTGCAAGCGCCTATAAATATCTGGGTTGCTTTGGTTAGAAGAAACTCAATAACAGCTCTCTGCTGGGAAGGCACCTCCGTTACAGACGCCATATTTAAGCTACGTATAGCGCCGCTACCTATCGGAACTTCATGAAGCTGTAGTGGCTAAAGTGGAAATATTCCGCAATCTCAGACAGTTAGTGTCACGCAGTGATGATTCTGTACAAATTTAGTTATCTGTACAGATGGTTCATTCGTCCTAGGAATCAAGGATCTCGACGATTTTTGCCTATTATCGATATCAATACTGGTAACATATCGGTTCTGGGAATTCTAAAATGGTATGAAAATCTCCAGTAGCTCCTGAGACTAGCCTGAACATACTCGTACAAAAAGAAGCTAGCAAGAGACTTCAGTTTATATATTTATAAAGAAAAGATCTAATAAAATATTTTTTATTTACTTAGTAAAACTTGACTACGACTTAAATTTTACGTTTGCATGCAATAATATTTTGCTGTGACGCTTCCGACGGATGATAAATGCAATTAAGTTCTTCTGAGAAAAGACGTATTTTTTATGTGATATGATTAAAGTTTAACAATTTTCTTTTTTTCCCTTTTAACTGTATTTGAAACCTTGCTTCCTGCCAACTTTCATAATTGTAGGTCAATGGGAAGTATGCTATAGATCTTGCTGAATGAGTTTACGAATAACAAAATACCTGACATAAATGGCCGTATATTTTGGTTACATCGACTTGACAAACTTGAAGTTTTACACCGCCGAGGGAATCTAGACCTTAGAAAGTGATATAAATTTCAAGTCGATACGTTAACCCGTTCCTGACAGAAAGGTTTTTATCAGTCGGACGGAGAGACCGACTGAGAAACGATCAACAAAGCGACCCTGTAAAGAATCCGTTTTTACCGATTGAATTACAGAACCCTAAAGAGATCGAGAAATTACGAACGAACACCTCTGGATATTTGAATTTATCTAAACTATGACCAGTGAAATAATTCAGAAGTAACTAAAACAATTTTAACCGACGACAGGAACCGACTAGTCCAAATTATACATTGTTACCTTTTTATTTCTACGAAGATACAAAGTCTATAATAAGTAACAAAATTTGTGTAAGGCAAACCTGAGTAACAACTCGTTGGCTGTCTTATATGATCTAATGATCTGGAATATAGTCGGAGCAGCAAAGTTAGAGAATCGCCCAGCTACAAAAAGTCAAAGCGAGGAAAATAAACTTTTTATCAAAAAGAAATTTTCTCCTCCCGTTAGCTTAATTCTGCGACCTGTGATGATGGCTCAAGAGAGAATGTCACAAATATCGCTGCGAAGAAAGTTGACGGAAAAAATATCTCTAAATAACGACTTCGAATCAACGTAGTGAGAATGTGACGCGGGTTTCAAATGGTTCAAATAGCTCTGAGAACTATGGGACTTAACGTCTGAGGTCATCAGTCCTCTAGAACGTAGAACTACTTAAACCTAACTAACCTAAGGACATCACACACATCCATGCCCGAGGCAGGATGACGCGGGTTTCCGTCCACGGCCATTGGGTTAGCCTCTTATCGCTACTGCATTGCGGCAAAACCTGATGGCAGATTACAACGTACCATTACAAACTGTGTGTTCACTCTAATCACATTGTACCTACTCATTAAAATTATTCCCTCAGTCCTATGCAAAAACAACTTACCGTCCTTACATGCAAAACACGGTTGTTTAAGTGACGTTACGCGCTTCGCTGTAATGAGCAGCTAATGTTTTTTTTTTCTTTTTTTTTAATTTCAGTCTTTGATCACAATATGAATTCCTTAGACGATGACCGGTTTCAGTCCGTAATGACCATCCTCAGATCTTTTTTACACCATGTCCTAAAGATCTGAGGATGGTCAGTACAGACTGAAACCGGTCATCGTCTAAAGAATTCATATTGTGATCAAAGACTGAAATAAAAAACATTTGACAGCATTGGATCACTGTTTGCATACGAGACCATGTCGCAGTTGGTGAAATGAGCAGCTGGTTTGTATTATTTTGAGTTAAGAACTATGGATTCATTACGATTCTTCGCTTTGCATCCGCCTGGCGCGAGGTGTGACCGAATTCCGTCGTCTGAAGTGGCTGCGCTGACATTCAGCGTCGTACCGCAGAGCTCGATGATTTATTATTTGTGTCCGTGTACAGTTAAGTAATGACGTTATAACAACAACAACGCTATACTATTGTACATATAATAATTTTTTTCTTCTGATTTTCGATAAATTAGTGTAAGCGATGTTCTGATTTCATTTCTTTTTTTTTTCATGTCATTATGTTAAAGAAACTGTAAACAATTCTCGATGTGAATATTAATGTTTATGTCAAACTGCAAGCAATATTATAACAAAATTGGAATGTAAGAAACGTAAAAACTATTGTAAGATGTCAAAGTTGTAATTGTGCGTCTGGTCCATACGTAGGCAATGTATTAGGATATGTAGAATGCAAAACCTTTGGTGAATACCCTGTCTGTAGGGGAGCGGTAAAAGGTGGATGGCAGGCGAGCGCGGGAAAATGCACACGGGCGCTGTACGGCATAACGGGCTCAGCAGTAGTAGTCGGAGTTGGGCATCGGTCTGAGAAACACATTCTGGATCGAGGAGGCTCTCTTGGAAAACGTGATTTCATTGAGCCTCGTATGTGCCGTTTCCGACGACTATACAGCATGGCTATATTCCACAGGCACTAAATGGAAAAGTATTGCGACGCTAAGAAGAAGCAAAGTGCCGATACATCAAGAGCCAAAGCTGTGATTTTATGTGTGCTTTGCGCCTCGTCATCTCGCCGACCGCCAACCGCCGCATCGACACGAACAGGTTGAAACTTTTAGTACTGTATTCGTGTGGACCAGTGTTACTTTTGTTCCATACTGTTCAATAACAACTTAAATTTTACCAGAACTGTCCTATCAGTTAATTATCCTCACAACTAACCTAGACAGGGTCCTTTCCACATGTTGTGCAATCCGAGTGTCCCGAAATGAAGATTTAAAGTTTATGTTAATAATACTTACCTGCAGACCTATCTATGTTAGAATGATTTTTAAAGAACTTTGTTGTTAATGAATATATAGGTCTGGCAAAGTTGGAAGATAATGTTGAAATTGGTTTAGTAATGAAGTTTAATTATTTGAGGCAGATAAAATGGTAATTAAATAAGCAGGAAATAAGCTAAAAAGAGTAGTAACTCACCTATTGGAAATCTTGAGTGCTTAATGAATCATTTAATCAATATTTTCAATACAGTGATCATAACAGTTTCAGGGTCCCCCCCCTTTTTTTTCTTTTCTATTCATTTAAATTCTGAAGTGTACTGAACTGATTTGACCAGCAAAGTTAAAGTCAATATAAAACTAAAATTTATTAGTGTTTTACCTTTTTCAAAATTGATATTGTATGTGTGTTTCGAAAGTGCTATTTCTAGGGTAACCTATGTCCGATTTTAATCAGATCAATAGACTGTACGAAGTTTGTAGTAAACATTATAGTGTATTGTTGTGTATTTATGGCTCGTCCATATTAGTACAGAAAGTGAAATTATTAGTTCAGTAGATTTTCTGGTTCTAAAAGTTACCATATTATGCAGTGTTATTACGTGTTGTTTTGTATGAAAGTACAGCAACTTGTACAGGGAAGAAACTCAGTTAATGCCTAATTAGGCTGGCGACCGTATTATTAACAATTTGGTAGCATCTGCTGTGTCGTTTCTTGTCCGTCCTAACGTGTAGTTGCACATCAGACTTGCTTGACGTATCATTGTTGTTACTGAGTGGGTGGAAGTCTGATTTTGCCTCCATTCAGGTACACGCGGTCAACATATATACCAAAATCCTTTCTTATAAGGTGAAGCCCGTTAACTTACCATAGTACAGGCTTTAATAAGTATCGTGCGCAGTAGCATAGGGTTACAACGTCCCTAAAGATTAGCCAGTGATCAGCCACGCTGCACGCCAATTTCAATTACGAGTCTATTTAAAGGCGAAATTAACCCTGCACCATGTTTACGAACTGCAGTATTTATTTTTTAGACCTGTTGGTGGCGCGACCTGATCGTAGGTCGATTTCGCTGTGTTGTGAGTGTTGGTTAGTGTTCTCAGGAATCGCTCAAAATTCGGATGGAATAGGATACTACAGATATGAAGAAAGGAAACGATGATGTTACCGGAGAAAAGGAAGGTGAGAGAACTTCACTGACAGCGTGCAATATATTTTGCAATAATGTTCATATATATTAGGTATGAAAGTTTATACAAAATTTATATTCTAATTGTGCCGGCCGGCCCTGTTAGGTCACACCTGAGAATTCAACATAGAGACAAATAAACATATGTAATCCTAAGAGGCTAAATTTTCTTTTAAGAATAATTAACTGTGACATTAAAACCATTTTAAAAACTAAAATTCACTTACCAAGCTTTAAAATACAAAATATAGAATAACACCACTACCTTAATGAGGAGCAATTGCGCTTCGCGACAGCAGCTAACCTCATCCAGATCAGCTTGGACCACAGCTTAATTACAGTTGTTACAATACATATCAGCAAGGGCATAAACAGCATTCCACGAAAGGAACACTGAAGCAAGGAACTTCTACTTAAGGCTGCATTGTAACTGGTGACTGAGATAATTTAGATGACAATCAGATTACTTCCAACAACAAATGGCCCGAAATACTGTCCAAGACACAACCACAGACACAAAAGAAACAAAGCTGTACCCAGAAGGAATAACCCGAATCGGACGGAAATTGGTTGATGAATATAAATGTACAGTCAAACAAATGATTACAGTTTCAGAAAAAGTGGATGATACCTTTCAAGAGAAAGAGATTCACAAACTGAGGAAGTCAATAACGCGTTGGTCTACCTTTGGCACTTATGCAACCAGATATTGGGCTTGACATTGATTGACGGAGTTGTTGAATGTCGTCCCCAGGGATATCGTGCCATATTCTGTCCAAATGGTGCGTTAGGTCATCAAATCCTCGAACTGTTTAGAGAGCCCTATCCATAATGCTCCAGACGTTCTTAATTGGGGGCCGTTCTGGCCAAGCTAGGGTTTGGCAAGCACGCACTAGACCTCTCCTCATGTGTAGGAGGGCCTTACCTTGCTGAAATGTAAGCGCAGGATGGCATGCTATGAAGAGCAACAAAACGGGGCATAGAATAACGCGAACATACCGCTGTGCTCGGGATTTTGACAATCTAACGCCCCACTACTAGTATCAAGCATAGACCTTAATTTGAGAAAGTCATCTCTAATAATGTAAGTTTGGAGCACAGTATTCTGCGGCAGTGAGAACATGGTCTGTGGGTAAACCGGAACAGAAGAGAATAGAAGCATTCGAGATATGGTGCTACAGAACAATGTCGAAAATTAGGTGGGCTGGTAATATACGGAATGATGAGTTTCTCCGCAGAATCAACTAGCAAAGTAACATATGGAAAACACTGACAAGAAGAAGGGACAGACTGACAGAACATCTGTTAAGATGTCGGGAAATAACTTTCATTGTACTAGAGGGAGCTGTAGAAGATAAACACCGTAGAGGAAGACAGAGAATAGAATACATCCAGCTGATAATTGAGGAGATAGGTTGCAGGTGCTACTCTGACATGAAAAGATTTGAAAAGATTGGCACAGGACAGTAATTCTTAACTTACCCAGTCTGTGGAGCACTTTCCCTTGAATAAATCATTCAATTTTTATGAAACTGTAATCATTTATTTGTCTGTACATATGCATCACATCTATCGATTTCCTTCGTATCCGGATGATTCCTCTCTCTCTCTCTCTCTCTCTCTCTCTCTCTACCTATCTATCTCGTTCTCTCTCTCCCGCTTTTTCGTACTCGTAACTGCGAGAGAATTCCAATAACTTTCTATGGCCACTGCTTTGACACGTTGACACATCAAAGACCGCAGCGACAAAGCAGGCAGTCATAGGATGAAGGCTTTCACTACCGGGATGGCATGGCTGCTGGTAAACCTTTCGGAATATAAGCTCGTGGTCCAAGAAACCCCTCTGTTCTTGACGTTTCATGCAGGACTACGCTGTACATCCTCATAGGCGTTCCTCCGCTTTGGTCATTGCCCTACTTCGTGTCAGTTTCAGTGGTACGATGAATTTTATGAGCAACTTGATGTTGTAGCAATGGGTAACCCATTAGGTCCTGCGATCGCTAATTTCTATATGGAGAAATTCGAATAATCGGCTCTGGAGGAAAGCAAATAACAAACCATCTCGCTGGTACCGGTTTGTAGATGAGACATTTGCGGTTTGGTCCCATGGTGGAAAGGCTATGGACGAATTCTTTGATCATCTAAATAAAATTAATCCAAAAATCCAGTTCACCATGTTCAAATGTTCAAATGTGGGTGAAATCTTATGGGACTTAACTGCTAAGGTCATCAGTCCCTAACGTTACACACTACTTAACCTAAATTATCCTAAGGACAAACACACACACACCCATGCCCGAGGGAGGACTCGAACCTCCACCGGGACCAGCCGCACAGTCCATGCCTGCAGCGCACCAGACCGCTAGGCTAATCCCGCGCGGCTCAATTCACCATGGAAAAGGAAAATAATAACAGAATATGTTTCTTGGATGTTTTAGTTATGAGACAATCCGATGGCAGTTTGGAACATAAAGTTTTTCGGAAAGTAACGCATACGGACAGATATTTGCGTAAAAGCTCGAATCACCATCCATAATAAAAGAGAGGTGTCATTAAAAGTCTTGTTGATAGAGCCGAACGGATATGCACATCGGAACACCTGGACGCTGAAATAAAACATCTGAATCAGGCTTTCGAGAAAAATGGCTACTCAGGGAAAGAGGTAAAGAGAATTTTTATGATCAAGGAACAGAAGACCGAAGGAAAAAGATGAATCACAACGAAGGAAAAATATAGTTTCTCTCCCTTTTATTAAAAAAGGAACGGATCAGATAGGTAAGATTTTGCAGAAACATGACATCAGATCGGTCTTTAGATCAACAAAAAAAGTCAAGTACTCCGATCTGTGAAGGATAAACGCCCTCCCCTGTCGACATGTGGTGTACACAAAATTCCGTGTACGTGTGGTAAAGTTTATATTGGAACTACTAAGAGGAGCGTAAATACACGGCTAAAAGAGCACAAAAGTCTTTGCCGACTAGGAAAAATAGAGAAATCAGCTGTAGCAGAGCATGCTCTTCAGTCAGGAAATGACGAAGTTAAGTTTTCTGAAACATAAATTTTACCTATAATGTCAAATTATTATTCACAGCTATATAGTGAAGCCATTGAAATATATAAGCATCAGGATAATTTTAATAGGGAATAGGAGGCAATGAAACTTAGCGACTTATGGACAGTAGCACTGCAGAATCGCTAAACTGTTTTATCTTAGACAAGACGACAATCGATAGTTAACTTTTATAATTGACAAGGATTATTTCTGCTCATCACGTGTTACTTGGACCACACCCCCTTTCCTACAGTATTTGTGTCGCTCTTGGACGTCAGACCGGTCAGTAGGCAAGATTCAGCGGAGGAGCGTCTCTGAGGGTATCCAGCGCAGTCCTGGAACAGAAGAGTGTCTTCGACCACGACCTTACATCCAGAAAGTTTTACCAGCACCTATATCAGCCAGTGCTTCCCTCACCGACACAATCGCACCCGGGGAGAGTACATCGGCCTGCTGGTTGCTGTCTGGTGGAACTCCACCGAAGATTCATCATGGGAGGCGGGAACCGATTCATCTCGACCGAGGTGATAACAACGCCGTCTATATCATCCAGAGGCCTCGCTCGGCTCCTTTGTCGGGAAAGTTAGGGTAAATTCAACTGCACTACGCCCAATGCGGTAATGCAAGCATAAACAGCATCATATCACTACTCAGCGTCCTTTTGCCACGAGCTTCAAGTGTGCTTTTCATTTCATATAAAAAAGCAGAATTAAGTGAAATAGATTCGTAGTATCTATACGTACGTATAGAAGACACCATTAACCAAACCTACTTTACGCTCGTGTCATTGTGTTTGTAAATGTGTCTTAAACTAACTTGGCTCTTTTTCAACACTAAAATACGAAGTGGCACTAATTTTTCCGTCACTGTGTTCCCTAAATATTATCTGATTTGTTACTAGTAAAGAATAGTGAGTTTTTGCTGTACCTAAGATGTATATATGCAGACTGAAGCGACGAATGAAAATTTGCTATAAGACCGGGATTCGAAGTCGGGTCTCCTGTTCACTAGGAGCGATAACAAAACCACCACCATGCCGCAGTGGCATCGAACGGACTACCTTAGCATGCCTCCCTCCTCAGTCCAAATTCCCATCCGCCCATCAGCCCACTTGATGATCCCCCTAAACTCGAACAGCTGTATTGGAATAGCACATCAGCATAGATCGAAACAAGGGAGTCTGCCTGAAACCCATACACAGATGCTAAAATCAAATGGTACAAATTTTCATTCGTCGCTTCAGTCTGCATATATATAATCGAAATATATTTTCTTAATTGTGTTATTTTTTTTAACACCGATGTGAAAACTTGATAATTGTATGCAAACTTTTATTACACTGGGTCCCTGTCCTAAGGGAATCAGTAGGGAAGTTAAGTGTTAGTATATCTGGCGAATAGTGAACTGTATTGATAGCAGCCTATCTGGGCGCTGCGTCTGTTACATGGGAGAAAGCGTGCGCTACGGCACGTCAGTGGAAGTGAGTAGCTCGTGTAAGACGAGAAGTTGGTCCATGTGAGGCCAAAACGCGACTTATCAGGCTCAATGGGAGTGATGTATGTGGGCAGATGAGTTAAGTTCCAAGTGACGTCAAGATCTAGCCCCAAAGTCGTTTGTAACCAATCAGAGCGCTCTCGTAATAACTCGAGCCGAGAAATACTGTCGCCGACGTCTGCACCGTCGTCTGAACAGCATCGACAACCGGTAAGACTGTTCATTCAATAAGTGAAACTGGTGCATTTAGGGGACTGAGAATCCCCATTTCGCGATCGAGAATCTCTTCACTCTCAACAGGTGACTCTGTGGTGTTCAATGTCCAGTAACGGAATAATCGGTGCGATATTCCTGGATGGCATGGTGACCATCGAATGGTACGTGAAGGTTTTGAAAGATTATTTCATCCCCATTATCCAAAGTGACCCTGATTTCCACAAGATGTGGTTCATGCAAGACGGAGCTCCACCCCATCGAAGCACGAGTGTGTTTAATGTCCTGTGGGAGCACTTTGGGAATCGTATTCTGGCTCGGAGGCACCCATGGCCCACTGACATGGGCCCCGATTGGCCGCCATACTATCCAGATCTGAACACATGCGACTCCTTTTTGTGGGGCTATATTTAAGACAAGATGTACAGCAATAATCCCAAAACCACTGCTGAGCTGAAAACAGACATTCAAGAGGTCATCCACAGCGATGATGTTCTGACACTTCAGCGGGTCATGCAGAATTTCTTTATTCGTCTGCGCCAGATCATCGCCAATACTGGCAGGCATATCGAACATGTCATAACCTAAACTGGAATACGTGTAGCGACGTTGAATAAAGTGTGTGCACGCCGTGGTTTGTAACTGATTCACTTTTTTCATATAGTTCAATAATTGTTACCCTAATGCTAGAAACTTTGTACAGAATACTCATCGAAATTATGGTGACTTTCTTTGTGAATTTAAATAATAATGTTACCTGTGTAAAATCCTAGTTCCTTGATCTTGTCATTAACTTCAGTCAGTGTTACTCTGACTACAACTCCTCCCCTGTCCTAATTTTATATAATCGAATGTCGTTAATCTGTAGAAGAGCAAATTATATAAAAAAAGAAAAGAATCTATGTTCGTTTTGTTTTGCTTTAAGATAATGATGTCGGAATGAGTCAGTCAGTTTCTTCAGTTTTACAATGAGAAGTCAGTAAATATAATTCCAGTTAGAGTAGATGTAATTGTAAATGAACTTTAAAAAAATTGGCAGTACTAAGATTAAAACTAAAGCCATAATCTGATGAAATTTTCGTTTCACACTTATTTTGTGAAAGTGTTTTGTGTTTACCTTGATGGTTCGTATTCCGGCATTGCTGCTGTGTTGAATCTTAATTGATTTATTTAATGAAATCATTTTGACTATTTCCAAGAGAGAAGTTCTGTAAGTATTGCTCGGTAATCTAATGAAACTGGCCTATGTAGCTATACGTTAAAAATTTCTGTGGAGTAACGCAGTTTAGACCATAATAGAGAGATTTCATCATTTAACGTTTACAGTAACGACTACTTGCACTGCTTTCCAAATTATTATATCTTATTTCCTTTAACGATTTAAAACAATAGCTAATATTTCTTTTAAATATTTCGCTAAATTTTTTGTTGGTTACGTGCGCTAACTATTGCCAGAGCACACGTTTAGGTGATACTTATTGTTCTGATAACAAACTGGTTAACGAACAAAGTTAGAATATTTTGAATGGCCACCGCATTAATAAGTAACTTCATTGTTTTTCTGTGAGCTACTAAAAACTTCGTGATAGCTTTTCGCTGTATTTGTTATGTAGATGCGAACTGCCTTAAACATTTATGAAAACTTGCATAGGAAGAGAGTAAGCTATTTGTAAAAAAATAGCTTGTTCTACGCTTTCCCCATTGATTAGTTCATTTACTTCGGAAACAATACTCTTAAATTTTATGATTCGATTAGGATCACGCGATCATCGTCATTTTTCTGCATGAAATCTTTGTACACTTAGAACATCAGGGAGCTATAGAATAGACATTTGATGCAACGAAATGTTGCTTAACCCAATACAATCATAAACCACTTGAACCGTTCGGTCAACTGAACACGATTCCGATTGCAGCCTCTCACTACCATACGTGAGCGGCAATAGATTCAACCAACTGCGATAAGCGTTGACTACACAAACTGCGACGCTTTTACAAAACTTGCAGCATATAGACACTTGTAATTCGTGATCTTGCCTCATCCAATCTCTAGCTAAAATCACAATCGCACTGTTACAAGATTATTTACCGCACTAAGGACACTGCACTAAGCCGCAATGAATTCTTTTATACTTGTCTCTATCCAGTAATAGTGAACTGCACTAACAGTTTTGCATTTATCACTTCACTGCCCAAGGAAACGACTAATTAAAAGATAGTGTAATACGACGCAGCTGTAACTCAACGCAGATCAAAGAACAAGAAAATGAAATGAAAGATTCACTCTCGGATTCATGTCAACACACTCACTCTGCACTTGCATGCAGAACATGTGACATTCAATCTAAGCCGTTGACTCTTCTGCGGTGCGGCAATTTTAAGCAAAAGAAAAGTGTTAAAAAATCTGCCGAAAAGCAAAGCCTCAAACAAAATTACGGGTGAGTTAAACAATGAAATATGCAACAGTTGAGTACATCTATTTTTATTGGTAATGCACGTGATATTAGCTTAGTATTGGATTTGATGTCTGCCTGTGTGTTGTTCCGCTTCTGTTTCCCTGCAGTCTCTTTTTATGGTTTAAGGTATTTTGATTCCTTCATTGCGCATAAATTAACACACAAGCAATCATCAGCATCAAGCTGTCTGTTTACGTGATTCTAAAATGGTACTATTGTTTATTTTATCAACTACTAGTCATAAACACGGCCAACGAACTTTGGTCCGCGGATTGTTGGCGGGAGAGTTTCGCCTGTTGTTAAGTTCCTGTTCACTCTGGTTCCACGGGTTTTCAACTTCAGTGGTGTTGCATAGACACAGCACTTTAATAGGAGAAAAATGCTTTAGAAACATTCTGTTACATTCGTTTGTTTACTGTCTGGCCAATAGTGAAATACACAATCATTTTTACTACAGAACAATTACGCTTATCTTTCCTTAAATCCCCCAAAACAATTTCTCGCAAATATTGTCTCCGCTACACTTATCCACAGTTTCAGTCAAAAAATTAGCACTCCAGTCTCAGCTTACGCAACTCTTAGCAATGAACCATCGGGAGCTGCCTTACAGATGTAGGATAAGCTTTGAGCAAGCTGTCACCGCTGCACCTCATCCATCAAGAGGCTAGTGGCCTTATGAAATCTGCGGAACCGCAAAGTAGCGCCTTAAAGCGACGGCCGATTTGGCGATATTGAATTCCGAGAAGCCATTGTGGGGGCATTATGTTGTAGATCGATGTCCGTCGCTAAGCCCTCCAAGGCAGGAGCACACCTCGCCGCTCGCTTCTCTGTATTCGTGTCTCGCAGATTGCACACCTAGTCTGCCGGTCGGCCAGTCTGCTAGATTCAATGCGTAAATCTTGGAAGTAGTCCCTAACTGTCGCTTCCTCCCTTGTCACACGTAAGTAATTTCCCACCTCCAGAGAACGAACGTACAGCGCCGGATTTCTTGTCTAAGACAAGAAGCCCGGCGGCATGTGTTTCTGCCGAAACATGCTGTATGTTACGCACATTGGATGACCGTTAATTGTAAGAATTGTTCATGGAGTAGAAATATTGTTGGCCGGTTCTAGTAGTACTTTTAAAGAAAAAATAGTCTTCTTCTTTTTTAAGGATCTTCTTCAACTAGTTGCTTGAATTTCTTCTGCCTGGAACCCAAATTCTCTTGTAGATCTGGAAACCCTATAGGTTGACGTGTTCCTTGAAATAACATAGACGATAAACTGATTCGTATGTTATATTAGAACAAATAAGCCCTCGGTCACAAATATTAAGTTTTGACTTTTCCATTTTTTATAGTCCTAGATGCCTTGCTGCCATCAATTACAATGTTCACTCAGTTAAATACATTTCATTTGTACGCAACTCCAGAAAACTTTACATCTCTCCCTCCTTCCTTCCGCCAGACAACATACAACTCAACTCGCGCCCAGTTAACATCGAATCAAAATACATTAGTATAGTCAAACTAAGATCGAAACATAGAACATCAAATCGAAAATAATATACGTAAAATTAAATCACTCAACAGCACAATAGAACAATTAAGATAATATATATATTCACATAAACATAAATTTATCTTTTTGCAGTACAGTAATTTTATGGAATTTGTTTTTTTCATCACAGGGGTTAATTGTGTTAGCACGACATATACTACTGTACAGTCGCAGTTTAAAATATTACAAATAAGATCGAAAAATGGTAAGATCGTAAATTTGAGGGTATACATGGTCCAGATGGGTTATTGCACGCTACAATGTCCCAGTAGAAATGATCAGCATTCTGAGATGTAACAGGTACGATCATTCGAAGCAAAGATGGGTTCTAAAATGTACACCTTAAGAGCTGTGACCACATGTTCATCCTCGCTACTGCGAAATAAATCTCTTCTACTGAATAAGTTCTCATAGTTCTTAGGATATACATTTGAGCCCATGTTTACCGGATATTTCTGCTTCGAGTGCTCGTTCCTGTCATATCCCTGAGTACTGATCATTCCTCCCGCGACACCCTATATACTGGAATAGGTGAGTAGGCTGCAGACAAGAAAAGGTACAATTTTATTACTTGATGTCAGATCCGCCTATTGTACAAACGAATGTTTTATATATAAACCCAAACACTTGTCAGCACCTTTGTGCCACCGTCGGTGTGTGTTGTTCGTTCAATTCTGTGAAACGTAAACATGGTTCAAGTGATGATAATTCTGAGGAAATTAGGCGTAAAACAGTTTCTGCGTTTTGTTGCCAATACCTTCATTTTTCTGCGTTATTCGGTTATGTAGCACATTACTGGACATTGATGGTTTGTCATCCGCTTTTAAATGATGTTATTGAGACAGTGGCTAGAGATTAAACAAATCACTTAATCGCTACATGTAATCTTGTTGTACGAAAATATTTCGCGATTATATTTTGCTGTTACCTCTATTTCGATTCGAAATATCTCTTCGTGTCTGCATTTTCATCTGTTGTTCAAATTCACACACATAAACCATACAAATTTTTCGGAACTTCACTTGCAAGTAACAGTTTTTCAGTTAGAAAACAAAGAGTTACTGTTACTGCTGTGTGTCCAGTCCTGTTGAGGTTCACTTTTTTCATATCTGTTTGGCAGCATAATTGTGTTGCAAATGTAGAAACTGGATGCTACTAATAATTCAGCCATAACATCTATGGTAACAGATGAGTGTGCGTGTGTGTTCTCTGCAAACTATAACTACTGTAAGTACTGATAACCCTTATGATGATTAGCACAACTTTAACTTAATTCAAACGTATCGTTCATTATGAACGAAAGCTGAGGCTACAGTTCCATTTGGAAGCTACTAATACTCAATACCGGATTATTGGTGAAAATATCCCAGCTGCAAATGTGAAATTATCAGAACAGAATAAGTGGTAGAAACATAGGTAAGTTCGCTTATTCCGGCAAATAGCGTGTTAGAAACAGGATTACAAGATGGCAGCAGAGCAAATAACTCTCATACTTGCATGAGAAAGAAAGAAAATCTATCTGAATTCTAGTGTACACGAGGGAAAACTAGCAGAGAGAAAGTGAGCTGTTAATTAGCCGTGAGAATTTTAGGGATTCGTTGCAAGGGGCACTAACTAACGCATCAACAACACTTACAAGGGTGGTCGGTCATAGTGCCAACCCAGGTATGTGTATTCTATACTCGGGCACCTGCCAATGTCATGTTCCTGCGATGGAAATCTTACTCCAAGGTAGTGGGAGTCAAAGCACGCTGTTATCTACACTACTGGGCATTAAAATTGCTACATCACGAAGATGACGTGCTACAGACGCGAAATCTAACCGACAGGAAGAAGATGCTGTGATATGTAAATGATTAGCTTTTCAGAGCATTCACACAAGGTTGGCGCCGGTGGCGACACTTACAACGTGCTGTCATGAGGAAAATTTCCAACCGATTTCTCATACACAAACAGCAGTTGACCGGCTTTGCCTGGTGCATCTTGTTGTGATGCCTCGTGTAAGGAGGAGAAATGCGTACCATAACGTTTCCGACTTTGATAAAGGTCGGTTAGTAACCTATCACTATTGCGGTTTATCTTATGGCGACATTGCTGCTCGCGTTGGTCGAGAACCAATGGCTGTTTGCAGAATATGGGATCGTTGGGTTCAGGAGGGTAATACAGAACGCCGTGCTGGATCCCAACGGATCAACAGATGAGGACGTTTGCAAGACAACAACCATCTGAACGAACAGTTCGACGACGTTTGCAGCAGCATGGACTATCAGCTCGGAGACCATGGCTGCGGTTACCCTTGACGCTGCATCACAGACAGAAGCGCCTGCAATGGTGTGCTCAACGACGAACCTGGTGCACGAATGGCAAAACGTCATTTTTTTCGGATGAATCCAGGGTCTGTTTACAGCATCATGATAGTGAAATCCGTGTTTGGCGACATCGCGGTGAACGCTCATCGGAAGCGTGTATTCGTCATCGCCATACTGGCGTATCACCCGGCATGATGGTATGGGGTGCCATTGGTTACATGTCTCGGTCACCTCTTGTTTGCATTGACGGCACTGCGAACAGTGGACGTTACATTCCAGATGTGTTACGACCCGTGGCTCTACCCTTCATTCGATCCCTACGAAACCCTACATTTCAGCAGGATAATGCACGGCAGCATGTTGCAGGTCCTGTACGGGCCTTTCTGGATACAGAAAATGTTCTACTGCTGCCCTGGTCAGCACATTCTCCACATCTCTCACCAATTGAAAACGTCTGGTCAGTGGTGGCCGAGCAACTGGCTCGTCACAATACGCCAGTCACTACTCTTGATGAACTATGATATCGTGTTGAAGCTGCATGGGCAGCTGTACCTGTACACGCCATCCAAGCTCTGTTTGACTCAATGCCCAGACTTAACAAGGCCATTATTACGGCCAGAGGTGGTTGTTCTGGGTACTGATTTCTCAGGATCTATGCACCCAAATTGCGTGAAAATGTAATCACATGTCAGTTCTAGTATAATATATCTGTCCAATGAATATCATCTGCATTTCTTCTTGGTATAGCAATTTTAATGGCCAGTGGTGTAGCATACTTGCTGACCCCTGCACCAAGGAACACGTTGACGAATCCGACAAACGAGACTAAACTAGCGAGTAGAGTGAGTGAGCCGAGGGAATTGGGCGGAGCGCGACGTCTCCAGCAATTTCATCACATTGGCAGTGTTCGTCCACAGTCAAAAACGTGGTTCGCGTTGCGGACGCAGTTTACGTGTTTATGACGGGGGGCGACGATTTTCTTAACTTTAAGGCTGCTCTGGTCCACGGACACATGTTGAAAGCAAATGGGTTTTGTTAACGGCCACCATAATACTGGTTATGTAATGAAAATGATTTATGGTAATGACAAATTTTCTGCCATCAATCCCTCATCACAATAGTGGTTTCTGAATTTCACGCATAATCGCATATTTATGTACTTCGATAATATATGTGTAATCGATTATTATTCAGGGTCAGTAAGGAGATGCAAGATGACTTAGACAAAATTTCTATTGTTGTGATGAATGCCAAATTGGTCTAAATATAGATAAAAGGAAGTTAATGCTGATTTGCTGCAAATTCAATCCGGTTATGTTCGAATACAGCATTAATAGTATACCGCTTGATGCAGTTCCGTCGATTAACCTTGCAAAGTGATACGAAATGGAATTAGCACGTAAGGACGGTACTAGGGAAGGCGAATGGTCGACTTCGGGCTATTGGGAGAATTTCAGGAAATTGTTTTTCATCTGTCGAGCAGACCGCGTACAGAACACTAGTGCGAACCATTCTTGAGTACTGCTCGCGTGTTTGGGGTCCCAACCGGGTAGGATCGAAGGAAGACATCGAAGCAATTCAGAGGCGAGCTGCTAGATTTGTTCGGTAGGTTTGAATAACACGTGAGTGTTACGGAGAAGCTTCGTGTACACAAATGGGAATCGCTGAAAGAAAGAGAACATACCTTCCGCCGAACGGAAATTTAGAAAACTGGCTTTTGAAGCTGACTACAGAACGATTCCACTGCTTCCAACCTACGTTTCGCTCAATGATCACGAAGACAAGGTAAGAATAATGAGGGCACGTATGGAGGCGTATAGACAGTTGTACTTCGCTCGTTCTACTCGTATTTGCAATTGGTACAGGAAAGGAAGTGACTAGTAGTGGTATAAGGTATCCTCCGCGGCGGACCATACTATGGTTTGTAATGTATGAAGTGTACATTATGTGATCAAAAGTATCCGAACACCTGGATGAAAACAACCTACAAGTTCGTGGCGCCCTCCATCGGTAATACTGGAATTCCATATGGTCTTGGCCCACCCTTAGCCTTGATGACAGCCTCCACTCTCGCAGGCATACTGTCAAGCAGGTGCTGGAAGGTTTCTTGGGGAAGGGCAGCCCATTCTTCACGGAGTGCTACACTGAGGAGAGGTATCGATGACGGTGGGTGAGACCTGGCAAAAAATCGGCGTTCCAAAACATCCCAAACGTGTTCTATAGGATTGGGCCAGGACTCTGTGCAGGCCAGTTCGTTACAGAAATGTTATTGTCGTGTAACCACTTCGCCACAGGCCGCGCATTATGAGCAGGCGCTCGATCGTGTTGAAAGATGCAATCGCCATCCTCGAAATGCTCTTCAACAGTGAGAAATAAGAAGGTGCTTAAAACATCAATGTAGGCCTGTGCTGTGATAGTTCCACGCAAAGCAACAAAGCCCCCTCCATGAAAAACACGACCACACCATAACACCACCTCCGCCGAACTTTACTGGTGGCACTACAAACGCTGGCAGATGGCGTTCACCGGGCATTCGCCATACCCACACTCTGCCATTGGATCGCCACATTGTGTACCGTTATTCGTCACTCCACACAACGTTTTTCCACTGTTCAATCGTCCAATGTTCACGCTCCTTACACCAAGTGAGGCATCTTTTGGCTTTTACCGGCGTGATGTGAGGCTTATAAGCAGTCTCTCGACCATGAAATCCATGTTTTCTTACCTCCCGCATAACTGTCATAGTACCTGAAGTGGATCCAGATGCAGTTTGGAATTCCTGTATGATGTTCTGGTTAGATGTCTGCCTATTACACATTACGACCCACCTCAACTGTCGGCGGTCTCTGTCAGACAACAGACCAGGTCGGCCCGTACGCTTTTGTGCTGTACGTGTCCCTTCACGTTTCCACTTCACTATCACATCGGAAACAGTGGACCTAGGGTTGTTTAGGATTGCGGAAATCTCCCGTACAGACGTATGAAACAAGTGACACCCAATTACCTGACCACGTTCGAAGTCCGTGAGTTCCGCGGAGCGCCCCATTCTGCTGTCTCACGATGTCTAATGATGAAGTCGCTGAAATGGAGTACCTGGCAGTAGGTGGAAGCACAATGCACCTTATATGAGAAACGTATGTTTCTGAGGGTGTCCGGATACTTTAGAGCACACACTGTACATGTAGTTGTAGACTTATAAATATGTATCAAAAGGCGCATCCAACAGTCTGTTTACAACAAAATGAGTTTACGGCGAAATCTACAGGTTTTACTTCCCCTTTTATTTTATTCTAATTGCTGGTTGCCGAAATTCTTATTATTTTCCTGTTGATAAGGTGTAAAAAGGTGTAACTTCTCGGTGACCTTCACCAATATGACGTCAATGGCGAGTATACAAGTATATCACAAACTAACAAAGACCGTCTGAAATAGTGACTGAAACAATAGATATGTTTATTCTATAAATTTTCACCAGCTGCGACATAAATATGGACATCACCCCAATAGTCCGCCCCCGATAGCTGAGTGGTCAGCGCGACAGCATGTCAACCCTAAGAGTCCGAGTTCGATTCCCGGCTGGTTGGAGATTTTCTCCGCTCAGGGACTGGATGTTGTGTTTTCCTAATCATCATCATTCCATCCCCATCGACGCGCAAGTCGCCGAAGTGGCGTCAAATAGAAAGACTTGCACCCGGCGAACGGTCTACTCGACGGGAGGCCCTAGTCACACGACATTTACATCACTCCTGTAGACATTTACTCATGGCATGTAAGCCTATATTCAAATATGCTTTTTTCTCTTTTTTGCAATGTCCGATATAGGTAAATAATCGCATACAATATTTGATAGTCTCTGTTACTGATGTACTATCGCCATCGGTCTGGTGATGATAGCAAAGATAATGCAACCAACTGCAAAGACGGATATTAAAAGAAGAAAAGACGATTTTCATTTCCAACAAAATGTGGTATGGTAGTAATTATGGTATGACTTGTTTATCTGCACGTCTCAACTGGCTGTAATTGTAGACAGCGTTTGAGGTACTCACGAAGTTAATGGTTCAAATGGCTCTAGGCTCTATGGGACAACATCTGAGGTCATCAGTCCCCTAGACGTAGTACTACTTCTACCTTAGGACATCATACACATCCATGAACGAGGCAGGATTCGAACCTGCGACCGTAGCAGCAGCGCGGTTCCGGTCTGCAGCGGCTAGAACCACTCGGCCACAGCAACCATCTCACGAAGTTAATGCAAACAAGCACAAATACCTGAAGTTCATTACAAACTTGTGCTTCAGTCAGCGCGCTAATAAATAATAAATCATGCTATATATTGTTCATATGTAATGTCGACTGCGTGATCATATGTTCACTGTGTACAGAGTTAACAATTTCACCTTTTACACTCTTAAAGAAAAAGGTACTGGGAGATGAAGAAGCTTGCACAGGATAATCATGGAGAGCTGCATCAAACCAGTCTCAGGACTGAAGACCACAACAACAACATGGAACCTTCATCTGAAATACGTTTAATAGCCTTATCAAATTCACAACACACTAGTTGCCAACATTCAAGGTGGAATACATTCAATTGTTAAAATGTTAACGAGCTGATAATTTTCCAAGTAAAGCATTGTGGCCAATGGCCACTGTGGAGATGAATGCTGCCAGGTGACACCCGTACAGAGACGAACGGGGAATCATTCTAGGGACGACATGGGGCGCAAATGGAGGATAACCACTGATACAAACGACTTTGACAAAGGGCGTATTGTTATGGTCCCGCGCCTGGAAATAAGCATCTCTGAATCGGTGGAGCTGCTCGGCTGTTCGCTTGCTACTGTTGCGAGCGCGTATGGAATGTGGTCGAAGTGTGGTGAAACAGCGAGTGGGAGGCAAGATGGTCGATGTCCACGTCTAATCACACAACTTGGAAGCTGGAGGTCTGCCAGTTTTATAAAACAGTTGGGTGGCGCTCTGTGGCAGGTCTGACGACAGAGTGCAGACACAAGTTCAAATGGTTCAAATGGCTCTGAGCACTATGGGACTCAACTGCTGCGGTCATTAGTCCCCTAGAACTTAAAACTAGTTAAACCTAACTAACCTAAGGACATCACAAACATCCATGCCCGAGGCAGGATTCGAACCTGCGACCGTAGCGGTCTTGCGGTTCCAGACTGCAGCGCCTTTAACCGCACGGCCACTTCGGCCGGCTGCAGACACAAGTGTTATGGAGCCCTAACAGCGACAACATTTTCCAACAAGATAAGTCTCCGTGTCACAGGGCGAGAATCATGCTACAGTGGTTATAGGAGAATGATTGTGAACTCACGATGATGTCTTGGCTACCAAATGTGCCTGATCTGAACCCGGTGGAACCTCGTGACCACTCAATAAACGTCTGCTGCCACGTACCTCTGTCATGGAGCCGGCAACGTCTTATTTGGTTTCCACTTATAATCGCTGCTTCAGTGCGTTTCAAAGGCAGACCAACCCACTTTTAAGAAGACGATCATGTCCTTTAGTCTCATCGGCGTATATGTAACTGTGGCGTCTTTAAGTAGTAGTACAGAACTGCAGTATCATTCAGTGCAACGACTTGCTTTTGAGATCAGTTTTGAAACACACAATACGGTTTGATCCAACATGATTCTTACAGCTTCATCATGGGCATTTCATAAATGGGGATAGGTAGAAAGATGCAGTTTGCTCCATAATATCCACGCACGCGTAAAGGCTTTTTTTCAATTGACGAAAATGGCCAGTGGCACAGTGTGGAGAATGGTTGTTACACACAACATCTGCCACCCGGGTCCAGAGACGCTTCGGACACGTTACAGAAGCACGCCACCATCTACAAAGGGTTCCAGTAATCCGAAAGAATCATGAAAGAGGCGAGCTCTGGGCGTCCGAGCACAAATGTTGCAGATGTGAGACGAGGCCTACAGGCAATTTTCGGAGACCAACCAAATCTGTATGTAAAGCGTCTCGAGAGTTGCAGCTACCACCAACCATGGCGCACAGTGTGCTACTCAAAAGACCGAAGCTTCATGCCTATAAGATGCAACCCCTGCATGCGGTTCAAGCTGACGACAGGCCAATGAGTAAACCATCTGCAGTTGAGAATACGAGCCGCTTCGATGACCCAGGCTATCGGAAAAAGGTGGCGTTCATGAACGAAGTTTGCTTTCATGTGCCTGGGAAGGTAAACCCACAGAATGTGAGGAGCTGGGGCTCTGAGAACAACTACTGAAGCATGGAAATTGTGGCCGACAGGCCAAAGGTAAACATGTGGTACAGTCTGATTCATAGCCGTGTGGTGGGACCGTTTTTCTCTGTAGAGTCGCCAATACCCTCGACTATTTAACCTCGACTATTTATCTGGACGTGTTGCAACTGTTTGAGTTTCCACAGGTCGAAGAACCGTAATATGACGTCATGCTGCAGCAGAATTGTGCCAATCGTCACTGGGCCCTAATCGGAGGAATGTGTCTTGGCCTCCAGACATAAGACAACCAGATTTTTTTCTTTGGGGCTTTGTGGAAGATGCTATCTACCAGACCCTGGTGTGGGACCTGCAGGAAAAGTGAGCTCGTATCACAACAGCTATTGCACACATTAATGGTGATATGCTAGGCCGGGCATGGAAGGACGCCGAATACCTTTTAGTTATCCTGCACGCTACCATTGGCGCACACATTGAACCCTATTAAACGGCTACTAAAACTTTGCGCGTGCGTGAACATTATGCCGCAAGCCGCATCTTTCAATGTACCCCCATTTCTGAGATACACATGATCGAAGTGGTGAAGACCGTTTCGGAGCACACTGTCTCGGATCACAAGTATAAGAACACTTACATATGACAAGGAAAAGGCCAATGCTGCTACGGTAGGGAACGTACATCTCTGTAAACATTTCTGGTACAAATAAAGTTGCTATGTGTATGTGACATTTGATTTCTCAATTTGAACATGAATAGCTTGAAATAGTCTCGAAAGTTATAAAATTTTTCTTACGTGGTTAGTTAATTATTATTTTTTCTCAAACTTTTATTTATGGCGGGTTTACATGACAGCTTCAGTAAAACGCTATGAAAACCACATGGAGTATTATTTTAGAACTTCACCTGCATCGTTATTTCCTACGTACTAGGGCAAGCCTGGCTGATGTAGAATTTCGCTCTTTCCAACCACATCGGAGAAACTCGAGAACAGGGTAAAGGTGTTCCCAACTGAGGACATTGGGACAGAATTCAAACTACCACCATTCGCCTGATTACTAAGAGGCCCATACTCCTGACTTTTGTCGGAAGTAATGGCTTCGAACTATTATTCATTTTTTCTTGATCTAGTTCCGGCATTTGCCTCACAACCAAAGGGAATCTCCCGAAAACTTCCGTCAGAACAGGGGTAACGTAGTTACTTTTACGTTGTTACTCAGACGACACGTCACAGATAAAGACATGAAAGTCTGCTGAGAGTACGTGCAACTTGCTGATCACGTTTTGTCATTTACCCTGCTGTCGTGTCTTTATCTTCATTTTTTTAAAAGTATGTTCCATTCTCTGTCCCTTAAAGACACAACGGCTGTTCGAAAATCTACAGATTGTACTCCTCTCTTCCTTCCATCCCAATACCAGGAAAGTTGGGACAGAGAAGCTGCGAACAGGGAATATTTATGAACTGATACTTCCGATTTATTCCCTATAATCATGAAACTTCTCGATGTTGATGAAGTTCTGAACCTACTTTTAAGTTAATTCTGGGACAATATATCCTGGACAAAACATTAAATTACAATTGTATAGCTTTCTATCACTTTCTGCGTGTAAGGAAGTAACGTCGATGATATTCGCGACATGTCAAGCATCGCCTAATCTTTTCTATATATATGCACTCTTTTGTATTGACTGGTATCAAAAATGCTTCTATAAGTATTTCTGTAATGTTTACAATAGCTTAACTACTTAATGCAGGATGACAATTACTGAACTACATGAAAAAAACGTAAATTAGTTACAAACTACGGCGCCCACACACTATTCAACATGTAAACGTCACTATATATATTCGTATTTAGATTATGACATGTTCGATATGCCTGCCATAATTGGCAATGATGTGGCGCAAACGAGTAGCGAAATCGTGCTTGATCCGCTGCAGTGTCGGAACATCGATGGTGTCGATGACTTCCGAATGGATGTTTTCAGCTCAGCGATAGTTTTGGGGTTATTCCTGTACATCCTGCCTTTAATATAGCCAAACAAAAAGGAATCGCATACGTTCAAATCCGGAGAATATGGCGGCCAATCGAGGACCATGCCAGTTGCCCATGGGTACCCCAGAGTCAGAATACGATCCCCAAAGTGCTCCTCCAGGACATGAAACACTCCGCTGCTTCAATGGGGTCGAGCTCCGTCTTGCATGAACCACATCTTGTCGAAATCAGGGTCACTTTGGATAATGGGGATGAAATCATCCTCTAAAACATTCACGTACCGTCCGGTAGTCACCGTACCAACAAGACATATCACACCGATTGTTCCGTGGCTGGACATTGCACACCACGCAGACACCCGTTGAGGGTGAAGAGACTTCTCGATCGCGAAATGCGGATTCTCAGTCCTCATATGCACCAATTTTGCTTATTGGCGAACCCATCCATATGAAAGTGGGCTTCTTCGCTAAACCAAACCATACACGCGCATACTAATTCTCATCATGCCCCGCGGCCAACCGTGCAGTTTGAACGTCCTAACGCAAATCAGAAGTTACGACGATTTTATTTCATATAATTCAATAAATGCCACCCTGTATCAAGTTAAAAGTGTAACACAAATTACTCCTGTGATAAATACAGAACATCTACCTCCTCAGTATCTTTACTTTAGTTACTAATTCCACACGTATACATGGATATGAGAATTACGTTAATCTCGCACACTCTAGATAATGTTTTGTTTGGCAATTATCAAAGCAAATATGTGTGCACCAAAAGATATCTTGATAAATAATGGCGCTGGGTGAACAAGTTGTCATTCTAGTGCAGGTTCTCTTGTGGTTACATTAAAAAAAAGTAAAGGTGAACCGACAACTTTCGATGCTTTATTATTTGAGTAAAGCTTTCGCTCCTTGGATGACACGTCGACTGCAAAAATCGTTTCCTGAAACATCCGAAATAGTGGCATGAGAAATTTGTTCAAACTGCCATAGGTTTTAAAATCATAGTTAGAGGCGGTGCTAAAAAGTAATGTCTCAGATTTTTTTTTGTTCTGGTGTGAATATCGGTTGAGATTTTGTGTGTCACGCATAATACTCGGAATACTTTCCTGCTTCGCTGACGCAATTTGCAACCCTCTGCCGTTATAGGGCTCCGAATTGTAGCGTGTAACATTGCGGTGTGTAACGTAACTACATCCTTGCGTGAGAAACAGCGTGCTGTAATCGAGTTTCTAACCGCAGGAGACGTGCCTCACTGAAGTCCATAGAAGAGTCAGAGCTGTGTACGGTGGTGATTGTATCGACATCAGTGATACGCGACGTTGGGTTGTTCGAGCTCGTAATGAAGGAAACAGTCGTGATAGCCTCCACGTGCGTGGCAAAACTGCGAGTGTTTCCAAAAGTTAAAGAACACCTTCGAGTGCTTCGCTTCGATAGGCACGAAACGGTGCAGGCAGTGGTGAGGTTGTGGCTCCGTCAACAAAGCGAAACGTTCTTCACTGACGATATCAACAAACTTGTCTCTTGTTAAGTAGAAATCAGGTTAGCTATGTAGAGAAATAAATATGTAAAGGTGGAGATAAAGACGTAGGATGTTAATTTATTTCTTTTTTTATAATGACGCTTAAGAGTTTTCACATTAAAAAATTCTGAGGCATTCTTTTCAGTATGCCCTCGTACAAGGCAAAAGAGCACACAGTTTCGTTCAACATTTGCTGCTAGGTGTGCTACTTATTTCGACAGGGGAACACACAAAAAATTTAAATTCGATGCACTGACGTAATATCTTTCTATCATTAACGACTTTTCTCACATTTCATGGAGATTGCAACCAGGTTCCATCGACTTATTCACTCATGATATTAGGTTACTTTCTTTCGTTTCAGAGACTAGATCTTCCAATATCCTTCCAATATCCTGCCGAACTATAGACACAATTTTCCGTCGCTGACGGAACCACGGGAAAGCGGTCGTATGTGATACGATGCGATGTTTATACATACGTCGCCAAGACATACGAGCTGTTAACTGGTATATCTCAAGATGAGGCTAGTAGCCTCTAAATCGATAACATTACAACAAAACTGTAGATCTTTTAACTGCAGTGTAAGGTAAATTTATTCATACTCTTAGTTTACCATACAACTACGTTCGTGGCGTTCTGTCAAGGATGGAAAGTTTAAACTTAAGCATCACTTCTTTCGGTATCATAAAGTGGATATTAAACTCGAAATTAGCATTTTTCATAGCTGCTGTTTTCAAAGAGACTGTCAATTGTGGGGCCACCTCCATCCTCTCCCCTCTAAAATCCCTGTGTAATCAGCCATGTGTCACTTGGCATGAATTATACGAATAATAATCGCAACATAAAATTTAACTCTTAAACCTGCTTCCACAAAGTAGAACAACTAGGTAGACAAAGAAATAATGTTTGAGCATGTAATGGTTCTCTATTTACGTGACCATTACGGCACTCCAACCCCAGTTCTCGATACCAGTAGTGTCGTACTAATTTTCTGCGAAGTAACAGACATATTTTTGTGGCAATATTCACATTTGATTTTATTAACGTATAGGTACTCCGATGTGTCGATATATTACAATGATTTGGTTCTTGTGTATATTCATTTCTGTGAGACTGCCATAATCTTTGACTTACTCGTAACCGTTTTGGCGCGAATGCTCACAGAGCAGTCTTTGTTTCACATTGCAGAAGTTAAGTCGTTATTTCGCATTGTAAAAGAACAGTCAAGTCTTGTGTTTGGTTAAAGTGGAAATTAAATATATGAAGATTGATACAAAACTGTTTTCTTGATTATGTGACAATTAAGAAGAAGTATATGTGAATTTACAAGAAGTTTAATAAAAATGTGGATCGTGAACACCAAGTCAAAAATTATTTCTACCATACCATTGTTCTGACCTGGGATTGTTTGATCATCAAGAATTTCCTGAAAAATGCATTTTTAGGTCTTCAAATATTGCTAAAATACAGATCTGGACCCTCTAGCAGTCAAAGTTGAATCACCCTAGAATCAACAAGATGAGCCATAACAACTTCGACCAAATCTACGTGTGAATCCATTCAAGATAAGAACCAAAATTAATGACTTTTTACAGTGACTTCATTACTGCCATTCTGACGATACCATCCACAGTCAATAACTTTGTTGTTGCCCGATAAAGAGAAAATATGCTGCGTGAGCAACATTATTAATCTGATTTCTAACCTACTTTTCAAGTCGTGGTATTGTTAGAAGCAGTATAGCTAAAAACATTTTTCATACATTACGTTAACCTTGGTACCACCTTGCTTACTAAAGAGCAGAAAGTTTCTTGTTTAATACATCGATTGCGCCATTAAATTCATTACTTCATTTCTCAGCACTCTGCAAACGTATTACTTTGGTTTCACAACGAGAGCGCTGCAACACGAAACATAGTTTCAAGGTGAACTACGGAATAACTGCGTTACAGCGGGTGAGACGTGGGCGGACTGTCTAACGCGCGACGTAAATAACTTTGCAGCGTTTTAAATGAATAGCCTGTTACAACGATGAAGCGTCCGATAACTATAAAAAGCGTATCCGCCCGCGCAAGTACGAAATTAAATCCAGCACAGCTTGCAATCGCTCTGCCCCGCATTAATACGAACACCATTCGGCAAGACCTATGAAGGTTTATCACAAGCGTGAATTGGATGTGACTGATCTGTTTTATTGTGTTTTCTCGCCTCTCACAATGTCCTCTTCCCTTTGCACGGGACCGTACTGTCATCGTTGGTGTAATATGTGTTCGATTCGAGATCAGTTTTTACCGACCACCGGTAGTGCCGGAGATTAAAACGCGCAGATATCATAAAATGTTTAAATACAAATTCATTTTACAGGCAAAGACTGTTTTTCAATACAATGCCGTTGGTGATTGAGAGACATGTTGCAACGTTGTAACGGATTTCCTCTTCCCTGTATAAACAGATGGCCGCTTTTCTATCGAGACGCAGTGTCCTGCAAAAAATAACAGAGGCGACGTAGCAAAGGCTGTGCTGTCTTCAGCAGATACCAGTACCTTGCCAAATATGTGAGTGGTCAAGGAATATTTGACTAATGGAATCCAGTAAATTATACTCGACAGAGAATGTTTCGCAGAAACGGAAGTGACATCAGGAGTCCCCAAGGAAGCGTATTAGGACCTCTAATGTTCTCAGAACACATAAACTATGTATCAATACGCTCAGCTGTACTACAAGATTCTTCGCTGACGATGTACTTGTGTACAGGAATGTACTATCGATGAACAATCGTAATATTTTAGAAACAGCTTGTAACACTATAATTAATACTGTAAATATTTTCTACTGATTAATTCTGTTTAATGTCAAATATGTATTTTTCACTATGTAATGTCTTTGACCTATTGTAATGAAGTGGAAAGTTGTACAATAATAAACATTATAAAATGTTTTCTCTTTACTATTTAAAGTCTTTGTACTAATTGCAGGAAAATGATATATAATTATGCGGCTTTTGTGTTGACATGTTAATGTATTTAAATATTAAGATTTTTTAAAACATGTTTGTTTAAGTACAAGCTGGTTGATACCTCGGAACTTGCACTGTTTAAAATGAAAAGCAACAGTATTTCCCATTGTGGTATCGATAGCTACGATGCCACAACGTAGTTCCGTTCTGCTAGGTTGGCACTACGAGAGACACCGACGACAGCACCCTCTAGCCGGCGCTGTCGAGGTCTACGAGCTCCGCGACTGATTCAGCCCATTTCATCAGGTGCAGCCAGCCAGGACACTTCGCTTCAGCTTCGCACCTCATTCCGAGTTATGTATTCTTATTGCTTGAGCAAAGGGGATTTAAATTCATACAGCAGTACCGACGTGTTTTACCTTTTCCTGATCCAACCCACGCGCCGCATTCCAGGCGGGATACAAAAAACATTTGCAACGGAAGTGAGTTGGCGCGCGCCAAAAAGTGGTTGGAGCGAGCTGAAAGGTGGATGTGGCGCTCAGTCTGGGCGCCAAGTGAGAGAGCACAGTCTGTCGGCAGCCAACTACTGGACAGTCTGCTCTGGTCTGAGCAGAAAGTGAGTGAACAGCTCAAGTTCCGAGGGTAGCATCCAGTACCTGGGTTAATATGGAAAGGCCTCGGATGTGTGTACGGCTCTAAAATAGTGCTCTATTATCGCAAAAGGCTCTACAGTTGGTAATTTCGTCGCTAAGAAGAAAGTAATAGAGGAAATTACATCCATAGGAAAGACCAGGTAGCCACCATGTACTCGCCACCAATACTGAGCCATCATTTCAGCAAATCTAAGAGGTCAGATTCATGTCAAAGTATGAACCAGTACGTTTAAGTGTTGTTTAATTTTCAATAATAAGGCAAATTCTGTTAAACTGTGTGTCCGACCCTTGAATTAGTTCCTTTCATCATGCCTCTTAGGATCCATTCCACATAATTACTAACATCCGAGTATCCTGTATGTAAAAACCGATTGAAAGTAAGTGATTGCTGGTCTTGCTTAATTCTGAATGCAACAAGATATATAGAAATACTCTGGGTTTCATTGAAATCAAGAAAGGTAGTTAGTAGTGCATTTATGAAAACCAGCATAATGTTTGATTTGTTTTTAATTCAAAATATTTTTGCTTCAAAGATTAACTGCATTTAATTCTGTCAGTGAAAATTACTGGTTGTGCTAATGACAAAAAGGAAGCACGTTATTGTGAGGTTGGTTAGAGTAAAATACATTTAAAGTCATACTTAAGAACTTGTATGAAAAATCACTGGCATTAACTGTGTTAAAAGTCCTGCAAGGTGAGCGAAATTTGAAACAGAATAATACCAAAATTTGCACCTTAAAATTTGTCTCAGAGATTGTGTTTAGTTTGCTTTATGGTAATGAACAGTTTAAGAGTCCCCAATTTGGAGTTGCTTAAAATGAATAAACCTACTTCAATAATGAATATATTAATTGCAGTTGAAGTAAATTTTGACTTTTGTATGCTTTTTGTAGTAAAAATTGGAAAGACAGTTTGAGGGCCCTACCTACGTCTTTGCCTATAAAGATAAAGTTACAATAATTACTTTTATTCATAAAAATAGAAACAAGATTGCTTCACAGTGAGCATAAAAATCCTATTGCCAGTGTCTTTTAATCATATTTGTACTATATGAAAAGTAACTATTGAAACAGGTCTATGTTCATGTCATTTTTGGTTTAGTAATGTCTTTCACAACATTTGATGATAATTTATATATCACAAATTATTACTGTTGAGAAGAGATAAAGTGTCAATTGTTCCTGTGAGAACTTGCACATACTGTACTATTTATGACTGCTAGTATTCACTGTATCACTTATCTCATTACAGTAGAGTTTAATTGCACTTGTCTGGGAAAGACGTAATGGTAGATTTCCTTTACCAAAATTCAATGCAGATTCTTTAAAAGTAATGTTTCATATTACTATGCCTAATTAGGCTGGCGACCGTATTTTATTTAATTTAAGTAAACTTGGTTGCTTAAAACATTTTCCAAATTTCAATCTTTAGCTTTATGGTTTCATCTGTAGCACTGAATTACCCATTAGGTAACTCACGGTCAATTTTATTTAAATCCTCCCAGAAGGTAACATTTACTGCATCGTTATACCATATTTGGTAATACACATTGCATGTTGATATAATACGTGGTGCAGCTGAACAAAACTTCCACTTCATGTTATGACTAGCAGCTAACCATAACTGTGGATAAGTGTAAGGTAATGTCTACAGGCCGTGCAGTATCTGATTAAAAGATCAGTGATGAACATCTTGGGTGCGTCATCACATATAGGTACGTGGAAATAAAACTAACAAGCGATTACAATGGGACGATCATGGACAATCAGAATAGAGTGGGTGAACGTTAGATTTGGTGTATAAGTTGTGGAAAGTGCCATGCACCTAAAAAGGAGATTCCATACACGATGGTAATGTGATCCATTCTAGAGTATTGCTCCACTATATGGAATCTGCATCGAAGTGGTATCACAACGAACACTGAATTAAGAGACAGAACAGTTTAGCTCTGACAGAATGTAACAGAAATTTCTGGGAACTTAAAAGAGAGTACTGCGACGTAAAGCAACGGTAAGTTTAAAAACCATATACTCGAAGAAGATTCTGCAACCCTAATGCAACAACCAACATATATCTCGCGTTCCACATCATTACGAAATGTCGTATTCATGATCTATCGAACATGGATGAATGTACGTCTGTATGTAGGGATAATGGGATCAGAGATAATGCCGCGTCAAGAGATATACAAGGTGATTTTATTTTACCCTGAGACAACGACGTATCTCAAAAACTGTATATCGGAATAAAGAATGGAAAAGATCTCCAGATCTGATTTCGCTTAACTTTTGTTTGTGTGGTTACTTGAAGAGTTAAGTTTGTAAGGAAGTGCCAACAACGTGTGATAACGTGACCCAGCGCATCGCCAATCCTTCACAGAAAATTGCATCGGAAACACTTCTTAGTGGATAAATAAATGCCTCGAAGTGGACGGCGATATTTTTGAACATTTACTGCTAAATAATTCTTACAAACAAGCACCCCTTTGTTGAGAGGTCAGAGGGTGCATCTCAAACAAGCTTTTTTTTCTCAATTAGCAAACACGTCTGGTTTTTTTCGAGATATTACCGCTTAGGAACTCAATTGTGTTATTTGTCGATTACAGCTCGATCCATCGCGCAACGACAGGTGTGTTACGTAAAAAAGTAATGTATTTTCTCCAGTAGTGTAAGTATCAGCAATAGAAACGGGATGCTCGTATTTAAGATTTGAACATACCGCCCTCCCCTCCCCCCCCCCCCCCCCGCCCCCTTCCCAAAAAAAATTGTTCAAATGGCTCTGAGCACTATGGGACTTAACTGCTGTGGTCATCAGTCCCCTAGAGCTTAGAACTACTTAAACCTAACTAACCTAAGGACATCACACACATCCATGCCCGAGGCAGGATTCGAACCTGCGACCGTAGCGGTCACGCGGTTCCAGACTGTAGCGCCTAGAACCGCAAGGGCCCTCCTCCCCCCAGACCCCTAGAGGTGGGGCGGGGGTCAAACCTGTAGAGAATACCCCCCCCCCTGATCAAAACCTACGAAAGATCGTTAATAATACTGGTACAATCACCGATAGAATGCTATTACCATCAGCAACAACAACTTCTTCTCTCCGTACAGTCCAGACTTTCCAGCAGTAATCTACCAACTCTGTTTGGAGGTAAACAGTGGTTGAATGAATGACGTTTTACCTCACGTGTGGAACTGCAGGGCACGTGACAAGATGGCTCGACAGATAAACGGTAGTCGGTTCGCAGACGTCGTGAGAAAGTTTTTTTTTTTTACACCACCACGTCAAATGTCTCAATCTCTATGGAGATGACGATGCCTCCAGTGAATAAAATAGTTCCTACTTACCACTTTTGTAGAAGTTATTTTAATTAAAACTTATTGCATAAGATTAAAATATTACTAATACTCTAGGAATGTGCTAACTTATATGCAATTATTACAGATAGCTTCCTCGAGAGAACAGAAAAGGATCCATAATTAAATTATAGTTGTCACTGTATTTTGTTGTGTTTGAACTAACACTATGAAAAGTGTCACAGGACGTTCGCAAATACTTTTCGCTTTGACAGTATAGAAAATAGTATATTCGTTATGTAGAAATTAGAAGCACTAGTTGGAAACTAGTGTCTCAGTTTTTCCAACTAATTTTTACTTTTTCTGAACAGAACGCACTTTTTGAACCTGCCCCTACAGTACAATTTCTTGCTTACACTTTGAGTACTTAATAAGCCCACTGCTAGACTGGGAACAGCAAGGAATTATACTTACTGAGGCACTTTTCTGTAACCTAATGACATTTAACAAACAGTCCTAACCTAGTCAAACATACACCTCTGATACTTTCCCTAGGTTACTACAGAAACAAACTGCTAGTAACAAATGTACTTAGCTTTCAGCCAGTGCGTCTGTTTCTTTCCTTCGATACTGTACCTCGTAGGGAGGCTTGTGTGCGTTTCCTGTGTGGTTTTGCTCTTTCGGTGTACACCAAAGACCAAACCTACCTGTCTGTCCTAACCCCCTTGCTGTATTAATTAGCTGGTACTTTGCATATGCAGCTTTAGCTTAATAATGTAATATCTCCATTCTCAGTCAGCACCACATGAGACAAAACGTCCATTGCACTTCATTACTTTGCTATGATATCTGACTACTTACTGAAAACCATCTGTGCCACTACGCCCCAGTCTTGTACACACCGGGTTCGATCCCCGGCGGGGTCAGGGATTTTCACCTGCCTCGAGATGACTGGGTGTTTGTGTTGTCCTCATCATTTCATCATCATTCCTGCAAGTGGCAAGAATGGACTGAGAAAATGTTGGAACTTTGTACGGGCGATGATAACCGCGCAGTTGAGTGCCCCACAATCCAATCATTATCATCATCATCATCATTACCACCACTTGTACACAGTTGAGTGTAATCTCCTTACTGGCTGTTTTCACTTGTAGTTCTTTCAGATTCTTACTGTATTATCTCCATGGTGAGTTCCGGATAATGCTCACATCACACACTAACCTTTCAATGTAGTGCCTTATTCTTCAATATGAATTACAGTTTTATGCTATTAGTTCAATATTACAAGTAACTCAACATTCATATCTGCAGATGTAAGATTCTGAAGCAATCACTGATCATGGCATCTGCCATTTCAAAGTTCACAAATTAAAATGTCTGAATGACAAGATTGCACTTGTGGACCATTTTTTGTGATCTGTCTAAGGTATTTCACTATGCAAATAATAGCAGTTTATTTGGAGAAACTTAATAGTTTGGTGCGTGATGTTCTTAGGTTAGTTTGGTTTAAGTAGGTCTAAGTTCTAGGGGACTGATGACCTCAGCTGTTACGTCCCATAGTGCTCAACGCCATTTGCTATGTCCTTACATGTGACAATATGGCATGCCTGGACGAAATGCCGTATTCAGCCTTAAGATTCTCTGTAAAAGAAATCGACGCTTTGAAATTGTCCACATGAGCCATTTTATATGCTTCTAGTGCCTGAACTGTAGATACATATAATCTTGCTCTTTCAGATTGCGAGCCATGTCACGGATTGCGAGGCCCGGGCTCCACCCTCGAGCATGGGTGTGTGTATTGTTCTTAGCATAAGTTAGTTTAAGTGGTGTGTAAGGTTAGGGACCGACTATGTCAGCGGTTTGGCCCCTTAGGAATTCACGCACATTTGAACATTTTGATTTTATCAAACTGCGATATTACATGTTCAGCTTATAGTTTGTAACTGCAGCAGTCTATTTCATTTGAAAGGGCTCCTGATCGCCTTTTGTTAGACACATAACTTAAAATTAATCTGCAATTTGATTTACTTTTAATGCACTTATAGGGCTTCATTAGTTTGCTATAAGAATTGAAGCAAAGATTTTAATAATCTTCATAACTTTTCTCTAGCAGGCTGTCATCAGTATCTTCTAATACACTCGGTCTCAACAGTTTGGGTGGAGATAGTTCTTAATCACTTTGACTGAACTGTTTCTATTGCTCTTTAGAAGGACATCCTGTACTGCTTGAAAAGGCACCTCCAAGTTGAGGTTCTTCCTATCCTTCCAAATCAGTATATCTATCCAGCGTAACGTGGCGTATTTCTTTGTCATCACGTTATATTTCTGAATTATTATGTTCTGTAACGTTGTGTCCGACTTATAGGACTCTGAGGTGGCTCGTAATAATTCAGGCTCGGCTGTAGCTGTGAAACTGCAGAGATGGACTTGCGGTTTAGAAAACATTAAATAGGCCACGATTACTGATGGAGATTTGATACCATTGGATAATGGCCGTACTGTGGCTTCACTAGAGCCACTAGCAAACACAAGTTGATAAGCATTTGCTGACACAGTTCTAATAGTGTGGTGCGTAGGCGTAGTTGACAGGAGATGTAACTCTCTTCTCCCCTACGGTTGACAAGGGCTGTGTCACGGCGAGAAGACAGAACCACGTCGTTACTCCGACAAGAACTTCCTGGAAGAGGGCGGGTCCGACCTCGAACAGGCCTCTGGCGACGCTATTTCAGAACAGAGGTGCGGCGGTGGCGCTTCGAACTACAGCAGGCACGGCTTCCTGCTAGCATCTCATTGGCGCCCGTTGATACCGTTTTGTTGTGCAGTATCTCTGCGCTGGTCGGTACTTCTTGGGCCGCTCTCGACACTGCATATAATATATCCTCGAACACACTACCTCGACCCCAGTTTTAATGTTCAGTATGTCGCAACTATGTCCCTAATATTAGTACCACATTCGTAGGATTAATTCTCTTCATGGTATCACAATAGACAGTTTTCACAGTAGCCCGCATTCGAATGCTCCAACAGACATATTCGTACTGCGGCTATACCATTCACGAAACTCGAGCACTTGTTAGTGCAGCTGCAACATTCCACAGTCTGATGGTACGAGAAGAAATGGTTCAAATGGCTCTGAGCACTATGGGACTTAACGTATGAGGTCATCAGTCCCCAAGGACATCACACACATCCATGCCCGATGCAGGACTCGAACCTGCGACCGTAGCGGTCACGCGGTACCAGACTGAAGCGCCTAGAACCGCTCGGCCACAGCAGCCGGCGTACTAGAAGACAAGTACGGAGTTTGGATGGGAATGACACAGACCGCTGTGGTTTTTATGACGGAGAGTTAGTCTAAGCACGGTTTTGTGTGGTATCGGGTGTTCGAGGTCAAAGATGGCGCTTGTGAGTACCGCTTATGTACTTAACGCGTCACGAATCCACAGAGGCACCAGGCGACATTCAGGCTCGCAGTGGGCAGCGATCACAATGTTCACATAGATAATATTGTGGGTAGAGCAAACCAAAGACAGCGATTCATTGGCAGAACACTTAGAAGGTGACCGCTACGGTCGCAGGTTCTAATCCTGCCTCGGGCATGGATGTGTGTGATGTCCTTAGGTTAGTTAGGTTTAAGTAGTTGTGCGTTCTAGGGAACTGATGACCTCAGATGTTAAGTCCCATAGTGGTCAGAGCCATTTGAACCATTTTTTGAACTTAGAAGGTGCCACAGGTCTACCAAAGAGACTGCTAACACTACGCTTGTCCGCCCTATTCTGGAGTACTGCTGTGCGGTGTGGGATCCGCATCAGGTGGGGCTAACGGAAGACATAGAAAAAGTACAAAGAAGGGCAGCTGGTTTTGTATTATCACGAAATAGGGCAGAGAGTGTCACAGACATGATACGTGAATTGGAATGGCAATCATTAAAACAAAGGCGTTTTTCGTTGCGACGGGATCTTCTCATGAAATTTCAATCACCAATTTCCTCCTCCGATTGCGAAAACATTCTGTTGCCACCCACCTACATAGGGAGAAATGACCATCACGATAAAATAAGAGAAATCAGGGCTCGCACGGAAAAATTTAAGTGATCGTTTGTCCCGCGTGCCGTTCGAGAGTGGAACGGTAGGGAGACAGATGAAGGTGGATCATTGGACCCTCTGCCAGGCATTTTATTGTGAATAGCAGAGTAATCACGTAGATGTAGATGTTTTGGCTTATTACATTATCTGTGGTATATCCAGAGCCTGTTGCTTCCTTCGAAATGCGACTTGGAAGCGGGAGGTAGGTGGCAGGTAGTATGGAATGTTAGGGGACTACTGGTGACGCGTGTGTTGTGGTAGGGTCACGGACTGTTACACGCGAGACGTCGCCTCTGACTAGAGGGCAGTGGAGGTGGCGTTGGCGATCCTCCCCGTGATCAGACAGCAGAGCTGGGACAGCAGAGCCCCAGGCGGCGAGCGGTCGATGGCGCGCCAGCCACTGTCGCCGTTGCCGTGGCCTCGCCAGCACCAGCAGACAGCGACCGGCAGCGTCAGCCGTTCTAGAGATCTGCCCACTGGGTCCGGACCAGCAGGCGGGGCTGGGCCGCAGCTGGCTGTCGATGGGCTGGCTGCATTCCTACATGGAACCTTCGTAAATTTCGTCATTTTTCCGTTATCCATTGTTCCTTAGTTGCTATGCAGCATCCTCAGTGGCCCGTAATACATGTCTCTTTTATATGTACACTACGTCGGGTGATGCTGGGGGAATTAGATTAGGAAATGAGACACTTAAAGAAGTGAAGGAGTTTTGCTATTTGGGGAGCAAAATAACTGATGATGGTCGAAGTAGAGACGATATAAAATGTAGACTGGCAATGGCAAGGAAAGCGTTTCCGAAGAGGAGAAATTTGTTAACATCGAATATAAAGTGTCAGGAAGTCGTTTCTGAAAGTATTTGTACGGAGTGTAGCCATGTTTTTTTTTTTTTTTTTTTTTTTTTTTTTTTTTTTCATCAGTCTACTGACTGGTTTGATGCGGCCCGCCACGAATTCCTTTCCTGTGCTAACCTCTTCATCTCAGAGTAGCACTTGCAACCTACGTCCTCAATTATTTGCTTGACGTATTCCAATCTCTGTCTTCCTCTACAGTTTTTGCCCCATACAGCTCCCTCTAGTACCATGGATTGCCTCATGTCTTAGCAGATGTCCTATCATCCTGTCCCGTCTCCTTATCAGTGTTTTCCACATACTCCTTTCCTCTCCGATTCTGCGTAGAACCTCCTCATTCCTTACCTTATCAGTCCACCTAATTTTCAACATTCGTCTGTGGCACCACATCTCAAATGCTTCGATGCTCTTCTGTTCCGGTTTTCCCACAGTCCATGTTTCACTACCATACAATGCTGTACTCCAGACGTACATCCTCAGAAATTTCTTCCTCAAATTAAGGCCGGTATTTGATATTAGTAGACTTCTCTTGGCCAGAAATGCCTTTTTTGCCATAGCGAGTCTGCTTTTGATGTCCTCCTTGTTCCGTCCGTCATTGGTTATTTTACTGCCTAGGTAGCAGAATTCCTTAACTTCATTGACTTCGTGAACATCAATCCTGATGTTAAGTTTCTCGCTGTTCTCATTTCTACTACTTCTCATTACCTTCGTCTTTCTCCGATTTACTCTCAAACCATACTGTGTACTCATTAGACTGTTCATTCCGTTCAGCAGATCATTTAATTCTTCTTCACTTTCACTCAGGATAGCAATGTCATCAGCGAATCGTATCATTGATATCCTTTCACCTTGTATTTTAATTCCACTCCTGAACTTTTCTTTTATTTCCATCATTGCTTCCTCGATGTACAGATTGAAGAGTAGGGGCGAAAGGCTACAGCCTCGTCTTACACCCTTCTTAATGCGAGCACTTCGTTCTTGATCGTCCACTCTTATTATTCCCTCTTGGTTGTTGTACATATTGTATATGAGCCGTCTCTCCCTATAGCTTACCCCTACTTTTTTCAGAATCTCGAACAGCTTGCACCATTTTATATTGTCGAATGCTTTTTCCAGGTCGACAAATCCTATGAAAGTGTCTTGATTTTTCTTTAGCCTTGCTTCCATTATTAGCCGTAACGTCAGAATTGCCTCTCTCGTCCCTTTACTTTTCCTAAAGCCAAACTGATCGTCACCTAGCGCATTCTCAATTTTCTTTTCCATTCTTCTGTATGTCATTCTTGTAAGCAGCTTCGATGCATGAGCTGTTAAGCTGATTGTGCGATAATTCTCGCACTTGTCAGCTCTTGCCGTCTTCGGAATTGTATGGATGATGCTTTTCCGAAAGTCAGATGGTATATCGCCAGACTCATATATTCTACACACTAACGTGAATAGTCGTTTTGTTGCCACTTCCCCCAATGATTTTACAAACTCTGATGGAATGTTATCTATCCCTTCTGCCTTATTTGACCCTAAGTCCTCCAAAGCTCTTTTAAATTCCGATTCTAATACTGTATCCCCTATCTCTTCTAAATCGACTCCTGTTTCTTCTTCTATCACATCAGACAAATCTTCACCCTCATAGAGGCTTTCAATGTATTCTTTTCACCTATATGCTCTCTCCTCAGCATTTAACAATGGAATTCCCGTTGCACTCTTAATGCTACCACCGTTGCTTTTAATGTCACCAAAGGTTGTTTTGACTTTCCTGTATACTGAGTCTGTTCTTCCGACAATCATATATTTTTCGATGTCTTCACATTTTTCCTGCAGCCATTTCGTCTTAGCTTCCCTGCACTTCCTATTTATTTCATTCCTCAGCGACTTGTATTTCTGTATTCTTGATTTTCCCAGAACATGTTTGTACTTCCTCCTTTCATCAATCAACTGAAGTATTTCTTCTGTTACCCATGGTTTCTTCGCAGCTACCTTCTTTGTACCTATGTTTTCCTTCCCAACTTCTGTAATGACCCTATTTAGAGATGTCCATTCCTCTTCAACTGTACTGCCTACTGGGCTATTCCTTATTGCTGAATCTATAGCGTTAGAGAACTTCAAACGTATCTCGTCATTCCTTAGTACTTCCGTATCCCACTTCTTTGCGTATTGATTCTTCCTGACTAATGTCTTGAACTTCAGCCTACTCTTCATCACTACTATATTGTGATCTGAGTCTATATCTGCTCCTGGGTACGCCTTACAATCCAGTATCTGATTTCGGAATCTCTGTCTGACCATGATGTAATCTAATTGAAATCTTCCCGTATCTCCCGGCCTTTTCCAAGAATACCTCCTCCTCTTGTGATTCTTGAACAGGGTATTCGCTATTACTAGCTGAAACTTGTTACAGAACTCAATTAGTCTTTCTCCTCTTTCATTCCTTGTCCCAAGCCCATATTCTCCTGTAACCTTTTCTTCTACTCCTTCCCCTACAACTGCATTCCAGTCGCCCATGACTATTAGATTTTCGTCCCCCTTTACATACTGCATTACCCTTTCAATAACCTCATACACTATCTCTATCTGTTCATCTTCAGCTTGCGACGTCGGCAGGTATACCTGAACTATCGTTGTCGGTGTTGGTCTGCTGTCGATTCTGATTAGAACAACACGGTCACTGAACTGTTCACAGTAACACACCCTCTGCCCTACCTTCCTATTCATAACGAATCCTACACCTGTTATACCATTTTCTGCTGCTGTTGATATTACCCGATGCTCATCTGACCAGAAATCCTTGTCTTCCTTCCACTTCACTTCACTGACCTCTACTATATCTAGATTGAGCCTTTGCTTTTCCCTTTTCAAATTTTCTAGTTTCCCTACCACGTTCAAGCTTCTGACATTCCACGCCCGACTCGTAGAACGTTATCCTTTCGTTGATTATTCAATCTTTTTCTCATGGTAACCTCCCCCTTGGCCGTCCCCTCCCCGAGATCCGAATGGGGGACTTTTCCGGAATCTTTTGCCAATGGAGAGATCATCATGACACTTCTTCAATTACAGGCCACATGTCCTGTGGATACACGTTACGTGTCTTTAATGCAGTGGTTTCCATTGCCTTCCGCATCCTCATGTCGTTGATCATTGCTGATTCATCCGTCTTTAGGGACAATTTCCCCCCCTAGGACAAGAGAGTGCCCTGAACCTCTATCCGCTCCTCCGCCCTCTTTGACAAGGCCGTTGGCAGAAATGAGGCTGACTTCTTATGCCGGAAGTCTTCGGCCGCCAATGCTGATTATTTATCAAAATTTAGGCAGTGGTGGGGATAGAACCCGGGACCGAAGACGTTTTGATTATGAATCAAAGACGCTACCCCTAGACCACGGTTACTCCCTGTAGCCATGTATGGAAGTGAAACATGGACGATAAATAGTTTGGACAAGAAGAGAAAGAAGCTTTCGAAATGTGGTGCTACAGAAGAATGTTGAAGATTAGGTGGGTAGATCACGTAACTAATGAGGAGGTATTGAATAGGATTGGGGAGAAGAGATGTTTGTGGCACAACTTGACTAGAAGAAGGGATCGGTTGGTAGGACATGTTCTGAGGCATCAAAGGATCATAAATGGAGACCAAGAGATGGATACACTAAGCAGATTCAGAAGGATGTAGGCTGCAGTAGGTACTGGGAGATGAAGGAGCTTGCACAGAATAGAGTAGCATGAAGACCGCAACAACAGCAACAACAACTGACCATTAAAATTGCTACACCAAGAAGAAATGCAGATGATAAACGGGTATTCATTGGACAAATATATTATACTAGAAGTTACATGTGATTACATTTTCACGCAGTTTGGGTGCATAGATCCTGAGAAATCAGTACCCAGAACAACCACCTCGGGCCGTAATAACGGCCTTGATACGCCTGGGCATTAAGTCAAACAGAGCTTGGATGGCGTGTAGATGTATGGAAGTGAAACATGGACGATAAATAGTTTGGACAAGAAGAGAAAGAAGCTTTCGAAATGTGGTGCTACAGAAGAATGTTGAAGATTAGGTGGGTAGATCACGTAACTAATGAGGAGGTATTGAATAGGATTGGGGAGAAGAGATGTTTGTGGCACAACTTGACTAGAAGAAGGGATCGGTTGGTAGGACATGTTCTGAGGCATCAAAGGATCACAAATGGAGACCAAGAGATGGATTCACTAAGCAGATTCAGAAGGTTGTAGGCTGCAGGAGGTACTGGGAGATGAAGGAGCTTGCACAGAATAGAGTAGCATGAAGACCGCAACAACAGCAACAACAACTGACCATTAAAATTGCTACACCAAGAAGAAATGCAGATGATAAACGGGTATTCATTTGACACAACACCCATGCACCTTCAACACGATACCACAGTCCATCAAGAGTAGTGACTGGCGTATTGTGACGAGCCAGTTGCTCGGCCACCATTGACCAAACGTTTTCAATTGGTGAGAGATCTGGAGAATGTGCTGGCCAGGGCAGCAGTCGAACATTTTCTGTATCCAGAAAGGGCCGTGCAGGTCCTGCAACATGCGGTCGTGCGTTGGCCTGCTGAAATGTAGGGTTTCGCAGGGATCGAATGAAGGGTAGAGCCACTGGTAGTAACACATCTGAAACGTAAAGTCCACTGTTCAAAGTGCCGTCATTGCGAACAAGAGGTGACCGAGACGTTTAACCAATGGCACGCCATACCATCACGCCGGGTGATAGGCCGGTATGGCGATGACGAATACACGCTTCCAATTTTCGTTCACCGCGATGTCGCCAAACTCGGATGCGACCATCATGATGCTGTAAACAGAACCTGGATTCATCCGAAAAAATGACGTTTTGCCATTCGTGCACCCAGGTACGTAGTTGAGTACACCATCACAGGCGCTCCTGTCTGTGATGCAGCGTCAAGGGTAACCGCAGCCATGATCTCCGAGCTGATAGTCCATGCTGCTGTAAACGTCGTCGCCGGCCGGAGTGGCCGAGCGGTTCTAGACGCTACAGTCTGGAACCGAGCGACCGCTACGGTCGCAGGTTCGAATCCTGCCTCGGGCATGGATGTGTGTGTTGTCCTTCGGTTAGTTAGGTTTAATTAGTTCGAAGTTCTAGGCGACTGATGACCTCAGAAGTTAAGTCGCATAGTGCTCAGAGCCTTTTGAACCATTTTGCAAACGTCGTCGAACTGTTTGTGCAGATTGTTGTTGTCTTGCAAACGTCCCCATCTGTTGACTCAGGGATCGAGACGTGGCTGCACTATCCGTTACAGCCATGCGGATAAGATGCCTGTCATCTCGACTGCTAGTGATACGAGGGCATTGTGATCCAACACGGCGTTCCGTATAACCCTCCTGAACCCAGCGATTCCATATTCTGCTAACAGTCATTGGATGTCGACCAACGCGAGAAGCAATGTCGCGATAGGCTACAATCCGACCTTTATCAAAGTCGGAAACGTGATGGTACGCATTTCTCCTCCTTACACGAGGCATCACAACAACGTTTCACCAGGCAACGCCGGTCAACTGCTGTTTGTGTATGAGAAATCGGTTGGAAACTATCCTAATGTCAGCACGTTGTAGGTGTCGCCACCGGCGCCAACCTTGTGTGAATCCTATGAAAAGCTAATCATTTGCATATCACAGCATCTTATTCCTGTCGGTTAAATTTCGCATCTGTAGCACGTGATCTCCGTGGTGTAGCAATTTTTATGGCCAGTAACGTATAATAAATGTATTAGCCCTATGTAGTAATTACAATATTTTACTATGTTACATTTTCTCTTGTTTTTCAGACTGGAAACAACTATTGTTATTATTTTAGTAGCAAACATGATGAGTGAGTTATTGTTTATACTGATTTCTCTTTCATTGCAAAGCTTCTTAGTATACGAAAGTTATTCTGTAATGTCAGTTCTTTGTTGTGATTGTTCACTCTAATAACTTCCATGTTGGATGCTTGATGTCCATGTTTTATCAGGTGTTCGACAAAGGTATAATGGCTATTTTAACATTTCTAGCTTCTTATATATTCTTTATACCTAGTTTATAAATTCCTTCCTGTCGTCCCCAGACATACTGATCCATATCCTTGACATTGTAACTGGTAATACCTTCTCCTTGGCATTTATCTGGTTTCTCTGTTCCTGTTTGTAAATATTTAAAAAACGGGGATTACATCTAGCTTACAGAACAAGAAACAAATCCGGACACATTTACGAAGGACAATCGGAAATCTGAAACATAACCGGAGTAAATAATTACATCTACATCTACGTTATTACTTTGCTATTCACAATAAAGTGCCTGGCAGAGGCTAGAATGAACCACCTTCATGCTGTCTCTCAGCCGTTCCACTCTCGAACGGCATGCGGGAAAAACGAGGACTTAAATTTTTCCGTGCGGACCCTGATTTCTCTTATTTTATCGTGATGATCAGTACTCCATATGTAGGTGGGTGCCAACAGAATGTTTTCGCAGTCGGAGCAGAAAACTGGTGATTGAAATTTCATTAGAAAATCCCGTCGCAAGGAAAAACGCCTTTGATTTAATGATTACCACTCCAATTCACGTATCATTTCTGTGGCACTATCTCCCCTATTTCGCGATAATACAAAACAAACTGCCCTTCTTTGTATTTCTTCGATGTCATCCGTCAGTGCCACCGGATGCGGATCCCACACCGCACAGCAGTACTACAGAATAGGGCGGACAAGTGTAGTGTAAGCAGTCTCTTTGGTAGACCTGTTCCACCATCTAAGTGTTCTGCCAATGAATCGTAGTCTTTGGTTTGCTCTGCCCACAATATTATCTATGTGATCGTTCCAATTTAGGTTATTTCTAATTGTAATCCCTAAGTAGTTAGTTGAATTTACAGCCCTCAGATTCGTGTGACTTATCGCGTAATCTTACCCTCCCTCCTCTCTCTCTCTCTCTCTCTCTCTCTCTCTCTCTGTCTCTCTCCATACACACAAATATCCACTCACAATAAATAAATAAATAAATAAACGCTCTCATAAGGAACGAGACATTCACACGTGATAAAATACATACACAAACACGAACAGACACACAAAACAAATGAAAAATATGAAACTACAGAAACAACACGAACAAAAGACGAAAGACGAAATATAAACACACAGCGACAGCTGGAAACACTATACAGTGTAAGTACACAAATGTAGGTCACAAAATAAAAAGTGCAAGTGATGTATTGTAATAGATGTGGGTGGAAAAAACGTCGGAAATGGCTCGCTGAAGCAAGGGGGACCGACCAAATCAACACATCTGCAAAACCACACATATCGACATTGTAAATCGTAAGAAACACCAAACGATAATTTAACCTCACGAAATATGTGCTACAAAAGTTGTTTTGCTACAGAAGTTGTTTCTAAACTGAAAAACACGAGAAAAACCTGAGAAAATGTAACACATTGTAACCAGTATACAATACATTTATTATATGCATAAAAAGAAACATTTGTTACGGTCCACTGAACATGTTTCATAAATAAAAGCAGCGAAACACGTATGGAAAAACAAACAGCCTTTCATTTAAAAATATCACACATTGTTGCGAATCAGCAGCTGTGTAAATCTGAAGAGGTTGAAAAAATATCAGCCAACCAGTTGCAAAACAAAGGTTAATTAGCCCTAGGCATAGGTCTACATATTTCTAAGAATATCTTCTTCAGAAGGAGTGGGCCCTAAAAATGTATAACATTCACATTCTGGGGAACATTTACGTGGGCATCCATAGATCCACTGAATCTCGTGGAAGGCACCATGATGGCCAAGAAGTATAAAAATGGTTCAAATGGGTCTGAGCACTATGGGACTTAACATCTGAGGTCATCAGTCCCCTAGAACGTAGAACTACTTAAACCTAATTAACGAAAGGACATCACACTCATCCATGCCCGAGGCAGGATTCGAACCTGCGACCGTAGTGGTCGCGTGGTTCCAGACTGAAGCGCCTAGAACCGCTCGACCACACCGACCGGCAAGTAGTATCATACTCTGGTTGCAGATCACGTACACCCCTCTGTGATTATCATGTTTCCCAACGGCAGTGGAATTTTTCAGCAAGATAATGCGACATGTCACATGATCAAGAGTGCGAAGGAGTGGTTCTAGGAACACAGTAGCGAGTTCCAGTTGATGTTCTGGCACCCCAGCTCGCCAGGTCTGAACCCGGTTGAACACATCTAGGATGTGATTGAACATGGCTTCAAAGCTCGTTGCCGCCTTCCCTGAATTTACAGGAATTAAGCGACTTGTGTTTGTAGATGTGGTGCCAACTCTCTCCAGCAACTTATGAATGCCTCCTTGCTTCCCTGCCATGACGCGTCGCCGCTGTTATGCATGCCAAAGGTGAACATACCTGTTATTAGGCAGATGGTCATAATTTTCTGGTTCATCAGTGAATGGCCCCGCACAGAGATAATGCTGGTATCAATGAAACTTTGTTTTAGTGATGTTGTTGCATGTCCCGCAAAAATAGTTTTGTTCGATATCTTTGTTATAAAACAGTCTCTGTCGAAGCTAGAATAGAACTTCCAGCATTTTGCACACACTGAACATGAGCACACGGGACAAAAACGTTGGTCATTCTCAGGAGACATTATGTAACGCATCTTTCAGCCTTGATAATGGTCTCAGTTCTTCGAGGAACACAGTTCACTAGTTTCTTCAGGTAAGCTATATCTAGCTGAAGTCACTTATTGATCATAAGATCCAGTAGAGATACCGCACTTCGAAAATGCCGATTGCTGCGTTTCACCCACATTCCAAAACAGCCCAGACATTTTATATGGGATTAAGATCGAGTAATTTAGCTGGCCCATCGAATTTCGATTAACGTAGCCGAGAGTTCGTCAAACCAAGTACGTCTGCTTGTAATCCTCTGAACTCGGCTGCACTGCTCCTGAAAGTCGAAAGTGACCACAGCACGCTCATCATACTCACCGAAAACGTTGGAATAAACGTCTTGGTTTGTGTTCACAAAATCTGAATGGGAGAGTCAACTCATGTTACCAAACAACATCCCCAAAACATCACAAAATCAATTTATGAACGAAGGGATTGCAACCAGAACTATCCGGGTACCATTTACTTCACGCTGGCCCCTATTTCGGCTGCACGTGAGGATGGATCTTCCTACGCGTTGGTCAGAGAACCTGAAGATGGCGAAGCGAAACGCCGAAACTGGTCACACAAGTAAATTACATTCAAAATTTAGACGGCTGAAGCTGCTTTTATTTTTATAGTGAACAGCCGAAATCCCTGAACCATCTTGTACAAACATGAACTTAGAGCACCAAGACATGTCGAATCAATGCCATGCCGAAATGCTGCTGTATTGAGATCCAAAGATGAACCAATGGGCTGTTAAACGGGTGGTAATAATTTTTTTAACTCATCGGTGTAACTGTTTAAATGAAATTGATATAGCTGTCGAAATCAATACCCTGTAACAGTAGGATCCTAATGTAAACACAAAAGAAAAATTGGTAATCTCTTACTTTGACTTAGCTTAAAAAATGCTAATAAAATTTCTTTTTCTTGCTAAGAGCAGAAATCACCGCGTAATATGACCACGGAAGACAGAAAACATGCGCGGTATTTGGCGTGACGAAGTAGTCCAGCCGGCTAGCGATCGCCGCCATCTCGACCTCACTAGTGATGCTTATCTCGCGCACGTAGGACATTTGAATTTTTGATGAGGTGCAATATCGACTAGGAGCTCTTTGCGACCTGCGTGCTGGCTGCATGTGACTTGTCTCCACCACAACAAAGACGCGACTTCGCGTTAGGGGTGCTGTAGGCGCCATTGCGTACAAATTGCGTATTTGGGTTCTCCTTTTATCTTCCATCTCCCGTGGAGAAGCAGAAATGACGAGCTCGTTTATACATTCAAATCACGTACGCCTACGTCCAGAGAGTATTTTACCTTCTGACTTTCTTATCGCTTCTCTCATAACAACAGAGATTCTCCTGAATAGCTGGTGGTTTTGTTACCTGTTGCGTATATCCTCCGTATTTCATACTGCTGTTTCTCGTATACGTAAATCTAGCTGTCTGGCAGCAAAATGGGCGGTTTTAGAGGCCACACAATTTGTCAGTCACCAAAAGCTACACGGAAGATGTATATTCTTCTGCATAAAGTATGCGGCATGGGGAGCTTTTTATTCTACCACTTATGTTTTCCTGCCGCTCCACTTATACTTAGTTGGAAGGCGAGAAAAAGGACATGCTGTATTCCACTGCACAAATTGTGATTAATCTCGTAAATTGCTCCTCACGTTTCCTTCTGGAATGAAGTCCAGAAAGCTGATCGTAATTTCTATATTCCGTGATGAAATTGAAAAATAAAATGATTGTGTGGCATCATTGGCCAGGAGATCTCGTCTGGAATAGTTGGACCGCCGCCTTTCCCCTTCAGGAGTCTTGTGCGTCAACAACGATCATGATAATGATGAGATGAAATGATGAAGACATCACAGACACCCAGTTCCCGAGCGGAGGAAATATCCGACCCTGTCGAGAATCGAGACCGGGGCCCCCAGCATGTGGAGGGAGCAACGTTACCCCCTTGACCGCGAGCTGAGTGCTAAAATTCATACTTCGAATGTTTTTCATCTGAGATTTTTCAGCATCTCTGTAAACTCCCACACTGGCACTATTGATTCCATTCTCTCTGTCTTCGTGCAACGAAACAATGGTTCCAGTACAAGCAGCATAAATTGTTATTAACCAGATCTTCTGTAAACAACAATCTCCCAGTATCAGACCAATTACTTTTTTGCGACACAGATTGAAAGGTAGCTTGTTTGGACTATTAAATTGATTGAGAATGTTGGCAAATTTTACTGTACTAACAACATTTATTTTACCAAACGAGACATAAATTATACTAAACAAGTTATAGATCGAATTCCCTAAACAACTAACAGATTATTAAACCCTCCAAAGTGAGGCGCCTGGTTGGCAAAGACAGTTTAACTAGGTGATGTGTGAGTCAAGTGCTCTTGCCCTAAAAATATGGATAACGCAACCTCAATTGATCTGTGAATGATCAAATCTACTGAAGTTTCTCTACATAGTTGCAGCTCAGAACAAGTGGCGATTGAGATCTGTACGCCCTGCGACGTGACTTGCAGCTGGTGAGATGCGTGCGGCGGAGGAGGTGACATATGGAGGCGGCACCTATGAATCGTTGGCGGACACAAAAGAAACGCAAAAATCTCACAGTCTAGCGATCAGGCACACGGATCGCAATTTACTATCTACCAGAGCCCTCAAATCAAGGTAGATTTCAGTGCGTGACACACCCGTTCGCTGGTCGTTGCAAGGACCAATTTGGCTCACTTACACGACAGAGCGTACAAGGATACCAAACGTCAAGACTGGTAAACCAAAAACGAATAAGTATACCCTCGGCAAACGAGTAGTTCGAGACGTTTGAAGTTACACTGTCGGTACAGTAAGAACTTCACCACAGGCTCCCCAGTTTAAACTACTTGCAAGTGAAGTCAGTCTCACGATAGGTCCCAAGTAGCAACCACACATGCCAGAGCTTCGACCAGAAGTGCTTATCAGACCAAAGTCCCGCACCCGAGTGCTTCCCACCTATCCAGAACCGTTTTCCCACAAAGTGCACGACACCCAGTTCCCGAGCGGAGGAAATATCCGACCCTGTCGAGAATCGAGACCGGGGCCCCCAGCATGTGGAGGGAGCAACGTTACCCCCTTGACCACGAGCTGAGTGCTAAAATTCATACTTCGAATGTTTTTCATCTGAGATTTTTCACACCATCCTGAGCCAATCACAAGGCGCTAAATCTCCCCTCCCACGCGACAACACAAACTCATGTTGAACCAGTGTCACTGAAAAAAAAAAAAAGAAACCGTCAGTTACTGGCTTTTTGATGTTTTCGCAGAGGGCGGAAAGATAATTTTCTCCGATGTCATATCTCTTTCCGTGGTAACAAGTGAACAGATAAAATTTCTTAGTTATTTATTTAAATCGTCTGTGCCTTGGAGCTCATTAGTCCTAGCTATGAGGTTTAATAAAGATTCCACCTCTAAACGTTTCTCAGATGCCAGAGTTTTCTCATACAACAGGGGTGGCTGATGGAAATGGTTCACTGGCCTACTTGCAATATTGGTGAACACAAAAACATGTGAATTTTTATCAAGCTCTACACACAATTGCCAGTTTATGACTCCAGTGCATGGATGCATCCCCCTAGACCGTCGCCCCTGCCCAGGCTTCTGCTGGGGCCACAACAGGCACCATGGCACTGTTCTGCTCGAGCCCTGTCCTGATAGGGTCTGCCCTGTATAGCTGTGGACCTGTCTGACAGGATTTACTAAGGGATGGGCAGAACCAGAACCAGAACCAGAACCAGAGGAAATCATTGAAAATAGGAGAATCTCATTCTGATAAACGATATATATGTGAAAAAGTAACTATCCCAATCAGGATTGCCCACAGCTAAAACACATTCTAGCTGGACCTCATTCATTCCAGGGGTCATTCAGTCGCATGAAGCTGCAAGCCACAAGAGTTTTTCTCAATAAAGGCACTAGGAGAAACCGCACCCAAGCAGACATACAGGATTTTCATCATCCATAATTTTGGTATTTTTCCGTTTTTTCCATATTTTCCAAAATTTTATATATTTTTCCACATTTTTTCGTATTTTTCCATATTTCCCATAATTGTAAATATTTTTTCCAATGATGTTAGTTTCACCACACTTCTCTAGATATCATGTCAACGTCTCAACGCATGTGGTCCAAAGTGTCCGAATTACGTATCCTTGCTAAGCTATCGCTGAATTAAGTTTGTGTGTGTGTGTGTGTGTGTGTGTGTGTGGGTGTGTGTGTGCGTGCGCGTTAAAAAAAAGAATACCTTCCCGTGTTGGAAAGAATAATTACGTCATGGCACACAAAACAGCGTAAATGTGCTATGTTTGTGTTTACTATAGAGTAGCGTCAACACTCTGCCTCCAAGGCAATCCATGTATGTAAGTGGGTTTGAGCACTGGTTTTGGCAGTTACTGATATGTTGTTTGCCATTTGGGAGAAGTGTAGTTTCTAGACACTGTATCACAGTTGGATGGTACAAAATAGGAGCTCACACCTGATAACATAAGCAGTAAGAACATACACACCCTTGTAGACTTACATATAGAATATGTAAAAATTTGTAAAATGCGGAAAAAACGAAACCTGTGGAAAACATGGAGAAAACCGAAAAAATTGTAAAATACGGAAAACCGTAAAAATGTCAAGAATTTCGTAGTACAGGATATTGATATTTATACATAGGGAGTGTCTTTAAAACTTAAAAACTAAATCACTCTTGACTGCATAAAAACAGTTATTAACACTGGTCACCAGTTACAGTCTATTTTAGACCATCTTCAGACCATTCTTGAATGGTGTCATGCAGATGTGCTGAACGGAGCAGGTGCTCCCTGGTGAGAGATGAACGTCACCAGTCGGTACCTACTGTGTTCACTAGCTCCGCCTGACACCACTGGAGAGTGGTCTGAAGATAGTCTAAAAGCAGACTCTAAGCAGTCAACATTGTAATAAATGTTTTTATGGAATGAGGACGGTTTCAAATTTTAACTTTCAAAAATTTCGCACTCAAATGACTGTTCTTCTAACGATGTTTACAAAACTCGTACACAGGTAGTAGTCGAAATTTGTGACATAAGCACTAGATCGAAGTGCCTGTAGATCTCTCGGATACTTTAGAAAAGGCTACGAGTTTGTGTCAAGGAAGAGAGCTATTACAATCACATACTATCTGCTCCCAAAAATGACAGATCTATTCTAAAGGTTGAGAGAGCTCGCAAACCCTTTGGAAAAAATATATGGGGTTTGTTATTTATACAGCTGGAGGGAAAGATGTAAACTTTGAAATAAAATAGCCTTAAACAGATGGAGTAATCGAAATATACTGCAGAGAAATGCTCTACGCTCTTAATATGACTAGATATAAGAGAGGAATTGTCGGCACATACGCTTTAATACTGGAAAGGCGGTGTATTCTAGATAGACATGGTGACAAGACGAAATTGTCATACTCGCATTAGTTCTGTGTGCGTGAAAAAATGGTAACATTATTTATTTGGATTCTCAATGTTGTGGGTTTCTCCCGCAACACAGGTGAGTTGCAAGTCATATATATTTCTAATCATAAAAAATTTGAATCCAATGTAAATGACGTGATTCCACAAACGAAAGGCGACATACTGTACGTGTGGGTGTTGTTTTGACGAGTTTCGCAACGAATTGATCTGACAAGTACCCTTTGGCTCCTGCAAGAAGCAATTTCCACCCCAGACTACTGCACGTGTCAGACAGACACTCCTAATGTACCAAAAAGAAATTCCTGAAAAACTTTCAGCAATAAATATCTTCTGGAGTCGTCCGCTGTAAGGAAAAGACACAAAAATATTCTATTTTATTATTACGTAGCTAGTGGGATACTTGGGAACTGGAGTATTGCTAGTTAGAGTAAGAAAAACATTAGACGAATGGGAAATATTATTTATTGCAACATCTGAGAAAAATCAGGTGAAACTTTTGTTTATAAACTGATACACAAATTTCCAGATTCTTTTCGGAATAGGAGGTTACCTCTTATGGATAGGAATCCTGTTAGTGAAATTTATATACAAAGTGTGGGAAAGCTCTGTTATCCCTTTTCTTTAAGAATGTTATTTACTCGGCAGAATGGCTGAGAGCGCCGGCCGAAGTGGCCGTGCGGTTAAAGGCGCTGCAGTCTGGAACCGCAAGACCGCTACGGTCGCAGGTTCGAATCCCGCCTCGGGCGTGGATGTTTGTGATGTCCTTAGGTTAGTTAGGTTTAACTAGTTCTAAGTTCTAGGGGACTAATGACCTCAGCAGTTGAGTCCCATAGTGCTCAGAGCCATTTGAATGGCTGAGAGCCGCACCTAATCAACTTGAATAATTATTTGACTGAATTTTCTAAGTGCGGTTGAGGTTGTCGCATGAGAAATGTAATGGAGTGACGTGAATGAAGTATATTATTTCTAATGGAAGAAAGATGGGGCTCGCCTACGCTGTAGCGCACAATACCGTGAGTTGCGATGACTGCTGCCTGTGTCGTTCACCACTGAAAAATAATAAAACTCCCTCTTTCTGTCTGGATTGACCTTCGCCAATCGAACTCTCACTACGCCTTGATGAAGTCAAGGATGCCTATCTGCCCCTAGTCTAACTATTGGCATGGTACACCAGTCAGATAACCAGTCCACCACAATGCAACTGAATGTTCGCTCGCAGGCGCTAACTAATACTCTGTCTGTGTTCACACCACACATTAAGTGTCACGGCCAACACATTGAACAAACGCTTAATCGCGAGCGACTCAATATACAGCATCACCCCAATTCGCTAGCGACAGAGGTGCTCTCTCAGTGCAGTACTGAGTAGAGACTTTGTTCCTCGCTCTCTGCGTACATGAACGAGAGCACTCGCGCCCACTACGTGTTCCCGCTTCAAGAGCATCACTGGAACGACTCCTCTCCACGTAAAAAGCGAAAGGGTATATCATCTGCTGTCTTTCCCTCACTCCTCCAGCTCATTGCGTCAGAAATGGGCCGTCAGTCAGCGTTACTCTTAGAAACGGGAGAATGGCGCTCCATTTAAGCCGACCAATCCGGAAATAAATAGCATCTGCATTAGGCGTTTACTGTCCACCTGTGAGAATTCAGAGACTGCGCACTAGGTCTGTCAAAAATGCGTATGCCGCAAACAATACAGCGGGTTTTGCTTTTAAGGTGAACACATGGGCCATTATCCCTTCTCTCTAGCAAAAAACTGTTTTGGTCCCTGGGCAGTCGGCTGGTTGGCGTAGTTGCGTGCTAACTCGCTCTCCTACGGACTTTCCAGCGCTCTGGTTGCCTCCGCCGAGCAAAAACTCCTGTGGCCATCGTGTCTTGAATGTTTGTGTACGCCAGCCTCGACTTTTTAATCTCGGTGCGCACTTGCGATTTATTTATTGGATTTGCATATCGATGAAATGGAAATATGTAAAATTGACTCTAGCCTATTGAGTTTGGGCTCGAATGAAACGTCTTCATACGCAGAATACGATGGTGAGGTCGTAATATGTAAGAAAGGAAGGTCAGGAGACCACGCCACCTTACAACATATGAATCTCATATTGACACTACTGCAGAAGAAATCACGAGACGTTCAATGAAATAGCTCTGAGCAGCATGGGACTTAACTTCTGAGGTCATCAGTCTCCTAGAACTTGGAACTACTTAAACCTAACCAACCTAAGGACATCACACACATCCATGCCCGAGGCAGGATTCGAACCTACGACCGTAGCGGTCGCGCGGTTCCAAACTGTAGCGACTAGAACCTCTCGGCCATCCCGGTCGGTGAAGTTCACTGACATAGGATAAAAGGGCTCTGTGTACAACACGGGGAGCATAAATTTTATCCACATGACTTAGATTAGCACCTAATACCCATGCTCGGTTTTTGTGCAACATTTTTAAACCATTTATCTTACTTTTAACTACTACTCTCTCTGGAAGTATCAGTTGCGGGAAATGTACTGCTTCAGTACATATGCAGTTGGCTGTTTTGGAGGAGATATGATGCACCCTGGAGAGAGAGGAGACTGGAGATGCTGTCGCCTCGATTTATCAATATGTTTCATTACTATGGTGTGGAATGATGCGTATGTCTCTGATGAAGTGACCAGCCACCTTGCGTTTTTAATAGATATAGGAGCTCATACTTCAATAAATATATGTCATTAATATGCGTTTTTGGTGTCTGCAGGGTAACACTATGCGTTCAAACAAACCACATGTCGTTTCTGGATCCATTCCTGCGCCCTATTCATCACCCTGGGGTATCCATACCACAGCCCACACAAAATAGTGTAAGTTGATTGCAGTTACAGCCACATTTAGAAAATATTACCGGATGTGATGTCATCTTGGGTCTTTATACAGAGATTTCTGTTTCCAGTACGAAAAATCGTCATCAGCAAGAGCCATTTTCTGTTGGAGACATTCTTACCCACAGCTATGCTAATTACATTCTAGTGATTGTCCTACTTGACTAATACTACGGCAGGCTCATATGGGATCCAAACCAGCATCTAATGGAGAACTAAAGTAAACATGGCAAAAGTGCACATAGTCCACGCAACCATAACCGATAACGAGTTTTAAAATTGTGCTCTGTATATCTATCGTTTTAGATATTTCTCTTGGAAATCGATTACACAAAACTACGAAACAGTGATTTCGACAGTTCTTTTGTTGACTACATCTTGATGGAATTCTTTGTTGTGTGTCTGGACGGCAGGGTGTTTGTCATGTGCAACTTGCACGTCAAAATCAGCATGGAATGCATATGCATTACAATGATATGGGTTTAGTTGGACTTTTGCTAATGGTGTGTGTGGGGGGGGGGGGGGAGACAATCTATTCGCCTATGTGGAGATAAATTCGTCCTCCGACTTAATGGAGTCAGATACCTGCTATAGAACCAGGATAGGATAGAATGATGATACTGAGAAACATGTTTCTTATTTATAGTGATGCATTTGCGATCATTGCTGCCGAAAGCTCCACCTTCCCAGAGGTTTCTTCCCGTGTTAAAAGTATGGAAAAATCAAATGATAGTCATTGTCTTCATGCCACACTATCTGAGAAGGCAAAGAGTAATTATACATCTCTAGAGACCCGACTGTCCCAATGGCTGTTATACAGGTTCCTAAAGGAGTCAACGTGTCGAGCAGGCTTACACAAAGTATGTAGAATTTTAATAGCACTTCATTTCCGTAATTATTCTCGGGGGTGTGTGACTAATGTTAATGGGTATTGTATTCTGGTGAACTGCTGTTTATCAACGCCGCGTCCTTCTCTACCGTGTTTAATGTTTCAAGTGATCGATGTTTCCGTCCTGCTCCCTATTATACCCACCGTGTTTGAGTGACAGCGGGATAATGTCCTCCTCACAAGCTCTATCTCTCGTTGGTGCACTGTAGCTGGGATCCATATAACATTGATTTTTTGAAATAAAAAGCATTTCCTATCATACACATTTTGTGACAAAATTGCTTGCATTGTACCAATTGTTGAGACGTTTCTGTCGTAACGATAATCGCACCTCTTCCAAAAGAGAATGTTTGGTTCGTGCTGGCTTAAGATGCAAGATGATTTTATTGCAATAGAGTAAAGACGAACAAGGTTATGCATCCGTCGTTAGAAATTACAGGTCTGATACACACGGAAGTATGTACACCTACTTCAAACCAAGTGACTCCAATAAGGTCGATCTAACCTACAGGGTGTTCGGAAACTCCCGTTACAGACTTTTAGGACTTGTAGAGGGCAGTGACTACATAATATTTTGAACAGGAATCCACGTACGCCGGCCGCGGTGGTCTAGCGGTTCTAGGCGCTCAGTCAGGAATCGCGCGACTGCTACGGTCGCAGGTTCGAATCCTGCCTCGGGCATGGATGTGTGTAATGTCCTTAGGTTAGTTAGGTTTAAGTAGTTCTAAGTTCTAGGGGACTGATGACCTCAGAAGTTAAGTCCCATAGTGCTCAGAGCCATTTGAACCAATCCAAGTACGGACGCGTACCGTTTCCGTTCTAAGACAGTTTCAACTCAGATGTTTAAGTCGTCCACTTCTGTTCAAGGAATTGAATTAGGCGTTATGGAATAAAATCACTAGGTAAAAATCGAGAGGAAACATAATGAAACATCCATTTATCACTTAAGGATATTTTTTCGTATTAACACTTAAACGTTATCTATTTACATTATTCCTAAACAAAAAAAAAAACTCACACTCAGCATCCTGTAAGTAGAGAAGGGTACCGATGCAGCTCGATGTGGCGACCATCAACGCTGCTGCAGACATTGTCTGTAAGAAGCATGTTCTCTCCATCCCAGGTGGTGGCTCTTCAGTTTCTAGTGCAGCGGCCAGAATTCGTGCCAGCAGATCTTCCTGTGCCTCTAAATGAGTCTCTTAAATTAAACTCTGCATAAGGCCCCAAGCTGTTGGACCTCCTCGGTCTATCCATCTTCCACCATATCCTCTGTTGAATTGCCTCCGAGAAGTGAGGTGTAGCATCGTCATGCTGAAACCACATTTCCTGATGGACATTCAGCGGCACAGCTTCCAAGAACGCATCCAACAAGTTTTGTAGGAAGATTGGTTACGGAGGACAAGTTACCTTGAGTGGTAGGAGGAATGGCACAGTCACACGATCGTACGGAATAACTGCCTACACTGTCCATGCCAAACCGGTGCTGAGATCTCTCAAAATGCGTCGCTGTTTCGCGAATTCAGAACGCCGTTGCTATTGAACTTACATTTATCCGGGAACAGAATTCGACATAGAAACAACGGTGTGTCGATGCAGCGTTGCCGGAGCCACATGCAGTAGGCAACGTTTGTGGAAAATTCCCTGGACTCATAGTGTGTACCCTTTGTAAGTAGTACAGATGTAATTATTACTCACGCAGAACGTCCCAGACGATACTGTGCCTAATATCCATCGCACGCGGAACTATTCGAGTACTCTGTTAAGGCGTTAAGCCAAGCGCCGGCACGCCAACCGGGAACGACAGAGAAGAGATGGCTGTGAGAAGAGATCAGCCAATCGCCACGCTGACCGGCCCCTCTCCAGGACGACAACGCGACAGCAGCGGCACCTATGTGAACAGGGCATAAGCCCCGCGACCGACTGGTGACGCCCCAGTCGAATAGTAGCCTCAGGACTATCGCCTTGGATAGAAGCGTTAACGCTCGTTACTTCGCTTGTACACTTTACTTAGCTCAGACTCGGCATTGCTTATACTGAAGGAAATTGTTTATTTTGTGTGTTGCCCTTTACTTGCAACACTTCTGTGTGACTGTCGAAGTTATGTATTGTCATTTACTTTTTGTAATAAAATTCGTTAATACGAATTGTTTGTATGTTGCCTAGCGATCCTAATAAGCAGGCTTCCTAGACCCCATATATGACAAGGAGACATAATATACTAGTTGACGGGTTCTCTTCAAGGGGATGCAGCATTTCTCCTTCAAATTCAGGCGTGCGGTATTGCCGTGGAGCACCAGAGTCCTGCCTCATCACGGTGAAGGTACAGTCATACTCAAAAGTATCCGAACGACCTGAATTGCATTTCGCCTGATTCGCATGCAACCGGCATAACGCAGCTGTCTAGCAGGTCCTCTAATCGCTCCTTGGTACAGTCGTTTGACTATTGAAAATGGTTCCAACAAGTCACCACTAGAAAACACTGCTCTGTATCGCAGTAACTCATGAAGTAAAGTAATACCACGATGCTACAAATATCAGGGAACACGTTATCACATATAAGACTGTCCTTAAGGCTTGTAAGCTCACATTTATTACAATAAATGACATACCTGAAATGTTACCACTCTCATTATTACAACTGATAGGTAATGCACGTAGTAAGTTCATCGTATCATGATTTCCTCTTCAAAGTAACATACAGTACTTATTATTTAACACAAAGTGATATTAAAAATTTAAGTTATCCACGAGTAGCTAGTTGAGAATATGTATGATCTTCAAATGACACGACGAACCGTCTCGTTCTGCATATGGATTCAAACCCAGGTCAGGCAGACTAAGCAAAGATTTCATGACTGACGCAAACTAACACTCATTCCTGATTAGGCATACAGAGAGTGATATACCTCGATTTTAGACAGTATCAGTTAGCAAATATCAACTTTAATTTACATAACACAAACATTTTTAACGGTCGCTAATTCCTCCCCAGCATCTCTTGTCCCTGTTAACGAACTACGAGAGATGTTAAGTATTGCTTTTCACAAGTAACTAACTTGAAATGCCGTGAGGTAAGGCTTTGTGTTGGACAGGGATTCGAACCCAGAACCTAATCGGATTGATATCTAAACACAACCTACTGTGACATATCGGATTTCCTTGCCAGTAGCTAGATGTTTTAACTGAAATGACGAGAAGGAGCATTAATTTTTTCCTTCCCAGGACTCCAACCCGGCACCTATCGCTGTTATAATCTAGAGAAAACGAACGTTAAATATGGGTTTGTTGCACCATCAGCGATATGTGAGCGTGTTTGAACTATAAATAATATGACGAAGAGTTCAGTGCTCACTGGGAATAGAGCCCCACACATATCGTTGTTGACTACACACAAAGAGACGTCAGCTACCGAATTTTTCTCCACCAGCAGCTCGGAATAACATCTTGAACTTACAGTGATCTCGCAAAGAGTTCTGTGTCCCACTGAGAGTCAAAAACGTCAGATATCGTTTGTGTTGACAACGAATGCAAAACATTAAAAATCAAAATTATTATCCACCAGCAGATAGGTGTTCTCATGCTAGAGCTTGATAATACATAATGAAATCTTTAGTGCCGGGCCAGGATTCGAACCCATTCAGGCGCAATATGTGGAGATGTTGAGGAATCTGCAGTTTTGAACAAACAACAAATTGTAGCCGAGCTGTATTGCCACGAAGGGATCAAATTCCGCGTTAAGGGCGGTCTGAGTTGCATTCTCAGTTCAGAACCAATTTTATCGACATACAGAAGCTCAGATAAAAGATGGAATAAGTGTCCTGTGAGTCTACATAACGTTTGTTTCGTCACTAGAAATAAATAACTAGTATTAGAAAGGTTACTGGTGATAGTTTCCACATGCCGCCACTCCAGATTTTATTGTGGTTCAACCTAACGTCTACTTGGCAGAGAAGGAATATCACCTTCAATGTGAATTTCAGCCCACACTGCCATTATATCTTCTTCACTTGGTGTAGTCAGATGAGAATGGAATCTTTGTCTCCCTATCTAAAATCATTGACAGAAGGGGGAATCGAACTCAGACCATAGGTATAAGAACCTGCCATCCGTGCAACAGACCACCAAACCCTCTTTTCTGTGACTCATTTTTCTATAGTGACGCCGTTGCGCCACATTGGACAAGAATTCTGACACACAGGCTCCCTGTAGTAAATTGCAGCATGTTCAGTAAATTCATTTACTTGGTTGACCAAATCACCGTGAACTAGCTGCCTCAGCTACCTAGTGCATACATTCGACTCTATTTTGTAATCACCGAAATAAAATCATGTAACTGCCACCTACACAGAACTGCCAACAGTGTAAGATGCAGAAATTTAAATAGTAAGTTTTCATTTCCACTTGAGTTATTCTATTGCGCTATCTGTTTGTAAAAAAAGTCGTGCAGAGCAAATGAAAAGCTGTAACTGTTTCTCTCATTGTCAGAAGTCTAGACCCAGCCATTTGCATTATCTCGCAGCGCTGTGGTATGCAGAAGTTCTGGAGGAATTTCAGCAGCGGAAAGAGGCGTTACCTGTCGTGCAGCATTGTAAGTTTTTCACCATTGCACTATGAGCCGAAAGTATTTTCTTGCGATTTCCTTATTGATGTTTGATCTGACAGCTTGTAGCTCTTTTACAGAAGGGGGGAAAACGTTGAGTCAGTGAGACTGGAACTGTGGACCGTAACAGACGCTTTTTCACAGGTCAGCACGTTACCACAAAGCTGGCAAACAGGTATGTGTGTGAGCTTCCTCTTACGAGGCCAATAGTGGCTAGAACTCATAAACCGCTATTTAAAGGACGAGATTCGTTGCGATTTCCACCTGCAATGACATTCCTGGGCAGAAAACCGTAAGTTTACAATCTTTTGTTACACCTCAGGCGATAATAACTGAGATTATTCAATGGAAATGACAGGTAAAATCAAGTGAACTTTGAGGCTTAATTACGTGCACACAACCGATGTGATCCTACAGCGGGCTGGGAAGTGACCATAGCTGGTGTCTTCAAGTCGCAGCTGCTATGGCCTGGAATACGTAATGCGACTGATTCGCATTTCTGTAACTAGGTTTAGAGACTGGAGCGTAGTTACTAAAAATACTCAGAATTGACTGCAAACTAAGCATCATAGTTGATTTTTTATTTCTTTCGCAAGTGTACTCAAAACTAAGAAACTCATTCACAGGCGTTTTCGTGCCTCGCCGATAGTCGAGCACAACAAACAAATAAAAATAACAAAATGTGTGTGTGTGTGTGTGTGTGTGTGTGTGTGTGTGTGTGTGTGTGTGAGACACAGAGAGAGAGAGAGAGAGAAAGAGAAATAAAACAGAATGTGTGAGAGAGAGAGAGAGAGAGAGAGAGAGTGTGTGTAAAAAACTGTTGTAAAGAAATTGAATCATGATATGTAAAGAAATCTTTCATTTAAAATGACACGTTCCACATCATCACGAAATGTCGTATTCATGATCTATGGAACAAGAATTAATCTAATCACATCATATTGATGACTAGCAATGAAGAGTCATGTATTACCGAAATTTTTGCCAATACCAGTACCCAAATCTAAACTTGAAAATAAAAGACGACAATTTTTGTAATAAACCGGGACTCCTACTAAGACCCTTTCGCCCCTGTTAGCTAACCGCGAAAGATGTCTGATATACCTCCAAGTAACAAAGTGTGCATGCATTTAAAGATGAAGTGCAAGATGTGTAGTTCTGTGACGGAGATACGAGCCCAACACGTAATCGGATTGTTAACTAAGAAAAATCAAATGTTACGTATCGGGTTTTCTTACGAGCTGTTAGGTATTTGAATCTAAAATAAGGATACAAAGTTTTGTGCCTATGCGACAATCGAACTGCACACCTACGGTGCATCCACGAATATAGCTTAAGTATCAGTTGCTTACTCACCAACAGTAAGATGTGTGCGTGTTTGACCAGAAATAACGACACCTATTGCGATTGAACTATACTGTTCTGAGAGATTCAGATCCTCGAAAGAGGAGATGCGAATGCGAATCACAGTCCAGCACCAAATTTTTCCGACCGCTACGGTGGCAGGTTCGAATCCTGCCTTGGGCATGGATGTGTGTGATGTCCTTAGGTTAGTTAGGTTTAAGTAGTTCTAAGTTATAAGGGACTGATGACTTCAGCAGTTAAGTCCCATAGTGCTCAGAGCCATTTGAACCAACCAAATTTTTCAACATCTCTAGTTCAATCAAGTTCAAGTAAAACAAGAGACCTGTTCCTTTAAATGGCTATCGGTTCATCAAATAAAATAAAATTTTCTAATGTAAGTGAGCTTAATGGCGACTGTATTTCTGTTTGCTATGACTTCCGCTATGTCATTTCCCAATGAAAACCGGCTCTGACCAGTTGGTAATGAAGGAACGTGATGTTTAATGCGGATTATGGATTATAACGTCTTTCTATTGAGGTTACCAGAGGTAAAATAAATCTGTTTCTGCCTCTTAAAAGTAAATTCCTGAACCCACGCAGTGCACCTGTGATAATTCGTTCCACCAGACCATTGTAGCCACATTTCCCAGCCTCAAGAGTGTGCTGAAACGGATGTTGTGCTTAGCTTACAAAATTAGTCACGGTGGAAAAAATGCGAATCTATTAAATGGTTAAGTAGAAGTAAGCTTCTGACGCGGAGATTATGCTATTTTCATGTCAGCAGGATGTAAAGACTCTTCTTGGCATCATAGGCTGGAAGTAAAAGCAGTTTGAATTTTCACAAATTGAGCAAATTTCTTAGTTCGAGAAAATTCACTGTGAAGTGTGAAGTTACCGGATAATTCGATTATTACCGTCATTATTACCATCATTTTATTCATACCGCTGCTGGAACACACGTGCTTGAAGATCATTTAATGCCTTTTGGTCACAATAGAAGTAGTTTCCCAAGAACAGGTTCTTTCCCTGTCTACGGAATCCTTTTCATGCTAATATCAAACATCAGCAGTTACTCGTAGATTACATTAAAACTAAAGTAATTGATGAAGACGGTACTTGATAACAGAAACGTGCTGCCTTTCTTCATTTACTTGCGCATAGAAATGGCTATCGAATACTGCCAAACCAAAAGGCAAGAGATCTTACTGCCTTCCGATATACGTCGCTGTCAGTTCTTCCATATGATTTGGTCGACATGACCTGTTTCAAGTTGTGTATGACAGACAATGTTTTAGAAAATCGTTTTCCTTTGAAATAAACAGAGAGATTTTCATTCTAAGCTATCCAAGCACAAAATTTTCGCAATATAAGTTCAAATTTAATATTCGCTTCTATAATGCTGGAAAGTATTTCACAGTTGCAAAACTCGTATCCTACTCATTGACCTTAGACTTATTCGCTGACCATAAACTCTAGCTCAGAGTGACACCAGTTTAGGTTTTCAACCAATGGTTCCCACAGCTACAGGAACACTACTTGTGATACCACTTAGACAAAATACTTACGCAGCGTTATCAGACGAAAAGATCAACCTGACACAAACTGTGGGAAGTTTGTTTTACAACCTTCGTACCTGGATAATGAGCTTTTTCCTATTTGAGTTATCTCTGAACGTTGCTGCTTAAGACGATTTAAGAAGAAACTAAATTCCTTCAGCTACGACTATGTTTGGATAAATCGTCTTAACGGCCCTAAATCTGGGTTTGTGAATCGTTTACCGGCCGTATTCTGCCGCATTTCGCTGGTTGAAAGGCAAAAAGCTTACTGACAAATTCCACAGAAGGAAAAGGGAGACGAAATGTCTCCCACTGGAAGGTCATGTTGTTTTATTTAAATGATTACAAAATCAGGTGAAACGAACAGTCAGGTTGCCAGTATGACCACATTACTGTTGTCAGTATGATGTTGCACTGCCCAGGGCCTGTAATGATAAAGGGCCCGTTTAGGTCAGGCATATTGTATACAGAAGTGGAAGAGAGAGCACCACTAAATTCTGCAATCCGTAAGCATTGCATACACTCAGAAATTACTGTTACAGTGCATTTATGGAGCCAAATGTGTGAATTGCATGTTTTCGGATGAGAAACAGCGCTGGCAAACAAGTCTTCACTACATTAGGTTACTTAAACTGGTGTCTCTCTGAGCTGGAACTTATGGTCAGCGACTAAGTGTAAGGTCAATGAGTCGGATGCCAGTTTTGCAACTGTGGAATACTTTCCAGCATTACAGAAGCGAATATTAAATTTGAACTTATATTGCGAAAATTTTGTACTTGGATACCTTAGAATGAAAATCTTTCTGTTTATTTCAGAGGAAAACAACTGATTTTCTAAAACGTTCTGTCATACACAACTTGAAACAGGTCATGTCGATCAAATCATATTGAAGAACTGACAGCGACGTATATCGGAAGGCAGTAAGATCTCTTGCCTTTTGGTTTGGCAGTACTCGACAGTCATTTCTAGGCAGCGCGTTTTTGCTACCAAGTAACGTCTTCATCAATTACTTTAGTTTTAATGTAATCTATGAGTAATTGCTGATGTTTGATATTTACATGAAAAGGATTCCGTAGACAGGGAAAGAACCTGTTCTTGGGAAACTACTTCTATATTGACCAAAAGGCATTAAATGATCTTCAAGGACATGTGTTCTAGCAGCGGTATAAATAAAATGATAGTAATAATGACGGTAGTAATCGAATTATCCGGTAAATTCACACTTCACATTGGATTTTCTCGAACTAAGAAATTTGCTCAATTTGTGAAAATTCAAACTGGCTTTACTTCCAGCCTATGATGCCTAGAAGAGTCTTTACATCCTGCTGACATGAGAATAGCATAATCTCCGCGTCAGAAGCTTACTTCTACTTAACCATTTAATAGATTCGCATTTTTTCCACCGTGACTAATTATGTAAGCTAAGCACATCATTCGTTTCAGCACACTCCTGAGGCTGGGAAATGTGGCCACGATGGTCTGGTGGAACGAATTATCACAGGTGCACTGCGTGGGTTCAGGAATTCACGTTTAAGAGGCAGAAACAGATTTATTTTACCTCTGGTAACCTCAATAGAAAGACGTTATAATCCATAATCCGCATTAAACATCACGTTCCTTCATTACCAACTGATCAGAGCCGGTTTACGTTGTGAAATGACATAGCGGACGTCATAGCAAACAGAAACACAGTCGCCAGTAAACTCACGTACATTAGAAAATAGCCATTTAAAGGAACAGGTCTCTTATTTTACATGTACTTGATTGAACTAGAGACGTTGAAAAATTTGCTGCTGGACTGTGATTCGAATTCGCATCTCCTCTTTCGAGAATATGAATCTCTCAGAACAGTATAGTTCAATCATTTCGTTCGTTTTCCCAAGACTGCAATCTTCTCTAGGTCTCCTCCAAAGGATCCAGTACAAAAATATTCATAATTTCATTTCAAGCCCTATCAAGTGCACACCCACCTGCTAGTGAAAATTAACGTGCATTTGTAATGTCTGCTCATGTGTTGCCAACAATCGCAATAGGTGTCGTTATTTCTGGTCAAACACGCACACATCTTACTGTTGGTGAGTAAGCAACTGATACTTAAGTTATATTCGTCGATGCACCGTAGGTGTGCAGTTCGATTGTCGCTTAGGCACAAAACTTTGTATCCCTATTTTAGATTCAAACACCTAGCAGCTCGTAAGAAAACCCGATACGTAGCATTTGATTTTTCTTAGTTAACAATCCGATTACGTGTTAGGTTCGTATCTCCGTCACAGAACTACACATCTTGCACTTCATCTTTAAATGCATGCACACTTTGTTACTTGGAGGTATATCAGACATCTTTCGTGGTTAGCTAACAGGAGCGAAAGGCTCTTGGTAGGAGTACTGGTTTTCGAGGTGCGGCTAGAAAAAAACCGGACTGATGCTGGAACATACATTTATTTACAATTATTTACAATTTCATGTTATCTCCTTCAATGTACTCTCCTCCTCGGTCTCTACACCGCTCCATACGAATTTTCCACTGTTCATAGCAATGCTGCAGATCATTTTCGGTAATTCCATACATTACTTCCGTCGCTTTTTCTTTTACTGCTTCAACAGTCTCAAGTCTAGTTCCTTTCAAAGCTGACTTGACTTTAGGGAAAAGAAAAAAGTCACATGGGGCCAAATCAGGTGAGTAGGGTGGATGATCTAAGATGGGAATGTTGTGTTTTGCCAAAAACGTCTTCACTGACAACGCACTGTGAGCTGGGGCATTGTCTTGGTGAAGGATCCATGACTTTTTTCTCCACAAATCGTTCCGTTTTCTCCGTACTCGCTCACGTAGGGTAGCCAGGACGCTAATGTAGTAATGCTGATTCACTGTTTGTCCCTCTGGTACCCAATCAATGTGCACAATCCCTTTGATGTCAAAAAAAACAATCATCATTGCCTTGAATTTCGATTTTAACATTCGTGCTTTTTTTGTCGTGGAGAACCAGGAGTTTTCCAATGCATCGATTGGCGTTTAGTTTCGGGATCGTAAGTAAAAAACCACGATTCATCGCAAGTAATAACATTTTGTAAGAAGGTGGGATCACTTTCAATGTTTTCCAGGATGTCAGAACAAATCATTCTTCGGCGTTCCTTCTGTTCAATTGTGAGACACTTTGGAACCATTTTTGAACACACTTTGTTCACGTTGAAACTTTCATGAAGAATCTGCCTAACACTTTCCTTGTCAACTCCTGTTAACTCAGACATTGCTCTGATTGTTAAACGGCGATCTCGTCGAACAAGTTTACCGATTTTTTCAATGTTTGCATCAGTTTTTGCTGACAATGGTCTGCCAGTGCGAGTGTCATCACTGGTGTCTTCGCGGCCATCTTTAAATCGTTTAAACCACTCAGACACTTGTGTTAGCGATAAACAATCATCGCCGTACACTTGTTGTAACATTACAAACGTTTCACTTGCAGATTTTCCTAGTTTGAAACAAAATTTGATGTTAACACGCTGTTCTTTCTGTACAATCAACATTTTCCGACGCACAGACAAAACGTCAACTACTTAAAACATACGCCACGGGCAGACTGAGTGCAGGATCCAGATGAAACTCGAGCAGTAGGCGGAGCGAGAGTCACGTGACAGGCCACGCGACTTTCAGCCTTATTGTCTTCGTTTTATTGTTTCACCAGTACTAGTCCGGTTTCTTTCTAGCCACACCTCGTATTACAAAAATTGTCGTCTTTTATTTTCAAGTTTAGATTTGGGTACTGGTATTGGCAAAAATTTCGGTAATACATGACTCTTCATGGCTAGTCATCAATATGATGTAATTAGATTAATTCTTGTTCCATTTCGTGATGATGTGGAACGTGTCATTTTAAATGAAAGATTTCTTTACATATCATGATTCAATTTCTTACACTCTCTCTCTCTCTCTCTCTCTCTCTCTCTCTCTCTCTCTCTCATTCTGTTTTATTTCTCTCTCTCTCTCTCTCTCTCTCTCTCTGTCACATACACACACACACACACACACACACACACACACACATTTTTTTTATTTTTATTTGTTTGTTGTGCTCGACTATCGGCGAGGCACGAAAACGCCTGTGAATGAGTTTCTTAGTTTTGAGTACACTTGCGAAAGAAATAAAAAATCAACTATGAGAGTTACTGATTTATGATGCTTAGTTTGCAGTCAATTCTGAGTATTTTTAGTAACTACGCTCCAGTCCCTAAACCTAGTTACAGAAATGCGAATCCGTCGCATTACGTATTCCAGGCCGTAGCAGCTGCGACTTGGAGACACCAGCTGTGGTCACTTCCCAGCACGCTGTACGATCACATCGGTTGTCTTGTTCCTGCTGGTACTGTAGCTGAGATTTGGCAACAAGGCAACGTATGTTTGGCAACTCTGTGATCGACGAGATACTTCCTTGTGTGCACGGAATTAAGCCTCAAAGTTCACTTGATTTTACCTGTCATTTCCATTGCATGTTCACAGTTGTTATCGCCTGAGGTGTAACAAAAGATTGTAAACTTACGGTTTTCAGCCCAGGAAAGTCGTTGCAGGTGGAAATCGCATCTAATTTCGTCCTTTAAATAGCGGTTTATGAGTTCTAGCCACTATTGGCCTCGTAAGAGGAAGCTCACACGCATACCTGTTCGCCAGCTCTGTGGTAACGTGCTGACCTGTGAAAAAGCGTCTATTATGGTTCACAGTTCCAGTCTCACTGACTTCAACGTTTTTACCCCTTCTATAAAAGAACTACAAGCAGTCAGATCAAACATCAATAAGGAAATCGCAAGAAAATTTTTTCGGCTCATAGTGCAATGGTGAAAAACTTACAATGCTGCACGACAGGTAACGCCTCTTTCCGCTGCTGACAAGCAAATTTTGGGTATCTAGAAATACATAACTATATTTATGAAATGCCACATTTGCATACCTCTTGAGTATGACACAGCATACCAATTAAACACAGACCCAATCAAAATCTAAGTGAGTAGTATTTTACTAATTCGTGTCGATAGAGGCATGCTGGTGTACAGATACTCAGTTTTATTAAAACAGACTTTCGTCGTAAGGTTATCGTGGGTAGTTCTATTACATTTCTTATAATACAGTGCACAGTTTTCGTAAGGTTTCCTTTAGTGTTGTTGAAACAACAGTAAACATGAGAGCGAAATTAATCATCAACGATATATGCAAATTCTCTGATGTTGTCTATAACAGTCTGACGATGCATATGCAGTTTATTGATGAGATGCATGTAGAAAACTTATTCTGAGTTAAATCTGCAGCTAATGTAGAAAATACTTTTCTGACGTATTTGGGCACGATGCGCTCTCCCCATACATAATACAAAAGCTTCGAGATGCATCTGGTGCCTGGCTGTCTATTAAAACTGAAAAGAACAAAATGTCATAGAAGTTAGCCCTTTTTCCACATGCGACTATTTTGGGCTGAGAAGTGAAGGGAATTACGTTCAAAGTTCCATTAGATTGGTAACTTCAGCAGACAGCAGAATTGCGTTTAAAAAAATTTAGTAGTAAATGTATTCGAACTCGCGACATCTTATCCATGGTGCACGACACTTACCATTACGCTACTTGCTGACACATAGCTCCAACAGCTCCAGAGCTGAACAACAATTCCTCCAGAATGTCTGCATACCACAGCGCTGCGAGATAATGCAAATGGCCGGGTCTACACTTCTGACAATGAGAGCAACAGTTACAGCTTTTCTTTTGCTCTGCACGACTTTTTTTTACAAACAGATAGCGCAATAGAATAGCTCAAGTGGAAATGAAAACTTACTATTTAAATTTCGGCATCCTACACTGTTGGCAGTTCTGTGTAGGTGACAGTTACATGATTTTATTTCGGTGATTACAAAATAGAGTCGAATGTATGCACTGGGTAGCTGAGGCAGCTAGTTCATGGTGATTTGGTCAATCAAGTAAATGAATTTACTGAACATGCTGCAATTTACTACAGGGAGCCTGTGTGTTAGATTTCTCGTCCAGTGTGGCGTAACGGCGTCACTATAGAAAAATGAGTCACAAAAAAGAGGATTTGGTGGTCTGTTCGACTGATGGCAGGTTCTTATACCTATGGTCTGGGATCGATTCCTCCTTCTGTCAATGATTTTAGATAGGGAGACAAAGATTGACTGATGGCAGGTTCTTATACCTATGGTCTGGGATCGATTCCTCCTTCTGTCAATGATTTTAGATAGGGAGACAAAGATTCCATTCTCTTCTGACTACACCAAATGAAGAAGATATAATGGCAGTGTGGTCTGAAATTCACATTGAAGGTGATATTCCTTCTCTGCCAAGTAGACGTTAGGTTGAACCACAATAAAATCTGGAGTGGCGGCATGTGGAAACTCTATCACCAGTAACCTTTCTAATACTAGTTATTTATTTCTAGTGACGAAACAAACGTTATGTAGACTCACAGGACACTTATTACGTCTTTTATCTGAGCTTCTGTATGTCGATAAAATTGGTTCTGAACTGAGAATGCAACTCAGACCGCCCTTAACGCGGAATTTGATCCCTTCGTGGCAATACAGCTCGGCTACAATTTGTTGTTTGTTCAAAACTGCAGATTCCTCAACATCTCCACATATTGCGCCTGAATGGGTTCGAATCCTGGCCCGGCACTAAAGATTTCATTATGTATTATCAAGCTCTAGCATGAGAACACCTATCTGCTGGTGGATAATAATTTTGATTTTTAATGTTTTTTCATTCGTTGTCAACACAAGCGATATCTGACGTTTTTGACTCCCAGTGGGATACAGAACTATTTGCGAGATCACTGTAAGTTCAAGATGTTATTCCGACCTGGAGAAAAATTCGGTAGCTGACGTCTCTTTGTGTGTAGTCAACAACGCTATGTGAGGAGCTCTATTCCCAGTGAGCACTGAACTCTTCGTCATATTATTTCTAGTTCAAACACGCTCAAATGTTGCTGCTGGTGCAACGAACCCATATTTAACGTTCGTTTTCTCTAGATTATAACAGCGATAGGTGCCGGGTTGGAGTCCTGGGAAGGAAAAAATTAATGTTTCTTCTCGTCATTTCAGTTAAAACATCTAGCTACTGCCGAGAAAATCAGATATGTCACAGTTGATTGTGCGTCGATATCTATCCGATTAGGTTCTGGGTTCGAATCCCTGTCCAACACAGAGCTTTACCTCACGGCAATTCAAGTAAGTTACTTGTGAAGAAGCAATATTTAAGACTTCTCGTAGTTCGTTAACAGGGTCAATAGTTGCTGGGTAGGGATTCTCGTCCGTTAAAAATGTATGCGTTATGCGATTGAAAGTTGATATTTGCTAACTGATACTGTCTAAAATCGAGGTATATCACTCTCTGTATGCCTAATCAGGAATGAGTGTTAGTTTGCGTCAGTCATGAAATCTTTGCTTAGTCTGCCTGACCTGGGTTTGAATCCATATGTAGAACGAGACGGTTCGTCGTGTCATTTGATGTTCATACAAATTCTCAACTAGCTACTCGTGGATAACTTAAATTTTTAATATCATTTTGTGTTAAATAATAAGTACTGTATGTTACTTTGAAGAGGAAATCATGAATACGACGAACTTACTACGTGCATCACCTATCTGTTGTATTAATGAGAGTGGTAACATTTCAGGTATGTCATTTATTGTAATAAATGTGAGCTTACAAGCCTTAAGGACAGTCTTATATGTGATAAGGTGTTCCCTGATATTTGTAGCATCGTGGTATTACTTTACATCATGAGTTACTGCGACACAGAGCAGTGTTTTCTAGTGGTGACTTGGAACCATTTTCAATAGTCAAACGACTGTACCAAGGAGCGATTAGAGGACCTGCTAGACAACTGCGTCATGCCGGTTGCATGCGAATCGGGCGAAATGTAATTCAAGTCGTTCGGATACTTTTGAGTATGACTGTACCTTTTTTCCGGGGCTGCTGCGTACCTTGAGCGCAAAGTTTGTGCGAAGCCGTATTGCTTTCCGGGAACCGTTCGTAACACAGCCGACTAGCAGCTCTTCCGTTACCTCGAGCTTCGCCATATACAAGGAGCATATCTGTGTATTCCGACAACGTGCACCGAACCATGTTTACTGTATCGGAGACGCACAGGCACTGAATATGTCTCACAGCAACGCAGACGTGTGACCGTAAACGTCATCCTGTCTCTATCTCGCAGAAGACATGGAAACGTTACACATCTGAACCGAAATCGTCGTAGACCGGAAACGGTACGTTTCCGAAAATGGCTTCCTCTTCGAAATATTATGTACTCATTCCCTTCAAGTACTAGAAGCCTGTAACGGGAATTTCGGTACAACCTATATACGAGGGTGAGTCAAATTAAAACCTTAAATATTTTTTAAAATATTATTTATTGTGCAGAAATGGTACAAAGTTGTATCACTTTTCAGAATATTCTCCCCCACGCTCCTTGCAAGTCCTCCAGCGCTAACAAAACTCCTTTAGAAAAAAATTCTTTTGGTAGTCCGCGCAACCACTCACGCACCGCGTGGCGTACCTCTTCATCAGAACGCAGCCTCTTTCCGCCCATTGCGTCTTTGAGTGGTCCAAACATATGGAAATCACTTGGTGATGAGGAATGGCGCCATTCCTTGCTCGCTCTCTTCGTTTTTGGTTGGTGGAAGTGAACCCAGGTCTCGTCCCCAGTAATGATTCTTGCAAGGAAGCCATCACCTTCTCGTTCAAAGCGCCGAAGAAGATCTTCACAAGCATCAACACGTCGTTCTCTCATTTCAGGAGTCAGCTGCCGTGGCACCCATCTTTCAGACACTTTGTAAAACTGGAGCACATCATGCACAATGCGGTGTGCTTACCCATGACTAATCTGTAAACATGCTGCAATGTCATTCAGTGTCACTCGGCGGTTTTCCTTCACTATGGCTTCAACTACTGCAATGTTCCGTGGAATCACAACTCGTTGTGCCTGACCTGGACGAGGAGCATCTTCCACTGAAGTCACACCCTTTGCGAACTTCCTACTCCGTACGTAGACTTGCTGCTGTGACAAACATGCTTCACCCTACTGAACCTTCGTCGATGAATTTCAATAGGTTTCACACATTCACTACGCAAAAATCGAATAACAGAATGCTGTTCTTCCGTGGTGCAAGTCGCATGTGGGGTGGCCATCTTTATACTGATACTGCGACGGTATGTGTGCATCTGCACTATGTTGCTACCTACAAGCAATTCTGCACGCTGTTTGTAGCACGCTTACCAACTTACAGGATATCGGAGAGAAATTTCGATTTGTTATTACAAATTTAAGGTTTTCATTTGACTAACCCTCGTCATTTATTATTTAACCTTTGAGTACAACGTTTCATGGACTAATTCGGATTTCCGGGTGCTTTGGTCAAGAATGTGCAAAAAATAACCATTTAACAATCATTAATGTTGTTATTCTCAATAGGGGATGTGATCGATATCGTATCGTATGATGGAAGAAAAACGCATTTGTTGAACAAACTTCTAGAAGTTTAAGTCGAGATGCAGACTGACTTGCAAGACTACAGACTAACGCATGCAACTATATCTCTAGCCCTACAGAAAACCGTCGTGTATGTGATATAGGTTAATCACGTGATCATGATGTCCCTTCTGGAATTTTTTTCTTCTTTTTAAATTCATCAGTGTTGTGACTGATTTGATGCGGCCCGCCACGAATCCCTCTCCTGTGCCAATCTCTTCGTCTCAGAGAAGCACTTGCAACCTACATCATCAGTTATTTACTGGATGTATTCCAATCTCTGTCTTTCTCTACAGTTTTTACTCTCTACAACTCTAGTACCATTCAAGTTATTCCCTGATGTCTTAATAGATGTCCTACCACCTTGTCCCATCTTCACTTCATTGTTTTCCGTATACTCCTTGCCTCGCCGATTGTGCGGAGAACCTCCTCAATCATCACCTTATCAGTCCACCTAATGTGCAACATTATTCTATAGCATCACATCTTAATTACTTTGATTCACTTCTGTTCCGGTTGTCCCACCGTCCATGTTTCACTACTACACAATGCTGTACTCCAAACGTACATTATCAGAAGCTTATTCCTCAAATTAAGGCCAGTATTTGATACTAGTACACTCCTCTTGGCCACGAATGCTCTTTTTGCAAGTCTGCTTTTGATGTCCTCCTTGCTCGATTCATCATGGGTTATTTTGTTGCCTAGGTAGTAGAAATCTTAACTTCATCTACTTCGTGATCACCAATACTGAAGTTAAGTTTTTCACTTTTCCCATTCAGCTGCTTCTCATTACATTCGTCTTTCTTCGGTTTAATCTCAATCCATATCCTGTGTTCAGTACACTGTTCATTCTTCTTCACTTTCTACATCTACATATACGTGATTACGTGGCAGAGGGTTCAATGAACCACCTTCAAGCTGTCTCCCGACCGTTCCACTCTCGAACGGCGGGCGGAAAAAACATGCACTTAAAATTTTCTGTGCGAGCCCTGATTTCTCTTATTTTATCGTGATGATCATTTCTCCCTATGTAGGTGGCTATTAACAGAATGTTCTCGCAATCGGAGGATAAAACTGGTGATAGAAATTTCATGGGAAGATCCCGTCGCATCGAAAGACGCCTTTGTTTGAATGATTGCCACTCCAGTTCACGTATAATGTCTGTGGCGCTATCTCCCCTATTTCGCGGTAATACAAAATGAGCCACCCTTCTTTGAACTTTTTCGATGTCATCCGTCAGTCCCACCTGATGCGGATCCCACACCGCACAGCAATACTCCAGAACAGGGCGGAAAAGTGTGGTGTAAGCAGTCTCTTTAGTAAACCTGTCGCACCTTCTGAGTGTTCTGCCAGTGAATCGCAGTCTTTGGTTTGCTATACCTACAACATTATCTATGTGATCATTCCAATTTAGATTATTTGTAATTGTTATCCCTAAGTATTTAGATGAATATCCAGCCTTTAGATATGTGTGACCGCGTAATCGAAATTTAGCGAATTTCTTTTAGCACTCATGTGAATAACTACAGACTTTTCTTTATTCAGGCTCAATTCCCACTTTTCGCACCATACATATAACTTCGCTCAGGATAGCAATGTCATCAGCGAATCTTATCGTTGATATCCTTTTATCTTGAATTTTAATTCCATCCTGGAACCTTTTTTTTTTTTTTTAATTTCCGTCATTGCTTCTTCGATGTACAGATTGAAGAGAATGTTCGAAAACTACATACCTATCTCATACGCTTTTTAATCCGAGCATTACGTTCTTGATCTTTCAATGTTATTGTTCCCTCTTGTTTCTTGTAGATATGGTACAATGAAGAGCCAAAGAAACTGATACGCCTTGTGACGGGACAGGCTTTGGGGGGCGGATGTGAAGACCGCAGTTTCTGTAGTAAAAATCGCGGCAAAGTGGCAGTCTAGACTCTGGCGTGTTTACATCTAAGATGGGTGTGTGTCAGGCGTCTCGACAGCACCAGAATCGTCCTAGTTTCGGCACTGACCGACAGGTGGCGGTACTTTAAAATGAGTACGGTCAGTTTGGCGTCCAACCACGTGACGGGGAAACTCAACGGCCGTACCCTGGCTCATGGCGGGCTTTCTCCGGGCCGCTTTTAGCATAGAGCTAAAGTGAATGTATGATGTAGAAATAAATAAAAAAACTGATCCTAATGTGGCACAAAGGAGCTTGTAGGCTCATTTTGAATAAAATTAGCCGGTTGTGCTCTTGGTAGTTTTTGAATTATAATAAATTGAATATTTTAATAACTAAGTAAGAATGTAAATTGGATATCTTGGAGACGCTTTGACAAAATTTTACGAACGTGGTGTCAAGAGAAAGGTCTGAATGAGTAGTATTAAGACATCTATGTAACTTTTTTTACGTGGTTTAAAAATTCAAATGAGGAGCCGGAATGCTCTTTTCGTGATTAAAAATGCAGAATTTTGATAAATAAAAAATAGGAAGTATAAATATAGCGGCAGTACGGAAAAGTAAACATAAGGAAACATGTGATACAATAATAATTTCACTTATTTATGCATTGAAAGTATTTTAAATAATGAAAAGTTCTATATCAAGAACATATAAATGTTAATAATCTGAGAATAAGATCCCATACAGAAATTCTAATGATGAATCTGAATTCAGAGGAAAATTTCCGTCTGAATAGAAGTGTTACATACATTTTATTGTATCCATATTAAGTGTAAAAGTAAATTTTATGTGCAAACAAACTTGATTTGACTTCAGAGTGTTCAAACCGAAGGCTTTTAAGGGCGGCCATTTTCTGTGGTAGGGGGCAGTCATTCAGTTGAGTTGAAAGGGGTAGCACGTGTGACTGGCAAAAGTTCGTGCTCGCGAAGTCGCGTAGAACTTGTGATTTTCAGCTGTTGGGTGTTGCTGGACTTTGAAGATTTCTCGGTGGTGCGTTTGTTACTCTTGCAGAAAATTTTGTGGACTAGTTGAATTTAGAATATTTTCGTACCGCGAAGTCGTGTCGAACTTAACTCTGAACATCCGCTGTGGGACATAGTGGCTTCAGCTTGCGGTTGGACTTCGGATTGTGTTTGGTTTATTATTATTTTTCGAGAAGAATTCTCCGCTCGGAACTTTGTTCATCTTGGGGTTTCAGCTATTTAAAAAGAAACATTAAGTGAATGATTCTGAATGACTGTGATTAATATTTTAATGGAGTAAGAGGACTAATATTTAGAAGGTCAATATTCCTACCGACAGAAAACAATGGTGTAAAGGGAGACTAATGACGAGTAGCGACCAAGAGATTACAGGACTGGCGTACAGACTCTCCAAGCGCCACCGAATCGAGCCGAGCTGCTTGCCTCGAGCCAGTGGTGTGCAGACGGGAGAGTAACAGGGTTGCCGCATCTCACTTTTCATCGAATAGCGGGCGCGCTGCGTGATCAAGGTAATCCTGAATAACGTGACTCGCCACCAAGTCTCGTCCAGGGCGCGCACGCTCTACTGCCGGATTACAGCGGGGTTTTGTGAGCAGCGGGGAGAGAGGAAGAGAGAGAGAGAGAGAGAGAGAGAGAGAGAGAGAGAGTCCCATCTCGCAAATTTGCGGCCACAGTCAGATTGGTGGAGACGGAGCAAATCAGAACTCCTCGCAGCATGAAACATGGCTGTGCTTTGAGTTTAATGCCAACTGTCCATGAAATAATAACAAAGGCTAAACCAATGTCTTCCATCCGTATTTTTGTTCTTCATTTTTTAACATATTGTATGTTATCCTTCTTGTCCTATGGCCTGCCCCTATTACCCCGAGTGTTTGGAACATTTCATGTAGCTTTACACTTTCATGAGGGCGTCAAATCCTATTAAAGTGTCCTGATTTTTCTCAAGTCTCCCTTCTGTTATCAAGTGGAACGTCAGAACTGGCTCTCGGATGCCCTTACGAAGTATAAATTGATTACATTGGGAAGTCACGGATATTTTACAGCCGTATATTGACATTAGCATAGCCTTGTGGAGCTGTGACATAGTTTGTTATCTGTTGTGTCCAAAACACACACACACACACACACACACACACAGGAGCGCCCCCGCGCGCGTTCCAAAACGCACCACATAAATCGAAAACATCACTAACCAACAAACCGCCCCGCCTTACTCTATTTTTTTGTCAGCCGTGTTAATAGTTATTATAATTTTTAGGCGTTATAACCGAAGGTAGGGCAATAGATCAGTGATAGGGTAATTCTCGTCAGAATCGACAGCAGACCTACACCGAAAACGATAGTTCAGGTGTACATGCCGACGTCGCAAGCTGAAGATGAAGAGATGGAGTGTATGAGGATACTGAACGGGTAATTCAAACGTTTGCACCCATGGTGTAGCGTTAGAGTCTTTCATCAGTAATCAAATCCTTCGTGGTCCTGGGATCCGAAGCCTGTCACTACTTAAATTTTATTAAAAATCAGCATTGGCGGCCGAAGAGTTCCGGCATATGAAGTGACCCTCATTATGTCTGCGGCCTTGTAAATGAGGGTGAAGGAGCGGACAGAGTTTCAGGGCACTTTCGTATCCTTGGGGTGGGGAACTGCCCCTAAAGTCGGAAGAATCAGCAGTGATCAACGACATGGGGATGCGGAAGTCACTGGAAACCACTGCACTAAAGACACATAATGTGTATCCACAGGACATGTGTAGGCTCCAATTGAAAAAGTATCACCATGATCTCTCCATTGGCAAAATATTCCGGAATAGTCAATAGTCCCCCATTCGGATCTCCGGGAGGGGACTGCTAAGGGGTGGGGGGGGGGGGGGGTGACAACGAGAAAACGATTTTGAATGATCAACGAAAGCCGCATGGTATTGGGCGCCTTGCACGGTTCGCGCGACTCCCCGTGTCGGAGGTTCGAGTCCTCCCTCTGACATGGGTATGTTGTCCTTAGCTTGAGTTAGTTTAAGTTAGATTCAGTAGCGTGCAAGCCTAGGAACCGATGACCTCAGCAGTTTGATCCCACAGTAACTTACAACAAATTTCCAATGAACTAAAGGACTGCGAGTCGGGGCGTGGAATGTGAGAAGTTTGAACTTGGTAGGGAAGATATAAAATCTAAAAAGGAACATGCAAAGGCTAAATCTAGATATGGCAGGGGTCAGTGAAGTGGAAAGAAGACGAGAATTTCTGATCAGATGGGTGTAGGATAATATCAACAGCAGAAATTGGAATAACGGGAGTAGGATTCGTTTTCAATACGGAAGTACGGCAGAGAGTGTGTTACTGTGAACAGTTCTGTGACAGGATTGTTCTTATCAGAATCGACAGCAAACCAACACCGACATCGATGGTTCAGGTATACATGCCGACGTCGCAAGCTGAAGATAAAGAGACACAGAGAAAGTGTATGAGGATATTGAAAGGATAATACAGTGCGTGACGGGAGATGAAAATCTAATAGTCATGGGAGACTTGAATGTAGTTGCAGGGGAAGAAGTAGAAGAAACGGTTACAGGAGAATATGGGCTTGGTGGATGGAATGAGAGAAGAGAAAGACTAATTGAGCTCTGTAGTAAATTTCAGCTACTAATAGTGAATACTCTGTTCAAGAATCACGACAGGAGGAGGTATAATTCGAAAAATTAGACAGAGATTCTGAAATCAGATACTGGATTGTAAGGCATACCAGGAGCAGATATATACTCAGATCACAATGTAGTAGTGATGAAGAGTAGTCTGAAGAGATAAGTCAGGAAGAAAATGCAGAGAAGTGGGATAAGCAATTCGCGAGGCAGGCACTTCTTAGCGACAAAGCTGTTGGACGAGTACAAGGCATGGACGACTGAGGAAAGAAAGAAGACGATACGAAAACAAGTTGTATGAGAGTAAGAATGGAGGAAGAATAATTTCTGAGAGAGTTCTGAGAGAGTTCCCAATCGAGGATACATGCAGCGCGCTACAGTTTTGTTTAAAAGTCAGTAAAGTGGCTAGTCTGACGACACAGAAGACCCAAAGTTATAAACAGAGATGGCAAACTGTGGTACAGAGAAGAAAATGTTCGGGGTTGGCTAAGATTGGATCTATGTCACATGGCTGTCGACTTTTTTTACATCATTCACTTTGTATCTATTCATCTGAATAGTCTGAACAAGTTGGTTGCACAGGCAGTGCTTTTAATTGGTGCATAAAAGTATATTTTTGCTGGTGACAATATGTACAGACTGACGGAGATAGATTAACAGAGTAAAGCTTATGGCACGCCATACGGCATCACTCATTCAATTGTCGGTCAGTTGGACAATGCTGAGTATTTAGTTTTGTACTGGCACAATGTTGCTATAGACCGTCGCTAATGGCCATATGCCCGCGACAGTGCTGTTAACATGTGTTCTGCCTTAGAGAAATCGTGTGACTTCCTGCCGGTAGTTAACAAAACTATACTGATGGTTTGTGCCTAAGTTCCACGTGGAAAAGCAGTGATTTTAATATTATGTGTAAGCTGATAATTCGAAAGGACATAATTGTCTTTCCAATCAGAATCAGTTTACCTCGCGACCTACTTGAAGTCTGATGAGTGTTATTATCAATTTGCGTAACTGTTGTAACGTATTTACGCCAACTTAATTAGAGGACAAAGTGCGTCAGTCATATAAGAAGCCATCAAAAAGTTTCAGCTCGAAGGCCGTACGGTGCAGAATCGGTTCGCCAATAAGACAAGAACGCTGTGAGCATGGAGGCAATCATCCCACCGACGTACCAGATTGAAAATATCCGTTTGGTAAAAACCGTGTCCTGCTGCGTGAAGAAGTGAGTTACTTCCTTCTGTATTTCCTCGTAGGACAGGAGCCGTCGACACCTCAGGACCTGTTTTAAGGGACCGAAGGCGTGATGATCGCATGGGAACAGATCAGGACTACAAGGCGGGTGCCTCCACTTGGATTGCCGTAACTTCTGCGTTACGACATTTCCGATATGGGGACGTGCATTATCATCAAGCAGCAGCAACATTTGGCGCACCACTGCACAGCAGCGGTTTTCGACAGACATGATGCCCCATATACGTCTTCATTCTCCAAAGGATAACTACCGGTGTTTGTTGCCGGTAACCAAGAAAAGAATATCAGCACGGTGGACCTGTCTGGACGCATTTGGTAATAACGTCGCCATAGTGTCACGTTTCCGTATTTACCGGACATCGGAAAGACATTAATACCTACATGTCGATGTTTACATACCCGCATCGATGTCGCGCTGCTTTGCATTCACACAGCAACAGCGCCTCAGACGGAACCTTTTTGATCGCCCTAGGCTTACACACTACTTACTCTAAGTTAAACTAACACTAACGACAACACATGCACCCATGCCCCAGGGAGGACTCTAACCTCCGATGTGGGCAGCAGCGCGAACCGTTGCAAGGCGCCCACGACCGTACGGCTACCCCGCGCGGGCGATAATGACCACTATCTATACGTATCTGTAATGATACCTAATTTCTCGTCGCATCCTACGCAAAATGTACGTAGTCAGCTATGAATACCAGTTCCATAAATTTTCGCGGAAAGAATGATGCCTTATGCCCTAGGACCACCAAGCATCACCATTTCACAGGCTTGTTGCTCAAAACTACCGGTGACAAATCTAGTACCAAGTGAATGATTTGCAGAAAGCCTCCTAAAATGTAAGTAAGGAATGTTTTCCAGATTTCCGCAGCCGACGAAAGATTTTTTACTGCTACCAACCAGAAAATAAAAAGTTTAAATCAAACAAAATAATCGCTGACGAAACAGGCATTTCCAGGCCCGTTTGAATGTTTCTCTGAGAATATCGGAGATATGTCGTAAAGAATAACACAAGGTTGTGATTGAATTTTCTTATTATTAGAATACTGAACAGCGGTCTGTTTAACTATTAAAAAATATTCAAAAGCCAACATCGCACAAAATATTTTTTAATCGAGAGAACCGGTTTCTAGTCTTAGCTGTCATCTTCAGGTCTTAAACATTTTTTGTAGTAAAACATGTTAATTTTAGGCTGAACGTCATGCACCAGAAGTCAAATGGATAAAATTCAACACATTATAAACGTTCGTTATCACTAAAATATTTAAAAACACACAGCACCTCGTCCAAAATACCAATTCCATAAACATATTGCTTACAGATTCTTCTTACATGATACAAATACGGTACACGAACTATTAGTATCGTCTAACAAGCATCTGTGAAGAATATGTACAGTCGTGCTCAAAAGTATCCGAACGACCTGAATTGCATTTCGCCTGATTCGCATGCAACCCACATGATGCAGCTGTCTAGCAGGTCCTCTAATCGCTCCTTGGTATAGTCGTTTGACTATTGAAAATGGTTCCAACAAGTCACCACTAGGAAACACTGCTCTGTATCGCAATAACTCAAGATGTAAAGTAATACCACGATACTACAAATATCAGAGAACACCTTTTCACAGATAAGACTGTCCTTAAGGCTTGTAAGCTCAAATTTTTTACAATAAATGATATACCTCAAATATTATCACACTCATTATTACGTCAAATAGGTATTGCACGTAGTAAGTTCGTTGTATTCATGATTTCCTCTTCAAAGTAACATACCCTACTTATAATTTAACACAAAATGAGATTAAAAATTTAAGTTATTCATGAGCAGCTAGTTGAGAATATGTATGAACTTCAAATGACACGACGAACCGTCTCATTCTGCATATGGATTCAAACCCAGGTCATGCAGACTAAGCAAAGATTTCGTGACTGACGGAACCTAACAATCATTCCTGATTAGGCATACACAGAGTGATATACCTCGATTTTAGACAATATAAGTTAGCAAATTTCAACTTTCAATCGCATAACGCATACATTTTTAACGGACGAGAATCCCTACCCAGCAACTATTGACCCTGTTAACGAACTACGAGAATTCTTAAATATTGCTTCTTCACAAGTAACTTACTTGAATTGCCGTGAGGTAAAGCTCTGTGTTGGACAGGGATTCGAACCCAGAACCTAATCGGATAGATATCGACGCACAATCAACTGTGACATATCTGATTTTCTCGGCAGTAGCTAGATGATTTAACTGAAATGACGAGACGAAAAATTAATTTTTTCCTTCCCAGGACTCCAACCCGGCACCTATCGCTGTTATATTCTAGAGAAAACGAACTTTAAATATGGATTTGTTGCACCAGCAGCGACATGTGAGCATGTTTGAAATAGAAATAATATGACGAAGAGTTCAATGCTGACTGGGAACAGAGCTCCACACATAGCGTTGTTGACTACACACAAAGAGACGTCAGCTACCGAATTTTTCTCCAACTCGGAATAACATCTTGAACTTACAGTGATCTCGCAAATAGTTCTGTGTCTCACTGGGAGTCAAATCGTCACATATCGTTAGTGTTAACAACGAATGAAACTACATTAAAAATCAAAATTAATATCCACCAGCAGATAGGTGTTCTCATGCTAGAGCTTGATAATACATAATGAAATCTTTAGTGCCGGGCCAGGATTCGAACCCATTCAGGCGCAATATGTGGAGATGTTGAGGAATCTGCAGTTTTGAACAAACAACAAGTTGTAGCCGAGCAGTATTTTCACTAAGGGATCAAATTCCGCGTTGAGAATGGTCTGAGTTGCATTCCCCGTTCAGAACCAATTTCATCGACATACAGAAGCTCAGATAAAAGATGGAATAAGTGTCCTGTGAGTCTACATAGCGTTTGTTTCGTCACTAGAAACAAATAACTAGTATTAGAAAGGTTACTGGTGATAGAGTTTCTATATGTCGTCACTCCAGACTTTATTGTGGTTCAACCTAACGTCTACTTGGCAGAGAAGGAATATCATTTTTAATGTTAATTTCAGACCACAATGCCATTGTATCTTCTTCACTTGGTGTAGCCAGAAGAGAATGGAATCTGTCTCTCCCTATCTAAACTCATTGACAGAAGTTGCAATCTAACCCAGACCATAGATATACAAACATATCATCAGTCCAACAGACCACCAAACCCTCTTCTCTGTGGCTCATTTTTCTATCGTAACTCCGCTGCGCCACACTGGTTGGGAATTCTGACACACAGGCTCCCTGTAGTAATTTGCAGCATGTTCAGTAAATTCATTTATTCGGTTGACCGAATCACCATGAAATAGTTGCCTCCGCTACCCAGTGCATACATTCGACTTCATTTTGTAATCACCGAAATAAAATCACGTAACTGCCACCTGCACAGAACTGCCACACTGTAGGATGCAGAAATTTAAATAGGAAGTGTTTCTTTCCACTTGAGCTGCTCTATTGCGCTGTCTCTTTGTTGAAAACGTCGTGCAGTGCAAATGTGGCATTTCATAAATCTTTGTATTCCTAGAAACCCAAAATTTGCTTGTCAGCGGCGGGAAGAGGAGTTGCCTGTTGTGCAGGATTGTAAGTTTTTCACCATTTCACTATGACCCGAAAGTATTTTCTTGCGATTTCTTTCAAATGGTTCAAATGGCTCTGAGCACTATGGGACTTAACATCTGTGGTCATCAGTCCCCTAGAACTTAGAACTACTTAAACCTAACTAACCTAAGGACATCACACACATCCATGCCCGAGGCAGGATTCGAACCTGTGCCGTAGCGGTCACGCGGTTCCAGACTGAAGCGCCTTTAACCGCACGGCCACACCGGCCGGCAAACTAAGCATCATAAATCAGTAACTCTCATAGTTGTTTTTATATTTCTTTCGTAAGTGTACTGAAAACTAAGAAACTCATTCGCAGACGTTTTCCTGCCTCGCCGATAGTCGAGCACAACAAACAAATAAAAATAACAAAATGTGTGTGTGTGTGTGTGTGTGTGTGTGTGTGTGTGTGTGTGTGTGTGTGTGACAGAGAGAGAGAGGAAGAGAGAGAGATATAAAAATCACAAAGAATGAGAGAGAGAGAGAGAGAGAGAGAGAGAGAGAGAGAGAGAGAGTAAAAAATTGTTGTAAAGACATTGAATCATGGTATGTAAAGAAATGTTTCATTAAAATGACACGTTCCACATCATTACGAAATATCGTTTTCATGATCGATGAAACAAGAATTGATCTAATCTAATCATATCGTATTGATGACTAGCCATGAAGAGTCATGAATTACCGAAATTTTTGCCAATAGCAGTAACCAAATATAAACCTGAAAATAAAAGACGACAATGTTTGTAATAAACCGGGACTTCTATCAAGACCCTTTCGTCCCTGTTAACTAACCACGCAAGATGTCTGATATACCTCCATTCTGAAGTAACAGAGAGTGCATGCATTTATAGTTGAAGTGCATGATGTGAAGTTCAGTGACAGAGATACGAACCCAACACGTAATCGGATTCTTAACTAAGTAAAATCAAATGTTACGTATCGGTTTTTCTTACCAGCTGCTAGTTGTTTGAATCTAAAATAAGGATACAAACTTTTGTGCCTAAGCGACAATCGAACTGCACATCTACCTTGCATCCACGAATATACCTTAAATATCAGTTGCTTACTCACCAATGGTAAGATGTGTGCGTGTTTGACCAGAAATAACGACATTTATTGCGATTGTTGGCAACACAAAAACAGACATTAAAAATGCACGTTAATTTTCACTAGCAGGCCGGTGTGCATGTGATAGGGCTTGGAATGAAATTATGAATATTTTTGTATTGGATCAGGATTCGAACCCACGTACATAACTTTGGAGGAGACCTAGAGAAGATTGCAGTCTTGAGAAAAGGAACGAAATGATTGAACTATACTGTTCCGAGAGATTCAGATCCTCAAAAGAGGAGATACGAATTCCAATCACAGTCCAGCACCAAATTTTTCAACTGTCTAGTTCAATGAAGTACAAGTAAAATAAGAACCATGTTCCGTTAAATGGCTATCGGTTCATCAAATGAAATAAAATGTTCTAGTGTAAATAAGTTTACTGGCGACTGTATTTCTGTTTACCATGACTTCCGCTATGTCATTTCCCATTGTAAACTGGCTCTGCCCAGTTAGTAATGAAGCAACGTGATGTTTAAGGCGGGTTCTGGATTATAACGTCTTTCTCTTGAGGTTACCAGAGGTAAAGTAAATCTGTTTGTGCCTCTTAAAAGTAAATGCCTGAACCCACGCATTGCACCTGTGATAGTTCGTTCCACCAGACCATTGTGGCCACATTTCCCAGCCCCAGGAGTGTGCTGTAACGGATGATGTGCTTAGCTTACAAAATTAGTCACGGTGGAAAAAACGCGAGTCCATTACATGGTTAAGTAGAAGCAAGCTTCTGACGCGGAGGTTATGCTATTCTCATGTCAGCAGGATGTAATGACTCTTCTAGGCAACATAGGCTCGATGTGAAGTCATTGTGCAATTTTCACAAATTCAGAAAATTTCTTAGTTCGAGAAAGGGAAAGAACCTGTTCTTCGGAAACTACTTCTATAGTGCCCAAAAGGCATCAAATGATCTTCAAGTACAGTGTTCCAGCGGATTTTCTCGAACTATCGGCGAGGCAGGAAAACGTCTGCGAATGAGTTTCTTAGTTTTCAGTACACTTACGAAAGAAATATAAAAACAACTATGAGAGTTACTGATTTATGATGCTTAGTTTGCCGGCCGGTGTGGCCGTGCGGTTAAAGGCGCTTCAGTCTGGAACCGCGTGACCGCTACGGCACAGGTTCGAATCCTGCCTCGGGCATAGATGTGTCTGATGTCCTTAGGATAGTTAGGTTTAAGTAGTTCTAAGTTCTAGGGGACTGATGACCACAGCAGTTAAGTCCCATAGTGCTCAGAGCCATTTGAACCATTTGATGCTTAGTTTGCAGTCAGTTCTGAGTATTATGAGTAACTACGCTCCAGTCCCTAAACCTTGTTACAGAAATGCGAATCAGACGCTTTACGTATTCTAGGCCGTAGCAGCCGCGACTTGGAGACACCAGCTGTGGTCACTTCCCAGCACGCTGTACGATCACATCGGTTCGTCTTCTTCCTGCTGGTACTGTAGCTGAGATTTGGCAACAAGGCAACGTATGTTTGGCAACTCTGTGATCGACGAATTACTTCCTGGTGTGCACGGAATTAAGCCTCAAAGTTCACTTGATTTTTTTACCTGTCATTTCCATTGAATAATCTGAGTTATTATCGCTTGAGGTGTAACAAAAGATTGTAAATTTATGGTTTTCTGCCCAGGAAAGTCGTTACAGGTGGAAATCGCATCTAATCTCGTCCATTAAATAGCGGTTTACTAGTTCTAGTCACTATTGATCTCGTAAGAGGAAGCTAAGACTCTTATTTGTTCGCCAGCTCTATGGTAATGTGCTGACCTCTGAAAAAGCGTCTGTTATGGTTCGCAGTTCCAGTCTCACTGACTGTACCGTTTTTATCCCCCCTGTGAAAGAGCTACAAGCAGTCAGATCAAACATCGATAAAGAAATCGCACCGCGCGACTGCTACGGTCGCAGGTTCGAATCCTGCCTCGGGCACGGATGTGTGTGATGTCCTTAGGTTATTTAGGTTTAAGTAGTTCTAAGTTCTAGGGGACTGATGACCACAGATGTTAAGTCCCATAGTGCTCAGAGCCATTTGAACCATTTGAAAGAAATCGCAAGAAAATACTTTCGGGTCATAGTGAAATGGTGAAAAACTTACAATCCTGCACAACAGGCAACTCCTCTTCCCGCCGCTGACAAGCAAATTTTGGGTTTCTAGGAATACAAAGATTTATGAAATGCCACATTTGCACTGCACGACGTTTTCAACAAAGAGACAGCGCAATAGAGTAGCTCAAGTGGAAAGAAACACTTCCTATTTAAATTTCTGCATCCTACACTGTGGCAGTTCTGTGCAGGTGGCAGTTACGTGATTTTATTTCGGTGATTACAAAATGAAGTCGAATGTATGCACTGGGTAGCGGAGGCAACTATTTCATGGTGATTCGGTCAACCGAATAAATGAATTTACTGAACATGCTGCAAATTACTACAGGGAGCCTGTGTGTCAGAATTCCCAACCAGTGTGGCGCAGCGGAGTTACGATAGAAAAATGAGCCACAGAGAAGAGGGTTTGGTGGTCTGTTGGACTGATGATATGTTTGTATATCTATGGTCTGGGTTAGATTGCAACATCTGTCAATGAGTTTAGATAGGGAGAGACAGATTCCATTCTCTTCTGGCTACACCAAGTGAAGAAGTTACAATGGCATTGTGGTCTGAAATTAACATTAAAAATGATATTCCTTCTCTGCCAAGTAGACGTTAGGTTGAACCACAATAAAGTCTGGAGTGACGACATATAGAAACTCTATCACCAGTAACCTTTCTAATACTAGTTATTTATTTCTAGTGACGAAACAAACGCTATGTAGACTCACAGGACACTTATTCCATCTTTTATCTGAGCTTCTGTATGTCGATGAAATTGGTTCTGAACGGGGAATGCAACTCAGACCATTCTCAACGCGGAATTTGATCCCTTAGTGAAAATACTGCTCGGCTACAACTTGTTGTTTGTTCAAAACTGCAGATTCCTCAACATCTCCACATATTGCGCCTGAATGGGTTCGAATCCTGGCCCGGCACTAAAGATTTCATTATGTATTATCAAGCTCTAGCATGAGAACACCTATCTGCTGGTGGATATTAATTTTGATTTTTAATGTAGTTTCATTCGTTGTTAACACTAACGATATGTGACGATTTGACTCCCAGTGAGACACAGAACTATTTGCGAGATCACTGTAAGTTCAAGATGTTATTCCGAGTTGGAGAAAAATTCGGTAGCTGACGTCTCTTTGTGTGTAGTCAACAACGCTATGTGTGGAGCTTTGTTCCCAGTCAGCATTGAACTCTTCGTCATATTATTTCTAGTTCAAACATGCTCACATGTCGCTGCTGGTGCAACAAATCCATATTTAACGTTCGTTTTCTCTAGAATTTAACAGCGATAGGTGCCGGGTTGGAGTCCTGGGAAGGAAAAAATTAATTTTTCGTCTCGTCATTTCAGTTAAAACATCTAGCTACTGCCGAGAAAATCAGATATGTCACAGTTGATTGTGCGTCGATATCTATCCGATTAGGTTCTGGGTTCGAATCCCTGTCCAACACAAAGCCTTACCTCACGGCAATTCAAGTAAGTTACTTGTGAAGAAGCAATATTTAAGAATTCTCGTAGTTCGTTAACAGGGTCAATAGTTGCTGGGTAGGGATTCTCGTCCGTTAAAAATGTATGCGTTATGCGATTGAAAGTTGAAATTTGCTAACTTATATTGTCTAAAATCGAGGTATATCACTCTGTGTATGCCTAATCAGGAATGATTGTTAGGTTCCGTCAGTCACGAAATCTTTGCTTAGTCTGCATGACCTGGGTTTGAATCCATATGCAGAATGAGACGGTTCGTCGTGTCATTTGAAGTTCATACATATTCTCAACTAGCTGCTCATGAATAACTTAAATTTTTAATCTCATTTTGTGTTAAATTATAAGTAGGGTATGTTACTTTGAAGAGGAAATCATGAATACAACGAACTTAGTACGTGCAATACATATCTGACGTAATAATGAGAGTGGTTACATTTGAGGTATGTCATTTATTGTAATAAATGTGAGCTTACAAGCCTTAAGGACAGTCTTATCTGTGAAAAGGTTTTCCCTGATATTTGTAGTATCGTGGCATTACTTTACATCTTGAGTTATTGCGATACAGAGCAGTGTTTTCAATAGTCAAACGACTATACCAAGGAGCGATTAGAGGACCTGCTAGACAGCTGCGTTATGTGGGTTGCATGCGAATCAGGCGAAATGCAATTCAGGTCGTTCGGATATTTTTGAGCATTACTGTACACGGACATGGCATTTTGAACAAGGTGCTGCGTGTTTTTCAATATTTTAGCGATGACAGACGTTTATAATGGGCTGAGTTTTATCCACTCGACATGTTGTGCATGAGATTCAGCGTAAAATGAACATCTTTTATTATAAAAAACCTTTAAATTCTGAAACCGTTGAAACCAGTTGTCTTGAATAAAAAATGTTTTGTGCGATCTTGGCTTTTGAATCGTTTTTAAGAATATCAGAGTATGTTTCACACGGTGCTGCTGCAGTACACGCTGCTTGGTGTCGGCTTATCGCGCCTGCAGGTGATAAGTTAGCGTGTGTGTTACAAGCCTGGAAGGGGGAGAGAAAACCGCTGCCCGGCATTTACTGTCAGCCAACGAGTGCGCGAGGTTCGCAATTTGAATGTCGTCCGTTGCATATACGGTTATGTAATTAGTTCCAGGGCTACTGCGTTCCTAGAGGGAGGTGTTGGGCCTGTTGCGGCTACGGTGTCATTTCCTGCGCTGGTAGGAGGTGGTAACGGGTTGCAGCGGTAGCGGAACTTTCTTTCCCTTGTGTAGACAGCGGGAATTGGGATGGCGATGGTTGTACGTGCATCAGGAATGTGTAAAACTCTTTTTCCGGCAGTCAATGTGCGTGTGGCGGTATGGTGGTATGGCGGTATTTTGCCGGCTAAATGGTTCGTGAAGAGCTGTTTGACTTCTCAGATAGGTTCGCAAGATTTTTTGCACTGCGTGTCGTGACAGTTGGCGTGTATCTCTGAGGTCGCATTAATCACATAGCAACAGAAGTGCCATGGACTAGGTGAACTGATGAGTTGACTTGTAGAAATAGTTTATTTGTTCTGCATTAAGACCAATTTTCAGCCTCATTTGAGTGGTTGGAGCGTGTATGTCGGAGACATTATCAGTCTAATAGTAACGTCGCATATACTAATAATATTGCAGGGTTTATTCGTTTAAAACATCGTAATTATAATTATCTTTCCACTGGAGGGTGCTGTCCCATCAAGAGTGACGTCGCCCGCGTAGTTTCCCTAGTATTAAGAGGAGGATAGTTGGAGATTAAGGACAGTAAAGACTCACCATTATTTAAAAGTTAAATTCGAAACATGCTGAGAAAGCAAAAGATGTTCCACTCTCGCTCCAAAAGAGAAGGCGCAGTTGACGACAGGCAAAAGCTAAAAGAACTTCTTGCGTCTGCAAAAAGTTCGGTGCGTGAAGCTTACAACTACCACCATCGTAACTTAGCTGTAGATTATGCCAAGAACCAGACAAAATTCTGGTCCTACGTCAAATCGCTAAGGATGTGTAAGGCTTCTATCAATTCGCTCGTGGGCCAGTTTCGTGTGGCAACAGAAGATAGCAAAATTAAATCATTTTGTGTTTAAGAAATCGTTCACACAGGAGAACCATACAAATGTAGAGGAACAACTGAAAGTGTAGAAAACAAGTAGGTCACCAAATCCTGATGAACTCTCAATTTGGTATTGTAAAGAGTACTCTACAGCACTGGCCCCTTACTTAGCTTGCATTTATCGCGAATCTCTCGCTCAGCGTATAGTCCCAAGCGACTGGAAAACAGCGCACGTGATTCCTGTATACAAGGAGGTTAAAGAACAGACCCACAAAATAACAGACCAAAATCTTTAACATCGGTTTGGACATATTCTTAGTTCGAATTCGTAGTTCGAATGTTACAAATTTCTTGCTGAGGGAAAAGTATCTGTCCAAAGATCAGCACGGCTTCAGAAAACACCACTCGGCCGAAACTCAGCTTGCCCTGTTTTCACTTGAAATCCTCCAAACCATGGATGAAGGGAAACAGGCGAATCCCATAATTCTAGATTTCCGAAAAGAATTTGACACGGTGTCACAATGCAGACTGTTAACGAAGGTCCAAGAGTAAGGAATGGATTGCCAGATATGTGACTAACCCGAAGACATCTCAAGTAACAGAACCCTGCATGTTGTGTTCGATTTGTGAGTGTTCATCAGAGACACAGGTATCGTCAGGAATGGCCCAGGGAAGTGTGTGAGGACTGCTGTTATTTTCTATACACTCTGGATCTCCGGAAGGCTTTTGACACTGTACCACACAAGCGGCTTGTAGTGAAAATGCGTGTTTATGGAATATCGTCTCAACAGAAGTGATTTCTGGCGTTCCCCAAGGTAGTGTTATAGGTCCTTTTCTACTCCTAATCTATATAAACGATTTAGCAGTCAATCCGAGCAGCCGTCTTAGGTTTTTTGCGGGTGACGCTGTCGTTTACGACTAATAAAGTCAGCAGAAGATCAAAACAAATTGCAAAACGATTTAGAAAAGGTATCAGAATTGAGAGAAAACTGGCAGTTGGCCCTAAATAACGAAAAATGTGAGGTCATCTACACGAGTGCTAAAAGGAATTCGCTAAACTTCGGTTACAAATCAGTCTAATCTAAAAGCCGTAAATTCAACTAAATACCTAGGTTTACAATTACGAACAACTTAAATTGGAAGGAACACATAGAAAATGTTTTGGGGAAGGCTAACCATAGACTGCGTTTTATTGGCAGTACACTTAGAAAATGTAACAGATCTACTAAGGAGACTGCCTACACTACGCTTGTCCATCCTCTTTTAGAATAGTACTGCGCGTTGTGGGATCCTTACCAGATAGGACTGACGGAGTACATCGAAAAAGTTCAAAGAAAGGCAGCACGTTTTGCATTATCACGAAATATGGTAGAAAGTGTCACAGAAATGATACACGGTTTGGACTGGACATCATTAAAAGAAAGGCGTTTTTCGTTACGACGGGATCTTCTCACGAAATTGCAATCACTAACTTTCTCCTCTGAACGCGAAAATATTTTGTTGACACCAACCTACATAGGGAGAGATCGCCACGATAAAATAAGAGAAATCAGATCTCGTACGGAAAGATCTGTGTGTTCGTTCCTTCCGCGCGCTTACGAGATTGGAATAATAAAGAATTGTGAAGGCGGTTCGATGAACCCTCTGCCAGGCACTTAAACGTGATTTGCAGAGTATCTATGTAGATATAGATGTAGATGATCTGGCGGACAGGGTGAGCAACAGTCTGCGGCTATTTGCTGATAATTCTGTGGAGTATCGGAACGTGTCCAAGTTAAACGACTGTAGGAGGACTTTGGCAAACTTTATAGTTGGTGTGGTAAATGGCAGCTAGTTCTAAATGTGGAAAAATGGAAGTTAATGCTGATGAGGAGGAAAAACAAACCCAAAATGTTAGAGTACAGTATCAGTAGTGTGCTGCATGATACAGTACGCTGATTAAATATCTAGGCGTAACAATGGAAAACGGTATGAAACGGAGTGAGTATGTAAGGATTGTAGCACAGGAAGCGACTGGTCGACTCCGGTTTATTGGAAGAATTTTAGGAAAGTTTGGTTTATCGGTATGGTAGACCGCATATTGGACACTAGTGCGACCCGTTGTACGAGTGTTTATGATCCACAGCAGGTTCGATTAAAAGAAGACGAAGCACTTCAGAGGCTGTCTCCTAGATCTGTTACCGGTAGGTTCGACCAACAGAGAAGTATTACAGAGATGTTTCTCAAAATAAAATTGGAATTATTGCACTGGAGACGACGTTCTTTTCGAGGAGCACTATTGGGAAAGTTTAAAGAACCGATATTTGAGGCCCACTGCATAGTGATTCTACTGCCACCAATGGACTTCTCGTATGGGGTACGAAGATAAGATTAGAGAGATTATGTCTCATACGGAGGCACTGAGACACTCGATTGTCAATCACTCTATTTGCGAGTGAAACAGGAAAGGAAATGACTAGTATTGGTACAGGATACTCTCCGCCATGCACCATACGGTGGGTTGCGATGTATGTATGCAGATGTAGACGTAGATGTAGAATTCGATTCCAATCTATCCAGAGATAAATGAGGGGACGATATGACGCTTATCTACAAATCCGACGGCATGTCAACACCTGTTTGCCGTGGACGGAACGGCTCTCTCTACCTGGGTGCCTGCAGCACACAGGGTATTTGTGCCTGACACAGAATTCGACGTTCATTGACCCTTTGAATAAAATGTATTTCTTTACCACTGCCTGCTCTGGTTCGTTCAGTCACTTCAGCGGTGGCGACACCTGCAGCTGCGAAACGGGTTGCCTGAACAATGGGCGTCACTTTCATTTATGTGGCGAGTTTCTGGTAATCCAAGTGTGTATTTGAAGCAATGTGGTATTTCTTATACATTGGTTGGAAACTGATAAAACTGCAGTGCTTATAGAATACACTGTGACGACATTAATTTTGTGGGATATGTTGTGGCATCATTATCTCTACCAATAGGGCAACGTGTTCGTTTCTTAACACATACAGTATGCCATCACAAACACATCAGATATCTAGGGATGGTTTTGACGTGACGTGTCCCGACGCGACGCTCACGTGATGTCTAGAGGGTGGGACGAAACGCGCGTGATTGGAGAAATATGGAAAAAATACGAAAATTTTTAATAATTGCGAGAAATACATAAAATTGTGAAGAAATATGGAAAAAGAGAGCACGTACATGTCTGCCTGGATGTTGTACCTTCTGGTACCTCGAATGGCGAAAATCGAGAAATATTACATTTAATTTGTTGTTCACAAATACAAAAACCACAGATCTAGGTTATGAAATTTAATGTAATTACAATAAAATTAATTAAATTAAGTGTATTGGCAGTTGTGAATGTGGATAACCATCAGCTGTATAACAGATGGACAATAGTGAAAATTTATGCTTGACTGGGACTCGAATCCGGATTTCCCGCTTACCGTGAGTGATCACCTTGCCATTTGGCCATCTGAGCGCCACTCAAAGCCTAACCCAAGCTTCCATAATTCGTCAACCACGTGTCTACAACCTGTACTTGTAGGCATAAATGCATGCATAGCCAAAGGAACGTTGCATTGTAATTCTGAATAACACAGGCACTGCTATATTGTACCGTATAAAATTAATTTGTTGTCAACAAATAGCAACACACAGATCCTCTCCCTATGGCGCAAAGCCCTAGAATGAGACCACCCATTCACGTGCTCTAGTTATAAGAGAAGGAAGTGGAAGGAGTGCTGAATCTCATTGGTCCAGGGTGATGGGAGGAGTATGGACAGGCCTGAGGGGAAGGCCAAGAGATGATCTTAAATATGTGGTGGTACGCCCATGCATGTAACATGACAGTGGACGTGACCTTCAAATTGGCCTTTTACTGGTCATAAGTGGTTAGGATGGGAGGGGGTGGATGGAGGAGTGTGTTGGCGGGATGTGTAACCTAATACTCATGATCATGGCCGACTAGCATTCCCAAATGCCTCATGTAATCTTAATATATCCTCTCAAAGTGTGTGTGTAGAAAGGGAGTGAACCTTAAACTGGTCCAGAATCAGAGGACAAGTGTAACCACCCACCAGAAGTGATGTCATCAGTGACCTTGAAATTGGCTCCGAATACTGGATCAATTGCGTAACACCGTAAGTACATCATCAGTGACATTGAAACTGGCCTCTTACCAGTCCTGCTATCCTGCTTCCGCTAAGTCACAACACAGACGGAAGTGTACGTAAAGCGATCGTGACGAACTTTCATTGAAAAGGATTGCAACGAAAAATAAGAGGACGATAGGGGTGAGGCGTTCCCAGGAGCAGATATAGACTCAGATCACAATATAGTAGTGATGAAGAGTAGGCAGAAGGACATTAGTCAGGAAGAATCAATACGCAAAGAAGTGGGATACGGAAGTACTAAGGAATGACGAGATACGTTTGAAGTTCTCTAACGCTATAGATACAGCAATAAGGAATAGCGCAGTAGGCAGTACAGTTGAACAGGAATGCACATCTCTAAAAAGGGCCATCACAGAAGTTGGGAAGGAAAACATAGGTACAAAGAAGATAGCTGCGAAGAAACCATGGGTGACAGAGGAAATACTTCAGTTGATTGATGAAAGGAGGAAGTACAAACATGTTCCGGGAAAATCAGGAATACAGAAATACAAGTCGCTGAGGAATGAAATACATAGGAAGTGCAGGGAAGCTAAGACGAAATGGCTGCAGGAAAAATGTGAAGACATCGAAAAAGATATGATTGTCGGAAGGACAGACTCAGCATACAGGAAAGTCAAAACAACCTTTGGTGACATTAAAAGCAACGGTGGTAACATTAAAAGTGCAACGGGAATTCCACTGCTAAATGCAGAGGAGAGAGCAGATAGGTGGAAAGAATACATTGAAAGCCTCTATGTGGGTGAAGATTTGTCTGATGTGATAGAAGAAGAAACAGGAGTGGATTTAGAAGAGATAGGGGATCCAGTATTAGAATCGGAATTTAAAAGAGCTTTGGAGGACTTACGGTCAAATAAGGCAGAAGGGATAGATAACATTCCATCAGAATTTCTAAAATCATTGGGGGAAGTGGCAACAAAACGACTATTCACGTTGGTGTGTAGAATATAGAGTCTGGCGATATACCATCTGACTTTCGGAAAAGCATCATCCACACAATTCCGAAGACTGCAAGAGCTGACAAGTGCAAGAATTACCGCACAATCAGCTTAACAGCTCATGCATCGAAGCTGCTTACAAGAATAATATACAGAAGAATGGAAAAAAAATTGAGAATGCGCTAGGTGACGATCAGTTTGGCTTTAGGAAAAGTAAAGGGACGAGAAAGGCAATTCTGACGTTACGGCTAATAATGGAAGCAAGGCTAAAGAAAAATCAAGACACTTTCATAGGATTTGTCGACCTGGAAAAAGCGTTCGACAATATAAAATGGTGCAAGCTGTTCGAGATTCTGAAAAAAGTAGAGGTAAGCTATAGGGAGAGACGGGTCATATACAATATGTACAACAACCAAGAGGGAATAATAAGAGTGGACGATCAAGAACGAAGTGCTCGTATTAAGAATGGTGTAAGACAAGGCTGTAGCCTTTCGCCCCTATTCTTCAATCGGTACATCGAGGAATCAATGATGGAAATAAAAGAAAGGTTCAGGAGTGGAATTAAAATACAAGGTGAAAGGATATCAATGATACGATTCGCTGATGACTTTGCTATCCTGAGTGAAAGTGAAGAAGAATTAAACGATCTCTTGAACGGAATGAACAGTCTAATGAGTACACAGTATGGTTTGAGAGTAAATCGGAGAAATACGAAGGTAATGAGAAATAGTAGAAATGAGAACAGCGAGAAACTTAACATCAGGATTGGTGGTCACGAAGTCAGTGAAGTTAAGGAATTCTGCTACCTAGGCAGTAAAATAACCACTGACGGACGGAGCAAGGAGGACATCAAAAGCAGACTCGCTATGGCAAAAGAGGCATTTCTGGCCAAGAGAAGTCTACTAATATCAAATACCGGCCTTAATTTGAGGAAGAAATTTCTGAGGATGTACGTCTGGAGTACACCATTGTATGGTAGTGAAACATGGACTGTGGGAAAACCGGAACAGAAGGGAATCGAAGCATTTGAGATGTGGTGCTATAGACGAATGTTGAAAATTAGGTGGACTGATAAGGTAAGGAATGAGGAGGTTCTACGCAGAATCGGAGAGGAAAGGAATATGTGGAAAACACTGATAAGGAGAAGGGACAGGATGATAGGACATCTGCTAAGACATGAGGGAATGACTTCCATGGTACTAGAGGGAGCTGTAGAGGGCAAAAACTGTAGAGGAAGACAGAGATTGGAATACGTCAAGCAAATAATTGAGGACGTAGGTTGCAAGTGCTACTCTGAGATGAAGAGGTTAGCACAGGAAAGGAATTCGTGGCGGGCCGCATCAAACCAGTCAGTAGACTGATGACAAAAAAAAAGGAGGTAAGTTTCCAAAACCACTGATCAGATGCCCGTAACTGGAAAACGTGGTACCGAAGTCATAAAAGTGGATTGTGAAACAGTGGAGGAAAACCATTTGGTAGAATGAGTCTTGTTTTACACTATTTCAACTCCTGTCCGAATTGACGTCCGAAGAGTGAAACATGGTGGGGGTTCAGTGACGATTTTGGCATCCATATCGCGGTATTCCATGGGTGCTATGGCTACTATGCAAAGTCGCATTACTGCCAAGGACAACGTGACCATTTTGGCTAATGACGTCCATCCAGTGGCACAGTGTTAGTTTCCCCAGTGGTGCCACGGGTTCCAAGACGACAGTGCCCCTTTCCACAAATCTCACATCGTCTAGAATTGACTTTGTGAGCAGAAGGATGAATTTTCGCATCTTCCCTGACCACTACAGGATGTCACACCAGATGTCAACACTATCGAGCCTTTGTGGTCTACCTTGGTGAGAAGGCTGCATGATCGCTATTCATCTTCGTCGTTGTTACCTGGGCTTGCCACTATTTTGCAGGAAGAATGGTATAAGATTCCCTTGAAAGACATACTGGGTATGTATTTATCCATTCCGAAACGAATGGAAGATGTTTTGAATGACAAACGGTTTCCTGAACCGTATTCGGCTTGGTAATGTGTTGCGTCTTTGGTGTTTCCATATTTTTGTCATACCCTGCACATATTAACCGTAGGTTATTAAACCTTGTAAAATTTACGATTGCGTATGAAACAGGACGATTTGTACTTAATTTGATGAGTAACATGCAACTGGATATCTAATAATTGTAATTAACTTGTAAACTACCTCTTCCTTTGAATAAAATCTGGCGTAGTAAACTTTATGATGATTTAGTTGCAACGAAATATCTCCCCACCACCAGTGTTCTAGGGTTCATGTTAGTAGCATGCTGGTGGGTACAGTAGATTGCTTCTTTGTGATAAGAAAGTAGGACACAATGTAGTACATCGCTTTGTATTCTATGTTAATTAAATGGAAAGTTTATATACTGCTGCTATATCGCCAGTTTTTATGTTAACATCGAACTGGCGAACTGGTATCTTCCGTTGTCTAGCGAAAGAATTAAGAACTGCTCACTATTCAATATTACTACTTTTTAAACCTTGAGTGTCAACAGAAATCTGCCAGTGCCCATAATACAAACGAAACCACTTCTGTTTCAGTGAGCGAGTCTCTATGCAAAAATCGGTTTAGCCTTCCGTCCGTTACTTTCATTTTAATCAAGCAGAAAACCTGGCAGGATATTTCTTTTAAGTATTTTTCATTAATAGAGTTTCATTTTTACAGAATTGGAAGCGTTTCGAAATTCTAGGAAATTAAATTCACCCCATTGCCTCTATCACGGCTCTCAGGATTAGTGGGCGAAGGGCCCAAGATGTGTTCCGCAATACTCCCTTTTTTCAGGAACCATGTCAGCTGTCATGGCGAAAGCCATTTTCTTCCATACATTTGAACAGACAGCTTGACCTAGAATTCTGTTACGAACAGAAGCGAGTCGTGTAGAACGGTAATGCTATGTAGCAATTCCCATTTTCGATGCGCTAGAGGAATTTCTGAGTTCAAGTGATACGGAAATATCAAGAGGATAATTCTCTCGGTAAGGGTGATGACGGACGAACCACCTATTGGCACATGTCTGTACGCCAATAAGAAAATCACTGCAATACACTTCTCGGGTTAGCAACCGGGGTAGCAACATGCAACATTGTGCATGTCCCAGAGCACTTCAGCAAAACAACGGTTCGACGTCTTCAGTCTAGTGATAATCGCGCGGAAGCGTCCTTATTTATCAGGTCTGGAGTAGAATTAACGCCTGCGTGCGGAGGCGCTCACTGTGGAAGCGGCGCTCACAGTGCTACCTACCAGAAGATGAAGAGAAGCTTTCCGTGTATGCAACGTGGGCTTTCACTATGCTGTGTATAAAGGTCAATGAACTCTTTGCAGCTCACGGCGTCGGGTCACAAATCTATCTTCTTTCATCTGTTTCAATTTAATGGCAGCCAGTGCTGTATACCAGCCAGTGCTTGGTTTAAATCCTCCATTCCTGTTGATAAGATTGCCTGCTGTGTTATGCAAACTGGTCACAAACTGATATTCATATAGGTACTGACGGATAATGCAAAACTGTAAGCTTTGGTGGCCGATGGATGAATGTGTGACACAGCAATACAATTTCACCGCGCACCTGGCAAAGGAATAACGGGAGACATGTCGTTACCGGGCATAAAGTCTTTTGCGAATTTAGTTTCGTGTACTCAGTTGGACAGCAATTCTCCTCGCAGGCAGGCACGTGAACGGTATACGCAGATATAAGCATTTGAGAGAGCGAGTGCAGTTGGGATCAAGGAAGCCAGCTGGGGTAATCGGCGAATAGCTTGATATTTGAACAGGAGCAATGCCACTACTCGACGACTTCGGCAGGACTGCACCTAGATCTTCTTAAGTAATAGAACCCAGTACGTTGTCCTCGATAGTGAGTGTTCATCGGAGGTGAGGGTATCATCTGGAGTGCCCCAGGGAAGTGTGGTAGGTCCGCTGTTGTTTTCTATCTATATAAGCGATCTTTTGGACAGGGTGGATAGCAATGTGCGGCTGTTTGCTGATGATGATGTGGTGTACTGGAAGGTATCGTCTTTGAGTGACTGTCGGAGGATACAAGATGACTTGAACAGGATTTGTGATTGGTGTAAAGAATGGCAGCTAACTCTAAATATAGATAAATGTAAATTAATGCAGATGAATAGGAAAAAGAATCCCGTGATGTTTGAATACTCCATTAGTAGTGTAGCGCTTGAAACAGTCACGTCGATTAAATATTTGGGCGTAACATTGCAGAGCGATATGAAGTGGGACAAGCATGTAATGTTGTGGGGAAGGCGGATAGTCGCCTTCGGTCCATTGGCAGAATTTTGGGAAGATGTGGTTCATCTGTAAAGGAGACCGCTTGTAAAACACTAATACGACCTATTCTTGAGTACTGCTCGAGCGTTTGGGATCCCTATCAGGTCGGATTGAGGGAGGATATAGAAGCAATTCAGAGGCGGGATGCTAGATTTGTTACTGGTAGGTTTGATCATCACGCGAGTATTACGGAAATTCTTCAGGAACTCGGGTGGGAGTCTCTAGAGGAAAGGAGGCGTTCTTCTCGTGAATCGCTACTGAGGAAATTTAGATAACCAGCATTTGAGGCTGACTGCAGTACAATTTTACTACCGCCAACTTGTATTTCGCGGAAAGGCCAGAAAGATAAGATAAGAGAGATTAGGGCTCGTACAGAGGCCTATCGGCAGTCATTTTTCCCTCGTTCTGTTTGGGAGTGGAACAGGAAGAGAAGATGCTAGTTGTGGTACGAGGTACCCTGGATGAACTGTCGTCAGCACAGCGTCAAGACGGAAGTGGTCGACCTAGAGAGACGACACAACGTGTGGTCGGAGCAATCATCAGACATTCAGAGCCCCGTATTCATCATTACCATTGATCCAACGTGCAACTGGTGCTTCAGTGATCACAAGGACCATCAATCAGCGGCTCACAGGAAAGGGACTGAGCTCGCAGCGTCGACTACCATTGACCTCTACACCAACAAGCCTGCTTACAGTGGTATCGGGCGCATTCGGCATGGAATCTGACTGACTGAAATAGATTTGTCTTAAGTGATGAATCCCGCTTCAAACTGAGCTCCGATGACCAGCGATGGCATGTCTGGAGACGCCCCGGACAGCAGTGGAATAGCAACCTGATTGTCTCCAGTCATACGGCCCGACAGCCAGGAGTGATCGCGTGGGGCGACATTTTAGCTGATAGCAGGACCCCCTTCGTTGTCATTAGCAGTACACTTACAGCATAGAAGTACTTCGACTTTATTCTACGCCACGTTTTGCTGCCCTTCATGGCAAGCCACCCTGGGCTTACATTTCAGCGAGATAATGCCCACCCGCACACGACGAGAGCCTATCTTGGCGAGCAACGTCGCTGGATCTCTCCCCAGTTCAGAACCTTTGGAGCATCATGGGCAGGGCCCTCCAGCCAGTTCTGTATTTTGAAAATATAGCGTGCTAATTGGACAGAATGTGTCACGATATTTCTCAGGAAGACATACAACATTTCTATCAATCAATGCCAAACGAATAATTGCGGCCGGCCGCTGTGGCCGAGCGGTCCTAGGCGCTTCAGTCCGGAACCGAACTGCTGCTACGGTCGCAGGTTTAAATCCTGCATCGGGCATGGGTGTGTGTGATGTCCTTAGGTTAGTTAGGTTTAAGTAGTTCTAAGTCTAGGGGACTGATGACCTCAGATGTTAAGTCCCATAGTGCTTATAGCCATTTGAAGGGATAATTGGTTGCATAAAATAAATGATCCAATTTTTCTGAAATTGCAATCACTTGTTTGTCTTTATATGTACATCACATCTGCCGAGTACCGTCCCATTCGGATCACATCTTTGTGGTGGTCGTTCTTTTTGTCTTGGAGTGTATGTGTGTACCTTAAAAAAAATGGCTCTGAGCACTATGGGACTTAACATCTATGGTCATCAGTCCCCTAGAACTTAGAACTACTTAAACCTAACTAACCTAAGGACATCACACAACACCCAGTCATCACGAGGCAGAGAAAATCGCTGACCCCGCCGGGAATCGAACCCGGGAACCCGGGCGTGGGAAGCGAGAACGGTACCGCACGACCACGAGCTGCGGACCCTTAAAACACAATCTCAGTACGATGATGCATAGGACAAAATTTCAGTCTTCTTGTAAAACGCGCGATGCTCTTTGTTCAGTTAATGCTCCGCTAGGACTGATTTATCAGATTGGCACAGGAATGTATGTCGATGGTGCTCAACACAACGTTGCACGGTGCGAAATGCGTGCCCAACATATGAATTTCCAGCCTTGCGTGGCATCCTATATACACTGCGTTTTCCACGGCCCAGGTCGTTTCACTGAACAAATTCCTCAATTCTGCTGGCGGACGAGAAACGCATTTAATGACATATCTACTGTGGATTTTTTTCTATTCTTGAAGAAATGCCGCCAAAATAATTACCATCAGTTTGCTGCAGAATTCCTTAACATTTTCTGAGTCCAAATGTAATCAATTTCCTTGAGACGGGATAGCTTCTGTCCACGAGTCAGTACGGTTTTATGAGACATCGCTCGTGCCAAACGCAACTTGTCCTTTTCTCGCACAATATCCTACGAATAATGGACGACGGGCAATAGGGAAATTCCGCATTCCTAGATTTCCGAATAGCGTTTGACACGATGCCCCACTGCAGACCGTTAACAGCGGCACGATCACATGGAATAGATTGCCAGATACGCGAGTCGCTCGAAGACTTGTTAAGTAACAGAACCAAGTACGTTGTCCTCGTAAGCGAGTGCTCATCAGAGACAAGGGTACAGGGAAGTATGACAGCACAGCTGTTATTTTCTATACGCGAGTACATAAATTACCTGGCGGAGCACCAATCTACGGCTCTTTGCTAATACTGTGGTGTACTGGAAGGTGCCATCGTTGAGTGACTTTAGGAAGATACAATATGACTTAGACAAATATTTTTAGTTGGTATGATGAATGGTACCTAACTCTGAAAGTAGAAAAACATAATTTAATGCAGATCAGTAGAAAAACAATCCCGTAATATTCGAGTACAGTGTGCTGCCTGACACAGTCTCGTCTATTAAATTTCTACGTAAAGTTGCAAAGCGATATGAAATGGAACGAGCATGTAAGGATTGTAGCGGGGAATGCGAATGGTTTACTTCGGATTATTGGGAGAATTTTAGGAAAGTGTAGTTTATATGTAAAGGATATCGCATTTATGATACTAGTGTGACCCATTATTGAGTGCTTCTGGAGTGTTCGGGATCCGCACCAGGCCTGATAAAATGAAGACATCGAAGTAATTCAGAGGTGCGCTGCTAGACTTGTTACCGATAGCTTCCATCAGCATACGAGTATTAAGGAGATTCTTCGGAACTCTGATGTAACTCCCTAGAGGGCCGGCCGAAGTGGCCGTGCGGTTAAAGGCGCTGCAGTCTGGAACCGCGAGACCGCTACGGTTGCAGGTTCGAATCCTGCCTCGGGCATGGATGTTTGTGATGTCCTGAGGTTAGTTAGGTTTAGCTAGTTCTAAGTTCTAGGGGACTAATGACCTCAGCAGTTGAGTCCCATAGTGCTCAGAGCCAACTCCCTAGAGGGTATAGGACGTTCTTTTCGGGGAACACCGTCAAGAACACGTAGAGAACCGACTTTGAAGCTGAATCCGCAACGATTCTATTGCCGCCAACGTACACTTCGCGGTGGGGCCACGAAGGTAAGAGAAATTAGGGCTCGTACGGAGGCATGTAGGCAGTCGTTTTCCCTCGCTCTACTTGGAAGTGGAAATGAAAAGAAACGACTACTAGTGGTACAGGATACCCTCCGCCACGCACCGTATGGTCGCTTGTGCAGTATGTGTGTAGATGTAGATCAAGAAAACACGGCAAGAGGGTAGCTACAGTGGGTACCTCCGCATCTTCATTTACATTTTTAGATTGAACTGGCTTTGATCGGAATGCCTTGTGTATCTGTTTCTCAGAATAACCGTAAGCTGGAACACCTTTAAGTGTTGCAGTTCACCTACGATTTATGACGCGTCGCAGCGTACTGCAAGCAAATAATTACCTTTTACACGCAGGAGCTTTCGGCACCGTATTCATTGCCCCCGTGCAAGCGCGGTAGGCCTTTCTTCGGCACCTTTAGGGGTGCTTTGAGCGTGCTTTCGTAATTTATTCTCCTGGTCTGATAAATTTCGACACCGCAACACGATCATCAGTCGCGTCTTGCAGCAGTGACGACGGCAACTGTGACCATCTGAAGAAAACGAACATTTGTTTCTACGAAACATTGTGAGACTTGTACAATGTTATACGGCGGCAAGAACCGAGAAGTATATTTGTAACACATCGTTTGGAGCTTCAAAATGCACAGGAGAACCATTATCGAAGCAGTTTATACAATTAGTAGTTGTAAAACGATGTTTACGGAATTCACTCATGGCTCCAGATATGAAATGCCAATGCTACGTAAGATGGAGAACGCTTAAAAGCTTTTCGACATTTTTGCGTATCTCCGTTTTTGTGTAGAACAACGTGGCCGCATCCTCAAGAGAGCGGATGATCAGAAAAAACTTTATTCATTTGTGGTATCCCTGCACAATTTTGTGATCACAGGAGACTATCAATGTCTGTTAAATATACGAGTCTTTGGACATATCTGGGTGCGCTCTTACTACTCGTAAAAACAAGAAAAAAATCTGACGTAGAGACGTGTATACAAATTTTTCGTGTGTAAGTTAATACTGAAAGAGCACTGTATAACCAACCATTATTTGTTTCAAGTTGTTAGTTCATACGATTTTCTATAATGTCATTAGTTAAAGAATTTTAGAAAAAGTCTTCAGTATGTCCCTCTACTTTTAACATGCAAATATGTTCTTACATCAGAAATTTAAAAGTAAAATAATTCCCAATTAATGTTTAGGCATCTGTTTTACCTCATTCGGCGTGGCAACCTGATCCCAAATCATTATATTCAAAGTATTTCATATGTTCTATATGTTTCTAAAAAACAGTTTGATCGAAACCCTACATACAAATTTTCTTATTTTACTAATATTGCTCAATAAATTTTATAAATCTTTTTGAATTTGGCACTAAGCGGGTAGATAGGAAGGTGTAGATAAAGACAACGATGTAACGGGGTAAAATTATATTCGACTTGTGGTATTCCTCATTTTATGTTGTTATAATTTTTCTTTACCAAATCTTCAGAAAAAACAACTCGTCAGTGCTAGGCAAAAGCTTAATAGGTCTCAAATCTTTCGAGAAAAACTTTATTCATGCTGGCTGTGCATTATCAAAAACAAATGACGCGAAGTAAAACTGTATCTTATACCATACTTATCTTGTGCAGCGTAACATACCACTACTACTACAGAAATTTTAAGACGAGTTCCCGGGTGGTTCCTGTGAAGAAGGGCAAGCCCATTCTCCTTTCACATCCCTATCCAATTCCGAACTGCCCTTATTCCCGTCATTAAGAATACCTCATGCCCTAAGTGGCCTTTATACCTTTCTTTAGAGGAAAGTCTATCCTTCCTTACTTCTTTTATTCGAAATAAATGCTAGAAAATAAAATTTGTGTCACTATTTCAAAAAGAGTTGTATATTATAGTAAGGAAGCTACCTTGCAGAACTCAACAAATAAGTGATATCGTGTTAAATAAAGTGCTTTAAGAGTTATAGAGAAATCCTCCTTAAAATCTTAAAAGTTTCTCTTGCCTTAAAAAACAAAACAATTTTCTTCAAAATGTATAAAGCTTCATATCATGTATATATGGATTATGTGTTGTGTTTTCAACGTACACTGTACAACTGCACTAAAGGATCACTTTTTCGAAACCCCGTAATTCACACCCCTAATGAAGTTTGATATTTGACTTAAAGCTACACACAGCCTTCTTCTGCAATGGTGTAAAAGCGTGGCGCCCTGTCACCCTCAGGATTGATGATGCTTCAAACAGCAAGTTGTCCATATGCGAAAAAACAGGTCACAATTCAGAAATTCCTACGACGCGTAAGGTGGGTTAATAATGTCACATTGGCACCGAATTTGACCGTAATTCTGCTCGACGCCACTGTGGACGTGTGACCCGATCGGAATGTCGTCACAGACCCTCTTACATATATGTCACCCCTTCTTTTGAAAGCCTCTGCGATGGTTGTTAGAACCACGAGACCCAGCGTTAAAACCACGCGGTTTTCTTATGAGTGACCGAGGAAAACGTTCCACAAATATCGCCGCTCAGAAGAAGCACTAAAAGGCCACAGGGAGTGAATGGGACCACCTCTTTCCCTGGGGCTTTTATTGCGAAATATTAGTCACTCGAAAACAATAGTTCGCAATGCCTTAGCAACAGGAAAACGTTCCTCATAACCTTTGATACTCCTGGCACCCCCGGGCGTTCCAACACTCGTCTAAGAACACTGGGGCCTGCATTCTCATCAAACGTGATCGGACCTGTTTGGAGCGCAGCGTTACAGTAATGTTTGCTCTCGTCTTCAGACTGAAATCACTAGGGGCCATTCAAAACCATTCGAAGAAATTTCAACGTGATTCAAAGCAGGGAGCGAGCTTATACTTTCAAGCGCTCATATTTTGTGTCCTGTGACGTAATGACAGGGAGATGGAGATGGAACACTGACACATGGGTGACTAAAATGGCAAACGGTCTCTCTAAGACCACCAGCCCCCCCCCCCCCCCCCCTCCCACTCAAGTTCGGCAAAACCCGCTGTGGGGTTCACCCACCTTTATCGAGAATTTTAAAAATGTGCCTGTACAAACACAACCTGTAGCATATACGTAGGTAGTTGCAGAACAGCAATCCCTCTTCAATTCCAGATGGTCTACCATCAGGCGCAAGAGCAGCAGTATAGTGGCGAAGGGGTAGCAGCGTAGCCAGCCTGCTGGAACGTGTGTGTGTAGTCATCAGGTACATTTTTAAGATGCTCAATAAAGATGGGTGGGTGCTACCATTGGTTTTGTCGAACTGGGGTGCCTTAGAAGAATGTTTTGCTCGTCTTACTCATACCTGTGTTAATGTCGCACCCCTTTCCCCCTCCCCCTCCCCCTCCCCCCTCCCCCCCCTCCCCCAAACCGTGGTTTGACATTGTAGCCACCCAAGTATTAAGTTTAGCCTGTTGCCTGTGAGACACGAGGTACGAACAAGCGGAACAAGTTCGAGCGGAGGAGCTTAGAGAAACTGAATGTGTGTGCGCAGCACCGCTCTCCAAGATTCCTTGCGGCAGGAAGAGGGGCAGTTCAAAAAAATATTCAAATGTGTGTGAAATCTTATGGGACTTAACTGCTAAGGTCATCAGTTCCTAAGCTTACACACTACTTAACCTAATTATCCTAAGGACAAACACACACACCCATGCCCGAGGGAGGAATCGAACCTCCGCTGGGATCAGCCGCACAGTCCATGACTGCTGCGCCTGAGACCGCTCAGCTAATCCCGTGCGAAGAGGGGCAGTGTTCTGAATAAATATGGCTCCAGTAATGTGCCGAAACAAGGACACCTCTTTGGAGTCTAAAATTTCTATGGTGTATTGATCGCTGCATGGAGTAGTTGTAACTAAAAGCAGTCGGAATCAGATTCACACATCAAAAAAGTTTTCAATCACCTCGGTTCCGAGAGTTCCGCAACCTGTTCAGAAAATTGTAATAGAGATCAACATAAACACCATTTCCGCCCTTTTTATTGCATTGCCCATGAAAACCACCCATTACATGTTGTACCACCATACAGCGAGACCTTCAGAGGTGGTAGTCCAGACTGCTGTACACACCGGTACCTCTAATACCCAGTAGCACGTTCTCTTGCATTGATGCATGCCTGTAGTCGTCGTTGCATACCATCCACAAGTTCAACAAGGCACTGTTGGTCAATACTGTCCCACTTCTCAAAGGCGATTCGGCGTAGATCCCTCAGAGTGGTTGGTGGGTCATGTCGTCCATAAACAGTCCTTTTCAATCTATCCCAGGCAAGTTCGATAGGGTTCATGCCTGGAGAACATTCTGGCCACTCTGGGTGTCGTTATCCTGAAGGAAGTCATGCGTATGGGCACGATGAGGGCGCGAATCGTCGTCCATAAAGACAAACGCCTCGCTAATATGTTGCCGATATGGTTGCGCTATCGGTCGGAGGATGGCAGGGAGGATGGCAGTTATTACGGCGCATTCCATGACTACCAGCGGCGTCATCAGCCCCACATAATGCCACCCCAAAACAGTAGGGAACATCCACCGTGCTGCACTTGCTGGACAGTGTGTCAAGGCGTTTTGCCTGACCAATTAGCCTCCAAATACGTCTCCAACGATTGAGCCGTACATTCCGCATGTTCTTGGGCCCATCTTTACCGCGCTGCATGGTGTCGTGGTTGCAAAGATAGACCTCGCCATGAACGTATGGAGTGAAGCTGCGCGTCATGCAAGCCTATTGCGCACAGTTTGAGTCGTAACACGACGTCCTGTAGCTGCACGAAAAACATTATTCAACACGGTGGCATTGCTGTCAGGGTTCCCCCGAGCCATAATCCGTAGGTAGCGGTCATCCACTGCTGCAGTAGCCCTTGGGCAGCCTGAGCGAGGCATGTCATCGACAGTTCCTGTCTCTCTGTATACCCTCCATGTCCGAACAACATCGCTTTGGTTCACTCTGGACGCCTGGCCACTCCCTTGTTGAGAGCACTTCCTGTCACAGAGTAACAATGCAGACGCGATCGAACCGCGGCATTGACACTCTAGGCTTGGTTGAACTACAGACAACACGAGCCGTGTACCTCCTTCCTGGTGGTATGACTGGAAGTGATCGGCTGTCGGACCCCCTCCGCTACCTTTCATTCAAAATCTGTTCAGTGTACAGGTTTGAAAACATCGGGAAAAGGTTGCAATCATGACTCACTGCCTTCTTAACCACAGCTTCTCTTTCATGCTCTTTGACTTTTATAACTGCAGTTTGATACCTATACAGCTTCATAGAGCGTATGTCAGTCCACATTAGCGAAGGCTTTGTTTGAATCTACAAGTACTATAAATGGGGGTTTTCTTCCCTCTGTCGTCTCAGATATTTCGAATTGTCAGCACTGCCGTACGTGTTCCTATATTTCTCCGGAACCCAAACATATCTCCCAAGAGGTCGGCTTTCACCAATTTTCCAGTCTTCCTGCAAATTAGTTGCGTCGGTTTCAAGATGTAATAATCAAAAAACAAAAGAGCTGACGTTGTAGATAGACAACGAAGCCGTCGTGACTTCATACTTACGATATTATTGCAGACAAGCAACACACGTGACGAGCGAGTGAATAAGTACCTACAGTTAATATTCATTCAGCCCCCCCCACCATTCTGGAAAAAAGCCAAGACACTGGAACATGCACTTCAGCACTGAAAAGAAGACTGAAGTATACGAAACTGAGAAACTGACAAACGACAATTCTAATGATTAAGATACAAGAATTTCTTTGCCACAGATAGTGTTTCAGAAAACTTTAGTAAATTTGAATAACTATCCGGGGACACCTAAAGCTGTAAATGTGCAACGCTCAGGCGCTATAGTCTGGAACTGCGCGACCACTACGGTCGCAGGTTCGAATCCTGCCTCGGGCATGGAAGTGTGTAATGTCCTTAGGTTAGTTAGGTTTAAGTAGTTCTAAGTTCTAGGGGACTGATGACCTCAGAAGTTAAGTCCCTTAGTGCTCAGAGCCATTTGAACCATTTTTCAACGCTCACAAATCTACGTAAACAAATTAAGCCACTATTGCTACAAATTAAAAAGTTTTTTATTTACCTGCAACGTAAGTCATTGCTCAGAATTTTTCTTGTTTAGAGCCTCAATTAGTTTCCATAAACACTGATCTTAGAGGAGCAGAGATTATATTGAAGAGCTGGCAGGGCTAAAAATCCAAGCACTGGCAAGGCGTCGGAGGGCGTGCGCTCATTAGGGAAGAGCGGGCCCGGCAATTTGCGAACAAAAGCGGCTGTAGCAGCAGTCAGTTAATGAAGGTCGCTGCGTACCGCGTGTCGGAGGGCGTGCAGTCGGAAACTAAACGCTGCTGTAACGCCGTAGTTCTCTGCAGGTTATGTCGGCAGTAGCAGGGTGAAAGACTGCCCAGATTGCTGGAGTATTTTACCGTATAAATAAAAGTGTGTAACCTACCAGTGCGCAGGTAAGACATTCGTTCATCATTCATTCTTTAACCGTGTACCGTAGACTCCAACAAGAAAGAAACCAGGGATGTGGAACGAGCTCAAGTTTACATTGAGGTAGGCTGAAGGCATCATAGAAACTTAATCTATTCTCACGCTCATAAATTAAGGATAATTGCAGAATCTGGTGCCACAAAACTGGCGCTAATAGCATAGGCACAAAGGGAATACACATGACACAGATCTGTAAGTCCACGGTATTGGTGATAAGTTGAGAAAACCGTCCCGAAACACATGTGCTACAAAACGCCACTGTTACCTGTGCATGTACCACGACATCAATATGGGATATGATCACCACGCACACGTACACAGGCCGCACAACGGGTTGGCATACTCTGGATCGGGTGGTCGAGCAGCTGCTGGCGTATATCCTCCCATTCTTGCACCGGTGCCTGTCGGAGACTCTGAAGTGTCGTAGGGGTTTGAAGACGTGCAGCGATACGTCGACCGAGAGCATCCCAGACATACTCGGTGGGGTTGAGGTCTGAAGAACAGGCAGGCCACTCCATTCGCCTGATCTCTTCTGTTTCAAGGTACTCCTCCACGATGGCAGCTCGGTAGGGCCGTGCAGGAGAAAGGTGGGCCCACTGCACCCCTAAAAAGGCGGACATACTGGTGCAAAATGACGTCCCGATGCACGTGACCTGTTACAGTTCCTCTGTCAAAGACATTCAGAAGTGAACGTGCACCAATCATAATCCCATCCCGCACCATCAAACCACGACCTGCATACAGGTCCCTTTCAAGGACATTAAGGGGTTCTGGTTCATGGTTCACGCCACAGGAAAACCCGGCGAGAATCACTGTTCAGACTATACATGGACTCGTCCGTGAACATAACCTGAGACCACTGTTCTCATGACAATGTACTGTGTTCTTGACACCAGGCTTTACGGGCTCTCCTGCCACCAGGGATCAGTGGAATGCACCTTGCAGGTCTCCGGGCGAATAAACCATTTCTGTTCAGTCGTCTATAGACTGTGTGTCTGGAGACAACTGTTAAAGTGGCTGCTGTAAGGTCCCGGGAAAGGCTACCTGCGGTACTCTGTGGCCGTCTGCAGGCACTGATGGTAAGATATCGATCTTCTTGTGGTGTTTTACACTGTGGACGTCTCGTAATGTAGCGACTGGACACGTTTCCTGTCTGCTGGAATCGTTGCCATAGTCTTGAGATCACATTTTGTGGCACACGGAGGGCCCGTGCTACGACCTGCTGTGTATTGTACCCCTGATAACGTCATCAATATGTGTTCTTTCAGCCATTTTCAATAGCCAGTAACCATTAGCACGTCTGAAAACGTCTGCACACTTGCTCGCTGCACCGTACTCTGACATGCACCAACACACCTCTGCGTATGCGGACTGCTGCCAGCGCCACCGTGCCACGACCGCAGGTCAAATGCACCTCTTGGTCATACCCCGAGGTGATTTAAACCCGCAAACCGCCCACCAGAACGTTGTTTCTCCATGTATCAGCACTGTCCTTAATTTATGAGCATGAGTGTACATACTGTAGTAACAGTAGACCATCATTATGCTGTTTATGCCATCGACATTTCATCAAGTAAATCGGTAAGAAACACGCTAATTTGTAGAAGAAAAACAAAAGCTTCTGCATTCTTAGTTTTCCTGCGCATCTGCTGTTTTCTTCTTTTAGCAGCTAAATACACTCTCCAGTCACATTAACAGGCCCACCCGCCAAATGTCTGAATAACCACGTTCCGCAGCGCGAGACGTGCAGGTAGAGTGTCGATGAAGTTCTGGAAGGCGTCGACTGGGATGTGGAACTGATGCCGTGGCCAGCTGCGCTACGTTTCTCGGCAGAGGCTCCCCGGCGCCAACAGCCCGATCGAGGTGGTCCTCCAAATCCACGATTAGGTTTTAATCCTGGTGCCCTTCGAAACACACACGTACATTAATTACAAGCCGTGTGACACGTTGCATTGTCCTGTGGTAGATGCCCTGTGCTGAGGAAAGAACAAACGCCGTGTAGGGGTGGATATGGTCCCGAAGCATAGATGCATATCTGCGTTGCTCCATTGTGTCTTCCAGAATGACGAGATCAACCAGAGAATTCCACGAAAACATTCCTCGGACCATAAGAATCCCTCTATCAGCCTGGTCTCTTATGACGACCGTCGCAGTGCCATACTGTCCGATGGAGAATAAAACGTGATTCATATGGAAAAACAGCCTGCCTCCACTCAGTGGACGTCCAGTTACGGTAATGTAGTGCAAATTCCAGCCTTCGTCGCCGAAGAACAGCAGTCAGCGTGGGTGCATGAATCGGACGCCTGCTGTGGAGCAGGCCGATACGCAGAAACGTTTGCTGAACAGTCGTTGAGGATACACGACTGGTAGCCCCTTGGTTCATCTGGGAGGTCAATTGTTCAACAGTTGGACGTCTATTCGCCCCTACACATCTCCGCAGCCGTTGTTCACTCGTCAGCTATGGCCGTGTGCACCACAGTAGCCTCGGCGCGAGTCGACGATAGCGCCATTTTGCCATGAGCGGTATACTTTAACCAGGCGGCACGCAGACAGTAATGCTTCCACCCTTGGCCCGAAAGCCAATGATCACTCTTGTCTGGATGTAAGATAAAGTACCCCGTTTCAGCATTGCGACATCAAACGAGCACACGTTACGCGCTATCTTGGGGTATACATAGATGAAAAATTGATTTTCCACGAACACATAAGGCTAACAACAGAAAAAGCAGAAAAAATACTAAACAAACTGTTGAGGATAAATTCAAAACAGTACAGATTATCTCTACCAGTCATACGGACGTACCACTGTGCGCTCTTCGAATGATTACTCAGCTTCGCAGCTAGCACGTTGGCACATAGACTAAACGTGGTCACCAACAAAACATCGGTCAGACGAGAGCAGAGAAATGTCCTACTTAAGCTATCTGGAGCCTTCGGTACCACGTCAGCGGATGCACTATATGTGGTTTTAATATTTTTGTGGTATCTAAAATTTAAAAACCTCTCTCACACCGGCCTGATTTAGGTTCACTGATCAGTACAGTAAAAAACATGCGTATACTAAGGGAATTTTCATTCACAAAGCAGGCTTATCACATTCACACAGTTCAACACTGTTCTATCCTGATTAATTTTGAGCTTAACTTAAATTGCATAAGGCAGTGAAGCAATTTCGAAGTCTCGGTGCGACGAAAATTGTAGTCGATCTCCTGAAAACATTTGTAATAATTATTAACTTTCGGTGATCACATGGGGAAGACCTGAGATCTGCTGGTAAGACCGTGTTAGCCTATTTATTGTAAGTAATAAACTGGATATCTTGAGCATACAAAACGGCAGGTTCGTCCAGTGTAAATCAGACGTTCCCCACAGATCCCGTGCTACACAGCGTAGTAAGCAGACACTGTCAATAATAATCAGTTAAATAATACACGAACACACTTACTTTAGTTTAGTTCATGTATTAAATTCCTTCTCATACAGAATCTCATCAAGATGGCGACTAGCTCAACAATACATACATATACATCTTCGTTCTTTCACGGCTATTCGGCAAGCACTCCTTCATTCGTTTCATAAGAGAAAACAGATAGCAGAGAAGCTATTCCATGGAGTAAATGGACGCTCCAAGGAATAATAGGGCTTGAAACTACTTTGCATTGATAATCATCGTATATTAAAGTTTAGGAATCGGTAAGATAAGAAGAGATATTTCGAGATATGTACTGAGTTATATAATTTATAAAATTTCTGAAAATATCGCCGAGAGACCGCTGCAAGACACATTACATGGTTCTCGGAATATGCCCCATAGATATCACGATCAAATACAGAGCTGCAAGGTACTGGTTAAAAATAGGGAGACTAGATAAGGCACACGCAACACGCAATACCTGGTGTGCGGATAGAGACGATACGTCACCGTAAAAGATGGCGTTTGGATACATGACAAGGTGAGTGGGATGTAAGTGATACAGGACGTAGACTGCACGACTTCCTCCCTGACATAAGGAAGCGGTTGGGAATGAAACATATCGATCCCAGCCGCTGTATGGTACATTTCTTAACCGGAGACGGACCTTATCTCACGCACTTAAACCAAGTGAGTCTGAGGCAGACAGCTACATGCACATGCGGGGAAGAAGGTTCCCCAGAACACACTGTCTTTTTCTGCGGGCAATACGCTAACAATAGACGTATATTACACTTAGACTACACAGATACAGACGTAGTAGATACATACACAACAATAAGAGACGAAGAACAATGGGCACAATTAAACGTATTGACAAACAGTATTTCAGAAACAACACATCAAGAGTACATGGGGACACGACATAATAGACGTGCCTATATGCAACGTAACAACAATCTCCAGAGGGTGGACAGCGATATCCACAGTGACAGCGAAAACAGTGACAATGAGGAGGAACGGCAGGAGGAAGCCGAGATGTGACAGTAAATAAGCATTAGGTGCTGGCGATCTAGCCAAGAAATCATCAAATTCTGTACACGAATGAGCACCTAAAGTTAATATATAGGATTAATAATAAATAGGATCAACAATACTATTTCTCTACTAACAGCCATTTGCGTGTGTTTGTGTGTGTGTGTGTGTGTGTGTGTGTGTGTGTGTGTGACTGGAGGTCAACAGCTCGTAGAAATCATTCCGAGGTATTCACCGTCAGTCACATTCGTTGATGGTATTAACAAATCTCTCCTCTACCCTCTCATCTTCTTATATTTTTCTTAAAATACTTCTACCTTAGATTATTGTTATTTTGAAAAGTATTATTCTTCGTAAATGTTATAGAGAAAATAAAATAAAATAAAACTGCAAAAATATGAAAAACTAAAATTGTAAGATGTACGACCTGTTTTAAAAAATCAGGTAACAGGTCTGTAATTCGGCAATAAATAAATAAATTACAACAATAACTGCACTGAGTCCCGCGTCCCCCTGACACGCTTTATGTACCCTCCGTTGCTGGTGCTGTCGCCTTCCATCTGTGAGTGGACGTCAACGTAGACCGTGGTGGCATTAATAAGACTGGACTGTGTACTTGATTACAAAGGTATTTTTCAAAGAAAATACTTTTCTAATACTGTGAAGCAGCCATAAGTCGCATACAGATTACTTTTATTGACATGTTTCACTCGAAAGACGCGAGCTTCTTCACAACTGTGGGAAATACAGTGTGTTACACCACCTCAAAATTACCTAAAATCACAGATTCAACTTCAAACGTAGCATTTAGTAGCCAAGAGCTTCATATTAAACACATATGGCTGTGTGTGGAGCCGCCGTCGTACGTACAGCCTCTGGTCAAATATCATTATAAGATTAAACAGCGAGACATAGCATTTCTTTTTGAGTGAGTCACAGCCATATCGATATTCGCTTTCGTGGAAATCTGCCTCATTAAATCTAAAGCAATACAAAAAACAATATCGCTAAACTTCAGCAAATATCCGCCGCTTTCGTGGACATTGACACATGTATATCTAAAATTCATAACTTGTTATTAAAATAGATTTAAAATGACATAACAAAATTACAAACTGAAATTTATTATCGCCTTCGAAATCTGCATTTCTACTTTCAATTTGTAATTTTCCTACGTCCTTTCATATTGTATTTTTTTTTATTTTTTGTATTTCATTAGGCTTAACGAGGTACCTTTCCACCAAAAGGTACATACGGTTCTGAATCGTTCAACGGGAAATTATATGTCTTGCTGTTTAATGTTAGAATATACCTGGCCAGGAAATTTACGTGGCCTGCACGGCCAACTTAGTCCATTTTATGTATAATATCGGCTCCATACAAAGATATATTAATCGTATGGCCATCGTCTACTAAATGTATCACATTGTAAGCTGGATCAGTGATTTTATTTCATTTTATGGTTGCGTAACACAATATTTGCCACAGTTCTGAAGATGCTCGAGTCTGTCGAGTGTCAGTACAGAAAAGTTATATGCAACTTTTGCCTACTCCACAACTTTAATCTCTAATAGTTGGGATTGTATGGAAGAGCTTATTTCCTGTTTGTTATTTTGTGCTGTGATTTTTCTGCCATTACTGTGTGTTACAGAGTATCTATTACGCAAATTTTATAAGCATTTTCAATAACTGTTTGTTTTATTATTTCCGTTTCTCTCATGTTTAACTTCATAGAATGATAGTTGGACTGCTCTGTTGACCAAACGGAGTTTTGCCATTTTGTGGGCTTGGGGAGACAAGAGTTGTGGTTAGTTTCTGACAAATTTCAGATTGCTCTCTATTACTCGTTATTCTACTGGTTACCTGCAGAAAGTTTATGTTGTCATGTTTCGTGCTCAGCTGCGAACTTTATTTTGTCTTGAAAGATGTTAAACATTTAAAATAATGGTATCGTCTATATATCTGTATTAGTATATAAGGTTTTTCAGGGAATTCAGATTTCTGCCTTCTAAGTCTGTAAATATTTCAGCTAACAATCCAGAAAGGTTGGATCCCGTAACCAGCCCATCTGTTTGTTTGTAGTTTATTGTTGATTTTAAAATATCTGTTTGAGTTTTTGCAGTTCCATTAGTTCAACAACGTGAATTTAAGGGAGTTTTTTTTGTATTTTTGTAGGCTGGCACTAATTATCTGCACTGTGGCATCGGTTGGTACGGAGGCAGTAGACAAAAGCTCGGCGAGTCGTTGGCCAATGCATCTGTCATCATCACAACAAGGTCGCGCACCTTCCGCGTGCCGGACAGCCGCACCTCATCCGAGGTGATCGACTGGTCACAAACACCTCAGTGAGCAACTGGAGTCTCCGTTGCTAGTACCGACACGCTCGTCCACCAGTTTTGGTACTCAAAGTTGTGTGACCACTGCGTTCCTCGACGCCTAACAGAAGAGCATAAAGGACAACGAAAGACAACTGTGCGGAATTTCTTGCGCGTTACGAGGCTCTTCGTGACATTATTTTCTTGAACATGGCGATGAAAAATGGGTTCGTCACTTCGAACCAGAAACATAACGGGAATAAATGGAGAGGCACAACACCACGTCTCCTCCAAAGAAAAAGTTCAAAGCCGCAAACTTAGCCGGTAAAGTCATGCCTACGATCTTCTGGGACTCCGAAGAGGTTATTCTGTTTGATGTCCTCCTTCATGGTGCAACGATCAAGGCGGAATCGTATTGTGATACCCTCATGAAATTGAGTAAATGTCTTCAGTGTGTCCATTGCCACAAAAATGCAAACGAACTTCTCCTTTTTCGTGACAACCCAAGACCTCACACAAGACTGCACATCCGAGAGGAGCGCACAAAAGATCATATGACCGTTCTTCTTCATCCATCCTATAGCTCGGATCTCGCGCGTTTCGAGTTCCATCTGTTCGGTCCTAATGCGCTCTGCGGGAGCAGTACGTGGATGATGGGGAGGCTGCTGATTCAGCAAGACGTTCGCTCCGATGTCGCCCAGTGGAGGGGTATCATGGGGGCATACATGCCATCTCTGTAAGGTGGCTTAAGGGCATTGCACAGACCTGAGATTATGTTGAAAAATAAGTTTTTGTAGCTAAAAGAGCGGAGATAACATGGTCTGTTGGCATCCTTATTAAAACCAACCTGCTTTCAGAGAAAAGGTGTGTCATTACTTACCGGCCGAGGTGGCCGAGCGGTTCTACGCGCTGCAGTCTGGAACCGCGCGACTGCTACGGTCGCAGGTTCGAATCCTGCCTCGGGCACGGATGTGTGTGATGTCCTTAGGTTAGTTGGGTTTAAGCAGCTCTAAGTTCTAGGGGACTGATGACCTCAGAAAGTAAATCTCATAGTGCTCAGAGCCGTTTGAACCATTTGAATTTGTCATTACTTATTGTACGCCCCTCGTATTATAACTATTGTCTTATGTAATCTCCCTGAATGCGATCGACGAAAACTTTAGCAGTAACTCATAGTAAAGGTCACTTCTTTCAAATGTTTCAAATGGCTCTAAGCACTATGGGACTTAACCTCTGAGGTCATCAGTCCCCTAGAACTTAGGATTACTTAAACCTAACTAACCTAAGGACATCGCACTCACCCATGCCCGAGGTAGGATCCGAACCTGCGACCGTAGCAGCCATGTGGTTCCGGACTGAAGCGCTAAAACAGGTCGTCCACTGCGGCCGGCCGTCACTTCTTTAGTTAAGTACAAGTTATTCTTGGAAGCTCTTTACAAGTTCACGGGCGGAAGGAAGTTCACGCGTTGTTCCAAGAGTAGAGCTCTCAGTGGCTAATGGATCGTAGCTGTGTACTCTATGCAGAGTTAATCTGAAAATTTCTCCAAACAGGGCTAGTTCCGAAGTGCAGATTCGTTCCATAAGTCCGCTTTCCACTGATTCCTGCGATCAAAAAGCGGCCGATAATATGACTGAACACAGAATCATTAATATTGAAGAATAATACTTGAAATTACATTTTAACACGTGTAAGATTTATTCTCAGAGATTGGAAACACCTTTCCCTAATGCTGGTAGTAACATTAATCACCACAGTTTGGACAATAGGTTCACAACTACAAAATTGCTCAAATGGCGTCTCTCAGCAATGTAAATTATTTATTCAGACCCTTCTCTCAGCAGAATCCCCGAAAAGAATCCTTTCACTGTGTCAGCATTCCAGAAGAAGAGCCTCGTCGTAGTCTACAGAACATATATAACATTTTTTTTAATATGTGTGGTGTCTGCTTTCCGATACATTTAAATATATGCGCCTTGAAAGGAATTAATGATCATTCGGTGCAGATGAAGTGTTTGTCCGGACTCGCGCGATTCAGCATCAGGCTGCGAGCAATGAAGGTAGCAGACAGGGGACACGACATTTTTGTGTTTGAAAAGCTGGGAATTTGGGCTGGATGGGAATGGTGCTGCGACAGCCGAAGCGGTTAAGGAAATCGCTCGCGTAAAGCGGGAAATTCGAGTTCGACTCCCGGTCCGACACAAATTTCCACTTGTTACTGAATTTATTTCAATCCCTGATTGTGGCTACGATCGGAATTTCAATGTCGTCATCTACAACATTGTTTCTTACCGGCGGGGGCCATTAAATACACATTCTGCGGCGCAGGTTGCGAACACTCGTAAATTTTTCAAACTGTACATTATCTTTACAAGATATGCTACACATACTGGAACGTTTTTCTTCTATTGTCGTATACGTTCACTCGATTGTTTCCTCTACTATGATGGAATACGTATACTAGTTCATTATATGGTACTATGCCATTATCTGTATGTGCGAATCTCCTATCAGCTCTGCCTTCAAGATAAACTAAACTACTTTTATTTACATGTATTTGAAAACACAATAGACGATTTATACAGCAGTATCTTTTACCGGCTGACTGTAATCACACATAAATTAGATTATTAAAAAAATCCGCGTAAGTGCGAGTAGGATTCACGCAACGAGGGTTCCACATGTATATCGACAGTTCATCCATCCCGGGAATCGATAATCTCGAAGATTCTTGCCTGTTACCGATATCGATACAGGCGAGATGTACGTCTACCCATTCCTGAGATAAAAAGAATCCTACCAGAAGGTCAGACAGACAGTCAGGTAACAAATGACACAAAAAATATATTTTTCGTGTGATATAATAACAAATCAACAATTTTCGAACTTTTTTGCTTTACTTATACTGTGAATCCATGCTTCTTTTCAAATTTCATGATTCTAGATCAGCGGGAAGTACCCTATAGGTTCTGATGAATGAGTTTGCGAATATCAAAATATGTGACATAAATGGCCGTATCTTTTGATTGTATTGACTTATAAGCTCATAGTTAGTACATCGTCGAGGGACATGTAACCTTAGTTCAAAATGGTTCAAATGGCTCTGTGGCACTGTGGGACTTAACATCTGCGGTCATCAGTCCCCTAGAACGTAGAACTACTTAAACCTAACTAACCTAAGGACATCACACTAATCCATGCCCAAGGCAGGTTTCGAACCTGCGACCGTAGCAGTCACACGGTTCCAGACTGCTGCGCCTAGAACCGCACGGCCACACCGGCCGACATTTAACCTTAGTATGTGACAAATTTGAACTCTTTACGTCTACCGGTTGATGAGAATAAGTGGTCTTAAAAGGCGGACGGACAGACAGACAGACAATCAGGCAACAAATGACAATTCTTTTGTGTGATGTAATTACAGATTAATACCTTTCGTAATTTTTTCTTTACTTGTACTGTGAAACCTTGCTTGTTGTCAAATTCATGATTGTAACCCTATAGATTGATGAGTGAGTGTGCGAGTATCAAAATATGTGAAACAAATGGTCGTATCCTTCACTGCATTTACTCAGAAGCTTAAATTTCTTACATTGCCATGGGACTGGAGATCTTAATATGCGACAGAAATTTCGACTTCATACGTCTATCCTTTCCTGAGAGAAAGAGCTTGTAACAGTAAGACAGACAGACGGACAACAAATTTATCCTATAAGGGTCCCGGTTTTATCGACTGAGCAATGCAGTCTTAAAAACAATTTTCTTCAGAAACCTAAATCATCTCAACGTAAAAGACAGTCGGAATCAGCTATAACCGTGAGATAAAAACTGTTTTAGGCTCCCCTCTCATTTAAGAGAGTCGCTTTAATTTCGCTGCCCAGCACGCTCTTGGCTCACAGCCCCGAGGGACTGCAAAAGTTTTTGCGCATCCATAATTAGCAGAAAACAGCTGGAGATCCCACTTTTTTAATTAAAAGCTGGTGCGTTGACAATGAAGTCGAATCTTGCACTTTAAGTTCCTTACAGTACATTCTATACAATTCTACTCGTTTCTCCAAAAAAATAAATAAAGAAAGAAATAAAAGATCTACAGAGCTATATTCGTTTATGTGATTGGTTTGCGTATCATCGGTACTGACAAAAATCACCATAATGACCCCAAAAACTATTAACTGAGTGCAAGTATTGATTTTTTCCAATTATTGTTTCATGTCACCTCCTGCCTGTACCATCCGCACTCTGAGAGTGATAGCAGTAACTCATTCACTCAGTTTTTCCTTCCCATAATCTATAACAAATACAAAGATGTAAAACCATCGTCTCTTTCTGTATGTTTACCACGTTAATCACCAAAATGAACTCAACCAATTTCTATGGGGTTTTCACAGCTAACATGAGTTTAGCTTAGAGCCAACGTATAGGAGATATTTCACCGAAATCGGATATCGTAAAAAAAGCTTTCCTGATTTAAAATTTTGTCTAAAATCGTCTGCTCAGCTCAGTAGTTCAGATGTTTAATCATTATAGAACAGAACACCAAAGAACCTCAGATGACCATATTAGTCTCGCAGTACACAAAACAACCAGCATATGGCACTGTTACTTTTGTAATACATTGAAAGATGTATTATCGGAAGTTTACAACAGAGACAGAATTAATCTCCATAATTTTATCTTTATGAATACAGGCTAGCAATGAATTTACTTGACTAGGATATATGGATTTTGGCCAACAGTATTGTCGCAGTGGTAACACCGGTTCCCGTCAGATCACCGAATTTAAGCGCTGTCGGGCTGGGCTACCACTTGGATGGGTCACCATCCGGTCTGCCGAGAGCTGTTGGCAAGTGGGGTGCATTCAGCCCTTGGGAGACAAATTGAGGAGCTATTTGATAAAGAAGTAGCGGCTCCGGTCTCGAAAACTGACATAAGGCAGGGAGAGCAGGGTGTTGACCACATGCATGTCCATATCCGCATCCAGAGGCGCCTGTGGACTGAGGATGACACGGTGGCCTGTCGATACTGTTGGGCCTTCATGGCCTTTTCAGGAAGAGTTTTTTTTTAGTTTTAGGATATACGGATTTACTGGTTTCGCTTTGTGTATTAAAAACTTAATGACATTTCTTTGCTTCTTTGAACAGTGTTTTATTTTTTCCCCTAGACAAAATGGATTTGTTAGGTTCGATTTGTGATTCGACTGCCTACTCACTACATTATAATTTTGTTATGTTTACGAATAAAAATGCCTAGAAAACACTCGAGTCTTTCTGAATACCCTAGACTGACCAACACTCAGGATTATGCGGTCTCAAGAACCCAATGAAGAAGGAGAGGCAAGATGTGCTGCGGCTCGAGATCAGGCTTTAATACTCTCTCGGGAAACCCCTTCCGAAATAGACGTAACTCTGATCGCTCGCTCCTCAGAAACCTTCACGAAGAGAGGCTTAAATTTAAAGCCGGCCGCTGTGGCCGAGCGGCTTTAGGCGCTTCAGTCCGGAACCGCGCTGCTGCTACGGTCGCAGGTTCGAATCCTGCCTCGGGCATGGATGTGTGTGATGTCCTTACGCTAGTTAGGTTTAAGTGGTTATAAGTCTAAGGAATTTATGACCTTTCCTTCCCATAGCCAGTCTACGTTTTATATCCTCCCTAGATCGACAGTCATCAGTTATTTTGCTTCCCAAATAGCAAAACCCATTTTCTACTTTAAGTGCCTGATTTCCTAATCTAATTCCCTCAGCATCACCTGATTTAATTCGAGTATATTCTATTATGTCGTTTTGCTTTTGTTGATGTTCATCTTACATTCTCCATTCAAGACACTGTCTATTCCGTTCAACTGCCCATCCAGGTCGTTTGCTGTCTCTGACAGAATTGCAACGTCATCGGCAAACCTCAAAGTTTTTATTTCTTCTCCATTGATTTTAATACCTATTCCAAATTTTTCGTTCGTTTCCTTTACTGCTTGCTCAATATAGAGATTGATTAACATCGGGGATAGGTTAAAACTTTGTCTCACTCCCTTCTCAGGCACTGTTTCCCCTTGGTGCTCTCGACTCTTATAACTGCGATGTTGTTTCTGTGCAAATAGTAAATAGCCTTTTGCTCCCTGTATTTTACCGCTGCCACCACGAAAATTTGAAAGAGAGTATTCCAGTCAACATTGTTAAAAGCTTCCTGTAAGCGTACACCCGCGCCCGGGTTCCTGGGTTCGATTCCCGGCGGGGTCAGGGATTTTCTCTGCCTCATGATGACTGGGTGTTGTGTGATGTCCTTAGGTTGGTTAGGTTTAAGTAGTTCTAAGTTCTAGGGGACTGATGACCATAGATGTTAAGTCCCATAGTACTCGGAACCATTTTTTTTGTAAGCTTACAAATGCTATAAATGTGGGTTTGCCTTTCCTTAATCTATCTTATAAGTCGTAGGGTCAGTATTGCCTCACGTGTTCCAACATTTCTATCGAATCCAAACTGATCTTCCCTGAGGTCGCCTTCTACTAGTTTTTCCATTAGTCGGTAAAGAATTCGTGTTAGTATTTTGCAGCCTTGACTTATTAAACTGATGGGTAATTTTCACACCTGTCAACACCTGCTTTCTTTGGGATCGGAATTATTATATTCTTCTTGAAGTCTGACGGTATTTCACCTATCTCATACATCTTGCTCACCAGGTGGTAGTGTTTTATAATGGCTGGCTCTCCCAAGGCTATCAGTAGTTCTAATGGAATATTGTCTACTTCCGGGTCCTTTTTTTGACTTAGGTCTTTCAGTGCTCTCTCAAATTCTTCCCGCTGTATCATATCTCCCATTTGATCTTCATCTACATCCTCTTCCATTGCCATAATATTGCTCTCCAGTACATCATCCGTGTATAGACCCTCTATACACTACTTACAGCTTTCTGCTTTCCCTTCTTTGCTTAGAACTGGTTTCCCATCTGAGCTCTCGATATTCATGTAAGTGCTTCTCTTTTCTCCAAAGGTCTCTTTAATTTTACCATTATCTCTAGTGATATATGCTTATACATCCTTACATTTGTCCTCTAGTCATCCTAGCATAGTCATTTTGCACTTCCTCTCAATCTCATTTTTGAGACGTTTGTATTCCTTTTCTCCTGATTCATTTACTGCATTCTTATATTTTCTCCTTTCATCAATTAAATTCAATACCTCTTCTGTTACCCAAGGAATTCTGCAAGACCTCATCTGCCTACTTGATCCTCTGCTGCCTTCACTACTTCATCTCTCAAAGCTACCCATTCTTTTCCTATTGTATTTCTTTCCCCTGTATTTGTCATTTGTTCCCTAGAGCTCTCCCTGAAACACTCTACAACCTGGTTCTTTTAGTTTATCCAGGTCCCATGTCCTCAAATTCCTACCTTTTTGCAGTTTCTTCAGTCTTAGTCGACAGTTAAAATCTTGATCGCAATTTTTTTTATTGGAGTGAGTGACCGGTGTCGACTCTTTCATAGAGTCATCTTCAGACTCCAGAGCGGTGGGTGGACACTGCCAGAAGAGTTCCGTCGAATCTCGACGCTCGTGTAACTGCTAATTACGAGCGTCGAGGGTCGACGGAACTCGCTTTACCGCTGGACCATCCAGCAAGTTAGCACCACAACTACTTCCTTCAGCCGCAGGCACATTAGTGAGAGATACACGGACCGATAACCACTTCAGTCGTTTGACGATCGCGAATATTTCGTGATATACGGGAGAGCGGCACCGCCAGCCATTCGCTAAGGTTCTCCAAAGTCTGCCCCCTCACCCCCCCCCCCCCCTCCCTTCTTTTGTTGCCTAAACCTAGTTCTCACGGTTCAATATTCTCCCTCCGAACTGTTCTAAATTTAAGGATGTGTAGTTATAAGTCAATGCTCTTTCTGTATGTCACTCTGGGAATGTGTTTATGTCAGTGGCGGCTGCCCTCGGCTAAGAGTACCGCGTTCTACACTGATTTCAGAATACATCTCTTTGTTTATTTTCTAAATCTTTCATTTGTTAGTGTTGCATTTCGTAACCATTTCTACTAGGGCGATCGTAGTCAGTGGCTCTCTGCTAGCAAAGTAGTAGTCCATGCCTTCCCGTGGTCTCATACTGAGTGAAAATATGAGATCCTGACGGGCTGTCAATATTTATCTCGCCCTCTAGCCGGGGCAAGGTCTTGCATTTAGATGCATTCAGATACAGACATATGTAAACAGGCAGGCTATGGCGATGCATCCGGCAACGTCTATATGAGACAACAAGTCTCTGGCACAGTTCTTAGATCGGTTACTGCTGCTACAATGGCAGGGTATCATGATTTAAGTGAGTTTGAATGTGGTGTTACAGTCGTCGCACCAGCGTTGGGACATAGCATCTCCGGGGTAGCGATAAATTGGGGACCAGTTCACGAGTGCACCGTGGATATCAGAAATACGGTAAAACGTTAAATCTCCGATATCGCTGCCGCCGGAAAAAGATCCTGCAGGAACGGGACCAATGACGACTGAAGAGAATGCTTAATCGTGACAGAAGTGCAGCCCTTCCGCAAATTTCTACAGATTTCAATGCTGGGCCAACAACAAGCGTCAGTGTGGCAAACATTCAACGAAATATCAGCGATACGGGCTTTCGTAGCCAAAGGCCTACTCGTGTACCCTTGACGATTGCACGACACAAAGCTTTACGCCTCGCCTGGGCCCGTCTACACCAACACTGTTGATGACTGGAAACATGTTGCCTGGTCGTACGAGTCTCTTCTCGAATTGTATTGAGAGGATGGACGTGTACGGGTATGGAGACAACCACATGGATCCATAGACCCTGCATGTCAGTAGGAGAGTTTTCAAGCTGGCGGAGGCTATGTAATGGAGTGGGCGTGTGCAGTTGGAGAGATATCGGACCCCTAATACGTCTGGACACGACTCAGAGGTGACACGTACGTAAACATCCTGTCTGATGACCTGAATCCATTTATGTCCATTGCGCATTCCGACGGACTTGGGCAATTCCAGCAGGACAACGCGACGCCCCACACGTCCAGAATTGCTACAGAGGGGCTCCAAGAACATTCTTCTGAGTTTAAACACTTCCGTTGACCGCCAAATTCTCAGACATGAACATTATTGAGCATATCTGGGTCATCAGCCCACTAGAATTAGAACTACTTAAACCTAACTAACCTAAGGACATTACACACATCCATGCCCGAGCCAGGATTCGAACCTGCGACCGTAGCAGCCGCGCGGCGCCGGACTGTAGCACCTAGAACCGCTCGGCCATAACGGCCGGCTGCTCAGAAGAGATCTCCACCCCTCGTATTCTTACCGATTTATGAACAGCCCTGCAGGATTAATGGTATCAATCCCTCCAGTGCTAATTCTGACATTAGCCGAGTCCATTCCACGTCGTGTTGCGGCACTTCTGCGTGCTCGCTGGGGTCCTATACGATGTTAGCCAGGTGTACCAGTTTCTTTGGCTCTTCAATGTAGTTGGGCTACTGGTAACACTGTGGAACTCACGCGTGGTTCGTATCGCTGACTTCATGCAATTTTTTATACCCACACTCTGAAATGTTCGACTCTCCCTTTCTGTCAATACATGAGGTCTGCTTGGTCTGGGATTAGCTGGGATCATTCCTTCGCATTTCCACTTCACAGTCACAACATCAACAGTCGACTGGGGCAACTAAACAAGATCTGACATGTTCCTGATGTATTTGTTGGTAATTTCCAAGAATGATTGCCTATCGAAGTCATGGGGTCCAAACGATTCATATATAGCGTGCGATCGTAAATCGATCATTCGACTCCTCTGATCAATTATTTCTGATCGTCATTTTTATCTGTTTTGATCGTTCCCTTAGTTGCTCTAAATTGCATACCTCCGAGAATTATTCGTGAGTTTCTAGAGAAACCCAGACGATTTATGTCGTTATTGAGTTGGATGTCTGGTGAACTTGACGTTTCTTCGGTGGATTCTCTCACATGGAAGAATCTAATTCCATGTTTATCCAGCGTAGAAAATTGTTCGTTTCAGGAAGAATACATGGTTCAACTCATCCAAATTACCCATCCAGACCACCGTAATCGACTTTCACATGACGACAACACCGACGACGAGTAAGGTAAGTCGTTTCCTTTACAGTGACAAGTATCTTTGACGCTTTTCTTTCGTCGTTATAGTAGTGCCCAACGTAAAAATACTCTTAACGGCCGCCAGCAGAGTCGCATGATCGATTTACGATCGCACGCTCCATATGTAACGTTTGGACCCCTCGACTTCGATAAGCAATCTTTCTTGGAAATTGACATCCAAAGATTAGTTCACGTTCGAAGTCTCACTTGACCCATACATTCTGCTGTTAATGTTTCTCTACTGACAGTACCCCCCGCTTCCTTTTATACTGATGGATCCGCCTCTCTTGACAGCTAGTGGTCAATTTCCGTTACATACGGATGTCTAGGTACATTTTCTGCTCCGTAGTAGAGTTGGTATAGATGTCTGCCTTGAGGAGGACCCAGTTCGATTCCCGGTACTGCCAAGGAGCTTTCTGTGGTGGGAGAACTGGTACTGGGTGCTCTCAGTCTCATGATGGAAAGTGTGCAAAACGGCCGATAGAGCTGTTTGGTGACCATTTGCACCTCCATACAGCACGCACATGTCGCCGCAAGGCAGAGGATGATAGGCGACCGACAGACATCCCTTGCGCCTCCATGGCTTGCACGAGGAGCTCGTCCGGATACTTTTGATCAGATACCGAACATGGACCAGTAAACTATATAATATTTTACAGTGTTCATTATACGTATAGATAATGCCCACATTCAATGTAAAATCGTATATAAAATCATAAATACACACAAATAGTTCCAAAGCACAAACCAAATACCGCGAAAACATTACTTATAAACAATTAAAAATTACGAATAACATGAAGAGTTCGTATTGCAACTGCCAGAAAGACAAGAACCATCCTACCGCTCATGAAAATGAGTCAGAACTATCAGAGGAACTCTCCACGGATATGGGTATACTTTCGTCTTCTTCTAGGCATCTAATCGTATCGGTATTGACCACAGCCAGACTGGCAACCATCGAGATGTTTCGCTGCATCCAGTTTCAATCGCTCTACATGAATTGTGGGTAGCGATGATAATGTCCATACTATGACTCATCGAAATAAGACGTTACACACTACTGGGAATATGCGTAATTCAGTTCCTCATTACGCGTCACTGTTTGTGAGTACAAAAATCAAGATAAATGGTAATTAAGTACGTTTTAAACTTTCAAAGAGATTGTAACGGGCACTCTAAAAATTATTGCACCCATCTGTTTAACGTATCACACACTAAGCGGCAGAGTGGCTCTTTTTGTTATTCATACGAAAGCAACCAAAGTGTTGCAAGACATAGAACATTGATATATCTCTGATTCAGAGAACGACAAAACACAGTGTTCTTATGAATTGTTGGAGTGCTATATTTTCAACCGAACTGGACATGACATCATAATGATATCTTTAACAGGGATCTCAAACTTTCGCTTCTGGCATTGCGTTGTACATCCATCTAGCTGGCAGAGGGTATGCTGTTGTTGGAGAACATAATGGTGCTCCGGACCGTCGTGTGCACTTGAATACATATGAATAGACACAATACTGTCCCAATTATGCGGAGCCTTACACGGCAACACATACGTAGTGCTCTGGTTATAACGTCAGTCTGAATGTAGTATGAGCAGCTCCACAACGAGAATGTGTGTGTTATAAAGGAGAAGCACACAACAGGGGACCGAGTGCGTATGATGCTCTAAAAGCTGACAAAACGCAGGAAAGTTTCCAGCGTAAACTGTAGGAAGGAAAGGGAAATTACGGTTCAGTGTCCCGTTGATGAGGAGGTCATTAGAGATGGAACACAACCTCCCGGACTACGAAAGAAAGCTGGCAGTATTCTTTCAAGGCCACCATCCCACCATTTATCTTAGGTGATTTAGCGAAGTCACAGGAAACCTAAACCTACAAAATCTGTTCAAAAAATAACTGGAATTTTATAGTTTCGTGCTATTTTTTGCTGTGTTGGTCAACATTCCTGAAAAGTATCTGTACTGTGTTCGGCCATATCGAGTATGATCCATATTATTTAACAAGAGGACAGCTACCCGCCTTCATTTGATGTCTACATGCACAAAACGACGGTAGAACTACTGGCAGCTCAAAATAGTTACAGAGCTGTCACTGCACAAGCAGAAAATAAATGAAAATTTGAGTGTGTTGACGACATCTCCGCACATGTTTACTATTTTAATTCTTATGCAAAGGCAATACTGTATAGATTTTGTTATTCAGGCATGTCATAATTAATTCTCGTGAGTGATTAATGGGAAAGACCGTTCTTAAACTATCCGCTCAAAAAAATAATGGACAAGGAACACACGACACGAGTTATTTAAACGAGGAGTGCGCTGACAAGCTGCTGTAAACAACCCAACAGACGCCAAAATTTCCGCGACCCAGCTGTATCGTCTTACGTCAGTTAATGGATTACGTCACATACTTTCAACAGAATTCCGTCTTGTGCAGCTCGGAAAGCGAGTAGACGACTACAGTGTTGTACAATCCCGTTGCATATCAAACACGTAAGATAATTTCCTATCTTTACTGATGGATGACTTTACGTTATTTCGTGCTATGCGACTGAGGGGAAAGGAAGTACTTGTTTCCCCAGTTTCATACTGACTATTTTTTCTGTTGTATTATTCTTTCCCGCTACAGATCTCTAGTCTCCCACAAAGTATTTCATTAATTCCTATAATTGTACAGCGATAATAGTTCTTAGCCTTATTTCAGTCGGATAAGAATAAATCGGTTTGTACTTTGCTTACAATTAGACACGATATTGTCCACTTTCCCATAATTAACGAAGCCAGGACCCACTACAATCTTTCTTGAAGCTGTTATTGTTGCACTATCGTTACCAGTATAGAAAGAGTTGTTTCATGTCACTAATTTCTACTAGGTCTGACATCAACTTGTCCCTGCATACATTGGGAATATGTACGGAATGAGCATTCAGATGCGCAAAACAGAATATTTATCAACATGTCATGTGACTTCAAGACATAAAGGAATTAAAGATATTAGCTGCCTGTGAATATTGATTTATATCAATGGGGCAAGCTTAAATGTTTGCCGAACCGGGACTCGAACCCAGTTCTCCTGCATACTAGGCAGATGCGCTGACCACTACGCCATCCGGACACAGTGGCCACCACAGCCGCATGGACTATCCCAGCATGTCTCTCGTCAGACCCAAATTCTCAACTTATACCAGATACTACTGATGCTCTTTGGCCTCATTACTCGTGACATCTTGCCGATTCCCGTAAGAGTTCGACCCTGGCGTGCATCTGCACTTAAATGATCATCGGTCGTCCTCACCTTAATTATGCATTTGTTGTATGTTCTTTCAGACATGTCCAAAATGCCCCCCCCCCCCCCCAGTACACCATGGAGGAAATGTCCCAAAAACATCGAATTTGGATCTACGAGATGTAGAAAACTAGCGAGTTATCACACGCTGAAATATTGTTAGAGACAAAATTCTTCTATTGTGATATCATGCCTTTAATCTTCGTCCAACCTTATGGGAGCTAAAATGTCAATCGCACATACCAGTGCTACAGTTTGTTATTGTGACTATTTTAAGCTCAATAGTTGGGAGATCTTGGAAGTAATGACTCAGAAAGTTGTACATAAATCTTATCGAAGGTAACACTTGATCGTAGTATTTACACATTCATACTCCCACGCTTGTCTGATAAACACACTAGGTGTTCCACAGGGTTCAATCATGGGTCCCCCTCTGTTCTTGATATATGGGAAGACCTCCCTTCCTATCTGAAACAGGAAGCTAAGCTGACACTGTTTGCTGATGATACAAGCATCATTATTAATCCAGTAATAGAAACTCCAATTGAAAATGATACAAGTAAGGTCTTTGGAAAAGTCATTAATTGGCTTTCTGCAAATCGGCTTGCTCTAAACTTTGAAAAAACAAAGTACATCCAATTTTCTGCTGCAAAAAGTACAGTTCCTTCAATAAATATAACACATCAACAGAAGTTAGTAGACAGGGTAGAGAATACTAAGTTTTTGGGGTACACATAGCTGAGAATCTTAACTGGAAAATTCGTATTTTGGGTCTTCTAAAGCGACTAGGTTCAGCAACTTTTGCAATAAGAATAATTGCCAATTTTGAGGATATATAAATCAGTAAGCTAACACACTTAGCATACTTTAACTCTCTGATGTCATACGGAATAATATTTTGGGGTAACTCAACATTTACACAAAGTATTCACTGCTCAAAAGAAAGTGGTTAGAATAATGTGTGGGTTTCATAGTCGCACATCTTGTAGGCATCTTTTTGAAAGATTGGGAATTCTTACAACAGCCTCACGGTACATTTACTCACTAATGAAATTTGTTCTCAACAACATCGACCAGTTTAAAAACAACAGTGACATTCATGATTATAATAAAAGAAAAAAGAAAGACTTACACTATCCTTTAATCAACCGATCTTTGGCACAGAAAGGGGTGAAATATGCTGCTATAAATATTTTAGACAAATTACCAAATGAAATAAAATATCTGACAGACAGCAGTAATAGCTTCAAAAATAAATTGAAATCATATCTCCTTGACAACTCCTTCTATACCATAGATGAATTCTTGAATAAGAATAAATAAATTTATAAATATACTATATGCATTTTGTGCCATTTAAGGGAATGGGGTAAACAATAGAGTATTAATCTTTAACTCTGTATTGTAATATATATTAAAACAATCTTGTTTCATATGTGCATTTCTTGTGCACTTGACACGTTCCACATCATAACGGCTACTGTACCGTGCGATTGATCAATGGAACACGCAACCAACTAACTAACTATCTAATCAGCCAAAACATTTTGACCACTGCCCAGTGCGACGTCGGATGCCACCTGGTGACGTTGTGGACATGTAACGCGATAACAAAAGTATGTAAGCGGAGCAGACACCGACGAGGGATCACCCCAGCGCAGATAGGCTCCACAGATGGGGAAATCCATTGAGATAAGCGATTTTGACAAAGGGCTGAATATTATTACGCAGAGCCTGTGAACGAGTATCCCGAAAACGGCAAAGCCGGTCGAATGTTTACTTGATTCTGCCGTGAGCATCGAACACTAGGCGTTAAGTGGGTGGACGTCCACGACTCAGATACTAATCTGTGGCATCTCTGCCGAAAGAGCACAATGACTGTGCACACACAAGTGTTTTTGAACACACCGTCCATCGTACTTTGTTGAACATGGAGCTCCGCAGCAGACCACCACTACGTCTTTCACATGTTGACGCAACGACAGCGTAAATTACGATTTGAGCTGGCACAGAACCATCGGGATTCGACCGTCGATCAATGGAAACATGTTGGTTCTTCGTGTGAATGACATTTTTGCTGCACTGAGCCGATGGTCGTCTCCACAAACGCCGTCGTCAAGGTGAACGCGGCTAGGAACGTGCAGAGCCTCACGGAAGTAGGCTGGTGAGAGCAATATTATGCTATGGGAGATATTCTCCTGTGTTTGAATGGGACCTGCGCTAGTAATCGAAGACACGCTGTCATTTGTGAACCACCAGCATACCTTCAAGTTTGACGTCTTCCCCGACGGTGATGTCATCTTTCAGCAGTATAATTGTCCGTATCTCGGAGCCAGAACGGTGCTACAGTGGTTGGAGGAGCATTATAATGAACTCACGTAGATGTCTCGGCGACGAAATTCGCCTGATGTAAATCTTATGGAGCACATCTGCGTCACTATCGGGTGTCATAAGCGCGTACGCAAATCAGCGGACCGTTATTTACGCGAATTAGATGACCTGTGCGTATACATATAATGTCACATACCTCCACAAACCTACTAACAAACTATCGGATCCCTGGCACACAGAATCAGTTATGTATTTCCTTCCAAAGACGTGCAAACAAGCTATTAAGCAAGTGATCATAATGTTTTGGCTCACCAGTGTTTGTGACCACACAGTCGCTTTAATTAGTCCCACGATATCAACTCGTTACAACATGGTGTCTCGCTTTTTCTATATATAAAGGACTTCATACTAGCATGACAACTATAAAATGAACTTTTGTGGTACTTACCTAAGAAAAGAAACTTCCCCTTCTTTGATGAATTTCAATTTGGATCCGTATTGCTATTTATAATAACTAAAGGTATGAAAACAAGGCAAATTAGTGTATGATTAAAAATTCGGTCGTAGCGCAAAATGTAAACGATCAGCTGAAGGCATGTGGGAATTCCGGTTTTTTGATTCCAAAGGTGTTCCTCTGTATGTCAATCTCTTTCTTTCATGGAGGTATACACTTTATTCAGATTTCCTACTACGTACCAGAGATAAATGAATCAATAAAAGTAGTCATTAATTTCAATGCTTAATTAAGCAACTGCTAACTTTTCATCGCGAAAACGATAAGTTTTCATACCACTAGCGAAACTTAAGGCTGGGTTATGAATTTTTGAAACTCATTGAGAGCGTTACAAAGACGCCCTCAATAGCAAGAACGATCGCTCCTTGGGGACCCCTCAAGCGGATCCACTTTATGGAGGCTCGATAAAAGCGACATCGAATACGAGGAATTTATCGCGGGGGCCTAAGGTTTGTGGGAATCCGTACCCATCAAAGAATATCACATTTACGGTAGTTCAGACAACTGAAAAATGATACCGGCTCGTCCGAGGAAGTTAAAAAGCTCTCTCTCTCTCTCTCTCTCTCTCTCTCTCTCTAATCTTCCCACCACTCCATACCCCCAATCGAAGAAAACAGCTATCGCACATTAGTGCACAAGATAGTTTTAAAACAGGTCTGATAAGGATCACCCTTCTACGAAAGTTGCTGTTCTCAAAAGCATAAGTGCTCCGTTTTGAAGTCGAAACAGTCCTTTTCTTCCTCAAGGTCATTACTCAGTCAAATTTTCAGGATTCCTATGCCATAAAACTCTCTGATCAATATTGATGGACGACATTTCGCCGTGAGAAATTACGCAAATATTTCTTTAAAGAAATGTCGAGTTTCATACGCTCAGTTGCATATAATATAAATGATGAGTAGTGATCAGCTTCAGAAATGAATTGTCACAAACTCGGATAGCCATGCGTATTAAGGCCCCGCTTAGGGGTCCGGGAGGTGTGCCTACTTCCGCCTGAAACCACTCCGTTGATTGACGAGGAGGATAGGTGTATCGCTCACCCTGGATGAGGTTTTTAGATGATTTCCCACATACCATTAAGTGGATTCCGGGCTGGTACCCGTGTCTCGCCTCAGTTACATGATTCGCAAACAGTTGGAAAACTTTCCTCGCTTTCATATGAATGACAGTGCATGCAAACAGTTGGGGTATACGTACGTATTCCGTCATATAGGGTAACGGGTAGGGAGGGTGGGAGGTGACAGGACGGGCATCCGTCAAATCCTTGAACTAACTTTTCCAAATCCGTAAATCACAATGCAGACTCACGGCCGATGCGGGCCAATGGCGCAAGCGATAGAAGAAGAAGCCACAAACAAAATCGACCATATCAGCGTCAGATTCTTCGTTACTCTTTCCGCCAGTACAAAAAGTGTAAGGGAGGTTGCCCCAGTTGTTCAGCTAGTTCCTACAGATACATATATTTTACTGTACTGAGTCTTTATCGTTGAGCAGTGGGCTCGTTAACACATAAATGGCGCTGGAGTTGAGGAAAGGAGGAATCAGGTATGCTCCATCCCAAAACATTATAGACGTTGGTTGGAAGACCTGCACATATACACTCCTGGAAATGGAAAAAAGAACACATTGACACCGGTGTGTCAGACCCACCATACTTGCTCCGGACACTGCGAGAGGGCTGTACAAGCAATGATCACACGCACGGCACAGCGGACACACCAGGAACCGCGGTGTTGGCCGTCGAATGGCGCTAGCTGCGCAGCATTTGTGCACCGCCGCCGTCAGTGTCAGCCAGTTTGCCGTGGCATACGGAGCTCCATCGCAGTCTTTAACACTGGTAGCATGCCGCGACAGCGTGGACGTGAACCGTATGTGCAGTTGACGGACTTTGAGCGAAGGCGTATAGTGGGCATGCGGGAGGCCGGGTGGACGTACCGCCGAATTGCTCAACACGTGGGGCGTCAGGTCTCCACAGTACATCGATGTTGTCGCCAGTGGTCGGCGGAAGGTGCACGTGCCCGTCGACCTGGGACCGGACCGCAGTGACGCACGGATGCACGCCAAGACCGTAGGATCCTACGCAGTGCCGTAGGGGACCGCACCGCCACTTCCCAGCAAATTAGGGACACTGTTGCTCCTGGGGTATCGGCGAGGACCATTCGCAACCGTCTCCATAAAGCTGGGCTACGGTCCCGCACACCGTTAGGCCGTCTTCCGCTCACGCCCCAACATCGTGCAGCCCGCCTCCAGTGGTGTCGCGACAGGCGTGAATGGAGGGACGAATGGAGACGTGTCGTCTTCAGCGATGAGACTCGCTTCTGCCTTGGTGCCAATGATGGTCGTATGCGTGTTTGGCGCCGTGCAGGTGAGCGCCACAATCAGGACTGCATACGACCGAGGCACACAGGGCCAACACCCGGCATCATGGTGTGGGGAGCGATCTCCTACACTGGCCGTACACCACTGGTGATCGTCGAGGGGACACTGAATAGTGCACGGTACATCCAAACCGTCATCGAACCCATCGTTCTACTATTCCTAGACCGGCAAGGGAACTTGCTGTACCAACAGGACAATGCACGTCCGCATGTATCCAGTGCCACCCAACGTGCTCTAGAAGGTGTAAGTCAACTACCCTGGCCAGCAAGATCTCCGGATCTGTCCCCCATTGAGCATGTTTGGGACTGGATGAAGCGTCGTCTCACGCGGTCTGCACGTCCAGCACGAACGCTGGTCCAGCTGAGGCGCCAGGTGGAAATGGCATGGCAAGCCGTTCCACAGGACTACATCCAGCATCTCTACGATCGTCTCCATGGGAGAATAGCAGCCTGCATTGCTGCGAAAGGTGGATATACACTGTACTAGTGCCGACATTGTGCATGCTCTGTTGCCTGTGTCTATGTGCCTGTGGTTCTGTCAGTGTGATCATGTGATGTATCTGACCCCAGGAATGTGTCAATAAAGTTTCCCTTCCTGGGACAATGAATTCACGGTGTTCTTATTTCAATTTCCAGGAGTGTAGTATATGGTTGTAAGTATTACTTACCTATAAAACCTGACTAACTATTGCACACATTCTTAAATTTTGCAGTGGATGGTAATTTTATAATAAAACTTGCGTCTGATGTGCCATACGCAGAACATACTCATGAAACATATGGGTATCGTCACTTATGTGCTGTTAGTTCCTGTCATCAGAAATAATTCCTCACTGAGCTGTGCTTTTCTTAGAGTAGTGAAAACTTTGAGGAATGGGTCAGTCAGAATAAAAAACTTATACACAGTACAATCTCACAGAAATGGCAAAATTTCAATTCTGAATTCCCGAAAGAGTCCAAGTGCTTTCGTCCATTAGGTCTGTACTCTTGTATTAGCTTAGAACGTTTCTCTTCATCTATTCTGTTCGTATGACCCTGACGGACATTGGTTCATTGGCACGATACTGTCAAAATGCAGTGCCTGGCAAAAAAAAGTGCAACACAGAAAAACATGGTCGGATGGCAGTGTAACTTCGTACACGTTCACGCCATCGGCCTCTATGTAAATGGTTAGAGCTGCAACTCCCCGTGACAGCTAGAATGTGCAATAGTGTTGTTAGTTTGTAGTGTTGTTATGTACGGTAAATAAGGGTTGTAAATACTGCCACACGTTGAAACTGAGGAGGATGACTCGTACACATGTGAGACTGCCTTATCAGAGTTTGAAGAGGGGCCTCATTCTGAGCTTCCAATTTTCCACTGGTCGAATTGTGCGTTATCCTAATTTATGGGGCGGTCGAATGTAACAATGGCCCGATTTTCGACTGCAAGGTAAAGTGAGGGCGGGCCTGCTCGTTGTCAAAGCTTCGGTGGCCAGACTAGACCGACCACCCCAAGTGAGGACAGACACATTGTGCAACAAACACATTGTAACTCCTTCTCATCTTCGCCTACTGTCCAAGAACAAGCATGAGCTCCCAGTAACATTCTCTGTCGTCCTACACCATTGGTCGGAGACTAGCAGAAGGCGGAGGACTAGAGAATAACCACCCCATGTGTAGGCTGCCTTTAACACCATAACATGAACGGCTGCGTTTGGAGTGGTGGCCCGACAGGGAAGCATGGATGGTTGTTAAACGGCATCACATTGTGTTCAGCGATGAATGGCGCTTCTGCAGTACACCTGACGACCATCGTCAACAAGTGTGACGGCGACCTGGGGAGAAGCTCCATTCCTCCGATATGTTAGAGACGCACATTTGGATTACTCCTGTGGGGAGGTTTCGAGTATGACTTCAGAGAACTCAGGGAATTCTGATGGGACGACAGTACTTCATTGACATCCTGCATCCTAGCGCGCTGCCTTTCGCGCATTGGATCGTGGTGTCATTTTTCAGTAGGAAAATGCTTATCCACATATGGCACGTGTTTCCTCAATGTTGAGGTGCTCCTTTGGCCAGGACGATCCCCAGATCTGTCCCCAACAGAAAGTGTGAGTGATCACCTGTGATGTCAGCTCCATCCCAGTGACAGTAAGGAGGATACCAAGGAGCTGCTGCGGGTCAGCTTGCCTCAGGAGAGGATACAGAGACCTTATGACACCCTTACAAACATAATTAATGCATCAACCCACGCTACAAGGGGTGCAATGCCGTACTGACAATTGGTGCCTCATACTGGCAAGTTATTAGTATATAATCCGATTTTGTAGTCACTGAAACAACAACACATTCCACCCCAGGCCTTTAACTTTCGTTTCATTTTCTCCTCCGCTTCTTGATGCTTCACTTTCTTTTGTTTGTACAAGCAATCTACAAAAGTGATTTTTTTATCATACAGCCTTGGGATACATCTAATAATACTCAAGTGTGTGGGGTCCACACCAGAGAGATATAACAAGGGATATTGAACGTATAGAATGAAATGAGGCACAAATAGATACAGGTTTTTTGATACACCGGAGGGCGCCACAGAAATGTCGAAAACCCTGACCTGGCAGATGCCAAGTAGCCTGCCAATGTATACTAATTTAATGACCAACTTTTACTGAAGACTCTTTTTTTTTTTTTGGTCATCAGTCTACTGACTGGTTTGATGCGGCCCGCCACGAATTCCTTTCCTGTGCTAACCTCTTCATCTCAGAGTAGCACTTGCAACCTACGTCCTCAATTATTTGCTTGACGTATTCCAATCTCTGTCTTCCTCTACAGTTTTTGCCCTCTACAGCTCCCTCTAGTACCATGGAAGTCATTCCCTCATGTCTTAGCAGATGTCCTATTATCCTGTCCCATCTTCTTGTTAGTGTTTTCCACATATTCCTTTCCTCTCAGATTCTGCGTAGAGCCTCCTCATTCCTTACCTTATCAGTCCACCTAATTTTCAACATTCGTCTATAGCACCACATCTCAAATGCTTCGATTCTCTTCTGTTCCGGTTTTCCCACAGTCCATGTTTCACTACCATACAATGCTGTACTCCAGACACACATCCTCAGAAATTTCTTCCTCAAATTAAGGCCGGTATTTGATATTAGTAGACTTCTCTTGGCCAGAAATGCCTTTTTTGCCATAGCGAATCTGCTTTTGATGTCCTCCTTGCTCCGTCCGTCAGTGGTTATTTTACTGCCTAAGTAGCAGAATTCCTTAACTTCATTGACTTCGTGACCATCAATCCTCATGTTAAGTTTCTCGCTGTTCTCATTTCTACTACTTCTCATTACCTTCGTCTTTCTCCGATTTACTCTCAAACCATACTGTGTACTCATTAGCTGTTCATTCCGTTCAGCAGATCATTTAATTCTTCTTCACTTTCACTCAGGATACCAATGTCATCAGCGAATCGTATCATTGATATCCTTTCACCTTGTATTTTAATTCCACTCCTGAACCTTTCTTTTATTTCCATCATTGCTTCCTCGATGTACAGATTGAAGAGTAGGGGCGAAAGGCTACAGCCTTGTCTTACACCCTTCTTAATACGAGCACTTCGTTCTTGATCGTCCACTCTTATTACTCCCTCTTGGTTGTTGTACATATTGTATATAACCCGTCTCTCCCTATAGCTTACCCCTACTTTTTTAAGAATCTCGAACAGCTTGTACCATTTTATATTGTCGAACGCTTTTTCCAGGTCGACAAATCCTGTGAAAGTGTCTTGATTTTTCTTTAGCCTTGCTTCCATTATTAGCCGTAACGTCAGAATTGCCTTTCTCGTCCCTTTACTTTTCCTAAAGCCAAACTGATCGTCACCTAGCGCATTCTCAATTTTCTTTTCCATTCTTCTGTATATTATTCTTGTAAGCAGCTTCGATGCATGAGCTGTTAAGCTGATTGTGCGATAATTCTCGCACTTGTCAGCTCTTGCCGTCTTCGGAATTGTATGGATGATGCTTTTCCGAAAGTCGGATGGTATGTCGCCAGACTCATATATTCTACACACCAACGTGAATAGTCGTTTTGTTGTAACTTCCCCCAATGATTTTAGAAATTCTGATGGAATGTTATCTATCCCTTCTGCCTTATTTGACCGTAAGTCCTCCAAAGCTCTTTTAAATTCCGATTCTAATACTGGATCCCCTATCTCTTCTAAATCGACTCCTGTTTCTTCTTCTATCACATCAGACAAATCTTCACCCACATAGAGGCTTTCAATGTATTCTTTCCACCTATCTGCTCTCTCCTCTGCATTTAGCAGTGGAATTCCCGTTGCAAACTTAATGTTACCACCGTTGCTTTTAATGTCACCAAAGGTTGTTTTGACTTTCCTGTATGCTGAGTCTGTCCTTCCGACAATCATATCTTTTTCGATGTCTTCACATTTTTCCTGCAGCCATTTCGTCTTAGCTTCCCTGCACTTCCTATTTATTTCATTCCTCAGCGACTTGTATTTCTGTATTCCTGATTTTCCCGGAACATGTTTGTACTTCCTCCTTTCATCAATCAACTGAAGTATTTCTTCTGTTACCCATGGTTTCTTCGCAGCTACCTTCTTTGTACCTATGTTTTCCTTCCCAACTTCTGTGATGGCCCTTTTTAGAGATGTGCATTCCTCTTCAACAGTACAGCCTACTGCGCTATTCCTTATTGCTGTATCTATAGCGTTAGAGAACTTCAAACGTGTCTCGTCATTCCTTAGTACTTCCGTATCCCACTTCTTTGCGTATTGATTCTTCCTGACTAATGTCTTGAACTTCAGCCTACTCTTCATCACTACTATATTGTGATCTGAGTCTATATCTGCTCCTGGGTACGCCTTACAATCCAGTACCTGATTTCGGAATCTCTGTCTGACCATGAAGTAATCTAACTGAAATTTTCCCGTATCTCCCGGCCTTTTCCAAGTATACCTCCTCCTCTTGTGATTCTTGAACAGGGTATTCGCTATTACTAGCTGAAACTTGTTACAGAACTCAATTAGTCTTTCTCCTCTTTCATTCCTCGTCCCAAGCCCATATTCTCCTGTAACCTTTTCTTCTACTCCTTCCCCTACAACTGCATTCCGGTCGCCCATGACTATTAGATTTTCGTCCCCTTTTACATACTGCATTACCCTTTCAATATCCTCATACACTTTCTCTATCTGTTCATCTTCAGCTTGCGACGTCGCCATGTATACCTGAACTATCGTTGTCGGTGTTGGTCTGCTGTCGATTCTGATTAGAACAACCCGGTCACTGAACTGTTCACAGTAACACACCCTCTGCCCTACCTTCCTATTCATAACGAATCCTACACCTGTTATACCATTTACTGCTGCTGTTGATATTACCCGATACTCATCTGACCAGAAATCCTTGTCTTCCTTCTACTTCACTTCACTGACCCCTACTATATCTAGATTGAGCCTTTGCATTTCCCTTTTCAGATTTTCTAGTTTCCCTACCACGTTCAAGCTTCTGACATTCCACGCTCCGACTCGTAGAACGTTATCCTTTCGTTGATTATTCAATCTTTTTGTCATAGTAACCTCCCCCTTGGCAGTCCCCTCCCGGAGATCCGAATGGCAATCTTTTGCCAATGGAGAGATCATCATGACACTTCTTCAATTACAGGCCACATGTCCTGTGGATACACGTTACGTGTCTTTAATGCAGTGGTTTCCATTGCCTTCTACATCCTCATGTCGTTGATCATTGATGATTCTTCCGCCTTTAGGGGCAATTTCCCACCCCTGAGTGCCCTGAACCTCTATCAGCTCCTCCGCCCTCTTTGACAAGGCCGTTGGCAGAATGAGGCTGACTTCTTATGCCGGAAGTCTTCGGCCGCCAATGCTGATTATTTATCAAAATTTAGGCAGTGGCGGTAATCGAACCCGGGACCGAAGACGTTTTGATTTTGAATCAAAGACGCTACCCCTTGACCATGGGTCCAGTTGTGAAGACTCTAGGAATATATTACAGCCCTGAACATTTACTGAGGTGACAAAAGTCTAGGATACCTCTTAACATCGTGGTGGGCCTCCTTTTGCTCGGCATCATGCAGCAGCTCGACTTGGACTCAACAAGTCGTCGAAGTCCCTTGCAGAAATGCTGAGTCATGCTGCCTCTATAGCAGTCTGCAGGAATTTGTGCACGAACTGATCTCTGGATTATTTCCCATATATGTTCGATGGGATTCATTTCTGGTGATTTGGTTGGCCAAATCATTCGCTCTAACTGCCTAGAATGTACTTCAAACCAGTCACGGACAATTTTGGCACGGTGACATGGCCCATTGTGACCCACAAAATTTCCATCGTTGTTTGGGAACATGAAGTCCATGAATGGGTGCACATGGTCTCCAAGTACCTGAACATAACCATTTCCCGACAATGGCCGGTTCAGTTGGACCAGAGGACTCAGTCAATTCCATGTAAACACAACCCACGTCATTACGGACCAACCATCAACTTCCACAGTGCCTTATTGACAACTTGATTCCATGGCTCCGTTGGGTCTGCGCCACACTCGAACCCTACCAATTGCTCTTATCAACTGAAATAAGGACTTACCTGACCAGGCCATGGTTTTTCAGTCGTCTAGGGTCTACCTGATAAGGTTACGAGCCAAGGAGAAGCCCTGCAGGCGATGTCGTGCTATTAGCAAAAGCACTCGCGTCGTTCGTCAGCTGCCGTAGCCGCTTAACACCAGATTTCGCAGCACTGTCCTAATGGATGCATCAGTCGTACGTTCCACATTGATTTCTGTGGTCATTTCAAGCAGTGTTTCTTGTCGTTTAGCACTGAAAACTCTACGCAAACGCTGCTACTCTCGGTCGTTAAGTGGAGACCGTCGGCCACTACGTTGTCCGTCGTGAGAGGCAATGCCTGAAATTTGATACTCTCGGCACGCGATTTCGAAATATTGAATTTGCTAACGATTTCCAAAATGAAATGTTCCATGCATCTAGCCCCAACTACCATTCCGCGTTCAGAGTCTGTTAGTTCCCGTTGTGCGGCCAGAACCACGTCGGAAACCTTCGTACACTAATCACCTGTGTACAAATGACAGTCCCGCCAATGCACTGCCCTTTAGTTCCGTATCGCCATCTGTATGCGCATATATTGTTATCCCATGACTTGTTATGCCGGTGTATAGCTCACATAGGGACCGTAAATCCAAGACTAGGCTAATTACAACACCCACAGAGGAATTCATGTAATCCTTCTTCCCGCTTGCCACGGAATGGGGTATGCCCTCTAATATGCACTTCATAGTGGTTTGCGTAGTATGCATTAGAGTCCTGCATGACCGAGTAGGCGAGCACAAAATAAGAGATGGGGCGAGCACACCCTAACTGGATAGGCTGCCCGCACTAGTTCTAGAGACCGAGCATAGAAGCCGTGACCGAAAACGTGGCACGTAACTGCAAACACATTATAGTGTCATTATCCGTGTGAGACTGCAGCCAGTACGGGCTTCTCATTTGTGGTGTGTCTCTCTCTCTCTCTGTAATCACGAAAGGATTCCTTGTGCTGCTCATTCTACAAACACAGCACTCAGCCATACTTTCAATGAAGATAACTTCTTGTTAAATCATGCCCCGAACATCGCATCAACAGTAAATACTGCAAAATACATTGTAAGATACATTAAGAAAAGAGGCCTCTGCTCGTCTTTGAAATCATCGTTGAAACAAGAGGTCTGCACGCGCTGGACTATGCTGGAATCCTTACACATTCAGTAGAACGAAGTTGCTGCTTTGCTAACGGAAAAGGACTCCGCTTACAGACTGCAAGGATATGATAATGAGCTTGCAGGAAAAATTGCGCATTTTCTGAGACCATTTAAAAAGGCCACAGATGAATTAGAAGGCGAAAAAGAAACGACAATCGAGTTAGTTCTTCTTTGGTTTCACAAACTGCAACAAATTTGCAGTGTCAATGACTGTCAGGTGAGTGATAACTGCAGTTAAAAGCACTGTTTCATTATGATACGCTACATATTGATAAGTAACTAGCATAATTGACGTGTAGTAACAGATATGTATTTTTTAACAGGAGGTACAAAGAATTAAAAATCGAGCCTTGAATTTCGTTTGTGAGAAGATTGTGATCACTTTCAGACATAAAATTGCTACTTTTCTTTGGCCGTCTTTCCGTGATCTTAATATGCTTGAAATAAATGAAAAGCTGAGAATCCTTAGCAATGTGCGACAAATATGTGCTACTTACGCAGGTACAACATGCAATCATTAACGTAATCGTTTTTTTCATAGATAGTGGATGGTGTATTACAGAGAAACGGGAATGTTATAATTCGTATAACATTTCATTAACGTAAAACACCTCGTTTTTACGGGAACGTTTCGATGATTTCCACATCAGTTCTGTATTACTTGTTTCTTTTGTTTATTATCATAGATCCTTCAAGTACTTTGTCATCACGAGCCAGAAAGAGATATCGTTTCAAGGAATGGAGGAACAACAAATCATCCGCAGCAGCTGAAGTAGATCTCTGCATTTTAATGCACCGCAGAGGTGATGATGATGACATCTTAAAGTGGTGGAGCAGACATGAAACAGATCTTCCAGGCCTGGCTGCAGTTGCAAGACGTATTTTATGTATCCTAGCAACAAGCGCACCTAGTGAAAGATGCTTTAGTAAAGCCGGCATGTTACTGAAATATGGCCACGCCAATTAAATCCGGAACGCGTTAGTGATTTACTGGTGATCAACAATAACTATAATTTTGTTTCTTTTACAAACAAATGAAAAGTATGACCAGTTACGTCTGTAAATGTTTAATGTTCTTTGTATGCTTTCTTTATGATGATGGTTGTCTTCTAGATTGCGGGAACAGCACTTATTTAATGTTTCCATTAATGAAAGGAAAAATATCTTCTGTTTGGAAATGAGACTCGTCTTGTATCCGCAGTTGTATTGAAATATCATTTTACTTTCCAAGTGCTTTGTGAATTTAGCTGTGTCAAGTACGCGGTCTTGGAAACGTTACTTTTGTATTAAAAGAGAGAGAGAGAGACAAATACATTGTGTGTGTGTGTGTGTGTGTGTGTGTGTGTGTGTGTGTGTGTCAGAGAGAGAGAGAGAGAGAGAGAGAGAGAGAGAGGCGTTGGATTTGTACAGTACAGTGCAGCGAGCCGGGGCGAGGTGAGGTGAGACGTCAGCGGTGACCGGTCATGCTCGGTTATCCGCGTGTCCGGAATCCGGACAACAGACATGGGGCGAGTACGTGACCGAGCCGAGTCGTGTGGGGCCGGACACGAGCGGCTCGGTCCCCACGTCAACAGGTGAGTCGCGACCGGCCAAACATTGAGCGTTGCAGCACTCTAGTATGCATGTAGCTATGGATGTACAGCTCTCCATTTATTTTGTATATCCCTCAGATACTGATCCGTTTCCAACAAGATTTATTTCTGTTCTAATCTCTCAATCACTTATTCCACCCAACTCAGAGCACCGTTTCACTTTTCTTAGAAATCCCATTTCCGCTGTTTGGGTATTGGTAGAGGTCCTCATTATGGGGACGCACGTGTCACTTACACGTATCAGATCATACCACTATAAATTTATAAATATTTTTTCTCGTATCTTTCCTCGTCTTGTTTGTTCAGTGCTGCTGAAGGGCCTATATGTATTCGAAGCTCAGTGGCTTTATTTCTGTATATAAACTTGTCGTGCTAACCTTAATCGTTAAGTAAAGATACGTGACATCTGTTCAGTCGAAGTGTGACAAGTAACTAACTCTGATACAGGACAACCAATCTTAAATGGCAGCCTTCATACTAATTGTATCAATGACAACTCTACGTAACATGTCACAACATTTTATACATATCAATCACGACAAGTTTCAGTGGCTCCCCTCCAGTTTCATAAGTTGCTTTAACATGATGCTGTATGAGAATATGAGAAACGTGACGCTGTGGACGCGAACAACACAAGACGGTTTATAGACTAGTATGTTTACGAAGCTGACAATAAAGCGAAGCGCAGAACTTGCTGCACTAAAGCCGCATCTGTTTTTCTCATTTGTAGTTCCCACCGCTGTGCACAAACAGCAGCCGCTGCCGAATGCTTAGCGTCTGTTTACTTTCAAGGAAATCCGTAAAGTTTGAGCGGAGGATCAATATCGCAGAGGCCAGAGAGCAGGCTCCAGTGAGACTGGCGATGCCGTCGGATGCTGCTGGCTGTTCTGGCAACCGCAGCGGACAGTGACAGCGCACTGCGTGGCGGTGCGTCACGCACTCCCTCCCCCTCTAGACGGGGGGGGGCTAAGCCCTTCCCCGTTTAATGACGGCCTCCGCCGGGGTTAATGCCAGCTGCCCTTCACTAACGAGCCGTGGCGCCGGACGGTAGGTGAGCTGCCACTAAACACTAGTCGCTAATTCCCCGAGAGCCATTGTCCGCAACGCGGTCCTCTGCAGACGTTGTACCGCATAGCTATGGCAGTATGCCCGACGCTGCAGCCGTCTTACGACCTAGTCTTGCCAAAAACGAAAGCAATACGGGATACGCGTGCAGATCCTAGCCAACTAACGCTACATATTCTCTTCGGAGAGCAGCCTAGGTCATGGGATAGCTCTTTTTTATGAACGGTCACTGTGCCTTAGTCATAGCTGTATTCACAGTGTCGACATAAAATCTTGAGCAGTAATTTAACTGTCACTGTTAAATTACTGGAGTTATGACTACTAGGATCCTGTACACCCCTTACCGATACGAAGTAGGTCTTCCATAAGTTACATTTTTTTCTGAAAGTAGGATTCAAGAAAACCATATTTTTCGCCACTCTTTTGTCTACAAAACCCGATTTTTTAACGTAATCTCCGTTCAACTTGGAGGCCTTATACCACCTTACTGGGAAGAACTGTACCCACCCGCGGTGGCCGAGCTGTTCTAGGAGCTTCAGTCCGGTACCGTGCGACTACTACTGTCGCAGGTTCGAATCCTGCCTCGGGCATGGATGTGTGTGATGTCCTTAGGCTAGTTAGGTTTAAGTAGGGGACTCATGAACTCAGATGTTACGTCCCACAGTGCTCAGAGCCATTTGAACCATTTGGATACCACTCTACTGCCCAACGTGATGCTTCATCAGTAACCTCCACAACATCCACTAACTGCTTCCCGCGGACTGCATCCTTTATTGGACCAGAAACGTGGAAGTCGAAATGTGCCAGATCCGGACTGTGGGGTGGATAAGGAAGACCAGACGAGTGTAGTTTTGTGAGCTCCTCTCGGGTGCACAGATTTGTGTGAGAACTTGCATAGTTATGAAGAAAGAGAAGTTCGTTTGCATTTTTGTGGGAACGAACAGACTGAAGTTTCTTCAGTTTCCTGAGGGTAGCACAATACATTCCAAAGTTGATTGTTTCACCATGAGGTACCACATCAAACAGAATAACTCCTTCAGAATCGCAGAAGACCGTCGCCATGACTTTACTGGCTTAGGGTGTGACTTTGAAACGTTTCTACGGAGGCCAAGAGTGGTGTGGTAACTCTACCTGGATTGCCGTTTTATTTCTGGTTAGAAGTGATGGACCGATGTTTCATGAGCTGTGACGATGTTTGGCAAAAAAATTGTCACTATCAGCCTCGTAGCACACAAGCAATTCTGCACAGTCGCACTTTTGATTTTCTGTTACGCGTGAGGAACCCAGGAAGGCACTCACCACTGAGTACCCCAACAGATGGACGAGTGTGTCAGCACTACCAACAGAGACGTCAAACTGAGCAGCGAGGTGTCTGATTGTGATCCATCGATCGCCTCGAATGAGAGTGTCCCCACGTTCTAACATTGCATGAGTCACAGATGTGTATGCCGGCCGGCATGCGGGAGATCGGACAGTTTGCGCGATCCCGTTGTGATGACGACAGACGCTTTGCCGAAAGAAACACCATGCTTCACTTTCACGTCTCCGTACACATTGTGATGCTCTGGTTTCACGCCATGAGAAACTCAATACTAGGAACGCACCTCCGACAAGGACGGCATTTTGAAGGCTACGTATAGCGCCCAAATTTCGCATTTTTTCCAGCCGAAACTGGCCGACAAAAGAAAGCGTTTCATTACTAATTGAACATCCCTGGTATTATAACAATATATCTTAAAATACTTGATATCAAGAAATGAAATGTACAGCAGTTATCAGATAAAAAGGGAACTATATAGAATGGGCAACTTAACCTCGTAATCACCCAGGTGCCAGGAATCGTTGTAAGGATGTGTACTGATGGGCAAAAACATTATGACCACCTTCTTAACAGCGTGCTGGTGCACTTTTGGACCGTCCCTAGTAGTTTCTGGGGATGTGTGGTACCGGCACCGGACGTCTATGCACAGGTCACCCAACTTCCGTAAATCACGGGCCGATTGTCTGTGGGCCGCCGCTGGGGCACGTTAGTGTGACAGAAATAGTCTGTCAGTTTCAGATCAGGTGATACTGGGGTCGACAAGACATTGATATGAGTTCACTATTATGCTACTCAGTTTACTGAAGGACGTATCCGGCCTTGTGATACGGATAACTATCCTTCTGGATGATGTCATCGCTGCAGGGGTAGACATCAACCACGAAGGTATGAAAGTGGTCTGCAATAAAGATCATATAGTCCGTAACTGTCAGTGCCCTTCCGATTACTACCATATGTCTCATGCAGGGCCAGTCTAATGTCCACCGTAGCATAATACTGACCCCATCGTGCCTCGGTTGATGTTTGGAGCACCTGCATAACGGCATATCCTGGCACGTCCATCGTCCTGATGCAACAAGAAACGTGTCCTATCCTATCAGGCGACAAGTTTCTGTTTGTTAGAAGTCCAATGTCGACGATACTGTACACACTTCGGTCGATGTCAATGTTGTTGGGTACAACATGGGAACACAGAAGCTCATCTGCTACAGAAGCCTGTGTTCAACAATGTTCGCTGAACTGTGTGCTGCGCAACACTCATACGGGCATCTGCACTGTTCCCTGTGGTCAGTTCTTCCAAGGATCACTATCAGTCCTGTTTTAGAGAACTGGCAAATCTCTGACCTCCAGGTTCGATGGCGAGGTGTGGACGTCCATCATAAGGACTCCAATTGCTGAGTTCATCATCCTTCATTTTCCATAGATGCTCACGTCAGCACGCGAACAGCCTACCAACTTCACCGTTTCCGAGATGCTCGACCCCAAGTGTTGGATTCGGAATCTGACGTTTCTGAATGTCGCTTATACCAACGCGTTTCCCCATTAGCAGCCCCTGTAGCCACTAGAATGATTCCCCATTCGCCTCTGCTCCACTTTTATACTTTCCTCACCGCGTCAAGTGCTCACGTTGTCAAAAATGGTTCAAATGGCTCTGAGCACTATGGGACTCTACTTCTGAGGTCATCAGTCCTCTAGAACTTAGAACTACTTAAACCTAACTAATCTAAGGACATCACACACATCCACGCCCGAGGCAGGATTCGAAACTGCGACCGTAGCTGTCTCGCGGTTCCACACTGTAGCGCCTAGAACCGCTCGGCCACCCCAGCCGGCGCTCACGTTGTCTTCAGGCGCTATTCACTCTAGAGGTGGGGACGTTCTACTTAAAGATATGCTGTATTGAATGAGAATGTTATGCTGTATGGTGAGAGTGGAGACACGATGCATCAGCTATCTTTTACAGACAGCACATTGCCATTTAACCAAATTTGAATGTGGGCTGTTAATCGGATGAAGACGCTGGAATCATAGTGTATTGCTTATTTCACAAAACCACGAGTTTCCGAAGTCATAGTACCTTGGTGTATGTCTCCACAAGCGTAAACAGCCGTACAGGATTACAACAGGCGTTTTACGATCATCACTCCTCACGTCGCATCCGCCCAGCCATATGGGGCGATCCACGCTCTACTGTGAGTTAGATCATTGCCGATCTGAATGTCAGGAACACTGCCCTGTCGGTAATATAGGAGACATAGTACCTCACAAGCTTCAGAAGCAGACGACTGAAATCACTTACAGTGCCTTCTCACAGCGCTTGGTAATTAAATTCAATTCAGAAAAAATTGCAAATATTGTTGGTAGCACCGTCTGTTTAAAAGAGATAAACTCTACTGCTCACTTGCATCAGCAATCAAGCAAACAGAGAGATGAACTCTACTGCACCCCTGTATCCCCACCCTGATAAATATTTTCAAAGAAAATAAAATATTTAGATCGTAGACTTGCACTATTTTCAATGTCATTCCAGCAGGGGCGGCGGGTGATTGTGGATCACAGAAATGGATGAAATATCACACAGATGATCATCTTTAAAAAGAAAATGGACGTAAATTTCAACTGTATAATTCGACATGGCACACTCTTTTTAGAAAAGCGATGTATGAGTTTTGTTTTGCCCAGTCAGTGAAGGCATCACACTACGTATCTCCATTGTCCGGCTCAGCTGAGTTACAGAGTGAGACTGAGCGGTGGTAAGACACTCTAAGTGGTATTCGGGGTGAAGGCGGCTGCAATTTCAGTCCGGTCATCCGGATTTAGTTTTCCGATAATTTCAGTAAGACTATTAAGGAAAATGCCAGGATGGTTTTTTTTAGCGGCCTTCCGAAATTTGAGCTTGTTCTTCATGTTGGTTGGTTGGTTGGTTTGTTTGTTTGAGAGGGCCGCGCAGGATTAGCCGAGCGGTCTTGGGCGCTGCAGTCATGGACTGTGCGGCTGGTCCGGGCGGAGGTTCGAGTCCTCCCTCGGACATGGGTGTGTGTGTTTGTCCTTAGGGTAATTTAATTTAAGTAATGTGTGAGCTTAGGGACTGATGATCTTAGCAGGTAAGTCCCATAAGATTTCACACAAATTTGAACATTTTTTGTGAGATAGGACCAATCATGGAGGTCATCGGTCCCATCGGATTAGGGACGCAAATCGTCCGTGCCCTTATAAAGGAACCATCCCGTCATTTTCCTGAAGCGATTTAGGGAAATCACGAAAAACCTAAATCAGGATGGCCGGAAGCGGGTTTAACCGTCGTCCGTCCGAATGCGAGTTCAGTGTGCTAACCACTGCGGTTCTTTATGTCTAGAGTTATAAAACTACTGTAGGCTGTCGTGGACTATCATAAGGAAGTGTAGTCTAGGGTAGTTTTCGTAGCAGCTTTGGTCTGTTGAAGTGGTACATTAGGTGTGTTGTATTTCGCGTGTTTTATTTTTGTATGCGATCAGTGTATTACTAGATTTCCGCTAAAAAGGGGAAGCGGTGTACCGTCTGTAAACTGAGTAACGGTATATAAAGGGCCGCCTCAGCTACGGAACATTTTGTTCTACTCAGTTATCCAACTGTCTGTTATTTAAAGATTATCATCATTTATAGTAAGATGGAGGTTGTCCATGTTTAATTCACGTTTTATTCGAAACTGTTGATCTGTAAGTGAAACAGTGGGATGTTGTAGTGAAAGAAAACACAATTTTCTAAAACTCTTAAAATTTAGAAGAAACACAAAACAAAAACTTATGGAACATCGCTTCAATCCTTCATCGAGCTTATATAAAACATGTTTCTGTTATTCGTAAGCAGCTTTCGCATTTATCAATACTAACAAGAAACTTTTTTATGTTTGTGCATGTCAACTGTACGTGCATGAAACATAATTGCTTTGGTTGCATAAAAGCGCAGCCGTTAGGTGATCAACTAATTTTTTATTACTTATAGAATGAAATTTATGTTGTAAGGATATAAAATAAACAGCGAGCTAAAACTGAACGATGTGCGGTTCTAATTCAATGAAAAAAAAAGGAAGAGAAAGAGAAGTCGTCGGCTCCCAGTTCCTGTCTTACAGATTCGCTTATGTTTCTTTCCCCACCAATGCTACCAACACTGCCGGTAATCCTATCATTTACTACCGAACCGTAGTTTTGGTAGACGGCAACTCTATTCATGTGTAATTATCTCATCCTTAACCCTTATCTTTCTTCCTTCGCTATGTCGGATCAAGTCGATCTCAAGGTTCCGAGGAAACTTTGATTATTTCACAAATTATTCCTTTTTACACCAAATAAATAGCATTTCAATAATATAAATAGTTTTGTGCGCTCTTGCGGAAGAACTGCTGATGCTGATCGCTGCACTAGGTGCAGTTCTTTTTAGAGCAACATATATCCGAAAGCTTGCATGAACTGTCATTTATCTTATGTTTTCAAATAATGTAGTTTTGGTTCATTATTATATGGATACCAATGTTCATTATTAAATGAAATCTAATAAATTTTAAATGTCACTTAAAGAAGAATGTAAATTCTTTTAATATTCATGATCTCCTTCAAAAAAAAAAACTTATTTATGATATTGAAACGCTGATAGCTCTCAAAAATCTGTATTTTAAATAAGGAAAAATGTTTTCTCACAATCTGGATGCGAACTCAAGACCGCAAATATGGAGTACGACGATTACATCGTTGGTCCACAGAAACGCCACACCGACTGGTGTTCATAGTCATTGCAACGTAAGAACACCAGAAAGTTCTACGTAGATTAACGTCACGTGGCGCCTATGTCGACCGCACACATCTCAGCAGAAGACACGGCATTCAAACAGGCCGCCAGCAGGCAGCACCGCGAAGCACACTACACACAGTGCCCGCTCTGCATATTCTGAGTCACGCCACCAGATGACGCTGTCTTCTCAGCTACTCATTGCATGTAAATGTATTCGTTCCCGCGCCTTTTTAAAACGTCTCACACCGGGCTCCACCATCAGATCCCGAAAGATTAGCAGGCTGGCAAGTGAGAATATCGCACGGCTTTATTACCACACAATGTCCAGACATTGATCAATATTAGACACGTTGAGAGAGAAGAGTGATCCCAAAGCTATGTACACCTTTCACTGTACTGTACATGTTGTGAATAGCTGTGTTGACGTTTCAAACAGTAACTGAATGTTTGGCGTGTTCATAGTAAGCCACACTACCTCCTCCCGAATAAGGACACAACATATATCTTCTTAAAAACTATGGAACGTCTAGTGAAAAATTCAAAATATGTATGAATTCTACATCGACATCTACATACATAATCCGCAAGCCACGTTATAGTGCTTGGCGGAGAGTACCCTGTACCACTGCTAGTCATTTCCTTTCCTACCCAACTCGCAAATAGAGCAACGGCAGACTACTGTCTGTATGCCTCTGTACAAGCCTTAATCTCTCTAATCTTCGTGCTCCTTAGGCGAAATGTACGTTGACGATAGTAAAATGGTTCTGCAGTCAGCCTTAAATGCCTGTTCTCTAAATTCTCTCAACAGTGCTCCTCGGAACCGCGCGACTACTACGGTCGCAGGTTCGAATCCTGCCTCGGGCATGGATGTGTGTGATGTCCTCAGGTTAGTTAGTTTAAGTAGTTCTAAGTTCTAGGGGACTGATGACCTTAGATGTTAAGATCCATAGCGCTCAGAGCCATTTGAACCATTTAGTAGTGCTCCTCGAAAAGAATGTCGCCTTCCCTAAAGTTACTCACATTGGAATTCTCGAAGCATCTCCGTAACACTTGCGTTTTGTTTGAGCGTACCGGTAAATAATCTACCAGCCCGCCTGTGAACTGCTTCGATGTCTTACTTCAAAAGACTTGATTTGGACCCCAGACATTCGAATAGTATCCAACAATGGGTCGCTCTAGTGTCCTATACGCGGTCTCCTTTACATATGAGCCACACTTCCCTAACATTCTTCTAATAAACCCAAGTCGACCATTAGCCTTCCTCGCTACAACTCTAACATGCTCATTCCAGTTCGTACAGCTTTGCAACGATACGCCTAGTACTTACTAGTCGTCACTGTGTCAAGACGCACAATACTAATCTGTACTCTAACATTATGCGTTAATTTTTCCTACTCATCTCTACTAACTTACATCTTTCTACATTTAGAACTAGCTGTCGCTCATCATACGAAATAGGCATTTTTTCTGTCTTATATCTCGCTACAGTCACTCAGCGAGGACAGATTCCCGTACACCACAGCATCACCAGAAAACAACCGCAGACTGCCGATCACCCTGTCCACCAGGTCGTTTACGCATACAGAAAATAACAGCGGTCGTATCACACTTCCTTAAGGTACTGCTGAAGATACTTTTGTCTCTAATGAACGCACGCCGTCGCGAACAACATAGTCACTTCTATTACTCAAGTAGTTTTCAAGTTACTCACGTATCTGGGGACTTATTTCGTATGTTTCTACTTACGGTAACAGTCTGAAGTGCTGCGTCGTGTCAGATGCTTTACGGAAATGTAGGAATATGGAATTCGCCTGTTGCCCTTCATCCATAGTTTGCAGGACATCATGCGAGAAAACGACAAGCTGAGTTTCGCACGAGCGTAGCTTTCTAAAACGGTGCTGATTTGTAGACCGAAGCTCTTCGCTCGCAAGGAAATTTATTATATTCGAAATGAGAATATGTTAAATAATTCTGCAGCAAACCGATGTGAATGATATTAGGCTGTAATTTTGTGGGTCCGTTCTTTTACCCTTCTTATGTACAGGAGTGACCTACGCTTTTTCCCAGTCGCTTGGGACTTTGTGCTGCGCGATAAATTCGCGATAAATTCAAGCTAAGTAAGGGGCCAGTGTCGTTGAGTACTCTTTGTAAAACCGAACTGGGATTCCGTCAGGACCCGGCGGCTGATTGACTTGCAATTATTTCAGTTGTTGCTCTACGCCAGGGACACTTATTACTACGTCGTACGTCCTCCATACGGGAGTCTGTGCGATGGTACCGCTACACTAGACTGGTCACCGAGTGATTGATAGAATCTTAAAGCCCATTAGCGATTTTACACAGGACTAGAATTTTCTCGGGTTCTCGGTAAGATATTTTGCTAAGGAATGACGGTGGTAATTGTAAGCATCGCGCATCTAACTTTTTACAGACGCAAGAGTTCTTATTAACTTTTGCCTGTCGTCACTTGCGCGTTCCCTGTTGAACCGGAAGTACAACAGCCTTTGCTTCCTCAGCATTTTTAGAATTTCGTTGTTAAACCACAGACAGTCTTTCGCGTCCTTAATCCACTAGCCCTGCTTTGAATGAGGAACACCCTTCGAAATTTCATCGAAGACCCATTGTGAATGACATCATAAGTAGAAGTTCGTGCTGTTTAATTAGGCGACACTCACGTAGCATCACGCAAAAACAAGGGTTACGGTACCGCTTATCAACTGTAAAAAGAAGAATGGCCAAATGTATTTCCTCTAAACACCAAAAATCAGTTTCTTTCCTAACTCAGGTTTCCCATTCCATGCACGGTTTTAGCTGCAGAATTGATCGTCAAGCACAGACAACAGATCCCAGTCACAAAAGCCATATACGACGGTCGTTCAGAAAGTATTGCAACATGTAAAATTTGACATTTTCCCGGCGAATCAACTGTTCAAAGAGATTTCGGGTTTGCAGCCGTTTCTCGTAAACTTCACTGCACGATATTTCGGCTGGATAACTGCCAGCCATCTTCAGGTGAGCGAGCCGAACGACGACAACTGCAAGGAAAATAATGGAGAAGGCGAGCTGTGCTATTGTGAAGGAGAGAATTTCTTATACGAGACGATGGTTGGATACCATCTTAGAAGAATTGTTCCGTCTACACTTGAAGATTGCAGCACTTCTTTCTCCTATGTCATGGGACTGGGTGGATGGAGTGACTTCAGCAAAGTTCTATTGGGTATATAAGGCTGCTAGTTGAAGGCAAATGTCGAAATTTGATCGCTTGATGCCACAACAGCCGACACCACAGGAAATAACTGCACGAAGTTCCGTTGTTAATTTCACGGAAACGATTTTAGACGATGCGACGCTGTCAGTTTCGGGCACAGGTCTTAATTTTGCACCTACACCAAGTGCAGTACCTATTATAAGTTTCGGAAGTGGTGTTGAACAAGCTGTATGTCGCCTTACCATGGACGCTGCTGAAGAAATAAGGGAAGCTAGTCGGGTTCTCCTGAAAGCTCCTCCCCAACGCAGTAATATAACCGCTGTAGAAAGGGCTGCACTGCGGAACCTTCGAGAAGATCCGGAAATAGTGGTGCTGAAGGCTGATAAATGTAATTCTACCGTTTTGTTACCTCGTGGGTTGTATTTGGATAAGATGTATAGTCTACTTACTGATACCATGTATACGAGGATTGATCAAGACCCAACATCACCTGTGCAACAGAAGACGTGTGCACTTTTGAATTCCTCGTTAGCTCCAAAGACCATCATGAGGTTAAGACCACATGGCAGCGTAGCACCGACACTGTATGGTCTTCCTAAAGCACGTAAAGGTCTGCCTTTACGATCTATTGTGAGTAATATTGACGCACCCGCATATGATTTAGCCAAACATCTAGCTTATTTGCTGAGACTGTTTGTTGGCAGATGTTCACATCATATACGGTACTCTGCTGATTTCATCAACAGACTGGGGGCTCTCCACTTAAGTAGTTCGGATATTCTAGTGAGTTTCTATGTATTTTCCCTTTTCACGAAAGTACCTCTTGCCGATTGCTTGACGCTAATTGGTCAACAGTTTGAATAGGACATCACTGCTTTGTTTCGACGTGCTCTTCCTCAACTTATTTTTTGTTTAACCAGGAATATTTTGAACAGTTTGATGGTGTCGCTATGGGGAGCCCTCTGTCTCTTCTCGTGGCTAACCTTTTTATGGAGGATTTTGAGGAAAGAGCACTTGAACCAGCGATTTGTAAACCAACTGGTTTTTGGAGATACGTCGATGATACTTTCATAGTGTGGTCCCAAGGAGAAGAAAAGTTAATGGAGTTTTTTCATAGTGTGGTCCCAAGGAGAAGAAAAGTTAATGGAGTTTTTTCATCATCCTAACTCCATCCATGAGATTATTCGATTTACTATGGAACTAGAGAAAGATGGTTGCCTTCCACTCCTGGAGGTTTTGGTTAAACGGAAGAGTGACTGCTCGGTGGGACATTCTGTTTATCGTAAGCCCACTCACACTGATTTGTACTTGCATTCTTCAAGTTACCATCACCCATCCCATACGATGAGTGTGCTTAAAATCCTTGCGCACAGGATACATACGGTGTCGGATGCAGAGAATTTGCCTAAGGAACTTGCACATTTAAGGACGGTGTTCAGAGACAATGAATACTCGACCCAGTAAATTAAAGGGCCTTCTCAACTAGAGCCAGGAACCGGAAGTGGATAAAGAGAAGAACGCGCCAGCCAAGTCCCTAGCTTTTCTTCCCTTCGTTGGAAATATCTCCTTCAAAATATCTAGGATTCTTAATAATTTTCACGTGAAAGTGGTTTTTCGTCCACCTTCTAATATTTCGGATTTGCTGGGATCGGTGAAGGACGATTTGTTATTGCGGAAGGCGGGAATTTACAAAATACCGTGTCAATTTGGTATGGTCTATATAAGAAAGACAATGGACATTCAATGGAGTACGACAAAATTTCGATTTTGGCCACAGCAACAACTTTTTGGGACTCCATTATCAAAGAATTCGTTGAAATACGCATCGCGGGAAATCTAATGAGCCGTGACAGTGGTTACCAATTGAATAACGCGTGTAATCCCATCATCTCCGAAATTTGCTCGAGACGAAGACGCCAGAGAACTTCTATAGCTGCGGCCAGCGACCATATCGACGGCAGATGAGTCTTGCAGTTCCACCAGCGAGGGCGCTGTCGCTGGGCGGTGTGTCCTTCTGTCTCCGCGACTGCAACGCATGCACGACAGTACCATCAACGCACTATTTAGGACGGAACGGAGAACGTCTTCGTTAGTCCCTGTTCGGCTCACCTGAAGATGGCTAGCAATTGTCCATCCGAAATACCGTGCAATGAAGTTTACGACGACCGGCTACAAGCCCGAAATCTCTTTGAACACGTAATGCAACACTTTTTTCTGTAAACAGGTTGGTTTTATTCGGCATTGCAGTACATCATACTATTCCCCATTCTCATAGCTACAAAACGCGACTTTTCAATATAATCTCCGTTGAAACCGACGGCCTTACGCAAAATTTACTGGGAGGGGCTATAAGCTCGCATGGTACCACTCTACTGGACGACGTCACAGCCAACGACTTGCTGCAGCAGTAACCTCCCACCGTCCACGTACTGCTTCCTGCGGCGGGCACCCTTCACTGGGCAAAATGGGTGGAAGTCTGAAGGTACGAGATCAAGGCTGTGGGAAAAATGAGAAGCAACACTCCAATGAAGTCTTGTGGGCTCCTCTCGCGCGCGCAGACTGTGTGTGTGGCCTTGCATTGTCATGGAGAAGGAGAAGACCATTTGAATTTTTGTGGCGACGAACACGCTAAAGTCGTTTCTTCAACTTTTTGAGTGTAGCACATTGCAGAAGTGACAGCTGTGTGCGGGCGGCCAGCACGCGAGAGATCAGACAGGATTGCGCGACCTTGATCCGCTGATGACAGATGCCTCGTCCACCGATTCACCAAGCTATTGGCATTGCCCGGTCTGCCTAGACATTCTGAAAGCGTATATGAATATTTGTAATGCTGTAATTTTCCGCCGAAAGAATTTGAATTATAGCTCTCTGCTTGGAACGCGCCTCCGTTAGAGACGCCATGTTGAAGGCTAAGTATAGTGCTGCCACCCGTCGGAAGTTCATGAAACTCTGTGGGCTGAAGCGGGAATATTCCAAGACATTGTGCACTCTTCAACCGAGATTGGCCCAGAAGAAAATGTGTTGCACTACTTTTGAACGCCCCTTTACATCAGTGGTGACAGTTGATTAATTATTTCTCCTGATTTAGACACAACCTAATGACTCTTCCCAGTCATGTGTGCGACTCAGTAAAGGCACGTGAAATGCAAATCACGTTTCGCAAATAATTCTCTCTGTGGAGCGAACTGTTCGCTACTGTTATACTTCTCGGTAGTTTCCTTTCTTTCAGAGTTCTCGCCCAGCATTGTACCCAGAAGAGCTTCTGTGAAGTTGCGAAAAGTAGGAAACAGACGATATGAAGTGGGGCTATCGCGTAAAATCAGTGTTCGGAAAGGCGAATTTAATGTATGTTTGAAAGATACTGAGAAACTGCACTGCACCTATGAATAAAATCGTGTACAAGACGCCAATACGACCACTTCTAACGTGCTGTACTCGGCACCAGTGTTAAGAGACTTTATCAAAAACGCATAACAGCAAACATCGAATTCAGAGACGGATGGCTACTGTGGTAACAGATCGGTACATCCTAAACGAAAGTGTAAATGCTTGGGGAACTTAACAGGGAATCGTTGGAAATAAGACGTAATCATTCTTGCGAAACCCTAATGCGTAAAATTAAGGAAACTGTAATCTAATAAGACTGTGGTGCCATCATGCTTCTCCATCCTTACCCAGCGCATCCCTCACCACCTCCACCGAAACCACCTCCTCCCGAACACCCAATATGGCTTTCGACCTTCCTTCTCTGCCGATGACCAACTCCTATGCCTCCCTCGTCTCCTCTCCCTCCAGCTTAACTTCCGTCACTCCACCATTTTTGTGTCCCTCGACCTCGAAAAGGCCTACGACCATGTCTTGCATCCTGGTCTCCTGTTTAAACCCTCACCTACCTTGGCCTCACCATTGACCGTCTCCTCACCTGGATCCCTCATCTCCTTTCTATCCAATCCAAAGCCCGGCTCCTCAAACTCCTCTCTGGCTGGACATGTGGGTTGAATCCCTCTACCATCCTCCACACCTACAAATCCTTAATCCATCCCATCCTCTGTTATGCCAGTCCCACCTGGAAATCCGCCCCCCCCCCCCCCCCCAAATTTTATAAGTCCATGCAGATCCTCGAGCGCCATGTACTCTGCCCTGCCTTCCATATACGCCTCCTGTCCCCCATGCGGATCCTCTATGACCTGATTCCTTTCCCCCATCTGCTCCTATTTATCGAACATATCCGCATACTCTACACCTCCTGCCGCCTTGATCCCTCTCATCCCCTGGTTGCTCCCCTCCTCTCCAACCCCCTCCCTCTGCCTCGTCTTCACTGTTGTGCCCCCCCCCCCTACCCTCCCTCTCTACGCCCTTCATCTCTTTTGCCAAGATGGCTTCCATCAACTCCCTGTCCCGGATGATGTACTCTCTCCCTCCATTTATGCCTCCTATCAACTCTGATCCTCACCTCCCCCTCCTTTCCCCTGTCCTTTTCCCAGACTCCCTCTCCCCCCCCTTGCATCCTTTTTTCCCCGCCTACCCTCTCTCTGCCTCCCTTGTCTCCCCCGAGTCCTTTTGCATTTCCTTCCTCTGCCTTTCATCATTCCCTCTCGTGTCTGCCCAGCTCCTGCTCCCTCCTTCTGAGTCCTCTCCCTCCATCCCTCCGTCGGTCCCCCCCCCCTTTCGTTTTTCCTCTCCCCCTCCCTTTTTCCCCCCTCATCTGTCCAAGTCCCCCCCCCTCCCATCTGCCCTTGCCTGTGAAGTGTCATCTTCGTGCTGACTTTATAGTACAGTGTTTCCAGTGATTGTTAAGTGTTGTGCGTCTTTCCCGAAGTGTTGCGAACGGACATTATACTGTCGCTGGGTGTGATTTTTATATCTCTTGCGAACAGAAACCAGACTGTCGCCGTGTTTTTTTAATTGTCTGTCTACTATCTTCCCTGTCTGCTTCCTGTGTATTTTATTATCATCGTCCACCATTTGTTTTATGCTTCAACTTTCCACAATTTTCCGCCGTTTTACAATTTACGTCACCGTTTTATCGCCTGCTTTTATTGTTTCTTATCCTCTTATGTTTTAAAAATTCTGTAGGCTGAAGAGCAGCGTACAAACTGCTGCCAGTCCGCCCCCTTCGGGAGGAATCATGCCTCCACCATCGAATGCGTCGCTTAGGGATAATGAGAATAAGGTAACACAAATCAGGTCTTCTGCAGCGCCATATGGACAGTCATTTTTTCCCTCGCTCAATACACGAAAGATATAGGAACTATAAGGGTAACATTTGTGTGATGAATTCACCACTGTGCACTAGATAGTCAGAGCCTGAGGTATGTTCCGCGTCCACGGAAGGCTAGTGGACGACGGTTTACGCACGCTGAAGCAGAGACGCTATTGGCTCACAACAGGCTTTTGTGATCAGCCGTTAGACGGAATTCCGGTGAAGCATTCCAACAGCAGAGGCGTGAGAAAGCGTGGGCGCCACTGCCGACGCCAGGGTCGTGCCGTAAATGACAATGGCTGTGCCTGAACACGGCCGAGAACGAGCTTTAGATGTCAAGCCTGGTGCGTGTACCGTGTAGTGGTCAGCACTACATGTAAAAATAGAAGTAAGACGGACTCGTGATGCTTATTTATATTCATTTTTAACGTCATTAAAAGGTAAACCTGTTGCCAACTCATTCATTGGTTTGAAAACCAATATAACGGATTCGTGACTTTTATTTATCTCCATTTTTAACATCATTAAAAGTTAAACCTGTTACCAACTCGCTTATTAGTTTGAAGACCGCAGTGCTTTACTAAGCGTTGTTATGTTGCAGGTGGTATAGCGTTGTCTTCTTCCGATCTCCGAACTGACTAACCCAGCCGATTATACAGGACCTGAGAGGACTTACGTCAATGGTGAATAGGTCACTAGAAAAAGACTGGTCACGCCTGCATTTTTAACTCCGCCTTATACAAAACACTGTCTCTTTTTTGTCCATCCAAACATGTTTTGACACTTATGTTTCATCATCTACGGGTCAAATTTCTTCTATGAGATATAATAGCATGTTTATAGTAGTTTATTTATTTTAGGCCTAAAAATTGTAACATACACATTTCCTTTGCTTTGTTTTGATTCCTCGCATAAAATTTACATTGTTAGTGAAAATGCATTTTTACAGATCACCTTTTCCCATAACTTTTTTGTCATTTTGGCAACATCTCATCCGCAAAGCGCTCATAAAGACATTTATGCCTTTTTAAATACTTTTCGTAGTTGGTGGTTATGTGCGTTATTGTAATCACATCTTACTCCTGCTGCGTATCTGTTTCTATTGCCATTGTGCACACGATTTTCACGTTATTTTCCACGAAAAGTGATTTGAGCAGACACTTTTGTCTTCATACTCATTGAGAGGTGCTACGTTATTGTCGCTGCTCACTTGTTCATCATGCATCTTACCTCTCGTGAGAACTATTGTGGTATGTCTGCTGAGAGACAACTGATGTCATGTCATGTCATGTGCGATCTTGTGTGTGTGTGTGGGGGGGGGGGGGGGGGGGGGCGGCATGCGTGTTCGTGTTTGTAAGATGAGAGAGAGAGAGAGAGAGAGAGAGAGAGAGAGAGAGAGAGAACTGGAAGGGGGGGGGGGAGAGGGGAGGTAGCGGATTGAGAAACCGATGTTTTTGGATATTTGAGGGTGATTGAGTAATATGTTTTATATTGTGAAGTGTCTTTGTATAGTTCACTGAGTGTCCCAAACAGTGTTTTGTTGCAGAGTATTTAGTATATTGATTCTTGACCTCCTTTCTTTTATCATTGCTTCTAGTATGTGGTAGTTTTCCTCTATTGTGAGTTTTTGGTAAGTACTATTGCTTTCTCTGAAGATCTTTACGAATTTCTGCTAGAGACTTGCTTTCTCTGAAGATCTAAAGATCAGTCTCAGTATTGTTTGGGTGGTGGTTTTCTTGTACGAGATGATCTGGAAAAGTGGAGTGTATCCTGTGCCTTCAATTTCTTTATTTTTTACTTTTTTTTTATTTTACTACAGAGGGATCTATAGTTCGACGTGGACTCGGAAGTACAGAGCAACGCAACATTTTTACATGGACAGATACTGACAGAGGTGAAAGAAGTGATAAGTGCAAGATAAAAGCAGTCCATTAATTCATTTGTGCAACTTCTTCGAAGGCTTCGCCTTTTTCCATCAAGTGTTATGCACATCCCTCATAGGTCCTCTTGTTCGGTGCCTCTGTTGTCAGTGGCTAGTCCCTGTTTGATCTCTCCACCTCTTTCTTGGAAGGTCTTTATATGAATTGGAAACACGGTTCCGCAATTGCTTTTTGAATTTTTTTATTCATCATCCTTTCAAACTATACTAAGTTATGATGTCCTTTTAGCTTCCCGACAATTAGATGTGTGAAAATATCACTTACCAAACTCTGAGACAGCCGCTAATACACTCTTCCAGTAATTTTCGGGTTTGCAGCCGGATCCCGTCAGCATTCTGCCACGATATTTCGGCCCAGCGACGTCCGGCCATCCTCAGGTGAGTAGACGAAGTACTGAAGAGACCGGTTTTTTTCCTTCTTTATTGTATTTCAATGCCCTACCTGGGGTGGGCTGGCAGCAACATATGCGCTGCTCTTCAACCGAAAGGCATGAATAATACAAAGGAAGACTTTTGAAAGAACAGAAAGGAGAAAATATGGTGTACATATACATAAAAAGGGGGGAACAGTACGGAAAAGAACAGACAAAAAGGAGGTGACTGTAAAATGCAGATAAAACCGGAATAAATTAGCGCACACAAAACAAAACCACACACTGGATCATGAAAGTATCGACGGATGGCGTATCACATAACAATCACTGACAGTAACACCATGTACAAGTCCAGCACACAATTAAAATCACAGCTCTTGACGCAGGAGAGAACAGCAAGAAACACAACCCTGACATAGTACACTAATGACGATGAGCAAACAGAGAGAATCTGCCAGGGGCATACAGACGAGGGAGAAGGGTAGAAGGGAGGGAGGGAATGAAGAGACCTGATGCAGTCATGGTATTTATAGCGAATTCCGCGCATGCGAATCGTACTGGCGGGTTTACGGCGCGTGCGTTAGGAGGTGACATGCGCGACGCAGCCAAGTTGTGTGTGCTGTCCTCAGTGGTGGAGTAAGAATAAACTAGTTGCTAAGTATCGAGTGAGCATTTAAAATGGAATGATGGTATAAAGTTGATCGTCGCTAAAGCAGATGCCAGACTGAGATTCTTTGGAAGAATCCTAAGGAAATGCAATTCGAAAAAAAAGGAAGTAGGTTACAGTACACTTGTTCGCCCACTGCTTGAATACTGTTCAGCAGTGTGGGATCCGTACCAGATAGGGTTGATAGAAGAGATAGAGAAGATCCAACGGAGAGCAGCGCGCTTCGTTACAGAAATGGTTCAAATGGCTCTGAGCACTATGGCACTTAATTTCTAAAGTCATCAGTCCCCTAGAACTTAGAACTACTTAAACCTAACTAACCTAAGGACACCACACACATCCATGCCTCAGGCAGGATTCGAACCTGCGACTATAGCGCTCGCGCGGTTCCAGACTAGCGCCTAGAACCGCTTGGCCACTCCAGCCGGCGCTTCGTTACAGGATCATTTAGTAATCGAGAAAGCGTTACGGAGATGATAAACAAACTCCAGTGGAAGACTCTGCAGGAGAGACGCTCATTAGCTCGGTACGGGCTTTTGTTGAAGTTTCGAGAACATACCTTCACCGAGGAGTCAAGCAGTATATTGCTCCCTCCTATGTATATCTCGCGAAGAGACCATGAGGATAAAATCAGAGAGATTAGAGCCCACACAGAGGCATACCAACAATCCTTCTTTCCACGAACAATACGACACTGGAATACAAGGGAGGACCGATAGAGGTACTCGAGGTACCCTCCGCCACACACCGTCAGGTGGCTTGCGGAGTGTGGGCGTAGATGTAGCATTTCGATTCTGTTGTGACAGCATAATTTTAATAACTTTTCCAATTTTTGTCCAGATGAAAGCCGTTACCACAATTCGTTAAATTATCAGCAAGACGTGTTTCCACTGATTCTTTAATTACAGAGTCACAGACTCTGCAAACCGGTGCTCAAATTTTAGTATTATCGTATTTCAGTGAATGTCTCATGGAATTGCAATGTTCCGCCACTGCTGATTTTAAAGGTTGCCGCAGACGGGTGTGTCTTTCCTGTTCTACATATGGTTCCTGGACCGTTCGTGTCACCTGACCTATATATAACTTGCCAGTACGATTCGCATGCGCGGAATTCGCTATAAATACCATGACTGTATTAGGTCTCTTCAGTACTCACCTGAGGAAGGCAGGACGTCTGTTGGGCCCAAATATCATCGCAGAATGTTGATGGGATCCGGCTGCAAATCCGAAAATTTCTGGAAGAAGAAATACACGGGGAAAATTTCAGAAGTCACAGCTCATACATTAGTTCAACAGGTGTAAATAATACACACAATGGCGAGAGCACACATTATTAGACAATGTAGCCCGTGCTCAGTATGGTTATCATCGTACAGGGCGCAGTGGGAGTATCAGATAGATGTTCGGACAACTTGCGGGAGTGCAGCTCCATAACGTCTTCGAAGAACGACAATATTTCGATAGGTACATGATCTGTTATTTTCAAACCACAAATGCTACAAGAGCGCGCACGCTCTCTCTCTCTCTCTCTCTCTCTCTCTCTCTCTCTCTCTCACACACACACACACACACACACACACACACACACAAAAGCGCGTGCGCGTTAAACAATAGCGCCCCCACACAAACATGACCAGGGTCAGAAGTTATCCGTAGTGAATATTGATTTCCATGGAGTGAACAGCATTAACTCCGTACCTGTTTTGTTTGATCAAGCGGAATTTAAGAAAAAAATAAAACAGAGTTTAAGCAATGACATACATCTCTAACAGAATAGAAGTAATAAGTCCATCTCTATTTATAAACTGAAATATAGGTTTTTGTTCCAATTCTGCTTAGTATCCTGCTCTCTTCTTAGCCAAACAAGAGGGAGACAAAGTTAATGCAGCCTTACCCGCTGATAATTTATATTCACAGTCGATAACTTATCACATTGGTCATCTTTGGTTGTGTGGTGGTGCTACTGTTTATGGAGTGTGTGTGTGTGTGTGTGTGTGTGTGTGTGTGTGTAATCTTTCGGCATATGCTTCGCATACCGAAGCTTTAAATTTCCATTCACAGGGTTCTGTCGTTTTACTTGTTCCTTGAAAGTGATGTGGCTAGCACCTGTCGAAATGTCGCTGGTTGTCGAAGATGACAGCCGTTGCAATCCCCGGAGTTGTCTGAATCTATGAACTGGGAGAAACTCAAGATTCGCATTATCATGTAAATTCTTATGCTCATTGTTTCCAAAGCAAGAACAGTCCCATTTAACGAGAACAGCAAGTAAAGTACTGGAAATGAACAGTATCTTTCAGTGCTGAGGAAATCACCAGTACTCTCAAAAGACTGACTGCTGGAAATTTAAAATATAATATCGTTATATGAATCATTTCCCGGAAAGTGGATTACATATATAATTACAATAGTTCTGAAATTTAGGGATCGTGCACCTACCGACTCTTATGGATTCATAACACTCTCCTCGTGCTCTGAGAAAATCTTAGACCGATTTCACTGATGACTCGAGAAGAAGTATATACTACCAGACAAATAACTTGTTTTCGGAAGGATTGTTCTACGCTAGTCAGTTTTACATGATTTTCTTTGGATATATAAAGAGGAACCAACCGGAATTCTCTGTAAGCCACTTACGGAAATCATAGAAAATTTAAATCAAGGGCCGGCCGCGGTGGCCAAGCGGTTCTAGGCGCTTCAGTCGGAACCGCGCGACTGCTACGGTCGCAGGTTCGAATCCTGCCGCGGGCATGGATGTGTGTGATGTCATTAAGTTAGTTAGGTTTAAGTAGTTCTAAGTTCTAGGGGACTGATGACCTCAGAAGTTAAGTCCCATAGTGCTCAGAGCCATTTGAACCATTTAAATCAAGATGGTTGGACGATCATTCGAAGAACGGTCCTCCCGAGTGCGAGTCCAGGCGTATAAAGACAGTGTGTTACAGCCGTATTTGTCGACTCTCAATGGGGGTATGCTAATGATATCACCCTGTTAGTACTGCAAAAAGATAATACACTCCTGGAAATGGAAAAAAGAACACATTGACACCGGTGTGTCAGACCCACCATACTTGCTCCGGACACTGCGAGAGGGCTGTACAAGCAATGGTCACACGCACGGCACGGCGGACACACCAGGAACCGCGGTGTTGGCCGTCGAATGGCGCTAGCTGCGCAGCATTTGTGCACCGCCGCCGTCAGTGTCAGCCAGTTTGCCGTGGCATACGGAGCTCCATCGCAGTCTTTAACACTGGTAGCATGCCGCGACAGCGTGGACGTGAACCGTATGTGCTGTTGACGGACTTTGAGCGAGGGCGTATAGTGGGCACGCGGGAGGCCGGGTGGACGTACCGCCGAATTGCTCAACACGTGGGGCGTGAGGTCTCCACAGTACATCGATGTTGTCGCCAGTGGTCGGCGGAAGGTGCACGTGCCCGTCGACCTGGGACCGGACCGCAGCGACGCACGGATGCACGCCAAGACCGTAGGATCCTACGCAGTGCCGTAGGGGACCGCACCGCCACTTCCCAGCAAATTAGGGACACTGTTGCTCCTGGGGTATCGGCGAGGACCATTCGCAACCGTCTCCATGAAGCTGGGCTACGGTCCCGCACACCGTTAGGCCGTCTTCCGCTCACGCCCCAACATCGTGCAGCCCGCCTCCAGTGGTGTCGCGACAGGCGTGAATGGAGGGACGAATGGAGACGTGTCGTCTTCAGCGATGAGAGTCGCTTCTGCCTTGGTGCCAATGATGGTCGTATGCGTGTTTGGCGCCGTGCAGGTGAGCGCCACAATCAGGACTGCATACGACCGAGGCACACAGGGCCAACACCCGGCATCATGGTGTGGGGAGTGATCTCCTACACTGGCCGTACACCACTGGTGATCGTCGAGGGGACACTGAATAGTGCACGGTACATCCAAACCGTCATCGAACCCATCGTTCTACCATTCCTAGACCGGCAAGGGAACTTGCTGTTCCAACAGGACAATTTACGTCCGCATGTATCACGTGCCACCCAACGTGCTCTAGAAGGTGTAAGTCAACTACCCTGGCCAGCAAGATCTCCGGATCTGTCCCCCATTGAGCATGTTTGGGACTGGATGAAGCGTCGTCTCACGCGGTCTGCACGTCCAGCACGAACGCTGGTCCAACTGAGGCGCCAGGTGGAAATGGCATGGCAAGCCGTTCCACAGGACTACATCCAGCATCTCTACGATCGTCTCCATGGGAGAATAGCAGCCTGCATTGCTGCGAAAGGTGGATATACACTGTACTAGTGCCGACATTGTGCATGCTCTGTTGCCTGTGTCTATGTGCCTGTGGTTCTGTCAGTGTGATCATGTGATGTATCTGACCCCAGGAATGTGTCAACAAAGTTTCCCCTTCCTGGGACAATGAATTCACGGTGTTCTTATTTCAATTTCCAGGAGTGTATGTGGTTTTCATATAAGCAAACTTTTAGTTGGCGTGCTATCCCTATACACCCAAAAAGTAAAACGGCTGGTTACTATTTGCAGTTCTCGGGGTTTATGTTAAGCCCTCTACTATGTAATGGCTGTACAGCGGAGACTTGGGAGACAGATTGCCAAGAACTACTCATGCACTGCAGTATGCTGATGATACATGGTATAAGGGGTAGTCAAATCAAAACGAGACAGACGGAAAAAGTAAGTAAACTGTTCATTTCAAAAGTAAACGCCATAACTGTTAATACACACATTTATCCCACCGTGCGACAAGACAGTCAAAGCCTTCATGGAAAAATGCTTGCGCTTGCCTACAGAACCCAGGCGTACACCACTTTGTCCGAAGCATATCGACGACCGGAATGTCTCTCTTCAGGTCTCCAAAAATGAGGAAATCGCATTTGGGGGAATCGGGACTGTATAGAGGATGTGTAAGGCCTTCTACGCGAAACTTCTTCAGCGTACTTGAAACAGCTCAGGGAAGATGCGGGCAGGCTCAATCTCTTTCCAAGTGAAAAGGTGCGCGTCTGGACACAATCACTGTTCAGTAAGCAATAAACAGCTCATTTTCTGCTTTCCAACTGGCTCATTTTCAATTGACTGCCCCTTTTACAGTATTTGTATTTTTGCAAGCAATAAACAGTTCATTTTCTGCTTTCCAATTGGCTCATTTTCAATTGACTGCCCCTTTTACAGTATTTCTATTTTTGCCTTCAGCTTTGCAGGAACATGGAAAGTAATAACTCCGGCGGCGTCTTACCAACAAACCTGGTTGCTGCATGAAGCATAACAGCTTTCAGAACGACTATTCTAAACTTCGGTAGGAGAAGGATTCCACAATGATACATACGAGAATTCCAGTGAAGTGCCACACTAAATTTTCTGGAATTATAATTGACTCACACTCATGCCCATTACATACCTCATAGAGAACGTACTACCAAGTCTTACATTTACGCTCGATTACAGCGGGGAGCGAAATTTAACATTGTGCAGGTAATGTGGAGGAATCTAATATGATCTCGAATCGCCTGTGGTTGAATGTTATTCAGTAGAAGGAACAAGAAAACTTTTTCAAACCCAGAAACAAATTATGTTTAGTTGAAATTGAAACAAATGAGCCCTCGGTCACAATTTTTTTAGTGTTATTAACCAGGTTTCAACACTTCTAAGAGTGCCTCCATCAGAATTTAGACATTTAAAGAGATCTGTAACATAACTACAAATTTATGGGAAAAATTATTTATATATAAAGTGTAAGTACTGACTAACAATACAAGACAGAGACTGTACTGCCGGCCGGTGTGGCCGTGCGGTTAAAGGCGCTTCAGTCTGGAACCGCGTGACCGCTACGGTCGCAGGTTCGAATCCTGCCTCAGGCAGGGATGTATGTGATGTCCTTAGGTTAGTTAGGTTTAATTAGTTCAAATGGCTCTGAGCACTATGGGACTCAACTGCTGAGGTCATTAGTCCCCTAGAACTTAGAACTAGTTAAACCTAACTAACCTAAGGACATCACAAACATCCATGCCCGAGGCAGGATTCGAACCTGCGACCGTAGCGGTCTTGCGGTTCCAGACTGCAGCGCCTTTAACCGCACGGCCACTTCGGCCGGCCAGGTTTAATTAGTTCTAAGTTCTAGGCGACTGATGACCTCAGAAGTTAAGTCGCATAGTGCTCAGAGCCAGCCAGCCAGAGACTGTACTCACAGGTCACGCATAAAATAAATAATAGGCCAAAAGGGCTTTAGTCACAAAATATTTAAAAGAAATGTGTGAAAGCGAGCCTCTAAGGGCTGTTCATACCCGTACAGCCACAGGTTGTAACGGACTGAGGCGCCCGCGTTGACAAGTGCGACAGGTGAACATGACATTGCAGCGAGAGAACGATATAACATTAAATACAGCCAATAAACCTTTTAATAAATGAAAAATTATGAGATGACTTAGATGGAAAAAAACATTTCGGTGAACTGCACAAGGAGATCCGAAATTAAATGTCAAGTAACGGCTTTATACCGTTGAAGAAATTTTTGTTACGCAACTGCAGCTTCTCATTGAGAAAGAGGCTGTTACGTTGCACCAGGATTTGCTAAAGTGATATCAGTTACAAACAGACATGTACTTTGCCGGTAGGAAATGCAGAACCGCCGAAGGCTATCCAGTGCTGATTAATGTTAGACATATTCATGATAAGAAATGTATATCCAACCACGTAGTAACACAGAAATTTGAAAGGCTGTGTTAGGGAGAAACGGATGTTACAGAACGTACGATGAACAAAACCAAAATTACGAGCTAGCTTCATGGATTCAAAGGGATTTATTCTCCATAGTGTGCGAACATAACCTGATTCAGAATACCAGTATATCGAAATAATTACATTCGGTACAAAAGAACACTTAGCAAAAAACCTGCATTTCTGATAATTACCAGGAGTAATTCGAGCTATTTACGGCGGGCACTAAAATCACAATGGGTTATATTTAAGCTCCGGTTACAGAGAATGACTTCGCTTTCCAGTTACACATCTAGATATCCCGTCGAAACCAAAGCCGGGCTTGCAACATTACCTTACATAAAACAGCAAACAGCAAAATCTATTTTGATTTAACGTATTGCAAAAGTTTGCTCCATGCCATACAGCCCCAACCATTATCAAATAATCGAATCCAATATTAACGGACATCATGAAACCTACCATGGAAAACAAAAATGACGTAAAAAAACTAAAATGTATATGGATCAAGTAATCCCCTATTTGACTGTACGTTTTTCGTATATTTATGTTTTGAGCTATTTAGAAGTACAACTGGGAAACTGAAACCATTAAACGAGTATGCAGTAAAACGAATGGCATGATGTAACCACATGTGAAAAAATCACGACTATATGGAACATTACTTACGTTATCAGTACACGTCGGACATATCCGCAAAACGTGTTAGGACGTCGTCAAAATATTTCAGTTCATATCTGTGTATGTAAATCAGACGAATCATCTAAAATATGAGAAGTCATACACAGGGTTTACATTTAGCTCTGTACATGGAAGATACACCCTTACGTCATGTCCTGTATTAACGTTAGCAAACACAGTGCCGTGGCATCCACAGATTGTCTAAACATGAGCTGTCAGTGAGATTTGCCTGTGACAGCTCGGAAATTCTTAGTAACCGTGACATAAACCGGGGTGTGTTTGAGTACAAAGGCAATCTTTGGTATACTAACGCCACATTAACAATGGCAGACTACTGTAATCGACCTGACGCTAAATATATACTTATAAAAATATACAGTTACGTCAGTGTTTGTAAAACTGACGTACATAAGCGATCCTAATGTTAAAACTTCAACTTTCTGAAATAAATCAATCATAATCTGCGTCCGTGCGTGTCGTGGCATTTAATTTTAAGTCATTCTGTTCCAGTAAATGCGCAGAACTGAATAATGCAGAACACGTCGTAAAAAATACAAAAATTGTGGCATTTCAGTGCAATCTTACACAGTACCAATATAAATCTATGTGATACGAGTACAAAAAACGGTATATACATACACAAACTACAAATTAACATTCGATGTTGATAATGGCTCAAAAACGGAAATCGCGATATCGGAAATAATGAAAAACATATGGCGGCAGTGTTGTCAGTTTTTTAATTAAATGTAATGAAATACTGGATGACCTAGCGAAGACATTCAGTCAAAAAGGGACACTGAGAAATAAGACCTAAGCAACAAGACACTGATGATAAATCTAGTAGTAAGTATCGGATCACAGTAAATTGAAATACGATGGACGAATGCAACCAAACTTTCCTCGAACTTCAATTTCATACTGATAAAACAAATAAAAAATTTCCAAATTTCCATAATCTTCATGGTACTTAATATGGGATTATTCCCCAACCATCTTCACTGGATACAACTATAAAATAATAATTACTGTAAATGCGATGTATATACGAGGATTGCCCAGAAATAAAGTTCCGCACTTTTTTCCCCTCAGCTGAAAACAATGCTACGAATGCGAAATATTACGCACGATTTATTTGAAGTTTCCTGAGTGAGAGCGCCAAGTTTCCGTCACTTCTGACAGATGGCGTAGCTGCAGAACAGTTTCTAAATGGTGTCTATAGGTGATGTACATTACAAGCAACGTGCCGTCATTGAATTTCTCACTGCAGAGAAAGAAACTGTGAGGAATATTCACAAACACTTACGAAAAGTCTATGGAGCATCTGCTGTCGACAGAAGTACAGTTAGTCGCTGGGCACGGAGGATGAGGTCGTTAGAAGGCCGTTCTGAGGAGCTCCACGATTTGCAACGGTCGGAGAGACCATCCACGGCTGTCACACCGGACATGTTGCAGCGAGATGATGATGTATTCGCCTTTAAAGGATGCCATTCATGGAAGGTATTTGGAGGACGATGAGGAGGTGATTCACACAGTGAAGTGACGTAAACTTGGCGCATTCACTCAAGAGACTCAAAATAATACATAACTAACATTTCGCATACGACAAGGATTATTACCGACAGGGGTTACACGCCACTGTTTGATGCTGGAGGAAGGCCATAGAATGGGATGGAGATTACGTGGAAAAACAGGGTGTGTAAATAAAACACTATTGTTTCGTGTTCAATAAAGAACCGTCGAAGAAGAAAAAATGTGGTGCGTTGCCTTCTCGGCACCCCTCGTATAAATCACATTCCTCACATGTAGGCCGTATGCAGATTAGCAAACAGACTACACACAAAAGTTACCCACATATTAGTAACCATTAGCCACTAATTCGGCATTTCTCTTTCATTGAAATGACGTAATAATACTAAAATAATCATCAAATCTTTGAATAAATGTAAACTTACCCTACGAAGTCCAAGAAAATTCCTAAAATACTAACAGTGTTATGGGTGTGGAACATGGACCTGGGAAGTCCAAAATATAAGGTGAAGTCGCTGGCATCTGGTATATAGTATATTTGGTGATTTGGCACAGGGAAGAACAACAGAAAGGAAAAAACAAATGTATACAGAAAACACCTTCTGTATGTGAGACACAGTGTGATATTATTGTCACATATCACTAAGTGATATAATTTCATCTTCTGCCACTGTTTGGTTGTTATTTTATTCTTAGTACTAGACATGTAGACTTAGGCTTTACATTTGTTGCCCCAAGAAGGTGCACTCCCAGTGAGGTCTCGGGGTCCCTGTTGTCAGCAGAAGGTTGTCAGTAAATCATTATAAGAGGCGAGTCTCCCCAGGGAGACAAGCTGTTTTCGCAGAAGTGAGGCTGCTGGCTGCTACAGGCTATTGTGGGCAGATCCGGCTCTTGGCCTAACTGAGGTCAGGGGACGCTGTGCTGCCACTGCTGTCCCCAGATAATGAGTGAGTATAAATTTCTGCCTTTCCTGTATGCACAATCCAAGGTCGAGAGGCCGCAACGCCGCCACGCCAGCTTCAGAAAGACAATTGCTATAGCGTCAGGATTTTGGTCGTCCTGTCGAACTGAGAAGGCCAACGCTTATTCTAAGCGCGAGTAGGCCGACCAATCGACACCTCTCTAGACCAGAACCCATCTCATGTTTGCTAATGTGCGTTTTGTATGCCACGCGTAGGACGTTTCAGCTGTATTTCCCAGTTTTTCCACGACATAAGCGATATTCCTATCCCTCACATTGGCAACAGCCTTGAGTCGTCCCCTCCATAAAAAGTTTTTTGAGAGTAGAGAATTGAGGAGAGAGACGTAAATTTCGTGGAATTCGTGTTTCGGCCACCGTGCAATTGGTCTTCCTGCCATAGTCTGGTGCTGATGAGTACACAATCCGCTGATTTCGGGAAATGTAAGTTTTGCATTTTGTAATAGCACGATTCGTGCACTGAGCAGCTCGCTACCTACTTGCTGTGCAACTTGAGTTATCCATTCGATCGTAATTTGTAATTTTGTCTCAGTAACACACTGAATCAACGAGCCGCCCGTATAAGGATAACTGCGCCGTTTTCTCCATTCAATCTTCCATCATTCCATATAATTTGGTGGCTGCCAAGCGTTTTCTGTGCATTCAGTCCAGATTTTTAGAAAACTTTGCTCTCTGTTAACTACTTGTGATTTGTGTCCAATAATTAGATAAAATATAAATCTGTTCAAATGGCTCTGAGCACTATGTGACTTAACTTCTGAGGTCATCAGTCGCCTAGAACTTAGAACTAATTAAACCTAACTAACCTAAGGACATCACACACATCCATGCCCGAGGCAGGATTCGAACCTGCGACCGTAGCGGTCACACGGTTCCAGACTGAAGCACCTTTAACCGCACGGCCACACCGGCCGGCTATAAATCTGTTATACTCAGTAGAAAAATATGACTTTTCCAAAGGAAACGACCGGACATTTGAATCAATGTGCGCCCCATCATTGCGGCGAGCGGAAACTTATGTGCACCATAGTACACTTTGCTGAAAATGTTGGAATCTAAGATCCGCACTTTGTGAAAAAGACTAAGGTAACGGAATTTATCAATGTCTGGACATCCGGTGGTCTTCGGAATTAGAATAATTTTACCAATCTTCAAGGGGTCAGAAATCAGACCCCCCGGACACCTCATTTACCACTGACGTACTGGGATCACCTATAAGAGGCCAAAAATGTACAGAAAATTTCTTCGGAATACCGTCAAGTCCCGGCGACTTTTGCTCTGGTGAATCAACAATAAGGCGACATATATAATCACAAGCAAAGTCACTTAGAAAGTCATCATTTAATGCGGGAGTAACCACGCAATCGATGAGAGGAGTAAACCTGTCAGGGACAGTCGTATCAGTAGCAGGGTCATCATAAAGGTGGGTAAACTAATTATAGATCGCTGTGGAAATGTCACTTTCGGATGCCAGTATGTGACCATTGGTGTGAGTAAGGGGCGTGATACAAGCTCGTTTGCAACGCATCAGCAACCAGGTAATGTAATACAAGGTGGTCAGATCATACTGTAGGAAGGAGTGGGATTTTGATCACGCTCTGAGTCCTTCCAGTTGCTGCCTCTTTAACGTGGCGGACGTCCATACTCCGTAAGGGAGCTTGTATAGTACCTTTTTAAGGTTGACGCAAGACGGAACATTAAGATCCTGGGTCCGACGGAGATCCCTCGCCTCTCAGCGCCGTAATGGATTAACGCTTTCCGGAGCAACGGTTTGGTGTGCCCTGACCACCATTCCATAAGAAAAGGATAAATGCCCTGTGAAAGCAAGCGACGTGACCGAACCTCTCGAACGATAATCTCAAGGGAAGGATCCTTTAAGAGGGATGTGTTCAACATCCAGGGGAGACGATACAATTTTACCGGTTGTGGCACATGATTTAAAGTTACAGCTACGGCACAGTGAAAGAAGCAGTCACATAAAGAGTCAGAAAGATGATCGATTCGGATGCTGGAGTTAAATGTAAAATGCGTATACCTGGCGAGAGTGAGATGCTGACAGATTCACGCATCTCGTAGGTTCGAAGAACGCACCAAATCATCTAGTTACTTACTGAAATTAAAATTAGGAGTCTGATCCACAGGACGCAAGACACAATTCAAATCTCCGCCCAACAGAAGTTTCTGCTGCGGAGTCGTACGGTTCAAATGGTTCAAATGGCTCTGAGCACTATGCGACTTAGCATCTGGGGTCATCAGTCGCCTAGAACTTAGAACTAATTAAACCTAACTAACCAAAGGACATCACACACATCCATGCCCGAGGCAAGATTCGAACCTGCGACCGTAGCGGTCGCTCGGTTCCAGACTGTAGCGCTTAGAACCGCACGGCCACTCCGGCCGGCCGAGTCGTACGAAATAAATAAATTATACCATCTTTAAAAAAACGTACACTGTAGGACGACCAGATCCTGAAGGTGCATAAAGAAGAATCAAAGAAAGGTCACAAAAAGTGCAGCCTCCTCTTCGGCCGTTAAGAAGAACTTCGAAATCAGTCAGTTGAAATATCTTTGTGTAATACCGGTATAACGCAGTAACATTAGACAGTTCACTGGCCACATTAAAGAAAGTAGAAAAGCCGGGAATAGAAAAATTTCTTGCAAAAATATCATGTCTCCATAAGAATCGTAAATGAATTGTCGTAGCACCGAAAGTCTAAGCTCGGAAATAATTCTGTTCACATTCAAAGTAAGAAAGGTATAGGCCTGCATTTATCGATTAAAAAAATTATGCAGTTGATTACTTGCAAATGACTTAACAGTCCATGGCAGAGTCAACGGATGAACCTGAATGTAAAGAGGTGGATCCCTCTCTTTTCTCGCCATGCCGCGCGCTCAGTTTGAAAAAGTAGTTTATTGCGGTTGTGAGGGAAGGTGACTGCCGCATGGGGATACGTGAGGTAGGCGGTGCAACTCCTGGGAATCGGAAATTGACGGTACGTCTTTTACCGTCACAGCATGTACCACTGGCACACTTGGGCCGATCGGAGTTCGATCAGCAGCGGCTTGTGGCACGCTCTCCCCATTCGCGGTCGCAGAAGAAGGGTGGGGATACATCACAGACTTGGTGATTTGTGGTAAGTCCGTAGGTAATAGTACGGAGCTCCGGAACAGATCTTTCCTCATGCGATTCCGAAGAGGCGGTCACGGTTTCCGGGAGTGGTGGACGCTTTCGAAACTTGTATAGCAACCGACATGTTATCATCCGGTCTAAACTCAAGAGGGAACATGCCTCCTCCATCTGAATCTTTTCAGTAGAGCGGAGAGGAGAAGAGGAATCATCTGACTCCTCACCACTTTACATCCGTTCACACTTGTTTTGAAGTGAAGGTGGTTGCAGCCAGAAGCTACAATGGAGCAGTCCCGGCGCGAGGCTAACGGCGGAAATGCGCAAAGACCATCACACAATGGCTCGCCTTGCCCTTCAGAAACGTGATTACGCACAATGGCTGTCACTTGGGGAACCAGATCCGCTAAGGTTAGCGTTTTACGTTGTTCATAACTGGATTTTGAGGTTGTGACACGACGAGGGCCATTTGTACGGAACTGTCCGCTCTCACTACTCAAAGAACAAGTTCTTTCTTGTAAATTATATGTACCCGGTATCCACACACCTGTAAATGAGAGGGAATATTCCGCTTGACCACCATGTCCACGGAACGAACTCCGCTATAAATTTGTAAACGATGTCGAACGGATCAGCGTTCCCGACGTATGTTCCGTATATCCCCAAACGGAAGCAGGGTGATCTTGAGGAAACTGTCATCAGCTTCAGGCGGAAGGTTAAACACCCTAACATTCGCATATTCCACCTCCGCGTTCGTCAGAATAACCATACTATTAGAGCCATCGCAATGAATGAAAGGGACGTGTTGTCAGTGCCGCAAGAGGGGCCTGTCAACCTGAAGTGGGTCTGTGGACTTGACATAAAACACGATCCACAATCGGAGAAAGCCGTGTGAACCAGTCTCGCAAAGCGGCCCGCCTCACGGGGAGGCGCCACCTGCTTCGCACTGGGCTTCAGCACTCTCGGAAGAAACGAGCCTGTGACGTCACCGCAAGGGCCACTTGTTTGTGACCGGAGTGCGGCGGGCCGGCGTTGCCCTCTCAGCCTTTCAAATCGGCCCGGTCCACGGACTGATACCGCACTGCTCCACACTGGGCAATAGACTGTAGGACCAAGTGAGACCGTGACGTCACTGCACAGGCCAGGCTGCTCCGCACAGTATTTTACTTTTTATTCTCACAATTGGGAACCCATACCTAATTTTATCGTTAATTTATTTAATTCTGTTTCAAAAATGAAATTTTAGTCCAACAATTTAATCAAACCTACTTGTCGTGAATGATGCCTCATGTAGTATAATTAGTGCTATGCCGGGAAGAACGTTTCAGTCAACACATGAATTCGGTGTCGCAGCTGTCACGTCGTAAGGCTCAATTTAGTTTTTGTTATAGTTATCCACTAGTTTTTTCATTCATTTTAGCATACCACGGTTTCTGAAATTATATTACAGTTTTTGTAATGTCTTAAGCTATAATATGACGAAGTCGACTGTGAGAAATCCTAATGTGGCGTCTAACGTACATCTAGATTGAAAAAAGAGAGAAAGAAAACAGTAGTCTACTTTCCCATTGCTGGTGTAAATCGTTGTGCATTTGCAAATATTTGCTTCTGTTGGCGAAAGTTGTAGTTTTGGCCCCATTCGTACATAGCACTTTAAGTAACGATTATTTTACAATGCTGTACGCATTACGTAAAAAGAAAAAAATGGTAGAACGCAATATATGACAAGTTTTAATACGTAATCAAATATGTAACATACGACGTACGGCATGGAGCGTGAAACAAAGGTGATTTGGTCGCAATTCGAGAGTGAACGTTGGCCATTGGTATTGTTAAAGGAAGTGGAAACAGTATAAACTGAAAAATTCTTTTTTAAAAAACTAGAGGCAAATACGTTCGGTCAGAAAAATACGTCGCGGAATTCGTCACTGGAGACAAAGAGTCAAATAAATTATTTCGGCTTCACTTCTGAACTGAGGGTGCCTGCATGAGATCTGTGTCGGCATTTATCATAGGAAATTATTTTTAATGACTCTACATCAAAACATCGACAAATATATCCGGATGTGTGTTTCGAATCTTCCTACTACAGCGTAGAACTATTATTAACTTCATTAGATGCATCTGAATCCGTCATTCAATTATAGATTAACTGCTTTTATTGCTTCGATGTATGGCACATAGTCATTCGATACATTATGTATAATACGTTCGCTGCCTTTTGTCGATTTTCTTTATCTTTTTCTGAGGCTGTTTTCCTCCGACATATAGGCCTATTCATATTATTTCACGTGCTATCTAGATCGTTATCGGAGAGATGCTGTCTTCCTCACTCAACGTATTGCGATTTTTGCGTTCTTACCCACACGCACACGTATTATGTCTGAAATCTTGGACTCTCACTTTAGAGTTAATCCAAAGGATCACACGACTTTGCATAAGCACTCATAGAAACACTGGCATTCTGTATTTTGCAACATACTGCTTCTTAGTTCGTTGTCGTCTTTCCTCGGATCGACCACTTTATTGTCTTACCTAATGACACTAATCACCTCAACCATTTTCACGCATGTGGTTGAAGCCGTTTTAATTTTTATGGTTAGGATGGTGGAGGTTGTGCGACGCTGTGAAGTCTTCATATTTCTAAAACAGATGCTTTGAATCACAGCTGCTCCAACACAGTTAGTAGCAGTCCTGTTGCGATGGGCAGAAATAAATGAGGCGCGAATCGTTAATAAATTCTAGTAAATTGTTTACAAAAGTCCTTATTTAATCTTCTGAGAAGATATTTTGTGTTATAATGTGTCAAACAGAAGTGATAGTAAAAGAGATTTTTATGGTTTTCTTACTATATAGAAGATGAGTACGGAAATTGCAAGAGCATCGAAAAGAAAGGAAAGCATGTCTATATAACCGGACAAAAAACAGAAACTAATGACCGGTGAGTACAGATCCACAGAGTCTGATAAAAATGACAGAAGTTCAATTTCGTCAGTTGGTTGGTTGGTTGATTTGGGGAAGGGGTCCAAACAACGAGATCATCAGTCCCATCGGATTAGGGAATGATGGGGAAGGAAGTCGGCCGTACCCTTTCAAAGGAACCATTCCGGCATTTTCCTGAAGCGATATAGGGAAATGGCAGAAAACCTAAATCAGGATGGTCGACACGAGGTTGAAAGGTCGTCCTCCGGTATTTGGTCACTGTTTAAGGCCGTAGCAGATGGTGATGGCAACTCTGTGAACTATACTTGCTGTGTGGAGTGCGATAAACTTCTCTTGCATGCTTAATGGTCATCTGGCACCTCGCTTATTTCAAGCTGTTCGCGTGTGTCTAACAGGCCGGCCGCTGTGACCGAGCGGTTCTAGGAGTTTCAAGTCCAGAACCACGCTGCAGCTACGGTCGCAGGCTCGAATCCTGCCTCGGGCACGGATGTGTGCGATGTCCTTAGGTTAGTTGGGTTTAAGTAGTTTAAGTCTAGGGGACTGCTGACCTCAGATAGTGCTCCCATAGTGCTTACAGCCATCTGAAGAATTTTTTTGTGTCTAAGAAACAAGTGGCATGTGTTGACCAGAAACGCCTTCCCCAATCTACTCTGGGCAATATTACTGACAAATGTGTCGCTATGTGTGCACGAGATTTGAGATCTTATGAAGCTATCAGAGGTGAAGGATTTTTGGATCTGGCTCAGAGATTAATCGACACTGCAGCGACCTAAGGAAAACTATCCGCAAAACCTATTATGCCTCTCCCCACAACTGTCTCACAACACATCACAGAAAGATTGAAAAATGTTAGAAAAGGAAAATATGACTGAAGTAATTTATTACGTGAACGGAGGTGAATACTGAGCGACACACATGTGAATATGCAGGGCAAAGAGGATTCATTACCCGAAACGTACAGTACCTTATTTCGTTAATGGGGACCTTATGTCACGCTTTTTGTTTACGACTCGGATTTCAGACAAGTCCAAAACAGATGAAAATGTGAGAAAGGAATTTTTGAAACGATTTATCTCAAAGATGTGCCTTTTACGACTGACCAACGTGCCAACACTATCGCTGTTCTTCCTGTCATGCTGAACACAGTGCTAATAAATGCATTTAGTGTGCGGTATATGTCATCCAATTTCCCGCAACTTCATTTTGTTACCAATCCAGTGAAGAAACTTGTGACACTTTCAAAGCTAAGAGGTCTTAATCATAGTCTAGAAAGAACACTGGAGCAGTCGAACGATACTCGCTGAAACATGTGATTGACCATGCTTGGATCGGTCAAAAGGCAGTATTCGGTACTGTGTAAGAAGCTCTCTAAGAAATGAAAAACAGAGAAAATAGGATTGACATCACGTTGATGGGAGACATGATTTCTGTTCTTAGGGTATGTACGCTGTTGTGTTTCTATATTAAACTTGTGTTCATTAGCACGTGAATTATTTGCGAAATTGTAAAGGAGAGATTTTTCTCATTTTCCTTTAAGGAGACGTCAACTGGAAACGGAAAAATCACCTTCACTGCACCTCCGTTTTCCATGGACGATGAAGCTCCTGAAACACTTAAGAAGCCTCTGAAAAATATATTGCGAATTCACGTGAAAAGTTATGCAGAGGGAAAGGCCCCTCGAGCTACTACTTTCCTGTGGGCAGCATTTCGCTATTTGAAAATTATGTCTGAATCTCAGAGGCCTGAAATTATGGGAGAGGTAAAGCATGAAATTCTGTAACTCCTACACCAATAATTTTGAGTGACCACTCACAAAATTAAGCTCCCCCGTGAAACGCTGTCTGCCAAATAAAACTAAATTCGGCCACGGAACAGACGGTCATCTCAGGTATATTCTCATCCAAATATAAGTCAAACGGTTTCTCAGACTGTCCAAGTAAAATCTGAGAGCAACTTTGGTGAAGTCCTCAAATGCTGAAAAATAATTCAAATATTTTTAAGAACGGAACTTTTTTTCTGTAGTATTTTTACATTCTGATGTTTTGCCTAGCGATGTATTAAAAGCTTTGTTTTACCATCATGAACAAAAGTACATAAATTTGCTTTGTGAGTCGCTATTGACGACAACCCGACTCCCACAGATAAGTTAGATAGGTGCTTAAACCAGAATCGTAAATTAGTCGAAAATGTGCCTCGTGATTGGAATGAAAACACACAAATGTTTCCGACTGTCCAGAAGATAGCCAGAAATTTTTTTTTGTGTTCTGTCATCCAGCTTTGCATCACAGAGAAATTTTAGTTCTGTAAGTTTCATTCTAAGTACACGACGGCAACTTCTGAATCAGAACAATGTTGATGTCTTCTCTTTCTTCATAGCAACTCCAATACCAGAGAACTCGAATCAATGAATATGTTGTAAATGTCTTTCACTTCACGTTTTGTTTTATGTACTATCTAAATCGGTTATCGGTTATTCTATCTGTTTGACTTCTAGCTTTCATTCATGCAAACTGTTTTCAAATTAGTGTTGGTTTATTGCAACCAAATAAAGAAATCTGTTTCTTTATTAATGACTATTGAACTGTACACATTATAGTGGCAGTTTTATCGCATTCCAAGTCATCATGTTTTGCTGCATGTTAAACAACAGTTTAACATGAAAACGCTTAATTTAAATAATCCGTTGACATGAAGTAGTACTGTGGCCCGGCGCAATGATATGCTCAACTTTTCTTTAGCACGAAACAAAATGGTTTGACATGACAATAATTCGCTTCTCAGTAAAATTAATTATACGGTACATACATTAGGCAGTCACACCATCACTCAGAAGTTTTGTTCTTCTTTTTGTTTATTTCTTATACCGAACAGAATAAATAATGCTGCCTTTGGGCAGGATCGTGTACTGCCAGTGTCAGCACATTTCATTATACTAGTCAGTCAGTTTTCGAATTCGGTTCCGTTAGTGTCGAAACCTAATTTACGTGTCTAATGACCGAAAAATCTATGCGAATACAATTCATCTTTTACCTTACAATGAGGATATTCAAAGATTAAAGAAATGCATCTAATCAGATGTATTAGCTATTGCATTTGTACATTTTAACAACAAATAGCATTTCAAAAAATTACATCTTATATATTGTCAAGAATTTATTTCACATGCACAGATAAAATGAATTTCTTTTAACAAAGAAAAATAGTTTGGCCGCATTAGTCTCGTGTTAAACGCTTTTCACGGTATATATGGAAATTCCTCACTGCGAGGTGGTAAAGGCACGCCTTGAGTGGTAGAATCTAGTATGCAGTGCGGGATGTATATCTGGTAGGGAGCCAAGCCCCCCAGTGCGGTGGACTGCGGCGAGCTGAGCAGCCCAGTGCGGCCGCGCCACGGGAGGAGGTGAACCCGCGGGCTATGCAGGGCAAGCCCGCGGGTCGGGGCTATGAGGCGGGCCGCCGTATGACTTTGATTGTATCTACTAGCTAATCATGAGTTTCTAACGAACTCGGCTACACATGACGGGTGGACTTGTCAAAAACTAAAACTGACTGTACCTGTGCGTGGAATGTTCCTAAGAGCCACGGACGACATCACGGCACAAGAAAAGGCCACATCAAAATGTAATCACAAACACGAGACGCCGACAGCCCGATGTGACGCTCACAACGACTCTCACGATAGTGAGAACAAACAAGGAAGCTCTCGCAGCGCAGCGATAGAGGCAGGAGGCGGAATGTATCAAGGTTGTCAACTAAAACAAGACGAAGATCTGGCTCGCTGGAACATTCGTGTTTTCCGTCTTCTTTTACTCAGTCAACTCTGAAGGCCAGAATCAAGCAGCGTACTGGCGCATTTAAAATACGGCGCTGGTACAGGATGCTGCGCATAAAACGGATCGAAAGAAAAACTAACGTGTCGAAGAGCGCAAATACCCAGGGGCAAACGGGGCCACGCCCTTCCCCCCTCCCACGCCCTATTCCCCAAACTCTCAAGGAAAGGAAAAGATATAGTGTAATCAAGAGTATTTTTTCAAGAAAATTATTTAAAAGTCTGAATTATGAAGTTTTTAACAGTGTTGGAACGGGAACTCCTTCATGGCTACTTACAAGTCGCTAGTCGTCTTCCAAGATATTAAAAATACTCCATACTCTAGGTCACGTTTCCCTCTCCACCCCTCCAAACACCGATACAGAGCAGCAAACGAGACACCAAGGCAGTACGACAGTGACATGATAGGGACAAGAGGAGACAAACACGAGTGGGAGGTAATAAATGGTTCAAAAGGCTCTGAGCACTATGGGACTTAACATCTGTGGTCATCGGTCCCCTAAAACTTTGAACTACTTAAACCTAACTAACCTACCTAAGGACATCACACACATCCATGCCCGAGGCAGGATTCGAACCTGCGACCGTAGCAGTCGCGCGGTTCCGGACTGAACGCCTAGAACCGCTAGACCACCGCGGCCGGCCGGAGATAATAAATAAAACCGCTGATGATGTCTCAAGGACATAACATGACGAATACAGACAGACACTACCGCATAACAGAGTACTGCAACACACACGAAGTACGTAAGAGAGCAGTTCCAATTCATACATTAACAGTACCGAAACGCACTGGGCCGGCCAGAGTGGCCGAGCGGTTCTAGGATCTTCAGTCTGGAACCGCGCGACCGCTAGGGTCGCAGTTTCGAATCCTGCCTTGGGCATGGATGTGTGTGATGTCCTTAGGTTAGTTAGGTTTAAGTAGTTCTAAGTTCTAGGGGACTGATGACCACAGATGTTAAGTCCCTTAGTGCTCAGAGCCATTTGAACCATTTGAGCCGAAACACACACTCAAAGAGCGAACTCGTTCACCAACAGGACCGCAGACAACCTTACAGGACATCTAGAATAATTAAACTATAAGAATAGACAGTGTAATGCAATCAACCCTTTAAACTTGTTCTAGTTTCAGTACAAACAGAAGGCATATCCATCCTGCGATTATTATTCGGCTGTTGGGATTTAACATTTCTAACTGAGTAATTAATAGATAAGTAACATAATAGGTAAAATTCAAGGTACATAATATAGGAACTGAAGGTTAATTAATAACCCCAAGAAACAACATACCTTACGCTCACGCACCACTGAGCTTTTCCCAGTGTATATAATAGATAAAGTGTTTTTATAAATAGTGTTTAGAAACATTAATCCGTAAATTAAGCTGTAGTGAACCGGGCCTGCAAGACTCGAAGTAGTTCCGAGGCTTTCAAATGAGGCTGGCTCAGATAGAGTCTTTCCTATTATTTACCATCATATCTTCTTAAAATTCGAATATTCTTGTGTTTTTTCCTTTCAATTTCTAATGTATTTTTAATTTATTATTACGTCCATTTAACTGCTGAAAACAATAACTGCTATTTGCAATAAGGAATATGTTCCATAATCTACATGAAAAGCTCTAAAATGAACGACCTGTTATCAAATGTAAGGCAACAGGTCTCTAAATGAGCAATAAATCAAATCCCCCCTACAAACGATAAGCACCCTTGTATGTATCCATTATTAAGCAACTTTGTCATATTGGCAACCAAAAAGTTTTCTGTTTCTTTGGGCACATTGTAAGAAGAGACGAAGAAGAACTAGAGAATATGATTACTGAAGGAAAGATCGAGGACACGACCCCAAGGGATAGAGCAGCAAGCAGGTAGACAGACCAAATCAAGATGATCTGCAATCTTCCTCTTCAGCAAGCGCTTAGAGAAGCTGTTAACCCTACTGGATAGCGACAGTTAGTTCATAGAGTCATGTCGCTCAGTAGTGAGTACAACGACTTGTGATGATGGTTGTGGTATAGGAAACTATATACGTACCCCACGGCTGACGGCTCCTCCTCTACAGTCTATTGCTGTACCATTTTTATGTGGCCCTGCGCGTGTGGCTCAGGATCCAAAGATCTAGAACCTTTGCTCTCATTACAGAGCCGTTGTTATTGGTACATTGTATATTTAAAATATCCTATAGGTAATGTTAATATAAGTAAAAGACTAATTTATTCTTATTAGTTATCTATACCAAATTATTTTACCTGTGCCAGATGTGGGCATAGCACTTTCGCCTATAGTTCAGATAGCGCTGCAGGTGTATTTACGAAGACGTGAACACCTAATCAGGATCTCCACACGCACAACGTCTTCACTGAATACATAACTTTCAATAACTGACGTTCTCTCTTTACTCTCACTCACTGTAGGTTCCTACCACCTTTTTGGCATATGCGACATAGAGAAGTTCGCGATGACAGCTTTTCTTTCATTGCACTGGCAGTCTGAGATTTTGTAGGCTAGGTCATTAATTATACACCACTCATCTGGATGTAACAGCCATGCAAAGATCGGATTTACGAGGAAATTTCCATCTAGAGGTTTTGAATAATGCTGAATGGGAGGGAATGTGTTGTGGAGTTCCTGGGTCACTATATTCGCAGTCGCCTCTGCCTGAGACGGAGTCTTCCAAAACGAGTGGCATAAGCAGCGTGTCCTATCAAAAGCTGCATCATCCCTCGAATATGATTGACATACTGGTTTTTAAACCCTTCAAGGATGTTCTGGAAGATGATGAATGACGTTGTTTGTATATACATAAACAAGGCTGTAATAAAAATAAACAACAAAACACACATTTGTTAACGTCATACATGCCGCAGCACACACAGGATCCAAAATGTCCGAAGGGAACAAAAACGACCACCCTTGTCAGTGTTGGAACGAAAGGGTAACTGGAGTTGGCAACTAACAGAGTGTTATTGCGGCAAGTAATTACCATGTGAGAGCCGACGCGGGCTTTTCGCCGTTGGCTGACACTGGATGACGCCCTAACCGGCTTACACCAGGATCCGATTGGCTCGGCATGTCACACCGCGGGACTCCTCTTGCGCCCCTTGTGCCTATGTGTCACCCGTGTGGTGTGCTGCAGAGCCCATTTATCACTACTCTTTCCAACAGCCAACCAATGCCGTTGTAGCCGGCCGGAGTGGCCGAGCGGTTAAAGGCGCTACAGTCTGGAACCAAACGACCACTACGGTCGCAGGTTCGAATCCTGCCTCGGGCATGGATGTGTGTGATGTCCTTAGGTTAGTTAGGTTTAAGTAGTTCTAAGTTCTAGGGGACTTATGACCACAGCAGTTGAGTCCCATAGTGCTCAGAGCCATTTGAACCAATGCCGTTGTAACTACCAGGAGAAGATCGCGGAAAGACGTCGCTAGGGAACGAAATTCCGTTTCAAATTACGAAGGCGTGCTGACAAGTAATGCTTTCGAACTTTCTATGTGAAAACTTTTAAAGCTTCCTAAATGAAACAAACGTTATTAACATTCTACTTTCTTATTCTTCATATCTCAATTTTTGTATCTCAACATAGTCACCCTGGCGACGAACACATTTCTCCCAACGAGAGTGCAGATCGTTGATACCGTCACTGTAGAATGTTTGACTTTGCGGAGCAACAGCCTCATTTCTGATTGCACCGCTTTACCGATATTAAATTGAGTTCTCAAAGTGTTCTTTAACTTCTGGAAACAGGTGGAAATGTATAAGGTCAAGTCGGGCCTGTATGGAAGACGATCGGCGACTGGGAACACAAAGCACCAGAGTGTTGAAGAAGTAGCAACGCTCGTGTGTGGTCTGGTATTGTCATGCTAAAGTGGAGGGTTCTCCATGTGTGACGAACTCACAGGATTCGAAACTAGATTGCAGCACGCTGTTACTCAGGCAACCACATAGTTACATTACACATCGCCAAGTTACACGCTACCAGTGGTAGCCTTCTAGCAGCAGACGGCTGCAAAATCTATAGACGTTTTCTTTTTTTTTTCTTTTTTTTCCTGGGTCATTAGCTTTCTGACCGGTTTGAAGCGGTCTGCCACGAATTCCTCTCCAATGCCAACCTCTTCATCTCAGAATAGCACTTGTAACTTATGTCCTCAATTAACTGCTGTATGCATTCCAATCTCTGTCTTTCTCTACAGTTTTTTTCCTCTACAGCTTCCTCTAGTACCATCGAAGTCATTCCCTGATGTCTTAATCGATGTCATATTGTCCTGTCCCTTCTCCTGGTCCCTGTTTTCCACATATTGCTTTCCACTCCGATTCAGCACAGAACCTCTTCATTCCTTACCCTACCAATCCACGTAATTTTCAACATTCGCCTGTAGCACCACATCTCAACTACTTCGATTTTCTTCTGTTCCCGTTTTCCCACAGTCCATGTTTCAGTACTATACAATGCTGTCCTTCAGATACATTCTCAGAAATTTATTCCTCAAATTAAGGCCTATGTTCGATACTAGCACACTTCTCTTGGTCAGGAATGTCCTTTCTGCCTTTGCTAGTCTGCTTTTCATCTTCTCATTAATTTAGTTTTTCTTCGATTTTCTCTCATTCCATTCAATATATCATGTAATTCTTCTTCATTTTCACTCGGGATAGCAATGTCATCAGCGAATCTTAGGACTGATATCCTTTCATATCGAATTTTAATCCCACTCGTCAGCCTTTCTTTTATTTCTGTCATCGCTTCTTCCACGCATAGATTGAACAGCAGAGGCGAAAGACTACAACCATGTCACACCTTCTTTTTCATACGAGCACTTCGTTCTTGGTCGTCTACTCTTATTATTCCCTCTTGGGTGTTGTACATACGAGTATTGTATATGATCCTTCTCTCCCTATAGCTTGTCCCATTTTTCTCTGAGTTTCGAACATCTTAGGCCATTTTACATTGTCGAACGGTTATCCAGGTCGACAGATCCTATGACCGTATCCCGATTTTTCTTTAGTCTTGTTTCCATTATCAACCGCAACGTCAGAATTGCCTCTCTGGTGCCTTTACCTTTTCTAAAGTCAAACTGATCGTCATCTAGCACATACTCAATTTTCTTTTCCATTCTTCGGTATATTATTCTTGTCAACAACTTGGATGCATGAGCCTTCAAGCTGATTGTGAGATAATTCTCGCACTTGTCAGCTCTTGCAATATTCGGAACTGTGTGGATGATATTTTTCCGAAAGTCAGATGGTATGTCACCAGAATCATCCATTGTATACACTAACGTGAATAGTCGTTTTGTTGCCTCTTCCTACAATGATCTTAGAAATTCTGATGGAATGTTATCAATCCGTTCTGCCTTATTTGATGTTAAGTCTTCCAAAGGTCTCTTAAAATCTGATTCTAATACTGGATCCCCTATCTCTTTTAAATCGACTCCTTTTCTTCTTTTATCACATCAGACAAATCTTCCCTCTCATAGAGGCCTTCAGTCTACTCTTTCCAACTATGTGCTCTCTGCTCAGCATTTAACAGTTGAATACCCGCTGAGCTCTTAATGTTACCACCCTTACTTTTAATGTCACCGAAGGTTGTTTTGTCTTTCCCTTATGCTGAGTCAGTCCTTCCGACAATCATTTCTTTTTCGATTTCTTCACATTTTTCATGCAACCATTACATTTTAGTTTCCCTGCTTCGTTTCTCACCGACTTGTATTTCCGTATTCCTGAATTTACCTAACCATTTTTGTACTTCCTTCTTTCATCAATGAACTGAAATATTTCTTTAACTGCATACTAGATTCTACCACACAAGGCGTGCCTTTACCACCTCGCAGTGAGGAATGGTTTCTTCGCAGTTACCTTCTTTGTACCATATTCTTTGACTGTTTTTTTTTTTAGTCATGTCCATTCCTCTTCAACTGTACTGCCTACTGAGCTATTTCCTGTTGCTGCATCTACAGCCTTAGAAAACTTTAGGCGTATCTCGCCATTCATTAGTACTTCCGTATCCCACTTCTTTGCATATTGACTCTTCCTGACTAATCTATTAAACTTTAGCCCACTTTCATCACTAGTACATTGTGCTCTGAGTATATATCTGCTCCTGGGTACGCCTTACAATCCAAAATCTGATTTCGGAATCTCTGTCTGGCCATGATGTAATCTAATTGAAATCTTCCCGAATTACCTGGCCAATTCCAAGTATACCTCCTCCTCTTGTGATTCTTGAACAGAGTATTCGCTATTACTAGCTAAAATGTAGTACAGAACTCAATGTTGTTCCTCCCTCATTCCTTGTCGCAAGCCCATATTCTCCTGTAACTTCTTTTACGTACTGTATCACACTTGCAATATTGTCGTATAACTTCTCTATCTCTTCCACTTCAGTTGCCACGTCGGCATGTATAGCTCAACTAGCGTTGTCGGTGCTGGTTTGCATTCGATTCTGACAAGGACAACCCTAACACTGATATGTTCTCTGTAACACACCTTTATATTCATAACGAATCGTCCTCCCCTTATATCAGTTTCTGCTGCTGTTGATATACTCATCTAAGCAGAAATCCTTATCCTCTTTCCATTTCAATTCACTACTATATCTACATTGAGCTTTAGCACTTTCTTTTCCCGATTTTTTAGCTTCCCTGCCACATTCGAGCTCCTGACATTCCATGCCCCGACTGGTACAACGTTATCCTTTAGTCGGTTGTTCTAGCTTTTCCGCTTGGTCACCTCCCCCTTGTCAATCCACTCCCGGAAGTCCGAACGACGGACTATTCTGGAATCTTTTGACAATGGAGAGACTATCACGACACTTTTTCAATTAAAAGCCATATGTACAGCCGATAGACGATATATATTTTTAATGCAGTGGTTTCCATTGCCTTCTGCATCCTCATGCCGTTGGTCATTGCTGATCCTTCTGCCTTTAGGGGCAGTTTCCCATCACAAGGACAGGAGTGTGCCCTAAACCTCTGTCAGCTCCTCTGCTCTGTTTGTCAAGTCCGTTGGCAAAATGAAAGTGACTTCTTATGCCGGAAGTCTTCGGCCGCCAATGCTGGGCATTAATCAAAATTTAAGCGATAGCACGTTTCGAACCCGGGACCGAGAACGCTACCCTATTTTTGTTGTTGATCTCACTTTGTTAATTACTTATCGTTCCTTTTGTTCGGGGTGGACGTCTTCTGACACCCGTTGAAGTTCATCGTTGGTCCGTTCACACAGTTTTTCACTGTAGAGGTCAGCTAACTTTCTGACCGAACTCGGTGAGTTACTGTGCTGGCAAAATTTGTGTACCGGACCGAGACTCGAACTCAGGACCTTTGCCTTTCGGGGGCAAACGCTCTACCAACTGAGCTACCCCAAGCACGTAATATACTTACATGGAGTGAGGTGCGAATCAACATTACGTGACCTGGTTCCTTACCATGCTGCGACGCTACTCATTGCGCTATACCGACCATAGATGGTACGGCCACTGGCAACATTAAGAATAGAGGTGTAGAATGTTCATAACGTATTTTTTAAATTTAAAAACATTTAAAAATATTCACGTGAAAAACTCGGAGGCATTACTTTTTATCACGGCCTGGTACTTATCCTCACAGGACATACAGCATTTGAGAGCGATTCCTCTTAGTCATGCCGGGCCTCCTTTTGCCAGCGTAGAGCACAACTCGACGTGGCATGGATTCAAAAAGTTGTTCGAAATCTCTTGCTATGTCTATAGCCTTCCATAATTCCGAAAGTGTTGCAGATGTAGGATTTTGCGGACGAACTGATCTCTCGACTGTTTCCTAAATGTTTTACGAGATTCATGTCGGGAATCTGGGTAAACAACTCTTTCGCTCAAATTATTTTCAAACCCATCGCAAATAACTGTGGCCAGGTGACATGCACTGTCATCTGTAAAAATTCTATCGCTGTTTGGGAACATGAAGTCCGTGAATGGCTACATATGGTCTCCAAGTACCCGAACATAACCATCTCCAGTCAACGACCGGTTCAGTTGGACCAGAAGACCCAGTCCATTCCATGTAAACATAGCCAACCTCATCTTGCACAGTACATTGTTAACAACTTGGGTCGATAGATTCGTGGGGTCTGAGCCATACTCTAATTCAGCTCTTATCAATAGAAATAGGGACTCACTTGACCACGCCGTAGTTTTCTATTCGTCTAGGGTCCAACAGATATGGTCACGAGACAAGGACAGGTGCCGCATGCTTTCTCAGCAGTCATTAGAGGACCATCGGACACTGTGTTATTCGTGGTGAAAGGTACTGCTTAAAATTTGGTACTCTCGGCAAACTCTTGACACAGTGCATTCAAGAATATACACACATCAAAAAACATTTTGCTTCATATCGGTTCCGAGAATTACAGGACCTGTACAGAAAATTGGAGTAGAGATCAACATAAACATAGCTTCCTTCCTTTTTATTGCTCATGAAAACCACACATTGTATGTTTTATCACCATGCAGCGAGATCTCCAGAGGTGGTTGTGCAGATTGCTATACACACCGGTACCTCCAGTACCCAGTAGCACGTCCTCTTGCATTGATGCATGCCTGTATTCGTCGTAGCTTACTATCCACAAGTTCAAGAGGGCACTGTTGGTCCAGATTGTCCTACTCCTCAACGGCGATTCGGCGTAGATCCCTCAGAGTGCTTGCTGGATCACGTCGTTCATAAATACACCTTCAATCTATCCCACGCAAGTTCGATAGGGTTCATGTCTGGAGAATATGCTGGCCACTATAGTCGAGCGATGTCATTATCCTGAAGGAAGTAATTCACAAGATGAGCACGATGGGGGCCCGAATTGTCGTCCATGAAGACGAATGCCTCGCCAATACGCTGCTGATATGGTTGCACTATCGGTCGGAGGATGCACTCACGCCGGCCGCGGTGGTCTCGCGGTTAAGGCGCTCAGTCCGGAACCGCGCGACTGCTACGGTCGCAGGTTCGAATCCTGCCTCGGGCATGGATGTGTGTGATGTCCTTAGGTTAGTTAGGTTTAAGTAGTTCTAAGTTCTAGGGGACTGATGACCACAGAAATTAAGTCCCATAGTCCTCAGAGCCATTTGAACCATTTGATGCACTCACGTATCTTACAGCCGTTACGGCGTCTCCCATGACCACCAGCGGCGTACGTCGGTCCCACATAATGCCACCCACAAAACAGCAGGAAACCTCCACCTTGACGCACTCCCTGGTCAGTGTGTCTAAGGCGTTCAGCTTGACCGGGTTGCCTCCAAACACGTCTCGAACGGTTATCTGATTGAAGACATATCCGACACTCATCGGTGAAGACAACGTGATGCCACTCCTGAGCGGTCCATTCGCCATGTTGTTGGGCCCATCTGTACCGCGTTGCATGGTGTCGTGGTTGCAGAGGTGGACCTCGCCATGGACGTCGGTAGTGAAGTTGCGGATCATGCAGTCTACTACGCACAGTTTGAGTCGTAACAGGAAGTCCTGTGGCTACACGAAAAGCATTATTCAACATGGTGGCGTTGCTGTCAGCGTCCCTCCGAGCCATAATCCGTATTAGCGGTCATCCACTGCAGTAGCAGCCCTTGAGCGGGATGAGCGAGGCACGTCACTGACGGTTCCTGCCTCTCTGCATCTCCTCCATGTCCGAACAACATCGCTTTGGTTCACTCTCAGACGCCTGGACACTTCCCTTGTTGAGAGCCCTTCCTGGCTCAAAGTAACAATGCAGACGCGATCGAACCGCGGTATTAACCGTCTAGGCATGGTTGAACTACAGACGACACTAGCCGTGTACCTCCTTCCTGGTGGAATGACTGGAACTGGTCGGCTGTCGGACCTCCTCTGTCTAATAGGCGTTGCTCATTCACGGTTGCTTACATCTTTGGACGGGTTTAGTAACATCTCTGAACAGTGAAAGGGACTGTGTCTGTGATACAATGTCCACAGTCAACGCCTCTCTTCAGGAGTTCTGTGAATCGGGATGATGCAAAATTTTTTAATGTTTGTAGAATTCCTTAACGATGTCGAAAATGGAATGTCACATGCGTCTAGCTCCAGCTACTATTCCGCATTCAAAGTCTGTTAATTTCCGTCCCATGCGGTCAAAATCACGTCGGTCATCTTTTCACATCAATGACGCGAGTACATATGACAGCTCTGCCAATACACTGCCCTTTTATATCTTTTTGTACGCGATACTATCGCCACCTTACATGTGGGTATCACTGTCCCATGAATTTGTCACCTCAGTGTACGTTGCTCATATTGTGTAATCCAAATGCATACAGAGTGAACGTATAATTCACCGACAAAATATCGGATGTTATTCGGGGATATTTTATGGGTATTTTGTTGTCAGAGACCCGTGAATTTAAAATGGTTCAAATGGCTCTGAGCACTATTGGACTTAACATCTGAGGTCATCAGTCCGCTAGAACATAGAACTACTTAAACCTAACTAACCTAAGGACATCACACACAACCATGCCCGAGGCAGGATTCGAAACTGCGACCGTAGCAGTCCCGCGGTTCCAGACTGTAGCGCCTAGAACCGCTCGGTCATCCCGGCCGGCTACACCCGTGAATTCCGGTAGTTTATTCCCTAGTAATAATGTAATTATAATTTATTCTTTTTGTTACTCCAGTTACCTTTATTTCTGTGAAAATACATCCACAACAGTGAGAATGTACATAGAATGTGTTTGCAGCGTTGCAGGAACAGCTCAGGATTGAAACCGTGCGGGAGGTGCAAATCAACGAACTGTTCTACAGTAGCCCTATCGATAGAGCTGCGTATTACCGTTAATGTAAAAGTAACAGTGTCGGAAAAACAGGCCTGAGACAAAACCGAGCAGTTCTGAATGCAAGAATAAGGGTGAAGAGTAAAGTGAACATTACTCTTCCCAGCAACAAGTTCCGAGAATGAATGGAACAAGTTTGCTTCAAACCAAATCAAGGTCTCTTCTAGGTAGCTTCTGCAGTTGTTATGGCGAATTTTCTTCTGAGTGGGGACAAATTATTCCATGTTGGACCTACACCTGTTCTTGCTATTTATGTCTGTAAATGATCATCCATCTTACACTGATAAAACATAAATAGTGATTTTTCATGAAGGTGATGCTGGGATCACAGCCAAAGTCAAAGAGAGCTGCAATAACAGAAAGAAATCCAATGAAATAATCAGAAAAAGTTTTTGGTAAATGACTTATCACTTAAATTAAAATAACTGAAACAGGAAAGAATTTAATTTTACGGGCATCATACTCGTCATAACTTTAATTGGAAATTACAGACTGACTTACTCAGCAAACTTTTATTCAATGCTGTTTGTTGAAATAATTTTCTGAAGCTATTCCAAACTTAAATACGAAGTATCTGTTGCACAGAAATGTGCTCTAATGATAATATCTACTCTCGACCGTGGAATCTCTTGAATGTACCTGTTTAAAACATTAGGTATAATAGCAACACTTACACAATACATTTACCTGCAAACTGAACGAGCGAGGTGGCGCAGTCGTTAGCACACTGGACTCGCTTTCGGGGGAATTACGTTTCAAACCCGCGTCACGCCATCCTAGTTTAGGTTTTTCGTGATTTCACTAAATCGCTTCAGGCAAATGCCGAGATGGTCCCTTTGAAAAGGCACGGCCGACGGCCTTTGCAATCCTTCCCTAATCCGATGGGACCAATGACCTCGCTGTTTGGTCCCCTCCCGCAAACCAACCAACCAACTCAAGCACTGTTGTGAAATTTATCGTGAAGAATCAGTCATAATCTGAATATAACAACAGCACTCATAAACGTAACGCTAGAAACCCAAATTCCACTTCATTCCTAGTTTAACATTTTACTTGTATATATCACAGAAAAGTATGAAGCCATAAAAATATTTGACCAGTTCCCTTATAAATTAAAAGTACTGAAAAGTGTTTAAAAAATTAAAATTATTTCTCCTGCTAGCTCATTCTATACCACAGATAAATATCTGAATAGACAATATCTGTGTTTGGTTAAATTACATTTATTACATTTAACTGTAGACTAGCTATTACCCTCAGTAGAGTCGGCATTACAGTACTTTTATAACGGTGAGTGATGGGGAGTCGGTAAGATAATGCACGTGCAATAACGTCAGCTGCTCTCACGCGTCTGCTTGTTGAGGTAAGGATAGCTCGTGTGTGCGACCTCCCGCCACTACTCAAGTGCCACAACGCACGATGGGGCGGCACACACAGTGTCAACGAAGAATAGTAAATGTGGAAGGGTGTGGGCAGGAGTGTGCATCTATGCTTCACGCACCTGAACTAACTATACATTATACAACATGTACATTATGCAATAAATTATTATACAATAATTTAATTTAACATGCTTTATGTTCACTCTCTCTCTCTCTCTCTCTCTCTCTCTCTCTCTCTCTCTCTCTCTCTCTCTCTCTCTCTCCCCCCCCCCCCCCCCTCCCTCTCTCTCTTTCCAGGATTGAATCCCGACTTGCAGGGTCTGCTGTTATGGTTAAATGTACGTGGCATGTTAATTGTAAGGGGTGGTCAGATGCCCTTCCTGTGGCCACCCTGTACCCCCTGGGATGGAAGGAGTGTACCCCAGCTGTCTGTGTCTAGTGAAAGCCATGGAATAGTGCAAACGTGTTTCAGATGTCTGCGAGTCGTGTAACTGAGGCGGAACGTGGGGACCAGCCTGGTATTCACCTAGCGGGATGTGGAAAACCGCCTACAAACCACATCCAGGCTGGCTGGCAAACCGGCCCTCGTCGTTAGCCCGCCAGGTGGATTCGATCCGGGGCCAGCGCGCCTACCCGTGCAGGAAGCAGCGCATTAGCGCTCTCGGCTACGCTGGCGGATTGCGTGCTTCATGTTCAGTGACGTAAATAAAAGAAAAGTCCATTCCCTACTTCCCTCTGTTAGTGGTAGATTTCCTTTTAACTTTCTGAAGTAGTCTGTGTTCTACCTCAAGGTTAAAATTATCTACATCACAAAGGTCATCTAAACCGGTTCAGCGGTTTAGTCGTGAAAACGGAACAAACAGAGCTACTTTTGACTCTTATGATGTAGAAATACAGTAACATAAATACCACTAAGTAGGTATATTTTCACTGAGGTCATATAGAGTGAAGTGACAAGAGGCATGGGAGACCTGCTAATACCTTGTCGCACCTTCTTTGCCCAGAGTAGTGCTGCAACGCAACGTGACATGGACTCAGCAAGTCGTCTGAAGTCTCCTGCAGAAATATTGAACCATGCTTTCTCTATAATCTTCCATAATAGCGAAACTGTTGCCGGTGCTGGATTTTATGCACGAACTGACGTCTCTATTATGCCCCATAATTGTTCTACAGGATTCATGTTGGGCGATCTGTCTCTCCAAATCGTTCGTTCGAATTGTCCAGAATGTACTTCAAACTAATCACGACCTGTGGACTAGTGACATGCTGCGTTGTCATCCATAAAAATTCTATTGTTGTTTGGGAAGGCTACGAATGGCTGCAAATGGTCTCCAAGTAGCCGAACATAATCATTTCCAGTCATTTATCTGTTCAGTTGGATCAGAGGATCCAGTCCATTCCATGTAAACACAGCCCTCACCTTTATGGAGCCACCACCAGCTTGCACAGTGCCTTCTTGACAACTTGGGCCAGTGGCTTCGTGGGGTCTGGGCCACACTCGAACCCTACCATCAGGTCTTAGCAACTGAAATCGAACTCATCTGACCAGGCACGGTTTGCCATCGGCTAGGGTCCAACTGATACGGTAACGAACCCAGGATGGGAACTGTGCGTGGTGTCGTGCTCTTGGCAAAGGCACTCGGGTGGGTCATCTGCTGCCATAATCCATTAACACATTTCACAGCACTGTCGTAACAGATACGTTCGTCGCACGTCCCACATTGATTTCTGTGGTTATCTCAGTGTTGCTTGTCTGTCAGCACTGAGATCTCTATGCAAATGTTTGCCGCCCTCATTAATCAAGTGAAGACCGTCGATCATCTGGTATTCTCACCACACTTTTGGCACTGTGGATCCGGAAATACTGAAATCTCTGACGCTTTTCCGAAACTGAATGTCCCATGCGTCTAGTTCCAACTGCCATTCCGCGTTCGAAGTTTGTCAATTCCCGTCGTGCGGTCACAATGACATCCGTAACTTTTTCACATGAATTGCCTGAATGCAAATGACAGTTCTGCCGATACTGTCACTTTATACCTTGTGTACGCAATACTACTGCACTCTGTATATGTGCGTATCGCTAACCCATGACTTTAGTCAGCTTAGTGTATAGTATTTATAAATCCACTGACATGATCCACGTCATAATCGATTGTCCCAGATAGCATCCGCGGTACATACAAATAACAAACTAAGTAAATAACTAACCACGTCTGAGAGTTACTCTATTGAGAGCAAGCGTGATCACGTGCAGAACGAATACGATTTGAACTTTGTTCCAACATGGTCCCTCATGTGGAAGCGATCACTTCGCGAGCAAAGGATAGCACGCAATGACAACAGAATCTGCGGCTAGTGAGTTATCAAAGCACTGCAACCAAAACGAAACTCTAGAAATCAAATACGATAGTCAAATAGCCAAGGTGTCATTTTAGCCAAAACGTTTAGAAGTAGCTGGTAAAAGCAATTTTGTTATACACTGACATTAACCAACTGACAGTAACCAACCATAACTTGGATTGTGTTATCCGTTTCGAATTGATAAATTCAAAGTCACAAGTCTTGCGTCCTTTTGTCAAATCACATGGTACGTTGGTTTACAGGAGACTTGGGCTAAGACGATCAAAATTTTACAGATTCAAAAATGCGACAGTGACGATTGTACTACAAACATGTGATGGTCTATAATGTAAACTATATGACCAAAAGTATCCGGACGCCTGTTAGTGGAAATTAATTTGGAATGTATCCATCCTTCGTATTTATGAAGGCTTGATCTCTACTCATAAGGTGTCTGAATGCCTGTGGAGAAATGACGTCTCAATTCTACCTGCAGAGCCGGAACCAGACAAGGCAGTAACGTTAGATGCTCTGGTCTGAAGCGAAGCAGACTTTGTAACCCACCCAAAAGGTGTTCCATTAGATTTAGTATGAGACTCTTGGCACGCCACTCTCTTTAAGAAGTGTTATTGTCCACAGATCATTGTCTCATAGGAGCTGTCTTATGACTGGGTGCATTGTCATGTTGATGCAACCATAGTCTCCAGCTGTTTGTCTAGTGTACTCAGTACACAATGCGGTAAAATGAGGTCGTTTACATTTCACGAAATGAAAGCAGTACAAGTTTTGGACGATTCACTTTGTACACACCGAAAGCCACTTCAAAATGCGTGGCGGAAGACCCCTTGCTATATACAGCCTGTCTGGTACTGCCATCTTGTGTACAAAGCTTCGCCAATTCCCTGCGATCAAAGTGTTGCACGGGTATGGTTGAGTTGTAAGCAGGCTGATTGCCATGGGCAGACGTGCACTGAGAGAGCATCTTCCTGCTATTGCCTAACCTAAATAGGTCATTTTCGTGGCCTAGGCAATGCGTTCGAATTACGAGCTAAACTTTTGGCGTCGCCTGGGTATCGCATCGAGAAGCTCAGTTTGCTACGAACGGCGTCTATTGCAAGTTCACAGCTCGTTAAAATGTTACGACCTGGTGCCTTCATAACTTAGTACTGCATTTAATTACATTTACAGTCGTCCATTACCGTCCAGTATGATAACGTACCGTAGGCAAATGAGTTGAGTCGTCTTGGCTGTTGTCTGTTATTAATAAATGTGTGTACAGATCACTGGTGAATGAATCGCCGCTCTCTTGGTTTAACAGTTCATTACAATACGGATAACACTTGGAAACAAGGTATGAATCACGATTACGGTTTACAAAAGGCAGACTTTACACTTTCAGAAATTTTCATCTTTAACACGTTCACGACGGCGGTGAGAATTGTGTTTCCCGCTGTAGTGTAGCGTCCTTATTCATGCTTTCCTTACGCAGCCGGCGTTACTTTTCTTGTTTACGCCGTGGGGCTGCGGTTATATTCAAACTCCCTAGGCTACTATTTTAGTATACCCACCGTTTTATTTTAAAGTAGCATTAAGTGAATTCTTGTAAACCGACGAGATATCGCATAATACACTCCTGGAAATGGAAAAAAGAATACATTGACACCGGTGTGTCAGACCCACCATACTTGCTCCGGACACTGCGAGAGGGCTGTACAAGCAATGATCACACGCACGGCACAGCGGACACACCAGGAACCGCGGTGTTGGCCGTCGAATGGCGCTAGCTGCGCAGCATTTGTGCACCGCCGCCGTCAGTGTCAGCCAGTTTGCCGTGGAATACGGAGCTCCATCGCAGTCTTTAACACTGGTAGCATGCCGCGACAGCGTGGACGTGAACCGTATGTGCAGTTGACGGACTTTGAGCGAGGGCGTATAGTGGACATGCGGGAGGCCGGGTGGACGTACCGCCGAATTGCTCAACACGTGGGGCGTGAGGTCTCCACAGTACATCGATGTTGTTGCCAGTGGTCGGCGGAAGGTGCACGTGCCCGTCGACCTGGGACCGGACCGCAGCGACGCACGGATGCACGCCATGACCGTAGGATCCTACGTAGTGCCGTAGGGGACCGCACCGCCACTTCCCAGCAAATTAGGGACACTGTTGCTCCTGGGGTATCGGCGAGGACCATTCGCAACCGTCTCCATGAAGCTGGGCTACGGTCCCGCACACCGTTAGGCCGTCTTCCGCTCACGCCCCAACATCGTGCAGCCCGCCTCCAGTGGTGTCGCGACAGGCGTGAATGGAGGGACGAATGGAGACGTGTCGTCTTCAGCGATGAGAGTCGCTTCTGCCTTGGTGCCAATGATGGTCGTATGCGTGTTTGGCGCCGTGCAGGTGAGCGCCACAATCAGGACTGCATACGACCGAGGCACACAGGGCCAACACCCGGCATCATGGTGTGGGGAGCGATCTCCTACACTGGCCGTACACCACTGGTGATCGTCGAGGGGACACTGAATAGTGCACGGTACATCCAAACCGTCATCGAACCCATCGTTCTACCATTCCTAGACCGGCAAGGGAACTTGCTGTTCCAACAGGACAATGCACGTCCGCATGTATCCTGTGCCACCCAACGTGCTCTAGAAGGTGTAAGTCAACTACCCTGGCCAGCAAGATCTCCGGATCTGTCCCCCATTGAGCATGTTTGGGACTGGATGAAGCGTCGACTCACGCGGTCTGCACGTCCAGCACGAACGCTGGTCCAACTGAGGCGCCAGGTGGAAATGGCATGGCAAGCCGTTCCACAGGACTACATCCAGCATCTCTACGATCGTCTCCATGGGAGAATAGCAGCCTGCATTGCTGCGAAAGGTGGATATACACTGTACTAGTGCCGACATTGTGCATGCTCTGTTGCCTGTGTCTATGTGCTTGTGGTTCTGTCAGTGTGATCATGTGATGTATCTGACCCCAGGGTCAATAAAGTTTCCCCTTCCTGGGACAATGAATTCACGGTGTTCTTATTTCAATTTCCAGGAGTGTAGACAAGTGGCGTTCAATATATAATGCAAAATTTTTTTTCTCGGCCAGTTTCAGTTGAAAAAATATGGAATTATTGTGGAACATCGTATAATATTCCCAGTTCAGCCCTTATAGTCTAATGAACTTCTAATAAGTGTCGGCTCTATACATAGCCTTCAAAATGCCGTCTGTTACGGAAGTGCGTTCCACCTAGAGAGATGAGTTTCTTTTGGTGGAAAACCAGAGCATTTGGGATATTCATAGGCGCTTGTACAATCTCTACTGAACCGTGGCAGTGAACAAAAGCAGGGTGAGTTGCCGGGCGAGGCGTCTGTCATCATCACAACTAGGTCAATCATATCTGTCCGACCGCACACTGCTGTGGCTCCTGTCTGTACGTGTGGACACCCTCATTCGAGGTGATCGACGGATTACAATCCAACATCTCGCTTCTCAAATGGGTGTCTCTGTTGGTACTACTGACACACTCTTCCACCAGTTGGGGTACTCGAAGGAGAGTGCGTCTGCGTTCATCGCACCTGGCAGAGGATGATAAAGAGGAACGAAGGACTATTTCTGTGGAGTTACGTGCCCATTACGAGGTTTGTTGTGACAATTCTTTGTCGAACATGGTCACAGCAATGAAACATGTGTTCATACAATGAAGGCTTTCACGACCGGATGTTTCAGCTGCCGAGAATTCTTCCTTGTTGTATGGCCGTGTTTCATGGAACTCATCAATCCCTGACGTTTCCTCCAAAGCTACGTTGGAGCACCTCTGAACATGTCCAACGTAGCTTTGGACGAAACGTCTGAAGAGTTACATGGGCCACGGCCATACAACCCGAAAGAATTCTCGGCAGCTGAAACATCCGGTCGTGAAAGCCTTCATTGTATGAACACATGTTTCATTGCTGTGATCATGTTCGACAAAGAATTGTCACAACAAACCTCGTACGTGCCGACTCCCTTATTCGAGGTGATCGACGGATCAGAATTAAACATTTCGCTTCTCAAATGGATGTCTCTGTTGGTACTACTGACACACTCTTCCACCAGTTAGAGTGCTCGAAGAAGTGTGTGGCTGCGTTCATCGTCACCTAGCAGAGGATGATAAAGAGGAACAGAGGACCATTTTTGTGGAATTGCTTGCCCATTCTTGGCAACTGAAATATGTTTTCATCACTTCGAACTTGAAACAAAACTGCAATCCCTGGAGTAGCACCATACCACCTCTCCTCCAAAGAAAAAGTGCAAAGCCGCACCCTCAGCCAGTAAACTCAGAGTGAGGGTCTTCTAGGACCTGAAGGGGTTGTTCTGTTGGATGTCTTCCTTCATAAGCAACGATCTGCTCGGAATTGCGTTGTGATACTGTCAGGAAACTGAAGAAACTACTTCAGCGTATTCGTCGTCACAAGAAAGTAAAAAAACTTCTTCTCCATGACAACGCTAGGCCTCACTAGATTCTGCTCATCAGAGAGGAGCTCACCAAACTTCACTGGTCTGTTCTTCCTCATTCACCCTACAACCAGTCTAGTACCTTCCGCCGCGGAAGTCGAACACGCGGCAGAACAAATGGACGTGGTCAGCCCATAGAGGGCTCCCTCCACGGCGGCTATTCCGCGCAGCGGCTCTCTCGCAGCGAGGGCGCCACCGCTAAACCACGTGCAGACAGCGGCCAATAGCCGCTCCCTCCGGTTTCGTATATTGGGACCCGCTCTGCCCTAGTCCAGCCAGTCTGGTACTCGCTCTGGATTTCGTTTCTATCTCGGCGGTACTGCGTTCTGGTCGTTGCTCGTTGTTGACTTTTGCCTGGCTCTGGTTCCGAGTGGATTTACGTTTGGTGTTTGGTGTTGTGGTTTCCACAAGCCTCCGTTGTTTATCTCTTCCTTGTTGTGTCGCTCATAGTCGGTCGTGGTCGGTTGTTGTCAGTTGTCGTTGGTCTGTCGTCCAACTCGTCCTGTGTTTACACGGTGGTGCGTGCTCCACCGCCGGCGGCTTCCCCGCCTGGCGGCTCCGATCCCCAGCCCAAGGCGTTCCCGCTGTTGGTTGTGGTTACTACAGCCAGGATCTCGTACCTTCCGACTTTCATCTGTTTCGACCAATGAAGGATGCACTTCGCGGGAAGCAGTATACGAATGATGAGGAGGTTACTGGTGCAAAAGACAGGCGCCGACCTAGTCCAGTAGAGTTGTACCATGTGGGCGTACAGGCCCATCTAGTAAGGTGACGTAGGACTGTCTCAGTGGTCGGAGATTATGTTGAAAAATAGGGAATAATGTTATGTATTGGAATTATAAATAAAACCAACTTGCTTTCAGAAAAAATAAAAAGGTGTTGCATATCTTGTTGAACACCTCTCTTAATTTTACTCAAATAATTCACAAATGATCAGATATCTCATTTGTTCAGAAAGCTCTCTCGTTGAAAGGACAAACAGCTGTTAGTTGCTCCTAACTGATAGGTAATATGGCATCCGTTAATGCATTGCTGATAGCAGGATTGGTTGACTGTAGCATGAGCCATCAGTGGTACACTGCTCCAGTGAGAGCCTCCAGCTTGGACCACCAGTGGTGCAAGCCGCCCAATGGAAGAATCCAGTGTGGGCTACCAGTGGGAAACGCCGTCCAATGGGAGGAGCTAGCAAGGACCACCAGTGCTACACGCTGCACAATACGAAGATACGGCGTTGGCACCAGTGGTTCACGCCGTCCAGTGGGAGGATCTAGAGTGCGCCACCAATGGTACACGCTGGTATGAGCGCGTTAAAAACGTGAAACATTCTCAGGAATTAAGGTAGCCGATGCTTATTTTCAGGGTGGTACTCAATTCTGAATGCAGGCAGGAGCAGAGAACAATTTTTGCGTTAGATCCTAAACTTCTGCATCGACTGACTGTGTCATCGAAGTCTGATCGAGAAATTGCATGGGGGCTTAATTATATAAATATGAAATGCAAATAATTTTTTAAATTTTTAGTAGTTGTCTGTCCGATTACGAAGTCTCGTAAACAGTTGGCCCTGACTAGTTTTAGTACGCAATCTGACTGCATAGAATAACAACAAAGAATGAAAGAAAATTTCCGTTAACACAATTAATTAATTAAGTCCCCAGCAACTATAAAACCAACGAAACCAAAGCGCAAGTGTAACTGTTCTGTGTGTGGAAGTGTGATTCAACGTACACATCTGGCACGGTTCTTCTACAATAAGACAAGAAATTTTAAATATCATTTATACTGAAGTAATTAAAAAAAATATAAATACTATAATTGCGTAAGGAAACCAGAATTACACTCTAATACAAGAACACGAGCCAGATGCTTTGTTGAATGAACCTGTAATGACGCATTATTTAAGACACTGAAATAATGAAAAAACAGGGAATATTTTACCTTCATATAATTGACGAAAAGCACTCTGATCATTACAATATCTCCATTCGAACAACATCTGCTGTCTAGCCCATCAAACAACTGCATAAAACATGGAACAAGCACTCCCTACTACAACATATCAACACCGACTCACTACTACCACATCTCGATAAGCACACTCCACCACGACTTCTCGACAAGAACTCTTCACTACGACATCTTAGCAATCACTGACTACTACGAGTTCTCGACAAGCACTGCCAGTGGAGGCGGCGGAATAATACTCTTTGGCGCAATCTCTGGCGCTGTGGCTCAGTGTAGCCACCTTTCATATGCCCCTCCTCCACGGGCCAGAATTTGATGGTATTTTTGCCAGCATTGGTGGTGAAAATACCACCAAATTCGTCCACAAAAATCCAGACAAAAATAAAAGATAATATTAATACCTAAATATCACATAATTAGATAAAATGTTGGCTTTGCACTGACCTTTCAATAACATAATATATGAAATACAGTAAGCAATACAAATTCCTTCATACATGTGACTTTACATAATAGTTCACACAATACACAAAAAATCAGTTTATACAAATGTTCACATAAAATGCTTTCAAAGATAAAAAAAAACAAGTAGTTGATAGTTCCAGCAGTAGCACCCATCAATGTTGAGTAGGTGCAGATACCAACAAGTGACATTATTTCAGTAGAAGCAGTTCCATCTGTGGTACCCGGCAATGTTGAACAGGTGCAGACACCAACAAGTGACATTATCTCAGTAGAAGCAGTTCCATCAGTGGCACCCAGTAATGTTGAACAGGTGCACACAGCAACAAGTGACACCATTTCAGTAGAAGCAGCTCCATTAGTGGCACCCAGCAATGTTGAACAAGTGCGGACACCGACAAATGACATTATTTCAGTAGAAGTAGTTCCATCAGTTGCACCCAGCAATGTTGAACAGGTGCAGACAGCAACAAGTGACAACATTTCAGTAGAAGCAGTTCCATCTGGCACCCAGCAATGTTGAACAGGTGCAGACATCAACAAGTGACATCTTTTCAGTAGAAGCAGTCCATCAGTGGCACCCAGCATTGTTGAACAGGTGCAGACACCAACAAGTGACATTATGTCAGTAGAAACAGTTTCATCAGTGGCACCCAGCAATGTTCAGCAGGTGCAGACAGCAGTCCATAATATTCACTATCACTAATCACACTGTTCATCAGAGTTTATCAGCAGAAATTAAACATGTCCTAGTGGCACTAATCATGTAGAAAAAGTGCAAGTAGCAGTCCATAATATTCACTATCCTAATCACACAGTTCATCAGCAGAAATTAAACATTTCTAAGTGTCACACATCAATGTTGAACAAGTGCAAGTAACAGTCCATAATATTCACCATCACTAATCAGACAGTTCAGGCATGAACAATAGTTTGAATGCACACACAATTGCTTTCACAAAATTATTCTCAATGCTCTTACACTAAAGATACAAATTATAAGAAACACACAAATGATATCAGATAATTGTCATATTAAAAATTACGAATACACAAATATCAGTAAACCTATAATATTTATGGGTGTCAGTGCAAGCCACAACAAGCAAGTAAAATAATATTTAGGAGATAAGTCAGTACCACTTATCTGGGATTAGGAAGGGAAAACACACTCACTCATCTTTCATACACATTAAGTACTACTGTGTAATTGAATAGTGTTAACTGTGTAAATTCAATTCTGTCAAAATTTGATGTTCATCATGTGTATCAAGTAGTAGTGGCAGCAATGTATAACAGTCAATAATAGTTAGTCAACGTCACAGTCATCATGTCAAGACCAATGTTTGCCAAGCCAGATCAAAATGCACGGTTGCTGAACAACTGTCAGTGAGCCAAGATATGCAATTACTTCCTCTCTCCAAAAAAAATATGTACTGCTTATTGATTTAACAAAGTGTGTGTAGACAATCTTCCTTCCACTTTAGTGTTCTAGTCTGCTATCTTCATCCTCCTTGTTCCATAAAACCAACAAAAAAAATATGCTCCTCACTTACTTTACCTCTTATCCACCAAAACTCCAATAATCATTAGCATCACATAATCTTAATACTTCAATAATACCTCTTACGTCGATACATATAAACCTTATCATCAATATCATTTACCTTACCTCTTGTCCACCAAAACTCCAATAATCATCAACTTCACATAATCTCAATACCTCAATAATTCCTCTTCAATACGTCGATACATATAAACCTTATTACCAATATCATTTCACCTCCATAACAACTCTTTCCTCTAGTCAGCCTCCTCGAACAAGTACAGACAAAATCCTAGTGCAAACTTCAGTTCATCATCCCATACAATTCGAAGACACAATGTCCACACACAACCTCTGTGTAGTCCACCTGAGCCAAATCTTCTACTCATTATGAATTATAAAATACATTTTGGTTACCTTGTCCATCATTAAACAAAAGAAATGCATACATGACCTCTAACAGCCTTTAGTTTGAATAACTCTCAGTAAGTAAGTACTATTACGAAGTGTGAATAATCGTGATATTCCAGTGTGTACACCACTCCAAGAATCATGGCAGAAGCAAACATGTGGAGTATTTTTTTGTGTCAAGTGTCACTTCCTGTTTCAATTGCTCACGAAGAATGCAGTGTAATAACTGTCAATGGTCTAAACCTAGTGTTCGTATGTCATGTCGTTAGCTTCCTTCCTATTAGCATAAATTTATACAGCTTCCATAAAACCTCAGCTCATGTGACTTCTATGATGTTTCTTGTACTAATGTCGTTCGTCGAATTATAGCAGTTCATTTTCTTATCTTAAAAATATAAGGCACTGAGCGTAAGGAAAACATGCAGTAGCGAGTAAATATACCTGTAGAGAACAGAATGTCAACAAGTGGATGCAGCACAATCCCCACAACGAGGCTCTGCCAAGCGAACAATCTATAATTAATACCATAGTGTAACCTAAACTCTATGTTCGTACACCGCGTATCAGCATTTATATATACCAAATTAAAGAGTAGTTATGACAACAAAACAGAAATGTGTATATATGCAATCCATACGCAAAGCAGCAAATATATATCTTACATAATAAACAGGTCATTAGCATGATATCAGCATAAGCAAATAAATGTTCGTATGTAATCTTAATAAGTAAACATGAAGGCGCAAGCAGATAAATCACAAAGTATAACTTACACACATAACCATAGTCAGCACAATTAATCAGGTGACAATTATAATTTAAATAAATAAGCACAGCAGGCACATAAAAAAATAATGTGACATCAGTGAAAAAGCATAGCAGCCAAGCGATGCATAATATACATAATTAACAACCCTGTTCATTAATCAATCATTGTCAAAATCAGTTAATGTACGCAAGCACGTCGCTTCACAAGTAAATTTATAGAACATGAAATTAGCACAAAGTATGAATCACGTAATCGCGAGCAGCAAATTACGTCTAAAGTACGTACCTAAGTGGAAATATGTTACCTGGAAAATAAACTCAATTAATAGTTACCTTTTTAGTTTATTAGTTTCTTCTTCGAAATTACATTCTTCCTGAAATTTTCTCGATAGCAAGTCCTCTTAACGTCGAACACACACAGAATTTACCTGAAGTTCTTAAATATTTTATACAACCGTATCCTGAAAAATACTGAACGTTAATAACATAATTCATCAAGTCACTATAGCTTTATACTGAATTTAATCGGAGAAATTAGACTGTGTATTTGTTTACGGCTGTCAGTGCATTCGCACTGAGCGCTCAATCAGCTGTAGGCGCGTGACGTAGGAAGTAATTGTTTGCGGTCAACGACTGCCTTGTGCGGCGCGCAGACTTGACTGTTGCTTTGAGTATGTGCCGCCGCCAAAACACAGCGCGGTATCCTTGTATTCTCTGCATGTTTACATGTAGCTGTTAGTTTCTCAAAAGTATGTCATTCCACAAAAATTTTAACGTTCGATATATGATGTATTCCCTTAGAGCGTCGTGATTTAAGAGTTTCTACTTCAACAGTGTTATCATGAATAATTTTGCGAATTCTATATGGACCGTTATAAAGCAGAAAAAATTTGCGACACAAGCCTTTTCCTTTGTGAGACAAACGGTGAGACTTAATTAACACCTTTTGACCAACTGACAAAGTTTTTAAACGACCAGGACGTTTAGCTGATTTCTCTCTTCTAGCAGCCGCAGATGCAATATTTTGTAGAGCCAGGTTGACAACTTCAGAATGTCGCAGTTTCCGTGAAGGCGGAAAAGGAACGATTTGAGAAATGCGATTTGTCGGTGCTTTATTTTTTAATATTAATATAGGCGGTAAAGAAGTTGAATCATTAGGGAGTTCATTCAGAATGTTTTGAAAAATATGAAGATACTGATCCCACGTTCTGTGATTCTGATGACAATAAAGACGACACAATTTATTGATTTCCTTCATCCATCTCTCTGAAGCGTTAGATTGAGGGTGAAAAAGTGAAATGAAGATTGGTTTAATCTTACGACGCCATAGAGTACGAAGCCAAAGTTGAGAGCGAAACTGTGATCCATTATCTGAAATAACCTTATCAACATGACCCACTTCTTTAAGAAAATGTTTGATGAAAGCATTAGATACTGAACGAGCTGTTGCTTTGCGTAAAGGTGTAAAACACGCATATTTTGATGTCAATTCCACTGCTACGAAAATGTACGCAAAACCATTAGTAGAACGAACCACTGGACCGAACAAATCAACTGCAGCCATCTCCTTTAATTTCGCTGGAATGATAGGAAACAACGGTGCTCTGTGAGAAATAATTGGCGGCTTAGCCTTTTGACATAATCTGCATTTGGCAAGAACAGATCGAATACGTTTTTCCATATTACTGAAGTAGCAAATTTCTCGTAATTTATGAAAGCATTTTCTGGGACCAAAGTGTGCATAACTGAAATGTGTGTACCAAATCAATTTATTGACCCACTCATCAGGAATACAAACTAACCAAACAGAGTTGTCGACCGATTTTCGTTTAAAAAGAACTTTCCAGACAGTTCGCAAAAACGAGGTGTGGCCAAATTGTCCAATCTAACAAAGCGTCTAAGAAAATTACAGACACCAAGGAAGCTACGAACATTACGTTTTGTGGTAGGAACAGCATAGTTACGAATAGCGTCTAATTTCTCTGGATCAGGAAGAATACCTTCTGTAGATATAATGTGACCGAGAAATTTCACCTGAGAACGACCAAATTCAGATTTTTCCAAGTTCACTGTAATGCCAACTCTTGCAAAAATACGTAATAATGAATCCAAAAGTTTGTTGTGCTCACTCCAGGAACGTTTAGCAATAAGAATATCGTCAACATATGAAGTAATATTGTCACGAAGATAAACAGGTAAAATTTCGTTTAAACTACGAATGAATGCTGCTGAAGGTACAGTAAGTCCACATGGTAATTTCCGAAATCACTTTTGGGTAAAATAGTCATATCCGGTTATTCTTTAACGATTCTCTAGATAGATTGATAGTAGAAGAGTTGTTTTTGACAGATGCAAAGAATAGTAAAAGAGTAGGCAGCGGTGCAGAAAACTAAAAGGGAAATAGCACCACTACAGCTCGGGGCCCTATGCACGCTACGGCACATATTCGCTTAGAGTAGTGAATCCCCTGAGGACTTTAATAGCCGCACATAATTTCTAGTTTGTGACTTAGTGGCAAATTTGGCGGAAGTGCGTACATAAATTGATCTAACCATGAACATGGATGTATGTCATTCTTAGAATTACGAAAGATCTTAAATTTCCGAACAGTCAAAAAGTGTTTATAGTCAAAGATTTCGCCTCGTGGCGACAAAGACCTACCGCGTTTGTCCCAGGCCGAATGTCGATTATTGTCAAGTTCGCGCGCCTGGCGCTCTCTTGTTGCATCCCGTAAATGAAATAAATTATTTTCTTCAAAGCCCTCTGCTATCTGTGATTCTAAATTTCTTCTTCTGTCTTTTCCTACGATTTCGCCTTCAATTTGTTTGACTTGCTTTCTTAATGCCTCAACTTCCCTTTTAACGCGTTCATTAAATTTTCCCTGATTTTCAACATGTTTATTTATGTTCTGGTACTCTTCGGTTTCTGCAAATGGCAATGGTGCTGTATCATCTGAATCTCTGTCCCCATTTAAACTAAGACTTGTCAATTTATCTGAAATCTCCTCAACTCTTTCCGATAAATCACCTATTTGTTCTTTCTGTTTATTTACGTCTTCCGTAAGTGTCGCGACTCGGGTTTCAGTATAAACACATTTGGTAGTTAACTGTTCATATTGTTGTGTTAGATTATTTATTCTGTCATTTGGTACGGATTCCTCGATTCTCACAAATATTTCCTCCTTATCGTGTGCACGTTGTAAATTTAACTCTGAAAATTTTTGTACTATCACGCGATTTTTTTCCTCCCGTTCTCTGTCCTGTTCCTCTTGTCTGATTTCTGTTGAAATTAAACTATTATTGTGAGCATTCAAAATCGGTTGTACTTCTTCTCTAATTTCTTTCTTTGATTCATCATTCATGTTTTTGAAACAAGTCCTTATTTGTGAACTTAACCGTGTTGCCATTGCTCCCATCTCGGCTTTAATTGTTCCTATTTGTGATCCCAAATTTAATATTGCACTCATCAACTGCTCCATATCTTCTGTCGTTAATCTCGTATTCTGAAAATTTTTTGATTATGAAAAATTTTGGTTTCCGGACTATTTTCCCGACTTATTGAATTGTTTTCCACTTCGTTATTCATCATACTGTTCTCCTGTGTTGGCGAGTTCGCCATGTCAACAATTTCGTCATTCTGATTATCCATCATTTTTGCCTTTTTCATCGATCGCGTAATCATTTACAAAACATACAAAACTCGTCACTGTACGAAAATTACAGACAATGACTCTTTATCTCCAACAATACCATTCACACGAAATGTTTCCCTCAAACGCGATTAACGAACAATTGAAATAATTGCACTAAATTGTCAAACGCGTATACAAGACAACAAAATTAAATTCTGAAATACCATTAGAAGAATGACAATTACCAAATCTACACATGCAAAATAGACTACAATTACTAAACTACAAATTACTACAAGAATACTACTGTCTACTATTTTTACAATCAGAAGAATTCCAAGGGACGATCCGAAGCAGCGGTCGCCACGTGCATGGGGGCTTAATTATATAAATATGAAATGCAAATAATTTTTTTAATTTTTAGTAGTTGTCTGTCTGATTACGAAGTCTCGTAAACGGTTGGCCCTGACTAGTTTTAGTACGCAATCTGACTGCATAGAATAACAACAAAGAATGAAAGAAAATTTCCGTTAACACAATTAATTAATCAAGTCACCAGCAACTATAAAACCTACGAAACCAAAGCGCAAGTGTAACTGTTCTGTGTGTGGAAGTGTGATTCAACGTACACATCTGGCACGGTTCTTCTTCAATAAGACAAGAAATTTTAAATATCATTTATACTGAAGTAATTAAAAAAATATAAATACTATAATTGCGTAAGGAAACCAGAATTACACTCTAATACAAGAACACGAGCCAGATGCTTTGTTGACTGAACCTGTAATGACGCATTATTTAAGACACTGAAATAATGAAAATACAGGGAATATTTTACCTTCATATATATTGACGAAAAGCACTCTGATCATTACAATATCTCCATTCGAACAACATCTGCTGTCTAGCCCATCAAACAACTGCATAAAACATGGAACAAGCACTCCCTACTACAACATATCAACACCGACTCACTACTACCACATCACGATAAGCACACTCCACCACGACTTCTCGACAAGAACTCTTCACTACGACATCTTAGCAAGCACTGACTACTACGAGTTCTCGACAAGCACTGCCAGTGGAGGCGGCGGAATAATACTCTTTGGCGCAATCTCTGGCGCTGTGGCTCAGTGTAGCCACCTTTCAAAATGTAGATACAGATGTAGATAAAACTCGCTGGAAACAATGGTGCTATTCGAGAGCAGACTACATGTGGCACTGGGTTCCCCCTTTTCCCTCTGCATCACAAGCATATCATTGGCACTCATTTACGACTCAAGGGATACAAATAAGCACTAGATTCTACGTGTCACTGAGTATTCCAACATATACCACATGCGCCCACAAAAAATGGGCAATAACATTTGAGTGCGCAGTTATGATCAGGTATATGTCTATAAATCTTAGAGCGCCGTCCTATATCTCTCCAGAACGCTGATCAACCGATAAACGTTAATGGAAAAAAATGTGTAAAGCTAAAATCCGTCAGCGAGAATATGTTTGTCAGGTATACGTAATAATTTCTTTTTACAGAAACTTTGACCAAATTTATTTATCGAAAATTTAAACTGGCTTCGATTTTCGATTCTGTAGGATTACGTAGTAGCTCAAAGGAAAACAAATTGAACATAAAACACTTTTTTCCCTAGAACTGAATTATCTGTTAAAAACTGCACATTGAGCTTCAAAATCTTACTATATTGTGTGCTCCTGTATTTGCTACCAACAATAAATGACTACAACTGCGTGACGTCAGCTCCTTCAGACAATAAGAAGTTATGCTTATAATGGAACTGGCCAATGGCTCACTTTCACCATGTAATCAATAACCAAATACGTTTCATAAAATCACGGTATGATCCAATAAAGCTCAAATGGCAATTTCACATTTCGTACAGGTAGAACGTCGTAAATAAAATGATTCTATGTACAGGATATATATTTAAACAGGATTGTAATATGTGTAATACTGATATTCTTAATTTTTCAAAAAACTTGGATTATTTTTCATACATTGAAATCATTTAAAAAAGGAAGTTCTTTATTTGATACAATTACACTAGATGTTTTTGATACTGAAATTGTTAATTAAGAACTATAACTAACTTCAGAGAGCCGGCCGCGGTGGCCGTGCGGTTCTAGGCGCTTCACTCCGGAACCGCGTGACTGCTACTGTTTCAGGTTCGAATCCTGCCTCGGGCATGGATGTGTGTAATGTCCTTAGGTTATTTAGGTTCAAGTAGTTCTAACTTCTAGGGGACTAATGACCTTAGAAGTTAAGTCCCATATTGCTCACAGCCATCTGAACCATTTTAACTTCAGAGAAGGTTATCGACAAGTAACTCTTGCATTCATTTTATAAAAAATTGTCTTTGATGTACAATTTACCGTTGCCGTTCTTGGCTAGTCGGAAGTTAGCGGTAAGTCAGTTATGGAAGCTGGTCTTGTCTTTTACTGAGAACTTGCGTGTATTGCGTTGTTACTGTGACTATTTGCTTGAATTACGCCATTTGGAATTGTGGAATAAAGGTGCTAAAAAATGAATATAAACACCTGCAACTTTTCATTGACAATAAGACATCGGATTAAATGAATCCACTATCCTTTAGAGCCACGTAGAATAAATCATACCCAAAGACACTGTGTCGAGAAGAAAAAGACATAATGGACATCGTCACACAAGATAAGTAGATACAAATATTTTCTCCATCCACATTCAAATTAAAATTTAAGCGACGCACACATTCTGTGCAATGGGGTGATCGGTATGGTTGAAAATTAACACTCTCCATTCACCGCGATCGCAATGTAGACACTTTTATTGTTTCGAGATGACAGGTTTCAGCAGTCTTATGCTGTCATCACCTGACCTTATAAAACTTGCTACAAAACTGCCATGTTACATCACATGAAGTCAAAGCTTGGCAGGCATTAACCACGTACACATGTCTTGATAACTGAATTTTTATCAAAATATTTATACGAGGAGAGTGCCTTCTATGGTTTGACCTCATGGAATGTAACATGGCAATTTTATATCAAGTTCCGTAAGGTCAGATGATGGCAGCATAAGTCTGTTAAAACCGGCCTTCTTGGAACAATTAAAGTATCTGCACTGTGAACACGGCGTAGGAAGTGTGTTCACCTAAAATTTAAAATCTAATCGTCACATCTTCGCTTCAGCTCCTTAAGCAGTTGAAGAACGTCAAACCAGTTCAGTCAAGAAAAAGGTATAATTATCAATACTAATACTTGAACAAACAGGAGTGAATGCTTTAGATACTCCTCTGGATTTCATTAACTCTTCTCTGGTCCCTAGTCATCTCGTGCAAACTGTATCGCAAGAAATAAAATAATCATGTTAACGGACAGGCGCGTGTTCATCCGGTCCATGTCTCCATCGTCTCCGTGTAATTGCATCAACTTGCCTCGTCGTCTGCCATCTGAATATTTCAGTGGTTCTCCTCCCGTGAAGCGAGACTCCGTTTACACCGCTCTAAGTGGAACTTCATTCACTATGCTCCATGTAAAACTAATTTTCGTACAAGCTATCTATATAACGCAACGTGTAACACTGGAACGAAACCCACATAAGCATTAAATACTGTCAACCAGCCGTACGCCATTCTGATTTGACGGAGTGAGAAATACTGTCAAAGCGTTTGTGTTCTTTCAAAAGTGTGCTATGCGTTTTTCTTATACTAGCTGAAAGTTTGTACCTTCATGGTAGAAACTGATGCCAGTTACAGTTGACCTGAATATTATTCTGAAGCACATGGCACATATCAATAGAAAGTTCACACTAACTTATTCAACATCTTCCACAGTCTTTTCCCACCTCTTTGCCGTTCTTCGTATAACACGCACTATTTCAGTGACAAAATGCTGTAAATATAATGCTCACATTCTCTAAGTGATTATATGTTTTGAAAGGTCTTCTATCTCTCGAGCCGGCGGGTTGGCCGGCCGAGCGGTTCTAGGCACTTCAGTATGGAACCGCGCGACCGCTACGGTCGCAGGTTCGAATCCTTCCTTGGGCATGGATATGTGTGATGTCCTTAGGTTAGTTAGGTTTCAGTGATTCTAAGTTCTAGGGGACTGATGGCCTCAGATGTTAAGTCTCATAGTGCTCTGAGCCATTTGAACCATTTGATCTACCTCCCAAATTACACGCTTTTCTCGCATTTCGTCAAATCTCTCTCTCTCTCTCTCTCTCTCTCTCTCTCTCTCTCTCTCTCTCTCACACACACACACACACACACACACACACACACACACACACACACACAAAATTAACACTCTATACCACGTCATTTGTTTGAAATAGCGACCCACATTCAATATATTATCCTGAAGAAAGAAGTGTACTTTGAAAATATTCCTTGTACCACTAGTCCACTAGTTCCATTAACCTCCATGTAGCTATGCATGACTTCTTCCTTCACAATTACATATTCATACGCATATTTCAAAATATTTAATTACCAAATAATGTTAACACTTTATCCGCACTATGTGAAGGCCAGTTGTACAGTTTCTTTTCATATTCTTTGGACAAGGAGGCAACGTCGAAAATATTTCACGCAGAAAATACTGTTACCGACACTTTTACATTGGTATCTCCCAAAATAGTAACAAATCCTGCTTACAATATTGCATACTTCATAAAAAATGCTTTCTGACTCATCAGTATCAAAATACTGTAATTGAATCAATGGTTGTTGAGACTTTGCTCACGTCAGCATAACAAAACAGAAAGATAAATAACAAAGACAATGGATTTATTCAAACAATAACGAAAGTGCAATTCACAAAACAGTAGGACCACACTTTAACACGAAAATGTAAACTGAGACTAAGACTGAGCCACGCACTACATTTGGTACAAGTTATTTCGATTGTACTTGTACATAACACATAGTGCCGACAACATCATAAATAGGCTACTTATTTTCTGCGTTGTTTGATACCACTAAACTAAACACATTTACTCGTGTGGGTATCTGCCAGTGAGCAGAGTATATACTTCAAATTCAAAGACAGGAGTAAGCACTGCTCGTTGTGGCATAATTGGCATTGTGAGAGGTTACTTTGCGAAGCTTTACAACCACATTGACGCAGAGCGTCAAAATTCCTCAGTGTGCGATGTTATTTATGAATCTGTTGGCACGAGTAGGTCTGTAACAAAACATTGATTACTAACGCAAACGTGTAGGGGAATTTCCTTTACATAAAAAAAACCTTCTTTATACGCAACCAGATGTAAGTAACGGTATGTTTTCAGAACTGTGGAACTAATCATTAGAGTTAATGTGAAACAGCATTTATTTTATGAACATTCTTCACAAGAATATTGTAACGTAAGAAATAATTTTTACATATATTTATTCGTAATTCAAGAGTGTGACATAAATCAACACCTTCTCACAGTTGTAAAATTTGTTGGAAGAATAAGATCTTTTTAATTTCACACGTACTGTTTCTTCTGCCAAACTCAGTCCAGCCAATAAATTATACTTATTTATCCCATACCAAAAAATCTGGTACTCAGCGAGCGACTGTAATATGTATGTTATTGTCCAAATCTTGCTTTCAACGAAAAAGCAAGTTATTTGAAGTATCTTTTGATTTGTCAATTGCGACGTAGATAGCTGGGTTTTTTTATTCCAACAGTTTCCGACGAAGGAAATTATTCGGAGCTTACTTCTCACATGAGACAGACACGTTTCACATCTCGCAGATTTTTTTTTAGAAATATTAGGTTGGCAAGAATCCCGTCTTGTTTGTTCAACGGTGATGTGAGGATGGAGGGACGCATATTTATTTTACAATGAGCAGAGAGAAGCATGTTTGGTTATTTTGTAAAATAAACATATAATGTCTATACTTCGTTTAGTTAATAAACCGTCATCCATCAAATCAGTAACACATCCAAACAACGAACGGCAACACAAACAACACAAGTAGTTGCAAACAGAGCTGCGTATTTTCAGATATTGAGAATGTGGACATTCGGGCGCTTGTTGCGTTCACCAGATTTATATCGACATATGTTTAAAAACGTTTCACAGCTCAAGAACGCTACAACAGTTACCCACCAGTAAACACCCCCCCCCCCCCCTCGAATCGTTAAAGAACCGAACTCCATATACAAAAGATCGTATCTCACACATGCTATATGTCTTACAGTGATATAATTTTGCAGGTGCATTCAGAGGGACCTGTGGATATAGTCTGCAAAATATGTTCCGAATAGAGTTGGTAGTAAAGAATGTCTGATGCTGCATTTTTACTGCATGAATAGCGAAAACGCAGTTAGTGATAAACTTTTTTCTTCTTTTCATCATTCTGCTCCGGTATTGGCGAGAAAAGTTTCTTAAGGATTTTAATTTTGCCTCAAGTTCGTTAGAAGTCACTGAGTGCCCTCATTCTCAAATACTGGTTGAAGATAATCTGACAAGGAGAACACGCCAAATGCCATAACCAGATTTAAAAGAAACTTTGTACAGTGGAAGAGGGTTAAAAATAATCGAACACGTGTCTCGGATAATCCGTAGAGAGTCGACCGTTTCTGGGAAAACTACCGTAAAAGTTTCGACGTAATTTAAATTCCTTTTAGGGGTCAATAAGCTCAGCCTAACTGGTGGCACAGCACCTAGCGTCGCAGTCTTCCACGTTTACAACCTGTGTTCGAAACCCGATTATTGTTTTTATTTTATTTATTTATTTATTCATTTATTTATCTACCAATGTCTGTAGAAGGCTACTACACGATTGTTTCTTATCGAGCTACGGATACGAAGGGGTTATATAATATGTTCAAATTACGATTGTGCTTCACAATAAATGTCAAATATTTATTGGATAATATATGTGTGTATGGCATTTTCTGAGTTTACAATCTTTATAAACTGTCAATTTCTTATATTGCATTCTGATATCAATTCGTAATTCTGTACTTTATTCTCGTTTTTATTCTTCAGGAAGATTTGATTCGTTCCCTTATATGATGAATCAAGATAAAATGGAAGAATTTCACCGAAAACAATTTCAAATTATTTTTTCATTCATTTATTGTTTTTTTTATTTATTCACCATACATACGAATAAGGACAACCTTATTTCAGTACTGGAAAACATTCATATACTAATGTTCTACGGACGTGGGTAGACAAATAGAAAACAAACAAAAAATATTACTCGGATTTCAAACACGGGGCACAAAAGCGTGAAGCTTTCAGGCTATCCTCTGCGCCACCACTTCGGTTGAACTGTTTGCTCGCTAAAACGCACGTAAACTATCTCGAAAACTTTGACCGTCATTTTGTCAGAAATGGTCGAGTATCTAGAGATAAGCCGAGACATGTGTTCGTTTATTTTGACTGCTCTTCCACTGAGCGAAGTTTCTGGGAAATCGGGTTACGGCACTTGCCGTGTTCTCCTTGTGGGTAATTTGTACTCGGCGAGTTACGCTCCCTCAAGACATATACACAGTTTCTGACTTAACATTTAAATCTTTAACATAAGATTATAGCATATTTTAAATTTGGTCAATAACTATATAAAATACCGAAAATAATATTTGTATCGCCCGTAGAAGCAGTTGGGTGGGCAATATGCAACTGGTCTGCATCTTGGATTAGCCGTTTATTAATATAGATAATTTTTGTAAATGTCATTTAACTTATTTTAAAGGTATCTTTATTGACTGTTGTATCCCTTTGCTAGCTAGATGATCACTGGGAAATATACGCTTTATTTACTACCAATTCTTCTCCTTTCCCCTTACTGGTACCGTGAACATTTATTATTATAATTTATGTAACAATTTGAACTGTCATGGTTGGAATGGTAACAGAATATAATTATAGCACAGATGATCTTATACTCCTTTACCGTGACGAAAAGAACATTACGAAATTTGCACTTGCAGCAACTACTTCAACTGAGATCGAAGAAAGGAAGATTGGTGTTTAACGTCCCGTCAACGACGAGACCATTGGAGACAGAGCATAAGCTAGGTACTAATTTGGAACTGGGAAGGTAAACCGCTGCGTCCATTTCAACGGTGCATTTACCTTGATTAATTTTAGGGAAACCAAGGAAAAGTTAAATCAGTATAGCCGAGTAGTAATTCCAACAGTCATTCAACCGAAAATGAATTCATTGTCTAAGCACAGCATAACTGCACTCGGTAAGAGAGACAATGAGGAAATGGGAGTCCAGGAATTGGAGTGCTAAAAACACCAGCTGTCAACGTCTCAAAGAAAAATGTGGAGAGTACAGACTGTTCCACGTAAGACGCAGGTTCTGTGTCTCGCTTTGCGCAGAAAGAAGATCTGGAAGTCAGGATCAGATTAATGCATTTGCTCCAGCGCTTTCCCCCAACTTTCGTAGGTGGTTACCAATATTAGCTCGTCTAGACGAGTTAGCGGCCTTGGAAACAAGTCCGATAAAACTGTTGCGGCATTTACGGGGGGCTTCAAAAAGTAAGTTATGCAGACATACATTAACGTAGGAGGCCAATCAGCTTAACGGCTCATGCATCTAAGTTGCTGACAAGAATAATATACGGAAAACAGGAAAATAAAATAGAAGATGTGCTAGATGATGACCAGTTTGGCTTTAGAAAAGCTTATGGCACGAGAGAGGCAATTCTGACGTTGCAGTTGATAATGGAAGCAAGACTAAAGCAAAATCGAGACACGTTCATGGGATTTGTCGACCTGTAAAAAGCATTCGAAAATGTAAAATGGTGCAAGATGTTCGAAATTCTGAGAAAAACATAGGTAAGGTATAGGGAGGGACGGGTAATATACAATATGTACAAGAGCCAAGAGGAAATAATAAAAGTGGACGACCAAGCACGAAGTGCTGGGATTAAAAAGGGTGTAAGACAGGGATGAAGTCTTTCGCCCCCACTGTTCAATCTGTACATAAAAGAAGCAATGATGGAAATAAAAGAAAGGTTGAGGAGTGGAATTAAAATTCAAGGTGAAAGGATACCAATGATACGATTCGCTGATGACATTGCTATCTCGAGTGAAAGTGAAGGAGAATTACATGATCTGTTGAATGGAGTGAACAATCTAATGAGTACAGTATATGGATTGCGAGTAAATCGAAGAGAGTAATGAGAAGAAGCAGAAATGAGAACAGCGAGAAACTTAAGATGAATACTAATGGTCACGAAGCAGATGAAGTTAAGGAATTCTGCTACCCAAGCATTAAAATAACCAATAACGGACGGAGCAACGAGGACATCAAAACAGATTATCAATGGCAGAAAAGGGCAATGCTGGTCAAGAGAATTCTACTAGTATCAAACATAGGCCTTAATTTCAGCAAGAAATTTCTGAGAACATATTTCTGTAGCACAGAATTGTATGGTAGTGAAACAGGGACTGTGGGAAAACCGAAACAGAAGAGAATCGAAGCATATCAGATGTGGTGCTACAGACGAATGTTGAAAATTGGTTGGACTGATAAGGTAAGGAATGAGGAGGTCCTGCGCAGAATCGGAGAGGAAGGAATATGTGGAGAACACTGATAACGAGAAGAGACAGGATGATAGGACACCCGTTAAGACATGAGAGAATGACTTCTGTGGTGCTAGAGGGAGCTGTGGAAGGAAAAAACTGTAGAGCAATACAGAGAGCGGGATACATTCAGCAAATAAATGAGGACGTAGGTTGCAAGTGCTACTCGGAGATGAAGAGGTAGGCATAGGAGAGGAATTTGTGGCGGGCGGCATCAAACAAACAAACAAAAAAATTGTCACAATTTCACTTCTCCTGGACGTGATGTTGCATTTGGTTCAAACACCGCCAAAATTCCACGGCTAATCTGAGTGCAATTTAGATGGTTTCCCCACAGGAATCCTAATGTCCCGTGCATTTTAACCTTGGAGCAAGTTTACGGATGCCTCACCTTTCACTCGCACACTGTTTACACCTATTACACGTACCACAGCAGGACTGTGTCTGCAGGAAAACTTGGAACGTGTATTCTCTTCTGAGAATGCTCCGCTCTCGTTGAGCAATAGTCTTATCGTGGAAAGAGACGTGTAACTTACATTCTGAAGTCTCTACACAATACACCAGACTGATGCGTGAATAACATAACATAAATGGGCGAAGAGACCCGCTGCCTGTTCGATTCCATTATTGGCGACAAATCGCTATACCTAAATTAAAATACCTATGTGTAACTATCCTAAATTGGACCTAAAGTGGAATGACCACGTCAAAGAATAGTAGAAAAAGCAGAAGCCAAGTTGAGATTCCCTGGAGGAATCTTAAGGGAATTAATTCATCCACCAAAGAAGTAGCTCAGTAAACAACTTATTAGACCGATTCCTGAGTACTATTTTTCACTCTGTGACCCTTGCCATATAAGATTGATAGAAGAGGTAGGGAAGATCCAACGAAGAGCGTGATCGTTTAGAAGGCGTGAGAGAGTTACAGAGAGATCATATTACGGTGGCAGACGCTACATCGGACGCCTCTGACCAGAATGGTTACTGTCGAAATGTCGACGTCGAAAAGTCAATTAAATTAGAGCTCAAATTAACCTTTACCTGCAATCATTCTTCTTACTTTCTATGAAGAATTGACAGCCAATAGAAAGAGAATGTAGTGTTACCAGAAGTACCCTACTTCACATAGCTTAAGGTGACTTGCGGAATATGCATGCGGATGCAGATCTGCTCAGAGAGCCGTGTACAAAATAAAACTTTACAGAGGAATGGAGGTACAATGACTGACAAATTTAGATACTGTTTCCGGACGTGGGTGCTGCAAATGGCTGTTGCAGTCTGTGCGTGACAAATAATTATATTCTGTAACGGTCTACCGAGCGAGGTGGCGCAGTGGTTAGCACACTGGACTCGCATTCGGGAGGACGACGGTTCAATCCCGTCTCCGGCCATCCTGATTTAGGTTTTCCGTGATTTCCCTAAATCGCTTCAGGCAAATGCCGGGATGGTTCCTTTCAAAGGGCACGGCCGATTTCCTTCCACATTCTTCCCTCACCCGAGCTTGCCCTCCGTCTCTAATGACCTCGTTGTCGACGGGACGTTAAACACTAATCTCCTCCTCCTCCTGTAACGGTCTTTTTATTATGATGAAGCTCGCCAGCACCTATTGGGGTACGTAAAAATGCCATAACAATTGACAGTGGACTTTTGAATATCATCAGGCACATCAAGGGTCTCCGTACGATTTAAAACATGATTGTGGTGTGCAAAAAGTCCAAAGGTTCAAAATTTTTCCACCAAACCATAAGTTCTTACAGGCAAGAGAACAACATATCGCAACGCTTTTCGTACAAGTAACAACTAATTTGATATAGGACATATCAGGAGAGCAGTCCGTCAATGCGTTTATTAGTCACAAATTGGTGAATGGACAAAGAAACGGCGATACAATCAGTATACGTCATTGTGAAGGCGTGCACAAAGAAGTGTGACACTGAGGCTCACAGCAGCATTTGGTGGCGTGTGCCTAAAAGATATTACTGTCAGTTACAGGCGTTGTCTTTACTGACTTCGCAAAGGCGATCTTCACCAAGGTTAGAAAAATTACTGGTCAGGAAATAACAACCAAACTGGTGCTAAAATTTTGGAAAGGAGGTCAGCGGCAAAGAGACTGGGATAATAACACAACTTGTCATAGAGTACGTGGCATATTCCATACATCAAGGGGTGGATGCTTAAGAGCCGCGTAAATCCGCCTACAGGCGTGATTCACTGCCTGACAGACTGTGGACCATACCCTGAATATCGACACGGCATTAAGAAACGTCCAAAAAATATATATGAGTTTGACGACACTGATAAACCTGACCATACCGTACTACATTGACCCGCCTACGAAGATCTGCGGACTCAAATAACAGTCTTTGATACACAGGGTAACATTATTAAAGAAAAAGATGCATGGCACATGGTGAACGAAGTAGCAAATAATGTAAAATATTTAGAAAATTAAGGTACTGCAGGAGAAAATACGATTATACGTGATAGTGCTAAAGTGAACACTATGACTGCAGTGAATCACTTAGGATTCACCGACGCCGGAAGTAATTCTTACTCAGAGGGTGACCAGAACCAATGTATGGGTGTTCGACAAACAGGTAGCTGCAGCAGAATCAGCAGAACGAATGGCAACTTGTGCGTGCGTGACCTATGCCGGACTCCAGGCAAGTGCAGACTGTGAGGAGTGGGCGTGAAGGATCCGTTAGGTCCCACTGCTTGAAATTAGTACAAAAAGATGACGGCTTCAGCTCACCTGGGGCCTCACCACAGGGATGACGCGTGGTCGGTTCGGTACAGTTTGCGGAGGGTACGAGTTTCCTGAACTCTGTCCCCAGACAGACTCACTCGCTTAAAAATACTTAATGTTAACATAGGCCATGAATGTAGATTTCAGCAACAGGGGACTTCTGCAGAATACGTTTTTCTTAGCGATGTTTTGTCCCAGAGGCAAAGAATAGGAAATGCCAGTAAGCCGTCTGCTGCTATCGTAATGCAGACGATCAACAAATCTAGTACCATGGTTTAAAGATTTTGATTGGTTTTCCTTTTTATTTAATATTCTATTAATTCTGTATTCCTTTCATATTTAATTTCATCAACAATTAAAGATGCTTAAACTACTTTACAAATCTTGCAGCGAATTTTTAGTTACAGTTGAATATAGCTTTCTGTAGACGCCTCCCGATTAGGTGAATGTGTTAAAAAAAAAGATGTGAATCATATATTTTTTGGCTGCACAAGCAATTAGTTACAAAGCTACAAGTCAGCTCTTACAACATCTGGCGACCATCGGCGGTTGTTTATCGGCATCTGACACCGTAATACTCCATATGTGAGACTTGAGAATTTATATCGCCTTTTATACACCGTTTTTGTTGAAAGAGCAGGACAACTATCATGATTCTACCCGTAATTTTGTATTTACCACGATGTGTAATGTACGAAATTCTATGTCTACGTTGTTCTATAACGTATTCACCCTTATATGTTTGACAATGGCTGTACGATTCTTGCTCAAACGCCAAATAAGAGTAAAAAAAGATTATCTGGAGATAAGTGAAAATACGACACGCGTTATATTCCATTTGATGTGTGTCAAAGTTCTAAACAATAATAAGTAAATAAATAAATAATTAATTAAATGTCAGTGGTAACGAAAAACCGCCTTGGCTGTATTATCACATACGTATTGTGTTTCGAACGGTTTCGCTCGTTGAACAAAATCAGGCTGCCTATAGGTGAACAAAAGAGGAAATTAGGCTAAAGATATAGCGTCTTAACGAATAAAATAGGCAACTTCGACTGATAAAAGCGTTTTACTAAATCCTCAACCAGTTGTGGTTAACTCTGGTAGTCGTGCGTAATGTTAAAGACGAAGTCCAGAAACCGTGATGATAAACATTTTGCCGACCGCTTGCTGAAAGTACGGTGGGCAGACACAGCACGCTGCGCACAGTAAACTGGCCACACACGGCCGCCCGACGACGGGAGTAAACACGTAAACACAGTACCTGGCCTGTGTCGAGTGCGACTCGTCGACTGTGCGACCATAATCGTTACAATAAATGACAAAAACTTAAGAACAGAACTGATAGTGAAGATTACACAATGAAACCAAAAAATTGAGAAACAGAACCCAGTAAAAGTTAAGCACACAATTAGGCACAATAACAATAGAGCACGTGGGAGCGCTTACACCAAATTTTATCGTCGTTTTTCGTTTAACAGCTATGACAGTAAACGATAATTATAAAATACGATTGCAAAATAATGATGTAGAATATACCAGGAACGGTAATTTTAATCCCACAGAAGGACCATAAGTTACTAATAACGTATTTACAAAATATGCTTTGCCTTTGAAAACGGCCGGCCGGTGTGGCCGTGCGGTTCTAGGCGCTTCAGTCTGGAACCGCGCGACCGCTACGGTAGCAGGTTCGAATCCTGCCTCGGGCATGGATGTGTGTGATATCCTTAGGTTAGTTAGGTTTAAGTAGTTCTAAGTTCTAGGGGACTGATGACCTTAGATGTTAGTGTCCCATAGTACTCAGAGCCATTTGAACCATTTTTTTGAAAATGTAAAAGAGCTAAAGCAAGCAAACAAGAGGTTATCGAATGCTGTTAATAAAATTACAGCCGAGCTGTGTTAAATTAGCTACAATCATTTACAATGGAAAGGAACATATAGCATCATTAACGTCAAACCACTTTTTATACAATCGACTGTGAAGTAATAAAATAAATAAATAAATAACAAAAATTGCTTCTCCGTTTCCCAGGCGCCCGACGGTATAGTCTGCCCTTTGTCAAAGTCGCCTATGTCAGTATATTTCCCACACTCTTCTTATTGCATTTGCCGCCCATGTCATCCTTACAGATACATTCCTTGTACGGCTGTTCCGCGTATACACTTTCCTTACCGTGTCAAGTGCGCGCTATACCGTCAGGCCGCATTAAGTCTCGAGGTGAGCAGTGGTCGTAATGTTTCGCTGATTATTGTATACCAAATGTTTCACTACAGTAATAACAACAACAACAACAGCAACAACAATAATAATAATATCTACATCTACATTATACGCCGCATGTCACCTGATGGTATGTGATGGAGGATGCTTCTGGTAAACCGAGCGAGGTCGCGCAGACGCTAACACACTGGACTCGCATTTGGGACGATGACGGTTGAATCCCGTGTCCAGCCATACTGATTTAGATTTTCCGTGATTTCCCTAAATTGCTCCAGGAAAATGCTGGGATGATTCCTTTGAAAGGGCACGGCCGACTTCCTTCCCCGTCCTTCCCAAATCCGATGAGACCGATGACCTCGCTGGCTGGTCTCGTCCCCCAAACAATCCAATTCAATACTTCTGGTACCGCTGCCTGATCCCCCCTTCTCTGTTCCACTAGCGAATCGCGCGAGGGAAGAATGATTGTCGGTCAGTCACTGTATTATTAATAATTTTTCGACTTTTCTCGTCGTGATCATTTCGTGAGATGTATGTGGAAAGAATTATTACGTTGTTCGACTCTTCTCGGAAAGTGCTTTCTCGAAGATTCAATAGTTATCCTCTCCGTGATGCACAACGCTTCTACTGTAACGACTGCCACTGGAGTTTGTCGACCATGTCCATAACGCTCTCACGCCAACTGAATGATCCTACTACGAAATGCACCGCTCTTCGTTGTATCTTCCCTATCTCTTCAATTTGCCCTACCTGCTAAGGGTCATAGACATGAAAAATACTCAAGAATTGGTCAAACAAGCGCCTTGAAAGCCGCTTCTATCGTGGATGAATTATATTTCCATAAAATTCTTTCTATGAATCTCAGTCTTGCGTCTGCTTTTCCTACTATTTATTTTGTGTGGTCATTCCACTTAAGGTTGCTCTGGATAGTTACTCTTACATATTTTACAGCAGATACTGGTGGTTCCAGCAATTTGTCATCAATAGCGTAGTTCTACAGTAATTGAATTGTTTTCCTATGTTTGAGCCAAATGTTGCATTTACTTATCTTCAGCGTCAACTGCCAGAGCCTGCATTATTCTTCAAGCCCCTGCAGGTCATTCTGAAAATCTACTCTGTTCAAATGTTCTTGTTCAAATGTGTGTGAATTCCTAAGGGACCAAACTGCTTAGGTCATCGGTCCCTAGACTTACACACTACTTAAACTAACTTATGCTAAGAACAACACACACACCCATGCCCGAGGGTGGATTCGAACCCCCGGCGAGAGGGGTCACGGAATTGGTGACATGGCGTCTCAGAACGTGCGGCCACGCCGCGCGACCCTTCTCTGTCTCCTACCTTTGCTGCTTTCTTATGGACAGCAGCATCATCTGCGATCAGTCTTAAAGAGGTTCCGACTTTTTCTCCTACGAAGTGTTGAGATCTATCAGCAAGGTATTCAATTGCAAATTTGATCTGATGCTCGGTAAGTTCGCATATTTTTCACTAAACGGCAGTGTGGTACGGTGTCAATATCATTATGAAGTCAAGAAACACGGCACTGTGTACAGCGCTATGGATATTATGGAGGAAAAGAGCGAACTGAGTTTCGCAAAATCTCTGTTTGTCGATTTCTATAGTGGAGATTTTCTTTCTCCAAAAACTTCATAATTCTTGAGCAAAACACATTTTCCATAATTCTACAACAGAATGACGTCAGCGATGTAGATCTACAATTAAGTGCATCTATGACCATCGCTTTTTCCAGTCGCTAGGTACCCTGCGTTGCTCCAGAAATCTGAAATAAACTGCTGCTGGAAGGGGAGCAAGTTATTTCGTATATTATTATAGACACCTCATCTGGTCTTGATGTTTACTGACTAAAAAGCGATTGTAGTTGTTTTTCTATTCCGTTATGCGTGTTCTCAATATCTGCCTTGTTAACGTTCCTACAATGACTGAAAAAAGGAACCGTGTTACGATATTCCGCTGTGAAACAATTTCGGAAGACTGAAATCAGTATTTCGGCCTTCTCTTTGTTATCTTCCGTTTCGGTGACCGTATGGTCACTGACTGAGTAAATAAAGCATTTAGAACAGCTTACTGATTTTACACCAGACCAAAACTTGTTACGGTTTTTACTCAGCTCACTTGACAAAATTTTACTTTACAAAGTCATTGAAAAGCAATTGTAGTTGCTTTTCTATTCCGTGATGGTGTTCTCAATATCTGCCACGTCAACGTTCGCACAATGACTGAAAGAAAAAACCGTGTTACGAACTTCCGCGGCGAAACAATTTCGGAAGACTGAATTTAGTATTTCGGTCTTCTCTTTGTTACCTTCCGTTTCAGTGCCCGTAAGGCCACTGACTGAATTAATGGAGCATTTAGAACCGCTTACTGATTTTACACCAGACCAAACCCTGTTACGGTTTTTACTCGGATCACTTGACAAAATTTTACTTTACAAAGTCATTGAACGCTTCTCTCATTGCTCTCTTTACGCCCATTTTCGCTTCGTTCAGCTTCTGCTTGACAGCTAGGTTCTGTCTTCTCTTGGATCTGTAATGTAGCTCTCTTTCTTTACGTAGCAGTAAGTAATAATAATAACAATAATGATAATAATAATAATAATTTGGTTACATCAGCGCTTAGTACATCGGTTTAGAATATCTGTAGTTAAGATAAATAGAGAAATACATCATTTCGAAAGAATTTATCTAGAAAATTTGATAACTACTTCTGTTATGCGATTGATATAAGATAACTAATAGCAACATTCACAAGATTGACATAATCGTAGTTCACATGATATAAAATCGTAATATGCATTCACCGTCACCAGTATTTCAGGTAAAACTACGAGAGTAAACATAGACCTGCAGACTACGGCTGTGCGAGAATGTCTGTCTGGTTAAAATGGCTCTGGCACTTAACTTCTGAGGTCATCAGTCCCCTATAACTTAGAACTACTTAAACCTAACTAACCTAAGGACATCACACACATCCATGCCCGAGGCAGGATTCGAACCTGCAACCGTAGCGGTGGCGCGGTTCCAGACTGTAGCGCCTAGAACCGCTCGGCCGCTCCGGCCGGCAATGTCTGTTTCTTTGCGCCTACATTTGAGAAAATCAGTTTTTGTATTTTTTTAAATTTTTATTTTATTTACCTAAGCGCTGAGTATTTCTCTTTATATCTCGTCTTACTCGCTATCTCCGGTTTGCCGGTTGTACCAGTTGACTGAGGAATGGTCAGATTTATTGTTGTACGAAGGTATGATCAGCCCATCTTTACCTAACTGGAATGTTTTCTCCTGTCGATTAGGCCGCTATCCCAAACACCTGGGAAATGCCTTCCGCAAGCAACTGAAAAGTGTTGATTGTAGGTTGGAATTCATTCCTTTTCGGGATTATAAGACGAAAGCTGGTTTGTTGACAGCCATTTTCTGTTTTTCAATGATATTCTTTCGTTATCTCGCGAGCTAGTCTTTGATGGTACTTTCCAATGACATTTCTGTAATAAACATCGATACAGACAATACAGATCTTTGAAGTGCCTCTCTGAAATATGCGGCGGAAGCTTCTTGGTCACGAATATCCGGCTGTTGGCCAATCAGCGATGGGGCGGCTTCTGTGCACGCCGGCGAGTTACTCCTAAAACCACTGTCGGTTCCTGGCGCTTCGCCGAGACGGCTGAGAGGCGTTTTTAATGCGGTTGTCGCGGACTTGCTGCCTTTGTGAGATGGTTGTACTTATTTCATCCATCTGAAGGAATTGTTTACATACAAGACCGTTCTGTCAAAAAAAGCCGTGAGGTGCTCCCCTACTAAGGATAGATTTTTCGCTAAATTCGTATTGGTAAAATTGCTATGAATCGCGGAAGCGTACATGTATGCATTCATCCGCGTTGTGTTGCAAACGTTTCGGATCTTAATGAAGTCAGTAACCACAGAACTGGTTACAGACTCGATTTCTTGTCACTTAATCCGAAACATTATGCAGTCAACTAAACGTTATGCAGTGAACTCGGTCAATCTTTCTTTCAGCTTAGTATATTCAACTATTTTCTTAGAATTTTTGAATTAAATTAAGCTCAAGTGATGCTGATACGTACGACATGAATTTTATGTGTCTGTAATGCCAAGGGGTCATGTTTTATAGTGATTATTCGGTTTCGGATCAGTAATATAATTTAAATTCAGGCAGTTTCTCACTTCAACTTTCTTGGTCATTTAGTGGATGTTTAAGTACATACTGGCAAAATCTTCGTCTGCCGCCATTTAGTGATCACATGTTACGAGACGCTACCTTAGCCTCAGTTAACTACTGCATTTGTTGACTTTCATCAAGCATTTAACTTCACAAATTGCATCTCCTATTTGAAATAAGCCGTACCCCGTTATGATACCTACAACTTTCAGCTAATGAAGTTAGGTCTTAGCAACGGACACTGTTTGCAGGGAGACGCTGTATATGATTCTGAAAAAGCAAGTTTATTCATGTTTTACAAACTGTTTCGAAAATAAATTCTACATCTATATCTACATCTAAACCTACATACATGCACCGTAAGCCACCGTATGGTGCGTGACGAAGTGTACCCTATACCATTAAAAGTCACTTCCTGTTCTGTTCCACTGGCAGAGCGAGGGAAAAACGACTGTCTACATGCGTCCGGACAAGCCCTAGTCTCTAATTTTATGCTCGTGGTCCTTACGTGAAATGTAGGTGGCAGCAGAATCGTTCCCCAGTCACCCTCAAATGCAAGTTCTGTAAATTTTCTCGGCAGTGCTCAATAGGTTCCATCTTTAATTCCCGAATCGTCTCCTTAATAATCGCTTGCTTTTCTAAACTTCTGGTAAGAGATCAAGCAGCCGGTCTCTGGGTTACTTCGATGTCCTCCTTTAATCCGACCTGGTTATGATCCCAAAAACTCTAACAGTACTCAACAATGGGTCGCACTAGTGTCCTGTATGTATGCCGTCTCTTTTACAGATGAACCACACTTTCCTAAACTTCTACCAATATACCGAAGTCGACCATTCCCCTTCCCTACTACAATACTTACATGTTTATTCCATTTCATTTTGCTTTGCAACTTTACGCCTGGATATTTAACACACGTGATTGTGTCACATGGCACACTACTAATGTTATATTAGAAAGTTATGACTTTGTTTTCCCTACTCATCTCTATTAACTTACAGTTTTATACATTTAGAGCTGGCTGCCATTTATCGCAGCAAAAAGAAATTTTGTCTAAGTCATCTTGTACTCTCCTACAACCGCTCAACGACAGCACCTTCCCATATACCACAGCATCATCAGCAAACAGCCGCAGGTAGCTGCTTATCCTGTCAACCACATCCTTTATGTACGTAGAAAATAACAAGAGTCGTACCACATTTTCCTGGTGCACTCCTGACGATACGCTTGTCTCTGATGAACACTCGCCGTCGAGGAAAACTTAACTGCGTTCTGTTACTAAGAAGTCTTAGAGCCACCTCCACATCTGGGGACCTATTCCGTATGCTTGTACCTTCGTTAAGAGTTGGCAGTGTGGCACTGCGTCAAACGCTTCACGGAAATACAGGAATACTGAATCCGCCTGTTGACCTTCGTCCTTCGTCCTGAGTACGCATTAGATTATATGAGAAAAGGACAAGCTGAGCTTCGCAGGAGCGATGTTTTCTAAAACTGCGCTGAGTTGTGGACAGAAGCTTTTTCCTCTCTAGGAAGTTTATTGTATTCGAACTTTGGATATGTTCAAGGATTCTGCATCGCAGCAAACTGATGTTAAAGACATCAGTCTGTAATTTTTCGGGTCGAGGAGTGTGGCACGTTTTGTCAAACCAGGTATATGAAAATCGTGCGAACTGCAACATCATTCAACAGGCTTTAAGTCGTATTACCAGCTGTTATTCACTTTTTTACTACTTGATTACAGAACGTGGTCTACATCACCATCAAGTATAAGTTGCTCATCACAACGCTTTTGGTATTGTTAAGATCCTCTGCGTGATATTCGTGTTCAGTGCTATTCGCTTTCTAATTCTGTGCCTTATTATTTCTGCTGAGCGATTCAAGGTAAATTTGTTTTCACATACTGAAGTCAGATTGCGTTTATTGAGTTACTTAGGTCATTTCTGGACCTGTAATGGACACAATTTGCTCACATCATGTCGAGCTGATTTATTGAACAGTAGATAAACCATTGATAAAAAGAAAACACAGGTCTTACAAAGTTACCTGAAAATTTTACAAATACATGTATAAATACATCGAAGAGCCAAATATCTTGTAGGGCCCCCGCGAGCACGCAGAAGTGCCGCAACACGACGTGGCATGGACTCAATAACTCAACTAATGTCTGAAGTAGTGCTGGAAGGAATTGACACTATGAATCCTGCAGGGCTGTCCATAAATCCGCAAGAGTACGACAGGGTGGAGATCTTATCTGAACAGCACGCTGCAAGGCATCTCAGATGTACTCAATAATGTTCATGTCTGGGAAGATTAGTGGCCTGCAGAAGTGTTTAAACTCAGAAGAGTGTACCTGGAGCCACTCTGTAGCAATTCTGGACGTGTGGAGTGTCACATCGTCCTGCTGGAATTGCCAAGGTCCGTTGGAATCCACAGTGGGCGTGAATGGATGCAGGTGGTCAGACAGGATGCTTACGTACGTGTTACCTGTCAGAGTCGTATCTAGACGTATCAGGGGTCCCCTATCACTCCAACTGCACACCATTACAGAGCCTCCACCAGCTTGAACAGTCCGCTGCTGTCATGCATGGTACAAGCGCTTTTACTAAAATGTTATTGTGGGGGATAGTGACATCATGACTATAATAACTTCACCCTCCCTCAGGTACGATCCGCGCCTAAACAATCGCAAATAACATTCGCCAAGTGTTGCGTTACTCTAGCTGTTAATCGAAAAGAAATCTTCTGTCATTCATCCTTTTTCAGGACAGCAAGACATCAGAATAGCTACCTACATTGGTACTCAGAGAGGAAGAACGAAGTCTGCTGCGTCGTGGCCACCAATAAAGCGGCAGCAGGTTCGCTGGCTACAGCGCTCTGGAGGGCGAGGGTCGCGTTATTGCTCTCGGGGGCCAGGGCAGACATGCGCTCCCTCAACAGCTGAATAAACACCGCCAGCAGGCGCTGCGGGACTAGTTCAGCGCGGACTGCGTGACAAAGCACGCCGCCGGCGGTAAGTGAGATACGCGTCGAGACGTAAGTCACAAATACTGGAAAAAATATCCTCTCGCCTAGAAGATGCTTCAGTTGAACAAGAAACCTGTGCTCACTGTACACTGTGAAACACACAAGACCTTTAGTTCAAGACATTGAAACTAGGTTTTCAGTAAATGGTAGTAGGCCCGGGGACAATAATTCTATTCAACAGGAAATATTCTTAACCCTTATGTCATTCGAGATATTAAAAGTACTCGAAAAGACGAGTACAGAATATAACGCAATTTTTTAATTTTTATTTTTGATGCGATTCGCTACGACTTTTTTTCTTGTGCCAGCCTTTTCATCACACAATAGCACTTATAACCTACGTCCTCAGGTATTTGCTGCTTGTATCTCAATCTCTGTTTTACCATACCGATTTTTTAACATCCACAGCTCCCTCTAGCACGATGGGAGTTATTCTGTGATATCTTAACACATGTGCTGTCATCCTATTCGTCATTCTTGTCAGTGTTTTCCATATATTTCTTTCCTCGAAAATTCTGCGGAGAACCTCATTCCTTACCTTATCAGTCCGCATACTTTTCAAATGGTGCAAATGGCTCTGAGCACTATAGACTTAACATCTGAGGTCATCAGTCCCCTAGACTTAGAACTACTTAAACCTAACTAACCCAAGGACATCACACACATCCATGCCCGAGGCAGGACTCGAACCTGTGACAGTAGCAGCAGCGCGGTTCCGGACTGAAGCGCCTAGTACCGCTCGACCACAACGGCCGGCTACATAATTTTCAACATTCTTCTATAGGACTACATCTCAAATGCTTCAGTTCTCTTCTGTTCTGGTTTTCCCACAGCCCATTCTCATTGCCATATTATGTTGTCCTCTAGACATACATTCTCAGATATTTCTTCCTCAAATTAAGACCTATATTTGGCACTAGTACACTTCTCATGGCCAGTAATGCCCTTTTTACCAGTGCTAGTCTGCTCTTTATCTCCTCCTTGCTCCGTCCGTCATGGGTTATTTTCCTGTCTAGGTATCAGAATTCCTTCATCTCTTTTGTGTTCACCAAACCTGAGGTTAGATTCTCTCTTTTCTCATTTCTACTACTTCTCATTACTTTCGTCTTTCTTCGATTTACTCTCAGTCCATATTATTTTTTCATTAGAATGCTCATTCCATTCAGCAGGTCCTGTAATTGTTCTTCACTTTCACTGATGATGGCAATGTCATCAGCGAATCTTAAGACTGATCTCCTTTCACCATGAATTTTAATCACACTCTTCAGCCATCCTTTTATTTCCGTCATTGCTGCTTCCACCTATAATTGAACAGCAGGGGCGAAAGACTACACCCCTGCCTCGCACCCTTTCTAATCCAAGCACTTCGTTCTTGGTCTTTCCTTCTTACCGTTCCCTCGTTTCTTGTGCATATTGTATATTACCCGTCTTTTCCTATAGTTTACCTCTATTTTCCTCAGGATTTCGACCATCTTCAATTATTTTACATTGTCGAACGCTTTTCCCAAATCCTAGGACCGTGTCTTGATTTTTCTTCAGTGTTGCTTGGTGTTGTGTAATAGTTCCGCGTAGTCAGCGCGTACACAACTTTCCCAATAGAGCGCACCCCGCTAAGCACAACAGCGCAGGCGCATCTCTCGTCCGTCTCCGCACTACGAGATGGCGCTGTCTTAGAGACGGACCAAATTCTGCTTCCGCCAATCCACGTATTAATATGTAACGCAGCCAATGAGATTGCCGCTAACGTAGAACCTTTTCTCCTCGCGGATCACACTCGCGCAGTGATACCTGAACGCTCGAGGTATTATAACGAGTGTACAGACCTCCGATTAGTCAGTCTGCATTACTCTGCAGTCAAGTTTCAGTCTGCGCCTAATAAGATTATCATATTCCTGTACTTAGCCATGAAGATAAATGAATAGACACTTTGTCAAGAATCAGAGATATGTGAGAATAAGATTAATGTACCAAGACCAAAGGAACTTCAGATTGTCAATTGTAAATAGCATCCAGAATCAAGTTAAGTAAGGTTTATGACTTTTATTATTTTAATAAATGTGTGTGAAAATTAGTCAAGTTCTGTTTAAAGTTGGTCACCGTCAATCTGCTACTCTAAGCGTGCAAGTGGCATTTCTATCGTCTGACCTAACGGCAGAAAATAAACACTCCACGATAAGACCACGAGACATATTGCTGACACTCGCCCACTTCGTTAGAGCGACAAGTCAAATAATCTGATGGTGTGTGTACCGAAGGTCTTACAGTACGCACACCACACTTGGATTGTCAACCACAGTTTCATAATTGCCTCTGGTGCCTTTACCTTTCCTCAAGTGAAATTGACTGTCATCTAACACATCCTCTTCTCTACCGTTCTTCTGTATATTATTCTTGTCAGCAACTTGGATGCATGAGCTGTTAAGCTGGCTGTGCAATAATTCTCGCACTTGTCCGCTCTTGCAATAAAAACTTTACGATTTTCCATTGAAATTTTAATTCTGTCACGGATGGCAAAGGACTTAGCAGTTGAACAACAAGGGCAGTGTCTTAAAACAAGTTTATCAGATGAATATGAATGAAAATAAAACAACGATAATGGAATCAAGTCGAATAAAATGAAGCGATGCTGAAGCAAATAGCTTAGGAAATGAAACACTGAAAACAGTAAGTTTTGCCTTTAGGCCAGCAAAGTATCTGACGATGGCTGAAGCAGAGAGTATGTAAAGTGTAGAGTGGCAATGAGAAGGAAAGATTTTCTGAAAAACAGAAATTCGTTAACATTGAATATAAATTTAAGTATAAAGAAGTATTCGTATGCAGAACAGCCCTGTACGGCAGGGTTTCCCAAACTGTGTTCTGCGGAACTCTGATGTAACGATGGAAATGCATTAAAAATGGTTCAAATGGCTCTGAGCACTATGGGACTTAACTTCTGAGGTCATCAGTACCCTAGAACTTACAAGGGAACCTCCCCATCGCACCCCCTTCAGATTTAGTTATAAGTTGGCACGGTGGATAGGCCTTGAAAAACTGAACACAGATCAATCGAGAAAACAGGAAGAAGTTGTGTGGAACTACGAAAAAAATAAACAAAATATACAAACTGAGTAGTCCATGCGCTAGATAGGCAACATCAAGGATAGTGTGAGCTCAGGAGCGCCGTGGTCCAGTCGGCTCTCAGCCGTGCTAGCGTGCGGAGCTGCTCCGCGCGCCGTCCGACGCTCCGCTCTCGGCGGTGTTTACTTCCGCGTCGCGGTGTTTGTGTATATCGAGTACAATACTAACGTACACCATGGCGCACTCGTACCGCCGTGCAACGATAAAAGTAACGCTTCAGGCCGAACATCCACGACCCCGAGCTTTCGAAGTCGAACAGTTCATACGTGAGGATCTACGTTTGAACCCCCAGGACGTAATCGGCATACATTTTTCCATCACTGGAAGTGGTGTCTACATCAAGATGTCGACGGAGGAAATTTGCAATGACATAATTCACCGTCATGCCACCGGACTGAAATTTAAACACTCTGATGGACATATGGGTGCTGTGACGGTCGCCCATGCTGGATTCGGTCTCCGGACATTGCGGGTGTTTGAGCTCCCGTTCGAGGTGCCTCAGGATGTGGTCATTGCCGCTTTCCAACCATATGGCACCGTCTTGGGTCACGTCGCGGAGAAGTGGCAAACATTTACGACCTACCCGGTATTAAATGGCGTCCGGCAAATAAACATTGAGCTGAGGAAACATGTCCCATCATACCTCCTGATTGGCGGTGTGAGGGCCATCGTCATGCATGATGGACAGCCACTAACGTGCGCAGGATGTGGCCAGGAGGGACATGTACGTTCCGAATGCTTACACCGCCGTTTAATACAGACGCCGTTACGTGAAGAGACCCAGGCTTCGACGGTCACGTCCTTACCCATCAGCTACGCCAAGGTTGCACAGGATCCCGTCGTACCAATCTCGATTGCGCCAGCGGCATCGTCAACGCCACCCGCCGCCGCACAACGCGCCGAGGACACAAGCACGGCGTCGCCTCCAGTGCTCGCTTCAGGACTGTCTGGTTTGCTGACCGAAACCGATGTTCCTGTTGGAACCATGGACGTCGACCTCGGTGTCGTGCCGACGTCTGCCTTTGTCCAGACGGGTTCGGCGTCAGACGACGGGCGACCACATTCTGATTCAGAAGGCCACATCAGAAAACAGCGGTCGCCTCGCAAACACAGGAAACGTCGACGAACGCCTTCCGATGACGCACTTTCTCAGACGGCCCTGCGAGATGTCGACCTGATGTCTGACGGGGATCTCCCACATTGCGTCCAGTCATGCGATGTGGCAGCGACAGGCGCCCTTCCTCTGACGCCTCCTCTCCCAGCCTGGGACGTGTCCTCGCCGTTGTCAACGACTGATGACGGCGGTCCCCCTGCCACTCATGTTGCGGAACCCACAACACCCGTTCCGGAAGTACGTGATCGTCACATGTCCACGTCGTCAGCTTCCTGGGCCGATTACGTTGAAGAAGAAGTGGAACAGACTGCCAGCGTGTCTGCACAGGAGTCCACCTCGGCGACACTGGGGCTGGCGCCCCGCCAGTAATTATCACCACGGAGGGACCACCGGCGGGTCTCCACCTGCCGGCTACTTCTACCGCACGTTCTGCAAATACTGAGGATGGCCGTACACAACAATATCGTATCGCCACGATGAATCTTGCCACCATTCGTGCCCCCCATAAACTGGCCATGTTCAGAGACACTATTTACTCTGCGGATGTGGATATAGCACTCTTGCAAGAGGAGTTTGTGGCTGACTTCCTAGTTCCCACCGGATACAACGCCCATGTTTCCCCCCGCATCCGATACCGGTAGCGGCGTCGCCATCCTGGTACGCGACGGACTCCCTGCAGAGGACGTCATCTACCTCCCCACTGCGCGAGGTATGGCCCTCACACTGTTCGGCGTGCGTATTATTAATATCTACGCTCCGTCCGGCACTGGCCGCCGTCATGACCGACAAACTTTTTTTGCCGAAAGCGTCACACCCCTCTTCACCGGTCCGCAGGACGATTTGGTACTCGGTGGGGATTTTAACTCGACACAAGAGCCCGTGGACCAACTCCCGCGACATTCCCCTTGTGCATCTCTCTCAGTGGTCATCGACCGTCTCCGACTTGTTGACACATGGAAGAAGCTCCACGGAATTCAACCGGGCTATACATTCTACGCCTCTCACTCGACAAGCCGCATAGATCGCATCTACGTTACCCGCTCCCTTGCAGCTGGCACACGTCATGCGGAAGTCTGGCCCTTGGCCTTTTCAGACCATGATGCGTACCTCTGTGACGTCACTCTCGCCCGACAGCAAGTGTGGCATAGTCGTGGTCTGTGGAAACTCAATGCCTATGACTCCACCTTATCATGGTGGCTCTCCTGTGCAAAGCCGACCCTCAGGAAGACTCTGATGAGTTATGGGAAGGAATTAAAGGCGTGGCAAACTAATACCCTGCACTTCTACTACACCATTCTACGTGACTGTACGACGATGCCTTTCTCGCCAGCCCGGCAGTCGATGGTCCATCGCACGAAGGCGCAGATCTCCTTGATAATGCGGCGTAACTTGGAAGGCACTGTAGTCCGTTCTCGAGCTTCTAATCGAATCCCTCAAGAACGTCCGTCGATGTACCACCTCCTTTTGTTCCAAAAGATTGCTTCTTCGCCAACAAGACGAAGGAGACTCATTTTTGTTTACTGGACGGAGAAACCAGTATAATTGGAGTCTTTGTTTTCTTTTGAGAAAAATAAACTTTTCCTTATTTATTCCTCACAATTTGTTCTAAAAAAAATAAAAATAAAAAAAAGCGGTAGCGTGCGTTGTTTCTGTTCGTAATGTCAGTGGATCGAGAGCAGCTGGCATAAAATATTTTTATAGCCTCTTCTGTCTGAATGCTGAAGACGTGAATGTAATGGTAGCGCAGATTCAATCTATTTCGCTTTCTGACACACCGATATCAAAATTTTATCCAGTAACGACTTTGCGGCAGATTTAAAAAAAAAAAATGTCCCGTTATTAGCGTGAGCAGCTGCTAAACAAGAGGTCCTTGGTTCAAGTCTTCCCTCGAGTGAAAACTTTACTATCTTTATTTTCGCAAAAGTATGATCTGTCCGTCCGTTCATTGACGTCTCTGTTCACTGTAATAAGTTTAGTGTCTGCGTTTTGCGACCGCACTGCAAAACTGTGTGATTAGTAGACGAAAGGACGTGCCTCTCCAATGGGAACCGAAAACATTTGATCACAAGGTCATAGGTCAACCGATTCCTCCACAGGAAAACACGTCTGATATATTCTATACGACAATGGTGACGGCATGTGCGTCACATGACAGAAATATGTTGTCGATCCACCTAATTTGTACACTTGGCGAATGGGTAAAAAGGTTCTTCTACCTCGCCCGATTTAGGTTTTCTTGTGGATGTGATAATCACTCCCAAAAATGTGATGAAAACATAAGAGTTTATCACATAAACTGAAATTAAAAAATTAATATTTTCACTCGAGGGAAGACTTGAACCAAGGACCTCCTCTTCCGCAGCTGTTCAAGCTAACCACGTGACCACGGCGCTCCTGAGCTCACACCATCCTTTATGTTGCGTATCGTGCGCATGGACTACTCAGTTTGTGTATTTTGCTTTTTTTTTCATAGTTCCACACAACTTCTTCCTGTTTTCTCGATTGATCTGTGTTCAGTTTTTCAAGGCCTATCCACTGTGCCAACTTATAACTAAATCTGAGGGGGGTGCGATAGGGAGGTTCCCTTGTTAGAACTACTTAAACCTAAGTAACCTAAGGACATCACACACATCCATGCCCGAGGCAGGATTCGAACCTGCGACCTTAGCGGTCCCGCGGTTCCAGACTGAAGCGCCTAGAACCGCACGGCCACACCGGCCGGCGGAAATGCATAAGTGCTCCGCGAAACCTACCAATAATATGGCGGCTTCTCTGGACATTTTTACAATACTAATTATTGTTTAAAATATCACAATGATTTGTATTATTAGTTGCCATTCGTAATTGAAGTAATCACCGAATAAAAGAAGTTTTTTAATTTTTTAAAATTTTGTTAATCTTCAGATTAAACAAGGTCTTTCATCAAAGTATCAGGTTTCTCAAAGTGTTCCGTCAGAAGAAAAGTTTGGGAATCTTTGCTGTACGGAAGTAAAACGAGGACTTAAGCAGTTCAGGCGAGAGAATTTTAAAAATGAGTGGCGACAGGGGGGGGGGGGGGGCATCTATCCATCTTCAGCCAAATCCAGATTAGCAAGCCGGCCCGTGATAACAAGGGATAAGGCCAGGAAAAGCAAGAAGTAGTCTAAGGTACAGCCGTTGGTCTGAAATTCATATAGGTTAAATGCGACCCACTGAGAGATATATAATAGTGCAGCAGTTAAACTGGCCTCTCATTTCAAACGACAGCGGTTCACATCCCTTTACGGCCATCCAGATTTTGGATTTCCGTGGTTTAATTATTTCGTCCACACCGATCATCATGAGAACTGTGATTGATAATTGCACATAAATAAAACAGACTTCTGCGTTACTCACTCGTTTATTGTAACACTACAAGTAAACCACGTAATTACATCCTTGGTGGACATACGTAGCACAGAGATATTTTCACAGCAGCAGGCGAAATGAGAAACGGATTACTTTTCGTCTTTTTCTGGTTTTTTGCTTTATTATTTTTCTTCAGAAACAGTGCTGCTTACGTTAATTGAATAAGTTATGATAAATTATTCAAGAGAAATGTGTACTTCAGATAAAGTAAAACCAAAACTGTTGTGTCTAGAAATCCTGCATACTCGGTTCTCTAGATAAACAATCAAACAACTCGTATTAATGAGTTTTATTACAATATTTCAGTACAAATGCTTAACTCTGGTAGATGTGTCCCTAGCAAAGGACGACATGCAAAATAATCACTCTTCTTCAGAATAGACAAACACAAGTCTGTGCTATGTGCAAATAGCTAATGGTAGAAGCTAAGATGCGTCCGCTAACGAAGTGGCTAGCGTTGAAGCTGCTATCGAAGTAGGCTGCCAGCAGTCGGGCGCCGCGCTTATGTCGTCTTCAACCTAGGGGCCGCTGCTGACGCGTTGTCGTCCTTGAGGGAGGTCGGTCAGCGTGCGATTGGCCTAGGTATGGATCCTAAGCCACAGTGCTTTAGGTGCCAATCCGAAGGGCACGTGGCCAAATACCGCCGCAACTAGCCGCGGTGCGTAAAGTGCGCTGGCGCGCACGACACCCGCGCCTGCGACAGAAGAAGAGAAGAACCTCCGACCTGTGCTCGTTGCGGCGGGCCACATGTAGCGAATTGGCGTGGCTGCCCGGCTTTCGCCAGTGACGGCTGCGCTGGTAAAAAAACGCGCAAACAGAGGCGAGGACGACGGCGCCGCCGCAAGCGCCGCCGAACGAGGACGAAGCCGGCAGGAGATAGGGCTGCTCCCACTGCCCACAGGCGGCCGGAATATTGCACCAGTGAGAGTGGCGCGGGGGCCCGACCGCCGGCGGAAGCGCAGTCGGCGCCGCAAGTGCAGGAGACACGCGCCATGCTGGCGGCCGCGGTGGAGGAGGCGACTGCGGCCTTCAAAGCCGCCATGGACGCGGACAGGGCACCCTTCAAGGAAACCCTGACTGCAGAGACGGAGGACGCATGCAACCAGTTGCGGCAACTGCGCTCGCAGATCTGTGCGGACGCAGCAGGCGAAGAGAATACGCCAGCCACTGCTCCGCTGACGGAGCAGCCGGTGGAAGGACGCACCGTGGCGGACACACTGGACACACCGAAGAAGAAAACGGAGTGCGCCGCAACAACGCCGAAGTCCATCGGCTCCGAGCAGCTCTGCTCCGACGAGTGGGCCACCAGGGCGATAAGGACGCTCAAGGGCATGGGCTACGTCGTACGCTACATTGGCCCTCATTGAGCCTGTCAGTGCAGCGAACAAGCGAGGAGTGGTGCCGCTACGCGACCACGCATCTCCTAGCGCTTGGCTTCGACGCACGCCCACCAGACACCGATGGACAACGTGGGCCCTCCCCCGCGCGAAGTCACCACTGACAGCGCGGCAGGGACTGTCACAGCTCAACCTGCAGCACACCGTGCTGCAGCGCCGTCTAGGGCTGATCTCTTATGACGAAACTTGGCATGACATGGTATCCGATTGCATGGTACCCGCTTCTAACATAACCCATCCTTGCATGACCTATCGCAGTCAGTAAGACGTCCGCTATTGCTTTTACTACTCGACCTAACTATCGCTGAGGTTTTTTTCCCTTGGCGCTTGCGTTGGCACTTCTTTCCCTCTGCCCTTCAAACCGCTACCCTTCGTTCGACTTTCGACCCAATCGATCTCCAGATGAGCGCGTATTAATGGTTAACCTTAACCAGACATACGCAATCATCGCAGTACCCACAGCCTGCGACGCCTCACTTTAGTGGAAACTAACCCTTAAGCAGAGATGACAGTAGACCTTTTGAGTTGGCCATCATGCCAGTGTGGGCGTGGAGGGGCTCCATCTCTTAAAGCGTGCGATTGGCTGACATCTCACGGCCTTCTCTTTTCTGTCGTTCCCGACTGGCATGTCGGCGCTGACTTTACGCCGTAACAAAAACAATCCTGAATGAGATTTTCACTCTGCAGCGGAGTCTGCGCTGATATGAAGCTGTGAGGACGGACGTGAGTCGTGCTTGGGTAGCTCAGTTGGTAGAGCACTTGCCCGCAAAAGGCAAAGGTCCCGAGTTCGAGCATCGGTCCGGCACACAGTTTTAATCTGCCAGGAAGTTTAAAAAACAATCATGTATAGTGCTATTTGTTGTATGTGCTCTTCACTGTACATCTACATCTTCACTTATACTCCGCAAACTACCTTACGGCGTGTAGCGGAGGGTACTTCGTCTACCAGTGTCATTTCTCCTTTTTGATGTTCCTTTCGTATATGGTTCGCGGGAAGAACCATTGCTGGTAAGCGTCCATGTGACTCGAATCTCTCTAATTTTACCTTGATTATCTTTTCGCGAGATATACGTAGGAGGAACCATATACTGACTGAGTCTTCTAGGAACATACGCCGTCGGAACTTTAGCAGTAGACCATACCGTGAGGCATTACCCTCTCTTGCACCGTCTGCCACCGGATTTGCCCGAAATCTCCGTGACGCTTGTGCGCTTATAAGTGAATCTGTAACGAAACGCGCTACTCTTCTTTGGATCTTCCCTGTGACACTCCTATCTCGTACGACGAGCATTATTCAAATATAGGTCGAACGAGTGTTTTGCAAGCTACTGCCTTTGCTGATGTACTACGTTTCCTGAGAATTCTTCCACTGCCGATCGGAGTGGCCGCGCGGTTTGAGGCGTCATGTCACAGACTGCGCGGCCCCTCCCGCCAGGTGTTCGAGTCCTCTCTCAGGCATGGGTGTGTGTTTTGTTCTTAGCATAAGTTAAAGCAGTGCGTAAGTCTAGCGATTAATGTTATGTAGTCGTTCCACTTCAAATCGCTCTGTATGCTTACCTCCAGTGACTGTTCTGTAATTTTGTAATCCTACAATAAAAGATCAATAGGTTACGTTTGTTTATGTTGAGCGTCAATTGGTACTCCCTGTACCAAGCGTCCATCCTCTGCATGTCTTCCTGCATTTCGCTACAGTTTTCTAGCTTCTCTACTTCTCTGTACGTAACAGCATCTGAAAAGCCTCATGCAACTTCCTACGTTATCTTCTAGGTCATTTCAATATACTGCAAAAAGTAATGGTTCCGTAACACTCACCTGGGGAAGGCTCAAAGTTAGTTTTACATCTGAGGGCTTCTCTCCGTTCAGAATGACAGACTGTGTTCTGTTTGCCAGAAACTCTTCAGTCCAGTCACACAATTCGTCTCATTTTTGATACGCTCGTATGTTTTCCAGTAGGCGGCAGAGCGGAACTGAATGGGATCCTGTGTGGAAGTCAAGTAACAGGGCATCTGCTTTGGTTTTTGTATCTAATGCTTTCTGGGTCATGTGGACGATCGTTGTTTTCGGAATACAAGTTGGTTCCTGTAGAGCAGATTCTCGGCCTTTAGAAATGTCGTAATACGCGGCCATAAAGCATGTTCCAAAAATCTACTACAGACCGACGTCAGAGATATAAGCCTATAGTTTATGTATATGAAGTTTTACAAAACGTTACTTTATAAAATATGTTATTAATATTATATTTACATTTATTAGAAAAATAGGTGATAGGTGCAATGCCTGGTATTTGGCTGTTTTATTTAGTGAAGATCACAGCTCATTTATTACATTAAATTATCGTATACATTCTTCTCGTAACATTAAAAAGTGTACGGACTGCTACGAAGTAGGCACATGTGGCACAAGACAGCAATTACAAGCAAAAAATTATTTTTTATGTTGTTAATCAATTGAAACTTTTTGGGAACTATAAAACATAGGTTCACAGAACCGATTTCAATTCAATGAACCTCATGCTGCAAGAGCCAATACTAACAATGCATGTACGTAGTTTTCGTCTGAAAATGATGGTATGAATCATCAAAACGCTACAGTGGCACAATTAAAAAGTAACGGGTGCACTAAAACATTCTGTTTTGTTTCTGTCAACATAATTTCCCTAAATAACTTATGGTAAATACCCGGATGATTCCTTTAAAAAAGACACGGTGCATTTCTTCCGCATCATTCCCGAATGAGAACTTGAACTCCGTCTCTGTTCGCCTTGTCATCGACGGAGCGTTAAACCTTCATCTTAGTTTTTCCTTCCAGAACTGACGTTACATGTTGTTAACAGATTTTTGATACTCTGATACATAGTTAATAAGAACATTTATAACTAAGTCTGTGCGAGTCCTCTCAAATGTAAGAGAGCATTTGACACCGAAGTTCCATATGAACCGTTTTTTAACTCCATGTTTTTCGTACAGTACTGGGCCAGGACTTAGCCTCCATTCCAACACTTCACTGTATCTGCTATGCCAACTGTCAAACTAAACAAATTATGCAGATCACAGGAGTCACTCAACAGAGCTTGTATCCTGCTACTCTCCGAACACGACGTGGAACACACAGTCCCGCTGTAACAAAAGCGTCGTACTTCATCACTGCAACAAAGAGAGAAGCTGTTGCGCTCGTCTGGCTCGAGCCATTTACTGTTCCAAACCATTAACTGTTAGTGAGGAATGGAGGAAAGAAGGAAGGGTGCTACGGCAAAGACGAGTCTTCAGGCACACATGATTTCAAAATTGGTTTAGCTAAGAATAAAATTGAGATGTCTCGTCGAAACAATTAAGAAGAGAGCTCTACAGTTTAGAGATGGGCGAACTCGTTCATCGTTGGGAACTAGTTCACTGGTAATCGCTCTTTTTTGGGAACCGTTCAATTTTACTCGTTGACCGTTCATTTGTGCTTGGTATATGGTTCTTATGAAATGAATGAAGATGGAACCATAGGTGAATGAAGATGGAGGGCGCCAAGAGGGAGCACTTGCCTCCCCCTGGAGTACAGAGTTTTTATTCATAACAGAATTCTCACCCGCTTGTAATTTTAATGATTCTGCAAAGCTTCTCATTTAGCCAACTGTAGCGTTATGTGGCTGATCACAGTGAAAAAATTCAAGGTGGCGCACGAAAAGCCGGCCCCGAGTACAGAATGCTCGCCAATTACACACGATTTGTTGACCGCTACGAGCAGAATAGTAAATATGTAATCGATAGGCAGTAGTGAAACAACAAATAAGCTAATGCAAACAACAACTTCGAAACGACAGATGACGATTGGTGGGCGACAATGAGCAGTCTAGTACTCGGGGCCGATTTTTCACGCGCCACCCTGTACTACTGAAATGATATTGTAGAAGTTATCATATTCTCTTTACAAAATGTCACACCACACACTCGATTATGGAGTGCGGGCTTCATTCAATTGTAAGTCGGTCTGCCTTCCATAACAATGAACGTGCTCTTTTAGCTTGTATCAAAAAAAGATGGAAAATGTGTGGCGTGCCGACTTCCTTTGCTTGTTTCAAGCATTTCTTCTGCTGTTTATCGAAATAGTCAAGTAAGCTAATGTGCCGTTTTGTTACCTGAAAAGATGTATGCATTACATACCATATAATTTTTATGTAATTTACGTAACTATGAAATACATTTTAATTATCGGTCATGGACGCTGAATAGAATACGAAAAGAACCAGAAGTTCAGAGTTCATAAAAGGTTTGGAACAGATCTATCATGGGCGTGCGCAGTGAACGAAACGAATAACAACTCGATACTGAACTAACTATGAGCAGTCGGCAGTGGAACTTGGACGAGTGTCCACGCGAAGAAGGACGAGTCCGGCCGCGCGAGACCGAGACAGACGGGAACGGGACCGAGGTTGGAACGAGACCGGCCGACTTGCTGTTGTGGGAACGAGACCGACCGTTTCCCGTTTCCGGGAACTATAAGCACAAAGCCGCGACCGAAGTGAACTATGAAAGACCGTTCCTTAGAATTCGTTCCTCGCTCGTTCCGTTCATCTTGGTGAACAGTTCCTTTGTACCCGTTAGTTTGCGAACGACCCATCTCTACTACAGACGCCGGCCGAGGTGGCTGAGCGGTTCTAGGCGCTTCAGTCCGGAACCAAGCGACTGCTACGGTCGCAGGTTCGAATCCTGCCTCGGGCATGGATGTGTGTGATGTCCTTGGGTTAGTTAGGTTTAAGTAGTTCTAAGTTCTAGGGGACTGATGACCTCAAAAGTTAAGTTCCATAGCGTTCAGAGCCATTTGAACCATTTCTACTGCAGATGCTAGACGAGTATTAACAATTTCTCGGGTACTCAGAAATATTGCGAAATAGCTGAGTCGCCCGCTACGTGCGCGGGCACGTTTGTTGTTTGTTTGTGTGTGTGTGTGTGTGTGTGTGTGTGTGTGTGTGTGTGTGTATGTGTGTATGTGTGTGTGTGTGCGTGAGCGTGTGTGCGCGCGAAGACTACACAGCAAGTAGTGGTTCACCGCAATGTTAGGTAACTGCATTAAAAAACACACGATGAGCCCCATTCACTAGCAGAGTACAAACCACATCAGCGATGGCGTGATTATATGGGATCAATTAGGTTTTCTATAATTTCCTTAAATCATGGCAGACGAATTCCGAGATGTTAACCTAAATCGGGTCAGTTCTTCCTCCTTCCCAATCCCTGACTATCGAAAGCTCCTGTCTTGTCTCTAACGAGACCTACCCCAATTCGATGTACAGCTTTCACACACTCCTTCCTGCATGTTAGTCAAATAAATATCTGTATTAGTAAGTGACTGCCCTGAAACCAGAAACCTGTTCCAGATTGTCTGTCTAACGTCTACCACGGGTAACAAATATTTGATTTTCAATATTTCGCGTAGTTACTGACCGAATTTAAAATTTTAAAATGCTACAGTAATCTATTCATTAAGAGAAATACTCTTATATTAAAAGTTTAATTTAGTAAGACAGATATTACTGTTAGAAACTGCGTGTTTGTCTTGGGGCAGTGTAGCTGACGGTTCGCCAATAACCGGACTTTATTCGTCCAGCGTATGAGAAAGAGAGCGCTTAGGGACGTCGAACAAGCTTTACACATAATTTCGAAGCTTTACGAAACCTTTTCCCGCTGACACCGCCAGCAAAATGATGAAAGGCTTCGTTGTTCTTCTAATAGAACTTCAGCATCAGAAATGACATTTTGTTGTATTACTTCTTTACTATCGACTATTCGCAAACACATTATACAGACAATATCCATATGTATAACTGAAAGTACCTGCAGAATTATGTCATTGTACGATACACGGTTGAGGAGACATGACGACGTAAATATTGAAATGCGTGAAAAACTAACTTTTTTTTAAACGGAGGGCAAATTACCAGACTGTATTCATCCAGTATTTTATCACGAACACTTAGCGACTTCCAGCAAACTTTAAGCGTAATTTGAAACCTTTTCCAAAGTTTTTTTCGCTTATATACTTAAGGTCAAATATTTTAACACGTGAACTCATTTGTAATCACAAGTTCGAAGCTGTGTTGTAAATGGGAGCACGATTTTTTAATGGGACATTGTACCTGAAATTCGTTGAAATTTGAAATTTTCTGTTTTCTACTCCATAATGTACTTTGGACTTTCCTCAACACTTTGGCGTATAACTGTGAGACCTACAAATAATATGTTGAATGTTGTCGCGTGACTGTAAAATTTCACTGCTACGCATATACTGCCACAGTTGACTAGTCATATCTTCGGAACTACAGAGTCTAGAAGACTGTGTATTGCTTCGTTTTGTGCCTACTGCTACGTCTCAGAAGTCTGAATTACGAATAAACAGATCAGTCCTTTGTTTCTGATACTAGTTTTCGTGGAAATGAGTGTGATTATCGGCTATTTTTGTAGTAAGCTAACTTTTATTGCTTTTTATACGTAAATAAAATGACGAAGCGTAAAAGTAACTTCAAGAGACGCAAATTTGCGGGTAACAGATATGTGAGACCTGTATTTTCTTCTGAAGTACTTCTTTCATCGAGTATCAATCGATGAAGAGCCATGTCATGTCATGCTTTGTGTCCACCTCCACCAAACGCTTGGTGTAAATATAGGCAAGCTGAATTTTCTGGCACCCTGCTTGAATTTACACATAGACATTCTCTTCCTTTGCCAGTAATGGAGGCAATCAAACCTATTTACAGAGATTTGGCAAATCCTGAGCTACTAAAGGTGTGTTTACATGGGAAGAATGTGAATGAATCCTTCCATAATGTTGCGTGGTGTCGTGTGCCTAAAAATGTATTTGTTGGCCTTATGATTCTAACGTTACTAATGTCTGATGCTGAAATAACTCTTAATGATGGGAACTATGAAAGACCTAAGGTTCTGGAGAAGTTCGGGGTAAGATTTGGACAGAACACGGCTACATGACTGCGGGAACTGGATGAGCTTCGCGTACGTAAAGCGGAGTTAGCTGCTCAGCAAATGACAAAAGAAGCAAGAAATAAAAGGACGCGGCCAGCACTGGGCTGTTGTTCAAATGGCTCTGAGCACTATGGGACTTAACATCTATGGTCATCAGTCCCCTAGAACTTAGAACTACTTAAACCTAACTAACCTAAGGACAGCACACAACACCCAGCCATCACGAGGCAGAGAAAATCCCTGACCCCGCCGGGAATCGAACCCGGGAACCCGGGCGTGGGAAGCGAGAACGCTACCGCACGACCACGAGATGCGGGCTGGGCTGTTGTGACACTAAAGAAGGTACAGACTATTGCCCAGGGCAATTCTAGTGCACAAAAGATGCAGAAATGTAAGTCTGTATACGAATTTGTAACAAAAAAGTTTTAGACCTCAATATCTCTGAACTACATTTTTTGCAGTAAATGACCCGTTTTCTAAAAAAGTACTGATGGTAGAGACATTAAATTTTCACAGCATGCCAAGTGTGAGATTCAACACACATGGAACTAGAATAATTAAAATATCCTGAGTTGTTTTGTCTTATGTTCATTTATTTACAAAATTCTGTCAAAAAATTGAGTGTTTGAAAAAAAAAGATAACATGCCACAAATACAATTTTAGTAATAATTCTTGTTCAGTGTATCTAGAAAGGTGCATTCAATAATTATGAAAAATTGTAAGTTGGTGTCTTAAAAGTTTCCAAGATAATGGATCACAAAGTTCGATAATTTAACATTGACGGCATAGGACGTACAATGTCCCCTTAAAGAACTGGGAGGGGGGAGGAGGGGTGTCTGCTTGTTGTAGGGTAAACTATTACGTCGAGGACAGTGTTCGAAAGCGACAGCTAGCCCATTGAAAATAATAAAGAGTTAAGAATATAACGTTTAAGGCTATTTTATAACATATGCGGCACTGTGAGAAGCGAAAAATTACAGAAATGTAGTTTAACAATCTCTATGCAAAGAAGTTGGAGAATTGCTAAGGAGAATATACAAAAATTGGAAATAACTTTTCGGCTAGGAACTCCTACACGTCTGCTCTAAATTAAAATATTTATTTCACATTATTTATGAATCTTTCTGGAATATTTTGGCGTCGCTAGTGTGATTTTGTATTCCTTGAAATATGCGTGATATGAAGATACAACGGGTATAAATTAAAGCATCCTTCGCTAGTAACAATACAGTATAATATTCATATGTTTTATTGTCTTTTAAATTACTATATCTCTGCTTTCCATCTACATCTGATGCAGACTTATAATTTGATACTTCGGCATGTAGTCTACAGTATGAATGTATGCTGCGATCGGCAATTCATTGATTAGCATTAACTGGCGAAATATTACATATGTTCTGAGGCTCTTTTAGGTGGACACGTAATGCAAAATATGACGTTTTCATACATATATTATTCCTGTTGCTAGTTATTCATGTTTCATATGTAACAGATAGATCTTAGATGTAGTCAGCTCCTTTCTTCCATTTCAGTAGTTTGCATCCTGGCTATAAATTATTCGAAAATTAATCAGTTCGCTTCTAGCTTGAGGGCTGTACACACACACACACACACACACACACACACACACACACACACACAATAATATTCAAAGTTATTACATGTAAAGCAATTGTTGAGCATGTCTCCTAACGAGCACTTACAAGCTCGATGGAGAGTCACCTGTTTTCCAGGAGAGGCCAGTGGACGCAGATTACTCGGCAGTGACGCGGAGTTGGTCGTGCAGTCTGAAAACAGAGAGCCGCGAGCAACAAAAGCCAAAAGCGGAACGCTGGCCTGCAAGAAGTTCGCGTGCCTCATCTACATAACACAGAGGGGCCCACGCAAGCTGCGCAATTATGCTGTGACCTTACATAACCCAGTTACGAGGTAGCCTTCAGTTGGGCAGCAGGAAAGGTGAATGGACACCCCAACGTACTTACTTTCTAGTCCAGGAAATACGTTTAGCTAATGAATCTTAATATCAGTTTTTATAATAGCACAAGAACTCGTCGAACCATCCTTAGACAACGAGTTGTTATGATTTTCAGAAAGTAAATCATTCGTTGCTGTTTCCGAGAAAGAATTTTTCATGCGTATGTTGTTTATTAAGATGGATTTAATTTACCTTAGGGACATAATTCTTCATAAACTCATTGTTGTCACAGAAATAAGATATAAAACATGATTGCTCTTAGACATAATAGATCTGGAATTTTATTAATTTTTTTGTCGATGTTATTAGGTTATCAGAAACTGTGCTAATCCATTTACAATATCGTAAACTTATTACAGACGTAATGTAACATCAGAGTTTTTGTAATAGTGAGATTTACTTTATTTGATTCTTCATAGTTCAAATAGCTCTAAGCACTATGGGACTTAACACCTGAGGTCATCAGTCCCCTAGACTTAGAACTACTTAAGCCTAACTAATTTAAGGACATCACACATCCATGCCCCAGGCAGGATTCGAAACTGCGACCGCAGCAGCAGCGCGGTTCCGGACTGAAGCGCCTAGAACCGCTCGGTCACAGCGGCCGGCTACATTCTTCATGTAAAACTACATACGTGCTCGGCAAGTCACCATACGACATGTAGAGGATGGTACATTGTACCAACACCAGTCATTCCCTCTGCTGTTTCACTCGCAAACACAATGAGGGTAAAACATCTGTAGTACCCTTCTGTAGGTCCTCTGATCTCCCTCATGTTGCTTTCGTGGTCGTCACGGGAAATGTGCGTTAGTTGCAGCAGACACGTTCTGCAGTCAGCCACTAAACGACGGTTTTTCACATCTTCTCACCAGTAATACATGAAAACAGCGTCGCCTTCTCTCAGGGGATTCAAATTTGACTTCAGGGAGCGTTTCAGTAATACCTCAGTGCTGGCCGAACCTACATGTGCCAAATCTAATAGCGCCCCTCTGAATTGCTTTCGACCAGGTAGGGATCCCAAACACTCCAGCAGTACTCAAAAATGGGCCTCACTATTGTTTTGTCAGCAGGCTCACTTATAAATGAGTTACTCTTCCCTATAATTTACCGTATAATGCAAAGTCCACCATTTACTTTCCTTTATACCGACCGTATGTGTTCGTTCCATTTCACATTGCTTTGCGACGTTGCGCCGCGTCGTCAGCAAACAGCATGAGATTGCTGCTCACACTATCCGTTACACTTCCCTGGAGCACTCCTGACCATACTTCTGGCCTAAAAAGCACTCATCGTACAGGACATCGTATTGACTTCTATCACTGAAGAAGCCTCTCCGCCACTCTCATCTGGGAACGTATCCAGCATACTCGGGCCTTCGTCAACGGTCTGTAGTGGGGCACTGTGTCAAACGTTTCCTGGGATTCTAGGAATACGGAAATTGCCTGTTGTCCTTCATCCATGGTTTTCATGATATCGTGTAAGAAAAGCGCAAGCTGAGTTTGGAAAGAGCGATGTTGTCTAAGATGCATCAGAAGATCAAAACAAATTACAAAACGATTTAGAAATGATAACTGTATGGTGCAAAAATCGGCAATTCACGCTAAACAGCGAAAACGTGAGGTCATCCACATGAGTGCTCAAAGGAATCCGTTAAACTTCGGTTACACGATAAATTAGACAAATCTAAAGGCCGTAATTTCAACTACACTCATGCTCATAAATTAAGGATAATGCTGTTACATGGTAAAACAACCCTCTGGTGGGCGGTTTGCGGGTTTAAATCACTTCGGGGTATGGCCATGCGGTGCATTTGACCTGCAGTCGTCGCACGGTGGCGCTGGCAGCAGTCCACATACGCAGAGGTGTGTTGGTGCATGTCAGAGTACGGTGCAGCGAGTAAGTGTGCAGACGTTTTCAGACGTGCTAATGGTGACTGTGTGATTAAAATGGCTCAAAGGACGTATTGATGACGTTATGAGGGATAAAATATCAGCGCAACTGGAAGCTGGTCAAACACAGCAGGTTGCAGCACGGGCCCTCCGTGTGCCTTAAAGTGTGATCCGAAGATGTGGCAACGATTCCAGCAGACAGGAAACGTGTCCAGGCGCTACAGTACGGGACGTCCACAGTGTACAGCACCACAAGAAGGCCGATATCTCACCATCAGTGCCCGCAGACGGCGACGGAGTACTGCAGGTAGCCTTGCTCGGGACCTTACCGCAGCCACTGGAACGGTTGTCTCCAGACACACAGTCTACAGACGACTGAACAGACATGGTTTATTCGCCTGGAGACCTGCAAGGTGCATTCATTGATCCCTTGTCACAGGAGAGCCCGTAAAGCCTGGTGTCAAGAACACAGTACATGGTCATTGGAACAGTGGTTCACGGACGAGTCCAGGTAAAGTCTCTAACAGTGATTCTCGTCGGGTTTTCACCTGAAGTGAACCAGGAACCAGATACCAACCCCTTAAGGTCCTTGAAAGAGGCCTGTATAGAGGTCGTGGATTGATGGTATGGGGTGGGATTATGACTGGTGCACGTACACCCCTGCATGTCTTCGACAGAAGAACTGTTACAGGTCGTGTGTATCGGGACGCCATTTTGCACCAGTATGTCAGCCTTTTCAGGGGTGCAGGGGGTCACGCCTTCCTCCTGATTGATGATAACGCACGGCCCCACCGAGCTGCCATCGTGGAGAAGTACCTTGAAACAGTAGATATCAAGCAAATAGAGTGGCTTGCCTGTTCTCCAGACCTAAACCCCAACGAGCATGTCTGGGATGCTCTCGGTCGACGTATCGCTACACGTCTTCAAACCCTTAGGACTCTTCAGGAGATCCGACAGGCACTGGTGTAAGAATGGGAGGCTGTACCCGAGCAGCTGCTCGACCACCTGATCCAGTGTACGCCAACACGTTGTGCGGCCTGTGTACGTGTGCCTGGTGATCATATCCCATATTGATGTCGGGGTACATGCGCAGGAAACAGTGGCGTTTTGTAGCACATGTGTTTCGGGATGGTTTTCTCAACTTATCACCGATACCGTGGACTTACAGATCTGTGCCGTGTGTGTTCCCTATATGCTATGCCTATGCTATTAGCGCCAGTTTTGTGTAGTGCCATGTTGTGTGGCACCACATTCTGCAATTATCCTTAATTTATGAGCATGAGTGTAAATACCTAGCAGTTATAGTTACTAAAAACTTAAATTGGAAAGAAACATAGAAAATGGTGGGAAGGCAAATCAAAGACTGCATTTTATTGGCAAAACACCTAGAAAATGTAACAGATCTACTAAAGAGACCGCCTGTACTACGCTTGTCCGTCCTCCTTAGGAGTACTGCTAAGCTGTCCGAGATCATTACCAGATAGGATTAAAGGAATACATCGAGAAAGTTCAAAGAAAAGCAGCACATTTCGTATTATCCCGGAGTAGGGGAGACAGTGTCATGAATATGGTACAGGATTTGGGGCGGACATCATTAAAACAAAGGCGTTCTTCGTTACGGCAGAATCTCCTCACGAAATTTCAATCACCAACTTCCTCCTCCGAATGGGAAAATATTTTGCTGGCGCCGACATACCTAGGGAGAAACGATCATCGTAAGAAAATAAAGGAAATCAGAGCTCGTACGGAAAGATGTAGGTGTTCGGTTTTTCCGCGCTCTGTTCGACATTGGAATAATACAGAATTATTATGAAGGTATTTCTATGAACTCTCTGCCAGGTACTTGGGTGTGATTTGCAGAGTTTGCAGAGTATCCACGTAGATTTAGAGGTAATTCACTGCTGGTTTGTGGATAGAAGCTTTACTGTCTCGAGGAAATTTAATATTCTCGAGCCTGGAAAATTCTTAAGAATTCTGCATCAAACCGATGTTAAGGATATTGGTCTGTAATTTTGCAGGTACGTTCTTTTACCTTTCTTATAAAAAGAAGTCACCAACGAATTTTTACAGTCCCTTCGTACTTTGCGCTGGGCGAGAGATTCGCGATAAATATAAGGCTAGTAAGGGGCCAGGGTCAAAGAGAACACTGTATTAAACCGAATTGGAATTTCATACGCACATGGCCTATTGTTTGTTTTCAGGGCTTTGCAGTTGCTCCTCACCGCCAAGGTAGCCTGTTTGTATGACTTCCTTACGGGAGTCTGTTCAACAGTCAGACAATAGTATGCCTGTATGATCCTTCTGCGTGAATGATTTTTTATATGCGAAATTTAAATCTTCTGTTTTCCTTTCGCCATTTTCTGTCGGCGTACTAGACCGGTCGACGAGAGCCTTCCACTCGCTTAGTGTTTTTACACAGAACCATAATTTTCTCGCTTTCTCGGTAAGATGTTTCGCTGACGCAAGACTGTGAAAATAATGGTACGCTTCGCGTTTGCGAAAGTATGAATTTTCAGGCATCTTCAATTTAAAGACTGAGTAAACACTTGGAGACAAACGAAAATTTTTATCAGAACAGGTCTCGAACTCTTACTTCCTGCATTTCGCGAGTAGTCGCCGTAAAAACTGGGCTATTTGAGCACGCTTTCCTGAAACTTCCATAGTCACCGAGATTTCCTCCTATTACATACGAACACTGCAGCCAAACATTCTCCCACGAGAGCGCGGAAATAGCATTACTGAGCGATCGGATTCGATGGAAATCCGATGCTCATCCTGGCACTTGAGATGGTATCAGTAGAATTAAAGTCTTTGATATGAATGTGATGGCTCGGGATTACTGGTTGTGTGATGAGAAGACTCGCAACAACCAAAAGATACGAGTTTGAGTACTGATCTAGCGTAAATTTTCATTTGTCGAGACATATTCATTACACTGTAGGTTCCGTATTTCTGAAAGGTATTCACTGACCAGTCTATGGCACTGAATCTTCATTGATTTCATTCCAGTTAAATGAATTACATTCAACAGACGCTTATCTATTCAATGCAGTTTCTGTGAGGTGGCGATCGATAGACGGGTAGAACACAAACAGAAGTAACGTCTTCCAATGCAGTCTGTTGTACTTATTTTTACAGTGCTGCTGCTGATTAATTATTTGAAGAGACTAAACAAACATGGTCATCCGTGACTTATTCACTCACCTGGACGAAATCTGTGGGCCCATTTGTCTGCGTCTAGAGTTAATCCTATGTGCAAGTATGAGAAAGTCTTAGAAATGTTTGCGTAACGTGTATCTGAAGCGGGACGTGGGTACTAGCGTGGAATTTTTACGGCAATCACTGCTTTGTTTCTTAAAAGAACATCTTCAGATCAATTGTTCTGAAGGTATGCATTTATGTACGAAACGGGTGATGAATGCAAAAACACGTGCAACAACATACCGCATTAAAGTTGTTATGATTAGCCGTCGCCGTTCTTCTCCAGCTGACAATATGTCAGACTTTCGTGAACACAAATGTTGTTTCCGTAAAGACTTCAGTTTTATACGCAAATGGAAGATTGTAACATGTTTTAAGCAAAGAAAAATATTTAGATTTCGCTCATTTAGAAAATAATTTTCACTATTATTGTTATTACATTTGTGTTTATCTCCACTTCGCTAGTTCTACATCCAAATATACATACTCTGCAGTGTAAGTTCATGTCAGAGGGTACAACCACTATACCACTTATTAGAAGTCCTTTTTGTTCCATTCGCTTATTGAACGATATGAATAATGCCATTTGGTTTCACACTCGTTGTACCCGCGGATGGATTAACTCCATATACTAAATTCACATTTCTGTTCACAGAAAAAAAATATAGCATTTCTTAAAATAGCGGTAACTGTATGTGACAGCCAACAAAAAAGTGTTTTCGTATTATTATTATTGCTGTCGTTGTTGTTGTTGTTGTTGTTGTCGATAAAGAAAAAGCAAGTGGCGTAATTCAAATGAAAAGGAGGTCGCATAGAGCTACAGAAATAAAACTCCCTCGTAATACCTGAAAAGACAGACTAATCCACTAAACACATGATAAGAAAGAAAAATACATAGGAGTGACATCTCTTCGAGTACAATACCTTATAAGAAACAGTGGTAAACTAGGGTCTATAGGTAATTGTTGTCTATATCACAGTCTATTACATAACGACTATATTCGCAGCTACAATCCCCTGACCAAAATGTAAAGTATTATCTGACCGTGATACGCAGCTAATGACAGGCACTGCTAACGCTCCTTTAATGACTAATGTTAAATAACAACTTCTAGGATGCGAATTTTTTTCAATAGCGAAGGACATGCATATGAAACGCTTCGTTTCCAAATGGAATTTTAATAGGACTCAGCGGCCCGACCTATAAAATATTAAGCTTACATTGTAATCTTCAGTGTGTGTGTGTGTGTGTGTGTGTGTGTGTGTGTGTGTGAGAGAGAGAGAGAGAGAGATAGAGAGAGAGAGAGAGAGAGAGAAGAGACGAGAAAACAGGGCTCCCTAGCTGTATAGAACAGCGAGGACCGCAGATTGCAGTCCGGCCGCGCGGTACTCTCTGAAAAGGGGGCGTGCCGCTTTCGGCCTTGCGTCACTCTGTACTAAAGGAACACAGTGGCGACAAACACGCACACTTTTCATCTGATCCAGCAAGTAGCTGCTGGGAAATCCAAGCAAATCTTCTTTCCTGATGTTGAATTACTCAAGTATCTCTACAGACAGTCTTGCGACGCTACTACGTGACAAAAGGTAGGCCACACATTCGAGATAAATGTTGACAAACGCACAAAAAGTAATTTCTCAGTGGTTACACGATAAATGACTGGTGGTGTGATTCACACATGAATTTTCTCCGCAGCGTTTTACAGGACCCTACCCATTACTGACGAAGTGCGCTCAAGATGCAAAAGAATTTCTGATCAGTATTCACATTCACGCTTTAGATGTTTACGCTGAGACCAATAAATTTGAGGAACTGAAAACAGCAACCGTGATGTCACTAAGGGAAAAAAAGTAGGAAGGTAAATTTAACACAGCGAAGTGTTCGTGTTTGAGTATTTTTGCCGCATTCTGATTTTTCATTTTTGCTTCGTTGTGAGATCCACAAGCAGCCAAAGGATGTGGTGCCGCGCGGCTGAAGCACTGCCCAAGTTATACACAATTAGCGGCGGCGTGCGCGCTAGAGACTAGGCAGCGACACGTGACATGGCGTACTTGTGCGTGCTGTGTCCTAGACGCGAGGCGGCAGACGGCGGGCCATGAGGCGTCGTGGGGCTCCCATCAGTGTGCAGCCGACCTGGCCGCCACTGTGCGCGGCGTGGGCGAGCGAACGCGCGTCGGCGTGGCGGTGCGGCGAGGCGCGGGTTCCGTCGCGGCGCGGCGCGCTCGCAGTCGCGGTCGTGCGGCTGCGCCGGTCACACTGCACGCCGAGGACGCGCGCTGCCACGTCCGGCGGCCGCGACACTGTTGGCTTCGCGGAAGTGGGGGATGCATCGTATCGAGCGGGTGCGCGCGCGCCGGCGCACGCGCACTGCACCTCGCGTGTCGGCCCCGGGACACCGCGACGCGCACTGCTGACATTTCACTCGGCTGACAGCGCGGTGCAGCGTGCAGCGCCGCACCGCACTTCGCTCGTCTACAGTGACGCCTACACGTCGGCTACCTCAAGTCCGATTAAAATTACTCGATAGCTGAAGTCTGTCAGTTGTCACCACAGTGCTGCCACACCTGCTGACAGCTTCCGCTCGGTTATAGGCGACTCACAAACAACGGGTGTCACTTCACAAATGCTCTTAATGTGTACTGCGGTGCAGTGTTGGAACCGGCCGCCACGTCGTATGACGGGAATGGGAGATGTTCTGTCGACAGCTCGCTTTTTACATTTACATCAACACAAATACTCAGCAAGATACCGTAAGATCAGTGGCGGATGCTACCCTGTACCACTACTTGGCATTTCCTTCCTGTTCCACTCGCAGCCGGCCTGAGAGGCCGAGCGGTTCTAGGCGCTACGGTCTGGAGCCGCGCGACCGCTACGCTCTCAGGTTCGAATCCTGCCTCGGGCATGGATGTGTGTGATGTCCTTAGGTTAGATCGGTTTATGTAGTTCTAAGTTCTAGGGCACTCATGACCTCAGAAGTTAAGTCCCATAGTGCTCACAGCCATTTGAACCATTATTTTCGACTCGCAAACAGGGCAAGGGAAAAATGACTGTCTGTATGCCTCTGTATCAGCCCTAATTCTTGTATCTTATCTTCGTGGTCCTTACGCGCGACGTATGTTGACATAGCAGAATCGTTCGGCAGTCGGCTTCAAATGTCGCCTCTCTAAATTTTCTCAGTACTACACACTTCCAAAAAAAAGTTTTGCATCACCTCCGTTCCGAGAGTTTCGGAATCTGTACAGAAAATTGGAATAGATTTATTTAATTGTATGGCTAGGGCCCACCGTCGGGCAGACCGTTCGCCGGGTGTCAGTCTTCCAATTTGACGCCACTTCGGCGACCTGCAATCGATGACGATGATAGGCTGATTATAAGGACATCACAACACCCAATCCCTGGGCGGAGAAAATACCCCGACCCAGCCGGCAATCGAACCCGGGCCCAGAGGATTGACAATCTGTCACGCTGCCATATTTTTTTTTTTTTCGTTTTCGTTCGTTGTTGATCGTTGCGGACGTCACATAACGTCCGTTCAATTTCGTTGTTGATCCTTTCACTCAGTTTTTTATTACAGAGGCCAACCAGCTCTCTGACCGAACGCGCTGAGCTACCGAGCCGGCATTCAGCTACCGGAGGCGGACATTGGAACAGAGACCAACGTAAACATCATTTCCACTCTTTTTATTGCTAATGAAAACCACACATTGCATGTTGTAGCACCATACAGCGAGACTTTCGGTGGTGGTGGGCCAGATTGCTACACACGCCGGTGCCTCTAATACCAGTAGCACGTCCTCTTGCATTGATGCGTGCCTGTATTCGTCGTGGCATACTATCCACAAGTTCATCAAGGCTGTGTTGGTCCAGACCGTCCCACTCCTCTACGGCGATTCGGCGTAGATCCTTCAGAGTGGTTTGTCGGTCACGTCATGCATGACGGCCGGAGTGGCCGAGCGGTTCTAGGCGCTACAGTCAGGAACCGCGCGACCGCTACGGTCGCAGTTCGAATCCTGCCTCGGCCATGGATGTGTGTGATGTCCTTAGGTTAGTTAGGTTTAAGTAGTTCTAAGTTCTAGAGGTCCGATGACCTCAGCAGTTAAGTCCCATAGTGCTCAGAGCCATTTGAACGTCATGCATAAACAGCCCTTTTCAATCTATCCCAGGCATGTTCGATAGGGTTTATGTCTGGAGAACATGGTGCTCACTCTAGTCGAGTGATGTCGTTATCCTAGAAGAAGTCATTCACAAGATGTGCGCCATGAGGGCGCGAATTGCCGTCCATGAAGACGAATGCCTAGCCAATATGCTACCGATATGGTTGCACTATCGGTCGGAGGACGGCATTCACGTATCGTACAACCGTTACGGCGCCTTCCATGACCACCAGCGGCGTACGTCGGCCCCACATAATGCCACCCCAAAACAGCAGGAAACCTCGACCTTGCTGCACTCGCTGGACAGTGTGTTTAAGGCCTTCAGCCTGACCAAGTTGCCTCCAAGCACGTCTCCGACGATTGTCTGGTTGAAGGCATATGCGACAATCATCGGTGAAGAGAACGGGATGCAAATCCTGAGCGGTCCATTTGGCGTGTTGTTGGGCCCATCTGTACAGCGCTGCATGGTGTCGTGGTTACAAAGATGGATCTCGACATGGAAGTCGGGAGTGAAGTTGCGCGTCATGCAGTCTATTGCGCAAGGTTTCAGTCGTAACATTACGTCCTGTGGCTGCACGAAAAGCATTATTCAACATGGTGGCATTGCTGTCAGGGTTCCTCCGGGCAATAATCTGTAGTTAGCGGTCATCCACTGCAGTAGCAGCCCTTGGGCGGCATGAGCGAAGCATGTGATCGACAGTTCCTTTCTATCTGTATCTCCTCCATGTCCGAACAACATCTATTTGGTTCACTCCGAGACGCCTGGACGGTTCCCTTTCTGTCAGCCCTTCCTCCAACAAAGTAACAATGCAGATGCGATCGAACCGCGGTATTGACAGTCTAGGTATGGTTTTGAACTAAAGACAACACAAGCCGTTTACCTCCTTCCTGGTGGAATCACTGGAGGTGATCGGCTGTCGGACTCCCTCCGACTAATAGGCGCTGCTCATGCACGGTTGTTTACATCTTTGAGCGCATTTAGTGACATCTCTGAACAGTCTGTGATATCCGCAGTGAACGTCTATCTTCAGGTGTTCTGGAAACCGGGGTGATGCAAAACTTTTTTGATGTGTGTACTTCCCGAAAGGAATGCTGCCTTCCCTCTAGTGATTCCCATTGTTCGAACGTAGCGGAAACAAATCTAGCACCCCTCCTCTGAATTGCTTCGAAGTCTTCCTTCAATCAGACCTGATACGGACCTCAAACTCTCCAGCAGTACGTCGCACCAGAGTCCTATAAGCGGTTCCTTTACAAGTGAACCACTCATTCATAAAACTCTCCCAATAAACCTGTGTCGACCATTTTCCTTCCCTACCACAGTTTTCACATGCTCGTTCCACTTCATATCACTTTGATACGTTAAACCAGAGTATTTTAACGCCTTGATTGTGTCAATCTTGACACTAGTAATACTGTATCAGAACATTACAGGTTTGTTCTTCTACTTATTCGGATTAACTTATGTTTTCCCACATTTAGGGCCAGCTGCCATTCATCACACCAACTGGAAACTTTGTCTAAGTCATCTTGTATCTTCCCACTGTCATTCAACTTCGCCACCTTAACTTACACAACGGCATCATTAGCAAACAACCGCAGGGTGCTGCCCACACTGCCCCCCCCCCCCCCCCAAAAAAAAATCATTTATGTATATAGAGAACAACAGCGGTCGTATCACTCTTCCCTGGGGCACTCCTGACGATTGCCTTGTGTTTGATGAAACTGTTGGTAACTGACAAATGACTGAACTGTGGCAGAATACGGGTTCTGTAGCCCTTACTTTAAATTCGTTTCCTAACCTAACCACAACCTCGCAATGCGCAATGTATCCGAGAAAATGGCTATCTAGAGGCTGCGGCAGAACTAAAATCACCATCACTTTGTTCACGGCTTTTACGCGCAAACTGGCGACAGAAAAATTTCGTAATTTATTTGTTTGCATAGCCATTTTCCGCAGCAAAATTTCAGTCTTCGCGCTAAAAGCAAATTGTTATTTCTCGATGTCATTGATTACCAGAATCTATCCTCACACTGACTACACGGAATGCTGCGTTACCAACCGATGAGCAGTCCTGGCTAGCTGGTTGGCACTTGGTTGCAGATTATAGGCGACACAAACAGATTCCAAACGAAGAAATAATGATAGGAAGAAAAACAAGAGCAAATAGGAAAGTCAATACAATGATGAAAATGACGCGGTGAAGTATTAGAAATAACAAAGTACATTTAAACCAATTAAATGAATGACAATGAAAATCATAGTCTTTTGAGAAAGAGAGAGAGAGAGAGAGAGAGAGAGAGAGAGAGAGAGAGAGAGAGAGAGAGAGAGAGAGTTTTATGAAATACGAAATAAAAGGGGCAGACACAGGATTCAGGATCTAAACTCAGGAAAGAAAGAATCCCGGACAAGAAACTGGAAGTGAACTTATTGTCGCGGCAGTTTGGGAGCGGCAAACGGTTCGGGTGCGACGTTGAGCGCTCCGACTGGAGGAAACTAGCTCCAGCACGTGAAGTGTCGACTATCAAGTATTTTAGTCGAACTGTAGTTCTGCAGCCTTATTCGTCCAACAGGACATCTATCCTGCTGCTAAGGTTTTATTTTAGGATACTACTGAAGATTAGGGATGGAAAAAACGGACCGATTAAAACCGGTATTTTTCGGCATTTGTTTGTTCTGGTTACAACAGGCTTCTTTTCATTTTTAATAATAACTGGGTAAAAGATCCGGAATATCAATTCCGTATAGCAGCAGTGCTAAAATGTTTGTTTTCTACATAAAACTTTTGTTGAAAACGAGTAATGGTTATTCGTAAAACTTCCGTTGTTTGGAAATGTATTGTTATACAATTGGGAGAAGCCATCAACACTGTTTTAATAACAACGCCTACAGCTAGAAACTAACAACAAACTCTTGACGTAAGAATCGGTACAGCAGTGCAGAAACAACAATGTACCACTTGCCTTGTGGCGTGGCCTGTTAGACGTTACACTTGTACATGCACTGTGCACGATTTTTCCCTCACCTGTCTGTTGTGTGGGTTCCCGCTGTCGTCCTCGGACGTCAGTTGTATTGCATAATGGTACCAAATGGCTCTGAGCACTATGGGACTTAACTTCTGAGGTCATTAGTCCCCTAGAACTTAGAACTAGTTAAACCTAACTAACCTAAGGACATCACACACATCCATGCCCGAGGCAGGATTCGAACCTGCGACCGTAACGGTCTCGCGGTTCCAGACTGTAGCGCCTAGAACCGCACGGCCACTTCGGCCGGCCCATAATGGTACCATTTCTAGTTTGAAAGTATTCCAAAAAGCGCAGTAACAGTGAAATATAATGCTCCACTTTCTTTAAAAAATTGAAAACGGGACGAAGCACAACAAACTTGCAACATTATATGAGGAGTAAACGTCCACGATGCTCCTTGGAAGATAAGGTAAGTATTGTTGATATACCTATAATTTTACTAACGTGCTATAAACTGGAGATAATAACTGAACCCTTAATTTTGTGGTTGCTTCAGGCTGAAATACTGACACCATCCAAAAGTGACAAACTTGCGACCTTTCGCTCTCACTGTCGCCTCACCCGTCTTCTTCACCTTCGCAACCTTTGCTGGGGACAATTAGAGCAATTTCTGCTGCAGCCTCAACCTCATATCGATTATGATTTCCTATTCCTTCATCTTGATTAGAATTTTTCAATATTCCTTCGAAGTCCACATTTCAACTGGAAGTAATAACAACAGAAAAACGAAATTGGTTCTTTCAGAACCCGGTTATTTTGGGCGGTTTTAACGCTCTGGTTAAACTGGAGACGAAAAGAAGCGGTGTAATCGAAAATCAGTTGTTTCAACGATAACCGCTATCCTTTCTGCGGAACACCACTCTGTCAGAAACTCATCATTCTTTCTTTTCATCAAAGCTCCTTCCTCCACTTTAATAAGCTCGTAAGCTGTATTTGTAAAACTTTGAGAACAGTTATTTTAATTCGATTTACTATTCTTTCTTACTAATTCTCTCCGCTACTTTACTTCGGTGGCAAATTAAACTCCACGCATATTTTTAGTGGATTACATTGTCTACACCAAGTGCTCACTTACTATTGTTGACTTTTATATGACCGATTATGTTTTATATCCTGTTTTATGACATTTTGTTGCAATTATTTAATTTAATTATTTAAGGAAACTCATGGCAGGAAAATGTTTTGGCTCCAGAAAGGAGGTCAAGCACATTCGTATCACGTAAACTTTGAAGAGTCGTTATTCGGAAATGATATCTACTCACTAGTAAATTCATGAACAATGTACGTTGGTAGTGCAGTTTGTTGTCCTCTTAGCTGTTCACTACTCCATGATGTGCGACAGATACGTCAGGCTAATGGCGGACGTAGAACATTTACAAAGAAGGGTCACGGTTCAAAATAGTTCAAATGGCTCTGAGCACTATGGGACTTAACTGCTGAGGTCATCAGTCCCCTAGAACTTAGAACTACTTAAACCTAACTAACCTAAGGACGTCACACACATCCATGCCCGAGGTAGGATTCGAACCTGTGACCGTAGCGGTCGCGCGGTTCCAGACTGCAGCGCTTAGAACCGCTCGGCCAGCCTGGCCGGCAAGGGTCACGGAAACGCTGAGAAATCTCCACAGTCAGAAACTCGAAAAAAGGCTTACAATATCTTGCGAAAACTTATCAAAAAGTCTCGGTGGCCTCTACAAATATGCTTCATCCCTTATGCAATGTAGATAATATTAGACCAATAAGAGCTTCTACAACAGCTTGTAAGTAACTAGTCTTGCAACGCTTCATCTGTGATTAGCCTGGAAAGAAAGATTATATATCATTCAGTCAAGAATACCGACTATAAACCACTTTGTAGTCATCTAGATTATAGATGTGTATGGAACCCAAACAAATAAAAAAGACAGTTAATAGTTGTCTGGATCTCCTCGAAGTAGATACAGCAAATACTGGTTAAAATGCGGAAACCATTCCCAATTCTTGTCTATACAGAAAGATCTACTCAATCGGTTAAATCATTCTGAACCTTTGTGCTAGAGTCCATACCTCTAATTTTCGGTATTTTCCCAATCTGCATTACCAGCAGCTCAGAGAGCACAATCACCAGCAAATCTCTAGAGAAGAAGACATGAAAATAATGAGAATAAATAGTAAAAGTGTAAGTAGGCTGTTTAGGTTTTTATGTTGGTAACGTCATGTAGCGCTCTATATGAAAATCACTGACTGTGCTGTGTGAAGACTGTGGTTGGTTTGCATTGTTCGAGTATATGCTATTGTACTGTTGGGCAGCTGAATGTTAACAGCGCGTAGCGTTGCACAGTTGGAGGTGAGCCGCCAGCAGTGGTGGATGTGGGGAGAGAAATGGCGGAGTTTTGAGAGCGGATGATCTCGACGTGTGTCCATCAGAGACAGTAAATTTGTAATTTGTAAGACTGGATGTCATGAACTGATATATATATATATATATTATGGCTTTTGAACACTATTAAGGTAAATACATTGTTTGCTCTTTATCAAAATCTTTCATTTGCTAATTATGCGTATCAGTAGTTAGTGACTTCAGTAGTTAGAATCTTTTATTTAGCTGGCAGTATTGGCGCTCGCTGTATTGCAGTAGTTCGAGTAACGAAGATTTTTGTAAGTGATTCATGAAAGTTATAGGTTATTGTTAGTCCGGGCCATTCCTTTGTAGGGATTATTGAAAGTCACATTGCGTTGCGCTAAAAATATTGTGTGTCACTTTAGTGTTGATCAGAATAGGTAAAGAGCGAAATGTCTGAGTACGTTCTGTTCTGCTCAGCTGTTTGAAAATCAAATAAGGTAAGAGGTTTATCGGCACAATAATTCATTAATTTTTCTAAGGAGACGTTTCAAAAGACATCTTCTAACCCCGAAAAAAAGCTGCAAGTACAAAAAAAAAAAACTGAAAAGGAAGCATTTTTCAATAACCCAATGCTCATCACAGACAACTCACTATTCACAGTAGTAGATGAACTAGTAAATTAATACCTCAAAAAATGATCATGAACCCCATTCCCCTCATTCTTCCCTGACCTATTCCGTATAAACTCTAAACCAAATATAGAATTCTCTAACACCTGGATCTCCTTACGCACTCCCTGATAGTCACTACACCCACATTTAATCTTCTGAAAACGTGTCCATCCTCCCAGCGTATTAATGTAATGTGCTCATCTCTGTAGTATGATTTTTGAAAAATTAAGAAAAAAGAGCACACGCCTAAGAATATCCAAGCGAATGCTGACTGCACAGGAATTAGCTTAAGAAGTACGATAAGTACAAAACAGTTTGTGACGTCGAAACGTGGCGATGTTTTATAATAAAAGTGAGAGTGCGCCTATGACGTATGACCAAATGAGATAAAAAGCAGATTTTGCTCAGAAAAACGAATAACCGAAAGTAATATTTTATTAATTTAAAAATAATGGACTAAACAGTTGTCTAAGCTATAAGTATCGCATATAAATCCAAACTGTGTTATTCCTGGTGAAATCCCCTGAAGACGGCTTAATGTAATAGACACAATGCGTCTGGAACATAAACAAGTATAGAACGCAGCAAGAAAAAGGCTTTCAGTTCGTAAAACGAATATTTATTTCCCCCTGGCCACATCAACGAACCTGGCTGAAATACGTTTGAATACGAAAATGGTATGGCATCTGCCACTACGGGGATTTAGAGAGTATTCGAGTCGACCAGATTTAAGCGACAGTGATGAAAACAGTTAAAATAACGTCACCCTGACACGAACCCTTGTATTTACCGATTGCGAATGTCAAATTATCGAAGGACGTTGTACAACACTTAGAAAATCCAATGTGGAGAAAATTATCTTTGTCAGAACGCTAAGGTGTGAATGTGGCGTGATCTGTCTCTGTCACGAAACTATGAAAACAACAGTGCTACGAGCAACATCAGCGGTGGCGGCTATTTATTAAAATGAGTTCTGAACAAACAATTATATGTCGTACGAATTAAGACACGATTGCCCGTCATTTGTAAATCACGGGTTTAGGCGACTATTTTCAACCATGTTCACTTATATGGTAATTAGAGTGAAATATCAACGTGGTGCTTTCGTAATAGGGCTGATGCCCAAAAGTGTTACGTAATAAATGTTCCGAATTTACATGAAATGTGGTAAAAATCGTCATTTGGAAATGAAACTGAGGGTTTTAAACCGTTAGGCACGTGTAATGTGATATGCGGTTATGGAGTGGTACACTTCCACATTTATTGTAACTTCAAAAATTGCCACAAAGGGAGAAATCAGCAAAAATTCTACAAAAATAACGTCTCCAGGACTCTTAGCATGCCATCTCTTGGGTGGCGCCTCTTCCCTGCAGGAAGAGGAGAGTTGGGGATGGGGTCGAGGAGTATTTTTGCGCAATTTTAATTTGAGACAACTGAGAAGTGCACTTTTCCAGCCCAACTAAACTGCTTTACATCTCCCGGTCTATTTTTTTTTTTTCAAAAATTGATGTTCAGAGCTCAGGCTACTTTAATTTTGGACGAGTGGCCCATCTCTGAAGTGCTGTATTTTTTCGCACCAAAAATTTGATAAACTTGCATAGTGCAGCGGGAGAGGAACCAGAAGCGAGGTCATCCTGTGGACAGGAAGGCACTGCAATTTATGGGGTCAAACCATCTTACCCGATAGTTGTTCAAATAAGAATCATTTTCACGAAATATTCACGTCGCCCTACACAGGCGAATTCAATGGCGGACAGTCAGTGCTTGCCGACTTGTGACCTTTCCGCGTCACACCCCGTCAAAATCCTCAGGTGACGTGTTGCTGTGATATATTTACTGGAAATTCGGTTTAATTGAATTCTGTCGTACATAAGGAAACATGGTCGCCATGGTCTAATGATACCGTCTTTGACTACCAGTTCCTGGTTCATTCCCAACTACTGTTTAGATACTGAACAGCAATGGAAGTCAAAGATTTCCAGTATAAGCAGTCACCTTCAGTTTGCCAACGGCGTTTTCGAGGAGGGCGGAGGGGTGGATAGAGGTCAGGGTACCGTTACGGTGGGAAACTGCTCCTAAGGGCGGGAGAATCAACAGTTATGAACGACGTGGGATGCAGAGGGCAACGGAAACCACTTCATCTAAGAAAATGTACAGCTATAGGAAACGTGGCATGCAACTGAAAAAAGAAGTCTTTCCACTGATTATTCCACATTAGTTCGGTATTCATGTCTCCGGGAGGGAACAGGCAAGCGGGAGGTGACCATGAAGAAAACACTGAAAAATCAATAAAACCGTAACATTCTACAAGTTCGAGCATGGAAAGTCAGACGTCTAAATATGCTAGGGAACCAGGAAAAATCTCGAAATGGACATGTATCGCACCAGTCTAGGCACAGTAGGATTCACTGAAGTCAAACGGAAAGAAGATCAGGATTTTTATTCACACAAACAAAGGGTAATATCAATAGCAGCCGAAAATGGGATAACGGGTGTAAAGTTAGGGGAAGTTTACGAGGGGCTTCTGCAACTGATATTAATGTATAGCTTGGCAGGGAAGGGGGAATAAGGCTGTTAAATATGCCTCGTGGCGGCAGCGTGCAGGTGGCCGAGCGGTCAGGATTTGATAGTGGGCATCCAGAGCTGCCGTTAAATGACAAAACAGGAAATTAAGTACAGTGAACAGGATGTATTTCAATATACGGAGTACAAAGGGCGCTCGGAAGTTAGCAGGTTTAGGCCAGTCTAGGACGTCGAATAATTAATTAAAATGGGCAACGGAAGGCGAAGTGGTTCATGTTAACTTACGTTGGTGGCCGGTCGCTAAAGACTGAGCCGGAGGCTCTGTCTTCCAAAAAGACGTCTGTTCTGCTCGAGGTCTGGATTACAAGAGAGAGAAAAAAGTGTGTTCTGCTACGCAGGACGCTCCGGCGTCCACACACGTGATCGGTACACCCCGCACGCTATTGGCTAAAATCAATGGCGTGAATTCGCTAGCAGTTGCAGCAGAGGACTCTCCCGTCCGCAGCTTTAACTAGAAAGAATCATCTCGATTTTGAAAGGCAAGTGACTTGTGTCAGGTAGACACGGCGTGAATTACTCTGGAAGAAACCTTGTACAGATTCCACTTGGCCTTTGAAATAAATTTCTTAAACCAATTCCCCAATTCCCTAAAATACTCCTTGACTGGCTGCCATCCTGTACACGGGAGTACGTTTCGTTATGAATAAGGTAGAGAAAAAGGTACTGTAAACAGTTCAATGATTGGACTATTTTCATCAAAATCGGCAGCAGGGCAGCAGACTAAAGCAAAGAATAACATTTTAGGTATGTATGCCGACGTCACAAGCAGAGGAAGATGTAGATGAAGAAAATCTAATAACCATGAGCGACTACAACGCTGTAGTTCGCCGTGATCTTGGCGATCAGTTCGCGTACGGAGTGATAGTGTGCCGTCGCATCGCTGTGGTCGTTCCGCGAGTAGCTGGCGCCTGCCGACGAGTCAGACTTGTGAGTACAGTACTAACTTCACAGTCACCCTATGGGCATGAAATTTAGGAAGTTTACCTCGAGCTTGGTTTGACAAATTAGGAAGTTGTTTGTCATGTAACGCCGGAAATGCATATCCTCCTATTTCCATCTATTGTACTATAAATTTTTTCCTTGTTTTGTTACCTCAAGATATAACATTTCTGTGTCTTTATATATTGTAATTGTTTTACTATTTGTATATATATATATTTGTGCATTTATGTCGATGTATAATTGGTTTGTTTTGTAAATACTATTTGTATTTTTACGCTGGGTCTTGCCTATGGAAAACTATGCTATCGAACGAATACATCGATAGGTCGTGTGGAGAACCAAAGTGTTTAGGGTCTTTGCTAGTGTTAACTCTGCCGCATGGAGCGCGGGCAGAGGGAGTCTGGCTGGAGTAGAGCGGTGGAGCAGGTGTGTTGTGTGACGCTCCCGCGAGTTGCCGCGCTTTCGGGGTTTGGACAGTATGTAATTGCGCTCGACTTGCTATGATAATTTCTGACACGGTGTCGCAGACGGGAAGCATTAGCTGGCGCACATCGAGAGCCCGTTTCGCCTGGTGACAGTGTCGAGAAGAAGGCGCGCCAACATCCAGCTTCTGCAACAACGACGGCCGACAATGAGTGACTGTCGCCACCTCCTCGACCGACGACTTCAAACCTTCAATCAACCAACAAGGAAGACTGGAAGCACGTAAAGTTTTAGAACTGTATGGCAGACCTCAGCTTTTCAAACTGTTCCATTTGCATAACTAAAATTACAGCTACTTAGCATGAACATTTGTTGCTCATTGCCCTAATTGCATTACCAAGCAAGGTCCCTTCCTTTTCCGAAATGAACCCGAGTGTCGTTGAAATTCAAACGCCAGCATTAAAGTAATATCATTCCATTTCACTGCTTTAATTTCGAAGTTCAGTGAAAGTATTCATAGCTGGCTACAATATTTAGATTACACAAGCACAAATTAAGAGTGCGAGTTTTGTCACCATATTTTAGCTTACCTGTGACTGCAGCTCAGCTTGGTACGTACTAAATTTTACTATTGTTAATTGTTCAGAATCATTTAATTCAAGTTCAAAGTTAAATCTCTTATTTCTAAATTGCTTAGCTTCAAGTAGCTTTTGAAATGATTGTTGAGGTAGCCCAAGACTAACCTTATTTTACTGAATTTCGTAGTGCTTCAGAAACAAAGCTCACTATTAATTTCAGTCACTAAATTAACTTTCAATTTTCCGGTTTTATTAATTCTTTTGCTAAATTAAGTCAGAGTGTAGCGAAATTTATTACTTCTGACAAACTTTCAGTTTTCACACAACACTTGTCAACCTTCAGTTGCCACGCTTTTAGTGCTAATTATATGTGCAATGACCCTTCTTTTTCAGTTATTATAGTAGTTGTCCATAGGACTGGCGACCGTAATTTTCCCCAAATCTCAAATATCTAATTAACGCCAATTAATTGTTAACGTGACGACTGCACATTTACTTTCTTTATTAATTTTACCCTTTTCTCAAAATTAATTTCCACCAATTTCATTTGCATTTTTCCTTTCATTTACATGTAACCCTTTCCTCCCTCTTTACCGACAGTTTAACTTCGGTGACGATTGCTTTTCCCAAATTTCCATTAGGTACACGCAGTTTAATTTTTCACTGTCAGTAAGGTCGATAAGTGTGGGTGAGGTTACAGTCACACATACAGGTATATCGGTAATGCTGCATGCAGAGCTGATAGACAATGAAACTTGTATTCGAAAAACGACACAGGCTGTCGGCTGCGCGAAATTTCAGAATTGTAAACGTCAAGTTGTCAATGTTGCAATCCACTATCATCGGTTGAGTCTCTGATCAGTTCAAGTATTTAATTTCCCATTTGCAATGGAATTCGAATGTATTCGATACGCCCTATCGCCTTTCTGCTAGGTTATACAAATAACAACTGGGAAATAGCAAGCATACAATCACTTTGAAACGTCCCCTTTGAACAATTATACATGACTGTGCTTAACCTGACATACAATATTTTTAGCGCAAAGCAATCTGACTTTCAAAAATCCCTACAAAAGAATGGCCCTGACTAACATTAACCTATATGTTTCACAAATCACTTACCTCACAAAAATCTTGGTTACTCGAACTACTGCAATACAGCGAGCTCCACTACTGCCAGCTAAATAAAAGATTCAAACTACGGAAGGTACTAACTACTGATAGGGATAGTTAGCAAATGAAAGATATTAATAGAGAACAATTAATGTATTTACCTTGATATCATCAAAAGTCATAATATATATAGGAGTTCATAACATCCATTCTTACAAATATCAAAACTCCACCATTTCTCTCCCCACATCCACCACTGCTGGCGGCTCACCTCCAACTGCGCAACGCTACGCGCTGTTCACATCCAGCTGCCGCTGCCCAACACTACAATGGCAGACAACAATGCAAACTAGCCACAGACTGCACACAGCACAGCCAGTGATTTTGATACAGAGCGCTACGTGGCGTTACCAATAAGAAAACCTAAACAGCCTACTTACATAGCCTCCATGCTCCCCACAAAAAATTTTACAAATTGTTTTGGGCAGTGGCCAATAATCATTTGATAAAATTTTTCATAATTACAATAACAAAGATATCAAATGCACACACTTATTGATACAATGTTGGTCAAAAGCTAAAATTTTTTCACAGTCCATAAAGACAGTCCTGATCATTCATCATAAAGTAATTACAGTTTTTTTTTCACAAAGTCTCATTAGTAAAAGAAATTGCACGCGGAAGTAGTGGATTTCCATGCAGTCTTGAAGAAGTAGTGTTGTCCTTCCAACGGAAAGACAGTGCTGACTCTTGACATGCTGACAGGTAATGGGCCACAACAGAGCAAACCCACAGCAGAGTCATTCGACGTTTTGAAGAATATTGGTAGGTAGGTCATCACAGAGCAGATCCACTGTAGTCCTGGTAGAGAGTATGGTTTTGGTGGGCCACCATAGGTGCAGACCCACTGCAGTCCTAGTAGAAATAATGGTACTGGTGAGTCAGCAAAGACGCAGACCCACTGTAGTCCTTGTAGAAATAATGGTATTGGTGGGTCATCAAAGGTGCAGACCCACTGTAGTCCTTGTAGAAATAATGGTATTGGTGGGTCATCAAAGGTGCAGACCCACTGTAGTCCTTGTAGAGACGGCCAGCAGCCATCTGTTGCAAATGTGCAGGTGCACAATCACCATCGAAGAGTCTTGCGGAGAATATAGCAAGTCCATAACCACCACTTGTGAACTCACAAAGTTTTTGGAATTGTCCTTAGAACCAGCAAAGCTCTTAACCAGTTCCTTGCTGAGTTATCGACACACGTGGGAGCACTATCAGTCCCTACATCTCACATATTGAGCATATACTATGACCAACAGAAATATGTGCAGTGAAATGTAACTTACAAGTTACTTAATTTGATGAACTGGTGTCAATTACAATTTTATAACATAAAAATACAATAACAAAGGTACAAAATACATCATTAAAGAACATAACAGTACAGATAACATTTGTAGTACAGGCTTTACAAAAGAATCGAAATAACATATACATCAGTGTTACAGGAATTATGACATGAGTACATACATAAAAGATCAGAATAACTTTCGAAACATCAACTTCACACATGAGCATTAAAACAAAACAGAATAAATAATGTTTAAACATCTTTACAAAGTAAATAACATATTATTAGAAAAATTCTACAACAGAACAACATCAGCTAAACACATAAAGACAGGATGAACACAAATACACAAGGGTACACAAACATATAGCGGAATAATACAAAAGGAAAGGACAGGGTTTGTTGTACTGCAGTATTTTGCAAACAAAACTTTCTTTACTTCTCAGAGATCTCCCTTCGTTCTTCATTATTTCCAAAAAGTCCTATCTATACCTGCTTTCTGTACTTTTCTCGTATAACCTCTCAGTGCATTTCTTCAAATTCATCGTAACTCATTCTCTTATAGGCTACCCCCTCTTAAGCTAACTTAAATCTACTGAGCTCAGATGCTAAACTAAGGGATAAGGCAATGCAGCAGCATAAAACAATTAACACAAACATCAATGACAAAAAATTCAAATTGGCAAAGCAATTGCAATATTGCAACTAATATAAGGCCATGAGCAGCAAACAAGCAAAATAAATCAGTAGTAAAACTGGCTTAACAGCGCAATACAAAGTCAAATTCAGTAACATTATGCCTGGCAAACAGCAGCAGCAATGCAAAAACTTATATCTAAACATGACATAGCTCAAGCAGAAAAAAACATTACACTAAAGACAACAATGCAGACAAGGGAAATGTATATTCACATCTTAATGTCTATGTAATTAAAGTGGTGCACCACAAAAACTAATTCTACAAAAAATTACCAAGTACTTGAAAAGTAAATTATGTATGCAGTTCCTGTGAAGGGAAATGTCTTTGTGCTCCCTCATTTTTTTGAAAAAAATTATTATTTACTCCATCTGTAGACAGAAAATATTTATATTAGTACATCTACAAAATTTTATTTTAACCAATGCTGCAGTGCAGCTAGAAACTAGATATTAAACAAAATGAGTAAATATGTACAAAGGACGGCATGAAACATCATTCAGTAGCCATATGGCATTTCATAAGGCAGTAAAAATTCTCTCAATTCTCGAGAAAGACGCTTTTCATAATCAGGTGTGCAGATGTAAGTATCTTTCCAAGTAATGAGCGTGTCGTATTTGCAGTTCTTTCTACAAAGGAATGTCAATAGCGAGGATAATGGCCTCCCATTTTTTGTCTTTTCTACCTGTGCCTCTGAAATGGCACACACACTAATGGCTTTTTCTCCAGGCGTCTGACACAGCTGGGTGCCCACGACGCACTACGTGCAGGTGGTCACTTAACTTTCTTACCAAAATATTTATGACGGCAGTTTCCGCTACAGTGACAGTCTCATATAAAAATATTTCTCAGGTCAAGAATTTGGGTTACAAATCTGTAGAAACAAAATCCTATTGATATAACAGTGTCCAAAAAATTTTCGTCGGCATTGTAATACATTCACGCATTTACATATATTTCATAACTCTTAAAGTACAATTCTTGGTTTCCAACATCCTTTTCCACAAATCAGAGTCCCTAACCACTACTCACTATTCCTTACCTTATTCGTCGACACTTCTTCAATATTTCATCATAACATACGTAGCATAATCAAATAACCCATATAGCATCAGCTTATTGATCATAAACATACCGCAACAGCATAATACACTTAGTCATCGTAATAATAACATCATAACACCTCAGTCAACTCTCAAAATCTTCGTAGCTTCCTCCAATAATTTCAAAACCTAAAAAAAATTCTCTGCTCATGTCAAAAGTGTCATCTGCCTCAAACGTACTTTAAAAAATCGTGATCCCATACCAAATATATCATTCAAAGCTCTCGTAGTATCACAATGGTTCCGAAAAAATATGAACAGTTCATAAAGTACAGACAAAATACAATTTCGTAAGTGTGAAGTTACGCAACTGTGTAATTACGTAAACATCTGTCACTGACGTAGTAAAAAAAAATGTTTGTCTCTCTCAGTTAAATGATCAGATAGCTGTGTAATTCTGCCTTAGAGAAATATGGTACCGATGTGTAAAGTTGTACAAGCAAATACCATATTAGCTAGGGCTCCTTGTGCTTGCCAAACACATGGTACACAAAGTAAGGGTGTACCCCCCTGAGGGTTAATGAATAATACCCTCAGGTGTTACAGATTACAGTAATGGAATGAAATGTATCACGGAAAACCTTTGTATCATTGTACTTCAAATATCTTTAAAAATAAATGTTTTAAGTACAAAATTTATCACTCAAATACGTGTACTATAGCGCTAAACTGTGCGTCTTGTTGTAAGATAATCTCTGTGGAAGTGTCGTAGTTATCGTCCTTCGAAAGCTAAGTTCTGCAGAAGTCAATGTACTTACCTCATGATAAACAAAAGTGAAATGCTTTGAGTATAGATATCTTAGTTATTATGCTTATTTCCGTGATGAAGAAAGTACTGTGCTGTAACGTATTGTTGTGCTATGGAATAGGCTGTCTCATTATTGCTATACCACAAAAGTTACTACTAAAACATGTTTTACTTTCCAGAATAATACAGAAAAACTGTGCAGATATAAAACAGAAACGCCGCAATAGCAACATTGTAAATTGTCACTCATTAGTAGCGTCGTGATAAAATCGTGTAGCTGTCACATAAACTAACCACTGTCTCATCTGGTATCTCACAGAAAGTACCTTAAATCCAGAATGTATTTTCAAGTAAACCAAAATGTTGCATTAAAATCTCATTAGCAGTACTGGTTAATGTTCTAAGTATGTGAGCCTTATAGTCGTTACGTAATCGTGCAACTAACAAGCAATAATGTACACACACAATAACACTGTGTCGTCTGTTCGCAATAACAATGCATTCGTAATTTCTGTTTAAGTAAGTTCTCGTGGTTCTTGACTGGATATTTAACTTCAAACATTGTTGCATATTAACAGATTCTAAGTCTGACAAAGCCTACTAGCAATGTAAAGTGAAAAATTATATGGCAAAGACAAAGTTAAAAAGCAGATTATCTTTCAATAAACGGTTTTACATGTGAAATGTGGTGCGAACCTTTACTCTTCCTACTACGCAGAGTTTCAACTTCAAAGCAATTATCATGGTGTATACATCGGTAAAGAATGCTAAAATTTTTCTCAAGGCTAACGTCTTATGTTATTTTTCTCGGAGCCAGCGGGCGCACGCGGCTGCCTGCTGTGCGAGTCATTGTCTGTCTCTTTGTTGGCGCGCGCCGTTATTGGGATTAGGAGACCTAACTTCTACAAATTCACTCTGACGAGAAGGCCCTGCCCTGTTTGAATCCCGCCAGTTCTGATGCAATTCAGGTCTGTCGTTACGAATATATCGTCTGTCGTCATGTCGGTAGTTCCTGTAGTTTCTTTCTTGTCGGTTAAGTGGTGGAGAATTTCTCCCTGAATTATCACTGCACGGTGGACCGTTGCGTCTGAAGTTATTCTGTCTCCCGTGATAATAATAGTTCTGGTTGCCAAATTGTCTGTTTCTATGATTGTCTCCGTCAGATTCATTACTACGGAAATGCGATCTTTCTCTGTAACTATTACTCTGCCAGTGGTTGCCATACGGGTGGTGTCTGTTTTGGTCACGATTTACGTTGTAAGAATAGGCTCGTCGTGTCAAGTTATTGCTTCTGTCGTCACGGAATTGTGACGGATGTGACCTGTAGTGATTGTTTTCCTGTTTTCGCATCCCGCGACTGTCTGTGTCAATTTCTAATTCTTGTAAGAGTCCTTGAAAAGCTTCAATGTCGTCTTTGCAACGTCCTGCTAAAATAATATGTCGTAAATGTCCAGGCAAGTTGATTAAGCAAATGCGGATGAGTTATGAGGTGCTGTATGGGTTTGAAAGATATTGATTCTTGTGCAACATGTCTTCGAAATATTTCACAAGACTGGAAAATTCAGATTGTTCGAAATGTTTCATCATTATGATGCTATGTTTTACTCGGTCTTGTGTAGCTAGAGACCAATATGCTGAGAGGAAGGCATGGTAAAATTCTCCTTCACTGTGACAATCGTGAATAACCGATCGCATTCTTACAGCTGGTTCATTCTCTAAATAGCCACACATAAATTCTAACCTGTGCTCCAATGTCCAGGTGGGAGGAAAACAATGAGAAAATTTATGAAGCCACGCTTGTGGATGAATGTCGTTGTCAGAATTCTTAAATGTTTTGAATTTACGTGTAGTAATAAACAGCTTATAGTCAAAATCATCGTGTCGGCGAGTCGCACATCGCTCATTGTCACTTCGCTTCGGCGGTTCCATCTCAAAATCCGGTGCACCTTGCCAATTTCTTTCATAATTTCCGAAATGCGCTGTATTATTATTTTGTGGCTGTTCCGTATTTCTATGTCCCTCTTCCCGTATTGGGGCGCGAGTGTCCTCTGAAATACGTAATTCTTGTACTACTTGTGCCAACTGATCTTGCACTTCCCGGATTTCGCTTTTGTACTGTGTATTGATTTGATTTTGATTTTGTTTGAATTTTCTAATTTGTTCATACTCTTCAGTGTCCGTGAAGGCTACAGGTCTTGTGTCATTCAGATCATCATCTACCTTTGTAGATAAGTTAGTGAACTGATCTGAAAGTTCGGCTACTTTATCCAATAGTGAAATTATTTCCTATGTATGTTTTTCTGAACCAAGTTTCAGAGTGTCCATTTGTGTTGAAATCGTATCTACTGTGTCCTTTAAATTTTCTTGAGTTTTTGCAAGTTGCGTAACCGAATCGGTAGATGCAACTGAGTCAATTTTAGCTTGCAAGGTGTCGTGATTTTCATGAACAATAGTTTGCAGTTCTTTTATGGCTGCTTCGTGATTCTGTAATGCATTTTCATGACGCGAAAAAATATGTTGGAAATGCTCACAAATTTGTGTTTTTACGTCATTTCAGTCTTTTTGACATTTCGATTCGATGTTATGTAACTCAGTAGTTAAATCTTCACGTGTTTGTTCAAGCATAGTGTCTAACTTTTGAAGATTTTGTTCCATTGTGTCTAACTTTTTAAGATTTTGTTCCACTGTGTCTAACTTTTTAAGATTTTGTTCCATTGTGTCTAACTGTTGCTCTGTTTGTCTCTGATTTTGTTCCATTGTGTCTAACTTTTCAAGCTTTTGTCCCATTTGTTGCATTAATTGTAATAACAATGCACTGGTGTCTGAAACATGTTCCACAGTGCTTTTCGGCAGTGAATTTGCACCGGCAACATTCACATTTTGACAAGCGGAAAATGTGTCTTGAGTCATTTGAAAAAACGGTGAGGACGCAAAACCTGAATCTACAGTATTTGCAAAATTGTGTCCTGTCATTTCGGATTCCTGAGGCGAGCTGTTGCCGAGCGATCGATCGATAATGCTTCCCTGTTCACTACCTGTTTCACTGTCTACGCCATTGTTTGCAGCCCGCTCCATTTCCCTATGCACAGTTACCAAATTACTACTTTGAACGTCTGTTAATTCATTACACAGTGGTGCTGGCAAGCTACGCTCGTCGTCACTATTATTTCTCAGTTTACTTTGGAGCCTAGTGTTACGTTTTTCACACGCCATTATTGTCACAATATTTCACACGATAACGCAGAAAAGCACAATTTGAAGAGCAAAAATAAGAGAACACATTAACATAGCACTGAAAATAATATTTAGTTAATTGCAAGCGCAGCTGCGAAATACTTGGGTGCAAATCTACATGCATGCCACAACTGTTTTACCGTACAACAATGAAAGGCTGCAACTACAAAGGAGATTCTCTCTACAATTACGCGCTAGCAATAAACAATAGCTACACTAATTACACAAACTACAAGAAAAAAATCAGAAGATTCCAGTAAGGTATCCTCGGCGAAGGGTCGACATATGAAACGTCCCCTTTGAACAATTATACAAGACTGTGCTTAACCAGACATACAATATTTTTAGCGCAACGCAATCTGACTTTCAAAAATCCCTACAAAAGAATGGCCCTGACTAACATTAACCTATACGTTTCACAAATCACTTACCTCACAAAAATCTTGGTTACTCGAACTACTGCAATACAGCGAGCACCACTAATGCCAGCTAAATAAAAGATTCAAACTACGGAAGGCACTAACTACTGATAGGGATAGTTAGCAAATGAAAGATATTAATAGAGAACAAACAATTTATTTACCTTAATATCATCAAAAGTCATAATATATATAGGAGTTCATAACATCCATTCTTACAAATATCAAAACTCCGCCATTTCTCTCCCCACATCCACCACTGCTGGCGACTCACCCCCAACTGCGCTACGCGCTGTTCACATCCAGCTGCCGCTGCCCAACACTACAATGGCAGACTACAATGCAAACTAGCCACAGACTGCACACAGCACAGCCAGTGATTTTGATACAGAGCGCTACGTGGCGTTACCAATAAGAAAACCTAAACAGCCTACTTACAACTTTAATGTGAACAATGATATTAGGAATGAGAAAACAGAGTTCAAGAAGTTTCAACGTGGAAGCAGAAAGCTTCAACTTGGAAAATATCGGAAAAACACATCGCCACAGTGAGCTGAGGTTGTTAATATGAGCGTGGAAGACAAGACAGGAGGAACTTAAGGACACAACAGACAGCAACTTTCCTGAGCATATGACTACTTATTCCGACGACGCCGATCAAGAACAGAACCCCTATGTTCATGCAAGCACCTAAGAGAACTGCTTTTACATCTACATCCAAACAACATGGGTACACTGCAAATCACAGTTAACTTCCTGCCAGAGGGTTCATCGAACCATCTTCATTATAATTCTTTATTATTCCAATCTCGAGCAGCGCGCGTGAAGAACATCTGTGTATTTCCGCGCGAACTCTGATTGCCCATATTTTATTATGATCAACGTTTCTCCCTATGTAGGTCGCGTCAGCAAAATATTTTCGCATTCGGAGGAGAAAGTTTGTGATTGAAATTTCTTGAGAAGAATCTGCCGCGACGAAAAGCGCCTTTGTTTTAATGGTTCCCACCCCAAATCCTGTATCATATCAGTAACACTCTCTCCCCTATTTCGCAATAATACAAAACGTGCTGCTTTTCTTTGAACTTTCTGGATGTATTCCGTTAATCCTACTGGCAAGGATTCCAGATCGTGCAGCAGTACTCCGAAAGAGGACGGACAGTCGTAGTGCGAGCAGTCTCTTTAGTAGATCTGTTAGATTTTCTAAATGTTCTGCCAATAAAATGCAGTCTTTGGTTTGCCTACCCCACAACATTTTCTATTTGTTCTTTCCAATTTAAATTGTTCGTAATTGTAATTTCCAGGCATTTAGCTGAATCTACGGCCTCTAGATTTGATTGATTTACCTTGTAACCAAAGTTCAGTTGTTTCCTTTCAGCACACATGTGGATGACCTCACATATTCATTATCTAGGGTCAACTGCCAATTTTCTCACCATTCAGAGATATTCTCTAAATCGCTTTGCAAGTTGTTTTGATTTTCAGATAAGTTTACTAGACGATAAACGACAGAATCATCTGCAAACAACCGAAATCGTTCATATAGATAAGAAGCAGCAGAGAGCCTTTAACACTACCTTAGGAAACGTCAGAAATCACTTCTGTTTTACACGACAGTTTTACTACGATCCGTGACCTCTCTGACAGGAAGTCATAAATCCAGTCACATAACTGAGACGATGTTTCATAAGCACGCAATTTCACTACAAGCTGCTTGTGTGGCAGAGAGTCATAAGCCTTTTGGAAATCTAGAGATACGAAATCAATTTGAAATCCCTTATAATAGCACACAACTCTTGGTATGTGTAAAGAGCTTGTTGTTTTTCACAAGAACGATGTTTTCTAAATGCATGTTTTCTATGTGTCAATAGATCGTTCTCTTCTAGGTAATTCACAATGTTCGAACACAGTATATGGTCCAAAATCCTGCTGTATATTGGCGTTAACAACATGGGCCTGTAATTTAGTGGAGTACTCCTACTACCTTTCTTGAATATTGGTGTGACCTGGGTAACTTTCCAGTCTTTGGGTACGGATCTTTAGTCGAGCGAGCGTTTATACGAGTGCTATTCCTAAAGTAAGGAACGATAGGTCGCGAAATGGAAACCACAGAGAAAATCAAAACTGTTTTATTTGCAACAGTTAGCTACAACTTACAGCTACTTATCTCCACAGTCGCCGATTCGACTTAGGCGTTCGTCGTAGCGTTGTACTTACTTTCCAATACCCTCGTTATAGAAGGCAGCCGCGAGTGATTTCCGCCAATTCTCTATGCTGGCCTACAACTCGTTGTCTGTGCCAAAATGTTGTCTTCATAACCAGCTGTTCATCTGAGCAGAGGGGAAAAATTACGGACTGTATTTTGGGTAATCAAATATTTCAAATTGAAAACGATGCAGGAGCATCTTCATTGCCCCTGCATAATGCGGCTGAGAATTGTCTTGAAGAAGAAAGCTCACGACAGTTACTTAATGTTGGCTGCATAGCTTCAGGCGAAATTTCTCGCCAGGTCCTCGTACTTGGCGGGAGACACTATTGTTCTAAGTGTCTTTACGTGCTCCCTGTGTGCTCAGAACTAAAAAGAACGACGTAATGCGATCGACAGGCATACCAGAGACACTGCCCAACACACCTGTGTAAAACTTCATTGGAGTTTCACTGTGATTTCGATTTCGCTACCGATCGTTCCTTACTTTACGAATAACCCTCGTATATGATTGTTAAGTATGGAGCTATACCTTATTGGTATACAGTCTGGACCGAAGACTCGCTTTTATTAAGTGATTCAAGTTGCTTGAATTCTCCGAGTCCGCAGCTCGTGGTCGCGCGGTAGCGTTCCCGCTTCCCACGCCAGGGTCCCCGGGTTCGATTCCGGACGGGGTCAGGGATTTTCTCTGCCTCGTGATGACTGGGTATTGCGTGATGTCCTTAGGTTAGTTAGGTTTAAGTAGTTCTAAGTTCTAGGGGACTGATGACCATAGATGTTAAGTCCCATAGTGCTCAGAGCCATTTGAACCATTTTTGAATTCTCCGAGGATATTTACTTTCCTGTTACTCATGTTGGTAGCTGCTCTTGATTCGAATTCTGGGATATTTACTGCGTCTTCTCTGGTGAAGGAATATCGGAAATCTGTGTTTAATAACTCTGCTTTCGCAGCACTGTCGTCGATAGTATTTCCATTGCTATCGCGTGTTGGTTTGTTGGTTGGTTGGTTTGGGAGATTAAAGGGACCAGACTGCTACGGTCATCGGTCCCTTTTTCCAAAAAACTAAAACTACCCAGAGAGAATAAAAAAAACGAACAACTGGAAAGACGGCAGACGACACAGGACAAGAAAGACTCAGACAGAGATCAGACGAAACAAATTAAAATCACACAGAGTGTGAAGGTGGTTGGCCGACCATAGTGATAAAAAAGGAAAAGCCAACCACCGAGAACACATTAAAAACTCAGTTTAAAAACCGTAGGCCAAAGGCCAGAATCAACACAAAACAGTAAAATAAAACATAAACACTCAGATTAAATGATGAAAAACCCCTGCTCGAATAAAATGCAAAACTAAGCCAGCCATAGCAGGGTCATCAGTTAAAAGGGCAGGGAGCGTATCAGGCAGCGCTAACGTCTGCCTGAGCACAGCTAAAAGGCGACATTCCAACATAATCTGGACCACAGATAAAACGGAGCCGCATCGACATAGAGGTGGGTCCTCACGGCACAATAAGTGGCCGTGCGTCAGCCGAGTGTGCCCAATGCGCAGCCAGCAGAGGACAACAGACTCCTGGCGGGAGACCCGCATGGACGACCGCCACACAGTCGTCGTCGCCTTGATAGTGCGAAGTTTGTTTGGCATGGGTAGATTGCGCCATTCAGTGTCCAATAGGTCGAAAAGTTTGCGGTAGAAGATTGCGCGCAAATCAGTCGCCGGGAGGCCAATCTCCAGAGATGGTGCACTGGTGGCCTCTTTCGCCAGGCGGTCAACATTTTCATTGCCGGGTATCCCAACATGGCCTGGGGTCCACACAAAGACCACAGAGCGGCCGCAACGGGCAAGAGTATGCAGGGACTCCTGGATAGCCATCACCAGACGAGAACGAGGGAAACACTGGTCGAGAGCTCGTAAACCGCTCAGGGAATCGCTACAGATAACGATGGACTCACCTGAGCAGGAGCGGATATACTCTAGGGCTCGAGAGATAGCGACCAGCTCAGCAGTGTAAACGCTGCAGCCAGCCGGCAAGGAACGTTGTTCGGAATGGTCCCCTAGAGTTAGCGCATAACCGACATGACCAGCAACCATCGAGCCGTCAGTGTAAACAATGCCAGAGCCCTGATACGTAGCGAGGATGGAAAGAAAGCGGCGGCGGAAGGCCTCCGGAGGGACTGAGTCCTTCGGGCCCTGTGCCAATTCCAGATGAAGGCGAGGGCGAGGCACACACCACGGGGGTGTACTCAGAGGTGCCCGGAAAGGAGGCGGAAGAGGTAAAGCCCCAAGCCTGGAGAGAAGCTCTTGGATGCGGACCGTGATCGTACATCCAGCCCTGGGCCGACGTTCTGGAAGATGAACGTGCGACTGTGGGAATAGTAGCCGATAGTTACGATGCTCGGGCAAGCTAAAAACATGGACAACATAAGCAGCCAGCAAACGTTGGCGCCGTAACCGCAGTGGAGGGACACCTGCCTCCACTAGTATGCTGTCCACAGGGCTGGTACGGAAAGCACCAGTGGCAAGGCGTATCCCGCTGTGGAGGATTGGGTCCAGCACCCGCAACGCAGATGGGGATGCTGAGCCGTAAGCCAGGCTCCAATAATCCAGACGGGACTGGATTAACGCCTGGTAGAGCCATAACAGGGTAGATCGGTTGGCGCCCCGGCTGGTGTGGCTCAAGCATCGCAGAGCATTAAGATGCCGCCAACTCTTCTGTTTAAGCTGCCGAATATGAGGCAGCCAAGTCAACTGGGCATCAAAAAACCAGACCCAAAAACCTATGGGACTCTACCACAGCAAGAAGTTCGCCATCAAGATAAAGCAGCGGCTCCAGGTGAACAGTGCGTCGCCGGTAGAAATGCATAACGCAGGTCTTGGCAGCCGAAAAATGGAACCTATGAGCTACAGCCTAAGACTGCGCCTTACGGATAGCGTCCTGTAGCTGACGTTCAGCAGCTGTAATGCCAATAGAGCTATAGTGAAGGCAGAAGTCGTCAGCATGCAGGGAAGCGGAGACAGAAATTCCTACCGCTGCAGCGAGCCCGTTTATTGCAACTAAAATGGCAGTGCTGTTAAAGGCGCTGCAGTCTGGAACCGCAAGACCGCTACGGTCGCAGGTTCTAATCCTGCCTCGGGCATGGATGTTTGTGATGTCCTTAGGTTAGTTAGGTTTAACTAGTTCTAAGTTCTAGGGGACTAATGACCTCAGCAGTTGAGTCCCATAGTGCTCAGAGCCATTTTGCAACTAAAAACAGGCAGACACTGAGGACAGATCACTTTGGGACCCCGTTCTCCTGGAGTCGGGAGGAACTATGGGAGGCCGCGACTTGCACGCGGAAGGTACGATACGACAGAAAATTTCGGATAAAGATCGGCAGAGGGCCCCGAAGACCCCATCCATGAAGCGTAGAAGGGATGTAGTGAAGCCATGTCGTATTGTACACCTTCCGCATGTCGAAAAAGACAGCGACCAGGTGCTGACGGCAGGCAAAGGGAATACGGATGGCCGACTCCAGGCTCATTAGATTGTCGGCAGCGGAGCGGCCTTTACGGAACCCACCCTGAGACGGAGCCAAAAGCCCCCGAGACTCCAGTACCCAATTCAAGCGCTGGATCACCATCCGTTCAAGCAACTTGCAAAGAACGTTGGTGAGGCTAATGGGACGGTAGCTGTCCACCTCCAAAGGGTTCTTTCCAGGTTTCAGAATGGGGATAACAATACTTTCCCTCCATTGCGACAGAAACTCACCTTCGACCCAGAGACGGTTGTAAAGGTCGAGGAGCCGCCGCTGGCAGTCCGCTGAAAGGCGTTTCAGCATCTGACAGTGGATGCGATCTGGCCCAGGAGCGGTATCAGGGCAAGCGGCTAGGGCACTGCGAAATTCCCACTCACTGAATTAGAACATTGTACGATTCTGAATGGTGGGTGCGAAACGAAAGGCGCCGACGTTCCAACCGCTCTTTAATGGAGCGGAAGGCCAGGGGATAATTCGCAGAAGCGGAATTCAGAGCAAAATGCTCTGCCAAGCTGTTTGCAATGACGTCGGAGTCAGTACAAACTGCTCAATTCATTGAGAGCGCTGGGACGCTGACAGGGGTTCGATAGCCGTAGAGGCGTCGAATCTTGGCCCAGACCTGCGATAGAGAGACATGGAGGCCAATGGTGGAAACATGCCGCTCCCAGCACTCACGCTTGCGTTGGCGGATAAGGCGGTGGGCCCGCGCACGCAGCCGTTTGAAGGCGATGAGGTGTTCTATGGAGGGATGTCGCTTGTTGCGCTGGAGCGCCCGCCGGCGATCTTTAATCGCTTCAGCGATCTAAGGCGACCACCAAGGCACAGTCCTCCGCCAAGGGGACCCATAAGAACGGGGAATGGCCGATTCTGCGGCAGTAACGATGCTGGTGGTAACTGACTGAACCACCGCATCAATGTCGTCATTAGAGAGATGCTCAATAGCGGCAATGGAGGAGAACAAGTCTCAGTCAGCCTTATTCATAGCCCACCTGCTGGGGCACCCAGAAGAGTGACGCCGTGGCAGTGACAGAAAGATCGGAAAGTGGTCACTACCACACAGGTCGTCATGCACACTCCATTGGACAGATGGTAAGAGGCTAGGGCTGCAGATCGAAGGGTCAATGGCGGAGTATGTGCCATGCGCCACACTGAAGTGTGTGAAGGCACTATCATTTAAAATCGAAAGATCGAGCTGCGCCAATAAATACTCGACGGTGGCGCCTCGCCCTGTTGCCACTGACCCACCCCACAGTGGGTTATGGGCATTGAAGTCGCCCAGTAACAAGAAAGGTGGTGGCAATTGGGCTATCAGCGCAGCCAGGACATGCTGCGTGACATCAACATCCGGGGGAAGGTAAAGACTGCAGACGGTAACAGCCTGTGGTGTCCACACCCGATCAGCTACAGCCTCTAAAGCTGTCTGTAGAAGGACAGACACGCTGTGAAGAGAGTTAAGGACATAGATGCAGACGCCACCAGACACCCTTTCATAAGCTGCCCGGTTCTTATAATAACCCCGATAGCCACAGAGGGCGGGGGTTCACATTGCGGGAAACCAAGTTTCCTGAAGAGCAATGCAGAAGAAAGGGTGAAGGCTGATAAGTTGTCGGAGCTCAGCTAAATGGTGGAAGAAACCGCTGCAGTTCCACTGGAGGATGGTATTGTCCATGTCTGAGAAAGGCGTGACGGGACTGGGAAGGCAGATTACGCCACTGGGTAACCTGCTGCCTCCGATTGAGCACCTGTGCTAGTGCTATCCATGGAGTCTGAGCGACCGGCGAGATCGAGGTCCTCAGCAGACGCTAGAATCTCCACCTCGTCCTCAGACGCAGAGCAGGAGGGTTGCGGTGGGGTGGCTGCCACCGCGAGTTCCTTGGGCTTAGAGCTCTTCTTCTTAGATTTCTCATGCTGCTCCTTGGGTTTCACTGGCTGGGAGGGCTTCACCGATTCAGTCTCTGGGACTGAGGAGGATCGCGAAGCCCTACGACCAGCTGATTGTGGGCACTTACGCCACTGTCGGTCGTCAACCTTCCCGCCGGTGGAAACCTGGGAAGGGAGGGACCCAAGGGACCCCTTGCGAGCGTGAGAAACCGAAGAAGTTGGACACTTCTCTGGCTTAGAAGCGGGGACGGACGTCCCCGATGGGTGGTATGGTGTTGCTCCTGAGGTAGGTGGGTAGAGCCCCCCACTGACAAGGGGCCAGGAGGAGTTGTACTACTCATCGATCCGGCCGGAATTGGCGAAACTGATGGGGCTAGCACAGATGTTGTAGCAGCGGCGTAGGAAGATGTCAGTCTCACAGGATGTAATCGGTCGTATTTCTTTTTGGCCTCAGTATAGGTCAGTTGGTCCAGGGTCTTTTATTCCATGATTTTGCGTTCTTTCTGGAAGATTCTGCAGTCTGGCGAGCAAGGTGAACGAGGCTCTCCACAGTTAACACAGATAGGCGGCGGGGCACATGGAGTATCGGGATGAGATGGGCGTCCGCAATCTCGACATGTGAGGCTGGAAGTACAGTGGGAAGACATATGGCCGAAGTTCCAGCACTTAAAGCACCGCATCGGGGGAGGGATATAGGGCTTGACATCACAACGGTAGACCATCACCTTGACCTTCTCCGGTAATGTATCACCCTCGAAGGCCAAGATGAAGGCACCGGTAGCAACTTGATTGTCCCTTGGACCCTGATGAACCCGCTGGACGAAATGAACACCTCTACGCTCTAAGTTGGCGCGCAGCTCGTCATCAGACTGCAGAAGAAGGTCCCTATGGAAAATAATACCCTGGACCATATTTAAACTCTTATGTGACGTGATGGTAACGTTAACATCCCCCAACTTGTCACAAGCAAGTAAACTGCGTGACTGGGTAGAGGATGCCGTTTGTATCAGGACTGACCCAGAGCGCATTTTGGACAAGCCCTCTAAATGCTCTACGAAGAACTGAGGCTTTGTGGAGAGAAAAGACTCCCCATCAGATCTCGTACATACTAGGAACCGGGGCGAATAACTGTCACTGCGATTCTGGGACTTACGCTCCTCCCATAGTGTGGCCAGAGAGGGGAACGTTTTCGGATCGTACTTCTGAGCATTAAATTTAGCCCGAGAACGCTTAGAGACTGCTGGCGGCTGGCCGCCAGCGAGAGATGATGTACCACGCTTCATTGCGGGTCATCCGCCCTGATGCCACCTACTCCGAGCAAGGGCCCTCCCCATGGGTGCCACCATGGAGGGCCACCTGGCAGGATGGCCATTGCTGGGAGTCCCCATACCTCAGGAGGATAGGCATCTACTCCTTGGAATACATGGGGAGTTAACGGCGTAGGCATCAGTAGAGCGATCCCTGTGTTGTCAGGGGGCTACAACCAACAGGGTACATGGTGGCCCCACCACAACGGACTGGCTACCGTGCTGGATGTTAGGTGACATGTAGTCCACAGTCGTCGTCTCCGCAAAGCTCAACACTACACACTGCATAGTGAAAATTGAACCCAGGATCACATCCTCGCCCAAGAGATGGAGAACGAGCGGGACAGCAATGCGACGACGAGAAATCTGGCTAGAGGTCTTAATGCACGATGGACAAAATGCACCATGTAAGACGCCCTTCCCCAATTGGCTCGCTCTGCGGAATGGAAAGATGGAGGTCAAACCCAACAGGGGACCATCACAGAAGGCCGAAACGTTGGAGACTCCTTTTAGTTGCCTCTTACGACAGGCAGGAATACCGCGGGCCTATTCTTATCCCCGAACCCGCGGGAGGGTGCTATCGCGTGTCTTGCCACTAGCATACTTTACATATACCAGAATCTCTTTGGATTTTCTGACAGGATTCGTTACAAAGTTACGTTGTGGAACCTATTATAAGCATCTCGGATTGATGTCAGCACTAAATTTCGAGCTTCTGTAAACGATCGCCAATCTTGGAGATTTTGCATATGTTTAAATTTGGCATGCTATTTTCGTTGTTTCTGCAACAGTGTTTCACCCGTTTTGTGTTCCAAGGGTGATCAGCTCCGTCGTTTGTTAATTTATTTAGTATAAATCTCTCAATTACTGACGATATTATTTCTTTGAATTCAAGCCACATCTGGTCTACACTTACATTGTTAATTTGGAATGAGTGGAGATTGTCTCTCAGGAAATCGTCAAGTAATTTTTATCTGCATTTTTGAACAGGTATATTTTTCGTTTATTTTTGGAGGGTTTGGGATTTACAATATTCAGTCTCGCTGTGTCAACCCTGTGTTCACTAATCCTTGTATCCGTTTTGATGCTCGTTATTAGTTTAAGATTATTTGTTGCTAAGAGGTCAAGTGTGTTTTCCCAACCGTTTAGTATTCGCGTACGCTCATGAACTAATTGCTCGAAATAATTTTCAGAGAATGCGTTTAACACAATTTCGGATGATGTTTTATGCGTACCTCCGCATTTAAAAATGTATTTTAGACAACATATCGAAGGTAAAGTGATCACCAAATATAACTGTATGTGTTGGATATGTGTTTGAAATTAAACTCATGTTTTCTTTGAACCTTTCAGCAATTGTATCATCTTAGTTGGAAGGTCGGTAAATAGATACAGTTATTATTTTATTCCGGTTTCCAAGAATGACCTCTACCCATACTAACTCACAGCAACTATCTGCTTCAATTTCACTACAAGATAAACAACTTATAACAGCAACAAACAAGCCACTGCCAACTGTGTTTAGCCTATCCTTACTGAACACCGTTAGGTCCTTCACAAAAATTCGGCTGAACGTACCTCCAGCTTTAACCACCTTTCAGTGCCTATAATGATTTGAGCGTCAGTACTTTCTATTACCCCTTGGAGCTCTAGTACTTTCCCAACACGGCCACGACAATTTATAACTGTTATACTGATGATTCCTGCATCTACGTTCTTCCTGTGTTCGGCCTGGACCCTTTGAGACTAAATCCCTTTCAACGTTTTCTCGAGATCCTCTAACATAAAAAACGGTCCAGTCCACGTCACAAAGCCCCAGCTACCCTTGTAACAGCCTCCTGCGTGTAGCGGATTGCTGAACTATTCAGCGAAATCCGAAACCAAACCACTCTATGGCGCAAGTCGCGGAACCTGCGCCCTATATGGTCGCAGAACCGTGTGAGGCTCTGATTCAGACTCTACGCTTGGCTCTGTACAAAAGATCTGCAATCGGCTTTGTCGACTATGCTGCAAATGGTGAGCTCTACTTTCATCTCGCAAGCAAGACTGACAGCCTTTAGCACTTCTGTTAGCCGCTCGAAACCAGAGAGAATCTCTTCTGATCCAAAGTGACATACATCGTTGAAGCCGACGTGAGCCACCACCTGCCGTTGGCTGCATACTGTGCTCTTCATGGCATCCATAAGGATCCTTTCCACGTCGGGAATGACTCCACCCGGTATGCACACGGAGTGCACATTGGTTTTCTTCCTCTCCTTGGCACCCATGACCCTATGTGGCTCCATAACGTGCTTCCCACCCTCTTTGATTACCCGGATCTTGCAGGCTGAGAGGTTCCCTCTGAAACAGGACAAGCGACTGCATATGGCTGAGGGACAGTGTCAGCCACAGACAGCACCTGGATCCTGTTTATTAGACTAACAGGGGAGGCCTTAAGTGCTGCCCCCTGGGAAGTCTTTCGCCACCCTGCCACGCCCCGGGGCGACCTCCCAATCGACCACGGATAAGTGGTCTACCTCAGTGCGAGCAGTAGCTGGCTGGCCACAGGTGCGCACCGATGGGCGAATTCAGACGTACTGGACGTCCGTTGGATTCGCACTGCCGGCCCACAGCAGTGATGCCTATCCACTGGAGCCTCAAGCTGTGTAACCGAAGGTATCACAGCCTGGATATGAGAGTGAAGTGTCACCCACTCGGCTCGCATACGCACACAGTAGTCACAGTCCCTATCCATACGAAAGACCGTGGCAAACTACGCTACGCAGACAAACAAGTACAATCGACACGCGCTACCGAACTCTACTGTGGACACGGAGGGAAACACAAGAACTGTGTCCAAAAATTTAGATCGGCTCGCAGAGATTCAAAGACTGAACTACCAAAGCACTCACGTGAGACTAAATAATTCGCTCCTGATTAGGAACTTGTAATATGTCACAAAATCAGATTATTGTCCGACGAAAACGAAAACGCGAGAACTGTTGCTATTAAATATTAAATTAACATGCAGAAACTCAAGGAACTAAACTACCAAAGCACACAGATGAAATACTAAAATTCGCGCCCGGTTAGGAACTCTTAAAATATCACAAATCGGTTACTTCCCTGTTGGTAGTTGCTTTGCGACCGGTTGCTGCTGCCTGACTAACTGACTAACGCCAACAAGCGATCACTAGCTTTCGAAACAAACCAACAATCGACTATCGACATGCGCTGTGAATATCAACAGAACTGAATCAGATATCAAGACGAAACGTCTACGGGAGTTTTTACACGCAACTGACGTGAACGCAGGTATGCTTCAAGAAGTGGTCACAACTAAAATCGCTGACATTTTTGGATAAGATGTTATCATGCATATGAGAAAGAATTGTGGGACAGCAATAACGTATAAGGTGGACGTAACGTGCCAAACAAAATCTGTAACCGTGAGTGGCAGTAGAACTTGCGACAAAATTGCACCACCTGCTCTTAGAAAATGTACAGAGTCTGCCGAAAAATGTATACACTCTTTGTCAGACTGTATTGGAATATCGATATTGCCAGTCGATTGAACTAGGAGTTTGTTGTAGTATGGTCTTTCGCTCAATAGATGTCAGTACATTCGCCATCATGGCTGCAGCACAATTGAGGGCAGCGAAAATGTATTGTGGAGTGGTTTATGAAATTTGATAATGCCGCTGCAGTGCAGCGTCTCTGGATGTGGGGGTTTGAAACAAAACCCGCAACCCAACTAATAATTAAAATCATTACTGTTATGTTTGATGGGCGTGGAACGATTTGTAATATTCAGAAAGGAAGATCTGGAAGACTGCCTACACGTTCTGCTTCGTCGGCTCGTCTTGGAGAAGTTTGTAACTTCTCCACGGAAGTATGCTATGCAGTGCGCTATGATGAAGATCCTAACTGTCGAATACAATTTTGCAAATGATATCAGCAAATTGTGACTGAAGATGAGTAATTTTTAACTTAGGTAGGGCGGTCTAATGAGGCCCAGCTTAAAATTAATGGAATAGTTAGTCGGCACAGCTGAATTTACTGAGCACCGGAAAATCCACAAGTTCATCTGGTTAAGGCGGTCCATTTACCATGGGTTCATGTGTGCCTTAGTAGGGCCCTTTCTCCGTGATAATATTCTCACTGGAGAAATGAAGCAGGAAATGCAACTCGATTTAATTTTAGCAGGCGTACGTGCGCTTCGTGGAGCTGATGATGAGGTCTTCCACCAACATAAAGGGGCGCCGCCACACGACCTAGCCGTTCCAGCTCTCCTGGACGGCAGTCTGCAGACGCACTGGAATGTACTAAGTGGGCCCTCTGAGTCCCCCACCCCCCTCCCCACGGTCTCCTGATCTAGTCCCTATCGACTTTTTGCTTGAATTGAACTGTGAAAGATCAATTCTATCGACGTAAGCCGCGCGTGTGCAGTGATCTCCATTACAACACTGATGTGTGTGTGGCGACGGCTCGGCGTTGCATTATGTATCTGGCCGCCAACCGCGGACATTTTGAACATATAACCTAACCATGTTCTTAACTGAATACTGTATTACTTCTGTGATCAGGCGTAATAAAAAGTTTTCGTTCCTGAAACTTTGTATACCTATTTTTCTATTTTTCGAGGACTCTGTATATGCCCCACTGGCTCCACAAGCAACCATGGCAGAAGCTGTTTCTTTCGTTATGGCATAATGATTTTACTAATGGACATTCGAGTTAATGTAATTTTAGACTGAGGTTTTAATTGGGTCTTGCGTCAGGAAAATCAATGCCCAAATTTTAACTACTGTGAAGAGTTGAGTGTTTTAACGACCGGATTATACTTAATAGCCTCATGGATACATGTTCGCCCGTGCTATATGTTTATCTGTAGCACCTCCACAAGAAGGCTAGACAGGATTTACGCCACGCAAGATTTTATACATAATATACTTGACTGAGATATGGCCAATGAAGCTTTTGGACCATTGTGACTGCCAAATCACAGCTCAATACATCACTTAGGAATGCTTCCAGGAGCGAGGGATCTGCAACTAAAACTGTCGCTCCTGGATGACAAGAAACGCTCCAAGTTGTCACAGAGACTTGGGCGCGGTGCCTTTAGAGTCAGTCAAGGTACTCGAGACTCATTATCTGATGGATTCAAGCTGCAAAACCAGTAATAAGGAAATGTTTTATACATCTTGCCTGAACAAATAGCTACCGGCAGAAACAGACGCTGGATTTCTTGCGCCACTTGTACAATGAACCAACAGATTTAGTCGTAGATTTCTTCGAATAAAAGGCACCAAAGCAAAAATTTCTCGGAACGGCAGTTGTAAGAAGACAACAAAGGGTGAGCGCGTCACACAGCTGATATCAATCAAGGAAATATTTCGATATACCACATGACAATCGGAGCCAAAAGAAGCCGACAGTACATCCTTAAACACCTTCGAGATTCCCAGCGAAATAACTTCGGTCATCAAAGCCCAATTAAGCTATATGTTATGCTGTTCTACACGGATCACTGCTCTGAATCAGTGACAAATTTGGCTATAGAGGACACTTTCCTCTCCAATATCCTATCCACAGTTGATCCCAAGGATCTAAGAGCTTCTAGGGAACATCAGGTGAAGAACTAAACATAATAATTATTGAATCTCCACATTAAGAATCTGCCTGAGGAGATGGCTTAGCACTAGAGTTTTTCACAAGATCATAGAATGTTGTAGGACACGAACTAATGATAATGTAGAACGAACTGTTAAAAAGGAATTACTTTCCGCAAAAATTCACTGAAGGCGTGGGCATGTTCATCCGAAAAAAAGGCATAAAGCACCATGACAGAAGACTTTCGATCGATTAATCTGCTCAACTCTAACGTTTCGTTCGAATGTAGAGACATTTTATATTTAACTTGGTTATATAAATGTCAAATTACATTGATATTTTTAGATTTAAACAAAACTTTTGATAAGATTAACCACGAATTTTTATTAAGTCTGATACGTATAATGGGATTAAATTTTCAGTTTTCGGGTTTGTACAGGAATAAAGCTCTGTGGTCAGTTAAAAAATCCCCTCTCTCAATCAATTTGTTCGACGAGGGTGTCTTTTTATCTATGACTTCGTACAGAATTTGCCGTGGAGCACTACTTTGACATCAGCATTTAAACCTACAAGGATTAGAAATTTTCAACGTCAAAACAGTCTGCCATGCATATGCAAATGGCATAAGCGTCCTCATAAACGCAAATACAGAGATCGTAACAGTTTCAGTGATAATAACAACTTATAACAACGCCTGCGGTGCCAAGTTAAATGAGCATAAAACCAAGATTATGCCCATATGATCCAACAAGGATCATACGTAAACATCCAAGAGTCAGAGGGCTGATAAGATAATTATCGTAACACCGATTCTGCGTGACACGATGAAGTTCAACTGGGAACTTAAGCTCAATCCAAGCCATACTGAAAGTCCACAAGAAACAGCCATTCAGTCATTTACGAAGAGCAACATTGTCGGAGTCTCACAGCAAACGATGAGGTTGGCTCGCCCTGATGAGTGTTTAGGTGTCGAGGGTGCCCCCGTTCACAGTGCATTGCAACGTTTGTAAACCGAATTTCTAAAATGCTGCAGAGCGCAGAGCGACCAAAACCCTGTTCACTATCGTTGCCAAAAAAAAAAAATTATACGGAATTGAGCTACCTGCAAGAAGCACTTCACCAGTGTGCCACTTCCAAGATACACATCTCACTGACTAAGGGACAAACTCAAAACTGTACAGATCCGAAACAATCAACCAAAAATTGGAAACGTATTTGAAAGAACGTAAACAACAACAATCTCAGGTCAGACATAAAATCTGTGTGGTACAATATTGTCAATGAGAAGGTCTAAGGGGAGAAAAATTCTATAAGATTCAACTGAAATCTGAGCCATGTTGTGGTGACTGCTAACTGGTAGATACGCTATGACATGCCTCTGTATGCAGAGATCGCACTAAGATTTGGAATCAGACAAGAAAAAAAACTAGCAGTTATTAACAGAACGTCGCCCCAATATTTACAAACGAGGTACTCCATCCAGACTGGAGTTTATACCCCAGCATAAAACACTACGGCTATGGCCGGTTGCTTGGAAATTTCGCAAATCGTGTAATTAGAAACAAAGTTGCAACGCTCGAAGAATATACGATTTATGTGGAAGCAGAAAAATATAAATTAAAGAAATTATACAAATACTAACAATGGTTTCAAAACTTCACAACACACCCTATGACATAAGAAAATGAACAAGATAAATCTATCTGGGTTAGAAGAAAAATATTAAGTGTATATTCAAACTTTTGCTGTAGTGGTATGGTCACATTTTTAGAGGACGATCGGTTACGTTCCAAGAAGATTAATTTATTTAAATTACGTAACGCTTATCATTCGTTGCCACGTCTGTACTAGGCATCGGCGGAAGATATTCAGTTCAAGTAGCAGAATTTTCTACGAATGGCACACATGTAATTTAAGTAAACGGCAAATAAAATAAAGAAGAAAACATAACAAAAAAATAAAATAAAGAGGGGATACAGCCTTTGACTGGTAATCTCGGCCAACGGCTGCTTAAGATTCCCGGCTTAAGAAGTCATCCATTTCCGACCAAAAACCTCAAGATGCAAGAGGAATTACACTGTTAAATGCAGAGTAAAGTGTAGGAATGTCGAAAAACTACATCGAAGTCCTCTAAGAGGTGGAGGACTTGTCTGAAAATGTGAAAGAGTAAGAAATAGGAGCTGATATAGAAGACATATGAGATCCAATATTAGAATCACAGTTTTTACACAACTTTATAAATTTGCAATCAAATGGATGGACAGCATAGATAACATTCTAACAATTCTTAGGAATTTCTAAAATCGTTGGGGAAACTGGCAATCAATTACTATTCTCTAGGCATTTCTAACATCACTGTGGAAAGTGACAACCAAATAACACTCCTTAGGAATTTCTAAAATCACAGGGGAAAGTGGCAACCAAATGACAGCTCAAGCTGATTTGAAGAATTTATGAATCTGGAGACGCATCTTGAAACTTCCGTGAAAAGTATCATCCACACCATCCCGAAGGTAGGAAGCTGAGCCAGACTGGAATGTGTTCGAATAAAATCATGTCCCTTTTGGGTTGGCCACCGAAACGCCTCCGTTGTCTTTTCATGGATCCTGTGTTAAGCGAAGTCCGCCTGCTTAGCAGAGTGGTGGAAATGGAAATGAGCGTTTGGCGTCATTGGCCGGGAGGCCCCTCGCGGGGCAGGTCCGGCCGCCATATCGCAGGTCTTATTACATTCGGCGCCACATTGGGCGACCTGAGCAGAGTGGTAACATGTGTGCCTAGCATGCAACGGGCCTGGGTTCGATTCCCGGTCGGCTTGGAGATTTTCTCCGCTCTTGGACTGGGTGCTGTGTTGTCCTGGTCATCATTTCATCTTCACCGACAAGCAAGTCGCCCAATGTGGCGTCACGTGAAATAAGACTTGCAACTTGTCGGCCGAACTTCCCCGGATCTAGTCTCCCGGCTATCAATGCCACATGATTATTTTTTTTGTGTTAGGCGAACACAGGTTTAAATTGTGTTTACAATTATTTATATGAGGTTGTAATATACAATAAGACCGTCGTTTAACATCATCGTTTACGCCAGGTCTTGCACGGTTTCTAGAAAGCCTTTTCCTTCTTGGTTATCGTGTTCGGAGTCGAGAAATTTAAATTATAACCTGTGCACAAACTATTCCCGTTTGAAACGGATAACCGGGGTATTGGATAGACTTCGGTAAACAGGCAAGATTCCCAGCTGTGTGGTTAGCATTTCTGCTTTCTGTTTTCAAGCAAAGCGTATCAGAAGTGCAGATAGCCAACTTGTTGACGCGCTTATTCACATGTTCCAATGAAACTCGGAAGTGGTTTAAACCCCGCAAATTAATCAGAAATCTGTGTATGTTTCCGTAGCCCTGGGTGAAATATGTGCGTTTTTCGGTGACTTAGAAGAGAAACAAGACGAAGATGCTCAGTTAAACAACGTGCCTGATAGCTTTTCCATAATATATTTGTGAAGTCTGAATTTCCTTGTCTGTCAGTCTGTTAACACCTCCCAGTTGCTTTCCATCTTCCAACTTCTGGGCTTTCATTTCTTTCTTCAGTCTGAGAAGTCTACCTCCAGATCGCTTTTGGACATGCCCCCCACACTCCGGTTTTTCAGTTTTAGTTTGTGAGCCATAAGGATTGCTCTCTAAAACAGTCTTTAAAGCACTAGGATCTCCATCACCTTCATGCTTCACATGCCTAAAACCACATTGTTCAAGTGACCTTTGGAATATTAGTTTCTTCCCAGCTGCTCCTAGCCCACCACACGATCCCTGGTAATTCTTGCTGCACACTTTCTTGTGTTCTTGCTGCCACCTGTCTTCTTCACTGCCATCGATGTTCTTTCTTGTGTCACACTGAGTGCAATACTATTTGCTCGTTAACTGGAAGTCAAAGATTTTCTCTGTATCCACACTAATAACAGACGATAAGCCATGAAGTGATGTACGGCCCCTAATAATTCAGGTACCATCGCAAGAGGCACACAGATCTGTTCTCAGTACTCAGCGTCCTTCTTCCCCTTCATTGTTAATAGCTACAGCTTCCTCAACAACTGCTTTCATGTCCTCCTTGCATTCAACTTCAAGAGCACTACGGAATGTTCGGTTGTAATCACTGAATAAAAAGTCATTGGTGCAGGCATGTTCATCCACAAAAATATTTGTGCCTCCTCCACCTACACCTAAGAATCTCATAGAGTAACACAGTCTTGTATTTGCCTCATACATCATTTCATGTTAGGCAGAAATCTTGGACTGAACATCATTTTTACAGAATTTACACAAAATACGTACAGTACTTACAATGCCAATTCTGTCACTGTCATCATAGAGTCTAAGGGCCTTTGACCCACAGTTAACACATGCACATTAAACATTAATCATATGAGTAAGTATTTCTAAGTTAGTTACCTCCCACCGGAGGTTCGAGTCCTCCCTCGGGCGTGGGTTTGTGTGTTGTTCTTAGCATAAGTTAGTTTAAGTAGTGTGTAAGTCTAGGGACCGATGACCTCAGCAGTTTGGTCCCTTAGGGATTCACACACATTTTAACATCTAAGTCAGTTAAACTAAATCCACTGGAAAACTCGTCTTTGTCACTGTGCACAGCATCATCAGTTACTTCACTAATTTCCTTCTTCGATGAATTCTGTGACTTTGTCAAAAATTGTTCTTCACACTTGGGAGCAGCATCTGTAACACTGTTATTTAAATTTCCTGTACCTTCTACACTTTTTTGAATATGTGTCCATTGCTACAGCCCATTTCGAGCAAAACAGTTTGATGTATGCAAAACCAAAAACTGAAATACGTTTGTGGTACATACTATTCAAAAAGTCACATTGTAAACAAAGGAACAAGCACAGATAATCTTTCTCACAGCCTTATACACACATCTGCAGTTCGCTTCTATTGTGTGGACGAAAAATTAACGCACAAAAAAATTCTTGTGTAGAGACGGTGTGGGTCACAGTATAGTAAGTGAGGGAGTGACAGGCGCAGGCGCCCAAACAAAGCTTTTTAAAACATGTTTTCAGCCAGATTTAGAGTAGAAAAATTTTCCAGTGTTATTCTTAAAGAATGACTCTAATAAATTACGCAATAAAAAAGTCCATTTTTTGTATTTTTGCCGTATATATGCCCTTAACAAGGCTGACTTTGAGCTGATTCAAATGTACCCTGCGCTGTCACTTTGTCCTGAACAAGGCTTAGTCCTGAACAAGGAAGTTGACTAGGGAGATCACGCTGATGATGCTCTCTGGCTCCATAAGGCGAGGGAGTATCTTAGCAGTAACCTTCTGGCCAGCCTTACTCTGAGCCCAGAAATTCTTTATGAAAACGTTTAGCGAGGCAGCGCTGTTGTACCAGCCAACCTCCCTCCGGTGTGCAAGGCGAATATTGTTCCTAACAGCTTTAAAATTTTCCCTGATGAACTTTGGATTAATATCCTCAGCAAGGTAGCCGTTTATTGACCACAGGTTTCATGTAGGTGAGAAAATCAGCTTAGCAGATGTAATTTGGAGGGTTTCATGTACAGCTGTATTAAATCCAAAATTAAGACAGTTAGTATACTGGTTCCAATTCACCTGAGAGTGGCGCGGAAAATAATCAGAGCAGATTTCAAGTTACGATTAAATCCTACCAATAACGGCGGCTGTGAGTAATAGAGAGCAGTCATGACGTGAAAAACCGAATTATTAAAACAAAACCTCCTAAATTCCCAGAACAAAATGTTGGACACATTATCGCTCACGGAGATGTGATGAAAAGTGATACCTCCGAATTTTTTATTCTGTTCTTGATATCGGTTGAGGTATTACATGTCATGCGTATTAATCGGTTGCCTTTGCCACTTCGCTGACGCAAGCTGCTACGCTCTGCCAATAGGAGGCTCCAAATCGTTCTGTGTAACTTGGTGGTGGATAATGTAATTATGTTTGAGTACTGCAAGACCCTCACAAAACTGAAAACACGAATTCAAAGAGATCGTACAAGCATGGAACAACCTCTCTTTCAGCATGACCATGTCAGACACAAACATGCACTGCAGCATTTGCAACAATCCGACACCTTGGGATTGCTGTCAAAATGCCTCCAAACCTTTTGTGTGAAAACTCTTAAGTCTTTTACATAAAATAAACTTCATTAATATTATATATCTTTATTCTTCATGTCTACATATTTATTTCTCAACGTAGTCACGCTGGCGAAAAATCCGATTTTCATCTATTTCCAAAGGTTAAATAGTGCCTTCGAGGACTTCAATGTGATAAGTGTTGAAGCGGTGCAAGCAGAGTAAGTGGCTCCATCAAAAAAGTCAAACATCCTACCGTGACGATAACAACAAATTGATCTATCCTTTGGGAGAAATGTGCTCATCGACAGGGTGACTACGTTAAGAAATAAATATGTAGATGTGGAGAACAAAGCTGCAGAATGTTTTGAAAACTGCTTTATTTAAAAAGCTCTAATGATTTCCACATTAGAAAATTCGGACGCATTACTCTTGCTGAAAACCCAAAGAAATTCCGGTCTTACGTAAAATCGGTAAGCGGGTCGAAGGTTTCCATCCAGTCACTCACTGATCAGTCTGGCCTGGCAACGGGAGACAGCAAAACGAAAGCTGAAACTTTAAATTTAGCATTTGAGAAATCTTTCACGCAGGAGGATCGCACAAACATACCGCCGTTTGAGTCTCGTACAGATTCTCGTATGGAGGACATAGTGATAGACATCCCTGGGGTTGTGAAGCAGCTGAATGGGTTAAAAATAAATAAATCGCCAGGTCCTGATGGGATTCCAATTCGGTTTTACAGAGAGTACTCTACTGCATTGGCTCCTTACTTAGCTTGCATTTATCGCGAATCTCTTGCCCAACGTAAAGTCCCGAGCGACTGGAAAAAAGCGCAGGTGACGCCTGTATATAAGAAGGGTAGAAGGACGGATCCTCAAAATTACAGACCAATATCCTTAACATCGGTTTGTTGCAGGATTCTCGAACATATTCTCAGTTCGAATATAATGAATTTCCTTGAGAAAGAGAAGTTGCTGTCCATGCATCAGCATGGCTTTAGAAAGTATCGCTCCTGCGAAACGCAACTCGCCATTTTTTCACATGATATCTTGCGAACCATGGATGAAGGGTATCAGACGGATGCCATATTCCTTGACTTCCGGAAAGCGTTTGACTCGGTGCCCCACTGCAGACTGCTAACTAAGGTAAGAGCATATGGGATTGGTTCCCAAGTATGTGAGTGGCTCGAAGACTTCTTAAGTAATAGAACCCAGTACGTTGTCCTCGATGGTAAGTGTTCATCGGAAATGAGGGTATCATCTGGAGTGCCCAAGGGACGTGTGGTAGGTCCGCTGTTGTTTTCTATCTACTTAAGTGATCTTTTGGATAGGGTGGATAGCAATGTGCGGCTGTTTGCTGATGATGCTGTGGTGAACGGGAAGGTGTCGTCGTTGAGTGACTGTAGGAAGATACAAGATGACTTGGACAGAATTTGTGACTGGTGTAAAGAATGGCAGCTAACTCTAAATATAGATAAATGTAAATTAATGCAGATGAATAGGAAAAAAATCCTGTAATGTTTGAATACTCCATTAGTAGCGTAGCACTTGACACAGCCACGTCGATTAAATATTTGGGCGTAACATTGCAGAGTGATATGAAGAGGGACAAGCATGTAATGTCAGTTGTGGGGAAGGCGGATAGTCGTCTTCGGTTCATTGGCAGAATTTTGGGAAGATGTGGTTCACCTGTAAAAGAGACCACTTATAAAATACTAATACGACCTATTCTTGAGTACTGCTCAAGCGTTTGGGTTCCCTATCAACTCGGATTGAGGGAGGACATAGAAGCAATTCAGAGGCGGGCTGCTAGATTTGTTACTGGTAGGTTTGATCATCACGCGAGTGTTACGGAAATGCTTCAGGATCTCGGATGGGAGCCTCTAGAGGAAAGGAGGCGTTCTTTTCGTGAATCGCTACTGAGGAAATTTAGAGAACCAGCATTTGAGGCTGACTGCAGTACAATTTTACTGCCGCCAACTTACATTTCACGGGAAGACCACAAAGATAAGATAAGAGAGATTAGGGCTCGTGCAGAGGCATATAGGCAGTCATTTTTCCCTCGTTCTGTTTGTGAGTGGAACAGGGAGAGAAGGTGCTAGTTGTGGTACGAGGTACCCTCCGCCACGCACCGTATAGTGGATTGCGGAGTATGTATGTAGATGTAAATGTAATTTGGCCAGCATCTGAATAGTAACCTAGGCTGTCACAGATTCACTCGAAAGCGACCAAACAAAACGAAGAAATCAAACATCATAAATATGAATCGGTTACTGCTTTTAGAAAGGGAAAGCGGTCTCTGGTAGTCGATGAAAATCTTGTCCACAGAGTTCTCTTCCCTACAGGAATAAAGTCCGCCCCTGCAGGTACTAGAATCACGTTTGGCCACTGTGCATTCTTGGCGCTGGCTGGCAGACTTCCTTGCGTTGGCACTCAAACTCGTCCAAATTAAAAGCTCCTCAAACCTTACGATGTATTTGCTAGTACTCATATGTCACTCATACAGAGATTGGTGAAAATATTTAAAAACCGATAGAAAAAAAGCAATTCAAAATTCAATTCCTTATCAAATGTACACTCCTGGAAATTGAAATAAGAACACCGTGAATTCATTGTCCCAGGAAGGGGAAACTTTATTGACACATTCCTGGGGTCAGATACATCACATGATCACACTGACAGAACCACAGGCACATAGACACAGGCAACAGAGCATGCACAATGTCGGCACTAGTACAGTGTATATCCACCTTTCGCAGCAATGCAGGCTGCTATTCTCCCATGGAGACGATCGTAGAGATGCTGGATGTAGTCCTGTGGAACGGCTTGCCATGCCATTTCCACCTGGCGCCTCAGTTGGACCAGCGTTCGTGCTGGACGTGCAGACCGCGTGAGACGACGCTTCATCCAGTCCCAAACATGCTCAATGGGGGACAGATCCGGAGATCTTGCTGGCCAGGGTAGTTGACTTACACCTTCTAGAGCACGTTGGGTGGCACGGGATACATGCGGACGTGCATTGTCCTGTTGGAACAGCAAGTTCCCTTGCCGGTCTAGGAATGGTAGAATGATGGGTTCGATGACGGTTTGGATGTACCGTGCACTATTCAGTGTCCCCTCGACGATCACCAGTGGTGTACGGCCAGTGTAGGAGATCGCTCCCCACACCATGATGCCGGGTGTTGGCCCTGTGTGCCTCGGTCGTATGCAGTCCTGATTGTGGCGCTCACCTGCACGGCGCCAAACACGCATACGACCATCATTGGCACCAAGGCAGAAGCGACTCTCATCGCTGAAGACGACACGTCTCCATTCGTCCCTCCATTCACGCCTGTCGCGACACCACTGGAGGCGGGCTGCACGATGTTGGGGCGTGAGCGGAAGACGGCCTAACGGTGTGCGGGACCGTAGCCCAGCTTCATGGAGACGGTTGCGAATGGTCCTCGCCGATACCCCAGGAGCAACAGTGTCCCTAATTTGCTGGGAAGTGGCGGTGCGGTCCCCTACGGCACTGCGTAGGATCCTACGGTCTTGGCGTGCATCCGTGCGTCGCTGCGGTCCGGTCCCAGGTCGACGGGCACGTGCACCTTCCGCCGACCACTGGCGACAACATCGATGTACTGTGGAGACCTCACGCCCCACGTGTTGAGCAATTCGGCGGTACGTCCACCCGGCCTCCCGCATGCCCACTATACGCCCTCGCTCAAAGTCCGTCAACTGCACATACGGTTCACGTCCACGCTGTCGCGGCATGCTACCAGTGTTAAAGACTGCGATGGAGCTCCGTATGCCACGGCAATCTGGCTGACACTGACGGCGGCGGTGCACAAATGCTGCGCAGCTAGCGCCATTCGACGGCCAACACCGCGGTTCCTGGTGTGTCCGCTGTGCCGTGCGTGTGATCATTGCTTGTACAGCCCTCTCGCAGTGTCCGGAGCAAGTATGGTGGGTCTGACGCACCGGTGTCAATGTGTTCTTTTTTCCATTTCCAGGAGTGTATTTCAATGCACATTTTCGAACAAAAATTGCACAGAATTTCAAGCATTATGTTGTACATAATAGTTTCAAGTATTACTATTTTAGCGGAAATTTATTAGAAGATTTGTACGTTTAAGTACAAGACTGCTTTTTGCCCTACGCCTGTCAATCGGCGTGCTGAGCCACAGGTTGTCTCTTACATTCTGGAGTCTTCTCACTAGCACCCTCCCTCCCCACGTCTTCCTTTAAGTGCAGAGAAGTGAGCCGCATTTTCACATCGATTCTTTCGCTCGCAGAACTTCCTTCGATTTGGAAATCTAGCTATGGCTTCTCTCGCGCCCCAGTAGGCGGTGGTCTTGCGGCGCCCCGAAGCGGTTTAAGTGCACCCACGGCTCACACTAGAGGTCTGCTGTGAGTTGACTGTCGCTGAAGAAGTCAGTCTGAGTCGCAGGCTGGGCTTGCTAGCCGTACTGGTCCGCTCCACACGTTTTGGGGGCAGATGTTTACGTTGCGGCGTGTGTGCATGCCTACTGGAGAGTTGTCGCTTCTGCCTGCCTTTGGTGGAGCGGGTCATGCTTTGGAGTTCGACCAGGACCGCTTCTTGCTGCCTTGGTTGGCAGACGTGGCCACATACACCGACCTTAATTCTTCCACGCTTGATGCAGGAATGAACGACGAGCACCATGCCTTGTGTGCAGTAAAGTGTTCACTGCGCTTCGTGAAAACCCCTGTGCTTTTGCTACTGAGTTTCGTTTGGTGTTGTTACGATAAGCTGGTGTGGCTGAGCTACTGGGTGTTATTTTGCCTGACGCCCTTAACGTGGATCAGCGTCCCAATAATAAGGAAGTGCTTGAGTTAAAGATTGATTCAGTTATAAGAGGACTTGCATTTTACCTAGGTCTGGTATGTGAGTACATGATCCAGAAACATTTCTTTTTATCCACTCAGTTTGTGTGTGCACTTTCTAGGTTTATGTAATTTTAATATTTTTCATTGTCAGTTAACATTAAGTACTTGCTTTGTGTTCGTCAGTCAATATTAAACGTCTCATTTCCATGTTGCAGTTTATTATGTTGTGTAAATTTTACTTTGTTAACGATAAATACATGCGGGTCAAATGGGCTCAGTACTCTCCCATAATTTTCGCTACGATAGCTGGAGGCTCCTGCGCTATTTACCACTAATCTGTTATGTAAATTTAATGTATATTCTATGTGTGTGTTTTAGAATCTGTACTGAACTGAGCAGTCGTTTGCGGTGTGGCCGAGTTCAACCGATTTACTGTGCATTGGCTAAGCGATATGTTTCAGCCCCTTTATTTGCATTGAATTTGTCCTTGGTTGCTCTTCTAAATGACTGCTTATGCTTGTTGATTTGCCAATGCTCCCTTTCTTACATTAAAGGAAATGTACAGGTTACATATCCTGCTAACCTGAACCATTTTTTAAATGTTTCAAGTGTTATTCAGATTGTGGTTGTTGTAATACTGATTTTCAAGTAGTCAAAATAATTGTTAGATCCAATTAGTGCGTTTGGGGTGATTTTATAATATTTTTCAGTGTAAAAAGTTGAGTTTTGTTATAAATTAAAAAAGGGAATTCTCTAAGTATTCGAAAGAACAGTAATTTAAAGTTTGACTAACTTATTGTGCTGAACTATGGTATTGTTACGAGCTTCATTGTTCGTGATTGTTTGCTTTAAATTTTGCCTATCTGTCAAATAAATATCGGTCGTCATTGTTTCTCTTGAATTTGGCCTCTGTGGCAAAGAAATGTTGCTTGTCATTGTTTATGTTAAATTTGGCCTCTGTAGCAAATACAAGTAAATTGTTGAAAACAAATGTCTTCTTAATGCTCAGTACCTTACCACTTCCGGATTCAAGATCCCTGTCTTTTGGCAAATGCCCTTTATAATTTATAAATATTGAAATTATTCGTAAACTAAAGGATTAACATGTGGGAGGGAAGTGCCTGATGCTTGTAGACAAGCTCCATAACCAGCCTGTCGAATTCCCTTCTCTATCGACGGCAGTCGAAGAAGATGTGATTAATATTCAGGAGCTCGCCACAATCACGTTATAGTGATATTATGTGGTGGAGTCTACAAAGCTGTTGTCAGTGGCAGCCGTTGTTCATTTTCAACTGGCATGATCCTCACAAACTGTCTCGCGGTTCCTGTGCCAAGAAAATTTGAGTTCAGAGCCCCCTCTGCAGCATATCATTGGACCTTTTCTAAACGAGGATGGATTCGCCTGTACCAAGTGCTCTTGTGTAGATCTTGTCTCTCATGCCTCATTCCAGTCACTTTTGGTCAAGCCTCTATCCACGGCAAAGAGATCTTCCGCGGGGAAGCATCGCCGTTGTGTGCCGGTCGTCATCAAGTTTTTAGCCAAATAGCCTTCGTTTCTTTCCCCACAGCCGCAGCATGCCCTTGATCGACTCAAATGAGACCCCCTTACCACATTAGTACAACTCTGATACAGCAGCAGCTCTTCGGTATGTAACACCTCCCTCTGTCCTTACCAAGTAAAATACGTTCTTTCACCGCGGAGAGCGAGTCCGTGAGTATGACAAGATGATCAGCCGCTGGTCATGCCCTAACTTAGTGTATTGTCAGTGGCTACGAATTCAGGCGTGTAAATTGAAGCGCGTGTAAATTGACCCGCAGAAGCACCTGGGAGAAAAACTGACGAAAAGAAAATCGATGCATTTGAGTCGTAATATAATAGGAGGCTATTGAAAATTAGAGGGGCTGATAAGATATGAAATGAGGTTCTCTACAGAACTGGTGGGGAGAAACACGCGTGGGAAAAACCGAGAAGAGGAAGAAGAGACAGGATGATAGGATATCATCAACAAATAACTTCCACGTTGCTAGAGAGAGCTGCATAGAGTAGAAAATGTAGTGGAAGACAGAGACTGAAATATATCCAGCAAATAATTGAGGATGTTGGGCGCTAGCGCTACTCTGAAACGAAGAGCTTGGTGCAAGAGAGGAATTCGTAATGAGCTACATCAAACAACCAGTCAGAAGACTGATGCCCCCCTCCCACCCCAGCACCCCCAGCCCCCCTCCAAACCCCCATCCAAAAAAGTAGTAGGGAATATTATTACGGCGCAGGTACGAGGGTATATGAGCTTGGTAACGTTAATATGAATGAAAAAGAAGCCTGTAATGACTGGAAAGGTATTTACATTAATATCATCGTACACCAATGTAATAAAAACTTCCACCATGTAACTTTGAGCTTTGTACTAAAATATTTCGTCTTTTACTACCAAACAGGGTACTCAAAAGCCATGTATCCATGCCCATATGGCACAAATTCACCTGTTCATGGACGTATGATGTTCCGAATCGTGTAGTAGAAAGTGTAACATAATAAATGTGACTGATTGTTTCAGTTTGTATTTTCAGTTCATGTTACAGCAATATTCAATAAGATAATTAATATCCTTCCAGCCAGAAGATAAGATACCCGTGGAACTATACTAGGTATCCACTACAGAAACAGTTGATAATTGTTCGCTGTCACAGATGACTTCACTCCAAACTCCGTACTGAGCAATAGTCATCCAGGCGTTCATATCGCGGAGGAACGCTGCCAGAGTTGGAGGAGAGTTCTGGACGGCGTCGGGATTGTAAGAATAAGATAGGAGAGATTTGGATGTACGCTGAGTCTGAGGCTCCGTACTCGAATTGTGTAGGAGGGGAAGAGGCTAATGCTGGTATGAAGTATCCTGCACCTTGCATTGTACAGACTTTGCGCAATCTGCAAGCCGTGTCATAATTAATGGCATAAACGCTTACAGTTGAAAGTACATGATACTAGAAGCAAAAGAGTCTCAGTAAAATTAGGTCCACAAACGAGCCGTTTACGAAATAACTGCGAATTTGTGTTTACCACCACCATTCAATAGATTCTGTGTATCGTCATCCCAGTTAGGGGATATTCAGCATTAATAGAAGTTATTAGATATACTTTGGTGGAAGTGCAAGTGTTTTTAATGATCACGAGAGCAGTTACAAAACTGTACTCGTAGTTAAAGGAGTTGTTGAATGCGTCGTTCTTGTACGTGGATGCGGACTTGTACCCGTCCGTACAGTGAATTTCGAATCCTTTCAAACACACCTATATCACTTCTAAATTCTCGAGAAGCATTGGCAAGTCTCTGCTCCAACTCTTCAACCGTTTTCGGGAGTGGCGTAGGGTGATCTTGGGGGCCACTATACAGGTACTCTTAGCCCAGTCCATCTTTAGCCATATCAGGACGTTAGATCGGCTCGCCATTAGAGCAAATGCGTTGGTGCTCCGTCACAAATATGCACATCCAATGGCGTTGCTCTAATGGCACATCCTCAAGCAGTCCTGTAAGATGATTCCGCAGAAACCGAAGGTAGTTCCGTCCATAGAGCTCGTTTGGGAACATTTACGGCCCAATACGACGATCACCTAGTACCCCTAACCACACATACAATGAGAAACGTAGCTGATGAGACTCATGCACAGCATGTGGTTTGGATCCTCGATGACCCGAAACGTGAGAACTGTGACAAACGCACGTCACGAATGAACCTTGCTTCATCTGTAAATAAAATGTTGTTGTCAAACTTAGTGTTGCCTACAGCTTTTTGTTGCATCCGCTGACAGAAAGTTAGTCTAGGACAGAAGTCAGCGTCATTAAGTCAATGAACTCGTTGGAGAACATTGCACGGTGATGCACTATTCTCCAGCAATTTGTGTGGCAAGTCTCATCGAGATTCCTAGTGAGCGTTCGGCTGTTTCCAGCATAACATCTTTAAGCATAGGTGTAATTCGTATAGGCCTATCCATTGCCGCAGCAAGTGAAAAGCTCTCAATTTCTCGGAGGCGTTGATGCACTCTTGTAAACGTTCAACTCTCAAGGGTGCCTTCCTGCAGGATATGCTTCTTGATACAAGCGTGCAGCCTCCTGTGTACTGCTGTTAGCCCTTTCATATATGAAAAGCATATGTGCATACTCCTCGGTACTCTAATGTTTGATGTTGCCACCAATGCAACTGACGCTACGCAAACAACACCGGTGGAGCTCTGACTGCGTACTGTACTGTCTTATCCATTCTGTTTACAACTCCATGTCTCGAAAATGCAAACAAAAACTACACCACGAACAGGCATACGGTGAATGCATCAGTCACTAATATTTCTTTTTACGGTCGATGGTCCTCCAACGGCGCGTCCGGGATGCGTTTTCATTAACTGGTACTTCTTCCCCAAGTCAAGGCCACAAGGATAACAATGAACAACAGTGCAAGGTTAGTACTTTAGTGCCAGCTGTAGAACTGTAGAATCTTGTTGGACAGCTCAATCCCATAAAGCAAATGTTGTTTACTGATCATTTCGATATCTTCCTCTTATCAAGCGCACTGAGCTCTTTAATAATACCGTGATGCTACAAGAAGAGTAATATGAATCTTTAAAATTCTAAAATGGAACTAGACAATCACATCTTCTAAGACACAGCCCTCTAAAACGCATTCGTTATTCGCTATTATGTCTACGTTTACCTGAATTTGTTTCTCCAGACTTTTAAGTTCTATGCAGCAGGATTTGTTGGCCTACGCACAACGAGCAGTAGAGCATCCCCAGCGCTAAAAGTACAAAGCACTTCTCTACAGAGATTTTCCTTCCTCACTTCGTATTTTTTTAAGTGTACCACCTTCCCTTGAGACACAATTTACTGGCCTCTCTAATCTACGGTTATTTAGTTTGCGCCATATCATACATACTGAAGAGCCAAAGAAACTGGTACACCTGCCTAATATCGTGTGGCGTCCCCGCGGCACGCGGAAGTTCCCCAACACGACATGGCATGGGCTCCACTAATGACTGGAGTAGTGCAGTGCTGTAGCGAGTTGACACCATGAATCCGTAAGAGTGCGGGGGGAAATCTCTTCTCCTTCTGAACAGCACGTTGCAAGGCATCCCAGGTATGCTCAATAACGATCATGTCTGGGGAGTTGAATGGCCACCGGAAGTGTTTAAACTCAGAAGAGTTTCCATGTTTCCGTCCAACCCCTGCATGTACAGTCTGGTACAAAATTCGTGATACAGCTCATCTTTTCGTCATGCTGAACTGCAAAGCTCTGTTGTCTGTTACACAGCATAACAGGCAAGAAGACGCAGTGCTACCAACATACTCTTAACTCCCCTGTGTTCCTAGAATAACTTACAGGAAACAAAAACGGTATTTCAACTGAACTGAAGTTAGGAGCTAACAAGAAATGAATTTTAAGCAAAAACTGTCTAACAAAGAGGTCCAGTTTCTTCAACCATAAACTGCGGTTGGGGCGGAGGGGTTGGGGGGGGGGGGGGGCTGGTCATATTTAATCCTCATAGTCAGTAATAGCAAAATTCTTCGTGATATGCGCTTCTTTGTATTAAAAGATGCGGATCTCGTAAATGGTTTTAGTAACTGATTTGTGATTTTATTTTGCACCCAGCGCTTTGAGGTATTCACGACTGACACATGCTTTTCTATATGTCGTCGTAGTGTCAGGATATGGAGACAGCAATAGCCGTGAGATAGGCTAGTTAGAATGAATCAGTGCGTACATTACGTGGAATTACGTGAGTTAGATGACGGGCAGCCGGCTATCGACAGTCGCTATATGATACTTGAAGTTTCTGTCGCCTTTAACACACTAGAGCGACGACTGGTGTCGGTGAGTCGCTAATGTGCCGATAGTAATAACTTTAGAGGAGGATGTTACAAAATCCGTAAGCATAATTCTTTGTCGGAATTAACACGACTTTTTTTCTATATGAGAACCCAGTTATGTGTAAATGTAATCCTCGTAGTTGTGTAAGTAGGCTGTTTATGTTTTCTTATTGGCAACATTACGTAGCGCTCTGCATGAAAATCACTGGCTGTGCTGTGTGCAGTCTGTGGCTAGTTTGCATTGTTGTCTGCCATTGTAGTGTTGGGCAGCTGGATGTTAACAGCGCATAGCATTGGCAGTTGGAGGTGAGCCGCCAGCAGTGGTGGATGTGGGAAGAGAGATGGCGGAGTTTTGAAATTTGTAAGACTGGATGTCATGAACTGCTATATATGACTAATAAGGTAAATACATTGTTTGTTCTCTATCAAAATCTTTCATTTGCTAACTATGCCTATCAGTAGTTAGTGCCTTCCGTAGTTTGAATCTTTTATTTAGCTGGCAGTAGTGGCGCTCGCTGTATTGCAGTAGTTCGAGTAACGAAGATTTTTGTGAGGTAAGTGATTCATGAAACGGATAGGTTAATCTTAGGCAGGGTCATTCTTTTGTAGGGATTTTTGAAAGTCAGATTGCGTTGCGCTAAAAATATTGTGTGTCAGTTTAAGCACAGCCATGCATAATTTTTCAAAGCGGACGTTTCATATGTCGACCCTTAGCCGAGGATACCTCACTGGAATCTTCTGATTTTTTTTCTTGTAGTTTGTGTAATTAGTGTAGCTATTGTTTATTGCTAGCGCGTAATTGTAGAGAGAATCTCCTTTGTAGTTGCAGTCTTTCATTGTTGTTGTAGCATGCATGTAGATTTGCACCAAGTATTTCGCAGCTGCGCTTGCAATTAACTAGATATTATTTTCAGTGCTATGTTAAAGTGTTCTCTTATTTTTGCTCTTCAAATTGTGTTTTTCTGTGTTGTCGTGTGAAATACTGTGACAATAATGGCGTGTGAAAAACGTAATACTAGGCTCCAAAGTAAACTGAGAAATGACAGTGAAGACGAAAGCAGTGTGTTAGCGTCACTGTGTAATGAATTAACTAATGTTCAAACTAGTGATTTGGTAACTGTGCATAGGGAAATGGAACGGGCGGCAAATAATGGCGTAGACAGTGAAACAATTAGTGAACAGGGAAGCATTATCGATCGATCGGGCGGCAATAGCTCGCCTCAGGAATCCGAAATGACGGGACACAATCTTGCAAATACTGTAGATTCAGGTTTTGCGTCCTCACCGTTTTCTCAAATAAGTCAAGACACATTTTCTGCTTGTCAAAATGTGAATGTTGCCGGTGCAAATTCACTGCCGAAAAGCACTGAGGAAAATGTTTCAGACACCAGTGCATTGTTATTACAATTAATACAACAAATGGGACAAACACAGCAAAAGCTTCAAAAGCTAGACACAATGGAACAACACCAGAGACAAACACAGCAACAGTTAGACACAATAGAACAACACCAGAAACAAACACAGCAACAGTTAAACACAATGGAACAAAATATTCGGAAGTTAGACACCACACTTGAACAAACACGTGAAGATTTAACTACTGAGTTACATAACATTGAATCGAAATGTCAAAAAGTCTGTAATGACGTAAAAACACAAATTTGTGAGCATTTCCAACCTATTTTTTCGCGTCATGAAAATGCATTACAGAATCACGAAGCAGCCATAAAAGAACTGCAAACTATTGTTCATGAAAATCACGACACCTTGAAAGCTAAAATTGACTCAGTTGCATCTACCGATTCGGTTATGCAACTTGCAAAAAGTCAGGAAAACTTAAAGGACACAGTAGATACGATTTCAACGCAAATGGACACTCTGAAACTTGGTTCAAAAAAACACACAGAGGAAATAATTTCACTATCGGATAAAGTAGCCGAACTTTCAGATCAGTTCACTAACTTATCTACAAAGGTAGATGATGATCTGAATGACACAAGACCTGTAGCCTTCACGGACACTGAAGAGTATGAACAACTTAGAAAATTCAAACAAAATCAAAATCAAATCAATACACAGTACAAAAGAGAAATCCGGGAAGTACAAAATCAGCTGACACAGGTAATACAAGAATTACGTATTTCAGAGGACACTCGCGCCCCAATACGGGAAGTGGGACATAGAAATACGGAACAGCCACAAAATAATAACACAGGACATTTCGGAAATTATGAAAGAAATTGGCAAGGTGCACCGAATTTTGAAATGAAACCGCCGAAACGACGTAACAATAACCGATATGCGACTCGCCGTCATGATGATTTTGACTATAAGCTGTTCATTACTACACGTAAATTTAAAACATTTAAGAATTCGGGCAACGACATTCATCCACAAGCGTGGCTCCATCAATTCTCTCATTGTTTTCCTCCCAACTGGTCATTAGAGCACAGATTAGAATTTATGTGTGGCTATTCAGGGAATGAACCAGCTGTAAGAATGTAATCGGTCAGTCACGATTGCCACAGTGAAGGAGAATTTTATCGTACGTTCCTCTCAGCATATTGGTCTCAAGCTACACAAGACCGAGTAGAACATAGCATCATGATGATGAAACACTTTGAACAATCTGAATTTTCCAGTCTTGTCAAATATTATGAATACATGTAGCATAAGAATCAATATCTTTCAAACCCATACAGCCCTTCAGAACTCATCCGCATTTGCTTAATGAAATTGCCTGAACATTTAAGAAATATTATTTTGGCAGGGCGTTGCAAAGACGACGTTGAAGCTTTTCAGGGACTCTTACAAGGATTAGAAATTGACACAGACAGTCGAGGGAAGCGAAAACAGGAAAACAATCACTACAGGTCACATCCATCACAATTCCGTGACGACAGAAACAATAACTGGACACGACAAGTCTATTCTTACAACGTAAATCGTGACCAAAACAGACACCACCCGTACGACAACCACTGGCAGAGTAATAGTTACAGAGAAAGATCGCATTTCCGTAGTAATGAATACGACAGAGACAATAATAGAAACAGACAATTTGGCAACTAGAACTATTATTATCACGGGAGACAGAATAACTGACACACAACGGTCCACCGTCCAGTGATAATTCAGGGAGAAATTCTCCACCACTTAACCCACAACAAAGAAACTACAGGAACTACCGACATGACAACAGACGATATAATCATAGCGACAGACCTGAATTTCATCAGAACTGGCGGGATTTAAACAGGGCTGGGCCCTCTGGGCAAGGTGAATTTGTAGAAGTTAGGTCTCCTAATCCCAATAACGACGCGCGCAAACAAAGAGACAGACAATGACTCACACCACAGGCAGCCGTGTGCGACAGCTGGCTCAGAGAAAAATAACATAGATGCTAACCTTGAGAAAAATTCCAGTATTCTTTACCGACGTATTCCGCATGAAAATTGCGTTCAAGTTGAAACTCTGAGTGCTATGAAGAGTAAAGGGTTGCAACACATTTCACATGTAAAACCGTTTATTGAGAGATAATCTGCTTTTTAACTTAGTCTTTGCTACAAAATTTTTCACTTCACGTTACTAGTACACTTCGTCAGACTAAGAAACTGTTACCATGCAACAATGTTTGAAGTTAAATATCCAGTCAAGAACCAAGAGAACTTATTTAAACAGAAATTACGAATGCATTGTTATAGTGAACAGACGACACAGTGTTGTTGTGTGTGTACATTCTTGCTTGTTAGTTGCACAATTATGTAATGGCTATAAGGCTTACATACTTAGAACATATACCAGTACTGCTAATGAGATTTTACTGCAACATTTTGGTTTACTTGAAAATACATTACGGATTTAAAGTGCTTTCTGAGAGATACCAGATGACACAGAGGTTAGTTTATTTCACAGCTACACAACTATATCACGATGCTACTAATGTGTGACACAATTTACATTGTTGCTTTTGCGGTGTATCTGTTTTAGATCTGCACAGTTTTTCTGTATTATTATGGTAAGTAAAACATGTTTAGTAGTAACTTTTGTGGTATAGCTACAATGAGACAGCCTTTTTCGTAGCACAACAATACGTTACAGCACAGTACTTTCTTCATCACGGCAATAAGCGTAATAACTAAGATATCTATACGCAAAGCATTTCACTTTTGTTTATCATGAGGTAAGTACATTGACTTCTGCAGAACTTAGCTTTCGGAGGACGATTACTATGACACTTCCACTGAGATTATCTTACAACAAGACGCGCAGTTTAGCGCTACAGTACATGTATTTGAGTGATTAATTTTGTGCTTAAAACATTTATTTTTTAAAGATTTTTTAATTACAATGATACAAAGATTTTCCGTGATACATTTCATTCCATTGCTGTATTCTGTAACACCTGAGGGTATAATTACATTAATCCTCAGGGGGGAACACGCTTACTTTGTGCACCATGTGTTTGGCAAGCACAAGGAGCCCTAGCTAATATGGTATTTCCTTATACAACTTTACACATCGGTACCACATTTTTCTAAGACACAAATTACACAGCTATCTGATCATTTAACTGAGAGATAAACATTTTTTTTTACTACATCAGTGACACATGTTTACGCACTTACACAGTTGGGTAACTTCACACTTATGAAATTGTATTTCGTCTGTACTTTGTGAACTGTTCATATTTTTTCGGAACCACTGTGATATTATGAGAGCTTTGAATGATATATTTGGTATGGGATCATGATTTTTAAAGTACGTTTGAGGTATATGACACTACTGAAATGAGCAGAGAATTTTTTTTAGGTTTTGAAATTATTGCAGAAAGCTACGACGTTTTTGAGATTTGACTGAGGTGTTATGATGTTATTTTTACGATGATGATGTGTATTATGCTGTTGAGGTATGTTTATGATCAATAAGATGATGCTACCGTAAATGAGGAATTTGATTATGCTACGTATTTATTTTGATGAAATATTGAAGAAGTGTCGACGAATATGTATATGAATAATGAGTAGTGGTAGGATGTTGGATGTTGGAAACCAAGAATCGTACTTTAAGAGTTATGAAATGTGTGTAAATGCGTGAATGTATCACAATGCCGACGAAAACTTTTTGAACACTGTTATATTCATAGGATTTTGTTTCTAAACATTTGCAATGCAAATTCTCGACCTGTGAAATTTTTTATATGAGACTGTCACTGTAATGCAAACTGCTGTCGTAAATATTTCAGTAAGAAAGTTAAGAGACCACCTACACATAATGAGTCATGGGCATCCAGCAGCACGACAGTCGCCTGGAAAAACGCCATTAGTGTGTGCCTTTCAGAGGCACAGGTGGAGAAAAAAAAGGGGGGGCCATTATCCTCGCTATTGACATTCCTTTGTAGAAAGCATCGCAAATACGAGACGCTCAAACTTGAAAACATATGATAACACTGTGGAGCTCTTAATTTTTGATATTTACTGAAATGCCTAATGAAATGACGAGAAATATTTTTATGTCTATACACCTGATTATGACTACTGTCTTTCTAGTTAAGAGATTTTTTTACTACCTTATGAAATGCCATATGGCTAATGAATGATGTTTCATGCCTTCCTTTGTACATATTTGCTCATTTTCTTTAATATCTAGTTTCTAGCTGCACTGCAGCATTGATTATTATAAAATTTAATAGATGTACTAATATCACTATTTTCTGTCTACAGACCCAGTAAAGAATGCGTTTATGATGTACTTTCCTAGAAAAGAGACCACAAACAGACATTTCCCTTCACAGGAATTGCATAAATAATTTTCTAATGACTTGGTAACTTTCTTGCAGAGTAAGTTTTTGTGATGCATCACTCTAGTGTGGGGTAGGCCATATAAGAGAACAAGTTGTGATGAATTGGAAGAAATGCGTTAAGAAGCTATAAGAAAATGGTTTGGCCAGAAAAGTATTTTGAAAGAGGATATGAAACAAAAAAATAGGGCTTAGGGACAACAGGTTTAGGTAGGATTTTCTTGGAAATAAATGATGAGGTAAGATAATGGAAAACAAATAATGAGGTAAGAAATGTGTGAACATATAAATACAGAAAGCATGCTTGGATAGATTTTTTTTTATGGAAACAAATGTCGAAATAAGAGGAAAGATATATGGAATGAAGTTTTGGGGTGGACTGCAGTACCAAATGTCACACTGAAAACAAACCCTGTCCTGTATTTTTGTGTCATTACACTACGTGAATTTGTGTTTTTCCTGTCTTAATGTGTTTAGCTAATAATAGTTATGTTGTAGAATTTTTCTGATAATATGTTATTTTCTTTGTAAAGATGTTTAGACATTATTTATTCTGTTCTGTTTTAATGCTCATGTGTGAAGTTGATGTTTCGAAAGTTATTCTGATCTTTTATGTATGTACTCATGTCATAATTCCTGTAACACTGATGCATATGTTATTTCGATTCTTTTGTAAAGCTTGTACTACAAATGTTATCTGTATTGTTTTGTACCTTTGTAATTGTATTATTATGTTATAAAATTGTAATTGACACCAGTTCATCATATTATTAACTTGTAAGTTCCATTTCACTGCACACGTTTCTGTTAGTCATAGTATATGGACAATATGTGAGAAGTAGGGACTGTTACTGTTTGCACGTGTGTTAATAATTCAGCAAGGGACTGGATAACAGCGTTGCTGGTTCTAAGGACAATTCCAAAAACTTTGTGAGTGCACAAGTGGTGGTTATGGACTTGCTTTATTATCCGCAAGACTCTTCAATGGTGATTGTGCACCTTCACAGTCACAGCAGATGGCTGCTGGCCATCTCTACAAGGACTGCAGTGGGTCTGCACCTCTGGTGGTTCACCAATACCGTAATCTCTACAAGGACTACAGTGGGTCTGCATCTTTGATGACCCACCAATACCATTATTTCTACAAGGACTGCAGTGGGTCTGCACCTCTGGTGGCCCACCAATACCGTAATCTCTACCAGGACTACAGTGGGTCTGCTCTGTGATGACCTACCTACCAATATTCTTCAAAACGTCGAATGACTCTGCTGTGGGTTTGCTCTCTTGTGGCCCATTACCTCTCCGCTTGTCAAGAGTCAGCACTGTCTTTCCGTTGGAAGGACAACACTACTTCTCCCAGACTGCATGGAAATCCACTACTTCCGTGTGCATTTTCTTCTACTGCTCAGACTTTGAGAAAAACACTGCAATTTTACTGTGATGAATGATCAGGACTGTCTTTATGGGCTGTGAGAAAATTTTAGCTTTTGACCAACATTGTATCAATAAATGTGTGCATTTGATATCTTTGTTATTGTAATTATGAAAAATTTTATCAAATCATTATTGGCCACTGTCCAAAACAATTTGTAAAATTTTTTGTGGGGAGCATGGGGGCTATGAAAGTAGGCTGTTTATGTTTTCTTATTGGCAACATTACGTAGCGCTCTGCATGAAAATCACTGGCTGTGCTGTGTGCGGTCTGTGGCTAGTTTGCATTGTTGTCTGCCATTGTAGTGTTGGGCAGCTGGATGCGAACAGCGCGTAGCGTTGCGCAGTTGGAGGTGAGCCGCCAGCAGTGGTGGATGTGGGAAGAGAAATGGCGGAGTTTTGAAATTTGTAAGACTGGATGTCATGAACTGCTATGTATATTATGATTTTTCAACACTATTAAGGTAAATACATTGTTTGTTCTCTATTAAGATCTTTCATTTGCTAATTATGCCGTAGTTTGAATCTTTTATTTAGCTGGCAATAGTGGCGCTCGCTGTATTGCAATAGTTCGAGTAACGAAGATTTTTGTGAGGTAAGTGATTTGTGAAAGGTGTAGGTTAATGTTAGGCAGGGCCATTCTTTTGCAGGGATTTTTGAAAGTCAGTTTGCATTGGGCTAAAAATATTGTGTGTCAGTTTAAGCACAGTCATGTATAATTTTTCAAAGGCGACGTTTCAGTTGTACTAAAATGTAGATAAACTTTTCCTTCTGTTCCAGACTCACAAACATTTAAGTTAAACGAAAGCTGCTAACCACCTCGACCATTACAAACAGGCCTTACTCGTTGCTGGGACAGACAAGATATATCCTGGTTTACGGTAGAAGCCGACCTCGGGGAAGATCAGTTTGGATTCTGTAGAAATGTTAGAACACGTGAGGCAATACTGACCCTACGACTTATCTTAGAAGAAATATTAAGGAAAGGTGAACCTACGTTTCTAGCATTTGTAGACTTAGAGAAAGTTTTGACAATGTTGATTGGAATACTCTCTTTCAAATTCTGAAGGTGGCAGGGGAAAAATACAGGGAGCGAAAGGCTATTTACAATTTGTTCAGAAAGCAGATGGCAGTTATAAGAGTCGAGGGACATGAGAGAGAAGCAGTGGCTGGGAAGGGAATGAGACAGGGTTGTAGCCTCCCCCAGATGCTATTCAATTTGTACACTGAGCATGCAGTAAAGGAAATGAAAGAAAAGTTCGAAGTAGGTATTAAAATCCATGGAGAAGAAATAAAAACTTTGAGGTTCGCCGATGACATTGTAATTCTGTCAGAGACAGCAAAGGAGTTGGAATAGCAGTTGAACGGAATGGACAGTGTCTTGAAAGGAGGGTATAAGATGGACATCAACAAAAGCAAAACGAGGATAATGGAATGTAGTCGAATTAAGTCAGGTGATGCCGAGGGAATTAGATGAGGAAATAAGACACTTAAAGTGGTAAAGGAGTTTTGCTATTTGGGGAGCAAAATAACTGATGATGGTCGAAGTAGAGAGGATATAAAATGTAGACTGGCAATGGCAAGGAAAGCGTTTCTGAAGAAGAGAAATTTGTTAACATCGAGTATTGATTTAAGTGTCAGAAAGTCGTTTCTGAAAGTATTTGTATGGAGTGTAGCCATGGATGGAAGTGAAACATGAACGATAAATAGTTTGGACAAGAAGAGAATAGAAGCTTTCGAAATGTGGTTCTACAGAAAAATTCTGAAGGTTAAATGGGTAGATCACATATCTAATGAGGAGGTATTGAATAGAGCTGAGCAGAAGAGTAGTTTGTTGCACAACTTGACTAGAAGAAGGGATCGGTTGGTAGGGCACGCTCTGAGGCATCAAGGGCTCACCAATTTAGTACTGGAGGGCAGCGTGGAGGGTAAAAATCGTAGAGGGAGACCAAGAGATGAATACACTAAGCAGATTCAGAAGGATGTAGGCTCCAATAGGTACTGGGAGATGAAGAGGCTTGCACAGGATAGAGTAGAATGGAGAGCTGCATCAAACCAGTCTCAGGACTGAAGACCACAACAACAACAACAACAACAACATCCTGTGATATGAGCCCACAGCGCCTAACCATTTCTCGACCCGCCGTGAGAGAGTTTCCACCAACTAGCTCTAAAAGGCAGTAGGACGGCGACAGCTGTTTTCATGAGATGGTTTTCTTGAAACTGAAAATTGCATTTTAATTATTGTCTTCACTAGTTTCAACACTTACGGCAGACGTAGCAATTGAAATATTAAATTAAATGTAAATTAAATTTAAATATAAATTTAAACGTACGAGAAATATAAGCTATGTGTGATGTGATTGATGACAATTTCCATTGCGCATACATTATTAACATGATAACTTTTCCTGACGTCGTATATCCATGCGGAAACAATCTTTCTAACAGTGTTAATAGAAAAGCAAACCTTTGAGTCGCAGCTTACAGTAAATGCTAGTTTTACTTACAGTGTCTCTTGAGAGCACAGATAACAGATGACCAAATTTTCCAGTTTCTGAAATTGAGTAAAATTTTAGGCCCACCATACATTAATATCCACAAATAAAACGATGACAATCGGTAGTGAAACTTTGCAGCAGCACTTAACTAATCCAAAATAGTCACTTCATTAAAATAATTAATGATAATCATATGACCGCATATACCAACACAAACGATTATTTGAAATGAGAAATCACAGTAACTAATTTTGCTACTAAGATAAATAGTTTACTTATTAACTCTGACCAGCTGACGTCATGTACCACTGGTCAACAAACATCAACTTCGGTGGTTCGTGCCCTGTCCTTGTGACGTTTCTGTTGCGTTTCTATATACTCGTACTGCTCACTAAGTTTTTGTTGTCACAAATAAGAACGTATACATAATTTTAATCATACTGAAGAATCGCAAAACAGTACAAAGAAATTATTGTGGTCGTTGACGGTCGTTTTCTGCAACTTGAAAAAATCTAGATACTAAGGAAAAAAAACAGAGCTCTATGTAGCGCCCTACGAATTTATCTAAACGATATGTTCGCAAACGAAGAGTGATTTTTTAAATTTTTTATTTTATTGTAATGACACAAGTAACAACCAGAGTTTTCGGTTTTTGCGATATTTACTTCTGTCATCATCTTCCAGCTCATGGCCTGGCAGTTCGTAAATCCTGTATTTTAGGAGCGTCATGATTTTCCCCCAAGAGGTGCTGATAAAATATCTTTATTGAACAACAAGTTTCAGTTCACAGACCATCATCAAGTTCCTGTAGAACAACGGAAAGACCATATAAATAACATCAAAAAACTAGAGTGTCGCTATCTCACTGACGTACAGGTTTACGAAAGAACTTGCTTGATAAAATGTCACACACTCACATAAAAACATTTCCTCCACTTAAAGAAGAGTGAATTTAAGGAGACAGGGCCGGGATAAACTGAAAGAACTAGAGGTTGTAGAGAGTTTCAGAGAGCGCATTAGGGAACGATTGACAAGAACGGGACAAAGAAATACAGTAGAAGAAGAATTGTTAGATTAGAGAGATGTAACAGTGAATGCAGAGGAGAGTGAAGTAGGTAAAAAGAGGAGGGCTAGTATAAATCCTTGGGTAAAAGAAGATATGTTGAATTTAACTGATTAAAGGATAAAATACAAAAATGTAGTAAATGAAAGAGGCGAAATGGAATACAAACGTCTCAAAAATGAGATTGAAAGGAAGTGCAAAATGGCTAAGCAGGGATGGCTAGAGGACAAATCTAAGGATGTAGAGGCATGTATCACTACGAATAAGATAGATACTGCCTACAGGAAAATTAAAGAGACCTTTGGAGGAAAGAGAACCACTTACATGAATATCAAAGAGCTCAGATGGAAAACCAGATATGATACTGCGTGAAGAGTTTTACAGAACACTGAAAGACCTACATCGAAACAAGGCCCCAGGAGTACACAACATTCCATTAGAACTACTGATGGCTTTGGAGCTTTGGAAGAGCCAGCCGCAACAAAACTCTACTGTCTGGTGAGCAAGATGTATGAGACAGGAGAAACACCCTCAGACTTCAAGAAGAATACAGTATAATAATTCCAATCGCAAAGAAAGCGACAGGTGAAAAATTACGGAACTATTAGTTTAATAAGTCATGGCTGCAAAATATTGACACGAATTCTTTACAGACGAATGGAAAACTGGTATAAGCCGACCTTGGGGAAGATCAGTTTGGATTCCATAGAAATGTTGGAACACGTTTCTAGCATTTATAGACTTAGAGAATGCTTTTGACAATGTTGGTTTGAATACTCTCTTTCAAATTCTGAAGGTGGCAGGGGTCAAATACAGGGAGCGAAAGGCTATTTACAATTTGTACAGAAACCAGTTGGCAGTTATAAGAGTCGAGGGCACGAAAGGGAAGCAGTGGTTGGGAAGGAAGGCAGACAGGATTATAGCCTATCCCCGATGTTGTTCAATTTATACACTGAGCAAGCAATAAAGGAAACAAAAGAAAAATTTGGTGTAGGAATTAAAATCCATGGAGAAGAAACAAAAACTTTGAGGTTTGCCGATGACATTGTAATTCTGTCAGAGGCAGCAAAGGACCTGGAAGAGCAGTTGAATGGAATGGACAGTGTCTTGAAAGGAGGATATAAGATGAACACCAACAAAAGCAAAACGAGGATAATGGACTGCAGTCTAACTAAATCAGTTGATGCTGTGGGAATTACATTAGGAAATGAAACACTTAGAGTAGTAGATGAGTTTTGCTGTTTGGGGGCAAAATACTGAGTGTAGCCATGTATGGATGTGAAACATGGATGATAAATAGTTTAGACAAGAAGAGAATAGAAGCTTTCGTAATGTGGTGCTACAGAAGAATGTTGAAGATTAGATCGGTAGATCATGTAACTAATAAGGAGGTACTGAATAGAATTGAGGAGAAGAGGAATTTGTGGCACATCTTGTCTAGAAGAAGGGATCGGTTGGTAGGACATGTTACGAGGCATCAAGGGACCACCAATTTAGTACTGAAGGGCAACTTGGAGGGTAAAAAGCGTAGAGGGAGACCAAGAGATGAATATACTAAGCAGTGGAACTGAAGAATCTTGCACACGATAGAGTAGCATGGAGAGCTGTATCAAACCAGTCCCTGGACTGAAGACCACGGGGTTGGTTGTCCCCAAACATAGCTTCAAATGACTGACGTCATTTCACTGGCACTAATAAACTTGAGAACGCGGTCAGCTGAGCGCGTGTCATCTGCTAAAATCGACGATATATCAGGCGAAAGCTGTAGACGGGAGCGTAACGGATTAAAATCGGGGCACTCAAAAGGTGTCTTACCGTCCACAGCTGAGAGCAGTGGGGACAGAGTGGGGGAGGATCGCCGCTTAAAAGATGTCGATGGCTAAAAAGACAGTGCCCTATCCGGAGTCTAGTTAAAATTACCTCCTCCCGACGATGCGTTCGGGAGGAAGAGGTCCAAGCACAAGGAAGAGCTTTCATGTCCCGCAATTTATTATTGGGAAGTGTCGACCAATGCGTGTGCCATAAATGAACAACACGTCGACATAGAACGCTCCGTAGATCGGCGAAGGGAATCGATTGAATAGCTGGCCGAGGAAGAGAGACTGCAGCCTTGGCTGCAATATCGGCCGCCTCATTTCCACAGATACCAACGTGTCCTGGGAGCCAGAGGAACGCCACTGAGACGCCCCCCAGGTGGAGCAAGCGCAGACAGTCCTGAATCCGGTGGACCAGAGGGTGCACAGGATAAAGAGCTTGGAGACTGAGGAGAGAGCTGAGAGAATCTGAGCAGATAACGTACTGTATCCGCTGATGGCGGCGGATGTAGTGGACAGCCTGGAGAACAGCGTAAAGCTCCGCAGTATAAACCGAACACTGGTCGGGAAGCCGAAAGTGATTTGGGGTGTCGCCAACAATATAGGCACTCCCTACACCTAACGATGTTTTCGAGCCGTCGGTGTAAATAAATGTGGCGTCCGTCATTTGTGCACATAGAGCAGCAAATGCCCGACGATAAACAAGTGAAGGGGTACCATCCTTGGGAAATCGACAAGGGTCACGGAGCAGGCAGATCCGGGGACGGAGCCAAGGCGGTGCTGTACCCCAAGTTGTCAAGAAGGTGTTAGGAAAGCGGAAGGAAAGAGAATGGAGCAGTTGACGGAAGCGGACTCCCGGTGGTAGTAGGGAGGAGGGGCGGCCTGCATACCCTACATCAAAGGAGGCGTCGAAAAAAATGTCACGGGCTGGATTAGCAGGCATGGAAGACAGATGGCTAGCATAACGACTCAGAAGGACTGCTCGCCGATTGGACAGCGGAGGTTCAGCAGTCTCAGCATAAAGGCTTTCCACAGGGCTGGTGTAAAAAGCTCCAGACACTAAACGTAATCCACGGTGGTGGATAGAGACGCCGAAGAATAGACGGCCGAGCAGAGGAGTAGACTATGCTTCCATAGTCCAATTTCGAGTGCACTAAGGCGCGATAGAGGCGGAGAAGGACCACTCGGTCCGCTCCCCAGGAGGTACCATTCAGGACACGGAGGGTGTTGAGGGATCGCAGACAGCGAGCCGAAAGATATGAAACGTGGGAGGACCAGCACAGTTTTCTGTCAAACATAAGACCCAAGAATTTAGCGACGTCTGAAAACGGAAGGTTGACAGGACCTAGATGTAAGGAGGGCGGAAGAAACTCCTTACGTCGCCAAAAATTAACGCAAACGGTCTTACTGGGAGAAAAACGGAAGCCAGTTTCGATGCTCCAAGAGTGGAGGCTATCGAGACATCCTTGAAGACGTCATTCAAGAAGGCTGATCCGTTGAGAGCTGTAGTAGATCGCAAAATCGTCCACAAAGAGGGAGCCCGAGACATCAGGAAGGAGACAATCCATAATTGGATTGATGGCAATGGCAAACAGTACAACACTCAGCACGGAGCCCTGGGGTACCCCGTTTTCTTGGGAGAAAGTACGGGAGAAAGTAGTGTTCACCCGCACCCTAAATGTGCGCTCTGCCATAAATTCGCGAAGAAAAAGGGGCAGCCGACCTCGAAAGCCCCAAGAGAACAGTGTGCGGAGGATGCCTGTTCTCCAACAGGTATCGTATGCCCTCTCCAGATCAAAAAATATTGCTACTGTTTGGCGTTTCCGGAGAAAATTGTTCACAATATAAGTGGAGAGAGCAACAAGATGGTCAACTGCAGAACGATGCTTTCGGAATCCGCATTGGGCAGGTGTTAAAAGACTGCGGGATTCCAGCCACCACGCTAAACGGTAATTCACCATACGCTCCAAAACCTTACAGACACTACTCGTGAGAGAAATGGGGCGATAGCTAGAGGGGAGATGTTTGTCCTTTCCAGGTTTCGGAACAGGAACGACGATAGCTTCCCGCCATCGTCTGGGAAAAGTACTGTCGGTCCAAATTCGATTATAAAGGCGAAGGAGGTAACGCAGACTATGGGTTGATAAATGCAGCAACATTTGGACGTGGATACCATCCGGTCCTGGGGCGGAGGAGCGAGAAGAAGAGAGTGCATGTTGGAGTTCCCGCAAGGAGAAAACAGTATTGTAGCTTTCGCGATTTTGAGAGGAGAAAGCAAGAGGGCGCACTTCCGCTGCACGTTTCTTCGGGAGAAATGCTGGCGGGTAATTTGAAGAGCTCGAAATCTCAGCAAAGTGCTGACCCAACGAGTTAGAAATTGCGACGGGGTCCACTAATGTGTCATGCGCGACAGTGAGCCCAGAGACCGGGGAGAAACTAGGCGCGCCTGAGAACCGTCGAAGCCGACTCCAAACTTCCGAGGAGGGAGTGAAGGTATTAAATGAGCTAATAAAGAATTTCCAGCTTGCCTTCTTGCTATCGCGGATGACACGACGGCATCGCGCTCGGAACTGCTTATAGCGGATACAGTTGGCCAAAGTAGGATGGTGGCGGAAAACGCGGAGAGCACGTCGCCGCTCACGTATTGCATCACGGCATGCCTCGTTCCACCAAGTAACTGGGGGGCGCCGGGGCAATTCGGAGGTGCGTGGTATTGAATGTTCTGCAGCGGTAAGAATAACGTCGGTAATATGTGTGACCTCATCGTCGACGCTGGGAAAGTGACGGTCATCGAATGTCGCTAGAGACGAAAAAAGTGTCCAATCGGCTTGGGCAAACTTCCAGCGTCGCGGGCGCATGTAGGGCAGTTGAGGCTGCAGTCTAAGGACACATGGAAAGTGGTCACTCGAGTGTGTATCATCAAGGGCGAACCATTCGAAGCGCCGAGCTAGCGGAACAGTACCGACCGCAAGGTCCAAATGAGATAAATTTGTCGTGGAGGCAGACAAAAATGTAGGGACCCCAGTGTTGAGGCAAACTAGATCTGCTTGGTGGAAGACGTCTAGCAATAGTGAGCCACGTGGACAAGGATGTGGAGATCCCCAAAGCGGGTGGTGGGCATTGAAGTCCCCAACCAGCAAATATGGGGGTGGAAGCTGACCAAGAAGATGAAGGAGATCAGCTCGTGCCATTGGTGTGGACGATGGAATGTATACAGTACAAAGAGAGAACGTGTATCCGGAAAGGGAAAGACGGACGGCGACAGCTTGGAAAGAAGTGTTTAAATGGATTGGGTGATAATGGAGAGTTTCATGGAGAAGAATCATGAGTCCTCCATGCGCTGGAGTGCCTTCAACAGAGGGGAGATCATATCGGACAGACTGAAAATGAGGGAGAACAAAGCGGTCATGGGGACGCAGCTTTGTTTCCTGAAGACAGAAGATGACCGGCGAGTAGTATCGTAAGAGGATCGACAATTCATCCCGATTGGCTCGAATACCGCGGATATTCCAGTGGATAATGGACATAGGGTGGACAGAAAATGGAGGAATGTGACCAAGGTCGCTTCAACTCAACGACTGCTCTGAGCTTGCGACCGACAGCATGGAATGGCATTCAGCCGAAGGCAGAAGATCCTGATCCAAGGGTTGGTCAGGAGCAGCTCCTGCCACCAGCGATCGGCTGGTTGATCGGCCGCCAGCAGTGCGCCTCGGCGACACAGAAGATGGCCGAGGGCGATTTCCGCCAGGTGGTGCTGTAGATGGGACACGCCTTGGCGGAGAAGGAGAGGAACTGGGTTTCTTTGTAGCCTTCTTGGAAGTATGATGTTTAGAGGAAGGAGGAACCGATGGTTGGGAAGTTGCCGTACGTAAAAACTCTTCACGAGTATGCTCTTTTTTCGAAGTCTTGGTGTCTGACTTTTGGGGTCGAGATTTAGCAGAACTCTACGAAGGGTGAGCCAGAGAGTGGGCAGGCGAAAGTGGTGAGGTTGAACGGGCGATCTTTGCGCTGGCCGATCTGACGACTGTGGCACTAAAGGTGAGGTCGCAAGTCTGCGAGGCCGCCTCCTTTGTTGGCCAAGGAGATGCAAGGACAGTGCTGTATTTTCCTTTCTGAGGCACGGTGGGCTGTCGACTGGCGAATAATTTTCGAGCAGCAAAGGTCGACACCTTTTCCTTTACTCTAATTTCCTGTATGAGCTTTTCGTCCTTAAAAACAGGACAATCTCGAGAGGAAGCAGCGTGGTCACCCGTACAGTTGATGCAGCGAGGGGATGGAGGTGGACAAGCACCCTCATGGGCATCCTTGCCACACGTAACACATTTGGCCGGATTGGAACAGGACTGGCTGGTGTGATTGAACCGCTGACACCGATAGCAACGCGTAGGGTTTGGGACATATGGGCGAACGGAAATTATCTCATAGCCTGCTTTGATTTTCGATGGGAGTTGAACTTTGTCAAATGTCAAGAAGACAGTGCGGGTTGGAATGATGTTCGTGTCAACCCTTTTCATAACCCTATGAACAGCCGTTACGCCCTGGTCAGACAGGTAGTGCTGAAATTTCTTCGTCAGACAATCCATCGAGGGAGCGTGTATAAACGACTCCACGCGAGGAATTTAAAGTACAGTGCGGTTCCACCCGGACAGGGAAGGTGTGTAGTAGTTAGGTATGCAGAAATTTTTGTGCCTGGAGGGCACTGACTGTTTCTAACAACAGGGTGCCATTCCGTAATCTGGAACAAGACTTTACAGGACCTGCAATTGCGTCGACACCTTTCTGAATAATGAAAGGGTTGACCGTGGAGAAGTCGTGACCTTCGTCAGACCGAGAAACAACAAGGAACTGTGGCAACGATGGAAGAACTGACTGTGGCTGAGACTCAGTGAACTTACGTTTGTGAGCAGACATAGTGGAAGGTGAGGAATCCATTGCGGAAGAATCCCCCATGATTACCGGCGTCTCCGATGGCGCGCTCCTCCCTTGTGGGGGCCCTCTCTGAGGGCACTCCCGCCTTAGGTGATTGTTCACACCTCAGGTCACACCTCCCGACAAACGGACGGAGGGACCAATCGGCACTTTCGGAAGGTATCAGCTCGGGTAATCACCCCTCCCTGGGCCTGGCCGTTACCAGGGGGTACGTACGTGTCCTACCTGTCTACCAGGGGCGGGGAATTACGCGTTACCCCGTCACCGGCTACGCATGGAAGTGCGTGGGTCGGCCTTCAGACACGCACAGGGAGGAAGAAAGAGAAAGGGAAAGGAAAGAAGAGAGGTCTCAAACGCCGCAGCGGAGAAAAGGGTAAAGAGAAGAGGTAAGGAAAAGAGAAGGACAAAGGAAAGATGAAGACATACAAGCAAGGAAGACGAAGAATGCGGTACATTTACAAGCGTCCGTCTCCGGACGAAGGCACAAACCATACTCCCAGAGGGGGAGAAAGGGAAGGAAAGAGCCAGAGATGAGGGGGGGGGGCGAAGATGGGGGATGGGGAAGGATGCGGAAAGGGAAGGTATGCAGCCCGGAAAAGAAGGAAGGCCACATTAGCTCAGGGTCCCGTGCTCGCTACGCATGTAGCCACAAAAGAGTTGTGGATCCCCTGGGGGGACCTTCTTCACTTGTGTGCTAGGGATAAAGGATATCTTTTGAAGCATGTTAAAGCTTTTGATGCAAGTGAGAAATGCCCCAAGGCCTTCTGAATACTATGGAACAACCAATCCATTAGGCTACCATAACTAAAAAAAAAATTATGTGGAGCAACAGGACTTGTCGATGATCGCCTTACACTGAAATAAGTCGAGAGTTCGAGCCCAAGGCTCCCCTTATTTTTTAAACCAAATTTCGTCTGCTAAGATTATTAGCCTGATGGAATAACGAAGATAATTTACTTTCTTTTCTAGCCCATCAGTAACAGCAAAACTTCCAACAACAATTCTTCGTAGGAGCTCGCAGCGGCCTGTCCTTATCAGAACAACTGTTGATCGACAGTTTCCTATAGATGCAGCAGAATTCGGACTTCAGGGCAGCGGTACGTCGACGATATGCTACGCTGTATTTTGTTGCCCTTCCCGGCAACCCATCCCGGGCTGACATTTCAGCAAGATAGTGCCCGCCCGCGTACGGTGAGATTTTTGTACCGCATGTCTTCGTGCTAGTCAAACTTTATCTTGGCCTGAGAGGTCATTGGATCTCTCCCCAGTTGGAGTATTATGGGCAGGACCCATAGATTTCGACTATCTAAGGCGCCAGTTGGACAGAATATGACACGATGTCCCTCAGGAGACTTCCAACAACTCTGAAAATCAGTGCCAAGCAGAGTGACTGCTTGCACAACGACCAAAGCATTATTGAGTTGATTAATTTCCGAAGCTCTTTCTTTTAAATAAAACATCCAATCTGTGTGAAACTATAATCATTTGTTTGACCGTACATCATAAACGTCGCATCCATCGACTCCCTTCCCATTCGAATAACTCCTTTATGGTGCGTTCTTCTTTTTTCCCGTCTTAGTATTTGCACACAATAGATAAGTTTCAAAGTAATACCAATATAACTTGGAATGGTTCAACTAACATTTCAGTCGTTGGAATTATTTCTGGGCTTTATGTAGACTGGCAACTGACGTCGATGTGACGTTACTACTGATTTCAACTAACAGGAAAAATAAGGAAAAGTTTCTGTTGTGACTGGAAGGTTTTTGTAAGATTAAGTCAGAAAATTGGGGAGGGCTATGTGTCCTATGGTAGGGATATCAGTATTCTACTGGGCTGTTGGTGGAAATATTTGGAAAAAGCGAAACTGCAAGGAACCAACACTGAAGTTCAGCAGTTATGTGATTTCTGTCTTTGAGCTTAAGCATCTATACTAAAAAGCATGTAGTTGGTGTAGATGGTTTGCACAAAAATCTTAATTCCTACAAGAGGTACAGAGGCCAGTGCTAAGTGCTGGGAGACGAGACGCGAAAACGCAAAATTCTACCTAAGTGGCCTGATACGCGCCATCACTGGTTCGGTGCACCTATGACTGACGCCAAGAAAACAACCGTTTCGGAAAAAAATGGCATGGGGTTTTACAAGCTAGGATCCCTTTTTCCTGAGTTGGGGCTAGGCGGCGAATCCTTTGCGTTAGATTTCCGAGGCGTAACGGGATTATATGAAGTGTGCTAATTTCCCTATGAGTGTCGTCGAAATGGAGCGTTCTTTGTTATTTCTGGTATAAATATTTTAGCAACTGACGCCTGTGCGGAGTTTGGTGGGGCCGGGGCCGACTGCTGTAACTTCTCCATTCGCAGACGGTAGATCCCGTACTACTCGTAGAATGCCTTTCTTTAGCGCTCTCGACTCTAGAAGACTGTTGGTTTACGTAGTCACTGGGACCTATCACTTCGCGTTTCTGGATTCACTCCTCTGTTTCTCCAATATTAATGCTGTTAGATGTTGACACCAGGCATTTAAGCCTGATTTGCCGAGTATCCACATAGATGTAAAAATGGATCTCGACATTGCTTGATCCAATTCAATTAGTCACAAGGGTGTGATGTGAAGCTGCTCCAACTTGGTTCATAGACACAGTTGAATAACTGGAACCTTGAATACAATTGCACTGTGATCGAAAACACATCCCTTTTTCTCCTCAGGTAGCTTTTAGCTCTACAATTCCGTGTAATAATGTTGTCTATGGGAGAGATATTCTCTAGCCCAACTAACGATATTCTGATCGAAGCTGGGGAAATATCTCTCTGTTGTTGTTGTTGTGGCCTTCAGTCCTGAGACTGGTTTGATGCAGCTCTCCATGCTACTCTATCCCGTGCAAGCTACTTCATCTCTCAGTACCTACTGCAACCTACATCCTTCTGAATCTGCTTAGTGTATTCATCTCTTGTCTCCCTCTACGATTTTTACCTCTACAGATTGAATAACATCGGGGCGAGGTTACAACCCTGTCTCACTCCCTTCCCAACCACTGCTTGCCTTTCATGCCCCTCGACTCTTATAACAGCCACCTGGTTTCTGAACAAATTGTAAATAGCCTTTCGATCCCTGTATTTTACCCATGCCACCTTTAGAATTTGAAAGAGAGTATTCCAGTCAACATTGTCAAAAGCGTTCTCTAAGTCCACAAATGCTAGAAATGTAGATTTACTTTCCATAATCTTTCTTCTAAGATAAGTCGTAAGGTAAGTATTGCCTCAGGTGTTCCAACATTTCAACGGAATCCAAACTGATCTTCCCCAAGGTCGATTTCTGCCATTTGTCTGTAAAGAATTCACGTTAGTATTTTGCAGCTGTGACTTATTAAACTGATAGTTCGGTAATTTTCACACCTGTCGACGTCTGCTTTCTTTGGGATTGGAATTATTATATTCTTCTTTAAGTCTGAGGGTATTTCGCCTGTCTCATACATCTTGCTCACCAGATGGTTGAGTTCCGTCAGGGCTGACTGTCCCAAGGCTATCAGTAGTTCTAATGGAGTGTTGTCTACTCCCGGGGCCTTGTTTCGACTTTGGTCTTTCAATGCTCTGTCAAACTCTTCATGCAATATCATATCTCCCATTTCATCTTCATCTACATCCTCTTCCATTTCCATAATATTGTCCTCAAGTACATCGCCCTTGTATAGACCCTCTATATACTCCTTCCACCTTTCTGCTTTCCCTTCTTTTACAAATCTTTAACATAATGCAGCGCGTCAGCAACCGTATATGTATAGAAAATAAACAATTTTTTCAGCCTTCAGTTGCAAGGTAATTTTTACTTGTTTACCTAGGTTTCGATTCCAGTAATGGAATCTTCTTCAGAACCTATAAATTAAACCACATACGGACATATATGACCCACTGAAATGCATCATCAGTCTAATGTTTGAATAATAAAGAAATCGTGGTACTTACAAAAAATTAAATTATTTTGAGAGCCAAACACTGGCCATGTCACAGATTAAAAATTAAAACAATAAAGACGCATAATCGTAAGATTATGTCTGTCAAGATTAAAACCATTAAGGCGAACGTAGACGGAGCTACGCCGGCCAGAAATAAGGACCACAAGTGAGCGGCACGGAAAACTAGGCGTCGCGAGCAGTTTCGCGGCGAGGCTCGGCCGCGGCCAAGCGCATGCGCGAGCGCAAGCGCAAGCGCAGGCGCAGGCGCGAGAGACAAACTGTCTCAAAATTATTTAGAGCAAATCTACATACAAACAAAATGTGACCGAAAGCCGTCCTACAAATGGACAAACCTATCTATTGGTATGGCAACATTAAACAATTTACCTGAGAACAAACTACAAAGCCAAGGTACAAAAATTTTTTTAATTTTTTAATTTTTTTTTTTTTACATTTAAATATTATAGTAAGAGGGCGAAGCCCCGCTACAGTAACTAAAAAATTAGTGTCGAAACCATGCGTGCAAAGCATAAAATTTCTTTAACATAAAAACGCCTTAGCAACTATGTGTCATTATCAAGAATATTACGAAATACAAAGACACACATGTACAATCGCACTATAATAAAGGGACAAAGCAGATAGGGAAACAGCATCGGCCATTCGAAGCGGACTGTGGGTCAACTCCACCGCAGTAAAGGTTGAAATCCTTCGAAATAACTTCTATTTTTTAGTTGCAACTGATCATTAAGTAAGTTGACTCTATCAATAATAAGATGTTTAAAAATTTGCAATTCTTCGAGGGTGTCTAGCCTACATCCCTTGACTTCATTATGCAAAAGCTCTGCGTCTTTTAGAGGCTTGGAAGCATGCGCCTATTGGACCAGGTGTTCAGCAAATGTAGATCCTCGTGTTCCATCACAGCTTTTTGTCGACAGATGCTTCGATTCCAGGCCGGGTAGGAGATTTTCTCCGCTCAGGCAGTGAGTGTTGTGTTGTCCTAATCATCGTCATTTAATCCCCATCGACGCGCAAGTCACCAAAGTGGCGTCATATCGAAAGACTTGCACCCGGCGAACGGTCTATTTGACGGGAGGCTCTAGACACAAGAAATTTTTTATTGCTTTATGATGCCAGACGCTCGTACTGCTGAAACGTCGGAATAACAATGAAGCAAGAGTCGTCCGAAGTACTCGAGAACAGCGCCAATACACAGCACACGAAGTCTATTACTCCTTTATGTGAGGCACGCGTCATTTTTTACGCTAATGCAGCAAGACGAACAGCAGTTATAATATACATATAAAACCTTACAGAGAAACCTGAAAGTGACTACACTCATTTAGAAAGCACTTCTAATATACGACTAAGGCGAGTAAATGGCATTTGTGCAGTCAAAGACAAAATGTAATTGCTTGCCGCTTTAGGGTGTTGTACTATGACAGTTTTACAATAGTCACCGAACTATGCCTCTGGCATGTTCGGGAGCTGTTGTTACGTTAAGGCGTTTTCCATGTCACAGCTAGCGCTGTGGGTCCGGATCCCGGGCTTCTGAACCATTACCTCATCCAGAACTGAGTTACCTGTAACACAAACGAAAAGAAGAAAAATTATATTTTAGAAAAATGAACAGTATGTCAGAGAAGACATTGTGCATTCCACATGCGACAAGGTATTAGACGATGTACCCAAGTATAAGAGAGCTGCGGTGTTTTTAATTTTTGTAGACTAAGACTGAGGCACTAAGATGCTATTCTTCTCAACCTCTGACAGACAGTTTGTGAAAAAGAAATATTGGATTTCATACCAGTTTTCTGAAGATACCTCAAAGTACGAAAATGATCATGTATATTGTAGTGACGCAAATCCGTTAGTTTATTCTACAGTATGAATTCCTGGAGCAACAAAAGCAACAGACAATAACATGTGACAGATTAAATAATCGAAGACATTTTTGTAAAAGGCGATACAAGAACGTTATATGTTTAGCCTAGCACTCGCTACCTTCTTCGCTCATGGGACACAAAACTGGTTAATTCAATGGGAATTGCTAGGGTGCTTTCTCCAGGCACAGCAAATTTTTAATAGGATTCCTTCGACAGAAAGAAGTTCACTGGGATTCATACTAACTTTAAAACACTTTTAAAGTTATTGTCAGCGCAGTCGAAGCGAGTACCTAAGTTTTAAGAGTATATTTAGTACAGCTGCAGAAAATCATTGTTATCATGCAATCTGTGGTGGAGGAAGCGGTTTGTGACGGTAGGTGTGGGTCACAAACTTTTTTTATTTTCTTTGTTGTTATGCAGCGGTACAGGCAACCCGTTATTCTGTCAACTGACAATAAAAAATAAATTACACGGACAAGCACGAAACAGATAGCGGAGATATTTATATTGAATTTAAAACATTTTAAAGGTGAAAAATAAAACGGTAGTTTTCAGACATATCATAGATGACTTTTTGTACCAGTCGTTAAAACCAATAATAATAAAAGGTAAAATGAAATACAAACACAGACATTTGAAAGAAGCGCTTTGCTGTCACTAAAAACTGGAAGGAACTGCCACGGAATAGGGAGGCAGTTGTTGAAGGGGAAACGTTGGCCGGTAAGGAAGGTAGGATTGAGATGGTGTATTGCAGTGATGGGGTAGGAGTGGCTGTTAGGACAATACAGGGGGTGGAGTAGAGGGGGGAATTGGTGGGAGAACGGGGGTGGGGAAAGAAAGTCAGCTGGGAAAAAAAGGGAGTAAGTAAATGTGGGAAGGGAATGGAGAGGAAGTCTTTGTAAGGGATACTGGGTGGTGTGGACCTATAGCTGGTAGGATGTGAAAATGTTGGGGCATAGTTCATGATCTGAGAGTGGGAGATGGTTGTTGAGAGAGTATGTGGAGGGTGTACAGGTGGAAAGTTGGTGGGACGTGTTGGTAAAGGCAAGGCAGCATATGAGGATTGAGAAGTACACGGGAAACGAAAGGGTTATTCGAGCCGGGTTACGGATGGTCACAAACTTTATCCGTATAAAAGTGAAAAGGAAAATTTGTTGAAAGTATTTCCAAGTTTGTAGCTGGCACAGCCCGAGTCTCCTAGCTTCGTAATGGACAAATTCAGGAACTCTCGGTTTGCGCACGTGTTTCTCATCGCAAAGCAGACTAAACGTGATTTCCATCGTATTGGTGCCCGCTCAGAAACGAACTGGAACGTGCTGCTCTTCTATTTTGGTCCGTAGTGTTCTACAGCCACAGTTGTCGGCTATATGTGGCACGTACGCGACACAATTTTGTTTACGTATGTAGACGACGAACAACTGCTGTATTAGAGCTATAAAATGCACATATTCTTCCTTGTCCATATGCTATCTACGTTGCTCTGTCCGTAATATACACGAATAAGACACCAGTTTTTAAAACTTCCGTTGAAACAGTGAATACAAAGTCTTTCGCATAAGCTACAATTATTTCATCAATCTATTTTACTAAACTTGTAACTGTATTCTCATTAGATCACTGCTTCTACTCAGTTCAGAATTTTTAAAATATGTAAAATGTAAGAGATCTGGAACAAAGTGCAAAATCTCCTACTGCAGATACTGCAGGCACTCTTACACAAAGTCAAAAAATTTTATTTACTGCAATAATACTCTTAAATTTTCTGTATTTAATTTAATTTCCTGAGTACATGTGTGTGTGTGTGTGTGTGTGTGTGTGTGTGTGTGTGTGTGTGTGTGTGTGTGAGAGAGAGAGAGAGAGAGAGAGAGAGAGAGGGTGGGTGAGCCTATGGGTGCGTGCACACTTACATAAGTAACAGTTATAAATAAACTATGTATTACAGTATTACACAATCTGGAAAGATTTCTGGATGTGTAAATAAATAATTAAATAATGCAGTGCGAACCAATCAGGAAGTTATGTAGACAGTAATCTTGTAACTCATTTTGGTCCATGATCGCTGGTACATTCAAACAATCGAACAAACTCACACCTAAGCGGAGAGCGTTCTTATATGTACATAAAATGAAATACTACAGAATGCACTTCTGTTCATTCAAAAAGGAAATCCCAATATCCTTATATCCTTTGTTTCAAATGGCTTTGAGCACTATGGGGCTTAATATCTGAGGTCATCAGTCCCCTAGAACTTTGAAGTACTTAAACCTAACTAACCTAAGGATATCACACACATCCATGCCCGAGGCAGGATTCGAACCTGCGACCGTAGCAGTCGCGCGGTTCCGGACTGAAGCGCCTAGAACCGCTCGGCCACGGCGGCCGGCTTCTATCCTTTGGAAAACATAAAGATGAAACATGTGTAAAAGCAAGATGTGAACCTGCAGCTCTTCAAATCCGAACTCATTACTCTATCCAGTACATCACAGTTTTTTTTTCCATGGACTTTGTCTATTTCTTTGTTACATCATGTCGTCTGTTATGTTGTTAACTGACGTTGAATTATAAGGAACTGTACTAGAAATGATGTGTTTTTGATAAACCTTCAACGCCCTGGTGCCTTTAAACTGCATGCTTTTGTAGCCCGCAAATTACAAATCTAAAAGCAATAAAGACGAAAACCCTTTAGCCACCAAAATGTCGTTTTCAGTCATTTTATTATAAGGAATCGTACTGTAAACGACATGTTTTCGAGAAATCCTCAATGCACCAGTGCTTTGAAACACATTCAAAAAACGCAAGCTAGAATATGGAACCACCAAATATGAGTTTCAACCACAAATGACGATCCGAAATGGTGTCTCTGAAGTTATGGTTGTGATGTAACTGCGATGTTAAATCTAATTCATCAGTTCCTTTTCAGGAAGCAAAAATCATAAGTGTCTGATTTTCCCTCTCACGATTGGAAATGCTCCGCAACGTGAAACTCCACGTTCTGACATCACACAACAAGACATGCTGTTAGTCCACGTTCGCTTTCACTGCCTTACAGGCACTAGGAGCTCGATACGAAGGGAAACCGTTTAATTCGTCTATGGGGCAGTGGCAGAACATAAACTATAGTGCAGTACGTAAACAGGACAGTGACCTAATTAGCATTTCCTGATGGGCACTTCTCCTACAGAAGGTAACAATGCTGTTCTCACCAATAGTAAGCGGAGCTCCAGAAGACTAAAATCTGAAGAAACTCCAATTTTAAGCAGATGAAAAGGGCCGAAACAAAGTCTAAACAGACATGGGCAAATATTTCAAGACTTCTGTTTATATCTTGGCTACGGAAAGCTTTCTTTAGTAAACAGGAATTCTCCTTTTTTTACCTAATTCGATATACTATTGAGGTCTTTATATTTTTAGCTTAACTAGATATCACCTGTCCCGGTGTTTGTCGTGTATCAGGTGCTAGACGCTTCGTTATTGTACTCCAGAGCCGGATTATATGGTTAGATGTCAGCCGAAGCCGTCGGTATTTCCGGAAGAAGCCAGCAGCAAAGTTCCTTCCAACAGTGCGTCCAAGGAGACAGGTAAGAAAAGGACAGAGGAAAGAGCAGAGGTCAGCGACTCTGCGCCAGGCGGAGTTTCCCCTTTTTTCTTTCACGCGAAGAATGAAAAACAATTTACTAAGAATGTATAACTAGTTACGTGAAAGTATCAGTTCTTGAAAATACTCGTATATGATTTGTTGGGCAGCTTAAGTATTAAATAAAAGTCAATGAAACTTCTTTCGTGCTAAGCGATACAGCAGACGTTCTGTATGAAGACGAAAGCGCGTGGTAATGAATAAGCCTTGCACAGCATATCATAAAAATTTGGACCGTCTCATTAAAAGTAACGCTAGTGGATGGTGTGCATAAGTCAAGAAACTATTGAGCTAAGTTACAACGGTTCAGTGGCCGATGGTGAATCTAAGTGCTGCACTTGTTAGAGTAATTTCTACAAGAAAAATGAATTCCTACCTACTACCTAGAAAATACTTGAGGGATATTGTAGACTGAAAATACAACAGCAATCTGAGATAGCTAATGAATGATAAAGAGGTGGTGTTACAAAGGTATGTGAAAATGTCTTACGGAACACGAGGAAATATTTACTGAAAAGCAGTCTCTGCTCTTCTCGCTGCGTAAGAGGGAGGAAGAGAACAGGGTGGAGGCCATGTAAATTGTGTCCCACATTTAATGTGTAAGTTAAAGTTCAAATGCAAGCGGTATTAGGTTCATAGACGCGGTTTTGAAGACCTCTTTTACATAATTATGGTGGTTATTATGTACTGCAGTATGTTCTTAATACGTCGGTACCCACTAGACTGTTTAATTTAGGAATCGACTGATCAAAAAGTAAAGGCAACAAAATGAAAACTGATCTTTCCATGGACCATTATCACACAGTTAAATCGTAGCTTTTTAACCTGTTTTCACAGTATTTGTGTACAGAAGTTACAAAGAAATGTTGCATATAGTATACTACATTTTTGTAAGGGTTCAGTTAAAAACACGTGACGTTGAATCTTATCAGCAAAAATCAGAAGAAATTTCGTCAATTCAGTACTTGTTTAGTATCATGGAGAATAACATAGAGGGCAGGTGGTAGAAATCTAAACTGAAACGCTCCAAAAACGTAATACAAAAAGACTACTATTGTAAATTGTTATTGAAGTACCATACACTGGATGCATGAATAGCAATACTGTATTAATGTAAGAAAGTAAAAGAGTTTCAGTCAACAAATGGTATTGGATTTTTAATAGTATAACGGAAGGTACAGCCTGGAGTTAAAAAAATGCAGACGGCGACAAATCAGCAAAAGCGACTGCAACAATCTGTTAATAAAATATTTGATGTTTTACATTCAGAGCCGCAATATTAACAAAAAGAGTTTGTTATTTTTTAAATATTTGGCTGTAGAACCGCAACGAGTCTGTGACACAGTCGGCCGTTTGCTGACATGCAAACCCTTCTCATCTTGTGCACTGAATAAGGCTAGGTGAGCAACAAGATTGATTAATAATGCTTGTTTACGAATACTCGCTAATTATTCACGGCATTAATGGATTGTCTCTGAATCGTAAAAATCGGGTGCCGAGAAGATAAATTTGAGAGCCTTTAGTGAAACAATTCGCCACGTAAGTTCTCCACAATCATCACTTGCATCTCAAGTAAAATATTAGTATTGTATATGCTTGCATGGGCCACGTATTTGCTTTATTTTCGAATAATAATTGTTTTTAGTTCAACTTGGTGTCGAAAATCTTGGGTTACTCCTTTGTCGTGTTACCCAGACAGGATACTTTTCCTAGTGATGCAATATAGCCGAGTGACCTGTTTCATTGATATGTAGAGTATTTATTATTTTAATAGCGTTCATTAACTTTCGTGGAGTAATAAGTCCCTTAAATGTTCAGTTAGTTCTGTTAGTGAACTGTTAAATTTTTGCTACAGTGTAGATGCACAGAAAGGAAGTAATTATTTTGCTTACGTTGCTTAATTTTCTTTCTTTTCAAAAGCTTAATTCAGTATCAGAAGTAACTGAATAAAACAACGATCATAACAAATGGTTATTGGCCATTGCAGTTTAAGAACCAATTAACACTTGTGCACAGGTTTGTAAAAGTGATTATATTCTTTTATTTCCGTTTAAAAGGGTTTCCTCATAGTTTCGAACCAGGAGTATTTTGTTCTGACCTCAGTTAACTGGTAAAATAGCTTCTTGGCTCCCATGCGAAATGTTGAGACGATATAATAATCATTATTACAGAAAAAGTTGTGAAACGTAGCATCCATTTTAACAGCTTCTGTGTTATTTAAACATTAACTGGCTACAACTGTTCAAAGCATAACAGATTTCATTTATGATCTACTTAGTACAAAGGAGTATATACTTCCAAAGGAAGAATACACGTGTAGTAGCCATATCAGTTGTCATTGCAGTTTATAGATGTTTGCTATATCAGTGTCTTTAAATAATTAAACGGCAATACCTCTTCAGATTGATATTAGTTGTGCTCCTCCATCAGTAATTGATTTCTTGTAATCAATACTTGTGTCATACTGAATACAGACAGTGCTTTTAGTGAGAGCCTGTTTGCATCTTAAAACGTTTAGGCGACAATCTGTGTTGTTCATTGTAAATTGCTGTAGCAATAATTACTAGATAGTTCTAGCGTTTCGTGTCCTATTTATTAAACAGGGTTTAGTGCCAAGTAAAGTCATACACAGTAATTAATTTTCTTAAATAACAGTATAATTTCTTGGCACTACTTTGCCTAATTTAGCTGGCGACCCTTTTTTCTTTCCTTTAACTACAATTTACTTTATAACCACCTGAACATTGGTTCGGTCTCCACAAATTCAACTATATTGCCCCCTATCAAAACATTAAAACTGAAGAAATTGCAAAAATGTGGGAATTTAAGGAGATGGGACCTTGATAAAATGACTAAACCTGAGGTTGTACAGAGTTTCAGGGAGAGCATAAGGGAACAATTGACAGGAATGGGGGAAAGAAATACAGTAGAAGACGAATGGGTAGCTCTGATGGATGAAGTAGTGAAGGCAGCAGAGGATCAAGTAGGAGGGCTAGTAGAAATCCTTGGGTAACAGAGGAAATATTGAATTTAATTGATGAAAGGAGAAAATATAAAAATGCAGTAAATGAAGCAGGCAAAAAGGAATACAAACGTCTCAAAAATGAGATAGACAGGAAGTGAAAAATGGCTAAGCAGGCATGGCTAGAGGACAAATGTAAGGATGTAGAGGCTTATCTCACTAGCGGTAAGATTGATAAAGCCTACAGGAAAATTAAAGAGACCTTTGGAAAAAAGAGAGCCACTTGTATCAATATCAAGAGCTCAGATGGAAACCCAGTTCTAAGCAAAGAGGGGAAAGCAGAAAGATGGAAGGAGTATATAGAGGGTCTATATACAAGGGCGATGTACTTGAGGACAATATTATGGAAATGGAAGAGGATGTAGATAAAGATGAAATGGGAAATACGATACTGCGTGAAGAGTTTGACAGAGCACTGAAAGACCTGAGTCGAAACAAGACCCCGGGAGTAGACAACTTTCCATTAGAACTACTGACGGCCTTGGGAGAGCAAAACTCTACCATCTGGTGAGCAAGATGTACAAGACAGGCGAAATACCCTCAGACTTCAAGAAGAATATAATAAATCCGATCCCAAAGAAAGCAGGTGTTGACAGATGTGAAAATTACCGAACTATCAGTTTAATAAGTCACAGCTGCAAAATACTAACGCGAATTCTTTACAGACGAATGGAAAAACTAGTAGAAGCCGACCTCGGGGAAGATCAGTTTGGATTCCGTAGAAATATTGGAACACGTGAGGCAATACTGACCTTACGACTTATCTTAGAACGAAGATTAAGGAAAGGCAAACCTACATTTCTAGCATTTGTGGACTTAGAGAACGCTTTTGACAATGTTGACTGGAATACTCTCTTTCAAATTCTAAAGGTGGCAGGGGTAAAATACAGGGAGCGAAAGGCTATTTACAATTTGTACAGAAACCAGATGGCAGTTATAAGAGTGAGGGACATGAAAGGGAAGCAGTGGTTGGGAAGGGAGTGAGACAGGGTTGTAGCCTCTCCCCGATGTTATTCAATCTGTATATTGAGCAAGCAGTAAAGGAAACAAATGAAAAATTTGGAGTAGGTATTAAAATCCAGGGAGAAGAAATAAAAACTTTGAGGTTCGCCGATGACATTGTAATTCTGTCAGAGACAGCAAAGGACTCGGAAGAGCAGTTGAATGGAATGGACAGTGTCTTGAAAGGAGGATATAAGATTAACATCAACAAAAGCAAAACTAGGATAATGGTATGTAGTCGAATTAAGTCGGGTGATGCTGAGGGAATTAGATTAGGAAATGAGACACTTAAAGTAGTAAAGGAGTTTTGCTATTTGGGGAGCAAAATAACTGATGATGGTCGAAGTAGAGAGGATATAAAATGTAGACTGGCAATGGCAAGGAAAGCGTTTCTGAAGAAGAGAAATTTGTTAACATCGAATATAGATTTAAGTGTCAGGAAGTCGTTTCTGAAAGTATTTGTATGGAGTGTAGCCATGTATGGAAGTGAAACATGGACAATAAATAGTTTGGACAAGAAGAGAATAGAAGGTTTCAAAATGTGGTGCTACAGAAGAATGTTGAAGATTAGGTGGGTAGATCACGTAACTAATGAGGAGGTATTGAATAGGACTGGGAGAAGAGAAGTTTGTGGCACAACTTGACTAGAAGAAGGGATTGGTTGGTAGGACATGTCCTGAGGCATCAAGGGATCACAAATTTAGCATTGGAGGGCGGTGTGGAGGGTAAAAATCGTAGAGGGAGACCCAGAGATGAATACACTAAGCAGATTCAGAAGGATGTAGGTTGCAGTAGGTACTGGGAGATGAAGGAGCTTGCACAGGATAGATTAGCATGGAGAGCTGCATCAAACCAGTCTCAGGACTGAAGACCACAACAACAAACAAAATCAAAACATAATCTTTCGGTTAACGAAAAATAGCCCGATACCTTTTTCATTGCGCTCGATCACGGTGGAAACTAAATTCATTCCATAGTAACTACAATATAGATGAGTTGTTCTTGTAGGGTGAGGGTAAATTTTTATATTTGCTTTCACGCGTAAGAGGAGTTTTAGTGACCGACAGTGCTATAAAGGGCAGCATTCGAACCACTACAAGGTAACGGTGCAGAGGGAGACAAATGACTAGAAACGACCAAGAAACTATATGACAGGCGGGCGGATTTTCCAAGCGCCACCCCTACGCACTGAGCTCTATGCCTCCAGGCAGTGGCGCGCAGACGGGAGAGCAGCACGTCTGTCGCTTCTCGGTTTTCATCCAAGAGGGGGCGCTCTGTGTGATCAAGGTAATACTGAGGAACGTGACCCGCCACCAAGTCACGTTCAGGGCGCGCGCGCCCTACTTGCCGATTACCGAAAGGTTCTGTGGGGAGAGGAAGGGGGTGGTTAGAGGGTGGTGGATGGGGGGGGAGGGGGGAAGCAAGCCCCACCTCGCAAATATACGGCCACCAAGTACCAATGGACAGGGATTGAGACAGAACTCCTAAGCGCGGGAACCATTACTACACTTTTAGTTTAGTGTCAACGGTCCGTGAAATCATAAATAACGAAGGCTGAATCTTGGACTTCCATTTGTATTTTTTCCTCTTGGTTTTTATACGTACTGTGTATCACTCGTCTTGCTTTACAGCATGTCCCAATTTTCCTTAGAATATCTAACATCTTCCATCATTTTACGTTGTCGAACAGTTTCTCTAGGTCATCAGATCCTATGAACGTCTTGATGTTTTTTTGTTTTTTTTTGTTTTTTTTAATGTTGTTCCTACTATCAAGCGGAGCGTCGTAAAAGTCTCTCTGGTGCTCTTACGAAATAAAACTTCACAGGGTAAGAGGACATTTGGTGTTGTTTCAGTGATTACAAAATCGAGTCAATTTTACACAGAACTTGGTAGTATGGACCCAGTTACCAGTATGATGTTGGAACCCTCTTGTCCGGACGCATGCACTGATTCCGTTGGAAAGAGTGTCATAAATCCATTGTATTCTCTTCTGAGGCAATACAACCCACTAGTGTTGTAAATGGCCCTTGATATCAGGATATTTGGAGAGATTTGGGGATCTTGCTGATTGTGGAAGTACCTCAGATTAATGCAGACAGTTCATAGAGACACATGTCATGCGTGGGCGAGCATTATCCTTTTGAAAAATGGTACCACAATACTGTCACATGAGCGGTAATACATGAGGACGCAGGAAGCCATCATAATCTACTTTAACAGATCCTTAATCTTCCAGTCTTCGGTACTACTCTTGTAAGTGACTTCGATGTATGAGCTGTTGTGCTGATTATGTGTTAAGTCCTCAATCTCTTCGGCATTTTGAGGATGATATTTTTCCGGAAGTTTGATGGTATTTCTCCAGACTCATAAATTCCACATACAAACTTGAATGGTTGTTAGGCTGCCACTACCTCCAGTGATTTGAGAATTCCTAATAAATGTAACTACGCCTTTCGCGTTATCTAATTGTAAGTCTTCCAAAACTCTATTAAGCTCTGACACTAATATTTGATTCCTTGTGTCTGCTAAACTGATTCACATTTGTTCTTCTGTCATGTCACCCCACGAGTGCTACCCCTCACACAGGACTTCAAAGTACTCTTTCCAGTTGTCGACTATTAAGCCTTTGCCCTTAATTTCATCGAAGTTTCTTTTGTGTCAGTCCTTCTGACGAACGTTTATTTTTCGACTACTTCACGTCTTCTTGCAGCTATTTCACCTTATCCTCCCTGCACTTCCTATTTATTTATTTGGTTAGTTATGTGCATGTTCCGTGGAACATACTGTAAATTGCGATCTGGAGAAGTATGTTTGAGACGTAAGTTTGTGCTGAGTAAGTTAGTTAGCTACATGTTCCATGGATCATTTCACACGATAGATCGTAATGATAGGAAAAGAGTCATTTTACATTAACATCGCAAATTTATTGGTAAGTACGGTTACATTCTGAACACTTCAAAGTTTTTTTTTTTTACAAAAAGAATAAAATATACATAAATGTAAGTTGGTAATTCCTACGTATGACCTTTTGCACTGTACAATAACAGAAATGCTTCTGCGGAACAGAAGGAATTCTCAAGGAGAAACTTTCTCAATTTGTTATCAAATTTTACTTTGCTGTTTGCCAGACCTTTTATATCACTGGTAAGTAATCAAAAATTTTTGTTGTAGCATTGTGGTAAAGACAACATTAGTGTGGAGTAATCAATGTCATTTTTCGTTCTGGCGTTGTAACTATGTACCTCATTGTTCCTCTTGAAATGCAGTGGCTTATTTACAAGTTTCATGAGGAATACATATACTGTGAAGCAGTAGTCACAATGGCAAACTCATTAAAAAGATGTCTACAAGATGATCGTGGGTGAGCACCACATATTATTTTTATAGCACGTTTTTGACCAATGAAGACTTTCTTTCTTAAAGATGAGTTGACCCTGAATATTATTCCACGTGGTAATAATGAATGAAAATATGCTGAATATGTTATCTTACTGATTTCTCTCCCTAAGGTTTGCAGTGGTTGTCAGCCCAAATGTGGCTGAAGTTGTGTTTTTCCAATTTAAATTCTCATCAATATGGACCCCCTAAGAATTCTGAAGTTTTCATCCTATTTATTGTTTCTTCACCATGTGTTACACTTAACATTGGTGTAGTACATGTAGATGTGCAGAACTGAATATGGACTATGCACGTATTTTACTTTACGCCCTTTTTCCGACAAAATGCTAAATAGATACCACCACATTTGAATTACCCGCCCTGACAATTTCAGCTCGATATCTTTCGTGTAGGCTAAGCAGTTATTCTAAGAAGGCAGTGGATGACAGACAGTTGTCACCTTGTTTACAGCATATAGGTTATGTGCCGACTGTGAGCTGCGATGTGTCTTAAGCTGTATGATGTAGGCTAATGAGTGAATTGAGTGTAATGAATCGAGAAATGACTTTACTGACAAAAAGAGGAGAAGAAACGGCGGTGAAAGTTGTAGAAACAAGAAAGGAATGGTCGTGGGAGCAAAAACACTTAGGCCCGTAGATCGATGTTGTCCAAAACAGCATAGTGCAATAGTGACAGACGAGATCCAGGAAACGATATTTAACATCTTTTATCGTTGTGATCATAAATCTCAACAGGATCCATTTCTCTCAGGATGTGTAAAGAGAAAGGATGTTAAAGAAATAAAGAACAGAGAGAATGTATGGGTGTATTCATTTTCTGTCCAAGGCTGTAAACAGCCTGTCTGCAGAAATTTGCTACTTCGTGTGCTGAACATTTCTGGAAAGAATTTGAGAACTGTGCAGAAGATGTTTCTGCAAGATGATAGCTTTGAAGAAAGAAGGAGTAAGCTTGAAAATAGACCCCATAAAATAGGTAAGGAAATTAGGGAGCGTATTAAGGAACATTTAGTAACAGTTCCACACAAATTCACATTATGCAGCATTAAAATAAAGCAATTTGTATTTTGAGAACCCAAATTTAAACATCAGGATATTATTCATTCTCTTTAAAGAGTACTACCGGGAAAAATATGGTAATCAAGTTAATATGAAGTACCATGCATATCATAAGTTCTTCAAAACATTGAACTTTGCATTCAGACAATCTAGTACAGACATTTTTGACTTTTGATCTGAAACTACTACAAGGCTTAAATGTGAAGTAAACAAGAAGCTCGAATGTAGATTAGAGTTGCACAAATAATCTGTTGAGGCCCATTATGCAGATAAAAGCAGCTTATTGCACATTGTAAATTAGATGACAGTATTATGTGCATAGAATTTGATTGTGCACGGAATCTTCCATTACCAAAACTGGTGGTGAATGCACAGTTTTAAAACGACTTCTCTGGATGTACGTTTTTAATGTACACTGCCATAAACTATGGGGCAAGTGCTTTTTACTATTTTATGGAGTTCGGAGGTGAGAAGGATCTAAACTCTGTTTGCTCATGACTTCATATTCAAGAAGCTTGAAGACTGAAAATATTAAGAAAATAAACTTTTTCTGACGCTGTAGGAGGGCCATAAAAACTGCGTTATGATCGCTTTTTTCACATGGTGAGCAAAAGTACTTGGAATACGAGTATCACACATTTTCCCGCCCAGTACGTGGCCATTCATATTGTCAGTGTGACCGGAATTTCAACATTTATGGAAAAAAGTTGAAGAAGAGGGAAACTGTACATTAAAAGGAAGACTATGTCCTAGTTCTTAAACAATGCAGGAAAAAACCAGAGCCATTTCAAGTCATTGACGGAAGTGAGCTTATTAAAGATTGGAAGACAATTTTAGTGGACTTCTTCTCATCAAAGACACAGGGGAAATTTCCTTTCCAGTTGCAGGCTTTTGCGTGATGCGCTTTGGCAGTGATGGCACAATCGGAGGTTCAAAATCATATTTTAAGGTCTTTATATCCTTTAAGTTTATTAAGAAATCAACAAGACTCCCAGAAGATATTTCAATCCTGTCATCAATAGAGAAACCAACTGCAGCAGCAGCAAAGTTGAAGGACGTTCAAGACCTGTTGCGCTTCCTTCCTTATACAGTAAAAGGCTGGCATGAAGAACTTTCAGGAGAGTAAACAGTGAAGAAGCTACTGGTCCTGAACAGGAACATAAACTATAATGGTCATAAACACAAATTTTTGTTAGTGTACGGTATAACTGAATAATAAAACAACAAAAGCAGTATATCAACTCAATTTTCATGATATTTTGATGACGGAAAACGGGCGTAAACCACTCATTTTATTTTGAATAATATATCACAGACAGAAGACATATATTCAGTTTTAAGGGATGATCCTTTATGTTAAAAGTATGGTCTAAGACTGAATTATTACATTATTGAAATACTATTGTTCTTCAATAAGATATAAATACGCAAATCTTCAAGTCACTTTTACTGGAAAAGCATTTTTCGGACTTACGCCCATAGTCCATCAAACTCCTCAATTGAGAGTGAGACCATTCGCAGAAAACCAGTCAATGATCCTTTTAAGAACATTGTTTACCATTTCATCTGTTTCTGTAGATATGCTTGAATTGATTACAGTACTAGTGTAATCTGCAAAAGGAACTAATTCTGCTTGTTGTATATTAGATGGAAGATCGTTTACATATATAAGGAACAGTAGTGGACCTAAGATTTAACCTTGGGGAACAGAATTTGTGATTGCTCTCCAATCAGAATTATGTTTCTGAACTACATTGCTTGAATTACTAAGTTCAACTTTCTTTTTTCCTTTGGATAGGTATGACGTTATCCATTGGTTGGCTACACCATCAATCCCATAAAACGTCAGTTTATCGAGGAGAATACTGTGATTCACATAGTCAAACGGCTTAGAGATGTCGCAGAAAATACCAACCGGCGCTTTCTCATTATTTAATGTTTGTAAAACCTGTTGAATGAACGTATAAATGGCATTCTCAGTAGAGAAACCCTTCTGAAACTCAAAGTGAGATTTGCTAAGGATACTATTGTTGCTAAGGTGAGATACTATTCTAGAATACATCACCATCCCAAAAATTTTGGAGAATGATGTCAGCAGTAAAAGAGGTCAGTAGTTATTGACATCTCTCCTATGACGTTTCTTAAAGAGGTGCTTTAACGACGACATCTTTCATTCCCTCTGGATTAAGGATGGAAAAGACCCACCGCGGTTTAATAACAAATTTCTGAAAATGCTGAGGAAGCAGTGACTGTTCCCGTCTCAGTTCAAAAATAACTTGGAAATTTCGACGAATAAAAGTTTGTAGAAATTCGTGAGTCTATAAAGAAAGGTCAGTGCACAAAGCATAAAAAGCTTTCACCACCATACAACATTAGCGGAAGATATTGCCAAGAATCTGAGGAAATTCTGGTCCTACGTAAAATCACCACTCGACTCGAACGCTTCTACCCAGTCACTCGTCGTCCAGTGGTGTGGCAATAGAAGATAACAAAAGAAAAACTGAAGTTTTAAATTTCGCGTTTAAAAGATAATTCACGTAGGAGTATTGTTGCTCAGACTCTCGTACCGAAGGGCACTAGTAGGCATTCCTGCCGCTGAGATGCAACTGGAAGACTTGAAAACACGAAGTCACGAGGTCCAGTTGGAGACCCAGATTAGTTTCAGAGACAGTATTCTTCAGCATTTCCTCATTACCTAGTTAGCATTTATCCAAAATTTCTCGTCCAGTGCAAAGTCGAAAGCGACTATACAGTCGACACTGGCCAATAGCAAATAAAGATAAAAATTTTAGAGGCTCGAACGGACAAAGTTTTCTTTTGACAAACTTATCGAGCTCTGGACTTGTGCACAAACAAGATTATTAGAAACAGTTGCGCTCATGAAATTGACCAAAGAGTGTCGACTATTAGTTTTCGAATTACATTAACGTTAAACAAGGATATGTATACCATGGTACAAGCACTGTATAAAAATAAGCAGGAAGTAGCCACAAACGATTTTATTGCCATGGCGAAGCAATAAAAGAAATTTAGAAAGTAATGTAGTTAGTGTTTAATATAGCTGTAACGTATAGCACAGATAAAAGTACAAACCAGCCAGTTCCCAAGAAGCTAACGTTATAACGGCACAGTGAGCAAACAACGAGAAACGACTGCGTTTCTGGCCGTGACACAGCGGACGGGACGATACAAAACAGAAACATTCGCGTGACAAGTCGTTGTCACAAGCAACAACGGATTAAGGTCTTTAACACAGTGTGCGCAGGTCCATTACCTGATTACCTGTTCTCTGAGAAGATGGATTGCCCGGACAGAATTTCTCTCTTCGTCACACCGGTCACGCATGGCCTGTATATGCATTGTCAAGATATTGTGGCGGAAATTACTTCACCGAAAATTACCTGAATTTAAAACAGTGATGAACTCATATTTTTACTGAATATATCTGACACTGTCAGAATAGAAGAAAGCGATCGTAAGCAGACAATCAAATGTAAAATGGTAAAAAAATTCATAAGCTTTCTGTAAAACTTCTTAAAATTTTCAAAAGTTTCCTGTATGTTGCTTCCGTCGCATTTAACATTAAACAGTTTTTTTACAAAGTTTCCAAATCTGAAAACGGACAAACCATAAAAAATTGCCTTAAGTAACAAGTTATGTAAAAATTGCTATTGACTTATTTTTACGAATTTGTAGGGAATTACACTAGGAGTTTACAACAACATTCCTATTTTAAATCATCGGGTAATCTGTCACAGACAGAGTAGCTGCACATAACAGATTTTATCTGAAGATTTAAAATGATAATGTTATGGATGATGCAACAGTTGACACTGCTCGTGTACTTCCATATGAATTTTGAAAAATAAGCCAACAGCAATTTTACATAACCTGTTACTTAAGGCAATTTTTCTAGTTTGTCTGTTATCAGATTATAAAAACATGGTGGTTAACCTACCGAAATGATCATCATTTTGTAAAAAACTGTCCCTTGTTAAATGCGACCGAGACAATATTGCTACGGTCGCAAGTTCGAATCCTGCCTCGGGCATGGATGTGTGTGATGTCCTTAGGTTAGTTAGGTTTAAGTAGTTCTAAGTTCTAGGGGACTGATGACCTAAGATGTTAAGTCCCATAGCGCTCAGAGCCATTTGAACCATTTGAGACAATATATTGAAAATTTTAGGAAATTTAAAAACGTTTCACATAAAGTTTATACATTTTAAATAATTTTACATTTGATTATCATATGCTTGCTTTTTCTAACATAAAATCCAATTCGTATGACGATAAAAATGTGAGCGCTTTATTTGAGAACGAAGATTTTTTCCTGTAGTATAACGCTACCCCTATCATAACAGTTGTCTCATTGGGCTACTAGTGAAAAGGTTCTTGTCGAAAAGCTACGTTTTGCTGTGAATATGATAATGAATTCAGTAATCTTAATTTTTATAAAGCGTATGCTATGCTTGTCTCTAAGGTTAACTAAAATAAAATCTTGAAATCTAAAATTTTAGATCAAGCCTAGCCGTCACTGTTATTAATGTATTTCAATTGGTAGCTTCTTCTGTAATCAGTCACTTTATTTATGTCTCCACTGTGTATTTTTTAGAATTACACTTTCATCGACAAGTGTGTTTACTTTGAAAATAGACCAATACGCATGTTGATTTTTGTGATTCCATTTTATGGACAAGTTACGGCGCTGCCTTTAAGTGTTCAAGATCTGTCTTTAAATACAGAAAAAGCTTGTAATACAATCAGTAAAAAGCCAACCGTTACCACCAACAAATAATGCACAGGTTGCAGAAGAAATCGTACATACAAAAATCAACGTTATTGTTCTGTTCCCTGTAAAAACAAATCCACAAGACGTCGGCACTGTAATTCTCTGCAACGTGGAAATCAAATAAATAAAATCAGTGAATAGTGTGTATTTCAAATAAACAACAGTGCCAGTTTTTCCGAGGAAAAAAGGAAACGTCCAGGTATTTGCACGCCATTCGGAAAAGACAAAGCGATCTGTATAATCTAGTACGAAATTTTAATAGTCTTATCACAATAAAATCCAGTCTTATCAAAATTACCTCATTTCGGTTGAACAGAAACTATCTTCAGACCATATGATGTAATGATACCGAAACCGGTTCTGTACTTACTTTCGTATTGCCATCAAGACTATTAAGTTTTGTATTATCCATTCGACAAAATGGGCAACAGCAAGAAGGATGAGATTGGGTTAGAGTGGTCGTCGAAGAATTCAAGCACCGACCATGAGGTCAATTAAGACCACCGGAGAAAGACTATGCCGTGTTTGAGGGACACTGGCATTTGCCTGACGTCATTTGAGGTAACTATGGAGCACCTAAATCAAGATGATCAGGAGAACGATGAAACACTGCTTTTACCATTCCAGTGCCACAAACAGTCGAGTAAGTCGACCTACTAAAGCTACGCTATTCACGTCCTGTTTAATCTCATAACACTGTGCAACAATGAAAATGTAAATCGAATAAAAATAGACAATTCCTATCAGTTCTAATGTGCTCATCGCGAATATCACAAAGACAATTCAAAATTATGCTGAGATAATTATGTACCGATTTTTGTTAAGTTTATAAACAAATATTACAATGATTCGTCAAAGTCATAATAACTAGTAACAATGGGTTATATTATTGTCGCTGGTCTTACTTGTGTGCAATACTTTGGATAAAAACATTTTGATGCCAATTTTAGTGATCTTTTTGTCTCTCTCCTCTTCAACGTCAGTGATTTTATTAATGCATGTAATAATTTTTGCACATTTGTTTCCAGATTAACTACCAGTTGTTCAAGTTGACTGCTATTGAAGTGAACAAAAATGCCACGAGTTTGTGTTAACAGTGGTGACACATCTTGCTAGGTGTGTGGAGAGGTGACACTTGCTTCGCAAAAACAGCAAACAACTCCATTGATTAAAAAAGCTTACAGTAGTTATCTTGGGCGCAAAATAGGTGATCAGGATATACCCTGGACTCCATATGTGATCTGCAACACTTGTGTCAGCAACCTCAGGAATTGGATGCGTGGGAAAGGACGTTCAATACCCTTTGCAGTGTCGATCTGGCGTGAGCCAACTAACCATGTCAGTGACTGCTACTTCTGCATGGTTCATCCTATCAAGAAGGGAATATCTAAGAAGAAGAAGCGGACAGTGATCTATCCTAACAATCCATCTGCCTTACGTCTAGTTCTGCATAGGGGAAGGATTGCCAATACCTGAACCACCGACAAAGTACGAGATTACTTCTGATGGGCATTCTGAATGTCCTGAACCATTTACATCACAAGATCCAGCAATATAAATGTTTCATTCGGCCGCGCGCAGTGGCCGCGCTGTTTGAGGCGTCATGTCATGGATTGCGCGGTCCCTCTCGCTGGAAGTTCGAGTCCTCCCTCGGGCATGGCTGTGTGTTGTTATTAGCATAAGTTACTCTAAGAAGTTTGTAAGTCTACGGACCGCTGACCTAAGCGGTTTGGTCCTTTAGTAACCACACACATTTGAACATTTTTTGTTTCATTCTACCACAGAAGAGAGCAACAACTCACTCCGTTTCTAACATGCAATATAGTCATATGGATTCCGTAGGAATGTTGGAACACGTGAGGTAATACTGACCCTACGACTTATCTTAGAAAATAGATTAAGGAAAGGTAAACCTACGTTTCTAGCATTTTTAGACTTAGAGAAAGCTTTCGACAATGTTGACTGGAATACTCTCTTTCAAATTCTAAGCAGCGGTTGGGAAGGGAGTGAGACAGGGTTGTAGCCTGTCCCCGATGTTATTCAATCTGTATATTGAGCAAGCAGTAAAGGAAACAAAAGAAAAATTCGGAGTAGGTATTAAAATCCATGGAGAAGAAAAAAAAATGTTGAGTTTCGCCGATGACATTGTAATTCTGTCAGAGACAGCAAAGGACTTGGAAGAGCAGTTGAACGGAATGGACAGTGTCTTGAAAGGAGGATATAAGATGAACATCAACAAAAGCAAAACGAGGATAATGGAATGTAGTCGAATTAAGTCGGGTGATGCTGAGGGAATTAGATTAGGAAATGAGACACTTAAAGTAGTAAAGGAGTTTTGCTATTTGGGGAGCAAAATAACTGATGATGGTCGAAGTAGAGAGAATATAAAATGTAGACTGGCAATAGCAAGGAAAGCATTTCTGAAGAAGAGAAATTTGTTAACATCGAGTATAGATTTAAGTGTCAGGAAGTCGTTTCTGAAAGTATTTGTATGGAGTGTAGCCATGTATAGAAGTGAAACATGGACGACAAATAGTTTAGACAAGAAGAGAATAGAAGCTTTCGAAATGTGGTTCTACAGAAGCATGCTGAAGATTAGATGGGTAGATCACACAACTAATGAGGAAGTATTGAATAAGATTGGGGAGAAGAGAAGTTTGTGGCACAACTTGACTACAAGAAGGGATCGGTTGGTAGGACATGTTCTGAGGCATCAAGGGATCACAAGTTTAGCATTGGAGAGCAGTGTGGAGGGTAAAAATCGTAGAGGGAGACCCAGAGATGAATACACTAAGCAGATTCAGAAGGATGTAGGTTGCAGTATGTACTGGGAGATGAAGAAGCTTGCACAGGATAGAGTAGCATGGAGAGCTGCATCAAACCAGTCTTAGGACTGAAGACAACAACAACAACAACAACAACAACATAGTCTCATGGCACATGTAGACATAAGTGGTCTAATGAATGCTCTCAGAATTAATTACAACCCTGGTGGGTAGAGATTCTTTATTGATTCGTCAAAGTTGATCTTAAAAGCGTGTTTTTACATATTGGTAATGAGATTCCTTCTATTCCAGTTAGGCATTGTGTGCATATGAAAGAGTCGTACCAAAACATGAAAATTTTACTAGAAGCCACCAAGTATAATGACTCTCAATTGCAGATTTGTGGTGACTTGAAAGTGGTTGCACTGCTATTAGGTATGCAGTTAGGGTATACTAAATATTTCTGCTTTCTCTGCGCATGGGATAGCCGAACTCATGCATCCCATTACAGTAAACGTGAATGGTCCACTAGAAAATCTCTTCAACCAGGTATAAATAACATTAAGATTGAACCTCTAATAGACCCTAAAAAGATTCTGGTGCCACCCTTGCACATCACGTTGGGTCTCATGAAAAACTTTGTTACGGGAATGAACAAAGATGATGACGCTTTTAAGTACTTAAGGCAAAAATTCTCTTAATTAAGTGAAGCCAAAATAAAGGAGGGCATCTCTTTAGGCCCACAGATTCGAGACCTTTTTGGAGACCATATGTCTGATGGAATGATACAAGGTGATGAGAAGCATGCATGGGTATATTTTAAGACAGTCTGTTTACAGTTCTTAGGGAATAAACGAGCAATAAATTACAAGGATATTTTAGATAAAATGTTGTCATCTTATGAAGATCAAGGTTGCAACGTCACTGAAAATGCATTTCTTAAATAGTCATTTTGACTTCTTCCCCAAAGACTGTGGTGCAGTACATGATGAACATGAGGAGCGATTTCATCAAGATATTGCCACATTTGAGAATAGGTATGCCGGAAAGTGAAGCCCTACTATTTTAGCAGATTACTGCAGGATCGTCATAAGGGATGTTCCCCAGCATATGTATAAACGTCAAGCCAAGTGAAAACGGTCATCATCTTAATTTCCTCACAACAAAATATGTAATTGTGTATACTGTACATATGGACATTTAACATTTGTAATCCTTTATATTCATTTGTGACCAGTTAATTTACATGTTTTCTTTTGTGCTTTACATAGTTCTAGTACGAAGTAGACTTACAAAGTATTTTTATTCCTGTAATATTATCTTCATTGAATCTTAATAATTTACTTTTGTACTTCCAGAATGGCACTGAAATTTATCAATGCATAACACATAACGTAATTCAAGTAATTATTCACTTAAAATCTGTTATGCCGAATCTTGGAACATGAATGCATATTTAGTTATTTATGCAAAACGTAGAGTACTTTTTTTAAAAAAACTGTTGTTGTTGTTGTTGTCTTCAGTCCTGAGACTGGTTTGATGCAGCTCTCCATGCTACTCTATCCTGCGCAAGCTTCTTCATCTCCCAGTACTTACTGCAACCTACATCCTTCTGCATCTGCTTAGTGTATTCATATCTTGGTCTCCTTCTACGATTTTTACCCTCCACGCTGCCCTCCAATGCTAAATTTGTGATCCCTTCATGCCTCAGAACATGTCCTACCAACCGGTCCCTTCTTGTCAAGTTGTGCCACAAACTCCTCTTCTCCCCAATTCTGTTCAAAACCTCATTAGGTATGTGATCTACCCATCTAATTTTCAGCATTCTTCTGTAACACCACATTTCAAAAGCTTCTATTCTCTTCTTGTCAAAACTATTTGTCGTCCATGTTTCACTTCCACACATGCCTACACTCCATACAAATACTTTCAGAAACGACTTCCTGACACTTAAATCTTAAAAAAACTAGAGCTAAATATTTATGAAGATTGATGATTTTGTATCATTTTATACTTAAATAAACATAACTGACTCAAAATCATGCTATTTACACACTTTCACTTCAAATTTGATGTTCGGTGTAATCATTGTGGCCAGTGGCACTGATTCCTCAGAGACACTTCCTAGGTGGCAAAGTATCTCATTTTAAGCGCATTCTGGCCTGTAGGCGAACATAGCCCGTGAAAAAATGCTCGGTATGCAAAATCGTCCATTAAAGCTGTCCGGCAGCGAGTTCTTTGAGAGGGAGTCAAAGCAATGGCTTGATTCCAACATACTTCCATACTGAGACAACTGGCATGGTTCATTACAACCTTGGCCAGACGAATTATCGTTATTTCCTTCAAAACTCAATCCCTAAACAATGATGTGGGTAGCAGAGTCTTGACACTAACTAGCATGTGTCTCACGATCTGTTCATCTGCCTGATGCACGACAGGACAAACTTGCTGGAGATCTTGTTAAATCTCCGCCTTGAACGGAGAAGCGGTACAATCGTCAACGAAGGGTGGAAGTTCACTTTGACTTTGCTTTATCTTTAGGGAAAGGTATCCTGCTATAACACCCCAAATATAGAGCCCCTAATTACATCCCTTTTGACAGCAAAAGATTTAAAAATTAGTTATCCTGGCAACAAAATATTAACACTATTGAAAGTCTGACCATCATAAATACTAGGGAACTAACAGCATCTGTTCCACGGAAAGAACTTGTAGTGTTGACAAATTGCCAACACTACGCACATTATTTAAGGGAGGCGGCCATTAAGCAAGCAGGCGGACTTGATGGTCTGAAACAGGATACTTCATAACTGCTATAAAGAAAAGTACGTAGCTGCTGGAATACTTAACTTTAATCCACCATTTGTTTACAGCGTTCTTGATGAGACGTTTCATACGATAACTATCAAACTATGTAAGGCTAATGGCGCCTTGCTAGGTCGTAGCCATGGACTTAGCTGAAGGCTATTCTAACTATATGCTCGGCAAAGGAGCGAGGCTTCGTCCGTGTAGTCGCTAGCAAAGTCGTCCGTACAACTGGGGCGAGTGCTATTCCGTATCTCGAGACCTGCCTTGAGGTGGCGCTCGGTCTGCGACCACACAGTGGCGACCCGCGGGTCCGACATGTACTAAATGGACCGCGGCCGATTTAAAGCTACCACCTAGCAAGTGTGGTGTCTGGCGGTGACACCACAGAACTAAATGAAAGACCATCAAATGATCACTTAATGTACGAAGCATGAAACTCTAAATAAGGAATTCAAAATATATGCTTTACGAAGGTTAAAACCCAGACGAGATAAAGTGATCAGAGATAACATTTATCCAAGAAAAGAGTTGTAGCCTTATCGAGCTGTACGTTCGCTGCGACTACAATGAAAAACTTCAATGGAGATTTAATTCGCTCTCTTGTGGACGTCGCGACATAAACACGCTTATTGACCGATATTAGATTGTTTCATACCGATCTGGAATTTTAAAGTTTTTCAGGTATCGTCTTGACGTATTAGTCGAAGTTCTGAGGAATATGGTTGGAACATTTACCGTTTAGCCAAACAACGGAACAGATATTATACGCGATGGAAAAGTAACTCGTGTAATAATCAATTCTGGGACTTAGTCGTCGTGATCTGTGACTGAAACGATTATTGAAGGACACAGCAATGTACCAGACGCTGACATATACTCTACCAACAGACTTGAGTAGGAAACATGTACACGCTGTCCTGAAGAATTCACAGGTACGTCGTGTTGTCGGAAGCTGTAGTCAATGTCAGAATTGCTGATGTAAATCACAGCTTCAATTTCATGAATCACAGATCGGTGTGCTTTCCAGTGCAGTGGTTAGATAATTCAGAAGTTCAATAAACTCAGTTATAACTTTAATACTTCGTGTCGTCTACATCATTTAATTGAACTTTATTGTGTAACTGTGAATAATTATTTTCTTGATAGAACGCCTAAGCTAAAGGTGACTGAGTGATATTATTAACAGGGTACAGTAATTGAACGTTGAATTGCGACGCTTACTGTACGTTATTTAGAGAATACATTATCTCTGGATTTACGACGTAGGGGTTGTTGAATTCGAACCGTAGCGACGCATTAACGACGCTTTAATACTTCACGAATCAACATCCTCGCATGACCATAATGTGGCATCAGCTTGAATGGTGGAACTAATAATTCGAGGTATCATATTATCTACGTTTGGACAATCATTTGCAAACCGGGCACAAAAACTACTGTTATCAAGTTTCACGTAAACTTATAAGCCCGTCGCGATCACGCGAAGGATATTTGGTTTATTGTCTCAGATAAAGGAAGTTGCGGTACCGAGTGGTGCAGTCGCTGCGTGTAGCAGTAAAGAAGACAGACATCCTTCGAACACCATTGCTTCAATTATAAGCGAGGGCCGCTTATACATTTCGGCGTGGTGCACCGTCGATACGCGGATATCTGTTCAAAGGGAGATAGTATCTGAAACCAACCAAACAAAGCGATTAGTTTGTTTTAACAGTTACAGGTCGGAGTTGTCGCGATCGACGGACGCCGACCTGTGTCAACCAGACTTGAACATCCATTTTCATCGAGCCGACAAACACACTCGCCACACTACATATTTACGGATTTAAGCCTATTTCATCTCTTTCATATTAGGTGTATAGATTAATCCTGCAGAATGTGCTTATAAGCAATATTAAAATGTCGAGCATTGAAATTACAACAGCGAATAGCAAATCACGTAACGAAATTTTTCTTAACAAAAAGGTTGGCTGGGTGGAGCACTGCATAATAATGTAAAAAACTATACGGAAGAAACAAACGTATCAGCCACAGTTACAGAGGTCTCCTTATGGGTCTACTGCTACGTTTCAGCTATGTAGTCATTTATATTATGTTATTACGGCTCCTGCGCATGATATTACGTCACAGTTTTAAAAAGATCGTTGTTATAACTAGTCTCCTAAGGCGGACGGAATAGGAACTTTATTGTAATAGGTTACTAAGGAGGAACGAGTGGGAATCTGCTGTTTTCTATTGGTTCTTGCCGGATGCAGGCCGCGTGGCGGCAGTTACTCGCCGATAGCGAGGATGTCGTGTTGTTGCGGCCTTGGGACTCTGAGGGCTGTCAGCCAAGATGGGGCATCCTGTTTATTCACGGTGTTAGGATGCTATAGTATTTCGATGACTTCTCTGATCTTGCTTTTAATGAAATCTGATTACTTGGTAAATATGCGGGTTTCGTTAAATTTTATTTCCTTTCCGCAGTATTGTTGACTTACGGCCACTGCAAATTTGCTGAGTCGCCCTAGAATAATGTTGCGCTCGTATTCCCGTACGCCCGTTGCTATTGGCCTACCGATCTGACCAATATATACTTCTCGATACTGACATTCCACCCCGAACACGCAGTGTGTGAAATACGTACCTTGTCTTTGGTAGATTTTAGCACATTCTATATCTTGCGGCCGCTGTAGAAGACCGGCAGGACACTAACCCAGTAAGGTGTGTACCAGTCCGGTCAGCTAAGCGCGCTACTGGCTGCATTTTGTAGATTTCTTGCCCGTTCCGCTATATTTTGTTCGTTGCAATGGCTGTGTTGATCGATGTATGGTTGTAACCATTATACAAGGACGCTGTTCGCGTCCTTTCGAGCTCATGTGACGTTTTGAGCATCATTTAGGCACTGTGCATGGATAGCCAAAGAATAAATAGCAGACTACTTCTGGGCTGGATGGCGGTTCGATTTGGCGTGCAAATACCTGTCCGTATGTGTAGGCTTCCGACATACTCGGTGTCCCAGTGTACCCTCCGTTGTCCTATACATTTCCAAATGTAGGAATGGAATTGCACCATTCTTCTGTGCTCGATCGTGAACTGCATCTTGCCTTGCATGTTATTCAAATATTCGTGAAACCTGTGTAGCTCTGTGTAACGAGACTATTGCTGTTGAACATTTTATTTCAAAAACATACTTATTTAGTTATCGTCAACCTTAATATACTCCGCACGTTTATCCCTACAACGCTACGTGCGAATTTTCCATTGATGGAAACTGCTGGAAGTCTTCCTCTGTGAGCTCCTTGATAGCGTGAGTCGCTTTTCCTTTCACTGCTTCAACGGACTGAAGTCTCGTTCCTTTTAATGCAGATTTGACCTGGGTGAATAGTCAAAAGTCACAGGGTGCTAGGTGGGGCGAATAAGATGGTTGGTCTATCTCTGGGAAGCTGTACATCGCTGGAAACCTCGTAGCAGCAGCCGGTGTGTTTTATTCATACGGAACCCCTTACTTGTTCTTCCATAATTTGGGTCTTTTCTTTATTTTCTCACAGAGTTGAGCGAGAACATCAAGGTAGTAATCTTGGTTAATAATATGACTTCCAGGGACCCAGTGAAGATACATACACTCCTGGAAATTGAAATAAGAACACCGTGAATTCATTGTCCCAGGAAGGGGAAACTTTATTGACACATTCCTGGGGTCAGATACATCACATGATCACACTGACAGAACCACAGGCACATAGACACAGGCAACAGAGCATGCACAATGTCGGCACTAGTACAGTGTATATCCACCTTTCGCAGCAATGCAGGCTGCTATTCTCCCATGGAGACGATCGTAGAGATGCTGGATGCATTCCTGTGGAACGGCTTGCCATGCCATTTCCACCTGGCGCCTCAGTTGGACCAGTGTTCGTGCTGGACGTGCAGACCGCGTGAGACGACGCTTCATCCAGTCCCAAACATGCTCAATGGGGGACAGATCCGGAGATCTTGCTGGTCAGGGTAGTTGACTTACACCTTCTAGAGCACGTTGGGTGGCACGGGATACATGCGGACGTGCATTGTCCTGTAGGAACAGCAAGTTCCCTTGCCGGTCTAGGAATGGTAGGACGATGGGTTCGATGACGGTTTGGATGTACCGTGCACTATTCAGTGTCCCCTCGACGATCACCAGTGGTGTACGGCCAGTGTAGGAGATCGCTCCCCACACCATGATGCCGGGTGTTGGCCCTGTGTGCCTCGGTCGTATGCAGTCCTGATTGTGGCGCTCACCTGCACAGCGCCAAACACGCATACGACCATCATTGGCACCAAGGCAGAAGCGACTCTCATCGCTGAAGACGACACGTCTCCATTCGTCCCTCCATTCACGCCTGTCGCGACACCACTGGAGGCGGGCTGCACGATGTTGGGGCGTGAGCGGAAGACGGCCTAACGGTGTGCGGGACCGTAGCCCAGCTTCATGGAGACGGTTGCGAATGGTCCTCGCCGATACCCCAGGAGCAACAGTGTCCCTAATTTGCTGGGAAGTGGCGGTGCGGTCCCCTACGGCACTGCGTAGGATCCTACGGTCTTGGCGTGCATCCGTGCGTCGCTGCGGTCCGGTCCCAGGTCGACGGGCACGTGCACCTTCCGCCGACCACTGGCGACAACATCGATGTACTGTGGAGACCTCACGCCCCACGTGTTGAGCAATTCGGCGGTACGTCCACCCGGCCTCCCGCATGCCCACTATACGCCCTCGCTCAAAGTCCGTCAACTGCACATACGGTACACGTCCACGCTGTCGCGGCATGCTACCAGTGTTAAAGACGGCGATGGAGCTCCGTATGCCACGGCAAACTGGCTGACACTGACGGCGGCGGTGCACAAATGCTGCGCAGCTAGCGCCATTCGACGGCCAACACCGCGGTTCCTGGTGTGTCCGCTGTGCCGTGCGTGTGATCATTGCTTGTACAGCCCTCTCGCAGTGTCCGGAGCAAGTATGGTGGGTCTGACACACCGGTGTCAATGTGTTCTTTTTTCCATTTCCAGGAGTGTAGTTCCATGAATATAAAAAGTCTTCATCGCTTTGAACCTTGATTCGCTCATTTGAGCTTTCTTCGCTTTCCATGAAGTTGGACTCTTCCAATGCATGGATTGGCGCTTAGTTTCTGGATCGTAAGACAAAAACCAAGAAGCGTCACATTTTATCACTCTTTCCAAGGACTTAGAATCATTTTCAATGGTATTCTAAGTGTCATTACAAACAGAATTCTCGGCACCAGTTACGTATACACTTTTCTCTTGTTAATTTGGTTATTTAAAATTTGCTGTACGCATTCTTTGTCACTTCCTACAGTTTCGGCAATCGATCGAATACTTAATTGACTGTCACATCAAATTTCCTAGTTTTTCAGTATCTTCATCCGTTTTTGGTGTTGAAGATGATCCCTGGTGTGCGTCATCTTCGACATCTTCTCGGCCCCCTTGGAACCATTTGAACTACTCAAAAACTCGTGTACGTGATAAATAGTTTTTCCTTTAGTAAAAGAGAGGTTACAATAGCAGTTTTTCCAAGTTTAATTTGAAACTTCACGCCAGTTAGTGGCTATATTATTACACATACATATTATTACAAATTACATTTTTTCGGTGAGACAAAATAAAACCTCTTACGCAAACGCAGGTCACAGACACTCTCATTTGTCTACAGACACCAGACGTGCCACATCCGACTGAGAAGGCTTCACGCTTCACAACTGTTGGTCGTTCATCTTTGATGTACGCATACTTCTCTCTGACAGCATAGGTCAGTTATTTTATAGATACGATATACAGTGGTGCTTCATCTCCGTATCAGAGTTCATCCATCACTGTGAATGGCGGTGTGTCAGTCTCTCAACAGTTCCTGACGAGATTTGTCAACACGTAAGAGATCTCGAGAATTTGATTGTCAGGCAACAGTCTAACACCCTCTGGATCGATGTAGGTCAGGACAGCAGTGGAACATGCTGTCTGGCGTTAACTTGCTGAAGGATAACGTTAAATAGACATCGAAAATAGGTCACTAGCTATGCGAACCAGAGGTGATGGTGTTTTGTAACAAATGACATCCTACATCATCACACCAGATGCTGAGCCGGTACGATGATGTGAATTCAGCCTGACAACCTTCGTCTTCTAGTGCCTCCACTCATCGACGTGTCCAACGCGGTGCTGTAGACAGAACCATTTCGTCTTAGCTTCCCTGCACTTCTTATTTACTTCATTCCTCAGAGACTTGTGTTTCTGTATTCCTGAATTTCCCTGAACATTTTTGTACTTCCTTCTTTCATCGATCAGCTGAAGTATTTCTTCTGTTACCCGTGGTTTCTTTGCAATTACCCTCTTTGTCCCTAGTTTTTCTTTCCAGATTCTGTGATTGCCCTTTTAGAGATTTCCATTTCTCTTCAACTGTACTGCCTACTGGACTATTCTCTATTGCTATATCTACAGCCTTAGAGAACTTCAAGCTATCTCGTCAATCCTTAGTACTTCTGTATCCCGCTTCTTTGCGTACTCACTCTTCCGGACTAATATCTTAAACTTCAGCCTACTCTTCATCACTAGTACATTGTGCTGTGAGCGTACATCTGCTCCTGGGTACGCCATACAGTCCAAAAGCTGATTTCGGAATCTCTGCCTGACCATGATGTAATCTAAACGAAATTTTCCCGCATCACTCTGCCTTTTCCAAGTATACCTCTTCCTCTTGTGATTCCTGAACAGAGTATTCGTTATTACTTGCTGAAATTTACTGCATCTAAATTAGATTCTAAGCCTCACTCTAGTGCCCAAGAGTTGATTCTGATAACCAAGTAATTAATAATAAATTAGACTGTAGTAACTGAGAGCTGAAAGCCGGTAACTAACAACTGTGACTGATGTCTGGTCTGATGTGAACGAACTAAAATCTGATTCTGGTGAATTAGAAAATCAGCTAGATGCTAATTACTCAACATCAGAATCTGATTACAAACTCATAACAGTTAATTAACGCAGGAAATAAAATTATAAGCTAATCCATTAAAAAGTGAGTTTAAAATTGATCTCAGTCAATTGTAACATGAAGCTGGGATAACTCAGCTAGAAGTAACAAGTAAGTGTCACGAGAATTTTATAAAGTAGAAGGAAGAAGTTGCAAAGGACATGGCAATTGTTAATAAGAAATTTTATTAACTCGAGAATTATTATGAAGTGGAATGTAACAACTACCCTGGAGTAATGGAAACACAATCTAGTAACATAAGCCAATTGAAATCTGATGTGATTTAAAAGGTTTGACTACTAGAGGAGAAGTAGGTAAATCAAACAAAGGAACTGAAATTTAGTGTGAAAAACCTATCTAACCAATTAAGCCACTTGGAGTCTAATACATGTATACATATTGGACCATGTTTAACAAGTAGTCAGTGAAAAATGATGGACTTGTACTCTCCAAGCTAGTTACAACAATCTCCTGGACACTATACCCCCAGTTGTATTTTTAAAGTCAGTCGAGAGAATTTTACCCAAACAATGGAAAAGTGTAAGGAGAATTAGTATTGTGGTCGGTCAGTTAAGAGAAGAAGCTGCTGCTTGGTAATTAAATATCAAAATCTCCTTTAAAACTTTAGATCAGTTCCAAGAAGCATTTTAGAAAACAGTTGTGTGTCCCATTGAGTATGCTGATTTGTATAACTAACTTAAGTCTAAGTCCAAGAGTTATTTAAGTTCTAATTAGCATGCAGCTGCGGATTTAATTCTTGAAAACGGTGTCTGTCGGGGAACAGTAACTACTAGTGGGCTTCCTTATGTGTGATCAGCTTCAGTTTCTGTTATGGTTACTACATACACATGAATGAATATCTGGAAGGGGTATTAAGTAAGAGATACATACTAGATAAGTTAATATGTGAATCTCTGTCTGCAGAGTGAAAGTTTGCGAGCAGTGGACTGTGCGTACTGTCAGGCATTATACGTTATGCAGAGGCGTTGTATGTGTAAGTAAGAAGTGTGTTACGGAAAGGAATGGTAGGTATTAAGGACCTGAGATGCCTTTACTGTCCAAATCCCGGTGGTGGATATATTACTTCATGTTCAGCTACATCTGCATATACATTATTACTCATCAATTCCATAATCAAGGGCCTGGCAGCGGGTTCATCGAACAACCTTTAAGCTACTTCTCTACCGTTCCACTCTCGAACAGCGCGCATGAACAACGAACATTTAAATATTTCCCTGCGATCTCCTATTTATTTTGTTATGATGATCATTTCTCCCTTTGTACCTGGGTGCCAACAAAATGTTTTCAATATCTGAGGAGAAATTTAGTGATTGAAATTTCATAAGAAGGTTCTGGCGCAGTGAAAAACGCTTTTGTTTTAATGACTGCCGCCCCAATTTGTGTATGATGTCTATGACACTCTCTCCCCTATTTCGCGATGATACGAGAAAAACTACCTGCCTTTATTTTAATTTCTCGGGTGTCCTCCGCCAATCCCATCTGATGCGAATCCCACACCGCACAGCAATACTCCAGAAGTGGTCGGACAAGCGTTGTGTAATCTGTCTCTTTAGTATACCTTTTCTATGTGTTCTGCCAAAAATTCGCAGTCTTCCATTTGCATTCACCACAAGATTATCTTTGAGGTCGTTCCGGTTTAAGTTATTCGTAATTGCAATCCATAAGTATTTAGCTGAGTTTGCAGCCTTTAAATGTGTGTGATTTATCGTGTAACCGAAAATAAGCGGATTCTCTTTAGTGTTCATGCGGATGATTTCACACTTCTCATGATTTAGAGCCAGTTGCCACTTTTGCAGTGTGCATATATCTTGTCTAAATCATTTTGCAATTCGTTTTGATCATCTGATGACTTTACATGACGGTATATGAAAGCATCATCTGCAAACAATATAAGAGGACTGCTTGTATTGACTACTAAATCATCAATGTAGATCAGGAACGACAGAAGACCTGTAACAGTTCCTTGGGGAACGCCAGATATTACTTCTGTTTTACTCGATGACTTTCCGTCAGTCGTAACGAACTGTGACCTTTCCGACAGGAAATAACGAATCCAGTCACACAACTGAGACGATACTCCATAGACATGTAATTTAATTAGAAGTCGCCTGCGAGGAACGGTGTCAATCTTGAAATCTAAAAATACAGAATCAGTTTGACGTCCCCTGTCTATACATACATACTTTGTGGGAACAAGCGGCTAGTTGTGTTTCATAAGAACGATTTTCTGACTCCGTGTTGGGTATTTGTCAATAAATCGTTTTCTTGTAGGTGATTCATAACGTTGGAGCACATTTTATGTTCCAGAATCCTACAGCAGATCGACGTTAATGATATTGTCTGTAACTCAGCAGATTACTCCTATTTCCTTTCTTAGGTATTCTTGTACAATTTTCCAGTCTTTGGTTACAGACGTCTCTACGAACGACCTGTTGTAGATGATCGCTAAGTACGGCGCTGTTGTATCGGCATACTCTGAAAGGAACCTGACTGGTATACAATCTAGATCGGAAGCCTCGCTTTTTTTAAACTCTTTAAGCTGCTTCGCTACAGCGAGGATATCTACTTATAAGTTACCCATGTTGACAGTTGTTCTTGATTCGAATTCTAGAGTATTTACTTCGTTTTCTTTTGTGTTGGGGACACTGGAGATCATTGCGGATGTAATTACTGATCATGTACTGGAAGAGCTTTCAATTGCTTAGAGGTTAAACAGCACGAGTTAAACTATTAAAGTGCTTTGTATTTATTTCCTTTTATGTATGTGCCTGAAGGCAATGGCCATATTTATACATTTATTCGTTACGATTGAAGTAGAAGAACAGCGTTAAGAGGAATTCATATCATTGGCTAGTGCAAGCAATATTTTTAAGCATTCAATTTTTTTGTCTGCTCTTACAGAGAATTTAAAGGTTAAATAGGGGTTAAATAGGGTCGTTGGCTCAGGGGCAAAGCGTAAGTTTCGAGGAGGTAGAAAAATAATGAAGTTGTCATTACGTCACAAACTTGAAGCCCACGTCGGCCATTTTAAGTAGCCCAAAACATTAGGTGATACTTCCCCGTGACGTCACTCTCACGTATCCGTGCCCAGTTTCGACCGTGCTGGGCGCTTTGATTGTGTGGAGACTTCGTTCTTTCATCAGAAATGCCAGCTTGCGTTGTTTACGAATATGATAATCAATCCGATCCTAGTCTAAAGTTTAAAAGTATCTCATTTCAAGCGTAAGTGGAGCCGTTCAAGCAATATTTTTTTTCTTTTTTGTTGTACATGAGAATTATGGTTGCACTGTTTACTTTTACTTTAATGTTTTGATTTCTACCATTTGACTTTGGATTTGCCTTACTTTATTCAATGTCCGTTCTTTCCCGTATTTTTGATTGCATTCCAAATCGCGAACGCTCCGACGTCAGAGCCACGCTGTATCAACGGTCTCGTCCCCCCACAACACACGGCTACTCAACCGTGCTGATTGTTGGGGCAGCATCTTATGCCCTAAATTCCTCCCGCCCATAATTATTCGTTGTTCACATTTCTTCTCCCTTTAAAGAAGATTGTGGCTAGAACAGCCGGAGACAGCGGTCATGTGTGTGTGTGTGTGTGTGTGTGTGTGAGTTTTGTGAGTATGAGTGTATGAATGTGTATGTGTGCTTTGCTTCCTTTCTGAAGAAGGCTTCGCCTCAAAACTCTTTTCGTCACACCTGCCTGCTGCTCGGCATGCAAGTAGCAATCTGTCCGTTCCACGGTATGGTTATTCCCTCATGAAGGCTGTTGTAAATAAACCACTCCGCTTCAACAGGAACAATCTTGTACATAATTATAATACCAGAAGAAAAAAATGACATTCATTACGCCACATTAAGGTGGTCTATAGCACAACCAGGGGTTCACAATGCTGCAACCAAGTTTTGATTACTTACCCTTTGATGTAAAATGCCTGACAGACAGCAAACTAAAATTTGAAAGTAAACTGAAAACATTTCTCTTTGACAACTCCTCCTCTTCCACAGAAGGTTATCTATTACTGTAATGTGTGAATAATGGTGGGTAGGAACTACAAACTAACATCCGTCTGACTTTAATCAAAAAACTAATAAATGATCATCACATTTGCAAAGAGAAATTGATGTCAATACATAATGATACATAATGACTCATAATGTTACTTGTAATCCGTCTTGATTGCAATTTTTTTTTATTCATATGACCGGTTTCGGTTCATTCATTCAGAACCATCTTCAGATCTGTAACGATAATGATACTAATTTACTATTTCACGAAAGCAAATCTTTTTCATCCTATCTAATCAAAATCAAATGTACCAGAACGTACCTGATATTTCAGTTACAGGAGTAACCCGTCCAAATCTAGCAACTTTCACATGCTGCGTCACATAAAATTGGTTGGCAGAATGCACGTCATTTATATTAATTGTAACACTGTTACCGACAGGTGGCGTCCGGTACATTTGTTACATACCATTTGCACATACTGTATACTGTAGATTTTTTGATTAACTTTTATCTCCAAAAATACTTAATTAAAATCTGTAGATGTCAAGGTTAAAATCTGTACTTATCAAAATTTAAAAAAAGACAGTAAAATTATCATTTTTATACATCTTTTCAGATGTATAAAAATGATAATTTTACTAATTTTACTAATTTTACTAATAGGGCGATTTATGTATCTATGGTGCTGGTGTGGACTTGTTTTCCTCTACGGTCTGCTTTCGTGGTTCCCGCCATTTCGATGTTGTGACGCGATCCGCTCAGTTGTCTGATGTCCACCGCCGTGGGCAAGAGGGCCGCGCAGGAGGGCCCCGTCAACGACGCCAGGCGCTGCTCGCGTCTTCCAGCTTCTCCATCACGCACCATCTCTCATGCCTCGGCCTGGATCTCCACACGCAACAGTTGTCATCTTAGTAAGTAGTCATAAATGATAAAATAGGCATTATGATTGAATGCGTTTTGCTGGTTGAGGATTAAATCTGGAGCTTTTTTTGTGGGTGTATAATTTTATTTCTTCCAAAATGTTAAGAAATTTTTCTTTATGGAGAACGGAATAGCAGAAGTCAAGAAAGATCCAACCAAGAAATTTCAGACATAAGGAAACAAATAGATAACAGTGTGTTTCCATTCACAGAGGAGGAATAGTTTAAACTGAAAGTAATGAATCCGCGAATCCCCGAATTACGGTCACAAATAAAGCTCCATAAGGTTGAAAAATCGATTCGCCCAATCGTTAATAATACCAGTAGCCTAAGTTATAAAGTAATTAAAGAGCTAAATAACAGATTGAAGGCGGCATATACATATCGTCGGACTTTCAACATTAGGAACAGCGCCGGCCGAAGTGGCCGTGCGGTTAAAGGCGCTGCAGTCTGGAACCGCAAGACCGCTACGGTCGCAGGTTCGAATCCTGCCTCGAGCATGGATGTTTGTGTTGTCCTTAGGTTAGTTAGGTTTAACTAGTTCTAAGTTCTAGGGGACTAATGACCTCCGCAGTTGAATCCCATAGTGCTCAAAGCCATTAGGAACAGCTACGAATTTGCCGAGCAAATTAAAGACGTACTTATATCTCAGAATGCGTCACTGGCTTCATTGGATATCACCAATCTGTACACAAACATTCCCGTAAAAGAAACGATTGAGATCGTTAAGAACAATCTCCTCACTCATGGTAAATTGGCACTGGGGGAAGTTATTGAACGAGTGGAAATGTTGGAACAAGTCTTGTTCAATTACTTTACTTTCAATGGTAAAAATTATCAACAGAAAGATGGGTTGGCAATGGGGAACATTTTAGCTGGGACGCTGGCTGAAATTTTTGTAAATCACTTGGAAAACGAATTCTTTGATGAAAATCCTAATATCGCTGAGAAAATTGAATATTACAGGAGATATTTTGACGACTCTGTTTTATTATACAAAGGAGATATAAATGTTATCGAAAACTTAGCACAAAAAAATGAGCTCTCAACACCCGAAAATTAGATTCACCATGGAATTTGAAGAAGACAACCGTACAGATTACTTATATTTAACACTAATAAAGAAAGATGGAAAGCATGGATTTACCATATTCAGAAAAAATACGTGTACAGATTCAGTTATCAATGAGCGCTCTTGTCACCCACCGCTATTCAAATGGGCATATTTTACGTCGATGGTATACAGGCTACTAAGATTGCCACTAAGCCAACAGGATGTAGAAAAGGAGCTAAGAATTTTAAAACAAGTGGCCGTAACGAACGGATATACGTGTAAGCAGGTGATGAATATTTATAGGAAGATAAAGAAGAGGCAAATGAAACAAATAGAAGGAAGTGAAGTCGCAGTTAAGAGGAACAACAAAAAAATATGTGGTTCTCACTTACAGTGGAAGAATTACAGATAAGATTAAAAGATGCTTTCGTGAATCCGACGTTAAAATAGGGTTCTGAACAAATAACACGTTAAAATTGAAGCTCCAGCACAAAATATGTAATAGTAGGAGTAAATTTCGGGATTCAGGTGTATATAAGATCAAATGTATTGACTGTTGTAATCATTATATAGGGCAGACTGGTAGGAACTTTGACACCAGATTCAGGGAGCACACGTACTCTCAAAACAAAACAGCTTTTGGGGCGCATATGGCTGCCTCAAAGCACTCATTCACGAACACTGAACACAATTTAGACATCCTGCATAGAGCTCATGAGGGACGTTTTCGTAACATTTTGGTAGAAATTGAAATACACACACACAAAAATAAAGATCCGGATTTAATCCTCAACCAGCAAAGCGCATTCAATCATAACGCGTATTTTAGCATTTATGACTACTTACTAAGATGACAACTGTTGCGTGTGGAGATCCAGGCCGAGGCATGAGAGATGGTGCGTGATGGAGAAGCTGGAAGACGCGTGCAGCGCCTGGCGTCGTTGACGGGGCCCTCCTGCGTGGCCCTCTTGCCCACGGCGATGGACATCAGACGACTGAGCGGACCGCGGCACAATACCGAAATGGCGGGAACCACGGAAGCAGACCGTAGAGGAAAACAAGTCCACACCAGCGCCATAGGTACATAAATCGCCCTATGTTTTTCAGATGTATAAAAATGATAATTTTACTGTTTTTTTTAAATTTTGATAAGTACAGATTTTAACCTTGACATCTACAGATTTTAATTAAGTACTTTTGGAGATAAAAGTTAATCCAAAAAATCTATAGTATACAGTATGTGCAAATGGTATCTAACAAATGTACCAGACACCACCTGTCGGTAACAGTGTTACAATTAATATAAATGACGTGCATTCTGCCAACCAATTTTATGTGACACAGCATGTGAAAGTTGCTAGATTTGGACGGGTTACTCCTGTAACTGAAATATCAGGTACGTTCTGGTACATTTGATGTTGATTAGATAGGATGAAAAAGATTTGCTTTCGTGAAATAGTAAATTAGTATAATTATCGTTACAGATCTGAAGATGGTTCTGAATGAACCGAAACCGGTCATATGAATTTTAAAAAATTTTGCAGTCAAGACGGGTTATAAGTAACATTATACAATCACTGATTGCTGCTATCCCCTCAGACATTATGTCTGTTTCGCAAACATAATGACTTGTTCCACATCAATACGATTAATAATGCAAATGATACAAGGAACATGGAACTAACCAACTAAATAACTAACTAACTATCTAACTAACTACTGGTATATCACAAAACATGGTATAGGCGTACATACTTTGAAAACTTTAAAATGAAATTCAAAAGTAAAATCAAGCTGGTAGGCTGTATCGCAGGTGATCAAAGTAGATGTACATTCATATTGTGATATATTCGGCTACTCCTGAAAACACTGACAGTGTTACTAGCGAGAAAAATTTCGGGAAAAGAAGCAAATACGCTACTGTTCGAAAGATTGACCCACATCCTAGACAGGTTATCAATCATTGCTGAAAAAAATTACTCACAAACATTTTGAAGAAAACCATCCATTTTATGGGGCCTTAAGCGTTTGAGAGTATTCCCTCAATCACATTTGTAGCATTCCATAATGTTGGAAGACGTTTAAAAAATATATCTTTCTTATTCTGTAAATTGCTGTTACTGGGCCGGCCGGAGTGACCGAGCGGTTCTAGGCGCTACAGTCTGGAACCGCGCGACCGCTACGGTCGCAGGTTCGAATCCTGCCTCGGACATGGATGCGTGTGATGGCCTTAGGTTAGTTAGGTTTAAGTAGTTCTAAGTTCTATGGAACTGATGACCTCAGAAGTTAAGTCCCATAGTGCTCAGAGCTATTTTTTTTGTCGCTATTACTGGCCACACACAAAATGACGCATCAAAGGTAAGATTCCAAAGTGAGAAGATATGCAAACTACAGTGAAACTAATTCACTGCCAATCTAATAAAACAAGAAGTTTATTCTGCATGGAGGTTTCTTTGACGTTTCAATAATCGTTGACTTTGTTGGCGTGCACAAGATACGATAGCATTCCATGCTTCTTTCCTCATTGCACACGTTTCTGGGATAGCAAAGAACTCATAGTTAACTATTTTTGGAGACATGAACATTAAAAATGTTGTGCGTACGAGCTGAAAACAGAAAATGTGACTAACAAGAAGCAGTGCCAGTAAGTAAGCAGGCATTAGTTTCGGAGTTCCAGCTTCATCTGCTATCGGTAAAAATAAAGTGGAATAAAATGCATTACGAAAGTATTCCTTCCACATCACATCCTTCTCTTCTTCGTTATTCGAAATACATCAACAAATCAAGTTATAGTAACGGTGCCAAATGTGTCCGTATTACTAAAGCAAATACGAATTCAAGAACAGAAAAACGTTTGAAAATGCCTGCATGATACAATGTTACTCAAACAAGCATTGTAATTTTTAGTATTTGAAGCACTTGTTGCATGCACACTACAAAAGTAATGAGCAAGAAGCAATCGTAAACAATACTCTGCTGATGTTTTGGTCTTCTTAAAATGGTTGCAGGCCCCGCCCACTCTGGCTTCAAAACAACGTACAGCGTAAAGTCTATAGTGCTATCTCCTTTTTTTACCTTCATGGTAAGTTCACCGTTAAATTAATTCTTTGCATGCGCTAAAACGTTGCTGTTAGATTGGAATCTTAAACTGAACGCATATTTTTACTATTGAGAAAGAATTTTGGTAATGTGAGGCACTCTAAAATACGTGGGCTTACCACCTTTCTATCTGTACAGTTGGAAGGTATGTTACATTGAACTAAGTGATATTAACGAAGAATATGATCCTGCGGTGTAATTTATATACGTACAGAGGCGTATCTGGAATTATTTTCTGTTACTTCTGGTTAACTGAAAAGAATATAATGAATAGTTTGAATAGCATGTAGCGTAACAACAAACGTGATGTTAACGTCCTTTTTGTTTTTTTAAGCAACTGTGTCTGCGTAACAAAGAATGTGACATGTGATGTTGACGTGCTTTTATTTTTTTTAGCAACTGTGAGATATAGTTGTGTAGTTACAATTGTTGGCCTAGTGTGTATGCACTAAAACACAAGGGTAAGTAATACCCTCACAGGTCTTCATACGTAACTGGGTGACATCTAGGGTATTCGTTCCAACGGTGATATGCACTGAAAGAAGGTATCTTGCAGCTCATTTGCTGTGCTGTTTTGGTATTTGAAGATTGATTGCACTTCTTAACTGTTAATCGAGTACAATAACTAAATACAGTGACGGAAAATATTGCTGCACCAAAAATTTATTAATTTACAGTGATGAAATTTCGGGACTACATTTATCTAGGTCACATATTTAATTTATTAATATTGCAATATCACAGGTTAATGTAAGCATGAGATAATTCATTGCAAATGTGAAAGCCTGGTACATTAAAACCGGTATAACCAGCAGAATGTTCAACGCACGCAAGCAAACGTGAATTCATTGTGTTGAACGGGTGGCGGATGTCAGTTCGCGGGATGAAATCCCATGCCTGTTGCACTTGCTCGGCCATTTCAGTGACGGTTAATGCTGTTTGTGAATGATGCTGGAGTTGTCGTCCGATGATGTTGCATATGTGCTCGATTGGAGACAGATCTGATGACCAAGCAGGGCAAGGCAACATGTCGACAACCTGTACATCATATTGGGTTACAACAGTTGTATGCGGGCGAGCGTTATCCTGTTGGGAAAGACCCACTGGGATGCTATTCCTGAATGGCAGCATAACAGGTCGAGTCACCAGGCTGACGTACAAATTTGTAGTCAAAGTGCGTCATACAAACACGAGAGTGCTCTTGCTGTCATACGAAATTGCACCCAAGGCCAAAACTCAAGTTACAGGTCCAGCGTGTGCAGCACACAGACAGGCTGACCTGGAGCTGCTCTTGAAGTAACTGATTTGTAACAGTTCGTTGTATCACTGTCGTTCCAACTGCTGCTCAGATTGTTGTTGAAGACGTGTGCGATGTGAATGCCGAATACGGCGGTCTTTCCTCTTGATAGTGCCAATGGCCGTCCGGAGCCCGATCTTCTGGCGACCGTGCAGTTTCTTGACCACTGCTGCCAGCAATCATGTACAATGGCTACATTCTTGCCCAGTCTTTCTGCAACATCGCAGAAGGAACATTAAGCTTCTCATAGCCCTATTACACGAATTCATTCAAACTCAGTGATGTATTGATAGGGCGTCTTTATCGCTTTAAAGGCGTTGTTGACTAACGCGAACACTCCACGTCCAATCTCGAAAGTAACTAACTCTCGCGACCGTTACAGCGTGTATTTAAAGCAAACGTGATTTGCATCCTCATAGTGGCTTTACTAGCGCCATTAGTATGCGACTGACGCTATATTTGAATAGACATTCATCATTCAGACGTAGAAACACGCCTTCAACTTTCGTTATGTCGCACAATTCCTTCTTGGTGTTGCGATTTTTCCATTAGTGTATTATCACACTAAAAATAAAATAAGTGCCATGCTGGCATATAACATAATTACAATGTGTTGTGTTTATGGATATATTGTCCCTTTAAGAATAAATGTATATTATGTGAAAAAGTATGGAATTAAGCTAAACTAGTGCTGAGTCGTACAATGTGTAGAATGATGAACACCATTGTTAACGGGTTGTAATGAAAAAGTAAAATAATGAACCTATGTTACATTATGTTTAGTGACATTTAGCAAGAACAATGAATGAGGGGAATCAGCAAATGATAACTGCATAGTTGGAAAAAATTCAGTGAATTAATTATTATTGTAATGGAAGGAATCGACATATCTTTACATATCACACAAGTTATTCTGAACTAAAATTGAAATCACATGTAATTTTGTGGTGAAATGGGATAGTTCAACCGGTGTTTACTAAACCTGTACAATGAAGTAACGATACTTTTATTTCTCAGCGATGACACGAAGGAGTAATTGAAATTAATTTATATCATGAATCTGGAGAGAGACCGATGAGGAATGGATTACTTTTTATTGAGTTGGAAGTAAGGGAATGTAGAAAAATAATAATGGTGAAAGTATATATAGGAGTAAAAGAGACGTGAGATACAATAATTAAATTTGTGTATAAGCTATAACTTTTTACAGGGAAGAACATTACCAGGACATACTGAGCCAGTAGTTGTGGTTCCCACTCTCAGCTCTAATGAGGAAATAGTTATAGTGATACTATTCATAATGTATTAAGAATGAAAAATATGTAGTATATGCAGTTTTCAAAAAGGGATTTCGTTATAACTGTCTTACTGTAAAGGCCAGTTCAAATTGACCTTGCTGCAGGTTTGGTTGAGTTGACTCGGTAGCCGGCCGAAGTGGCCGTGTGGTTAAAGGCGCTGCAGTCTGGAACCGCAAGACCACTACGGTCGCAGGTTCGAATCCTGCCTCGGGCATGGATGTTTGTGATGTCCTTAGGTTAGTTAGGTTTAACTAGTTCTAAGTTCTAGGGGACTAATGACCTCAGCAGTTGAGTCCCATAGTGCTCAGAGCCATTTGAACCATTTTTTGACTCGGTAGTATTTGGAAACCCTTACTTCATCATAGCAAGAAGAAATATGAAAGTTCACCTAGTGCACCAACAACATTTATTTTAAACCTTGAGTAAATGGTAACAACAGAAGAATTTTATTGATAACGACTGGTGCACAATAAGGCAAACTTCTAATAGGGAAATATATTTAAGCTAATGTTTGTATAAACGTGTTACAGACTCTATTATCTATGTACTGGAATGAGTCAAATTATATTCTGAAGTGCTGGTCTAGGAAACAGTATTTGGTGTCAGAATATGCAAGCAACGACAGCGGGGATACAATCCCAAGCATCAAAGAATTTCAGTCCATATAGCTGTGTAAGGAAATATATGAGAAATTTATGTTGTACATTGAGTTCTTCGTTGTGTTGTATTGAGCAGCGATTGTTGCATCAGCCCAAGATTATACTCAGTGTTGAATGTACTTAATATTGAAGCGAAAACCAATCAGGAATTTTATGGCATATACGTTGGAAGAATATATGAAGAATTTTGTTTTTCTGATAAGTAGATTTGAACTTTGTGGAATAGAAGGTTATTGAGTGATAATATTGCAATCTTATCTTTGCTTGAAGTTTTATAGGTTGAGTAGTATTATTTGGAAGTGTAATTGATACGTGAATTAGCACTGACTATTTTATTCCTTGAAAATGATTTAATGTCTGAGACTAAAAAAACGTTTAGCTTGTGCAGAGTGAAGAAAAATGTACTATAATTTGCAGTTCGATAGGTGTTTAATCAGTTACAACATGAACTGGTAGGGAGCCTACATGAAATGGTAGGGAGCCTGAATTTGGGAGCGGTAAGATCCTGGGCATACAAGGCTCAAGCACTTCGTACTTTTACTACTATTTACTTATTTTTGAAATGTGATTTTTCAAATCTAACAAACATTTAAGAATTTGCCTTAGAGTCAGTTATGATTATTAACGATGATTTGGAAATTTCTTCAGAAGGATACTTTAACACGAGTAACATTTAAGAAAATACACATTTAAAAGACAATCCACCAAAGAGCCAAAATCAGAGGCATTTGCTCACAGTTCTGAAATACAATTACAAGGCGACTTTAACACAAGCATTAGAACAACCATCATGAAAATTTAAAGGAAATATCTTTAAATCCAAAAAATGAATTAATTCAGGTAATCTTTTAAATTTACTGAGACAGTAAAAGTTATCAAAGTACGGAAATTTGTAAATAAGTTAGTCACCACAGAGGAAAAACAAATACTTTGATTAACAGATTTAGAGCATAGTTAAAAGGTAACTGAAATTTAATACATTAATCAAGGTAAGGTTATCAACTTGAGCTCTGGCAATGCATCAACAGTTACTTGGTTCAGCTCAGATTCTCAAACATATGCAGAATAAACATTAAAATTACATAACAGGTGCAGATTATAGATTGCACGTGAGTGCTAGCCCTGAGAACAAGAGAAACCGTTTGGCTCACAGAAGCAAAAACACAATTAAATACAGAAATATTTTAAAGCAATTTGAACATCTAATAATTCAGAATAAAATTCATATATTATTGTAAATAATCAATATGAAAGTGCTTTAAATACAAAATATAATACAAGATTTGAAATACTGAACGTTCGGTGTAAGACACAGGTATGGGGTACAAAGAAACAATCTCAGTGATTAATCAGGTAAAATGAAACTACATCCAGCTAAAATGTGACACCCTGAACAGTTGCCTTAAAAATAACTCTTGCATGTTATAATTCTCAAGGATGCTAATCCACCTATAAAATCAAGGCCAAATAACCGCCGCTAGGGAGAGCTATACATGTTATAGCTGAGAGCCCAACACAAGTTTTAATTACCAGAGCTCTGCAAAAAACAGGGGATTCCGCAAATAGCATCCAACACTTAATCAGGAACGAAGAGCCCACCATTTATTTCTGTGCCAGATCGGGGAGCCGAAAGAATGCTGACAGGACCACATCCATCAGCCCAGGCAGTACAAATGGGAAATAGCCGACTCAGAAGACGCAACCCATGTCTGCGAAGGCGTGTGTGTGTGTGTGTGTGTGTGTGTGAGGTTTACGGGCGCTAAACAGCGTGGTCATCAGCGCCCAAACGCATAAAAACAGGAACACATGCAGTGAAGGGACTAAGACGAACAGCGAACAAGGAAAACGGCTAAAAGACACAGACCTGACGCAGTTCCAAATCCTCACATACAGAGGTAAAACAAGAGGAGAAGGAACACACTAAAAAGGAAGGGAAACAAGGAAAAGAGAACATAAACCGAAGGGAAACAGGGAGGTAATCGTGACTGGCTGACCTCTTACTTAAAACCTGGGTGAGCCAGTCAACCAGCAGCACATTAAAACCCTCTCCCTAAAATCCGAGGCAACAAACTGGACAGGACACAAAACCGTAAGACCTTAACTACAGTCGTTGCGTCATCTTGTAAAATAGAGGGCAAATCCGGTGGCAAAGAAACCACCGCCCTCTGGTCTGAGAATAAAAGACAGTCAATTAAAATGTAGCGGACAGTAATCTGAACGCCACAAGCACTGCAGATTGGGGGGTCCTCCCGCCGGAGTAAAAAACCATGCGTTAAGGGACTGTGCCCGATGCGGAGGCGAGTGAGGAGAACCTCATCCCGCCTGCATGACTGGTAGGACGTGCGCCATGGACGCGTGGTGGCCTTGGCCAGACGTAGCTTATTTTCACCGACTGCCAGCCACTCCTCTTCCCACTGACGCAGAACGCGATAAAGCAGGAGGGAGGTAACAGCATGGAGGGGGACGGCGCATGCAACAACGTGAGGGAGGGAACATGCATCTTTGGCAGCCACATCCGCCAGTTCGTTTCCCCTAATACCCACGTGCCCCGGCACCCAGCAGAAGGAAACCTCCTTCGTCTGCGAAGGCAGAGGGAAGAAATTATTCTTCAGATGGCGTCAGAAAACTCTCCACATTATATAGACGCAAACCAACACACGATAATCACACCTCCGTCCCCGAAGAGCCAGCCTTGTTAGTGTGCGGAACAAACAGCCAGAAAAGACAAGACACCACACAGCCATTAAAATTCATTCAGACCACACGGCTGCCCCCTAGCAAGACGCCATGTAGGTCGCAGCTAGAGAACGAAAAGAACGAAACCAGAAACGTTCAGCCACTGGCAGGAATTGATAACAGCTCACGCATGTTTCACAACAGCTTAAGTGAACATAATTCTTAAACTTAGCCCCTTCTGACAGCGTCTGCAGCTGGTTCAGGCTCTATAGCCCTTCTGCGGCCAGGATAGGGAAGATGTTAATTCGGGCCACCTATTTAAGGACATCTTTTTACATACACTTCCCGACACCCAGACTCCCATAATATGTATCGATGAGCATTAAAATATGTTTAAAATCTTTATTCTCCCATTAATAGCGTTACATATCTACAAGATTAGCCTATCATAAATCATCCAACTCTCCTATTGTAACATGCCTATGCAGAAATGTTTGTTCAGTAGGTGTCTTCCTCGGAGTTCTAAAATGATTGATAACGTTTCTCTTGTATGATCATTATTTTCTATTACAGCCAATACTGTGAGCAGTCTTAATTATACCACTGATTCACTGAGAATGCTACACAGGTGTTTCGCAGTTCATGTTACACACTTCTATAGGTTGCAGAGGAAAAGTAGCAGATGAAGTTTTATACAGGAACCCATGTCTAGAAAAGTCATCCAATGACGATACAAAGCGTCAAAGTTATATACGCCGACACCTGTAAATGTATGTATATACAGGGCGATTCTGTGATGATATTACAAACTTTCTAGGATGATGGAGGAGGGTAAATGTATCAACTTGAGGTGAGGGTCCTCGTATCGGAAACAAATGAGTCGAAAGTTGTAAGCAACAACTGTTCTGATGCTTCTGACAGCGGAATACATGTACTGGTGCTGTTGTAGTTGTGACCGCAGGGTAGGAAAAAATCCAGAGGTGTTAGTAAAGACCAAAACAAGGAACAAATGTAACATGAACATGGGCTCTAAAATGCATACCTTAACAGCTATGAGCACTTCTCCATCATCGTTACTGTAAAACAAATCTCCTTTATTGAACAAACGCTGGTAGCTCTTAAGCTATGCATTTCAGAGCCCATGTTTACTGGACATTTGTTTCTTGTTTTGGTCCATACTACTACCTCTGAAAGCTGCCTGTCCTACAATCTTAGCAACAACAGTACCAATACATGTATTCTACTGTCTCAAGTATCAGAACGTATTTGCTTATAACTTTCGGCACGGTCGTTTCCTTTACAGTGACCCTCACATCAAATTGATACATTTATCCTTCTCCATCATCCTATATATATATATATATATATATATATATATATATATATATATATATACTTCTAGAGGTTATAGAGGGGCTTAGTAGATCACGTTTTACATAAGAACCCATGTCGGGTAACGTCATCCAATGACGCTACGGGACGTCGAAGTTACAGCCGCCGGTGCCGCTTATATATATATATATATATATATATATATATATATATATATATATATGTGTGTGTGTGTGTGTGTGTGTGTGTGTGCCGCCGGCGCCGATATATATATATATATATATATATATATATATATATATATATATATATATATATATATATATCGGCGCCGGCGCCTGTAACTTCGACGCCCTGTAGCATCGTTGGATGACGTTTCCCGACATTGGTTCTTACGTAAAACTTGATCTACTAAGCCCCTCTACAACCTCGAAGGGTGTAACGTGAATTGTGAAACACCCTGTATATACTGCAGAGATAAACTGTACATTTTTTAGCCTGAATATCAATAACAGCATCACCACCATCTTACTCTAACGCTGCTTTAATGATTTCTGTCTTTCTTACTATGTGGGCTTTTTATTTATTCTGTTGTGCAATTGTTTATTTTCTCGGTACATTAGTCATACTTAATATTTCTGAAAATATTTTCAATTCATTCACTACTGCGAGTGAAACAAGTAGTTATCAGATTAATGTATTCAGTTTGTGACAAATCCGTCATGTACCCTACGCCGTGATTCGCTGATGAGGTCTCATGTCGTGTGCTGTGATTGACTGGCAGAATCAGACTGAACAACTGCCATACTGATACAGGTCTGCGAAGCTAACAGGCCATATTTGGTGGTTGTCGTATTTACAGTTGTGTATTACGAAAATATGCATTTCCAGTGCTACACCACATTACAGATCTCTCCATAATGCATCAATTTTAGTAAGGTTTTGTTGTGTTAAATTAGAGGGAACTCTGACGTTGCTGAACAGTACTGATACCGAAATTAATATTCTGAAAGACTATTACAACGTAAAAAAATGTTATCCAGTTTCTATTTGGTTACCTTGTTTTTTCTTCCCTGGCTTTACAATTCACAGTATCATCTCACTATCATTTCTGATTAACTATATGTTCTTTCTGGAAACTGTCACTCCGAGAAATGAATGGTCTTTTAGCTGAAAAATCATATTCAGCATATCTGTGAGCAGAACTAAGACGCGTTTGCAACCCCAAAATTCCTCCAAGAGTACCGAAAATACTTCCGCACAGCGATAGTACGCAATGGATTCCAACACAGGCGGCACTGTTGTCCACCTAACTGTAGCGCCATGAAGATCTGCGAACAGTGTTCCCAGGAAAACGAAAGTAGCATAGTCACACAAATAAGATAACACTGCTGCTAGACTGCTCGTGCTCATTATCATATTGAATGGACCCGTAAAACTTTGAATCCTGATTTTTCTGGAAATCTTGAGAAGTGCATCATACTAGAGCAGCATTCGTTACACTTTCTAAATGTAACATCAAGAATCGGATTAAATTATACGGGAGAATAAGCAAGAGAATATATTACAAAAAAAGAAAGAAACAAACTCATATAATATTTATAGAATTTGAAACAGAATTCGGAAAAGTTACTGTAACTTAATAAGCAACGTCTTTAGTGATATATGTAATGCATCACTGCTGACACATGGAAGTCTTCGAGACAAATTAAAAAAAGACAAGGTACCAAGAAAGACTTAAATAACACTTAAATAATTATCGCCCAATTTCCTTACTGACATCTCTTACCAAGATATTAGAAGAAGTGATGTATTAAAAAGTAGTCTCTAACTTAGAAATAATTTACTTAGCACATATCAGTTTGGATTCCAGAAAGGCACCTTTGCTGTTTACAAATTGACTCGCCAAATATTGCCAGCCTCAATAAGATATTGTTAGTCGGATTTTTTGTGTCCTCTTCAAGGCATTTTATTGGGTAGATCGTGTTACTTCCTCAGAAAAGCTCAAGTTTCATGAAAATGATGGCTTTACACACAACTGGTTCGAATCATACTTAAACAGAGCGCAAAAATTAGTGCTAAGTAGCTCAAACAGTACTGCAAGAAGAAACAAAGTTTGCGATTTGGGAGAAATCATTAAGGAAGTCCTAAAAGGTTCAATTATGGGATCATTCATAGCGTCATACCAACAATTAACGTACTACTAGAAAAGGAGTTAGTTAACCGTTCAAACGGTTCCAAATTTTTGAGCGTACATGCTGGTGAAAAGTTCAGCTGGAAGAACAGTATCACTGAGATGCTTATACAACTAATTTCAGATACTTTTGCTCCTCGTATAATTGCTAGTCATGGAAACAAACGAACCAACTTCCTCACATATTTTGCATGTTTCCACTCAATAATATCTTACAGAATGACATTCTGCGGTAATTAATCACGCAAGAAGAAAGTATTGCTTATACGAAAGCGAGCAGTGAGGATAATATGTGGTGTTGATTCGCGATCGTCTTGTAGGTGCCTCTTCAAGAAGTATTTTAACTGCACCATCTTAATACGTATATCCCCTAATGAAATTCATCATAAATAACTCATCACGATTTGAGAAGAACATTTGTGTCCATACCCACAAAACTATACCAACAACTTACCCTTATTACCAATCATTGAAACTGTCAGGGGGTCAAAAAAGATTTCTATATGCAGCAAGAAATTACTTCTGACCATTTCCAGAAGAACGTAAAAGGCTGACAGATAGCAAAGCAATTTTTAAGTCTAACCTAAAATCATTTCTTCTGGACAACTCCTTGTATTCTGTGGACTAGTAGCCTTAAAAACACTAGTTTTTAAGTGTAGCTGCACGAGTAGGACTAGAAATCTAACGTATGAACTACATTAGTGTGAAAGATGAGTAAAATTGGAGACCCGTTGCGTGTATGCTTCCCTTGAAAGAGTAGATCTTTCTCCACTACATGTTTGTCACAGCCGCTTCAGTCTGGAACCGCGCAACCGCTACGGTCGCAGTTTCGAATCCTCCCTCGGCCATGGATGTGTGTGATATCAAATGGTTCAAATGGCTCTGAGCACTATGCGACTTAACTTCTGAGGTCATCAGCCACCTAGAATTTAGAACTAATTAAACCTAATTAACCTAAGGACATCACACACATCCATGCCCGAGACAGGATTCGAACCTGCGACCGTAGCGGTCGCTCGGCTCCAGACTGTAGCGCCTAGAACCGCACGGCCACTCCGGCCGGCTGTGTGATATCCTTAGGTTAGTTAGGTTTAAGTGGTTCTAAGTTCTAGGGGACTGATGACCTCAGATGTTAAGTCCCATAGTGATCAGCCCTTTTGTTTGTCACAGGGCCTTTCGGAATTGTTATGAGTAGCAGAGAGGCAGTAGACATGGGACTTTGAAACGTGGCAGGTTCCTTTCGTGCTCTAAATTATACGTTTCGAATTTTAAAGTGATAATGTTGTAAATACTTGCAACGAAATTGTAAATCCCCACCACTGGACACTGCCGATACGGCTGCTGTGGCCAGCAGACTGTCCATAGCCATGCAGCGCGCGCAGCGGGTGACTGCAAAGCGTGCAAACGGGATAACGCGCCGGCCAGCGGACTGTGATCTTCCGGTTCAGCGACCAGCGCCCTATGTGCACTCACCATGTTGCAGGGGACAGTCATGCATGGGCTAGCAGCAGAATTCCGCATTGATGAAAAACAAAAAGCATCGGAGTTACACAATGCCCCCTGCACAAGAAATAACCAAATGCGATGTATTAAGCAGCATCAAAAAATTACTTGAAAACTTGAGGTGACAAATTGAAGAGATAAATAGGTAAGTGTATCAGGGTTCCCAAATTTGGCGCTGCTGCTACCACTAACGACAGCAGGAGTGTGTCGTTTCAGCTAATAAGGCACAAAACGAATCGCGATTATATACTCAAAGACAAAAAAAAGACGCACCACGAAGAAATTATCCGAATGGGGTAGAAATTGATAGTTGTGATGAACATGTACAGACGAACAAATGATTACAATTCAGAAAAAATGGATGATTTATTTAAGAGAAAGACCGTACAAATTCAGAAAGTTAATAATGGATTGGTCCACATCTCGTCCTTATGCGAACAGTTATCCAGCCTACCATTGATTGATAGAGCTCTTGGATGTCCTTCTGAGGGATGACATGCCAAATTCTATCCAACTGGCGCTTTAGACCGTCGAAATCACCAGCTGGTTGGAGCGCCCCGTTCGCGTTTATAAATGGTGAGATATCCGGCGACGTTGCTGGACAAGGTAGGATTTGGCAACCACGAAAACAAGCCGTAGAAACGCTCGCTTTGTGCAGGCGGGCATTATCTTGCTGAAATGTAAGCCCAGGATATCTTGACATAAAGTGCAACAAAACAAGACGTAGAAGATCGTGGAGGTACCGCTTTGCTGTAAGAATGTCGCGGATGACAACTAAAGAGGTCCTACCATGAAGAGAAATGATACCCCAGACCATCACAGCTGGCGGTCGGGCCGTATGACGGCTGCATTTCGACTGGTATTCCAGCGCTGTTTGGGATACCTCCAGATACGTCTTCGATGGTCATCGGGGCTCATTTAAAAGCGGAATACATAACTGAAGACTATTCTACTCTAGTCAATGAGATTCCAGACCGAAGACATTACTAGAGACACACTGGACGGCGGTGTCATACCGATTCGACTGTCGTCCATCGCACGGCCCGACAACCAAGTCATGGTCTGGGGTGCCATGTCCTTTCATAGTTGGATTCCTTTGTTTGTCATCTGCTGCACCCTTAAAGCACAGCGGTACGTCGACGATATTCTACGACCAGTTTTGTTGCCGTTCATGGCAAACCGTCTTGGTTATATTTCAGAAAGCTAATGCCCTCCCGCACGCGGCGAAATTGTCTACATCTTAACTTCGTGCTTACCAAACCCCACCTTGCCCCAACTGAAAACGTGATTCTGACGATATAACGCACCATTTGAACAGAATTTGGCACGATATCCCTCAAGAGGACATCCAACAACTTACTTTCATAGGAGCAATAGGTGGACAAACGCGTTATTGACTTTCTCAATTTGTGAAATTTCTTCTCTTGAACAAATCATCCAATTTTCATGAAACTTATCATTTGTTCGTCTGTACATATATCTCACAGCTACTAATTTCCGTCCCATTCCGGTAATTTCTTCGTGGAACGTCTCTTTTGACGTCTTAGAATGTACGCTGATTAGCCAAATCTTTACGTATGACCCAGGCCCACCGTAAGACTGAATTACTCCTGGTTGAACTTTAGGAAAGTGGCGCGGTAAGGAAAGTATACCGGATGATTCAAAAGCAAGGAACTGATAGAGAAGCCGAAATACAACAACTGGGACTATGAGCAAACAGTCTGGGAAGTAATCCGCAGCCAGTTAAGGCTCTGGAGCGTCAGGAACCGTAAGGACAATCAATGCCCACATGCCATAAGTTCAGTACAGATAATGCACTGTTTAGACAACACAACAATGATATCTGTTACACAGCGTGTTCAAAATGGCGACCATCACTGTCAATACGACATAACAAATTTGTAGAAAATTCTGGTAATCTATAGCAAGTGCACCAGGCGTCGCACGAATCTCATCAGACAATGCGAGTAAGATATCAAAAAGTGTTTCTTTGCTGGAAAATTTATTTTTCGAAATTTGTGGTAGGGTCTTATGGGACCAAACGTCTGAGGTCATCGGTCCCTAAGCTGTAAGTGGGCTGTTTAGGTTTTTTATTGGTAACGCCACCTCTGTATGAAAATCACTGGCTGTGCTGTGTGCAGTCTGTGGCTGCTTTGCATTGTTGTAATACTCGCCATTGTAGTGTTAGGCAGATGTCTGTGAACAGCGCGTAGCGTTGCGCAGTTGGAGGTGAGCCGCCAGCAGTGGTGGATGTGGAGAGAGAAATGGCGGAGATTTGATATTTGTAAGAATGGATGTTATGAACTCCTACATATATTATGACTTTTGATTATATTAAGGTAAATACATTGTTTGTTCTCTATTAATATCTTTCATTTGCTAACTATCCGTATCAGTAGTTAGTGCCTTCCGTAGTTTGAATCTTTTATTTAGCTGGCAGTAGTGGTGCTCGCTGTATTGCAGTAGTTCGAGTAACCAAGATTTTTGTGAGGTAAGTGATTTGTGAAACGTATAGGTTAATGTTAGTCAGGGCCATTCTTTTGTAGGGATTTTTGAAAGTCAGATTGCGTTGCGCTAAAAATATTGTATGTCAGTTTAAGCACAGTCATATATAATTGTTCAAAGGGGACGTTTCAAAGCTTACATACTACTTAATCTAACTTAAACTAACTTACGCTAAGGACGACACACACACCTATGCCTGAGGGAGGACTCGAACCTCCTACGGGGTGAGGCGTGTGGACCGTGACAAGACCCCCTTAGACCACGCGGCTACCCCGAGCGGCCCCTTTGTTGGAAATTTGTTTAACGTACACAAGGCTTTTCGAATGAAAAGTAATCAAGCGGTGTCAGATCAGAGAAGCGAAGTGGCCATGCAACTAGACCTTCGTGTCCGATCCAACGCGTGGGATATATGGCAATGAGTACGTCACATACTTGTACAGAAAAGTGTGCAGTCGCTAAGTCTACTTTCATACGTCGCATGTTAAGTTGGACATCTTCTAACAGTTCTGGGAGAACTTGTTCGTGTGAACTTTGCGTATCACTCCATTCAAACGAAGTGGCAGGAGGTAGGATCCCCTCACATGATCGACGATAACAGCGGTCCATACATTCACTGCAGACTGCTCTTTGTGGGGGCGTTGAAATGGAACGGGACGGGACGGAAGTTTACTGCCACGCCCAGATGTGGCCGCCCCGGTAGCTGAGTGGTCAGCGTGACAGACTGTCAATCCTAAGGGCCCGGGTTCGATTCCCGGCTGGGTCGGAAATTTTCTCCGCTCAGGGACTGGGTGTTGTGTTGTCCTAATCATCATCATTTCATCCCCATCGACACGCAGGTCGCCGAAGTGGCGTCAAATCGAAAGACCTGCACCAGGCGAACGGTCTACCCGACGGGAGGCCCTAGCCACACGACATTTCCATGTGGCTGTAATGACAATTAAATAATCCATCTCTGGGGAACTGTACCGTATCCATGAACAACACATTACTTAGAACACTAGGCCCATTCTTATAACGGTTAACACTATATTTGCAAAATTAAACTCTTTTTCGGAAATCATCCACATCCAAACCATGAACTCGCTGATGATGGTAGAAATACGAGTGGTTGTCATGCAGGACACGCCACACACTGCTTTGAGACATATCCATGCTACGAGCAATGGCATGCGTGCTTGTTTGTCATGCAGGACACGCCACTAATTGCTTTGAGATATATCCATGGTATGAGCAATGGCATGCATGCTTGTTTGTCATGCAGGACAGGCTACCAATTGCTTTGAGACATATCCATGGTATGAGCAATGGCACGCGTGGTTGTTGATGTATGCTCTTCCACTTGCAAGTCCCTTCTCTTCCATACTGACTGTTGGAGTACTCCGTGGGCCATGACCTTTCCCCGAGTCAGCGGCGAACTATTTGAAAAGTTCGAGGCTGTGGTTTACGTCTGTTCGGATTCTGAGCGCGGTATAGACGGCAAGGTTCGTCTGTATTCAGAGTAGCCCGACCATACATGAAATGCTTGTCTCGCACTTCTGCAGACGTGTACCGTTCCATTTCCAAAAAGTACTGTCCGTGTCAAAAATATTCCTTTTACTTTCGGTAACGCACAGTATACACTCAAAATCTACAGCAGTGTTGTAACGCAAAAAATACCTGATTGTCTCAGACAGCACAAGTGAGAAGCACATGCACACACACAGCAACTAATACCCGAGGGTTGGGTTGTTTGGAGGAAGAGACCAAACAGTGAGGTCATCGGTCTCATCGGATTAGGGAAGGACGGGGAAGGATGTCGGCCATGCCCTTTCAATAGAACCATCCCGGCATTTGGCTAGAGCGATTTAGGGAAATCACGGAAAACCTAAATCAGGATGACCGGGCGCGGGATTGAATCGTCGTCCTCACGAATGCGAGTCCAGTGTACTAACTACTGCGCCACCTCGCTCGGTGATAACCAAGGCCTTAATGGCATGACAATAGACGGAACGCGCATAAACGACAAGCCGTTGTGAGTATACAGAAACCTTCAATTCTCTTTGCTAAACGTACGGCGCATATGCGTTGACTGTTCCTGGCATTCCAAAGCTGCCACTGGCTCATATTTACTTCCAATACCGCAAGTCGCTATTCGATAATTGTTGTATTCCGACCCCCCTAATCTGCTCCTTCAATGTGTGCGCAACATTTTGAATCAACCGGTATAAGCGGAGCAGAAACTAAGGTGGAACCATTCTTATGACAATGCTGGCAGCAAATAGAAAAATCCACTGATATAACAGACTTTGAGGAAGCACAGATTACAGATTAAGAAAAAGTAACACACTACTAAGTAATTACACAAATAGGACGGAAATCGGTAGATGTGATGTAAATGGACAGACCAACAAGTGCTTACAATTTCTGAAAAAAATTGGATGAATTATTCAAGAGGAAGAGCTACAGAAATCGAGCAAGTCAATAACGCATTGGCAGTTATTCAAGCAGTTATTCGGCTTCCCATTCATTGATAAAGTTGTTGGACGTCCTCCTGAATGATATCCTGTCAAATTCTGTCCAATTGTCGCGTTAGATCGTCAAAATCCCGAGATAATTGGGGAGCCCTGCCCGTTCCTAACGATCGCAACTGAAGAGAGATCCGGTGACCTTGCTGGCGCCCAAGGTAGGGTTTGGCGAGTACGAAGACGAACAGTAGAAACTCTCGCTGTGTGTGGACGGGCGTTTCCTTACGAAACGTAAGCCCAGAATAACTTGCCCTGATGGGCAACAAAACGTGGCGGAATATCGTCACCTACTGGTGTGTCGTAAGGATACCGCGGCTTAAAATGAAAGGAGTCTTGCTATGAAAAAAAATTGTACCCCAGACCATGACTCCTGGCTGTCGGGCCGCATGGTACCATTTTGGTACCACATCGCTGTCCGGAGAGTCTCTAGAAACGTCTTCGCTGGTCATGAGAGAACAGTTCGAAGCGGGACGCACACGGCGAGAGTTTCTACTGCTTGTCTTTGTGTTGCCAAATCCTCCCTTGGCCTCCAGGATGGTCGCCAAATCTCTCTCCAAATGAGGACGTTTGGAACAAAGTGCGGAGGGTCCTCCAACCAGCTCCGGATTTTGACGATCAGACGCCCGAACTGGACAGAATTTGGCATGATATCCTTCAGAAGGATATCCAACAACGTTATCAATCAATGGGAAGTCCAATAATTGCTTTCATAAGGGTCAGAGGTGGACCAATGCATTAATCACTTGCTCAATTTGTGAAGTTCTTTCTCTGGAAAAATCATCCAATTTCTCTGGCATTATAATAATTTGTTTGTCTGTACGTATATGGCGTATCTAGCGATTTCGTAGTCCATCTTTATTTTTATCTTGGTATATTATAGCTCAATATCTGGCATTGAGCATCTCAGAAACGGTGAAGCTGGTCGGGTCTTTGCTTGCTTCTGTCGTTAGCATCCATGGAAGTTTCCTGAAGGACGGTGGAACTACGAGCATGTCAGAAGACGTTGAGTGACCATGCCTCTTCACTGTACGTGGAGGCTGGCGGCTTGTGTGCTCTTTAAAGAAGGATAGGCAGCGACCTGTGGCAGATCTGACAACAGAGTACAAAGCTGCTTCAGGCGCGAGTGTTTCGGAGTGCACCTTTAAGCGCACATTGTTGAACAAAGCGCTCTGCAGCAGAAAATCTCTAAGTCTTTCGCCGCTCGGGGTAGCCACGCGTTCTGGGTCGCTGCCACGGTTCGCGCGTCTTCCCCTGTCGGAGGTTCGAGTCCTTCATCGGGCATGGGTGTGTGCGTAGACCTTAGCGTAAGTTAGTTTAAGTTGGATTAAGAGTAGTGTGTAAGTCGAGGGACCGATGACCTCAGCTTACCACAAATTTCCAAGTTTTCTCTAAATGTTTCCATGTTGATCCAACGACATCGTCAGTTAGCATTGAAGTAGGCGCGGGGTCATTGAGATTGGATGGTGGATCAGTGAACACGTGCTGCCTGAACGGATGAAGCCTGTTTCTTGTTACACCTGGTCGATGGTTGTGTCTGGATTAGCCATCATCCAGGCGAACAATTGTTAGACACATGCACTGCGCCTTGGGTGCAGGTCAGTGCGGGCACATTACGCTATGGGAAAAATTCAGCTGGCATTTCATTGGATCTGCGGTAAGAAGCAAAGCTTTGGACTACGTGAAAATTATTGCTGATCATCTGTACCGCTTCATGCCTGATGTCTTCCCCGAAGGCGATGGCATCTTCCAGCAGGATAGCTGATGGTGTTACAAGGCCATAAGCATGCTATAGTGCTTTTAAGTTCGTCGTGCTGAACTCCCGTTTATGTCTTGTCCATCAAATTTGTCTGAAGAGAAGCCGATCGGAAGCATGGGGGACGCTATCGTGCGCCAGCTCCGCGTGCATGAAACATTGTCCGTAATTACGGGAATAACTTGACCATTGCGTAGGCGTCTAAAGGCACATACCTTCGTAGACATACCGTGGAGTTGTCGAATCCATGTCACGTAGAATCGCTGCTGTACTGGGATCCAAAGGTGAACCAAAACGCTATTAAGCAGTCGGTCAAACTTTCGTGGCTCATCAGTGTATGGGACAGCGAGTCAGAGACTCTCAGTTGTTATGAGTCTCTATCTGATGTCGGGAGTACCAACAGTCCTGTATTTATTTGTTTGCTCTCGAAACCATAGTCTTATAAATGGCTGGGTACGATTTTACTATAGATGAACGATACATCTATAATCACACGAGAAGCTCTACTTTCGATAACAAACGACCTAGGGTTTCGTTGAGCCAAAGGTGCTTCAAACGAGGCTGTGCGTTCAAAACAGCACATCTTTTGTAGAAATAAAGGTGCAATGACAGTTCTTAACAAGGGTCTTTCGGCTGTCCTAACAAAATACGAGGGCCTTCAATAAATAATGCAACACATTTTTTTCTGAAAGTAGATTTGTTTTATACAGCATTCCAATACACCGTATTACTCTTCCACTCCTTTGGCTACAAAACCTGTTTCTCAACATTAGCTCCGTTCAATACGACGGCGTTACGCCACCGTGCTGGGCGAACCTGTATGTCCGCATGATACCACGTTATAGGGCGACGTCGGAGCCAACGTTTCGCTGCATCAGTAACCGCATCATCGTCCACATACTGCTCCCCGCGGAGTGCAACTTTCAGTGGGCCAAACGGATAGAAGTCGGAAGGTGGAGGATCTGAGCTGTAGGGTGGATGACGAAGCACAATTCAGTGAACTTCTGTAAGTTCCTCTCCGGTGTGCAAACTTGCATGAGGCCCTGCGTTGTCATGGAGAAGAAGAAGTTCGTTAGCATTTTTGAAGTTAGAAAACGGTTAAAGTCGTTTTATAATTTCCTGATGGCAGCACAATACACATCTTCGGTGTTGATAGTAGCACCATGAGCGAGGACATCAAACAGGATAACACTTCCATCGTGCCAGAAGACCTTTCCCATGACTATCAGTTGAGGGTGCGGCGTCGAACTATTTTCGGAGGAGGGGTTGTGTGGCCTCACTATATGAATTGCCGTTTTGTTTGCGGTTCCAAGTGATGGACTCATGTTTCATCGCCTGTGACGATGTTCGATAAAACATCATCGCGATTTGCATCCTAACCCTAAAACATATCCTCATCTTGCGGTTTTTCGTCGCTCTTTAGGGTGTCCTGTAGGCGACGAGGAACGTAGTGGGCACACACTTTTGAATACCCTAACTGGTGGACGAGTGTGTCGTCAGTTCCAACAGAGACGTCCAATAGTGCAGCGAGGTGTTTGACTGCGATCCGTCGATCACCTCGTATGAGAGTGTCCGCACGTTCCAACACCGCAGGAGTCACAGCTGTGTGCTGTCGTCCGGCACGCGTGACCTCGGACAGGTTTGCGCAACCTGTTGTGATGATGACAGGTGCCTCCCCCCACGACTCATAGTGCTTTTTTTTTTACTGACAGGTCTCCATAGACATTCTGCTGGCGCCTATGAATATCTGCGATGCTTTCATTTTCTGCCAAAAGAAACTCAACGACAGCTCTCTGCTTCGAATACGCCTTCGTTACAGACGCCTATTTGAAGGCTATGTATAGCACCGCCATCCTTCGGAACTTGATGAAAATATAGGGACTGAAGTGGGATTATTCCACGATGCCCCACAACAAATTCTGCGTTATTTCAAACAAAACTGGCCTAGAAAAAAGGATTGCGATACTTTTTGAGCACCCTCGTATCTTACCTAAACTGGAATATCTCATGGAAAAGTTAATACGGAGAAGAGGTAGCTGTGCGCCGAACCGGCACTCGAAAGAGTTGAGACGTCTTAAATGGAACCTAAGATGTCCACCGAATATGGCTGCGCACGGGTAAGACACTAACACTAGGGGTTAACGTCTCGTCGACGACGACGTTATTCGAGGTGAAGTACATGCTCGAATTAGGAAACGATATGTATCATGCCCTTTTTACAAATGAGCTATGCCGACATTCGCCTTAAACGAATTCAGAGCAACCTCAGAAACCCTGCATCTGATTGTGAATGCCGACCGCCGTCCTCCCGAGCCCAACGGCAGTTTAAGTCTCCATCCATCTGTAGGGTTTCCTAGGTTGCTCGGAATCATTTATTGCCCTCTGTAAAAAAAAAAGAAAGAGAGATAGAGGGAGAGAGAGAGATCATTTCTGTCACAGCTCTGCTCCAATCCTCGCTGGTGCTTCGTCTGTAATGACCTTGTTTTCGACAGTGTGATAAACCCTGAACTTCCTTCCTTCTTTCTTTGTTACGTGAAGGGCCAATTGACTCAAAACTGCGACTTGACACTTGCAGCACTCCTACCCAAATTCCATAAAGTATCTTCAGGCATTCTGTGAGAATAGAACCCCTACAAGAAAGTAAAAAAACTGAGAATATGACTCTTCAACACTCTCAGAATTGTTAATAAGATCAAATTTGTACTCGTACTTTGTCGGACAAGATACTATGGGCTGACATTGTTGTGATGGGGTGTGTTTCATAGAGATACAAATTTCATAGTGCACTGTATATTTCCTCCCATGACAGCATGGTGAAAGAGCCTCTGTGGGTTCTGAAGGAAATTGTGACGAGATAATGATGGTTGTGGAATCGGTGCCTGACATGGAGTCGTAAGAAAAGTTTCTCAGTTTGCTTCCCCGTCTTTTTAATATCTTTCGAGTGGCTTGATATTGTCTTCTAGTCCGCAGCTCGTGGTCGTGCGGTAGCGTTCTCGCTTCCCACACCCGGGTTCCCGGGTTCGATTCCCGGCGGGGTCAGGGATTTTCTCTGCCTCGTGATGACTGGGTGTTGTGTGATGTCCTTAGGTTAGTTAGGTTTAAGTAGTTCTAAGTTCTAGGGGACTGATGGCCATAGCTGTTAAGTCCCATAATGCTCAGAGCCATTTATTGTCTTCTATTTCTCTCTACACATGGTGTCCCAGGAGGATGGTCAATATTCAGAGACATTACAGGAGCTATCATTCAAAGCAAAAACGTCACTAAGCATGGGCTCTAAAATGCATACCTTAATAGCTATGACCACTTCTTCATTTTCGATTTTGTGAAACAAATCTCCTCTATTGCACGTTCTTTGCTTTCCATGTTTTGAGGTGTGGTAGCGTCGACTAAAACAAGAAAAAACTATTTCCATTAAATATGGGTTCTAAAGTGCGTACCTTCGCTAATGTGAAACACATCTATTCTAAGAAACAAGTGGTAATAGCTATTAAAGTATGCATACTAGACCAAATGTATACTAGACTTGTTTGCTTCGAAAGATCCCTGAATACTGACCATTCCTCCTAGGACATCCTGTACATACTTCTAATAACTTCATCATCCATTTGTACTACACCCAACATCCTAGATGCTACATACATCAAAAAACGTCTTTTATCACCCCGGTTGCCAGAACTCCTCATATAGAGGTTGACTGTGGATATTGTATCACAGACACAGTTCGTTTGATTGTTCACATATGTCACTAAACCCGTCCAAAGATGTAAACAACAATGTATGAGCAGCGCCTATTAGACGGAGGGGAACCGACAGCCGATCAGTTACAGTCATTACGCCAGGAACGAGGTACACGGCTCGTGTTGTCTGTAGTTCGATCATGTCTAGAAGGTCAATACCACGGTTCGATCGCGTCCGCGTTTTTACTTTGTGCCAGGAAGGGCTCTCAACAAGGGAACTGTCCAGGCGTCTCGGAGTGAGCCAAAGCGATGTTGTTCGGACTTGGAGGAGATACAGAGAGACAGGAACTGTCGATAACATGCCTCGCTCAGGTCACCCAAGGGCTACTACAGCAGTCGATGACCGCTACCTACGGATTATGGCTCGGAGGAACCCTGACAGCGGCGCCACCATGTTGAATAATGCTTTTCATGCAGCCATAGGACGTCGTGTTAAGACACAAACTGTGCGAAATAGGCTGCATGATGCGCAACTTCGCTCCCGACGTCCATGGCGAGGTCCATCTTTGCAACCACGATACCATGCAGCGCGGTACAGATGGGCCCAACAACATGCCGAATGGACCACTCAGGATTGACATCACGTTCTCTTCACCGACGAGTGTCGCATATGCTTTCAACCAGACAATCGTCGGAGACTTGTTTGGAGGCAACCCGGTCAGGCTGAACGCCTTAGACACACTGTCCAACGGGTGCAGCAAGGTGGAGGTTCCCTGCTGTTTTGGGGTGGCATTATGTGGGGCCGACGTACGCCGCTGTTGGTCATGGAAGGCGCCGTAACGGCTGTACGATTCGTGAATGCCATCCTCCGACCGATAGAGCAATCACATCGGCAGCATATTGACGAGGTATTCGTCTTCATGGATGACAATTCAAGCGCCCGTCGTGCATTCCTTCAGGAATGACTAGAGCGGCCAGCATGTTCTCCAGATATGAACCCTATCTAACATGCACGGGATCGATATAAAAGGACTGTTTATGGACGATGTGACCCACCAACCACTCTGAGGGATCTATGCCGAATCGCCGATGAGGAGTGGAACAATCTGGACCAACAGTGCCTTGATGAACTTGGGGATAGTATGCCACGACGAATACAGGCATGCATCAATGGAAGAGGACATTCAACTGGATATTAAAGGTACCGGTGTGTGCAGCAATCTGGACCACCGCCTCTGAAGGTCTCGCTGTATGGTGGTACAGCGATGTGTGGTTTTCATGTGCAATAAGAAGGGCGGAAATGATGTTTATGTTGATTCCTATTCCAATTTTCTGTACAAGTTCCGGAACTCTCGGAAATGAGGTGATTCAAAACTTTTTTTTATGTGTTTTTTTTACACCGTCTGATCTTTGTCCAATGATTTCTACTGTTTATTGCTGCCTGCAGTGCCCAGTCGACTGTTGTTGGCTACTTCAGCAGACGTCACGCTGTTATCTCTCTTCATAGGATTTCCTACGTAAATCTTTTACTGACAGCTAGCCTCTTCCAGTATATCTCCTAATTCTAAAGAATTCCTTCACTGTCTTCTACTGTATTCGACCAATTTTCATGTTATGTTACTTCAGTGGCCGCCAAACTACGATTCGCAGTGTTCGTGCGGCCCGTCGTTCTCGGCCGTATTTTACACTGAGGTAAAAAAAGTCACGGGATACCTCCTAATATCGTCTCGAATATCCTTTTGTCCGGCGTAGTGCAGTACTAGATGTGTCGTGAACTCAGCAAGTCACTGGAAGTCCTCTTCAGAAATTTTTAGTCATGTTGCCTCTATAGCAGTCCATCATTGCGGAAGTGTTTCCGGTAAAGGATTTTGTGCACGAACTGACCTCTCCCTTATGTCCCATAAATGTTCGACAGGATTCATGTCGGCGATCTGGGTGGTCGAATCATACGCTCGGACTGTTCAGAATTTTCTTGATGCCAGTCGCAAACAAGTGTGGTTCTGTGACATGGCACATTGTCATCCATAAAAATCCCGTCATTGTTTCGGAACTTGAAGTCCATGAAAGGCTGCAAATGGTCTCCACGTAGCCGAGCATAACTATTTCCAGGAAATAATCGGTTCCTTTGAACCAGAGGATCCAGTTCATTCCACATAAACATACCCCACATCATTATGGAGCCACCAACAGCTTACACAGTACCTTGTTGACAACTTGGGTCCATTGCTCGGTGAGGTCTGCACCACACTTGAACCCTGCCATCAGCTCTTACTAACTGAAATTGGGACTCATCTGTCCATTCCACGGTTTTACACTAGTATAGGGTGGACCTGATATCGTCAGGAGCCCAGGAGGTTGCGGACGTTGGTGTGCTGGTAGCAAAAGCACGCGAGTCGGTCATCTGCTGTCCTAACCCATTAACACCAAATTTCGCGGAACTCTCCTAAAAATGCATTCGTCGCACGTCCCACGTCGATTTCTGTTGTTATTTCACACAGTATAGCTTATCTGTTAGCACTGGCAATTCTACACAAAAGCTACTCCTCTCGGTCGTTAAGTCAAGGCCGTCGGCCACTGTGCTGCCCGTGGTCAGAGGTAAAATGTGGTACATGTGGCACACTCTTGACACTGTTGATCTTTGAATATTGAATTCCATAACGATAACCAAAATGGAATGACCCATGCGTCTAACTTCAACTGCCATCCCTTGTTCAAAGTCTGTTAATTCCCGTCGTACGACCATAATCACGTAAGAAGCCTTTTTACATGAATCATTTGAGTACAAATGACAGCTCCGCTAATACACTGCCCTTTTGTGCTTCTGTACGTGATTCTATCGCGATCTGTATTTGTTCATATTGCTATCCCGCAACTTTTTGTCACCTTAGTGTATAATAATATGCATCTAGCAATGAACAGCAGAATCCAAGAACGTCAATTAACATTTGAGGTTCTTGAGAGTGTATTTATCTTGCTCAGTAACAAGTAAAAATACTTACAGAAGTAGTTATACTTTAAGATATGTTCAGTTTTAATTGAAGTTGATGAACTCGACCGTGAGCTATGTAAAATTTACCACTTACTTCAGGGACAGAATTGTACATAGCGCGGCCACTGCGGGGTTAATAGAAATGAAAGGGGGAATATTTCATTGTTTGTATTCCAAAGCTGACACTCAAGTGCGTCTGGGACTAGCAGCCGCCAGCTGCAATGGTATGACTGTCAAACAGAAGTAACATGGATTCGTGAATGCGCATTATAGAGGCGCTCATCTTCAAATGTGATACATACACTGAAATGCTAAAGAAACTGGTATAGGTATACGTATATGTGTGAACAGGCAGAATACGGCGCTGCAGTCGGCAACGCCTATACCGCTATACATATCTCTGTGAAAAGCAAATATACAACGAAAGCAATCATGCTTATTGAAGTACCCCAGACGGCTAAAGAACATTTGCTTGAAACATTTTGTAGTTTGCATCTGTACAAACAGTTATTTAGGGTCGTCAAGATAAATGGGCCACCCTGCATATCTCTCAATTCCTGTCGATACTATTTCTTTGAATTCGAGCCACAGTTGGTATACACTTACAGATACATTGTTAATGTGAAAGCGGTGAGATTGTCTCTCAGAAAGGCGTCAAGTGAATTTTTATCCGCTTTTTTTGAATAGATATATTATTCATTTCTTTATGGAGGGTTTGGGCGTTGCAATATTCAGTCTCGCTATGACAACCCTGTGTTCACTAATCCCTGTACCTCTTTTGATGCTCGTTATTAGCTCAGAATTATTTGTTGCTAAGAGGTAAAGTGTGTTTTCACAAACGTTTACTATCCGAGTTGGCTCAAGAACTAACTGCTCGAAATAATTTTCAGAGAACGCGTTTAGTACAATTTTGAATGATGGGTTATGGCTGAATCCGAATTTAAACATGTATTTTCGCCAATATATCGAGGTTAATTGAGGTCACCACCAACTATAATTGTATGTGTCGGATACGTGTTTGAAATAAAACTCAAGATTTCTTTGAACCTTTCAGCAACTTTATCATCTGGGTTGGGAGGTCGGTAAAAAGATCCAGTTATTATTTTATTCCGGTGTCCAAGAATAACCTCTACCCATACGAACTCACAGGAACTCTCTACTTCATCTTCGCTACAAGATAAATTACTTCAGCAACAAACACGCCATCGCCAGTTGTGTCTAGCCTATCCTTTCTGAACAACGTTTGGTACTTCTCAAAAATTTCGGCTGAACTTAACTCCTGCTTTACCCAGCTTTCAGTGCCTGTAACGATTTGAGCATGAGTGCTTTCTGTTAGCGCTTGGAGTTTTGGTCCTTTCCCAACACAGCTACAACAAATTCTATACCCTTTTAGTGTTTCCCAAGACACCCTACTCTAAAAAACCGCTCACTCCACACCACACAGCCCCAGCTACCCTATAGCCGCCTCATGCATGCAGTGGTCTGCTGACCTATTTCTCGGAACCAGAAACCCAACCACCCTATGATGCAAGTCGAGGAATGTGCAGCCTACACGGGTGCAGAACCGTCTGAGCCTCTGATTCAGACCCTCCTCTCAGCTCTGCACCAGCCATGGTGAAGGACCCATTCCATCTCTGGAATGACTTCACTCGTTATGTACATGGAGAGCACATTGCCTTTCTTCCCCTCCTTGGCCTCCATGTCCCTATGGAGCCCTATAACGCGCATAACATTGGAGCTTCCAACTACCAATAATATCACCGCCTGTGACTGCCTGGATCTTTTAAGCTGAGATATTTCCTCTGAAACACGACACAATCAAGTGACTGCATCTGGCTCAGGGACCGAATCGGCCACATATAGCACATGGAAGTGGCTTGTCAGGCCAACCAGGGAGGCCTTCCGTGCCGCCACCTGCCACGCCCTGCGGCGACCTGCCACTCAACTAAGGGTGAGGCGTCAACGTCAGTGTGATCAGTAATTCGGCTGGTCACGAGCGCACCGATTGGCGGACTCAGACGTGCTGGACGTCCGCTGGATTCTCACGGCCGACGTATAGCTCCAAGCTGTGTAACCGAAGCCATCACAGTCTGGAGTTGAGAGCGAAGTGTCATCAACTTGGCTCGCACCCTCAAACAGCAATCACAGTCCCTGTCCATACTAAAGACCATGGAAAACGTGACTACACAGACAAACTAAGGACTATCAGCACGCGCTACAAAACTCCGAAAACGATAGAACTTGTCACCCTGAGATTCAAAAACTGAACTACCAAAGCACTCACGTGAGACTAAATAATTCGCTCCTGATTAGAACCTGTAATATGTCACAAAATCGGTTTACTTTCCGACATAAATGAAAACTCGAGAACTGTGTCAATTACATATTAAATTAACTCGAAGAAATTCAGGAAACTTAACTAACAAAGCACACAGATACTGTATAATCTACTCCTGGTCAAGAACTCATAAAATGTCACAAAATCGGTTACGTCCCTGTTGCTTCTTGTATCTCGGCCGACTGCTGCTGCCATTACCTAATTTCTCCATTCCTTCAGAAAATGATGAATGGTAATACGCAGACGCTAATGTAACTTTCTTAATCTTTCACATTGTATTAACGAGTCACAAATACTTAATGCAGAATGTTCTTGAACAAATAGTGGAAATTCTACCTCTGTAAGTTTTGAGCCTCATCCGAAGTTCACTGTTGACCATGAACAAGCAGCGGGCATCGAAAGACAATTGCCACTTCAGACCCATCTACTTAAATGTCAGTGAAACTGTTCGTTACTAGAGAATATCGGACAGTATTCTAATTCTAAATAATATTACAAATTACCAGTTGCCAGTCTTCTAATGCTAAATAACATTACAAATTAGCACTTGCCAACACATAAGTGTAGAGAGAACTGGTAATAATAAATTATTACAACACAGTCATATGCAGCTGAAGGAAGACAGCAATAGGGAGAAGGATAAAATGAAGTCGTCCTTGGGGTTTTACAACAACTGCCAATGACGCAACCAACCTTCGCATAACTTTGTCATCCGCATTGTCACCATAAAAAAATATTTAATCGAAAAAGGTGACTCAGTTCACGGATCACAATAAATCGATGCGGCAAGCAGAGAATATACAGTCTGAACCAGAATTCCACAGATAAATTTTCAGAGCTTGTTCTAGGAAACAAATATTTTGGTAGGAGAGTCCTACGTCTCCTCAGCCCGTTACAAGCTAATCATGTATCACGATTTACTCGGTTTGTTACTGCTACCATCCTTCATTCTGTGAAAATACCTTCACGACAGTGAAGAAGCATGTAATATGTAATAACCGAAACATAAAACACACAACATAAAGTAATACAAAAAAGCTCAGATGTGAAGGTACTGTGATGCGGTTGCCGTCGCTGCAAGGCCAGTTCAGCGAAGCGTCTTTGTGCCGGTCTTCCGCTGCTTTCAGTGCACCCACACACGAGACCAACTCTTCACTAGTAAATCTATAAATACTGCTGAGTATCACTGTTAACGTAAAACTAACGCCGCCGGACAAACAAATTCGTCGTAGAACCGAGCAGTACTGATTTCAAGCTTGAAGCCAAAGAAAAAAGTTAGCAATGCAGTCATCATAAACAAATACCGTGAGTAAACGGAACAATTTTGTTTCCAAATGCGACACAGCGTATACCGTCAACATCTGCACTGTAGCACATACTTTCAGTGCAAAGCAGATACCAAGCTAACTGGGGCCAGAAACAAACGAAATCAAATAACGCTGTAAAGGGCCGCCGGAGGCCTTTGGTCGCCAATATCAAAATACTCAGAAGGTATCCCTGATCAACCTCTGAAAGTTTATCGGTTGATTTCTGTTCACTCAGTATAATCAGGAATAATGCAAATAGTGTGGTAGTCCTAACTACCATATGTTATTTGGAGACATGTGCAAGTGCCTCTTCGCTACAATTCGCTCATAAGCAGCACATAATCGCATCATGCCTGTAGCTGTCTTTGCATTGTCGGCCTAAGACAGCAAAAGGACTAAAACTTTTCTGCTTATTTGGACATCAGATGCATTATTGATGCGTTTTTAAGACGAAACAGTAGCTTGCTACAGAGTTCGGTTATTTCCTTCTTTCTAAGAAAAAAATACGTTATATCTTAAGTAAATTCAAATAACATCCCCCATTTACTAACATTTCTTCCTTTTAGGACAGTTAGGACTTTGTTACAATTCCATAATCCATAACTGCTGGAAAATAAAATACAGTAAAACACTATGGGAAAAAAAGAAGCAGCATATTTAATTACAAATTAAATCTCAAGATTTATTTGCAGTTCTAGTTTACAGCTGGTTAGATAGAAAAGAGCACTACCATTACAAGGATCATATTTTATGCAAGAAGGGTGTTCCACCACAGATACAAGGTAAACGAAACATGCATCTTGCATTGAAAAGAATTTACCTACATTTTATGGAGTATATAGTTGCAAAGGCGCTGATAGGTAAGCGGAAATTGGAGAGTAACGAACTGTGAAGTTCTCTTCAAGCTAGAAAACAAGCACGCTTGATGAACCTCTGAACGACGGAAATGAGGAACAAATAGGAAATTTACTGCTTCTCGGCTGGCTAGGTCCTCTTCTTTAAAGACTTTTAGGAAGACAGCAATGAACATCGGAAATTGAAAGGAGTGTCATAGCAAACTACTCTCAAGTGTCAGTGGTCAGTGCAATAATATCACTCACGACGACAATGAAAAATGACAAAAAAAAACTTGTCACTTTCCTCCAGAAATAAAGACATTAGTCCACAGTGTCATTTTTTCCGTCGTTACGAAGAAAATGCTGGACGAATAGTTTACTGTAAAGCAGCCTATCTCTAAGAAGTTAGTTGCAGTCTGACATTAAAATAACTAATGGTGTAATTAATAGAAAAGACTTGTTGAGAAGCATGTTCCACATCTTGAAAATATCAAATGTCACACTGTACAAACAGAACCGGCAAAAATTCCTCTATAAGTAAATCTACATAGGCCGAATCTCTTTCTTTATAAATGATCGCACATTGTGAACATGAACAAGTGGGAGACAATACCTTTTTGGTGACTGACTCAGGTATGATCTTTTTGTTTATGTGAAATAAGAGAGAGGGTAGCACACCTTACCGGAAAATTAAATTATTTGGTAGGATACCTTATAAAAAGCACATAGTGAAGAAGTACAACAAGCAGTAGCTAACGCATACTCTTATTACAAGCGATGCAAATTTCTCTGTGGCACCTAGTTAACACCAAAACGGCCAGTTATAATTCAAAGCGAAAATTAGCGAGACCACAGCTCTAAGGATCCACAACAGACATAATATCTATGGGTAATTTCCAAGTAGCTTTAGATATCGGAGTGACGCCTTGGGTATCGATGTCATATCGAACGCCTGACTGTTGAGGCATTGGCGACGTAGATGACAAAAGACAAAATTATTTTAAACTTAGTCTAATTAAACATGAAAGCGTAACATTACTCGTTTCACTGACAACAGCATGATAAAAAAAGTAGTAGTTTCACTTACCTTACTCGGCAGGGGCATCCTCGGCGTGCACAATGGCGCGTATACAGGGTGTACAAAAAGGTACGGCCAAACTTTCAGGAAACATTCCTCACACACAAAGAAAGAAAATATGTTATGTGGACATGTGTCCGGAAACGCTTAATTTCCATGTTATCGCTCATTTTTTAACTTCTCTTCAAATCACATTAATCATCGAATGGAAACACACAGCAACAGAACGTACTAGCGTGACTTCAAACACTTTGTAACAGGAAATGTTCAAAATGTCCTCCGTTAGCGAGGATACATGCATCCACCCTCCGTCGCATGGAATCCCTGATGCGCTGACGCAGCCCTGGAGAATGGCGTATTGTATCACAGCCGTCCACAATACGAGCACGAAGAGTCTCTACATTTGGTACCGGGGTTGCGTAGCAAGAGCGTTCAAATGCCCTCATAAATTTCTTTTTTAATGCTCAGTTTTGCGCTATCACACCAAGCGTCTTTTCTTATCGAAGTCCTTTTCTTGCATTTTGTACATTAGTGGCACAAGGGGAAGTCTACATCAGCAGTCTCCTTCTACACTTTTATACACGTTTGACCGTGACAATCAAAGCAGTTCCTTTGATCCTGATTTGGCTACAAGCCATATTCCCAACTCAACGCTAAGCATTTCTCTATAGTACATAATCGAGAAATTAACTTCCACCAAGTAAATCTGTTTGAACTGGATATTAGAACAAATTCATTCACGACTATTAACAACGTTATATCACATTCCCTTGGTGACATACAAAACAAATCCCAAATAACAGCCTGACAGTCGGGCATTCGATGTATATCGCTCGAAGTGAGGACGCAGTTCGATACCCAAGGCTTCTTGTAAGTTATTTATTAATAAAATAATTCCTGACACACAATGCTGGCCACTAAACTTGCAAAAGGAAAACAGAATAGCAAATAACATCATTTTACTAATTGGGCGTGGACAGTAGAGTATAGATACATGATTAAATTTTCAGGTGCGAAATTTAACACACGAGGTTGTTTGCGAGTCCAACAGGAGAGGAAATGACTATTAATACACACAGGCAACTTTCAACACTCACCAAACGGTCGCTTGCAGAGTATTTGTGTAGATGAAGAGGTCTGTCATTATTAGCAGCAACAACAGATGTAACTCGGTTGCACATCGACTCGAACTGAAGTTGAATGACACGTACGGATATGTCACTCTTTGCCGTTTCACATCATGAGTTATTTTGCCGCCTTGGTAGCAGAATTCCTTAACTTGGTTTATTTCATGATCCCAAAAATCTGATACACTACTGGCCATTAAAATTGCTACACCAAGAAGAAATGCAGATGATAAACGGGTATTCATTGGACAAATATAATATACTAGAACTGACATGTGATTACATTTTCACGCAATTTGGGTGCATAGATCCTGAGAAATCAGTACCCAGAACAACCACC